>NC_134104.1:91795000-101147500 GCF_040939455.1 Microcebus murinus
GGTTCATTTAAACCACCCCTTCCATGTGCCACTACAAAAGGAATTCATCTAGTGAATGAGAGGGGGCATTCGGTGACTAAGTGAATTGTTTGACATGTTCATCAGCATCCTCAAACCTGGCCCACTTCCATCTCAGCTACTGACCCAATCTGTCACGTTGAGTTGTGCTCATAGGGAAAAGGGAGCAGTGATGCAAGAGTGTCCTCTCTCTCTGTCTCTCAGAACCTTCCTATAGATTCAATTAAGTAATTTTTTCAAATTTCCCCTTCCTTCTCTCTGCTATGTCTGTAATTGGCTTCCTTCTCTTATACCCCAAACCAACAGTGCCTGGGTGGCTAAACACGTTGCTTCCCTCACCTAACATGCAGGTCAGCACAAAGGTGGTAACTGCTCAATGTTCTCAAAATTGTGCTGGTGAATTTCCAGCTTTAAAATATTTAGGGACAATGGTGTCTCTTTTCTCTTTTTTCAGTGGCCAGGAACCTCATATATATTTGTTCTTATGTTTTTGGCCAGCCTATGGATTAGAATGAAGTCCAGATAGATCAGTAATTTCCAGATGAAGTGGTCATTCTGATCACCAGGGAAGTTTTAAAAATACAAATTCCTGAGGCTACCTCTAGAAAGTCTTATTTGTAAGGCCTAAGGTAGGAGCCAGGATTCTGTATTTCTGCCAGAGCATTCAAGATTCTCATGCGGGTTGGAACCACTGCTGCGGACCTCCTTTTGGAAACCAGTAGACTGTTGGATCCTAATGATTGCTTCCCTATGTTTCATCCCTAATTTAATAATCTTTGACAGTGGCATGGTATTTGGGTGGTGTATATATGTATTGATAGCTACCAGGCAGGCACAAAGTAGGGGCCTAGTAAATATTTTGATTGATATATTAGAACTTGTGACATATTTGTCTTGCTACAGTAGTAGTTAGTCATTACCAAAGACCTCACCTTCGAATTTTTTTTGTTAAAGAAAAATTAGGATTCTATGTAAATTGAGCAATTGGAAAAATGAACACTAACCTATGTTAATATTATCATTTGCTTACACAGTGAACTAAACTCTTGAATTGGGAGAGAAAACATTCTTATGACCTTTGCACATGAAGTCATAGTGGGATTTTGTTGTATTTTTAAATTCTAAACAGCAGGAACTCTAGCCCAAGTGTACACAGCTAAAGATCATAAATTGAAAGTTCATGACACATGGAAAACAAAACATGGTTGCTAAAATGAAGGGGGCATAAATAAAAGTAAAACACTAAAGTAAGAGGACATGAATGGAATAGTTAGGAAAACTATTAAATAGAGTGAATTGTATAAATGGAAAGTGGGAACTTAAATGGAGAAGAAACTCTCAGATGGAGAGATAATGAAGGGGACACTGAGGTGCTTTGGTCACCTTTGTGACTATAAAGATGTGACTCTAGGCATTGTGATGAGCAGCCAGAGGAAAGAATAAAGCAGAAAATAGAGGAACATAGAAAAGGGGAGTGGTTAACATATAGGACTTGACTCTTTAGCCCAGTATCACAGGGGCTTAGAAATCTAAGAAAGAATAATTATTGCTTAGTTGAGATAACACTTTCCCCCTTGTTGGGTTTCTGAGCCCAAAGACCTCATGACTTTTCTGAAAAGTTTCACTTAGTTTTCGTCAGTGTTCTTCATTGTCTAATTAAATGGTAAATTTGCTTCCATTTAAATATACTTATTGAAGCCTGCTAGGTGTGAGTTGCATAGACTAGGAGTCTAGAATTTAAAGCCAGGACCTCTTGTTCAATTTCTGAGGTAAACAGAGAGAGAAAAGCAGAAACAAAAATAAAGACGAAGAGATTTTAAAAAGAAATTGGGCATTTAAGGTTTGCCTTATTGTAATGAAAAAAAACCAGCCTAGGCTCATCTCTAGCTATTTGAATCTATCTATAAATCTTTAAAACGGGCATTTTTTCACCTAAGTAATTCCCCTGCTGAACAACTATATGTGATATTTAGTTTTCTTTGGTTCCTGGATGATAGATACACCAGATTCCTCATAACTTACACTATGGCAATAAGACCTTTAGGATTTTAAAGGTATTTCTTCCTTTTTTGACTTACTAGGCTTACACATCAAACACTATGACTCTCGGAACCTCAGAATCTCTCCCTTTCTGGCCAGGGATAGAACAGTCTAATAAATAACACTTTTCTTCCTCCTGCCTGTCTCCTCCCTTATACACCTGCACCCGACAGCCCTCCCTTCATGGCAGAAGCTGTGACTATAGAGTTGTGTTACTCTGTGGCAGGAAGGACAGGGTTATTAAAGGAATAAATTCATGGCTGGTCACCAGGACCTCTGATGATTTGATTGTGGTTTTGCTGTCATCAGGAAGCTGCCTTTTCCCTCTCTCTCATAAGACTAAATCCAAATCTTTGGAATTCTTGCTAATGTTAAAGCAAAGGCTTCCTAGGTTTCAGAGTTTGAGTGTGGTCTTATAGGATTGCAGGACTTTTATTATTTCTTCCTTTAATCTTTTCTTATGGCTATGAATAGAGGAAGTTGGAATGCATCTTTTGTGAATTACTGTCTTACCTTCTAATTTAAAGAGCTTCTCAATAAGCTAGAATTGTTTCCAACTTTAAACTTCTGCAAAATAAAATGATTTGATAAGTGATGTGATCATATACACTTTTACATTGTTGGCCCATGTGTTTGGGTAATGATAATTTTTTTGTTTAAAGGGGAATTTCTTTTTCCCTAATGCTTTGGGGTGCCTTTCGGAGAAGAAGATGATTCAGTAATTTATTTGAGATCTGATTTCTCTTGACCTTTAATATCATATCAGTTTCTTGGGAAGGCTAGCTGCTGGGGGATTAATGTGTGATGATCACACTCCTTGGCTGGTGGTAAATGAGTACTGTGGGCATATTTTGCTTTATTTGACTTGATTGGGTACCATCTTTCATGGCATCCGTGAAGCCAATTAATACAGAAAGTAAGTTATATTAATCTCTTTTCAGCTGTACAAGAAAAAGAGTCAAAACATAATGAGTAAATTCTTGTAAGTGTGAAAAATTACCCACTTTGTCTATTTCATATTTTGCAAATTCCAAAATTAATGGCTTTTTGGGGGAAAGCGTGTGTATCTCTGTGCACGCAGAGTTTGTAAATGCATGGGAGCATTGCTGAAGAAAAGAAAAGGAGAAGGACTTCTGGGTAGGAGAAGAAAAAGACATATTTAAACATTGAAATGTACATTTTTCATACTTTCACATGACTGGTTTTTGGAAAGAAGATTATTGTTGAGAATGGTTTTTCTAAAAGTGGCTACATTCAGCTGATGATAAAATAGGGATGATGGAGTAGTGGTTTTGATTTTAAGTCACACAAAGCTAGTTTTGCTGGGCTTTTAGCAATTCTACTTTTGGTTGATAAAATCACATATTAGATTTAGGTTCCTGTGCAACTGCTAGAATAATAAGATATTGTAGATAAAGAGTTTCCCCTGGCCTCCTACTGATAGCCCACCTGATTGATCTGGACTTCTTACTGTTTCACATGTTTGTATCTTGCTCATACTGTTTGTTCTGCTGCTGCAAACACTCTCACCACCTTTACCTGGGGAATCCCATTCATTTGTTAAAGGTCAGCTCAGTCACCATCTTCTCTAGGAAAGCCATTCCTGAGCCTCCAGATTGCCTTCTTTTATGCTCTTCTCTATGATGTGATAGTGCTGTGTGGCTCCTCCCCTTACAGAATTTGGCTGGAATTGTAATGACCTGTCCCTCTGTCCATCTTCCCTATTAGAATGTGAATTCTTCTAGGCAGGGCCTTACTTTGTCCTAGAAGGACTCCTAGACATTTTAACACCCAATATGATGCTCCAGAATGTTTTTTGAGCCCAACCAGGACCTGATTAAAATAGAATCATGAAGGTCTGAATCCAGATTTCTTGGTGGCAATCTGCTTAGGAGGAATGAAAGTAGATGGAGGGATACTGTTCCCAAGCTGCTTTTGCATGAAGGAAGATCAGAATAGTCATCATTTGCCACATTCCTTGCTTGAAAGGAAGGAATTCTTTCTTCCATATATCAGAAATTGTTAAAACAACAACTGCTACCATTTTCTATTAACAATAATGCTTATAGCATTTGATTGCCTATAAAATATTTCCCACATATTTGTTATATCATTTGATTCTAACAATAATATTGAGAAGCAGGGATTCCCTTTTATTCCATTTTGCAAGTGAGAAAACCTATCCTGGAATGGATTCATTCATTCAACAAAATTTTGAGTGTATACCATGAGCCAAGGCTCAGGGCATGTGAAAGTAAATAAGACAGATATGGTCCTGGACTACACAGAATTTACATTTTAATGGGAAAAACAGACCTTAAAAAATTAGTTACAAATTAATTGTTTAGTTACAATCCTGATTAGTGCTATGAAGCACTAATTAAGTATGTGGCTTGCATATGAGAGAGAGAACATGGGACCAGCAGACCAGACCTGGTGTGAAGAGTTAGAAAAAATGACTTGTGTAGGTGATGCCTATGCTGAGATAAAGGGATGCACAGAAGTTATCTGGTGAAGAAAAAGGGAAACCAGTGCATGAGAAAGAGCTTTGTGCCTTTGAGCAGCTAGAAGTAGCAGTGTAGGGAGCCCAGGGGAGAATAGGAGGAGGCAGAGCAGGTGATAGGTAGATGCAAAAAAATCCAGGAGTTTTGGTAGTAAGAAGCACATGAAGACTATTGGGCCTTCACTACAACTTCAATCAATGCCTTTGAGGGAAAATTACTTCAGATAAAAAGAGGAGAAGAGAGTAGGTCAGAAAAAGCAACCACACAGTGTGAGATAATGCAAAGCATCAAAGGTTTTCAGATCTTAGAAGCCCTAACAGACTTAAAGATGTTTATTTACATCCCTACTTCATGGTGGTTAAGCTGACCCTGAGCTGGGTCATCTTGATTTTCTTCCCTACTGAGTTGCTTTGCGCCATGTTCACTCCAAGTTCTCCCAGGTCCTGTTGTAGCCGGCAGAAAACTGTGAACATTCCCAGCCTCATTTTAACTAAATTAACTAGACTTACAACCTCAGTGTCAGCGAACAATGAAAGCTTACCACTGAACATATGAAACAAAAATGAAATTAGCCAGCGGTAGGAAACTACAAACAGCTGAGGCATTCAATTGTTAGCCATTTGAAGGATTAACTTCTAAATCATGTAGAGCTCCCTTGGTAGTTTAACTAGTTGGGCACTCAAGGGTATATAAAAACACACTTTAAAGTAGAAATGTATTTCTTCACCTATAAAATAGAGATTTACTGGCAGGTTGTGATATTATTAATACTGGATTTCCTTGCTTTGGCCCATGAACTTAATCATATTTTCTTTTGCTTTCCTCACTGGCAGCCTTGCACTGGGTTTCAAAACAGACACCTTAGAATCAACTATGTCCCAAGTCAGGTAGGACGCAACTGTCTGAGATGGCTACTGCAGAATCGGCTAAAAATCCCTGCTTATTTCTCTGGAATTCTTCTCTTGCCCTGTGCTATTGTTTTGCACACTCCAGATTTACACAGCTCATTGAATATTCAACCAGGCTTAAAGATTTTATTTGATGGTTATTTCAATAATAATTATGGAGGCTGCCAAACTCTCCTTACCCTGTTAAAAAACAAACAAAAAATAAACCCGCCATCATAAAAACAATAAAATCTCACAAGTAAGATGTTTTCATGATATCTTAAAACTCAGTTTGGTGTTTCTTGATGGATTGGTAGGTCTGTTCAGAACCTACAGCCAAAGAAACTCAATTAATGGTCATTACTATCAATTATTTTTATATGTTTCAATGGCATTTGTTAAGAACCCACAAGCTTTTTTAAAAAGAATGTTGGCAACTTGTATTTTAATATTTCATTAAAACAAGACCACCAGTTCACCTATGTAAGTGTTTATTCAATTGGAAGCTAATTGAATAATTAGGATTGATGAATTTTATACAGAGTTTTTCTTTTTTAAACCAAGGTTAGAAGGCAGCTGGCAGGGACTGTTTTGTGACTGTTTCCCGTTATCTGAATCTCTCTCTCTCTATCTGTATCTATATAATTTTCCCCATTCCCAAATCATTTTCAGGGAACAGCCACACACTGGCATGTCTCTTTTCTTTTTTTATTTAAAGAGGCTGCAGTGAAAGGGGGGGAAAAAGAGTGGAATCACCAAGAAAACCCTAAACAAATAAAGTGCAAACACAGAGTGACAAGCACACTCAGACCCTGGATTGGTTATGGATGAGACGACAAGTATATGATGAAATTAATGACCCTCTGTCAACTTTTTAGATCTCACTTTTAAAGAGAATGGACCAAAAATCAATAGCCCCCAAACCACCAGTACTCCAGTGAACCAGTCTTTCATTTATCTTGCTGTTGGCACTCAGATAGAAATGCAGCCAAGCACAGCACAGAGCCTTCGCTGCGAGTCATCACCACGGGCAATGCTGGAGCACCCAGTGAAGGGTCAAAGGTGTGTACCAAGGCTTCTTTGAGAGGGACCTGCTTCTAAATACCAGTACTAGTGTTTACTTTATTTCGCTGGATGTCCAATTGGCATATGCATATCGAGTGTCTGGGTTTTTGGAGGTTGCCTGTTCGACTCCTAGCCTAGCAGTAGCAATGGATGGCTAGGGATTCTATTCCACTCCCTTTTTATACCTTCTTCAAATATTATATCTCAAGTGTTCAGATGGCAACAAAATACAACTATAGAATTAAAGCAAAGTAGACACACAAGTTTTAAAGATGCAAGTTTGTACAGGTACATGGTTTCGTCCGACAACTGCATTGTGGTTCCTACGTAGTGTAGTTTTTGAAGAACCTTTTCCTAGAAAAGGGTCACGTAAACTGTAAAGATTATATTCAGGATATTAAGAGCTGAAGCCCAGAATATCTGCAACTGAGCAAAAGAAAAAAAAAACATTTAAAACATCAGATAAGTTGTAATTGAGCTTGTAATTTTTACAGGTATTTTTTAGAAGTAATCACTTATCTCCACGATTGAATTTTCTAGAAATAAAATTGGTTGGTATATCATGAGGATTTTCATACAGTGAAAAAGCCACATTAAAATGTGAAAGATAAATTAATCTAAACCAAGTGTTCAATAGCACTGTTAAGAGCTGAGGCCAAAGTGAAATGAAATGGTGTCATTATGTTAAAATGGATGTCAACACATACAGAAAAAAATCAGTGTAAAATGAGAGAGATCACATTTTGATGGTAATCTAAGACAAGCAAAGTGTTGGCCATTTATCTGACATTGTCCAAATGGAATCTAATCAATGGCTGTCTTTAAGGTTTATATTTTATTTTATTTATATAATGACCACTTACAGAGAGCTTACTATGTGCCACCCACTATTCTGAGTCTTTATACATAATGACTCATTTAATCTTCATAACAATCCCAGGAAAGAGATATTATTATTATCCAAGTTTTACAAATATGAAACTAAGGTACAAAGAAGTTAAGTAACGTGCTGAAGAGGACACAGCTAATTAGTAGCAGAGCTGAGATTATAACCCAGGTAGTCTGGCCCCAGGACTCACAATTTTAACCTTTAAACAAGGTTGTCTCAAGAACGGAAGAATTTAAAACCCAAGAGGGAACTTAAATAAAGTATCAATATGTGGATAAGAAGAACTTAAACTGGGAAATTTGTTAGTAATAAGTATTTATTTTTATTCTGATTCTAATATAATTACTTGTTTTAAGATTTTTGAAAGGAAAAATTCTTCCACATTAAAAAGAAGTGAATCTAGAAAACATTTTCAACATTTTTGATATCAAATATATTTAGTATTGACATTTGGAGCCTGACAGTGACAATGAGGCAGAAGAAATCAGTGAGCACTTTTAAATTTTCCTATTTAATGTTTAATTTAGTTTCTTATGAGAAGAAAGAAAACTTGAATATCTTATTTAACATAGACAAAGATTTGATGATTATGGCCATGAACAATGGCAGAGTTGCTGTTTTTCTCACATACCTATAATGGGATAGTTGTGTATAGAGGGAAGTTATTATATATAATAGATTGATATGGAAATAAAGATATCTTTTAAGGGGATACATATGGCCATAAAGCACAATAGATTTAAATGAATAATACAGTAATCTTTCAGTTTCCTGAGGAATTTTCCCCCGTTCTCCATGTAATGACCTTCTAATTTCATGATTCTAATCTAGTGAAAACTGGAAAAAGCAGATAGAACTAGGGTAAATAAAAGTAATAACCAATGAATGAGGCCTCAAGTTGCTTTCAGATAAGCAGAGTGTATGAGATCTATACTGTGAGACATCCTCACGGACAAAGGATTTTGGATAGTGGTTTGAGATTTTCTTTTGCTTCTAATCCAACAAAGAACATTGCTATCATAGAGGTGAGCTTTACATTTAAGTGCACATGCCAGGTGCAACTATATATTTACATTCTAAAATTTAATAGAAACTGTTTTGAAATGTTTTCAAAACAATATTTTCCAGTGTCTCAATTATATGTTTTGGAAATGTTAGTATCAGTAAAACCCCCAAAGTGAATCTTTAACATGCACATATGCAAGAATACTCATACAAATATTGTCATATTTGATAGTTGGAATGGCATCATTACCTCGGGTGTCCTGGCTCTGACGCACATTGCGCTGCTGCTCTCAAGGATGCTGCAGCTGGCTCGGTGGGCGGGTGGGTCTTCTCCCTTCACCACTCCACGGTGTCTCTGAGCAAGCTTCACTGAAACTTCCCAGATCAAGGAGGGCCCTTCTCTAATCAAAGGTATATGTCTCTTGCAGAAAAACAGGTGAATAAAGAAAACATTTTCACACTGCATAGTTTAAATTCTCCTAACAAAATTATGTCTAATAAAAATATAATTGGCATATGTACTGGTTTCTGATACCATGACAGTAAAGATGCAAATTGTCACTTAAGGGGAAATGAAGGCCATATTATTAGACTCCTAACTACTCCCAAATCCAAAGACAATTGAAGAAATTTAAAATTTTAAATATATAACTTGATAAGAGGATACATTTGAGGTTTTACTATCAAAGTAGGACAAGTTATAGAGAATTTCTGATATGGCCAATTCATCTAAATAAAAAGTTCAAGCATGTTTGGAGATGAACTTAGAGTTTAAAATATAATCATTTTCTTATTTATTTATTTTTTTATTTTGGCATATTATGGGGGTACAGATTTTAAGGTTTCAATAAATGCCCATTTCCCCCCCTCCCCCCAAAAGTCTGAGTCTCCATCATGACCATCCCCCAGATGGTCATTTTCTTATTTTTATTTTGTTTCCACTCATGCTGATTGAAGCTCATCTATCTGGAGGCAGAATTCAGCTCCCTTGTTCATCTTATCCTTTAAGTAGAGATGACACTCACGTACTTAAATATTGCTTAACACTTTTAGCAAAACCAGATGTCAAGCTCCATTTTGTACACTTTTTCAGTTGAAATAACTAAACTAACCATTACAATTAATCTTTAAAACAAACCACCCGAACAACAAACTAAGTATGCCCAGAGAACAGATGGAGTTTTTATGTTTTCACGTAAGCATCAAACTAATATCTGTGCAAGATGAATGATGCTGTCCATTTCCCAGTGGGGTGGTTTCTTTTTTAATGCCCCATGCCTGGGAAAGGGAGTCCATTTCCTTATACTTAAATTGCATTGTAAAATTACATGTGTGTGTTATTTTGTATGCTCATAGATATATAAATGTGTGCCCACACTGTCCACGAGATATTTTGAATTGAGCATTTGTCCAAGTGCTTCATTAGCTTAAATGATAACAATGAATTTTTATGCCCATCAATGGGAAAACCTCTATTCTATTGAACTGGGCTTTGAAAACCAGTTCTTTTAAATCTCAGCTTCTAATTTGTTAAATAAAAAAGTCTGTTATGTTTTACATATGAGTATGTTGTTAAATATTTGCATTTTTTAAAGCAGGGATTTCATAATCAAATAATTTAGGCACAAGAAATTTTGTTTTTAGGACATTTTCCAATTTTTTTTTTGTTAAATTCTAGAGTATAAAACTATATATGCAAATATAGTTTGATATATACATGAATAGATAAAGACTACCTTTAAAGCATTCATTATGGCAACAATATTATTAGTTGGATTTGAAAGAAAAACATCTCAAACCACTATTCAAGACTATTTCCCGTTGCCCACAAGCATGTTTCTCCACTGTAATACAGATAGATAAAATTAACAAAGCATAAAAATTTCAGGGCTTTATTTTTTTCCTATCAAACTAAGTAGGAAAATTAACTGATTTGAGTGCTATCATATGAATTCAAGAAACAAATATGGAACATTTATGTGCCAGGCAATGTAGTATATGCCAAAGATAGGGAACTCCTAATCTAGAACACTGTTGCCTTCTGTGTCCTTTCCTGCCTGCAGGCAGAGATGGGAAAGACTCTTAAGTAAAAATATCTGGCTGTCTGACATTAAGCCCATCATTCAGCATATGTGCAATTTTCTCAGCAACACCTTAGCATTTTGAAGTAAGAATAAAGTTATATCCATATAATGCTTGAAATCTGGTACATTGAGCTGTTACCGGTTGATTGCAAGTATAGGCTCTCACCAGTGCTCACTGGGCACCTCAACTGGCTAGAGGATTTAGTTGTCAGTAGAATATGTCTCTAACTGGGTCTTCAGGTTCATAGAAAACCTACTCAGAGGTGTCTGAGTCTTGCTCAGGTGGAATGCCACCAGGGTTCGATGATTGAGAGCCCAGTTACATGCTCTGATAGTGGGTTTGGAGAGGGAAAACAAAGTTTCTTAACAAAGATAGAGTAAGAAGGTAGCTCTGCTACAAAACATCAGTCTATCATTTTTTGTGACTAAATATAGTGTTGAAAGTTCTAACATGAAACTAGCTCACCAGGGTTCCCACTGCTCCCATTGGTCTATAAGATCCTTGGAATTAACTGAAGCCTTTGATTTCCCATAGGATGCCTTAAATCTTACCTAGCTGTAAGGGTTAAAGAGCTATCTTATCAGCTATATGTTCTGTTACCTTTGCACCCACAAGCACCTGTGATTTATTTATACACTCTCACTTCCAGAAACCTATCCTTTCAAAAATGGAGAGCAATATTTGGTGTTGTTCTATTGTTTGTTTGTTTTTTACCACAATGTGTGTGTTGGTCCAGAATTGCTAAAAAACACAATGCAGTGGGAATCAACAAGCCTGGTCTTTCACTGTTATTTACTGGTTGAATGACCTTGGCCAAATCTCTGAAAACTTAAACCTAAATTTTCTTATTTGAAAAAAAAAGATTCTGGATAAGCAGTCATAAATTTCTCTGCAGTCCTAAAATTCTAGAATTCTTTAAAACTTAGGCATGGATGTCAACTTCTGGACAATAACATTAAGCCTTGTGTTTGTTGATATCTTTTTTTTTTTTTGTATGTGTAAAAATGTCTTTCTAAAAACATCTATTTGAACATCGGTCTGCACCATCATTTCTGTCCCAGATGATGAATCAGATGAGACCACATCTTAAATAATTTATAAGTTGCTCATTTTACAGTCTTTCAATTAATTTCTGTGGTAGATGAAATAGGAAAATAGGGTGTGGGGTAGGACAAATAGAAGTTCAATCCCAGCAAAACCGAATTGTGTGTCTAACATCAATATGCCATGTTTTGGGGAGAAGGTCCTTTTGGCACAACTGCTTGTTTGTTCTAGAAAAAAAAAAAACATTAGTTTTCTCCAGGAGCTGGGGTTAAACTGCAGATTTACCATCTGAGAGGTAACAGGAAGGCAAGGAGGGCACGAAATAAAAGATAAGGATTAGGATTATTTTTCCAAAAAGGCCCTGGCCAACTGATACCTGAGCCTGGAACACGATCTCCCATATATCTCAGACTTTCCTGTAGGTTATCTGGTTCCCTTCCATGGATGTTTCTGACCCTTTTCTTATTTAATCCCTGTGTTGTACCATGTTTGGCTCTCACTCTAATCACTTCCATTTCCCTTTTTAGCTCTTGACAAAACCTGGACCCATGAGGTCTGTAATAACCTGGTCTGGTGGGGGCCCAATTGGTACTTGCCCAACTTCTTACAACAAGGCTGAATCCACCATCAGGAAGGTTTGTTCTGACTCTTTAAGAGGGCAGAAGCCAAGTCTTGACATGTAAATAATAAATGTGTTTCAGATAACATATTCTTGTAGTTTTTCCCTAGAATAATCAGAATATTCATACAAATAGATTTAGTCTCTTTGTAATTTATTTAATTGCCTCTGTTATGAATAACTTGTAAACATGTACATGCCATCTAACTTTCTGATTCTCAGTTTATAAAAGGGGGTGTTGAACTCTATGATCTCCAAGGTCTTTTCCAACTCTAAAATTCTATGACCCGATACTTCTATTGTTTAGACAAAAAATAGGTCTGTTCTGAAATGTTCTGTAAGTTAGGCAGCAATCCAAGCTGACTTTTTAAGAATTCACATAAGAAAAAAAATATTCTCACATGGAGTTCTATAGGATGAAGAGAGGGCCCATTCACTATTTGTTTGCTCTCTGTGGGAAAGCTATTCTTTTTTTTCCTCTTTGAACAATATAAGGAAACAACTTATCTTTTACAATTTTTGGATTAAGTTCATGGAGGGTGTCAGTATTGTCTAGTGTTCCCAATGGGAACGTGGGAGTCAGAGATCCCAGGACTGGTTCCCAGCTTTTCTGCTCTTTATGTGACCTTGAGAAGCTACAAAACAACTCTCAAGACTCAGTTTATCTACCTGAGAAATTGGGCCATTATTTCTTTACCATAGGGAAAACCTATTTCTAAAATTTTTGGAAAAGGATTACAACATCCTTTTCTAAAAAGAAAATTATTAGCTTTAGGCTTTCAGAGCATGCACAGATACCAGTCTCAGATGCCTCTTTACAACCTAGCACCAGAAGCTTTGGCATGAGTAGATAGGATATAGCAGCACAGGCCTAATTCAGAAATTGTAAGAATTCAGCCAACATGGAGCTGGCCTGAACTGGAGGTGACCCTTAGTACACCTAAGAACAGGTTTGCTATGTACAGTATTAATACATAAAGTTGCAAGATAAGGAAATGCAGGATTTGGGGCAGGAGACAGAGTGAGGGAGAAGGGGAAAGAGAAGCCTAAGTAGTTTGTTAGAAGCCTAAATAGTTACCATCTTAATTAAAATGAATCTTAGCTACTGATTAGGCTGAGCAAATTGTCCCACATTACTGCAGATATTTTCAGTTAACTAAAAACAACCTTCCTATATTATCTGATTAATTTTTTCAGGTAACAATACTTAGTAAAGTATAAAGCAAATATGAAATTTAATATGATTTTACTGGTTTCTCAAATTAACACAAGCCAGTGCAGTTTTACTATTGCCAGAAACTTGAAATTATCCAGGTGTTCCTAAAAATCTCCTGTATTAATAATATAACCTTGCTCCACAAAATACCAGATCGAGAAAATAATTATGGTTTGAGGCAGAATCACTCAATTATGTTTTATGATCTAACATCGAATCAACTCTTATGAATAAGAGTACTATTTGATCAGGATTATATCAGTAAACATGAAATGAGTGCTTGGATTTCCCAAGCAAATGTAAAAATGGGAAATGCTCTAAAACAACCTTCCCAACACAGGTAGAAATAGCCATTTTGGATATGTACTTCTTCAGCTTTTGTGTAAGGGAATCAAGTCATCATTCAGACGTGTTTAAATGCTGCACTTGAGCTGCCTTTTTGCAAGGTGCCGACGTGCTGGAGCTACACCATGATTCATCATATTAAACTTCATTTGGTGGAAACATTACAAGGGAATAGGTTCTCAGTCTCCCAGGAAGTGCCTCCGCTCTACATTACTTCCCGATCGCCCTGCTCACCGCTGCTCCTTTATTTCTTTGTAACCTGCACCCTTAGTCCACTGTGCGGCTACACTTGGACCAGAGGCCCCTATCCTGTGAAAAATTTAGATGGCTATAGCAGTAATCAAAAATACCAATAAAGTGTCACCAGTCCTCGCTGGTGATGTGGGATGGCTGGTGAGTGAGATATAAAAATGAATCATGAGGCAAGACATGATTGCTGCTCAGGCAACCATTTCCAAATGTGAGTGCACCCAGGTTGCATAAATGGTTCGGAATATTCTCCGTTAGGCCAAAAGGCTTGCAGATAACGGTGTCCACTCATCGGGCTCCAAGTCCCTCCGAGGCCCCGGAGGCAGAAGAGTTGTTGCTCCAGTGGCTGAGCCAAAAACATTTATATCCAGGCACTGCTGGACAAGTGGCATCTGCTGACAGGAACTGCTTGAAGTAAAGTTGGTTTTAAAAAATAAGCACTACAGCTCTATGTGTTTAATACAGGACAGCACAGGCCTGTGTGTTTAATACAGGAAGCTTTCTGAGGTGTAAAGAATGGTTAAGTAAATGAGTGGGATACCATTAATCTTGGTTTGTTTCAGCACTACATCTTTAGCAGTTGAAGGAGGGGGGCAAAAAGAAAAAGACTTGCTCCTAGCTCATAACCTGAGTGTTAAAACTGATGTCCTTCCCATTAGGGCCTGTAAACTCATTAGCACATGGCAATTTATCCTCTTTTATTTCTTCTCAATTATCCTATCATCCATTGTATCTGGATCTGATTACCCTTTCCCAGAGTCAAACATTATCTTGTAAATCATTTGCTTTAAGTCCAAGCCTGCCATTGCGCAGCTTGGGATTTGCTTAGGCAGGTAATAAATCAATTAGTATTAAACGTGTGGTGTCATCTATTTTCTTTCCTCGTGCTTGGAAAAAGGAACACCTGAAAACCTAGCTTAGGTTACATCACATTTCTGTGCATGCTTCTGAACAATACAGAGACATTTGCTCTTATTCCAAGGGGGAAGAAAGGATAAGAGAAAACAAAACAAGAAACCCAAATCCTCAGTGTATGCCTGGAAGGTTGATGGCATCATAGGTATGTGGCCCTCATATTTCAGAGATGACATTTTTAGTAATAATTGGGAACATCTATTATTCAAACATAGACATCAAAGATTCTGTTTAAGAGTATAGTCTTTTGTTGTCCAAAACACAATTATGGAGACAAAAAGAAGACTGTGGTTCATTTTTTTTCTTCTAGTATTCTTTTATGTGTATGCTACTTCAGACAAGAGGAACTGAATAGTTTTTAGGTTGTTGTCCTCTCTGTCCCTTTATATTCTAAAGGGTGTCTCTTCTCCCTTTAAGTACTGTACTAATTTACTTAATCATTTTATTTTCATGGCCTGGATTTAGTTCTTAATCCTTTGGCTGAATTTCTGCACAGAGAGCCCAAACAAACAATTGTAGCTCAAAATTTAAGCCCTGTGAGTTCCTAGATTAAAAGAAATAAACCTTCTTGAATATCTCAACAACCAGTAACCTCTTGTAAGTGATGCCTCATGTATGGGCTATAAATTAGTGGAGATGTGCCCAGAAGTGCCCTCCTGGTCAGGGATAAGGTGCCTGGAAGGGACTGTCAGACACGTGGCAGGGCCCCGGCAGGGGAACTTCTTTGCTGTGGAGAACAGCAGTGGAGCATGGTGAGACTGGAGGGATTGGAGGGCAATTAATAACAACTGGTCCTGGGTCTGGCGACTGCGACATCAGCCAGACCAGCACCCTGGGGATGTACTTACCTCTCCGACACCCTGCTGGTGACCTGCCTCGCATCAAGGCCTTCTGCCTGCTTCCAGTGGTTCTTCTGGTTTCATTCCTCAGCTTTTCACACTAGCAAAGCACACCCAGTGAGAACATGCACGGACCCTTCCTTATACAGGTCAAGAGAAGAATCCTAGTTTGGTAGTTTGTTTATGACTAATGCTGGTTGAACTTTCAGTGTCTAGTGTTATGGGGGGCACAGAGGTCCAAGAGAACATGTAGCAGGTGGTTCCACCCTCACAGAGGGGCTGATGGAAAGCACCTCAGGAATGGTGCAAAGGCCTTTCCCCAGAGCAGGGAATTTGAATCATGGGACGGGGCTTGTTAAAATGCAGACTGATTCAGGAGGTCTGTGGTGGGCCTGAAATTCTGTATTTGTAATCAGCTCTCAGGCAATATGGATGCTGAAGGTCCATGTCACTTTATATTTTCTTTTCTCATGGCAAAAGTAACTTTTCATAGCCATTTATCCTATGTGGCCATGTACAAATGCATCCTCTGTCTCTTGCTGGGTGCCCAGCACCTTTTGCGAACAGGCCGTTACTGACTTGGTGAATATGTAATGATTAATTGCCATGGTTTGGCACGTAGCAAACCTGCTTCCACTGCAAATGGGTTTTGTGACATTGATCACTTCCACTGAAATCCCCCAGACCTCTGTTTTGTGCAATGCAAGGGGTTCGGACTAAAATTTGGGTGTTGATTAAAAGCAAGAGCAGGACTCAGATGAGAAATGTGAATGAAGGAAAGGGCTTATGTAGGGATGGATCAGGGAGCATTCAGGAATGGTTACAATGTCTTTAGACCTCTAGCAGGCTTTTTTCTTTCCAGAGTGTGGATCTCATGTTGCCAGACCTTATAAATTTGCAAGAAGCTGGAAATCTGATTTTTAAAATTAGTGTAAAATCCTCTCACTTTTAAATGTTGACAAGTAAAATAAATTGTTTTTGAAGGAGAAGAAACACACTGATAATGAATTAAAAGACTTTTTCAGGCCAAAGACTGCCCATAGGCCACCACTTTGCTGCCCTTAGCCGGGACCAGGCTCAAAGGCTTTCTTCCAGCAAATACATAAGAGCTACATTCACAAACAGCAGTCACATGAAGCCAAGGAGAGCAACATCCATGATGGACAAACCAGACCATTCCATGATGGTGGCATTGAAATGCAGTGTCTCATAGCTTTGGGCCTTCCTGAGTTTCATACAGAAGACTGGGGAAAGAAGCTATGCATTGAGCACTGTCAGGCTACATGGGCTCCCTCCAGGGTATTTGCCCATCCATGGCTTGTAATTGGGTTTCACACATTTACTGTTCTGGGAGTTGCCAGGCGTGCTTCTGATTTTTCAGGCGGCCATACTCACCTGTGAAATGCTCAGGAACTCTCTCAGGAACTGGGAAAGTCATTCACGGGCAAACTCTTGTCTTACAGGGTAATTTAGGGAAGGTGATAACTCATTAGTCACAGAGTAATAATCTTTACCTTTTAACTTCTATGATCCCTTTAATAGGAACCACTCATTCAACTGTCAAAAGTTTTTCTACTGACTCAAGCGCCATTACCAGCCCTGGTTAGAGATCACTAAGCTTTTCCCTAGAGATCGCTCAGTATAAATGAGGAGATACACATTATTTTAGCATGGATAAGAATATCCCTAAATTAAAGGGCACAGTTTCTTTGTATAACTTCATTCGGTTGCAGAAGGGAATTCAAGATCATACAAGAGTGTTAGAAGAGCTGTATCTTTGACAGTTGTTCATAATAGATCTATACCTATCCATTATTTCCTGATGTTCAGTTTTTCTGACTTTTCTGGCGCTAACCTTATAATGACACTTAGCCCATTTAAAATTCTTTTTTTCCGTCCTTCTTTGGTGGTGTGATTGTGCCATTCACATTGTGAAGATGTGTCATGTCCTGAGTTTTATAACCTGGAAAACCCGTAGTAAGTCAAACTTGTTCAGACATGATGACACCACACAGACATGGCTGATTGTAAGAAGAGACAAATGATTTAGTTTAGGCTTAGATGTGAGATAAAAACTGGAGTTACTGGCAAGCATTAAATATTTATAAAGCAGCCAATCTTTGGTACTCATCAGGGAGTGTTTCTGCATGAGGCACGTCAGGCTTTATAATTAGTTATGGGACTTATTGTTATTTGAGTTTTTACCATGCTATTTTCTGCCTATGAAGGACCATTATTTTAAATGTGTAATAAGTAGAGAGAAATATTGTTTTGGAAGGTGGTTGCTTTTCATTTTTAAAATTTTTAAATAATACTTTATGTTATAGACTTAGTCTAGAAATGACTTTGAAATTTTTTAATCAGAACATTTCCAAGGATGATATTACACTAAAATAAAGATTAAGTATAAGATAATAAAGAACTTTAGTATAAGATAATAAAAATAATTCTAAATTTAGGTATCTTCATCTCTCTTAAAGCTTTTTCATTAGGAATAACAAAATAAAAAATAATAACACAAGTAAAACAAGGGTCTGATTTTCTTCTGGCAAACCACTATATTTTTGATTATTAGCAGAAATGGCCTTGCTAATACTTATGGCATTTGTATAATAAATATAATTAATAAAGGGCTTCCTTTTCTGAAAGAAAGTTGCTATATTACAACCATAAGTTTCTGTAAACTCTTGAGGGAGAGGAAAAGAAAAAAATCCCTGAAACCTTAATAAAAGTTCCCTGCAAAACCATTAGGGATTTCAATTATGAAGCTGTTCTCAAGACTCTTGTAAAGGTTATTTGTTGAACAATTTCTCTCTAACAATGTATGACAAATTACTCGCTTGGCACTGTAAATGATGCACAGGCCCTTTAATTAGAATATAGCACTCGATATCTTTAAGACCTTCTAACATTTCTTAGACAATATTATTCCTCATGAGCCTTTGCAAGAAAATGTGGACTTGTTTGCTGAGTTGAAATGGGTGATGGAGTAGGATGGACAGGGACTTCAAGGCAAGTTGGGAATATCCAGAAGCCACACAAAGAAAGGAAGGCTCTGACCCCAACAAGTTTTGACTGCAAAGGCGACTCTGATAACAGAGTTTTTTATTATCCATTGCTTTTAGCCTTATTTACCATCAGCCTTTCTTGCCACAAGCATGCTTTTTAGTTCTGACAGCCCTGAATTATGGCCATTGTGGGATCCTATCTCATTAACTGAAATGGGAGAATAAAACATCAAACAATCATAAAAATAATTTGGCACTGTGAAACCACTTAGGAGCAGCTGTCAAACAGGTTGGAAGATAAACTTCTAAATAAAAAGAATAGAGAGAGCTGCAGTGTCTTGCCATATGCTTCCTCGGCATTATAGACTCCTTAATAATATGAAGTGCCTGTGTTTATGCAGAATAGGCCAGACACTCCATATATGATATTGATTATGCCTTAACCCCAATTTAGTAAAGACCTACTCCCCCTTTTCCTAATCAGATATTGCAGAAGCAGTTTTCTGAAAGGAAAAAAAAAGTCCCTAATGCCAAGCCATATTTTATCTGCGAAGGCTGTGGCGGGAGATAGGGCTTTGTCTTGCCTGTCATTGTGGCTTGGAGCCCAGTTTTAGGACAGCAAGGCCCCTCTGGGGCTCTTCTCCAGCAGTTTTCATCCAGCGATTCAAAAACATACATCTTTATCAAGCTGTTGTTGTCAGACAACATTAGATAATTAATAGGCCATTTGTCAGCCCGCACAAAACATGTTAAAATCCCAAACACAATCAGGATAAATATAGTTGCTTGCTCTCTGAAGGCTTTTTGTTCTGTCATGCAGCCATTGCAGGCAGATATTTGCTATTAAACGAGACTCATTATTAATCACATCTAATGTTAATTAATTAACCGCCTCTGTGTATTGAGGGCTCTCTGTGACTTTCAATTGTTTTAAGAAGCTAATTGGTAACTTAGCAGTTTACATCTAAGTTACTATTTCTCATTCTATTCATGTCAGAATTTTAGTCAGTGAAATATATTTATTTGCATTTGAGAAATTTCCCATAAAAAGCAAGCATTTAAGGATCTGTGTATAACTATGCAAGAAGTGATTAGGGAAAGAAAGCCATGGGGAAATTTGTACCTGCCTTTGCTTTTTCTTAGGCCCAGCTTATTAAGAATAATTTAATTTTTAATATCATTTTCAAATCTTATAGAAAAACGGAAGTATTTAAATTTAATTTTTAGTAGCTGATGAAAATAAGGACGATGCTGGGCTTAGCCAAATGAGGTATTATTCATTTCTGCACTTAACTCATTCAACAAAATAAATGGCAAGTATGTGTGGTCAGTTATCAGTCAGTTCTAGGTCCTGTGGGAAACCTGGCCCCTCTGAAGCCAACACAGTGCAGAATGTTAGCTGTTTTACACTGTGAGCTACTAGAAAGAAGAGATTTGACATCCATAATATACATCTCCTTTGTGTCTAGCATTGTGCTCCCCTACATGGTAGTTCTATTCCTAGAACCGACGTAATGAATTCAAATACAATGTAAATGTCTTCTAAATTCTGATCCATTCATGAAGGAAGATGAGTGATGTGATTAAAAAGAAATAATCACATTGATCTGTCGTAGGTTTATGTATGTATTAATAGCATATGTCAGTTTACCCATGGTTTTCTCGTACATTCATTTTCACTTTTTAGTTGCTTAAATTGTTATAGCATTTCTGTCCTACAAACCAGGAAAGGTCTGTGTTTCCTAAGCAGGCCCAAGCTTTACCTCTATCGCCTGGCCTTTTGAGGAAAGCAGAGTTGCTCTGGCAGTCTAGCAGGCTGCAGCTGGGCATGTGGCATGAGCAGTGAGCACTTGGCTTTCCAAAGCACCTGATAACATCGATCGATTTCTATGGAAAGTTTGATCTATTCAAAGATTTTATTATTCGTGACTATTACTTGGGAAAGGCCACCCTGAGGGATCACATATATACAAAAAGCATTACTAGAGAATTTAGTACTTTGAGAGGAGGAATTATTTGAAAATTTCACCACATAAACAGAGAAGCAGAGGTAAAAGGAAAAAACAGTTCTCTATCTCTGCACTTTAAAATTTTCAGGCAGTGATGGGGCTTTCTGCCTCACTGCAAGGCAAGCCATGTCTCTTGTAAACATGCTGCAAGGATAGTTTTTCTCCACGTTTATTATGAAAATATTTTTAATGCCTTCCGTTACTCTTATTTGTATGTAATTATTAATCTTTCACTATTTAATCAATAGATATTTTTGCCAATTATATTTAACACAGAAATAAAAATCACAGTAATAATCAATGATACCTGCACACTGAAGACATTGCTCCGAAGTGTAGCATACAAAGTACAATTGATGATAACATTGCTCACTGAGACCTAGAGTATTTTCCCTCACTGTCAGGAACCTGGTAGAAATAGGTATGAGAAAGATTGGGGAATTTGCTATAATTGATGCCACGGATGGTATATATGATACCTGGAGATTATAGTGTTAAAAACAAATCATGCATTCTCATTTTTTAATTACCATTTCAACTCTAAGGTCCGAGAGAGAGAGAGAGAGAGAGAGAGAGAGAGAGAGAGAGAGAGAGAGAGAGAGAGAGAGAGAGAGAGAGAAGCACATTTTCTGTCCAAATACAGAGAGAGAGAGAGAGAGAGAGAAGCACATTTTCTGTCCAAATACACGGGGCATGAAAAGCTCACACAGACAGACACACACACAGGCACAGAACAACTGCAGAGCTTAAATTGTTTTATCCCTGTTGAAGTGCAGTTGTTGAATTATATGTAGAGTGGAGAAAGATGACTGGATTAAAAAAATGTCCTTTACCTAACAAAGATCTAGATTGGAATTTAACTTAAACCAGCCAGAGTGATATTCCAGAGGCTTTTATTGCTGGAAATAATATTGAATGGAAAACAGTTACACCAAGTGGAAATATTTTATATCAGAGGTTGCCATACTCCAGATTACAATGATATGGATTTTGCATTCAGTTCTCATTACAAGGTTGTGAAAGATCCTTTTCTTCTTATACAGACTCTTGGCTTAATTTGTAATACCAGCTCCTGACGCAGAGCTTTCGTGAAAGTCCCAGCTTTTACTCCTTTAAGGTGAACTCAGTGGCGTGTGTGTGTAAGGAAGTGGGGAGACTGGCCACGTTGACTCAAGCCATTATCAGGATCTGTGTGCTTTCCACTCTCTCTGATGTAAAAAATGAAGCCTCCTTCAAGAGAACACAGAGTGACTACTCCAACTGTCTTCTCTGGCCCCATTTTTTGTCATCATTTTTTTTTTTTTTTCCGTTTTGTCCTGAGGATGTAAGCTGCTGTTGTCTAGAGGGGGAGGAAAAGGTTTTTCCTAGGGATGTTAATTTCAAGCCTGAGTAGTTTCCAGTCACCAGGCCTTGCTGGAAGTATCGTTCAAGATTTGCCTGGAGGCAGCAGGGGCCCATTTGTCTCACCTGCAAGGAACATGGTCTTAGAAAAATGGCAAGAACTTTTGGAAGGTTTTTTAATTAGCACCTTAGTGTCTTTGGCTTTAGACTGCTTATTTGTTAATTCTTTTGGTAATTTTCTTCCTGGTGGTATGTGTTTAAAGCATTAAATTGTGAACTTCCCTAATAGTCTTCAAAGGTTTTTACTCAAGTGGTCAAATAGGTTTATGTTAGTGTTTTGAGTGTGACATATAATTTAGAAATAATATTTGTTCTGCCATAGCCTAATAACTATAAAATCAAGATATAAACCAGAAAAAAAGTCTTTTAAAGACTGTAATGCTATTTTAGTAGGAAATACTCTTTATTCCCTAGACACAGCAAGAAGCTGCTCTTATCCAAATTATGAGTTGTGAAACCCTGTTTCAGAAATAAAAAAAAGCAAAATTGTTGAAATGTTATTGAGACATAACTTTTCTCCCCAGAGTAAGTTCTTTATTGTGGAAAGAACAAGGAAAAATAAAGCAGCAGCAATTTTTCTACAATATTCTTACAAAGAAATAAGAAAATTGCAGAGAATAGGCTACTCAAGTTTACACCTGCTTTGAAAACTCTTTGGTGTCCAGTTTATCTGATATCATTAAGGAAAATAAGGATTTCAGTCAATCACAGCTGGTGGTTTCATTTTGTTTTTTTCCTGGTGGTATCTCATCCTATATTTATTTACATATTGTCTCAGGCACACGTACATGCATGTTGTTGGATAATGAGATATTCAACATGGCTTAACACCCCCCACTCCAAATTATTAAGCTATTTCAAAACAAGAAATAATGCTGAGGGAAAATTTGTATTAGCTTGATTGATTATCTTATTTTAATCCATATTAAAGCTTTAAGTCTCTAGGCGTGGCTCTTTACTTCTAACACCTCATAAATTATAGCTATAATGAAGCAGTCATTTATCCTCAGCTGATGATAAATGGCTTGCCCTAGGAGGAACTAAAGAATAGGCAAGTAGATCATTTTCATATTTGGTGAAAACAATATTAAGTACCCAGACCTCAGTGATTGCCCTAATAAATGAATAATCTGAGGTGAGGGGCTTGGCAGTCAGTGTAAAAAATAACCTGAGCTTTCTCTGTCATTTGTCAGGCTTTGCTATGACAGCATGCATTATGGGTAAATGAGCAATCAGCAAGAACTATGTTATGGCTGGGATGTTTTTGAGAAATTTATCATATGCATTGCTTGGTACCTTAAGACCTTAAGGCTTAATGGCTATAGTGCATGACTGCAAGTGAGCACAGTTCCTATTTACCATGGCACGCTTCATTTGTGCTCCATCTCTCACCTTAAAGAAAGAAAAGACCTTTCCTGAACGAGCTTCATTTGGCTTTCCTTTTAAAACTTTAAAGTCTATATGGATGATGCTGTGTCTCTCTGTTGACAGACACTACTCCTGGTAGTTTGGCTGAAAGGAGATTCTGGAGATCTGAACTTACAACAAAATTTCAGAATCAGAAATTTATCAGTGTATGGGGATGTTGAAGTCTGGATTCCAATGTACCTGGAGCCAAACATATTATAGAAAGTGACCTCCTTATAATATTGCTAAATGTTATAATTATACCTCTTTATAATACTATTACATATTTAATGGCATATAAGAGTTAAATGAGTTTTCCACCCTTCTCAACTCACCAAGCAGTTGATCCCTTTCATTTATTACTGAATTGGAAACAACTTAAGAGTAGTTGAGATGTGAATGCCTCTTTGGAATTATGCAATGTGTTGTGACAATATCTGACTCATTATGGTTTGCTGCCATATGTAGTAAAAAATGAAACCGGGATCCAAACTCTTCTTTCCAGGCCAGGAATCTTGCATCCACACTCCTGTGAAACTTATTCTGAACTATTTGATCAAGGAGAAAGTGGCTTCACCAGTGACCTCTCCTGCCATAATGTTCACAATTTACAGATGACTTTGAAATTAGGTACATACCAAATTCAAATTCTGGCATTACACCTAGGTGAATAAACTTGTTCATTAAATTATTCTGAGTATCATTTTCCTTCTGTGTAAAATGAGAAAATACTGTCTTGAAGGGTCATTGTGTGGAGTAAATGAGATACTGTATAGAATATGTTTAGCATGTGATCTATATATAAATATATATATAAATATAAGTTAGTTCTATGTCTTTTTAACCCTGGTCAGACAACTGAGAATTCTCAAAGTTTATAATGTAGGTGACATTTTAATAGATATGGTATCAAGGCCGGTTGCTTGGTATATTAGATCCAAGTGCTAGTGAGACATATTCAATTAAAAAAGAGCATTTGTTGAATGTCTACTGTTGGTCACATTCCAATGATGAACTCAAGATCACCTTGCCACTGGTCACCATCATCACTGTAATAACTTCTGATTTCTCCCCTCTTCTAGTTCTCATCCACAGAACTTTCCAGTTATTTTTCCAAATTCTAGATTTGATCATGTCATGAATTCTACTTGCTCAGGCATTTAGCTGCCCAAATAAGGGTTTCCATAAATACTTTAGATATCCCTTTTCAGCTTCATATCTTGTCTCTTCTTTTATGCCTATACTCCAGCTCTGCAGAACTACTCACCATCCTTCAATACGTAAGTCACATACATGTTTTTCTTTGCCTAGAAAGTATTTCCTTTCACTCAGCTGTCTTGGAATGGCCAAATCTTCATTCAAGATGGAATGGAATCAATGAGAAAGACATTATTCTGCTTTTCTTTGAACACCGCAAAGTCAGAGCCAGAGAAATTCTCAGTGGAGGGGATAATAGACAACCACACGCTCCTTACCTACAGATCTCCACCCTCCTGCATTATTCACCTATTTCCTACCCTAGTAAACCAAATTCATGAAATGCCTGATTTAACTGCCTCCTTCTGGCAATGAGAAAGTGAGTTTTATAGAAGTAACGGAGGGGAGGGTGGAGGTGGACCAGGAGAAATCTAGAGCCCCGCTTGCAGAGGGCACCAAGAAGACTTAATTCTTCCACGCTGGGGATTGGTAGAAATCTCTGTGAGGGCTCTGCACTGTCACAGGCCAAGAAACTGGGTGGTTCAGGGCAATTTCATCTAGAGCTTAGGAGATGAGGATGCCTTTAATTTTGAATCTTCTGAATTCTAGGCAAAATGAGGAAATTGGATTCCAGTATTTTAAAACGAGAACTTATTTTATAACATTAAAAAATTCTTAGATGTTTAACTATTTATTTACTGATAAAATCATACTGAAAAAAGAAACCTACTGGGAATTCACTTTTAATTAATTTTGCACTTAGTGAACCATAACAGTATTATATGCCTGAGTGCCTAAAATTTGGTGCACCCCTGAATAAGCCATCCTGATGGGGATGTGGGCGGTAGCACTGTGTAGTAATTAAGTGCATGGGCTTTTGAATCACCCACACTTGGGTTTAAATCCTGGTTCTGACACCAGATGTGTGATCTTGGGCAACTCTGTCTTAATTTCCTCATTTGCTAAAAGAGATAGTAATATCAACCTTACACTGGGAGGTGGCGTAGGATTTAAGATAATGAAGATAAAGATAAAGCATGACACCCGGAACTACTACTCACTTAATAAATTATCAGGAATGGGGAGGGTGACTTAGCAAGTTCTGTGAAGTGAACTCAGAGCAAGGTGGCTCTGCAGAAGAACAGCATTATTTGTGTAGAGTAGGGAGTGTCGGTCCTGAATGTTTGGTGGAGGCTGTGTTGGGGTCTGCGAAGAGAATGACGTGCTGTGATGTGAAGCATCTGGCAGAGGCTTTAAAGGTATCTTCCTTAATGTATTAATATGAACTGAGAGTCCTCATAGGATTTGAGAATGAGGGTGACAAGATCAAAATGATGCTTTAGGAAGTGATAAAAGGATTTGAGAGTAGACTGGGTAAGAGAGACTGGGGCTAAGGAGAAGTTAAACACATTTCCAAAGTTATCAGCTATCAGTACAAAGAAAATAGCCCTGTGATGCAGTTGTGGGGAACCTGTAAAAGGGTGAGTTTGGGATGAAAATTTGGAGATTATAAGAAATTCTCTGTTCAGTGGGATTTAAGAACGGACAATGCTCACAGCCTGCAAGAGAGAGAAGCCAGAGCTACTCTACATTGTTGAGAGTCCCCTCCTGCCTTCAGAGAGAACTGAAGCAGTTCTTCAAAGTAGTGAGACTCCCTCCCCTTGCCCCCCAGGGAAGGATTGCTGAAAGGAAAGCCCAGACTGATCCCTGCTGGGTTTTTGGTGAGCAGAGCAGGCAGCAGACCCACCACTGAAGGTGAGGAAATAGAGGTCAGGGGACAGATGCATTTTCTCCCTGGAAGAGTGTGGGGAGGAGATAAGCCTGGTCAAACAACAGGATGAAGAAGTAGACGAAAGTCATTGGATTAGACAAGACGGAAGCTGTTGACAAAGTCAGGGAAGGGCTTTTAGTGGAATGGTGAGAATAGAAGGCAGGTTTTAGCCTTAAGTGTTTGAAGGCAGACAGAGGAGGTGTTCTGTTTCTGTTTGTGTTTCCCTGGGAACTGTGATTGGTTCCTAAGGCACACAAAGCTATTACAATATAAACATGATTATTTAATGCAAATCTATTGCTCAGATTACAATATTCATTTTGTGAAGAGATTGGGGTTCTAGTCCATCTCCCTTCCCTTCCTCCCATAGAAACTAGTGCAGTGCCTTGTACACCATAATAGGTACTCAATAAATATTTGATGGCTGAGTAAGTGTATCGAAGGGACCTCACGTGGGGAGCATGAATGGAATCTTTGATGGTGGCTGTTTGGAGGGAGTCAAGGAGCTTGCTCACAGGGAAGAGATCCCAATGGAATTTTCATTTGCAATTTATTCTTTTCTGTAGGGCACCAAGAAATTTTAAAGCAGATTGGGGGGGGGGAATTCCATTTCTGGTAGACAGTGTCACGTATTAAGAATAGACAACATAATCTTCACAAACTTACGTGAATAGTTGTTTTTGACACTACAGTGGAAAGAATCCTCTTTCAAGGGGTTCACTCGTTTAAATTTAGCAGGTAGTTACTGAGCACCCACTGAATGCAAGGTGCTGGACTAGGTTCTGTGTAAGTGTTGAAATGAATATAGACCTCTGTTCAAGTAACTCCAATACAAAGCAATATATTAGGGCCATAAACATACTACTCCATACTACTCCATTCTGTTTTCAGGGCCCAAAAGTGTAAATGGAAGAAAACTGTGAAAACCTTATTGATGGTGGTTTTTCCAAGGTAGTGGGGAACTTGAGTGCAGGAACAGAAGACAGACCACCAAAAGTGGCATCTACCTGCATCTTTGATAGTCTCACTTTTAGGAAACTTTTGTAATTTATTTGTTTTGACTATTTCATGCTTTGATTTCTTTCTTCTTTCACTAAATGTCAGTGGTCACTGTCATTACAATCTCCTTAACATATGATTCCTCAACATGAGACATCTGAAGCTTCCTTTCTTGGCATGGAAGAAAGTAAATTAGTAGTCCCACCCAATTGGGGTGCTTACTTGCCTACTCAGTATGGATTTTTATATCTGATTACTAGCTACCTTTTTTATCCTTTGTGCTTACTAGAAAACAAAAACAGAAGATTATACTGATTCATACTTTAAGGCCATATGAAGTTATTCTTAAGAAGTGTAACAGAGCTGAAAAATCTAAATCGTTTATTCCTGATATCCTCATCTACCAAAAACCTTATTATATCTGATATAATTTCAGACATATCCATTGTAACAATTTAGGTAAAATATTTCTACATGGAAATAATACCATGGTGTTATCTGCATAATAAAATATCTCAAATTTGTTAAGGATACATAAAATGAATACTATTCTGTCTCCTATAAGTCTTTCTATTTTTTGATAGAGATATAATTTTTGGATTTGGTGAAATGGATTTATTTTTACTAGTATATGTCAGTGAATGTAATAACAGGCTTGTGCTGGTTCAGAGTTTTAAAAATAGGGGTAAATTAAAATATTTTATTTACCACACACACTCAAAGTATTGCTCAGTGATAGATTTTATTATTATTGTATAACTTTTCATTAATTACAAACTCTTTGTCATACAGCATAGAAATGTGAATATATTGGTCATGTTCCTTCAGAGATGAAGGTTCTGTCCAAGGCACGAATGCCTTGAGTTTTTCCCACAGAGCCGTGGATTCCACGTGTCCACTCTCATTGCCAGCTGTCATGTCCGTAGGCTTGGGAATGGCTTCATGTGTGTCTACTCAGGCTGCCCAGAGCAATCTCCAGTATGATTAGACTCATTGCCGTCTGTATTCCTCTCGTCAGTGCAGTTTCTGCTCCTCTAGTTTATTTGAACTGTTTCGGAAACTACTTATGCACCTAAGGCATAGTCAGATTCATAAATAGGAGGGTAGGCTGGCCTCTGTGCCTTTAATGACATGAGATTTTCTCAATGATCCTGGCATGTAGTCCTTGGTAGACCACCCAGCATGAATTTCTCTCCATATCCAGAGGTGATTACTTGACCCTTAGATCTGGGGTGAGTTGTCTAAACTGGCAGAGAAGAGAGTAGATGTGTTTAATTCCTCATCTCCCCCTCCTAACACCACCAATTTGAAGGGGGAAACAAAAGTATTATTTCCTTCAGAAGCTTTGGAGGGCATGTGGTTCACCCCTGAAAAGATAAGCAACAAACAGATTCCTTTAGAAGTGTGAGAATTGTACCTTGACATAAAATAATTCAAACCTTGACAATGCACTCAATAGTAAACTGTTTGGAGTGTCATCTCCCCTATCCCCTCTTCTCACCCCCATCTCCACCCCTTCTGGTACCTCACATGCCTGCAGGCTTCCATCTTCCTTTAGTCCCTTGCTCAATCACTTTCCCTTGCCTGGAATGCTTCTCTTGATCTCCACTTGGCAGATCATACTCGTCTTTCAAGCCTTCCTCCATGAAGCCTTCCTTGCCCCCAGCATGGGCAGGCTCCACGTCCCCCCTGTTATGATTCACTATCAATGAAAGCACTTAGTATTGCAGTAAGGAGGCTTCCCAGTGGGATTGTGAGCTGTGTACGGCCAAGCATTATTTTCTTAATTATTATTCCTTTATTATGTAATACTTGATATTCATACATCAAAAAGAATATATGTAACATGTACAAATAATGGAGTATGACAATAAAATGAACGCCTATGAACTCATTACCTAACTTAAGAACCAGAACACAACCAAATTATTGTATGTCCCCGTGTGCATTTTCCCCATTTCATCCCCCTACCTCACCCTAGAGGTAATCACTCCTCTAAACTTTCCTTTTATGACTCCTCTACTTAAAAGATGGTTTTATTGCTTATCTATGTATTACCAAACAATGTATTGTTTGACTTTGCTCATTTTTCAGTTTATTATTTTGTTTGTTTGTTTGTTTGTTTGAGACAGAGTCTCATTTTGTTGCCCAGGCTAGAGTGAGTGCCGTGGTGTCAGCCTAGCTCACAGCAACCTCAAACTCCTGAGCTCAAGTGATCTTACTGCCTCAGCCTCCCGAGTAGCTGGGACTACAGGCATGCGCCACCATGCCCAGCTAATTTTTTCTATATATATTAGTTGGCCAATTAATTTTTTTCTATTTATAGTAGGGATGGGGTCTCGCTCTTTCTCAGGCTGGTTTCGAAGTCCTGACCTCAAGCAATCCACCCGCCTCGGCCTCCCAGAGTGCTAGGATTACAGGTGTGAGCCACTGCGCCTGGCACATTTTTCAGTTTAAAAACATATCTTCTGGGGCTTGCTTGTCTTCATGCAGGATTTTGTTTCTAAGATTCATTCGTGTTGTTATTTTCAGTGTTGTATAATATTTCATTCTCTGACTATGCCACAATTTGTTTATTTATTTTCTTGAGGATGGACCTTTGGATTTACATTTTTTCATATAAGCAATGTAGGCAAGAACAATCTAAAATATGTCTTCCAATATGAATTTACAAGAGTTTCTCTAAAGTGTCTGTTTAGGAGTGGGATTGCTGTGTCAGGGATATAGCACAAGATAATACAATAACATTGTCTTAAAGTAACTATGCCAGTTTATATACACGCCAGCAATGTGCAAGAGCTTCTTCATTCTTTACATATTTACACCACTTGGTATATTTTATTTGCCAATCTAGGAGGTAGAAAATACTATTTCATTATAGCTATAATTTGTATCTTCTTCATAGCTAAAGGGATTGAGTTTCTTTTCATATGTTTATGGGCCTTTTGTGTTTCCTATTTAGTGAAATTCTGTTTATGTCTGTGGCCTATTTTTGTATTGGTTTTTTGTTTAGTCTTATTTATTTTAGAAGTTCCTTTTATATTCTGGTTACTAACACCTAGGTTAATTACATATTTTTATAATAACTTTTCCTAGTTCATACTTTGTCTTTCTTTCCTTTTCTTATGATATCTTTAACTGAAGAGAACGTCTTATTTTATTTTTTAATTTATTTTTAATTAATTAATTAATTTATTTATTATTTTGGCATATTATGGGGGTACAGATTTTAAGGTTTCAATAAATGCCCTTTCCCCCCTCCCCCCACAAGTCTGAGTTTCCAGCATGACTATCCCACAGATGGTGCACATTTCACTCATTATGTATATATATACCCGCCCCCCACCCCACTCCCCCCTGCCCAATACCCTATTACTGCAGTACCTATGTGTCCACTTAGGTGCTACTCAGTTAATACCAGTTTGCTGGTGAATTTATGTGGTGCTTGTTTTTCCATTCTTGGGATACTTCACTTAGTAGTATGGGTTCCAGCTCTAACCAGGAAAATATAAGATGTGCTATATCACCATTGTTTCTTAGAGCTGAATAGTACTCCATGGTATACATATACCACATTTTATTAATCCATTCTTGGATTGATGGGCACTTGGGCTGTTTCCACAGCCTTGTAATTATGAATTGTGCTGCTATAAACAGAGAACATCTTATTTTAACAGTCTGTTTTATCAGTCTTTGCTCTTACGGCTAGTAATTTGTATGTCTTGTTTGAGATTTCTTTTTTTTTTTTTATGTTTTAAGTTCTTCCATCAGTACCCAACCTAGATTCCTAATCATAGTAAGATTTTGGTTGGAAAAAAAATGAATTGGTAAATATTATGGACAAAGGATTAATTAAAATATTATTTCATTGCCAAGCACATGTGTTTTTAAATTACTGGGTCAAACTCTGCCTAATGGAACAAGAAAACCAGACAGTACCTGAAACATTCCTTTATGTGCTGGTTGTGGCCAGCACTATGGTGGGCCAGTAGCTCATTCATATCCCCTGACCATTGCTGTGCACGCCAGCGTGACTTCCAGATGCTTTGCCTGAGTCTGCTTGGCCTAAGCATGGGGCAGGTCAGAAGTGTGAGGAATGACATCCCCTGGGATCAGCTCTCAACAAATGACTGATGGGAATTGGTGGATAAAACCCCCAGATCCCTCACCTCAGCCGAGCTTATCTACGCTGTTTCTCGGAGTTCCCCAGTGCTAACTCGATTGATAGCACGCTCTTTGTTGACTGCTGGCCCTTCTCTGTCTCACTCTCTACTCCCTTATCCATATTTCCTGGGACCACCTTTGAAATAACTACGTGTCTCACATCCTTGTTTCAGGGTCTGCCGGTGCAATTAAAAATGTTTGAATGTCAATTTTTGACTTAGTAACTTAAATATTTACGATTTAAAACTTTTTAAAATTATCTTTTAGAAGAGACCTAAAACTATTCTTACAGTTATCTCATAATTGGGCAGCTATTATTGGGTGAAGTGCAGAGGGAGAAGGTGTATGGTTTAGGGATTAATAGTGTGTGGGTTCTGGAGCTAGACAATCTAGGTTTGAATCATGGCTTTTTAAATCAATCATTAATTTTTTGTAACATCACTGCCTCAATTTCCTTACCTATAAAATGGAGACAATAATAATATCTACCTCATGGGCTATTGTGAAGATTAAATGAGTTTAGCAAAGTGCTAAAACTAATTTTGGTAAATGATCAATACATGCCATAAATTCGTTGTGTCCTGTACCTTCCTAGATCCATTGAATAAATATCACATCACTTGATACATTTTAGGAGAATGAGATTTTTAAGCATTTCTTGTCACTCAATATATGACATTGCAATTAGGTTCTGCTGAAATTTTAGGAAGTCTGGTCTAACCATTCAAAAATAATTTTTCAGTTGTTTTTAGGAAAAAGTTCTAATCTCATGAGTGTTGAACCCTACTCTGAGATTATAATAGATCCCCATTTAGTGCCTGGGGAGAAGGAAGAATGCCAAATGAAAACAGATTTGTCTGTAAACCTATACTTTTCGTTTTCCTTTAATTCAAGAATACCTTTATTCTTACTTACTGGGGGTTGCAGACAGACAAGAGGGAAGTATATAAAGAAGGGTTTTGTCCCCAAGAATAACATTCCAGAAAGTTTGATTCTGTTTAATGTAATTTAAATCTTTGTGGTTATCAATGAAGGTGCCTCCATGGGCATTTTGTTGACTAATTTTTGATATTCTATCAGTAGATGTGTTGTGAGTTTTCTAAACTTTTCTTTTCCTGTGATTAATAATTGCAAAAAAGTTAGTCTTTGGGTGTGTCCCACACCTTTAACAGTATGACTTTCTGTATAGAAACAGGCTTTGTCAGAGACCCAGTTTAGTAGATCGATACTACTTTTCTTGCATTTGAAAGTATTTGGGACACAGCTTAGTTTAATAGCAAGTGAGCTGGATTTGCAGCCAGAAGATCTGGCATTGTCTACCCCTTAATTAGATTTGTGACAGTAGGGAATGTTACTTTAATATTATAAGCTTTGGTTTCCTCATCTGGGAGATGGGGAAAATAATGAAATCTAGTTTACAGAGTTGTATAAATGGTAAAGTGAAATATAAAACTGTAATTGGTTCTTAAGGAGATTTTATTTTACTCATGGGACTTTTAAATTATTATAAAATACTTTTACTTTAGCAAAATAACTATATAATTTTTTCCTTTATCTTCTCCATGATTTTAGAAAGAAATTATCCTTAAAATATACTTTCTAATGAATAATAATCTTCTTATGTAATTCAAATTTGAGTATTTTCAGTTGAATTGATTTGGGCTCTTTAGTCGAAACATAAAATAAAAGTTTATTGAGAATAAAGAATTCCTGAAAATTCTTAATATTCCTAATCCATGATATTTGTTTTTCAATGTTATTTATTTATCCAGTTCAGTCAGTCTAACACATAGTTATTGAGACCAATTAGTGCTAGTATTAGGCACTGAAAAGTGGTTGAAAGAGAGAATATTTGTGTGTGATTTGGTATCAATATTAAAAGAGAAAACTGTAATTTCAGCCATACTTTTTGCTAATCCAAATCGCATCAAAGAAACTGACATGTAGAAAAGCCACTTAGCCAGAATATCCTTTTTTCTCATCATAAAGGCAGAACCAATTGCAAAATATGAGCACAATGCAATATTTCTTCCTCAGCTATCTAAACAAAGACGTGCATACAAATAAGGGGATATGGATCTTCTTACCATATTCAGGAATAGCCAGTTGTAGTCTGTCTTATGTCAACATATTGCAAAAGATAATTGAAATTCCAGCAAGTGCCTATGTTATTAACAGTGGAGTTGATGCCATTATAATCTTGTAAACATCCAGACAAATACAGCCAGATATATTGAAGGATGATTAAGTGTTGTAACCTACTGTAGTACTTAATAATGTTACCGTTTTAGTCCATTATTGTAATATTGTATCTGCTTGAATTAATGTTTATAATGGTGCTTTATGGCTATTGTCTGCTTGTTTTCTTCCTGATTTATGTGGGTAGCAGACTGAATGCACTTTATGTTGAAATTTTTCAAGAAATGCAGTTCAGCAGAAGCAAAAATCCTTCTGAATAAACTTTGAATTGAGAAATTAAAGATACAAAAGACAAGGGTTTTGGCTCTAATTGTCTATAGCAAGAAAATATATATTTTAAAAGGAAACATGGGTTCACAAGAAGATAAATAGACACATAATCCAGAGGCCAGTTGCTGGCAGAATTTCTTAGTTTGATGTGACTCTCTCTTTGACAGTTCTCCTAAGGTAGGTTATTTTGGAGAAAACATATGTTTCCATTTTCTCTCCCTCTGCTTCCCCTTGAGTCCCCAGGCTCCACTAGGGTCACAGAAACATTAAGGCTTTTGTCACTGTGATTAATAGCTCTTAAGATCATCTTTAATTCACTCACTAATGACTGAGGGTCTTTCTGCTCTCCAAGTAATCGGGTGATGTATGAGCCGATAGTACACCTTGTGGCAGAGGTGAAAATCATTCAGGCAATGCAAATATTGTCACGGGAACAAATGTTTTCCCTGTTAATAAAAATTAATGAATTCTACCCAGGAGCTAGTTAAGGAAGCTGTGGTGAAGGAGATCCAAACACAAATAACTTCTTACTGTTAAGAATCACTTATGTATCACTCATATATCCAGAAAAGATATAGAAAAAAGACCATCATTGGTGCATACTTCCACATTTCCATATGAGATGAAACAATGACAAACCTATATCATTATAGAAACATAATATGTTGCTTCTAAATTAAGTTTTTCAGGTTCTTGGATGTATTTAAAATCGTGAACTTCGGCATCTCACTCGTTTTAACCTCGGTTAAAACTGCAGGCTTCTGTACTGGACTAGTCTAATGAATACATTCCTCTCTTCATAGCCTAGTTAAGACCAGAAATTATAGTGGTCAGGGTTTATAACTATAAAATGATGTAATGAAGTTTAAATTTGAAAAACTCCTTGTAACACATCATAAAAGATTGATGAAACACACCAGAGATTCATAAGTGGTTCAAATAATTTTGAGAGGAAAAATAAGAAAAACACGTTTGTTAACTCCATTGTTATATTTTTGAATTCTTTAAAAATAAAAACATCTCCTCTCTTAAAAATTTACCTCGCATCATTAATGCTTTTTGCATAATACATCTACCAGTTTATTTTGTAAGATAATAAATGTACAGTGTTATGGGAAAGTGCGCCTGCTCTTTATGTATAGAAACTTGCTATAGAGCTAAATCTGTTGTCTTTTTGTTTCATTTTGATCGTCCATGATTCTTTCTTCTAATGACCAAAATCCATTGTCTCAATGGAATAAATATTTCTGAAATAGCTCCCAGTGCTTTCCCTATCATTTACATCTTAGAACAAGAAAACAGTAAACTTTTAAAAGACATTATTTCACCTCTCCACAGTGCTTATCTACAAAGGAACATATTACTGAGGGGGGAAAAAGCTTGACTTGTTACTATTATTTCTGGTAGGCACCCAAGGAGAGTAGCTAATTTGTTCTTCATCAATGCCAAGGACAAATTAAAACAAAAACCTAACTGAATTATTCATTTATATTGCTTCTAAAGTGTGCTTATTTTCTGCAGAATGTTAAAATAAAAATATCAAATATTTGACTGGATATTTTGTACATACCTCGGAATCTATTTTTTCAATATTTAAATGAACTGAATTTTAAAATTATTAAAGGGCACATGATAACCTAAATAATTAGATTTTTAAAATATTAAAGGAAACATAAACTTAATTATCAGTTAAGTTTTGACACTGGAGAAAAGATATAATTAAAAAAGGTATTCTTGCCACTCCCCATTATTAGGAATAAACCCATTTTTTCCCCAAATGAATTCAGATAACATAATAGCTTTCTTATGTTCAACTTGGAAGTAGGATTTTTCTCTAGTTTGGTGCTTCTTCCTTCCTCGAAGGAGAACCTTGGATCTCCTACATTTCAGTCACTTAGAAGGTCTCACTCTACAGTCACAGTAAACCTCTGGGACAGGTCCTATGTATTTGCATTTTTAGCAAGCACCCTAGATGATTCTTACACAAAGGTTAAATACTACTGCTCTCAATGTTATTTGAAGAAATTTCATTGTGACAACATTGGTTGTAATATATAGACTAGTTTTTTTTCCATTCACATAAAATGAATTCTCCACAGTTGGGTTTCACTGTTTCTATAAACTTTTATATCTTACCCTGATTCCAAAAGAAAAATGTTGAGTTTACACAGCTTCAGTACATACCTGGTTGGTAAAGGGTTTGGGCAAGTGCAGACAGCAAGGAAATCAAATATGAGCTTTTTGCCCAGAGAAATTCTAATCACATAGTAAACAGTTAGAATTTACACGGGTCTTTATTTAATTAAGCCTGAGAACCACTATTTAGTTGCAGCTGGAGCAGAATCTTGGCACAGAACAGAACAATCTAGTTTAACCTTTAACCTTTCCCCTTTTAACTGTGCTTATAAGAATGTGTGTTTCTTTAAAAAGGTGCTGCATATCTTTAAGCATTGTTTGTAGTCTTTGATACAAGGGTCACCTCACTGTGCACACATTTTGAAGTTCAATAGTAAGGAAAATGGATGAAATAGATATGTAACCTAACAGGACGTTTTATGTTCTACAAGGTTGAAATAATTTATCCTCATGATGAACTTCCATATTTTAAAGTTTTCTGTAATTTTTAATGAAGGATGGGTGTGTGTGTATATGTGTGATTTTGATATCTGCTTTACTGTTTCAAAGATCTTTTCCTGTTCCCACATCTCCTTGTTGTTGAGTATTCTTAAGTAACTTTTTGAGATCAGCTAAGGCTAAGTAAAGTAATGAAAACAAAGGAATGACAGTGGTACTATCACCTTTCTTCATGCCAAATTGGCAAAATTAAACAGGATCCATGCTGGGTCTCAAACTGTAGGTGCCCTGGCCTATATTCAGCTTGTGGACATATATAGTTTGGCTAACACAATGTGTAAAAGAAATTGGAAAACCTCACCCCCAAAATCCAAATTTGTGATTTCCCTTGAAGTATCGGATTATCTGGCCACATCAGATCAGTTTTCTACATGGCAGCAATCAGCCACAGCTGAACAGCGGCTTCCTCCTTGAGACTAAGAGTGGACTCTTTAGTTCTCCTCAGTCTGTACCATCTCCTATTGCCTTGCACCTCATTTGCCTGGCATGCTTGACCCTGTACCCATTTCTGTATGTCAGCGCCAATCTATGCTAATGAACAGAGAACCCCAAATAGGATAATCTGAAAATCTCAAAACCATGTAGATTTGGCTTTATGATGTTATGGCAGACCAGTCTAGCTAATTATATTTACCTTGGCAAGTAACTGAAATTAGTTTGTGCAGCTTTGAGTCTAATAATCAGGTGAGTAAAGCAGGAAATCTATTTGGGAGTTACAAAGTAGGGAAGTTGAGCTTGAAGTTTGAAATATGGGCATGTTTGTTTTTTACATGCAGTGCCATTTGATTGGGAACAGATAGAGAGGACTTTATTTCTTCTGTGTGTATCTTAAGAGTCCTGCAATTCTGGAACACAGTCGTTGTGATAATGTTCCACTAGCAACAGTAAGCCAGTGGGCAGTGCCAACTTTAGAAAACAGTTATCAGGGCATCTATGCAAGGTATTGCGGCCACTTAGTAACCACAGGAAATTCCCAGCTTCTCTGCCACAAGTCTGAGTTTCCAAGGCTGACAGGTCCCTGCTACTCCCTTCCTATCCCTCCCACTTGAAGAAAGGCCACAAGTTCAGATTCCCCCACCATCTAATAACTTTGGGTTTGCCTAACTCTGCTGTAAGCTCTTTGGTGTAGTCTAACCTCGCTTCTTTCAGAGGACAAATCTTATCTTTTTATTAGCAAACAGGATGGCTTAGATATGTCTTTATAGGACATTCACTGGAGCGTAATTTAATATGACTCATTTCCCCTTATGTATAAAGACAGTGACTAAAACAGAGAAGAAGAAAACCAAGATGAAAAATGATATTAGAAACTTGCACTTGAAAATGTGTAAAATTCTACTGGAGCTGAGGGATTTATTTAGAATGACTTGGCATTCTTTGCTCGGATGTCTAAATAGGCCTTGTGATACCATTTTGGCCTCACTTTGAACCTAGTGTAATAAAGAAGGAAATGAAAGCAAAGGTAAACTTAAAGTATTGTTTTACTCTAAATGCTTTCAGTAAAGGGTCTTGTTATCTAATGATTGGTACTAGATGGCTGGTATAAATCGTACAGTCTGTTCTTTGCACTCATGGCTAACGGAGGCAAAGGCAAAGGAAATCAATTGGAACTAGCAGGTAACAAATGACCAGTCTTAGGCAAACATAGCAGGTTGGGAAAATAGATTTGTGGATATAGATTACTAGCAAACAGTGAGTGAGGCCTTTTTCTCCTTATGCAAAATCCAGTGCAATTATACCAAGTAACTAGACAATTATGAGAGACAGGACTGTTCTATCTGTCACCACTAAGGGCCTACAGCCTGAGAACTACTAGTTTTTCAAGGGACTACAAAAATATATGAGACTTGAAAAAAATTAGTGGCTTCAAAATATGAATGAAAATGGTAAAATCAAAATTAATAAATGTTTATCAGTAGTACTATGTTAGTCAGTCAATTCAAATCATCTGGAGTTGTGTTTTAAATATATTAAATATTAGATGTGGGCACATTTTAATTTTTGATATAACATAGGATGCAGCTTCCAAAATTAAGTAGCTAGGACAGGCAAAAAAGTCTTAAAATGGCCCTGATGAAGGATTGCATTTTATAGCTATATAACATTTTCTGCCAGAGGCCATCCAGAATATTGGAAATGAGGATTTATTGAAAAACCAATTACCTTTAGCTAGTTCTATGAATGGGATGGACTTACTGTTTGAAGTAGGATCTTACTAGGTTGGGCATCAATGAACTTTCTACATTTCTCCAAACTTATGCCATTCTTAATCATTTTTCAAAGCTTATTTTTTTAATTTTATAATTAAGTGCCCTTCTGAAATCTCCAAAGTGCAAGTCAAGTTATATCTTTGAACTTTGAGCTACAGTAGAGACAGTGGGATTCTTTTTTTTTTTTTAATTTTTTTTATTTCATCGTATTATGGGGGTACAAATATAGTCAAGGTTACATATATTGCCCTTGCCACCCCCCCTCACCGAGTCAGCTTCAAGCGTGTCCATCCTCCAGGTGGTGCACATCACACTCCTTATGTAAGTATACACTCTTCCCCTTCTCCCCACTCCCACCTGCTGACACTCGATAAAAGTTTTTTTTTTTTACATTTTGGTTACATTTTATATCTTTGCCTCTCCCTGAGAAGGGTTAGAGGTATGCCCTTCCCCTCCACAATGCTCACTACATCTCTAATGGGTCTACTCCTAGCCCCGAATCCCTGGTGAGCACTACCGCCATTTGAGCACCATAGATTTAATCGGTCAGTAACAACTTGATGGCGAGTACATGTGGAACCCATTTTCCTGAACTTGTGTGGCCTCACTTTGGATAACGGGCTTAAGCTTAATCCAGGATAGTATAAGCGGTGCTAGCTCGCTGTTGTTTCTTAGAATTGAGTAATATTCCATTGTGAACATATACCAAATTTTGATTATCCACTCATGAATTGATGGGCACTTGTGTTGTTTCCACGTCCTTGCAATAGTGAATTGTGCTGCCATAAACATTCGGGTACAGATGTCTTTATAATAGAAGAGACAGTGGGATTCTTTACAACATAGAGACAACTTGATCGTGCATCTTCGCCATTCCTATTACTTTGTTTTTAAGGAATTTTTATGCATAATATATTATTCGAGCTTAACAGCAACCCACCGATGTAGACAAGTGTGGGTATCATGGACCCCATTTGACCAGTAATGACATGGAGACTAAAAGGCATTAGTGACACAGTGTAAGTTATGCAACTATTAAGTGTGGAAGGGCCTAGAATTCAAATCTTCTAATGTTGAATCCATTGAACCTGCTACTACATCTACCTGCTGGACATGTATGAACTAGGATATTTCTAGAGCTACATTTTCTAGATGTTTTCTGTTTGTAAAATTTACATATTATCTGACAGGAAAACGTGTTTATCCATCCATGCAATATTCAGACAACAAATATTTGTTGAATATGTGCTTTATGCCAGATACCATAGTAGTCCCTGGGCTTGTAATGAAGAATAACATAGATATATTCCTTCACTTTGGGGTTTACATTTGAGGTTACATCCACTACTTGGACTGAATCTGAGTTGATGTGATCTATTATTTATGCTGTAAAATTACTTTAATTTTAAAAAGTGAATCTCCTCGACACTATCCCTAAAACAGACACACACACACGTAGTGGTTTGCTTGGTAGAAAGCTTGTTTGAATTGTCCAGTGGCTTCAGGGTCTTAGAGCTGTAATAACAACAGGTAAAGCGTATACACAATCCATCTGATCAAGTATTTTGAATTCTCATTCTGGCTGTTATCAAAGTCATTTTCAGCAGTGGGGTTTCAGAATCATAGAATTTTACACTCACAAGAGACTTTAGAGTTGACTTCAGTCTCTAATTTTACAGATTGTGATCCCTTTTGGAGGTCCTTTGCTGAAATTAATTATACTCTGTCTGTTGTTCCTTTGACTCTGGTTATACCACATGCTTTTATTTTGGGCTTTGTTTTATAGTATTCATGTATCTGCCTTCTTCTCTAGACTATGAGTGTCTCTCTTTGTTTTCCTTGCACCTTCCTTTTATCTTCATTCCCCCCCGGTGCCGAGCATAGAGACTTCTAGGGGTGACAGGTGACAACTCAGACCCAGGGCTTTGGCCTTGGATTCCAATGCCCTTCTAACTTTTACCTCTCATTGCTTTTGTTTGTTTAGTCTGAAAAAGTAGATAAAAGCCTTTAGAGCTTTGTTTGTAAGAAGTAATTTGGGAAAAATAAATATTTTGCAAATAGGAAAAAAGTATAATATAGCTACTACTACCATTTCATCAGCACATTCTTCTCCAACAAATTTTAAGATTTGTGTATTAGTTTGCTAGGGCTGCCTTAACAAAATGCCACATAATGAGTGGCTTTAACAACAGAAGTTTATGTCGTCATGGTTCTGGAGTGAGAGGTTCAAGATCAAGATTTCAGCAGGTTTTGTTTCTTCTGTGGCTTCTCTCCCTGCCTTACAGATGGCTGCCTTCTTGCTGTGTCCTCACGTGGTCTTTCCTCTGCTCATGTGCTTTGACTATGTTCTAACCTCCTCTTCTTATAAGGACACCAGTCATACTGGATTAAGGCTTACCTTAGTGACTGCATTTTGACTTAATAAGTACCTTAAAGACTATTTTCAAATATAGTCGACATTTTGAAGTACTGAGGGTTAGGACTTCCATGTGTGAATTTTGGGGAGACACAATTCAGCTGGTAACGATTTAATTCACCTCTTCATTGATTTCTTTCTGTCTTTATTTGCCACTTCCTGTTACCTTTCAAACACATATATTTTGCCCTGAAAAGGAGTTACAATGGTAGAAAATATGGTAATAATCCCCAAACTCCTCTCTGTGTTGAGATGCTTTTCATTAATATTTTAACAAATATTCTCTCCCTAGGTATTTGATCTTCTGTAGAAGACATTGCTACAAATAACTTAGACCACGGTCTAATCCACATCTGAATTGAGATTTCTATTAGTTTTCCCATGTTAAGTTCACTACAATCCTTTGGTCAGGACAAATTTGTCTTCTTTTTAATTTCCAAATTGACAAGATAAAGGTCTATTATTCTTTATAATCAGTAAGGACAGTGAATTGCTTTTGAATAGCTGAGGAGATTTCCTTTTATTTTAGACTAAGAACTAATTTGTGTGAAAACATATATCTAGAGTATACCTGAAACCTCTTGCTTTGACATAATTAGCTACTCAGACTTCCCTAAACGAAGTGCTAATCTTTTCCCTCAACAAAATACCAGGCTATTATGCTACATTAAGAGCTAAAAAGGATAGCACCTGATAAAGAAAACAGAGACTAACATAGCTCTGTGACTTTAAATGATAATATATTCACTTAAACATCATAATTTTTATTGAACAAGAGAAGCAGAAAAGCTTAAAAGTTTATATATTAGCATTTATATGACATATGAAGAAAAGTGAATACTGACAAAAAATTAAAAAGTTAGAAGAGGTTCAAAAAAGGGGGTTCATATCTTGAGAAGCTCTCTATTGTGTATACTGGTTGTTATTGGAAAAATGTGATTTAGTTGAGAAAACATAGCCTGCGAATATAGTTGTCTTTGGTTCTCAATGTCCTCATCTGTAAATTGGGGGTTGATTAATTTCTACTTAATAGGGTCATGAAGACTTAATTTATATACATACAGTATCTGGCATGTAATAGGCATTCATTAAATAGGGGTATGTTCCTCCAACATCATGTAAGTAGCGGGACAGTTTTATGACATCAGCATTTTATGATTGCACGTTGGGAAGAAGGATTCTCAAGACTTTATTACATAATCTTCTCTGTTCCCTGTGCAGCTCAATTAATCTCATATTAGCTGTAATTACTCTTCTAGCCCTTTTACTTCAGTAATTACTAAATTTGTGACTGCTATAAACTGGTTCTCATATATTTCATGCTATTAGTGCAGAAAACTATTCATTGACTTCAAATCAGATGGATTTCAAAAGGTGAAAAACACTTTTCAGGTTGAGTGAACTGGGAAGGATGGAGAGTGAACATTAATTTGCTACCATGTTTGGAAGCTTCAGGCATCCCTTGTGAACACAGTGATGCCACTTACCAGTCTCCCAGTGACATGTTTGAGCTTCGGAGCTTCCTCTTCCCTGTTTGGGTGTCCGCCATCTGGAAGTTGTGCTGCAAGTTTTAGGTTAGGCTGTGCCTCCAGACACGGAATGACTTCCACACCTACCTAGGTCCCCAGGGAGCATGCACTTACCCAGCAGAACCATTGGAAAAATGTTGATGACTTCTTTCTTATAAGGTTATTAAAATCTTTTAGCTGAAATTTTCACATGGCCTTTTAGTAAAATATCTGTGTTATAACCGATGGAGCAACCTAAGTCAAAATTATGTTTTTGTGGTAGCAGAACTATTTTGAGGGATTTTTTACTAATAGCTACCATTTTAAATGTAAAAGTATTTCTACAGTATTGATTATAGAATATTGTTAAAATACAAAAAAAAAAAAAAAAACGAAGGAAAATACCATGCATAAGCTTACCTTCAGAAATAACCACTTTCAACATTACAAGTATGCATCTTTTCATCTTTCCCCCTCCTCTGTATAGAGTTTATGTTACCAAGAGGCCATCACTCTGCTATGCTATCTGTTTTGAAAACCTGCTTTATTTTTTCATTCACTATGTTGCAAACATTTTCTCATATTGTAGAATACTATTCTTTTTCAACATATGGCTGCATTAAATTCCATTGTGTTTATTTTCCCAAAGCGTCTGTTGTTGGACAGAACAACATTGCTAAAATTTTTCATTATTATAAATTATGCTGTAACACTCAGGCACAGTGCAGTGAAGTGGTTAGAGTGTGGGCTTTTAAATATACTGAATTACTTACTGTTTGACCAAGCTATTTACCTTTTTTAAACCTACCTTTCCTCAGCTGTAAATTGAATATAGTGGTAGGACCTATCTTATAGGGTTGCTCTAAGACATTGGATATAGTCTTAGAATAGTGCCTGATTCATCATAAATGCTCAACACATGTTACATATGGTTGTTTCTTTATTAGGTACATTTTCTTTTACAATCTTATTTCTAGAAATGGAATTTTGGAATTAAAGGTCAGATCTTTTTAAAATTTTTGATTCATATAACAACTATGGGCCATACCTGGAGAGAATTTGAGAGACTACCTGCATGTTAAATATGGATCATGTGTATGGGCAACTTGAGTTTGTTAATTATAGCTCTGTTTTCTAGTGGAAAATGCATGGAAATGAACATTTCTTCTCTCTCAATTGATGTCATTCTGGTACCATTGAAGTCATCTGTGTAGGACATAAAAAATTGAAAGTGCTGCAACATCCTCTGCGACAGGAAAATTAGATTTTTATTCTGTTACCTTATACATTTTCAGTGATTCCAACTGGTTAACTGAGGCACATGCAAGTGGGGAGTTTCTACAAATGAACACTAAATTTTAATTTTCATCTTCCCCTCTATTTAGCTTGGGACATCTGGGTCTGGCTTTTCTTATTGTAGTTAAGCTGAATATATGGTGTTTGGTGTTTCTGTAGCATATAACAGAGCCTTTCCTTCAACTGAATCTGAAACTCTTCCAAAGTCAGAAGGAGAAAAAAAAAAAACCAACCCTGAAAGAAATCACTTGTTTGACTGTAATAATCTACAGAAACTGGTTAAAGCATTAAACAAAAATTAAATGAATCAGATAGTTAGAGCTAGTATGTCAGGAAAATAGAACATAAAATGCCTCTGGAATCTGTAGGATATTTTCTGGTACAAGGGGGTTTCTGAGTCATGGTTCATTTACAATGTCTGTTTCCTCACTCAGGGAAGGGTTTCTAATAGATTCAAGGAGACTCTGAGCTTTGCAAATGTCTTGCTCAAATAAAGGAAGCTCTGTGAGAGAAGAGATTTGTTCTGTTTGTGGAGAAAACTTACCAGTCATGTTTCACATTGTGTACTCTTCAGAAGAACAACCGTCTTCTTTCACACCATGGTGAAGATGGAGGTCTGTACAATCATGTCTTCAAGGTCTCTGATCAGAGGGGCCATGAGCCGTGACTTTTTTAGACTAACTGGAGATTGACCGCCAACATGTTCCGGAAGCTGTGGTAGACCTACAGAAATGTACCGCTAGTAGGATCAGAAAGACTTTGAAAGCTGTCTTGAAGTTTTACTGCCATAAAATCAGATGGGGGGTTTAGCTGTGCCACTGAAAGGATGCTATTTTCAGCTTTTAAATCAGAGCATCATGGTCTTTGCATGGTAGGAATTTGATGAAACCTCAGCAGTCTTGAAGATGCTTGTCTTAGTTTTCAAGGTCAGACTAAGAAATTGAGCTCTCGAGCTAGCCTATAGGAGGTGGTCTTTCAGAACAGTAACTTTTTCTTTACTTGAATTGGAATAACTACAGGGCTGTTGAGAAGATGATGGAATGTCATAGGCTTAATGGAAGCTTTAAGCATTTGACTGTAAATTTTGGCAGAGGGAGAAAGCTACAGTTTTTGGCTTGTTGCATCTTAGACTAAATCTCTGGGACCATTGGATAGTGAGTAAATATCATCTGACTATGTCAGGGCACATCTCTGTCTTCTACTTTTATACCAGTTTGGCTTTGGTTCAAGATTAAATATTACCTCTTTGGTAATTAATGATAGTTTAATTCTTAAAAATAATGAGGATTCCATGTCAGAAAAGAAGTATTGAAAACTTAGGAGGCAGTTTAATGGGGCTTAGGAGAACTGAGTCTTTGTCTTTGCTTGGATGATACTAGTGAGCATGGACAAGCTCTGAGCCTCCTTGGACCTCAGCTTCCTCATCTGAAACATGATGGAGTATAATTTGGTGATTCCACAGTGTGCTCTACTAATAAGACATCTTATTAGGAACCATGCTCAAAAATTCTCACTAACGTCAACGATCTTTACAAAGAATTCCCATCCAGTAATAAATATATATGGTTAGTTTTGATAATTTTTTCTATAGTTTCATCATCTTCTTCCAAAACAGGGAGAGATTTCCTGTTCAGTGCTGCTAAATGTCTGCAAAGATCCTATACAACTTCCCTTTACAGTTGATCAGAAAACTTGAAGTTGAGAAAAATATAGTTACAAGCTCTATGGAAACATAAAATGTTTTAACAGAAAGAAACCTTAGGAAAATCCTTCCTTCTTAGAAATGCAAAGAAGTTAATTGACTTATGGAAGGTGACTTATTCTGTTTTCCTTTTCCTGTTGATACCTTCATGTGTGAAGTGTTCCTTTAAGAAAGTTCTGTCTTTTATGAATCAATGACACTGTAATGATTCATAGTGTCTAGATTTGTGGTGAGTCTTGCTACTTGCAGAATCTCAGGGTCCACCCACATCTACTGAGTCAGAACTTACATTTTAACAAGAACTCAGGTGGTTTCTATGCACATTACAGTTTGAGATGCACTATTAGAGCATTTAGACCATAGACTTATGCCCCTAATTTAGTCATTTCCTCTGTTTATGAGAATAGCCTTTTGAAAATAATAATTACAATAGTTACAATTTATTGTGTACCTTCTTTGAACTGTGCCACACCTCTTATTTTCAAATTCTACAAGACTGCTGATATTTTGTTTTACATATAATAATATAAATATTCAGAAAGGTAAAGTAACTTGGCCAAGATTGCATTCATGTGAGTGACAGAGGTTGGATTTAAAGGGAGTATTTTAGGACTGTAAAGTCCATATAGTTTTCACTGGGTCATACATATGGTTCAGGTTTTATTTAATATACATTGATGTATTAGAGGACTTGAGTAGGTGAATCTCTGCCAAAAGAAAAAGTTTAATTTTTAAGGCTGATGATTTTTTGGAAATTTTAGTGGTGTCTTAGGCCTTAATTCTTTTCCATTCATATGGATGTGTTCTAAAACGATAGGCAAAAGCTTTTGTGTTTTAGGTCAAGAAAAAGGAAAGAGTCAAATCTGAATTTTTGTATCTGTGAAAAAAATTTTACTCTTTCTCTGTAGTTTGCTCTATTTTGGGAATAATAATTGTGTTTCTGATGTAAACTTGGTTGCATTATTTATATGTTTTCATATTTGCTACTCAGCTTGGACTTTGATTAAACACCATTAAGGAAAGTAAATGATCATGGTGTGCATTTTCTGTTATGAGAAGACATCAGTTTTCTCCTTATTATTAACTAATTTCTGTTAAGTTCTAACGCCACACGCATAGCAACTCAGGCAACAAGTGAAGTAACAAAGAGATGTGAATAAAGTCTCAACTCGCGTGCTGACTTTCAAACATATAATTGGGTGTATTTATTGGTACAGATGAGCCTTCTACTGGTAACTGGGAAAAAAACACCTATCTTTTTAAAAAGGGAACCAGTATAAAGAGTAAAGTCAAACTTAGAATTTTTATTTTTTATTTGTTTGTTTATGAGGCATAAATTGTCTTCCTATTTAGATTGTTCAGGTTTTTTACAAAAAGTTAATTCCCTAGTTCTTTACTGTGTGCTTATTCTTCTTAAGAAGCCTAGATTCTTGTCTGGATTATTGTAGATAGTCTGTGTTTGAGACAAGAGACGTTTTACCATGTCTACCCACTTATTGCTCAGGCTCCCATCTCTTACCTTCTAAAGGAGTTGCTAACTTAGAAACACCTGAGAATTTCTCAGTCTGAGCAGTGACATCTTCTAGCTTTAATACAGGAAGAACTGTAAACACAAAGAAGAAAGGAATCAAGATTAAAAGCAAGCAAACAAACATGCTGTAAGTGATGGGTTTGCTGGCTAGCAAAGGAATATTCTCGCTGGTTAGTCTAGGCTATGAGAACAGGGCAGTGCAACTGAGGTGGCAAGAAAAGAAGAAAGATCAAAGGAAAGCAAGAAGGAAGGCAGTATTAAGAAGCAGAGGAGCAAACATGGCACCATGTAAACCAAGTCTGAGAGAGTTGGCAGGAATTGGACTGATCGTCAATGGACCACTCTCCAGTTGACAGAAGAGATTGGCAATGGACCTTGGGGAGAGAAAGAAACATCATTCTGAACAGCACAGCAATCTGGAGCTACTCCGTGGATGGCAAACAACTCTCAAGTTCCTTACAGTGTCCCGAAGCAGCTGTGTTCTAGTATGGTACAACTGTGCTCACAAAAATGAGTAGAGAAGACAGTACATTTTAAGGCAATCTTTAATAGTAAAAGCCATTTGAACTTAATGGGTTAGCCTTCAAAAAACCAGAAACTTTACCCTGTTTCCTGGTTGTGACAGATAATAGAACTCTTCTCATTAGACCATGTCCTGCCTCTCAGTGAGTACTCTGAACCTCATTCCAGTGGGACTGGAGTTTGTCATAATTGCAGTGACTTCATAGGAGATGTAGTTACAAGAAAAATACTGTCTAATGCCATCATTGCCATATCTGCCTACTATATTATTCTATGGAATGTTAAGATCCTTTACAGGAGATGAAAACACACCCTCCATAAAATTGTGTTCAATAGAACATTTAAAAAGATACTCAGTTATCTACAAGATTCATTTATAAACACCTGTTTTATTTCAAACTGCACGTTCTTTTCCAGTTAAAGCATCTTCATGTAACATCTTAGTGACCATCCTTTGTTAAAATGTTGTATTCTTAAGAAACACATGTGTGGTTTGTAAGATTGAAAATTCTTCATTTTTGAGAGAAATTGGAACTGAAAATTGAGTCATGAGACAAGCCTATTCCTTGAAAATGATTCATAGTTGAACCAAAAAAGTGGGGCTTTCTTCCCCCTTTTCACTACCTATAATTGCTTCCTTGGAGGAAACTGCCATGCCCTAGTTTTGCGGGCCAGCTTCCCATGAGGAAATGTGTTTGCTATTTGCTTTATTGCTCAGATAGGAAGAAGCCACTGCTACAGTTTCTTCCGTTTCCTTATTTTCAACATTTTCTCCATCTGAATTTGAATTTCAGATCCATAGGTTCTTGGAATTGAAAGGAACCGCAGAGAACACCCAGCCCTACTTACCATGGGTCTAAGGCTGTGACCATGGTGGGTTTGATGCAGAGGTTGGAGCCAGGACTCGGATCAAATGCTTCCCAGGCCGGAGAGCTGTCTAGGACAGCATTCTTGCTATCCTGGGACAACTGCCGACCCAGGAGTAGTTGATTGGTGGAGAGAATCATGAACTGGGAGGTGAAAGGCCTGGATTTGATACCTCATTTGGCTCTATCATTTTGGGCTTTAGGTATGAGAGAAAGATTAAATTTGATGACTCTAGGCTCATTTCTGGCTTTCGGTTTTATTTTCTTAAGGATATGCTGTGACTGAAAGAGATGGGGCCAATTCCCACATGTGTTAAGGAGGAAGGAGATGTGATTACTAGGTATTTCTGTTCCTGAATTTAATGAGGGAGGAGAGATGGTACAAGGTGGCCTCTCTGTGGTGTAATGATTTCTTCTTGGACCTGACATCATAATGCTGACATTTTGAGTTACTGACATTCACTAGGTGTTGTTTGGAGCTTAAAGTCAAAATCCTAACACTTGTCTTCCAGTATTGGTAACTCAAAAAATCCTGAGAATATCTACGTACCATCTGTTTGCTTGTGTTTTTTTTTTTCCCCTAACAAAACTGCAATTCTTTACTGACAAAATAACCTATAAGCGGTCAGCTTCTACCTTCTGCTTATAAGTGACAGGGTTACAAATATTAATAAATATCAGAAATGGGAAGTGTTCACACACAAATTAAATGCTTTTGACAGTTATTCAAATACCTGCTTAAGAAAGCCTTTTCCTTCCTAATGAATTGCCATAGGATTTTCCAAATTATTCTGCCATTGTCTCCCTTTGCCTGCTTTAGAGAATCCAGGTGTCTGTGGTCTCCAGCAGCATCTCCACCTTGCTGACAAACACGAGTCCCTGGTAGCCTTCCAGCCCCCAGAGGATCTCTGGCTTTCTCCGTGGAACCCACCACTTTGGGCATATTCCGTGCTGCTCAGCTTTTCCCAGTGTTGTCACTGATTTTCCTGTAGCTGCTATTGGTCCTATTACTTCATTGTAACTATGAGTTTTTAAAAGGAAACCTGTTTTTCTTTCTTTTCTAAAACAGTTTGAATAAAGTGTAGAGGTTGTTAAGGGCACTGGTGTTGCTTGATCATGAATAAAACACAAAAGTAAGTGCTTAGTAGTAGATAGCATTTCAGGAGGTGAAATTCAGTGGTCACTGAACTGAACAGTTTAAACTTTTTTAAAGAGAAAAATCTATGACCCAAACTGAGAGATTGTTTCAATCCTTTGAAAAGCCAGTGGTTGATTTGCAGTCAAATGAAGATTAGTGACATTCCTATATATTTCAGTTACATCACAGTGCTGAGATCATATGTTCCATATGTTTTTCACACCCAACTCAAACTTTTCCTTCTTGTCTTCCTTTTAAAGTCAAATATTATCATAATTAATATTTTTAAAGGGATTTTTACTGGGAATCGATGAGACATTTTGGCATTTGCCTTCATTTTCTTTGGAAGATGTTTATTTTTCTTGTCAGCTGTAGGGGGGAAGAAATCTTCTGTGAAAACCAGCGGATGCCAGCTTTCAGGAGCATTTTTCTGGCATTATATTAATGGCATATCCATGATATTGCCAAAGGAGTGTCACAGAAGCTAGGTGAGAACGCACGAAACATTATCTTTTTTGTGGAAAACTGCATAGACTTTCAAGAGTAAGATCACGGTAATGAAAATATAGAAATTCTTTAACATAAACATTTGCATAAGGTATGGATGACACATTTGGCCTTGCAACTTTTGGATCCTTTGATACTTTAGTAGAAGTCACTATTCTTATATTAGCAATGCAGTGACTATAGGAATAGTGGAGCCCTGTCACAGTGCAGATGTCAGGAAATCAAGCAAACCCTCCTCTACAGCTACTTCATATAGCTGGGAGGGAAATTCACAGTGCGGTGCTATCCTTGGGGTTTAACCTGCAAGATGAATCCATGATAAAGTGATGTTCTTTATAGAAGGTTTTTTCTATAGCATGAAATATCTTACAGAGAGAGTTTCAAGAAAGTCATTTTTATAAACATTCCTGCTTGTGGTTAGTTTGGGACCTGGATTCTTTAGAGAGCAATATCTTTCCTTTTGGTTTTATGACCATCTTTTTCTTAATGCTTAATGCTTAGAAAGAAAATAGCTTTGCCAAACTTTTTTTTTTTCTGGCATTAGTGTCATTTGGAAAATGAAAATTGAAATGGCCCAGTTTCTCTTACTAAAGTCTTCAGATATTTATATGTAGTTTAATAGTTTCATCCTGAAAAAATAAAGCACCTTTTCACATTTTTTTCAAGGATGGAAATGAAAATTTGCCAGACAAAACTTCTCTGGTATATATATATATATATATATATATATATATATATATATATATATGTGTGTGTGTGTGTATGTGTACATATATGTATATAATACATATATACACATATGTATATGCATATATTCATATAGAAGGTAGACAAGATTGATAAATTCAGTAGTGGAGAATGGGCAGGAGCTGTGCATACAATTCATTTCTATCACTGATTCTATCTAAATAGAAGACTAAGCATTTCATGTTTTTGTGGACTATAGGTAAATCCTTTGAATTTTTTACTCTAAAATAACTATTCTGTGTGTTCATTTAAAAAATTAGAAATAATCCAAGCATTAATGAAAGGAAAAAGAGGCTGTGTTTTGAGAGAGGGCAATGGATGTGGCTGGCTGAATCTAGTTTGTAAATGAGAATTTATTCACTCCTAGGTAAAATTCCACAACTCATTTAACTTCTTAAATGTGGATGAGAAATGTCAAATGATGTTTCCTATTTGTCTAGCACTTCTCTTCTCTGACAACAGGTAATACTCATGCTCTGTTTTACAAAAACCATGGGGGTCTCAGTCTCTAGGGAGAAAAGTTGAAACATTGTCATGGGCCTCCCTTATCGCCCTTCCCTGTAAGAACCCTCAGTGCACAAAGGACAAAATAAATGAGGACAGGTCTCCTAAGCTGCAAAAGGCCATGTCAATGAGATTCCAAAACAAAAGTTGGTCTTTATTCCATCACACTGTCACATCCACGAAGGGATGGCTGATGGACAAAACGTTTGATATTTTAAAAACTACCAAACAAAAAGCCCAGTCTTTTCTCCACAAAGTTCTCCAGAAGTATTAGGAAATAAATGAATGCAAATATAATTCAAGTTAAAGTACGATTTTAGCATAGTTGTTTTGTCACAACTCTTTTTCTGATGGCCATTCTTCGGGTAATTTTTGTGCTAAGCCATTTTGGATTTCGCCTGACACGTTGATGGCAGAGTGGTGTGTCTTTATGTGCATGGAAAATAAACGTGAAAAATGACTTATTGTTGCTGCCTGAAAGCGCTTCAGTTTCTGAATTCTAAGGCAAATTAGGCCTCAGATTTCATTTTTGTGGCTGTAGTATTGTTGAATGACAAAAACTAGAACATGTGGATTTGTCTATCTCCACACTTATCAGAAAAGAGAAACAAGGTGAGGTTTAGGAAAACTTCACAGTAATGCTACTTCTCTGATTTTAGGTTAATTTTCTCTGAGTAATTTAAAAATTATAATCGTCAGCCTTGTTGCTCTGGATGCATGCTCTTCTGTCTCATGAATCCAAAGGAAAATTGTTAGCTAACTCAAATGGTATTTGCCATGTTCAGTAAAGAAAATTGCTCTTTAAAGTGCTGCTAAAGTGATAGGAGTACAGTTATGAGGGTTAGAAAATGTGTAACTAAAAAGTCATTTTTGCAATGCATCTGTTTGTAAAGGAAAACTGAAAAATAAAATATTGCATCACACAAAGCCATTCATTTTAAAGCAGGTGGAATCTTGAACTATGGGTAGTATGAGTGGAAAATGTTAGAAAATATACCCACCTGTGGTTTGGGGCCAAATAGGTTGGGGATAATATTTTAAAACAAATTGCTACCAACAACCATTTAGACCACACCATGAAAATCCTGCAGACTTGCTAAGTGATTTTACAGAGAACACTAGTGACTCTCCTTTGGGAAAATGGAAAACACAAGCAAATAAAACTAAAGAATCATTTTTGAATTCCTGAAGGGATGTAGATTTGGGAATTGAAGCGGTTTTGTTTTGTTTTACCAATTTAGTATGTAAGATAAGATAAACCAGCAGCAGATAATTTGCAATTATTGATCTAAAGCTGAAAGGAACTGGGACAGTCACTCTTCTCAGCTTGGGCCCCTGGTTGGTGAGTTTATCCAACTTTACAAATGACTTAACTGTGACCCAGAGAGGTTAGGTGGCTCTCCCACTGTCGCATAGCTAATATATGATAAATATTGGCATTGAAAGTAGGCCATTTCTCCTCTTCATATATGTGGACATCAGCATCTTTCTTAAGCACTCACAGAGGTGAAAGCAACATGCTAGGTACAAGGAGACTGGGATTGTCAACACCAAGTCTTTGTTGGATATGACTGTCTACCCACTTTAGGTATCATTGGAGACATTTTCCTTATTCTTTTTTTTTTTTTAATTGTTGAAAACCTTCTCTTAAAAAGTGTTATTATTCTGTTTTTAACAGATGAATACAGAACTGTGGCCCAGCCTGTTTAAATTACTTGCCTGAGGTTAGTGGTTATTATATAGCCAATTGGGATTAAAAGCTAGCTCTGTCTATGTCCACAGCTCCTGTTTGTACTATTTCTGAAGTCTTCTTAGGAAGGGAGAATAAAGAATAGGACTGTGGTTGATAATTTCAAAGTTTCTATTAACTGACTGGAGAAAGACCTTTAAGAACATGTCAAAGAAAAAAAATCAAGACCCTCAGTGTTGGGGAATCCTGGGTCACTTCTTAGTGAGGACTCTTAGTCCTTACGCTGTTGTTTTACTTGTTAGCAGTTTTCTTTTATTGCATACTAATTCCTAGCCCTTGCAATATGAGAAATTTAAAGAGCAGGAAGGGCTGTCTGGCTCAGTGGGACTGAATTGCTATTTAGTCTGGCTGTTTCCTACCTCATCTGTCGATTGATTATCCTGCCTATCATGTGTTGACATATTTTGCTTGCTGTACTGATTATACATTGGGAGTGCTAATTCTTTTATTGGGTTAGAGTTCAAAGGTGCTCATCTGTCAGCAAAGAGTCTCTCATTTCATAGCATACTTGGCCTCCTCTTATATCTGTCATTTTTATACTGTTCTCAGAGGTTTTCCTCTTACTTCTGGTCCTAGTGCAACAGCAAAGATCTTGAAGGATTTCTCTTTGTAGTGGGTTGGAGACAGATTCTGCTCTTTGAAGACATGCAGAACATTGGGATTTCAAATTCTGACTGAAGCAATGGAAACCACACCATATCCTGCTCTTTGATTTTAACAACTCTGTTGGTACAGATCTCTAAATCTTGGAATTTTCCCAAACATGGTCAATTCCTAAGACCAATAAATGGATGTATCCAAACTTAAATTTTTCATGTCAGTGTCATAGCATTTTGGATAGCCATCAGGAAATGGAATTCCATGAAGAAGAGTCTAAGGAATGGTGATTTGATTACCTGTAACAATATAAAAGCTCACCTAATGTCCAAATGTCTTTGTAAGCACATCTGTAGAAAGTAGAGGTGTAAATGTTTCCATTAAGATAGATAGATTAGTATAATATTTATTTCCTATTTGAATTTTGAACTATAATAATAAGTAGAAATATCCTCAAAAGGTATTATTTTGGATTGCATATGATTTAAGTATTCTGCATTCGGTTTGAGGTATTTGAGATATACGTAGCATACTCTTTTTGAGAAGATTGCCAACATGTCAATAATACATTTTGTTGTAGTTTTTATTTCAATTTCTACTTTCTAACATGTCACATTTAGAAGTTGATCAAAATAATGAAAACAAGTGTTATAGCAACAATAGATTACAAAAATTATTTTTGTGAATTGGTAAGATATTAAATGATGACTAGCTTTTGCTCTAAATTCTTATGAAGTTTTAACAAGCCAGCCTTCAATTTTTATACAAAATGTGTATAAACCTTGATTTAGAGAAGTAGATGGAGTTGGCTGGCTCAACCTTACAGAGAGGAGAGAAGCAAAGTGAAGAAGTCAGTAGTCATCTGCTGGAAAAGAAAGAAATCTGGGAGTTACTGTCAAATTTTAATGTGTTTATTTGTCTTCTGATAGTTTGGGTATGGTAAATAAAAGGAGATGATGGAACTATTAGCATAACTGTGAAGTAGAGTAATATGAGAATGTTATGCCTGGGCCCAAGAAGACTGGCTTTTCTGGAGTGAGACACAAAAGCTCTCTAAGTCTTGGGTTTTGTTTTTTTTTATCTGTCAAATGGGGCTATTACTTACTTATGTAGTAGGTTTTTGGGGGAGATTAAACAAGAAGATGTAAAATGCATAAGATAGTGTCAGTTTGACACCTGATGAGTATCCAGTAAAAGTTAAAACTTGATTGCTTTCCATCTTCTTATTGACCCTAGCAAAGCCGTCTTCATAATACAAACTAGAAATGCTGTATTCATCAGCCTTCCACGGCTCTTCTTGAGTTTATATGCACATAGTGCTATGCTGATTATGATACAAAGCAAGCTATATACTTGTGGCTATTTCTAGGGATTTACTTCCACAATCACACAGAGATTGATGGACTCATAGAATATGAGCTGGAAGGGACCCTCGGGGCTCTCTGCATTCAGTAATTTTACAGACGAGGAAATAGATTCCCAGAGAGATGAAAAGACTTGTTCAGAATTTCCCAGTTAATTAGTGGCAGTGCCAGGAACAGGATCTGGTTTTCCAGAAGCCTAATCTATTGTTCTTATTTATCCACCTTTCTGGCTTAGGAAATAAAGATTATGGTTGCATATTCTAAGACCTGTTTGTCAGGATGAACTATTTCAAAATGTTATAATCTTTAAAGATGCACAGGTAATAGGAAAAAAATTTAAGTGCATGTGTGAAGTACAATTAATGAGTAAACAAGATTGCATTGTAGAAGTATGGGTGGCAGTGCCAAACTGTGGCTAGGGAGTCCTCTCAAGCTAACCATAATCTTCACCATTCTCCACACTCCTCTCCCAATTATTTGAAAAAGTCAATTGACACATTCTAATGCAGAGTGCTCTGTAAGCACAGCTTCAACCCCCTCTCCTTACCTTTGTTCAATCAGATTCATTTCTATACACTACTTTGATGTAAAAATGTTGGGGCCACTCCTAAGAAGTTAGACCAATCTTTTTATCATGTATTTATGAAATTCTGAGAGATTTCAAAAATTCAAGTAGTGCCTTTGAGGGGAGGCAGAGGGAGAGTCAGGTAGGTAAGCATTGGAAACTGGATGATAGCAAGCATTAGAAAGGACAAAATGGATGTATTCTTTGCTGCAAGTACACTAACTATATGTCTAACTATGGCTAGTTGGTGAAGCTTTTTAGACTTATATGGTGCTAGTCAATCTGTGAATGATATAGCACATTCCAAGAAGCCAACAGCCACAAGGCCCTGACTTTCTTCCCACCATACAAGCTATAAACTTACATGGAAAAAAATATTTAAATAAGTCAAAGACCTCCAACTGAATTAAATTAAATAGTGCTACACTCTCCTTTTTTTCTCAAATAGTCCACATTATTACAACATATAAAATTCTGTCATGTGTCTCTAAGTCTAGCTGTGATACTGTTTATCTGTTGTGAACAAATTCTATAACTGTGACTTTACCTTGTACAGTTCTGTATCTCAAAGACACTTTGTAGTTTAGAAAAGATCTAATGAGAGAGAGAGAGAAGGTGGGGGAGAGAGAGCAAACTGGGAACTAGATAATAGAAAAGAAACCCTGTTGACCATATTGTCTAGCAGAGCAAGAGAGCATTAGAAAAGCTGTGGCTGGCAAGTGTACATAAATGGTTATCTTCCCCTGGGAGAAGGCCAGAGTGGCCATTCTGCTGTGTTATAATGCTGGGTGTTCATTAAAAATTCATTCAAAGCTAAATCACATCCTGAACAGTGAGTATGGAGGCCCAGTTCTGTGTGTCAAAGAGAGGAGGCCATATCAGGGCCTGGTTGCTTTATTTAGTGGGATATGTGTCAGGCAGACAAGGGGAATGGGTGGTTTCCTTGGAGGCTTTTGTGAAACCCCGTGCTTCTTCTGAGGGCTCGATTAGAATAATCAGAGGCTTGGGAAATTCACACGGTTTTGGTGGTGCTGTGATCCATCATCATCCATCATACTTGTGCGCTGGGTGACTGAGGAGCCAAATATCAGGCCGGCGGGGTGGCCAGAGCCCTCCTCTGCATGGAGCTCTCTGGTCTGCAGGGCAGGGCTCCAGGAAGCCTGGCAGTGGGCGGCTGGCGGAGGCTGCGGGGGAGCCAGCCCACCCCAGCCTGCACTTGGGGGGCTTCCCCCTCCAGCAGGCCCCACAGCAGTAGCCTAGGATGACTGTACTGTACTGTAAAAGATTTTTGGGTTGTTTGCATTGGATTCCTCTTTTTAATTCATGTTTGGCTGGGTTTGTTTGGAGTTGATTTCTAATTTATTTTGAATTTGTTTCGGTTTGTTGGTAGGCCTTAACAATTTTTTAAAAACTTTTTGGATGTTTGGCCTTCCTTCTGCGTGCATTTCCATTTTGGGAAGGATTGGTTTTTGTCGTTTCAAATAAGACAAGATTTGTGTGGGGTGTATATGTGAGTGCGTATGTGTGTTTTCTGAGGGGGTAACTAATAAAAAAAATCATTATATATTCCTTATATACATTATATACATTATATATTCCTTATATCCTTAGCAACTTTTTTCCAAACTCTTTTTTTTTTTTTTTAACCTAGGGAGACATGTGGTTCTTGGTTATTTTAAAAGATGTTTTAAAACGCCTGGATTAGAATAGGGTCTAGTTCTATAGAAAAGCATTCAGAATCAGGCTGCCAGAGAGTCCTGTGTAAGACTGGGTTGCTCAGCAATGACCGATTTGGTCTCTCAGTTCCCAAGCAAAGAAATTGGGCAGCCAAATGTGTAATTTTTTATCCATCTTCCATTTTAGTTTTTCTCAGGAAACGAGGAACAGAGTCAAATCAAAGTGTATGCACACGTTGTAACCAAACCTGTAAATCCAAATTTTATTATGTTTATCAGTTAAGAAAATGTACTTAAAAATTGTCTTTTTATGTTTTAGAGGATTAATAGAATTACTAAATTTCAAAAAACAAAATAGAAAGAAGCTTTTTATTTGATCTGTGTCTTAATCACTCAGCCTTATGTAAATTAATACAGAGCCCCTGCAATCTTGTTTTTTTTATTCCATAATATTTTATTTACTTTTGATAGCTATCAAATGGTAAACACATGCCCTCCCTAAAAGGGATTTATTGTCATTCTCTTTTGGATGGTGCAAGTAAGTCTATAAAATAAATAAGTGTCTTGTAGTTCATTCTTCTTCCTTTTATATTTCTTAAAATGAAAATCCAAAGCAGAATGCCTAGAAGTATATTGCAATTTGACAGGATTTGCTTTGTATGCATATGAGAAAATATGACTCGTAAAAAAAGGAAGTAGAAGAATATATGTGTATGCTCTGTGACGCTATTTCATTGGTATCTATTGCACCCATTGCAATGAGACTCCTGGGATGTTGGACCTAAATTAAAATAATCATAAATAATCATAAACAATAATAAATAAAACCCAACTTCTACCCTCTCCCTGTTTTTCCTTTTCTCTCTTATTTTCCCCCACCAAGAAAATACTCAAGTAAATAATAACAAAAAGATCAGGCTAGGGAAGGATCAGATCTCCTTTGGGGAAGGTGGCCCAAGGGCTAGGGGATGTGTGGAGTGGGGAGCCACCCCACATGGTCTGGGGGTTTGGAGTTCTGGTGGGAGGATAGACAAAGGCCAGAACTGTATGGAGAATGTTGATTTTGCAGGATTTCCTACATATTCATGTAATGAGGTGTTTTGTTTTGTTTTGTTTTTGAGACAGAGTCTTGCTCTGTTGCTTGGGCTAGAGTGCTGTGGCATCAGCCTAGCTCACAGCAACCTCAAACTCCTGGGCTCAAGCAATCCTCCTGCCTCAGCCTTCTGAGTAGCTGGGACTATAGGCATGCACCACCATGCCTGGCTAATTTTTTCTATGTATTTTTAGTTGTCCAGCTAATTTCTTTCTACTTTTAGTAGAGACAGGGTCTCACTCTTGCTCAGGCTGTTCTTGAACTCCTGACCCCAAGTGATCCTCCTGCCTTGGCCTCCCAGAGTGCTAGGATTATAGACGTGAGCCACGGTGCCCAGCCACGAAATGAGTTTTTAAAATTATCTTAATGAAGCACATTTAATGGCATCAAGCTTTTCTTTTTTCAAAGTAGGGACAAAGGTACATATAAGTTGAATTTTGCTTAACAAATTCCTGTCCAAACCACTGAAATAAGGAGTGGTTTAGGAGCCTTTCTGTAGGAATCCCACTTCTAGCAATATTGAGCAAGGAAGGGGGTGTGTGCCTGATGAGCGCTTTGGGAAGGCACTTGAGCTAGGATTGCCAAGCTGTATTGAAGTATAGAGACGAAAGTTAACTTATGTTGCCCTGCTTACGTATGACCACTTCTTAGCAGCTTTTCCAAATATTTCCCATCCTAAGACGGAATTAATTCTTCTCTGCACCTTGTACATAGTTTGTTGACCCTGGGTACCATATTGTGTTTTATGTCTTCCTTCTCTACTGGAATGTTGCTTTTTGAGACCAGGAATGAGGCCAGTCATTTTGGCTTCTAGCATGTACACTCAGTGCCTGTGTGGCCCATAATAGATTTTTAATTGCATATCATAAAGAATAAATGATTAATAGTAAGAATTCTTGGAGATGGCTTTGCCTTAACCCAAAGGAATGATGCTAAAATCAGGGGGAATTTCAGGTATGATAGCTGGTTGCTTTGAGGTATATTTTTGGGGTAGGGGAACCCAGCTTAAGGCAGGCCCTGGTCTACTACATCCATAAGAGCTGAGAGAGGGAATACTTGTGCATCACGTGCTGTCTGGGGTTTGGCAGAGTGGAGACATCAACGCTGATGGTGCCCAGATCCCAGCACTTAGCAGCAGACCCCATAGGTTATTAAAGCTGAGAGCCTATCTAGGAAGATTAGCTGCAGGAAGTGCTTTAACTACAGAGCAAGCAGGCAGTCGCTTGATTAGTGCCTCAGACATGGTATGGCACTGTGGTGTTGGGTTTCCATCCAAACCATTACTAGGATATTTGAGAGCTGGAACTTCAGTTCTAGCCTGACCTTGCATTTGATTTCTGAATCCACACGTCAGCAACCGGCCTTGCTTGCTTCTCTCTCACTGCGTTTCCCAGCAGTGAGTTTTGCGTCCTCTGTTTTTGGACATTTGAAAGGGATGTTGAGAATTAACCCATATGGTGTTTGTTTAAATGGGGAATCCTAAATAGCTTCTTGTACCGGGATAGCACGGTAGCAAATATATCTTTACGGTAATGTTTTTTAAATCAAAAGGGTTCCGTGTTTTCCCCTGTGTTTGAATGTGACATTCTTGATCATTTCAGACCCACCTGTCTGAGAACACAGGAATCAAAAACAGGAGTCACTCTCGAATTTCACCTCTATTTAATCCATCACAGAAACATACTGCCTTTTCACTGTATATATATAAAAAACCACACCAGGACATTTAAACAAAGTGACACAGATCATCAGCAGATCAACTGGGAATGACGGCTCAATCAAACAAATGTATGTTGAGAATTTCCACAGGGCAGCTCTCACAGCAGCCAGGCCAAATTTGTTTAGTATACATGAGTTAGCTGCTTAGGAACATTCACTATGCTGCATGCCAGATGATGACTTTTCTAGGTAAACATCCATTTAGCAGCATATATCCATCCATGAAAGTGTTGGCATGATTTTGATCTATTCTCTCTGACTCCTGAAATTATGACTTCATTCCACTAGCAGCCAAATACCAAACCCACACATGAACCATTTAGGCTAAAAAAAAAAAAAAAAAAAGAGTGGGGAGGGAGGAAGCTATACACTTATTTCAAAATGTAATATAACCATCCAAAAGGTAGGAAAAACTCTATAAAATCGACAGGCCATTTCACTTTTCTGACAAGCAATAAAGTAAGCATCATTAAAATGGATGTCAAATTACAGGGTAGAGAAGCAGCAGGAAAAATATGTACCTCATTCTGGAGTATTTGAAATAGAATGTAAAGTATTTATCCTACCTAAGTCTAAACTTGGAGGTATTCCTTTTTTGGGTAGGGGGTTGAGAGTTTGTTTATTAAATTGGAATTTCAGAATTAGATCCTAACTAAGAACATTTGGATTTTTCATAACAGGGCATTTTGTTACTTGTCTTATTAATTTTTCTATTTGAACAGTTTTATTTTCTTTTTATAGGTGTCACTGAAAGAATGGGGGACTCGATTGAGCACAATCTTTAAGTCTAAAACAAAAGAGCAAAATGTTTATTAAAAACACAAAACCAAAAACCAAACCTTTCTGACAAAATTTTCTAGCTCTGTGCTTACTCTTACTGTTTTGAAATTGAGCTTTTGTTATACAAGGTTCGGCTTAATACTCTGGTTTATTAACCAAAAGCTTTCCTTCCTGATTTTTTTCAAGTAAGCAAGTCTCAATTTTGGAGGGGGGTGGCAATTTCAAACAGAAAGCTTGAGAATCCACCTTTTTGGACCAGGGGTAATTATCTAAAATTTATTGGAAGAGATCATTGTTTTCCAAACTTTAACCTTCTCCAGAAGAGCACTTGGCACATGTCACTTGCCTGGACAAGTGGTCAGTAGTCCACAAATCTCCTAGAAAGTACCTCATCCAGTGGGGGCAATGACTTTTGTGGATAATAGCTTCCTTTGAAATCAGTGTAAGAGTCAGAACTAGGTGAGGTACAACACAAAGTACAGCTTTCAAAAATGAAACTCCTCATAACTAGCATTTTAAAAAATTGGTTCAATTTGAATTTCAGCATCTATTCTATTCACAGCACTGGAGGGAGGATGTGAAGGTAAATGAGACACAGCACTTGCACTCAAGTAGCTGAAAATTAAAAGAAGGAGATAGATATGAAAACAAACTAATTGTAATAGCACCAGGGCAAATGACAGAGAGATATGAAGTACATTTTATGTGCTTTGTGATCCATAAAGGAAGGAGCTCACTTGGGTGGAGGAGGTGGTGAACATGGAGACTGGAAATTTTGGGCAGATGAGATGGCATCCAAATTTGGTCTGAAAGGGTTTTTTTTTCATTTTTTAAAATTTCAGCATATTATGGGGGTACAAATATTTAGGTTACAGATATTGCCTTTGCCCCACCCAAGTCGGAGCTTCAAGCGTGTCCATCCCCCAGACGGTGCACACCACACCCATTAGGTGTGTGTATACCCATCTCCCATCCCCCCTCCCATCTGCCAATGTGTAAATCCTAAATGCTGCTTCTTCTGTGAGGTCTTCCCTACCTAAAGTAGTCTTATTTTAAAGTAGTTTTATTTTCTTTGGAGAACCTAAGATTTCTTATATTCTTTATCTGTGCATTGGTTTAGTTTCTCCCCCTACCCACCAGGCAGTAATGTTAATGAGAGCAGGAGCATCCTGGATCTTGCTCATGGCTCCATCCCCAGCTCTCAAAACAGTAGTGGGCCCTCACTGGGGAGCAGAGGAATGGAGAATGAGGGAAGGTCATTCTAGATCAAAAGGCTGACAATGAAAACAACGCAGAGAAACCAAATTTTGCAGGATATTCATGAAATAGATTATTGTGGCTAGATTATAGCATGCAGTAACGGCATAAAATGGGCACATTGTTTGTGACCAAGCACAAGAGAACTTTTTGAGGTCCCCACAAGGCTGTGGCCATTTTCGAGAAGAAGGTTGAAGAGCTGTAACCCTCTGACATCTTTCCAAAATGAATGTCAATCTTGATAAACCAGGATAAACCCTTCTTGGGAGAATGATACACAGTTAGCAGCACACATTCATCCATGAACACAGTAGTGTGAGATGTTCTTCAATCCCTTTATCTAGGCTTTAAAAATGGGATCTAGGAAAATTTTCTATTTTTAATATTATTTATGTGCTTCCAAGTATGTATAAATTGGTGGCAATCTTTAAATCCACAGAGAAAGCATTAATGCTAGTGCATATAGAGCTTTAATGACTTGAGTTTGGGACAGAATAATCTTGGGGTAAGTGAGGATTTGTTGCAAACAAAAGATTTTGTTTAAATATAAAGAAACAACAAGGACAATAGCCTGCCATGTTCCCACATGTATTTAACTGCTCCCACAATGTAAATTTCACACAGTCCCAAGACTACTATTTATCAAAGCAGCTCTCAGGTATTGGGATGAACCAGAAGCTTTCAAAGTGTTGATTGATCACGCTTTGCTAGCAGTTCACTAGGATTACACAGCCACTCCAAAATCAACAGCCTGGAAGAAAATGATATGAGGCTTGGAACAAAGACTAGAACTGTCTTATATTGCATTAAATACATGAATTAATATCCATAAAATGTCTAGAGTCATGACCTGGTAAGAGTATAGAATGAACTGCTTTATGACAATTTAATTTTTCTTTACCCTAAAAGAAATTCTGGCTATTCTTCACTTTTTACATAATAGAATTTTGAGAGAATACTGAGTGGAATTTGCCTGTCTCTGAAACTACTGAAGTTCTTAAAACTCTCAGAGAATGTGTCAAGGTAGTGAAATGTATATATAGGTTGGGAGTATCTGTTTTCATGTTCATCCATCAGCCCAGACCTAGGGGTGCTTTTGGAGGATCACCAACTGCACCATGGCAATGGCAGGGCAGAAAGAAAGCTCTTCATATTCTTTTATCTGCCAGTTGCTTTAAGGCCCACATTCTTTTTGAAGCAATGGAATGGGATGTTTGTGGGAGGAATTAAACTGTCCTACCCAAGAGATGGGGAAAAAGATAAATTGATCCCATGACTTTTTCTCCATCTGCACTTTGGGCTGAAGTCATAGAATAAGTTTTCATTCCTCGTCATCAAATATTGCTCATTGTTCATTGGCCAATAACACCTCTTTCAAATATAAACCTTCCGCCGACCTTATTTAGCCCAGACTGTTTCCTGCATCATCACAGAAACTCTGGTAGGGGAGTGTCGTAGAATTAGCTCATCTTCCTGTACCATGCCAATGGCCATATTAATCTCTCTTTACATTTGGTTTCAACAAATGTTTATTGAGAGATTTACTAATGGGAGAGTGGTGGAGAATGAACTGTTCATGGGCCATTTCATCACCCTTTGTTTCCTGAAGGCAGGTAGGCCTGAAAGACACTGACCTTTAAGATCTGTCACTTAAAACTTAGAGACATGAGAACCTTTCTTAATTATAGTAATGACGTTTAGCATTTGTATATCTTTCTAAAGTTAACAAAAGATGCTCAAATGCATTATTTATTCTGATTCTTAATACAATTTGATGTCATAAGTATTTTAAAAACCAATGCTGTCTTTTAAATAATAATAAAAAATGTTTTCTTATAGAAATACAAAATGTTAGCCACACAATGATTTTGAATATTCTAGTAGCCACATTAAAGTAAGTAAAATGAAATAGGTAAAATTAATTTTATAATACTAATATGTTTTATTTAACCCGGTATATCCAAAATTGTATAATTTTAGTCAGTGTGTCATCAACGTGCAGAAATTATCAACTAGAATTTTCCATTTTTTTGTATCAGGTTTTTAAAATCTGGTGTATATTTCAAAACTTACAGCACATCTCAATTGGAGCAGCCCCATTTCAAGTGCTCAGTTGCCACATGTGATTATTGAGTACCATATTGGGCAGCATTAACTCTAGATAAAGAAACTGAGGCTCAAATACATTAAAGCAGTGCAACATTTTGGCATTAGGGACCGGTTTCATGGAAGACAATTTTTTCCACGTATGGGAGTGGGGGTGGGGCGGGGGGAGGCGAGGCTCAGGCGGTGATGTGAGCGATGGGGAGTGGTGAAGCTTCTCTTGCTGCCTCCCTGCTTACCTCCTGCTGTGCAGCTCCCTCCACCCCTCCCCCTTACTAAGTTTCATGGAAGACAATTTTTCTAAGGATTTTCTAAGGGGCAGGGGACGGAACTCTGCAGCCCAGTCCCTAACCGGGCCAGCCACGGGGTTGAAGATTGCACTATTAAGGGACTTTCCTGGGGTCATATAACTAGTTATGTGGACTTGAACCCAGTGTGGTCTTCTGATCTAAACATGAATTGGCTTGGGTCTATGGCTTAGAGTTCACCTGAATTTCTTGTGATACTGTGAATTGAGACTATAGAATAGGAGGCTGGAGATGCTATGAAAAATGATTCTGTCACATGACTAAAGATTCTTTATTGCTAGTCCTTGAAATGCCATAAAATTTGTATTTTTAAAAATAAACTCCAAAGGAAATTCAGATACACAGCATGGTTTGGGGATAGCTGGTGAAGTCTCTGAATTCCCTAAGGCTCATTGTTGTATTCTTCCATTCTTTATTTATTTAACAAATGTTCATTGAGCATTTACTATGTGTGAGATACTATGCTTAGTGTTGCAAATGCAGTGGTGAAGAAGCAGACACAGTCCCTACCCTCAGGAAGCTTACGCTTCACGATCTACAAGGTATGGCTGGTTTCTAGCAGGTGCTGCAATAAATGTTGGTGGAATCAAATTTAGTTTGGAATATTTGATATTGGTTTACTATGCTTCCTTCATGGAGCACACAGTAAAAATCAGTTTTGTGGAAAGGACATAAATATGGCTTATCCATGTAGAGAATTTTTGTTTATTTTTATTCTTTTTATAACAAATGAGTTTCAAGAGGTTGCAGTGTGAGGACACCATAGTACAAACTCCTAACTGATTGTATTTGGTTAAGTTCATCTCTTAGCATCTCGAGCATTTGGAGTGCGTGTGTGTGTGTGTGCGTGTGTGTGTGCTCGCGTGTGCCTTTCCAAGCATGTGTAGATTCAGCAGGCATTTTCTCTTCCTTCAGTGGGGCATTTTTACTATATTATTAAACAGACTAAGGACACAATTTGTATGATAACCTTTGAACATTTATATTAGTACTTCCCAATCTAGAGAAGGAAAAAGTACCACTTACTACTTCCAGTATAATTGGCTTGCTTTGGCTGATGTTTTCAAGTCGACAAAATCACAGACTTCTTATTATGAGCTAGAAGTTTTGCTGGCTTCTTGGGATTTTGCAGTGAATCAAGCACCCATGATCTTACCATCTAGTGGAGCTCTGGTGGAGGTGTGCTTCAATAATCTATCTCCCTAGCCCTCAGGGAGGTTGAGGCAGGAGGATAGCTTGAGGTCAGGAGTTTGAGACCAGTCTGAGCAAGAGCAAGACTCTGTCTCTAGTAAAAGTTGAAAAAATTAGCTGGGCAACTAAAAATAGAAACAAAAAAAAATTAGCCGGGCTTGCTGGCGTGTGCCGGTAGTCCCAGCTACTCAGGAGGCTGAGGCAGGAGGATCGCTTGAGCCCAGGAGTTTGAGGTTGCTGTGAGCTAGGCTGATGCCACAGCACTCTAGCCTGGGCAACAGAGTAAGCCTCTGTCTCAAAAAAAATCTTTGTCTCTTGGGCTCACTTGAATTTAGGGGGTGCCAATCTCATCGCAAGATCTTTTTGTAACTCACCAAGTATTTATGTAACTTTTTTGTTGTTTATTTGCTCGTTTGTTTTGTGTATATATTTTGACTTGATGTATATAATGCTTTTTCTTGGAGAATTTATAATGCACTTCTTTTCCACTTAGAAGAAAGAAAATCTGCTCAGCTGGTTTTTCTTCAGCCAAGCATTTTCATTTGACCCTTTAAGCTATCTAAACTTTGAAGAAAAATGCAGATATGCCCTACTGTTTGAAATGGTGTAGAGATCCAGGAGGGTTAATTTAAAAATTCATAAATCCTTTGTACTATGCAAATTAATGACCTGTAGCCTTTTTTCCAGGTGACTTATTTTGACTCAACTATGTCCAAATAAATGTGTTTATTTAGGAGAGTTCAATGCTACCCAAACCTGACATGTTAAGCATCTCCTATGGCTCATAATAGGTACCAGAGATGTGGACCACCCTCTGTTTTCTCATTATGTCAAATAATAGAAAGTGGAAATCACTCTAATCCTTTCTTCAGTGTCTGCCGTACCTCTGCAAATATGATAAACTCAATCCAATTAAAAGTCATTACCTCTCCAAGGCTTGGCCACAATCTATAACCCTTTGTTTCACAATCCTCTCGATTATCTGCCTTCATCACAAGTAGAATTTTTAGCCATCTTCCACTTCAGCTCTCTCTTTAAAAAAAAAAAAGGAATATCATTTTTAGTGTTGAGCATTGTAGTCATCTCTATACCATTCATTTGACTCTACTTAATGCAGCTTTATATTATGTAAGTGAACATTTGTCTTATCTCCCCAATGAGACAGTAAGTCCTTTGAAATCAGCAATTTCACTTTATTCTTCTTGGTGACCCCCCAAGGTGTTTTGCATATAGAAGTCTTGTTGACTAAATGATTAATGCTTTGTGGCATATGTTGGATCATAGTTGCTAAGATTTAATAGCAGTGATGAGTATTAAAAATTTAAATGAAGTAGACATTAATACAACAACAACAGCAACAAAACAGCGAAGTTATTGTGCATTCTATAGACTTCAAGTGTCTCTCCTGCCTCCAGTGGATTTTTTTTTAACATCATAGACTTTTGATAGAATTATAGCATATCTAGTTTTTCCTCTTGAGCAGTCATGGTTCATATAGATTTACATGAATTTATTCACATTACATTTTAATCAGCAAGCATGTTAAATGTTTGGATAAATAAATTGATAATTTTCAGGCTTCTTTAGGTCTGAGATTCTACAATGCTATGAAAGATAGATATTTCAGTTGATTATCCTGAGGTTTAAGCAAGATAATGTCAGAGATTTTAACTTAATTAGCATAGCTATAATCTAGTAATACAAGCAATTTGTTAAAGATTTATCAGAATAAATCCATAAAATGATCAACAAAAGCACAAAACAAAACCACTGAGACTTTATTATTAATAATTCTGGAGAGTAAGACCTGGACCTAAGTAAGAGTCACTTTATATAATGTCGACATGGGAAGCAAAATATTTTCTATGCATACTATTTAATACTAAATATGAAGTTGCAAATGTGTGAGTTTTGGATATTCCTTTTTATAAAGCACTTGATGAATAAATAGGTCCTTTTTTGAGATCTTTTATCCCCCCACTAAGTAGATACTACTCTCAAAATTGATTTTTCTAATTTGGCTTTTGGTTAAGTTACTTTGACAGTTGTAGGCATATGTGGATCCTATTTGGGAAAAAAAGCCCATCATTTGGTGGGTAGTGTAAGACACAAGAAGGCAATAGTACTGACGTTTCTCTGAGAACTCTTGCTCTAGATTCGTACCACTAGAGGTTCCAGGGTGCTCTGACCAGTCTCCTTTGCAACATCACTCTTCTGAGGTCCACCAAAACTATCTGTGGTCTGTTTGGAGCAACTTTCAGTTCCAGCTGGTAGATAAACATTGTGGGTTGGGTCATTTATGGGCTGGTGGGAGTTTCATTGGCATCACAGGAGTCCCACCTGATTCACAATAAAACTTCTGGTCTCTTTTCAATGAGGTAGATCAAGCAGAAATACATCCTAACTAGTCACATGACTTGGAAATTATCTGCTTCTCCATGAAGTTTTCTCTTGACTTCTTTTGTAATGAAAATGTGGGTGTGCTATTTTAGAACCTGTTGGTTCCATCATGTTATGAGTTATTTAGAAGCAGCAGTGAGAATAAATAATCCCCTCAAAGTATTTTAATCCTCACATTATTGTGAAGAGCTTGGTGAAACTCAGAAATTAATGTGAATGACAACTGCATTTCTATCAATAGTCAAAATAAGAGGTTTATTCTTCAGAAATTTAGTACATGTATGCTTTTACTAAACCTAAGGATAAAGCTTCCATAAGATTGGAATGCCAATTGCAAAGTTACTGATATTCAACTTTATTAACACGCATCACTCTTCCTAACCTCATCTTAGATGTTATTTTATTGCATTGTCATATACCTGTTACCATCTCTGTCTTTACTACTACTCAAGTCTAAATTATTAATACTTGAGGGCAAAAATTTTATCTTCTTCAAATCTATATCTATCTTTAGTAGTGTGCATAGTTCCAGGCACGATGTGGTTATTGAATAATTGTTTTGGAATAGGGAATTAAATAAATTTAAGTCTGAGCAGTAGCATCTTTGGCAACAACTATCACCTCAACACTTCAATCATCTCATTTTCCTTTTAATAATAGAAATTGATTTAAATCTGGGCACTTTTATAGTTCACACAAAACTAGTAAAGTCTAGGACATCTGTTTAATCCTTCACTTTTCATAGTATGAAGCCCACCAAAGATTTTGAAAGTCAAATGTATATTTATTCCATGGAGGAAACTTTATCAACCAGTGCAAAAGTTTACTGGCACTAGCTGGTGATATAATGGGTAGTTTAAATCCTGCTAACTGCAAATAATTTTTCAACAGTGTTTATGATTGTAGTAGAGTTTAGTGAGGCAGAAGTACAGATAACATAAATATTTCGACAAAAGCCGATTGTACTGGAGCCATAAATAAATTAGACCCAGTTTGTAAATAAATTTAGTTTTTGCCAGCAAACATTTATAATCCTCTCTTGCTGCAAACGATAGTAATTTATATAGAAAAGGTCCTGAATGCCTTTTTTTTTTAAAAGTCAGTTCTCATTAGGAGGCAGTGCCTGGTGTCCATCAAGTGTCTTAGACTGTGTGACTCAATTAGACATGAAGGATACTGTACAGACCACCTAATGCTACCAGTTATTGTACATGTTGATAATGACAATTTCCAGAGACCATACATAGTTTGGTAGTCTATGAAGTTGTCATATTATATCATTTTCTTAAATATCTAGCTTGTGTTACCACTTAGCAATGTTGAAACTACCCCCTCTCAGATCATAAGTGCTATTTGGTATATATATATACACATATACATAGCACATCTGTTCATATTTTGCTGCAAACTTTTATCAAAATCTATAATGCTTTCTCAAATTAAAAAAAAAACAACAAAAAAACCTTCCTTTATGTTCTTCAATGACATTCTCTCCATTTCTGTGGTTTTGAATGATTTTACACTTAATGTGACGCGGTGTTGGGAAACTCTATCTGGAGGCCTTTGGAGCTTAGAATGGGGGTAGAAAAATTGCACTCCTTAGCAACATCTAAACATATTTTGCACTGAAGATACTGTGTTTGAAATAGGGTAGCGTCTAAGCTAAAATTAGCCAAATCAAGGAACTTTTCCCACAGAATCACTGTAAGATCAGAAGTTACTGTTGTCTATTAGTTACCAAGCCTTGTGAGAACAAGGACAATCGCTCATTTTCAAATCAAACCCAATTTTGAGACTAAAAACATTTTATTCTTTTGGGCACTCTCTGCTCCTTATCAAACCAAGACCGTAGTTAGATCAGTGTTCTATTGCTTGTTCACATTCCTTTTTATCGGCAAGCCATTGCTACAACTCCCTCTTCTGCCAGACACGCATAATTATTTTCTTTTCTTTCTGTGGGACTCCTGGCTATAAGAAAGCTCTTCTGTTTTGTAGCAGTAGGGAAGGGTCTGCATCAAGTCAGCTGTGAGAATGAGTTTGAACTTACGTTTAGACTGTTTATTCAGCTCTGCTGCATGCCTATCTTTGTTTGCCATATGGTAGAAAGTAGATCTCAATCTCATTTACTTTTTGATCTTCAACTTTTGTGGGTTGTTTTGAATATTTTCACCCAGTATATATTAGAATTCAGTCTCCTTACTACAAAATTTACTTTCCCCCCTTCCCTTCTTTACCCTGTAACTCCTAAGTTTTGGTCTCTCCTTTGGAGGCAAGAAGGATGTCTGCCAAAAGCCACCAAGCCACACTTAGGTAATTATAATAAACAAGTTGGGGCTCTCATTTCACATGCAGAGCTTGAATGAAGCAGAGCTGTGGTCAAAGGCATCCCAGTTGCTCCTCCATTAGCAATGGCACATTAATGCTCCCTCATGTCTCTGCCCACCTTTAAACACTTTCTTCTTTAAAGGAAGCAAATCTGGTCACTCTTTAGCATACGAAGGGGGTACAGCTTTCTTCTGAAACCACCATCAACAACATAAACAAATTAGAGGTAGTAAGCCACACACTCTGCCCACACATAAACCACAGTCCTCACCAGAGGGCAGTGTACTTAATGTGAGAATAACAGCCCAGTTTTATAAGCTTCTACTGGGAATAAATTCCAGTTTCACTGGTTAGAGCGAGGTTAGGCAGCCAGAATACAGTCTCTCCTAGGTTACATGTTTTGGGAGAGACCAAACCAATTCTCAAAGTGTCTTTCCAGGAAATACCTTTTATAAGCTTTTGGAACACCAAGTTTTGACCATCTTTTGGTTTTTATTAGGAAGCACTGGGGAGTGAGTGGAACGGACCTGGGAATGAACTTCAACATGCTTGTTTAGTGGATAGGGAAGCAGGGACCTCAAACAGCTACAACTCTCAAGCTCTGCTTCTCAAGGTTACTTCAGGGTTCAGTGACATGTTGACAAATCCAGAACTCTATGCCAGGGCTTCTGCCACTCCTGCTTTCCCCAAATGCAAATGGCGTAGCTTACAATCCTCTGTCTCAACCCATATGGGAGTTGTAAAATATTCTCTATACCTTCCTGATCCTGATATGCTTCCTTTCTTGACAATGGTTAGTCCTCAACTAATGTGTCCAGCCCTAAACTAATGTGTTCCGTCATCAGTAAATTCCTGCCTGTGATAGTCTTTTCTTAAATACCTGTTTAAACAGTCATTTAGATAAGAGTGTCCCATTTGTGTGCAACAGGAAATGCCTGCCTTCTTTTAGATACGCTGGCAAATAATTACTGTAGATATGGCTTGAATACTGAAAGGCTGTACTCTGATCGTTTCAGACTGCCTGAGGAGTAACCACCCAGTCTGCTGTGACATGAATTCAGGACAGTGCCACTTTACTCTAAATGAATCTGAAGGAAAATCACTTTGGGGATGTAAAAAGCTTATGAAAAAAGCCATCAGGTCAGAGGTTGACAAAAGTATCTTAAAAATTTGTATCGCTGAAAGAAAGTTGAGGCACATAGTTATAATGTAAAAGAAACACTATCTGATATGTGATAAGTCTCTTTTTACCTGGTCATTCCAGTGGGTATTGGTGACTATGGCTCCCTGACAACAGAATAAGCCAAACATTAACCAGGTCATGTTTTTCCTTGGAATAGTGCTCACAGAACTTTAATGTCTTTATTTTAGCTGTTTTAGATTCTGTAACTAGATACCAAAGGGCTTTATTGGTACCTCAACTATGAATATTCTAGCAATTTCTTTCCATAACTATTTGAAAAAAGCTAAGTTCCATCTCTGAAGGGAAATTTTTGAAGTGGCCAAGCCCATTTTATAATTGCGTAGGAGCTACCAGTTTAATTCTAAAACCATACGTGTTTAGTGAAATGTCTGTGAAATTCCTAGGAGCCTGGAAAAACCCTTGACCAGATTTAAAAGCTATAGGGCAAGGCAGAAGGATGCCACAATACTATGAGAGAAATAAATGTTTGCCCATAGATTAGTCCTTCGTTTTCAGTTCATATATTATTCTTTACCATCTCCCTTGCTACCTTGCCTGCCAACACTCTTCCATTCTGGGTCTTTTTGACAGCCCATAAATGAAATATTTTTAGGAAACTCTCAGGAAAAAAGTTCCATAAGGAAGAGATGAAACAGCATGGTACAAGGAAGTAGTAAATACTGGAAGTGCAAGGAAGCTTAGAAGGTCATCTAAAAAAATTCCATGTGCCAAGCCATGTTGATAGATTATTTCACAAACATAATGGTCTCTAGAGACATGGATTCTGCAAATGCAGTCCTGTGTCAAAATACTCCATTTAAGTGTATTTTCTCCTCACCCTTCTCTGGAGGCAGGACATACTGAAGTCTATGTCTATCAGCAGCTTCTAGAGTTCTAGTAAATGTCTCTATTTTCTAAACTTGTGTCTCTGGACCCGAACTACAGTCCTTCATAGCTTGTTTAAGTCAGTTTTCTGGAAATTCATTTTCCTTGCTTTTACAAGTTTCCTTTCTTCATTTCTTTGGGATCTTAAATTTCATTATCCTGGGGCCATCTTCACAGAATATTTTGCTGGCCAGTTCATAGCCTCCTTCGTTGTTCTGTTTGTGCATCTGGCATTACTTGGGCCCACCCTTTTCTCCAAGCCCAGCACGTGTTTATTGACTATGTTGCTGGTACAGAAAAGCTGGCTCCTGAAGTACTCTGCTTTCTCACAAACATGCCTCTGTAACTGCTCTGGAATTGTCCTAACAAGGGAAGAAGAGCATGTCCGGTTTTAATTTTGGAAGGAAATTGATGTCTTCCCCTCCTTTCCCCGCCCCACTCTTAGTAGGCATCGACTCATGGACTCGTGCTCGTGTGCTCACGTCCTACCAGGAGGTCCCTGGTGGGGCTTGAGGTTTGGCCGAGCCTCCTCTCCTCCTAGAGCTGGGCACACATCCTCAGCTCTCAGCCACGTGTAATCCTTCCTGTCTGCTTGAAAGTTGGGCACAAAGTACTGGCGCTTGGGCCCACCCTCTTCTTTAGTAGCAATTAACCTTTACTACAGAGCTTCCTTTGAAGTTTGCTCATGTTTTTATTACAAAACTGCAATGAGGAACATAATGGGGGGAAATGTCTAAATTTCTGAGTTACCTAATCTGTTCAATTCCCTAGCTGAGCTCCTCTTGGCAGTTGTTTCATGTAGTTATGATCTCAACCAGTCTGACTGAGATCTCAAATCATGTTTCTGTCTCAGCCTATTTTTAAGATTAGGGAACTATTACACACACCCCCAACACACACATATAGCAAATGCACAGGGATGTGTGTATTATATGCATATGTGTGGAGAGCTCAGCATAAATAACTGCTTTCTTGTTCAATAACTACAGAAATCAGTCTTACTTTATAGTCAATCTATGCATATATGCTCGTAAGCTCTCTTATAATTTATTTAGTTGCTGAGTATTTTCTATCAATGAAGTAATGTAAAGAGTAGAGAGAAAAATTATCTATGTGTTACTATCACTAATGATAATGCTGTGTGATAAGTATTATGATGGGTACTAAATGCTATTAATGGCAAAACTCAGGATTTTGAATGGCATCTGCCCAGAAGATTGGCAGTTAATCTAGGCAGAGAGGCCAAAAGAAACAAATGGTGAGTTACATAAAACCCACAAAAAGAGAAGGCATTTTAGGCCAGCCTTGCAAATAAGAACCAAAGAATTACGAGTGAAATGGCATTCTTTTTCTAGCCTGCCGTTCACAGGAGCTCAAATAAATGAAATCATTTTTCTCTGCTTTTCACTGAGCAGTAAATCATTCATTGGTAATCCAAGGTTGGTAGAAAAGCAACTATGAAACTCAAAGAAAATACTAGAGAATCTTTTTCCTCCCTCAGGATGGATAAGGATTTTCTAAGAGAAAAGTAAAAATCACAAAAGAAAAATAGACTTAGTTCCATAAAAGTTAAAAAAAAATTAAAATTCCAAATGGTAAATTATCTACTGGGAAAATTAATAAGAACTATATCAAAGGGCTAATTTCTTTATCAATAATAAGACAGACATAAAAACCCAATTAAAAAAGAGCAAAACAGTGAACAATTTGCAAAAGAAAAAATATGAATGACAAAAATATTTAGTGTCAGTAATCAACTGAGATGTGAATAAAAGCAATAATATATATATAAATTTCTCCATTGTATTAATAAAGATTAAAAACAAGACATAATGATAAATGCCAGTATGATTGGTGGAAGTGTAAACTGGCATATATACTTTCTGTAAAACAGTCTGTCAATACTCACTAAGTTTTCTTATAGAAATCTAACCTAAAGAAATTGAATGAAAATAAAAATTTATATTAAAGAATGTTCATATCAGTGTTATTTATGGTATCAGAAAATTAGAAGCAAAATAAATACTATGCAAATCGTTCACTTATTGTGGGTTTATATAATAGGATATTATGCAGCAATTAAAAGTAGTTTTAAAAAATAGTAAAAAATACATAAGGAAGTGCTCATAATAAACTATCATTAAGTAAAAAAACCAAAACCCAAATTATTCACATAGTATGGCTACAATTTTGATAAAACAAACTTTAAAACATATCTTTAAAGAAAAAATGTTAGTTGGCTAAGAGTTAAAGGGAGGACTGGATTTGAACACCTGGATAGTCTCAGCTGACTTTGGATATATTATTTAGAATACTTGAATGTCAGGTTCCACATTTGCAAAATGGAAGATTATTCTTCTCATGCTTATTTTCTCACTGGATTGTTTTTATCATCAAAATGAGAAAATATGGATACATCTATGGAAGTTACTATTATCAGTATTATTTCTTCAATTTCCTCTCCTCTTTGCAGATTCTGGTATGTTTTCAAAATAGAACTCTCCTTGGTGGAAGCCTATGGTAGTTATTCAAAGAGTCATAGAAATAAGTACAATCTAATCAAAGTGTGGGCCCTTACTTGGTCTCTGGGGACATTAGAACACTTAAAATTTGAATTGAAGAGGTTGATTTCCAAGAGCATTTCCCAAGTCATTTGCCTCAAATCCAACAATAAGTTTGTCGTTCTGTCCTCACTCAGTTAATGACATGCCCAAAGGATGCATGAAGCAAATTACAGTAGCAGGCAGTTCAGCTCCAGGAAGTTACAAGGGTTATTTATCTTTATGGAACCACTGATGTATATAGCACTTCTTACCTGATACTTACCTATTGTAAATGTGCCCAATCTGTCAGTGTGATATCTGAGAAATGCTTTAATTAACTATAGTTATAGCTGAGGGAAAGGATCTACCAGTTTTTCCCCAATAACAGAGATTTAATGGAGATAGGATAATTGAGGTAGTTTATCATTTAGATGAAATGTTTTAGCAGCTTTTGGATAGATCTTGAGTAATGTACACGGAGGCATTAGTTTATTTTGGTTTATGCAAATATTCAGTGTGGTGTGATAAACTGCCTTTGCTGTTGAAATTTCATAATGCTATATTACATTGAAATATTGTTGCCTGTTTTGATTCATAAAACTCAGCAGTTTTATATTTTCATTTTTGTCACCTCAGTCCTTTTATTATAATATTTAATTCAGATGATACTAGATTAACAGTGGCTTGAAAACAAATTGCCTGGGCTTGCATATACATTTAATGCCTGCATGTGGATGAATAGGACTGTGAGTCCTTCTGGATTTACTTGACCTACATAAGTTGTTCTTTTAGGTTTAATTGGATATTTTTGTCATCATAAGCAGAATTGCATTCAGGCTTTAAATTCAAATTCTTCTGTACAGCAGCCTGGGCACACATGTGTATTTGGTCCCCACAGAAATTGAAATCTAAGTGCACTTGCTTAGAGTATGCATTGGGAGAACTTATGGGTAACTCAGAGGGCAGGGGATCAGCTCTCCCAGTGGGAAGACACAGACAGGTTTGTCTCTATCCTTTTGTAAGATTTGAGGTCACTTTGATGGAACTGACTGATTTGACTTTTTGAGGAAACAGGAGAAATTTTACTGACTTTTAATAGATAATTGCTGGAGGAATATTATTCTATTTATTCAGGTGCATTTTGGTTTCCTATTGCTTAAATGGACACATTTATAGATTACACAATGTCTTCTAATTTACAGTATTTCTCGAGAAGAACAAAATCCTCACAATGGGAGAGAAATCCCTTTAAAAATTTGTAAAGTAACTTTGCATTTGCAGTAGTTGAATGTTACAGTTCTGGGGAGGTATTTTTATGTTTTTTAGCTGTACCAAGACCATCAGTGAACCTTTAAATATTTAGATTGAAGTGCAAAATCTCCCTGAAGGATAAAATCAGATGGACTTTATCAAGCATGTTTGGACCTTGAAGTATATTTCTATGATAATATTTCTTTGGGGCATTATTAAAATTGTTTCTTTTGATGTTGGGTTTGGAAAAAAGTTTGTAATCCATTGTGCTATATTTCTATGGACTTAGAGGTACTTTTCAGCATCAAAGATTTCCTATATTTGGTAGAAAAATATTGAATTAATTTACTAGTTCAATAAAATTATATGTTAGGTTAATTATATATTTAACAAGTATTTATTAAACACCTATACACAGATCACTTGGAGAATTCCTAAGAAGTGAGAGTCCTAACACCTTTCTCAAGGGCCTATTTCTTCGTTGGAAATAAAAGAATCATACACATTAAATCCTAAGCAGCAATGCATGGTATTTTATTGCCAAATTGAGGGGTGAAAGTATGCAATAATTCAAGGAAAGGGGATACTTGTTTTAAATGGGATGGTGATGGGACAAGTTGGAACTTGACCTAGGAGGATGACTAGAAGTTCATTGGGCAGAGAAGGAGAGATAGGGTGGCCAAGCAGGAAGAACTGAAGAAGAAATGCTCACTCAGCTCAGAAGACAGAGATTAGCTTACTCTGGGCTGCAGGTGCCTGTTGAGGAGTGTTGCAAATCAGACAGAAGGGAAGAATGGTTTCAAAGTGAAGGGGATTTTATTCCAAGCCTAAAGGGTTTAGACTTTACCCGTAGACACTAGGAGTTATTGAGGGCTATTGAACAGGAAAATAGGTGTGCCAGGAAGGTAAATCCAGCAGCATTATACAGGCTCAGTGTTGAGAGATAGTGGAAAGAAGATGGTGGTCTGATGAACCATTTAGAAGACTATTTAAAAATTCAGGTGTGAAAATGTAGATTGAAAGAATTACATAAAGGTAAAAATCTTGCAAGAAGAATATACAGCACTGAATAGCTTGGAAGATGAAAGAGAGAAAATGTCCATGTTATGTTAAATCCTTGAACATGGATAATTAGGGGAAAGGTAGTGTTCTAAATAGAAATAGGAAAATGGGCGAGAGAATTGATTTGAGGACAGATGACAATGTACAAGATTTTGGACACTCTGATCTTGAAAAAGAATGATCTTGTATTTTGATGTTGAGAATCTTTGTCTTGTGGGTATAAGGTTGGGTCCAGGAGTTAGGTTATATGCATGGTTTAAATGGCATTATATATCAATGTTTGAATCAAGAATGACGCACTTCATTAGAAGATACTTTTGCCTGTACTATCACTTTGCACTTCACAAAACTTTAATAAGAGTCATTACGTGATGGACAATTGTTAATGAGTGTTGTAGTTACTTTCCATAATGAGTCAGAGAAGGAATTAGAAACTTCTAACCTTTAGCTCAATGAACTATCTTGGAAGACTTTAATAATCATAAAACTTCAGGGTTGGTAGGATCTTAAAAGTCATCTAGCCTAGTCATCCACTTGAAGCTGAAATTCTTCCGTATCATTCCTAACTCATGGTTTTCCAGGCTATACTAGAACCTGTGTTGGGAACTGGAGGCAACTCATTCTACCTTTCAACAGCTCTGATAGAAATTTGTCTCCTTGTAATTTTCACCCATTTTTCTTAGTTTTTCCCTTCAAGTTCTGTGAACCAAACAAATCAGGTATGACTTTCAGTCCATAATCCTAGTGGACAAGAAACATGTATTCATTAGCTTTAAGGCAACTGAAATCCCCTTCAACTGGTAGGAAATTCAAGCTCAGTCGCTATTCTTTACACCTCCCCCCAGCCCCACACAAGTTTTATAAAGGTTTTAAGGTCTCACATGGGACACTCATTTACTTCAGGTGTAGGACTGGCTGCTTTGGGGTGTCCTTAGGGCCTCTGTGCTCGGGGCCAGAACTCCTGTTTACTCTACCCTGTTGTCCCCTAAAGCTCTAGCCACCTCTCCAGGGCCCAGCTCCATGCAGAGGCCTTCTGACCCCTAAGATTTCTCGGTCTGGAGGAAATTCTCTCTTTTTGGTGCACCCCAAGGTACCCCTCCTTTCCCTTCACACTTTAATGATTTTTAGCTTTTATAAATGTTCAGAGAAATCACTATCTTCAAGTGACTTTAACTTTCTGCTCTGCATAAGTTACTGAGACAAGGAAATACCAAGGGCATGGTGACATGTTTGAAATGGGAAAAGAAAAACAGAGAAAGAGAAAAACACAAATTAATATTCCAATAAATAATCCTGCCACACAAATTTAAGCCTTGTTGCACATGGCAGCCTTTGGAATCTTTGATGACTCTCCTACATTTATTCCGAGATAACATTGCGTGATACAACTTTCTAATAAATTATATAATCCTGTCAGTTCCCAATTTGGAATGGTTTTGGGGTTGTAGTTACACACATTTACTTCTTGTCTCTATTTATTCAGACCAATAATGAAGTTGCTGATTGTTTCCCAGTTGGTTAATGGATTCAGCTGGGCCATGCGAGTATCGGCAGTTTAGGATTAGCTCATTTGATTTATGGATACACCGCAGATAAACCACAGAGGTCTTAATTCCTAACCACCCCACTCCTCGACCTGTGAATAATAAAGATTTTAATGAAGGCACATTTTAACAATAGTCTTTCCTATGTAGGCTTCAAAGAACAACAACATAATAAGGTGGTTACTCCTGTGGAATTGTATCTCTTCTACATCCGAAGGAATTCATGAAGTTCTTATTTATTCACAGGTAATGAGTGTGTATATGGCAACTACCCTGAAATACCTTTGGAAGAAATGCCAGATGCAGATGGAGTAGCCAGCACTGCCTCCCTCAATATTCAAGAGCCATGCTCCCCAGTCACATCCAGTGAAGAGCGCACTCCAAAGGAGGGCTCGCCTTACAAAGCCCCCATCTACATTCCTGATGATATCCCCGTTCCTGCTGAGTTTGAACTCCGAGAGTCAAATATGCCTGGAGCAGGACTAGGAATATGGACCAAAAGGAAGATCAAAGCAGGTGAAAAGTTTGGGCCTTATGTGGGAGAGCAGAGGTCAAACCTGAAAGACCCCAGCTATGGATGGGAGGTAAGAACATGTTTTGAGATGACACATTTATATATATTCATATGTGTAAAGAAGAGATTAAGTGGCTGTAAAATAAGCAAATTCTATTTGTTGCAATATGTCTTTAAATAGATCTTTAAGAATGAACTTCTCTTATAATCTTACTTCTTGAAAGAAACAATGTATCAATTAAAGGTATAGCATGATAGAAAGGAACCAACCTAATGAATGGTCAAAGAATAGTATTGAATTAAAAAATACTAAAGGGAGAAAATATGGTTGTATAGTTAACATGTGGAAACATTGGATATGACCATACATAGCATGTGGCATTAGCAAACATAATCATATGACATGTTTATTGTATTTTCTGTTTTTGGTGGGGATGCTTAGAAGAAAACATTTTTTTTCTCCATTTTATGACTAGAGTTAATTTGATTTTATTTTCATTTAGTGCTAGTTCTTCTAATATATTTTGCTTCTTTTTTGATAACCCCACTTTAAATAAATTTACATGCTTCCAGAATATAAGCACTGTACTCATCACTGAATGCTGTGATGATTCTTCATTTTCAGATTGATTAAATGACTAATTCATGTATAAAAATGACAGCACAAAATGGTTGTGAAACTCAGTCACTGGTTTCAGCCATACTTTTCATAGAACCCATTTTGCACTATTTAAGAATTAGAAGTTATGGTCTGATTGTGAAATATAAATTAATTTTATTTCAATAAGCACAGGTAGCTATGTTATTCATCTGTGTTTATAATTTTTGTACAGATTCAGTGTGTGTGTGTGTGTGTGTGTGTATATATATATATATAAAAAACACTTTCCATTTATTTTTGTAACTTGAACACTTTTGTGGTTAAATAATAGCATCATAATTTCTGGAAAATCTGATTTGATCTATATCTGAAAACCTTGTAGACAATTTCTGCATGGGTAAAAAAGTATTTTTTGGAGATGAGATTGACCTTTGATTTCATAGTATTTCAGTTAGACAGAAATCAGATAAACTAGATTTATTTTGGTATGTTCTCTTAATATTTATGATCATTAATAGAATATCTGGCTAGCTTTTAAATAGAAATGAATATGCAGTGCCTTCAGGACTTAATTTCAACTTTTTGTCCCATTGATGTATATGTGTCCCCTTGTGGAATCTGTTCAAAATGCCATAATAAAAACAATTCTCGTTCAAATTCTGAAATGCCAAAAGTTAAGATCTGGCTTTCACATGATTATAAGTGAGAAATTCTTCTGTAGTTTTGTTCTTACTCACAGCCCCGGTAAAGGTGTGGTTTAGCTACATTGCCTTTAGACATGTGTATTGATAAGAGGTTTTTAAAAAATCACTGTAGCATTAACTGATATGTGAGTTGAATACATTTTAAACCAAATGCGTATGAACTTTACGTCATTATTGCTCACCTTAAAATAATGGCTATAAACATTCTAATAATAAGTAACTCATTAAACTTTTATTACAAAATCTCCAGAGTTAAACAACAAGTGCAGTACTGGTTAAGATTATCCCGCAGGCTTGGAATAAACTGAGGCTTAATAATGAAATCATTTTGCCATTACAGTGTTGGTAAATGCAGGACTGTGTCTCTTTAAAAATAATATCTATGGATTGGGGGATGAACCTGGGAAAATACTGCATTTAGAGGAAATTTTAAAATAATTATTTTTTTCTCCTTGGAGTAAAATGTCTTCAACATATACACTGGTAAATATTTACCTGGAGAAATGTAAAATGACTCTCTTAATTATTTCAAAACTGAGTTGTTTTTTGCTTGGAATTCAAGATACCTTTATAAAATAGTTCATGACTTTTTGGCTGAAGATCATGCTTTCCCTCTCCTTCAAGAATTCAGTTGATGGCCAATTCAGTACTTTTCTTTCACCATTTTAATAGTTACCCTCACTTTTGAGAGTACGGATTGTCTGTGTTTTCGGTATCATGAACAAAATCAGAGAAAGGACTTTTTGTAATTTTGGAAAACATGGAGGAGCAGCTGAGTTCTTGACTCTACTTGCTTTTTTTTTCCCCCAATATTACCCTAGTTAATACAAAATCCAGGCATGATCAACAAAGGCACTTTCACAAAGGTGTCTCACCCCACTCTTCTATGCTGATTTTTAATTGTCCTCTTGTCATTTTTGCCCTCAACTATAGCTGATTTCCCTCCTCTTTGGTTAGACAGGTAATTGTGATTAGCTACTATGTCGTCTCTCTTTGATACACCTTCATTTTTTTAAATGATGAATTGAAGGAAAAAAAAATCCTCTTAGGCATGTCCCAAAATAAACACATAAAAAATCCAGCTTCGGCAAACAATTATTGAGTGCCTATGATGTATTGAATTATGCACTAAATATTTCCCCTACAGAAACTCAGCCTGTTGTAACTGAACAAACCATTGCTATCTCTAGTACTACCCCTGCTCGTTTCTCCCTACAAACCTCCTCTCCTTGTGCATTTCCTGTTTTAATAAATTGCATTATCCTCTATTCAGTTGTTTAAGCCCAAAAATTTGTCATCTTGACATATCTCTTTCCCACACCAGCCATATCTAATTTATGGTTCCCGTATTCTATCAAGCCCCCATTCTTTACACACACTGTTCTCGCTACCTGAAAACCTCTTTTCCTTTCCATCCTTAGCATTCATCTATTCATTCTTCAAGTTTACTTCCTCTGTGACACCATCCACAACCTTTCTAATCACAATTTAGCACTACCTAAACTTTGTCCCACCATGCAGGTGGTCCATTTACTAAAGATGACGATTTTCTCGTATGTTTCCTTCTAAAGATGGCTATTGTGTGATAACATGGGAACTGCATGAAGAGCAGTGGGGACCAGTCTTCTGGAGTTGAGACTTCCCAGGCTCAAAACGTTAAAACATTGTGGTATCCACATTGGTTGCCCAGCTTGCCCAAAGGAGCAAGATTCCCTTCAGAGCTTACAAAGCTAATATCTTGATTGCGTTCCATAAATTGCGTTCCATAAATTTTTTGATGCCTCTGGTACTATTCTGTGATTAGCACATCACCTGAAGTAAGCAGATTGTGTTAGTCAGCTCAGGCTGCCATAACAAAATACAATAGACCGGGTGGTTTCAACAACAGGAAGTTATATTCTCACCATTCTGGAGGCCATAGAAGTCCAAGATCAAAGTCCTAGCTGATTTGGTTTCTGGTGAGGGCTCTCTTCCTGGCTTGCAGATGATAACTGTCTCTTCCCTGTCTCACATAGCCCATCTTTCTTTGGTGTGCATAAGGGAGTGAGGGAAGGAGAGAGAGGTGGGAAGAGTGGGAGAGAGGGAGAGGAAGAGAGACATAGGGGAGAGAGAGAGAGAACAAGCTCTCTGATGTCTCTTTTTATAAGGACTCTAATCCTATTGGACTGGGACCTACTCTTATGTCCTCATTTAATCTTAATTATGTCCCAATGGCCCTATCTCTAAACACTGTCACATTTGGGGTTAGGGCTTCAACATATGGATTTAGGGAGAACGCAAACATTCAGTTCATAACACAGACATTCAACAAATAACTGTTCAATAAAAGAATGAGTGAATGAATGGATAAATGAAAGAATGAATGGATGAATATAGAATTGTGTGACTGTGAAAGAGGAGGCAAAAAAAGGTAGGTGAAGGAGGTCCATGAAAATATCTAGCATCTGCAATTCAGATATGTGTAATCAAGTCTCACCTTTGCCACTAACTGTGTGATGCTAGGAGAACTACTGATATGGATTGGTCCCTGCTTTTCTATTTGACCAGGAGGTTAACAATAACTGGCCCACACCATTAGTTGTTATATAATTAAAATTAAGTAAAGAAATATGATAGTCTTTTCAAAGAAAGTTTTTAAAAGAGAGATCAAAGATAACATTATAAATGGGGGCAAAATTTCTGGACCTTATTTAAATAATTTTTAAAAAGTTGAATATATTTCCTAAATAAGGTACTTTGGAATATCCTTTAAGCCTATATGGCAGAGAAATAGGATGTTTTTGAAAATATGCTTTACAGTCCAAAATATATGGTCAGGTAAAACAACCTATAGGTATCAGAAACACCATTTGTATGACGCTCTCTGGAACCAGTGTTTATTTCATAAAGGGAAACTTTAAAAGTCACGTTACTGTTTGGTGGAGATTGCTACCTCACAATGCATGTGCCTTATCTCTAACAAAAAGATCTTTACAGACTTGGGGAGTGCTTGATTGTCTCTAGGACCTGAAAATAATTAGTGATGAAAAGATTTTTTTAGATTATGAACTTTAGAGTTACTGATTGAGTGGAAAATAATTTTTAAAAGTTTTGTTGGTTCAAGATGAGGGTTTACCCCTAAAGATGGCCATTATATGATAACATGGGGACTGCATGGGAAGCAGGCTTCTGGAGTGAGACTTTCCAGGTTTAAAGCCTCCTCATGCCTTCCTGTGCTAGTGGAATGATTTGGATAAAGTTACTTAATTCTGTGCCTCTCAATTTATTTATATTTATCATGGGAATAATAATTGTATCTATGCAATTAGGGTTGTTGTGAGGATAAAATGCAATATTGTGTGATAAGTGCTTAGCACAGTGCTGGTAGAAGAACTCAATAGATGTTAACAACAATAGCAGCAGCAGCTTGGATAAAATACAGTTACCTAGCACAAGGTCATTAGAAAGGGCAAAGGTCAATTACTATATTTTATGGATTGATTTTTATAAATTGTTTTTCTTTTCCCTATTTCTTGTTTCCTAGAAATTCAGTTATCTCTGGGATGGTCTAATTATGTGATGCTGGGTTTATTTGAAAAGGAAGCACTGACAATTTCCTAATTAACTATGAAAACAAGGATTCAGAACAGAGCATAAATTTCTTTTTAAACCAAAAAGCAAGTTGGGTGGTATATTTTTTAATAGTCTGAGATATGTCTTTGGAAAAAGTCTGAAGCTTTGCTTCTTTGAAATATTGTCGTTTAGCACATTTGTTTTTGCTTGTCTTTATTGTCATTGGCCATCATAAAACCCTGACAAGTAAATGTAAGTCAGTTGACGATGTACCTGTCATGTGCCAAACCCTCCATTGTGTCCATCTCACCCAGAGTTGCTCCAAATTATTTTGGTCAGTTAAAATATCAGGTGGTCTTAACTTTTTTCTTTTTTACTCAAATATATATATTTGAGTAAAATATATATGATGGAAAATGGAAAAATAACGACATGAGTGGAAAGTGAATTTCCCTTTTGTTCTGTTAAATAGATGGTAAATAGTGGAAAGAGATAATAATGGAGTCAGAAATTCATTAAAATACATTATGTTCCAATAATGTAATTCTAAAATGTGATATTATAATGCAGATGTGCTTCCTTATATCATTTAGAAATAAATCATTCTCACATTTTTAAGTTTGATTTTGGGTTCTGCAGTGGCACCTTAAAAACTGAAACATGCAATCTATGTGTTAACTAAAGCATGATTATTCGTTAAAAACAAGAACAGTGTTGCCCTTTCAAGATACCTAATAAATGTTTTCAGAGTTAGGAGGCTGACAATCATATAATATATGCTTAGTAAATAGAGAAAAATGAAGTAATTTGAGATTTTAGAGATATGCACCAGGTACTTGTGTATATTTTATTAATTTTTTATTTTCAGTTTTATTGAGATATAACTGGCACATAAAAATTGTATATATTCAAGGGGTACAATGTGATATTTTGATACACATATACATTGTAAAATGATTACCACAATCAAGTTAATTAAGATATTGATCACCACACACCACCGTTTGTGAGAGAGAGAGAGAGAGAGAGAGAGAGAGAGAGAGAGAGAAATGACAATACTTTAGATCTGTCTCAGGAAATTTCAAGTATACATTATTATTAACTATAGTCACAATGCTGTACAGTAGATCACCAGAATTTATTCATCTTAAAACTGCAAGTTTGTACTCTTTGACCAACATCTGCCCATTTCCTTCACCCCCTAGCCTCTGGTAACCACCATTCTACTCTCTGCTTCTACGAGTTTGACTTTTTTTAGATTCCACATATAAATGAGATTGTCAATATTTGTTTTCTGTGCCTGGCTTATTTCACTTAGCATATGTTCTCCAGATTCATCCATCTTGTTGCAAATGGCAGGATTTCCTTTTTTTTTTAAAGGCTGAATAATAGTCCATTGTGTATATACACCACTTTTTAAAAAGTATCCATTCATCCACTGATGGACACTTAGGTTGTTTCCATATTTTGGCTATTGTGAATAGTGCTGCAGTGCACATGGGAGTGCAGATGTCTCTTTGAGATCGTAATTTTATTTACTTTGGATATATCCTGGAAGTGGGATCATAAGGTAGTTGTATTTTTAATTTTTTGAGGAAACTCAAAACTGTTTTCCACAATAATGTACCAATTTACATTCCTACTAACTGTGTATAAAGATTCCCTTTTTTCTATATCCTCACTAACTATTGTTATTTTTTGACTTTTTAAAAATAGTCTTCCTAACAGGTGTGAGGTGTTATCTCATTGTGGCTTTTTGATTTGCATTTCTGTGATGATTAGTGAAATTGAACTTTTTCATATACTTGGTGGCCATTATATGTCTTTCTTTGGAAAAATGTCTATTCAGGTACTATGCCCATTTTTAAATTGGGTTATTTTTCTTGATTGTTTGTTTTTTGTTTCTGTTTTTGCTATTGAGTTGTATGAGTTCTTAATATATTTTTGGAATTAACCTCTTATCAGATATATAGTTTGTAAATATTTTCTCCCATTCTGTAGGTTGCATTTTCATTTTGTTAATTTGTTTTCTTTACTGGGCAAAAGCTTTTGAGTTTGGTGTAGTCCCACTTGTTTATATTTTGCTTTTTTGCCTGTGCTTTTGGTATCATATTAAAAAATATCATTGCCAAGACCAGCCTCATGGAGCTTTTCTCATATGTTTTCCTCTAGAATTTTTATAATTTCAGGTTTTGCATTTAAATATTTAACCCATTTTGAGTTGATTTTTTGGTACAATGTAAGATAAAGGATATATATATATGTATATATATATATAGTATATTCAGTTTTCATAACACCATTTATTATTATTTTTTTATTATTTATTTATTTTTTTTGAGACAGAGTCTCACTTTGTTGTCCAGGCTAGAGTGAGTGCCGTGGCATCAGCCTAGCTCACAGCAACCTCAAACTCCTGGGCTTGAGTGATCCTTCTGCCTCAGCCTCCCGAGTAGCTGGGACTACAGGCATGCGCCACCATGCCCGGCTAATTTTTTATATATATATCAGTTGGCCAATTAATTTCTTTCTATTTATAGTAGAGACGGGGTCTCGCTCTTGCTCAGGCTGGTTTTGAACTCCTGACCTTGAGCAATCCGCCCGCCTCGGCCTCCCAAGAGCTAGGATTACAGGCGTGAGCCACAGTGCCCGGCCCCATAACACCATTTATTGAGGAGACTATTCTTTCCCCAGTGTATAGTCTTGTTACCTTTGTTGAAGATTAAATGACAGTATATGTATGGGCTTATTTCTGGGCTCTCTATTCCGTTCCATTGGTCTGTGTGTCTGTTTTTATGCCAATCACACCAGATGTCTATGAATGATAATATTTCTTCCCTATGTCCCTCTAAGTCTGGATGGGGAAATATTTTTTTGACTGATTTGGCATTGATATCAAAAAAAGTTTATTTTATTAATGAGAAAGCAAGTACACCCAACAAGTTGTATGTCCTTAGAGATAAACAACTAAGACGTGAAGACCTTTGTTTTAATAACTTTCAGATGAGTTAATTCCAACAGAAGAGAAAGATTACAAATTATCCAAAAGTTATGGATTATGGATTTCATAGGTAGTTAAGCAAGAGAAATGTAATATAATAATAAATGTGAACTACCATAAAAGCCTACATTACAAAATATTTATTAAATTTTTGTGGTATTATTTTAAAGACAGCAGGTAAGTTTGGATAGTCAATGTTACTTTGTGAGTAATCAAAAACTGAAAGAAATGCAAAGAGAAGTGAGAGCTAGCTAATGGGACCCTGAATTTGATTGTCACTGGGGTCCAAGGAGGTGTTACAGATTCTGTTAAAATATAATAAAATTAGGAAAAGAGGATGCAATCCATTTTAATTTTTTTGTGCTTCCAGAATACATAATAGAAACTAAATCTCTGGTTGTTCAAAGGAAATAGAAGGGTTTTTTTGTTTTGTTTTGTTTATTTTTGACATTTTGGTTTCATTGTATATCTTTGCCTCTCCCTAAGAAGGGTTAGAGTTATGCCTTTCCCCTCCAAAATGCTCGCCACATCCCTAAGATTGGGTCCCCCCCCTCCCCCGAGGAAATAGAAGTTTATCCTCCAGAAACTATGTCTAGTTTTGACCTGGGCTCTGTAGGAACCCTTTCTTATGAGGAGGTCAGAAGTCCCCTTTCCCACAGTTCCATGGGACTTGCTCACCTTATGCTTTCTTCCATGAAAGTTGTTGATGGAGTCCAGCATGTCTACTCATCTTATCGCTATCTTGACAACTTCTAGTACTTCCAAAGTGTAGTTGATGATGTGGGCAAGTCTGATATCAAAATTTTAAGAAATTCCCTAAATATTAGGAGTCTTCTGTTTTACCCTACCTCAGTGAAAAACTAGAATTTGAATGTGTCAATCATTTTTCAAAGGAATGTTGAATGATTCTTTTCCAGTCAGGAAACCTCATATAAATAGTTATTGTTTATCACAAAATGGACCAAAATGAGTTTCTTTTTTATTTATTAACCCTCATACTTGCATTATTATTGCTTCCCTCTTTTAGGTACTAAATCAATACAAAATATTCAGGAAAGATTCTCTTTTAATAGCTATGAAAATTGGCTCTAGGATTTGGTCATTTTGGGGGTAGAGATTCTTTGCAATGCTCCACTATTCTAGAATACTTAATCAAGACCACTGCATCAGAGTATTCTATTCTCTAAGCTTTTTATTGAAAGATAAGTTAAGAAGTGGTGGGGAGTAATAAGAAGTAATCAATTCATATGTCTCATAAGGATGAGAGCAGGGTACAGTTGTTTTGCTCCCTAGTTAGTTCACAAAATTAAGGTAGTAACATGAAGAAAATTTGTTCCAGTAATAATAAGTAGATACTATGAAGAAATGATGAGATTGAGGGGAATTATGCACTATTTCATTTGAATGATAAATTAAATTTTTTATTAGTATAGCATCTTAGCATCTCAAAATTTATTTACATTGATAGAATCATACAATAATTTTGATAAATTACTTCTCTTTATATATAATTCTGTCTAAATTAGTGATTTAAAAAAAAACAAATTAGTATTTCAGCTATAGGAAAATTCAATCAATAAATATTATCCTCATTTTTGCCCTAGAACCTCCTTTGGCATTTCATGATATAACCAAAACTGAAGATAGGTAAAATATTGTATGCTTTTTAAGATTATTTTCCACATGATAATTAGTAGAATTGTCAAGCCAAAGTAACCATGAAGAGCAAGAATTGGTTAAGTGTCATTATGACAAAGAATGATATAAAGAGACACGTGTGTGCAGCAAATAGATACCAACAGCTACTTATTAGTTGGTCATTTCCTTCAAGTTGATATTTGCTATAACTAGATGTTAGTACAGCACAGGAAATTTGGCAGTATCTTTAGTTAAAAGGGACTTTTGCTTGTACTGATGGAAGGTAAAGCATTACACAGAAGTAGCTTACCTCACTTAGGAACTCCACACCACAATGTGAACTGGATTCATATGACTGAAGGCAAAGATCTAAGTGGTATCTTCTCAGAGGAAAACTCACACCCAGGAACAAGACTAACAGGTTCAAGAACAATTGATAGTTTATTCTTTTATTGCTGGTCATGCCACCCACTCCTGATATAGTACTTACAGATCTAGACAGTATCACACTGCTAAGAATTTGTCCCATCAGCTTTCAGACCACATTTTATTCCACCAGTCAAATGTTGCCGGAGACACAGAAAATTGTTTGTAACTCTGAATCTAATCCTAGGAAGCCACCTATAGAATGTCATCCGGCAGAGAAACAATGTATCCAGAATCTACACTGTACAACCTTACACTCCCGCACCTCCAAAACACACGAATACAGATGCCTTCTTCTCTTTTCAAGTTGATAATTTTGGAATTTACTAGTAGTGCATGTGATATCTGACGCTTTCTTTAGGGAACCCATATAAGTCTGGGTTCCTTAAGGTTCTGTCTTGGCAGTAACTACAAAAACTTATTTTTATCAGGTTCAGCAACCACTACTCTGCTCCCTTCCCCCAACCAAAAAAAAAAAAAATTAAATACTTTTCAGAAACATCACAAGGGGATTCCCTTATAATGTTATGCTAGATTTAAATCCATTATCCCCGTATATCTCTGCCGTTCACTTTCTTACTCTTTCAGTATCTCACACAGCCAGCAGGTGCTACTTTCAAAGACTCTCTTCTCTCAAAACTCTCTCTCTCCTCATAATCCAGGACTCTGCCTTCCTAGTTTCTTTTTAATCATATAGATAAACTTATCTAATATGGCCTTTTTCCATTCCCTGAGTTACTCAGTATCTGGATTTAGCTAATAAATGGGACCTAATAGTTGATTCAGGAAGACTCCTTTCTCCTTGGGGGCAGTGTGGGTAGAAGATGGTGATTACAGATACCCCTGCCCTGAAATCTCTCTTATTTCTGCCACACCTACCTTTAGGGTTTTCCTTATCCGTAGGTGATGTGTGTGCATATGGTATTTTCTATGGCTATTGGCCAGTCAGCTCATGTCACAGACCCATGGGTGGTGGACATCTCCGTGCCTCTTATCAACTGGCTGACAGTGGTATTTTCCTCTGACACTGCAGCTGACCTCCCCGGCTTCCCAGGTGTGTATGGCATGGCACGGAAACCTCAACTGGTTGGCAGCCACAGGTGTGCATAATTTGTTTTTTCTTTTTTCATTGTTTAGATTCTTGTGGTAGGAATTCAGCAGGTGTGTGATGCCAGCATAGAATCTCCACCCTGGCACAGAGGCCAGCTGCCTTAAAAAAAAAAAAAAAGGTGTTTCTTGTTGGTCTCGCAACACTACCAGCCTGAATCCCTGTTTTCCTGGAAACCCCACCCAAGGGCAAGACTCTGCCTAACCAATGAATTAGGACAAAGTCATCTCAGATGAGCATGAAGCATCTTTTCAGATGAGTATTAAGAGTCTTATGTGAACCTAGTCTACAGGTAGGAGCAGGTTACCTTGCTCTGCCTTCATGTTTTTTCTCCCTAATATGAGCTGGTTTCATTATAATTATAGGGATGTAGAAAATCCTGGACTTCATTTCCAAAAGGACACAAGCCATCCTAAAATGCTGTTGTTGACGTATAAATTTCTGCTCATTTGAAAGAGACTAAACAGTTGGAGCACAGATGGAGAATGATCCTGTGCGGAGTTCTTCCATCTTCCTGGAATCTCCCCAGGAAGTCACGAATCCTGGGACCCAACCAGTTCCATACAGGGCAAGGTAAACCTGGAAATCATTCCAGACCTTGTCTAGCCTTAGTGAAGGGTGGGGGGAGGTTAGCTAAAATAACACTGTTTGAGGGAACCAGATAGCTGGAGAAGGAGGGCAATTGCTGTCAAAGGCAGCAGTGTGGGGCTGAGGCTGGTTCACTTTTTTCTGTCCTTTCCCTCCCGAACTTCACTAAGCACTTGCACTAGGCTAGGTTGTGATGATCTAAAGACGTAGACACACACATATCTTAGATTACTCAGTTTTCCTTTGTCACAGACCCTTTCCCAATTTTTCTCTTTAGAGTCTAACTTGGAGTTTATTTCTTGTTGTTTTTCCTTGCATACATGTTTACTTGCACAGGTGGGAGTTTGGGGGGTGGGGAGGCCACACTGTGATTTACCCTCTGTTTCTTGCACCTATCTGGTGAATATAGGCTCTGGTGAGCCAGAGATATTGCCCCCGAACATGCTCACATAGCATGAATGTTAAGTAGAAAAACAAAAGCTTGATACCATTTTGTCTCCATCTCCAAAAGTAAATTTAATTGTTAATTCCCTCAGGTCATACAAATGTACCACAATGCCGTGGTGACACACGTCAGAGGAGCATTTGTCTCAAAGGGCAGCAGATGGGATCTGTAAATCATACTTGGGGAAAAGGAGTGTCACATGCCTCAGATAGTCAGTAGACTAGTCATTCTATATGCATCTTAATCTTCTACAATGCAGATATTTATTTTAAAAAGCATTTGATCTAGAGGCACTACCTGAAAAGAACTCACTGTAATAATCCCGAGAAGTAAAGATTAAATATCTCATGAACCATTAAAATCAGTTTTACAGCTGTTATTCTTTTGCGGTAGTATTTCAAATGTTCATCTTTGGCTACTGCTGATATATTATTCTAATTATAGCATCTCTTGAGAGTCTAGTTCTTCTGAAGTACCAAATAAATAAGATAAAACCCTTACATTTAGCTCAAGGATTGAGAGGTCAGTCATATGTCCAGCATTTGTTTAGAGCTTACTTTATATCCGAGTCATTGTCCGATTTAAAAGACAAGGAGGGGTAAAAATAGCTCTGTTGCCCAATGGATGATACTCAGAAAGAGAAAGAATTATCATTGTGTTTAATAAGAGAACTGACAAGCAATCATAATTCTTTCCATTAAGTAAATATGTTAGAAAAATTTATTATGAAATGACACATTATGCACGCCGGGAATCAAAGATGACATCCTTGCATTAAATACGGTAGATGCCATTAAGGAAAACAGTCAATATGTCACTAAGCCATGGCCTGTAAAAATTAAATTGATTTGGTAAATGTAAGTAAGATAGATCTGTTTGCTTTCATCATCAATTTTGAGTGGGTGAACAGGTGATGTCACCAACCTGGGAGCGATAAAGATGCAGGACCATCTGGAAAGGCAGGTGATGAATGGGCAACTGCTTTTGGATAGTGACAGTGCGGTGGTACTTTGTCACTTGGGATGCAGTACTTAATAACTTTTCAATACCATCATAATAAATTTCACTGCCTTATTAATATAGAAATGGTGAGTTATTACCGTGATGGCGAGTGTAAATAACTGGAGATGCAGCCGTCAGAAGCTGATTGTTTGGGCATGTTTCTTTAAGCAACACAGTTGACTCGTGATAATCAACCTATGTCTATACCAGTAGAGTTTATTGCACTTGTCAAGGGAAAAAGTAGTATTATTCAAAATTATATGAAGTCATAATAAACAAGTTTAATATATTATCAGACTTTTCCTGTAAGTTTCCAAACATGAGGCTGTAAATCATTTTTAATAATGTCTTTTCATGTAAAATAATGTCCTTATGCAGTAATAATGTCCTTTCTTAACTATTAACAAAACAGTTGACTTCTTTGTATGTGTTTTAAAGGGTATTTTTATTTGTACTTTTCAATCATTGGAACTTGGTGGAATGAAATCCTTTTGCAAATAAAGAGCTAAGGCAGGAACCTTAGAACATTTCATTAACAAGCTCGAAAGTTGCTGAGTACAGGCCATGTCACACGTTCCCATTTTAATTGAACAGATGTACTTAAGAGTAAACCACGGCGAACGAAATACAGACAAAATTACAAACACGTGTCACTAAGAAGCAGGCAGGAAAGAGCCTCTGATGAGCATCTGTGTGTATTTTATGAAGCCAGAGACTACCACTTCATAAGTTTGTCACTGATGTCTCCAGTTTAATGAGGAGAAACAAAATATGTAGATAGGTGTAAGCTGAAGATGAATTACTAGATCAATCACTTAGCACCATTCAGAGTGTCTGCCATTGTTTGGTGAGAAAATAATGAGATCTGGGATGCTGTTCTTATTTATATACTGGGCGTTCAATCTGGGGTGGAATATGGAAAACTTCCTCTTTCATGTCGCTGTGGTCTTCATGTTGTTTCTCAGCCGGGCTGACTTTTAATTCTGACATTGTCTTTCAGGCTGCAGTCTGCCAGCCTCTTAAATGAAATGCCTCTCCACCATTTCTATTACTGCTGAAAAGAGAGCCAGCAGTCTATTAACAGGCAATAAAGTTCAGGAAGCCCAGGACTCATTTCTTGGGTCAGAGGTGAAAATTGCATACTAAATGAAACAAAGGTGTGCCTTGATCGCTCAAGAAGCAGCACCAGAAAGAGCACACGTGTTGTTAGCCAGAAGCCTCCCACTTAAAGGGAAAGGAGTAATTGTAATAATGTTGGCCGATAGAGTTAAATACTCAGTTGAGAGAAATTATATCAATCTGACAAATATAGCCTTCACAGGAGATAAAGTCTCTAATGACCTTAAATGTGTATATTTATCATTTAATTCAACAAGCCTATTCCTTTGGGCTTTTGACCAACTATGTTACCCCTAAAGTTTAGAATTTTTTTACTAGCCCAGAGAATAATGGCCATTTGTCAGAGAATTTCAAAGCTAAACACAGTTGGAAGCAAAGGACAGGAGGGAAAAAAAATGGCTAATAGAGTCTTTCCACCTCAGAGAATATTAATACAAAATTTTGTTGATGCATGAGCTGCAATGTTTCGTGGCTGAACAGTAGGTGGCACACAGCATAGTGAAAACATGGGGAAATTTTAATCTAAGTGATTTTCATCTGATTTCATTAACTTCCGAATATGTCATCAGTGTACACACAACGTTAATTTGCAAAAAAATAGGAACACTAAATAGTTATGAAATGTGCTAGTTAAATGTAGAAAAATCAAAAGGATCCCACAGAAATGGAAGCAGAAGGTCTAATGTTTCATCAGGTAAAGTGTGTGTGAAACAGGAAAGCCCCCAAGAATAAAGGGCCCTTGTGTATGGTGGGCTTTTCCTCACTGTTATTCTTGGTCTCAACTTGATGAAGTGTATTCTTGATCTACACGAAGAACTGTGACTCTTGTGTCTCTCTTTGTGAGACTGTCCCTGCCTTTGTTCCTGCTGTCAGTCAGTTGTTCTTTCTCTGGGGCAGCCACGTTGGTAACTGCAGTATCTACTTGCAAATAGATTTCTGTAAAACCATATTATCCTTCAGGCTTCACTCCTAACTCCCACCCTCCTTCCCTCAACAATCTGGCCATTCATGTGGCGTAGCTCCCTTGCTTGCATCTTTGCCATATGTCTAGCGGTTTGTGTTTCGGGGAGGCTGTGTGATACAGTGGAACGAACACTGGGCTGGGTGCCAGGGACCTTGAATTCTTGCCCCAAGTCAGACTGGGGACCTTGGAAAAGTCATTTGACTTTCTCTTCTGAAATTTCACTAAGTTCTATTCTAGCTCCAACTTTCTGAGTCTTTCGAATTCTGTCTCTTTTACCCACTCTTTACCTCTTTTAATCCTTACGGACATGCTCTATATTATCATAGATTTAGAGGTTTTATTTATAGTGGGGCCATGTTTTGGTCTTGGCACTCTGGGAAGGACACAAGTTAACTTTAAATTAAACAGAAAATAGGTATTTGTTTTACAATTTCTCTTGTATTAAACCAGCATATAATTGTGTTTTGTAAACCTCCTCTGTTATGTGCATCTCTTTTTGGATTTTATATTTTAGCAGAAAAAGGAGCTTAAGGCCAAAGCTTTGTTTTGAGAAGAAAGCAAGTTGCTTAGAGAGAGGGCTCTATTTCTAGCTATCTTTTAAATGCTACAAGTATGAATTTCACTCTATCCCTGAGGGATGACTTAGTTCCGTCTCAATATTGCATTTAGTCCTCTCAAATACAACATGGATATGATGGGCTTTTCTCAGCAACAGGCACAACAACAAAAGAGCCAGTATAACACAGGAACTGAGAGCAAGGGGTCTAGAGACACATGGCCTGTGCTCAAACTCTCTACCACTGACTAGCTTTGTGATCTTAAACAAGTGCTTAACCACTTTTGCCTCAATTTCCTCATCTGTAAAATGGTAGTAACAATCGGATGTGTCTCGTAGGATTTTTGTGAATATTAAATATGGAGATCACATTGTAAAGTGTTATAAAGGGCTTAGAGCAGGGCTTGGTATGCAGTAGGAAACAACTTCAAAGCAAACTGATTTTAATCATCATCATCACCATCATCTTCCCAAGTTGGCAATGCTCCTTGCATCCTTGTGAAGGAAGGGCTGGGGAATTCAATCTTTCAAATTGGAGCCCTTTGGCTTGGCATAGCCACCACATCAAAGAATTAAATACTGTCCCCTTTCTAAACACCACTGAGAAGTAACTTTCCCAGCCCAAACATATTCAAGACATTGATTAATGTTTAAATGGTTCTTTTACTGAATTCTTAAGTGTCCCTAAACAGTGCAGAGGAGGAAGACCAGCAGTTTGACTTCATGTCTAATTTATGTTCTTGTACCATGGTGGAGTGGGGTTGAGGGAGGTAGGAGCTCAACATATAAACCTCCAGAAAATATCCCCCCTCAGCCCTAACTCTCTTGTACTCTTCCAGCAGTTTCCCTTTAAGGGTTACCTCTTCTTTACTTCTTTAGTACTTTTTATCTCGGCCCCCAACACTGCTGTGTCTTGCAAGGTTTGCTTCAGCCTGAGAGTAATAGGGCAGCTTTCTCTAGCAGGGAGAAGTGTGATCTAGTCTGTAGAGCTAGGGGTAGATCTGTGTGCTTTTATTACTCCAGTTCACACTCTTCAGTAAGGACTGTCAAGGTGCTCTTTCTGAATAACCTGAGAACAAACATACCCATGACAGCAAGTATCTTCCTAGGGCATCAATGTCTAACTGTAAATGAAGAAAGTATACTCTATTAGCAAGATGTTGACCTTGTTTCACGTGAAATAATAACCCTGGCCATCTTGTAAGTTTACTTCCTTCCTGGGCCTTGCTCCATAAATGGCCTATCAAGTGAGAATGTCTCTGAATCACTGAGAATATCGTAACTCAATATATCGTGATAAAGTATATGAGAGTGTTTCAGAGAAGTGGTAATACACATCCTAATCTTTTTGTGCATTGCCCGTTGTTTATTCTTAAATTTCTCTTAAATTTTGGTACCTGGTAGGTCAGTAGGTTCTGAGATTTTCTGGGCAGAAAATTGGGGATTCATAGATTCAGACTCTATAGAAAACTCATTATGATTTCTGACATGTAAAACTTCACTGTTCATCATTACCGTTGAACATTTTGAACACAAGAAATACCAAAAGTTGTATTTTTATTTCTCACAAAGAACTTCGAAAATATGTGCTACTAGATACTGGATGAAGGCAAGCATTCCAACTCACAGGCTACTAGAAGGGAGATACTTGAATTATATGGTTGAGGATTTAGAGCTGAAAGTAACAGTAGTCCAAAGTTGAGTTTGCTTAAATGTAGGTTGAAGCTTACTAAACGAAGAGCTTGAAGAGTGACACCAATTATAGGAGGCCCTGGAATATAGTTATCTTCTTCCTTCAGTTCTAATAAAACTGGTGTTAATGTCTTCCAGCATCTGCAGCATGAATGAAATTGTCACAAAACTACTGCATGCTATGATTCTTTACTTATACAAACTCTATCATATCCTAAGATCTCTCTCCATGTGGGGGGCTTTCACTGAGATTTAATAATACACTTAATTGGAATATTTAATAAGGAGTTAGAGCTTTTTACAAAAAACACTTGGAAAAGGCATCGATCTTGAGAAAACCAGATGTGAATATGATTTTTAACAAGAGAATTTTTACTTTCCTTGTACCTTCCAAAGCATGGAAAAATTCTCCTTCAAAGATATTAATTCTATAAGAATGTTGTCAGCAGTATAAAGGTTGAAGAATAGTTGACTTTGACTATAGATAAACCAGGTTAAAACATATAGAAGGTACATGATGAAATCATGAATTGTTATTATTCAAATTACAGAACTCCAATATTGACCCCTGAACACTGATTTCTGAGGAACATTATGGAGGGTATTATGGTGGGGAGGTGTACACCATAGTACATATTGGTGAACTTGACCTGAGAGTGTACATTTCAAGTTTGATTCCTTGCTGAACTACCAGAACTGTTGATAGAGAAATAGATCTCCAATTGACTTTAGTTTCTGCTCCACAAATCTTCCATGAACCTCATTGAGAGTCTAAGATACAGTGGTAAAGTATTATTAAAGAGTTTTGGTTTCTATGTATTATAGTCCAGCTAAGTACCTCAGAGCACTGATCCCCAATTGCAATCCTTTAAGTAGTGTTGAAAAGGAAAAAGGAAGTTATTTCACCTTCAGTTTCTGTGAAATAGAATGAAAGGTGCTATAGTCAGGTAAAATGACAGTTAAAATATTAGGACTTTAAGTCAGGAAAAGTAGAACAGTGATGTGACATGTGCTATGGACATAGGTGAACATGACTGTTTTATGCCAAATTCTGGCAGACTAGAGTTAGTGCAGACAAGATGGAGCTAGAGGATTAGTTAGTTCCAGTTGAGGAAAAAAAAGGAGATGAAAAAGAAGCACTAATTGCCATAGTAGGATGTTAGGATTGATTACCTAACCTGGTAGGGCTTGAAAGTACAGCAAAGCCAGGTGGTGCTTCCATCATCATCTGCTCTTCACTAAGACCCTGTCCATGTGATTTATCTGTCATCCTTTTGAAAGCCACTTACATTTTTGTCCTTATTATAACTTTTATAAGTTTATTCTACTATCATGGAAAAACATTATCTATATTTACTCTTTCATGTGTTAAATAGTGCCTGTTTATTTTAGTATCTACCCTAAGTTCTTTCTCCCTATGAGGCCTCTGAGCTTGGAAGGTTAGAAAGGACAGAGAGATTGCTTTTGGACAATCATCTTCCTGTTGACTTGTCCAAGGGTTCAAAACCCTTCTACCATCTTGCTTTTCTGTTCTGTCAAAAGAAAAAGTGATTTTCTGTGGCTCTAAACAAGACATATGCTCCATGAAGTAATAAGCTGGCTCTCCATACAGTGTCTAAAACAGGGCCGCTTATAGGTAGATTGCAAAAATGTCAGAAGAAAATTATGTAGTAATGAAAACTGGTCTATCCAAGTTTTTTAAAAACGAGTGACCATGTATTTTCAGGAAGAATGGAAACCTCTATTTAATATAAGTCCTTTGGTCATTGAGATGTGTCAGAAACCCTGCCCTTTATTCTGAAGTGCCATTGTGTTAGCGCTGAAATGTAAAAATAATAAACAGCTGACATTTTAGGCACAGACTAAACATCAAGCAAATGACATTACATCAAAGCTCTTGAGAGAGTTACAAGACGACAATATGCCAAAAGAAGAAAAGTGAGAAATGGTCACAAAATCTTCTGTTTGTAGTAGTGGATTTGTCAGTGTAAGCGCATTTACCTAAGTCTGACATTTGGTTTTGTTTGTACGGAAAATTGTTTTCGATTTGGATTTATACAAAGTATGGATGAAGTGCAGAAGATAACATATGGTTCCTTATTTTTGTTTGTGATTGATTAATACATTAGCTTCACAGTTGTCTGTTGCACGTGCACACTGCGTCCTTGTGAAATGCCCTGAGAATAAAGCAGTGAATGATGACAGCTTTCTCTTCCTCGCCTCTTCCCTTTTCATTCCTTTCTTCCCTCTTTTCATCTTTATTTTCCTCTAGTTTTCTTTTTGTTTATTTTATCTTTTCTTGTCCTTAGCCAAATGTCAAGATAGCTCTCTTTATCAGATGATTTTGGTTAAATAAATTGAGAATCTATCTAATATGTGTGATGCTTTCCTTCAGAGCAACTATTCTCAGGATTTGACCATCTGAGTCACAGTTAGTCATTTAGAAGCTGCAGGTGGGAAGCACACCTGTAGTTAGGCACTTACAGGGGCATTTGTTTGTACCTGAAATTATTTGCAGGTGTTAAGCATGTGCTTATGAAGATGGAAGCTAGGTATTTGAGGTCTAGAAGAAAATTTGCCTCTTGATTTAATATTATTTTCTCTCTTCCTTATCTCTTGGTTACTTGGAGAACAAATGTGTATAGATTTAACTTCATGCCCTGAATGACTGCAAATAGGAGATAGAAAGGCAGCTTCTGCTCTTTTATATGGTTCATATGAGTATTCTCTCTGGCTCTGAGGATCCATTTATATAGGGCCTTTATAGAAAAAAATGCTGTAAAGTTTTTTAGTTTTGATGACAAAATTGCTCATAAAACCTATGATGTGTAGCATTTTAATGAATGTTAGCCACATTTTAAGGCTATTGTTACATAGCTGTTAGTGTTCCTGGGATTTTTCCCGGTATTTCTAATAAAGATAAAAATTATCTAAACAATTTAATGATAAGTAGTGCATATTGGTAAACTTTTTTTTTTTTACAAGCTTTCATGAAAGCATATTAACCATATGTCATGTACCATGGCATAAAAAATAGAAACAGAAATTTGGCAAACAGGATCCCAATGCTCTGTTGACATCAAATTTGGCAGATTTTGAAAATTCTGTGATCATTTTTCTTCTTATGTGACACTACTCTTGTTCATTCTTCAAAAACATTTGCCTTAGCATGGGGAATTATAGATAATTTGATGCAACAGGTTTAAGTTACCATTTTCATAGTGAAAAGAATAGCTTAGCATGATCCCGATTTTCCTTGGTTTCCTCCCATTCTCAAAAGAAGCAGAGGTATTCACATTTCTTTGTCTAACAGTTTTATGATGTCTTAAGAGATTAACAGTGAGCATGAATGAGGGCCTACGGATTAGACAACAAAAAGCCTGGGACGTCCACTACCTTGCTTGCAGATTTTACATTTTCCAGCATTGCTGAGCGAGTATAAAAACTAAGAAAAGATAATAAGTACCAGAGTCTCAAAAGTGTTTAGTGATTCAAAAAATTCAGATGACATGTCAGAACTGACAGACTGATGGAGCCGTCCGTGGCAGGGCTCACTTTTTTGTCTTATGTTCAACTCTCATACTGAGTGAATGCAGATGTTATCGCCGTACCCCAGACAGACAGTCAGTGAAATGTGACAAGCTGTCAGCAAAGTTACACTGCGTTGATTTTGTTAAAGTATCCGCAAGCTTTATAGTTTCTTTTTATATAAAAAAACTCTTACTTTATTTAGTCAAGAGAATGGAAGCTGTTGGGGAGATCACTTGTGCTTTTATCATCGTTAGACTACCTCGGGTTTTTTCTCAGGAGAAATTCCATTTAGCAAATTAAATAGTAATGTTCCCCAAGTATGGAATCCCAAAGTGTCTAAAGTAATTTTTGCTTTCAACTTCTATAATTTTTGCTCAATTTACATTGCACCTCAACACTTTGGTAAAGGATGTTTCAAGAACAGAAAGAGTGAATTTTCTTTATTTAAATGAAAAGTAAAGATGAGAGGTTATAAGTCTGAAGTGCCACTTTAAACAAAAACCTTTCCTAAAAGAAGTTTAGGCATGGAAAATAAAACTGTGAATTTATAGTTATCAAAATCTAAGATCTTTGCTTCCATTCTTTAGTTTTGGGCACTGAAAATTAATGCTGGCAAAAGAAAAATCTCCATAGAAAACAAACATTCAATCAGTTCATGAAAATCAATTCTGGTTTTCATATATAGCTTAGATATTTAGATTTTTCTTATAAAATTGGGGAATATAAAATAGTACTTAGGAAATTCTAAAAAATCTTCAATGCTATAACATCTTTATATCTAAAAGTTAGGCTTGCTTATTAAGTGATCATTTTTGACATCAATCTCAGATTCAATTTAACTCAGGAATTCAGAAGTCAGAACAAATAAAACAATAATTAATTGAGCAAAATTAAATAAAGAACATGAATTTGGAAACTGTAGTCTTAACTGTGTTGCTTTTAGTGATAGTAATGCTATTTTTTAAACCAAAGAAGACATCAGTGATGACATTTGAGTTTAACATGGCAGTTTATTTGTAGCCTCTGGGTGCAATAATTGGTTGCTTTTAACCCCATGTCAAAGCGTTCCTGTTGTCTATAATCTATTTAATTTCAAATAATAAATTGTTTGGTAGAAGATTACTTTGCAATCCTAGTTTCCACAAATTAACCTCTGTTTACACATTCACTTTTAGAAACCAAAGGTGAAAGGAAAACATGAGTCTCACTTGTTTTGTTCAATTTATATTGTCACTGAAGACATTAACATACAATGAGAAACTGTTCTGTGATTTTGAAAAAATGAAAAGTCAAGACATTTTGAAGATAGCATCTAGCCCAGTGTTTTTGTAAAACACAGAACTAAACAATCAAACGAAATTATGCATATGGAGGAAATGATTTAGAATATGTTTCGCTGCTAATCGCACTCATGCTGAAGTTTTAAATTTCATCTGTCTGCTCAGATCTATTGTGAGCCATTAAGTGGCTTCCTTTTTTCCCGACAAATTGAATGCTGCAACTGCAAGGAGCTCTTTTGTTCTTTTAATTCAGTCAGCATGGAAATGATTTTCTCATTTCAGGCCCTTTTCTGTCCTCTCTTCATTGTGTCAATAAAATAGAGTTGTGCAGAGCTGCTCTAATCAGCTTAGAGTGCTAATTCATTGCGCCGGGATGCTATCTGTGTTTGGCTACAGGTGGGCACTCTAAGGGGTCAGTCTCCAGGGGAGTGTAATTGTGTGTCTCCTGGGGCTTGTTTGCAGAATGACCTAAAGCTGAAGCCCCAGCTCAGGAGGGAGGGGGGAACTGAACAAACATATGCCCACACAAACATATACAGCTGTATTTTCATGGCATCCATTTACTTGGTCCGACATTCTGAGGTTCTAGCAACCTTCCTTTCATTTTACCTATTCTCAGTCTTCCATGATTAGCCATAAAACATGGATTCTTTCAAATTTTGCACACATTTCCTTAGGGTACAAGCTGTTCAGTATTTCCAAGATACAAGTTAAAGGTTAGGCTAGGATTTAATGTATGCGTAGTATGACCAAACTAAACTAAAAAAGAGAAACAGAAACTACCAATTTTGGAAAATATATTCTTTTGTGTCCTATGAAAGTGGAGATATTATGAGCTAGTAAATTAAGCTTTATGGGCAGTGAGGAATTTCTGGAAACTTTGGAAAAGAATAATTAGTTGTTTGGAATAAGGGGAAAAACTGCAAGGCATTAGGTTTTTGAGAAGTAACGTGTCCTTGGGTAGTCTGGGATAATGGCAAATCTTTCCAGTATTATCATCAGTGTGACTGTCAAAAACATGTGAATATGAACTTATTTACTGAGTTTGACGTTTTTGGTGTTAGGATTAAAAATGCCATAACATCTTCTTTTTATTTTTTCCTAATGATATTTTGATTTACATTGGGATTAATTCCACTCTCAATGGAAAATATTTAGAACTTTGTAACTCAGGTCATTATGTAACTTTAAGCAGGTTTACGGAGTAGAAAGAAAAGTGATAAAAGATTTCAGCTGTGTGAATCTGCTGGTTAGCTGTGGAAGGACTGAGCAAATATTCTTTCATTTGATTAAGAAACTTAAGACTTGTTCAATTTTTTTTAAAAAAAGCATATTCTGTTTATTAACAAAAGAATAAGGGGGAAATGCTATATTGCTTAAATAATTTGAGAAAAAAATTTATAGTCATGTTGTGATAAATTCAAACTAGCTTAACAACATGTCAGTTTACAGAGTTTGTGTTGTTATATATGAAGTTGTGTATAGAGACAGTAATTGTTTGTAGAAATGCAAATTATTAAAAGGTATCTTAGAAGGAAATGTTATCTTCTTCATGTTTAGGAGATATCATTTGATTTTAATTCTTTCCCTCTCCAACTAATGTTTCCCCTACATATCATAGCTGGTTTGGTTGATTTGTAACACTGCTGCTTCCTGGGAAAGGTTCTGAATTTCACCTAGCTATTTACATTTATTTAGGATTAATTTTGAGTAGCATCAGGAGATGGAGAAAATATGGCAACTTGTAAAACTGATCTATTCTTTCATTCTCCCCTCCACCCCAATTTAGAAATGCTTTTATATGGGGCTCCAAGATAGTCAGAATTCAAATTACTTGGTCTTAACTAGAGTGAATTTTACACTTTAATTATTATTAATGATTAATGATTTTGTGGTATAAGCAATTATACTTTGAGGCAAAATAGTTTCAATGTGATTTTCTGAAATCGATGAGGTAGTTTATTCACTTAATTTTGTGTTTTGAAAGTGCTTTGTTCTTACTTCCTGTCTCATTATCCTATAAATTTTTCTCTTTCCAGATAAGTGAATTTGAAGTGATTTTAGTATTAGCTATCTCTTATAAACAGCCAAATCCTTTGGCCATGCTAAGCCTTATGTGGCATGAATTATTCAACAAGAAGGGATAAAAACAATATTTTAGCAACTTGTTTTGGTAATTTTTATCTTTATAAAAATAAATTCTAACTTCTTGGGATAAATTAAAAGGCCTTGGGGAGAAGGTCTAAATCATGTTAGCCCAGATTGGGTCCAGATCGCAAAGATTTTACCTTCATTCAGCTTAAATGGCCCACCAAAGAGAGCAGAAAGCAATGAGAATATGCACTTGAAGGGGACATTTTTAATAAAGAAATTGCCTTTTCTCTTTTGGTCATCTATTTCCCTAATTCTCTTCTTTGTTAAATAGGTTTATTTGTTGTAAGAAAATTGTTGGTGAAAATGATTTGGTCTGATGTCCTATTGCATAATACACTGGATATTGGCTCAAATACCTATTGGATAAAAGGAAGTTGGTTTATCTTTACTATTTATTATGATTGCCACTTCCAAGCTGTATAATGATGTTGATGATCATTTCATTCCTTGAATAAATAGGACATAAAATTAGACTTTAAAAGTTTGAGTTGAGTGGTAGAATAAAATTGTCGGTTTGGTCTTTCTTCTACCACCAACTTTTAGAGCCATACTTTTCCCCCAACTTTTAGAGAAAAAAGATTACAAGGAATATTTTCATGTATGTGTTTTGCATTGTTAGAAAACTGTAAACTATCATGTTAGAGTCAAGAAGATAATTTCATAGAAAAAAATAGTGAATTAGCCAGATGATCACCTTAATGTGTGACTTCCACTTAGATGTAGATATATAGCCATATGTGTTATTTCTGGTGTAACAGATTGCTTATATAATATTGTTAAATATGACCAGCTTTGAGGAGTTATTAACTTAACTTCCTTCAATGTATCTCTTTAAATCCAGCCCAGTAATCTTATAGTAGAACTCAATTATTCTCTGCCTTACAGGAAAATCTACCTGTTTTAAATATAAGTAACTGTGACTAAGTAAAATAAAATAGAAAAGAAACATAAAATTTATCAAATTTGAATGATTCTCCTCCCCCTGTTTTATTTAAAAAATAAAAATGAAAACAACATTTTTGCCTAGTTCTGTCGTTGGCCTCCACAAAACAGTTTTTAGAATAAATACTTAACATTACTAAATAAAGAGGTCATCAATGCAATTTTCTGTGATTCAGAGATGAATAGGGTCTGTCCATTATCAATTCCTCAATCAAGGAAAAAAGGAAATTAAGTTCCTAATTAGGTGAATTTGGACTAAAGAGGTGGGGCATTGAAGGGATAAGGAAAATTGAGAGGTAGTTGATGCCATTTCAGACTAATGATAGGAGAGGAAATGAAGATGGGGGTGGGTGGGAGTTGAGCCTGAAAGGTCAGTGACCTTATTAGGACAAGAGTAGTAGTAGATCTTCAAAAGCTTTTACCTGCAGTAGGTTGACAAGGTGTCAGATTCTGGGGATGGTCAAAGATGCAAATCCTTGAGAAAGAGGACAGTAAAAATACAATTGTATGTTTTTATAAGTAAAACATTTAACTATTATTAGAGAGAGAGAAATGACAATCAGCTTTGTAACCAATTTTTTTTTCTGAATCATTTTTCTATGTGATATAAAATATTCCTTTTAGATAAAAACTGGATTTACTTTGGTATAGAATAGGTAATGCTACTCTTAAGGATTAGGTTTCACTGTTAATATAATGAGTGTTTATCCTGTATTTATACCTACTAAAAAGATAAATAATTTTACAAGTACACTATTATATAGATATATCATTTTAGATATAAAGTGGTAGTTATTTACTGAAACATCTATTATATGTAATACTTTTTTGTGTAGACAAATTTTAATTTTTTCTTAATAATTTGAATTATCCAGGAATTTATTGACAATATTATGTAAAAATTTGATCTTTAGCCATAGTTCTTTAGAAGTTTCCTAGTAAAGGGATTCTCAAGATAAAGTAGATAAATCTATGTTAAAAAATAAAACATAATTTATAACAAAAATCCTCTCACTAATGTTTCTCTAATTTTTTTTTACTAACATTGTAAAGGAAATAATGAGCAAATAATTCTGGTGTTTAGGAATGTAAATCAGATAAATTAGATGAGAAAATTAAGTTATGAATTTGAGGCAGTTTTTAAGCTCTTTAGGCTATATGTTGATTACTAGTACTGTGATCTGAAACATACTTTTTAACACTTAATGCTCTTTATAGAGTATCATGGGTGCTTCAAATATGGCTTTGACATGGATATTTTTATCCAGAACACAAGTGATCATTCTTTTATTATTAGAGACCTTCGGTAAATTAAATATTTCAGATTCTTTCCATTTTAATTCTATCTCTGTGGTAAACACCCAGTTACAGACCTCTTATTACTTTATTGTCCAATAGATATAACATGAGCCACATAAGTAATTTAAAATGTTCTAGTAGCTAAATTTATAAAAAGTAAAAAAGAAAAAAAATGAATTAATTTTAACCATATAGTTAATTTCACCAATGTGTCCAAAATATTATCATTTCTAAATGCAAAAAACATAAAAATTATTACTGAAATACTATACCCTTTTTTGAACTAGAACCTTTGAAATTTAGTGTGTATTGTACACTTACAATCACATCTTAATTTGGACTAGCCACATTTCAAGTGCTTAGTAGCCACATGTGGGTACCGGGTATCATATTTTACAAAGTCTTAGAAAATCTTGAGTATGTGGTCTTTTTTTGCGTGATTCAGCTCAGTGTTAGCTACCATGGAGTAGGAAGCACCAAAAGTCACCATGGAGTCAGCCCATCTAGCCCAGCCCGCTCATTTTATGAATGAAGACACTGAGGGTCAGGGAGGGTCAGTTACTTGCCCAAGGTCACCCAACTACTCTGAGGGTAGAGCTTAGATCAGATTCCTAGTTTCTTCCTGAAGCTAAGTATATTTTTTATTCTATTAAAATATGCTGCTTTTGTTATTTATGCAAGGATGTCAAATGTGAAGTGTAAGAGAATGACAAACAAAAAACCAACTAAACCAACAAAATCGGGAATTAAGACAGCCTTGAGACTTTGAATTTCCAAGGAGTACCACTTCAGTAAAGAATTATTCATTAAAATTTCTTGCATGAACTACATCTCACTTTATTAGACTACATCATATTTTATAAATATTAATATTGTAAGTGGATACATTAATTTTAGCCATTATAGATACTTTATTTTGGTATCTCTCTTAATCCTAAGAAGAGAAATAAAGGCAGGTCTTTTATTTCATTTTACATTGAGTTACTAGAGTTTTTCTTGGATTGTTGTGATTGAAGCCCAGATAGGAAAATGACTGAGCCCTGGTCTCATATTCATTGGCCCACTGACCCAAAGAAGAAAACTTGATTGTTCATACTTCTGCATTTTTCTTTCCTTAGACAATATCTGAAATTAAGCCCTACCTGACAGGGTCAATAAAATGCTCCTGATTACAATTTATCTGGAAAGCATAAATGGGAAAGATATAGGTCTTCTTTTACAGAATTGGCAGCTGATGCTTATTGAACCTGAGCTAACATTCCCAAATGAAATGAGGTGGGGCAATTTGAGTCATATGATAACAATGTTGTCATCCTGGGGAACAGTCTCGGTATGAATCAGCATAGTTCTGTGAAAATTAAACATGTGAACACCAAGTGAATGTCACGGAACCTCCCTTGGTTATAGGCACACATATCTGTATCCCTAGGAGGGCACCCCACTAGAGTGAAAAGTGGCCAAAAGTTCCCTAAGAAAGACAGGGGTTGCTGTCACCGTCTAGATGGGGTTTGTAATAGAATCGTCCTGTTTTCACTCTCCACAGTAGAAAATTTCTACTAGGCTAACAAGGCAGAGGGTAATGAGAAACATGCCAAGTTAAAAAAAAAAAAAAAGAGCAAGAGGGAGGGGTCTAACCTAGGAACAGGAAACAAATGTGATCAATTACTCCAAGTGTGGCGCTCACAGATACCTTATCTTAGGGCTCCTTAAAATAAAAGCCTGATTGTTACCAAATGCCTCTAAGAAGTGAGGGAGAAAAACACATTGGTGGGGGGTGCAGGCTCGGGGATGAGAAGGAGGGGTAGTGAGGTGAACATGGCTTTATATTGATGTAAAAATATGTAGTTCTACTCTTAGTCTCCTGAAGTATTTAGAGAAGTGGTTAGCAACCAATCATAGCCTTAACCGAGCAAGAGTAAAACAAGTCAATGTTTGAAAAATAAAAGTACCCCGAATATGACATGGAGGCAGGGGGAGGTAGAGCTAAATAGTAATATATCTTCTGTCAATGGTACAGTCACTCTGAGGTGTCTGTTCTCGTCTTCACAATTATTTGACTAAAATATTTGAAAGAAAAGTTATTTTCGAAATGATTGCAAAGAAAAGGTCTTATGGCAATAAATATATAGATGATATTAATGTTTGACTCAGAATTGAAATATTACTTTTTATTAATATATTCAATGTCTGGCAAGGGAAACTACATATGAAATGTTTACTCATTCTATGAAATAAATAATAATAGTAATTACATTGTTAATATCATCCATCTTAAAAGGACAGCTTTGTTCTAGTAGTCCCTAAAGAAGAGCAAGGCAGAATCTCATGAAAAAGTGTGAGTATATTCTACTTATCCTCGAATCAGGAAGGAAATATTATGATTAAGGCTCTGGGTAGGGACCTCGGGGCTGGAGAATCTTGGCTACATCTTCCCCAAATTTCCCATAAGTGCAATAGAATTAACACTATCCCTTTCTTGGAGATCCTGGGTCAGTAGGTGTTACAGGATTATGTTATGAGGTGTGACTATAAAGTAGTAAGATTGTTTTTCACACTCCACACCCAGAAACAGCCTCTTTTTACTTCAGTGAATAAAACATAATAATTTTTCTAAGGGCATTCACCTCATCTGGTCCCTGTGCACGTGTGTGTACACACAGAACCTGCAACGCTCCCATCTTTCTTCACTCTCACATAAACTATCACTGCTTTCTCAGAGACCTTTGACAAAAACATATGGAATAGAGTTATTTCGGTTGCTAGAAATGATTTTTTAAAGCTCAATGTCTTGCCAGGAAGATGCCCTGTAGATAAGCAGAGAAATAGTCGTTCATTTTCAGAGGACTTTGTTAGAATGGTCTTGTCATCTTGTTCTGCCCATATTTTTCCAATTAAGCTCTAGCCAGTTGGAATCAAATGTCTTCATGGGATGGCAGACTGCTCAAGTAGGCTATTTTGCACATATTCTGTAGCATGCTTAGCAATTGGGCTTGTCAGTCAGTCAACACGTATTTATTGGGCGTTTATGTGGCGAACCAGACAAATCCATTCCCTGAGCTCTTGCTCTTATGTTCTCAGGGGCCTGTCATCCACACAGAATTTCTAATTGGAATTTTCTTTTTCAAAGTGGACTCATCTACATTTGAGTTACAAGAAGAGAAGTGGGAGTAATAGAATCCATTTCAATCCCTTTAAGGGTAGATTATATAATCATAGCTTACCTTATAGATATCTTTCAGTTTTCTACGTTCTCCTCATTTTTTGTCTTTTATTTTTTTTAATGTGATTATGAAAGAAAGAAACATATGCATGTAGTAAAATTCAAGCAATGCATAAGTAAGTTTCCTTTCTTCTGGTAGATACACACACTAATTGCTGAACAGTTTCTTACGTGTCATTCTAAAAAGTTTACATGAAAACGTATGTACATATATACATGCATTATGTGTATGTGGACAGAAATCTTTTTCTTGCAAATATGTACTTATATATTCATTTAAGTGCTTTTATAAGATTATTTTGTATAGCTATCTTTATATATCTATTTAATTCTTTTAAATATTTATTTAGTTACTGAGCACATTTGTCCCTATCCACACTACCTCCCACCCCAGCACAACCAATGTTTTTCTTGTGTATCTTTCTAGATATATGACATGCATATAGAAGCAAATACATGTATCTTATTTCTCTCTTTTATACGAGTAGTATATACTAAGAATGCCATTCTGCAGTTTGCTTATTTTCACTTACCCATTTATCTTGCAGATCATTCCATATTAATTAAATGTAAAGAACCTATTCATTCTTTTTTATTTATGGCATAGAATTCCATTGAATGGATATACCACAATTTGTTTAAAGATTCTTTTATTGTTAAACATTTGGGTTGATTTTATTTCTTTTTCTCTATTGCAAACAATGCTAAGTGAATCATTTTATGTGGAATAAAAGGACATAGGCATTTAAAATTATTTCAGGTTTTGCCAATTTTCTATAGCTGTTGGTTACAACCCTCCCAACAGCAGCACATGAAAGTGCTTATTTCCCTACTCCTACACACCAACATGGTATATAAATAAGTTATTTGACCTTTGCCAATTATAGGTCAAAAGTAGTGTCTCAGTGTATTTTTAATTTACATTTTTCTTATTACGAGAGTGAGGTTAAACATTTTTTTCATGTAGTTAGGGGCATTTGTATTTTTTTATTCCCTTAAATGTCATTTATGTGAATATATTTTCTTCCTGTGGCTTGTTGACATAAAATGACTTATCTGTGGTCATATATCTAGTTAGTAACAGAGGCAGGACTAGAATTTGTATCTTTTGGTTATTAATTTAATAGTTTAATTAATATAACATATTTCTTACTATAGTACATAAGAGTAGTATTTCCTATCATTTGACTCCTACCAACCTCTGGTTATTGTTAGGATCATATGAAATAAGTTAGAATGTGAAAACATTTTCAAAACAAAAAAGAGCCCACATAATGCAGGATAATGGTTCATTTAGTTTTATAAAGAAATCACAACATCTATCACTTCTGAAAATATGCAGTTCATAATGAAAATAGAATAAATGGTTTGACCTGGCTGCAGTCGAGAGAGGTAAGGCAATTACGTTGTTATGAGGCCTTCTGGACAAGCAGAGTCCTGATTTTACTAGCTTCGTGCTGACATGTATGCTTTGTTTTTTTTTTTCTCCCTGAAAGAATGGAAAACATTGTACCTTCGCAGAGTGATGGCAGTCTTGCTTCGCTTAAAACTTCATTACCCTCTGCATGAGCAATTTGCCTTGTTCTTTTAAATGGGGGCTGGAGGCAGAGCATATTTGCAGTTTTCTTTTCAGATAGATATTTTAAAATAGATAGGTGGGTTAAATAAAAGTTCTTCACCTGTGTATTATTGTTTATTGGAGAAAAATTCAGAACTTTTGAATAATTGGCTTTCATTGTTTTCCCCAGTGTTAGCTTTAGATAGGGCAGAGGTAACACATGTATGCATATGTTTCCTTAGTTACTTTATTGTGCAATGTCATTTTTATATAAAATTACTTTAAGGCATTTACTTTTATTTATATTTGTATTGGCTGGGCAAACTGTTTATTAATTTTGCATGCACATAGCTTAAAAACATTAGCCAGTACACAGTAATGGCTAGCCTAACTTGCATGTACAAAAGTGGAATTTAGGAGATTAACTTGCATTTGACCTACTTCAGCTCTCCTGGTAATGAGGGGTGCAGGAGCACAGAATTAATCTCTCTCAATTTGTGGCTCTCAGGGGTGCTGCTAAGTTTTAGAGTGCTTGAATTTTAAAAGTCTCCTGTTGTGCCGAGGAGTTTTTGCTACCCAGTAGAACTCTGTTAACTGTTGTGATCGAGGTGCTGGTTTTATCTATTGCAGCAATATTTGTGACAAATATTATGAAGGCATGCATTGTATTACAAACTGCATTGTTTGGCTAACAAAGCAAAATGGGAAAGACTTGTTTCAAACCTGTTGAGCCATGATACATTTTTTTTTCCTCCCTATCCCTGAAACACTTATTACTGTAGCCAAAAATGGAGAATGCTTTAAACTGCTTTACAAATACATCAGAAGCTGTCTTTTATCATATATTTGTTATGTGATACTAAAGTACTGCTTCTGGGAAGGTATAAGTCAAGTTGATATAATTTGGATTGATTTGCTTTTAAAAGCTTTGAAATGACAGTGCAATTATTGCTATGATGCAGGTCCCTTACAACTGGATTAATGCATTTAATGAACAATTTGACCATGTAATTTATTTCTGTGGAGTTCACATTAACTGCTAAATGCATTTATTCCCTAACACTCATATTAATAATACTGTGATAATGTGCAGCAGTAGTAGCAGGGATAAACTCCAGAAGAATCTCTCTTTCTCAGTTTGGTTTCAGATTTTCCCTTCATTCCCACTAATTTTTATCCTGTAGCAGATCAGTAGCAAAATCTGTGTGAGTGAGTTTTACCTCTTACTCCTCCTCTTCCAGCCATCCTTTAATACAGGTGAAGGGGCCAAAGGTTGACAGGAAGCCTATAGACCAGAAATCAAAGAACTGCATGCCCCCCAATCTGCATAATTGCTCCTCAAATTTCAGACAGTGGCAGTGGCCATTCCCTTATGCAGTGGTTTTTGTTTTAGAAACCTAATTCTGGCTAAACTCGATTAGGCTGAGTGGATCATACCTAGTCAGTAGTCTCAAATGATAGCGATTGCATAACTGTGAAAGGGTCCTTTGAGAGATCATCCTGTTTAACCCTTCATTTTACTGATGAGGAAAGTGAGGTCCAGAAAGGCTCAAGGTCATTTGCTAGTTGGTGGCAAAACAAAGTCTGGAATTCAGGCTTCTTGACTCTCAGGGCTTTCACTGCGACTCCTCCCTGTAGAATATTTAAGATTGCCCCATCTACACCTCCCATTATTTGTCCAGCTTGAGCACTTCATACTCTTTTGTTGGAAATGTGAGAAACTATGTGGTTGATGTAGCTTTCTTCAAAATATAGAGAAGGTTTACATTTAGCTCTATCTGGGAAACATTCTGGAAGATTAAATGCCTAGAAAAAATTCCTTGATATATTACAATTTTCAGGACACTATCCCTAAAGTGATGATTTTACACAAAAACCACATATATCATTAACATGATATAGACACAAATACATACACAGTACGGAATTCCAACTTAGGCAAACAGTAAATAGTTACAACAGTACCAAGACTTAAAATGTTTCTGTTTTGCATTACAAAGATCTATCCTTATAATTTTTTTCATGCCAAAGGAGAAATTCTACTATTTATCAAAATGTAATAAGATTTTATATTATTTTCAAGAGTTTTAAAAAATTGCCAATTTTATGTCTTTAAGCTAGAAAAATTAATTTGTTTTACATTAGAAAAGCAATACTTTAAGTCTCTCCTTTGGTAATTTCAAAGCAAAGCTTTTAAGCAGTAAATGTGATTGTTAACAATGTTTAATAATTTTAAGGATGGCACTGCAAAATGCTTCACTAATTTCAGTATGTTCAAACCATGAGGATTTTATCTCTTAAACATATGTCAAGTTGGTCTCTTAAAAAGATTTATTGAAATTAATATGTTCTGTAGAGTTGAGTGCCAAGCAGCGTATATTTTTACATATGGAAAAGTAAATTTGGAATTCTGCAATATATAAAAGGTTTTGAAAACAGTTACAGAGATTTATTTAGGCACTGATTTAAGTTTAAATTAACAGCAATGCTAAGACTTAATTTTCTATTTGTTTAGCTATTAAAGAAGATATTTAACAAAATGTTTTTTAGACTCCAGCTCTTGGATTTTTTTTTTTTTTAAATACAACATTCCTTTTTGATTCTGGGGAGTCGGGAGGAACCCGCAGCGCTGAGCCGGAGCCAGCGTGTGGAGTTGATGTGCAGCAGCGCGTCCTCCTTGGACCCCAAGATGCGGAGCTGTTCGCTGCACTTTTCAAGCAGCTGCCAACATTGTCAGCACTGATCTGTCAGGAAGGATTTCTCCTGGCAAAACTCTGAAGCTACTTTCTGACATCTTCAACAAACTAATTGTTGTCTCCTGCCTCTGTGAGCCCTCTGAAGTCCCAACGAGTTAGTGTCTTCTCAAGAGATGAGAAAAAGGACTCACAAAATCAATTTATCAGGCTATTACGCATTGTCATCAGCCAAAACAAAAACCTGCTAAAGACAGGAGAAAAAGTAGAAGAAATGGGTCTCTGAGAAAAGGTTACAGAACATCCATCTTCTCTCCTCTTCTGATTGTTTCCTTTCTTTGCCCATTTTCATACCCGTTTCCCTCTGTTAAAAGACACTTTATGACAAGCATTGTAATCTCTTTAGAACGGAGGGGAACCTCTTCTTTAGGACACAGTCTTTGCAAGTTGTGAGTGACAGTGGGAAAGGGTCCAATTGCCACTGAGGACACTAGGCAATAAATCATCCTCCCCTGGCATCAGCTGGCTGGACGAATCCCTACTTCCTGAGTGAGTACCAGGGCTTGGATGTGACAAAACAGCTATTGTCAGCTCCTAGTGGCCACATTCCCACTTTCTCTCTACTGAGATTTTCAGTATACTTGAGACGTTAGCAGTGCAAAGCATATTGGGAAGAAATGTTTCAATAGATATCATTAGAAAGTGAAATATCCTAGAGTTAGATAATTATCACAATATTCATTTAAGGACAACAATTATTGGGAAAAACCTGTTTTCATTTTATGTATCATCAAATAGTTGCTTTATCACCATTACAAATGGCATTTCTTTCCATTTTTAAAAAACGTTTAAAATATAGAGTAGTCCTCCTAATGACTTTATAAGAGCAATGTACAATTGACCAGGTAAAATTTTTATAAATAATGTAAAAAGATAGATTTTTGTAGTAATAATTTCATAATTTGGTAGAGTTAAGGCATTTTCAATTAGAGATTTACTTTTCTTTCCAATGATTAAGTTAGATATTCATTACTGTTAATATGCTTGTAAAATATTATAAGGGACAAACTGACTTCATGTATAGATAAAAACCATTTAAAAATCCCAAATACAACAGTTATTTTATATATAATTAAAATTCATACAAAATTATCCCTAATTTAAAAGAAAATAAAATTTTTACCACAACAGAAGCTTAAATTATATATATTTCAATTATAAGCTTGGTTAATTGATGAGTCATAAGATATGACAAGATAAATATTGAAATCTGAGATATTTAGTCTTATAATGATTGAATTTATTTAAAGATTATCTTGAATAATATATACAGAATATAGCTATGTGGTATTACCACATATTATTTTGCATGGTGAAAACTTTTCCTCTTATTTATTGAGAACTTATATTCTTTGCATAATTTTCTCAAAGAAAAAGAATGACTTGAAGTAGAGAGAATTTGAATAATGGATTGGCAAAATCTTATTAAAAGTGGGACTTTTTAATAGGATTAGAAAAATCCTTTGTTTACCTAATGCTTAAAAATCCTGAACAAGTGAAAAATCATCTATCACCTTTATCTAGTTCCTAAACATTTCTGATAACTTACTATGTCTATCTAATGTTTAGAAGGATTCAAATATTTATCATTATATTGACAAAATATCTGGATAATTGACAGAATTTTTTATGTTTCACCTGCCTGTTTCATGTAGACACAGCTCATATCTATTTCTCTCTGTGAAAATATATTCTTGCCCAAGTTACCTGTCAGGCTCTTTTATGATTATGAAGAATACCTTGCAAGAAGCTGATGGATTCCCTTTTTACCCCCTAAATCATCATAAGCTGTCACATTGGTGCTGACACACTTTCATTATCATAAAATACACACAATGCAGATGATACACGTCTTTACAATTTAGTAACAAATGGCTAAATGTATTTTTAAAACATTTTAATTGTCTAGAAAGCTGTATCTGGTGCATTTTTTCTTTTCATGTTGTAATAACCAATGATTAACTGCCATCTTTTAATATTGTTAGGCTGATGATAATACCGGAAGCATTCTGGCATTATGAATTCATAGTCAAATGGTGACACCAACCATATGAGACGATGGTACACCAGGCTCGATGACAGTTCTATCTCAGTTCATCATCTTAACTAAAAAATAATCCTATCTAACTTGAAATCCGCAGCAGCTATAAGTAGAAAATAAATCCAAACCACAGCTCAGACTTGTAACCTAACAGCTATCATAAATAATCAGAGCCTATTTGAAGGTGGAAGATGGGACATTAGAAGCTATTTACACTACTAGAGTGATGCCATCGATCAGTAGCAGCAACCCGTAGATAAGGCTCCTATGATGTCATGGTTATTTATGACAGGCATTGACAGTAAAGCTACTATGGAATTTTCTCCTCAGACAGCTTCATTCATTTTTGTTTGTGATGCATTTTGTTGTTAAAGAAGCAATCAATAGCAAAATCGTGGTGATAAAAGTATTACTTGTTAAATATGTGAAAAATGTGCATGTATGTAGGAATGTGGGACAGAAGATGAAGAATTTAAAAATTCACTTGTGGTGTTTACGTGTTCCAGCTACAAATACACAATAGATTCATTTCGCATGTCTTGGACTTGAAAATGTAGCCCACTTGTTCTTACTCTTACATCTTATTCTTTTGTTGGAAAGCAGAGTTAAAATATTATGAGGACCTCCCCTTCTCCCTTCACACCAGATATCTGACTTACACTAAAAAATATAAAATCTAATCAGAGAAATCACGTGTGATAAAAACAAACACCCATAACTTTCTACACAACGCTTCCATATGAAAGAGGAATGGAGATTTTTTTTTTAATGTAATTTTTACTTGTTTTATCTTTTCTCCTCCCACAGCTAATCTTCTACTACTCAAAATATTCACTGAACCAGTGCTTCTCATGCTTTAATGTGCTTACACACTGGCTGGGGATCCTATTAAAATACACATTTAATATGCATACACATCGACTGTAGCTCCTGGGTGGGGCCTGAAATCCATTTTGAATAAGTGCCCAGGTGATGTAATGATCAATGGTCCAGGGATGCTGACCCAGGGCTCACACTTTAGACTTTAAGTAAGGGGATTATTTTCATACCTTTCAGGCTTTTCTCCAAATTATTTGCCTTTATTTTAAGTGGGTGATTTCGCATCAGTATAGAGCAGTAGTTTTCAAACCATAGCCATATAGAGTCACCTGGGGGCTTGTTTAAACACAGATTGGGCAAACCCACCCCCAGACTTTCTGATTCAGCAGGTCTGGAGTGATCCCAAGAATTTGCATTTTCGAAAAGTTCCCAGATGACCACATCCACATTTTTGAAAACCCCTAGCTTGGAGCCCTAATTTAATGTTCACCTGACACTTGGAGCCCATATGTAATGCTGCCAAGGCGGTGAATTATAAGACAGATAATTAAATAGGGAAGGAGAATTAACATTTGTTGAGTTCTACTGTGTTTTAGGCATTATATGATGCTCATAACCTATATCATCTCATTTAACTTACCTAATTACCTTAATTGATTCAATGTTTATTGGATCTACTCTAAATAATACTTTCTGAAAATCAGATTGAATAAATAATCTAAGTTCTTGCAGTGAAAATTCTTGCCATAAAAACAGAGCCTGTGTTCCAATTTCTTCCTACTGGATTCCAAATTTCTACCTGAGAATATGAAAATACAGCTTTTCCCCCCTATCATTCCCTTCCTCTTGATCTACTAAGACATTATGAGAAATGATTAAAAAAAAAAAGACAAAACCAAAAACGTAATCTCTACCTACCTTCCAGGAGTTTATACTCCAGTGAAGGAGGCAGAAATTCTACAGAGTGGGTGGTATAACAGCGGAATGGAATTCTGTGTGAGGGAGCCCAGCCTTGCAGAGAGGCCCGAGATCCATTCCACACCCTCCTTCCTCTTACTGTCCTTTTCTTGTGGGCTCCATGCTTCCCAACCACACACACACACACACACACACACACACACACACACACACACACACACACACTCCTAAATATAAATAGGCTTCCTAAATATGCATAATAATTCAGAAGATAAAGGTTATCTATAAAAAGACTTCTTTGGCCTAAATTACTCCAATTCACAACACTTCGATTCACTAGGCATCTGTGAGGTGCCTACCAGCCCAGGCACCTGGGGGCAGTAGGGACAAGACACAGCCAGCTCTCCAGAGTTGACAGACTCTAGGGAGAGGAGACCTACAGGCAAACAGGCAGTTACGATACAGGGTGATAATTATTACACTCTGTAAGGAGGGGGTGCTGTGAGACCTAGTCCTGTTTATTAGGCATCCGGGGAAACTTCTTGGAGAAGTGAAATCTCAGCTGGTGCCTGAAGAATGAGTAGAAGTTGAAGGGAGGGGAGGAAGGACTTGGGGAGGGCCAGGTTCCTGGCAGTAGGAACAGCTTGTTTAAGAGCCCCGAATCCTGAGGGAGTATACAAGGCACATTGTAGACATTCAAGTAGTTAAGTGCGGCTGAGCACAAGCAACCCCTGATTATATCACCACCAAACAAATGCTGTTTTAAACATGTTTTGTGGCTATGCAGCATTTATGAATTCTCTTGCATTCTTAATAAAGGGAATGGTTTTTGGAAAACCTGTTTTCCTTTGGTAAACAGTATTGAAAATTAGTCACAAAGGACAGATAGGCTATCATGCAGGGTTGGTTGCTGATATCATCTTTACTTTCCTGTAACAGCAGAGCATAGATTATATTAAACATTAGTCACCATGTGAAAAATACACTTTGACACACAGACACATCTTTTCACATTTTTGTGTAAAAAGCTAGAGGTCAAGCAAGGGACAGTGTCCTGTTTTTTTTGTTTTTTTTTTTTTTTTTTGAGACAGAGTCTCGCTTTGTTGTCCAGGCTAGAGTGAGTGCCGTGGCATCAGCCTAGCTCACAGCAACCTCAAACTCCTGGGCTCGAGCGATCCTTCTGCCTCAGCCTCCCGAGTAGCTGGGACTACAGGCATGTGCCACCATGCCCGGCTAATTTTTTGTATATATATATCAGTTGGCCAATTAATTTCTTTCTATTTATAGTAGAGACAGGGTCTTGCTCTTGCTCAGGCTGGTTTCGAACTCCTGACCTTGAGCAATCCGCCCGCCTCGGCCTCCCAAGAGCTAGGATTACAGGCGTGAGCCACCGCGCCCGGCCAGTGTCCTGTTTTTAACAATGCTCTCTTATAAGGATTCAGTACCAGGAACACATCTTGGGCACCTTCTGAATACAGAGTCTAGAGGGAGTCTAGGAAGAGTGTGCATTCCTAGTTATAAGACAAGGCATACGCAGGTATACAGCAATGGGAAACTAATTTCCAGGCAACAGTGATTCCCTAGGGGCTTTTATCAGAGCTATCAATTATGTTTTTTCTTATTACAGTGCATTTTGACCTAAAAAGATACAGGTTGGTATTAATATCAACAAATGTGTTCTTGAAACTGACAAAAGGATGTGAGTGGAGAATCAATAAATAAATTGCAATCTCTTCCAAGTTTATGCTTTTGAACCATAGGTCTGAGAGGTCTCATTCTGGTGTAAATCACAGAGAGTTATTCAGATGCACAAGTGTAGAAATGTCCTACATAGCAACAAAGATCTCACTAAATTTCCTTGCTTAAAAAAATTATATATTGTATACAGATTAAGCATTAACAATGTTAGTAGTCTTTACCTCTCCCTACCTTAAGGTTTGTAATTTAATTTATTCACTGACTAAAATAATTTCTTAATTAAGCAATGATTTACATAGGTATTTTCTACAGGTGATAAATCATTTTCATGGAAGCAATCATATATGAAGACAGAATCGCTTCCTATTTCACTAAAATTTACAAATAAGATTTAACTGTTTTGTTCTCTTTGGAATAGTCATTCAAGTCACTTTCAGAGTATCTTATATTGAATTTCTCTAGGAAAAATTATCTGAAGTTACTAAGATGGATTCTATCAAATTTTACTTTGTGGTATTGTACATCAAACCTTTTAAGGACTCCTGATTTCCAAATAAAGGTGGTATTTCTTAAATAAAATGTTGTGTTACTTTTTAGTCCTTTATGTTAAATCCATTTATTCTAGTGGTCATGCTTAATCATTTCCAAGAGCAATTGTCAAGCTTGTAACAATAAATATTGAAGTTAATTTAAATGAGTCAAAGTTCATTCTCATTTAGCAGCCATCTATTTAAGTAATTCACCTGCCCAGTCATTCTCTTCTGTGTAGTAATAAACGGAAATGGCTAGAAACCTATCACAAAACTTTTAAGGAAGAAATACAGTGTTTTAATGGAGAATCTTTTAAAAAGCATAAGATAAATGGCCTGCAATGATGCATATTAAACATGTATTTTATTTCAGGCACTGAGAAGTGAGCTATATTGAGTTTCTTCAGACCTAACATTACCCTCAGTATAAAAATAGTGTAAACAGTTTTTATATTTTCATTGCATTGCTTTAGATATAGAGAGAATATTTTTTTCTCTAGGTCTTGAGGTAGTCCTTTGTGGTGAGCTTTTATTTGATGAGGGAGGAATGTTGTATTTATTAATATTTCTCACTTTTTATAGGAGGCTCTGCTTCTATGACTTCATTTGGTCCCCCTGAAAGCTCCCTAGATTGTACTCAGGAAATGTTTTTACAAGATTTTGTGTCATATTTTTTGAAAAGATGGCTTCCTGTGACTTACATAGAACAGTGTATTTTTTCACTGTTATTTTAACATTTCTGCAAAAAGGGTGAAGAGGCCAGGTGGGTCACAATTACCATTTTATATAAAATGATCATTAGAAATAGTAACACCAAAGATGAAACCCAGAAAGCCATTTTGAAATCTATCAAAACAAATAGCAAATTCTCTAAAACATGTTTTACATAAATTCTGCTATTGCCTTATTTCTCTAGAATTATTAAGTATAAATAATGTGTAAGGACATTAACACTGATTTTTTTCTTATTATAAATGGATTAAAGTCATATGAAATCATAGTTTAATAAAAATGGATTTGTTTTCTTTTTAGAAATTGTACACAACACAATATGCAATCTTATAATAAGGAATTAAATGCAAGCATGAATTATCCATAAAACTGTTAAACTCCTCTTCTTCCAAATCATTTTATAGTATTTTGAATTAAAACAAAAGAAACATAAATAATAAAAATATATCATAACACATTATAACAAAAATGAAGGTATTTCAAATATTTCAAGTCATATCAACTGTGGGGTTCTGAAGTCATCTTCTTTTACTGTGTGAATCCCAATTATACATTTAAATAGTTATACCGAGGATTGTACTTATAGAATATTCAAATGTCTTCTCTGCTTTCCCTGGAACAAACTCTGCCCATTTTGTAGAAGTTCTTCCCTAAACTTCAAGCCTCTGCCGAGCTCACTTCCACTTTTGGCGTGCTGAGAGAGCAGTGAGGACCAGGCTGGAGGACAGAGTTGTATTCTGTTTCAGGAAAAGGACCAAGGAAGATTATTATGAGCTGGAGGGAAAGTAGCACAGGGAATACAGAAATGCCTTCTTTCCTAATTCAATATTAAGTCAGTCGGTATCATCTCAAATGCTCAGCTCTCAGCAAATTGTTCCGAGCTTCTTACCAGCATAATTTATCCCAAAGCTGTTTTTGCTCTTTGTTTTCATATGGCTTGTCTGATGTGTGTGAGCAGTTTTGTCTCATGGCCAACTTTAGCTTCCTTGTTCAATCAAGTAGTAAGCAGAACTCAACGTTCATGGTGAAAAATAGAACGATTGCTACCTAAGCGTAGGGACTGACAGACCCCTGGAAAAAATGACTGTGATTTGTATAAACCAGTGGGGGCTATTTCTTTCTTATTTGCTACAGGCCAGCAGAACTGGAGCCGCCTTAGAATTATAACACTGTTTTTCCCCTTTTGAACTCTCTGTTACCTCTATGAGGGAGTGCAGATAGACTGGGGAAGCCTAAAATAAACTTGCTAACTATGTAATTAAATTCCAAAGATAGACCTTGATGACAATTTTACCTGCCTTATCTGAACAATTGCTTATTCTCCATCAGGTGGCTCATTTTCTTCTTACACTCCACTTCCAGAGGGTCGCTGGCTCCAAGGAGATACTTGAGATTATTTATTTGCGATTATAACATGGCAATTATTTATTTGCTATTTCCTTCCATTTTTTTACCAATTAATTAAAAAAACAATTTTTGAAAAGCATAGGTGAGTTGGAAATATTTGATCCTCCCCAGAGTACTTGTACTTGAATGCTGAGCATTCCTCTCTGCCTGAGTGATGTTGTCTCTCTCCTCAGCCAGCACTTTCCATCTGTGGTTCCTGAGGAGTTTTAAAACTTCTGATCTCCAAGGCCTATCCTGGACAAGCAAATTAGAATCTTTGGGATTGGGGTCCAGATAGCAGTACTTTTTAAAGCTTCCCAGGTGATTCTAACTTTGAGATCCACGTTTATAGATGAAATGACTTAATAATGTCAGTTGTTATTAGCTTGCATTATCTGTTAAATTTAAACTAATTACTTCATCAGCCAAGATAAAAATTCTTAAAATTGTATAAAAATTGTATTGCCCTTCTATGTACAGTTTCGTTTTGAGCAGCAGAATTGATTCCAGAGCAATGATATTGGTGTTTAAAGAGGGAAAAATCCAAATGGGTAACTAAAAATAGTTATGCAAATGGGCTGGATAAATTAGGGTTAAATAAAATGAATACACTACTAATTCTTTACAGATTTAATCCTATGAGAAAGCAGAAAAGAGCCAGCAAAATTTGCACATTCCTTTCTAGAAAGTTTTTTTTTTCTAAAGAAAGTATTATTAAGAGAAAGAAAAACACTCAAAAGTGAGGTCCAGAGAGATGCTTCAGAAAGAGTAAAAAGAGCAAATGGAATTGCTACTGACTGAGTTTGCTCTTAGGCTTTAAAGACAAGGAAGAAAGGAAGGGAGGGAGGGAGGGAGGCAGTGGGGAAAGAAAAGACAAAAAAAGTAGTGAAAAGAAGAGGAAACTACAATTGGTATGCATAACCCCCTTTTTTCAAGCAGCACAAATAAAAATGATTTGTTTTAATATTTGTTTGTTTTACCTTGATTTTTGTTTTTTCTTTACCTGCAACAACTATTGCCAAAACATTATATTATCATAATACCAAACAAATTTAAAAAGTTGTATTTATCTGTAATATGGAAAAATAACATTCCTTAAACTTTCATTCTATCATTGAATTACTTTTTATTGCTTGGGGTAATGGTGTTGGTGCTAGATCTATTTATTTTTGGGATCCTCCAACCTTGAAAATAAGAAGAGATCAAATTGGGAGGGGGTCAGCCAAACTACTGGTCAAAGAAAATTCCCCTATCTCCCCAGTGTTTACTGTGGTTAATTACTATGTCACCATCCTTTTATTTGCCCTATACTTTATTTAATTCCTAAAGTATCATGGCTACTTGTCTCTTTCTCTGTCTTGGCATGGCCTATCACAGCTGTTTTCAGCTTTGACATGGCGTAGTCAATGTGGTTGATAGATCACCTCTTTGTGCCTTTTGTGCCTCCATACCCCCTCCCATCCTGACTAACTTTCTCAAGCCTTCTTTTTTTTAAAAATTTTTTTGGCTTCAACCAAGCCTGATGAACAGTGGATTTCTAATATGTCCTAATGGAACACATTAGATTTGTGCTTCATAAGCTTGTATAATTTGTGAGCAGGCCCTTATATTCTCCTAAGCCTTTTTGGTGGTCAGACATCAAGGAAGACAATGTTGTTAATTTTAATTTTATAAAATGGAATGACATGCTTTTGTTAGAACATCATATTTTTCTAGAACACTTTTTCTTTTGTTAAAGATGTGTTTTCCCATAATGCCATGCTTTTTCTTCTTTCCTAGTTGTTTGAATTTAATGGCATTTCTTATTAAATTTGTCCACTGTGACAGCATGCAGGGGTTACCATAAATTTGGTTAATTTGCTTTGTTGGTGAAATTAACTCACCCCTAGGTACTGAATCTGAATTATTTAAGACAAGATATAATTACAGTATAGGTAACCAATAAGTACATTAATGGATAAGTGGGTTTTACTGTGTGTATGTGTCATTTCACAAATGTAAAGTGTCTATTTGGATTTTCTTTAGCATTTTTTTGAAATACTAAATGTGAATGAAAATTCACATGAACTGTCCTGTATGGTACAGACACATTTGTAAGATGCGTGTGTCTGTGTATACATGAGTATGTGGAAAAGTTGATTATATTTTGCCCGTATGTTGTATAAACCCCGTGAATACCAAGACAATTTTATACTTGTTATATCCCTTCCTCTTGCGTGCTCATTAATCACTGAGCACTAATAACACATTTTTTTTTTTTTATGGTACAACAAATATTCTGGCTCTGACTCTTGTTCTGGCTCATTGACATTGGCCTGCCTGTCAGTTCAAAGCTTCAGGGAATTAATATTGCAAGATTAAAAAGTGAAGTCCCTTAAACATCTCATCTTATAAACTTGTGGTTAGTTTTTCAGGGAGGGAAAAAAAATTAAGCCTTGGAAAAGCAAGGACCTTCAACTTTCTTGACCAAGATTTCCCCTTTCCTTCTTCCTTCCCTTTCTCTGAATAATGGAAGCCCCAGATCCTGTAGGACAAGGTCTCTAGGTCCTAGTAATGTTGCTTTCTAAGGAGTTGCCCCCTGTGGGATATGTGGCTAAACTGCAATGAGCTGTTTGATTATTTTGAATGCCACTTCCCTTTAGTTTGCCTTTGATTTGCACTTTTTATCCATTTGAGGATAAGAATCTATAGAAACACCTCAATAATCCATTTATTTTTTATAAAAAAGAAACATTTTCCACAACCATCTGGTTTCTATGTAAATGTATGCAGTGACTCTGGAGCCATCCAAATCCCAGTACACATCTCACTTGCTCACTGACTCTTTTTTGGTGAATCACAAGAAGAATCAAAAGCCTCTTTGAGGATTACAGAAAAGGAATTCCACATGTGTTAGTGTGTGCATGTATAGGCAATTTATTTTAGAGAAAAGCTCCACTAAAATCAAATGAATATAATCTAAACATGCTTTTAAAAGATTAAAATAAAAAAAGAGATGACTCTGGCAAGCCCTTTGAATTTTTATAGTAGGGTCAATTTATGTGGTCCATCCTATGTATTTTGAGATCAATGTTAAGTGGAACTTAACGATAAATGATGTGTTTAAGGTTTCTATAGTCTTCCAGTGTGTTATGACACTTGTGAAACTATAAGAAACACTTACAGTAAGCTATTTCTGCCTTTTATCATCATATTACTGTAAGTTATTTTTGTAGATATATTGTTTTCAAGTTTTTATTACACAAATCCTTTTATTGCCTTTTCATGAGGATGATAATTAATAATTTTATGCCTGTGAATATTTTATAAGCATTTTTATATACAATATTAGATTCTATATGCAAAACCTCTCTGTTAGGTAGGTATGATGGCTGTTACCAACGTTTAGATGAGAAAACCTAGGATCAGAGAAGCCCAAACCCACACAAGCAGTAAGTGGTAAGTTAGGAGCTTAAAGTCACCATATATTTAGATAGCCTTTTCTCTTTATTAGCTGTATGGCCAATGACAATTTCTTTTACCTGAGTAAGCCTCATTTGAAATATAAGTTTACTCATTTGCAAAATAAGATTAATATATATATCCTGGTGGTAGTGGTATAAAGAGTAAATATAACATATAGTTAGGATGTTTATACAATGCCTGGAACAAAATAAACACAGTGGGTTAGTAATTTTTATCATTGATACTATTATTAAAGGTAAAAGTAGTAATATTTGTGATGTTTCATAAACAACATCATTATCTAAAATTTACCTACACTTTAGCTATAAATATATAGGTAATTGAACACCATGATTGTCATCTATAGCTCTATCACTTATATATATGTCCATCCCCCAGACGATGCACACTGCACTCATTAGGTGTGTATATACCATCCCCTCCTCCTCCCTCCCACCTGCCAAACACACGATCAATGTTACTATTATATGTGCACATAAGTGTTGATCAGTTAACATTCTAGTACAGATGTCTTTTTTTAGAATGCCTTTTGTTCTTTTGGGTAGATGCCCAGTAATAGGATTGCTGGATCAAGTGGTAGTTCTACTCGTAGCTCTTTGAGATGTCTCCATATCACTTTCTACAGAAACTGCAAACTATTATGAATTGTAATAGTTTGCAGTTCCACCAGCAATGTATGAGTGTTCCTATCTCTCTGCATCCACACTAACATTTATTGTTTGGGGACTTTTTGATAAAGGCCACTCTCATTGGGGTTAAGTGATATCTCATTGTGGTTTTGATTTGCATTTCCCTGATGATTAGAGATGTTGAGATTTTTTTCGTATGTTTTTTGGCCATTAGTCTATCTTCTTTTGAAAAGTTTCTGTTCATGCCTTTTGATGGGGTTTTGATTTTTTCTTGTTGTTTTCCTGAGTTCTATATAGATTCTAGTTATCAGTCCTTTATTGGATGTGTAGCATGTGAATATCTTCTCCCATTCTGTAGGTTGTCTATTTATCTAGTCTTTTAGGCCTAGACTTATGAAAATATTTAATGATATGTATTTCTAGGAGTTCTGCTGTGAACTCAGTCACAGGCTTGAACTAGGGTCATTATATTGTTTTCAAATAATGGTTATTTGAGCTCCAAGCAGTATCTTTCCTCTAATTGCAATGGCTTTCACTCTTCTTTATTCAGTCAATTCCTAATCACCTTTAAAAATTCCACTTACCCATCCCCTCCTTAAGAGGTCTTTTTGATCTCTGAAATAAATTTAGATATTTCTTTTTCTAGCACACAGAAAAACTTTGTGAGTACTTCTATCATGGCACTTGCCAAGCTATGTGGTAATTTTTGCTTACTCTCTGCCTCCTCCATTGCTTCTTTCAGATAGACACCATTTTTTTACTCATCTGTAAATACTCATTGTCTGGCATATAGTCCATAATAAAAAATGCTAATGGGATGGTTGAGTAGTAACACTGTAACAGTTTCCCCTGTATCCAGAATTGTATAGAATTAAAGTTCAAAATTATTTTTCCCTTTAAAAATATTGCAATAGAACAATTCTTAGTCAACCATTGATTTACAAGGGAATATTGGAGTAGGGTAGGATACAACATCCAACTTCACTATGGATAAGAATGGGGTCATGAGGCCAAATATAAATTGGAGAGAGAGAGCTTAGTTGGTTTAATTCGGTGGACTTCCAGTAGCTCCCCAGAATTAAGGTGTCCTCTTAGCACCCTAGAAAAAGTTGCACAAATGATTTACTACTGCACACGAAGAGGTGCTTGCCCAAACTCTCTCCATGGATTTTAAGGTAAAAATATTGTAAGTATTTGAAATATACCCTTGAGTTAACAGATCAAAACAGCTTCCAAGATAGAAGTATCATAGGAAAATTTTAATCTTGATCTAACTCAGCAACTGAATATGGTATATGGCATCATTTATGGGCTGTCTGATAGACTGACTTCAAGTATGTTTGGAATCATTAGAAGGTAGCATTGTCTTTTTTCATGAAATAAATTCTGATAAGCTCAATCTCCGATTTTAAAAAATGTTTAGGTTTCTCAAACATATAAAATTAAATGCCCGTGTTTCTTAAAAGAGAACCTATGTGCATACTCATCGATACGTTATCATATTGATATTAAATAACATTTCCTCACCTGGGAATGGGTAGAGCAGCCAGAGAGGATTCTGTGTAAACTTCAGGATATTAGTTAAGGAGTTAACAATATCCACCAATACGTTTGGTACAGTATTTCCAACAGTAAGGGGTCTTTTACTAAAGTCAGATACTAAGATGTAAATGGCCTCAAGTCCAGCATTTTATATTAACAGGGTTAGATAATATATTCCATGAAATATTTTTAAAAACTCAAGGGATCATGGATCCAGACATCAGAGAATACGATTCTCTACTGCCCAGGTGATAAACAGGAGATTGACCTTGTTTTCCACTACAATTGAACTTGGGAGCTAGGTCCCTTAGTCCTAACATTTTAATAGGTGGGCACCACCTCATAGCTGCCACATCAGGTTTCTCCACAACATTGAATACATGCTGCATTCAGCACTCTAATAATTTTCATTCCTACACACACTCTACTTTCACAGACATTGGTTAAATGTCTATCAAATTTAAGTATATTTTAACAAACTAATAGCTTCCTTTTCCACAATAGAATGTTTTAAAACACTTACATGGTGGTGAATAATTTAGTTCAGTTATATGATGACAAGACTAAACAAACTTTCTCTAGAGTTCTGGGGTTTTCATTGCGTTACTTTGCACTGAGCAGGCAAATAGAGGTGAGCTATGAAATTTTAGGACTTTGCCTTGAAACACGATCTAGTTGACTTATAAAATTTGAGATGTTGACAAAATGTGCAGTCAATATTCAAATAAATGCAGTTACTTCATTTTGTGTCAATGGAGAAGGTGAAAAGTGCAACTTAACTGGCTTGGTAAGATTGGAAGGAGGGGCTGGGAACATACAAGAGACAACAAAGAGATAGTTGGTAAGATTTAGTGGCTTGCTTCATCAGGGGTGGTGAGCAGGCAGTGTGACAAAGTTCAGTCAGGTCAAACAAAGTGCAGAAACTTCCTTATAGACACTGAAAAGAGGGTGTAGCATGGACACAAAATGTTCACATGTTGTAATCTTTAGACAGCTAAAATGATAGTCGATGTGCTGTTTCTGTCTAATCCTGCTGTTCCTTTTGATTCAGGAAGTAGAGAAATCACCTTATCTCTCATGTACCAGGATGATATAATTAAAATAGGACATGCTTTTGAAGTGAGGTATTTCAAGGGCTTCAAAGAATGTGTAGAGTGTTATAAGATCAGCAGATGTCTACTTCTCAAAGGCAATTGTAAGGACACATTTATTTAACAAAGACATCCTTTTGAAAGAGGGACTGACTCAGTAATGATAAAGTGTGCATATAATGTCTATTGCATTATATACATTGCCTAAGATGTATGCAATCTATTTCCTGACCTGAATCTTGGCAAAAAGACAGGTCAATGTTTTTATGCTATTAATATCTTTTTACTTCTATGAGAGGATATCATCCATTTGGCAAAAAGATATACAATTTTTATTATGTCCCCAAATTAAGCTCCATCAGCACATTAGCATAAATGCAAACAACTAAATAATTTTTTTTGCAAGGTAGAGCATTTGTTTCGGATGAGCTGATGTCTATGATTTTGCATATGTGGCTATTTGGCATGCCTTTTGTATGTGATCCTATAGTTGACCTTGGAATTGGCTTACTAATCTAACCATGATGGATGTACCAAAAGATTTATTTTTGTCATCTAAGAGTTGAGCCTTAGGCTATTGGGAGCATAAAAACTGTTTATTGAAAGTAGGCTTGGCAAACCTTTGCTTTCAAATAATCTTCCAGAAGCTCATCTAATTTTGCTAATCAGCAGGAGATAAAATATACCCACATTGTCCTTTACAATGACTTGAACCCTCTGCCCTTCCTTAGTGATAATAGTATTAAATACATGTGTACTTATTGCATTGAATATTAATTAACATGAACTGAAAAGAGAGAATTTTTTCACACATTCAAACACATTTATGAAACTAATATTGAATTTCACATAAATACTTTAATATCCCTTTAAAAGTGGTAGAAATAACAAAGGTAACATGATTTTTAACTTGCTGATATACCAAAAAAAAAAAGTTTAAATAGACTCTGATTCTTGAAGCCTGATTTTAATAAATAATTCCAGAATGAAAGAACAGCCATTTCTGTGGGAAGCAAAAGGAGACCATTCAACTAGTACTGACCTTGTCACTGAAAATTAAGCTCTTTCTCTGAATCTAAAAATCCAAAGCTTAAAAGGCCACTCTCTCCATAATATTTCATTAACTTTTCGAAATGAAATACCTATTGATTAGATTTTCTTTCAGATAATAAATTCTACATGTCTACACTGTCACTTCAATTACAATATTTACTCGTACACAAGGAAAATGTTTGTACATCTGAAATTAATATACTTTTTCAAAATAACATACTGGAAAGGTTCAGGTGGTATAATCTTTTGTTTCTCTGAATATTCAGAAAGCATCTAATCTTTCTCTACTAATGTTTGCCTGGGTTGTTTTCTGCCTAGAAGGCTCTTCTTGCCTCCCCTCCCCAGATCACTAACAAGATCTTATTCATCCTTCAAACTCTACTTCCCGTTACCTCTACTGTGAGGCCTCCTCAAGCATTTTTTCCAAGGCAGAATAATCCCTCTTCTTTCTCTGGGCTCCATAGCTCTGCTGGCACTCACTGCTGCTGTGGCCCCTCTTGTGCCACGTCATCTCTGTCCTCTGCTGGCTTATGAACCACTCCTGGCTCATCTTTTTCATATCGTCATCTCTACTGCCCAGCTCAGTGGCAGGCACGTGGGGTGGTTGAATTTAGTGTTACATGCTATGCAAGCTGCAGTGTCTGTTTTGACACTTTGGTTTCTATTTCTGCTTTGTAGAAATCAGTGCAACTTCAGGGATCTTTATCTTTTAATAATTTACATGAAGTACCTCACATCTGGCAACTATCACCCCTAGACCCAATCATAAATAATATTCAAAGTTATTTTACTTCCTTTATTAAAGGAAAGCTAAAAGGAGCAGCCAACTTTGTCAGCCAACTTCTAGAAAGGAAATAAAGACCACTCAGATGTCAGAAGATTGTATATGTTAGTTGATACAGTGCATTCAGTGTTCTTGAAGGATCAAACACCAAGTTAGTATTGAACTCAATTTTCCATCTTCTTCAACAGTGTCTAAGTTCAGAATCGAGGTTTGTTGGTGTTAGAATGCTTTAAAGTAAAATGTCTTGGGGCTTCACATACCCTTCAGAACACTTATTCTAAACTATACAACAGTGCTAAATTTACCCTTTATAAAGGGGATGAATTGAACTGTTAAATGTGTATTAAAAAGTGGTGGTGAGGGGTAGACTTTTTTTTTTCAGTCATTATATCGTGTCCTTTGTTCAGTATTTCTGAATCCTCTTACAGAGACCAAATTTTACAAACATTCATTTGGAATTTGGCTAGCAGAACAGTAACCTACTGGCCCCAAACCCATCTCATTCAGATTCAGTGGTTGCTAGAAAGACATTCCAACGATTCTCTAAAAATGACACTAACCGGACCGTTAGCTGTGCTCCTGTTTTGTGAATGGTCCACTGCTGCACCTACTGCCTTGGGTGCTTCCGTGTAGCTCTGGGCCAGAACCTCGGTGAAAATTTGTCAGTATTCATATGAGGATTCTCAAAGCCATGCTAGGTTAGACTCTCCACTTTGGTTTCAGTCATCCTGGATTTCATTCTCTGGTGTCTGGAAAATATGAGTTGTGTGTAGTGTGAAGAGCTATTATTGTAAGACCCATAGTTTGCAAGATAACTTCTATCTGCACCAGGTATGGCTTGGTTTTGCTGAGATGAAGGAGTTGGCAGAGAACAGAGGGGAGTGGTGAAGAAGCAGCTGTGGAAATACCCTTAGTAAAAAGTCTCACAGTTGAATCTTCTGGTTGTCAGAACAAGTTCTTCCTGGCAAACTACCTTAGTGGCATGAGCGCCAGCCCCGTCCTTACCCTCTGCCTGTACTGGGAGTGGGAGAGTTTCAGTTCTGGGTTACTATCATGCTTAGCAATAAGAGAGAATCAGAGTGACACGGAAGACACTACACCAGTGGAAGAAGAGTTAGATGATCTGCACTGAGACCCTTTCTCCTACTCATTAGCTGGAACTTGGCACTTGGCCTAAACTCTCAGAAGCTCAGTTTTCTCCTTTGTCAACTGATAATTAAATCTACCTCCTACCCAGAGAGTTTTTCTAAATGAAGTTTTGAGAGATGTCTATAAAAATATTTCAAAATCTAGAAAAAATGTTTTTGACAAGACAGATATAAAAGAATACAGCAGAGCATATGTGTTTGAAATCTTCCAGCCAAAAAGATGATTTTCTGAAAGGAGAAATGTGTATCTCCCTTTCTCATACTCTGACTATTCCCAGACTTCTGACAACTTCCAGGGCCGTGTTGCTATGCACTGCCTCTGTTACCACACCAGAGTGTGCTTGGTTTCCTCATCAGTAAACTGAGGACAATAATGTCCACCTCCCAGTGTTATTGTGAGGATGAAACAGAGTGATATATGTGAGCACAGAACACTGTGGGAGCTTGCTGAATGCTAGTTCCACACTCCCTCCTCTCCACCCCCATGCCTCTACTCTAGTGAAATAAAATCCTCCTTGTATAACTCAGGAAGCCCCAGGAACACATTCCTGCAAGCCATGGAGGAAAGAAATACTTCCCTGTGTCCTCTTGGAGAGAGCGGGGCTTCGGCTGGGCTGATGTCATGGCTGCGCTCCTGGCTGCCTTCTGGTCAGAAGAAATCTTAGTGTGCTGAAAAATAGCCAAGGAGGCCTTTTTCCTATGCATGGGAAAGAAGACATTTTTGTCCATCCTCCAAGTCCTCCTTGCACAGATTACTGTCAAACCCAAGCACTTTATTTATAAAAATGCCAACATACACTGATTATTTGGCGAATAACCATGCTGCTGTCAGTGTAGAAACAGCACATAGAGTATAAAAACAATCTCCATTTTTATCATGCCTGTCACAGCTGGGAAGCCAGGGAACAAGGATGCATTGTTTGAAGGAAGGGTTGCAGAGGAACCAGCCAGGTCTCCCAGGCTGAGAGACTGGTCACATTTGGTGAACTGTCCCATGTTCTTTTACTGAAACATATCAGTCTTGCCATAAATTAATTTCTGGGTTCCGTACTGAAATCTTGATGTACTGTTACTTTTATATGAGCATTCTCTGGTCTGTCTGTCTCTCCCCTGTAATTCACAGGCCTTCCCAATGCCTACGTGCTTCCATGGTGCAGGAAGACAGAATCCATGGGTGTGCAACCAAAGGAAATCCATCTTTCACTGACGAATTTCTAATGACTTCCTATTTTACTACCAAATAGAACGCCCAAATAAAGTCCCCAGAAGGGAAACACACACAATACTGGGGGAAGGAGGAGTGGAGAAGTGATGGCCCTTTTCTGAGCACTGGTTTCTGACCTCCTCAAGCTAGTTATTTCTGGGGTCAAGATGGATCCTGGGGACAATGGCTTTTCCCATCTTGGTTGTAGTTGTGGAGCATATTCGTGAGTGCCTATGATGACTCTGTATGACCTGGGGCTAATAGATTGGCCCCAGGATATTATACGTTGTCCCTGGAAAACCATTTCTTTTTTTCCTAAAATGTGTTCTGTCATTGTATGGGCTTCTCGATGAATTAATTCAGTATCATTTACCTTTAGTAGTCATTCATTGGCATTTGCTGTTTTTAAGAATTTATTTTTTCTAGGATGGTAAAACATTCTAGAAAGAATTAATAATCCATCACTTCTCAAACAGTGAACTTTATTAAGTTGTTTAGTTGGTTTCACACAGATCTGTTGTGGTCAGGCTTGGGGCAAAAAGCTTTCAAGTGATTTTTAATGAAGTTCCTTACACCTAGAGCTTGTGGAGAGATTAGTGAGTTGCCAGAGGCTCACATGGATATGGGGAATAAAGCGGTATACATAAGACAAAGTCCTAAATCCCCCTTGTAAATGTGTAAATTGGGTGTTATCCTTTGCACCTAATTCCCACTCGGATCAAATAGGTGTTATCTTTATACCTCTATTGGCAAGTTTCATCACATCTCAGTGGAAAATAGAGAAGAAAAATATTTGGGTCCAGATAACATAGTAGGGTTAGATATACTCTCAGCACCACCTAAGAGAAAGCACACAACAGACCCTGCTAATCCTCACAATGAATCAAAATGTCATATCTCACCACTAGAAACTCAAGTGTCTTCTTATAGCTCAGAAATAAATGACTGTGTTGACAGTGGGTGCCACGTGTGGAGAAAACAATATTATTTTGTTAGATCATGTAAACAAAGCCAAAAATATTTGGAGCAACTGTGTGGCCCTCAATGATCCCACCTCTGGCAAGAAAGCTTTGGAAATTGGGGAAAACAAAAAATAAAAAACAACTTCAGTGGCTCCTTGTGCTCTTCTGAAAGAAATCCAATTTCATTAGTTTGATATTTAATTCAGATAGTGCCATTAGGAGTGTCTTTCCTCTTTCCTGTCCAATGATATCTTTTCCACAGTCTTTCCCTCCAGTTCCATACCTCATGTTCTAGTAAAACCCAGTTGTACCTTACCTCTGTACTATTGTTCATGTCTTTCCTCTTCCCTGAAGTGTTCCACAAGCCCTCCCCGACCACCCTCCTTCAACCTTCCCTCCACCAAACCACACAGGTACACATTCCATCTCCCTGAAAAATCATTGCCCCACTCTTCAGGCCATTGCTTAGCTGCCTTCTCTTGCCCGTGACACATTTTCTGATCAGAGTGAACCAGTTAAATCAGATTTAAACTCTTTTGTATTCTAACAGCACTCTCTCTACTCCATTTCCTGGTTTACTTTTGATTTTGCGGTTCATGATATTTTTTCTCCAGTAAGGTTTACTTCTTGAGCATAGAACATATAGACTGTACATCCTTCTAGTGCCTCAGGTGTAAACATTCATTCGTGGAATTACATTAGAGCAGCTGCCTTGCTACCAACAAAAACACACCAGCACTGAAGCAGAGACCCATCATCAGATTCCTTCATGATAAGGCTTACAATTGCGAGTGATTTTCTGATAAGTTATTTAGCTCCTCTGGGTCTCAGATTTCTCAAGTTACTTGCAGTTTGTTTATAAAATTAGTCTATTTCTCTCTCTCTCTCCTCTCCATATATATATAAACATATATATATATATATGGATATATGCATATACCTCACATCTAGCACAGAACCTGGAAGGTAATACATGCTCATGAAAGGACAGCTGTTTTCCTATCACTTGATCAGAATTTATCCACCATTTTCAGCCTATGTCTTCTTGAAATAACAAAGCCCAAACAAAATCGCCAGCAAAACTTCCTTTGATGTTGATCAAAATTTCAAAATAAATATGTGGCCATTAAAAAAGAAAGAAAATATACTGAACTACAATATTTACTGTTCCTTTCAAACTACACTTATTCCCTGGAGAAATACGAGGACGTTTTCTCAGAAGTGAATATCACAGGTTCCTCTGCTGGTGGACAATCCCATTCTCATCCTTCCCTCCTCTTATACCACAATAATCAGTGCACTAAACTGAAATCTCTCAGAGAACAGGAATGCAATTGCCTTTAGAAATGTATCTAGAGCTCAGGAAAGGGTTAACCTTTAATTACTGTCTTGTCCTGACCAACTATGCCTCTACTCAGATCCCACTCTCTCCTCCCTCCTCAGCGATCTTGCACCATCAATTTTTTCTTTCCATCTTCACCATCACTTTTTAACTTTAGGATCATTAGATTTTCCCGTTGGCCTGGGATAGTCCTAGTTTATTCTATTGTCTTGGCATAATTATCAATGGCATTCACTCTCACTCTCAAAAATGTCTGGTTTGGACGATATATTTTATGGTTCTCCTATTTATATCTGACCTTGACCTTCAGCCATACAAACACTCAAATTCTCCCATACTAAAGATATCTAACAGACATACACTTTCTAAAACCCACCCCCAGTTCTGTATTTCTTTCTGTTTCTCTTCATAGCCACACTGTCTAGTCATAGTCACACTGTCTAGATATACTGTCTTCATTTCCTTACCTGCTGTCATTCCTCTAGACAATTGTCTTATCTCCATCATTCTTCTTATGCTGCTGTAGCCAAGGTCACCCTGTGACCTCCTATTTCTAAATCCTTTGACATGTGAAGGGATCTGGTTAGGTGATTTACAAGCTCCTTATCCCACCCTAACAAGATGCTATACATTTGAATTATTTCTTGACTCTCATCTTGTTAACAAGACAGTTAATTTGTTGAGGTTCTATCACCCAAGTGCCCATTGTCATGTTACACATGTTGTCTCTTTTAGTTCACACAACAGCCTCTGAGGTGGGTATCATTTCCTCACTTTACACATAGGGCAGAAGAGAAATTCAATAACTTTCCCACTTTCTTCCAGCTACTAAATGATGGAGCTGAGATTCTAATTTCCAAAATCGACCCTGTTATTTTTCCACTACACTATTCTATCTCTCTTCTCCCAAACAGATGTTAACACCTATTTCCATATGACCAATTCATTATAGGTACTAAAAACTGGTGAGCTTATATTTTAAAATGATGTCTATTCTGAAAATTAGACCCACTAAGGGTTAGTCACTGTCCTGTGGAATATACCTAGGAGTGGTGACAGTTGCAGATATTTAAACCAGGGATAAGGGAAGTAGCTGTTGCTGTATAAGCGGTGAGTTTCTGGATTTCAGTAAAATAAACCAGGATTTTGTTTCTTGAAGTAATTATACTCTGGAGAGAGGAAAGAAGGATGGAGACAATTATGAATGACCTTGCATCTCTGAGCTGTTGAGAACTTCTGGATCAGTGGCTGATGTTTTCATAGCCTTTTCAAGTGAAACCTTTCAGTGACGTCTCAAGCCACAGACCACCACTTGACAAAAGGAATTTTTTCAAGGATATTAACCTTAATTTGAGTGTTGTATAAGGATTGTCATATTAAAAGAAAAAAAAATCTCCAACTACATTTTCTAATGCTGTCTAGCCTTTCTGAAAACTCAGAGGTTGAAAATTTTTTTAGTATCATTGAATTTTTTTGAGTGTTATCATTTCAGTGATTTGTTTAACTTTAATGCAAGAGTTGGCAGGGAGTTTCCATAAAGAATACAACTCTTCTAACAAGCCTAAGCCAGTAATACAGTTGATACTACTCAAAGTCTCATCCGTGGGCTTTGTTTTTCTGGGGTCCATAATTAGCGAAGAAAACTGTTGAATAAACCCTCTGTAAGGTCCCTTACCTTGGGAAAAAGTTAAGTTCATTACTGTCTCTCTGGGATCGTGCTTTTTTGACCTTATTTACTAAACATTGTGATTGCCAATATCATAAGAGTTCTAAGATAGATAGATGTAAATGAGAAATGATGGGTAGGATATTTTTTTTTGATTAATGAAAATGTAACAAAGATGACTTGATTTAAATTATATTTCCTTTAAGTGGAAAATGTTTGACATATGTGAATGCACACAAGACCTCCTCTCTGTGATATTTTGCCCTGTGCCTCCTTTTACAGAGCCACAGACACAATATAAAGTTGATGTGACTGCCTCAACCTCAAATGCATTTCATTCATGGAATCACAAGATTTTTGGTTTGTTGAGGCATCCTGAGAAACTTAAAAGTTTTTTTTCTCTTTTCTAAAATACTGAGACTGTTTATTATCTGGGTGTTTTTGGCATTGTCAAAATGCCAAAAAGTTTGTGGACATTGTCTTCTCATTTAGGGCCATCACCTTTTTTCAAGATGTGTGTGTTAGGTGGTGGGGAGCCTAGCTCTTCTGTGTTGTTTTTGAGCTGTGTATTTACTTAGCAACTTCGTTCTCTGAGTAGTTGTTGAAAGAATAGAAGTTTGTAAATTATACAACACTAAACAGTGGATGCCATCCATGGCTTTTAGCCCAGACCTTGTCAAATGGTTTTCTATTTTCAGGCCTGGCCTTAAACATTACTGTGAATTACAGAAGCATTAGCATTTCTCAATTTAAATGTATCATTTTTAATTAGTTTCTAAAACTCTAATTTTAATGAAGAAAGCACAAGCATTTGTTACATATGTTGGGAAAATGATTATTGACCAAAGAACAAAAGACCTTAGTGTTCAATATTTGGGTCCATGTTTGACTTTACCTGTGTGTTAGGCAATTTTTTATGCTATGAGGCTATGTCTTTGAATAGCATCTAATGATGACATATGTCTATACCAAGCATCATAAATTGATTTCGGTTCCTATGCTCATTTTCATCTATTGTTAATGACTGTCTAGAGTACTGTGTTGTGAAGGATTCTGAGGCTCTCTTCAGGCTTAGTGTCAATGTATTGAGATCACATGGTAACAATTGATCCTTAGGCTGGAGGGAAACATGGTAGTATATGGTCATGAATTTGTTATTCTTGATATGTACACTCCCAGAAAGTGTTGTCCAAAGACCTAATAGGCAAAGATACATGAGGCTCTTAGCTTTTCAATAATTTTTCTTCTAGCCATCAATAAGATGGTGGAATTTGTCTTTTTCCCATCCTCCTTGCTGCTAAAAAAGGAGGCAAAACATCTCTAGAAAAGGTTTCTGTCCGTGTACTTTATTCACGATTCATGAGCACAACTGCATTTTAAAAAGAATAAACAGATATATCCAAATTAAGTGTCATAAGAGCCAAACAGGACAGTGTGAGGCTTGGATGAGTGTCTGGGTCCCATCTGTTTCACATTCAGGTCCCTGGGGTCAGGGAGTGCAGGGCTGATCCTGGTGGCTTCCCTGCTATCCTTTTCGGTTTTCCTCTGGACATGGCTTGGGAGGGATGGGAGATGTAGCAAAGCCCTGTCAGCTAGCTCAGAATCCATCCTGGGCTGCATATCCTGATTGCAAAAGCAGCGTGAGGTGATTCGGGTTTGAGGATCAGCAATCTTATTCACCCTGGGGCTTGGCAGGTTACTCAGGGCTTCAATTTCCCCTTGTGTAAAATAAGGATAATAATAGTCATCATGAGGAACTGAAGGCATAATGACCCTGGAAGCTCCACACAGTGTTTTTCACATAGCAGGTACTTAATAAATGTGGCCTGTTGTTACACTTCATAAATATTCATAACTATTGAGAGGAATAAGGGGTAAGTATTAATATAAATATTCCAGAATTTTTCAGTTTCCTCATAGAATTTCTAAACTCCCGTCTGCTTTTTAAGCAGTTTTTAATTGCCTTAAAAGTAATATCCCTTCCTTCTGATCTCTTCGCATTTTCTTCTCTATCCATTTCTTCCACTAATGCTTGCTTTTTCTTTCTCTCATCTCCTCTTCCCTAGTTCCCACTGACTCTGTTTTATTCTCTTCTTTCTTTTTCCTTTTATCTTTTCCTATTTCCTTCTTGAATGTGTTTTATTGTCCTCTCTTCATTTTCTTCTCATTTTTTCTTCTCACACTTTCTATCAAAAAGTAGTTGTGAAAATTATTAAGACAATAAAAATGAGTGTAAAATAAATAGGAAAAGAATTATTTTAACTTATTAAACAGTAATTTTAATTAACTAGTGACATTGATGTTACCTTGGAGCAGAGCATGGACCAAGGTATAACCTATGAATGATGCATGTGATAACAATCCCCTTTCTCTTAACTCGTTCCATCTCTAGAGATTAATGGTCATGGATGAACTGATATTTGAGTTCATTTATTCCTTCATCTATGAACAAGTGCTAAATATGTGCCAGGTACTGTGTAGCTTGTGGGGAAGATGATTACTGTGCAGTAAGGTCTGTTCATGCTTACCCCACTCTAGGAAGTGATCTGTAAAATGATTGTAGGATGGGTGGCCAGAGAAGAGAAGTGAATGAGAGGGTGCTGGCCTAGTGCACAGGACAAAGGAAGAGGAGGCTGTGGATATTCTAGGAAACTATAGCTAGTTGTGTACAGCAAATCACAGGGTACAAGAAGTCATAATGAGAAGGGACTGGGTCATAAAGAACCTTACATTTTGAATTAGTTAGGTTATGTTAGGATGCAGTAGCATATAGACTTCAAAAGTTCTGTGGCTTTAACAAGATGGAAGTTTATTTCTTGATCAGCGATTGCCTTGGTTGGTTGTCCTGTTTCAGCAGTCTTAACCAGTTAGTCATAGCCCATCATTTATGAGCACTCTTTTGCATGTATCCTTATCTCCCTTGCTTCTCAACTGGCCAATCCCAAGCCCTATTTAAATCCAATTCTCCACCCACTCTGCCCCTGCACCTCTCCTGAAGAACTATTTTATACCTTCTTCTATTTCCCTTAACTCTTCTTCACTATCAGCCAATAACGAATAGCCATATCTGTTATTTCCCTGAGAGGCTAGATTAGGATGAGAATATCCACATGCTACATGGCCAAATTGACCAAGCCTCCTGTACCTGTCCCCTCTCATTCTGCCTTCTCTCCTGTCACGTATCCTTGGTGTCCTTGCTCCAGTCTAAGGTGAATTCCTTTCTGCGTGCACTGAATCCCGTCCTCTCTCACCTACCTGCAGAAGTACTCCAGCAATTCTGCCCTCTCTCTGCAGCAGCATCAGATTTCCTCTTCCGCTCGATCATTTCCATCAATGTATAAACACGCAGTGCTATCTTCCATCTTTAAAAACAAACCTCTCTTGACCCCACTTAACTCTCCAGTTATTGCGTTATTTCTATGTTCCTCTTTAGAGAAAAACACTGTAATCCACACTTTCTCTTTTTCTCCTATTCTCACCTCACATCACCAAAGAGAGTCTCTTGTTAAGGCCATCAGTAATTGCCATATTGCCAAATCGGGTGGTCAATCCTCAGGCCTCATTTTACTCAATTAATTTTTAGAATTTGACTCAGTTAATCATCTCCTCCTTTTGAAAAACTCTAGTTGCTTGATTTTCTGTAAACCATTTAACTATGTTTCTCTTCTTATCTCAACAGTTACTCCCAAATAGCTTTTGCTAGTTCCTTGTCCTCCTTCCACCCTTTTTTGTGTATTGGAGCAACCAGAGGTTAAGTACTTAGGTCTCTTCTCATCTCTGTGCATACTCATTCTCTAGGGCAGTATCTCTTCTGATATCACAGATTCAAATGCCAGTCCTACACAGATGACTCCCAGATTTTTACCTCAGTCTTAGACCACTCCCTTTAACTCTTGCCTTGGAGATCAACTTCCAGGTGACATCTCCATGTGGACAACTAATAGGCATCTCAACATTAACACGTGAAAAATTGAACTCTTGCTTTTTCTCATCTCTCTCCAAACCTGCTCCTTTTACTCATTCTCCTCATTCGATCAGGTGCTCAGGTCAAAAAACTTATAGTCATCCTTGCATCTTGTCATTCTTTCACATCTACATCAAATCACATCAGTTTATTTATTCAAAATATTTTTGGAATCTATCTGTTTCTTGCCACCTCCACTACTCTGGTCAAAATCACATCGTCTCTTTCCAAATGAATGCAGTGTATACCTGGCTGGTCTCCTTGCTTCCTCCTTTGTTGTACCATAATCTGTTCTCCATATTGCAGCCAAGGTAACTGATTAAAAACTTAATTCAGTTCGAAACTCTCCAATGGCTCCCAACTCAGAGTAAAAGGCAAAGTGCTCACAGAGCCCCACGTGATCTGGTCCCAGCTCCCCACTGACCTCACCTCTCACCACCTACTCCTGTGTACTCAGCCACAGGGGCGCTTCTCAGACACTTCAAGCAGTTCCTACATGTAGGTCTCTGAGTTAATAATTTTTAAGTGAATATTTCATTTTAAACCACAGAATCAACTTTTCCTCAATCACAGTCTGTCTTTCCTTTCCTTTCCTTTCCTTTCCTTTCCTTTCCTTTCCTTTCCTTTCCTTTCCTTTCCTTTCCTTTCCTTTCCTTTCCTTTCCTTTCCTTTCCTTTCCTTTCCTTTCCTTTCCTTTCCTTTCCTTTCCTTTCCTTTCCTTTCCTTTCCTTTCCTTTCCTCCTTGCAGAATTCATGGAAAAGTTATGAGCTTGCCTTTCAGTAAAGTGTTTCTTAGAGGACATTGCTCTCCATACTTGTCCAGTTCCCATTTTCAATTTAGGGAAATATAATTTGTGAAAAACAAACAAAAAAAAAAGTAAAATGTAAAAGAAACACTTTTCTTTAAAGCTTTTGACTTGATCAAAAAGACCAGGAACCAGATGAAGCTGTTTCCTGTATTATGTAAACTGTGTCTAAAGAAGAAATATGCTTGCAGTGCACAGGAAAGCTTGGCATTGTTTCTAGTGCCATTTGACATTTCTTGCACTATAAAGCAATTGATATGTGCACTACAAGCTAATCATTTGGGGAAGTGTTTTTGATTTTGCTTAGATAGGTGTAGTATTCAAATTTTAAGACAGTTATTCAAAATTATGGTATTTTTGGTCATTTGTTTATTTTGAGAGAAAGCCTCATTTAAAGAATGTTTTATTGTAGTTGGTTATTTTGGTGTGTGTGTGTGTTTGGTTTTTTTTTTGAGACACTTTTTTTTTGTTTTGTTTTGTTTTTCTGAGTCTCACTCTGTTACCCTGGCTAGGGTACAGTGGTGTTATTGTAGCTCACTGCAACCTCAAACTCCTGGGCTCAAGCAATCTTCATGCCTCAGCCTCCCTAGTGGCTGAGACTACAGGCATGCGCCACCATACCTGGCTAATTTTTCTATTTCTTTGTAGAAATGACATCTCGCTCTTGCTCAGACTGGTCTTGAACTCCTGAGCTCAAGATCTTCCTGCCTCAGCCTTCCAGAGTGTTAGGACTACAGGCGTGAGCCATCATGCCTAGCATGTATTAATAACTGGTTATTTTGAACTGTCCATGGTCTTTGTATAAACTCACCAAACTTTTCCCTGATTGTATCATAATGCAAGCCTTATTATTCATTTTCCTGATAAATATTTTCCTTTCCTAAGGCAAAGCTGGCAATTTACTTGTACTAACTGACATAACTAAATGTACTTATTATCTAATGCAAAAAGCTTTCCGATGTGCTAGACATGCCTGAGAACTTATATGCTGAGCTCTCTTTTTAGATTCATTATGAAGAATAACATTAGAACATGATACAACTGCCACTGCCGCAGCATGTGGGAAATAGTAGCATAGTTGTCACAAATATAATGTCTGTTTTCCCATGCCTTTCATGATTGAGTATTACTATATCTTTTCAATCAGATGTCTCTCTTTATAATGTAATTTATCATTTAGTTGGTAATTTTGTTGTGTCTACTGCATGCAGAATCCTAGGATAGAGTCTGTGGGTCATATACAGAAGTATAGGCTCTGATCCTACACCCAAGCAGTTAAAAAACCTTTTAGGAAAACAAGCTGTGAGAAACAGAATATAGCCATCTGTTAGGAAGACAAAAGAGGAGTACCTTAAGACTGAAAAAGAGAACAGGTCACCGTGTGTGTGTGTGTGTGTGTGTGTGTGTGTGTGTGTGTGTGCACGCGCACATCATAAGTAACTAATGCTGAGGAGATTGTAGATCAGAGACTTACTAACTGGTTGTGGAAAAGGCATTGAAAGCTGAGCTGAACAATTATTAATATAGGCTTTCAAACAACAGTGACAGCAACAGACACATCCCACAAACAAAATAAACAACAAAAGTCCTTATTAGGCAATTCTCTTGGAAATCACTAAATGGCATCATAATGACTTTCCAGAATTAATGGGACTTTCCAAAATGTTTATGGTAATTTAAAGGATTAGTCTATCTGATGACACAATTTGCTACAAAAGTATTAGATCGAGACACATGAAATTGCCATTTTGTGAGTCCTAAAGTGTTGAGTATCAGCAGGTTCATATGACTGACCTAATATAAGTGATTTGAAGGCAGAGACTGTGTGTTCTTACTTTGCACAGCCTGGTGCCTAGCGCATATGGTAGGTGCTCAGCCATGGACTGAATGAACTGAATGTTGGACTAAAACTGAATATTTGTTAATATGTGACACATGAAGAATAATTATGGATATTTTTCTAATTGAGAATAAATGTTTTTAATCTTATAAAGACACAGTGTTATTGTAAAATTAATTGCAAAATTGCTCAAGTGAATCCTATGAGTGCTTGAGTAATTTTTAGTAGTTATAGAAATTTAGGGAATACTACATGTATTAATAGTTTTTCAATGAATACAAAAAAGCAAAAAGGTCTGAGGCCCCACCTGGCCCATGTTTGGAATGGCCTCTTCTCCTGACTCTAATGTATCCTGTTCTGAAATGTTTGGTTTTTGTCTTGGAGTGATCATAATGGCTGCTTCTAAGGCTTTTATAGAATCACACAGTATGACAGGGGTCTGCAGGTGTCATCGAGCCCACACGCTCAGTTTGCAGGTGAGGGAACTGAGGCTCAAGGTGACTAAATGACATGGCATGGTTGTTAGACATGTGGTAGCACAATGGGAATTGAGACTCAAGTTCCTGACTCAGGTTGATACTTCATCCCTTACACCATGATGCTCCAACAGGAACCGCCCAAATTGTGGTTACAGTGATTATATCCGCCTAGGACACGATTTGAGGCAGATATGGAAACAAAGCCAATTCCATTATTTGTAGTGAAAAGCTGTAGGAATCCTGATAATAAAGAGAAGATTTATTTCCTGTTCAGTCTACATCCAACAGCTTTCTGTTCCCCTGTATATATAACTGCCAGTGATAGCCAGACAAAGTTAATTCTTTAAAGATAGGGCTGGGAAAAAAATAAGAATATGAAGATATACATAGTTTATGCCTTGTGAATATTATATTCACAACATTTTGAATGATTTTATCAAATTCCCTCATTATTTTTAGAAGATAAAAGTGTAAATGCAAACATTTTCATATCAAATTTTGAGATTACTTTAAAATTTTCATAATTTAAACTTGCATATGTCATAGAAACCATTTCATTTTTCATCAAAAGAATGTACTGCTGTCTTGTTTAAGGTACTGTTACTCATAATTCCCTTTTTATATCATTTTTCTTAGGTCTTGAATGTTTTTAGAGTCCAGTTTCAGGGGAATTCCTTTGGTAGTCTTCATTGAGTGTCAGCAAAAGATGTTATTTTTGGCTTCTGTCCTGATTAACCCAGACGTTTCAATGTGTGTTATGATGGGTTATTTGATGGATAGTCACCTGTACCCTGACATCAACTAAAACTTGGCCACTAGAGTTAAAAGTTAGTGGTGGATTGTCATAATTTCCCATCTTTTCTTTGATTAATACTTCCTTTTGAGATCTGAAAGGGAAATGTCTGGAAGTGTCATTCGATGTACAGCTACAGTCAGGATGAGAAGGAAGACATGTCTTTTATGGGGAAAGAACTCAAAGTTGATCATAACAAGCTCACTCAGGGCAAAGAAATAAACACCTCCCCTTTCTAAAAGGAAAGAAGAAATAAACACTTTGCTCACATTTAAAAGTGTTTTTTCCTAACATTTTATTAACTAAATGGCTTTATTTAGGTTAAAAAATAGCATATGCAAAAGAATAAGTAAAAGAAAATTCTTAAGTGACAAATGACAAAGGGATTTATTTATAATGCATGAAGTTATATACAGTAGCTTTAGATTTTAAGTGTACTGTTGTAAGATGTCATGTGAAAATATGTAATTCTTATTTGCCCTTTATTTTTGAAGAGTAGATAGAATATTCACTATACCTGGAGCAGTCCTTGTGTACAAAACCATGACATTCCTTAACTATAGAATTATATAAGAACCTTACCTTCTTACTTTTTTTTTGGTGAGAGGGGGTTTCTTTTAACTCCTAATTTATATAATGTGTTTCACTGTATCTGTCAATATAAATATTCAGAAAATGTCTGATTATAGCCCTGATGTTTACACACAGAGAAAGTATTAATTGATTCACTTTATTTAGTATTTATTGAGCCCTGAATATTGAGTGTCTCTTAAGTGACCTGGCTTACCAGCTGCAGAATAGTAAAATAAATAGGCACAGTGCTTGCTCTCCTGGAGTCTATCATCTAGTAAATGAGACAGTCAGGGAGCAAGTAAATAAATTGATGTATAATTACAACTTGTGATCATTTTGCTAAATAAGCAGTAGAGGAGAAGCTGCCATGCTGTGAAATGACAGTTAAGGAGAGACCAGGAGGATATGGAAGAAAGGGAAGAGTTGTCTAGCTAAAGTAAATGGTGTGAGTAAATACCTGAGGCAGAAAAGAATTTGTTTAATTCATGAAATCAAAAAAAGGCCATAGAAGTAGATCATCATGAGTGGGGAGGAATGTGAAAGGAGATGAGAGTGGAGAAGTAGCAGGGTCTGGTCCAGCTGGGCTCAGGGACCAGGGTAAGATCTTTGCATCTTGTTCCAATTGCAAGGGGGCATCACAAACCAGTAGCAATGGTTACTACAAGGGTGGAGAAAACGAGGTAGATGGGAAACAAGGATGGTAGGGAGGCTTTTTACTGTTTATCTTTTCATGCTGTTTGCTTATTTAGAAGTATTTGAATTTATTGTCTATTACTAGTTTTAAATTTAAAATATTTTAATGGAAGCCATTTGCAGTTATAAGTAAGGATGTATCTTAATATGAATCTGCTTTTAAAAGATGACTTTGGGGCATTTGTGTGGGGAATAGATTGGATGGGGCCAGACTAGAAGTGAAAGATGGCAACGTGTACTAGGGAAGTGGTGATGCAGCTACGACTAGAGCAATGGCAGTGGATTGCGGACGAGGTTATTTGAGATTAATTTGGGAGGGAGAAAGAAAGTGTAAGAATTGTTGATAAGATGTTAGGGGTAAAGGAGTGGGAGGGAAACTAAGGTAATTGTTTGAGCAATAGAGCCATGTCCCATGGTACAGAACATCAGGAGAGGAACCAGTTTCAGAGAAATTTTTTTAAGTGGTAAATGTGGTATGGCTGTGAAACACCAAAAATGTGCTGTCAAGTAGACAGTTGGACATAGGAGTCTGCAACTAAGGAAGAGGTTTGGGTTGGAGATAAGAGTTTGGGAGTCATCAACTTGCATATAATATTTAAAGCTTTGATAGTAGAAGGGACCCTTTAGAGAGCATAAGGGAGAAGGCAAAGGACTAAGCCCTAGGCCTTGTCCACACTTTGAGGGTGAGAAAGAAGAAGAAATCCTTCAGGAAGATGGAGAGGTACAGCCAGAGCAGCAGGAGGAAAACTAGGACAATGAGGTGTTTCATTATCTGTGAGTGTTTCAAGAAGGACAAAAATCCAGGAGCCTCTTGCTCTAGTCTGTATTCTGCCACTTCTTTTCTTTTTCTATTTTTGTATAATTCAACTAATTTCTTGTACTTTTTCATTCTTTATCTGTAGTGTGGGACTAATCTGTCTTATCTATTACACAGGCTTAAGATGGGCAATGTTGAGAATATCAGTTGAATTAATGTTTTTGGTACGTATTAATCTATAAAAATCTGTTTGCTTATTATATAATATTCTGCCATAATTATACAAAGGCAGATGATGTGTGCAATTTTTTTATTACCATGATAATGCTTCACTTTAAACAACTATGCACTTGTAGCATAAAAGAAGTTTAAATCAAAATTATGTTACCAAATACTATTGAATTAATATATTTACTTGAAAGGAGGGGTAGCAATTTAACAAGATATATTTATAAAAGGAAAATCTTTAACCAAACTACAGTATATTGTTTGAAATCAAAATACATTTTTCTGTATTATCTTTGTTAACAACTAATGTATGTCTAGGTGGAGAGACATCCCCAATAATTGTGGTCATTATAGGGTTAAAATGCTGAGTTAAAGTAAGTCACTGGGAAGGAAAAAAAAAAAAAAACACCTTTACACAACTTTGTTAAAACAAGAACAAAGAGTCCATGGAAAGCACCAGGTGTGACAGGGGAAAGATAAGGAACAAACTCTTCTGTGTACATATCACTCTTAGATTATTTAATGACTCGAAAGATGACCTCCACTGAAAGGTGTGGCATGAAAGTGAGCATGAAACAGAACACTAATCATATATTTCAGCAACTCTGATTTCCAGTGGGCTGGGCCTTGGCGCTGACAGTCAACGTGTCCATTGTGAGACAGGTTTATTTCTTGCATAAGTTTACCATTATCTTGGAAGCTCTGGTTACTGGCAAGGCACCCTCTGCCTACTGCCCTCCATGTTTTTTTCTTTCTTTCTTTTTTCCGCCACTGTGGAACTTAGATATCTGGTTTGACTTCTGAACTGCTTTGGGCTTTCTCATGTTGTGATTTTGTCCCAGAGCCCATAATTAAGTAATCATTTATTAGTCCTTGCCGTGTAATTGAGATGCAGGTTATCGTTCCCCTTGGCTTTTGCGATGACTTGTGGCACCTACCTTTTCCACCTCCTTATATCATGAGATTAAAGCGCTGAGTGAGCTCAAGTAATGTAATAAATCTGGAATTAATTAACTGCACTGAAGATGATTATATTATGAATTAAGTAGCTCCTTCTCAGGGCATACTGTAACTACCACAATAAATAAACACATAAAATCCAGTTTTCAGGGGGTTTTTAATTTTCAAAAGAGCTTTCACTAATTCTATTAATATTTATTGAGTCCTATCAGTACCTATTGTATATAACCTCATTTATTCTGATTGGAAATGTCTTTCCTTTCACAGTAATGTAAATTTACTGGTGATAGAATAAAGAAATCTTAAGCTCTCCACACCCCAAAGACCTAATTGTCATAAATGTTTGCTGAGCATCAACTATGAACCAGGAACCTTAGCATGGTGCCTGGCACATAGAAGTGACTTGGTACAAGCTTCTATTTAACCTTCAGGAGACAATTTGTCTGGGAAAAGAGATATCTAATTATAAAAACTAACCATAAGATAACATTTCATAGACAAAATAGAGGAAATTACAAAGAGATATAGAAGAAGGAAAAGAGTACACCAAAGTTATGTTTATAGTCAGCCAGATAACTAAAGGCTTTCTTAATTATTTTATACTTAACACCATGGTAACAAAATGTTTTCAAAGTTATCTGAATTTTTAGGTGCTTGATTGGAGTGATAGGAAGTACTCTATCCAATGTTGCTTCAAATACACTGCCACTTTATCTTCTGTGTGGCTCAGTAATGCTTATGTTTAGAATATGAGGAAAGTACTTTGACTTCTGAGTAGCCTCATGGCTTATAAATGTGGCCTAGGTCCAAGGATGGTGTGTTTCATCACCATTAATTCACATTAGACCATTTATATTAAATTTACATTTTCATACATTTCATTAACTTGTCAGTTGGCCCCATCCAGAAGTCGTTAATGTTGGAAGAACAGGAGCTGAGGATTTGGCTGTTGATTCGGCTGAATTATTCTTACAGGAACAGAAGACAAAATAAGTCAATAATAAAATTGATTTTTTATATTAAATCACCAACTGAACAGCTATCAGGGCTGTCACTACATGCACATCTGGATTGACTATTGTAAGTATTTTCTGAGCCCAAAAGTATACTGATTATTTGATTCAATTGATTCATTGGTGGTGGGAGGATTGGAAAACTCCTCCAGAACCTATCTCTCATGCATGAGGGGTGATGACATTGCTTTCATTGAGCAAACATAAAAGCAACTTCATTGTTTTTAAAGCCACTACATTTTTGTAGCTCTTCCCAGGAGTTCTTGTGACCCTCTCTAGACAGCCAGCAGTGTCTGATCTCATTGTTTAGAAGCTCATCCTTTTCCTTCTGAGAAGGAACTGTTTATTTAGCATTTGGCCAATGCAGCCCAGAGGAGAGAGAAGAAAAACAAAAAACAAAACTAAACCAATAAACAAAATCATTTAGTGATTTGGGACAGTGAGGGAAAATTACAGAAAGAGAGGAGCATAAAACTCCCAATTCAATTGATTTATGATGTTAGAAACAGATTTGGCTCTTTGATTATTTGAAAAATTAAAGGGGTTAGACAAAGTCAGAGTTTCACACTCACAGCCTATGGGCTGCTTCTGGCTAATACGGTGTCCAGAAAACAAAAAAGAAATTAAGTTTGAATGCTGTAAGTAGGCTATATGCTTTTAGTTCCTCCAAGACCTCACTCTCCCTGTTACCTTACACCTGACTCTTCACATTTTTATGCTACAGCCCTGCCATGAAGATCCCAGAGATTGCAACACCTGTGTAAATGACCTCTGGTGTGTCTTTCACCTCTACTGTTTTATGAATCTTAGGCCAGGTACAGAGTTGGCATTTAGTAAATATATGTTGAATGAATGGATGAATAATACAGATGCATGTGTCTGTTTTAAGTTGGTTTAGCCATATGTTTCATGAGTGCAATTTTCTGAAAATGCTATCAATGTGTGTCATTATATGGAAGGGAAAGAATGGTAAGGAACTTTCTTGGGAACTTTTTGTGGGAAGTTGGAAAGTTGGAGTTTTTATGAATTTACAGATTATTGGTTTGGAATTCGTTGAGAATATGGAAAATAGTTTCTTCTTTGCTGTCTTTTACTGGAAATCTAATGCTTATAAGTATCTCTTGCTCATATTTATAAGTATCCTGTTATCCACGTATTTAAATCAGATTTCTATTTCACCTTCTTCTTCCCACCATCCTTATCCCCATCAGAACAAATTATTTATCAAGCTGATTGGTGACATAAATTGGTTAGTGTTGTTTTGCACGTGACTTTTTTTTGGCTATCATTGTCTTAGAAAGGAATAGTGTGTGTAAAAGTAGTTGAGTATCACCTCTCTTCAAAGAAATACAAAGAGGTGAAAGTAATCTGAAAGAGGACTCAGTGTGTTCGGGTTTTGGCTTTGTTTAAAATTTTTTCAAAAATCTTTTAGGTCAGTTAATTAGAATCTGGTTGAATCTAAAATATTACACTTTTTTTTTTTTTTATTTTGGCATATTATGGGGGTATACACTTTTTTTTACTTCATATTTTTTCATAGCTTCGCATTGATTCAAAACATATTCATTCTTTCAATCAATATTTACTAAGTACCCATCATATGCTAAATGGTCGGATTCACCAGATTTCTCTTCCCTTCAGTTTAGCAAAAATCAACAACAGGAAACACGCAAGCAAAAGGATAGGCCAAGCGGAACCAGCCTCACCATTCTCACAGCAGTTGGTATTGCCACCAGGGTCTGTGGGTAGTGTGTGTGAACCACTGATTCTCTTCCTTTATCTCACATTGTGCTACATTTTAAACAGGACTCGGTGCGTGGATTCGTTTCTTCCTTTTCTCTTACCTGTCTTAAACCCACAGATAAAGATTATGCATGTTCAAGTTCAGCAAGTATTGTGGGAGTGCCTAGTATCTGCCTATCCTTGATTATGCTTTAAAAGGCAAGGTAGTGTAACTCTGTTCACATTTCACATCCTAGAGAGAGCATTTTACAGCAGTCCCTGACATTTAGACAGGCATGTAGCCACTGAAAAACCCTTGTCTAAGATCTCCTAGAATAAGCACAGTCTTCTAAACATTGTCTGGGTATTTAAACAAGCTGTGCTGGTGTCAGTTCTAAGCTATCCTCCTTTTGTTGCGGTATTGATTAATATTGAAGGAAATGGACATAAAAGGATCCTGTGTTTGGGGTTGATGAATTTCACAGAATAGTTAGGCTATAAATGAAGAATTCATTTATAAGTTTCTCCTTGGTATTATTTTTAATAACATAAATCCTATAACACACTCTATTTGATTAAAATTAGTGAAAACTGTCATCAAAATTAGTGTATCTTTTAAATATCAGAAGCATCTTACCTTTTGGTCATTATGTTCCCCCCTTATTCCTAGAATAAGGGGGAAGAATTTAATTTAGTTTAAAATATGAATAATGTTCACACCTGCAAACCATTATTCTGCCTCCTTAAATTTCAGAGCCTAATTCACATCATCTTACATTTCATTGCTTTGTTTGGGGATGGCGTTGAAAAAGTAAAATCATAGGACATGCCACTGTTGTTGATTCTAAGTGAAAAGCCATAGTTTATCAACACTGCTAGTGCTTATTTTCTGCATTATGATAGAAAAAATAAAATATGTATTTTCTCCCAACTTTCCCTAGAGTGGATTGGGTGGCACCTTACTTCACATGATACGAATCCTACTTTTTCCTTCCAGTCAGAGTTCTGTATTCCTGTAATCACTTTGTCATCTTTAAGAGGGAGAGGAAAATGTTTTGATTGGAAGACAAAAAAATCTATTCATATTAGACATAATCTAGTCAGACATTCACCTTGTGCAGCTGTTTCCATTTCAGAGAATATCACAACATTGGGTAGAATGATGATGAGATACGTTATTATCCAACAGAATCACAGCAATGTTTAATTAATTCCACATTAACCAACATGGCAACATGTTAAACCTAACAGCTGTGGTTAACGTTTGAATATGGAACCCATAGAACAGTTACAAAGAAAGAGAGCTAAGAAAGATCCCTTCAAGTTAATTCATTAACTACTGACAGCACAAGGAACAGAAGTAAAAGTTCATGTCTGAGTTTAGGGCCACTTATTGGGCAAAGCTTTGACAAATCATAATACAACCCAACAAGGTGTTGGAGTGGCTATAAAAGCTAATAGAACCCCAGGCTCCACTATAGAAGTACAGTGACCTGATTTAATGGGGGTAATGGTTAGCTCTGTTGTACTCTCCTCTGGTTACAGTCTGTTTGGGTTATTGTCTTCATTTTGGTACACTATGTTTTGGGAGATATTCATGAACTGGAGAGCTTCTATAAAAACATGCACAGAGATGGCAAGAGGTAAAAAGATCATGCCAGCGAAGGGATGATTTGTGAAGTGAAAGACCTAGGGATATTTTGAGAAGATTTAGAAGGAATATTAGCACTGGTTTCAAATGTTTAAAGGGCTGTCCTGTAGTAGCAGGGTTAGACTTCTTCATTATTGTGTAAGCAGATAAGACTGTGAAATCAGAATTAAGACTGTGAATCTAAAACTGTAAGAGGGCATAGAACATTTTAACAATTAGAAGTGTTTTGAGCCAACTGGGTTAACTTAAAAAGTTGTGGGATAGTGTAATCATAGATATTTAACAGATGCTGCAAGATCATTCATTTACAAATTAGTTTTCTATCTGAATGATTTATGAGAGGACATCTTCTAAGAGCTTCTCATTCTAAGACCCTAAAGCTTCTTCTAAGTTAGCATGTAAATTTTGATTTTTTGATATAAAATATAGTCCTTTTTTCTTATCATGAGAGCAGAAATTCAATCTTTAGTGGCTTGCATTCTCTTTTTTAACAGAGTCAAATCTGTAAGTATGATAGTGGGCTGGGCTGCTTTAAAACAAAGGTTATGACTTCATGGCAATAGGCTGAGGGCCAGGAGATAATGATCTTATGCAGACATAAATCTGAAACACTCCAACAAAATGTTGAAAAATATTATCAGAGTGCACTCACAGTTAGGGCTCACCTCTTACGCAGAGCACAAACAATGGGTCTCTTAATTTTTGCAAGGTTTCTATGGGGGACTCATGGCTTTGTCATGCCTCTGGGGGAGTGGAGTAGAAAGGAAGGTGAAATGATGTGGAAAGAATCAAGAATCAATAGCTTTGTGACATTTGAAATACACATTCATATTTATACTGAAGTTTTTTTCTGGCCCATTTTTAAGAAAAAATTACGTGATTTAATTCATTTTTACATTTGATTTCTTTGTGGGCTAGACATCAGAGGACCAAACAGCATCAGGACTCAATGTACATTACTCAGGAAAAAAAGTATAGCTGTGCTAACAAATACACAGTATAAATGAAAATATAGTCATTAAAATTCCCATAGTGGCTAAGCAGTGTGCTGTTATATATGGAATGGGGCTGTAGATTCAGCAAGTTCTGCAGAGAAAGGCTTTGTGGATTGGATTCAGAGCTCATGGGGACTTTGAGATGAGGTCTGGTCTGATAGGGTGAACTTTACTTTGAAAGATCTTGAATGATTTGCCCAAGGACAAGCTGCTAGTAAATGGCACAGTGGTGACTCAAACCCAAATACAGTCAGCGAATCTTATACTCCAGGTCTAATTATTTACTTAATTTCATCCCATTAATATTTTGATTCTGGTGGAATTGGTAAGGAAGGAATGGCAACCACAGCCCAGGCGAGGAGAAAAATCATGAGATGCCCTGGTGTAGGTGTGCCGGGTTGGGAGTTATGGCCCCACCTCTTTGCCTCAGTTTGGGCGGCAGGTTTATAGTCACTCTTCTCCCTGGGAGAGCTACTTTTTGAACCATTACCCATCTGTCTGCAATAAACCGGCCTCCTCAGTGTGGTGTCTTGGGCCCTAATCCTTGAGTAATGATTATAGATGGAAAGTGTCTCTGAGGCAATTCCTACTGAGAACTAGGAGTCCTAGGAAGGATCTATTTATTAAAAATCAGCCAACAGCAATTTTCCCTTTAACTGTCGTCTTTGAGTCTTTGCTCCTTAAATATTCATGAAACCTGCAGTGATTTAAGATTAAAGATCTCCACAAGATAAGTAGTTCCTGGAATCTTATATCCATGGTGGTATCTGGATTCGTTCCTAAGTTTCCCCTGTAATAGTTTGAAATCCCTTTGCAAAGCTTGTATTGCTTTCATTTACTGAAAATGAACAATGCTGAGGCAGGGCCCAAAGGACATTAAAACCCCATTATAGTTCACTTCCTGAAACCATGGATTTGGTCATCCTACAGGTAAAATCACTTCCCTCTGTGTACGGGGAAGTGTAGTGTTTCCTTCTCAGCACAGCTGCAATGTCTCTAAAGTAGTGTCTTTACTAAGTGTTTATTGAATGAATAAATAAATTTAGATAATTCCATACCTCAGGTCTTCTTGTTGTGATTAAATTTGATTCTTAGAAGAGAGATGGAATCTATGTGACATAATCCATTATAATAAGTATCTTTAAATCATTACAGTACCCTTGGGCCAAATTCAATCTTTGATTTTAATTAAATACTAACATAATTAAATTAAATTAAATGCTACAATGATAGTATAAGGAGATAGATAGAGAAACATTTTGTATTTGTCTTTGTATTGGTAACATTTGAAATTATGTGTATTAGAGAAGTATTTTGATATGTATTTCCATCCATTTTACACTTTGTATAGTAGGTGGCATATCAATTCGGATTCAATGAGGTTAATCCACTCCTTAAGTAAAAGATGTTTTTATAACACACAGATTTTTTCAGGAAGGAAATTGGTTCTTCTCCCACCCTCTGAATTGCTCTTCATTAAAAAGGAAAGTGTTTGTTCAGTTTTATTTCTCCCAATGCTGGATGATAGTATTGCTGTGGATGATGTATAATCAGTTTTTATGGGTGATGTTCCCACAAGAGGTGTGGTTTAGAAGTGAACAAGTTACTCTATGATATTCAAAGTTCTCATGTTGTGGTGTGAAACACTTCTCTTACTCTATTTTTGTTTGTGGTTTCAAATCCTAAGGACCTCATGTAAAATTTGTTTCAAGCATTTGAGATGATAATGAGCTCTTTTGATTATTAGTTGAAACCCTTCTGAGAGTTTGTACATTTGCCATTAGGAAGAATTCCTATGACAACACAACAGTCTTGTTGCTCTATGACTTTGTTTTTCTGAGGTATTCCTTCCTCTTAAGCTGGTCAGTCAAGATTGTCATTAAAGTTAACATTGAGATGTCAAAAGCTGATTTTTTTTAAAGTATGAGTATCAACGGCATTTGAGTCATAAAGGAGATACCTTAAGCTGAACCATGCAGTAGGTTCTTGACCTATTCTAGTGTTATTGCTTCCGTTAAAAAAAATCAGTTGTACCAAACCATGGCAAAACAACTTTAGATGGTCAATAGGATTTTTAATTGCAAAGATTTCCTCTGACGTGAGTGTTAATGAATGTCAAAGCAATAACATAAAAAGACATTACTTGTTTAATGATTGATAGAATAAGAAAAACACAAGGCCTTTTGTCAGATAAATGACTACTGTTTGGTGTTCCTTTACCTCAGGAGTATCAAAAGTGATCTCAAGATAGGCAATAATGGCCCAGGAGCTCAGGCAGCAAGTCATAATGTAGTCTGTTATATAATAACCAAAGAAGGAAAGCCAATTAATGTGTATCAGTGTACTTGTTTTCTCACATGGCAACTTTGACATTACTTTAGCAATTTTGGTTTGTTTGAATCCTTTGTTAAAACTTTCTATTTCCAAAGACTTTAAATAAGCATATAAACTTTTATGGGACTGGCTTTGTATATCTATAGTACAGGTGTATAACTAAAGCAAATTTAAATATTGCTCCAAATTGTTGGACGAGCACAGCTGGTAGTGTTTGGTTTTATACAGGTGATGCCGTGACACTGATCCATAACATGAAAGGACAGTGGTGACATCTAACAATTACCAAGTAATAGTCTCACCATTGAGTTTTGTTTTTCTAAATGATAGTTTATACCTCCGGGGTGTCCAATATTTGCTGTGACATGCTCTTAGCATACTATAAGAATTAATGGTTACACACACTCCGTATGATTAAAATCAACTTTGCTCCATGTGTTGCAAGTATGAGAAGCACCGTAGGTCAGTTCTCATGTTCATGTCAGGCAAAATATCTTTAAGTTTCAAAAGTGCTAAGTCGATTCTTGTTGATTATTTTCCTCCATTATTATCCTCATTCCATTACTTCTTTGTGAATCAAGTCATTTTTTGGTCCTGGTAATTGTCTCTAGGAAAAGCTATAAACAATACTACAATGAGTTTTAAGGGAACTAGGCATGGATTTCAGTTGAAAACGCTGCCAACTTGGCTAACTGCTGTTTGCTCGGAATGCCATGTATCCACTGATGGTCTGCAAAGAACTTGTGTGGATGTAATCTTGCTGGCAAATCTGCAATACAAAGTAACTCTAGTTTCTTAAGGATCAAGTTTATTGCAGCTGTTGAGGGACCATGAGAAGAAAGTCTTCCTTCTGTGTCCTCCAGCCTGTTGCCAAGAATGTTTCTTTGGCGTTCTCACTCTCACTCCCGCTCACTCTGCCTTCCACAGATCCAGGAGTGTTGCAGGATGCCCCTTGTCTGTCCTGTTTATTTTCTCATGTCCTGCCTGAAAACTTAAACTAAGGTCATTGCTGTGAGCAAGGGGGCAATGACTTATGAGTCCCATAGCTGGAGGAGAGGGGCAAGGGGCACCACATACAGCTGGGGAGGGGTCTGTGTGGGTCGGGCCAGGAAAGTGGCTGAAAATGGCAAGGTTCAGGTTTCATTTCCCTTTCCACTCTCCAGGTGCTTGACTTAGTGGAACCTATTCCTGAGTGCTAAAGGTGTTTTTTTTTTGTTTTTTTTTTCTTTAACCTGAACAGAGTATTGTTGAATCAGGCCAAGCAAGGTTAGTTGGTTCAAGTGGACAAAACCAATACAATATATTACTGTTATGTGAGACCTGAAAGGCCTGAAAAGGAAACAAAACAAAACAAAACAAAATAAAACAAACCCCTCAATTTCTTCCTCCACTCCTCCATGGATATGCTTATGGTTATAGTACTTATTTCCTATTCTCTTTGTGCAGTCATTTGTAAAGGTCTGTGAAAAGGTGTCTTCACTTTTTTGCTTTATTTCATTTTGATGAAGATAGAGACCAGCACAGGAATGTCTCAGGTAGAATTCACCCAGAAACCGAGTGTTTATTTGACTACAAGGAGAAGAAGAAATGAAGCTTTCTTCAGTTATTCAAGTATAAACAACACTGATGTTCAAACCTTAAAACAATTTGAGAGAATGCTGCTATTTCATTTTACCATATTCTAATATTTGTTTTAAGGCATAATGAAAATATTTTCTGTAAGTACCGTGAGATCCATACAATAAAGCATTTTAATTCATTTAAAGAATCTTAACTTTCATATATGATCACATTGCATTTTGAAAGTGATATTATACTTTTTAATGAATTTTTCATAATTATATGTAATCATCTGAGACATTTCTGTTATCACTTTATAATTTTAGGATAGGAGATTGAACTCAACCAGTTAAAAAATGTAGGTACATTGAAATTTGGGTATGCTGCCACCAGGTGGTGGCAAATCCTTTGAGTCATGTGCTATTGTAATTTAAAAGTTTTTTTTTAACCCTTTTAAGTGAAGGCAGTAAAAATCTTTCTTTAAAAAATACCTTACTCAGAAGCCTAATATGTAAAATACATAGAAGTCAACCAAGTCACTATGATGAACATAGGGTAAGAGTTTCAAAGCCAAATGTTTGTGCCTACGTCTTTCGTCTGGTGACCCTGAGGAACCTCAGGAACACAGTTTGAAAATCCCCATCTCAATTATAATGTGCACATTTTATCTGACATTATGATAAGAAGCAGCTTTAAATTTAAAAAACCCTAAGCAATAGAAAAGGTAGTCTTCTAGAGCAGGAAGAAAGACTGGGACAGCACTTCTCAGAGCCACACGGAGGAGAAAGAGGATGCTTTTAGATCAGGATCCAGTGTGGTATGGTGAGAGAAGCAGACCTGCGTAAGACCATAAATATTAAGACTGCCAAGAGCCCTGTCCAAACAGATCAAGCTCTGTTTGGGCAGAGTTAGGATATACAGAAGATTCTGGAAGAACTAGGGCAGGAGGGTGTGATTTTCCTGAGAGTCAATGATTGGCTGAACTTCTTCAGACTTTTTTTTAGTTTGAATATTGAATTTTATTTCCATTATTGTGATATAAACACATATAAGTATATATCTGTGTAAATACACATATATATTTTAGATATAATCTTTTTGCTTAATTTCTTTTCTTTTTTAATTTCAGAATATTATGGGGATACAAACATTTTGGTTACATGAATTACTTTTGTACAGCTTGAATCAAAGTTACAAGTGTGTCCATCACTCAGATAGTGTGAATTGTACCCATTAGGTGTGAATTTACCCATCTCCTCCACTCTCTTCCCACCTGCTTGATTCCTGTTGAATTTTACTATCATATGTACACATGAGTGTTGATCATTTAGTTTCAATTTAATAGTGAGAACATGTGGTGTTTTTGTTTTTCCATTCTTGTGATACTTCACTTAGGAGGATGCTCTCCAGCTCTATCCAGGATGTTTCAAAAGGTATTTAGTTCACCATTTTTTTTTATGGCTGAGAAATACTCCATGGGACACATATGCCACATTTTATTAATCTATTCATGTATTGATGGGCACTTGGGTTGTTTCCACATCTTTGCAACTGTGAATTGTACTACTATAAACATTTGAGTGCAAGTGTCTTTTTAATAAAATGTCTTTTTTTCCCTTGAGTAAATACCCAGTAGTGGGATTGCTGGATCAAATGGTAGATCTACTTTTTTAGTTCTTTGAGGTATCTCCATATTGTTTTCTGTAGAGGTTGTACTAGTTTGCAGTCCAACCAACGGTGTATAAGTCTTCCTTTCTCTCTGCATCCATGTCAGCCTCTGTTGTTTTGGGACTTTTTGATAAAAGCCATTCTCACTGGAGTTAGGTGATATCTCATTGTGGTTTTGATTTGCATTTCCCTGATCACTAGAAATGTTGAGCATTTTTTTCATGTTTATTGTCCATTCGTCTATCTTCTTTTGAAAAGCTTCTGTTCCTGCCTTTTGCCCACTTTTTAATAGGGTTGTTTGATATTTTCTTGGTAATTTGCTTGAGTTCTTTGTAGATTCTGGTTATTAGCCCTTTATCGGATGTATAGCTTGCAATTTTTTCCTCCCATTCTGTAGATTGTTTATTCACTCTATTGATTGTTATCTTCAGATTTTTTAGACTCGTCATTGTCCAATGAACTCCCTAAGGCTGAAGCTGGAATCTCAGAGTGCGAGGTCATCATCTTCCACACTATCAAGCCCCAAGTTGTCTTTTTTCTGTTTTTCTAGTGTCTTATTTTTCATGTGACTAGAGAAGACAGCCACAGAACAAACTGCATAGCCACCTGTTTACATACCTCCCTGCAATGAGGACATTTGTGCAGAGATCAGGCTACTGCTGCTGCCTCTCTTGCCTATGCCTTGGCTAACATTTTTACTTTGTCTGTGATCTTATACCAGCTCCCTCTCAAATGATCAATACCTTATTTAAAAGCAATGCTTTTTTTTCTGTCCTTGGCTAACTGTCCCCTGAAAACACCTGCCTATAGAAATTGCAAAGTCTCCCAGAAACTATTTTTCTAAAAGGATTCTTTTCTCTCAAAATATCTTTAAATAATGAACCTAATGCAACCTTTGAACAGAGAAGTAGATAAGTATGGTAATACAACTATCCTACAATACAGAAAACTGAGATATTGGAGGGTTAAATGGATAAAACAAAACAAAACACCCTAAAAACAAACAAAGAAAACACCTCACCCACCAAACAACCAAAATCCCCAAGAAATAATTAATAATACACTAATAAAAAACTAGGATGTCTTAAATCATATAATTGTTCTAAGAAGCATATGTATATAATCTACATGCAGTAAGGAGTTTCTAGTTTTCATTGGTGACCAAGTTTAGGAAGAGTAAAGGTTCAATAATGAGGCAAAATGACAGGAAATGCTAGAATATATTCAAATAGCTCTGATCTCCTCAGACTGAAGTCTCCACCAGAGGACTGCCATCAGCTTACTTCAGTGACTCTCACCTGTTAGCTGGGGCCAGACATTGTAGATTAGATTGGGTGGTAAACCATGAGAATAGATTCAACAAATGTGGTATGAGTACCTACTATGTTCCAGGTACTGTTCTGGAGTCTAGACAAACTTCATGGAGCTTATTACACAATGAACACAGAAACAAGTAAGTACGTAATGTTTGGTAATGATAAGTACTGTAAAGAGGAATGAAGACCAACAAGGGGAAAGAGAGTAAAGGAAGCATGGTAGCATGCAGAGGGGTTGGTACTCAAGAGAGGGGTCAGGAACAGCCCCACTGAGAGGGGACATTTGAGCAGAGTCTGGGAGAGAATGACAGAGTGAGCCATGGGTATAGTTCAGGAAGAACATTCCAGGCTAAGGGAAGAATACAAGGTCAAAAAGGGGGCTGAAGAAGGAGCAAGCTTGATGTTTCAGAAAACCAGAAGGCCAACCACACAAGGCTGGAGTGGATGAATGAGGGGAGAGTGGTGAGATCAGAGAGGTGAAGCCTCAAAGGCCACAGGAAGGCGTTTGGACGACTGTGACGTGAGGCCAGGGAGGGCCCTGATTGCCTGTGGGAGACTGTGGGGTGAGCATGGAAGCATGCAGGCAAGTTAGGAGCCTGCTCTGGAATTCTAGGAGAGTGACAATGATATCTTGGACTAGCAAGCACTGCTCATGCCAGGTAACTTTTCTACCTGACTCTCTGCACACTCTATTGATTTATTTTACCTGTCCCCTCCTGGGACAGTTATTTAAAAGACAAATGTCAGCCACCCTTTTGCTAGTCATGGAGGTACCTACTGTTGGTTATAGGATGGCCTGGAGCTGATGTCTTGGCCAAGTCATTTCAATCACCTCACTGAGCTTAGGTGGTCCACATTGGGTCCTTTCTCAGGTCTGACATTCTCTGAGTCCTAATTTTAGTGATTGAACCTTAATGAGCTTCACCACCCAAGATGACCACAGGGGTAATTCCTCTGAATTGAATATAATTTGATCCAGATCTTTTTCCATTCCCTGGGAGCCTGAAAACATTCTGCAATACCCAAATGGAGACCTTCAATCTCCTATTAGACTGATTGGGGGAACTCCGATGACAAGAATGGTCACTGGGTAGAGGAGGCCCCACCAGAAGTTCCCCTCCCTTTCCCATACCCAACTCTCACACACTTCACCTCGTGGTCCTCAAAGTGGCCCTGTGAGCCTTTTTAGGGCCCTCTTTAATGATCACTTGAATCTGACTTTGAGGATATGGGACGTACACTTGACTGCATCTCCTAGGACTAGCCTGCAGAGAGCTCATAGTAGGACTCGGGCATCGTCTTCAGAAAACAGAATATAACAGGAGCCAAACAAACTGTAACCATGAGTTTCAGGAAGGAAGAGACTGCAGCAGCCTTTCGTCCTTGCACAGTGAATAAATGCTGCTTCAATCTCTATCCATCCAATCTCTTTAAAATAAAAAACATCAAACTAGTTGCCAAGGCATTTGCAGTCCAGGATAAGGGTCATCTTTCATGCCTCATACACAAAATTTAGGCAGTAAATTTAAAAATGTGAATCTGTTGAAAGAAAGATCAGCTCTTGAGTTTTTGCCTAAAGTATGTGGCTCCCTCTGGCACTAGTCACATGATCAGATTCTGCAGATTAGGATACCCAGTCTTCAATTAGTCTTCTCTAATTTAGATATAGAATCTAAAACCTGATGTGGAACATGCAGAATACTGATCTCCAGCCAAAACAAAGCAAAGCAAACATTTATTGGGTCAGTGTGTCTACACCACTTAAAAAAGTATTTCAGAAAGTTTTGTACATGTGAGGCTTGAAATAGAGCCCACTTTTAATAATGGATGTTATAATGATGACTATATCAAATAGGTTAATTAATTTGCCCTTTAGTTTCAGAAATTTTGGCTTAGGCTATGAGGGAACAGATTTCCCTGGTTTTAATGCATTCCATACCAGACGTTTGCCCACCTTTCCTAAACATAGATTGATCTCCCCCACCACTGACAAGAGAGAGCTGAGCATTTCTGAAGCTGGCTGAGGTAGTCAAGGAGAAATCTGAGAATTTCCTGAGAAACTTAGAGGAAGGCATAAGCCAAGTTTTGGGGCAATCATATTTACTATTTAAAATTAATAGTCATTATAATCTTATATGCAATGTTATAATTAGTTATAATATATGACTAATTCTCCCAGGAACTCACTAATACCTTGAAAGTGGTCTGGAGGTTGAATATTTTGGGGAAAGCCCCCCTACCCAGGGATCTGGGCTCATTCAAGTGGGGGAAATGAAGGATAAAGGGTGATTTATTGACTATTTTCAAATAATGGAATTTTCCCATAAAGAGGATGATATTGGACTACTGTTCACAGAAGTTTGAATAATATGCAATGAGCTTCAACTGAAGCATGAAGAATTTAGGTAAACTATACAGAAGGATTTCCTATTAATAAGTGGAATTTAGTATAGATTCCCAGGCCACAAAGGTGGTAGTGGTAGTAGGCAGGTAACTGGTAACTCTTGAAAATGTGAGAAAACTGCCAAAAGTAAATGAAAGTCTAGAATGCAAATCATAATTTTGTTTGTTCTGCTACATTCTAAAATTTGCAAATTTTTTCATCAAGATGGAACGTTTAAACCACTATCATATCCAAGTATGGTCAATGCCTCCATTTATGGGAACTCCATATAACATAGAGTGATAACTAATTTTATCCAACCAGAAACTCAGAAAATGATTTTTTGCCATTATCAAAAACATTTATAGTATTTATAAATCAAGAAATATTGCTTTATTCCAGTTTCATAGCAAAATTCTATTCAGAATTGAAGTGTATGTCATTCATAGCATTAGAGTTTGTTTGTTAAGTCACCCAACAGTTTTCAAGAGCACATTTCTTCACTTGCTTCCACAGTATCTGAGACATATCACTTTTTCAGTCTGCATATGTGCTTGTCCCTAGGAGGTTTATCTCAAATCTAGGTAACTTTAGAACTATTTTTTTTTCATGTGTCCTCTGGGTGCATATCCATGGTCTCCACAAAGTCACTTTTTCTTATATACTTTTAAAGGTTATTTTAAAATTACAGAGCAATCTATTAAATATTTACAATTGTCAGATCATATTCAAAGGAATAACTAATAAATCTGAGTTAAATATTGCTGACTTTTAAAAAGAGCATTTCATTATTAAGGCATTTTTAAACATACAAATCAACTTTGATTGTTTTATTTTCCAGCTAATATGGTTTTCTCCAAAATAATTTGAGTGTGCCCAATAACGTAAAGGGATTTTGTTAACATCTGGGTATAGCATGCTTCCTCTTTTCTAAGGGATACTTTTTTGGGAAAAGATTTCTTTTGTTTGGACATATTAAGACATCTGTGCTCTCTCCAATGCTACTGTCCAGGATGGTATCAGGGTTGATTTACTTAAGGTTAGTGATGTTGGTTTCTCAAGATGTAGTCTAAAGGGCAATGCCATAACAATCCAAACCAGTGAACACAGCCCCTGGAGCCTTCTTGAGAAGGGAGTCATGTCCCAGAGGTGGGCTCACTAAGTTACTTTTAAATTATGTTTCATTTGATGACTTCACAGATTTTAACTTCACTTGGTGGCAAGGTTTATTTTCAGATTTCCACATATGAGATTCATAGAAATAATTAGCTGAAAAAAAGTTGGTTCCCAACCTTGGATGAAAAATTAAAATTCCTGCTTCCATTTTCTAAGCTGAGTTTTCCCCCAACTTCCCCCCAGCACTACAGAATTTATCAGGAAATAATTTTCATTTAATTTTAGTTAAACTTTCCACTGGCCTAATACAAATGCCTACTAAGATGAGGGTTGCATAGCCTGTCAGGGGTAGCTGGAGTAGCTGTTTGTTCAAAGTACTTGCTGAAGCAGAAACAACCCTTTTTGTTTTGAAAGCATGTTAATGTGATAATGAAATGCACAAAGCAAAGAAGTTCATCCATATAAATGGGTCATTTAAATAATGAGTAAGAAGGAAGGATGTGGTTTGGTGTCAGTACTGATTAATTAGGACATAAAAATAAATAACCATCCCAACATTGGCTGCCTCCCTTGAAACTTACTCTATTAGTGGGCAATGAAGTTAATGCAATTGACAATATAATTACAGGTTAGTGAGCAGAACAATCCATGAAGAGGCTCTTGTTTCTTTTACAGCTTTAATTAGCTACATAGCATCTCTCTGTTAATTTTCTCATCTCTGCCTTGCTAATCTTCTGGTCCTCGTATAAAAACCTAGGTAGTGTTTTCAACTAACTTTTTAGAATGTTTTGAGTACTAGATATAAATATATATTATTGTTCTAGGTGTTTAATTCAACCAACTTTTGTTAAATGCCTACCATACAACATTCGCTGTGCAAACACATTCGTGAGCTTAGAGGACTACACTTCAGAAAAATGCAACAATATCTAACAGTGACTCACTTCTATTATCCTCTTCTTGGAATCTTTTTAGCTTTTGTAGAAACAGTTCTCAAAGTTTCCAAGGTCTCATGTTAGTGAATTGTGTTAAAGTCGATGGCATGTTGTCAGATTTATTCCTTTCCCAAAGAGTTAATCTCGAGGCAACTTTATTCAATCTGTTTTACACAATCGAGGGTAACACAAGGTAATTGAAAGTTAATTATCAACTCTGCTTCAAATACTCAAGGAACACCTAACTTGTGATCTATTAGCATCACTAGAGGTCATTGGGACTACTGGAAGGGCACTTGGAACACACACACACACACACACACACACACACACACACACACACACACACCCCATATTATGTGAAATAACAACAAACCCCATATAAAACTATTTGAGGTGCCTCCTCCACTCCAGTAAGTGTGAATGTGGTTTGGTTAATATTTTCTTGTTACTGGAAAATGATGACTCTGATGCTGGTTTGGGTTCAGGACACGTCAGCTGTATGTTGGTGGAAATTCTCAAAGAAATAATTTCATTCTGACAGAACCTTTTCAGTGTTTTCTTTTTTCAAAAAGCGTATTTTTAACCTTTCAATGTAGAAATAACTTTCTTACATTGTGAAATGAAAGAAGAAATCAGAGTTGAATTGTGTTTTAGATAATAAACAAGAAAAATGCTCTTCAGGTTGTAGGAATGATTGGTATCTTCAGATTCTTTCTCAAAGATTTATAATTTCCTTTATTTATTTTTTCTGCATATTCCCCAGATTGTCACTTCAAAGTAAATTATCAATATTTTTGACTAAAACTTGCCCTTTTTTCTTCTCTAAGTGTAAAACATGGAGAAAGCAGAATTTTCTGTTTTTCCCACAATGGCTCATTTGTATTCTCTGAACCCAGGAGTAAGGCAAGTTCTAATGTCTTACTGTTTTATGTCACCACTGAGGTAGCAGTGACATGCTGGCTGCTGAAGAATAAATATATTTATCTGGCTTCTAAACCTGCTTACACTGTTGAATAATGAGCAGATGTTAACAATTACTCTAAATGTCTTGGATTTTTGTAAAACTTTTATCAGACTTAGAGTAGTTTATTGATTTAGTCAGAATCATGCCCTGGGCACAAAACATATTGTCATTTGGGATTCAACGTGGGCAGAATGCCTGTCCATTAACATTTTAAATTCAGACGCCAGGGCCTTGCTTCTGGAATCTTCTGAACAATATGTCTCTCTAATATGTTCTTACTCTTCCCAAAAAACCCAAAGCATATCTATTGGCAATTTTTCTACAGCCTCACCTTTTAGGATATGGTACAAAAAATTAGGAATGAGAAATAATGAATATGAAATTTGAACACAAGGTCCGTGCATTTCAGGTAAACATTACAACCCAGAACAGTGAAAACCACCCGTGTTTGTTTTTCAAATAAATGAACAAAAATCTATATTCCCATTTCTCTGGACTTATGTTTTGTTTTTTGTTCTTTTTTTGTAACATCAAGCCATTTAGTTGAATGATACAGAAAGTCACTTTGAATTCAAATATGAAATAAGGCCATCCATCATGTTAACAATTTAATTACCTGAATATATATTTTTCCAGCAAAAAAACCCATTATTTGTTGTATATCTTATTACTGAGTCATTGCCTGGGGACAACCTGGCTGTCATTGTGCAGGCCTTGTGGTAAGCAATGGCAAGATAGGGAGCAGATAAGCCCTGCAGTCCTCTGCCTTCTTTCCCAGCCCCCTCCATCCCGCCTTTGCTGGAGGCCTTACCTGTTAGAGTCTGTGTAATCTTTGTTGCAACAGTGAAATGGTGACTTGTAAAGGCAGCCAAGCGTGGCAGAAAGTGAAAGGGTGGAAAGAAATAGAAATGTGATATTTTCTATCTTCCAAGGGCCCAGGAAATAAGACTCCTGCTCCAAGCTGGCATTCACTATCACACTGAGTATAAGGAAAGTTGTGACATTTCTTGCTTAGGACTCATGGAAGAGGAGAGTAAACAATGCACTAGGTTTCTCTGATTGTTTAAGCATCTGTCTTCCCAGGGATTTTGAATTAAGGAGTAATTTCAGCACAGAGGAAATGGGAAGATTAGAATAAAGGAGGCAAAGGGGAAAAGAGCGGCTTCTGGATCCTTCTCAGGTCACTGGGATCAGGGCTCCTGAGCACTCACCAGGTGGCAGGCAAATGTCTGACACAGGTCTGTTGTTGTGTGCTTGCCTGCTTTTTCACTGTATGCCTATTACAAGTACCTATAACAACATCAGCTAATAAATTGATAATACAGCCAACAATCCTATCTACTTTGGGCAGTCGTGGACATAAAATGGCAAAGAATTTTTTTCCTGCTTTACAGTTTCACACACCATAGTGGTTGGCAGTTTTATTTTGGCCTGCTCTTTTGCAGGGAGCATTGTCAACTGTGGAAGACAGAAAACAAAGACCATACTTAAACCAACCATTAGTGCATGCTGCCTGTTTCCTGGCTGGATAATGTTACAAGAAAGGAAGGTGTTCTGTTCTTACTAAGGCTCTGAATTGAGGATAATTTTTTGCATTTCAGAGTGGAGTCCTGATAAGTGCTAGAGACTACAGGGCTTGGTTGACAACTTTGAGTATGAATCGCCAAGGTAACAGGGGGAAGGGGGCAAGCTGCCTAATGGAAAACCTTTGCTTCTGAACCATGTCCAGGCAGAACTACTGTTCTCTCTCTCTCTCTCTCTCTCTCTCTCTCTCTCTCTCTCTCTCTCTCTCTCTCTCTCCACTAACCTCAGGGAACATAATTTAAGAAAGATGCTCATTCTGTTCGTATCTGAAGAAGAGCTACTGATCATTGTATGGTTAAACAAATGCATAGAAGTTTCTCCAAAGTAGATTTCACTGAAGATGATTCAGAAATTGCTGATGATGGCAAGAAAGGGTAGTTTTTCTTATAGGTTCCTTGATAACTTTACAAATGCATCTGATTTTCACAGTGAACGCATGTTTTCATAAATGGAAACAAATAAAACAGTAGGCAAGGGCTTTCTCAAACACTTGCCAAGTACATTAAACACACAAAAGTACATTCACAGCGAAAGTTGGTTGAAAACAGCTGTTTTAAAGGATTTTTGGTGAATGCAGTTAATAGCATCATCATTATAAGGCCTGAAGCGAACGTGTTACTGATTACACCCCATTAAGAAATTGGAATGTGTTCCCCCAAGGAAACACCACAGCACATGCTAGCTGAAAATAACAACCAACTCCAACACGCTCGGCTAAAAACTTTGTTACAGATTGTGCAGCCTATCTACAAAGATAAAACTCAGAAAAATGAGAGTACATCTTATCTTAACTAATCAGAATATTTTTAACAATATTGTTTGCGTGGAGGTTTCCTTGGCGTCTTTCACCTTTTCCCCGAGATGACTCTGTCTACTTCAGGCGTACACCATGTTGACTGAAGTTCTGCAAGAAACCAGACATGAAGGAAGTTTGGGGCTTCAACTTATTAGAGCACGCAAGTCCAGCTGGCCAATTTGTTTGAAAGTAAAACCCAATGCAGTTCTATGTCAGCTCCTTATAGAATGTGTTTGCCCTGGGATCAGAGAGTGCACTTCAGGGTGGGATGGAAGGCTACGGTGGGGTCTGTAGGGTATGGAAAATTTAATAAGGACCATGGGATTACTGCTCTGGGAAATAATGTTCATGTGTTGAAAAGGCACTGTCAGAGTGCCACGGAAGCAGGGCCTGCTGTGTGTCTGCCGCTCAGCTACTATCGTCCAGCTTATGTCTGCACTGCCTGTCCATAGCGCTGAGGGGACTTTACAAACACTTTTCATACTGGCCCAGAAGCCTCCTAAGGGCCCGGGGGAGGTAGGTGGGAAGGAATTCAAAGTCCAATATTTGGTAAGAAAAAAAGGGCTTTTTCACCTCTCCACACCTCTGAAAGAAGGGTCAGATTTCTCCTGCCGATGAAAGAGGCACCGCTGGGGACCAACCTCCTTTCACACCGTGGGGGCCACACTGTGGGGTCATGTTGGGAAGGGCAACCTCCTCTCTCTGGCTTCCTGAGAGGCAGAGTCACTGCCTGAGACAGCGAGGAGGACCCCAATGTCCATGGAAGTGCTGGTGTCCATATACACATAAAACTCAGAGATAATTATGGCAACATTGACCTAACAAATGATATGATAATACAGCAAGAATATTGCGGTTATTATTTCACTTGTGTGAGGCACATCGAGTCCTACAATGGAACTTATAAGCTGTAGAAACTTTGTGTACCTCTGTGTCTTTATTTTTAAAAAGAGAGTAATAAGACCTATCATATATCAATTTTGTGAGCAGCACATTCTAAGCATACAGATACTTACCTACACATTTGTATACACCCGTGTGTGTGTGTGTGTGTGTGTGTGTGTGTGTGTGTTTGTGAGCTCACATACTTAAAAAGATGAATGTCAGCCTTTTTGCTGTGAGCATCCCATGAGGATTTAGGGCCTATTTGAAATAATTATTTGTTGACGAGGAGGAATGTTCCTGGGAAAAATTCTTCTCCTCCACCAGTTGGGACTTTGGAGACTCTCGGGGTTAAGCCGAGGCAAAAATAAACTTCTCAGGCTAGAGCACATCCTTGCCCAGAGCGAGTAGGGATCCTAATCTCGACACTCAGGATTGCTAAGACTACAAAAGAGGCTACTAAAATGTGACCTTGGGGTTTCTGAAAGGTGATTACGTGCCAGATTGTAGTATCAATATCTGGGAGCATGGGGTATCATAAGCACAGTTTCCTTTGTTGTAGCCTAGATCCCATCTTCCCTTATCGCATAGTTTTCAGAGTATGGGAGGCTCTACTTGGGGCAGAGTCTTGATGGGGGAGCTCTGAGCTCAACAGAGAAGCCCGGGCACAGTCTGGCAACAGAGATTGGCCCGCACACCTGAAGGAACCGTTTCTAATGGAACGGACTTTACAAAGCACCTTTTGTCCAAGCTGACAGTGAGCGTGGGGGAAACTAGTGGAAATGGTGATAAGTTTATTACACGAAAACTTTGATGTAACAGATAAATCTATTATTGATAACACTGCAACCATGACTCTTGGGAAATATTTTTGATAACATGACACAAATATTAGTATTACCAACTATCAGTAGAAGTCATTCGCCAGGAAAAAAACTACAGGTGATTTTGAACAAAGGCAAGGGTGATGAGGGCCAGCTATGAGGCCAGGTAACCATGGAACTCTGTCTGTCGCCACTTCCCTTTTCAATGAATTGGGGGGCAAGGTAAATAATTTTAAGGAACCTACACATAAATACATTTCAAAAATGATTTGATTACTTAAAATAAAAGTGATGTATTGTTCATTTAAGAAGAGAGATCTCAATAAAATTGTACCCAGAAATTCTGGAGATAAGGTCTATAATTAGAGATTTCATCTTGACAAGTGAAAGTGAACTAGAGATAGGTTCTTTCTCATGTGGATTTTATTCTGTTTTATTATGATTACTATTATTATTGAAATAATTGAGGTGACTCATTATTTTTCCTGGCATGCAAGCTATTTTTTCTTATTTTACAAATATCTTTTTTTGTAATACATATGCTCATTCTCTTCCTTCAACCCTGAAACTTTTTTCTTTTCCCCTCAATTCTATAAGCATTTACTTAATTATAATACTGAACATCTACTATGTTCTAAGTTTAAGTTTTTAAAGATAGAAAGAGAAAATAGAGTTTCTTATTCTGAGGGATTCATATAATTTCTTTTGTTCAAGTTCTGAAGGTGATTGAAGTCATTATATACTCTGGATAACTGTGCCTCATGGAAAAAAAATTCTCTCATAGAAATTACTCAAAAAAAGCACTGGGTGCCCACATGCTAGGGGTTGTAGAAGATAGTCTATCGGGTCCAGAAAAATATTAGGACCTGTTTTTATTATTGTACTATCATATTTTTATTTGGATTTATTAATATACAAATTAATATTATTATGTCATATTATGTATATGTATTAGTACAGTAGCATATGTGAATAATTTACAAATAAATATATGCATGTTTTAGAGGTTCATGCTCAACAAGTTTTTTTGATAGATTGTATGATGTTTAATGCTTGAGAACTACTACTCTGGATTGCATTTTTAATGGGGACAGAGAGCTGGCGCATCTCGTTCAGCCCTTTACTGTGAGTTGGCAATGTCTGTCACATTTGGGTACTTAATAAATATTCAGCAAAAGAATGAATAAATAAATGAATAAACCAACAAATGGTTTCTGTCCCTTCCCTTCAGTGCTGCTAAATAAAAAGTCTGTTTTAATAAACTCATTCTTATTAACACGTGGCAATGTGCTAGACAGACTATATTTTTTAAAAGACTCTTACATGGAAATGTTATCTTTTCTTTAGATTTGAGTTGTCGGCCTATGTAGCACCATACCTAGGGGGAAACCTTCTGGAGGGAATAGTGACTTGTGATTCCTGAAATCATACTTCATGGGCTACCGTTACACACACTGCTTATTTGTGTGGCTGTGAAAATAGGATATTGTGGAATTGACACTTGAAGGAATCCAAAGAGGGTCATCTGGTTGATCTCATTTCCGTTCTGGGAAGGATGATACAGACAAATGGGCTTATGCTCTATTTTAAACTGTCTCTACAGCCTCCTCCAGGAGCCTATTTGAGTGCTGGAGTTTGTTTTTTCTTTTGAGGATAATGGATATTTGACTAGGAAAAAAATAAGCTCCTTAGGCTTATTGAATGTTCAATGCTTAACGTGGTTATTCTTTCTCCTATTCTTTGTTTCACTGGAGAGGAGAAGTAGAATATAGGTTTTGTGAATTAATAATGGAAATCTTAGAAGTATATGGTTCATTATGGTCTAGAGGAAATAAAAACAACAGCAAAGGCTTGGTGACTAAAGATCTGGTGCTTTCTCTGCAAATTTTTCCCTTTTACCATTTCCACATTTAGGGTTCAAAGAATTCTTTAAGAACAAAAATGAAGCATATGATTTTGTCATGAGACAAGATGATCCCAATGATAGAAATGACCTTGTATCTAGCTGACATCATGCTTTAGAGTGCATGAAGCATTTTCACACTGGTGATCACATCTAACTCTTAAGGTCAATCAGTATATGTTTTCTAATTTTATGGAGGAAAAAATAGAAATTTCAAGAAGTAACATAACCAGGGTACCACTGTTTTTAAATACAGAGATACTTCCTTTACATAAGTACTTCTCAGACTGTAATGTGAAAGCAATTTATCTGAGGACCTTGTTAAAATGCAGAAACTGATTCGGCATTTCTGGGATGAAGACCGAGATTGTGTATTTCTAATGGGTCCCCAAGTGATGCTTACGTTTTTCTCCACAGATGACAAAGAGCAGCAAGATTCTGCATCATAACTAGTTCCTATGTGATGTGATTAAACACAACCCCACTGAGTAGCTTTGTGCAGTATATTTAGGATATTTAGAGCAAAGGTTTTGAAATTGGTTACCATTGCTTTCCTGTTTGAGAAAGAGACAAATCATAATACCATAAAGAATTAAATCATTCATTCTCCCTCCTAAACTTCTTTCAGATATGTTCCCTTCTCTATTTCACTTCTGCTGCTTTCACTGGGTACATTAGTGTCTCTCTGCTGGGCCATCACATCAGCCCAGACTGATGGTTAGCATCTCTTGTTTGCCATCTATCTTCCCCACTGTCATCAGTCCTTTCCATCTAAAACACAATCTCATCAAGCCGTTCCCACTTTTAAAGGCCCATGATGGTGCCCCATTTCCAATAAGGATAAAATAATCTGACCCTTTCCCTTTATCCACATCTCCTGCTGTAGCAAACAACTTGGCCACAACCCCTCCCTGTTTAACCACTAGACTCTATCCACCCCAAACAGCTCACGTTTCCCAAATATAGTACTCTTGCTCTTTTGTTTCCATTGAATTTCATTTCTAAGTCTGTTCAAGTTCCTTACTAGATCTAGTGAGAAGAGATTTTACAATCTTGTGAAATACCTGGCACTGTTTCTTATATAGCAAGCACACAACAAATTATTTGTTGAATGGATATACTAGGTGCCTGGTATGACTACAGTCACTGTTGGATTAGTGTGTGAAATTGGTGAATAGTTATGAGTCTTGAAAGAAAGCAAAATTATTAGGCTCAGGTATTTGCCTGGTTTTCACAAAATGATTGTGCAAAATAATCATTTTATGGTTGAAGAAATGGAGGGAAATTGTTGACATTGCAGAGCAGTTTATTTAACTGATCCTGACCAATGACATGTTTAGAGTAAAAGCAAACAATAGCCCTAACTCTAGACTGTGCCTGATCCTATGGCATGTTCCAAAGACTTTACTTTCCCTTCTTACCAACTTTATTTCATTCAGTTTGGGTGCCTTATGGCTGGTAATGATAACTGGCCCATTTGTATTTCTCCCCTCTGCCTCTTTCTATAATTTCTGTCTGTGGGACTACTGTTTGTTTCAGAGATCTCTGTGTAAGAACTAAGGGTGGTGCTTTCAAAATTCTTGACCCTTTTATAGCAAGAATGAAATGCAAGCAAAATAGCAGAACTTTTCTTTTGGGAAACAATGGAAATGTCAACAATCAAAGAAGTAAGCTTGTTCTGTTAGCTTCAGTATTATATTTTGGTTAAGAAAAGAAACAAAACAGCAAGTCAATGGGCAACTATATTGCTAACTAAAATGTAGACTGAATATTGGGTAGGATTTTAAAAATATGTTTGAATAACGGATATTAACTAAATAATTAGCAATTTATTTGATTATGTTACAATGAAACAAAACTGTATGTGTACACACTTACAGCATCTATTTTCATATCCATAAACATAAGCCCATTTACTTATACAGATAATGTACAATATCTTTAATTTTCAGGAATGGAATTCTTTAGTCTATTATCAGGAATCTAGAAGGTTCTCTTTTCTTATTCTTTTTCTCCCTTTTCTCTCCCCAAATTTCCCTTCCTGCACTTCTGCCAGCACCACACACTTACTGACTTTCCCTCCTTCACTCCTCCCCTCATTTGTAATACATATTTCCCACTCAGCGACTATTTAACAAACAACCCACTCAGGTCTTCTTTTATGTGGTGGGGGAGGAAGGGGAGTGTGGTTGGAAGAAACTGGCCTGGCTAATTCCAATGTTCCAGCCAGTGAACAAGACACTGGATTCTAAATAAAAGGCAAAGGTATGATTCAAACCACAAGAAAGATTGGGATTTGTGGTCAGAAGGCCTAGGCCCAGTTCTAAGTTGCCAAAGTCCAGGTTACTATGGTAGCGGTTGAGGTCTAGGGCAGCAGAGCTCCTGTCCGGTTTGGAGGGAATACTTAGAAATTGAAAGTAAGCCAAGCTAGAAACACTCTCAGGTGAACTAAGCCTATCCTGAACAGATGGATCACTTTTTTTTTTTTAATTTTTTTATTTTATTTCAGAATATTACAGAGGTACAAACATTTTGATTACATAAATTGCCTTTATGCCATTAGAGTGAAAGTTATAAGTGTTCCCGTCTTGTACCCATTAGGTGTGAATTTCCCCATCCCTTCCTCCCCCCTCCCACCTGCTTGATTTCCGATGAGTATTATTTCCATATGTGCACACAGTGTTGAACGATTAGTTCCAAATTAACTGTGAGTACATGTGGTGTTTGTTTTTCCATTCTTGTGATACTTTACCTAAAAGAATCGTCTCCAGTTCCATCCAAATTAATACAAGAAGTATTAATTCGCCATTTTTTATGGCTGAGTAATACTCCATAGTATACATATAACACATTTTATGGATACACTCATGCGTTCGTTGAGGGGCACTTGGGTTGTTTCCGCATCTTTGCAATTGTGAATTGTGCTGCTATAAGCATTTGAGTGCAGGTGTCTTTTTAATATAATATCATCTTAATCTAATTTAACATTCTATCAAATGTTGGGGGTGAAGGCCATTCTTATACCTTTCATTCAGAACCAAGAGGCAAGTACACCTGAGTCTGCTTAGGACAGGGCATCAGAGGCTCTCTACTGAGAGGAGTTAGGGAAACAGAGGAAATGACATTGGGAGTGACCAGCAGCACATAATAGTTTTCCTGAGCTATACAACATAGTTCACAATGGGAATGTTGTTGTTTTCAAAGCACTGAGTGTTTTTTAAGTGTCTAAATACCCCTGGAAAGAATTGGACAGTTCCCGATATTTGTCTCTTCAAGGTCAAATAAATACAAAAGCAGTGGATAAGGCAAGGGACTGACCAGAAGGAACATGAATTCGTCATGCATCAGGAACTTTCATTGCTCTCTCTGGACGGTGCTGGCTGGCCAAGACTGTGCTAAAGCAACTCTATTTGACCACTCAGCTCCACCTTTTTCTTATTTTGGTGTTGGTCATTCTATAACAGTATATTGGTGATCAAACAAAATATTAAAGAATTATGATGAATAATCTTGTAGTTATATGGAGGAACCTGATAAAACTTTACAGCTAACCTTTGAAAACCATCCTTAGAGAGTAATGTTTCTGAGATTATATGTAAGCTTGTATTTTTTAAGTTGGCTTTTATGTTATAATTCACAAAATAAATTTGGAAGCCATTAAGTTTTTACTGCATTAATTTGGCATGCCATGGTTTAAAATTTACATTCAAGTACTAAAAATAAAATTTGACTCCAGTTAAAGGCATTTAGGACTGGATCCTGACTTGTGGAACTGCACTTGTCCAATATGCAGACTGACTAAATCACCAGAGATGTTTGGCAAGATCAAGACCTGGCTTGGATTGTGCATGAAATTCTGATGATAGCCCAGGAAATGTCAGGAGGCTTAAGGTTAATGCGGTTTTTTTAAGGGAGAGTGAGAAATAATGGAGCATTTGTGTACATATTGATATAGAGCCTGGTGAAAGGCATAAAGATAATGTACAAATGAGATCTTTATACATCGTTATTAGTGAAGGTGTGCCATCACTCATTCAGTAGATGTTTCTTGAGAGTTTGCTTTGTTACAGAAATTGTGCTTGGCATTGTGTTTGTAAGCGTAGCATCTGTTGTGCTTCTCTACTAAGAGAAACTTGAGTTGGTCCACTTCAGAAACACTTTGAACCAGGAGGATAATTAAGATTTCTTCAGGGTTAGAAAAGAAAATTCCGAGACTTCCATGATTAATGGTGTGGATTTGAGCTTTGCTGGAGCAGATGGTACAGGGGCATCTCTTTGGGAGAAACCCTGGTTGAAAGTCAAGAAGAATGTTTTGTGGTGTGAGTTCTCTCGCTATGCTCTTATTTAGTAGTTGGAGCAGAGTTCACATCTGGAACCCCTTGGAGAATTAGCCATTGTGAGAACAGTGAACCAAGAGGAAACAGAAGTAATATATATTGAAAAACTTAATCTGATCTCTTGCCTGTCTTCAAAGGAAGCTTCATTTGTAAAGGACATGCATGATTGTGAAGAAAGGACCCCCATTAGGCAATGCAGAATTAGTAAAACACTATGTCCAAAGTCTCCAGCAGAGGGAGGTTAAGGAACTTCCTCTGTGCCCAACTAGAAGAATCTGATGGAGCTGGACTAAAATTCATTTCTTTGGTTTCCTTTTCAGGGTCCTCTGTTTAGTATAGCACAATTCCTTTATTTTGCTATAAATTAAGATTTATCTGACAAGATGCTTCCATATAGAAAACAAAAGAGTTAGAACTTGGCAAAGCAGAATTTATGTTCATTCAATTTTGTTTGTTTTGTTTGTCTTAAGTTTTTATCTTTCTTTAAGTAAGAAAGTGTTTCTTCTCACTTTTCTCTTGCTTTTAGGGAGTATGTTTGAGCTCCCCTTGTGCTTATGGAGTCAAGAATAAAATAAACTATCTTTGAAAGCTATTAAGGATGAGGACCAGAGAAACACCATTCAGGCAGATATAATATACATACACCCCTTGTTCTCTTGCTCTGCTATGTTGCCTGCTGTAGTTTGAAAGTATCTTCATGATCTAAAAAAGGGGAGGTAGCCTCATAGAGTGAAAAGAATTCTGAAACTCCTAGAAAATACATGGCATCACTCTGTGTGTGTGTAGTTGTGACATAAATTGGCTCACATTGTGCGTCTTTCTGCAATTTGTGTTTTTCTCTAAATATATTAGTCGTATAATAATAGCAGACACTTTGTGTAGTGCTCACTCTGTACTATACACTTTTTAAGCACTTTAGAAACTTCAAATCATTTGATATAGATGTGTCACATTCTCATAAATCATATTTAGATAGGTTAGTCCCTAATTATTAGATATTTAAAGTGCTTTCAATTTTTTTTTTGTTTCTACGAATACTGTTGCACAAGATCTTCTTATGCTTGCCTTCTTGGATATGTGTGGGTAGTTACAAAGGCATTAAAAAACCTAGTACACATAATCTGATAACACTGATTGCCTCTGAGGAGGGGGAGGGGACATGGATTGAGTTGTGGTTAGAGGGGATTTAGACCTTTATGTAATGTTGTATAATATTTTTCAACAAAAATATATTCATGTGCTACCTGTGTGTTAAAATTAATTTTTGAAAATAAATACAGGGCTGGGAGTCTTTGGGCACATAACTTAGCCAACTTGATTTTTCTTTCTCCTCACTTCTCAAAATACTACCTACCATAAAATTCTGGATGTGTGGCTATGGCAGAAAAATGCAATGTTATATGTTACAATGCTTTATAGCATGCTATATATATTCAAGTAACTTTTATTCCAACATAGCTGGATTGCAATAATCAGTAAAGGCACCGTAGAATCCATAAGAAGTAAATATGCCAGTGAGTGTTACCTAGTTTTAACAAAGATGTCATCTATTAGTACATTTAAAAAGAAAAGAATTTAAGTTTTGTATTATTAAGGATTCAATTCAATATGATAATTGTCATGTAGTTTTGAAGTTTCATAATTACTTATAAAATTACCAGGTCTCTTAACTTATTATAACTTTACTAATTAGAATCGGGTATAGTTTTGAGTATTGGTTTTGTGTCCAGGATTGCAAACCCATTTAATCTGTAACTCACGTTGCATAGCTTATGGAGGCTTAGTTTTATATAGCTAGTATAATTATATCATGTGACTACCCTGCACATGTGAGCATGGGGACACACACATTATCAAATGGTGGCAATAAAAAAGAAAAAAAGGAAGGGGGTGAAATCAAATAGTATATTTTAAATTGTTATTTGTGTGCCATTGGAAAACCAAGATATTTACTAGGATAACAATGTTCCAGCACAGGAGATGACCTTGGAATGTTATCAGGCCTTTATGCTCACAAGATACAGCATACTTTAAACACCTTAGACAAGAGACCTTCCAAAAACAAACCCAATGACAACACCTGGGTAACAATTTCAATCCTGAACAAATTTCAGCGATAAAAATGTATTTGCATATCTAACCCCATAAAGATAGAAAATGTGTAATTACTCTTTTCTATGTAAGAACGTTCCTTTCTGTAGCAATCTGTTTTGAGGTCAGATCATTTGCTACCACTTAGTTTTAACTTCCTTGCTTTTTAAAAGTCCTTACCTTAATACCACTGCTCTGAGCCATTCCTACCATTTTAGCAAGTCCTAGAATAAACATTTCTCTGTATGAGGACACACTTTGAATGCCCCGGAGGGTATTTTTGTCCATAGGCATACACACACACACACACACATGTTTGTACCTTTTCAGGTTAAAAGAAGAACTTCAATGTCAACCCTCCCTGAAACTCTGCTACTTAGCCTAGGTATGGCCCTGTCTGTTTTCTGAAAAAATTTTTTTTAACCTTGTAAATAAGGATAGAGCCAGAGCAAGAATAAAGGTTCTTTATGGTTTAAATATGCCACTCCCTACTGTGCACTTTTATTGAGCTACACGTTTTATTTTAGTTATATTGTATATCTATGTTCACTTTAAAATCTATCATGAACTCTGGGATTAGAGATGTCCAATAGAAGTTTCATAAGTGACGAAAATATTCTATAATGTATCCTCTCCATTATAGTAGCCACTAGTCCTATGTAATTATTGAGCACTAGGGTGAGTGAGGAACTGAATTTTTAACTGTATTTATTTTAATTATTTTCATTTTAAATAGTCATATGTGGCTAGTGGCTACCATATTTAACAGTGCAACTATAGATTATATAAAACTAGAGAATATTCAACATTTATATTGTAGCTTTTTCATATGAAAAACTACCCCTTTGGCTCTGTTTAGCATTATTTAGTTTGCCTTCAGGATTTGAATACATATCCTGTCCTCCAGGATTTATTTTGCCTCAACCTTTTGTTTTCTCTCTGTTTAACCCCCATACTACCTTCAGCTAGTAGGTATTTTGGGGAACTTACATTCAGAAATCAGTGCAATGCTATGAAATAGGAAAACATGCTTAGTTCATAATGCACAATATAAAAGTGTACAGAATGTCCTTTTTGGTTTCTTTTTCTCATTATCAGATTTACTTGGATTTAAACATACGATGTCGATTAAATATATATCTCTCTTCTCTTGAAAATTGGACAGTCTTTAAAACTGAGACTAATCCTCACTCATTTTTAAGAAGCTTTAGAGAACTGTGACACAATCTTCTCTGCCTGTCGAGCTTTGGGTATGAGCTGGCTTACTGGCCTCCACACAACCATGACAGCACCTGGTGACAACAAAGCCATGTTCTTCTAGGATTTCCAAGAACTAAAATCCAGTACGTAGGAACTTCCTGCTGCCCTATGAGGCCTTTGAAGGTGGTTAGGATGATCAACAATTCTCCAGAAGTGGGTAGAATGCTGAAACAATAAACACGCGGATTGCATGCCGCATACACCCCATTCTTCACACACACCGCCTAAGATAATGCTCCTATAGAGAGAGAAACGCAGTGTTCCCAAGCCCTTCTCTAAGGCTCCTTCTCTTTACTTAGAGGCCAACCAGGATGCACAGAAAACATAACTGATACCACTTAGATAATTATTGACTAGTTTTAGTATTGATGGTGGAGGTTGAACTCCTTTTCTCTTCCTGGTTATGTTTCACTGATGCAGTTTGCTTATTTCTATGTGGAAGCATGATGGTTTTCATTCTTTGTGATGAGAACTTCAGTGACTGCGACAAAGGTAATTTGGTCAAGTGTTCCTACAGCATATATGGCTTTAACCTTTTGAAACATTCCCTTTTAAATCTATATCTATGATGTGAGTGTGCAGGTGGGGGCAGGTATACAAAATCGTATAATCTATTTTGTGAACCCTTGCTTTTTGACAGATGTTCTGAATTTTAAAGATGCCTCATTTGTGGCAAAGGGATGCTGTAGGAAATGCGTTTTAATGAATTTCTAAGTGCTCACATAAAACAGCATGTGGGCAGCTGAAAGACAACTAACTTGTGCATGCATTCTTCTTCCTCTTGAATCCATGGAAAGTGCTCCAGTTTTTCTCTTCTGGAGCTGACTGCTTCTTTTTCATATATCTGTGTTTTGGGGAGGTAGATGTTCCAAGCATATGTTACCAGGGTGAGGTGTTTCTCTTCGCGCAGTTCACTGTCCTCTCGTCCTGGCTCCGGCTCTTCCCCCAGTCCTCTCCGTGTTCCCTCCTTCCTGCCCTCACCAGATGTGGTGAGGTCAAGCTGACCTCCTGCACCCGGTGCCCACCCTGTGACCCTTTTCTTTCTATTTTGAAAAGTGTGAGGGATGGAGTGTGGGGAATTACATTGCCAGACAAAGAGAGCTTGCTCAGAAGCGCATGCTGAACTGAGCTTGCAGCCAGTGACTTTTGAAGGGGCCGCCAGGTGTATAAATGATTTGCTTTCTCCCTTTCTCAACATTCTTATTGTGAAGTCGCCATCCCCCCCAGCTTCTGAAGATCTCCTCAGTATCCAGATATAGTTTAAAATTTATACCAGGATTTTATCAGAATATGTTTTATGGGTTATCTTTATACATAATATTTTGTTCTCATTTACTGTTAAATTTTCCTTAATAATATATAATATTTTCTCATTTTCGTTAATAATATATAATATTTTCTTTCTCTGTAGCCAGGTTCCTTCTGCCCCTATTTCTTCCACCATAAAATATTCTGGAATCAGTGCAAAGAAAGCTAGATGGAATTCCTGTCACTAATTAGTTGTGCAGTGCTTTGAGAGGGCTATGCTAGGTGATTGCTAAGGTACTCTGTAGCTCCAGGAGTCTGGGAGTCTATTCCTTCCAGAGCCTATGTCTCTCCCCAGCTCCTTTCTCAGCCACTTCTTCTCTTTACCTCCTATGAATCATGTCAGACCCTCAGCATTCCCTGGACCCAACTTTGGGAACTAATGCACTTTCACAAGCCCCAGGAGGGCCTCCTATTGTGTTTAGTAATGTGAATTCATACTGCCAAAGGGTTAATCTTCCAAGACTAAGTGCAAATTGGGTAAAATAAGAGAAGATCAATGGTTGTACCTGCCATGAGTGGGGTGTTCAATCATGCAGGTTTCCAGCCAGATTTTTAGAAATCTGCATTTCAGAAGTCACCTGGGCATCACACCCTGAGGAACTCTGGGTTAATGTGTGGTGAACAGAAATATCAAGTTTATGCCTATAGGGTAGTTTTCATTGGTATGAGCTTAAGCACAGAAAAAATGGTCTTGGTAGTGTTAATTTTTTTATGGGCAGTTGTGCGATAGCTGATCTTGGAATGTTAGCAGCACTGTTGCAGAACTAAAAATGTTACCCTGAGACATTTTAAAAGAGCAATAAATATCAGGTTTTAAAACACAGACATTAAAAAATTATAAATTTGGAACGTCTTTTTTGGTTGTTGTTTTAATATTGGAGAACTAAAGCTGCCTTTTCCTTCCCTGACTTTCTCAATAAGCAATTGTTTTGGCTCAGTAATTTAGTGATTGTTTTATTGTTTTAAAATTGAGGTGTTTATGTTTTAAGAATAATATGCTTGTGATGAGACCGTGTCCCTTTATCAGGAAAATTTGGCTTCACAATGTGACAATGTGGCTGTTCTTTGGGCTTGGAGCTGCACACCCTGTGTGTGTTACACCAGGGTTAGTCCTTCAATCTGGAGGGAGTGGCTCTCAAGGAGGGCAGACATTATTTCCCAACCTAGATTTTGTGAGTTTGGTACACACTAGAAACCAGCCTCAATCCCAGTGGCATTGGGGATAGCTGTAGTATGGGTTTCACTCCCTTGAGAAATTAGACTAGTTTTGGCCGCTGTCTACATGGAGTATAGTGGTTAGGCCAGGGAGAATTGTACCTCACACTTGCATGTGGCCAAGAAGAAGTCAACTTATTGTCATCACTTTCAAAACATAAAAATAGTGTTACAAAAAAATTTAAAAATTGAAAAAAGTTTTTACTAAAGTTATTTATTTATGCCTAATTAATTTTCTTATAGTTTCAACTTTTTTCTTTTTTTTTTTTCTTTTTTTTTTTTGAGACAGAGTCTTGCTTTGTTGCCCAGGCTAGAGTGAGTGCCATGGCATCAGCCTAGCTCATAGCAACCTCAAACTCCTGGCTCAAGCAATCCTCCTGCCTCAGCCTCCCGAGTAGTTGGGACTACAGGCATTCGCCACCATGCCCAGCTAATTTTTTGTATATATATTAGTTGGCCAATTAATTTCTTTCTATTTTATAGTAGAGACGGGGTCTCGCTCTTGCTCAGGCTGGTTTCGAACTCCTGACTTCGAGCAATCCGCCCGCCTCGGCCTCCCAGAGAGCTAGGATTACAGGCGTGAGCCACAGCGCCCGGCCTCAACTTTTTTCTTGATTTGTATTTTTGGATAAATCTGGGCCTGTTTTTTCATAGTCTTTATGATTATTATTATAATTATTAGTCCATTCAGGTATGATAATTTACTTTTTACTCTATTGTTACTTGCATGGTTTATAACTTTGTACTATTAAATGTGACACTACAACAAATAAATTAATAAATATAGCTTTTTACCTGTGGTTGATATGTATTTAAAGAAAATTTCCAGCAGTAGGATTATCAAGATAAAGAGTGTAAACACTTTAATATTTTTATACATGTTACAAAATTTCTGTCTTTGCTTTCCAAAAGGGTTCTGGTTTCAAAGCCTCTAGCATATGAATGCTCTTACCTGCACTGAGTTTAATATTTAACATAAATAGATTTTAATATATAAATTTTAAAATTATAATCATATACACAAATAGTATGAGTTATATATACATATATATGTGTATATATTTGTGTGTGAGAGTGTGTGTATGTGTATATAAATAAAGCCTGCAACCTTCAAATTTCTGTGTGATGAACTTCAATGATCTGTGAAGGTGAGCATTTTGTTCACGTACTTAGGATTGGTTTTGCCCTTATTTGAATGTCTGTTCTTGTCCTCTCTTTATTGTAGTTTTTGTAAATTTGATTTAGCTAGGTAGATAGATGCCAACCCATCTTTAAAAAATTTATCACTTATTATCCAGATTCTTATACCAGACACTAGGCTAGAATATTGTCCCTTTCTGACTGGGGTCAGTGAATTTCTAATTACTGTATGTTGTCCTCTTTCTGTTGGGTATGTTTGAATATGCACAGTGAAATGATTATTTGTGAATGACTCTGTAAGGAAAATGCACACAGCACCTATGCTTTGGACCAAGTGAGTGAGTATGAAATCTATCCATATATGTATTTAGCTGTTACGAAGACAAGATTTAGATAAAAATATTTCTGAATCCACTTAATGCAAGCTGTGTCCTAAGGAAAAAAAAAAAAAAAGCTTACTCTCTTAAAAGTTCAGGTAAAATTGAAGAAACCAAAGGTGTTCATATAATTAAAAAGAGTACCACAGAATTGGAATAATTAACTTTCGGAGTCAGAGAAATCTTAAATGATTTGAGTACCTGTTTAAGACACACTTGAGTGCCAGAGATAAATGTTATCCTCATTTTCCTAGCATTAAGTGAGGTTAGATTAGGAATTCCTCTTACGAAGAGCGTGACCAGGGTTTTAATTTAGCAGGATACGAACAAATTAAGAAGCATGTTCTAATTTGGCAAGAGAGTAACCGAAATCCAGTTGTGTTTTCTGCCACAGCAAACCTATAAAATAGGGTGATAGCTTTCATTCTTGAGTAACACCATGAATATGTTTTGAGTTTATTGTAACTAAGTTCAATACATTCTAACTAGAGCATTTTGTCCACATGTACTCAAAATTTGTTAGCAGGGAGATGTTTTAATACATAAAGTTTATCAGAAGGAATCAGTCAGCTGATTTTTTTTTCTTTTTAAAACTGTAGACAAAGATAGAAGCTAGAGAACTAGGCAATCTTTTTCAAAGAGTTAGAAACTTAGCAAAGATAATTTCTGCTCTCACTTAATCATTAACTTAACTTGCTGCCTTGGGTAGATAGAGCATTCAACAAACTCTCCAGTCCTCATTGTATTAATCTAGGAAAGGAAGGCAGCAACATAATGGCAGACTGACCACCTACGAATAGCATTAGAACATGAAAGTAAACACATGAAAATGGGCTTTGTGTGCACTGAGAGGAATACCATTCACAGACGCAAAGTATTATTCAAAAACCAGATATGATAAGGCGCTTATTCCTTTATATTCCTTAAAGAACTCCTTGACAATCCAGACCCTTGGTCTAACAATTCCAGGCCTGACTTGCTGCTGTTTACCAATTAAATCCACTTAGTAATTAGAAAGAAACTGTGCTCCCCACCCCCCACAATACCGTTCTCCCAACCTGAAACTCTTAAACAAGCATTGGGACTGTGATAAATGGTGTGTTTCAATAAATGTTTTGTAAAGGCCAATTATTCAGTCAATATTGAATTGTGTGATAGGAAATATGGCTGCTTAGCTACAAGGAAGATGTCTGCATACTACTGGCATCTATTTGGTAGGTAATGTTCTTAAATGGCCTGGCCTTCCTCCAAACTTTGATTATTCATAAATCTGTTGAGTGTGGAAAGTTGTACTATTAGCGTTTAATCTTTTATTGAAGCAAATTCGGGAGGCTAAAATCTATTTGCTTTAGCAAGCTTGTTCACTGATAAAAGTATGATTTAAAATTTTCCTTTTGTGAATTCCTCAGTACAAGAACAACACAGCTGGGCATAGCCTAGATCATATTTATCTTTTCATTAATCAAAGTACAAGAAGATAGCCTCGTTGGAGGCTTATAAGGAGGGACTGCTAAAGAACAGTTCTTCTCCTGTTTGCATACCCACTTGAGAAAAGCTTTCCAAACAAGTATTTGAGATACTTGTGAGAAAAGCTAGTTGAATTGTTAAAAGACGACCAAGTGAATGTATATAAAGTGGTTGGATTTCAGATAACATTTTTCTCCTGAGTGTTTAGATTGGTTAAATATTAGAGAAGGAGAGATAATAACACTGTTTGTCACCATAGACTTAGACATATCTCTTTTTTCACAGGGTTGGAATGAAAGGCCTATCAGAGATTTTCCATCCCAGATGATTTAGTTTCAACTTGGTAAAGGACATTGTAGGTAGAGAAAGATTTTTATTATGTGGTAACTGCTAGACAGAAACCTGCAGTATGTATAGACTTTATAATTACAGATATAACTTTTTGCTTCTTGTGAATAACATAATAACCAATTGACTACCATTGTGGGATTTTAAAATATATATATTTAAAAATTTTCAGCATTCTTTTTTCTGCTAAGGGGAAGTCTGAAAAATTCTGTGAGATTTCAGGGGCGCTTATTTGCAATGTGCACTAAACCTGGCCATTAGGGGACATCTTCCAGAATGAAATGTGACTTATGACTCACAAATATTAGAAATAAAGTCTTTAAATGGGATAGTAAGATGAAATTATAGGCTTCATTAGCTAGGAGCTGTGGCTCACGCCTATAATCCTAGCACTTTGGGAGGCTGAGGTGGGAGGATCGCTTGAGGTCAGGAGTTCCAGACCAGCCTGAGCAACATAGCAAGACCCTGTCTCTACAAAATGTAGAAAACTTAGCTGGGGATGGTGGTGCATGTCTATATTTCCAGATACTTGGGAGACTGAGGGAGGAGGATTGCTTAAGCACAGGAATTTTGAGGTTGCAGTGAGCTATTATGACACCACTGAACTCTAACCCAGGCAACAGACAAAACCCTGGAAAGAAAGAAAGAAAGAAAGAAAGAAAGAAAGAAAGAAAGAAAGAAAGAAAGAAAGAAAGAAAGAAAGACAGAAAGAAAGAAAGAAAGAAAGAAAGAAAGAAATTACAGGAGTCTTCTTCTTTTCCTGTACCTCTTGATCATAAGGATTGTGAATGCTCATGTTTCTATAGTTCCTCCAACCCTAACAAAATGGCATGTACACAGTGTGTGGCTGGTGACTGATGACTACAGAATGATTTGTGTGCTCCTGAAGAATTATTGGACCCCCCCAAAATTGGATTAAGCTCAAGATATGTTCTTCTGTAGTCTTTTCTACTACACCCCAGAAGTGTTTAGGAAGGCACAGAGAATATGAAGAATAGAGTAGGGTGGCTTTTTTCCAGCCAAATGCAGCATCACTTCAACTACCTTGAGGTCAACTCTGACCCTCAGCTGTGAAAAATAGGCTAATGTTCTGTTGTGTGAGTCCAACAAACACAGCCTGAGCCAGGGCTAATCTCTTCTTATTACCGAGCAAGGAAATCTGGGAAATACAGTCTATTTTCTCTTCCTCTTTCTCCTTCCCTCCATTCCTTCCTACTCTCTCTCCCTTTCCCTATAACGCCCTGAACAAAATTGGATCTACTTTAAGATTTTGAAAAAAGAGGAATTGATATTCTTCTTTTGGATATTTGGAGGGAAGGAGTGTGTGACATCAGAGAGCTGAGAACCCACAAGCCCTTGGCCAGTCCTGAGTACAATGGAATACAAGTATGAGAATAAAAAGTAAGTTAATAAAGCAAATCAAGTCAAACACTTTAAGAAAAGTCTAATACAAAAGGATTGGTTCCCCCAGCACTGACTACATTGTCCCATGGAGGTGGCATGATGACTCAAATCTATAATCCTTTCCCTTTGCTGAGGCTTCCCTGTCCATCTCTGGTACTACTGTGGCAGTCAGTGGCTAAGGAGGTATGAGTTGGCAGCAATGGGCTGTAAAGCCATCCTTCACTCAGGGACAGGGTAACAATGGATTCCAGGTGTGGTAGGCAACTTCTTGTCTCTGCACCCCTATATTTCATATTAAGCAATTACTTTAAAGTTTGAAAGCATAATGTTGTATAGTATTTTTTTCTTTAATAGCATTTCCTCAAATTGGCAATATGAGAAGACCAAATATAATGTGGGACCAGAAATGCAGACTGCTTTATGTGAGTGAAACAATGGGAGGAAAATATAGAAACCATCATTTCTGGGTGGTGTGCTGGCTCTCCCTGTTCAGTGAGACAGTGGTTCCATTGTTTCCATTGGCTTGAACGTTAGCCTGGAAATGAACACTGGTGCTGACTTCACTGAGGCTGGATTCACAGATAATAACAAAAACTATTTAAATATTTAGAAGTAAATAGCAAATAGTTTGATTATTTTGTCCTGTGTGTTTAATGGTTACATGGTTTTCAAAAGCCTGAAATTCCAACCCATGCTAAGTAATTTAGGGCTTTGCCTAACAATGACACAATTGCTCAGGTCTTACTGAGGCTAAGTAATTGAACTCACAAATACCTTTACTAATGGAGGCATTCATGGGCAGCACTGAGGAGGATTTATTTGCCAATATCTCATTGATCATGAGATTTATGATGCTACCTGGCTATGAGTTTGTCTTTTACTAAGGTTAGTTTCCTGTGTTGAGTTAATACCACTTATTGAGGGTGATTTAAACGTAAGATAATTATTTAGACTAAGAAATTACTGAATGGAAAACCCTCCTTGATATCTGACTGACAGCTATGTTACCTCATAACTAGCATACTTTCCATATAGTTTTTGTTCGCAACAGGATACAGACACTAGAGACCTCTGAAAACATCAAGGAGATTTCAAGACGCAATAATGCTGGAAGAATACCACACCTGGAAATTCATTGTCACCCTGTCCCTGAGTGAAGGATGGCTTTACAGCCCAGTGCTGCCAACTCATACCTCCTTAGCCACTGACTGCCACAGTAGTACCAGAGATGGACAGGGAAGCCCCAGTGAAGGGAAAGGATTATAGAAGATTTGAGTCATCATGCCACCTGCATGGGACAATGTAGTTAATGCTGGGGGTAGAACCAATCCTTTTGTATTAGACTTTTCTTAAAGCGTTTGACTTGATTTGCTTTATTAACTTACTTTTTTATTCTCATACTTGTTGTATTCCATTGTACTCAGGGCTGGCCGAGGGCCTGTGGGTTCTCAGCTCTCTGATGTCATACACTCCTTCACTCCAAATATCTAAACCTGAAAAGAACCTCATGACGAGATTAGCCAACCTGAATGTTCCAATGATTACTACTATGTCAAATTTCAGACCTTCTCTCTTACTATTTTGAAAACTGGATCTTTAGAACTACAAGTTAAAGGCAATAATGTGTTTTTAAAATATTAGAGCTTCTTAAGTGTACTTTGGCTCATAATTGTTGCATATTCTTGCTATAGAGCATAATATTGTGAATATATTGATTTTCAAATAACAGAGCTTCCTTGGAGCCCATTTTGTTCTTCCCACACACAAGGAAGACCCTCTGTTTGGATTCCATCATGTCCACCTGCCATGTCTTATCAATGCAGAGCCCTATGAAGAAGGACCTGCATATCAGCCACAACGTGACCTATGTGGCCAGGATCAGCCCTAGCAATTACCCACCAGTGGAGAAATGATTTAGAATGAACAGCTCAATGATGCCATTATTTGCTATATATCATAGCCTAGGATAAACTTTTAAAAAAATCTTCTTCCATACTACTTTCCATAAGCACTTTATATAACCAAAATGTTTGTACCCGGTTAACATTCTGAAATAAAAAAAATTCTTCCTCCCAATTGGGGTTGATGCATATTAAGCCATTAAATATGAAATGTCCAATTTTGAATCAGAAGTGTAGTTTATTGTATTTCAAACAAAAAGCAGTACAGTTAATCAAGGTATGGGCCTAAACTATCAATACAGTTTTGGCATTTTAACAGTTTTTGCCAGCAGTGAAGAAGCCTGGAGAGTGAGTGACAATGAAATTGCAAAAGACGTTTTCCACAGCTTGTCGAGAATTCAATATTTTTCCTTGCCAGAAGTGGTCTAAAGCCTGGAAGAAGTGTCAGTCCGTTGGTGCAAGGTCTGATGAATACGGTGGATGACAGAGAGTTTCCTAGTCCAGGTTCTGTACTTTGAGCAGCACTGTTTGTGTGACATGTAGTTGAATGTTGTCTTTCAAGAGGATTGGACTGTCTCTATGGACCAATCTTGGCTGCTTAATCACAAGCATCCTCATCATTTCATCTAATTGGTTGCAGTAGACATCCGCTATAATTGATTGACCAAGTTTCATGAAGCTGTTGTGGATAATACCAGTGCTAGACCACCAAACAGACACCATTAGCTTTTTTTTTTTTTTTGATGAATGTTTGATTTTGGACTAAGTTTCAGCACTTCATTTTTATCCAACCTTTGTGCCGAACGCTTGTGATTGTCCAAAATAATCCATTTTTCATCACACATCATAGTACAGTGTAGAAATGGTTTGCCTTAATGTCATGACAGGAAAGAAAGACAAGCTTTGAGACAATTTCTCTTCTGACACTCATTTAATTCATGCAGAACCTATCTCTCCAGCTTCTTTACCTTGATCATTTGTTTCAAATGGTCCAATGTTGTTGGAATAGTAATGTCAATCCTTGCTGCTAATTCACGTGTAGATTGAGCTAGATTCACTTCCACTACAGCTTTCAGCTCATCATTATCTACCTTGGTCTCAGGTCACCCACTTGGCTCATTTTCAAGATTAAAATCACCAGAATAGAACTTCTTAAACCATTGGCATCCTGTGTGTTCATTAGCCACATCCTTCCTAAAGACTTTATTGATATTTCGAGCTGTCTGCTCTGCATTGGTTCCACAGTGGAACTCATATTCTAAATTCCTTGAATTTTTGCCTTATCCATGGTTTCACAAAAAATGCTCTTAAAACAAAATTTGTAAGAGAATCACAAGCCAAAATGTGCATTTGAAAGACTGAGGATGTACCTTCACAATAAAAATCAAACTAGATGTGTCAAAGTGAAATGGCAGAGATATCAGCTGTCAAACTTAGTACTTAAGAAAATCAGATATTTTGTACTTAATAACCTAATATATCGGGAATATTGACAACTGAGCTTTCTCTAACTTTTCTTCTGTTTTGCTGCTATTTAAGCAGATCCTAATTGGTAGAGATCCTGACAGTTCTAGCTCCTGACTAATGTCACTATTCAAAGCAACAGTTAGCCCTGAGCACAGACCCCGGCCAGGGTCCTGGCAGAAGTCCATGGGAATAATCTCTTTCTCTTGGCAGCTGCCTGAGCAGCAGTTTGTGGAAAGGACTGCTGTCAGTTGGCACAATGAGGATGGGTCTCTATAGCACATTAGGTTTAATGCTCACTCTTTATGTAAAAAAACTTCAGAAACTTGTGTAAAATAAATTAATTAAGCTAGTATAGTATGTGGTGATTTGGACATTGTATTTGAAGCAGAGATCTATCTCATAGTGAGAAGGGTTAAGATGATGCAAGAGAAATGACCCCTGATTATTTGGGTATCTTAGGTAGGTTTCTTAACTTCTCTGAGTCTGCTTTCTTATCTACTTAACAGTGGTGTTGGACTAGAAGATTCTAGTTCTAAGGTTCCTTCCCTTCTGTGGTTCCATATGGACTAGGTAGTCTCAGAAATGCAATCATATCTGTACCTAATACTTTGCTATTTTTTTAATTGATTGATTTATAACATCACTCTTTCCATACAACATTTGAAACACCTTGCAACAAGAATGCAGGTACAGTAAAAACAAAGACAAGTAAGATAAGATGAATACTGAAATGTAAAGTAAAAAGGGAAAAATCAGTATATTTAACCAATTTTGAAGACAGCTATAAGGAAGTGTAGAACCTGTCTCTGAACTTCCTAGCAGCCAATGCAAAAAATACCATCACCAATTTATAGAAAAGAAAATAGCATGTAGTATTTATTTTTCTATGCTGCATGTTAGATTCAAATTTTCCCCAGGAATTTGGAAGGTAAGTGTGTTATAACATTTGGTATAGCCTACTTAGATTTCAGGTTTTCATTTCAGAGCTACAAATCCTGAACCTAGAATTCCTAACAACTGAATCTACCCTGCGTGGAAGTGATCATATTCCTGTCCAATTTGCTAATTGACACCATAGATTTTTAATCTCTATATTCACTTTCACTATTGTCCTGAGACATAGTATTTTTTTTCCCCACCTGGAATAAAAAATAATTTTCATTTGTTACCTTTCTGTCAACATACTATGTAATTGAAATATTGAAGGGAAGCAAAAATAATTTCATTTTTATTAAGTAAAATGTCATTGAGACTTTTATTGAGCATTAGGATTTTTATCTTCCCCCTGTCCCCAATTCCTTCATGCTAAAACAGAAGGAAAGTCATTACTATGTAAGCAAACAGGCCCTTTTTTAAGCTATTATAAGCAATCTTTATTAACCTTTGACAGTCTAATTTCTATTTACTTTAAGACAGTAAACTCTGACTTAAGTATTCACTAGTGAAATAAATTGGGACATATAACACTTCTCCTTTCATTCAACCACCCTATTCATGAGTAAAAGAATGTTTAAAAATGAACTGTGTGTGTGTGTTTGTGTGTGTGCAAGTGCTCTGTATATGATCTAAAGAGAGATTTACATGTAGGAGTTCCTTTTCTGTCAATTTTCAGTGGCAGGACTTAAGAATCTTTTATCTTTAGGAAAAAGTAACAAATAGCTAACATAAGTGCAGCTCGTTGCATAAGGGTAGTTCATGGGGTTTTCTTGTTTTGGATCACAGAAAAGCCATGAAGAAGTGTTAGGGAAAGAGGCAGCTGAGCTGAAGGAAAGAAGTGTTTCTCAGTTCTGTCCCAGCCCTTGCAGAGGTGGCAAGCAGTCTGGTGCATCTTTACTCTAATTCCTTGCTTCCTGTATAAAAGATGTGCCTCTGTGCGGCAAAAACAAAAATGCATTTTTTTTCTGGCACTGTATTAATAATAATTAATGTTAGCTACGTCAACAGACAAATCTACGGCTTAACACAATAGTTTATGTCTTGCTTAATCAATGTCTGGTAGTTGATGGGGGATTTTCTCCAGAAATGAACCTGAGGATCTAAGTTTCCTTGTGACACCACCATTTCAATACAAGACTTCTGTGTTCACCTGGGAGGGGAAGGGGGTAATGAAGAAGAATCACAGATTGTAAAGTGACTGGCCTGCAGTGACCCATCACCTTTGCTTACATTCTATTTGTCAAATTCAGTCACATGACTCTAGCTCAGGACAACCAGAGATGGGAAATGAGGGAGTTAAATATAAGGATTGACATGATATGGGAAAATTGCAGACAACTTTTCCTTCATATCTGAGAAACATCTTGTGTAACATAAAACCAATTGCATGATGAGTCAGGGAGGGCTTTCCAGAGGAGGCATTTTATCTGAGCTTTTCCATTTCAGTGGGAGTTTGGTCAGGAAGGGCATTTTAGGCACAAAGGCCCATTCTCCTGTGGTAATAATCACATACCAAAATATATGTCAGTATTCTATGAAAGTAATGTATATTATTATTGCTGAAATGCTTTTGGTCAGTAGTAGTTTTTGTACAAAGGTAGCACAGGTTTATTATTTCAAAATTCAGGGTGTTGCTATTAGAAAGTAGAATGTAAGCTCCTTGAGAGCAGCAAATTTTTATTCAGCTCTTCCCACTGATTTATTCCAGGCTCCTAGATCAGGGCCTGGCACACGGTAGACATTCCATCAATATTTGATGAATAGATGACAGAACTTGCAACAAACTTGGCCCAGTATGTCTATTCTCTTTTTCCTGTAAAGACTAGGGTGAACTGATTCTATTAAAATTGACTCTTTGCACCTATAGGTAGCATGTTGAGCCAGTATTTAGAAAGTAAATGTGCCCTTCTGTACTGCTGTTTTTGTGAGGATAAAACCACAAAGGTGGGCACTGCGCGGCAAGGGGTTAGAACCATGGGCACTGTACCACTGACACATTCTCCTTCTTTTCTTTCTTCATCTGTAATATGCACTTAAGAAAGAGCTGACTGGCTAATCTATACAGAACTTTAAACATCTCACATGAATCATTTGACATGAGGCACAATTAGGCAATAAACGTGGTGCTCCGTGTATGTAAAATGTGTTATTGAATAAAAGCCAAAGAAAAACAATTTGATCTATTAGTAAAGAAAAAAAGCATTTTTGTCTTCTAGAATATCAGTTCGTCCCTTACAATAATGTGAATGTACATTTATTTTAACTTTAGCATATAACACTTCAGACAGAGGCTGTTAATTTTTACTCTATTTGTAAAGAAACAACTTGAGAGGCAAACGTATTATACAACTAGTATCTCAAAGGTGATAAATAAAATACATAGAAAAAAGTATTCTATTATCATGGCATGTTTTTTGTTTGTTTGGAATCATTACAACTATAATCTCCAGTCCATACAGTGAATTCTGACACACAATAAGTGCCATTTTTTTCATTAACGGTTAGTTAAATATATATTCTAAGTGCAACTGTTTTAAATATTCGGTGACATCATTCATTGACAGGTAACAACTAAATCTGTTTTTCCTGCCTGTAAGGAAATTTAAGAATAAATATTTATCCTGTCTTATTTCTCTCAGAAGCTTCTGTATTGACCAACAAATAAAAAAATCTAGATTTTGTTCCAACATATATTATCATTCTTGACAAGTGCAGAAACTAAAAAGGGGGAAAAACAAAACTCAATGTATAGCTATTTTAGCAGACTTTGATCATGTTGGAATATGGGCAGTCAATGGAGACTGATAAACTCATGCAGTTCTTTGCCATGAAGTCTACTTTAGTGTGAAGCCAAAAAATGAGAGGGGTAGGCTTACTTTTCGCAGATTTAACCAAGAACAATGACACCATTTGCAACCACAGTGCAGAGCCAAAAAAAAAAAAAAAAAGAAAAAAAAAATCATTGCCTGCATGCCAATGTATGCTCCTTAGAGAATAGCTGGAAAATGAGAAACGCCTGTCAGAGATTAAGTTCTATTTCTAATGCAAGCACAAAGCTGATGTCTTTTTAATAATAAAAATGAACATATCTCAATAGATTTGTTTGTTTGTTAGTTTCAATGTGAGTTCTGTGGGTGTATTCTTTTTAAAAGGCAAATTTAGAATGTGATGAGTATATTTAGCCAATTTTGGCACCAACATAACTGAAGCTTTTAGTGAACCAGATGTCAGGGAATCCAATTTTGTCTAAAAATAAAGGGACACCAACTAATACCAACTAATAAAAAATTAAAATTAGAGATTAATAAATGTTTTTCTCATCTTATACTTGCTTTTAGTTATAGTAGCTAACATTTAAAAAGTTGCTCTGTGTCAGTCATTATTCTAAGCACTTTATATGCATTAACTCATTAATCCTTCATAAGAACTCATTTTACAGGGGAGGAAACTGGGTCAGGGAGAGATTAAATAACTTGACCAAGGTCACACAACTAGTGAACTGCGAAGCTGGGACTCAAGCCCACACAGTCAGGCTCCAGAGGCTGTGGACTTATCCAACACATTACCCAGTTTTTAACAAACGTATTCTTCATTGAATGCTTTTAGTCAATATGCCTTGGATTTAATTAGGCCCTCCACTGATGAACAGAAAATATTTTGAGGGAAGAAAAAAAAAACACACTCATAATAGCACCCAAAATCCTAAGTATAACATTAAACAGTGTTCTCAGGACTGATCTTCAAACCAGTCATCTTAGATAATATTAGATTTGAGCCTGTGTCACCGCCTTAAAACATATAGGAAGAAGAGACTGAACCATGGAGAGTTGTAGTAGCTATAGGACAGTCCAAATTGTTTCTCCAAGAGAAAATAATCAGCATTTTTAAAAAAGTTTAGGACACTCTTCTCTTTTGTCTTGGCTTCTATTTTGGCTACTCTTGACCACATGGTGCTGTCTGCTAAATATGACACAAATCATTAGGGCAAATCTTGATAAAGGACATTGTCACCTATGGTAGCTCAGTATTTAAACTTAAAGAGTTATCTACTCATGATAGACAGCCTGGAATTTGGGATGCCAAACCATAGATGTCATATTGTCATTGTTCACCATGTGACGTCAGTCTCATCTATAAAACAGCAATGCTAGAAATGACTACTTAATTGAGTTATTTTAGGAGTTAAATTAGATTAGACATGTGAATACAGTGTGAAGTCACTTTTTACTGAATACAGATAATTAATTGATATTATTAACCTTAAATATCTCCTCCATGTAACTTGAAGGCTGTTAGAATTCTTCAGGGTAGAGGAGCTGCTTAAACTCTTTGTGACAACATTTTTCTGTAGTGGTTCTGAATAATGCAGCCATATTGATCACTATCCAATCACAAAAATTTGGTATTGTGTATACTGAGCTCTAAGATAGCAAAACATTTCCCTGAAGTGGGTATTATCCAAAAGGTGAGGGACTACCTAGCTAAAACAACAACACCAACAACAGCAGCAGCAAAACCCTCGGAAGCACAGAGGTCAGAGAAAGATTCAATGAAGAGGTTAGAGCAGGAAAGGTTAATCCACAGTTTAATATGGCAATTGACTCAGAATTCAGAAAGAGAACAGTAATGGAAATACCAATGGGTAAGTTGCCCCACCTCCCTAGTCTTCAGTTTCCAAACTGTAAAAAGAATGTTATTATAAGTAAATAAGCTCTAAAATTTTATTTAGCTCTAATCTCTAGCTTTCAAGTTCTTTCTATGATTCTATACCAATGTCATTTGTCATAAGTTTTCTGAAAGCTACTTTTTTTTGTATAGCATTTCCTCTGCTTGCATTTTGGTGGTTACCTTCTTGCAAAATAAGATATTGATAGAGGCTTGTATCAATGTATAACATATAGGTTACATCCCTAAAGGAAATAGAAGTATTTATCAATGCAATTATGGCAGCTCCTCCATAGCTCAGTGATTTTACTTGATAGCTGAGAAAAAGCCAAAACATTATGTGATAAAGAAAAAAAGAGAAGGGAGAAAGGGATAGACTTAATCATTCAAGTTTTCCCTAGAGAAGCAATCCTCCTTGGCTAAGCTTCCATGTCCCCAGAGTGGGAAGAATTGGAACCCCAAAATTGTGCAAAAATTAGTCAACACAGAATTCAAGGATTTTCTTCAATGAAGCCTTGGATAAAAATATGAAGATTAAATAGCTGACTAGCCTCAATCTAATACTGCATAGAATAAACTATTATATAAACATAAGTATAGAGTGGTAACAAGAAATTGATCAACTTTGGTAGAGAATTTCAGCTTTGATGCCAGAAATTCAAAATTATTCTGGCAGAGGAGAAGGATATGCTTAATGTTTTCTGGAAGAAACACGCAAATTACCTCATTCTTAAACATTCCCTAGAGGCCATTATTATTATTTTTATTCCATTCCCAAGTATTACTCACAAAGTGGAAAGGGATGACCAATTCCTTAAAATGCTCTTGACACTCTTTGGTGTTTATAAAGTATATTGTAGCCTTAGCTAAAGGCCAGGTACATTTACACCAATCTATTTATACTTCCCTAGCTTTGCCTGTTCTTTTTTTGAGAACATGAATATTATTTTGAATCAGTTTTTAAACCAACTGTAACAGTTTTAAAAAACCAATAGAATTCTCATTTTTGGACTACTTTTGAGTCATTTCTCTTACGTCCATCATCTTTGTGCTGGCCGTCTCCCTGGCGGCCTGCCGGGAAGCTGTCTCTGTTTGCTCAGCTCCAGCTTTGCTGCTGTAGGACTTATTTCAGGAGAATCAGCATCTCGGCCTCTTGGAAATCAAGAGATGGCTCTAAGCCTGCTCTGCAAGTACTGGGACCCCAGGAAATTAGAACTATGTGCCTCTGTTTCCACATCAGCAAAACCATGGAAATGGGGGTATGAGAAGGTAGGAGCAGGGAGCCTAGACATGCTCTACTACTGTCTTCCTCTCCTATGGTTCAGGACTTCTCCTTACTGAATATTTTTCTGCTGATGACTGAATCTATCTGCTGTATCCACCTTAAAACACTTTGAAACCAACATCTAACATCTCTCTGAGGAAAACGTGTCACCTCTTGGACTAGCTCCATCTTTTGCCAACTTGAAATCAGTGCTATTGGATCTGCTTATTTTTATTTTATATTCCCTCAGTCAAAGTCATGGCCTTCATACCATTCAAACCCTTCAAATGACTGTTAGAAATAATCGATCAAAGAATAAAACCATGTCTGGGTGCTGGAATGTGTATGCCACAGAATTATTTTTATTTCAGAATGACTTATATATAACCTTGAATTTTAAGTTCAGTAGAGCAGGCAATGTATTTGTTTAGAGGGAAGGGCCATTAAAGTCGACTGTTTTTTTTCTTGTTTGAATTGGAAAAAATTGTAATATATCCCTTACGTCACAGTAGCACCCTAGTGGTTATCATATTGCATTAGTTACATGAGTTTTTGGGGAACATTATACAGTATATACTGCCTCCAGTAAATACACCAGTCATGCATATGGTTACATAGTCAGCGCCAGGAAATTTAGGATGACATTCCCTGCAGGTTAGTAATTCTACCCATTATTTATATTGGTTTGATTTGAAACTAGATGAAGCTAAGTATTTTTGAAGACTTTCCTGACAGAATTTTAGAAAAACCAGAGAATGAATATTTAAAATAGGTTAAATATCTTTGGGTTTTTTTTTTTTTTTGAGATCACCTAAATTTTGTTGTAATGTTAAATCATTGAGAAAGTTTAGAGAAGACTTAATCTAAACATAAAGTATAGATATGGTTTCATCTATAAATTGAAATCACTCATACATAAAAATCTATGTTGGGTGTACCTTAATAAAATGGTCTCAATTCTTCAAAAAATGAGTAAAAAATTAGTAATAGGCTGTGACAGAGTTGCTGAAGCAGATGTGGAAATTGTGGAACATCATCTTGGCAGTTGAAATGGCCTCACCAGCTGGATGTCTTCAGAAAGTGGGAATTTATTATGTTTAAGCCACAATACAGAAGTCAGTAGTACGTGAAGATGGTTGTCATAACAGTGCAAGATTTTGATGCAAACAGTTGATGATTGTAAGGAACTTGACCAGTGAATTCTATGCTGTCATAATGAATTAAGAGCAGATTAATTTGAACTTCTCAAATAGCATCTTACTTCTAAGAACATCAAAGTATTTCATGCCATCTAACTTATTTACTTAGAGAGGAAAGAGAATTATAAAGAGGTTGATCACTGAGACTACCCCTGAGTACCCCCTTTTTGTTTTGTTCAATAACCTATATTTACCTATGTTTCCCACTATGAGAGGGCCCCTGTACTTAGTGTCTATGAAAGGCAATATAAGGACAGAGAAAAAAATGAAGTTTCCAAGTTTTTTGTTTTGTTTTTTAACCAGTTTAGGGATGGCTTACTACTAGAAAAGATTATGCAGGCTTTTAATTTATAAAAGGTATACCACTCTGTTTATAAGATTAGTGTATTAGTTAAATGTGGCACTGTGCTGGTTCTGTGTCATGGACAGTTAAGGAGGAACTTTTCTCTTCCCCCCTTAAGCAGTGTGCTTCTCTGTCAATTACAAAAGTCACTGCAGCAATGTGAGGAGAGAGTAGCTGTGTGGGAAAGTTATCTACACTTAAAGGACTTAGATTATTAGGGATGTGGATGTCAAATAAGTTTCAGTGCTCATGCATCCTTTCCTTTGGTAGATTTCTGATCCGTTGGAATGTTTTATAATAGCTGTAGCCTTACTTCATGGTCTGCTAGCAGCAATGCAAGCCATGTATTATGAGGAGAGATGAATACTTATGGGTCCTGTTTTTACTATTGCTAGACCAGATGAAGACCACTTCTAGATCTATCATTTTTCCTTTCTGTTTGTACCACTGTTTAATTCTTCTCTGTCCACTTCCAAATGTTTTCACTGTCCTAAAACATTCTAAGTTTTAATAAGATTTTTTTCCCATCATTTTCTCTTATCATAATTGATAGAAATCTCTCTGCTTTTTCATACTTTATGTCAATGGTTATCTGAAATTAATAGCATCACATTTGTCAAGAATAAAACTTGTTGAAAACAATGTCAATTATTTAACATGAAAGCTCAGGAAATTATCATTTGATGTACTTTCCTATTATAAGAAAGATAAAATGCAGAAAAATATGTTTTTACTCCAGAGAAAATGGGTTGTTAATGTAGCGACATCACTAGAGTGTAAGCTTCAAGATGGTGAGAACTACTGTCACAAAGAGTGCCTGGAACAAACTAGGTGCTCACTAGCATTTATTGAATGAATGAATTAGAGTCTACTGAATTAGGTAGGAAATAATTCGTGGAATATCTGTTGGCTTGAGAACCTTAGAAAGTGGGGCTAAAGCGAAAGCTAAAAGTCAGTTCGTGGGTTTAGGGACCAAATCCATTAATATCCACTCATGGGATTGCATTCATGAAAGGTATTTGGATGCGCTAGATTGATTCCCTCCACAATAGATCTCAAGTTTTATTTTGCTTCCCAATGACCTCTTCTGGTTGATTATAGAGATTAACTTCAATATTTTCACGTCCCTCCCACCCCCAAACAATAACTTAAGTGCTATGACAGAGTTATACTGTAATAGCCATGGGAATTTAAAAGAGAGAATTTCAACTGATTAAAAAAATGGCATCACATGATTGTTATGAGGAATAACTAATAAAGTGGTTTTGACAAGAAATTCTGAAATATTTTATAGGAACTAGTGTCATTATTCTTTGGATCATCACGATATGATTCATTATTCATGCCACTGGATTCAATTCAATTTAATCCAATAAGAAAGAAATCAGCACCTACCTCAGCTTAGCTGTATTAAATGTAGTTGGGGCACAAAGAAGTATAAAATATGATTAGGCTAGATGATTTGATAACTCTTTTGTTAAGATTCTTTTTCTAAATGTGTTCATGTTGACTTTATATGTTGAAATTAAATTGTATGAAGTCATCACAATTATCATTGTTTTTCTTTTTTCTGGGATAAAAGTGTTCTGTGAATACAGAAGTTTAGAAAATCATATGAAGTATATATATTGATGTACTCATACGCAATAAAATTTTCTGAATGAATATATAATACATAATACATGTCCTCCTTCTGTGGAAATATATTTTCTAATGGTGTATGTTCCAAACAATTTTTAGAAAAAAAGAGTCTAATAGCTCAAGAAAAAAAAAATAAACAGCAGTTGCTTGTTTTACAAATGGACTTGCTTCAAATTCCTATTGTTACATGCTGAAGCAATGTTTCTTGCTCCTGTTGTTGGTCAGCGTTAGTAAAGTTCATTATATTAGATTTAAATTATGTTAGTCACTGGGTACAGGCAGATTCAGAAAGTCACTTTAAAAAAAAATTATGGGCACCTTCATGATGTTGCAATTTCCAACCAAATTCATCCTTTTGCTGTTGAATTAACATATTGTGTTCATATTCACATGTATTTATATTTGGCAGAATTCAACTTCCTGTTTTGAGGGGGGAAAATGCTAAGAACCTCTAGTAAAAAAAAAAAACGAGTTAAAAACCTCGAGTTTTAAAAAAGACTCACAAGGCTTTTGAATGTCAAATGGCTCTTACAGAAAAGTATTTGATGAGTTAAGTATAAAAGAATAAGAAACATATGGGTTAAATTTTACTGAAAATGCACATGGGCTTAAAAATTAAGGGAGAAAGTACTTGGCAAAATGTGGTTTTGGTTTTGCCAAATCCAAAGTTTGAGAATAGATTAAGACATTGAACAAACCCAAACCATACCTGGCTTTAGCCATCTGCTAGCCTGCTGTCTGCAATAACCTTTTGATGAGGCCTTGCATTTCGAAAACTATTGATGACACTTGAGTTTGCTGTGTGGCGTCCTCTAGTGCCTCTGTAGGCCAACTAGCTTGACTGCATAAACTTATTCTAAATGAATACCTTTAAATGAAAATTGTTTTACAAAATATTTCATATAGGTAGTCTGTAAAAATGAGCTATTATACCATCTTGTCCAGAGTTACCTTTCCTAAATTTTTCATATATTTATAATAGTATATTTTACATTTGATTTGGTTAAAACTACTTCCCTTTCACTTCTGATCAAAAACAGGTTTATATACATTTCCAATATCACAACCTCAATAAAATAAATATATGTCTAAAAACTATACAACAGGTAATATACACAGTTTGGATTGTTTGGTTTTTTTTTTTTTCTTCTATTTCTTCAAAAAGAATGCAGCAGTTCAGTTCACATTCTGAGCAATTATTATAGAACTGCCGTGTACACACCCCGCAGTCGACAAGGCTTTTAATAAATGAGCACCACTTCACTTTGCAAGCAGTAATATGATGTGCCTACATTTTAATTATACACATATTCAAAAGTTCCAAGTCTCTCTGTAGTGCTGTCCACATTTCATGCTGGAGACACTTGGCCAAGACTCGATTCATATGTCCTACAGGGTTACATATGATGTGGCTCCTCTCCCACTGGGTTACACAGGATATGAGCTGGGTCCTGGCGGCTTCTGAAACAAGAATGAGAGAAGCTCTTGTGGAGTGAATTTAAAGAGAGAGAAAAAACCTCTCTCTGGCATGGAAGTCATTGGAAGTTTGGCATGTCTAACTGGGAGTAGACCTTGGCTCACAGAACTGAGAGATAGCTAAACAAAGATTTGTTCAATTTGATAAACTCCCTGGCTAAGACTGCCTTGCCAACTTTCTTTCTAAAGCAACATTTCACAGCTGAATTATAAAACCTTGAAAATCAAGGGTTTGTAATGGAAATGCTGACAGATCCAACTAATGCAAAGTTGTACCAACCAAGCATTGCTATCATATTTTATAACTGTTTGAGAAGTTTATAGAAAGGAATGGTACATTTGCTTCATGGGATCCATTTCCTTTGCTAAAAACTACCAAATGTCCTCACAGTAAACTCCTACACACTTAGAATTGTCTTGATATTCTTTTTTAATGAATAAAAATGTTAAAAACTATGAACTTCCTTTGAGGCTTGAAAGCTACTGTTGCTTCATCCTCTATTCTGGTTTCATATTTGATAAAGAAAATTTGGACCCTGGCATTGGTGCCTCAGTATTCATTAGTTATGTATTCTTGGAAAACTATTCAACTTTTTAGCAAATTCGTCAAAATTATCATACAGATGAATCTTCTTTGTGGCTTTTGAGCAGATGGAAAAATTTGCTCTATTGTCAAAGTGTCCATTTTGGGCTAGTTAAGTAAAAGAAAGTTTCAATGCAAAATGTTACCGTCATCTTAAGGGTGGTATAATCTTTGTATGGATATGTTAAGTACAAATTTCCATTTAAACCTCTTTTTGTATTCATATTACATTTTGTTAATACTTAAATTTTATTTAGTTGGCCATATTTCATGCATACTGAAATTGAATTTCATAAAAAATCATGGTTAAAGACCATAGGAATAATTAGGAAACAATTACTCACAGGAATAATAAACTACAGTGTCACTTATCCCTCAATGACAGTTGAGAGTTGACACTTGGGTTTTTGAGAAAACCAAGAAGGTTTAAATATATTTTAAATGTTAGAAAAATCTGATGGGTATAATTTACTCTAATATTCATGAATGAGAAATCACTTGAGAGGCAAAAGAAAGGCTGGTTGGTCAAACACATGCCTTTTGTTGTTTCATTTGGCATAAAGGCCTTCACTTGGTAGGCAGTTTCCTTAGCAGAAAGGAGAAGTTACAGTTAACAAATTAATGAAAACCAAGTGATGCCTTTGAAGAATTCTTAAGTGAACCTTAACCAATGCCTTGGGCTACATGTTCAATGTGAACAAAAAAATTAAGGTGAACTGGCCACTGCTACTAAGAGTCAATTGACAGAATGCATGGGTCATTAATTTTGTGTCCTTTGTTTTGTCAGTATGTTTTCGTGAGGCCTGGTAAAGAAAGTAAAACCACTGATGCTGAAAATTGTCTGCTCTGTAGCTCATTTTCCCTCCCAGCATGCACTGACCCAAGGGAGTGGGCTTCAGGTCGCCGGCCCCTGTTTCCCTTCCAAACACTCCTGGCTCCTTGCAAGTTTTAGAACAGATCCATTGGGTTGGTAGAGTGGTTAATTCTTTGCAAGTTTGTGCTTAATCATATGCAGAACGTAAGTACCAATAAAAATGAGATGTCTGCTCACAATGTTTTCTTGTATTTTAAAAGTAAATTGTGAAACAGACTCTGCAATCTCAGCTCAACTATAGGAGGGGAGAGTATGGAATTTAAATTGGTAGGTTCACCTTAATTCTCTGTTTCATTACTAGTAACCCCAGAGGGCCACTTTCTGGATTTTTGTGCCATGAATGAGTGATGTAACTATAAAATACCCATAAGATTGGAGTGGCATGCTAGCGCTCTATTTGGCATTAAACTATATTCTTAGCCATTGTGCCCAAAATGTTATTTTTTATCCAGAATTCCATAATTCCATATCAATGCAAACCAGACTCTATCACATTTTATTATCACAAACTTTTATTTAAAAACAGATTTTTAAGGATCAAAGTTTTAAAAAGCTGGGATGCAATATCAGGCTCTATTTTTAAATCTCAGCAATACTTTTACAGTCCTCAGAGTAGAAAGGATGCGGATTGGCATGAATTAGAGTAACCATACCTTTCCCTTGGGCAGGGAGCCAAGGAAGATTTGCAGATCTTGGGCAAACAATATTTATAGACTTTATTGGTTGAATTGTTCACAATACTCCAGAAATCACAGAATCGTGTGTTATTCTTTTTCTTTGAATATTTATGTCATTGTGCTTTGATTATCAGTAGCACTAGCTGGTGGCACTAGGAATTGAGTCTAAGGATGATTTGGATGCAGCCAGAAATGGTTGTGTTATGGTAGTCTCTCTTTCATTTTTTATAAGTAGTTATTCATTCCTTTGATTTGGTAGCTATTTAGGTAGTTGTTCATTTATTTGTTCACTCCCTCATTCAGCTATTATGCCAAGTACATGGTAGGTGCTAGGTAGAGAAAAGTAAATTTGATAGTCCCTAACTTAAGAAATCTCAGTTGTATGGGTTATCAGTCATATAAATAAATATGATGCCTTATATTAATAGAATATGCTAGAAAGGAGGGCTTTGGAGAGGGGAGAGCCTGGAATTTTGACTATAAATTGGTTAATAAATGGAGAGATGAATGTACTTGTATTAGTTTGGTAGGGTTGCCATAGCAAAGTACCACAGACTGGGTGGCTTAAAGAACAGAAATTTATTTCCTTGTAGTTCTGGAGCCTAGAAGTCCAAGATCAAAGTGTTGGCAGGCTTTGTTTCTTCTGAAGACTGTCTCCTTGGCTTGCAGATCATCACCTTCTTACTGTGTCCCCCTTACATGGTTTTTCCTCTGAGCATGCATGGCCCTGGTGTCTCTTTGTGTCTCCAAAATTTCTCTTCTAAGTACTCTGTCAGATTGGACTGTGGCCCACCTTAATAGCCTCATTTTAACTAATCACTTCTTAAAGGTCCTATCTCAAAAAACAGTCAGATTCTGAGATGTTGGGTATTAGGGCTTCGTTATATAAATCTTGGGAGGACATAGTTTAGCCCCTAACAGTGCTCAAAGAAGAGATGAATGGAGAGAGAAGTGGAGAGATATCAAATGGACAGGAAGCAAAGCGTATTCCCAGAACAATAGCTTGAAATCCATCCTTGCACATGTTATACCAAGTGTAGAAACTAAGAATGTATGCAGTGTAAACTGAGACGTATTTTAATAGATTTAGCAGTTTTCTATTTTATTTGATAATTAAGCATTTACTATATGCAAATCACTGAGCTAGACTTTGCTTTGAGAGGACACAATAAAGTAGACAAAGCAGATTATTTAGGGGCCTCCAATCTGATGAATTTCTACATCTTCATCACAGGTTTACCATTTTGCCTACAGATTATAATCACTCCCATTCATTTAGATTAATTAGTTTGGCATAATTTTCTCAGATAATTCTAATGCAAGTCTAATGGTGTTATATAATATAAAATTTGTTAAAGATTCCAAATGCATATATAATGAAAAATAATAATAGCTAATATATTGCTTTCACCACCTGCCAGGTATAATCCTAAAATCTTAAACATATTACTTTATTTAAAATTCACAATGATTCTATAACATAGATATTATTATGTTAGCTCTCATTTTAGAGATGAGAAAATGGAGCAGCCAGGTAGTGCAACTGGGCCAAAGTCACCTAGCTGGTATCATATTGACCCCAACTCCAGTTTAACTGAATTCTACCACCTTTATAACAAAGAGATTTAGAGAAAGGTACTTCTTAGTGTACCTTTCACACAGTCTTAGTGTCACAGTCTTAGTGTCCAAAGATTCAGTTTAAATATATTTCATAAAGTTTTATTTTATTAATATATTTTTTAATTTCTCATGACAAAAGTACTATAGAATATCCATCACATTTTAGGGATTGTGAGATCAGCATGTAGTGAGTATTTAATAAATGCTTATTGCATAAATTGCTATAATTTCTAGAGATTATTTTAAAGAATCAATTTAAAATGTATTACATCATTGCATTACAGTACCTTGTTAATCCCTGAATAAAAGAATTAGGCAGATGGTTAGCTTTTTTCTCCTATAAGGATCTCTTTTTCTTTTTCTTTTTTTGGAGACAGAGTCTCCCTCTGTCGCTCAGACTAGAGTGCAGTAGTGTCATCATAGCTCACTACGATCTTCAAACTCCTGGGCTCAAGTGATTCTCCTGCCTCAACCTCCTGAGTAGCTGGGACTAAAGGCACACACTACCACACCCAGCTAATTTTATTATTTTTAGTAGAGATGGGGTCTAGCTCTTGCTCAGGCTGGTCTCAAACTCCTGACCTCAAGCAATCCTCCTGCCTCAGCATCCCAGAGTGCTAGTATTACAGGTGTGAGTTATTGTACCCGTCCAGGATCTTTTTCCTTTAATATTGTATTTTTCATAAGTTTATGTATGTGTTTTTAAATAATAATGAGTTATAGTAATTATTATATACAGTGAATAATTTTTCCAGGATAGAGTGATAAAAGTTTCAGAGGTTTTGTTGTAACACAAGAGATTTAATAATAAAAATATTGCTATTATTAAACAATATATTATGATATGATAAGATTATATATTTTAATATCATGTAGAAATGATTATACCTACAAGGACTCTCTAAATGGTAGGCTATTGCTAGAGAATTGGGTACATGTTTCTCAATATTATTTGTAGGGCCTGGAGCTGGCACACTAATAAACAAAGAATTGACCCTTTGTCTTTCACATAATGGGATAACTTAATGCTAAGAACAATGAAATAAGGAACAAACATATGTGCAGAGAGCTAAATACATGCAAAGTGTATATGCACAGTTGCAGTCAGTAGATGAGGTGATCTCATTAACATTTACAGGGATCTGATAGGATTTAAATTATTTCAAAGAATGATAAGTCTTGTGTGCTGCATCTTAGCAAAGTGATCTTGTGACAGCTACGGTTTGGGGTGTACCTGTCAATCAAGCCTCTTCCCTTAGACATCAGGCATTATCTGCCAGATAAAAGGGCTTGGGAAGGATGTGTGAATATAGTCTTCTTGCCAAAGACTGCCAGACTGCCAAATTACTGGCCCAATTTTGTATTAATATTTATGTAGCTTACAATGTAATTTTTTTTTTTTTTGAAACAGAGTCTCGCTTTGTTGCCCAGGCTAGAGTGAGTGCCATGGCATCAGCCTAGCTCACAGCAACCTCAAACTCCTGGGCTCAAGCAATCCTGCTGCCTCAGCCTCCCAAGTAGCTGGGACTACAGGCAGGTGCCACCATGCCCAGCTAATTTTTTCTATATATATTAGTTGGCCAACTAATTTCTATTTATAGTAGAGACCGGGTCTCGCTCTTGCTCAGGCTGGTTTCGAACTCCTGACCTCGAGCAATCCGCCCACCTTGGCCTCCCAGAGTGCTAGGATTACAGGCGTGAGCCACCGCGCCTGGCCTTACAATGTGTTTTTTAAGAGGATAAAAAACTCATTCAATTGCCTTCCTGATCTATCAAAGCAAAAACTGTATTGTTTATCTGATAATGCTTTTAGATAAATAGTAGTTCTAATTATTTTTTTTTCCAGTTAGGCTCAAAATCTTACCCTATTATATGGATTACCTTTGGAAAATATTATTTTTCAATTGCATAGTTGCTTATTATCTATACAGCAGAATCAGGGTCAATATCTAAGAATGTTCCATTAACTCTAAAGAGAAATGTTCATTTTTATTTGGAAAAAAAGGTCTTGGCAGACAAGCTGGGAACTACCAGATGGAGGAGGCTGTGCCACATGGATTATATGTTTTTCCCTCTTTTCTTATTGATGTCTTAAGTTGAACATGTTCCATCTGTCCACTCTCAATAATGAATAGCGACTTTTTTATGGTAAAGGTAACAAATTCCATATAGGGTAAATTAATTCAAGCATATAATGAAATGTGCAAGACTCAATGCTCTGTACTGTGTAGATTTGGGGGATTATGTAGGGAAGTGTGGAAATCCAATACAATTTCTACAGCAGAGCATATTTTCAGTTGAGGAGGCATTAGAAAAATTCTCTCCCAATACCTCAATTTTCTTTTCTTCTAGGGCTTAAAAATCTGAGTGATGGGTTGCAGGAATTGTTAGAATTTGATTAATTTTTTAAAAATAATAATAGTTTTATGAAAATGATCATTTAAAACTGATTGATTTTCTATCACTGACAGTAAAATGTTTTGCTATCACCCTAGTAAATAATTGAAAAGCATTAAGCCATCTTTTTTATGTGTTGACTACTATCTAAATCCACCTTGTCAAATACAATGTGTAGATAATGTTTAAAATTTCTTTATTCATAGCTCTGGCCTTTTTGAGGCAAACTTCTCTGGTTTGAATTTTTCCTCTATCTTATGGCAAGCATGGTGGCTTTTGTACATTTAACTCTAGTGTGGCTATTCTGTTGCTTTTTACATATTTTGTCATTGATACCATTATTATGAATAATACCTACACCTTATAATAATAACAACAAACATTATTTAAGTTTTGCATATTTTAAATTATTTTGGCTGGGCTAAATCTTTATTCTGTCTCTTGTTAAATGGGTACCCAAAACACTTCCAAGGGAAAACCAATAAAGGAATCATAGGATTCTTTTATTGTTTAAGCAGGATTAAAATTTAAGCAGCTGTTTGGCCTGGTTACTACATATATTTTTTAAGCCTTGGGGTTTTTCTTTTAGTTTGTTTGTTTGTTTTTGGTTTTTTCGTGAGGGGATGAGGTTATTGCATATATCAACTCTTTGTGGCAATAAGCTTTGAAATGCTAACTCCTTACTAACTCCTTAAATAGTTTAAGACACTTGGTTTTAATTTTTGATGTGACAATCTTTTCTTTCTGTGACTAGATTTTATTTTTTGGTCTCTCTTAAATCTGGAGTTGGAAATTACTCTTTCTTTGCTTATAGATAATTGAAGCCGACCAAACTCGTTAAAGTCAAAACCAACAACGCCATGCTTTATTACACGCCTCTGAGTTTAGTCACAGACTCTAGTAGGTTCTGTAAATGGCACAATTTATGCAGTGGCATGTCAGAAACTTAATGCTGTAATTTTCCTCTTCCTAATGGAGAATTAAGAATCTAAAGGGCTTGTGCTGTTCACATGGACCGAATCCCCATGGCTTGGGTGCAGAGGTCTCTCAAAAATTTAGTAAGTGAGAAGGAGAACAAAGATTCTTAGTTGGAGGGGAAAAAAATGAGATCGCCTGTGGCTGAGAAGCTGAGGGGGACAGGTAGGCACAGTGGGGTGCAGGATAATGAGGCACATGGCAAATGTGATGCACAGATGTTAAGCCAACTGTAGCTCCGGCTCCCAAAGTTGTGCATGCCACAGCACCATGCCTCGGGGCTATGTCTACACTAGAACATTTGGAGCAGTAAACGACGACGGCAACATTAGGTTCAAATTAATCTATTACTCCAGAGCTGTGAAATGTTGGTTGCTTGTTTCAGAATTACATTGCCTGTGGGTGAAATGTTTTAGGTAGATTTTAATGCAAGCTCATGGCTTTCTGAGGAGATTAAGAGGAGAAAGGGAAATTAGAACAGTTAGGAGAGTTGTGGAGGGGCACATTTCTGGTTAAAGTATATGAAAAAGTATTACATATTTCACGGGCAGGTCTGGTCTCCTGTTGGCCACCTGCTGGGACCGAAATATCCCACATCATAATGAAGGCAGGTTTGCAGAAGCCTTGTAAATACTTGAGCCCTGCAATTGAAGAAGGCAGACAAAGAGGGCTTTGGGGTCTCCTGGAGACTTTTGAGGGTTAGGCCTGTCAGGCGGGTGCTCCAAATGAATTTGGTAATTTATTATTCTGCACTTGTTAAGTGGAACATGTAAAATTTTGCATTTAGGTTTTTACCCCCATGAGTTTAAGTAAACTCCTGAGTAACAGGTAGCTGAGTGACGTTGCAGAGTATGTTTCAGAGGAATCTGGTTCTCTTCCCTCTGCCCATTTTTTCACTGATATTGGCAGGTCCATTTTCACAAAAGTATGTGGGACTCAAACTCTCTCCTTTTCCAATGTGGAAAACTAAACCTTGAATTAACCTGGATCTTTTCTGTCAATTAAATAGAGTTGATTCAATCATATGGGGAGAAAAACCTGTTTGGAAGTATCTATAAAGAATTTTTTTTACAGTATTGTAGTTTTTCTTATAAAAACACTTAATTGAAATGCCTAAGAGCTGCCCAGCACAAAAGTCAATAAAAACCTTAGAATAGAGTTTATAGGGGTTGTCTATGTACATAATTAAATCCTTCAGGCACTTTAAAACTCTGCAAAATAAATGGTTATGCAAGAATAGCCTGCTGAGAGAAGAAATGCTTGTATCAGCTTTAACCAGCTGCCCTGTGTTCCATGTTTCTGGGTTGGAATGAGAAAGCTATTAGAACACTGGAAGACTGCAAGCCACATACAAATCATCTTTGTTACTGACACTTGGGGGAGTACTTTATAGTGGCTGTCAAGACCAATACAAAACATGGTTTGTGCCTGAAAAAGTCAAGTGCCATTATTTAAAAAGAAGATGTTAGTAATCCAAATAACTGAACAACATCCAGGATCTTCACTGAATTTAGCTGCTATACAAGCCGATTTATTATTGAGTCTGACTTTAGTAAATTAACATGTAGGTTTGCATTCTAGGTTTAATGGAATAACAAAGGTTAATTACTTGCAATGATCTATGCTGGAATAGGAGTAAAAAGGGAGAGCTGTATTTAGATTTAATTTCAACATTCTTTAGGGAATACTGTTTGAGGGGATGGGATTATTATGGGGGCAAAGGAAGGAGTGAGAAGGAAAAAAAAGAGAGAGAGAGAGAAAGCAGCCTAATGAATGTAACCAATAGAAAAACTGTAGGTTTGTTTCTCTCCCTGGCCCTCAAAGTTATGATAAATGATAGCACAAGGAAAAGATAACCTACCATGAGAGTAGGATCACCAAGGCCAAATACTAAAACTCCCAGCTGACTGGCCCATACACTGCAGCCTCTGTTCGTGTTTATTTTTTCTGCTCACTCTTGGTTTCGTCAATCAGTATGATAGACGATAAGTCCTGACTAGAGCAGCCCGCGTCCTGCTCTCTCACGGTGGGTAGCATGTTGTGGTTGGCGCCGAGCAGTCGGAGGATCGCCCGCATCAGGAGCACCAAGGGGATGAGGTTCGGAGCAGTCTTCCAGCAGCCGGCTCCTTGGAGAATAGCAGGCAGGAGCGTTATCAGCCGGGAGTGGAGTTGCCAAGAAACTGACCACACATTAGTAGCTTTGTTTGGGTAGAGTCTAAGGGGGCTGTAGCTCACAGACTTGAGACACTTTCTGTTAAATCATCCCTGGTTTTAAGTGTTAAAAGAAAGCTTGTTCAAAAAGAAACCATGGCTGATTGCCTCAGGCAGTCCTGTGACAGGAATCCTCAGAGTCTGGAATTTGCGGGGTGACTGTGCTGAGGTGCAAATGGACATCAATTAAAAAAGAAGAAGAAGAAGAAGAGGACTCCTCTCTCTCTGCCCAACCATTTCCTTCTAAATTAACTATCTCCTAATGTGCAAACCAGCATTAAGAATGCCTTTAAAAGAAATCTGTGAACACAATGGGGAGCTTTAGTTAGCTGGTGACATATGAAACACTGCTCAGTTAGCCAACAGCTCATCAGATAAAAGGAATTTCCTGAATGCTATTCACAGATCACTAATGTTGTTTATCTACTCTCTCAGCACTAATACTTTTTTACATTTCATTCAAGGAGATTTTTTTACTTTATTTCATGCATTGGAAACTTTTAGAAAAATTTTAATATCACTAATTTTTTTGAAACTCATTTTGTAGAAGCTCAGAGGCCATAAAAAGTCAAGAATATTCTGACTTGACTCACTGTAGTAGCCAAAAGTGAAATTCTTTTGATATCTTGTGATGCAACATTGGTCAAACATTTCCTGTTCAACATTTTTTTTTTTGTCCTGGGTAGTACGGGTTCTTTTCTCAAGAACAAATGCTTCAGAAATCTGGTGCTCTCTGTTTGTGTATGAAATTTCACATAAGTGATCAGCACACCTTCCCCCAAAGGAGTGCTTCTTGATAGAGTAAGGTAAACTTGACATTTCTCTTTGTAAGGATAATTTTTCCCCATTTTAGAAATTACACTAAGGTGTTAATGAATGTTTCCCCCTACTTAAGGTATGTTCCATAAACAAAATCAATACTTTCTGATTCTAACTCTTTATCCCTGGTGTTATTGTAACTGCTGATGTATGTTAAGGTGAAATTTAACACTGGAATATTAGTTTTATTTCAGTTAATTATGTTTCTAAGAGCTCATGAACCCTAAGATTTAGGGTTGGTCTGTTTCTAGTTATCCTGCCAAGTTTTTTACTTGATGGAGGGGGTCTGTTTCATTCTACTTGGCCTCTCCACCTTTGTAACCCCTGGTTTCCTCTTTTCCTGAATCACAAATTTACGTTCTCCCCTTCTGTGAGAAGATTGAACGCTTATTCAACTCCAAAATGACTATGGTCACAAAATATCAACAGTGATTTTTAATAGATCTTTGCCTATCAAAATATTGTTGCTGAATAATAGGGTAAAGGTAGTTGTGGTTGCTGATAGGAAGGAATCTGACTATTAATAAAAAGCAGACAAGAGTCTTGAAACAGTACTTCCACTGTTGCAATTTAGACACTTTATATTACTTTATTTAGTGCAACACCTGCAGCTACTCACATTGCTGGTGGCTGAAATAATCCAGGTCCACACGGGGAGAGCATTACAATTTCATTGTGCTATTTGTGCTTACTGTTTAAGCCTTTCTCACAGGAGAAAGCATTAGCTAAGTGTACAGTAGACAATAAAAAGGGGTATTGGGGCTCATCTGTTCTCCTTAAATCTGTCTAATAAAATCTCCCTTTGTAATTAGTGTTTGACTCCTTTCTTTTCTATCACTGGCTGGCATCTGGAGATGCATAGTGGCACAAACTGGCATTTGTTGAAGTTTTCTCAATTGTCCCCAAATATCATAATTTTATGGATTGTGCCTTCTTCTGAGCCTTGAAAACAGTATACATTTTTCCTAAGCTTCACTTCTGCAGATGCCATAATAGATTTTGGATGGAAGATGTTTGGGATTTCAACAGGAGAAAGAGGGTGCCTCATTTCAAGACAATAATAACAAGCCATTCGTCATCTTTAATTGACAACTTAATTTAGATTTCAGATGGGTCCCTTTTAGTAATGGTCTATTTTACTTTCAATCCCAAATGCTGATAATCATGAATCCAAAAACACAGTCTATAAAAAGTTCAAGTTAAGCAAATCTCTCAGTTAGGCATAAACATGTAGGGTGAGGTGGGGGTGTTGGCTGAATCCAAACTGGAGATCATTTCTTCCTCATCTCTGTTAGAACAGCTCACAGTTTCAGGGGATTCATACCCTTTTGACTTTAATTGCTCTGGGCCCACTGAGGCAAAGCAATGGTGCTCTATTTGTTTGGAGGTCAAAGAAACAATCACAAAGGCCTTCAGAATATTTTCAAACATTTGGGAGAGATAAACGGTATTCAGACATTTTATAATCATAAAGCTAGTTTCTAGATAGTTGTCTAATTTCCTAAACTTTGCTTGCTGAAGTTTATTTGGTTATTGAAACATTAAGCTTAACCAGTCATGTTCTTTCTACTTTATGAAAATGTAGACAGGAAATTATCAGCAAATTGCTCGTTTAGAATTAAAGACAGGAAATGAACTTCAGCAGTTGAATTCTTGTAGTAAAAAGCTTCTACCTAAAGCATAAGTAAAGCCAGCAAACCTTGCTTTTATTTTTAAGTCTGGGCTTTGTTATATCAACACAATAGAATTAAATACTCTGTCCTATTTCTCCTCAAAATTTCCATATTGCTTTTTACAGTATCCACAACTGTTTCTGTTACTAATTTCCTTATAGTTTTTAAAAGGTAACTGGTGTTTCTATCCCTAACTTATTTGGAAAAAAATACCAATTTTTGGACTACATTAATAGATTAATGTAGGATATGACTCAGAAATAGTAAGTTTGCTAATTTATTTATTAGGACATCTAAAAAAATTGAACATCTCTTTAAGTTCCCATATGAATTTTATCTAAAATTCTAGAACTTCTTATTAAAATATCAATTATAATATATTTTAACCTATATTTCTAAATGGTTAATAGGTTTCCCTCAATGTGAACTTTTCAAGCTATTTCTTTTTGATAGTTATTACTTTGATTTTATTCATTATATATTATATTGTTAGTATGCCCAATATATCAGTGGTATCTACAAAATAATTCCTATACTTAATTTTCTTTTATATTTTTGTTGCCATTTTTATTTCTCTATATATTTCAAATACTCTAATATTCTTTAAAGTTCTCCTTATTGGTATTACATTATTTAAATAAACCACAGACATAATTCTCCTCCAACAAAATGATTTGTACCATGTCTGACTATTTTGATTACCTTTAAGGAAAAATGAACTGCTTTGGATTAAACAAGAAAAACCTCAAACTTAAGCCAAACTTTGAACCATTTACTCAACTTAGCTTGAGGAAGTTAGAAAATACTGGTTTTGTGATTAGTTTAAATTTCACTTTTATAGCAATTCACATGTAGCACTTCTTTCAGTATTTTGGAACCCATAAAAGACAAGAATTACTCTCCTTTCAAAAATACATATTATTAATATATTATTATAGATTCTTTTTATATGTCTGTTATGATGAAGATGTAATATATTCTAGTAAGATTTAAATGAGTATAAGACATTCTAGGTATTTCAATAAATACCTAGAAATACCTAGGTATTTCAAATAAATACCTATTAGAATTCTATAGGATCAATCATAATAAATTTTAGCATATGTTAGTTTATAATCTTTTGTTAGATGATTAAATAGTGGATGTAAATATTCATAGATGTTTTTCTACTACCATTTTGAAAGTGAAAACTTACTTGTAATTTTTTAATATTCAAACTGAAATTTTCTTAGTTGAATCCTATATATCTTATTCAAGAAAACATTGACTTTCTAATCAGATTTGTTTATCTGGGTTATCTTTATGTCTTATGCAAACTTTTATAACAGAGTCCAGGGGATATTTTTCTAAACTTTTGGAAGACATGTCTCCAAATTGTTTTATCTAGTAATAATTTTGTTCATTGGTATATTTGTGGATTTTTTGTTTGTATTATTGTTCCTGTTTTGATTTTCCTTACATTAATCTGAAGTACAAAGTAAGTTTTAGCTTAGCTATGCCTACGTATAAAATTGCTGTGGTTATTCACAGGTAGCAAAATATCAAACTTGATGCTGTGTCATGTTTTAGTAACTCTTTGTGTATTTCCGTGAATCTAAACTAGTTTCCTAATATACAAATCCAGACATCTATTGAATGAAATATGACTATATTCTAACTATCAAGAGAATGACTTAAATCTTAAGTTCATGATAGAGCTGGCAGTTGAGGATAATTACCAACATTTATTAATTTGAGAGATAGGGGAATGTCTTTGTTTTTGCTGAAATAAATATCTTAATCGTAAAGAGTAAGAAAAATACAGTTAAGTGCCAATATAGAGTACTCCAGGATAAATCATAAGTGGTATGGGACTTTTTAAAAGATGAGTGACTAATTATAACTTCAATGTTAGTATATTTACTTTAGACTTTTGCTCTGGTGTTCAAATATATGCAGTGATGCTTGGTAAGAGCACTTGCATTTACGGTAGACATTCTTTTGTTCAATCAACAAATATAGTAATTTAAGTATCAATAGATGTCATGTGGATGTTCTTTTTGGTGATGGGGATTGAACAGTTATCACAGCAGACAAATTTCTTGCCCTCATGAAGCTTACATTCTAGTGGGGAAAGATAGCATATCAATAAAGAAAGATTATTTCATATGGTGGCAAGTACTATAAAGATAATAAAGCAATGTTAAAGAGAGTGAGTGATTCAGAGTAATCAGAGAACACTTAAAATGCTCAATTTATTGAGTACTATAGTGAGTTACACAATCTTTATCTGCATAAAATCGTTTGGTACCTTTTTAGGCAATAGTTCTGACTCCCATGCTTGAGTGATAAGATGATAAATTTCAGTATTACTTACATTATAGTCCATTTTTAACTTGACTAACTTAGTATGTAGTTATTTTTTAATGTGATCAGATCAGAGAAATATTCTCATGGAAGCTAATTCTGAGTCTTGCAATAACTTGATGTAGCATAGTCAACTCTAAAAAAATTAGTTTCTATCACTTACATATCATACTAGTGGATATTACATTACTTACTGAAGTCTTGAAGCATTTGGTTCTATGTTTCATTTACTCAAACTTAATTCGGGACAAGCTTTATCCAGATGTTTTGTTTATTTGTTCCTCAATTACATGTATGAAATTTCAAAATTTATGAGATCACAGGTCAAGTGAAAGGTCACAGTTGAGAGGTCAAGTAAGAAGCTAAAATTTGCGAAACCAAAGAAATGACAGGACAGTGCCAAATGAAAGGTCAAAAGTCAAGTGACAGACTCAGTGTAGATGAAAGCAAATGGTGCGTTTGTTGAATGTCTGAGCACACTGAAGTGTCTCAGTATTCATGTACACAAAGTCAAAGGTTTTTAACCTTGGAATTCATAATTAATAATAATGTGCTACTTGTTATTATACAAGTGAACATTATTTATTCACAGAGAAAAGCCTCCATTACATAAAAGTAAAACAACTTTTTTCATTCATTGATTATCATCAGTCAGGGCTACCTTTTTCCTATCATACTTCTTTGAGATATACACAGAACACCCAAATTTGGGAAATTCTGAGTAGCCTCTTCTTTTTGTCAGATGTAGGAAATATACACATAGCAGATCAAGGGAGATGTTAAAAAACTTACTGAAAAGAAGTCTGAGAATGGATTTCTTTTCTTATAGACTTAGGATTGATACCTCATGTGGTTTTATAATATTTCTACACTTATTCATTTATGTCTTCATTTACTCATTTATTTAACAAATATTAATTGAAAGCCAAGTCATTTTTGGTTACTTCTTTTTCAGTACTCTAAGAGTAATTTACTTGTGAGAAAACGTTTCTTCTTGAGTTATCATGGCTGAGGCATCGTTTCCAAGTTTTATGTGGCGGCTCAAAATATCTTGATAGTACAGATGCTCCTTGACTTATGATGGAGTTACATCCTGATAAACCCATCATAAGTTGAAAATATTATAAATCGAAATGAATTTAATACACCAAACCCACCTCCCATAACTTAACCTCACTTACCTTAAACATGTTGAGGACACTTACAGTAGCCTACAGCTGGGCAAAATCATCTGGCAGCACAGTCCACTGTAGAGTGTACTGTACTGCCCAGCATTGTGAGAGAATATTGCGCCACATGGAGACAGCCAGGGAGAAGATCAAAATTCAAAATTTAAAGTTTGATTTCTACTGAACAAATAACGTTCAGTAGAAAAATCGTAAGTTGAAACGTTGTAAGTTGGGAACCAATTATACCTGGATTTTTTTTTTTTTTTTAAGCAAAATGGTTTGTAGGACCTATGTCTGGGAAATAGCAAACATTTGACATTTGGGCGAACTAAGAGAATGAAGACATAAGTGATCTCTGTTTTACATGAATATGACATTTTCTTACTATTATATTAATTTATTTGTTCTTTCTGTAAAGAAAATTGATTTTTTTCCTCTGTTCTGGCAAAAGAAATAAGGCAGGCAGTCTTATTTATGTTGTTATTTATGCATACAGTCTATCACTTTATTTTTCAGGAATAGTAAATATTATTTTTTATTTTATTATTTTTCATTCCTCAAACATTTTATTTATTAATTATTCTTCAATTAAAATTTTTTTTGAGGAATAGTAAACACTATTAATATACTTAGGAAGTGTGTGTGTATGTGTGCGTGCAAATTTGTCATTAGCAATAAATGGTTCTTTGGGGCTTAGGGGCATTTTGTCAATGATTTGTTTTATGGGTCATACAAAGTGACCATTCTTCAAAAGCTAAGCATTTAAGGGAAGTCTCTTTCCATATTTTAGAAATAAACAGCAACATTTTATGACAAACTAAAAAAATGAATGGATATATTAGGGATCTCCAGCTCTAAAAGAGAATTCGCCAAAAGAGAATTTGCTTTTATGTAGAGCCCTGTGCTTTCTGCTTATAGAGCATATTAGACTGAGTAGCTTATTTACAGGTAAAAATCTCATTGATGATAGTAGAAGCAGCAGAAAGTCAATATGAGTTTAGTATCTATCAAACTATAAAATCAGACTTTTAAATCATAGCATAAGTACTATCACTGTCTAAAAGAAGTGTTTATTTTCCTAAGTTTTTCCTTTAATATCACTCTCATAAATTTTTTTTAATATATACTTTGAAAAGTTAAGGGCAAGCCCTAAAGGGTGAAATATTGCAAACCAATTAAAAACAACTGAAGTGAGATTCTAAAATACAGGAGTTTTCCAACTCATGAACAATATTTAGAGAGCTGGTTAATTTTAATTCCTCTGGGAACCATAAGTCTGGGCATTAATAGGCTTAGAGTGATAAAAACGGCCATATACTATGCACATATAGATGGTATTGTCAAAAAAGAAGCAATTAGTGGCAAAAAAAAGCATAAGTATGTACACATATGGTGAGCAGGTTGACATGTAAAATACAGCCAGGAATAAGAGCCAATGACAAAAGAGAAGTGGAAGTTGGGCTACTGTTTTAACTTACATAATAGCAAATAAATGATCAACCTAGTGATCTCAGATAATTAAATGGTTTTTAATAAGTTTACTAGATTTTTGAATCAACTAAAAATCTACAGTACACAGCTTTTTCTTCTCTTTTTCTTTTTGTCCTTCTTTCTTTTGCTTTTTCTTTCTTTCCCCTTTGCTTCCTTTCTTCCCTCCTAAATTGCTTTTACATGTTACCTTATCTCCAGTCTTCCTTCTTTTTCTTCCCATCATTCGCTTGATTACATAATTGCCTAAATGGGTAGCTCAATTCAATTTGCTTACCTTAAAGGTACTGAAGAATCTTGATGAAATCTAAAATGCTGATTTTTCCCAATCAAAGAAAGAAGCAGATTAAAGGGCCAAATCATTCTTGACATCTTTCTCAATGGTCATCGTTTGGATGGCACAGAACACCTCTTTGAGGGATGGTAAAAACACATCTTCTCAGGTCCCTTTCTATTCTTGCCATGTTAGGGCCTGTGCGTCTACCCCAAAAATCTGCCTCATATTCTTCTTTGAAGAAAATTATACCATAAACACATTTCTATAGGAAGCTGACCTGAAGGGACACATTTACATTTCAGTTTTTAAAAGTTATACAGCTGTCACTATAAAATGTAACAGGCAGGTTGTAACCTTATCTACTATGTTATAGATTTTGTGTCACTTTCAAGTGAAATAAGTGGATGTGAAAAGGAAATTCATTTAAAAATCTGATAACTAGCAACACATATTTTACTCCTCCAAAACCAGGAAATTGTGGGACATGCCACAGGTTCATTTCCAGCATGAAAATCGTATTACTGTGACTAATTTAGGGGCAGAATGCTCTTTACAATGGAAGGCACTGTAGTATGGAATAAAGAGTAATGATTTTTAGTATTATTCTCCATCTTAACCCTGTTTATTTTGGCTATGATTCTTTTTTTGAATGTCATCTTTCCCAAAACCCAATTGCTAAAAGCTGGTTTCACTGGCAGAGAAATAAAAAAGACAGTCGAGTAAGGTTTAGAAAGTACTGCAATTAGTTGTGTGTGTATGGAACTGCTTATCTGCCCACAACTGGGTCTGAGGAAACTCTGCTTAGTATTTATTAGGAGTTGAATTTATATGAGAAAAAAACAGATGCTCAATTTTGCTACCTTTCCTTTTAAAGTTTAATGTGCTGTAAAATACAAGGATCTGTACAATTAAAAAGAAGGTGCTTTACTCTTTAACATGTGCCAAATGTCTTTCGCCTCTCTCTTCTACAGATGCCCTCCTGTTTCTACAAAGCACCCAATAAGTAGTCCTTCCCCAGATGAGATTTCTGATACCACATGACCCAGATTGCCATAACTTAGGTGAAATAACCTGAAGAGTTATCAAATGAGATAGCTAGAATGGTTTTCTGTGTGCTCTGGTGTTGGTTCAGCACGACGTTTGGGACCCAAGTATTCTAAAGAGAATCCTTAAAAGGGAGCTCCAGGGTGCCCCACAATAATTGAAATGTAGGAAAATCAGTATCACACGTCACTATCTTTCATTTGGATTTGAAAACAGGAAATGACTTGGCATTTCTAATCTTAACTGGGAGACAGGCCCTGACTACACAATTACAGAGCGTAATTACTCCAAGCTCAGTCTACGAAGAACCCCCAACTGCTTCTTGAGGACCTGCCAGGAAACTGACCTGAGTGAATGGTCTGGAAGAGAACATGAGGTGACAAGAGGCTAAGAAGCCATTTTCAAGTAAATCTACATGAAAGGGCTGCTTAGAAAGGTAGAGGTTGTTAAAATCAGCTTGGCACAGGGACACACTAGAGTTTAAGCTGAGAAAAACTGGCAACATGCAGTGTTTGGGGCCTGAATCAAATATTCATTGAAGCTTTGAATAGTGTGGTTAAAAAGAATCTTTTAAAAAATTTTATTTTTAAAAATTCTCATTTCCAAACTATACCACAAACATAGCTGAGAGTGATGTTGTCTCTTAAAAAATACATGTACACTTACATATACTTTACAATGGCTACTGGATTCCCAAGCAAAATGGGGCCATGATCCCTTATATGCCCTCTGCAACTCATTTCCTCCTGAAAACATATTAACTCTCTATTGGTGTGTCTGATATTACTCTTTCCAAATTCACAGCTCACTGTGATTCCTATGTCAGTTGCAATACGTATGTTCTTTGATGCCTCCCCCTCCCTTTTTTTTTTTTTTTTAAGATCAACCTTTTAGCTATTAAATTGACTCCTCACAAAAGCTTTTGTTGTGGTTTGCTTATATCATTCTTGGAAGAACAGCAAATAATAGGTTACAGTAGTGGAGCTGGAAAATTTCAAAAGACATGATTCTGTGTCCAAGTCGTTTTTCACTTTTGTTGTAGAATGGCCTCAAAATGGCAATTTTTGGTATGGTCTTTTAGAAAGCCCACCAGAGTTTGGAGTAACTCAAAAAGGTGAATTCAAAAGAAAAATGAGACATTCACAGAACACTGAGAATTAATTTTTTCTCACATAATCATAAGGGAGAAAAAGCTTTGGAAGTTTCATAAGGGCTCTAGCTGCCCTGGCCAATTGACCTGTACGTAGTCAAGTGGGGGCAGTGGGCCCTGTACATGATGGAATTGGGCTGCTCAGAACTTTTGCAAGAATGGCTTGAAGTAACATTGTCCATTTTCAAATGTTTGGTGCCAGAAAGACTCAGGACTAACAGCTTAGAAGGTAAAAGCTCCCTATTGCTAAATTTTGGAACACTGTCTAAACTGGACCAAGTAATAGGATATATAGATACATTTGTATATTATGTCATCAATCAACCAATTAAAAATATTGAGAACTTGCTTTAAGGAATAATTTCCAACCTCTTTCCCCAGTCATGGGCTATGTATGGTTTGTCTTCAACCTCCTGACACCCCCCTCATTCGCTTCCTGACTTCAGCCATACTGGCTTCTGTTCTACTCCTTTAAAGAGTCCCCTTCCTGGGGTGCTTCTTCCCAGCTTTTTGTGTGGAAGGCTTATTCTCATCTTTCAGGTCTTGGCTCAAATGTCATATCCTCAGGAGAGACTTCTCTGACCACAGCTGTCTATAGTTTCCTATTTCTTTTTTTCCTAATCTCATCATCCTGTTTGTTTTATTTTCTTCATGGTACTCACCCTAGGGCATAAGTAACTTGTTAGTTTATTTATATATTTAATTATTATGATGTGTCTCTCCCCTCTTGTCCTCTAAACATGTAAGCTCCTGAAAGGCAAGGGACTTGGGAATCTTGTCTATTTCCTCATTCCTAGTACTTAGCCTGATGTTTGGTGCAAGTAGGTGCTCAATAAATGTTTTATGAATGAATAAATGAGAAAAAGGAAGAATGAACCACACATATACATCTGTGAATGCATTGTGTTTCTTTTTTTTTTTTTTTTTTTAGACAGAGTCTCACTTTGTTGCTCAGGCTAGAGTGAGTGCCATGGCATCAACCTAGCTCACAGCAACCTCAAACTCCTGGGCTCAAGCGATCCTCCTGCCTCAGCCTCCCGGGTAGCTGGGACTACAGGCATGCGCCACCATGCCAGGCTAATTTTTTGTATATATATTTTTAGTTGGTCAATTAATTTCTTTCTATTTTTAGTAGAGACAGGGTCTTGCTCAGGCTGGTTTTGAACTCCTGACCTCGAGCAATCCGCCCGCCTCGGCCTCCCAGAGTGCTAGGATTACAGGCGTGAGCCACCACGCCTGGCCTGCATTGTGTTTCTTTTGAGAAGCTTTTAATTTGATTCAATAGACACAACAAAAGGAAAAATGGGAAAAGACTACAATTGTAAGAAATCTGAGAGATTAAGACTATAGTTGCAATAAAGTCTAGAACTTCAGAGATTTTATTTCCACTGAGAATATTTTGGGACTCTTTCATAGAGGCATGCTTTTTATGATGGAATGAAAGATAAGCAAAGAAAGGATATTTAAAGAAAAATGTCTGTGAATCGTGAGTTAATAAAGGTGAAAGTTACAAAGGCAATAAGTTATATTATTCATGTTATTATTTCAATAATAATAACAACAAATTCATGATCATAGTGGTGGAAACCACTGAAGATCCTACGTGTAGGGAGGGGAGGAGAGAAATAATTCTGTATGTGGTGGCAACTGTTCTTCTCCATTGTGAAAGTGAGTCAATGGTTCACCCTCCAAATGACCAAATAGGAAACTAAAAAATTGAAGCAGGCCTAGGGTAAAACGTAGACCATGGGCCATAAATGGTAGAAGCCTCTTTTTCTCTCTTCATCAGAAACCTTGAGCCCAAACCTGTCAGTCCTATTTCTGTAGGTTCTTTCAGAGCAGAATTAAACCATTCCAGAAAAGAGCTATATGTGTGAGTTGGAGGTCAGAGGAGAAAACGAATTTAGAGTCTGATACTTAACAGATGCTCATTAAGCATTTTTGGACTAAATCAGTAATAAATTGAAAATTAAATTATAATTGATTGGTATCTTGGAAATCCATCCAAACTTCTTTTGGGAAGCTGGTCTATTTATAACATCCACCATGAAAACAGCCTTTATAATGGTTTCCCAAAGAAAAGCTAATGGTCAGCCGTGTAAATTGCAATCACTGCATCATCATATCATCAAGGCGGCAAGATGCTTCTCATGTCATGTATCTCAAGAAAGAAAAAAGCTGGCATACTTGATAAAGGGACTTGCAAGACAGAACTTTTTTTTTTTTTTTGACACTAAAAGAGGGAATTCAGAGAAAGGCCAAGATGATAGACTGAAATCTCAAAGTTCTGGCCTGCAGGGAAAATAGACGAGGGTGTGAGTTAGTGGCTTATAAGAGGAGGTAGCTGCCTCAAGACACCAGAGAAATTTTCTTTAAAATTAGAAGTAAATTCAAAGAGAGTATTTGTATGTTCAAATATAATCTATAAATAGCCACCTAAAGTAATTCTTCCTTGACAGAAAGTGCTTCGGAATAGAGGAAGACAACTCAAAATGTAATTAAGTTGGGCTCTTTGGTATTTTGAATCTTCTTTTATTTGGAATTTTCTTTCTGTAGCTATTTAATCAACTCGACATTGCACAGATATTTTTGACTCACATTAGGTTATGACATTAACAAAATTTGCAGCTGAAAGAATAGAGAAAGAATCCATGCAACTGATTAGGAAATGATAGTCTCATATTAATATGATTAAAGCATAACAGTACCTAGTTGTAGAGGCTTCTGAGGTACAGAGAATCTTACACTCATGATTGCTGTCTCCAGGGTGTAATCAGAGTAACCCCTTTGCCCAAGCCACACAGATATTTTAGGTCTCGCTTTTAACAACGACCGACAGGAAGGGACCAGAAGTTACAGAGAGCAGTAAGTAGAGTCCACAATCAGAGCCCAGGCCTTGGTCAGCTCAGTGGGCCACTTTCACCTTTAAGGACCCTCTAAGGCCCTAACTCCCATCACTGACCTGGGATAGTGTCCTCAGCCTCTTTGTGGATTCAGGATTAAGCCTCACCAGTCACTGGAAACTCTCATCAGAAGGCCAAGTAGGAGGTTCCATGGCTGACTGGAAAACATAATTTCTGGGCCTCGGAAACCTTTGGTTTCAGAATTTTTTGTTAGGATGCTATTGTGACTTCCATATCTGCTGGCTGCCTTATCACTTGCTTATTTAGGCAGTTACTAACCATCTCACAGATGTGGATGGCACTTTCTAGATAAACTTGCCATATTCCCAGCAGGCCTAAGGAATTTCCTCAGCTCCTATATAAGGAGTTGGTAAGGTTGGCATTTTCTTTATAGCATAGCAGATTTTTATGGAACCCCTCTGGAAGATTTTACTATAAGTAAACGGACCATTGACTAGAAAGCCAGAACCGGTGTTTCCAAGCCAGTGCAGTTAACACTCACATATACGTGAGTGCGAAAAGCTTGGGCCATATAATCAGCATGTATTTTATCAAGTGTCTTGTGTTTTATTTAAAAAAAAAAACATTGAATAACATCTTCACTGTGTCTATTATTATCACACCCCATGAGCCAAAATATTAGTGCCTAACGTGAGCTCCAAGAGTGGCCCAGTTTGGGATTTAAAAGGTGTATTTGAGTTAAGAACATAAAAAGCCTTAAACTTTTAAAACTGCAGACTATTGTATCCTTCTAACTCCAGAACAGCTCTGTCTAATGCTGTCCAACTTGGCAATAAAAACAAAATGAAGAAAGCCGAAACACTTTTAGACTCACACCAAGTATGCAGTATTTCAGCTTGACAGGATTATTCCTTGGCTGGAGTGACTTATGTTGGAAAGGGAAGTTTGCATGGAAATGCCTTTGAGGTTAATTGTAATGTCATTAGTGTGATGCTATAATCACATCTCTGAATTTCCTTCATAAATTTCTTTTCTATTTTTATCCTGTTTTTATTTTTAATATACTACTTTCTTGAAAAAGTCTACTGTAATCTTAACAAAAATACACCTCCCCTTTTTTTAAATCCTCATGAAAAACTGGTTTCTGCATAAATTGTAATTTATAAAAGCATGGTAATCTGCCTTCTCCTGCTTTCCAGTTGCTTTTTATTCCTTGATTGTAACATACCCCTGCATTGTAAGTAACTTTAACTGATCAAATTCAAGTAGCAGCAGGTATTGCACTGAAGTTGGGAAAAACAGGTCATGTGCTAGTATTTCCATTATGACTTCCCATATAGTATCGCCTGAAATATAGCAAAACCACTATAGATAATTCTTTTTAAGAAAATAATCTGTTTAGCCAAATCTGTGGTAGATTTGCGGCACAGACTACAGTAGAGGAGGAACTCAGTATAAACCACAGAAACTGCTCAGGAACGCTGCAAGATTGTTGTAATCATCTTGCTTTGAGTTCCTTTGGCCCTTGTCGGTTCTGTCTGTGGTGATGGGAGCTCAGGGCTGGCCACTAGGTTCTCTGGCGTTCCCAGCATTGTCTGTTCTCTTGACCTTTGAATGTATTTTGTGTCAATTGTTCTTGAGCTGTGGGAGAGATTCTCAGATGAGAGAAAACAATTGTTCCCATGGGGGACACTGCTCTAAACCCACCCTTTGTTTGGGGCTCACTTTCACGGCAACAAAGTCCCAAATTTGGTAATGCTGCCCTGCTTTGCCTCCCATATGCTAATTCTCACTTCTGGAAACACATCTTGAATGTGCCTGTTGAAATATTGTCATTTTTCTAATCTTGTTTCCTTTTCAAAACAAGTGATTTTATTCCATGGTTTCCACAGCTCTGTGTCTGTATCAATGACTCGTTTCACTCATGTCCTCCCTCCCAATACATTTCCTGAGCAAAAGTTTGTGTCCAGCCTGCCAGTCAGGAAAGGCAAAGTTTTGGCTCAAATGTGCTACTTTATGGTCGTTGGCTGGAATCAGAGGCTGTTGATGATATCTCTGTCCTCCTAACCAGAGAATCAATCAGGAAGGCTATCCGTTCCTTCAGCCTGATACAGAGAAATGAGAGCCTGCATGGTATTTCTCAGTTAGAAATACTCACCCAATAGGGCATTCACCAAATAAATTTCTGGTGTAGGAAAAATACCAAAGTAGAATTTTGTACCAAAATTACAACAGATAAGAGAAAATTAAAAAGTAAGAGTTATAATATTCAGAATTTATTTAAATGTACATTCTTTTCCTCAGGGTATATCTTATAATCAAAATATTACAAAGAGAACTTTGCATTTTGCTTTTTTAGATAAGAATTTAAAAAATTATTTTGTTCCATAAAAACTATCTAGTTCTCTTTCCCATTAGTAAAGTGTTGCTAATATTAGTGCTGCATACAATCTTGGGCTGCTCTCTCCTTCCCCAAGAAATCCATCACCATGGCCTATTTTATAAGAGAAAATGGTGGGTTTGACTAAGTTGTCCAAATATTCCTTTTCAAAGAAAAGTGCCCAGCCAGTGATTTGCTTAAGGTCACACAGTAAAGAGACTAAAGAATGATGAGGTTAAAGCTCTTTCACATGTGGGGCAAGGGTTCCCTTTTATAGTCTAGGAACATCTTTTCTCAAATAAAACAACTTCTTCAGACATTCTCCTGCCCACTGCCATGTATACAACAAAGAAAAACTTTTCTTCTATAAATGGGGGAAATAAAATTGGTTCAGATACAGCACAAGTCAGTTAAATTCCTTCCAGTTGCTAAGCACTTTGTGTAAGATCTCTGTAGGTGAACCCCAAAGAACTCCTCTGATTCCCCTTTTTATTGTTGATCATTGATTACAATCTCTTCAATAAAGAGAATGCACCCACATTTTATATAGACGTCTAAAGGGAAAAGATAGATAAATACTTTATATGCATTTACAACAAATTACTTTATTCATCTCTATAATAGTTCCAGAACAAGTTCTACTCTGAGGGACCATGGACCCTGTGAAAACTCACACTCTGCTTCTATGCCTTAATATTTTTTATGCAGGTAAAATTAGGTATAATAAGGACTAAGAGTGGTGTTCAAGGTTACCTTTAATGAGTCCATGGTTACCCAGAATGTTCATTTCATCTCCTTGCACTGGGATTTAAAAAGAAGTATGAGGCAGAGGTGGGAGGAGCACACCTGGAAGAGAATGAGGAGATAACTGGCCGTCTAGGGCAGTGCGAGACATGTGTGCACTCAGGACTTGTGTGTGGAGTGAATGAATGGAGAAAAAGAGACTATGGAAGCTTACTTGCCAAAATCAGGAGCTCTTTGCTGATTTCCCTGCTTCTACCTCACAGGCACTTTTTAGAATCATTCTCTGTGCAGGCCCCTTAATTTGGAGGGCTCTAAAATGAATTTTATAGAGAATATCATTTAGTATCAATATGTGACTATCACTTAGTATCAATATGTGAATTTTAGTATAAGATCCACTCAAATATACAATATTAGAAATATTAGAAACTATGGGGAAATTTCAAAATGTATCCTAAATGTCAGTGGAGCACTTACCAGTCTGTGTCCCTTCAAGCAAGGGTCTTATGACGAGCCACCTAATATTCCATCTTCGTCTGCAAGAAAGTGGAATAGGATACCCTTGGGTATGAGCCCTTTTTTGATTCTTGTCTGGAGTGTTTGAGAGAAGATACAGCTAAGATCACTAGTCCTTGATAAGACAGAGCTTTCTCTCTTTTATGTGCTTCAAAAAACACAAGCAATCATCCTTAGTCTCCTTGACCCACCTTGATCCACTCTATCCCCATTGGTTCGAAGATGGTAAAGTACAGGCATGTCCCTCTAAGCATCCGGGCAGGCAGAATCCCTACTTAGCTAACATTAGTTCTTAACATATGGGCTTTGGGATATTGAAAATGAAATTCAAATATCTCTCCGCTTACATTGAGGATACATTTTGAAATTTCCCATAGTTTCTAATATTTCTAATATTGTGCAGTTGAGTAGATCTTATAGTAAACTTCACATATTGATAATAAATGATATCCTCTATAAAACTAATTTTAGAGCCCTATGAATGAATAAATTCATTAGGATTGTCAATATCATCTCTGCTTTGATTTACCTGAAAGCCATGTTCCTTTAAGTTAAGCAAATATTTAAGTATGAGAAAATCTGACCAATGTATTTAACAGACTTTGTGAACTTTTTTTAAAACTTGGTTTTGGAAAATACACACATACATTTTGCCAAGAACTTGCCCCTTAATGTTTAATCTTGTGGCTTTCAGGGGAAATCTAATTTGTATCCTTCGTTTATGCTCGACTCAACAGATTGTTGCACTGCTAGCCAAGTGCTGGATGCCCTTACAGCCTGGGGAGGTTTTCAGGTTTCTTGATTCTCTAGGGACCTCCTTGCCTTGCTTCTCATTCCCTGGTGGGTCACAAATACCATACGTTTTAAAGTCATTCCAAATATTTTAAAATTAATCCACACTATAAACAATGGGCCATCTCAGTATTTGTGAAAATTAGAGAATTATTTCTCTCCCTTCTTCCCACCCCCAATGGCCACACTCTGTTTTTACTGTGAGATTTGCTGTGGTAGATCTGAATACAATGACTGAGGCATAGGATTTTCCACTGAAGTGATTGACGTGGGTTAGAACTGTGCTTTTCTATGTGTGGGTGACTGCAGCCTGTTAAATGTGTTGGGGCTAAGTTTTGAGAGCACTAGGATGCTGTGACATCTCCCTCAAGCCATTCAAAGAACTCACTTGGGTTTGCATTTTTGGATGGTCATTGAAGCTGGACCTGACTCCTTCCCGCCGTTGCTTTGAATTTCTATCCACTCACCTCTCATTCACATGCCCCCTCACTGCCAGGCCTTTGCTTTTCCACAGACACCCCTTTGCCAGCCTAGAACATGGGCTTAGGTAGCACTGATGCTGGTGGTGAGGGGCAGAGGGGAAGGAAGAACTTGAAATGAGTCCCCGCAGGAGCTGACATTTTCTCTCTCTTCTCAGATTATTCTCCCCCTCACCCTCTAAGACAGCTTCCCATCATGCTCCTTTGTGCAGTTACCACACCACATCCTGAATGAAAGGCCCCCAGTCAGTGTTATACTTTGATTTTTCCTATGAAATACAGCCTTTCCATGATTTGGTGTAAAGACTTATTCCTGACACCTAAGTGGTCTTTGTCTTTTTCTACAAGATGTGTATGTTTGAAACAAAGAATGACAGGAACATAGAAAGGACCCTGGGGTGGGCATGGTAGTCAATTAGAGCATTCCAGGGTATCAGGAAAAAATTCTGGAGTCACTCTTCATTTTCTTGTGAAGAACTTCTGGGCTTTAAACATGGCAGGAGTTCCAGGTCTCCCTCAATGTCTTCCCTCTCTCACCAGAGCTTTCTGTCCCTACCTCCCTTTCCACTCCTCCATTTCTACTGCTCTGCTTCTCTTGGCCAGACCCTAACCTACAGGAAGTTCTACCTGAGGTCATGGAAGTCATTGTGAGTGGCTTGGAATTTGAGGAAGGGTGGAAGGGCTACAGAGTCTAAATCAGAGGAGATGGAGCTTCTGACATCCAGATTAAAGTATGAATACCTTTTCCTATATACATATTGTTAAATCAAGTGGTTGGGTACTGTAGTATTGTTACTCTCGATAATAGAATACTTGTTCTGTTATAGTACAACTATGATTAATTCACTGTAACATCAAGATATAACTACGACAAACTATACCATTTGTCACATTATTTCTAAGGGAAAATTATTTTAAATTCCCCAGCAATAAATATATATTACCAGTTGAACTTATACAACATGTCAAATTTTTTAATTGAAAATTATGTTATGCTAAAACTTCATATTAAAAATACAGGATTTTTGACATGGAATTTGCCAAAATGGAAACATAGATATTTAGAGTCATTCTCATACAGGGAATCAATGATCACTATATTCAGTCCTAGCTCTCTGCAGATGGAGAAACTGAGGCATAGAATGGTGAAGTCAAGTCTTCTATGATGTCTTAGTATTCCCTGGCTTTGCATTTTCTTTAAAAAATGTGAAAAAAATCTAATTGTTCCATGGAAGAGGGCACCGTTCATTATTAATGGAATTTCTTTTTATTCAATTTTGTGGTATCCACAATGAGATTATAAAAACAATAATTTGATTTAGAAATCTTTCCAGCTTCAGCAAGGTTACTTTGTGGAGTTGGAGATAAATGACCAGAAGAAAACTTCACAAAATTAGTGTTTACACTTAATCTGGCAACGAGCTATAATTTGATTGGTAAAAAATTCATTTGGTGTACCTCTGGCCCTTTGCTGCTGGATAATGAAAATTTATATCTGCGTTTCAGACATCTGGGGAGGGCCTGACAGCTTTGGGGCCGAATGAAAGATGATGTCACACTGACCCCTGTCAGCATTTCCTCATAGACTGGTTACCCAAAACCCAACAGCAGTCACACTTTTTTTTTTCCCCTGCCAGAGCAGACTCTCATTTTATTTTGGAAGGTTAATGACACTGTAAATCTAATAGGCCATTTTAGTGCCATCATGTGGATATTAAAAAATCATGTGACCAGTCAGGGCACCATATGTGGGGTTTGCTGTTGTCTAATGACAGGAATAAGAGGCTGTAACAAGGCACTGAGGGCAGCCAGTGTTTGGAATTAATTTCCAAACCATAGCTACCTTTAAACTAATTCGGAATCTCTGCTAATGATTATTGCTTGCCATTTCAATTAAGTTTGTTTTAATAGGCTAGCTCATATCAGATAATGCTAACCCCAGAAAATTCTTCATTACTTATAAATTTATGAGTAACTTACATTCTATGGAGCAGTACCAACCGATAGAACTTTCAATGACGATGGAAATGTTCTCTATCTGTTCTGTCCAGTACAGTAGTCTCTAGCCACATGTGGCTTGTGAGCAGTTTAAACATACCTAGTGGTCTAAGGAGATAAATTTTTAATTATTTAAAATGTAAATAGCAACATGTGGTTAGCAGTTACCATTTCAGACAGCACAAACTATGGAGCAACTGTAAGTTAAGAGCAGGTTGTCAGAACACCACAACCAAAAAAGCATTTGATTCAGGCCTCTAGTCTGCCTCTCACTGGTGCCACATTGGAAAGGCCAAGCCACTTGTTGACAGAAGTGAAGTCTGGTCTATCTTTTTATCCTCATAATTCCTTTTTGTACAGAGTCAAAATGTATATAACAAAGCAATACGTAAATTAATGAAATGGATAGTGAATAAACGAAAGCAGGAAATGTAAGTGATTTTTCCTATTTTATAATACCATTTTTTCCTGCCCTCTCTCTAAAGGACATCACACAAAAATTATAAAATTTGACTGACAGATGAATCTTAGCGATCATTTAGTCCAACCCATTCCAAAGCAAACGAGAGTGACTTCTAGGAGCTACCACTGACCTCCCTTAAACATTTTTCACATCCCCAAAAGCTGCACCCTTGGGTACAGCAAAAAAGCCCATGGGTCCAAGACAGCCAAAGATAGTACGTACAGTTTCTGGGCACATAATTCAGAGTCTTGCACAGAAAGAAGTTGGGGAGGGAAGAAGGAATTCTCTCTGTAAGTAGGATCATTGATTGTATAGTTAGACAGAAGTATGGAAAGAGAAACTAGAATAATTTGTAAATTTACTCCAAAATTTTATTTACTGAAGTATCTTAAAATAATCATTCATGACTATTATCTAATGTTACCCTCATAAAATCATGACAAAGATGATGGTTACGGTGAAGATGATGATGATACTATTAGTTAAAATTTATTTACTGCATATTGTGTCAGAAATAGTGATAAATTCTATATAAAGATAATTTTATTAAATCCTTGCAATGCTATGAAATAGTGCTAGTATTTTCCCATTTTACATATGAAGAAAAAGAGAAAGGTGTAAATAGCTTATTGAAGGTTATATAACCAATAAGAGGCAAGAGTGTATTTTGAATCCAAACAGCTTGATTTTAGAATCTATACCATTAAACACTATTCTATATAGCATCTTTCTCTAATATCCCTCTTTGGTTTCATTGAATTATTCATTCATTTAGAAAAGAAAAATTTCTTTTGAGCCCCAACTATGGGCCAGGCACTATTCTAGTCTCAGGAAATACACTAGTCAGCAAAACAGACAATAATCCCTGCCCTCTTGGAGTTTTCCTTCTACTGGAGAGGACAGATAATAAACAAGCTAAGAGAAATAAAACAACCATGTAACTTACTATATAGAAATAAATGCTAGGAAGGAGAAATAAAGCAAGAAAGATGAGTACAAAGTCTCATCAGGTGGAAGGAACAGGTAGAAATTCTAGGTAAGGAAGTTCTTACTCAAAAGGTGATATTTGAGAAAAGGAGCAAGGGATTTTTATGTTCTAATTATACATTAAGCCTCCTAACTTTTTGCTCAGAAGAAAGTTAGCTATAAGTTTAACTCCTAACCTAGGAATGATCTTATTAAGATTTTTTTTAAAGACCTAAGATAAATTGGTATTCAAGTGGAGACAGAGGGGTAGAAAGCTAAGTACCCTCTGTCTATGAAATTAGTTTCAAGTGACTCCTTTGATTCTGTGACACTTCAGTATTTGCTTTTATAACAAGGTGAGGATAATACACTGTATTTTATAGTTTCTGCAAAAAGGCCACAACAGTGACACCTGGGCCCCATAATCCCGGCAGGTACAACACATCCAAGAGCTTGACATAGTTCAGGAGAAAAGTACACATACACACAGCTACATGTGTGAGGGTGGTTCAGTGGTGTGGAAGGAGGGAAAATAAAAACAACATTCTCTGTTAAATCTGCCTGCCCACCCAAATCCGTTGTCATCATAAATTTAAATTGAATATGGTATAACATTCTCTGTCAAAATAAAATTGTAAGAGTAACTAAAGAGAAAACAAATTAATTCCCAGAGTGAATTTGGGCAAGAAGTAGCAGGCTTTTTGATACCTGATACAGAATTACTAAGAAATAAAAGTTAATGGTGATATAGACCTCATTCTGTAGTATTTGAGCACAAAAACAATAAGTTCCTAATTGGACAGGGTATTACACAGGTTCTGAAGTCAGACCACAGGTTATGGGCTTTATCTGAGAGACCCTCTGCCTCCCCCTGCCTCCCCCTGGGTGCATAGCACCCCTTGGTCTGTAGAGTAGTCATTCCATTCAAAAGGGAAGTGTCCTTTTGTGATCCCTGGCATCACTTCCTGTTTTTCTGTATAAACTTCCTACCCAAGTGTGGCATTGTTGAGATCATTGCCTAAAGTAACTTTCCATTATATTGGCAAGTCAAGTGCATACACCTGATTTTTGTGCCATCCTTCCTCTAAAGATTTAAAAAATTCTACTGCAAAGTAAACAACAACCCTGCTCTTGTGGTCCTTGTTGAAGGTTTCATCTTCTGAAAGATTATTCTGAAAAGTGGTATTTTTTAAGAATGTCACAAATAGCCACACAACTTCGATGAAATAGATCTTTGTTCTGTAACTTTTCAGAATTCATAATTTTGTTAAATCTACTTTATTTTAAAAGCACATAGTAAAATTCTTTTGTCCTTCAAAATAAAAATATATTTTTTCTTCTGGATTCTCAACCATATTACTAAAATTTTAACTTTGCTTCATATATATTAGTCAAGTTATTTCTATCATAAGTATTAACTTCACTATAGAGTTATTAGGAAATATTTAATTAGAGTTAAATATTAGGAATATTTAATTAAATATTTAATTTAGGAGATATAATGGAATTGTTGTCAGTGCCTGGGCCATGCTGTAAATACCTATTATGTTTGTCAATGAGGCAAACTACTCTATGTTGATATTTTTATAATTTTTAAATTATAGAGTAATATATCTCTTTTATTTTAAGTGTTTCATGTAAGTAGTGGTGAGGTTATGTTAATTGTAGACAATTTACAAAATGCTAAAGACTATTTTGTTTATCTTTCTGAACTTGAGCGATATTGTCTTTAAGTGCAATGTTCTACCTTATTAGAAACCCAAAATGTAACCCTTTATCAGGATCTTTCCTCTTTCACTTGTGTACCTTTTTGCATCCACAAAAATGTTTTACCAAAAAAAAAATATACTCTAAAAAAATAAATCTAAGTCTACCCACAGTTCACTTACATAGGCAAGAAGTGAGAAATCTTCTCTGTGGAAGTCAAATAGAAGTGAATACAGAGTCACATAGTCAGTGTTTACTCTACTGTCAAACTCCACGTCATCTTGTCATGAGTTCATCCTCTAAGTACATGGTTCTGGTTGTCTACATTGTGTTTCATCCACCCTCTTGTTATCTAGTTGGACAAGAAAGTCAAGGTCAGCCCGTGAAAATGGGATGTTCTGTTAGTTGTTCTACATGGTACCAGACCTATTTATTTGTGTAGCTGATAGAAACTAAACTACTCTGCAGTGCATTTTTATGAGTTAACTTATGGGCCAATATATTTATTCTACTTTAAGTAGTCCACGTAGATAGTGGACATGGAGATGGCTTAATGTGCATTTTTAGTTTTTTGCAGGTAAAACACTGTCAACTTTTTACTGATATACCTGCATTCTTTTTGCTATGCATATCTGTATATATCTCTTACAAAATTAAAATGATATTTTCATAGTTTTGTAAACTATTTTTCTCATTTAACAATATATCATGAAATTTTCATAAGCTGTCTTCTAATATTATAAAGTAGTTTTCATGAATACTATATTCATGTCTCCTAGAAATGGCACAACTTATTTCTATCTCATAAGCTTTGAATAAATAAAAGAGGGTTGCTATGAATTTGGTTAATATAGTAAACCTATTGAGAAAGAAGTATTATAGTTTAGATGGTGGTCATTTTGACATCAAATTATACCAACCAAATAAGGGATTTTTTTGCCATTCTATCATCAGAAAAGAAAGATTTGGAATTTAGGAATCAATGATAACAGCCAGCAAACTTTCTTATTGTGCAACAAACAAGAGGTGGAAACACTGTTGAGTTGACTCCACTCAGAGAAGAAAAATTAAGGTTGACACTAAAATAACTTTGGCTTACATACGACTCACGGCAAATGCTAAATAATGAAAAAATATGTCTTTAAGGCCTGAAATTTTCTGGGTTGTGAGAAAATATGAAGCATAAATCATATCAAACTATTCCTGGCATTAGGCCTTCAGGATGCATTTGTTTGAAATCAAGGGCCAAATTGCCTGGAAGAGAGAAAACTGCTAGGTGCCAGCTGAGGCGGAATGCCAGCCTTGGAACGAACACATCGTTTCTGGAGAGATCCATATGCACGACCCTAGTTTGCCTCCAAAGTGGTTCCCTTGAATTGATTTTGTTAAATTAACAATATTAGGCCTTCTGTAGGATAGAGAGTGCATTAGTCACACTGCTTTTACTTTACCCAGAACAGAAATCTATTGTTCTTTTGTAATAAAATGGTTCCAGGGAGGGTTGAGGGTGAATTTTGCTATATCAGGTAAAAGGAATCACATTCAGTTTTCAAGCAGGTTTAATGAGGAATTTTGATAATGAGAATTAAAACATCAATGAGCATAACTTCACTAAGCAACTCTTAAAGAGAAACTGAACTGGCTGCTGTTTTCACAAGTGTATGTAACCATCGTTGAATAGATGCCAAGCATCAATTGTTTGGAGTGAGTAAGGACATAGGATATGGCAAAAACTCATGGCAATTTATTACCAGAATGTTTTAAAAGAAATGGAGGATTTCAGAAAAGGAGGATTTCCACGGATTCATGTTTAAATTCACCATAAGTGATTAATCTTTGTGTTCCATTTTTTTGTCCAAGGTCGGTTTTACACACCATGTAAAATCGCTTCTTTAGAAGAAAGTCTGCTTTTTTCAGAAAAGGAAAGAGGAGGGGGAAAAAAGACAACAGGTCTCCTGGAAAATATTTCATAAGGCTTCCTTCACATTAGTTTTTTGATTTTTATTTTTGGAAGAGTTTAATGTAGGGAATAATGTGCAAGGAATAATTAGAGTGGAGTATAACATAAACAACTTACTTTCAATAAATGATACTGATTTTCTAAAAATTTCCTTCAATTTTCAAAATTCTATAAGAAAAGGCTGGGCATTTAGTGTTCTAAATCTTTATGTGCTCGGACTTTTTACAGAGGAAATTCTACCTAGATTATATAATATATAGATAATCCTATAGAACATTTTTCACTTATAAACTTATAGACTTATTTATTTTAATGGTGGAAAATGTTGCCATAATAGGAAATAATAATCATTATATTGGCAGCTCTAATTAATGAAAATATATTTATCAAAAAAATCAAGGTAGAAATAAATATTTTCAGAATCATCTACTACAACATTCCTTAAGATTTGTTTTAAACTACTTTCCTCATAGGATTTATTAGTATTAGGCACTCAGAGACTTGAATAAAGACTAAAAAGAGAGAGCCAAAAATAAACAAACCCAAGCCCTTTTCCCATCATTGAGATCTAACGCTGAAAACTATACCTGAGAAATGATTTAACAGTTTTTAATCAAAATGAAGTTTCCTAGCATTTGTTGTTTTTTTCTTAATTTAAGGATAAATGTAACTCTCCTGGGTGCCATTGTTCCTATTTAGAAATATCAATGTGTTCCTTCAAATATGTCTTTTCTATTATTTATATTAAGGACTTAATCAAATAATTAAATATGTCCTGGTCATACACTGTGTGCAAATTTAGGTTTCTTTCAATTGCTAGGACTACAGGCTGACTGAGGCCTGCTAATTCCCAGTGACACTCATACATGTTACTTTCTTTAAAATGTTGGCTTTCACAAAGCCACAAAAGGGAACAAATATAACTGTATTGCCTGTCTTCAACCAAAATGCTTTAGCAATTGAAAGATGGGGGCAGTGTAGACACTCAAAAATGCTTTGAGATCTTTAGATGAATGGTATCATACAGATGTGTATTATTGCTATTTCTTTGTTCTCAATCACTTGTTTTCAAGGACACTAAAATCCATGTAGCCCCTAAAAAAGATAAATAAGGGCAAGTCACTTTTCTTCCTCCAGTCACAGACTAAAGAAATTATTTCAGATAATATATAGCCCTTCAGCCATGGGAGCAGGAAGTGTTTACTGCTCAAGTCAGGGTCCCAGTTGGTAAAATAAACGGAAACTTCTGGTTCAGTTTTAGGACCTTCTTTCAAATAAAAACTTCATTTTGTCTGGGCAAATAAATTGATTTAATCTTGTAATATTGGTCAAATATTCATAAAGTCAGGGCAGTCTTTAAAGAGTATAATAACTTTGCCCATTTTTTTCTGCTTTAAGGGCCAGCAAGTTTTGTTTGAAAAGAAAAACCTAAAGCCACCAAAAAGCCTATGGCATTTCCTTCTCTGAGGATCTTTAAAATTTATTCAGGCTCATCTGTTTGGAGTTATTTAGGTGTGTCCTTGTTTGAAAATGAGCCTCCATAACACTTTCTCAACAGGGTGAAAGCTGAGAATATAGAGGCAAAAGGAGAAAAAAAATGAATATTTCATATGTGTTACACTTTTTTTAAAAAAGAGGAAAAGTAAAGAAAATTTTTAGAAATCCAAAACATGATAAAATTAACTAGGCTCTCATATATTTCTTTCTACCTTATTGCTTGCTTTTTCTATTTTGATCTTCCAGAATACTTATAAGTTTGCGACTACACTGCACTCAACTTTTCATTTCTTACTTTTTCACTATTATTAAGACTCATTAATTGAACAGATACTTTTTGAGCATTGGCAACATGCCTGAAGGCTGTAGGTCAAGTATAAAGGAGATAGACATAATCTTTGCCCTCATGGAGTTTCCCTTCCTGTGGCGAAAATTGATATCCTATCAGTAAATAAACTCCAAATAGTGAAAAGTGCAAAGAAAGAAACAAAGCAGGGTAACGTGACAGTGCCTGGGGATGAGAGTTGAGATGAGGGGACTGCTTTAAAGGAGGAGGGAGGAGAGGTTCCCTGAAGAAAGAGGTCTGAGGTAAGTGAGGTAAGTGAGGTCTGAATGAAAGAAGGAACTGATGATGAGAAAGCCAGGCAGGAGAATCTTCCAGGCAGAGGCAACAGCAAATGCAATGGCCCCGAGGCAAGAAAGAACTTGCCACATTTGGGGAACATAAGAAAGGCCAGGAGCATAGTAGGAAGTGGGGACTGGAACAATGAGGTTACTGGACTAGATGGGGGCTAGAGCTGGTGGTGTAGAGGTGACAGAGTGGAGGTAGCCAGTGTACTTTGGTTGCCTGTGTTGTTATGTCTTCACACTGTTTTAAGAGAGTGCAAGTGGTCACTCATTAAGTTTGGTCCCTTTACAAGCAGTTTAGCACGTATTTTTAATCCTGTCCCTTTTGTTCATTGACATTACAGTTAACTATAACCCCTGTTCTGCAGCATGGGATTGTGCTAGGGCTAAACAGGTCATGGGGTAAGGAGCCTGGATTTTATTCTAGATGTAGTGAAAAGCGATCAGAGCATTTTAACAGGGGATGGCACGATTTGATTGATGCTGTCTAATGATCACTCTGGCTGCTGTGGGGAGAACCAGTTGTAGGATATTAGTGGAGAGACTGCTTCATTAAATGATTAAATGATGATAACTTTGAGGAGTGTGGTGGAAATAGAGAGAGAGAAATGTGGGAATATCTTAGATGTAATCTAAGGAAAGAACCCCCAAAAAGCTTTTCTGATGGATTAAATGTAGATAAAGAGAAAAAGAAAAATCAAGAATCAGACCTAAGTGTTTGGCTTGGAACAATGGATGACAGTGGAGCCATTGGGGGGAGAGGGGTGATTGAGAAAAGAGAGTGTTGGTGAGGAGTGGGCAGGGAGGATACTTCAAGAGTTCCATACTGAGGAAACTAAATTTGAGATCGCTATTAAACATCCAAATCAAGAAAGATGGTAAGCAGGCAACTGGACATATCAGTCTGGAGCTCAAAAGTGACATCAAGATTAAAGGTATAAATTTGGGAGTCATGAGCATAAATGATCCTTAAAGTCCTGGAATTGGATGAAACATCTTAAGAAGGGAGTGCAGAGAAGAGAGAAAGGGAAGAGAGCCTAAATCTAAACCCTTAGATAATACAACACCCAGAGAAGGAACCAGTAAAGGAAATGGAATAGAAACTCTAAAATATGGGGGAAATCAGGAGTTCCGTGTCATGCAAATATGTAGAGAAGAGCATATTTGAAGAAAGAGGTCAATGGCATTTAATACCACTGAAGAAGATAGGATTGAAGAAGTGACCATTGACTGGTCAATTTGACAAGACCACAGAAGCATGGAGGAAGCACTCCCTGCCATGTCTGGGAGACAACACTACAGTAGAAGACAAGCAGGCACACCATGCAAATAATTTGGATGGTTGATAGGTAGCAGGGTGCTTTTGTTTGTGTGTTTAATTTTTGTTTTTATTTTTATTAATTTATCTGACCATGGAGACCATGGGCAATGCTCCAACGTGCAATTTTTAGGCTCCATGAATGTAGAAAAATACATCTCTAAAGAGAGCTACCTCATACATTTGGTGGGAGTATAAAATGGTGCTGCCACTTTGGGAAATAGTTTAGAGGCTTCTCACTGTATAATCTGACAATTCACTCTTACATTGTTACCAAAAAAAAAAAAAAAAGAAAGAAAGAAAAACTAGGTCCACAAAAAGACATGTACACACATGTTCACACTGTGACGTTAATCATAATTTCAGGAAACTGAAACCACCCAAATATCCAGTAATAGTTGGAGGAATAAAAAGATTTGATGTTTTTTTATACATTGCAGTACTACTCAACAATAAGCAGGAATGGACTATTGATAGATGCCACTCAATGGACACATCTCTCAGACTTTGGGTGAGTGAAAGAAATTGGACACGGAGTACATGATCTCTGATTACATTTACATGAAAGTCTAGGATAAGGAAACTAATCTATACTGATTCAGATAAGAAAACTATGCTGATCAATGATTGTCCACAGTGGGGGACAGAGAAGACGAAAGTGACTAAAAAGGGGCACAAGGGAGCTCTCAAGGGAGGTCTTAATTGGGGTGGTAGGTACATGGATGTGAGCATCTATCAGAAGTTATCAGGCCAATTAAAGTGAATGAATGGTATCTCAATAAAATTGGGAAGGAAAAAATAGAAGGAGGGACAAAAGGAGAGAGTGAGGGAGGAAGGGAAGTGGGGGAGAGAGAGAAAGAAAAAAGAGAGAGACACAGAGAGATCACTATTTTTCCTGATTACTTTCATCACATTTGTAAGATATTCTCCTTCTCGATTACTTTGAAAACTCCTTTTTATTGTTGCATGTCTGTCAAAATGTCACTCAATTACTGATATCTATTGTATATTATACATATTCTTTCTCATAGAGTCACTAACAATAATTCTCCCGTGCCTTTAGAAATATGTTTCTTGACCTTTACATGGCTATTTTGATCCTTACTTTAACATTTAAGATAATTAAAATAAAATATACCTAAATATGTCCTAAGTACTGTCATCACTAGTTTGGGATATCTATATTAATGCTATTAACTTGACATCATTTATTACACAAATTCTACTATATCTTTCCTTTTCTAGTAAATGACTTCTTGAGTCGTAAGTAGAAGCTGTTTTGAACTTTTGTTTTGTAGATAGATAACAGGAGTGAGGGCATTTCATATAAGCTACACCACAAATTTCAATAAATGTACCCAACTCTTTTGCTTTTCTTTTTTTAAAAAAAAATATATGATGCAGATCTAGAAGACTGTGCTATAAGAGAAAGGTCAGGGGCTTTGGAATAGAATTGGACTTGACGCTAAGACTTGCTGCCAGTCATGTGAGCTTAGACAAATTCTTACTCTCACTGAGTTTTAATTTCCCTATCTGCAAAATGGTAAAGTAATAATTACCTCTCTATCTTGTTATAAGGTTTAAAGATGGCACATGTAAAATTTCTAGCACAGTGCATGGCTTGTTAGAGAGGCTCAAATATGAGAGTTGAAATCCTATGTGTTATTTCTGTCCTCTTGCAAATTGTCAGCATGGCGATGGAGGTGTTGTGGGACCAAGCACTGCCTCTCAATTTCTAAAGGGCTGCCGATATTGCTTGAAATTATCTCTGAATTCTAAACTATAACGTTTTCAACAACAAGGCAACATTTGATGGAGCCTAATGGAAGACATGAGGCATTACTTAAATTCTTTGTGACGTTTGTGATTTTAGAGCTTTTGAAACAGAATATTAAAAAAGTCAACACCTATGCTAGGAACCATTCTCTTTTCTTAGAAATCAATGTAGTTCTTCATCTGCATATGTAATACACACACACAAACACACACAGACACATATATATTTATATGCAGTTTTGGGAGGGTTTGCTTAAGAAAATTTCCTCTTTAGAGCTGTTCAACCAGGATTCTGAAAACTAATAAAAGGCCCTATTACTCTGTAAAATTTTATATGATCTTTTCCCATAATATCTATATTGCTAAAAATAGTTTCCTATATTAGTGATTGCTGCTGTTCTGTTTTTTACCAGATATTAATTATAGTTTATTCAACCTCAACACTTACTATTAATGCAACTTCCGTCCTCTGTATATCCAGATGGGATATTCTGAGATAGTTTCTTCTTCCTGAGGATATGGAATTCCTTTCCAGGAAACATTGAGAACTATTCTTAACCTGGACTCCTATCCATCTTGTGTCATCCTTCAGAGATACTGCACCTTCTCTGCTGCCTGACCAGACATTTATATGCTCACTGTTTATTTCTCAGCTATTTTAGGAAGACCTTTCTTCCTCAATGATGAAAGCACATTACCATGAAGTGATTAGCTATGGGTAATCTTATAAAGCCTTTGTTTAGGAAAGAGGTCACCATGCTTCATGATCTTTTTGTTCTCTACCCAGTATCATCATTTTGTTTATCTAAAACAGTTTAAAACTGCCTTTAAAGCCATTTTCTATTAGTCATCATTTTCATACCCGAAATATGTTTAATATACCCATCTGAATATAATAAAATCAGCAATTACTTCTGGACCAGTGTTTGTTAACCCCAAATATTCACTATACTTATCTTGGGATTTATTTTTCTTTTATTAAGCCTGGGCTGTATACTTGGAAATTTTGATTTAATAAATCTGGGGTGGGGGCCAGGTTTAATAATTTTTAAGCACTCTGAAGGTGATTCTGAAGTACAGCCAAAGTTTGAGGAACAATGTTTTAGATACAAAAATTTTTTGCAAGCATTAAAACACAAACCCTTTAGAATAATAGAGGATTTTCTTGTACCCCCAAAGAGTCACTGAAATATAGAACTAGGCAGTTTTTAAAGCAGGTGACAAAGGGGTAAGTGAAATCATAGTTGATGACCCTGATTTTTATATCTTTCAGTTTATTTCTCACTGGAATCATTTTTCTCTCAAAAGAGAATTAACCAAGTAAGGGAACTATGCTGGAGGGAATGTGTAAGATTTGAAGGAGATTTGAGGAGGATGTGTAAGGAGGATGTGTAAGATGTGAGGAGAATGTGTAAGATTTATTTTCATCCCTGCCCTGCCCCAGACAAACTTCAATTCCTGGACAATATTCACAAACACAAATTTGTCAGGAGCCACAACAGTGACTTGAATGTGTGAAACAGGAAAAGTAGACACTGGCAAAGTGGGGGACTCACTCTTATTATAAAGGGGACTGCTGCTACTCCATCCCAGCCCATAGTTTCTATGGGAGAATGCAAGTTGAGTATTGCTAAGTCTTTCCATTTTTAAAGAGAAGTAGAAATGTCCCTTTTGGGGTGAAATTTTTCGATTATTATTATTGGCACCCAGTGACAACGTTTTGGTGTGCCTTATTTAGATTTGAGGGCTCAATCTGGCCCACAGGCCACCGATTTGCAATATCTGGGTTAGATGATTTTTAAAATTCATTCAATTCTAACATTTTAAGATTCTAAAAGATATAATTTGGACAAAACATGCAAATATTCCCTTACGATGGGAAGTTTCTATTTGAATGTGTGCTTATATTAATTTTTCTCTTCCTGAACTCTCCCATTTCTGGGAGAGTTCTGACCCTCCCTAGAGTTGATGTCTCAAGAATTTAAACAACTATGGCTAATATACCATATTTACAGTATATAGAGGATCCTGGTGTTATGTCAGAGGAAAACCTTGTCTTAACTTTTCAGAAGGGAATGGAATGTACAGTACTGTGTGGCCTATAAATCATTTTCAAATTAGTATTCTGTACATCTGGAGAAGAGTACATTTCTACTCATGCATAAATTGCCTGTGAACACATTTCAAAAACCTATGCTTAATCTTAGCAATGAACATTTCAAAAAGTAAATTAATATCTTCAAGGGGAAGAAATACAGTATATTAAACAGGAACCCACTAGAAACTCGATAGTTAAGAGTCTGTCAGCGTTTCCATTATAAACTCTGTTTTTTGAGGGGTTTATAACTCACTTATAAAAATTCATTGTAGGCTGAGACTTGGCATGTAAGGTCTCAGCTAGCAGCTTGACGTGATATTAGATCTGAAGGACCTCAGATTTTCGTCAATGAGATACTATTTTAAACTCCAAGATGAGGTCTAAATAAAGAGAGGGAGTGATTTAAACCCATAAAATACAGGATCTATAGATTAAAACTAAAATCAACAGCTCTAAGATCAACAGGTTGTGGGTTGGTTTTGCAGGGACCTACACTGATGTCTACCCTGAACTATTCATTTTGTACTGTGTAGGGTGGGGTCAGTTTTATTTTCTTATTTGGGCCACACTCAATGTAACTTTAATTCTCCATTAAATAGCTTAATATATTGTCTGATGAGGTTACAGGTTTAGGTGAACGTTTATAAATGAGACTAATTAACATTGAACTTGTAACTCTTTTTTTCCTTTCCATTTGGTAAAAGGTATTCCTAGGAAGTAGGAATAGAGTATAAAAATGTCTTAGGCCATTGTAAATTTCTTGTGTAAATAGCTTTGTGATATGTTGCATGTTTAAATTAGCACAATATGTATTCATTTTAAATATTGATCTTTAAGGAAGTCCTATAATAAATCTGAATACTCTTTTGCATTACTGTTTACATTAGGCCTATTATAGATTAAGAGAGACAGTTGCCTTGTAAATTTGCTTGCAAAGTAAGCAGGGGCATATAAATAATTCTGTTTCCAATTATACAAAACAAGGAATGATAAACTATTGGGAGCTATGGGACAATTGTGCAGAGCTTGGCTGAATCACAGATTCAGACCAGGCCTGTGAGTAACTGATGTGCAGCTGGCAATTGGGGCTATTGTCTAAGTCAGGAAACGCATGAAAAAGTGGCACAGAACAGAATTCTATAAATGTAGCTCCATCAAGATGCAGTTCCTTTCCAGCTGTAAAGTTTCTAAAGAGTTACCAAAAACTATTTAAAAACATAAAGACACAATTGTTTGGCTTGGTAATGGTAGCAATTTGTCCGTAACAATGTTAAGTATGTTGTGGTAACCTTCATGGGGAAAAACCCTATGGATGGACTCGATTGTGGTTTGGGGTTTCCACCTTCTCCCAGTAGTGGTTCCTCAGGCTGTGGCATGAACTGGCCTTTGAAAAATTTGATAGCTCAACCAAATTTCAGCTAGGAATGTTAAAACATAATGGTTGAAGATTAAGAATAAATTTACACCTAAGCCATACAATTTCAAGGCCAAGATCAACCCATTCTTCTTTGCATTCCCATCATCTATTCAGGAGTGCAAATATTCACATGAAAATGAGGTCGGTTGAAATGTTTAGCTTATATTGGGAAACATATCTGTTAAGCAGCTGAGAAACGTATTCATTTCAGTCTTTCCATTTGACAAGGCTCATTCTCCCAAGTAAAATACTAAGAATGCAATGACAGCAACTGAAGCCGTTCCATTTCCTCTCCTGACTTTAATCTCTCCCTAGGAAAAATATTTCTTGAAATGCTATAATGTGTGTGTATTGACACTCTTACTTAGATACTTAAATAGGTTTGACCTTCTATTTATTCTCTACATCCAGCAAAGATCTTTTAATGGTTATTTAAATGGGTGTTAATTATTTTCATGATTAATAATGATTATTATAATCATATAGTGATTTTCAGCTTATAAAACATGTTCATGTACATTATTATATCATTATATAATTGACATCATTATAAGAATATCAAGAAATGAGTTGGATTAATATTATTATTTTTATCCCAATTTTTAAAATGATGAAAAAAAGTTCGGAGAGGTTAAGTGATTTGTCCATGTTTATTCATCTAGTTAAGTGTCAAACCTAGACTCTAGCCCAGTTATTTGAATTCTAAATGCCACGTTCTTTCCACTGTGGTTTTAAAATGACATGTTTTTAAAAGGACTGCATTTAGCACTTTTAAAAGGAAGATGTGTGTAGATCAAATGGCATAATGCACACCAAGGATTCTTGCTATTCATCTGTGCTGCTTCCTGTTGAGGTAAAGTTGGTAGTGTTAACTGCAGACAGTTCTAAAATTTGGTTTTAATCAACAGCTACCACAAAGTTCCTTGGTTCACCTTGACCATGCTTATCTTCAATATACCATGAAAATGCCTAGTAAAATACTCAAAAGGTGAGAAACAGGAGGAAGTTGGTGAGAAATGGCAGGATGATGGCTATGTTTATTCCAGGATTTTTTTGGTTTGCTATTTTAGAACTTTATTTGATCATTATTTTCAGTCCCTTGTATATTATAATACCTTTCAAGAATATACACCTAATAAATCCATCTGCTTTCCTGGCAGAGCTAATTTTGATTCCCAGAAAATTGGACTTGATTGTTAACTTTAATTTTTTACTAATGGCAAGATATTTTACCAGATGCTCTAAGTACTGAAAGAGCTTTGGGGAGTGAGGATTAGGTGGAATTTCTTTTTTTTTGTTTTGTTTTGTTTTGTTTTGTTTTGTGTTTTTTTTTTGAGACAGAGTCTCACTTTTGTTGTCCTGCCTATAGTGAGTGCCGTGGCATCAGCCTAGCTCACAGCAACCTCAAACTCCTGGGCTCAAGCAATCCTCCTGCCTCAGCCTCCCAAGTAGCTGGGACTACAGGCATGCACCACCATGCCCGGCTAATTTTTTGTATATATACTTTTAGTTGGTCAATTAATTTCTTTCTATTTTTAGTAGAGATGGGGTCTCGCTCAGGCTGGTTTCGAACTCCCGACCTCGAGCAATCCGCCCGCCTCGGCCTCCCAGAGTGCTAGGATTACAGGCGTGAGCCACCGTGCCCGGCCTAGGTGGAATTTCTTTAGAAGTGTGGAAACTAAAGCAGTCAGTAGTATACTCCCTGGACACAGATATATATTCCTATCCCGGGTCTGGTTAGGGAAGACTGCACCATGGAAATGATAACTTTGTTGAAAGTGTAAAGACCTCTCTAGGCATTATCTCAGGGATTCAGGGTATTATGTGACTACATTGGAATAAAGCTTTGGATGCTGGAATTTTAATTGAAAAAACCTTCAAACTTCAACAAATAATATGGAATTTAATCTATTTTGTTTCAAGGCTTTGATTTCGTACAGAGTTTCTGGCCAACTCTAGGAAGAAAAACATTCTATAGTAAAATAAAACTCTAATGACTCAAGGATACCATGTGACACCTAATTTGGTGATTGCCACCCAAAATTATATTCACCAGTTATAAATCAATTATGAGGCACAGTTATAATTATATTAATAACACTGCTTTGCTTTTCCAAATCCAAATATTATATGATGAGGAAATGTTCTGACTCTAAATGGTTTTAATTAAGAAACTAACCATTTTTTTAAAGGTGGTAAAAAAAGGATATTTTTTGTCTTCAGTTTTTGTTATTTGTGCTGGTGGTTTTCAAGAAAAAGGAAAGTAATGATTATAGTAAATTACAGGAGTCAGGCAGCAGGGTAATTAACAGGTAATTATCAATAAATAATTTAACCACAAAAGCTTGGATCCCACCTACCACTTGTCAACAATAAAAGCTTAGTAACTCCACATGCCATTGGAAACAGAGTCTACAGGGAGCCCCAGAAAGGACTGCTAATATAAATAAACAATTCTTTCTTGGGAGAATACACAAAGGCTAGGCTGTGAGTGACCACATAGAAGAAGGAAAGAAAAATCCAGTAGGCAGGAAACATATTAGGAAACTAAACATTTGGTTTCAGATTTAGGAGAAAAATATGAACATGCTTGATACTGAAGCCAGAAAAGTTATCTATGAAATGTCTTTCTCATCCCATACACAAATTTTATGTTTCTTTAAGCATGATTGGAAATGTAAGATTATTTACCCAGTTGGCCTTATGACTCAGGAAAAAGTGGACCTTATCCAGGTTTAAATATAGTCAACATGATTTATACATTGAACAATTGGTTAATAGTCCACCAAACATGTATTTATATGGAAAAGGACAACTAGGTTTTGAAAGCATCTCTAAAATTTATATAAACCTTGATTGGAAAACTCTTCCTTTATGAAATGGGTCAGGTTTCTAATTCTCTAGCTTGAGGGCATGGAAGATTTCTAATTAGCTAGTGAAAAGGGAGCCATTTAATTCAGACAAAAAGACTTGTCCCTAAAGGGAATCATAATATAATCCTTAATTTCTATTTCATTTTAGCTTTGTTATTGTGGTATTGGGACATAATTTGAAAATAGCTAAATCAGTGATTAAATTTTATTCTAGAAGAGATTTTTCTCTTCGTGAATTTTATTTCACCTACACACACACACACACACACACACACACACACACACACACTTTTAAAATTGCAGTTATATAGGTCATAATTAAATGCACTTATTGAATATTATCAGCACCTGATGATATGGTAGGCATAATGCAAAGTACATTAAGTAAATATGCTCCTGTCATCTAAGGTACAAGAGATAAAATTTGTCATAGAACACAATTGAAAGATGTACATGCAACTGAATAAACATGGAGCAGATGTACATATTCAATAAAGATTTCATTATCTACAGGCCAAAGGGTAAGTGTATGTTGTGGAGTGATGAGAGTAAGAAAGCTTGTGGGATTTGTACGGTTAGATAAGGAAGTCTTGAGGAGGAATCACAATCTGACCACCGATTAGTCAAGAAAGTCTTTGGGGAACAAGGGAGATCACATGCACAATCTGAATGACAGTCTGCAACAAGCCTGGCACATCAGGGGTGGGAGGCCTCACCTGCAGAGGGAAGACAGAGTAATGTTCGTTCGTTCGGATGAAACCATGGTCTCAACAAGAGATGCAGGCCTGGGCAGGCGGTGCTAAGTGATCTAGGGAAGACCTTACTCTAATGCAATAATTTTCATCTTTAGTAAATATTGTGTAAAGTCCTGCAAGATCTAATTGCCAACATACATGACTCTATTGTGCTCTTCGTTTTGCCTGAACTTCAAACTAAGATTGATTCATTTTCTCTCTTGCTTGGCATTATGTCTGCCTACATTTTTTCCTTCAGATTGCCCACATCCAATTGCATTCATTAGAACTCTGCTAAATGACAAGTTTCCCATGGTTTTCTTAATTCCCTTTTGATTTTTTTTAGACAAACCTAGATCTTGTTAAAAACCCTCCCACTGTGTCTTCTGTTACTAAAAAGTAATTAAATAAAAAGTGAGTTTGGATACATCTATCATATAATTTGAAATTACATATGAATGTAGAGAGGAAAAGTGACTTTGAAAGATCAATTCTCAAATTTTGATTTAAGAACTGTGTTATTAGCTGAAATAATATGAACTGAGTCCATTCTTTTGACCTTTGCAAAGTCTAACCTAGTCAATTATTGCAGCAGAGCAGGGAACCAAAGAATAGCTTTGAATCGGTCAGACCCAAACTGATTTAAGTTTGCATGTGGTTAAATAAGACATTAGTTAAAAATAATTAATGCTGTCTTTGACCTTTGAAATGAGGAAGGACATTCATGGTCCTCCCCCGATTCTTACCCCATTCATGTGAATCTACTTAACTCATTGCATTGCTTAAAACAGAGCAGAACATTTTAATATGCCTTGATATTAAATATCTTCAATAACATAAGGAAAGTTGTGTTCTTTTTAAATAGATGGCATCAACAGCTTTCACTCAGATATTTATAGTATAAATTTTTCATAGCTCACCAGCTGACTTTTATAAACACATACGTATGTAGTGTATGCTTTATGAAATGACCAGGAATCAAATTATTCTTTGCTCTCTTTTTGTTTAAATGTCCCTTTGGCACAGTTTGGCAAGATCCCCTTGGGATTGTTATGAGAAGATTATTGATAATCTTTCCTTTCATATTTTAATATGACCCAGAAATATTAATAGGTGTGGTTATGTTGTTGTATATTTATACCATATAGTGTTTTAGAGAGTAATCCCTAAATTGCATCACAATGCTTTGCTACTAGAAAGAAAAATGGCATGTTCTCTCTTTCCATTTCCCTTCATTCTTTTTTCTTCTCCACCAATCATCACTTCAGTGTGAACAAAGAGGGTCCTCATCACCAGGAACCCACTCAGCTACTACTGGGGTGGAGATAGAAGGGAAAAGGCACAAGTACCCCAGAGCAGGGTCTAAAGAAACAGTATCCTGCTTAATCTATGGTATGTTTTCAATTTGCTCATTATTGTTTCCAAAATTAATTTCTAGTTCAGCTATATTCTCTGGGGTTTACCAAGTATACCCCATGTGTCCTCAGATAGAAAAGCTTTAAATCAGCAAATGAATGGCCAGTACAGGTAACATAGGAGACACATAAGAGACAGGCATATAGGAGACTTTCAATAAATAGTCAATAAACAAACAAATAAAGTAATCCCACTTGGGCCATTATACATAACACCACCATTCCATCTTTTTTATCTGGAAGAATCTTATTTGTTTGTTGGGTTCCCATTTAATTGTTACTTTACAGGAAGGACTACCTGACTGTTCTTCCTAGGTTAAATTTTGTTCCAGTTATTTGTTACCATAGCACACTAAACTTCTACCTTATCTTTTATCACATTTTATTGAGATTCTGTGTTTAATGCCCGCCTCCTCCTCTGCTCCTGTTAGGTGTGGTGTTCTATTCCCACCGCCTAGTACAGTAGTTGTCAAGTACCTACTTGAACTTGAAAATTTGAGAAGGAAGAGAGGCCAGGAAGTAGATTTCAACTGGAATCAGCAAAAAAGAAATGAACAGTGGGTAAGGTATGCAAAAGAAAAGAAGTCCAATGAAAGGGAAGAAGCTAAATAAAGGAAGAGATGCCTGGAATGGAATGTGGGGAAAAGAAATAAAGACTTTGCAATCAGAACTTCATGCTTAAACCACGGAAGAAGTTATGGGAACCAATGTAAGGGAAGGAAGTAGTTAAACAAAAAGAGAGCAAAGGATAATTTACGGTAATAGAAACCATAATTTAAAGTAGAAATATACTTTAACAAAGAGGAGTTCATCCACCCGTTTTCATTTCTGACTTTTTTCCTCCCTAGAGAAAGAGAGAGCAATGTGAAGTGGGAGTTTGATTTAAGACATGTATTTTTTCCCCAAAAGCAAAATCCTATTTCATAATAAGTAAATATAAGGCATTGAAACTTTTTAATAAAGAAAGTATCTATTATTATGAATTGGTGACCAACTTGATACCATATTTTATTGTTATAAGAGTCATAGTACTTTACATATTTTTTAAATCAAGTATTTTTGTAGCATTCACATATTTTTTTAAAATTCTAGTTTAATGTTGGCAAACAAAATCTATGTTTTAGGATTTCAATGAAAACATGTTCTTCATATCATTGTGCACAAAGGTGACATGATTAGGTATTTGTTTTAACAAGTCTGCCAACCACAGGGATGTGCTTTACCACAGACTTTAACTCTGTCTCCAATTAGAAAACTCATAAGAAATAAGAAATGTCCCATAACAAATATCATTAAAAGATCAATGGTAAATCAAATCCTTGTCAATATTAAATTGCTACCTTTGTCTGGGGTGGGGAGGCAAAATACAAAGTCAGCAGTGGCAATGCCAAACCAGGGAATTTATAAAGGGGTCAGTCATTTTCAGAAATCTTTTGATCCTTAGTCTTTATTGAGCTCATCATCTCACAAACATAAATTGTCTTCCCCTAGTTTGCACACAAAATGAGCATGTACATCTTCATCATTCTAAAAGTCCATTTCACTTTCTGTGAAGCCCGTATGTGAAGAGAAAATTCTATGATGTGAATTTAAGTTTCTTGTGATTCTAAAATGCATCAGCTGGCTTTAAAAGCACACTGTCTGAAAGGGTCACTAACATCATCATCGGAATAGCCTTGTATACACATAACATATAAATGTGACTAAGATCCGAAGCTGCTGGAAAATATTTGAAGTCTTTGAAACCTAAGAGAGAGCAGACAGCGTCTGCAGTAGACTAGGGTATACTGTAGACTGTATTTACTTATGATAGTTCATACACATTGCACTTTATTTTAAATCAAATTATATATGCTTCTCATTTTTTATTTTGCCCTTATTATTACTGAATTATGACGCCTTGTTAACAAAACTTCCCAATAGGTAATTCCAAAATGAGACAAGTAGTTAATACATATACTAAGCAAAAATCAAAATAAAAAACATGCCTTATGTTAAAGCTTTATGAAATTGTGAGGCATTTTACAATGTGTGTGTATTTATGTATATTGAACAGAAACCATTTTGTGCCTCTAACAACTTTATTTTTCAAACTATGTCTTTATTATTGTTGTTTTAAATTTTTCTTTCCTCTTACTTAGAAAATAATTGTCTCAGGACATATGACACCTGAGAATTGGGAAGGAAATATTAGAATGTATGCTCATCAAGTGAGATATGGATATAAAATGCCATCTCATGCAGGTCAGTCATATTTAAAGTTATGTTTCCTTTAGAGAAGAATGTACCCACTGATAAGCTATCTCACGTAATCAATGGGCATGACTTCCTGTGAACTCATGCTGAATTCCTATAGTTAGTAGCAATAGGGGAGAAGGAACTTAAAAACTCTCTTCTATTTGATAGCTATAGAATCCTGGCTAAGTCCAAGGTTTAGCCAGAGAGCATATTGGTTTCAGCAGACTATGGTAAAGTTAATTAAGGATGATTAATGAAGCATTTTCCTTCCAATGATATCTGTGACAGAACAAAGCTGTCTGAGGCTTGTCAAGCAGAATTTGAGTTGAATGAGTATTTATGTGATCAAATCTGAAGGCTGCCTCTTGACAGAGCAAGGATTCATCAATCAATTGCTCTGGCTCACGGTGGTGGGAAATTGGTCTATCCTAGTAGGTTCTGCTCCCATCCTCCATTTTTTTTTTCATTCAATCATCCCTCAGGCTACAATGCATCTTTAGCTTTTACCTCTAACCACCTTAAGGGCTGTCAGGGAAAAGTAAAGGCAAAAGTGAAAGCATCTATTATGGTGGTTCTTTCTTAGCTGAACTGATGCAATTGATTTCTTTTAAGCAGAGGTTATAAAGTGACATAGGCCATACCAAGGAATTAATTGACATTAATAAAAGTTATCTTGCAATCTTAGGAGAAACAAGCATGAACTTAGTCCAAAACTATAACATAGCTGAACCTTTTTCCTTTATAAAACTGTATGTTGTTTCTTAAACTTTTGTACAGTCAGTTGATTCCAGGAACAGTCTAAAGAACAAACACAGTTCACACTGCAGACTTTTGTTTTAGCCATGTATATTCTACAATCTGTGGTGGTCAGATTTGCATTCTCAATGTGATGACCATTGGCCCTGCAAGGAAAGGCCCTGTTGAGCATCAGTTCAGGTGAGGTCAAGCATTGATCTGCCCAGACAGCAGTCTCATTTTCACCTGGGATATGCAGGGTCTTATTTAATTGCAATGATACAGTAACAGTGCAGAGGTATGATCAAGGATTAGCTAAAATAAGTATATTCATTTTACAAGGTTTATGCAAGTGATTTCACAAGCATTATCTGATTTGATGATCACAAAAAGGGCAAGTGTGATGGTTCTTATTAAATAAATGTGGAAATTGAGTTTGAAAGAGGTTCCATAACTTGCTAAAATGATATGGGTGTCTTTGACTGAAATGGGCCGTGGATCAAATTCTGAGTATTTCCACTACACTCCTCCACGTTTCTTGTGGACTACTGTCTTTCTGGGTTGTGGCTGACCACTTATTTGTGCTCTCAAATGATGGCAAAAGACTTGAACCAAGAATGTAAATGTAATCCTGTGAGTTTTTAATGACCAAAGCTACTAGAGCAGATTCAGTCTGATATTACTTTGGCTGATTCTATATTTAATTCTGAGGTTGAATAATTGACACATCTTGGAGTGGAGTGTTTCTGGCGCAGCTAAGCACTAGGACTCCTGATATTAATAATTTTGGGGGTAACACCCAACTGCATATAGTTTCTTCATAGTGTCAGCATGGGAAATACACAAACAAATATACTTCTCCGAAGTGTAGCCCCAGCAATTCCTGAAACATATTGTTCAGGAGAAAAAAATATGCATACATGTCCATATTATTGTTGTTGTTGTTATTTATTGAAATGTGACAAAGACACATTTTTGAAGATTTGTTTTTTACATAGCAGAGAAGATACCTTGTTGATCATTTAGCAGGAAATTTCACTTGTTCACAAAATCATGCTTATTAATCTTGAAATGTGCAATAATTGCAACATTTATAAGCTACATTCTCACTGTCTTTGAAAAATATGTATGAGTAATTACACAATAAAATTTGCATTCAGTTTTACTTTAAAGTTTTGTAATCATTTGCCATTACAGTATTAATATTCGGGGGGAAATTTTTACCTTTGTTATGTGTTTTCCGAGTGCAACTTGAGATATAAAAAAGAAAGTGATTTAATAAAAGGATTGCCGATGGATTAGGTAGATCTATTACAATTAATATTGGTTTCTCTTTATTTAGACTTAAACACAAATACTGATTAGTTTATTTATTTTTTATTTTTAATTATTATGGGTACTTAATAGTTGTCTATAGGGTACCTGCAATATTTTGATACAGGCATACAATGTGAATTAATCAAATCAGGGTAATTGAGGTATCCATCAACTCAGGCATTTAACATTTCTTTGTGTTAGGAACATTTTAATTCCACTCTTTTAGTTATTGTAAAGTATACCCTAATGTATTGTTGATTTTTGTCACTTTGTTGTGCTATCAAATCTTGTTCATTCTATCTAACTCTATTTTTGCACCCATTAAGTTTTTTAAGTGTCTAAATTATAAGTTTTGATTTTTAAAATCTTTTTGAAATGTGTAGTTAACATTCCAAAAATCCAGGATAATCTTTAGCTTTTTAGCCATGCTATCCTTGAGAATTACATTAAATATTTTTTATTTAATACTTTTTTCTTTAAATGTTTTTCTGTGAAAATATTGAAAAGTCTTGTTTTTGTGTTTTATTTTCTCAGCTATTTTTGTTTAATAATATTGAAGATCCCTTGTGAAGGTCTAAAGATTCTATAGACTAACAGTTCCTTATTTTGTAAAATTTTGCAGGATAGGAAAATTTATTTATTTCAGTTATAGAGGAAAACCCCAAAGATCATAAAGGTATAACCTAAAAACATCCACATAAAAAACTGAACTTCAGTCCTTCATTTATAGACTCTGTATTTGTTAGTATCTTCTGAGATTAAAACACTCAGAGTGCCAGAGATATCCAACAAATACAGAGAACTCCTTTTCCCTTGTTATGCACACTATATTTCTATGAATATCATGGATTTTAGTAGCCATATGGGTAATTATATTGCAATCTGAGCTATAGAATTTGAAGGTCTGTCATGTCAACTACAATTAAGTCAGGTCTTTGTCCATTCAGTATTTAGGCACTTGATTTCTTAGAGCTAAGTGCAGGATTTTCATGTCTATAAAATTTTGAAAATTAATTCAGACACATTTCTCTGACCTGGTAAGATAGTTTAATATCTAGTTTCTGTTATTTCATGGACTTTCTACTTTTACCCCATGCCTATTCCCTCCCTCAGGCATATATCACTTTGATATCATCCCCTCCTCCCTTTGTCCAAGTCACTGATAAAATGTCTGAATGAAATAGGGCAATTTCCAGGTTTCTATTGAGCCATGGATTGCCCCTGTTTGCATATCCTGGAGCCCAAATACCCAATAGGCTCCAGTGATAAACATGAATCAACAAGATATCACTTTTATACCTTGGATAAATGCATGACATCACCTTTCAGGGTATAGTAACAGCATAGGTAACAATAATTACCTACAGGCAGACCTTTTGATAGGTTTGGTAAGTTGCACTGTGACTGCAAAGCTGATAGTCACACTATCTGTGAAAGTATGAAAGTACTTTAATTTTAATAGACAGTTTGGTCATTCAATGGACATCAATAATTTTGCTGAGTTGGACTAGTTTAACTAATCTCTCTTGATTAATCTTACATGATTCAAATAAATATGACAAATATTGATTTGGTAATTGGCAAATTGAGAACAAAAAGAAATGTCCATGCATAATTTCCCCATTCTTTTATAATATTTTCTACTAGATTAATTATAGCATAATAGAATATAGCACATTGGTCATAATTTTGATCACATGGTAAGTATAAACATTAACATTTGATTAAAAATTGAGGTTTTTAGGAAATGCTAAGAAAACTTGCTCAGGAAGGAAAGTTTATCTCTCTATATATTTTCTCATTGAAAATATTAGTAGTTATATCTGAATAGTGTTATGTTTGATATACTCTGCATCACTGCCTTGAATTACTAAATGTGTTTTACAAGATTATAACTAAAAGGAATGGGTCCTGTCATTCTAATTCAGAATTTCTAGAAAAAAACCTTCAACCAGACATAAACAAGCAAGCAAGCAAGCGAATGAACAAAACACAGAGCATGGGTTCTTAGTGAAGAAGTTGAGATTTCATTCCAGGCCTGTAATGAACTGTGGGCTGTGATCTGAAAATTTATGTCCAGGGTTTTTCATTTTTAGGTTCCTGAACAGTCCAGTAAGTAAAACGTTTTATTCCAAGACCAGGCAGAATGAACAGATATGAAAACTAGTTGATGCCACCGAAATGGCACTTACAGACCTACTCCATCCACCCTGTTCTTTGCTCAGTGCCCTAAACATACATGCTTTTCCCCCTAATTTTCTGAGCAATCTAACATATCTGCAGTGTACAGAATTCCACCAAATAAGATTGCTGTTTTCTACAAGACAAAGATTTCTTTCTCTCTGTATATCTCTCTCTCTTTTTCTTTCTCCCCCTCACCCACCACTGCTTTCACTCTCTCCCTATCTCCTCCTCCTACGGAAGACAAAACAGAACAAAACCCACTCCAGTATGCTTTTCTCTTTCTCACCTTCAGCCTTTATTCCACCCTCCTCCATTTTATCTTGTCCATGCTTCATTTCCCTTTGGGTCTTGGCTTACACCTATCTTCATCTGGGTAGTCTTGCATATGCACTCTCGGTTGTTTTCCTTCCACCCCCATCCCTGGTCCAGGCAGGTGCTCTTCTTATGCACTTTGTAGTCCCGACAGTACTTGGTTATGCTTCTGCATCTTCCAGCAGACTGCATGCTCCATGAAGCTTAGGCCCAGGGCTGCTTTGTTTATGGACACATAGCCTGGCAATAGCAAGAACTCAATAAATAGTGAGGAATGAAAGAAAGAAGGAGAAGAAGGGGAGAAAGGGATGATGGTGTTTTATGGAAAAGTATCTTAAGAGCTCTTTCAATTTAATTTTCAGATAGACCACAGCTACCTACCAGTAGAGATGGGCAAGGAGTCAGCACCCTAGATAGAAACAGACCCTGCTACTGGTAGCTGAAACAGTGCCCCAAATGCCAGCATTCATATCTGTAAAATCACCTACTCCACACATACTGAAAGTTTGGGAGTAGATGTGACCCCCTAGTGATGGTCGATATATCTTGATATACTACATAATTAGGCCCAGGGCCCCCTTCCCAACTGCCTGGCTGGTCATTTGTCTTGTCTTTCCCTCCTTACTCCTTTATTTCTGGCCATCTTCAAACTGTGGGCTGAGAACCTGGGCTGCTTTACATGCAACAAAAAGTCCACCCCAAATTTCCCTGAGTTAATTTATTTTCTCTTCTTTATATTAATAAATTGGCTGAGGTACTATGGTTAAGATAATTAGCTCCTGTTTAGGAGACAAGAATGTTTGTTCAAATCTTGGCTCCAACACATATAAACATGTGACCTTGAACAAGTCACTTCTCTGAACTTTACTTTCCTCCTCTGTACAATCAGGACACTAGCTGTCCTGTGGTCAGGTTTTCGAGATGATCAGATGCTTGTGAAAATATTTTGCAAACTCTAAGAAGTGGGAGGGAGGTCACAACTTGATAAAAATTGACGACGGGTTCATAGACACTAAATTGTCCATCAAGAGTGGCATTGAGTTTCCTTTATAATGTGAAATAGATCATAAAATAGGAGGCTTTACTTAATTATGAAATGGGGTTTGGAATGCAGGGTATCTGTATAAAGAGATATTCATAAGTGCCATCTTTTGTTTTGAATACCTCTGGAAAAGGCCCCCTACTTGATGGTTTGCTACTCTAAAAACTCACCCAGATTTTTAAAATACCTTGAGTCCTGAATGTTTAGATTTAGATTATATTTATATCATGGTTGAGTACCATTCTGTCCTTGCCTAGATATGTGAATACTATTTTTGTGTGTGAGTAAGCTTAAAAATTGACTGTCTAAATATTTAACCAGAGTTATTTTAAAAGAATTTCATTATTTATCTTCTTTATGATTTATATTATCACATTCTGTGTCTGTAGTTATGGTTTATCATAAGCAGCCCATCTGCTACAACAGCCAAATTGGAACATTCATATAAGATGAGTTCAGATATCATAAACATGACAAGAGATGGATTACATTTAGTCTTTCTCCATGTTTAACCAATTTAATTTGTTTCCTATGCAGAAGAGGCTCTAAATTTACTTAATATATGTTAGCACTTAGGAACATAGTTAGAAACAAGGCGAAGGTCTTAACCTATTCGTAAATAAATGAGAAGATTCCTGTCGGAGTGAAAGAGAGAGAGAGAATTTATGTCAAACAATCAGGAATTTAATACATAGTGGTCTTTTAGGATGTCCAGTTTGTGTACATACTCTTAAGGCATGATTACGAATAACTTCACTTCCTATAAACAAAGTGACTGGAGAAATTACTCACATATACAACAAAAAGGGGAAGAAAGGTAAGACGTTTTAACTAAAGCCAATAAGTGAATTACTTTCCCTGAAAAGGTTAAAAATGGCAGATTTATTTTTCACTGCCATAATATTTGTCTTTGTTGGGCCAGCTATCTGAGGTATTCTCCAGAAGATGCAGGGCTCATTGAGACGTCACCAGATGACCTCAGGTTCAAAGTTACAGCAGAGCCCTGAAGGATTTTTCCCCTCTGTAATTTGGGGACTCAGGAGCCTTAACTGAAGGTGAAATCTGCTGGCTGAATGAAAGTATTGATACCGCTGTAGGGAAAGCTTTCCGTGATTATACTGGATTTCCCTCTGCCCCCGGTAAAGGTCAAGTAGAGGACTTTGTAGTGCAAGCAAAAGATTCATTCATTTTTCACCCTTTAGGTAAAGGACTTATGTCATATTATTAGTGAAAATGTGATTAACTGTTAAAGCAACATAGGTCTTAATGATCTATAAAGCCATTTCTCTCAAAGTTATGGATTCATTGCTCTGAAGTACTAAATATATGTTGTTCTAGGATTATGCAAGTCATGAATACTAAAATTAAAAATAAACATATTTCTTTGATGATGATTTATAACCAAACAATTTGGGGCTAATACATTCACATTATAGGATGCAAATACAAATGTGACATAGCTGAGTGGGCCTTTAAGATTAAGTGCCATTATTTTTGGAAATATGGGCAGTGCCTCAACTTCATCACAGCCTTTGTAACATAATGTTTTGAGAGCCTGTGACTGATGTTTCAACTTGCGGCAGCTTGGTTCTAAATTCCATACTTAGCAAGAGAATGGTTTCATTCAGCCTCATTGATGATCTAAAAACCCATACGTGGGGATATTATATGCCATTGTGAATTAGTATGAGGAGTTAGTAAAACGAGATTAGATGGCTCCTTTGGAGTAAGACACGAGTTCACAATGAGCACAAAGGCAGAGTCCAGGCAGTCGCAGAGCCAGCAAAAAATACTGTCACAATCCAGTGTCCATAAGGGTGGGCACCCAGAGCTCCTCTATAGGCTATTCAGAAATTCTCCAGGAAGTACTGACACTAACATCTTGGTTATACATCATAGTTATTTCCCCATGTCATGACAAAGATCTACACCCCAAATTACTCAACAAAGTAAAAAGCTGTTCGGAAAGTCAAGTTGACCTTGTTTTCTTTAAGTCTCTATCTCTTCTGTTCCTCTACATCTTCTGTTTCAAAATGCTTCGCATTTTGATATTTATCTCTCTTTTTCTTTCATTCTTCTGTTTATGTCCTCTACTTCTTTTCTTTTTCTTTCTTTCATTTTTATTTTTCATCTTTCTTTCCCCATTTCATCCTGTTTCTTTCTTTCTGAATCAAGGTAGGAGATTCACTGATATTAAGTATATTAACAGTTAGATTTTTGGTACTGTCAGAACTTGTTTAAAGGAAAATGGTTTTCTGGTATCAAGAGAGAATTGAATTCCTTAAAACAGTGAATATGTGATTCGCGTCAAATTCTTGTATTGGGATTACTAACTTTATTATTGGATCCAAGTGGATCCTTTCATTTCTCAACAATTTTTATTGGTACAATATGAATAATAAGATAGTTATAATGGTATTTGTGCAAGACCTTTAAAAAATACGTTAGTAAGTAGAAAGAAGGATAGAAGGAAGCAAATAATAGAGCACAACACACATTATATGAGCACTGCCGACTGCTGTACAAATTAGACTGCCCCAGTGTGCGTTTAATTTATGTAGCTGATAACCCAAGTTAACAGAGACCCTGGCACTATTATGGAGGTAATATTTTCTCAAGGATGTACAGTCTTAAACAACTTCTTCCTGTATTAGGTTCATACATGCTTTTCTTTAACATAAAGCAGGTATGTCTGTTCTCTTGTTCCATTTCATTTTCTTAGAAAAATAAATTTATTGTAGGCCAGCTGAATGGAAATTCTGCTTACTGTTTATGACTGAAGTTACTCTCCTCTTCTTCTGTATTACCCAGGGAATTAGTTTAATATAGAGTCTTATTCCACACCCATTTCTTTATTTTTCCCCTCTCTATCCTTCTTTTCAGGGTTCTGTTTCAAAAACTATATTGCCACAGAGCAGCTGGTAGCATTTAGCAACCACCTGCACAAGTAGTTCTGTTTTCAATGGAAGAAAATTTAGCTTACATAAGGCAAAAAACTGTAATGTGTCGGCTTTTCCATTTTTATTTGTATTTGTGTACATTTTCTTACTCATTGATGAATGTTCTGCTAAGTGAAACTTAACTCCTTGGTAAAGAATGAGAAACAGTATGGTGTAGCAGTCATTTGTTTCAATAAGGTTTGGTTAAATTGAAACTCTGTCAGTAAGGTGAGAGGTTGATCATAGCCAGGAAGAGACTCTTAAAATCTGTAATGTCTTTGAAGGGTGAGAAAGCACCCTCTTGAATTGGAAACTTCTACCATGATTTTCCAGGTAACAGTCCCAACTGAAGACTATGAAAAGCATCACGATGTGTGCTGGATTCCAATGGACAGCATTGTACAGTCAAACTTTTAAGACCTAACAGTAAATAAATTACTTTCCTATTGCTTGGGAACAAGTTTAAATCTCCAAGTTTTTATTAAATTGTTCATATAATGACCTACTGAATATTGATCTTAACTGCACCAGTAGTAACTAATGTGGCAAGTAGCTTGATTTCCCTAAATCAAGGTAGCTATTCTGTAAATGAAACCCCAACCTAAAAGCTGGCCATCGACAGATAATATCTGCTGACTAACCTATGCAAAGCCAGCTGCAGCTCGTAAGTTGTTCTTGCTTGCCTCTCTCATTTAATCGTCAACCATCATTTTTTTTTCCCTAGGTCAAGGAACCGAGTCAGAGCAAGAACAGGTGACTCAGTCAAGTTTTGTTAGCTAGTAAGTGTAAACTCATGCAGACTTCTAGCATAGTTATCTTTTACGGGGAAAATGTCAGCAATTACTATTGTTTTATTTAGGTGTAAAAGTTATTGGGAGCCAGAGAATATAGCTACACAGTTATTCTATTCAGGAATCTGAACCATGTAAATAAGTGCTAGGTTTCTTTTTGTTCAATTTTAAAATGAAAAGGATCCTAGAAGAAATTTAGTATGATAGCTTGGCTTTACAGTTAACAAACCAAATATATGACTAAGGACACCCACTAATTAATGGTGATGCTGAGACAAGAACCAAATTAAATGAATTCTCTTCCTTCCCTTCCCTTCCCTTCCCTTCCCTTCCCTTCCCTTCCCTTCCCTTCCCTTCCCTTCCCTTCCCTTCCCTTCCCTTCCCTTCCCTTCCCTTCCCTTCCCTTCCTCCCTCCTTCCTTCCTTCCTTCCTTCCTTCCTTCCTTCCTTCCTTCCTTCCTTCCTTCCTTCCTTCCTTCTTCCTTCCTCTTCCCTTTCTTTTCTTCCCCTCCTTTTACTCATTGTTTACTCCTTTCTTCCTTCCCCTTCCTTCTCAAATATTTGAGCCCATGTTCTGGACCAGTTACTACTTACCTAAGCTAGGTATTAAGGATAGGCTATAACAAAGCCAGAGACTTTCTCTGCTCTCAGGAGGTGTAGTGAGGAACACAGTCAAGTGAACTGGTGTGGTGCTATTATAGCAGAGGTGTAGGATATTAGATATGGGCAATGGTTTGGAGGCATACACAACCAGATCTACAGGGAGTCAGAGGAGGTTTCCTTGAGGTAGTATATCTAAACCAACAACTGAAGAATGATTAAACTTTATTTCAATAAAGGGGAGTATATAATAGCAGAAAAGGATGTTCAGGCATCAGCCCAAAGATAAGAGGGAGCATGGTAGAGATCATGAACTGACAGGAGTTCAGTGTGAGTGTAGGAGGTCAGGGAGAATAGTGAGTGAAGAGACTGAGTTGAATTCCCTTTAAAGGTAAATTGAATTCAGTAGTCATTTAGATGCTTCTAAGACACCATTAGGAGCAATGCAGTTTTCAAGATAATACTCTAATTATAATAGGATAATCTAGTGTAGCGAATGATAGAATAATAAATCCCGAAACAAAGGGTACAGATTATGAACTTCTCTTGGAGTTTGGAAGAGAAAGAGGTCACGGGGAAACGCAGTATGAAAAGAAGGCTTCAAGGAAGACTTTTAAAGATGAGGAGTACCTCTATAGGTGGCTATCTGATTGCATTCTTTTTCTTCACGCACACATAGTCTTTACCATCTGTCTCAATCTCCTGGCTGAATTTCCATTCACTCTTCATCTTATTGCAAACTTCATTTTGCCCACAATGCTTGAAAAGTTCAGTAATAATCTCCAGCTGCCAAATCCAATGTCTGTTTTTTAGTCTTCGATCCACCAAAACTTTCTCAGGACACTTCCTGCCTTCCTGAACCCTCTTCTCCCATCTGGATTCTAGACGACTGTTCACTTATATTCTGCTCAGTCTCCTTTCCTGGGCTTTCCTAATTCTCCCCTTCACAGTCCTTACATGTTGGTGTTGTCCAGGATCCAGACTTCAGCCCTTCTTTCTTCCCATACTCTTTGATTCCTCTGGGTTGTGTCCACCTAAAGATATCATCTTTATCGAGTGTGGATTCCCAGACCATTATCTTGGGCTCTAAACCTATTAATCTACCCTTTTGCTGAGCACCTCTATCTTGCCACACTGCAAATGAAGTGAAATCCACCCTCCTTTCTCTTATTCGTATTGAGGTGATTTGTTTTGTCATCTGTCTTAATTCTCAAGTGAGAACTTGGAAGTCTGTGTTGACTTCTTGCACTCCTTTTCTCATCGCCCATGTCTAGTTATTTTCCAAATTTAACATTCTACATCCCAGATATATTTCTTGATTCTGCCTGGTCCTTTCAAATCACACTGCCTTTTCCTTCATTTAGAGCTTTACCACCTACTGTCAACATTGCATGTGAGAGTGCTCTAAATGGTCTCCCTTCCATTCAAGACCCTTTTTAAAATTTTTAATTTTAATTTTTAATTTTTATAGATCTAGAGGATACAGTGCAGTTTTGTTACATGGATATAGTGTGTAGTTGTGTAGTCTTGGCTTAGAGTGTAACCATCACCCAAATAGTGTACATCATACCCATTGGGTAATATTTCATCCTTCAACCCCCTCCCACCCTCCCACCGTGTCACTATTCCACATCTCCAGTGTCACTTATTCCACTCTCGGTGTTCACATGTACACATTGTTTAGCTCTCACTTATAAGTGAGAAAATGTGGTATTTAACTTTATGTGTCTGAGTATTTCAGTTAAGATAATGGTCTCTATTTCCACCCATGTGGCTGACTGCAAAAGACATGATATAAAATCCTCTTTTTTAAACATCAAACCTGAGATAAACTTTTATTTGCTTAAGGAACTACTCTGGCTTCCTGTTGTCCATGGCCATAATTTCCAACTGTGTTCTGCTCAGTCCCAGGACCCTCTAGGACACCTTCAAGAGTAGTGCTGGGGAAGGGAAAACCAAGTATGTTGGCCTCTTAACCCCCCACCTCTTCCTCAAGCAATGCAGCATCACTTTTTACTTGTTTGATATTTCTGGATTTGCATAAGATTTTGCATGAGGGGGAAAATTATTCTGTTGCTTAATAATTTCAAAGATTGAAAAACCAAAATCTTCAGCCCAATTTACATAACCCTTAAGTGACTTAGTTACAAACTCTCTCTTTAGCTTCATTTCTCCTCTCTCTCTCTCTCTGCCCCTCACCATAATCATTGTTCATTCAGAATTCTATCGAAAGCATTGTTTCGAAATTCGAAATTCTATCGAAAGCATATTTGCTTATGTTGGTTCTCCCCGGCCCCCTTGAAGTCCATGGTTGTGTTTGCTCTTTATTTTCTCCACACTCTCTACCTGGCAAATTCAAGATGATTCAACTCAAATCTTCCTCTTGCAACTGTCCCTGAGAGAGGAGTCTGCAGAAAGACATTCATCATAAACCTCTTCTACAACCTTAACACAGGTGCTTCCACCTCCATGTTGCTTTCCCCTGGGCATGGAGTGGGTCTTATATTTGTAACCCAGCTTATAGCTCAGGACCTTCGATGCAGGAAGTTGTTGCTCAGTTTGTGTGAGCTCTGGCTGCTCCTCTTCCCTCTGAGGTGGCTATAATGACAAAGCCAAAGAACAAGGTTTGTGCAAAAGAGAGAAATATTAATAATGGTATTTTAGGTGTTTAGGATAGTCTAAAAGTCTTAAAGTCAAGTGCAGATGGGATAACAAGGGGAAAGTCTGAAGTCAAGGAAATAGGTGTATAAAAGAGCTTCTCAGAAGAGTAAAATGTGAATTAGATTAAAATTTACTACAGATGTATTGCTTAATTGATGGGATGAGAGAATATATCTCAGAGCAGAAAGCTCAAAAACTGAACTGTGTTCATTTTCTTTAGAAATCCTACCTATGACAATGAGTATATCTCTCCATTCCTGTGCATTATATATTCATTGCATTGAGCCATTGAGTTCAGATAAGTCATTTGGTTCTATCAGCTCTCCCATCCCCATCACATAGTGGAGTAGCTATAGCAACAGCAACAACTTGCCCTTGTTGCTATGTGCCAAACAATTTGTTATACACTTTACCTGCATTACCTCATGAGATAGTGTTCATGAGAGATAATGAGATAAGTACTATAAGTACTAGTACCGAATGACTTTCACTTTGGAGATGGGAACAATATGGCTCAGAGAGGTTAATTAGCTAGCACAAAGCCCCATAAGCTATAAAGTCGTGGACCCAGGTTAAGAATTCAAGTATGTTTGACTCTGGAGCCTGACCTCTGCTATACCCACTACTCATTCTCAGCAATCTCTGTTTAGCCAAGCATTTTTGGATCTAATATCTGAATATTCACAGGTGTTCAGGTAATATCTTCTTTATGAATGCAAATCACAAAAGTTAGAGTTCCAGAGAAGTGAGTTCTCTAGCTATTGGGTAGCTCATCTCTTTGAGCCTTGTGGCTTCCGTAATGTTGCCATTAAGTATTGAAAAATTTTCTAGAGTCATTAGTCCAGCAGACCATATAGCCAATCTTGTTGGATTCATGTTCTAACTCAAAGCAAATTGACACTCAGAAACTCTCTTTTAAGAAAAGTGTGTGTTTTGGCACATGAGCTTAATCTCTTTGATGCCCAAATTAAAGGCAATTTTCCTATACTTCAGAGTTCTCAGCTGGATCTCACATAACCGAAGTTGTTAGATAGCATCCCTGTAGATGTAGACTCACAGCTTGCTTTGCTGCTTTAAACAAGTTAGATCGCTCATATCTTTCAAAGTACCATATGCATCAAAAACTGGGATGCTATTTTAAAATGCAGATTACTAGACTTAACCTCAGATCTGCAATTTAGAACCATTGGGAGTAAGACTCAAAAATCTGAATATTTTCATGCAATAACAAACAACATAAAGAGGAGTGTGGTGATGGTCCTTTGAAAAAAGTGGGGCTAAGAGTGCTAAGCATAGATGTTAAAGTATGCAGACATTTAATAATAGTTCTTAGCCTTGGCAGCTCTATTTTACATTACACCCTGCCAAATGCCTTTCAGCTAGTGGCTTTCTGTGGTAATTAATTGTAAGCACCTTGGTTCTGTGAATGTTTAGACTCAGTTCAAGCAGCTCTAGCACCTAGCCAAGTGATCCCTCTTCTTATCCCTCTTCATTTTTTGTTTACCTTTGATTTGTGTTTTTCATCTCCAGATATAAATAAAGTTCTCTTAGGTGCTCCTCTGAGCAGGAACTCTACATGTGTCTTATCATTTAATTCTCATAACGACTTGCAAGAAATAAAAGACATCATTGGTTCCATTGCACAGATGAGAACTCTGAGGCTTGCATAGCTTAATTAGCATTCCAAGGTCACAGAAGCAGGGAGTTGAAACTGGGGTTTGAACTCAAGTTCACCTGACTACGCACCACTTCCTTTCGTAGTATGTCAAGTGCTTCATCTCATTTGGTTTCTTACCCAGTAAGTGCAGATGTAACCACAGTGTAAGTATGTGATCCAGGACCCCTGGGTTACACTGCCACCAAGCCTGTTTCTGAGACACATGTCTGTGGTACTTTCTGAATTCTCACCTTACTCACAAAGTTACATCCCAGGGAAGAACATTTAAATGCATTTAAATGGTATTATTTAAATTCTGAGGCATAATTGAAATATGGAATTATTTTTAGTAGCAGTTTTGTTTTTTTTTTTAAACCAGTCTCAGTTAACTAGCCCAGTTAATAGTTGGTGTGTGGAGTCAAGGGATGACCTATTTCCCTGGGACCGTTGCTGATTTTTTAGTCAATGCTGACCAATAGGACTTTCTACAAAGATGAAATTGTTCTGATCTCATTGTCCAGTAGAGCAGGCCCTGGCCACTTGTGGCTATTGACTTATATGGTTAATGTGAATGGGGATCTGAATTTTTAATTTAAACTTTAATTAATTTATGTTTAAACTTAAATAAGCACATGTGGCTAGTGGCCCACCATATTGGACATCATCAGTCTAGATAGATCTACAGGAAGACAGTGAGGTTAAATAGTTAAGAATTCAAATCTGGAGCCAAACTGATTGGCTCACTACTAGCCCGTGTGACTTTGCGCAAATTACTGGGCATCTCTGTTTTTTATTACCTTGAATATAAAATGGCAACAATAATAGCATGTGCTTTACAGGTTAGTTATGAGGATTACATGAACATTTTTATATAAAAATACTTAGCACAATGTCTTGCACATACTAAGGGCTCAAATATATTAGCAGCTGTTATTATAATTCTTAATATTACTATTATTAGTCCAACTTCCTAAATAATTTGAGTTGCTTGCCTTTTTGAGATTTGATATCTCTTTAGATATGCTGATAACATAGTAGCTGCTTAATACTTTTGAAATCTCTCAGATTTAGGACTTTTGATTTATAGGCTGACATATATATATACACATAGAGTAGATGCTAGAGGGGGCCTCAGAAAATGCCCTCTCTTCCTCAGCTATACACTAAGAAAGTGTAAGTCTGTTGGTCAAGATAAATAAGAAGGAAAAGACATGAAGACGTTCCAATGCCTACAAAGATAAAAATGAAATCCTGTTATCTTTGATCCCATGCAACTCATATACCCAAGATCTTAAAAAGTCTATTTAAAGTTTGAAATGTGTGAATAGGTGACCAAGGGAAGGGCCATGTTAACAGGACACATGATAAATAGTAGGAAATTGTTTCTCATCAGTCATGTTATAAATCAATTGTAGTGATTTTTATTGGCCAGTCAGTATATAAGTACCTTGTGTATCAAAATAAACACACACACCTAAAAGAACTTGTACACCACACACAGTGTGTGTGTGTGTATGTGTGTTTGTGTGTATACACATATTAATATTGACATTAAAATTAGATAGTAAAACCTTTTCATTTAGTGCCAACTAAGTCCAGCCACAATAAATTGAAATTTTGAACTACTTTGGCAAGCTTTAGCTTATAAAGGCCTTGTAAATGGCTGTACAAATACTTTTCTAAATGGAAATGATATTGGACCTGAAGTTTAAAGTACTATAGATAGAAAAGAGAGGTAAATAATTACCTTTTTACTTTATGACCATATTGTAAATGCCAGACAATGGAAAAACTAGTAAAATTAAAAAGGAATTCCTAAAGTAAAACAACAACCTGGCTCAAAATTGTCTTTTCTCTTCATCTGCATTTCAGATTAATGTTGACTACATTACTAATGAGTCATTTTAATAGAGAATGATTCACGCTTCTTAGCGTATGCTGAACTGCAGGTCTGGGATAGAGAGGGAGTCCTGGGGAGGTGGTGGGGTTTGGGGGGGACTCAAGAGACACTATACTGTCAGTGCAAGCTTATGGCTGCTTAGCTGACAGCTTAAAAAGAAAGACCAACTGCTCAAGTGAAGGAAATATAATATGTCCTTTTAATGAGTTGAATTTGAAAAACTTTTTGAGGAAAAGTGAAATAAAGTATTCATGAAAGGCTTTATCACAGTTGCCAGTCTATATCTTTATTAGCTGCAAGAAGTGCCAAGCATAGATATTGGTCAGTTTATTATGAAGTAATTCTGTCCTTTTAAAAACTTTCAGTGGCATGATATTGAGATGGTCCTATTCTTACAGCCTTGTTTAATTGTTGACTTTGTGTTGATTTTATTATTCAAGCAGGCCCCACCTATTGTTTCAGAGGTCAACGAGTTTTTTCGCTGCATTTCATCTGAACTGTAGCCCCTGGTCAACCACACTCTTTCTTCTTAGGCAAACATTCTGCAGCAGCTGGGTTGGAAACTATCATTCCACACATCACAGCAAATCTCAGACAACTTGAGTTTAATTATTCCCTGTTGACCGGCTTTGCCATTACTAAAATTTCTTTTAACACACTAGCATTGAGAGTGGAAGTGTAGGGTTTCTTAGCTCTCAGCACAATAGCTTTTGCATTAATACCTCACGGTTTATTTCATAAAGCAAAGGCCTACTTGTGGTCTCTAAAATCTGTTTAAACATAAATTGCAAAGAAAGGCATGGGTCACACACACAATAGCCATATATAGTGAAAAGAAGGCCTGTGGATAGCTTTAGATACTTTTTGAAAAGAGTAGATTCCTCTTAAAAAATTATTTTGCCTTTCAAGTCTATGTTAAAGAGATTTTAATCACACTTTTGTTTTCCTTAACTTTTAGAAATCATTTATGTTTTATTACTCTGCTAAATAAATAATGTGGGCATAGTGTATCCCAAACTGAACTTTGCACAATATTGAACAAACTGTAATTTCATGATTAATAGTGTCTAATCTGAATGTCCCATGAAAGCCCCATGCAGCCAGATGTGTTCAGTGTTACTAAAGGTGACCAACCTCACAAAAGTGTTAGTTCGGTGACTGTTTCCAAATAGGTTTATAATAAAATCTTGGGCGGTAGATATCTAGCATAACATATCCTGAGATTTATCACAACCTAGAAATTAAGTAATGCAGAGGGAAAGAACTGAAAAATTGATGTTTTAAAAATTCATTTTGAAATATCAAACATGGGAGAACATAGCACAGGGACATTACTGCTTTTAAAATTCTGGGGGGGCTGGCAAACACTACCTGATTCTACTAAATAGATGGCCAGAACTTTCTCTTGTTTGCTGCTATACACTGTCCTCCCCACACTCCAGGCTTACAACTTACTCCTGTAGAAACTACTGAAATGTTGGAGGATTGAGCCTGAGGGAACCAGGTCCTTCTTGATGGTAATTCCTTGACTCTGCTCTACTGGGGGCTGAGGCATATCACCAATTTCACAATTAATCTTTTAAAACTCTGAATCTGATTATATCTCTCCTTTGTCAAAACTTTTCAGCAGTTTCTCATTGCATTCATAAAGTTCAAAATTCATGACATCACTTATAAGGCCCTCCGTCATCTGGCTCCTGCAAACCCTTCAGCCTACCCTCTCTCTTCATTCTTCTCTCAGTCCTTCACTTCTCTCAGTTCTTTATACTTGCTCACTGGCTCTCATACATTTCCTACATACATGTATTCCTTCCTTCCTTCCTTCCTTCCTTCCTTCCTTCCTTCCTTCCTTCCGTCCTTCCTTCCTTCCTTCCTTCCTTCCTTCCTTCCTTCCTTCCTTCCATATTTATTGAGTATAGACTGTGCCAGGCACCATGCTGATTGCTAAGGGCTATGTAGGTGGATAAAATATACATGGTCTGTACCCTCCTGAAGTGTATTAACTAATCAAGAGCCAGAAAGAGAACCAATACCTATAAAAGCTGTTCTGTCTGCCTGTTTTTCTCTTGTACATAGCTGCCTCATTCTTATATTTCATGTCTCACATTAGACACCATTTCCTGAGGGAGACTTCCCTGATCTTCTTAATGTATGTTGAAGAAATAAAACAGAGCCATATTAACAGAGACTAGACTTGAAGAATTTAGAAAAGTCCCACTTGACTCTGCAGCTTCTGGGTTCTTCTTGAGTTTTTATTGGCCATCTTCCCTCAGTTGGTTATGTTTAGCTACTGTAGGTTAAGGCCACATCCAGATGTTTGGGTGAGAATCTGGCATACAAAGAAGATAAGAAAATACCCAAAAGAGCTAATGGGAATCATTTGTTGAATACCTACCCATCTCAAGTATTTCACTCCCAGTAAAGTTTTGTAATCTTTACACAAATATGAAATACACATAGAGAAACAGGAGAGCATGGAATGAGAGCATAGAACTCTAGAAGCAGATCACTTAAATCTAGATTCTACCACTGGAATCTTTCTGCTCCCTCAACTTAGAACTGGAAATAATACAGGTTTAATATCCCTTTATCTGAAATGCTTGGGACCAGAAGTGTTTCAGATTTCAGACTTTTTTGGATTTTGGAATATTTGCACGTACATAATGAGATATCTTGGGGATGGAACCCAAGTCTAAACTCAAAATTCATTTGTGTTTCATATATACCTCATACACATAGTCTAAAGATAATTTTACATAATGTTTTCAGTAATTTTGTGAACAAAACAAAGTTCATGGACATTGAATCTTCAGAAAGCAAAGTTGTCACTGTCTCAGCCACCCATGGGAAAAATCCACAACATCATATTGGCACTCAAAATGTTCCAAGTGTTGGAGCATTTTGGATTTCAGATTTTTGGATTGGGATGCTCGACCTGTAGTATCTATTTCTTCAGACTACTGGGAGACTTACATGAGATAATATATGCAAAACCGTTAGAACATTCCTGGCACATTGTAAGTACTGGTTCTTAATATTATTCTTATATCATAGATAAGAAAAAAGGTTTGGAAGGGTTAGGTAACTTTTAAAGACCATACAGTTAGAAATAGAAAGCAACAGAGCCAGAATTGCAACACAGTTCTTTCTAGTTTCAGACTCTAGCATCTATTCTCTACACCAGAGCAGGTAAATGCCCACCCAGTAAGAGAAGGGGATGCAATAGGCCCTCATTAGTTGCCAGAGGAGACAGAGTCTGATTTTAAAAGGCTGAGTTTTGAGAAGTTGTCTTCATGCCTGCTTTCTGTGAATAAATCTGTACTTGAGTTCTTAAGTAATGAACAGCAGTGGCCATTCAAGTAAATGTGTCAGGTGGTTGCATAAATCCTTGGGAGGCAGCATGTTCTTCTGTTTAATTTAAAAATGCTGTGTGTCAGGTTGAGGAGGGAAAATAAGAAGGGAACACCCTTATCTTGTGCTGATAAATTGCTTTCTCCAAATACAGCTTCAGTTGGACATTATTTTGCAGAATCTCAGATCTAGTGCCTTTCCTTAGAAGATACAAGAAGTCATGGCTTAGCAATAAAACCCCTGAATTAACTTAATAAAGATAAAATATCTTTTAGGAATTTCTCATAATAAAAGCATTGTTGATATAACTGATAACTTAGGCATTAAATTATTGTCTAGATTTTTCTTTTTAGAAAGATGTTTTTCTTAAGTTTTTTGTTGAACCATCAGGTCCTTTACTACCTATACTGTGCAGTAATCCAGTGTAATTAGAACGTAAACTTCTGTAGTTTTGATGCCATGCATCCATTCCTGTCCATTACGTTAGCAACGTATCAACAGTGCCAGAAGTAAATGCTCAGTGGTAGGATCATTGCCAGTTTGTTCAAAATTTAGTTCCACTTTAATGGAGTATCTAATATAAGCCAGAGACAAAGGTGAATAAGACATTTTTTTCTGGTCTTGGAAAACTTAGAGTTTAGTGGTAAGCTATATATATATATACTGATAGATATTTTTAAGATAACATAGATTAACTTATGGCTGTGAGGAAGCATAGCAAAATGTCTACTATTGGGAGTTTGAGAATTTGTCACTCATTTTTGGAGATTAAATCCTTAAAATGATAAGCATGAGTTAGCCAGGTAAGTCAAAGTTAGAAAGGATGTGCTGGGCAAAAAGAGATCTGCCAAAGCAAAAGCTCAGGACCTGAACCTTTGGTTCAGGTGAATATTCAGTGAATGTGAAGACTTACAATCTAGTCAGCACTTACAGAGTGCACGGTATGAAGTAGAAGGTAAGAAGACACGTGTTTGACATGGCAGTGGAGGCCACGTGGAATGTCTCATATGTTGTGTGAAGTTCCTTGGCCTTCAGTCTTTCAATGTAGATAGCCATCCAGTGACTTTAAGCAGAGAATTAACATGGTTTTATTATATTTTTACAGAGGATAAATCACTCTGGCTACATTTGGCAAAATGAGTCTCACATGAGTAAGTCTGGATGCAAGGAGTTGGTGTGGTAATTAAAGTGAGAGGAGACAAGCAAAACTAAGGAGCAACTGAAATGAGAACTATTCAGGAAATGCAATTGGCAAGGCTTGGGGATTGGCTGGATGTGGGACCTGAGAGAGGTATAGAGGCTAGGACAGTGAAGTCAGAGAAAAATAGTAAACACAAAATGTTTTCAGAGTTGTACAGACTGAATTTAAATGGCTTCGAGACAACTGGATAAACCAGTTTGGAATTCAGAAGGGAGCTTGTGGTTAGAGGTATTGTCAGGGAGTTAACAGCATTGGGAGAGAGGGAGGATTAAAGATTTGAGAGTGGGTGGAAGAGAACCTTGTGGGCATGTTAAAGGGATGAATAGACTGAGGACAAAACCCTGGGAGAAACCCAGCAGTACATCAACAAGTGGAGAAAATCATTTAAAGGGAGCATCCTGAATAAAAAATCCAGAGGAGTAGAAGGCAAACCAGGAGAGTGAGGTCATGAATGCCAAAGAAAGAGACCATTTCAAGAAGGAGGAAGCAGTTATTTAGCATCAAATGTTGTAACTTTCACAAGTATTTTGTGTTTCTTCCTATGCTTATTTATTTTTTACTACATTTATTGATGATGGAAATAGATACTGTATGAATAGGGCCAAAATTAAAGAGAAAAAAGGTCCTTTCCTTAAGGTAAGCCATAGAACAACAATATTTTCATGGAATATAATAAGCATAATAAAAATCCTTTAATTGATAATCATATGGTACATAGAGTTTATAAAGTGATCTCATATCTAATGTTACTGGATTGTCACATGAATTCAATATGACAAATATTGAGACCCTAGATTTTTCCCCTTCTTCCAACTGTAAAAGGCAATGCACATTGAGGCTAATGTCTTATCAAGGCTCCCGACTGGGGAGATGTAGAGCTTGGACAGCAGTGTCGTGTCTCCAGCCTCCTGACCCACTGAGCACTTATGATACCATGTTAGGAATTCAAACATGATGAATAGTATATATTCCTTTAGCCCATGGATACAAAATCTTTATATACATTCCTCAGGTTTATTACTTTCCTTCTAGTCATTGTCATTCAAAATCTTCAATTTCACAAATTTACAATAATCCAAATATCAATTACCATTTTTATATAATCTTTTCTGTTCTATTTTTCATGTCTATAGAAAAAAATTTTCAGTATAATTTTTTTCTTCTGGGATTAAGTTTATTTGGGGGATAATTTCTAGATGGCTTAATTATATCTGTAAGGGTACCTGCAGAAGCAAATAAAGTGAAAACTCATAATACAATTTAAAGTAAGAAAAGATATCAACATTTGTCACGAATTTATATAATATTGGGAGACATTGTCCTGAATAAAATAGGTAATATTCTATATAAAGACTAGACAAAAATCTAAATCCATGTTGTTGGAGGTGGCATGATTACATTACTTGATACAAGGTATCTACCATCCAAGTTCTTGAATTATATTTCTCTGTCAGGTCAAACATTATGGGCAGAGTTTTTTTGTGTGTGTAATTTTTGCATATGTCCCTCAGTAAAAATTTATAGTTTCCATAACAAAAGGAGAGTTTGTCTTGTTTTTTCATTCCTCACTTCTTTCTTTGTCGGTATTGCTTGTTTCATATAGATGTCACATGAGTTTCCTCTGTCTTGTGCCCCACTTTGGATGGAACCCATTGAATGTTGGTTTAATTTCCTATTGCTCATTCTGGAATGACCTGGCATTCCTTTCGTATTTATGTTTCCTCTCTATTTTGCTTTCTATTTTGCTAGAATCAGTTCTCTATCTTCCCTTGAGAAAACTAAGGCCAAAAGTTCTCCCCTGCCCCATCTCTTCATCTATATTTTAATAGTTTACTTGAATACTTCTTCCAGGCCAGTTTCCTCTTTTCTCTTAATGGTCTTTAACATTTTACAATAGTTGAGGAATAGCTTCTTATCCCTGTTACTATGCATTTTCATTTTTTTCCTCTGCCTTACAGTAACATAGAGTAAGAGATTGACAAATGATTATCAAATGATTTATTCCAATAATAATTTATTTCATTTAGAATTATTTTCATTTTTAGATCAATTTCTAAATACATTTTAAGGATTGTTTTTATACTACTCTTTTTAAAGGATTACAATGGCTATGATATAAATATTAAAGAGCTTTATAATTTTGTCATAAAATAATATTTCAAACTTGTATTTCATCAAAAGTGTATTGGATACCTACTATATACAAACCATTGGACTGGGCATTAAAAGAGATATAAGAATGACAGGGGTCCTGTGTTCAGGGAATTCAGGACTGTCAGATGAAAATCTGACAGTCTACCTTGAATTATTGTTGCTTGTTTTCATGAGAAACAAAGCAATTGAATTCATTCTTATATACTCAGTAAACATTTTTAATAGAAAAAGATAATAGTATTTTTCTTATGACATCTCTTTCCTCAAAATCCTCACTATTAATTCTTCCTTGCTAAAAAAGAAGATACTTTCTGGTAGAAAATTGGCATATATAAAATTAAGTTATGCATGTGTGTACTTAGAGGAGATAAACGTTCTTAAAATAAGGCAAGGGATTTGTAAGTATACAGTAACATAAAAACAAAAAGAAATTTTAGGCATACATTTTGAAATCTTCCTATTAATTTCACGACATTGAAAGCAGAATATCCATTTCAGAGTTTTAGCATATGCATACAGAAGACTGTTCTGTAATTTATACATGAAACACTGCCCACTGGATTTAGAATATAGAAATTTTGAGAATCAGAGTCTATAGTGTTAGCCATTCCTTGATGGAAAAGGACATAATGGGTAGAACCACAAAGCCCTAGTAAGTTTATTTAAAAATGGGTTAATATATTAGTTTGATTTTCTTGTTCAGCTGCTGAGTTCAGTAGTGCATCCTTCTTCAATATGAGGAGGAAAAGATCCTGCTATCCTGTCCCCACTGCTATTTTTATTTGAGGGGACACGTAGGATTCTCCCAATCCTATGCAAATTACCTTGGAAATTACCTGTGAAGCTTTGTGGAATGTTGCCGAGAATTAGAGAAACTGACGGTTAATATAGACTAGAGAAGGAATTATAGCTCTAGCCACTTTGTGCTGAATGAAAAAAAAAATAGTAACAGCCAAGCACACATTTTCAGCACACACACACAAAAAGTGTGTATACATATGAGATGTGCCTTCATCTAACTTGCTACAGTTAAGTACATTGGAAAACAATATAATTTAAGGATTACTTTTGAGAGAATGGAGAGGCTTGGTGTTGAATTTTAAGGTCTAGCTTGAAACAGATAATTTTAATGATGCAAAATAGACATCTAAATCAACAGAGGTAAAAATATAGTGATCAGAAGAGGGTCTGCCGTGTTAGGCATGCATATGAAATAGCTTTTGTGACAGTCTGGGGATTTCATTTCCAGTATGAACTACATAGATGGCCAAATATAATTTTCTTAAAATATTACTTCATTGGGCCAGTAGTAAGATACCATCTTGGCCTTTGTATTTTAGCTGGCTGACATTTGCTTCTTTCCCATGGAAAAAAAAAAAGCAGAACTGCCCTCATATAGAATTGAACAAAACAGAGTATCATGCTGCCCCTCTCTGTTTATTAAGATAAACTTCTGATAAGATGGTTAAGCAGGAAGTTGAAATAGTTCAGGGAAACTAAAGGCTCCTTCTTGCTCTCACTATCTGGTGCACATTATTTTACATTTTGGAATTATATTTTGAAGAGTTTTTTTTTTAAGTACAAGATATAATGAGTTTTGAATGATACTTAGGTTTCTTTTCTGTGGGTACTGAATAAGTATGAAAAAATGTCAATATTTTTGTTTGTATTAACACTCTGAGGTCAGAGCAAACATTTGGTAATATGAGAAAAAGTATGCCACCTGGGTTCTGGAATGTTTGCAAAAAAATAGGAGAACAAGAACATATTTGGAGGTAAAATGATCACCATTTCCATTTATAAATAATTTTATAGCATGTTGATTATTTTAGTCCAAATTAATGAGGTTAATTTAATTTATTTTGATAAATCTAGACACTCATTTTCTTATCATAGTGTCAAGTCTTTCTTTTACTTAATATGCCTGACTCAGGGAAAGATTTGACCTGAGTCAAATCTTAATATTCCATCCTGACCAGGATTGAATATTAAGTATTATATTTCTGCTAAAGATCACATGGGATTTTTCCTCCTATATTAAATGATAAAACAGAAAACAAATTCTTCTTGAAAGCCATCCTCCTCAGCCAAAGCACATTGTTAAATTTAATTCAATCTATGCTTATGAGTGAACTAGTGCTAGATGAAGGGGAAATATTACCTATAACCTTTTAAAAAGTAAAAACTCAAATCTGAGCAAATATAATTTTCTTATTCTTGCCTGCATGGGTATTTTTCTATAAATAATATATATAAATTTTATCTATAATAATCTATTATATAAAGAGATTTTATCAATAATATATTCTATTTGTATCTATACATTTTATGTATAATTTTATAGATAATTTTATCTATAAAATCAAAACTATAAATTTTTGCTTTTACTATTTCCTTTGAATTTTTAAATATGTTAAAGAATTTACTTTTGTATGGATATTTACATTCTTTCCTAGCATTTCAACCTTTTTGTGAGATTGTCAATTATCTGGTTCCAGTCAGAAGAGTTGACTCAATGAAAATGTATGTAATATTTAGTTATTTATAGCCCCTCTGAGTATAAGGTTCAAGCACCAAGAACCTAACAAAGTGAACTAATGATATCTCCAAGACAGTTTTGATATGGAACAAAGGTTAGATGTAGAATCAGCATAGAACTTTTAAGTCAGTATAGGAAATTAATTTAGAACCTTTTTGGTTTGACCATAACCGATCATAATGCAATTGATGTTAACAAATCTGATCTAACATGATTTTAGTCTAGAAACTGGCAACATTTATCAATTCCACAGCTACAATTCTTTAACATATTATATCTCAGCCAATGAAGCTAAAATACTACTATAATTTAATAAAGAACCAAGTTGCTTAATTTAAAACATGGAAAAAAATCAGATAATACTGTAAGATAAAAAATTATTAGCACTATTTCTAGAATCCTAAGCATTTCTAAGAAAACTAATTATGAAAGATCTAAAACTGTTTTAAAATTTTCTTCTGAAAAATTATCAAATTATTTAACAATAGAATTGCAATTGTTTTCAAAGCCTTTCCCCAACCCCCATGTTTTCATTTGAGAAGCTGCTATTCTCCCTCATTTCTCATAGATTTTAAAGAATATTTTGAAGAGATACTCTTCTAGAGAATCTGAGTCAGTAACTGGGTGGGTACTAACACTGTTAATTGAAGTAAGGAGCCTGGAAGGACAAGTGCTCAAAAGCTATTTAAGTGTGTACATTCTAGTATGTTTTATTGAAAATAATTTTGAAGCCATATGTGTGTGTGTCTGTTTGTATATATAAAGCATATAGAATTAATTTTTCTACATTTTGGTTACATGTCTATTCATAGAGGTATAGATTACATATGTATAATGTAAATTTTCAATTATCCAAGGACAAGTTAACTTTTTTTTTGGAGGAGTTAGAGGGTAGAAATTAACTATGGTGAAAAGCAATTATAGAGGATTTGTGAATGCAACTTAAATTACTATTAATCATCTTAATCATCACATATTAAGAGGAGTTTATTATTTGTAACTGCACAGTAGATAATAAATACACAGCATCTTCTCTTCTATCGTGTGGGACGTGGAGATCCCTGGCCTATCACACAGTCACACATGTCTGTCATACAATGCCATAAAGCTCTGTTTCTCCACTCACTGCTCATCCTTAGCACTTAGCAATGGCTGGTCTCTTAGAAAAGGTCGGAAGGCGACTGGCTTGCAGTAGAACTGGTGGAGTTAGGTAAGGAAGAAAAGACACATGGAATGACTATGCAGCTGGGAATTTCCATTCAATGGAGCCTCTAAATTAGAAACAAATAGATGAAGAAAAAAAGTCACTATGAAACAAACAACAAGGCCGGGCGCTGTGGCTCACGCCTGTAATCCTAGCTCTTGGGAGGCCGAGGCGGGCGGATTGCTCAAGGTCAGGAGTTCAAAACCAGCCTGAGCAAGAGCGAGACCCCGTCTCTACTATAAATAGAAAGCAATTAATTGGCCAACTGATATATATATAAAAAATTAGCTGGGCATGGTGGCGCATGCCTGTAGTCCCAGCTACCCGGGAGGCTGAGGCAGAAGGATCACTCGAGCCCAGGAGTTTGAGGTTGCTGTGAGCTAGGACGCCACGGCACTCACTCTAGCCTGGGCAACAAAGTGAGACTCTGTCTCAAAAAAAAAAAAAAAAAAAAAAAAGAAAAAAACAAACAACAAATAATGAATTATAAAAAGAGACAATAATATTTTTGCTATTTCTTGCCAAGCAATTTACATAATTTATGTACATTTATGAACATAGTTTATATATGTAGTTCGTGCATTTAGTGTATAAAAGCTTTTGAACTATTATTTTTATTCTTTCCGATGTAAAAGAGTAAACCTGTTGTTACAAGTAAAGACACTTTAACTCAGTACATTTGCATAAAATAACAACACAATTTTGGTTCTTTTTTTATATTGATTACTTTTGTTTTTACATTGATTTGATATAATGTGTGATTGTCATCCATACACTCTTCATTACTTTACTTATTATAGTCACATAGCTAACTACTGATACATAGATGCATTTACATTCAAATCCCTAGCTGGGAAAGGATTTGAAAATAATTATGAAATATTTATCTGTTCTGAAAAACTCCTTTTGAACATTTGTTTGGAGTGATGTTGAGAAAGTTATAAAAATTTAGACAATTCAGATAATGTGAACTGGAATGTTCAGTAGCACCTTTGAGAAGGCTAGGCGAGGTCCTGAAAATAAGCAATGCTCTCTCCACCTTCCCTGCCATACTGTCATTATTATTGTTCCAGGGCACATTAACCTGTTGTTTTTTGTAGCCACCATACAATGAATAGTAAACCGTTAGCATTTTTTGAAGGAAAGTTTTATGTTTTATTCAAGAATAAGTTTTTTGGCAATCACTGCTGTAAGCATTACCTATGAGAAAGCTGTGATAATAATGGGAAGCTATTAAGATGAACAAGAGAAAGAACAGAATTTAAAAAAGGAATTTTGCCCTGCAGCAGGGAGATGGGATCCTTCAATGAGAGTGGAATTCATGATACACATAGTATGGCCCAGCTGTTTGGGAACATTAAAAATCCCTTCACTTAAGCTGTTGAAAGCTGCAAAGAAGACCAAATGTTTTCCATCTCAAAACACGTTTTACTTAGCTATGTTTTGAAAGCTGTTATCTAAACATTAAAAAAAAGAAACACCAGCTATTTTAACATTATTCCTTCTTTGGGTGCAAATCAGCAGTTATAATTTAATTTAGGAAAGAGTGAAAAAGGTAGAAGGAAAAGGTACATTTTATTCTCCTACCTACATGTTTATCTTTCCTTAAAGTACTTGAAGGACGTAAAACAGGGAAATAAAAAAGTCACCAGCATGCAGTTTTGTTAACTTATCTTGTGAACATTTAACATTATGCCTCAAATTTCGTATGGTACATAAAGTGTTTTGCCTTGCAAGATCGTGTATACGGCACTTCAAAAAAGCCAGTGGGACAGCTTACTAAATGTAATGGATGTGTAACAGCAGATCTTTAGATCTCTTGTATTTAGCATGACAACTTTGGGTTCTTTAGGTGCTTTAAACATGATATCTAAAACCACATATTTTTTTTCCTGGTGATGAAAAACATAGACTAATTACACACTTCTCGTATGCTATAGATGGCTTGACCATCCGGTAGAATAGCAACATTTGGTTACATTGTATCTCCTTTTGTCACCAAAATTAATCAGTTTTACAACTTCACTTCATTTTCTTAATGTATTTTTATGTTAATTCTCTCTAGAATGAATGCTCATTTAAGTATAGTTAGTTTGGAAATGTTTGCCAAATGGTTCAATAAAGGGTTTACTTCTATGAACAATTTTAAGATGTGAAGTTTTATTTTCTTTCTGATGAAATGCATCTATATGTGTCATCACTAAAATCTTTAAGAACTTTCACTAAGCAGTTTCAAAAAAGGTACTGAAACAGAGGAACTGATTCCTACTTTAAGACTGACTTTTATAAATCAATTTATTTCCTGTCAAAACCTATGTCGACCATTATGTAGACAAAACTTTTGTCAGGAAACTTCACCAGGAATGTGACTTAGACAAGGAATATAACATGAGGTCAGTGCCTTGCACCCAGGATGCAGCCCACAAGTGGTTTTTGATGATAAAAGCACAAGGAAGTTTAAAACAGTGTAAATAATCAGATAAGGAAGCAGATAGCAAAGACAGACATGCTAGATTTAGGAGGAAACCACTGCTAATAACCCCAAATGACCTTTCCTGGGCTATGAGACTTAATTATGGTTTAATGACATAATGTTAAAAATTGAATTTCATTGTTTTTATTAGCATCTGTTTTATGACATAGATCCATAGTTGAGGACAGAAAAATAAATTGTTTTGCCTTTTTTATTACTTTTATGTTTTTATGGAAATCTAAGTAAAGAATGTAAGATGAAGTAAGATGGTATGTTTTCTAGAGTCACTTTTGAGAACCTTGGTAGAATAGAATTTTACTTCCAAGAAGTACTTCTCTTCCTTGTCTTGAGTACTGAATTTATTTCTTTTCATATATGTCTGTTTCTAAGAGACTACAATCAATGACAGAGTAATGGAAAAATGGTATGATACCACAAATGAAGCATTGGTACAAATTTGTTCTCACTTTGATTACGATTGAGGCTTAGCAAAATCATGTTGCTTCGCTGCCCTCTGTTTAATTACTGATACACAGCATAGATTCCCTGATGTCTCTGGGGTCTATTTTGGTCTTGAATATACCCCTAGTGGTTCTTCCTTTATTAATTTAATATTTATTATTAAACAGAGGTTAGGGGTCCTAAGGGTCTCTGTCAGTCAATGGTTGGCTCAGAGTGACCCTAAATGCCAACTCCCAATTATCAGGCAACTGACATCTTTGGCATCCTAACAGATCAGTATTTCAAGTCATTATGTCTGAAATACTGTAACCTTGGGAAAAGAACATAGCAGAATATACAATCAGATGGATCAGGATTTGAATCCCATCTTTAACTACCAATTTTGTTACTTTGAGCTACTTTACTCAATCTTACTGTGTTCAGTTTTGTCATCTGTAAAACAAGATAATAATCATCTCATAGTCTGTTCGTGAGTTATTAAATGAAATGGGCACAATAAGCATTTGATGTAGAGTAGACACTTAATAAATGACTGGATTATAATTACTTTTTACTATCTTACTTCTACTATTTCAGGGGCTTGCTAGTTGGTCACCCAGCATCCACTTCTCCCGCTCCAATACACTTGCCACACTGTTGTCAGTAGGGTTTTTAAAGATGAGAATTTGGCAAGGATTATGTTTGATTTTTTCCCCCAGAATTAATGAATAAATGAGTGAAATTAACAAGATTGACTGTTAGAAATAAAATATTTAAATACTCTTGCTTTAAAAGAAAAATTAACAGATATCTTTTGCCTACATTTCCCATCTTAACCAAACAACTTGCAAAAAAAAGTTAAATCCTTGGTTCTATTTTTAAGTGACTACAACACCGAAAACTGCACTAGATAGTATGTATTTAGGCATATGCCTCTGATTTAAAAGTGTTTTGTGCTTATTATTATTATCAGTATTGCAAATGAGTTGAGTATAACATAGATATAATGTCTTTGGTTGTTAAACAAGATAGGAAGACCCATTATTTGAAATAAAATGTTTCTAGTTTGCCTACAAAACATTATGCCTGGATATGAACCTTTAGTGTGTTAGTAATTTTTAGATTAAAAAAAGAATTACTCTTAATGCTTTTATATTTTACCAGAACAATTTTTTAATGCTGCTTTAATTTATGCTGACAGATTCACCTAGCCTAGGGTATAAAACTGTCTGGTATATTGGAATCCATCAGGAAAATTAATCTCTTTGTTTAGAACACATATGTGTATATATATATATATATATATATATATATATATATATACCTAAGCTACTACCATCTATATTTTTAAAACATATGAGGATGATTTTATACACCTAATGAACGATTGTATACTGGGTTTTATAATAGTTAAACCAAACATTGAAAATACACTCAGCCTAAACTCCCCAAGAATATTCTTTTCCACATTTGCTTAGGTCTCACTTCTTCCATGAAGCTTCCCCTGTTATGCCAGCCTTTACACATCTCCCTCCTTGTCTGAATCTTGCAGCACTTATCATTTGAACCACATAATTTGGCACTTAATGACTTACAGTTTTATACTATTTGCTGTTCGTTGAAATTGCTTTCAAATCTTGTCTTTCTAAGTAGATTGCATAGGCCTTAACAGCAGAGACAATGGTCTATATTATTAATTTTTTATTCCCTCTGGCTTCTAAACCTTATCCTATAGCATGTTTAGTTTGGTCATTTTCAACCTATGAATCAAGAGCCATGGAATTAGAGAGAGTGGTTTGGGGATTGGGGACATATCCCAGAGTTATTCCAAAGCCCAAGAGTCCATGTAAAAATGTGTGTGTGCATGTCTGTGTACATGTGGATGTATGTACCCTTCAAGAAATTAGAAAAAGATCTTCAAATTAGATACTTTCTAATTTATAGCATGCCTGTGATGATAATGTCACATTTAAAAAAAGGAAGTTGTAGAAATCACACAGTATGTATAATATAACTCTATTTTTATAAAAACAAAGTGGTTTTGAACAACTTATTTACTCAATCTTAGGGAGTTCAGTTTTGTTATCTGTAATACAAGGATAATAATCACCTTATATAGCCTGTTAGTGAGTTTTTAAATGAAACGTTGCATAATAAGCACTTAGCATAGCTTTGGCTGATAGTTATGCAATCCTGGCAATCTCTCTGGGAGCCTGGGGGAAATGGTGGCCAATGGTCACTTCACTGTAAATGGTTGAAACTGAAAGGAGAGGTCCTGCTAACACAACAAGGGGCAAGGAGCAAGTTCGTACTATACAGAGGGGGAGGAAAGGGGAGAGAAACAAGGATTGCTAACATTATTTTCCACTTGAGCATTTGGCACTGACATGGTTGTGCTGCTTTCCCCCTAGATTTGAGCCAGATTTGGGGAACTCCTGGAAAACAGTCTAGTGAGGCTAAAGTTCTATGTTCAACATCTACATCTTAGCCATCTTATAAACAAACAACAAAAATCAATCTGAAGCTGCAAATCAACCTAACTCAAATTTAGTATATAATCTCAAATCAGTTGAGAGTTCATGATCTACTATGTAATGGCTCTGGAAACATCTTTCTGAAATCTTGTCATAATGTCACCACTCTGAAACTTGTAATCATTGACTTTTCCTGTTTTCAATCCCATGTAGCCTTAATTCCAACAAGTTTTAGAAAGCTTTCCATAGTTTGGCATTATCAAATCTTATTCACTTATGCTTTTCAACTTCCTGGTTTCTGGGATATACTAAAGAGTCTAATGAGCAATAATTTCTGAGCAGAACCAGAAGCAAGTGCTTGTTCGATGGGAGTGTTGAACCTCCCCCACTGAGCTGTGACAGGGTATGGACAGGTAAGACTAAGTGTAGGCTAGGGGCGTTCTCCTACACAGGCAGGAAGGAGATGATCAGAGATCAGGCCACTGAATTCTCCATACCCACCAAAGAGGTGTGACTAGTGTGCTTGGTATCTATTGCTGCATAACAAATTACCCCCAAACCCAGCGGTTGAAAACAACAATAAACCTTTGTCATCCTCAGTGTTTCTATGGTTCAGGAATTCAGGAGTGGCTTAGCTAGCTGGGCAGTTGTGGTTCAAGGTCTCATCAGGTTGCAGTATTTAAGACGGCAACTACAGTCATCAGTCATCTAAAGATCCGACTGAGGCTTGGAGGATTTGTTTTCCAAAGCTGCTCACTCACATAGCTGGCAGGTCTTAATTATTCCCTGAATAGGCCTCTCTACAGGCTGCATGATGTCCTAAGAACATGAGAGAGAGAGAGAGGGAGAGAGAGAGAGAGAGAGAGAGAGAGAGAGAGAGAGAGAGAGAGAGAGAGAGAGAAGGAGAGAAGAGAAAATATTCTTTTTTATAGCCAAGCCTCAAAACTCACATAGCTAACAACACTTTCTCCACATTCTATGTGTTAGAAACAAGTCACTAAGCCAGCTTACATCCAAGGTGAGGAGAATTAGACCACTTTTTGCAGAAGGGGGGAGAAGAAATTTTAAAATTTGTAAACACATTTTAAAACCAACACATGTGGGTATTAAATGCATTTATCTTTCATCTTTGCCATCAACATGGTATATAGAATGTAGAAAGTATAAATGAATGGTTTCTCTTTAATCTCAGCTGCCATTGCCAGTGCCTGTACTGGGCATGGGCTTCCCAGCAGTGGTGAAGATTCGCCAGGATCCACCTGTGGTTTCATTCCCTCATGACCATCAGGTGACTGCAGAGTGCAGTATGTAACCAAGGGACAACCCAGTGGACTTTTCCATTGAGTTTTAGAGGTCCTTAAAGGCAGGGACCGCGCCTTAATGATCAGTGTACACTCAGTGCTGGATGATGTGGCGGGGATATTCCCTATAAATATTTGTGGAATAAAGTAAGTTGGTTGGCATGTTGAATTCATTACCTCGCTATTATAACATGACTCCCTACCCAGCAGCACAAGTGTATGCGCCCCAAATTGAACATCGAACAGCCTCTACTGAGGCCCTCTCGATTCACACAAATGTCTTATTCTGTAGTGTTGTCCTTACTTTTCCATGAATGTTTCATCTTCTTTTTCCCGCATTCTGAAGAAACATACCTTTTTATAGCCTACTTCGAATATTGAGGAAAGTGTAGTATAAGCTTAATTTCTGTTTAAGGTTTATATTTTAAAATTTGTATTACTCTGAGCACAATTATGAAGATTCTTGGTTTTCTGCACCTGTTGTCTTTTAACCTATCTCCCCAAAATGTCTTTCTTAGGAAATATTCTTTCTCGTTAGGATTGAGATTCCTAGCTTAGTTGTTAGACACCATAACGAGTTTGCATTCCTATCACTTATTTGGGTTATTCTTCTCTGGCTCTGTATGTTTGCATTTCGACTTCTCAGAAGCAAACTGCTGCCTGAATGACCAGCAAATAAAATAGGGAAAAAAATGTTTTTTCTCTTCTGATGTAAGGATATCTACATAAAAAAACACCACCAACAAAAAAAATAGAGGACATGTATGCAGACAGGAACAACTATATTACAGAGGTAGAACTCCATTAATATTAGCTAATTCCTATTAGGTGCTTATTAGGTGCTAGACAGTGAGTTAAGTGCCATGCATGGATTATCTCATTTAATCCTCTCAATAGTCCTATGAAATACTTACTATCATCATACTCATTTTACAAATGAGGAAAGCAAGGTGCTAAGTAACTTCACATATGTCACTCATCAAACACTAGTGAAGCTGAGATTTCAATCCAGGCTGTCCCACTCCAGAGTCTGTGCTGTTAGTCACTATACTATATTTCTTCTGTATGAATCTATGTTATGTACCAGGCATTATACTAAGTGGTTTATGTACATTTTTTAATTGTTCAGTCCTAATAACTTCCAATGATATAGGTGCCATAACCACACTTTTAGAGATATTAAAATAGAGGCGGAAAAAGTTGAAGCAACTCTCTCAATATCATGTAATTAGAAGCAGACTCCATCAAGGGCTCCAACATCAGAGAGCTACAGTCTAGCAGGAAGCTGGGGATGAAACTGATTGCTCATGAGTCCAGGTGATTTCCTATTTTCAGAGAGGAGGCTTGTAGTCCCCTGGGCCCTAGGAAGAAGATGTTTTTTACCTTTTTATGACCATTTACCACATTCAGCCCCTCACCTTTCTTGTGAATGGCCACAGGAGGCAGGAAGTTTGTGAAAACAGGACTATTGGCACTACCTCCTAGGTATGGGTAATTTGAGAGTTGAGTCCTGAGAGCCATGAGCCACTGGTATCGCCTGGACCATACACGAAAATTGTTGGGGGCAGAGAAGAATTAGAGAAGTGCTGGTTTGTCTTCCACAAATACTGTACGTACAGAATGCATTATTTGTCTCCATTATTTATCTTGTTACTGCTATGAAAAATTGTTCAAAACCTGAATGAATTTAGTGACTTTACATCATACTGAAGCTTAGGTTCTACATTGAGCAACTAATTGAAAGTCAAGTGTAATCAAACTTTTCCTTGCTCAGCCCTTGAATCACCCAGTGTTGGAATGGATTACCATGGCTTCGGTTGAACACCAAAGGAAGTGGTGTTATTTGCATTCAGAGGCTGCATGGTGTGAAAAATACATACCTCTAAACCTAGGAGTTGCACTCAATAGAACAAGATACTCATAATGTAAGATGAATTTGAACACTAATTCCTACTGAGGGAACAGGTGATTTATGTCACCTGTTCATGATCATGCTCTTTTCTTGGTAAAGGCTTATTCATTCATTCTCTCTTTCTCTTTCTCTCTCTCTCTCTTTCTCTCTCTCTCTCTCACCCCTCTTTCTCCTCCACTTTCTTCTGTTTGCAATAGTTGGATACTAGTAATTTGAATGTGTGCATGCTGCAACTCCACTATGCATTCCAACCTTAAAATATATCAAAATATATTTTACAAAGACTTTCAGTGACTTTTTTTGAAATATTCTAGCATTGATTACCAAAGAGATATGTACAGGAAATGATAAATTTTTTATGTAATTTCTCCAGAGACAACAGCAATCACAATTTTTTTAAAAGTTACAATAGCTAAAGTACTTTATTCAATGAATCATTTAAATTTGCTTCATTCACAATTTTGGGGGGCCTTATGAACTTATAGCTCTTGTAGAGTAGAAACTGGGAGGAGAAATACAAAACTGTGTAAGATATTATAAAATGTAATATTAGATGAAGTATGAGTTTAAATTTTAAAATCTATAGTGATTTCAGTCTTACTTTCCTAGGCTCATAATTTCAGTGTTCTTCACGTCATGACTGAGTTCAATGGTTTATTTATAAATTGGTAGTCCAGATCGTATGAGGAGAGAAATTATGTGTGAATCAGGGTGCATATTTTTCTTTCCTCTTTAAGTGTTTCCATTCATGTCACTTCTGGCATCCCCCCTTCTAGTTGTGAGGCATTGAATTAGCAAACTTGAATTTGTTTTCCATCCAAGAACTACATACATAACACAAATACCTTTGAGAGTATGCATCTTGGAAATTGACCAGTGCTTAATTCTGCAGTTTATAGACAGGCTATACTAGGATTTTATTTGATGTTGAAGAATTGACTCAACAAAATTTATAGAAAGATATTTTTAAAGACATAGCTGAAATCAATGTTCATATTTTCACAAAGATATGGGGATTTTATTGATATTTTAACTACTATTGGAATATTTTGCCATTTTGCCATTTGATAAGTACCATAAAATGTGACACCCATTAAATGGATTATAAAAGCCTAACACATTTTTCTGACTCTGTAGAGTTGTTATATTATTTTTTTAAGTGTTTGGCTACAGTCATCATCATGATAAAATAGAATTTTAGTATATCCAACATGGAGAAAAGACAAATGTTTCATTAAATCATTGATAAGAACTTAAAGTATTGATTGTTTCTTGACTCTATAACAGAGACATCATAACTAGGTGTAAGTATTATAATATGCAGCACTGGTCATCAGCACTTTAGAGTGAAACAATAATTCTGGGACCAGAATCGCCTCACTATTCCTTCTCCCTTCCTTTAGTGTCCACCTCTTTAGTTAGAAGTAATCAACCTCAATAGATCACAAATTAATCACAGCCATTAGTGCTCTTTAAAGAGAAGATTGTGTGGTTGCTCCTATGAAATGTTCTGTTCCTCGGGGTGATGAGTTTATTCATCTGGAACAACGTCAGTTCATCAAGGTTTGTGGCTTATCTAAAGATCCAATCCCTGTAATTTTGTATGCCATCTGATTTCATGTCCATTTAGTTTAGTGGTTAGACAGCCACAGGCAGACCTAACACATGAATCCAATATCAAAATCTCGAGAAAAGGCAAATTCCTAAAGATTTAATTCAACATTCTTAGGCAGAGATTGCCTTGCTGCTTTTCTTTCTCCTGGGGAAATACATATCTAGATAATGCCAAATCTGATTAAGAAAAGGCTAAATGATATGAAACATTACATGTAAATATGCCCATGGTAAGATCTATGCTTTAGAAGAACTTTTAATGGAAGAGGTTGGGAAGAAATGGGTTGATTTTGAAATGGGATTGTACACATTGCTTTGGAAGGTTCCAGTGACTGCTAAATGGGGACAAGGGAAATGGAGGAGTCAAAGATGTTATCCAGGAACTGTGCCCAGGTAAAGGACAGAGAGTTGGTTCAGAAACAGAAACATGGGCAAGAGGGTGGTAATACGGCCATATAGCACTACTCCCCAGAAGAGCAATGGCAGGAATTCCTGTCTAAATCCCTAAAAGAGAATTATCAATTGATTCCCAAAGTATAATAGTGTTGAATAGCCACGTTTCTTTGGAGAGTAAATACAGCAATTTCTCACACATTTGGCTATAATGAATTCACTCTTGCAAGAAGTTCAAGGGTAGTTTAGTTTATGATGAAAAGATGCTACTAAAGATGTCAATGTGAATATAGCTTGATTCCACCCTTAGGGATCTTACAATGGCCCTTAAGAAGGACAAGGCCATTACAGATATACCTATAAGGTAAGGTAGAATTGGCCATAAATTAGGAGACAAGCACTGATGATTTGGGGTAAAGGTTACCCCCATGAAAATGTCAAACCTGAGTGGTAAGAATCAGTGGGCATAAAAAAGGGTGGCTTTAAAGGATAGATAAGATTTTATCTAAGATAACCAAGGCAAAATGAATTATTGACTGAGCAATAATAATAATTACAATTATAATGGTAATACCAATAATGGCTGCTATTTTCTATTGACTATATGCTATATATTCCATGCGTGAGTCTATATAATTTAAATACATTGTCTCACTTATTCTAAAAAATAGAATGAATTTACACTGAATTGTTAGGCAATTGGAACCTGCTAAAGAACTTTGAGCAGGGGAATAAGTAACAGCTGACGGTTGGGAAGATTAACAATGTGGAGCATTAACTGGTGGGTGAGAAGATCTGTTAGGAGTTATTGCAATAATTCAGACTAGAGGTAACAAGTGTCCAAACTAGACATTCACACTAGATGAGAATGAAAATCAAGGAAGAACCTGATACATTCAACAAACATCCTTTGAATACTAGTTTACGTCAGGCATGATGATAGATTCTGGGCAATAAGTGCAGATAAGATAGACCCAATTCCTGGCCTCTTGGCACTTAATGTCTACCAAGGGATATTGTAAAAGAAGATAAGTTTTCTGGCCTTAGTAAGAAATATTGACCTAAAACTAGTGTGTGTGTGTGTGTGTGTGTGTGTGTGTGTGTGTGTGTGTGTGTGTTCCTACCCTAGTTTTTAGAGTTCTGGAACTCAATGGTATTCTACCTCTTCCTCAGTATACTCCCTCTTACTGATTAGCAGAGAACACAATAGGTGGGGCAGAACAAACTCAGCTGCAAGCCAGACAGAGACGGACATCTTTGGGGGTAGCACAGCTTGAGAGAAAAAAAAAAAACATTTTTCTTAAAATTCTTCTCTTCCAAGGTCAGGGTAAGGTTTAGGGCAACTGACACTGGAATGGAAGAAAGAGGATACAAAAATACATATGACTTTGGCAGTCCCCAAAGTATAGGCCAGACTATCTTCCTCATTGTGTATAAGTTTACTCTAACCCATTACACAAACACAAATACTGTGAAACTTATAGTATTTTGACCTGTTCCCATGAACTCAGAGCAGTTCACACTCACATTACCCAATTTATTTTCCCAACACTCGTGTTCGGCTGATATTACGAAACTTTTGTGGAAACCAACTCAAAGGTTAAGTGATTTACAGGTACACAGCTAGGAATGGAGACAGGAGGAGGACCAGGCCTTCCAACTCATTTTCCCCACAAGATTAGGAGTCAAAAAGCACTGTTAACTGGTGTTTCCAAAGTCCCGGGGAAGAAGGTGACCCTAGAATTATTGCATAATGTGCTAAATGCTGTCTTGAAATATTGAATTAATACAAATTAATAAAATAATGAAAGTTCAATTCCTTATAAAGTTGAGGTTAATTCCAAAAGCATGTACAACCTTAATTCTTTAGTCTAAAGTTAGGAAGAATGAGGGATTTGGATTTCTGAGACTAATGATAATCATAAGGCAAGTTATCTTGCATAAAATAAAAAGATAATAGTAAATTTTCCTCAGTAATATAAAAATACCTATTGTCTAACCAGATTGATGAGCCACACATGTTTTGTGAATATTTATCAGTTTTTGTGAATATTTCTTTTCTCCTCTTTTTTTTCTTGAATATATCTTTTAATGCATATATATTAGAGCATTATACAGCTCTACTTTGGAAAGATAAGGAAGAGAAAAATAATGACATTTGTCTCTTTTTCTCTACCAACATTTTACTATATTTTATTAAGGTTTTTATTTTTTCAGAATGTTTTCATTTAAACTTAGCATAAATTTTGTTGTTGTTGTCGTCCACTCAATGCAATACCTTAGGGCTGAATACATCATAATAGTCCAACAAAAAATATTTTAAATATGGCAACCTTAATTGGAATTTAGGAAATAAATATTTGTGTATAATAATTTATTTATTCACTAGAGCAGTTGTTTCAGCAAAGTATTTCATCTTAGTTTCCAAAGGGCTCCTACTCACTACTAAATATATTTAAAATCGAAGCAAAGAAAAAATAATCACTTTCATTCTGTCCAAATAGACTATACAGTGCTCAACAGTTAAAGTCTTCTGCATTTAAAAAAAAAAAAGATCAGAGAGATGATTATACTTGTATAGTTAATTAATTAAAAAGGACATAAGTAATGGTTCACTGGGGAAACTTTTGTATCAGTGTCTATTATGAGGGATCCCATGATGTAGGGACAATAACGGGGTGCTAATTCTGAATGCACACAGTGCTGTCCTACAAAGACATCAAGATTTGTAGGAAATCAACCCTCTAGCAGTCCTGGCAAGCCAGACTGACCCCAGCAAATGAAAATAATCAAAAGTAATTAGAAGCGTGCTGGACTACTCCTCGGAGAGCCGAATGGGAGAGTAAACATGCCTGAATCCTCGAGCCACTGCAAAGGCCCATGTCTGAGCTGTTAGGTGCCCTGACCTTGTCCACATAAAGATGTGATTTATGAAGTGCAGGGCACAGCAGCAGGGCTTCTGTCTTCTCCTGGAGAACCAAATTACTGAGGTGGAGATTAACATGCTTTCAGTCGGGCCCATTTCCAGACCAAGGGAAATTTTTTATTTACATTTTTTTTACCTTTAATTTCCTCTTTTCTTTTTTAACAGCCACCCCCCCACCATAGATTTTTAAAAGAAAGGAAAAAAGTAAAAAAAAGGTAGAGTTCATCAAGAATGACCAGAAATCTCTCTCCAGAGCAGGGGTGGTGATGTACATTGGGGGCTAGGGACATTCAGAGCTTTTTGTTTGTAAACTTGCATTGTGCTGGTCTGTTTTGCTAGAACTGCCTGCCCAGCATCCAGCCTTCACCTTCTAGCTTAGGGAGCCAAGCTTGTGAAATACATATCTGATTGAAAAATATAAATAATTAAAATTAAACAGAATATTACCTTTGATTCCATGTCTTTTCTCATCTAGCTTCTCCTGCCTAAAGGTTATGCTTCATTACAAAGCTTACTCTATTAAGTAAAAAGATTTGGGAGAAGAAATTGTGGGTGGTAGAGAATTTGGAGGAGTAGGAGGACAGACAAATTGGGAGAAATATTTATGTATGAATCAGTGGGAAATCTCTTGATTCCTAAAGACATCTTTCATTTTTTCTTATCTTTGTCTCAGTTAGGTTAGGTGAGAATTTACAAAATCCTATTCTGACATGGAAAAGGAAGCATCGATTTTCTTTTTAAACACACATCAATATCTATACACGAAGCTAATTTAATTAGCAAGCAGTTATTGTTCAGCCAAATGTCAATTTCTCAGATTATTTCATGCTTCTTGACATGAACTGTATGGAATAGGATTTAACAGGATCTCTATTAATAAAACTACACTTGAGAAATGTAAAAATACACTTGTACATTTTTGAAAAGCTACAAAAAAACAGTGTTAAAATATGTCAGACTTGGAGTTCAGTGTATATTCAGCCACCTCAAGAAAACCAAAGCTGCAGAATTAAGGGAACGCTACTTAGACTGAGGTTATAAAGTGCCTTCCTCTATAAACTAAAAACATAATGTCAGGGTGAATGGGAACATACTTTATTAACTTTATGGTATTGAAAACTGCCAGCAAGTTGTCTTGTTTTTAAATATTGTCCTCTGCAGAGTGTTACAGTGCTGTTTGTCCACAGGAAGCCTATTAAAAGTGGACAGTGCAGTCATTTCATCTGGCTTTGGCTGGACTGCTTTTTTTCCTTTAATGATGTGCTGGAATGTACCATGCCCATAGGGTCTCCATTAGCAGAACTTTTACTTCTGGGACGACCATGAAGTTTAAGGCTTAAAAGAGGCATCAGTTTACAGTCTTGTGGGAATCACTTGAATACTGGAGCACTAACTTCTTACTGCTTTAACTAATATATTGACTTATTTTAAATAAACAGTTACACAATGAAGGCAGAGCCAGTGGCCTTATTGGAAATCTTTGGGCTTTTTAAAGATTCTTCAATCCACACAGCTGAGGAAGGAAGGAAGGGGCCTGAGGAGGGTTTATGCCCTTTTCAAACCAGGAAGAAAACACATTAACCTCTCCCACCCCAGCCCTGCCTTCAGCCAAAGGGGGATCTTTACAACTCCCAGAAAATCTATCAGCTCACACTCAAACCTCATATTTTCCAATGGCTTTTTCCTGGTAAGCAACAATTAGCAGAACAATAATAAAAAAAAATCATTCGTTCTGGAAAAGTGTTTTAAAAATATGATTCTCTTTTTAAACATTGCTGATGAATCATCCTATTTTCTACTTTTCCCAAAGCTATACATTTGTTATAGTTTGTTCTCCTATTCCATCCCCTTAATATTTAGATCATCTGTGCTGATACATGTTTGCAAATTAAAGCTGGTTTGAGATTATAGTAAAACCATTATTTTTAATAGCCCATTTCAAGGGCAGCGCTAAACACTGCAGAACACGCATGTTACTGATTACTGTTGAGTAGACAGTGGCTTTTGCAGATTAATTTGTAACTGGGAACTACTGTAAACAGATTTCACCAGAAATCCCAAGGAATAAAGGGAATTGGTGGTGGTATTTGGCTCCTTGTATTTATTTATTGTTTTAGAAATTTTTTGATGGAAAGCAAGCTAACAGGGGAGAAAAGCAAGCCCCCTGCAAAAATCTTTTCCTCTAGCCTTCTCTCCTGTTTCACTTCTGTTGGAGGAGATAGGTCAGATCTTCTAAAAAGTTATTTTTAAATAGCAAGAGGCCCCTTTCAGGAGAAACGAGGCACGTCTAGCTATTCTGGGATTTCAAAATTCTATCTTTAAACTTAACATTGTGTCAAGAAAAAGTAGGATGACTCTGCCTTTACATGCAGTTATTGTTATATAACCTAAGAAGAAGAGGACTGGGATGGGAGAGAGAAAGAGATTGAGACTTAGTGTTTTGTTGTTTAGACTTATTTGCCCTGGTCCTTCTACTGATTTCCTTTAGTCTTTTCCACAATTTATTCAGGAAAGAACAAGACTGATGATAATGTTAAGGATCGTGATGTCAATATAATAATAACGATAATGATGAAATGAATTCTCCATCCTTTTAGGTAAATCTTTCAAGGTCTCAGAGAGTAAGCGTTAACTTTTTGGCTGTATTTGGGGAAGATAATTTCGTACGTAGAAACAGACTTATTGCAGGCCAGTGTCTGTGGGTCTGGGCTGCCGTGGGCCCTCGTGGCGACGTGAGGCTCAGGAAGGAGCAGGGCAGCTAGCGAGGCAGAGGGCAGAGCCGGGCTGGAGCCTGGCGGGCGGAGGCGGGTTCACCTGGGTGGCTGGAGCCGCGGGCGCTGCGCTTTATTTCGGAGCGCAACGCCATCTACCGGCCTCCTGTCCCACCTGCAAGTATCCAGACCTTGCCGGTCGCCCCGCCTCCCCCACCCGAACCCAATATAAGGGGAAAAACTCGGAGGCCCTTTCCACGAAATCCTAATTTAGCCAGGACCTGCCAATGATCCCACACGACCTTTTGTTTATCACCGACGTTTCCTCCTTTTCAAAGCAGCTCTGTAAAGGGCAAGGGGGTGGGGGCCGCAGCGCTGGGGCGGAGGTTGGGGCGCTGAGCTCTCAGACCCCTTGATCAGGCTGCACTGTCTGAAGCAATCGGTTCCCCAGATTACTTGTATTTAATACACAATGCATCATAAAACAAATCCCTCAACCTGACAGGAAGAAAATAGAACAGCTCATAGCTCGAGCCGGTCCAATTTATGGCTAAATTAAAAAAAAAAAAAAAAAAGCCCCGACAATGGGCAAGTTGAGGAAGGGCAGGAAATCAATGGCTGCAAACCCGGGGCTCTTCAAGGTTCTCAAGCGCCGAACTCTATGGGAATATCTGACCGGGGTTTAGGTTATTTACAAAGGATTTTTCCTGTCCTACCTACCACTGCTGTGCGATTTTCCCTCAAACAATGGCCATTATCTGAAATAACAGTTCAATGTCACAGATAACAGGCCACCGAAACGAATTAGTCACCACCTCTTGTCATTTTCTCTCCCCCACACCCCTCCCTTTTGTTACTATTTTTATGTTTAAATCAGCATTTGGGAAAATACAATTCTACTAGATTTACACGTTTATTTGCACTTGGAGAAAACAAAAACTGGGTGGCATTAGTCTTATCCCGGTTTGAAGATAAACTCTAACCGTCACTCCAGCCCGCTTGCTGCACCTCTCCCTCCGCAAGGGTCCCCAGACTCGCTTACTTTGCTTTACTTTCCATTGTTGAGCCATGGAGTTGGAGTTTGCCTATTTGTTTTCATGAATGGAGTCTTGTGATAAATAAGCATTTATTTCCATTTAACCAGTGGGATTTACTAATCTTCCAAGGTTGGCTATAAGTAAATCTGTAGACCCTTTTATTTTGCCATGCATTCTCTGTAGTCTTTCTTCCAATGTTTTTGCAGTGTGTTGATAAAGATTGACTAAATACATTTTAGAAAGTTATTAAACATAGTATAACTAAAGGCAGCATCTATGATGTTAAAAATTAAAAATGATCTGAGCTGTCAAATTGCGCGTATTCCACTTTTGGGGGTTCATGGTGTCTTAATTAACGTATTAAAGAAAATGGCAACAAACCGCACTTAGACAGTCGTCAATCTCTCTGAGCCCATAATACGATATTTGGGCGGGTTACATGCAAACAATGTTTCAGATTTTAAAATTTCTTCTTCTAAGAAAAATGTGATTTGAAAATTTAGCATGCCCTTCTACTGGCCTAATTATAAAAAGGTAGGGAATAAATTAGGGTACGAGTTTCAATTAAAAACTTTTTTTTTTTTAAAGATGCTTAGCAGAAAACTGGAAGTGTCATGTGTCAACTTTTCACTCTTGAGGCTGCTGTTTTCTGAAAATTTCTAAACTAATCATGTTTAGTCTGAGCCAGCGTCCCTTTACCCTGAGCCTCATCCTCCAGCGCCCTCCCCTCCTCCTCCTCCCCCCAGTCTGCCTCGGCGCACACACCCTCACACCCCTGAAAGCGCTTCTCCACCCTTTCACGTCCCTCCCCATCCCCCATCGCGCACACACACACACACACACACACACACACACACGCACGCACGCACACACTTACACTAGTGCTTTCAGGACACCGAAACAGAGGATATTTCCCTGGGGAAAGAAACCCTGCCCGGCGAGATCTCCCCATTGGTTGTTTACCCGGAGAAATCTACATGTATAAGGGGGATGGTGCATCCATAATCAGTCTGTCCCTATAGGACTCGGGTCTTGGCGACCTTTTTGTGACCTCTCCCGCCGGAGAAGGCTGCTGTCACTTTAAAAATTTACTGAAAGAGGAGCCGGTCTGGCTTCCGATCCCTCTGGGCGGCGGGAGATAGCTCCCTTTCTCCCTCGCCCCGGGTTCTTTCTGGATGGCCGAGCAGATCCTCTTTAAAGAGACAGTTCATGAAATAGAGACCCGGCGGCGGAGCTCGGAGTTGCGAGAGGGGCGATCCCGCGAGGGTCCGGGACGGCGCGGCGCAGGAGCTGCGCGCGGCGTCGGGCCGCCCGCGCCCGCCGGGCCCCCCACCTTTGCAGACTCGCCTCCGCCGGCGTGTCCCCCGCCCCCGCACTGGGAAAGAGAAATGGAAGAAGTTTTAGTGGGTTTCAGATAACTTTCATTACACATCGGGCTGATAAGAGCGAGAGAAAGTGAGAAAAGAGGGAGGTGATGTGAACCAGAAGGAATAGCTCTGAGCTCATTTAGGAAGGGGGGGGAAAAAAACCCAAACACACCAAACCCGGGTCACCCAGACGAGAGAAGACTTCATTTCTGGTCTTAAAAAATAACACTGTTGGCGGACAATAAATCTGAAACGCGTGGTCCGGGAGAGCAGATCCCAGAGACGGACAAAGTTGTCAGAGACCCATTTGGAAACCGAGACGCGAGGCGGTTTTTTTTTTTTTTTTTTTTTTTCCTCCCAACATCTCGAAATGTTGCTCGGGATCGTTTGAAAGGACTTTTGTGCAGAAGCTCCGGGGGGCTGCTGATTATTTTATTTTGCCTATTTTAATTCTTCTGTGATTGTGATTGCCTTTTATTGCTGAGTTGAGGCCATAGAAATCTGAAGGTAAGAGAACTTCTCACTTAAAAAAAAAAAAGTCTTGGCGATGCGAAAGTTTGCCACTTCGGACAGTTTCCTGCCGGGGCACCCTTGCTCGCTGGGGCGCCCCCCGCCCCCAGCCCGCGCGGGCCCCCGCCCCGGCCTCGCGGAGCCCTGCTGCTTATCTGCGCTGCTAAGCCGGGCGATTTCCTTGTTCCTCCTGCGGAACGGTGCGGTCTGGACGCGTCTCGGGGTGGGTCCTCCGGCCTTCGGTGGGTCTCTCTGCCGGCTGCCGGCCTCTTTCCCTCCCGCTTTTCTCTTCCTTCCCCTCCCTCCGTGTGTCTGTCGGTCGGTTTCGGGGACGCAGAAGGTGGGGTTGCCAAAATCTGAATTCCTGGCACTGGCCGCGCGACTTTGGAGCCGCTTTCGGCCGAGTTCCACCTTGCCAAGTAACAGCCTTTGCTGTCCAACATCGTGTGCTGCTACGCGAGAAAGTCACATTCGGACCCTTTGGCTAGATGGGGGAGTTTTTTTTTTCTCCCCCTTTTGCTGTTAGTTTTTTGAAAGGGCCTTTCTCTAACGTCCACCTAAAGGCAATTTCTTTTCTTTCTTTTTCTTTTTTTTTTAAGCTATCTTTGGAGCTTGACAGCTTTTAAAAACACAGGAGCATGTTAGATGGAATGGCTGAAGATGTGTCCTTAACTTTATTTTATTCGAGATTTCCGAGACGATTAAGACATTTGGGAGACGAATGCAGTGCTACTAGCAAATCAAAAGTGAATAATTCACCCAGGGGGCAAATGTTTCTGGAGAAAGCTAAGCTTTTGTCTTGGGGCAAGAACATTGAGAGTAAGAAAGTTAATAGGATGGTGAAATCTTTGAATAATCATGTAACAGATTATGGAAAAAGACATTCTCTGGAAATGAACCTTTTAAAAAATTAACTTCGCTGTTGACAGTGGCAATGGCAATAATGTTAACACGGAATAAAATTACTCCTAGAATTTTTATGTGCACTATATGTAATACTTAATTCCCTGCCCCCGCAGAAGGGAGTGCTTGGAGTTAAGGGGATAGATGCTTCTTGACTTTGAAATTAACAAGTTTTCCACGTCTTTCTGCAAATATGAAATGGAACTGGTGTTGCATTTCACTGGCTTCACCCCATTTCCTTTATTAAATATTTCTCTGGTGTGTCAGGAGAACTGCCTTTTTCTTTTTTAGAAATTTGTTTGCTTGTCAAGAAAACAAACAACAAAAGATCAACCAAAAACCAAACAAACCAAAACCCAAACAAACAAGACGCAACAACCCCAAATTTTTACTATTTTAAAAGTGCGTTTCTATTGCTATTTATGAGCCTTTTCAACATCTGGGGGTGGGTGGGAATCTCAAGTTGCCATTTGAGTTGTTCAGCACTGAGAGTTGAAGAAACATCTTCAAGTTTGTAATTTCATAAATAACAAATGGTTCAAATTTTTCCTTCTTCCTAGAAAGGGTATTTAGGTGTAGACTTTTTTGTTGTTAGTGTGAAGAGGTGTCCTTGAAAAAGAAGAGTTTGGGGTGTGTGTGTGTGTGTGTGTGTGTGTGTGTGTTTAGCAGTGCTATCCCTATCTTCTGTTTCTTTTATAAATTGTGGGACTACTTATTGCCCTTCAATTGCCTCATGGCCAAAGGCTTATTCATAGTGCCTCTTGACTAGAGCCCTCAGAGCACTGAGTTCTTGAAGTTTATGGTGAGTTAATGACTTGAGTCTGCATTTGGCTGATTACCCGAATTCTCTGCAAAATTGCTTTTGGTCTAATTTCTCAAGAGCTTAGGTTTTAACTTTTATGTAGGTATAGAGACAGCACAGTTCTGTAAGGGTTATTTAATTCATTAATTTTTGTTCTAAACTATATTGTTTAGTCTTTCATAGAAACTTCCTCAAGTTTGCATTAACTGATTGACATAACATTACCAGCCTTTGTAGCTATTCACCATCAGGTCAACAACTCTGCAGCTTTTAATATTGATTAAGACATATTGCTGTTAGTGAATCAGAATAGCTTGGTTTAAGAACACAAAACCTTAAAAATGGAAGTTTCACATTTCATTTTTTGTTTAATAACTGTCCTAAGTAATGATTAGTATTTAGGATAGGCCACATGTAAAACCTCATACAAAATAGCAATACACAGCCATGTATCATGATGGCAGTAATTACAATATTTTAAATATATTTTTTACTTGTTCACAAGAAGCCAGTTTTGTTATTTTGCTTACTAGGTGTAATATTGAAGCATGCATTGGCATGTGTTAACTGAAAGCTTAGGTTGCCATACTTTGCATGAGTGTGTCCCAATCGATTATTTTCATTTGTTTTTCTTCAGTTTGATTAGAAGCATCTATGAGAAAAATCTTATTATCTCCTTCAATTAAGGGTATAATTTAATTGTTTCATTGTGATGAAATGCTAACCAGGAAAAAGAATTTAATAATATCTAGATTAAAGTTTTAAAATTGAATTAAAGTGCAAAAATGTAAAAATGCACACTTACCTGACAGGATTATCCAAACCTAAAATATTGACTGTTTACTTTACAAATATTATGTTATATATTCTGTTCAATATTATTTTTTGTAAAAATCACATTAGATAAAATTAAGTCAATAGCACTCATTCATGCATAATAAGGAAATAAGCATTTTTTGAAACCAATTAATCACTTTTTATAATGTTACAAGCATTTTATTTCTTTAAAAAAAGCAGTGTGTTGTCATTTCCAAGATAACTTATTATTATTTCCCCTTTAGTAATATGCTTGCTCTCTGACTTTTTTTTCTTTTAAGGATTCAAAGGAAGAATATATATTTCAATGAAATATTTTCAAAAGATCATTTTAACAATTTTAATTAATGGACTGATAAGGCAATTGATTGTTCTCATCTTCTTCCTTCTAGATCTTAGATGAGTTTTGCAATGTGAAGTTCTGCATAGATGCCAGTCAACCAGATGTAGGAAGCTGGCTCAAGTACATTAGGTTCGCTGGCTGTTATGATCAGCACAACCTCGTTGCCTGCCAGATAAATGATCAGGTATGTTGTAAAGATTTTCTTGTCTTTCTTTGAGAGCACTAAAGTATCAGTGAAGCCTGAAGAATAAAAATAACAGTTGAGCTGCAGTAGACCCTTGTGGCCTGTTTGTTGATATGGTGAAAGGTAATGCACAAATATGAGTAAGATGCAGAACAAAGTCATCTTCAGTACTACTTTGTTTCAGTACTACTTTCTTTGAGTAGTTTATTCACTTTGTATTAATATCCTTCATAATCGCTCCAGTTTTTTTTAGTGTAATCGAATGATTTAAAAATGGAATACTTATTTATTGCTTACTATTGTTTAAATTCTTTCTTTACCATCATAGTAGGTATATTCATAGAAAGTATTGAGCTAATCAAGAACATCCTGTGAAGTTCTGCAAAAATTGGAAGTGATATACTTGAAATGTTATACAGGTTTTATTTGAAGTGGTAGGTAGATGTACATATGAGATATCAGTGTGGACTTACCTGATTATGTATTTTATACTGATTTGCCTAGTTATAAATGAGAATGCTTACTTTTGGAATAATCAAAATATACTCTTTTTTTTTGTATATGTGAAAAAGTTTAAAAATAATACTGCTGGAAATTGCTTTGTGTCATTATGGAAGACCATGCAGTGAGGTTGACTTTAATAACAATAACTATGAAATAAAGATCATGAAAATATCATGAAACATATTTTTCACTTAATAAAATTAGGTTATGAATCTTATAAGTTAATATGACAATACTTAAAATAACAAGAAGTTCAGCCTATTAATTTTTATTTTATAAACATTGTTGGGTTAGAATTTAATTATGTTATAATCATTTATTTCTTTTAACCCAATGGTTTCCTAAATCAAATATGTTTCAAAGACCATATTGAAATGGTTGCTTGGCAAATCTACTATGAAATCACCACCAAGAAAAAGAAAAGTTTAAATTAGATGTTTCCAATTGAAAGCTGTTAAATAAAGCTAGCGTCATATGGTCTAAGACTCTATTTCAATCATCGTTATGAGATTATTCTTTGGCATTTTACCAGCTACCAGATAATTTTTACTGGCTAAACTGTATAAGAGGCAGTAAATTGTAAAATTAGGTTTAAATGGGAATCATTTAAAAATCTTCAACATACATCAAAAATAATAAACCAAATGTTTTTTCTCTTTGCCGTAAGAAAACAAGAGGCATTATTGACAAAGGAAAACATTATTAAATTAGCTATTGATTGTGAGCAGAAAATATCCCAAGCCTGTTGTATAAGTTACTGTCACCATCAACAACAAACATTTTTTTAACACCTACTATTTGTAGATGTGGGAAATACATAGGTGTTGTGAGTGAATTGTTCATGTTATGCTTGAAACTGGAGGACCTCAAAAGATAGCTTTAAGATGAAATAATATAATCATATTATAATAATTATTTGTCATCCATATTTACTGACAATAGGAGCTATTTCTTTAGATAGATAAAACTGTAGAATCAGTGAAAAGATGATCGACAAATGGGGCTTTTAGCCAATCCAAGTTCACTCCTAGCCATTTTTTCATCTAATATGTATGTGTCTAATGTTTTATAATAAATATACTTTTGTCACTAGGAATCTTAATTCCATTAAAAAAAGGAAACTATTTTGCTGTTCCTTACTATGAATTAGGTTACTCATTAGAGTAGGCATTTGTAATTTTACCATAGTTACTTTTGAAGTAATATTGTAAAATGCATTGTTTTTAAAATGAAAATATGCTGATTTTACACCTTAATGAATGGCATATTTGCCTATTTTAACTAAAGAACCAGGGAAAATAGTTAATCAGGAAAAACATGTAAGGCCAATATTAGACACATACTTATTATTTTTTAAGTACTCATTTTAAACTTCTGTATTATGCTGACAGAAATCTAAGATGGTAACAGAGTGCATATCAAATAACATAATTGTGAAATTGATATTACATGGTCAGGTAAGTTCACCCATAAATAACAAGGGGGGAAATTCAGAGGTAAAAGGAAATTCAGAGGTAAAATTTGTGTGTTAAGTGTATAATCACATTTAGCTGTATGCATATATTATAAGCATATTATATTCATCCATAAGCTCATATGCATATTCTAAAGGCTAATTAAGACTAGCAATTCTAGGCAGCTTTGAAATGTGTATGTTGGAATAGGTACAATAATAAAACAGCTGACTAAAGAGATTCTCTAGCTCTATTTTTTCACTCTCTTTTCCATAAGGAATAGGAGCTGCCAAATGGTGAATAAGCACAACTCATCACATAATGAACACTCCCATTGTGAAATATTATTTAATATTCAGACATAGAGAGAGACTCTGGATTAAGAGTAATTATATGAAATTAACAACCTCAATGCAAATGTAGCACTCTATAAGAAATTATAAAAAGTGTTTCTTTTTGCTCTGATTCTTAAAGCTCAAGTTTGTAAAATGAATTGTAATAACATGACAGGTATAAGTTCTAGACTATAAAAAGGAAGACTTTCAGATGGTGCTTTCAACTGCAATCTAGTCATGGTAATAATTAAGTCATCTAACAAAAAAGGATAAAGATTACCAAGAATAAAACAAGAGTGTATACAGCTTACTTTTGCAAAGATACATATTTTAAAAACTTCTAATGTCAAACATCAAGTTTAATCAATTTAGATCAGTTTTATAATGATGTGGAGGGGTGCTATAAAAGAAAATAAAAGTGCTTGCTAAGAAGATAATACAATTTGATAGTAGTGGGACAAACATGTGTGCTGGATAAAACCCATATTTGATTTGTTTGGGGCGAAGACGTTCTTAGAAACAGCATGGATTTTGGTTTTTAAGTAACATTAATAAAGGATGTAATCTGTTTTGTATCATAAAAAGTAAAAACTAAATCCATTCAATTAACATTTACCAATACCTTTCTACAAGCATTTTGTTTGAGGGAATATTCCTGAGTTTAAACTTTCCAATAGATGTCTGTAAGTTATTTCAGATTTATTTTCAGACCAGAATGAGTTTTGTGGCAGCTTTTTTCCTTGTCAGTGCTGCCTAGAAAGACTCGAGTTTTGTGATTTTAGACATCTCTTTCATTTCATGCTTTCAAAATTATTGCAGTGATGTTTTTGGAGATAGAAATTCTGAAAACACTGCCATCACTGCTAAACCATAATTTGTACGTAGCTGCGGCTTCTGACTGATATCCTTATTCCTTCCTGAAAAAAATTGTATTAACTGTAGTAATTTATCTTTACAGATGGCCACACCAAAGACACTACTCAGTTGAGACCACAATCACACCTAAGTCATAAAAGAGTAGATTCATAAAAAACACCCAAGTCTCTTTATTCTTGGCGTCCTAATTACTTCCCCCTTATTCCTTAAAGTTTTTCTACAATGCTGTATAGCTCCACTGCTGTGGCACAGAATTTAGCTGGAAATTTTTGCTGAGACAGACAATGCTCAAGTATTTTCACATTTTTAACAATCTGAAACTGTCCTTGGTTGCTTTCAGGAGTAAGAACTGGTCCTCAGAAGCAGAGCAGAGCAGGAACAAAAGCAGAGAGTTGGTTGAGAAAAGCTCTTTCCAGACTAGGTCCTCAAGAGGACCAAATATATAGGGAAAGCATAAAAACGGTTTATTAATTATTCAGAGGTTTCATTCACATCCGAAAGCACCCATGTGTATAATGTCAAGTAGACCAAACATCTAGATGATTTACTGATTTTTTTTAACCTAAATATTTTGATATCCTTTCTTTTAAAGTCTTATAGAGATCTTACTTTTGCGAACCATTTTGATTGGTGGACGTGGCACATTTCTTTAAATTTGGGCTCACCCTGCTCTGACTTTTCCCTCCATCTTTTGATAAGTCCCCTCTTAACCCCACATTACTATGCCCTTCACCTGGATCAAAAGTCCCCATCCACCTCAAGCAGCGCCAGTTCTCATCTTTGAATATATTCACAAGTTTTGTGTACTTATGGAATATTTCTCTGGAAACAACAGTTTCCCCCTAATAATTCTTCATGACGAAATCTAACTGGTTATGATCAGAGAGATCACTAAGGCACAGTGCCCGATTAGTTGACTTTTTAGACTTAAAGGAGATCTGCCTTTCCACTCATGATAATTAGAATGATCTTGGCATGTTTTTTGGGGTAACATTTTATATATGTATGTGTGTATGTGTTCTGTATCACAGAAGGGAACATAATTTTATTCAAATGCCTGTCCTGTCCTTACATGGTCTCTGAGTAGAATAAAGTTCTCAGAAACCCAAGACATTATTAATCTTGTCATTTACACAAGGTGATAAGTCCTTTCATTTTTAAGTAGGCCCTTGACAGCTGGTATTTAGTAAGGAGAAGAAGAGAACTATGCTGTTCACTCTGAATAAAAAGAAATGTGTCGATAAGAGATTATCTAATGCCTGATATATATTTTGAAGAAATGAGATATAGAAGAATAACTGCCCCTCAGAGAATACAAAGTCAGAATTCACTTCAAGGATTCTGCCAGCTCCCTTGTGGTTAATGAACGGCAGCAAGACTCTACAGTGTTTTCAGTTGGAACAGGCATTGTTCTCGTTTGTGCTTTACCTTATAAAGTTTTAACTGCTTCCAGGACGATCATGGCTGATTTGGCACACCCGCTTTCGCTCTCCTTAGGTCCACGTGAATGATTCTATCAGACTGCTGTGACACTAGAACAGTATTATTATTGTAAGCTTATTAGGGGCTCAATTATTAAGTTATTTTCTTTGGATTTTACGGAGGAAAAAAAAGTCCACTTTCCTGCTTCATTCAATTAGTACAATTTGTGCAAAAAAGCTGGGTAGGTTGGTCAGCTATGTGGAAAGCAAAAATGTAATTTGTTAGCCTCTTTACACTTTTTAAAAATGTTTGCATCTACTGTCAGGTAATTTGTTAATTTGCTCTTCCTTTACAAGGATTTCTGTCCACATTTTGTATGACTTCTTTTGATGTTAAAATTATTATTGGCTTTGGGCATTTTCTTTGCTTTGCTTTTAAGTCAAGTTCCACTTTTATACCAAAGTTATGCTCTGCTGTTTTAAGATGAATGCCAGCTGGCAATACCCAGAGACTGGCTTTATGAACAGTGCTTAAACTAACTTTGGGGAGATGTTGTCTGGCTGATAAGTAACTTCCCTCACCCGAAGTTGTCTAAGGCATAGTTACCATTTGATATTTACATCACAAAACAAACAGCACTGCCCCTCCCTCTAAAATAGTTTTCCTCATATAATAATGCCTGTGTACAACATTGGCCAGGAGTTTTATTAAGATTCACAGATTATACAAGTTGAAAGACAGGATGACCTCAAGTGTTAAGTGAAAATGTTAGGTAATTATTGTTTGTATGTATATATCACCTTTCATTCAGGAAGATCTCAAAGCATCACACCCACAGTAGATTCCAGCTATTTCTGGGATGGCTCCAAGAAGGTAGTCATAGGAATGCTTTACACACCATCAAGGAGGAGATGTGTTGGTCAAAGAAAAATATCTAGCCCAATAAAAAATTTAAACATGATCTTTAGCTTGATTATAGTGTAATCATGGAACTCTTCTTAAATGTTTAGAAACCATTCAGAATGATCAGAGTTTTCATAGAATCAGATGAAATGGCCACCAAAGACAGGTTTCTTCTATGCTCTGCAGAGAGATCCTTAGAGGTTATTTAAAGAGACAACTTGGAAGGCTTTCAGGCTGGGTACGCTGTAGGCTCTGGGTGTTATGAGTGGATCTTATCATGCCTTGTTTATGCAAACTAGAACCCTTGGTCAATTCTCTCTGTTTTGTTTCATTCATAAATAAACTTTGTGTTTTTTTTTCTTCATGTTATTAACAAAAAGATAAAGGTGCAGAGAAGAAATTTCCCCTTCAATAATATCTTGGCTCAGTGAATACATATTTTTCATTTTGGAAGTGGATATAGCAAGCCAGTACCTGGTCTTTCTCAATTAATATTTTCTTGTTTTTAGATTGTGACCCTAAAGACAAATATGGGATACCTTTTCTTTGGAGAAACTAAGGGCGATTTGCTTTGGCAATGCTTGGCTGTGATGAAGCTTCTGTTGTGTTGGACAAATTTATGTTCTGCCAATTTCTGTCTACTGAAGACACCTATCTTTACCTCTTACTAATTAGGCTCCGAATGTATAATAGGATCCTTCCTCCAGGGGCCAAAAACTTTACTCTTGAGTTTGGGTTTCCTACATTGCTATGGATAGACAGGAGTATAGACCATGTTTCCTACAGCCATCATACATGCACATGTTGTATCTGTGGACTTTCTGCAAACTCTCTGCAGCACCAAGACGGACTGATGTGTTCATATCAACTGTTGACTGTTCAGATGTGTAGATTGTTAACCTACCTCCCCTCCTACCCACCCCCCAATTGTTAAAGTTCCACTCAGCTTTTCCTAGTCTTTTGAGTATTAAATTGAATAAAGCTATAGAAAATAAAGGATTCAAGCCAAATGTTGGGAGCTGGAAGAGGAAGGAATCAACTGTCAACTTCAAAGCAAAAAGACAGCAATAGTCTGAAAAAGTTGTCTCTCAGTACAGATTTTTCAGGGAGTACATTACTCTATTATTTCAATTATTACAACTTCCTGAATAGGTTGAAGGTCATTCATAATTCACACTTGTGTCATTTTTAGACATGCCAAATGCAGTCTGTTAAGCATAAATAAAACTTCCAGTGCTTGACCAGGAAAAATAAACGGGGATTCATAACAATGAGGCCTTGTTCATCTTTTTAAAAGTAAATGATGCGTTTTCTTTCTTTCTTGTTTTCCCCCTTGTGCACAGAATTTTTCTTCTGTCTCAGTGGTACAAATATAATACTTTAAATTGATCCAAGCATAGTAAACTCAACAGCAAGGCTGGTCTGACAGATTCTGGATTTTTCCATAGTATGGGATAATAAATGTGAGCCAACATTATTACCATTTATTAATACAAATGGTTACATCATTAATTTAATAGAGAATTTGCTTGAACACATGCCTTGACTGTTTAAGCAGCATTCGACTGAAAGTCTTTTGCAGGCTGTTAACTTCCCTATCAGAGTGCTTATGAGTGTCCATAAGCACTCTTTAGTGCTGTCTTCTTGGGTTTCAATAACCAAAGAAGATGAATACTTAATGATACATGATTAATTCCAATTCTAATTTCAACTATTATATAATAAAAAATATATAACACAATTTATATAACATAATGTATAATTACATAGAACTTGTATGATATACAGGTAGAATTAATAATATGCCATTAAGCATTCACTTATATATAAGTATATATAAAATATGAGATGGCTAATATTTTGTGTGAATTTTAAAATTTCCCCAAAACATATACTTTGCCAGATTTATATGTCACCTATAAAATATACAATATATTCAAGCACATATATATTTACATTACATGAAAATGTGTATTTTGGAAGTCTAGAATTTGCAAATCAATTCCATATCACCACTGCCTTTCATACCTAGCTTAGCTTTGTGAGTATTAGCTGAATGGATATTCTCTGCATTTGGAACTAGTTTCAGGGTTTGATTAAAACAAATTAATAACAATAATTACATTTAGAGTACATTAATTTACATTAATTCCTATAGACATGTATAATATTATATTTAGGCTTTAAATTGTGAATTTTATTAACAATAAAAGTGAACAATTTTGGAATTTCCAGTTTTATTTTCAACTACATGAATGACTTCGAATTTTAAAAAATTTAGAAATTTCACTACTGTGCTATTTTAACAAAGTTTAAAAATAAAGAATAGTTTAAAACATTAATTGTAAATACTTATCTTTATAAATTGAGGTATGCAGAGATCCACCTATAGTATTTATACATAGATAGAAATTTATACAAAGATAGAAATACAGCTTTCTATAAAAATAGTCAAGCAAGACACTGGGAAAACTAAATTTTTTATGTGATAAAATGAAAAGACTATCTCAACTGCCAAAAGTTTCATGTGCTTCAGAGTTAGGATATGTTCATGCTTCTGGATTTTGGTATTGTTAACAGCTACCAAACAGAAAAATTTGGAGGAGTTAATACAGTTTTAAAATATTTATTATCACTTCTTTTAAAAAATGGAATTTCCATATAATCTTATTTCCTTACACTACAAGGTCCCGTTCCTCTTATCTTTCACCTTATATTGGGATGAATTGAGTTTTTCCTTCTAATAGAGCATTCTGAAAAAGAGACAGCAAAATAAGTCAACAATCCTTTTGTATTAAGTCAAACTTTTTCTAAGTGTTTGAGGTTTTTGAGCCTTTCTTTACATATTTGAGTTGAATTTATCACCAAGTTTCAGACCAAGGATATTTTTATTTTGGATTGAGATAATTTTTTTCCCCTAAAACGCCCCATGGGAGAGGAGACCTGTTAATTCCTTTATGGAATTCAAGGGAGTAATTGAGTCGCTTCTATTTTTCTCCAATCCCCAAATCAGAGAGGTTATATTGGTAGTATCTCTGCTTCTGTTACATAACTCAGATGAAATATACTTCGTAGAACTGCAATATAGCTGAGATTTCAGCATACACTGATTTAAAGACATGACTATGTTTTTATAAGTATGGTCAAGCATACTTACTATACAAATCTGTGAGAAAATCTACATAAATCACTTCTGTTCTTTGTTGCATTTTTATTGCTGAAAGATCTATTTTCTGACATAAAAGCGTATTTTCTGAAAGGCTCAATTCCTCCATGATTACATTCCATCATTCCCCCACATAATTGTTTCGAGGCTACAGATTGTCATTTTGTTTTGGCTTAAATTACTCCTGTCAATTCTCAAATGCCTGCAGGTGTATTATTATTGTTAGAAAGTAAACTAAATGTGTATGTGTACATCTCTGGATTCAAGTATTCAAATTATACTCTCGGGCCACTGTAATTAGAAGAGGAACACGTAATTTTACTTAAATGTCTTTAAGATCCTAAGGGATGAGAGAGACTGCAGATCAACTGGTAGAAACACCTAGAGAAAAGGGCTACATTGGTAAGGGTGTGGTGGATGGGACTTCGAGGCACATTCTTATTGCTATATGGGGAAGCATGCCCAGAATCTGCCCTCATTATGTCTGGTGCTTGCCAGTTCTTTTCAAACCTCAGTTTCATGAGCACCATAAAAATTCACTTAAAATCTAAAAGAACACCCTGAAGTTAAAATCCACTCTGCTTTGCCTTGCCTTTCATGGCTTGGAATGTCACCTTTTACCTCCAGTAAACAAAGCCAACGTCAACACTCTTCCGTGTCTTTTATTTTTTATGCACTCAGTATTCTTCACATGACAATCTGGACGCTTAAAGGGAAATTACAGTAGTGATCTATGTCCCGCAAAGAGAATTGTCTTCATAACATATAGTTATAGTGTATCAATCATTTCCTTTCGTTTCTTAGACTATTCACATTGGATTCAGTAAATCTAAAATGGAATTAAAAGGGACATGATTAATAGTGGACTACAGAGAAATAATGATATCATAATACTTTCTTGAAATGACCTGGCCTGTGTGTCCAAGTAGCATTCCTCAACAGAGACAATTGTACTGCTTTACTGTCTTGCTGGGTATTGTCTCTTTAACCTCACTATTTCCGAGAAGCCACCGAAAAGTTCTAATATGTCACAATTCAAATGTCAACATGTTGTTGGAAAGGAAGCTAATAAGTTAAACCTTTAAGAGATGCCAAAAAAAGAGGTGATTCAAACTGTTGAGAGAAGTCCATTGTTTTCTAAGGGGAAATAGAACTTCAGAATGAAACAGGGTACTTATAAGTATTTAACTGGAAGGATTAGGGGGGAAAAGCAAACTCACACATTATCATCATTATTATTATTTTTTTAATTTGGTAACCTTTTGAGCAGAACTGTTCCTCTCAGTGTATTTCCAAAGAAGGGAAAATATTTGAAGGTTAGGATTAATAAGATACAAACTGCAAATTTACTGTCTTTTATAGAAACAGCACATAACAGGGAGTGATTTTTCTAAAGTAGTCTGGGTTCTATCAATAGACAGATATAAAGAATCTTAGCTTATATTGTATTATAATATAGCAACATTTTATGTGTGCCATTATTTTCTACAAACCAACTTCAGGTGTTAAACTACTATTGAATGAAAAAAATTATTTTATTTTGACAGGAAAGAAACTAAGCAGAAAATATTCCTCATTGAGTTATTTTTCAAATTTAGCACAATTTTGTCCTCTGATCTTTTTATAGAAAAATAAACAATTGTACTTTAGAGCCACCTACTGGAATAAAGAGGCACGTACTTATGTTTAAAGTCCTCAGCTTTTCAAAAGATAAATAGACAAATAAAGTATAAGCCTTTCTGTTGATCTTATAAGACATTAATTTACTCAGCTTTTCACAGTTGGAAATATCAAGTGGCCCTATAAGAAACTGCAGTTATGAGCAATGTCTTCTAAGACTATATTCTAGAATATGGTGTTTCTTGTTGTTTTTGTTGTTTTTGGTAGGATGTGTGTGGCCCAGATATTTAGAATCTAGAGTTTTTTGGCTCACTGTGGCTGAAATTCTATTCATGGACATTCTTAGTAAGAGGATTGGGAGAAAAGACCCTCATTGATAACGCTGAAGAGCAAGAAAAAGATCCTAGGCAAAGGAATAATCTTCTCTGAGTACTATGGGGCTTTGCAAAGATACTGTGGCAGAATGTAATTGGTCTCATTTTCACCAGCTAATGGCATAACTTCATTCTTTCTTCCAAAACCTCTATCTTGTTATGGAATTTTTATTTAATAAATACTTTTACAATAAAATGAAAAACTGAGAACAATTTTCATGGTAAAATGAATAAACATTTTAAAGATTTTCATGCTTAAATGCTTTTACAAATGAAAAAAACACTGGAGCCTGGGCACGTATATTGAACAATGACTTGCCTAAGTCACCAAGCTGCTTAGGGGAAAGGTAGGCAGCTCTTGGAAATTTTAGGTCAGGGTTCTTTCCACACTTGCTCCACTGCTTTTCCGTCAGTCATTAACAGATTTATTAAATCCTTCCTCTCCTTAGCACTTTGCTGGAAAGCAAGGAAAATAAGCACCACCCCCACTACCCCGATAAATGAATCAATAACAGGCATAATGCCTACTTTCAAAGAGTGAGAATCAGGAGCTGGGCATGGGGCAGGGCCTGAGTGTGGGAGCACCATCCTGATTGGTGAGAGAGGGATTAAGTTTTCAAAAAACAGAACACTCTCCCTTGCTGTCATGATCTTTTATGCCATGTCCTTCTAACCTAATACCTTTGAAACACCTTGTTGAGAAGTTGCTACTTTTGCAGCCTTACTCAAGGGGGGCAGGCTCAAGGTTAGCTGGACTACTGGTGGATAACACAAGACAGCATTCAGCTCTGTGAGTATGTGTGTGGTTCACTGGGGTGTTTTGAGGATTTAGAGAAGGGGAAGTTCTTTGTTAAACACTGCACAGAGTATATGTGACACAGCGAGCCTTGCAGTAAGAAAATTTTGATTTGCGAAGTAGGATTTGGAAAAGATTTGTGAACTGGCTGCAGAGTCACAACTTTCCATTTGTCACCAGAGGACTCATTCTCAGTATATAAAACAGGAAATCACACTTCTTTTGATAAAAAATAAAAAGGCATTTGTTTGTTAAGGTATGAGAAAATGTACAGATATCTTTATTATTAATATTCACTCTTCTCTCTTTCTTGATCCTGTCCCCCATTTTTTTTTTCTTTTGTCTTTAAAGATATTCTATAGAGTAGTCACAGACATTGCGCCAGGAGAGGAACTTCTGCTTTTCATGAAGAGTGAAGACTATCCTCATGAAACTATGGCGCCGGATATCCACGGTTAGTACTGCTCATGCCGCCTTCCTCATTACCCTCGTTTGGAGACTATGACGTAGCACCCACAAGGGTCCATCACGTTTGGTGTTTGTTAGTTTCCCTAGCTATTCAATGTCAATTTTAACAAATTCCTTCTCTTGGACCAGCTATTTTTTTGGTTTGACATCTGGCTAAATATTATGGTGAAGCTAAAGTAAGCAGAGGTCTTTCCTAAAGTAGAAGTCAAAGGAATTTTGAGTATTTGGACTGGATCTCCACCTAGTTAAGCCTTTTGTCAATGCCTTAGACTATGGTGATAAACCTTTCACTGCATAAGAGTCATTCCAGAGAGTTTGGTTTTGAGCTTCTCTAATCTAGGGGATGTTTCTTCCATCTAATGTTCTATTACTGGGAAAAGTATTTCTATAGCCATAAAATTTTAGCCAGAATGACCATATGGGAGGAGAGTGAGGAGAGTAACATTGAGAGAAAAGTATAGATGAGGAAATTTTAGAGCTGGAAGAATTTTTATTTGCCAGAGGCCTATTTTAAATCAAGAGAAGAAGGATCTAAAATAATCATAATTAGTAGTGATGTATGTTCAAGTCAGGTAAAGAGAAAACTCTACTTGTGTTGATTTGTATCATTGAGATGACAATTTAATATTTTTTTTCTTTTTTCTTCCTATTTCTCTTCCTAATATAATGTGATTTGGTTCAACATAATCTAGTGGTGTCTTTAGAGTGTTTAGTAGTTGGAAGGGCCACTGGAAATGGTTACTCATCCTAACCTACCAAAGAGGTGGGGATCATGCCACCATCTATCCCTCCAGCTTTCCACCCAGATGGGAGAACCTTAGCTCTTGCCTTTATACCTCCAGCAAAGGAAGCTGCCACCATCATCTGGCTCTTTACTTGGATATTTTCTTCCTTTGGCTAGGCTGCATTCTGCCTCTTTGTAGGCTATGGTATTGTATCTGGGTGGGGGACTTTTAGTATTCATTTTCCTCTTAGAAACTCTGATGGGTAAGTGGGTTTAGAAAACCTAGAGTTTCCAATTAGCCCGGTAGAGTTTGAGCCTGAATGGTGAGTCTGGCCCAATGGGAAAGGGATCTTTGGCAGCAGGAAATGTTTAGATGATAAAATATGGCAATCTGTACTTTCTCTGGTACAATGTATATTTCATCTGTAAATGTATCTAAAAAGGCTTTCAAACAATTATTTTGTGAAATATAAATGATTAGCTTACTACTCTCAAAAGGCCTAAATTGAAGTGACTATTCTACTTTGAGGTCTGCAATTCATAAATTATCTTCCTTTATAATCTTCTTGATCTCATCAGTTGCTCATTTTTAATGTGTCACATCTCCATATTGCTACATATATCGTGTATGTTATATATAATGCTTATAATATTTAAATGATTATTTCTATTTCCTACTTCTAGGATTTAATTTAGGAAAGAGAAAATAAAACAAATGTATTGCATACCCATTATTTGCTAGATATTATATGTTCTCCATATATTGTCTCATTTAATCTTTTACACATAGATCAAGCCTGTGAGAAAGAAATTACATCCATTTTACAGGTAGGGAAACTAAGGCTAAGTAAATTGGCTAAGAATGCATGGCAAGTAAGTGGTGAAGTCAGCATGCAAACCAAGGTCTTTTCTGTCTCTAGTACTTAGGCCTTTTGCATCTGTTCTGTGGCCTGGAGGTCCTGTTTGTGTTCAGGCTCCTGACTGAGATCTTAAATACATGAGTAGTGTTGCAGACTATAGGTAATGTTTCTCTTAACTACTTAATGTCATTGAGAATCCTGTCTTTACAGCTGAGGTGATTTTTATTTTATTTTATTTATTTTATTTTTTTTTAGAATATTTCCCTCTTCCTTAACCCTCTACATCTAAAGTTCACAAACTGTTGAATCTACGTGGCAATTTCTTCACCTGTCTGGGTCCACTGCTATTAGTTTAATTTAAACTAACTAGTATCTTTTGTAGATTACAACAGTGTCACATTTTGCCTCTCTGATTGGCTTCTCATACTGCAGCTGGGGAAAATTTTTCTAAAAACCATTCTAAAATATGTCCCTGCTTTCCAACTTTCCATGGCTTTCTGTTCCTTTCTTAACACAGTCCTAAAAGGCCCCCATGACCTGCAGTCTCTCTAACTTCATTTTTCACTCCTCCCTTACATGCACCCTGCAGACCTGCCATTTACTACAACTTTACCTTTCCATGAATGTGTCATATTCTTTCTTGTCTCTGTAATTTGTCCACGTTGTTCCCACTATCTGAAACACCTGCCCCCATCCCACTTCACCTGGCTGATTCTTACTCATTACAAAGCCTTTTCTGAACCTCTTTTCTGCAGATGAGATGGAGTAGGCATGTTTCTCCGTGCTCACTTAGGCCCTACGTATGCATCTGTCATAAAATATATCACAGTCTGTTTGTTCACACATCTTATATATTCATTCCCTAGCAAAATGCCTAGCATTTGGTTGGTGACTAAAATGTTTCCTCAAAAACATTCAGTCATTTTCACCAGCTGTAGGTCTATTAAACAGGGCTACATGTCTTCTTGTTGGCTCTGGGTGTTTTTTGGCAGTGTGAGCTGTTTTCACGATTGCGTCTGTGATTGTATTTGTGTGATCTGTGCAGACCGTGGCCTCATGAATGGGCTAAAAGCTATTGAAATAAAAGGAAAAGAAACAATACCATCCCTACTGACATCTTGTCCCCACCACTACCATTCATTTATCTTATTGATTTAAAGTGCAAATTAATATGTTTGCTATTTAACAAAGCTATGCCAATTAGCACTGACCCTTGGATAACATGAATTAGCCTAGAAGGATACTAAAAACATCCTGGATCCCATTATTAGTGATGATGAATGTGAAAGCATTTCCAAGTTTACCGACATTAACCAGGCATAAGCATGGCTCAGATGGGGACTCTGTATCCTCTGTGCTCTCCAGGTCACATGGCATTGGCATAGTGAAGAGTGTATGGAACATTGGTGGGTTCAAATCCTAACACAACCACTTAGCTCCCTCGCTGATTACAGCACTTAACTTCTCTGAACTGCATGCCCTCATCTGAAAATTAAGATAAAACTACAACCTATAATTCCTTATCATCACATTTTAAGGAATGCCAATAATCCATGTATGGGATTGACGAAAATAGATGAAGCTCAGTAAGTGGTAATTATTACTTTTAGTACTCTCTGAACCTAGAAAGGTTAGTCAAAGTTTTATCTGGTCAGGAGGATGTACTGTAGCCACAGTAATTGCTTGTGTTATTGTTCCAGTCTTTGTCCTGGGTTCTTTACATACATTATTTCTAATTCACATTAAAATTGATATGGTAGATATGACATTCAAATAATATCTGTTATGTCTCGTATAATTCAATAAGACTGGCTGGTTTGTGATGGCACGTCCTAACCACCCAATCCTAGTAACACTTGAATTGTTTTCACAGAAGAACGGCAATATCGCTGTGAGGACTGTGACCAACTCTTTGAATCTAAGGCTGAGCTAGCAGATCACCAAAAGTTTCCATGCAGTACCACTCACTCAGCATTTTCAATGGTGGAAGAGGACTTTCAACAAAAACTCGAAAGTGAGAATGATCTCCAAGAGATACATACAATCCAGGAGTGTAAGGAATGTGACCAAGTTTTTCCTGATTTGCAAAGGTTAGAAATGACATGCTGTATCACAAAACTTGTATATTTATTCTGCAATGTTATGTTGAATTTTTATGCCAATGAGAAATTTGGAACTGCAATGAGCTGGACAGTGTGCTAGTGGCATGCTCAGAAATCATTTTTCCCTGGAAATTCTCATCTGTAAAATATTGACAGTGAAACTAGAATTAGTTATTTTGATGTCAGATAGAAAATAATATGTTATATTATTATTTAAGTAGTGTTATTGAGAACTAAAGGTTTAACTTTACAGTAAATTATGATTTAGAAAAAAAATCAAGAGTGCTGGACCAAAAATGATGCTAATTAACATAATCATGCCAAGAAACAGTAAAGCTACCTATAGAAAAAAACATAGGTAATAAAAAAAGACCACCTATAGATGATTAAAGAAAGACTGGATTTGCTATTCACTTGATGAAATGTCAGTGATCTTTTGATAGAGCAGTGTAACTCATGGACTTAATTTCAGCAGTTTAGCTGCACGTATATAAAAGAATAGGAGAAGCATGTTTGATTTCTTAAGAGGAAAAAGATAAAGATTATAATCTAAATGAAGCAATTCTCTAATACTTATTTTTAACACAATGAAAACCGTATTTCAGTGATGTATTAACTTTTTATAGCCTTTTGAATTTAATTCAGTAACTTTTATTTCTATTAAAGAAAGCAACACTGGAACCTACTCTTTGAAAAGTATATTAATAGTTATGCTACAAAATGGTCTTTAAAATAAGAAAAGCATATAAGTAGCCAATAGGTTTTTGTTTGTTTCTACCTAATTGTTTTTGCCTTGGTCCACAAATAATTCTAATAATTGTATTTATTACTTTGATTTTAAATCTGGAAGTGATCCTGGAACTTGTAATCAAAATTTCAAATGAACATAATATCATTGTATTTAGATGAGAATGGTAGTATATCAATTGGCCTTACTCAAGAATGTGAATTACACAGATTTTGTCTTGGACACTCCACCTCTTTCGGTTTACCATTTTGTTTCATTTTCTTCCTGGCTCCTTTTCCTCCTCATGTTGACCTCTATTTATTGCCCTGCATCCTCCTCTGGTTGGGCCTCTTTTAGGAAAGGATTTCATATTTGTCATTCACTTTAAGGCATAAATGACTAAAAAAGCCATTAAGGATAACCTCTTCCTTGAGGAAATTGAGTCAAAATAGTAACTCTCCAGCTTTGAAAATTTAGGACTACTTTAGCTATTAAAGAGAAAACATTTGGGGGAATAAGAGGGCTTTCCCAGCACCCTTTAAGCTCATCTTTATCACTTAATATAAATCTGCATAGAGGATATATCTGTTATATGTGTTTTGTAAAATGTGGATTCGTAATAAAAAAAATCACAGCATGTATCCTAAATATAATTGTGCCCAAATTAAAAAACAAAATGAAACTAATAAATACTAATGAATAGGAAAAGTACTTATACTGTAGAGGAATATCTCTGGTGTCTGAAATGAAGTATATTTCCTTCAATTTGTTATAAACTTTAATAGAAATCATTATAAAGCAAAAATTGACAGACTAAACACTAAAATGTAATTCTTACTTCCTACTAGAAATGTATAGCAACACTTCTTAGGTAGAGAAAGCTTCTTAATCTGCCTAGTTGTAAGATTAAGCCTGAGTCAACTCTACTTAATGCTGAAACAAACTGTCAGGTTAGTTGATTTAGTCCAACATTCAATAGAGACCAATAAGGAAACCTAACTATCTGACACTGGGTGAATTCTCAAAAAAACTTATTTTTGGTACCCCAGCCATACAGATAAAGCATGTCACTCTGCAACTTAATGTTAATGATCCAGTCAGTATTTTTGTGTATAAATTATATAATTTAGCCGTATGTATTACCTACATTTTCTAAATGTTTTCTACTTTATTGAATGCTATATTGTTGCTTTATATTTTGACCAATGAAAATTCCTTTCTTGACTTGATACATTATTCTATTCTGTATCTTATGTGTAAAATATTAAGAAGGCCAAAAGAAAAAAAAAAGCAAGAAAGAAACAAAGGTTGATATGCAAATATTGAAAAGAACCAAAAACAGCCTAGAAGGCTGAGCAAAGCTGTATAAATTGGGATAAAATTCTGTGAAAAGTGAAGTCTCACTAATGACTGACCAGATTGCTTCTGTTTATGAAAGCAACGAACATTTGCATTTGTGAGAATGACTTGCTTTTTTATGTTTTTATCACTGATTAGCTGAAAGCCGATAATACCTTGGAACAATATGGATTTTCTGCTAGATCAGGAAAATCAAAGACAGGAAAATTCCTCTTGCTTTGTTATTTCCCACCCCCCTAAGTGCCATGCACTTATAATATGCTCTTAAAACTAACCCATACCTTGGAATTACAAGAAGGAATAAGACCCAACATATAGGCCAATCTTTTGCCACTAGATTTCAGGGCTTATGATTTGATATATAGCCTATTGGAATACATGTTATAAAAGGGCTTGCCTTTATGGGTTGCCAAGGACGAACAGTGGGAATTGCAATCTGTACAATGGTTTTGGAGGATGTCCCCAACTCAGTTCAATGTTAACTGCAGTTGTCGATATCTCTCTCTTAACTCGTTTGTTAACATTCCAACTTCTGTAACGAACAGAGGATTACATATTATAGATAAAGATAGGACCTTTCTTATGACTCCACATACCTGTACTCTCCTGGTACCTTTTGTTCATAGAGATATCGCCAGTGGTGCTTAAATAGAATAGCATTTCCAACTTGGCTGACTCACGGGGCAGGAAAAATAAGTTCATATGCCAATATGAATAGAGTTGTAGGGAGGAAGCTGAGAAACAGAAAAAGTATAGGAAAGATATTTCTAACTTACCAAGATATGAAAACGGGCAATTTATTTTCCCACATACACTCCCACTTACACAGTCTACATAACCACTGGGTAATATATTCTAGGTGCACAAAGGTCTTAATTTATATTGAACATCAGCATATTTATCTCACAGTCTCACAACGAAATATTAATAAACATGGAAAACAAAGAGTGCTTACATGCTTGTTAGTTTTTTTAAAGTAATTTTTTTACTATACAAAGTTTCAAATAAACACAAAACTAAAGAGGATGGTATAAAAAAACGCATAATTTCAGCTTCTATAATTATCACACAAGGCCAATCTTGTCTCAGCTAATACCTGTTTTGGATTATCTGAAGCAAAACCTGACGTTATATCATCTTATTCGTAAGCAGTTCATATGTGTGTGTAGAAAGTAAGAAAATCTTAAAACATTAATTCAATACCACATTTTAAAAGATAATGATCCTTTAATAGTATCAAATATTTAGTTAGGGTTCAAATTTCCTCAGTTATCTCATAAATTTTAGAGTGTTTTTTTTTTTAATTAAGGTCAAAATAAAGTTCATACATACCAATTGGTTAACAAGCCTCTTATATCTGTTTGAATCTAAAGGTTCCCCCAGAGTCAGTCTGTCTCTGTCTGTTTCTGTCTCTGTCTCCTCTCTTTCTCTCTCTCACTCTCATTACTATTTATTTATAGAAAACTATAGAAGAAATTGAGTTGTTTTCTATAGCATTTCCTCCAGTCTAGATTCTACTATTTATATCCCTGAGGTGTTGTTTAACTTCTTTCTCCAAGATCCCTTCTATTTCCTGTAAACTCTTAGTTACATCCCAAGCCTTGGTTGGGATTTATGTTCACAGTTTTAGCAAGAATACTTCATTGATGGTGTCATTTATTTCCATCAGAAGGCACATAATGCATTGCTTAGATTCATTAATTCTTTAGGGGCTGCAGAATGAATGTATTCTAATTCTATCATTCTTTTATCATTTATTATCCAGATTAATTCTGTGTAGAGAAACTTTTTTATTTGGTTCCCCTGGAGTACAATTTATATTGGAAAAGTTGAACATGCACATGAATTTTTTCTCTATTTACCAGCTTTTCAGAATAATGGTTTGGCTTCTCAGTATCCTCTAAGGGTGGCCAGTGAGGTTCTGTTTGTGTGTTGTGAATGTCATCATCGTTAAAAGAGTGTCTATTTTTATTGATGCTTATCTTTCCCCACATTGGGTCAGTGGGCATCTCTTTAGGTTGGGACCCTAATTGCTTTTACATCAGCTATGATTTTCTTGCTTTTCACCAAAACAAGATGTTCTGGTCCCATCTTGTGAATTTCATTCTTCAGATTTGACATAGGCTATTTCTCCACAGAACTCTGGTTACTTAACTTGGGAGTAGTATCCTAGTGTATTTTGTGTGTATGTGTTTAATTAATACAAATGTTGCAGACATCTTCTATCACAGTAATTATCAATATTTGCATTTAATTATATTCATGCAGATTTCATAGACAAATTTTAGTACAAAGTGGGAAACATTTGAAAAGGAAAACATTTTAAACTTTAAAACACAGAGACATTTCTAATCATGTTTTTCTTTTAGGGGTCTTAAAGAGTGTATCCACTTAAAATATTGTGTACTTTTCCCCCTACTTCATAAGTTTTATATACATATATATTTGTATATTTATTTGTAGGTGTATGTATATACACAGACATGCACACACACACACACACACACATCTGTGCATCAGTCCACCCATCCATCCATCCATTCCAGGGTCATATTGAGAAGTTGCTCTTGAACAGTCAGCTTGCAGATCACTTAATCATTTGATGACATGGTTAGAAATAAAGTACTTTTTTGAATCTAGAGATTATACACATTAGACAAAATACCTGTCTGTGTGTTCTTAAGCATTTTCTTAACGTTGTGTTTGAGCCTTTGCGTTTGAATGAAGTAGTGTTAACAATATATGTTGCTGTTTGAATTGTGCAGTGAATCTAAAACTAGACAAATAGCTTATTGTTTATCATGCTCCTAAATTGTCAGATAATCCCTTCTAGCTGTATCAAATTTATTTTCTAACAACAGGCGCAAGTCTTCATATTGGTGAGAGACACATTCTTATGAAACATAAAATGTACTTTTGTTTGTCACAAGCCTGTTTCTTCTCTTTCCTCCTCAGTTCAACTCCTCTTCTTTCTTATTTTTATAATTGACAGTTAGATTAGCAATAAAATGATGTCTTAATTATGAATGTGTTCTTTGTCACCATGTCCTATTAAATCAATTGTTTTCTTACAGCCTGGAGAAACACATGCTGTCACATACTGAAGAGAGGGAATACAAGTGTGATCAATGTCCCAAGGCATTTAACTGGAAGTCCAATTTAATTCGCCACCAGATGTCACATGACAGTGGAAAGCACTATGAATGTGAAAACTGTGCCAAGGTACAGTGAATTTGTAGGCTACTTGGCCTCTCTCTGTCATCCTGCTCTCTCTTAATTCATCACTTACTACGATATATAAAAACAAGCCTTGAGAGGGGAAACTATAAATATCTTGAGAAAAGTAGACTGAGTGTTGTATGCTAAAAGGCATTAGTAGAGTGTATAAAAACACTTAGTGGGTATCCTTTTATTTTTTTAAGAGAGGAAGTGAGGCTTAATGGTGAGTTCCAGAACTAGGTGTCAGACATCCTTGGTAAATTCCTGGTTCCGCTACTGACTTGCCAGCATGGAGTTGTTTTATAGTCTTACGGAGAATGAAAATTTTATCCAATGCATGTTACTGATTTCTTTTAATAGCAATTTGTGAGGAAGTCCCATAAAGTTTCTAAATGCCTATTCAGAAAGAATAGGAGACTCCTACATTTGCAGATTTTTCCACCCAGGTCCTCACCATAAATCATAACTTGGTGCCCATTAAAAAGTGTGGAGCCTCTGTCTTAGAGGTCAGTGTTGAACAACATAAGGGTGAAATGGAAGTACTTAACTGGGACGGTAGCTGTGAACTACAGTAACAATAATTCACATATTTTTATTTTCATGTTTCCTAATTAACTCAAAGATGCCCTGGTATCATTAAAGTTGCTTTCTATTTCCAGACATTTTTCATAGCACATGAATACCTTTTCTCATGCCAGTGGTAATCTCTATGCTCCACTGGATTACCAAATAATCATTCTCCTGCAACTCCCCCATCCTATGTACATTAAAATAAAATTTTGATACTTTTTTTTGCCTAAAAAAAAATTAAAAAGACATTTCAGATTCTCTTTAGTGATGTGTTGCTCCCACATGTGTTTGGGTGGCTTTTTCTTTTCTTTTCTTTTCTTTTTTTTTAGTGCAATGTCCAAAGGAATGGTTTCAACTTGCTGGCGACTTGCTGGAACACAGTGTTAGAATTTAACCCCCTAAGAAAACTCTTTAAATAAATTTGGGGTTCTTTAGTAAAAATCCCCCAAATTTTATTTAAAGAGTGGAAGTAGCACACTTGTTTTAATAATGGCATGACCAGCATTTTATTATTCAACACCAGTGACTCTAAATGGGATCAAAAAGACCTTGAATGTGGACTAACAGTGCCATTCATTATTTTGTTCAACTGACACCACTGGATACTCCATACCAAGAATGTAGAGCAGAATAATTTGAAGTTCCTACCCTAAAGAAGGGTGCACTTTTGAAATATGACTTTCTTCTTTTAGTCTTTGGGGAATACAAATAAAAACAAAACAAATAAAATTCCTTCTTGAGTCATCCCAGGTGGTCTTTATTGTGTCCTTGAATTAAGTTTCTTGATTAATCAGTACTCATTTCCTAGCAGGTTTTCACGGACCCTAGCAACCTTCAGCGGCACATTCGTTCTCAGCATGTTGGTGCCCGGGCCCACGCTTGCCCGGAGTGTGGCAAAACATTTGCCACTTCGTCAGGCCTCAAACAACACAAGCACATCCACAGCAGTGTGAAGCCCTTTATCTGTAAGTTTTTAACACTCCAGCCCTCCTTCCTGCATCTGTCTCTCCTCCAAAAGTCACTGTGATCAGGAGAACGGCCACACATGGCCATTAGGGAGTCACCGTATTAGCTATTTATGGTCCGATCCAGTAGGGCTATTTTCTATTATAAGAAAATCACTTATAACAGATCCATGGTGTTTTGTCTGTGATCCCCAGGGTTTTTTATTTTAGATGAAATCAATAATAGGTAGAGAAAAGAGAAGTTGTTAAATAATGAAAGGGAAGCCTCCCCAGGTTGTAGGATTTAATTGAGGCAATCAGATTTGTCTCACACTGTAAATGTTCATGGCTTTGTAAAGCAGCGAATAGCAGATTTATCATTAAACAAGATGAAGTGATTAAAAACCTGTTCTGGATCAGAAAGAGCTGGAAGAGCCCCACCTGGCAAGTAGGCTTATGACTCTGTGTATATGTGTGTGAGTGTATGTGTGTGGAGAGAGGTGGGGAATAAAATGCCCTTTAATCTAGCCATTGTTTCCAATCACAGGTTGTGGATCGGTAGTTCTCTGTTACTTGAAAAGCAGAACATTTTCACTTTGATGCTGGACACGCTGTTTTTCTTACCCACTTCACCAAAGCAAATTTACAGGCAATGTGCTTTTAGGGGACATCCATTCTGACCACCTACTTAGAACATCCCTGTACAAAGCACTGTAGAAACCTACTTCAAACAAAATAAAACTCAGCCCTCATTTTCTTCTTCTAGCTACCCACTTCTGTTCTCTATGTTGTGCTCAAATATTTTATAAGAAAACTTAGTTGTTCTTAGTCCATCTGGGCAACAATTCTGGGCTTCTTTTGATCCATTGCTTGGCTGGGCGTATAAATACAGTGACTCATTGAGTTTTACTACAAACTTCGAGACTGATTTCGGATCCAAATGCACATAGAATTGGTTGAAGCATACTCAGCACTTGGCAAGACCTCTGACTTGGGTTTGTACAGGGTATATGAGACACTACTACAGGACCTGATGGAAAAAACTAATTTTCAGTGCCAACATGGAGATGCCAGAGAATAACTCTCTTCTTTGCCTTGACACAGCCTCCTTTTGTGCTTTCAAGCACCAAGAGAGCTTTTCCTTTTTTCCAGCTTGCACTAGAGTCCTGTTTTGCTCATATGTTTTTCTGTTCCTTGGGTGGAGGGAAGAGAACTAGCAGATAAACAAAAGGGTGCTCTAGTCTCCATTGGTGAAGCTCTGTTGAAAGTCACAGGAAATAAAGTATACAATAGAAATTTTAGGCTTCTTGTCTCAAAAAGGCATTCCTGACTCTAGGTTGTAACATCCTGAAAATATACTTGGAAGTGCTACAAGCATACAGTATTAAATTGTTCATTTATTTCTGATTTTTCAGAAATAAATTTTGGTAAGTCTTATTATGTTTTGGTTCAAAAAAAGTAGAATAAAGCACAAGGGATGCTCATCACCCATTTGATGCTTTCTCTAATATTTAAAACAAAAGTAAAAAAATATAGACTCCTATCATGTAAGATTCTGGAATCTCAAATTTTAATTGTGTTGAAGTCAAGCATTTCACCGTAAAGTGCTATAGGGTGTCTCTTTCCAATCAGGTTGCATAAAGTATTTCCCATGAATGTATTTTCAGTAATTATTGGTAAATTTAAATAACAGATGGCATTCTTCAAATATAAAATCTGACGGAGAACCATGGAGTAATTATGAATAATAGCCGTGTAATTTTAGAACAAAAGAGTTTAGGGATCAGGAGTTGGTGTGGAGACCAGAGTGGAGGAGGTTCACCTAGAGCTGATATCTGTTTCTCACCAGAAGGCCACACACCACGATTTACCCCCACTGGTGTGTTTATGGCAACTGTCTCTTATTACAGTGTGCCGCCAAGCTTTAGCCCAAAGTCACCAGTGCTAAGGTAATTACTCACTGCCTTTACAGAAACCTCCAGCCTTCCTAAATAGAAACCACATGCTCTAATAGGCTGAATATATTCAAAATGCCTCTTAATTTGTTTAATAAATAGAAAAATGCAACATTAACTGCTGGCTAATTCCTTATTACTGAGAAAATTACAGTAGAGTACAGACTTCAGCATCAATTGAACTAGTTTACCTGGAAGCCTGGTGGTTTGTGGTATGCCAGATCCATCCTTCAAGTGCTGAAAACAAAGCTTCTGCCTAAGGAAACACCCCAGATTCTATGTACTTGAGATCTGACACAGACACCACTCATCCATGTAACAAAGGATGCAACCAGAAAAGTCAAATGCAACTTATGTTACTCCAATATAGAGAGGCTCTTGACTTTCTTAAAGCCATCCAGCTGTAAGAAAGAAGTGTAGAGAGCAACATTTCCTTGCCAAAAATTTTCAAACCCTTCAAAAACTTATGCCTTGACTGAATACCTATCTAGATGTTTTTCTCAATGCCTTTTAAGAGGTGTTGCTTTCTTAATGAGTGCATTTTTATAATTCCAACAATACTTCATTTACTCTTTCTTGTGATTGCTCATTGCTGAATTATTATATCTAGTGAAAGCCTGATGTTTCTATCCTCCCCATCATATGATTTTAATTAGTATATCGAACAACTTTAATATGTGTATATATATTGTGTATGGTTAAATACTATATACTTTTAAAGCAGACTCTGGTCGATATATTCTGGTAAAATAACTTGAAAATAAATCAACCCCATCTTTTCTTCCTATTAAAATGCATGTTACAGCTTTTACAATGTTTTTGAGGGCTCCTTTAATATTACCAAGCAATTTATATATGTAACAATACAGGTTAACCTTTAGGAGTAAAAGAAATAGATACACAATTACTTGGTACTTCATCTTTGATGTGTGTGGAATAATCCAAGTTCTGGGTGAGTTTTGCTAGACCAAAAGTCTATAAAATATCTAGTGCATGATTTTTAAAAAAATTACTATTGCTTTGACTTAGGAGCTCAACATTTCTGCACTTCAAAGGCGGCCATCACATGAAAGCAATAAATGTTGCATTTTGTCTTCAACTGAATTTCTTAAAATAAATTTGTTGCAACAATTACCAACAAGGTATATCATGTTTTTGCATGTATTAAACATGTACAGAAGTGTCAAAGGAAGCACACATATAAAGTGACTCATCCCCAGTAAAGTAAGATAAAAGTTTTGAGGCTTAGGATACTGATGTTATAATTCTGCCAGGCTATAAAGTGAGTAGGATTCTTACCTAGTAAAGCGGTCCTTAAGGGTTAAAATGTTTCGTTTTAAAATATACTTAGATATGTTGGCACATATGTCAGGAGGGAGACTTTCTACTTTATTGGCAAATTCTGGTCAAGAGGGATATTTTACAGCCGCTCCCACTGCTATGTCCTTCTTTCTGGATTAGAGCTTTCGCAGCACTCTCCCCCGTTTGCCATAGTTGCCTGTATCACACAGAAGTCAAGCCCCAAGATAACCAGCACAGTTTTGACAACAAGTGGACATGTTTCCCAAGGACGAGGGTTTCATAAATGCAGGAAGGTTAGCACAACCACTGGTGTGAGGGGAAGTCGGAGGACGTGATCATAGTTCATGGGAACCAGCAATGCAGGATGGGCTACATTCAATTTTGTTTCCTTTGCAGGCTTAAAATAGAGCCATTGTAAATTATGTCAGTCTTTCTCATATCATGAAAATGATTGTTAAAAAAGTCTCAGAATACACAATGTGCATTGTTGTGTGGCTTTGATGTGTGAATGATGAGAGCGTATGATATAATACCAATTAAATAATGGTTGAGGAGTCACAGGCTTGTTCCCCAAGGGGAGAGGCAATAAAGGTGAAGTTTCTGATTGAGGGAAAGGCTGTTTTATCTTATTTTGGTGCCTACGATATAAAATTTTTTAAGTGCTTTAAAATTTTAAAGGAGTTCCTGTTATGTTTCATATTGAATGCATTTTAAGACTTTAATTTTTAGGATTCTACTAGTATAGTATATGGGTGGGGAATTATTATATGCTGGAATTTGATTTTCCATAAATATTGAAATACACAAATATTATGCAAAATATTGTGCAATGGGGATGACAAATATATATATATATGAAATATATGTGCTGCCTCAAGACATTTGTCAGGTTGGATGCCTTGCTTTGGAATCTAGTGAAATGGGGTTTTCTGTGTTTGGAGCACCCAGATTGGTGCCTCCAACATCTTTTACTGGCTTCCTAATTGAAATTTTAGGTAAACCAATTGTGATACTTGCTAAATTCAGAAGCAATTGCCATAAAGCCTGAGATTCTTTTTTGTTGTTTGCACACAGGTGAGGTCTGCCATAAATCCTATACTCAGTTTTCAAACCTTTGTCGTCATAAGCGCATGCATGCTGATTGCAGAACCCAAATCAAGTGCAAAGACTGTGGACAAATGTTCAGCACTACGTCTTCCTTAAATAAACACAGGAGGTTTTGTGAGGGCAAGAACCATTTTGCGGCAGGTGGATTTTTTGGCCAAGGCATTTCACTTCCTGGAACCCCAGCTATGGATAAAACGTCCATGGTTAATATGAGTCATGCCAACCCGGGCCTTGCTGACTATTTTGGTGCCAATAGGCATCCTGCTGGTCTTACCTTTCCAACAGCTCCTGGATTTTCTTTTAGCTTCCCTGGTCTGTTTCCTTCCGGCTTGTACCACAGGCCTCCTTTGATACCTGCTAGTTCTCCTGTTAAAGGACTATCAAGTACTGAACAGACAAACAAAAGTCAAAGTCCCCTCATGACACATCCTCAGATACTGCCAGCTACACAGGATATTTTGAAGGCACTATCTAAACACCCACCCGTAGGGGACAATAAGCCAGTGGAGCTCCAGCCCGAGAGGTCCTCTGAAGAGAGGCCTCTTGAGAAAATCAGTGACCAGTCAGAGAGTAGTGACCTTGACGATGTCAGTACGCCAAGTGGCAGTGACCTGGAAACAACCTCGGGCTCTGATCTGGAAAGTGACATTGAAAGTGATAAAGAGAAATTTAAAGAAAATGGTAACATGTTCAAAGACAAAGTAAGCCCTCTTCAGAATCTGGCTTCAATAAATAATAAGAAAGAATACAGCAATCATTCCATTTTCTCACCATCTTTAGAGGAGCAGACTGCGGTGTCAGGAGCTGTGAATGATTCTATAAAGGCTATTGCTTCTATTGCTGAAAAATACTTTGGTTCAACAGGACTGGTGGGGCTGCAAGACAAAAAAGTTGGAGCTTTACCTTACCCTTCCATGTTTCCCCTCCCGTTTTTTCCAGCATTCTCTCAATCAATGTACCCATTTCCTGATAGAGACTTGCGATCATTACCTTTGAAAATGGAGCCCCAATCACCAGGCGAAGTAAAGAAACTGCAGAAGGGCAGCTCTGAGTCCCCCTTTGATCTCACCACTAAGCGAAAGGATGAGAAGCCCTTGACTCCAGTCCCCTCCAAGCCTCCAGCGACATCTGCCACAAGCCAAGACCAGCCTCTGGATCTAAGTATGGGTAGTAGGAGTAGAGCCAGTGGGACGAAGCTGACAGAGCCTCGAAAAAACCACGTGTTTGGGGAAAAGGAAGGAGGCAATGTAGAACCAAGACCGGCTTCAGATGGTTCCTTGCAGCATGCAAGACCCACTCCTTTCTTTATGGATCCTATTTACAGGTAAGGGCGGTTGGGAGATGATGAAATGTGAACAGATGGATGAAACATAGTATTTATACTATAAAGCTGTGGATTTTTAATAAATCATTTGTTAGTATTATTATAACACAGAGAGTAAAGTTGTTTAATCTAGTGAATTCATTTTTTATTCAGAAAGTTGGCTTATTAGGTTTGGACTTCTTTTTGGACGTCTCTGAAGTTGGGGGTTTGAAATAGGGCTACAGAATTATTTTCCCTTGACAATAAATTTATTTTTAAATGTTTTTTTTTTTTTTTTTGGAATGGAAAATATGGGAAAGCAGTATTTAAAGTAAATTGTCAAGTGGTGGGAGAATGAGAATCCTGAAGGATTAATGCAAATATGTGTGGGTACTTAATGGGTCAGGTTATTTGGAATAAGGTGAGACAGACGTATAACAGCAAGCGCCTACTCTTTGCTAACCTACCAACGCATCCTTAATGAGTACTGGTCACATTTGTTTTCTAAATAAATCTCTTAGGAGCTCCCAAGTAAATATTAATTACCAAAAAGTTTTTGTATATAATGTGAATGGTTGGCTTAAAAGAAAGACATGTCTCTGTTTAATGCCTTCATTATCCAGTTTCTTTTGATGTATCCAAAATTTTTTGAATGAAATATATAAGTTTAATAAAAGACCTCTTTTGCAGTATTCTGTTACACTTGACCAGTCAAAGTGATTATGTTTTCAAATACTAATTTTTAAAAATGGGTGTGAATAATAATAACTGTGGTTATTATTAATACATATTTTAAATATTACAAGCATTTTCACATTTACTTCTTCATTCAAATCTTGAACATTTTTAAGAGTCCATGGAATATGTGGATAATTTTTTATAGAATTTAAAATGGGTGTATTTTTATATTTTGCTTGATTCTCTTTTATGAAGAGAAGACTGTGTACTATTCTTTATTCAACAATATTTATTGAGTTTCTAATATTAATACTTAATAGATGCTAGAGCTGCAAATTCTTTTCACCTAAAACTTTTTTCTACCTATATTATCTATAATGTATTAACAAGAAAATATTGCCAGTATGGAACCAGTATGGCTACCCCATTTGAACATGACAAGGGGAATAAAAAAAGTCAATGCCAAAGTATCTCAGTGCATTGGTATCATGTTTGGGTACATTTTTCAATTATTGTATCTTAATTTCTGTGCTAGTCCTATTACTAGAGAAGGATAAAGAAATAAAAACAGATCTTCCATACTTTGCATGTAGATTATATTTCTGGTAACTCAGTGATATATTTCAGTTCTTCATGAAGATAATTTCTCAGACTTTCTTTCTGACACCCTTTCAATGGCAACAGGCTTCCAGTTCTTCCCCCTATCCATTGCACTTATCTTCATCACCTCCTAACCTTCCCGTTATTTACTCTAATCCCCATCTTCTCTCTGATGTTTCAGTCTAAGACCCTAGGCCTGTCATTTGAACAAACACATGAAAGACCGAAAGCCCAGTTTTAGTGTCAGGCCTGGGTTAAAATCTCAGCCTTCTCACGTCTGTGCTTATTTTTTCACCCATAAAATGGGTATAATGTCATTTACTGCCATAAATGAAATAGTATGTGCAAATCAAAACATATGTAAAATTTCAGGAAGTGGTAGTTATTTTTATTCTATTTTAAAAGTGTACTTATGCCACAGTTTTTAAAGTACAGTTGGTAAAAGTAGTTACTTTAAGTCAACTCATGATATCATTTCCCTATGTGCTTAATAGAAAATAGAATACAAATATTTCTAAAGTAGAAGGGCTATATAGGTAAGTTTCATATGTCTTTATCTTTAAAAAGTTCCTCATCCTCTTCTCACTACCCTTCTCCTGCCTGCCCTATTTATCATCAGCAGTGTCAGCAGTGACATATAAAGGGTGTGCATGTGTGTGCATATATATATATGTATATATATATTATATATAATTTTCAGTAAACCTCAAAGAGTGGCTAGCACGGTATATAGTACGGTTGGAAATTCCCTTGCTGCTATTGTCAAATATAGAAGAAATAGAATGAATATTTGGGGGATCACCTTGTTAGTCGAAAACAGCTTTAATTTTCAAATTTGCCCTGTTCTGATGATTTCAAAATCACTAAACATTCGCTTCTTCATTTGAAATGGAAAGGTACCAAATTTGTGACAAGTGCTTCTAATTTAGTGACTCCACATTTTTCATATTTCCTCATTATTATTATGAGTCATTCAATAGGATTTTTCCATTATAAATAGGACCTTCTCTCTTTAAGCACCTAGGAGTGTGGTGAATATTCTTCAAGAACTGAACAGATATCTTTGTGTTTTTATTAAGTGTGCCTCCCAGAAGCCTACCATTTGCTTTATTGTTAGCTGCCTTAAATGTGGGTGATTATGTCGTGATTGATAGATATGTGAGACTGATTCATCTCCAAAATCTAATTTTAACCTTTCAGAGTAGAGAAAAGAAAACTAACTGACCCACTTGAAGCTTTAAAAGAGAAATACTTGAGGCCTTCTCCAGGATTCTTGTTTCACCCACAAGTAAGTATTTTGCATTTGAGATTTCCAGCTTGTAAACTAACTTGTTGATCCTGAAAAGCAGGTGCAATGAAATGAAAGACATCTTGAGAACATTAGGATTTCCTATGACGCTGGTGTGGAAGAACACAGGAAATTCTAGTAGAATTAAAACCCAAGCTTTTTAAAGAAAAATTAATTAATATATGTGTAAAAATAACATGATTTTGGTGTTACATTATTGTCTGCTACTAACTATTTACTGAGCCAAAGTGCATTTTGGGGTGAGCAGAACTCAGTTAAGAAAATAAATATTAAAGGTGTCTTTGTGTTTAGAGGTTGCTGATACTAAGAAATAGATCATACTGTGACTCGTCCCAAACTCATGAAGGTCATTCTTATTCTTTTTGGGCTTAGATAAAAACAGGAAATGAGACTACCTGACAAGTTGTTACCATAGAGGGTGAAGGAATTTATCTAAAGACCACTGGGCATTCCAGTAAAGTTCTGTAATTGCACAAGAATTCACCACAATACACAGAGCTATTTGCTGAATGGAGTTGTGTCCATTTATCAAAATATATGCAGTTTCTCAGTGCGAAGAAAATGCAAAGCAGCATTATCTAATTGGGTCATTCCTATGTCCCTACACATTTGCTCATTTTCTAAAAACAAGTTCTAAAACCTGATTTACATATCAATCAACATCTGGAGAATTGTATAGAAAGAACAAATACAGTGTATTAACATCTCAAATCTGGTTTCTTAATTTATATTTTATTTTATTTTTGTTTAAAGGATACAAATTCTGGTCTTTGTAGATAGTAACATTTTTATGAAAATGCTGGAAAACAGAGCAAACTAATTTGTTCTAATGCAATATGTTCAAACCAAAAATGATGGTTCTCTAAAAAAATAAGCAGAAATCTATGTAAGCTGTCTTATGGAAAGCTGTGAGATAATAAATTAATTCATCATGGAATATGATTTTTTTTTCTTTCTATTGCCTTATCTTTACTTTTTCAAGTACTTTCCCAAAGTCCTGAACAGAGTATGAGTGTTGAAATACAATCTTCTGGGTTAGGTTGATAAATCTAATATTGCCCAAAAATGCTCACTCTATTTCAAACTGAGAAAATACATGATTTAATATTAAAAGTTTTAGCAACATTCCAGTTAGTATTAATTTTATGTAGGAAGGCTAAGGAATGATATCATTTACATAATTACTTTATGGAAAAGAAACAAGTTCTAAAACAGTATATGTTTACCTGGGACTTATCTTTTATATTTAGGCTGATCTAAACAGCACTTGTGAGATTTTATGGGCTAATAAACCTGAACATAATAGGCATTTTGTGTCAGATATTGTACAAAAAGTACATATCTCTTGATAACTTCCTTTCTAATTATAAATAAATACGTATGAGGATATAATATTCATGTACATTTAATTACAATAATCAAATTGTTATTCTATTTTGATAATCTTTAAAATCCAGTAATTAACCACTTCAGAACTGAGTGCTATGGGTACATGGTATAATGGAGAAAAAAAGAAGACTGGAATTCAGTTTCTTTGAGCAACTCAGTCTACCTGGCTCTAGTTATTTTTATCTGTAAAATGAGAGAGTTGAGTGTGCAGTCCCCATTCACTATAAAATTCAAAGATTTCTAGGCAACCAACGTAGATTTACTGGTTCATTAGATGGGCAATTTTGCCTAACAACTCCCTGTGTACACGCAGTTATTATACATATTGTAGGTACATATTTCTAAATAAAATTATAAGAGAGAAAATGTATTATATTTTAATATTCTCAAATTTTATGAAGGATCACAAAAGATGAGGCATACGTCCGGTACTTAGAGCATGGTGATGATTCCTCCAGATCGTCACAGACATGTCTGTGAGAGCACAGTGGTAGTTTCCTTCCCACACCAGAGTGTCCCCTCTTGGTGGGAGGGACGGCTTGTTGCTACGTGTTGCTATTAGAACAGGATGCAAGAGTCATAATCAAGATATTGAACACCTAGTGTGTCACCAATACTGACCAATAAAAGTGGATTCCTGCATTCTAGAGCAGGACTCTGGAGCCCCTTGTTGGACCAGCTGTTAATGTTTTACTTGCTGGAGAGTGGGACTGTCTGAGGGGTCTTTGTGGAAGAGGCCAGGGAAGCAGGGGCACATTCGGGGTGCTTAGGACATAAGCTGTTTACCAACTACTACAAAAATACTTCATTGTTTTTATAACCATCATGGCTGTTTTAGTGTGTAATGCTGTATATTGAAGGGATACAGGCTGGAATATAGGCAGGTCCTCCTCCTCCTTTTTCATCAAGCCTTACCAGAGCAACTGGAAGGGTTGGTGTTTATATACATAATGTGTTTAGCATTGCACTTGGCATATTGAAGGACTTAAGTGACGAATGGGCTCTTATTCATGCATGCGGAAGCATTTAATTGTGAATATAGAGGGATGTTATTAAAATGCCCTCCTCCCATCCTTGAGCCCAATTTCTTTGCCAGGGCTATGCCATGTATCTAGGAAGACTTGGAAAGATGCTTCCTGTATTCTTAAAATGACCTAACTGGGCAGAAGTAAGCATGGCATAGAGCAAGCAGCCAAAACGGAAGGACTTACCTTTGCTCTCAGGGCTGACCGTGATTTCATGGCTAAACAAGTGCTTGCATAAGACTGTTCATTGCTTCATCTTCCATTTAAAGTATGTTGGAGCAAATCACTTGGACCCTGTGGGTTTCTGGATCTTCATACTAATAAAGAGGAAATCACATTCTCAATGTTTTAGGGAAAACAAAGGAACAGATATGTAAATGCTTGGTGGTAGTATCCCGGGCAAATCTGATTGTACACTTTTTATATATCTTTGTATCCCACCCAGCACTTACCTCCCCAGTCCACAATCCCTAGTCAATGATAAGAAAACACTCAATAAATAAAAATTCATTGAATTTTACTAAAAGATAATTGAGCCATTATACTATCTTTTTGAATAATAATATACATTTTCAAAATTCTGTCAAAAACACCTAAAAATACATGAACACATACATCATAATTAAAAGATAAATGTGCAGGGTCTAAATTCTTCTCGTAGTTCAATTCCTGAAGAAGTGTGTTTGCTCTGTCAGGCCGCTAGAGGACTATTTACCCTTCCATTTTTCTCTTATAAATAAGTTAGTTTACTATAAGGGAGAAATATGCATTGTGGAAGCTTTTCCTGGATACGTGGTTGAAAATTATTTATGATACCTTAGTTTAGATTATAATTTTGAAAAGGAGATGATAGCCAGAAATAGATAAGATGGAGGGATGGCATTACTGTGTGGTCTCTGGAATGTCCATCTCATTGGGTTCATTTTGGATACTTTGCATTCACATTGACAGCCCATTGGAACTGCCATGAGAATCAGTGTAAAACTGGCTATTATTCCTTGGTTTGATTTTCCTATATGTTTAATATTATTTTTGGTTATTTAAACATTGTATTTCCAAATATTTGGCTTTGTATACATCAGCAATAAAGATCCTCTTTTACTTACATTTCTGTCCTTTCTTCATTCTTTTATATTTTCTTCTTTTACATTTATTTTTTAAGACAAGGTCTCACGTTGTTGCCAGGGCTTGAGTGCAGTGGTGTCATCATAGTTCACTGTAACCTCAAATTCCTGGGCTCAAGCAATATTTTTTTTGCCTCAGCCTCCTGAGTAGCTGAGACTACAGGCTTGGGTCACCACACTGGGCTAATTTTTCTATTTTTTTTTTTTCTGTAGAGACATGGTCTCCATCTTTTATCAGGCTGTTCTTGAACTGCCTAGCCTCAAGCAATCCTCCCACTTCAGCCTCCCAAAGTGTTAGGATTACAGGCTTGAGCCACTGTGCCTGGCCTATTTTCTTTCTTTTAAATTGTCTGATCACCCTGTTACAATATTCCAAGGAACTGGGGATACTGTAGTCTTTTCCCAAGTTATCTGCTTATACCTTGCTGTGAAAATTACTTAAATCTTCTGCCCTTATTCTTCTCTTTTGCTTTCAACGAGACTTTCTTATTGTTAGATTTCTTCTGCGATAAAGCTTCCATTCTTTAAAAGCTATGTATTTTCCTTACTGAAGTTACCAAAATGTCTGAAAGCAAGATATCTATCCCCTATAACAGAGCAAAATGATATTTTTAAGGATATAATCTTTGTGTCTCCTGGAAGAGCTCCTAACCACTGGAGTTTTTCTAGGTGAACCTTGTCATAAATTATCATAAATAACTAGATCTTTTTAATTTTTTAATTAATATTCTCAAGGGTTTTGACTACTGATGGTCTGATTCCCGTACTATAAAAAGTCAGGCAGTGAATTTCCAAGTACATTACCCTTTTGTTACTCAATGATTTACATTTGAGGAAATATCTTTTCTTTGTTATTAACACTGTAAAATTGCAAGAGATTTGATTTCTTCAGGAAATTGCTTAAATTTTAGTTGTTAAAGTAAAATTTAGGGATATTGTTTTGTAGTGAGTAATAAATAAGAAGGAAGCATCTACTTTACTATAAGATACAGTAGTAAGTAGCACTTAGTTTTCTTGGGTAAAAGAACATTCCTGTTTATAACCTTGATTCTAACATTTGATTTAGGTAAATAGAGGAAATTCAGCAGTGTTATAAAAATATTTAATTTTCTTTTCCAAAGCTTTTACTCAAGGTACAGTTACATGATAAGAAAAAAAATTACTAATTTAGTATAAATGTTAATTTCTCAAAGGATAGATTGCAGTAAAGATACCAACACAGAAGTAATTTTTTGTTTTTGTTTCAATTTTGCTCCCAGTTCCAACTGCCTGATCAGAGAACTTGGGTAAGTTTCCTACTTATATTTTTGACTAAAGTAATGTAGCATTAAAAAGAAAACAGCTTACATTCTAAATTGCTGTATAGACATAAAAAATTTGGGGCTCCTTTCCAGTAAATGCAAGAGAATTTCCCTGCTTTGTCAAGCTGCATACTTTCAGTTATAACTGGGCATTTAGTGAGCTATAAATTGTTTACAGAACGATTTTATTCGATAAACCTCACCCATTCCACATAATTATACCTTGATGTGGAACTCTTTCTGGACACTTGGGAGCATGTTGTTAAAAGAGCCTTCTAAATGGGTCACTAAGTGGAAACAACCATTATTGGGGGACCCTGTATCAGCATGTAAAGATGTTTTTGATAAAGCCTTTACAATGATAAAACCTGAACTTATGTGTAGATACAGGCTAGCATTGGAATTCACATCCATATATCCCAGGGCAGAAATTGGTTCTGGCTATTTGAAGAAATAAGGCTAAATGTTTAAAAATCCATATCTAACTAGCGAATGGGTCTTTTAGCATTGGATCTCACTTCCTTAACTTTCAATTGCTATTTCCAGATAAGAGTCAGTTTCAGTTAATGATACTAGGACACAGCTTTATTTTTTATTGGAGAAGATATTCAAAATACAAAGAATAGGGCTTATTTAGTTTTTACTCCCAAATAAAACTTGATCAATGGAAACAACATATAAAATTTCCTCTAAGTGTGTATGCTTTTATTTCTCTTCACTGAAAATTATGCTTATTTCTGAGGAATGGACAAAATCTTCGGGTACAGTTCAACTATCCTTTTAAAGCCACCATATAGTGATCTATAAATTAATTTGAGTTGGAGCACTTACTTTACCACTTACTTATTTCCTCTACCTCATGTTAGTTTTGCTTTACCACAAATTCCTCCATTTTATCTCTTTTGTGGACTATATGACAAAATTGAGATTTTTTTTTATTCCAATAGACTTTTAAGGCTTAAGTTCATTTATTTCAAAAAAAGTTTTTAATTTATTCATGGAGAGAGAGAGAGAGTGCAAGAGCACCACAACCTTAGGCAACGTTTTGCAGTAGATGGAATTGTGGAGCTGTTCTTTGGTTATCCTTCCCTGCATTTCCAGTGTTCCTCCTTTCCTGATAGGAGGTGTGTCCTGAGTATCATGCCTCATGGGCCTCATCCTTTCTAAGGTACAGTATGACTATGACAGTGGCTCTGTTTTTAGCTGCTTGAAGTTTAAGGTGTTACCCCCCTGCATACATGGCCAATGGTTCTACCAACTTACAAAGCCAATTCAGATTTTAAGTTAGACTGACTTTCCTTATAACAGCATAACACTTGCCATAGCAGTGCTTTGAAACACTCCCCTTCTATTAAGTCATAGATTTTTCAAATCTGTGGTTTACATCAGTATTATAAAACATGTATTAGTGGGAAATATTAAAGATACATGTTTATAATTTTAGTGGTAAAAAATTCTAAGTGATTTCATAATCATAATCACTGGATATGATACATGAAGTGAGATAACTATAAAATATGAATATTTATTTCTTCCCCCAAATGACCATGATTTTAAGATTTCTCAAGATTATCAAGTGAATAAATATAGAAAACCACCAAATCTACAAACTTTCCCATCATAAGTTATTTATGAAAAGTTAGTTATTTTATGATAAAGCCATGTGTAATCTAATTTGTAAAACATTAGGTCACATAATTCATGGTGCCATTGGACATATCATTTCATATAATCAGGTTGTCACTTTAATAGTTTTAATAAGAAACTTTTTTATGTCATCAATTATTGGCTGCAAGATAATAAATGTTAAGCTAAGTGCTTAGGACCCAGCTGATGATATCTTGCCCGCTGAAATGTTTTTAAAAATACTAACTTTATTTGACTAGAGAGATAGCTACATTTTTTGGTAGGAGCTAGGGAATTGTGTCTAAATATTAGTTTGCGTCAGTATAAAGTTAATAGCCTCTTGGGGACTGGAGGGGGCTGAAATGACTTCCTCTTCCAGACATCTGGTTGTAGATAACATCAACAACTATTATATATGTAAATAAAAATTACTGTTCCATAGAAAAAACCTGTCATTTACTGATCTTAGATTAGCCTATGACATTAATGGATCACATGGCAATACAATTTTAAAATATATGGTCTAACTTCCCCCTTTATTATCCCCATTCTCAGCAAATTTCTTATTCATAGTAGTACACATTGCCTTTTTCATCGGATTTTTCATAATTCAAAAAACATATATAGCTGAATTCTGTTCCATTTATCCCCATTTATCTTGATTTTTAAAATCCCAAGGCAGATTTTAAAATGAATGCCAAAACTTGCTAATTCTTCTGTGAAAAGTATGTTACTTCTGGAGGAACATGATATAAGTCAGACCAGCAATTCTGTACACTAGATACAGCTAGTTTCTTTTCTTTTTTTAATTTGTTTTTTTCCGAGAGAGGTTCTCACTCTTGCCTGGGCACTGGAGTGCAGTGGTGTCATCCCAGCTCACAGCAACCTCAGGCTCCTGGGCTCCAGTGCTCCTCCTGCTCAACCTCCTGAGTAGCTGGGCCTATAGGCATGTGCTACCACCTGGGGCTAATTTTTTGATATCTTGTAGAGGCAAGATCTTTTTCGTTACCCAGGCTGGTAGGTAAAGCTAATGCTTATCCGATAACTTAATCTAAGGTATAAACTCGGGTTGATACTGGTCATGGAACTGCTAAACTACGCCACCTGCCAGATGTCTAAGTCACTTCTATCTGTCCTAACATGGAAACATACTCTTTCCAGCTGAGGTCAAGTGCTATGAGAACAAATATTAGGAAGATGAAAGGAAGGATTCAGTGAAAGCTTTTACGTTGCTTTAGTGGTTGCTAGCTGAGCAGAAAAAGTGTGGTGTGTGTGTGTGTGTGTGTGTGTGTGTGTGTGTGTGTGTGTGTGTGTGTGTGGTGTTCATAGCTACCCTTGGTTCACTTCCCACTTTCTTTCCTCTCCCTTTCCCCACTCCAGTTGAATCCTCTTTTCAATTGACACCAAAAGCCGAAGGTGGGGTGCCTTATAAGACAGGCACTTGGTAACCCTTATTCTTTTTCCCGTTATTTTTAAGAATGTTGTTATTTAGCCATCAAGCCCATACTATATTTTCTTGTTTCTTGATGGTTTTCTCAAAGCGAAACAGTTTGAGGTAAAGTAATCACAGTGGTCTTTCTTCAAAGAAGCTCGCTATTAGCAGCTACTAAAGTAAGACACATTTCTCAACAGCCAATTGCTCTCAAATAACTTGAAGGACTTGTAGTTTATGTGTGCTAGAGATGAAAGCTGAGAATAATAGTCATGAGTAAGCTATTTTCCATATAAAAGGGAAAGTGTTTCTATAAGATGTATGGTTGCAGGAATCTGAGTGTGTCAGCAGGACAGACACTCAAATGATTTAAAACCCCTAGATAATGAAACTTTACTCAAATATTAACTGTACATAAATAAAACATTTATAATCATTACCCATGCACTTACTGTTCTTCCCAATAAATATGTGCAATCATTACCCTCACCCTTGCTTGTTACTGCTACTACTAATCAGCTTGAAGGCCAGAGGTCATTTTTCACTCAGACTATTTATTTTCACTCAGACTATTCATGGTAGGTGGAATATCAAAATGATTTTCTACAATGAACAATTAGAAGGAATAAATGCAAATACAATAGTATCATAAAGTATTTCTGGATTGATTTTTAATAAATAAATCCAAAGTAATCTGAAAATGCTAATGCTTGGGCTAGAAGGGAATAATGACCATATTCTGCAGAGAGAGAATTTCCTCCCAACCTCTCTGAGCAGCAGCATCATTCCATATCTCTGCCCTGTGATCAGTATGTGTCAAAATCCTTCATAGTGACAAATGTGCTGTCCACTTGCATCTGTGGAGAATGTTTTAGCAGCTGAGTGATTATGAATCAAACCCCTGAGCTTATAGCCCTTACTGCCTCCCAATGCGTTCACATTTGTCGTCTGACAAGTAAATGTATCTTGACTTTCCTCTGAGATTTTTTTGTACCGTGTTTGATGAAAGACATTTGGCAAATTGGCAGTGGTACCCTGTAGGTTGCAATTTGTAGCTAGCATTAGGAGACTGGGCATGAAATGAGAGGGCAGGCTAGAGGATAAAGAGAAAAGAAACAGAACTAACTAGAACATGAATAGTCATTTGAAGAATCAAACATACAATATTCCCTTTGTGAGAAGAGATCATATTAAGGCCATGCTATTAAGATTTTGCTCTAGTAAGAAGTTGATGGTATTCTATCCAGCTGTGTCCACAGAATATATATTTTGTTAATTTTTCTTTTGAGTGTGAAATGTTGCATTTTGTTTTTAACTTAAGCTTATAAATTAGGCCTCCATCTCTGTCTTGCTGTCTCATCAGCAAAAGAATTAGCCTCTCGAGTTGACTAGTTGCTTAAATTTGCAGTTGTTGTCATCTTGGTCCTTGTGTATCTTCTGGTCTGCTGCCCCAACCCTTTGAGAAACATACAGAATTCATGTACAGTGCAAACACCTTTTCAATAGCTTTTTGAGCTTTCTAATGGCATACTTCCCTGAGAACCAAATAAATAATGGGTGAGTTGATTTAACACGATGGCCAGAGTGTTTGCTTTTCTACTTGAAAATTTAATAGTAAGCAGCTTCCAAATAAAATGTGAGCGCTGAGGAAACTTAAAATTTGCAGAGGGTTGAAGGGAAGGGGAGAGTCCCTCAAACTGTGGACATTAAGAATCAAGCTAACTTTAAAAGTAAATGCCACCCTCTGACTGTGACTGTCAAATATGTGTGCAGGTAGACAAAAACTTGAAGATTATAAGCAGCATAAATTAGATTGTTGGGGGAAAAATTAGGCAGAATAGTTTTTCATCAAGAATATTTTGCTGAGTATAGTTACATGAACCACTCCCCTTGTCTTATAAGGTGCATGCCAATTTATCCTACATAAAATTATGTTAATATATCATGAACCATACGTTCAACTCAGTCTTGTCCAGAACAAATTAATATTTCGTTAAAATTCCTTGTATATGATCCCACTTAAAAATCTGCTATATCCAGATAATAATTCAATGTAGTCTTAGGCAATACACTTCTTACACATTAATTTTTTCTGAGTTACACACGTTTGGCTTAAGTTTCAATTTTGTAACACTTTATGTTCTTTCATGCTGTGAGTTCTTTTCATGGGACTCCATGATTCTTATGGGTTTCATTCCTAGGCAAGGCATATAGCACCTTTCTCTATAATTTTCATTATGTTGATGCCCATAACATAATACCAGTGCTGTCACTTAAGCAAATAAAAAATTAAATTGGCTTTATTATCTTCCTTATGTATATCATTGCTCAATTGTATATCAGATTATTATAAAATGGCCTGACCAAGATCTTACGAAAAAAGTTCACCCAGCATTTTATAAGCTTGGTTTTACTTTTGTTATTTCCAAAAGCAATCATTTCTCTCATTGTTTATTTAATGAGAGAACATTAAATAAACATTAATATTAGGACACTACAACCTCTTCTTACAACCCATTGCATTCAGCAGATTTGATACTTCATTTTTAATGATGTTCTTGGTTTGCCAGAGATTATTACTGAAGAAAAGATGTCAGACTCTTCATGGTCTTGTACTTTTCCCTTTCAGATGTCAGCTATTGAAAACATGGCAGAAAAGCTAGAGAGCTTCAGTGCCCTGAAACCTGAGGCCAGTGAGCTTCTACAGTCGGTGCCATCTATGTTCAACTTCAGAGCACCTCCCAACGCCCTGCCAGAGAACATCTTGCGGAAGGGGAAGGAGCGCTATACCTGCAGGTAACTGTAAAGTTAATTATGGTTGACTTTCCCAAAATCCCCCCTCTGATTTCAAAAGGCCCTGCTGTTTGTTTTGGAGATTATTCTTGATTAGATGATTAATAGCCACTATGATAGATGTCAGGCACTTCAAAGTGTTCTTTATTTAGTGAGATATAAAAATAGTGGTTTTAAAAATTATTATTAAATGAGAATTTTAACACAGGCCATTTGGTTGTGATAAATGAGGTTGGAAACAGTCCAAATGCTATCTACTTGTCTCACTTTGATATTTATGAATTTTCTTTCACAGTTAATTATTTTCATCCAAAGGTATAACACTACTGTCCTCAAGCATATACTTATAAATTGTCATGGCATTGAAGAATAAGGCCATTAATGAAAGCCGAATAAAGTCCATAAGGGAGGAAAACTAGTTAGTAAATTTCTTTTTACTCATCAGCAGTAAAGCTTGTTTTATGTTTCTGGTTTTCTGTGTGATTTTTTTCTAAATAGATTGTGCTGATAATTTCAAAATTGTCTTCAGAAATTTGTGATATCTGACTCAGGCATATCAATTTATCTACTCTTTGGAAAACATGTCACTTTCTTTCCAGAAAAGCTTTTATGGGTACATACCTTGATAGATAAAGTCTCAGGATCTTGTCTGATCTGATACCACTCTATGTATGGGGAGTCACTGTGGCTGACGTGTAAAATGAGTCGAAACATTTAAAATCTGTTTACATCAACCCAGAATCACAAACTCTCATCATTTTTTTATCCCCTTGTCTGATTCAATTTTGTGAATGTAAAGATACGGAGTTAATAAGAGAGGCATATGGGGGTCATCAAAACTAAAGTCTATTTTCATAAACTGCTTGCTTATGCATGAGCAAATTCAACCAAATCTCATAATGCAGTCTTTATTTGCAGAGTTATTTATATCTGCAGAATGACTTTGTTGCAAATTTTAAATACCAAAGACATGTGAGTTCCATGCAAGATTAATTAAATCAGGAATAAGCATGTGGCTGCTATGCGGCTTGAGTGAAATAAAGTCGACTGTGCTGACTTTCTCTTATAAACATCTCATCATAACAGATACTGTGGCAAGATTTTTCCAAGGTCTGCGAATCTAACACGGCACTTGAGAACCCACACAGGAGAGCAGCCTTACAGGTTTGACAATGAAACTTACTAAATATCTTGATAAATATTGTAATCAAGTGAATTTATGGGCACAATTTAACAGAAGGCTACTTTTGTGTTTGTCTAAGTGTCTGTTGAATGTAGAGTCAAGAAAGAATTGACTAAGTAGAATTAAAATTAGAAAAGCCCTAATTTCTTTAATCAAGGCTTCCTGCCATACAATTTAAAAGTTCTAGCACAGTACTTGGTACAGAATATGCATTTAAGAAATGCTAGCCATTTAAAACATTATTTTAATTGACAAAAATCTTAACATTGCAGCCTCCCTTTTTCAAAGCTCAAATCTCTGCTAGGGGTTAACAACCCTTATATACTTGGTTTTCCCGGCACAGCTAAGTCAGTTTCTAAAATTCCCAATAGAAGTTTAAGGAATAAATCTTAAACATGTAGGGCAGGGGGAAGAATGAAATGTGGGATGAGAAGGAGAGAACGGACTTAATGGAGGATGTTACTGCAGCGTCCCCCAATCTTTTTGGCACTAGGGACTGGTTTCATGGAAGACAATTTTTCCATGGACGGGGGTTCAGGGAGGTGGGGATGAGTGGTTTCAGGATGATTGAAGCACATTACATTTACTGTGCAGTCAAACTTTTCTGCTAATGATAATCTGTATTTGCAGCCACTCCCCAGTGCTAGCATGACCACCTCAGATGATCAGGCATTAGATTCTCATAAGGAGGGTGCAACCTAGATCCCTCGCACGTGCAGTTTACAGTAGGATTGGCGCTTCAGTGAGAATCTAATGCTGCCACTGATCTGACAGAAGGCGGAGCTTATGCAGTGATGCAGGCAATGAGGAGTGGCTGTAAATACAGATGCAGTGTAGCTCTCCTGCCTGCTCACTTCCTCCTACTATGCAGCCTGGTCCCTAACAGGCCACAGACCAGTATCAGTCTTCAGCCCAGGGATTGGAGACCACAGAATTACAGGAAAAGGGGGAATTTTATCAATAATTTCCTAGAGTATATCTTAGCTTATTCTGTTAAATGTCAAGATTAGCCATATGACATTTGGGACACATCTAATTTAAATGCTATTGTTTATAAAAGAATGGAAATAAGCAAAATTCCCCCTTCTAATTTTAAAATATAACCTACATTATTTAATGTTCAATTCCTTGCACACAGGATTAGGTACTCATAAATATATCTTTAAAGAATGAAAGTTACTTTTCTTAATCAATAGCATAATTTTATTCTCCTTTGAAATTTTTGTACATTGCATACACATAAAATTATTTTTGTCTGAATGTTACCATTTTCCATTAAAATAAGTAAGTAAATAATTTGTCAGTTTTCAAAGACTTTTTGAAAATGGAAGAATAAGAAAATGGACAATTTTATTCTACCTCATAAAATGATGTTGTTATTGTACATGTATTTAAAAATAATACAGACCAGAACTTTGGCATAGTTGGAGATTTTAAACAATTATGTGTCCATTCCTTCTAATTTATACATGAAAAAAATCAGTTTTACAGACGCTAATTGCCTTCTATAAAGTCTCATACTAATACAACCCAGTCTTGGAGCTCTCACTTCAGGGTTTTTAAAATCTCATTGGGTGATCTCAAAGAGTCCCTTGATCCCTAAATATACATTTAGTAACTAGAAAGGCGTAATAGTATACTGTTCATAATTGCATTATGTGCTCATTTTAAGAATTTCTGCAATGTAGGCTCTATATTGAGCTGTCTTTTTACCACCTACTAATTTATTGGAGTGGGATGGAATGATTTTTTATTTAGAATACTTGGTCTTCCAGCCAAGACATTAGCAGAGGAGAGATACAAAGTAACAGCTGATCATTGGTTATAACATCCTTATGGGCCAATATTATTCAGATATGAGAGGATGATGTTTACTAGATTTGGAAAATCTCCCTTGTACATAAGCAGAAAGTTAGAAGCATGTGAGAAACAAAAAATCTCTCCTCTTCATGATTTGTGTAGAAAATGTTTTGAGTGAAAATTTTTTTATAGTGTTTATTGGGAATGTAACTTTATTCTAACGTCGTTTCCTAGGCTGTTCTGCTTAGCACAACACAATTGTGCTAAATGTACCATGGTTCTCATTGCAGTGGGCCTTGGAGGTGAACGAAGTTATTGCAGAAAAGGCCATGACTTCATATGCATTTTTTTCAAAAGCACAGGCTAAAATATTACAACTACCATCCATGTGGAGTTTCACACATTTTTTTATTAATATTATAAGTGAGGAAAGTTGAGGAAACTTATGATGGCAGAACAGTTTTTTAAAAGAGAAGAATTAAATCAGTACTTGTGTTGATTTATTGTGACTATGCCAAAGTAACTAGTTCAATAGATTACTTTCCCCACTGAACTGACTAGACTTTTGGCACATAAGGACAGCCATGGAAGCCCAAGAACTTCAAGTGGAATGGGGTGATTTCTGATTTAGAGCACTTGAACCAGTGAGTCTGCTTTCAGAAGTGGGAGGTGAAGGGCTCTTCACACATGGAAGAATGAGTTAAGAATTTTCTGTCCTCTAAGTTAGAAATTTTCACTTAAAAGTTATTCGGAGATGTCAATTTTTTCTTTCAAGCAACACGCCAAAAAAAATCACACGAACAAATGATGAAATCTTTACTTTGAAATGCCAGAGGAGAATAACCCCATCAATTACAAAATCTCCTTTTCTTCTTTGCTGATAAGAGCTGAGGGGAGGAGGTCTTACACTTTTATATTTTTATTTTATGACTAAAGGAAAATTTTTAAATAATTTGTAATATTTTATCTCATGGAAGACAGAAACAGTTAACCAACCAGTAACGAGTGCTTTCCTGAAAAACTAACCTGGTTCAGAACTGATACAGACTCTTTAAAAAAAAAATAGAAATGAAAATTGGGGGAAATAGGGACGGGGGAGGTCTTCACCTTTGCTTTTATTTCAAAAAGAGAATTTAGTGACATTATCACTTGTTTTGGTAATAGTTTAAAGATCAATAGCGTAAAAGCTTTGCAGATTCCTAATCACTAAAGGTTATGAAAATCAGTTTATTTGTGATCAGACTAAACCATTTATATTGTCTCAGTTTTAAAAGTTTAGAATGTTTATTGCTGTTTTGAAGAAGACAACTTTAGGATTAGTAACCGAGAAAGTGAATTTACTAAGAAATTAGTTAATCAAATTGAAATTTTGAATTAAAAGTGATATTTTTACTTTAAAGAATATGTGAACTTATTTCATGTTTATTTACAAAGGATTTAATTGTTTTTCATAAGCAGAAAATGAAACGCTACTATTTCTTTAATGTGCTTAATTCTGTGAAGTTTATTTAAAATATTGTAACTGATTACTGTAATAAATGTGGGAGCAATCAAATCACCAATCTTTTAATATGATTTTACATAAAGTCATGAGAATCTTTAAAGCAATCAAAGTTTATTGCAATTGAAATCTTGACTGCATGAATAGTATTCTTCCCTGTGCCTTTTCTTTAAAATGTTGTTTTAAGGGTGATGATTTTTGATACCTGGTTTACTAGTCTTGAGAAATATCTTTTGATTTGCTTGCAAATATTTTCTCTGTTTTTTTTTTCAGATGCAAATACTGTGACAGATCATTTAGCATATCTTCTAACTTGCAGAGGCATGTTCGAAACATCCACAATAAGGAAAAACCATTTAAGTGTCACTTATGTGATAGGTGTTTTGGTCAACAGACCAATTTGGACAGGCACCTAAAGAAACATGAGAATGGGAACATGTCTGGTAGGTAATCATTTGTGTTATGAGGAAAAGATGACTGATTTTTCATATTTTAAAAATAACAGATAATTGTGATCTTTCTTCTTTCATTCCACTCTGACACACACACACAAAAAAAATCAGATCTAGTGTGAAAATTCATAGCAAATTTCCCTTGATATTTTAGAATTCTGTGAATGATGTGATCATTGATTGATGTATAACTCAGCAGGCTTATTTGGATTATTTTTAAATGTTTCCTGCTCAATGGGCAATCTTAAACAAAGAGAACTATGACCCAAGCTCATGGGAGACTTATGAATCAAGATTTCTTAAATTGCAGAGAATAATCTTTCCACCTGTTGGCACACAGAATGTGGTTCCTAAACACGGCAGAATTTCTAGAGTGGCAGGCCCAGAATACCATGCTTTGAATATTAATCTAGAAACCATGGCTGCTTTTACAGAACCCCTGTAGTTCAGAGAACTTCTCCGGGTAACATTTTTGAGAGTAGGGATATGAGACTAGTGACATGATCAGAGGTGATAGTAAATGATAGTAGTGCTTTGCTTTTGTTACAAATGCTGATATTAAATTAAATTAAAAGTGGCAAAAAAAAAAAAATAGCCTTCCCTTAACTTGGACCTGCCAGCACATATTTAGCAGAAGGGATTATAGGTTTTCTTGTCTTTGGCTTCTATTAATAATAGTTACATAATAAGCCATTAACTATTATTTGCCAGCTGACATGTGTGTGCAGAGCAAACCTGTGCAGCTTCAGTTTGTTTCTAGAGAATAAAGGAAATGAATTGGGAGTGAGGGAAGGGGGTGAACATGGAGTTCAGGAAAAAAGATCTTAAGAACAGAAAAAAAATTGGATTTATGCACACTAGTAATCTTTATTTAAGAAAATTATTTTATTATTAATCTTTACTATAAAAGCAGTTTATGATCCTGAATAGTTACTACTTGAAACTATACACTGCTGTTTCCCTAAATGACAAAAGTCTAGTGATCTTGGTTTTAAAACATTAGATTTTAGGCACAAAAGTCTAATCCAATGTGTAAAACTGGCCACACTCTGTGTGTACTCTTACAACACACAATTATTATTTTCTCGCTGAAGTTATTTCGGAAAGAAAAAGTCAAAAATGTAATATGTCAAGGTTGAATACTTACTTGATTACCCAGATTATGACTTCTTTAAGCCGAGGGGATGTCTTACAGACTATTGTGATAATCTATTAAATTTTAGATACTTTGTGGAAAGGATAAATAGCAGGAAGCTAATGTTGACATAAAGTTCAACCAATATATAAAATGTTTATAATTGTGTAAATTTGTGTGAACCTTACAACAATCCTATGAGACAGGCATTATGATTCTAATTTTTTGTAGGTGAGGAAGCTGAAGATCATCCTGTAATCAGCAATCCAATATTGTCCTCTTAATACTATACCACACCAGCCTCTGGGGTTAGCCCACCCAATCAGAATGCGGAATTTTCAGTTTGTCTTCAATAGTTTGTAATGTACTTTGACATAGCAGCAAAAAGCACTTATTGACTGCATCCAGGATTGAGTATGCTGTTTCATATAGCAGAATTTAAGATTTGCCTATCGTTTGCCTCTCTCTATATCTTCGTTATATGAATAAAAATGTTTCCGTGTCACAGTGAGGGCAGGGGAAAGCTAGCGAGAGGAATGACATCCTTGAGAGAACACGCTTCATAATTTCAGTGGTTCAAAATATTACCGAGAGACTCATGGGCATGCGTATTATGGTAAATTGAGGAGGCTTTGACCTCCTAAAGTTACTATTATTAATATTCAAAAGGGCTTGCTTTAAGAAACAACACAGATCAACGTCATAAGGAATGAGGTTCCAAAGAAATTGCTAGATAAATAATAATCTTTGACATAAAAGGTTTTCTGCTCCACACAGGTACTGCTACATCGTCACCTCATTCTGAACTGGAAAGTACAGGTGCGATCCTGGATGACAAAGAAGATGCTTACTTCACAGAAATTCGAAATTTTATTGGAAATAGCAACCACAGCAGCCAGTCTCCCAGGAACGTAGAGGAGAGGTAAAGCTGTTTTTTGCTTTTTAAATTCTGTGACATCTGAGATGAATATATTATCAAATACATTTGCTGTGCTCACTTTTGTGGCACTTCTGTTATACCCACTACCAATGACTGGCAGATATTTAGTGCATATGAAATACTGTATGCTCTTCTAAGCATTTTACATGTATTCATTAATTTAATTCTCATGACAACCCTATGAGATATCCACGGTAATTTTATCAGTGAACGAGTGGGGACATTGAAGGTTAAATAACTTCCTGAAGTTCACATAAGAAATAAATGCAGTTCAACCTGAGCTGTCTGGTCCCAGAGCCCATGATTTTACCACCATGCTGTTCTGCCTCTCTTGATAGCTAAATAGAATATTTTTCAAAATGCCACAAGTGGAAGGGAAAGCCAACACAGGGATTCAGTTGAGTGACTGATCAATAGCAGTTACTGTTATATATTATAATATATATTGCAGATAATATATGACTGTCTATTTCTCTCTGTATCTATCTGTATATATTTATATATGAACTACCCATTGAGTGTCACTCAAGTATCTTTTATATAGACACTGTTTGAGACCTCTTAATTAAGATTCTATCACTATTTTATGTCCTCTGAAGCAGGTGCTCATTTAATCCTGGCATGTTTCAGTAGGGATGATTACCTTGGTTTTAGTGACCTGGTGCACTGTTTTTTTTTTTTGTTTTTTTTTTGTCATCATCAACATCAAACATAAATGGCTTAATTAATAAAGAAAAACTTTTAATGCTGTTGATGATAATTAACACTTACCTAAGACCTTGCTTTGCATGTGAAGTTAATGCAACATTATTTCATCGAAACTACTGGATTTAATTTTTCTTATCTGTAAGTTATAACTAAATATCTGTTATTGAGAACTAGACTTTTCTGAATATAATTATCCAGTAGCCTATTAAATTAGGATGCTACATTGTAAATTTTAATGTAACATGAAATTAGTCAATAAAAGTCTCATTACTTTTCATCACACAAGTTTATTGTTCATCATACAAGTATTATTGGGTTAGTGTTCTCAATTTTTGATGCAATTAAAAGTCAAAGTTAATTATTATATTTTAGGTAGTTTCTCCATTAAGGCAAGCTTCAAATAAACGTTATTACCAAAATAACATAAAAACATGACTACTTCTGTTCTTCAACCTGTATAAAAGTGTATCTATGGAAAAAAGGAGAGAAAGATCCTTCCTGACCTCTAAGAAGTCTGATAATTAAGAGTGACGTTGGATTTATCTTTCCCTTTACTTGCCCATTTGTGTGTGTGTGAGAGACAGAGAGAGAGAGACAGAGAGAGAACAGATGACTAGAAGTAGAAAGTCATAAGAATAAGTAAGAAACACCATCACAATCTTAAATTTTGATAATGATATCTACATGATGCAAATAAGAAATATTGAATGAAAATCACCGTTTGGGTTCTGAAATGCTTATTCAGATTTTTCTGGCCTTTAATTGGAGATTTGTGAGCCTGTATAGCTGCAACATCTGGCTTCAACATGTCTAAACAGCACAAAAGTAAGAAGGTTGAGTCATCTAACTTTTTCCCCTGAACTCCTATCAGGCTACTTTTGATGAATAATTTATCCCCTATAAATTGCCACATTTGAAAGCATAATTAACAAATACATTTTCTTAATTATGTTGGCTTTTGTTTCTTTTGGTTTTCATCCATGCACTCTTTTGTTCTTTTACTTTTTCTTTCATTTTTAAAAATAAGAATTTCAATCCATTCATACAAGCAAGTTGGCAGTGTGTCTGGAAACTAATAATTTATGTCTGTGCAAAACATGTTTTCATCATTCTTTGATAAAAGAGGTTAAGAAATTGGTTATATAAAAAGCTTAATAATAATGATATGACTTTTTCTGGTCAAATGCATTTTTACTATGTGCATCTGTCACATCCAAGATTGGTTTATTTATTTATTTTTTAACCCTGGGAAATCTGAATATTAAGTTATACTCATTTCTGGTATGTGGTAAAGCAATGGGGGTGCGTTATTGATACCCGATCTTCTGTAATCTGAAAAGTAGTTACATTAAATGTAAAAACTGCACAAAAATAATTCATGTAACCAAAATGTTTGTATCCCCCCAATATTCTGAAATAAAAATAAAATAAAAACATGCTACAGCATCCATTCCACCTCCCCCATGTCCTTCCTGATTTCTCTCCTTAGTCTGGACCAGCAGCTCCCCATGTATTCCTTCAGTTCAATTGTCAATCTAAGATATGTGAAGCAGTGGGTTTCTTAAGAGTAATGAAAGAGGAATTTGGTCCTGCCTCCCACTACAAAATGGTTATTTATCTTCTTTTATATTTTATTTGTTTAAATATTTGGGGAGGAGATTCCTGCTATAGTAAATTTATACTCATTAAATTTTTTCAAATATGAAAAAAAGGTAAAAATAGAATAAAAACTGAACTTGACTGTTTTAACAGTCTTCACGAGTTTTCTGCATGTGTAAATACGTAAAGGAGCAAGGCAAAATGGAGAGGTTAGGAATGGCCTGAGAATCAGAACACCTGGATTCCTGTGATGATTTATTTGATCCCTAACAATCTTTCTGAACTTAGGAAAGAGCTTTAACTTCTCTGGTCATATATCTTTAAAAGGAGGAGGTTTAGAAGATATTCTTAAGTTCAAAATGTGTAGTTATTTATATGAAATTTATTTTAAACTTTTAAATTGTACATGAAACTTAAATTCAACTTACACATATTTTAGTGTTCATGTTTAAGCTGAAAAGCTTATCCTGGTTTTATAAATGCCTTCAAATGTATTACATTGGAATTCCTATGTAATTAATATCTTTTTTATAATTAAACTCTGTAATCACATTACAATCCTTGCAATCATAAAAAATGACTTTTTAAAATATTATATTATTTTGCATCATTATATTCTTACAAAGCAAACTTCAAAATATATTTGTACAATTACATTTCTAGATTATTTCCCACCTCAGTGTCTCCCTGGGATTCAAATTATCAAAACTAATTTGCAAATAGTACAAATAAGTGAGATCTCAATCACTTTCAAGTTTGGATAGTGTGTCTAAGTGGAATATACCACAAATGTCACCTAGTAACAGTAAATATTAATACCAGTTGGTCCTTTGCAGCTACCTTAACATTGTCATTGAACTCTTTGATTCTCTTTAGGAGTGTGTTATTAAAGTCATTGCCAATGTTGCTCAGGAATATAAGTTTTCCAGAAATCTATTATTTTAAATGGTGGGTACTTATAAGGTAATTAGGCACATTATGCAGAGAAAACACTTACATGCTTTTTAAAATATTATATATATAACAATACCATTTATCAGGCAAAGCCTGATAAGAAATAGGAGACTGAGATTGTTTTTCCAGTTCTGCTAGAGGCTTCATTTATAATCTGAATAATCATCCAATTATTTCTTTCTTCATCTTCTCATTTGTGAAATTACATTATTTTCCCATGGTTCCCATAAAACATAAACAATAAAAATCCTGTGTAAGTGTTTAAAATCTAAGCTGTTGTTAGAAAGACATGATAAGAAAGCTAATTGCAAGTTTAAAAATGAGACCAATAATTGAACATTTTTTTATGCTTTTGAAAGAATGAATGGCAGTCACTTTAAGGATGAAAAGGCTTTGGTGACCAGTCAAAACTCAGATTTATTGGATGATGAAGAAGTGGAAGATGAAGTGTTGTTAGATGAAGAGGATGAGGACAATGATCTGACTGGAAAAGCAGGAAAAGAACCAGTGACCAGTAATTTACATGAAGGAAACCCTGAGGATGACTATGAAGAAGCAAGCGCCCTGGAGATGAGTTGCAAGACGTCCCCAGTGCGGTGAGTATCTTTTGTGGCTTAAGAAGCTAAGCAAAAGTAGAGCCACATCCGGTTGCAATTCCTCCTGTTCTGTTTTTCCATTAGAAAAATATTTCAGTGATAAGCAATTTGTGAGTAATAAATAATAAAAATGACACTTGAATTAGCAAGGCATACTCAGTGGATTAATTTTAAATAGATGAAGGTAAGGTGGCCATCAATGCAATCCACAAGCATATATATACATCAGTGTTTGTGGAAGTCTGATTAACCTAAGTTAGAAAGGATAAATGAAAATTATGTAAGTATACAATCATTCCTTTTTAGACTCTACCTATAAAACTGAAAGAAAAATAGAGATTTCAACATTATCTAATTTATTCAATTATCTGGTGTGCTTATCAAATATTGAGATAAATTTCAATTCATTAGCTATAAGTGTAATCTATATAGATGACAAATTTTTAAACAGAAAAAATAGTTAAATTGATGGGAATATTTTATTATCATGAAGATAGTGGGTCCTGACTAGATATTATCATAACTAGCTTCACTTTAAAATGAAAATTATAAATGTATGAATTCTGTCTCCTCACGTTGCTAATAAATCATTGACTTAATTCTTTATCTCAAACATATGCTTGACTTTAGTTATTAAAAATCTAGGACAAATATATATTTTTAAATATTTATTTACTTATTTATTTATTGAGACAGAGTCTCACTCTGTTGCCCCAGCTAGAGTACAGTAGTGTCACCGTAGCTCTCTGCAACTCCTGGGCTCAAGGGATCCTCCTGCCTCAGCCTCCTGAGTAGCTGGGACTACAGGTGCACTGCCACGCATGGCTAATTTTTTTATTTTTTGTAGAGATGGGTCTTGCTCTTGCTTAGGCTGGTCTGGAAATCCTGGGCTCAAGCACTCCTCCCTCTCTGAAAGTGCTAGGATTACAGGAGTGAGCCACCACACCCATCCAATAAATATATTTTTAATATATGATATTCATAAATATTTTAAAGAACATAATAACTGATGCATGATTCTTTACACTGCAAATACAATATGAAGTTGGTCAGTTGTATAGATAAATTCAAATGAAATTGACTTAATTAGATAACAAACTGAAAAGAAAAAAAAAAAAAAACTTCTGTGCTTTTCCGTTGGTTCATTTTAGGTATAAAGAGGAAGAATATAAAACTGGACTTTCTGCTCTAGATCATATAAGGCACTTCACAGATAGCCTCAAAATGGGGAAAATGGAAGATAATCAATATTCTGAAGCTGAGCTGTCTTCTTTTAGTACTTCCCATGTGCCAGAGGAGCTTAAGCAGCCGTTACACAGAAAGTCCAAATCACAGGTACATATTTTCCTTCAGTATAGCATTGTGGTAACATTGTGCATGAGAATGTACCTTTCCTTTGATTACCAAAAAGCAAATATTTTATCTTTGAAATATTCTACAGTCCAAACAGGTTCAGATACTTTACTCAAAACACTCATATCTTTACTGTCTATGACCAAATCCAAAATAGTTAACAAAGATAGCAATTAATGTAATTAATATGGCTGCATTCTGATAGAAACTTCTATGACAAACCCTATCCACAATGATCTTTCCTTTACTTTGCAACTCCCTTGCTTCTACATAGTCCATGATGGGTTTTTTTGCAAATATTTATATATTACCTCAGAATATTTTTTTTGGTCAATATAATTTTAAGATCTTTTGGAAAGTGAATTGTATTTTTTGTCCTTTACTATGTCTAATAAATTGTTTTGTATGGTTAATTACAAGTCATCCAATTTTGGAATTTAAGGGTAAACTGAGAATCAGAAATGAAATGAGTTGCCAAAGGTCTGCACCAACTTGGTGGCACATCTGGAAATAAAACCTATCAATTTTTATTGACTGAATGAATGAGTAAATTAATGGTATTCAAATCCACTGGACTCTGTAACATTCTATTATGTAACTCAAAACAACTCCATTTAAGGACCCATAAATACCAATTAAAAGAGTCTCAGCTCTTTTATTACAAAATAAAGGGAGCCAGTACTTTTTGTCTGACATTCACACTAAATCAGATTGTATATTCAGGTTAATAAAAAAAAGAAACTCCTAAATGAAGTTTCTTCACTTTCTTCCAAAATGACCATATTTATTGGTCACTTTGGTGTAATTGTTTGAATCATTAGCCCATTTTGCAGGTGGCCTGATACATCAAACAATGTGATCAGATTGAGTCGCATTTTTAGGAATGATTTCCTATTTGGCTGAGATGTTCTCGTGTGGTCGTAACAGCAAATATTTCTTTTCTTTTTTTTTTTTTTTTTTGAGACAGAGTCTCGCTTTGTTGCCCAGGCTAGAGTGAGTGCCGTGCCGTGGCGTCAGCCTAGCTCACAGCAACCTCAAACTCCTGGGCTCAAGCAATCCTCCTGCCTCAGCCTCCTGAGTAGCTGGGACTACAGGCATGTGCTACCATGCCCAGCTAATTTTTTCTATTTATATTAGTTGGCCAATTAATTTCTTTCTATTTATAGTAGAGAGGCTGGTTTCGAACTTCTGACCTCGAGCAATCCGCCCGCCTTGGCCTCCCAGAGTGCTAGGATTACAGGCGTGAGCTACCATGCCCAGCCTAGAAATATCTCAGGGAAGGTGGGGAAAGCATTGTGTCAATGGAATAATACAGATCTTTAAATATCATTCAATTTAGTAAAGTCTAAAATATTATGTAAGGTACAAAATAAGTGGACAAAATAAGTATTCTTTCTGAATTGAAGTCAGAGCATCCAGCTTCTACATTAGAGGCTCCCAGAGCCTACCTCCATGAACTTGAGAACATCACTTAAAGACTATGGGCACCATTTCCTCACTGTAAAGGGGGATGGGTAGAGAGGATATCTAAGATACCCTTCTGCTCTATGTTTTAGTGGGGATAAAAATGAAATTTTCAGTTTTTGACATTAAAAGTAAACTAGACAGAGTGAACATCTCATTTTCACTTAGAGACATTCATAAGAGGTGCTAATATTTTTTTAAACTTTTAATTTCCCATTCTTCCTTTCTAGTTGATCAGAAATAACTGGGGATCTAGGTTTTCTCTTTTTAAATTTCTTTTACTTATTCCGCAAAATACTTTTCATTATAAGACACAATACCTAAAATCTTCAGAAATGATCAGATGTAATAGAAAGCAAAAGAGCCTGAGAACCTGGAGATAATGAACATGGAATATTTCAGTATCAGCATTTTGACTTGAAACCCCTGCCCAGCTAGGCTGACAATTACCATTACAAGAAATGTTAACATTTTGCAATCCTAGTTCATATTTTTCTTGTTATTTGATGATATCATATATTAGTTTGAAAATGGCTAGGCTTTTTAACAAATTGACTTTATTTCATGAGACCATTCATTCATTCATTCATTCAGTGGTCTGTTAACTGCCAGTTATATGATGGGCACTGATCCTTGTGTATGGAATGTTTATTTCCTTTGATTACCAAAAAGAAAATATTCTGAATTTGCCATTTTCTAGAATCTGATGGCTCAGATGCTTTACTCAAAATATTCATATATTTATTCTACCTGTGATTTTTATAGTGATTGAATCCAAAACAGTTGACCAATACAACAGTGGCTGCATTTTACATGAAATTTTCTGTGAAAAATCCTATCCTACAAGAATTATTTTCATGATAATAGGTATATTTATGTCAGGCATACTGAGCTCAGCACTTTATGTAAGTTAGTGCCTGTAAATTCCTCCACAACTCTTGGAGGCAAGTACTGTTATTACTCTATAAGGAAAGTGAAACTTCAAAGGTTAAGAAACTTGCCCAAGGTCACCCAGCTGAGTAAGTAGAGGCAAGTTAGCAGCAGCATTAAAATTCAGGATTCCAAAATTTTCTCTATATTCTCTTTCCTCTATCCAAATATTGGAATGAGTTTTGTTAAAACTATTTCAGAATATTCTTTAACTTGATCTTTAAAAGGAGGCACATAATCAAAATAATTTAAGTTCAATGATCACTTAAGTCATATTTTAAACTCTGCAGAAGATGAGGACTCTGTATTTATCCTTGATTCCCTGGGACCTAGCACAGTGCCTGGCATAGAGTAGATGCTTAAGAAATATTTGTTAAGTTGGTCGTGAGACTTTTGTAGGGGTCCAGAAGACAAATTGCATACATAAAAGTGAAATGTGTACATTTAGAGCAATGATCCAGCAAATCAAAATCAGTCTGCAAGGGCAGATTTTCTAACTGAATGCCATGATTACGGAAGAAACCACAGACTGGCCACATGTCTCAGCATGACTCCCAGAGATGAAATTCTGCCTAACAACAGAGGCATTTTGTCTTTGTTTACAGAGAGTGGAATGTCTTTGGCAGGACTTTAATGATTCCACTTCAGCAGCATTTTGACAAGCAAGTTTAGCAATGGATGAGACCAACAATAGCAAATCAACAGTGAAAAGTTCACTCACAAGTCAAGACCAAACATTTCATTTGAATATTTTACTTGGCAGTAAATGGGGGATTCTCTGAACAGTTATTTAGAATTTGACATGATAATAGGGAAGAAAGAGCATTTCCTCACAGAGCACCTCCATGCACCTTCTGTTGTGCAGACACTGAACGAACACAAATTGGTTGGAACATTGTTGGGTCTTGTGTTTTGTTTTATTTTTTGATAGGGCTGATTTAATCCACTTCAACTTTCAAGGTCTTTGGGTGTTGGCATTGAATATATCAAGCATGGAGGGGAATTAAAAGTTGGGCAAAAAAAATTTTTTTAATTGAGTGACTTTGGGCAAGTCACTTCACCTTCAGCACTTCCAGTTATAAAGTGCAGGAGTCATGTAGTGTGAGTAGTTTCCTTTACTAGGTCACAGCTCTGTCAAGGCAGGTCCGTGCCCTATTAATATTTACAGTTTCAGTCATAAGCACACAATAACATTTTTGGCAGGGGAATGACTCATGTTTCTTAATGGAATCATTATTGATAATTTAGGTAGGATAATTAATTTTTTGTTCTGTAGGATGTATCATTTTTGTGGCCTCTAGGTACTGAAGGCCAGCAGTAATCCCATGTCACTTTGACAAAAAATATGCCCCCCTTTACCAAACACACCCATAAAGGATGCTCCTACTACTCAGGGCCCCGTCCCTTCCCAACACTCTCAAACAATATTCTTTGAATTAAAAAGTGATGTTTTCCAGCACCACTTACTGAGTCTCTCCTCTTTACCCCAGGCATATGCTATGATGTTGTCATTGTCCGACAAGGAGTCCCTCCATCCTACATCCCACAGTTCTTCCAACGTGTGGCACAGTATGGCAAGGGCTGCGGCAGAATCCAGCGCCATCCAGTCCATAAGCCACGTATGACCTTCCCAAGGCTGACCAGAGTGGGACCAAGTCCAACAGCAGCATGGCTCTTTCATGTAGGACTATTTACAAGACTGCTGAGCAGAATGCCTTATAAACCTGAAGGGTCACTCATCTAAAGTCTGGTGACCTTAAACTGAATGATTAAAAAGAAAAGAAAGAAAGAAAAAGAAAGAAAAAAGAAACTATTTATTCTCGATATTTTGTTTTGCACAGCAAAGGCAGCTGCTGACTTCTGGAAGATCAATCAATGTGACTTAAAGTGACTCAATGAAAATGAAAACCTTGCTGGGCTGAAGGCATCTTCCAGTTCACCTGCCTAGGGTGCGGGTGGGTGAGAGGGGCAATGAGATGGCAGCATTGATACGAATGAACACTCCATAGAAACTGAATTCTTTTTTGTACAAGATCACCTGACATGATTGGGAACAGTTGCTTTTGATTACAGATTTAATTCTTTCCTTTGTTAAGATTTTATGTAATTTAACTCTTTGAAGACGGAAGTAGTTGGATGAAATACACAGTCAATTATAGAAACTGATAACAGGGGTACTTGTTCCCCCTTAACTTTTGCCTTCTTCAGTACATTGTTTAAAACTAGGGAGAAAGGGTATGTGTATATTGTAAACTATGGATGTCCACGCTCAAAGAGGTTAAGTCAGTGAATATCCTGTTCATCACCAGTACCGCTGTACCACTAATGGAATGTTTGCCAAATCCTTGTAATAACATCTTAATTTTAGACAATCATGTCACTGTTTTTTAATGTTTAATTTTTTTTTGTTGCGTGTATCATGTATTTATTTGTTGGCAAACTATTGTTTGTTGATTAAAATAGCACTGTTCCAGTCAGCCACTACTTTATGACGTCCAAGGCACACCTCCTTCTGATTTCAAGGACCAAGGTGATTCGACCTGTGCAGGGGAGTGCCGGATGGTGTTTGGCTTTTCTTAACATTCCTTTTTTATTGTTGTTGTTTTGTTTTCCTTCTTAATGAACTAAATACGAATAGATGCAACTTAGTTTTTGTAATACTGAAATCGATTCAATTGTATAAACGATTATAATTTCTTTCATGAAAGCATGATTCTTCTGATTAAAACCTGTACCCCATATTTTATGCTGGTCGTCTGCAAGCTTGTGCGATGTTATGTTCATGCTAACCCTATTTGTAAAATGAAGTGTTCCCGACCTTATGTTAAAAGAGAGAAGTAAATAACGGACTGTATTCAGTTATTTTTCCCTTTATTGAGGAACCAGATTTGTTTTCTTTTTGTTTGTAATCTCATTTTGAAATAATCAGCAAGTTGAGGTACTTTCTTCAAATGCTTTGTACAGTATAAACTGTTATGCCTTTCAGTGCATTACTATGGGAGGAGCAACTAAAAAATAAAGACTTACAAAAATGATTATTTTCTCCACTGTGTGGTATTTTCCCTTCTCCTGCAATTTTGCTTTCCCTTTGGGATCCAGTGATTTAAGGTATGTTGTCTGGAACCTTGATGCCCTATCAGATACCTGGAATCTAGAGCATATGTATTTTTTCTATTTTATTTATTTCTTATTTAAAAATATTACAGGAATACAAATGTTTTTAGTTACAAGCATCACTTTTATTTTGGTTGAGTCAGAGTTATAAGTGTGCTCATCACCCAGATAATGTTCGTTATATCAGTCCAGTAGGTTTTTGCCCATCCTCCCTCCTCCATTCTCCCCCGTGCTTAATTTATACTTAGTCCAGTTTAATAGCAAGTACATGTGGTGTTTGCTTTTCCATTCTTTAGATACTTCACTTAAGATAATGGTCTCCACTTCCATTTAAATTGTTGCAAAAGGCTTTAATTCATCCTTCTTCATGGCTGTGTAGCATTCCATAGTATACATATATCACATTTTGTTAATCCACTCATGAAGTGATGGGCACTTGGGTTGGCAAGTGTCTTTTTGATAAAATAACTTCTTTTCCTTTGGGTAAATACCCAGTAGTGGGATTGCTAGATCAAATGATAGGTCCACTTTTAGTTCTTTGAGGAATCTCCATACTGTTTTTCCATAGGGGTTGTGCTAATTTGCAGTCCCACCAACAGTGTATAAGCATTCATTTCTCTCTGCATCCATATCAACATCTATTGTTTTGAGACTTTTTGATAAAAGCCATTCTAAATGGGGTAAGGCGGTATCTCATTTTTGTTTTAATTTGCACTTCCCTGATGATTAGTAATGTTGAGCATTTTTTCATATGTTTATTGGCTACTTGTTTATCTTCTTTTGGAAAAATCCTGTTCATGTCTTTTGCCCACTTTTTAACGGGGTTGTTTGATTTTTTTTTGTTGTTGTTGTTGCTGATTTGTTTGAATTCTTTATAGATTCTGGTTATTAGCCCTATATCAGATGTATAGCTTGTGAATAATTTCTTCCATTCTGTAAGCCGTCTATTTGCTCTGTTGATCATTTCCTTAGCTGTGCAGAAGCTTTTTAATTTTTGAGATAACATAAAGTGATAGTCTCTGGCCAACAATGAGTGCTGCTCTTTGTTCTGAACTTTCTCCATGTGGTACAAAGTCAGGGCTCAAGTGCACCACAACCCCCTCCTGGTATCACTCCATGTCCACAGCACCCATTTTAATTAGGACAGAGAGCAACCTATAGGTTTTCTACTGGATTTTACATAGTGTATGCAAAAGGAGCTCAGTTTCTTATTTTTGTTTTTAATCATGCAGGTACTGTTATCTGATTCACAAAGGGGGAAAAACTTTTAACTTTTCTGTGTTCCTTTTAAGGTTTTTTCCACATACAAAATGTCCCTTTTCCATTGTTATAATCAGAGTATAAGCATGATTTGTATTTTCTTTCTTGTGGCCCAAACAAAGAAAAAAATCATTGCATAGTGATACAGAGCCTTCAAAACAATCATTTAGCACTTTCCTAATATTCCAAGTTTGATCTACTATACATTCCTTAACTACTTCAATTTGTTGAAAATTTATTCTTTTTTATGCTTTTCACTAGTAAAAGAGTATAAGTAATGGTATTTCAATTTTCATGCTTTTAATTTTTTCTGTGTGTTCATATATGTATATGCAGAGTTAAACTGTGAGGAGTAGTTCTTCCATATGATAAATTCTCTGGTGGGGGAGCAATGTTTAATTTTTTTGCTTCCTTAAATATAATACCAAATTGTTTTAAAATAGGGCTATTCCAATTTTGACTGATTATAGAGGTTTCAGCAAGACCTAAAGAATAAATAAATATGACATGTGAACATACATCCAGATTAATTCCTTTATTCATTATTTTTTCATTCTTAGCCACAATGTCAGATACATACAAAATCTCCTGACACCATTTCTAAATGTTGCTAGCATAGGAATTAAAATATGGGGTATGTATATTGATTTTTTAAAAAATAGAAAGTATATGAAAGAAGTATTTAGAAGACATACTTAAGTATAAATCCATAACTAAACAGAATAAGAATATAGTATTTGAGACATAAGAGCAACACATTTGATAAAGTGGAGATTTGGAATATGTGGTGAATTTTTCATTGTTTTAAAAAATATACCTACAAATTCTAAAGCAATCCAAATACTCCCAATGCTACTGACTTCTTGTTAGACTTTGAGCATGAAATTTCAGTTGTTTGCTAATACTTAGTTCCCCCTAATTCCAAAAAGACTTCCAAGCCTTACATTTCTGCTTTTTCCCCATTCATTTCACCAGTAGTCCTCCACCACGTGGCGTGGAGGACCTCCACCACAGTGAGATATGATGGGGACAATCTTGGACCTGAGGGCCTGGGTTTGAGTTCTGGCTCTATGACTTTACTGGCTTCTACGTCTTGGGAAAGTCACATATCTTCCAAAATCTCATTTGTGAAACCAGTGTAATAACCGCCTCTGTTAATTCATTGGGTTTCTGTGAATGTCAAAAATCAAAATAAGTTTCTGAAACTATTTGGTAATAGTTCTACAAATACAAAGAATTTTATAATTTTCATGGTAACAGTTAAAGGATTAGAACATATGTCTGTATATGTGCTAAGAGGAAAATTTTATAATATAACAGAAACCTATTCTAGACTTTTAAAAAGTAGATATGGAAGTTTTCCAGAATAAAGTGTTTGAGATGTTTCATTTCTCTCTTTTTTTTTAATTTCAGCATATTATAGGGGTGCAAATGTTTAGGTTACATATATTGCCTTTGCCACACCCAAGTCAGAGCTTCAAGCATGTCCATCCCCCAGACGGTGCACACTGCACCCATTAGGTGTGAATATACCCATCCCCTCCTTCCCCTCCCACCTGATCTCTCTTGACAAATATATTTAGGTTTAAAATATAAAGGAAACTCAATCCTTTGAAAACATGAAATGTCTAGTATAACTGTTATCTTCATTGACAAAAATTATATGTATTTATAGTGTACAGTATGACATTTGGATACATGTAAACATTGTGGAATGGCTAAGTCAAGGTAATTAATATATGCATTACCTCACATATTTTTTGTGTGGTGAAAACACATAATCTACTAACACTTTCAAGTATACAATATATTGTTATTAACTATAGTCACTATGAGGTAAAATAGATCTCTTGAACTTTTTTTCCAGTGTAATTTTTGAGGGCTCTCAAAAACATTTAAGAACAGTTAAGAAAACACATTAAAGAGAGGTACATTATAATTTTATTTTCAGATAATGAATACCAATCTTATTTCTGTACAGAATAAATAAAATGACTTGCTCCTTTGTAAGGGGCCTATTAGGTCAATATCATGCCAGGAATAGATATATCCATTACCTCAATTAATTTTCTAAATAGGCCTACAAGCAGGCAGCATTGTTACTATTTCACAGATGGAGAAAACTGGAGGTCAAAGAGTTTGAGAACCTCCCTCAAGGTAAACTGAGGTAAACCTCCCTCCAGGTTGGAACTGGCTAGCTGAGCATCCAAGAGGGCCTGACTCCTTATCTCAGACCTCGTGGTTCAGGTACAGCTGAAGAAAGGGCAAAAGGGAATGTTCCAAAGCAAAGGAAATGTGCCCTGCCACACACCCAGAGGAAGCTGTCAGGATGCAAATGTGCCCAGGACACATTTAGGTGTCTGAGGTTATCTCAAGTCAGAGCTAACAATAGTAGTGCTTTTGAAAGATTCTAACTACTTCCTTAATAAGAGTCTTAGTTACCTCGTTTGCAAATTCCTAGTAGGTGGCTTGAGTTTCCTCCTTAGTTACCCTTTGTGTAAAAAAAAATGAAAAAAAAATATTTATCCCAAACCTATATTTTGAATTTATTAACGTGGTATGATTGAAGCCCTTTCTAAAGTGTTTAGTAGACTCACCAGGAGAAAAAGCAAATGTGATAGCAAGAGCAGCTAAGAAGTGTGCTCATTTCATTCTCTCCAGATTAGGGAGAAGTGGGACCAGTGGAAGAAGAAACTTACCAAACAGATTGGCTCCAGGAGTCCTGATGAGAGTTTAAAGGGTTAGCCAGCTCTTCCCCAAGAAACATGGGTTAGTACTGTTCATTATATTCTGCATAACCGTTTGTGAATACCAAAGACTGTCCTCTGATACAACATATATGTTAAAAAAGAATAGAATCACCTCACACCCATTAGAATGTAGGATGGCTACTACCCCCCAAAATAAATAAATAACTGAAGGGCACACAAGTCCACAGAGGGAAGTAAAAGTCATCGGAAATCAAGTGAGGGTTGCGGGGAAGGAGAAGGGGGGGAAAACATCTAATGAGTACAATGAACACTATTTGAGCGGTGAGCACATTTATAGTCCTGACTCAATCATGTAACAAAAACATTTGTACCTTCCCTTAGTATTTTGAAATATATGTATATATATATTTTAAACAGAAAATAACAATTTGTTGGCAAGGGTGTGGAGAAATTGAAACTCTTGTGTATGTTGGTGGGAATGTAAAATGGTGCAACCAAAATAGAAAACACTATGACAGTTCCCTAAAAAATTATGATTCCACTTCTGGGTATATATGTAAAGGAATTAAAAGTAGGATCTCTAAAAGATATCTGTACACCCATGTTCACAGCAGAATTATTCACAGTAGCCAAAAGGAGGAAGCAACTGAAGTGTCCATAAATGGATGAATGGATGAACAAAATGTAGTATATACATACAAGGGGATATTATTCAGCCTTAAAGAAGGAAATTCTGACATATGGTATAACATGGAAGAATCTTGAAAATAGCATGCTAAGTGAAATAAACCAGTTGCAAAAAGACAAATAATATAAGATGAGGCACCTAGAGTAGAGGCACCTAGAGTAGATAATTCATAACACAGAAAGTAGAATGGTGGTTTCCAGTGGATGGGAGAGGTAGAGAATGGGGAGTTCTTAATGGCCTAGCATTTCAGTTTTGCAAGATGAAAAAGTTATGGAGATTGGCTGCACAGCATTGTGAATGTACCTATTGGTACTGAACTATACACTTAAAATAGTTAAAATTATAAAATTTATGCTATGTATATTTTACCACAATTAAAAAGAAATATAATCCCTCTTTATCTGTATGGTCCTTCAGGCTGAAAGAATTTAATTCTGTTTAACTCAAGTAGAGAAGCAAACTACTGGATGGCTATGGAAGATCTCAGACAATTGGAGAAAAAGCTGGAGAATCAGACCTAGGACACAACCCAGAACCCGGTGGTCTCTTCAGCCTTTGTCATCAAGAATCAAATACCATCATTTTCAGCCTTTTTTTTTTTTTTTTTTTTTTTGGTCACTGTAGGTCCAGATAAAACTTCTAGGGATAGAGCATAAAAGTGGTCCTACTTGATGAAGAACATCATTAAACTCATCTGAAAGTGTGGGGCAGGAAAGTTATAAATATTTGTAATTTTTGATGTTCCCATATAGTCAAATTGAGAGGCTTCTCTCAAATAAATGAGAATAAATTATAGTCCTAAAAAATAACAAATATTCATACCACACATGTCAGACGAAAATTAACAGATATGTAAGAGGCAATATTTTCAGGGCAGGACACAAAATTTGTTACTGTCAAGAGTAGAGAGATAATATGATAGCACATACAGAATTAGAATTGTTCCAGAAAACATAGGACCTGCTATTTGCACAGCAATAATTGTTTGAAAGAATTCTTGAAGTAACAATTGTTTGTTTTGTTTTAAATACTTCAGTTATGACTTTTATTGATGACTCTACCAAGACTGGCAATGAAATTGTAGCCAAGTGTTACCCAGAATTAAAGCAGACTGATTCATAAAAGGATTTGCAAGCTTCTTTGGGACTCATGCAAAAGACACGGTCAGTAAGAAACTAAAGCTTTTGTCTAAGTAGAAAGCATTCAGTAAGTCAGTGTCTAGAAAGGAAACCAGAAACCACTCTGAATATTTTAAGCAGAGAGAGATTGAATGCAGTGGGTTGCATACAAAAGCACTGGAAGGGCTAGAAAGGAGGAAAAAGATGTAAACCAGAGACCAGGAAATAGCTAAGGGCCACACTCACCATGGAGCTATGGAAGTGTGGCTGCTGTTGTTGCTGGAGCCGCCCAGATGCTGCTCCTACTGCTGTTGCTGGAACCCCTGATTGCTTTCAGTTGCCTGTCACTACTACTGATGGGGTCACCCTTCCTCCTGGCTTTTTAGCTCCCACAAGTGGCTTCCATTATACCTCACTGGATGAAAACCAGCTAGCAAGGGTTTGAAGAATGAGGTTTTTGAGCATCCAGGCCCCTGTGATATACAGGAATGGTGCTAGATACCAACAGACCATATCTGGTATAGAACTGCCTAAACTGGATATACCAACTATTATAGATTAGTGGAGAAAGTCTCCAGTAGCTCCCCGTTGCTCTTCAGATGGGTACCAACACATCGACATGGCCTCCAGGGCACTCCATGACCTGATTCTTACTTACCTGTTCAGTTTCTACCCACTTGTCTGTCTTAGACTTACTGAATTTCAGTCACTGAGTTCCATTCCACTTTCAAGGATTTTGCACATTGAACTCTGTGAACTTGAAGCACTCCCTCTTTTTCCCTCCCAGTCCAGAACCCCGCACCCTCCAACCATCCCTCAAATTCTTAGTTGGCTAAATTAATTTATTCTTCAGATTTTTAACTTATATGTCACTCTTTCAGAGAAACTTTCCCTGTTGTCACCACCTATTAATGTAAATCAAGTAGTCCTGTTGTAGTCTCTCAAGGAACCATTTACCACACATTCAACACCTATAACAACTTCCAATTGTGTGTGTGTGTGTGTGTGTATATATATATATTTTCATGGATTATTAAAGATCTCTATTCCTAAATTCTTAGGCTGCATGAGTGAACTACCTATGCCTATTTTGATCAATGCTGTATCCCTAGGAACTAGTACAGAATATGGCACATGTGGCTATTCTATAAATTTTATTAAATCAATGAATAAATAAATTACCTAAAAGGACATACACTAAATCTTTATTTATAGTTACCTCTAGGGAGTGAAGAGCATAATTTTTTATACTACACACTTTTGTTCATTTTAATGTTTTCAACAAGAATGAATTACTCTTGTCTTATTTTAAAAAAACACTTTTCTTTTTATTAGTATAATTCATAATGAAGAAACTCTCAGCTTAGGAATTTATCCTAAGAAACTAGTAAGCATTACACACTAGATTTGCATGCATGGATGTTTATTAAAGCATTGATATTGATCAAAAATTATGATTGACAAAGAAGTCAATGAAAGCAACTCAGTAAACTATGTTGTGTGCGCATGATCATGCTTAAGTATGGGGGCAGATAATCTCAACATATTATTAACTAAAGAATCAGGTTACAAATGTCTGGAAACTATATACTGTAACATTTTGTTGGTTGGTGAGATTATGGGTGAATTTCATTTGCTTTATTCTTGTTGCTTATCTACATTTTTATATTATCTAAAAATAAAAAGGCATTACTTGTTTTGAAATGTTTTTTTTTTTTAAGTTTTTTTTATTTCAGCATATTACGGGGTTACAAATGTTTAGGTTACATATGTTGCCTTTGCCCCACCCAAGTCAGAAAGTTTTCAAAAGAAGATAGACTAATGGCTAACAAACTTATGAAAAAATGCTCAAGATCTCTAATCATCAGAGAAATGCAAATCAAAACCACAATGAGATATCACTTATCTCCAGTGAGAATGGCATTGCTTTTTAAATAAGAAAAATATCATTATAAAAACAAACAAAAAAGTTTCTTTCGAATTAGGTAAACAAAGAACAAATTAGGTAAAGAGAACCATAAAAGGTGTCCTGTCTGCGAGAGTGACACAGACACCTTCTGTTTATCGACATTGAGGGGCAGATGAGCCCAACCTGCTCACTAAGCAGGCAACACATGAGATCTAGAAAGAGGGATGATGGTTTCGTCTAAGGTCTGAGCTCACACAGCTGATTTGGAGTCCAAACTCAAGTTTCTGCTTTCTAGGCCACAGTGGAGTATAAGCAGAGTTGGGTGAAATCCTGGCATCTGACAAAGGAGGTTGGGCCAAAGGCTTCAGTAATAAGTTCAGGGATTAAATTACCTCTAAGTGTGTCCAAATTGACTCTATGTCACAAACATTGGACCCCATTTGAAATTGTTTTTATGTGTTACTGACTGAAAGAAAACATGTCTATAAGGCAATAAACTTATTGTCCATATTATAAAAGTAGAGTGCAGTAGCTATTTCCCACATGTTGATTCATATTGATTTCATTTCTGTTTGGGGTCTAATTACTCATCAGACATGGTGAGGAGCTAATGATAATGAACAGAAATATTTAACTGAATGGTATTGAGCTCCTCCTATATGCAAGAAAGGAGTGGTCAAAAGCATCTTGTGTGAAAGCCCTGATCAATTTAGCATCTCAGAGGGTAAAGCTGACTGTCAATACTTTTTCTCCATTATGTTCCTGCAGGATAACATTTTGGCTTCTTCCAATTATCTCATCTAGGCAGCAGCATCTTGAAATCAGGTTAAATAAATTGGGAGAAAAAAGAATCAGAGGTCTCCCAAAGAAGCAAAGTTTACAAAACTAGCAGGAGGCCAGCTCATGTCATGACCTTGTCAAAAAAATCTTATCACTGCCACCATTGAAGTCATCCTGGTCTGTGATAGTCATACTCTCTTCACTTAAAATAATAATGTGTTATTCTAAAAAGGGTGACATATTAAGTGGTTTCAATCAGCATTAGTGAATCTGATTCTTTTGTCTGTAATAGTTAGGGGAGGGAACATTTTTTGAAGAGATCAGAGGAGGGTGACAATGGATGCAAGGGACCGATTTGAGGCACTCGCTGAGTGGGCAAGACTGGGATGCGTGAAGCAGGGGATGGCGGCAGCAATTGAGGGTTCCATTTTCCTGGGCTGGGAGAAGATGCCACCGGGGGAGAGAAGAGTACAGATTTTTTTTGTTTTGTTTTGCCTTGCTTTGCTTATGTCAGGTACCACTTCTTTCATCAATGTTGACTTTCTAAAGATGAAGGTAAGGACCAAGGTCTTCAGTCTGACAGAATGAAAACACAGTATCAGAAGGATAAATTGGAAGTCTCAGTAGAGAATTTTGGATAAGTGAATCTATTGGAATAGTAAGAATAATGAAATTCAGTTAGCTCTATGGTTTTGTAATCATCTTTTGAGCAAAATCAGTGACTAAAAGATAAAGTTTTGGACTGTTTTCCTCTAAATTTCTTTACAGAGAAACATGGGTCTTTACAAAAAAGCATCCTCCTGTTAGTGTCACTACTTTAGTGTCAACTGTTATTTAAATGGGTAAATTGGTGACATCTTCTTTGCTGTTCTTTCACATGCTTAAAGTTAATAGTTTGCTGTACATATTCTTCCAATAGATCCAATAATTTTGTAGAACTAATTAAAAAGTAGTTGACGGATCATTTCGCTTTTTTCTAAAATACCATATAAGGTATAAAAATTAAAGACTTATTAGAGAAATTTGAATTTCTCTCATTAATGGTAACAGTCAGAAGCGATTTAGGACTATCAAACAGGCTTAACTGGGTACCACAGTGCTCAGAAAGGCAACAGCGATTTGGCAAAGGCACAGATGCAGTATCAAACATATCTGAAATCTTATTCTTTTGCCGCAAATTAGCTGTGCGAACTCATGCAAGAATAGTGATTCCCAAATTTTAATGGTTTAGATATCACCACAACTTTTTCCCCTATCTGTATACCACCTGTATCATTACTTACTCAACATTTCTTTGTCTTGATTCCTTTTTGATAGTTTGAACATTTTATTTGAAAGGAACATGTAAACAGAAAGCTACTTGCTATGAATATGACTTAATCATAGAAATATACACAATGAAAAACTACGATAAGATTATTATATTCTAGCAAGATACAGATACTTCTTAAGTTATAGATGGAGCTGTGTCCTAATAAACCTATTGTGAGTTGAAAATACTATAAATCAAAAGTGCATTTAATACACCTAACCTACCAAACATCATAGCTTAGCCTAGCCTGCCTTTAATGTGCTCAGAACACTTACATTAGCCTACGGTTGAGCAAACTCATTAGACAATATGGCACACTGTGCAGTATGGTTGTTTACCCTCCTGATCATGATCAGATGACTGGGAGCTGCAGTTCACTCCTGCTGCCCAGCATGGCAAGAGAGTATCATACCATATATCACTAGACTGGGAAAAGATTGAAATTCAAAACTGGAAATACGTTTGTACTGAGTAGGATCACTTTCCTGCCACAGTAAAGCTGAAAAATCATAAGTAAAACCATCATAAATTGGAAATTGTCTGTACTTGTGGTGGATGTTACTACTTCTGAGCATATTGAAAAGCACACACCCATGTTAGGGAGGTCTGTGAGACTAGTTCTGTCTGCTAGATTGTTAGGTGAAGTGACACATAGCACTTCTAGGCCCAATGATTTTATTTAATTGGCAATGCACAATTCCCTCTACTGTCTTCATATGATCTGACAAAGAAAAAGCTGCAGGTTTCAGAGGATGTTGGTATAAGATGGCGAAGCCTCAGCCTTGGTCCCTGAGTGACAGTGGCACATATTTGCTTCCATCCTGAACACTAACCCATATAGGACTTAAACTGTGAATAAGAAATATACTTTCACTCATCCCAGTCCCTAAGATATTGGGTATGCTTTTTACCCACAGCAAAACCTAACTTATTAGTTTTCCTGATTCATACAACTTTGTTGCCAACCTAAGACTATGGGCTCTTGCTCTACTTCTTCTTTATTGAAAAAAGGGAATATTAGGAAGTGTTAGAGAGATGTTAAAGAAACATCAGTTGTAATTTGAGATTATTTTTCCTAGCATGCAATGAAAACTTTAGGAAAAATTAAAAGGAGAACAATATTTTTCATATACTTTAGGTATATCTTCATTCCTTAAAATACACTGAGAAAAATGAATAAACTCTTTGATCTTTAATTTCATTATCTAGAAAATGATTAAAAACAATTGGCTCTATGATGATTAGAGAAAAATATTAAGATGGCAGTTACTAAGAATACAATAAAATTTTTTATCGTATATTTTATTGTCATATTTTAAATTTACATGATGTCCTGAGCCCAGGAGTTCCAGGCTGCAGTGAACTATGAACAAGCCACTGCACTCCAGCCTGGACTACACAGCAAGACCCAGTCTCTTAAAAAAAACTTACATGATATCATGCAATGTAGCACAATAGTATTTTGAGGCAAGTATTTATTTAGCATTGTTCTAGGCTCTGGGAATATAAGAAATAATGATGATAATTTGGTTAGGGCAAGCTTCTCTGAGCAGATGACATGCATGTAGAGACTTGCATGTTGGAAAAAAGCCCTCTATGAATGACCTGGAGGAAAAGTGTAGCAGGTAGAGGGAGAAGTGTAAAAAGAACATACATGTTGTGAAAGAGTAGAATCAGGAAGACCAGGTACCCAGGGAACAAGGTATAGCAGATACGAAGAAGTCTCATTTGGAATATGTTTTGAAGGTAGAGAAAATAGAATATATTAATGGTTTGGCCTGTGGTGTGTTCAAATATACCTAAAACAATAGTTATCACTTATTGAATTCTTACCATGTATCCAGCTCTGAACTTAATGCTTTTCTTTCTTTTAACCCTCACAATACTACCCATGAGACATATAGTATTATTGCTCTCATGTTCTCATCTGGGAAACTGGAGCTAAAGAAGTTAGGAAACTTACCCAAGATTACACAGCAAGTTAATAAAAGAGCTGGGAACCCACCCAGATGTATTTGACTCCAAAGGCTGTGCACTCAATCACTTTTCCATCCTGATGACAAGGAATGCTATTTTACTTTTCCACTGATTTACCAGCAATTGCATTTTTCTATGTCAACTGTGTCCTGCTTCTTGTCTTTTGAATATTTGGAGTCTGATCATGAAGACAGCCTAAGATATATCCATGTGCTTAGGATTTTGCCTGTGTAAACAAAACACTTCGCAGTGGAATGCAAGGGTTGAGGGTTGCAACAACAGTCCAGCTATGCAGAGTAGGATGGATGCCACTTAACTTTGACCAATTACTCACATATGTCTTGAACGAGAAAACTATTCGTTGGTTTCCTACAATTATCCATGGAACAGTGCAAGGTTCTGGGTCACTTCACGGTAGGTGGTTGCTTTCCAAACAAAGTCATTTTTGTGTGTACATGAGTTTGTGTGAGTAGGAAAGGGTGAAGAGGGAATGCAAAGAGCAAGTGAAATGAAAGATGGATTAGAGTTTGCCAATGGGATGTGGCATCATCAAGTTGCCTTTAAAGAGAATCTTCGTAAACTAGAATAAACTTGTCATAGCAAGAGGAAGCACAGTGCAAAATGCACATGGTTTGAGCCAGACACACCTAGGCAAAGATTATATGTGTGTTATTAACTCACACATGTCCATAGGCAAGTCATTTTATTTTTTTGAGTCCTAGTTTCTTCAACTGTAAAATGAGAATAATAATAATTACTATACAGTTTGGGGATTACAAATGATGCAGATGAAGAATTTGGTGCATAATCCATGTTTAATAAATAGTAGCAATAAATGGTCGGTATTGAGTTTCACTGTAATCCTTGGGATATTTTTTCTTTTTAATTTTTATTAAATTATTTCATTCATCTTTTTGAATAGGTGATATCTATTCCTGGTACAAATTCAAAAGTTATAAAAAAGTATAGTAAAAAATTGTTTTCTTTGCTCGCTTGTATCCCAGCAACCTGATTCTCCTTCAAAGACGCAAATCCTGTTATAAAATTCTTGGACATCTTGTTAGAAAATATGCATATCACTCCTTTTGTTCCTTTCATAAACGGTAGCTAGCATACTATATGGTTCTGAATTTTTAAAATCACCTTAGAGATCACTGCATATAAATTCAAATAAAGTTCTCTTCTCCTTGTTCTCCTTTCCACTTTCTCCTTCTCTGTGTCTTTCATTTTTCAAGTACATTATATTTCATTATCAGAATTTGAAGGACCAGTCCCCTAACAAAGGACGTTTAGAGGTGATTCCAATATTCTGCCATTGGAAACAATGATTAATATCTTGGTAAAGAGTCAAAGGCGTATGGGCATTAGATTCATATCTAAAGAGTTGTCACAAATTCACATTCCCACCATTGGTGTATGGGAGTGCTTGTTTCCTCACACCAAATGTGGTGTATTTCTCTCATTACAAGTGAAGTGGTGTCAGTCTTTTCATGTTTTAAGATCATCAGTTTTTCTTTTTTGTACAAGATGTCTGTTTAGTTATATCTTTTTATCCTTTACATGTTTTTGTATTGAGTTATTGATTTTGTTTTCCACATAGCCCTCTACTTAAGTAAATATCCTTTTATTATTACATTAATTATAATTTTTAGCTTCCTTTTGCCATTTTTTATTTTCCCCTAGCAGAGATTGCTTATTTTTATAGTTAAATCCATCAATCTTTTCTGTCTTTTTCAACTTGTTCATTATAGACCAAGTTCTACACTCATTATTTTGAAATTATATTTTGTACCATCTAAGATTTGTTTTATTGTAAGGTATAGTTATAAGTTAGAGATTCTGTTTGGTTTCCTCAACATTATTTAATAATAACTGATCTTTTCACCACTAATTTGAAGTGTCTCTTTTTCATATATGAGATTTTTATATGAGTTTTGGTTTATTTTGGTGGCTTTCACTCTTTCATTAATCTACCTACTGATAAGCCAATAACACATTTTTATACTATATTGCTTTATAATAGGTTTTATGGTAGGGTCAGAGCTTTTCTGTGCAATTATGTAGATAGTACATAGCTCATTTTCAAGACAATTTATATATAAACCATCAGGTTAATGATACCTCCTTCTCTTTCACTCCTCAAAATTGTTCAGGGCACAGCCTACACAACTAATGGGCCAATCCCTTTTAATTATTTAACGTTTTCTTGGCCATTATTGCTTGTTCACATTTAAGTGGAAGTTTAAAACCAGCTTACATAATTTCAAAAATTCCTGCTGACTAGTGTTTTTCAACTGGGACTAATGAAATTCACAAACTAATTTAGGGAGAATTGATACCTACCTCACACCATATCAAAAAGTAGAATCAATTCCAAGTGAATTTTATACCTAAAAGGAAAAGCTAAACAAAAAAAATGAGATAACATATAGTTAAGATACTCTTATGACTTTAATGTAGAAAATCCTCCTTAAACGTGGTACAAAAGTTCTAATAATTTGTGTTCAGAATATGTAATGAGCTCCTACTAATCAGTAAGAAAGAAATAGACAATCTCATTAGAAATATAGGCAAGAGACTTAAACAGACAAAAGAGAGTCTCTGAATATTCAACTTCATTAGTAATCAAGGAATACCAATTAAAGCCTCAATGAGATACTCTTTCACATATAACCAGACTTACAAAAAATTAAAAAGGCTAGCAATACCAAGAGTTGGTAAAGTACGGGGCAATGGTCATTCTCACACATTGCTGGTGGGAGCATAAATTGGTACAACTTTGGAAAACTGTTTAAACATTATTGGAATTGAATACATGCTATGCCATATGATCCAGCTACTCAATAGAAATGTGTGCATATATGCACCACAATTCATGCACAAATGTATTCACAGCAAAATTATTCATAATAGCTCTAAACTATAAACAATCTAAGTATATAGCAACAATAGAATAGATGAATACAATGACAGTGGTATTTGTATACAGGAAGATACTATGCATCAATTTAATGACTGCAGCTACATGCAACATGAATAAATTTCATAAACATAATTTGAAGTGAAAGAATTTATATACAAAAGAATACATACTGTGTAATTCCTTTTATGTTATGTTAAAAAACAGGCAGTATTAATCTATAATAATAGTAGTGAGGATAGTGGTCACTTTTGAATAGGAGAGAAGGACTAATTATGCAGCATATAGAGGAATTTCTGGGTACTAATTATGTTCCATTTTTTAATCTGGGTGATGGTTACTTGAGTATGTTTACTCATGATATGTTCATGATGTTCATGATAATTCATTGAGCTGACACTTACAATTTGTGCCTTTTTCAAGCTGTGCTTTAAATTACACTGACATCTGTGTGTGTGTGTGTGTGTGTGTGTATACACAAGCAGATATAGGCTGATACCTTTAATCTGCTTGCTAGTCAATCATCATCAGATTTTAAAAATTCAAATTATTTTACCTATTTTACAATAAACACTTTAAAAATCCATTGTTTTCCTATTTCATTCCCTTTTCTACTTTCATATGCATATAATTTCAAGCCTTTTAGATATTTAAATACTCATCTATAAATAACATTCTTATATTGCTATTTATTCATTGATTTCAGCTTTAGATACTATCTTCAGACTCCTGTTGTGGAAAATAAGAATTTAACTGTCCTATACAATCCCTTCATACTCCTTCCTCTCATCTTCCCAATATAATTATATAATAATTACTAGATAGCTCACAATTAAGTATTTAAAATTATGATAAATATATAACTATATCAATATTATTCATAGATCATCAATACATTACATCTTGCTTTTTTATTAATTCTTGTTCTCTTGGAGGTAATAGTTAGCCTAAGAATCCCTTATATAAAGTTTTCTAATCTCCCTTAAAAGTTTTGACCACTGAAGTCAATATATGCCCTTTATATATTACTAACTTGTTTTTCATAGTTAGTAAACTCTGAATCATTCAACTGTTATCTGCTTGTTGGAGACTTCCCAAATGGTTATATCAGTGTACAAACTCAATTCATCATACTTCATAAAACTACTCTCCCTAATGTTTCCTCTGTATTTTGGTTTGCAACATCATCTAACATAGACACCTGCCTCCACCTAATCCACCACATGGAATCTTTCATGGCGGCCTGCCAGTTCTTCTTCACAAAGTTCTCTTATATCTGTTCCAGGGTTTTCATTTTCTCTTTTTTCCTCACTGGCTTTACATTGTTCTTGTCTTGGCCTCTCATCTAGCTGATCAAACAGACTTCTGCCTGGTTTCCCTCGTTCCAGCCTGTTCACACTCCCATCAGCCCTTTATACCACTAACAGATTTATTTTTTCAAATCACAAGTCTGATCATGTCATGCTCCTGGTAGTATGTTTCAAAGAATATTATAGTGCTATGCTGCAAAACAATGAGATAACATGGAAAAATCCTTATGATATTATGTTAAAATAAAATGTTGAAAATGAAACTCTATATAAGCTGCAATTAAAATTTTGTAAAAGTTAGCCTATACACTGGAAGGAAATACATCAAAATGTTAACTAGGTAGGGGACATGCTATAAGCATCTCCCCCAAAAAGGGGATGAGAAAAAGCATATTTGGAGGGAGATGCTTTATCAATCAGCTTCACCAATTGGGAAGGAAAAACATCCTTTGGAGAGAGTACTTGAGAGCTTGAAAAAAGTGAAGAAACTGACCAAGGAAGTCCCTGTAGGAGCCAGTAGGAGTTAGGATCCAGTGCACAGGAGGGACAAGAAGACAGCAGAGATGGAGGGAAGCGTGGCTACAGATCAATTTATAGGTGGAGAGGGAGTTTAACAGTGCTTATGCTTTAGGCTTTCGCTTTGTCTGTGAACTAGAACACAGTCCCTGTTGAGAGAAAGCACATAGGGTTGAGACAAATAAGGCGAGTAATGCTGACTAATGCCGTTAGTTGCATTTCTTAGGAAAATCTTCATTGCAGTGGTTGGGGGAGAAGCTCAGAGATGAACACAAGACCCCCAAGTGGCCCACAGGACTAAGCTGAGTTTGGAGTGAAAAAAATTCCTCGTTGTTACAAACTGCATGACTGTGGGATTTTTTTTGGCTGTGAAGGAAAAGGAGACATAATGTTCATTGCAAGGTAAACACAGGATCACGCTCAAAAGCAGTTTGGTGAACATTTAATGGGCAATTACATGATTATTTTTGAGATTTTTTTCCTTAATATCAAGTCACAGAAAATAGAAATGGAAAAGATCTCCTTCCTTTCCCCAAGCAAAACTGCCTGTTGTAAGGGACTCCAAGAATACACGCCTCATTTCCAAAGTCCTGGATAAGGAAGAGATCTCTACTTCCCTTAAGAATTATTTCATGGCCTAACAGTTACTGTAGCCAGGAAGCTTATTTTTTCTTCTCCTGATATTTAGTCCAAATTATATTCTTCTTGATTTCAACCTATTATTCTTAGTCATTTCCTCATGGTTAGCTTAGGAATCTCTATCCCTTCCTGGTATTTACACCTTCCAAATATTATGTCGACTTATCACCTGACCTGGCAATAACAGTTTAAAAATATACATTTTTGGTTTATATATAAAATGATGGTTTTACATCCTATAAACACACTATACTTGGATGTCTAGGGACTGGGGAAAATACACTTTTGTGTGAATGAAAATATGTAGGCCATATATACCTGATATATGTAATTACAATCTTCATAATTATTCATTTAAGATTTGCCAACTTGCACATGTGGAAATGTTCAATTTGTAATGTGATTATAACACAAAAACAAAGCATGTTTGATACCTGTGGCTTGGTCGTTTCATGGTAAGTGCAGAAAATTCAAAAAACCGTGTTACATTTCGTATTCCTGGCCAAGTCAAACTCTGAAAGTAGCTCTATAATTCTTGGGGAATCTCTTTAAGCAGACTTGTGTCAAGGTCAATTAGAATCCAAACAGCCTTTTTCTAATTGGGGTGAGGTATGCAGCTGAATAATTCTGTCATTAAGCAAACCCCTTATAAAGGTTACAACTCCAAGGCAAACCTCAGCCTCAGGGCTGAATAAACACAGGAGGATAGGACTGCAACATTCCACAACTGGCACCTTGGCCCCATAAGCCCTGGGGAGGAGGGTTTTGGATTTCTTTCTATGCTATTGCTATACACTTCTCCCTCCATCCCCCTGCCATTTCTCATACCTGGCAAAGACATAACAGAATTAAGGGGGCAAATGTAACTTTTCCATCAGCTTTTGCCTTGTCAAGAAGCCATACTATTTTTCCTTTTTGAGATGAGAATAGTGCAGAACTTTACAGAACTGGTTCAATTTAGGGGGAAATCCATGTTGGCTGTGGTATTCATGGCTTGTTCCAATTTGAATTCTTCTGTCTTTCTCAGATGTATCTCTTCCTACCTTTCCTTATGCCTTCAAGCTCCAGGAACTATTCACTACTACCCTTCATGGAATACTCAGTATAAATCATATATGTGTGTGTGTACATATACACACTTGTTCATGCCATTGCCTCTGACAGCAATACTTGGTCATAAAACTTCATAACCTTGAGGAATTGGCTGACCTTGTTTAAATCATGTCTCCACCAGTTATAGACTACATGATAATAGGTAAGGTATTTAACTTCTCTAAGTCTCAGTTTCCTCAACTGTAAAACTGTAATGGGTTTGCTCTTTTTTTGAGACAGAGTCTTGCTCTGTTGCCTGGGCTAGATACCATGGCATTGGCCTAGCTCACAGCAACCTCAAACCTCAAACTCCTGGGCTCAAGCAATCCTCCTACATCAGCCTCCTGAGCAGCTGGGACTACAAGCATATAACACATGCCTGCTAATTTTTTCTATTTTCAGTAGAGATGGGGTCTTGCTTTTGCTCAGGCTGGTCTTGAACTCCTGAGCTCAAGTGATCCTCCTGCCTCAGCCTCCCAGAGTGCTAGGGTTATAGATGTGAGCCACTGCCCCCAGCCTGGGTTTGCTTTAATATTAACCTTACAGTTTACTTTTTTGGAGGTAGAATTAAATTAACATATGCTAAGTGCCTAGTATAATCATAATCATATTTATAATTATAATAGCTAATCCTGTGGTGTAGGCAGAGATCCTTGAGAAAGAGACTTAGAAATAGAGATTTATATGCAGGACATTTATTGAGATTGCTGTTGGAATCAACACCTACGGTAGTAAAGGAAGTTGTACTGTGATGCAGTCACAACAAAGATCTCATCCTGTTTTATGGGGAGCTCTGGAGCTGCAACAGCCTTTAGAGTTGTCTCCACCTACAGCGATGGAAGTTTGGACCTTTATATCTCAGCACCAACTGGTCATTGGATAAGGACTTGTTCCAGGAGGGAGCATGGACTTTGGTAAGGAGACTGCTTTCATTTGAGGGCAATTCCTAGTAGCTGAAGGACTGATGAGTGCTGAAGTGGAGAAACATGCATAGTACATGTTAGCATTCAATAGAGACCATGCTTGGCATTGATTGGATTCACTTCTGGAGGAAGCTCCTTCACATTTCTGATGGATATCTTTTCCTAAGGAAACTTAAAAGGTGACCATTAGCAGTATAAGTATTCGCCATTGCTGTTGCAGTTGGTTTTAAGGCTGAAGCTGATACTCATCCTCTCCCACTTCCATCATTTTAAATTCTGTTGGCTGATCCAAATGCTGGTCTAGGTGACTTACCTTATGGGGATGTCCCAAAATTTCATCTCTTAGAGGTCTGGTCTTTTCGTCCTCATGCCTTTTCCAGTCTGTGGCTGCTTCATTTACCCATTTATCATCGAAATTAGCAAGGGAATATCAAGAGACACCCAGGTGGATCACATGAGCATCAAACATATTCTTCCCTGCCCTCAATCTGTGGCAGCAACTTTCCTTACTCCTGATTACCAAGGTTAATTATCCCTACTAGCATAGTGATTTCTTTCTTTGCTCTTGGTCTCTTGATATGCAGAGCCCAAGTTGATCAAGCAACAACTGCAACTTGAAGTTTATATAATGTCCTCTGCTGAAAGCACGTCCCTCTAGGTAGTAGGGCCTCTAAACTTGCAGGTATAGGAAGCACAAATTCCCCAAGTCAGTGGAAGAAATGGGAATAAGACCATTCCTAATTCCATTCCTTGGATCTTAGACCCAGGTTTTCTAAATATTGAAGACAGAGCATTGCATAAAAGTCATTGATTTAGGTGTAGATTGCATTGTGAAATATCCTCTCCTGTGCAGGATAAGGCCTCCTCTTCATAGTGTATCGTCTCCAAGCTGGCCCCTTAGATGCACTCTTTTCATCATTCTATCAGGCCAGCTGGGTGGAGGAATATAGGATAATAACCAATGGATCCCATGGCTATGTGCCCACTGCCACACTTACTTTGCTCTAGAGTGTCCCTTGGTCTAATGTGATGTTATGTGTAATCCCATGTTGGTGATCAAGTTCTGTACACCCTCAGTTAGTAGTGCTTGTTGAGGTCTTGCAAGCAAGAAAGGCAAGTTCATACATAAAATGCATGTTGGTTCTGAACAAGATGAGTTATTGCCCCTTGAAAGGTAGAAAAGGTCCAATATTGCAACTTGCCACCAAAAGTCATGTCCTTGAGATATGATGCCGTAAAGAGGACTTGGTTGGTCTCTATTCCTGGCATGTTGGACATTTGACAATGGAAATAGTTAGTTAAGCTTCAGTGAGGCCGAGCTTAGGCTCGTGGTCCCATGTAGAGCATGCATTCCTCCTATCACGCCACCCATTCCTGCATCTATGGTCCAAGTGCTGGGGCTGTTGGTGAGCAGTCTGGCTGACTTCAACTGACTGAGTCATTCTCTCTCCCCACTTTCAGCTTTATTGAGGAATAATTGACAAATAAACAATGTATCTGCAAAATGCATGATGTGATGATCTGGTATACATATACATTGTGAAATGATTACCACAATTAAGTTAATTAACACATCCATCACTTCACATAATTACTTTAAAATTTTTGTGTGTGTGAGAATGCTAGGATCTCTCTTAGCAAATTTCTGGTATACAATAGAATATTCTTAACTATCGTTGCGATGATGTACATTAGATCCTCAGAACTTATTTATCTTATCACTGAACGTTTGTGCTCTTTGACCAAAATGTCCTCATTTCCCCTACCCCTCCCAGCCTCTGGCAACCACCATTCTACTCTGTTTCTGGATTTGTGAATCATCCTTTTCATTTTGTTGTTTAGGGCCTTTTCTGTGGGAAATGTTGTCCTGTGAGTGACATTATGTAATATGAAAATCTTCACACTTCACAACCACTTGCATTAATCCATCCATATTCCTTTTTCTTAAAACCCCCTGTTCCTGACCTTCTAATCTCTCTCCTTCAGATTCCATAGTAAACAATCAAATTGGTTACAAGACCATATACATTCTCATCTGGACTATTTGTTTTTTTATACAGAGTGGATGACACATGACCACAATGATTATATTCACTGCCCAAAGCTCTTCCCATTAGGATAATTTTCTATCATTGCTCCTGTTCAGTAGTATTACCCATGAGTGAGGCTGTCATGCAGTTATAGTTCATTTTCAGTCTGCACACACAGAATGAGCCATTCATCAATGAACCTAACCCAGCATTTCTTCCTTTCTCATTTGGTTATATGGGGTCTCCCTCCTCTCACCTTGTTGTCACAGGTGTCAGCTGATGAAGAAATGCTTGTATAACAGTGTTGGGTGCTATGGGGGTCTGAGCCATAGTTTTCTTAAGGCCTCTGGACTGCTCATCACAGTCCTGGGTGTAATGTTTCCATCTTATCATGAGTTGCTGTTGGATCCACTCAAACTTCTGACTTGGTGAGTCTGGAAGAGTCTAGTTTGTAATGAGCAGTTCTAGCTACACGGTCACTTGAGATCTCATGGTTGGGTGCTTTATATCCACTATGGCCTAATAGTAAGTCAGGAGTTAGTATCCAAGAGTTATATAATTCTCATCTGCGAATGGCATGGCTTTTCCCCTGACCCTCAAGGATCCATGTTGTGATAATTGCATTGGGGCTCACCATAAAATCCATACAGCATATCTGCCCTTCACAGATGCCTCTCACACTGTAGAGTCTTCTGGCAAGTGGCCCAATGAGCAGGGCCACTTGCATTGTAACTTGTAACTTCTATGGAACCATTTTTCTGCTCTGGCAAACCTTTACTAAAGATCAACATTTTGTGTCTCCCAGTATTTGAATCAGAGTAGTATCACTAATTGTAGAATACACTGCCTCCACAACCCAAAGAGGCCTATTAGATATTTACTGTTTCTTTTTCAGTGGTGGGAGGTGTGTGATGCAGTAATTTGTTCTTTACATTGTATAGGAAGTTCTGTCAGGTCCCAGATCATTGTACCCCAAAAATCTTCACTGTTATGGCAGATTTCTGAATCTTCATTAGGTTTATCTCTAACTTTCTGGAATGCATATGTCTTAACAAGATCTCCAATATACCTCCCACTTCTTGATCTAGTTTAACTAAGATGACATAGTTGATATGGTAGACCAATGTGATTCTCTGCAGATTATACATATGGTCCAGGTCCTTTGGTCAGGGAATGGGAGAATAAACATAGCCCTGAGGACAAGGTTGTACATAAATACCACTGTCTGTCTCAAGTCAATTGAACAGTTCCTGATCTTCCTTTCTGCTAAGATTAGAAAAGAATGTGTCCACCAGATCAGTGGTCATATTGAATGTATCTGAGGTTTTATTAATCTACTCTAGCAATAGTACCATAAACCTGTCACAGCAGGTACAATTGGGACTACTACTTGGATGAGTAGTAGTAGTTCTTAATAGTCCATTATCATCCTTCAGGGTCCATATCCTGCTCAGTTTGCAGACCTGAGCTACCTCTATTCTCTTAGAAAAGGTAAAAAACAAACATTTCAATACCTATTAGATGTATTCTCAGCTGTCACCTTAATCTTGGTGCTCAATACAATAATTGCTCCTACCTTGCTTCTGTTATTATTTTGGCTCCCATTGTCCCCATTGTTACCAGGAAGCACAGTTCTATAGAAGCATCTCCTAACCACAAGCCCTGGACTATAGAAAACAGTCATTTCTAAGTTTCTTAGTAATGTTGGTTCTCTGACCTGCACATTTCTTATCATCTTGGGAAACTGCTCCCTGGCCTTCCCATGGAATAGTCATCTAGTAGGTTTTCTGATCCTATGAAATGTATGCACTGTAGCATGCCCATTTCTCTCAGTGTTCCTTTATTCTTCCTCACCTGCCAGAATATTATAGTAAATGTATTTCACTTAGCATGGACCATAACTTTAAACAAACTCCCGAGTGCTATCTTAGCTCCAGCTCCCAAGATCAGTTTCCAGGGTATTAAATCCTGTGTAATGGTTGAGTACTCCCATATTAATAAACTATTCCTTATCCAACTTTATATTCCACCCTTCTTAATCCAGAATCCTCAGGATACAATCCTGTACATATTCTCCTGCCATCTGTTCGGATATGCTGGTTGGGACCTGTCACATCCTTCTCTCCCTTAGCAGACTCCAGCCCTTCCCTGACTGGGTTACATTGAGGCTCAATTCCAGTTACAGCATTTCCCCTTCATTTGCAGTTTAATTTTCCAGAGTTTCAGTTGAATGGAAACTTCCAGAAATAAACAATTTATAAGTGTTTTCACTTGCACACTGTTTTGAGCAGCATGATGAAATCTCACATTGTCTTTCTCTGTTCTGCTCAAAACTTGAATCATGCCTTTGTCCAGCATATTCACATTATATATGTTACCCACCCAGTAGTCACTTAGTAGTCTTCTCAGTTATCAGATCAACTGCAGCAGCATTGCTGTGCTTGTTCAAATAATCCTTATTTTACTTACTAATGGCCCAAAGGGCAAGAATAGTAATGCTGGCATATTGTTATAATTGTTCTATTTTATTATTAGATATTGTTAATCTCTTACTATGCCTAATTTATAAGTTAAACTTTATCATAGGTATATATATGTATAGGAAAAGCATGGTGTATATACAGGGTTTGGTACTATCTGCAGTTTCAGGCATCCACTGGAGGTCTTGTAATGTACCCCTCTTGGTTAAGACTAGGATACCAATTAGCTTAGAAGACATAATGGGAGGTAGATCCTGGGGGCACTATTGGTTGTCCTACAAATACACCTTTGCATGATTTTCAGACAAGGAAAGAGTACTGACTTTGAACAGAGAGGGTGGGCTACTTATGCAGCTCCAAAAAGTTCAGAAGAACTTGGGGATTTAAGGTGTTTTCATACATCAACCCTGATATTCCCATTCTAAGGTCCCAGTGTCCCAGTACTTCATACCTAGGGTCCTGACCTTGACATTGCAGAATTGCCATGTTAAAAAGTTATCTCTTTTGGAGCTTTATTACTCTTACCATTAATTTCTAGGATGAATCCTCAGCTTTTTCTGCCTTCAGGGTGCAGGACCTAAGAGTCTTTCTATATCTTGCCAAGGAGGTCCACTGATTTTCACACTTAGTCTTTAAGTCATGAATAATCCTGGCAAACCTTTGATTTCCTTTCTCCAATGAGTGTATCCATTGCCCACATCAATAGCCATACAATTTAATAGTCCTTGTAGTTACTATTTCGCCAGTATTTTTTAAACAAACGCTATATCGCACATTTTAGCATATTCTTTTCTGTTGGTATCTGTACTAGTTATTTATTTTTACACCCTCCTCCCTATTTTTACACCCTAAAATTTTTACACAAATTTTACACCCTCCTCCAATTTTAGTGAATTAAAATAGAAATAGATATTTATTATCTCCCATAGTTGCCTTGGGTCAGGGATTTGGGAATGGCTTGCCTGGGTGGTTTCTAGCTTGGGGTTTGTCATGAGGTTCAGTCTTTACATCAGCTGTATCTGTAATCATGAGAAGGTTTGACTGGAGCTGAAATACTTCTATTTGGCTAGCAAATATTGTTAGCTGTTTAGTTAGGCCTCAGAGTCTCTCCACAGAGCTGCTTAAATGTCCTCATGACATAGCAGGAGGCTTTTCTCACAACAAGTGATCTGAGATAGCAAGATAGAAGTTTCCATGTGTTAATAAACTAGCCTCAGAAGTCACACACCATCACTTTGGCAATATTCTCTTAGGCACATGAAACATCCTTATTTTATGTGGGAGGGAACTGCACAAGAGCCTGAATACCAGGAGATGAGGCTCACTGAGGACCTTCTTAGAGACCACCTATCACGGCACCCCACCCAAGTTTACAATCCATGAAACTTTTAACATTCATACTCACTACTGCTCTTAATGGCATCCTCGTTGTCAATTGGCCAGCAGTGATCTACCCACAAAATTTCATTTTGGGGCCTGCATTCTTTGATGAGTCCTGGTACCAAGTGTCAGGTTTCCTGGAAGACAGACTCTGAGAAAAGGTTTACATATAAGTAGTTTATGGATGATGATGGCAAAATGAACACTTATGGGGAGGAAGGGCATGGGAAGATTTTGCAGAGGGAAAATTGAACTTTTATACAATTGTATCAAAGACTTCAACTAATACAAGAGGAGTTCTAGAACTCGGATGGCCTTTAGAGTTGTCCTGAATTAAGGCAAGGAGATGGACCTTTATAACAACCATCAACCAGTGATTAGATAGATAGATAGGATATTATAAATAATATAATATAAATAATAGTCTGTGTATAATATCTATCTATCTATCTATCTATCTATCTATCTATCTATCTATCTATTTATCTCCAGAATTTGGCTACTTTTTACCACCTCTTATTACTCTTGTCCAAGCCACCACAATACCTTATCAGGGCTCACAGTGCCCTTGTCATCTGAACTCAGCTATCTCTCCAGACTCCTCTCTGACCATGTTTCTCTCGGCTCATTCCTCTCTAGCACAAGTGTCACCTTAACACACAGGCCACATCTACACCCCCTCTCCGGCACACTCTATCTTCTGACAATACTGTATTTTCTTTCATTGCTCTTGTCACTATCTGATAATATATTACACTTATATTCATTTATTTGTTATAACATTGTCTTCCACACTAGATTGTATTTTATGTAAGGTCAGGGTTCAATTTCATTCATCCTCAGTGCCTGGAAATGTGCCTGTTATACAGTGTAGACCATATAAATATTTGGCAAATCAATGAATAATTTCATTATTGACAACTTCTTGGTATTATTAGATGTAGCATTGATGTGCTTTGTTAGAAATATTTGTGGGTTCTAATTGAACCAATGCAGGAAGCCATAGACATCTTTTTATGCTCAGAATTATCTTCTTTGAGTTAAATTTGGCTTGAATTTTGAGACAAAAGGCAGCATTCTGTTTTCTAAGTGGCCCTATTTCCTCTTGCATTGACATCCATTTCGGAGCACCTATTGTACTGTGAACTTTGCTCTTGCAGATTCTATTGTCTGGCTTTGCACCAACATAGAATCCCTTGGGATTAAAACAAAAGGGATATAGTATCACCCCATTTTCCATGGCTTCTTTTCAACTCTTGCCATTTAGATTCTCACGTATTCCCAGGACCAATCTGATCTGGGGACCATTAGGAACCTTGTGTCCTCCGTGGTCTGTCTGGCACCCACGTTTGTCATTCCTCCTCGGTTTAAACGGTGGGTGTTAGAGGAAATGAAGAGGAGCAAGATCACTAAAACTAATTCATTTCTTGTAAACCTATTTAGTGCATGATGCAGTAGACTCTTAGCCTTTCTGTTACTTTGAAATGTTTAAGTTATCAAAATTCAATTTACCTATTTAGAAAGAAATCTCAGTAGCAGCAAATCCACAAAGATGTTACATCCAGCTCTGCTCTAGCAGAGACTTTATCCAAAGTCTCATTCTTGTGTCTCTGCAACATTCAGGAGATTCTCTAAGGGATTCGTGGATAGGAGAGAAAACATCACTGTTTGGTAGGTCAAATTAGAAATATTTAGGAGTTTTACAAAATTTGGCCAAGTCTCGGTGAATACTTCAATGTTTTCATTTTTCTGCCTATTTTTGTGCCTTTGACTAACTATGCTATATTACTATAAAATAATGTAAACTCTATGAGAGCAGGGATAAGTTTCTATTTTTTTCACCCTATATCTAAAATATCGAGACCAGTTCCTGTGTATATTAGACACTTGATAAATATATTTCTTGAGAGAATTAAGATCTGGTTTTTTTTCTGCTTGTATGAATTTGACATCTCTTTATACTAATGTTTAGTTACACCAAACATAGCCCACATAAAATTTTTATTGTTTTTCTTTTTTGTGGAGAAATAATTTAACACTTAGAAAATATGCTCTTGATTTTAGAAGTTTTCATAAAGTGTCTTGCTTTCCCTAATCTTGTTTTGAGGTTTCAAGAGGTGTGAAGTTTTCATCATCTCTATGAATAAAAATATAAGATAGGTAGAATTTTATATTTTCAGTATTTTATCTACTCTTAACATTAATTCATTCTCTCTACAAATATTTATACTAGTGATGTCAAACACTATCTTTGCCTTGGAAGCAGTAGCAGTTGTCTTCATCGATCTTATACTATGATGGGAAAGATAGACATTGACTTAGCAAATTCAACTAAGGTGAATGTTGCAAAAAAGCAAAAACAGTGTGCCATGGGAGCAAACATTCAACAGGAAGAAATAATACTTAATTTGAAATCTGAAGGCAGAATTGAAGTTATCTTATCTAAGAGTTGTAGAACGAAGTGTTCCTGGTAGAAGAAGTAGCAAGTTCAAAGGTCTTGAGGAGATAGAAAATTTGGTGTATTTCCTTTTTTTAAAGTAAACTGTATGGCCTAAATTTCTGAGAACAAGGATCAAAGTGGTACGTAATGAGGCCAGAGAGACTGGCAAAACCCCAACTGTGTATATTCTTGAAGAGTATTTGATTTTAAACTTAGAGCCTGATAAGTTTTTAAACAGGGGATGGCATGATCAGAATTGGTAGAAAAAGTTGCTTTAGCTTTAGTGTAGAGGATGTGGTTAGAATGACACAACTTAGAAGACATTTGAAATATTTTGCATGGGAAACAGTGATGACTTGAACTAGGGTGGCATCAGTAGAGATAAAGAAAAGTCTATGAGATAATTGACTATTTAGGAGATAGAATTGCCAGGACTTGTTGAATGATTGGATTTGGGAAGTGAAGGAAACAGCAGATTCAAAAATGGCTCCAGATTTTTGCTAGAACCATGGGCTAAATAGTGGGCACCTACACTAAAGTGGGAAACACTTGGCTCAATAAATGGTAGTGTAGTCAGTCACCTACTTGGTGTGATCTGAGAAGTTACAAAAATTTCCCTTTAAAATCTGCTACTTATAAAATTTGTAAGATAGAAATTTAAAAGTTGGAAGTGTTTTATAGATAATTTTCCTGATGTATTTAGTCATACAAAGATGCCATAGGATGATTATTCAATCTTTGTCCAACTTTAACAGTAGAGAGTTCACCGTTATATTCTAGGGATACATAATGATTATGTCCCCATACTGCTATGACATAATGATTACGTCCCCATATTGCTAAAAGAATCTGCCCCTTTTCCAGAACTTGGCTAAAGGTCTTGACCAAATTGGTAATTGGTAGACACAACCTGCTTGGCACAGAAAATTAGAGCAAATATGGGTAAGTGAACTCAAGAGGTATTGATGAAATTCTGTTGGAAGAACTTGAACTATAGCCTTATAGTTGTATAGTATGAACTATAAGACCCAGGATGGCAGAGAGATGCTGTTGGGTGCTGGAATGCTAAGAGGAATATAGAAATGATAATAGAGCTGTTGCTATGACAAACGAGAGCCACACACAAATTAAAATTATGGCGGCACAGAAGCCGCAAATCCTATAGGGTAATTCATTCTGTAGAGAGAAGAATGTAGCAGACTCAAGGAGGAAAAGGGAGCGAAGAGGCCATGTGGTTCCCCAGAGAAAGAGCTAGGGAGAGGATATGCCTGACACTATTTTGGTTTCCATGAAGCCTGGCTGTACTGACCACAGTTAAGTTCTACAAGTATCTGTTTTATCTTCTAACAATTCACTTTAAAAAAATAATTATGCTAGAGTGGGATTTTGTTTGTTGCAACCATTTGACGTCCATATCAGATACTCTCATGAGAAAGATTCCTATTAACAGATACAGAGGATATAGTTTTCTTCTGTACATTGAGCTGCATCTTTCTTTATGCAACTTATGTGCACTGGTCCTTGGGAACCACGTTGAATAAGTCTAATTCCTCTACTGTATTACTGTCCACTGAAGATCATGGGGTGCCTCCTCTCTAAGTCTTCCTTTCTCCACACAAAACATCAGTGATTGCTTCAATTGTTCTTAACATAATTTGATTTTCAGACCTCTCCCCAATTCTTTCACATATATCCAAGTATCTTATGATTTGTCAGTGCGTTTAAAATATGGGACCCAGTATTAAATGCAGCACTTCATGTATAATTTGACAAGCTCAGAGTAACATAAGGTTATCACTATCCACTGTAACTTTGTAGTAACTAAATCTCTTTTAAGAAAATTCTTGTATTTGTGCTTTTTTAAAAAGCATAAATACATTTCTAGAAAAAAATACCATTAAAAATAAATTCTTTGGATTAAGACCCTATCACCTGGTACAATGAAAATACTCTTGTAAGGCAAGTAATGACATTAAGTTATTACCAGCTACTCAAACCTTACCTTATGGTCTTTCCAAGAAGTAAGCTAGAAGATATTTTCCTATCAAAATGAAACATAAAATATTATACATTTTGTGAGAAGAATAGGGATTCCTGAGCCAAAATATACCAAGCAATGCATGGAAGTCAGGTAGAGGCTAAGCTTCTAAATCAATGAGAATACTGTGTGGATTTGGAAGAGGAATCAATATAAATAAGGACAGTAAATGAGAGGTGAAAAGGTATAAAAAAATTCAGTTGTAGGTGGCAGTCAGTTTTCTGCCGACAATGCATTTTCCAGGGCTACTTTGAGATAGATGGCTTCTTAAGGTTAGTCCAGAAAGACAGCCTGCAATTTCTGTTTTTCTGGTTATGGGTGACTACTCATGACCAGTAAGCATGATAAGAAAGTAGCAAAAATCTTTAAAATGTCAATAATTAGCTGTAGATCTACTGGTCTCTGTAGCCAGGCTGCATGAACTGGCATACCACTGTAAATATATAAGATTAGGTGGTACTTTAATATCCTATGCCCAAAAGTCCTTATAGAGGAGAGTCAATGATTGATTATTAAATTTCTTTTTATGTTTTTTGTGTGTGGGAAACTGAGAAGTAAATGTGAAAAAGCTTTTTCCATCGTTGTATGGTCAGAGCCAGGAATAGACACCTCTTCTTCAAACATGGTTCAATTTCCAACCCTGCTGAGCCCTGCCAATTGCAAAGTGATCCGGTGTGTGCTGGCAATCTGTCCAGGCACAGTAAGTGATCATGTGCCACACCTTCTGCAATGAGGCATTAGCATTGGCATCTGGCAAAGGTTACCTCTGCCAGTAGAATGGCTGCCTGACTGTGGCTGTAGCTAAACAAGACAAAGGGTTTCACACTGCTTCTCTGGGCCAGATTTGCCTGGGGAGAAAAGTACTAAGTCAAAATAAGAAATGAAAGTAAGACATCTTCTTGTACCTTCTCAGGTCTGTATTAGAGATAGTTTCTGGAGCTGCAGGTTTCATTTAGCTTTCATAAGATCACAATGCTTAGTCTCAGTAGGGTTATCAGTTCTGTCACGTATTATAAACCCTCCAATCAAGGCAGTGGGAACCAGTGTTTCTATTTAATACCCGGAGAAATGGTGGAAGTCAGCGATTGATACCAACACAATGATGGGAAAAAGTGTCCAGAGGTGCTACTCACATAATCTCATTTTACAACATCTTGAAAATTCAATAGAAAGGACTCCACTAACAATACCATTACACACTACTGATTATTGTTCTCAAATGTTCCTAAAGCTCTAAAAGCATAACTTAACAATAAAAATGCTCTATAAATACATCCCAACAATGAACATAACTGTATTTTTTTCCTTTAAAAACAAAAGCACACCATGTTAGTCACAAGTCATATAATTTTACTTAAGCAATTTCTTAGTCAAAAATGCATTATCATTTTTAAAACATTATCTAATCTAAGTATAAATAAATGAGCTATTCCTTGACATTAGAAAGTGTTTCCAAATAATTTGGAAAAATTGAAGAATATTGCACCATGGACAAACTACCACCTATTTAATATGTGATTTTTATTGATATACATATTTTATTATCATGAGTTCTATCTCATTTGCAAAAGTATTTGGGAAAAATAAGCAAAGTTTTCTTGCAGAAAGCATATATAGCTTTAAAATTTCCTGTTATTTGTGTCTATGATTCTTAGTTTTATCTTTGGCCATTAAGACTTTTGGAATAAGCATATTTTTCAAATGAGTTAAAATTGTAGGAAGTTAGTACTACATCCTGTCCTTAAAAACAAACAAACCAACAGCTGAAAACCATATATGCAAAGTATGTGCCAGCCCTTGAAAAAAGATTTCAAGCTAGTTTAGAAAAATATATTTTGTGCTTCCTGTTTGTACTCACATCACGGGACAAGAAGAGAGTACATACCACTCTTATTTCTCCAAGAATTTTATATTGTTTTATTCTGCAAATTGAAAAAGCTAACAAATAAATAATTTTTACTTAATAAATTAATATTAAATATCTAACAGTATTAATTTTTTAGTGTTACAGTTATAAATTTTAAATTGTTTGAATACTATTGAAAATAATAAACTATAAAGGTACAAATGGTCTTAACATTATTTTCAAAGCAACTGGGAAATCCATGTGCTTTTTAAAAATTCATGGTTTTACCAAAACTCATTTTCAAAGCATTATATGGAAATTTAACATTTAATTTTAGATATTAAAATGTGTTAATATTTAAAAATGTTAGTGCAAGTTAAAATATTGACAATGAAAATTTAAAAACAAAATCTATATATTTTATTTTTAATAATGTCTTAAAATGTTGTATGTTAACGTATGCTATTGAGGAAGCTGGTATGTTATTTTTAAAATATATTCAGAATATATATCTCACAGCTGAACTATCAAGATAAATTTCTAAAACCTGTTTTTTACTAAGAATCTGAAAAACGATCAGCTTACATTTTATTTAAATATTTTGAAAATGATTATTTTAGGCTATATTCTTAGATGGTAATTTTATGTATTCAGTTAGATTTGTTTACAGTTTTTATAAACAACATTTATTGGAGAATTCAAGAATCATCAGAAGAGAAAATTTTAACTCCTTCAAACATAGTAAAATGATCAAACGTTTGGAATAGAAGCAAATTGTAAAAATGTGTCTTAACTGAGACACATTGCCCTCAGGAACCATGCCTTTTTGTTTGATGATTCTTCCATAAACCTGAGTTTATTTTAAAAAATTGACCCTTTTAATGTAAGAAAGTTGAGGGTGAAAGAATTCCACTTATGAGTTTTTCCACTAGACACTATAAAACTCCATCATAGCACCTTGCATTTTTGGCATCTGCAGTTGAACCCCACAGTTGAACGTTGCCAGATCTTATTTTGAAAAATGGGATTGTGTCTCTAGGATGCAAATCATCTGGATGAACATTCAAGTCAAATAGAAAAACCTGCTTGGTCCTTGAAGCACCATTTAAGTTGAAGATCAAAACTGTAATGGGGTATAAAATAAGTTATGAGGAGAAAAGAGAGAAAAGAAGAAAAATCAGAAGTGAAAAGAGAAAGCAAAGAGAGCTAGGTTTGTTTTGGAGAGACAGATTGCATCACATGCTTCTTAGTGCTGTTCACCCAAATAATGTTACCTTAGCCCCAAATACTGTAAAATATTATCTACAACATTTGCTCTATGGGATCATGTTTGTTGGAAATATCTGGCAATTGATTAAAATTTTCATTTTACCTTTGGATATCTAGTGATGTTTTAACACCTTTTTCTTTGCTGAAGAATTTGAGATTATCAAATATCAATAAAGAACAAATTTCTAACCAACTGTTTGGATATTTTAAAAAAGATACTAGAATAAAACTTTTGTCAACATGAAAATACAGGTGGGAAACTTTTTGGAGAGCTGGATCATCCTTGATGACTCTTAGATAAAAACTGAAGGCTTTTCTGTTCCCAAATACAATGCTTAAAATGCAAAAGTATTCTTTACTTTTCTTCATAATTGTAGATACTGTACCTACTCAAATTCCCATTTTACAGTGTTTTATATTAAAACTCTAATGAACTATGTCCTCATTTTACTGAACAACTTGGCCAATCTGAAAAGTGACAGTCTCTGTGGAGAGCTCTACATAAATATGTGGCTCACGTAGAATTCAATCTTGTGTGTGCTTTATCTTTCTAAGGACAATGGTTCAAAACCAGTGTTGTAACCAGCAGGAGCAGAAGAGTCATAAACTAGAGAATTCTAAATAATTCATGGATGTGCATGGAAATAATGTTTCAAAACTTAAGTCAGAGCAGCTGCTAGGGGAAAAAGGGTTTTTTAAAAAAGTCACAGAAACAACACTCATATTATTTCAGGTTAGCTCACACCATTGTGTACATTTACAATGCAACATTTGTATGTTTCCATTAGTTTGGGAAAGAAAATTTAGAAGACTTAAAACACACAAACAACAAATATAAAGTATCTTTCTGGTTCATGCAGACAGTGCTATGACTCAATAGTAAGAAACACTGTTGTACTTGCAGAGTCTACTCTAAAATATGATTTTTGTATGTTTAAAAGTAAATCTAAACTTTGAATTTTAGGCCAAAGAGTCCCCTATTCACAACATAAGTACAAAAATATGACAAGTTATTGCCTCTTGGGCTTTCTTCCCTTTTGTTTATTTCACAAATGCCTGTTATCCTGACATAGGCTTAGAATAAGGGTCATTGCAGATGGTTGGCAATAAATGCAAAACTAGCCATTATCCAGGTAGGTCATTCACAATTCTAAAGTTAACAAGGATATAGAAGCAAATTATTTATTACTCATAATTTCCAGGTTAGAAGTGCGAATGTAGTAATGGAAAAAGGAAAGTAATCAAAACTGTATCAAGATAAACATTAAAATAAAACAGAATATTCTTCAAGATCTTGCTTGGAAATGAGATAACTGGTAATCATATAAGTGGAACCATTTGTTCTTCAATTTATTTAAATTGGTTTTGCTCCAGCCCCCTTTTCATGGCAGCAACTGCTGTTCTCGCTCTCTGGACTGACATACACATAATACTTATAAATACATTTACCACTGGATTTAGGTATTAGCAGAATCTAAATTACCCTAACATTTCAAATAAAATAATGAATCATAGTGAACAAAATGCCTTATGGAAATAATTCAGTAATATAGATTAAATAATACATTATTGAAAGTAGCTTTTATATTAATATTTTAAGTTTATTTACATTAAATATTTTTCTTGAATAATGGTGATGTTGACCCTGTAATTAACAGGGAAAAAAACACACTACTCATCTTTAAAATTTGAGAAAAAACTAGCTTCTTGTCTCATATAACTCAGTACAAATTTCCAAATTTGTAAATCAGTCTCTCTTCCTAACAGAGTATCTGTTTGATCCTATTTAAAGCACAAAGCAATAACCTGTATATTTTGAGGGGTGTTTCTAAAGATATTGAGAAGATTGAAATAATTTATATTATTGAATGCTCAAATGAAGTCTGTTATTTTAACTATTTTTAATTATGGTTTCGATTTCTTAATGAAGATTGCTAGTTTACTCTCAAAAATTGGCCTTGTTGTAACCTGGTTCTATTTTTATTCATAAGATTGCAAATAAGCAGTATTCAAGTCAGAACTAACTTTTAAACATATACCTGAAATTGCAATTTTATTTCTTTTCTTGTAATTATCAAAGGTATTGCTTTCTGCTTTTATTTGGTATTAGTCTGATACCTAATGAAAACCAAAAATAAATAAATAAAAAGCTATGTGCAGTTAATTTCAATCAAAGCAAAACATTTCATCTGGCCTGTGACTTCCATGAATCAGCTGTTCCATAGTTACAATTTAAAGCAATGCCATAATCTCCCTGATGAATTGTAGTTCACAAACAAAAGCTATAATATACCACATGATTTAGCAGTAGAAATATAGTGGGTTGGGGGATGTGGATTTGAATCTAACTTCCCTGAGCACCTCAAATTTCCATTTTGACCATCTTGTTATTGACTTACTCTGCATTCTTTAGCCCAGATAGAGAATATGTACATGGTGTCAGTGAGCTTCCTTTCCTTTTCTTTTTTGTCTTTTGCCATGTCTGGGCCCTCTGATCTTCAGTATTTTTAAGTCCTGGAAATCCTCTCTCTTAACTCTTTCCTTTGCTGTTTATTAAGTGGGGGTAGCATGAATGAGAAGCTGTTTTGTATGCTTATTATTGTGCGAAAATAAGTCACTTCTATTTGCACATAGATCAGAAGAGCAGAGCAATTTCATCTCCTTTATCAGCTTTCATCTTTGTAATAGCCACTTGGTGAGTTTTGTGGTGAGGTCTCACCCAGGTTCTGGGAGAAAGTGTGCTGTGATCAGCTGAAGATATCTACACTTAGGTGCTGAAGTGAAAAGTTTACCATTCTAGATATAGGTGCAAAGTTCAGCAAATGACCAGCCATGCTTTGCTGAAAGTCAGAAAATAATTCTGAGTTATTTGTATGCCAATTTCTACTTATCTCTGGCTTTATCTGAGAAAAACAAATATAGTCTATAAAAATAGACTTCAATGACTTTAAAAGTCAAAAATCAGCATCGAAATGAGTCTTCATTTGGGGTTTACTTTTGCCTAGAAGTAAGCAGAAAAGAATGTATGTGAACCTTATTTCAGGACTTTTCAAAAATTGGTAGATAATTGGTGATAAGTTCAGCCTGGCTCAGCTATCTGCAGTGAGCAATGTTCTGAATTTGGGCTGCAGGTGACTATAGACAGAAGAGCAGAGACATACCAAAAAAAAAAAAAAAAAAAAGTCAAAAGAACCATTTATTGCTCACAATTTTAAAACATTTCAAGGATACATGTACACATTCTGAAAATTACTTATGATTGGACACTTTATTCTGTGAGATTGAAAACTTTTTCAACTTTAATTTTCTTTATGGTCAGGTTGAAATTGGGGAGACATACTATTGTCTAGTTTCAGAAGTAAAGACTTACCTACTTTTTCCCCCCTTGGTAAGACCTAAGAAATCATCCAAGTATTTCAATTATACTTAATGGTTAGAAACATTTTCCACTCCAGGTCTGATTGGTCTTGAACTGCTATATTGCCTTTTACTTGGAAGCATAGCTAAGGCATAGTCATTGTAGTCATTTTTTTTTTAATTTCATTCTTCTAATTATATTCATGAGGCAAAGAGAGATTCTTTTTTTTCCAGAAAAGAATATGTAAATTTTGAAGTATGTTTTTATAAATTCTCTCACATGTATACAGTCACTATTTCTCATCAATAGCATGTGTACAGATATAACAGCCCACAAATGTGTCTGATTATTGGGCCATCAATTTCACTCATACCAAATAAAGTAGTTTGACTTTATTATTTACATGGTTCTTAAAATATGCAGGCCATTGACCACACAAATAAACATGTGCTTTTGGATCAGTATAAAGCCTAGTGTTTATGAACAGGGTTCTTTGTATTTTTAACAATATCTGGCACGTTTAATCAAAACTCTTTATTGAAACGTGGAGCCTGGGTAATTGTGTGCTTCGTGATCTATGCTGGGCAGGGGCCCCAACCTCTGCTCTTCAGGCAGACAGGAGTACAAAAATCTGCTATTGCAGTTTGACATTTGCTTTGCATGATTAGGTCAGTTGGTAAATCTCCATTTCACAGTTCTTAGAAGCCCACATTTCCCGTTATAAAGCAATGTGGTTCTGATTACAGCATTATTGAAATCCAGACATAGTACCTGTGCTCTGCTAGCAGTTCTACCGCTCATTTTCCATGTTAACACGAACAACTTATTGACCCTCCCTCCCTCTTCTTTGCCTGCAATAGATGGGGGATATTGAGAATCACAGGGGTTTGGATGAGAGGAGTGAAGAGAGTATGATCCACATTTCAAGCTATGGAGTGCTCTTAAGTTGCTCTTATATTGGAAAAGAGAATCATAATGAATAGAACTAAACATGAACATGTTTTTCTAATGTAAAAGTCTGGCTCATCTGATTTGTACTTTAATTGTGACTGTCACCAGCAAGTTCAATTTGTGAGACAATGTATTAGTTTTCAGAGGAAGACTGTCAGAGACTTGCAGATGTACCAGAAAAAGCCCCAATCCTACCCAACATTGTGTGATGATTCTATTTCATGGCACCATCTTTGCTCACCTGACCTATGCAATAACTACAGAAGTCACCTCTCTTCTTTAATTCTTATTTTCCTATTGTTCATTCTTTACAGAGAGGTCTGAATTCCCTTTCAAAAATGGATGTAAATAAGTTTTTCTCTTCTGCTGGAATCCTCCAATGACTTCTCACTGCACTCTAATCAATATCCAGACTTCCTGCTGTGACATTAAAAGCCCGAGCAGGACCAGGCACAGTGGCTTAGGCCTCTAATCCCAACACTTTGGGAGGCTGAGGCAGGAGAATCACTTGAGGCAAGGGGTTTGAGCTTGCAATGAGCTATGATCATGCCACTACATTCTAGCCTAGGTGACCAAGTGGGATCTTCTCTCTAAGAACCAAAAACAAACAAACAAATAAAACCCTGACATGATCCAGACTGGGCTGTAGTATTTTTCTGACCTCAATTCTTACCACTTTTCATATTTCACATCATGTTCCATGCACAATGACCGCTTCCTGGTCTTGTTTTGAAACCTTAGGGGACTAAGCTGTTCCCTCTTCTTGAAGACTGTCTTCTTGTCTCATCACACTATTGACTTCTCATTAATCCTTTGAGTTTCAGCTGGTCTGTCATGTTAGCTCCTCAGAGAACTCTTCCTGGGTCACCTTACCTAAAGAAATCCCTGATGGATTTTCCATCATACTATCTTATTTTATTTTCTTCAGAAAATAAAATATTATCTAATTGCTTCTTGGCTCACTTGTATATATTTGTCTTTCTGTGCAAGAATGTTTGCTACCTGAAGAAATGAACTTTGTCTTACTCATGGTGAGCTATATCGTGCCTGACATAGCCACCTAAGAGGTAGATAAAAGACCAAATCATTGAGTTTATTTAAGCCCCCTCAGTCAGAAAAAAATTTCAGGACTGTTTCTGGAATCTCCGTCTACTACAACAACTGAGAGCCCATTAATTTCCATGTGCTTGTTTCCATAGTTGCCTTAATTCTTGAGAGAGCCCTACATTCCTTTAATTTCTAATAGTGCCTAGAAAGAGAACACAACACATGTTAGGTGCTTAGTCAATGTTAAATCTGACACTTTATTTTCATTAAATTGAGCAACCTCATACTTGCCATATAATTTACTAACTCTACTAAAAAAGCCAGGTTTTCATTATTAAAAGAGAAAAATTACTGATAACACTCCTCCCATTTTAATGTCAGCAAGGCACTTCTGGATTCCTGGAATGTGAAGGCTGAGCAAGCTGAGAGACAAAACTCATACCTGGAGTTTGTATTCGAACATCTTTCAAAGAGTTTTTACATATTATTGTACCATATCTGCTCACATAGAATTTAAGGAAGTGTTCTTACATCTCCTTTTCCCTACAGTTAGCTGACTCATCCAAAGCAAAGGAAGCGCCCTGTGTTTCTAATCCCCAACTCCACTCACAGCCCTGCCCTCCTCATCAGCGCCATCGTTACCTTCCTGCTTATTTGCTGTTTTAATGTCTTTGCTCTTTTCGGTTCCCTCAGGGTGTTCTTAAAGTTCAAACCTATTGCCTGTGTTTCAACATACCTTTTAAAAGTATGGACAAACAAGAGGTGTGGGAGTGGAAAGAGGGTGATGGTCAGGGAATAGGAAAGAAAGGGGAGAAGGAATGAGGGATTCTCAGTTTAAGGAAGCTTTTTACCAAAAAGGGCAAAGGCCAGTACAAGGTGAATAATTCCTTTTTAAAGTTAGCCAGAATGAAGACTGGAAATGACTAGTGCATTTACTCATCGTTCATGGCAAAACCCTCTATTGTATAACTATATCCTCCGTGTCCTGTCTCTAAGCTATCCTGTGTGAGCCACACAGTTGAGGACATTTAAATGCTCTAGCTATCAAATACCATTTCATTGGCTGCTAAAGACTATATTTTCAGATGTGATGGATAAAACAGAAGCATTTACTTCCTTTTCTGCTCTCATGTCTCCATGATGTCATTTTTTATTTTTCTGGGAAGGATAAAATACATTCTTAAGGGGGTGGAGTTGCAACGAACTAATGAGGGTAGCAAGGACACCTGTCCTAGTTGCACAAACGAGGAACCATAAAATGCAAGAAGTAAGCAATTATCTGAAGAGGATTCGGGCCATTGGTGGTAAGCTGGGGAGAGGGCTCCGAGCTGGCACATTGTACTGCCTTGCCTTGCCCCTGCCACCACAGCCCGAATCTCATTCCCACAAGTATAAGCTAGGGGCAAATTACAAAACACTGAAACTGTGCACTCCAAAGGTATCTTGTAAACATTTTCCCCCCATGGGGAAAGGTTAAGTGACAGGAGGAAAATAGGCCTGAAATGCTTGAGAGAATGCTACGGAGAGAAAAGTGTGGGGAAGAGGGCATCTTCTGTTAAAAAAAAAAAAAAAAAAAAAAAAGATGCAAGGCTATGGGGACCCTATAGTACATGGGATAACTTCCCAGTTCCAGCTACATCATTCATGGGCAAAGTACTGAGCCTCATTTTGACACCTTAAATTAGGGATAATAATTATATCTTGCAATATCATTTTGAGGTCCAATCTAGTACTAGGTTTATAGAAAATATTCAGTATAATTTCAAAAATCATAGAAGTAATTCAAACATGGCCAAAACTAAATAATTGTTAATAGCTTATATACTAAGAAATATAGTATTCTTTAACAAACCTGTAGTAATAGAAACTTTCTTATGTAATGATTTTTATCATTATATAAAAGATCTTCAGCTACATAGAACACCTATTAAATGAGGACCTCTCTGAAAGATATTTCATTATATTAATTGTAGGTTAAATATAGGCCTGAAAATCAATAAGAATATGGTCATTTAGAACATCTAGAAAAAATGAAATAGGTTGGATGTCACATCACCGGGCTGTTCATGAGTGAAAGTGGTGAGGAGAATTTTTTCTTCAAAAAAACAAAGCTTTTTACATTATGAAGCATGAAAATCCATTTGAATTTTTTTTTTAATTTCACTTAGTTATATTAGCTGCATGTAGAAACAACCTGCATATACCCTGGTAGTTGTTGATATGTATTTTTCTTTCATATTATTGTGAAAATGTAGATGCCATATATTGTGTTTTGTTAAGCCATGTTTTCATTGCAACTTACTATATGGAGATTAGATTTCAAACTTCTTACAAATTTACCAAACTAACTGTTAAAGATTGAGGATTTTTTTTTCTAACATAGAAATAGCTTTTTGTGTTTTCACTGATTTTAAAAGTAACACATGTTAATTGTTAAAGCAAAAACTAAAACCAAACTCAGACTCCACAAGAAGTTCTAAAGAAAAAAGAAAAAAGTCATCTGTAAGATCATTACCCAGACATAATTGCTGTTTCGGTATATATCATCCAGACATTTTTCAATGCAGTCATTTGCAATTTCTTCCTAAGTGGAATCATACCATATATGATGTTTTCAACCTTATTTTAAGTTAAAATGTGCCATAGACTTTCAAAGCCAATGAATATATATTTATAGTAGTTTTGATGGCTTTCATAATAACCCATTTGTTATGGCTATCCTTTATTTAACCAGTTCTCTTTTGAGACAATTTAAGTTTTTATTTTCTCAATTCTTTTTACTATTAAAACCTATACTTATATTTGTCTGATTGTTTCTGTGGAACAGATTATTAGCACAGAAATTGTTAGGTTAAAGACAATTTATATTTAAAAAGTTATTAATATGTATGTCCAAATTGTTCTTACGAAAGTTGCTCTAACATATGCCTCAGTGTTCATGAGTGGATTTTTCTCTCTTGTTAACACTAGACATTATAGTGTTTTTAAATCTGTGCTTATCTAATAATATAAAATATCCCATTTTAATTTACATTTCTTAGTTTACTCTTAAGCATGAACAAATTTTGTATATATATTGACTATCTGTGATTCTACTTCGTGAATTGCCTGTTCATACCCTTTGCCTATTTTTCTACCTGTAATTAATCTTTTTTTCAGACTGATTCCTAATAGCATCTCATATATTAATCCATTGATGGTCATTTTGCAAATTCATGATTTTTAAGTTCATTTTTAAAAGTCATGGCATCCAACATTCCAAGTAAAAAATGGTAAATGTGTGCAAAAAAAGCAGGGACACATAAAGAAAAAGGGATGGACTTTTGAGAAAGATCCAATTCCTAGATATTATTTAAAATAGTAGCTAAATTATAACATGAGAGAATAGGATTAGACATTTTTTAAAATGTCCTAATAGTTAACATGTTAAGATATTGGCCATGCTCTAGAAAGAGATGCTAGAATCTTCTTCTGTGGGACTTTTTAAATGGGTTACATACCTTTCTGTCTGGCTTGCATAATCCGCAGGGATGTGCTGTATGATCTCTCAAGATGTCCCTTTGCCCAGGGTAATCATTTTCTTCTATTTTCACACACGAACTTGAGGTTCCTAAAACCTCTGACTTTAGGTTCTTTTCAGTTAATTTAGTGATGCTACCTATATTGTCTTTCCTAAATTGCCTTTAAAAAAAAGAAAAGGAAAGAAGTTCTACACTATATTGTTAAGTTTAAGAACAAGTATAAGTAAGTTTGTCTTTCAATTCTCCCCAATAGCGAAAAGCACACATGTAAGTGTGACTATGAGTCATCCTCCTAAGCTTTAATTTCTTACTGCTCTCTTGTGGCCATTCAAATGAACTGTCCAGATGCCTTAAAAAAAGATCTTATAATATTAATAGGGAAAAATTTCCCAAGCAAAGTCATCCAATTTTGTATCTGCAGCAAATTTAGAGTCTTTGACATTTGAACATCAAGGTCATAAAATAATTCATTTTATTAGTAAGTGCTGGGACAGAGTTGCAGAATAAGAAAGGCCTGTAAGTTTCTTCTTGTTTTTTAGTAAAACCAACCACATTGTTATTCCTCTATGAAGTAATCAAAAGGCTGAAGTTTGAAATATTTCTGGCCATTCTGAAGGTAAAATAATAGAATTCCAGCTTGTTCCCTTACTGTGGTTTTGAGAATATCAGTAGAGTCAGTTTATTCATCATAATTTAAAACAGCCTCTTTTTAGAGGAAAAAAAGAATTCAAAAATACTAGCTATACATTAGAGTTTGAATAAGATATAGCTAATAAATAAAATTATTTTGTTACATTTTGGTCATGTAATAGTGCCTGTTTGTAAAGAGGACCCAGGATTTGCAGCCTCAGAAATCTTAAGAAGATGAAATGAATTAATAAGCTTTAGTCTGGGCATGGTGTTTCATTCCTGTAATCCCAGTACTTTGGGAGGCCAGAGTGAGAGGATTGCTTGAGGCCAGGAGTTCAAGACCATCCTGGGCAATTTAGTGAGACCCCATCTCTACAAAAAAAAAAAAAAAAAAGTTAGCTAGGTGTGGTGATGCACACCTATAGTCCTCAAAGAAATAAATGCAGACCTACCATTTGATCCAGTAATTCCACTGCTGGGTAACCCAAAAGAAAAGAAATAATTTTATCAAAAAGACATCTGCACTTGAATGTTTATCACAGCACAATTCACAATTGCAAAGATGTGGAACCAACCAAATTGCTATTCAATTCATTAGTGTGTGAAGAAAATGTTGAGATATATATATATATATATATATATATATATATATATATACACACACACACACACACATACATATATACATACATACATACCATGGAGTACTACACAGCCATAAGAAGGAATGAAATAATGTCATTTGCAGCAACTTGGATGAACCTGGAGACCATTATCCTAAAAAATATCTCAGGAATGGAAAATCAAACACCGTATGTTTTCACTAATAAGTGGGAGCTAATAGACAGGTACACATGGGCACAAAGTGATATAAAGGACATGAGAAACTAAGAACCAGGGGAGGAGGGTAAAGTGTGGGGAAAAAACTTACCTATTGGGTACAATGAACACTATTCTGGTGATGGGCACACCAAAGGCCCTGACTTAAGCATTATATGAGATATGCATGTAACAAAAACACTTGTACTCCCTTAATTAATATTTTGAAATAAAAAAGAGAATAAAGTAAAAGGATATTGAAGGTCTAATTTTCAGGACTCAGTGATGGATTGGATATTAGTGATGAATGTCACAGAAGTAGCCCAGATAATACCTGCTGGTTACATTTTCTAAGAGGTGAATACCTGAAGGTTACCAGTTTGGGGAGAAAGATTAAGTTTAAGTTAGATACGAGACATCCAAGTGGAGATGTCAAGAGGAAGGAAGTTTAATATGTCAATCAAGAGTTCAGAAGAAGAGTGTCTCATGAAAAGATACACTTAAATAAACTTGGTTTTCTAATGTGTGAATTTTGATGAGATTGCCAAGGGATAGAAAATTGATGAAAAGAATGAATCTTGCAAAGTAAAAAGAATGAATCTTGTAGGTGAAACTTGAAGAACTTAAACATTTATTTGTTAATTTAGAAATAAACAAACAAAAGACACACACACAGAGAAAGAGAGCACAAGTGCAAAGGAGAGTGAGAAAAGGTATTAGAGAGAATGTAGTAAAATCATGAGAACATGGTGAGACAGACATCATTAGGAGATTGGGATTGAAGTAGAAAAAGATAATTTACATCTCAAGCAGTTTAGGTAATAATAAATAACATCCACACCTGTAGCATTTAATGCATGTCGGACATTTCCTCAGAGCTTTGTATGTATTAACTCATTGGACCCTCCCACCCATACTCTGATGTAGACATTATTATCATCCCCATTCTATGCCTGAAGGAAGTGAAGCACAGAAAGTTTAGGTCCCTTCCTCAAGGTCATGCAACTAGTAAACAGAGTTAATCTTCAAACCAAGGCAGTCTGACTTCAGAGTTCCATGATTTGTTTACCACTATTCTTTTCTGCCTTTTCAGAAATAAAAGATAAAGAGGAAAAAATGTTTTTGACCTTAGTGACATGAAGGTTAACCATGACCTTACCATAAGTTATTTGAGTGAAAGGACAGGGCTAGCAGCCACACTGGAGTGATCCAGAGAGCGTAGGAGATGAGAAAACACTCATCACATTTAGATACAGCTGTGCACACAGCTTTCAAGAAGCGTGGCTCTGAGAAATGTAGCTTGAATCAGGCCCAAGATAGAGTTGTGCCAGGAGGACTCCTGTGAGGTCAGGACAACTATGGAAAACTTTAGAGATTTGGGTCGTTACTCAGTGGGTATGAGGGAGGGATTCTGAATTGCATCAAGCTCTTGGTTTTGTTTTAGAGTGAAACAAAAGCATTGCATTACTTCTATATTAATGTTTTCAGGTCAAAACCTATCTTTCTCATCTCTTTATCAGTCCTATTCCCAAGCCAACCACTTATTACAGTGCTTTATATATAGCAGAGAGAAATGTGGTGCTGGGGATAGTCACTCTGTACTGGCTATGACTTTGGACAATCCCAATCTTCTGGTTCTTCAGCTATGAAAGAGGAAAGACACCCTTCTCTCAGTGTTTTTGGTACAAGTAAGAATAAAAATACTTTTTTAACTACACAATTATATACAAATGTTAGGTATTAATATAATAAATTCTTATTGAAAGAGCAAAGGAAGGGGAGGAGGAGGGAGCGACCCTGATCTTTGAGAGTTTCACCAGACAGGAGGAAATATAGCCCACTACAATTGTGGACACATTATAGATGCTCAGTAACTACTTGTTGGTGGGTTAATTGGTTTTTCCATTGAGGAAGGGCTAGAAGCAACAGCATACAATCACCAGGGTCAGGCAGGATTCATCCTGACCTTTGTCTGAACACCAGTCACAGGAGCACATTGGCCAATGGAGGGTCGTGTCAGCAGTAGTGATAGAACAGGCATTTAACATAAATATTTGTTGATTGATTGATTGAACTGGACATGTCATCAACATTGCAGCACAAAACGTTTCGACAAGGGATCTTCTGAGATTTTAGAGGAATAGGTCTGCCAGCCCTATGGCAGGCAGACATTTCCTGAATATTCACATTGCAACTCCCCCAATGAATTGCCCACCAGTGCCAATTAAATGTAGTTGTATTTAAACCTTCAGGGTGGTAGAAAACGATCTTTAGGACAGCTTGGAATTCACTGGGGAGTAACAAGTCTACAGTGTTATAGTTTCACACATAATTTGAGAGGAGGGTGGTGGAAGATGAAAGACAGCTGATGGATGCTTTCATGGATGAGAGATTCTTCACCCAGAGCAAGTCCGAGAATGTTTAAATCTTTAGAAACATTAAGACTTGTGGCTCTTTCAGACATTACACCCTGTCTTCTGAAATTTTTCTTCAAGAGTACATAACTCGTTAGCATGCTTTTAAAAAGCACTGACTTTTCAAATGAACAAAACAAACAAGAGCAACAAGAATAATAACAAACACAGCAAACGAACCGAAGAGAAGAATAACACAATTAAGAAAGGATAGTTGTCTATGCTTGGGTCTACAGGACCTGATTATGTTAATGTGAAACATGCAAAACTATTGAGTATTTCTGCATCAAGTCTCCAGAGAAGACATCATTCTACACACTTCTGTGTCCTAGAACATCACCAGATGTCCCTGACCATCTTCCAGATGTCTCCAAGTACAAAACCAGAAGGATGCCTGTTAGGTTCAGACACTAGATCAGATTAAGGTAAAATGTGAGTCTTCTGTGCAATGCTGATAGAGATAGTGGAAAGGATTGTATGCCCTTTTTTCTTTGGGAGACACACCTGCTGTGTTGGTGGGGGCCTTGGGGATAGTTGTTTTTTTCTGTCCTAGTGTCTCTCTTCATGCAAATTCCACTTCATGATGAGACTTTCTCTCTTTGGATATAAATGAAACTGATTCATGACAGTGAAGCTTCTAATCTAAATTCCTTTGCAACAAAATCTCTGACTACATCCAATTAGCTTCATGAAGAGAGCATCCACATCCCTCCTTCTAAGTAACAGAAATTTATCTAGAATAGATATCCACTAGGGTCTGCTGGTGGAATTGCTGCTTCTCCCTGACTGGAGGAGTTAAATGCATCTCCTTTAGATACACAGATTTTTGAAAGGATGTCTCCTTTTTTCCCTTTAGCAGCACCACCCTGTCTTGCTTAGTCCTGAGACTTTCCCTTGGTCTGGTGAGTCTCCTGCTTTTCCCTATCACCTAGGGTGGCAGTATCAAAGTTTGCTCTTGTTTAATTCTCATCCAGTGATTTCATAGTCTCTGTACACAGGTGAACTTATTTAGATGAAGAGAAAACCACTCTTACTTCTATCTTTAAAATCAGATAACCAGGTATCTATCACATGCATATTTCACTGTCATTGTCAGCTCTGGCATAGACTGCATCATTTCTTTTCCACTCAAGAAAACATCAGAATGAAAAATGGTAAGAATGATGCTATTGTAGAGATGGCATTGAATCTTCTCTAATTATAAAAAGAGGTGATAAACATTGCTACTTTATCATCAATGATTATCAGTGACACACTTCACAATCAATTACCACTGTGGATGAGTACTGTTTTTTAGGCCAAGTGCCCAAAAGGGAGGTTTGACTTGGAATAGAGTCAGACCAGTTGATGGGCTAATGTCTCTATGCTCACCACACCTCTGCATAAGTTTCACCAAAGTAGGTGCCTGGAAATCAGACTGTGGGCCTAAGGCAAGAGCTCTGTACATGTGGACTGCACAATAGGATTTGAGCAAACAAGAGAGACCATACCTCCACCAGACTCTGCCATTTCCATGTCTGCCTTGACATTATTTATTTTAGGTCATTACTCTCAAAGTATTGTTGAATATATTTCTAAATAAAAATGTGCTCTAGTAAATAAATAAATTTGTTCATCCTAATTATAATTGTGTCAAGAACTCTTAATTACAACTAAATACTCTTGTAGTACTTTTATTCTCATTCCAAACTACTCAGATATCCAAATACTAAATGACTATTTGATAAATATTTACTGGGCATTTACTACATTCTAAACTCTACTTTCAGATACAACAGAGAACAAAATAGTCTCTGTCATCACAAAATTTGCATTCTTGATGAATAAACAAATAACAAAACGCAATTATAACGAAGTTTTATGAGTGTTCTTAGAGGGTAAGTACCAGATGCTAAAGGGTAAGTAGCTAAAGACACCTAATTCCACCTGTAGGTGAGGGTCCCATGACTGCCACGGAAGGCATGATCACTAAACTGCTGCCTGAGGGATGACTGGGAATTAGTCAGACAAAAGGGTCTGAGCCTCAAGAAGAGAGTTCCAGTTAAATTCAATGTCATGAGCAAAGGACTCAAGACAAGGGAGAGATGGCGCATGCAAAGACCCAGAAGAAACTATCCATGTTCGGAGTTAAAAGTTCAGGGAGAGGGGTGGCAAGTGTAAGCAAAAATCAGAATATGTAAAACTTTCAAGCCATGTTAAGAATTTGGATTTTTTTTTCCTAAGTGCAATGGGAAGCCATTGAAAAGTTACATATGTGGTAGTCTGGTAAGATTAGATTTGTATTTTAGAAAGATCACAGGCTTTGTTGTGGGAAATACAGGTATCCCTTGCTATGCACATCATTAGAAAATAAGAGCACATAGTTTCTCAACTCAAGAGGTGAGGAGACTTGGGTAAACTTGTAGATAAAGCCCCCACTCTCCAACTTCTTGCTACTCATAGTACCCAATAGATTTAGATAAATTAGTGTCCTTTGTGCATTGAACTCTTGCTGTGCAAACTAAGAAATCAAATATATTTAGGCAAAGAGGATATTTGTAAATTTCGATGGGGTAACAATGAAAGATGGAGACATAATCAAGGTAGTACTAAAGGTAGGAAGTAGCAGTGACTAAGGATTTGGGAGAGATGTAGAATAGAGCATCAATAGGCCATTGTGATAGACTGAATATGGGAAGGCAGCAAGAGAGATGGAGGCAGGCAAGTGAAGGACGAAGCACAATTGCCTCGTTTGGGGAACTCAATGGTCTTTCTGTTGCTGTGATAAGAAACAAGGGAAGTGGAATTGTTTTTGGTGGAATGGAGTATGGGAATCGTGGGATGTAGAAGATTATAAATTCTATTTGGAACTGAATTTAAGGTATAAGAGGGAGATAAAAGTGGAGCTGTCCAGTAAGTAGGTAAATGTATGAGTCTGAAGCTAAGGAAAGGAGTCTGGGATAATGGTATAGAGCTTCTAACTATTGGCTTATATATGGTGCGGTGGAGATGGCTAGCTGTCCACTAGCATTCATCCTCTTCTTCTTTCTGACCATATGCCCAACGAAAGTCCACATTTACTAGCTCTTGCAGTGGAGCTGTGTGGTAATTTGGCCATATTCTGACTAGTGGAATGAGGCCACACATGATATATGCAACTTCTGCATCATTTGTTTAAAAAATGGTTTCTACCCATGGACTTCTTGTTTATTTTCCCTTCCCTCAAGACCCCGAACTTAACAGCAAATCAGCTTTAGACTGCAGACACTGATGATGTAGATGATGCAGGGATGCCAAGAAGCAAGATAGAAAGAACTGGGTCTCTGAGTGACTGTGTGGAGCAGAGCTGTTCTGCCATCCTGCACCATATACATCTTGACTTTTGGGTGAGAGATAGATAAGTATTTAACTCAATAAAATGTTTAATTCCAAGGCAAAGCAAATTAGTTTCTTCACTCCAACCATGGCCCAGAAACTTTTCTATTTCCTCGATATCTGAGCCCTGATTAGTGAAAAAAGGATGCTGAGATATTCTGCATTGATAATAATCACCATCATTTGTTAGTTACATCATGAATTAAAGTCGTCTACCTGTGTCCATGGGGGAATACATTCCAAGACCCCCAGTGGATGCCTGAAGCTGTGAATAGTACCTAACCCTATATATAATATGTTTTGTTGATCGGATAACAAACATGGCTTCTCAGTAACTAAGGGCAGGTAGCATATACAGCTGACAAAGGGATGATTCACATCCCAGGCAGGACAGCGTGGATGGCACAAGATCCTATCATGCTGCTCAGAATGGGTATGCAATTTAAAACATATGAATTGTTTATTTCTGGAATTTTCCTTTTAATATTTCAAGACCATGGTTGACCATGAGTAACTGAAACCACAGAAAGGGAAACCACAGATAAGGGAAGGACTGCTGTATATAGATTGATTCGTGGGTCCATTCAAAACTGTTTGCTTTGGATGGCAACATTATTAAGCTTTCTTGTTTGTTTGAAATAAATAGCTAAGGGATCTAGAAAAGAGCTAAGAAAACAGAAGAAAGGATTTCTTGGAAGTATGGAGGACTCAGTTGCTGTTGTGGAGAACATGAATTTATTGTGGCATCTATCTCCACAGTTATGTGATTTCCTCTAAATTATGTTTAGTCATTGAGGTGAATATGCTGAGGGAGGTGGTTGAATTCCTCTAGATTTGAAGTTCTGCCAATAGATGGTTTCTGCCAATAGATGATGGAAGAATAATGAGCAAGGAAGTTAGTATATTAAAAACAGAATAGTTGAAATGATGGATGATGGGACTTAAGCTATGTGGAATAGGAAGATAGAGGAAGTTGATCAGGAGAATGAAGAAGAATGAAGAAGAATCAAGGGTTTTGATTGTAAACTCTATGAGAGCAGGCATCATTGCATGTTCACTCCAGGAGCTTCAATGCCTAGAATAATACAAGGACAAAGCAACACTATCCATAATGTTTTCTAAAGTAGTTAAAAAATGTAGTTTAAAGAAAAAGTATTGAAAATACTGGGCAATAGTCTGAGAATGAGAGTTTAGGGTCAAATAATTACAGAGTCTGAATTTGCAATTTAAAAGTTTGAGAAAATCCAGGTAAAGATTGAGGTTCAAGATTTACAACTTGGTGGTAGATACCTAAAGGGCACTGGACAGGAAAGTAAAGTCATTGGAGATGAGACCAAAGTGCTGAGAGGTAAGAGTTTGTTTGAGCTGAACATGCTCTTTCCAGGCACTTAGGATGATGATAGAACCTGTGGAAAAGAAGAGAGATGTAAGCCCAGGCACCAAGACAATCAGTGAGTTAGAGGAAATGATCAAGGGGTTGGAAGACAACACACTGTGAAGGATACAGGATAGCATAGCAGAATGGTATATGAGTCAAAGACTAAATTTCCAGCTAGCTTCATTCAATAATAATAGTTAATGCATTCCATTCACCTGGCTAAAGGGACTCACAATGGATGCTTTATAGCTTGGTTTACCTGTTTTCATGGTTTAAAGTAAAATATTGATTGCTCATCTGGAAAATTGTTTTATTCTGTGCCATATGACATGAATCTTTCTTTTTGGTTTTCTTTGTGTGCCAATGCTGGATGAATTTGTAAGGGCAAATTTATTTGACAATAACAATCAATCAGTGAAAAGAAAACACATTCGAGCCAGTTGGAGTTTTTGATATTTGTCTAATAATGCATTCACATATTCTTATTATTCACTATTATTTCTTAGTAAGAATTTTCTACTTATTCCTTTTTCTCTTTGCAATGGCATACATGTTTTGGACCAACGTATGTCAAATATATTAAGTTTGCCAAGGCTTTTTGTTTTTCACAGTGGTATATTGTTCACTTTGTGTAGTTTGATGTTGACTGCATTCAAATTCAAAAATAAAAGTATTTCCTTTATAAGTGATCAGTTTTTATTTTGATGATACTGTACAAAATGCTAAATATTTTATTGCATGTCTTAAAACTAAATTCTTAGTTTTTTCATAGTGTCTAGGAACAAGTAAAGGTAATTGGTTACTTTGTTTTATACCTGGAAGAGAAAATAAAAAATTAAGGCAATCATGCCAGTAATTTAAGTATAAAAATGACTTGGCTATTTCACTCAAAAGCATTTCTTCAACTGAATTACCTGAATATTTATTTACTTCTTCCAACTCTTTTCTCTCCAGGAAGAGACAGTGTCTGAAACAGAAACTATAGAAAAAGCTCCCAATTTTTTGGTTAAGGCTGGAAATGTTCTGATTTCTATGCTGTGATGTGTAGAACTTTCATAGCCAAAAATTATTAACACACAATTCTTTCCTTTGTCAATAACTAGAATTTAGGAAGAGCACCCAACCAATTGGTAGACCATTTCAGAAAGGAATGTTTTCTTGCTGAACTCTAGTCTTTGTGAGTTGAAAGTCACCAGGCACTGTTTGATAGTTTGTTCCATTATTCTCTAGTATTCTTTTATTTTCTTATTTCAACTATGCTGGTCAAATGAGTTTCCATGGCCCTGTCCTTAAAAGTTGTACAGGGCATGATGGCTTGTTTTGTTTGGCAAAATTCTCTAGAATGTGATTCATTGTCTGCAGGTGATTCATGGTTAGGAAATTAATTCTGAACTCTGCCAGTGATTGTGGTTGATTAAAGTCCAGAAGTCCCTGCCGTCTGTTCACTAGCACTCTTTGTCAACTGGAATATTTTTATAATAAAAAGAGCCGAAAGTAGATGTGCTTGATGCATGGAATTTACATGCGTGTTTGCATCTTTTGAAACAGCCACTCAAGCCTACACAATTTTAACACTTGGCATGAAAATCATTCTAAAAGTGTCTGACTGAATGAATCACATTTTACAAATAAATATCTGTCAAATGGTGCAATTACTTCAGATCCAGTCATTAAGCAATAAAATAAAGAAGTAAATAGGATACATCTGCTGCAAAGTGCCATAGATATGCAAGTTTCCTTCTCAAGTTACTTGTCCTTAATATTTTAGCCTAATTGGTAGAATGATTCACTAAAATCTTCTACCACTCAATCTAATCGTAGCACCAAAAAAAAAAAAAAAAAAAAAAAGTGGGGGCTTCCTAAGGCAGCCAATGAGAAAAGAAAAAATAATGTTCACTTGCATGAGAAAAGAAAGCAAAATACAGGGATGCACATAGAGCATTTCTTTTATGTGCCACTATGAGGAATATTGTGAGATGAAGGACCACACATCTTCTGAAAACAACACCAGCAACTCAAGGTGTCAGTTAGTTTCCTTCCATATAAAAACATTTAGTTGTGATTTAGCTGTGTACATTCAAAAATAAAGCAAATTAAAGGGGACTATTATCTTTGTAAATGAACTGGGATTTTTTTATTCTGAATGTGTGGCTTTTAGGAAACCTGTGAAAATTCAGCCTGGTGAATAACTTCTTGTTGGGATTGGATTATAAAAGTAGTATATGTTTGGCATTAAAACTTTAGAAAAAAATAAACAGAAGAAATTGAAAATTACACATAATCTTTTTTGCTAAATATGCTTAAGCCTAGATCTAAGGAGGACTCCCTGGTGTCTGCTCTCTCTGATACAACTGACATGACCACAAGAAGAACATGCTCAGACTAGCGCAGTGTCCTAAGGAGGATGAGAGACATGTGGAACCTGTGGAGCAGAGTTGTTCCAGCCAATCCACAGACCTACAGTGATGCGTGAGTGATAATAAAGGCATGAGTGGTGATAATTGATTGTTTTGGGGTGATTTGCTATGCAGCAATAGCTAACAGTAAGTATACACATACCTTATATATGTATGCGCAATATATATGATTAACTAAATCAGAAGTACGATGTTCTCTAACTTGTTTTATTCCACTTAATATATGATCACATTTATCTCCAGCATAAACAAATATTTCCATGTTTGTCTTCCTGCTAGAATGTGAGGTTGATGAAAGCAGATATCAATGTATGCCACAGCAGCCTGGCTGGAATCCAGCCCACAGTAAGAACTAGAAAAGTATGTGCAGAAAAAATTAAAATGTTCAATAATGCTATTTTAGTGGTTGTATTTTTTTCCATTGTCCATATGCATATATTATAATATATCTAATGAGTCCTTTTTTTTTACTCTATTAAAATCATCCTATAGCCTTAGAGTTAAGTCTTTGTGCACATGCATGATTATTTCCTTGGGAAAAATTCCTAGAAGTAGAATTTTGGATCCAAAGTTATAGAAAGCTGGCTATTTAAATAAAAACCTTTTTATCAGTACCTTAGCAATCACAATTTGACAAATGGTTTGGGTTTCTTCTTATTATAATTTATTTGATTCATATCATCGCTTTTGTAGATTAAGGTGGGAAAAAAAGTGGTCTCAGATTGTCTGTAGAGCAAGGGAAGTTTAATAGTGGGCATTTCCCCCTTTAAAATCTAGAAATTAAGTTATAACCACTTTCTGTTCTAGCATTTTCTCTTTCTGCTCCTTAGGCTTCCTCTCAGATCCTGTCAGTGAAGGCTTTTTGAGGTTTCACTATGTGTGGCTCACTTCTCCATAATCCCTTCTGCAAAGGGGCTGCCCTCCTCCATTTCACACTCAAGCAAGTACAAGGAGTAGTAGTATAGAAATTATAAATGCCATCGGCTGAAAATTCCAAAGACAGAACCTATCACAGCCAGAGAGAAGTGATCTCACCTGCTTTTGTACACACCCCTATTGTATGGCTTGAGGGGTCCTTTCATTGCCTTTCAGTTTGGACAGGTTTTAAAGCAAAGACCAGGAAGTTGACTAGAGGGGCAGAGGACCTATTAGCTACATAAGAAAGGGTACACACACTGATGCTGAGGAACTTATATACCCACAGCATTTTACTGAGCATAGCCTTTAAAATGGGCCCTAATTGAGTCTGAACCTCTTCCTTCCTCATCTCTAAGGATCATTCTACAATGCAGACTTCACAGAGAACAAAGACAATTGCTTTCCTGCTTTCTGTATAGTACCTGTTCCATGTATAATAGGCTTGTCAATCCATGGTAATGTTATTCTCACCTTCTGCTAAGCACTATATTTATTATAAAACATAAATGATGGTGGGCTGGCAGATTTTGTTAGTGCAGACACTAGATTTTAGCTGCACACAGTCTATTTTAATTGATGTGTATTTCTATAGTTTAAAAAACTTTTGTTGGTTGTTTTCTGAATGTGACTGATTTCTATTTTAATGCAGATATTATGTTCAATTCAGAGCTATAGCTAAGGAAATATAATCAGAAGAATTTAATTTTACCTTGAAATAGGCATATGGTTTGTAAAGATCAGGAATAAAAAGAAGGGGTGGGTTTCTTCTAGTTTCAAATAACTGTAATTTTAACCAACTCCTGATATCAGAATTGTCTCAGACTGATTTGAATATAACCCCTTTTAGCAGGGTTGAAACGTTTTCTCCAGGATCAGAATTCAATTCCGTAAGTAGAATAAAAGCCAAAAGGACTTTAAAAAATATGTTTCCAACTGTGCCCACCCCCAACACGCACCCACAAAGAAGGCCATGTCTTGTCACTGTTATACAGTTGAGCTTGTAAGCAGCTTAATTCAAGACAAAATTACAGTTGGAAGTACCATATTTCAGTAAAGATTTTCCCATTTATCCACAAACTTCAATTTAATAAAAAAAGCCACTGGATCTTGAAACAAATTAGAAGGGGAAAATGAAAAATGATACTCTCTATTTATGTTGGAAAGATTGGAGACATGATTCAAAGACTACCCCATCCCCTCCCCCACAAAAGACCAGATTTATACATATATTCAAAATGATATGAATAATTGGGGCAATTATTCAGATATTTGGTTTGAAACATTCAGACATACTAGATAAAAGTGTTTTGGTACTTTTGGGCTTGAATTATGGAGGTAATTGGGCCAATTCACCATTTCACTTTGCCTCTGCAAGTATAGCAGTACCTTAATTATAGTCTAATTTGCAGGGGTTCTTTTTCAACACAGACACTTAAAGAATACTGGATTTCAAATCAGGAGACTGGGGCTTCATTCTCTTTCACCCTTATTAGTTATATGACCTTGGACAAGCCACTTTCCCTTCTGTGATTCTGTTTCTTGATCTAGACAAACACTATAAAGCATACCCTGCATATTTCATGAAATTGAGAAAAGGCTAAATAACATAATATGAAGAACCACTACATATTGGTCACCAGCTGTTTTACATACATAAATTTACTTAACTTTCACAATAATCACAATTATATAGAAGAATTGATGTTCACAGAAATTAAAAACATTGTCAAAGTCACACGATTAGAATTACAGGAAGCCCAGACTCAAACCCCAGTCTTGTATTCTAATGTGTATGTTATATCACCTCTCTAATGAGGCAAATTTCTACACATGCATAAGGGATTATATTTCATATGATCCCAGTCAGTGCAATGAACCAGAAAACCTACAATGAATTGAGCAAACTTCCATACTGGTGGATACTTAAAATTTTCAGATTTTTTTACCTTTTCTCAGCAGTGATTTGGGGACACTTGAACAAATGGCTCTTAACTATGTCGCTGTTGAGACTGTCACCACATGTTCATGAAGGACATGTGAAACCTGTTAGCCTTGGCACCATCATCAATAATAACTTTGCCATTTCCCTCAGCTTGGGAATCAATCCCTGGAGTTGGATTTACTAACACCAGCATGAGGTCCCTTATCTAATCAGAGCTAGACCCAGCCATATTTCAGTGCATTTGACAAGGAATGATGTAATAGTCTTAGTTGAAAATGAGATATGCATTTGACATTTGAATATCACATAGTAATATGATTGTCAACTGAATTGCCAATAATAGGTTTAGCAAAAGCATAGTTTAAAATAAGGTAATGGTTTTACTCTAGAGCTTTTTCCCTTGGTCACCATGCTACTTATTCACATACATGTATTTATGTGTTAACACACATAATTACTCACTTATCAATGAAATAATAATAATATGCTTGTGAAAATAGCAAGGCCGTGTGTGTTTTAAATATAAAGAAGTCACCCTTTTCCCCATAAACTGATGAAAAAAGTTAAAAATCTTTTTGTTTGGATTCCAGCAGTGAGAACTTTCCCATCTGTTCACCATCTTTTTACACTTCAGATATTTTGAAGGCAACAAAATAGCATATTCTATTCTTTATAAATTTCCAGCAAACACACTATAAAATTGTATGCAAAATAGGCTACCTACTATTTTATAGCTTTAAAATAAGGAATATTTGCAACTAATAAAGGGAATATTGACTTTCTAGAAATAATAAATAAGGTATAATATATAGCACAACTCCATGAAATATAGAAATGCTACAAAAAGGCTAATTTCACATTAAACTATTGCTTGAAAAACTGCAAACAGAGGTCAATCTTTAACAGATCTAAAAATGCAACCATGTGGATCAAATTTTCCAGTCACAGCTTCATCTCTGTAGATTTTATTTCCTTTGTAAGAATCTTACTATTTCTGTGGAGGAACTGATTAGACTGTCCACTTTAGTGCTGAGCAATGTATTTCTGAAAATGAGTTTCAGCCAACAACAATGCAGTCTATTTACTATGTGTGTGTGCGTGTGTGTGTGTGTGTTTAATCTGCCCAAGACCAGCTTTGGTCTTACAGTTCATATTTAACATTATGCCTTTGGTGTAAACTCTCTTGTAGTGACAGCTGCTTGAATTTTCACATAAATAGTATTCCAGCTGAGAGCTGTATCCATATAGTCATGTCATTGGAACATACATTTTTAAGCCTTTTCTAATGATTAACATACATTTTCATGTATGGCTCTTACCAAATTTTGGTTTCTATCTCAGTAAAAAAAGAATAATATTACACATTTTCATTTCAACTCACAAACTTCAGAACAATTGAGCTAGAGGCCGAAACAGTTCTTGGAATATTTTATAAAAATGTCTTAGAGAAACTTGCTTTATCATGGACTCAATTTTTCCCCAGGACTTCAATCATAACTGAAAGTGTTTTGTTTTTCTAGGCCACTTAATTAGCATTTTATAATTTAATACTCTAGTAATGCTAAGACACTATGGGAAAAGGCTTTGATTATAATTTCTGTTTTTTCATATCATTAAACAATAAAATGTCCCAAATAAGTAAATATTCTAGATAATTGACATTTCTTCCATTATGTGCCTAAAGTTTTGTGTTTAAAATTTACACTTGTTTAGGTTTCCCTAAAATGCACCTCATAATAAGCCGAGAACATTTTTGCCTAATTTAACTGGAGGCCAAATGTAAGAGATACTAATTGTGGTGCCTCTCTCTAATATGCAGGTTTGTCCCTCAGGAACCATTTTTATTCTATGTGGACTCTTTTTCAAGGATGTAATTGATTGGCTCATGCTTAGACAGCTGACCCAAACTGAGTGATTAGAATCCTTATCCATGATTTTCAAATAGGGCTAAGACAAGGGCTAGTCCACCAAATTTAGACTGATGGGAGCTATAGCATATGATGCTAAGGAACTGCTGGCAGTCATATTATTCATAGCCTGAAGGAAGCTATAAATGGAGTCCTATAAAAGTTAGGTCATCTCTAGCAACCACTTCCCCCCACTTCTAATTTACCACTCCTAAATTGTCATGGGCTAGGAAAACAAATCTGAAGACATGGAATCAGAAGGCTTAGTGGTAACTTAAAGGTAAGTCAATTTTTTAAAAGTCCCTTTAAAGATTATTTATTTAAATAGTTCTTAATTAGAAATCACTTAACCATATTTGAGTGCTCCCTACAAAGGCCTCATCGTATGATTAGACAAACACTTCTCCACCCTGGAGAATGCCCAATTACTCATTCCATCCTGGGGAGCTATGAACATTAGAAAGTTCTCCTTACATTGAGATCATTGAACACTGAAACTTTTTCTACCCATCATTGCCAAATAGTTAGTGGTATGTGTATTTCTATATAATGACTATTCAAATATTTGAAGGATACTGTCTTGTCCCCAAATATTCCTTTATATAGGTTAAAAATGTCCATTCATTTTACTTCCTTAACCATCTTTTCAATATTATGTAGTTTGCCATTTCTGAACCACTGTACAGCAGGTATTATCTGAGGCCATTTAAAACAGAATCCCATTTCCCGTAGAGCAACTCAAGATTTTATGTTTGATAACTACAGAAGATAGCCATCAAACAGGATATTTGTATTTCCAATTATTAATAGACTATTATTAGTTAACTCAAGCTACAACCTAGTGTCCTCATGAATAAATTAGAAAATTTTGTTCACTGTCGATCAAAACCCAATCTACTCTTTTATAATATTTCCCATAAATATGTATCTATGAACTAATTACAAACTCCTTTATATTTTATTCTTTTTTGAAACTAGATATCTGCATTTTTCTTGAAATTTTTAAAGATTACCATTTACTTATAAATGCTTTTAATACATTGAGCTGGACTTATCTGTGACATTTGGATTAGATGTCTTGGTTTGTTTTTTGCTGCTATAACAGAATATCACAGACTAGGTAATTTATAAAGAATAGAAGTTTATTTTGCTCATGGTTTTAGAGGCTGAGAAGTCCAAGAGCATGCTACTGGCATCTGGCAAGGGCCTTCTTGCTGTATTGTAACATGGCAGAAAGATAGGGGAGCATGCCAGACAGAAAGAGGAAATCAAGTTGAACTCATTCTTTTTATGAGAAGCCCACTCCTAATATAACTACTCCATTCTCAAGATAATGGCATTAATTTATTCTTCATAAGGGTGGAGCCCTCACACCTTAAATACCCCTTCCCAATACTATTACATTGACAATTAAATTTTAACATGAGTTTTGAAGGGGACATTCAAACTGCAGCACTAGGTGTTCTTTTAGAATCATGATTGTTATTTTGATCTAACTCTAATCAATTCAATTCTTGTTCTATATTTTTCAGTCTAGAAAAATTTTTGTTTTCAGATAATTACTTCCTTTATGTCATTTACAAAAATTGCTCCAAGTGGTGGTTCAATATTTTTCTTGATTGCTTTTCTTTCAATATCATTGAAAACAAAAAAGCTCGATTTGATACATTTTCTGTTTGTGTGTGTGTGTGTGCACGTGCATGCGTGTGTGTGTGTGTGTGTGTGTGTGTGTGTGTGTGTGTGTGTGTGTGGTATGGTAAGGGTCAGCTAATTTAGGACTTTGATCCAAATAGCCAGTGTGACAGTTAAAGCCAACTGCAAAAATTTAGAGGGAAAAGTTTTTGCAAGAAACCACTCTCAAGTTTGAAAATTTGCTAGAAGGGTCACATGACTCACTGAGAGCTATTATGTTGATGGTTACATCATGGAAAGGGTTCAGATTAAATTCAGCCATGGGAGGAAGCACATGGGGTCCAGAGTACCTAACATGAAACTTCTATTGTTCTCTTCCTGTGGAATCATAGACATATTACTTTCTTGGCACTGATGTTTGACAATATACATAAAATATTGCCAACCAGAGAAATTCACCCTAGTCTTTTATGTCCAGGATTTTTATTGTGGTTCAATCTTATACTGACTGTGGGGGTGACCTGTTAGCTCCCAACTTCTTTTAGAGCTCAGATTGATACTTGTAGTCTCCAGTCTCTTTTGGAGGCAAAACTGATACTGCATGATGCCAAACTCCTATCATAAATTGCATTCTTAGGCTGTCTGGTAGCTAAAATCCCCAGGCAAAGAAAGACACTCCTATCACGCATGACATTCCAAGTGACTAATGATCACTTTCCAGTAGCTGATGGTAAAGGTTGGAAATTTCTTTGAATAAGGTTAATTATTCAGGATAAAACTGGACAATGAGCTCATCCATTTTATTTTAAACTCTTTAAAGAAAGACGTTGTGTTTTATTTATTGTTATAGACTGAATGTGTGTGCCTCTCCAAAATTTATATGTGGAAATCCTAACTCACAAAATGATGGATTTGAGAGATGGGGACTTGGGGCACGATTAGATCATAAAAGTGGAGCCCTCATGAATAAGATTACTGCCCTTATAAGAAGAGACATGAAAAAGATTTTATTCTTGGCCATGTGAGGATACAACAAGAAGATGGCCACCTGCACACCAAGAATGTACTCTCACCAGATACTAGATCTGCAGGCTTGTTGATTGATTTAAGTGTTCCTGGACTCCAGAACTCTAAGAAATAAATGTTTGTTGTTTAAACCACCCAGTCTATGCTATTCTGTTAGAGCAGCCTGAACTAAGACATCCTCATTGTTCTTCACAGAATATGAAACATAAATGTGCCTAATAAATATTTTGCAAGTAAATAAATTAATGGAAGCACAAAACTTTCTGTTTTTACTAGGTTCTCACTACTTTCTTATGTTCAATTTTGCTTATGAGCCCTTATAATTTTTTAGTGTCCTTAGAAACTCTGAGCTCTTTTTACATAAAAATCCACACTTCTAGCTTCTTTTGTGATATCAGAAGCCTAGGCAGAGTCCAGAATGGCAACAATTGCTGGAACTGAACAGTGGATGTCCCTTTCAGACAGGACAACTCCCCAAGTTCATCATAGTTGACATCCAGCCTGTTCCACAAATTGTATTTTCTGCCATTTATTCTCTTTGCATGGTCATCTCTTCCTGATAGGAAACAGTCAAATGACCACCTCATAAAACAAGTGTCCTGATCTATTTGGAGGTTTCAGAGATAGCTCACTGAAATAATAACTAATAATAATTAATTTAAAATAATAACATTAAAATATGTATTTTTAAAAAAGAAACAAAATTATACCGATGGTAAACTCAATGATATATTGAGAGTATCTATATGAATGTAAAATTGTATTAAGAAACATATAGCTTGGTTATATAGACAGATATGTCATGTTCCTGAATATAAATATTATAAAGATGTTGATGTCCCCAAATAAATGTACAAATTTAGAGCAATTCCAATAAAATGAATTCTAAGTCTCCTATAGAAGAATAAATACGTGAAAATATGTAAAAAAGTTATAAAAATAATGAGAGGAGCTTTCAAAATTAAATATAATGTTATTAAAGCTATAATGATGACTCTGGTGCGGTGCTAGTATAGAGACAGATGAATTAATGCAATGAAATAGAAAACTGAGAAAGATACCCAAGACACACTCATTATTTTTCTCAATCCAACTATTAATATTTCTAGTTAGAGTATATCACATGAGGTAAATTTGAAATTTATGCCATATTTGAATTAACAAAATATATTGTTTTACATACTCAAAAAGGCAAGAGAGATGAATAAATAACCCTTGATAACCAGAGGCTACATATGTTTATTAATATGACAAAAGACACATTTTAATTAGTATGAAAGAATGGTTTAATCAATGGGAAGGAGGATGGTATAATTGGTTAATTAATTAGAAAATATATAGCTTTCTTCTTAACTCACAATATTTATTTAAAAATTACAGATATATCAAATCTTAAAAAGGAAAAGTTTTAAAATCATAAAATAAGTAGAAGAAACTATAGATGAATATATATAATTTTGGTAGAAAAACAAATAATTAAAAATGGAAATGTTAATAAATTCAAGTATATGAAAAAAACTATTCTCACAAAACATCAAAAATAAGTAAGAATGATAACCTGGTAAAAATAATTGAAAAATAAGGTAAAAGTAAACAGCAACTTTCTTAAATGAAGATTTTTATAAATTAATAAGGAAAATTGATATAAAAAATAGCAGGCAACTCACTATACAAGTTGTGAACAATGTAAGAAAACATCTACATCACAAAGAATCAAAGAAGTGCACATTAAAGTATTAATAACAGGTCATTTTTCACATATAACATTGGCAAAAAAGGAAAAAAAAGACCATATTCAGTATTGGCAAGAGTAGTGGAAAATGAGGACAGTCATACACTATTTTTAGAAATGTAAATAATATGGCTTTTCTAGAGGGCAATATATATAATATGTAACAAAATCCTTAAAAATATTCACGCATTTGAGCCAGCAACTTTACTTGTAGGAATGTATTCTAATACTTTGAGCTATTATAAAAGATTTATGCTCAGTTTTGTTTTCTGTAACTTGTTTCTACTGCCATAAAAATATTCAGCAATAGAAGTATAGCAAAATAAATTATGGCCAACAAATAAATTCAATATAACCCTGAGAAAATGTACTGAACAAGTATAGCATAATCAATGTTTTGCAAAAATATATATTAATATATAATACATATTTACATAAATAGAAAAGTTTCTAGAAGTACATAAAATATTAACAGCAATCTGTAGAATTTAATTTTTTTCTGCTTTTACATATTTTTCAAACTTTTAAATTTCCTTTTTATTTATTTATTTTCTAATTATAATAAATGACGCATAAATACATTCTTACATCACATGCATGCACACACACACACAAATACCAAATACTGATTACCATGTCCTCAATTAATCCCATTCATTTTTCTAGAAGTAAAAATATATCTCTATAGACTTTTTAATATGTGTTATTAGCACAATCAGAGGTAAAGGCTATTTTAATGAGTGTTGATCCAAAGAGAAGAGAGTAATCTTTAACCTTCAGAGGTATAAATATTAAAAACAGTCATTACAACAAGCCCATCTTCAGGACTGAAATCACATCACAAGGGATGTCATGTTGAGTTACACTCAGATAGATCACTAACCTTGACTATTTCCATTTCATCACTCCTCAAAATAGATGTTCTTTATTTTCACTGAGCCCCATCAGAACTTAATAAAGTGCTGTGGCAGAGGTACAGAGTGCATGACATTTCCAATGATGACTATGCACTTTATTAGAGATGCATTCCTAGTCATTGGGGATTTTGCCTTGACCACACAAAAGTTTTACATAAATTGCTACTCATTTTTAAACATAAGAAATATATGAATATAAACTGAAACTATACTCTCACCTTGTGAGGAGGAACAATAGACAGAAATACAAATCAATGATGGATTATCCTGAGCTTTGTATGACACAACTACATACACTAGCTACACTTATTAACACCACATGTCCACAAGATTTTATAAATTAAAGAATGTATGAGAAATGAAGAGCTTACTATAATGAAAGGGCAACCAATGGTACTTTTAAACTGACCTTTAAATATGGCTGACTTTCCACAGGGAGTATTTGAACCATGCATGTGAAAGTTAAGCAAATGGTCCAACATGTAATTTTTAAAAACTGATTGTTTTAGACAGGGGAGAAAGAATAAGAATTTAATTGTTTAATCCTTATTAGTTGAGTGTCTCCTATGTAAAATGCACTGTGCTAGGCTCTAAGATGAAGATGATGGAAGATTTCTTGTCCTGTGGAGCTTGTGGTCTATATATAGACAGAGAATTTCCAAAAATTTCCAAAAAATTTCACTGTGGTAATTGCTATGACAGAGGTTCTGGAAGCCATGGAAACATAAGAAAATTCAAATAATGTCCAGAGGAAGGGTAAGAATGCTCACTCCAGGGTAAGACTGCAGCGTGCATAAGAAATAGGTACATTTGTGAGGTTGAGACAGAGAGCCATGTTGAATGAAGAAAGAATATTCAAGAGAAAATAAATTTCTATCAGTCTTAGAGATGGAAGGAAATATGCCACATTCTGAGAATAGAAGGCAATTTTCTGTGGCAGAGAGGCCTGAGGTATGATTGCAGAGGTGAGCAAGGCAGATGGTGAGTAGTCTTATCACCCCAAGGAGAGCCACTAGAGCTTAATTCTGCAAGCTGTGTGGTCCTGCTGGAAGAGCAAATGACTGATCACATTTGGAATTAGAGATCACAGTGATTAAGGTAAAGAAGCCACCTAGGAGGCTGTTGCAATTCTCCAAGTGGAGCTCATGTGATCTGCTGTGAGTGGACACAGTGCAGGTGGGGAGAAGCAGAGAGATTCCATAGGTAGGAAAGGCAACACTGAGCCATGGATTGCTGAGGAAGTGTGGCTTTGGTGCATGTAGTGAGATAGAAAACAAGTAAACAAACAAATTTTAAAAACCAGAATATGTTAAATTAGGTTGATTTTAAACAGTTCTGGGGCATCCAAGTACGGATGTGCAGAGGGCAATTATATATATAGTTGGAAAAAGAGATACTACAAAAAAGAATGAGGAGATAAGAAGAGGTAAGAGAGAAGACAGAAAATTATGGGTCATATAATTTTTAAAAAATCTTTCTTCTCCAATCCTTCATATGTGTTATACATAAGAGGGAATAAATAAATATTCTCTTAATTAGCTTTATTGAGGTATAATTTATATACAACAAAATTCACCAAATTTAAGTGCACAATTGGATGATCTTGCCAAATGTATACAGTTGTGTAGCCATCACCTCAGTCCCAATATAGAACATTTCTATTATTCCAAAAAGTTCCCTTGCGCTACTTCACTGTCACACCCTTCCTAATCCCAGCCTCTGACTACCACTGATCTGCTTTGTGTCCCTGTATTTTTGTCTTTTGTACAATTTCATATAAATCAAACCACACAGTGTGTAGCCTTTTGTATCAAGCTTCTTTCAATTAGTTTTTGAGGTTTGTTCATGGCGATGTATGTGTCAGAAGCTTATTTCTTTTTATTGCTGAGTAGTATTCATTTATATGGATGTACCACAATTTGCTTATCCATTCACCAGGGGATGGACATTTGGATTGTTTTAAGTATTTGACTATTATGTATAAGATTGCTATAAACATTTGAGAGTAATCCTTTATGTGAACATATGTTTTCATTTCTCTTGGATAAATATTTAAGAGTAGGTTTATTGGGTTGCCTGGTTCATATTTCATAAGAAACTGCTGAACTTTTTTCATTTGTGGATGTATATTTTGCATTCCTAACATTAATGTAAGAATACTGTCATCAATTGTTCCACATCCTTTTCAACACCTGATGTTACCAAGTTTTTAAAATTTAGCTATTCCAGTATGTGATATTTCATTATGGTTTTAATGTATATTTCCCTAATGACTTGTTATTTTAAGGAGCATTATGTGTGCTTCTTTGCCATTTGTTAAATCTTCCTTGGTAAAGTCTCTATACAAATATTTTGCTCTTTTTCTTTTTCCCTTTTTTTTATCTTCTTATTGAGTTATAAGAATTCTTTTATCAAAAAAATTCCACAATTATTTTCTCCTATTCTGTGGCTTGCCCTTTTATTTTCTTACAGTGACATTTGGAGTGTAAACATTTTAAACTTTAATGAAATCAAATTTATTAATTTTGTTAATGGTTTTTGCTTTTTGTGTTACAACCAAGAAAAGTTTACTTTGCCTGAGGTCACAAATATTTTATCTCTTGTTTTCTTTTTAATTTTTATACTTTTACCTCTACATTTAAATCTATCATCCATTTCAAGCAAAATTTTCTGTATAGAATTAAAGATCTAAGTTAATTTTTTAAATATTTATTTCCTATTCTTCTAGCACAATTTGTAGAAAAGAACTATCTTTTTTCTAACTGAGTTACCTTAGCATCTTTTTAATTGTCAAAATCAATTTTAAAAAACCACAATAATAAAGACCAGAACAGAACTAAATGAAATAAAGACTTAAAAATAACTAAACAGAGGATCAACAAAATTAAAAATGTTTTATTTTTAAAAAAGAAAATTAATAAATGGCTAGCTATCCAGAGGTCCTAAAACTTTTTAAATAGGGGGCCAGTTCACTGTCCCTCAGACCATTGGAGGGCAGGACTATAGTTTAAAATAAACTATGAACAAATTCCCATGCACACTGCACATATCTTATTTTGAAGTAAAAATCAAACAGGCAAAAACACTCACATGTGGCCTGCGGGCCACAGTTTGAGGACGCCTGAGCTATACTAATGAAGAAAAAAAGAGAAAAGTTCCAGATAAACAAGATCAGGAATGAAAAAAGAAGGATTAAACCTGATACCATAGAAGCAGACAAAAACATATACTGGGGAAGAAAAAAAGAGTCCTTATTCAATAGATGGTGCTGGGAAAATTGGATAGCCACATGTAGGAGACTGAAACAGGATCCACACCTTTCACCTCTCACAAAAATCAACTCACAGTGCATAACAGACTTAAGCCTAAGACATGAAACTATAAGAATTCTAGAAGAAAATGATGGAAAAACTCTTATAGACATTGACCTAGGCAAAGAATTTATGAGGAAGACCCCGAAGGCAATCACAGCAGCAACAAAAATAAATAAATGGGACCTGATCAGATTAAAAAGCTTCTGCAAAGCCAAGAAAACTATCACAAGAGCAAACAGACAACCTATATAATGGGAGAAAATATTTGCATGTCACAATTCCGATAAAGGGCTAATAACTAGAATCTATATAGAACTCAGGAAAATCAGCAAGAAAAAATTAAACAACCCTATCAAAAAGTGGGCAAAGGACATGAATAGAAACTTTTCAAAAGAAGACAAACTAATGGCCAACAAACACATGAAAAAATGCTCAACATCTCTAATCATCAGAAAAATGCAAATCAAAACCACAATGAGATATCATTTAACCCCAGTGAGAATGTCCTTTATCAAAAAGTCCCCAAACAATAAATGTTGGTGTGGATGCGGAGAGATAAGAACACTCCTACACTGCTGGTGGGACTGCAACTCGTACAACCTCTGTGGAGAGTAATGCAGAGATACCTCAAAGAGCTACAAGTAGATTTACCATTTGATCCAGCAATCCCATTACTGGGCACCTACCCAAAGGGAAAAAAGGACATTCTATTAAAAAGACATCTGCACTAGGATGTTCATAGAAGCATAATTCATAATAGCAAAGATGTGGAAACAACTCAAGTGCCCATCAATCCACGAGTGGATTAATAAAATGTGGTACTATATACCATGGAGTTCTACTCAACCACAAAAAACAATGGTCTGGCACCTCTTGTGTTATCCTGCATTGAGCTGGAGCCGTTCTACTAAGTGAAGTATCACAAGAATGAAAAACAAGAACCACACGTATTCACCATCAAATTAGTAGTAACTGATCAACACTTATGTGCGCATATAGTAGTAACATTCATCGGATGTTAGGCAGGTGGAAGAGGGGAGGAGGGGATGGGTGTGGTGTGCACCTAATGGGTGTGGTGTGCACCATCTTCGGGATGGACATGATTGAAGCTCTGACTTGGGTGGGGCAAAGGCAATATATGTAACCTACACATTTGTATATAAAGGCAATATATATAACCTAAACATTTTATACCAGCATCTCACGGGATTCCCGTGAGATGCTGGTATAAAAATTAAAAAAACAAAAAATCAGAAAAACCAATCAAATCCAAACAGCATTTCTACACATCAATAACAAACTAGCTAAAAAAGAAATCAATGGCTCACGCCTGTAATCCTAGCACTCTGGGAGGCCGAGGCGGGCGGATTGCTCAAGGTCAGGAGTTCAAAACCAGCCTGAGCGAGACCCCGTCTCTACCATAAAAAATAGAAAGAAATTAATTGGCCAACTAATATATATAATATAAAAATCAGCCGGGCATAGTGGCTTGTGCCTGTAGTCCCAGCTACTCGGGAGGCTGAGGCAGGAGGATCACTTGAGCCCAGGAGTTTGAGGTTGCTGTGAGCTAGGCTGATGCCACGGCACTCACTCTAGCCTAGGCAAGAAAGCGAGACTCTGTCTCAAAAAAAAAAAAAAAAAAAAAAGAAATCAAGAAGGCAATCTCATTTATAATAGCTACAAAAAATATCTAGGAATAAATTTAACAAAGTTTTTCTCTATAGGAAAAACTACAAAACACTGAGGAAAGAAATTGAAGAGGTCACAAGCAAATGGAAAGGTGTTCCATAATCATGGATTAGAAGAATTAATATTGTTAAAAATGACCATATTACTCAAAGTAATCTACAGATTCAATGTTATCCCTATCAAAATACCAAAGCCATTTTTCACAGAAATAGAGAAAAAAAATCCTATAATTTTTATGGACACAAAAAAGAGCCTGAATAAGCAAATCCATCCTGAGCTAAAAAGAATAAAACTAGCGGTATCACACTACCTAACAAGGTTATAGTAAGCAAAATAGTATGGTATTGTATAAAAACAGGCACAAAAACCAATGAAAGGGAATAGAGAACCCAGAAATAAATCCATGTATGTATAGCCAACTTATTTTTGACAAATGTGTTGAAAACATACATTGAAGGGATGAACTCATCAAAAGAATAATCAACTTCCTTTCCCTTCCCTAAACCTGGCCCAAATGATTTTAAATATAATACCTGTCTCTCCAGGTTAATTTAACTTGTAAAGGGAATCATTTACAAGTCAATTTATTTCCCCATTCATTCATCCTCCCTAGCAACCATTTATTGCCCCTAAACAGAATTACCTCTATTCTTCATCTCCCCCTGTCCTTTAAAAGGAGGGTATACAAATATCTGGATCCCACTTGGATATTGAGTAATCACTTTGGGATTCTCCCCATGTGCATGATAAATAAACCTCTTCTTATTATTAATCTGCCTTAATTGTGAGTTGCTCTTTCAGCAAACTTTTGGGGGGAAAGGAGAACTTTTCCCTCCTACCCACAATATATACAAATATTATATATCAATAAAGGAAATCAATGGACCATGTATGTATGTCTACATTTCTGAACTTTATACTATTATGTTGATCTGTATGTCTATCCTTGTGTCAATATCACATTTTCTTGATTACTGTAGTTTCTTAATAAACCTTGATATCAGGTATTATTGATAAGGAAGACCCTCATCAACCTAACCTATTACCTGGCTTCTGCAATCATGCTTGCCACCTGAGACCCCCACCCCTCAGACCACCTCCACCTAATAAAAGTGGAAGAAACCCTGTAGATGGGTTCTTCTCAGAAAGTCCCTACTTCTCTGTTTCTTTTAGGAATTCTTTCTCAGAATTTGGTGGCAAGTCCCCTCTGAGCCTGCTGGCAAATAAATCTTGATTCTCTGACTCTCCCTGTGTACCACTCGGTTTGTCCGCGAAACCACCCACTGTAACACTTGCTGTAACATTATATGTCCTCAAACATCATGGTTATTTTATTTGCTCTACATTCTTTGAATTTTGTACATATTTTAGAATCGATTTATCAACTTATGAAAACCAAGGCCGCTAGAATCTTAATTAGGATTTAAATTTTAATCTATAGTTCAACTTGGTGAGAATAGATACCTTAACAAAGTTCAGTTTTTGATCTATGAGCATGATATATATCTCTATTTCTTTAGCTCTACCTTGATTTCTCTCAGGGATGTGTTATAGATTTCAGTATACAGATTTGCATGTATTTGGATCAATTTGTCCCTACATTTTTATATTATTTGATGCTATTGAAAGTGGTATGTTTTTTAATTTCAATTTCTAAATATTCATTGTTGATAGAAATAAGGATATATTAATATAAATGAGATGGGTTTTCATATATTGACCTTGATTACAGCAACCTTGCTTTAATAGCATTTTCATAGATTACTTAGGGTTTTCTACATAGACAATTTACTTCTTCCTATCAAAACTGTATCATTTTTTTTCTTTTATTGTCTTTCTTTGCTGGTTAGAACCTACAATACAATATTGAATAACAGAGGACAGAGAGAAAAAATATTTGCCTTGATTTTATTATTTGTATAAGGATACCTATGAATTTTTTATTCATAGGTATTTTTTATATCGCTTGTCAGGTTGAGGAAGTTTTCTTTTACTTATAGCTTATAGAAAGATTTCTTAATCATCATTAATAGTTCTTGAATTTTATCTAATAAAAAATCTTTCAGCAAATGTTTTTTTCTGCATTGAGTTGATCATATGAGTTTTTTGTGTTCTGTAAATATGATGAATTGTCGCAATTGTAATTAAAAGATTAAACAAACATTGCACTCCTGAATAAAAAAAATACATGTGATCACAATGCATTTTTTTAAATCAATTGCTGGATTTTATTTGCTAAAATTTTGTTAGAATTTTTGCATTGATATTCATCAGGCTTGTGGATCTCTAGTGTTCTTATATTGTCTTTTTCTGTTTTGTTATTAGGTTGATGCTGTCCTTATGAAATGAAGTGAGAAATTATTTCCTCCTTTTCAACTGAAAGTTTTTGTAAAATTTACATTTTTAAAAATATATTTGGTAGAATTTAGCAGTAAATCCACCTGATGTTGGAAATTTGTTTTGTTTTTTGAGGGAAGGTTTTAAACCATACATTAAATTACTTTAACAAATATAGGTTTATTTGCTTATCAGTTTCTTCTTTAATAAGCTTTTATAATTTGTATGTTTAAAGAATTTGTTCATTTCTTCAAAGGTCTCAAACTTATTGCCATAAAATTATTCGTTTTTAAAATGTCAATAGAATGTCATGATGTTCTCTTCTTCAATCATGATATTGATATTTTGTGGTCTTTTTTTTTTTTCCTGATCAATCTGGCAAAATGTTTATCAATTTTGTTTCTCCTTTCAAAGATGAAAATTTTGTGTTATTGACTTGCTCTAATTTCCCTTCTGTCCTGTCATTTATTTCTGCTCTTATTTTTACCATCAATCCTTTCTGTTTCCTTTGCACTGAATTTACTCTTTTGTATTTAATTTCTTAAGGTGAAAAACTCAGATTATTGCTTATAGACTTTTCTTTATTTTTAAGGTAAGCATATGCTATAGCTTAATATTTGACCTTCCAAATCTCATATTGAAATTTAATTCCCCCATACTGGGGTTGGGGCCTAAAGGGAGATGTTCAGGTCTCAGGAGCAGATCCCATATGAATGGCTTGGTGCTATCCTCATTTAAAAAATGAATGCTTTCCTTATTAACATGTGAGAGCATACAAATTTCTCTCTTTACCAGTGCACCTTAAGCAGTTGGAAGTAACCACACAGCAACCTCAGCACTTTGCTGCTTAGAAATTTATGATACTGTCCTCACTCTATTATTTTTTACAAAAACTGATTGTTTAAAAGAGTCTGGTGCCACCCTCCCATTTTTCTTGCATTCTGTCTCTTGCCATGTAATGTTTTTACTCTCATGCTTTCATTCACTTTCCAACATGAGTGGAAGCAGGCTGAAGCCCTTCAGCAGCAGATGTTGGTGTCATGCTTCCTACACAGCATGCAGAGTTGTGAGCCAAATAAACCTCTTTTCTTTAGGAATTACCCAGCCTCAGGTTTTTCTTTGTATCAACACAAAAAATGGACTAAGACAGAAAATTGGTACCAGGATTGGGGTGTTGCTATAAATATAACTGAGAATGTGGACGCAACTTTGGAACTGGCTAATGGGCAGAAGTTGGAAGAGTTTGCAAGGCTTAGAAGAAGATAAAAAGACAAGGGAAAGTTGTCAACTTCTTAGAGATTGTTTAAGTGGTTGGGACCAAAATGCTGATAGGAATATAGATAGTAAAGGTCATGCTGATAAGGTTGCAGATAGAAATGAGAAACTTATTGGGAACTAGAGCAAAGAACTTGGCTGCATTGTGTCTCTGCTCAAGGGCTTTATGAAAGGTTGTACTTAAGAGTGATGAACTAGGGTATCTGGCAGAAGATATTTCTAAGCATCAAAGTGCTGAGGTTGCTGTGTGGTTACTTCCAACTGCTTATGGTGAACTGACAGATCACAGGGATTCATAGTGTAAAAACTTAGAAAATTCACATTATTTTCAGGTGGTAGAGGAGGAAAGAGTGTTTTCAGGCTAGGAAAGCAAAGATGTTGCAAGGCAACTGAAAGGGTGAATGACCCAAAGGGTAATCACTGCTCTGCCTATCAGCAACCACTTGCTGGAGAGATTAGTAGAGATAAAAGGGAGCCAGCTGCTAATAGTCAAGACAGTGGAAAAAGGCTCTGAAGGCATCTGAGGCAGCCTGCTGTAGGTTCAGAGTGCCCACAAAGAGATTCTACTAATGCAATGCTGAGTAAAAATGTGGGGTTGGAGCCCCCACAGAGAGTCTCCACTGGGGCAATGTCTAGTGGAGCTCTGGGAACAGGACCACAACCTTCTAGATCTCAGAATTATAGAAGCACTGGCAGCTTGCAATCTCAGCCTGGAAAAGCAGCAAGCATTGGACTCCAACCCATGACACCAGCCATATGGGCTTTGCCCATTAAAGTCAAGAGAACAGGACTACCTAAGGCTTTGGGAAGGATCCACTCTTTCCACCAGTGTGCCCAGAATGGCAAATAATGGAGTAAAAATAGATTATTTTGGAGCTTTAAGATTTAATGACTGCCCTGTTGGGTTCTAGACTTGCATAAGGCCTATTACCCCTTTATTTTGGCCAATTTCTCTCTTTTAGAATGGGAAGGTTTACATAATAACTGTGCCACAACATATCTTGGAAGTAAATAACTTTTTTTTTTTTTTTTAATTTTACAGGCTCATAGCTGGAAGGAACTTGTTTTGAATCTCAGATGAGACTTTGGACTTTGAACATTTGAGTTGAGGCTAGCATAAGGTGAGACTTTGGAGGACTATCGAGAAGGGATGATTGTATTTTGCAATGTGAGAAGGTCATGAGCTTTGGGGACCAGGGGCAGAATACTGCAGTTTTTAATATTTGACCCTCCACACCACATGATGAAATTTTATGCCCAGTGTTGGAGGTGGGGTGTAAAGGGAGGTGGTTGGGGTCATGAAGGTCCCTTGTGAATAGCCTGGTGCTGTCCTCATGGTAATAAGTAAGTTCTCATTGTATTAGTTCCCACAAGAACTAATGGTTGTAAAAGAGTCTGGTACCTCCCTCCCCATCTCTACCTATTCCTCTTTCTCACCATGTGATCTCTTCACACACCTTCTTCCATTTGCTTTCTACCATGTATGGAAGCAGTCTGAGGCCCTCGTAAGCAGCAGATGTTGGTGTCAGGCTTCTTGTACAGCTTGCAGAACCATGAGCCAAATAAACTTCGATCCTTTATATCCTCAAGTATTTCTTTATAGCAACACAAAAACAGACTAAGGTAGAATTTAAAATTGTAAATTTTTCTCTAAGCACTGTTTTTTCTGCATCCCCCCAATTTGATATATCATATTCCAAATTTTATTTAATTAAAAATATTTTCCAATTTCCCTTGTAATTTTTCTTAGACCCATGGTTTATGTGTCATTTAAGTTCCCATTATTTTGAAATTTTATAGACTTTTTTTTGTGTAATTACTATTTATTTTCTTTACAGTTGGAAAACATGATTTTAATACTTTTAAATTTATTGTTTTATGGCCCCGAATATTAACCATCTTGATAAATGTTGTGTGTATACTTAAAAAGAATTTGTATGCTGTTGTTTTTTTGGTAATGCGAATTATAAATGTAAAATGAGTCATTTTTTGTTTGATAGTGGTATTCAAGTCTATAACCCTACTAATTTTTTGTCCATTTTTTCTATTAAATACCAAGAAAAGGGTGTTAAAATCCCTAACCATGACAACAGACTTGCTATTGCTCCTTTCAAGTATGTTTCTTCAGTTTTTGCTTCATCTATGTTGAAATCTGTTATTAGGTGCATACACATTTAGAATTTATTTTTTGTCGTCTTGACAACTTGATCCCTTTAGTACTTGAAATAACTTATTTTTTTTTATCACCAGTAATCTTCCTTATTACCTTCTGAATTCTTTTTTGTATATTAGTATGGTAACTTCAGATTTTTAAAAAATTTGCATCTTCATGGTCTTTTCTCATCCTTTTACCTTTAGCTTAATTGCTATATTTATATTTGTGATGGTTAATTTTATCAGCTTGACTTGGCAATGGATGCCCATGTGTTTGGTTAAACATGAATCTGTGTGGGCTTATGAAAATATTTCTGGATGAAATTAATATTTGTATTGGTAAAGCAGATTGCCCTTTCCAACATGGGTGGGCCTCATCCAATCCATTGGTGTCCTGAACAGAACAAAAAAGGAGAAGTGAGGGAGAATTTACCTTCTACGCTGATTATTTCCAAGCTGGGACATTAGTCTTCTTTGACACTTGTATTGGAACTTCCAATCCAATCAGTTCCCCTGGGTCTCCAGCTTACAGATGGTGTTGTGGCACTCCTCAGCCTTTAAAATCATATGAGGAATTTTCTTATAAAAAAATCTCTAATTTTATGTCTACATTTATATTTGTCATTCTCTAGTTGGTTTCATTTCTCCGGAGAACCTGGGCAATGCAGTATTTAAAGTCAGTTTTCTATAGAAACAATTCAATTAGTCTTGCTTTTTGTATATTTGTGTGTGATTTAAGGAAATTTTAATAGATTTATAAAAATCATATATATAAACCATGTTAAACTAGCCGCCGTGGCTATAAAATACATTTTGTACACTTTTATCATGTATTTTAAGCTAGTACACAGTATTCATAAACTGAGACCCATCACAGCACAATGGGCCCTGCCACAGGTGGTTCCTGCGCTGCAGCGACACTTCCGTGGGAGGTGCCAGCGCCAGAGCTCCCCTTTCCTCTCAGTATTTCCGACCCTGGAGGAGCCAGGCCGTTTGTGTTGGGAATGCTCAGGTGCCACCTGAACCACGTCCCTATGGCAGGGTCCTCCAAGTTGCCTCGGCAGCCTGTGCTGCACTACGTGGGCGCTGAGCGAAAGTGCAGGAAGGATGAGTTCAGGACAGTGATGATGGACCCGGGCTGGACATGTGAACGCTGAACTTCCTGGCTACCCTTGCAGCAACAGAGAGTAACTTGCCAATCGACTGTAGTTGCTTCCAATGGAGTTAAGGAAAAAGTCCACTTTGAATATTTTAAATCAATTTGCATAACAGGTCCAAAAGTAATTCTTCAAGATTCTAGAGACTGACGGACTCGATAGAGATCTATTTAAAATGTTTCGTGCATAGGCTTGTTAAAGACTCGACAGGGCCAGGCACGGTGGCTTGCACGCGTAATCCTAGTGATTTGAGAGGCCGAGGTGAGAGGATTGCTTGAGCCTAGGAGTTCAAAACTAGCCTGGGCAATGTAGTGAGACTCTATCTTTACAAAAATTTAAAAAAATAATAAAATTAGCTGGGCATGGTGATGTGCGCCTGTAGTCCTACCTAACTGGGAGGCTGAGGTGGAAGGATGGCTTGAGCCCAGAAGTTCGAGGTTACAAAAAGCTGCGATGATGCCACTGCACTCCAGCCTGGGTGACAGAGAGAGACCCCATCTCTTAGAAAGAAAAAAAAAAAAAAGAATCTAACAGGTTGACTCATAGCAGGAAAGTGTGACAGAGCAATGGCCCAAGGTGTCTCCGGCAGACACTCACTATGCAGTGGGCAAGAGGTTCTGTCCACCCATGTGCAGGTGAATGTGGAAAATGTACCCAGGTTTGTCCAGTAGGTCTTGCTTTTTAAATTCCATATGAATATTTCTGGTTTTTAAAATTTTATTTGTTTTCTGGCATAATTTCTTTGTTTTCTTGTTTGAAAAATATTTTAGCTAGGTAACAATGTTGACAGTTTTCTTTCTATATTCCTTCCTTAATTCCAGACTTAAAAGGTTTTACCTTATTCTTTTCTAGATTGCATATTTTCTGACAAAATGTCTGCTGTAATTCTTATATTTGCTTCTTAATATAAAATAGGTTTTTTTCTAGCAACTTTAAGATTACATTATTGTTATAATCACTGTTCAGTAATTCGATTGTGATTTATCTTAGCATGTTTCTATTCATGTTCATTTTGCTTGATATTTTTTATACTAGGGGACAGATGATTTGGATAAAATTTAGAAAAAAAATTAGAATTTTTTTCAATTTTTTTTCTCTCTCTCTTCCCTCTTTCTTTGGATCCAATTACACATGTATTAGACTACTTGATATTATTGGTCACTGATGCTTTATTCATATTTTTATTTTTTTTGTGTGTGTACATTTTGGATAGTTTCAATTGGCATGTCTTCATAGTTTCTACTACAATAATTTTTTGAATAGTTTCTATTGTTATATTTTCTTCTGCAGTGACTAATATGCTGCTAATAATAATAATCTCATCCAAATAATTTTTCATTTTATAAACTGTATTTTTCATATTTAGATGTTCCATTGTGATCTTTTTTATATCTTTAACTTTTCTCTTTATCATACTCATGTTTTTGTCTACCTCCATGAATATATGGAGCATATTTATAACTGTTTCAATGTACTTTTCTGGTAATTCCCTCATCTCTGACATTTCTAGGAGTGTTTCTATTGATTGATTTTCTCCTAGTTATAAGTTATATACATTTTCCTGCTTCTTTGCATGCCTGCTAATTTTTTAATATATGCCAGACATTGTGAATTTTCTATTACCAACAGCTTGATCACACTGTATTTCTTTAAATAATGTTGAATTTGACTTTGGTATACAGTTCAGATATTTTTAATCAATTGGATCTTTTAGAAACTTGCTTTTAAGCTTTTTTAGAATGGAAACAGAGGCGCCTTGGCTTAGGGTTAATTCAGTCCCACTACCAATGCATGCCCTTCTGAAGATTCTACCCTTTTATCAATATTATAATATAACATCTTTCTACTCTGGCTGGTGGGAACACAAGCTACTCTCATACTAGTATGAGCACCAGGATTTGTTCTGCCTACTCCTTTCTGATGGCTCTTTTCTCTGAACTTAGACATTTTCTCTTAGCATGCACTGATTAGAACTCAGCTAAAAACTCTAGTGTTTACTCTGTCTCTCTCTGTCTCTCTCTCTCTCTAGGTCTCTCTGTCTCTCTCTCTCTGTAACTCCTACTTTCTGGTACTCAACCCCTAAATTCTAGTTGCTTTGGCTTCCTTGGATTGTTTTATCTGAGGTCTCCTCCATATAGTCAGAGAGACTATATGGCATTTTTTTCCTTCCTAAATTACAGCTTGAAAACTGCCTCTAGGCATTAAGCTGGTGCAATTATATAGTTCACCTTGTTTGTTCCCTTCTCCCCTAGATTATAGTCCTGTGCTGTATGTTTTTCAGTGTTTAAATTTGTTTATATATTTGCAGTTTTCCAGTTGTTTAAGATGGGAGGGTACATCTGGGTCAGTTCTTCTATTTTGGCTATAAGCATGTCAATATACATCTATTTTTCTGATGGAAAATTAAATTTTTGGAAACAGATATTTCATCCACTAAATGAATTAACTTAGGCAAGTTAATTAACTGGTTGAAGCCTTAATTTTCTTACAAATAAAATATTAATAATAATGCTTCCTGGTTTGATATTTGAGTTGTAATTAGAATCCGATGTGACAGACGAAGTTCTTTGTTAGCTGTAAAGCTCTCCAAGCATCCTCAAACTATGGCCCAAGGGCCACATGTAGGTGTTTTTGCCCCTTTGTTTTTTTTTTTTTTTTTTTTTAATCTTTCAGTTATTTAATTAGGTTCTTTGTAAAAATTTAGAATACCAATCTGTGAGGATAAATTCCATTTGTCAGGGCAAACAGAGATCGTAGATAGCCCTGGAGCTGAGGAATTGCCTTGATTTTTGGTAAAATTTGGGAGTCCACAGCTTTCTGATCCACTTTGCGCTGTTCTGTAATCTCGTATTTCTCCTTTTCTGTGTCGAAGATCTCACCCTCCTGGTGTCTGGGCTTCCGCAGCTTCTTCTTCTTGAAGTAAGCATCGGTGAGATGCTTAGGAATTTTCACATTGCTGATATCAATTTTTGTGGTGGTGGCGATGACAAATTTCTGGTGTGTCCTTCGCAGAGGAACTCGATTAAGGGTCAGAGGTCCAGTCACAAGTAACAAGCCACTGCCGAGTTGCTTCAGGAAAACCACCCTCTTGCCCCTGTGGCGTCCGGTGAGGATGATGAGGATGGTCCCGGGAGTGATGCTAGCTCGCAGTCTTCTCACGTGTTGGCTAAACGGTTTTTTGCCGTGGCTCAACAGCTTTCGAGGAACATCTTCTGTTGGATAGTACCTAGGCATTTTGCGAAGTTTAACCACCCGAGTGCCACCATTCTTGTCACCACCAACTGGTTTTGTAACAGTGGCGAGGACCTTCTCCTTCTTTTTCTTTTCAACCTTGGATTTAGCCACTGAGTATTTCCTCTTGTACATGGCCTTCCTAGAGTACATGGCAGATCGGGAATATCGGCCGATTCCTCTGACGAGAACGGGATTTCGGCTGCAGTGTGGCTTCCCCTTCTTAACCTTTTTAGCCTTGAGGTTAGCCTTTTTCACTTTGCCACCGGCATCAGCCTTCTTGGCATCAGCCTTCTTGGCTTCAGCCTTCTTGGCTTCAGGTTTCTTGGCTTCAGGTTTCTTGGCTTCAGGTTTCTTCTCTTTAGTATCCGGCTTCTTCTCAACTTTTTCACCCGCCATCTTGCAAGATGGGAAAGAGAACTCTGCCCCTTTGTTTTTTTACTTCAAAATAAGATATGTGCAGTGTGCATAGGAATTTGTTCATAGTTTTTTTTTTTTAAACTATAGTGCGGCCCTCCAACCATTTGAGGGACAGTGAACTTAACTGAGTAGCACCTAAGTGGTCACATAGGTACTACAGTAATAGGGTATTGGGCAGGGGGGAGGGGGGAGGGGGGTGGGTATATATATACATAATGAGTGAGATGTGCACCATCTGGGGGATGGTCATGCTGGAAACTCAGACTTGTGGAGGGGGGGGAAAGGGCATTTATTGAAACCTTAAAATCTGCACCCCCATAATATGCCGAAATAAAAAAAAAAAGGAAAAAAAGAAAAAACAGTTTGAGGACCCCTGCCAAATGACAATGTTGCTAGTGGTGGTTGGTGGACTTGGGGATGATGGTAACAATGGTGATTGTTTCTACTCCCATAACGATTCTTCAAATAATAAAACTATATTTTAGAAAGATTTACTTTTTTCAAAAAGTCCTGTGAAAATAATAATAGTATCACTTACTCTGAGTCTTGTGTGTGAACATCCCAATTTAAACTGATTTTTAACAAAGAGGGACTGTGTTGGCTCATTAACTGGAAAGGCCAAGTGGTAGGTCCAGCCCCGTTGAATGCAGAGGTTCAATTTTGTCAGCATTCTCCGTTTCTCTTTAAGTCTCTGGCTCTCTTGCTTCCTCTCAGACATTCTCCAGGTGGCAGCAAGATGGTTGTTGGCAACTCCAGACTTGTATTCCAACAGCTTGGCAAAATGAGTAGACAGAAGGAATCTTTCAACAATTGTTCTGGCAGAAAACTTCTGAATCTTCTTTGGGTGATTTTTCCTTTTCCAAACCAATCACCGTGACCAAGAGAAAGTGATAGTCTAATTAGCCAGGTCTTTGAAATCAAGGACAGTTTATTAGATACTGGAGATTCAAAGCTCAATAAAATATGATCTTTGATCTTTCAGAGTTAGTAAACTGTTTATACAGTACAATGAGTCACAAACAAAAATATGGTCGGTTCTATTTTTCAGTTAGTGATCAGGAAGATCACAATATGTTTTCTATGTTTTGACATTTTCCTTAGCATTCTTACTTGCTTTTATACTATAATACACTGTGCTACTTTGTTATGTGGCTTAATAGAAATATAGACAACTGGCAAGCAAGCTTTGACCAAAGAATCAATCCTTCACAGCAACATAAAAACACTAAATTGCTACACTAAATACATGAATATAAGGGAAAAATAACACTGGCATTGATTCACCTCTGTCTTCTTTTTCATACATAATTTAATTAGGTGGTGTTTTTAAATACTATCTGATGCTATTGATACTTTTGTTTGTGAATTATCTTGGAGATTAGACTTGAAAGCAAAAAAAGACTGTGCTCTTTTTTTTTTTTTTTTTTTTTTTTAGAGAAGGGTCTTGTTCTGTTGATCATAGTCTCGTCAATCTGCAGTAGAAAGATCATAGCTCATTGTAGCTTTGAACTCCTGGGCTCAAGCCATCCTCCTGCCTCAGCTTTCCAGGTTGCTAGGATTACAGCCATGACCCACTGTTCCTAGCTCCCTTTTGACCTTTGCATTGCTATAAGGCCCAGGATGTTACCTTACCCATATTAGAATCTCATGAAGTAGTTGTTGAATGTATGAATGAGCAAATGAATAACTAATTATTTTTCTGCATTATTATGTGTGAGATAACATTCTAAGTGTTTTACATATATTTATTCATGGTATCTTACAAGCAGTCCTGTGAGATAGATTCTACTTATTTCTCATTTTGAAAATAAAAAAATTAATGCACAGAGAGTTGTTACTTGTCCAAGATCTTGTAAGTAAGAACCAGTTTTCAAACTTAACCCTGATTACAGGTAGCTCTAATCTGTCTTTTTTTTATTCGTTAAACAAACTTATTGAAATATTCTATTGTAGAATAGGGGAAAAAAGGAAAATCAATAGTATACATTTAATTGTCAACAGTAATTGGCCACCCATGAAGGGAACAGGAAGATTATTATTAGGTTAGACATTGTTGTAGCACAATTCATTAACTGGATGAATCAAATGATGATGCAAGAAAAAACCTTCAATGATGAGGTAAGGCAATCACCTGAGTGGTTGTTAGTATTATCAGAGGGCTGAGAAGTGATTATCTCTTTGTTCTTAGGTAGTCATGTAGAAATAAACAGAATTAAGTGACAGGTTGTTTCAACTGTTCATGATGCAAGGAAACTACATTGTGAATTCATTAGATAGCAAATTACTTGACCTATACAAGAAAACTAAATAACCCTCTGCTGTTGTAGAAGAAACTTGAGACTTTAACAATAGTGACAACAATAGCAGTAGTGGGAGGTAACCACAAAATCACTGCTAGAGAAAGGTAGGATTCCTATTTGCAACTGTATGAGGAGGTATTTTTATTGTTTATCTCTTTAATTTGTGATTGTTGCTATTTATCTTAACTCCTACATTTCAATAGCTTAGATTAAATGGTTACTAATTATAGATGGCTTCAGAAAAAATTATAATTTGAGTAAAGTTTCTGTTTGTTGCTTCTTTACCCTCCTCATTTTTGAGTATTGTCCTAGTATTTGTTTCTAATTAACTGAAATTCAAATTTAAATTAGCTTAGACAATAATAAAATTATTTTACTTATGTGAGAGAAAGTTTAGAAGTAGAACACATTTTTGGGTTGACCAATTAGTTCACAAATTTATTACAGTTCTAGTTCATATTAACATTTGTCTCTTTGCTCTGATAGCCACTGTGTTAATTTTCCTTCTCCAATTGATTTTCCTCTTGGTCACAAGATGACTGCCAGTTGCAAATGGCATCCATTTTTCATGTATCCTTATTTGTGTAAAATGGGTGAAAGAATCTGGCTACCTGTGACAAAATCTTGAGAAATTGAAAGAACATATCTTTTAGCAATAAATTATTACAGGCCCCATGTCCTTGACAAAATAATGAATAAAATTATAGTTAAATTCATGAACAAGAAATTGCAATGCCTAATTAAAAACTTCAGTTTTAGTTTTGTTATACACATTTGTTATATACATTCATTATATATATTTGAAAAATATATATACCTGTTACCATAAAATTTAACTTATATCCATAGCTAATCTATTTATAGTCATCATAAACAAGTTTCAGCCTATTTTTGAGTAAAAAAGCAGAGTTTTCCTATGATATATAAAGATTTATTTTAATACTTTATCTTTCAACTACTATTGATTTGAATCATTGAAATATTAGTTGGAATGTTTTTCACTTTGTAGAGAATTGTGTTTGTTCTGTTAACATTGTATACACTTTATTATTAGAGGTTAAATTTGCTCACCAACCTAGTGACACATAAGTAATGACAACACTGTTCCTAATTAAAAATCAGTAGGTAAGCATTAACATTTTTTTTATTCTTCAGAAACATCAGAAATATGTCTGAACAATAAAAAAATGTTCAATGCTTACCTACTGATTTTTCATTAGGAACAGTGTTGTCATTATTTATGTGTCACTAGGTTGGTGAGCAAAATTATTTTGCTGATATTATGTTTTTGATATTATGATATTTGATATTTCAGAAATATTTCAGATATATGATATATTTCAGATATGATATTTATGATCTGAAATATAATATATATATTTCAGATATTATGATATTTCAGAAACATATTTCAAAAGTATTTCTTTTTAAAAAGAATTGCAACTAACAGTAAAAATAAGTGACTCTAACAGATTCATTTATAAATACAGTGCAAAATCTTATTGTTCTATATATAGAAGTCCAGCCTATTTCATTAGCTAGGTACACACACTATTAAACACACACAATTTTATTAGTATGAGGTAAAAACATTATTATATTTTACTAATCTGTTATATTCTTTAGCTTGTGAAATACTGGATTAAATGTGATTGCTTTTACTTCTCAGAGTTGCATTAAATGCTATAGATAATATAAGAAGCTATGATCACCACAGTCAACTACTTTGCCATCTATTTCAGAAAACAATATCCATCCGTGAGCAGTAAATAACAATGTAAACTGAGATTAGTCAGTCCCAAATTCTGTGCTGGAGATTTTAAGTGTCACAGGGAACACTCCAATAAACCATTGAGGGTCAAATATAACCTAGTGTCTCATTGTGTCTGAAACCCACCATCCAGGAGTTTCAGTAAGGCCCTACATGAAAATAGCTAATCATGTTGTATTTGGCATTATCACGTAGCCTCAAAAAAGAAGAAAGGGACTTTTAAAATTGCATGTTTAAGTTGCAAGTTATATGCTTCAAATAACATTAATATAAAATAGCAATGGTTACATTAAAACCTAAAAAGAGAGGAGATGTGTCAACTTATTCTGAGGACACATTGTATAACAGTTAATCTTGTGAATTTTATAAATTAAATATTATAAAATATATGAAATTTAAATATGAAGTATCTTACGTTCTAAATTTCCTCTCTTGAGTCTAAAAATTAATCCCATACCTAGGGGATGGAGCAAGATTAGAAGACTTTCTGTTGAGATTTCAGAGGAAATTCTTTAAAATATTTTTTACACACCTGGCTCCAGGGATCCTCAGCTCTTTTCTCTTAACCCTTGTTCCTATCCTGACCAAAGGTCACATACAATTACTTTAAACTTTTTATTAGGATTTGTGCTGTCTTTGTCATTTCTTATTTTACTTTACTTTTTAACTGTTAGTTTTATATATTTTAGAGATAGGGTCTTTGTCACCCAGACTGGAGTTGGGTTGCCTGATCATAGCTCAGTGCAGCCTCAGATCCCTGGGCTCAAATGATCCTCCTGCCTCAGCCTCCTGAGTAGCTGGGTCTACAAGTGCATGCCATACATGGCTTAGTTTTATTATTATTATTTTTTTATGGATATGGTGGTCTCACTATGTTGCCCAAGGCTGATCTCAAACTCCTGGGCCCAAGTGATCTTCCCATTTCAGGCTCCCTAAGTGCTGGAATTATGGGAGTAAGCCACTGCACCTGGCCTGTCTTTGTCATTTTTAAAAAAGGTTGCTGTGATATAGTCTTTAAAAACCTGCAAAGAATACCTCTCTCCCAAAAATTTGATTTGGTTGGTAAAGAAAAGAAAAGGAAAAAGTGAAAACAAAAGAAGCAAGCAAGCATAAACAGGGAAAGTGCTACAATAAAGGTGACAACTCTGCTTTTTTTGTTTTTGTTTTTGTTTTTGTTTTTGTTCTGTTTTCAGTTGAGGGGATGAGAAGAAAAATTAATTGCTTTTTTGCCCAGATCACATGAAGTTGTGAGCTTGTGGTAGTGGTGAAAATAAAGAATTCCTGACTCTCCATTTATGCTCTAACCACCAGACTGCCATTTCCTGCTTAGTTTTCAGAAATATATTTTATCGACCCTGAACTTGTTTGATATATAAAATGAATTTAATAAACTTAGGGTCATATAAAAATACAATATGATTTATCAGTCAAAAGAATTTCCTGACCAAGGGTACACTGCATTACCTTAGAAACCACATCATTTCTCTGATGGTGCCTTTTAAAAATTCCTGACCTCCCACCACTTCTGCCCTGATGGATTTTTTCCTCTTTTAGCAGTATACTCTTATCCCATCAAGCAGCTTCCAGCGGCATTATTTATTCAGGTAAAATCAACAGGAGTGTAGATGAGGGACTCATCAATTCCAACTTAGACAGAAAAATGATTAAAATTATCTGGTTTGGAGTTTCTTTTTCACTTCATAAAATATCCCATACATTCATCACATGTGAGCTTTCTGATTGCATTTCAACATGACCATTGTGTTTGTCACTTCTAATACCTTTTACAGCCCTGTCTCCTTGTCTGAAGCTGCTGCTGCTGATGCCTGGACTAGCTGTAGCATCGGAAGCAGGACTTTGCCACAAGTTCCTGCTCCTCTCCCTGGTTGCATTTCCCTGTTCCCTCCAGTCAGAGCCTGGTGAGAGGAACAGCTCTGAGCGGTGGGGGATGATGCCTTAGTGGTAGGTTTTGGGTAAACTGGAAATGTACTTGAAAACTGGTCTGAACACCTTAGGAGGAGGAATCTGAACAAAGCGTGCAACGAGGTAGAGTGGGGGAAATACTGGTCTGGGAACAACATTGCTGACCTGAGCAAATACTTAGCCTCAAATGCTTCCTCCTCTCCAAGCAAAAGCACCCACATAGAAACAGTAAATGTTCACCCTAGTTACAACACTGATATAGTATGGCGATCAAATTTCATCATGTAGTGGGAAATATTTTTAAACTCTTAAGCACTTCACAGATTATAGGTTTTCATTTAACATAAATTCTCTGAAAACTGTTAACTCATTTGTCCCTGTACTATTACTGCAGATTTAGCTTCCTTGAGTTGGCTATATTGCCCTCTTTCTCCATCCACTCCATTCTACACCAGCTACCTACAAAGGCGGGTAGGTAGGATATCTGTGATAAGAAGCGTGTTGTCTACTGCCCCCTACCATATTTCCTGATTAAAACAACCACTCATTTGTTAATGGTTCCCTCTTCATTCTTCACTCTGTGAAGCTTTTGTGATACTTTGATCCTGGCGGAGAAAGAGTTACCCCAAGGTGTTTCTCTCCGATGAAATGTATCAAGATGTCTGTGGATGAACGCTAATGTGGTCATTGGCAACCTCTCTTCCATTTCCTGATTGGCTCATTGTTTACCTAATTGCCAGTAATAATATTTCATTGTGTTAAGAATGTTGGCACCAGGGGCCCAGGTTCCAGTTTATGGATGGCTCAGAGTTTATGAATTGATGCCCTCAGCAGGTTGCTGCCCTGATGAATGGCAATTACTGTGGCTCCCACAGAGGCAATTGTAGCCAGAGCATTTACTCCTTTCAAATAATTGCCCCTGAGAAGCTGAACAGGTAATTGTAACATCTGAAAACCATGCCTTTGGCTCAGAATCAAAGAGTATTAATCTCCATAACAGAGGTGTTTTGGAATGACCCAAAAGAGTTGTTAAAGAATGGTCTCTGGAGTGTTTAATTTTAAGAAGAATTGGAGAAAACTTAGCAATATCCCCCCCCCCAAGCAAATTAAAATGTTGTAAAGACACACAGGTAAAAGTTAGGGGTGCCCACTTTTTTGAAGTTGTAATATCCTGTGATGATTGGTTGATTTTAGACTTTATACCTATCAGTACTGCTCCTTAAATGTTTTAAACACCCTGCTGTAACCAGTCTAATCTGCCCATTAACCCCCCAAAATGTTATGCACTCATTCTCACCCCAGAATATTTGCTCCTATTTCATGCCATTTAATCAATGGATGCTATGAAAAATTACAAAAAGAGTAGAATTATTTGAAATAAAATTTAATTTTACATTGTGATTTAGTAAAGTTTAACTAATTACTAAAGCCCCTTCAGCATAGATTGTGGTAAAATCTTAGAGTTATGCATATGCCTACTACACAATCAAAAGATTGCCAGAGTTAGACCTTCTCTGTTTATTCTTGTGCCATGAGAGAAATGGGAAATAGCCATGAAGAGTAGCTTCTTTGCTCAAATTTTACTTTTAGGAAAAATATTGGATGCGATGGGAAAAACCATAGAGAAACTAATGCATGATGGTTCTTGAAAAAAGCAAGTAAAAGAGTAAAAGGAAAGAAAGTGTGTATAAAGTCACACCTACAACTTTGTTTTTTTCCTATGGAATAAGATGAAGACATCCCTAAGGGATGACATTGAAGGAAATTAAGGAAATTTTTAAAAAGGAAAATAATTTCAAAATATATGAGGGTGTAGAAAGATCCTAAACTAATTGTAAATTCTAAAATACTTGATGTTTAGGCATTTATTTTTTTCAAATTGTTAGAAATAAGGCCAGTGTACTGAAAAGAGAACTTCCAGGTATATTCTCCTATAAAGGCCATCAAAGCATCATCATTCAAAGTGCCAGGGGTTTAAAAAGTGTTTTAATATCATCATGTTTCAGACTGATTAGCAATGCCAGGAAAAATGAGTAGAAGACTTCAGAGTAAATTATGAGTCAGTTCAGAAGCACTCAATGATTAAAACAAAAACTATGAAAAAGTGATTATGAACTTAGGTAAATATAGGACAAAATTATGAACATGAGTAAAATTAAATATGTAGTATTTCTATAAACACACACAGACACACACATGCTTGTACAGCTAGAAGTATCCAAAGGATGCCAAGATAAAGATAGAGTTATCCATGCAGCCATAGACATAAATTACCTTAATCTTGATTTATCTCAAGGTTTCAGTACTCAAGAGTCTCCTTCTTATATAATCATGGCCTTGTTCTGCTAATTAGATTATTGGAACTGAGAGGTCTATAGACTCATTGAATTGGACATGAATTTTAGAGAGCATTTGTTCCAGGCGCCTGCCTTAAGGCAGACAAATATCTGAACCAAGAATGACAAACAGGTTTTAATTTATGGGCCAATTCCGATCCATTTGTACTTGACTGCCTAGAGCAATGCTTTGAGGTAGATTCTGAGGAAAGAGGCCTGTGCCTTATTGATAATGTCTGCTGAGATGCCGTACAGGAAGCTTCTCTGGTCTAAACTGCTCAGGTCTAGGAAAGAGATCCTAGGCACATAATACGGCAGTGGAAGCTGGCTTTGAGTATCATGTATTTTTCCTTATCAATCTAAACTATTTAGGTTCAAAAAAGGTAGAACATAGACACTTAGTCAATAGATACTTTGGGGTATAATTACAAAGTACATAAGTATTTAACCTGGATTTTCTTTCACCAAAATTATCTCTGACATATTAGGGGATATATTTTATTGGCTTTTATATCTTGAGGAAATCTAAAACTTTCATGCTACAAGTTCCTTCTCCTTCATTCCCTTAGGTTTGGGAACTCTAGAAAAGTGGGAGAGGGGCAGAGAGCAAAAGTCATGGTTCTGTAAGTGAATGGCTGTCATGTCAATGGCTATTCTTACCCCATGCTCCTGTCATTTAGATGGTTACAATAGCTTAAGGCCTCTGCCTAGCTCATCATTTTTTCCATAAGTAACTTTACCAAATACTTGTTTGAGCTTTGTAACCATAATGGTAATTACAGTCATTTATCCTAATTGCAAACTATTTATACCTAATAACCATGCAGCATGTCTCTTGTTCATATTAAAGATGTGTTCAATTCACTTTGTAGTATGCTTTATATGATCACAACAATGAGCTCTGTTAATTCCAGCTTTTTTTCCACAGAGGCTCAGATTTTTGGCATGGTCTCCTGTTACAATGTGAAGCAATCAGAGGGCATTTAAATCCTCCATTGAATCCCTTGACCCCAAACCGTTCTCATTCTCTTCAAATACCTGCCCACTCCTTCCCTGTGCCCTTTCTTTGTTCTTTCCTTTCCACCTGCACTCTAATCCATTCATTCATTCATTCATTCATAATTCATCCATAATTACTTTTAAGTTAATATGTGTAGAAGTTGCTGTAGGCACTTTTTATATTTTTTATTGGTTCTTCACAGAAATCAAAAGAGTTCAAAATTACTATCCCCATATTATGGTTGAGTAAATTGAGGGTCAGGGATGTTAAGTAACTTGTTCAACATCACACAGCTAGGGAACACCTAGGTTGAGATGGGAATTTAGCAATACTCTTTCTGGTGATACTTCTTCATTTACAAATCATTTCTTAATATTGTGGCATCTATAATGACAGGACATTATCCAAATTTTTATGTAACTTGTAAATTAGAAACATATCTAATTCATTACTTAACCTTTTTCATGTCCTATATCTACTTAATCATATAGTTCTCTCTTGTCCACTATCACTACTGCCACTACCCTGGTCCTGCCTTTGCTACTTCATATTTGGGACCAAAATCTTCTTCATCAACATCCTAGACTCTGTTGTATTCTTCCTTGTACATAATCTGCATAAAGATTTTCATTTCTGCTTAAGGACCTGGAGTGCTGCTTCACCTGCTTTATAGGAAATCACATGAACGGATATAAGATAAACATATAATTAATAGTTTATTCCACATATTATTTATCAGCTTATACCATATCTATTCATTCAACAAGTAATCTTTGAATGTGTAGTCATTATTAGGCTTTGCCAGAGATATAAGGAATCAGATCTGGTCTTTTTGGCCAAAATATTCTGGGGGAAAAATGAGAACCTAAGGCCTGGCTTCTAAGAGTTATGATTCAAAGTAAAAAATGGTTCTTCCATAAGAAAGGTGCTGACAAAGAGTTTGTGAAAGAAAATAGCTGGATCAATCAGGAATCATTAAGGAAGAGGCAGAATTAGGGGTAGACCTTTCAGGAAATGAAACGAAGTTTTGTGGAAATGAAGTGAAGAGGCTGAGATTGCATTGTGAAGACACAACTGACGGAGCTACATGGGGTGTTGGAGAATGTCATGGAGAGTAGCATCCCTGGAACTCTGGGGCATGCAGCATCTTCTGCCCTGACAGCTTTGTGTTTTGCTCTGGGACAATCTTGGTGGAGGTCAGTTCTGCTCTTTGGCTTTGTAACACCGTTCACCGACTGAACTCTGCTTGCTCAGTTTCTGGGATTTCCTCAAAATGAATTTTTTAATTCACTTTTTACTATACCTAAGGCCTTTTCCCTGTCAATCAAATATTTGATTGAATTAATATTGATATTGAATCAATATTGATATTGATATTGATCAATGTTGATTCAATATTTGAATCAATCAAATATTTGATTCTATTTGGTCTAATCAAGGTTGCCACCGTATCTGTATTCCAATAGACTTCCCAGCTGGATTATAGTCTTTCCAAGGCCAGGAATGCATTCTTCCTAATTTCACATAAAACAGAGCTTAGAGCTGAGCACATAACAAGTGCACAACAAACAGTGGATGCTTTATTAGGTTTTTAGTAATATATGTGTGAAACTCTCCACAGAAAATGTAGTTGAAATGTTAAATGAGTATTTCAGATTGATCCCAAATTGTTAGATATGGGGAAAAAAGTAAACATACATTTAAGAAAAGACATCACCAGATAATTATTGGTATAGCCTTCTTCTGTTAAAGATATTTAACAGAAGCATTCAATCAAAAGCACTCGTATTGGATGACTATTGTGGTACATATCTGGCTTTGAAGACCTATCTTAGGAATTACTAGGAAAGGAAAAGATACCTTAGATAATTCAGTTTTAAAACAACATTATCAAACTTATGTTGCAATGATTCATATCTCATTAGCTTCTTAGATTGGGTCATATGCTTTTTCATCAAAATAATTTTCACAAATGTAAAGAAGTCTATTTTATTTTTCCCCATGAAATTCAGCTTTACTTATTAGTGTGGAATTATCACCAGATTAAAATTCAGAAAATAAATCTCCAAGGTAATTTTTAAAATTTCTGTTACTAGAATCTGCCTATAGGATTACCATAGCAGAATTAAACTCAACCTGGTAAAGAATAACTTATGGGATAACTGTCAGAAAAGTTGAGAACACAAATTATGTAAAGCAATGTGAACATACACTGAGTTGACATTGCAACTGATAAGATTCACAAATTCTATTATATAAAAAAATTAAGGGAAGAACCTTGCATTTTTGCTCTGATTTATACTTTGTCTAGTATTGCTGCTGCCTCCTGACCAAGAACATGAGAAATTTCCTGGGAGAATGAGTACCTCTTGCTTCTCATCCCAACAATCTGCTAAATCTTTTCTCATGTGAGAGAAAGTTTTACAAACAGCACATTTAGTTTTCGGTTTCATTCATATTTTCTGTTTTCCTAATTCAACTGTGACTCCTTATGTAGCAAAAGATGGAATCTTTCTTTGTATTCTGATTCACCCTGTCGCTATGTATATACATATTTTTTTTAAATAAACCTTTAATGATTGGAGTGTGGTTTAGGTCTTAAAGGTTGAATGGTCTAGGCTATAGGGACAGAAGTGGAAAGCTCAGTAGGCTGTCAGACTGCTGCTGGCCATAGCCACCACAGCACATGTAGCCCTCGTTTTTGTGGTAGCCATCATCCAGGTCTCAGAAGTAGAGGCTATGGGTACCCTGCTTGTGATCAAACACCCAGTTTCTTGGCCAGCTGTGGAGCCAAGTTCTGCTGGGCAGTGGGCTCAGTATGGTGCATCAACACTGTTTGCATTGGCTGGTCCAGGGAACTCCTCATTGATAATGATCTTGTTGATAATTGAGTACACAAGGGGAAGATCCAGCTCAAACATGTCAAATGGTGTCTCTATGCTGAAGAGTCATAGATGCTACAGTAGGTAAAGAGGTTGGTCCTCAGTGCTCTTTCTGGATCTTTGTAACCAGCATGGTGTTGACTTTGTCAACCTTAGGGAAAAGGTCCCACACTTTCCCATTGATCTTCTCCTTGATAAAACTGTAGCAAGTCTGCTAGTCACCTATATTTGTAACCTTGGAGGCTGTGACCACATGTTCCCTCACTGACTCGGGAGGACTGCCAGGTCTGGCATCTTGGCAGACTGTTGTCCTGGTTCTTTGGCTCAATGCTTAGAAAATTCACAAGCAGGGCCAGTGCATTGAAATGACCACAGACAGGAAGCAATCCCCCACAAATAGCTTTTATTGCAGAAAATAAGGGAGCTATACAAAGCGAGGATAGGTTACAGAGAGGACTGTGTCAGTATCCATGAGTGGAGAAAGAGTTAAGGATTCCCAGGTGGTTCCTTTTATTGGCCTGGTCCAGGGGAAGGCTTACGGGGGGTGTGGGATGTTACCAGGTAATTTATATACGTGATTGTCAAGTGTTATGTGTTTTCCTGCAGTGCCATCCCCTGATTTTCTGCCCCTAGGAACCACCCTCCTAGCCTGTATGTGCCATCTTCAGATTTGGTCCCTGCCTATCAGGACCCAGAAAGAGCTGTCACTTGCCCACCCACAGCTGGTGATAGGACTGCTTGCTGATCATGTGATGGTGGGCATCACTCTCATGGGAAGAAATGTAGGGGATCTCCAGGAGTACAGTGGACACCGGAAGATCCAGGTTGATGTGTAGATGGAAGAGGACCTCCTGGTGCCACTACACTTTCTCCTATTCCTGGTTACATTCCTGGAGGCTACACAGTAGCAGAAGCTGGCTGTCCCAGCCACTCGACTGGATGTCTGACAGGGTCTTGTGTACATCCTTGGTCAGGCCTTAGTGGAAGGCACAGATGCTCAGCTGCACTGGGGTGTGGTGGTACAGGAGCTGCACTGGAGGGTCTGCATGCTGAATGTTGCCCTATTGGTGGCTCATGAGCAAGATGCTGAAAAGAATGAGGATGAAACAGAAGGCTCTTCACATGAGGATAAGGATGAGAACAGAATTAGTGCTGCAACTTTCTTGAAGAAGAAATCAGAAGCTGATTTCTGGGGAAAGTCATAAGTTCCTCAAAAAGATGAAGGGTAAAGATGAGGACTCAGAAGATTCTGAAGATGATGAAGACTGAGTCACAGCTTTCACGTTCTTTTGATTCAGACTCAGAGGAGGAAAAAGGAAAACAAATCACATTGCGCTCAGGATTTCTTAAAAGTACCCCCACCACAGAGGAGGACAAGGCAGCCAAGAAGAAATGGGAGGACAAAGACAAGAAGCACAATAGGGAGCCAAAGCACCTGGAGGTCAATGACAGTATTTTGAAGAAAATGTGTTAGTTTTTGAAGAAGATAGTAGAGAATGAGGTATAGCAACTCAAACAATCTTATAAAATATATTTCTAATAAAAGCAACAAATTGCTGGTTGTTTACCTACAGACATAATCAAACCATTGTCCATCCAGAAACATAGCTCAGGACAAGCTCAAATTATAGTATAATGCCAGAAGTTCTGAAGTATTATTATAGTATGAGTGTCTGCTACAGAATATGCACTGTACAGTTGTTAAACATACACATCCAGCTATTGTGTTTATACCTGGTCAAAAATGCTCAATGAGTTAGAACTTTATAATTGTTGAAGAATACTGCTTTTGTTTGAATAAATTAAGTTTCATCTCCTATAAACTCTACGTAAATGCTCTAAATTTTTAGTAGACTATTGTTTCCATGATTTAACCACATGGGTCAAATGTGAAGTGTGGAACCCTTTCAAAGTTTCTCCAAACACACACTGTTAACCTAGAGCCAAAGAGATTTTTGCAGAACCATTGATTAGGCTTCTATACTTTCCTTTTGACTTTGCAATTGTGTGACAACTGCTTGCCTTCAAACTCTTTATTCTACAAGATACTATTAGTGGGAATATATTTTTTTCCTCATTCCCAATTCTGGTTATCACATTTGGTCAAAATTAATTAAATATATACAAGATTGCACTTAGTCAAAAGTGCCTTACAAAAAAGATGATACTAAACATATTTACATACAATTCATTGTCCATATCACAAAGTCAATAAAGCACCATGACAAATAAACCATATCTTTGAGAGAAATACTGTTAAGATATTCTAATAAAATAGTGTATTTTACATGTAGAATTATGAACTTAGCTCTATGTGGTGATGGTGAGGCTTCATTGAGTAGATGACATGAAAGCTGGATATTAAAGAATAAGCAAGATTTTCCCAGGGGGAAAAGAGTAAGTTAGGCAAAATGGGTGGAATTTCAGAGTGAAGGTTTAAAGCTAAAAAGGATTGTGTTGATTACATTGTACAAACTGAGGACAAAGAACTGTCAGAAAACAATGATGAATGAAAAGTCCCCCTCATCATAATATAGTGGCAAAAAAAGCTATTTAAATAACTCCATTATGAAAAATATAAATGGAATGAGTGAACATTCATGTAACAGAGCAAGTTATTGTGGGACTATAGAGAAGGGAAAGTAAATGACAATCTATATAGGGAGGTTTCTCAGATAAAATGGGATTTGAGCTAGTTCTTGAAAGATGAGCAAAATATGAGAGGTGGATTGAGGAGCAAAGGGTGTTTCTGAGAGAAGAAAGAGTGTGACTATGAATGTGAATTGAAATATGCAGAGATTATTCATAGACTGGTGCATACGCCACTGTGATAGGAAAATGGGGCTATGTTGTAAGTTTGAGAAGCAGGGAATGATGACAGTGAAACTGGAATGGTAGTTTGACAAAATTCTTTGAATCATGGATAGAGGACCTTGAACCCTGGGATGAGAAGAGGGTGTCATAATTTGATTTCTGTCTTGAATTTGGTAGGGAAGTAAAGTTTAGAGATTTTGGGAGTCATCCATAAAGAACGTTAATTGTCACTGTGACAGAGAAAACGGTTGTGTCTAATGTGAGGAGACATGGCTGAAGATGGTGTTGGGACAGTCTTTAATATTAAGAAAGGGAAGAAATAGAGAAATCTGGAAAGATTAAGAAAGGGACTTCAGGGAGATAGGGAGAATGTTCTTGTGCACCAAAACTTTCATGTTTTTCTTTGAAAACATATTCAGACACATAACCAGGGAAGTTGTTGTACTTTAGCTTGTTGGACCTCATCAAGGACCCAGCATACACGTTATGCAACTCTTTGAAGTACAGGATGGTGTAGGTCCTATCCTATAGGATACAGGACCCCTAACTCCACTCTTTTTTATTCTCTTCTTCACCATGTCATCCATCCCAAAGTTCACTTACTCTATGAGTCTATACTCTCTAAAAACTCTCCATATATAATTTTGTAACTAAAATTACAAGTGATAATTTTGTACTACAGCTGTTAAAGTCTTTCCTAACAGCATCTACTTGTCAATGTGAAGAGCAGGAAATGACTACAATGGCATTCTAAATAGTCCAAAAAAGAGTTATTTAGATCCACACAAAGTATTAATCCAAAATCTATTCTTTAGCGTATTTTAATACTAAACAAATAATTAATTTAGGACACTATTCTATAAGGTTTTTTCTAGACATTTATTCATTTATTGACATAAAATTATTCATAATATATCATTTTTAATAACTGTAGGATTGTAGTGACATCATTACCACTTTTATTCCTGATATTGATAATTAATGACCCCTTTTCTTGATCAGTGTTGCCATATTGCTATTAATTCTATTTTATTTTTAAAAATACTTAACTTTTGATTTTGTTAAATTTTTCTAATGCATTTTTAAAATTTTATTAAATTTTCTAATGCATTTTTAAAATTTTATTAAAATTTGTTGTCACATTGTGATTTCTTCTGTTTTACTTTCTTTGGGTTTCATTTCTTGTTCTCTTTTTGAACTTTTAAAGATTGTTAATTAAATAATTTTTCAACCTTTCTTCTTTTTTAATATATGCATTTGAAGGTATATCTTCCCCTCTAATCATGACGTTAGCCACTACATTTCACAAGTTTTGATATATATATTTTATAATCATTACATTAATTTTTTTCTAATTTCTATTTTGATTTCTTTGATCCACAGATTATATAAAAGTATGTTACTAGTGTTCAGACATTTTGGGACTTAAAACTATTTTTCTTATTGATTTTTGCCTTCATGCTACTGTGGACAGTGAACATATTCGATATGGTTTCAGTCTTTCAAACTGGTAAAGATTTGCTTTGTGACTTAGCATATACTCAGTTTTGTTTTTGTTTTTATTTTTAACCCCTAGACTCCCAGGGACACATGCTCAATTTTGATCTACATTTCAAGAGTATTGATAAAGACTATGATAAAGACTTCTGCAGACATTGGACATGGTGTCTTATATATGTCATTTGAGTCAAATTTGATAATCATGTTATCAGTTATTCTATATCCTTACTGAATTTTTTGTCTGTTTGCTTTTGTCAGTTTCTGAGTAAAGAATATTAAAGCAATTGCAGGTTTTAAAAATATTTCTCTAGTTCTATAAATTTTCCTTTTATTAGGTAGAAACATATTTAGAATTTTGAACATTAAAAAATTCCTGTTTTAAGTTCTAGTAATGATTTTTATATTCTAATCTACTTTGTCTAGTATTAGCTCAGTTACACTATGTTTCTTTAGATTATGGTTTGCAAGACATAAATTTTCCATCCTTTAACTTTTAAACCTTTTTGTCTTTAAAGTATGCCTCTTTTAAACAGCATATGATTTTTACTGTTGCTTTTCTTTAAAATCCAGTCTGATAACCTTTGTTTTTATAGCATATACTCCATTTAATTTATGTAATTTCTCAGATATTTGGTTTTGAATCTACCCATCTAATTATTGTTTTCTATTTGGTCCAACACTTCTATTTTTTCCCCTTTTTTCTTGCTTTAATTTCTCTTCTATTAGCTTATTAATTATGCATTTAAAAATTCTTTTAGTGGCTACCCTAGACATTAAAAATTTATTTTAATAAAATCTAATATTAATTGGTTTTTCTTCACCCTTCCTAAACAATGTGACATCTTTAGAATAATTTAACTCCATTTATCAACTTCATGCTTTTTATGTTATTATTGTCATATATTATAATTTAACATGTTTTAAATTCAACAAGACATTATCTCTAATATTTTTGTCAGTCAATGTTTACTTAGATTTAGATTCATATTAATCCTTTCCATAGTTTCCAATAAGAAATACTTATTTTTTCCCACCATTCTATACTTTCTCTGAAATCATTTTCTCTGCCTGAGGAACTCTCTCTAATATTTCCATCAGTGTGGATCTGTTGCTGATACCTTCTCTCAGGTTTTACTTATCATAGCATGTTATAACTTTGCATTTTTTATGAGATATAGAATTATCAGTTGGTAGTTTTTTTCAGCTCTTTGAAAATATTATTGCCTTGTCTTCTGACCTTCATCATTGACTATCAGTCTTATTGCTGCTAATTTGTAGGGAATGTGTCTATCTTGGTTTGGAGTTTTACTGTGATGGCCTAAGTATGGTTTTATTTATAATTGTTCTGTTTGGAGTTCACAGTGCTTTTGTCTGCTTACTGACATTTTTGTTAGGATTTAGAGAATTCTCTCTCCTTCTTTCTAGGAATCCTGTTAAAGAAAAAATATATTCAATGACACTTGATAAAGCACTGTAAAGGAGACATTATTCAGGATCATCAGGATAGGTATAGGAGCCACTGCAATGGGAACTTATGGTGGAAGAGAAAGACTGAGTTCAGTTCCAAATATGTCATGGGCAAATGGGAATTTATAGCCTAGGAAGAGGCTAGGGATCAGTGGATGAAAAATTACTAAGAGGAAGCATCACAGGTAAGAGAGAGATCGTGTGTTTACGTGTATCTATGTGCTGCCCAGTTTTTCTTATTTTTGATAGGAGAGTTCATCTGCAATAAACTAGTCTACCATTACCAGATGATGAAAATGACTAGTATAAACTCTTAAACATTTGCTGCTTAGTAAATAAAAAATTTTTCTCTGAAAACAATTTGTAAGAAATTCTGAAATGCAATAATGAACTTGAAATTGTGTTCATAGACTTTGTTGCTAAAAACAGAAATCGGAAAAGAGAGTGAGAACAGGCCGGGCGTGATGGCTCACGCCTGTAATCCTAGCTCTTGGGAGGCCGAGGCGGGTGGATTGCTCAAGGTCAGGAGTTCAAAACCAGCCTGAGCAACAGCGAGACCCCGTCTCTACTATAAATAGAAAGAAACTAATTGGCCAACTGATATATATATATATATAAAAAAAAAAAATTAGCCGGGCATGGTGGCGCATGCCTGTAGTCCCAGCTACTCGGGAGGCTGAGGCAGAAGGATCGCTCCAGCCCAGGAGTTTGAGGTTGCTGTGAGCCAGGCTGACGCCACGGCACTCACTCTAGCCTGGGCAACAAAGCGAGACTCTGTCTCAAAAAAAAAAAAAAAAAAAAAAAAAAAAGAGAGTGAGAACAAAAGAAAAGAAGATGAAGAGTTTTGCCAGAAAAATTGGAGAAAGCAAAAGAAGAGGAAGAAAAATAGTAGATAGCAATAGATCATTATGGATAGATAGGTTTCATCCTGAGCCTGCATCTCTGTTTTTTCTAATTTTTTACATCTTGTATTTGCCACTTATTGTTACTTCAACCAAACTGTCTGGGAAGTTCATAACCATCCCGGTTACTGGATGCAACCCACCATTCTTTATTTAGACTCTCGGTTGGTCTGTAGATCTAAGGCATAGATCTGCCTACACTTCTTGTATGTTCTCCAGCTGAGACTGAGACAGAACTTTCTTTTTTTTTTCTTCATCTGTGACTTTCAGCCCTTTCTTGGTGTTCCTGGCCATCTGCCTGACATTTAGATTTGCCTGTACTTTGACAAGGCAGAGTGGCTCACCTAGCTTAAGAACAGCATCAGAGGTGCCAACACAAAATAGATCAGATACACGATCCAAAATACCCCTTCAAGATTATTCCAAACTCAGGACTAAGCCAGGAGTTGTTCCAAAAATATATCACTAGATTTTGTCTTGGGTGTCACTTTCCCATTTGGCAAGTTAGGGCTGGAGGAATTGGAACAGAAATTTCCTGTTAGCCTTTCTTATATTTGCTCCTTTCAAATATACACCTTTACACATACCATCTTTAATATGTCACAGTTGCCTGAGCTTTTACAATTATTTATAGAATATCAGAATGTATTGAAAATTCTACATTTTGTCTCTTACCTTCTCCAAAAGTGTTTTAGTTAAACTGTTCTCTTCATACTAAACAAACATTTTTGTATGAATAAATAATCGACTGAATGAATATTTGTTTTATATTTCTACTATCATCTATCTGTTGTGGTTCACAGAGCTCCCTAACTATCTGTGTTTTCTCTTTTTCTTGGCCTAGAGAAATCATTCCCTTCTTTTGGGGTCCTCTCAAATGTTGAAGCCTCTGCTCACTATTGCAGCTCACTTGACATCTAATGTCAATTAATGTTACTTTTATTTTTGCTATTTACTGTAATCAAAAACTTTCTTTAACTAGTACTAAAACCATTATATGTAAAGATATTTTTCCTCCAGAAATGGATGGGAAATTTCTTTGTGCCAGGAAAAACATTCTCTCCTTGTAATACCTATGTTGACATTGTATTTATGGTTTACAAAGGATTGTTACCTATTTAGAAGTGTCTCTCTTAACCCTCAAATGCCAGAGTAAGGTAAGTTAGTATCCTTATTCTCATTTAAAGAGAATGAAGCTGAAATGAGGGGAGGATAAGTGGTTTGTTCAAAGCTGCACCCTTACGTGAAGAAGGGTTCACTTAAGGGTTCTTCACCCTTAAGTGAAGAACCCAGGATTGAACTAAATATTCTACTCTAAAGTCTCTGACCCTTCTATAGCTTACTGTTTTGTACTTTTTAAAACTCCCTTCAGCCTCCACCAAAGTCCTTCACAGGTCATAAGGGCTTACCAAAAGAATGATTGAATAGAATATATTCTATGTAAAATATAGAATGAATGAATATATGCTTTGTGCCACACTCTATTAATATATTTATTCAGAAATAGACCTAATTGGTATTTACATCAGAGTAAAAGAAGAACTCCACTGCAACTGTGAAATACATATAAAGATATGAATATTAATCAATGTAAGAAATGACTAATAACAATTAAAAGTCTCAATGTAAACTATGGATTCTGTGGTGTTATGCTAATATTTCTATGTTCTGAATCAAGCTGTTCTCAGCAGTTGGGTAAAAAGACTCATTGGCAGACAGGCCAACTTCTGATCTTATGCCTTAACTTACTCTTAACCTTATTTAGAGAAACTAATAGGTCCTGCCTTGTACATGGGCACACTTACAGACATCTGAAACACATACAGATAACACAGTCAAACTACTAGTATGATCATCTTCCCTGACCCAGCTCTCTTGGAGATGCTGTGAGGCATTGTGAGTTATTGAAGGAAAAAGAATTTTCATGCTGAGACCAGATCTTCCAGCAACTGGCTTCTCCAGTTCCTGGAACATTTTGAAAATGTTAGACTGTCTATAGATTGCCCTTCTGACTTGTCAGTAGAGATTGCAAGGTATTATCACCACCACTAATTTACTTTTGTGACCAAGAAAAGTATACTTTAAAAAATGAGAAAAGAAAGAGAAATCTTAATGATAGGTTCTTGTACGTTATCAACATTACTGTAAATTAGCTTTTGTGCTAGAACAGCCTGTTTGGTGCCAGGAACAATTCAAAACCCTTACAATACAAAAAGGTGAGGTTTTAATACAATGTAGTCTAGACAGAAATTGTGTGACAATACAATCAAATCATTACTGTAAAATTAAAAAACAAGATAAAATAAATGATGTAAAATTACTTTTATTCACTTCTTGGTGCCAGATTCTGCCCCCTAAGCTAGGGTAATTTTTACTGATAGTTCTGTCCCAGAAGGTTTTTCAACTTGCCTGGCCACAAGCAGTGATTTGAAATACAAAAGTTGTGAATTCACACCCAAGGGGTACAATGCACACTAAATGGGTGATGGACGCACTTATAATTTTGACTCAAACTGTACAAAAGAATTCATGTAACCAAGACATTTGTGCCCCTGTAATATTCTGAAATAAAAAATAAAGATAAGTAAAACTCCAAACATCTTAATCCCCCCCACCCAAATAAGTAAATGAACTACAAAAGTTGACGCTGCAGTTTTACTTTTTCCCAAATTCAGATTGGTCATCGTCTCTTTTGCACAGCTCTATTATTGCCAGCTATTCAATATACCTGTGTTGGGGAATGTGGGTCTGCGTCTCTGCCAGGACCAGGGCCGATTGTTTTGTTAAGTTGGCAGGCCTGGTGTGCTGCCACAAGTCAGGACAGTGTCCTAGCAACCAACTGACTCACCTCTTAAATTATCTCATTATTCTCTTACCCTAAGTTGGGAGAAAGCTCATAATTTCCTTCCAATATATTTTCCTGTCACAATTCAGTTTCTCTTTTAATTACACGCAGGAAAAGAGGTTTTCATTGTGGTGGTGGGTTTCTTTTCCTTACCATTTAGGGTCATTTAAATTAGAATACATTCTTCATGAATCTATATGTATATATACATATACACACACATAAAAATTAAAACTTCATCTTTTGCTTCCTTTAATCTCTATATTTTAAAAATATACATTTTTTTTCTGTTAGCTTAGGACCAGTTCCAACTTCCAATCCCCAATTTAGATTACATGCTCTGAAACTAACTCCAAACATTTACTGAGTTTGAAGGTCACAGTGCTATTGATTGATTTCTAGTTATAATGTATGTTGTCCTAACATGAGTTGTGCTTTTTTTCTATAACATTGGGTTGAGTCCAAAAATGCAAGGATCAAAGCATCTGGACTTGTTGCTTTCATGTTTGGCATATAAAGGGGCTGGCAGTCACCAATGTGGTCTTGGCTGCGCCCTACTTGTTTTCATTCGCTGATGTGAAACAGTTGGGAATCACAGACCCTCCAACAGCTAGAGTGGACTCAATAAAAATTGGCTTAATAATCTGCCAAGCATTTGGAAGTGCCAGTCTCCACAGTTTTTCAGCACTTATTGGCCATGACATGTTTCTTTCTTTTTTTCTTTTAGGAAAGAATTTGCTGTGAAATTAGTTTTGAGATCAACATTTGAAATAGGTAAACTATTCATTACAATAAACTAACTTTATCATCTTTGATCTCATTTTATTCATTTTTTTACATTTTTCATTTTTCTTATATCTTTTATCCATTTGTTTATCTGTCCTTCTTAAAAATCAAGCAGTATATATAACAAATAATGCAGAGGGTGCTAACAATTGACGAATCTATCTAAAGTTCACTAATTTAAAAAAAATTTTCTAGTTATCTTAAAGTTTCCAGTTATTTAGACATAAAATGTCCTATACAAGTAACTGTAACTCAATTCCAGTAAAAAAATACTGAACATAATTATAAAGCACTATTTTAGATGTGAATATCTATTTTCACTGGGGTAAGGACATTTCCAGATCAAGTTTATTCACATTAATCTCTAGAGAAATGTTCTTCTTTACATAGAGTTTTGTTGTAATGAATACTATTTGGAAACGTGGAACTCTTAGCTCAGGCTTATAAATATTTTCATTATTTAAGAAATTCATTGGCTTTGAATATAGGTTTTATATTTATTACCAATTTTACCTTTCTCTACTAAATGTTTGTTTTTTTGTGTGTGATAAAAGTTATATTTAGCATACATTTTCAATGGATGGTTAAGATCTGGAGAAGACTGTATGAGGTAAATTTAACACTACTAGGTGCAAGGGTAGGGAGCTAAGTTGGGAGAATATAGTAATATTTTGCAGTTAAACTAGAGCCTTAATTTGAATTTGAACTCCTACTTTACACATTGCAATTAGACAAAAGAAAACAATAATTAGCTTAAAAACTAGTGGCCAGGCACGGTGGTTCACACTTTTAATCCTAGCACTCTGGGAGGCCGAGGCCGGAGGATCACTCAAGTTCAGTAGTTTGAGACCAGCCTGAGCAAGAGTGAGACATCGTCTCTACCAAAAATAGAAAAAATTAGCCAGGCATGGTGGTACATGCCTGTAGTTCCAGCTACTTGGGAGGCTGAGGCAGAAGAATTGCTTGAGTTCAGGGGTTTGAGGTTGATGTGAGCTAGGCTGACGCCACAGCACTTTAGCATGGGCAACAGAGTGAGACTCTGTCACACACACACACACACACACACACACACACACACACACACACACAAACAAACAACAAAAACTAGAAAGAAAGAAAATTACCATTATGTGATAATGATATTGTGTTTATCCAAAAAATTCAAGAAATGAACTAAAGACTTCACAAACAATAAATGCATTTAGTAAGTTTGTTAGGGAAATGTTGATACCCCAAAATCACCTGTCATCACATAGAAAAATAATGAGAAGAAATAAAATGGAAACTCTTTGGATAATAGTGACAAAAGGTTAAAAATGAAAGAATAAATTAAGAGGAAATACATAAGAGCTTTACGAAGAAAATAATAAGATACTACTGAAGAAACAAATTAAGAATTAACTACATGGAAATGCATATTTTTTAGTAAGACACAATATTCTAAAGATTTCTTCTTAATTAATCTAGATATTTAGTATTAAATTTGTAAGAAGACGAATTTTTGGAAGTAGACATGCTGTTTCTAAAGTTCCTGCGGAAAAATAAACAAGCAAGTAGAGTAACAACAATTCCAAAGAATGAAAGTAATAAGGAGGAAGCGAGCCCAATGTTAAGCCACATTACAATCCTGCAATAATTAGAACCGTGATGCTGGCACATGACTAGATAGGTTAATTAATGTAATAGACCAAAAAGGCCATAAATAGATTAACATATACACAATCATATAGTGTATGATAAAGGTGGCATTAGAAATAGTGAGGGGAAAGGTTGTATACAACAAACTTCTTGGAATAACTGAATAAACATCTGGTAGAAAATGACACTGAATCCCTACCTCAGATGCTACACTAAAATGAATCCCAAATGAACCAAAAATTTAAATTCATAGGAGAATGTGTTTATAATCTGAGTGAGGAAGGCCTTTGCAAGTCAGATGTGAATCTAGAAGCCATTATTAAAAAAAATAAATTCAATTGTATAAACGCAATAGAATTCTGCATGTATTAAATAACTATAAAAAAGTAAAGGGTAAATGAAAAGCTAGGAACTTTATGAAGAAGACCCCAAAGGCAATCACAGCAATAACAAAAATAAATAAATGGGACCTGATCAAATTAAAAAGCTTCTGCACCACCAAGGAAACTATCACAAAAGCAAACAGACTACCTACAGAATGGGAGAAAATATTCACATGCTACACATCTGATAAAGGGCTAATAACTAGAATCTATATAGAAATCAGGAAAATCAGCAAGAAAAAAATCAAACAACCCCATTAAAAAGTGGGCAAAAGACATGAACAGAAACTTTTCAAAAGAAGACGGACTAATGGTCAACAAACATAGGAAAAAATGCTTAACATCTCCAATCATCAGGGAAATGCAAATCAAAACCACAGTGAGGCAGGGCACGGTGGCTCGCACCTGTCCTAGCATTATAGGAGGCCGAGGCAGGCAAATTGCTTGAGGTCAAAAGTTTGAGACCAACCTGAGCAAGAGTGAGACCCCATCTCTACTATAAATAGAAAGAAATTAATTGGCCAACTAATATATATAGAAAAAATTAACTGGGCATGGTGGTACATCCTGTAGTCCCAGCTACTCAGGAGGCTGAGGCAGTAGGACTGCTTGAGTCCAGGAGTTTGAGGTTGCTGTGAGCTGGGCTGATGCCACGGCACTCTAGCCTGGGCAACACAGCGAGACTCTGTCTCAAAATTAAAAAAACAAAACAAAACAAAACAAAAACCCACAATGAGATATCACTTAACTCCAATGAGAATGGCTTTTATCAAAAGTCCCAAAATAATAAATGTTGACATGGATGCAGAGAGATAGGAACACTCACACACTGCTGGTGGGACTGCAAACTAGTACAACCTCTGTGGAAAGTAATATGACGATACCTCAAAGAGGTATAAGTAGATCTATCATTTGATCTAGCAATTCCATTACTGGGCATCTATCCAAAGGAAAAAGAGACATTCTATAAAAAGGACATCTGCACTAGAATGTTTATAGCAGCACAATTCATAATAGCAAAGATGTGAAAACAGCCCAAGTGTCCATCAATACACAAGTGGATTCGTAAAATGTGGTATATGTATACCATGGAATTCTACTCAGTCACAAAAAAATAATGGTGATCTAGCACCTCTTGTATTATCTTGGGTAGAACTGGAGCCTATTCTACTAAGTGAAGTATCTCAAGAATGGAAAACAAGCACCACATGTACTCATCATCAAATTGGTACTAACTGATCAACACTAAAGTGCACATATAGTAGTAAGATTCATTGGGTGTTCGGCAGGTGGGAGAGGGCAGGAGGAGATAGATATATTCACACCTAATGGGTGTGGTGCGCACCATCTGGGGGATAGGCGTGCTGAAGCTCTGACTTGGGTGTGGCAAAGACTATATATGTAATGTAAACATTTGTACCCTGTACGATGCTGAAATTAAAAAAAAATAAAGTAAAAGAAAAATAAAGGGATAATTTTTATAATATTTGAATATTTCATTTGAATAATTAGGTAAAAGTAAATCCAATAAAATTTGAGCACAGGTGCCAAAAACTGTGGAAAAGGAGAAAAAATGGTTCTATAACAAATGAACAAATTGTTAAATTTATTTAGAATGAAAAAAATTTAAATTAAGGCTATATTGAGATATGATTTTTTTACTTTCAGTTGAGAAAACAAAATCCAAGCATTTATATATTACATTAATAAAAGCATGGAGAAACCAATTTTCATGAGTTGATGTTAATAAACTAGAGCTTTCTATGATAAGGAATTTGGCAACATCTAAACTTTTTACATGTATATATACTTTGGCCAAGCAATTTCACTTCTAGGAATTTCTTATGCAGATATGTTTGTTTATGCATAGAATAATAGAATATTTATTACAGAATTGTCTTTAATGAGAGCATGAAAACAACCTTACTTAACATTAATGGAGTCTAGAAATAAAGTATATTACATTCATAACATGAATATCATACTTTTGTTAGGAGGATGAGGCATAAATTAGGAATTCTATTTTTCCAACATAAAATCAGTTTGGTGCTACCACAGTGACATGATTATACCAACAGGGATCCAGGTTTTCTCTTCTTCTCTCAATAATTCTCACATGTGGTTTACTCCCTTTATTATTTTAAGACAGCTATTTATTTCATTTCCAACATCTTATTGATATTTCAGGCAGAGAGAGGTGGAACTGTACATTCGGTACACTTCCAAAAAAATTCCTGAAAGCCCCAACAACAAACTTTTGTTTTCCTGTCATTGGCCAGCACTGTGTTGAACAATGTCCAAACAGCAAGTTACCTTGTAACTCTTGCATTTCAGCTGCCCACATTTCTACCCTGAACAGAAAGGACTTCCATCAAAAACAAGGAGAGATTGTTGGGAAGTGGGTAAGGAAGAATAGATGTGTGTGTGTATGTGTTCAAGTATATGCTTATATGTGAAGAGGACATCTGCAAGGCAAAATAAGAAACTAATTGTCTTAAGTTTTCTCTTAAGACAAAAACCAAGGCTTATAAGTTAAAGGTGTACTTTTTACTATATAATATTATTTTTTGTGATTTTTATTGATATATCATAGATATACACATTTTGGGGGTACATGTGATATTTTGGCACATTTAAACAATGTGTAATAATCAAAGCAGAGTAATTGAGATATTCATCACTTGAAATATTTATCTTTTCTTTGTGTTCAAGATGTTATAATTCTTCTAGCTGTTTTGAAATGTACAATAAATTATTTTTAACTATAACTTCCCTGCTGTATTATTGAATACTAGAACTTATTCCTTCTAACTGTATCTTTGAACCTATTAACCAACCTCTTTTCATCCTCCACCCCCTTTCCCTTTCCAGCCTCTGGTAATCACCAATATACTCTCTACCTTCATGAGATCCACTATTTTAGCTCCCACATATGAGTGAGAACATGGAAAATGTATCTTTCTGTGCCTGGCTTATTTCACTTATTGTAATGATCTCCAGCTATGTCCACATTGCTGCAAATGACAGGGTTTTATTTTTTATGGCTGAATAATATTCCATTTGTGTATATATACCTGATTTTCTTTATCCATTTATCCATTGATGGACACTTAGGTTGATTCCATATCTTTGCTATTATCAATAGTGCTGCATTAAACATCGGAGTACAGATATCTCTTCAGTACACTGATTTCCTTTCTTTGGGATATATACCCAGCAGTGAGATTGCTGGGTCATATGATAGTTCTATTTTTAGTTTTTTTTTTTTTTTTTTTGAGGAACCTCCATACTGTTTTCCATAATGGCTGTACTACTTTACACCAACAGTATATGAATGTTCCCCTTTTTCTGCATCTTTGCTAGTATTTACCCTTTTTTGTCTTTTTGACAATATCCATTCTAACCATGGTGAGATGATACCTCATTGTGGTTGTGACTTGTGTTTCTTTGATGATTAGTAATGTTGAGCATTTTTTCATACACCTCTTGGCCGTTTATATGTCTCCTTTTGATAGCTGTCTATTTAGGTCTTTTGTCCATGTAAAAAAAAAGATTATTTGTTTTTTCTCTATTAAGTTGTTTGAGTTATTTATATATTCTGTTTACTAATCCCTTGTTAGGTTGATAGTTTGCAAATATTTTCCCCCATTCTGAGGATTGTCTCTTCACATTGTTAATTATTTCCCTTTCTGTGCAGAAAAATTTTAGCTTGATGTAATCCTATTTACCTATTTTTGCTTTTGTTGCCTGTTCTTTTGAGGTATTACCCAAAATTTTTGCCTAAATCAATGTTCTGGAGAATTTTTCCAATTTTTCGTTCTAGTGGTTTCATGGTTTCAGGTCTTACATTTAAATCTTCAATCCATTATGAGTTGATTTTTTATACAGTGAAAAATAGGGATCTAGTTTCATTCTTCTGCATATGGATGGATGTCCAGTTTTCCAGCAACATTTATTAAAGAGACTGTCCTTTCCCAAGTGTATGTCTTGGTATCTTTGCAAAAATAAGTTGGCTGTAAATATGTGGATTTATGAATATTTCTGGATTCTCAATGGGTTGATGGGTCTGTGTCTGTTTTCTGTTTTTATGCAAGTCCCATGCTGTTTTGGTTACTATAGGTTTGCAGTATAATTTGAAATTAGTCAGTGTGATGCTTCCAGCTTTGACCTTTTTGCTTAGGATTGCTTTAGCTATTCAGGGTCTTTTGTGGTTCCATACTGATAAATAAATGTAGTAAACTTGCAGGATATAAAATCAACATACAAAAATCAGTAACCTTTTCATATGCCAACAGTGATAAGCCTAAAAGAGAATTTAAGAAAGCAATCCCATTTCCAATGGCTACAAAATATACCTAGGAATAAATTTAGCCAAAGAAGTGATAGATCTCTACAAGGAAAACTATAAAATACTGATGAAAGAAATTGAAGAGAACACAAACAAAAAAGAAAACGTATCCCATGCTCATGGATTAGAAGAATTAATATTGTTAAAATGCCTATACTTTCCAGTGTGATCTATGGATTCAATGAGGTCAGTATCAAAATAAATAACATTCTTCACAGAATAGAAAAAAATTATTCTAATCTATGACTTTTAAATTTTAAACTTATGCATACATTATTTAATTCAAAAATTATTTAATTCAAAATTATATTATATGTCCTTTTAAAGTGCTTTTCAATCAAATTCTTAAAATTTCTAATTCACATAATTTTCTTAATCAAATTTTATATTATTAAAAGGGTAGTTTTTTACCTTTACTTCTGCCTGGGTAAAAAAAGAAAAGAAAAAAAGGGTAATTTTTACTATATAATCTGCACCACTATAAAAATCTATTAATTTTCTTTCATTGACAGAATTTGAGTTATAACTTCAGTTTTGTTACTCCTGGGTTATTTGGCTTAGAGAAAATTACTTCTAATTTCTCTAAGTATCAGTTTTCTCATGTTCAACATGAGGATACAATTATTTTGGAGAATAAAACTACATAATGTATGTAATGCATTTAACATAGTACCAGCCACAGAGTAGGTGTTTTATAAATGATGCCTACTATTTCTATTACTATTACAATAACTATTATTCCTGAGAACATTCATATTAGGTTGCATACTCACTAAATAGCATTAAGAATAATAAAATAATATAAATATTGCCAGTTGAGAATTTGTACAATAATAAGGAGATGTGTAGTATGGAAAAGTAGCCTACATTATGTCTTAACCATACAGTCTGAGAGCATATAGTGACTAGAAGATTATATTATGTGATATGAGCAGTTAAGTCACTAGGCTCAATTCTGTAAAATGAATATGTCTTCCAAATTGAATACTATTAAGGCTAAGTCTAGACACTTCAAACGAACAATTAGTCATGAACACTTTTCTGTCAGATTAAAAGTAAATTGAAATTCTGACTCAACTATAAATTCATATTACCATTTCATTGGCAATTTATTGTTATGACTTTCTAAACATCCAAAATGAGTCAAAATATATCAAGGTGATAATTAACTTAAGTAAGAGATATATTTGAAGAGTGATCCTGTCAGAAACCTTAGGGGGTAAAATATGTCTTCACTTTGACATTCATGGTAGACCCAAATTCTAAATAACACCATTGGTATATATACCCTATACTTCAAATGCAATATATTATAACTGAAAAAATACCAAAATAAACTAAATAATCCTTTAAAATTGTTAATGATTTTATAAACAAAAGACTAAAGCCATTTATTAAGCAATTGGCTTTCTTTGGGGTCTATTTTTCACAACAAAAAAAGATTTTCTATCTCCTATAAGGACTTTTATGCATATAAGGTGAGAGAAGAAAACCAGCTGGACCAGTAGATACTGAATGACCAGCTAAGTGCAAACACATTTTTATCACATCAGCTTCCCAGTGCACCCATCCAATTGTTCCTCAGAAAGAAAATGACGAAGTATTACATGTTCTGGTTCTTAACGGTTGCCTACAAATAGTGAAATCCTTTTAAGTTATATGTTTGAAACCCAGGGGTCTGATCTACTGTTATAGCATGTAGTAGTTTACATTTAACACAGTTCAACATTTAATATAGTTGACTACTTCAGGATCTCATTGTTTTTCTTTTTAAATTAAATATATATTGAACTTGAACAGTATCCTATATTGATTGAATACTGCCTTATATGAAGTTTTATAAATCTTTTTAAGTCAACGAGATATTCAAAATTCCCAGTTTCTTTGTAAGTTAAACATGACATTTTCAATATACAGGCAAGACAACTGAAAGAAAGAAAGAAATTTGATTTACCCCAAGGCTTTTGAAATGCTGGAGCAACAACCCTCAAAAGTAACCAAGTTGTTAGTCGGTTGTTCAAAAACATCTTTAACCCTTGGCCAGAATATGCAAGTCTTGCAGTTTTCCAAACCATTAACTATATCAGTAACACAGATACACAGAGAAGAATGTTGAAGCCAAAAGGAACTGAATGTGTTCTTTGTGCTCCCTTATCCTGTGTTCTTCACCAGCACGTCTGTGTCTTATACATTTCAGTCTTTAAGACATTCACTAAGCTTCCCCCTTCCTTCATCCCAAAGGTGCTAAGGAGGGTCTTGAGCAGGAAAAGGACTATCAACACCAGTGTGGCACCAGGCCAAAAGAAGAAAACTACTAAATAATAATCATTGCAAGCTGCATACTTGCATACTAATACTGCTGCTTCTCTAGTAAACACCTTGGCATTCATTTCAGAATATTTTATTAGGTAAAAATTTTAGGGTTGTAAGTACTTTTTTCATTATTTCTTCAAAGAGTCCACAAACTTTTAGGTTTTCACTATTTGCACGTATAATCTTAAAAACTAAGAGAGGTACCTCTATGAGGGAGCATATGTGAGACAGAGGAGGGGTCTGGGGAGAGAGGAGGAAAGAAAACAATGTTAGGTTATATAAGTCTTACATCCTTAAAGACAGCTTGGAGACATGGAAACCATATGTGAACTTTTAGCTAATAAAATAAAATGCCAAGATGTGGTGGCTAAAGCTATTGCACCCAAAATGTAATTGGACATATGCTCATTTACTTGCTTATAATCAAAACATTAAAAAACTGTTTTGAACTCAGGCTAGGTGTAAGTATTGGACTAGCTTAATTTATGTAATTATCTCACATGGAAAGAATGCATTGGTGCCATGGTGTTATTATTACATTAAGAAAAGTAAACAGTGAATAAGCTGGAATAGATAATACTTAAGCAAAACCAAAAAGTTCCTATTGCCCATGTTGAAAAAAGGAAAACAACTTATTAATTTCACACTGAAGCTATTTTATAATGAACATGTTATTTGGTTAGCATGCTTGCTGTAAATTTATCATGTTCATGCAAATGAATGTCAGTTTGTTTGTGTAATCAATGCAAATTTCATTTCTTCAATCAAAAATAACAGCTTTTACTAGGCTGCTGTACTTGCCAGCCTGTCAGACTTTAGTTGCTAAACTTGGTTTATGTGCTGCATAGATCTGGATTTCACATGTGAATTCATTCAAGAATATCAAAACAGTATTGGGTCTCTGATACCCAAAGGCTCTTTTTAATTGGTTGATCTATTTATCCTCATTTATTGATTTGTTTATTTGTTTTCTCATTGGTTGATTTACTGAATACTTAGAGAAAAAGCACAGTTATTACAGTTATAAAAATACAATTAGATTCTGAAATAGGATATATGAACCAGCATTGATTAAGGTTTAAATATAGAAGAAAGATCAAAAGTAAATCATGAGTTTTTTTTTTAATTTAAGCAATTATGAAAAACGGTAAAAAAATTTGACTTAATCTGGGGAAAAGAACTACTGATATATCTTTATTATGTCAGAAAACATTTAAGTGGGAACTTGAAAGAAAACGGGTTGCATAAATAAATGGAAAAAATTAAAAATCAATTTTCCTTACTCAAAACAAAATATCATAAAAACGTAAATAAACATAAATAAAAAATATAGAGAACATCTATAAAGCAACTTTTCAACTTATGTAAGAGAACATAAGCTAAACTGAGTGTCAATGGCAGGACTTGACAATAAATAATGACCTTGCCGTTCAAGTACCTTATGTGAAATGTAGCTACATCTGCTTAGTAAAGAATTCACAATCTATTTGAATATAATCAATATTTTATTGAAAATTTATTCTACACTTAGGATACAAAGAATTATCTTAGGTAAAGTTTATCAGCAAAGGTATTTGGGGACAAAATAAATTTGAAGGTAGATTAATGATAGTCCTCTGGTGAGAAGGAAACGTCCCAGGTGTGTGCCTGATATAAGCAGAGTCAAAAGGCTGAGAAAAAGTAAGACTGGAAAGAGGAACACTACTGAGGCTGGAGAGAGTTGATCATGTTAGGAGATAATGCTGAGAACTGAAGAACATTTTAATATGCTCAAAAGAAAAAAAAAATTAAATCGAAGTCTGAAAATAAGGATACCTTTAAATCCTTTAAATTCTGTATTGAAGTTTTGGAATTAATTAAATTAATAATATTATCATATTTTTACTTGCTTGGGGGTGGGGTATATGTGGGAGGGGGCTTATAGAAGGCATATAGAAGTCCCCTGTAGTTAGCTCTGTAGTTTTATATTCAAGATAGATTAGAGAAAGGACTTTCTGTGAAATGATTAAGACCTGGTACTGGCTTGTGTCTATGACAATGGAAGAATAGACTTTTTCTACTAATGTGTAAGCACTGAGTAAGAATTGCACCCTCACAGGACCTAGAGCATAGAAACTTAAACATGGAAAAATTAATTAACTCACTGAAAAAACTGTGAATTCAGAAAGCATTGATGAAAAAATCACAAGGTCCTATCAATTTATAGCAAAGCAAAATATGGGAGAAAACAATAAGAAATGGAATTATATATTCTTTCCCTTTAAATGAAATAAAAGCATGTCCAAAAAGAGGGGAAAAGAAAATATTCTTATCTAATATGTACACTAACTTTACAGCATCTCTTTAAGTTACCTGAGTTTATGTTTAGTATTTAGAGGGCAATAGATCTTTTTAAATGAGTGACCAGTGTAGCTATCAACTCTAACCAGCAAATTCTCAAAGCTCATTAATTTTTTTTCAGCAAATTAAAAGTTGCCAATTCTTGTTTAAAGTTCCAGAAAGGAACTTTAATCAAGGAATTAAAAAAATATATGACATACACATATATTTAAATATATTTATAATATATATTATAAATACTGTTGACCCTTGTATAACATAGGTTTCTTGCACGAGACAGGTATTTTCTTCTCCTTCTGCCACACCAAAACAGTAAGACCAACCCATCCTGCTTTCTCCTCCTCAGCTTACTTAAGATGAAGATGATGAGGATGGGGACTTTTATGATGATCCACTTCCATTTAATGAGTAGGAAATATATTTTTTCTTCCTTATGATTGTCTTAATATTTTTCTTTTTTTCTCTTTTTTTATTTCAAAATATTATGGGGGTACAAATGTTTTTGGTTATGTGGATTGCTTTTGTAATCCTGTTATACGGTTGTAAGTGTGCCCATCACCCAGATAGCATTCACTGTACCTATTAGGTAGGCTTTCATCCATTCCCTCCTCCCTCAGTCCCTCTGCTTGATTTCCACTGAATTTTATTTCCCTTTGTGCACATGTGTGCTCATCAGTTAGTTCCAGTTCAATAGTGAGTACACATGATATTTGTTTTTCCATTCTTAAAATACTCCACTTAGGATAATAGTCCCCTCTTCCATCCAAATTGTTGCAAAAGGCATTAAGTCATCCTTCTTTGTGGCTGACTAGTATTCCATAGTATACATATACCATATTTTGTCAGTCCACTCATAAATTGATGGATGCTTAGGTTGATTCTACATCTTTGCAATTGTGAATTGTGCTGCATTAAACATTCGAGTGCAGGTGTCTTCTTGATAAAATGAAGGTATTTCCCCTTGGGTAAATACCCAGTAGTGGGATTGCTGGATCAAATGGTAGGTCAACCTTTAGTTCTCTGAGGAATCTCCATACTGTTTTCCAGAGATGTTGTACAAATTTACAGTCCCACCAGCAGTGTATAAGCATTCCTTTCTGTTTGTATCTATGTCAGCATCTATTGTTTCTGGACTTTTAAATAAAAGCCATTCTAACTAGGGTAAGGTGATATCTCATTGTGGTTTTGATTTGTATTTCCCCAATTAGTGATAATTGAGCATTTTTTCATATGTTTATTGGACATTCAACTATCTTCTTTTGAAAATCTTCTGTTTATGTTTCTGCCCACTTTTAAATGTTGTTTTTTTTTCCTTATTTGCTTGAGTTATTTGTGGAGTCTGGTTATTAGCCCTTTATGGGATATATAGCTTACAAATATTTTTCTTCCATTCTGTAGGTTTTCTATTTTGTCTGTTGATTATTTCCTTAGCTTGTATCAGGCAGATTAAATTAAAAGAAGCCTTTTAATTTAATCAAGTCCCATTTGTTTATTTTTGTTATTGCTGTGATTGCCATTGGGGGATATATAAAAATATATATATTTATATATATATAAATTTTATATATAAAATTTTATATATATATTTATATATAAAATTTTATATATAAATTCTTTGCCTAGGCTGATATGTAGAAGAATTTTTTGTCTATATTTTCTTCTAGAATTGTTATGGTTTCATGCCTTACATTTAAGTTTTTTATCCATCTTGAATTCATTTTAGTGTGTCATGAGAGATATGCAACCTGTTGCATTCTTCTGCAGGTGGCTATCCAATTCTTCCAGCACCATTTATTCAATAGGGATTCTTTTCTCCAGTGTATATTGCTGTCTGTTTTGTAAAATATCTGTATATGGATGGTTTTATACCTCAGTTCTCTGTTCCGTTCCATTGGTCTATGTCTCCATTTTTGTGCCAATTCAATGCTGTTTTGGTTACTATAGCCTTGTAGTATAAAGTCTGGTAATCTTATGCCTCCAGATTAGTTCTTTTTAAAGATTATTTTGGTTATTCAGGTTCTTTTCTGGTTCCAAGCGAAGAGTAGAATTACTTTTTCTAGATTTCTGAAATATGAAAATGGTCTTTTGATGGAGATTGCATTGAATCTATAAATCACTTTGGGTAGTATGAACATTTTAACAATGTTAATTCTACTGAACCATGAGCATAATATGTTTTCCCATTTAGTTGTGTCATCTATAATTTCTTTCCTCAGTGTTTCATAGTTCTCTCTGCAGAGATCTTTCACCTCCTTGGTTAAATATATACCTAGGTATTTTATTTTCTTTAGTGTTTTATTTGACTCTCACCTTGACTGTTATTGGTGTATAGAAATGCTACTGATTTGTGTACTTTGCTTTTGTAACCTGAGACTGAATTTATTTATCAATTCCAGGAGTCTTTTGGTGGAGTCTTTGGGGTTTTCTAGATATGAGATTATATCATCAGCAGAAAGTGACAGTGTGACCTATACTTTACCAATTTAGATATCCTTTATTTCTTTCTCTTGCCTGGTTGCTCTGACTAGGATTTTCTGCACTATGCTGAATAGAAGTGGTGACAGTGGAGAACCTTTTCTTGTTTCAGTTCTTAAGGGGAGGCTTTCAGCTTTCCTTCATTCAGTCTGACATTGGCTATGGGTTTATCATATATGGCTTTTATAATTTGGTGATATGTTCATTCTATGCCTGGTTTGTTGAGGCTGTTTATCTTGAAAAAGTACCAAATTTTATCAAATGCTTTTTCTACATCTATTGACATGATCATATGTTCTTTGTTTTTGTTTTTGTTTCTGTTTATGTTGTGAATCACATTTACTGATTTACATATGTTGAAGCATTCTTGCATCCCTGGGATGAAGCCCAGTTGGTCATGGTAAAATAGTTTTTTAATGTGTGGTTGAATTTGGTTTGATAGTGTTTTATTGAGGATTTTTTCATCTATATTCATAAGGGATATTGTTTTATAGTTATCTTTTTTGTTGTGTTCTTTCCAAGCTTTGATATCAAGGTGATACTCACTTAACAGAATGAGTTGGGGAGGATCACCTCCTTCTTGATATTATGGAATAATTTCTAGAATTTGGGTACCATCTCACCTTTGTAGGTATGATAAAATTCAGCTGCGAATCCATCTGATCTGGGACTTTTTTGGGAGGAAGATTTTTATTGCTTCTTCAATCTCACTGCTAGTTATTGGTCTTTTCAGGAGTTCTATTTCTTCATGACTGAATCTTAGGAGGTTGTGTGTCTCTAGGAATTTGTCCATTTCTTCTAAAGTTTTGAGTTTATGCGTTTAGAGATTTTCATAGTATTCACAGATGATATTTTGTATTTCTGTGGTATCAGTTGTATTAACTCCTTTTTCATTTTTCATTGTGCATATTTAGGTCTTTCTCTTCTGTTCCTGGTTAATCTAGGAAAAGATCTATCACTTTTTTCTTTTCAAAAAGCCACCTTTGTGCTTCACTGATCCTTTGTATTTTTTGTTTGTTTGTTTGTTTTCCATTTCATTTACTTTTACTCTGACCTTAGTTATTTCTTTTCTTCTGCTGACTTTGGGTTTTGTTTGCTCTTCATTTTCTAGCTACTTGAGATGTGTTATTAGATTTTTAATTTATGTTCTTTCTGTCTTTTTGATGTAGGTCTTTAAGGTTATGAATTTTCCCTTTTGGACTGCTTTTGCTGAATCCCATGGATTTTGAAAGCTTGTGTTCCCATTGTATTTTAGTTTGAGGAATCTTTTGATTTGCATTTTAATTTCATTATTGACCCAATAATTCTTCAGCAGCAGGTCATTTAATTTTCATGACTTTGTGTATAATTGAGTGCTTCTCTTGAAGTTGATTTTTAGTTTTATTCCACTGTGGTCTCCAAAGATATATGATATAATTTCTAATTTTTAAAAATTTGTTTAGACATGTTTTGTGGCCTAAGATAAGATCAGTCTTGGAGACTATTGTATGTGCTAATGAGAATAACGTATATTCAGTAGTTTGGGGGTAAAAAGTTCTGCAAAGTTCTGTTAAGCCCATTTTTTCTAGAGTCCTGTTTATGTCCAGTGTTTATTTATTTTCTTCTTGCATGATCTGTCCAGTTCTGTCAGTGTGGTGTGGAAGTCCCTGGCAGTTAGGATGCTGCTGTTCATCTCTTTGCTTATATCTAGTAGAATTTGCTTTATAAATCTGGGTGCTACACTGTTAGGTGTATAAATATTTAGGATTTTTATGTCTTCTTGTTGAGTTATTACCTTTACCATTGTATAATGACCATCTTTGTCTTTCTGTACCATTATTGATTTAAAGTAAATTTTATCTGATGTGAGAATGGCCTCATCTGCTTTCCTTTGGTTTCCATTTGCATTTAATATTTTTTTCCATCCCTTCACCTTGAATCTGGATGAATCCTTGTTTGTTAGATGTTTTTCCTGGAGACAGGAGATACTTCGGTTATAGTTTTTGATCCATTGAGCCAGCCTGTGTCTCTTGAGTGGAACATTCAAACTGTTCACATTGTTTGATAGAATTGATGTCTGGGGTGCTGCTCTGCTCATACTGCTGGGTAGTACCTTATTTTTTTGTTTTTACCTCTTGTGTGATTGTTTTATATGAGCTCTAAGCTTTAGTTTTTGAGTGATTTTACACTGGTGAATGTCTATTGTGCTAATCCATGTATAATGCAGTTCTGAGTATTTCCAGCAGGGCAGGTCGGATCTTGAAAAATTCTCTCAGTATTTACTTGTCTGGAAAAGTCTTTATTTCTTCTTTATATATGAATCTTAGATTTTCAGGATACAAAATTCTAGGCTGGAAGTTGTTCTGGCTTGTAATGTCTTCATTGAGAAGTCTGCACTTAGCCTGATAGGTTTCCCTTTGTAAGTTACTTGATGCTTTTGCATCATGGCTCACAGTAGTTCCTACTCTGTGATGACTTTGGCCAGTCTGATGACTACATAGTCATAGTGTAGTATTGGTGCTTGCCTCTTTGTAATAAATCTCCCAGGTGTTCATTGAGATTCTTGTAGTTGGGTGTCCAAATCTCTAGTATAACCAGGGAAATTTTCCTCAATTATTCCATCAAATAGGTTTTCTTCTTTACCCTCATGTTGCTTATGATTCTTATATTTGGCCATTTTACATAATTCCATATTTCTTGTAGGCTTTGTTTATTGCTCTTAATTCCTTGTTCTTTATTTTTGACTGACTGTGTTAATTCAAAAGAGTTGTCTCCAAGCTCTGAGATTCTTTCTTCTGCCTGGTCTATTCTATTCTCAAAACTTTCCACTGTGTGTTATATTTCCTTAAATGAATTTTTCACTTCCTGTTGTTCTATTTCTCTTTTTTTTCTTTCTTTTTCTTCTTCTTCTTTTTTTTTTTTTTTTTTTAGTATGTCCATCTCTTTGGTAAATTTTCTATTCATTTCCTGAATTGCTTTTCAGGTTTCTTTGTGTTGCTTTTCCATTTTCTCTTGGATGTCATTGAGCTTCCTCACAATCCATATTTGGAATTCTTTATCTGTCATTTCAATGTTTTCATTTTGGTTGGTATCCATTGCTAGAGAGCTGATGTTCTCCCTTGGTGGTGTCCTTTCTTTCTCACTTTTTGATACTTCTGGTGTTCTTTCACTGCTTCCTTCTTTTCTGGAGGAGCTGTCACTTCTTATTGTTGGATTTTCTTTTTTTTTTAGATGGGGCTTGTTTCCTCAACCCCCATCACTTGTAAGGGTGTGCCTGCAGCATATGTTGGGTAAGAACCTTTGGCTTTGCTTGTGGGTGCTTCAGTGGTCATCTAGGTTCTGAATGGGTGCCTCGGTTATAGATATCTTTAGTGTGGTGGTATTCTCAGTTGCTAGTTGTTTATAGGCTGTTAGTGGTGAGCTATGTGTGGGGGAAGATTCCTTGTCTCTCATTGATAAGGGAGGATGGAAGTCCTTTCTCCATCTTTTCTCTTTCCCCATCTCTGTGGTCTTCTCAACAGTGTAAATTATATTGGCATGCCCATTTAAATCTCTGAGATAGGAGGTGGTGCTTGTGGGTAAGACTCAACCACACTCTGTATGACTGAATCTGTAAATGTTGTAAAGGACTGTGGAAATTGACCTCCCTGTTAGTATGTGGCACTTACTGGAAGGAACAAGCTACAGTGTTGTTTTGGGGACCTGTGATCAGCTCTAGTTCCTCACGAGAAGCACTCAAATGCCCCAGGTGGTGAGCAGGGCCCTGAAACTTCCAGGTGAGTCCTTATTCTCCATCACAGCAGAGGTAGGTAAGGGTGTAAGTCTGGGCAAGGCTGGGTTGGGTGACCTTATCCTCAGGCTCCACAAAAGGTAGTAAGGTAGCTGTTTCGGCAAGGGTCAAAGGTTTGATCCAGCCTTCTGGGGAAAGCTGCCACAGAGTGGCTGAAGTGGCCCCACATGGCCAGAAAGTCTGCTTGTGCAGGAGAGTCCATCTCACATTCACAATCTGGCTGTTAGGAGTGGGCTTCACTCTTCTCACCCATCTCCTGCTCTGTGGCCTCCCTCTAGCATCTGTCAGCAGGCAGGAGTTCACCACTATGGCTCTGTAGGCTGGGACCTTCCCTGTCCAGGATCCCATCCTGGGCTGACAGAGCTGCCTTCCTGTAGGGGAAGGAGTGCTCCACAAGTGTGCTTCATCTGGGACTCACACTACACTCTGTTCAGTTCTACCCACCTGGGCTCCCTTGCCTCCTGAGATTGGTTCACAAATCTCCCCTCCATGGCCCTGAGCAGCACAATCGATGCCTGAGGTACAGGATCTTGCCTGTGGGCCTGTCCTGGGGTCCCTGAAGATCAATATTTGACTATGTCAGGGAAAAGCATGCTGGTCCCAAGTTGTGTATGGGGTGCTCAAGCAGGATTGATGTCCCTCTGCTTCACAGTGTGCCCTGCTCTGATGGAGCAGCTGGCTGAGCAGCACCAGGGAGGACTGGTGAGCAGGAAGCTCACAATGTGAGCATTCCTAAGTCTTCTGCAGATCATTAAGAGGAAAGGTTTCAGCCCCACTCTCTGTGGAAGACTCAGGTGGTAGATGCACCAAGAGAGGGGGAGCAACTGGTCCTAAGAACCCCGGCTTAACATTTTTTTGGCAGCTGTGAGTGGGGCAGGGGAAGCGGAGAAAAAGAGTGTGGAAGGAGGACAGCTAACCCTCTGGTTGCCTCTGTCCCTCTCTGGACTGTCCTGGCTCTGGAGTCACACATATCTCCCAGGACCCATCCACCCCTTGTGGCTCCTGGAGTCTGAGCTGGAGTTGAGAAATGTTTGTGTGAGAATGAGCAAGACAAAAACTGAGGGCTGAAGCCCCCTGGGGAGGAAAAATGTGCATGGTAAGTGGAGAAGTAATATGGCACCTGCCATCTTGGCTCAGGTCTGTGGTGACAGGAAATGCCCCATGGGGCCTGGCTGCCTGGTGCGTTGTCCTTGAGCTCCCAGTTCACTGGTGGCAGCAGCTTTTGGGCTCATGAGTGTAGAAAGGCTCTCCAGCAGCTCAGGAGCCTGCTGACTGCCAGAGGTGTGAGGGAGGGAGAAACAAATGACTCCACCTACTCTTTTCACTGGACTTTAAGGCTCTTGGGTGTTGATCTCTTCCAATATCTTTTTTCTTCTTGTTCTAATCTGTAACTTCTTTCCATGAAATCTCTGGTAGGTTCTGGCACTTTTCCCTCAGAATTACACTTGATCTATATTTGTTTATTTGTTTGTTTTCACCTAAAACGTTTTCTTTCTTTTTTTTTTTTTTCTGCAATGATCTGGCAGCTGCTGTCTCTGATCAGCCATCTTGTCCTTCTCTGACTCTTAACATTTTCTTTTTTTCAGCTTACTCTATTGTAAGAATACAGTATATAAAATGTATAACATACAAAATATGCATTAATCAACTGTTTATGTCATCAGTAAGGCTTCCAGTCAACAATAAGATATTATGTTGTTGGGAAATCAAAAGTTATACAAGGATTTTCAACTGTGTAGGGAGTTGGCATCCCTAACTCCCACATTGTTCAAGAGTCAACTGCATATATTGAAATCTCCCATGTATTAAATGCTAACTTTATGCTAGGCAATATGTATAGTTTCTTCATCTTTATACAACACAAATACTAATATTTGCTTCATACCCCAAAGGATTGTTTTGAAAATTAAATGAGATATTACAAGTAATGTGCTTAGAATAGTGGCTAGCATATAGTAGATGCTCAGTACATGTTAATCTCTCACAATACTATAAAGATGGGAAAACTGAAGCTCAAATTTGTCTAAGGTCAATTATTCAGTTATTAGTAGAGCCAGGATTTTAATTAGGTAATTCTAGTTATTCTGTCTTCACAGTGCTTTGTTACTTACGATTACCAACTTGGACTTCTGCCTTACCTTTCAATGAGGCCTACCAGGTGCTGTTACACCAAAATGGTTTAACAGAACTCCATTTCCTTCCTGCCCAAAGACTGTCAAAATATTCCTTACTCTCCCCTGACCTCTGCATAATTCAGTGAACCTAAGCTATAGATTCAAAAACTTAACTCATTCAAAAAAGAGTTTCAATTTCTTGAGAAAAGCCAGATTGACTCTTCAGTTTGTTTGTTTGCTTAAGATCGTGTAACCCTCCAAGAAAAACATTTAAGATTTTAGAGAGTAGTTGATTTTCAATGTTGAAAAAAATGACATGATAACTGGACAGAGTTGGATCCAGAGGGGGCAACAGTATATAAAATCAAGAGACACTTCAACCATCCTGTTAAAGTTAGAAAAATCCATTACCAAGTTGTAGAAGGAAAACAACTTACGGAAATATCATCTAGGGCCGAACGTTTCCAATCAGTGGTACTCCATTCATTATATGCTTGAGTGGTTCCAGGAACAACAGAAGACCGTGCACTGTTACAATGCCAAGGACAAGAAAGGCAGCTCAGCCTGTCGGGCTGACTTCCCCTCACAGCAATCTGAACATTTCAGGCTTCGCTTCCCTTGCCCAGATAAGTTAGTCACTTGGGAAGTGAAGTCGTAGCCAAGGACTTCTTTCTCAAACAACTCTCCCTGCTCTCTTGTGGACCATCTGCGGCTTCCTCAGTCTTCAAACCCAGCACACACACACACTGTATTTGGAGGGGGCAAGAAGAGCATGTCAATTCTCATCCTACTTTGCCTTCGGTCCGTAGTTTAAGAGCTAGCATCCGCTAAACACTATCTTTTACAGTATATTTTTTATACTACCCCTGTAAGACAGTTTCATTTTCTAGATGAGGAACGGATGCTCATGATATTAAACTTAAAAAACAACATACTAGCAAGTGATAGAAATAGGGATTTTACTCAGGTCTGTCGAGCTCCAAAATCCATGACTTTTTTATGTGGTAGAGTTTAGGGTGGTTTGTAAGAATGAAAAATACAAGCAATAATGTAGAACCTCTACTAGAGTGTAGGGAAAAAGACATAAAATTTTTGTTTGAGCAAATCCAAAAATGTGGTGCCATTGGAAGAAATGAAAAATTTGGGTAAAGAAAGTGTCTGGATATGACAGAAAAATATGAGTTTGTCTAAGCACTTACTTATTTTGCCATAGAAGAATGAGTGGGGCAAGAGAAAATTAAATTTTTATCTTGCCTAGAGATTTCAGATATTAGTGCTGAACAAACATATTGTCAATAGCCAAAAAATATATAAAATATTCAGCTATACTAAAACATTATTTTAAAATTCCATTTAACATGTTTATTTATTTGCATTTTACTTGAACTTTTATACTGAAGTAGTTAAATAATTCTTCCTGAGCCTGAGCACACACATCCCAAACTTGCTTCGTAAATTTAGCTAGCAATATATTTATGGGTTTAATCTTAAACAAAATCTTCAACTTCATGAAAAATCTCTAAATATTAAGTGTAGGTATTAAGTTTTGATAACCAGGTCCTGATATTAAGGCTATATTAATTCTATATATTAAAACTATGTTTATTTAAAAATAAGGAAGCAGGTTGCTTAGTTCTGAAATGATATTCACCTATCTGATCATGTTTGCTAAAAAATGTTGGTAACCTTTGTAAAAAGAATTAGGCACTGGATTTATCCCAGAGGGATGCCTTGAGAGCTCTCCCAGGAGAGCATAGCCCAGAGATTTTCTAAGATACCTATGTTCTTATGACTGGTTCTGGATTGAACTATGGTTAATGTATCCTTTAGCCTTTCTTTTCTCCTCTGAAAAATTTGTAACACCGAATAATACAGTTGGCTCCATTGATTCACTTTCTATTTTCCATTAACTTTAGGGGTTTGTCCTAATATCTCCAGCTCAGGAAAGAATAAATTTATTCAGGGCTTGAGTTAAGGAACAGCTGGTACTGAAAATGTTTCTCTTCTTTAAACCCTCTCCCCTCCTTATCCAAACAGAGAAAAGACAGATCTGTTTTCTCCTACTCAAAAGGAGTGGAGTGAAATCCAAGTCCTCCAAAAAAAGAGATGGAATGCTGTTCTACCTCACTCTTCACTCCTACTTCAAACTCTAACTTTTGGACTGCATCATTTTTAGAATGTTAAACCATTTTTCAAAGACGTTAGCCTCCCAAGGTAGGCAAGGATTAATTCTAGTTCAAGCAACATTTAAACACAAAATTTTAAGAAGGAAAGCAAAATAAACATGCTGTTTCTGTTCCTTTTAGACAATGAAGTTATAACTTAAAAAACAACCCAGAGCATTTGCAGCATCTTTCACTGCATTCTCTTGCCCCTCCAATTCTCCAAAAAGAAGTTGAGAAGACATGGGTTGTTGAGAAGTTGCCAGTTAAGAAGTCAGTTTGGAAGCCACTTTAAACCAAAGTTGTGTAATCAGAACTGTTGGTCTTAAGTACGTGTTTGAGTAATGTATTAAATGGCATTAACATGGACAGTAAAACTCTTGCATTATTATCTTCCCTGGGGGCATATAATGCAAAACTTCATTGACTGGAGCCAGTTTGGTAAATGGGGCAGAAAATGCCTGTAGAAGTGATGTAATATTATGAAGAAAGTGGAACATAAGATGGCATATAAATTCTTAATGGCATTGTTTCCTAGATTCTCCATGTGCAGCAAAATGAATATTGTTGCTGCCTTTAAGGGAACAGCCCGATTACGATTAAAGCACCAGTGTGTTCATTTCCTGGAATACGTATGAATGTGGGGCACAGATTAGAATTTATTTCATCAAGCTTTAATTTCATTTTCAGCCCCTTAAAACGTCCATATCTCTTAAATATGTTGCCAGCAACCTGTTATCTGGTATAATGAAAAGCAGTTTAACCACTCACCAAATAAAATCCCATATAAAACCTAAACCTCAGTTTCACTTTTCAGGCACTGGTTTCATTGCTTCTTCCACCCACCCTTTCTCTCTGCCAGAGCCTGTAATGAGCAGGAACTTGGGCCAAACCCTGCCAAGTATGAGCAGGTGGGTTTAATGGGATGTAAGATGTAGCTTGCCTATAACCAGACTACTACTATTCACTGGCAAGATCACAGATCACATGGATACTAGGGGAACAGAGAAAAAATTTTAAGTAAGATACTTACAAATAAGAATGAAAATAAACCATACTGTTTAATATTACTACTTTATTTATTTGAATAATACTCATTATATGTCATAGCCCAATTGGAGAAAAACTTCTGGGAAATTTCCATTGTCTTTTGGATTTCTAGCAGGGAGCAACAAATTCCTTTCTATTTTCACAAAGTCCAGAAAATCAGAAGCTGTTTGGACTTTATAACCACTCATTCATTCATTTTTCACTCATCCATTTGTTCTTTTAAAAACCAAACCTATTAGATAGCTTTCAAAATAATTATTTTTACTTATTTCTTGGACAAATTAGTAAATACAACTATGGGGCTTTTGAAAAAGCAAGATTATTTTATTATTATTTTGATTCGATTATACAATATTTTTCTGAGAGAAAGACCTTTTGTAGTGATAGCTAATACTATGTTTGGTTTAAGTTATGCTCTTTGTATGTTACAACAAGGAAGAAATATGCTAAAGAAACTCAAGGGTGAATGTGAGAATCAAAACAGATGATGTGACATGGAAGGTATTTGAAAGTAGCGAAATATTTTACAGACTTACAAGCTTAATATTATCTTTAGAGGTAAAATGATGTAAAGAAAAGAGTAGACAAGGAGTTAGAAGTCAAGTACAAACTATGCAACTAGCTAGTTGTGTGGATCTGTGTAGGCGACTTAACCTTTTAAAGGCTTAGTTTCTGTTCAAATAGTCCCTCCAATTAACTGTCTCATTCATCCACTGTGCAGGCTTACTGTGAGAATCAAATATATTCAAAAGCACTTTTTTTGAACTGTAAAACACAATAAATAATGCTGATATCTGTAAATTGTGTTTTTTGTTATAGTTGTTATTTAGGAGGGCTACAAGTAAATTTCAAGAATAGGGAAATTTCAGATTATTTCATACAAGAGCAAGAATTCAAGTACTTTAGAAACTTTCGTTTATAAATGAGATTAATGTCAATATAAGACACTCCCATTAATACCGTCGAAGCTAGGATGCAAATACAATTCAGGAATTTCTTCATTGAGATATGATATTGATAATAACCATATTTATTATTTTTGAGATTTTAAGTTTTACATCCAGCAGTCATGAGCCTAAAAACTAGGACATAAGCAAGAATACATATATTAGTCAGTGCCCTCGTGAGAAACAGATGGAATTCTTGTAAGGGTTTAACTAAAAAGGATTAATACGTACTATATTAACAATGACTAAGAGTTTTCATAGCTTCTGTAATTATTGTATTGTCAGATTCTTAGTTTCTGTCAACTGAATGGGTATAAAATGGTGGCTATCTCATTGCATCTCAATTTGCATTTCCCTATGATTAATGAGATGGAGCTTCTTTTCATAATTTTGTTTGACAAAGTGTTTTATTTGAAACTCCTGTTCATATCTTTTGCCCAGTTTTCTATATGGCAATTGTATTAATGAGTCATAAGCTGTTGCTTTTGTTTTAATATTCAAGATAATAATCTTTTGTTGGCTACCTATTTTGCAAATATCTTCCCTGAGCTTCTGACTTGTTTATTAATTGTCTTTTGAGGCACAGTAGTTGTTAAATCAATCTTATTAATTAATCTTTTCATTTGTGTTTAATGCCTTTTATACAATACTTAAGAAAAGTCTTCTTTTGCCCTAGTTGCAGAGGGATCTAGCCTATACTTTCTTCAAAATATTTTAGTTTAAGATTTCACATAGAAATCTTAAAATCACTAGCAATTGGTTTTAGTATGGTGAGAGTAATGGGCCAATTAAATTTATTAATATAGATTGACATTTTTTTTCTAGCTGCAGTTATTACATAGTCTTTCATTTGCCCAGCCATGCACCTCTGTCTTTATCAGTTCCTTCTATGCCTGAAAATGTCATATTGGTCAGTCTGTCTATCCATGTGTGTCTATCCATGTTAATTACTGTGACTTTATTATAATTCTTAATATCTAGTAGGATAAATCATCCTTCCCATCCAAGTACTAACCAGGTCCAACCCTGTTTATCTTCTGAGATCAGATGAGATCAGGCACCTTCAAGGTGGTATGGCTGTAGACACAGGATAAACTATCTATTTTTCTCATTTGTGAGTATCTTAGCTAATCTTGTCTCTTTTCTCTTCTATGCAAATATTGAAATCTGATTTTAAAACTCTACATAAAAACTCTGAATTTTAATTGAAATAGCATTAAAGCTATAGATTAATCAGGGGACATTTGATATTTTTATAACATTGGCTATATTCACATATAAAATATCACTCCATTAATTTAAGTCTTCATTAATTATTTGGATAAAGTTTTAAAATATTAATTTGCTTTGCACATCTTTCGTTAGAGTTCCCCTAGTGTACTATAGTTTTATTGTGATTACCAGTAACATTTAAAAATTATATTTTTTCTTTGCTGATGCTCTATAAAAGTGCATCGATTATCGCATAGGAATCTAATATTCTGCCAACTTGCTATATATCCTCATATTATACTCAGATACTCATATTAGATTCTTTGATATTATTTCTTTCTTTCTAATCTTGTCTTCAATTTATTATTCTTTCCTTAGGGCACCAGTTAGTATGGTTGATGCTTGTCTTATGGCCAATTAACATGTGATCAATTTTTGCAAATATTATAAATGTACATTAGAAGAATGCATATTCTATAGTTTGGCAAGTAGAATGCTTTTAGATTAATATTGTTAAAACTTTTCTATATCTATATTAATTTTTGTCCTGCTTGTCCTACCTATCAATAAAGGTACATTAAAATTCATGGCATGTAGGTAGATATATCAATTATATTTCTATTTATTTTATTCTTTATATATTTTAAGGTTATTTTATTAACTTTATGCAAATGATATCTTCTATGTGAAATGAGCTTTCATTTTTATTTGATAACCCTTTATATACCTAATGTAGCTTTTTAAAAAAAACTTGAGATCCATATACTTTTTAAAAACATTTTAATCATTTTCAACTGTATAATTCAGTTTCATTAGTATATTCACAATCTGGGCTACCACCACTGCTGTCTTAGAAAGTTCAGGCTGCTACAATAAGATACCTCAGAATAGATGGCTTAAACAACAGAAATTTATTTCTCACAATTCTGAAGACTGGAAAGGCCAAGATTTGTTGTCTAGTGAGAGCTCTCTTCCTGGTTTGCAGATGGCTGTCTTCTCATTGCACCTTCACTTGGTGGAGAGAGAGCAAGAACTATAGTCTCTTTCTCTTCTTATAAAGACACTAACAAATGAACAGGCATAGATCAGATGTGAGTCTGAAGGAAGGGTGCCAGACACTTCAGGAGGCTCCACAGGAAGACGTTGTGGTGCAAAACAAGAAGGAACAGGGTACTGAGGAAGGTCAACTCCTAAGAGGATTGGAGTCCAGATAGAATGGTAAGTGGAGCAGTTTGCTTCCCCCTCCCCCATATCTCTTGACAGTTGATGAGATCCCAAGCTGCTGGAGAGATTTTCTCCCCATGCAAGGAGAGGCAGGAGAGGCTGTTGCCACCAGTGAGGTGGGAACTGCATGTGGACAGGGCAGTGGGCTCCAAGCACCCCCCAAGGCACTTCCTCCCACAGACCTGAGCTGGTTTGGCACGCACCATGTTGCTCTCTACCCACTGTATGCCTTTGTCTTCTCCCAGGGAGGATGAAACTCCTTAGGTTTCATCCTGCTCATTCCCACACAGACATTCCCCAACTCCAGCCCATACTGCAGGAGCCGAAGGGGTCCAGCAGGGCCAGGTGATCTGTGTGACTCCAGGGCATTGACATTCTGGGTGAGCTGCCTCCCAGACAGAGGGTTGGAGATGATCAGAGTGCTAGCATTCCTCCACCCAAAGTCATTTTCTCCCCTTTCCCTCCCCACCCATGGTTGCCAAGAGAGACAATTGAGCCATAAGACAGAGGCTTCCACAAAGTGTGGGACTCAATCCTTTCCTCTTGAGGTCCTGCATCAGATTGAGGGGTGCTCAGACTGTGAGTGCTCCCCAGCCCTCCCTGGCACTGCTTGCCTGGCAGCAACATCAGAGCAGAGCTTACCCAGTGGTGACATGGATCCTGCTAGGGCACACCATTGGAAACTCAGGACAAATGCACTTCTCCCTAACATGATCAAAGATTGACCTTCTTGGTCTAGGTGGGCAAGAGAGCCCTCATAGGCAGATCAGGGGGGCAGAGTGCAGTGGGAGTCCTAACAGTGATGTGCTCATGGGGCACCCTTTCCCCTGTGGGAGAGCCACAATCTCACCTCAGTCAGGCTGGGATTCTGGATAAAGAATCGCTCAGCCCATAGCACAGTCATGGGGAGTTTGGCTGGATTGGGCTCCTGCCTGCTGGCAGATGCCATTAACATACTGTGGAAGAGAGGTTGGGGGAGAGGAGTGAGGCCCACTGCAGACTACTATATGCAACTCAGACCAACCTGCCTCTACAAGCAGACCTTCTGGTTGGTTGGGGCCACTTCATCCACTCCCTGGAGGCTCTACCCAAAAGATGAGAGCAGAACTTTGACCCCTGTCAAAATTCCTACCTTGCCAGCTTCTATGGAGCCTGAGGGCAAGCTCACCCAACCCAGTTCCACCCAGCCTCACTTCCCCACCCACCTCTGCTTTGGTGGAAAATAAGGATTCACTTTGAAGTTTCTGGGCCCCACCTAACACCTGGGCCATTCATGTGCTTCTCCTGAAGGAGTAGAGCTGGTCACAGGACCCCAAAACAACATTGCCACTTGTTCCTTCTGGCAAGTTCCACCTACTATCAGTGAGGTCAATTTGCATACCCTTTATAGCATTTGCAGTGAGGGTCCAAGGAATGACCATGTGGAGGAACACCTACTCTTCCCTATAGAAAAACTGTGCTACTCCGTACGGGCAGAAAAATCCTAGCCTGTGGCCATATGATACCAGCATTTAGGCCTCTCTCCTGTGAACTGCTCTCCCAGTTTGGAGAGTTTGTCCTGACCCTCCTACCAGCTGTAAGGTGAAAGCAGCAGATAACTTACAAAGGAAAACCAATCAGTCTAATTGCAGACTTCTCAACTGTGACTTTAGAAGGCAGAAGGAATTGGGGTCCCATTCTCAGGCTTCTCAAGCAGAATAATGCCTATTCTAGAATCTGGTATCCTGCAAAACTAAGTTTATTACAGGAGGGATAAATAAAGACTTTTTCACACAAGCAAACACTGAGGGAATTTGTCAATACCAGACCTGCCCTGCAGGAAGTACTCAGAACTGCATTACACATAGATCAGCACAATAGATACCCACCAGTGTAAAATTACCCCAAGTCTAAACATCAGAGCCCAGATAACACAATGGCTCAAGAAGTAAAACAAAGCAATAAAGTTCTACTCAATAGAATATAAATCCACCCCGCTTATCAATTCTTCCAATAAATGTGAATAGTTTGAACTCCCCACTCAAGATACATAGGCTGGCTGAATGGATTAAAAAATACAAACCAAGTATCTGATGTCTCCAGGAAACACGTCTAACTCACAAAACTCATTTAGACTGAAGGTGAAGAGATGGAAACAATATTTCATGCAAATGGAAAACAAAAGAAAGCTGGTGTCGCCATTCTCATATCAGATAACATAGACTTCAAGTCATCAAAAGTAAAAAAATACAAAGATGGCCATTATATAATGGTGAAGGAAACAATTCAATAAGAAGACATAATAATCCTAAATATTTATGCACCTAATACAGGTGCACACACATTCATAAAACAAACACTACTTGATCTAAGCAAAATGATAAATGGCAGCATCATAATAACCAGGGACTTCAACACCCCACCAAGCGAATGGGACAGATTCTCCAAACAGAAAACAAGCAAGAAATGATGGATTTAATTGCAACTCTAGACCAAAAGAGCCTAACAGACGTTTATATAACATTCTACCCCCAAACCACTGGGGTTCTTCTCCTCAGCTCACGGAGCATTCTTTAAGATTGATCATGTCCTAGGCCATAAAACATGCCTAATAAATTTTTTAAAAATTGAAATTATACCATTTATCTTCTCAGAACACATGGGAATAAAATTAAAAATCAGTCCCACCAGAAACACTCAACTCTACACAAAGTCATGGAAATTAAACAACCTACTGCTGAGTAGGTATTAGGTAAAGGAGGAAATTAAGATGGAAATTAAAAGATTCTTTGAACTAAATCACAAAGGGAACACAAGTTATCAAAATCTGTGGAATTCAGCAAAAGTGGTCATAAGAGGAAAATTCATAGTCATAAATGCCTACATCCAAAAGATAGAAAGATCACAAATCAATAATCTAATGAAACACCTCAAGGAATGGAAAAGGAAGAGCAAACTAATGCCAAACTCAGTAGAAGAGAAGAAATAAATAAGGTCAGAGCAGAACTAAATGAAATCATTACCAGAAAACTATACAGAAGATTAATGAAACAAAAAGCTCATTCTTTGAAAAGATAAACAGAATCAACAGGCCTCTCTCTAGATTAACTAGAAACAGAAAAGAAAGGACCCTAATAAGTTCAATTGAAACAGAAAAGGAGATATTACAACTGAAACCATGGAAATACAAAATATCATCTCTGAAAACTGTAAAAATCTTTATGCACGTAAACTTGAAAATGTTGAGCAAATGGACAAATTTTTGGAAACATACAACCCTACCTAGGCTCAATTAGGAAGGAACAGAACTCCTGGACAGACCAATATCAAGTAAGGAAATTGAATTAGCTATAAAAAATCTCCTAACCAAAAAAGTCCTGGAACAGATGGTTTCACAGCCAAATTTTACCAGACCTACAAAGAACTGGTACCTATACTTCAGAAATAATTTCATAACATAGAGAAGGAAGAAATCCTCCCAACTCATTCTATGAAGCCAATATCATTCTGATACCAAAGCCAGGAAAGGATACAGCAGCAGAAGAAAACTACAGACCAATATACCTTATGAATATGTATGCAAAATTCTCAATAAAAGCCTAGCAAACTGAGTTCAGCTGCACATCAAAAAACAACAACAACAACAACAAAAAACAAAAACAAAAAAGAAAACCTACCACAATCAAGTGGGCTTCATCCCAGAGATACAAGGATGGTTCAACATACACAAATCTATAAATATGATTCACCACATAAATAGAAGCAAAAACAAAAAGCATATGGTCCTCTCAATAGATGCAGAAAAAGCATTTGACAAAATTTAGCACCCTTCTATGATAAGATCTCTTAAGAAAATAGGCATAGATGGAACATACTCCAATGTTATATAAGCCATAGTCAAAAACTGCACAGCCAACATCATATTGAACAGGGAAATATTGAAAACATTCCTGCTTTGAACTATTATCAGAGAAAGTTACCCACTGTGACCACTTCTGTTCAACATAATTCTGGAAGTCCTAGTCAGAGCAATCAGGCAAGAGAAGGAAATGAAGAGTATCCAAATAGGGAAAGAAGAGTTTAAAGTATTGCTCTTTACTGATGATATGATCCTATATCTAGAAAACCCCAAAGATTTTGCCAAGAGACTCCACAAACTCTCAGGCTACAATATCAATGTACACGAATCAGTAGCATTCCTATGTGCCAAAAACAGTCAAGCTGAGAATCATATCAAAGACACAATACCTTTCACAATAGCAACAACAACAAAAAATACCTAGAAATATATTTAATCATGGAGGTGAAAGACTTCTACAAGGAAAACTATGAAACACTGAAGAAGAAAATCATAGAGTATGTAAACAAATGGAAAAACATATGCTCCTGGATCAGCAGAATAAACATTGTTAATATATCTGTATGATCCAAAGTGATTTACAGATTCAATGCAATCCCAATTAAAATACCAAGTTTGTTTGTTTGTTTGTTTTTTTGGAGATCTAGAAAAAAATAATTCTACACTTCATATAGAACTAGAAAAGACCATGCAACCTCATGTAATAAGAACAAATGAGGAGGCATCACTCTATCAGACTTCAAGCTATACTATAAGATGACAGTAACCAAAACAGTGTGGTACTGGCAGAAGAACAGAGACCTAGACCAATGGATCAGAACAGAGAACCCAGAGATAAAACCATCATCATATTGCCATTTGATATTTGACAAAGCAGATAAAAACATACACTAGGGAATAGAATCTCTATTCAATAAATGTTGCTGTGAAAATTGGATAGCCACATGTACAAGATTAAAACAGGATCCACATCTCTCACCACTCTCAAAAATTAATTCACATTGGATAACAGACTTAAACCTAAGGCATGAAACCATAAGAATTCTAGAAGAGATCATCAAAACTCTTATAGACATCAATCTAGCCAAAAAACTTATGAAGACCCCAAAAGCAATCACAGCAACAACAAAAATAAATAACTGTGACCTGATCAAATCAAAAAGCTTCTGCACAACCAAGGAAACTATCACCACAGCAAACAGACAACCTACAGAATGGGAGAAAATATTCACATGTTACACATCTGATAAAGAACTAATAAATGGAATCTACATAGAACTCAGGAAAATCAGCAAGAAAAAATCAAACAACCCTATTGAAAAGTGGGCAAAGGACACAAGCAGAAGCTTTTCAAAATAACATAGACTAATGGACAACAAACATATGAAAAATTGCTCAATAACTCTAATCATCAGGGAAATGCAAATCAAAACCAAAATGAGATATCACTTATTTCCAGTGAGAATGGCCTTTATTAAAAAGTCCCAAAACAATAAATGTTGGCATGGATGTGGAGAAATAGGAACAAACACTCAAACACTGCTAGTGGGACTGCAAACTAGTACAACCTCTGTAGAAAGCAATATGGAGATAGCTCAAAGAGATACAAATAGAACTACCATTTGATCCAGCAATCCCATTACTGGGCATCTACCCAAAAAAGCAAAAGATATTCTATAAAAACGACATCTGCACTAGAATGTTTATAGCAACACAATTCACAATAGAAAAGATGTGGAAACAACCCAAGTGCCCATCAATACATGCGTGGATTCATAAAATGTGGTATATGTATACCATGGAGTTCTAGTCAGCCACAGAAAACAATTGTAATCTAGCACCTCTTCTATTGTCCTGGATAGAGCTGGAAACCATGCTTCTAAGTGAAGTATCCCAAGAATGGAAAAACAAGCACCACATGTACTTATTATCAAATTCATATTAACTGATCAACACTTAAGTGCACATATAGTAATAACATTCATTGGGTGTTGGGCAGATGGGATGGAGCAGGAGAGGATGGGTATAACACATCTAATGGGTGCAGTGTGCACCGTCGGGGGGATGGACACTCTTGAAGCTCTGACTTGGGTGGGGCAAGGGCAATTTACATAACCCAAACATTTGTACCCCTGTACTATGCTGAAATAAAAAAATTAAAAAATAAAATGCACATGAAAAGTCAAACGATCTAGCATTACCAAAAGGATATTATAAAAGAGGAGCAATGTTAGAGAACTTACACTACCTGACTTTAATACTTATTATAGTTTATCTTAACCCCAACAGTGTGTTATTGACATATGAATAGACAATAAGTTCATTAGAACTAAAAAGCTATTCTAGAAATATAGCCACACATATTATGGTCAACTGATATTTTACAAAAGTGCCAAAGTATTTCAATGTAGAGAAGTAAGACTTTTCAACAAATGTTGCCAGAAAACTGAATTATCCATATGGAAAAGAAAAATTAATCCCACTCTTTTATTCAGCCACAAGTAAACTTTATCTCAAAATGGGCAATGCAGTATATAAGCTAATATTATAAAAATATCCAGAAAAGGAGCATAGAAAAGTGTTTTGTGACCTTGGAGAAGACAAAGACTTTTTAGAACACAAAAAGCACAAACATAAAAAGTTGATAAATTTTCCTTTGCCAAAATTTTAAAACTTCTGTTCTTCAAAAGTCACCATGAAGAAAATGAATAGACAAGCTGTCGGCTGGCAGAAAACCTTCAGCATACATACAACTGAGAAGGGCTTATATTTTACAAGGTAGTACTAAGAAAATAAACCCAATTAAAATGGGTAAAAAATTTGGACATTTTGCCAAAGCTATATAAATAGTAATAAGTCATGAATAAATGCTTAAGCTCATTAGTTCTCATATAAACACAAATTTAAACCACATAAGATACCATTATACACCCTCCTAAGCAGCTAAAATTAAGACAATGCCAGTGGCAAAGATATAGATGTAGAGAACCTGGAAACTCATATGTTGCTGACAGGAATTTAAAATTGTATGGCCCTTTGGAAAACATTTGTACAGTTTCTTATATAATTAAATATATAGATATCATGTGACTCAGACTTCCCATTCCTAATAATTTACCTAAAAGAAAACAATGTATGTATGTCTACTCAAAGCAACTTTATTCTATAATTGGAAACAAAATGTTTAATAGGTGATTGTGGTATATCTGCACAAATAAATGCTATGTAATGGTAAAAAATAAATTCCTGATATGCAACAATGTGGCTAACTTAGAAAAACATTATGTTGAGTAAATGACATCAGAAAGACAGACTTCATGTCGTATATTCATTTTATATGAAACTCTAATGCATAGTGATAGAAATCACACTAGTGGTTGCCGACATTTGGGAATAGGTGGAGATGGACCGGGAAAAGCCCAGGGAATATTTTGGGGTAATAGATATGTTCTAAATTTTCATAGTGGTGGCAGCTACAAAGGGATGCTGTCTGGCTTCTCTATCTGTAGGTTCTGCATCCACAGATTCAACCAACTGTGGATTGAAAATATTTTTAAAAACCCCAACAAATAATAATAATACAACAGTAAAAACTAATGCAAATAAAAATCCAGTATAACAACTATTTACATAGCATTTACATGTATTATTAATAGGTAGTATAAGCAATCTCAAGATGATTTAAAGTATACAGGAAGATGTGTCTAAGCTATATACAAATGCCATGCTATTTCACATCAGGTACTTGAGGTTCTGTGGATTTTGGTATCTAAGGGAAGTCCTGGAACCAATCTCCCACAGAAAGAGGGATGACTGTACATATTTGCAGTGATAATTACATTGTCATTTTATCATTTGTAAATTATACTTCAAAAGTTGATTTTTTAAATAGCTCAGTTTAGTTAGAAAGATATATGCAACATAATAATACATTAAATGTTAATATATCACAATATGCCTCTAAAAATCGTAGGAAAGCTACTCATAAATTTCAGCATGTATGCCATTGATTCGCTGGCTTCACAATTTTTCTTTTCACAATTACTTCAAAAATTTATATTTAAAAAGCATTAGAATTTTGTTATTATTTTCTTAGACCAATTGCCCTAATAATAAGAATGTCATCTTTTTTTCTTTTTAAAAATAATTATTTCAAAATATTATGGGGGTACAAATGTTTTTGGCAGCATAGATCACCTTCATCATACTTGAGTCAGAGTTTTAAGTGTACCTATCATGCAGACAGCACTCATTGTATCTGTCAGGCTTTCACTCATCCCTTTCTCCCTCTTCCTCCGTCCAACCTCACTGATTTTCACCTCTCTCTGTACATGTGTGCTTATCTGTTAGTTCCAGTTTAATAGTGAATATATGTGCTGTTTGTTTTTCCATTCTTTAGATACTTCAATTAGAATGATGGTCTCAAGATCCATTAAAATTGTTACAAAGGCCTTAATTCATCCTTCTTCATGGCTTAGTAGTATTCCATACTATATCTATAGTGTTTCGTTAATCTACTCATGAATTGATGGGCGCCTGGGTTGATTCTACATCTTTGCAGTTGTGAATTGTGCTGCATTAAACATTCAAGTGCACATGTCATTTTGATAAAAAATGACTTATTTTCCTTTGTGCAAATAGAGGGATTGCTTGTTTAAGTACAGGGATTACTTGTGTAAGTACAGGGATTGCTGGATCAAATGGTAGGTCTACTTTTAGTTATTTGAGGAATATCCATACTGTTTTTCATAGAAGTTGTACTCATTTGCAGTTCCGCCAACAGGATATAAACATTACTTTCTGTCTGCATCCATGTCAGCATCTATTATTTTGGGACTTTTTAATAAAGGTCATTCTAACTGGGATAAGGTGATAGCTCATGTGGTTTTGATTTGCATTTCCCTGATGATTAGTGACATTGAGCATTTTTTCATATGTTTACTGGCCATTTGTCTATCTTCTTTTGAAAAGCTTCTATTCATTTATTTTGCCCACTTTTGAATGTTTTTTTTTTTTCCTTGATGATTTGCTTGAGTTCTTTGCAGATTCTGGTTATTAGCCCTTTATGGGATATATAGCTTGTGAATAATTTCTCCCATTCTGTAGGTTATTTGTTCTGTTGATTATTTCCTTGGTTGTGCAGAAGCTTTTTAATTTAATCAAGTCCAATTTATTTATTTTTGTTGTGGTAGTTGCCATTGGGGTCTTTTAAATAAAATATTTGCCTATACTACTGTCTAGAAGAGTTTTTCCCATATTTTCTTCTAGCATTCTATGGTTTCATTCTTTACATTTAAGTCTTTTTATCCATCTTGAATTAATTTTTGTGAGTGGTGAGAGATATGGATTCTGTTTCATTCTTCTGCATGTGGCTATCCAATTTCCCAGCACCATTTATTGAATAGGGCTTTTTTTCCCCAGTGTATGTAGTTGTTTGCTTTGTCAGATATCTGTATGTGGATGGTTTTATATCTGGGTTCTCTGTTCTGTTCCATTGGTCTATGTCTCTATTTTTGTACCAGTATCATGCTGTTCTGGTCACTATAGCCTGGTAGTATAGTTTGTAGTCTGGTAATGTGATGCCTCCAGATTTATTTTTTTTTGCTTAAGATTGCTTTAGCTTTGGGGGCTTTTTTCTGGTTCCAATCCAAATGTAGAATTACTTTTTCCAGATATGTTGAATATGATGTTGGTCTTTTAATGAGGATTACATTGAATCTGTATATCACTTGTGTAGTGTGGAATTTTAACAATGTTGATTCTACCAATCCATGAGCATGATATGTTTTTCCATTTATTTGTGTCAGCTGCAATTTCTTTCCTCAGTGTTTCATAGTTCTCTTTGTAGAGATCTTTCACCTCCTTGGTTGAGTATATTCCTAGGTGTTTTATTTCTTTGAGTCTTTGATTTGACTCTCAGCTTGACTGTTATCATTGTATAGCAATGCTACTAATTCGTGTACATTGATTTTGTAACCTGAGATTTTGATGAATTTATTTATAAATTCCAGGATTCTCTTGGTTGTAGTCTTTGGAGTTTTCTAGATATAAAACCATCTGGTCAGCAAAAAGTGATAGCTTTACCTTTACTATCCTGATTTGGATACACTTTATTTCTTTCTCTTGTCTGATTGCTCTGACTAGGACTTTCAGCACTATGTTAAATAGAAGTGGTGACAGTGGGCACCCTTGTTTTCTTTTATTTCTTAGTGGGAATACTTTCAACTTTTCCCTATTCTGTGTGATATTGGCCATAGGTTTGTCATGTATGGAGTTTATAATTTTGGGATATATCTGTTCTGTGTCTAGTTTGTTGAGGGTTTCTTTGTCATGAAAGGGTTCTGAATTTTATCCAATGCTTTTTCTCCATCTATTGAGATGATCATATATGATCTTTTTTTGGTTTCTGTTTATATGATGAATCACATTTATTGATATACATGTGTTGAACAATCCTTGCATCCCTGGGATGAAGCCCACTTGGTCATAGTGGATTATTATTATTATTATTTGATGTGCTGTTGAATTTGGTTTGACAGTATTTTATTGAGAATTTTTTTATCTATATTGATCTGTAATTTTCTTTTTTGTTGTTGTTGTGTCCTTTCCTGGATTTGCTATCAAGGTGTTACTGGCTTAATAGAATGAGCTGGGGAAGATTTCTTTCTTCTCAATATTTTTTTTTTTTTTTTGAGACAGAGTCTCACTTTGTTGCACAGGCTAGAGTGAGTGCCATGGCGTCAGCCTAGCTCACAACAACCTCAAACTCCTGGGCTCAAGCAATGCTTCTGCCTCAGCCTCCCAAGTAGCTGGGACTACAGGCATGCGCCACCATGCCTGGCTAATTTTATATATATATATATTAGTTGGCCAATTAATTTCTTTCTATTTATAGTAGAGACGGGGTCTTGCTCTTGCTCAGGCTGGTTTCGAACTCCTGACCTCGAGCAATCCGCCCGCCTCGGCCTCCCAGAGTGCTAGGATTACAGGCTTGAGCCACCGCGCCCGGCCAATATTTTTAAATGTATATTGGATTCTGACCTAATGTTTCACATCTGAATTAACCAAATTTTAAAAATTAGTTTTATATCAAATTAAAATAATATAGGGATATCAAAGCAGTTTGTGGAGGGTATCAAGCCTTCTTTGAAGCCATGCACTTTGCCTTGGTTATGATGAGATGAGATCCTACTTCTACCAATGTAGAAGAAGAAGGATGCTTGGTGAAGCACAGCTGTAAACAATAGCTTGCAGATCTGGAAACAGATCTTGGAAGGAAAAGGAAGACTCCACTGAATGAATTAAATTAAAAGTAAACAGGTTTGTTTAAAATAATTACAATGAGATGAGTGTTTTGAGAAGATTCATAGTGACAGAAAGTAAGAGTTTTTATACAATTGGGATCTGTCTTCCCTCTCCCATGATTCTTTAAGCATGTGAAGGGAAGATGGTAGTTAATGTCATCACAACAAGAAGCTTTTCGAACATATCAGACAGTCTTGTATCTATTCATACATTATGATAATATGCACTTCACTGAATTCTTTTAGTGGGAGACAGAATACAGAACAACAATTTTAAAAAAACCAATTAACCAGAAATCATTTGCCAATTGATTTCATTTTACAAACTGGGTTTTTTGACCATGACTTTCTCCTCTTAATATGTAGTATGGCCAGATGATATTCTTTGTTAGTGATATGGACCTTCATTTCTTATTTCTCCCATAATAGTATTGATAAGAATTCAAGGAAATAAAAAATATATACTTGCCCAAGAAAAGTCAGCAATATTATTTTAATGACTAGTACAATCAATACAATCAGACTGAAAGTATAAGAAACTGAAAAGCAAGGTGGTTATGCCAAAAGTTTGTGAATTGTACAGACAAGTTTGCTTCATAGAGTCTCCGCTTTCTCATTTTATAATCTTTTGAAGCCTACTTTTTAATATTTCAAATGAGGATTCTAATATTTACCTTATGGTGGTTTGTGAGGATTCAAAGAGATAAGGAATACAAGCACCGATTGCAGTTCATGGGACATTGTTCTATATGGAGTAACTTTGTTTATCATAGATTTTATTAGGAATTTGGATTTCTGACTTCTACTGCTCATGGACAACTTCAGTAACGGACAAATATTAATCTTTGTGTCCAAGATTTTCTGTTTCAAAATTGGGGAATAATTATCTATCTTATATGATCATTAGAGGAATCTAATGAAAAGATATTCTGACAATTGTAATGGTGAATTAATAGTGTGCCCAATGTCTTTGTGTTTGTAATTGCAATAAAGGGTAGGAATCAGGGAAAAAAGTGAACTTCAAAAATAGCCTTGTTTTTTTCACTGAGTGAGACAATATTTTGGAGAAGAGAAATTTATAATTGTATAAATTATAAAATTATAAGATTTGAGTAGGACAAGGAAGGTGAGAAACATCATTCTATTAAAATCAGAATTGAAAAATCATGAATTATCCTGAAAGTATAAACAAATGGAAAGGATGTTGGATTCTAGGAAATTATTGTTAACTGCTAGGAAGTGAAACTCAGGTTGGTTCTTTTTTAGCACACTGCAACACACACACACACAAACACACACATTCACTTAATTCTATGTGATTAAGAGCTTTGCTCTTGTCCTTTCCAACATACCACAGCTTCCCAGAACTTGGGGAGGCTTTGTGGGATAGGGATCCCTAGTTCTTAAGTGTTCCTCCTTGCATAACTCTAGTTTTTGAAGAGGTGTGCCAGAGAAGTGCACACTGTCATTTCCAGGATTTATGTGGAACCAAATGCTTGAGTCAGAAGTTGCCAAATACACATTTCATTTTGATTTAAAAGACAGTTAATATCTAAAGTTGAAGAAAACACAGATAATTATTAATAAAATAGGTAACAGGAGCTAACAAGTGAGAAGCAGGTCTTTTTATGTGTAGCAGATGACACTGATTTGCAATTAGGTAGCCAAGATAGGCTCCTGATAAAATGAAAATCTGTTTTCTGAATGATGGTATAGTATTCTGTGACTGAGGCTTTGGATCCTCTTTGATGACGAAGAGACAGATGGGACATTTTGACATGTCATTGGAAAGATCATTTTTTCTAACTGTACCATAATGTTCTGTTTATACCCCTGACTTCAATGCCACAATGACTTGGAAAGAAGCTACAATGGCTCACAAATGGATGCTTATAGAGTCATTAAATTGCCCAGGTTTAGTTGTAGCCTGGAGAAAATTAAGGGGTTGATGGTTACTGTAAATGTGGACCTTTCCACTGAATGGTGATATATAAGACTGATGACTAATAAACATACCCTACATGGGAAACATTTGAGTGATGACATCTTTTTTCTTTCACCCTTTTAACTAGCCACAATAGCTGGGATTTTACTTGAGAATTATATGGGAAACAGACTAAGCCTCAAGGCAGATCACCCTGGCAGCCGTAGAAAGAGAAGGCTACATTTTTTTCATGTATGTTATCTGCATTTTTCTATCGTTTTAACATCTGCCAGGGAGATCAGCTCAGTCCCCTGCATGCTACACATTGAATGCCCAAGTCTGCTGGACAACTGTAGCTTCTTGTCTTAAGAGAAAAAAGAAGCAGGCTGTTAGACTGTGGCCTTGAAGCCCCTGACTCTAGCCATGGCTATGCTGCTTGGCTTTTTGGATAAATATGCTCACAAAGATTCTAGGTGATCTTGGGCACAATTTATTTTTAAACCACCTCTTTCACTGTGTCCCCAACAAAGAAGATATTTGCACTTCCTTGATACTCATAGGAATAGCATGATGATAAAATGACAGTCATTGTAACTTTGCAAAGCATAAAGCATAATGTAAAACACATTATTAGCTAATGACATTTTGAAACAAGGAGTTCTTTACATCTTCTCCATGTGATTTATTATGTCCAGTTACCTAATTTTTGCCAGCAGATACACATTTCTGGGTGCAAAATTAGCCTGATCTGCCATTAGACTCATATTACTGAGCATGTTCTTATTTTTTTTTTATCCACTCTGTTTTCAACTAAGTTGCTGAGATTTTTCTATTAAAAAATAAACAATCTGGCGTGGTGGCACATGCCTTAGTCCCAGCTACTTGAGAGGCTGAGGTGAGAGGATTGCTTGAGCTAACGCATTCACATCGAGCCTATGCAACGTAGCGAGACCCCATCTCTAAAATAATAAAAAATAAAATAAAATAGAACTTGCATTTTTTCTATTCTTGAAACTTAGAGGAAGTTAAGCACACAAGTCACTCCAGTTTCTTTTTTTTTTTTTTTTTAAATATTTTCAGCATCTTGCTTTTCTTTCACTAGAATCAGTCTGCTTAGAGTAAATAAGAGCACATACCTGCGTAAGGATCTGGTCATTCATTCTAGGACCACATTATTACTGGGAGAGTCGAGGGAGGCACTCCTTTACTCAGATAACGCAGTTCTCCACATTAACATAAACTATGCCTTGATGGCCATTGTATCTCAAACTCCATGGGTCTTCTTATTTTACTTTTATTAATATTACTCAAAGAGGATTCCAGGGTCCAGCCTCTGTGCTTGAGAATTGAATGCAAGACATTGAGGTCAGCATGAACTAACATGACAAGCAAAAAAATGTGACCATTTTCAGGATGAAGTGCCAATCCTATGACCAGCTCAGAAAATAATGCTGGCCCCTCAGTCCTTTCTTTATCACATGTGTTACTAAGTCTTGTACTTACAGTCAAGGTTGCCTAAGATAATGTGGAAAAAGAAAGTATAAAGTTATTTAAAAAACTCTTCCTCCCTACTCTCCACTCCCACCATCACCCTGCCCAACTACATAAATATTAAAATGCTATCTTGCTAGACCTCATTGTGAGCCTTAGGGAAACATGTTTCTATTGGCAACCAAGTTCCTTAACATCACTGTACACTGACTAGGAAAAAGTCAGGATTGACGAAAACACAAAGGTAAGATTTGTTCTAGATGATTTATTCTGCTGTAATTTCTTCCAAAAGTCCCCTATCCCCCAAACACACACACCCTTTTTTCCCTTAAATAAATAATGAGCTTTGGAAATCCTTTAACCTGTTTTTCTTATAGACATCTTTCTAAAAGAAAATAGAGACAGTATATTCTGGAAGTTTATATAAGTTCCAAAAAAGGAGTCACTCTGGTGCAGTTTCAACCCTCACTACAGCAGGTTTCTTTATGGTGAGTATGACAAAGGGCAGGCTGTGCTGCAAAAATGCCAGCCATCTCTGTGTTCGAAAACCTTCTATCACTCTTCTTGATTTGACATGAAATATTAAACACCAGTTACCAGCAAAAAGTTATTGAACACAGATGTCCACTATCACTTTCAAATTGCTAAAGTCAATTTAGGTTTATATATTTTCTTTGCTTAAGCTTTCGCATGCAACACAAATGTTCTGTGACAGTAATGATTTCACAATACACCCTTTCAATTAGGAAAGCACATCATGTATGTGTTTTCATTTTTAAAATGCCTATTTTTTTTTATTCAAAAGCTCTGTGTCTCTCACTAAAAATAGGACCTTGGATTGAAAAATAAATAAAAAGAAAGAGCTCCACCTACTGATTCATTTTTAAAAGTTTTTTCCTTCTCTCTCTTTGAATTGAAAATGCTCTTTGGCACAACAGAGACCTTGTGAACATGTAACTCAAACTGTTCAGTTTGAGGGGGAAAAAAGGATACAGGAGTTGCCCCCATGGAATGGAATTGGTTAGAATGGAGCTCTGTCTCTGTAACTAAAAAAACTGCCCTCCCTTTCTCTGTGCCCCTCAGAAGCCCTAATTAATAAGTCTGCTTCAAGTTTAGTGCTCCCCAGGGATATGGGTTAACTGAGGCATTCCCTTTTGCTGGGTTTCACGGAATCCTGACGGGTCACACATTTTGCTCCCTTACAGTAATCGTATTCATGTCACTGGCTGCCCCTTCCTTCTGAAGGACTTGGTGGGCGCCCTTTGAAAGGATTTACAGGGCCATTTCTCCCACTGGTGAAGTCAGAGTTGTTCAGCGCCTACCATACTACTTTCCCACCCCCGCCATTGCCCAGACTCAAGTGGTTTCCTAGAGAAGTGAAGAAAAACATCCACTGGGAACCTGGGGCTAACGTAGGGAAGCAGAGAGTAATTACTTGAGGAAGACCTGCCTGGGCAGTGAGGCTTGGGAGCAGCACTGTCGCTGCAACGGTGGCCCACTGTGACCTCTCGGCGGAGCAGCTCTGTTACTGAGAAGCTGCCAGAGCCATTTTTTAATTTCTGCCTCGGAGCTTCTTATAAGAAGGTGTGTTCTCAGGAGTCTCTCATTGTGTGCCAACCCAAGCAGCGTCCTGGTGATACAGACAGATGTGACTTATTGGGGGAACATTCGGGCCTCCTGAAGGGTCACGATGTCCTGGACCTTCCAACTAAAACCGTGCCTCCGACACTATAGGATTTCTTTTAAGATGAACAAAAACTGGACTGTATTCCTGTCATACATTTGAGCTGTGGCTATAGAAAATATTACCAACAGGCAACAAGATGCTATCTGGAAGCACACAATGGAGTGATTTAGATTAAAGTCTCCTACCTTTGAACCTATCTGCTCAGTCATGCATTCTGTAGACATGATTAACTAACCATAGCACCCAGGTATTCAAAGTCTGAATAGAAAATGTTTATTCTTCCCCCAAATGAATCACACATCACCTATCACTGCAGAGTTGCCAAACTCTATGGTTTTCTTGTCACACATAAATTTAATAGCTGACCACAGCCAGGGACAGAAATTTCTTATAAATCAAGTAACTACACACATTAGAAAGAGAGGGAGGGGACCTACTGCCACATTTCAGTCAGTCAAAAATATGTGTAATGAGGGCCTACTTTGTTCAAGGTGTTGTGCTTGGTGCTATGGGGGTATTTAATGAAATATGACCTGGCGCTAACCTTCAAGGAGGAAACATCTACCTCACGTTGCTAATGTGAGGGTTATATACAACTACCTAGCACAATACCTGGCACATAATGAGTGATAGGTGAATGGCCACTGTTATCATTGATAGTAATGTAATATTTAGACAATATTTAAGACAAAAATGAGAGAGATGATAGATTACCAAATGGTCCACCCAGACACTAATTGTAATGAGATTAGAAAAAAGGGAAATTTCTGGAATCCGAAGTAAGTCAGTTCTGTGCAGATGATTTCAGTCCTAATCACAACCTAACACCCTGGGAAGCTCATTAAGTTCCAGGTGCCAGGCTGAGCTCTTGACAATTTCATCTAATTTTGACTTTTACAATCAAATTGATATAATATTATCAGCCCCATTTTACAGATGAGGAAAGGAGGCTCAGAGAGGCTTAGTCACAAAGGCCTGATGCTGATGAACAGGGTTTTTCCACTCAAACTGTCTCTGTCCTAGAACGACAGCCTATTAGAACTGGAAGGAAATGCAAAGGCCATCTTGTCCTAACCACCCACTTCACAGGTAAAAGAGCAGAGGTCCAGAGGAGAAAAGTGAGCTGCACAAGTTCACACACCTTACTAATGACATGACTGAAATTAGAAACCAAGGCTTCTGGTTCCAAGTTGGCGCTGTTCCCAATATTTTCACATATTTTTTCCAAAAAAATTTTAGTCAATAGTGCTTTTTAAATACAAATGTAAAAAGACTGTGCTGAGAAAAATTCTTGTGCACCACGTTAATTTTCTATCACCTTTTTTCTTTCCTGACTAGGTCCTAAATGATTTTCTATTTCTGAGAATCATTCTCCACCTCACATTCCACACCATTTCACCATCACCCCTACATACACTCACAATACACACACCATGTTTTTATTCAGAAGGTAAAATGCAGGCTGAATTTATATCACAGCGTATGGGGCTTCTGTTTAAGGCCAGGCTTAATTAAACCATTGCCTCCCCAAAATAACTTTCCAGCAGGATTTGAAACTTATCTGTTTACTAAGAACTCTGCAATTTAGGGCAAGTATACTAAATAATCTACTAATAGATATTAATAATTGATTATAGAATACTTTCCTCCTTTGCTCGTAAGTGGTCCCAAACTCAATCAGAACCAATCGATCAGATTGTCAAGTGAGATTAAAGCTGTTTGCCCTCCCTAATTCTTTTCTTTCATCTAAAATGATTCTACTGCTGTGTCCCCTTTTGTTTCTGTTATAGTGCACTATTAATACCAATTTCTAAAGTTGCCTCAAGCACAAAAGCAAAATATATATGTAATATGATCCTGCAGTACGCAGGATCTCTTAACAAGGGACTGTAACAAGAACTAACAGTTGACTTGCTTTATTTTATCTTTAATTTCACAAATTCAATATTTTTTCTTCTTTTTAGAGAGTGCAATTATTTGTCTGTCACAAAGCAAACACCTGTATAACTATCATCAAGATCACAAAATAAAATCCTGTCAATGCCCATGAGGGTCCTTTGCGTCTCCTCTCAATCATTGCCTCCCTCTTAAAAGTTACCATTACTTTGAATGCTAGGATAATTATGTCCCTGCTTTTGTTTCTGCCATCTAAGCCTGCATAGGTAAGTACTAAATTTTTTCCTGTTTTTGAACTCTATTTAAATTGAGTCATATAGTGTGTGTGTGTGTGTGTGTGTGTGTGTGTGTGTGCATGTATTTTTTCCTGGTTTCTTTCACTCAATATTACTTGATACTTCATTGTGGATATGCCACAGGTTATTTAACCATTCTACTATTGAAAGACATTGAGTCTTTGGCAGTTTGGATTATGGTAAATAACGCTGCTATGAACATTTTTGTGCATGTCTCCTATTATATATGTTCTGCATTATTTTTGGTAAATATTAAGGAGTAGAATTACAAAGTCATAACATACGTGTATTTTCAGCTTTAGTAGACACATTTTTTCCAAAGTGGTGTAGTAATATACAATCCATTCCCCCTAATATTTATTATAGACATTTTAAAGTTTACCCTTTTTTATAGGTGCTTTTAATTTTCATTTTCCTCATTACTAATGAGGTCGAATATCTTTTCATATATTGCATATATTTACTAGACATTTGTTTATCATTGTGTGCATGCATGTGTGTGTAGTGCCTCTTCAATTCTCTTGTCCTTTTTTCTATTGGGCTGTTTCCCTCTTTCTTATTCATATGTTCAGTTCTTTACATAATCAGGAAACAAGCTCTTTGCTAGTCATGTTTGCCAAAAAATATGTTTCTCCTTTTTGTGTTTTGCATTTTCACTCTCTTAATCATATATTTTAGTGAACAGAAATGTTCAATTTTCCTATGTAACCCATTTATCAATGTTTCCCTATGGTTAGTGCTCTTGTTTCCCATTTAAGAAGTTTTTGCCTACAATGAGATTATGAATATATTCTACTGTATTATCTCCTAGTTGCTTTATTGTTTTACCTTACACATTTAAATCTACAATATATATGGAATTGATATTTCTGTATTATGTGAAATAGGGATCAAATTTCTTTTTTTTTCCTATGCATGGCCAACTTTCCCAATACCATGCTTTCCCCACTATTATAGTAATAATATCAGCATTGTTTCGAATTGCATCTGTATATGCATCACTGTGTTTATGCACTCTTGACTGCATTAATCTAATTATTTATATCTTTATAAGCCAATACCATAGTCTTTCAATTATTGTAGCATTTCAAGTTTTGACATATAGTAGTGCGATGCCAACCACTAATAGTTATAGAGCAGATGAGTCTGCAGAAAATATAAGAAGGACAAGAAGGAACATCAGAGGAAGAATGAAAATTAGGAGATGCTGAGATACCCAGGGCTCTATTCTTGAACCATTTTTTTCCCTGCCTAGACATTCTCTAGTCATTTCATTTAGTCTCATGATTTGAAATGCCATCTACATTCTAATGGCTCTAAATTTTATATCTCCAGCCTGAACTTCTTCCTTGAACCCCAGAGTCAACTCTCCAATAATCTATATATCTGCTTGAAAATCTAATAGACATCTCAAATCTAATATGTCATAACTGACCTCCTCATATCTGCCTCTCTCGAATAAACTTTTAGCTCTTTTTGCAATCATTCCCATCTCAGTTAAATTCTTTCACAAACCTTGGTGTCATTTTTAATAACTCTTTCTTACACTCTACATCCATTGAATTGGCACACACTCTTTGCTGTGCATGAAATTATATCCAAAATTAAAAACTTCTTCCCACTCCACTGTAACACCATAGTCTAAATCACCATATTCTCTTGCATGGATTATTACAACAGCTTCTAACTGGGCTCCCTGCTTCTGCCCCTAGTCCACCTAATCTAGTCTCTACCCAGAAAACATAATTGTTTCTGTTATTGCTCCTTTTGAAAACAGTTTAATGGATTTCCGGATCACTCAGAATAAAAACAAAATACTCACTATGTAGAACCACCACCTAAATAATCTTTCTCCCTGATATCTCTATTATTTCTTCTCTTAATATTTTTTCCCTCATTCTATCTGTTCCAGCTACTTTGGCCTCAAACATTTCAGGCATGCTCCCTCCTTGGTTCTTTCACATTAGCTGTTCCCTCTGCCTGGAACATCACTGGTTGTCTCCCTGCATATAGTCTCATATCTGATGTCTTTGTTTCCTTTAGTCCTTTACTCTAAAGTTATCTTCTCAGCGAGACCATCCCTGGCCCCTGTCTAAAATTTTATAGTCTGACATCCTTTCTTATTTACTTTCGACACTTTATTTTTGTCCTTAGCACTTGTCACACTAAGGACAACTCTAATATGTATATTTTACCTATTTAAATTGCTCACAGGTCAGAAGGAAGATAGGGTAAATGTTCACTTAAGTGGGTTTATAAATCTGGTAGGTTGAGAAGTCCATAATTTACTCCACAAACTGTGGCCCTGATGACCCTACATAATATCTCCAAAAAGCTTGACTGGGCTAATCAGATTTCTTTGAACTATGTTTTGAAAAAATTTGTTATGTCTGCTCAGTTTCTGTGCTTTATGAACACATTTGATAACTTTGACTATTAAATATGGTTAAAAGTGGAGAAGATGAAAAGGAAAAAGGGGCAAGAAGAGAAGTATGCATATGCAAGTCCATATAAGTTCATCGGAGCTTAAAAATTCCTATCAATTTAAGAACTAGCTGAAAGTTAAATTTGTAGTTTTAGATATGATGGTGTCACTGCAAATGTAGTAAAACATAAAATCTGCTTGGCCCTATAAAAGGGCCAGTTAGTCAATTCCAAGGTTGTTTGCTGTAAGTATAAGTTATAGGGTTGGAAGAAAATATTAGCACTATCCAAGCTCTACCACTCTCATATGAGGTACCCAATGAGTGAGGTGACTTCCTAGATAAACAATTAGACATTAAGAAGAATTAAAAACTGTTAGGGGTTTAATTATGCCCCCTAAAGATGTCAAAAGCATAGCCTCCAGGATTTGTGACTATGACCTTATTTGGGAATAAAATCTTTGCAGATGATCAAGTTAAGATGGGGTCATTAGGATAGACCCTAATCCAATATGACTAGTGTTTTTATAAAAAGGAAATTTGGTCACAGAAACTGACATTCACACAGAGAGAATGCAATGTGATGATGAGACAGTGATCAGGATGAAGCATTTACAAGCCAAGGAATGTAAAAATTGCCAGCAAACCACCAGAAGTTAGGCAAGAAGCATAGATCAGATATTTTTTTCTCACAGCACTCAGAAAGGACCAACACTGCCAACACTTTGATCTCATACTTCTATCCTCCAGAACCGTGAGACAATACATTTCTGGTGTTTAAGTCACCCAGTTTGTGTTACTTTGTTATGGCAGCCCTAGGAAACTAATACAGTTTCTAGTCTTTTAAACGCAACTAGAGTAAATAAGATTTGACTTGTGACCATGTTCAAAAGAAAATAATTTTCAACTAGTAGGATTGCCAAGTATAGAAGAGTCATTGTTTTAAAAATAAACTTTCTATTTTAGAAAAGTTTTAGATTTCAAGAAAAATTACAAAGATATTACAGAGAGTTCCCATATACTCCCTCCCCCCACTCCAGTTTCCCTTATTATTAACACCTTACATTAGTATGGTGTACTTGCTACAACTAATGAACCAATACTGGTACATTATTATTCACACTCATGAATGGATTAGTGTTTTGTAAAAGGACTGGAGTTAAATATCTTAGGCCCTTTTTGCTCTTCTGTTCTACCATGTGAGGACACGGTGTTCCTCTCCTACAGAGAATGCAGCAACAGGCTGTCATCTTGTAAGCAGAGAGCAGCCCTCACTGGACATGCAACCTGCTGGCAGTTTTAGTCTTGGACTTTGCAGCCTTCAGAACTGTGAGAAATAAATCTCTATTGTGTATAAATTAGCCAGTCCGTGGTATTTTGCTATGACAGTACCAACAGACCGAGATATCTTGTTGCATTTAATTGTCTTGTCTTTGTTAGCTCCTCTTGACTGTAACAGTTCTCAACTTTTCTTGTTTTTGATGACCTTGACCATTTTGAGGATCAGGTATTTTGTAGAATGTCCCTCTACTGGGATTTGTCTGATGGTTTTTTCGTGATTAGACTGTGAGCATGTTTTTTGGGTAAGACCACAGAAGTAAGTTGCCATTTTCATCACATCATATCAAGAGTACATACTACCAGCATGACATCACTGTTGATGTTAAAATTTAATTTCTAACTTTATTACATTGTCATCTCAGAACATCCTCATATAAGTTTTTTTATATTGAATTTGTTAAAATGTGTTTTGTGGCACAGAATATCTTGGTGAATTTACTATGTGATCTGGAAAAGAATTTGTGTTCTGTTGCTATTAGATGAAATATTCTATCAATGTCAGTTATATCCAGTTGATTAATGACATTTGTTTGAGTCAATTATATCCTTACTTTCTGCCTGCTTGATTTTTCAGTTACTGAAAGAGGTATGGTGAAGTATCCTATTATAAGATTGGATTTGCCTATTTCTCCTTGCTGTTCTAGCAGTTTTTTCCTCATATATTTTGATACTCTGTTGTTAATGGTATACACAATAGGGATTGTTATGTCTTCCTAGAGAATTGACCCCCTTATCATTATTTAAGGGTCTTTTTAATAATTACTGACAATTTTCTTTGTTCTGAAGTCTGCTTAGTCTGAAATTAATATAGCTACTTCAGCATTCTTTTGACCTGTGTTACCATGACATATTGTTCTGTATCCCTTTACTTTTAATCAATGTGTGTTGTTACATTAATATTTAAAATGGCTTTCCTATAGAAAACTTATGGTAGTGTCTTTTATGAAAATCCACTTTATCTTATAATTGGTGTACTCAGACCATTTATATTTAAGGTGATTTCTGACACAGCTAGATTAATATCTACCATGTTGTAACTGTTTGCCATTCTTTGCACTTGTTATTTATTCCCCCGCCCCCTTACTTTATACTTTCTCTGGTTTAACTGAGAATTTCATATGGTTCCATTTTATATCCTCCCTTTTCTTGAAAAAATGTTAGAGTTTGGAGAGTTTCCAAACTCTCTAGAGTTTGGAAGCTATATTTTTAACTAATCTAAGTCCACATTCAAATAAAACTCTGTACTTCATGTGTAGTGCAGCTACCTTATAAAAGATTATTCCTATTCTTCTTCCCATTTCCAATGACATTGCTATCATTCATTTCACTTATTTACATGCTCTGCTCATCCCCCAAATTATTAGTATAATTATTTTAAATAGTTATCTTTTAGGTAAATTAAGGATAAGAAAAATGAAAGATTTTATCTTACCTGTTCTTATTTCTTCTCCAATTTTCTTCCTTTCCAAGTTTCTTTCTTGCATATTTTCCTTCTTCCTGAAGAACATTTTTAACATTTCTTGCACAGTAGGTCCCCTGGTGATGAGTTACCTTAGTTTTTGTTTGTCTGAGAAAGTGTTTATATCTCTTTCACTTTTGAAGGGCGATTTTGGTGTATATAGAAGTCAAGTGGTTTTATTCTTTCAACACTTTAAATATTTCACTCCACTCTACTCTTGTTTGCATGGTTTCTGATGAAAAGTCTACTGTACTTTTTTTTACTTGTTCCTCTACAAGTAATGTGTTTTTCCCCCTCTGGCTTCTTTCAAGATTTTCTCCTTATCTTCAGTTTTCTGTAGTTTGAATATGATATGCATCATTATATAATTATTATTATTTATCCTGCTTAGTGTGCTTCCAGCTGTGTTTGTCAATGATTTTGTGAAATTCTTAGCTATTCATACTTTATATATTTCTTTTTCTTCAGTTTCTCTTTTTTCTCCTCCTGGTATTCCAATTACATGTATGTTACACGTTTTAAAATTGTCCCATAGTTCTTAGATTTCAATTACATATATGTTACACGTTTTAAAATTGTCCTATAGTTCTTAGGTTTTCCTTTCTGATTTTTTTCCTCCATTTTTTTTCTTTGCATTTCAGTTTAAAAAGTTTCTCTGTACTGATCTTCAACTTCACTTATTCTTTAGCCACATCTGGTCTACTGATGAGTTCATCAAAGTCATTCTTCATTTCTGTTAGTGTATTTGAATTCTAGGATTTTCTTTTGATTATTGCTTAGGGTTTTATCCCTCTGCTAACTTTACCCATGTGTTTCTGAATGTTGTAGATTTTTCTATTAGAGTGCTTAGCATATTATTTGTAGTTATTTTAAATTCTCTGTCAATTACAGGTTGAGCATTCCAAATATGACAATTTGAAATTCAAAATGCTCCACAATCTGAATCTCTTTGAGCACTGACATAATACTCAAAGGAAATGCTCATTGGATCATTTCAGATTTCAAATTTTTAGATTTATGATGCTCAAGTGATAAGTATAATGCAAATATCCATAAATCCAAAAACACTTCTGATCTCAAGCATTTCAGATATGGATTTTCAACCTGTAATTAAAAAATCTGTGCCATACCTGAGTCTGTTTCTGATGCTTGCCTTGTATGTTCAGACTGTACTTTTTCTTGCCTTTTAGTATGACTTGTAATTTTGTTTTTTTTAAAAAAAGGCTGTATCATGTAATATGAAGTAAAGTAAAAAGGCCTTAGTGTGAGGCCTGGCTGGGAGTTGGGCTTTCTCTAATATTTGTTTTAGTGGTAGGGGCCAGAGGCTTAAAAATTTTATAATGTTCTTGTTTTATCTCCCCTGTTTTCTTTGGGCTTCTCAAAGAACTCCTCTTTGGATAGAGTCTTCATCTCTTGCAGTTCTGTCAGCTGTAATCCACTGTTATTAAACCCAAGTTCTATTAATGTGGTGGTAAAATATTGAAGAAGGGAAGCTTTCTATAATCTTATGATTAAATATCAGTTATTTTAGTGGGCCTGTATCCCTGGGATGTGTCCTTCAACAGTGTTCCTAACTTTTTTCATCACTTAAGTGATACAGGAAGGCTACAGGGAGGTTGTGCTGGAATTGGGGAAATACTTTTCTCCCACAGGGTCTTGGCAGAGGCTTTGGTAGACTCTTTGCACCTGGAAAGTAAATCTTTCAGAACATTCAGGGCATATTTCACGATGATTACTTTTCACCTGAAATTGCCAGAACCACAAGGGGATCTTTCTTGGCTCTTCAGCATGACTACCTGGTGGGATTCCTGGAGGTAAAAGCCACTACAATGTGGGGGTTTTGCTATAAGACTGTAACTCCCCAGGAGAGATAAGCTAGCAGTCACAGTTTAAATTTAGTTGCTCCTTGACTTATGATGGGATTAAATCCCAATAAACCTATCATAAATTGAAAATGTTCTAAGTAAAAAATGTGTTCAATACACGTAACCTACCTAACATTATAGCCAAGCCTAATCTACCTTAAATGTGCTCAGAATATTCACATTAGCTTACATTTGGGCAAAATCATCTAACACAAAGCCATTCTAGAAACATGGTTTCTACTGAATGCATAGCCCGTTTACACCTTCATAAAGTCAAAAATTGTTAAGTTGAACCACCGTAAATTGGGGACATCTGTACTCCTAGTGTCAAGGGCAATGGAAAATAGAGCTTTTTTCCCTACCAGACAAAAGTTCTGGGTTAATCTGTCCTTCAAATTACATCTCCATATCATGAAAATAATTGGCTCTTATTACATTATGTGTTATGGGTTTGGTGCACTATTCTAAAACATGTATGCTTAATTTACTGATATCCTAATGCTTACATGATTACTTGTGAAAGACAATATTTCATTCAAATTTTCACTAATTTCAATAATCAATCTATCTTTATTTGGTGGTACTTACTCTACTATCTTTGAATGCAAATAAGAACTCAATACAAATAAACACTTATTTCTTTTATTTTTCCAGGTAACGTCCTCAGTCTTTATCCCTCCTTTATCAGGTTAACTTTATTATTTCTTTTTGAAATTCTGTCTCCCTTCTTGCTGTTGATGTTTTAATACACTTTATGTTTTAGACCAGTTTTAGGTTCAAAGCAAAATTTAGTGTTACGTATAGAGAGTTCTCAAATACTCCTGCCTGCACAAATACATGGTCTTTCCTACAATCAACATCCCACATCAGAATGGTTTATTTGATGGATAATTATCACTACAAATCCACCTGTTTACATCACAGTTCACTCCTGGTATACATTCTATGTGTTTGACAAACGTATGATGACATGTATCTCTCATAATACTATTATACAGAGTAGTTACGCTAGCGCTAGCCTAAAAAGCCTCTGTGCTCCTCTAATTTATCCCTCCCTCCCCTGTGCCTTCTGTTGACTACTTAGTTTTGTGTTTTCCAGAATGTCATATAGTTGCAACCATACAGTATTTGAACTTTTCAGACAGGCTTTTTTCACTTAGTAATATATATTTAAAGTTTCTCCTTATCTCTTCTTGGCTTGATAGCTTATTTCTTTTAGTGCTCAGTGATATTCCATTATGCAGATGTACCACAGTTTATTTATCTAATCACCTACTTAAGGACATCTGGGTTGCTTCTAAGTTTTGGCAATTATGAATAAAGCTGCTATGAACACCTGTGTGCAGCTTTTTCTGTAGACATACATTTTAATCTCCTTGGGTAAATATCAAGAAACTCTATATGGTAAAATTACTATAACTTTTAAGTAAGTCTTGAAGTTGAATACTGTTAGTCTTCCAACTTTGTTCTTCAACACTGTGTTGGCAAGTCTGGGTCTTTTGCTTCTCCATAAAAACTTTAGCTTCAGTTTGTCAATATCCACAGAATGATTTACTAGAATTTTGAATGCAATTGCATTGAATTTATAGATCACATTCAGAAGAATGTATGCCTTGACAATATTAGCCTCTTATCCATGAACATGGGATATCCATTTATTTAGTTATTTTTTTATTTCTTTCAGTGGAGTGCTATAATTTTCCTCATTTAGATCTTGTACATATTTTGTTAGGTTTAACCTAAGTACAGACATACCTCCTTTTATTATGCTCTGCTGTATTGCATATCACACATATAGCATTTTTACAAATTAAATGTTTGTGGCAAGTATTGGTGCCATTTTCCCAACAGCTTGTGCTCACTTTGTGTCTCTGTCACATTTTGGTAATTCTCACAATATTTCTAACTTTTTCATTATTATTATGTCTACTATGCTGATCTGTGATCAGTGATCTTTGATGTTCTATTGTAATTGTTTTGGAGCACCACAAACCATGTCCATATGAGATGGTGAACTTAATTGATGAATGCTCTGTGTGTTCTGACTACTCCATCAACTGGCCATTCCCTGGTCTCTCTTCCTCTCCTCAAGCTTCCCTCTTCCCTGAAACACAACAATATTGAAATCAGGCCAAATAATAATAAGTGTTCAAGTGAAGGGAAGAGTCATGCATCTCTCACTTTAAATCCAAATCTAGAAAAGATTGTTTGGTAAGGAAAGCATGTCCAAAACTAGAACTTTTGCTCCAAACCATTAGCTATGTTGTAAGTGCAAAGAAAAATTCTTGAAGGAAATTAAAAGTGCTACTCCAGTGAACACATGAATGATAAGAAAGCAAAAATTCTTATTGCTGATATGGAGAAAATTTTAGTTGTCTGGATAGATCAAACCAGACATGACATTACTTTAATCCAGAGACTAATCCAAAGCAAGACCCTACCCGTCTTCCATTCTATAAATGCCGAGAGAGATAAGGTAGCTGCATAGGAAAAGTCTGAAGCTATCAGAGGTTGGCTTTAGGAAAGAAACCATCCCCATAACATAGAAGTGCAAGGGGAAGCAGCAAGTGCTAATGTGGAAAATGCAGAATGTTATCCAGAAGATCTATCTAAGATCATTGATGAAGGTTGCTTCACTAAACAACAGATTTTCAATGTAGAAAAAAGCCTCATATTGGAAGAAGGTGCCATCTATGACTTTCACAGGTAGGAAGAAGAAGTCAATGCCTGCCTTGAAAGCTTCAAAGAACAAAATGATTCCCTTGTGAGAGACTAATGCAGCTAGTGACTTTAAGTTGAAGACAATGCTCATTTACCATTGCAAAAAACGTAGGCCCTTAGGAATTCTGCTAAATTTACTCTGCCTGTGCTCTATAAATGGAATAACAAAACCTGAATCACAGCACATCTGTTTATAGCATGGTTTACTGAATTTTATAAGCTCACTGTTGAAACGTCCTGCTCAGATTCCTTACAAAATATTACTGTTCACTGATAATTCACCCAGTACCCAAGAGCTCTGATGGAGCTGTACAAGGAGATGAATGTTGTTTTCATGCCTGCTAATACAACATCCATTCTGTAGCCCATGGATCAAGGAAATTTCAGCCTTCAAGCTCATTGTTTAAGAAATAAATTTGGTATGGCTATAAGTACCATAGATAATGATTCCTTTGATGGATCTGGGCACAGTAAATTGAAAACCTCTGGAAAAGACTCACCATTCTAGATGCCATTAAGAATATTAATGATTCATGAAAAGCGGTCAAAATATTAACATTAACAGGAGTTTGGAAGAAGCTTATTTCAACCCTCATGGATGACTTTGAAGGGTTCAAGATTTTGATGGAGGAAATAACTGCAGATGTGTTGGAAGTTGCAAGAGAACTAGAATTAGAAGTGGAGCCTGAAGACATGACTAAACTTGCTGCAATCTCATGATCAAAGTTTAATGGATGAAGAGTTGCTTTTCATGGATGAGTAAAGAAAGTACTTTTTTGAGATGGATTCTACTCTTGGCGAAGATGCTGCGAACATTGTTGAAATGACCACAAAGGATTTAGAATATTACACAAATTTAGTTGATAAAGTAATGGCAGGGTTTGAGAGGATTGACTCAAATTTTGAAAGAAGTTCTACTTGTGAGTAAAGTGCTTTTAAACAGCTTCCAATGCTACAGAGAAATCTTTTGTGAAAGAAACAGTCAATCAATGTGGCAAATTTCATTGTCTTATTTTATGAAATTGCCACATCCACTCCAAACTTGAGCAGCCACTACCCTGATCAGTCAGCATCCAGAAACATTAAGCAAGATCCTCCACCAGCAGAAAGATTAGAACTTGCTGAAGACTCAGATGATTGTTAGTACTTTTTTAGCAATAAAGTATTTTTAAATTAAGGTGTGTATGTTACTTTTTTAGACATAATGCTATTGAATATTTAATAGACTATAGTATAGTGTAATCATAACTTTTATGTGCCCTGGGAAACCAAAAAATTTGTATGACTCAATTTATTGCAGTGGTCTTTACCTGAACCCACAATATCTCTAAGGTATGCCTGTATTTCATTTTGTAGGGTGCTAATATAAATGGTATTGTGTTTTAAATTTCAAATTCCACAAATTCATTGCTGCTATATAAGAAACTGATAAACTTTTGTATATTAATCTTGTATCCTGCAATCTTGCCATAATTGCTTATTAGTACCAGTAGTTTTTTTGTTGATTCTTTCAGGTTTTCTTCATACACAATTATGTTGTTTGTGAATAAAAACAATTTAATTTCTTCTTCCTCCTTGATTTGGAGACAACTTTCTTTTGTTTTTTCTCCCCTTTGTCTCCTTATTGATCTTTTCTTTTCAGCAAAATGCACTGTTTTTCTCTGAAATTCATTGTCTAAAGCATATCCAATTGATCCACGGGAATATGCCCTCTACAAAGATTTCTTTCTTATATATTCAACCTTTTAAGAAATTGACTTCCAATTTCAAAAGCCTGGAGCCCAAGTGTGGATTAAAAGAAATCTCAGACCATATTCCTTTGCTTTCATACATTTAATTTATAATGAATGTTAAAATGAATTTAACATAGCCAAAGATATTTCTGATGAAAAAATAAAATTTCAAAACTCTTTGTTAAGCATACATGTTGATTTGACATATTTCATGGCTCTGATTAGTCAATGGAACAGTCTAGGTTGTAATTATCTGGACTAACCATTTCAATACCCTGAAAATAGTGAAACTATATGCAGAGGATAATTCAAACTTTTCAGTACATAATTTCTCTTTAAAATAAAACAAAATAGTATTAGCATTTTATTTATAACAAAGCAAATGTCTTGGTCCAGGCAAACAAAAAATAATGTATATAATTAAAAAACTTTCTTTGATCATACAACCTTAAGTTTTCTCTACTACAGCATATATTCTCAGTTTTCAAGAGCACAAAATATTGGTTCTTGGTGGTGAAAAAAAAAACTTAGAGTCTTAGATGTTACAATAGTTTACAAACTTCCAAATGGCTAAATAATATGAATAAATATAGACTATGTATATATAGTATCAACATTTCTAGGAGGATCAATCAGGAAAAAGACGTCCAAAAGGGCTCAGTGGAACAACACTAAAAAAAAAGGTTGAGAAAAACTACTAGAGAACTTTCTTAGATGGAATTTGTTATAGGTTGAATTCTGTCCCCACAAAAAATAGGTATTGAAGTCCTTAACCCACAGTACCTCAAACTGTGACCTTATTGGAAATGGAATCATTGCAGATATAATGAATTAAGATGAAGTCATACTGGAGTAAGTTGGTCCCCTCATTAAATATGACTGATATCCTTATAAGAAGATAGCCATGTAAAGAGACAGAGACACAGAGTGAATGCCATGTGATGCATCTACACACTAAGGAATGCCAAAAATTATAAGCAACCCACCAAACCTAGAAAAAGGCAATGGAGGATTCTTCCCTATGGGTTTCAGAGGGAACATGGGTCTGCTAACCTCTTTGTTTTGGACTTTCAGCCTACATAACTGTGAGACAATAAATGCCTGTTTATTTATTGTCTGTTTATCTCATTTATTGTGAGACAATAAATGCCTGCTTACTTAGTTTGTGGTACTTTGTTTTGGCAACCCTAGGAAAGTAGTATGCATTCTTTCACTCATTTATTCAAATGTTAATCCACAAACATTTTGCCTCCTCCATCAACCTTCTCATCAGCTTATTCCCTTCAGGGAAGCTCTTCTTCCCTTCCCATGCAGGAGGCCTCTTCAGTGGTAGCCATCTGGAGCTCTGAGTATTTCAGGTCATATAACAGTAAAGCTGGTAGGGATTTTTGAAGTCATTTATTCTAAGTGCTACTTTTTACCTGTGGTAAAACTAAATCTTAAACAAGTTAAGGCACATGATGATTTATTTAGGACAAAAAGTTGTACTGGAACATGGGGCCCCAGACTACAAGTTTGTGTGTTGTTGTTTTTTTTTCCAGCATGCTGGTTTTACAGGCAATCTGGATTTAATGTAACTTTATTCACTTCAACAAAGGCAATTTATTATTTGTCTTACAAGTATTTATTTGGTAGCATGCCTTTATTATAAATACATTTCCAAATGTGAAAATAAATGCTTTGTCAGACTTTCTACACAGATTTTAAGGGATCAGAATAGATGAATATAACTATAATACACTTCCTTCTGGTCTTGTTAGTATGCCCTGGATAATGAATTTATCATCAAATCATTTTTGGCAGTGCTAAGAATGAAGGGGGAGTATCTTCCATGAAATCTTATTCCCAGAAGCATTTACCCTGGGTCTTCATTCATTCATTTTTAGTTGTCATAATGAATTTTCCTTCTTTATTCTCAAGAAAACAATCCTCTCAAGGGGATAAAATAATCCTTACCTATTACAAAGAAAATTTACTATGGGAACACAAGATGTTTTAACCTCTTCCATCGTTACATGAAGGGTTTCATATCCTTGCTCATTATCCAATGCTGCCCTTGGTTCATCTTTATACTCCTCCTGAAGTAGAATAGAGGTTAAAGTGAGAGGGAGAAAGCCTTGAGCTTCCCCCAAGATGATGGACTGTGTCACTAACCGTGGGCATGCCTCAAGTTTGCCTTCCAAAACATGAGATTGCACTCCTCATCTCCGTTCTCAGACAGAACTAACAAAGTGACAGTATGGAAAAGCTCATGCTTCAAGGAACCTAACACACTATGTTTAATGCATCAATTTTATTCATTCAGTAAATACTTATGGAGAACCAGCCATATGTTTGGTCCTGAGGAAACAACACTAGAAAAGTATAGATACAGTTTTTGCTTTGACACAGTTCTAAATTTGGTTGAGAAGATAGGCATTAAATAAGAATTAAGTGTGTGTTGCATCATATAAAGAAATTGAGGGTACTAGAAAGGTATAAAATGTGATCAGTGAGTCAGGTGGCAGGCTGGTTATTTTAGGACACAGAAGCAGGAGGTTTCTCTAAGAAAATTATGTTTAAATTAAAATTCACAGGATGCATAGCAGTCAGGTAAGCAGGTAGAATCAAGTTGAGAAGTTGAGTTGAGAATCAAGTTGAGAAGGATTATCATATTAAACGAAAACATCCAGTTTTGAGTGAGAGTTGTTACATTCACCTTGCTTTACAAGGTGGCGAGAAACTTTAGAAAAGGTCTTGAGTAAGCCTATCACCACAGTTTAGAATATTTTTGGAAAATCGGTTGAAAACTCTTTACCCTTGAAATTTATTATGAATGGTGAGGAAAGTTAATACTGGTATCTTCTCTTTAAAAAAACCTCATGGAGGCCAGGCGCGGTGGCTCACGCCTGTAATCCTAGCTCTTGGGAGGCCGAGGCGGGCGGATTGCTCAAGGTCAGGAGTTCAAAACCAGCCTGAGCAAGAGCGAGACCCTGTCTCTACTATAAATAGAAAGAAATTAATTGGCCAAATGATATATATAGAAAAAATTAGCCGGGCATGGTGGCGCATGCCTGTAGTCCCAGCTACTCGGGAGGCTGAGGCAGAAGGATCGCTTGAGCTCAGGAGTTTGAGGTTGCTGTGAGCTAGGCTGACGCCACAGCACTCACTCTAGCCTGGACAACAAAGCGAGACTCTGTCTCAAAAAAAAACAACAACAACAACAACAACAACAAAAAAACCTCATGGAAATGGCAACAATAAAGTACTTCTATAATAGATACAGTGGTTTGTAACAGACAGCCACTCAATGCAAATTATAAAATTGTGTAATTGTCAGGATATTTGCTACAAAGGGAAAGAAAATCTGAAGCAGCAGTTCCCCCAAATGTGGTGACAGCCTAGTCATAAAAGAACAACCTACTTCATTGTTACAAATATAGGAATCATTCTAGTAGTTTACTGTGAATATTATTTTTACCACTTACAAGAAACAGCTGCTACAACTAGATGAATGATTAGCTGCAAAGTAGATAACAATTTGGTTCTTAAGGATTGCTTTCCAAAGTACCCAAATTTCATCCTTTACTTTATTCAGTTGTATACATAATGACATAAAAGGTCATTTCCAGAATTTTCTGGGTCAGTAGGAACAAATTCTTGAGGAGGCCCATGAGATAAAGATTTTGCTTCTTTAGAATTTGAGCATTTCATTGAAATTACTCCATCTCATTTTCAAAGAATTTCACCCCTCCTCCCCTAACCCCCAGAACATATCTTCAAGGTTAATGTTTAAGTGTTAATTAAGCCTAGCCATCTTTGAAGAGATAAGTAAGTAAACAGGCTGGTCATGATAACAAGGTTTCCAAGAGTGGACATAAAGGAATGTTAATGTATCTTTCATAATGGAAACAACACACTTATAATCCTAGAGTTAAAGTAACTATGGTTACAAAGCTTTGTGCTGCCTCACCTTCACTTGGTTCCTTTCACTGGGGATCCACCTCTGTCATCAGGAGAGTCTCCTTGTGCTAATGGCACTCAGTTTGTCATCAGGGAATACAGAGATTAAACACCTTATGAATTGAGAGTGTAAATTATTTTATCTGCTTGAGAAGTGTCTTTTCAAGAGGAAAGACTTAGTCAACAAAGAAGAAATAAGTGCTCTCAAATTAAACTAACTTTTAAAATAAAAACATTGGCTTTCCATTGTACCTAAAGTGTTTTGTTATCAATGATTACCTGGCCAAGTGTTTCAAGTCTTTGTAGCTATCTTCCTGGTGTTGGCTAAGTGCTTTAAAAAGAATCTCTGCAGATAATTAGGGTGAGGAGGTCAAAAAGAAGATATTATCAGGTTAGAATTTAGAACACCGAATTTCAGATGAACTGCTGGAGTCATCTTCTCAAAAAATGTTAAGAATATAGAAAATTATTCAAACTGTAACATTCATTATAAAGCTGGACTCAAAATTATTTACATAAACTATTTTCTAAAAATGATATAAAATGTATAAAGATGAAAGGAAGAACATTAAAATGTAAATAAAGGTAATCAGGATGGGATTATGAATGACTTGCCAAAGTGAAAATACATTACTTAAACAATCAAGGAAAAATTGGTAAGTTTTATATAGTAATGTATTGTAAACCACAGCTACGGCTTTGACAATTACAGAAAGGACTTAATGTTCATCTGGAATACGTTCAGAGGAGGTTAGCAAACAATATCAGGAACTATTAAAGCACTGAGAATTTTTTCCCTAGAGAAAAAAAAAAGAATTATGAAACATGAAAGCTAGCTTAAACCATCGTCAAGTGGAAGAGTGTCAAAACTTACTTTCCAAAGATTAGAAGTTCTACAGAGACACTTGTCTTAATTTAAGAAAGACATTTCTAGCAACAAAGAAACAGATTATTATTAAAGAATTACTGCATGTTTTCCAAAAGAGGCTGGGTGGATATCAGGCATAAAAATGATTGCTTCACTTATTGAGAACTAAGACTGTGGGGTTTTTAAGATAATTTTCAACCCTTCAATTCTATTACTTTACACATTGCCAACATATTTGCCCAATACTCTAGAGCTTGAATGTCTTGCTTTTTCCTTTCTTCTCTTTTCTTTTACCCACCCAACTCCCACCTTCCTCCTGCCTTGACAAAAAGTGCTGACTTTCTGGGCGAGGAGTCACTGGGGCAAATTGCACTTGAGAACAATGCTGAAGGAGCAGCAAATTATTCGTGATAAAGTCTCTTATTTAAATAGAATCAGAAGTGACAGAAAACCATGACTTATCTAATTTACTACAATGTGTTAATCATATACTATAAGTAGTAGGTTGGGGTCATTGGCTTGGGGCTTCCAAGGGCTTGAGACAAATCAGAGAATAAGATTAGCTCAGATTTCTATATATACGCATCGGATCACACATTTAGACATGATCCATGGTATCCATTCTTTTTCCATTCCATTACTTTCCATACTATCTTACTTGGAAAGGGTCAAAGACACTCTCTGTGCAAACCTTCCCAAATATTCCAACCTCTTCATTTGAGATGTTCCTTGTGTGATGTATGTGACATCCTTATCTCTCACTGATTATGGGTAGGAAGCAAATATTCTTATAAACCATATTTTCAGGAACCAACCAAATAGTACTAGAAACTTTTGTTCCAAATACCAGTGACTATTTATCTTCTAATAAAATAATTTAATAAAGATATTTAGAATTTTAGGCATTTTAGATATTTAGAAAACCTATTCTACTCAAAAACATATAAAAACTAGAGGGGTGATTCAGCTGTTTGGATATGTTTCTTTGATAGTATTAGAAAGGTGGATTTCTTCTATTTTGTTTCCAGAAAATAAAGAAAGATACGTCATAGAAGGGAGAACTATAACATTCCAGTACTTACACCAGCTTTTTGCATGCATTGATAAAGGGGAGAAATGTATTATCTTTTCCCTTCACAAGATTTATATTTGAGATCTGTATATCAAAAGACTAATTTACAAGAGAAAAGCATAACAAATTTACTTAATCAAAGTTTTATCTGACATGGAAATCTTCAGAAATGAAGACCCAATGACACAGGAAAAATTGTGTATTTTATGGATGGTGGTGTAGAAGTATGATTGGAGGACAAAAAGTTACATGCTTTAATGGTAATAAACTGGAAAGAACATAGCAAGTCCTGTTGGTTCAGCCTCTCAGCCTCTCTAAGAAGTGTGGCATTCCTGTCCTCTGGTTATAGGGCAGAACACCTGTCACATGAGGGTTTTCAGGGGAGCAGGGTGGGAGAAGGTCAGAGAGTAACTTCTTGCTTCTGTATTTTTTTCAATTTTCTCCAGCTTAAAATACTCATTCACCACATTACCATATTTTGGGATACTGTGTTCTGAGTTATGACAGTGAAAATGCAAGGTCTGTGTGCCATTATTATTATTGTTAATGGTATTTCTATTAACAAGTGAAATGTATATTCTGTAGTTCTAATTCTACTTGTATTCATTGAATATCTATATGTTCCACATCCTGTGCTTTTCTTTTCATTCAAACCACTTTATAACTCTGAGTGAGGAACTTTGTCTCTCTCTGTCCAGATGAATAAAACGAAGTTCAAAAGATTAAGTGTTTTGCCTTGATCACACAGCTGCCCAGAGGTAGAGCTAGGGTGCAAACTAAGTTTTCTGACTCTAAGACTGAAGCAAGGAATTTTAGAAATGTCTTCACCTGCTTCATATATAATTACCCAAACAACCTGTACTGCTTAGTAATAATAATAATAATAATGTGAAAATGTCCACAGTAACCTGTAAGGTAGGTAGGACACAATTATTCCCTTCCTGAGACAGACATGTTAAACTACTGGCGGACATCACTTGATTGGTAAAAGATGAATGTGGGTTTCAAAGTTATGCTTCGGATGAGTTCTGCTCCATCCTATTGTGAAGACCAATGCTTGAAGTATAATGCCCCTCAAGGAGAACAATGGATCTTAAAAGTGACAAGCCCTAAATACCTTTGATTGTTTGCAATGTCTTAGCCTTTATGTGATGCACATCATAATTAATTTTTATCAGTATAGAGGCTCTTTCTTTGTTAACCATTTAATTCCTGAATGAATGAGTTATATTTCAAATGATCCTATTAGTAGATAAGGAAGAAAATCAATTGTCAAAATGGAGGATTTAAAATCGAGTGAGAAGATGCTGGTCAATAAGAAGAAAGAACAGGTGTTCACCTTGTTCTACACTCCTTCAGACTAGAATATGAAAGAGTGATGCTCTTGTTTTGGTGAATATGTGCTAAAGAATACAGAAAGATCCAGCTCAGTTATTCAGCGAGTCTCATGAGTATATGGAAAAATATTTACTTGTTTTGAATTAAAAATGGAATTCTAGTCTCCTTAGACTGTTAGCCAGATTTTAGAAGAAGAAGCCAGCATAAGCCTACTTGTATTATCTAATCATTCTCTCTTCTGGGAGCACTCTAATTTAGCTAAAACCGGGATTTGGATTTGGCCTACCTATAAATTAAAAGAACACTATATGGCTATACAACTCTGCTCAAGAGTTTATTTGCCCTTACATTAAAAAATAACTCAACTTACTCTCAATGGATTCATTAAAAACCTGATTTTTCCACTTTATAGCTATTTTGCCTGGCAGATGAGGTCTGGTTTTTTCCTTATGCTGCATTTTTGAACTAAGTATATATGGTGGGATAGCAGTATATGCTCCCGCCAACAAAAAAGCCACATGCATATTTCAATAAAATTGCATTATTTGGCATCTACTGATCACATATGTTCATTTGGCTATTGCTAGTCTGAGCCAATTGTAGCCACAAGGGGAGTGGGTGTTTGAAATTTAAACAAGGAGCTCTAAATTTTGTAAGAGAGAAGAGACCTCCTGACAGGTAGATCAGTCTCTAATTCATTTTTAATGCAGTTGACAATTCCATAAATCATTTTCTTCTCTCCCATTATGTGTTAGCTTCTGTGCTAATAGAAGCCTGAAAAGAAAGTTTCTTTATACTTTTGGGTAGGGCTAGGTACGACTCTTTGAATGAGACTTTAAGGGTGAATAACTTCGCCAAGAAGAAAATAAAGAGTATTTGAAGCAGAGAGAATGCACGAGGTGTGATGAGTTCAGGGGCAGGGCAAGTTCCCCTCTGCGAATGAAAGGCACATGGTGAAATGGATGTAGAAACAAAGATTGGAAGGGCATGGTAGAGAAGGCAGACTTCTTGCTATAAAAAGCCATTTTTAAAAGTTTTAAAGTGAGGAATATAAGCTCTATCCCTGTGAATACTGGGAAATGGAGTATTACAATGCCTTCTCAAAAATGTGAAGAGAAAACCTGATGTCATCTTTTCAGCACAGAATGTTTGGAGCAACATATAGGTATGGAGTTAACTGAACAGGTATATAGGGGTAAAATTTATTTGGAAATGCTGTTATGAAGCTAAGAATCAAAATATGTAATACTATTGTCAGCTTACACAGTAAATTTTTTACCATTCTGGTTTTTAAGAATCTGATTGGGGGTTGGGAGAGAACAGGAGAAAGATGGAATTACTATGAATGTTTTTTGATATAAAGTTAAGGTCACTTAAAAATACCACTTTTTAAAAATCACTGTTTATATACATAATAAAAAACCAAAAAATACACGTATTTTATTATGCACCATCAAAAAGTGGTTGAAAATGTGACTATCCATGTGCCTTGATTAGTATTTAAAGTATGAACCCACTCTAATTTGCATTTATCAAAATTTTGTTACTTTCCAAAATTTTCAGCTATAGGTTTTCATCCTCTAATGGTAGTATTTTAGTATGGCATGCTTGCTATAGTCAAGAACTTGGCCCCTGGAATAAGGCAAACCTAAGCTCTGCTCCAGTTAGGAGCCATATGACTTAAGCCAGTTATTAGATTCCTTTAAGTCTCAACTTTTCAACTGTTAAAAAGAAAAATTGGACACCTACTCCTATCTACCAGATAGTTATTATGAGGATTAAGTAAAATGTTTGAAAAATGCTTATTATGGTGTCTGGTATATACTAAAAACTTGATAAATGTCATTACTAAATTATATAATTATTATTATCACTCAAAGATAAACATGCATAATCAGTTTGAGATAAAAATCTGTAAAAACAACTTTATCTATACACTCAAGCCAATTGATTCAGTGCCTGTTCTTGATTAAATAATGATGAAAAGGGTAATAATATTAACATACACATAATAATTTAGTGTTTAAGAAATATTCTCTCATGAACAAATAATTTGGTTTTTGCAATAATCCTGTGGGTTGGAAAAGATAAAAGATTCTTATGGCTAACATAGAAGGGAGGGGGATGGGGGTGGAAGAAATCACTATAAAACATCCAAGAGAAAAATATCCATAAAATTCATGCCAGAATAGACCAAGGAGATGAAGAAGAAAGAAAAGTCTTTAAAAAAAATTAATTTTTCACAATGAATACTTTCAAATAAGCAGAGCAAAAAAAAAAGAAGAAGAAGAAGAAGAACATCATGGCAACTAGTGAATTGATATTGTAAAATCAAATGATGGGTATTTAACAAATATCAGACTTATTTAACTTTTTTTTTAAGACAGAGTCTTGCTTTATTGCCTGGGCTAGAGTACAGTGGCATCATCATAGCTCACTGTAACCGCAAATTCCTGGACTCAAGTCATCCTCCTGCCTCAGCCTCCCGAGTAGCTAGTACTACAGGTGGACATGTCCACACCTGGCTAATTTTTACGTTTTTTTTTTCCCTTTCTTTTTTTTTTAAATTTTTTTTACAGAGACAGGGTCTCACTCTTGCTCAAATTCCTGGCCTCAAGCAAACTCCTCTCAAACTCCTGGCCTCAAGCAATCTCCTCTCCTCGGCCTCCTACAGTGCGAGCTAATCATTTTCTTTATTTTTTGGTAGAGATAGCTATTGATTTCTCAGATTTAAACAATTTATCCCAAAAGTAATATTTCAGTTATAATCATAAGTCTTAATGTATAAAATTTAATATCATGAAAACATTTATTTAACATGAGAAGAATTTTTATAACACACAAGTTTATTTTTTAAAGCATATTATTTAGGTTCTCTATTTTTAAAAAATTATATGTGTATAGATTGCAACAGGGTTGCTATGTTTACCTGTTGATCATCAAGCTATAATATAGACTTCGGAGTAATTATTCTCAAACTATGCAGTGGTGTGCTGCAAACTTGGAAAATGGATTTCATTGCTTAGTTGAATATGGTAAATTTTTCTTGAAGTTCACATTTAATTAGATTTTCTTTTCTTTTTTTAGTTAAAAATAATTTATTGATAAAAAATACTAACAATCATCTGAGCCTTCAGTGAGTTGTAATCTTTTTGCTGGTGGGGGGTCTTGCCTTGATGTTGATGGCTGATGACTGATCAGGGTGATGGTTGCTGAAGGTTGGTCGGCTGTGGCAATTTCTTAAAATAAGACAATGAAGTTTGACACATCAATTGACTCTTTTTTTCATGTAAGATTTCTTTGTAGCATGTGCTATTATTTGATAGCATTTTATCCACCATAGAGCTTTCAAAATTGAAGTCAGTCCTCTCAAATCCTGCCACTGCTTTATCAACTAAGTTTGTGTTATTTAAGGTTTTCACCAGTAAAAGTTCCTTTTTAAAAAGTGATGCCTAATAATTATTGTGTCTGACAAAATGAACGTCCAAGTATTATCGAATATAGTGATGGAATTTCTCAGAAAGGCGATCATGTTTAAATGAACAGTTTATAAATTTTGTGGACATATATACTTATGTTTAAGATTTTTCTATTATACGTGTATAATAATTGTTTTAGTTTACCTGACTAATATTGATTCCATAACATATAATAAGATTAAAGCTTCAATAATTCATGTTCTACTTTGAGCAGCATGATACTCAGATGTCCTGCCTCCAGATCAAGTTTAAGAACTTGATCTACTGCTTTAGAAGTATACACACACATATCCAAATCATTTATTTCTATTTAATTATTCTAAATTTCCTTGAATATGTCTTGATTAAGTAAAATATAAGGCAATATAGTTGGTTAGTCAAATTTAGAGAGAATAGATTCATTGATACCTTCTGGGGTTCCTATCACCAGTGCTCTCACAGTGGCCAAAATAATAATAATAATAATAATAATAATAATAATGATAATAATAAAATTTACAGCAACTGTTCCTATGGCTACAAGAGAGATATTGACCTATAATACTTATCAGAGGTTTATTTGGCACTTAGGTAACGAACTAAAAGGAAGAATTCATGTTTGTGTGAATTAAACCTGGAATTGTGTTTATCATTCATTACAGAAAATAATAGCTGTGTCAAAGATATTGTTAAGATATGTTGCTGAAACAATCTTTTAAAATATAAAATATAAAGTATGAATAATATATGCCAAAGAAGATATAAAAACTATTAAAGCTTAAATGACTTATCTTGAAAGATAGTGAAACCATCCTGGCATGGACTTTTCATTGGCTTCAATTTCTTATATCTGTACTTAACTACCGCTCTCTGATAGAGTGGGGATATCTAATAAATGGTGACATGAGTTGGGAAGGTCTATAACACTAAAGCTGGAATTCAAAGGGAGTCTATAAAGTAAAGCTACTTGACCCTCTTTGCTAAAAGAATTTCTCATATGCGTCAGAAAAGAGAGCAATCAAAAGGCATAAGAGACCAGGGATAAGAGATGGGAAAGTCTTGGAGCTGTGATTTTTGTCATTATAGGGCCTAATGCTCTGAGCCTCAGTTTCCTTGCTTATAAAACAAAAGGCCTGGAGGAGGATTCATGTCTCTTCCAATTCTGCACTTCTGTGATTGCAAATATATAAGATTCTCTACTCCATAAATGTTGCTCCTTTGTATTGTTTGGTTATCTAACATATAATATAGCTAGGACAAAGTATTCCAAATTATGAGTAGAGGCTGTATTTTAGCCTGACCCTCTATGAATTGAGATTAGGTTTATTTCCTTATTTATTAATTTTTAGATTTAAATAGATGTCTATAAAAATCATGTTGAACTGCAGGTATATTTGAGTGAGAAAGAAGATTTTTCTGAATATTACAGTACATATATCTATTTGTAAGGATTTGACATTTTTAACATCATTTTAGCAGAAGATATCTTAAGTATATCTTCCTAAAGGAAACTCCCCTAAAGTTTTCACCACCAACATTAAGAAGTCCGTGTGTGTGTGTGCGTGTGTGTGTGTGTGTGTGTAGATCTGTGGGATAATTTATGATAAATATTTTATTTAATAAATAATACAAAATTCATTAGCCAAAAATACATAGAGCATAGCTCTAGCATTATTAGAATCTTTACACTTCAATCATGACCTGACAACTTATGTAATCATTAAGTGATTCTCAAAAAGGAATTACATTTATTCATGCTATTAAACATTCTCTCTTTAGAATTTTTAATGCTTTTAAATAATCCCCACAGGTTATTTCAAATATGTTATATAAAACTTCTATAAAATGCCCAGATGCTAGCAAAATTTAGGTCTTTTATTTTCTAACTCTTATTTCTGTATAACTTTTATAATATTCTATTTAAAAACAGCACAGCTTCTTTCACATCTTTCCAATTGTCCTTAATGTTACTTTGTAGAAGTTCTTAATTTCTCATATTAATCAGACAGGCAAGAGAGGCAAATCTCTTAAAAGAGCTTCATCAACATTTTGCTTTACGTTTCCAAAGATCCATTTTGAGAAATGCATACTGGTTCATAGAAGATCCATGGAAAACTATAAAGTAATGTAGGCCTTGCTTAGAATTCTCTCAAAAGGTATTTCTTGAGACACCAGTTTTCCAAAACACTTCTCAAAAGACAAATTCTCAGTTAAACAATTTGGAATGCTCTATATATTGTCTTTCTATTGGAAATTCACAAATCACAGTAGCATATTGAATTCCTAAGTATTGCAATATACCAGTTAGTTCTGATGAACCTACAATTTCCCAATTGTTGGTGTAACTAACTATGAAATCCAACCAATTCTGCCTTCTCTCCCCTCTTCTCCTTTACTAAATGTCACTGATTCATAAGTCCATCAAATACTTATCAGGAAAACATTGCCTCAGACTAGAGTGAAGTTCAGGGAACAGATATTTAGGAAAAGAGTAAAAATTCTGGAAAATCCATGAGGACTATTCAAAATAGAATCACAAGTTCAATTACTGTTTCATAGAGCACAATATTTACCATTGTTTCACACTTTTTCAGCATGTTCAGAAACATGATATAGTAATGAGCTACAACTATGATATACTTAGTAAAAATGACTTGTTCTTCCAATCCTCTGATGCCCATAAAAAATATATTATTAATATAACTCTGCTCAAATGTGAGACGTGTCTTTGTTACAGAAATGCTTAGTAAATAGACATAAATTTATAGAAAGTATGTTTTCTAATAATCAAAGTTTTCAAAGAATATGAAAAATTTCAGCAGTGCAGGCAGTACACTAGTTATGTTATTCAATTAGATCAATAACTTCAACCTGACGACTCTGCATGTTACTCAATTGTCATCAAGAAGTTCTTTCCATATTAAAAGAAATAATTTTTTGGTGATTGTAACACAACAATATGAAGGCACTTAATATCACTGAACTGCACACTTAAAAATGGTTAAGAAGGCAAATTGTGCATTATGTGTATTTCACCACAATTTAAAAAAACTAATTGTGTTTTGAGACTCCATTAAAATAGCAAGTTTTTTTTTAACTGTTTGTGAGAAAAACAGATTTTAAAAAATATCTAAAATTCCTCTTCCTCTATCACTGGGAAACATTTATCTCTACCAAAAGAGAAAGCAGTAATGGATGCTGTAAAGAATGAAACAGTTCTCAGAACAGTAGGAATATTCTCTTATTTTTCTCAACGTCTACTACCTAAATTCCCCCAACATTAGAGCTACAACAATAGCTTTGAATGTGAACTTCCCCTTTACACTGCAAAGAATAATATAGTTTTCTGTAACTGTGAAATGGTATATTTTGAGTTTTTTAAAAAATATTTTAATTCCTGTAGTGGCATTAAGAGTAAAATCTGCTATGTGAATTTAAGGTTAGGTAGAATGCATTTGATTTATTAAAGTGTGTATTAACATAGGAGAATTAACAAATTTATGAGAAATATACTTAAGAAAGGATTAATGGACATCATTAAAGTATTGATGAACTACAAAACTGAATGTACAGCTAAGAATATTTAAAAAACATTAAATTGTTGGCTAATATAGTCTCTAGTTGTAAGTTTATGAGGATGGGGAACATATCCATCTTGTTCACTACAATTTTATTCATGTCTAAAACATTATCTAGTGTAGTAGGCACTTAATAATTACTTTTTGATGACTTAGTAAATTCAAGATGAAGTTAAAATGTAGAAAATTGCTTTTTAGACAATGGTTAAAAAGCATCACTAATGAAGACATTTTTCAGTCAACAAATGATTTAAAATATCACCAATTGACCATTTAGATATTAATCAGTCACAGGTTCCTTTATTCATCAAATACATGGTAAACACTCTTTTCCAAATTCATCCAAATCTCACATATGGAATTTTATTCACTAGCCAATACTCTACATTTCAAGAGACCAATATTGTCAACACTTAAGTACAAGCACTTAATATACAGTTCTTAAAAGAATCATTTTGTCTGCGGGACTATTGTTGAACTTTTCTCATGAAGTCTGAGCAATAAAATTATATTTCATACATTTTCTTATATTCTTTTTAAGTTGAGGCATTAATATGAAATTTTCTATATATTCTTACTTTAGACAGCTGATGGAAGAAAAGTACCTAAAAATGTTAATATAGGTATTTGACTTAATTAATATTCTTCAAAATTTGAGTTATCTGCACACAAACATTAAAATGAGGAATGCTTAAATGGTGTTTTATGCAATTCTGATGTAAGATTTAGAGATGAAATAGTATGTCGATAAATGGAAGAATAAAAGAAAGGTATCTGTTACTTTGAAATATATATATTATACTATAATTATTGGTATTTGAGTTTTTTATTTAGAAAAATCTAAAATATAAACAGGAAAAGTAGAATATAGTTTCCACACCATTAGGTAAAAGAGACAAAACTTTGGAATCACTTTGAAATCTATTTTCAAAGCTCAGCTACTTTGATTTTTTTTCTATTACAGAACCATGAAAAGTTATTTCAACTGAATTGCATACATAACTCCTAGAGTGTAGACAGTTGCTATTATTTGTTCACTTCATCAAAATGCTCTTTTAAATTCTTGCTACATCTGTATTTCCCGGTCCTGGAGAAACCAAGGTGAAAGAGGCCCAGGAGAGGCCAAACCCTCTTTGCTATTTCTAACAAAGGAAATGCCATTCTTGCCACTAACTCTTGGAATGATTTCCAAGTTCTCTAAAAATAATTTAACCTGTGTCAAGTAGCTGTCTCATCTGGAAAACTCAATAAATGAATGTAGAAAGAGTTAGAAAGAGTAGGGAAAAGTTAGGTGTTATACTGAAATGGTATAGCCCAGGCATGTTGGATTGAGCCTCCAAATTAGCCAGCACACTTCCATACATCTGCTTGCTTTTCTTTAAACTTGAGCTATATTATTGCAGAAAAGCATAATAATCCCCACTCTGATCTTATATTTCAAATGAAAGAGCTTGAAACATCATAGCATAGGCACCTTTGTAAAGAGGTTAAATATTACGGGTGGAAGGATTTCTTTTGGGAGCCAGCATTTCTATATTCAAATGACAGACTATACAGGGAAGAAAAGTAGGAGGAATAACACATAAAATATTTCTATCCAATGAAAAAGATTCCAATTTTACACTGAATTGTAGCTTAAAGAACATGCCTATTGAATTATACTTCATTTAAACAATAGTTGGATTCTTTAAAATTATGTGCAAATTACTTGTTGTTAGCCAAATCATACTTCATTGTACCTGAATAGCCGTTTACATGGAAAACCTCAGGTAAATCCTTATGGGGTCTTTGTATACTGTTTTCCTCATTTGAAGCATTTTTAACATAGTAATTATTAAAAAATAAAACTTAAATTGCATTGTGTGACTGCAAGTAAATTATATATATATATATTTATTTAACTCTCTGAATGTTAAATTATTTAAGATTAATATTTATTATATGCTGGTCCACGCATAAAATATTGTGTATAATGATTTTCATACATCTACTAGTGTCCTTAAGCAGAAGAACTGGGATATTTTTAGGAGGGATGATTCTCCATTGCTTACTAACTTTTGTAGGGTACCACCTAAATCAAGATTTTTCAAGGTAATCAAAAGTACAATGGAAACATTCTGGATTTTAAACATTTTTCTATTTTTATTTTTAATATGAACAACAATGGATAAAAATTTTGTAAAGCCAAATGGCTATGGTAACTTGCATTAGTTCAGCACAACTCACAATTGCAAAGCTGTGGAAACAACCCACGTGCCCATCAATTCATGAGTGGATTAATAAAATGTGGTATATGTATACCATGGAGTACTATTCGGCTTTAAGAAACAATGGTGATATAGCACCTCTTGTATACTCCTGGATACAGCTGGAACCCATTCTACTAACTGAAGTATCTCAAGAATAGAAAAACAAGCACCACATGCACTCACCAGCAAATTGGTATTAACAGATCAACGCCTAAGTGGACATATAGGAATAACATTTATCGGGTGTCGGGAGGGTGGGAGGGGGGAGGAGGGGATGGGTATATACAACCACAATGAGTAAGATGTGCAACGTTTGGGGGATGGACACGCTTGAAGCTCTTACTCAAGGGGGGAGAGGGGCATGGGCAATATATGTAACCTTAACACTTGTACCCCCATAATACGCTAAAAAAAACTTGCATTAGTTCTTGCTGACTGGTGTAAAGATGAAAGTGAAACTCAATTTGTCTAAATGTGATAGTGCAAATATAGGTTCATGCTATAACTCTGCTTTCCCACTCTCATATTTTGTTTGTGTTTGGAGTGGAAAAGGAAATGAAAGGAGATAATATGTGGAATATATACCATTTGCCAAGAACCTTGTTTAACATTTTATGTAAGATTCTCACTTCTAAAAAGTTAAGTAATATACAACAAGAAAGAACAGCCAAAAGAAGTCCCTTATTTCTTTCCTACCAAATGTAGACTTTTCTCATCTGTCTTAATAGAGATGAAATATCTAGTAATGAATCTTCTCTTCAGAAGCCTAGCTTCTTGCTCTTTTCTCTGTTTGCAGTCATGATTTTTAAAGAGTTTTGACATGAAGGGAGCCCAAAGGAGAATGACAGCCCAAGAGAGATTGCTGTTTATTCAGTCTGAAGTTTGCCTTATTCAGTCTGAAGTTTAGATGGTGATAGTTGAGAGAAGCTTGAAAAGTAGTAGGTAAGGAAAAGGAGCAAATATTGGGTATAAAGGACAGTTTTCAGTTGCTTTATAATAATAATTAGAATATTAATTACTGATAAAAATAGTTTAAAAATGCACTGAAACGTAAAACTTTCATTCCAAATACTGGAGAAAAAAAGGTAAATTGATTGCATCTCTTTCAAGAATAAAATAAATTTATAACTAATCTCTTTGGAAGTGATCTCATTAAATATTTTATATCATTTAATACATTAAATTTAGGATGGCTGCCAATTACAGATATACTGTAGCTTTGCTAAAAAGTGCTGAGATATAGAAAGATAAAGGTTTAGTAAAGATGAGACACTGTACTGAATTGATAATACCAAGTGTTTTTCATAAATGCTTCAGTCAGTTCTATCTTAAATGAATTTTGATTTAAAAGCCATTCTAAACATTTTGTATAAATCAAATATCTAGTCATGTAATTTCAATATTCTCTATTTTTATCCTGTAATGTAACAACAATACCAATCAAGAAAGTTATTGCTCGCTAATGTGAATTAACCAGTGATCTGAAAATTTAGATGGCTTATAAACTGCTTGAGAGCAAAAATAAAATTGTATTATGTTTACTATCGTATCTTTCTTGGGCTTATCACAGAGCTCATCTCGTGCTATAAATGGCTGGACAGCTGTCCTAAATGATGAGAAATTTAAGTTAAGATTGCCAATATGCAATAACAGCGTGATTCCAATCCTAATTTATGGGACATCTGAGTCCTCCAGCATAGGCTAAGCCCTAGCCTCTATCACTTCTATCCACTTTTTTCCTGTCTTCTGGGCAGTGACAGGGAAAATGCCAGGAAGCATTTTGATGATTCACTATAAATGTGCATGTCATACTTTTACCCTGATCTTTATGTGGTGAAAATCTGAATAGTCTCCTATACCAAAATTCATGTTTGAAATACAATACATTAGCAATCTGGAGCAGAGTTAGCTAGGAGAAGAATACTAAGAAGAGATGAAATTCTAGACATTTTTAAAGAAGATCCAGCTTCTTAAGGGCCACTGAGGTCTTCAGTGAATAGGTGTGAATATTTTAGTGCAGTCCAACCTGAACTGAAAAGCAGTTCTTATTTCCAAATTTAAATACCTCCTGTGCATATATAAAAAAAAAAAGGTTCACTTATTAGTCCAAACGTTACTATGGTTGGGATCCTGAAAAAACATTCTCTCATTATTGGGTATGTTCTTCAGCAAAAGGAAGTTGGGAAGCTGAGGGTAAGAGAATGGGGCCTGTGCTTGGAAGCGATAAAGTTGAGACATCCTGTTTTTCACCTCGCAACAGGCGAAGCTGGGCTGGAGATGGTTGAGTAAGTACATTTCTCTGCCAAAGTTAAGATGATAAACCGTGGATGAAATTCAATAAAATTCTATTCACCAACAGAAAAGCTGTTAGTATTTGGTTACTAAGGGTAATCCAAACCACTTTCCTCTCAGGTTGGACCCATTCTCTTCAAAAGGCAAGTGCAGCTCCCACTGAGAGGGCTGCAGTGAGCTATGTGGATATAGGACACTTCAGAGTGCAGTTAGGTCCATGCTGGCCTGATCTGCATTCTGTGAGGGAAAAAACTAAAAATAAAGTCGATTCAAATACGCTTTTAAAACACACTGTCTTGTTACTATTACTTCTTGAAATTCAATAAGATAATGATATGCTTGTAAAAAATCCTATTTTAGTGTGTGGTGTCTTCTTACCATGCTAAGGTGTTATGCAATAAAAGTAAGAACTTCAATGGATAACAGGAGAGGAGGGTGAGAATGCAAAGGAAAGTTAGTAACAAAATTGAAAAGAGTAAAAGTCAGAGCAGCAATTTATATTTTTCAAGTGCCTTCTCAGAATTAGGTTATTCCATAGAGCTTTTTAGCAATAGCATTATGAGGGACACAGGGAAAATGAATTAGTTGCCTTGAGGTCAAAAAAAGGCAACACTCACCGGGAATGCACCATACATGAGATTTATCTTTAGGTTGAAAACATGATTATTTGTGCTTATGTTGTTGAAAATGAAATGGCTTTAAATTCAACTGTTTTGTCTCCTAAAATATGGCAAAAGGGCGGTAGGTCCCTTGTGTATCTGCTATTGTAAAATTCTGCTGTTATAAAATTTTGCTGTATGTACTAAATGACTCTATCTTTAAATTGAATTGCAGTGTGCTTGCAATCATTAGAGAAATGAAAGGAGGTAAAAAAAAAAAGTGTTAGCTTTATCAAAATAACTAAATGTTAACCAAAAGGGGCCAGCCTGGGTGTTTGCTCTTAGTCTGATATCCAGCAGAGAATTAATAAACTCTATTTCCAAAGGATTATGAGGATAAGGAGAAAGCCCAGCACAGCCCAGGGAAACAGAAAAGAGATTCATATTTCCTCTTTTGTCAGACAGGACTGGGAAGTAACTCAACTTACCAATGTTTAAGGACCAGGGAAATTTAACTGTGTAATCTTAACAATCACCCACCTTTGTATATTTTTCAAAGTGGGCTTCTAAGATGTCATCTCAGTTGGTTCCAACACCTGTGAGATGGACAAGGCAATGAGTTAAGCTTTCCCATTCTGGAGAGAAATAAACTGAAGTTTGGTGTGGTTTAATAGATTTTTTTCAATTGTTATATCACTGGGAAATTGCAGAGCCAGATTTCTGAATTCTCATCTTGTGCTCTTTCCTCATTCTGTACTACTATATGGGGAGACATAAGCTTTCAAGCATATGCAGAAGAAAGTCCAAATAAAAAAGTGGAAAATGAGAAAGTGAAAATTTTGGAAATATCAATATAAACATGAAGACAGAGTAAATTCTGAGGCTTTGGACAAAATTTTGTTAAATACTTCCTGATTCCCTGCATATCCTCTTTGCCGGTTTGGAGATTGGTTCCCCTATAAATATTCTCTTGAATTATGAAAGTAAATTAAGATGTGGTCTAGTTCTCCTGCCTTAATTAACTAATTAAATTTTAAATATAAGGTAGATAGAAACAGAAACCAATTTTGCAATTAATTATTTTTACAAGGGTTCAACATTAGCAAACAGTAACTCAATCCCTTCCTAAATGAAGAAACAACAGTTTCCTGCAGGAGGAAACTTTGGAGGCAACGCAGATACTGTTGTGTAATGAATCTTTTTGTTAAATCATCAAACTTTGTGAAAATTGCTAAAAAAATTCTATGTCATTTCAAATGTATTCCAACATGCCCACCCCTATGCGGCGTATGGGAGGATTAGTTTAGTGGTAAGACTGAATTTTCTTGTTAGAAAAAGAGCTGTGAGTCAGGATCTCTCCTGAGCAGTGCAGAATCTGATTTTAATTTATAAAAATACCACATTTTCATGTTAATAATGATGTATATTTAAGACATCTGTTTGAATGTCTGCAAATGTTAATTTACCAATGGGGGAGGAATAATCCAATAAAAGGTTGTTATATTCTTTTATGAATTAATATTATGGCTGTTTAATAGATCCTTTACCAGAGTTCAAGTTAAAATGAGGTCTTTTATCTTTATGGCGCCTGCATAGACACAGCTGTTCACAGTTAATATCACAGATGAATTGTGCCTAATTGAGAATAAAAATGCAAATAAAAGACCTTGTAGTACAGCTGTGTAGGCTGTGGGTACCCCAACAAGCTCACAACAAGAGGGACCTCAAGGTACCTATAGAGACTGCACACATTAATACATATGACCTACTGTCATGTGGCAATTTGCTTGTGAATTGTCAAAGAGACAATGTGATATAGGAATTTAGGTCACAGAGAGTAGAGTGAACCCATAATTTCCTTCCTGTTCCAGCTCTCTCAGTTTAGTGGCTAGTTTCAAGCCACTTTTGAGTGCTATTCAATAGAACTTTCTGCAATGATGGAAATGTTCTATACCACACTATTCAACATCGTAGCCGATAGCTGTATGTGGCCACCCAGTGCTTGAAATACGTTACGTGTGATGGAGGAGGTAAATTTTAAATTAAACTATGTTTAAATTAAATAGCAACATGTGATTAATGGATACCATATTGGACTATGAAAATAGACAAGCAAAATCAATCCCTATTCCTTTTATCCTCCTGCTAGCTGGAATAGTGGGGACATTAAAAGTCTATCTCTGAACTCAGACTGCCTGTTTCAAATTCCAAAACTGCCACTTACTAGCTGCTTACCCTTGGGCAAGTCACTTAACCTTTTTGTATTTCAGCTCCTTCATCTACAAAATGGGAATGGTGATGACAGTAAAAGTACCTAGTATAAATTGAAATGCCTGGTATGTAATTTGCACTCAATAAACATTAATGGTTTTCTTTTACATTCAGGTAGGACCACAAATGCTGTAAGCATTCTGTCCTTAGTGACCATTTCATTGGTGACATGTACTGAAGATATTTATTCTGATGGATTTAGTTTAGACATGACAAGGTTCAGGTACTTCTGTCTACCATGACTCATGAAGGCTAGTGAGAAGAGAAGTAAAAGTTTCTTCAACAGATATTTGCTGAAGACTATTATGTGATGGACTTTGTTCTAAGCTTTTTTGATAAAAGAAAAATAAGCATGGATGATCTAACTCTCAAGAAGTTTATAGTGCAGTATGACACCAGGGTTAGAGATTTAAATGCTGCTGCTTTGAAACATCAGTATCAATAAGGTCCTGGGTAGCAAGATCCCAAAATATTCCTAGTCAATATTCATAATACCTTGGCCATATTCTAAAAGTCTTAAAGAATAGAGGAAGGGGCAAGAAAGAATAAAACACTATCAAGGAACCACTGGAGCTTCCTTATTCAGGACTACATACAGACATTCACACACACAGTATTATCCACTAACAGAATTATACAAGGTCTGGAACCAGAAGGTCTGGGTTCAAATCTTGGTTCTACCACTTACTAACTTTTTGGGCTCCAGTTTCCTTATCTGTCGTATAGGATAAGAACAAACACAGCTTCATAGGGTTATGGTAAGGATTACACAAATACACGCAAATTATTTAGGATGATGCACAGCATTAAAAGAGAATAGCTTTTATTGCTGTTACTCAGAAGCAAGCTGGGGTGGTGGGAGGTGGTGCTGAGTGAATAGTGATCTCTTACAGCTTGGAAGGTTGCTGTGGTTATCTCAGCATTATTGAAATCCCAAGTCACAGGATCATATATTATATTAGTTCTAGAAATGATACAAGAAATACCTAGCTTCAACCTTTCTCTTTTGCAAATGAGAAAAGTAAATTCTGAGATTAAACACTACATTGGATAATATCTTCAGCAGGGTCAGTCCTTCAGGGTCTATTGTGATTTATACAAAACTTTTTCATCTAGTAAGTATCTATTAAGTATAATAGCAAGTGGTTAGTCGACAATTGACTCAGTCTACTCTCTCCTATTTTTAAGAAAGTCCCTGAAGAATTAGAAGTTTATATTCTAGGTCATTCTTCCTGTGAATGAAAAAGAAATCAAATTCCCAAAGAATGGGGCTGGGAGGTTGGGTCTCAAGAATACTACCTACAAACTAGTTCAATCTCTGTGGAAAGCAATATGGAGATACCTCAAAGCGATACAAGTAGATCTACCATTTGATCCAGCAATTCCACTACTGGGCATCTACCCAAAAGATCAAAAGTCACTTTATGAAAAAGACACCTGCACTCAAATGTTTATAGCAGCACAATTCACAATTGCAAAGCTATGGAAACAACCCAAGTGCCCATCAATTCATGAGTGGATTAATAAAATATGGTATATGTATACCATGGAGTACTACTCAGCTTTAAGAAACAATGGTGATATAGCACCTCTTGTATACTTCTGGATACAGCTGGAACCCATTCTACTAACTGAAGTATCTCAAGAATAGAAAAACAAGCACCACATGTAATCACCAGCAAATTGGTATTAATGGATCAACACCTAAGTGGACATATAGGAGTAACATTTATCGGGTGGTGGGAGGGGGTAGGAGGGAATGGGTGTATACAACCACAACGAGTAAGATGTGCAACGTTTGGGGCATGAACATGCTTGAAGCTGTTACTCGAGGGGGAGGGGGGCATGGGCAATATAAGTAACCTTAACGCTTGTACCCCCATAATATGCTAAAATAAAAAAATAAAGAATGCTACCTGGAGTGTGGAAATGTCTATAGATCTTTGTGTAACCATGGGTCAGAGGAGAATCCTAAGGTGCTTTGGCTCATACCAGCATCACCTCTGGCTCCATTTCTCCCAGGTGTGCAGAGGCATTTTCCAGTTACTGGGTGGCAGAAAATTTCTCTTTCACAGTCACAAAGTTGATGGCAATTGTCTACAGTTGTTCCAAGTGAACACTCTACCAAGGAAAGAGAAATGCCAAAAAATTATGACCTTAAGCTTTCATTAATGCAGCTTAACTAAAATTAAGATACAATTTCCTCAAGATTGAGTTCCAAACAGTAAAACAGGATGGTAAAAGGAGACTTGCTGGTTAGAAGAAAAAAAGAAAAGTTTTAGAATTCTCAGAAAGGAAGCCAATTCTATACATGATTTGACACTTGGGTAAAACTAGTTTACTCTGACATTGATGTATCTTTGAGAATGCAAGTAAACTTTGTGAGGATAGAAACTTCAGGAAGGAGACCAAGGTACTAACCAAGTGTATTATTTTTAATATTTTTCCCTAAAATGTTATTTCTTATGTATCTCTCTAGAATACTATAAGCTCCATACTTTTCATTATACTTCTAGAATTTAATGCAATAACAGATATGTAATGGTTGTTATTTCATTGAATTACTAAATAATAAATGAAAAAGTGAATGCAGGATGAGCAAGAGATAAATATGTAAAGCTTTAGTGAGATTTGAGAATGTGATAGAGGACTAATATATAGATCTTTTATAAGGCAACAGACAACAACTTTAATTCATCATGTAGTTACCATTGTCATTATATTATCCTTACCCCAATCATGGTTTTGTAGCCAAATGCACAAGAATGTATATAATATTGGACAAAATGAGACTCTGGGTTGTTTCCTGAAAACCATGTAATTTGGCATTGTTTCTAATGGGCCTGATCAGTGCCCTTTAGGGCTTTATAATATTTTATTTTAAACTGAATAGCCCAAATTCTCATCTTTACATTTTCACCCACACTCATGGTTATTATTACTTTCTTTGATAAATGCCTAATTTACATCTTTAAATATTTTCATGAATTCTTTGTATCTATTTCAATACCATTGAACTCAAGAGATAGGTCACATTTTTAAAAGCATTTTCTGAAATATTCACTCTCATTCTTAGGTAGAATCTTTGTCTGTTTAAGACTAACAGTTTTAGTGGTGTTTTGAGACATTAAACAATTTTATTCAAAGGAAAATAAAATTTTGACTTATTAGCAATAAAATCAGAAGGAATCATCATATTGGCCATTGAGTCAATTCCTGTCACTTTAATGTACAAGTCAGATATTTAAGTGATCGCTTCATATTTTGATTTGGTTTATATGTTTGGCCCCAGATGGGAAGATCTTACAGTTACACATAATCCCCACATTCATGTGCTAAAAATGCTCTTGCTGTACCTTTTTCATGTTTGCTGCCATGGAAACCTGCTGGGCAAATGTACTGTCCATTTGCTACTTCACAACTGGCTCCATTTTTGCAGTCACAGATGTGAGCACAATTCAAACCATAAAGTCCAGGACAGAACACTAGAAAATGGAAATTTCAAAATGCCGTTTTAACTTTAAAAATACAGAAAAGAAAAATTAAAAGTCATGTTTAAGTCATTTATTTTCTAAGACCAAATGAGGAGATGGGAAGGGAGCACTGGAAAGCAAGAACAAATTATCTGATGAACCATATTGACAATAGTTTGTTCATATATATAAGTGAATATATAGATGCCATTCTCTATAACTAGTCTAGAAACTTCCATAGAAAATTTAAAATTTCATTAAGTAGATGAAGTTTATTTGTTATGATGTGTTGGCCAAAGACTTCGCTAAAATCCTCCAATACCTTAAACATTTAAAAGAGCAATATCTTCAAACTTCAGATCCAGGCTAAATTTAGTAAGAATTATTTTTGAATTGAATTCTTTAAATAAATAAAAGAGTATCTGTGGAAGGCGACTCATATAGCTCTTGATATCTGAAGTTCTGTGGATGGATGACAGAGGTGGGTATAGGAGGAAACAGAGGGGAAGTGAAGGAGGGAGAAAGAGAATAAAAGACAGAAAATATGATGTATATAAAGTATATCTTACAAGAAACATCTTACAAGAAAGTTAGGTTTTAAAGTCAGTGAAATTTAATCTTGGAAACATTTCCTTAGGTGGCCACTCAAGTACATATAGAATTGTCTCTTAGTAAGTCCAACATAACCTGTTTCACCTCCAGGGTTAGAGAAAATCAATATTTCTGAGGCTGAACATCAGAAGTAATTGATTTACATTTAGAGATCATGTAGTCCAAACAAATGGATTTATTTGAAGGCTAAAATTGTCATCTGCCCAGGGAGATGCTCACTCTGAGGAGATGTGGGAGAACTAAGTGTGACTGTGGACAAAGGATTTCCATTTTCTTTCTTGAGCTTTCTCCAGGGCTGTGCTCACCATTCACCCATGTGATAAAATTTCCTCACCCTTCAATTATCCATACTTTCCCTTTCTCTCTGTTTTTCTCTCTTCTCTCTCTAATTCCCCCTCCCCCCTTCCCAGATAGAGTTGAATTTGACTAGGCTTGAAGTGGGTGATACTTCTCTAGTACACATGGAGTTACTCAGGACAGATTTATCATTAGGAAAGATATTCAGGTAGCAGGAAAAAAGGAAGATACGAAAATAGGAGACAAGGAGTGAATTATGTTATATAATATAAATTCTTTCATTTATTGATCTCATTATAATGCTTAAAAATAAATAATAAACGGAGATCCAGTGCAGCATTTCTTCTGTTTGTTCTCGTATAATCAATTTTTACAAATTTGAGAATGCATAGAAAAATCAGATCTCTTTATCTCCTTTACTTTGATTATATGTAAAGCTGAGATCATAAAGGTTGTCTTGCTTGATGTGTTTATTTCACTAAATAATACCTAATTTCTCCAAGTTCCCTGGCTTGGGATTTTAGAGCTGTCTTTGATTCCTCCATATTCCTTATCTCCACACCCACCTCCATCAGCAATACAGTGGATTACTCTTCCAAAATATTCTTCTGATCATTAATTTCCATTTTCATCTCAATTCAGATTTTTAAAATCCTAGACTATCACTATAGTTTTTCACGTGGAGACTACCGATGATTACTTTCCCTAATAATTAATAATATATCCACTTACCAGATTTATTTCACCAGAGTGATATCACTTGTTATTCACAACTTTATTTGATATCCCACTGCATGTAAGATAAAACTGATGGGTTTTGAATAAATAGTTTTCCCCCCTTATACCTCTTATTCCAATTTTGAAAGCAAAAGAAACAAACAAAACCCACAAGATATTTACTTCCATGCTTCATAATCCAGAAACCTCAGAGTGGTGGCAAGAATTCTAAACCTCCAGAGGTTTAATAAGATCTGTTGCTATGAAATATATATGTTGGAGCCTAAAAACAGTTGAACCAAATGGGAATATAGTTAATATCACTTCACAGATATTTAAAAATATTTACATTCTAAATAACTAATATTCATCAAATCATTATCATATGTCCCGGTGCCAAATGCTTACATGAATCTTATTAATTAATCTTCATGATAATCTTTTAAGGTAGATGCCCCCATTCCATAGATGTTGAAACAGGCAAACTAGGCCACATGTGACTAATTCTAGAGACTAAACTCTTACATCTTGATCTCTTAACTGCATTGTCCTTTCAGGACTTTATGATGCAAAATCATGTGACAAATTATTGTGTAATTCTCCTCTTTCTTAAGTTTAGCTGAAAATATTGAGTCCAAATGAAGAGGCGATATAAATAAATGTGTTCACAAACAACTTGAAGGTAGATCTTTCAGAGTCAAGCTTAGATCAACATGAAAGAAATAATCTACTTCCTTATCTATATTTTGCCTAAATGCAGCTAGAAGAAGGAGAATGATTTTGTTCAGAAAGACTTGCAGGTGATTCTTCTGGGTGTATCTTCTATCAGTGTCTACTCCAAATGATTATAGGACCATAGAACCATCTCACTGGACAGCAGTATCAAAAGAAATGAACAAATCTAATTATTTCATCATGGCAGTTGTCAATTTTTAAAATTTAAATTAGAGGTATGAAATTAGCTGTAATTGCAGGAATATACACTAAAATATTGTTTATCTAATTTGATGTAATTTAAATGCATTACTTTTATAATTAAAAAATATTTTTGAAGTCTTAGAACTTTTTTTTTTTTTTTTTTTTTTGAGACAGAGTCTCGCTTTGTTGCCCAGGCTGGAGTGAGTGCCGTGGCATCAGCCTAGCTCACAGCAACCTCAAACTCCTGGGCTCGAGTGATCCTTCTGCCTCAGCCTCCCAGGTAGCTGGGACTACAGGCATGCGCCACCATGCCCGGCTAATTTTTTATATATATATCAGTTGGCCAATTAATTTCTTTCTATTTATAGTAGAGACGGGGTCTCGCTCTTGCTCAGGCTGGTTTTGAACTCCTGACCTTGAGCAATCCGCCCGCCTCGGCCTCCCAAGAGCTAGGATTACAGGCATGAGCCACAGCGCCTGGCCTTGAAGTCTTAGAACTTATAAACACCATAATCTGCCCACTTATTTTCTGTTTACCATGTTCACAGCTTGGTCCATAGTAGCCTTGGGGGCATTCACAGCTTCCAGAATGCCTATTGCAAACTCCACTGTTCTGATGTCTGCAATTAAAATGGCAGCCTGGGTCATACTGACTGGGAGAACATTCTGAAAAAGGAATCAGCAGAGAATTAGTTTTAGTTAAAAACAGTTGAATTTGTAATAAGTTTGAAGACAGAAAAAACAGTAGAATTAACAAATGACAAACCATTAGGTGACCCAATTAAGATAAATGGAGAAAATGCAAATACACAAAAAAGATTTTTTTAAGGTGGAAGGAATGACCATCAAAAGAGATAAATATAAAAATTATAATACAAATAAATTTTAAAAACTGAATGAAGTGGAGAATGTGATAGAAAACTACTTGCTAAAATTGTCCTAATTTAAGACAGAAAATTAGAGAGGCCATTTATAGTAGGAAAACAATATACAAAATACTAAAATAGCTCCTACATTAAAAAAAACAAAAAAGCGCCAATCCTAGGTTTTCTTCTTGAAAACATTATTGTTAATGGTTATTTTCTATATCATAGGCTTCACTTCATTCAATGAGACTTATCCTGAGTGCTCTGTTTAAAATTTCAACCCACCCAGCACTCTCCAGTCCCATTTCATGTTCTACTTTTTCTCTTACCACGGATTTTATTCCCTCTAACATACATGTAATTCCCATATTTTGTTTATTGTCTCTTTTCTCCACTAGAAAGCAAGTTGCATGAGAACTGGTATATTGTGTATTTTATTCACATATTGTATATGCTTAAAACAGGCATTAGCATTCAATAAATATTTGTTGAACAGATAAGTGACTGAGTATATCCAGAAATATTTCCATGCCTAATAAAGCATGTGTGTGTCTCATCTTTATCTCTTAACACTTTTTTACCCAAAGGGTAACGTAGATAAACAATATAATGACTTTTGCTTTTTTTCATAAATAAAATTTCCCAAGATTTTTCCAAATTAGTACATATATACCTGCCTCATTCTTTCTTAACAGCTACGTAGGAATTTATTGCATTTCACAATATTTATTTTAGCATTCTGGATTATTTAAAATAATTTGCTGCTACAAACAATGCTGTATTGAATATCCTTATGTAAGTCTTCTCTCATATATTATAATAATGTAACACCATAAAATTATACCTGTAAAGTTCTCCAAAGATATTCTTGATAAAATATGTGCTTTTTAAATAGTGATAAATATTATCAAATTTCTCCAGAAAGAGATTTACCAATTCACTAAGAGATAATGAATTGATAGTTCATTATCAATGTGCTCATTTTTCAATCTTTAGCCAACATGGTATATTATGAAAATCTCATAGGTGAATTGGTGCATAAATGCAACTTAGATTAGGATTTGTCATATTATAAATGATACTTATGATCTTTTTGTAAGATCTATTGAGTATTGTAGATCCTTTCCTTATTGATATATAAGACTTCTTTGTTTATTATTAAAATTAGTGCTTTGTTGATCTTTCTTCTTCCAGTTTGTTTACCTTTTGATTTTTTTGTGTTTTATGTCTTGAAAATTTTTTTTATTTCCTTTAAATAAAAAAATTATGTTTCTTTTCTTCTATGGGTTGTGAGTTTTTGTCAAACTTTATATGTATATCCTTAAGAAAAAAATTTTTTTAATCCTCATATCAATTCTAGTACTCACATAGTTTTTGTCATTAGCTTAAATACTTTATACATCTGCAAATAATTTTGGTGAACAAAGCAAAGTAGAAATCCAACTTTACTTTTATCTATATTGCTGGTCATTTGTGTTAACATATTTTATTCAATAAGTCATATTTTCCATATGTTTTACTTAGCAAGTCTTCATTTCCACTTCATTTAATTTTTTTACTGTTTTTATTATTCTTTATTTTCATCACTTCTTGCTAACTTAAGTATTTTAGAAGATAAATTCAGACTTTCATCACTAATTATGATGCCATTTTTTTATAGATGCACATTATCAAATTGAGAAAAATTTCTTTATTTCTAGTTTCTTGGGAGTTATCATCAAGAATGGATGCTGAATTTTGTCAATGCTTGTTATCATCAATAGGTATGATAATTTAAAATTTCTTCTATAGTTTGTTAATATCATTGATTAAATTGATTTTCAAATAATGAAACCCTTGCATCCCTAGGATAAACTACACTTTCCTGTGGTATAAAATTTTTTTTACATTCTTGAATTCTATTTTCTAGTACTTTGTTAAGGAATTTTGCAACTATGTTCATGAAGGATATTGGTCTGTAGTTTTCTTTTCTATACTGTTTTTTTATTTTGATATCATTGTAATATTACCCTGATGTGCTGGGTTCCCCCCTCTTATATTTTATGGAAGAGATTGTATAGAATGATAATTCTTCTTTAGGCATTTGGTAGAATTCTCTAGTGAAATTATCTGGGCCTGGAAATTTATTCTTAGGGAGTATTTAAATTGAAAATTCAATTTTCTTAATATTTGTAGTACTATTCGAAGCATCTATTTTATATTGGATTATTTGTTTTTTGTGCTTTTCAAGGAACTAGTTTCATCTAAGGTGTCAAATTTGTATGTGTAGAGCTGTTTATAATATTCCTTTATTATTCTTTTCTTGCCAGCAAAGTCCACAATGATGTCCCCTGTTGTATTTCTAATACTGGTAATTTGTCTTTGGTATTTTTTCTGTCAGTCTTGCTAGAAATTTTCCATTTTTATCGATCTTTTAAAAGAACCAGTTTTTGGTACTTTGGTATTCTCTATTGTTTTCCTGTTTTCAATTTCATTAATTTCTTCCTTTACCTCTACTATTTCCCTTCTTCTTGATTTGGGTTATTTTTCTCTATTAGTTTCTTGAGGTAAGGGCTTCGATTATTGATTTGTGACTTTTAATCTTTTCCAATGTAAGCATTTAGTGATATAAATTCCCTGTCAGCACTGCTTTAGCTGCATCCCACAAATTTTAACATGTTGTATTCTCATTTTCAATCAGTTCAATGTATTTTTTAAAAAATTTCCTTGAGATCTCCTCTTTGATCCACAAATTATTTAGACATGTGCTGTTTCAAAGTATTTGGAGTTTTCTTGTTATCTTTTTGTTACTGATTCTGGTTGGGGACTATTGTTGTTAGAGAATACATTGTCAGTTTTATGTTGCTATAACAGAATATGACAGACTGGGTAATTTATAAAGAACAGTACTTAATTTTTACAGTTCTGGAGTTTGCTCAGTCTAAGGTTTAGGGCCTGTGTCTGGTGCTTTTTTTTGCTGTGTCATCTCATAGCAAAAGGCAGAAGGCTAAGAGAGTGCATATAAAAGAGAGGAAAAGGGAAGGGTGCTGAACTTGTTATATATAATGATGCCATACTGGTGACAACAGTGCTAATTTATCCTTGAGGGCAGGGCCCTCATGTCTTATCACCTTCCATTAGGCTTTACCTCCCAAGGCTTTTGTGTCGGAACTTAAGTTTCCAACACATGCTTTTGGATGGATCATAGTCAAACTATAGTAACACTATATATGATTTTAATTATTTTAAGTTTATGAAGGTTTGTTTTATAGCAAAGAATATAGTATATCTTGGGATATATTCCATGAGTGCTTGAAACGAATATGTATTCTATAGATCATGTTGGTTGAGTTTTTCTAAAGATTTGCTGAATATCTGTCTAGTTGTTGTATCCACTGTTGAGAGAGGGGTGTATATTTCTCCTTTTAGAACTTCTAGCCTTTTCTGAATATATTTGACAGCTCTGTTCGATGCATACATATATAGGATTGCTACATCTCTTAGTGAGTTGATTCTTTTATTATTATGTAATGTCCCTGTCTGGTACTGGTAATATTCTTTGCTCTGAAGTTTATTTACTATTAACATAGCTACCTCTATTTCCTTTTAGTTAATTATTTCATGGTATATGTTTTACATTATTTTATGTCCAAACAACTTTTAACAGTTTCAAGAAGGATAAAAACCTAATCTCCTTTATACCCCTTTACCTTTCTCATTTATAATATAATTGTCTTAAATATTTCTTCTATATACATTGAGAACCATATCAGGCAGTGTCATAATTTTTGCTTCATCTGTCAACTACAATTTAGAAAACTCAAGAGGAGAAGGAAGCTATATTTATTTTGTGCACCTATATTTTTACTCTTTTACTCATTTCTTTGTGCATTCTAACATTCCTGATGTTACAATATTCCTTCTTGTTCATTTTCTTTCAGTTTCCAGAACTTCCTTTAGCCATTTCTTTAGATTAAGTCTGCTGGCAACAACTTATCTTACTTTTCCTCCTCTGAGAATGTTTTTAATATCTTTTTCATTCTTGAAAGATATTTTTGCTGGATATGGGATTCTGGGTTGACATTTTCTTTTTTTACTTTCAGTACTTGGGATATGTTGCACCCTTCCATGGTTTTAATGACAAACCTACTGTAATGCTATTTGTATTTCCTCTATAACTAAGGCATTGTGTCTCTGTTTTCAATATATTTTTCTTTTTTAATTTTCAGAAGTTTGATGTTGATACATCTTTTGTAGATTCAGTTTACCCTGTTTGACATTAATGCAGCTTCTTGAATATGTAGGCTTGTTTTGTGGTTGTTGTTGTCACAATTAAAAAATGTCAGCCATTATTCCATTAAATACTTTTTCAGTCCTGCCCTCTTTCTCTCCTCTAGGACTCTGATGGCATAAATGTTAGATCTTCTGTTATAGTCCCACAGGTTCCTGAAGCTCCATGTGTGGTGTTGGTTGCTTATTTTTTCCTGTCTCTGTTATTCTGACTGGATCATTTCTATCATGCTATCTTCAAGATTACTGATTTATTTCTCTGTTCCTCTCCATTCTGCTGTTGAACCATATACTGAGGTTTTTTTATTATTATTATTTTGTACCTTTTATCTTTTATTGCATCTTCCATTTCTAAAATTTCCATTTGGCTCTTCTTTATGTCCTTTTATTTCTTTGCTGAGGCTTTTATTATTTTTGTTTTAATTATGTCCATAGTTGCTTATTAAAGCATTTTTTAAAATTTCCGACTATTATGGGGTTACACACATTTTGGTTACATAATTATTAGTCTTTGTACAGTTTGAGTCAAAGTTATAAGTGTGCACTTCACCCATATAGTGTGCATTGCACCCATTAGGTGTGAATTTACCCATTCCCTCCTTACACCTCTCACCTACTTGATTTCTGTTGAGTTTTACTTCCATATATTTACATAAGTGTTGATTGATTAGATCCAATTTAGTACTGAGTATATGTGGTGTTTGTTTTTCTATTCTTGCAATACTTCACTTAGAGAATGGTCTCCAGTTATATCCAGGTTGTTACAAAAGATACTAGATCACCTTTTTTCTTTTTTTTTTTTAACTCTGAATAGTGCTCCATGGTACACATATATCACATTTTATTAATGCATTCATGCATTAATGGACATGTTGGTTGTTTCCACATCTTTGCAATTGTGAATTGTGTTGCTACAAACATTCAAGTGCAAGTGTCTTTTTCATAAAATGTATTTTTTTCCTTTGGGTAAATGGTAATGGGATTACTGGATCAAATGGTAGGTCTACTTTTAGTTCTTTTAGCCATCTCCATACTACTTTCCATAGAGATTGTACTAGTTTTCAGTCCCACCAATAATGTACAAGTGTTCATTTCTGCATTCATCCACACCAACATCTGTTGTTTGGGGATTTTTTGATATGAACCCTTCTCACTGGAGTTAGGATATCTCATTATGGTTTTGATTTGCATTTCCCTGATGATTAGAGATGTTGAGCACTTTTTTATGTGTTTGTTGGACATTAGTCTATCTTCATTTGAAAAGATTTTGTTCATGTCTTTTGATTTTTTATTGCTGATTTGCTTGAGTTCTTTGTAGATTCTGGTTATCAGCCCCATACTGAATGTATACCATGTAAATATTTTCTCCCATTCTATATGTTGTCTATTTGCTCCATTGATTGTGTCATTGGCTGTGCAGAAACTTTTTAATTTGATTAGGTCCCATTTATTTATTTTTGCTGTTGCTGTGATTGCTTTGGGGGTCCTATTCATAAATTATTTGCCTAGGCTAATGTCTATAAGAGTTTTTCCAACATATTCTTCTAGAATTCTTATGGTTTCATGCCTTAGGTTTAAGTCCATTATCCATCGTGAATTAATTTTTGTAAGTGGTGAGAGGTGCAGATCCTACTTCAGTCCTCTACATGTGGCTATCCAATTTTCCCAGCACCACTTACTGAATAGGGATTCTCTACTCCAGTGTATGTTTTTGTCTGCTTTGTCAAAGATCAAATGGCAATATGAGCATGATTCCATATCTGGGTAAATATTATGCTTTGACACAGATCCCCCCCACCCTACAACCTTTAATGAACAAATAAAACCATTATGTTCTTTCATTCTCTCTCTTTTCAGATTATGACTTGTTAAAGTTATGTTAAAATATCTATACTGTTATAATTTATAATATTTATCTAGTGTCATGTAGCCATAATTCCCACAGTTGTTTTAAACTTAGCCCTAGTTAAAATGGATTTAATGTTTACTGATAGACTTTTTATAAATTTTCCACTTCTTATTTGGTTTCTCAGATTTATCTTGCAATAGTTTCTTCAAAATGTTTTAAGGTTACTATATTTCCAGCAACTTTTTATTTTTAAAAATCATTGTTTATTTTCTACCATTTTATATTTGAAAAACAGCTTAACTGTGTATAAAATATGTAAGTTGCATTTTTTCCCCAAGAACTGAATAGGCATTGATTAGCCATATGCTAACGTTGTGAGGTATAAAGCCAGACTAATTTTTTCCTCTCTTAAGTGATCTCATATTTTTCCTTATATACTCAACAGAGTTTCCCCTTGCCTTTGATCAATTGCAACTATTATTTCCTGGGATTCATTCAATCTGTAACATCAAATCCTCTTTTATTTCCGAGAAAAAAGTCTTTAATACTGCATTTGAACATTTTTCTCTTCCATTTATACATTTCTCTCTGTTCTTTTCCATTTCATTATTTTCAATTCCTTCATTCTCGACACATTGTCCAAGTTCCTGGCTGTGCCATCAGCAGATTCTGTCCTCCTATTATCTGCTTCCAACCTGGCCCTCATTTATATGATGTGAGGTTTAATTTTCATTTCCACTTCTTTTCTGAGCTCTGCCAGCTTACTTTTTTCATTTCCTTTTGTTGTCTTTTCATTTATTCCATGAACCCTTGTATCTGTGCATTGCACTCTCCTTTTATAGAGAACACTTTTTCATTACATCCTTAGAATTCTTGGAAGAAATTCTGGTTAATATCTTCATGTGCACCATAGCAAAACTTTTCTGCTCCTGTTTCATCTACTTTTTGTTTTTCCTGTGTCTTTTCTTCTTTTTGCTTCTCATAGAATTTGTACTAAAAAAGCAAAAAAAATCGTTCAATGTTTTAGTTTTTTGCTCCAAAATGAAGGGAGTATTGCAAGAGCTTAATTTGTTCATGCACCAGGTATTTCTAGAAGGGAAGTATAAATCTGGCGCTAGGAAATGATATCAGCTAGAAGGCCTTGACCCAGAGTAAAGATCCATGTGAAAGATGTCGTGGGATGCATGCCTATGTGTGTGTGTGTGTGTTTATATGTATTTATGTGTGTACATGTGTGTTCAGCCTCCCTTTAGCTGCAAGGCTACCAAACACCCACAGATTCCCTTCTGTCCTGCTGCAGTGTTAAAAACATGATATATCTGCATTTTTTTTATTTTCTCACATTTTTCTTCCTCTCTAAGATGTCCAACAGGATTCAAAGACACTCCTATAGCCCACCTATTCACCCAATCCCTGTTTTTCAAGAAAAAGTCATTAGTTTTGCCCATGTGTACTATGAGAAGTGGCTGCTTTTCTGGCCCCGGTCAAGTGATAGGGGCACAGCATCCTCTCTAAATGCCCCTGTTTTACTGATGTTGACAGCTTTTCTTTCATTATCATTATTATTATAATAATAAATATTACAATTTAAGATAAGAAAGTTTGACAATTTTCAACAAAGATTATGGGTTTTTTTTTTTTTCTGTTTCTCATTTTTCTTAACAGTTTTCAGTGGGCTTCTGAAGGTTGAAGAGGATATAAATTTCTTCAGTTCTTATAATCAGACATCTCCAACACACAATTTTTGCCAGTTTTACAAAAGTTAGCCAGAGTTATTTTAAAAATAGCTCTCATCAAGAGTATGCATAAATTATTCTTTGTTTTTGTTTCTAATTTTTGTTTACCTTCCAGTAGGCTATTTCCTATATAGTGCTACGGGAGCGTGTACTTTCATGTTACTTTCAAGTCTCATTTAAAGGAAGAAAGTGTTGTAAACAATGCCCATTTAATTATATTCCCTGGCACTAAATCTGCTTTCATAGTTTAGTTTAGGTAGTGCTTGGACGGACAAGGTGACCCTGCAGTCATTGTTACCCTGCTGACTCCTGGCTCCCATTTGGCCAGGTGAACACTGACACACCCCAGCCACTGGGTCACACTGTCCCGAACCACAGGAACACTGTCGAACACAGTCTTGTCCATAGTTATCTTCAGGACAAGTTGCAGGAAAGAGCAAAATAAAGCAGAACAAAACAAAACCAGATTTTCCTTATTAAACATGTTACTGGTCAAAACTTTTTAAAACTTCTAAATACACGGCCCTTTCTTTTAATCAAATAGTTTTCACTAACTTGTCTTCAGTTTGCTTTTCAACCTAAAAAGTTACTTTGAAAAATAAAAACCAAAGAAGGAATTGTTTAAATTCTTGCTTACTTAGAGCCATTTCAGTTGGAGTTAGGAATTTCCAACCAAATATCTAGTATCAAAACTTACATATAATATAAATGCCTCTTACAAATTAGGAACCCCAACTGTTCCCAATTTTGATTGTTTTGCTTTTCCACATGACTCTGTCTTAGCCAATGTGTGTGTTTATGTATACATACATATGTATGTGTGAATATATATTACATATACATTATATAATACATATGTAATATGTATTTGTAATAATCTTCAGTATGTTCTCTTAAATCCCATTCTGGAATCTTAGCTTAAACTCTTGTGCATCAGTATAAGATCCATTATGCTCACAACTTCAAATATTTATTTAAATATTTGTCTTTATTAATTTGTTTTCTTGTTTATTTTTTTGCAACATCATTCCATAAATTCACTGATATGCTTACCAAAATACAGATAATACACAAAGGTAAAATAATATCTGGAGACTCAAGTAAAGAGTAAATATGGTAACAAAATAAACAAAGAAAAATATCATAATTTTTTGAACTTGTAAGAGGTGGGTTACAAATTTGGCTCCGACCTACCTGGCTGTCAAAGCAAAGAAATGGTGCTCAGGTACAAGATCACAGTTTTCTTAAGACAAAAATACTTCCAATGTTCAGGGAATAACAGCTTTTAAAAATGTTTTGGCATGAGGAACTTTCTCCCATTGATTACCTTTGAAGAAGAAATACAATGGAGCCAGCCAGGACTTTCCTTAGGAAATGTTTATGGATTGGCTTTTACTCAAAGATAACTTGGCAGTTGGGGCCTCAGAGGCACCATCCACTAGGTGTCAGCTGTCTGCTACCTACAGTCTGGATTTTGCCTTATTTGTCTTTTATTTTCGGTATGGCGGGGCACTGAGGCAGGGAAATTAAACAGAAAAATTACCCTCGTATAAAAAAGACACAGCAACTAACTGCTCAAGAAAAGTAAACATTTTGGGTATTTTTAGCACATAACAACTTAGTACTCGGCCTAACATACACTATACTATCATGCTTCTAAATGAAGGGATCTCAAATGATGGAATTTCACAATCTGGTCATATGTATCAAGGTGTGCATAAATGAGGGTGAAGGCAGTACTTTTACCTGTAAGATCTATTGATGGTACTTTCACTCTTTTCATTGTGAAGTATAAGATTACAGAATAAAGCACAAAAACATAAAAATGTAGCTCAATGAGTAATCACAAAATGAAGCCATCGTCATTCATAGCACCCATATAAAAAATGCACTATTGGCAGGACTGACCGCCCCCCAACACACACACACCTGCCATGTGCTTTCCTACTGATCATATCCTGTATTTTCCCTGAAGATCATCACAGCCCTGGCTTTAAACACTAGGGTTTCATTCTGACCACATTACTGTCATCAGAAGGGCCAGAGAAGTAGGTCTAGAGTTATTTGAGTTAAGCATTAGCTACCTAAATATTTTAGAAATGGCAGATCTGAAAAAAACAAATGTTTTTGTTAAGCATATCCCTTGAGTGTCTAAGCCTATACATTTTTAAGGATTCTCCAATTTAGGTTTGGTGCCCTAAATTTATGTTCAATAGTTATTTTTGTGATATGTGTTAAGTCTTTGGGTTTTAGGAAACTGTTTACTTTTTGATGAGTAAGGGAACTGCTTGCTTTTAAGCTAGAAAATTGTTAAGGATAAATGAAATTATGGAACTTTAGACAATGGGTTTGACATTGTGAACACAGAAATCTTCAGTTTGCTCTGATCATGGCAACGTGTTTGCTAATTCTGGCTTGAGTCCAAAGAGATCTATTTGGCTGCTTTCACCAACTTCCCATGTACACAGTACTCTTCAACCTAGAATTTAGGTGGGTTTGTGTTTGCTGTTGCTACAGTAAATTATTAAGTAAAATAATTACAACATTTACTGTTCGAAATGCAGTTCTTAAAAACTCAGCTTTAGCAGTTTTGCTACCAGTCAGTATTGGTCCCTGGAGTGATTGGTAGATCCACTCCATAATAGCTAAGAGTAACTTCCTTTGACTGCAGTCAGCTCCGATGAAGCCAGGAGGGTAGTCACAGGTGCCAGTCGTGGTGCTGCAGCTGGCACCATTCAGGCACTTATATGTGTTTCAGCAATATGGACCATGTGTGCTTCTTGGGCATCCTGATAAAGGAGAACAAAACTGTATGTGGTACTGTGACTTTTCACTAAGGAAGTATAAGACTTAACTTTGACCTTCCTTGGAAATCTACCTACTTTAAAACATGCCTAAATAGGAAACAATTCATCAAACAAGGCTATCTCGTTTCAATCAAGATAAATTCATTGTTTTTAAAGTTTAAGTACTATAGTTTGTCTTGTCTAGAATGAGCTGAGTTTAATACATATATGAATTCAAAAAGGACCCAAGTATAGAGGGTGTCTCTTCATTTTCTGTTAGTTTTTCAATCTTCTATGTTTATGTTCATGGATGTGTGGCCCACCATGTTGATACCTGTGTAAGAGATAAATAGCCCTAAAATAGTTTGTATTCAGATTCAAATTTTTGTGATCTCTCTCTCTCTCTCTCTCTCTCTCTCTCTCTCTCTCTCTATATATATATATATATATATATATATATATATATATATATATCTCCTATCTCCAAACTTATGGTTCTCACCTGAGTCTTAGATTTGGCTTATTGTCTCAAAGAGCAAAGAGTGGCTACTTCTTTCTTCCCTTTGCATTCCAGTTTGAAAATGAAATTCTCCATGATGGAGATGGAAAGCAAAATGTTTTAAAACTGTTTATGCCAAAAGTTATTTCTGTGTTATAGCTGCTGTATTTCTTTATTGCTTTCTGTGAAAGATTATGGGCTCACTTCACATTCTCTACTTTCATTCCCTCCTTCAAGGCATGTCAGTTCTCATAGCTAATTGATTTTTTCTTGGTGCACAGCATTTTTTAGTCCTCTCAAGTAGTTCTTTTTCCCCCCTCACTTATAGAAATTCAATAGAGTGTACCTAAAAAGCAAAATTAACAATTTTTAAAAGTCTCCATCTCTTTGTTTTCTCCAATTTGCGAAGAAATAAAATTCTTCTTTTATGTCACCTGGGGCAGTCTTTTAGAATGTAAATTTTTACAGTTTTAATCAAGTTACTAATTTAGTAAAAGAAATGTGATTCTGAAAATGAATATTTGGCTACTTGATATTAGAGAAAAACACATAAGACAAGCTGAAGACATGGCAATTCAATGAATAGGGTCTGGTATGTACTGCTTGCATGTTGCTTCTGAAAAGGAAGTTAAAAATGTTGATTGGTATAGAAAACTCTAGAATCAGGTCACTGTGAAGTGAAAGACTACATGGATTTTTGTGCAAGTGAGGAAAAGAGAAACACCGTATAAAGTGAAACTTATGTTTTTAGTGAGGGGAATGTTACACTTTGCATGTAATCATGAGTATCAAATAAGCATCTTGGTTGATAGGAAAAAAGAGCTTATGCATAATATGATGAATTTAAATAACTGATGCACCTGAAGGTCTAGATGTTGAGACAGCTTTCATGTGACTCAAGGTTACTTGGGAAACATAATTTTCCTCTGACATAAACCCATTTTGCAAACTATCTTAATGATGGTTTTACATTTGATCAAATCACCCCTTGCTGTTCTTTTTTCATATATAGAAAAAAAATCACCTGACTTTTAGCCTTCAACTTAATTATATTTTTAAAATTAGGGCACTGACCCTGATGAAATTAACCTACTAATGAGTGTGCCATCTGTTGAAAGACAGTATCTGTGCTAACCTCTTAGTCCCACAACTCATTAAACTTATATCAAGAGTATGGTATACGTTTACAGATGTGCCCATAACATTTTTTTTCCAAGAGTAAATTATATTATTGACAATTTCACTTTCCCATCCAATTCTGTGCTGTGTAAAAGTTTGACTTCTGGAATCATGCACACAGCCCTTGCTCCAATGTTCACTAAGGGAAACAAGGAAACACACACTCAGGACATAAAGATTTCATTTCTATTTTCCCCTCCCTTATTTCCTAAAGTTCCATTTTGATCATTACTTGTCCTTTGCTCTATCTTTCACAATTATTTCTCCCTGGAAATTCTGTCCCTCTGGTAATGTGTGTTTAGTCATTTTCTGTTACCAGGTGACTATTTTTTCCCATCTTTGCACAATCTTGTCCTCTTGCACCCTCATACCAAGAAGCAGCTTGGGTAGGAATTTACAATTCTGATTTGTTTAAATATTAAAGGTTAAATGGCAAGTCTCTCTGCTACTGTATTCTTGCATGATGTGAATGGCATTTGGTAGTTTCATTAGAAACTTAGAACAAACAAGGTTGTGACTGTATCCTGAAACACATAGTTCCCAAGCAAATGAAAAGCATAGGACTATTTTCCACAGGCTCTGTTTTCCTAGTATTTTATCAGGTTACTCATGCATATACTAACCATTTTTTACACCATTTTACATTATTCTTGAAAAAAGATACTAAGATTTGGTCTGTCTGAATTTTTATTGCTATGAGCAATAGCATTAAACCAAGCTTCTATGAATGTTTTGGTATCTTCCTCCTTGCACTGGTGAGCTATTCTGTGGCTCATATTTCCCAAACCATTCTATGCTGAATGTGGGGGTGTTCTTATGAATACTGTTAATGGAATTGACCGTGGTTATAGAGGGCTCTAATGCCTTAAATTCTCTTAAAAAGAGTGACTATAAATAGTATGTATTGGATGCATGTTGGAGAAATAAAAGGTTTCCAGGGTCTGTGGTCACTTTAAAATCTCTCACTGGTCATAAAGTACATAGTACTATTAGTTTACATCTAACAAGGAGTTGCTTTCTTCCTACACACTATGGGAATGACCAAGCTGGGAATGACCCACCTATCCTCCGAATTGTGAACAAGTGGTGAGATTCTACTGCAAGTTTGTTTGCTTCCTCTGACCTCTGGCAAGAGAAAATTTTGATTCTCCACTCTGCACTTGAGAACATGAAAGCCTGGTTGTTCTTGGCTGCTGAAACTTTTGCTTTTGAGCCAGCTACACCTTTTATAGATATTTTCTTGAATCTTTTTTCATAGTTCTGTAATTATAGTGAATGTTGCCAAGGAACCCTTGCAGCCACGTCCAACCACGTGTTGCCTGGAACTAAGCCAATTTGACTTGTCAGGGAGCGGCTCCCTGACTTGGCCAGCATCACTTTTACAAGGTGAAGCTACTACCCTCCTTCAACTCAAGGTAGCTTGCCTTCTGAAATGAAAGTCCTGCCCACTTATATGTAACTTGATATTATTTTATCAAGATAAAATATACTTGATATCAGAAAGGAATTCTGTCTGAGATATGGGAAAAAGCAAATGTAGAAAATAACATCCTTTCTTCTGATACCAGGGTCCTTGAAATTTGCCATAACCAAAAACTAATAGAAACTGATTAACTTTATATTGTAGTTCTTCACTTTAAGTTTGAATAATGGCAATGGTTATGGACCCCAAACAAAATAGTAATTGAAATAATTTTCATACGTGCCTAATAATATTTTTAGTTGGTAATGTTTGAAATTAGGATAAAATAGGGAAGTGATATTCAAAACACATATGCAATGGCTTCTAGAAAATTAAAATCAGTATCTGGACCATGAGCCTATATTTTTTATTTTTGTTTGGGGAGAAAAATCCCCAAATCATTATGTCCTTGCAGAATTGTAAAAGGAAAGTAGAAGGAATTTGCTATAGAAACAACTAGGGAGGAAAGAGAGTAGCATTCGCCAAGATGGGGTAAAGCTGAAACTGAGGCCAAATAATTTTATTCTTAAGCCTATAAAAAGTACATTATAAATAATTACAAGCTTAAAAAATAAGTAGCTGACTGAACACTTTAACATGTTCCTTGGGACTTTTTTGCGTGTTCCTCTGTAACTATTTTGATGTTAAAGTGTCCTAACAATTCAATAGAAGGTGTTTGGTCTAGGAACTATTCTTTTTTATTACACATAATGAGCCAACTGATATTTTATCATTTAAGCTAGTCATCATTTTCATTCCATAATAACAGTCCGTTTAATTTGATTGCTCCTCAGCAGACCCTGGAACTAACTTACTTTATGAATCACTTTAAATATATTGTCATTTGTTGTATGTTGATTTATAATATAAATAATAAAGTTAATGTAAATAAGTTTATATTGCCATCTTTTTTCTTTTTTTCTTTTTATCTCTTTCTTTTCATGTTGGATATTTGTAAAGACCTTTGAGATATTTTAAACAGAAAAGGCAAAATACAAGAATGAGTTACCCAAGAAAGTATGTTTTCAACTATTCAAATAAAAATTCTCACAGAATTTGCGATGAATTAGAAGCTTGAATTAACATTTGCCCTTTAGTATTATGAGTGATGACGTACCCCGCTGGTGCCTCCTCAATAAATTACAACTGAGCACAGAACTCACTTACAGAGATGACAGTGGTTTCCATGGTAGCCAAGCAGACAGGTACATCTCTCTGTGACTGGGTGACAGCCCCCATTCTCAGCTGAACACTGACATACCTGGTTATAGTCTTTCCCATATGTGCCTGGTAGACAAACTAAGGGGAAGAGGAAATGTAAACCCAATGAATTAAATTTGTCTGTGTAAATATAGCTCTAAAAGTGAAAGCAGGGAAAAATTTATTAAATAAGACCATTGCCTACAGAAGTGTGCTGCCCTTTGGGATTTAGGTTTCATTAAATTTACTTGGGGATTACTTCACTGTTTGATTTTGTTTTGTTCAGTCAATTTGTGACCGACTGTCAAGGGCCGGCTGCAATTTTCTTGTCACTGAAAAAAAATCATAGGGTAATGTCAGGTAAAATCAACTAAAATAATAGTATAATTCATGAGGGACCACATATCTGGATAAAGGTATTTTTTTTCTGGTGCAGCCGGTTTAAACTCAGAATGTTGTTTCTTTCTGCACATTAGCATGTACTGTATTTGTGTCACTTGTCAGCCACTCTGTTGGGTTCTGCTGTTTTCTTTTTACCAACCAAGCAGTGAAAGCTTCCCTCCAATTTTGGAATAACATCATGACATTTAAAAAAAAATAAATGGTGGTTCTGTGTATTTTTCAGCTTATCAAATGGAGTCAAGTAGACACTATTGAGTTTCATGCTTGTGTTTTCAATGACAATTCAAACAAATTCAGTGAAAAAACATCAGACAACTTGGTCTTTAGGGCTTGCAGACCTAAAATTGAATATTTATAATTATTGGATCGACCTTTTTGTTTATTACTTAGGGGCTTTGACATCAGGAGTACATGAAAGAATTAAGCTGCTTTAAAAGATCTCATATTAGTGAAGTTATTGATTGTTTTGTTCACTGCATCCAAGTTTTTGTCTGCTATTCCTGGTTGCCTATAGGGTGGCCCTTGTTTTCTTAGCATCCACTATCCTTAAAGATATATTATTGCCCAGCTTTCTTTAAGTAAAATTGATGGCAATGATAGAAATTCTAACTTTATGGGACATTGGTTGCCTGATTAGTATTAAAAACAAAGACAGATAAAACATAGAGTGGATAATCCAAAAAATAAATAAATAAATAAGTTCTCAAAAGGATTTTCTTCTTCCTGTTCTTCACAGGGACAACATAAATATGACAGCATTAGGTGGAATTTGACTCAGCATCCCAACAACTATTTATATAATCTGCTATTGGTCTAAATATCTATTTATCTAAACATCAGTGACTGTTCAAATATTTATCAATAAAGCATTCATCCTGAACTTGCAGATAGACCACAAGGCCCATCTAGCTTTACTGTCTGAAAAGGTTATTAACTTGGTTGTTAAGTGGCTAAACAAGAGACCTGTTATGGCATTTCAGAGGTGGCTGGAGTGAATGCGTGTGATGTTCTTACTTTCACCTCATTGTCATTGAACACATGAGGGTACCATCTACGTTCCACTGCAACATGATGAGAGAAACTACCTAATGGGAGATTTCTAACATGAAATGTTGACAAAAAGTCAAAAAATAAAAATATGTTTCATTGGAGGCTTCTGGTAGCTTTAGAAATGAAGAGATGAAGTTATTACAAATTCTTCCTATCATTGGGAAGATCCATTTTTGCCATGGGATTGTGTGAGCATAAAGCTTAGTTTTCACACAGAAAATATGCCCACAAAACACTGTGCTCTGAGGAGATTAATTATACTGAAAAGTCAAAATGGCTGTGCTGAATACAATAGGGTTTGTATAATGAATTCCAGTATTCCAATCAATTTAGCCATTCCCCATGTTGAGGTCTGGAACCCGCTGGCATAGAGCTTTGACAGAAAGGACTTTGGCCTGATGTGCTTTGAGAGAGTCATCATACAAATTTTGCTAGTCTGTAGGTATCCATGAAGGTGGTGTGGTCAAGAGGAAATTGCATAAACTTTGGGTCAGGCAGACCCCAAAATACTTATCTCTAGTGTTAAGGAAGTTATTTAAGCTCTAAGATCTTCAATTTCCTTTTCTATATAATGATTATAGAATCTAACTTGCAGATGGTTATGAGGAGTAACACAGATCTAGTAACATATAGGAATCTCATAGTGCCTCAACAAAATTTATTTCCTTTCTGTAGAACCCTTATATTTAAAATCAGAATCAACTGTTCAACGAAGGTGCTGTATATGGGCAAACACCATAAAAATTAGCATAACTATTGTAAAAAATTATCTGATATTTAAAGACCATCTTTAAATGTATCTACTATTCAGGGAAAATTATTTCTTAAAAACAAAAATTGAAATCACCTGATATGAAGTTTCTGAAACACATAAATAAAATGTATCCATATTTTCATTATTTTTCCAATATCTTGGGGCTTTATGAAACCATTCACAAACGTTAATCATTTCTCCAACCCATGAGGAGCACAGGCACATCCTTAGCTTTGATTATTGAACTCCAGAGGAATCAAAATTGTAGAAGATACAAATAATTTACTCATGAACAATTGACCTCTTAGTGCTCTTTCAGTCAGTTCTCAAGTGGATGTTTAAACCTTATTGAAGGAATTTACCATTTGTATTGCAAAGAAATGAAATGAAAATAAAGAAATAAAATCACGAAAAAGCATTCTGAATGTCTTCCAAAAAGAATTTTTGAGAAATATTGCAGTATTTCTTGAGTTACATGGTCATCATAACAAACATCCATCAATTATGACTCAGCTAAATAATGGTGACTTTGGCTAAGACTTTAGAGGAAATGAAAACCTGATAGCCTCATGCTCTCTGCAAGAGAAGGTGGTAAGAGAAAAAAAAAACCAGTTACTCTTGTTAGTTATCATCTCATGCTTCTTGATGAACTGCTTCGTGGTGCATGATTTCAGTCTATCTTACAAGCTATGCAGAATTCTGAAATGTTGTCTGTAAGATACTGGGCTATAAGGACAATAGACACCTTCCAGCTTCTGTTTACTACTTGTTTGCTAACCGCAAGGCATTATGAGTACATTATGAGAAGCAGAAGACAAAGACAAAAAACATGGAAACCAGAGTCTCTCAGCTAGGACCCAGAACAGGTTAGATCCTATCAGGGGCAGGATAAGTAAGAATCACTGTGGGGCGATGCATGATCAGTATATAAACAACTTAGCTATGAAAGGGTCACTAGCACACAAAGGGGGGGTCCCTGCCCAAAGAAGAGGCCACTGCCCTGGCACTCTGGGGGCTCGGACCCTAGCTCGAGCTAGACAATAAAACTCCTTTTGATAATTACAGCCTTGGTAACTCTGTCTCTCTGTCCTGCGGCCCTGCGAATCTTGAATATAACATTGTCATTCAGTCAAGAAAGATTTCCTGAATACCTACTATGTGCCAGCTAAACAACCATTAGCAAAAACACACATGATTCTTGTACCTATCACATTTACAATAGTGAAAAGATAAGCACAATTAAATAATCATTCAAATAAATATCTAATTTAACATGTTATAAGTGTGTAAGGTGTCATGAGGAGAACAACATCAAAAACTCCAGTTTAGACTAGCAGGTGTGGGATGGAGTTGTGTAGTCCCAGATATTCTCTCTGAGATCACTATTTAACTGAGATCTGAAACACTGTAGAAAGAATACATGCAGTGGTGAGGGAAGGGGGAGGGGAAAAGAGTTGGGAGGAGAAAAAAATTTTCAGAGAAATAACCCTGCATACATATAAGCTACTGACAGGATTCTTAAGGAGTATATTGTCAATGGTATGTGTATATTAGACAATGGTCAAGCTTGCATTATTATGAACATTTCTGTGTATCTTATGGCTGCTGCAACAGCAATAAACAATAAAACAACACAGATTTATTATCTCACTGTATTGTAAGTCATAAATCTAAAATCAAGGTGTTGGCAAGGCTATGTTCCTTCAGGAGGCTTGAGGGGACAATCTACTTCCTTGCCTTTTCCAGTTTCTGGAAGCCACCTATAGTCATTGGTTTGTGGCACCTTCCTGCATATTCCAAGTCAGCAGCTTCATTTCTCTCTTGTCTGATCTCCTTATAAAAACTTTATGATTACATTGGGCCTACCCAGATTACCTAGCAAAATCTCTCCATTACAAGATTATTAACTTAATCACATTTGTAAGTCCCTTTTGCTGTGTAAGGTAACATATTCACACATTCTGAGAATTAGGACATAGACATCTTTGAGGGGCCATTATTCAGCCTACCACCATCTCTGCATCTCCAAATGTTTCAAGCAGTTTCTGATTTATCCCTTGTAGACTATGTTATAATATAGAGGGTCATGTTCTTTACAATAGCTTGATGCACAGCTCTACAGAAATAGATACAAATATTATATTTTTTAAAACTACATGATATGAAAAATATATGGAAAAACTATGAGAAGTTATTTTAGAAATTTTATTTAGTTAATGGATCCAAAAGAGACATTTTCATACAATGCCACATTGAGAATGACTTTAGACTCTTGGGAGGTTAGGACCCAGCAAAAACTTTAGAAGGAGCTTGTGAGTTCCAGAGACATCTAGAGGGAGACCTGGGAAGAGGAGTTGTGCAATAAAAAGAAAAATTTCCCAATAGCTAAAACTTAGAGAAATGAGGTATTAACTATAGATCACAATGGAAGTCTCTAGACCATGAATTATTGGCTCTTCTCGGGTGTTCTATATAATAACACTAGTGTTCTATATAACAACATTATTGCCTTGTTTTTCTTTAAAAAGAAAAAAAAGGACTTTAGGGGCACTCTATAGTCTATGTTGTTCTATCCATAGAACAGCTTTTGCTTTTTGTACAAGGTCTCCTTTAAGCAGTTGCTATTACATATGTAATAAGATAAGCAGGCATTAAATCACTTGCCCAGAGGATCTGGACAATAAGTGACAAAACCAGGAACATACCTGGGTATTCTCAGAATGAGCTCTGAGCTTTTCCCACTATCTCAGGGATTCTTAGGAAGTGAGATGGCCATTAATATTGTATTAATATAACCTTGAAGAGATTACAAAGGTAGATAACAGGAAAAGTTGTGGTTTAACTTACTAGTTAGGGAAATCAGCCTGGAAAGATTTACATTAAATATTTCTTATTTATCTCATTTATTATTAGCCATCCAGGCCACTGGAAGAACTAGTCAAACCAGTTTGAAGTAATGTAGTTAATGCTTCTTCGTAGTCAAAATCATTCTAGGCAACCAAATGACCATACCAACCTCTATTGGCAGTTTCTGTGTAGATTTAAACTATTTCTCCATATTAAAATACATTCTACTCTTTGAATGAATCAGTAGGCATACTCAAAAATAAATGAATAAACAGTGACCGGTTTTGATTTAGGTAGAATTTAAATCATTTTGACCAGCAAGATATAACCTGAATATAGGTAATCAACCAAAAGATTTTGTAAGGGAAAAATTTGTTGTTTTTGACTTGCTGACTTCACAGGTGTTTGACTGATTTTTATTAAAAATTGAGGAGTCAGATTCAAGTTGAGACAGAGTCAACTAGAGAGACAAGTAGATTAAGCATCATAGACACTGAACCTTACCTAGTTTTACTGAAGGGTACATTTGCCAATAGTACATTATGCTTCTGAGAATCAGGTATGATCTTTTTCAAGATGACTTTTAAAAGGTGATTATTTACCTTTTCATAAAATTTAAAGACAGGTGAGATATCAACTAGAGAATTTAAAGAATATGTTCTGATTTAATTATTTTATTTACTGATTTATCTAATTATTGTCCATGAGCATATTTCTGGATGGTAAACATTTTATGAATTAGCATACATATAAGAAAATGAAATGAACTGATTTTTTGTTTGTTCAATCATGTTTGTTTTAGCATTTGGCATGGTGTAGAGTAACTCCTTGTAGGAAGACCCTTTTCAACCAGGCAAGAAGATACATTGTGCAGTCCCAAGATCCACAGTCCTCCCCAGCTGTGGCAATTATAAACTCCATGGCCATTTGCACTAGCACAGTGTCCCTGACAAGCTAAATAAGTATATGCTGAAAGAAAAGTGTTTTGGATTGTCAAAAAAAAAAACTACCCAACACCCCGCCAGCTTAAAAAAAAAAAAAGCCTATGGCTTTCATGATGGGCAGAGAGGTATATTCAAATTTCATCTAATATTTTGCTTTTCACAAATTGGGATTGACCTTTTGTGGTTTATGACAGCATATTTTGCTCAGGTCTTTATCAAAGGCCTGGAATCACCGGGGTGATAGATCAGCTGTCATCCACCCGTTCCTCAGAATGTCTTTGTATTAAACTAATGGTCCAGCAGAGCAGCTAGCCTGACAGGCAGGTTATTTATTTGCAATCTGGTAAAAGAACTGACAACTTCATTGTTTTAATTGTTCATTTTTCATGGGTTGATGCATTAGCTCACTCGGATCTTTGTGCTTCAGTCAGAGAATAAATATGTGGGAGTCAGGACATTAGAATGACTGGGTCCCTCTTAAAGTTCAAGAAGCTGCAGATAGCCTTGGTGCCGGCTGTGATTACCATCGGTCCACAAGCATCTGGGGATTTCTTTGTCTTATCTCTGTTCTGCATCTCTTTCCTCTCTTTCAGGAAGACCTATGATGTCAGCCACTGATCTGATTGTTTCTTGAAACAATGTTCCTGGTTCTCACAGCCTATTAAAGGAGAAAGACTGGAGTGGGCTGAGAGTCTTCATGGCTCAGTTAGGGTGGGGGCCTGCCAGACTATGTCATAGAATCAAAGAGGCCCAGAGATCTCACAAATCATAATATCGTGGAGAACAGATACAGTTCAAGTCAGAGTTTCTCAGAATCACTGGCAAAAATACAAGGCCTGGCCTAAAAACAGGTGGCCTGACCTCACCCTGAGACATTCTAATTCAGTGAATCTTTGGTGGTAACTATATATACATGTATATGTGTATATAAACAGATATATATATAAAAGTAATTATATATATGTACACATATAATTATGTTTACTAATTAACCAACTGATAACAATTATGTTGATCAATCATAAATGTAATTATTTTGGGTTTTTTATATATTCAAATTCTAATATGAACTCTCAGTTGAGAACCCTCTAGAGTCTAGATCAATACCATCAATTTACAGATGAGATATCCAGTAGATTAAATAACTGAATTAAGAACATAGTCAATTTGTAGCAGAGCTAGAACTAGAACCAAGGAGTCTGGACCCTTGAGCCAATGCCCTTTATAGTCTCAATATCAGATACCATTCTCCAGGAACTATTGAGACACATTGAGGAAGTTCTACCAATAGCTTTTGCACATGCTAATTTGCAAAGGCACAATATGGAGGTCACCATTTATACTCAAGGCTCATCTCAAAATCTAGCCTTTAGAGAGCAGAGGACATCATCACAGTTCAATTACAAACATGGAATGGGTTTCTGTTAAGCTAGTGATATTCAAATTTCATTATTACTTTACTCATTTTCTTCACATTAAAATCTAGAATAGGCCAAGTGTGGTGGTTTATGCTTATAATCCCAGCATTTGGGGAGGCCAAAATGGGAAGATTTCTTGAGAACAGGCATTCAAGACCAGTCTGGGCAACATAGCAAATGCCAACTCTATAAAAAATTTAAGAATTAGCCAGGTGTGGTGGTATGTACCTGTAGTCCTAACTACTCAGGAAGCTGAGGCAAGAGGATCACTTAAGCTAAGGTATTTAAGGCTACAGTGAGCTATGATCATGCCACTGCACTCCAGTCTAAGCAATCGAGTGAGACTCTGTCTCAAAAAGTTAAATTAAATTAAATTAAATTTAAAATAACTCTAGGGGTCTAGGGGGGAGGTAATGTTTTATTATTCTTAATATGTCTGACACCTCACATAGAACCTAGACCACAGAAGGTGCCCAATAAATGTTTGGGGGAGGGAGGAAGGAAGGATAGAAGGAATTAAGGAAGGGAGGAAGGCAGGCAGGCAGGCAGGCAAGAAACTTCTATAATGCAATATACATAACTGTGTGAAAGGCTTGTCCTACGTAAAGACAGAACGCTGGGTCCCTGTATGGTGTGTTTATTTTCCATTTGATTATTAAACAGTTATTGAATATTTACTATAGATCAGGGTCCTATGCTTGGCACTGATGATATGGAATTGAATAAGATTAGCCTCTGTTTTCAAGTACTCAACAGACTGATTCAGGAAGATATGTGAAAAATTGATAGAAAACAATCTGATAAGTCCTACTAATAGAGACTTTTAGAAATGGCTAAAACACCTTAGAAAAAGAATAATTAACCTCTCAGGAGGAAATCAGGGTATCCTTACAAGGCAGCATCAGAATTAGGGCTAGAAGAGTGAGTAGAAATTCACCAGTGAGAAGGAACAGCAAGAATGTATATTTTATTAAAAGTGATAATTATATTTCTTTCATGGCTAAAGGATGGGATTTAGGGACAGGTTTGATGCTGGAGGGTTGTGTTGAGCCTTAGAAGTGAAAGAGTTTTTAATATCATGCTGAAGCCTTAATCTTATGCTCATAGGTAGCCATAGAAAGAACACAAAAATGTGCATATTGGATTAGAGAATAGCAGCCCGTCGGAGCCCTTGTAGGTATTCTAGGAAGAGACAAGAACCCGAACCAGACAGAGATCTAGAGAAGGAAGGAGACAGAAGCTGGACTAAGAGATTGTTTTGAGGTGGAATGGGAACCACTCAATGATAGCTTATATAAGAGACCAGAAGAAAGGCTCTGTTTCTTTATAAATATTTATTCTATTGCTTGTTCTTATTTGTTTGTTTTATGCCAGTGGCCCCTCTCTTCCAAAACAGTGTAAGATTCTCACATTCTAATTACAAATGGATTAAAAAATATTAAGAAAATGACTTCAGAAGGCCACAACAAATAAGCAAGTCTGAATCGGTGTGCAGATGTTCTTATGTTTTTGATAACAGGCCTTTTCAGCTTACGTTGAAAAGTAAGTTAGGTGGAGCACTGGTTAGAGAAGGCGTGAAACAGGATAGAGGTATTGTGAAAGCTTCAGGATGTAGATACACAGGGGCTGAGGACTGGCAAGCAGCACGAGCATGTGGATCAGAAAAGAGGGATGCTCCTAAGATAATGGATCTAGGATCAGTCCTGAAAACAATTGGTTCATTCCTTTTAGGCTTGCCTTCTGAGTATATAGTTATCTAGGAGATAGCCCCTGAGAAAATATTCAGAGTGTTTCAGTAGTAAATTTAAAGTTACGAGGTTTTTTTTTCCCACAATGGACACCCTATATACCACTGTTAGCATGGCAACCCACTAGGGCTGTGGTCCCCAAACCCGGGGCTACAGACTGGTACCAGTCCATGCCCTGTTGGGGACTGGGCTGCAGAGCTCTGCTGCCCCTCCACCCCCCCATTCCTCTCTCCACTCCTGTCCATGGAAAAATTGTCTTTTATGAAAGTTAGGAAAAAGGGTGAGGGGGATGCACAGGAGTAGGTGAATGGCAGGCAAGCAAGTAAAGCTTTGTCTGTATTTATATCTGCTTCCAATCACTGGCATCATCGCCTAGCTCCCAGCCACTCCCACCCTATCTGTGAAAAAATTGTCTTCCATGAGACTGGTCCCTGGTATCAAAAAGGTTGGGGACCACTGCACTGGGGCACTAATGACGGCTACTGTGCCTTTTGTAGAACTTGGCAGCTTCCATCCTCCAGATGTGCAGATAGTATTAATAAATACCTAGCAACAATTTTTGTCCCTCATTAGTGCTCCCGACAAAAAACAGTGAGTCAAAATTTTATAATTTTAACATTTTAATGTAAAGCTGATGGATTATATTAATAACCCACAGAAGATATATCCATTCTGAAAACCAAGGGTTAATTGATTCATGCATGTATTTCAATCTTCTCTCATGTTTTGTTCACCTGCTAAAAGGTGAAAATAAGTAGCATGGTTAAAATACCTGTGGTTAGAAGACTAATCTTCAGTAGATTTTCAGAAGACAGAAACTCAAGGGAGGGAGGGGTGAGACAGAAAGTAAGAATGATCTGATATCAGGTTCAAAAAATAAATGTTATGGAGACTTGAGGAAAGGATAACAATAAGAGTTGACATTTTCTGAGTACCTACTATGTGTTTAGATATTATTCTAAGCCCTCTACCTGTATTATCTCGTTTGATGACCATAACAAACACATGGGGAAACAACTATTATTATTTTCATTTTACAAAGGAAACTGAGGAAACTAATGTGAAGTTATTTTCCCAAAGTTTGCATAGCCAGATTAGCCTCCCTAACCATGATATGATAGTGTTTCTCAAAAGTTACTATGGGTACACTAACAGAAAAATATGAATATGTTGTATTGGCTTATGGGCTCTTGCAGAGGGATCTACGATCCATGTTCTCACTTCAGTTCACAGAATCAGTATTTGGAGTTACTGATTCTTGCCTGTGTTACCCTAAGAAAGTTACCTCCTTTCCGAGGGCCATATTGGAGTTTGTCATTTCCATAGTTCCATTTAGTTTTAAATTTCAAATACTTGTTTGAATGAAAATCATTAGTAAAACACCTTTAATAATGAAAATATCATACATTCCACTTCAGTATGAGTACAAAATAAGTTGGCTATGCTATGCTATATTTAAAGCCTTAGTAACTGACAAGTTAGGTTAGATTCCACAATATTCTGTTCCTCTAGAAAACAGGCATTAAGTTTAAGATGCTATGTCACCAATAACTGCTTTCCTCAAGATCTGTAGAATTTAAAGGACAGGAGCTACACACAAAAAAAGGACACCAATATCCAGCACCCTGAGTTAATGGATTATCCAATCATACTTGATGCAAGAATTGTCCTTTGAAATGACAATGAAAGCTGTCAGTAATATCTACTTAGAACTCACAGACTGGATGATGAGCAATATGGCAACTTAGACAAAGGGGGTAGGCAGTAAACCCTGAAATTCAAGATACTTATGCATTTGTGCTTCTACTCAAGTATGTTAATATACTCCCTTTTTTAAATACCCCCTTAAAAGCACATACAAAATAAAGTTTATAGAATACATGATATTAGAGCAACATAATTAATAGTGATTGTTTCCTCTTTTCAGATTTTCTACCAGAAGAGAGGCACTTGCTTTTCGACTATAATCCTAAAATGTTAATTTGGAGGATCCACGTAATAGGAATTCTTAATGATAATATTTCTTCATAAGAACACTAAGATCAAAGAAAGTCAACAATTAATAATCCAATATACTAATGAAACTTCTGTACCAGTGAGCAGCTCAAATCCTGACTTGAAAAGCATGTGTTTGTTTGGCCATCCTGAACATTATTTCCCCTTTATTACTCTAAATAAATAAGTAGCAAAAATTTAAATACAAAAGAAAAAGTGTGCTACTTTGCATGATGCAATGAAATCAAATAACTGTAGGAGAGTAAGTAGATTCTTTTCAGTTTGAATTATAGAATCATGCTTTCAGGTCATGGCTGGTGAAAACAAATGCCCACTTCTTAACACTGATATTTTAAAGACAGATATAATTATCTGTCATAAATATTCACTAAAGTTTCTCACTCAATTTGCAAATATTAATTCAATGCTTACTATGTGACAGGCACTGAGATTATTCGGGAGAAGTGCAAAGTTGACCAGATCATAGGGTTTTCTTTATCTCAGTCACCATTTTGTCTGAATTCCTTAAGAATAAGAACAACAAGATGCTTGAAGGAAACTGGCCTCTAACTTAATTGTTCATCTCAACTTCAGCTACTTTAACTGCCAACTCTCCAAAACAAACTCCAATTCAATTAGTAATAAAATATCACAACTCTCCATGAAGCTCTCTCACTTCCTGGCGCAATGGTCCAAAGTAAGAGATTGAAATGAACTACTTGCTTCATTTTATCACTCTCTCCTTAATATTGTCCTGAATAAGTCACATTCTTTCTTAATAATTTGAAAGCATTTTCATTTGTGCCCTGGGAATGACGAGAGAAGCTTTTAATATTATTAAGTCTAGATCAAATCAATCGAATGTAACTTGGGCACTGGACTAATGCTTCTTTAACCCACACCCCCTTCTTACCAATTATTCAGGACTATATTGGTGGCCTTGTTAGAAAATCCTTGACATCTATGATCGGAGGTTCTAGACACAGACCACTGTCATACATTTTGCTGACAACCTTTGAACCAAGCTGCCAAGTCAAAGTTTACCCTACAGTCTTAAAATCCAAATGGTGATTCATTATTTGCAAACAGAGAGACAGATTACCATTGTTAACTTGACCTTAGCCTCTAACTTCAAGTCAAAAATGCTTGAGGACCTGGCCATCTTAACTAGAGCAAGACGTAAATCAAACTGTCTTCAACAACACAAAGCAACGAATGGCTGGCATCTTATGAACGGTAAAGTGCAGTGGGGTTTCCTTGGAAGATGAAGTTGAGGCTGATGACAAAAGACCCCATTACTTAATTGAGTTTAGTAAAATATGAGGAACAAAGTTTGCCATGGTTTCAAATAGTTTGATGAATAAATAGTCATTCTGAGAGCTTGCTAACTGACTACTCCTTGGCAGCAAAGTTTTTCTGATTATGAGTAAGACAACAAAAAAGAAAACTGTCCAAAAACATGGATAATATTGTCTTAACTTCCTTGCTGCAACCAAATCAAATTAGTGAATTATATTCTTGTATTGGCTTTACTTGCAGGATTTGGAGCAAAATAAGAGAATGGAGAAGGCAGTAAAAAGGCTGCTAACAGGAAAAAAGAATTTGCTCTGGACAAAAACAATTTAGGTAAATGAAGAAGGCGTGGTGAGGTTGGTTAGGGGAGAGTGAAGGCCAGGCCAGGCCAGATACTATCATCGAATAAGAATTTTACGAGTATGTTAAATCTCATCATGTCATGAGTTAGATAGCAATTTTATTAAATTTTGGTTGAACTGAATTGAGGCACTGTGGATCCACAATTTCTGGAAAAGAAAGACTTGCAAGTTTCAATAATAACAGGTCATTATTGTTTTTGATATATGATACCAACTCTACTTTTTCCACTGAGTTTTAACTACAAACTAGAGGTAGAAGCTAAAATATGTGTATGATTTTTAAAAAATGTTGATAAAATGTGATTTTTAATGCTTTCATTTTTTCAATATTTAAGCTAAAGTTTATCACAATGTTTACGTTTATTGCATTCACTTCATTATTTACTCAAAGTTCTTGCTGTAGTCTTTGTCTTCAATGTGTAAGAGCATTTGCCATGCAGGGAATCGCCTGTATTCTTGTGGTAATTCAACTGGTATTTTAAGGCTCTGTTCAAAATTTGTGTAGCTCTTGATGTTACTGTAGGGTCTTTCTTTCCACGGGTATTTGCTTTATCATAGCATTCAGATGGAAGGTGCTTTGAAAACACATTCATTCTCACTCCTGACTCTTCAGAAATTACATTATGGAACCATAAAGCTACCAACTTTGGAATCAAATCCAGTTTTTAAAACCAAACTAAATCAAAATTAAATATTGAAAAATTTTTAAGGTTGATAAGGGATAACATTGATCCTAATTTTGTAAGGTTATATTTATTATTTGCTTTTCTGCTTCAGATCTGAGAGGAGGTAGAACTCTGTTATGAATCTGGAAATGTGTGACAATTCAATATTATTACTCTTGATGTCTCCATAAAAGTATTGGTTTTGTAAAACAAAACCTTTCGAAAATTGTTCTAGGAAAAAAAAAATCACTTTTCTACACAAACAGCAAATAAGCCCTTCAGAGGGTTCTTCCCAGAATTCTTTGTAATACAATGTTTCCAACAAAAGATGATACATCCCAGAAACACCGCAGACATTTCTCTTTTAATAGATTGCCAAAGTGTAAGCTGTTGTGAAATCTGAAGGATTTAAACATTGGCATAAGCTAGTTATTTAGAAACATATGAGCATTTCATTGTGCTTCTGGAGAATGCAACTTAATAGAAAGTGGCATTCACGTGCACCTGTGGATGCTAACAGCACGCACGTGCACCCAAGGATGCTAGTAGAGGGCATACACACCTGATGGCACTATATATTCATGTATCTCTTACTGTGAAATGATCAAACTTCTGTCAAAAGTGCTGGTTGAAACATAAAAATTCATTGCTTACCTGGTTATTTTGCCTACCCTAACTGGTGTGATTTTTTTTTTTCCTTTTGAATTATTGAGCTGATCAGCTGTATTCATGTTATGAAGTTGAGCCTATGTCATTTAAGAGATTGGAAATATACAGCTCCTTTCCCAAAATATTAATATAAAGATACTATTTTTAAAAGTAGATCTTTTTGCAAGTTGATGCTAAAATAAGAATGTACAAAACTTATTTGAGTATACATTCATTAACCAGAATTTTATTCATTTTAAACTGCAGGAATATATTGGACCAAAAAAGAGGGGGGACTTAAAAGCTGCAAGTGTGGGACCGCCATGTACAAGGCGTGGGGTAGAACTTCTCCGTCTACCTCCATTGTCATCTTTGGCTACAACCTAGCCAGGGAGGCACTGGGATGTCCCTGAGATGGACTGACAGTCTCATACTTGGTGACAATTCAATCCACAAAAATCTGTCTGAACAAGCTGAAAGTGGAAAATAACAACTCCTACCTTCTCTCTCTCTTTTTTCTCACCCTTCTTCCCTCCCTCCCTTTCTTTCTTTCTTTTAATGTAGGTTCTGTTTCTGTTTGCTGCTCCAGTGTCTGGTAAATGAATGAACTTTGTTACTAGGCTTCTGGACATAAACTTTTCAACCACTGGGAAACTTTTTAATTTTTTAAAATAGTTTCTCCAATCATGTTTAAAAGCATTTGACCCACTCTGTCAAATTACTCATTACTTCTCTAACATGGAACATGAAGAATTTTATGCACAATATCTGCTATGGAGAATATACAACAATTTTAATATATTCAGTCCAAAAACTATAGAAATGATAAGGAATTACTGCTACAGCTGGAACTTTTAATCCAAAATCACATTTTTCAACAAAAAATTACAGCACAAGGGAGAAATAAATTCAGTTTTATCTACACAAATCTCTTTTCTTTCTGGTTTTGTATAAATGTATTGTTATTAAATTATTATTTTTTACAACAACACTCACACTCAGGAATTCATCCTATGTACATAACTCATTTCTCACAAACAAAAACCGTATCCATATACATAACTAACTCATTTTTCCTGATTCATATATATTTTTCTCTTCTAGCAATGCCATATTTTTAAGTTCAGAAATTGGCAGTTAATAATAATACTTCTACCTCATTTCTCTTTAATTCAAATGTATTAGTTAATAACTAAAAATGGAACATACATAGGACAACTTAAAAAATTCAGTTATCTCAAAATCAGAAATCATTGAAGCACTTAAGTCACATTGATTCTCATCTGGTTGGGGGAGGGCAGGGAGAAGTGTGCCGTTTGTTTCCTCAGTTAGCACCAGACAGAGTCTAACAAAATCCCCATACTTAGAGGAGCCAGAAAGTAGATTTAATACATTTGATTCTAAAGCTTGACATATAAGTGACCAAAACAAAACAAAAAACCCACAAACAACCACATAAAAAACAAGCAATTACATTGAAAGAAATAATGATACTCCAGTACGTCTTTACTATTCTATTTTTCTACATTCAGGATTTTGCAATTACACCAAGCCAGAGATGCTCCATGTAAGCAGGCACAGAAACCACTGAAAAATTCTATGCTTAAAATTACATGTCCTGCTCACCATTCCTTAAAGGATCCCCTCAATAGAAGCTCTTCCTTGCGCCTCTAAATGTCCACTTATATGCACTCTCCATGCTTCGAAAATATATTCAACTAGCAAAGACATTCAGAATACCTCCTTCCCTGTAGAGATTACTGGGACAAAGCTAAACATAGCTATCAATAGGTGGCAGGTGAGAGGAGGAAAATGCACTCAGATGGGAACAATACCGGAGGATTGGGGGCAGTAGACATGCCTTGCCTGCTTGCAATTTTCCAAGGTGGGCTTGTCTGTTGATAGGATATTTTTGGGTCATGTGGGATATATATACCTATCACCAAAATAACCAGTTTTTCCTCAAAGGAAAATGAACAAAACTGGTACAACAAACTAGCCAACTTCTGTTGTAATTATTTTCAGTCCGCTACTTTGTGTGTATATTTAACCTAGTAATAAAAATATTTTGTTAGGAAACAAAAATACTTGACATTTCAATTCTGGGCATTTTGTTCTTTGCTGAAAACTGAGAGGAAAGGGTGGGTGTTGTAGTTTAGAATGGAAAGGAAAAAATGGGCAAATTGTGATAGTCTCTAAGGAGAAAAGGAGAAACAGGCTTAGAAGGTTAAGTAAAATTCAGATCAGAAACTCTAAGATTCCTTATTGAAGTTCTTTAAACTGATGATCCTAACAGCGATGAAATGAAAACAACATTGGCCAAAGATTCAGTCTCATTTTTATGATAGAAATAATAATGTCTAACCATCTTATTTTACAGAGGTTTTATAATAATCAAAAAAAATTCAAATGATATAAAAGTATTGTGGAAAATACTTAGCATTTACTTAGATATGCCATTGGTATTATCACCAGTTTATGGAAGCCAGGTCAGTTTGCTCAGGGATGTCTTTTCTGGTCATTCTGTTTCCATCTTCTGATAACATTTGTAAAACAAGTTTTTTTTTTTTTTTTTTTTTTGAGACAGAGTCTCGCTTTGTTGCCCAGGCTAGAGTGAGTGCCATGGCATCAGCCTAGCTCACAGCAACCTCAAACTCCTGGGCTCAAGCAATCCTACTGCCTCAGCCTCCCGAGTAGCTGGGACTACAGGCATGTGCCACCATGCCCGGCTACATTTTTTCTGTATATATTAGTTGGCCTATTAATTTCTTTCTATTTATAGTAGAGACGGGGTCTCGCTCTTGCTCAGGTTGGTTTCGAACTCCTGAACTCAAACAATCCTCCCGGCTCGGCCTCCCAGAGAGCTAGGATTACAGGCGTGAGCCACCGCGCCCGGCCTGTAAAACAAGTTTTTTATAGTTTTTTTTTTCAAAATTTTAAATTGGAATAGTTAATTAATTAATTGAAGTAAGTTATGATAGGCCTAGCAATTTTTACTGCCAAGATATTATTTTTCCCTTAACAGATTGGCACAGATTACAAGATCTAACAAACCCGGTATTTGTCACTGGTCACTGCTAAAAGGTACTTACACACCTAATTGGTGTGAGTGTAAATCAGTACAACCTTCTTTTTTGGAGAGGATAGAAACAATTTTCAATAGCTATTTTATTTTCAAATAAACAAGCCCCACAATTATGCAGCAAGGAAATTTAACATACAGAGAAATTTCCACATCTGTGCAAAGAAATAAATGCAAGAATTTTCACTGCAGCATTGTCTTTAGAGGCAAAATACTGAAAACAATCTAAATACCCACCTATAGGGGATTTATTAAACAATTCATTTTGGGGACATGCAATAAAATACTCTGAAACCATACGGAAGAAAAGGCAGGTCTCTGTAGACTGATAGAGAAAAATGCCTATAATATATATTTCAGTGAATAAACAAATAAACAAAACACAAAATAAATGTTTGGTGTAATCAAATTTGTGTAAAACAAAGTGATAAGCTTAAATGTGGGAAGAGACCCTGCCCACTCTTAGGGTGTTTTATGCTTGAGGAGTGGAAAAAGAAAACCAGCAGAGAATTTTTCACTTTACACACTTATGCATCCATTATTTTTTTAAATTATTATTATAATCATATATTTATATTATATACATGAGATTTATGAACAAAAAATTGAGGAGGAAATAATAGCATTTACCAGTTTTTGTGTGTTTTTTTGAGCTTTGGCCCAACCTCACAAAGAATGAGGGAGCTATGGCCCTCTTGTGGAGAACTTTAGTAATGCATTTCTCTTAATACCACTTAATCCCACATCCTAAAGAAGTCTCAACATCTAAATTTATATGTGGGAGAATCAATTAGAATTTTATATCAGTTAATATCACAAAATATGTAAAATTTAATGCCATTGAATTTATTTCTTACTTTAAAAATCTTAGCAACATCTTGATAAAATTTGAATTTATTATGTATTTTCTGTGCGCAACACAATGGTACCCACGTACTAAGTTGCATATCATGGGAAAGGTCTGAGTAGGTCTGTTTGCTGTGAGAGTATATTTGCTAGCATTGATGATTCAATTACAGGAATGCTGACCTCTAATAATTACAAAAGCTTGTTGCTAATTAAAAAACAGTCATTGCTTATGCCAATCTCTAAAGTAGGATCTATGTAGACAGCTGTCACCTCAAAACTGAATCACTGTATGTGAATAATGAAGGTGCTTATTTTCATGGGCTAATCTAAAACATTTCTAACAAGAGAAAATATTTCAAAACTATATATGGTTATGTCAACCGCCAAATTCCCTCGGTCCAGTTGAAGGCGTGCAGAGTTTCCTGTCAACTTGTGCTCTGAAGCAGAACAGTCTCCAACCCGACCACTGTGGCTTCATATTAACAATTGGCTACATTGGAAATGTACCGTCTCTCATTGTAAAACTCCCCAAAGGGCAATTCAAATCACATTTAGAATTTCCTATTTACATTGCAATGGCCATGGCAGAAGTTTGAATGTCACAGAACAAATCTGGTACCCAATGCTGAGTGCGTTCAGTGGATTCAGTTTCAGAATTCACTTCACATGAGCATATTTTCATCAAATTAAAGGGGGAGGGAGTGTCATGGATAGGGTCATGTTATGAACTCTGGACTTAACTCTTTATCATCTTGAACAAGTAAACTAGCGCTTTTGCCCTGGCAAAAAAAAGAGCTTACCAGACTGCTTTACATAGTACTCTTGTCTTTTATACTCTTATGCAGAAATGTCATCAAGCGAGAACAGTCCACTAATATTTCCAGTTAAATTTTGTGTCTGAGAAGGAGAAATGTTGTTAGAATAGCCTAGAAAATAGAAGCAACTTTCCTGGAGAAGTGAATATTTTTCTAGACAAGTAATGAAGGTTGCTAATTATTTTTCTTTCTCAAGTTGTGTCCATCCAAGGGGAAATGTATTAGGGTATCATTTTTATCTTCTGACTTTTTTCTTTAATATATGAATTTATAGGGGTAGATTTTTCAAAGTAAATAAGCTGATATTTTTAGCAATTTCTGTTTTGTGTGCTTTGTTTTACCTTTTCTTTTTATTCTAACAAATGCTCTGCAAAAAGAAAATGTTACTGTAACTGGACACAGTCACACACATGCATGGCATCTTAATTTTCAGATTCCTCAGTTTACCCTACTGTGGTGAACTTGACAGAGCTCATCCAGACAAAGCTGGAAGGTAAACTTGGCATTGAGCAACACTGCTTTGTGCAAATGACTGGGTGGTTGATTTCACCCTTGTCCAAGGTTCCCTACTGCAGACATGTACATTTATTTGCAGTAAATGTTGACATGCCCAGCAGTTTATTACAATCTAGCACTGAAACAATTTATTCTGACCTGTCTGTTTGAAGTTTGTTTGGAAAAAAAAAGCATGAAGGCAATATATATAATTACCATAGACTCAGCCACAGAAAAATATACTGTTATTATTTGGCCCTCAAGTGGTTATGGAAATAAATAACAGAGGCATCCCTTGGCTAAGGTTGCCTTTGAATAGTCCTGAATCTGGAAACTTATATTGTTGCTTTAATTTACAAACTGATAATACCCATTTGGGTCTTGAACTGTATATTGCCATCACATGAAGGAGAAGAATTCAAAAATACATGTGAAGAGAATAGACCTATCACCATATGGAGTATTCTCAACTCAGATAGAAGAAAGTAGGACATAGGTTGTTATTCACAATCCTTTGGGATAGAAATTTATTTTTCTTTCAAAATTTTGAATTTACTAGAACACTTGAAACTAGTCACTTATACTGGTTTTCGATACTAGATTAGTAAGTATATCTACATTAGAATTAAACTTACACTTTTCTAAAGAACCAGGATAAATCTTTTTGGAGACCCAAAATTCATGCCAAAAAATTTTTTTGCAAGTAACAAACTGAGTAAGAAAGGAGTAAAGTAGCTCTTATTACATGCCAGCTTCAAAGAAGATAGAAGCCAAATACTTCAGAGAATCATAAAAATTAAAATAATTACTATTTCTTTAAAAATATCTTCATGTGGCCTTATGTATTATTCAGTGCCATCTTGTTTAAGTATAATTATTTTAATCCTCATTGCCATCTAGTTAAAGAAATCTTATAATAGATAATAGCCCTACCACACACACAGTGGGCACCATAATATAATGAAAAAATAAGGGCCTTGGGGAGTTTTGGCTTTTATCCAATAGTTACCACGTATTGTGCTGTCAGGCACTAGAGATAATTTTAACAAGATTTGGCCCCAGGGCGGGCAAAGCATTGGCAACAATTGTAATGAGTAGATTTATTTCTGAGTAACAAGTGGGTAAGTTAAGGGACAAAGGTCAAAGGCAAGAGCCCCCAGAGCTACCAGACAGAAAAGTATAAAGATCACTGTTAGAACTCACTCTGCTTATCCAAGTCCTAAACTTTAATTGTTCATTCAAGCACAATGTTTCTGAGTGTTCGTTGACGTTCTATTACTGGATAATCAGAATTTCCAAAAGGAAGAAATGACTTAGCCAAGTGGCTCATAATGTAGAATTGATAGTATATAAGCATACTATATACTGGACCACAGGAGTGGTCGTCCATTTGTAAAAATAAGCCAGATCATTTCACTCCTCTGCTCTATGCCTTTCAATGTTCCCCCTGAATCACTCAGTTAAAGCCCAAAGCCATGAAACAGCTCCCAAGGCCTTATATAAAAACCCCTCTCCTCTACGTTTCTGACTTCATCTCTATAGCATTTCTCCTCTCTCTCTCTCCCCTCTTGACCCATCAGCCTCTTATTGTTCTTAATTTCCTCATCTGGACTCAAATTTTGCCTTCTCAATGATGCTGACTTTGACCATTCTGCTTACTACTGAAAATGGCTTTGCCTACTCTGCAATCCCAATCCCCTCCACGATAGCCTATTCTATTCTTTTTCCAGTAATGCTCATCACTTTTATCGTGTTACAAAATGTGCTTGTTTGTTTTGTTTGTTGCTTATTATATGTCTTCTCTTGCTAGAATGTAAAGTTCTAAGAAAGGTATGCTCTTTGTTTTGTTCATAGGTATCTCTAAACTGATCTCAAGATTAGCATTTGGCATATAGAAAAAGGGGCACAGCATATTAACCAGAAATACAAGGAGGAGTTCACTTGATGAGACAATATATAAAAAGTTGCAAAATCTTACAATCAGGAATCAGAGAAATGAAAATAATATTTCTTTAAAAACAAGTTAGACAACAAAGTAATACAATGGCAACTCTCACATAACTAGTTAATCTACTTTGGAGAGCAATTTGGTACTATTTAACAAAGCTCATGATGCAGTATTCTATGACCCAGAAAATCCCCTCCGAGAGCAAACCCTTAAAATAAAAACCCTGCACATGTGCAAAAGATGATAAGCAGAGAGACATTTTTTGAAAAGCTGTTGGTCATACTAAACAATTAAAAATAATCTATATGGCTTCCTACGGTAGAATGAAAAACAAGCTTCCTACGGTAGAATGAAAAACAAAGTTATAACTCATTCTTACAACAGTAGACTTTTATACACTTAAAAGAAGTGGACACAGTCAACATATATTAATACAAACTAACTTCCAAAACAATGTTGAGTGACAAAACAACTTTTACATTGAAAATTACAATATGATGTTATTTGTTAATCAACAATGAAAAGCTTACAAAACAACACTACATGTTGTAAACTGAATACATTGTTAACTCTTGAACTCTGTATAATGCTTTCTAGTTATAATTTATAAAACACTTCCACATATTCCACACACTCCATCCCTCAGCATCAAGTAGTCTCTCTTACCCAGTTTTTGACTCTGCTCCAAGTTTGGTTGAAGTTCAGTGATTCTGCCCCTGGTACAACAAATAGCAAATTGTGTCTCTGAACTCTGTTTCCACATTGGTTTCACATAAACAGACATGTTTTAGTTGACTATAGGGAGGGTTCCCTAGATCTCCGAAGTTACACACAATGTTTGCATTAAATAATAGATCATTAGAGTTCAGCCATGACTTTTGTAAAGGGCTGTTTTCATAGACTTTATCTTGTTCCATGTGACATATCTCCAGCAATAGACCATTTTATTGTTATTTGCAGATATAGCTCAATTTTGGTGGAAATAGAACCATACTATGGTTCCCAAATGCTAGATTATCAAAAAGAGACCAAGATTTTTAGATACAATCTAAATTTGTGAAGCGTTAAATATGTAAACAGTTAACTCAGACATTTTCTAGAATTCCAACAACTTCATTTATTTTAAACAGAGCAAAACAACATAGTTTCTAAATGCTCGATAAATACTTTTTTCCCCTTTTTAAAGATTCCAATTTTTTCATTAAATGCTTTATTTAAGATGGAAATTACCTAGAAGCTTCCTGGATCCCAGCATAAATTCTTCTCTTTTTAAATGTGAACATGCCTCTTTTATAGCAAACATCAATAGGATGAGATTAGGTTGGTCCCAGACAAAATCATTTAGAAGAAACTGTGTGTATTCTTCAGCTTCACCTGAAAACTTTCCTTACTATATCTTCTAGAAACAATGGTCCTTATCTAACTTTCCTAAGTCAGGTTTTAGCCGGCTTGGTTTCAAGGGCTATTAACCTGAGCCCATGAGTTAACCTTAGGGTTTTGTGATCTCTCTGTAATTATGAAAAATTCTTCCTAGGAAGAATTTCCATTGCTTTCAACAGGTCCTCTAAGATTGAGTACCAAAAGAAGTTTAAAAATAATGTTTTAAGGATTAGGCACTGCTCCCAGCAGTGGCTTTCACAGAGTGTGAAAGATGATAATTCCTTGGCTGGATCTCCAAGATTCTGATTCAGTTAATCTGAGGTAATATTGAGGAATCTGAATTTTTAAAAAAGTACCTCAATAGATCCTGATGCAACTGAATCCTAGTGCAAGATAATCTATAGAACAAAATTCAAACTTTTCAGTGTTGCCCTCAAGATCTCTGCCACTAGCCAATCTTTCTAGTTCTGTCTTATTTCTTCTACAACTCACACAGTCCTACATACACACAAATCGTTTTTTCACTCATTTATTCTTAAATTCAAATAATAGTTATTGAACACATTATAGGGGGCCTGTGCTAGGCTTCAAAAATACAATCATTAACAGATACTTTCATCATAAAAAACTACCAGCTTTTCTATGTCATCACATCTTTATCTCATCCTCTTTTACCAGGTAACTGTCTATTAGTCCTGGCAGACCCAGTTCATATATTAACTACTCTATGCAGCTATTCTAGATCCCTTGGGACAAATTTCTTATTTTGTTGTTTTTTCCCTCAGTGGACCCCAAGCATTTTTTTTCACACCTTAGTTATACTGTCATGAAATTATTTGTTTTGGTTTCTGGTTTTTGGACTCCTCCTATTCAGGAACCATGGTGAAATCTTCATTGTAACTCTCTTTCAGTTCCAATGTCAGATTCCTATTTGCTGAGTAAATGAGGAAAACATCATTTTAAAATCCTTTCCAAGAGGACAGTAGTTTTCCCTTATCTGCAGTTTTGTTTTTCATAGTTTCAGTTACCCATGGTCAACTGTGGTCTGAAAATATTAAATGCAGGCATCAGTAAAATGGCAGAGTAGAAGTAAGCTTGCTCTACCATTTCTTATAGAAAAAAGAGACAAATGTACAGCAATGACATTATTGTCAGCAATAACCTAGAACTCAAATATAAAGAGGAGACATTTCTGTGGGTCATGGAGCGTTGAAAACCCTCCATGCAGATGGTAAGAGAATTGGACTTTTATATCCATGACACACTTCCTCCAATCTGCCAGGGACCAAGCCTGTGGAAAATTTCTCCCCAATTCATAATTACTGCATTGCAGAAAGTGAGATTGAGGTGGACAACCAGCTTTCCCACCATCTTGGGTTCCCTGACGGGAGACCTATCCTTACCTCAACCCACAGGATGCATCAAGAGTTCCTGAAGGAAGAAAAATTCCACAGAATAGCCAGAGACCAAGGAGGGAAATAGGACTAGCATCCCCAGCCCAGGAAATGCTGCTCTGTATCTTGGTCAAAGGAGACACCAGATCAGAGTGGCTGTTCAGCAGCACCATGCTGTAGGAGTTATGTTTCACTCATTCCCTGGGCACACACCTTTAGCCAGCCTTCCTTCCCACATTGCTGGGGTATCCCTTTTGGGACCTCCCCCATTCAGAATAGGCAGCACTCCAAATGTTTGCTAGGACTGAGGAAAACCTGGGCTAAAGGTGCCATCTAGTGCCAAGAAGGAGGCAGTGACTTAGCAAAAAAGATATTCGAGTGATAAATTGTATGAAATCTCTAAGCAAACATATCCAGTAAAAAACAAAACAAGCAAACAGAGAAGACTAGAATAAAAAATTTTTCAATGTGAAGACAAAGATATACATCTACAGAAAACACTAGCAAATAAGGAACTATGACTTTCCCAAATGGACAAAGCAAGGAGCTGGTGACTGACCCTAATGAGATTATGACAGGCACACTCTCTGATTAAGAATTCAAAATAGCAGTTTTAAGGAAACTCAGTGATCTCCAAAATAACACAGAAAAGTAATTTTGAAATTTACCAGAGAGATTGAAATAATTTTTTTAAAAATCTAACAGAAATCATGGAACTTAGAAATATGCTTGCTGACTGAAAAATTTATTAGAGGCTTTTAATAGCAAAATGGATTAAGTTGAGAAAAGAATTAGCTCAATGAAATCCTATTTGAAAATATATAATGAGAGGAGAAAAAAGAAGAAAGAGGAATGAAGAATGTCTACAAGATATAGACAATTACTCAGAATAGCAAATCTAAGAATTTCTGGTGTTCAAGAGGGACCTGAGCAAGAGTAAGGGGTAGAAACGGTATTCAAAGAAATAATAAGAGAAAACTTTCCAAAACTTGAGAAAGATATAAATATCCAGGGACAGGAAGGTCAGAGAATACCAAACAAATTCAATCCAATAAGACTATCCCTAGACACATAATAATAAAACTCTCAAAGTTCAAGGACAAAGAGAGGATCCTAAAAGCAGCAAGAGAAAATAAATGAATAACATATAAAGGAACTCCAATTCAAATGCCAACAGACTTCTCAATGAAAACCATAAAGACCAGGAAGGAGTAGGAAGACATGTTCAAATTACTGAAAGAAAAAAAAAAAGCCAACCCTGCCAACTAAGAATGCTGTACCTAGAAAATCAATCCTTCAAATATAAAGAGTAGATAAAATCCTTCCCAGACAAACAAAAGTTAAAAGAATTCATCACCACCAGACTCATCTTACAAGAAATGCTTAAGGAAGTTTTTCAATCTGACAGAAAAAAATACTAATTTGCAAAAACAAAACACTTGAAGATATAAAATCACTGGTAAAAGCAAGTATACAAACTAAGAATATTCTTACTCTATAATTGTGATATGCAACCTACTCATAATGCTAGTATGAAAAATAAGAGAGAAATCTATCAAAAATAATAATAGTTACAGAAACCTCTTAAGAGATAAGCAATATAAAAGTACACAGATTGAGACAACAAAATGTCAAAATGTGGAGGGATAGAGTTAAAGTGCAGAGTGTTTTTTAGTACTTCCCCTGATTTTATTTTTTTCTTTGTAATCTATTTGTTTTAAACAGATGATAAGTTGTCATCTGTTTAAAAGAACTTGTTATATTCATAAAATGATTTTGGGGGCCTCATGGAGACCATAAATAAAAAACCTATAATAAATACACTAAAAATAAATGGCAACAAATTAAAGCATATTACCAGAGAAAATCACTTAGCCATAAAGGAAAATGCTAAGAAAACAAGAAAGGAAGAGAGGAGTTATGAAATAACCAGAAAACAAGCAACAAAATGGCAGCAGTAAGTCCTAACCTGTCAATAATACCATTGAATGAAAATAGACTAAATTCTCTAATTAAAAGACATAGAGTGGCTAAAAGACACTGTCACAAGAGCCAACAGACAACCTACAGAATGAGAGAAAATTTTTGCAAGCTACCCATCTGATAAAGGGCTGATAACTAGAATCTATTTAGAACTCAGGATAATCAGCAAAGAAAAATCAAACAACCCTATCAAAAAGTGAGCAAAGGACATGAACAGAAACTTTCCAAAGGAAGACAGAATAATGGACAACCAACATATGAAAAAATGCTTAAGATCTCTAATCATCAGGGAAATGCAAATCAAAACCACAATGATATATCACTTGTCACCAGTGAGAATGGCCTTTATTAAAAAGTCCCAAAACAATAAATGTTGGCATGGATGCGGAGAGATAGAAACACTCCTACATTGCTGGTGGGACTGCAAACTAGTTCAACCTCTGTGGAAAGCAATATGGAGATACCTTAAAGTGATACAAGTAGATCTAACATTTGATCCAGCAATCCCATTACTGGGCATCTACCCAAAAGAACAAAAGACACTCTATAGAAAAGACACCTGTACTTGAATGTTTATAGCAACACAATTCGCAATTGCAAAGATGTGTAAACAACCCAAGTGCCCATCAATACATGAGTGGATTAATCAAATGTGCTATATGTCTACCATGGAGTTCTATTCAGCCACAAAAAACAATGGTGACCTAGCACTTCTTGTATTATCCTGGATAGAGCTGGAGCCCATTCTATTCAGTGAAGTATCACAAGAATGGAAAAATAAGCACCACATGTACTCACCAGCAAATTGATATTAACTGATCAACACTTAAGTGGACATATAGGAATAACATTTGTTAGGCATTGGGCAGATGGGAGGGGTGAGAAGGAGATGGGTATGTACATATTTAATGAGTGTGATGCACACTGTCTGGGGGATGGATATGCTTGAAGCTCTGACTCTGAGGGGGAAGAGGAGGAAAAGGAACACATGTAACCTTAACATTTGTACCCCCATAATATGCTGAAATTTTTAAAAAAGACATAGATTGGCTAAAGAAAAGACCTAACTATATGCTGACTATGAAAAATCCACTTCACTTCTAAAGATACACATAAACTGAAAATAAAGGGATGGAGAAAGGTATTTCTTCACATTGAAAGCAGAAAAAGAGCATAGTAGCTACACTTATGTTAGATAAAATGAACTACAAGTCAAAGACTGTAGAAAGAGACAAGGAAGGTCACTATATAATAATAAAGAGGTCAATTATTAAGAGAATGTAGCAGTTATAAATATCCATGCACTCAACACAGGAACACCCAAGTATTAAAGCAAACACTAATAGGCCTAAAGAGAGAGACAGAATACAATACAATACAATAATAGGGGACTTCAAAAACCCACTCTAAGTAAGGGACAGATCAACCAGACAAAAAATGAACAAAGCAACATCAGAATTAAACAACATCTAGACCAAATAGGCCTAACTGACATTTACAGGACATTTCACCCCATTGCTACAGAAAACACATCCTTTTCATCAGACATGGAACATTCTCCAGAATATACCATATATTAGGCCATAAAACAATGCTCAAAACAAATTCAAAACAAATTCAAAAAAGTAAAAATTCTGTTAGGTATCTCTCTGATCACATTGGAATAAAACTAGAAATCAATAACAACAGGAATCTTCAAAACTACATAAAGAAACGGATATTAAACAACATGCTCCTGAATGATCAATGGGTCAATGAATAAATTAAGAAGAAAATTTAAAAACAATTGGTTGATTGATTCATTCATTCATCAAACAATTTGATTCATTCATTTTGGAATGAATCAAAATGGATATACAACACACTAAAATCTATGGGATACAGAAAAAGCTGTGCTAAGAGGGAAATTTATAGCAATAAGTGCCTACATCAAAAAAGTAGAAAGACTTTAAATAAACAACCTAATGATGCACCTCAAGAAACTAGCAAAGCAAGAGCAAATCAAACCTGAAATTAGTAGTAGGAAAGGAAAAAGGTTCATAGCAGAAATGAATGAAATTGAGACTCTACAAGATCAATGAAATGAAAAGCTGTTTTTTTGAAAAAATAAACAAAATTGGCAAACCTTTAGCTAAACTAAAAAAAGAGAGAAGACCCAAATAGTAAAATCAGAAATAAAAAGGAGACATAAAAACAGAAATACAAAGAATCATTAGAGACTATTATGAACAACTACATACAAATGGGAAAATCTAGAAAAAATGAATAAATCCCTGGATATATACAACCTACCAAGATTGAACCATAAAGAAATAAAAAATCTGAACAAAGCAATAATGACTGATGAGATCAAAGCTATGATAAACAGTTTCTCATTAAAGAAAATCCCAGAACCTGGTGGCTTCACAGCTGAATCCTACTATACATTTCAGTAAGAACTAATATAAATCTTACTCAAACTCTTTAAAAAAAAAAAAAAAAGTGAAGAGGATGGAATAGTTCCAAACCCATTCTACAAGTTCAGAATTGCCTTAGTAACAAAACCAGACAAGGATACAGCAAAAAAAAAAAAAAAAAAAAACCCCACAGGCCAATATCCCCGACAAACATAGACACAAAAAATTTTCAACAAAATACTAGCAAACTAAATTTAACAAAACATAAAAATATCATTCATCATGATCAAGTGGGATTCATCCCAGGGATACAAACATGCCAACATAGTCAAATAATAAATGTGATATATTATATTAACAGAACCAAGAACAAAAACAATAGGATCATTGCAATAGGTGTCAAAAGAGTATTTGATAAAATCCAACAATTCTTGCAATAAAAACTTTCAAAAAACTGGGTAAAGAAGAAATAGACCACAAAACAATAAAGGCCATATATGACAAATACACAGAGAACATCATACTGAATGAGGAAAATTTGAAAGCCTTTCTTCTAAGATCTGGAATAAGGCAAGGATGTTCACTTTCACCACTTTGTTCAACTTAATACTGGGGTAGGTTAGCTGGAGCAGTCAGCCAAGTGAAAGGAATAAAGCGCATCTGTATTGAAAAGGAAGAAGTCAAATTAGACTTTTTCAAAGATAACACGATATTATATTTATAAATTCCTAAAGACTCCACCAAAAAACTGTTAGAACTAATTTAAAAAAAAATCAGTAAAGTTGCCAGATACAAAATCAACATACATAAATCATGAGCATCTGTATACATCATCAGAGAACAATCTAAAAAGAAATCAAGAAAAATCTCATTTATAATAGCTAAAAATATATAAAATACATAGGAATAAATTTAACCAAAGATATGAAAAATCTCTACAAGGAAAACTATAAAACAATGATGAAAGAAAATGAAGAGGGCACACACACAAAAAAGGGAAAAATAGTCCATGCTCATGGATTGGAAGATTTAATATTGTTAAAATGTCAATACTACCCGAAGAGATCTATAGATTCAATGCAATCCCTAGCAAAATACCAATGACATTCTTCACAGAAATAGAAAAATCAATCCTATCACTTATATAGAAACATGAAAGACTCTGAGATATTGAATTGTTACAGGATTCCTGGGGGTTGAGGAGGGAACAACTGGAGGCATTACACTGCATGTCTTCAAAATATACTACAAAACTATAGTAAATAAGACAACATGGTGTTGGCATAAAAACAGACACATAGACCAATGAAACAGTATAGAGAATCAAAAAATAAATCCATGCAGTTACAGTCAACTCATTTTTGACAAAGGTACCTAGAACAGACATTGGGGAAGACAGTATCTTCAATACATTGTGGTAGGAAAACTGAATAATCATATGCAGAAGGATAAACTTATACCTTTATCTCTTGCAACATACAAAAATCAAATCAAAATGGATTAAAGACAGAAATATAAGACCTGAAACTATAAAACTCTTAGAAGATAACACTGGGGAAATACCATAGAACATTGGTCTGGACAAAGATTTTTGGGGTAAGGCATCAAAAGCACAGGCAACAAAAACAAAAATAGACAAATAGGATTACATCAAGTTAAAAAGTTTCTGCACAACAAAGGAAACAATCAACAAAATTAAGTTACAATTCAAACAATGGAAGAAAATATTTGCAAACTATCCATCTGACAAGGAATTAATAACTAGAATACATATGGAATGCTAACAACTCAATAGCCAAAAACCAAATAATCTAACTTAAAAATGGGCAAAAGATCTGAAGGCGTTTCTCAAAAGAGGACATACAAATAGTCAACAGATATATGAAAAAAATACTCAACATCACTAAAATCTGAGAAATGTAAATGAAAAACCCAATGAGATATCATCTCATTCCATTCAAAATGGCTTTTATCCAAAAGGCAGTGAAAGAAAGATGCTGGCAAGGATGTGGAGAAATGGAAATCCTCATACATTGTTTTGGGAATGTAAATTAGTATAGCCACTATGGAGAACAGTATGGAGGTTTCTTATAAAACCAAAAATAGAACTATTATATTATCCAGCAATCCCACAGCTAGGTATATATTCAAAAAGAAAGAAAGTCAGTACCTCATAGAGGTATCTGCACTCCCACGTTGACTACAGCACTATTCATAATAGCCCAAATATAGAATCAATCTAAATGCACATCAATGAATGAACTGATAAAGAAAATGTGATATATTTATACAATGGAATATTATTCAGCCATAAAAAAGAACGGAATCTTCTCATTTGCTGCAAAATGGATGGAACTGACAGTCATTATAGTAATCAAAATAAACCTGGCACAGAAAGACAAATATGACTTGTGCTCCCTCATATGTGGGAGCTTAAAAAGTGGATGCCACAAAGGTAGAGAGTAGATTGGTGGTAACCAGAGGCTGGGAAGGGCAGGGGAAAGTGGAGGATAAAACAAGGTTTATTATTGGGTGCAAAAATACAGATAGAGGAAATAAGACCTAGCATTTGCTAAATCAATAGGGTGACTACAGTAAACAATAACCTATCATGTATTTCAAAATAGTTAGTAGAAAATAATTTGAATGGTTCCCACATAAAGAAAAGATAAATGTTTACGGTGATGTATATCCCAATTACATCCAATCGTTACACATTATGTGCATGTATAAAAATATCACATGTACAGCAAAAGTATGTTACATATATTAGGTATCAATAAAAAAAATTGGGAAAAAAGGAAAATGATTTGGAAATTCTGAAGTGAAAACAATATATTAAACAGAAAATTGTAGAAATTAACAATTCATAAATTTTAAGTTGCATGCAGGTCTGAGTAGCATGATGAAATCTCACACTGTCCCTCACTGTTCTGTTTTGTCCTACCAGAACTTGAATCTTCCCTTTTCCAGCATATTCATCCTGTAGACCCTGCCCATCTGTTAGTCACTTCATAGCCATCTTGGTTATCAGATTGACTTTCATCGTGTTACAGTGCTTGTGTCCAAGCAACCCTTATTTTCCTTCATAATGGCCCCAAACCACGAAAGTAGTAATGGCAACTGGTATTGTTACAATAGTTCTATTTTATTATTAGTTATTGTTGTTGATTTCTTACTTGCCTAATTTATAAATTAAAGTTTATCATAGCTACGTATGTATAGGAAAAAATGTACAATCTATAGGGTTCTTCAGCTTTGGACATCCAATTGGGTTCTTAGGATGTATGCCCCAAGAATAAGAGGGGGACTACTGAATAGGTACTTTAATGAGATACTCTTAAAACTCAAAAATTTGTGCAGAAAAAAGGTAAAGGATCCCCATGTTCAGAATCCTAAGCATAATATAGGCTATAGGGCAAGATAGTTTGGTTAGGGACTCTTCATCAAATCTGACAATGGCTTGGAGAACTAGCTTCTGTTGTACAGAGGAATGGGAATATATCCAGGTATTGGCCCTGAGTGACCAGAATGATATTCAACTCATTGTGAATGTTGTAACCCCAGAATTATTACATAGCTTTTCTAGCAGATAATCATAAAGATGCTATCATTAATGCAACCACTAAGGTTTTACCAGATTTGGAAAGATAACACAAAGAAAAACCAAGAGTCTATCTTTACAATTGGCTGTATTCTTAAAACTTTTCCAGAAAATCTGCAAGTTGCATTGGGATATGACAGCATCTTCTGAATCTTGGACACAGTGAGGACACGAGGGTCAAACCACAGAAAGCATGCCTGGTATTGGAAATTCACTCAAAAACACCTAATCAATACTTATTCTCCTATTGATTCAGTAGCAGTTTATTAAGCATTCCTTTCATAGCCAGAGATGAAAAAATTAAAATATGATTTTTTTTGCTCCAAATGAGTGCCTAAATTTATTGCTGACTTTATATTTTTGAAGTATTCTGTATGTCCCTGAGAATAAGCTACAACTATAAGTAATTTGTATATACTCAGTATTTTTATTCTATGTATGCTGTGAAATTTGTAAGATTTTGAAAGATTTTTAAATGTTGTGAAAGCATATTTCACATTAGTAGAAATATCATACATTTTCTTCTTTAAAGCATGACACTTTAGGGATGTGCTTTTTTGAATTCAGGCACCTTTCAAATTTTTGACTTTTATTCAGTTTGAAACTACTTCATTGCTGAGTAAAATATTTGGCTTGAGTGTTGAGATGCTGGATTTCCATGCTTTGTACATGTGTATTTACACATGCAGAGATGTAAACTCATGGACACAAATCACATCAACACAAGACATGCATATGCTCATAAATGTGTGCCAAGGTTGATACTCACACTTTTCCTTAACTGTCCACCCTGGAAACCACAATCTGGAGGTCAGTTGACAGAATCAAACTGAAAAGTATATTTTCATTTTTTAATAAAGCATGCACTTAATATTGAATCCACACTTTAAAATTGAAATATTTCTTTCTGGCTTTTCATATCAGAAATATCAGAAGTCCTGGTGGCATGCGGCCAACTTTTCTGCATGGCCATGGACAATTGAGCTGGGAAACAGTTCAGTGACTGCTGGCCTTTATGACGAGACAAGGAATCTTCAATTCACACCATCCCATTCTTCCTCAACAATTCTTAGAGCCTGGGGGCTTTCAAATTATTAACTTCCTTACTTAAAATTGTATTTGTAGTGTCTCAAAAAGTCACTTTATATATAATAGACATTCATAAATGACTGTGCTCCAATAATCCCAAAGGCTGAAAGGCTCATTCCTGATTGGCTGTAGTAACCCTTTCAGGTGTAGAGGGAAGACACAGCTAATACAGAAGATGATGGGAACAGGAATTCTCACACATTATCTGCTTCTTTCTTCTCAGGGAGGACTTCTCAGTACTGGTTGACCAAACTGATAGGAAGTCCTGGTACCCTTGTTTTCCATCTCCCTGTGAAATCTTTTTTCAGGGGCCAGGAGCAGGTGGCTAAAGTTAGCACAGTCTAGGGAAATATGTGTTAATCTACCCCAGGAGAGGTATGATTGTCTATAGCAGTAGTTCTCAAATTTTAACAAGCATCAGAATCACCTGGAGGGCTTTTTAAAACACAGATTGCTGGGCCTCACTTCCAGAGCTTCTGATTCAATAGGTGGGGTGGAGCCGAATACTTTGCATTTCTAACAAGTTCCTCCAGGATTGCTGATGCTGATGCTCTGGGGACCCAGTTTGGGAACCACTTGCCTACCAATACCTATAGGATGTTTTTCAGATTCTGATGGACACTGTAAACGCTAGATTTATGCAGAAAAGCATTTCCTAGCAAAGGTCTTGATGGCATTCACCAGGAGGAAGCTGACTCTGTAATTATTAGCATGCATGGCCAACTTCTTCCTTGCAGTCCTGTCATACCACCAATAGCCCATAAACTATCTGTGGTATTGTAACAGAGAACAGAGGAACAACAAAATTAGAGAAAATACTTGGATTATCATTTTCCTTTTTCTAAGAGACCATTTCTTTGAATTATTTGTAATCGAAAAGGATTTTTAAAGCCACATGGTGGCAGTGTAATCACATGCGTGACAATCTCAGAGTGCCAGAATGGAGTTTCTGAACCCACTATAAATTAAGAGATAATTCCAAAAGCTAAGCATCTGTGATCTTGGCATAACAATTATTGGCCTGTAAAGTATAAATGACAAGTTGTAGTCAGATACCTCTACAGAAACCTCAGTCAGGGCTTTCAATATTTTTACAATGCCTCAGACAGAATACATTTTTCCCCTCTACCGTTTCACAGTGTGAAAACAACTTCACAAGAACAAGCAACAGATCATTTCATGCATGAGCTATGTAACAAATTCAATCCAAAATAACTCCTGCTTCAGTTTAGCAAATTACTGTGTGATAGCAAATTCACTCTACACTTTAATCATCTTTGAAAAGTGAACTTATTTTTTCCTCCAGTGTTGCTTAATTTTATGTATTTGCATGCCTCTATGTTTCTTACAACCAAGTAAAATTGAACTTTCCTAGATTTGTTTACTAAAGTATCTCCTTGGGCCCTTCTTTTCTATGGTGATATTTTAAGATGGCATTAAGTCTTCTGTGCATTTTAATTTGGCTGGTTGACTGTTTGTCTGTATGCTATAATCCACATGACTCCAAGATAATATAAGGGGTACAGAACTCTTAGGAGAACAGGGTGCTGTTAAAGTGAAGAACATATTTTACTATTCCAGTCCTCGTCGTATAATGAAATATTCAGTAATGTTAGCAGAAATGGCAGTTTCCTGGAAAAGAGAAGGATGATTTAATATTAAATTTTGAAAATGGTGCCTTGTTTGCATTTTGATATAGTGCTTCTGGTCACCTGAGCAATGGAAACAATCAAATAAGACCATTGCAAATGTCAACAAGGGAACAATGAACCTAGAAAATTCCCTAGCAACACAGGGTTTCTCAGTTCCATTTTGCTGGAAAAAAAAATCTACCTTTGCCAAAGATGACAGGACTTAAAAACACCACCAACCAGACTAAAAAGAGAAGAGGAACACAAAATGCCCTTACATCTTCCTGAATATGTGCATGTTTCTTGCACTACCACAGACATTTGATTTTGGTTCTGACTCCTAACCTTAAGCTTTGGATCAAAGTCTCTCTGGGTACTCTGAAACAGACAAAATACTCTCTGGGAATACACTGTGACAGAAATTTCCCCAAATACAGGGATCTGAGAGGGAAAGTGTATTAACCTAGAAAGGGAAAAGACTCAAGGTCGAAAATCATCCTCTTAAATGCAGACTAAAGAAGTAATTAAAATGTTATTTTGAGGATGTAGTGATTACTCTAATATGGGTACCATGCGTTGCACTTTACTGCACGCTTGTTAGGTGGAATGGGAGCTCAGAGAGCCTGTGAGAGCTGTAGTGCTTCTCAGTATAGCAACAGCGTCTACAGTTTCATAGGTTACAACTCCCCAGGTCCTCATTGCAATTGATGGGCTGCATACAGTGTTCAGAATTTCTTATTTGCCCCATGTCACCTGGATTTTTCACCTGCTCTCTTAACTGAGCTATTCTATATTCAGTCTGGTTGTTGCACACATGTGTCCAAATTTTGTTTTCTTCCAAATCTCAAAGTCAAAATTTTAATTGATGGATATTAACATTTAGAAAAATTACACTCTGCAAAAAATCAGTATCATGCATGCATTCAGTCATATACATAGTCAAACCTTTATGAGGCAGGTGTTATTATCCCCATTTTGGATGTGAAAAAAATGAGTCTTAAGAAAGGTCAGGTAACTTCATCCAAGATTACATAGACACTAAGTGGGAGAGCTGGGATTTCTATGCAGTAGGTCTCATAACTCTAAAGCCTGTGTTCTTAATTGCTAACAGGATTTGAAACACTTTTCAGTCGTTATACTTCCCACCTTCAAAACAATTATTCCTGCTCTTCCACATATTCCTTCCATATAAGAAAATTATTTCAATATTCAGATAATTTTTCCTAAAGAGGAACAAATAAATGATCTGTTTTTTTTGTCCAAGTTCATCTTACAGGCTGTTTATAACAAGTAGATTCTTTCTCTATGTAAATGCTACTTATTTTTAATACTGACACATATGTTAACATTTAAAGAACATTCCATGTAATATTTATATGTGTAATATGTATTAGCAATATGATGTTAGACAGTTATAATTTTATCAAAGCATAATTACTAGGATTACTATAGGAGCTATAATTCTTTTTGACAATTCAATCAGGCTTCAAAATTTCAAAAGAAGTTTAACTTGCCTCCTTGATTGATTTATTCATTATTTATACCCTGTCTATTTCAAAAAAGATTTAAAATAACTCGCACAAAAAAGAGAGACCCATAAAATAGAATCATTAAAGCAAGGATGAAAGAACAATTGGCATGCAATAAAGGGGACAAGAGAGTGTACCAAAAACCTTAGATTAAAGAAAATTACTGTGATCAGACATGCTTCAGCTGTTGACTGTCTAGATAGCAAAATAAAAACAAATGAACATATAAAAATGTAGATCTCTAACATAAAAAGAGTACTAATTTTTTTCAAAAGACACATATCTTTATACAATTAGATATAAAATGTTTTGACTTGTATGTGGTATGAGGTAGGGTCAAGATTAATTTTTTTCTTTATGAATATTCAATGAATCCAGCACAATTTATAGGCAATACCTTCCACATCCACTGTACTTTGGTATGATTTCTGTCATAAATCAACTGATCCATATAAGTAGGTCAATTTCTGGACTTTTTATTATGTTCCAGTGGTCTATTCATTTATATTTGAACCAATAACACATTATCTTAATTACTATAGATAGCATCATCCAGTAGTGAAAGTTCTCCAGCTCTGTTCTTATTCCTTAAGCTTGCCTTGGCTCTTCTAGGATTTTTTCTTTTCCACATACATTTTAAAGTAAGCTTGTTGATTCTGAAGAAACTGCAGGGATATTAATGATGATTGAGTTAGAACCATAAGTCACTTAGGATTGAATCTTCCAATTCATGGCCATGGTAGATACCTCCATTTCTTTAGCTCTTCTGTAATTGTTGTCAATAATATTTTATGGTTTTAGGTCAGAGGTACTATACATCTTGCATCTAATTTATTTTCTGATATTTGGTATTCTTTAATGTGATTGTAAATAGTATCTTTTAAAAATGTATTTTCTATTTGTTTCCAATATACAGAAATACAATTAATTTGTTTATTGATATAGTGTCCAGTGCCCTTGCTAAAATTACCTATCATTAAAATAGTATGTAGTTTCTTTTAGATTTCCTAGATCAAATAACCATGTAATCTAGAAATAATGGCAGTTGTACATCTTTTTTTCTTTTTTTCTAGTCAGTCTTCTTGACTTAATATACTGGATTGGACCCCAAGACACTGTTGAAAAGAAGTGGTAATAGCAGCATCCTTGTCTTGTTTTCCTAATCTCAGAGAGTGGTTTCACCATTTTACCACCAAGTACGATGTCTGTTGTATGTATGTTTATACATTTTTTTTAAAAAAATCATATTTAAACTCTCTTATTTCCTCATTTGATAAGGTAATATGTGTGCATATTTTGTAGGTGTGTTTTATTATAATGAGTGTTGAATTTTATCAAATACTTTTGTGCATCTATTAATATGATCATAAAATTTTGTCCTATTTTTTCTCTAATAATATGGTGTATAACACTGATTAGTTTTCAATTATAAAACCACATTTGAATTCTTGTTATAAACCCTCTTGGGCAAGGCATATTATCCTTTATATATATTGCTAGACACATTTTAGATTTAAATGTGAAAAGTAGGACAATAAAGGTTTTAGAAGACCTTGAGAAGATAAAGGATTCTCAATAGGGTTCAAAAGGATTAAAGACAAATAGAAAAGAAAAAATAGTGATAAATTAAACCATATCAAAATTAAGAAGCTCTGTTCATCAGAAGACATTATTAGTAGAGTAAAATTGTATGCCACAGTGTGGGAGAAGATATTTGTAATATATATATTTGTAATACATATTTTGTAATACATATATTTTACAAAAGACTATATTCAGTGCATAGAAAGAACTTCTCCAGACAAATAATCAAAGGCAGACAACCTACTATAAAAATAGGTACAATACCAGAATAGGGATTTCACAAAAGAGAAATTCCAAATGGCAATAAACATTAAAAAAAAGAAATAGACATTATTATCAGGAGAGTACAAATTAAAATCATAATGAGATAATATTAAATATACCCCCAGAGTGGCTAAAATAAGAAGTACACATAATATCAAGTGTTTTCAAGAATAGAGCAACTACAGTATTGCTCATAAAAAATAAATTTATGGAAGTGCCTTTGGAAAACTTATAGACTAGTATCTTACTAAAGACATCTGTATGGAATGTGATATAGGAATTCCACCATTATGTATATGCCTAACGGAAATGCATACTGTACTTACAAAATCTATATAAAGAATGTTCAAAGCAGCACTATCCATATAAGCCAAAAATTTAAAACTACTCCAGTAGACACTGTGGTAGCCAGCTCCCATGTCAGAATTAGCCCCTTGAAGACTTCTAATGGGAATTGAAACCTCCTGCCAACACCAACAGGAGAAAAGCAGATTGCCTCAGGCAAGTCTTTGGAGATTGAGCCTGGCTGGAAGTGTAAACATAATTTCATGAGACACTGAGCTAGAACCCTCCAACTAAGCCACTCTCTCATTCCTGACCCTCAGAAACAGTGTAAGGTAATGTTCACTCTTTTAAGGTGTTAATTTGTTTCAAATTTCGCATAATTTGTTATGCAGCAATCAATAACTAAGACACCCATCAACAGCAGAATGGAAAATTGTGAAATATTATAAAATAAAATAGTAAACAGCAATAGAGATGTACAAACAACAACTGCGTACAACAATAAAGATGAATCTTACAAACCTGTTTAGTAAGTAAACTAGATGCCAAAGAGCATATATATCATGTTTTTGTTACTGAAAGCTCAGCCACTTGTCCAGGAGGCCAAATCAGAAGAATGAGGACAAGTGGTTTGGGGAGGAAGGAAAGGGAGTTTACTTTTGCAAAGGAGGAAAAATGGTAGACCTTCTCATCTCAAAATCCCAAGTTTCCTGAATATAAGCAGAAATACAGAGCTTTTAAAGGGAGGGTTCTCAGCTTTAGGCAATTACTGTGGTTAACTATTCTAATCCTCCCATCTCTGCCAAAGACAAAGCCTGTGAACCCTGTCAGCCTCCCACCTGAGTGGGCTGGTACCACCTGGGAGTTTTAACAAACGACTTAATCTGCCTTGAGGATGCAGACCAGAATGCAGTTCCCAAAAAGAGTAGGAAAAGTTTTAAAGAGACAGAAAATCTTTTTTTTTCCAGACCATTCCCTGTTACACTTTCCTTTGCATAAAGATCAAAAGCTGGCAAAACTAATCTATAGTGATAAAAGTCAGAATAGTCATTACCTTTGCATGCGGCACAGAAGGGCTTTTCTAGCAGTATTAATAATGTTCTGTTCCTTGATCTGAGTGCTGGTGACACAGATGTGTTTATTCTAAAAAAAACTTTTTTATGCTTTATATACTTATGATTCATTCATTGTTTTACAAATATGTTATGATTAAGTAGTTAAGTTAGGTTAAAAAGAAATGTATCATGTGAATTTCTGAAGGTCTCTGAATAGCATAATGAGCTATTGTCTGATGATAGCCTTTTAAAAGTACAGATACACTTTACATGTTGTCATTTCTTATATTAACTCTTGATAAAAATCAAGCACAAAATAGCGAATCACTGTGCCATGAAGACAATTTTCTAGGGAATTAAATTAATGAAGTCCCAGTATGTAGTTTTCCAATAATCAAATGTAATTCTGAGATAAGCTTAGCAGCATTTCTCTAACTTTAATATGCATAAGAAATACCTAGGGGATTGGCTTAAAATGGAGATACACTTCCTCTACACCCAGAGAACCTGACTCAGCAGGACTGACAGCCAAGAATTTGTATTTTTAACAGATATTCTAGTGACAACACTTTGTAAAATGCTGAAATAAAACTGTACAGATTTTTTTTGCAAGCTTTGGTACATATTCGTGATTCTGAATTCCAAATATTGTATAATATACACATACTGCACATATAGGATATTTGGTACTTTTTAAAAACCTTCACTCAAAATAGGAGTAAACAACAAATAAAGCTTGAATATAGAAGCTCATTTTAAATATCTCTGGACAACAAAAATGACAGGAACTAAAAAGAATCACATATACTTTACTGATTCTAATATATAACTTCTATTGCAAACAGAGGGTGGTCACATCTATTAAAGATATGCACCTGCCGTATAATTAAATGTCATCCTAATGTGAACATCTCCCCTTTACACACACACACACACACACACACACACACACACTTGCAGTTCAAATAGCCAACTTTGAGTGCTCAAGTAACAATAAGCAAGTTATATGAAGAAACAAACAAAATGAACTTCAGTAAGATCATATAGGTTTTTTTAGAACTTTATCTGTTCCCATGTTGTGTCCTTCACTACAATTCACAAATCTTCCTTTGGCTGTGGAAATGACTATGGCATGGAAAACCTGACTCTGACTTGGAGGGAAGAATAAGCTATAGTTCTCAAAGAACAAATAACCAAATAGCCCGCTTTCATGCAAATGTACTCAAAACAAACAAAGCAAGGCAAAAGGAATCCTGAAGACATAAGATATGTAGGCAGCATGATTTATAAACTATATTATTCTGAAGCTGCCCAAGAGGCATCAGCAAGTGTTTAAAGGTCCCCTATGATCACTATTACAAGTACTGCTGGAAATAACATACAGCAGTAATAAACCATGGGTAGCTACAGAAACAGGCATACCATTTACTTTACCAAATGGGGTTTATTTTTCCTCTGTAGTCTCCTCTTAATAATATGAGCCCCAAAGTGAAGTCTGTATCTAGATTTATGAAGTAAGTGAAAACGGGGAGGTCCCAGCTCTTCATCCTTACCAGCAGCTATGTAATCATGCATCAACTTGCTGGGCAGAGGATGTGGCTATCTCTGTGTTCTGTACATTAGCTAGGCCTGTTGGTGCTCATTAAATTCTTAATGGAGATGATAACACTACAACTGATGGAGCATTATAAATGCAGCTACCCCAGGTGCAAAATTATGGGCCAGATTTTGAGCCCTCTGATGCTGAGCCTATGGAATTTTTATCGGAACTACCACATGAAGGGATGCATAAACATGTTTATTAACATCCTCACCTAGATTTCCCCTATATAGAATAACTGGTTGGTTCTAGTAAGTCAGCTAATATCTTCTCTTTTGGGCAGTGACATTTTGAATAATCTGTAACTTCAGAAAATAACCATAAGGTGGTACATCAGAGTACCAAAGAATAACAAGAATGCTGGCATTCTGGCAGAAGTGAAGTAGAAACCATATATTTTATATATGTGTGTATATAAATTCATACATATCCATATATACACACATATACATACATATATAAACATGTAGACATCCATAAAGGAAAAGAAGAAACACTTTCAGAGCATGCTATTTTAAAAATCAAGACTCTATTAAACAGAGAAACTATATCTGTATTAAGCCACATGTTGCAGAAATGTATTCACTAGTAAAAAATAACAATATGGAACTGTCTAGCTATTTTTCTCAAATTCTAATAGGTAACATCACTAAGGGTTAGAGATTATTCAACCCCCCACATCTCACTTTGCCCTGTGGTGCTTACTATTAGTGAGGTGGTCCAGTATGAGAGGGGCCATCAGATTATGGCCTTCGCGATCTGGGAAAGCAAATAGTGTTGATTGATTGTAAAACTAGTCCCAATTTTCCACTCAGCTTTATATCCTTTCCCTTTGCAATGTCACTTTCAGCATTTCCCTTGAAGTGGTGAAGTTTATTTCCTCACCCCTTGAATCTGGGCTGGCTGTGTGACTTGCTTTGGCCGGGAGAATCCACAGAAGTGATGGCGTGCCAGTTCTGTGACTAGCCCTGAGGAGGCCATCTTGGACCGGCCAGCCAGAGCTGACCTGCCAGTTGACCACAGACATATGGGAGAGTCTAGTTGAGTCTGGCCTAGACCAGCACAACTGCCAAGACTATTCACAGACTGTCATTGTTTTATGTCAGTAAATTTTGGAGCAATGTGTGACATAGTGATAGCTCCACAATCTTGTTTAACATTATGGTGAATAAAATACCTATCTAAGTAAAGGATATTTTTTATGTTCTTTTTTGGCCCTAAATTATAGCCATTATCATTTTTGTGATCTCATCTGAGTTGCAGTTCTTACTACTCCATGCAATCAATATAATTAATGGCTTTAGAAATCCAGATTTACCTTAATGGGAGGTCTGGTTCTAACCATGTGGACAGAAGTTTCCTGTCATTGTTCCTCTGCATTAGAAAAGGTAGCTCAAAGGAGCAGCAAGCAGCCATTACAGAAAAGCAGTGGGAAGAATAAAAGTGAACCTGGTATGGGATCCAGATGAAAAGTGAGTTGCACCAAACTCTTTAGTCACCTTTTCATCCTCAATTGGCACTTTGAACTGAAATCAACCTCAAAAGCTCAAAATGAAATGCATTCAAAAAAATGACTAGTACCTTTAAGTCCTGCAGATTTATTGCTTTGACTCAGGGGTAGCTTCCATAAAAAACACGCTTCTTGGAGAAAAAGGCAACAGGTGGGGGTGAGGGGTAGCCGCAGCTATTACTACTTTTAACTACTGTCACATGTGTTTCCATAGCCTCATCCCCAAATACCAGCATCACTAGCTGCAAAGAAACATAAAATTTAAATGAGAATGAATTTCACACTTGAGGCAACAGGCAGCTTTACATTTGGATATGACATTCAGAGCTATGTAAAAATACTACTTTGCATACAGATTATTGAATGCTTTGCCTTGGAAACCAATTCATGTTCTGTATGCCAGAACCAAGGGAAAACAGGCAATGCTGACTGGCAGACTCTTTAATTCAAGTTCCAGAATTTCAAGAAGGAACTATAATTTCCCCCCACAGATTGTTTTACAAAGAAAGGAAACTAGTAAACCTTTGGGGATAGGTTTATAAGCACCTACAAGGAGAGAAATATATTTTGAAAGAGAAAGAAACTATAATTTCCTCCAAAATTGGTAGTAAAAAATGACTATAGGAATTTGCATATCATGCTAAATAACATAGCATAGTTCACTGAGTTATCTTTTTATAAAAACTTAAAGTTATTCTTTTAAAAATTAATTGTCATAGTAATAGTTACTGGTTATTGAGGATCTAGTCTGTATTTTTATATTGTAACTCTGTTTCTCACAACAATCCATCACCATGGGTATTATTGTTTTTCTGCTTCAAAAGACAAGGAAAATGATATATAACTTATCAGAGGTCACATTTGAAACACATTAATGACTTAAATCGTTTTTATGTAAACAATTTTAATGCTTTTTCCTGCTTCCAGCTACATTTATTATTATTATTATTTTGCTGGCTCTACAAACACATCAAAGTCAGAATTATTCAAGAATCAAAACAGACACTTCTAGACCTTTCTTTTTATCCCCATCTCTCTTCTCTAATACCTCATAATTCTCAAAATTCCTCTACTCTTCATTTAAATATTTTCTTAATTTATCTTTGTGTTTTCAAACTCTTGCTCAGCCAAATTTCTGGGTTACACTCTGTGAGAACAAGATTTTAAACATTAAAGACTTCATAACCTTCATACAATTTCTGCTTGGTCCTTCAGTTATATAAAATTAAGTTACACAAGGTTAAGGCGTTAACCTGTCTTCCCTTAAGAACATTCCTCTATATCAAATTTCTTTAGGTGCGTGTACATTGCCAGCACCTTCTCATTTAATTGTTAAAGACACTTGAAGCTAATTTTTATGTGTATGTGCTTTCTGCTTTCATAAATAAGAATTTGGGGTTAGCGAGGACCTCAGAGTCTTGCACTATGTATTCTTTTCAGAGTAGGTGCAATTTAATTCAGATAACTAAAACCCATTCAAACTCTTTGACCTCAAAGCTGGCATGTAATTAATCTTTAATGAGTTATTAATATTCTTTGCAAAGTTTTAAAAGGCCTTGCCAGGGACTAATAAAATTATTAAAATTTGAAAAAATTAGTCCTGAACAGATGAGTGGGAAATTTTGCTATCTTGTCAGGTGGATAATGTACTTGAATGCTAAATTGAGGGAATGTGCCACTTTGCAAAGTGTGGCTTTTACAAACATTTGCATAGAACTCTTAAAACTATTCATCATCTAATGTATAGTCCTTTTAGGTTTTCAACCCAATTTGTCTTATTTTTAATATTAGAAAATCCAGAATAGAAGAGAAAAAATATATAAAATTCAGGACAGTGTAGTATTATGACTGCATATTACTCAGTAAAAAGAACACATAATCATATAAGTCAAGTTTGATGGCAACAATAATTTAAAAAACTAAATATAACTGGAATTGGCTTCTTTACCATTTCAACAGAACTATAACAATGAAGTGGGCATCATTGTTTTCTTAGATAATTTTCCAAGTTTGAACAAGAAAATAGATGTGAAGATGTTTTGAAAAGCATTAGTAATAACAATTTTTATCATGGTATGATTATTAAACATTTAAATCAGACTGTTGATCACATAGCTTAAATTATAGACATTATAAAATACAAACTTCTATGTATAGTCTACATGAGCATGTTAGCACTATCATTTTTCATTCTCTGAAATTTAAATTTAGCAACATACAGTTGAAATATACAATGGATATACTTCAAATTCTATTGTGTAATAAAATATAATTTCCTGGTAATATCTAAAGCACATTATCCTTGTGGGAATGTGCAAGCAATTTCAGTGATATTTGAAGATTTGAAAAATTTAAGGTTGAGCTTCCAAAACACATCAATTATGTGGATACTCTCACAAAGGTAGACATCAGGAAGTCTAAGCTCTTTGCTGCTGTGCTAAAATGAGGCACATTAAGTGGTCTACAGGTTTCCTTCCCTTTCTTCTCCATATTCAGACAATTGATTAATGATAGCACAAAAACACAGTAAGATCGACAGTATCTTAAAACAGCAGAAAAATTTGTTTCCAGTTTCTTGGGCCTGTCAGTTTTGTTACAGAAAAAAAGCAAATATGGATATCTTAGACTGAGCATCACTATTGTCTCTGAAGCCAACAAGCAGTTATTTATTCTAACTTGGAAATAACTACTATGATCAATCAGGCATTTACAATTGAGCCACTTCAAACTGTTTGAAAAGTGATTAAATATACATATTTCATCTGATTTTCCCTTCATATTCTATCTCTCTCTGGGCCCAGGAGATAGAAATTATTTTTAATGTAGTCACAGACACTTTTCTTCATGTATTCCTAGAAAATGGACTATAATAGAAAGTCACAAATATAGTTATGTAATTCCATGTTACCAGCTGTAAGTCACTCCCTAATTTCAGAGATTTTTAAATCTCAAAAAATGAGATTTAAAATATATAACATAAATATGATTGTGTGTGTGTGTGTGTGTGTGTGTGTGTGTGTGAGAGAGAGAGAGAGAGAGAGAGAGAGAGAGAGAGAGAGAGAGAGAGAGAGAGAGAGAGAGAGAAAGAATTTAAAACTTGATAATAGGAGAAAAATTCAACAAGTTAAAAAAGTTACTTCTAGACGTACCTATCAGCACAAACATTTAAGCGTATTCTTTGTAAGTTTAATGTAAAAGCAACTTTCCAGGTATTTGATTTCATTTCAACATTAATAACTCTCAACAAATTATTGTTCATGCATGTTCTACTCAGCATAAATCAAACTATACTTACCAAATAATTTTTGGTTTTGGCTCTTAGCATTACCCTGTTTCTCATAAGGCTTGAACCTTCAGTCACCTTTCATTTTCTACATCTATTCACTAAAATCCATTCTCTGTGTGTGTGTGTGTGTGAGAGAGAGAGAGAGAGAGAGAGAGAGAGAGAATGTGCATGTATGTGCATACATGTTTTGAGAGGAGTCTTTGCATAATGGTTAAGATCAGTCATAGGAATCAAACCACTTGGGTTCCAATCCTGACTTCCTCACTTACTAACCATGTGGTCTTGGGCAAGTTACTTTACTTCTCTATGACTCACTTTCCTTACCTGGAAATTGAGATAACAATAGTACCTACCTCACAAGATTATTATAAGAGTAACACAAGAGTATTGACCAGATAGCAGGATATAAAATGGAATTATTTTGTTGCCTTAGATTTGCAAAAGAGACCTAAAATCAATGTCTGCCAGACAATTTATCCTAGTTTTGTGATTCTTAGCTTTCCAGTCACTTTGAGAGTATATAAAAAATGCTTCAGGATACGCTTGAAGTTCTTACTCGAGGGGGGAAGGGGGGGCATGGGCAATATATATAACCTTAACACTTGTACCCCCATAATACACTAAAATAAATACAAATAAATTTAAAAACTGCTACAGATTTATTTTTAAAGATTGGTAGAGATTTTCATTAAGGAGAGGCTTTCTTTTTAACCTATAACTTATTGTGCTAAATGCCCTTCCAAGGGTATAGCATGTATTAACCTATTTAATCCTCATAAGAATCTGATGAGATCCTTTATTAATCTCATTTGTAGATGAAAAAACTAAGGCAAATTAAGTGCTTACCTAATGTAACAGAGAGCCTAAGTGATGAAGCCAGGATAAGAGTTCAGGCAGTCTGGTCCTTTGTTGCAGGTTTTTATTATCATGTGGGACAGCATCTTAGGAATTGTCAGGGGACTGCTGCCTTCCTCCTCCCTCTCCATGGAGTACTTTCCCCTCACCTTAAGCCAAATGTAGAGGGCTTTGAGAGAATCACTTCAAGAGCTTGATATGTGCTTCCTGGAAATTGGAAGATTCATGAGCTGGTATCTGACTTACCCTTTGAAGACGAGAGACTGCAGAATGATGCTTCCACCAACTGCGAAGCAAAGGAGCACATTTCCTACATGCTGGCCTCATAGAGGTTATCTTTAAAGGGGACCCATCCTGAAGGGTGTGGAAGATAAGAGCAAGGTGAAGATAGAGTGAAGCCCACCATCTCTTCTTCCCCACTTCTTAGCTTGAGCTAGACCTGTGCTAGGCAAAGCAACAAGCCTTAAATTTGATTAGAAATTGAAGTTTTGGTAAGATAGAGCTACAGTTTTTAATTATATTATGCATCGAAATTTGAGAGTTACTAGAAAAATCTTGGGAGTTTTCTAGATCTTTGTACAGAAGCAGAAAAGCATGACTCAACAGAAAGGCTAAACAGAGCAGAGATACTTGATGTGCTGCACAGTATGGCTGAGATTATATTCATTGACTCCTCAAAAACTTTTAGACTGTCATCATTACTTCCAAAACAAAATCAAGGTCTAAATTTGTTAATATGTCATCCAGGGCTTTTCACTATTTGACCTATATTCTCTGCCTCTGTCTCCGTCTTCTATCATGTACAAACTCACTCCAGTCATGTTCTATATGTGCATATTATTCCATACAATTAGGCCATTGCTCATGCTAGTAACCTCACCTGCAATGAACTTCATAATTTCCCACTCTTCAAATATTTACCCACCTTTTAAAGTTTAGTTGATATCCCACCTCTTGAAGAAAGCCTTTGTGTATTCCCCCTAGTGGTATTAATCATAGCCTCCTACCAAACATCTATTATCTCATCACCTTTTAAAATATAATTAAAGTTATTTACACACCTTTCCCACTCACTAAATTGTGCATGAATTCCTTGAAGGCAAGAAGATGTCTTATTTTTTTGATATCTCATATAGGACTTAGCAAATGATATATACACAAAAGTCTTAATACATGATAAGAAAATTAAAACTTAATAAGTATTACGACCTGAAACCTTTTTCACTTTCAACGCACTGTGCAAAATTCTCAGGACAATTGACACCATGTGGACCTTTTAAAATGTTTGCTTATAATGTTACAAATGTTGCTTACAAAAGAGACAATGATATTTAGACATAGTAGGATCAAAAAAAAAAAATAGAGAGATTTCTACATGTCAGATGAGGCCTTATATTCAAATATTAAGAAATTCTAATACTAGAATAAATTCATGCCAAACAAGTAAAAATAAATATTCAGTCTTAAGTAGATAAAAAATTGCAAAACACAGTGGACCATGAGCCCAACTAATAACACACAAAGGGTCTGTACCTGTTTCTATGCGAAAGGTATGTGTATTGGGGGGTAAAACTTCTAGAAGACTCACTTTGTAGAAATAAGATTTTATTTTGTGCTTTGCCAGATATTCAATTCAGGACTCTGGAAGCAAGCAGCAAGAGTAATCATGGATTACTATAGGCAGCTAGCCAGCTATATTTATCAACATACAAAGAGAATTTTAAAAACATTGAGCAGTCCTATAAAAACCAAAAGGACAGAGACCACTCAGCATCTGCAGAATGTAAAGAAAATTCTAAAGGTAATTATTTATGTTAGATGAAGAACAGGACTTATAATCAATTTCTGATTTATAGCATCTGTCATCAGTCTTGGTCCAGTTGGACAGGCAAGTATAGTAGCTGATATCAAAGTCCCACTGGGAACTATCATTAGTGGTGTGGTGGCCCAGAGAGCTTAGGCTGTGGAAATAGATTGAACATGCTATACACAGACAAAGAGCATACTCCCTCCACCATTAAATTGCACATGGGCCATTATGGCACTTGACATTTCCACAATGCTTTTGACTATGTCAGCCACTCCTTTTGCAACCTATGAAAGTGGGACCAAAAAGAGAACAAACTTAATCAAACTTCTTGACTGCTTAGGTTTTTCCATGGAATCTTAATTTTCTTTATTTTCTCTTAATTTGACAAGTAGGCAGCTACAGTATTAATATTACCAAACATTTTACAGACATGTAGTGTTGATATGTATTTTACTAATTATCTTGTTCTCGAATACTAATTACAGCACTTCAGATTAATTACTTAATTCTTCCTAGATATACACCTTGCTCATTCATGAAATTGGAGAAGTAATAGTACCAGACTCAGATTATTGTTATAAGGATTAAGTGAGAGAACTGATGGAAAACACAGCACAGCATATATTAATAATACAGTGTAGGTACTCAATTAACATGAGCTTTGAGTAATATATTATCATTATATAGCATAGGACTATACTTGCTATATAACATTATTTATTATACATTGAATTATATATTGTAGATATTATACATTATTATCTAGTTGAACCCTTTCCTTTTATATACAGACACTAAGGACCAGAGACATTCAGAATCTTTTCTAAGGTGGCTCTGTTATATTTACAAGAAAAGATTGCATACATTGGAGGTGAGTATAGAAGGAAATAAATCTAGAATTGTGAGAGGAAGCTAAGGAATCATAAAAACTTTATTATTTTCTGATATTAGTCTTCCAATCCTTTGAAAAAGCTTCTTTAGAAAAGTGCTTTCATAAATGGAGTAGAGACCAGTGGAGTGGTGGTGCTACAGCTTCTGTTCTCTCTTCTTGCCATCTAAAAGGCCTAGCAATTCAATCCATTTTATTGAGTGTAGGCTACTGGATATTTTTCAGTACCACAAACTCTTTGTTTCACAGGTTGTTTTTTTTTTTTTTTTTAACTTGATGGATTATTTCTATAAAATTTTAATTCCAAACTCTACTAAGTTGTCAAGAATGTTCTTTAATTCAATCTAGCAAATATTTATTGATCATCCCTTGTATATTAAGAGGTGGGGAGTACACAAATGCATGATAATAGTCTAAATCATGTACAGACAACTAATTATAGTACAATATGATTGGTGTTGCCATGGAAGGAAGGGATTTAGTGTTTTGGTTTGTTTGTTTACATACACTGGAAAATAAAAATGCTTGAAGAATGTTAACAGGCAATAAAAATGGAGGGAGAAAAAATTTATTAGAGGAAAGAGTAATGGGCAATGGAACCATATTTTAAATAGACATGGTGCTTTGTAGGATGACTTAAGTGCGCAGAGTATATGTATGATCAAAATGAAACTAGAGACAGGTTGATGCTGGGCCTTTAGTGCTATGGAGTTTTGACTTCACTGTGTACAGCATCAGTAGGTCAATGGGGGTTAGAAAGTAATGACAATATTAACTTTAACACTTTAACTGAAACACTATGGAAGGTGATTGAGTAAAGGAAAGAGCAACTCTTGGGCCCTCTTTAATAAGTATGTCCTTAAAAAATGACAGCTAATTTGAATATTAACTTTTAGAAAACACAGATAGGAAGATGAGTCTCCTAAAGACTATGTCTGCCACAACTCAACTTAATGGCTTTATATCAGCTGCACCACTACTTCCTTCCATTCCCACGGATGATGGGAGATGAACGCACTGGTAATGACATACCCATCAGTCCTCAACTGCATCACTATTTTAAAACTGAATTTGCACAATAGCTTTTTGAATGGCCTGTCACTGCTTCAATGTCACCTCCATCGCACATCTCTGTGGGAGCTGACATTTTGCTGATACTTCATCAGGCTGGACTGCCTGCTGAGAACCAGATTGGTAAGGGAAATGCATCTCACTGCAGGAAAGGATGGGAGATGTATTATTTAAATACAATTTATTTTACAACAACTTTAAAAATCAGATTTACAATTGCTTCAGAGAAGGAGAAGCATTTTCTTGCACTCCAGCTCTTCTGAATGTTTGTTGACTCTTAAGACTTTTAATTAATTGCTCTTCTAAGGTTTTTCTCTATTTGTTTGAAGTTTTGTCTTGTTTTACACACACCCTTTCACTTCTATCTTAGAAAACTGTCCTCTTTTTTTTATAAAGGTGTGTCATAAAGAAAATACCAGACCTGATTGTGGTGAGTGTGGTAAAGGAAGTTGGAAAAGAGCTTAATAGTTATTAAAGGGACCAAATCTTCTCTCTAGATCTAAATCAATATCCCAACTACATGAATTCTAGAGGAAAAGACTGTGGAGACTGTGTTTACACATAAAACAACCCAACGTTTTTTGCCTGTTTGTTGAATCTTGAATCCATTCACTTAAACAATTGATTTTTGACTTAAAAGTAAAATAGCAAATTTTGTGTTGGTTGGGTTGAGACTCAGAAAACAATATCCCAAAATAAAGGCCTCAGAAGTAGCTTCAGAAGCAAAAGCTTTTGTCTGAAGTTCTCCTGCCCTTCTGTCTCTCCGACGCATTCTCCTCTGAGGCTAGCCATATAAACTATTATAGGATCCCACTACCAAAAGGCAAATCATAGAAACCAGAACCCCTTTTCCCCAAAGCCAGCCATCAAATCTAAAAATAATACTGTTAACATTCACTCTGCCTGTCTAGGTAAAAATTGGCCATAAATAAATTATCTGACTTACCTTGTTTTGACCGTAGGTCAGAAGACCTCCCATTCCATAGAGGGTCCTGCCTCATACCCAAAATGATGAATTGCTCCAAGAGGCCAAGAAGACAGGCCTTGTTGAGTTTCTCCACTCAGTCTATTAGCATTAGCTCATACCCTTTTGTCCAATCATATTTCTACACAGCTGTCCATACCTTGTTAAACCTAAGCATAAAAATGGACAATTTCCCCTGTAGCCTTCACTCTGAAGGCTCCTGTGTACACATTAATAAAATTTGTATGCCTTTTATGCAGTTAATCTTCCTTTTATGAGTTGATTTTTCAGCCTTTCAGAGGGCAAAGGGAAAGTTTTCCCTTGGCCTCTACAGTTGGAACTATTGGTTAATTAGACCAAAAAGGTCACACTGGTTATCTATTCAGAAAAAGCAAAGTAAAATCAGCACCTAAAAAGTAATCATTTCTTAATATCATAAAGAAAGTAAAAGTTAAGAAATCAGTTGGTGTGTTCAGAATGCAATATTTGCCAGCCAGTGGTATACTGGAGCTATTACTACCAGCTGGGGTAAACCAACTGTTACATTTTCACAATTTTGCAAGCCATTTGAAATCACACTGGTTGCTTGAAAGCACCATGGTAGAAGTATTTTACTCAGGGAATAGGCAAACACTACAACCCAGAGTTTTTATATTTTGGAGAGCCTGTTAAACATTTACCAGCTTACCACTGAGAAAGGCTTACACCTGTTCAATATGGTTTTTATGAAGTTTGATCAAATGATATTTAAAGCATGGATGTTTTTGGAATACCTCCCAACTCAGATCTTTTTCCATTATTCCTATTAATAATTCTATCTCCTTCAGTAGTGAAGCAGCTTATTTTATAAATGCACCTGAAAAACATAAAAATTCAGAGAAGTAATAACAAAATGACTAATGGATAGAAAACAGGATTTCCAAAGAAAGGGAAATGAAGTGTTCAGAGGAAACGTTACTATATCCTTTTTGGTGTTTGTTTATTTTTTAAAGAGTTTTGGTAGTGCTGACGAGCTATGCTTAATATCCACAACAGCTGAAAAAGGAGAAAATGGCTTTGAAGTAAAGTAGCAACAAGCCCAATAAGACTGAAGGAAAAACATCTCTACTATTATGTGAACAGTAAAGGCCACCAGACAATACTTTAAGAAGAGGCAACTATCTTATGTGGATATTTAGTCAATGATGAGTCTAATGATGATACCATTTCTCCCTCTCATTACTAACAGAAAAGAAGTAAAGTAGTAACTATAGAAAAGAGAGAAATGTAAAAAGGAGAAAAATATTCACCCATGGTCGCACCATCTAGAGGTGGCCACTGTCAACAACTGCTGCCTTTTCTACTACAATTTCCCATATGCATACATGGGTACATATTCTTATAAGTTTGGATCATTCTCTGCATACAGCTTGTAATGTCAGTTTAATGTCAATTCTCCTGACATCACACATTCTTCCAAAACATGACTCTTAATGGCCTGGGAACAGTCCCCTGATGTGTTACATAATTTGTTTAATCATTCTCCTTCTGGTGGGTATATTTAGGTTGGTTCCATTCTGTACTTTTGTTATTATAAATAATTCTGGTATAAAGAAAAAGCTAGTGAAGGAGCTCAGGAAATTTCACCCCAAAATGTGACTCCTTGGTATAAAAAGATTTTGAATTAAAGGCCATTTAAGATAAAAAAAAAAAAGCATCGGAAGGGGCTTTTCCTCAAAATCTGCATAAACCAGACTGACCCAATCAAAAGATCAAAGGGAGAACTGGCTTCTCCTCCTCTCCCTGTTATCTCTACATATATTGCAGGAAAGATGATCAAAAATGTAACCAGACCTGGCCCAAATCATTTAAATATTATACCTGTCCCTCAGATTAATTTAATTTGCAAAGAGAATCATTTGCAAGTCAATCTGTTTCCCCTATCCATTTTTCTTCTCTAGCACCACTTGTCACCCCTAAACAGAATAATTACCTATAACTTGTCATTTCCCCTCCCCTCCAAAAAGACGGGTATAAAAACATCTGAAATTCATTGGAATATTGAGTAATCACTCTGTGATTCTTCCTATGTGCATGGTAAATAAACCTCTCTCTTATGTTTTTTTAAAAATGTTTTCATATGTTTCTTTTTTAAAATTTATATATTTTTATTTCAGAATATTACAGGGATACAAATGTTTAGGTTACATATACTACCTTTTCCCCATGTGAGTCAGAGCTTCAGGTGTGTCCATCCCCAGACAGTGTGCACCGCATCCATTAGTTGTGAATATACCCATTCCTTCCTCCCCCTTCCCACCTGCCTGACATCCAGTGAATGTTACTCATATATGTGCATATAGGTGTTGATCAGTTAATATCTATTTGATGGTGAGTACATGTGGTGCTTGTTTTTCCATTCTTGGAATACTTCACTTAGCAGAATAGGTTCCAGCTCTATCCAGGAAAATACAAGAGGTGCTAGATCACCACACTTTTTGTGGCTGAGTAGAACTCCATTGTATACATATACCACATTTTATTAATCCACTCATGTCTAGGCAATCAATTTATGAAGAAGCCCCTAAAGGCAATCACAGCAACAATAAAAGTAAATAAATGGGACCTGATCAAATTAAAAAGCTTTTGCAAAGCCAAGGAAACTATCATGACAGCAAATAGACAACCTACAGAAGGGGAGAAAGTATTCACATGCTACACACCCTTTCTCTTATTAATCTGCCTTAATTGTGAGTTGATCTTTCAGCAAACTTATGGGAGAAAGGGCAAGTTTCCCCTCACCCCTACACTAGGATCACTTCTCTGATTATTTGGGAAAAGGCCTGATATGTAAGGCTAATCTGCCCTGCACAGAGATGGTATATTCTTATCAACGGTGTGAGAGTGCCTGTGAATTCACCTCCACTCCATCCCTTAGCATACACACACTGTTTAGGAAGTAAAAACAAAAAACCCGATCTATCACAATCCAGAGCATTTTCTAACTCAGTGAAATAAAACATTAAAAAAAATTTCCCCAAGTATTTATATTTATAACTTCCAAACAACAGGATTTATATAAAGCCAGTGTCTTTAGAAATAGGTTTTTGGTCTCTCCTGCCTCTAAAACATTACCTTGTATAGCCTATAAGTATTTTTACAGTTCATTATGCAAAGTAACTAGATTTTAAAATTCTGTGAGCACCATAAAAGGATATTTAGAGAAATGTTATATGCTTTTCTTCAAATACAAGTCCCTTTTTAAATGCTACACACATTCTTTGTGAAGTATGTGTGAAGCATTTTTAATGAGCTCTATCATTTTGTTCCATTCATTTTCCTAAATATCTTATTATGGTGATTATATAATTTGTATTTGCGTCTGTGTAAAATCAGATAATAGCATGTAACACTAAAATTGAACTGGACTAGAAGTCAGGCAATATTTTTGCCTATTCAATTCAATACATGTATCATAATCTGCTTGCACATAAAGTTTAAATAGTATTACTTATCACTGAAAATCTCTCAGGCCTATCACAAAATGTTCTCCTAGGGTTTGAAATCCTAGAATGGAAGAACTGTAACATAACCATTAAAATCAATATTTTAAAGAAGGAGCAGTTTATCTTTTCCTTCACATGTTTTTAAATAGTCTATTTATATCACCTGACAATTGGAACAATGTAAACTTTATCACTATCCGCTTAATAATTATTCCATTAAAGTTGCGTTAGACAAGAGAAAATGTCACTTCACTGTGGAAATAGCAAGTAACTACCTCTTGAATATGTAAATTCTTACCTTTAAGCTTTTTTTTTTTTTAAAAGCAAACAAGTAGGGTAGGAAGTTGCTTCAGCAAACTTTTCTACGATTGAAATGCTTGTCAACAGTGCCAGAGAGATAGCTCTAAAATAAAAACTATCTAGTTATATGCTGAAAAATTGTAAAGATCTTGTCCTATCACTTTTGCTTTAGGGTTACCCTCAGGGGCAGTAATGTATTTCCTAAAATGATCAGATGATTAGCTAAGTGCTAAATACTATCTGGTGTTAACATTTTATATTTATGCTTTATGTTTCTGGTTTTATTTCTTTGTTAATTTATAGAAGTTCCTAAGCACTCAAAGCTAATTCAGAGCATGGTTCACACTTTATAAAATGATAGACAATCACAAACAAACATTTGCCAATATTTATTAGAAAAATTTGAAATAGTAATGGAAAAAAAATCATTATCATCCAGCCCCCAGCTTTTCTCAAGTTCTCAAGTCACTGTGTTTAACTCTCAATGAAGTACGGAATGTAATACAGTCAGGGTTATCAGAGCTTATGTAAGAATCGCTACCGGAAAAGAACATAGCTGGGTAGTAGTTCTACTGGCTCTTTGAAACCAATTCAATTTAACTAATCACTTTTTATCAATTTATAATCTGCAACCATTCTGACAAGAATGGTAATTCCAGTCTAGCAGGTTCTTAAAGTGCCTTTTAGTATAACTTTGAATAATATATTATGATAGGTTGGTTTCAGAAATGGCAGCAGCCATATCTCCCAGCTTGCAGGTTTTTTGCAATGAGATTTTGCTAAACTTCTCATAAGGAGAAGGAGTCTCATAAGGAGTCTCTTTCGTTTCCCCTGGAATCTGGCTTGCCTCATGACTCGCTTTAACCAGAAGAATATGGTGGAAGTGATAACGTGTGGGTTCTGAGGCTAGGCTTTTCGACATCGTGTGGCTTTTGCTTTAACCCTTTAGGATGTTCCTTCTTTATTCTTATCTTGAAACTGCCTTACTATGAGGAAGTCCAAGCTAATCTTGTAGAAATGGTATGTAGCGGAAAGGCTGAAGGTTCCCAGCCAAGCCCAGTCTGGTCCCAGCTGATCTGCCAGCTGAGGCAGTCACCTGAGTGACCCTAGGCAAAACCAGAAGGAGAATCACCTCCTCAACCCTCAAAATCAAGAGAAATGATAAATCATTGTTTTAAGTCACAAAGTATTAGGCTAGCTTATTACACAATAGGTAGTTAAAACATGTACCCTGACATAGCAGTATCTTATACAGCAGTGAGAAAAAAAATGTATTTATAAAGCTAACAATTTTATTGACTTTGTTGGTTATCCTTTCTAGGTTTATGACTTACATATGGTACAGGATTTTCCTGTGTAACCAGGAGCACAGTCACAGCTTCTAGTTTCTTTGTTGTACTGACCTCCATTTTCGTAGGGTGCACAGGAGAACCAGCACTCTGGTCCCCAGTGGCCATCAGGGCAGGCTTGTCAAGTAAAAAGAGAGAGAAAGAAAAGAGCTTAGTCTTGTAATAAGTCTCAGGATGGTCCCAGATTTCTACTGTTTCCTAAGCAAGTTGGAAAAGTATGTGTGTATGTGTGTGTGTGACTGAACTGCAAAGAAAGACACATTCTAGTAACCACCAAGGATTTATAGCACTTCCAAAAATATTCCCTGAAGAAATCAACATGATGCTACGTCTTGTCACTTTGAAAACACAGATACAGAGGTTGGCTTTTTGCTGAAAATGTGGTTTTTCAGACAGCAACAATGGAAGCAATTTTGATATATATCTTTGGAGGCAGTTGCACAGAACAAAACGTGAAAATGAGATGTAATTTGTACAGGAAGCTCAGGAGGCGTGGTGCTCAGGAAGCTGCCCCCAAATGCTTGCCTAAATCCTGTTCTCCAGTCTTTGCTTCTTTTGTAAACCAGAATAATCACACCAGAGGTTTTTAAATTGTGTATTTTATGAGAGTGTACAACACATAAGGTGGGAGAAATCATGTGCTGTTTTGTTGAATGCCCTTTGAGCTAGAAAAGGACAGGTGAGAAACCACTGAGGTCTCAGATGTTTCAGCGCATGTTCTACCATTGAAACCACTGGAATTAGACACCTGGTAGAAAGCATTCTTTTAACCCAGAGAAAATGGCAAAACTTTTCTGAAAATATAACAATTGTGGAAAGTTACATCAAACCAAGTAGGGCTGTGAAGTATCTTCTTGTCCTGGACAGAGTCTCTGAATAACAGAATTATTACATTTTCTGGAATGGTCATACCTGATCTGTTGATCACTTACTCTGTGCCAAGTGCTTTATATAAACTAGCTCATATTTCCATAAAAATAACCTTTAACATAAGTAACTTTATCTTCGTTTTACATGAGAAACAGAGGCTCTGAGAGGTTAAGCGACTCACTTGGTGTCATGAAGCTAATAAGTAGCAAAGTCGAGCTTTGAACCCAGAAATTCTGGTCTCTGAAACTGGTGTTCTTAGCTACTACACTCAATTTATTCTACAATGCTACGTAATCATCACCTTTAAAGACTACTAATCTGTTCTTAGAGACTCACCAGAGGTCCTCTGATGTGGAACTGCTATAACAAAAATCTGTTTTTCTTAGGATGATTCAGGGATTGTATAGTCTCAAAGGTTTCAAGAGTCTGGCTGGGTTACAGTCTTCCACATTCAGAGGTCCACCTGCAGCTGGTATTCAAAATACCAGAGGCTACAAGCTAACAACAAGGCAGACACTGGCTTCTTTAAAAAATATTGTGTTTTTTTTTTTTTTTTTGCGCTCTTTCACAGGTTAGTTGTAGAAACCAACTCTTCTGTTCTTAGAAGTCGTTGCTGATAAGCTAAGTAAAGCCTGATGCTGATTGTGAAGAGTACTGTTCATTAGTGCCATTGAAATAATTTACAGTCTTTAATTAACTATTCATCTGTAATCTAGACACAGGAGTTAACATTTTTAAAGATATGTCTGGCTCTAGGAGCACTTGGGGCTACCTCACTCTTTTTAAAAGGAGAAAGAAAAACAACAGGCCTGATTTTTCATCATGCACAACTCTTGGAGAGCTCTTTTTGCCTTGATTTCAACTGTCAATCATGGCGAGCCCATTCACCTGCTCCAGTCTGATTCATAATTTCATTTTGTGGTTAGACTAAAATATCAGAATTGGACAAAGTTATCTGATTGAAAAATAATATGTTTTCCAGAGATTATGGTGACCTCTCTGTTTTGCTGATTTACATATACTTTTAACTCATTTTCCTTCACAGTGGGAATCTCAGAAGCATTTTCCAATAAAGTATATTCAGCAGTTGCTTTAAGAAAATGTTATCAGAATAAATTAGGTTTACTCAGGTGTGTGCATATAGTATTGTGTTCTCATGCATTGACTTCCAAGGTATGACTTCTTCAGGGGAGAAATGAACAAGGGGCCAACTCTAAGCTTAAAAATCAGTTGAAGCAGGAGGAGGTTTAGAAATTGGAACAGGGCTCACTCTCATACCACAAGAAACAAACACATTAGTGTAATGTTACTGTAATTTCCCTAAGTTCTTTTCCTCATTGCCTAGAAAGTCACAATCCAGCTACCTAAATAGCCCTCTCTCCACGAAATTTAGATGGACATCGATGCTCACATACTTCAGTTCCACAGCCACAGGACAACCTGGAGCAGTCACACTCCCCTTTGTATTCAATTCCAGAAAAGCCCTGCGGACCTTTTGAAGATGGCAATGCAAGGAACCTCTGAGGATACATGAGGGTCAAAGAAAACTTTCAATTCTAGTACCTGCCTCTGTAAGTGGACCCAACAGGATGATGGCTTTCTTTCAAACCCATTATGTTTTCCTCATTTTAAACAAGACTAACCTTTGGATTACTGCAAAAGCAAAAGGTATCATAATTTGCCATTAGGTATGTATCATTTTATTTGTTATATGCTCAGTATTGCTTTGTATTAAAGAAAAAAATGCTATGATAATTTCCCCTGAATCATATAGTAATAGGTGCTTAATGCAAAATACTTGATAACATGAAAAATATGTTAAATAAAAAATGAACCATTAACATTTATGTATTGACTTAAGAAAATAGTCATTGAGCAATATCTGTATGTCAAGACTGTTTTAGAAATTTGGGAATACTTGGGTGAACCAAATTTGTAGACATCCTTCCCTCATGGGTTCATGTTCTAGCAGGAATAGGCAGGAAACAAATATTATACGTAGTAATAATTATACTATGTGGCATATTATTAGATGATGAGCACTATAGGGAAAGGAAAAAAATCAGGAAGACTTGCAAATTACAATTTTAAGCAGAGTGGTATTGATGTGATTCAGTGAAAAGGTGATATAAGACTTTTTGAAAATGTGAAAGAACTATGTAGATACCTGAGGAAGAGTATCCCATGAGTCCATAGGCCAGAGAACACCATTCCTGACATCTTGGAATACTTTTTCCAAATTTTATGTGCATCTACACACACATATATCTATATATCTATCTATATATAAGTTACTTACAATGGGAATCATACTATATGTAAACTTTTATATTTGTAGATTTATAAAAAGTTTATGTAATATCTAGAAATTTGAGAAAGGACATTGATAACTCTATTTAAAATTTCCAAAGTTTTTAACTGATTAAGTATCTTTGAATTATATTTGTTTGAATGATCAATCTTTAGATATAAAGAAAATGATTCTTTAATTCTGGAATCTAGCGCTGCCATTGGTTGATTAGTTCCTCTCAAAGAGGTGGTTGTCTAGCTTTAATCTTTTCAGAATAAGATTCTCTGCAATGTGATCTTTCTTTCCTTGCTCAGGCTAGCAAGGGGAGAGCTAGCAGCAGATCCTGAGAAGGCAGCATTAAATAACTTTATTGCCCATGTCTCAGTTTCTTCACCTGAAATAGGGAATAATAAAGTTTATCCATCTCCTGAGGACCCTGGTCGATTAACTAATTAGTAATCATATGATGCTGAACAAAGGCTGAGTATTATTATTAGTGAGGAAAGAAAATCTATCATCAGAGTGTACCTTTCTGGCATCCGTTGCCTTGGTAACCAGATTTGCAGGTGCAACTACCATTTTTGGCACTGCATTCCAGGGTGTTCTTCTCTGCACACTGACATTCTGAAGAGCAGCCAGCTCCATAGGCCCCCCTGGGACAGTCTGCAAGCAAATTGAGGCAAACTGGTCACCTGAAAGCCATGCTTTATTTTAAATTGTTAGTGCACAGACATGTAGTTCTGTGGGGTCTGATTATGGGGAAAGCAAGGAGATCATCCTGACTGCCAAAAAAATAAGGAAACAAATTCCTTTCAAATCAGGCAATTCATTTGCTTTTTGGCAACTGGACGTGAACAGTGAAGCCTGAACTACTTAAAAGGCTTTGGTGCTTCCGGGAGAGAAATTGCTTCTCAATGTGCTCCATTGGTGCCTATAGTTAATATTCTCCAAAGAATGCTAAAGCCTGCCAGGACCTATATTCAACCTAGCGCAGCATGGAGATGATGGGCAAGCATTTATGGGAAGGTTTGCCATTGTTTTCATTCCCTTTCATTATATGGTAATCAGAAATAATTTTACATCCTGCAGATAACACAAAGCTTTCATTGTGACAGCAGCATTATCTTGGCCACATCTTTGGCAAATGGTGCTTACCTTCCTTTCATTATTTTCCCCATGCCATTGAGGTTTAGGGATGGTAGTCCGTACAGGAATTCTAATATGAAAAAGTCCCACCTTTGCATTCAGGAAAGCATACCCATAGTTTTCTCTGTGAGTAGCTACTTACAGTAACTCAATTCCCTTTCCAAAATATAAGTCTGACATTTTTTTCCTTCCCTATTATAGATGTCCAAGTGACACATCAAATGAAAAACACTTAAGTGCCCTCCAGGTTCAGTGTAATTGTATTGTGTACCCATATAGGCTTTGCTGTAGACAGCTTCTGAAGGAGAATAAAACAAACCATTTTACTTTCTGGTAAAAGGAAAGAGACATTAGTAGAGATAATTCAGAGTGGTGGTTATGATGCCCCCATGTAGGGTGACACCAGGCCCACTTGCCAAGGACAGTCCAGAGTTACTTCTAATGTTAATAGGGTCCTTTTCAGATTGCTCAATTTGGATGATAAATTATATGATCCCTCAATCACCTTTTCTATGACTTCCAAGCTTTAAATCCTTTCCTAGACCAAACAAGCTTCCGGGTATCTCAGGCTATTGCCTGCCTTGATATAGGACCCTTCTTGCTCATTCCTGAAAACTCACTTTGAATTGGCTTTCATGCCCTACTCTTCTTGGTTCAGCATGTAGAACTGCAGTTCAGGGGACAATTTAAACACTATTGAATGCTTAAATGTAACAATTGATATATTAAGAACATATAACTATGGAAATATATTTGGTAGAAAGGAAAAGAAGAAGTAACCTCTATTGTTAATCCAATGCCTACTCAGGGTTTGTTATGCATTAAAACCTGTTCACCAAAAATTCATATGTTGAAGTTCTAAACTCCAATATCTTAGAGTGTGAATGTAAGTGAAAATTTAAACACTGCAGATGTATAATGCTTTCATTGGATCTCCTATTGGGGTATTTACAATTTACTCTCTCTTTTCTAGGTGCATGGCTTTTATAAGACAGATAAGAACCATGGGCATTGAATAAAAATACAATACAAAACACTAAAAGGTGTCTGTTACTAAGAGATGGTCACAGTATTAAGGAGTGCTATGTCTGAATGTCTGTGCCCCTCCAAAAACCATATGTTGAAATCCTAACCCTCAGGGTGATGATAGTAGAAGGTGGGAACTTTGGGAAATAAATAAGTCATGAAGGCAGAGCCCTCATGAATGGGATTAGTACCCTTGTCCTATCTACTAAGATAGAACACATTAAAAAGGTGCTGTCTATGAGCCAAAAAGTGAGCCCTCACCAGACACCAAATCTTCCAGCACCTTGATCTTGGACTTTCAGTCTCCAGAACTGTGAGAGACAAATATCTGTTGTTTATTAGCTACCTAGTTTATGATATTCTGTTGTAGCAGCCTGGATGGACCAAAACATGAAGTTCACCCAGGAAAGATTTTCAGAGGAGTTTCTCGAGGAAAAGACGAGGGTATATGGAATAGGTAAAGGAGCAGGGCAGAGATTGTTTCAGGCTCACAGGTACTTGAACACAGCTTCAAGGAGGGGTGGTGGGCATTCAGTGATAGCTTGTCCAGAGAAATTTTACAAGTTACTGATGGTTTCAAGCATTTATCAATGATTATGTTTTCTTGTATCATCAAAAAAATGTAATTGATAGTCAAAATGCAAAATGAAGAACCTGTGAACCTGTTTAAGAAATTTCAGGGAATGATACTGACTTCAAGTGGAATCCAGAAATAAAAGAGAGGTTTGTTCTAAGTCTTAATATTCAACTTCCATAAAGTGTCAAATGTCCATTTAAATGAACTATTAACAAACCTTCCTCAATAACTAAGATAGAAACTAACAAGGAAAACATGTAAAAAAAATTAGAAACATTTTTCTTTCATTATTCAAAATCTAGATTCTATAATTTGAAAAGGCTAAAGGATAGAATATAATTGTCATACATATATAACTATAGACAATGTGTTTTTTACTCTTGTCTTTTGTCTGATATAGTCTCTGTACTTTTTGGAGTCTTCATGCTTCACACAGAGAGCAAATTCAGTGCCTGTGACTTACTCAAGTGACAATAACTCCCATAGCGCCCTGGTTCACACATACAGGCCCTATCCATCCTGTGGCAACGGCCATTGGTAGCACAGTTACATTTCCTTTTGCAGTTCTTTCCAAAGAACCTTTCAGGGCATCCTGGAGGGTGAAAGGACAGATAAGGCAAACGTTAACCTACATGCAAAACATGCTAAAGCTGTTGTATGAAACAATGAGCTTGAGAAAGGCAAGGTGTTTTCAGTCTGGTTGAAACAAGGCTAGAGAAAGCTTCTAAAAACCACAAGTATGATTCTGTATCTTCAGCTAAAATCCTACAATAACTCGTCCTTGCTGTCAGGTCACAAACTCCACACTTAACAAGACTACCAGCCGCTGCCCCTGCTGACCCCAAGTTGCACTACCATCTGCCTGTCCGCCTCGGCTCTGCCACGCCGGCCTCTGCAGTTTACGCAGTACATCTCATGCCTCAGTCTGGAATGCGCTTCCCTCACTCTTCCTCATTCTGCAGGCTTCTGCTTAAGTGTCACTTCTCTGCAGTCTCTGCATTGTCCTCATGATCTCTCCTCCAACCACACATTAGTATTTAATTTGTAAAACCTACCAACTTTGTAACCTGTAGTTGCCCCAAGCAATATTGCAAGTTCCAGGTGGAAGGACCAGAATCTTGTTTATTTCTTTTTTGTTATCATATCATAATGCCTGGCACCATTCCCTGCAACCACTTCATGTATTTTTTAATAGATAAATGAACATTGCTCACAAAGATAAGTAACTGGAATGGCAGCAGAGACCTTCCTGCACCTCGGAAAGCAAAGTAAATGTGGTTTCCATGTCCCCAGTTTCTTCCATTGGGAGAAGCTAATAAACTCCTCGTGGTTTCTGGCAATCCCTGTGGACGTATGTCCTCATTGACTCTCTGCCGTCAGCTCTTGTGCCTGTACAAGCAGTTTCTTTTTTGTGTTTTATCAACCCATGTAGGAAATGTGGCCTCTTCACTCCTTTCCACACAGAATAAAAAAAAAGCCCATACACAGTACTCCCTGATGCTTTGTGAGATTTTTCACCCATAATTTCTTTTCCCTTTTCCTTTCTCCCTCCTCTCCTGTCCTTCTCTGATTTTCATCTCTTTCTCTCCCTGGTTTCCCCAAGGAGCTCCATTGTTTTTTATCTTATTATGCAGAGCAAATAAATTCTCCCCAGCTCTTACATCTAAACCTGCATACACAAATTCAACTGTTTGCTCAGTGGAAGGAAAAGGCTTTCTCCGTATCAGGATACGTTCTGCTTGGATCACAGTTGGAGATTTCAGTGTCACTTATTTTGTTCTGTTACACATGTCATCAGTCAAAGCAATGTAATGTATATATAGGCACAGTGTTTTACTTCTTCAGAAAAGACCACCTTGAAAAAGACAGATCCAACTTTCACTTAGTTTATTTTCTATCAGAAACTTCAAGAACTTATAGAGCTGTCTCTTTAAGACATTCCCACTGTCTTCACAAGTTTTCCCATGAGCCCCTGGGCGCCCTGGCATTGTCCAGTCAGAGGGTCACAGTGCCTCCGTTCTGACAATCACAGATGCTGCCACATTCTTTTCCATTGGTCTCTGGGGAACAAACCGTGAAGAAAATAGAAAATATGAACAAATAGTATAACATATGACCTGACGTATGCACAAGGAAAAAGTAGAAAAAATAATATAATGTAACATATTTTTGGTGATAAAAATGAAGGGGAAAAAGAAAAGCTTGTCTTTCTATTAGTATGGATCCCAAGTAATTAAAATCTCAGAGGCTTGCAGACCCAGGAAAAACTTCTGACATGTTCCTAGTTTGTACAGAATAATCATTCCTGGGGGGATTACTGATATAGCTAGTTAAAATAATGATGACTGAAGAAACTGCTAACAAGGTTCAAATGCAAAATTTACCTCGTTCTTAAACTCTAACCTTCACATTTTCAAAGCATATCTTTGTTGTACAGCTCTAATCAACCTTAATGAGAAGCAAACTGCATCTTCTTACTTTGAAACGTGGAGAAAAGGGCAGAGAAAATGTCATGTGTTTTTAACCAGGAATGAAGGCAGCTAGAGTTTTCTTGAGGGTAGTAAGGTATTCCACATTGTCGAAGATTGATAAAGTCAAGCAAACAACTGTTTTCTTTAGTTTCTGGGTATTTTTGAAAGTGTTTAGTGTTTCAGTAAAAACAAAAAATTGGTTAAAAATGTCTGTGACTTTATATTTTAACTTAAAAAATATAGCTGTTGAGATAATTTCAGTAATCATTTTAATTGACATAAGTTAAAGATTAATACTATAAAATTACATTTATATCCTCTCCTCCATTCACCCCTTCCCCCTTTCTACATGATAATATGAAACTTAGGTTCTTATGCACCTTTTTCTTTCCTTTCAAGCCATAGGCTATAATGAAATGGAAAGAAAAATGAAAAAATAAAACAAACAAAAAAAGAGATTGGCAAGGAACATTTGTTGAGGCCTACATTATTAGTTTACTTTTTGTTATTCTGAGTTTTTATAGGAACTATAGAAGGGCAATTTTTAAAAATATACCTGTAAAATGAAGTTAAGGAAGTTTAAATGGCTTGCACAGTGTCTATACTATAGCAAATCATCAGTCTAGGCAAACCAACAGTATTAGCTGGCACTACCCACAAAGTAAAATGCGATTATCATATAGTATAAGGATTTGCCAAATATTTCATTAGTATCAAACAGAGCAAAGATCCTAGGGAAGAAATATTTTAAACATGCCCAAACCATAGCTGGATGATTTAAAAGAAGTTATAAGCTTTTCTTTTCATGTTTTAGTACTTTATTTGCCATATGGAAATACACCTATCTTCTCTTTCCACTGGATAGAGTCTCATAATAATGAATGATTTCAATATGAGATCTTTCCAGAAGAAATAGGGTTCTAAAAATGTGCTATTAAAGTTAAATAATATGTGGTAATTTTTAAATTATTTCAATATAATTATTGGAGAAATCCTTAAAATATCAAAGTAGATATTTCCATTATAGTCCAATAAAGATATGGGATTAGAAGGTCTACCCAATGGGAAAACTTACTTTCCAGATCAGTACTGAATGTTCTGTTTTTTTTTTTTTTTTCTTTTGCTGCATTTGAGAAGCTGGTACTCTTAAAAACATAAACAATGATTGGTCACTTCCACTTATTGCAGTTTAAGGGCATTTTTAAGAAAATATTCCCACTCTTCCTTTTTGTTAAAAATTAATGAACACTTGTTTTTATTTCTCCTAAATGGGTTGTTATGTCTTCATTTTTGTAAAATGAATGAAAGAAAGATAGAAATGGCAAAGGAGATGTGAGCTTCTACTTTCAGGAGCAGACTCCTCTTTACAACAACACAGAAACACTTAAGAGATTCTCAAGGTTTTCCAAAGCCAAAGGAAATGCCATCTTATCTTCATTTTATCAGCAAGATAATTTTCAATATTTCTATATTAATTTTATATCAGAGATATTTTATTCAGATATGTTTGAAATAGAATTTTTAGTTTTCGTTCTCATGCCATTGGTTGGTAATCAAGCATTTGGAAGACACATATTTATCAATAAAACTTATAATATAAGGTAAATGTTTACTTCCTAATAGTCATGTGATAACAATTGTTTGATCACAATTTTGTATAATGGAACGTGTCAAGTTGTAGGTCAATATAGCTGGGAGTCTCAATACCAGGTTTGCATCCTCCATTGTAGAGGAATTTCCAATGCATAAACATGAATAAAACCTGGCCAGTAAGCTTGCAGTCTGGTAAGAAAGATAGAAAATGAACACAGTAATTTAAAAAAGAAAAAGGAAACAACGATAATCAATATAAATATTTTATTTTATCAGTTGGCAGTTTTAGCTCCTGAAAGTGTACCTTCACTTAAAATATGAAGGAAAATAACTTTGGGTAATAGATTCTTTATTACGACAAATTTGTATAAAAAATTAAACCATTGTCATTGGCTCTGTATATATATTTTTAAACAGAAAAAACAAAACAAAAACAAGCAGTAAACAGTCAAGCAAGTCCATTTAAATTGTAGTACAAATCCTTTCCTTTTTTCTTCATTGGGAATAGCTTGTCAGGGCCTAATAATTTATTTAAATGAAGGGAATATTATAGTCCTAGCGTACTAGGATCCTATATTAACTTTTACATTTCACAGATAAACAAGAGACATCACATCAAGTTTCCCAGGGAACATAAAATCTCCTCTTCACACATTCAGTTTAAAACCTCAGCACTTCATAGGCACTCTTTATGCAAAACAAATAAATTGGCTTCTTGCCCATATCAGTTGTTTACCTTATTAAAACATTTTGGGAAGAACATGTGTAAAAGAGTAGTTTGGGGTACTTGTACCAATTGTCAGGGTATCGTTTACTTTCATTACAAAGAATGAAAGTAAACACTCCTGCCCAACCTGGTGGGCAGGAGTGTTTCAGTCTTTCCTTGCTGGCATCTGTCTACATTCATGCAGTCCTCATAGCTCAAGCTGCAATCATGTCTGAGGGTGCCATCTAAACAGATGAGAAAGTCATACCATCTTAGTTGGCCCATAATTGTCTACATAACTGAAAATGGAAATGAAACCCTTAATTTCCCATAGAAAATTATGAATCTTAAACATACTTCCTAGAGCCTCAGAAAAGGACAACAGCAAAGCAAAGATATATCTTTTTGAAGTAAAGCTTATTTTCTTTTTTTTCAACCATAACATTGGAATATCCCTAAGGAAGATTTAGAATTTTTAGGAAAGTTAAAAAAATAAAAAAAGGAAAGGAAAAAAAGGAATTGCCACTGATTCAAGAATACAAAAATAATCAATACTTCTGGCATTTTGGTGCTTTTTCTTCCAGGCTTTTCTATGCATAGTTGTCTTTTTTTTCCAAATAAATCTTTTTATTGAAATTTAATACACACACAGAGAAGTACATAAATTTCAAATGTACACTTCAATATTTTTTTACAGTGTAAATAACCCATGTAAATCCTGCTCAGATCAAGATATAGAATATTACCAATTTGATGGCGAGTACATATGGTGCTTTTTTTTTCCATTCTTGCAATATATGTAACCTAAACATTTGTACCCCATAATATCCTGAAAAAAAAACTAAAATATATATAGGATATTACTAGCAACTCAAAATCTCAAAGGTGACTTGATGGTTCTCAATTATTAGACTCACAGACTAAACACTGTCCTGATCTCTATCATCATAGAGTATTTTTCCTTATTTTTGAACTTTATATAAGTGAAATTTTAAAGTGTGTACTCTTTGGTGCCAAGCTTCTTTCATGCAAATAAGGTCTGTGAGGTTGATACATATTGTGTATATAGGAGTTGATTTTTTATGGTTATATAGTATTCTATTGTATAAATGTACCATTATGTATTTATCTACCCATTCTGTTCTTGAGAAAAATTACCTTAATATGAATAAAGATGGAGAGACTTGTATACAGTTGTTTAAGTCTTGTTCCAATCTCAGATTTGCCCCTATTTTTAGGGTGGGGACTTTCGAATGTCCTATCTGAAAACTTGACATTTTTATCAAGGCCTCTCTATCTTGGCAGGCTTGAGCTCCAATGTCTGCTTCCCTGTCACCATGATACTGCTGTTAATTGTGGTTTGTTTTTCACCCTCTAAGCACCTGTCTCTAGATCTCCTGGCCCAGCATATACATCGGCACAAGGCTTGAGGAGAAAAGCAGCAGTGACCGTCCTGCTTGTCTGGTCTTCTCTTCTCTCCAGATCTTGGCTGCTCAAGTTCTGATTACCTTGTTGCAAACTATTTCTATTCTGATTTTGAGTAGCCAAAATATCAGGAGTTTAAGAAACATTAAATTATTTATATTTTTATGCAAAAGTATTTATTAATATTATTATGATGATTTGACCACAACATAAAAATATTTCTGATATTTTATTATACTGAACACATTCTAAAGCAATCATCGAGCTTTGATAGAGTTAAGATATAACAGATAGAGGGAGAACAAAAAGAACCGCTCTGTTTTACAAAGAAAAGAAGCAGCCACAGACTGCCTGCAGTTAACTTTTGCTAGAGATCATGCTAATTTATTTTGATCAGAAGTGATGCTTGAGTTCCATTGTTTCGATATTTAAGAAAAACTCACATTTTAATATTTTTGTCTTGGTCCACTTAAACATATTAAACAATTGCCTCCCTGCATTTTAAAACATAAAAGGGAACTACATTTTTAAGCTATTTAAGGTAAATTTTAACTGTATAATATGACTTCTAGTGGGTTTTAATAGAAGAATTAAAAGATCCCAATCCTTCTCCTCATTATGCTAATTTGAAGATATTTTTAGCTTCATTTCCCTGTATTATGCTTCAAGAGCACCCCTCCACCATGCACCTCCACTTCTACAAATACTTATATACATATACCTTTATTGTGCAAAAGAAAAAAAGACAAAAGATGATGGATTTGGTAGAAAGCGCTGAAGAAGTGATTTTGGCCCTACTTTTCTTGAAACCTCATGTTAAAACATTTGATGGCATTAAATATTGATAATTAAACTGCCTATAAAAATGTATGCAAATGATCTAAAAATAAAGAAGTGAGTATAATGAAGTAAATTCTTTTACTCACCAACTTTGTGCAAAGCAGCCAATTCTCCGCAAATATCTTTTTATTCCTCCTCATCTTCTTCATCTTCATAGGTGAAAGGCAGAGAGGTAGCAGCATAATGAACCAGTTGAGGTGGGCTCTTGAATAGGAGGCCTGCAAAACCTCACAACTTTTCATTCCTTTTCTTCTTCCTCTAGCTCATCATCATCTAAAGCTAAGACCATAGAGGAAAATACAGGCCTTCAACATGTTGGGTAAAAGAAAGAAAAACTGCTGCAAGGGTTGACAGAGAAATGAGAGAGTTTGAACCAGACAGCCAAGGCAGGGGGTGATGGAAAGGTAAAACGCTTTGAGATAGCCATTTCAAAAGTCTGTTGTCAATGAAGGTGAGAAGCTACAGAGCACAAAGTTAAAACTGCATCAGAGAGAACAAAAAGGAGAAGAAGGAAAGATCTCAGTCTGCAAAAAGAGAAAGGGTAAGGCAGGTTGGGTTAAGTAATATGTAGTCCCAATTCCTCCTGAAGAATAAGATAAGGGTGGAAGTAGTTTAGAAAAGATATAATAAAACTCTTCACAGTGATTTACAGATGCAAATTTTTTCTGCCACTTCCAATTCTGTAGCCTTTTTCACAAGTACAATCTTTATGTTCCCACAGAATTAGCATATGGTTGGTCACAGACTATATTGACATCTAGACACTCATCTATATCTAGGAAAATTTAAACAATATCTGCTTTTAGGCATTGAGAGATAAAATAGACATTATAGACTAACACACACATTTGTGTTCTTCTTGTGACCTTTATTAATCTATAACAACTTACTGCCATATATAGAAAGCAAGCATAACCCCCAAATTCTTTCTTAAGTATACCCTGCCAATTACTTTTCTCTCACTCATTTCCAAGTTTACTGTAGTTCATCTACATAGACAAGATCTTTCTGAGACCTTGTTCATGAAGTTTAGATGAAGAACATAAAACTTAAAATAAATTGAGTGGTCTCAGGCTATGCACCATTTTTCAGAATTTTCACTTTTGAATTATTCAACAAATATGATGGAACATTTACTCGGTGCATAATTCTGCACAAAGTTTGTAGAAAATTTTAGATATGGGAGAACCTTAGGCGTTGATCTCACGTGACTTAGTGGTTTATGACCAAGTCAGAGTCCAGACTTTGGTCAATTATGTTCATGATACTAACCATTCATATCTGAAGTTGAGCTTCTAAGATTTCCCTCAGATTGTGGACACCTTTCCCATTTGCGTGTGTGTAGGAAAGTATGTACATTCATACCATACAATCATCTCTCGGCTAACTCTGCTTAAGAGCAGATGGTACATGAAATTCAAAAAAAAAAATTTTTGGCTCTTTTAATTGGATAGAATGTGGTAAATGATAATATACTTTACTGTGTTTAGTATATATAGATATCATAGTTGTGTGTTCCTTGCTGGTATCTGCTCTGCAAGGCTGGAGGAGCTGGGCTATTTATCGTTCTTAACAGAATTCAGGAATGTGTTTCTTTGTAAACACTGTTTTCTCTGAGGCATTAAAGTCTTATGTAATTTAAGTATTCTTGGAATAGATAACAATATTCTAATCTCTGCTTTAAATTTAATAAAAATATGGTTCAAAATAATGTTAATAATGATCACAAGATGAAAATTTAAAGATTATACTTTTCTGTTGTTTTTGTTTTTATTTCAAAATATTAATTAAGGGAGTACAAGCATTTCTGTTCCATGAACACCTTGTGTAATGCTTAAGTCAGGGCTTTTGGTGTGCCCATCACCAGAATAGTGTTTGTTGTACCCAGTGGATAAGTTTTTATCCCACACCTCCCTTTCTCTCCCCTCCTTGGTTTCTCATGTCCTTTATATCACTTTGTGCCCATGTGTACCCATTGTTTAGCTCCCACTTACTAGTACCAACATATAGTATTTGGTTTCCCATTACTGAGATACTTCACTTAGGATAATTGTCTCCAGTTCCATCCAAGTTGCTGCAAATAACATTATTCCATGCTTTTTTTATGGCCTAGCAGTACCACATGGTGTGTGTGGGGGTGAGGTGGGTGGATGTGTGTGTATAACATTCTCTTTATCCACTCATAAATTGATAGCCACTTATGTTGATTCCACATTTTTGCAGTTGTGAGTTGGGCTGTAATAAATATTTGAGTACAGGTGTCCTTTTTATAAAATGACTTCATTTTTGGGGGGTAGATACTCAGCAGTAGGATTGCTGGATCAAATGGTAGGTCTACTTTTATCTCTTTGAGAAACTCCATGCTGTTTTCCATAAAGGTTGCACTAATTTGGACTTTTACCAATAGTGTATAAGTGTTCCTGTCTCTCTGTACCCATACCAGCATCTATTTTTTTTGTTTTGTTTTTGATTTTTTAATAATGGTCATTATACTAGGAGTAAGGTGGTATCACACTCTAGTTTTAATTTGCATTTTCTTGATGAGTAGTTATATTGAGCATTTTTTCATGTTTTGGTGGCCATTTGTCTATCTTCTTTTGAAAAACTTCTATTCATGTCTTTTGCCCACTTTTTGATGAGGCTATTTGGTTTTTTCTTGATGATTTGCTTGAGTGCTTTGCAGATTCTAGATATAAGCCCTTTGTTGGATGCATAGCTTTTAGGGTTTTAGGGTTTTCTAGATACAAGATCATATTATCAGCAAATGGGGATAATTTGACCTCTTCTTTCCTGATTTGGATATCCTTTATTTCTTCCTCTTGCCTGATTGCTGTGGCTAGGACTTCCAATACTATGTGGAATAGAAGCGATGATGGTGGGCATCCTTGTTTTGTTCCAGATCTTAAGGTTTTTATCTTTTCAAAGAACCAACTTTTTATTTCATTAATCCTTTTATTTTGGTTTCCATTTTGTTCAGTCCTGCTCTGAGCTTTGTTATTTCTTTTCTTCTGCTGGCTTTGAGTTTGATTTGTTCTTCTTTCTCTAGTTCCTTGATATTTGACATTAAGTTGTTAATTTTTTATTTTTCTGTCTTTTTGGTGTAGGCATTTAAAGCTATGCACTTTCCCTTTAGGACTGCTTTTGCTGTATTCCATAGATTTGAAAAGCTGTTGTCCTCTTTGTCATTCAGTTTGAGGAAAACTTTGATTTAGATTTTAATTTCAACTTTGACCCAGGGATCATTCAGCAGCAGGTTGTTCAAATTCCATCACTTGGTGTAGATTTGAGTGTCTCTCTTGGAATTGATTTCTAGTTTTATTCCACTGTGGACAAGATACATGGTATAATTTTGATTTTTTTTAAAAATTGCTGAGACTTGTTTTGTGGCCTAACATATGATCAATTTTGGAAAATGTCCCATGTGCTGATGAGAAGAGTGTATATTCAGTAGTTTTATGGTAGAATGTTCTGTAAATGTTTGTTAGGACCAATTGTTCTAGAGTATCATTTGAGTCCAGTGTTTCTTTATTGACTTTTTTGTTTCAATGACCTGTCGGTGGGGTATTGAAATCTCTGGGTATTAAGATGCTACTGTTTATTTCATTGCTTAGATCTAGAAGAATTTGCTTTATCATACTGGGAGCTCCTCTGTTACATGGATATATATTTAGGATTGTTATGTCTTCTTGTTAAATTGCTCCCTTTATCATTAAATAATGACCACATTTCTTTTTTTACCATTGTTGATTTGAAGTCAATTTTATCCAATATGAGAATGGATTACACCTTCTTTCTTTTTGTTTCCATTTGCATGGAATCCTTTTTTCCAACCTTTTACCTTGATTCTGTGTCTTTGCGGTCTAGATGTGTTTCTTGGAGACAGTGAATACTTGCAGTTTTTTAAAAATCCATTCACCCTGCATGTGTCTTTCAAGTGGGATATGTAAACTGTTCATGTTGAATGTAGGTATTGACATGTGGGATGCTGTTATGTTCACCATGTTTGGTGATAGCTTATTGCTTTTTCCCCTCTCTCTCTTGTGCTATTGTTTTATAAGACTTGTGAGCTATAAGTTTGTGGTGTTTTTACACTGGTGAGTATCTATTGTCCTTTTGCCTGTGTAATGCACTTTTGAGCATTTCATGTAGGGCAGGTCTATTAGTGACAAATTCCCTTAGTATTTTCTTGTGTGAAAAAGTCTATTTCGCCATCATTTATGAAACTTAGTTTTACAGGATATGAAATTCTTGGCTGGCAATTTTTCTGACTAAGAAGATTAAGAATCATGCCCGATCTCTTCTGGCTTGTAAGGTCTCCACTGAGAAGTTTTCTGTTAGCCTGATGGATTTTTCCTTGTAATTTAGTTATTGCTCTCATCTTACAGCTTGTAGAATCTTCTTCTTCATTTTGTCTTTGGCCTGGTTGATGGCATTGTATCTTGGAAATGTCTTGTTTGCTATGAATCTTTCTGGTGTTTGATAATTATCTTATATCTGGATATCTGAATCTCTAGTGATAATAGGGAAATTCTCAATAATTCCTTTAAATAGGTTTACCATGCCTTTTGCCTTTTTTTTCTTCCCCTTCTAAAATATCTATAATTTATATATTGGCTCATTTCTCATAGTCCCATATTTCTCTGAGTGATTGGTCATCATGCTTTATTCTTTATAATGCATCTTTGACTGGACTGGGTTAGTGAGAAAGCCTTTTTTAAAGCTCTGAAAGTCTTTCTTCTGCTAGATATAGCCTTTTGTTGAAGCTTTCTGCTGTATTTTATAATTCTTAAATGACCCTTTTGTTTCTTTAAGTTGTTATATGCTTTCTTATGCTGTTTATCTCTTTAGCAACTTTTTTCATTCATGTCCTAAAAACATCTTTTTGGTTTCTTTGTGTTGGTTTTCAACTTTATCTTCAATTCCATTTGCTTCATTTGCCATCCCTATTTTGAATTCCATCTCTGATATTTCAACAATTGCCTTTTGGTTGGGATCCATTGCTGTGGATATATTGTGATCTTTTGGGGTTGACAAACTAGCTTGTTTTTAGACATTGCCAGAATTATTTTTGCTAGTTTCTTTTCATCTGAAATCTCTTCTCTCAGGTCAGGGCTGATTAGTTTGCAGCACACTTGTTCTCCTTTGCTGGGAACTCTTTTGCTTAGTGAGAAGAGAAGTCTCTAGATAATGCTTTTGTTTCTTACTCTGGAGAAGGAGGGGTAGATGCACTGGAGAGGGAGGGGTAGATGCACTGAGAGCCTGTAACACAGGTGTTTTCCTGTGTTGTCTTGATCCTTGGTGGTTGTCATGGTCCAAGCTGATTCTGGGAGCTATAACATTCAAATTGGTGTATTGGTCCCCAAGCCACTGTTGGGAGCTTGCATAGGGGGCTGCACAAGTCCATATCCACAGAGGTGGGTGTTATGATGTTGGCCAGTGCCTAGATGAGTTGTGGCACCTTGGTTAGCACCTGGACACATCATGAAACTGCAGTCAGTGGGGGTTCAGGTTATGTTACCTTGGTAGGTGCCTGAGTGTAGGTGCATCATGGGACCTGGGCCAATGTTGGAGAAATCTCATGGAGTAGTGGATTGGTACCTAGCTGTCTGTTGGAAGCTTGAGCTAGGCACCGGGTGAGACCCTCTCCATTGAGGCAGGTGGCTGTTTGACAAGGTTATCTAGGCAGTGGCCACAGGTGTCTGGGCTCCAGGTATTTGCTCCATCTAGGTCTAGGTGTAATGGGGAATGTGATGGGGCTGGCTTGTGGCTAGTGGGTCCATGTGGAGAGCTGGACTACAGATATCACACAAGGCCAGGAGCGTTGTTCTGCTGGTCAGCAGTCAGGGCCATGAGGGCATGGCCTGCCATCTGGCACACAAAACCAATGGGAATGTCCTACCACATGGCATGCAGGTCCATGGGGACATGGACCTCCATGTGGCATGCAGGGTCATAGTGCTTGTTCCTCCAGTTGGTATGCAGGACCATGAGGGTGTAGCCTGCCACTTGGCACATGGGTCTGTTGACTTGTGGACCTCTGCTCAGCATCTGGGTCCTCAGGAGCATTGGCATCAATGTGGCAGAGCATGGGGCCATGGGGCTTGCTCCATTGGTCAGTGCACAGGATTGTGGGGCTGGGCTTCTGGGTGGCTGGGGCTCTGCCCTCACATAGGTCCTACTAAGGCAGCTACTGTGGGACCTCTCAAGCTCCATTTGAGTTCCCAGGGTGGGGGGGGTCACCTGGCTTTCAGTCATGGGCCTGTGAGAGCATCTACTCTCCCTGCTCCATCCTCAGCTTGGCAAGGGTGGTTCTGGGACAGGTACAGTAAAGCTGATCCCTGTGTAGACCAGGAGCTCCAGACCCAGGAGCTCAGAGTGGCATTAGCTACAGCAACCTGTGAACTGAGGCCACCAGGTCCCTGCTGCGCCTGCTCTCTGATGCAACTTCACCATACAGTCTCCAAGCAGTTCCCCGATCAGGAGGGATACCTGCAGTGGTGGTCAGGCCCTTCACATCTCGAGTCACAGTGTCCTTGTTGGCAGTATGGGGCTCTGGGGTTCTTTCCTTTATCACCTGCCTATGTGTAGGAGTCTCTGGCAGGTACTTTCTGATTGTGGTGAGTGGAACTCCCCATCCCCATCTCCTTCACTCTGAATATTGACTCTGTATATTCTCTGGTGATTTACAATGCTCTCTTCAAGAAGGTCTATCCATAGGTGAGCATCTACTTGTAGTTTTTGATCCTCTCCTAAATAACAGCATATGTGGACCACTTCTATTTCACCATCGTGGCCTCCTTCAGATTATACATTTAAGGTAAACTTTTTAAAGTAAATTACAGCAATGATTTACATGAGCTATTCTTAGTGGTATAAAGAAAGTTTACTCACTAAATTCAAATTCTTCTATATTAAAAATATATAAAAGCAAGAAATACCTGAAAGGTAAATGAAGTAATATTAACAATTTAGCTAGAAAATGACAAAATGACTCATCTTAAAACTTGCCTTAGCTCTGTTAATATCAGAAATGTAAGGGATTCTGAGACAGATTTGGACTGTGGTTCAGGAACTGGAAATCCTTTTGCTACTGCTCTCTAATTAAAAAACTCATTGAAAATGACTTTCAGTAACCAACTTTTTAATTCCAGTCAAGCTTGCCATGGGTGATTCCTATGGCAGTATGCCTGCCAAAATATCTCATTTGCATATATATATATTAAATTAGGAGAAAGGGATTATGAACCAATGAACATGATAATAAAAATAGCTACTTTTAGTTGAGTGATTTTTCTTTGTCAACCACTGTATGAGGCACTTTACATTTATAACTTTACTTAACTCACACACTAATCCTATATTGCCCTCATTTTACTGATGAAGAGCTAAGGTTCATAAAAGTTAGAGTTGTTCAAGGTCATATGATGGTAAATGGTAGAACCACATAACATCCAAGTCTTTTTAGTGTCAAAGCCTTCCCTTTTCCACCTTAGTGCTCTGCTTTAGATATTCTTCCTTCATTTACTGCCCCTTCACATGAGTTATTCCATGTTAGCTCTCCGGAACTTACCATCACATCCACAACCACTGGAACTGATTGGAAAGCCTTCCTGGCAACTGCATTCATAGTCTCCTGAATAGCTGATGCAGGACTGTGCACAGTAGGGTCTCCATTATCATATTCATCAAGGTCTGAAGGGACAAAAGACAACTTCTGTTATTGCAGAGACAGGAACTTAATGATGGTATGGAAGCACTGATAAGCCTCACTTCTAAATTAAAGCTGTTTTACTAATCATTTTCTATTTCTCAGGCCACATAATACAACCATTGAAGAAACTATAACACAAAAAGAATGAGACCCACTTTTGGTTTGTGTTTCTTGCATGCTTCCTCTATGCCTATTATTTATTTTAAAAGAATGTATATTGTCTCCAAATGCATTTATAAGCATAGGAAAAGAGATCTCTGTTATTTTTCCACTTTAAACTGAAATCTGACTGAATAAACAGAGAACTTGAAGAACAAAAAACAGCTTGACAAAGAAAAGCCAAAAAATTCCATTTATTGAATATTCGACAGCTGCAGATAGGAGACAATCTTAGACTCCATAATGTGCTTGTTCTTCTAGAACTTCAGATCAAAGCATGTTCCTGAGTAAAAGGAACTCACATTCACTGGTGAGAGAAGTGGTAACTGCAGTTCGAGCGAGGGTCAGAACACTTATTTTAAATATTATGTTTTAAATTATAGAATATTTTAGAGCATTTGCTTGAACATTTAGATGATTCTGTGACTGGGATGAGTGAGGTATGGGGGTTTTTGTTCCGTCTGTGACATCTTTACCATGGAATGTCCTGTCATAAAAGCAATTCTCTAAACAATGATCTTTAAGTCTCCTTCAGCACTATTATTTTAGAATTCTACAACTGTGAATTTTTCTTCTTAAGACGTAACTTCCCTGGGGAAAATAAAAATGCCCCAGTAGATGTCAAACTGAAAGTTCTTATCCAAAAGATAACCTATTTGGCCTGAGTTTTAAGGTGATCATTTCTGACCTAATTGGCCAAGAAATAGCAACAGACACTTCACCCCTGCTTGCCCTAGGCTGGACACCTGGGAATTGTTTGGAAAGAGTTTTAGGCTCTAGGTCCTTGGTTCAATGCAACTCCCTCTGTTCGTTGAGCTGTTAAGTTGGGTGGCCTGTCAATGCTGAGTTTACAAAATCCTTTTGTTCCAAAACTACATGAGCAGCCATAGATAAAAAAGGTCAGTGTCTCAATTAGCCTTGGAAAGGGTATCAACTCAAAGAAATTAAGACAAGAGAAAGGAAGGAGAGAAAATGCAATCAGTCAATCAAGGTGAAGGGTCTCTATAAAATGTCTAAATGAAGGTCATTTGGACACAAAACATTTTTCTCTGGCAAAATGTCACAGCAGTGCTACTTGCAAAATTCTAGATATTTTTTCCTTTCTTATATTAACCTTCCTTTTATTAATCTTTTCGGTTAAATAGCATGAAGTAGAGGATAAAAATCTTTTTGAAAATTTCAGTTCCATTTCATTGAAAACATTATACTTTAAGTTTTTTTTTTTTTTTAACTTCCAGGTTTTTTTAAGTTGTTTGTCTCAGACACCACTAGGACCTTCAAAGATACAGATCTCAGGATTTCCTGTTTTCAACTAGCAAGAAGCACAATTACATAACACAATTGAAAAATAAGTCCTTCATCCTATCATCTTATGATCCATTTTTGATGCTTCTATTAACATTCCTCTGGTGCTATTTCTAGCTTGTCACATGTATATCATCCTCAATCTGGAACTCATCTGAAAGCCCAATCTTCCCACATCACAAGCTTTATGTAAAATGCCCTTCTACTTCAACCTTTGCATCACCTGTTTCCTAAATTTCTTGATTTCTTTTCAGATGTTATCTAGCAAGATCTTTGCTTGTTTATTTTTCCCTTTTAAGTTTATTTCTCTCTGATGATCACATTTTGCCTAAATTGGCCGATATACCAAATATTTCACCATTGCAGAAAAGTTCATCTCTACAGAAAAATCTAGCCCTAATCAAAAGTAGAAGACCAAATGTAGCCAGGCAAAGCAATTAAATATTTGAGCTCTGACTTCAGAAAAGCATCAAAAGTAAAAAACTTGGTCTTCTGTATCTGTACCTCATACATAGTCACTGAATGAAACTCTACAGGTTAGAAATATTTTGTAATAACTGGGAAATTGTTAATTTAGTGACTTTATTGCTGATCAGACTCTTACATTTTATATAGCTGTCTTTCAAATTGTGTTAACACACCTTTAGGTTTTAGCCCTAATAAATTTTTGCCTTGAGGCAAGACTGATTGACCATTTGCAGACTGGCTATGTATTTTCACATTTCTTTGTACATTCTCTTTTTTAAGGTTTATACTAATATAAGCTAAAAAGAAAATCCGTTGATTTCCTTTATGCATGAATTTTTTTTACAAACATACATGGCTTTAATCTGTTTTTAGAGAAATAAATAAAGTATGTATCTGTACACTCCAAATGAATCATTGCCTTTACGCTAGTGAATATTTGGTCTTTAGAAATAAATTTTTTTATTGTTAGAAAACGAAATAAACTTGACCTATAAACAAAATAACATTGTCATGTTGACTGTTGCATTCTCATAAATATGCAATTGTCTATATTTTGACCCTGGCAGATGCTATTTGTTTATAGCTGTAAATAAGAACTTTACTAAATTGTACTTTTTAAAGAATAAAGAAAGACATTAAATTGTAAGCTGCAAAGAAAAGGTTCAGCAAAATTCCAGTTTCCCTTATTCAATACTCAAAAGAGAAACAAACATAGAAAGATAGAAAGGAAGAAAGGAAGAAAAAAAGAAGGAAAGAAGGGTAGAAGGAAGGAAGAAGAGGAAGAAAGAAAAAAGGAAAGCCTTTTTTTTTCCTATAAATACAAAATTTAACAAAATAGGAAAAAATATAAGCATATTTTTCATTACATAAAAGAGGTAAGAGAAACAATTGTTTTAAATAAGTTAACCACTGTAGGCTCAAAGTAATGCAGAAAGCAATGTTGGCTCAAGAAATATAAGCAATGGCTTCAACAATTTATGAAACCAGAATACAGCAAAATTTCTTGAAGTTTATTCTGTATCATAGTGCCAAAATAAAAAGTCCCAAATACTTAAACCATTGAAATTCACCTTTTTTAATACTTCAATTGTCTCTCATCATATTGAGTAGCATGAGGTATTCAGAAGATTTTTTAGTATTCATAATTTTTAAGAGAGAGAACATAAAGCATAACAAAAGAAAGTAAGCAAATATAGTATCATAATTCCTGAATGATGACAAATCACTGCTTTAGGAGCTTGGAAATATTCTCAGGACTAGAGTACATAGTAATATAGTTTGATATCTACTATCCCTATTTACAGTAGATATTCCTTTTTCTCAGAAGCTCTAGGTTAAACATTTCACTATGAAGCAAGGCTAGGGTGGAATTTATTCTTCTCATTGTCTCCAATGGTATAAATTCTAATAATAAGTTGGAAAACTTAGTAATTAAAAATGGATATGAGCCAGGTTATCCAAGGAATGATACATTTTAGAGTTTTCTTTTCAAATATAGCTACCTGCTGTATCAAAGTTGAACATGCTACCAAATCATTACCAAGTTGAAAACCAATACAAATGAGGCAGTTTCTGCTTAGGGTAGAGAAAATTAGGGTACATGATAGCACTTATTGTTGGAACTACAAATTATATTTGATGGTTAGATAGACCTTGGAGTATTTTCTTGAAATAAGCCTATTAAGTCCACATATTTTGTTAAGATGTTTTAAATCTCCTTTAACTTCAAGGTAAATATCTAAATGTAATATCTTTTGTTAAACAATCTTTCTTTAACATTTATTTAGTAGCCAGAGACTCTGTTAAATCTATTTCTCCTTGCAGTTTGAGAGATGTGGCTCACATTACAGCAGTAAGGACTAGAAATGAAAGGGCTAAATGAATCCAGAGCAACTTTTGAATGAAGATGGCCTTTATCAAGCATTACCTATGCATGCATGTTTTCTCATCTGAATCAGGCTGGTGTCCATGGTTACAGGAACAATGAGGCCCACCAATTGCATGTTCACAGTGATGAGAACAACCACCATTGTTCTTTTCACAGCTATTGACAATTTTCAATTCAATTTCTTTCCAAAACAAGCAAAAGAGGTTATTAGCATAACAACAAAGAAACCTGAATATATGTCAACAATGGGTACATTCACATTCTCTCAACTGGGAGGATGACAACCTTTATTGGAAATCTATCAACACTCTATACATATAAAAATCTAAAGCCTGATAAACATTGTAAATGTCTATACCATATTAAAATACTAATAAACCGATAAATAATGTTAACTAAGTGATGCAAAAAAATAATGACGAGTCCACCAGTGATTATTAAGCATTTTTATCTTAAAGGACACATACTTATGGGGATTCTCAGTATTTTAAGGATATAAAAAATTATGTATATTGAATCAATGATCAGAAATCAAATAGATTGTTTGACAGCTGACATTTCTGTTCTCGAGCTTATAGTGTGCTTGCTATATTATCTGTCATTATTAGGGGCTATATGAGTACATGAAAATACTGTTAAAAAATAAACATGGAACAAAAACGTAAATACAAAACCATTGAATTAGCTGATCATATCTAACTAATGTCATGTTGGTGTGCTAATCAGCTTTGATGTATATGAGAAGCATTTATTACATAAACAAACTAGTACTTTAACCCTTTGCACTCTGATGTCGAATGTGACTCGACACAGCAAAAATTGTAGAGATTAAAATTACTCTTTGAATGTATCAATAATTTGAAATATAAAAAAATCCAAATAATTAAGTTTGTATGAAAAGAAACTCCAGTTTTTTACTCTACTGCTGCACTTTGTAAAATATGGGGTATTTAAAAAATTAAATCCCGAGTAGAATAAACGAATTGAGAAAAAAGGAAGCAAGTGCAAAGGGTTAAAAACCAATTTGCCAATCCTGGTACATGCTACTAATTTGGAACATATTGGTGGTTGTCAGCCTCAAAATATGAATACCAATTGTCTTAAGCACACAGGAATTGTAATTGCCCATTTTCTAAATGAGGAAATAAGAAATAAAAAATGTTTTGAATCTGTTTAAAAAATGGAATTTAGATACTCTGAATGCTATTTTTACTGCTGGAATTCTATGGTTTTTCATTTGTGTTGCTTGAACATACCCCTTTTTACTGAAAGCATCTATATTAGTTTATTTCCTTTCAGTCTTTACTCCTGAATGAATTGTTTGGAAGAAGAAAAATGGGAGTAAAAGAGTGGAATTGGAATATTCTTAACACAAAGAAATGATAAATGCTTGAGGTGATGGATCCCAATTACTCGGATTTGATTAATACATATTGCATGCCTGTATTAAAACAACATATGTAATCTGTAAATATATACAAACGTGAAAAAAAAGGTGAGAAACAACAGGACAAGGGTATTTGGGATTGTGACACTCCTTGAAAACACATATAATCATTAGAACTGCCTGGATATATGCTACAGTTCCAGAAATCATCATTTCTAAAACCTAGCCTGTAACCTAGGGCAGGCAGCAGCCTTGCTTGCTCCCAAGCACCCAGTGCACATCCCTGTCATTGTGCTCATCCCACTGTGCCATTATCATCTTGATTACCCAGCTCATAACAGATGTTCAGAAATAGGTTCTGAATGATTGAATAAACAAAAGAAGAATTATGCTAATCAATTTATTGTTGAAAATAAGAAGCCCTTTGGGTTTAGAAACAGCTAGTTTAGGATGGAGCAAAATTAGAAAGCTAAAGGAAAGATTAAAATAATAAAGAGAACTGATACTTTTCGTATATTAACCTATATTCTTTAGGGAGACATATTTCAAATTATATCTCTGGTTGTGGAGATAGGTACATGCATATCTTTATGATACAGAATTAAGGGTTTTTTTCCCCATATCTTTTCCATGGCCATTCTCATAAGGAGGCATTTTAAAGTATTTATGAATCATATTTGGTATCTTAGAGTCTATCAAGTCAACCTCCATCACATTTTAGCGAGAAAAGTTAGGTCAATTGAGGTAGAATCACTTCTTTAATAACATTTACGGCACTGTTGATATAAAAAGCCAAGTCTTCTGGGCCAGTTTTTTCTACTATATAATGTTTACTCTCCCAGATTGCTTTCACATATTTAAAGTTCAGAAACATACTCATTTTTAAATTTCATTTTGAATAATAGTATTACAATTACATGAAATTATCATAAGTACATTTATTTGAATGCTTATACTATGCAAGATATCATATGTGCTTATTAATCTAAATATTATGAGAAGCCTTAAAAATAGCATTATGATTTTTGCTTAGCAGACTAGAAAATGAAGATAAAAGATTTGCCCAAGATAACAGAGCTAGTAAAAGGCAGAGTTTTCTAATTCAGAGTTATTTCCTTATATAATCTCATGTAGAAAGAGAAAATAATTTGACTAGCAGTAGCAGTATAATTTATTTCACTGAAAAGTAATATTTTTCTAAGAGATGCAGTGTGATATAGTAGAAACAGCACAACATTTAAAATCAGAAGACCAGACACTTCAGGGCTGTGTGATCTTCTGTAAATTATTTTATATGTCTGATCCCCAGTTTTTCCCATTGTTAACATGAGGACTGAGTTATATTAAGGTTTGAATGCAAGTTACATCAAGTCCAAAGATATATGAAAATTGATTATCAAAGTATTTTAAAAATTGAGAATTTTTTCATAAACTTCTGGATTTCCACATTTTCTTCAAAAACCAAAGGCCTCCTATTTTTAAAAAACAAAAAAGCCAATAACCCATGTTACAATCATTCTAAAACATAGTTTGGCAGTTTCTTATAAATTTATACACTTACCATATGACCTTGCAATTCCAGCCCTAGGTATTTACTGAAGAGAAATAAAACAAACATGTTCACACAAAAGCCTGAATGCAAATGTCTACAACAGCTCTCTTCATAATTGCTCAAATATGAATACAAGAATCCAAATGTCCTTCAAGGGCGAACAATAAACTAACTGTGGTATATCCACACAGTAGAGTACTAGCCATCAAAGAATAAAACTGTTTATATGAGCAAAACCTTGGCTGAATCCCAAAGGCATTATGCTGAATGAAAGGTTATACAGTGCCTGCTCCCATGTACTTATATTCTTGAGAAAACAAAGTTCCAGTGAGGGAGAACAGATCAGTAGTTGCCAAAGGTTAGGGATGGGGAATAGATGACAAGCTGAAGATAGCACAAGCGAGGTTCTGGGGTTGATGAAACTGTTCTAATCCTTATTGCAATGGTCTTTGCATAAATCTATTGCTGTGTTAAAATTGACAGAATTATACACAAAAATGTAAATTTTACTGTCTGTTAATTTAAAAAATAAATTAAGAAAAGAGATCCTACATTCTTCTCCAGTTACTGCCACATTGCCTGATTCTTAGTAGCACTTGACACCATTGGCCACTCTTTTCTTCAATCTTTTCTTATTTTGCCCTTTTGGAAATCATACTATCCAGATTTTCCACAAACCTTACTGGACACTCTTTTTCAGTCTTTCCTGTCTCTCCATCAATTCTAGATGCTGATTATTGGAGTCCCCAGTCTCAGTTCTCTGTGCTCTCCTCCAGATATCTTCACTATCTTCACTGTGCAGGTGACCCCATTTTTGCTTATGGCTTAAAGATGAGCATCTACATGTTAATGGGCTTCTCACTCCAGCCTTGACATATACATACTTCCAGACATTTATATTAATATCTAGTTAGAAAATAGAAACTACCTACATGCCATTTCTACACAACAAAAATAGAACTCGTGATTTCCAAACATACCTGCTGGTTCACCCCCAAACCTGTTTTTCCACCGTGCTCTACATTTTGGTAAAAGGCATTCTTATTAAACTTTTTCTGATGTCCCAAATCAAGAATTATTCTTGATTCCTCTTTTTTTCCCCTTAAATCTACATCAATAATTCCTCTCAGGCTTCCGTACAAAATAAATCTCAAATCTGTCTCACCATCTCCACTGTTGCCACCTTAATTCAAACCACCATCATAGCTCACCTGATGGATTCATATTTTGCCTTTACTCACACTCCCTACTGTCCATCCCCTACAGAGTAGCACCTGAGACTTTTTAAAAATGTAAATATATCACATTGCTCCTTGTTCAAAACCACCCAATACCTTCTCATCACACTTGGAATAAAATCTAAATCCCTTGCAATGGCCTACAGGTCTTATATGATCTGACTCATCCCTCCTGCTGCCTACTGCTCTGACTTCATCATCTCTCTCTTCCTCTTGTTGACTATTTTCCAGCCCACACAGTTTTCTATTTCTTGAGCACAATACAAGCTCAGCCTTACCTTAGAGCTGAGTTCTTAGTTCTTACTGCTCCCTCTTCTTGGATCTTCTTATCATTACACATTATCACTCTATGACATGATGGTACACATATCTTTGATTACTTTTCTACTTTCTGTCTCCTCTGTATGTCTTTTAGTTCCATAAAGGCAGGAACTTGGCCTGACTTGTTCACTATTGTATCTCTAGCGTTGAGAACAACGCCCAGTATGTAGTAGGTGTTCAGTGGGCATTTGTTGAATAAATCAGTGAGTTTAGCCACACTGGCATAGTGATTGCTCTGGGCGACAGTTGGATAGTTGGCTGGAATCAAGCAATGGCTGTCCTCTTAAGCCCCAGAATGCCCTCTCTGGTTCAACACAGACCCCACAATGCCCTATTTTTTTATACTTAGCCTGCTTTACACATTTATATTTAATGCCTATCTTGTGTTGATGTTAGAGTTTTGGCCCCTGGATTAGATTATATTTAAGGTACTGGAAACTGTAATAAATTTCAAATACTAACTGATTCTTTAAGGGAAGAAAAAAGCAGTAAAAGTATCCATTTGACAAATTTTCTGTATGCTTTTTTATTGCTAATTTTCTGTGATATTGCATCAATGGAGTTCTAAGAATGCTTGTGGTAATTTGATTTAAATATAAATAATATTATGGGAACCTCATTAAAAGTATATGCGACTAAAATAAGTGCAAACTCAGATCTGTAACTGTTCACTAGATGAAAGATGAGATTTTGAATACTTGATCCAGATTATAAACAATCTTTTACTATTATACTTAAAAAAATCATACTTAAAAATTTTTAAAGGATCTTCGTAGTTTCTTATAGGTAACCAATATAGTTTGCTTGATAGAAAAAAAAAGTGCATTAAATATGTATGGCCCATAAGCTAAACTATGTTATGTATTGCTTGGTAATTTGGGGGAAGTATGCTGTATCTGGAATTTACCACTTTCTAATCACAAGATAGTGATTGGTAATTCATAGTAAGCACACTGTGAGGATTTAGTGGTTAAAATTACTTAAATATAAAATGTTGTTTTCTAGGAAAAAAGGAAAAACAAGTTCCATCCTAAAATATACTTGTTAGATGATGGGCACATAAAATTCATAGCTAAACATTACCATGCTCTAAAAAGATTTACTCCACCTACAGGTGTTGAAACAGCTCAAAATACCAGTTTTCACCAAGAAAGGTTTATATGTCAGTTAGTAAATATTGAGGTCTGGTGAGGATTGCAGAAACAGCTTAGCCAAATATTCAAATAGGGAAATAAATGTAAAAATATACTTCTACCAAATGTATTCGACTCTAGAACAAATTGCTTTCTCAAGTAAATTCTACAGAAAGCCTTACTTCATAACTCATTATCAATAATGACCCCCTCTTTCATGATAACTGAGAATGCACCAATTAAGTTGCAAGAGGTTTTATTTCATACATTTGTAAAATGTACTCATCCTCTAAACCTTTGGCCATATTAAAAAGCCAAAACATTAATAAAATAGAAAAAACCCATCCACATTTTTCTTGGTCTAAAAGGACTCCTTAGGGCATTCAGAAAAAGACAGACTTCAGAAGAAATTGTGCCTTAATTAGTAGTCAATTTTTCTCTCCCATCTTATTTAGTTTGCTCTTTAAAAGGCAAATATCACTGCAGCAAATATTCAGTCTTTAAGAAACAAAAATGTACCAACAGACTTTAAGGAATATAGAATTAAAGAAACAGAATTTTATACAGGAGAGAAGAATGAATAATTTAGTGACTCTAATAATTTCTCTTCATGAGGGAGCTCATGTAAGACTGCTAAAATATTTATTCTATTTATCATTATTTTTATTCTTATTCCTGCATTAAAACTAATAAAAATATATATATTCAGATACCTGATAAAGTAGAAATGATAGTATATTTGAAGCAGAAAGACCCTCATTCAGGTCCTAGTTCTATCACTTACTAACTATATCATTGCGTTCTTAGCTTCAGGACTGAATGGGTGGTTTACTAAGATGTGAAGAACTGGAAAGAGGATCTTTGGGACTGAGACTTAAAATCAGCAGTTCTGTCCAGCTCTATCAAGTTTGTAATGCCTACCAGTCATTCAGGTAGAGATGTTGAATAGATAGTTTAGTATAATCACGTGTAGTTAAAAGAAGGAGAAAGCTTGGAAATATAAATTTTACATTGACAGAAAGGCCATAGATGGAGAAGAAAATTAGAAAACTGTAGTATTATAACATAGATGATAAGAGAAAATATTTTGAGAAAGTGTTCTCAAGAAGAGGTTACTATATTGAAAGCTACTGAGAGGTCAAGTAAGATAAAATCAGAGATGTTACCATTCAGTCTGGTAGCATGGAGGGCATGGGTGGCTAGTGAAGTAGTAGAGATGAAAACCTGATTAGTGTGGGTGGATGAGAAAATACAAGATGAAAAAGAGGAGTTATTGGCTAAAGTCATTGCAAATTTTGTAGTGAAGGGGATCAGACAATAGCTCTAATGAAATGTGGGCTCACATGAGGGTAGTTCAAAGACAGAAGATACTTGACCATATTGCTGTGCTGATAAGAATGATTCAGAAGAACTAATGCTTCAGAAAAAAGGGGGATAATTGCAAAAGCAAAGATCTCAAGATGTTAAGACAGAATGGAATCCAAAGCACAATGAAGATAACCTTTGATAGTAATAAGGCCACTTTCTTCATATTAATAGGGGTGAAGGTTTTTCCATGGGACTGTATGGGAGATTTTGGGCCAATTATTGCCTTGGATGGCAGTTTGCATCCATTTTTATGACATAAGAGACAAGGTAAAGACAAAGGCAAAAAGGGGGTGATATAAAGATTTGGAAGAGAAAGAGGTGTTAAACACTTAATTTGATGAGGGTGAAAGTAGACATATTCTGATAATACAGGTTTGCTCAGCCATGCTACTTAGTCATTTAAGATTTATGGTCTTGAATTTAAAGCTAAATTAGTTAGCATGTGTTGTGTTGTGAAGACAATTAAAATTCATCTGCTAAGGTATAGATGTGAACGGGGGAAAAGAAAAGAAGAAGTTGCTGAGAGAAATATTGGGTCTGAAGATGAAGAAGAAAAATGAACAGTTGATGTGCCAACACCAGACAAGAGGCAGACATGGAGAAATCAGCTATAAAAATAAGAAAAAAAAATGCTGTTATTTGAAAAAGGATGGAAGAAGTAGGACAGGTGAGGATGGGAAATATTAAGGTAGAAAATATGGTACTTGAGGGAATTTGTATCAGATAAATTTAAGCTTAGTAAAGTAGGAAATGTGCTCCTCTACAGATTAAGCAGTGGATCAGTGGGGAAGATGTGAGAGAAGGAAATAGCCATAATAGCAGCTACAGCTAATAACTCAGTATATTGACATTTTAATGAGGGATATGTTAAGTTGTATAACTGAGCCTAGGGAGGAAGAAACTAAGGTTAGATGACATGGATCATAATTTTTTTGAAGAGAATGGGTAGAAGGGTGAGTTGGTGGAAGAGAAGGCAAAGCAAGAAAGAGCTTTATAAAGAGGCATGATGAATGGCGATGAGAAGGGTATGCCCAAGAAGGAGATTCTTATTAGAGTATCCAATGTATCACACATGGTACCAAAACCTAGAGCTGCTGTTGGTAGCAATGGTTCCTCCACTCCTGCTAGCTTCTTTTCCTTGAGTTTTACACTGGGGTTATTAGTGTTCAATAAATATTGCATAGCAGAGCTGATAAAGTAAGGCAGATTCTTCGTTAAAAAGATCCACAAGCCTAAAACAGCCTCAAATCAGAAGACCTGAGACTTAGTCCTTGCTGACTACCCTGAATTATTATGAAAATTGTTTTCTATTGACTGTGGGCCTCTATTCCTTCATGTACAAAATGCAGGAGTCAGACTTCTAAGCCCCCACCCTTACCCCACCTCAGTGAATAACATTCTCAGGTGCCCTGCCTTGGCAAGATTTTCAGTGTTCTTTTGTTTTTTACTCTTGTTTAATACTTGTAAAATACCACACATTTCCTATTCTGCAACTGGTTGCCGCTTAGCGTAACACTGTTTTCTATCAGCTCCCTGCTCAAAGCCAGGGTGAAAGATCCCACAGAGTTCACACAGTGATGAGGGCAGTGAGCAACCCCTTCAGCATACTCTTTTATATCTGTTGAAAGAGACACAACAGCTAAGTCTCAAGAGCTCTAATTAAGACTTACTTGCAAACTATAAAAATGAACTAATGTATCTCTTCCCCACTGACCCCCAACAGTAAATACCACACAGGCTCCATGTTCTTTGTATAAAGGGAGCATTTGTACGTAAACCAACTGCTATGACATTACCTCTAGTGTTGGCCTTATGCTCTCAAACACTTCTATCTATTAGAACCTGCTAGTATCCATTAATTGGGAAAAAGAGAGAAGACAAGAAAAAATAGGCCTAATCTGTTCCTTAATAATATAGAGAAGTCATTGTAATTTGTCTTTAGGAATATATATCCCATTCTTAACCAAAATGGCATCTCCCTGGTTTAAATTAGATAGTACGTGTGGCCATGGGCAAGGCAGAGTTTGGACTTTCATATTTATCTATCCATAGTTTGTGTTATACATATGACTGTCACAAGGTAATGCCATTTAGACACCAGTATCCTCTCCCTTTGCTGACATCAATAGTCAATTCTGTTCAATGAAACTTCAGTTTTGTGGCCCAGGTGATCTCTGCTTCGTCCCTTTAATAGACAGGTCTCACTATCATTTTTTTTAAACTAGCACTTTCTCCTGTACTGTCCTGCATATTATCCCTACCAGGGTGCTCAGAGAAATACTCATTCTTCTAATGTATTTGGAAAAGGCTAGATAGGCAAAGTTTGGAGGGACAGAATTTCTAGGAATAAGGTACTAAATGTTAAAATAGAAGGTTGCAAGGGATTATATAGATATATGTACATATCCACATTTTATATGTAAATGTTTGTCAATTTTTCACAAATATTTAATAAGAGCCTATTCTGTGCTAGGTGCTGAGCTAGGCAGGTGCTACAAAAACAGATGACCAAAGCAGAAATGTTCTCTGTCAGAAAAGTATGTTAACAAAATCCACAGAAAATTTTATCTTAATTTTGACTTAAAGAAGAAAAAAGAACAACATTAATTCTTATGTCTAATTCCTTTTCAATTTCTCAAAGCACTTATCAGTCTTATAAATCAGTAAACACTCCAGAACTTTCATAATTAATCTAAATAAACTATTTTTCATTTCATGAAAACGTCATGATAAAAATGAAGGATTCTGTGATTTCTCAGAAGTTATTAAAACAAAGACTGTCCTATAGAAATGATTTTATTTATCAGTTCTCGTCATGGAAGAATTTATCACTTTCATCTTTGAATTGAAGTGTATCTGTTTTGCTATTTCTAGGAAACAGAAATGTGTAATCTTGTATTTATAGAGTTTCCTTCTTTTTTGTTTTAATTATTCCTGACTTCTGAGAATACTCGTTTGCACATGCTTGCTTTTCAAAGGTTATCCCCACCTTATGCAGCCTATAATAATAATAAAAAAAAAACTCCCTGTGTGGTTATGGAAGGTTTTGAAATATTAATTCTGAAATTCACTTCAGAATGAGAGACACAAAACAAAAAGCATTAATTCTGAAAGTACGCTAGGTCTTTTTTAAAAATTGTAACTAAGAATTTCACTGAGTTTTTATAGTATCATAAAATACCTTTCAGAATGATCAAATAGGAATTAAACGTTCCTTTCTAAGCATAAATGAAAACACCTTTTCTCCTAGCTGTTCTGACTATTCAAAACTGAATTACCACAAAATTTCAAACAATTACACAATTAAGCCATCAGCTTCAGTTTCCTACCTTCACAAGTCTTTTTGTCTTCAGACAGCTGGTACCCAGGGTGGCAGGCACACCTGGCCATGCCATTCTCACTCTGACATATGTGAGCACATCCATTCCCACCTGTGCAGGGGTCCATCTCTGAAAGCAATTAAGCAGTGATAGTTTATAATTCATTCTGTTTGGAAAGATGTACTGAGTGAAAAGGTGAATAAAGAATGGTAAAGGAGACACTGACAATTAGGTTTCTCATATAAAGACGTTAAGGAGTTCAGAAAGTCCTTTTCTATTTTCCTATGAAACTCATTGAAAACAATTTTTTTAAGTTCACATAGCTGTTATTTTTATTTCCTTTTTAATTGATATATAATAGTTGTAAATATTTGGTGGTACTTGTGATATTTTGATAACTGTATAGAATGCATAATGATCAAGTCAGAGTAATTGGAATATCCATCACCTCATACATTTATCTTTTCTTTGTGTTAGGAACATTAAAATTCTTCTCTTCTAACTACTTTAAAATATGCAATAAATAATTGTTAACTATAGTTGCCCTGCTGTACTTTCAAATGCTAGGGCTTATTCCTTTTATCTAACTATATTTTTGAATCCCTTAACCAACTTCTCTTCATTCCCCCCTGACCCCTTTCCTACCCAGTCTCTGATAACCACCATTTTACTTTTTATGTCCATGAGATTTCCCATATATGAGTGAGAATGTATGATATTCATCTTTCTGTGCCTTGCATATTTTATTTTACGTAATGACCTTGAGTTCCAAACCATGTTGCTGCAAATCACAGAATGGAAAGATATCCCATGCTCATGGATTGGAAGAATTAATATTGTGAAAATGTCTATACTACTCAAAGTTATCTACTGAGCCAATGCAATCCTTATCAAAATACCAATGATATTCTTCATGAAAATAGAAAAAATAATCTTAAAATTCATATGGAACCACAAGAGACCTCAAATAGCTAAAGCTATCCTGAACATAAAGAACAAAGCTGGGGGCATCAAACTACCTGGTTTTAGATTATACTATTACAAAGCTATAATAACCAAAATAGCATGGTACTGGCACAAAAAGACATATAGACCAAATAGAACAGAATGGAGAATGGACAGATAAATCTACACACCTGTAGGCAACTGATTTTTGACAAAGGCATCTAGAACATACATTAAGGAAAAGCCAGTCCCTTTAATAAATAGTGCTGGAAAAATTGGATATCTACATGAAGAAGAATAAAACTAGATTTACATCTTTCGCCATATAAAAAAGTCAACTCAAAACTGATTAGACTAAAATTTAAAAGCTGAAATTATGAAGCTACTAAAAAATACTAGGAAACACTACAAGCTGTTGTCGATCTGAGCAAAGATTTTTGGAGGGTAAGACCTCAAAAGCACAGGCAACAAAAGCCAAAATAGACAAATGGGATCATGTCATCCTAAAAAGTTTCTGCACAGCAAAGGAAACAACAAAGTGAAGAGACAACTTACAGGATGGGATAACATATTTGCAAACTATCCATTGGACACGGGATTAATAAAAATATATATGGAACTCAAACTATGAAAAAAGAATTAGCTTAATTTCACTCTTCCCCAAAGTGCATCTCTGGCCCTGTGCTTACCAAAGTTAAGATAAAAGTCAGCAGGAACTTTTGCAGACTCCTCTGTGCTTTTCCTTCTTCTTTCCCCACCTTTTCTCCTTTGAGCAGCAGGATCATTCTTAGATAGACCCTACTACCTTCCCTGTGTTCTCTCTGCCTTTAGACAAGCAGTGACGGTGTGTGGAGAAGGCAGGCTGGGTAGGCCTGGGAGGGTCCTAGCTACAGCTGCCATAGGGATGGTAATAAAGAAGTTCAAATATCTTTGCAATTAAGTAAGCTGGCTTCTTTCTCCTCTTACTTGCTCCCATTTTAATTTATTTTAGCCATGTTCTCTGGAAGTTTATAGTAATAGGCACCCACACAAACTTATTTGTCAGTCATTCTGGTCTCACTCTAATGAGTCCAGCTTTGTCTACCCAATAAAATTGAGTTGTCACCTTTATCAGAGGCTAATATATGTGTGCAATTATGTCAATTTCTGTACTTTCTATTCAGTTTCTTTGTCTTTCTATTTCCATCCTAATATCATATACATTTAAGTATAAATAAATGTTTTATAAAATATTTTAATACCTGTAAAAATTAACTCCCCCTAATTATTCTTCTTTGTCAGAATTATTGTGATTTTTGTTGTTTATTTTTACATATAATCTCTATAATAGGTTTCTTTAGTTTAAATTTTTTAAAAAATATTTGTTTGACGTACTTTGTGTAACATTTTCTTCTGGTAAGTACTTATTATTTGGTGGTAAATTTTGTCGTTCATTTCTATACTTTTTTTTTTTTTTTTTTTTTGAGACAGAGTCTTGCTTTGTTGCCCAGGCTAGAGTGAGTGCCATGGCGTCAGCCTAGCTCACAGCAACCTCAAACTCCTGGGCTCGAGCAATCCTTCTGTCTCAGCCTCCCGAGTAGCTGGGACTACAGGCATGCGCCACCATGCCCGGCTAATTTTTTTATATATATATATCAGTTGGCCAATTAGTTTCTTTCTATTTATAGTAGAGACGGGGTCTCGCTCTTGCTCAGGCTGGTTTTGAACTCCTGACCTTGAGCAATCCGCCCGCCTCGGCCTCCCAGAGAGCTAGGATTACAGGCGTGAGCCACCGCGCCCGGCCCCATTTCTATACTTTTATAATGAATCTCTGTCCCAGAAAATGGCTCGATATAACCCTACAGGAAGTTGTAGTCTTATCAAAAGACCCATCTGTTTATGAGACTGATTGTAACTGTCAGGTTCACTTCATGAACTGAGCATGAACTCCCACAATGCAACATTTGGTTGTAAACTTACAGCTTTTACTCTCAGCTGCAGAATGTAGGAGAACATTCAAAAGTAGCTTTTGGGACACAATTAATATCTGCAGTCAAGATTCAAATGCTTCTTTTGGATAGAAATAAAGGACAATACTTTTTACATAATAGCACTTAAATGGGGCCTGTTCAAATTTTGGTCAATGACTATGTAAGAGTAACCATGCCTGACTTACCTCCCCCATAATAAACAACTAGAAAAATTAGATAAAAATATATAAAACATCTGTTTGCAGATACTGGACAGCAGGCAGCAGGAGAGGGATCCTTGTGTGAAAAGAAAAAAGAGAAGCCAAATCATTGCTCTGAGTTTCTGCTAGAAGCAATTTCTGGATTATGGCACAAGAAGGAGAAACTAAAAGACAGCTATTTGATCTTGCTAAGTTTAGGAGACAGATCAGAGTTCGTGATGGTCAAGGCAACTAGAATTTGTGAAGTAGTGTGCTAGTAAGTGTAGAGGGAGGGTTTTTCACAGAGGAAAGCTCTAGAAATATGCATATGTATTCTCTTGAGTCTTTGACTAAATATTATTCCATAAATGCATAGGGTGAATATCCATGAGACCAGGAAACAAACATGGGGAAAGAAGGATTAGGAGATCTGTAAACCAAACAATTCCCAGAGTACACTGAGAGCCAGGAGTGAGTTCTCAGTATCCAGACTGGAGAATGTAGTTCAATATGGGCATTCAGTAAAGATTGGCCAGTAAAGAGTGAAGAGTGGTCATAGGTCAATAGCAGGGCCATTATAACCCCAGAATAAAGTCTAGTCCAGATTTGCCCAAACAAAGCTTAAAAGCAATACTTGAAATGATCAAACTGATATGCATGTGACCTAACTTGACTTCCAGAGAAAAAAAGTACAATACTTGTTAAAGGAGAATAACAAAAGCTAACACTCAACCCCTGTAAAAATGTAAAAACCCCTCTACTACCTCACAAAAATGAATAAACATTCATGTTTTAAAAAATGAGACCCAGAGATGGGATCAAAATGGCTGACTAGACACAGGTAGTAGATGCCTCCATTATAGCCAGAAACCACAGATCTATTCACATTTCAAACAAATCATCTATAAGAGAACACTATGATTCACCAAGAAAGTGATGGAAACACGAAAAGTGGATAAGAAGAGGGTTCAGGGCTACTTTCCTGGCCAGGGACTGGAAGCTCCTAGGGTCCACACTCTGAGATGAGCTTTTATAACGTTGGCTATAAGAGAATCCCCTGACCCATGCAGGGGTCAATCTACCAATAAAACACAACAATCCTAAATCCATTTGCACCAAACAACAAAACTGTAACATATGTGAGGCAATAGCTGATAGAAACGAAGGATAAATAGACAAATGCATAATTACAGTTGGGGAGTTCAACAACACTCTTTCACCAATTGAAAATAGAACTAGACAGAAAACCAGGAAGCACACAGAAAAACTCAACAACATTATCAAACAACATAATCTAGTTCAAACTTATAAAACACACTGTTCAACAATACACACCTTTGTCAAGTGCTCACAGAATATAAACTAATATAGACAACATCTTGAGCCATAAAACAAACCTCAAAAATGTGAAGACTTTGTTGAGAATTTTACACTTCCTATGGAAACAGAGAAGACCCTGTATAGCAAAAGCAATCCTAGGCAATAAAAACAAAATGGGGTATCAATTTACCAGACTTTATACTACAAAGTTATAGTAATTAAAACAGCTTGGGGTTGGCATAAGAACAGGGACATTGACCAGTGGAATAGAACAGAGAACCCAGATATAAAACCATCCTCATATAGCCATCTAATCTTTGACAAAGCAGACAAAAACACACACTGGGGAAAAGGATCCTTATTCAATAAATGGTGCTGAGAAAACTGTATAATCACATGTAGAAGACTGACTTCACCACTATGCAATTTATCCATGTAACAAAATTACACTTGTACTCCATAAATTTATACAAATTTTAAAAGCAGCTACTACAAACAACTCTATACATATAAATTTGGCAACTTAGATAAAGGGGGTTAATAAAGCTGCCATAACTCATCCCTATGAAATAGAGAATTTATCAGCCCTATAACTATAAAAAGTTAATATGTTAAACACTTTCAAAAGAGAAATCTCTAGGCCCAGATGGTTTTACTGAAGAATTCTACCAAATATTAAAAGAAAAATTAACATCAATTTCTTCCAGAAAATAGAGGAAAGGATATGTCTCAATTTATTTTATGAAGGTAATACTATCCTGATACCACAACCAGACAAAGATTAAAGGAAGAAGGGGGAAAAAAAAAAAAAAAGAAAGGAAGGAAGGAAAACAGGAAGAGAAGAAAGATGAATGGAATGGACATAGATCAATCAATATCACTCATGAATAAAGATTCCAAAATCCTTAACAAAGTATTAGCAAATAGAATTCAGCAATACACACACACACATATATATACACACACTAAAAAAGTATGCAACGATACTGAGTTGAGTTTATTGCAGCATGCAAAGCTGGTCAATATTCAAAAATTAATCAATGTAATTCTCTGTAGTGATAGGATAAAGAAGAAATTTCATATGATCATAATTGATACAGAAAAATCATTGGACATAATTCTACAGTCATTCATAATAAAAAGAAAAAAAAGAATCTAAAAAACAGGAGCAGTGGAATCTTCTAAAAGTTGATAAAGTGCATATTCAAGAAATATACAGATAATATTATAGTTGTCCCTCAGAATCCATAGAGCATTGGTCCCAGGATCCTTCCATGAATACCAAAATCTCAAGATGCTCAAGTCCCTTATATAAAATGGTGTAGTATTTGCACATAACCCACGAACGTCCTTCTGTATACTTTAAGTCAATTCTAGAGTACTTTTAACACTTAATATGATGTAAATTGCTATTACGTTGTATTACTTAGGGAATAATGACAAGGAAAAAATATGTACATGTTCAGTACAGATGCAACCATCCAGTTTTTTTCCACATATTTTTGATCTGTGATTGGTTGAATACATGGATATGAAGGGCCTTCTGTGTACTTAATGGTAAAAAATCAACTTGTTTCCCCCTATGACTGGGAGCAAGGTATGGATGTTTGCCCTCATGATTCTATTCAACACAGTGCTGGAAGTTCTAGTCAGTGCAATAAGATAAGAAAATTAAATTAAATAATTACAGAATCAGAAAGGAATAAATAAAACTGTTTCTATTTGTATATGGCATAATTATCTGAAAATCTTAAGGAATTGCCAAACCCTTAGAACTAAAATGAGCTCAATAAGTTATGAATAGCATGATAAAAGATAACCATACAGACATCAGTTGTATTTATATATATTTGTAACAAAAATATGAACAGTGAAATTAAAAGGCAATAACACTTAACATAACTAAGAAAAAACAAAAAACAAAACAAAATCAAAACACTAGGTGTAAATTTAACAAAACATTTATGGACTTTTTATGCTGAAATCTACAAAATACTGATGAACAAAATTAAAGATAGGTAAATAGAAAAATATATTATAGTCACAGGTTGGAAGACTCAGTGCAACAAAAAATGCCCATTTTCCCAAAATTGGTATATAAGAGTAGTACAATTCTTATCAAAATTCAAGAAAAATTATATATATAAGCAAGTTTTTCAAAAAAGATATGAAGGCAAAGGAAGTAGAATATATAAAGCAATTACAAAAAGAAGAAAGTAGGATAAATTGCTTCTTCTTGATTTTAAGACTAATCATGGCTTTGTGGTATTGGTGGAAAAACACATGCATAAATGAATGAAATGGAATGAAGAGCCCAGAAAGAGACCCACCCAAATATACATGCTTGATTAATTGGCAGGGTGTAAAAGTAATTCAATGAAGAAAGATAACCTTTTCAACAAATGCCTAGGCAACAAAATGACCTTTGATGTAGGCTACAGATATTATCAGGAATAAGAAAGGGCATTTCATACTAAAAAGGAATAAATTTTTCAAAAACACAAAATAATTCTAAATGTGTATGCTCCTAATAAAAGAGCTCCAAAATACATGCAGCATAAGTTGTTATAATTGACAGAAGACGTATAAAAACTCATAGATGCTGTTGGAGATTACATTTCTCTGTATCTATAATTGATAATATAAGGTGACAGAATGATAATAGACATATAGGCAAGACTTAAACAACTATCAAATAAATGAATTGACATTTATAACAATTTCAGTCAATAATTGCAGAATATACAATATTTTCAAGTGTTTATAAAACACTGAACAAGAAAGACCATATTTTGAGTCAAAAATGAAGTTCCAATAAATGTAAAATGATTGCAGGTATATAAAGTATAATTTTTACCAAAATGAATTTTGTTAGAATATAAAATCAAATTTACACCTGAAAATTCCCCAAATATGTAGAAATTTAACAACAAAATTGTAAGTTATCCATGACTCAAAGAATAAATCCTGAAGGAAATTTTTAAAAAATTTGAGCAAATGAAAACATTATCAAAATGTGTAAAGGAAAAAAAAAAGCAGTATTTTGAGAAATGTATAGCTTTAAGTGCTTGTATCAGAAAAAAGTAAAGTCTAAAGATTAGAGACTAGAAAGAGAAGATCAAGTTAATCCAAAATAAATACAGGAAAAAATATGAGTTAAAAAAAGAAAAATAAAAAGTAAGCAATGGAGACAATCAATAAAATCAAAACAATTTTAAAAGCTCAATGAAACTGAGAAACATGTAGCTAAACTGATCAAAAATAAAGATAGGGCACAAATTAATAAGAGAATATTATGAATAATTATATGCAAATACATATGAAAATTTATATGAAATGGGCATATATCTCCTATGGAGCAATTTATTATGATTTATCAAAACTGACTTAAAATGTAATGGAAAGCTTAAATATCTCTATTCCAATTTTAAAAATTGAATTCCCAAATATAAACTTTTTCCAGAAGAAAATACATGGCCAAATGTTTCACTGGTGATTTTTCTCAAATAGTTAAGCAAGAAATCATTTCAATTCTACACAAACTCTTGGAGAATATAGTTAAAGGAGAATGTTTCCTACCTCACTTTATTAAGCCAGCATTGCTTTGATACCCAAAACAGACAAATATTAAGTATTTAATAATTCTGAAAATTTTTAAGTAAGAATGAGCTAGTAATACATACATACACACACACACACATGAATGAATCTAAAAAATATTCTGCTGTGCAAAAGAAGCTAGACACAAATGATTACATACTGAATGACTCTTATTTAATGTAAGACACTCTAAAACACAATTATAATATACAGTGACAGAGGAAGATCATTGGGTACTAGGCTTGGGGTAGAAAGATTGTCTGGAAAAGGGCATGAGGGAAATTTTGGGGGTAACGGAAATATTCATATCTTTACTGTGGTGCTAGTTACATGGTATATACATTTAAGCATGTAAAATTTAAATTGTTGCATTTTATTAAATGGAAATTGAGGTGTAACTGAGGTGTAAATTGAGGTGTAATTACCTTATTTTTTAAAAAAATAAAAATTGAGGTGTAATTACCTTATTTTTTTTTAAAAAGGCACACAATAATAAAAAATTAGAACAATTTTTCTTTGATTGTATGTGGTTTACCTGAAAGACAGAGAAATTGATATAACTTTTTTTCAGATGTTCCAGTGAATTTTTGAGCTGCTTCAGAGAAAGTACCATGTCTTATTCATTCTTCTATTCTAAGCCACTCAAACATATTTGCCTAATAAGTGAATGTTAATGTTATAAAGAGCAGTGTGAATATTTGACACTCTTCCCACTTCCTTTCATAAGAAAGCTGTGTTTACAACCTCACTTATTTTCTTGTCTCCTTGCCCATATAGTCATTGTCCTGACTGTCCAATTGATTAAGATCTATTCTTTTTCCAAGACTCAATCCTAGGTACTACTTCCTTTGTAAAACCTTTCCCTGTGACATCAGTGACAGTTCTCAATTTTGAAAGAAGTCAACTTTGCTCAAATTGAGTCCCTTGCAATAGCAGTTTTGGTCACTGCTAGTAGATTTTATGTGATAAAAGTTTCCAACCTCAAATAAGCTTGAAAATGAGGCAAAACTTTTTTGTTGTATTTCTCAAAGCCTTTAATATGCTTGAATATATTATAATTATCCCCAAAATTATGGGGTATTTAAGTTTGCCATGTTCATTTGACCATGACACTTTTAAAATTGTAAACTTACTTAATAGATTCATTTTTCATTGAGTAAATATAAGAAATGGTTGATGCCATACATTTAGATCTTATACCGTACTACCTTAAACTTTAAGAGACCAATAACAGTGCTCATTCTCTATCTTTGAATAGATTAAAATTCCTTGAAGGCAGGAATCTGACTCATATATCTTGATATACCCATCTGTCTAGACTCTATATAGAAGGTAGTTGATAAACTGTGGTTTGATGGGAAAATGCTGTAGCCATGAGAAATCTGGTTTCAAAGATTAATCTTTCAGCTGCTAGAAAAATCAATTTTTATCTTGAATGACACTCAATAGATACATGCTAGACTTTAGACACATAGCAGTAAATGGGACTATCTCCTTGCCCTCATGGAACATCCATTCTGATAAGTGAGATGAGACAGTGTATGAGTAAACCAATAAAAAATCCTCACAGATTATTGTGAGTGCTATGTAAGAAATAAATAAGATGATGTGGTAGACTAGCTGAGGATGAAAGCCTGACTGGAAAAGAGAATTTGGGGCAGAGAGCTTGAGACATTGAAGTAGGAAAGCCCTAGTTTATTCAAAAAAGTATAAGAAATTCCTTTTGGCTGCACCTCTAAGACACAGTGGCCCATGATAAGGGTGCTGGAGTTTATTCTTTGTTCAATAGTAAACCATTGAAGATTTGAAATAGAGAAGTGGTATAATCTTAGGTAAAATTCTCAGGTCTCCTGATTCTTGGTTTAATAATATTTTTCTCTTTATTAGATATTATTAAAATATACATATTTTATTAAGAAAATACTTCATTTCTGAATGGTAGCCCTGAAGCCACATAGTATACAATCTTTAACTGAATTTGTATTCTTAAATCTCTGTGTATCTTGTATGCTTATGCAGAGTGAAGGCATTTCAAATTTTTAAAAAATGCTGTTTCTTTTGCACTTCTTACATAACTTGGAGAACATAAGTAAGATGGTAATTTGGATAAATGAGTTGGCAAGAATTCCACCAAATATGTTAGTTTAAAAATAGTTTAAAATAATACATTGTAATTTATCTTCAACAACTCAAACCGTGGTTGGAAATCATTTTAAGGACTAGATTATTAGTCACAATTTTGGAAGATGCTTAAGTGAAAAACACTATTTTAGTTTCTGTATTCACAATACAACCTAAAGCCTTACTCGTATTTTTAACAAATACGAGATAAGAAACAAAAGACTAAAAAACTTAGAAGTGACATCAAGGTAGCAGAATAGGATTTTTTTTAGCACTAGTTGCCTCACAGAAACATCAATTTGAATAACTATCCACACACAAAAAACATACCTTCACAAGAGCTGACAAATTCAGGTAATAGAATATAGCATGTGGGTATAGGACATAATAAGAAAAGTATTGAAGAGGGTAGGAAGAACACTTACATGTTACCTGTGTCACTCCTCCCCCAAGCCCCAGCAGCACAGTGCAGAGAGAGATACTATCCATATGGGATAAGAAAAATGAAGTAAGCATACAACTTTGCCATGAAACCCAGCAAGCATGGTCCAGTGAAATCTAGCATCAGGCTTATTCCCATAGCCTTAAGCTATAGGCCAGCACACACAGAAAAAACCTTCAAGGCCATTTGAATGTCTGACTGGACTTCATGACCCTGGGCTCCAGGCTTGTCCCCATGGCTCCACGCTTCGGGCCAGCCTAGAGCCAGGCCAGCCCTAATGATCCCAGGCCCCAGATGAGTATTCACAAACCAAGGCTCTAGGCCCATCTCCATGGCCTCAGGCTATAGTGGATACAGGGTCCATGCCCAACCCAGTAGACCTTAACACCAGGTTGGCCCCCGCAATCTCAGACTCCAGGATAACCCCATGTGAACCCAGGCTCAATTACCAATCTGGCTCCTGTGCACTTAAGCTCCAGGGCCATCCCCATAGATTTAGGCTCTGGGCTGGTCTCATAAACCCAGGTTCCAAGCTAGTCCCAGTGGACCCTACTTGCAGGCTGGCCCTCACAATCTCAGGACAAGGGTCATCCCATGGACCCAGTGGATAGTCATATCCAATGCCACACTGGACCTTATTGATTCAGAACTTAAATACTGCCCCATGTTCAGATTTGCCACTGTGGACCCAGGCTTCAGGCTGGCCCCTGTGGATGCAGGTTTCAGGCCTACTTCTGTGGATTGAACCTCTGGGATGACTGCTCCCATATACCTAGTTAACAGACTTATCCCAGTGAACCGCAGCCCAGGCTAGCTTTCAAGGACTCATGATCCAAGCTCACCCCTAAAACTCAAACTCCAGTCCTGCCTAGTGGACTAAGGCTCTGAGCGCAGCCCTGTGGACCTGGACACTAAGCCAGCCACTGTGCTGACTCACGCACAAGTTCAGCATACCTGAAAACACCAGCAGCAAGTCTACCCCAAACACTCCCAATATGGCCCTCCAATAATCTCTTAATAAACTGACTCGTGCAGACCTTGCCAAAGGGTCTTTAAAGACTGGAATAGGTGCCTACTTTTTCAAATTCACAGGCAGAACTTTACAGCCACACAGATTACAAATAATCAGAGAAACAGGATATTACCAAAGGAAAAAAATGAAGTGCCAGTAACTGACCCTAAATAAATGGTGATCTATGAACTGACTGATCATTAATTCAAAATAATCATCTTGGGCTGGATGTGGTGGCTCATGACTGTAATCTTAGCACTTTGGGAGGATTGCCTGGGCTTAGGAGTTCGAGACCAGCCTGAGCAAGAGTGAGACCCCATCTCTACTATAAATAGAAAGAAATTAGCCTAACAACTAAAAAAAAAAAAAAAAAAAAAAATAGAAAAAATTAGCCGGGCACGGTAGCATGTGCCTATAGTCCCAGCTACTCAGGAGGCCAAGGCAGGAGGATTGCTTGAACCCAGGAGTTTGAGGTTGCTGTGAGCTAGGCTGACACCACAGCACTCTAGCCCAGGAAACAGAGTGAGACTCTGTCTCAAAAACAAAAAACAAAATAATCATCTTAATGGAGCTCAGTGAGTTACAAATGAACACAGACTATTAAATGAAATTAGAAAAACAATATACAAACAAAATAAAATGTTCAGCAAATAGAAACCATAAAAAATGAACTAAACAAAAATTCTGGACATAAGAAACAATGACTGAACTGAAAAATTTCATAGAAAACCTCAACAGCAGACTTAATATAGAAGAAAGAATCAGCAAGCTCAATGAAAGGATATTTACAATCACCCAATCAGAGGGACATATAGAAAAAAGAATGAAAAAGAGGGGGAAAAACGCCCTTCTGGGAATTATGGGACAACATCAAGTGAAACAAAGTATATATCATGAGAGTTCAAAAAGGAGCAGAAGGTGCACATGAAAAAAAGGGAGAAGGAAGCTTATTTTTTTTTTATTTCGGCATATTATGGGGGTACAGATTTTAAGGTTTCAATAAATGCCCTTTCTCCTCTCCCCCCACAAGTCTGAGTCTCCAGCATGACCATCTCACAGATGGTGCACATCTCACTCATTATATATGTATATACCGGCCCCCCTCCCCCCTGCCCAATACCCTATTACTGCAGTACCTATGTGACCACTTTGGTGCTGTTCAGTTAATACCAATTTGCTGGTGAGTATATGTGGTGCTTGTTTTTCCATTCTTGAGAAACTTCACTTAATAGTATGGGTTCAAGCTCTAACCAGGAATATAAGATGTGCTATATCACCATTGTTTCTTAGAGCTGAATAGTACTCCATGGTATACATATACCACATTTTATGAATCCATTCTTGGATTGATGGGCACTTGGGCTGATTCCACAGCCTTGCAATTATGAATTGTGCTGCTATAAACATTCGAGTGCAGGTGTCTTTTTTGTAGAGTGTCACTGGATCTTTTGAGTAGATGCCCAGCAATGGGATTGCTGGATCAAATGGTAGATTCACTTGTATCGCTTTAAGGTATCTCCATATTGCCTTCCACAGAGGTTGAACTAATTTGAAGTCCCACCAGCAGTGTAGGAGTATAGAATTTTTTGATTTCCATCTTGATTTCTTCATTTATGAAGTAATCATTTAGTAGGACGTTGTTTAGTTTCCACGTTTTTGTGTAGAAATGTGAGTTTCTGTTAGGGTTGATTTCTACTTTTATTCCACTGTGATCTGAGAAGGTACATGGTATGATTTCTATTTTTTTAAATTTCTTGAGATTTTCTTTGTGTCCTAGGATATGGTCAATCTTAGAGAATGTCCCTTGAGCTGATGAGAAGAACGTATATTCAGTGGATTTTGGGTAGAATGTCCTATAGATGTCAGTCAGACACAATTGTTCCAGGGTTTTGTTTAAGTTCATAATTTCTTTATTAATTTTCTGTTTGGAGGATCTGTCTCGTGCCGTCAGAGGGGTGTTGAAATCTCCGGTGATTATGGAGTTGCTATTAATCCATTTGCTTAGATCCAGTAAGGTTTGCTTTATGAAACTGGGTGCACCTAAGTTGGGTGCATATATATTTAAAATTGTTATCTCTTCTTGTTGAAGTGTGCCCTTCACCATTATATAATGACCCTCTTTGTCTTTCACTACTTTTATTGGTTTAAAAACTAAATTGTCTGAATTTAGATCTGCCACACCAGCCTTCTTTTGGCTTCCACTTGCCTGGAATACTGATCTCCACCCTTTTACTTTTAGTCTATATGCATCCTTGCAGGTTAGATGTGTTTCCTGAAGACAGAATATACTTGGCCTGTATTTTCTTGTCCATTCAGCCAGCCTATGTCTCATGAGTGGAGAGTTTAAGCCATTCACATTTATTGAGAGAACTGATAGGTAAGGTAGATTACTGATCATTCTGTTGGGTGGGATGTTGTTGCTTTGATTTCTCTTTTGAGCCATTGTATTATCTGGCCTTTAATCTTTGGGTTTTGATTGTTTTTATATTCGTGAGTTTTTATTATGGTGTTCCGTGCGTAGCACTGTTTTGAGTACTTCTTGTAGGGCTGGTCTTGTCTTGGTGAATTCTCTGAGCCTTTGCTTGTCTGAGAATGTCTTTATTTGTCCTTCATATATGAAGCTTAGTTTTGCAGGGATTAAGATTCTAGGCTGGGCATTGTTTTGTTTCAGAAGAGTGAGAATGGGGCCCCAGTCTCTCCTTGCTTGTAAAGTCTCATTAGAGAAGTCTGGTGTTATTCGAATTGGCTTTCCCTTGTATATCACTTGCTTCTTTCGTCTTACAGCTCTTAGAAGGGCCTCTTTAGTTGATATTTTGGTCAGTCTGATGACTGCATGTCGTGACGTCTTCCTGTTTGCATTGAATCTCCCAGGGGTCCTCTGAGCTTCTTGAACTTGTATATCCAGATTTTGAGCAAGGCCTGGGAAATTTTCCTCTATTATATCTTCAAATAGCTTGTCCAATCCTTGGGTGTTGTCTTCTTCCCTTCTGTTAACCCTATGACCCTCACATTAGGTTTCTTCACATAATCCCACATCTCTTGTAGGCTTTGCTCTTTTCTCTTGTTTCTCTGCTCTATCTCTGTGATGGTTTTATTTAGGTGGAGGGTGTTATCTTCAAGCTCTGAGATTCTTTCTTCTGTTTGATCTACCCTGTTCTTGAGACTTTCCACTGTATTTTGTAGTTCCCTGAATTGATTCTTCATTTCCAGGAGTTCGGTTAAGCTTTTCTTCATTGTGTCCACTTCTTTTTCCAGATCCTGGAGGCTTTTTGTGGTTTCTTTGTGTTGGTTATTGAGTTGTTGCAGCTCAGTGAGTGTTCTTATGATCCACATACGGAATTCCTCTTCTGTCATTTTGGTTGCCTGATTTGGGTTTGTGTCCGTTTCTAGGGGGCTGGTGCTCCTCTTTGGGGGTGTGTTTTCCCTTTGGCTCTTCATATTTCCTGAGTTCCTTCGCTGATTTCTTCCCATGTCCATCAGTTGTTGTTTCTCTCCTTTAGGTTTTTGTTTGGATATTCACACGCCTTGTTTAGTTTCTGAGCCATTAGGTGGTGTCTGTGGGTGAGATTGGACCACTCCTTGTATAATGAGTCAGTGGGTGCCGTGAAAAGGCTGTGCAGGATGCCGTCCCTGTCAGTAGGTGGCGCTTGCTTGGAGGAACAGGCTATGCTGTTGTGTTTGAGTCCTGTTATCAGCTCTTGTTCTGGGCAGAGCTAGTTGGGTAAGCCTGCCCTCAGGCACCACCAATGCAATTAGCAGGGGTCAAAGTTCTGTTCTCTGCTTCCAGTAAAAGCTGTCAGGGCAGGGCTGGAATGGTCCCACTCAGCCAGAAAGTCTGCTTGTGGGGGTGGGGCTGTCTGAGACCCGCAGTCTGGAGCAGGCCTCACTTCTTTCCACCCTCCCCAACTCCGCAGCTACTCCTGGGCCTCTGCCAGCAGTCCAGACCACATGTCACCAGGCCTCCCCGGATTGTGATGCCTGCGGGGAGGTTCCCTGCACAGAAACGCTGCCTGGGCTGGGTGCACGGCCTCCCTTTGGTGGGAGGGTTGCCCTCTAGGATGCTGATCTGCCCCTGGAGGCACACACACCTCTGCAGGCTGTTCACAAATATCCCTTCTGTGCCCCGGGCAATGCTATACCTCGGTGCAAGGGATCTGGTCAGCAGGTCGACCTCTAGGTCCCAGAGTTCAAACTGTATCCTCACCAGGGAGAGGAGTTCCGGTCCCAATTCACCCACAGGGAGCCCAAGCTGTGTCTGTGTCTCTCATCCTCTGAGTCAGCACCATTCTCCTGGGAACACCGTGCCAGCAGCATCTGGGAGGGCTGGCGGGTAGGGAGCTCACAGTCTGAGTTCCCCTTAGTCAGCTGTAGGGCCCCAAAAGGGAAGGTCTCGTTTCCTGGAGGTGCCTCCGGCTGATGGCTGTATTGTCTCTCTGGGCAGCGGCAGGTAGGGTCGGCGGAGGGGAGAAGGAGGCAATATGGCACCTGCCACGTGGCTCGGGTCTGTGCACACGGAGGTGCACAGGGATTTGGGAGTCTGGTGCCGTGTCCGCTACAGGCTCACCGCTAGCTGGCGGCGGCTGTCTCTGGGCTGGTGTCCGCAGGTCTCTCCACCCACTGGGGAGCCCACTAGCAGTCTCAAATGCAGGGGAGGGTAAAGGTGATTTATCCACCGACCATTCCCGCTGGTCTCCAGGCTGCTCCGGCGGTCTCAGCTTCCAGTTCTGCTCTGAAGCCTCCTCCCGTGGAGTCTCCCGGTGTCTCAGGTACCCCTCCTTCCAGCCCTCGTCGGCTGTATGCTCGCCTTCTTGCTTCTTTTTTCTAATTTCTGCTAGAATCTGTCTTTTCTGCAGAGACACTCTGGCAGTGTTTCTCGTCCGCCATCTTGATCCTCCTGCTAGGAATCTTATTTTTTAAAAAATGACAAAAATATTCCTAGAACTGGAGAGAGAAATGAACATCCAGATCCAGGAAGCCCAAAGAACTCAAATAGATTAAATACAAAGAGAGTTTTACTGAGACATAGCATAATTAATTTCTCAAAAGTGAAACACAGAGAAGTTCAAAAGCGGCAAGGAAAAAAACAACTTATCCCATACACTGGAACTACCATAAGACTATCATCAGTTTTCTCAGCAGCAACTTTTTAGGCCCAGAGAGAGTGGAATGATATATTCATAGTGTGAGGGGAAAACAAACAAACAAACAAACAAAAAACCCATGTCAACCAAGAATACTATACCCAGCAAATCTATTATTCCGAAATAATGAGAGAGAAAGACTTTCCCATAAAAACAATATCTATGATAGAGTGTCATCACTGGACATGCATTTTGAGAAATGATAAAGTGAGGTTTTAAAGTTGAAACAAAAGAATGCCAACTAACAACATGAAAACATGTGAAAGTATAAAACTCACTATAACGGTAACAGTATAGTAAAATTTAGCGTACTCTGTTACTGTAATAGACAAAGAGAATAAAATCAAAGCACTCCACTAGGAAAATTATCAAATCACAAAGAAAGATTGTAAAAGAGGAAGAATGGAACAAAATTACAAAACAGGAAAAAATTTACAAAATAGCAATAGTTTTTACCTATCAATGATTAATTTAAATGTAAAAGGATTACATTGTGTCCAATCAAAAGACATAGACTATTTGAATGGATAAAAACAAATAATTCAACTATATACTGCCCATAAAGGATTCCCTTGTTTTAAAAATCCATGTAGACTGAAAGTGAAGGGATGGAAGACAATGTTTCATGCTATATTAAACAATAGAGAGCAGAGATGGCTATATTTACATTGGAGAAAATAGACTTTAAGACTAAAACTATAAAAACAGACAAGGAAGAGCATGAGAGTCAATACATCAAGATTATATAAAGATTGTAAACATTATGCATCAAAAAAGGAGTATATAAATATATACAGCAAATACTAACAGAAATGTGAGAAGTAGACAACAATACAATAATAAAAAGGAACTTTAATGCTTTGTTTTCAACAATGAATATCTTAATAGCATCCAGATATAAAATCAATAAGGAAATAGTGGACTTGAACAACACTATAGACCAAATGTGCATAAAAGACAAATACATAACATTCCATCCAATAGTAACAGAATACACATTCTTTTCAAGTGTACATGGAACATTGTCCAGGATATATTATGTGTTAAGCCAAAAAATGACTCTTAACCAATTTAAGAAAATTGAAATCATAACCAGAGTCTTTTTGGCCACAGTATTATGAAACTAGAAATCAAGAGCAGGAGGAAAACTAGAAAATTCCCAAGTAACTGGAAATTAAACAGCATATTTGTCTATAATCAAAAGGTCAAATAATAGATTAAAAATATCCTGAGAAAAATGAAAATACTAAAACTTATGAAATACAACATAAGCTGTTCTAAGAGGAAGGTTTACAGCAATAAAAACATATGTTGAGACAAAATAAAGATCTCAAGTAAACAACCTAGCTTTATATATCAAAGAACTATAAAAAGAAGAATCACTTAGCCTGAATTCAACAGAAGAAAGGAAATGTTAAAGACCAGAGCACCATTTATTGAATAAAGATTTTTTCCCCCAGTGTATGTTTTTTGTCTGCTTTGTCAAAGATTAGATGGCTATATGAGGATGATTTTATATCTGGATATTCAGTTCTGTTCCACTGGTCTATGTCTCTGTTCTTGTGCCAATGCCAGGCTGTTTTACTTACTATAGCCTTGCAGTATAGCTGTAAGTCTGGTAAATTGATGCTTTCCAATTTGTTCTTTTTGCTTAAGATTACTTTTGCTATACAGAGTCTTCTCTGGTTCCATACAAAGTGTAGAATTATTTTTTCTAGATCTGTGAAAAAATGATCTTAGTATTTTAATAGGGATTGCATTGAATTTGTGATCATTGTGGGTAGTATAGACATTTTAACAATGTTGATTCGGCCGACCCATGAACATCATATGGTTTTCCACCTGTTTGCATCCTCTGCTATTTCCTTCCTCAGTATTTCATAGTTCTCCCTATAGAGGTCTTTTACCTCCTTAGTTAAATATGTTCCTAGGTATTTTATTTTCTTTGTTGCTGTTATAAAGGGTATTGTGTCTTTGATTTGGTTCTCAGTTTGACTGCTGTTGGCATATAGGAATGCAACTGATTTCTGTACTTTGATTTTGTAACCTGAGACTTTGCTGAATTTGTTTATCAATTCCAGAAGTCTCATGGCAAAATCTTTGACTGAAACAGGATCCATGCCTCTCACCTCTCACAAGAATTCAACTCATAGTGGATAACAGACTTAAATATAAGGCACGAAACTATAAGAATTCTAGAAGAAAATGTCAGAAAAACTCTTATAGACATTGGCCTACACAAAGAATTTATTAAGACACTAAAAGCAATCACAGCAACAATAAAAATAAATAAATGGGACCTATTAAATTAAAAAGCTTCTGCACAGCCAAGGAAACTATCACAAGGGCAAAGAGACAACCTACAGAATGGGAGAAAATATTCACATGCTACACATCTATCTGATAAAGGGCTGATAACTAGACTCTATATAGAACTCAGGAAAATTATCAAGAAAAAATAAAACAACCCTATCAAAAAGTAGGCAAAGGACATGAACAGAAACTTTTCAAAAGAAGCCAACAAACATATGAAAAAATGCTCAATATCTCTAATCATCAGGGAAATGCAAATTAAAATCACAAGATATCACCTAACTCTAGTGAGAATGGCTTTTATCAAAAAGTCTGAAAGAACAGATACTATTGTAGATACAGAGAAAAAGACATATATGCTCACACACTCTTGGTGGGACTGCAAACAAGTACAACCTCTATAGAAAGTAGTATGGAGATACCTCAAAAAACTAAAAGTAGATCTACCGTTTGATCCAGTATTCCCACTACTTGGTATCTACTCAAAGGAAAAAAAAGACATTTTATAAAACAGACACTTGCACTTGAATATTTATGGCAGCACAATTCACAGCTGCAAAGATGTGGAAACAACCTAAGTGCCCATAAATACGTGAGTGGATTAATAAAACGTGGTGTATGTATACGATGGAGTACTCTTTAGCCATTAAAACAATGCTGAACTAATACCTCTATATTAACCTGGATGGAACTGGAGACCATTCTTCTAAGTGAAGTATCACAAGAACGGAAAAACAAACATCACATATACTCACTACTAAATTGGAACTAATTGATCAACACTCATGTGCACATATGGTAGTAAAATTCAATGGAAATCAAGCAGATGGGAGGAGGGAGTGGAGGATGGACACATAACTATCGGGGTTATGGACACACTTATAATTTTGACTCAAGCTGTACAAAAGCAATTCATAACCAAAACACTTGTGCCCCCCATAATATTTTGAAATAAAAAATAAATAAGTGAAATAAAATCAGTGGTCAAATTTCATGCTTAAGCCCAGAATTACTGTCTTCCTGAAAGATGTTATATTACATTTCCTAAGGTTTTCCAGTCACTATCCTTTTGTAAGTTAAAGATGGAAGGATTACAAATGCCATGGAAAGGAGCTAACTAATCTCTGTGTGACTACCAGACAATACACTCAAGTGACATTTCTCAAAATCATTTTCTCAAAAACATATAATCTGTTGGTAACTTCCATGCACATTCCCATAAGCCCAAGAACATTTGCTAAGCTGTTTCACTAGTCAGAGTCTCTTGATTTTAGCTCTCTCTCTAGATTCTCATTTCTGGACTGTTAAAGATTTCTAAATCACTCTAAAGCCAGTGATTTTACTCATAAAGTTGAGGTGTACATGTTTAACAAAGCAACCATTTAGTAATGAGGATATAGAGGCATTTTACCAGGGAATATGTTTTATCCCCATGAATCCTGTTCCTAAAAAGAAAATATGTAGATATATTACAAATAAAAATATCCACTCTGAAGTTCCAATAGCTCCTTAATTGTTGATATTTGAAATTTAATGGGCTTTCTACCTATGCAGTAATTCTATAATATTGGGGATGTCTGGACTTTGGCATCTCTCTTCTTGGGACTAATTCCTACTTCTCTTTTAATGCTCAACTTTAGGTGTCATCTCCTCTTAAAATCCTCCTTTGAACCCATACAGTCTGGCTCAGTGGGGTTCCTTTAATATAATATGCACATCTCTACCACTGTGCTGCTACACCCTCATTTGTGCATTTGTTCCCCCCTCCCCACCACCATGCAAGACCATGAGCTTTATGAGTGCATGGATCTTTGGTCTTTGTATCAAAGAACTCCTTAGCTTCAACCTCAGTACTTGAAACATAATAGGAGTTTGCAAATGTTCCTTGTGTGAAGAAAATGAATGACAAAGCAACATATGAGAGAACATTGAGGAAAGTAAGCAGATTTTGTATCTGGTGAAATACCAATAACTATCCTAACTTGAAGAAAGAAATTCTCAAAGCAAAAATAAAATATAACAATAATTTGGTATAAGATCTTTAAAAGGAGACAGAACCCCCTCCCTCAAACTTTAGATATTCGTTTGAAGTTTTGCTCATTACCAATATTATTCACTTCATATGCTCACTATATCTATTCACGTCCCTCAGAGTCAAGACTTATTTCTTGTACAGCATTATGGATCCCTTTCATCCAGCCCTAGATAAAATGCAAGAAACCTATTTAGTTCATGGAGGAAAGTGCAGCTGCTGTTGGACTCCTATAAGCTTAATGAACTGTGTGCTCACTTTAAAGGCTAATCCAAACCAACTAGAGTTCGGGGCACTATGAGGCATACAACAGTGTTCACACATGAAATATTCACTAAGAATCTAACTGAGATTTATAATTGACAGCGTCTCAGTTTACAGGACAGTAAGATTGTATTCATTATAGTACAGTATAAAACTTCATATCGACTGAACAGAGAAGCTAGCCACATTTTCCTATGTGGCTATAGTTCAGTCTAGCTGTCAATTTGGCAGTTCCTGGGTTGCAAATTGTGGACAGTATTGCTTAGCATTCATGTCTCGTTCGCATCCCAGCAGTGACAGTTCACCATCTACAATCATGTCTTCTAATTGCAGTCCAGCCCAGAGGCAGAGCCAATTTCCAACACAATTGCAGCCAGCTTGGACAAGAGGTCTGGTAGTCAAATGCTGCATTCTCTGAGGTATTGGGAGACTGTATGCTTTGTGAAGTGTTAATAGGTACAGTGAGAAAACTAATGGATAGGAATGAGACTTTGTTTTAAAGTGAAGGCATATTATTAAAAAAGATTCTATTCCTCAGAATTGCTATAATAATTATTATCTAGAATATTCATGTTAACATTTAATATTTTAAACTTTCAAAATGGCATAGAGAAAAGGTCAAAGAGACATAAATTTGTAACCTGATTCTCCCAAGGCCACTAACTCTGGGACCTTGGGACAATCACTTGCCTTCTTGGAACCTTATATTCCTTATCTGTAAAACAATCATAATAACAGCTATGTCATGGGATTGTATGACTACAAAGTGAAATAATGTATGTAAAGCAACTAATACAGCATCTGGAATATTATAGTCACTCAATAAATATTAGGCATTATTAATATAAATATAATAAAGAGAGAGGAATTAAAACATATACATGTTTTAATAATATGTTAGCATCAGAAAGACAGATTTCACAATTTAAGATATTTGAATAAAAGAACTGTGAATGATATAAAAATTTGGCATGTAGTCAAGCTTGTGTCCAGTTACACTTGAGTAGAGTTGAGGAAATTTGGAGAAAAAATCTTATATAAAGAGTTAAAAGAATCAAAACAAATACTAAAGTCAGCAAATCTTTACTAAAGACCTACTATGAGCAAGGAGAAAAAGATAAATAAGATATTCCAACTTCCCTCAAGGAGCTTACACCATGTAGGGAGATAAACAAATACGTGTATAAGAGAAGAGATATAGAAAGAGAAAATCAAATTTTAGAAAATCCCCAAAGAATAGGAAAGACTAGAAACCAGGAAAGAATAGAGTCTCAAGATTCAAAGAAAGACTTTCAATAAGAAAGTCCAAGGCAAACAAGGGCAAGTGCTAAGGGGTTGAAAGTCAACAAAAAGGACTAGCATTTTCTGAATGCTTCCTTGTGCTAGTGTAGTTTCAGGCACTTCACACATTTTGTTTAATACATCATTCAAGTAAGATCTGTTTATTGGACGGTAACAGAGAACAAGGAGATGAATTTAGAAGAGAGAACTCTGAACTGCATTTGGAATCCTTTAACAAATACTAATAATCATAAAAATTATGTATGATATTTATATGGTGCTTAATACATTTTAGGTACCATATACAAGTGCTTAACATGCATTCCATTCATTTAATCTTCATAACAACTAAATGAGGTAAGTAAAATTTTAATCTCTATTTTACAGATAGGGACACTGAGGCAGAAAATGTATACAAGGTCCCCAAGTTAAAGGTAGAATTTGTGGAACAGAGTACTTCAAACTTACATAGTCTGGCTTCAGAGTCTCTCTCTTAACTCCTATGCTCTATTGGCAGAGGTGAGGCCTGGGATCGCTCATGGTAGCTATGGAGATGGAATGCTTATAAAGATGAGTTATAAAGGGTGGTGTGCCTAGCTGATGAGAGCTTAGGAAGATAAGAGATGAGGGAACATAATTAAAGGGGGATGGCAATAATAAGTAAAGAGGATACAAAAGCTAAAGGGGAAATGGGGCTTTTGCTCCTGGGAGGTAGAAGAAGGGCATTGTAGTAAAGGTTTGATGTTGCACAGGATTTCATTCCTAAATCAGTCAGCAAGGAGACCCTCGAAAGGCTGTGTGGGAGAAGGTATATGAGTTTTGAGCACAGGATTTGGTGTCATGGATAAGTTTGGATTCTAATCCTGACTCTGCCGAGAAACAGCTATAAAATCTTGTAGCAGAAAGTATACTGCTCTGTATTTCAGGTTTTTAGCAATTTGTCAGGATCCAGGCAACTTACAAAGCTCTTTATATACATTATCTTATTTTAATCTTTATTCGCAACCTTATGACATATGTGTGATTATTATCCCCAAGTCACAGATGAAAAAATAAAGAATCAATGAGTTTAAATAACTGCTTAACATGACAGTGAGTGGGGGAGCTGGGACTCCCACCAGCTCTATCTGATCCCATAGCTCTTCCTACCACTAATGTCATACTGCTTTTCTAATAATCCCATGTTTATCAATAAAAAAAAAAAAAGGTTTCAGAATTTTGAATCCAGTCTCTAATTGTGTAGCGTAAATATGGGAAGGAAGGAGGTTAACAACAATAGCAGCAAGAGTAATTGGGGATCAGTATTTTGAAATTGGCTGTGTGTGTAGCAGCAACCCCAAGCACCCAGTTGGAGTGCTGCTGGCTAGGGAAAACCTGCTGCCAGTGTTATGAACATTTTTTTTTTTTTTTTTTTTTGAGAGGAGGCATGTTGGGTGGATGGTTGAAGTAAGGGATGAACAGAAGCAATTTGGAGAGATTTTGATAACATCGGTTTATGCCAAAAATGAAAAAAAAAACAATGGAACTGAATCTTTATTGCTTAGCTGTTCCTAAATGTAAAAATTATTTCACAAAAGCTGTTTTAATGGTGTAGGAGGGATGTTGGAGTACTGATTTGCAACTTAGGAACTAGATTTTTCAAGAAAAGTTCAATTTTCAAGTACATATGCCAGAACTTTTACTTTAATTTTTGGCTTGAAAAATATTAAAGTACAGAAAATTCAAATTGTTTCCAAAGTGCTACTATAGCTTAATATCTGCCATCAATAATTCCCATGTATAAAAGGCATTTCCGGACATACTAATATTAAAAACAGGCATGCTAGGAAATTCTATTAGAGCAATGGTAGATATAATTCCTTGATGTATTTGCAAAGGTACAAAAGGTCACTGAAGACCATTTGACCTTAATCCTCCAATATGTCATCTATTCAGGTTCTTGATAATCTCTGTAATTATCAAAGGATTCAGGGGAACATTTCCTTAGGTCAAATATCACAAACATAGGAAATACAGGACACTTTCCTGATCTGAATTAATCAGACATCAAACCTCTATTGAGAGTCCATTAGATATTCAAGGCATCTTTCTAGATACCAGTTTTTGCCTTAAAACATTTTTTAAAATCTGCATCTGATAGGTTTTGTCAAATTTGAATTCATATGAATCATCTTTTAGACTTCCAAAATATTTCACAGCTCTAAGGTAAGAAAAAGAAATATTAGACTTATTTCCCACAAGATACACCGAGGTGATGTAATTTGCTAGGAATCAAAAAATAATTTGAATTTGGTATTCTATTCCAGATTTTAGTCTATGTCTATTTGACTGGGCTGACTTTAGATTTAAGTTTGCATAAAAATTTGATGCCATAAATTGTGCAAATGTTAATTGTTGGACCTAAAATTTTAATTACTGGAATTTGTCTTAATAAATTAGTATGTATGGCAGCAAAGACTTATCTACAAGAATATTCATTGTAATGTTCTTTAAAATAATAAAGTACAAATTTGAGTACCCAAGATTAGGAAAATATTATGGTACAATTATAAAAATAATGGCATGCTATGTATTATGTATGCAGCCAGCTTGAAAAATCTTAGCTTCTAGAGTTACAATCCTTGAATTCAAATCCTAGTTCTGTCACTTGTACAGTATGCAATCTGGAGCCAATTATCAAACACCTACTGTGCTCCATTTCCTTTTTTTATATATAAAATGAAAATAGTAACAGTGCCAATCTTATGTGGTTGCTGTAAAATTTCAATGGTACAATATGTATATATATATATATATATATATATATATATATATGTACTTTAAGTGGTAAATGATAAAAATAAATTCTAAATAAATATAAGCTATTAGTATAATGCCATCATTAAGAGTCATGCAGTAGAAAATTAGATAATGAAATCAGATAATGTTTCAAAAATATTTTAACAAAGCAAGCTATAAAATAGAAGGTACAGAGGTATAGTATAATCCTATTTCATAAAAGGGTTTATTCATGCAAATAAAATACTTGAAAAATATACACTAATATGTTAACAATTATTATGTTTGTATGATGGGATTATGGGTGGTATTTTTTGTTTATGTTATTGTATTATCCATTTTCCCTAAGTTTCCTTTAATGAATACATATTACTTTTATAATAGAAAGTGTAAAGCCATGGAAATAAAATAAATCACATGGCATATATTGATCCATGACAAAGTTAAAAGGACCTCTGTAGAAGTTGCTGCTATCAGTATGTCAATAGTTTCTGAGGCAAGAGATGCTAATGACACTAAGAGACCATTGGGAGAGGGAGAGGTATGGAGAAGAACTCAGTGTATTCAATATAAAGTAATAGAAGTTGAAGTTGATGACATTAGGACCAAAAAGTCAATGTCTGCTGAAAACACAAAAGGTGCAATTTTAACACTAAGACCATTACCATTGAAGTAGAGAATATTTGTTTCTAATAATCTGAAAATATAGTGATTTTACCTTGAGTTAAATATGTAAGGAAAGCCCTGATTAAATTTATTATTTTTTTATGCTTTCTTCGGGGGTTATTTTTACTTTAAGTTCAATTTTAGAAGTCATTTCAGGTTCTGGGTAGGTCCATTCCCATGTTGAAAGGCAGGGAACACAATACTGGGAGCATCTCTGAGCTAACATGGTGCTGACCCAGGACAAGTTTCTTCATCACACAATTTTGCATTTATATGCCCACTTGTGTGGTGGTTATGATCAATATCTGTCTGTTCTTTTTGATTGTTTGGTATTATTTGCTGCTATAGTTTTAGTTCCTATGTCAATCCTTGCTCAAAGTCTGCACTAACTAAATATTCGATGAATGAATGAATGAGTTTAAACAAGTCATTTAGTCTTTTGGAAACTCAATTTTTTTCCTATTTGTAAATGTAGGGTTTAGGGCTAGACTACTGAGCTTCAAATCTTTTAAAGCCATAAACGATAGCTTACATGAAAGCCTCATATGCCAAAGAGTTAAAAATGGAGTCTCTCGGCTGTGCAGAGGCTTTTTAATTTGATCAGATCCCATTTGTTTATTTTTGATGCTGCGGTGATTGCCTTGAGGGTCTTCCTCAAAAATTCTTTGCCTAGGCCAATGTCTGATAGGGTTGTCCCAACATCTTCTTCTAGGATTCTTAAGGTTTCATGCCTTAGGTTTAAATCTGTTAACCATCTTGCGTGAATTTTTGTGAGAGGTGAGAGGTAGGGATCCTGATTCAATCTTCTGCATGTAGCTATGCGGTTTTCCCAGCACTATTTATTGAAGAGAGATTCTTTTCCCCAGCCAAGGAAACTATCATTAGAGCAAATAGACAACCCACAGAATGGGAGGAAATATTTGCTCTCTACACTTCTGATAAAGGTCTAATAAGAATCTATCTAGAACCCACAAGATTTAACAAGAAAAAAATCAAACAACCCCATCAAGAAACGGACAATGGAAATGAACAGAAACTTCTTCAAAGAAGACAGAATAATGGCCTGCAAACGTATTTAAAAATGCTCAACATCTCTAGTCATTAGAGAAATGCAAATCAAAACCACGATGAGATACCACCTAACCCCAGTGAGAATGGTCTGTATCAAGAAATCCCAAAACAACAAATGCTGGCGAGGATGTGGAGAGACAGGAACACTCTTACACTGCTGGTGGGACTGCAAATTAGTACAACCTTTTTGGAAAAGAATTTGGAGACATCTCAAACAGCTAGAGATAGAAATACCTTTTGACCCAGCAATAGCATTGTTAGGTATCTATCCAAAAGAGAATAAGACATTCTATAATAAAGACATCTGCACCCGAATGTTTATGGCAGCACAATTCACTATTGCAAGGACGTGGAAACAACCCAAGTGCCCATAAATTCAGGAGTGGATAATCAAAATTGGGTATATGTTCACAATGGAATATTACTCAATTTTAAAGAAACGACAGTGAGCTAGCACCGCTTATACTATTCTGGATTAAGCTTAAGCCCATTATCCAAAGTGAGGCAACACAAGATCAGGAAAATGGGCTCCACATGTACTGGCCATCAAATTGGTACTGATTGATTAAATCTATGGTCCTCAAATGGTGGTAGTGTTCACCAGGGATTCGAGGGGTGGGTAGACCCACATGTTAGAGATGTGGTGAGCATTGTGGAGGGGAAGGGCATGCCTCTAACCCTTCTCAGGGAGAGGCAAAGATATAAAATGTAACCAAAATGTCAAAAAAAAAAAACAAAACCATTTATGGGGTGTTGGGCAGGTGGGAAGGGGGAGGAGGGGATGGATGTATACTTACATAATGAGTGTGATGCACACCACCTGGAGGATGGACACATTTAAAGCTCTGACTTGGCAGGGGTGGGGGTGGCAAGGGCAATATATGTAACCTTGACTATATTTGACCCCCATAATATGATGAAAGAAAAAAAATGGAGTCTCTCTGGATAAAGTGTATGAAAACTTTGGAAAACTTCCACACTTGTTTTGAACTGAATATTTGTGTCCACCCAAATTCATAGGTTAAAACCCTAACCCTGGGGGGGAGGATCAAGATGGCAGACGAGAAAAACCGCCAGACAGAGTGTCTCGGCAGAAAAGACAGATTCTAGCAGAAATTAGAAAAAAGAAGCAAGAAGACGAGCATACAGCGGTGGACCGGAAGGAGGGGTACCTGAGACCCCAGGAGACTCCATGGGAGAAGGCTGTGGAGGAGAACTGGAGGCTGAGACCACCAGAGCAGCCCAGAGACAGCGGCAAGGGCAGGGGGATTTGCTGTTTCCGGCCCCCCTGCATTTGGGACTGCTGGTGGGCTCCCCAGCGGGTGGAGAGACCTGCGGACACCAGCCCAGAGATGGCTGCTGCCAGCCAGCGGTGAGCCTGTAGCGGACGTGGCACCAGGCTCCCAACTCCCTCCTGGCACCTCCGTGTGCACAGACCCAAGCCGCGCGGCAGTTGCCATATTGCCTCCTCCTCCCCTCCGCTGACCCTACCCGTGGCTGCCCAGAGAGACAATACAGCCACTAGCCGGAGGCACCTCCAGGGAACAGGACCTTCCCTTTTGGGACCCTACAGCTGACTCAAGGGAACTCAGACTGTGAGCTCCCTACCCGCCAGCCCTCCCAAGTGCTGCTGGCATGGGGTTCCCAGGAGAATGGTGCCGACTCAGAGGCTAAGAGACATAGACCCAGCTTGGGCTCCCTGTGGGTGAATTGAGACCCGAACTCCTCTCCCTGGTGGGGATACAGTTTGAACTCTGGGACCCAGAGGTCGGACCTGCAGACCAGATCCCGTGCACCTAGGTCTAGAATTGCCTGGGGCACAGAAGGGTTAACCATGAACAGCCTACTGAGGTGTGTGTGCCTTCAGGGGCAGATCAGCATCCTAGAGGGCAACCCTACTCCCAAAAGGAGGCCATACACCCAGCACAGGTGGTGTTCCAGCGCAGGGAACCTCCCGCCGGCATCACAGTCCGGAGAGGCCTGGTGGCTTGTGGTCTGGCCTGCTGGCAGAGACCCAGGAGTAGCTGCAGAGTTGGGGAGGGTGGAAAGAAGTGAGGCCCATTTCAGACTGCTGGTCTCAGACAGCCTCACCCCCACACCCAGACTTTCAGGCTGAGCGGGACCATTCCAGACCCACCCTGACAGCTTTTCCTGGAAGCAGAGAACAGAACTTTGACCCCTGCTAACGACATTGGTGGTGCCTGAAGGCAGGCTTACCAAACCCAGCTCCGCCCAGAACAAGAGCTGATAATAGGACACAAAATCAACAGCATAGCCTGTTCCTCCAAGCAAGCGCCACCTACTGACAGGGACGGCATCCTGCACAGCCTTTTCACGGCACCCACTGACTCAATATACAGGGAGTGGTCGAATCTCACCCACAGACACCACCTAACGGCTCAGAAACTAAACAAGATGTGTGAATACCCAAACAAAAACCTAAAGGAAAGAAACAACAACGGATCGACATGGGAAGAAATCAGCAAAAGAACTCAGGAAATATGAAGAACCAAACGGAAAACACATCCCCAAAGGGGAGCACCAGCCCCCTAGAAACGGACACCAAGCCAAATCAGGCAACCAATATGACAGAAGAAGAATTTCGTATGTGGATCATAAGAACACTCACCGACCTGCAACAACAACTCAATAATCAACACAACGAAACCACAAAAAGCCTCCAGGATATGGAACAGAGCTTCACTAAAGAGATCGACACAGTGAAGAAAACTTTAACCGAAGTCCTGGACATGAAGAATCAACTCAGGGAATTACAAAATACTGTGGAAAGTCTCAAGAACAGGGTAGATCAAACAGAAGAAATAATCTCAGAGATTGAAAATAACACCTTCCAATTAAATAAATCAGTCACAGAGATAGAGCAGAGAAACAAGAGAAAAGAGCAAAGTCTACAAGAGCTGTGGGATTATGTGAAAAAACCTAACGTGAGGGCCATAGAGTTAGCAGAAGGGGAAGAAGACAACACTCAAGGGCTGGACAAGCTTTTTGAAGATATAATAGAGGAAAATTTCCCAGGCCTTGCTCAAAATCTGGATATACAAGTTCAAGAAGCCCAGAGGACCCCTGGGAAATTCAATGCAAACAGGAAGATGTCACATCATGCAGTCATCAGACTGACCAAAATATCAACTAAAGAGGCCCTTCTAAGAGCTGTAAGAAGAAAGAAGCAAGTAACATACAAGGGAAAGCCAATACGAATAACACCAGACTTCTCTAATAAGACTTTACAAGCAAGGAGAGACTGGGGCCCCATTCTCACTCTTCTGAAACAAAACAATGCCTACCCTAGAATGTTAATCCCTGCAAAACTAAGCTTCATATATGAAGGACAAATAAAGACATTCTCAGACACGCAAAGTCTCAGAGAATTCACCAAGACAAGACCAACCCTACAAGAACTATTCAAAACAGTGTTACGCATGGAGCACCATAATAAAAACTCATGAATATAAAAACAACCAAAACCCAAAGAATAAAGGCCAGATAATACAATGGCTCAAGAGAGAAATCAAAGCAACAGCATCCCACTCAACAGAATGATCAGTAATCTACCTTACCTATCAGTTCTCTCAATAAATGTGAATGGCTTAAACTCTCCACTCATGAGACATAGGCTGGCTGAATGGACAAGATAATACAGGCCAAGTATATGCTGTCTTCAGGAAACACATCTAACCTGCAAGGGTGCATATAGACTAAAAGTAAAAGGGTGGAGATCAGTATTCCAGGCAAGTGGAAGCCAAAAGAAGGCTGGCGTGGCAGATCTAAATTCAGACGATTTAGCTTTTAAACCAATAAAAGTAGTGAAAGACAAAGAGGGTCATTACATAATGGTGAAGGGCACACTTCAATAAGAAGAGATAACAATTTTAAATATATATGCACCAACTTAGGTGCACCCCGTTTCATAAAGCAAACCTTACTGGATCTAAGCAAATGGATTAATAGCAACTCCATAATCACCGGAGATTTCAACACACCTCTGACGGCACGAGACAGATCCTCCAAACAGAAAATTAATAAAGAAATAATGAACTTAAACAAAACCCTGGAACAATTGGGTCTGACTGACATTTATAGGACATTCTATCCAAAATCCACTGAATATAGGTTCTTCTCATCAGCTCACGGGACATTCTCTAAGATTGACCATATCCTAGGACACAAAGAAAATCTCAAGAAATTTAAAAAAATAGAAATCATACCATGTACCTTCTCAGATCACAGTGGAATAAAGCTAGAAATCAACCCTAACAGAAACTCACATTTCTACACAAAAACGTGGAAATTAAACAACCTCCAACTAAATGATTACTTCGTAAATGAAGAAATCAAGACAGAAATAAAAAAATTCTATGAAGAAAACGACAATGGAGAGACAAGTTATCAACTCCTCTGGGACACAGCTAAAGCAGTTCTGAGAGGAAAGTTTATCTCCATAAATGCCTATAACCAAAAGACAAAAAAAATCACAAATAGACATTCTAATGAAATGACTCAAAGAGCTGGAAAAAGAAGAACAGAGCAACCTCAAACCCAGCAGAAGAAGTGAAATCAACAAGATCAAATCAGAACTAAACGAAATTGAAAACAGGGAAGCTATTCAGGAGATTAATAAAACAAAAAGTTGGTTCTTTGAAAAAATAAACAAAATTGACACACCAATGGCTAAGCTAACGAAAAGCAGAAAAGAAAAATCTCTAATAAGCTCCATCAGGAATAAAAAAGGAGATATCACAACTGATCCCAAAGAGATACAAGATATAATTTAAGAATACTACAAAAATCTTTATGCACACAAACTGGAAAATGTGGAGGAAATGGACAAATTTCTAGAAACACACAGCCTCCCTAGGCTCAACCAGGAAGAAATAGATTCCCTGAACAGACCAATCTCAACAGCTGAAATAGAAACAGCAATTAAAAATCTCCCTAAAAAGAAAAGTCCCGGTCCAGATGGCTTCACACCCGAATTTTACCACACTTACAAAGAAGAACTAGTACCTATCTTGCAGAAACTATTCCACAACATTGAGAAGAACGGAAACCTCCCCGACACCTTTTATGAAGCGAATATTACTCTGATACCAAAACCAGGAAAGGATGCAACAAAAATAGAAAACTACAGACCAATATCCCTAATGAATATAGATGCAAAAATTTTCAACAAAATCTTAGCTAACCGAATCCAGACACTTATCAAAAAGTTACCCACCACGACCAAGTGGGCTTCATCCCAGGGATGCAAGGATGGTTCAACATACGTAAATCTATAAATGCAATTCACCACATAAACAGAAGCAAAAACAAAGACCTCCTGATTCTTTCAATAGATGCAGAAAAAGTTTTTGACAAAATTCAACACCCTTTCATGATACGAACACTTAAGAAAATAGGCATAGAAGGGACATACCTAAAAATGATACAAGCCATATATGACAGACCCATAGCCAACATCATAGTGAATGGGGAAAAATTGAAATCATTCCCACTTAGAAATGGAACCAGACAAGGCTGCCCACTATCTCCACTTGTATTCAACATAGTGCTGGAAGTCTTGGCTACAGCAATCAGACAGGAAAATGGAATCAAAGGTATCCAAATAGAGTCAGAAGAGATCAAACTTTCACTGTTTGCTGATGATATGATATTGTATCTAGAAAACCCCAAAGATTCAACCAAGAAACTCCTGGAACTGATCAATGAATTTAGTAAAGTCTCAGGATACAAAATCAATACACAGAAATCAGAGGCATTCATATACGCCAACAACAATCTAATTGAGAACCAAATCAAAGACTCAATTCCCTTCACAATAGCAACAAAGAAATTAAAGTACCTAGGAGTATACTTAACCAAGGACGTAAAAGACCTCTACAGGGAGAACTCTGAAACACTGAGGAAGGAAATAGCAGAGGATGTAAACAGATGGAAATCCATACCATGCTCGTGGATCGGCAGACTCAACATCATCAAAGTGTCTATACTATCCAAACTGATCTACAGATTCCATGCAATACCTATTAAAATTCCATGAGCATTCTTCACAGATGTAGAAAAAATAATTTTATGCTTCGTATGGAACCAAAGATGACCCCGAATATTAAGAGCAATTCTAGGCAACAAAAACAAAATGGGAGGTATTAATATGCCAGATATCAAACTATACTACAAATCTGTAGTAATTAAAACAATCTTGTATTGGCACAAAAATAGGAATATTGACCAGTGGAACAGCTCTGAGAATCCTGATATAAAACCATCCTCATATAGCCATCTAATCTTTGACAAAGCAGACAAAAATATACGCTGGGGAAAAGAATCCCTTTTGAATAAATGGTGCTGAGGAAACTGGATAGCCACTTGTAGAAGGCTAAAGCAGGACCCACACCTTTCACCTCTCCCAAAAATCAACTCACGCTGGATAACAGACTTAAACCTAAGGTATGAAACTATTAGAATTCTAGAGGAAAAAGTTGGAAACACTCTCCTAGACATCGGTCTCAGCAAAGAGTTTATGAAGAAGTCCCCAAATGCAATCAAAGCAGCAACAAAAATAAATGAATGGGACATGATGAAACTACAAAGCTTCTGCACAGCCAAAGAAATAGTCATGAAAGTAAACAGAAAACCTACAGAATGGGAGAAAATTTTTGCATCCTACATATCCGATAAAGGGCTGATAACTAGAATATACTTAGAACTCATGAAAATAAGCAAGAAAAAATCAAATAACCCTATTAAAAAGTGGGCAAAGGACTTGAACAGAAACTTTTCTGCAGAAGACAGAAGAATGGCCAACAAACATATGAAAAAATGCTCATCATCTCTAATCATCAGGGAAATGCAAATCAAAACTACAATGAGATATCACTTAACTCCAGTGAGAATGGCCGTTATCAAAAAGTCTCCAAATAACAAATGCTGGCATGGATGTGGAGAGAGAGGAACACTCCTACACTGCTGGTGGGACTGCAAACTAGTTCAACCTCTGTGGAAAGCAATATGGAGATACCTTAAAGTGATACAAGTGAATCTACCATTTGATCCAGCAATCCCATTGCTGGGCATCTACCCAAATGATCCAATGACACTCTACAAAAAAGACACCTGCACTCGAATTATTATAGCAGCACAATTCATAATTGCAAGGCTGTGGAAACAGCCCAAGTGCCCATCAATCCAAGAATGGATTCATAAAATGTGGTATATGTATACCATGGAGTACTATTCAGCTCTAAGAAACAACGGTGATATAGCGCATCTTATATTTTCCTGGTTAGAGCTAGAACCCATACTACTAAGTGAAGTATCCCAAGAATGGAAAAACAAGCACCAGATATATTCTCCAGCAAACTGGTATTAACTGAGTAGCACCTAAGTGGACACATAGGTACTACAGTAATAGGGTATTGGGCAGGTGGGAGGGGGGAGGGGGCGGGTATATACATACATAATGAGTGAGATGTGCACCATCTGGGGGATGGTCATAATGGAGACTCAGACTTGTGGGGGGAGGGGGGAAATGGGCATTTATTGAAACCTTAAAATCTGTACCCCCATAACATGCCGAAATTAAAAAAAAAAAGTGTAAAAAAAAAAAACCCTAACCTTTAAAGTGATGGTATTTGAAAGTAGGGTCTTTGGGAGGTAAGCTAATTAGGTTTAGATGAGATCATGCGGTAGGGCCACCCATGGTGAGATTAGTGTCCTTATAAGAAGAGGAAGAAACCAGAGTGCTCTTTCTCTCTTCCCCTCCACCATATGAGAACACAGGAAGAAGGTAGTGTCTGCAAGCCAAGAAGACAGTCTTCAACCTGAATCACATCTGCTAGCACCTTAATCATAACTTCTCAGCCTTTAAAACTGTCAGAAAAAAATGTATGTTGTTTAAGGTACTATGTTTATGGCATTTTGTTATAGTAGTTCTAGATGACCAAGACCACATCCATATCCTCCCCTCCCCTCACAGGTGTATGTGCACACACATACACACACAGGTGCACACACACATGTACATACAGTATTGTCCCTGACTTACCTTCTGTAACCTCTTCAACCTCTTAAATCCAATCAAGTTCCTGAGAGCATTTAATTTGAAAACTACCAAACTAGACAATCTCTAAAGTCTTTCTGTCTATGATGCTGGGTCTCTCAACAAATGTTGTTTAGCTGTTGTTCTCCTTTCTACTCTCCAATCTCTCAACCAGTTACCATGACCTTACATTCTAATTTTTGGAGCATTATGCCCATTAACCCATTTACCTCACCCCTTGGTTTATAGTGCCAGAAATGCAAGTGTATTTCCTGATGATTTCTGGGCACAGCATGAAAATATTCCTGAGCTCTCTCCTCTGACTTGCCTGACTCTTCCTGTTTAACTTGTGATGGGCTGCCCATGTGGAAGCTCTCTCCACCTCCCTCACTCCTACCATCTCAAACTCTTCATCGGCTTCCTTGTCATTATAATGATGTTACTATCACTCCTCACTCTCAAATGGGAAACCCTTAAATTCTCTTTGTTTTAAATCTCTCACCACATCTTCTAGTTTCTTCCTCAACTCAATTATAACGTCTCCTGTAACATCTTTGATGGAACTTATGTAATCATACTGGAATCATTACAACAGATTTCTTAATCACAAAACTGGTTTTCCTAAAATGCTAACTTCACTATATATATCACTTCCAAGCTGACAACAGGTATAGACTTCGCTAATATTTTTTCTTCTACATCCATTCTAAACTCAATCTGACATTCAAGGCTTCCTAAAATTTGGTTCCTCTACTCTTCCTATCAAACCTTTACATTTACAAATTACAATTTTATAAAAGTATTTTTGTCTATATATATGCAAAGATAAACAAGAATAACAATGATCTGTGCTGGTAGATATGAAAGAACTAGCTCTATTTATATGATGGTGGAAATATAAGCTGGTTATGTTTCCTTGAGGACAGATTAGTAAATTATATCAAAAGACTAAAAATTTGTACATGTTTTATACTAAATAATTCCACATTTAGAAATTTATCCTAAGAAAATAATCTGACCAATATCAAAAGATGATGTACCAGGACATTAATTAAAGTTTTTACTAATCAGGTTGTGGTCAAATAAATAATAGCAATCTATACAATGGTATGCTACATATACATAAAATAAACTTTATACTTTTATATGTCAATAGTTGAAGTTCATGTTTAAAATTTATTACTAAAGTTTTCTACATTTTATTTAAAATTTTAAAATTCATATTTTGGGGAATATGAAATATCTTAGAGTAAAAATTCTATTCTGGAAAAAACACGAAAGAAAACACATTATACAAAAGAAAAAACTTCAAAATGGCAAGAAAAACTTTCATCAACTGTGAAAGTTTGTAAGAAATCAAATATCAAATTTGTAAAAATATTTGAATATATATTAGCATTCAAGGAGTTTATTAATATTTACAATACCTAGTAAGCACCTATCTATGAATAAAAAGATATATGTCAATAGAAAAATGGCAAAGTGGCATAAAGAGGCAATATAATACAAAATGTGTTCAAATGGCTAAGAAATATATAAACAAATTTCAACCTCATGTATAAAAAAATGAAAGGCAAATAAAAATAACAATAAGATATTTTTGGATCTATCCAACTGGTAAGTCTGAGAATAAATGGATACTCTTATATTACTGATGGAATAAAACATAGCTTCATGATTATAGTTTGGCTACATACCAAAAGCCTTATAATATTTGACATTCTAATTATATTTTTGAGAATTTTGCCTAAGAAAATAATTAAGGATATGTGCAAAAATATAGTTAAAAGAGTGTTTACTGCAGAATTGTTTTGAATAACAAAAGAATAAAAATCCTTGTCCAACTGTGAAAAAATGATTAAAGATATTTTACTATATTCATTCAATAGAATTGTATGTAGCTATTAGAAATTATGTCATAGAATGATATTAACTGACACAGAAATATGTTCAGAAGATATTAAGTGAGGGAAAAAAAGGTTAGTTTATAAAAACATACAGTGAATATGATCCTATAATTGTTAAAGCCAAAACAAACAAAAATAACACATATATTTTCCACAAGAACAAATTATATGGTAAAAGTGAAACCACTAATCACTAGTGTTGAGGTTGTGGGATTAAAGGTGAAGTTAATTTTTTTCTTTTTTCACATAATGGTAATTTATAGCTCATTTTCAATCAACATTTATTATTTGCTTAATAAAGGGAGAGGAAAAAGCAAAACAATGGTAGGAACATGGAAGGAAGTCAAAAATATCTACTATGAACTACAGTTGAATGAATGCCTGGGTAGAAGTTATTTCGAGAGTGTTTCTCGTAGGGTGGGCTGTGTGTTTGCATGTTTGTGTCTGGGAGCCAGAGGAAGCATAAGCTAAGTCATTGAAGGATTCTGTGGCAGACACTGACCATTGTCATCTTCCTTGCTATTATGTTCTGGTGGCCATGCACCAGCCCCAGGGGAATGTAAGCCAGTCATGACAATCTTGTTCTCTGTTTTATTCTTCTGACCCTAGCCTGGCCCCTTCTTCCCCATCTTCCTGTCTGCTTGGCGATCTCTGCAGTTTCTTATTTACAGTTTAACGGAAAGAACTTTAGGACAAGTTCATAAGGAGAAACTGAGGAACAGTAAAGGGCTGAATCAGTAATTAGATAATACAGAAAACGTTTGAAATCTAGAGAAAACAGAAGCAAGTGTCCTCCTTTCCTTCCTATGCTTTATTCTGAGCCTCCAGTGATGAACAAATATAATCCTTGATTCATAAAAAGCTGGAATTACTTTGCTAGTAAAGCAGTCAAGCCTCACATACAATTTCCGCTACAGCTAGCATTTTTGTGTGTGCATTGGAGACCAGCTAATGTGGCCTTTACTCTCTAGTCTTTAACTCTGCTACCAAAAGGAGGCTCAACACCTTTAGTGTTGGTTTCCTTTATTTATTTTTAACCTTGATTTTTTTCTGCATGCTTAGTATGGTGCCAGTGTTTGGTAAAAATCACTGATGCTCTCTATGTCTTCATATTTTTTTAATCAAATCTTTGTTGCTCTCTCTCCACCTCCTTGGTCAGTGATATATTGTCAGCCAAATCCCAGCCCTGTGTCTATAACCACTGCATATGTCTTTCTAACTGAAACAGTGCTTTTTGTGGGTAGTTTTAAATTAAAATTTGGGTGAATCATGATTCATCTCATCAGACTGAAAATTTATTAAAGTCAGTTCCTTTGACACAATTGCGTGATTTCAGACTCTTATTATTAAAAATAAGACAAATCAATGTGACTAAATCAAGGAATACTCAATCATTTGATTTCATAACTGGAAACAAAAGTAAATATGACCTAAATATTCCAAATAGCTCTTGATATAAAAAATATGTAATAGCAAAGTCTCAAACATTAAATTGAAATAAAATAATTAAATCTCACTGAGATGATCTAGGTCAGATGTTGGAAAACAGTCATGCTTTCCCACCCAATCTTAATGATTGAGTACTCCAGTTCTCCATGATTGACCTCTAGTCTAGAGGTGCTGTGACTGAACTGTAGTTTACAGCCAAACTAGCCTTTTAACTAAATTTATACTGAATACTTTTCTGGGGGCAGAGAAATCACTCTCATGTCCACTGCCATGCAAAAAAGAAAAATGATCCATAAATATTCGTTGAACAGATGAAGAAAAGTCTTCTTTGCCTTTGGGGCTTTTGTCAGATTGGCATTAGATGACTATAAACATAGAATCTTGTTTATATCAACACTGGACTTACTTAATCAAATTGCTAATGTCAATAAGACCTGGAAGACAGCTTTTCTTTGGGACTATTGGAGTTTCCTGCTAAGTGTACCAGAGGGAATTGACTCTGTGTCCCTGATTTCATTTTAAGTATAGCAAAACCACAGGCTTGGGATATTTGTCTACATTATACAATACATTTTCTTAGACATTCACATAATTCTACAAGCAAGAAACCAGAATGTGTTAATACCTTTCTTCTTCCAATGTCTTTCCAAAATTGCCTATTACTACTGATTCTTTGATGGCAAACTATGAACTTTGTAGGCGATGGATATTAGCCACCACAGGACTATGAACCTGAAACTTCAATTATGTAAATTCAAACCCACCTGGGATGGTATTCAGGAAAAGGGCCTCTGTTGTTTCCCATTGGTTACATTCAATGACTATAGCTGAATAATTGACAAGTCAAAACATGCATAGTTGCCCAGATAAAACATGCCAAATTTCAGTTGCAAAGGATACTGTTTTTGTCAACTGCATTAAAATAGAGTATTTTTTCTTTCAGTATATAACCAGGGTCTTTGCCTTATCTAGCACCTTGCAGTATTAAACTCAATCCCAATTGCTCTCTAGTCTTTTGCTCAGGAAAGTAAATTCTGGAGTGCATGAAAAACAGTCATTCTTTTGTATGACTTCAAGTGGCATCATAAAGATTCCTAATCAAGTAACCCTTACAATACGTAGACCATATCTTTATTAGTGAGAAGGCATGAGGAGGGAGGAGCAGGGGTAAAGAAACATGGTCCCAAGGGAGATGGGTAAAGGAGAGCTCTGTTGCTAGCTTGGAGATTCGCTGACTATCAGACTAGAAGAGGAGAAATAATTGGGAAGTTGGGAAAATGGAGAAACCCAAAAGATGTATTTGTAGAAAAAAGCTGTAACTGTCTGTGGAATAAGCTGTAGTGGTCCCAGAAATTCTATACAGAAGGAGCTTAATAAAACCATCTGTAAGGGAATACAATATTGAAGCTGTATTTTCATAGCAAGCACATTATTTACATTTATAATGTATGCTAGGGATTAATAAGCATTTCGAAATTTTAAAGGCTTGTTTTATTTACATTTTACTTAGGATTGAGAAAAATATATTGACCATACCAAAGAATATACTTATGATTTGGGGGATGCCATTAGGGAACAGGTGAAGATCATAAGAGCAAGAGCTAATGCTCCTCACCTTGACACCTCTACTGATGAGATGAGGTTGGCTTTCCAAGTCTTTTCAGAGAATTTGAATAAATTCAATAAAATAAAAATAAGAGAGAAGACATACTTTTAATCCAAAAAACACAGAATATATATAGCCTTTTTATTGCATCTACAGTAATAAAATACATAGTGGAGAATAAAAGCCCTTACCCATCCTTCTTAGTTTGTGCATTTAAGCATTTTTCCAGAAATCTTTCTTTGAGATTTATTATAAACTCAATGGGATTCTTAACATCACTATACATTCTTGAATTCTGTCACATCTCATCAAAGTGAATCATATTGCTATAGTGGGCTACCCTCCCTCAGAACAGGGTGAGCATGAACCTAGAGCCACAAATGGTGTCAGAGACAAAAAGTGACTGCTGTTTATGGAAAGCAATGCATGAAGTAAATTGTAGGGGGAAAAATATTGTTTCAAACACACAATCTTGCAAAATGGTACATAGCGCTGGAAAAAGTTTTATTGCTCTCAACATGTTGCTCCTTTGCAGCAGGTAATATGTGCTTACTGTGACTTCCTTTCACAGTGTTTGCCATCTCATTTCAGCTGGTGATGTGGAAGGCCCCAGTGCCTGTAGTGTTCATCAGTGAGCTGAATATATTCCAGCTCATAGGCCCTATTGTTAGCAGAGCAAGAGCTGACAGCTTGAATGCTGGAAGAAGCAAGAAACAAAATAAAACAGATGTCAAAAAATCCTATGCTTGTTTGGGCATAACTAGCATGCTGAGAAATCAATTGCTAAAAGCTATATATTTCTATTTCCTACCTACTTCTGAGGGTTTTTGACTAATATATTTTGATATTTTCTACCTCCTCAAAAAAATCCATCACATGTATATTAATCTCAAACTCAAGGCAAACCACATAATCATTATCTATATCATTCTCAGTCTAATAAGATGTATTTCTTCCTTAGTGACAATGCTTCTCACATTGTAGAACAGCATCCTCTCAAGAAGTCAGAGTCATGACAGAAAAATTTCCAACTGCTGATACAATCCATAGCACATACATGCCCACTACATTTATGAAAATACCCTCTACAAAGGGCTTTTCTACTGCCTTATCGGAAACAATATTTTTTAATGATAGAAATAAGTTTCTAATTTTATTTCTTTTCACCTAGTTCATGCTCGGGTGTACTGCAAACAGCTGTCATTTAATAAATTATGCTACATAATTATCCAAAGACATGGCAGTTGAAAACCAGGTTGGGGTTTGGAGATGAGTATAAAGTAATCAATTTTCTAAAACTGATTCTGAATTAGAGAAGACAATAAAGAACTATTCGAGGAAATAAATTGTCACTCTTCTGCTTTCGTCTACATTGAATCTGTGAGCTCCACAAGGGCAGTAACTATATCAGTTTCTTGCATGATGCAACACCAGTGCCCAGCTCGGTTGTATCGATTGTGTTCAGTCATGGGCCAACTTCAAGGGTGTTCAGCCCATGCAGTCACAAAAGGTCCCACACTTGGTTGAATGCTTTACTAACACCATCTTGAAATTCTTGATACTTTTGAACAAGGAACTCACCTCTTCATTTTTGAAATGAACTTGCCTCTATAAATTGTATAGCTAGTTGCTCACTCAGAACATGTGCAGAAAGAATAAAAAACAAATTAACAAAAGCAGTGCCCATCTAATTTTTTCATTCTGTGAACTCCAAAATTTCCACCTATATTTTGAGCTATTAAAAATTAAGCTTTATAATTTTTCTGGAAGTCAATCCAGTCTAAATATTGAAAGTCCCATGAATGACATCTCTTTAGAAAAAAAGAAAGGAGGCTGGGTGTGGTGGCTTATGTTTGTAATCCCAGCACTTTGGGAAGCCAACGTGAGAGGATCAGTTAAGGCCAGGAGTTTGGGACTGGCATGGGTAACATAGTGAAACCCCCATCCCTATAAAAATAAAGTAAAATTAGCAGGGCATAGTAGTGAGTGTCTATAATCCCAGCTATTCAGGAAGCTGATGAAAGAGAGGAAGACTCTGTCTCAAAAAAAAAAATGTATGTATCTATACATTATGTTAGTGTATTTCAATTTAACCTTTTTATATTTTCCTACCACTTTGTGAAGTATTCTAGAGATGGCTTGTAATGTAGAGAAATCAACACCCAAAAAGATAACACAGAAATAAAATTATGATCTTATTCACTCAACATTGTAAGTAAACCTCTTGAACAAAAATCTTAGAGTCTATTTTCTAGGAATCCAACTTATGACACCTGTCATATTGGGGAAAATGATAAAATACGATCTCCAACTTAAATGAGTTTTGGATTTTATTATATGTGAAAATAATATGCATTTGGTATGCTCCTCAACTTATGATGGGGCTACATCCAGATAAAATCATCATATACTGAAAATACTATAAATTGAAAAAGCACAGGGACTGTGAAGGCAAACTTTGGACTTACAAAGTTTTCAATTTGCAATGGGTTTATCTGGATGTAGCCACATCATAAGTTGAGGAATATCTGTAAAAGATAATGTATAGATTTTGTGTGGGCATTATGAAAAAAGCCCTGTTTTTCTAATATATTGCTTATAGAAATTTAAATTGATACTTTCTGGAGGAATATTTGTCAGTACATATTACTTTTGTTGTAGTAATTCTATGTGTACTGATTTATTCTAAGGAAATGATCTTCAAATATTCAAAAATTTAGCTATAAATGTGCTTGTGATAGTGTTCAGTATACAAAAGACAGAAAACGCATGAAGTCAAAAATAGGCAAATTATTATAGAAATGATATATCATACAATACAATATCAGTCATTAAAAATGATTTTATAAAATATATAGTGGCATGGAAGGGACATATACAGTTGGTTCTATCTGTGGGTTCTGGATTTGTGGATCCAACCAACTGCAGATGGAAAATATTAAAATATAAAACGATGCTTGTATCTGTACTGAACATATACAAACTTTTTTCCTTGTCATTATTCCCTGAACAATACAGTATAACAACTATTTGCACAGCATTTACATCATATTAGCTATTATAAGTAATCTAGAAGTGATTTAAATTACACTGGAGGATGTACTTAGATTAAATGCAAATACTAACCATTTTATATAAGGGACTTGATTGTGTACCAGTGGATGTGGTTATTCTCGGGGGATCTTGGAACCAATCCCTCACAGATCCCAAGGGATGACTGTGTTAAATTTTTTAAAGTTTCTAAAAATCATATAAAGTATGATTCCATTTCTGTTGTAAAAGTAAAGAAAGACTATGTTATCTCACACCCAAGACCTTTCAACTCTGCCATTTTTCCTCCTTGTGGGAAGCAGATGGGATTAGCAGATTTAGAACACTGTCTCCTCAAGACTTGTGTGTATCTCTTAAGAAATTGCTTTCCTAGGTTCCATAAACACAAAGGATTCTGTAATCTTAGTGATCATTTTTGAAAGCTGATAATCATGCTTGTCTAATTGTTCTCTCCAGAATTTTCTCTTTAAGATTGATGCTTTTAAGGATCCTTCAAAAATATATGTGTTTCTACATAATATCAGGGAAACGATTGCCTACTTATGTCCCAAAGTTTAAAAATATATAGAATTGATGTCACCATGGGCCCTTAATTTTTTTCTCTGAATAAAATTATATACAAGGTCAGAATTTTATCTTTATTTGAACAGTTGCTTGCTTGTCCCTGCTAGACACCTCTTTGTTTGCCAGCCCCTCTGCCAAAGATTTTCTTCTACAACAGCTGCAGGACTGTAAGAAAAATCCCAGTCAGGCACCAGCTACATCATGGGCTATGAAATGTGGCATTGTTAGGATTAGGAATATAGAGGACTGGAACCCTTTGATTAGTCTCTTTCACTTTCCATTTCATTACAATCCAGAGAATTGAGGTACAGTGTCATCCGCTGAGAGGGAGGAAAGGCAACCCTAGTTCTAAAGCTTTTAAAACAATATTGGTGATTGAATGATAGACAGATAGATAGGATTAAACAGCATCAGAAGAAGGCCATTAGCCTGAATGCTGTTTCTGTACCCAGAGCTATTACATAAACAAACCAAAACTAGACTTGGAGACAGTTCCTGTAACTGATTGAAACAAACAAAAAATAAATGAATTGAGCCTCAGCCAACCACAAACAGCCAACCATAAACAGCCAACTAGAGGATTGGTTATATAACTAGGTGCCTCCCCAACCAAATAAGGCAAGAAAACACCTACCTGTAGCTAATCAATCAACTTACTTTGCTTTCTGCCAGAGTTCCTGTATAACCGCTTTTCAGTTTGATGCTTCCTGATTTGACTTGTTCTTTGCTCAAATGAACTGTTGAGTTTTACTTTGTCTCTAGTTTTCATTTGACAATAGATATGTAGACAGATGAACTGAGAGCAAAAATGCTGGAAGGATGTGATATCTCTATAAGATTTGTCTCTAGTTCTGGTCCATGGATCTCCAGGCCTTAATATCCATATTTTTACTTAGTACAATGAAAAAACAATGATTAATTTTGGGTGGTGATGACTTTTTTACTTATACATTTTTTCTTATTATATGTTCTAAATTGTCATATATGCATATATAAACATACACAAACACATATACATACATATTGCTTTTAAAACATATTTTATTGATATATAATTGTACATATTTTGGGGATACATGTGATATTTTGATATGTATATACAATGTACAATGATCAAATCAAGGTAATTAGGATATATCCTTAAAATTTTATGTTTTAAATCACCTTAAAATTTTATGTTTTATGTGTATTGAGAACATCTCTCTATTTTGAAATATATGATGTTATTGTTAATTATAATTTCACTATTGTACTATTAACTGCTACAACTTATTCCTTCTAATTGTACTTTTATTCCTACAGCCAACTTCTTTTAATACCTTCTTTCTCCTCCCCGTGCCCCTCCCTGCCTCATAATCTCTTCTCTTCCCCGTATTCTCCTCTCCCACCATGAGATCATTTTTTTTAGCTCCCGCATGTGAGTGAGAACATGTGATATTTATCTTTCAGTGTCTGGTTTATTTCACTTAACATAATGACCTCCAGTTCCAGCCATGTTGCCACAAACAACAGGATTTCATTCTCTTTTGTGGATGATTGTATATATATGTGTGTGTGTGTGTATATATATATATATATAAATACATGTACACACAGACACAAGCACACACGCACCACATTTTTTATCCATTCATTTGTTGATTAGGTTGATTTCATATCTTTACTATTGTGAATAGTGCTGCAATAAACATGGGAGTGCAGAAATGTCTTCAATATACTGATTTCCTTTCTTTTGTATATCTACTCAACAGTGGAATTGCTGGATCACTTAGTAGTTCTATTTTTAGTTTCTTGAGGAACTTCCAAACTGTCTTCTATAGTTGTGATACTACTTCACACCCCTACTAACATTGTATGAGTTTTCCCTTTTCTCTACATCCTCACCAGCATTTTGTCTTTTTGATAATAGCCTTTCTAACTGGGGTGAGACGATATCTCATTGTGGTTTTGATTTGCATTTCCCTGATAATTAGTGTTGTCAGGCATTTTTTCCATATACCTGCTTTTTGAAGTCTTATCCAAAAGTCTTTGTCCAGACAAATGTTTGTAGCATTTCTTCAGTTTTTTTCCTAGTAGTTTCATAGTTTCAGGTCTCACACTTAACTCTTAATCCACTTGGAGTTGATTTTTATATACGGTAAAAGATGGAGATCTAGTTTCATTCTTCCATATATGACTATCCAGTATTCCCAGCACTACTTGTTAAAGAGACTGTTTTTTCTTCTATGCATGTTCTTGGTGCCTTTGTTGAAAATCAGTTGACTGTAAATACATGAATTTATTTCTGGGTTCTCTATTCTGTTCCATTGTTCTGTATGTCTGTTTTTTATGCCAGTATCATGCTGTATTGTATTAGGGGAATGCTGGTCTCATAGAATGAATTGAGAAGTATTCGTGTCTCTTTAATTTTTAAAAATAGTTTGAACAGAATTTGCATTAGTTCTTCTTTATATATTTGGTAGAATTCAGCAGAGAATCCATTAGATACTAGGTTTTTCTTTGATGAGAGATTTTTTATTACTGCTCTAATCTTGGTACTCATAATTATTCTGCTGAAGTTTTCTATTTCTTCATGGCTCAGTGTTGGCAGTTGTATGTGTCCAGGAATTTATCCATTACTTGGCATATAGCTGTTCATAAAAGGCTGTAATAATCCTTTGTATTTCTGTGATTTTCATTGTTATGTCCCTCTTCTGTTTCTGATTTTATTTATTTGCATCTTCTCTCCTTTTTACTTATGTTATCTAAAAGTTTGTTGATTTTGTTGATCTTTTCAAAATACCAACTTTTTAACTTATTGATTTTGAATCTCAATTTAATTTTTTCTGCTCTGATCTTTATTATTTCTTTTCTACTAGCAATTTGGGGGTTGGTTTTTTTCCTGCTTTTCTAATTCCTTGAGGTTCATCATTGGTTGGTTTATTTAAGTCTATTTTATTCATGTAGGCATTTATTGCTATAAACATTCCTCTTTATACTGCTCTTACTGTATTTCATAATTTCTGGCATGTATGTTTCGATTTTGATTTGTTTCAAAAAATGTTTAGATTTCTTTCCTAATTCCTTCATTGAGACATTGGTCATTCAGGAGCATGTTGTTTAATTTTCATTGATACGTGCAGTTTACAAAGTTGTTCTTGTTATTGATTTCTACTTTTATTCTACTGTGATCAGAAAACATACTTGTTATGGTTTCAATTTTTTTGAATTTGCTGACATATTTGTAGTCTAACATATGAACTATTTTGGAGAATATTGCATGTAATGATGAGAAAATGTAGCAGGTGGATAACACATTCTGTAAGTATTTGTTCTGTTTGGTCTAGAGTGTAGTTTAACTCCTGTTTCTTAGTTAATTTTCTTCCTGGATGACTATCCATTGCCAAAAGTGGGGTGTTGAAATTACCTACTACAATTGTATTGCAGTCTATCTCTCCTTCCAGATCTACTACTATTTGTTTTATGTACCTGGGAGCTCCAGCACTGTGTGCATATATATTTACTATTGTTATATCTTCTTGTTAACTTGACCCCTTTATCATTATATAATCACTTTCTTTGTTTCTTCTTAGTTCTTGACTTATAATATATTTTATCTGATATAAGTTTAACCACTCATACTCTTTTTTGGTTTTCATTTGCATGGAATATGTTTTTCCTTCCCTTGACTTTGAATCTATATTTATCTTTATAGGTGAATTGAGTTTCTTTTGAGTGGCATATAATTTGCATTCTGTTTTTGTTAATCCATTTAGCTACTCTATGTCTTTTTATTGGAGAATTTAGTGCATTTGCATTTAATATTATTATTGATAGGTGAGGACTTACTACTATCATTTTGTTAATTGTTTTTTGTTTGTTTTGTAACTCCTCCCTTCTTTCCCTTTCTTTCTTAGTGTCTTATTTTGCAGTTAAGTGATTTTCTCTGGTAGTATGCATTAATTTGTTACTTTTTATTTTTAGTGTATATATTACAGGATAAAAACATCCTGAAGTCATAAAAAGTTATTTACAATTAATACTAATTTAACTTTGATCACAAAAAAGAAACAAACAACCTTCCGCCCAAAATATGTTTACTTATTTCCCTTCTTTCCCTTTATTATGAATTTTTGTTATATTTTATATCTTCATATTGCCTATCTCTCATCAAATTGTTGTAGATCTGGTAGAGATAAATTCCTCAGCTTTTGTTTGTCTGGGAAAGTCTTTATTTCCCCTTAATTTCTAAGAATACCTTTGTTAGACACAATATTCTTTTTTTTTTTTTTTGAGACAGAGTCTCACTTTGTTGCCCAGGCTAGAGTGAGTGCCGTGGCGTCAGCCTAGCTCACAGCAACCTCAAACTCCTGGGCTCGAGTGATCCTTCTGCCTCAGCCTCCTGGGTAGCTGGGACTACAGGCATGTGTCACCATGCCCGGCTAATTTTTTTTTATATATATATATCAGTTGGCCAATTAATTTCTTTCTATTTATAGTAGAGGCGGGGTCTCGCTCTTGCTCAGGCTGGTTTTGAACTCCTGACCTTGAGCAATCCGCCCGCCTCGGCCTCCCAAGAGCTAGGATTACAGGCGTGAGCCACAGCGCCCAGCCTAGACACAATATTCTTGTTTGGCAATTTTTTTCCTTCAGTACTCTGCATGTGTCATCCCACTGTTTTCTGGTCTGTAAGTTTCCTGCTGAGAAGTTTACTGGCAGGCATGTTGGATCTCTTTTATATATTATTTGTTTCTTTTCTATTGCTGCTTTTAGGATCCTCTTCTCTTTTTTTCTTGGAACTTTGAGAGTTTGATCATAATATGTCTTGTTGTATTCTTATTTGGGTTGAATCTGATTGGTGATCTTTGAACTTCCTGTACCTGGATATTTATATCTTTCTCCAGGTTTGAAAAGTTTTCTGTCATTATTTAAATAAGCTTTCTTTCTATCCCTTTGTCTCTCTAAGTTCCTCTTTAACTCCAATAGCCCAAATATTTGCTTTCTTGAATTTATCTCACAGGTCTTGTAAGCTTGTTTCATTACTTTTTATTCTTTTTTTCCCTTTTTCTCCTCTATGTATTTTCAAACAGTCTGTCTTCAAGCTCACTGATATTTCTTCTGTTTGATCAATTCTGTTGATGCTCTCTATTGCATTTTTTTATTTTGTTCACTGTAATTTTTGCTCCAGAATTTTGCTTTAATTTTTGTTTAATTATTATTGTTATTATATCAATTTCTCTATTAAATTTCTCTGATAGATTTTTGAGTTCTCTGTGTGCTCCTGAAGTTCATTAAGCTTCATTTAAACAGCTATTTTAAATTCTTTGTCTGAGAGATCACACTTCTCCATCACTGTAGCATCAGTCTCTGACACTTTGTTGTGTCCAGTTGGTGAGGTCGTAATTCCCTTAATGTTCTTGTTGCTTGTGGATCCATGATCAGCCAACTGGGTGTTGGTCTGCACTCTCAAAACAGCCCTCTTAAGTTTTGAGTTCCACCAGGTTTTCACAAACTCCTACCTGAAACCTGAGCCTCCTGCAGAGAGACCTTCAAATGTGGATAGGTACAGAATTTTTGTTGTTGTGGGAGGATATGAGTGGGTTACCTTCTATTCTGGTATCTTGGTGACATCACTCTCCCACATTGCTTTTATACTAAAAAATTATTGTTTAACTGTAATGTGAGTACAATCAAAAATAATAAACCATGACATCATATTTGTAACACAGATGACAATGAATTATTATGCTTGTTTTATAAAGCTACATATATATAATTTTTTAAAAATAAACCTCACAATTAAAAAAAAAATTAGAGAAAGTACCTCAGCAGCAAACTCATAAAAAGGTATATAAATGCCAATATATTTTTAACATTTAAACTTAATGAAATAAGTAAAAGAATATACATTAGATTACTCATCAAAGTATTAAAGACCTAAAGGGATAAAAATATTTGATATCAATGAGGATAAGACAGGAACTTTTATATAGTGGGAAGGGATAAATAAGCATTAAAATTTTGAAAAAAAATTTTGGCAATAGGTATCAAGAAATTTTAGAAATATCCATTTTTAAACTGCATTAACTTTAATTCCTCTGATTGAAATCTTCCCTCAAACAATAAAATATCTAAACAACTTGTGTAAATAAATATTAATATAAGTATTAGAAGAGAAGAAAATTCCATGATATATATGTTTATATAAATAAATACATACTAAAAGGTATTTGCCACCATTAACATGAGTTTTACAAATAGTTTTAGCTTAATATATATTAAGATGCATGTGTGTGTGTGTAATATGTGATTTGTATTTAAATGAATATATAGTGGTAACAATAGTTGTCTCTGAATGGTGGGTTTTTGGTTGCTTTATTCTCTCCTTATTTATACTTTTATGTGATTCTGAATTTCTTTTTTTACCCTAAGGATATAATCCTTAGGAAATAAGAAATAAAATAGTAAATGAACAAACAACAATTTTTAAAAATCTGAACTTTCCACAGAACCTTTCATTAAATGTGTATTATTAAACTAAGGAAGGTATTATATTGTAATTATCCCAATGGACTATTAATCAAAATATCTGGATTTTAATACTTGCTCTGACAGTTTTTAGCAGTAGGACTTTGCTCGCACCTATTTACTGATTGCTTGATGATAGGAGATTTATTTAATTCCTCTGAGCTTCAGTTTTCACATCTTTAAAAAGATTATAATGAGTATTTCACAAGTTTGTTGGCAGGATTAAGTAACTTTAAAAGGGAAGGCACCAAGCAACGTGCCTGACACCCTCTAGGTGTTCTCCCATGTTTGTTGAAGGTAAAACAGCTGGGTGGTTCCACTGTTGGAAATCACATTTTTAAGAGTAGAAATAGCCTTACTTCACAGTTCTGGGTCACAATCTCCTACCCAGGCAAAAGAGTGTCCTAAAAATATCTGAGCCTCTGTATAGTAGCCAACTCAACAGAGCAATGGCAGTGAGAATATTACTCCTGCCTGAAACCTTTGTCCTTTTAATTTTCTTTGATTCTTTATTTGTGTTTAGCCTTTTGTTGTTGCTGTTTGCTTGATTTGGGGAATGATTCTTCAGCCTGGATGATTTCCACAGGATTTGTTTTTTTCTTTGTTTACATACTAATTAATAGTGAGCTTTAATCCATTTCACTTTTGACAGGATATCATTCTATGCATTAAATTCATACAAAAAACTTTTTTCTTCAAAAGGGAGGAACAAAAAATTTTTTAAAAGGAGGAACATCTGTATTCATTTCTGGAGAATGATAGACATTTTAGGCACGGTAGTTCCAAAAAACTGCAAAGCAGAAATTAATCCCACTGCCTGTGGAGTTCTGAGGATGAGCAGGGCAGCAGATCTCATTTAGAATCCTCCTTTGCCATCTATTAAGAAGTGAGCATGGCAGAGCTGGCCATGGGGGAGGTTTTTTGATTCTCAATTCCTCTGAACATTGTCAGTGTTTAATCAATAGCAAGTCTGGGCATCATTAAACATGTGCTCTCAGTTCAAGGTCCTCTGATCGGGATGGTTGAGGGAATTGCTCAGTTTTGCTGTAAAGTGCAAAAAAGGGGGCCTACATTCAGGTTAGCCTACTTAAAAGAGATACGGTTTTAAACTGTATTGCATTAAATAAGACCTGTTTTAATGGGTCACATGGAATATCAATTATTCTTGATCTCATAATTTTTGCTTCCAATGAAAGATGTATCCTACTGAATTTGAGATTCTGCAGTTATTAATTTGTACTTGCTAAAAGGGGAAGGGATAGAGAATATGTCAGTCACTGGAATGAAGGAAGTTTATTCTTCCACATCTTAAATTTTGTAGTTCCATGATTCTACACAAATTCCTTGTACCGTGGGCTTAGTCAACTGTATAACAAAGGTAGGCCAGTCTGTTCCAACATTTGCAGCAAGGCTGCAGAGGCCTAATATACAATTTTTCTTCTCAGTTTTAATCCATTGTTCTGATATGTACGTGATATGGCACTTAGCAAAACCCTCGCTAGACTCCTGGAAACACTAAGAGATGAAATAATGTAGTTCTTACACCATGAGGTCTCGTAAAAGTTATAATGAGAAATAAGAAAGATTAATAAATCATTTTCTTTTGGAAATAAGACCAGGTTAAAATCAGAATGTTTTCAAACATAAAGAATTTTAAAAATGTGAGTTGTAGAAACCAGGTCATTCTTCACAGAGAAAAGAAGACTAATTAATTGGCTGCATATAATATAAAAATAAATTTGCATTTTTCCCCTGAATCCAGCAGAAACATTGAAATCTTGAAAATTTTTCCACCATACAATATAGAAAATGTTAGGAACAGAAAATTAGTCAAATAATTCCATTGTAATTATTAATATTAAAAGTTTGAGCCATATACTATATTCACTTCTACAACAAAAGAATGTGGGTACTGGGATTATGATCAAGCAGAACAGGCAAAGGCACTCTTCATGCTATTCATTTATAATCTGTGAATCTCATTTGGGAGGGACCAACATGATAAAGGTTTTAGTAAATTCAAAACCATATAATATAAAACCTTCTAATCAAATTTTAAGTAACGTCAAGCAAGAATAAGTCATGAGATCCCCTTCTTTTATTATAAATCATTGGGTTATTATTAAACAATCTAGCAAAGTTTTAGAACTTGATGCAAATCTTTATGCATTTAATATGAATATTCAAATGATTATATTGACTGGTAAAGCTAATTTTAAAGCTTTGTGAAAAATCAAATTACAAAATTTTATACAGTCTATAAAATACTGTATTTTTGTAAAAATATGGCTGAGTATGCGTAGGAGAAAGACTACAGCTTCCTGGCATACAATTTCTTAACTATTATCATAGTCTTAAGTGCCAGAATCTCTAATCAGTCCAGTCTTAATGCAGTAATCTCTTCATCAGGCTCCCTGATTCTATATTTGCCTAGCTCATTTTCTACACAATACCATGACACACTGCAACATTTTAACGCAACCATTTAAATTTTAATTGGTGTCTTTTTCTTGCTTAAAAACATTTAGCAATAAAACCCAAACACCTTAATTTTCACAGACATGGTTTTTTGTTTGTTTGTTTTAGCACAACTGGATTCAATTGGTCAGCTGTGCCCAAAAGGAATGTTCAAGATCTCCCACTTACAAGCTAAGTGACCTTAGTCAAGTTGCTTAAACTTTCTAAGTCTCATTTTCTCACAACAGCAAAATAGTGACAACAATAGCAACCATCTCACAGGGTTTCATGAGGTTTAAAAGAAACAGTGGATATAATGCTCTTAACACTGTGTCCTCACAGATAACAAATACTCCATAAATATTAGCCATTGTTATTATTTAGCAACATGCCCACGTTCACACAGCCAGAAGGTGCAAAGCTAGCATTCTAACTTAGAGTTTCTTGGTGCCAAGGCTTATGATCTTTCTGCTATGCACTCTGTATATCAGATGTCTTAAGGGAGATTTAGATGGATGCTGGCTCCCATTCGGTTCACAGTCAAATCCTCTAACACGGACCTGTAGTGAAGAATTTCTATACGAGAGCTGTAAGATTTAGACACCAGACACTGGAGAGGCAAGGTTGACATTCTGTTGTGAAAGCTTAACAGTTTGACTTGTATTCCTGCCCAGACAGAAGGCCAACCTGCTGAAGCCCAGACAAAACCAGTGGGGGAGTCTACGGAATGAGCCAACTTTTTATTTTCCAAGAGGGATTATAGAGAATCTTCATAAACTCCCAAACTTGGGATAAAATAAGACTATAAATTACCATACCATATAGCCTGGAAGAGAGAATTTTAGCAAAGATTAAATGAAAGATATACTCAACTGTCTATCCATTTCCTCTTTCCTCTTCAAAAAGTATAAAACACACTTCCATATTGTGCTTATTGGTTTAAGAGCAGTAAACTGTAGTGCTGTAAACCCAAGTCTGTGATTCCAAAGATGTAATATTAACCTCTATGAATCTCAGGTTCAGTATGTTTAAAATGAGAATAACAAAATATTCCCCTTAGTTGTTGTGAGGACTAGAGATGATATTTTTAAAGTCATAGTAATTATTATTATTAGTGGACATAGCCAAAATTACCTGCAAGCTACAATTATCTTTGTTCTAAAATGCAACTTTATAGATTAATAAAAGTTGAGTCTCAAGGCAGAGTACTTGGACTATGTTTGCTTAGTTTCTTAATAACATGCCAACCCAAAGGACTGAACCTTGAGGAGACTTGTCTTTCCCAGGGAATGTTCCATATCCCAGAAGCTTTTATCCACCCACACCAGCAAGCCTGTAGGAGCAGGAGACTTATGGTCTTTATGGTCAGGTCCATGGTTGTATTCTTGCTTCATGACTACTGAAGAGACATTCCCTAAAAAGCTTTCAATGTCAAAATTCAAAATATTTTTCCTATATTCTGATATCTTTGGCTCAACTCTTAACTCCAAATTGGGTCTATATTTATCAATGCAACTCCTGCCTTGCCTTTCAAACTCTAATTCTCAGAATTTGTGTGTACTGGCTTGTAATTTGTTATTTACCCTGAACTTCTCAATGGTGGCCTCAGCCCCTTTGTTCAGCTATTGTGTTTTACTCCATGATCTTATTCTGTGATGGAAAATGACACCCTGGACTCAACCACATTGTCCTTGACTCTCATTAATGACCACACATATTCTGTTTTTATGACATGGGCTCTGAACACCAGGCTCTAGGTTCTGTGAAGTTCTATGTATTCTTCCTATTCTTATAGTAGGAGACCAGGATTTGTTCTATTGTCATGCTCTGTCTCTCTCATGCCTTGGCAATGATAGCAAGACTTGGGACTTCACAGAACCAATACCCAAGCCATCCAATGGAATAACTGTCGCACAGGGATGTGAAACTTCCCAGTAACACTCAGGGAGCTGCAAATTTTCAGTATGTCTGGGACAGGAGTATGAAGTATGGACTAGAAAACTGTCAAATGAGATGGAAGTAACCAGAAGTCAGACTCTGAAGCATTTTTTAAGCCATAGTAAGGATTGGGTTAATTCTGAGAGCCTTGTCAAAATGATCAAGATATTTAAACATAGTAAAATACTTTTTAAATTACATTTTTAAAAGATGGCTCTGGCAGTAGTTTAGATAATGGATTAAATAGGAGCAAGTATGGAGGATGATATCAGTTAAGAGGCAATTGCAATAAACCTTTTTTAAGCGATTATGAAAGCCTTAATCAAAGCAGTCATAGTCAAGATAGCTCTTTGGGGAATGTCATGGAGGTAGAGCCAATTGGTATTACTGGGGAACTAGACTTGTAGAGTCAGAGAGAAAAAAAGTCATGAGTAATTTTAGCTGTACTAGACTGGCCTGGAGAGTGGGTGGCCTGAGGTCCCGCAACTCACTAAGAAAGGGGAACACAAGAAAGAGTAAAGTTGGGATAGGTAATAAGAAGATATATTGAGTTTTAGATTCACTAAGTTTGCAATCCTGGGGGAAATATCTTCAATGAGGGGCTCAGGAAGTAGCTGAATCTATGAGTACAGAGAATGAGTACAGGAGTGTGATCTGATTTAGTAGTTTTAACTTGGACATCATTCCCTTCTAAATAATTGTAGTGTACAAAGTTTGCAAGTTAAAAAAAATCACACAAGAGGAAGAAGAGTAAGGACCAAAGTCAGAACACTGAAGATCATCAAGATTTTGGGAGTAGACAGAGGGAAAAAACTCTATAAGAGGTTACAGAGCCATCATAAAGGGAACCAAGAGAAAGTTGTGTCCCACAAACCAATGATGAATGTCAAAAAGAAAGATGATATGGTTTGAATGTTCCTGTCAAAACTCATGTTGAAGTTTAATTGCCAATGTAATGATATTGGGAGGTGGGACCTTTAAGAGGTGATTAGGTTATGAGAGCTGCACCTTCATGAATGAATTAATGCCATTATCATGGGAGTCAGCTTCTAATAAGAAGATGAGTTTGGTCCCTATTCGCTCTCTGTCTTGCTTGCTTATTTCCATCTTCCATCATGGGATGACCCTTGCCAGATATCAGTGCCATGCTCTGAACTTTCCAGCCTCCAGAGACAAGTAAACTCCTATTCTTTATGAATTTCCCAGTCTGTGGTATTTTGTTGTAGCAACAGAAAGCAGACTGAGAAAGAAGGAGACATCATTACTTTCAAGACATTAAGCAAAATAATAGAGTGAACATTTCCCTTTGAATTTGACAGTGTATAATTTATTGATAACCTTGGAAAAACTAATTTTAGAGATAAGTTCTGTTTTAAGACAGAAAAAGCTTGATGTTTGAGGAGAGAGAAGGATATAATGAAGCTGGAGTCTAAGGAGGAGGGCAGAATGGGATACCATTCAGAGATGGAAGATTAGCCTGAAATAACAGCAGAGCACTTTTTCCTCTGAGTAAAGAGCAAAGCAAGAAAAGGTTAGAGTTAATTTCAAAGTTTCTAAGAAATAAAAGTTGAGAGGACCCTTAGCTGAGCATTCCTATTTTCTCTGCAAAATAAAAGACATATATTCAGTAATAGATTATGAAATCATTTAATTCCTCCTCCCTACAAAACAAAGATGTCACTATGATCGTTATGTCAGAAAAATGCAAACTCTGAAACCATGTGACTCTTTTCTTGTCAGCAGCTAGAAGCTATACTGAGATATTGGAATTGGACTTAAGTTTTCTGCTCATATCTGGTATTTGCAAGAACTTATTCCTTCAGCTTCTTTTAGATCTAGGAGGTACTATTTTATATTTAATGTCTTTTTTGCACTTTGTACCCTGTAAAAATGCATAAGCTTCCTAAAGCTTGCTGCCTCCAGCACTTTTGGAAACAGGGAGATATAAATCTTCAACATAGTGATAAATGAGAATGGGAATATGTTAGCATATAGTCAAAATATAGTTGTGACTATTGCTCTAAAACTCCAAAAGTATTGAAAATGTTAACAAAAAGAGAAAGAGGGATTTGTTAAAGGAATCAATGAATGTATGTTTTAAAAATCTACTGTGTTAGTCCATTTGTGCTGCTATAACAAAATACCATAAACTGTGTAGCTTACAAATAACAAACATTTGTTTCTCACAGTTCTGGAGGCTGAGAAGTCCAAGATAAAGGTGCCAACAGATTTGGTGTCTAGTGAGGGCCCAGTCCTCATAGACTGTGTCTTTTCATTCTGTCTCCACAATGGTGGAAGGGACAAAAAAGCTCCCTTGGACCTCCTTCATAAGGATATTAATCCCATTCATGAGGGCTCTAATTTGATGAACTGATCACCAGCCAAAGGATTCCACCTCCTAATACCATCATCTTGGGGACTAGGTTTTCAACATATAATTTTTTGGGGGGGACACAAAATTTATATCATAGTACTTACCAACAAAGATGCCTAATGGAAGCTAGCTCATCATCAAAGCAAGTTCATATCTATAGTGTCTGATTCTCTATAATTTTACTTAGTCCTATGGCTATAGACAACAGTAGGTATGGAACTGGTATTAATAATACTAGGTAATATTTGCTAAGTGCTTACTCCGTGTCAGGCACTGCACTAAGGATTTCATCTGTACTATCGCTTTTCTGCACTGCCCACTTCACATGGAGAAACTGAATTATTGAACAGTTAAGTGATTAGCTCAAAGTCACACAGCTTGTACACAAAAATGATGTAGTACAATTAACATTGTTACTCTGAAAATGGGTCAAAATATTTTCCCAATTATACTGTTCTCATATCAGTATTATTTGTCTCATAATCTTAAATTTTGTTGTATATTTTGATAAATGAATAATTTAAAGCTAAACTCATGTATTTCCAGCTGCACACAATGAAGAATCTCCTAGTCTCAGTATCTCTGTGCATTGAATGAGTGTTCTGGGTTGTGAGAAAATAATGTAAGAGTAGATACATAATTATAATTCATGTATAATTGTAGTCATAAATTATCAATCTAAACCACCATTTATTGAGAATTCATTGTGTGCCATTTACTGATTTAATCTCTTCACATTACATTAATCCTACATGGTGGATATTCTATTATGTACTATGAAATTACTTAGGAAACACAAGAAAACAAAATTAAAATTAGTGTTGAATATTCAGGTTTTATTGATACAATAAATATTATAAAAATCTTTAAAAATATTTTACAAATGGAACTAGAAAAACATCTTAAAAATTATTCTGAAGGAAGACATATGAAGATATTTTCCACAAAGAGAGAGAGAAGAAAAGACAATTACCAAGTATGAAGACCACTGTGCAAACATTTCATTTTTTTTCTTTTGTTTTAATCTTTGATATGGAAGGTTGAGTTGATCATACTGCTCAGTTTAAGGACATTTCTTCTCACTTCCCAGTTCTTGGAAGAGCGTCTCTTACTGGTTCCCTTTTAGTCTCAGAGCATACTTTCAATCTCCCCCATTCCTCATGGGTGGCCATTCTAGTGTGTTAAATAACATTCTTCTTTATAAGATAATGTGCTCTTGTACAGGTATAATATTGTTTGTGAATTAATTTTTTCAGGGGAATTATTATCCTGGTTTTATTTAATATAATTAATAACTAATAAATATTAGACATTAATATACACCTTGAGATTTATTAATGTAGATATAGAGACAGAGACAGAGATTATAATGGACTCTGAAAATCAGAGACACTAAGTAACTGGGCCAAGATTATACAACTCTTTTGTGATGCAGTCAGAATTTAAAACTTAGTCTCCCTATCTAAAATTGTTAGTCTTACCTTCCTGAGTCTTCAAACCATAGAAAAATTGTAGAAAAAGGAAAGATTTTTAAATCCATTCCTGAAACTAAATGAGTTAGAAAAAGTTATTGAATTAGGTTACCATTCAATATAATGGATGAAAACTTGAGAAGTTCATGATTTTTCCCCAAGGCCACAGATTGAGGATGAGGAGGGCAGAGTAAAATTGTTCCTTAAATTCAACTTCTGGGAATTAAATTTATCACCTATCACACAAAGGTGCTTAATATTAAGAGGGTGATGAATTTGATAGTGACTGAGAGATGCCATCAGCCTGACAAACTAAACAACTTCTTTAACCTGACATGGCCCTGTTGAAGACATCAGCTGTCATCTGAAATGAATTCTGTTTCTAATTTGTCTTCATAAATAATGCAACTAATTGAAAGGTAGTTACAATGAAAGTCTTTAACCTCTTTCATATCCAATTTGAGGGTCTTTGCATTCCCTGGAAAGAATCTTTCACTCCTCTTATCAAATAAAACGTAGACATCACTGATCAGAACACTGAGATCAAAAACAAAAGGATCCATTGTGTGAAGACCACCACATCTAATGGTTTTCTCAATCTTTTTTTAACTTTAGCATTATTTTAAAATGTGAAACTCATAAAAATCTGATATAAGGAAATTTATTCAGGCTCAAAGTTTCACTAAGGATATATTTATTTTAATCAAGCTCTTGGTTGTACATCTACCCTCTCCTTGCAACCCAACTTTGGCTTATTTGTTATTAAAGTATAACCACTAGCATTATCATGTTACACACTTAACCACTCAGAAAAATCTTTAGATTGTAGTCTAAAGGTAAGTTTTCTTCTTCTTCTTTATTTTTCTCTCATTTATTGAGACTAAAAAGGGGTCATTGAAGAAAAACAGAGCCTATTTCAAGCAACTGGGAATGGAGTTGTTTTTTTATGCAGACATCAGATTCCGCTAGTTTATTTGTGAATGCAGATGTTAATAAACCTATGAGTAGAAGGCATGAAAGAGAGGTAAGAGGACTATGCAAGCATTAAAACTTTCAATCATTTAATTATTTCATCCCTCTGGGAAGGCCAATTTCAGCAAATACATCAGGGGAAGGACATGATTATGAATGAGGATTTGAGCTAAGCATGATTCACAGGGCTGTTATTAAAAATAGAAATTTAAGAAATATTTTTGAGACATATAAAATCATAGCCAAAACCTTACAAGTTACTTAAAATGCAAATTATACAGCTAAATACTGAAAATTTGGATAACATAAATTATTTTGTTATCTAGTCCCTAGCTGTTAAAAAACATTTTCTGGCGATAGAAGTTTAGTCTAAATTATCATTACTTTATATTTAGCTATATTTACTGAATGCCCCTCAACAATGAGAAAATCACTAGTTAAAAATAATCAAAAGATAATGTATTCTGTAATAGAGAATATTGTAAAAGTTTCAAAATCTAGAAATACTAGAACAAGTTTAGGTTTTCCCTAACAAGCAAATCCATTTGGGTGAAATCCTTATGTCTTTTAAATACTCTGTTATAATAGCTAATATTTAAGTAATATTAATACTTACAAAGTGTAATGTAATACCTTAAGCATTTTACAAGTATTTACTAATGTTTAAAAGTAGAAGAGCAAACAATAGACTTGAGAAGGGGTGAATAAAGGAGAGCGGAAGAAAGAAGAAGTACATGATGAGCCAAGTCAGAACCCTGGTAACCAGAATGAAAGCACAGAGAAGCAGCAGTTGAAGGTGGAAATTGTGCTATACTTGGAGCTGACAATTAGAAGGTCATCAGCACCTTTCATTTGGTCTGAAGCACAATTGTACATTTACAAGACTATGTATTATGATGTGTCATTAAGCCAATACACATACAATTGCATAGTATTTCAGAGAAAAGAGAATGCCTTTGGCTAGAGTAACCAGAGAAGGCTAAACAGGCCATTTAACATGGAACATGATAAGTAGAGTTTTGATAGGCAGAGGCTTCAGGATGAGATATGTTCTAGGTTAAGAGCAAAGTAAGTAAGATGCAGAAGTAGAAAAGGGCATGGCTTACTTAGAGGATTGAGAGTAGCCAGGTTTTGTTAGAGCACAGCACAGAAATGTAGGGGATAAGTAATAAGTTTGCACTTAGAAGTTGATGATATAAGGTGAGTTTCTTTCATCAATAGCTATTATGAAAATATGTTTTTTTAACCCTTAGCTCTCTTTACTAAAGTAGAATGTAAGAATTTCATTTAGTAGTGCCTTTATGATTTTTCTTTGTCTTTTTAAAAAATATTAATCAGAAATTATTTGAAGGTATTGGATCAGGAGTGAGATGAGCCAGATTTTCCTGAAAATGATGTTTTCCTTTCTCAGAATTAAATTACTTGATCTCTTTGGCTCTCAAACTTCCTATCTCTAAGATAGGAGATTGGGATAGATTATTCCTCAATTCCTTCCAGATATGATCCTATAATATAGAAAACAGTATTTTCACAAAAGTATCAAAGTATACTTTTTTCAATAAAACCTTCAAGTGCTCACTTATTTTTTTAAACTAAATCATGAAATTCTCGCACTCTGTTTTTATGCTTGGATTTTTTAAATTCTGAGTTGTTTAAACATTTTTTCAAATAAAATTAGAGTTCTATAAAATAGTTATGCATAATCCAACAGAGTTTTAAAAAATATAAGTTAACAGATGATTTGTAGTGAATTAGTAATTTTGGAAATTTTGCAAAAATTATATCACTTTAGAGATGAAGTATTTTTAAGTCCTCTTTGTCTAAATTTCTACATATTATAAATGAGGAAGCTGGGTTGTAGAGAGATCTAGTGAGTTGCTGAAAGTCACATGCCAAGGTGGATTCCACTGTGCTGCTGCCCCCATCCACATTGATGAGATTTTATGGTGTACTGATCAGAAAATAAACAGCTCTGCCTCTCTGATGATTGCTAAAAATCTAGTTTCCATCTTTTAAACTATTGTTCTCCAAATAAAGGGAAAATTTAAATTACAGGAATTATTAATATCTGCGTTAGGGGAGAACACCAAGAGCAAAGCAATTCTGACAAGAATTCTTTTGTTCGCTTCCTCATGCCATGTCTGTGCCCTTCCACCAATGAACTGTGCTACTTTCACTTGCTGCAGTGCTCCTCCCGTGTGGGACATCTCCTTGGGCTGCCTTTCCTAATGCTGCCTTTCAGGAGAGATGACAAGGGGGCCAGGAGCTGTGCTCCTCAAGACAGGCACCAAAGCCCCAGGCCTGGAATCCCATTATAAAGGAGGCTACAGGGAGAAGCATCAGACTATGTGACAGTATCATGATAAAATAATGGCATGAGATATTCCTGCTTATACATCTTTTTAAGAATTGCCATTAAAAGGACAGAGAGATCCTTGTATTTTGGGGTATCATAGACATCTTAAAGACTCTGAGAAAAATGACAAGACTTTGCCTCCAAAACAATGACATGCACTCAAAAAAAATTTTGCAGACAACTGCAGAGGTTCAAACTGATGTCCACTAAAACTAAGATCCCCAGTTTTACTGGGATCTCACTGTATCAGCAGTCCAAGCAACTTGTATGGTGAGCCAAGCAGTCCATGTGCTCATACTTCCTGCCACCTTAGCCAGCTGTTATGGGCTCCTTCTCTAACATCACTTTGTGCAGATTTATCATTCTGACTGAAGCTTTCTAGTAACTGCTGCACATACATCACCACAAGAGCATGGGCCTTAGAGAGGAAGCCCTTTTGAAATAAGTCATCTGAGTCTCTGTAAGTGTTTGGGGGTATAGGGAGTTTACTTTAATCATTTTGATTAAGAGAAAGTGCAGGCTAGGCATGGTGGCTCATGCCTCTAACATGAGGCCAGCACTTTGGGAGGCCAAGCCGAGAGGATTGCTTGAGCTCAAGAGTTTGAGACCAGCCTGAGCAAGAGCAAGACCCCATCTCTACAAAAATAGAAAAAATCTGGGTGTGGCAGTGTGTGCCTATAGTTCTGGCTACTCAGGAGGCTGAGGCAGGAGGATTGCTTGAGCCCAGAAGTTTGCGGTTGCAATGAGCTATGATGATGCCACTGTTCTCCAGCTGGGTGACAGAGCAAGACTCTGTCTCAAAAAATAAATAAATAAATAAATAAATAAATAAATAAATAAATAAATAAGAAGTTATAGAAAAGAAAGGACTAGAGGCTCTAAGTCAAAAAGTCAAAAAATGACACTAGCCTTGCTATGTGACTGATGGGCAGAAAGAAGAAAAGGAAGGAAGCAAAGGGAAGGAGGAAGGAAGAAATGGAGGCAACTAAATTCAAGTACTCCAAAATAGTGAAATCATAAAATTCCATAACTCCATCTTCTCTTCTGTGACACTACCATAGATCATGATGAATTTTCATCTAGTATAATCTCCCATTAAATACCAACCACCATTCTCAGTCTTCTTCCAGGTAAAAATCGCAAAGGGAAAGTGAGCTAATTCAATTTTTCTGTTTAAAACAAAAAAGTCTGAATTTTTCTTCTGCAAAATGTTTATAGCAGCACAATTCACTATTGCAAAGATGTGGAAATAACCCAAGTGCACATCAATACATGAATGGATTAATAAAATGTGGTATATGTATACCATGGAGTACTATTCAACTATAAGAAGCAATAGTGATATAGCATATCTGGTATTTTCCTGGATAGAGCTGGAACCCATTCTACCATTTTCCCTGAAAATAAGACAGGGTGTTATATTTATTTTTCCTCAAGAAGACATCCTAGGGCTTATTTTCAGGGGATGTGTTATTTTTTTAAAGTATGGTACAACAATCTACATTTATTCAAATATAGTTATGTCGTCTTCTTCTGGAACATTATCATAACTCTCCAAACCCCAAATTTCATCCTGAATTTCTTGCGACTCTATTTTCTTTAGAACCATTGGCCCCAATCTCTCATGTCGAGCAATAGAGCTCTCATGGGACAGATGAGAAGGGCTGCTCATCTTCTATACTGCTCCACTGACGAAATGCATGTGTTGTGCAGATAGGCTGAGTAGCCACGCCCATCACTAGGTCTTATTTTGGGGGTAGGGTTTATATTGTGCAAATGCTTAGAAATCCTGCTAGGGCTTATTTTATGGGTAGGCCTTATTTTCGGGGAAACACATTACTAAGTGAATTATCCCAAGAATGAAAAAATAAGCACCACATGTACTCACCAGCAAATTGGTATTAACTGATAAACACCTAAGTAGACATATAGGAATAACATTTATTGGTTGTTGAGAAGATGGGAGGGAGGAGGAGGGGATGGGTATATACATACATAATGAGTGCAAGGCGCACCATCTGGGGAATGGACATGCTTGAAACTCTGACTCCATGGGTGTGGGGGGAAGGAGGAGAAAGGCAACACACATAACCTAAACATTTGTACCCCCATAATATGCTGAAATAAAAAAAAATCTTCAATATAACCCAGAAAAAAGGCAAATGTAAATATCGGTTCTCTGCAGCAAAACCTTTCTTTCACAATAAATAAGCAAATAATTGTCCTCATGCTTAAATTATTTATCTTTAAATACAAAGTGTTTAAATTCTTCTTGGAATCCTTATAACAAAATTGCTATAATTGTAAACTGTGTCAACTAAGATTCTTAAGACCATCTTTTGAAACCAAAAATTCAGAATATGTATGTGGAAAAGGCATCAAAACTTTCACAAAGGTCAACTGCTGGGCTCTTGGTCCAGCACCTTCTGTAGAATGACATTGGAAGGGTTAAACACTTTAAAATAATTGTAGTTGTGAAATTCATATTTCTCATTACCTTAATTCACTCCATATATATATTTAATACACACATACACATATATATGTAAATCAACCTAATTTGTACACTATGCTAAAATTCTACCTAAGAAGATCAGCATATGGAACTGTAAATTATTACCATAGTGTCCATGTATATGTACAATAAGAATCAGATTTTAAGGAACAGAAATAGAAAAGATAAAGTGTAATATCCTTATCTAATGCCACTTTTGGCCTGATGTCCTCAAAACAAAAAATTGGAAAATTTAAGGGTAGTGATGGTAAGGAATAAGGAAAGAGCTTAATGATTTTACTTAGAAATAGCTAATAACTGCAGGATTTAGAATACTACACCTGTAAATACAATTTAGTTGGTGACTAGAGTGTTTATTTTTCCTTATTGCAAAGACCAGATACCATAGATTCATATACATAATTACTTTGCAAAATATTTTTATGTCAAACATAAAAATTCACCAGGTCAACTTTTATAAAAATTTTTATGTCAAACATAAAAATTCACCAGGTCAACATAAATATCTCATCTGTACGTATCAACAATCCCACTGCTCTTAAATATTTTGTGACTGAGAGAAGTTATAGTGGCAGTTTAAGGATGTTAACAGCTGAAGACCTTATAGGTTGGGAATGGGGTCAGGAAAGGGATTTCTGTTGCTAAAACCAGTAATCCTGCAAAGGGATGTTTCAATTTAAATATACATGTGCCGCTGTCCTACAACTTGTGGTTAATGTAGGTACAATTATTACAGTATTGAATTCCCTGGATATTGGACTTTTATTTGTACCTTTACTTGGCTTTGGAAAAGTCCTATTTTTGCTCTAAGAAGCTGTTTTCTCATATCCAAATCAGACCTATGACCAAGGCCAGCTTTACATACTTGCCTTGGCCTTCTCTCATTTCCTATAAGACATACTAAGAAAAAGGAAGAGGGAGTATATGTTATAAAAACTAGGTGAAATTGGCTGACTTCTCTTCCAAGATTCATAATTATAGAATACCTTATAAGATTCTATAATTTTGTGTAGAGTAGTTAACAGACCCTGTATAATAAAGCCAGCAATTAAAATTATGCTGTACAAGGTGCTATTTTTTCAATATAATAACTACTTTTTAAAAGAGCATGCAGGTCAGGCTCAGTGGTTCATGCCTGTAATCCTAGCACTCTGGGAGGCCGATGTGGGTGGATTGGTCAAGATTAGGAGTTCGAGACCAGCCTTGAGCAAGAGTGAGACCCTGTCTCTACTAAAAGTAGAAAGAAATTAACTGGCCAACTAAAAAATATATATATATAATTAGCTGGGCATGGTGGCGCATGCCTGTAGTCCCAGCTACTGGGGAGGCTGAGGCAGAAGGATTGCTTGAGCCCAGGAGTTTGAGGTTGCTGTGAGCCAGGCTGACGCCACAGCACTCTAGTCTGGGCAACAGTGAGACTATGTCTCAAAAAAAAAAAAAAGAGCATGCAGATGAAATTAGAATGCATCTTTTTGCCATATGAGGATCATCACTCAATGAAAATAAAACCACTTCTATGTAACTAACTTCAGTTAAAACAAGGAACATTTATAAATCATACAGAAACATAACATTTTAAAAGTTCATTCTTTTGTTTATAAAAGTACTATATGCTCATTTTAGGAAACATGCAAAATTCAGAAACATGCAAAAAATTAAAAATAATAATCCTACCCCCCAAAAATTATATTTAAGAACATTTTGATGCACAATGAATATATGGTAATCTCCGATGTAATGTGTGTAGTTTTAACTATGCTTGAGCATATAACCTTAACTTCTTGGCATATAATCTATTATAGTTTTGCTGAAGCTTGAATTTTAATCACGAATCTGATTCTGAGTCCAGTTCTAAGTCTGGTCGCAACTGAGTGAACATCATGGCCAGTAATTATAATTGGCCACAATCCTCACTTCATTGTGGTTCTGTGCTATACTTATTGTATATAAGTAATAACTAACAATTTATACTTTATTGCAAATGGCATAAATTATGTACTATGGAAATATTCACACATTTGGGAACTCATACATTTTCTTGTAAATATTAATTTCTATATCTCCTCTATTTTGTTTTTGTCTTTCAGTCTCTAATAAAAAGATTTTTTTTTTGTTTGTTTGTTTATTCTAGGACATACAATTGTACTTGAATGCCATCAGTTTCTATAGATGTTTTCATAATAGAAAAACCTTTCCTTCCTACCCCTACATGGGCAGGTCGATTTTCATTGAAAATGGCTTCAAGCTGGTTCTAATATTTACTCACTTATGCAGGCGCGTTCGTCAGCATGGAGCCTGTGTCCCGTAGCACATTCACAGTGGAAGGTGCCCAGAGTGTTAATACAGCGCTGCTGGCAGCCTCCATTCACCACCGCACATTCATCGACATCTAGAGGAGGAAGACAGATGGCCAGGATTACAATGTTATTCCAATGTCAGCTTCGGAGAAGTGGCACAATATTTCTTTGATACACAGTATGTGTTATGTTGTACAAAGGCACCATCTCTGTTGCCACAAATCTTTGCTTGTTTGATCCATTTTGCTCCACTGTGTAAACAAGAAAATGTAGATGGAAACTGTATTGAGCTTTTTAAATCTCAGCAACGATGAGCATAGGGATTGTCTCACAATTTTCTGTACTTCACATGCTAGTTAATTAGACAGATCTGAGATACAGATATTTCCTTGGGGAAGAAAAAGTGGAGGGGAGAATTACAATGAGCTACTCTATCTGGAGCAGCACACACCGGCAGACAAACACCTATTATTGGTCTGACGCTGCTGAATAAAGCCAGTAATAGAGTTAAGACCTTGAATCTCCTCGGGTGCTATGGTGGACATCAGGGCACAGATAGATAAATTAAAATAAAACTAAGATTTGGTGTTCTTAAAAATACATCAGGATATTTTTTCCATTGATTAAGCTTTTTCCTTCTCACTCCAGGTGCTATTTTCTGAAATATCATGCTTATACGAGAGGTTACTTTAATTTTAGAAAAAAATAGAAAAAGGTCAAGATTCATGACTACCCACGTCTTATGATCAGCTAAGGTTATGATAAATGAATATAATGGTCATCTTCCATTAGGAAAAAAATCAATTTATCTTTCAGAACCTACACTTCCTGTGCCCTATGTAATCAGTACTTATGTATCTAAAAATCACAAAAAGAAGATATCCAAAAACATAGGGAAGTATTTTCAGGTTATCAGTGGAGGAAAAACTTCTACATTTTCTTGATTGAGGATTTTTTATATATATAAAATAAAAATCTATGTCTTTTAGTAAGTTTAAAAATAAAAATCATCTTTTTTAGAGAGGTAGAGATTTTACATGGAGAAGTATGTGTTTCATGCATAGAATGTCCTGACTTTCCCTGCCCCAGTCCTAGATACTCTGGCAAAGATGTTGGGTGTGAATATTCTTTACTAAAATATAAGTCATCCTACTAGACAATTAACTTTACAACAAGCAGCATTAATTCCACAGGGCAAGATCCTTATCCAAGAAGACATCAAAATGGAGAAGAAATACTATTGCAATGACTAATCATAGCACCTTTTCATTGTACAAGCCTATGATCTGTAATGAATGTTTTCTACCTTAATAAAGACTAGAGGATATGATTTAAGGGAAGCAAGAGTTTTTACTTGGTATTTTTTAATGAAAAAGAAAAAATCTCTATGCAAAGAATATATTAAGTCTCACTTATACAAAAAAAAAAAAGTCCCACATTTAAAACTGCTAGTTCTATATTTTACATATTTTATATGATCTAGTATTTTCCTTTAAAAATTAGATATCCTGTAGTAATTCCTTATTTTTAAAAGAAATCTTACTTTAGAGGTAAGAATTACTGACTTTTTTGAAGTACTAGAATTTGAGTCACTGGTAATAAAACCTCTAGGTTTTTTTCATATAAACTAATGTTAAACCAGAATTCTCCATTTATATTTATGCTGGCTAAATTTTTGTCATCTTCCTTTAGGGTATTATTCTGTGAAGTTGAGATACAATTTTAAGTTTAATCTGTAAACCCTTGAATTAGATACCCTTCTCAAGGTTTTTGTCGTAGACGCATAAATAAAATTCTTAATTACTAATAGTAATATGTTTTAGATGATAAATGATTTTTCCATCATGAAGAATTATCATCATATGCCATACATGTATTTAAATGTATGAAAAATTTGATAAAGGGTGTGCACAGGTGTAGATGGCTGTGTCTGAAGAGGGAAAAAGTATCGAGATGGGTGGAGTTCCGGGTATGTGTGGGGGTGTGTTGGATAAAAAGATTTTAGCCATATCTATGATGTTCTAATATTTTACAAGAAAATAGTTATCTAGGTGTTATTTGGGTAATAAAAAGTAATTTTAAAGAAAGAAGCATAATATGACTGCCTCCCATGACTTACTCACCAAACTTCAATAGTTTTTTGACAAAAAAAGTCAGCAAAAATAAGAAAAATTATGGGGTTCATTCCAGAGATAAGAATAGTCATAGATTTTTTTCTTCTAGTACATTTTAATGTGTTCATATTGTTAATTTGCACCAGAATTATCATGAAAGTACTATGGTTTAGAAAACACACAGACACACACATGGATACAGCAAGCCAAACTTCCTTTGTACTTTGAGTCAGATAGTTTTGGAAAAAAATATCTTAGTGTTGAAATTTAGCCAGTTACCTTTTCTGTGTGTGACTCAGTTTTCTTCTTTATAAAATGGGATAATAATGATGGCTATATGTGCTATCCTGTGATGTTTTTTTCATATTTATGCACACGATTTTGGTATAAGCTAATGCTTGAAATTATATATAGAAATTAAAAGGGTTATTTTACTCCACTGAGTGATGGAGCTAACAATATAAGATCATAAAGTAAGAGTGAGCAATATAAGAATTCAGGGGAAATCCATTTGGCTCAGGGTGAGAAGGAAATGCTTGGGGGAAAAGTGAGAATTGAGCGCATGGAGAAGTGCGTGGGCAACTCAAAAGTGCAGTGCCTGTGAGGTGCACATTCTGAAATTTAGCATTTAGGTCTATCAGGCTGGAGAATAAGGTTGGCAGAAAGAAATAAAGTTGAAAAACAAGCCTAAAATCTCCTTTTAATTAATTTGGACACTAAAGCATTCCTCTTCTTGATTTGCAATACAGTGTACTTCAGGGCAAGTTGAAACATAATAGGCTGTGTTCACACAGTAGCAAAGCAAACTTATTAAGAGTTAAAAAAAAATCAATTGCTCATAGAGTGGTACCAAATACTAAGTAATTGGTTTGACTTAGTTTTGCTTTTTTGCCCTTTCAGATACATGAATTTACTGATTGGGCATTGTGGAATCGGCAATTTTCAAACCTGGCAGCACACTAGAATCACTTCGTAAGCATTTCCAAATACTGATGCCAGGGTCCTACCCTTCAAGAGTCTGATTTAATTAGTCTGGGGTAAGGCCTGGGAATCAAAACATTTTTAAAACACGTGAAGTATTTCTTATGGGTAGTCAGATTTGAGATAGCCTTGTACAGTCAGTACTTTCATTACCTTGGGATCTTGTTAAAATGCAGTTGCTGATCTTGGAGATCTGCAGCTGAGGACTGAGATTCTGCATTTCTAACTAGATCCAAGTTAATTCTTATGCAGCTGGCCTGTGGATCACATATTCTAAGTAGCGAGAGCGTAGACAGTCCTCTGTTCAACCATAAATGTCACATGGACTACAAATGTCATGGTTTGACTCAATTTCTCAGTTGTTTGACCAAATTAGACCAATTCAGACCAAATTTCTAAATCAATCCTTAGTCCAAAGCATTTAAATATATGTATGTATTAGAGCAAATGAAATCATAGATATAAATTCAAGACAGTTTTAGCATTATTTGTTATAGGAAATAATTTGCTTCCGCAAAATGTGAAGGAAATGTTACTTCTTCTCTGACGGAATACCTCCGATATAGGATAAAACCGGGTTAAATTGCCATGATATTAGACCCTCATGCTGGAGCTGTCACAAGTGATTTTCTTTTCCATCAAGATTCTGTCCAACAGAGTTAAAAACCAGAAATGTCAATATTACATTAAAATGTTATTATCAAGTATACTTCATGTGAAGAAACGATTTCTCAAAAATTCTCTGAGTTATATCTTCATGTTAGCTGCTTATGGAAAGCCCTGCCGTTAGAATTGGAACTCCAGGACACTGCTGGGAATAATGACAAAGTGATTAGAATTTTTTCAGCATTATCACTGTGATATGGACACAAGATTTCAAGACTTTATACTATAAAACACTGTCAAAAAGAATCAACTATGTCTGCTGTTTTTCCTTTTAATGCACTTTTTCTACATATTTTTCCTGTATTTATCCCAAAAACTATTTCCCCATATGGTCACAGAATATAATATCTTAAAAGAATTCATATTATTATCAACCATATTTTGCACATAAAAGCTCCCTAAGACAACAATGATCCACTTTTGTTTCCAAACAACCAAATTGTTTCATATTATTTTTCTTAGATTGTGTGACCATTTACCTGAGAACCAGAGTAAGATAAATTATTCTTCCATTGCCTTTTACTATACTATTTTCAGAAACCTGTTAATTGAAAATATGAGTTCCTGGGGTGCTTTATATTGGAGATTTCATTGTAGAAATATTAGGTTTGAAGGAAATATAGATGAGTGTGGTGAAGATTACACTAAGTTTTCTCTGCGGCCTTATTTTCACTATTTTCTACCATAATAGTAATCACTTTATATATCAAAACTGCTGACTTTTTACTCATAATTTGTAGTGCCTGACAGAATGAACTCATTAAAGTCAAAGATCTTATTGTCTAAAACATTTTCTGGCACATACACCTTATAAATGTTCCATGGATGACTGAATGGATGAGTGGTTTGAGAGCAGGCCACAGCATTCAGTCTTCTTATCCATCTATATTCACGAATGCGATTTCTCAGAATTGGGCTCTTTGCTTCACCCTTGCAGTAGATTCTTAACATTTATTTTTGACTATTCACAAGAAGCTTTATAAATCTGAGGTACAGGCCAGACATGGTGGCTCACGCCTGTAATCCTAGCACTCTGCAAAGCCGAAGAGGGCAGATCGCTGAAGGTCAGGAGTTCAAAACCAGCCAGAGCAAGAGTGAGACCCCATCTCTACTAAAAATAAAAAGAAAATTAATTGGCCAACTAAAATATATAGGAAAAATTAGCCGGGCATGGTGGTGCATATCTGTAGTCCCAGCTACTCAGGACACTGAGGCAGGAGGATCTCTTCAGCCCAGGAATTTGAGGTTGCTGTGAGCTAGGCTGATGCCATGGCACTCTAGCCCCAGGCAACATAGTGCGACTCTGTCTCAAGAAAAAGAAAAATCTGAGGTACAGAGTCATTTCTAAATTTTCTGATGAATAAATTTGAACTGTGTCTGTAGTGAATATTGACTGGTTGCCTGTTGGGATTCACCCATTTTTCTTCTTCTCTCAGGCTAAATAACCCCCAGATTTTTCTTCATGAAATTTTACCTCCTTCATTTCAGAGAAGCTATGTAGTTTATGTGGGATTGATGAACATCACCCCTCTTCCAGTTCTAGGGTGTGCTCTGCATAATTTCATCTCCACTTACCACAGGAATTGGATCTGCATTTGCATATGGCTTTCTCATGAAGAACAAACTAGTTTAGATGTGATTCAATCAGCATAAAGCTCAACATATAGGTTGGGAATCCTGGAACACAGATTCCGCCTTGCTCTGGAAATTGTAAGGCGTGGATATGAGCCATTTGCAGTAGCCACGTCAGTGATGGAAGCTACACTAAAGATAGGACAGAACTGAAGAACTCACAGAGAACTAGAGTTGGAGCCCGATTGTACTGTGCCTGTAGTTCTCCTTACAGCTGAACTTCTCAGTTAAGTGATCATAACATCTTTTGTTGTTTAAGCCTTTTGAGTTGCATGACTCTCTTGGTTGTAAGCAAAACCATCTTAACTGATGCATGTTATAAATTGGAGTGCAGGTCCAAGAAAGTCATCAAGTGCAGTTCAAACACAGCATCTACTTTTCGAAAAGATTTGTTGACCTCTTAATCCATAAAATGTTTTAATCTACATTTTACCAAGCAACCAAAAAGTCATGCTTTGTCATTATTTTTCATAGTATTTTTTGGGGAAATTATATTCTGTCAAAGTTCTAATGAATTTGGAGATTTGTGACAATCTTAGTTCATCTTTATTACCAATGTTAAAGGTTTATCAAACTGCCTGTACAAAGTCATGATACATCTGATAGTGCCAGGTATGCTAAAGTCACCTTCTTGAATGGTTTCCTCACAGTGAATGATCATTCCCTACCTTTCCCCCCAAGCTTTAGCCTCTGCTTTTTCCTTCTGTTCCTTTCTTGGCAACTACAACTAATGGTAGCTTGACACTCAGATCTAAGCTGGTAGAAAATAAATGAATCCTGGTAACATTGTGGAAATTATGGTTTTTCTTATTCCTGCCCTTGCTATAAAAAAATTAAAAAGTTACCAGTTTTCTAGTTCAGGCATTCACCAAATAATAACAAAAAACATTTGGTTCAGGAAAGAACCAATTAGGACATTTGAAGAGAATGACAATATTAAGAAAAAGCAAAGCTCAAAGGACTTTTTATCTTGTGCTAAAGATAAAAGGGTAATATGCACTCTCTTAGAAAATGCAATTAGTTTGGCCCATGTAGAGTAAGGGTTAAGTGGAAAAAGATAATGCTTAAGATGTAGTTAGAGCCTGATCATGGAGGGGCTTTTACAACATACTAAGGAATTGTGGCTTTACTTTATAAGCTGTGAGCATTAACAGGATGAATAATAGATTAGAGGGGTGGGAGATTGAAGGCAGAAAAGCCAATCAATAATCATTGCAAGAATCCAGGTAAAAGATAATGAGGACCTGACCTAAGCTAGTAGCAATGGATATAGAGAGGTGTGGGCAGATGTAAAAGAAGTTAAGGAGAAGAAAAAAAATATGACTTGATTACTAAGTGAATGTGATGGAGAAGAAAGAGTCAAGGTCAACTCCCTGGAGCAATTGGATGGATGGTAGTGATAGTCACCAAAATAGCACAAGAGGAGAAACATTGGATATTAGAAAAATAGTTCAGTTATGGACTTAAATGTTTTAATGGGCAAGTGAGATGGAAAGTTGGGAATAACTACTAAGCAATTGAGTATATGGACTAAGAAGAGGAGAAAAATATGAGCTGATGTTTCAACTACTATTTATCTATATGCACAAGCCTGAAACTCAGGAGTAACCCTTGACACTTTCCTTCACCCATATCCAATCTAATATCAAATTTCACTGTATCAAACTTACCTCCCATCACTTGTCAAATCTGTTCACTTCTCATATCCACTGTCGCACACTAATCCAGGTACACTGATGGATCCCTCCACATTCACCAGCAGGCCCTCTAATCTCTGCTGTAGGATGCACAGTGATATAACCAACAAAAATATTATCAATTCTCCCACTCTCACTCCTGCCACAGTTTTATACCATTCAATCACTTCTGATTACTTTTAGGATTAGACTGAACACCAACATGATATGCAGATCTCTGTGTGATCTGGTCTCTGCCTCCTCCTCTAACCCTATCCTGTTAGTATTTTTCTTTACTATATTTTAGCAACACTGATACTCTTTAAGTTCCTTGATGATTCTCTTTTAGTTTATTCCCCTCCCTTTTACCTAGTGAGTACCTATGCATCCTATAGATGTCCACCCAAATACTACTACCTCACAGAGGCCTATAGTTTTCCCTCAATCTAGATCAGATTTATGTCATGCCACCTTGAGACTACCTTCCTTTCAGAACTATTAACTCATCTATGCCATCTCCATATAGATAGCAATTCAATCCACAAGAGAGGTGATATTACCAAGCAAAAACATACAGATTAAGAAGAGAAAGGAGTGCAATAATAAATCCTGATGAATACTGACATTTAAGGCAGGCTTAAGTAGGAACACACATAGCTGACCTAGAGGGGATACGAACGAGTAGGAGGAAAACCAAAAGAGTTGGGGATCATTAAAGTCAAGGGAGCGGGAGTTTAAAGAGGAAAAAGTCTCCACACAGAGATGTCAAGTAGGAAATGGAAAGTACCCAGTAGATTTAGGAAGAAGGATTTCACTGCTGACATTGATGAGAAGGATGTTAATAATAACATTTCTGTGTAACAGTTAAATTAAACACTTACTATATGTCATGCCCTACTCTAATTTCTTTTTAATTTTTTGGAGACAGGTTCTTGCTCTGTTGCCCAGGCTGGAGTGCAGTGGTATTATCATACTTTACTGAAGCCTCAAATTCCTGGGTTTACATGATCCTCCTGAGTAGCTGGGACTACAGGTGCACTCCACCACTATGCCTGGCTAATTTTTAATAAAAAACAATTTTGTGGAGACAAGATCTTACTGTATTGCCCAGGGTAGTCTTGAACCCCTGGCCTCAAGCTATCCTCCTGCCTCAGCCTTCCAAAATGCTGGATTACAAATGTGAGTCACTGCACCTGCCTCTAAATTCTTTATATAAATTAGCATATTTAATACTCAAAATAGTCCTATAAAGTAAATAGTGGTATTACTCTTATTTACAGAGGGGGATGCTGAGACATAGAAAACTGTTTCAGTGGAGTGGCTGGATTGGTCCCAGATTGCAGTGGGTTGGGTTGAAGAAGAAGCAGGAGACCAAGAAAGGAAGACAGGGCATTCAGACATGCCTTGTAGTAAGTTTGACTCTATAGGAGACGGGGTTGTATTTAGACAAAAAAGTGTGGTAGTGGGAGAGGGTTTTTAAAGTGAATGCCACTTGCAGAAGCTTAAATACTCACTGAATAGGGTCAATAGAGAGTTGATTTAAAGATATAAAAGAGAGAGGGAATTTTCAAATTATTGAGAATCTCATTAGTGCATTCTAAATGAAGGCATATGTCGGGAGAGGATTTGCCACGGACGCTACACATTTTTGGCGTGTGTGGTAAGAACACAGGGCCCTGCTCACTCTTTGCCCAAGCCATTTTTCAGGGCTTTATTTCCACGGAGAAGTGAGCTAACATCTCCCCTGAGAAAAAGAGCAGCCTTGTTTCCACTAACTATAAAAGTGGTAGATCCTCTAAACTCAGTGTTTCCCTGATATAGTACAACCAATTGCAGGTACAGACATCCATGATGGGCTCTTGGTGTCACTGCTGTGGGATTTGGAGGAGCATGGCTAACTGACAAAAACAAATGAAGCTCTGGCCACTGCTTTTTCCATGAATAACAAAGTCCTTTTTTCTGACCCAAGAGTCTCATGTCTTTTGTCAGCATCCATGAAACTGTAAAAGCTTAGCTTGTTAGTGTAAAAGCAGGGTAAAATCCCAGACCTTGCACATTTCTTGACAGTGTACAGAATGGAAATCACACACATGATCATCTACTACTTGGGGTTAGAGAGAGCATATCTGTAGCTCTCTACAGATTGGAAGGACCTGAGGAGCATTGAAGGATGTTCCCGTCTTTTCCCCTATTATAATGATGCCTGTTGATTGCTTATAGCCTTGGAATTATGAGTAAAGCATGATGCTGGGTAGATCTCTGGTCTGCCTGAGCCTGCCTGATTTGACAATCTGATCCTTTGTGTTAGTTTGGAAGGGAGGAAGGAAAAGAGGTTACGCTGTTACGTCTTTTTGTGATTTTAAAGAACATAAGGACACAAATACCTAACTCAGAGGACCAACAATTTTACTATATTGTTAGCTTTCTGAGGGCAGAGATGGTATCTGTTTTGCTTAACACTGTGCTTCTAGTATCTATTCTAGTGTTTGGCCTGTAGTAGTTGCACAGTAAATATTTGTTGAAAAAAATTTTAAATGTACAGCTGAGTGATGGATAGCTAAATTGACAGAGGAAAAGAGTTAAAATGACAGCAAAGGAGAGTGAGAAAGAGATGTGAGAGAAGATGGGGGTGGCAGGATCTTGTAGAATCTTGGCATTGAAGGAGATTCTTTTTAAAAGGAAATAAACAATGGTATCAATACTGCTGAAATCAAGCAAAATGGGGACTGTAAAGAAACTGGTGGATTTGGAAATAAGGCCTTTCTGCCACAGTATAGAATGTGGATAGCAAGTTAGCTTTTTGTGGATCTCTAATTCTTTAATTTTTTCCCAGTTCCAGAATATTATATTCTTTCTTCCTTACTGAGAACAGGGCTACCAAAGTCATGATTTTATGGCTGTATTATATTGTTACCTTGCCTATAGCATGACTCAATTATCATTCCTAAAAACCACAGTGTGACAAGGCTCAGGTATATGGTGGTACAATATCGACATCATAGTGAATGTGATGTGAATGTGGGAGCAGAAAGCAACAAAAATAAAACATGTACACAGAGCCTACTAAAAACAGCCATTTAACATATATCAGATGGTCTACAAAATTGTTTCGAACTTCATAGGATTAAGCACAAATGGCAAAGGAAGGTAAGTGCACCAGTGAAACTGAACCTGAGCAAAAAATTCACATAGCTGTGTTGCTTAGCTAAATTTCTTTACTCCCAGTTTAACTCACAGTCCAAATACATTGATTCAATTCCAGTTTTCAAGGAAGAGCCAAGCCCTTGGTGGGCTATGAATTAGAGGTGTTTCCAGACGTGGATGAGGTGTTCAGCCTGGGCATTGCACTAGAGAAACAGAAACCTCAAACCAAACTCTCAGTTCACTCCCTAGGAAAAGGAATGGCATTCCCCTTAGAGATTTTAATCTTTTGGCCTGTGTTTAGTTAGTTCTGCCTCCCCACTTTCTCCCTAGGTCGAACATGACTCTAGCATTTAAGTGGTGATTAGTGGTTCTCAAGTCAGTGGTGAGTGGAGACAAGTCTGGAGAGGAAGAGGAGAAAACCAACACAGGGCTTGGAAATCTGAGGCAGGTAATAAACAATGGTTGGTTGGATACCTGCCTGAGTGAGATAACTGGATTAATCTGGGCATTATTTAAAGACCCTTCTGAAGACCTTGGAATATCTAAATCTAGGGGTCTCAAGTAAAGGAAGACACTTGGAATACTGGATATTCTAGAGGTCACTGCTTGAAAAGTGCATCTTTTCCCGGGTGTTTGGAAATGAAAGAGGGAGAGACAGACAAGTTGGGACAGCCTTAGGACCTTGTACAACTCTAGATCACTGAGCAGTTGGGGAAGCAGGATTAGGATACGCAAGCTAGAAATTAAAACTCAGAAAAGGAGCTCAGGAACCAACCACTTTCTTTCATTACTTTCAATTGACCCTATCCACCTTCTTCTGATTGACTCCATTTCAATGCCATATCCCAACCAAAATGGTCAAATTAACTGAAATGAGCTGGTTCTTTCTAAACACCCAAAATTACAGCTTATACTACAAATGGTGGTTTGATAGAAATAGTAATAATGATAAATGAATATTGACTGTGAAAAGATCTAGTAATGCTGTTATCTGCACTGAACTTTTTTCCCTTCTCTTTTTCCTGGTTATAGAGCTCCTCTCTTGTATACTGGGATGTAGTGGGGGCTGTTCCCACTCTTGTGACCCAGGACCACCACCAAACCCATAGGGGAGTACACAACCTCTTGCTCACACAACCTGAGGAATTCACCTTCCTAGCCACAGTGAGTAGATCAAGAAAGGGGATGTGACTCAAGCCAAATTAAGCAGAATCCTACCAAAGGCTTTTGCAAAAGCTATTAGGAAGGAAACATTATATTTTCTTCAGCATTCCCTCATTATAAAGACAGTGAAAACATTTAGCTTCTAGATGTCTTTTCCACCAGGAAGAGGGTCTAGTTGAAAATAAAGACAACCCACTGGAAGATACAATCAGGAGATGAAAAGAGACAGCCCTCTGAAGACAGTGTTTAAGTGCCTATATACAGTTCTGCCTAAGAGCTGGACTATACCTGGATTTTTCACTTACATATTGCAATAGCCTCCGCACCAATCAAACAATAACAACGCTAAGCTGGTGTGAGGTGGATTTCTCTCAGTTACAACCAAAAGAGTCCTAATTAATCCAGGATTATCTTAAAATGAGGCCACAATCCTGGATGACTCAAAGAATATCTTTTAAGAAATGCATCTGTTATTTCATATTCCTGACATGAAACAAGTCATTTTTTTTTTTTGTCCCTCCTAAAAACCCATGAGATAGGAATTATCTATTCTCAGGACATCTCTAACTCATTGTTCATGTTTATGTTGAACCAGTAACTCTATGCTTTGAATAATATTCTGGGGACTCTCACATGCTATGGCAATAAACATATTTCCCAGAGCAGGTAAAGATTTTTGGCTGTGACTCTGGCTTGTCTACTGTTTTGCAGCTAACAATTCTATATTCTGGGTAATCTAAGAAAAGGGAATGGCAGGAAGAAAGCTGGCCTGCCTTGGGTTTCTACCCTGTTTCAGACACTTCAACTATTTTATCCTTTTATCCTTCCTGAAACTCTAAAAGACAGGAATTATTTTGAATTTTACAGATAATAAAACTAAGACCCCAAGAAGTTAAGCAATTTGCACAGGTTTTGTTAGTGTCAGATCTGGGATTTGAATTCAGATTAAAAAATAAGATAATTTTGGATTTGTTGCCAACATACTTAAATAGCGTGCTGTTCGTGCTTATCATTGTGGCTGGTTTAAATTTTTTCCCTCCACTCAGATGAAAATAAGATGAATGGCTAGATGATAAAATGTCTGTTATAAGCTCTGTTAACAACTTCCTTTAGGAAGAACCTCTCCCCTCTCCTTTCACTTCCCCCACCACATGTCTAATTTGTTATCCAATTCTAACCACTAATTAATTAGGCGACAAATGATAAACTAGACAAGCAAAGCACCCTCCACACATAGTGAGAGACAAAGAATGACAAAGAAAGGAGGGTGAGTAGGCAGGGCTATATGATGTAATAATGGTAGACCTCCCCACAAGATTTACTCATAACTGTTTTATGAAAACATATTTTCCATATCCAAGTGCAAATAGGATAATAATATGTGCTTCTCAATTTTCATGACTGATTTCATGATGTTTCATGTTCTATCACATTTATTACATAATGTTTTCCCTTTTGAGATAGCAGACTATCATTGGTGGCAGAGAGACTATAAACTGCAAGAGAAAAGGTTGTCCTATCAGAAGCAGGCCTGAACTACTCTTTGGCATTCCATGTACACCTTTCCAACTTATGCTCACGAATTTGACTATTTAAACTTATTTTATGTTTAAAAATATTTGCTCTATTATTACTACTAGTCATATAGACTGCTCGCTCTCTCTCTCTCTCTCTCTCTCTCTCTCTCTCTCTCTCTCCATCTCTACTTCTACAGTGTTTGGTGACTTATCCAAATATAATCTTGGCTTTCTTTTCAGCAAAATGTAATTATCAATTAATTATTTTTGTCATCAGTAACAAATAAGACCTCAGTACACTGTTTATGCCTAACGACATATTATTTGGGAAAACGTGATAGACTCCTCAAATTGCCTTTTCATAATGTAAAATGTCTTGTTTTCTTGGCAAGTAAGATTACAGAATTCCTAGGAAAGTGTAGGAGATATAAAACATCTTTTTACAAAATAGCAAGAATTTTTATTAGTGTGTACAGAAATAATAATTAATCTCACACCTTCCCACCACTCTCAGATCTAAAAACATGTCAGTTACTTCAGTTTTGATTGATATTTTTCTCTTCATGATGAATCATACTTTCATGCTTCTTTGTATGGCTACTCATTTTTTATTGGATTTCAGACACTGCAAATTTTACCTTGCTGAGTGCTGGATAGTTTTGTATTCTTCTAAATATTATTGAACTTTGCTCACAAATGCAGTTAAGTTATTAGAAACAGTTTAATAATTCCAGATCTTGCTTTTAAGAGTTGTTATGTAAGAGAGGAACGGTTTCTAGTCCAGGGCTAATAATTCTCTAATACTGAGGGACCACATTGATTATCTATTCTAGTGCTTCAGGTATTATGAGGTTTTCCAATCTGGATGGTGAGAAGAGGCACTATTTCTGACCCTTATGTGAGCATTATTGAGAACTGTCTTCTGTAACACTTCTGAGTGCTCCTTTCCCTAGCTGTGCATAGCTCCCTCACATGTACGTGTTGATCAGAATTCCTCTAAATACTTGAGGAAGATTCTCTGCTAATTTTTCTATCACTATCATAGCTGCCCACAATGGCCCTGCCTTCAGGCTAAAAAGCCTTAAAAATGGATAAGTCTTCCTTTTATAATCCCCTTCTTCCAACTTGATTCCCTTCTAGAATCTTTCTACTTTTGTTCTCTTAGGTAATTGCTAAAAAAATAAATAAATAAACATGCATTGAGTTTATTGCTACCTATGAGAGGTTTGTTCTGATGGGAGCTTAAATGGCCATTTAGAAATAACTTGAGTAGTTGCCTCCAAATCATCATTCTATCATATTCCCAAACACATAGAATATAGTTACTGAGAGCATCAATAAAAGTAGTTATATACTAATCAAATTATATAAAATTATAGAAGTAGGACTAGCAATTAAAAATTAAATTCACATGATTTTTCTTCCAGTGTAAATAATCTATATGTTCTTAAATCAGTGAAAATTTCTCTGATAAATAAACAATTTGTTTATTGTTTACCCCTTATAAAATTATTTTAAAGGATTTATTTATTTTTTATTTCCAAATATTAAAGGGTACAAAAGTTTTTGTTACATGGATACACCCTATAATGCTGAAGTCATGGTTTTCAGTGTGCCTGCCAACAGGACAGTGTTCATTGTACCCAATAAGTAAGCTTTTACTCTGTATCTCCCTCCCAACATCTTCCTCCTTAGTTCCCATTGTCCTTTACATCTTTTTGTGCCCATGTGCACCCATCATTTAGCTCGCACTTAATAGTGAGAACATAGATGGGGTTGGTTTTTTTCTTCTTGATTTGTTTGAGTTCATTGTAGATTCTGGAAATTAGTTCTTTGTCAGATGTATAGTCTGTGACATCAGCTGTGACAACCTGGGAACGGAGGCCATCAGAACTCTGCTGAGACTGCTCTTCAGTGCAACTTTACTATACAATCTCTACGCGGTTCCCTGATCAGTATGGAGGCCATTCCATATGATGTCCATTCACTCTGTTAAGTATTTCTTTTGCTGTGCAGAGGCTTTTTAATTTAATTAACTCCCATTTATTTATTTTCATTGCCATGGTATTTGCCTTTGGGGTCTTAGTCATAAATTCTTTGCCTAGGCCTATATCTAGAAGAGTTTTTCCTACATTTTCTTCTAGAATTTGTATTATTTCATGCCTTTCATTTAAGTCTTTAATTCATCTTGAATTAATTTTTGTATATGGCAAGAGATATGGGTCCTGTGTCATTTTTCTACATGTAGCTATCCAATTTTCCCAGCATCATTTATTGAATAAGGCATTCTTTCCACAGTATATATTTTTTCTGCTTTGTTGAAGATTAGTTGGTCAAAGTGATCAGCTCCTGCCCCTTTTAACTTCCCTGGTGTGTGTGTAGGGGCACCTGACTTCCAGTCACAGGCATGTGAGAGTGTTTGCTCTTCCTGCTGCCTTCCTGGCCTGGCAAGGAGTGACGTGGGGGCAATTGCAGCACAGCTGATCCCTGCATAGACTGGCTGTTCTGGACCTGAGAGCTCAGAGTAGCATCAGCTGTGACAACCTGGGAACAGAGGCCAGCAGAACTCTGCTGAGACTGCTCTTCAGTGCAACTTTACTATATAATCTCTAAGCGGTCCCCTGATCAGTATGGAGGCCCATGGTGGTGGGCAGGCCCTCAAAGCTCAAGTCGTAATGTCTATGTGGGGAACATGGGCCCCTGGGGTTCTCTCCTTTATCCCTTCCCCATGTGTAGGCATCTCCCCCAGGTACCTTCTGATCTTGGCAAGCGGATCTTCTTGTCCCCATCTCCCTCCCTCTGAGTGTCTCCCATTGCTTCTCTGATGATTTACAATGCTCTCTCCAAGAGGATTTATCCATAGGTAGGCTTCTACTTGCAACTTTTGATCCTCTCCTTGAGAACAGTGTGTGTGGGGTGCTTCTAGTCTACCATCTTGGACCATAGTCTATTTTAAAGAATGTAAATATTCAAAATTCCTTTATCAAATGATCTGATTAAATGGAAAATATTCTGATTGAGGTTCTAGGAAATTTGTGGTTCCTGGCACTCTCCACTCCTTGTTTTCTTCTTTTAGCTTTTAAGTCATGCACTCACATTAGAGTGTTGAAATCTGGTGCATAGCTATCTTCTTTGCAAAGTCTAGCCAACTTCCTAGACAACAAGAGATGCTTGTTAGAAGCATCTCTCATTCCCACAATTCCCACAACTTCACAAATCACCAGCTCCTTTGATCATATTGTGGCAAGTTTTAAGCAGAACTATTTCACATTTTCAATCCTCAACCCTTTTATGCTTTTTACTCCCTGACTTATTCTTCCAACATACTCTCTCTCCCTTATTTGCCACATCTCTTATAATCACCTAGAAAACTCTAGTCTTGAGATTATCCACACTTACAATTTCTCTACTATACTTTCATTGTGCAGCTTTTCTGGAAAATATACGGCCATAAAAATATGTGACTCTACAAATGCTTGGTCTTCAACATCAGCTGGCATTCAACAGTGCCCACTAGCTTCTCCCACACACCTCACCAGTGCTTGTGAACCTTATGCATCCTCTTCAATATGCTCACAAATTCAACATCTCAAGCTCTCAGTGGCCCCTAGAGAAAAGAGAAGCTATCAGATATAAATAGCTCATTTTTTCTTTGTTGCAATCCTATTTTGCAGACTTTTTTGGACCTGTATAGATATATTTATTTCATTTTCTTCCATCTTGCTGAAAGGTCTATTTTTTCACCTTTGGTTTTATTTTTGAACACTTTATTGCGAAAAATTTCAAATTCATAAAAAGTTTAAAGAATTGTTGATGAATACCCATATTCTCTTCATATATATTCACTAATTGTTAGTATTTTATTTCTATATAAATTTTTTTGTTCAAACTTTTAAAGGTAAATTTCAGACATGATGAATAATTCAACATTTATCCCTTAATAAAAATATTTTCTTATATGGCCATATTACCATTATCAAACACAAGAAATTTAAAATTGAGCAATAATTTTATCAAGTATATAGGATGGAAGGGTATCATCTCATAATTTAAGTATAAATGATTCAGCTTATATTTTTCAATTTTATTACAATATGAAAGCAATACTCATTCTATACAAAATGTACTTTGAATACCCAAACAACCATTCTATTTTTCACTTTCAATACAGTATCCAATAAATTGCATGAGATATTAAACAATCTATTATAAAATAGGCTTTGTGTTAGATGACTTTGCTCAGCTGTTAGCTAATGTAAATGTTCTGAGCATGTTTAAAGTAGGCTAGGCTAAGCTATGATGTTTAGTAGATTAGATGCATTTTCAAGTTAGGATATTTTCAAGTTACAATGGATTTATCTGGATGTAACCTCATCATAAGTTGAGAAACATATATGTGTGTGTATATACACATACATGTATATATATTTACTTAATACTTACACACACATTTACTCAAATTTTAAAACTATGTATTTCTTATTTACATTTCTTGAAAAGGTTTTGAAACAATGAATGACTATTGAGGAACGGCGAACACAGGTGTTTTCTAAAAACCTAGTTTTTAAAATACTATTCCTCACTAAAAGGAAAAAGGGCTCCTTGGAGAAATGACTGATTCCAGAACTGGAGCAAGGGAAGTACAAGGTGAGTCTCGAACATCTTTTTGTAATGGAAAGCTGGGAAATATTCAAGACTCATAAGTCTACCTATATTTATAAATTTATACTTTTTAATTCACCATGGAGTTGACTTCAACAAATGCTCATAAGGGAATTGACTTTGGTAAGTACTGTATTTTCAATATCCCCTTCTTTAAATCCGACTCAGCTCACATTCTTGATTTCCTTAAAGAACTTCCCCATTCTCTATTTTTAGCTCCTCAATATTCATTCTCTCCTTAAAGCACTGTTTTTTGTGGGGTTTTTTGTTGTTGTTGTTGTTATTGAATCATTAATCCTCTGAAAGTGCTCTTGGGAAAGTCACCAAGAAACTTTCAGCTGAATCCAATGAATTTTTCTAGTTCTCATTTTCATCCAACTCTTCATCATTGGATATTGTTGAACATTCTTTGACTCACTCTTATCTTGGCTTCCTCCTAATTCTCCCACATTTATTCGTTTATTTATTTTGAGACAGAGTCTCACTCTATTGCCAGGGCTAGAGAGCCATGGCATCGGCCTAGCTTATAGCAACCTCAAACTCCTGGGCTCAAGAGATCCTACTGCCTCAGCCTCCCAAGTAGCTAGGACTACAGGCATGCGCCACCATGCCCAGCTAATTTTTTCTATATATTTTTAGTTGGCCAATTAATTTCTTTCTATTTTTATTTTTAGTTGGCCAATTAATTTCTTTCTATTTTTAGTAGAGACAGGATCTTGCTCTTGCTCAGGCTGGTTTGGAACTCTTGACCTTGAGCGATCCGCCCACCTTAGCCTCCCAGAGTGCTAGGATTACAGGCATGAGCCACCGTGCCTGGCCTCTCCCACACTCTGTTCTGCTTTTTCTAGGCTCACTCACAGTCTCTTCTTCCTCTCACTTTCCTGCAGCTGTCAGTGTTCTCCTGGGTTCCTCACTTTGTCTCCAGACTCCTTAACAGGGTGAGCAAGGTCTTTCATGTCTTCTCCTGCTAAATCAATTAGTCACTCATTTTGATGCATAATTAGGTAAACATTTCTTTTCAAAATCTGTCCTTTTATTTCTCACCATTCCTATATATACTCTAACCATGATGATTTAACAATATTTACTAGTAGTTCTTGAGCATTTAATAACTACTAGGCACATTTTTAAACACTTTAAATGTAACCAATTCTCATTTAATCTTTCAAATAACCTTATAAAGAAGATGACCTTATTAGGAGCTCCGACATATCCATGTTCACATATCTATTAATCACCAGTACTACATTTGCATCCAGGTGGTCTAACACAGCACTGGGTGTCTTCAACGCTACTTTTACTTGAAGTTTCTCTATGTGCTTCATTCTCTCAAATCATAGGACATGCTCTTTCCTCTGCCTGGAATACATTTCTGCCCATTCTCTTTCTGGTTAGGACATCCTTTAAAACCCAGTCCCAGTGGAAAGTTGATGTATGCTGATTTAGATGGCTTCCACTATACTGCACAGTCTCTTGAATATATCTCTATCATTGCATTTATCAAATGATACAATTATTGATTCCATGACAGTAGATGTTGCCCTTCATTTCTTCCCTAACATTAGTTGTTATGGTGTACATTTTCAATAAATATTTGTTGAATGAAAATAAACTACAGCTTACGTAAGTGGCGAAATAGATCAGTTCATTTTGACACTGAGGAGGGGATAGGTATATACACATGTAATGAGTGCCGTGTGTACCGTCTGTGTAATGGACACGCTTGAAGCTCTGACTCGGGTGAGGCAAGGATAATATATGTAACCCAAACATTTATACCCCCGTAGTATGCTGAAATAAAAAAATTAAAAACAAATAAATAAGAGCTTTCCAGACTTCAATGTGTATACAAGTTACTTAGGAATCTTGTTAAAATGAATATTCTAGTTCTGTTAAGTGTGGGATATGGCCTAATATTCTGCATTTCTAACAAACTCCAAGTGATGTCCATGCTGCTGATCATGGATTACATTTTGAGTTTTAAGGGTACAAGTAGTACTTAAACTTCAGTGCACAAGAATAATATGAAGAATTTGTTTAAAATGAAGATTCCCAGAACTCATTCTTTAGATATTCTGATCCAGCAAGATTCAGGGCCCTGGAATCTTCATTTTAGTAAGCTTTCTAGGTGATTCTGATATTGTAATCCAAAGACCACAGTTTGAGAAAAACAGATGTAAACTCTAAAATTTAGAGTAACCTAAGTATAAAAAGTTCTCAAAGAATTAAGCAAATAAGTATTTTTTCCTTTACTTAATAGCTCGCATATGTCCTAAGATTTAATGAAAAAATAAAAAAGATGCCAGAAATTGCTCTTTATTTATATTACAAAAGCTTGAATTTGCTTTATATATTTTTGAAAATAGTTAAATTGCGTGTCACCTCTAATGCCACTTCTTTTTCTGTTCTAGTAGAAATTTCTATTAATATGCTAGAAATCACTGATTTATCCAATTGTACAATTTAAAAACACCATAAAAGGTAAACTACTCCAAACTCCTACACACTATAGGAGTCCCTTCTTCATCATTTTTAACAAATGGCTTTTCAGACTCTGATTAAACACTTTCAACTACAGGCGCTTGCTATTTTATCCTTCTTATGTCTTTCCATCCCTCCTGCTGCTGCTTCTCCTCCCTTTCTCCTTTGTATTTATGTAACCTAATCACATTGCAAAGCATTTGGAAAGGAAAGAAAAACCTCCATAATTATGTTTTTTTGTCTTCAGAGAAAAAGAGTTATTTTTTTAACATAAAAAATATTATAAACAAGATAGTACTAATAAAATGCAACATTTTGCTACTTTATTTATTTAGCAAAATTGGTACTTTTCTTTAATTTGTACTTTATTACTGTTGAAAATAAATATTTTATGTTTGTTTACAAGTTATGCTTCTTTTTCAGTGAAATATCTGTTTGTGTTTTTTAACCCATTAATAAATTACATTCTCCTGTTGTTTTCCTGTACCTTTCCTTGAGTAATGTTTACCAAAACTAAAAACAGAATCAAGAATTTCTTTTTGTTTTCTTTTACCAACAGCTTTCAACCAAATCTCCAATAAAGATCAATTTAATTTAAAGTGCACCTCTAGACTATCTAGGATTTAAGCATTTAATTAGAAATCCATTAAAATAATTGTATTCCCTTTTAATGTAGTCACTTAACCTGTAGTTAAATAGACTTCTATTATTATAAAAAAACTCATATATAACTGGTGCTATTTTGCTTAAAATTATCTTAGAAACATTAGCACTTATAAATTAAGTATAAATGTGCTGAATTCAAAACCCTAAAGTTACCGTTTATAAAAACTGGTGCACTGATTATATTTTAAAGTCCCAGCTGGAATAAAACAATATTCTTTTATTTATTTTTTTTCATTAATTTCAGTCAATCCCTCTGCACTAGGACTTGTCCATCCATTGTAGGAGGGGCACCAGCATGTAGGAAGGGGACATTGACTTTCTTCAACTTTCACTCCCCAAGCTAGGGTACTGTGTCCTTGCTCATGCACACTTGAGCTGATTTGCAGGGTGAGGCTCCCAGGCGTCTATGAGTATTTCCACCCCCTCCTACCCCAAGTATCTCCATGCCCAAGGAGCACAATAGCAAATAAAAACATCTTGACAGAGGAAAATGTTAGGCCAGAATTTCACAGGACCACAGAACAGAGAGACAGACTCGCGGAGGCTGAAAACAGGAGTTTTATTAACTAGCTCGAGCTAGGGTCCAAGTCCCAGAGCACCAACACAGCGGTCTCTGTTTGGACAAGGACCCTGAGCACTGTGGGATCGAGCCCTTTATACCCTGGGTGCATGAGTTGTCCATGCGCTTGCCCTTTACATTGATTGGTTGGCCCCCTTGTGTCCACATGCTTGCCCTTTACTTTGATTGGTTGGCCCCTTGTATCCGCTTTAATGCAGCATTTTATTTCACCCTAACTCTGATTGGCTTTTCCACGTTCTGGGTGCCATATGATTGGCCCTCGAATCCGGGTTTTCTTTCTGCATTTTGTTACATCCCATAATTCACTGAGATTAGCCTGCTCAAGCCAACTTCCTAAAAGCAAGCAAATATACAGAAGCTGAAAGAAAGCGGTTAGCCTGAGGTTTCACAGAAAGGGAGAGAGAGAGCGAGAGAGCATAAAATATAAGTTTTATATTTTAGAACCTTTAACAATACTTTCTTTTTCCTGCTTTTTGAACAAGGGGCCACACGTTTTCATTTTGCATTGGTCACCATGCACACACTTCTCACTTTCCAGGAGCTACTCCCTTTTGGTTTTATTGTGAACCTTTAACTAACTAATGAAGACACTCCTAATTTCCCTCTTTCTGCCACAAAATGCCTATTTCCACTCCTTTTCTGCTTTTTCTTGTGGCTTATAAAGTAAATCCCACCCCATTATGCCCTCCATCTGATTCTGTTTATTGAGTTGCTGTATATTGTCAAATTTCAAAGTTTTCAGTGTGTCTCTAATACCTATAGGTGCGAACTCCTAACATCCAAGTCAGTTCTTCTCTAGCAATGACTCTCCTTCTGGACTTATATCCCACTACTTTACTTTATGTACTCAAGGCTTAGTCAAACTGTGTCACTCATTATTGCAAAGGCTTTTTGCTAACTCCATGCCCTGACTTATTCATAACCCTGCACCTAGAGTGATCTTTTCATTTTCCATAAGCCAAAATGCTACTATCTTTCAGGTCACAGCCAAAATTTGTCATTTTACACAAAGACTTCCCTGGTTCCTTCAATTGGAAATGATTTAGTTCCCCAGAAAACTTCTATAGCATTTTGTTCTGTCCTTCTCTCTTATGAACATGTTATCTTGTGTTATAGTTATTTGTAAACATTCCTGTATTCTTCTCCATTAAAATATAAGCTCATTAAGGGCAAGAAACATGGATAATTAATTTTCTATAGTTAGCAGTTACATTGCTCATTTATAAAATAATTTTATATTCCTTTAATTTTGTGAAGTCAGTTCAAATAATATCATCTAACACATTTGAGATATATATGGAAACTGAAGCCAAGGTAAGTTAAATAATTTAGCTAGGATCAGAGAACAACTAAATGGCAGAGGCAGGATTCAAACCCATGGTTTCTGATGATAAATCTAGTGCTCCTTTTCCTACATACTATGCTACCTACAGTCATCTTTGCATCATCTAAAAGAAAATGACCCCTTGAACTTAACATAATATCTTGGGCATAATAGATATTGAAGAGAGATATAGTAATTAAAAATAAATAAACATATACATAAATATAAACAAAAGTACTCACTTGGAATCAAGTACTCACTTGGAATCAAGATAATGTACTTAACATAAAAGAGATCTGATAAAACAATTCACTTATGAGGAGACAAATCTTCAAATCTGAAAGAGTCAGTGGTGCCAAGAATATACTTGCTAGGGTTAGAAATATTCCAACAAATGTCACAGAATGGACTAGATTTAAGTCATTCATTTTTAGAGAGTGGATCTGATTCCAAAAGGGAGAACTCTGTTAGTACCTGATGTGACAATGTAAGGAAAATACATTTCCAGGCTTATCATTTAAGAGTTTCTGACTGCAGGCAAACAAGACATAGATGAGGTTCTCAGTGAGAATTGAACAAGGAAGAGAAATTTGTAGGGGCTGAAGTGCTTTAGTAAAGAAAACATGCATCTAACCCCTGTGCTCTTTCTTCCACTACTGTTCTGAACATGATTTTGTGGATTCACAAAGGCAGCAAGAATGAAAGAGATGGAAAAGTACAGGCTAGTAACATTCAAAAGGAAGCAAAAGCTGTCTGGATTCAGGCTGATAACGCTGAATTTGTCTAGGGACGGATTCTCTTGAAATTTGCACTTGATGCTCAAGAGGCCGTACCAAGAATTATCAGCTATAAGAAGGCACTCTAATTTAGCTTATGAAGCAGTTACTGCTCTGGTTGAATGGACATTGATTAGAAGTTGGAAGAATGTGCTGTAGTAGGTCAGGTTTTTATAATATATGTCTCAAAAATGGGAAGTTTAACCCAATATATAAACTTTATTTAGAAATAGACTTTATAGAATTGAACTTATTTATGAAGAACCTGGCATTTCCTACTACATAAGGTTGAGGAGGAGCTTACATTCTGAGAAAAGAGACAAAGCACAAAAGAGGCTGCCTCAGAGAAAAGGAAAATGAAGAAGAGCAGGACACAAAAGTAATTTTAAAATATATTACAACATTCACTTTGCAATTAACATTCTAGTCTTAAAATATTTCAATAAGAATGTAATATTTAAACTTTTGCAAAATTTAAGGAACATATATGAAGAAAAAAAATATCACTCTGATCTTAGAAGGGACTAAATAAAATAATACAAAATTACCTACCAATATAATAAAATAAATGAACTGTAACAGATCAAATGTATCTTTAAAAACACTTATTTACATGTTTTAATATGGTTAAGTAAAAATGGTAAATCTACCCTATGGAATATTATACAACAGTTTTGAAAGAATAATTTCTATTTAAATGTGTTGGCATAAAAAAGTCTATGTCATACTGCTAGATTAGAGAGAGAGTATCCCTTATATTAAATGCTTGGGACCAGAAGTGTTTCAGATTTTGGATTTTAGAATATTTGCATTATACTTATTGGTTGAGCATCTCTAATCTGAAAATCCAAAATTGGAAATACTGCAATGAGCATTTCCTTTGAGAGTAAAAAGGTTTCAAATTTTGGAGCATCTCAGATTTCAGATTTTGGATTAGGGATCTTCAACCTGCATATATATATATATATATATATATATATATATATATATATATATGCATTTAAGTAAATTCATAGAATCTACACACACATATATATTTATATATGCATACATGTATGTATTTTTATACATACTTTGAAGGAGACCACTAAGGATTCCCACAGAACCGACACCAGTTGTTAAGCCTAGGTAAAGGGAAGGGTAAACACAAAAGGTATGAAGGGTTACTAAGGAGAGAATTTCACCTTCTCTTTATTATTTACCCATGTTATAATAAGAATGAATCACCTCTATATTTTAAATAACATGCATGTGTCTCCAAAACTAGTGATCTGAAATCACCGATGGCATGTGGATGTTAATCTTTATTCATCCAACAGTGAATATATTACATATATATATATAATATCATACCTACAAATATGCCTTTCCCAGAGTTTTCTTTTACTCCTTCTGTAACTTAAAATGGACTACAAGCAAGGCCTATTGCCCACATTTCAAAATCTTAACTTTAGGCAAATCATCAATATTTACTACACAGAAAAATTTACAAAATTTTGATATAATCAGGGAATGAGTACTTCTGTTTCAAGTTTTAATGTATTCTTGAGTAAATGCTATAAACACATGGTAGAGTAAGTTATATAATATATCTGATAACTATAACACCATATAGGCATACCTCACACATAATGTGGGTTTAGTTCCAGACCACATCAATAAAGCAAATATTGAAATAAAGTGAGTCACATGAAATATGGTTTCCCAGTGCATATAAAAGTTATGTTTATACTCTGCTGTAGTCTATTAACTGTGTAATAGCATTATGTCAAAAAGCAATGCACATACCTTAATTAAAAATATTTTATTGCTAAAAATTGCTAACGATCATCTGAGCCTTCAGGGAGTTGTTATCTTTTTGCTGGTGGATGGTCTTGCCTCGATGTTGATGATTCTGACTGATCAGGGTGGTGGTTGCTGAAGGTTGAGGTAGCTGTGGCAATTTCTTAAAATAAGACAACAACAAAGTTTGTCACATCAATTGACTCTTACTTTTCATAAAAGATTTGTGTGTAGCATGCAATGCTGTTTGATAGCATTTTATCCAGAGTAGAACTTCTTTCAAAATTGGAGTCCTCTCAAACCCTGATGCTGCTTTATCATATCAACTAAGTTTATGTAATATTCTAAATCCTTTGTTGTCATTTCAACAATGTTTACAGCATCTTCACCAGGAGTATATGCCATCTTCAGATATCATTTTCTTATTTATAAAAAGCAACTCCTAATCCATTAAAGTTTGATCATGAGGTTGCAGCAATTCAGTCGCCTCCACTTTTAATTCTAGTTCTCTTATTATTTCTACCACATCTGCAGTCATTTCCTATACTGAAGTCTTCCACCTCTCAAAGTCAGACATGAAGATTTGAATCAACTTCTTCTAAACTCCTGTTAAAGTTGATATTTTGACCTCCTCCCATGAATCACGAGTGTTCTTAATGGCATCTAGAATGGCAAATCATTTCTAGAAGGTTTTCACTTTATTTTGCCCAGATATATCAGAGGACTCACTATCTGTTATCTTTTATCTGTTATCTATTATCTTAAATAATAAGATTTGAAAGTTGAAATTACTCCTTGATCCATGAGCTGCAGAATGTATGTTGTATTAGCAGGCATGAAAAAATCATTAATCTCTTTGTATATCTACATCATAGCTCTTTGGTGACCAGGTGTATTGTCAAAGAGCAGTAATATTTTGGAAGGAATCTTTTCCTTGTCTGTGCAGTAAGTATCAACAGGGGATTTAAAAGTATTCAGTAAACCATGCTGTAAACAAATGTGCTGTCATACAAGCTTTGTTGTTCCATTTGTAAAACACAGGAAGAGTAGATTTAGCAAAATTCTTAGGGGCCCTAGGATTTTTGGAATGGTAAATGAACATTGGCTTCAACTTAAAGTCACGGGCTGCATTACCCCCTAACAAGAAAATCAGCCTATCCTTTGAAGCTTTGAAGCTACGCATTGCCATATTCTCTCTAGTTCTGCAAATTCCAGATAGCATCTTATTCCAGTAGAAAGCTGTTTTGTCCCTGTTGAAAATCTGTTGTTTAGTGTAGCCACCACCTTCATCAGTGATCTTAGGTAGATGTAAGATCTGGATAACTTGCTGCAGTTTCTACATCCGCACTTGATGCTTCTCCTTGCATCTTTATGTTATGAAGATGGTTTCTTCTCTTAAACTTCATGAACCAGCCTCTGATAGTTTCTACGTTTTCTTCTGCAACTTCCTCACTTCTCTGAGCCTACTTAGAATTGGAAAGAATTAGAGGCTTGCTCGACATTAGATTTTGTCTTAAGGGAATGCTGTGGCTGGTTGGATCTTCTACCAGACCACTAAAACTTTCTTCATATCAGCAATAAGGCTGTTTTGGTTTCTTATCATTCTAGTGGAGTAGCACTTTTAATTCCTTTCAAGAACTTTTCCTTTGCATTCACAAATTGACTGTTTGGCACAAGAGGCCTAGCTTTTAGCCTGTCTCGGTTTTTGACATGTCTTCCTCACTGAGCTTAATCATTTCTAGCTTTTGATTTAAAGTGAGAGACATGAGATTCTTCCTTTCACTTGAACACTTAGAGGCCATTGTAGGATTATTAATTGGTCCAATTACATGGGATAGGGAGGGATGATGAGATGGAGAGACATGAGGGAACAGCCAGTTGGTGGAGTAGTCAGAACACACAACATTTATCATTAAGTTCATGGTTTGTAGTACCCCAAAACAATTTCAATAGTTACATCAAAAATCACTTACCACAGATCACCATAACAGATATAGTAATAATTTAAAATTTTAAAATATTGCTATAATTATCAAAATGTGACAGAGACTCAAAGTGAGCTCTTTCTGCTGGAAAAGTGGCTGGACAGAGAGTTGTCACAAACTTTCAATTTGTAAAAAATACAATATCTGTGCAGTGTGATAAAGCAAAATACAATAAAACAAGGTCCAGAAAAAATTATTACATTTAATTCAAAACTGATTACTTTTACTTCAGTTTTTCTTTTACAGCTGAATCACATCTGACTGTTGGCTAGTTGAACATTATTTTAGCTATTCCACAGACAATAATTATCCTTCCTTCTATTCTAAATCTTTTATGCAAACCATATGGCACATTTAGACATTTTGCAGGCTCTAATTAAAAATGTCCATTCAAATTAAACAAGGTCACTAGAGAAACCATATTGAAATCTACCATATTTTTAGGAGAACTACATATAGACAGCAATATAACAGACCCAATGTCAGTTAAATGTATCTGCAATCTTCATGGTGATTTGTAACAAAAAAGATCAGAAAACAAATCATATCACTGGTCGGTCTTCTAAATATGCAAAGAAAACTAAAATGTCAAGGATGCAAATAGGTAGGCAAAGAAAGCAGCATCTGCTAGATTATTTTGTGTGCCAGAGCTGTGAGTGTGCTTCAGCTCAAAACAGCTTGATTTAGACTCACTGAATGTGTCAACCTCTGCTCATGGTAGACCAGTGTCATGGATGCTACCAGATCTGTCCCCTGGGTCCCCTTCAGAAATGAAGGACTTCTATCCCAGGTCCAGGAGTGCTGTCAGTCTGCAGCCTTCAGCTGTCACCCCTCCTTGGTACCTGCCTCTGCTAAAGGTAACCTCTTTATCCAAGGACATGTCCCTTCCTGGGTTGGCCCAAATCCAATGACCAGTTCATGTGAAGTCTAAAAGCCCAGCCCTGGGCCCTACGTGAGGACTACTCTGAAGGGCCATGCCAGCCTCAGAACTTCCCATGAGGTGGGCTGAAGTTTGTGTGACTGCATCATACATTCTTTTCTGCTGTTCATTCCTGTTTCTCTCCCTTCCCATCCACGGTTAGATTCTAAGGCACTCCCCCTAATAGACATTTGCTCCTTATTCTCCATCTCAGATACTTCGTGGGAACCCATCTTGTGACAATTAATTTTAAAAATCATGTTAAAACCAAATTTGAAACAGAATAATTCACAAGAAAAAAATTTCAAAAAATATAGTAATAGGTTAATGTTGGGAATAATTTGGTTTTCATATCTCTGTGAAGATATAACGTATTTCTGAACATGTGGCATTTCTTGAAACAACTTTTTAATATTAATTAATTTTTAAGAATGAGTCCATTGGGGGAAGGTATCGAAATTCCTTTCTGAGGCTCTCCTGAGGTAAGAGCAAAAAGTAAGGCAAAAGCAAAAAGAGAGAGAAAACTATGGTAAAGACTAGATATTTATTCAATGCAAGTAAAATTACTGATATTTGAAAGTAAGTGGAAAGATCATTAAGGTGGAATTCTGCATTCAGAAACCTTGACAGAGTCCTACAGGCATTGTAACCGAAAAATATAACACACAGCAAAAGTGACAAATTCTTAACCTAGAGTTACATAAAACACCTAGAAAAGATTGTTTTCAATAGAGCTTTTGATGTGTTTTTTTTAAAAAAAAAAAACAATAATTGCAGATACATTCCTGGTTAACAGAATCAATAAACAGATATTTTTTAAAAACACAGATATTTACTAGTAATATCACTGTGTGAGGTTATGTGAAAGACACAAACATACCATGTTTCCCCGAAAATAAGACAGGGTCTTATATTTATTTTTTCCTCAAGAAGACACCCTAGGGCTTATTTCCAGGAGATGTGTTATTTTCCTCACAGAACCTCAGCTGGCAGCACACACACGAGGGCCAGGACCTGACAGGGAGAGCCGAACTTGTTGGTGGGGCTGCCCCTACCTTTCTGGTCACCTCTGGGATAGCAGCTGTCCCGATGGGGCAGATGAGAAGGGCTGCTAATCTTCTTTACCGCTCTGCGACGAAATGCATGGGTTGTGCAGATATGCTGCGTAGCCACGCCCATCACTAGGTCTTATTTTCGGGGTAGGGCTTATATTGCGCAAATGCTTAGAAATCCTGCTAGGGCTTATTTTATGGGTAGGTCTTATTTTCGGGGAAACATGGTATTAACACTCAGCCTCCACCATGGGGAAACTTAAAATGTAACTTATTGAAATTTCCCTACGACAAGCCTTTTCTAGAGAGAAAATCCAAACAATTTATAAACTGTGTATGCAATTTTAACTGAGGCTGTAATTTTTTTTAACCAATTTGAAAGTCATAAGGGAAAGATACTCTTCCCCAATTTTATCTATTTTTTAATTTATGCTCCAAAGAGAAAAGTACTCTTGTTTTTTGTTAGAATCACCTTTATTTTGATTTACTACAAATGCCTGATAATTGTTTTATATATGTCACCCATTATAAAAGTTCAACAACAATTCTAATCAACTCTAAACACAATAGCCTCAAGATTCTCTGAAAAAATTTTTAAAATAAGAGTAATAACATTTAGTATAAGTATAAAAGTTACAGAATAAGAATATCAAAGATTTATTTTTTAAAGTGTATTATTTGAAGACAAGTTTCAACATTTGATGCCACTTTCTTTCCTTTATTAAAAATCTAACAGAGATTTTGAAATTTAATTGTTCAGAAATATATTTTAAGCCCAGAAATATGCTTTCTATTACTTTTAAATATTCTTACATCAAAATGTATGTCTAATGTTTTCATGAATATTTTCACAGAAATTTAATGCACATCTTTCCAATTTAAATCACACATTATCAAAATGTCATCTCAAAAGTAATTTGCTAAATCTTTCTATTACCAATCTTTGAAAACTTTTCTTACTATTAAGAGAAATTGGAGTATTAAGAAGCTACTATTTATTTTCTCACACCGAACTCACAAAGTTCAAGACATTTTGCAGACTTTTTTTCAATTAATATGAGAGGAAAGTGAGTAATCTATCAACTGGTCTTCAAACTATTTCTAAACACAAAAAGGAAGAAGCAAATGAGTTTTCAATACAGTGAATACAGTTTAGCATACTCATTAGCATCTTATCCAAACCTCTTAGAATACTTTATTTAAAACCCTGACAAGCTCCCTAGGGGATGGAAATAATGAGTCTTTTTATATACTCATCTTCTGAAATATTAAGGAGCAGCAAAAAAGGGTTAATTTACTTTCCACCTCCCCATTCCCACCTCCTCATAAAATGAAAGACAAGGGCAACTTCAGCTAATGAATTCTTGGGTGTTTCTAGCTCACTAAAGTTCTTTCTTCTGATGTTGTTGGCAACACTTACTTATTCTAAATTCTACTTACTCTTTCCGAATATTTCATGTCAATGAGTTTCACGAGAGAATAGAGAGGTGAAGAAAACCCAAGATTACAAGATGGAATCCAGGATGAATGTAAAGGAATTACTCACAAGAAATTATTGTTTGGAGGCCATTTGCTACGATCTTGTATTTGTAAGCAGCCCCTATACACGCACATTTTTGTTTAACAAAATAAAACTGAATAACCTTGTGCCATCCATGATGAAAAAACAAAAATGCGTTTAATGCATGTCATTGTATCAGCACTATTATCCCTATAACTGGTGACAAAGCATTCTATTTTCCTCTAAACAAGTGATAGATAGATAGGTAGATGTCAGGATTTTAAAAACTAGAACATATACAATCTTTTTTTTTTTTTTTTTTTTTTAATTATTTTTTTTTTTATTTTGGCATATTATGGGGGTACAGATTTTAAGGTTTCAATAAATGCCCATTTCCCCCCCCTCCCCCCAAAAGTCTGAGTCTCCATCATGACCATCCCCCAGATGGTGCACATCTCACTCACTATGTATGTATATACCCGCTCCCCTCCCCCCTCCCACCTGCCCAATACCCTATTACTGTAGCACCTATGTGTCCACTTAGGTGCTACTCAGTTAATACCAGTTTGCTGGAGAATATATCTGGTGCTTGTTTTTCCATTCTTGGGATACTTCACTTAGTAGTATGGGTTCCAGCTCTAACCAGGAAAATATAAGGTGTGCTATATCACCATTGTTTCTTAGAGCTGAATAGTACTCCATGGTGTACATATACCACATTTTATTAATCCATTCTTTGATTGATGGGCACTTGGGCTGTTTCCACAGCCTTGCAATTATGAATTGTGCTGCTATAAACATTCGAGTGCAGGTGTCTTTTTTGTAGAGTGTCACTGGATCATTTGGGTAGATGCCCAGCAATGGGATTGCTGGATCAAATGGTAGATTCACTTGTATCGCTTTAAGGTATCTCCATATTGCTTTCCACAGAGGTTGAACTAGTTTGCAGTCCCACCAGCAGTGTAGGAGTGTTCCTCTCTCTCCGCAACCACGCCAGCATTTATTGTTTGGAGATTTTTTGATAAAGGCCATTCTCACTGGGGTTAAGTGATATCTCATTGTGGTTTTGATTTGCATTTCCCTGATGATTAGAGATGTTGAGCATTTCTTCATATGTTTGTTGGCCATTCTTCTGTCTTCTTTAGAAAAATTTCTGTTCAAGTCCTTTGCCCACTTTTTAATGGGGTTATTTGATTTTTTCTTCCTAATTTTCGTGAGTTCTAAGTATATTCTAGTTATCAGTCCACAATCTTTTAAATCTAAAGAAATAGGTCCTTACTCTGTGCTTACTCAAGCTTACCTCATGCATAAACATTTTAAAATATTGTTATGATTATAAAAGTAACACATTACTGTTATTGACAAGGTGAACATTACAGGAAATAATTTTATAAAGGAAATTAAATATCCCCAAGAGCCCACTATTGGGAGAGAGTCTATGTTAGCCTTTTGGTGTATTTCTTTCTAGTCTTCACATAGCTGATCTATATCTGTAGTTCTAGCTTCACAAATTTATTTTCCAGCCTCCCTATCTTTGTCTACATCCATATCTATTTATATTTCTGCTTTATTTATTTTTCAGTCCCTCTGTATAGAGGCTATACAATACATGTATCTACCATGTATTGGTTAAACCCTAAGTCAACCTTCTATTTCCTTGTCTCTTTCTTCAAGACATCTTTGAAGAAACCTTCTCTCCCATTTTTTTTTTTTTTTTTTTTTTTTAGGAAAAGAAAAACCAAAGTCTTTATCTCATGGCAATTAACTTATGTAACTCATCCTAGTACAGCCCCATCACCAAGTAGTTAGCATTTCTCAAGTCCATTTCAATACTGTTTGTAGCTCAAATTATATCTAATATATTTTGCTTTTAGTATAGAGTTCATACCATGCTGTGTAAATCTATATTTTGCTTTTTCCCTAAATAGTGAATATCATGAACATTTCCTCATGTTTTAAATATATTTAATATTTTCAAATTTACTATCCAATATTCCAATGTGTTATTTATATTTCTAATGAACTTTATTATCTAAGAGTAAGTCCATAGCTAAATAAGAGGAGCAGATAAAAAATAGGCATATTGGTGTTTGCATAAGAAATTTCTTCTTACTAAGAAATGACACTTAGTAAGAACAAGGATAAGAGCAGACACAATACTTCTATATAGTAAAATGTCTTGTTACATTTTCTTGTAAGGATAAATATAATACATGAATGCAAGTAAAGTTCATGAATAGACAGAGTTAAATCGAATTCATATACTGCTTAAGAAACCAAAGAGGGGTGTTCCACATTTGTGATATACATTGTATTCCATGCCACCACAAGTAATAAATGCTGGTTTTTACAGATGTAATAAATACCAATTTTCCTTTTTTGCCAAACAAAATGTAATCTGCACTGATTTCCATCTGGCAGGAAATTTGATCTCCATCCTTTGGTTGGGGCAAGAGACATGTCTTTCCCACTGTGGCCCAAGTCCTGGAAACGGTGCCTGGTCTTTAATCCGTAAGTTGCACAGGTGTGCCTGGTCTTTAATCCGTAAGTTGCACAGGTTCAAAACTCTTAAGGGGCCCCCTGCAGGCTGTATCTCTGTCAAGCATGAGAATGGAATGGGCCCTTCTGTCAAGACTGGAAAACACTTCACCTAGAGGCTACTTCCCTTTGTTTCTGTCATGTTTCTGGGCATTCTGCAGCTATAGGTCATGACCCTGTTCTCATGAGACTCACCAACATGCCTATCTCCTCCATAATTCTTCAGCAGTTTCTCCCCAGTTCTTTCTCAGATTGCTTCTGCCTCTTCCTCCTTTTTGTAGTTTCCTGAATTTTACTTGAAATTCCCTACAGGTTGTTTATGTTTTCAAAACCTGCAGCATGACAACCACTTTGAGGCAAGTGGACCCAAAATCCAGGGAAGGAGATGTCTACATGTAGGTGGTGAGAGGAGACCAAAGGGTGGAAAAGCCCTTTCATGCTTTCCAGACTCCTGGGGCCATGGCAATAAGAAATGCCTTACTTCTGCAATATCCTATTCTGCTACTCATAATTTTAAGATAAAAAGGTTTCAAAAATTAAAACAATTTTGTGCATAAACATGCTTCTAGAAGGCTAATTAGTTATTCTAAAGACAAATTCCTGGAGATACCAAGATTGTCTTGGTATTGCTGTAGAATTTTTATAAATAGAGGTACATTAACTGATTGCTTTATCCAAAGATACATTTTAATCACTCAGAATAGAATTCAAAGACTACAAATAGTTCATTTGACTAATATTCCTTAAGTCACTCAGCATACTACCATTTGCATGTTCTCAAAGATTTAATGAAAAATTCATAGAGGATTTGATTACACTAATGATTTTGGTTATATTGAGCATTTCTTTATAAACTTGGATAAAATAATGTTAATAAAACTGGCCTATATTTGTACCATGCTTTACATACTTTCAAACACAGCCTATTTTGTTACAAGTTCCTGGAATGAGAATTAGCAGACAAGATTTTGGTAAATAAGGGAATTAGTATAATTCAATGCATTGATTCAGATTTGAATTTTTTGCAGCATATTAGTGTTTTGCCCCAGTGAGCACCAGCAGCTAAATGTGTACTACACAACTTTAGGACTATATACAAAGTCCCCCTCACTCCAAATTCTCCCTCTTGGAAGCACAGGCATTCTTGTCCTTTGTGTACTCTGACCTGCCTGTATAGCTCAAAAGCCTAATCCTTCCTTACTCTTCTTTTATAAACCAACTTCTCTCACTTTTTATTTTTCTTAAGATAAAGTTCTATAGTTACTGCAGAATTTATTTATTAGTAATTTAATTTGTCTTTTGAACTACAGTAGTATTTTTATTAGTATGGTCATTTTAGATAATACTCTGATTATAAAGTTGTATTTTTTTAGTGTTGTGTCCTTATGTGCAATATTGCATTACTGTGAGGTATTTATGAGCTCATATTATGGGATAGATACCTATACATTTGTTTTCTGATCTTCTTGATAAACTTAGGAGGTAGGTCGGGCCACTTCCTCCATTTTACAGATGAAGAAACAAATACTCCCAGAGCTTCAACGTTCATCAGTCAGCATGTGGCAAATAAATGGCCAAAAGGAGACTGGAGCCCTGGTCTGCTATTCTAATGCTTTTGACACAGTAACAAATTCAACATCTTAACATCCATTTGCATAAATTATTTTATTAATTACGAACTGCTTTATAATGTAGCTTGTCTTGTCACTTTAAATAGTATTTCAAAATTTGGTGCTTATTAGTTTTATGTGTTCACAACTTGTCTGCTTGACTACTCTTATTTGTGACTCCCTAGATTCCTAGAATGTGGTAGAAGCCCTTTCTCTTTCATACTCTGCTCCTATCTTGTCAAAATACGAACACAAGGCCGGGCGTGGTGGCTCACGCCTGTAATCCTAGCACTTTGGGAGGCCGAGGCGGGCGGATTGCTCAAGGTCAGGAGTTCGAAACCAGCCTGAGCGAGACCCCGTCTCTACCAAAAATAGAAATAAATTAATTGACCAACTAAAAATATATATACAAAAAATTAGCCGGGCATGGTGGCGCATGCCTGTAGTCCCAGCTACTCGGGAGGCTGAGGCAGTAGGATCGCTGAGCCCCGGAGATTGAGGTTGCTGTGAGCCAGGCTGACGCCACGGCACTCACTCTAGCCTGGGCAACAAAGTGAGACTCTGTCTCAAAAAAAAAAACAACAAAAAAAAAAAAAATACGAACACAATGATTCAGGTGCACTCCTCAGGGATTGAAGTCTTAAGGACAATATTCCAATTCACACATAAAAATCCATTCATTGCACATTGGTCCTGATGTTTCAGAAGGCTGATGTTTACTGGAACCTTCCTACCCAAGTGAAGAGAAAACACACTTGGTTAAAACGGGCATGTGAGTTATTGAATAATCTCTCAAGAGAGTTATATAAGATGATTCATTACAGATTCATCCATAATTATGACTATGCAAGGAAAATTGAACACCTCTCATGTATCAGGCATATTTTTAGGCACTGAAACACAGAAATAAACAAGACACAACCCCCTGCTCTCTAGCACAAAGCAAAACAAACAAACAACAACAACAGCAAAAAATAAAAAAATAAAAAAAACCCAAACCCCTTGTGAGAAGTTCCACCGGAAAGGCACAGTTTAAGCCAGTGATTCTCAAACTTTATGGCATCCAATTTACCCGGAGGATTTGCTAAAACCAATTGTTTCATTTAAAACAAAAACAAAAAACAGATTGCTGGTTCTCACCCTCTAAGTTTCTTATTCTTTTGGTCTAGGGTAGGGCCTGGAATTTGCATTTAAAACAACTTTCTAGTAGAATGGAAAGTATCCCAAGAATGGAAAAACAAGCACCACATGTACTCACCAGCAAATCAGTATAACTGATCAACACCTAAGTGGACATATAGGAATAACATTTATCTGGTGTCAGACAGATGAGAGTGAGGAGGAAGGGATGGGTATATACATACATAATGAGTGCGATGTGCACTGTCTGGGGGATGGTCACGCTTGAAGCTCTGACTTGAGGGGGGCGGGGGGCAAGGGCAATATACGTAACCTTAACATTTGTATCCCCATAATATGCTGAAAAATAAAATAAATAAATAAATATAAATAAAATGTAAAAAATAAATAAATAAAACAACTTTTTAGGTGATGCTGAGGCTGCTGATTATTTAACCTCACTAAGCTTTTGCCATTTGTATAAAATGAAGCTCAGTAATAGTGTCTAACCCACAGGATTGGTTTAAGGATTAAAATAATCAATAGCACAGAGCCTGGTACACAGCAAGAAGTCAATAAATGTTAGCTTTCTGTAACCATTTTTAATATTTTCATTATTATAAGGGGTTTCAGGAGGATCCTTCCAAATTCTCTCTCTCTCTCCTATATCAGAATGTCTAAAATTTCTTTAACCAAAGACAAACTAGTAAAAAATTAAATTCTCTGGGAGAGTTTACTTTCAGTAATACTAGAAATTAAGGCAGTAATATTATATCTTTCCTTTATTCTGCTTTTGATAAGGTGTAGACCACTGGGGCTCTAGGAGGAGTAGATAAAGGTGAAAGTATTATCCTGCGGAGAACACAGAAATAACAACAACGACGGAAGAGCATGAAGTAACAAGTGAACTTAAAAATCCTCTTGAGGTCTGTCCTATCCTTACTTAGAACACACAAATTCCCATTCAACAACTGGAGTTCCATCTACAATCTACTTGTCTCTATAAAATCCATTATTATTACAATAGCAGAATCATTAAAGAATAAAATACTGTACTCTTTATTTCAGTTGAAGGTCTGCTGTTTAAAAACTCAAACTGTGTGCAGTTCTGATATATGGCTGGCCTCCTGAACATTCCCTCAGCAGGGCATGACACATGTTGAAAATAAGGTTATTGAATAAGAAATACAGAAAATAATGATTGATCTCCCATGGCAAACAGCTGCTTCTTGTTAGTAGCTAAGTGAATGCCCTCTTGCTGGGTTTTGCAGAAGTCTTAATAGAGAGAAATTCCAACAAAGTCATATATAGTCCAAAAGAAATACAGAAAATGCTTTTTCTTTAATTTCTTTTATACCTGAAGTATATAAAAATCTCTAAACAAAAATTAATACTGCTACCCTAGGTGAACCTGCCCTAGATCAATAAAAAATGAAACATTTCTCACAGATGAAATCTTCACCACACATAGGACAATATAGGAAAAAAAAACTAAATAAAAAATTATTTACACATTAGATAACTAATGGAAGCAAAGTAATATAGCAACCACTTGATAAATTACTCTTTTCTTGGCTTCTTGCTAAAGATGTGATGTCTTATTCAAGTATATGAAGAATATATATTTTCATTGGATTTGTGAAGCCTAAGTTTAAATTTTTTTTTGAGCCAAATGTACATAAATGAATGTATATTTTAGTTCCTGGATGTAATTTTAACCATTATTCCTAGGCAGTTAGGTTTTTGCATGCATCCGGTATACAATTCACAAATAATAGGGATTGACTGTATATTATTCACCATTTTAAAGGTATTGCTCCATTTTTTTAGATTCTACTGTGACAAATCATATGCCATTTTAAGTAATGTCTTTCCCATCTTGTTGTTTTAGGAATTTTTTCTTTAGTCTAGGTGTTCTGAAGTTTCACTATAGGTAGTAAGAGTTTAATTTTAATTACCTTTACAACAGTTAGTATTCCCTTCCAATCTGAAAATATATATCTTTCTCTATCTAAAAAAGACATTTTTTAGCTATTCCCTCTTTAAATATTGCTTCTCTGCCACTTCTCCTCTATTTCTGCAACTCCTAATATACATATACAGAAACATTTCAATATGTCATCTATCTTAACCCATATTTTATATTTGTAATGATTTGGCTGTATACTAAATGAAATACTATCTATCTTTCAATTCACTAATTCTATGTCCATAATTTCTAGTTTTATTTTATGCCCCCTTATTTTTGATTCACATTTGCCAGTTTTTGTTTCACTATTTTCTCTTAGTATTCCTTTCTTTTTCTATTTAAGGATCTTGACCATACTTATTTATAAGCCATTTATGATTATTATATAATTTGGCTATTGATGAAATTAAATTTGTCTTCTAATGCTCCTTGGCTTTTTTCCTTAGCAATAGTTTTTTTCTATGTGCTGTAGAATTTTAGTTGGCAACTTCAATTTGTGTAAAAGCATTTTTTTCTTTCTTTGCTCTCTCTCTAAACTCAAAGAATTCAAAATAACTGTCCTGAAGAAGCTCAGTGAACTTCAACAAAACGCAGAGAAGGAATTCAGAACCCTATCAGAGAAATTTAACAAAAATATTGAAATTAAAAAAAAAAATCAAGCAGAAATTCTGGAGCTGAAAAATTTAATTGACAAACTGAGAAATGCATCAGAGTCTCTCAACAACAGATTTGTTTAGACAGAAGAAGGAATTAGTGATCTTGAATACAGGCTATTTGAAAATACACAGTTAAAAAGGAATTAAAAACTTTGAAGTATGCCTACAAGATTTAGAAAATAGCCTCAAAAGGGCAAATCAAAGAGTTATTGGTCTTAAAGTGGACATAGAAAAAGAGACTGGGGTAGAAAGTTTATTCAAAGAAATAACAACAGAGCATTTTCCAAATCTAGAGAAAGATCAAGATTCAGGTACAAGAAGGTCATAGAACACTAAGCAGATTTAATCCGAATAAGACTATTTCAAGGCATTTAACAATCAAGCTCCCAAAGGTCACAGATAAAGAAAAGGTTCTAAGGAAAGCAAGAATAAAGAAAAAAGTAGCTTATAAAGGAGTTTCAATATGTATGGCAGCAAACTCCTCAGTGGAAACTTTACAGGCCAGGAGTGAGTGGCATGACATAGACAAAGTGCTGAAGGATAAACCTTAACCTAGAATATTATATCCTACAAAAATATCCTTAAAAGATGAAGGAGAAATAAAGACTTTCCCAGACAAACAAAAGCGGGTGAATTTTATAAACACCAGACCTGTCCTATAAGAAATGTTAAAAGAAATTCTTCAATAGGAAAGAAAAGTACATTAATGAGCAATAAGAAATCATCTGAAGGTATTTAACTCACTGGTAACAATAAGTACACAAATACAGAATACTTTATTGCTATAATTGCAATGTATAAACGACTTATATCATGAGTAGGAAGACTAAAAGAAACCTATCAACAATAACTAGAACAACTTTTTGAGAAATAGTATAAAAAGGTATGGATGGAAACAACAAAAAGTTAAGAAGCAGGGAGCAGATGAAGTTAAGGGATAGAATTGCTGTTAGAGTTCTCTTTGCTGTTTTATTTGTTTGTTTATTTGTAAGCAGAGTTGTGACATGTTTAAATAATTGATTATAAAATGTTTTTTGGTCAGGTGTTGTGAGTCATGCCTATAATACTAGCACTTTGGGAGGCAGAGATGGGAGTATTGTTTGAAGCTAGGAGTTTGAGATCAGCCTGAGCAAGAGCAAGACTCTATATCTACAAAAAATTAGAAAAATTAGCCAAACATGGTGGTATGTGCCTGTAGTCCCAGCTACTTTGGAGGCTGAGGCAAGAGAATAGCCTGAGCCTAGGAGTTTGTGGTTGTAGTGAGCAACTATGATAATGCCACTGCACTCTAGCCTGAGTGACAGAGCAAGACCATGTCTCAAAAAATTAAAAAATTAAAATAAAATAAAAAGTGTTTTTCAAGCCTCATGGTAACCTCAAATAAAATAATACAAGAGGTAAACAAAAAATAAAAAGCAAGAAATTGATACACATTACCAGAGAAAATCATTTATAACAAAGAAAGACAGGAAGCAAGAAAGAGAGAACCACAAAACAACCAGAAATCAAATAACAAAAAGGCATTAGTAAATCTTATCAGTAATAACATTGAATGTGAATGGACTAAACTCTTCAATCAAAAGACATAGAGTGACAGAATGGATAAAAAAAAATCAAGACTCACTTCACCTATAAAGACACACATAGACTTAAAATAAAGGGATCTACATAAATGATAATAAAAAAGAGTAGGAATAGCTATATTTCCTTGAGATAAAATAGATTTCAAGACAAAAACTGTAAAAAGAGACAAAGATTGTCATTGCATAATGAGAAAGGGGTCAATTCACCAAGAGGATCTAGCAATTCTAAATACATATGCTCCCAACCCTGGAGCACCAGGATATATAAAACAAATATTATCAGAGTTAAAGAAAGAGATAGACCCCAATACGATAATTGTTGGAAACCGCAACCTTTCACTTTCAGCATTGGACAGATCATTGAGACAGAAAATCAACCAGGAAACATTGGACTTAATCTGCACTATAGACCCAATGGACCTAATAGATATTTACAGAGCATTTTATCCAATAGCTGCAGAATACATGTTCTTCTCCTCAGCTCATGGATCATTCTCAAGGATAGATCATATGTTGGGTCACAAAACAAGGCTTAAAACATTCAAAAAATTGAAATCATGTGAAGTATTTTCTCTGACCACAATGGAATAAAACTAAAAATCAATAACAAGATGAACACTGAAAAACATACAAACATATGGAAATGAAACAGTATGCTCCTGAGTGACTAGTGGGTCCATGAAGAGATTAAGAAGGAAATTTAAAAATTTCTCAAAACATTCTCACTGGAGATAAGTAATATCTCATTGTGATTTTGATTTGCATTTCCCTGATGATTAGAGATGTTGAGCATTTTTTCATGTTTATTGGCCTTTATTCTATCTTCTTTTGAAAAGTTTCTGTTCATGTCCTTTTTCCACTTTTTGATAGGATTATTTGATTTTTTCTTGCTGATTTTCCTGAGTTCTAAATAGATTCTAATGAAAATGAAAACACAACATATCAGAATCTATGAGCTACAGCAAAAGCAGTAATAAGACAAAAGTTTATAGCAATAAGTATCTACATCAAAAAAGTAGAAAAGCTTCAAATAAGCATCCTAATGATGCCTGTCAAAGAATTAGAAAAACAAGAGCAAACCAAGTCCAAAATTAGTAGAAGGAAAGAAGAAAGATCAGAGAAGAAATAAATGAAATTAAAACAAAAAAAATTACAAAATATCAATAAAGCAAAAAGTTGGTTTTTTGAAAAGATAAACAAAATTGACACACCTTGAGCCAGACTAAGAAAAAGATAGAAGATCCAAATAAATAAAATCAGAAATAGAAAGGAGACATTACAGTTGATACTGCAGAAATCTGAAGGATTATTAGTGACTTCTATGAGCAACTATATGCCAATAAATTAGAAAACCTAAAGGAAATGTATAAATTCCTAGACACATACAACCTATCAATATTAAACCAGAAAAAAAATACAAAACATGAATAAACCAATAAAAATTAATGAGATAGACACAGCAATAAACTATCTCCCATCAAAGAAAATCCCAGGACCCAATGGCTTCACTGCTAAATTCTACCAAGCATTCAGAGAACTAATATCAATCTTCCTTAAACTCTTCCCAAAAAATGAAGAAGAAAGGCATATTTCCAAACTCATTCTACAAGACCTGTAACACCCTGATACCTAAGCCAAACAAAGACACAATGAAAAAAGAAAACTACAGACCAATATCTCTGATGAACATTGATGCAAAAGTCCTCAATGGAATACTAGCAAATCAAATTTAACAACATATTAAAAAAATTATTCATCATGATCAAGTGGGATTCATCCCAAGGATGTAAGGATGGTTGAACATATGCAAATCAATCAATGTGATACATCATATCAACAGAATTAAGGACAAAAACCACATTATCATTTCAATTGATTCTGAAAAAGCATTTTATAAAATTCAACATCCCTTCATGATTAAAAAAAAGCTATCAAAAACTGGGTATAGAAGACACTTACCTCAGCATGGTAAAAGCCATATATGACAGACTCACAGCTATAGTCATACTGAATGGGAAAAAACTGAAAGCCTTTCCTCTAAGATCTGGAACAAGACAAAGATGGCTACCTTCACCACTGTTATTCAACATAGTACTGGAAGTTCTACCTAGAGCAATCAGACAAGGGAAAGAAATAAAGGGCATACAAATTGGAAAGGAAGAAATCAAATTATCTTTGTTTGCAGATGATATGATCTTATATCTCCAGAAACCTAAAGCCTCCACAATAAAAACTGTTAAGATAAACAAAATTCAGTACAGTTGCAAAATACAAAATCAACATACAAAAATCAGTAGCATTTCTACATGCCAACAGATATATGCAAAAATGCTCAGCATCATTAGTCATCAGAGAAATGCAAATCAAAACTACAGTGAGATATCATCTCATCCCAGTTAAAATGGCTTTTATCAAAAAGACAAGCAGTAATGAATGCTGGTGAGGCTATGAAGAAAGAGGAACCCTAGAATGTAAATTGGTGCAACCACTATGGAGAACAGTATGGAGATTCCTGAAAAATCTGAAAACTGCCATATGACCCAGCAATCCCACTGCTGGGTATATATGAAAAGAAGGGGATTCTGTATGTAAAAAAGTTATCTATACTCCCATGTTTATTAGAGCACTATTCACAATAGCCAACATTCGAAATCAACCTAAGTATCCATCAACAGATGAATGGATAAATAAATTGTGAATGGAATCTTATATCACCACACACACACAAAAAAAGAATGAAATCCTACCTTTTGCAACAACATGGATGGAACTGGAAAACATTATGTTCAGTGAAATATGCCAAGTACAGAAAGACAAATCTCAGGTGTACTTACTTGTATGTGGGAGTTAAATGTTAAAAACAATTATCTACCCAATCTTGTCTGATCTCGGAAGTTAAGCAGGGTGGAGCCTGGTTAGTACTTGGATGGGAGACTGTAGAAACAATTGATCTCATGGAGACCAAGAGTAGAATGATGGTTTCCAGAGGCTGTGGGAGTAGTGGAGAGGGGAGGATAAAGTAGGGGTGGTAAATGGATGCAAAATATTGTTAGCTAGTTATATAGAATGAATAATATTTGATAGCATAACAAAGTGATTGGAATCAACAATAAGTTAGGGTGAACTTTAAAATATCTAAAAGAGTGAAACTGGGATGTTCCTAACACAAATAAATGATAAATGCCTGAGGTGATGGACACTCCAATTACTCTGATTTGATTAATTCACATTGTATGTCTGTATCAAAATATCACATGTACCCTTTAATGATATGCAACCATATGTACCTATAATAACTAAAATTTTTTAAAAAGTACAAAAAATAAAATAAAATAAAGAACAAGCAAGCAGCTTGAGTCTCCTTTCAAAGATAGGGAAATTCTGTACTGACCCCTTGTTTCCTACAGTGAGTCTGGCCTGGTACCCTGATGTTATGGGTTGAACTGTATCTCTCACAAATTCATACATTGAAGTTCTAACCTCCAATGCCTCAGAATGTGACCCTATTTGGAAATAGGGTCATTGCTGATGTAATTAATTAGGATTAGGTTATAATGGAGTAGGTTGGGCCCCTAATCCAATGTCTGTTGTTCTTATAAAAAGAGCATCATGTGAAGAGAAAGACACTCACACAGGGAGAACATCATGTGAAGATGAAGACAGAGAATGAAGTGACTCTTCTACAAGCAGACAGTTACCATAGATTGCTAGCAAACCACCAGAGGCCACGGAGAGGCCTGTAACAGATCCTTCCAGAGTACCTTCAGGAGGTCATGGCCCTGCCAGCACTTTGATCTCAGATGTCTAGCCACAGGAACCATGAAACAATAAATTTCTGTTGTTTAAACCAAACTGTTTGTGGTATATTGTTACAGCAGACCTAGCAAATCAGTCCAGTTTATGAGTCCAATTCCAATACTTTGCCTCTTTCCAGACTCAGAGCCCCAAAAATCTATGACTTTAGCTAACTCCATACACACCCACTTACAACTTGGTGATTCTGTTTCTTTTTTGTTATATGGAAAAGTTTATCTTTTTTATCTTAATTTTTTAATTTGGCTTTTTTAAATTTTTAAAATATATTTTATTTACAAGAGGATGAAAGAATTTAATAGGGGAACTCACAATATCATCTTTCCAAAAATTTCTCTCTTCTAAATATTATATAGGAAACATATTCTTATATAGTAGTAAAGTATATTTTAAGAAAAAAAGGATATTTAATAATGTATATTCTGATCCATATTCTTAACAACATTTTACAAAGGAAAGTTAAAAATATGAAGAAAAGAGAGAAAATGAAGCAGCAAAGGAAAGAAGGTTATATTCTTCCAACTGTCTAAGTCAAGATTTCAGTATACACAGATTGCAAGGAGCAGGCAAAACTTTTTTAAAATAAAAAATCAGGCCAGGCGCAGTGTTTCACACCTGTAATCCTAGCACTCTGGGAGGCTGAGGAAGAAGGATTGCTTGAGGTCAGGAGTTGGGAAACAGCACGAGCAAGAGTGAGACCCCCGCCTCTACAAAAAACAGGAAAAATTAGCCAGATATGGTAGTGCCTGCCTGTAGTCCCAGCTATCGGGAGGCTGAGGTAAGAAGATCACCTGAGCCCAGGAGTTTGAGTTTGCAGTGAGCTATGACAACACCATTGCACTCTAGCTGGGATGACAGAGCAAGACTGTGTCTTAAAAAGAAAAAAGAATCAAAATCTATTGTCATTTCTGCTTATCTTTGATTAATATTAATATTTTCTAATCCACTGTTCTAGATATAATGATTCCCTTAATTCCTCCATTTTCTAGCTTTTACTCATATTTCTGTTTTTGAAAAATTGCAACACAAATCAGGTCCCCTAAGAAATGGGTGTGGGTAGCAACAAGCTTCCTAAGTCTTCTGGGAAACTGATGTGAAGACATAATTTGCTACATGGAGACTAACAAATATCCATATGCATTTGTGCCATTTTCTCTGATGAACAGCTTGAGAAAGACTCATTAATAAAACCTTTCAATGATTCCAGATTCAAGTGTGTCTGCAAACATCAGCCATGGCCCAGAAACAAATCAAACAGTCTAGAAAATTTTATATAGACTTGAAGTCAGCTTGGAACATGCACTTAAAAATGTCCAATAAACGTAGGATCTAGGTGATACACATAAAAATAGACAAAAATTACATAAAGCAAATGCAATGGAATTATGTCCCACAAAATTCTTATCAAATTTTTAAAAGGAATTTCTGGAATATTAGCTAACACATTAAAAAGGAATTTCTGGAATATTAGCTAACACATTTTCAATTCAAATTCCTCGTTGGAGAGATTATAAATATCTTTGCACAATATGTATATGGAGACAGGTGTTATTGTAGAAAAAGTAGTAGTATTGGAGTAAATAACAAATGCTTGTTTCATAACTTACTGATCATGCACAAATCTTAATCTCTCTCAGCCCCATTTTCCTCCTAAGTAGAAATAAGAATAATAATGCCTTTTACTTTACATGGTAGATTATGTGAATAACAAAATGTTATCCAACAGTAAGGGTTTATTTACATTATTATAAGAATTTGGGGGAAAAACAGTTGGAAAACTGAGATTAAGAATAAAATTCAGCATAGACTAATTCAGCGTCATTTTGAAAAGTAAAGACACATCATGGCATTGTTATTTCAATTTGTGAAAAGGTCTATACTCAGCTAGTCAAAATGTCCATGTGACTTAAGTGAACAGATTGGGCTCAGAGAAGCTGCCCTGATCTTTCTGCTTCATGTTCTGATTCAGCATGGCAGAGTCAAAGGTTTGAATGTGTTGGTTCACATAAAGGGCTTGATGAACCAAGCCCACACAGATTCTACTGAATTCCTATTTATGGATATATTAGTGGCTTAAAAACTTTGTCTGTTCTTTTTCACAGTGAATCACATTCCTGGGGAGCGAATCTATTCAGGAAACCAAATTATAGATGAGAAAGTAGCCTTGTCACTTTGAACAAAGAAAGTCACATGCCCTTGACAGTTACTGCCATCAAGCTGAACAAGCCCAGTGAATTGCCCTCCTCTACCATACATTATTTCTCCGTTTTAAAGCAGGATGGCCATGAAAGCAAAGTCAGAAACATTTAATTAGCCAACATTTATTTTCTATGAGCCAGCAATGTTCTGGGTGCTTGGTGATATATAGATGTATGGAAAAGGAGTTGTACTCAAGAAGTTTTGAGTCTAATAAGACAAACAGACATGAGAACCACTAACTATAATAAAGATAGGAAGTGAGTCTTGTGCAAATTTTATGAGTTTGCAGTGAGTAATGAAAAAAGAAATGGAAGGAAGCTAACACTGGGGCCCTTAGAATAGCAGGATAGTAGGCATTTTCCATACATTATCCCATTCAATTTAACCCTCCTAACAATTTCACAAAGTAGAGATATAAACCACACATTAGCTTCAGTTCCCTTGTCCTTTCAAAATCTAGAGAAGATTGGCCCTTTTGCTGTAACAGGCCAACTTTGACAGGGTCAGTAGATAACTTGGGAAGTTATAGTCTCATTCAGAGAAAACTGAGAAGTCCTGCTGTTGGGCATAGAGAGTGATATGAATGTCCTTGCTGCACTGATGTTTTCATTTATTATTATAAGTGATAAATCACAAATATTTATTTTATGGAATATAATGCTATTTTGTGTTTCAATACTTATGATTATAAAATTTTAATTATTTAAGCAATTTCTACATCTACTTTTATTCTTTAAAGTGTCCTACTTTAGGCAATAAATGTAGTAATTATTCTACTCTGTTGATCCTGCTAGTCAACTGGCCTAGTGCACCTGGGCAGCAATGTATAGAGTAATTGCTACTATCCCTGAAGTACCAAGACCTAGAATTTTCTCTATTGATATTTAAGCATAGTAGATAATTGCCTACTAGCTCACCAAACCTCAGCCAAAACAAGAACAGATTCCAGTCCTCATCCAGGCCAAGAAACTCCAGGCAGCTACCTGGGCAGGCTTAATCTGTTATCTCACTAACCTGACTGCAAAAAAGTAGGATTTTATGCCACTGATCTCCAAAATTATTTTATTGTGATTATATTGCCTACTTGCCAGAAAAAAGAAAATAAGGATCCTATTTCCTGAACCAAATTTTGAGACACATTAATCAAAAATGTCTTATTTATAAATGTATTTGCATAAAAATGTTGTCAAATCAACATATATATATATATAAACCTCCTTAATAGATTTCCCTAATTAAAAAGAGTGAGCTCATATTAAATCAGAATATTCCTAGAAAATTTGGGTAATGTCCTCACTTACATGAAAAAAAAATGAATGCCTAGGAGTATGTAGCTCCAGATTATAGATCAAGTGATGGATTCTCCTAAATGATCCTAAATTATTCTTCTCTAGCTTTAGAAAAAGAATACCAACCTAGACATGAAAATAAATCCCCAAATCATCCAATGCCTCATTAACCCAAAAGGGAGTGTTTTTGGTTCCCTTAATTTTGAAAATAGCAAACTAAAATAAGCATGACTGAGCAACAAATTTTTAAAAAAATATATTATAGTTTAATCATAGAGAATATCATCAACCTAACAAGTGGCAGTGAGCCATGCATAAAGTATAACTTGAAAAGTTCAGGTCCTACTTGGCATATAGAAATATCATATAAGCTAGTGAAATATAACAATTGTAATAACAGCCCAAGAGTAATATCCAAAAAAGCAAATAGATACATCAAAGTGAAAAACAGGTCCTGTAATTATTACCTTTATGGTGAGTCAATGGAATGCTTTTGATCTACATCAGCATGAAACCCATGCCTTCTATAAGTAAAATAAGTAATTATTTCAAGAAGACTAGATTCTCTTTGCAGGGCAGGGAAAATTGTCATTTACTGACAAGGAACCCAGGGTGTTAATTTATTTCATTTTTTCCTCCTTGTCTCATGCAGGATTTGGTAATCATTGGGGATAAAACAATAAAGACAACCAACAGAAGCAGATAGAGAAATGATTTCAAATATGATATATTTGTAACTGTAACCTACCTCTGGCCTAATGGTCTTTGGGAATTTAAAATAATTTTAGAAAACTCATAAAGAATACATAGATTCAGGAGCTAAGCGTGTGTGACATGGAACTAATAAAAATGAACAAGAATACATTATTAATGTTAATTTCAACCTTGTAATTCCAAATATTAATACCTGATCCAAAATGGCTTTAATGACCTAAGTGACATACTAAAAATGATGTTGCCAAATCTAATGCTAAAGTGGTGTCAGATGCTAAGCTGTACAAAAAAGAATGAATATTGACTAACATGCTACTAATATTCGAGTTCAGTAGAGAAGGATGACTAGTAGCAAGTATGTGAAGACCTTTTGTGTGTGTGTGTTTTTTAATCCACTATGAATGTTAGTAGTCTGATGACCATGGCCTGAGTTTTCTTTCATTGTAGCTAACAATAAAAATGTTCTTGCATGTTTTGAATTTAGCAAGGTAATATTTTACCAAATTTTTTTGTTTGGATATTTTTACTGGTTGTAAAATATGGTAAAATTTAAGGAAATTGAATAATGCCATTTTGAAAATATTTTGTTTTTATTACAAATGTATTATATGCTCAACATAAGAAATAAAAATGTAAGCAGTACAGAAAATGCATAATTGAAAATAAAATTCTCTCTTCCTTTTGACAACCATCTCATATCCTCCCAGACTCAAAGGTCATACTGTTATTAATTTATTATAAATTCATCCAGATACCTAAAAAACACACCTACAAATAAGGGCTAATATAGTGTGGACAATTTTTCACCTCAACATAAATAACATTTTATTCTTTTTGATGATTACCTTATGGTTTAATTTGCTAACATTTTTGATTAAGGCAGGAAAATCTAGTCAAGTAAACACCTTTGTAAGCAGGTCTGGGGCCCAAAGTCTATCCTGCCTAATAGAGAAGCCAATAGAAAAAGACAATTATATATATTCAAAAAATGATTTTGCTAATTGTCTTTTGTGTGAACATTAGGTAGGGCAGAGGCTCTGGCTTTCTTGTTTTATACAGTATAGTCAATTGAGCAAACACTGTCAGGCGAGGTGCTATTTGTAAAACATTTTGTGCTTTAACAAGCTGCAGAGTATTTTTGTTTTAATCAACTCTTTCTTGTCATGCAGAAGCACTTAGAAACGTTGGCATTTTCAATGAACTTTGTATTCAAGGAAATGAATACAAGTCCATACTTGGAAAATAAGAACAAAATACAATTTTGTTTGTTAAACTACTCTAAATAGCAATCTAACTTGATTTTTGAATAATTGAGCTTCCTGTCCCTTCAGCTACTGGTCTTTTAATATTAAACAGTCCCACTAACATTTTGTAGATAATCATGCCTAAAGTAGCATTTAAAGCTGGGCTGTTAATGAGAGTGCTGGCAGAGATGAGCTTCCTGAAGAATCTATTATGTATTGTTTTAGAACTTCATTAAGGGGTGTATCAGATGGGGCCATAAAATATAGGGATGTCTCCATAGAGAATGTGACTTTTATTAGTCCTCTTATGAAAAACGTCATCAGTTTGATTCTAGATGGCAATAAAATATACATAGCCTGTTCTAGGGAGCTCCATTTTCCCAGATCTTGAGAATTTATATCACATAACAGGTAAGATAATGGACAAAGTAAGATTTACTTTACCAAATATTGAAAGTCAAATCTGCACAGCCCGGCTGATATGGTATTCCTCCTATATTTCCTTTAAGTACATTCGAGGATTACATACACTCTTTTGCCATGCTCAATACTAAGAATGGCCAGCACGGTGGCTCATGCCTGTAATCCTAGCACTCTGTGAGGCTATGGTGGAAGGATTGCTTGAGCTCAGGAGTTCCAAACCAGCCTGAGCAAGAGCGAGACCCCGTTTCTACTATAAATAGAAAGAAATTAGCCAAAACAACTAAAAATAGAAAAAATTAGCCTGGCACAGTGGTGTGTGCCTGTACTCCCAGCTACTCGGGATGCTGAGGCAGGAAGATCGCTTGAGCCCAGGAGTTTGAGGTTGCTGTGAGGTAGGCTGATGCCACGGCACTCTAGCCCAGGCAAGAGAGTGAGACTTTGTCCAAAAAAAAAAAAACAAAAAACTGAGATGAACCATTTATAGATGGTTAATAGTATGTCTGCTCAAAACTACTAGAAAATGTTTTGAGAATTTCACACCATCTGTAAGACATCTAAAAAAAATGGAAGTTAATGCCATTATTATAATTTAGAATATGTTCAATACAATTATTTTTAAACTTTCTCTTTTCTTTTATAAAATAATTACAATGTTCTTTATATTATGACAAAGATTCCTATGCTTTCAGGTTGATATACTCAGCATACACTTCTGACTTTCATAAAACCTACTGCTTCATTGCATTCCAGCCCGAAATTATATTCTTTTTCCAAGGAAAATTATTGTTACCTTTTGAAGCATAATATCATAGCTGTTTTAGGTCTATTTCTAAGAAATGCATAAACTTAAACTTAGGAACTCAGACATTAGAAATTAATCATGTTTTCCATGAGTCTCCTGAAAAAATGTTTGTATCAAATCTGTGGACTAATTTTTTAAATTAAATTTTGATATAAAATTTGTATCATGTTGTATTCTGAAAATAGTTCCTTAAAATTTAAGAAGTACAATGCTTCATTAAAACCTTACCAAACTTTACCTCTGCCAATGCCTTACTCTGATCTATTTTTTACTCATTCATCTCTTCATCTGCCATTCACTGAAAATCTACTCTATGTCAGGCCCTGTGTAAGGCATCAATCGAGGCTATTAAACGATTCAGGCATGATCCTTACCTTCACGGTATTCACAGTTCTGGTGAGAGAGACGGGCAATTTAAGAAATATAATACACCATGTGAAGTTCTAATAGAGGGTTTTTCCAAAGAGCTGAGGGATCACAGAGAAACAAAGGGACTAAGTGTTCACTATATACTAGGGAAAATCAGGTCCAGGAAAGATCAGAAGGAAGACAACTGTGGGCTATATGTACTCCCCCCATTTCTATCTACTTACCTCCAAGCTCTCTTAAGCCTCTCTCCCATCATTTTATCTCTTCCCCTTTTGGTGATAATGTTATGTAATTGTTAAGGAGCTTTCCCATAGTAAATTTCTTTACTGCTTGATCACATTTTTAAATGGCAGTTGGGGAAGATGATACTTACTGATAGTTGGAAGTTATGATCAGGTTATTGATGACTTCAGAAGAAGGAGAAATTACATTTCTACCTATCCTTACCTTACAGTTTGTCCTAATATCCTGTTTTTTTCTGTAGTAAGATATATTTTGAAGATCACTATTCTGATTAAGTCTTATCCTAGTGACTAGGCTCTCGGTTCAATGGGAATTAGGAGGAGGCTATTAACATCAATCAATTATTTCATGGTATCAAAAACTTTCACATTTTCAAAGACTTTTACTATTAATATATCCTTTTCACTGAAACATTCATTTAGTTTTTTTTTTTTAAATTCCCATGAGTTTAGTAGGGCAGTTGTTATTATCCCCCTTTTAGAGATGAGAAAAAATGAAACTCTACAAGTGTAGTAGCAGAGACTGAACTAGACTCTGTGGCTGTTTTCTGTCTTTCATGATGACTTATATGCACTTCACCAAATTAAATCAGTCATAGGATGGATCATTATTACAGAAAGAGGTTTTGAAAACCCTGTCCAATATTTTTGAATATCTATAGGAAGTAATATTCCCAGTACTCAAAAGTATTAGAACTGTTTAATTTTTCTTAAACTGATAATTTATATACACATTAATATTTGACCCATGCTTTTAAATATTCAGTGATCATAGGAAGTGAATTCTTATTTCTAATTTTAATTGAAAAAACTTTTTGTTGACTATAAGATGGTTTTTCAGCTCAATAAAGGCTTAAATATATAGCCTCAGACTGCTGTGTGTGTGTGTGTGTGTGTGTGTGTGTGTGTGTGTGTGTGTGTGTGTGTTTGGCAGGTGGAGGGATAATTTGAAATTACCAAATGTGCTAATAATTATACTAGTAATGTACTAAGAGATCAATTACAATTATAATGGCTATTATAACAGCGAGTTAGAAAATGATTTTCTCTTAATAAATATATGAGTAAAAAGAAAATCTATGTGAGCATGAACTGAGGATATGTTAAGTTGTCAGAATATAATGACAGATGAAGAAGAATTTATATAACACTATTTACCAAAAACCATTTCCTCCACAGAAAGTTGTGTAGCAGTCTACCAAGTCTTGTTAAAAACTGTAGTTATCTAAAAATAAACCAGAACCCAGGATCACAAATAATTTGAGGACATTTGATAAAGACCAGATAAACTAATGTTACATAACAATCTCGACAGCAGATTATCAAAACTGGCAAAGAGAGAAGAGCTACAGCAACGTACAGAGGCCCCATACATTAAAGAAACTGTTGACAATAACCTTTCCAAGTCTAATCTTCCACCTAAGGTCTTATCAAGGTTATGATATCATCTGGACAATTCTGGCTAACTGCCTCTGTAGACTTTTCTCAGGATGAAACTACTATGATGAATTCCCTTTAATTCAAAGTGGGCCTCATCACTTCATCATATCTCCTTGCTGCAGATGAGTATGTGATATTATAGAAAATAACCTAATGGCATACACCACAGTTTGTGCAGCATGATCATGATTTGCCAAATAGAAATCAGAAAAGTTATTTGTCAAGCATGGAGATTGCGTTAGTCAGCTTTTGTTATAACAAATAACCCAAAACCTCAGAGGCATAGAACCACCAATATCTTTTCCTTGCTTAGAGGTCTTAGGTTGGCTTTGGCTCTCCTCAGCTCTGTACCTATCTGGAACAGGACTTGCTTTCCTCATGACAGAGGATAAAGATGCAAGAGGCCATGCTGAACTACACATTCATTTTTAAAACTTCTGCTCTGAACTGGTGCTAAATCACAATCACTGTTATGCTAAAGGCCCAAACAAGTCCCATGGCTAAGTTGGCCAATGGGTGGGGGAAATTCCTTTGCCTTTAGGGGAGTGCCCAAGTCTACATAACAAAAGATATGCATTAAATATTTATATTTAATACACTTTTAAGGAGCGAAGGGAGTATAGTTAGGTTCAGTTCTTGTTGGTTAATTACCTCCTAGCTTCAAATTTACTTTTTGCCTTCTCTGTGAAAATGGATCAGGACCATTTAAATAATTTTGCATTGTTAGCAGGCATGATGTTAAGTCTTGCCAGTAGAGGGCACTGGAGGGACATTGTGGGGTCATCCTTCTTGGCTCCTGCGTACTTCTCTAGGCCAGCTCCTGATACATCTTCTCTTGTGCCTGGCTCTCCTAGAACAGGCGGCTTCTCCAGTCTGGTTCTTGGAACCCTTGTACCTTTTTTTAACCCCTGGCTCAGGCAATCTAGACAACTTCTCCAGCATCTTCTCCAGCATCGGGCTGTGCCCAGCTTTCCCAGAATCTAGCCTCTGTAATGCAAGCCCTTTCTCCAGCATTACTCTCTTGAAGCATCGTTGGCTGCTGTGGTTTGTGGCTAGGTTGCTGCATTGTGCACTGCATCTCCAATGTCATCTCCAACACAGTTCAGGCAGCTTCTCTGGTTCCAGGCTCCTGAAGCACACATAGTTTCGTTAGCACCTGGCTTGTGTAGTGACTAGTGGCCTACAATATCCAACAACCAGTAATTTCCCCTGACTCTCCCTTCAGGCAATATTGTGGTAAAAAGATACCTCACCATGAACAGTTTTCTCCAGCATCCTAGAGAATAGATTTCTGGCAAGTTCCAGAGGCCAGATTTCCAAGTTCTGCTTGTGTGGTAACAGAGTGACTGCTCTGCCATTCAGTGAACCATAGCAGTTAGGTAGACAGCCAGGATTCCTGGCTCTTCTAGGGACAGGGGTGCCCTGCCATGGGGCTGCCTGAAACAATTGTCCTACCTGGGAAAAAGGATAAGGGCGGGCACTCCGGCTTGGTGCTGCCCACCCTTAATCCTATCCTGAAAAACTGCTACACCTTGGGAAGGAGGGAACGCCTTACCAATCTGGGAATTATTCCCCAGCCCAGGCATAATAGGATTCAGAAAGTGACCTAGAGTAACCTAAGGCTAATTATTATGTCATTAGCTTAAATTTACATTGTGGTTCACCTCACCCCCCCCAGCTGGGCTTTTAGAGAAGGAGCTCACTCGAATAAGCAGATTCGACCTTGAGAACAACTGTTAATCATTTGGTAACATCCCACCTCTGGAATGCCCTTCCCTGGAATAGGCCAATAAGAGGAAATAACTCAAGAATTCCCAGAGAGAGAGTCAATTAGTCAGTAAATCAGTGAGTCAGTCTGTCTCTCTCCACTGGCAGATACAGACCTGTTTTGTTTTATAATAAAAAAGCCACTCATATGAAACTGCTTCCTACTTGTGGTCACTGGCCCTACTTGTGAATATTTTCCAAGCAAGAAGCCAAAGAACTAGGACAACAGTCCACCAAGAGGCTGGACCTGACGCTTTGGTGTGTCTGGTCATTCTTCAGACAAGAGCACACCAAGAACCGAGAGCAGCCTGCCACCCTGATGTGGCCACACTCTTTCCAACAAGGTCTGGATCTCAGCCCTAGGGAGCACCTTCTTTGGGTGAAATGGAATCAGTTCATCCCATGAAGGTGGTAACTGAAATCCTTTACTTTTTAGAGTGTCCTTTATTTCCTATTGGCCAATTCCTTATATTGTAGTTAATTCTTTATATTACATTTCCTGTGTTCAATTTACTGTGTGGTTTCCCCGTCTCTAGATTGAACCTGAACTGATATGGGAACCATATAATGAACTATCACAGAGATCTAACAAATAGAATTAGTTAAATGAAACATTTTTCGTTAAGATAAATTAGCCTCATATGTTCATTTGCGCATAGGACTGGGATTTGCAAACTCTTGATTAAGGCTTCATCTTTCCTGAGCGTGCTTAGATGGGCTCTGTTCTTCCTACATCTCTGTGTCTGACCACCCTTGATTAACTTTTTCTTAAGCTCTGTGAATAGTTTAAGGTTATGGTCAGACTCTTTAAGCCTCCCTGAGAACAGAGTTAATTTTCCTTTTTTTGCTATACTTGATTTTGTGTTGATTTTTGGAAGACATTTGATTTTCTTTCTCTCTCCAAATCCTTGAGCTTGGCCTCACTAAACCCCTCACTTAGGCCAGTATCATATACACATTAGAAAAGGCCCATGAAAAGCAACATTTTAAAAGTCACCATCCCTTTAAAGATATAATTGCTACCTTTCGTTTCTGATAAGTTTATTAATTTATGAAAACTACAAATTGAGTTGTGGGAGACTGTGTTAAGTACCTATAGAAAACACAAGGGCAATTTTTTTTATAAATGCTTCTGTTAAAATAAGAATCATACATCCCTTTATAATTTAAAATTTCTTTCCTGAGACCAGCACAGCAAATGTAAACCATTTTATTGGGTAAAAAAGAACCTAACTTATACTTTTTATTAATATGTGTATATATTTTTTTTACAGACATGTTCATTGAGACTACAGCTATTTCTCTCAATTGAAAAATGAGGAATGCAAAGAATTATTTGAGATAATAGACAATGTTTTATTTTCTTGTCTAAAATCTTCTCTGGACTGACTACTGATGTGAATAATTGATAATAATAAGCTCAACGTGAATATATAAACAAGGTAAGTGTCTAACACTAGGCTAGAGCTGTGGAAAACTAAGAAACTTATTTTGAGAGACACAGAAACAGGTTTAAATGGAAAACAGGGTTATCTTAAAGCTATGACTAAAGGGCCAGGTGGAGTCCATGGCTTCTGTAATCTCTGATAAAGTTTAATTGCTGCTTGTGCTTTGCTGTCTTCTCCCTCTAATTTGATATAATCTCATATCTTACTAGATAGCTTCTCTGGGTAGCCGTGAGGTACAGAAAAGTAGTCTTTATGCTGCCATTATAACTTCTCAATCTTTTCCTGGCCTCTTGCAAAGAATTTCAGGTTTTGGACTACATTTACAATTATAGGTTTATGCTTGTGAATTATGACATTTATAACTTGGAAGAAGCTTTTTAAGATATTCTATTCCTAATGTCTCTCTTTACAGATCAAGAAATTAAGGCCCAGAGAAAGGAGGAAATATATTCTGGGTTGTACGGTGGGTAGATCTGAAGTCATCACAGAAGTCTCCACATTCTGAGCTCATGTGGGCAAAAGGAGGGGATCTTTATTCATATCAGAGAGTTGCACTTGTGAAAATGGAGATTTGAATAGTTACAACTGAAGAAAGAAGGCCAGCCAGGGGCCTGTCTGAATGTTGTGTGCGTTATGCTGACAGTTTGTGGCTCCTGGAGATCCATAGTTCTATTCGATTTAGGAACCATTACCCATAGTTGTCGTATTCATTCTGATATAAACAAAAGCATACAATTAAAACTCTGAATTGTGAGTGTGTCTCTGTGTATTTTTTAAGTAAAAGTTTGTTCTTTTTTTAAAGCATTCTTTTTTGTTTGCCTGTTTGCTTGCTTCTTTGTATATAAAGAATCTTTTTTTTTCTTTTAAAGCAGTTGTTGCTCACTTCTCTTCGCAAACCATCTGGCAATTCCATTATCCAATGACATCCAACAAAAAGAAAACAGTAAATACTGTAACAGAAACGAAGGTAAAGACAGGTCAACTCATCAAAGAGAGAACTTATTTACAACCAGATTTGAGTATTGCTAAATATTATGCCTCAACAACATAATTAATAATAGCATTCAGGAGAAGTTTCCATCTTTAATCTTACTTCTCATTAATTTGAAACTGATTTAACTTAGGATTTAATGCATGAAAATAGGAATAAGCATAAAAAGAAAGCTTAGGTTCATAATGAAGATAATAAGCAGACTCTGCCAGATGGCAATATCAAAACCTGTGGTGGGGGCATAAACAAAAACCAAGTACTGATTTTCAAAATGAAAAATAATGAAAAACTGGTTTAGAATTTTTTATAATTGTAGAAAATTTTTTATAGATATGCTAAAAAAATTCTGGTTGGGATGCAATATCTCTGTTTAGTGTTTTTATTTTTTATTTATTATATTGTTTTTTTATTTCAAAATATTAAGCAGGTAATATTTCAAATATTACCCCCTTTTGATATATGGCTTGAGTCAGGGCTATAAATTTGCCCATCATCTGAATCGTGTTCATTGTACCTGTTAGGTAGGTTTTTACCCCTCCCCTCCTACCCCTTCCTCCCTGCTTGATTTCCAATGACTTTTATTTCCCTCTGTGCACTTGTATGCCCATTGGTTAGTTCCAATTTATTAGAGAGTACATGTGGTGTTTGTTTTTCCATTCTTGAGATACTTTGCTTAGGATAATGGTCTCCAGATCCTTCCAAATTGCTGCAAAAGACATTAATTCATCCTTTTTATGGCTGAGTGGTACTCCATGGTATACATACACCACATTTTGTTAATCCATTCATGAATTGATGACACTTGGGTGGATTCCATATCTTTATAATTGTTAATTGCACTGCAATAAACATTCAAGTGCTTGTTTAGTGTTTTTAAAGATACATGTATTCTATCATATTGCATTTGGCATTTTTGCTATCAATATGTCTTTTATTATTTTATCTAGAAAGACTTTGATATTTTCCCTTTCCTTTTGGATCCACTATGTCATAAGAATTTACTGATCCTTCTCTCCTTATATAATTCACAGATGTCAATAGCTGGGCAATTTCACTAGTCTACAAGTAGTCTCCCTGCCATTTCCATATCTATATTTGTTTTTCTACAGCATCCTATATATCATGGCCAGAACAACTTTCAGAAATTAAATTTCCATTGCATCATTGCTCTACTCTTATCTCCCACTGAATACCACACCCCTACCTATTTGCCTATAGAGTTTACGTATTGAGTCCAATCCTCTGTCTAGCACCAATAAATTATCCACTAGTTCCCTGAATATACTCTATGCCCTATCCAACAGGTCTTTTCTCTACCTCCAGCATATGCAATGAAACCATTTTGCAGAATGCATTCAACCAAATATATATTCCTTGAATTATAAATATTTCACTTTTCGAAGATTTCCAAACTTGTTGGAAAAACATGTTGGGGAAACCTGAGTTAAACAAAGTCAAATGGTTCCTCTTTTGCCTGGTTTTAAGAGCACTTTAGCATGCAATGTATCCCAAAATTATTTGACCATGGACTCTTTTCATGAAGTCAATTGCTTCTTATATATAGATATATCTATATGCATATACTTATTAATATCTATGTTTTTAAATCATATTCATCTATATTAAAAGCTCTAGGAGAATTAAATGTAGAGTTACTATGTAACTGATCAACTCCATTCCTAAGTATATACTCAAGAGAAATAAAACTTATGTATACACAAAAACTTGCACACGACTGTTTATAGCAACATTAGTCATAATGGGCAAAAGGTAGACACAACCCATATGTTCACTAACTGACAAATGGATAAACATAAAGTAGTATGTCTGTACAACAAAATATTATTTGACCATGAAAAAGAAGGAAGTACTGATATATGTTACAATGTAGATGAACCTTGAAAACACCATGCTAAGTAAAAGAAGTCAGTCACAAAAGGCCACACATAATTTGATTCTATTCATATAAAAGTCCAGAATAAGGAAATCTATAGGGACAAAAAGTAAATTTGTGGTTGCTTAAGGCTAGGGGAGTGATGGAGGGTAGGAAGTGATGCTAAAGGTACAGAGTTTCTTTCTGAGGTGATGTAAATGTTCTGAAATCAACTGTGGTAATGACTGCGTATATTTGTGAATATATTAAAAACTACTGAATTGTACACTTTAAAAGAATGAATTGTATGAGCTGTCAATTTTATCTCACTAAAGCTGTTTTTATAAAAACTCCAGAAAAGCAGAGACCATATTTCACACCGTTTTGTATCCCTTCTTTACACCTATATTATTATAAATAGCAAATGCTAAATAATTATCTGACAAATTGATTGAAAGAAAGGGCTGACAAAAGCCTTTTTCTCAGTATGGTCCATGGACCAGCATCACTGCATCCCCTGGAAGCCTGTTAGAAATGCAGGTACTCAGGCTGATCCCACATCTGTTGAATCAGAATCGGCATTTTAACAAGATCTAAGGTGATTCACATGCACATTAAAGTTTGAGAAACACTGCACTGTAGTATGTGTAGTATCTCCTGATTGTTGAGTACACTAAGCTTTTACATAGCTATTTTGCTTTTTCATGCCCTAGGGGTTTTCATAGGGATTAAATCCATTCACTTTTAATAAGGACAGCATCTAATGAATTACAATTAACCTACTTTTCTCAGTTGTGGTTCTAATGTGCTTTCCAGTGCTCAGTCAGGCCTCTAAAATGTGATGATTATTCAAAACATAAAAAATTATATAAAAATAAATAGATAACTTATTCAGGTCTTTTAGTCCCTTGAATTTTACAGAAATGTCATCTTTTATAATTGTTCATTTGAATACAGAAGCTTCCAGTTCACTTGTTTAAAGGTACATACACATAATTTTAAATCAACTTATTTTTTCACCAATGAAAAGCAATTTATAACCAATTTTTTCCTCACTATTGTCAAGAATTTTTGATGAATTAGCACAAGGGTCATCTTGGTCATGCTAGAAAAAATGTACTAAATATACATAAAGCAGAGAAAAAACATTTCGTTTGCAGCTTTCCTCTTGATGGTTTGTGCTATTGCTGGAAATGCTGTAAGATTCGAAGCATCCCACTTCTGTAAGCTTGTCAGAACTTCATAATTTAGAAACATGTGCTTAATACAGCATAAAGTATTCATATAAAATACATTCCTTTCAACGATTATTCTTGTCTCTGCTCTCTCCTGCCCTTCTTCCTGACCTCTCTTGCCCACATAGCCAGGGAAATCTGGGGCATCTTGATTCTGTTCTTCACCATCCTAACCCTGAAATGGGATTGAATAGGACCCAGTGACAAGCTGACACGAACCAAGGCTAACATCTTTCCCTTTTGTAGGTGTGCTGTGCTCCCAGCCAGCAATAACCTCTTGCAATAAGCAGTGCCCCTCAGTATTGCCAGGTAGCCCACTACTGGGTATTTTCAAAGGGTTTTATAAAACATCAGCTGCTTTTCTCAGTCTGCAAGATAGACTAAAAATAATAGTATATTTGGATGACAGTAATTAACTTATGATGAACTACTCTGAATATTTTGATAAATAATCGCAGAAGCCTATGATTTTATACAATGTCAGAAGCCCACTATCTCCCCTGTTAAAATGAGAACAACACTTCTTAGAAAAAACTCCCAGATTCCTTAAATGTATCTTTTCTATTTTTGGGAAATGTGAAATATATAGATGTTTATGTTTGTCATAATATAGAGCAACCTACATATTTACTACATTTATTATTCTTAGGAATATGCTTTTGCCAAGGAGATACTTGTACAGAATACATAGGTAAAAATACAAATAAATATGCATACTTCAGGGAACTTGGTTTTATTGCAATGCATGTGGAAGATATCCATCCAACATATTCACTGGGAGAAATCAAAGGAGTAATATCTTTTTATTTTGATATTAATTATATTCAAGGAAGTATAAGTCTGGTCTGTTAAGAAATTAATAATTAGAATTAATAATAAACACAGAAACTTAAACTTATGAACTAAAGCACATAGTTGTTTTTTTCCCCCCAGAAACAAGTAGCTTTATTTTTTTCTATAAGATCCTATGCTGAGGTTGACTGGTCTTCAAAAGGTCACTAAAAATACAGACACAAGAAAGCCGATAGCAGCAAAACAAGATGTCAATTTTAACTGATTTATTTCCTTATTAAAAAATCACACATACATATTCATAGCCTCCCTTAAAAAGTCCTTATTGAAAGAAAAAAGTCTCTATTATTTAGAAATTGATGAAGGAATTTAGAAAATTTAAAAATCAGTTATCCATGACTACTTTCATGATAGTGATAGAAAAGAACATAGATCCTACAAGGGCAGGAACCATCCTTCTACATTTCAAAAGTCTAAAAAGATCATTCTTTAGAAGACTGCTCCTTTGGTGAGTGTGATTCCACAATCAAAAAGATATCTGCAAGGTAAACACACATCTGAGGGAGTCAAGAATGAATGTTTCAGTTGGGAAATTTTTCCTGGAAAAAACCACAATAATGTAATCTTTCAAAAAGATCAGCTCATTTTTAAGACTACTGAACAGAGAAACCAAAAATGGTTGTCAATGAAACCAAAAGTTTTATTTTTCAGAATATAAAACATATATTTCCTGATATAGGGTAAAATGCAAGGACCATGAGCCAAATTTTGGAAAGGTCTCTTGCTACTCACCACACTTTGACACTCCCACACAGCCATTCACCCTGATTGGCTGCGTCTGTTCCACTGTTTTTGCAAGGCAGGGGCTGCTGAGGCAGTAGGTTTGCCTGAGGTTAATTTTTGTTCTGGTGTATTAGCAATAGGAAGCCTTTGTGAGCCTTGTCTTGCTTGTCAGGCACTGACTTCTAAGACCTCCTTTTTTCTAGTCTCCTTCTTTTGGCACTACCTGTGTAAGCTATAACTGCCGTAAATCTGCATATCTGTGATGAAATCTGGAAAGCAAGCCAGCTCATCTTGGGGAATTTGTATCAGTTATGGTCTCTTCCACCTCCCCTCACCTCTAAATCATTGTTGACTACAGTAAGTGTTAGCTGAAAGCTGAGGTGCTTAAATGATTACTCAGAATTATTAGGGGAGAAATGATGGGCTTTATTTTAAAGATTGGCTTAAAAAGAAATAAAGTGGATTTCCACTTTCATAGCAGAATTTCAGGTTTGAATTATATATTATTTTCTCTCTAGTCTAAAAAAATTTTAAGAATATCCTCAGAGTTTCTGCAAAGGATGTCTTGGGCATGGCAGTAGCAGCTTGATTGTTAACAGCTCATATGCCTTCCAGTGTCATTCTAGCAAGATGAGAGATAGAGTGAGAGCAGGACAAGTAGCACTGGGCAAAATTCCAACAAGGGATTTTATTAAGAAAATAAAAGAAATGGAAGAAGGTTGTTCAGTCCCAGGACTGAGTGATTAGTGTCTGTCTCTGTTCCTTGCACCCCATTTGAATTCAACAGTGGGTTATCTCTTTCTCTTCTTAATTCTCATAGCACTTTGCTTGTGGCTGCCTTATATTTACTCCTGCTATCTCATACTATACCTGTTTATGTATCCATCTAATCTCCTTTATTGAACTGGAAGCTCCTTGGAGAGACAAAGGTAATATTGCACATGGTTTTTTTTATCTTCAATGACAACCAGCATAGGAGGAAATAAAAAAAAAGAGAGAGAAGAGAAATAACATTTCCTAAGCATCTACTACACTTTAGGCAAATGTAAGGTGTTGTTATTTTGAGGATCCAATAACAAATGCATGTTGTCTGCCTGACTTTTGAATTGAGATCTAATTCAAAATAGGCAGATGGAGACAAAATATGACTTTTATTTTTGTTAAATTTGAAATCGGATAATAGAATTTAGGAGTGCAGCAACAATGTGATTCCTAAAAATGTGTGCACAATTAGGCAATTAGGTTGCAGCTAGAGCTAGAACACCTCAGCCTTCCCCATGTGGGGTCCCGTTCCGGTTAAACAAACACCAAAGCAGAGTAGACCGGATACACACTTTCTGCAGGCATTTGTAGGTCCCAAAGAGGAAACTGGAGTGTGGGCTAAACTCCACAGCCCAATTTCTTTCCCCAAACTCACTCGTGAGGTAATTTACTTTTCCTATCTAGCAAGAAGGGAGTGAGTGAGGGGACAGACAGATGTCAAGAATCTCATACCAATAAACAACCCTCTTCTTGTGGAAATGAAACGGAAAAGAAGGTTTTCCCACCACCAAAGTGTTTTCATACAACATTTCATTTAATCTCTCAACCTATGTCATGGTAAGTATTGATATTCTGTTTTTATAGGTGAAGAAAGGAATGTCCATAGTTATTAAGTAACTTACCCTAAATCTCACAGCTAGTAAATGTCAGAATCAATATTTGCTCCCAAGGTTTATGCTCTATGTTTGACATGGTGCATAGCATACAGGTCAGATACATGTTTGGTGAATAAATGAATGTGAAGAAAGAAAACTCTCCATACATTTATGCACTAAGTATGGTAAATCCCAGGAATTTTAAATGGTTCAAGTTTTTTTAAACATAATGAATTCTGGCTTTTAAACATAATCCCAGCATTTTAGGAGGCCTAGGTGGGAGAATGAGGCCAAGAATTCAAGACCAACCGGGGCAGCATAGTGAGACCCCAGCTCTACAAAAAAATAAAAACATTAGCCAAGTATCATGGTGCATGGCTATAGCCCCAGCTACTTAGGAGGCTGAGGCAGGAGGATTGCATGAAGCCCAGGAGTTCAGGACTGCAGTGAGCTATGATCACACCACTGCCCTCCAGCCTAGGCAACAGATCAAGACCCTGTCTCTAAATAAATACATAAAACCATAATGAATTCTATATTGTAAATCCACCATGATAAATTCACAAAGGATAACCTTTTCTTTAGTTTATAGACTATATAGAAATTTTCTTAAATTATTCTCCATTTTCGTATATTCCAATAGTCTGCCAACTCTAGGACAGGTATCTGCTACTACATTTACATGCTCCATAACACCACCAGAAGAGGTCCAAAAGGTCTTTTACAAATGACTATTAAGAGAAGCAACACACAGAAGTAAATAAACTCTTCGTAATGATTTCAAGTTATTTTTATGAACAAATATGCATATGCGTATGCATGTGTACATACATATTTTTTTTATTCAAGTGCCAATAACCTACAATATTTGGCACAATCAGTGGTTTTACTAAGTTGAGGATGTGTACAATAGTGTCCTACAAGTGTGGAAAGAACTACTGTAAAGGAGAATGCTGATTAGCTAATTCTCTCTGCACTAAAAAGAAAATAAAACAAATAGGCTTAAACTTCAGCAGGAGCTATATAGATTACACACAGGAAGGCTTTCCTGATAGCAAAGGTTATTAAGCAGACGCCCTCCCTAGGAGATCTCTAATACCAGGATAAACAACCAGCTGGTTTAGATACCATGCTGTTTGGAGGCACAGAGCTGTCCTGGGTGAACTCTCAAAGTATTATATGTAATATAATTACTTGTACTTTCCTGTAAAATATTACTCAGTAATTGTGTATTTGGAACAGTTAATAATACTGAAACCCTATGAAGGAAGAAACCATATTTGTACTATTCTAGCATTCTCAAATTACCCAACACAGTGCTGAGGATATGGTATTTACTTAGTACTTACATTTATTTAAAATAAATGTTTACTGACCAGACTGATTGATCAGTTGAGAAGAATAATAAATAGAAAAAAGGGAACTGGACTCTGTTCTTAGATCTACAAATGAATTGTCTAGGACTTGGAGAAAATAAGTCTCTCCAGGTCATAATTTCCCTCCTATGTTGACCATGGCCTCTATGAGTTGAAGGCCTCTGGGTCCCCATAGCACTGTGACCCCACAGTTCTGATTGAGCTGCTCTGTATCCGGATCACGCTGCCTATCAACTGCATCGCAGGGAAAGGATGTTGGATAACAAGCAAGAAAGCCTAGATTCTAGTGTCCCTTTGTTCGTCAACTAGCATTACGGACTTGTTCAAATCACTTAATTTCCCTAGGATTCCATCTGTAGAAGCCTTTTGTTAGCTCAGAAATGCTGTAATTCCACAACAATGGCATGCTGAGTTATATTCTCTATTCACATTATCATATCTAATGTGTTTCAAGAAAAAGAAATTGGCCCAAAATATCATTCAAATTACTTTTAAATATCTTAACAATCAATTCATTAAGCAATATACCTTTACCAATGTATAGCTATGGTCCCCAACCCCCAGGCCACACACCGATACGGGTCAGTGGCCTGTTAGAAACTGGGCCACACAGCAGAAGGTGAATAGCGGGGTGAGCAAGGGAAGCTTCATCTGTATTTACAACCACTCCTCTTCGTTGCTCACATCACTGCCTGAGCTCCGCTTCCTGTCAGTCACTGTCTCCCATCACCCCCAGATAGGACCATCTAGTTGCAGGAAAAGAAGTTCAGGGCTTCCACTGATTCTGAATTATGGTGAGCTCTATAATAATTCCATTATATATTACAACGTAATAATAATAGAAATAAAGTACACAATAAATCTAATGCACTTGAATCATCCCAAAACCATCTCCCCCAGGCCCCCCATCTGTGCAGAAATTGTCTTCCTTGAAACTGATCCCTGGTGCCAGAAAGGTTGGGGACCGCTGATGTATAGTATATATTCATTTATTTCTCTAGAATAGAAGAATTTATCTCAAGTGTCCAATCAATTATCATTATGTTTATAAGTTAACTTAGTGGAATATACTATAATACCAGAAAATTTCCTTGATTCCATCAGACTACCGTATTTGAACAGTCACACTAGTTTTGCTGCTGCACCAGTAATTTAGAAAAGCCTTACAGAGAAACTTTCCAGAAAGTTGAAGCTAAGCCAAAAATCTTCAGAAATAAAAATGTGATTTGCCTTTGCCCTTTCAAATGTAGCAGACATTTTATCAGCAAATATTTATACTGAGACCTATGATAACTAAATGGTTTAACTAGCCAAACTTTAAGTGACAATCCCTGCATGATTAGAATCTGTAGATAACAAAATGAATAAAAGTCATATTGACTATATGCTTCTATGAATTTATGTTTGAATGGATGGGTATTCATTCATTCAATAAGCATTTATGGAATTCCACTAGGTGCCAGACAACAGTGAGCTGGAGATGAAAAAAGTGATAAGATATGGCCCTTTCCCAGGAGATAGTCCCAATCTAATTGACAGTACAAATGTGTAAATAAGTCCAGGACCCTATAAGAAGCTCTAAAACAGAAGTATACACAACATGAAAGGGAAGTGAGTATGACTAATGGCCTAGAAATAGAGAACAATAGATTTAGATGTTCTGGGAAGACCAGAGATGTTGGATTCAGATATGAAAATAGAACGACTATATGTGAAATAACAAAAGAAAATATATAAGAATGAGCATACATATAGAAAGGAACCTACTGATTTGAGAAAAATGAGACCTCTAAAAATGTAAAGTTAAATTGTTAAAATGTGAAACTCAATAAACTGGTTGAGCATATTCAATAAAGAGAGAAAAGAAAAGAAAAAATAAAATAAAATAAAAAAATAAAAAAAGAGAGAGAAAAGAAAATAGAATATATTAAAGAGGCATGAGGGATAGAATGAGACAGTCTAGCATATGCATCTTCAGAATCACAGAAGAAGAGGATGTTTAGCAGCATCCTGGCCTCTACCCACCAGATGCCAGCAGCACCCATTCCCTTCAGCTGTGAAAATCAATAGTATCTTCAGACATTGCCAAATGTCTCTGAGGGAGTAAAATCATCCCAGATGAGAACCACTGTCGTGAAGAATATATGAAAAACAAAAATCATTGGTCTATTAAACTCATGGTTATGGATACAAAATCCTAAACCAAATAAGAGAAAATTGAATTTAATTGCAAATAAAATGACAAAACCAATTGGACTTTTTTTCTGAAATGCAAAGAAGTTTGTATATTTGAATATCTACAAACATCATAACTCAAACTAGCAAATTAAAGAAGAAAAATGTTACATCCTTTCAATAGGTAAACATATTTACATATACATTCAAACACATACATTTATAGATATATATGCATACATACACACTGTATATATGAATTTCCCTACAGCATCCAGTGATAAACAGTCTTTTCCCCTTATTTGCTTCTTTAATCTACACCTTATAAGAATCTATCTGCCCTGTGAGTCAGAAAATGTTCTTTAAGTTCATTGCAATGTTGGAGAGAAGGGGATACCAATGCAATTGAGTTAATCAGAAGCCTTCTTCACAAGTTTATGCTTCTTTAGAGAAAAAGTTAAAGAATGAGATTAGCTAACAAGACCATTTACAAATGTTTCAATTCCACTTTAAGTACAAAGTCTAGATTTATTTTAATACTACTACAAATGTCCACTAAAATGTTGATCTGTATTTTAAAAAGCAATTCAAATAAGTTAAGTTCAATTTATATTAATGCAAAGAAAAAGTCTTAAATGACTGTTTCATTCTATGGCTATGTAGCATTCAACACAACTATCTTTGAAACCAACCGACCTTTCCTGTAACTAGCCAGTAAATAAACATGAATGACTCATTAGTGCACTCACATGAACTGAAATGCTCATTTGCAGTGGCTTTAAAATGCACTGGATTTCAAAATGACCTCTATTATTTTTTATTTAACTATGCATATAGATAAATCTAAGATCATTATATAGTCAACAATTGAGCAAGCTGAATTTTTAGCACTACCATCTCTACCAAATAGTTAAGAAAATGAAAATATACTAAGAAGAATGTGACTAACAGAGGTGGCTCTCTGTGAGGAGAGCCACCATACCACTATTCCCAGCCAGTATCTTGATAAGTAGGAAGTCAAGTTACCTCATTGTATCAAACTCCTAATTCTCACAAATATTGACCTTCAGTTTGTACAAATGGGTCAGTTAAATGAAACCATGTAAATCATTTCTCTAAATATTTTGACATCTATGTGAGCAAACGTAACTCACTTCAAATAAAATATGAGATAAATGAACATAAATCAACTAGTGAGTATAAAGTTTAACATGCCTTATCAGCCTAATAGCAATTATAAAAAACAATAATAACAACTGTTATATCTAACAATGCCTAATTGCTGTGCCAGGTACTTCAAATATATCTACAGTAATGACAATGATGATACAGTAATAATATAATAATACTCAGCCAATGAGAGATAAATTGGTCTCTGCCTGTGAGGCAAAGGAGGGTTCATGAAAAACAATATTCTCATCATACAGACTGTACTGTCTTCATTGATCATTGTTCAACCTTTACCTTGAACACGATGGGGTTCTTGACTCTTCCTCTATGATATTGAGTCCTGACTAGGAACACCATTGCCAAACAATCACATCCTGAAATAAAGATTATTGCACTTGAATAAAAAAGAACTTGGGCAAATTTACGACTTGCCTTTGTGAATTATACCCTTGCAGGCAGAGGACCATGTATGGGATGAAGCCTGTCTCAGGAAGGTCCAGATACAGTTGTCCTTGAACAACTTCTAGCTGCCTAACTGGAGCCCTTCTTATTGCTGCCTGCACAGGTCTTGTTGGAAGGACCTGATAAAGGGACTCTGATAAATTTTCCAACCTGCTCACACCTACCACCTGTCTTGTCTTTGGTATTCCCAATCAAATCCACAGGCTTAGCCTTAGGCACCTTCAATTGGGTTGTATTTTGTTTGTTTTGTTTTTTCTTACCAATTTATTCACATATGCCCCAATCAGGAACAGACACTGTTAGGAAAAAAAAAAAAAAAGGTGCATTTTTGCATTTTTGTAAGGTCAATGGGAAACCAGAAAAAAAAATGTTTGTTTTTTTTTATTGTGATCTTAAAACAAACAAAAATGCTTGAGTACATAAAATACTCAAGCATTTTAGTAGATGAATAGATAGAAAAAATCAGAAAGGACAATCATAAAGCATAGTACAGGTGATCTTTTTCATCTAATATCTCTCCTTTTAGACATTAAGAGAAGACAGTATTCTCTGTCCTTTATTACATTACCAATATGAGCAATAGTAACTAAGTTCAGAAATGAGCATACAATTCATAGTTATCATTTGAACACCTGCTATATACCACTCTTTATGCTAAGTGTTTTAGATACAGTATCTTATTTAATTCTCACAGCAACTTTTGGTTTGGGAACTGCCATTATTCTAAATTTGATAGAGGAGGATAAAGTGTCTCAGCAAGATTAAATAACTTGCCTATGGTGACACAAATTGTAAGAGACAGAGCTAGGACTCAAACCATGTCTCTTTGAATCCATGCAATAATGCCTTAAAACTCCATTTTGTAAGGTTTGAGCTTATGTTTCAATCTTTGCCTCTAATCAGTAAGCTCCTTCAGGATAGAATTTATTTCTCATTAATTTTTATATCTCTAGAGCATGAAATAATGCCTGATACAGAGCAGGAACTCAATGGTTGTCAAATGAATGAAATGATGAATTAATAAATAAAAAATGGAAGAAATTACTTTTAAAAGGAGACAGAAAAATTAAAGTTTGTGCAAAAAGATAATTCTACACTAAGAATACTATTCCTATGGTTAGTTTTGTGCCCCTCCATTTCTATTGTAGCAACATATGAGTATTTTATGATAAGCACCATTTTTATTTTAGAATTAAATGAAATGCTTTCAAAAATATGTACTTTACCCAGGGATTTAAATGAACGCTTGAAATTCCATAATCAGAACATGACACAACCAAACCAGCGTATAATCATATGTTTCCCATAATAAGCTACTTGAAGTGTTCTTAGGGTTACAATTTTGTAATCTAGACATGAGAGGAAGATCTGTGCTCTTGACAACATTCAATACAGGCACTTCAACTGGCTCTGGATAAAAGACAAACCTTCTCTTTTGCATTACATAAATGTTCTCTCTTTCCTTATCAGTAAGCAGACAGTCCTAACTGTTACCGTCACATCCTCTGCCATCTTCTTCCAACTTCTGGCCAGCTTGACATGTGCAGTAATAACTGCCAATTGTATTACAGCATTGGTCCTGACAGCCAGCATTGTCAATGGTACATTCATTTATATCTGTGATTGAATAGTTAAACAGAAGTAGCCTCCTGTTACCAGACACACAAAAAGAAACTTCAGTGGCTTTCCTACAAATGAACCATCACAGAATGACCTCATTCTCTGACCTCAGATTAAATGAGATAAAATGATATCTCATTTTAATTAGAGCTAATGCACTGTAATTTTAATGTGAAGAAAGATACAAGTCGTAATCTTTGGTATCTGAAATATCACATTTAAACAGTGAGCTAAGAAGTTTTCTAGTCTTATGGATTTTGGAGGCTTAGGGTACAGATTCAAAAATTTCACATCCAACTCATCATTTGAGTATGTGATTGAGAACAAAGAGAGAAACCAGAGAGTCAAAACACTAGGTCACCTACTTATCTATTAAATATGTTGTTCTTGGCTTCTCAAATAAACAAACGTTAAGCACCTACCACTGCATATTTAGCATTGTACTAGACAGAGAGAGAAATGTACAAAGGCAGTTCCATGGTTTCCAATGGTTAAAATCTAGCTGGAGTTGGGGGACTACACAGAAGTGTGATTTGATTGTGTCCATGTACTGGATATGCTCACAGACCCCTTCCAAGCCTGGGTCCAAAGGTCATTTTTACAGATACGGCTCAATTTTATTTATTTCCTTCGTCCAGCTAACAGCTGATAAGTATTCCAGCCCATTTGCAGGTTTGGTAGTGGCCCATAAGGTGACTTAGTACCATAGCTCAAAAGAGGTACCTCTACACCATGTTGACTAGCTGACTTGATAGATTCTTGCCTCGTGAAGTGAGTGTGACTGGAAGCGAGAGAGGATGGAGAAGGGACAGAAGAAGAGGAGGGCAGCAATGGAGGGGAGAAGACGGAAGAGGGGGTCAGAGAGAAGGACAGGGAGAATAGGTTGGTTAGAACAACAGAAGCAGCAAAGTCAAAGCATAGACAAAAAGGAAGTGTGTCACCAAACTGTGCAACCATGAGAGCAGAAAACAACCAATACCAAAAGAACAATGAAGTAACAGGCAGAGAGCTACAGTGCATCTTGACTGGGTATAACTGATTTTGTCTGACCCCTGGCTACACAGCTGTTGAGACTGCTTTTGCTTGTTTTAACTTTTCACTGAGGTATGCCATACACACAGAAAAGTATATAATTCTTAAGTATACACTTTGGTGAAGTTTCAGAAATAGAAAATACCAAGACAACTGCAATGCTATGCCAGAACATTACTAGCACCTGAGAAGTACCATGCCTCACTGAAGGTAACAACTATCCCAGTCATTAATCAATATAGGTTAGTTTTGGCTTTTTGAACTATACATAAGTAAAATTATACTGTGTGTATTTTTTGTGTGCCTGGCATATTTCATTCAGTATTCTATTTATGAGATGATACACCCATGTTTTTGCATATACTTATACCTTATTCATTCTTATTCCTGTATGTTATCATTTTCTATGAATATACCACAATATTTATTCATTTCACAGCTAAGGAGCATTTGGATATTTTCTTATTTTTGGCTTTTGTGAAGAGTGCAGCCATAAACATTCTCAAATATGTCTTCAGTGAACTTAGGTATGTATTTCTGTTGAGCGATACAGTTGACCCATGAACAACATAGATTTGAACTGTGCAGGCCCACTTATATGCAGATTTTTTTCAATAAATAGTCAGCCCTCCACATTGACAGGTTCAGCATCTGCAACCAAACATAGAACCAAAATACAGCATTCACAGGATTCAAATACTGTGTTATTAAAATTGGCCCTCCATGTATATGGAGGGCCATGCATTCTAATTTATACTCCCATCATTGATATATTAGAGACCACATGTTACTCATTCTTGTCAACATTTGTATATTCTGTTTTGCCATTTTAGTTCTTCTGGGAGTTTATAATAGCATCACATTGAGATTTTAGTTTACATTTTCCAATGAATAATTTGTTTAAGCATATTTTCAAGTTATTAGCCATTTGGATAACATCTTGTTGAAATGATGGTTCAAATATTTTTTCCATTTGTCCAATCTTAAAATATTGGTTCTTTTACTTCTGAATCCTCAAGCAGAATGTTAAATAGAAGTGGTGGCAACAGTCGTCCTTTTCTTGCTTCAGATCCCAGAAGCAGAGTTTTTAACATTTCACAGTGAGTATGAGGTATATTGTAGAGTGTGTGTGTGTGTGCACGTATGTGTATGTTTTATCAGATTAAAAAGTTCCTTTCCACTCCTAGTTTCTCAGATATTTGTATCATGAATAGGTGTTAAGTTTTATTTGCTGCTTTTTCTGAATCTATAATTAGATATCTTTTTCTTATTAATTATGTTAATGAGATTAATAACATAATTGATCTTTGCATCCCTGAAATAAACCGGGTCATAATATACTACCCTCTTATATATGTCTGGGTTCAGCTAGCTAATATTTTGTTTAGGATTTTCGCGACTCTATTCACAGAGAGATTTGCCTGCATTTTTTCTTGTTGGTAATATTCTCGCAAGATTTTGGCACCCAGGTCATACTTGGATACAAAAAAACAAGTTGGAAATGTGTCATCTTCTTATATTCTCTGAAAAAATCTGTGCAAGATTGGAGCTATTTCTTACTTAAATGTTTGAAAGTGTTCATTTATAAATGCTATCTGGGGCATGGGATGGGGTGTGTGTGTATATGTGTGTGTGTGTGTGTGTGTGTGTGTGTGCGTGTCTGAAGGCTTTCTATTACAGATTCCATTTCTTTAATAGATATAAGAACATTCCTATTTTCATTTAAATACGTTGGATAAACTATGTGTTTCACAGAATTTTTCCATTTAAAATAAATGTTCAGATGTATTACTGTTAAGTTGTTCATAACACAATTCTCATACTATTTTTAAATGCCTGTCTAATTTGTGATGAGGTCCCCTTGCCTACTTCTGAAATTTATAATGTGTGCTTTCTGTTTTTTTCTTGATCAGCTTTGCTAGACATTTATCAGTTTTATCTACTTACCTATCTCACCTATCCATCACCTATCTACTTTAATCTTTCCCAGGAAAAAACTTTTGGGTCTATTGATTTTTCAGCATTGCACATTTTTCCATTTCATTAATTTGTGCTATGATCTTTACCATTGCCTTCATTCTGCTTTCTTTGGAATTATTTCACTATTCTGCTTCTAAGTTCTTGAGATAGAAATTTAGATCATTGATTTTTAGCCTTTTAAAAAAGTATTTCTGGTTGTCTATAAGTGTATGACAAACCACCCCAACACTAAGTGGTTTAAACAGACAACTTACTATCTTTCACATGTCTAGGGATTCTCAACTTGGGTAAAAACCAACTGGGTCAATCCTCACGTGAGATCCCACAGACGGTAGAAGTCAGCTGGTTGCTGGGGCTAACCTTGCATGGAAGCTTTTTCACTCATATTGGGATTTGGACTGAGATAGTTGGAATATGGTTGGCTGGTCAGGTGTCACTCTCTCTCTCTCTCTCCATGCAGCCTGTCCACATGCTTACCTTTGGCTTTCTCAGGGTAGAGACATTTTGCATGGTGACTCCCATCCCCCAGAGAGACCATCACAATAGATCCAAACAAAAGCCGCAAGGCTTTTAAGATGTAGCCTTGTAAGTCACATAGAATCATTTTGAAGGTATTTGTTAGTTAAAGCAGTCTCAGACCAGCTGGGATTCCAGGAGGGGGAGGAATTACTCCTCTCAATGGGAGAATTACTTGTGTGTCCTGGGAAGGAAGAAACTGACAACAGCTTTCTTAGAGCATATCACATTAACATGTTCATTTTTCTAAAAATAAAGTATTAGCTGCACACCACACATATTTTAATTATCATTCAACTCAAACTATTTCCTAATCTACATTAACATTTCTTTTTTGGGTTATTTTGAAGTATATTTTGGGGGTTTTTGAAACATCATCTTGTTATTATGAAATGCTAGATTAATTCCACAGTGAACAGAGGATATACTCTGCATGATTTCAATTCTTTAAAATTTGTTAAGGCTTGCTTTATATTCTAGCACATGATCAATTTGGTTTACTGGAAATAATGTGCATTCTGCAATTGTCAGATACTATTGTTTCTGTATATATATATATGTGCATGTATATATAATATATAATATGTATTTTATTTCAAATATGTAAAAATATATATTTGATTAGTTTGATTTGTTAATCATTTGTATATCTTTAAAATTTTTTTCATATATTTGTTCTATCAGTGACAGAGACATAGTAAAATCTGCTTATCTGATTTTACATAAGCCCTTTTATGACTGCAATTTTTGTTTTATATAATTTGAAGCTCTATTATGAGGAGCTTACAAATTTGAAAATGCCACAGGTCTCTAGCAGATTAACCCTTTGTTATTATGAAATGTTCCTGTTTAGGTCTAGCTATACTTCTTTCATTAAAGTTGACTTTTTGAAAGATTAGTATAGCTATATTAGTTTTCTTTTGGTTAGTTTGCATGACATTTCATTTTCTAAACTTTACTTTTAACTTTTTTATACCCATATATTTGAGAAATTATCTCTCTCTATATATATGTATGTGTATACATTATTTTAATATATTTCAACTATGTCTGACTTTTAATCCTGGTATTATATCATTAATTTTTTATTATAATTACTGACATATTTGAATTAAATTTACCATTTCACTATTTTTATAGTTCCCATATATTTTATATTACTTTTCACTTCTACTCTTACTTTCCTTTAAATTTATTGTTTTCAATGTTCTATTTGCCCTCCTTATTAGACTATCAGTTACACATTTCTATTCTTTTATTATTCTTTTTTATAGTGGTTATCCTAGATATTACATGTATGGTTAAAGTCTAATATAAATTAGGACTTTACTCACTTCTGAGACAGTACTAGAACATTACTTTTTAATTCCCTTTAAGCTTTTCCTACTGTTTACATTATTGATATTATGTATTTTAATTTCAGACTTAAGACTTTGTTGTTATTTTATATAGTCAATAGTAACTTAGGTTTATCCACATTTTTACCTTTTCTGGTATTCATTATTGCTTCTCGCACTTCTCTGCTTCGTCTGGAGTAATTTTACTTAGCCTGAAAACTGTATTTCTTGTCATATATATCTGCTGGCAAGAATTTTTTTTCCCATATTTTGTCAGGAAATGACATTTTTTCATCGTAATTTTTAAGGTTTTTATTTTAGAACAGTTTTAGAGAAAAACTGCAAACATAAGTAGAGTTTCCATAAACCTCATACATCTCCCATATTTCAGTTTTATGAACAGCTTATATTAGTACAATACATTTTCTATAGTTAATGAGCCAATGTTAATTCATTATTATTAACTAGTCCATACTTTATTCAGTTTGCCTTAGTTTTTGCCTATTGTCCTTCTTTTGGTCCCAGGATCTCTTTCAGAATATCATATTACGTTTAGTTGTCTTGTCTCCTTAGGTTCTTCTTAGCTATGACAGTTTCTTAGACTTTCCTGATTTTTTATGACCTTAACAGTTTTGAGGAGTACTGGCAAGGCATCTTATAAAATGTCTCTCAATTTGGATTTTTGGGGGTGCTTTTCTTATTTTAGACTGGGATTATGTGTTCTGAAGAGGAAGACCACAGAGGTAAAGTGCCATTTTCATGTCAACATGACTTAGCACTGTTGATGTTAACCTTGATCACCTAGCTGATACAATATTTGTCAGGTTTCTTCATTTTAGAGTGATAAGATTAGTCTATTTTTTCCCCTTTCCATACTCTTTAGAAAAAAGTCATTATGCACAGCTACCCTTAAAAAAGTGAAGAGTTACGGTCCTCTTCTTTGAGGGTGGAGTATCCACATAAATTATTTGGAACTCTTCTGTGCAGATTTGCCTGTCTCTCCCATTTATTACATTTGTGGTTTTGAAGAGTATTTTCAGTGGAATAGAATTCTAGGAGTTTTTTTTTAAGCATCTGAATAGTGTCATACCATCATCCTTTAAATCTCTTTTGAAAATAAGATGACTGCTTTTCTCTGTCTGCTTTTAAGATTTTCCCTTTGGTTGATCAATGGGTAAAATGTTACAGTTAGACAGGAGGAATATATTCTGGTTTATTGCTGTTGTAATAGTGCATTTTGATTTGTGGTTTGATATCTTTCGGTTTTAGAGAAATTGCTTCCATTATTATTTTTTTACATACTCCGTGTTCACTGGTTTTTCTTCCTAGTAATTCCACAGGTTTGTGAGACCTATTATTTAGACACTGGAGGAATGCTTCAAGAGGAAAGGACCTCTCACTTCGGTGCCAATGTTTTGGTTTTTCAGGCTTGTACACTGTGGCTGCCAGCAAGCTGCTTCCTAGCTGATTGATTAGCAAGCAGCTACTCTGCCAGTGGCATGAACAACCTGGTGGTGCATATACTGCAGCAAGTTCCATGAGTACTGCAGCAGGCAGCCTCCCAGATACCCTCACTGCCACTCCAGTGGGCAGATTTCTGCCCACCATCCCTGGCCAGCAGCATCTTAGCAAACTTTCCTGCCATCCAATGAGCCATGGCCACACCCTCCCCAGTGAGATGAATTTCAGTATGGCTGGAAATCTGGGGGTATGCTTCCAAGTTTGTTTCTTTCTTGGATACTCTCCTTGAGTCCTAGACACAGTAGCAATTACCTACATCTGGTATTCCTATATTCTTCAACATTTTTTCCCCCTCTTAGTACTTTATCTCTAGTTTCTAATTAATAATTCTTCATAGTTTTTTTTTTTTTTTCTCTCTAAGCAAATGCCTCTGTGGTTCTGTCTCTCACTGTACCCTGGCTGGTACACCTTCTTTCCAGTATCTTGATTTCTCAAATTTTGGCTTTCATGTTTGTTCTGAATTCCAATGTATGTGTCCTCATCCCAGTGAGACTCCTGACTGATCCATATATCGTTTCTCTCTATTAGCAGCCACTTTGTTCTCACCTTGTCAGCCTTTCCCACTGTGTCACTTAAGAATTAATCCTTTGAGGGGAAAACTCGCATCCTTGACTTTGCTGGCTGCCATGTTATTATTTGATATCTTCAGATGAGTGATTTTTTTTAATATCACATTCAATTTCTCTAGTTGTTCTCAGCAAAAGAATTGGTAGGCTACTCTTTAGCCCATCATAGTCAGAAAGAAAAGGACTATTCATACTGTTTCTTCAACCTCCTTATTTTCCCTTATGATATTCCAATGAAAAATTCATTAACTGCAACTTTATGTTGTTGTTGTTCTTCTTCTTCTTTTTCTTCTTCTTCTTTTTTTTACATCTGACTCAATCAACAAGGCAGTAATTTATAAGTAAGAAACACGAAGTAATTAACAAAGAATATAAGACTTTATAATTGAGTCCTGTGTTTTGTGCCGCAGGATATCAGAAAGATCAGTAATGATTGACTTTCTAAGAGATATTCAAGTGTAAGTTTATGTACAAGTTTGGATATTATTTTCTAAGCTCAGTTTGCTGAAAAAGAGAAGCTATGTTGGAATAGGTCAGGTATCAGGAGTCCCATGATTCAACTCTTATGAATTTATCCAAAAATATATTTTGAAGAAATTGGACTGTGTTACATGTGTGAAGGAGGGACATTTCTACATATAATATCATGCAGACCTCATAATGTACTGCTGAGATCATATGAAATTATGCTTATTCAAAAAAGTATAGTCATTAAAAAGAAGGTCATATATATTATATTAAGTAAAAACTTATGTAACAACTTAAATGTTCAATATGGAAATAATTAAGCTAATTAAAGGTATCACTTCGATGCGGTCACTGTAAGTGGTTGGGATGACTTATAAAACAACCTGGGAAATAGTTATATGGAAATGGATCACAAATTGTTTCTGTGTTTTCATTGTAACTCTAAAAGCTATACATTCTTATGGGGAGAGTTTGAAAAGATTTAAAAAATAATTTGATATATAACAGTGGTAGAGTGATATCTTTTAATGTTTTTATTTTTGTTATAATATTGTTTGTGCCATCATTATTTAAAAAAATACGTCTGAGATTTCTGACGGGTAATTAAAAAAAGAGAATAAAACAAGTTATATAATTTTTAGTGCCTATTCAAAAGAAAATATTTGTTTTCAGGAGGGACAGAATTTTGCTGCCCTTAAATTTTTAAGAAATTTCTTACATAAGTATTGAATATAAGGGTCATTGGATAAAACAAGACAAAGTCTTCAACAGTAGGTTTTCCAAAAATGCCAAAATTTTCATCAATTCTTCACTAATGTTGACTTGTATTAAAATGTAAGACTTAACATAACATATTATTAATTTAGTGGAAAGCTAGGTCAGATTGCCTCTGCCTAGATTTTCTTGAAATAAATACAAAATTTTTTATTTTGTTTTATTATTTTATTTTATTTTATTTTCAAAGTATTACCAAACACAGATAATTTTGGTTACATGAATCACTTTTTATAATGTTTGAGTCATGGTTATAAGACAGCCTTAGACGTAGATATTCTTCATTGTGACCTTTAGAAAAGATTTTTCCCATCCTCTTTTTTCTCCTCCCCCCTGGTTGATTTCTGTTGAGTTTTACTTCCCTTTATGCACAAGTGGCTCATTGGTTAGTTCCAATTTAGTAGTGAGTACATGTGTTATTGTTTTTCCATTCTTTAGATATTTCACTTAGGATAAGGGTCTCCAGTTCCATCCAAATTGCTGCCAAAGGCATTCATTGATCCTTTTTTATGGCCAAGTAGTACTCCATGGTATACATATATCATATTTTGTTAATCCACTCATGAATTGATGAGCACTTGGGTGGATACCACATCTTTGCAATTGTGAGTTGTGCTGCAATAGACACTAGAGTGCAGGTGTCTTCTTGATAAAATGACTTCTTTACCTTTGAGTAAATACTCAGTAGTGGGATTATTGGATCAAATGGTAGATCTATTTTTAGCTCTTTGAGGAATTTTCATACTATTTTCCATACAGGTTGTACTAATTTGCAGTCCCACCAACAGTATAAGCATTCCTTTCTCTCTGCACACATGCCAGCATCTATTGTTTTTGGACCTTTTAATAAAGGCCATACTGACTGGAGTAAAGTGATAGCTCATTGTGGTTTTAACTTGCATTTTCCTGATTAGTGACGTTGAGCATTTTTTCATATGTTTATTGGCCATTTTTCTATCTTTTTTTTGAAAAGCTTCTGTTCATGTCTATTGTCCACTTTTTAATGGAGTTTATTTTTTTATTTTTTTGCTGATTTGCTTGAATTCTTTGTAGATTCTGGTTATTAATTCTGTATTAGATGTATAGCATTAAATATTTTCTCTTATTCTATATGTTGTCTATTTGCTCTGTTGATTATTTCCTTGGCTATGCAGAAGCTTTTTAATTTAATCAAGTCCCATTTATTTATTTTTGTTGTTGCTGTGATTGCCATGGGGGTCTTCTTCATAAATTCTTTGCCTAGGCCAATGTCTAGAAGAGTTTTTCCCACATTTTCTTCTATAATTCTTATGGTGTCATGCCATAAACGGTGTTTATACCTGTAATCCTAACATTCTGGGAGGCAGAGGCAGAAGGATGGCTTGAGGTCAGGAGTTTGAGACCAGTCCTAAGCAAGAGCGAAATCTTGTCTCTACTAAAAAGAGAAAGAAATTAGCCTAACAACTAAAAATATATCGAAAAAATTAGCTGGGTATGGTGGCACATGCCTGTAGTCCAAGCTACTTGGGAGGCTGAGGCAGAAGTATTGCTTGAGCCCAGGGGTTTGAGGTTGCTGTGAGCTAGGCTGACACCATGGCATTCTAGCCTGGGCAACAGAGTGAGACTCTGTCTCAAAAAATAAACAAATAAATAAATCCTTTATGCATCTTGAATTAATTTTTGTGAATGATGAGAGATTAAGAGATATGGATCTTGTTTTATTCTTGTGCATGTGGCTATCCAATTTTTCAGTACCATTTATTAAATAGGGATTCTTTTCCCCAGTGTATATTGTTGTCTGCTTTGTCAAAAATCAGTTGGCTATATGTGAGTAGTTTTATATCTGGGTTTTCTGTTCTGTTCCATTGGTCTATTTCTCTATATTTGTGTCAATGCCATGCTGATTTAGTTACTATAGTCTTATAGTATAGTTTGAAGTCTGATAATGTGATCCCTCCTGATTTGTTCCTTTTGCTTAAGATTGCTTTGGCTATTTGGGCTCTTTTCTGTTTCCACACAAAGCATATAATTATTTTTTCCTAGATCTGTGAAATATGATGTTGGTATTTTGATGGGAATTGCACTGAACCTATAAATTATTTTGGGTAGTATAGACATTTTAACAATGTTGATTCTATTGATCCATGACCATGACATGTTTCTCCACTTGTTTGTATCATCTGTGATTTCTTTCCTCTGTGTTTTGTTGTGCTTTGCAGATATTTTAAAACAAAAATAATGTTTGGTTTTCATGGTTAGAAAATAACATACTTTTGGACCAAACACATGCTTTCTACATACACGAGTCTTTCCTATAACCTATTCCTTCACCTGGTCTGAAAGACTTGGCTTCATATCCTTAAGGATTCACAGAGCTGCCTCAGGGAAGGTGTGAACAGAGATGGAGAGGAGTATGAGAAGGAAGAGCACCCTAGCATATCACCTCCAACTCAATACGTGAAAAACTGCTTTAATCTGTTTTACATATTGGATGGCTCTCAACTTAAAATTTGTTTGAATAAAATAGTTAGTTCTGTTACTAAAAATATTTGAAAATCTCTTTGCTAGACTGTCAATCTGGTTATAGTGGAGTTGAATGCAAAGATTTGTACTCATAAGGAATATGAGTATCTCTGTGAGATTATATTAAATAAAACTAAGATACCCAGTTTTAATCCTGAAGTAGTCAAATAATGAATATCATGTGTAAGGGTCCCAGTCCACATGTGTCTATTTAAACCTAAAAATTATCCCCATTGTTAACAGATGCCAAACTAAATTTGATCTTTTTCAAATCAAACTTATAAGATGGGACTTATATATTGGCAGGAGTTAAGGAATAAAAGACAATTAGTGGTTTTGTTGGTCAAATTATTAATATATAAAAATGACACAAAAAAGACTTAAAATCGCTTTTGCTCAGAAAGAAATTTAGTAGCACATAAAATAGCTAAAGATATTTTACAAAAACATTTTCTATTTTTGAAACTAGAATAATATCAGGGGTAAAAAGCATAAAGGAAAATGCTGATAGATTTCCCCATATGAACTTTAAAATTTCTCATTTAGAATGACCAAAACTCAAAGACAAATAAGAAAAAAACAATATTGACACATATAAGGCAAAAGGTAAAAATCATTAATATAATATAAAGTTACTATAATCAACAAGGAAAAGGCTAATATTCCCAAGCAGAAATTTGGTCTAATGAAATAAAATTAATTGAAAAAAAGAAATGCAAATGCCCAATAAATATCAAATTTTGAATCTCAGTAAATAAAACTAAAATTAATACTACTCTTTTTCCACCTGATTTACAAACATTAAAATCAATGCTAATATGTAGGAATTGTAGAGGTATGGCAAAAAGGATATACCACACTTTGCTAGTAAAAGCACAAACTTAGAAAGACTTTCTGAAATCCAAGTGGTTACTAATATCGGAATGTGCATACACTTTTCTCTACAGCAATTCTACTTTCAAGACTATATCCTAAGGATATAATCACAATGTACATAATGACTTATGTATTTTTTTTAATACTAAAGGAGGAAAAATAGAAACTATTTACATATCAAGCAATAGAATTTTAAGTCAATTATAACACATCCAAACCAAGAAACACTGTATAGCAATTAATAATCATATTCCAGAAGAATATTTTTTTACCTCTGTGTCCTGACAAATTAAGGGTGTGCTTATTACTTACATTTACATATATAATGGTAATTCCATACATATCTACTCATCTATCAATATATGTTCTTACTAGATAAATGGAAAGACATAGTCAAATATACCAACAGTGACAAACTTTGAATAAAACGATTGTGGAGGATGGTTTTGTTTTGTCATTCTGTACTTGCCTGTTTTGTAACTTCTTTGGAATAAGCATGCTTTCAGAAAAAATAGCACAATAATTGGAAAAATGTCTTTAAAGTTAAGGCTAAAAGGTTCCTACTACCTTTCTTTTCTTTTTATATACTCCCTGTCATGGTTGCACAATTTTATCACTTTGGGTGCAAAATCTGTATTCACTTGAATTTATAATAAGTAGTGTGTTTTTTTAAAAATGAATTATCTTCATGATTTTGCTTGTTGGGTTGCCTTTTAAAGAGCTTGAAGATACTCAATAATATAGAGTGTCAGCATTCTATTTAGTCCATTTCTACAGCCAGGCCTGTATCAACCAATTTGTTGGATGCTCCTTACTTGAAAACTCAGCAATGAACATGAAGACTTGTGATCTTAGAAGAACTCTCCACAGTCAAATTATAACAGAATTCTAGAATACTCTTAGTAAAAATTATATAAAAGACCATATATTCTTCTGAAAACCTGACCTACACTTATACATAGAAGATTTAATTAAAGGAAAAGATGCCTCATTGTCTATACCAGGAATTTCCTGTCAAGGCTAAAATAGAAACCCTTTAAGGACAATTAAATTTAACAGGCAGGTAATATCCCTAGGTAGACAAAAAATTACAAATATAATGGCTCTTATTTGACTTAGGTCTTGATTTATTATACCAGGATACAAATAAGCACAGAATAAACTTTTCTATGAAATGTTTATTTCCAACTTCATAAATCTCAGTTTTGTCATCTATATAGTAAGGAAAAGAAAGTACTTTATAAGGCTATTGTGAGAATCAAATTATATAATACATTTTAAAGTTTAGCACAATTTCTAGCATTAACTCTATAAATTGTAGCTTTTATTATTATTAGCTATATATTAGCTATTATTATCATATACTTGAAAATTCAAACCTCGTTCATAGAAGGCACTCAATTGCTTTCTTATTTAATCTGTACTGAACATAAATTCAGTTTTAATATAGATAGTAGTGTAAATTCATAGTAACATCTCTTATTTCTTGCTCTAAAATACAGAAAGCTCAAAAACAATATTGTTTTTCCTGTCATAGCACTATTGTCATGTAATTCTGCTGTTTTTAAGCACAAGCTGAGATTTTTAGAAAGTTGGCTGAATAGTCCAACCAAAGGATAAACTCCATTACTATTGCTTGTTCACTGGTCAGTTACATGTTCACATTAATAATTAAAAGACATATACATGCATTTCCAATTCTGTTGTTTTCTACTTTTTAAAAAAAAAAGTAAATAAGAAAATGTGGTGCACGTTTGATGGCCTCAGGTACTCAGGAAAAAAAATGAAAATATAAAGTTGTTATCAACTGAAAATCAGTGTTCATAAGTAAAAAATTTGAAAGTCATTGGCTTTGAAGATGGTTCTGAAAACCAGGTCAATACGTAGGATTTTAAATTGCAGTTTTATTAGATACTGCATGATAGATTTTAGGCTGTTTCATGTGTCCAATGTCATTCAAGGTTGCAAATAAATTTGGCCTTTCAAAAGGAAGATGAATGACAAAAATTCCCTGACATATAGCAAGTCTTCCAGGTTAGGCATGACAAAAGTTCAATGATATCATCAAGGCTATCAATCCATCTGTAATGGCATACTGCAGTCTCTTCAAGAATTAAATATGATGTTTGTCAAAGCAGTATTGCCTTTCTGCTTGTAGGACAAAGAACTACAATAGAACTGCAAACACATAAAAGGTCTGTTAAATTAGCTACACAAATAAGCTATTAATTTCTACCTTTAAACAAAATTTGTGGGTGGGCCCCTTATATCTGATCATTTTCTTGAAACAGGTTTCTATTTTAAGTCATGCAATCCATTTAGTCTGTGGTTGTACAGCTTTAGTGTTGGCTTATTCTGCTTTCAGGAATGTGGCAAATAAACTGATCAGAGGTGGCAAAACATAAAGAAGCAAAATGAAAAGTGTTTGAATTTAATTCACATCCTTCCTCAAACCAAATATATTTGACCCAATTCAGCGTGTGTATTTTTGCTTTGTTTTTAAAAGATTGTGTGTTTGCTTTGTGAAAATTACTCAAAAATTATACATACATCTTATGTATCATAGTCATTTTCAAATCAATGAGCTTCATGAAGTGATGAGCTAAGCATCTTATTGCAATTAACTTTCACAGCACAGCAGCCAATTTCTTCTTAGGTCCCAGGCTTAGTGTAATTCTCTATAGGTTAAAGTAAGGTATGGCATTAATAAATATCTCTAGAAAATTCATACATGCCCCCAAATAATTGGGAAATGCATTTAAACAATGTTTTGGATCTTTATGACGTCATTATTAAAATTATGGAATTATACATGAAGTGTACTAAAGTCAGACTTGTTCCAAAGAATTTAGATAATGCCAATGGAATAACTTCTATACATGGTTTTAATCCTAGAATTTTCCTTAAGTTGATGTAGATGCGATTCCATTTCAAGACCTGAGTAACTTGTTCTATTCCTAGTCAGTAGGCAACAAAATAAGGATCTCAAAACAAAAACCTTGACCTTTATAAGTTTCCTAAATCCTTATCAACTTCCTTTTCTCATTATTGGGGACAGAGACAAAGAAAGGAGGAATGAACTATTGTAGCTATCAGGCAACAGAATATAGAACTTTAGACTCTGAAGACCTAGATTTGAATCCCAGTTCTACCACTTCTGTGAGATACTGTGCAACTCACTTCACATTTGTGAGCCTCTTCTTACTCATTTGGAAAATACTATGATGATACTTCATTGAAATACTGAAATGTATAAACATGATAATACCTATAAATATACCTTGTAAAGTTTGAAGCCCAACATAAGTGCAGTCTCAGGTACTAAATACAATGCTTTATTTTTTTCCCTTCGTATTTATAATAGAGGACTTTTTTAAAAAAAAGATTCAGCAGATATTCACCTATTAAAGGGAATTGTAGAAAAACAAACAAGTTACATTTTGGTAGAAAAAGACTTACATTATACTATGGCTATTTTAAATAAGTGAAACCAGAGCACTGAAAACAGACCCATTATATAATGCATCCATGTAATGCAGCCTACATTTCTAGAGATATATTTATTTTTTAAGAATTTTTCAAAAGGTGACAAAAACACTAAAACTAAAGTTATATTGACTTTAAGTTTATGTCATAGCTTGCTAACCTTGTAATAAGTCAGTAAATTAAATAACAACTGTAAAATTATCTACCTTCTTACAGTAGTCTTTATCTGTTAATAATTAGGATGTATTTAAAATATTTAGGGTGTTTAAAAAGCTGTATTTAACTGAAATTTTCAATTGAAATTAATAATCACATACTAACTATAGTGACATGGTCAAGGCTATGGGGTTTTTATTGAATATGAATCCCAGATATTTTTTTTTTTTTTTTGAGACAGAGTAGTAGAGACAGGGTCTCGCTCTTGCTCAGGCTGGTCTCAAACTCCTAAGCTTAAGTGCCTCAGCCTCCCACAGTGCTAGTATTATAGGCGTGAACCATTGTGCCTGGCCTGAATCTCAGATTTTTTATTTACTTGGATAATTCACTTATCCTTTCTATTCCCCAGTGTCATCATCTATGAAATGAAAATAATAGCAATCCTATCTGCCCCATTGGTTGTTGTGATGATTAAGGGAATTATTATGTGCAAAATCACAGTAAGGGCTAAATTAATGTAATGTATTAATACTATTATTATTTATTTCCCAAATGTTAGTTACACATAAAATTTGTTCTCTTTCTCTTCTTTTTCCTTTTTTTTTTTTTTTGTCTTATTTATAGTAAGGAAATCTTTTGAGGAAAATTGTCTTTAACTCAAATTCTCTATGCAGTTTATAAATAACTGTCATCAAATAACTGCATTGTGTGATGTGGTATAAGGTTGAAAAGTTTGAAGAATACTCAGTCTTACTGAATTCTCGGCTCTTCTCCACGAAGGCAAAAAGTCACAGGCACAAGTCTTAATACAGCTAACAGAAATCTAACGGGTAAATAAAGCGAATATGCTTCTGTGGTGTATATTTTCCTTAAATTATCGACAATACAAATTAGTCATGATTAATAAGTGTAATTATAATTATATATTGTTTCACATAATTAACATTTGCATCATATTTTCACATTCAGAGTTTCATTTGAACTTCACAAATCAGGGAGGTAGAGTAGGCCTTATTATTAATAATGGTAGAACATAACTTTTTGAATCATGGTAGCCATGGTTGAGAAACTTCTATCCCAGAAGAGTATTAAGAAATCACATGAGTGTCTGTAGCCTGAAATAAAATGAGATAGCCTAAATTTATCTTTTAGCTGAATTCTCAAATCCTCCTTCATTCATGCATCATTACAGGAGAATGTTAGAAACAGATGTCACATTAGTGCTAATAATGTTTGTTTTACACATAACATTGATCTATCCTCCAACATGTCAAGGAGATAAATTTTAAATGTAGCTATTCATTTATTTATGAACTGCAGGTCCCGTTATGACCTAGAAATTTTCCTGTTCCACAGTATGACTGTATCGATAATCTCTGGATTGCAAACTCAACTATTGACTTACATTTTAGAAATAAGAAAACAGGGGCTCTAGGAGATTGTAGTCATTTCTTCTTTTAATAAATATTTATCAAATATCTTCTTTATTCCGGGCACAGGTTATCCAAGAATCAAACCCATTATTTTTTAGAAGATAAACCCTCATTCCTGTGCTAACTAAGCTTACTGGCTAGTGTAGGAGATGTAGTTCAACAAGTCGCTGTAAACTAACCAAAGGCAAAATTGAAATTCAACCTCATTAAAATCCAATATTTCTGACTCTAAAGTAGCTTCAGTTTTCTCTACTCCAAGCTGCCTATTCAGAAATTATTGTCTCATTAAAAAAAATTTACTGTTTCTCCTCTCTATTTAAACTGCCATATTATTTTAATATGGTTGGAAGCCATTACCCAGATGATGCAACATATATCCACCCAATCATTGGACAGTCAGCTCTTACAATTGTGACAGCTGATGTGTTTATGAGCCCATTAAACATTTTCTTATTGTGCTTTCATTTAATTTTCAGCCATAAAAGAAAAAGCTCACTATGCAAAAACACTTCCTGCCCCTCAGAATATTGATTTGAAAAAGATATTTTTGCACACATTCATGTAAGATGGAGGTTTTATTTAAACCTGAAGGAATATCCATAAATCTTCTCAAAATTTGTTTTCTGGCTTAGGAGTGAGAGAACAGCTCTGGAGTCAGAACGAGTTCAAATTTTGGTTCTACCACTTATTAGCTGTGGGACTGTTCCCATTAGTGTTGTTGTGTACAAATGACCATAAAATTGGTGGCTGAAAACAATTATGTTCTGATCTTACAGTTTCTGTGGGTCAAGCCATTGGGTCAAGACATTGGCACAGGCTTGGCTGGGCTGAATTGGCTACAGATCCCCCAGCTTTGCAGTCAGGTAGTGGCTGGAGCTGGAAGGGCAGTGAGCAACTGGAGCAGCAGAAGGCTGACCAGGCATGTCTCTCTCTCTTTCTCTCTGTAATCTCAAGCTTCCTTTGACGGCCTCACATTTGGGCTACTTTGGTCTTGCTCCAAGCACAGCAGCCTTGGAGCAGTGGGATTAGCAGCACTATAGTTCCAGCACAAGTATTCCGGTGATCAAGGTGGATGCTGGGTCTTCTTTCCTAACCTTGCCTTGGAAGTCACTTTGTGCCACTTTGGCCACATCCAGCAGGCTTCGTGCCAGTTCCAAACCAAACCAATTCAAGCAGAGGAATCAAGACTCCCCCTTCTAATGTGCTAATGGCAAAGTCTGAGTAGTTAATGTAGAAAGAGAGATATTGTTACAGCCATCTTTGGAAAATAAAATCTGCCACAGTGACTTTGGTCAAGCTGCCTAACTTTTCTGTGCCTCCATTTCCTTATCTATACAATGGGTATAATATATCAAACTTCATAGGATGTTCTTGAAGTTTAAAAGAATTAACACATTTTAAGTGTTTAGAACAAGTGCCTGACACACAATGTCACTTCATAAATTTTAGCTATTATTAACATCGCCAAGTCTCAGAACAAATATCACCTTTTTCATGAAGCCTCCCCCATTATTCTCACTGATTTTTTCACCCTCGCTTCAAAGTTACCATAGATTTGAAGCTGCCTCTTTTCAAATAAGGCCTTTTCAGATTTTGTTTTAATTATGTGTTCAGATGCCTAGATCCTCCAGTGTACTGTGAACGTCTCAGGAGCAGGAACCAAAATGGTTGCTCAGTAATACGGGTTTGCTTATTTGGGAATGACTCAGTCCCCAGTACAGGCACAAACAGCAGCAATGAAAATGCAAATTGATGACTATGGTGAAAACAAGGTAGGATAATATAAAATAAAGAAGATAGGATATACATGGTACATGAATGTCTGATTTCTTCTATCAAAGCTTTAAAGGTTACAATCACCTTAATAAAAGGTAATAGGAGATGGAATATCCAGATAAGACAACAGAGCTATGAGTTGGAAAACTCTGGTCTTGAATTAACATCTAGAAAGGAGATTAAATTTGTTGTGATAGACTAGCTAAAATTTAACTAGCTCTTCTATCATTGTAATTTAGCATTTAGAAAACTGCATTTGAGAATGAACAAAAGCTTTGAACTGGTAAATGATGTTATTCTGCAGTATTTTATTCCTTTTAGAAGAGAAATCAACATTAATGTCAATCTAATGCCACAAAAATATCTGTCCTTGGTTATCATACAGAAATCTACAACATCTTTAGTAAAAGGGAGACTGTGGATTATTTTACCAACAGGAATATACCTGTAAATCATAGGGGAATCCTACAAAATTATAAGCAGGACTTGGTTTCCTGCTCCAAGAGTAATCATTTAAATTCAATAAAAAAAAAAAAGAAAATTGTAGTCCTTTAAAATTTGAAAAAGCCATTTGTGAATAATATAGCTGTAAATTTTTCATTTGTTCCTCGCTGTAAATTTTTCAATTGTTCCTCCCGGCCCCTGCCCCCCGGCCCAGAGATGTTTCAAAATGAATTTTGTAGTTGAACTCTAGGAATGTCAGATTTCAGAAACAACAGACAAAGAAACTCTAATTAGCTATAATGAACGTTGATTATAGAGCACAGATATAACAATGATTACAAAAGGGAAAAAAAGAGAGGTGATGCATTGGTCCCACATATCAAGTGTGGTTGTGTAATTAGAGAAATTTAATCACAGCAGGCAAATGTGGTATATTTGTATTTTTATCATTTTGTGGATTCACAGGCAGAACTGTCCTCAGAAAATACAAAAGGAATAAAAGCATTTCTGTTTTATATGCTTTATCTAGAAACCATTTAATTCTTGAAGGTTTTTTTTTGTTGTTGTTGTTCTTTTTTTTTTTTACCTCCTCCCCACACTCCACCAAAAACCCATTTCTTTCTCAGCACTATTGTTATAGCCTTACCAGGTCCACTGTCTGCTGCTCAAAAAAAAAGCCATACACTGAGGCAGCAGGGTTAGAGAACAGAAAGAGTTTACTATTGCAGACACCATGCAAGGAGACAGGAAGAAGTTCTTCAATCCATCTCCCTGAGAATTTGGGAGAAATGATTTTTAAACATAGTTTAATGGGCAAAGGGCTAGGCAATTGGGTCTGCTTATTGGCTGGTTTAGGGTAGAATTATAGGGGTGTAGAAATTGTCTTCTTATGCTGAGTCAATTCCAGGGTGGAGGTCACAAGACCAGTTGAGTCAGTTCTCTGGTATGGGCCGCTGGTCTGTGTGGGTCAGGCGATCCACTGGAATGCAGGACCTGGAGATATCTCAAAAACTAGCCTTTGGTTACACAATGGTGATGGTACCTGTGGGAGCGATGAAGAAAGCTAAGAATATGACCATCAGCTATATGTCTCCTGAGTAGCAATTATAGGAAAGCAAACTAGGAGAGAATGGTTATATATATATATATATATATATATATATATATATACACATATATATATATATATAATTTTATTTTTTTAACTATGCCTGTACCTTTGCAAAGTTCAGGCCCCTACCACAGTTCCCACTTTGTGGCCCTTTATTAATTTTATAAAGGGCAATTTCATTCCCCCTCCCCAGACTTCATTCCACCTCATTTCTGAGGTATGAGCTAATGACATGAAAAAGAGCAGACAACTGATCTGGCTTCTTCCTACTGACAAGGGGTGTAGTTGGTATTAAGCCAAGGATAAGAGGATAAACGGTTTTGCAGTTGTCTACAAGTATTCAGGGCAGCAAGGTTATAGACCTGAGCTTTGCATGACGAGAACATTTGTACTTTCACTTACAGTCTTAGCATGGTACTTATGTGAACAGCAGACTATAAGATAGTAGATAATGAGCCCTAGGATAAAGTATGAGAGTCCTAGATTCAGGAGCTCCTGCAGAACTGATCTCAAATGCTGAGGAATCCAAGTGAATAACTCCAAAAACCGATCAGGCAGGCCGGGCGCTGTGGCTCACGCCTGTAATCCTAGCTCTTGGGAGGCCGAGGCGGGCGGATTGCTCAAGGTCAGGAGTTCAAAACCAGCCTGAGCAAGAGCGAGACCCCGTCTCTACTATAAATAGAAAAGAAATTAATTGGCCAACTGATATATATATAAAAAAAAATTAGCCGGGCATGGTGGCGCATGCCTGTAGTCCCAGCTACCCGGGAGGCTGAGGCAGAAGGATCACTCGAGCCCAGGAGTTTGAGGTTGCTGTGAGCTAGGCTGACGCCACGGCACTCACTCTAGCCTAGGCAAGAAAGCGAGACTCTGTCTCAAAAAAAAAAAAAAAATAAAAAAAAAATAAAAACCGATCAGGCACAGGGTCACTAGTAAAGCTCTGTTGTGGCCACATAGTTTGTTAGGAAACTTTTTCTATTTGGGTCTCCATTTTTCCTGAGGTATTTATATAGATACAGCAGGTCATGTTTAACACTGTACAGATTCTCCCTTGTTTAGCCAGTAGGAAATCTAGCACTACCCAATTATCACTACCTAGGCCGTATAGCTGAAGGATGTTTGTTGAGCACTAAGGCTCTTTGCATTTTTTTTCTGTGATCAGACTTAGAATTGCAGACAGATTTTGAATCATGTCTCTGTTGGCACAGACTCTGTAGTTAGGGACTAGTATTCCCAGCTTTGCTGCCAGGTGTCCAGGTACCTTCTGGGCAACCCTCTCTTAAGTCTATGGGGCAAGGAGTCGAGAGGCTCAGTTAATCTTTTCTAGCTCAGGTAGGAAAGGACCTGATTGCATTCATGAGGATTCTCTACAGATGTAAATTTGCCCCCAACCACACATACAAAAGACAGTTTATCAGTGTTATTTCTGTGGCAGCCAACCCAAAATATAACAAAGCAATATATTTTGGAGTAAAATATTTCTAATTTCTTTCAGTTCCCACTTTGAAATTAAAAGTTTTGTTTTTTTGTTTGTTTTTTGGTGACAGAGTCTCACTCTGTTGTCCGGGCTAGAGTGCCGTGGCATCAGCCTAGCTCACAGCAACCTCAAACTCCTGGGCTCAAGCAATCCTCCTGCCTCAGCCTCCTGAGTAGCTGGGACCACAAGCATGTGCCACTATGGTTGGCTAATTTTTTCTATATATTTTTAGTTATCCTGCTAATTTCTTTCTATTTTTAGTAGAGACAGGGTCTCACTCTTGCTCAGGCTGGTCTCAAACTCCTGAGTTTAACCAATCCATCCACTGGACTCCCAGAATCCTAGGATTGCAGGAGTGAGCCACCACCTCCCCCCCACCTGAAATTGAAAGGTTTTACATATCAAAAGCCAAGCTGTTATCTTTGGACTGAAGAGTGGGAAAAAAGCAACCAGTTGGAGAAAATTTAAATACATTATCCTATATCTTTTTGGTCAGTCTCTTAGACCTGTGAACAGATTAGTTAAACAGCTGTGTTTAATCACAGGAGCTGGTATTGCAGATAAGTTTTCAAACAGAAGACAAATAAGAGTTAATATTTGAAATAGTTCATAAAGTGGTTTTCTTAAAGTTCTAGAGGGCATCCAGCTAAAGTGTCTAGATATTAAACTCAAAGTACCTTCAGTTAAGGTGGAATTAGTCAGTGGCAATCTGACAGATTTTTTTTTTCACCTGGAGTCCCAAGATGTGTTTGCAGGGTCTCAGGAAAAGATAGTGGCAATTTCATTGAGTCTCAGTCAGAAATATGGGGGGAAAATTTTGAAAATGCTATATGGAGACTTGTAACCAGGCAAGAATTCAGGATTCAGTCCAAATTGTAGGCAAATAACAAAAACGCCAAAATACTGGCAAGGCTAAAATGCAATAACAGGTGGACTATAGTTTTTTTGTTTTTGTTTTTTTTTCTGAACTATATTTTTTCTCTCTCCAGTTTTCCATATTTATTAAAGACAAATCAGAGTAGGACCAATTTACTTCCAAAAATAAACTTTAGTGTAACCTAATGGTTGTACCCCCACTTTGTAGAAAATGCAGTAAGAATAATTATTGGCCACACAGGCTTTTCTTTTTTAAAATTGGCTTTGCTGGAACTTTTTCATACGGAATCTCAGGTTAGACTTGAAAGCCTCTCAAGTCAAGCCAAGGTTTGTATTTGTGCCTTTAGATACTTGTACAAACTGGGCAAATTCACCTTTTCTTGAAGTCCCAAAGTAACGGGGTTCCTGGACCTGCCAGGAAGTGACATTTTTTACTTACCACAGATCAGGAAACAAAAAATGTTACTGATGAGGTACCTGGCCAGTTTTTCCAAAGGGCTTTTCTTTGGCCTTATAAAGTCAACCTTAATTCCTTAATGCAGTCTGGGAACCTCTGAAAATATGCCATTCTGGTCAAAGTCTTGGTAAAATAACCCATTGTCATTTACTGTGTCCTGTTATAGAAGAAAACATATTCTTACTGAACTTATGCAAATAACTGTATTGTTATAAATTAAGAATATTCACAAATAGTTTTCTAATTCTGGAGAAATCAACTAGAGACAAAAATAAATGTTTCAAATTTTGCATACAAATATATACTTTGTTGTAAGCTATAAATAGCTCCAAAAAAAAAGAAAAAAAGTTTTCTCGACTTCTGGAAAACAAAACACAAAAAGATGAGCAATGTTTCAAGCAAAAAGTCATAAAAAATTAGTTTAGTCCCGTGTAATTAATTTCTGTTTTGTTTGAGGTTGAGTTAGCAATATTCATGGATGCATCAGCTTTTTAATTAAAGTCCTGGAATTTGTATTGTTTTAGTCCAATGGTATATAATCTCTAAAGTTATGGGAAACCTATATTCCAGAGAACTTAGTCCTTTCCATGACCTTCCTTGAAGAAGTAAACTTTAGCTAGTAGCCAGTTAAAAAGAAACAAACAAAAAAACCCACTCTTGACAAGAATTAAAGTAAAATAATAAATGTCTATGGATAACAAAAGTCTTAGAATAGCTATGGGTAAAGAGACAATTGACAAATATAGTTATTTATTTTTATGGCATAAAATTTAACATAATAATAACATACACCAAGACATATCAGAATTTTAGGAATGTCAAACAGTATTGGACCATATATTGATAAAGTTAAACACCATTTCACATTGGACAGTACTTCCTGCCAGGCGCAGCAGCTCATGCCTGTAATCCTAGCACTCTGGGAGGCCAAGGCAGAAGGATCACTGGAGGTCAGGAGTTCAGACCATCCTGAGCAAGAGCGAGATCGTGTCTCTTCCTAAAAATAGAAAAATTAGCCCAGCATGGTGGTGTGTACCTGTAGTCCCAGCTTCTCAGGAGGCTGATGCAGGAGAATCACTTGGGCCCAGGTTGCTGTGAGTTAGACTGATGCCATGGTACTCTAGCCTGGTAACAGAGTGAGACTGTCTCAAAAAAAAAAAAAAAAAAAGAGACAATACTTTCTGTATGGGTTTAACACACCAAATAAGCCTAATATGGCCCTAATATTTTAAAAGTTAGTTTGAGGTCAAAAAGTCTGGATTCATAATTTTGATTTTGATATTAGAAAGTCTGTCAAGTATCAAAGGTTTAAAACATTTGCTATCAGAAAATACTTGTGATAAAGCAAGATCACAGGTTACTATAAAATTATAGTCATTCATTTAGCCAAACTGATAATGCAAAGATTTTAAAAGCAAAACCTTATTCTTCGATAGAGGAGACTCTATTTCCCCCAAAATCATAAGACCTAATATAGACAAACTAAAAGACAAGCTAATAAATAAGCAAAGTGAATCTGTCTCTCTTTCTCTCTTCTCCCTACTTTTTTTTGCAGTCTATTCAAAATGCAAACAAATATCTTTTGTTATTTCTATTAATATCACATGAAAATCTTGTTCAAAAGAGAAAACCAAATTTTAATTTTGCATTAGTGTATTATTAATGGTAAATCTAATTTTAATAAAATCTTATAAACAAAATGATCTAATTTTAAGCAACTTGATCATAAGGTAATATTTTTATAAACCTCTTATAACTTTCTGTTACTGAAAGCTCAGTCACTTGTCCACAAGGCTGAATCAGAAGAACAAGGAAAAACAGTTTGGGGAGGAAGGAAGGAGAGTTTACTTTGCTGACAAAGGAGGAAAAATGGTAGACTTCTCATCTCAAAAATCCAAATTTCCTGAACATAGGCAGAAATAAAGAGCTTTTAAAGGGAGAGTTCTCAGCTTCAGACAGTTACTGTGGTTACCCACTCTAATCATCACATCTCAACCAAAGACAAAGCCAGTGAACTCCACCAGCTGCTCACCTGTTGGGGGAGGGGCTGGTGCCACCTTGGAGTTTTAACAAAAAACTTAACCTGCCTCAGAGATGCAGGCCAGAATGCAGTTCCCAAAAAGAGTAGGGAAAGTTTTAAGAAGACAGAAAATCTCTTTGCCATTTTTTTTTTCTTCAGGCCATTCCCTCTGTTACACTTCCTCAGTTTTTTCAACTTTTCTACCCATTTAGTTTTACTTATCATTTATTTATTTAATTCAAAACAATTTTTAAATCTGTAAATTAGACAAAATTATCTTTTTTAAAAAACAAAAACTATACTTCTATGTCTTCTTATAAACTTTTTATCAAAAATGTATCTTATTTTTATATAGAATTGTTTCTCTTATATTTAGTAGTTTTAATTACATATTTTAATCATAATGCCAACTCTTAGGAAAGCCTAGGAAGATAAAGTAACTTTGAACTGTTATTGGTCCCCAATTTTTATTAGTACATCCACATCTAAGTACATTTAGTTTTCTATATCATATAACAGTAAGAAGTCAAAGTATGTAAAATGTAACTTATCCAATCCCTTCTAGAATAGCCAGCAGGCAAAGCTAAGACAGGGAAGAAGCGCCATATTGGGCTAGATTGTGCCCTGTAGTTGCTGGTCTAGGCACTGACAACATGTCCCCTGGTCTCACCATGGCCACCTATCCGGACCCCAGAATCCAGACACTCAAAACCAAAAATATAAGCTCATAGTCAAATCGAGTAAGTATTAAAAATATTAAAGAAGCAGCAGTTTTATGACTGTAAAACAACCAGATGTTAATAACAATTTTAAAACTAGTTGTAGTTACCAAAGATTACTAAAGTCATGTGAACTAAAAAGTATCTGAGTTAGTTTTTATTTTCCTGATAAAATATTTGATTTAAGCACTTACTTTTTTAAGCCAATTAATTAGAGCTCTTTTACATATTTTGGTAGTGAAATATCATATACATATGACATAGATAGGCACATAGACATACAGACACAGAGACAGAAGCAGATCTTATAGCTTTTATAAAGAATTTTCATTTGCTAGCTTTCAAATATACATATATATTTATTCAGACTATCAATCTTTTAATTGTCTATTTCAGACGTCCTCAAACTACGGCCTGCAGGCCACATGTGGGCACATTTTTCTGGCCCTCTGGGTGTTTTTGCTGCCACTGCCTGTCCTGCTTAGCAGCCTACTCATCCCGGGCCCACAGTGTGCACTCTCCAACGGGGTCTGAGGGACAGTGAACTGCCCTCTGTTTAAAAAGTTTGAGGACCCATAGTCTATTTTATTGCTCAAGGCAATTGCTAACTAGGCAACAATTTGCCTTTAAAAAAAATGAATCCTTGGTGAAACAAGGGAGAAGATTTAAATCTCAAAAGCACAGAGCTAAGATTTTATCCCTATATATTATACCATCATTTGCTCATACCAAGAAAACGGTTGTATGTAAAGCCTTAGTTAAGACAAGATGATCAGGAAAAGTGCCCTAAGCAAAGGTAAGACTTGTCATATAAATCTAGAACAATGGTAAGAGTTTCTACTGACTCAGTCCTCCCTCTCAGACACTCTTATAAACAGAAATTTCCTTTATAGATGTAAATTTGTTTTACCAAAGGGCTTCAAGATAGCTAGATAAATGCCAGAAAGGTGTGTTTTAGGTAGATGATTTTTTTTTAATTTTTTTTATTTTGGCATATTATGGGGGTACAGATTTTAAGATTTTTTAAACTTATTTATTATTATTTTTTTTTGTAGCTAAAGTTAATGAGTTCAGGGTGGAGTCCACTAAGGAATAAGGTAAATAAATAAATAAATAAATAAACAAAAACACAGATTTCTGTACCTAGACTCAGCATGAATAGATCTGAAAAAGAAGCAAATCTGTTTTACTTGAGGGCTTACATTTTGTAAACATTTTGTTATTCAGGATAACTTTATTTTTGCCTTTGGGGCAGGATAGTAGCTAAGCCAAAAGGTTAACAGATTTAATTTTTCTCAACAATTAGTCATTTAAACTTTGTATTTGCTTTTTCTAAAGAGACTTTTAAACCTTTTTACTAGATTCTGCACATCAATAATCATCCTTAAATGAGACTAATTTGAGAGCCCTCATTTTTAAAAGCACTTCTTAAAGTTGTCTATTTGGAACATTTCATTGTAATTTTAAATTGCCTTTAGTAAATATCTTGCCATTTCTGTAAGCATTTGCTTCTTCTGGGGCCTAACACTTACACATGTATAGGTAGGTGTAGCCAGAAAGTAGAGTACTAATTTCTTCAGAATTAAAGATCTCATCTTTACCTTGAATCTTGGCTTTGGCTCTCAGATCTCCATGATCAATTTAGAGAAGGACTTTTCTTTAACCCAGCATGCAGAAACAAAGGGATAGAACACTGAAATCCCTGCAAATTTCTGAAAACCAGAGTTTACACCCCCCTGTAGTATTGCCGTCTATTTAGCCAGTGTCTGCCTGACCCAGTCAGATATCTGAGGTCTCTAACTGGATCCAAGCCAGTTCATTATCAGATCCAATCTGATCTAGTCCAGTTTCTATTGTGACTTTCCAACCATTTAGGATCAAAAATTTGCTCAAGCAAAGTCAGAGAGCTCAAAACACAAATCTATGGAGAATCCAAGAGACAATTTATCCACGACCCCCAGTTGTTTCAAGAAAGCAATGGGTGCAACGGGCCTGGTGTGTACCTCGCTTGTTCACTCGGTGCTCCTGGGGGTGTCTGGGAGCTCTATTTCAGAACCTACTTTAAACAAATTAAATTTAACACAGTTTAATAGAGCAAAGAACAATTTATGAGCCAGTCAGCCCCTGAACCAAAACAGGTTCAGAGGGACTATGGTGCTGCCACGTGGTAGAAGATTTTGGTTACTGGATAGCATTTGCCTTATGTAAACAGTTTAAACAGTTGGCTGCCTTTGATTGGCCAACACTCAGTGATCAGCAAAGAAGAAGGAATAGGGTGGAGTGAAGTTAAATGGAGCCTACTTTAGGACAAACAGCTGACATTTTTGCTTTTGAACTTTTTAACTAAAGTATCCTTCTAAGTGAAACCAATAAGCCTTAACCCAGGATATAACTTAATCAAGGAAGAAAATCTTGTCTCTGAAGAGGTAGAAAACAGTTTTTACAAGCTCCAAAAAAGTCACAAAAACAGCTCAAAGAAAGGAAAGTCTTACTAGCTATAAAGTGGACATGACCCACATTTCTGTCATATTTTAGCCATATTTTCTAAGATCTCAGGGTCTCAGCTGATTATTTAAACATCTAAAACCCCCATACGTCCCCACAGAATACAAGAAATCAAAAGCTGTGCAGGAAAGGAAAAATAATCAATAAATGGCAAAAATTACACAAACACCAAATCATAACAGGTTCATTCCCTACCTGGGAATTGAACTTAGGCTACTAAGGTGAAAGCATAAAACTTTAAACATTAGGCTCCAAGGCAAAGTATGCCCTCCATTATTATTCCCATATAGTAGAGTTCAAAGGATCTTTATCTTTGTTTAAGATCAGATCTTTGCTCTTCAATTTTTCTCAAGAGAATTTTTAAAGCTAGCCACAAAATTGTTACATATTCTTCTTTTAGTTTGATATTTTCACAAACACAAATAAGGTTAGAATAAGAGATCTCTAACATCTATTTTTTTAAAAAAATTGTTAAGTCTTTTTAATTTAAAGGATCCATTTTTGGTCATCAATTTTTAATGATGTACTTATTTTAAAGTGACTTAATCTAATAGACTCTCCAGATATAATTCCAAAGATCTCCTGATTCTCTCAGAAATAGTCTAAGACAGCAACAAAGTTTGAGATGACAAAAGTCCCTTATGAAATGGATCTTTTATGACAAACACTCCCCAGAGCTTGCCATGTTTGAAACAAAAGAATCTCAAGTCCTCAACCATTTTTACACTGGCCACTGAATGCAACTGATAATTGCACCCCCCAGTGGTGGTGACCAAGAGGGAGTGCTCCCGTGTGGTCACAAGACAAGCTCTCAGGGATATAAAACAAGGCAAGAGGGAATTTTATCCGGTACCCCTATTTATGACAGAACAACACAGAAAGACAGAGCAACAAGAGAAAACACTATGTTTCATATATATCATATGTATATAATATAGATTTTTATATATTATATATATTTTATATATATTATGCGTGTGTGTGTGTGTGTGTGTGTGTGTGTGTGAAATCAAACAAGTTGAACAAAAGGCCTTCCAAAACAAGTCAAACCAAAAATTCAAGAGTATTTTTCTAGACAGACTCTCTATTCTCTGTCCAGGTGGGGAGAATACTCTCCAAGACAAGTCTCTTCCATATAATATAGGAAAAGCCAACCAAGACCCGTGAAGGAGCTGCAATGCCTCCCAGAGGCCAACCATTAGGATAAGGCAGGGGGTGCTGAGTGTGCTTTGAATACTCACCAAGGACTACATCTTCTGGTTCCAGAAACCATTTCTCCACTGTAAACAGGTGCCAGCACCATGAGTCAACAACATCCGACCAATGGGATGGTGGCAGAGATGGCCCTCAGTCCAAGAGAATTGAGTGGCCACTAAGGCACATCTCTAAGTCTGCCCCACTCATGACAGACTGCTGAACTGTGGGCAAGTGCCCACAAGGGTGATCATGGGTGAGTCCTCATTTCATTACAGCCTTACCAGATCCATTGCCTGCTGCTCAAGAGGAAGCCAATGCGCTGAGGCAGCAGGGTGACAGCAGAGAAAGAGTTTACTATTGCAGTCACCATGCAAGGAGGCAGGAGGAAGTTCTCAAACCTGTCTCCCTGAGAATTTGGGAGAAATTCTAAAGATAGTTTAGTGAGCAAAGGGCTAGGCAGTTGGGTCTACTGACTGGCTGGGTTTGGGGTAGGACCATAGGGGTGCAGAAATTGTCTTGTGCTGAGTCAGTTCCTGGGTAGGGATCACAAGACCAGTTAAGTCAGTTCATTGATATGGGCCACTGGTCTAGGTGGGTCAGCCTATCCACTGGAATGTAGGGCCTTGAAGATATCTCAGAAACTAGCCTTTAGTTTTGTAAGGCTAGTGGTGTTATCCATGAGAATAATTAAGAAAGTTAAGAATATGTATAATCATCAGCTAAGTGACCCCTGAATAGCAATTATAGGAAAGCAAACTGGGGGACAATGGGTGGTTTTATATATATGTGTGTGTGTGTGTGTGTGTGTGTGTGTGTGTGTGTGTGTGTGTGTGTGTTAACTATGCCTATACCTTTGCAGAGTTTAGGCCCCTACCACAGTTCCCATCTTGTGGCCCTTTTATTAATTTTATAAAGGGTGGTTTCACTACTACCTTATTAGAGGATTCTTTTCAAAATCTCCTAGTTCATTAGGATTAAAAGATACACATATGCTCACAGGGAAAAAATAGACACAGTTTTATCTGAAATACTTGATTTTAAAGATATGGTCCCACATTTGAGTTCTTGAAAAGGAACAGAATAGAATAGCTGTGTCTAAAGATGAAGCCATGAACAGCTCTAGTGCTCTCAAGTTCTGTGACATCAGCCAGAGCTTTGCTGGCTCATGAATCAATTCTCAAACATAAAAAGTCACTTGGTCAGCTGAACTCCCACGGAAGATTCAGTAACCTGTTATGGGGTCACAGGGTTATCTTGAACAAGAGTCTAGCTTGCAGCTTGCTCTTTTTTGATTTCTTGATGAAGTGATGGATAAAAAGAAGCGGTCACTCAGACAGTACAAAAACAAAACAAACGAAACAAAACACAAAAACCTCACAGAAACCTTAGTGGGCCCACATTAGTCCCAGGAAAAGATTTCTGCTTTGCACTGATTAGTCATAAAGCTTTTTTCCCCAAGCAATTTTTTTTTTGTTGTTTCTTTTTGTTTCTTTCTTTCTTTCTTTCTTTTTTTTTTTGCTACTGTTGTTCTATAATTAGGTGTTTGTGCTGGAATTAGGAACAAACATGAAGAAGTGGTTCTTGCAATACATTTGTAAAAGGTATCTGAGTTATCATTGGGGAAGTTGAATTAAACTATATAATTTATCATTATGACAGTGTATCTGTGTTGCTCTGGAAACTCCACTTAAGTATATAAAATAGAGAAATAACATGAATCACTAGAATGTTATACACACACACACACCTTATTCATTAGTAATTTGTTTAGTTTCTTTAATATCTATATACAATTTTTCTAGATTTATCCTGATACAGGCAAATATATTTACCCATATAAGTTTGTTTAAAATATTCAGGATTCCATCATCCTAAAATTTAAACTGTAGAATAACTTCTCTTTGATAGAAAATGAATTTGGGTGGAAAACGATTGTGTTGTGAAAATGCAAAGAAAACATACCCTATTTTCATCTAAATGTACTTAAGAACCTCTATCTAAACAGATATTCAATTCTTTTTTGTTAGTGCATTTATAAAAAAAAATTATGAATAGGTATCTCCCCGCCTCCTCCTGCCACGTACCACATCTATTTGAATAAACTTCTGTACCTGACATGGGAGTTCAAATGCCCATGAGGACAAGGCCGGCAAGAGACACGAGTGCAGCAGGCACTAGATGCAAATGACACGTCTATGCTGTGAGTGGTGGTCAAGGGTAAGATCGTCCACAAGAAGAAAGTTGGCCTTAGATTGTCAGATTTTCTGGAATGTTAAGAGAAGCTATAAATTTCATGTGAAATTTCTCAATCTTCAAATGTTGGCACAATCTATTTGGATCAAACAAAGCATTCTTTGGGCTGCTTTGGCTCACGGGCTGTCAGTTTGCAAACTGTTCTGTACGATGGTGGCTGCTTGTATTATCAAGTGGAGGGCAAACTTCACTTGCAGGCTGTGACAGCGGGAGGTGACAGAGGGTCACAGGACCAAACTAGGCCCATTAGATCCATACCCTAACTGCCCTGTGGGAACACCTGCCTTAGGTATGGGGCACTTCAAACTGAATCAAGCCAAATCATCAAGATCATGGAAATCACTGGATAGGAGGCAAAAAGTAGAAAGAGTTTAGGGTGAGAGGGAGATGCCAAGGAAAGCAGGTGGTTGCAGAGGACTTTGGTCAGCTAAGGAGGCCTAAGGAATACTTTTCACCAAAGATAATCAGATAACAGGTATTAATCACAAAAAGAGAAACAATAAAGTTCAAGAATAGCATTGAGTATGAATGAGCTCTTATATAGCTGATGACAAAGTAAAAATCTTTAAGCCACCTATCTTGGCTTCTTAAAACCACTAGGATGTCCCCACCCAAAAAAGCCTGATGGAATATATGCTACTGTGGAGAATCTAACTGTCACAGCAAATGCATAGTTTGTTAGCTGATAAATTAATATAGGGACAAACAAGGTTATTTAAAAGTTGACATGAATCACTCTGTAGGAACATGGCAATTGAAATTCATAAGAGTCTTCTCTAATAATCCACAATTACCTATTTTACTGGTATCCCTTAGATGTTTAAACATGAGCATGTAAATTAAAGCCTTCAGTTTTAACTTAATGTTTTTTTAACATTCTCACCTTTAATTACAGAAATATGCCATATATAAAAGAAAAAATGGGACAAAACCTACTCTTCCACCGTTAGAACCAAGACATTAAATGTAAAGAGCATTCTTTCGATAACTTGAGAGTTTTTCTTGAACCCAGAGTTTCACTGCTTTGACACTCTGAGAGGGCTGCAGAGGGTTGCTTGCCTAGGGAAGAACGCTCAAAAACAGGTTGAGCATGAGGTCACCAGGAGGATGGATTGGGCAGAGTTGCTGCATTCAATTTAGAAGATAAGCAAGGGCAAGAACAACATCATGGCCATCTCCAAGGTAAGAGAAAAATGAAGCTTTGTTTCCTGAAAGAATCTGTTATTTAAAGAGTGGAGGAGAAGTGGGTACCTGGATTGGAAAGCAAGGTCAGGCTAATAAAAGCAGTAAATAGAAATTGTCCTTCTGCCTAAAAAGGAGCACCTAGATTTCAAACCAAATTAAAGGCAAATTCTAGTGTCACCTTGCAAAGCCTCAACCATATAGGAAGGAAGAATAAAATTAGATTCCCTGTGGCCCTTCTCTAGCCAGCTTTAGTTCTCTTTCACAGTTCCAACATAACATGGTTTTAAGAGTTAATGGTATTCAAAGCACCATTTGCATAAGGACTCATGCTTTCCTTATCATAATCCTGGCAGACTATTATGACCTAGATGTTCCAAAAGGGAAAATGAAGCTCAGTGAAGTTATGTGCTTGTGGTCACAGAAAAGTCAGAATCAAAACCCAAATAGTCTTTAGATACTTAGTGTAATGACATTTTAAATGCACTCACATTTTTGTGCTCTGTGTGTATGCATGTGTATGTATATGTATGTGTGTATATATACACACGCATACATACACACACATATTCTTTTAATGTTCTCCCAACTGTTTGTCATGTTCTTTATCCCAGTCAGCATCAGTCTGATTCTCTGATCTGCTATCCTTGGGTAATTGTCCCCCACTCAGTATAAGGCACCTAATGAAGCATCATTCACTGACCCTGTTATTGCAGGGCAAGGTTACAATGAACTTATAAGAGATTTCCTCGCTTGCTTGCCAAAAAAATACATGGTAGAGACAAAGACGATAGGAACAATAACAACTAAAACAAATTCACAAAATGAAGAAAAGAAAAAGTGATATTGACTGCCACAGAAATAGGAATGGAGAAAAGTCAGGGGAACAAGAGCTTGGAACCTAGCACTGATGACCAGAAAAGATAAAAGTTTCTTTAAAATTTGAAAGAAACCAGTGAATTTCAGAGAAAGGGAAAAAGATATGCACGTGATAAAATTAATTTCCATTTCCTGTCTCATATGTCCCCAAAGGAACATCAGAGAGAAGAAGCAATTTAGCAAATGTATCTTTTGGGTTTAAACATCAATTTTGATTTGTGATAGATACTTATCTTTCAAATATTTGTTTTTTCCATAACTAGAAAAGATTGGGAAAATAAACTCTGAACTGTTTATAAATTAAATTCTATTTTGACAGATAAAACAGAAGAATTGCAGTAAGAGTAAAGATCTGTAAGCAAAGTAAAAATTAGACAACATCATTAGTTCATCTTCTTTAAGGACCAGGATCCTTCAAAACATAAGCAAATAGAGTTTGGGATATCATAGATCCAAATTTAGATAATCTTTCATAAAAGGGAGCAAATGAGCAAGACAAGTGTGACCTAGAAGCTACACACACACACATACACACACACAGCATTTGCACAGCAGACTAAAGACTGGAGAAAACACTTGCTTTGTTGAAATTTGGGAAGTGAGAAGTACTTCTCACCTTCCCCTTGCAACCTGATCTCCCAAATGATAGAGCAGCTATTGATCATGATGCCATGTCTGTTGCCCCAAAGCTAAAATCCAAGTAATTACTACTGATGGTTGGACAGTTCTGTTTGGGCAAATGGAAGAAGTTGGATTGAGATCATTATCCAACAATTTACAACTTGTTAAACTGCTGGTCAACTTATATGTCTTTGAAACTAAACATCTAAAACATATTAATTACAGAGAAACTATTGGTATAAAATTCAGCTTCTGGTATGTTGGCAAATTAGCTCACTTTTGCATATATACTAAGTGTCCTTCCCTTCGATCTTCTCCCCTTTCCCCTATGTCCTTCTTTCACCAGCCATTGATAATGTAAATTCCCTTCCTGCTGAGGGCAGCTAGGGCTATAAAACTTGGTTCATGAAAATATTAATGAACATTTCTATTTTCCCTTTGTGCTTTTCTTTCAGTTTCTTTATGCAAACCAAGAAATGACTGCCTCCTGCCTTTGAAAAGGGAAACCAACGGCTCTCTCCCACTTTACTTCTCTATAACCCTTGTGAAACATAGGAACTCATTCACAAAATTCATCATTGGGAAATTGAACCATTTGGATAACTCCAAAATATAAGGTATGCCTGCGCATTTAACAGTTAACCCACCGAGGTTGGGGCTACCTGATTGGGGACTTGACTTTTTAGGATCTCTGCTCTCAGCAATTTGAATTCTGCCCCCAAATCATTGTTAGCACATACTCATCTTTATTGTGTATTACTCTTGTATTGTTGCAAATTGCTCATGCCTTTTAAAAAATTAAAAACACCGTTGCTTCTTCCTTCAGCAACTTTTTTTATTTTTCTCTGTTTCCTGCCTCAGGCCCCATTCCCTATATCTATGATATCTCTTTATATCTCCAGAAATTTATTCTTCAAATTCCCCTTGAGCTGACAGCTGTTGCCATAATTTTTTTGAAAATACATTCTTAAAGTTACCAAAAGTCTTCTTATTGTGAGCCCAAAGGCCTTTTCTCCACTATAATTTGCTTTGAAGCACACCAGGTAAAAAAGAAAGTTCCTGAGTTGATGCCAGGTTCTCCACATGATACAAATGCTGTCTCTTTGTCTCCATCTTTTCAATCTGCCATGCCCATTTTATTCTTGGTTTCCAGACTAATTGTCCTTTAAAGGTATTTGCATGTTATTACTCTCCTGCTCTGATACTGTCAATAGCTCTCCCTCTGTTACTGCCTCAAATCTAAACTCCTTGGCTTGCCTTATATGGTTCTCCATCGGTTTGTCCGAAGAAGTTATTTGTTGATAGCCAAATTTAAGCAAGTTTTACCTGGAAGCTTGTATGCTGCAGCCATTTTCCATGAAGAATGAGGATACATAAGATATGAAAAGGGAAGAAAACCTCCTTGTTAGATTTCAGTTGTATTCATTTTTAATCTTAAATTTCAGGTTGTCACACATTAGAACTTCAGTCCTTATGAGAGAAAATAAATTAAAGGAGGGGGAAGGCTTGTGATAGCTGAGGAGTTCATAGTCTCATTCTGTAAAGTTATTTATTATAGTTTTCTCCAGTTGCCTTATTTTTAGGAATGCATTGACGGCCAAGAGTGATCAGATGCAATGCTCAAAACTACTCATACGTAAGTCTCCAGTTATCACATATAACATAGGGAAATGGTTACCATTATGAACTCAATTTATTTGTTAATACTTCATTAATTTCATGTTAATATTTCTTCCTTGAAGCTTAACCCACAGAGAATTTCATTACCACTACCATTCAGGTGTCAAATCTCTTTCTAAAACAAAGCTAAAGAAAATCTTTTATAAAAACGGATCTTTAGTTTTGTAGACAAAAGAGACTGTGAAAAAGAAGATTAAATCTTCATCAGTTTAACTCACAAAGCAAATGCATAGGGAAATCACATTATTCACCATTTAAATTGCCTAATTAAGCTTGGGAGTTTTTTAAGTCTGTCCAAGGTAAAGGAATTCTACACCCAGTTATGATAATGCTAAATTTCTAAATAGTAGATTTAAGTAAATCCTCCATTGGAAGAAATAAATCACTTCTGAGCTGAGGAAGCTCTATTAAGATACCATCTGAAAGATCTATCGAACCCTGAAGTGAAATACATACATTTTAAAAGAATAAACATTGGGGGAAATGTCTGTTATGCTTTATGGTGAACATATTCATCCAAATGTTCCAGAGCTCCCTGATTTATTTTCAAGTAACAACCTTGACTCTTTAAACATTGTTTATAGTGGTCAAATAAGAACATGCACAGAGTTTCGAAGCAGGCTATCAGCCTAGTAGACTTCCTTTTGAAAGTAAAACACTCTTAAAGCATCATTTACTTTCACAAATAGCATATGCTCACCATGTGGCACCATCTTGTTAACACTAACGTAGCAATTTGAGCTTAACAGCTTGGGAGCTCTGTTTATAATAATAATAATATGTGCTGTCAAGTCCTCAGGGTCTCTGATGTCAAAGGTGATCATGAACATAAATGCAAATTCCCCAAGTCTGCTCTGCCAGGAAAATGATTCTTGCCAAGGCCAAAGAAGACAGTAGACATACAAATAGTTGGTCTCCAGCTTTTAATAAGCTCAGGAATTGTCTTTCCAATTTCACTGCATCACCTTCATCTGGTTCTAATGTATACACATGTCTAGTGAATTAAATCCCCCCTGCAGGAAAATTTTGTTGTCTCGAGAGCTTGAGATTTTCAATGAAGTGTCAATGATCTGATACAAATTGCTGAAAGTTTTATATTATAACTGTTCTTTTTATATGAACTGGCTGTTTACTTTTGAGCACCTTGAAACCTTCTAGCATTTCAGAATAATGTTTAGAACATGGCATTATTAAGAAACTTTAAGATTACAGCTGTAAAAACAGACCTATGCCATTATAATCAGTGAGAAAGTCCCTTAACTGGGTTTCAGACTATAAAAGGAGCCCATGCAGAGCATTGGCAGGGTAAGAACCTAGGAGAGAAAAGAGAAAAAGAAAGAGGGGAAAAAAATCCATCAAGCAAAGAGATGGGGCGTTTCTATTCTTGATAGGCATTTGAAAAAAATAAAAGTGATTCAGTATCTGAGTAGAAAACTCTTTAAATGAGGGAGGGAAGGTGTAGTTACTTACTATATTGGTTTGCATAATCGTTTTACATATTACCTCTATTAAAGCACTTGTTCTTTTCTATTTTAGATGGTTATTAACCTATCTGTTTTTCTCATAGACTGTGAGCTCTTCAAGCACCAGAAATGCCATGGTTCTGGCACCATGTTGTGTACATCTGCCAAACCAGCACCCAGCACTAGCACATATTTAAAATTTGTAGTTGAATAAAATGATGGAGACTAGAATTAATATATAAAATATATTTTTGATAAGACTAAGATGAAGAAATAGTCAAATATTCAGGGAAAGAAAAATGATCCCATATAAGCATTGTATTAATAGAAAGAAATGTTCAATATAAGCTATGATAAGATGATCACAAAGAATTATCAAATTCTGTGACACTCATCTGGGGAATCCGCATCTCTCAGGATGGCATCTCTGATTCCTTGGGGCACTGAAGTCCCTGGATTGTAGGAACACAGGAAACAGGTGACAATATTATTCACTTGATTTGGTTTTGTAGATAAGTGTCCTGATAAGTGAGGGAAGTGAGAGACTCAAAGGTCCTCCTGGAAGAGTAGTTCAGATAAGTCCAACTTATCTGGAAAGAAATTTTGAAAAGGGGTTGATGGATTCAGGGACAGAGAAAGTGGCATCCAATTTCGCCTGGGCCCTAGGCACTGTCTTGTGTCTCTTTCACTGAGCTGGCTCACCAAACTTCCCACTCTTCTCAGAGACTGTGAGGAACCCTCATCGCTCTCCTAAAGTCTATAAATAACGCCTGCTCCTCCTACATTCTAACTCTTCCACCATGAAAAAATGCCTGCCCTTTAGTTTGTTCCCATTTTAAATACAGTTCTTTCTTTTCTTTTCCTTTCCTTTCAATCCAAACTCTTTTGAATTAAACTTCTCAACTTCCACACTCATTTTTTGCTTTTGTACTCACTGAACTCTGGCTTCCAGCTGTATCACTCTGCCACTAAGGTCACCAGTGATCTCCAAGTTATCAAATCAGTAGACACTTTTAGTACTTTTAGTCCTCATTGTAATGAATGTCTCTGTTGCATTTAATATTGTTGATCCCTCCTTCAATCATTGTATAAAAAAGATGACAATAATAGGCTAGTTATGAGCATTAATATAAGTAAAGTGATTAGCACAGCTTTTTACACATAGTGTGATTTCTAAAAAATGTTTGTTAATATTATTCATATTACTATTTTTCTCAGTTGACCTTTGATTCCTCTTTCTGTGTGCATCCTTTTAAATGCAGGTGTCCCTCACCTAGTGCCTTAATCACACTCTCACACACTCTTGCTGGGTAATCTTATCAGTTTTTTTAATATACATATAAATGTATAAATATATATTTATAAAATATATATAAAGTTATATATATATGTAACTTTCTGTTGGACATTCCCACCTCAATTGGCAAATATCTCCTGGGGGCAAAGTCACTCCTTGTTCTGAGCCACTAGTTAATTTATACATGGTTCTTTGTGTCTTTCTCCAGGTAACTGTAAACTGTAAACTTCCTGTAAGCCAACATGATGTCTTATTTATGCCTGTGTTCTCAGACACAGCATAGAAGCATACACATTGAAGCATACATCCAACTCTACAATTCTTAATTTAGAAAACCTTACTCTAATGAGAAATCTTACTTATAACTCCCCCATACAATAGTCCCTGTACATACTGTTAAATTAAGTCCTGATTTTTTTTTTTAAGGGAAGCATCTGGAATACTTCAATAATGAGAAAGATACATGTTAAGTGGCTGGTGAGTGAAATTTTGAGATAAGAGCATACTGTTAAATTTAGAATCAGATGAAACTACTTCAGAACAGGTTTGAATAATAAAATTCTCTATTAAAAGAATGACTTGCTGTTTTTAAAAATAATCCAAAGAAATAAACTTCTAAAAACTTCACAGCAGCCTAAGTCTAAGACTTGAAAAAAATAATAAAGTGCGAAGGCTGATATGTCTGAAGCCATCACATCTATGGCTATATACCATGTTATAATGGTAAATGTGCCACAGAAACAAATTTGTCTTAGGAATTTTCACAGCAATAAATATCACAGTCTGGTGGCAGTTGAGGGAGTTATGGATCACACCCTCGCAAGTCTGAGACCTAGTTTAGGGAATGTGACATGTGTAATGCACATTAGCTGGGACCTTCAAATCTTTTCATGCTTCAAAAACCAGACCAAATTGGCTAAATTGCAGAACATATTTGCTGCAACACAATAAGTTGTCCCCTTAAGCCATACCCCAGCTGATTGTGAAAGACAAATGATCTAACTGAAACTGGATCTTCAAAGCAATGTGATGCAGTGAAATGAGGATCAATACTAAAATCATTTGATTACAGAATTAAAATGTTCTCAATTGCTTGTAGGTTTGACACTACTTAAATGGAATATAATTTACTAAAAACATCATCAATTAAAAGATAAAGTATTAGAACCTCTAGTGATATATTAACCAAAAGTGATATATTATTGGACTCTTAACTTGAGAGCTTCATAATTGTGGCTCTTATCTAAAAATCTCTCGTGTTTCATTTTATTACTTCACCTACCCCCTAGAAAAAACTTGGTCATTCTGCCTTCTTTCTTTTACAAACGTTCCCCTTCTTCCTTTGAATTCTTAATTTAGCAAATATCTAGATTCTGGATAACAGACCATATATCTCAGGGGAGTTCTAAAAGAGTCAATAATAGCCTTGTCTTTAAGGAATTAATAATCTATTATTGAAAAAAAGTATGAAATTATCATAAAACCAGGTAGCTTTTGAAAGAAGCATAAAAAGGGAAAAATAAGTGCCATGAGGGGTTTCAGAATAAGAAAATGTGACCTCTGAGAGGAGGATACCAGGGAGGTGGGATATTACAAGTATAAATTAGGTTGAGATATAGTCTGGAAAACACCAAGTCAATCATTTTTTTTAACTTATGTAAAAGCATAAAGTACAGTGCTTCACTCACTGTATTGCATTCAACAATCACTCATTTTCTTTCCTCCTGTAAGGGTGTTAAAATTCATATAGTGAAGTTCTAATACCTAGTGCCTTACAATGTGACTGTATTTATGAACAGGGCCTTTAAAGAGATAATTAAAGTAAAAGATTTTATGTGTAGGTCCCAATCCAATCTGACTGGTGTCCTTATAAGAAGGGGAAATTTGGACAGAGATAGACACAGAGGGAAGACCAAATGAAGAGCCTGGCAGAAGATGACCATCTACAAACCAAAGAGAGAAGCCCTCAGAGGAAACCAATTCTGCGCGCAGTTTGATCTTGGACTTCTAATCTTCAGAACAAAACTTTGAGGAAATAAATGTCTGTTATTTAAGCCACTCAGTCTGTGTTACTTTTTTTGGCAGCTCTAGGAAACTAACTCAAGGGGTCAGTGATCACAAGACTAGGAAGGTGCCTTCGATCTTTATTGTTAAGGAGGCTGCATTTGGAAACTTGATTTATTAGTCAGCAGGAAGTCAAACAAGGTTTTTGAGCCAAGAACATCCTGATGAGCCGAGTATAAGGGAAAAGATTTATCTTTTTATTTTGGGCAGGGGAGACGAATTTGGAAGATCAGTTTGGAGAGTATTAGGTCATTGGATTGGCCTATGTACAAAATAATGGAGACTCAAAGGAGCTCATTGACAGAAAGAGACTGAAGTAAAGTGTATTTAACTTGGAAACTGATTATATAATAGAGATGCAGAGAATTAGGAAGCTCAATAGCGTGAAGTGTTTAGCATAGTGGAGACATTAACAGAAACAAGGATGTTAGTATAATTTTCAAAAAGTTAAAAAATGACTCTCTTGCAAATATAAAAATGAACACACGTTAAAGATTTTATTCAACTTATTAATTAACCAGCAAACTAGACTCTCTCTCTCTCTCTCTCTCTCTCACACACACACACACACACACACACACAGACAATTGAGAATCCTGACATTAATTTCCTAATAAACACCAAACTGGTTAATACCATGCAAAAAGCAATAAAATGATTTTAGGTCATCTTTTTTATAGTAATAAAATAATTTGGGTCATCTTTTCCATAGTGCAGAAATCAAATGTGTCTTTGTGGGATAAAATTCCTTTGCATTGCTGCGGGAAAGAATTATTTGCCAGGCTATCAGTTTTCTAAAACTTAACTTCTACACCTTCAGAGCTGTAAAGTAACCTAGTCAACTGAAAGACAATGAAAGGTGCATACTCTCATAGAATTCGATAATTCCCAGAGAGCTCCCTAGAAAATACTCAGCACTCCATTAAAAAGACAGACAACTTATAATCTCTTTTGCCCATTTCCAATCTTAGACTATTTTTTTCTCACAGTAAATATAGGAGAAGCTATATTTAATATTCTAAGGGAACAAAGAAACACTCAGAGAACAAAGGCAAGAATGCAATCAGGAATTTGAGGCTGCTCATTAGTTAAGAGACAAGTTTGTAGACATTGGTCAGCTCTGCTTGACCTTTCCACATACCTCATCAGTGAGTTCATAAAATTGAGACAAAATGATAGGTTGAAATTTGAGGCAACTGTTGAGGACTCTTTCCCTTTCCTCCTCCTTGCTTGTTTATTTTTTATTTCAGCATATTACAAGGGTACAAATGTTTAGGTTACACATATAGTCTTTGCCCCACCCAAGTCAGAGATTTAAGCGTGTCCATCCCCCAGACAGTGCGCACCACACCCATTAGGTGTGAATATACCCATCCTATCTTCCCCCTTCCCACTTGCCTGACACCCAATGAATGTTATTACCATATATGCACTTAAGTGTTTATCAGTTAATATCAATTTGACAGTAAATATATGTGGTGCTTGTTTCTCCATTCATGTCATACTTCACTTAGTAGAAGGGGTTCCAGCTCTATCCAGGATAATATAAGAGGTCCTAGATCACCGTTGTTTTTGTGGCTGAGTAGAACTCCATGGTATACATATGCCACATTTTATTAATTCATTCATGCTCCTTGCTTGTTAACAATCTACTTTACGATGATCCCTGTGTCACAGGATTTAAAATCTTGGTTTGTGTTCTTCACCTGGATTCCCTCTTTTGGCCCTTCATTCACTGGTGTTTCTGTTTTCTTTCTGGTAGCTGGATCTCAGCTTTTCTCTTTTGCTGGGCTGGCCCCTTGAGCCCAGATTTTAGCTGATACTTCAAGTAGGAAGCACTTGTACCAGTCTAGACCTAACAATAAAGAATCCAATTCCCAACTTAGTCATTTGGACAGTGCTCTAGTGAGCCCTGCCCAAAAAGAGAGGAGTTACCTACACAGAGATGACTATTTCCCACATAAAAAAAAAAAAAATGCCATGATTTCCAATTTTCTGTTTGGCATTTAATTCCTGTGGCTTACTAACACTGAATAACCTTTTGTTTATTGCCTATGGGTTAACGAAAGTTCTGTACTTGTCCTCAAGCCCACACCAGAAGAACAAGGACAAGTGGTTTGAGGAGAAGGAAAGAGGAGTTTATTAATTTGCCAGCAAATGAGGAGGTTGGCAAACTCCCCTTTCAAGGTACCAGCATCCTGCTTCTGAGCAGAAGCACAGAGATTTTAAAGGTTCTCATTAATCCTGCAGTCTGTCTTTGGCCAAGACAATCTCATGACCTCTGCCTGGATTTGTCCCATCTTCTGTGGCACAAAGAACAAAGGACACTCCCCTGCCCCTCCCAATTGCTGGCCTGAGAGAGAGATGCAGATCCTAGTTCTCCAAAAGGAGTGTGGGATGATTTAGAGAGACATAAACATTTTTGCAGTTTTTTCCAAGCCATTTTTTCTGTAATATATCCCCCCAGTCAATGTTACGCTTCCATATCCATAGGAGGAGGGGTGACTATTCTGTTATATATGTTCTGGGTACTTCCCATATGAGTTATAAATAGTTCTGGTAACCTTTACATAAAACAAAGTGTTCATTCATTCACTCATTCATTCTTTCACTCATGTATTTATTTATCAAAAATTACTAAATGCCTTGTATGAGGTAAGCACTGTACCAAGTATCAGAAGATATATCAATAAATAGAATATATCCATGCCATCCAAAAACTTAGCCTAGAAGGGCTACAAAGCAATGAGCATTTGACCTTTTCTAGTGCATTTCAGGTCTGCACATGTCCACTCAGAGGCCCTGCACATAAAGGAGTCATCTGTGAAAACAGACTAGACTGTGACCCTGAAGAGCTAGGAGGCAAAGCTGAAACTCAAGAAGTTTTTCTCAAGTCAAAACCAGCTGACACCTTCTGGATTTGGACAAAGTTGTAAAGGAATTTCTTTCTAGTAATAAATATTGTCTGAGAGTCCTACCTCAGAGATCTCAGTTTCCATAAAGAAATGAAGGTGGTGAAGTAACTGACCGGTAAGCTACTTTTTAAACTTTAAAATTATTTGCTTATATTGAGATATAAACTTAAATGTTACATTCATAGAAAAAATCAATAGCTTTTATTTATCAGAAATTTTGACTTAATTAACTGTCATCCAAAACGTTCAACTTAAATCTCTTACTTATTTAATAATTTCAAAATACCTTTAATAAGAATATATTTATTCTCCTTTTTTAAAGTTTATTTTATCACAGATGTGGCAAGTAACATATCCAAACTAATGAGAAAATTAATATAAGAGACAAAAGCATAGATAATTCTTCATTTTTGAAATAACTTCATTAAGGGAATTTCTTTTCAATAAAGATAACTGATGTATTTCAACTAATACAAAGAATCAAAAGCCAGAATTCCATAGCAAGGAGCTAGGATTCTGTGGTCAGTAAAGCTGCTTATAAGTAATTTAAAGTTTTGTAAACAAATAATAGTCTAGTTCTCTAAGTCTTCAAAGGGACTAGAGATTTTCAACAGCTGCTTCCTAGTAAACTTTTATTTCTCCCAGATTTCTCCAATTCAAATATCTTGATGACCGAATGATACTCCAGAGAACCAGGTAATAGCTGTGAAGCATCTGTGCTTCATCTGAGGCTGTGAGAGCAATGGTAGGGGCCTCTAACACTGTGGTCCCCAACCCCTGGGCTGCCGCCTGTTACCAGTCTGTGGCCTGTTTGGAAATGGACCACACATCTCCTGAGCTCTGCACCCCACCCATGACACCACACTTCCCCATCCCCAGTCTGTGGGAAAAAGTCTTCCATAAACTAGCCCTTGGTGCCAAAAGGGTTGGGGAACCACTGCTCTAGGCACACCACCACCTCCTCCCTAATAGAAGAAACAACTACAAATAACATGTGTTTGTGTATACACACATATATATACATATATAAGTATATATAATTTTGCCTTTGGTTGTTATACATTTGGGGCTAAGCCAACAAGATTTTAGAAAAAAATTACTTTCAACTCACCATGGCAAAAAAAAAAAAAAAAAGGTTAATAAGAAAATAATATCACCACTGAAACAAAAAATAAAACCTTATTTTTCAGCCACCTCTGAAAAGAAAGGTTTTGGGGTATGGACTCTAAAAAGGAAGAAAACCCAAAGGGACCATATTTATTTTGAACTATGCCCTTCTGCCTCTTTTCCTATAGGTATCCTTTAAATCTTACACAATTACTATTATAGACATAAGAGCATAAAATCATTGTGAAAAACCCACATTTTCACAAGTTTATTATTAAATTATTTCCAGGTAATAGAGTTGCATGGACATCATTCTATCCCCTTAGCATGCATGATGAACTAGTGGGTAGATTTGAAAAAATATATACATGTAATAGGGGGATGCATTTTCAAAATTTACCAAGGTCATTAATGCACCAAATGTAAATGGTCTCCCATTTATCAAATGCCCTGGGAAAATCAGGAGATAATTGAAATGATAGATGAAAAGATGAAACTCTAGGCTAATGGGCTGTATATCAATGAATCAATGTCACATTTATGAAAGCTTTCGGAAAATGATTTCTATTCTTTGCTTATTTTTAAAGTTTTAAACCCCAGGAAGGTAAGTAATAGGAGGACTAAAATCTGAATTAAAAAGAGACCCCATCGATCCATCAGAAACCTTTCTGCTATGATTTTCTCATGATAATTTGCATTTCCCTACACTAATTTTAGCAAAGTTTCTCATCTCCACTTTTTTGTATTTGTGCTGCCTTTCTTTTTCTTTTTGTGAAATCATCAGTTCATAAATTATCTCACCTGGGGATCTATTCTCGTTCTTCTTCCACCTGACAAAGTTACAGGTACTTTATGTAAGGGAAGAAAAAAATGTTTGGTTAGCATGGATAAAAAGATTTAAAAATAGGAGATTCTTCCCATTTGACTAAAAATAGTCTTTTATTGGCCAAAAAAATTATTAAGATGTATTTAGGGTGACTTAAAGTTAAACTCCGTAACAAGAAATAAGAGAAATGAAAGCTGGCTGCAGTGGCAATGTGCCTGTAGTCACAGCTACTCAGGAGGCTGAGGCAGGAGGAAGAATAAGAGAAGATTTACTTTGTAGAGCAGATTATTGAAGGTTAAAGGTTAAATCAGGCAGAGGGTCTAGAAAACAAATGATACTCAGAAACAAACTTTCTCTGCTACCAATAGTAGCAAAAAATTGAGCTAGAAATTCAAATACAAAATAATGGCAAGACGTGTTAAAATACTAATGTAAGCCAAGCCATTAATGAGTTTAAGGAATGACAAAAGTGTCTTCCCTGGGAAAGTGGGGTTTTCTGTCCATGGAAAAAAATGTGTATTTTGACACCTTTAAATGATAGTTTTAAAAGGTGCCTATGATGGGTTGTATTTCCTCCAAGTCAGGCCCAGATGTTGGGGCCCAGTGACGATTCCAGCTGCTCAGTGAGGTAAAGAGAAACAGTGATACGTGACGTGGGCACAGGCCAGCAGCTTCAGAGGAGTGGTTCTAAGGAGACCAGCAGTCCTAGGACAGGGTCACCATCCTAACGATTGTTTCCATCAGAAGCCACACAGAAAATGATCTTGCTGATAATTTCAGCAGATCAATTGAAATTGCCTCTTAGTACTTGAGCTGGGAAGCCTGAGCAACCAAGGTCAGCCAAAGGACAGCATCATTGAATTCAAAGGGACGGGGTGGTGGGAAACTCCTGGAAGAAATCTCTTAAAATTGAAAACATTTGGATTCTAAGTTCTGATTAATACTTGGGAATCTGGAATCTGAATTCTTGGGCACAACTCTCCAAATAAGTACCCTGAAAAAACTTTAGCTTCTGGTACACATTCCAGTTATTAAAATATTGATGTATTTCCATACTAGTTGGAAAATAATCTCTGTCCTGAGATCCTTGAGTACCTCCCACCCCCTAAACTGCTCTTCCCCAGGACTTCCCAGACCTCTCCCAATCCAGAAAATAAATTATTAATGCCTGGGGCAGTCGCCTCCAGGATCCTGGCAGCTCTGGCATTTACTCTGAATTTGTGGATTGTTCATGTGGTATGAGATATTTAAATACTTTTAATATCACCTTTGCACAAATCCAACACTTAAAATGAAGCACTATACATTTCATTGGTTTTCCTATTCCATCTTTACCACAGTAGCCTTCCCTTTCATACTAGTCTTCCATATACTTCACAAAAAAGTAAACTTTTCCCCCAGCCATCATCCTGACCTATAATGTTAACAAGAAAAGGTATTAATATCACCATTTGGCAATGAATTCAAGCTTCAATTATTGTTTCCTATTCTAGTCTCCTTTATGAGACTGGCACAGCATGAAATCAGGGGAATATGAAATGTGACTATAAAGTGATAAAACTGATTGTCCCATGTGGCTTGTGGGATTTCTCTGATTACTTTTCAGTCATGCCTTGTATTAGTCCACAGGCAAAAAGATTTCTTACATGCCCCAAATAAAATACACATTCTCTTCTTCACCTTAAAAAGGGCTCTTTCTGTAGGAATACATAGTGTTTCTTGAGGACTCCAGAGCCTAGTCTTTTTTTTTTTTTTTTTTTTTGCACAGTTAGCACACTCTTTTAAAATATTTCACTCTAGAGCAAGACACAGAAATTTATCTGGCATAATAGAATACTATCAATGTCTCTAATAGTCAGCAAACCCCAAATTACCAAACTAGTAAAACCACACTCCATACACAATTTTTATGAGGATAGAATTTTCAAAGGAGGTCAAACAAATGAAACTGAGTGGCTTGGTCTTGTTGCCATCAATTGATACATAACTCCTCAGACAGTAGCCATGACATACATATGAACAAGGTAAAAAAAGGCAACAAAAATGTTTTTCATGGATACTTCAAGATAACCATTCATCCAGAGATTTTAGTTTTTGGGGTGCATATTTTCCTTTTTTTCTGCTGAGTTTAGAAATTAATGATATGATGTTTTGGGTCTGTTCAAGAGGATAATGAGTGCTTCCTGGAATTTTATCACTAAATTTTATTAATGGCATAGACTAAGAAATGCTGGAGAGTAGCATTTGGTGACAGAGTATTTTCTATCTGAACAAAAATCTAGTATTCTAAGAAAGTGAAATCTGGGGTTTTATGCTGTTGATCCAACCTCCTCAAAGTAATTTCACCTAATGCCAATTGTCTATTTATAGTAAAAAATCAGAGAAAATCAAGGAAAGAACTAGTGCAGATAGCTGCTTAATTCCAGTGTGCTTATGCAGACATGTTCTATAGTCACATGAAGATAATCAGGTAATCTTCATAATGTTGTGTTGGAGATCTTTCAAGTATTTTCCCTCTGATTACAGAGCAAAGAAAATAATATTTGAGCATATAATACTCTATATGTACAGTTTTACCAATATGGGATCCAACTGTACATTCTCTTTTATGAACTATTTAATTGTTTTTAACTTAATAATATTCCATGAATATTTTCCAGGTTATGGCCATTCTACAATCAATTGTAATAATTATTAGAAAATACAATGATTTATATAGATAGCTTCATGTTTACAGAATTTAGTTTATTTTTTCAAATTATCAATAATGCTATTAACATCCTTTTAGCTAAATATTTGTGCCAAATATCCATGCTTATGATATGATTTATTAATGTTGGTGAAAATAATCCTGCACAACTGAAGCTAACCTGTCACTAGTAGGCTGCCCAAAAGTTCTGTCTGCAAGGAAACATCTTAAGTATATTCTGTCCTTGGTGCTATAATAGTGATTTCAATGCTTTTCTCCCCTCATAGAGCTATTTCAAAGAGTGTGCCATGTATACACAGAATTAGACACGAATGTCACAATATTTTGCAGTTTTAAAAATGTATTTTAAGTTTTAGATTTCAAACTTAAAGTAATTCTTTGGACCAGAAATAGTGTACAGCTCTATAAAATTCAAATCATAAATAGAGCATTATAAATCATAAGGAAATGGTAAATTATTCAATAAATCGTGTTTGAATAAATGATTAGTAAATCTTGAAGAAAAAAACATTTAGAGCCTCACCTCACATAATTTATCAAAACAGATTCGGGTGAATTATAGTAAAATACTTCTTAAAACGAACTATTGAAAAACTAGAATTGGAAATTCTTCGTCAAGTCTCTGAAGAGGAGAAGAGTTTTTACAATTACTGTAGAAGTAAGAGAAAAATCACAAAGAAAATAATCAATGACATTGTGCTCATAAATTGTTTTTTAAACTTTTCATGTTGTAAAAACAGATAAAATGAAAGAATTAACTGTAATTCTGAAAATACATCAAAATAACAGATTACCATCCTTACTGAGGGAATACAATCGTTAATAAATCACTAAATAAATAAATAAATTCTATAAAGGGACAATTCAAATTCACAAAAGTTGGCAATTCTCAACTTTAACAAACATTTTAAAAACATCATCCTTAGAAATAGAACAAAAAATTAATAAATATTGATTTAGCATATGACATTTTAAAATACAAGATAAGGTATAATGAAGCCATGTTCAGTTTTTCAGGTATTGCTGGTAGAAGTACACATAGGTATCTATTTTTGGGAAAAAGTATGTCAATATGAATTAAATGCTATAGGAAATATATATGCCTTTCATTTACTGAGAAACTACTAATACCATAGCTACATAAGTAGCCACTAACATTATATAAATTTGAGTACATTAAATGTTGAATGAAATTTGAAAAACTATGAAGCTATACACATGCATGTATACAAATATAAAATCATATTGCATGAAAACAAATCTGTTTTCTGTGGTTGTCTAGCATAGCGTGCCTAGCTTATAGAACTCATATAATAATTAGCCATTGAATGAGTAAAATACAAATATGTAACAATGTGTAGAAACCCTCCTTCAAAAAAAAAAAAAAAAGGGAGGAATCTGGAAGGAAATACACCAAAATGTCAAAGCATTTGCATTAGTATGGTGACTATTTTTCATGTTCCTAATGTCCCTATATTACTTTTTTTTTACTTAAATAGATTTTTAAAAGTAAAATTATAATTTCAATAAATATATATTTTAGATTCTGTCCCATGACAGTTTAAAAACTTCCAAGTTGTTCTATTTAACACAGTGGTTAGTTCTAATCCTGAGAATGCTCCTTAAGGAAGCATAGGAAAGGTTGCTTTACCACCTATTCCTTCTTCTTTAGTAAATGAATCCCATTTCTTATCTAGGAAGAAGGACAAAACAAGAAAAGATTTCTGGAAAGAACTCAGGGAAGAGATAATGTTTGAGAGATGGATTTCCATGACATTCTTGTATTAGTTTTATTCATATGCAATTATCTGGAATACTTAAGCATGCAAGCTTAAGAACAGTCACATCAAAGCCCAGAGATGCAAATGGATCAATGTCTGGGATCAACGACAGAGCTGCTGGAGTTTGTGCAGGACATTTGGTGGAAATCCAGGTTGAGGAGGTGCTAGTATGTGATAAGTACATGGGAATCCATTGGGAGTATTTGAGGATGGGAATTACATGAGCTCAAAGCTAGTGCGTTTGACAGTATTCTCACCTCCACTCAGAGGCTGCCTTCATGTTGCTCTCTGGTAGGTTCTCTGTCATTCCCAGCCCTTTCCTCACACTGCAGTTAAAACATAATTGATTTCTATTTTATCTAGTATTACTTTCTCTTTGCTATCTCACAGTTAAACTGATGTGTCAATAAGTTTCCCCTTTCATATAACTAGCACATTTTTACAAAGTCCTTCTGGGGATAATACCTAATTCATAAAGAACAGAGGTATTTTATGTGCCAGCTCGGCCGGATTGGATGTAGCTTCCTAAACATTGTGTTGAAACAGGATCTGATATCATTTCTAGTCTTGTCAGGTTTTAGTCTGAAAATGTTGGTGCTTGGGTGCCCAAGTCTGAAAATGTTGGTTTAGTCTGAAAATGTTGGTGCCCAGATTGGGACCTCCCTCATGTTCAGAGGTCACTATGGAACTACTTTGATCAGACAGTTGGGAGCTGCGTGACCTGAGTCTTACTGCCCATGCAGATATCCCATGAGGCTCACTGAAAGCCCATTTGCGGTGGTGGTGACTCACAGCAGCACCCACTTTCATCCTTAGGACACCCAGAATCCCCTCACTATCTACTTAACAGTCATAGTGGTAAAAATTACTGTGAATAGTAAGTTTGCTACTGGCATAGGATAGGGTCAATGATGGCACATGTATGGTGTTTGCCATCCTATCCTTAACCCAAAAAGCAAGATAATTATTTCAGACAATGGAAGAGAAATAATTATTTCAGACACAGCAAATCATAGCATGTATGTGACTGGCAGGCTGGTAACACACAACAGTTACCATACAAATATAAATGGCATATATGCTTGTAAAAGATGAGAAAAGACAAGCAAATCCCAGATATCCAAAATCCTTCACAGAAGTCCTTAAACATCCAACCCTGATCTGTGACCAAGGGTTTTCATTCATTTGCACCAAAATGAAAAAAAAAAGTAAACATTTGATTTTTGTTTTCATAAAGTTTAAATTTTCCTTATTTTTTTTTTTATTCTGAGATCATATGGTTTCATTTTTTGGTATGAAAATGACCTTCTACATAAAATCATGGTGATCATAGGTAGATTTTTCTCCCCAGTACATTTGTTAGGTAGATAATGAGGGACCTCCCTCCCGCTCTGCCTTGAGTGCTACCTTGAGCAATTGCCACACCTGGGAAAGAAGGAGAAGGGTGGTGCCCTACCTTGGTGCTCCCCCCCTTGATCTTCCCAGAGCAATTGCCATGCCTGGAGGAAGGAGGTACTCCCTGCCAATCTGTAAAAGAGTACAGGGAATTCCCTAGCCCATAAGCCATACAGCCCAGGCACAGTAGGGTCTGGAAAATGACCTAGAGTAACCTAAGGTTAATTATCATGTCATTAACTGTCCATCAAAGTGGTTCAGTGGTGATGTTTGAACCATAAGGAGAGCCCAATCCAGACAGTATATAACAGGACCCAAGACCATAATCAGGGCCTCTTGTTATGACAGGGTGATTACATCTTGCTCTTGCTCTATAAACCTGTCTTGTTTTTCCTCAATAAACTTTGCTTCCTGCTGGCCTTGTTATTGGTGTATCTGGTCATTCTTTGGCCAAGAGCACACCAAGAATTCAGAACAGACTGCCAACCTGACACATTTAAATATTTCCTCATTAAAAAATAAAAGGTGGAGACCTATAAAATCTAAAAGTCTTGAAAATTCTTCTCTAGTTAGTAAAGTTTCCCAGATAGCCCATTGGAGATTGTCTCTATACATAATGTCACATTTTCAACTATGAATACATAAAAGATAAATCTTTCTGCCATCTCCTCCTTATTAAAAAAAATGCTGAACATAATTTCCCTCTTCCTGAAAATTCAGTGGCTATTGTTATGCTCACTTATTATAATCTATTGTAACAATAAGAAACTTCTTATGTCTATTTTAAATGATCCCAGGCTACCCCATGTCTTGAATACTTCTATAAGATTATTCTTCTAATATTTCTTTCTTATCCTTTGGTTTTGGTTTACCAACTATGACTGTTCCCTATTGGGGCTGGTAGCAGTTCCTTTGTTCTGGGATGCCTCCTCTCCCTGCAACAATTCCAGTGCAAACTAGTCAACATGCTTGATGGATGAGAGGAATGGTCATAACTTTAAGTGTGTGACCATTGAAACATCTTTCGTTTGGGGGAAAAAGAATGTTTGCGATTACTTGATGGTTCTAAGTTGTGTTCTAGAGAGGTATGTGACACTTACTAGAAACAGGATCACTTGATACTCCTTTCCAGCTCCTGTGTGCTTTTTTTATTCCACAGAGACTTGGAAGCTTTCTTGAAGCTAGCAGTGGCCAGGTGACAGAGTGGCAGCTTATGGAATGTACACAGAAGTCTGCAGAGGATTTCTGGGGATATTTCCTAATGTAGGCATTGACTCATCCTATTTCCTGTGTCATCATTCATAGATATAGATGTAGCATGTGGAGGCGCAAAAGCCATTTTGAAACCATAGGTGGTAAGTATGAAATGGAAATGAACATTCTATGGATGCTGGAGTGGCCATGTTAAAAGAGTCTGGGCACTGGGAGCCACTTTGCTAGCCATCTATATCTTCCCCCAGACAGCTTGTAATAGGAGATAAATAAACTGCTAATTGTTCAAGCATCTCTTAGTTATTCGCAGTTGAATACATTCTATACCATACCTGAGTACACTCCATTTTTATGGAGGTAGGTACCATTGAATTTGTTCTATCTTTAAATATTCCCCAAGGAGATTTCAGAATTATAAAATTCAGTCAAGGTCATTTCAAAATTGCTGAAGAGAGTTTCATATGAACAGAGGGAAAATGTATATCCAGAGTACATTAATAAGTCACACCTTAATTTTCTTTTGGAAAGTCAGAAGGATCTATATGAGCAAATATTCCCAGAGTTTCAAGCCAAGAGAAAGAGAGCCTTGTGTTACTACAAAACGATTCATTCCTGTTATTTTCCTATCTCAAAACTCAAACCAATAAAGACAACTTTCTAATGTCCAATTGAATGTGGATAAATTTTAAGAACTTCTTCTTTGGTGCGTCTTTAAATAACAAGCCATGTACTATGGAAAAAAGTTGTCAATAAGTATCAGAAAGCTCAGAGGCACTTGTTCAGCAGCCAAGAGTTGAGAAATTTACCCAGTGGCAGAGAGCTTCACAATGGATTTAATAACTAACAATTTGGTGCAAATTGAAATCAAATGTGTTCCATCTACAGGATGTTTACCATTGATTTTTCCCCTTTCATTTCAATAATAAGATGTTAAAAATTCTGTGTGAAATAACTTTAGACACCGAAGAGCTCATCTGTGAGGTTTTTAAAAAAGAGCTCATGTAAATGAAATAAAGCAGAAATGTTTCTGTCAGCCTCTCTCCATTTTGCATTTTATTACCTGATCACTCATGGAAAGTACAAAAAGCAGAGTGCTGTGGTCCATGTGTTTAGACTTCACAAATATTTGAAACTTCGTACTAAAATTTCCCCATTCTACAAGAGAAAGCCTGGGAGGGAGCATCTTTGGCTATTTGGAGGCATTTCCTTATTGCTCAGAGGAGGGCTGCCTACATTGGATGAAAATGGTGAGCCTTGCCTATTATAAGCAAACTTAAAAATATGGCTCATTCAAAGGCCAAAGTTATAATACAAAAAGAAGACTTAAAAAATGTTAGAAAATGTAAGAAAAAATCCATAAACCTATCAGCCTAAAAAAAGAAAAAAACATAATTACTATTAGCCTTTTGTATATTTTCTATGGTAAAATTTTCCTTTGCTTCTTTTGTCATTTACAAATTCATTATGTGTTTACAATTTTATATTCTGCTTTTTGTTGACTTCTGAGGATTTTCATATTGTCATAGTCTTTACAATCATTATTTTAAAAGACGATTATAATTCACATTTAATATAGTAAAATTGTTTTCCTTTTTCTTGGGCATTTAAGTTGTTTTTAACACCAAATATGTTGTTTAAAATGTTATACTAAAAAAACATATCATCTAAAATAGAGATTTTTAGATTCTTTCTTTAAGATATATTTTCCAACGTGGAATTACAGGGTCAAATAGTAGAATACTTTAATGGTTCTTTATCCATAGTCAACTTGTTTTCTAAAATTATAAAAATTACACTCCCACGAGAATATGTGGAAACTATTTATTAAGAATTTATGCTAGCAGAAGGAATAAATGTGACATTTTGTATCCATGTTGGTGGGAGTTACTCAAATATCTGCTTCTACAATAGCATTTCTGTTCCACAAAGTATCCCTAGGAGTACTCACCTCTGTGGCTGTTTTCTCAAGAAGGTTTTGATGGTCAAATATCAGAAGAGCACATCAGAAGATCATGTAGTCTATTTGGGCTGCTATAATAAAAAAACATAAACTGGGTAGCTTATAACAACAGAAATTTATTTCTCACAGATCTAGAAGCTGGGAATTCCAAGATCAAGCCATGGGCAGATTTGGTGTCTGTGAAGGGTGTTTTCTGATTCATAGATGGTGCCTTCTTGCTACATCCTCTCGTGGTGGAAGGGGCAAGACAGCTCTCTGGGACCTCTTTTATCATATAAAGGCACTAAACTCATTAATGAGATCCCTAATGACCTACTTACTTCCTAAAAGGCCCCATCTCTTAATACAATCAATTTAGGGATTAGGATTTCAATATATGAACTTGGGGCAGACATACATTTAGACCATAGCACTCACTAACCTATCTCTTAGAGAGTCCCTTACAAAGTAGTATATTCAAAGTTCTGTGATATTGTTCCAGAAAGACAACTGTTTAACTTTGTTTAATCACTTTTCCCAATCATACCTCTCATTGAATGTCCCCACCTTTTTTTGCATCTGCTGTCATCTTGGCTAACAAACATGCCTTAAGAAAAGGATACTACACACATTCTACGCAGTTGTTTAATAGGCACACAAGAATCCCCCAAAATATCAGAATCTATTCTAGAAAATTCCTGCTGCAAAATGATGGCAGGACTAGCCTAAAGCAGCCTTAAAAGTGCCTAGACATTAAAAGATCTGGATTAGCCCAAACCTGGTCTATATGCCCTAAGGTTTCAGGTTCCCTCATGAATTTGGAAAAGGCTAGAAAGGACGGAAGTATACAGTTATCTCCAGTCAGCTGACTACTCACAAAGTGAATCCTTCTCTCTTTCTTCCTTCTTTCTCTCTCTGATTTGTTTAAACCATTCCTGGTTTATGTGGTTCTTTGGCAATGAAGTTGTTGTTGTATTACAAATGAGAAAAGAACCATGGAAAAAAAAGGGTAACAGCAACTTTGAAAGAATATTCCACATAAACCGCTTGGCACATGGTAGAGTAACAGAAAATGGCACCACTTGTTATTAATAGTAATGTCAACTACACTCTTTCCAGGTTAATAAAAGGATTAAGCCATTTTTTAAGTTAAATTTGCAAATTCTTAGAATTTTATTTTCATTTTATATTACCCTATTAACAACAGATAAATACTACTTTCAGGTAGCAATCTTAAATCACTTGTTAACAAAATGTCTTTAAGGTTTACAACACTAACTGACATGTGCACTTAATAAAATTTTGGCAATCAAATAAGATACAATGAATAATGATAAACAGATCAAATCTTAGACCACTAAGAGCAGAAAATTAAAAATGGCAACAGAGACAGAACTGAAGCAAAAAAAGTGAGCTCAAACATAAGAAAAATGCAGAATATAAATTGAATAAATTAAACAATTGATATCATTCATAAGGTTGGTAATTTGTTCTGTGTGAGAACCCAAAACTCTGATATGTGCAATAGCATTCAAATTTAAAGTTAAGATTTACCAGAGTATTAGATACAATCAAAAATATTATTTGGCAATGTAAATCTAAAAACTTGCTGTTAAAATTTTTCACTTTATTATGTCACCCTATAATAAGGGATCTAATTGATCAAATAATAAAAGAACACATCCCAGTTTCAACAGCAATATTAGTAGTGTAGTTAAAAGTGTGGACACAGAAGCCAGAAAGATCTGAATTCAAATCTTGATCCCACCATTTATAAACTTTTGGGCTTTGGGGAAGACACTCAGCTGCTCTAGCATTCAGTTTCTTCATATGTAAAATATTTCTTACCTCAAAGAGTTGTTAGGATTAGATGATATAACACATGTGAAATATTTAGCACAATGCCTGGGACATAGTAAATACTCTATAAATATTAACTATTATTAAAGTATTATGAATTTTATTTGGAAGTCCAGATGACAAAATCATCTAATAGGATGAATTTAGATTGAGACTCAGCTTAAGTAATAGTTGCATGAATAGAACTACTAGATTACATTTTGGGTTGAGGCCTACAGAGACTGAGTGACTTACTGAACTGGTGGAACCCAAGAATTTTAATTCCTAATCTGAGATCTCTTGATACGACTTAGTACTCCTGGCTTCTAATGACAGGAACAATTTCATCAATGTCATCTCAGAACCATACTTAAGACAGCAAGGCTGGATCACCAACATATTATAAGATCTTTAATGAAATCAGTCCTCCAGGATTAAAGTGTCATTTCCCAATTTTCTCACACCAGGCTTAAGTTAAAAAGGGACTACCACTCAATATCAAAGGAAAAGTTGGTGTAATGAGCTACTAAGGAAAGCACACCCAGAGAAATTGCAATGTCTTACTGAAAAGACTTCTGAAAGTTTCTATTTGATTACCCAAACTTGGCAGCTGCAATACAAAAATTGAAGGAGTTTTCAGTCTGTATTAGATAATTTTCCTTTGTTTAAAAAAATAAAGGAAGGAAGGAAATAAGCCCACATTGTTTGGAGCCCTAAATCATTAAACATAAGATATAGTATCAGATCTTTCCTCCATGTGAATCTCGGAATAAAGAAAGCAAGTAAAGATAAAACACCCTGTTTCAAGGGTAAAAGTCATGAGAGAGAAGGACCTGTAGAAAGTTGGCTCTACTCAACACCACCAAATTTCAGGGATGAGCCTTACAGAAAGGCTGTGACTTGTTTCCTGAGATGCCATAATCGATGTTACATTTCTACCATTAATGTTATTTCCTGGGCCCAAACTGACTGTTAATGCCATCTCTCCAAAAAAAAAAAAAAAAGAAAAAGAAAGAAAGAAAGAAAGAAAGAGAGAGAGAGAGAGAGAGAGAGAGAGAAAGAAAGAAAGAAAGAAAGAAAGAAAGAAAGAAAGAAAGAAAGAAAGAAAGAAAGAAAGAAGAGAGACAGAGAGAGAAACAGAAACAAGTGTAAAGAACTAACAGTGATACAGGAGGAGCCAATTTCATTATATTTTATTCAGCCACATCCATGCAGAATACTTAGATATCTGAAAGGAGACCTGGAGCCAGGAGTGCAGGAACATGGAACCAATGATTGGAATCTTCTCAGTCTTACTCCTTTTGCCCATAAACCAAATAAATAAATTTCTTTTAAAAATACCTGCTTTAATATCTATTAAAGCATATTTAATGGAGTCAAACCATATTTTAGGCTGGGAAAATTAGAATATACTATAAGCTTTGAAATTATCCACATAAGTCATTCTTCATCATTTTTTCACAATGGGATTTTCCAAAATGCCAATAATTAAAAATGAGTTTCATGTATGAGACTAAAAGGTGCACAGCTGGAAAGAGGAAATAAATCAGATATACAATACCCAAACAAGGGGTGTTCTTACTGAGCAAAGCATGGGGTGTTCGAATATTGAGAGAATCTCTAAAGTTAAAAGACTACAATAAGTAGCCTTGGCCTCAAATTAATAAACTTGTATATCTGTGACAAGTTGGTGGGAAACTTTTCCTGTCATCCTAGAATTGATGACAAACCCCAAAGCTGAAGCCAAATAGATATTGAGTATCCTGCGTTGTATAAAGAGCCGACAGCACCGAGGGCCAGGGCTTATTAAGAGGTTGGTACATTAGAGTTGCTACACTGATCAGCCCAGTCTTTATAATCTGAAGTCTAAGGGTAGGATGGAGTAACCTGCATTCCTACCCCTTTACAGGGGCAGTAATATGAGAGCTGAGAGATTTCTAGAAAATAGTATGCCGCCTGTCTTATCAGTGCCTCCCCCCTAATGTGGGCTGCCAGTTGAGGAGATCCTAGCCATGGGGTTCACCACTTAGCAGGAAGTAGGAAAAGTGTGGAAGACCACCAAAGTTGTCAAGCAGGAATCAAAATCCATATGAAAGAAAGATGCTGTGAGGAATTCCCACAGCAAACTTCTCAAGAACAAATACATGAGAAAGCCAGGTGAGGGGCTCCTGCCTTACAGTTCCTGCTTCTCCTCCTACTACCGATAGTTCCAATCCCAACTATGTGGCAGGAACACCAAATCTGGCCTCCTCATGGGACTCTTGTCTGCTCCCAAACATCCTGAATGTCTGTTTCAATACCAAAAGAATTACAACTTTGAAGAGGATTGAAAGAGATATTGCCTTTTTCTTTAAAGCAATTCCCCCAGATCTAGCATCAAAACTAAACAAGGGAGAGAAGAGTCAAGATGTCAAGATAAGAGTTTTAAAAGACATTGGACCAAGTGTTCAATAACAGCATGGGTGGAAAAATATGGAATCTGACTGAGATAATACCATAGCTAACGCTTACTGAGCACTTACTATGCACTGGGCATTGTTTTATTATAATCGATTTGTTATTTTTTATTTTGTTGTTATTTTTCCCTGCCCCCACTCTATAATTGATTTAAATAGAGTAATTTATTGCATCCTAATAACAGTTTTTGAGGTAAGCACTATTATCATTCCCATATCACAGGTGTGGAATGATTCACAAAAGGTTAAGTAACTGTTCTGGGGTCACACAACTATCATGTGGTGGAAGCAAGTGGTTTGGATCCTCTCTCCTAACGCTATATTTTTCTACCTCTCACAGTTAAGAGGCTATAAAGGGAGATACAAAAGTGTGGTTTAAGGAGAAGATTGAAGAAACAGAACCATTTCATATTACTGTCCCACTGATTTCAACTGGTCAATAAACTGGTTACATATCCATATGATATACATAATAGATGTTTATTCAAATGACTTAATTCTAAAGGGATGAGGAACCATTTTCCAATCATTGATTCCACGTTTCTGCACTCCTGGTTCCAGGTCTCCTTTCAGATATCTGAGTCTCCTGCATAGATATGGCTGGATAAAATATAATGAAATTGGCTCCTCCTGTATCACTGTTTGTTCTTTATACCTGTTTCTCTCTCTCTCTTTTTTTCTTTTTTTTTTTTTTTTTGGTATTTACCATTTATCATTTCAGATACCTTTCTAGATATAAAACAACATCACTAATCTTATTCTTTGCATTGTATAATATTAGTTGAAAATAATATAAATAAAATGTAAACAGACATTTTCAGTTTAGCTGAAAGTGTTATAATTATCTAAGAAGAAATTGAGTTATTTCATCTAATTTTCTTTCTTTCTTTTTTTTTTTTGAGACAGAGTCTCGCTTTGTTGCCCAGGCTAGAGTGAGTGCCGTGGCATCAGCCTAGCTCACAGCAACCTCAAACTCCTGGGCTCAAGCAATCCTCCTGCCTCAGCCTCCTAAGTAGCTGGGACTACAGGCATGCACCACCATGGCCTAAGATATATTTTCTATATATCTTAGTTGGCCAATTAATTTCTTTCTATTTATAGTAGAGACAGAGTCTCACTCTTGCTCAGGCTGGTTTCAAACTCCTGACCTCGAGCAATTCGCCCGCCTAGGCCTCCCAGAGTGCTAGGATTACAGGCGTGAGACACTGTGCCAGGCCTCATCTAATTTTCTATTGACTAACCAGCACTCATTATTAATCTATATATGATTGCTTAACTTGGGAAGAAATGGTAAACTTTCTAAGCATGAAAATACATTTAAGAGATATTATTTCCAGCATCTCCTATATTTAAAATTGGTTACAAAGACTTCATTTCCAGCAATTTTATATAGGGGTGAGGCAGCCTAAAATGCCTCTGAAGACTTTGATTTGTGGAATTTCGTCCAACACCAGTGACTATAACAATTAGCATCACAGAAAAGTGGAGCTTTCGGAAAGAGCATTCTTGTCCATCTGGTTCATCACTACGAATAATCTCTCTATTGAATTTAGCTAAAATGAGGAAAGTTTTAATTGCTTGATTTTTCCTTTAATAACTATTTCTAAGCCTCTACTTGTGGGCTGTATTCAGTCTCTTACTGTAGATTTTTTTTTTCTTGGCTATAATCTAAAAATAAATACGTACATATAAAACCTAAGGCTTCTCTGTATCACGGTATTTGTTTCCCTTCCTTATTAACTGGGGAACCTGCACTTTCTTTTTTGCCTTGCTCTTGTTTCAAAGGTGTTATGAAAGGTTTTTCCTTTCTCCTCAGTGACCTGCTCTAATTGGAACTCATTTTGTGTCTTGGCCTTTCTGACCGCCCCGCAGGCATCCGCTGTTCCCTTGCTCTCGTCCTTGCTGATCTGTCCTTGTTCTATTCAGCAGATAATTGCTTTTTGCATTTCAGATCTTAAAAACAGACTATGCTTTACAGATGGTGGACTCCTATGGTTTCCTTATCTTTCTTTTCATCAGCATGGTTATCTCTATGCTTTGCCTTTAATAGTGTCTTATTTTTTTACCTTTGAAGAAATTCCCAGAACTCTCTCGTATCACTTTTCCTCTGAGAGTCAGTGTCCACAGGATAGTCCCCTCAAATATGCTAAGCTCAATCATCTGTCTGTTTCATCCCTCTCTGAATTCTGCTTCTTTGCTCCTTCTCCTTCCTTAGTATCTGCTATTTCCCCTCCACTAGTGACTGATAAGGTGACTCGGTACTATAATTACTCTACTTGCCATGTATTGAATTACTGGTGTGCTTGTAGCCTCTTTCATCTCAGACCATTGCTGTAACTTCAAAAAAATATTATTCCCATTGTGATGAGAGCTAGAAAATAAACCTAGAGCTCTATAATCCAGAACATTCTTTTCCCAATGGCTGAATTTTCTAAAGTCCTCTTATTTTCTCACATAAATGGCCTTTTATAACAAAGAGTCTCTTTTCTTTATTCTAGCTCAGCTAATCATTTTATTTTTATTTACGTATTTATAAGGAGCTATCAGTACACATAGCACTTTCAGAGCAATAAAGAGAACTCAAACCAAACATGGTCTTTGTCCCCATTTTCATATTTCCAGTACTTTTCAGAACTGCCCTAAAATAAGTCTTTTAGGAGAAAACTTGAATACACAATAGTAATTACAATATCTGCAGAACCCAGACAACTCAGAAATAAATTAATTTTATCCCAGACACAGCTATCAGGGTTGTAAGTATGTAAATAGGTTTCGGCCTTTCACACCTGAATGAATGGATTATATCCTACGGAAACCTGCTTGGTTTGAGAGATTTAATTAAAACAAGAATGCAAGAGTTTTCTTGGAACAAACAGGATTATAGCATTTCATAGATAATATGGAAAAATTTATGAATATGTCACAGTCACCAAACTTAACATTAGTTGGTTGGATTTTCTTGCTATATGTCTGACTTTTTAATACAGCATTGAGCAGAAATTATGACAGTGATGAAATTCCTCACAAAAGGGAATGATAGCAAGCAAATCAGTAATCTTTGAACAAACAAGCAACTGGAGTCCTGGGAATGCATACTCAGTTTATTACTTGAAAGTTCACTGAAATCTTTCAGCGCTAAAAACATCTTGAAAGATGAGTGCCTATAGACATATGAGTTAAAACTAAAAGAAATAAGGACTGTAAGCTCCCTGAGGGTAGGCAATATTTTCTTTCTCCATAGGAACTATGTTTTGGTCACTGTTCAACACCTCCCCCTCTTTCTTCCAGGTGATTCTTAAATAATTCGTGACCTGTAACCTGTACCACATGCCTGACCTATGTGCTCCCAGATCTCCCTATAGCTCCCTAGTGGGAAACTCGTGCTGCCTTTCGGTACTGCAATTATATCTCTGTCTTTACCACAAGACTATGAATTCTTTGATGGTGTCTTTGATCCTTGTATCCACAGTGCATTGCACAGAGCCTAAATGATGGCTGATTGAATACATGAATTCAGGGATAGATAGAAAGATGGAATTAATTGAACTGAAATAATCACAAATGGCAATTTTATGTTCTAAGTTTAATCACTGTTCACTCTAACTCTCTCAGGAAATCTATTCAGGTTCCTTATTTCCTTTCTTCATAAATACACAGGCATCAGTTGAAAGATTTTAAAGGATGCTACACTGATTAGAAAGCCTACCTTTGCTCTCAAAATAGAAATTTTAAAAGTCCTTCTGTGTCTGCATTGCCAAATATTTTATTACACACTGTGAGCCACTTTCATATCACTCAAGATTAAAAATAAATAGATGGGCAACTTTACTATTTGATTCTGTAGTAGTTATGTTATCAGAAGCTCAGCCACTTGTCCACAAGGCCTAATAACGAAGGAAGACAGGCAGTTTGAGGAGGAAGGAAAGAGAGTGTTTACCTTGCTAGTGAAAAAGGAAATATGGCAGATCTTCTCATCTCAAAATCCCAAATTTCCTAAACATAGGCAAAAATACAGCGCTTTTAAAGGGAGGGTTCTCAGCTTCAGGTGATTACTGTGGTTAACTATTCTAATCATCCTATCTCTGCCAAAGAGAAAGCCTGTGTCCCATCTCCGCTAAAGAAAAAGCCTGTGAACTCTGCCAGCTGCCCACCTGTAGGGCTGGCAGCCACGTGGGAGTTTTAAGGAAAGACTTAACCTGCTTCAGTGATGCAGGCCAGGCTGCAAGTTCCCAAAAGGGTAGGAGGGGTTTTAAAAAGATACAAAAATCTTTCTGCCCCCTCCCCCTTTTATTTTTCAGGCCATTCCCTCGGTTACAGTTATCCTGGTGGCCTCACTGTCTTCTTTTTCTATGAACATGTCTTCTATCAAAAGAGATTCATCTTTCAAATCACTCTGAAAGTATTTCTTAAAGTATTTCAGAGGTTAAAAGAGGAATCATTTAATTCTCTTTTGCAATTAGAGAATGTGAAAAAGAGAATGTGATTTCTGTTTGTATTAATAGCAAGTTTCTTAATAGCATTTTTCTGTGTCCCCATGTCAGGTGGTACACCAGATGCATGAGATACTCCTCTCTTCCTGTACTCCCTTGCTTTCTGGTGATTGGGGTCCTGCCTGTGTATGCCACCACCTCAAGGCTACTGCTTTCTGCCACATGCCAAGTCTTGCATAAAAAAAAAATTAAGATCTCATTTGGCAATTAAATATTGAGTAACTGTTCAGGTAAAATAAAGAGTGTTAGAGGCATAAGGCAGTTTTGGATTAGTCTTTTAATGTCTTCCTGTCAAGCTACAGGGTGGGAAGCGGAGGGAATCAGGAAATAGGGCCTTGTCAGGAAGAACACACTGAAGTCAGAAATCAGAGTCAACTATTAAAAACAAATCAGAATGTTTTGTGTTACAAGGAAAGTCACTCATGCTTTGCCTTCCCTTAAAGAATAATCATAATGAAATCCCAAATTTATGCAAAGACAGAGATAGATGTGAAAAAAAGAAATGCACTCAATTTTTTCCCCTTGGGGCATACATATGCATTTCCTTGTCCAAAGTTAATGGTAATTAGAAAGTAACAAGTGAGTTTTGTTTGCAAAATTGTAATTTGAAAATGGAAGCAATTATAGTAATACAAAGGCATTTATTGGCTTATCCCCTAGATAATAGAGTCATATTTTAATTTTAAAAATATATATCCATTTTCTCACCAAGCATAACTTTCTTCTCCTTAAATATAGGGCACACCGTCATTTTGGTCATCAAATTAAAACTAACAGGCTGGATGTGGTGGCTCATGCCTGTAATCCTAGCAATCTGGTAGGCCGCGGTAGGAGGATCTCTTGAGGTCAGGAATTTGAGACCAGTCTGAGCAAGAGCCAGACCCCATCTCTACTAAAAAATAGAAAAAAAATAGGAAAAAAATCCTGGGCAACTAAAAATAGACAAAATTAGCTGGGCAGCTGGGCGTGGTGGTACATGCCTATAGTCCTAGCTACTCAGGAGGCTAAAACAGGAGGATAACTTGAGCCCAGGAGTTTCAGGTTGCTGTAAGCTAGGCTGACACCATGGCACTCTAGCCCAGGCAACACAGACAGACTTTGCCTCAGAAAAAAAAAACAATTTAAAATTAAATAAATAACAAAAACAGGAATTAAAACTTATAGATGTGTTCTTAGTGTTTTGCAAAGGCAATTCACCAAAAGTCTTTAAGAAATAAAGCAGTGACCTGGAGCAAAGTATCAGATTTTAACATAAGACCCAGTGGCCATAATAGGGAAATTTATCTTGCTTTAAACCATAGATAATCGTGGATTCATTCTCATCAAATGACATAAAACATGATCCACAACTCTCCTCAGCGCTCCTGTGGGAAATTCAGCTGAAATGAAATCAGTTACTGGCTTTGTTTTATTCAATCTCTAAAACTTCAAAAAGGTCAGATTTTGGGGGTCTGCTCTAACTTTAAAAATAGTGTATGTGAAATGTGAAAAAAAAATCTTCATTTGAAATTTCCAAACTAAAACATGAGGGGATTCATAAATTCAGTGACAGTATCACCACTTTCACCATAAGGTTCCTGGTTTGAATTCTGCCCAGGTCAATTTTAGGAACTGCTACCAACCAGTGAATGCAGGAAAATTATTTATGAAAAATAATCATTTCTTACATTGCTAAATTATTGGCTCAATGGGCAATCTGCATAGCAACAAAAGACTCAACACAGGCAAAAATAGAAATTAATCTTTCAGAAATCATTTCCTCATACAATATTCAGTGATGGTAGAATAGTAATACTATCAGAATATTGCACATCCATAATAGTTAATTAAATCTAACATTTCTATTTATAGACCATAATTCAACCAATTAAGTACAATCATTTGTCTAATTCTCATGCTGCAAAACACCTGGGAGAGGCACAATTTTAAAGGTCAATTAAACAAACAAGAAACTTGGAACATGTACCTACCCTAAAATGTGGGAAAAAATCACGACAATAAACATAAATAAACAAACAAACAAATAAATAACATTTTAAAACTCCATGTCCTAAAATTTGTATAGATTGACAAAAGGCCCCAAATATTCAGAACAATTTCTAAAGCAAAAAAGGACAAAACTGGCGGCATCACACTACCTAACTTCTAAATATACTACAAAATCACAGTAACCAAAAGACCATGGTACTGTCATGAAAACAGACGCACAGACCAATGGAACAGAATGGAGAGCCCAGAAATAAATCCATTTACATTCAACTGATTTTTGGCAAAGATACCAAGAACACACAAAGGGGAAAAGATGGCCTCTTTAATAAATGGTGCTGGGAAAACTGGATATCCACATTACATGCAGAGACTGAAATTAGACTCTTATCTACACCAATAAAAAAAATCAATTCAAAATGTATTAAAGACTAAAATGTAAGACCTGAAACTAGGAAACTAACTACTAGAAGAAAATAAAGGGAAAAGTTCTATGACATTGGTCTTGTCAATGATTTTGGATAAGATCCTGAAAGCACAGGCCACAAAAGTGAAAATGGATAAATGGGATTACATCAAACTAAAAAGCTTCTGTACAATCAAGGAAACAATCAACAGAGTAAAGGGACAACCTATGGAGTGGGAGAAAATATTTGCAAACTATGTATTTGATAAATACTTAATATTCAAAATATATAAGGAACTCAATTCAATAGCAAGAAAACACATAATCCAATTAAAATGGGCATAGGACCTGACAAGACATTTCTTAAGGGAAGACATGCAAATAGCCAATATGCATATGGAAAAACATTCAACATCTCTAATTATCAGAGAAATGCAAATCAAAACCACAATGAGATATCACCTCATCTCTGTTAGAATGACTATTGTCAAAAAGACAAAAGGTAAATTTTCTTAAGAATGTGGAGAAAAGGGAATCCTCACACATTGTTAGTGGGAATGTAAATTAGTACAGCCATTATTGAAAATTGGATGGAGGTTTCTCAAAAAATTAAAATAGAATTATAATATGATTCAGCAATTTCCTACCAGGTATATATCCAAAAGGAATGAAATCAGTATGTCAAAGAGATACCTATACTCCCATGTGTATTGCAGCATTATTCACAATAGCCAAGACATGGAATCAACCTAAGTGTCCATCAATGGATGAATGGATAAAAAAAAATGTGGTATATATACACAACAGAATATTTTTGAGCCTTAAAACAATATGGATGAACCTGTAAGATATTATGTTAAGTGAAATAAGCTAAGCACAGAAAGACGAATATCCACATGATCTCATGTAAAATCTTAAAAAAATGTTGCTCTCATAGAAGTACAGAATAAAATGGTGGTTACCAGAGACTGGGGAGGTGGACTTATAACAGGGAATGGAAAAAAAATCTCTTTAAAACTTCCCCCACTCTTTTGGGGAACTGCAGCCTGGCCTGCATCCCTGAGGCACATTAAATCTTTCCTTAGGACTCCCCCCCCCACCCAGGTGGGCAGCTGGTGGCATTTACAGGCTTTGCCTTTAGCAGAGATGGGATGATTAGAATAGTTAACCACAGTGATTGCCTGAGGCTGAGGTCCCTCCCTTTAAAAGGTCTGTATTTCTGCCTATGTTCAGGAAATTTGGATTTTTGAGATGAGAAGGTCTACCATTTTTTCTCTTTTGACAGCAAAGTAAAGTCTCTTTCCTTCCTCCCCAAACCACTTGTCCTTGTTCTTTTGATTCAGCCTCGTGGATAAACGGCTGAGTTTTTAGTAACAGACTGGGATTGGTGGGGTTGAGGAGATGTTGGTTAAAGGATACAAAATTTCAGTTAGGAGGAATAAATTCAAGAGTTCTATTGTACAATATGGTGACTATAGTTAATATAATAACAAATGATATTCTTGAAAAAACACTGAGAGTGGATGTAAAGTGTTATTGCAAACATGATAACTATGTAAGGTAATACATATGTTAATTAGCCAGATTTAGTAGTTTCACAGTGTATATATATACTTCAAAACATTATGTAGTATATAGTAATACATACAATTTTATCTGTCAATGTTAGAAAATAAAATAGAATTAATTTTTTTAAAAAAAGAAATTATGAAAGTTTGGGGTGACTTCTAGTTACAGTAACAAATTAACAAAATAAAAGTAACAAAGTAACAAAATAAAACTTCAGTAAAAAAATAAAATCTGGGTTGGGCTTTCAATAGAGTAGCACTGCACTCTTTGTGGGTTTAGGGAGAATAAAGAAGTTGTTACAGATAAAAGTAACTATATGGCTACTATGTGTTCATAAAGTAGGACAAAAAGAAATGTTTAAATTTATGCAGTCTCCTAGGGCTTCACTGTCTTTATCCTTCTTCAGCTTCTTCCTCTTCCCCCAAACTCTAAGTAGAATTTCACAAATAGGAAATGTTAACTTAATAGGTAAAAAATGGAGACAAGAGAAAGGATAGGAGATGTAAAGTCCAGGGACACTGGGAATTGAAAACTACATTTCTCAGAGGGCTTGCAAAGGGAGCTCTTGTGTAGTATGCAGGTGTGGGTAGCAGGCGTTTAGTCCCACAAGTCCCATGAGGTTTTATCTCTGTTTTAAAGAGCAGGATGCCAAAAAGTGAGTCAACTTTTTAAGGTCATGCAGCTGGTAAGCACCAGGACCCAAGCACAGGTTGAGCTTTTTCTAACCCCATGATCTTCCCTACACCAAATGCCTCTATTTGCATAAGCAGGAAAGTGTGTGGTGTGTTCTGTGGCTGGAGCGTGAGTAACAGGGAGAGCAGGAGTGTCACTGAGAAGGATTCAGTAGCAAAGGGCCCAGAACATCTTAGTAGGAGTTAAAGAAGGAAGTATTGTCAGGTATAAGTGAAGTAACTGATCTTCCTCCAGCATTCTTGCAAGAGAAGAAAATAAGGATGACCAGAATACAGCAACAGGAAACGGCATGCAAAATACTGTATGTTAAAGTCATACAATGGAGAAACCAAGGGAAGATTCCTGAGATATCAATGGCATATAAGCCTTCTGCATTTACATTGCAAAGCTGGAAATAAGCATTCTTTGGCATGCTAGCCTAGGCTCCACTTCTGCTGGTTCTCAAATGCTGACTCTGCCTTCAATGTCTGCAGAGGTCCCACGGCCATCCATTTGGGTGGGGGCTGCTTTCTCAGTTAAAACACAGGAGAACAGCACGTGTCCAGTGGTGAAGCAGACCAATCAGTGCTTAAATGTTCTTTTTCTTCTTATGTAATCAGAAGAATCAGGAAAGGAAGTTGGGGCATGGAAAAAGGGAAAACTCAAGAAGCCCATTACTGCAACTGTCTGAAGCACTTTGTAAAAGGCATAAATATGCCTCAAATATTTTTTTCTTAATCTTTATAGGGAATTTAAAAACTCATTATCTTAGGAATTAGGAGAATAGTTTTTGCAATAAAACTACCTCATTTCTACCTCAATAATTATTGTCTCTCTAAATGAAGAAAGAATAAAATATTTGGGTATGTTTTGGTTCTGTTTATTTCTTCTGTATTTACCTATCATATTCAAGCTCATCTTTTGTGACTTAATGATTTAACGTTGCTTATGGCAAATTCTCAATGTACTTTTTATTTAAGCAGAGAATTCAGTGCTTAAAAAGAGACCTAAGCAAAACATTTTACAGACTATTCCTGAGAGAGCTCGGAATTAAATTGTTAAATGTTCTACTATAATGAAATTTTGTGTAATCAGCAGGGAAGTCGCTGTTGGCCATTTATCAGTTTTTCTAGTTGCATTTTTTATGCATGGAAAGCATAATTAGAAGGCTCCACAGGTGGAAAGCCTTATATAATAATAGTGCATTTTATCAGAATGGTGCTCTTTAACTTGGAAATTTTAGAGTATTTTACAGTGATTGTCTATTAGCAATAATAGCTATCACATCTTTGTATATTTTAATATAGAACTGTATGTAGAAGAGAGAATGTACTTAAAACTCAACTAGACTTACCTAGACATTGTATACATGATCTCAATTACTTCCAAGTATGAGCAAATAGTTCAACATTTAGATTTTATGTATTATTGCAAGGTACCAGGGGCTGGAAAAATGTGAACTGGATAAAGTGTCAGGAAAAATTACGGTTGCTTTATATTTTCAAAGTGCTTTTCTGTTTTATAAAGACATTCACATATAGTCCATCTTTTGATCCTTACAGTAGCCTTCTCCCCATGTTAGAAATGAGGCAATTCAGACCAGGAAGACAAATGCTTTGTCTGAGCGTCCTGTTTGGTGACTGTTGCTCACAGCTAAAGCTCACACCCTCCTGAATCCAGGGGCTGTTCTCTTCATGCATAGTTATACATTGGGGTTTCCACATGGAATTGTTGGGTGATGCAGAAAGTTGTCTTAGTTTTGAGTCACAGTTTTCTCAACAGTAAAATGAGATAGTAGTTCTAGACAACAGCAGAAAAACACTACAAAACTGTCTACATTCCACTCTAATAAGGAGATAAAGAGCATATGTTGAACCGCAAGCAAAATCTGTTTTTATGAGAGAAAAGAATTAGGACTTTTATAAAAACAGTATTATCATCACTTTAAAGAATGCTGACATCCCTAAAGATAGATTACTGAGGTGTTCTTCTCTTCTTGCTCTTCCCCTTTCCTCCCTCTTCCTCCTTCTTCTTGTTAGTTTTTTTATTCATAAGATAGAGAAAGAAATTTGCCTCTGTCTGGCAGCATTTGGGGACATTATATTTTTATACTAGTATAGTATAATTTAAACTGGGTCATAACCTACTGTGGCTTATGAAAGTAATTAAATAGGCTGTACAAGCATTTCAAAAAAAAAGAGTATGATAGAATATAACAGAAAATATCAGAGTGTATTCTATTAAGAAAAATTAACCAGATTTGGAGGAAATAAGTAATAAAGTTGGGCAATATATCTTCCATATGGCCCATTATTGGCCCAACAAAGAATTATTCAGGGAAATTAACTTAGTTTGAATTATTACTAATGAAGAGTGAATATGTGAAATGCCACATTAAATTGTGGGTTTCCAAATAGTAGAGTTGTAAAATATTTCAGTCCAGTAAAAAATATAACCCTAATGGTTATGGTTGATTATCCTATAGCACATTAATCAATTTTGTGTCTAACCTAGTAATTTAACATGTCTTTATTAATTGGTTATATTAATAAATATTCAGCCCCCTCAAACAACCTTTTTCTCTTTTTGAGACAGAGTCTCACCTTGTCACCAAGGCTAGCGCACAGTGTTGCAAACATAGCTCACTGCAATCTCAAACTCCTGGGTTCAAGAGATGCTCTTGCCTCAGCCTTCTGAGTCCTGTGCTGGGCTAATTTTTTAAAATTTTCTGTAGAGCCAAGGTCTTGCTCTATTGCCCAGGCTATTCCTCAGTGCCTGGCCTCAAGTGATCTTCCTGCTTCATCCTCCCAAAGTGCTAGGATTACAGGCATGAGCCACCACACCTGGCTCAAATAACCTTTTATTATAATTAATCTTAACATCTTATTGGATCCCTCATTAATAACTTGAATAAAATCTTTGATATGAGTTCATTTTATTTTTATAGGATATATTAGTCAGGATATTCTAGAAAAACATGACCAGTAGTATATATAGGCATATATAAGAGGAGATTTATAGTGGGATTGACTCATGAGATTATGGAGTCTGAGAAGTCCTACAATATACCATCTGCAAGCTGGAGAATCAGGAAAGCTGGTGGTGTAATTTAGTCCAAGGCCAAAAGCTTGAGAATAGAGGAGTGCAAGGGAAAGGGTGGAGGCACTTATACAAGTGTCAGTGTCTGGAGGCATGAGAACCTGGTACTGTGCTGTCCAAGGGCAAGAGAAGATGGATATTCCACCTCAAGGAGAGAGGGAAAAAGAGAGAATCTACCTTTCCTCTGCCTTTTTTTTTTTCTATCTTTTCTCTCAATAGATTGGCCGAAGATTCCTGGCTACACTGGTGAGAGCAGTGACATTCTTGAATCTATTGAGTAGTCTACTGAATCAAATGCTACTTACTATCTTACAGAAACACCCTCACAGACATTCTGTTTTACCATCTACCTGGGCATTCCTTAACCAGGTCAAGTCAAAACATAAGATAACCATCACATGTAAGAATCATATTAATATTTTTAACTTTTTAATATGCTTTGCCAATGTTATATAATAACGGTAAGTATTGTTTTATAAAACTCTGGTTTCAATTCTAGTGTATATATGAATATAATAAATCACACTGTGAACTGTATTTCTTATTTTGTATCTTGTTCAAAAGACTTTGAAAGACACTGAATTAAAAAAAACGTGTCCAGTGACTTCTTGAAATCCCCTCTAATTCTCCAATTCAAATGTTCCTGCTTTATGGCTTCTCTTTATTTTCAAGCTTACACTTCAAACAACCAATATTTCTTCATGTTTCTCTAAGAATTACCTGCAAGAAGTCTAAATGCTGGGAGTAATTTTTAAACTAACCAGAGTGTCAGACGACTGATAGCAAATCTTTTCCTGGGGTGGACAGTCCCCTGGGGTGTGAATTGGTGGTTAGGCCTGCAGCAGCAGACTGTCAATTGCTGAAAGGAAGCTCTGCTTCATGGCCATCTGATTTGCAGGGAGAGACTGGGAAAATGTCAGAAAAAGGGTAAAAGCACAGAGATTACAAACCCAAAATAAATACAGTGTTGGCATAAGGCATTTATTGACTTAGCACAAAATATCATGTGGCATTTTACAATAACAGTCAGATAACTACATAGGAATTCAATTCATAAATAACAAGAATCCTAGTAATAAGGATAGCGAAATCAGGACACAAGTAGGCTACATTAAAGCCACAGCAAGAGGCCTGGCTCAGAATTTCCTCATTCGGACTTGGTTTCCATCTGCCTACTGGCATTGTTTTAACTTTGGCTTCTATATAAAGGCTCCGTTGTGGCTTCTCCACTGGGAACACAGTTTCTGTTTTTTGATTCTCCACCAAAATAAGGGGGATGCAAAAGATTGGTGAAAGTTTGGTTGGAAACTGTGTGGCTTTTTCAAGAATTTAAGAATCTGCAATGATAGGAATTACATTGTTCTTCTAAGGAAGAAAAAAAATGTAGTGAATTGTGACTGGTATGTATGTACTGGTATGTACATAGTGGATGCCTTAGAAGATGCTCTGGTACAAATGATAAAATAGCATTGCTTTTATATATAGTTATCTAACATTTCAATTAGAATTTGTTGTGGTGGTTAAAGAAGAAGTCCTAGTCACATCTTTTCATGTAGTAACAAAGAATGCCTGTATCTGCAACAGAGTAGATTCCAAATCTGAAAATCTGGTAGACTGATAGATATTATTTGCAAAATTTTTTAGTGACATGAATCATTCATGTCATGGGGAAATAATAAATTCCACAATTGTCAAAGAAGAAATTTTGATTTATTAGATTAAAAACCACTCTTATAATACGAACTATGTATTGTTGTTAGCATATAACAGTGATCATAGCATTTAACCACATGTGCTTTGTTTTACCACTAACTAGTTGCATGACCTTTTCGTTGGTCAAGTCAACCTCCTCACTTCAGTTTCCTCAATTCATAAATGAGACAAACAGTACTAAATTCCATAAGACAAATAATAATGAATAGTAAGTGAAATAATATGGCCATGAATTATGAGGATTATAATATGCTGAAAAATATGAAACATTTTAACCCATTGTATCTTAAAATCAGTGTCAGAATTGAATGTTTTAATTAATTTTTTTATGATTTATAATATTAACCTTCAAGATTATAAGGGATATCAATGGAAAAGTTATTAGCATAATGTGAGCTAAAAATAAAATTGTAAGCCCTCTGCTAACTAAATAGACCCCTCTCAGCCAAGAGGGCCCCAGAAACATCTTACAACTGAGTTCCTATCCATGATGGGATGGGAGAGATAAAGCACAATTATATGCATATGACTTCCCTTCATAAATATTCATGACTCCTCAAGTATGTATATTTGACTACCCCACTCATTATAAAACTCTGGTCCCTTTTGTCTCCTTTTTGAAGCACGTGTGCCTGGCTTCTGGCCAGGGCTAGGCTTCCCAACCTGTTAAAATGACCACCCAGCAGGTTGCTACCCTTTATGAGACATAAAGCTCTCCTTTTTCCAAAGTATAAACCTCATTAATTTTTTTTAAGTTAACAATAACAATTTTAGCAAAATTCTTGATCTCTCAATATTCATTAAAAATTGGACAGCTATTTAGAAATAAAAAACCTCAAAGTTAGATTTAAAAATATAAGTATCTAATCAAGTCCAAAAACCTATCAATGATTCCTTAAAATCAAACCTTCTTAAAAGAGAAGGCTGATAAATCTAGTGACAAAATGGAGTCTCCCCTGAAAAGAAATTTTTGTAGTTTTGATAGGTCAGAAAACATGAGATAACACGAGATGGTTAAAGAACATTTGTGTGCACAGAATTTAACATAATATCTCTCATTATTAAAAAAAAAAATAAAAATCACACATTATGTCTAATTTATTACCTAATGGCTTAGAGAAGAGACATGGACAGTTAGCACTCTGACAAGCTACTCCTTAACTATGAAAACAACCAATATAATGGAATTAATGCTCTCAGGTGGCAAGCAATGGCTTGGAACTTTATAACCTACAGAAACAACCAATTTTCTACTTCTCTGAAGACAGAAATTCCATTAGGTCAACAAAGCATGACTTCTACAGCTGCCCCACAACTATGCTCTGATCTGATAACATCAGCCATATACTGATTCGTGTGTAGTAGAATGTTTTAATATAAAAACAAGGTTATTCTATAGTGCCTGAAAGATATGGAATTTGGCAGAGTAACTCAGTTCCTGATTCTCAGGTTTGCTATGAATTAATCATAATTCCTAGTATAGTGAATAACCTCATTCTACCAAGTTTTAAAATGAGCAACACAGACCTATGATCATACTTCAAAAGCCAAGAAAACATTTACATTAATACATCTGCAGGTGATAGTTTGATATAGATGGCATTAAAGTGCTAAGAAAAGAAGATTTATAACAAAATCTTTAAGAAATGAATGTTGTAAATATTTCTGGGAAAATGATGGTGCTTTAAAAAATAATTTTGACATCTTTGGCCCTTTGAAAATAAATCATTGATATACTAATAATAAGCAAGTTTTGTTTCTTAAAGCAGAACAGACAGATCCTCTCTCAAGTTTTTTTTTTTAATTCTCTTCTCTGTACAGATAAGTATCAAAACCACATTCATTTTTTTAAAGGTATCCCATAATAATATTTATATAATTTCTTGTTCATAACTTCAAATAAATGGGCACTGCAGCCTTATCTATTTTACATATGTCAAAAGGAAAAATTCCAAAAGATGCAACAGGCTTCCTTATGGTCACTGAGCTTATGAATTTGGGAACCTGCATTCCAGCTCAAACTTTATTCAAATGAATAAACATCCATTTAGAAAAGACTTCTGTGTATATTAATCTGAAGAACTGAAGTTGCGCTGCATTTAACTTTTATGATATTTCAGAAATACATGGTGATGTATAACTTGTTTATTTTTAGTTATTTTTTATCCTACCTCAAAGGCAGTATATGAATGTTTCTATGGCAGAAATATTTGAAAATACCACACCAACCCCCAGTAAGACAAAGAGTTACTACAAATATACAAGAGTATGTCAGTGGCCAGATGTGCCCAAAAGAAAACCTTAATTTAATGACAATATGTTTCTTCTAGTTTATTTATCTCTGAAGAGATGAGAAAGGTCTCTCTTATTTCATCATTCTCTTCTACAATAACCAGAAAGGATATCAATTATTTTTGTTAGACAGGCTGTCACTGCCCCTGGTAAGTAAATACGTTTTTAGAAGGTTTCATCTGAAAGGAAGTAAAATGTGTGTCACTTTCCTAATCAATTGTCAGGCATCTTTTATTCTAACACGTTTTCACAGAGGAAGATAGAATTGCCATTTTAGAAAAGCAATTGAAACTTCGGTATTTTCTGAAAAAATTATCCAAGAAAACATGGTCTTCAAACATGTGGCAATTGGGACCAAGTATTTTTCCTCTCCCAAAGAAGAAGGAAGGGAAATGAAAGGACTTAAGGGAAGTGTGTAATTGTACCCTAAAATGTGGCAAATTTTGTATCATTAAGCATCTGTGATGTGGTGAATAAATAAGGGACGACCAAGGGGTCTGAATAAAGGGTTCTCATATAGTGAACAACTACCTGGGAAAACACTGTCAATTTATGGTTCTGGGTCTGAGCAAAACTTCATTCAGAAAAGGCAGGCTAGAATCAGACCATTGGGGGTCTCTTATGCACTGCTAATCTGAAGAACAAACACAGATAAAAACATAAAGTCCCCTCTGTGTCTCTTTATCAGCCCTTAAAGTTTTGCTCTATATTTACCTGTTTAAGAATGAAATATAAATGAGTTTTCAAAAGAACACAGAAACCCAGAGACCACCAAGGAAACAGAATAAACACAGAAACTCATTGAATTGTTTCTTTTGATCACCTTTCTTAACAGAGAGCCAAATGTGAGTTAACAAGAAAAATATTATGAACAAACAGTGTTTTGGGTACCTAGCACATTTGGTGTTTCCTTATATATTTAACAGAAAACTCCCAAATTTTTGGACCATTCTGTCAATTTAATGTATAGAAATAGGAGCATATGCAAAGAAGACAGGAAGGAAAAAGGTAAATATGAAGTTACAAGCAATTTTGCCATTATCTGGCTCCCATTCATATATTGTTTGCCTATAAAACAAAACTTAAAGTTTATTATTCTTGGTTTCTTTCCATTAGTGCTGTAACTTAAACTATTTTAATAGGAGAGTAAATCTTTGTATGGATCAATACTTGTGAAACTATAGAATATTTGGTCTCCCTCTGATCTGAATCCTTGAATGGCATTAAAGTGGCCGGTAAGCAGCTAGAACTTAATCCTCTCAGGAAAGTGGGCTCAGGACAAATGCAATTATATTAGTTTGACATATTTATTTCTAAAACCAGAAATATAACTTTTTTCTTTGCTATGGCAGGTTGGTTTTTCTGGATTTACCCAGTTTAATCATTTATACTGTTCTGTTCTTGACAGTCACAGCTGTCAAGAATACTCTTAAATTGTCAATCTTGGGTCAAAATGAAAATCTCTAGATTAATGAAAAAAGTTAAACTATATTTTTTAATGAAAAGAAAAAACCATTCATATTCTAAGGTCATGTTGTCAATGTATTTAAAGGACATTATATTCTTAGTGGAATCCAACAAGAAAAGGGTAATGCTAAGATATCTGACGACTAGTCTAAAAACTTTTTAAAAAATACACACTCTTTCCATGCTCTGAAGAGCTAATGCTACATATATACACTCGTACATACAAGTCCTTTAAAGCATTAAATTCAGAACAGAGATTAAAAGAAAAATTAGAATAAAATAATTTTTATTACTGAATAAAACTTGCAATAATATTAATGAAAATTCTTTTTTTTTAAAAAAAAAAAGACTGACTGTATTGACATTTTACACAGTTTGCCTTGTTAACTGATAGTAGAAATCAAATAAGAATTAAAGGAGGCGGGACTGACAATCTTATTATAGATTAAAAAAATTATATTGCTGTATTCAGGAAGCCATTGGTGTTAGTTTATTGTCCACCATAGCACATTCATACATGGTGTGTTCACAAGTGGGACATAAATAGTCAATGATGTTATGATTTCATGTTTCCAATTATGTTAGGATGCTGACAGTTCCTGAGACTTCCAATTGCATGGTTCTTCCATGAAGACAACAATGCCTTACAATCTAGCTTACTGGCTGAACACAAAAAATAGTAAGCACTAAGAGAAAGTAACACCACGATAGATTCTGTCACTAACCTTGCACATTCAAAGTGAACAAATACCTTTTTATTTTAATTAGCATGTTCAGTTGGAAAGCTAGTTTTGAGTTTCATTAGCATTTTCAAAGCTTACATCAAGTAGCACTAATGGCAAATTGATGATTCTGTGTAATGGAGACTGCCTATAATTATATTTTAATCAGTAAATAACATTTAACAGCATTTTCTAACCCAATAAACGACCTTCAGTTGGTTGAGGAAGTCTTCACAGACAAGCTCACTGAAAGAGAGCACTTAGCAACAGCAAATCAGATGCAGCCCTTCAATGAAGTTGTTAGACACACGACATCAGCAACCGCTGCCACACTGAGGGCTTGTTAAAAATCGATTCATTCTGGTGATCAAAGCTGAAAAAATCGTTCCACAGCCTGCTTCATATCAATAGACAATTTTGTGCAGTACATCATACACACAAAAATAAGGTCTAGCCAAAGTAGAAAGCATTAGAAATCTGGCTTCCAAAACAATATTTAAAATGGATTTCTGTCAGATGATAAAGGATGGGTTTAAATAGAACACAGTGTCAGATAGAAAGGCTGAGGCTTTTAACATAATAAAAACAATCAATGAAGTTTTTTCTAGTTTCAACGTGCAAAAAGCAAAAAGGTGGGGGGTCTGATTTTTCAGAATGGGGATGTGACACAGACCTTGATATAGCTTTTCTTAAAGGTCTTATCAAGGAATATTTTGCTTCTGACATCTGGGTATGTTCATGTCTGCTACAGTGTGAATGTATGTATGCTGGTATACACACACATGCACACACCTATAGTATCAATAAATTAACTAGCTTATGGCTGATATGTGTCTTTTATTTTCTTACATGAAACAAAGTTCAATTTGTTGTAACTACCTAGATATAGCCACAGAATAAAAAGACAAATTATTTTTCAAAGTGCAGTAAGGAGAAATACATTAGATGTCCAAGTCTGTCGCCTTCATTGTATAAGGTAAAAAATAGGTATCTTATACATTTATGTGGAAAATATTCCCTAGTTACTTCTGTAAAAGATTCAACTAAAATTAAACCACAGATAACTATTCCAACAAGAATTGAGCAATCAGTCATAATTACAGCCAAAATAAATGAATTGGAAAATAGCTGATTTAAAGAGGTCATACATAGTGTAAGTTTTAATTTGAAATTAATAACAGCCTGACTTGTGCCTGGTAACAATTTCTTATTAAGATTGAATAAAGGCAGTGCCTGGAAGTAAATGTTTTTTTATTTTATGGCTTTATCCTCCTGATCATTGGAAGGGATTTGAAGAAGATGGGAGACATGGTTATCTGTCCTCTGTGGTCCCTTTCCAATTATAGGATAAAGGAAATTGTACAAGTTGATAATGATATAATAAGAGGCAGAGAAATCCCACGGTTAGTAAAATTGATATGTTTTATGCAGTTATCTCTTCTTCCCAGGAGATCCTGTCTACAGATAGGTGAACTGTACAGTTACCATGATTTCAAAACCTAAACATAAGTAGTTATGATCTCTTTGGGAATACTTCGGGAGTCTACCCTTTGGAAAACATATGTTCCCCTCTAAACCAAGCAACCAAGCAGCACCTGAGTCCCCCAAACCCTGTAAGGCTGCTGTCCCCCAACCCCTGGGTCATGGACCAATACCCATCCATGGCCAGTTAGGAAAAGGGCTGCATGAGAGGCAGGCAAGCAAACAAAGCTTCATCTTTGAAACCTTCAATACTGCTTTGCCACAAGAAGATGAAACACCCTGCATTGAAAAACAAGAGTTTTTCAAAAGGCAAAAAACATGAACACAAAGAACAGAAGCAATTATTGAAGATCACCACTTCATCAAATGTGTCTGCACTGAGAGTGTCACTCTTAGTGGCTAATCATATTGCTACAGCTAAGAAGCCTTTTCCTGTTGGTGAAGAGTTGATCCTGCCTGCTGCCAAGTACATTTGCCATGAACTTTTAGGAGAGCTTGCAGTTCAAAAGGTGCACATGTTCCTCTTTCAGCGAGTAGCATAACTAGACGAATTGATGAAACAGCAAAGGATATTGAGGCACAATTGTTTAAAGAGGATTAATGAGTCACTGTGGTACCCAATCCAGGTTGATGAGTCTACCAATGTTGACAACCAGGCAACAATGCTTATTTTTGTGAGATATATTTTTTCAGGAGGATGTGCATAAGGATGTTTTGTGTACTGTTGTTGTGAATCAACACCACAGCTGCAGAACTATTCAAGTCTTTGAATGATTAGGAATTGGTCATTTTGTGTTGGTATATGTTTGGATAGAGCGGCTGCCATGACTGGATGGCTTTCTGGTTTCACAACTCGGGTTAAGGAGGTCACTTCTGAATATGAGTCTATGCACTATGTCATCCATAGAGAAATTCTGGCCAGCCGAAAAATGTCCCCTGAATTAAACAGTATTTTGCAGGACATGATTAAAATTATCAACCACATTAAAGTACATGCTCTTAACTCATGTCTGTTTATGCACCTCTGTGAGGAGATGGACACAGAATACACATGTCTTTTCCTATACACAGAAGTGAGATGGATTTCTAAAGACAGATCACTGGCCAGAGTTTTTGAGTTATGAGAGCCACTCCAGAAATTTCTTTTAGAAGAACAGTCACCACTGGCTGCACATTTCAGTGACACAGAATGGGTCACAAAACTTGCTTACTTCTGTGACATATTCAACCTGCTTGACAAACTCAATCTGTCACTTCAAGGAAGGATGGCAACTATGTTCAAGTCAGCAGATAAAGTGGCTGCATTTGAAGCCAAACTACAATTATGGAGGTGATGAGTGAACATTGAAATTTTTGACATGTTTTAAACATTAGCATTTGAAAGAGACTGAGCCAGGGCCTTCTTTCTCCCAGCTGGTGCATTATCACCTATCTCAGATTTCAGAAGAGTTTGAGCATTACTTCCAACCCCCTAACTGGGAAGGAATGGATCTGTGACCCATTTGTGAATAAGCCAGGTGAGTTGACTTTGTGCTAGAAGAGGACCAACTAACTGCTTGAGATCATAAATGATGGTGGCCTTAAACGTATGTTTGACACAACTTCAAATCTCCGTATTTTCTGGATTAAAAGTCTAGATGAGATATCCTGAGATTACCACAAAAGCACTGAAAAGTCTGCTTCCATTTCCAACATCCTATCTTTATGAAGCAGGGTTTTCTGCAGTGACAAGCAAGCAAAACGAGATTACAGAGTAGACTGGACATAAGCAACGCATTTCAAGTGTCACTGTCTCCCATCACTCGCATATGGGACCATTCTAGTTGCAGTAAAACAAGCTCACAGCTCCTGCTGATTCTGCTTTATGGTGAGATGTATAATTATTTCATTATATATTACAATGTAATAATAATAGCAATAAAGTGCCCAATAAATGTAATATGCTTCTACCATCCTGAAACCATTCCCCCCATCCATGGAAAAATTGCCTTCCATGAAACTGATACCTGGTGCCAAAAAGGTTGGGGACCACTGCTGTAATTTATCTTTACATTCAAGTTCATCCCAACATAGTGCAGTATCCATGCCTTGAGCCCATAGAGTAAGTGCATAATTATGTTTCATTGCTTCTTCTTTATTGTCTTTCCCCCCAAATAGGACTAAATCTTAACCATGATTTATTCTCCCTTCTAAAGCTCCGCATCTCATATCCCTTATGATTAGATACTCAAAACATGATTCTTTAAATTAAGTGTCTCATATTAATCTTAAGTTGGATGTGTCACATAAACTACTAATAAATATTTTTCAAACCCCCGATTAGTTTAAAAATAATTAACATGTTAATATGTCAAAATATTAATCAGAATATGTGTTGCATGATTTTCTCTTTTAGTTTGGTCAATTAGTTACTTCCAAATTATAACTTCTCTTTATAACTTACTGTGTTTTATTTCTATTCTGTTTGTTGGTTTGTTGCTTGGCTATATCTCAATGTCATGAGCAAATAGAAGATAGAAGCTATACCAAATTAGTCTTCACAGCATCAGAACTCAGGGTAAAGTTTACACATAATAGGTGCTCAGTCAGTGTCCGTTGAGCTAATAAATGACTTTACCTTCTCAATCCGATGTCACATTACCAAAAAAAAAAATAGTTTATACACTCATTCTCTGTTAGTTGGTCTTAACCTCCCCTGTCTTAGCAGTCCTCCATCAGTCTATGAGCCCCTTCTGCTTTGCACTTCCCTTGGAATATTCCAATTACATTGTCTGCCTTTCACTCACCAATTTACTAATAATCTCCACTCCCCACTTGCTTCCCCAAGGGTACAACCTAGTGTACTGCTACATGTATTCATCTCCTTTCTGTCCAGAAATAACCCTAAAATCATTGGAAAGGTATAATAATAATAATGATAATAATAATAAAATCTAACACACACAAAAAAAGAGAATGGGGATAAGGCTATTTCTGAATAAGAGTTGTCATTACAATTTTGGAAATTCTTTTGAGCAGATAGATAAAGTGTTAAAGAGAAGTGGAAGTCAAAACTTAGAGTGGTCAGTACTCCTCAGAGCTCCCGGAAAGATGGTGGATCAAAGACACCACCAGCCAGAATGTCTCTGTAATAAGAAGATATTTTAGATGAAAGAGGAAAAAAAAAAAAAAAACCCAACAGACAAACATAGATCGTAACAGTGTCTGAAGGAAGGGTGCCTGAACCTACAGGAGACTCCATGGGAAGAGGTAGCAAAGAAGAACTGGATGGAGAAAGACGTTGGTTGGCATTAAGCCCAGAGGGGCTCCAAGATCAGCGAGAAGGGTAGGTAGATCAGTAAATATCCCCCTCCCTAGCATTTCAGACTATTGATGGGCTCCCAAGATGCTGACATCAGCCCAGTGACTGCTGCCAAAGAGAGAGAGTGAGCAGAGAGCTTCTTGTAGACAGGGCACCAGGTTCCCAGTGCCCTTCCCAGGGTGCCTCCCACCTCAGACCTGAGCCAGATGGCAGGCACCATATTGCCTCTCTACTCACCAGGAGCCCTTGTTCTCCCCAGGGGGCCTCAACCCTTCAGGTTCCATCTTGCTCACCCCAACACACACATTTCCCAACTCCGACCCAGACTGCAAGAGTCACAGGGGTCCTGTGGGTCCTGCGTAACTCCAGAGCCCAGTCATTTTGGGCAGACTGCCTCCCAGGAAGAGGGTTGGAGATGACCAGAGGATGGACTTTCCTCCACCCCGACTCTTTCTCTCCCCTCCCCTTTCCCCACCCCCAGCTGCTGAGAGAGATCATTGAGCCACCACATGGAAGCTTCTATAGATAACAGGGGGCAGGCCTTTTTATTTGGGGTCCTGAAGCAGACTGAGGCGTGCTCAGATTGTGAGCTCCCTGCCTGCCAGCCCTCTCTGGTGCTGTTTGCCCAGCAACTCCAGCAGAGCAGTACACACCTTGAGGTGGAAGGACATTAAACCCGCTTAGGCAGCCCGTGAGAGACTTCGGACCAGTATCCTCCTCCCTGGCATGGTTAGGGATTGATCTCCAGGGCTCAAGGATGGGACTGAGTGGATTAACAATGTGGATTAAATGTGATGTGATATATATATATATATCATGGATTACTACTCAGTCATAAAAAAAATCATGAACTATCTATTGTATTATCCTGTATGGAGCTGGAGTCCATTCTTCTAGATGAAGTATCACAAGAATGGAAAAACAAATACCACATGTACTCACCATTAAATTGGTACTAACTGATCAACACTAATGTGAACATATGGTAAGTAACATTCACAGGGTATCAGGCAGGTGGAAGAGGAGAGGAGAGGACGGGTAAATCCATACCTAACAGATGTGGTGCGTGCTGTCTGGGGGTTGGGCACGGTTGTTAGGTGGTGCAAAGGCAATTTATGTAACAAAAACATTTGTACTCCCGTAATACTCTGAAACTAAAAAAAAAAAAAAAGCAACTTGGAGTGGTCACAGCAGGGGAAAAGGCCAGAAAGAAGCTGAGTTGCCCTACCAAAAAGGAAAAAGATTTGATACTTTGACAATTGGATAGAATGGATGATTAATGTGAGGTATAAGACTAAAAACTAAGGGATTAATTGAAACCTTAACAACTGTTAAGTTAAACTAAATCTGGCCTGAAAATCTCTCCATACTTGAGGCCTCACATAACAAACTGCAATGCAACTTAGTACTTATAAATTAACTTAAAGCCTAACGTAGGTGCATATTTTGTAACAAATAGGTGAGTTTTAGCCAATGACAGTAGCTGAGATTCAGTCAATGACAGGTGGCCAACTGATTAAATGATGTTCAAAGGAGGCAAATGCCAAGTTGCAACCAATCAAAGCTATTTCTGTACCACACTTCCATTTTCTAGCCATAAATGCTGTCTGCTCATGTTGTAGAGCAGAGCTCTCTGAATCTATTCTGGTTCTGAGAGCTGCCCAATTCATAAATTGTTCCTTGCTCAATTAAATTCTGCTAAAGTTAATTTGTCTAAAGTTTTTATTTTAGCAGTTTGGCATTAGAAGCGCCATGCAATGTAGACCTCCACCGACCCATAGGAGCACCAAGTGACCAAATGAAGGTACCTGCTGGGTTCATTGTACCTACTGATTTCTTGTAGCAACTGGGGTTATGGGTGAGTTCTGTCTTGGATTCAAGTTCCACAAACTTGTATTTTGAGCTGAGTTTATTTGAGCAATATTTAGACTATACTGGGTCCAGAATCAATTGGATCCAATAATTAACTGGATTGGACTCAGAGGCCTAAGGTGGGTCAGACAGAATTGGACAGAACTTGTCTTGGTTCAGTATGCAGTTAAGGTTATAAGAAGACAGGAATAGTGGGTTTATCTGAATCTAAGGAGTCTAGGACTATTCCATCTTGAAACCTGTGCTTTTCTAAAGGATTGGGTGAATTTTACCAAGAACTACTTAGAGTTAAGTGGATACAGAGGAAAAGATTTAACCTAAACAAAATTGCTCATCTATGCATACTTTTTGGAAAAAATAAAAAAGATCTCAAATACCTCAGAAAACAACATGATGTATCTTTGATTGGTATGCAGAGGCTTCTAAAAGACTGAATAAAAAGCTTAAGCAACTAGTTGATGAGAGAAAATTTTTATAATAACTGATGACTCTGTACCTTATCTCTATTTTCCTGTCTACTCTGAATTTACTAGCCTTTTCACTTAGTTACTCCCCTACCACAAACACCAAAAAAGTTGCTTGTAGAAGTTGGCACCTCAGATTAATGGGTTCTGCTTTTTTAATCACAGTTATGCCTCAGTCAAAACCTCAAGCTCAGAACAATAATGAAAGATATCCTAGTCCAGCATGGAAGATGTTTTGTCTGCCCTATTTATTAATTGGTTTAGCTCTGAATTTACAATCTAGTTAAAAAACACAAGCTGGGTTGAGAAGTTGTTTAGCTGTTTTGAGATTTTCTTTCTAAAAGAAATTTACATCTACCAAGGAAATCTCCAACTCTTACAGTGGAGAAGGAAAAGACTTAAGTCTACATAACAAGCCTCACCTTTGATCTTTTTGTTTTTAACTGGGCTTCCTACTTAGTGCTTTCTTAGTCTCTACAAATAATGGTGTTTAGGCCCGAACTCTAAGTTCTGTGCCTTTGAGATATAAATTTTCTACCTTGTTTTACCTAAAAGCCACCCTCTGGAAATTCAAATTTAGGATAGAAAAATTTTAGATGGTTAATAAAAATGTGATGAATAAAAAGGAATGTTAAGGGGTTAAAACAAAGGTCTTAATACAATACAAGGAAGGGTAGGTAGACCAAAGGGTTTCCTTGCAATTGTCCAGTATTATAAGGCCCCAAACTAATCTGCTCTATTTACCCTAGTTGGGAGAAATTTAAAAAGCCAAAAGTCAGAGATTACAATGAGCAACCTAGCTAACAATTACTTAGGGCAATAATCAGCCAGGGCAATTAAGAAAAGGGCAAGAGTTCCTTGCCTCAACCCTGCTGCTGGAATGGTTAAATTGGTCAGAGAGTGAAGAAAAAAGATATCCTCCGAGTAAATGATTTTTAGGAAGATGAATGACCCCTTAGAAGAACAGATGATGCCTTGTGACAAGATCTGTCTGGCTGTGGTCGAATTCCGACCTCATCTCCTGTGATAAGAGTCAATCTTCAGGGGATTAACGACAATTGAGCTCTTTTTACAGGATCTGTCTTTAGGCAGATGAGAAGAACTCAGAAACCTCTGCATTTTTTTGCTGATTTTTAAGTGCCTTCAACTGAAAGTAATTAGTATACCAAAAATATTTATACCAGTTGAGAAAAGACAAATACCTCATAGCAGTCTGAGCTATGTGAGGTATGCAAAATTTATCAGGCCTAGACAGACGTGGGTATGAAACTTTAGTCATGGCCCCAGCACCCAAGGTGTTTCCCTTTTTCAGGGTGGAGACCTAGGATTCAGTATAAAAGTGAAATTCTTGGTTTGTAAATATCTTGATGCTCTGTCTTCCAATTGTGTCTGATTTTCTCATATTTATATATTAGCTCCTAGAAGCTGCAAATATTTCCTTTGTCCTATTCATTAAAAGGCTCTACCTTGAAGTCAGTGATCTAATTGTAAAACAAGTTAAATTGAAAAGTTGGCTATTTTGAAACTCTTTGTAAAATAAATTTACATCCATAAAGTAAATCTCTACTTTGTAAGGGTATCTCCCTATAGCAGACCACTAGAAACTTTTACAAGGGGAAAAACATTGGCTTAAAGTTTACATAACAACTCTTACCTTTGTTTAAGATACTTTCCCTGGCAATCTTGTCTTGATTGGGCCTTGATTTATGTCCTTCTTTGTTTTAGCAAATAATGGTGTTCAAATTTAAGTTCTGTGCCTTTGAAATGTAAATTTTAACCAAAGAGTCGTCTTTGTAAATGCAAATTTAGGGTCGCATAGCTAACAATTGTTTAGAGCAATGAAACGGTAATAAAGAAATTGATAATCTGGGACAGGGAGAGAAGTATTTGAAATTTTTCAAATAAGAAATCTTTTAAAGCTATAACATCTGCTTCTGTCTGTGTGTTTGTTTATATGCATGACTAAATGTTTATATGTGCCATATATATTTGATATTTTACTACCAAACTATATGAAAGAGCTCTAATTAATTGGCTTAAAAAAGTGTTTAAATAAAATATTTTTTCAGAAAAATTGAAACTAACTCAAATACCTTTTTTTTCTTTTTTATTTCAGCATATTATGGGGGTACAAGTGTTTAGGTTATGTGTGTTGCCTTCCCCCTCTTCCAGAGTCAGAGCTTCAAGTGTGTACATCCCCCAGATGATGCGCATTGCACCCATTATGTAATATATACCTATACCCTCCTCCCCTCTCCCATCTGCTTGATGCCCCATAAATGTTAGTCCTATCTGTCCACTTAGGTGTTGATCAGTGAAATCAATTTGCTGGTTAGTACATGTGGTGCTTATTTTTCTATTCTTGAGATCCTTCACTTAGTAGAACGGGTTCCAGCTCTGTCCAGGAAAATACAAGAGGTGCTATATCACTATTGTGTTTTACAGTTGAATAGTACTCCATGGTATACATATACCACATTTTATTAATCTACTCGGGTATTGATGGGCACTTGGGTTGTTTCCACATCTTTGCAATTGTGAATTATGCTGCTATAAACATTTGAGTACAGATGTCGTTTTTATAGAGTGTCTTTTGTTCTTTTGGATAGATGCTCAGTAATAGGATTGCTGAATCAAATGGTAGATGTACTTATATCTCTTTAAGGTATCTACATATTGCTTTCCACAGAGGTTACACTAGTCTTCAGTCCCACCAGCACTGTAGGAGTGTTCCTCTCTCTCCACATCCATGCCAACATTTATTGTTTTGGGACTTGTTAATAAAGGCAGTTCTCACTGGAGATAAGTGATATCTCATTGTGGTTTTGATTTGCATTTCCCTGATGATTAGAGATGTTGAGTATTTTTTCATATGTTTGTTGGCCATTGTTCTGTCTTCTTTTGAAAAGTTTCTGTTCATGTCCTTAGCCCACTTTCTGATATGGTTGTTTGATTTTTTTCTTGCTGATTTTCCTGATTCTAAATAGATTGTAGTTATCAGCCCTTTATAAGATGTGTAGCTTGTGAAAATTTTCTCCCATTCTGTAGGCTGTCTGTTTGCTCTTGTAACAATTTCTTTGGCTGTGCAGAAGCTTTTTAGTTTGATCAGGTCCCATTTATTTATTTTTGTTGTTGCTGTGATTGCCTTTGGGATCTTCTTCATACATTTTTTGCCTAGACCAATGTCTAGAAGAGTATTTCCAATGTTTTCCTCTAGAATTCTAATAGTTTCACACCTTAGGTTTAAGTCTGTTACCCAGTGTGAGTTGATTTTTGTGAAAGGTGTGAATCTTGTTTCTGTCATCTACATGTGGCTATCCAGTTTTTCCAGCACCATTTATTGAATAAGGATTCTTTTCTCCAGTGTATGTTTCTGTCTGCTTTGTCAAAGATTAGATGGATATATGAGGATGGTTTTATATCTGGGATCTCTGTTCTGTTCCACTGGTCAATATCCCTGTTCTTGTGCCAGTCCAATGCTGTTTTAATTATTATACCCTTGAGTATAGTTTGAAGTCTGGTAAATTGATACCTCTCATTTCCTTTTTATTGCCTAGGATTGCTTTTGCTATACATGGTGTTCTCTGGTTCCATAAAAAGTGTAAAATTATTTTTTCTATATCTGTGAAAAATGATGATGGTATTTTCATAGAGATTGCATTGACTCTGTAGATCACTTTGGGAAGTATAGACATTTTAACAATGTTGATTCTTCTGCCCCAGGAGCATGGTATGGTTTTCCACCTGTTTACATCCTCTGCTATTTCCTTCCTCCGTGTTTCATAGTTCTCCCTGTAGAGGTCTTTTACCTTCTTAGTTAAATATATTCCTAGGTACTTTATTTTCTTTGTTGCTATTGTGAAGGGAATTGAGTCCTTGATTTGGTTCTAAGTTTGACTGTTATTGGTGTAAATGAATGCCTCTTATTTCTGTGTATTGATTTTGTATCCTGAGACTTTACTGAATTGACTTATCAATTCAAGGAGTCTCTTGGTTGAATCTCTGGGATTGCAAAGAGTGATAATTTGATCTTTTCTGCCCTCATTTGGATGCCCTTAATTCCGTTCTCTTGTCTGATTGCTATAGCAAAGTATTCCAGCACTATGTTGAATAGAAGTGTAGATAGTGGGCAACCTTGCCTTGTTCCAGTTGTAAGTGGGAATGCTTTCAATTTTTCCCCATTCAGTATGATGTTGTCTGTGTGTTTGTCATATATGGCTTTTATAATTTTTAGGTAAGTCCTGTCTATGCCTATTTTGTTAAGTGTTCTTATCATAAAAGGGTGTGGAATTTTGTCAAATGCTTTTTCTGCATCTATTGAGAGGATCATATAGTCTTTGTTTTTGCTTCTGTTTATGTGGTGAATTGCATTTATAGATTTACGTATGTTGAACCATCCCTGCATCCCTGGGATGAAGCCCACTTGGTCGTGATGGATTATTTTTTTGATAAGCGTCTGGATTCGGTTAGCTAAGATTTTGTTGAAAATTTTTGCATCTATATTCATTAGGGATATTGGTCTGTAGTTTTCTTTTTTTGTTGCATCCTTTCCTGGTTTTGGTATCAGAGTAATATTCGCTTCTTAAAAGGTGTCGGGGAGGTTTCCATTCTTCTCGATGTTGTGGAATAGTTTCTGCAAGATAGGTACTAGTTCTTCTTTGTAAGTATGGTAAAATTCAGGTGTGAAGCCATCTGGACCGGGACTTTTCTTTTTAGGGAGATTTTTAATTGCTGTTTCTATTTCAGCTGTTGAGATTGGTCTGTTCAGGGAATCTATTTCTTCCTGGTTGAGCCTAGGGAGGCTGTGTGTTTCTAGAAATTTGTCCATTTCCTCCACATTTTTCAGTTTGTGTGCATAAAGATTTTTGTAGTATTCATAAATTGTATCTTGTATCTCTTTTGGATCAGTTGTGATATCTCCTTTTTTATTCCTGATGGAGCTTATTAGAGATTTTTCTTTTCTGCTTTTCATTAGTCTAGCCAAAGGTGTGTCAATTTTGTTTATTTTTTCAAAGAACCAACTTTTTGCTTTATTAATCTTCTGTATTGTTTCTCTGTTGTCAATTTCATTTAGTTCTGATTTGATCTTATTGATTTCACTTCTTTTGCTGGGTTTTGGGTTGGTCTATTCTTCTCCCATAATAACCGGAGACTTCAACACTCTGCTAGCAGCACAGGACAGATACTCCAAACAGAAAACTAACAAAGAAATAATGGACTTCAACAGAACAATAAAACAAATGGGCCTGGCTCACATTTACAGGACATTCTACCGAAAAATCACTGAATATACGTTTTTCAAATCAGCTCATGGGACATTCTCTAAGATTGATCATATCCTAGGACACAAAACATGTCTCAAAAAATTTTAAAAATATAGAAATTATACCATGTATCTTTTCAGATCACAATGTAATAAAAGTAAAAATCAAACCTAACAGAAACTCTCATTTCTGCACAAAGTCATGGAATTGAAACAACCTTCTGCTGAACGATTACTTCATATACAGGAAATTAAGATGGAAATCAAAAGATTCTTTGAACTAAATGACAAAGGAGACACAAGTTATCAAAATCTGTAGGACACGGTTAAAGCAGTCCTGAGAGGAAAGTTTATTTCCACAAATGCCTAGATCTAAAAATCAGAAAGATCACAAATAGACAACCTAACGAATCAACTCAAAGAGCTGGAAAAAGAAGAACAGTTCAAATGCCTTTAAGTTCACATGACTTAAATAAATCTTTCATAAATAACATAGTTTGTTGATTTAATAAAAACAGTTTTGTCTTCTGACAAGTAAAATACCCACATATTTAAATTTAGGATTTTTGCTTAGGTGACAACTACCTAATATGCACAGGCTGTAGAAATGATTAACAAATAAATAGCTCAAGATGAAGGCTAGCTTCATTTAATGAACTATTCAAGCATAACTGTTACAAATGAATACATTAAATGAATGTAAATAAGATAAAAGTTTATAAACAAACTTTCCATAGTTTTGTAAGAATGGAAGTTAGGCTTAGCGTGACTAGCTGCATTTTGCTTCTGACCCCTGCAATGATATCCTTTAGGTCAAAAGCTTCTGCTTAGATTTGCACATATGCCTGCTAATTATGGAAAGAATTTAGTTTGTAGTTCAACTCTAGAAGAAAGATGGTAATCGTCCCTTTCCCAAAACTAAGTCCTGGGGAGATAAGGAAAGTACGCACACAAGTAACTATGCTATGTTAAAGATTTATAGAAACATCATGACCTGATCTATATCATCCAAAGTTAACTCATCAAGAACAAAGAAGTTTCACAATCTCCTTGGACCTTCACTGCTGCCCAGATGTCATTGGGCACCTCTTACAACCCCCCTCCTATTGCTCCTTCCCTTAACATGAAAAAGAGCCTAAAGTTCACACTAACTTAAGAAAGTTCTTTAGGACACTAATCTGCCATCGTCTCAGTTTGCTGGCTTTCCAAGTAAAAGTTGCTTTTCAACACCTTGTCTCTTGATTTATTGGCTATCGTGTGGCAATTTGTACAAGCTTAGATTCAATTATAGTTTCAAAAATCTTTTTTAGAAACTTAATCTTAAAATCATGTTAAATCAAGTAATAATCATAAAATATCTGAGACATTTATATGATATAGAAAACCTAAATATATTTAGATCTGTTAATAAATAAGAGTTGAGGAAAAAATATGAAATGTTTTTCACCTACAAATACTGGTATAAAACAGTTAAAAATTGCTGATTTCCTAGGTTTTTCACTGGAAATTAGGGTTATTAAGAGTTAAAATTGTATTATAGTTAATATGTGTAATTTAAAAACTATTAGATAAAAGAGAAACAATTCTACATATAGAGCATATAAAGAAAGTAATGTAAAGAAAGTGGAAAAGAGAGTAATTTTTTGTTTTACATGAAGGGAATTTTGTGTAGTCAAAATGTTAAGAGGGAAAGGAAAGGAAAATTTTTTCCTAAAGTAGACTACCAATATAAAAGTACACATAGGCCAAAACTAAAGGTTTAAGCAAGTAGTAGAAAGTTTGTGAAAGATTAATCTTGTGAATTATGTGTGTGATCAAGTTGGCTAAACTTAGAAAAAATTATAAGTTTTTCTAAAAATTGGGCATTAATATCAAAATGAAGCAGGGCCAGAGTCTGGGTCCCTGTGTTGAAATAATGTTTTTTTCTGAGCATTGTTATGCTCTTTAATAGAAAATTGTTAACAGGTTTTCCATAAACAAAAGGTTTATGGAAATCTTGTCTTGGGAGGTGAGAGATAATTGAGATTGGGTGGGTTTGTTTGTAACATTTTATTAAAATTAGCTTTAGTATTAATAATATTCTGATGCAAAGGTATAATTTGTCTTTTGCATAGTACTAATAAGATATAGTAAAAGGTTTTTGTTCACTTTTTGAGTAACCTGCAAAAAAAAAAAGTGGGGGAGAGTTTGCCTCATGCCATCTATATTGAGTTTTGAATTTCTGGGAAACTGTGTAAAGGTTTTTTGCTTTGTCAACAGAAAGAAGCCAAACTCTATTTAAATGATAATTTAAAGAGGTATATTCTGAGCCAAATTTGAGGACCATGGCCCTAGAGCCATAACCAAGAAGCCTTCAGCAAGTGTACTCACTGTGGTTGGGTTACAGTTTGGTTTTATATATTGTGGGGAGACAGGAATTACATGTGAAGTCATAAATCAATAAATGAAAGATGTACATTGGTTTGGCTCAAAAAGGTGGGACATCTCAAAGGGGGGCTTACAAGGTACAAGTGAGTTTAATGATTCTTTCATTTGCTATTGGTTAAAGAAATGAAGTTTTGTCTAAAGGCTTAGAATATTTTAAATTAAGGTAAGAAAGTCTGTTAATTAGATACAAGCCACTGGCAATATACCCAGACTCAAGTGATTTGTTATGTAAATTGAGGACCTGCAGGTTTGTCTTGCATAGCCTTAGGCCTATTAATGAGTTACAAAGGATATCTACAAGAAGGGAAGAGGCATGATGATGAATTTCTAACCTCATTTCTTATGACCAGTAACTCAGTTTTAGTGCAGCCCCTTGGCCAAGATGGGGTCCATTCAGTCAACTTGGGGGAAGCTTAAGATTTTCTTTTAGTTCACAGCTTTTTGAAATCTCTGAATTATCATTTTCATTAAATGATTAACTATTATTTTACAGGGACCTGTAATATTATACTATTTTGATCAAGTGTTTTAAACCTTTATTACTTAACATACTTCTCAAAATTGAATTTCAAATTCTAAAGTTAAGTCTTTCCCAAAAGGAACCCCTGGAAACCCAAGAGAGATATTTTAGGCTTGTTTAGTACCTTTAACTCATGTGGGAAGTATTGTCAAATAAGAAATGGTGTTTAACTTTCTCTGAATTATATTTATATGGATATGTTATTAATATGTCTTCCAAAATTATCTGAGATTCCTAAAATTTTGATATGCCTTGATATATATTGTCAGACATAATTATGTTAAAATGTATGCCATAGAAATCACCAAATTTCTTTATCAATTGCATTTTTAACAATAACTACAGTTAGCCTTTGTGAATACACAGCTATTATTTTACTTTGATTCTTCTCAAAAGGCAATTTATAATTGTCTACAGTATAAAATTTGATTTTTCTTCAAAGAAATTCATGGAAAATGACCATGACAAGTACTCCTGAATAGAAATTTCTGATAACTTTGGAGATCACATCACTAGATTAAATAAAAACTTCCGAATGCCAATAAAGAAAACACTTGTGCCCCCTAATGCTATTGAATGGCAATAATAATTAAAAGTATGTATTTATAAGTGAATATTGCTAACCCAACATCAAGCAGAACAAGAATTAATTACATGGGACTGAGTAAACTGATAGAGGACTGAAATGACAGTTATGACTTTTTGTTTAAAACTTTGCTGATTCCTTTCATATTTTGTTTACCAGAGTCAAGAAAACATTTTTCTTTTAAGCTATTTATAGCTTATACCAATTGGGTAAAATATATTTTGTAACAAAATTGAAATATTTGCCTTTCTCTCTACCTGATTTCTCCAAATTTGAAAACAATTCCTGAGTACTCTTATTTTATGGCAATCTAGTTATCTACATAAGTTCAATAAGAATCTGTTTCCTATAACAGAGCACAATTGAAGACACTTTATTTTACCAAGGCTTTGACTGGAATGACATATTTTCAGATATGCCAAACTGCTTTGAAACACCAAAGTTGACTTACAGAGTTGACAAAAAGTCCCTTGGGAAGGCTGGTCTGGTACCTTGTCTACAGTTCCCATTCAAGGTTTATGACCTTGCAGTAAGTAAAGAATGATACTTTTTGACAGGTCCACAAACTGCAACATATTTTGGGACCTTGAGAAGAGAGAAATTCACCACATTCATACAGATATTGTAAGCACAGTCTGGTGAATCCTGGCTTGGCTTCTTGGCCTCAAAAGGCCTTTAAAAGTTTTATATGGCCAGGTGCAGTAGGTCACATCTGTAATCCTAGCACTTTGGTAGGCCAAGGAAGAAGGATTGTTTGAGGCCAGGGATTTCAGACCAGTCTCCATAACACAGCAAGACTCTGTCTATACAAAAAATTTAAAAATTAGCTGGGCATGGTGGTGCATGACTATAGTCCTAGCTACTTGGAAGGCTGAGGCAGGAGGATCGCTTAAGCCCAGAAGTTCAAAGTTGTAGTGAGCTATGGTTATGCCTCTGCATTCCAGCCTGGCTGACAGAGCAAGACCTTGTCTCAAAAAACAATGTCTAATCTGAGATTTCTTATGAAAATGTTCCAGTAAAGCCAATATAAAAGGATCTTATTTAGCCATTCACTATTCTTGCTCCACTTCATGAAAATAATCAGGCCAAGTATAATAGGAGAAAAACTTATTTTGCCAATAAATTTGTCTTACTATAATTTGTCTTTGGTAGAAATGGGGAACTGAAGAGAGAAAAGTTATGTTTCAGAGAAAAATTATAGCCTACCTGTTATTAGATTCCAGCCTTGACCATTGTTATTAAGTTTTTATTATTTTCCTAAAATTTGGACTGAAGTTTTATTATTTTCCTAGGTTTTACTCTATATCTCTCATTGTTTTACTTCTTCTAAGAAGATCAAAAGCATGAAATTCAAAAGACTAGAGGTGATTCAACAAGTGATGGAAGTAATATAAATCAGTGATTTGACTGAGGACTATCTAGGAATTGGCCTTTCCGCACATCAGGATGAAAGACATCTATCAACTCTAACCTAAGCGGAGACTGATAATCAATGCTTCTATGGAAATATTTTTGAACAACAAATGGGAAATGAGAACAGAAAAATAGCTCTGAGCAGTCTGAACTATGTGATGTATGCAAAATTAATCAGGCCGAAGAGATACGTGTATAGGACTTTAGTCAAGCCCCTTGCATGCACACCTAGAGGTAATTGTTTAAAAACATTTTCTTTGTTACTAGCTGCCTCACTGATTATCTTTCTGCTCCTGGAATTTATGATACAAAGAATAATGTATAGCCAATCAATAGCTTATGCTATTTTAATGTAAACTCTTGGTAAATAATTCAGGAACTGTCTCTTCTTTTCTTTTTAAAATCTACTTGTAAACTGCTGCTAATCAGTTGAATTGAATCTATGCTCCCCAGCTGCAATCCTCAAGCTTGTCCCAAATAAACTGTCTACTTATATTAATTTTGCTTCAGCTTCTTCCTTTTAGGTCAAACTATCATATATATTTTGGCACTTTCTTCCAGTAGCTCTTCCAGTGGCTACTTTTGTTTAATGATCAATTCAAGCATAATTAGAACAAGTAAATTAGGTGGATGTAGATGGCATAAAAGTTTTTAAATAAGTCACAATTTGAGACTTTTTTTAGTAATTTGAAATCTTGAAGTTATTTTAAATTAAGTAATAGATATTTATAAAATATCTGAGTCAGTTCTAAGTTAAAATACTAAATTATTAATTGAATATATGTTTAAAGTACATATACTTCAGCATCTTGTTTTTATGTGGCATAGAGAAGGTAATATATTTTAGTCTATTAGTAATCATGAAAAAATTTTTCCATGAGGTATGTTTCTGGAAATTAGGAAATATATATTCATAAAATGTTGGTATGTGGCAATTTAAACTTGCTTTAGTTCCTGAGTTTTAACTAGAAATTAAAGTTACTAAGTGTTAAAAATTCTAATCAACATATGGTTATTAAAACTAGAAATAATAAGGAAAACAACTCTATATGTCAGAAAAGTAAGAGATGTTTTTGGTAGATGAAGCTATGAGATATGCAAGAAATGTTTTTGTTTAGGGCAAAAGAGAATAATTTTTGTCCTGAGGTAGAATGGCTGGTTGTTTCAATATGGAAAAGAGGAAAAGTATGGGGCAAATAACTGAAGGTAAATAAGAAGGTTATACAAGGTTTATGGAAGATTAATCTTGTGAAAAAATGTATGTGTGATCACAAGTGGCTAGGAAATTAGAAGGTGATTATTTACAGATTTTTCTAAAAATTGAAAATTAATATCAAAAGCACACTGATGCAAAATTAAAATTTGCTGTACTGTGTTAAAACAACAAAGAATTTTGGAGTAGTGATCTCGTAATAGGAAATTGTAAGAGGTTTTTCTTTACCTTTTAAGTAACTGACCTAGGAAACAAAGATTCCGTGTTTTAACAAGATGATTTCCTATGGCTTTATATTGTCTTTTTAAAGTCTTTGATTACTTAAGAAAACTGAATCTTCTCTATTAAGAATCCTCTCTAATCCTCCTCTATTAAGGACTTAACACTTTTCATAAAACTATGAAACTTTCTGCATTTGCCTTTGAAGTCTTTAATTATTAATCTGGTTAAATAAATGACTATTATTTCATAGTTTCTTATAATTCTATTTTGATCAAAATATACCTTTGACATTCTTGACAAACTTCCCCAAATTAAATTCTAAATTAATTCTTTTTCTTGATCTCAAATTAATTTTGGGGTTTTCCAGATAGGCCCTGGAAACTTTGCAAAAGGATTTTTCTCTCTCCTTATAAAAAGAAAGATATTAACTATTTGGGTTTATTTGGTATATTAAGTTATATGAGAAGCAATGCCAAATAAGTGATGCTAAACCTTCTTTGACATATATTTGTTTGGGTGTGTTATCAATGTGTTCTAGAAATTGTATGAAATTCCTAAAAAACTGATCATACCATTGGATTGAATAAGAATTCCCAGAACTCTAATGAAGAATCTGGTTTTATAAAACTGCTAACCCTACATTAAGCAGAACAAGAATTAATTGAAACTAAGGAAATGCTTTGGCAGGTTTTCATGCTAAGTCAGCTAGTACTAAAATTGTTAAGATATGCAATTTGAATTTACTCCATAAGATTGATCCAAGTGAAATTATTGTTTAAAAAATTCTAATAGGAAGGCCATTAGACTAAGACAGCCCAGTGCCTTTGGTCCTTATGTAAGCAAACCAGAGCCTAATGTAAACAGTAAAATAAAACTAGAAACTTTACCAATAAGAAACTGCCAACTAACCTCTGACTATATGGTCTTTCTTCTTTAAACTGATCAAGTACATTTTCTTTGTCTTTTCTCCATGTAATAGTTCATTGTCCATGATACTATAGTGAAGCACTCTAAATCTCTTGATTCTGAGCACTATCTGATTCATGAATCATTTGTGCTCAAACCTTATTATATTTATTTTGTCTAAAGTTTTTCTTTTAAAAATTGGATGTCATAAGTGGGACCCAAAGGAGATCTCTGGTGACTTCTAGAACACCAAGTGACCAGGTGGGGTACCCTTGGCACCCATTGTGCTCACTGCTTTCGTTTGTAACTGGAGGCCATGGTGCATTTTCTCCTTGCATTTGAGTTCACTAATAGTGTTTTGGACTCTGTGAGCTGTAGCAATTCTTAGACTAGGCAGTATCTAACATCGGATTGGATTTGATAATTAACTGGACTGGATTCAGTTACAGGCCTTAGGTACATACCTTTTGATAATGGGTTCATCTGAATTAAAGGAGTCTGGCACTCTACCATCTTGGACTTCAATAAATTTTATATTTTGGACACAGGACTTGTACTTTTTTTTTTAGAAAAATGAGTTAACTTTACCAAATATAATTTAGAATTAAAGTTTTGACTATGTGGAAGTTTTAACCCAGATAAAATTATTCATTTGTAGAGTGCATTAGAAAAGAAAGAATCCAAATCTCCTCAAAAGCAATGAGGTAACTTTTTTAACTGCTACACAGAAACATCTAAAAGATTAAATGAATCAAAAGTCACCTTCCTAAAAATTTCTTACAAAAAGCAAATGAAAACCTTAAGCAACAAACTGAGGACATTATAAGAAAAGACTGCATCTTGACTAAATTAACCCAAACTGTTCCTTTTCTTTATTCATCCTTACCAAAAAACTATGAGTTCACTAACTCTTTTGTTCAACTACTCTTTTACTCTGAAGATAATGGAATAAAGGAAGTTAGACAAATGCCTTACAAAATGAGATTCTCCGATGAGCCAGGCCTGCATTCTGTAGCCACCTTTACTGCATGTTCTAAAACGAGCTAACAGCCATTATATTGTAAAATAAATTTCCCTAACCCAAAGGAAAACTCCCAGAAATTTTCTGAGAAATTTAGAGTCTTTATTGGAGCATGTGATCCAGAACTCCCTGATCTTTATCAATTTATTTATGTGATATTAGAATCTGGTGAGACTCAAAAACAGATGGCAATAGTGGAGTGGGAAAAATAGGAGGAGAATATTAAAACGTACTCAAGAGAAGGGCTAAAAGAAGCTAGAAGAATTGCTGTAAACACATTAAATTTAATTCCTAGGGATTTCCAAGAAAAAATTTGGTCCATTATATAATCATGTAGACAAAAAAGAAAAAAAAAAGATGAACCAGTTTCAGATTACAGAGCCTACTTAGAAATACTATTTATAAAACATTCCAGGCTCAAAATACAATAAAGGGTGTTTCCCAAAGGGGTTAAAATAGCATTAACTGCTCTATTCATAAATAGACTTTGTCCTGCACTTAGCAGATAGGATTGAATTGGTGTCTCTAGTTGAACATTTTGAGGGGACTCTAGAACAAGAGAAAAATCAAAAGGTAAATAGACTTATATCTTTATAGTTACAACAGCTACAGGGACCATGACTTCCTTGTATGCATTTTAAATTAAAACCAAGAGATCCCAAACTTAAAAAACCTGTGTCTTGAGATGTCTGCCTTTAAAGTAAATAGCCTGGGCACTAGAAAAAAAGTAAGATTATAATACCAAAATTTCCAGTATTTGTAAATCCTAATAACTTCTTGTCTCATGTGTCCACAAATTCAAAATGGTTTACAGTGGTGGACATTTGCTTAGCCTTCTTTAGTACCCTAGTTGATAAAGAGAGTCAATATTTATTTGTCTTTGCTAGAAAAAGTCAACAATATACTTTGACTGTAATGCTACAGAGGTTTACTAAAGGCTTCATCTTATTTTTCTTACATACTGCATCAGGATTTGGCAAACTTATAATTCCCTAGGAATTCTTTTCTTATTCAATACGTAGATGGCCAACTGCTATGTTCTCCTACTAAAGAAGATTCAGAAATAGGTTCAACTTACATCTTACAACAATTAGTTTACAAAAGCCATAAGACTTCTATAGAAAAACTCCAACTTTCCAGAGAAAATATTCATTATTTGGCCATCATCTGACTGAGAAGGTGTTTGCCTCTCACCTATAAGATAAAAGCCATTCAAAGTTTCCCCACTCATGACTAAAATACAATTAAGAATTTTTTTTTTTTTGAACTTGCAGGTATTATAGGTCTTGGGCCCAAATCTTTCTTTGCTGGCCATCTCCCTTGTATGGACTTATAAAAACTGTCTTAGAGCCTTTACTTTGAGAGGATAATCATGGATATGCCTCCAACAACTAAAACTGGCCCTACAACAATCTGTACTCTTAGGACACCAAATTATACTAAACCTTTCAGCTCATTTGTTCATAAACATGACAGTCGACTACAGGCATTCTTACTCAAGAACATGGAGGAAAACACAGACCCATCACTTATTATAGCCTGAATTAGACCCAGTAGCCAAGTGTATATTAATTGTTTAAAGGCAGTAGCATCAGCAGCCAGATTGGTGGAGGTTTCATCTGAGCTAGTTTAGGAAATAAACTTTATTTGTAAACTCTATATGCTGCGGAAATTCTATTAAATTCCAGTTGAAATTAACATTTCTCAGCAGGTAGAATAACATCTTATTAAATTATTCTCTTGTCTCCTAATCACTATCCAAAATGCTACAATCTGGGCCGGGCGCTGTGGCTCACGCCTGTAATCCTAGCTCTTGGGAGGCCGAGGCGGGTGGATTGCTCAAGGTCAGGAGTTCAAAACCAGCCTGAGCGAGACCCCGTCTCTACTATAAATAGGGAGAAATTAATTGGCCAACTGATATATATATATAAAAATTAGCCGGGCATGGTGGCGCATGCCTGTAGTCCCAGCTACCCGGGAGGCTGAGGCAGAAGGATCACTCGAGCCCAGGAGTTTGAGGTTGCTGTGAGCTAGGCTGACGCCACGGCACTCACTCTAGCCCGGGCAACAAAGTGAGACTCTGTCTCAAAAAAAAAAAAAAAAAAAAAAAACCAAAATGCTACAATCTACTTGACTCCGCTATTTTACTATCTTTGCCTGATGTTGGTGATGACCACAATTGTGTAAATGTGGTATCACAGCTATTGACCCCTTGCATTGATTTATAAGATGCTCCATGAGATAATTTTGAGCTAATATTTTTTGTGGATGAATCCTGTGCCATTGCAGAAGGAAAATACCAAGCAAGGTATGGTGTGACAACCCAATATGAACTACCAGAAAAGGAAACTCTTCTTTAATATAAGTTAGCCCAGCTAGGAGGATTATATGCTCTAACCCAAGTCTGTCAAATATCTAAGAACAAATCAGTCAACACTGATACAGATAGTAGATATGCCTTTGGGGTGTTCTGTGATTATGGCATATTATAGAAACAAAGAAGGTTCCTTTGTTTCTAGTGGGACTCAAATCAAAAATGGACCCCAAATGAATGAACTTTTCTGTTATTTGTTGCTTTCACAAGTTGCTATTATTAAAATTGAAACTCATACTGATAAACTGACCCTGAATATCCATAAAATGCCCTATTGAACTTACATGCTAAGTCAGCTATTACTCAGAGTGTTAGGATATGCAATTTGAATGAACTTCCTAAGGCCGATTCTGATCAAATCACCTATGATAATTTATTCAGTAAACAATGCTCTGCACCTGAATTAGAAAAGCAAAATTGGCACTTAACAGAATGCAAATTTAATACTAAATGTGGACTCACTGAGGGCTTAGACAACTGCCTGATCATCCCTGAGGCCTCAAAATTACACCTATTAAAGGTTCTATATTCCACAACTCACCATATTGTAAACAAAATGGTCTAAATTATGAAAAAGTATTGTTAAGGTGCTTGTTCTAAAGTTGCAAAAATGGTTTATAATCAGTATATGATTTGTCAGATTCATAATCCTGGAAAAACCATTAAGTTTTCATGCATTACATACTTCCATCACCTACCAGGTAACATGAACACTTGCATTCAGTTGTCACCCTCAATGGACTATCAGTATGTTCCCATAATTGTGTGCCTATGCTCTGTTCTTAGAATGGAGTGAGGTCTTTCCATGCATGAAATCTGATGACACAACAGTAGCAAAAAAAAAAAAAAAATACTAGAAAATGTGTTTGCTTTATGGGATTGGATGTTCTTGGATAGATTTGGGGTGATAGAGAAACTCATTTTACTGGACAAATTATTAAACAATTAAAATATGTTTTAGTAAGAAAATAGTGTTACCATTGTCCTTGTCATCCCAGTTTTCTGCAAAGGTTGAATGGACTATTGGTATCTTAAAAGTGAAATTGGCTAACCTAATGGAATCCATTTGATTGCCCTCATTAAGAGTTTTACCATTGGCTTTAACAGAAATTATATTAATACCTGCCCCTACTGAAAAACATAAGCTGACATCTTATGAAACATTCACGGAGAGACTTATGCCCTTAAATGATAGAACCTCATATATTTCTTCTGCTTGTAATCTGTGATATAATTTATTATTGCAAGGCCTTTATGTATTATGTCAAAGCATGTTTCCAACAGGTAAAAGGAGCCTTTCATGACCCATGAATTTATGATCTTATTTTACATGACCTAGAACCTAGAAACTGGGTCTTTTGGAAATGATACCAAAGCAAGACTGCCCTCAAGCCTCATTGGAAGGGACCATAACACCACTCGCACTACAGCAAAGATTCAGGGCTTTGATTCATGCTTTTAAGCTCAGACTTTTGGAACTGTACACTAGTTGAGGATTTCAAGGTAAAGCTGACCAGGGAGATCTCTCCCCAGAAGCAGATGCCATCATGAATGGAGCCAGCTTTCCCAAGATCATGGATCAAGAACCTACTATCCTTATCATTAAGCCCTTGTTTCTTTTCCTGTCCTATTTCTTGCTCTTCTTTTTTATCTGTTCATGGCACAATAATGTCATAATTAGAATCTCATAGTCAATATCTTCTGCAGGAAATTTAACTGAAGGCTGGATTAACCATGCCAAGCCCAAATACTTGCATAACTTTAGAGATCCTTTAGTTCACATTGTGACTGAATTTGCCAGAATCCCAAATGTGACCATCTGTTCAGATTGTTCAGCTGGTATCTTCTATAAATTTAATTTCCTAGACCCATTTATTCTTACTCCTTGTTTTAATCTAACCAACCGTGGGCTGGGATAACCAGGTCCACTGACTATATTATTATAAGGAGACTATGTGGCCAAGAATACTTAAATAGAGCTATTTGCAAGAAGGCCTATCTATGTATTTTGGCAGCCTTCCAATATGTAATAACTCAGTATCAGATTCTTGGTAAGAAACTGCCAATGCCTCAATTCCAACTAATAGCTTCATAAATGAAATTACCTAAAAAAGAGCCTTATGTGCATCCCCAAGGTACATCTCTATCTGTGGAGGATTTAACTCTCAACCATATGCTTGGGCCACCCTATGTTTTGATGGATAGAGAACGAAAGGCCCATGTGAACTAGGGATTTTCATGATGCCATTATCAATCCATAATCAGTCACAAGCTAAACACTGGTCCACCCCTCTAAATTTACATCATAGATTAAAAAGAAACTTAGCAGAAAATGTTAACTATGCCACGTAGGCATCATTTGTTTGGTAGCTTTTCCTGTGGTTTGTGGCAAGTACAAACAAAATAATGACCAGGAATTTGTCTTCGACATTAACCGCTATAACTGGTTCTACATCTAAGGCTATGGCTGCCCAGCAAAAATCTCTAAGTTTTCTTTCTCAAGTAGTTTTAGATAATAGTATTGAATTGGACTATCTACTGGCTGAAAACAGAAGAGTCTGTGCAATAACTAACATCTCCTGTTGTACCTAGATAAACACCTCTGGTATTGTAGAAACTCAATGACAAAAAATTAACAAACCATCTGGCTAAAACAAGCTGAATCCTCCTCTGGTTCATTCTTCAATTTATTTGATATTAGCTGGTTTGGTTCATGGGGATCTTGACTAAGGAGCATACACCACTCTCTCAGTATCACCCTCCTAATAGTCATCATTTCCATCTCCTTTGTGCACTGTATTCTCTCAAGAGTCCTAAGTCCATATCTACAGCCATCAATGGTACATCAGATGTTATCACTGTGCTTAGAGTACAAAAATGAAATGAACAACAAAAGGAATCTTTCTTCGATGAGCCTAACATCATAACTTATGAGTTCCACACTGAGACAAAGGCAACACAGCTATGACAGTGACAGGGAGGGACGCTTATGACTAAACTTTGATCAATCGCTCATAAATGAGAAGTTGACCAAAATGAGGGAATAATTGTCTTTTAAAAATCCTAATAGGGAAGACATTAGACTGAGACATTCCAGTGCTTTAGGTTCCTACATAAACAAAGCAGAGCCCAATGTAAACAGTAAAAGGAATCTAGAGACTTTACCACAAAAACCACCAGCTAACCTCTCACTAGGATCTTGCTACTCTAAACCATCAAGCACATTTTCTTTGTCTTCCTTTCATGTAAAAGCCTGCTGCCTACATGGCTGCAGAAGATTACCTTGAATCTCAGAGCTACCCAATTTGTGAATCATTCTTTGCCCAAATGCACTCTAATACATTTATTTTGTCTAAAGTTTTTTTTTTTTTTTTTTTGGTATTGCTTATGATATGAACCTGGGGTGGAGAAACAAAACTGGTACTTAAAAGGCTATAAATTCAATGCTAAGTGGGGACTCATTAATAGAAGGCCTGGATGACTACCTGGTGTTTCCTGAGTCCTTATTGCTCCAACTTTTACAAGTTCTTCACTCTATAACTCATCATGGGGTATAAAAAATGATACAACTTATGAAAAAATATTGGTGTGGTGACTATCCTGAAATTGCTAAAATGGTTTATAATTTGTGTTTGGTTTTTCAAACCCATAATCCTGGGAAGACAATCTAAACCACCGGTGGTACATTTCTGCTACCTGACAGGCCATTTGAACATTTACAGAGGGATTTCATTTAATTGCTACCTCATTGGTATACTTATATGTTCTCTTAATAACCTATGTTCTCTAGCTGCATAGAAGTTTTCCATGCAGAAATGCCAATACTATAACAATAGTTAAAAGGTTATTTAAAAATGTTTTCTTTATGGGACATTTTTAGAGAAATCTCCAGCAATACAGGTACCCATTTCACTGGAAAAGTTATAAGGCAATTAAATAAGGTATGTGGACACAATGGCATTACCATTGTCTCTATCACCCTCAGTCTTCTGGAAAGATTGAGAGGACAAATGGCATTTTAAAACTGAAATTGATATGTTAACTGAATTGACTGGATTTACCAGGCTAAAGGTATTCCCACTGATCTTGACGGCAATCAGATCTACCCCCAGTGGGAAACATAAGTTGAATCCTTATGAAATAGTCCTTGAAAGGCCTATGCCCCAATAGTAGAATCTCATGTATCTTCTGGCCTCCTAAACGCTGATATGACTAAATGCTACAAGGCTTTAATGCGTTATGCCAAAGTATATATATTTTTGAGGTAGAGCCTTGCTCTGTAGCCCCAGGTAGAGTCCAGTTGTATCATCATAGCTCACTGCAACTTCATACTCCTGGGCTCAAATGATCCTCGCACCTCAGTCTCCTGAGTAGCTGGAACTACAGGCACATGGTTCTAGCACAGTTAATTTTCCTATTTTTAGTAGAGATAAATTCTTGCTCTTGCTCAGGCTGGTCTCAAGCAATCCTCACACCTAGCTGGAACTACAGGCACATGGTTCTAGCACAGTTAATTTTCCTATTTTTAGTAGAGATAAATTCTTGCTCTTGCTCAGGCTGGTCTCAAGCAATCCTCCCACCCCGGCCTCCCAGAGTGCTAGAATTACAGGTGTGAGCCACCACACCTGGCCTTGAGCTATTTTTAAACCCTTCTTTAAAAATGCCATTAAAATGACAATCAGGAGGCCAATGTGGCCACAAAAGAAATGCTGATAGTATAATCTTAAGAGAAAAATCAGTATATAAAATTGCATATTCTCTATAATTACAATTTTGGGTACTAGCCTAGGAGTTTCTGTAGTGCAGAAGTAAGTCTTCTTCCTTATTTTCATATGCTAGTGCCCAGTCCAAGAAATATATGTTGAATTAAATAATGTTAAGATAAATAGAAAAAAAAGAAACCAAGAGGCTGTACCTAGTAAAAGTCTGAACTAATATATAAAAATTATAGTGGCTGCCTGCTGGGTTATCACATCAGGTTATACATAAATTTTCCTTCTGTTTTAGTTTTTCACTAAATTAGTGGTATAAGAGAAGAATGTCCTTAATTTCTGACTTTCAATTCACTGAAGAGTTAAAAAAAAATAAGGTTTAATGTAATTAACTCCATATTTCCTTATAGAGAATATGTCAGTTTTCCTTAACTTCGTAATTGTGGGAGAAATTAGTCACATGTAGTGTAGAGAATATATACTTTACTAATACGCATTTTATTCCTACCCTGCATTATTGTGCATCAGCCTCTATTTCTCTTTCAAGAATCACAAGTGTCAATCAGGAAAAGATACAGTCAGCTGAGAAAAATGTTGTCCTGTAGAAAATTGAATGAAACAGTCATTAAGATGGTCACAGTGACAGAAAATGAATGTTTTTTTTTTAATTAAGGTTTCAATAAATGCCCATTTCCCCCCCTCCCCCCAAAAGTCTAAGTCTCCATCATGACCATCCCCCAGATGGTGCACATCTCACTCATTATGTATGTATATACCTGCCCCCCTCCCCCCTCCCACCTGCCCAATACCCTATTACTGTAGTACCTATGTGTCCACTTAGGTGCTACTCAGTTAATACCAGTTTGCTGGAGAATATATCTGGTGCTTGTTTTTCCATTCTTGGGATACTTCACTTAGTAGTATGGGTTCCAGCTCTAACCAGGAAAATATAAGATGTGCTATATCACCATTGTTTCTTAGAGCTGAATAGTACTCCATGGTATACATATACCACATTTTATTAATCCATTCTTGGATTGATGGGCACTTGGGCTGTTTCCACAGCCTTGCAATTATGAATTGTGCTGCTATAAACATTTGAGTGCAGGTGTCTTTTTTGTAGAGTGTCATTGGATCATTTGGGTAGATGCCCAGCAATGGGATTGCTGGATCAAATGGTAGATTCAGTTGTATCGCTTTAAGGTATCTCCATATTGCTTTCTACAGAGGTTGAACTAGTTTGCAGTCCCACCAGCAGTGTAGGAGTGTTCCTCTCTCTCTGCAACCACGCCAGCATTTATTGTTTGGAGATTTTTTGATAAAGGCCATTCTCACTGGAGTTAAGTGATATCTCATTGTGGTTTTGATTTGCATTTCCCTGATGATTAGAGATGTTGAGCATTTTTTCATATGTTTGTTTGCCATGCTTCTGTCTTCTTTAGAAAAATTTCTGTTCAAGTCCTTTGCCCACTTTTTAATGGGGTTATTTGATTTTTTCTTCCTAATTTTCGTGAGTTCTAAGTATATTCTAGTTATCAGTCCCTTATCAGATGCATAGGATGCAAAAATTTTCTCCCATTCTGTAGGTTGTCTGTTTACTTTCATGACTATTTCTTTGGCTGTGCAGAAACTTTGTAGTTTGATCATGTCCCATTTATTTATTTTTGTTGCTGCTGTAATTGCCTTTGGGGACTTCTTCATAAACTCTTTGCCCAGGCCGATGTCTAGGAGAGTGTTTCCAACTTTTTCCTCTAGAGTTCTAATAGTTTCATACCTTAGTTTAAGTCTGTTATCCAGCATGAGTTGGTTTTAGTGAGAGGTGAAAGGTGTGGGTCCTGTTTTAGCCTTCTACAGGTGGCTATCCAGTTTTCCCAGCACCAAGAAAATGAATGTTTTAACATTTCTTCACCATTTATTTTTAGAATTTTTTAAATCAAATGCAAGAAAGCAACCACAGAATGAAAGAGAGGGACAAGAAATGTAAAAACCAAGTAGAGCTCTAGCCTAGCTCACTAAGTCTGTTTCTACTAGATATATTCAGAATATACAAAACCTTTCTGTATGGAAAATCTCTTTGCATCATTGAGAAAAAGTTTCCAAAACTTGGAAATAAGGCAAAAGGGTGACAGTGGGCCCTTTCAATGTCATACTGGAGCACTAAGAGGCCTGCACAAAGGTTACTTAATTAATTCTCTAGGATAGGGTTTCTCAACTTGAGAACCACTGAGATTTGGAGGAAGATAATCCTTTCTTATGGGCATGAAGAGAGGCAGAAAATGCTATCATATGCCTTATAGGATGTTTGGATTCTACCCACTGGATGCTGGTAGCATCCACCAGGTTGCCAAGACCAAAAATGTCACCAGACTTTGCCAAATATCCTCTGGGGGGCAAAATCACCTGAATTCCCAAGAACCACTGTTCTTTCGAAACACATCATTGTTTGCTTTAATATTTACTATTGGTAAGTACCCAGAGTTGGTCAAATTACTTCTAACTTGTAGATTTTTGTCTGGTAGAGATAACAAACTGTTTCTCTCTGGTCGAAAGGATATGCTCAAAGATTATGATTTTATTGCCCTGTTGAACATTAATCAGCATTTTCTGTAACTAAGAAAATTTATTTCATCATGCTTTTCCAAACTACCCATATAAATCTCTGCTCTTCAAAGTTTCTTTAAGCCTGCCTCACAATCCTGAGGGTTCTCATTAATTTGGTAAATAAGTTATGACATATCCTCCCTTGATATTTGTGTGAGAGTCATGTTTTATAAAAAATTTTTAAACTATATTTTAACAGCATTTTTCACTTTCAAGAGAAAAATACATGTCATTCTTTCCCCTAATAAACCAATTCCATAAGCCACAGAGTTACTCGTGTGCCCCAACTACTCTACATCAACAATAAAATTTGTTTTTTTAACTTCATGAATGATAAGAATTGCATATTTGTAGACGGAGAGATAATCTACCTAAATTCCATTTAATTAACATTAGAAAGAATAAGACTATTATACATTACTTTCTCTTGTAAAGAACAACAGCAACCAGTAGTTCAAAAGAGCTCTGTTTCAATAAGAAAGCACATCAGAAAAGTTACACATTGTACAATTTGAAAAGTAACCACCACTCCCTGATCCCCATCTCCATAGATACACAAATGGATGCAGACAGGCTTGTGTGCTGGTGCAGAACTGCGAGTCCTTGGCTCACTTCTGGGCAGTCACAGAATAGCCCTATGGAGGTCAATAGGCAACATTAGTTTCAGCAATTGGACCTTGTATATCCCACAATTTTTAAACTGGAGGCAAAGGAAAGGATTGTTCTTTGTAGAAATGTGAGATTTTTGCATCTAACATTTTTCTACCACTCACTAATCTCCTTTATAAGAAAGAGAATAAGCCTCTAGCCTGGGCAGACAAAGTGTCTGGCTGGGAATTTATACCATAGTTTAGTTTTCATTTTTCAGGCATTTATTTCCTCGTTATCTTTTACTTATAATAAATGATTCTGGGTTTTCATTTTCCTTGGATGAATTTTTTACATAAAAGAAAAATTTATAAATAATAGTACAGGTGGTTGAAGGATATGGCAAAACTTATTAATGTATTAAGTGAACAAGTAAAGTTTGGGCAACACTCTGCTAGGTGAAATTGATATTTGAAATAGAACTTGGTTTGTAATTGCTTAACCCCAAGCGTTCTTTTTCATGACTTATTAAGAACAAACTCCTCCAACAGGCATCTTAAAGGGTAACTATGGAAAAGAGACCAAGAGATTGACGGTCAGGAGACCATTTGAGTACTGGACATGTCATTAGCTGTCTGAAATCTTGAATGCCTAAACCTGCCAAAATACAATTTCATAATTTCTGAAACTCCGAATAAATGATTTCTAAGGATCCTTTTGACTTTAAAGTGTAGAGATTGCCTACTATGATCCACACCGATCTCCACTTCTTCTGAACTCCTATTGCACATAATAGAGTTTGGTAGTGATTTATTATTATTTCATACTTAATAGTTTTGCTTTTCCAGCATGACTGTAAGATTGTTGATAAGAATCACCTCAAATCCTTTTTCGTAACTTAAAGAATGACTTATTTAATGCTGACCAAATAGTATTGCTCAATAACTGTGTGATCATTACTTGATAACAGGCCAGATTTTAGCTTTTAGCAAAACTCTGATGTATTTTTGCTAAAAATAAACTGGCATCCATATAAATAGTTTAAAACTTGGAAAATTGTTTTAGTTCATTCTCTACCCATTCTCTCTGTGGGCAGTTTACTGTATAAGGACGCCATGGTCTGAATGTTTGTGTTGTGCCCAAAATGCATGTGTTGACATCCTAATACGCAAGGTGATAGTATTAGAAGGTAGAGTCTTTGGGAGGCCTTTGGAGGAATTAGTGCCCTTATAAAAGAGGATGGAAGGAATTGTTTGCCCTTTTCAACATGTAAGGACACAGCAAGAAGTCACTCTCTATGGAGCAGGAATGAGTTCTCACCAAACAACAAATCTGATGCCTTAATCTTGGACTTCTTAGCCTCCAGAACTGTGAAAAATAAATATGTGTTGTTTTATAAACTATCTAGTTTATGGTATTTTGTTTGGCTTAGTAGCAGCCCAAATGGACTAAGCTAAAGGATACGGTAATGAATTAAAAGTGGCCTAAAATTTATAAACTTAAGCTACTAACCAAAACCTATCAAATTTATGAGAAGTGATAAACATGAATTTAGTGAACTTTTAACCTAGAAAAAATTGTCTAAATGACTATTCTAGAATTGTGTTGTCCAATACAGTAGCCACTACCATATGTGGCTACATAAATTTAAAAACTTAGTTCCTTAACTGCACCATCCATATCTCAAGTGCCCTATGCCACTTCCATAATTGCAGAAAAAACTATTGGACAGCACTTCTCTAGAAAGTCTAAGAGAAGTTCTCTAGTTGAGATGGCAATCAAAGAAAACTGTTTCTAAAACTCATTTTCCAATAAAGAAAAAGTCTGGGCAAAATATATGTTTTAAGTATTAGAGTCCAACAAAATGGGGATATGTCTTTTATTAATTTTGCATATTTATAAATTAAACTACTTTAAGTGGAACAAAGGAATACCATTCATAAATAGAAAATATATTACAAATATGAAAATCAATTAAGGAAATACAGAATAAATCGTCATTGGAAATGACTTTTTCATTTCTCTAAGTAAGCCTACCCAAATCCATGGCCAGGAGGTATGTAATATACACTTGGCAGAACTTGCCTTTCTAGCTTAATTTTCTATGCCAAGGATCTAGGGCTTTAGAATTCTGGTTGAAAAAATGAAAAGCAATTGTGAAATGGTTCCTCTGACCTAACAGATGACAACATATATCAACACCATTATGTCTCTGCCCCTTACTCCAGCAAAATTAAATTAAAGAGTATAGGACAAACAAGCAAACAAACAAAAAAATTAACAAATACCAGCTCAAGAAATATAATTTATAAATGAATTATCAGCCAAGATACAATGCATACAATAACATAATTAAAACTATATATTTTATTTGCCTCAGTTTCTTTACTTCATTTCATTTTACCAGATGGATTATTTGAAATAATTCCAATCTCCTACACACAAAAATGGGATTCTGGCAGATCATTAACTAGAGAGTTTTGGCCCTATAGGCAAGCATCTGTCAGTAGAACTGGGTGTGGGGACAAATGTGGTTGGAAAAGAGGTTGGTGGATACCCAAGCCTAAAGGAGGGCCCCAGCAAAATCCATACTCTCATTGTTGCATCTCTGTCTGTCCATCTCTGATAGTCACCAAGGAGCTATCCTCAGGACCATGGGAAACTGACCAACATAGCTGGAAAAGTGGAGGGAGAGGAGGCACGTTTTAAGGAATAAGAAGCTTCAGATTTGCAATGTTTTAAAATCATTAACAGAAGCAACAAATCATCAACTGTCAAGCTGGTTCAAATCATTTAGAAAATTCTAAAAGACCCCATTAGAGCAAAACTGGAATACAATCATGGCTTTTATATGTTTCTTATTTGTTTCTGTTGATAATAAAACAAAGTTGCCCCAATGCTTTTGTTCTCTAGAAGGACTGTATAGACATAAATGGTATTTCCTCTAAACTGTAGATATTCTCACAGCCTCTGAAACCAAGTATGGGTCGCCTTCCTGTTCTGCACCAGGTCTCACCCACGCTTGATTTCATGGGCCAGGAGAGCACATCTGGCAGATCTAACAGAGGTCTGAAGTCAGGAGAGTCAGCAGAAGAAGGTAAAGAAATAAAGCAAGAGCAGATATAATAAAATTGTTGGACATTTTATAAAAGAGCCAGTAAAAATGACTCAGAGGAAGACATTTCCAGTGCAATTTTCCATTCAGATTATCTGTACTGTATCCAAAATAATATGTAGTGACAGGTAAACATTCAACCTTTTTGAAATATATTTGGAATATATTTCTTTACTGTCAATTTTCTATCATCTGGAAAATTCAACTACACAGTCTCATCCAATGTACTTTACATCAATCATTCTGGACTTAAATGTCTAACTTTCTCCTCCATCAAGTCTTTTTACAAAGCATGCACAGAAATAGATTCCTTCTAATGTTAGTGTACATTTTTATGAGTTACCAAAAGAAAAAGATGTAAAAATACAATCCAAGATACACTGCCAATACATAAATCCATTGAATTCTTTCATGATACCTACAACTTCATCTGTCAAATTTGATTTTAGAAAATATAGACATTTCCCAAAAAAAGCATACTATATAATTTTAATAAATTCTGAAGATGAGTAATTTCTGTTAATTTAGGATGACATAAATCTGTGTCACAATCTTTCAATATTAAAAGGAAAACAAAAGCTAAGTAACAGACAAAATCCACGTTGACATGACAGTTACTTTTAAATTTGCAAAGTGCAATTATGGTCCACATAAAATTACCAAATAAAAATAAAGCCACAGAGTCATAGCATAGCAGAACTGAAAGGTACTTTGGAAATAAGCTCCTAGTCCAATCCCAATCATTTAGAGGTGGCAAAGCAGGACTTATTGGCCTTTATCTTAATCTGTGTTTGGAAATATGACATTAGAGGTTGCTGAAATCAGTGACCTATGTCAATCCACTTTGCCCAAGATCCACGTCTCCACATATCCTCCAGGAAGATGACAAGCTAAGGATATTTCATGACTGATCCTGATAGTGGCCCAGGAACCTCCTTGCTCCATCCTCTCCCTGCTCCTACTCAGTTCCATTTCTACCTGGCTCCTGCTCAGCTTCGTTTCATTGTCATCATCAGTTCCTGCACCAACATTTAAACTTGGTGTTTGCATTCTGTATCCTAGCTTTGCTCTATAGTGCTCTCTAAAGACTCTGCCTTATACTGTCTTTGGCTTTTACATTTCTGGCTTCCTGAGACAGAAAGGCCCACTTTGTTTGGGTCTCCCCTCTCTACTGTAACCACCACCACCACAACTCCTCCCCCCACTCCCCGCCCCGTGAACTCAGACCTTGGTGTAGAGTAGACATTGTACCTCTCAAGTATGCCAGCCTGGAGAAACAGCACCATCATTAAAAATGTCTAGTTCTTTACAAAGTCATTAGACTTAACTTCTCAAAACACTATGGTTTAATTCCCACGTGGCATTTTACCGACATAAACTTATTTGTAGAAAGTTTCATGTCAAGGTAGTCTTTGCTCAAAGGGCACGGGCTGCATAACGGGGGTCTTCCAGGGAACCATCATCACTGCATGATGTGGGGTAGAGGAGTGGAACTGGTGATACCAAAGATGAAAAGGAACTTTCCAAGTGGACAATTAAAATAGGGCATTCCAAGAAGAGAGAGAATGGTGAGCAAAGCAAGAGCTATGGGAGATTCAGAAGCTCCTATAAGTTCATTATCACCAGACAACAAGTAAGAAGGGGGGACTTGGTAAGAGATGCAGAAAATTGATGAAAGATTGGGCTTGCAGGAGTAATACTATCAAAGTCAATGAATGCAGTGAATGTAATATCAGGAAATTTGGATATTTTCCAAGTAACTGGTGAGACATTAAAGGCTAGTTAGAAAGCTGTTACAATTTTCAGGTGAAAAATGAGGAAGGCATATAACCAGATTTGGGGCAATGGAGGTAAAAAGCAGGGTACAATACCAAAGGAAACAAAGAAATCAAGGAAACAAAGCAAAAAAACGAGCATGCCAACTTTTACATAGGCCATAGGAAGTCATATCATCATACTGGAAACATTTTAAAGCTTACAAAATTTTTGTATTGTTTTATCAAAGCTCAGTTTTTAGCTGTATTTGATATTGACATAGAACATATTTACCTATTTGTTGTTGTGATTGCAAACTTTAGCCTAGCTTATTGCGATTATTTTCCACCATACAAGTGCACATTAATAAACGAAATAAATGCTACAATACAGTATTTGCATTGATTTCCATGTAGCATAATTACTTTGAGGATCTCTGCTAATCATTTACTTTACTTTACACTAAAGGCTTCATGTAAAAATTGATTTTCACATATTCACCCAAGAAGATTACTTCTTAAAATCAATTAAGGAAATAACATAAATTTGTAAAGCTCATTTATGCATACACATCATAGAAAAAGAATGTTACACCTTGTTCTTGTTTACTCACTGTCTTTACTTCAGGATATAGCACTTTGTTCATGGTAAGAATTAGGTTTCAGTGTAATCCTTGATAAATATAACAACTGAGTAGATATCTTAACTTGCCTGGGGTTCAATCTTTCCGTCTTCATTGCTATTCACCATATTGCTCAGTTTTGATGCAGATCAGTCCCATCAATTTCTGCATGATGCTTTGGACTCTTAACATTATTCCAAGAAAATTTGATACAACCCTTTTTAAAAGCAGGTGGTCACTATACAGAAAGACAGAGCTTTAATATAATCTCCCCCATCCATAAAAAGGCACTACAAGGAGCTGTCAGTATGTGAAAAGTGATCAGTCACATAATCTTTACTAAATACAGCATGTACCTCACCTCAAAGGACTGGGAATCCTTAAATAAAAAAAGGCCTGTTATTGTAGAGTACTTTAGATTTAGCCTCCGGATCAAAGGGGTCATTTTATTTAATTTCATTTTTTAATCCTAAGCCTTTACATAGAATTTTCCTTGGATGACATTTTTTTATCTCAAAACTGATTTTTCTATCCTAAAGGCTTGGGTTGAAACAAACAGTCTCAACATGCAGAGATGGTTTTATTGAACCATTTTTCTGGATCCTCTGGAATAAATCAACTTTTATAACTAACTCCAAAGATTTCTTGTCATCTTAAATCTTTTTATGGGTGAGTGTATTCTTTACTCCATCAGTAATTACTTTTTTAAGAAGAAAAAAAAAAAAGAAATATTACCTACTTGATGGTTTCGCTCAGTCTGAGACATTAATCTTTCACTTCAGGTACAGCGTCAGATTACTCTCCCACTCCATCAAGTCCTGAGTTGGGATGACAGTTCTAAGCCATCAAAACACTGTTTCTAATCAGCCACTTTTGAGGGTCCACAAATGAAGAGTTCCATTATTTCAGTCCTTTGTGTGAGTAGCTCTGATTCAAACACTTGTTCACTTTGGAGAATATCAGTGAGAGAGGAACTTTGCTATAACAAGCAAAATTGCAGTGGCATCGATATACAAGCTACATTTCTATCATTCCCAGATTACTCTAGAGCCTTGTAAATCCTCCAGTTTCAGTCGCTAATAGTTCTCTCCTACATAAAACAGTGCAACTAGGCAAATGATTTGCATACAATTTGATGTGTTTTTCTGTTCCCTGAGAGTAATGTATTTAAGAATGATTATAAGAAGGCAGCACAGTCTCTTGCTCCTTTGGAAAGCCTCATCAACTTTTAAACACTATGCTTTCAACTCTAGCTACAAGTTAGTTAAGAATAACCCCACCAGGAAAAGAGAGTACAATTACAATCTCTAGTTATACATATTGTTCATTTAACAGAGGACACAAAAATGTACTTGATGTATGAAAATTCTTTTAATATTATTTTATATCTAGTAATCCCTCTATCAGAGTTTTAATTATTTACCTTGGCTCAAAATAACGTGTCATCACTACTATTTTGCTTTCTAAAATATATTTTAAAATTAGGAGCCCCATCAAAAAATCAGGACATTTTCTTTCCTATCCAAACAAGCAAAAAGGTTAATAGTTTTTCCACCTTGAGGCATTGCCAGTTTATCAACTCTGGCTGGAGGCCCCAGTCCAAACCCAAACCTTTCTATACCATATCCGCAAAACATATTATTTCAATCCATTCCTCCAAATCTTTAACCCTTAAAGCATTGAGTGGTCCTAAATACTGGCTACACATTATACTTCCCTTGGGAAGCTTTTAAGAAATACAGACATCTAGAAATTGTGATATAATTGGGTTGGTATAGGTCTTCAGCATCAACATTTTTATAAGCTCCCCAGGTGATGTAAGGTACAGCCAGGTTGAAAACAACTACCATAAAGCTATCCCCTAGTCATCCCATCATCCATTTTCTCTGCCTGTTTAGCCCAAATGTAGATCTAACCACTCTCCTTTCACAAACACATAGAATCAGAGATCAAATCACTCTGATTTTCAATATATTTATATGAAATAATTTGAACAATCTCACAGTATTTTCTATATTCAAATAGAATAGTATTTTATACTTTCTATATTCAAATAACATATTTGAAAGAAAATGATGAAAAAACAAATGTCCCTTATATAGGCCCTCAAATTTTTAAGCATTAATATGATTTTCCCAACCAAATATCCACAATCCTTGCCCCCATGCCTGCTATTCCCCACCATTAGTCATCACCAATTTAAAAATGTAAACACTCAAAACAAAGAGGCCCAGTTTGTCTGGCTAAATATAAAAACATGGGACCATGTGCATTGGAGATGTGTGGTAGATGATTACACCAGTAACCCCTGATGAACCGCACTACCCTATATCTACATCCTTTACAATGTGACTTTACCATTCTGCCCATTGAGAAATAGACTCTATTTCTCCATTCCTCAAAAATGGGCTGGCCTTTTTTGCTTTGGTGATTTGCTTTCACCAGAGAATGTGATGGAAGTGCCATTGTGTGACTTCTCAGACTAAGCTTTAAGAGAACTCTAGTTTCTGTTTTTACCTTCCTGGAATGCTTCCACTATCATTTGAAGAAACATAGTTCAGCCTCGTGGAAAATGAGAGGGAAGTTGAGGAGAACTGGAGAGCCACAGCCAACAGCCAGTATCAACTATGAGGCATGTGAGTGAGACCATTTTGGACCACTTGGACCCAGCTGAGTTGTCAAATGTCCATCAGTAAGACCAGCAAAAGAACCTGCCAACTGAGCCCAGCTCTAACTGCAGAATCATGAGCAAATAAATAGTTGCTGTTTTAAGCTAGTAAGTGCTGGAGTGGTTTGTTATATACAAAAAGATAATTACTACAGAAGTTTATATAATATTCAAAAGAACTGATGATTGCTGTGCTTGCTTTGATATATGCATATTTTATGCAATTTATAAGTAGAAAATTTTTGAAGTCTCAGCTTCACAAAGTGTTTTGCAGTTCAATCTCTCCCCATTAAACTTCATAAAAATTACATATTTGCTTCTCATTTTCCTCCATGATTACTTGTAGGAAAAAAAATAAGTGCCATAACCATTTCTACAAAAGTCAGAAAACAAATTAGTCCAAAGTTCCTCTATAATTACTATGTTACATAATTCACCTCATTCCCCCTTAGAGAACAGGGTATAAAAAAGAAAATCCTAGGAGGGATTAAAACAAAATTGTTCTGTTGCTGAACCTAAGGATATTTCCAAGCCTGGTTACCTCTGATTACTTTTACAAACCATTCCACTAATCATTCCACCTAATGAAAAACCCCCTTAGAAATCTTTCTGCAAAAATAGTGGCAGCTGGAACATTTTGCAAATATTCCATGAGAATCTTCTTTAAGCATGAATCTAGGTTATGGTTGAGGGGAAATATGTCTTTGTGGCTTTATTTTTCTATTTGTTGGTTTTGTATTGTTTTGTAGTGATTTGGGGGTAACAATTGGCTGTATTAGTTTTCTTTGCCACCATAACAAATTGCACTTAATACAAATTTATTCTCTTATAATTTTGGAAGCCATAAGTCTAAAAATCAGTTTCACTGAACTAAAGTCCAACTGGTGGAAGGACTACACTCCCTCTGGAACTCAAGAAGAGAATCCTTCTCCCTTCCTTTTCCAGCTTCTAGAACTGCATTCCTTGTATTCCTTGGCCCATGGTCCCTTGCTTTATATTTAAAGCCAGCAGCACAGCATCTTCAAGTCTCTCTTGGCTTCCATCATCATATCACCTTCTCCTCTTCCATAGTCTTCTCTCCCTCTGTCAACCTTTTATAAAGACAGATGTAATCACATCATTGGACCCATCTGGATAATTTAGGATAATCCTCTCCTCTCCAGATCCTTAATTTAATCACAGCTGCGAAGACCTCTTTGTCATATAAGATAACACATTCACAGGGTCAGGAGATTAAGATGTAGATTTAAGGAGGCATTATTTCACCTTCCACACTGCCTTTGGTTCTTTACTGCTTGGTACTAAGGTCAGGAGTCCTCAAGTAATTTCTGTATTCAAATAGCTCAATTGAGAAAACAATGAAAACCCTTAGTTTACTCATCTTTCACAGTATAGACTAGTCTTTCTGCTTAAACCAAGCAATAATTCATCATCAACTAAGGTTAACTTAAGCCAAAATTTGGTTAAAAAATAGCAAAACTGGTCATTGAGGTGGAGCTATCTATTTTTCCAGCAATCTATTCTATTTAAGAATATGAATATCATCATTTATTTACCAAGTTCAATAAAAATTTCATCTGGAATGGTTGCTTCAAAGAATGCTGGGTACATATTATGTTTTGTTTAAATCTGAGCACAGACACAATTTAGTGGATTCCTATTTAACTTTAACTGTCATTTTTTTTTACTGTATTCTTACCTAACACAGTTTCATTTTATTAGCAGCATAAAAACAAACCTACAGCATAATTCTTCCACTGACAATGTTTTCTACTTGAAGGCATCATAAAGTTATAAACACAGATTTATAATTCATACATTATTTTAAAAGAATATACCCTTAACATATTTTATATACAAAAGAAAGTAACATATTTTAATTGACAATTATGTTTTTAAAATGATTTAAGTATGTATGCAGAAATATTTAGACCATATAACTAGAATATAATATTTACATGTATGAAATTTCATTGATTCAGACAATAAGTAATAAACTACTTCTAATCTCTGCTAAAGGGAATATTTTATAAAGTAAATCAGATAAAGAAAACAGCATTAAATGAAAACACTTGTGAGATGACAGGGAATCAGATGTACATTAAAACTTTTTATTGCAGCATAGATAAGACAAACTTAGGAACACAACCTGAAATACAACATTTAAAAGCAACAGTGTGAAAATTAACTGTTTTCATTTTATGAGTGCTCAGACTTTATTTTTCAGGTTACAAAAATAAATGATACATGGTCCTAGTGGTTTTAAAAGTTTGGGAAAGTAATGTCCAAAGGTAAAATACTGTTAACCAAAGGTCAGAACTGATAAATAAATCAGTGTACTTTACAGTACATTTTGCATTTAACAAGAAAATATTTAGCAATTTCTTCTAACTAGTGAGAAAAGAAACCCTTATAGTCTTTATTCCATTCCCACCCCAACTCTCCCTAAAATGAAAATATTCAAGTGTAAACACAGAAGTGTACAGAGGACAGGAGATGAGACAGCAGCAGACAAGAGATGGCAGCCAATTCTGGAAGGAGGGAAGCAGATGAAAGAGGGGTTACTGAGTTAGCCAAACTGAGAAACTTCATTGCCTAAGTAGGGGAAGTGGATTTACCAAGAGGATAAAAGCCAAATTCTTATGCATAATCCTGGCTAGGCTTAGAAGTTAGTTACTAGAAATCTCTGAAGTCCAGGGTGCAGGGTGAGACAGAAAACAGGAGGGTTGTTTTAAAATCCATATAAGGAAATACAGATCATTGAATGTCATGGTCCACTCAGACAGCTAATTGCTTTTTCCCCACATGAAGTTTACTTTCTGGAAAGATGGGACACCAACTAGGGTGAGGGGAAAGTATAAAGTACTGCACTGAAAATAGGGTCATCCACTGTCCATATTGAATGAGGGTGGAGAATTCTTTACTTGGGAAACTAGGTGGCCATATGGCCAAAAAAAAAAAGACCTACGGGTTTTCACCGACATTTGGATGTCCTCGCCACAAAAACAAACAAACAAACAAACAAACAAAAAATAGCTAGTCCCAGGTCATTTGCCCAAAGATGACTCTTCATGTTCACTCACACACATACACACACACAAACACTGATAGACGGACACACACACTAATTCCCATCAGCCACTTTGTGTGCTTCACTTTCAAATATAAATGGACAGTTAATGAATACATTTGAGGAATGCCTCCAATATGAAAAAAAGACTAAAAAATCAGTAAGAAAAAAATTAAAAACCTTGAAGGAAACAGTACAATTCTAGAAGAAGAAACTAAACAAGTGTATGTATATTTGTGTATGTGTATTTTCAGACTTAAAATAAGTTATTGAAGATATTACACCTATGTAATTTCATAAGGAAATTATAAACAAAAACTTTTAGAAAAGAGGAAAGAAAATTTAGAAATTAAAGTTACGGTTGTTCAAAAGTAATCCCATGAAAAGTTTGAAAAACTCTCTCTGACTATAAAAGTAAAACAAGTGGACAGAAAATAGGAGACCAAAAATATACATAGAGTAGATAATCAATACAGGAGAATGAATATTGATTAGTGAGGGTTCCAGAAAGAGAAAGAAGGGAAAGCAGAAGGCCAGAAATAGCCCAAGAAATAGTGGAGTACAGTATTCCAGTACTGAAGGAAATGCATTTCTGGATAAAAAGAGTGATCCAAATATTTAGCACAAATAAATGAAAAAGGCCCACACAAAGATACAATATTATGAAATTTTAGAAAAAGAAAAAGAAAAAATTGTAGAACCTTTCAAAACTAATGAGTCATATGCAATAGATTAAGAATCTGAAGGTTATCAGACTGCTCAAACTGGAAGTAAGACAAGAATAGGATGGAGTATTGCCTTCAACATTTTGAGGGGTAATTTTTTTCCACCTAGAATTCTATATCTGTCTATATGAAAAAACACATGTGGGAGCATAAGAAAGACTTTTTGAGATAGTCAAGTTTACAGGAAATTTGCCCCCCCCACTCTTTCTCAAGAGGCTACTGAGAGGTGTTTTACATAAGAAATAACTAGACATGAGATTCAGAAAATAGGGGACTCAGTGTGAAATAGGCAGAGGCAATTTCCAGCGTGATAATGAGAAATCTTGAGCAACAACTGTGCTGCAGACATAAGAGAAACCAACCCTACTAGAGCAGCGACTGTTGGCCCCTAAAAGACCTGTCTTTGAAGAGAAACTAGAATTGTTATATTCTTTCATGGAGTTGACCTTGTTGAAATGACTCTATAAGTTCTCTCAGAAAATTTGCACTGAATTAGTGATAGTTACAGAGGAAAATAAACAAATGAGAAAAATGAAATAATTACTGGCTGCACAAAAAAAAGTGAGAAAAGAAATGTAATCATAGAATACTAAATGGCTTATCTATGATCAATATTTATATAGTTGTAAAATACTGAATATTCATTTAATAAAAACATGATGAAAGTTTTGGAAGGGTGGGGAACAGGGAAGTTATGAACATGTATTACATTTATAAAATAAAAAGACATGTTTATGGAAAGCATATATTTAGTAAAAATATTATAATCCATTAATGGCTAACTCTTTTCAATGCTTCTATTCAAAGGAGTAATCCAAATATGTTTTGACATTGTGCACCAAATGTCACTCAACTCATTTGATTTCTAGCATTTCTATGACTGCAACTGCAATTTGCAGTGGCTTCACAATAGCTCAAAGATAATTCCAAAGCTTTTGGCATAAATTGGTCCTCTTAAACACTGTGCATAAATTTTTCTCAGGCTCAAGCTGACCAAAAGGCAATCAAAATGAAACACAAACAGGATGTTAATATTGCCCTATTACTCACTGAGCACAGGAGAAAAACAAAGCAAAATACAACCACTACTTGTACCCTTAAGAAAAACAGTTTCTTATTGGGATGATTACATGTTGTCAATGTAATAATTCAAATGAAGAAACATATGCTTATGTCTATTTTTCTCAGGCACTATGTTAAGTAAACAGAAAATATAAAGATGCATAAGCAAATATAAAGATGCACTTCATTCAAGGAGTTTATAATCAAAGAAATTAAAAAATTAGAGGCTCTCTTAACTCACCTACATGTGTTTGACTATAAACTAATCTTCACTCACTCTTCCTTTCTTTAAACACAATGACCATTATCCATGGCATGTTGAACGTTCAACCTAGTGATTACATGTCACCGTGAACTTCTTCACCAACTTGAGTTGTATGCCTACAATGAATCAGTTGTTTGTTCTCAAATCTCTTTGTCCTTTGTACTTTGTTATAATGATATACATTTAATTAAATATTATACAAATGAAAAATATTTGAGTGTTAAAAAGAATCAGTTGAAAGTTTCGGAAAGACTTGCTAATGGTGAAAAGTTGAAAAAGTGTAGTTGAATTAGGTGTGGGAAAAAATACATAAAAAACCTAGAAGGATTTTTTTCAAATAACTTTGCAAGTGTCTTTACATTCTCACCTCTTTTTCAAGAAAATGAATCTGGATTGGGGAAGATGGCTGACTAGAGACATTGCTAACCAATCTGTCCTAGAAGGAAGATTGGGTTTCAGATAAAGGAAAGGGGAGAAGAGACACAGAGCAAGTGTAGATTATAGAGAGAGGTGCCAGAGCTTGCCAGGGATCTCATGGAGGTAAATTGCAAAGCAGAGAAGGAAGAAGACAAAAGAAAAAGATATTGGTGAGGATCAAACCTAGAGAGGCTCCAAGCCCAGTGAAAGGGTAAGGGAGGATACCTCTCACCCTTCCACAAGCATTTGGTGACCTGAGGACTACCAAGTTTCTTGGAGGCTTTTCCACCCCCACTAGCCCAGGCACAGAGGCAAACATAGTATAGTGGAGAGAACTTGTGTGATCCCAGAGCTTGGACACTCTGTGTGGGGCTTCCCTCCAAAAGATTGTCACAAGAAACCAGAAAGCCAGCTTTTTTCCATTCAGACACTTCTTTCCTGCCTCTCCACCATCCACTGCAACCAGGAAAGCAGTTGGGGCCAAGAACTTGGAGAGCGGCCATACTTTCCCAGTGGGCTCATGCTGCAGGCTGAGGCTTCCATTTTGCCTGTCCTATTGGCATTTGGTAAAGTTGTACACTAGCAGGTCAGACAAGCAGACCAGACTCTGTGCCCCCCAGACTTGAGTGGGTTGTTGGGAACAGAGGGGAGAGGTTTGGGAGTTAGACTCAGATGGCAGGAAGTCCACATGGACAGATCTGACAGGAGAATACTGTAGGGTTCCCAGACATGGTGATCTGGAGAGTGCCCATTCCCCCACAGGAACACTGCCCTGTTTGATTAAAGTGGGTCCTATGGCATGGAAGACCACACCCCTACCTGCCATAGCAACCAGGCCTGGCACATTCAGGTGCTTGGACTGATTGGGATCTGTGGCCCCCTCCCATCCATGCCAACTGAGATATCAGTTTGGGCTGAGAAGTTGGCAAGCAGCTGCCTCTCCCCAACAGGGGCATGCTACAAGCTGAAGCTTCCACAGAAAATGGGACACCATGCCTTTCTCCTTTGGGTACCTGCAGTATATCCAGAGTGCCCAATTTGGGAGTTCCCTGCCCTCTGACATTTCATGAGGTCACACACCAGGGGGTAAGAAAAGCAGACTTGTCCACATGCCCGGCAGACTTGAGCGGGTTGCCAGGGGTACACAGAAGGGAGATCTGGGAGCTGAACTCAGGTGGTGAAGGAGACCACATGGTCAGAACTGATGGGAGAATTCTGTGGGGTTATAAGATGTAGCAAACTGGGAAAGAGCCCGTACCCACCTCAGGAAAGCTTTCCTGTTGGATTAGGGTAGGGCTTCTAGCAAGGAAGAATACAGCCACAGGAGCCATAGCAACTGGGGTGTAGTGCATTCAGGCACTTGGGGTGATAATGAGCTGTAGCCCATCTTTCACCCATTCTAACTGGGAGAGCAGTTTATGCTGAGAATTTGGCAAGTGACTTCCTCTCTCCAGTAGGCATGTTCTCCAGACTCAGGCCTCCACATATTGAGTGCAGGCATCTACCCCTGTGGACCTGTGATGGACCCAGTGTGCCCAATTTCAGAGCTCCCTGCTTGCTGGTGTTTCATGGATATGCATGCTATTGTGTCAGACATGCGGGTTGGGTGGAGATGTAACAAGTAGACAACAAGATTGTGAATCTCAGATGGCCCATCTCTACAGGTAGACTTTCTGGTTGGGTGGGGCCACATTAGCCCATCACTGGCAGTATTACTCATGGGCTGGGAAAAGATAATTGAACCCACTGAAATAGCTACCTTCCAGCTTTTGTGGAACCTGAGGGCAAGCTCACTCAACCCTGCCCCACTCAGCCTCACCTCCCAACTCACATCTGTGGCAGCAGAGAATAAGGACACATCTGGAAGTTCCAGGGTCCCATCCACCACCTGGGGCAATCAAGTGCTCCTTCTGAGGGAGTACAGCTAGTCACAAAAACAGTAGTACTGTAGCTTGTTCCTTCTGGCAAACACCACCTACTAACAAGAAGGTCAATCTGCACAGCCCTCTTCAACATTTACTGACTCAATCATACAGAGTGAAGTCGACTCTCACTCACATACTGACTCAGAGTTTAAGCTGGGTGTGCCAGTACAATTCACACTGCTAAGAAGACCACAGGAGTGGAGAAAGAGATAGGATTTCAAAGGCTTCCATTCTCTCTCATCAAAGAGAGACAGGGAATCTGCCCACACACATAGATCACCACAAGAAAGCCAAACTTTCTTAACCAACATATGCTATAAACAAACCTGTTTGAGTAAGGGGGGAAAGCCCCATCTAAACAAAAGAAAATCCAAAATTAAGAAGCTATAATTGCTCCAGATGAGAAGGAATCAGCAAAAGAACTCTGGAAGTATGAAAAATCAGGGTGAAAAGATACCCCCAAAAGGGAACACCGGCTTTCCTGCAATGGATTAAAATGAAAATGAAAATACTGAAATGACAGATAAAGATTTCCAAATTTGGATTATAAGGAAGCACAATGAAATCCAAGAGAAAATGGAAAACCTTCTCAAAGAAACCAGAAAAACAATTCAGGAAATGAATGATAAATTCACTGAAGAAATAAACATATTAAAGAAAAACCAAGTAGAACATCTGGAAACAAAAAATTTTACTTAAGGAAATACAAAACACAGTGGAAAGTTTTAAGAATAGACTAGACCACGCAGAAGAAAGAATCTCAGACCTTGAAAACAACTCTATTGAATTAACTCAGTCAAAAATAATGGACAGAGAATTAAGAAGAATGAACAAAGCCTCTGAGAAATATATATTATAATTATGTAAAACAGCCAAATAGAATTATAGGCATCTCTTAGTGTGAAGAAGAAAACACACAAGGGCTAGAAAACCTATATGAGGGAATAATTGAGGAAAACTTCCCTGGTCTTGCTAGAGATTTAGACATCCAGGTACTAGAAGCTCAGTGAACACCTGGGAAATTTTTTGCAAAGAGGCAATCACCAAGATACATAGTCACCGGACTATGTTGACTAAAGTCAACATGAAGGAGGAACTCCTGCCAGCTGTAAGGCAAAAACGTCAAGTAACTTCCAAAAAAAAAAAAAAAAAAAACCCATAAGGCTAACTGCAGACTTTTCAAGAGAGACCTTACAAGCCAGAATGTATCAGGGCCCCATCTTCAGTATTCTTAAACAGAACAACTACCAGCCTAGAATATTGTATCCTATGAAAATAAGTTTCATAAATGAAGGATAAATACTTTTCCAGACATGCAAACAATGAGGGAATTTGTCAAGACAAGATGCCCTGCAGGAAATATGCAAAACTGTATTGTCATCACTTCTATTCAACATAGTGGTAGAAGTCCTAGCCAGAGCAGTTAGGCAAGAGAAAGAAATTAAAGGTCTCCAAATCAGGAAAGAGTAGTTCAAACTATCGCTTTTCACCAACGACAAGACCTTATATCTAGAAAACTCCACAGATTCCACCAAGAGATTCCTGAATTGATAAATAAATTCAGCAAAGTCTCAGGTTATAAAATCAATATACAAAAATTAGTAGCATTTTGGTATACCTATAACAGTCAAGCTGAGATTTAAATCAAAGGCTCAATATCATTCGCAACTGCTATTATACAAAGAAAATAAAATACCTAGGAATATACTTAACCAAGGGGGTGAAAGATCTCAGCAAAGAGAATTATGAAACACTGAGGAAAGATATTGCAGATGATAGAAACAGATGGAAGAACATATTTTCCTTATCGATCAATAGAATTAACATTGTTTAAAATGTCCATACTACACAAAGTGATTTATAGATTCAGTGAAATCCCCATCAAAACACCAATGTCATATTTCATAGATCCAGAAAAAATAATACTATGCTTTGTGTGGAACCAGAAAAGAGCCCAAATAGCCAAAGCAATCTTAAGCAAAAGCAAGAATCTGGAGGCATCACATTACCTGATTTCAACCTATATTACAAGGCTATTGTAACCAAGACAACAATATATTGGCACAAAAATAGAGACATAGATCACCAATGGAACAGAACAGAAAACCCAGATGTAAAACCATCCACATACAGCCAATGGACCTTCAACAAAGAAGATAACATATACTGGGGAAAAAATTCCTATTCAATAAATGGTGCTGGGAAAATTGGATAGCCACATGAAGAAGAATAAAACAGGACCCATGTCTCTCATCACTCACTAAAATTAATTCAAGATGGATAAAGGACTTAAACATAAGGCATGAAACCATAAGAATTCTCAAAGAAAAGGTGGGAAAAACTCTTCTAGACATTGGCCTAGACAAAGAATTTATGAAGAAGACCCCACTGGCAATCACAGCAACAACAAAAATAAATAAATGGGACTTGATTAAATTAGAATCTTCTGTACAACCAAGGAAATAATTAACAGAGCAAACACACAACCTATATAATGCGAGAAAATGTTCACATGCTATACATCTGATAAAGGACTAATAAGAATCTACAAAGAACTATAGCAGATCAGCAAGAAAAAAAGCAAACAACCCCCTTAATAGTGGGCAAAAAACATGAACAGAAACTACTCAAAAGAAGATGGACAGATGGCCAATAAACACATGAAAAAAATGCTCAATGTCCCTCAGGATCAAAGAAATGCAAATTAAAACCACAATGAGATATCATCTTATACCAGTCAGAATGGCTTTCATTTAACAGTTCAAAAACAATAGATGCTGACATGGAAGGGGAGAGAAAGGAACACTTATACACTGTTGGAGGGACTGCAAACTAGTACGACCTCTGTAGAAAACAACATGGAGATCTTAAAGAACTAAAAGTCAACCTATCATTTGATACAGCAATTCCACTACCAGGTATTTACGCAGAGGAAAAGAAGAAGTTCTTTTACCAAAATGACACCTGTAAATTGAAAGATTATTACAACACAATTCACAATTACAAAGATGTGGAATCAACCCTAATGCCTGTCAATTCAGGAGTGGATTAACAAAATGTGGTATATATATACTGTGGAATACTACTCAGCCAAGAAGAAGGATGACTTAATGTCTTTTGCAACAATCTGGATGGAACTGGAGACCATTATTCTAAGTAAAGTACCTAAAGGATGGAAAAACAAACACCACATGTACTCATTATTAAACTAGAACTAATCAATGAGCACATGTGTGTATAAAGGGAAATAATACTCAATGGAAATCAAGCAGTGGGGAGAGGGAAGGACACAATGGGGGAAAACCTACCTAACAGGTAAAATTAACACTATGTAGGTGATGGGCACACTTACATCGAAGACTCAGACATTATAAAAGCGATCCACCTAACCAAAAGATTGTACTTCTATGATACTTTGAAATTAAAAAAAAAAAAAAGAAAATTAATCTGGATATGGGAATGATATATGATGGATATGATTTATACCAAAAATATAACACAAAACATCTAGAAGACTCATATTCAAAGAAAAGTTTCTGATTATTCATCAAAAGATGGATCATTGAATATATATTTATATGTTCTAAATTAAAATAAATATTTAATGTTGTGTGTATTAAGGACTTTGGCTTCTGTACACCAACATGTCCATTAGCCAGCCAACTATTGGTCCTGATGATATTGAATAAGAGGGCTTCCTCTGTTGCAGTAGTCACTTGGGTCTCCAGGGGATGTGTTTTATAATAGCTTTTTTTGGAGTGATGATGGATATGTTGTTCTAGTCACATTCGTGCAGTTAACATCTCCAGCTATGATCAACAAAACTAACTGAAAAGGAACATTTCCAAGGTGGGTAGCTATGCTTTTCAAGAAAAAAACTGGCCACATTTTAAATATTTCACATAAGATCTCAATCTTTTGAAAACTATTTTCTAAATTATTGAGCTATTAACATAGAAAACAGTAAATTTTATTAAAGAAAAAAATTACTGAAGATCCACAAGAAAAGAAATATAAAATAGAATAGGATACTAGAGCTTCAAGTTGGGAAGGACCTCAGATATCATATGGCCTAACCACCTATTCAATTCACTAAAAATGGAGACATACCAGAAGCTGAAGAGGAAAGAAGGCACACAGTTCCAAGCATTCATGCTAGTAGTAATTACTTCCTGACAGCAACAAAAAACATGCCATCTCAAAACCTTACCTATTAGGTCTGAGATTTCATTTCAGCCATCATGAGGAGAGGTTTGAAGCTACAATATGTTCCATGTAATAACTTGGTTTTCCTTGAATCATGCTTAAAAATGAAAATGAAAAGATAAATTATGACAGTTTATATTTTACTTTCTTTGAGTCCTTTTAATTATATTTAACTCAGAATATCATGCTTGAGATAACTCTTGTTAATTATATTTTAGGAATATCACAACCGAATTCCATAACATATAACAAAGATCCTTCAATTTTACAGAATATATCTCAGATAACTTGGTAACACTTCTTATTTTCTATGAATTTTCACTAAGATATCAAAGGTATCGTCCCACATTGGTTAAATATATAATAGATTGGCTTAAAATGTTTGATAAATTATGGGTTGAACTTGAAGTGCTATGACAATTGTCATATAAGAGTATGTTTGACATCATAAAAGCCAGAACATTGGTCTAACATGCACATGGTAGCTTTTTCCAGCATGTGAAAATCCACCTTCCTCATCAGTTATTCTTTTCTTGGAGATTCAGTCCCTTCTCCACCCACACCTTATGGGTCCAGATTTTTCTCTCCACATTTTTCCCCCAGGATTCATTAATAGAGCTAACCTCTATTACCACAATTCCCCAGTGTGGGGTATAAGTTCATAAAAATTCTGAACTTTGAGAACATGAGTTATAAAAAAAATATGTTTTTAATTCTGTAAATTTTAACTTCTGTGCATTGAATTAAAAAACAGTAGAGACAACTTAATTCTTTTCTAATGAGAGAAATTTATATTTATGTCCTGTAATCTTGATTAGCTTGTCTGGTATTTTAAAAAAAATTATATCCTTGTAAAAATTCTTTTGAAGTACAAAATAATAAATAAAATCTCAGATTATAAGGAAATTTAAAAATCATCTATTACTATTACTTATGCCTTGAACCATTTTTACAGTCCTCTCACTAAAAAGTTGTTCATTGGTATCAACATTCCCTAGAAATAAAAAATTCTTCCTTCTGATGCAGCCCTGTTCTATTTTTGAAAAACCACTGCAGAGTTTTTGTGAGTGAAAAAAATCTATCTTCCTGTTTTCTTCTTTTTATCCCTACCCAGAGACCACCTGTGGCTTAGGCAAGGCTAAAATTCCCCTAGCCATTGAATGCCATTTCTACAGCCAATCATTTGTTTACCAAATTTTGTTTTCTGTTGTCCCACGTCATTTATTGAAAGAAGCAATGAAATCTTCAGTAATGCTCCTCAAATCTTCAGTTTTCTGCCTAAGTCTTTAAAAACACCAAAGATACTTTCTTAGAGTTTTCTGATATCATTAAATGATATTAGTCCCACTACATAAAATATACATCTCAGCAAATTCTACCTCATAATATGTTACCTTTTTTCCTGTGCATGTAATTATCATGAGATAGTTTTGTTCTGCATCTACGTCTCACTCAAAAGAGAATCTCCAATTACAACCTGCTACTAGTTTTGAGAAGATGAAATAAAATGTCACAAAGACAAGCCTTTAAGTTCTGGGGTATGCCACTAATAATTTAGCAGTTGCCTTTACACCAAGACATGTGAAATCAAGCAAATAAGCACATCTCATTTTCTTTACCATATGATCAATACAGATGTTACCAGGGCAAGTGATTACTAATAAAGCTGGTTCTGCTAACAGAAAACATTTAACACAGATAGGCAATAAAAATCAAGAATTTGTTTTATAATATAATTTCTCTTATTCATCAACATAACAGTTTCGCATTAAAAAGTGTTGAAATTTCTGGGTTCAGAGTGTAAAATGTTATGATCTTACCAAATATGAACATTCCATTTTAGTAGAATCATATTTATTTAAATAAAGGCAGGCAAAGTTTTATTCCAAGGAAAAGAAAAAAATCTGTAATTTTTCTGATTTTAGAATAACAATGGTTTAGTAAATGATCTCTAAACCATAAAATACTTATCAAAATGTTTGATAATACTACTAATTTATCTCAAAATAAATCTCTTCTTACAATGTCTAGTCTATCTTACATATTTGAGTGACTTTCTTTTACATCTAGAATCAGCTTACATTTAAGTCTTCTATCCCTAGTAAAATTCAAAATGAATTTATTTATTGAAGGTTCAAGGTACAGCAACATGCTCTCCAGATTTTGTACAGGTTTTGTCATGATTAATTTGCTTGAGGTGTTTTACTTAGCTTTGTTTTGCTGATTTGGCTTCACTTTCTAATTCCTACCTCTTCAGAATGCAGTCTGTTCTGTCCTTTGTGGCTCCATCGACAGAAATGCACAACCTAGCAACTGCTCAGGTTTTCCACCTCCCATTGCACAAATTGTTGAAGCAAAACATGTATAGGTCGGAAAATTGATGAAAAAAATCTTATATTTTTTTCTCCTCTCATCCATAAAATAAGAAAAGAGATATTCAGCCAGAAGTACTTCAAAGTAAGTATATCATGTAGAGGCACAACAAATAACTCTCATTATAAGGAAAGTGGTGAAATCTATTTGATAGAGTTACTTATCACATGTTGAGCAGATGTATCAGTGGCCTAGAGAACAAGAAGCAGTGTGTACAACTATGGTCACAAAGAGGCCCAATTTATGTTAATTTATCCGTAAAGTCTTTGGTTATTCCTTAGTAACCCTATATTCTTCTACACTAAATTTTCATTCAGTGAAATTGATTATTACATCATGATAGGATACCCCATTTGGAGTTGAACATAAAATTCAAACATCATTAAGGAATTTCACATTTTTGAGAGCTGAAGAAAGTTGTCACTATCCAATAATATTCCAGCTCATTGGATTATTTATGAAATTTATTTCCTTATCTGAGTGTGGCTATGACATTTTCAGCTTTACTTTTAAGAGATGCAATTCAACAACTCTAAAACTTTTAGGAGGCTTTAAGAAAAATTAATAAGCAAATATGATTTTTCCCTCACATAAGTTGTAGGGAGGGGAATCTACTTAAAATTATATGAATAATATGCTTATGCCGTGCAGCACATAGTGAAACAATAATATTAGTCTATTGACAAATGAACCAAGCTACTAGAAATAAGTGACAAAATTCACACTACAAAAGCAGACAGCATAGCTTAGCATCCAAAGATGGCCTTTGTATTTTCATAGATCTGAATTTGAGTCCTATTTCTGCCTCATCCAGGTATGTTAAATTTAGACAAGCAACCTAACTTCCTTAAGGTTCAGTTTCCCATTATAAACTAGGAAGAACAATATATACTTCATCAAGTTATTATGAAGAATAAATTATATCATTTTATTTATTCAACTTTTATTTAATTAATTTATATTAATTGAATAAAAAGCAGACAGTATTCTATGTACTGGTGATATAGCAATAAAATAAAAATAAAATAAAAGACACAGACCACTGAGGAAATATCTGTGCTGAGACAATGAAGGATAAGAAGAAAACACTCAAGCAAAAGTCTCCTAGGAAGAGAGACAGGAAAGTGCAGTGGCCCTGTTTCAGAAGCAGTTTGAGAAAGTAGATAAATAGAAAGGAGGCTAGTGTGGTTTGCAGACAGTAGGGAGTGAAGAAGACAATTTTGGAAAGGCAGACTGGGCCAATCCTCTAGGGCTTTGTTGCTCATTTGTTTATAGTTTACTAGAACCTGCGAGTTTACTGGCACATAATAAGTTAATACATTTCAGATATAAAAATTCATATTATTTTAAAAATAACTATCAGAGCCAACCACTCTATTCAGTCCCCTCATCTTTTCTCCCTCCAGGGCTATGACTGCTTACCCTTAGCATCAATTTTACCTCAATCTGCAGGATCGACCTTGAAATTGAACGAGGGGTATGAAATGACTACAGAACATAAAATATCAAGATGGGTGACACTTTGTTGGGACTATACATTCCAACTGTGTGTGCCAGCATTCCTCCTGAATATCCAGATTGGACTACTCATACCTCAAGAGTGCCAGCCCAGGAGCAGACCCAGCCAGCCACACTATTACCAGATAAGATATCCTACTTCCACAAGAAATGAAGCCACATGTGCCCTGTTAAAGAGGAATAGGATCTGGGGGTGGTGTATGCAAAAGACTGAACATTTTCCTAAAAGCTACTGAATCATCCAAAAAAGATCATTTAAATTGAGAGTATCAGCTCTACTCTAAGTCAACAAATTTAAAGTTTGTGTCTTGGTTCAGCTACCTTATGTTCAGTAGGATAAGAGCTCACTTGTTCTTGAAAACAAAAGAATCAGAATTCTATTTATAAATTTGCTAATAATTCCTTTCTAATACATATATAAGACTTAATATCATATTCATATGTGTGCATATTATACAACAAACTGAAAATATTATATATGTGTGATTTTACAGTTCTGTGTTGAGAATTCAAAACAAAAAAGGCAAAGTATGTTAAGGCAGTACAAGCAGATAATTTGCTTTGGAAATTTTAAATCAAATTTGAATTTCAGCTGATTATTTGTAACAAAATATCCTCAAAATCACTTAGGTTTATTATCTTCCTTAGGATGCACAAAAAATCACTTTGGTTTAAAAACAACAAAAATAACTGATGACTTATTATAAATGCCTCAGACACATAAACTTAATATATTAATATAAAAAAGGGTTAAGAGATTTCTTAAAGAATGAAATATTTATTTCATTTAATTTCTCTAACCAATTCAATACATCCATTCTTATCTCATCTATTATGTTGCTATTATAATTTTTTCAGTTATTATTTTCATTTTCATAGCTCTTTCCTCTAAAATAATCCTTTTCTGGGAGAAGTAAGATAACCTAATAGATTTTTCTAACTTTAATTTTGTCAGCTCTGAGAATGCTTTAAAGAATTCTTCTTATTTAAATAAGATATTTGATAAAAAGTATTCCAGATAATCTTTCCACTAAATCTTTAACAACAAAGCCTTAAAAAAAAGTTATTACCATATGCTCTTTAATGCCTAAAGCAAAGATCTAGTATGGAATTGAGAGTCATAATGAGGTCAATCTCAATTCCATCAATGTTATGTTCTATTAAAATCAAATCTAATCACATTCTTCATTTCAACCCAGCATGGCTTGGCTTTGAGGTATGTTCAGAAATGCACTTAAATTAGAAGAGAAACATTAACATTTTATCATATGAATACCACTAATGGCTCAGAAGATTAGCACTAACACATTCTGGAGACTTCTTCTACTAAAAATGTACCCTTAATAATATTCCCACACACCTAACTGTAACCATGGGAGTTGGGGTTTCACCTAACAAAGTTCAGAAGTTCGTGGTTAAAGAAAGAAAAGACAGAAAAAAAAGAAAGAAAAGAAAGAAAAAGAAGGAAGGAAAGAAGGAAGGAAGGAAGGAAGGAAGGAAGGAAGGAAGGAAGGAAGGAAGGAAGGAAGGAAGGAAGGAAGGGAGGGAGGGAGGGAGGGAGGGAGGGAGGGAGGGAGGGAGGGAGGGAGGGAGGGAGGGAGGGAGGGAGGGAGAGGGACAACCCCACTCTAAAAAACAAAACAAACAAAAAAACCCAGCCTCACTGTCAATAAAAACCCCTTAACCAGAAATCCAGTTCCATTTGACATTTCACCAGAAAATGATTATTCATTACATCATCTACAATTAAGTAAAATAAAATGAGGCCATTCTCAGGTAGGTAATGGATTATTCTAGTTTGATTATCTCTGAGTTATAACTAATTTTCTTATTTTTAGAAAGGCTTTTATTTAGGGGGGTTGTTTTTTCTAATGCCTATTAGGAAACTGTACAAAATCATCACAATTCCACTTCTTTTCTCTACACTTTATCTGTATAGACATATAGTTCACAAGCCTCAAAACATCCAATTATGACAATCTTTCAATTTGAAATCTGAAGGAGGCTGGTCTCACTATAAACAGCTTCAGAGTTAACCCTATTACATTTACCAACAGTACATCACTGAGAGCAAGAAAATGACAGCTAGTCTTCAATTTGTGGCAGAAGTGTATTCCTTAATAATTTATTTCCTTTGAATGAGTTTAATTTCTTGAATGCCTGAATCATAGCCAGCAGTGTTCTAGATGTGTCAAATATAGAAGCCATCCTGCCTCGTGAAGATTATATTAATAATATGTAGCTATATCTAAAGATAAGAAATGCATAGAATTAAGGAACTTTTAAGCTGTAAATTCTCTCAAAGTTCATGAAGAATGAGTCTTTTTACATTTGTAGTGCCTTTACTTAAATCAGAAAGCTAATTAATATTCTGACGGGACTAGAATCCAGATGCCGGCGTCTCGGCCACTGCTCATCCTAAATATGAAACAAAGAGAAAAGCTGCGGGTGGGTAGATGCTAGTATTTAAAGTATGTATACATTTACTAAAAGACAAAGTTTGACATATTAAAATTCAAGAGTTTATTTGAGCAGATAGCAATTCATGAATTGGGCATCTCTAAACTGGAGTGGTTTGGGGCTCTGCTGAAGGGGCAGAGGGGAAAGGCTTTTATGGGCTGAATGCAGAAGCAGAGAAAAGAAATTATTTGATTTTTAAAGTTTGATTAATTGCTTTATTTGGACTATTCGCCAGGGTAGTTTGAGACAATATAACTAATGCACACATGCACACACATATACAGAAAAAGAAAGACAGAGATAGGACACACAAACAGAGAGACAAAGAGAGACAGAGAATAGACCTGTAGCCTCAGAGGCATACTCAAGTTATGCTTGGGAAAAGAGCAGCATATTAGACTCATCTCACAAGGACAAACAAAGGGCTTTGGAAAAAGCCTAGGACAAAGGGTCAACAACACTCAGTGATTCAGTCAGAACCCATCAAATGTTGGGATGGTGGCTGGAAGAGCCCTAACTGAAACAACACAGCATATTTTTTTAAAATAGTGGAAAAAGGTATTAAAACACTTACGATTGGCAAGGAATTGGTAAATGGAAATTTTTAAATATAGTACAAATGTTTTACTAATTTTATAGCCTACAAAATTGTACTGATATGATATATATTTAGCGAACTGCCTAATTACTTTATTTTAACCTTCATAAAATATTTATATAAGAGCATTCAGTGGTTTACTCCTTACCTCTATCTCGTAATTCTACTTTTCTCATTGTATCTCAAATAATTCAAACTCTAAGGTGGCTACCTCAGTTGGCTACCTTAGGCTTTTAGGAACCTAATCATTATGACAAATATATCTCATATTTTTTGCTTTATAATTTATCATTATGCCTTGGTTAAGTCATTTCTGAATCCAACCATTTTATGAAAATTTCCCTGATGCATTAAAAAATAATTATTTTTCCACCCAAATAAAAACCTTTCATGTCTCATCCTTCACTTATCACTATCTGAAATATTCATTTGTATTATTTTTACCAAGCAGACCTTTAATAATCCATGTTATTATTTCTTCAATTTCATAAATATCCTGTACATATTCTTGAAACTCCACCATATTTTTTTGCTTTATTCAGGCTAGCCTTTGTTAATCCAATCATGTTGACAATTTCTAAGTTAATGCCACAAAGCTTATGGTACTTAATGTACTTAATAGCACATTTTAATACCATTGAATAGTTTTCTAGCCATTAATATGACAAGGCTACAAATTCAATGATCTGTATTATTTCTATCCTATTGTGTTTTTAGTCTAAGACTATCAACTATAAAGACAGCTTACAAAATCTTATAAGACCAAGAATGAAATCACTTGTTAGGGACCTCGTGAGTTTCAGTGTGTCCAAAGTTTTGTGACTTGCTTTGGCCATGTCTTCTAGCCTAGATTTTTACAATCTAAAAAAAAGTGTTTATAGGATCAGATCAAGAAAGCATGCAACATTTAATAATACATTTTAAACAAACTGTACATAAGATGGACTAGGTAAGGTTTATATATGAATAAATACATCCAATTGCCAAAGAGTTAAGATTTACTAAGGCATGTAAGCAACGGACGAGAATTAAAGTAAATGAAAGTTATATACAGTCATGCATCACTTAATGACAGGAATATTTCTGAGAAATGTGTCATTAGGCAATTCTGCCATTGCACAAACATCATAGAGTATACTTATAGAAACCTAGATGGTAGAGCCTACTACACACTTATGCTATAGGATATTTTATAGCCTATTGCTCCTAGGCTACAAACCTATATAGCATATTACTGTACTGAAAACTGTAGACAATAATAACACAATGGTATTTGAGTATCTAACCATAGAAAAAGTACAGTAAAAATATAGTATTGTATTCTTATGAGATCATTGTCATATATGTGGTCCAACACTGACTGAAACATCGGTACATGGCATGTGGCACGTGACTCTAGTTGGAATTAAACAGAATGCACCTTTTCAGATTGGATTCTTTCACTTAACACTTGTGCATTTAAATTTAAATTTCCTCCATGTCTTTTCATGGCTTGGTAGTTCATTTCCTTTTAGCACTGAATAATAAATACTATATGTATTAGGCTGTATACTATATGATTTCAATAAATGACATTCTGGGAAAGGAAAAACTATGAAGACAGTAAAAAGATTAGTGGTTGCCAAAGGGTTAAAGGGGAGCAAGGGATGAATAGGTGGTGCACAGAGGATATTTAGGGCACTGAAACTACTCTTTATGGTACTATAATGGTGGATACATGTCATTATACATTTGCCTAAACCCATTGAATGTACAACACCACGAGTGAACCCTAACATAAACTATGGACTTTAGTTGATAATGGTGTGCCAATGTATGTTCTTCAGTTGTAGCAACTGTACCGCTCTGATGGGGAATGTTGATAATGCGGGAGGCTGTACACAGGTAGTGGCAGGGGATATATGAGAAATCTCTCTACATCCTGCTAAATTTTTCTGTCAATTTAAAACTGTTCTAAAAAAAACACGTAAAGTGTGTGCATGTGTGTGTGTGTGTGTGTGTGTGTGTGTGTGTGTGTGTGTGAAAGAAAAGAAAAGGAAGAAATGATACCCAGAACATATCTTCTAAATCCCCAAATGCATGTTCCACACCCAAAAATGACATAGAAATATACAGATATAGACACTCACCACACATTACACACTTCTATACTCTTTTCATATTAATTAAATGTTCCTTGAATTAATTTTATGACATAGTGTATTTGGGATGGAATGTGGAATGGAACCCTTCAATACAGTAAGCCACTGCTGAAATTTTAGGTAACACCTAACTTCAAAGAGCCAAAAAGCTTTGCAAATTTCATGGATTTCTTTGATTGATATAAATTGCAAATGAGTCTATATTGCATCATGCAACTCTCAAATGGTTCCAGCTGATTTGGCAATGAGCCACTACAGTGGTCCAAAGAACTGTAAGAAATAGATCATATCCTTAACCTCAAGTAATAGAGCTCAATCTGCCTTGTTTTAAATTAAACGCCCCCTAAGTAATTGTACTCAAGATTTGAAAAGTTTTTGCTTCCTTAAACAGCATGAACATGCACTAATAGCATTGCCTTTTATAATTCTGAGAATAAAAACCATTCTGGGGACCCAAGAAGAAAGGTAGCCTTCAAGGTGTAGACCTCAAAGCAAGGAATGAAAACATAAAAGCTGTTATGGTCTGCTTTAGACATCTTAGAATAGAGAATAATGGTCTCAGCTCCTGTCCTCATTCCTCCTGTGATCAGAGCTCCATTTGCAGTTAATGGGGACTCCTTCTATAGGAGGCCTTTTAGAGCATGTGTGGATTCTGAACAGAATCAGAGAACTGAAAACTTCCACTGAATGTAGCCTCTGGGCTTCTCACCACTCGCAGGTTCATAGACAAAGGAGAAAAGAGAAATGACACAATCAGCAGGTATTCCAAGAAGCAAGCAGTCTCCAGATGGTATCCAAGTGGCACTATGTAATACACAAAAATACAATCCTCATGTCATAAGGTTCAAATCCTGGCTACCTTATTTATTGCTATATGAACTTGAGAAAGTTTCTTAGTCTTTCTGAACCTGACATTTTTTTTAGCTGAAAAAGGTACGATGATGATAATTTCTACATGGCATGGCTATGGTGATGATTATGGGAGACAAAGTGTATATGACACCAAGGACAGCAGCAAGCACCTTGAAAGTGCTCACTAAATGGCAACTGTTAAGATGACAATGGCAGTGAAGATGATGCTCACGTGTGATGGCCACTATTATTAGGACTATTCATAGTGCAGTGTGCTATATATACTGTTTCTTGCCTTGGAGCTTTCACACACTGGGTTCTATCCTTTCCACCAAAATAACACTTCATCATTCTGAGAAATCAGCTAAATCATTAATGCCTCCAGGGAGACTGCCCTGAACCAATCTGATCCCTTTTTCTACCCTTCATATCCATCAGAGAAAAGGGGAGATGTCTAGGTAAAAGCCAACCTGAAGCAGCTGAGTTCTAACATGGATTTAAAGATTCTTGAGTTCCTACATATTCCAGACACTGTGCTAATGGATGATGATAGATAGATGAATAAATAAGACATGGTTTCAGGCCATAGAAATGCTGCCATCCTAGACAGTGCTAGAGCTGTAATAGAAGTAAGTATGAAATTCTCTGAGAATATAGGAGGGGGAAATTAAATAATGAGAAGACAGAAAAAGAAGTTTTATGGAACATTTTAGTTATGAAAGACCGTCTGAATTGGACCTTAAAGGGTGAGCACAAAAAGTCCCCTAAAAGGATCTTAAAACAAGGGCTTGTCATCATATTTACTGTACAGGCAAACCACATCTAAGGAGAAATGGGGAAACAGACAGTTCCCACTGAAATTGCAATAGATTATTCTACTTATGAACAAATAAAGGACAAGGAAGTAGAGGGAAGTAGCTTGTACTGGTCTTTCTTTTGTCTCAATAATGATTTTTAATAGAAGCAAGGCTCAGTGATGTGAGCACAGAAGGCAATTTGGGGCACTAATGCCAGCTCAGGTGGTGGTCAGGCCATATTGCTTCTCAGTGCCGGGATTGTTGGGTGGTTAAATGAATTGATGATTGCAAATTGCTTTGAAAATACACAATGCTGAATAAATGCCATGAATCACTGTTGTTCAATATACTCAGGAGACATACTTATCTCCAAATAGAAAGGTCTCTGAAAGATGGACTATGTTTAAAGACATTTAGGAGCTTTCTTTTTCACAGCAAAGATAAAAATTTTAGCTAGATTTATTCTAAAGCCATCATAATGCTTAAAGATAATCTTTTTAAAATGCCATTACAACAGACTAAATCTGAAATTGCTCATAAATGCCACTCACAGGAAACTTGAAAGGAAAAAAATGCATTAAACTAAAACAGTTTTGTCTTCTCACTTAAAAATAAATTATAAGACAAAGAAAGCCTCCCATGGGAATGGGAGTTGTGATAGCTGAGAGCAAATAAGAAGAAACAAATTAAAGCTATCTACCCATATAAACGTATAGAGAGGGTTATCTCCAAAAGATGGTGAAAGAAATTACTAGAAGAAATTCACATTTCATTCAAATAATCAATCATTCCTTACTTCAAACTGTTTTCAGCAATGTTGGTTAGTTTCCAGCAACCTTATCCAACACTTGCAGAGAATTAAATAGAAGTGAGAACAGTCATATAATAATAATGATAATGGTAATAATATAGAAGTACAATTGCTATTGTACTTCCTAGTTTATACAGTAAATTTAATTATATAATTTAATACTCAAAACACTGTGAAGTGAATAGGAGAAGTAGTTTTTTTAAAAAATAAACAAACAAGAAATTGAGGTTAAGAAAGGTTACATGACTAGAAAGATTGGAGTCCCAGTGCCAGTAGGCTTCAGAATCCAGGACACAAGTTCTTCTAATTTTTAGACTGGTGACCTACTGACATCATTTTAAAACAGTGAGACAATCATGTAAAAATCTTTATTCACATAGCAGACAAAATTTTATGAAAGATTTTAGAAAAAATGACCAAAACACAACTCTCTTTTGATATCACAATAGAATTAATATTTATAGTAGCTAATTTTCAATGAAAAAAATATTTTAAGAAAAAATATATTTACTTAATAAAACAGAGAAATAACTATGAAATAAACAGAGAAATAACTATGAATCAGAACAGCCTTTCCCAAAATGTGTTCTTTGTAACACTCATTCCATAAGATGCTGGTAAGAGGTCTGTATGAAAATGCTTACACAGTCAAATATATTTGGGAAATGCTTAGTAGGACTCACCTTATTTTTAACTCTCCATCTATACACCAAAAATCCTGAGAAGTTGTGTGACAAGAAACCTGTTTATTTAATCTTATGTATCCCCAAATTCACATATTATGCACCTGTGCTTATTAAACTGGGGTTCGCATTCACCCAAATCCAGAATAGATCGAAATGTGACAGAAATACCCAAAGCTGAAGACTAAAGTATGGTACATACCTCTGCAGTGACAATTTTAATTGGAATTTTGCTAAAAAATAAAAGACGTAGAACATTATTTTCAAAAGGCTATTACTTTAAAGTATTCTTGCTGTTGAAAGGCTGCTCAACCCCACACCCAGAAGCCTGGAAGTGAGTCTACTTCTTTCTGCCATACAGAGAACTTTAGTAGAAATTTTTGAGAAGAAATATGATTTGAAACTCTGAGAGAACTGGCATTTCCAATATTCAAAACGGGTTATACACCTTCTTAGGTTTGGATTTATCTGTCAAAAATAAAAGAGAAACAAGAGAAGACCATGCCTAAAGTAGCATACTGTGTTAAAGCTCGTTTGCTCCCTGTATTGTCCACAGAAATCATGTATTTCACTGTCACTGTGGATGCAAACTGCAATTCTAGTAATCCAGAATTAAACAAGTTCAGCTACGAATCTTTTCTATCTGTTTTAGGGTAAGCATTCAATTCTGTCAACTAGTGACTTGCCTAAAGTTTAGTATAAATTAGCAACCATATTAAAAAGAAGTTTGTTACAGTTCCTAATAAGCTGGTCAAGAATATAAATATTTAGAGCTATGGATCTTTCTTTCTTAAATAAATGAATTGATGATTTTGTGTTAGAAATTACAGGGGGGTTATAGTTTGTTTGAAGATGTCTTGCATGTCTTCAGTTTGAAAGTTTTGAGGCTGGGATTATCATGAACTAATAACATGTACAAAGAAAAGAAAATGCAATTATAATGCCCTAAACTCAGGTCCGGAGACCTATACCCTGGTTCCTGTTTTGCCATAAAATAGCTGTCATTTAATTTGCTGTGCACAGTGTCTTTTGCTGAAACATGACACTATTTGCAGACATTATCATCCAGATTATTCTTGCCCTTAAGTTTCTAATAGTGAGAGTTTTGGAGTCTAACTGGGAACAAATCCCAGACCCTCCAATCATTAGCTGCATTGTCCTCTCAAACCTGACATTTAAGCTACTTTGGGACTCATTTTTCTCTCATAGTAAAATGGAGATAATAAAAGAACCTTTTCCATAATGTTTTTGTGAGGAATTAAATGATCAAAACACAAAAAACGCTTTGCCTGGCATATACATAGCACTCAAAACATGTCAGCTATTGTCATCGTTAAGGCTTAAAAAAATCTCTGTTAATATAACATCTTCTTTTCATAATAAATGAAAGAGGCAAATTCTACAAACAAAATATACAAATATATTAATTGGCCAAAGAATTATAAAAATCTATGGTTCCCTTAGTATAAATTACTACAGCATTATAATTCCAATTTATTTGTGTTAAATGGAATAAGACTACTGGTAAGAACTTAACTAAGATATAATTTTGTTAATTAAATTCATGATCTGTCTCAAATCAATTCATTTGAGCAATTTATTCCTCAAGCTACTGTTTTAGGATTTTCTTTAGATCCAAGATTTACCAATGAAAATGAAAGACACTTTCAACTGGGTTTTGCTAATGGTCAACTTTCTTTATATCTTGTGTATTTCAATTGCTGAGATTATATTCTCATTATCAATATCTTGCTACTTACTTAGTGTGTACCATTACCTATTATAACACAGTTCTTTCAGTCTAATTTATTCTATAATATTATCTATTTCAAACCTTTATAGTGAGTTTTTGGGATGTGTGTCTAATTCCTCCAGTCATTAAATAAAGATTATATTACAGAATGCTGGGAGGTTCTGAACAGGAAAGGTCATTTCTAAAGGCTAGCAAACATACACACACACATCAACTCTAGAGACTCATTACAGAGACCTGGATTTTTCCAAAATGTGACCCTCAAAATATTAAGTGGTGTTTCAAATTTAGTGGGCACTCAATAACAAACCCATAGTTGAACAGATATGGTAAGGAAAGGGCAAATATTTTTTAAAGACTCACCAAATCAAAAGGCTAAAAAGTGGTAGCTGGCAGGCATGAAAAAGGATAATAAAAATGTAATGTAAATAGAGATTAGAAACAAAATGAATAGGGCCTGCTAATTACTGATAAGGAGACAAAAAGAACACTGAGAAATTGTGAATGTGCGGCTTGAAATTTCACACACAAACAATAGAACCTTAAGGGCTTCAATCAATCTAAAAGAGATTCTTTAATGTTAATAAATGCATAAATGTTGAATTAAAAGAAGGGAAGCAATTCTTGTTTTAAGAAATAAAAGATTTTATCAGAGGAGGAAGGCAGGGGATTTATTTTCCCACAGATTTTTTTCCCTACTGCTTGAACTTTAACTAAGTATGATAATTTGTTTTCTCTTCTTTCCTTTTTATTTCCTTCTCTTTCTTTTTCATTAGTCATTTTAAAAACTTGCTAACAGCTTTTATAAAGAAATATTTTTAGGTATTGTAGTCCTAATTGGCCAGTCTTTTTAACAAACACATTTACTTTTAATAAATCTGGAAAATTAAAAGTGGGGGGCAGTGAAGTCTGTCATGAATATTACCAAATAGAATCCATAATTAGTTTCTTTCACAAAATAACTGATATGATAGGTTAAGAGAAATTAATAACTTCAGTGCGTTATTGGGGGGGGGGGCCTTGAGCCAACTTCTTGGGAGTTTATGCCACTGAAAAGTCAGTTTGCAAGAGCACCCTCACTTCTAACACCAAATGCAAGTCTGAGGATTCCCAAAGCCATGCCTCTAATAAATAATTTGCTAGAAGTACTCACAGAACTCATGGAAAGCTATTACATTTACAGTTAGAGTTGATTACAAGGAAAGGATTTAAATCAGCCAAGGGATGAAGGGGATAGGGCAGAGGAAGTATCAAACCCAGAGCTTCCCTTGTTCTCTCTCCATGGAACCAGAACATGTTATTTTCCTGGCACTGATATCTGACAGTACACACAGAGTGCTGCCAGTCAGGGAAGCTTACCTCAGTCTCAGCATTCAGAGCTTTCATTGGGGCTCTACTATGAAGTATGATTGTTTGATTACCCACATGGCTGATTTTAGTCTCCAGGTTGACTGACTCAAAGTCCCCATCCTAAATCACCTGCCATTCTGATGACCAAAAAATTAAATAATAGATATAAAAGTTAAATGTTACAATTGCACTACAAATAAAATTTAATATTAGTCTTTTTCTATAGACTTTCTTTTAAAATAATCAAATTCTACCAAAAAAAGGCACCATGGCATAATATAATTCAATCATATCTTGAAATACAGAAATTATTTTAAACTGATTATTTATAGTAACATAACAGTTTTGCAATAAAATATTAAATTTAAATATTAACAAACAAAAATATTAATAAAATGCATCACAACATGAGGACACAAAATTTAAAAAGCTACTTTTATATCTAGTACAATATCTTTAAGGCTCCACAGCTCCTCCCAAAAATCCAACAGTGTTGTTGTATAGGACATAACAACTTCAGCATCTATCACGTCTTCTCTTCCATGTTTATCAAGAGGCTACTTTTGGCTATATATTCTCTATTTATTTGCACTGTGTGGAAACTGTTAATTTTTAGGAATGAGAAGGTTAATATTATGTGCCTGAGAAGAGGTAACATAGAAAACATGGGAGAAATTTCAATTTAAAACTTTAGCTGGGAAGAATAATAGCAGAACACGTTGTTTTGAACACATGACTAAAAAAGAACTAAAAATGTTATAACTGCAAGTTTCAAATCATGCATAAAGGTTCCCCTCCTCCCCAGTCCCAGTTAATAGCACTCTATTAGAGCTAGCAACTTTGCATTATTATTCATTCCTTTAACCGGCATAGAAATCTAATCGATGCTACAGGTTATAAAACCTTGCAATAGAATCGCTAAATGGAGAAGTGCCCTAGGATGATCTATAAATAAATGCAGGGTGGAGTAGTAGAGAGTACATGCATGTCTGCTTGGGTAAAGAAATGTAAAAGAAATATCTGTGGAATGGAATGAAAGATAGTCAGTGGGCTGGTAGTGCTATCATTGCACCTTTAGATTATGTGGTGTCTGACATAGCATACTGAAAGGAGATGGTTTTAGTGGTAGGGATTTCTGAAGTCTTTAACCACTTATTGGCCCCAGTCTTGAAAACAACAGCAATCAAGAAAGCCACCGTTCAATGTATAAAAATGACAGCGTACATCTGGAACTCAGCTCTATATTTTGAATTGTGAGCCAAACAACGCAAAGACCAGGAGGTTTGCCCATTAATAGCAATTCCACGGAAACTTAAGGCTGCCCTGGGTTCTGCTGCTTCTATGACTATGGTTTCCTCTGTTCCTTCAATTTTCTGACAGACTGGCACAACCTTACAACAGATCTAGGCAGCGTTCTCACTTTTGCTTAAGTAAGCTAGAAATGGTTTCTCATGTTTGAAATTTCAGAAGCCCTGACTGCAATAGGTTCTGCATCTGAGAATTATAGACAGCCATGGTGCTGACCTCTTTGGTCAAGGACCTATCAAGCTGACCAATGCAACTTTTTCATGTACTTAATGAGAACTTTAGTTCTGTAAAAGATCCAAAAGGTTTATGAAGACTTGGTTTCTGCCTCCAGTAAGCTTTAAATATAGCCAGGGAGACAGAAATTGCACATGGAAAATGGTTACGGAACTATGAATAACTAAATTACTAAGAAAAAAATCCAATTTTATGTGCCATAGCAGTTCTGGAAAAGGTGAGAACAAAACAGAACTTCAGAGACTTTCTGGAAGAAGAGTGGGATTGAGTATAGACTATTATCTAAATAAATAGCCCCCGTCATAAGTAAATGAATTTCAATGAATAAAAATATCAGCATATACACCTTAAACAAGGGTAATAAAATCCCACAACTAATGGCTTTGGAGGGGAATAATAAAGTAGAAAAGAGTAAGGGTCTCCATTGGCAAAATGCACATTGGTAATTCAGTGAGCAGTATTCAGAGTTGCTAAAAACATTCCGCATAAATAATCCTACCTCTGCTCATCATCAGACACACCTTGTCCAAAGGGCTCTGACCAGTCTTCAGAAAACGGATGAGCCCAAGGATAATACGGAAAGGTTACAGACAGATCCACAGGAATAGAAAAGTAGAAAAAAGGACCTACAAGAGAAGAGTGACAGTGATGGGCTTGTTAAATAAGGAAGAAGAGAGTTACAGGAGACATAACAATGGCTTAGGAAGGCAGCACTTCAAACATTTTACAAGTGGAAGAATTGCCATTAATGCAAAATACCAAGTAAGAAATAATGACAATTGAAAATAAGTAATGTTTATTTACGCCATTATGTCTTGGTTTTTGAAAGTAAGTGAAGCTCCTTAATTTGCCAAAAGTTTTTTTGTTAGTTTATTTGTTTGTTTGTTTAAAGGCTCCCTTCAGACATATTTTTCTAAAATGACAGGGATTTTATGTATAGAGCAATTGAGGGATAGGATCCTTTCCAGAGCATCAATCTACAAAGGTGAAAAACAGGACAGAAAATCTAGGGAGACTGAGAACATTTTACATAAAATTTCCTCTCAAGTTGAATACTGTACATAGTTGAGAAGACATACATTGATAAGTAGGATGACTATATAATTATCACACAACCTGTGACTCTTTTGAGAATTATAGGGGTATTATCAATAACTGTGTTAGGACAAGGCACAAGCTACATAGCCATAAAATCAACTCATTGATAAGCCTTTCAGGGAAGGCAGAGGAGTGAGATCTCCAAAAAGCATTCCCCCAAGAGTAACATAATTAGGACAAGTATTTTTTCAGTTTAGTGTTATGTAAGTCTGGGGTCAGAGCTGGATTGCCCAGGGCGATGCCAGAGAGGAAAGGTACCTGCTCTTGTAGCCAGACCCCTCCCCTACCTTCCTGCAGCCTGCCCTGTCAAAATATGTTGAACACATATTTCAAGATTATTGTTTTGAAGGGGCTCCTGAAATTATTGATCTGAATTTAAGAGATCTTAGAAAAGCAGGACACTGTTTTCTTTAAAATTTCCATTTGCATAACTAAGCCTTCCTTCTCACAATGATTTCTCCTTGAAACCCCTCCCCAACTTTGTCCTCCTTGATATTTTATCATAAGTATTATGGCCTCATTTCATTATGGCTCCTAAATTCTGAAATTGAAGAAAGCCCCTTATATGTTCACAGCTATACAAAGCAAGGCAGAGTCTCCTGGTGTCTGTGTTACATTAATAAAAAAAAAATTGGATACTTATCTGATTCAAATACAGTGAACTGGTATGCGTGTGTGTGTTGTGGGGGTGGGTTGCTGGATCATCCAGTGTGATTACATTTAGCTGCTGATACAAGGTAATTTCCAAACCACTACTGGAGTTGTTCTTCCTAGATTTAGCCAGGGACAATGAGATTGTGGAAACGTGTAATTTGCCTCCATAGACAGAGGCCCCAAGGGTCGATTTGACAGCAAAAGAAACCTCAGAGGAGGAGGTTTAAACTTTGGCTACAAAGCAGGGAAGCGATCACCTTGCGGTAAGGAGATCAACATGTGATGAGACTTGCTTTTCTCATCCCTCTCCTGTGAGGAGGGAAGCAAATGAGTAATAATGGGAGGGCGCCTGATGATTATTGGGGTGGCAGTCACCTGAGTGGTAAGCAAACAAACGTGCTCCGAGTCAGAAGAAAGCGCATGGCAAAAAGACCTCTTGTGCCAGGAAAGCCTTCGATTTCACTCGCTAATAGCTCTGTAGAAAATCCAAGGCAGGAATGGTAGAGGTCGGGTTGCTGGCTTGTGCTCTCCCTCGGTGACAGCTCTGGGCAATTTTACCATCCAGCTGTTCTGTTTTTCAAAACTAAAGTAATTGGAATTGAACTACAGAGCTTTGCTAAAACCCTGGCAATTAACAGTGCGATTTCCCAAATTGCACTGTAATGGGAAAGTGTCCATCAATCAACCCAGTGAAATAACACATTTTCTCACCAGATGTGAGATTTAATATCTTCATAACTCTCTGGATTTACCACTTATAAATTGTCAGCCTTGCCTCGAGCACTGAGAATTAATGGACTACATCCCTGCTATGTAGGGATGGTTTACAGTTGTAAAATATCTTCACCTTCATTTTAGATATATTTACCAAAATGTTTTTCTTTAAGATGTAATCAGAAAACATGCTAGATGGAAAAATTTCATTTCTATTTACTATGTTATATTATCATTGTCTAGATAAATACAATTCCCAGAGTCTCAGCACGGCACACTCTTGTAACAGGAATAACCAGTTTATCACTGGCAGGGAACAATAAATTGCAGTGCGAAGATGTAATGGCTTTAAGCTTTAAACTTTAGGATAACCTCTGTGCTTTTCTGGACAAAGACTGAAAATATCCTAAGTTTCTTAATCTGTATCTATATACAGGTTCTGCTATTCATATTGGAATGAAAAGATTATTCAAAGAATCCCACATATATTCATTTTGTCACTATGATTATCAGGTATGTCAGTTCTCTTCTTAGTTTTCACTCCAATCTCAAACATCTCACCCACGGCCAGGACGAAGTTGTCTCTTGAAAGCAGCCCAGGCATGTTACTGTAATGCTAGAACCTTAAACAACTCAGGTTTGGAAACTTATTCTTGCTTACACTCACAGAGGGGACATGTTGCAGTGAAAGTCACTCCACAGACCTCGCATAGATTTAACTCATTTAACCAAAATTTTCTCCCCCTACTGTGTTCTAAGGCCTGTGTAGTAATTTGTTCAGAGTATTAAAGGGGTAAAGAAGAGGAGCCAGGAGAGGCTGCAGGAGGTTTGGGCATGGGATTTGGGCTTTAGGGAAGGTTCCCCAGAGGAGACTGCCTCTGAGGTTGTCTTCACACACAAGGGAAATATGTTGTCAGACAATGAGGATGCCCAAATGATTAGAGTTGGTTATTTCAGGGGAAAAAAGTCAGAGAACATCCATATTATTTAAGATCAACTATTTCATTTCCTAATTTAATAGATTCATAAAATATTAAACAAAAACTGTCAATCACACTATGGTATCAGCAGATACAGCTCACTTGGCATATATCTTATACTAAATAGTCTGTCATTTATTTTCAACTAATATCATTTCATTCTCTTTGCCCATATTAGTGGGCTTTGGAACACTTTTTTGGGGGGCAGGGCAAAAAGAGAACATTAGAGGATGAAGAGATCACCTTGTCTGAATAATAAAGAAATTTGATATATCTGTATGATTTATTATAACAGAGATTAAACTCACAAAGCAATAATTACATATTAAGAAAAAGTTCAAGGCCCATAAAACCATACTGATACAATACAATTGAGATTGGTGAAATCAATTCAAATGATTATATGAATTTCTAACAATAGAGAAATAAATTACTATTTAATAAATTGTGTTGGGCCAATGTGATATCAGTATGGAAAAAATTACCTTAGAGTCATTTCTCATACCACACTGTATTGAATTTCAGATGAATCCAAGTTAAACATTTTATTGAAAACTACAGGAAAAAGAACAGTTCCTCTCTAGCTGTGGAGAAGAGACAAATTCTTGATACTGAAAAAATGGAGTATATTAGTTTCTGATCAGAGGCAAGATGGATGAGCACAGATATGTAAAACTAAAACATCTGAACTATGACATGTAAAAGAAGAAAGCAACATAATGAGGCCATGCAATAAATATATCTGATTAAAACATACTGTCATACACAGGTACATATATATGAATACATACACACATATTTTTGTTTCCTGTTCCTGTGACTTCATGCTTTTCTGGCCTAGATGTCTTAGTTTCTGAGATACAAATGCTTCCTTGGGCTCTTCATGCTTTTGAATCAACAGACAAAAAAGGAGAGAGTTGACAGGGAGGATTGATACTGACTACCAAAGGGAAATTGAACTAGTACTCCACAACAGAGGTGAGAAAGAGTTATGTCTGGAATACAGGACATCCTATAGAGCATCTCTTAGTACTATCATGCCCTGTGATTCAAGTCAATGGAAAACGATAAGAATCTCATCCAGGAAGGACTGGTAATGGTTCAGACCCTTTAGAAATGAAGGTTTGGGTCAGCCCACCAGAATGCAATACAGAATGGGCATTAGAGGAAGGTAGTTATAAATACAAGCTACAACCACTTGACCAGTTACAGAAACAAAGAATGTAATTGTCATGAGTATTCCCCCTAATTTTGCTATGAATACATTTGTGTGATATGATATATATATATATATATCTTTGTTTTCTTTCATCTCCTATTCCTTTATCATGTAACATGATTGATTGACTTTATATCATACTATTTAAGTATTGTTAATTTTATACCATAGTCTTTTAGTTACAGAATATCAAGGAGAAGAGTAAATATCACCCAAGGACTTACCTCCTTTTGTATGCAGGACAGTTGTATTATGTTAGGCCGAATTATGACCTTGTTATCATCATTTTTTGGAGGTTAAGGAGATGTGTAGGGGTGGCAAGTTGGCAAAGGGTGGACTTAGGATAAAAAATTTTATGTGTCAATTTGACATGCCAGTCAAATTTCCCAGATTAAACATTATTTCTGGGTGTGTCTGTGAGGGTGTTTCCAGATAAGATTAGCATTTGAGGCGGTGGACTCCATGAAGTAGACTGTCCTCCCCAACATGAATGGCATCATTTAATCCATCGAGAGCCTTAATAGAACAAAAGGTAGGAGGAGGATTTCACCTCTTTTTGCTTCCTGCCTGGCTGCTTGCAATGTACATCTCATATCATTGGCCTTGGGCCTGACACCATCAGGTCCCATGCTTCTTGGGCCTTTGGACTGGTACTGAATCACACCACTGGCTTTTCTGAGTCTCCAGCTTGCAGCAAGCAGATCATGGGACTTCTCAGCCTCCATAATCGCATGACCCAATTTCTCATAAGGAATCTCCTTTTATATATATCCTACTGGTTCCGTTTCTCTGGAGAATTTCTGACTAATACACACACTCTGACATGACAATTAAAATTAAAAAAAAAAAGATAAGTCCTAGCTCAATGTGGGACTTTGGGGAAGCAGAATATATACCTCAAGATCACCAACTGGAGGACTGCCCAAGGGCTGGATCAGTGTCAGTAGCATGTATATGTGCGTGTGTGTGTGTGTGTGTGTGTATGTATACACACACACACACATCCCACACAGTATTCAAAAACATTTTAAATGTCTTGCCAAAGCCTAAAAGTTGTGAGATTTCATATAAAACCTAGATTTCTAAAGTCTCCATAAAACTGGAAAGTTCTATACCCACACTGAGCCTTCATTTTCACAAAGCAACAGCCATGCAGCACTGGGTAGAAGCTCCTACCCCCTTTACATGGTACCTGTGCCCTCCAGGTTGCTGCTGCCCTCACCACCTTCTGCTGTCGAACACTGGCCAGTTATGCTCATTTACTTTACCAATTTAGAAAACTAGGAAAAGCTCACTTATTCAGAATTTGAGTTTGGGATCTATGATTTTTACATTGCTAAAGTCATTAAAAAGTTGTTTGCTCTTTCTAAAAAGCAATGTGCCAATATTTAACAAGAGTTAAAAAGCAATTAATATTCTTTGATATAATAATTCAACTTTGGGGATTTTATTTCAAAGAAAACAAACATGTTCCCCTCCACAACCGCACTACAAAAACCCCAACAAATATTTGCTCATAGTAGCAAACAGCAGAGAAATTTTAAACACCCAACAGTATATGAACACCTAGTAACCTAAGACCTACCAACAGGAGAAATTTCCATGTAGCTATAACAACTTAAAGTAGGTTAGGTGCCTAGCTTAATGAGAATATACAAAAATGGTAAATGAGAAAAGTTATCGTATAAAGTAATGCCAACTACTTAAAAATCTATGGTTTTATACTGGTAGTTGAGAAGTAAATGTGGAGTGATGGTGATTGAGTTCAATATATATGAAATATCTTTCACATAAAGGTGTTCACAGTTATAATGAAAATCTCTAAAAGGAGATACCTGTGTGCAGGTGCTTATGTTCTTTTTGGGGATTGACTCATATAATTTTAAAAGGTGCTTTTGACTCCTTGTTTCTTGAAGACACCTATTTCAGAGTCCACACAGTCCTTTTTTTAGTTCTTTCACTGTTTCCACACACTGAGGATAAAGAATTTCTTCCCTGCATCACATCAAAATCTCTTTTGAATGTGTTGAAAATGCATTTTCTCAATGTCTTTAAAATTTGAAAGAATGGAGCAACTGATCTACATTCATTAAAAGATATTACTTATTTTTGAAGCCAGTAGTCAAATTCTAATATTCCATGTCCTTAAAAGTCAGTGAGCAGGCTACATGGTTATAGGCTTTGGAACAAGATACACCTGGGTTTAAATTTTTCCTCCAAATCCAAGCTACTTAACCTTCCTGATTTTCAGCCAACCTGTCTGTTAACAAAGAGGATAATGATTTTTGTCTCATTAGCGATGTTGGAAATGAAATGAGCTAATAGGTGTGACTTCCTTAGTTTAGCATCCGGCCCATAACAAGTTATTATAGCAGTCACAATTATTTTTATTAAATCATTCAAGCTCCAACCTTGCTTTCTTATGAACATTCTGACATAAGTTTTAGTTTTCTGTCTGTAAAATTATTTTTCTCTTCTAAGGGCCCTCTTTAGCTTTTCTTCCTCCTCCTTTCAAAATGTGACTCTTTTTTTTCCCCGCTACGTGGTGGCAAAAGTTCTGCAGTATTAGCTTCCAACACAGTGTTGGCATTTCTAAAAAGTGAGGTAAAGACTCTATAACAACAGTTGTTATGATGAAAGTATGAAAGACTTTACTATAACTTTCAGTAATCTGTCGTATGGAAACCATAAACTCTCTTACTGACTCTAAAGTCTGACTCTAAAGACTGCCAAGAGAAAATCTAGATACTGGAAGCTATGTTACAACAAGAGTTCTCAGTAGGGAAACTTTATCATCACATTAACAAATCAACTGATAATTGAGCACACATACACTCCATACCTTCTGAGTCTTTTGAAAGAATATGAGTAGCTAGGAAATATAACGGGGATATAAAGATATAAATGTGGAATTGTCAATTAAATTCTATTTATTCATTTACCATCATCATTCAAAGGCTTGTTTTTAATGAATTGAGAGCCTAATATTTTCTCTAATGTTTTAATAAGTAATATATATTGCTTTGCATCTGATCTTAAAAATCATTTAATGCATCATCTTTTTTAATAAGAAAAATTAAATGATTGTTGAGACTTCAATTGATATTAACTTAAAGTGTCTAGAATATAGTTGTGATATCTCATATCAGTAATAAGAATAAGGAGACCAAAGGGTCTTTGGAGGTAAATATGCTTCTTACATCTAAATGGAAGTATCACAGAAATTTTCTTTAAAATTGAAAGACACGTCCACTTAAAATTTAAAATTATAATGATAATCATAAAAACAAAAGGGGGGCATTCTGGTTCTTTTCAGTTAGTCTTCAGTTTTATCTTTAAGAGTTTAAACTGGAGATTTTTAGAAGAACATTTTTAGAAGGTTAGTATGAGTTTTATTGGATTTGAGAGTGGGAGTGGGGGTACGTCCTCCTAAAAGTTAGTGTATTTCCTACAAACAGCCTTAAAGGAGGTAAAAATACACTCATTACTACTCAGAGTAAGAAACTTAATAGAAAATTAATTAAAAATACTTGAAAACAGCTATACTTAATACATAAACCAACAATGTTTTTGTTCATGAATGTACAAGAAAAGTGACAGCTATTTTTATCAATTAAAAAAAAAAAGAGGGGAAATGAGTGCCATCTTGTGGAGAGACCTGTACCTACCACATCCAAGTTATCTGTGCCCTAAGTTTTGCTTGCTCTCTTTTGTTTTTTCCACACAAAGCCTTTAAAAGTACAAAAATTTTTCCAGGTAGACTTTCCTTTGCCTTTACCTATATTTTTATTTTCTTAGTATAAAGAAAATGTTTTCTTTAATGGCTATTGCATTGTGAGTTGGGTCAAGGCAAAGGAATATCCCAGGAAAAATCAATACTGGGTCTGTCCATTGTAAGAAAGTATTATTCAGAGAGATATACAGACATTTTACAACCTCGTGTACAATTACTAAACGAGCAACATTCATTTGAAAAAGGACATGCTTTAAAGGTGATCAAATAACTTACGTATGTGACAATTTGGGTCCCTCAAGAATCTTGTCTGTTCTATCACATTAGAGAAATTGAGTAGCTTACCAGATTTAGCATTTTCAAATTTCATAATCATTGGTTCATCAACCAATGCCTGTAAAGTCCCATTAATTTCTCTTCTATTGGATATATTTAACCTGACACCTTTATTAGAAAGGAGTTTATTTTCAGTGTATATATAAAGAATCACTGACTAAATCACATAGGAATAATAATCATTATTTCATCATACTGGTAATAATACTAATGATAATAATAGCAATATGACTTATTGAGTACAGCAGCATGACAGGTGCTTTGGAGATGATAAGAGCCTTCTTAACAACACTGCAACATAAGTATTCATTATTTTACAGTTAAACATGTTGAGTCTCAGAGAAGTTGTTAAGGAAATTATTTAAGATCGCAGAGCCAGAAGAGGCAAAGTTGGTTGAGATTTGACTTTCATGGAAATTAATGACATTGCATCAAACCAAATTTAATTTAAGGACTAAAATTGTTGAGACTTTAGAAGTAACTTCAGTCACAAACATACCATCCTGAAAAATGAAAGCCTTCCAAAATATGGCCTTAAATCTCATTTTAATTATTCTGGCTATGTGCCATTTTCTCAACATCCCAGCCAGGACTAGAATTATGAAAATCACTGTATGCTCTACTGAAAAACAGTTTCATTAGCATAGAATTCAATCTAGTTGTTCTTCAGTAGGGGACAAAAATTACCCTCAGTTGAAAAAGCTTGTTAACTAGAGACTGCTTCTCAGTTGACTATATATTTTCAGCATTTAATAAATGGTAATTAATTATAAACCATAAAATGATTCAATATTAATCTCTACCCTCAAGCAGAATTTTCAAGGTTTCAAGTTTTGTATCTGATCATGAAACATATTTCTTTTAGACTGAAGACATTTCCTCCTTAAATTAAAAAAAAATATATTAAACTAAAATTTCAATAACAAGTTAAAAACGTACTCTATAATTCTAGGTCTTTCATCTTTGCTGGAAATATAAGTGAAGACTTGTTTTGTGGTTGTTGTCATTGTGTCTTTTTTGTGTGCAATTATCTACCTTACCAATTTTTAATAATAGATCACATATTTAGGTAATTAGCATAGGAAATTATTAAAATTACCAATATTATTTATAGCAATAGCAAATTTTCTGTTATTTCTTTACATCAAAGAAAGATAGAAGGACCTCATCTGAAAAAAAATGTGTAGATTCCAGGAAACTGGAAAATGTTCATGTGAAAACAAATACACATATTTCCACCCTTTTAGGGTTTTTCTATTTGTCTCAAGGTGTGGACATCAATAAAGACAAATTAGGTAATGCATTTTTCTTTATTCACATTCCTGTTATTTCTATTTTAAAATTTATGACCCTTTAAACAATTAATTCAGGGATTTTGGGGGGCTTCATTTTTCTTATCTTATTGGGATAGTGATCTTTAAAATTTTAGAGCAATGGTTTTCGACTGGTGAAATATTAATCATTAATATTTTTCTACCACTGTAGATATGTGGAATGACTGAAAGGAGTATAGGAATTCCTATGTGTGAATATATTTTATAGATTAGATATATGATAGGTCATACACTCTTTTACATACATTGCACATAGGGTAATATAATGAAAATTCGTTTTACAGTGTATTAGGTTTATTGTCATTATGCTGCATATTTTTTGCTGACTGAAATTAAACATTCAACTGTCACAGATGGAGTCAGGTTGGGAAACATTGTCCAGAACTGACAGAGTGTTTTTTTTTTGTTGTTTTTCTTTTCTTGGTGGTTATCAACTCAGTGTCACTGAAGAGCAAGCAGATGCCTGGAGCTGCCCAGGAACAACTTGATAAAGCAGAGAGAGAACACAAAGAAATGTCATGTATCATGAACTAGAATGGCTCTAGTTGTGACTGGCCCCTCATTGAACAAATTTCAGTGACCCGTATATAATCCTCTTCCTTAACTAACTACTTGAACTTTGAGTTGTTTCCCAGTAATGCTGGAGTTTTCTGCAAGACAAGGAGTTGAGATTCTGAAAGCCCCTGGGCAGATTTTCTGAGGCCAAGATTCACTATCCCCCACAACCTGCCCCAAGGCACATGACCCCTCCTTTGAAAGCCCATGATATCCCCCTATCAAAGACATGGATTTGAGGCAGCTTCTCTCGTTTTCTAACAAGACATCAGTCATATTAAAAATTCCTTTCTTCCTTGGCGGTCCTCGTTGCCTCGATAATTGGATCTTGGTGCGATGAGTAACTGGACCTACACTGAAACCCCCTTGCAGGTGACAACAGTGCCTGATTCTCTACTTTTCTATTTCTTCTTCTGAAACAACTCTAAAGACCATCCAGCTAAACTATCATATTATCATAATCTAACTAATCAAATGTGGTAGTCACTATGGATTAAAATACCCAACTACTAAGTAGCCCCATATTTTTTCTGGTTTTCTGTGGCCTTCACACAATAATCAAAACTAACCTTTGGAAACATTTTCAAAGGAAAAAAGAAAAACTTCTATATTACCTCCGACCTCCTTCTCCTTCACCCTTTCTTTTTGAAATCATGGACTTTCAGTTGTTTTTGCTCATTCAGGAAGTGACCAGTGAGAAAATGCAGGGAGAACCACAGCAGCTGCTTCTGTTTGGTTCTGGGCAGAAAGGCAAAGTGGTCCAGCCCTGGCTCCCTTAGCCCTGAGAGGCAGAAACCACAGTGCCTTCCTGCTACCACATGGAACTTCAAAAAGAATCATTTCAATGTAAAAGTTGAGTTGGTGGCTCCGTAGTGAAATAAATTATTTCAGCTGCTACATTTTTGAAGTTACTCTATCAGAATTTTAAATCCTTTTCCATACATTCCCTAAGGATGTGTGATGTGAGACTCCTTTCTGTTTTATGATTTCTAGGCTGATGGGAGTTCACAGCAAAAATAACTTCCAACCATCAATCAAGCCCTGTCCACCTGCTCTTTCAATGGACATCCTTCTTTTCATTTTGATAATATGCTCTTTTTAACATTTGAAACATGACATTCAATATAAATCATTTGTTAAGAGGAAGTTCATATGACATGCAAACCTTATCAAGTGTAGGAAAATTATTAGAAATCATGTAGGAAAAAATGAAGCAGCATAATATAGATTCAGTGAATTATCTTTTATTGTCCTTAAAGGGAATAAAATGCAATTCTATGATGCTTTAGTACCTTATTTTAAACGAAGTTATGTAAAGTGCCTTTAACCAGTTTGAAAGGGGGAGAGGAGCCTTATTACCAAAGAGAATCATCTGGCATGGAAATGGAATATGCTAAACCATTTCATAATCTGCTTAAAGTTTTTCTAGGTATTTCATAAAATTCCTTGATCTGACTCTGGCAGAAAGTCACAAGTGAAGTGGTTATTTCTAGAAACAAAATATTTATGAAACTGAAGGTTGCAAACTGTTAGTGGGTTGTAACATCAATTTAGCAGCATTAGTTAATAAAATGGGATAGAATAAAACAAATCAGAAAATATAGGAGGACATTGCACCTAGCAAAGGTAAATTCTGGCTTTTGTTTTCAGTTAAAAATGTATGTGTGTTAGCTGGCAATATAAAGTGTATTACTTTCTGTGTAGTAGACCAAAATGTGCTGTGAGCAACGGGGAGTGGCTGTAAATGAAGCTTCACTTGCTCGCTGCCACTCATCTCCTGCTGTGTGGCCCGGTTCATAACAGGCCACAGACCAGTACCAGTCTGTGGTCTCAGGATTGGGGACCACAGGATCAAATGCAATAGGTTTTGAAGAAGTGCCTAGATCATTCCTGGCACTTAATGAACACCAACAAACTCATAGCTCTTATTAATTAAAACAATTTAATAGCTCATTTCCCTCCAACAATGTATTAACTTCTGATATCTAATTTCAAGATTAGTCAATTATAACCTATCAAACAGTATTTTCCATACTTTTTCTTACTTCTACCTTACTGTCATTACAGTTGTCAATCCAAGTACTTCCCACAATATGATTTCCTTAATGTTTTTCTTTAAAACAACATTTTTACTTAAATAATGTTTTTACTATAAATAGGAAACTAGACATAAAAGATATGAAGATATTTTTCTATTCTAAAATAAATATGTAATCATTAAAACAAAAACCAACACTACTATGAAAGGCATAATATGTTTCAATAAGCGATGCTGCAACAACTGGATATAAGGGCATACCTTGTTTTATTGTGCTTTTGCTTTATTGCACTTTGCAGGTATTGCATGTTTTATAAGTTGAAGGTTTGTATCATTCCTGCATTGAGCAAATCTATTGGTGCTATTTATCCAAGAGCATGTGCTACCTTTTTGTCTCAGTGTCACATTTTGTTAATTCTCACAATATTTCACAAACTTTTTCGTTACTATTATATCTGTTACAGTGATTTGTGATGGGTGATCTTTGATGTAGCTATTGTAATTGTTTTGGAGCAACATGAACTGTACCCATGTAAACCAGTGAATTTAACCAGCCATTCTCCCATCTTTATCCTTCTCCTATACCATCCTTATTTCCTGATACACAACATTAAAATAATGCCAATTAACCCTACAATGGCCTTTAAATGTTCAAGTAAAAGAAATAATCACACATCTCTCACTTTAAGTCAAAAGCTAGAAACGATTAAGCTTAGTGAGGAAGGCATGTTGAATACTGAGACAGGTTGAAAGCTAGACCTCCTGTACCAGTTAGCCAAGTTGTGGATGCAAAGGAAAAGTTCTTGAAAGAAATTAAAAGTGATACTCCGGGCCGGGCGCGGTGGCTCACGCCTGTAATCCTAGCTCTCTGGGAGGCCGAGGCGGGTGGATCCTTTGAGCTCAGGAGTTCGAAACCAACCTGAGCAAGAGCAAGACCCGTCTCTACTATAAATAGAAATAAATTAATTGGCCAACTAATATATATATATAAAAGATTAGCAGGGCATGGTGGCGCATGCCTGTAGTCCCAGCTACTCGGGAGGCTGAGGCAGAAGGATCGCTTGAGCCCAGGAGTTTGAGGTTGCTGTGAGCCAGGCTGACACCACGGCACTCACTCTAGCCTGGACAACAAAGCAAGACTCTATCAAAAAAAAAAAAAAAGAAAAGAAAAAAATAAAAATAAAAATAAAAGTGATACTCCAGTGAACACATGAACGGTAAGAAAGCAAAACAGTCTCAACACTGATATGGAGAAAGTTTTAGTAGTTTAGACAGATTATCCAACCAGCCACAATATTTCCTTAAGCCAAAGCCTAATCTACAGCCAGGTTCTAACTCTCTTCAATTGTTTGAAGGCTGAGAGAAGTGAGAAAGCTGAAGAAGAAAAGTTGGAATCTAGCAGAGTTTGGTTCATAAGATTTAAGGAAAGAAGCTGTGTCCATATAACATAACAGTGCAAAGTGAAGTATCAAGTGCTGATATAGAAACTGCAGCAAGTTATCCAGAAGATCTAGCTAAGAACATTGATGAAGGTGGCTACATTAAAAAGGTATTCAGTGGAGCCAAAACAGCCTTCTATTGGAAGAAGATGCCACCTAAGACTTTCTTAGCTAGAGAGAAGTTTATTCCTCCAGCTAAGAAGCTTCGAAGCTTCAAACACATGCTAACTTATTAGGTACTAAAGCAGCTGGTGACTTTAAGTTGAAGTCAGTGCTCATCTAGCATTCTGAAAATCCTAGGACCCTTATAAATTATGCTAAATATACTCTGCCTGTGCCCTAGAAATGGAAGAAGAAAGCCTGGATGACAGCACATCTGTTTAAAGCATGGTTTGCTGAATATTTTAAGCCTAAGGTTAAGATCTATTGCTCAGAAAAAAAGATTCCTTTCAAAATATTACTGCTAACTGACAATGCACCTGGTCACCTGAAAGTTCTGATGGAGATATATGAGGAGATTAATGTTGTTTTCATGCCTGCTGACACAACATCCATTCTGTAGCACATAGACCAGGGAATAATTTCAAATTTCAAGTCCTATTCCTTAAGATATACCATTTTATAAGGGTATAGCTGCCATAGATAATGATTCCTCTGATAGATCCATGCAAAATAAATTGAAAAACTTCTGGAAAGGATTCACCACTCCAAATGCCATTATGAATATCTGTGATTCATGGGAGGAGGTCAAAATATCAACATTAATAAGAATTTTGAAGAAGCTAATTCCAATCCTTATGGACTTTGAGGGGTTAAAGACTTCAGTGCAGGAAGTAACTGCAGATGTTCTGGAAATAGCAAGACAACTGGAATTAGAAGTGGAGCTTGGGCCAGCCTAAACAATAGAGAGATCCTGTTTCTACCAAAAATAGAAAAAATTAGCGGGGCATAGTGACATGTGCCTGTTAGTCCCAGCTACTTGGGAGGCTGAAGCAGGAGGATCTTCTGAGCCCAGGAGTTTGCAGTTGCAGTGAGCTATGATAACCCCACTACACTCTACCCAGGACAACAGAGTGAAACTCTGTCTCAAAAAAAAAAAATCTGAAGCTTGAAGATGTGACTGAATTGCTGTAATCTCATGATCATACTTGAAGGGATGAGGAGTTGTTTCTTATAGATAAGCAAGAAAAGTGGTTTCTAGAGATGATATCTACTTCTGGTGAAGATACGGTGAATGTTGTTTAAATGTCAACAAAAGTTTTAGGCTATTACATAAAACTAGTTGATAAAGCAGTGGCAAGGTTTGAAAGGATTGACTCTAATTTTTAAAGAAGTTCTAGTGTGGGTAAAATGCTGTCAAACAGCATTGCATTCTATAGAGAAATCTTTTGCAAAAGGAGAAGTCAATTGATGCAGCAAACTTCACTGTTGTCTTATTTTAAGAAATTGCCACAACTACCCCAACCTTTAGCAACCCCCACTCTGATGACTCAGCAGCCATCAACATCAAGACAAGACACTCCACCAGCAAAAAGATAACTTGCTGAAGGCTCAGATGAATGTTAGCATTTTGTTTAGAAATAAAGTATCTTTAAGTAAGGAGTGTAGAATTTTTTTAGACATAATCCTATTGCATGCTTAATATACTACATTATAAACATAACTTTTATACATACTGGGAAACAAAAAAATTTGTGTGACCCACTTTTTTGTGACATTCACTTTAGTGTAGTGGTTTGGAACTGAATTCACGATATTTCCAAGATGTGCCTGCAAAAGAATTAATTTGGACCCCTACCTCACACTATAAGCAAAAATTCACCCTAAATGGATTAAAGACCTAAGTGTAAGAGAAAAAACTATGAAACTCTTAGAAGAAAATATAGGTGTACATCTTTGTGCCCTTGGATTAGGAAAGGTTCCTTAGACCTGACACCAAAAGCATAAGCCAAAGGAAAAAAAATAGATAAATTTGTCTTCTCCAAAATTAAAACCTTTGTGCATTAAAGGACACAAGTGAAAGCAAGCATTAAAGCAAGTGAAAAGACCTACTACAGAATGGGAGGAAATATTTGCAAATCATATATATAATAAGGGTCCAGTGTCCATAACATACAAAGAACATTTACAACTCAACAATAAAAAGACAAACAACCCAATAAAAAAATAGGCAAGGAATTTGAATAGATATTTCTCCAAATAAGATAAACAAATGATCAACAAACACATGAAAAGATGCACAATATCATTAGGCATTAAAAAAATGCAAATCAAAAGTACAATGAGATATCCCCTTGCATTCACTCCTATGACTATAATTTTTTAAGTGGGCAATAAGTTTTGGTGAAGATGTGGAGATTTGGGAACTTTCATACACTGCTGATGTGAGTGTAAAATAGTGTAGCTACTGTTTAAAGCAGTTTGGCAGATCCTCAAGAAGTTAAACAGAGTAATCATACAACCCAGCAATTTCACAACTGAGCATCTATCCACAATAATTAAAAACTAAAGTTCACAAAAATTCGTGTACACAAATGTCCATAGCAACATTATTCATAATAGCTAAAAAGTAAAAACAACCCAAATGTGTATCAACTAATGAATGAATACAATGTCTACCAACTGATGAATGAATAAAACAAAATGTGATATACTCATACAATGAAATATTATTTAGCTATGAGAAAGAATGAATGACATGCTGCCACGTGCTACAATAAGTATAAACCTAAACCCTGAAAACATGCTAAGTGAAAGATGCCAGGCCCAAAAGCCATATATTATATAATTCTATTTCTATGAATATTCAGAATAAGCAAATCCATAAGTCCATAGTAGATTAGAGGTTCCCTGGAGTTGGAGGCAGGTGAGAATGAGAAGCAACTGAGAATGGGTACGTGGGTTTCTTTTTGGAGGGGATAAAATATTTTCAAATTAGACAGTGGTAACTGTTGCACAATTCTGCAAATGTGCTAAAATTCACTGAATTATATACTTTTAAATGGTAAATTTTATGGACTGTAAATTATATCTTAGCTTAAAAGAAAAGTCTAGTTTGGAAAGATGGGGTGGGGCAGAAAGAAAATCTTAGAAAGGGAATGGTTGAACATGAGGCTATAGCATTCATTTATTCAGTCACCTAGCATTTATTGAGCACCTATTATGTGCCAGACATTTTGATAGTCACTGGGGATAATGAGCAGAGCTAAAGAGGCAATTATCATGAAACTTTAGTGTTGTTGTAGAGACTCTGAAATTTCAAAGAGTAATATTTACTGGATGACAAAGATAATTTAAAGGACATAATAAAAATGTTCTAGAAATGAACAATAACTCTACACTAAATTTGCTTGGGGCTAGTGAGGTCAGTAGGTAAAACTCACATAAAAAATATTAGTATGGTGGGATTAGTTTAAAAATTTTATTTTTAATAATTCATTATTATTTTCTTAAGTAATTTTTATAAGCTTTTTAAGAAATTAAAACATCACTTCCTGAATCAGTACTCGAGTGCATTCACCTCACCATGACTTGACTTGTTCCTTTCTTCATGTTGAAGGCCAATGCTCAGAGACGTATGGAATCAAGGTCTCAGAGTCCTAACCTTTCTGCTTCATTCCACACTCTTCATTGAATGGCTACTGCCTCTTAGGGCACTTAAATAGGTAACCTGAAAATGGCCAAGGTAGAAATATATTATGTGTGTATGTATTCTAACACTTAAATCTTTTTCCTCAGTTGTCAATTGTGAATGTTTGTTTGTAGCTGCCTCAAATTCCTTTCCTTCTTAATGGATATTTCTTACAGTGAATATATGTACCCTTTTGTTTACTGTTGCTTGGCTACAAGAACACTATATTATGCTATCAGCACTTAGTCACGCACAACTGATACAAAAGCGTCTGTGTTAGCTGCTCAGCAATTGCTCGTAATAACTGAGTCACAATTGTTCTACAGATAAAAGTGTGTCTTCCCCTCCCAGCCAAAAAATTCTCTTCTGAAATGCATCTGTGAAATAGTGCATAAAAAGATTGTTATGAAAAATGCTTTAATGAAATAGATTTTTAAACAACAGATTGTTCGAAAGCCACGTTCAAAGATACTCTAGTCATCATCTCATCATCATCATCTCCTTAAGGGAGCATCTATTTACCCAACTTATTCAATGTCAACTAACAATGAAAGAGACCACTGAAGTTATATATGAAGAAAAGCCAAACAGTTATGTGTTATGCTAGTAGTAAAACTACAAAGATCAGAAAAATAAACACCTTTGCTGAGACATAGGTCAAACTGTCTATGTGGTTAATACAACATTCTTGTGGTCCGTAGGCAACTAAAAAGCCAGAATAAAATTTTTTTTAAATCTATATCAGATATAAACTACTGTCATATGTGTATGACTGCTTTAATTTATAGAAATAATTTTGGTTTTTTTTCCTCATCTAGAATGCTTACTTACATGGATAAATTAGGATAAATATAATTGTACTTTTCATACTATAGTGTGGCAAAGCAAGAAGAAAATAGACTTCTACCACTCTTTCTTCCTAGGAATATAGTGTTAAATCACGAGGAGAAGAAGAGTATTAATACAATAATTTTAGGAGCAGTAGAAAGTGTAAGTCAATATAAGTGGGAAGATCTGAAGTCCATGGTCAACTCTACCACTGGCTTTGCAGTGAGAACTTAGCCTACCTCCAAGCTTCCTTTCCATCACATATAGAATATATTAAGTATAATCGTGCTCTCACAAATTTGCTAGCAAGATTTAATTAGATAAAATACATGAAAGCATGTTATAGAACAAAAAGAACAAATATTGCTAACTTGTCATAACAGGTATGCAATGAAAATAAGAGAACAATTTGTTTTCGTCTTTTATTCTATTAATTATTTGAGAAATTTATGTTAGATGAGAGTGAGGATTTCTGTCTGGTTTGTCTGGTTTCTTTGTTGCTATATCTCTCCCACCTAGAACAGTTCTTGGCAAAAATTTGCTGATCTAATGAATAAATTAATATGTAATGTGTGCAGTACTTTCCCTTTTGTCTTTTCCAAATATATATACATCTAATATAAAACTATCATACATTTTTATTTCTGCTCCTTATACAGAATAAAATATGTGTTGTTGTTTCATTTAATCAATTACCTGAAAGCAACAAAAGAGCACATTTTCAATACAGAAAAGAGAACTTCAATGTCATGCACAAATCAGTACTGACTGAACACTTAATACAAATAGGAACAGAGGATTGGAGAAATTTTCTAATGATTTCTCTTGATTTATATACTAGAGTCGACTGTGGACTTCAAAACAGCAGGCAGAGAGTGACAAAACTTAGCAATATTTAGAATCTCTAAATCTATACCTCATCCTTCAAAAAAACATGCACTGCTATTTCTGATTGCTTGTTGGAATCACACAAGGGAACTATAACCAGGGTCACTAAACTTTTTAAAAAGGCATTCTCAGGGAAGGGGACTTCTGTGAAAGAATTATAATAATAGACACCTTTCTTGAGAAAGGGAAGCATCTTTACTTAAAAACAATATTTGAGATATACTGGCATCCTCGCATGCCAATCATATTTCAAAAGAGTGTTTCATTTTTAAGTTTACCACACTTAAAAATTATATCAGGTAGACATTTCTTTCTGCTTTATGTAGGAGAGTGACTAACTTGCCCATCTCATAACTACAAAGTAATGGAGTCAGATTTGAACCCAGGATTTTGACTGTATCTCTCCTACTCCTTCCTCTGTATCCCATCTGCCTATTTATTCGTGGAGGAAGAGAACCAGAGCAAGTCACCAAGTTGCAGTCACCATGGGAATTCTCCCAGGTCCAGGCAAGTTAGGAATCTTCAATGGACACCATACATTTTATTGGCCAGTGGGAAGCCTGGCTCATTTTGGAGCCAATAGCCAACTAGAGGGAGCAAAACATGCTGTATACAAACATATTTCATCAGCTACCATTGATACAGAGAGAGAAGAGGAGGAGCAAGGAAGGCATTAATGCATGAAATTAAAAAAAGAAATCTGTAGACAGGAGCAGTGATATCTACCCAGGAAGCAAAGAACATTCTGTGAGCATCAAAAGTGACCCAGTGAGTGAGGAGAAAAGATGTGAGGAAGACTAGTGCCACCACTACTGATGATGAATTTAACCCTTGGTGTTGAGAGTAAGAAGGTGAGAGAAAAGATTAAAAAAAGGGATAGAACTTTAGCTTCCATAAGAACATTTTTGAGACCCAGAAATAGTTATCTCTTCCCCTTACAGGTGGAGGTTCCTGGACTTCCTAAGACTTAAATTTGGTAGGCAATCCTTACAAACAAATTTCCCTCCTGGTAGACAGCTCTTTGGCTCATTCCATGAGAACTTGAGCTTTCTCCACCCCCTTCAGAAAAGCTACCATCTAAAAAGGTAGAAATATTTGGCTATCACGTGAGCCACGACTGGCTAGAGTTTAGATCCAAGCTTCCACACTTGCTGCATGATCTAAGACACTTCCTTGAACACTAGAATTCTCATTGTTAAGATAGTGATAATATACATGAGGTCTCGAGTACTAGGAAGATAATGCCTGTAAAGCATTTGATACAGTATCTTCTCACACAAAGTAGATGTTCCATACATAGTAGCTACACAGTTATCTTCACCACGATTATTATTAACTATCAGTAGCTTTCAAAGTTGACTGCATTTTAGAATTAAGTAGGAGACAGGTACTAAATAATATCAATGACCTGGCACCAACCCAGAAAATTGGGATATAAATCTCCAGGGATGGAGCCCAGGTATATTTTATTTGAGAGTCCCCCAGGTGACTCTAACTTTCAGTCCTGGTTGTTATTGTTCCATCTCGATTCAACTCCTTTCCTGATTTATACAGCTCTTACTCCCTCTGGACTGACTTACCCTTAGAACTGATAGGAGCACCATCTCTGTACTCAGAGGCAGATTTACCAGTGAGCTTCTGAAATGTATACTCCAGCCCTGCTCACTTCTATGAGTCCCTTCCAAGACCCTGGACCTAATTCTGGATTCATAATTTTGCATTATTTTCATTAGAGTCTCTTGCACCGCATTAGCTTTGGGCTCCTGAAACTGGAATCCCTTAAACATTCCACTTCCCTTGAAGTAAGCAAAAACCAGCAGAGAATCTCAAATATTTAACCTGTGCCTGGATTGACTGCGATTTAAACTTGTCACACATCAGGCTATTTGTTGGTCATTTCCTTCAAATGAAGAGTCGATATTACCTTGAATTTTACCTTGAATATTAGCTCTCACTGAGTCCTTTGTCTCTTTAAATTCAGGCTTCTAGTCTTTTTATTTTTAGTTTGCCAAACAGCTGGCCCAGCTGGATAAATTGTATCAACTACCAGCTGAGAGCTAACCTAGCCACCCCATATTTGTAGATTATACCCTCCCCTCAGCAGGGGCCTGGGAGCATTTGGAGGACATTTGTAGCAAAGCGACTACCACTTCTAGGTCTTCTTTCAAAACTCAGGGTATGAATTAACATTTCCTAAAAACAATGCACTCAGTGACCTCCAATCCAACATCTTATTTTCTTATGCCCTCTAATAAAAATAGCCATAAGTCTTTGTTTTATAAGTAACTTCTTTCACTATCTACCCAAAATCAAATATAGTCCTATTTCAGTCAATATTCTGTTCTCCAGAAAGCTTAATTATCTCATTGCTATTAATGTTTCTGAGAGAAACTACTACCTCAAATTTATTATGTGAACAGTTCACCTATCTCATAAATGCCATTTTGAAAGAAGCACTGTTCTTACTATTCTTATAGAATTTGGGGTTTATCTCTGCAGAAAGTAGTATGTTTTCCAGTATGATCCTTTGAGAAGAAAAAAAAATAAAACCTCATCACCTAAATTATTCTGTTATTTCAGAGGCTGACAGTTCAATTCTCTGTAGAGAGACGTAGGGTCAAGCTGCACAAGCAAAAGTAGCAGATTTCAACATAGTGTAATTTGTGGGGACAGAAGGGAAGAGGGGCAACAAATCATTCCACTAGCTTCCATAGGAACAAACGTGTTTGTCTGCTGATGCCTTGAATTGTGTGTGTGTGCGTGTGTGTGTATGCTTTCAAGGATGCAAATATCTAATCAATGAAGGTATCATTTTACTTTGGAAGCAAAAATTAATAAGCAGAAAGTAGTGAACCTAAGGAACAGGATCCAAACAGGTAAGATTTAATAGTGGATAAAAGGTGAGCGCAGGTATGGAAGTGGGCCTTAGTACCCTAGTGAAGACAATATTGGGAAAGCAGGGGAACAGATGAGACAGTGGTTTGGAAAAGTACAACAATAAATATTTTTGTATTTTCTCTCTTTTGAGTAGAAACATATTTTGATGAAGTTGTTAAGAAATAGGCAGTAGTTTTAAAAAGTATAAAACTTAAAAAATATATATATTTTAGGTAATACCTAAAATGTTATTGTAAATGGATGTCTGGTTTTTTGTTTTTTGTTTTTTTTTACTAAATTGTCTTTCTGTGTTTAAACTATTTACACCATATTAATCCATACAGCGAATATTCCTATTATTTCTTTAAGAATTTTATGATTAAGCAACAAATAAATCAGCACTAGATCTGTGTGTAAAGTGAAAATATAAATATAAAAATGTTTACCAATTCAAATTAATATATCATCTCTCCCACCTTCTTCTTTCTCCAGAATATATATTTTTGAACAATCATTTATATCATGTTTTTAATATTTTTGTTTTATTTGATAACTTCTTTCACCTTCTTTTTGCAAATAGTATTGCTTTTTCTTTGACTTAGAAGGTTTTCGGTATCTGGGGAGCTATTAAATGTCATAGACCATATCTGATTGTATATGCCTAACAAGAATGTGGCTGCATCTTTAGAAAATGGCATTTTCACTTCTGCTGAGTCTTGCTGAAATTTGCTGAGTTATTTAATGTGCAAACAAATGTTTTCACCTACCTTGAAAAGCTTAATTGACAGAGTGCAGAATTAGCTCAGTAAAAATATGACTTTTTTGTGCAAAATTTCCTTTTGTAGCTCTTTGCTATTTATCACCAGGTGACAAAATTATGCACTTACGTGGGAAAGTAGTTTAAATATGGTGCCAGCTGTGGCATATGACTGCCTCAGGCAGTTAGAAATGTTTCCACTGATACCTTTGAGAGAGAAAATCATCACTCAATCTAACCATAAAAGCTACATAGAGACAAAAATCAATCATTCTAAAAGAGCAAAGAAAAATATCATGTATCATAAATATACACTGGCAGGTTTACTTTAATAATATGTATGGTACATATTTATCTCTTAGATTTATTAAGTATTATGTCTCCAAAGAGCATGCATATAATATGTGTACATACGATGAAGATAAGTATTAACCAATAACAAAACATTCTAATATACAAGCATAAAAATTATTAAGTAAAAAAATAAAATTTATATTTTAAACCCTCTTGTAGATGGGCTTAAACAGAGTTGGAGGCATTCAAAGTTGGTGCTTAAATGCATATCATTATAGCACACTGTATGTGAGTCTGCATTTTAATAAGATCACTGAAGACTAAGAAATGTTTTACAAATTGGCTGCAGTTCACAAATCTTTAAAATTTATGGTTATATTCATTTTACTCTATGTACGCAGGTACTGTTTCAGCTTTTTAGGTGTTTGTTCTTCTCCAGATATAGATTTTAGATTTCTACAAAGTTAGACTGGCTTAAATAGAAACTTCCATTACTCTCACCTTGTAAATCATGAATCAGCTCTCAAAAAAATATCTTTAAATTTAAGAGTACTAATTCATTCCAAATCTGTACTTTTTAGATTTCTAATTTCAACAACACCCGATCCCTCATTGTCTTTCTTGCATTGGATAAAGTAATATTTTAAATCCTCAAGCTATTTTTTTTATAATTTAAGAATGTTAAAATGCAAATAAACAAAGAATGCCCATAATCTTGAGAAAGGAAATTACACTACATAGTAAAAAGCCATTTTTAGATGACCAACACCTAGGGGAAAGGGAAATGAATGCATACATACATACACATATTTGTGGGTGGTAGAAATTTTTGGTACATAACCTTTTCCCTCCAATTATTCAAAACCCAGATTTAGTTTTCTGCCTGTCAACTATTAAGTAAACAACAACAGTGAAACAGAGCAAAGCATTATTTTCAGCCAGAATTGACCTTCCTTCCTTAGATTTACACAGAAAGGTACAATACCCATATGGCAGAAACCACAAGATGAGAATGACCTGTTTTCATGATGATAGACTATGTTGTAGAACAGGCATTTTATCAAGCATGATAAAATCTGTCCTCACAAGTACTTCCATGGGGAGGTTGTGTCCCCATTGCAACCTTCTCACAATTAACATTCTGCACAGCTGAAAGAAGAAAATGAGTTGAGGAAGCAGAGCTACAAGATCATTCTAGTTGAGTTTTATTGCCCTAAAAATAGATATTTTACAAGCTACCCTACATGGGCTCTGAAAACGGTGATCACTCCTTATTTATGAGGAGGGAAAAGGCAAATTGAAAACCCTCTCCCCTAAAGAAGAAATATTTTCTTGGTTTCAATAAACTCACATAAAAAAACTAATATTGAAAATCTTCCCACTAAATTTAGAAACTTATCTTCAAAGAAACCCATAATAGATGGATGTGTTCATAATTTTCAATGATTAAAAATAGTTACTGCTGCTTAGGAGCACAGGAGTGCATCCATCAGACTTGAGAGAATTACACTACTGTATAGTATTGCTTACTCTTTATCATCAACGTTCGGCATTCTTACAGGTTGCTATCATTCCATAGTCCTTATCTACTAAATACAGTTAATTGGTGATAACCTGACAATGTTTTCTTTAAACCTTTCCCCTAGAAGATACATAAGATTTATAGTTTTGGTATCTATCTCTCCTTTCTACCCTTCCAACACAACTGCCGCCACAAAAACCCCTCCCATTCTCAGTGCTTCATAGTTCATGGGGGAAAAAATGAATACAATAGAGTAGGAACATTTCCGTTTTCCCATTATTAAGCCTACCAGGCTCTCTGTTCCCACATTCTTTGCTTTCCTTCTGTACAAGACACATCTTGCCCCTGTTCAGATGAAAGGTTGAGCCCTTCGCCTGGGCTCCAGTTCTCTCCCCAATTCACTTCTTGGGGACACTACCACTGGAATTATCTCCTCTCCCTGCTGTGTCATCATTTTCTCCCTTTCAGCTAGAATTTTCCCATTAGCATAGAAACATGTTGTAAGGTTCCTTCTTTGGAAAACCTATTTCTAGTCCCCTCATCCTTCCTTCTTGACCTCTGCCTTTCTCTGCTCCACTTTCTCAGTAAAATCTATCAACAGAGTGTCCTATCCTGGCATTTGCATTCCGTTGCCTCCTCTTCAATCTTCTGCAACAAGCTTTTAGCAAGCCTACCAGAGACTTTCCTTTTACCACCCCTCCTGTTCAGTTGCAGCCAGTACTGCTGACCATCTTCTCTTTACTGAAACATTTTTTCTTGCTGATGCCTCTGACAGAGCACTCTTCTTATTTTCCTCCTATCTCACTGCTCAATGAAAAGCAATCCTTAGACATATCTACAACAAGGTAGGAGAGAAAACGCACATGTATTTGTGTGGACTTTGCTGAACTTTCCTCTTCTGCCAGGACTTTAGGTGTCAAGCTGCCCCCAGGCTTGGTCCTGGGCCTTGTTCTTTCTTCCTTTTATTCTCTCTCCTGAGTGATGTTTGGCGACTCCTAGATTTTTAACTTCAACTCAAAGCTTCTTTCCTTCACCACGAGACTAAGCCCAATAGCATCCTTGACATCTCCATAACAGAACATTTGGTTTCTTTCTGCAAAACTGTTTTTTCCACATACTTCCTTCTCTTATTATATTCCACCAATGTCCATCCTTCTGCTCAAGTTAAAAATTAAGGAGTGGCCTTTTATCTCCCCTCCAGATCCCAGCTATCAACTGTTCCTAACAGATTTATCTCCAGAATGTATTTCAAATCATTCCTCTTTCTGTCTCTACAACTACCATCTTAGTCCAACTGACAATCACATCACTGGCAGTGGCCAGGTCCTCCTACATAATTCCTTCTGCTTCACCCATGCTCCCTTTAAAATGAATTTCCACACCAGTCAAGGTGATCTTTTGAAAACAGAAATCAGATCATGTCACTTAGCTGCTTATATTTTTCAATGGCTTTCTAAAGCTCTTTGAATGACATATAGAATTATTTTCATGACACTTCCAGTCTATTTCTCTAATTTCATTTCTGGGTACTTGCCCTGTCACTGTGCTTCAGCCAAAACTGGTCTTCCTTCTGCTTCTTGAACATTCTAAGTTTGTTCCCACATTAAGCAATCAAATTTTCTCTTTCCTTTGCCCTGAAAGATTTCCCAGATTTTCACATAATGGCTCCTTCTTTCTGTTCAGTTGTTAGTTTGCCTGTCACCTCCATAGAGAGACCTTCTATGCCCACCTTACTGAATGTTGTACTCCCCATTGTATGTGGTACTGATCTCCATATTGCCCTTTAATTTTTTTATATATTAATCACTATCTGAAATGATTTTCTTTATCTAGTTACTGATAACTAATTTATTGTCTTTTTTTCTCTTGACTAGAGTGTAAGCTTCACAAGAAGCTCAGGGATCTTTTCAGTCATGTTCATCACTGTGTTTTTCAGTACTTTAGGACAGTTTCTGAAGGCAGCTTCATCCATCTGACCTCAGGCTGAGGGTGGAGCACAGCCCAGCTTTAAATTCCCCAAATTGTACTTTGAGCCTATGACCAAAGGGGAAAACCCTTCCCAGGCAGGTTGTGTTGGCATGAAACATGGGGAGTGCAGTTCACTTGAGACTCAATCTCACCATAGCCCATAGCACAGTTGATGTAATCCCAGAAATGTGTCAGAAAGCCTGGTTTCCCTGTCCCTCCCCAGCCAGGTAGGGACTATAGGCACATCAGCTTGAACTTGGCTTGCCAGGTGAGAGGTCGGGAGGCACAACCCAGTGTTATGCTCTCAAGATGGCATCTTGGGCTTGGTACTAGAGCAGCTAGGGCCCCACCTAGGCAAGCAGTGTGGGCAAGAAGCTGTGGAAAATACTGTCCACTCACATCTCTCAACAGCAACTCATAGTAGAGCAGTGAGGAGCATGTGGGAGTGCCTGGAATCTTCCATCCTATAGGCACAGTCACATCACCCAGTGTCTAGGATCTAAGAATGGCACCCAGCTCAAGCTGCTCTAGACTCAGATGCTCGTGGGATTTCACACGGGTCCCCATTCTGGTGCAGTGTCTCTCGACAATCTTCAGGCAGTTCCCTGTGTTCGGCCTGAGACCTGCGTGGTGAGGAGGTTCTCTTATAGCCTAGATCGTAAAAGCTTTTCTCAGAGTGTGGAGCCCTGGTTGCTGCTCTCTTTGTTTCCCCATTTCCAGGAGCTTCTCCCAGCTCTTAGCCAGTCCCTGGCCATGCAAATATCCCTGAACTCTCTCTTTACCTACTTTTGGTGCTTCCTGTCACTTCCTTGTTGAATCCTAGTGGTCTCTCTTATACTATCTGTTCAAAAAATGAGAAGGAGCTTACATTCTAGTTCCTCTCCATGGACAAGGCACATACTACCTGGTTCTAGTTGGCCATCAAACAATCCTATCCTCATTTCAATAGTATAGTGGTTATTATGTTCATCTGACACTTGATCCTATCCTCCCACATTATTTTTTCATTTTAATTTCTTAAACAGATAGAAGGAAATAAAAATACAAAGAACATCAACTGAAAATACTTAGTGTATGCCTTTTCAAATTCTAGTCACAAAGGTAATATTCTTGCTGAGCAAAGTGATTTTATTCCTGACCTTAATCCAAGTCTTAAATCTAGCCCAAAGCTACTGATGAATTGCATTTCTAAAGTTTTCCAGGTTAATTATTACCAACAGTCCATTTTAGGAGTCATCTTAAAGAATAATACAATATGAGGATAATAACTCGATTTTCCCATTCTTGGGAGAATTTCCAGATAAAGGTCATTTGGGTCCACTGTCTATTACTATCAAATAAGCACTGGATCTGTGAATAGCATCTGCCATTCAAGTGTCTCAAATGCCTTATCCTCATTAATTCTAATAAATTGAGTTATTTAGGCCTTGATCCTGAACTGGAAATATGCTTTCAACACCTGTAAGTGAATATATACGTGTGTGTATGTGTGTATAAGTGGGTTGAGTTTTGTTTTTGTATTTTTTAATAAGTCACACATACTTTGGAAGAGGAAATGGAGAAAGGGGAATTTTATCTGTTGTAATTTAAAGTAATGATGGAAATTTAAACAACCAGAATACAAACCCATAAACATGAGAAAACACCCCAACTTGAATAGAATTAGGTTTTCTTAAAGTAAAATATATATATATCATATATAATATATATGATATATGATTATGATATATATCATTATGATATATATATATCATAATGACAGGATCAAAAAAAGTAAAAAGAGTTACATTCAAAATATGAATAAAACAGACTAATTCATAATTTCTTGCTTAATAAAGCCGACTACAAAGTGACCATTAGTTTCCATTTCTTTCCTAAAAATGATATTGTTCAAGGAATCCTAGAGCACTAGTGGTCTCAATTTATTAAGTCTCTTCCCTAATCAGCAAGAAAAATAACTATTTAAAAATAATTTTTCAAAAATCCTACTAATCATTTGTTCATGAAAAAAATTTAAACATCTTAATATTCTAGAAAAATATAAACATAGAATTAAATGAAATTCTGGAATAATTATTTAATTTAATACTTACATTGATTTCTAATATTTTACTGCTGATAATGTATATTGATAAAATATTTATAATAGTTGTATGCATGCAAAACACAAAGAGGAAAAAAGTATACCCCTGCCATTAAAGAGTGTGTGTGTATGTGCGTATTCATATATAGCATGAAAATTGATCAAAAATGCTTCATAGTTGTATTCTGGAAACACATAGGTTCCCTCTAGTACATTTTAGATCCAATTGTTTATGCTATATATAGATCATAACATATATATCACAGCATCTGCAAAGAAATAAACCTGGAAGACTAGATTCTAAAATGTTAACAATCATTATTATCATAGACTTCAACTTTCTACTATATTTCTGAGAAATTTATAGTTTTTTCAATAAACAAACTTTACTTTTGCAAGCAGGAAAAAATAATAAAGAGTGGGTTTTGGATTGCTCGAGGTCAGGAGTTCAAAACCAGCCTGAGCAAGAGCGAGACCCTGACTCTACTATAAATAGAAAGAAATTAATTGACCAACTAATATATATAGAAAAAATTAGCATGGTGGTGCATGTCTGTAGTCCCAGATACTTGGGAGGCTGAGGCAGAAGGATTGCTTGAGCCCAGGAGTTTGAGGTTGCTGTGAGCTAGGCTGACGCCACGGCACTCACTCTAGCCTGGGCAACAAAGCGAGACCCTGTCTCAAAAAAAAAAAGAGTGTTTTTTTATTAAGAGGGATAATCTGAACAGTTTAGATATTTTCTGGCAAAGCAATTTGGATAAATTTATCTGTTTATTTTGGTGTAAAGTGAAAATTTACCTTCATTTTTTTCATAGAGTATTATGTGATTTTGCAGTATCTGAGTTAAAGTTTTATTAATAGCTCATTTTTATCAAGGATACATTCATCTGAAGAAAATTTCCCAACCAAAAGGAAAATCCTGAAAGACGACATTGCCAAAATCAAAGAGCACATGTGAAGTATGCATCCTCTAGCCAAGCTGAAACCAATTCTAGCTATGGTCTTTGTCATAATTATATCAAAGCAGAAAGACTGGAGATGTACAGATGTTTCCTAGTTTCTTATTTCTTCTGGTATAAAATCAGAGGTGCCCTGCTAACTCTCTCCTACATTAGTAGAGATAGCAACACAATAAAATTATAAAATTGGTAAATTTAGGGGTGACTATTATCATCCTAAGAAGAGTTGACACCTTATAAAAAGAAAATACTGTACAGTTCAAATTTCAGAGAGATAAGCATGTCCCTAAAAGGCATAATTTTGTTGACTGACTAAAAGCATAAGTAGTCACAATATAGGGACATATATTTTGCATGATGCAAAGTGTTAATTATACATGACTTTTATTTATATTAAAATTTGGAAAATATATTTCTACTTCATTTTCCCTTGATATTAGCTGTTATAAAGGAAATCATAATAAAAGCTTCCATCACCAGTAGTAGATTTGTTGTGTTGGAGAAGATAATTAAAATAAGAAAACAACTGTAAAGATAAAAAAACGTATGCTTCCATTACCAGTAGTGACTTTTTCTGTTGGAGAAGGTAATTAAAATAGGAAAGCATGTGAAATATGATTCATTTATTCATTCATTCATTTAACAAATATTAATCAAGCACCTGATTTATACTAAGCATTGTAATGAGTGATATGTACATAAAAAGAAGATCTCAGATCTACAGATATAAAGCAAGTTTCATAGACAGCTTGTCTCCAAGAATGAATAACAATTCATTAAGTAGGAAAAGAGGTCATTGTAGCAGAATTTCAATGTGTCAAAGTCAAGGAATCATGAAATATCATCCCTTATAAAAAGAACTGCATGTATTGAACCATAGGAACCATAGGAAACTGTGATTTTGTAGCTCAAAAGTGGTAGAATATCTGCAATTCCAAAAGGTTCATCTTCATAATGGAAATGGTTCAAGTAGAGTGTGCACAGGGGTTGAGCTGGAGACAGAGGTAGTGACCATTATGTTGAGCCATGGTTGACATGCTTAGGAATTTGGACTTACTCTCTACCTACAATATCATGTCTCATATGTTAAGTGCATATCTATCACCAGGGCATGTTATTAAAATGCAGATTCTGATTCAGTAGGTAGGGGGTGAGGCCTGAGTGTCTGCCTTTCTAACCAGCTACCAAACAATGCCCACTGTGCTAGTCCTAGGACTGCACTTAATGAGGCGAGGCTCTAGGGCAGTGAGTCTCAAAATTTCTTGTGAGAATCATCTGAAAAACTTGTTGAAATGCAGATCTTTAGACATTTTACTGACTCCATAGATCTAGTGTAGGTCCAAGAACCTACATTTTTCTGTGAACACTGAGTGGTATTGAAGGGGTGGTCCATTACTAGGGAGCATACTGAAAAGTGGGAACAGGAGGGTATTTCTCCTTGCATTTACAAATGCTAAAGGGATGTCAAGATGAAGGGAGGGTAAAGATTGCTGATTGTTTATTTTTTTAAAAGGCAAGAAAAATCTTAAGATCATGTGAGAGTGTATAAAGTGGCCTCTTAGGAAAAAAATGCTCATAATGATAAGTGATTAACACTTCCCTGACTGTTTTTATTAATAAGTACACTTAATTTCATGACTTTTCCTTATGGCTGAATCTTTGCCCATGAAATGAATGTGTATACTTCAAGACTGGTCTAGTGATCTATGCCAAGGATTCCACTACTAATTATAGCTCATAGTTCTTGGAAAGAAAATATAAGGTAAGTGAAAATTTACCTATGGTCAAATCAATGCACAGGTGCTTGTGTAGTTTTCATCTGGTACTGCTGCATGTGCTCTCACCAAAGACAAATGCTCCTTAGAGTTACATAAAATATCTATATATTATGTGTGCTGTATACTCATTTTATGTTGCCTAAATGAGTTTAAGTTACTTAGTGGATATTATAAACATGCTAAATAATAAGACTTTATGTTACTGTTTTCTAACTTTGGGTGAACATTCATAACTCCAAAACAATACTATTGTGCTTCAAAGAATGATCCTAAATGTCTTTCTTTGCAAAGTTCAAGAGTATTACCATACCTAGATAGGACCTTGAGGTAGCCAGGTATGGATAAATACCAGTTACTATATAATCCTGGTGGCTGGGTTGAATCAAGTTGGGAAAAGAATTAACAAGTACCTTAATTAAGGTGGTAGATATCAAGAGGTCATGCCAAGATAAGATTTGATAGAATTTGGGCTTTTCAGTATTCTTTCATTTTGAATTTACAAATATAGTATTAGAGAGTTGGACTGAATGTCCCTCCAAATCCCAGATTTTATGTTGCCTTTATTGAAATAGGCCTAAGAAGGAAAATGTAGTAGCATAAAGGGATTTTGCTACTTAATTTATCATTGCTTTCCTTTTTTTTTTTAACTCAGCAATGTACTTCTGTCATCACAAAAAAATTTAAAAAATGGACTTTTTTACAATCAGAGTTAGAATTCACAGGCTAGTAACTCTTAAAAGCCTAGTTTGTGAATTGAAAAAAATAATGGGAACAAAATACACCTTGAGCTATTTCCTTGACTTTTAAAAATTTTCTTAATATTGTAGTTCCACCTAAAATGACTTTAAAGAGTCCATAACGATTTGTCATAGATTATATTTTTCAAAGATAACTGCAACAATATTTTATATCTCATATATTTTTCTCTAATGTGATCTTGACATTCCACCAACAAGAGGTGGAACCTAATTCCTCTCCTCGTGTATTTGGGTTGGCCTTAGTGACTTGCTTGACAAATAAAATGTGACAGAAGGAATGCTTTGGAATTTCTAATGCTAGGTCACAGGAAATCTCGCAGCTTCTCCTGGACCTCCTGCAACATTTGCTCTTGGGAAATGACCTCTTGGAACACAGCTGTCAGGCTCTGGGAAGGCCAGTCCCCACGAAGAGGACATGTGTAGGGACTCCAGTTGACTGCCCACACTGTCAACAACCACTTCCCTCATTCTCCTCTCTTCCTCTGAACTATTAAAGAGCAATAATGATAAGGCACTCACCTCCTAGTCAATTAAATCAGAATCTCTGAGTGAAGAACCCATGCATAATGTTTATAAAATCATTCCCAGGTGATTGTGTCTGCAACCTGCAATAAGGGTTGAAAGCCACTGACTTACAGCACAGCATAACCCTCAGGTGACAATAATCAACTTCTTTACTCTTTCAGGGCCTTGAGACCTGAAAAGTGATATAATACTTAAACAGATATTTGTAAATTATATATCTAATTGTCCCATTATTGAATTACATAAACCAGAAAATAGGGTGTAAGTAATATTCCTTGAGTCACATATTTTTGTTTATTGTGGTTGTCCAATCAATAAGCCTATTATGTGCAGTATAGCAGCTACAAAAATATATTAGAAATTCCAAGAAAGATACCACTCCATCTACCACACTGCTCTATAGCTCATAATCTAGTGGGGAGAAGTGTTTGTAAATAAATATTTCAAACATTAAGGAAAAAATACAGTAAGTGAAGTATGTGGTTCATAATAGAATACAAAGCCATCTTTAGGGATGGCTTCATGGACATGCAAGCAGTGCAGTTGCTGGTGGGTTTAATGCTTTGCTCCGAACAACACCACTTTGAAATTCTTAATCATTTTTATCTTCGAGTTTGTGCTTTGTAAGTTGAAGACCAGTGGGCCAATGGAGTATGCACCAGAAGCTTGGAGTTCCACCCCACAACATGCCTCGCCTCCCCTGCCTGGGTTCTCCCCTCTTGCTTCCAGCCCTGCTTCCAGCCCTCTACCACTGCCAACCTGTGTCTAACATGGCAGCAGCTAGGACTAATGGAGAATGTGGGACTTGGGCGACCTAGGTGAAGGTGCAGGAAGGTTAATCGGGTATGCATCAGCACTCAGGTGAGCTGCTAGTCCCATGATGCACCCCGTAGTCAATTCTTGCCCAACCCCAAATCCAAGTATCTAGTGCCATAAATTGGAATCCCTTGGAAATCACCTGTCTACCAACTGTGGGAAGAGGAGATTGACTTTCTCACATCCAGGTGGAGGCTTACTTTTTTTTTCCCACTTGATCCCCAAAATTATGTAGATGGCCCTAGTCATCTTTGTTTCTGAAGGAGTGATGCTTACACCGAGTCTATATTCAGTAGCATTTTGTTCCATTTATGTATGTGTGATGTGTTAGTTAATAGCATAAAATTGGATTAAGCATTCAATCATATTTCTCAGCAGAGATGACAAAACAAAACTGATGTGCATTAACTGTATGGCAGACAAGTAATGAGAAAGCACCAAGCAGGCAGAAGGAAAATGAATCAAGGAATAACTTCTCCTGTTTGGAAGCTTACAATTTCTTTTCAAATGGGAGTTTGACCTTTATCTTTTTATAATCTGGATGAAAAGAAATAATCCCAGGCAAAGAATAGGTGGGAAGGTTGGGTAACCATTTTTAAAAGTCTAAAACTAAATCATAAAAAAAGAATCTTGTGATTTAAAAAGCTGTTATCAAAGTACTAGAATTTGCCAACTAATTTCTAATTTTAAAAATATCCATCTTGTAAGAAAATGACCCAGTTACATAAAAATTCCCAAGATTAGTATTTATATCAAAGGTCAATAAGAATTTTGATATCACAACTAAAGTAAGATCTATCTTTGATAGAGAGAGTGTTAAGTATTTGGAACTATGTATATAATTTACCCTAAGATGAAGTAAATTCTCTTTGGAAACATTTCAAGAGTTTTTGCAACTTAAAAATACTCATTACAAGATGGTTTTACTTGTCAGGCCAGTGTTTAATTGAGGTTTCAGCATAGTGAAATATTTCATTAACATTGCATTACAGAAATATGAATTGGATGATTATTTTTTTCCAGTTCTCTTGATAAGTTCCCATTTTTTAAATGGTTGCCATTTGTGGTATTAATTTGGAAAGGAAAAAAAGTAGGAAAAAAGTTAAGAAACATAAGTTGCATGTTTCTCAGTATCACAGCCAATAAACTGTCTCTAAAACAGACTGGCAGACATGCTGAAGTGCTACTAAAACAGGAGGCAAGGGAACATGAGAAGCCATACAAAGGATGCTAAAACACTGAGAAGGGGAGAAACCATTTATTGCTTTTCTCACTCCTCAATGTGAATGGCAAGTAAAGAAAGATAAATGCCTTCTGAGACGCACTACCTAATACAGAATAGAAAACTATCAGTCCCTAAGCAAAGAGATGGCTGCCCTTGTCTTTGATTAATTAGGTTATAATTCCTTGAAGGATAACCTGTATATTCAAGGACTGCTCAGGACGAGAGAAGACAGTATAGAAAAAGTTCAGAGAATACACGATTCTAAAAATAAAGAGAATGCAAGAGACTTGAAGTTTCTCTCCTGTATTCATAACATATTTGAGAATCAGAAGTGAAAATGGAAAGAAATTTCCAAGGTTATTCTCTCCCTGCAGTGCCACTGAGATAGCTTCCTTTAACCTGCATAATTGCACTCCCTAAAAACTGGGGCCAGATAGCAAAGGTTGTTTGAAATTCTTCATCAATATCAACTTATCCAGTGGAAAGAATGTCACAACTTCAGTAAGAACATTCTACGTCTAATGAGCGAGGGCACCTCCATCTACTTTCTAGTTTTCCTTTTTTGGAAGTATGTTTCAGGACATAGCATGTGATTTCCAGTTCGTCCTGCTACATACTAACTGGATGTCCTTGGACAAGGTACTATATTCTGTGAAATTTAAACCACCATTGAATGTAAGATACACTAGTATTTTATCTGTCACTCAGGAAAAAAAAAAATCTGCCAGTTATCTTCATAAAATGCATCAATAGTAAGATGCAGCCCAACTTTAGAGATGTTAAAAATGTACATCTCAAAATTGATGAAATATGAGTCTTAATTTTCCTAAGCCTCAACTTCCTACATACTGTGGTATGTAGATAGAAGCTAATTTACATTATTGAAGATTTAGTGAGATGAAGCAGGCTGCACAGTAGATGCATCATAACATTTCAATCAGGTTTAACTATTATTGTTGCTATAATTTTTCTTGAATCAACTTGGACCTAATGTTTTAAAGAATCTATCTAGTAGGTGAGGTAGAAGCAATCCACCCCGATCACAGTAGATGAGTAACAATCTTGTGAGAATTTCTACTAGCAATCCAGTGGGCATACATAATCTTCTCAAGAAAGGCAGGGTTGCAGAATTGCAAGAATGCAGTGTCACAAACAGAATCCCTGGATGTGCTTCTGACCACCTCTTAGCTCTCCCACAGGGTCCTCCTTGAAAAAAATGCAACCAGATGAGCCCCTCTCAGGAACTCTGAGATAATCATAGCCAAAAGTAGTATGACTGCAGGTCGTGATTAATATTGATCCTTTCTTTTTTAGGTAGTGCAATTGTTCTATGTATTCTTTGTGTGAAACTCTTCTCTTTTCACTGTGTATAGGGCGAAAAGGTAACATAGAGAGGAGTTGAAAATGCATGTGCTTTTATAAATTGTTTTTTAATTTTGACTAGCAGTCAAATTAAATCAGCTAAGTGAATCAGTACTGCAGGTACAAAGCAGAGAGCCAGTGTTATTTTCCTGTGACTGAAACACTAGAAGCCCAATGCCTTTGAAATGCACTTGTAAGATATGTGATTGGTATCAGCTGTGAGTACAGAGTGACCAATACAAAAATAATGAGAAGGAGAGGCCTGCAGGCAGAAACACCATGAAGAGTATGATGAGTATGTGCATGACTGAAGATCAATATGTTCAGACGATGATGGAATGGGTTTCAATGAGAGAAAAAAAATTGATTGAGTTAGCTTGTGTGTGTGCAGGAAGACCAAGGACTGACAATCTGACACACCTGCCAACTCTGACGTGAACGACGTGGTAGCCTCCCCCTTACACGTTGGCTGCTTTTCTGTGTAGGGTAAAGATAAAGCAAGGTGTGGGCATAAATGAATAAATGTCTGGTTCTTATTTTAAGAACAAAAATTTTGCATCTTCAAAACTATTTTCAAACACTTGAGTCAATTGTGCTAAAATTAATTCTCATGGGATGGCAAATTTGTCTCAGCTCTATAGCATGGGGTCTAATATATAATAAAACCTTGGAAAAATGGTAAAGGTTGCCATCTCTTTTATAGCTTAACAATCAAAAAAAAAAATCTGTGCTACACTTGAACTATGTCCATAGTAACATTACCACTACACTTTCTTCTTACTATCAAAGGTCTCTGGCCTTATTGTGAAGAGCCATACACCAGTTTCTTCACTTTGAGATCATCAGAGGGGTGAGTTTCACTTGTTGTAGCAATGAGCTTAGAGACCTGCTTGGAAAATCTTTTTGTTCTAAAGCTTGCAAAGCTAAAATCTAGTAGTGGAGACTAGTCATGTGCCTAACTCATTTTATAATATGCCTGTGTTCTCTCCCTGGAGACTGGTTCTTATTTTAAGAACCAGTTTATAGGATGTCTGTGTTCTCCACCTGGAGACTGGTTCTTATTTTATTTTCGCCTAACTGCACATCATACTTCTTATTAAAAATATTTTTACTAAAGCAAATCACAAATCATTAGGGACCTTCTGTTTTTTTCCTTCATCCTCCATATTTGTATTTAGAAGATATAGACCCCTAAAATAATCATGTAATAACATTTGAGATTGCTTTGGGAAGTAATTATTATTAATAGTTAAAGAAATTATCAACTTCCCAAAATAAATATCTAAATACATTTTAAACACTTCATAATTGTAGTAACAAATTAAACAACATATTTACAGTCTTTAGGCATGTTCTCATGATGTTGCGAGAATCAACTTTAAATTTCTACTTTAAACTTTAAACAGCTGTTTTAATCAAAAGAGGCTTTACTTATATTGTGCCAAATGGACAAGCATTGGTCTCCACTGGGAAGATATGAACTACAAATATACATGATCCCTGACTCCACAGAACTAAAGTCTAGAGGCTGTTACAGATAAGTATAACAACAATTTAAATACAGCATAGCAAGTGCTGTGATAGGGGATGTTCACAGCAATATGTTGGAAGGAACATATTAAAGGGGCACCTTCACTAGAGTAGTGGTATATAAAAAAAGTATACTCACTTATACTCAGTATAAGAAAATGTATACTCAGAAAAAGTATCATCTAAACAGAGTCTTGAACTAATCACAGAGTAAAGAACATGAGCCTTCCAAAGTACCACTATTGGTTTTTTGGTTTTCCAGATCATTCATTACACCAATTCTCTCCATTTTCCTATTATTTAAGGACGAGATGTCCTCAAAATGTCAGCCAGTATTCTAGATTTAACTTTTCCTAGTGTCTTATTCATTACACTTTTGATTAAAAAATGACAGAATTACTTCAACCTTATTTAAGAAAAGAAGGAAAGGTCCAGAGAAAGTAATGAGATAATCATAGAAATCTAGGGCAAGAGAAAAAACTCAGAAGGTGCTCAAAGCAGTAACAGGAAAGCCAGCAGAAATGGGGAATGTCTGCCTCTTTCTGTCCCTTCCTGTCTGTCTGCTTCCGCTTTCTTTTTGCCTCTCTCAGAACTTTCTCTCTGTCCTCCTGTCTCGTCACTGATTCTTACTGCTATGACGGACATGCACATGGTGCATTCAGAGCCTGAGTTCACATGTCTTCATTTCATGTCACCCATAGAAATAAATGACATATTTCTCAGGCTCAATAAGAAATTGCCAGAAAAAAGATTCTGATTGTCTTAGGTTGAGTCAGCTCAGCCCATCCCACTGAAAACCTGTTGGAGTCAATAGGGTAAGGTCACAGATTCAAAAGGCGGGTTCCTGGCTCAACTGAGAGTAAAATGAGTACATCTTACAGATGAGACTGTGACATGATAGACCTTCAAAGGTGTCTACTGCACCCAACTCTTCAGGAACATTGCTCCCCACTCTTCTATTTCTTTTTTTCTATCTTGCAAGCACTTCAAAGCTGAAAAACCTTGAAATTCATACTCTCAACTTACATTTAATTTATGTCTCAAATTCCAATACTAACTCTTTTGAATGAGTTTTTTTTTTTTATCTTTCTCTCTCTACATCCATATAAGCCAAGCATTTTTCACACTGCACAAACATGTACTTACTATTATAAAATCCTTTTTCTATCCTAAAACTCCGTCTTCTCTAGGGTGTTGGGTCACTGTGTTATGATGGTCCCACTCTTCCTTCCCCTTTTATTCTGTTACTATTTCCTACTACTCTAATATAGGCATCTCTTAAAACTTGGTCCTTGGCCCCAAGCTTTTTATTCTTGAACAAAAAAAATACGTTAAATTCAATGGTGTTAATTACCCAAATCTATACACCTCAGCCAGTGATTCCAATGTTTTCTTAGTCTCCCTGTTTGAAAGCTTATTAGTACCTTTATGTCATTAGCTCCTTGTAGCCAGTGACTCACTAAGGCTTGCTGATCCCTCTTCATAATGTCTTTCAGAATTGTTTCAACCTATAATGAGCACCCTAGTCTAGGTGTCTCATTATTGCACACGTGGATAACAAAACAGTCATCTTTCTATTCTTCATGCTTTCTTCTTGGTTAGGATCATTCTAAAATAACTTCCAGCACTATATCCACCTATTTCTCTGGCTCAAGAACTTAGTTTAACAATTTATTGCTTCTCAAAATAAAGCAAAACTCTAAATAAGACCTTGGAATCTGTGTGTTAACAGGTCTATTTTATCAAGTAAATTATCCTCAGTTTGGTCCCTCCTAATACACAGCAAGACCAGCCACCTCTGTCGAAATGTTCTTTCCTGTCCTCACTGCTGATAGTCTTGCTTCATCTAATCACAATGTCTTTCAATTATCTTTTAAATTCCCTTTTTTCTAGCCCTGCCAACACCTTGGTTTTAGCCCAGTGAGACCCATTTCAGACTTCTCACCTCCAGAACTATAAGATAATAAATTGGTGGTGTTTTTAACCAATAAGGTGGTGGTAATTCGTTATAGCAGCCATGAGAAACAAATACACGTGCACACATTAGGCCCCTGGGGCTGCATTGCAACAATCCCCAGGAGCTGAGTCATAGCTGCACACTTTGAAGCCCACAATTTCTAATTCATTACAGTTATCACCTCTTTCTACTGCTGACACCATAAGCATTTGACTTTATGACAACTAAAACAGCCATTCAAGAACTAGATGACCAAAAGAAATACACTATTAGGTCTACTCTTAAAGGCTATTTAAAAAAAAAAAAAAAAAGGTAATGGGAAAATGTGCTCATGATTGAATAAGAATTGTAGAGTACATATCTTCAAAATATAGCCCATAAAATTGTAGTTTAAGATCTGGCTGTAACTTAAAGTGATAATAGTGTTCCTGAATAGAAATATTTTGAAGGACGATGGCAGGATTTCAGTAAGGCTAGAGAATTTTATTAAAGCAGAATGTACAAGTATTATGTAGCATCCTAAACTTGAAACTGAAAGAAAAGTTGAGCATCAACCCGGTTATCCACAGACAATTGAGCTAATTAAGCATGTGTTCTTCATCCTGTTATTTAAGAACATCTGATCACAAGTATTCTGCAAAATGAACAACTCCATATGTCCAATGCTATCCATTTCTGTGTGCTTTACAAGTCTGAAAAATACAGATTACACAGTGTTCTTTTCCCAGACCAAATTCAAATGTTTAAAGCTTTTTACAATTATAGAATTCTTTTGTTTTTAGCCTGAGAGCTTTGGGGAACATTTTTGTCATGGCTAGTGAAATGATCACTTCAGAATTATTGTGACTTGGTAACAGGTAAAAGAAAATCTAGGCTGCAATAATTTATAAACAAAATAGATTTGAAGAAGTAAGACTGTAAACCAATAACACTCCACTTTCCTAAACTGAATGAAACCTTTGGATCCTTGTACCCAGAAGAGGCCCTCACATCCATGTCTTAGACAACCAGGATGTGGCACTAATGACATTAAGTCCAGATGCCGCCCCCATCGCCGAACTTTTGGATAAAGACCCAGGTAGCAATGACCATTCAGGCTCTTCTGAATAGTTTAAAGGTGAATTACATTTCAGAAAGAGTGTCGTTTTGTACACCACCTCAGAATGTAGTTTCATAAAGCTGTTTTAGCACTTCTTCTCCCCCACAACAGTTATTCTTTTGAAAAGAGAGCCATGATTTTTTCTTGAGTTAATGATTATGGAAGTCAAATAGATGTCATGATGACGAAATTCTAGCCTAATTTTGTATTCAGTAGTTCAGTCTTTAACTGCCACAGACTTGTTATTCTGCTTCTGAATCTCTCCCTCAGAATGGCTGCCAATCAAGTTAACCTACTAAATATGAAATACCTATGATCAAAACCCACTTGTTCTAGCTAAAAGAATCTGCATTTGTGAACTTATCAAAGTCAAATATGAACCCAAACAAATGATAGAAATTTGAAAACGCACTGTTCCACAGCCCTTTGGTACTAAATTGAATAAATTAGCCCAGGACCTGTTCATGGAGTTCTGTGAAAGAATAACTGCTTGAGTTTTTCTCCTGGCTGTGAATTCACTCTCTAAAGTGGCTAATTTTGAAGCCATTAGCCTTTTCAATAATTAAATTTGAATCACCAAGGGAGACTCCAAATTCAAATATAGAGCTAATATTCATTGAATCACTGTTATTTGGCAATCATTTTCCTGGGTACTTTAAATATGCTCTTTATTTAACAACTTTAATTGGTATTTATTATTATTTTCTCCAGTTTGCAGATTAGAAAACCAAGGTCCAAAGAGATCACACAGACCAACAAGGTAAATAGAAAGCCATTCTGACTTCCTATTCTTTCCATTACCACCATCCTAATACTCCCAGACTATCCACTGTTATATAGACAGTGCTGCAAAAAAATTTAGGCAATTCTAGTATGTGGAACTTTCAAACTCCCCCCATAAGATAAAGTGATATTTGTTTCCACAACTTTTTGTTAGTACATGAAATATTTTATATCACAAACATTTTGTATTACAAATATTCCAAAACATAGTTTTACATACAGTAATACACCTTCATTTATTACTTCCAAACAATTACTTTCTGGTCTTATTTTCAGAATGATAAGCCATCAACCAGGCATGGTAGCTCATATCTATAATCCTAGCACTTGGAGGCCAAGGTGGGAGGATTGCTTGACTCCAGGAGTTCAAGACCAGCCTGAACAACACAGCAAGATCCCATCTGTACGAAAAATACAAAAATTAGCCAGGCATGGTAGCACACACCTGTAGTTCCAGCTACTGGGGAGGCTGAAGCAGGATAGTTTGAGCTCAGGAGTTTGAGGGTGTAATGAGCTGTGATGATGATGCCATGCACTCTATCCTGGACAACAGAGCTAGACCTTGTCGAAGGAGAAGGAGAAGGAAAAGAAGAAGAAGAAGGAGAAGGTGAAGAAGGAGGAGACAAAAGAGAAGAAGAAGAAAAAAAAGACATCATGGTCTTCAATTATTTCTTAAGTCTTTACACATTGCTGAGGTCTTTATGTCTTTTTCACAACTACATACTCATGGTCACTATATGTTTCTTCTTCAATATGGTTTTATTTTTAAAGAGGATTCTAGAAGCCTCAATTCTTAGGAACAATGTAATATAGCCAGGTAATTAATTAGAAATTACTGAAATAAGCCTTTCTCACTCTCTAATTTCTTGTTGTTTACAAGTATGACTTCTTTGACATACACATACACTTTTTAAAAATTTAGTTCTTTTAGTTTTCTTATAACTTTATTATAATCTCTTATTGTTCATATTTATTAAAGATAATTAGGAGAAGACATAATAAGAAACATGAATAATACCATCACCAGAAAAAATACTACTAATGTTATTTATATGCATATTATGGTAGTCTTTTCTTTCATATAGAGAAATACTTTTTTTAAACAAAAAATATAATATAATCTTATAGTCTCCTTTTTTCACTTAATTTATTGGAGAGTATTCCATGTAATTAGATATTACTTAACATCACCATTTAAATGTCTACTTAGTTTTCCATAATTTGAATAAAGTGCAATTCAATTTCAATTAACCTGCTATTGTTGAAGATAAAGGTGTTACCAACTTTTTGCCATTATAAAATAGAATTGCTGGGTAAAAGTGTAATGACTTCATATAAAAGACTGACTCCCAGCAGCACTCATGAAAATGATTAATATATCCTACATTCTAACAAAGACTGGACATTATATTTATTTAAAATAGTTGTCAATGTGGTCATTCAAATGGTAGTTTATTTAATTCACTTGTCCCACATACTCTCCTCCTGCTGACCTATACTTGCAGCACTGACCTACACCTCGGAGCAACAAAAGTGATTTACAGTGAATCACTACCAAAATACATTTGTCAGCCCTTCCCAGTCCTCAAAGTGGAGCGATAATGGGCCTCACAGGCCTGCTGACTCAATGAGGTGGACAGATTAAAAGAAAAAGAGCACTTAGAAAAACAGATACTTTAAGGGGGAAAGGACGTACATATGGCTAAGTGCACACCATGCAGCCATCTCTCTCTCTTTTCTTTCACTGAACGGTGCTTTTACTGAATTGACAAAGAGGGCACTGGGTTCATAAATAGACTCCAACAGTACTTTCAGAGCACTTCAGTTCAATTATCATGAATTAACTTTAAAAACAGCATTAACTTTTCAGCATATACAATGTGCCCCCCCCCAAAACAACATATTTAGAAACTAGTTTTCTATCATTGACCTTTTCTCCCTTTTTACTTTAAACTGGCAAGTGAACTTCAAGAGAAAGTTTCTAGTTTCCCTGATGGGATGTCACTTGGTCTTCAAGACCGCGTGGTGTGCCCAAGACTATCTCTGGCTTGAGATGGCTGGTTGATCAGACAGCTAGGCTTTTCAAGGGAAGAGTCCAGTCTGCTTCTAAACAGAAATGTGGATTACGATGTGTGGGAGGAAAAGCAGTTCCCCGGCCACTCTACTTTGATGCTGTGAATTCTCAAATCTACAGGTTTGAATCTTAGTAGCTCACCTGAAGGTGATCAGCGATTAGTTTATAATCCACAATTACAGGGTGGCAATTTATACTTTAATATTTCTAGAAGAGCCATAAAAACTGTGCATTTCATTCACATCATAAATATATTTCAAAAAATATTGTAATTATGTTAAGCCAATTCTTTAATTAGAGGGAATCATATCTGAATCAGTTGGAAGGCTTTTTTAAAAACTATATATCCCTGTATTTACTGCTATTTCACCTAGACTTTCTAGTTTTATCCAGGAACTGCTTGCTGGCACATGCCTTATTTACATTGGAAAATATAATTTTTTTAAAAAAAATCTTATTTAAGAGTGATGCCCCTTTCTGATCAAGAAGATAGTTGCACAGTTAGGAAATGACAGGATAAGAAATAAAACCCAATCTCTCTATAATGCTCAGCCAACAATCGACAGACTAAAACTGCAGGATTTTTAAAAAGCAAGTGTATAAATTAATCAGTATGCATAATTCACTGTTTTAAAGTTTTTCACTAGTTTAACAAAAGCCAAAATTAATTTCTCAGTTATTTTATTTAATTTTGGTAATTTATCACACGCCAGACAAAGAGATTCTAAGCAATTGTATTTAGGATATTTTACCAGCCTGTATTAGATTTTTGGTTTCTGGGACAAATAAGAAGCTCTTTGCTTCTTAAAATAAAAGAATTTCCCTCAGAAGCACATCTTAATAAAGCAGAGGTTTTTACTTATAATTATTATTACTAACTACATCTCTCAGTAGTCCTGGAAAAACAACTGTCTCTACTGATAAGTAGGACGGGACTCATCTATTGTATGTACTGCCTTGTGAGTCCTTGAGCTCAATAAAATGAACATTGGAAATTTCCAAACCTTATTTCAAAAAAAAAAACAAACAAAAAAACATGGTTATAGGCAAAGTTTGCTATAATAAATTTTGATATTAATGTGCAAAGTAAAATTCTGTAAAGCAAGGAAAATATGCATATATTCTAATGAACTCAGTGATTACGGTAGCATCCTGAAAACTATTTTAAGTAACTCTTGAATTTTACTAAACTCTTTCAGAGTACACTCAACATTTTTTTCCTCCACTTGTCTGACCCCAGGTTTGCACACAGCTTCCTTCAAACTGGGCTTCCCATCTTCTACCCCTACAATAGGAAATGTTTTTTTCATTCTTTTTTTTAGTTATGATTTTTTTACTACATTTTCAAAGCATGATAATTTGGATCAGGACATTCTCCATGTAGGCTCTCTTCAATTGTGCATTAAAAGTTTGTGTGTTGAGACAAAGCACAACATACTCAACTAGGATTCTTGCATGGAGAGGAGTTCCAAGAGTCAGACATGAGGAAAATCAGATGTGAATGGTAAGAAAATGTCTGAGCAAATGTCTTGTAGCTCTGGCTTGGTTATGCAAAGGCAATATATGTAACCAAAATGTTTGCATCCCCATAATATTCTGAAATTAAAAAAAAGAACATAAATAAATTGAAAAAAAAATAATAAGAGAAAAGAAAATGTCTTCATTCCTATGTGATGATATCAAATGTTTAATATTATTAAGTATTAAATTCTTTAATCCTCTCAAGTCAAAACTCCTGCAAAACTCACTCAGAATTTTATAATTTACTTATAGCATATTTCGTACCAGACCTTGCTACTCTCAATAGGTGAAAAGTTCTCTGATGGCAGGAAGTATATTCTACTCATCCTAGAATCATAGTTCTTAATAGGTGACCTAAAATTATTAGTTTGAGTCTAACTGAATTATTATTATTATTTTGAGACAGGGTCTTGCTCTGTGTCACAGGCTAGAGTGCAGTGGCATGATCATAACTCACTACAGCCTCAAACTCTTGGGCTTAAGTGATGCCTCCATATCAGGCTCCCACGCAGCTAGGACTACAGGCATGTGCCACTACACCTGGCTAATTGTTTTATTTTTTGGTAGAGACAGGGTCGCACATATTGCCCAGGCTGTTCTTGAACTCCTGGCCCCAAGCAACCTTGTTGCCTTGGGCTCCCAAATTTCTAGGATTACAGGCATGAACCACCATGCCCAGCCTGAATTATTTTTTTCAGATATTTTCTCATAAAATTTAATAGAAAAAATTTGTGGCTTTTGCTTAATGAGCAAGCTTGTGGAAAGATAACAATGTGAACAGTTTTAATACAATCAGGAAAAATTGGGAAAGACTTTGAAAAGGACAAAAAAGATTTCTGGATGTTCTGCCTAGTGTGCCTTTCTTGGTTGCCTCTTTCATTGCTTTGAGTTATTTTATAATCTTATAAATTGTGTAAAACTGATAATAATGCAAATGACTCCTAGCTATAGAAATGCAAATGAATTGAGTCCTGAGGAATGCAACTCATTATTGCTTTGTAGATGAAGCAGTTTTGCATCTATTTCTACATTCATTTCAGCTTTCCTTATTGCTCATATATATTTTTCTTTAAATTCATCTTTGAACTAGTTATAACATTTTACTGATCATCCCATTAATTAATGAGTTAAAATCTTGAGTATATGTTCACTTAATATTTGTATAAACCATGATTTTATTTTTTAAAATTATCTTTTAACAATACATTTCTAAGTTTTCCCTAGCTAGATTATTTAAGCATTTCCAGAAACTTCATAGGTGGTCTTAGAGACTTTATTCATTTTTTCAGAGAATAGTGAACATATTTTCTGATGTAATGCTCTTAAATGGTACTAGGTTATAATAATTTAATATACACAAAGAAAGCAATTTTATAAAATAATGGAATAAAATATCATTTTAAATGCATCCTTTTAGCTACAAATGAGAACATAAAAATCAGTGTCTTTAAATCTTGACCATAAATAAGAAAAGACAAGATTGTACTCCTATTCATGCTTGCTGGAAGGACATTTTCCAGATTTATCTCTTCTAATCTATCTAAACACTAAACAGAGCTGTATATTGTTACCATCTTAATCCCCTTCTCCAAATAAAAAGGTTTTAACATTTCTATTAGAAACTGATTTTAGTGAGGAAAACTAAGATTTTTCAGTGTCCAGCACCAATGCTGTAGCATGGATATCTGCATTTTGAGAAATAATCAGCATGATAAGGAAAAAAATCTCCCGTTTAGACATTTTCTATATGACAAAGCATTAATCAGCAGACTGTCAAACTATTCTCCATACCATTACATTGATCATGATGTCCTGGCAAATTTCCAAAGGAGGAAATTAATTCTCTGCTCACTGATGTTTGGAAGATACTCTCTTTGGGACAGTTAATATTGTCTACAGAGGGGTTAGAACTAGTGTGCGTGTAAGATAGCTATTCTCTCAGGTTCTGTTTTGCCACACTGGAAATAAATCCATCATTGGGAATTGCTTAAAATTAGAACATACTTTGCAACTTTATAAAGCACCCAAAGCACAGAAAAGGTGCTGCACAAAACTTTTTCCAACTTGCTTCATTAAGCCAATAAACCATAATGGTCCTTCAGGAGATATCAAACTTTATTGGACATAGCCAACAAGACTGAAGACAAGAGGGGCTTATAAGTGTGCCTAAAGCATTGGCATAATTTCACTCTTCAAATACCTATAAAAAGTGTTCAAATTTATGTAAAGCTTCTAGCACAGACACATAAATATTGAACCATAGAATTGGCTGTTTCTATACTTTATTACTTGTTTCATCAAAAGGAGTTTTTGAAGGTCTCTTAATCTAATCCCTAGGCAATAAAATTACCACAATTAATCTTTACACTAATAAACTGTGCATATTTCAATGCATATTTGTGAATGGCCTAGGGAATCATAATTAAAAAACAAATTTGATGAACGATTATGCATTTTGGAAGTCAGACATTATAAAGCTAAATGGTAGTGTTTCCTGCTTCATTGTTTAACAAGATGTACTAGACTAAAACATGAAAAACAGTAACCCTGAAGGGGAAATGGTAGGTCATAAAATATTAGATATATAATATCATCTTTACATAGCATTTCTAAGCACAAAAAGAATGTTCTTGTTCACCATGAGGTGGGAACGGAGTCTTATTATCTCCTGGAGTCTGTTTTAGATGGACAGTCTCTCTGAACAGTTAAAGAGTCATGAGGCATTTCAAAGAGGCAGGTGACCTCATTATCTAAAACTTAGAGGAGGCAATAATGACTCAAGAGATGAATGTACTGGGCTTCATTTTCTGGGATTATCAACTTTAATTAACAGAAATTATCCAACAGAACATATAGCTGCCTTATGCATAAGAATGAACCTAGAAAAAAACCCAAGACCTTCAACCCTTTTGCTAACTATCTGGGCATAGATATTTGTAAAATGAAGATAGGGATTATAGTTTTTGGCCTACTGTATTTATTCTGTAAGAAATGGACTTGTTCCTCAGCTAATTAATATCAGTAAGTTCAATATTATATTATAAAATTATGTGAATGTTAATGGAAATAATTTCAATTTGACCTGTTTGCTGTGTGTTTGATAGGGAAAAAAAAATATGTAGTTAACCTGTTAAAGAATAATTAAAGGAAAACTCTATTCTCATTTTAAATGTTGGCCTTTGTCTAAGTTTAAAAGCTGTGTTTGCTGACCTATACTCCTTTGAGGTAGGCTTTCTTTCCTGGTTGGTAAAAAAATGGTATTAAAGAGCAGAGAAGATTTAGAGAAAGAAGAGGACATAAAATTAACTATTCCTTCTTTGATCTTATAGTTTCCTGATAATTATCAAGTAAGAGGGCACTGTTACTTTGTTCTTACAACAAAGAGAACCACTTTATAAAGGTCAGTAAAAGGATGGTTAAGTTACATGCTGAAAAAGAAAAGTGATAAAGTGAAATTAAAAAATGATTTAAAGGTTGACATTTCAACTGATGAAAGGAAGGAAGAGTCCAAGGGCAATAATGCTATGTGAATTGTTTTAAACACCTGAAATGAATCAGAAGATTATGCTGTTTCAGGCATAATTTTAATCATTGTTTTTAACATGTTTATGAAAGAATTCTTTTATTTTATAGAGAAGATATACATTTTAACTGAATCTCAATATTGAAAACAACATGGTCTATATATATTTTAAAACATAACCCAAAGAAACATTGCTTTAGTAAAAAGAAATAAAAATAAAAATAATATGTCTCCAAGAAGTTTATTTTGGTTAAGAAAAAGGGATGATAAGCACTTCTACACCAAATCTTCATTAAGAAAGGGTACTCAAAAATATATAGCAGTTTAATTAATACAATTATCTACTCTAGACTAATTAAAAGACAATAAAATCAACAGTGTTTTCAGTCCTATAAAGTATTTATCACATTACTTGGAGAATTATTTCAATTCACAGAAATCCTATAAAACTACTTAATTGACCTCCTGGCATTTCCAAGGAGAAGATTCCATTCATAAACTCAATTCAATTAATTATTTGCACTTACAATTGAATTAAAGTTTCTTTCTTAGTTTCACCACAGTCAAAGGGAATTGAGCATAAAACTAACTCAACTTGAACTCTGTTGGCATATACCATAATTGGTTCAGAAATTACAGCTGAGATGGTTACTTAAACTCAAGATAAAAAATGTTATCACAAATGATAACATAATGACATAATAATTTCATTAATGTTGAAATTTTTTGATGACCTAAAAGTCCATGTCATAGAATTATACATTGCTTTGTCTTCTGAAAACAGTTAATTAGGTAGTTTAGTAATTAACCCCACTTGGATAGAGCCCCTCTCACTGCCCCTACCCAAAATAAATAAATAAATAAAATTAAAATAAAATGAACTTTCTCTCAAGTTCCAAATAATGCAAAGTTAGTAGTGTTCTGATTTAATGGAGGGGGTGAGGTATAATCTTGTTTGTTACTTTTTAGGAGATTTGAGCTCTTCTCTTAACTGCTATAAATTCTAACTGGAATTCTTACAGACATAGTCATCATGCTACTGATAGAAGCATCTGGTTTTCTTCAGAATGAGAAATGTCCATTTAAACTAAAACTCTATCAAGTCAGTGGTGTTCAAGCCATTAATAAGCTAGCCTGACATACAACTATATTACTTATTTACAATAAATGAAGATAAATAAACTCCAACAGAGACTTCTTAAACATTATTTTATTTTTAATAATACATATTCAATATAGAAAACTTTTAAAATATAGGAAATTATTTAAAAAGTAAATCTCATTACCCAGACAGAGGTAATCACTGCTCACATATGACCAGTGAAGAGAGCAATTTATTTCACTTTGAATAACATCATTTTGGGGCTTCAAGCAGTTCCTGAATTCTAGGATGGAAAAATGAATTTCCCTTAAGGGAATTTTCCTTATGGAAAGGACCACTTTTGCAAGCCTTTTAGTTAATCAGTCATTTGGCTGGTACCTTTCCATTTTTATTGGGAAACATGGTTCAGATTGAGGTGCTGGCAGTTCTTTGCAGTGTTATAAATTGGTTCTGTTGGCAGGATTGTACCTTTGAAGAGTTAGAAAATATTTTGTCCTCTAAATACATATTTGGATTACCCTATGATAAAATTTATTTTTATTTTTTAATGCATGGTGTGCATTCATGCAAGCATTTAGTCACAAGGAAATTAGGAGATTCAATCATGGCAGGAAGGACATGTTGCCCTGATCAACCCCTTAACTTCATACTCCAGAAGCACATGACCTGGATGGGGCTGTGTTCATAGGAATGTTATTTAAGACCAAATCATCTAGACTTTGGGAAATGTAATATAAATATTGTGATTATAGAACCCATGGGAATCCATGCATTCTCCTTATGGGAAGAAGTTTCCTCTGCAGGAAATAAATGTTTCCATCATCCATCATCCTGGGACAAGACACTGAAGGGGGCTGGACTTCCAGCAGAAAAGTCTTTCTCTTCTATAGCTGCAGAGCATTTGGGCCCAAACTCTGAAGATGGACCTTTCTGGAAATCTGTTTCTGGAAGTTGAAATAGTATAGGGGGACCTTGTGAGAAGGCAAATGTGAAATTATATTTAGGCTGTAAGGACTAGGAGCCCCTGTTGATAGGAACAAATCTGTGTTCTATTTCTATTATTCCCATGCCTTTAATAAAATCCAGAATCATTGTGCTGTGGGCATTAGGGAGAGAAGGGTCCCTACTCTAAGACTAGAGCAGCAGCCTTGGCCACAATAATCAGTGAATGGCAGCCATTCCCTGAAGAGTGGAGATCTTGTAAGGTCCGTCAACAGCAAGGTCAAGACATGAAGCCCACAACAAAGGCCAGAGAAGAATCTGTCACAAAGCATGGGTAGACCCACCCCATGAGAATCTCTCAAAGATCACTGAGGGACCCTTCATGACATTGCTTTCTGGAAGGTTGGCTGATGTACAGACACCATAGAATCACATTTTAAAGTCCCAGGCAGGTGAGGCTGATGGCATATGGGAATGCATGTATAAATGTGTCATCATATTTACTTCTAGTCTTGTATTCTACTTTTGCTTTTAACTTACTACTATAAGATGAGGTTCTATATATGTAACTGAATTGTCATTGAATATATAGTCATCATAAATAGGAATATGTGAATTTCACATATGACATGTATGTCATATACAGGTTGAACATTCCTATTTCAAAAATCCAAAATGCCCCAAAATACTTTTTGAGCACTGACATGATGCCACAAGTGGAAAATTCCACACCTGACTTCATATGAGGGGTTGCAGTCAAGACTCAGGTGCACGACAATATGTCATATTTTTTACTGTTAAGTACTTACATGTTAGTAAGTATAAGAAAATAATTACTTATATGAATAAAAATTTGAAGTCACAAATGATGGTGATGCCAAACAAGCACATATTGTCCACATGGGTAGTTGAGACAGTGACACCTTTGGCTTCTGATGGTTCAATGTATACAAACTTTGTTTTATACAAAAAATTATTTAAAATACTATAAAATTACCTTCAGGCTATACGTATAGGTATATATGAAGCATAAATGAATTTTGTGTTTAGAATTGGATCCCACCCCTAAGATATCTCATTATGTATACGCAAATATTCCAAAATTCAAAAAAAATCTCAAATAAGAAACACTTCTGCTCCCAAGTACTTTGGATAAAGGATACTCAACCTGTATACAACATACAAATATATATATGAATGTATAACATGAATATATAAAGCTATAACTGTCATAAATATATCATTTCATTGGTTCTATAATATTCCTTTGTATGACTACTATGATCTGTTCATCTTTTATAATTTCTCTTTGTTGAAGATTTAAGTTATTTTTTCCTATTAAACAATTTGGATGTGTATGCTTTTGTACATAAATATTTTTCCACATCTGTAATAATTTTCTTACCTAAATTAGCACTACCATCTCTGCCTAACTAACAGGTATATTCTAAATCAACATCTAGGACAGGAAATACTGATATCCAAGGAGAAGAAACAAAATTTAGGCTGTCCACAGAAGGCTGGAAGGTAAAAAAGTCATTGAAGCAACTCCTTAGTCTCTCATAGCAGAGAATGGTATCTTACTTCTGTTCCTCACTTGCAGTTCACGGCATTCTCCTGAATTTCTCTGTAGAGCTACTTTATTTGCTTACTTGTGATTATTGCTCCTCCAAACTTAGTCTTTATGTGATTTCAGCTTCCTTGCATTAACTCAAGCCCCATATTAATATCAAGTTTCCTCTTCCTTCACCTAATAGGAATAGTTTCCATATTACTTAGTCAAAAGTTTACACTATACCATCCAGGTCGTGCGTCAGGCACAGTATTGGTGTTATTTGAGTTTACTCCTAGTCCAATCATTTGTAGGCAGAGAAAGGCATGGTCTTGTCTTTTAGAAGGCTGTTGCTACCAGTTACTGTGACTCATTCTAGTTCTGCTAAAAGGCAAAATTGAGTATCAATTGAAATTGCAATGAATATTTACAATATTTTGTATTCAGAAATGGGGCTATGGTATTTCTCCATTTGTCTAAATCTGAAAAAAATGTACAAAAATTTACTGAAATACAAGTATTACATAGTGCATCTTAGGGATTTTTTCCTGTAATTTATAATAGATTCATATTTTAATGGTTATTGGTTATTACTAGTACACAACAATTATTATAATTATTTATCTTTCATTTTGCCATTTTCTTGAACTCCTTGTTTCAAGTCTAAGAATTTTTATGTTGATTCTATGAAATTTTTTTTAGGTAAAGAATCACATTCATTTTATCATAATGATAATCTTATAACTCCTTTCCAATAATTTTATCTCCATTCTTGCCTCTGACTTGAACTCCAAAATAGATAACCAACTGGCCACTTGAATCTACACTTAAATTTTTAGTAAGTATACTGATCTTAAACCACTGTTTCTCATCCTTGCTCTCCATAAGCATTTTATTTCTTTTTAAATGATATTACCATTCATCAAATTGCTTAGATCAAAAGCACAGAAGTTACTCTTGATTTCTCTCTGATTCTTCACATCTTACTTGGAATCCATCAGTCTGACCTGTTCAGTTATGCTTCACAATATATCCCAGTTGAACCACTCTCACCCTCTCTATTCTGGCCATCTCACTCCAAACAACCATATTATTCACCTGAACTAATGTAATGACCTTCTCTCTCTCTTCTACTCTCCACGCCCCACAACCAAACAGAGCAACCAAGGTGATCTTTCTAAGATGTAAACCAGATCGAAACAAGCTCCTTCTTAACATCCTCAAATAACATCTCATTAAAATCATAATTTTCCACATGGAAGCTAAAATAAATCTACTTTCCATCAATTAGCAAAACTATGAGTTCTTAAGCACCAGAGCTGTTCTATGTAGCTATGTAGGAAACATATCTCTTGAGAATAGATCCCTCAGTCAAAGAGGAGAGGGAGAGATAGAATTCTGGTACCACTTCAATATCCTCATTCCTAATTATCCTGATGCCAGATGTACCTCTTCCTTCACACATCACATTATTTTGTTACTTAGGCTAATAAAGTCTTCACTTCTGCTCAGCTATTCTGAATTGGGTTTCTCTTACTTATAATGAAATCTCAATGACTGTAATTGATGTGTGATGTTCCAGGCTGAATTTTAAAGACAAATAAAGCCCTTTTCATCTGAGGTAAATTCTTCTTGGGTAATTTCTAACAAGTCTTAGTTTTTCTTTAAAATGCAATAAAGTAAAAGGTTTTTGGAAACACAGCAGAGTAGAAAACACCTGAAATTTCCCTTCTCACCTAGACAACAAATTGCAATGGCAGAATCTGTCTGATGGTAACTATTTTGAGACTCTGGAGTGCATTGAAGGCGTGCAACTTTCAGGGGAAGGTTGTGATCATAAATTGAGATTAATTTATGTCAATTTCATCTCTACTACAGTAGCAGCTACCCATCCATCTACTACCCATCAGTCTTCTGGCAGGCAGTTGCATATGTGTTCCAGAAGCAGCTTGCACATACCTTGAAGGAGCCAGAGTGAGCATAAAGAATCCTGTCCTCCAAATATCAGGGATTTGTACTCTGATCACTGATTGGTGCTTCTGACCACAGAGGTACAGATAAAGAGGCAGCAACATCATTGTTGCAACTACCATTGTTGCAAATCACTCCTCCTTTGGTTGAAGTGACTTTCCTCGGGGGGATTTAAAGGCCAGCACCTTTTCCACTTCTTACTTTTTCCCTTTCTATGTTTTGGGGCCCAAACATTAAAGACAAAGACATTCAGAAGCAGCCACAAATATGGGGAAATTAGAAAGTCACTGCACATGCCCAAGAGATGACTTAGGCTCAGAAAAGATCTGACAAAAGCTTAGGCCACACCTTGGGTTGATTCTCAGCCCAGAAAAAGCCTACACTAATTGAAAAAACAAAACAAAAACAAATAACAGCAACAAAAACATTAAACCATGGGACAGGGGGAGAAGCAGATATCCAGAGTAGCCATACTATTAGATTCAAATGTCCAGTTTTCTATAAAACAACAAATCACAAGATATACAAAGAAACAAGAAAGTATGGCCCATTCAAAAAATAAGCTAACAGAAACTGCCCCTGAAAAAGACTTGATGGTAGATTTACCAAAGACTCTCGAACTGTTTTGAAGATGCTCAGAGAACTAAAGGAGATGTAGAGAATGTCAAGAAAATGACATATAAATAAAATGCAAACACCTATAAAGAGATGGAAAATATAAAAAGAAACAAAAAAGTTCTGAAGCTTAAAATTATAATAACTGAGATGGGAAACTCATTAAAGGAATTTAAAAGCACATTTGAATAGGCAAAAGAAAGAATTGGTGAACTTGAGGATAAGACAATGGAAAAAATTTAGTCTGAGGAAGAGAAAGAAAAAGATTAAAGAAAAGTGAACAGAGCCTTGGGGTCTTGTGGGACACATCAAATGGACCAACATATGTGTTGTAACAGTTCCAGAATGAGGAGAGAGAGAAAAACAATAAAATAGAATATTTAAAGAAATAATGGCCAACTTCTCAAATTTGATGAAAGACATGAATATAAATATCTAAGAAGCTCAACAAACTCAAATAAAATGAACTCAAAGAGACTTTCATTGAGACACATAATCAAACTGTCTAAAGCCAGAGTCAAAAAGAGAACTTTGAAAGCAGTAAGATAAAAGCAACTAATCATATATGAATGATCCTCAATAAAATTATCAGCAGATTACTTATCAAAAACTTTGGAAGTCAGAAAGTAGTGGGCTAATATATTCAAAGTGCTAAAAGAAAAAAAAAATTCAACAAAAAATCTTACATCCATCAAGATTGTCCTTCAAAAGTGAGGTAGAAATGAAGACACGCCCAGATAAACAAAAGCTGAGGGAGTTTGTTAATATTAGACCTGCTCTACAAGAAATGCTAACAGGATCACTATAGGTTGACATGAAAGAGCACTAGTGAGAGACTAGAAGCTATATGAAGAAATAAAAAGCTCAATATAGGTCAATATGGCACTTATAAAATCTATAGATAGTGTTTTCATTTCTAGTTTTGGTTTTTATACCAAAATCAAGCCCAGTGATTGCTTTTGGTGCCTATTGATTGAATGACATAAGTGTAGCACCAGCAATGAAAGTAGCCAAGGAATGAGTACATGTGCTACAAAGTTGTTCTCAACTGGTAGCAGGGACAACTAATAATATTATGATAATGACAATGCCAGAAGTTGGGGGAGAGGAGAATACCTCTAGGAAGAAAGAAAAGCTAAAAGATTTAGAATTGAGGCAGATCACAAGAAGGATTAAAACCTGAAGCAGAAGGATCAAGAAGCTGATCAAAGGAATCGTTTTAAATTGGAGTGGATGAAAAGCATTGATTATGAATAGAATGGCTCAATGACCTTTAATTTTGATTCTTACAAAAAATTACTGAAATTATTCAGTGATAACATGTAGAATAAAGTTTTAGTGAAATTGTTTTTACAAGAATACATAACTTTTACATTAGGATTAAATTAACACATATTCTTGCTTTTCAGAATGCTATTCACAGACTTATAACTTCAGTGAATAGCAGAAAACCAAAAGGGTAACTATGTGTACATTATAAATCTTAATATGGTTTTAGACAAGTTAACAGATATTCAGGGGCATATCAAACAAATTCTATCTTTATAAATATCAGGAGTATTAAATACTAAAATTTAATCACTACTAGTAAGAGTCCCAGTTTATGAGTTTTAGAATTAGGATGGCTTGACTGATGCAAAACAGCCTGGGTTGTAATTATTGTGTCCTTTGATGTTGCTTTCACAAATTAATTCTATGAGGCTGTTCATCTGATTCTTAGGCTTAAATGACAACAAAAAGAATTCAGGCTAATGATGAAAAAATCTTTTATGACAGTTCAAGTTATTAAACACTGAAATAAGTTAAAGAGATTATTGAATCATTTTCTCTCAAAGCCTAAAAGAAAGCATAGATTCCCATCTCATTGGGATGACTTAATAATAGCATCTTTTATTGGAGGCAGACGGAGAGCTGAATAACTGCCAAATTCTTTCAAATTTGATGATTCAAATCCTATACAGTTTGAAAAGGACTTTCAATTGTGTGACAAAGTTCTTCATAGGCACCTGAAACCTACGTCTGAAAGCCACCATAGGGTATTGGTGCTCATCACCTCTGTGTTTTCATTTATAACTCAAAGCTGTGTCTGTGGTGGGAAGAAATAAGGAAGCAGAAAGGAACAAAGGAATAAAAGTAGAAATAAAAGGATATTTATTACTTGTTTTTTGTATTAACCTACTACACAGAATCAGAATTGGAAGTAGTATTTCATGAGCACAATTTACAAATATTATATAGGCCTCTACAATTCTGCCTGTGGCAAGGCTATCATTCATCACATTCTTCTACATAAAACACTATCATCATGGCACAATTTTATTTTGAACTAAATAATAAACAATATATTTGTCATTTGGGGAAGGATAGAAGGAACTCTATAAGTAAATGCCAAAAAAATTAAAATATCTGAACTTGATATTACAACATGGATACTTAATGATTTCAAGTTCAATGCCAGAAGTCTGCCTTGAGTGAAATCACCTAACTTGGACTACTCTAAAAAAATGTTTTAAGTATTTTAATAAGAGGCTGCTGTAAATGTTTACTTATATCATTTATAAGAATTCCAGCTTTCTTTTTAAAATGGAATTTGAGATAATTATTTTATTAGATTATGGAGAGTATTAGATTCTTCTAGCAATGTTTTTTCCTTAGACTCCGACATCTTTTTTTATAAACACTAAGTGCTTAGAAAATTTATTCTTAAAGACATACCACACCTATATCTGAGCTTTTGATCTTATCAATTTAGTGATTAGATGAGGGAAGATAAAATCCAAGTTTAATAATGCCTATAGAAAGAATGATTGAACATTTTGAATTGCTTTGAGACTTATATGTTAATTTGAGCCACAGAGACAATATAAATACAAAGGCAACAATTGAAAGAAAAGGGATTTCTAAGAAAAATGTTTTCAGTTCTCACGTTCTCAGTGCAGTTACCTAATGAATTACAAAAGGTATATTGCTTTTTGGAAAAAAAAGGAAGGGAGGGAGAAAGTGTGGGAAGAGAAAAGGAAGATGCTAATGCATCTTGAATTACTGAAGTTTTAGGTTAAAAATGCAATTTGTTTAGCAACTTTTATATACACTGTCATCTCAGATGGCTTCTTGGAAGCCAGCAAATAACTTGTAAATCTTAACTACACCAAGCTGCCTGTGAACATGCAATTGAAGTGACAATATATAAAGCACCACAGAGTAAATGGCGCATCACTCTGATTCAGTGCTTGCTGTCATTTTCACAAAGATACGTACACAACCAAAGGCAATGGATAAGTGATTCTAGAAGGATATTGAAGAGGCGCTGAGCAAATATACGCAGCTATATAAATCCACTCTCACCCGTAGATAATTTAGAGGCAGAAATAAACCATGTTATTATAACACAATGCAGCTACTCTTGCTACCATAAAGACAATAAACATCAAAAAGACACTTTCAATGGTTCTATGAAGTCATAATGGAAATGACTTTCATATGGAAAATGTTCAAGCACTGTTTTCAAAGATTAATTCACTTGAAATTGATTTATTTAAAACCATTTCTAACTCCTGCAACCTGACATGCTTGGTTCTTGGTCATTAAGCAATGAGCCCTTTTGATGTTAGCCCACATAATCACATTAGTAAAACTGAAATGTACAGCAAAGAATTTTATTAAAAATTATAACTGCCAAGAGAAGATGGAAATTAAAAGCATTTCTACCCAATCACTAAAAATTATACTCTCAGTAATTTCCTAAGTTAAAATGCCCCAGACGACAATATCTCTGTAACAGTATTTAAAGTAAAGCAAATAGTATTCTATTACTACTAGCTGCTAATACACACAAAAGTTTATTGTTAAGTCAGAGAAATTAGGTATTCTGAATAAAGTTGATTCAACTCTGTGGAATATTATCTCAAAATTGTAGCAGTGGCTAAGAAGGTTAGGACTGCAGGGTCAGCTCAGCATAGCTGTCTTTGTTCTGCCACTTCCTCATTGTGTGACTTCTTGAAAAAGCTACAGAAAGCTTTGTAAGTCTCAGTTTTTTCATCATTTACAATGGGAAATAATTGTGCCTACATTGATTTACTGTGGGAATTAAAGACAGTAATGTGTATGAAGCACTGATGGCCAAGCCCAGCCTAAAGAAATCACTCAACAAAAATTGAAAATATTACCAATATTATTATCAGCCAAATTTTTCTATTATGTAGGAAAAGTAACAAAATTTTATTAGTCTTTTAATATGTGAAATAGGTATAAGCACTAAAATGAAAAGTTCCAAAGAGAACTTTTGGGTTTCTTTCTTCAAGAGTTCTTCAATAGTCTAGAAGCAAAAATACCTTAGAAAAAGTGGGGAGAGGTGAAACAGGGGAAAAGAAAAAAACTGAAGTGAAGAAAGAAATATTGACCAAGCACCTGTCCCCTGTGTAATAGCCCATGGCAGGCACTCACATGTCATCTCATTTAATCTTTGGAGCAATCTGATGAGAAGTTTGTTTCATGCATAAGGAGTCTCCAAGAAGGTAAACCAGGGTTTTAATCCATGTCCCTCTATCCCATGATGCTTCCAGGAGAGAAACTGTAAATATATCATACTAGGACTATACAAGAGAATTTTTTTTGAAGTTCACAAGTCTTCCATTTAATACCAGAACAATCTATCCCCTAACATAGTCATAATTCTAATCAATATTAAAGGTCTTATCTAAATATTAACATCTTACTGTAAGATAAGATTATAAAGGAAAGCTCAATTTGTAAAAGCACTACATTCTAGTAAAAGATAATGTTTATAGCAACAAAAAAAATGTATGCTATAACAGTGTTTCATAAAGTGTGGTCCTTAGATCATATGCAAGAATTACTTGGTGTAACTGCCAGGACAGATTTGCCAAAAAGTTAGTCAAGGTTAAGTTCCTGGGATACTTATTTTGACAATGTACCTAATTTAATACTTCTGCTTTTGGTTCTTTTTATTATTGACAAATAACAATTGTACATATTTATGGAGTACAATGCAATGTTTCAATATATATAGGAATATTACATCTTGGGAATCAATGTCCTGAAGACATAAAATGAATTGCAAAATACCAAGCATTATATATTTATTCATTTCAATGCCACTCTCCATTATTCACACTTAAGCAATGTAGGTAAACCCTCAGACCCACTCTCATTGACATATCACTCTTTTTCTTGGTATTTAAATTTGAACATGATATATTGGGTTTATTTGTGCCAAATAATATATATTGATATATATATATTGGGTTTAATTGTGATATATTGGGTTTAATTGTGCCAAACAAAAAAGACATATCCACCCAGAACTCATGAATGTCACCTTATTTAGAAAAAAGATCTTTGCAGATGTAATTAAGTTAGGAGGTATAATAGGGAGTGAGAGGGGACACAGTGGTTTTTTTGGTTGGGAAAGACAGAAGAAAACATAAATATCAATTAACATTAGATGCTAAAGAAAAAACTATTTGTCTAAATATGTATTTGAAACTTTTAAGAGTAATCATTAATAATAAAGCAATGGAATTAATAAAATCCAAATCACAACAAAATTTTAAAAATTTTGATGAATTTTTTTAAAAGCAGGAATAAATAGAGGAAGCAAGTAGGAACAATGAAGATGGCAGCTAGAGAAGATAAAATAATAGAATACTATGAATCAAAAGAAAGTAAATTAACAAATCCATCCACATTGACTGTAAAAGATATAGCTGAAATAAAATGGCACAGAAAGGTTTAAATAAAAGGACAGAAAATATACATCATACTAATGTGGAAAGAATAAAAAAACATATAGAAATATGACCATCCCTTGGTATCCCATGTGGGATTAGTTCCAGGACACATAGTACTAAAATTAATGGATGCTCATGTTATTATATAAAGTGGTGTAGTATTTGCATATAACTTATGCTTATTTGCCATATACTTTAAATTATTTCAGAATACTTATAATATCTAATACAACGTGAATGCTATGAAAACCAAAGTTGTCATACTGGATTGTTTTTATTTGTGTTATATTTTATTTTGTATTGTTATTTTTATTTTATTATTTTAAAGAATATCTTCTATATTTTGAGGGCAATTTTTTAAATAATATTTTTGGTCTGCAATTGGTTGGATCCATGTATGGCTGACTGTACTAATATTAATTAAATTCAAGAACAAGAAAGGATATTTTGTGATTAAATATGTGATTCCTAAGAATATATGTAGGTAACCTTTACAAACAAAATAATATAGACTTGAAATATATAAGAACAAAACTAGAAATACAAGAAGGATTTAACAAATCCACATTAATACTGGAGGATTTCATCCCACCTGTCAGAAAGCAATAGGTCAAGTAGACAAAAAATTAGAATATGTTATAACTTAACAAATATGATTGAGCATAAACACACACACATTCTTTTGAAACAGAGGAACATAATACCACAAAATGTCTGCAAAAATTCACAATGCATTCGGCCACTAAAATATCAAATAATTTCCCAAAGTACAAAAATCTATCTAAGCTTAAACCTCAATGCAACAGCATTAGAATTAAAAAAATATATATATCCTCCAATAAGACTTTTTACTTAAAAGAAATCAATAATATGCTATCTCCAGGAGACATGTAAACCACAGGGATATACACACAGGCTCAATGTAAAAGGATGGGGAAAAATATTCCACACAAATAGAAACCCAAAGAGAGCAGGTATAGCTATTCTCATATCAGACGAAATTGACTTTAAATCAACAGTGGTAAAGAAAGCCAAAGGTAGTCATTATATAATGGAGAAGAGAACAATTCAACAAGAAGTTATAACAATCCTAAAAATACATGTACCTAACACAGAATGTCCCAGATACATAAAACAAATTCTACTAGAACTAAGCACAGAAATGAATAGTACTATCATAATTTCTGGTGCCTTCAACACCCCACTGTCACAGCTGGACAAATCATCAAAGCAGAAAATAAACACTGGAATTAAATGAAACCCTAAAACAAATGGACCTAATAGACATTTACAGAACATTCTACCCTAAAACTAATGAATATACATTCTTCTCTTTAGCACATGGGACATTCTATAAGATTGATCACATCTTAGGCCACAAAACATGTCTCAACAAATTTTACAAAATTGAAATCATATTATGTATATTCTGAGAACATAATGGAATAAAACTAGAAATTAATTCCAATTTTACACAAAGTCATGGAAATTAAACAACATGCTGCTGAATGATTATTAGGTCAGTGATGAAATTAAGATGGAAATCAAAAGATTCCTTGAACTGAACAACAAATGGGACACAGCTCTCAAGCTCTGTGGGATTCAGCAAAAACATCCCTAAGGGAGAAAATTCATAGTTTTAAATGTGCACACCAAAAAGTCAGAAAGATCACAAATTTACAATGTAATATCATATCTCAGGAAACTAGAAAAGGAACAGCAAACTAAACGAAAGACAGCAGAAGAAAACAAACAATAAAGTCAGAGCAGAAATCAATGAAATAAAAACCAAAACAAAACAAAAATACAGAAGGTCAGTGAAACAAAAAGTTGGTTCTTTGAAAAGATAGACAAAATCGATAGACCTCTTGCTAGATTAACCAGAAATAAAAGAAAAAGGACCCAAATAAGCTAAATCAGAAATGCAAAATATTACAACTGATAGCACTTAAATACAAAAAAAAATCTTCCATGAAAACTAAGATAATTTCAATATGCATAAACTAGAAAATATAGAGGAAATTGACAAATTCCTGGAAACACACAACCTTCCAAGACTCAATAAGGAAGAACTAGACCTCCTGAACAGACTAATAAGGAGCAGTGAGATTGAATCAGTAATAAAAAGTCTTCCAACACACACACAAAAATCCCCAGACCAGATCATTTCACAGCTGAATCCTACCAGACCTCCAAAGAAGAACTGGTACCCACACAGCAGAAATTATTATAAAATATTGAGAAGGAGGGAATCCTCCCCAACTCATTTTATGAAGCCAGTGTCACCTTAATACAAAAGCCAGGAAAGGACACAACAAAAAAAGAAAACTAAAGACAAATATCCCTTATGAATATAGATGCAAAAATCTTCAATAAAATACTAGCAAACTGAACTCAATAGAACATCAAAAACATAATCCACCATAAACAAGTGGGCTTGATCACAGGAATGCAATTATGGTTCAATATATGTAAATCAATAAATGTGATTCACTACATGAACAGAAGCAAAAACAAAGACAATGGGATCATTTCAATAGATGCAGAAAAAGCATTCAGCAAAATCCAGTACCCTTTCATGATTAAAGAAAAAAAAAACTCAACAAACTAGGCATAGATGGAATATATCTCAAAATTATAAAAGTCACATATGACAAACCCGCAGGCAATATCATACTGACTGGGGAAAAGTTAAAAGCATTCCTTCTGAGAACTGGAACAATACAAGGTTACCCACTGTCACCACTTCTATTCAACATAGTGCTGGAAGTCCTAGCCAGAGCACTCAGTCAAGAGAAAGAAATAAAGAGGTTAAACTATCACTTTTTGGTGATAATATGATCTTGTATCTAGAAAACTCCCAGAACTGATAAATAAATTTAGCAAATTCTCAGGTTACAAAATCAGTGTGCACAAATCAGTGGCATTTCTATATACAAATAACAGTCAAGCTGAGAGTCAAATCAAAGAATCAATACCATTCACAATAGCTACAAAGAAAAATGAAATATCTAGGAATATACTTAACCAAAGAGGTGAAAGATCTCTGCAAGAAAAACTATGAAATGCTGAGAAAAGAAATTGCAAATGACACAAATAAATGAAAAAACATATTGTGCTCATGGATCAGTAGAATAAACATTATTAAATGTCTGTACTACCCAAAGTGATTTACAGATTCAATGTAAACCATCAAAATACCAACGGCATATTTCACAGATCTAAAAAGATATTGCTTTGCTTTGTTTGGAAACAGAAAAGAACCTGAATAGCCAAAGCAATCTTAACCAAAAAGAACAAAGCTGGAGAATTGCATTACCCAACTTCAAACTATACTATAAGGCTATAGTAACGAAAATAGCATATGACTAGTACAAAAAGAGCACCATAGACCAATGGAACAGAATAGAGGAACAAGATCTAAAACCATCTACCTATGGTGATCTTTGACAAAGCAGACAATGTATACTGGGAAAAAGAAGCTCTATTCCATAAATGGTGCTGGGAAAACTGGATAGCCACATGCAGAAGAATGAAACAGGACCCCTGTCTCTTGCCACTCACAAAATTAATTCAAGATGGATAAAGACTTAAATGTAAATCATGAAAACATAAAAATTCTAGAAGACAATGTAGGGAAAACACTTCTAGATATCAGCCTAGGCCAAAAATTTATGAATAAGACCTCATGGCAATTACAGCAACAATAAAAATAAATAAATGGGACTTGATTAAATTAAAAAGCTTCTTCACAGCTAAGAAAATAATCAATAGAGCAAATAGACAACCTACAAAATGGGAGAAAACATTCATACACTGCACATCCAATAAAGGGCTAATATCCAGAATCAAGAACTCAAACAAATCAGCAAGAAAAAAACAAACCACTATATTAAAAAGTAGGCACAAGACATGAATATAAGTTTTCAAAAGAAGATAAACAAATGGTCAGCAAACATATGAAAAAATGCTCAACATCACTAATCATCAGGGAAATGCAAATTAAAACCACAATGAGATATCACCTTACTCCTCTTAGAATGGCTTTTATTAAAAAGCCCCAAATCAATAGACACTGCTATGAATGCAAAGAGAAAGGAGTATTTATCCTCAGTTGATGAAACTGCAAATTAGTACAACCCTTATGAAAAACAGTATGCAGATTTCTTAAAAAACTAAAAGTAGACCTACCATTCGATCCAGCAATCCCACTACTGGGTATCTTCCCAAAGGAAAATAAGTCATTTTATCAAAAATGACACCTGCACTTGAATGTTTATTGCAGCACAATTCACAATTCCAATGATCTGAAATAATAAATAAATAAATAATATAGAATAAATTATTGACAGCAAAAATGCCAAATGCAATATGATAGAATACATGTATCTTTAAAAACACTAAACAGCCACTCGAATGTTTATGGTAGCACAATTCACAATGCAAAGATGAGGAATCAACTCAAGTGCTTATCAATTCATGGATGGATTAACAAAATGTGGTATATGTATACCATAGAGTACTACTCAGCCATAAAAAGGATGAATTAATGCCTTTTGCAGCAATTTGAAAGGAATTGGAGACCATTATCCTAAGTGAAGTATCTCAAGAATGGAAAAACAAACACCACTTCTACTCTCTAATAAATTGGAACTAACTGATGGGCACACAAGTACACAGTGGGAAGCAGAAGTCATTGGAAATCAAATTCTCTCTCTGGGGAAAAGAAGAAAGGGAAGGGAAAAAACTCTCTGAACAGGTACAGTCAACACTTTCTGATAGGCACTTTTATTGCCCTGACTCAAGCCATTTGTATCCCATTTATATTTTGAAATAGAAATAAATAAATAATAATGAATAATTATAAAATTTTAAAAGGGAAGAGAATAAAAGGATTATGGGATGTAGCCAAAGTTTTATGCACAGGAAAATGTATAGACATAAGTGTATTTACTGGGAGAAATAGTTATAGGTCTTATGTGAATTAGGAGTTGACGTAAAAATATATCTTGAATCTCATTGAAATATTACTTTGAACTTTTATCCATTCATTCAAATATTTGCAGTAATATCTGAATGGATAAATAAATATATATTAAATAAATGACCTATCCATACTTCCCTTATATACTCATTGATAAAGAGCACTGTGCTGGGAGCCTAAAACCTTGATTCTAGATCTGACTCCTACTAATTTAGGCTGTATGACTGAACTTGTTACTTTTTCTGTATGTCAGATTCCATATCTGTAAAATAGGTGTGTCAAAATAGATGCCCTTTAAGGTTTTTTCCAAAAGTAAATTTCTATACTTTATATTGTTTTGTGCTTTATAAAATAGTTATTTAATAATAAACAAATAATCATCAATATATTATTGTTTATGCTTTATTAGACTATGCCTATTGCATGTTTTTACATTGGTATCATATAATGGAAAGTGAAACTCAAACTGTGTTTGTGCTTTTGTGTGTAAATATGTTCATTTTGACATTGGTCCATAAAGAGATTTTAAGCCTTCATTTTTTAAAAGCTAATCACAGGGTAAACTAACTAAAAATGAAAGATGTGGCATTTTTAATTCCTGTGGCTTAAAATACCACGATGATGTGAGAGTGCTCTAGACCTTAAAAATGAAAAACATTCCCTTCAGTGCCCACTTAGATAATCTAAAGCATCCCAAACTTGTTTGCTATCAATATGACAAAGCTGTCAAAAACATTTCCAATGTCAACTATATCACTCTTCCTACTTTTCAAACTGGTTAGGTAATTTGATTTTATAAGTAGTGATATCTCTCTAATCTGACTAGATCACTCATTAGTAAGCAGTTTGGACTAGCTCACCACATTTTTCTTCAGTTCACTTTAGCCACTTCTGAACACAGTCATGCTTTGTCCCAACGTGGTGCAAATGCCTCCCAGTGATTTTCAAACCTTCTAGCTGTTTCCTACACAAAGTAGCTCTGGCCAACAAGACACATCTAGCTTCAGGGCCAGAATTACCTTCCTCCTTCCTTGTGATGGCCAGGAAATCTACCTTCGTCCTGATTTCCATCTATTCTCAACCTCCACCTCAAATCCTCACCATCATCACCACCACTTTCCATCTTCTCTCTTTTTTTTTCCTTAGGAAGAGAGGAAGATGGGACCTGAAACAAAATCAAAATACTTTTTGAAAATTACTATGGTGGAAGGATGCTGAAGGGTATGAATTTTTTCAGTCACAAATAACGGAGATCACCTCTCTGTTAAAATATGGAACTCCTTTTGATCGTTTTATGGCTATAATATTTGTATTATTACCATTTAAGTTTTATATTAGGCTTAAAAAATAAGTAAAATAAATGTTAAGTTTTACTTCATTATGGCCATTCCTAATTGTTTCAAACCAAATGAGTTTATTTGTATTTAATTATATATGCCAATCAAGAGTGATTAGGTAATATTATCAAGAGTCATCAAATGCAAATGAAAATTTAATCCTGTCCAAATCAAATATCACTAAATATATTTTTAGTAAGACATATTTTAGTTGGATGTGGAGAATGTTGAATCATCATCTTTTATTTTGCTAATAATGATAAAGTAATTGCCTTATGGTTGGTAATTTAATTAGCCCTTACTGTTTTTATATCTAGCACTGGTATTCACTGACTACTTAATAATATCAAGAAAACAATAAAAGTAATGCCACAACAGCAGAAAAGCCATTAGGCTATATTAGAAAAATATTTTAAAATACATATTTTAATTTTTTAATCAAATCTAAATTAGTTTTGCAAGGATACACAAATAAAAATTAATACAGCTGGGGATAGATTATTATGGGTAGTTTATTCAAGCAAATGTCAGCTCTAAGTTTTTCTTCATGTTGAAGATAATACTTCTGGCAGTTTTTTTTTTTTACCTCATTCATTCATTTATCCAGCAAATATTTATTGAATGACTTACTGAATGTGTTAGGAATTACACTAGGTCTGTGGATTTCAAAGGCTTTTATCGTGAAACCATTATTACAGATCAATATATAAAACAAATACAATTGGAGCTACTATAATCCTAAAACCAGGAAAGCTGGACCCCAGAAGAAAATGAGTGAAATCTCTGCCTTTTTGGAAGCATCTAATGAAGAAAAATAATACTATTAATATAATCCACTAATTTATGCATTTGTTCATTCAACAATTATATTTAAATGCCTATTGTAAGTCAAGCATTATTATAGATCTGATGGTCGAGCAGTAAACAATGTCCTTGCAATCAGAGCATTTACATTGCAGCGATATGAGAGTGGCCAAAACAAGCAAAAGAATGACTAATATGTCAAGCAATGAGAAATGTGATAAAGAAAATTAAAGAACCAGAGGAAAATAAAGTGAAGGGGGATCTACTCTGGATAAGGTACCTAAATGACCTTTGAGTGACAGCTTGAATTTGGTCATTCATGGGAAGAACAATCCAGACAGAGGACATGGCAAGAGCAAAGGCTCTGAGGCAAGAGTTTAGATACCACAGTCAAAAGGAGCCAAGTCGCCAATAAGGATAGAGTGAGAGGAAAAGGAGAATGGTAAAAATCAGGTCAGAAAGATAGCCAAGGACTAGATCATGCAGCATTGTAAGGGCAATAGTAAGTACAAGCACCTCTCACTATCCAAACTCTTTCCTTCTGAAGTTGGAACTGAATATAGTTAGATAGCAAAAGACAATAATTTGAATTTTACACTAAGCATGATTGGCCCCCATTGAAATGTTGACAGCAGGAAAGTGATGAGGTCTGGTGTGCCAAACACTTTCTGTGAGTATCTCAGTTAATGTTCTTAATCATGCTAAGTAGCCCTATTTAATCCCTATTTTATAGATGAAGATAAGGGAAAGTAATGGGCCCAAAGACACAAAGCTATTGAGTTAGATGAAGGTTTCAAATCCAAATAGATGAAGGAGTCAAATCCAAACAAAGTTCAACCTCTAAACTGCTTTGATACCCAAATTAAGACAACGTATCTGTTAAAGAAGCTACACCAAATATACACGTACAATTTATTGGGAGGAATTACTTCTCAGTTGTCCCTGAGATTTCAGGTAGAAATGCTTCTTAAATTAGTTGACATTTTATGTCTGCCATAGAGGATGGGTAGGAGTTCTTCAGAAGGACAAAAAGGAAAAGAACATTTTTAGTAGAGGAGAGAGGGACAGTTAGAATAAAGTCACAGAAGTGTGAAACAGCATGATGCATCTGAGAATCAACTCACTATTCTGTGTGGTCTGACCATGAGTTCTAAGGCAGAGGCATGGAGAAAGAGGAGGCAAGAGCAGGCTCAGGAGGTCCTACCATATCTGCTATGGTGTATGGACCAAAAGGTGAGACATTGAAGCCAGTGGGGACCCTGCGGCCTCGGGGCCACATGTGGCCTTCTGGATCCTGGAGTGCAGCATTTTGACTGAATCCAAATTTCACAGAACAAATAAAAGGATTTGCTCTGTGAAGTTTGGAGTGTGACTGAGGGGTCACACTTGGGGATCTGAAGGGCCACATGTGGACTTGAGGCCACAGGTTCCTCATCCCTGGGAAATGCCAAAATGCTGTGGGACCAATGCCCAAGACAAGAACAACTAGAGGACAAATAAACTTGCCAGGGAAAGGGAGAAGATAAGTTTACTTTTAGATGTGATGAATCTGTGAAGATATTCAGTAGGTAGGATACATAGAACAGGAACTCAGGAGTGATATCTGGCCAGAGATACAGATCATGAAACAGGGACACACGAAAGTAGTGAGATGATATGCATGTGAGGAGAAAATATTGTCAAGGTGAAACCCTTCAAAATACTGTCACTGTGGTATAAACACGAGAGGCTGACAAGAAATGGTCAGAGAAGTAGGAGGAAAGCCATGAGAAAAGCATGCTCAGAAACTAAGAGTGTAGGAAGTCTCAGATAGAAAAGAGTTTCCACAATGTAAATCCCAGAGGCGGGTTAAGTACAGTGAGATCTGGTGATTAGGGGTGGAAGCATAATTTGGAGAGGTTGAAGAACAAATAGCAGCTGAGGAAGAAAAGGCAAAAGTTGTAAATGGGACATGCAATGAGGATGGAAGGGAAAGAGTGAGACAAGTCACTATCTAAAGTGAGTCATAAAGTTGAAGAAGATGTGGGAGACCTGGAGTGTGAAAGATAGTAGGGAGAGAGCCAGCAGTGACAAAGTAAAAACTGAAGGCAAGGGAGAGAAAAAAACTCTGGCACAGGCCTTAGGTCCCAGAGGAAGTGTGGGTGCAGGGATCAAGAAGAGAGATGGAAGGTGAACCTTAAAAGGGAGAAGGGATATGTTTCCTGAGACTGGGTGTAGTTTTAAAAAGTCCTACCCCCGCCCAAGATTAACCACAATGTTTTCTCTGCAGAGAAACTCTAGACACATGCTTGCTTTATTTCTTGCAATGTTGTGATAAGACACATTTATTAATATAAAGTGAGATAATGAGAGACAGAAAAAAAAAGGCTGTAGAGTCAGTTAGAAACAAAATCATACGTAGCTCTTTGCACTTGCTTGTTTTGAATCCTTAAATAGGTTACATGAGCCTCAGTTTCTTCATCTATAAAATGGAGATAATAGTACCTACCTCACAAGTATGCAATTACTCACAATATGACAATATCTAGAATAACACATGGTGAATACCAGTAAATGGTGCTTAATATTACTTTAGCCCTCACAACAACCCTATGAGGTAGTATACATGGAGAACTGAGGTGAAAAAAAGCTGAAGTGACTTGCCTGGGGTCATTCAGCTGGTAAGTGGGAGCCAGTAGGCCATCAGATCCAATAGGTCAGTGCCAGGGTCCAGTCTCTTAACCATGAGAAGAACTCCCTCCTTGACCAAATTTTAGTCAGGCTCCTCCGAGCCCTCTTCTCACTTAGCCCTAAAATATGGCCCCTGTCTCATTCTTGGCTTGCTCAGTTCAGTTTTAGCAAAGAATCCTGTTAAGTCAATTTAGAAAGAAGTATCCTATACTTGATATTGAATCAAGTTCTTCTTAGTACTTTTCATCCACTGACTCCTTCACTCTGCTCGCTGGCTACAAATCTCCAGCTGTCTTTGCTGTATTCAGAGTTGAGTTCAATCTCTCTCTCCTATCACAATAGTCTTAAATAAGGACTTCCTTGCCATTTCTAGTAAGTGTCAGGTGTATTTTTTTTTTACAATCATTGTGCTATATTGCCTGTAAAAAGTAATTAAACAGCAATTTAGTTGTAATGCCATTAAACTCAGTAGAAATACAACATAACATATCAATCAGGGGTGAGACTATAGAGCAGGACTCTCTAGCAGGGGTCCTCAAACTTTTTAAACAGGGGGTCTGTCTCTCAGACTGGTGGAGGGATGGACTATAGTATTAAAAAAAAAACTATGAACAAATTCCTATAAACAATGCACATATCTTATTTTGAAGTAAAAAAACAAACGGGCAAAAACACCCACATGTGGCCCGTGGGCCGTGGTTTGAGACGCCTGCTCTCTAGGATGTTCTGCTACTTCCCAGCAGGACCTTAGGAAAGTTGCCTATGTTCTCTGCTTTAGGTAGACTCATCTGCAAAATGAAGATTATAACAATACTATCTACTTCACAGGTATCTTTGTCAAAATTAAATGGAAGCTGCACATATCGAAGTCTTAAAAATTATTAACTAGTTTTAGCTATGATTAAGAAATATATTGTTATACATATTAAGTGAAGCAAACCCTGATCAATCTATTTAATTTTGCAAACTGTGCTCTAATCCTAGCCCCTCCAAATCCGCATTATCCTGCTGTATAGTTTTTTGTAGCACTTATCATTTAGCATGCTATATGATTTACTTATTTATTATGTTTTTTGTTTATTTTTTGCATCCTCTTTTAGAATGTCAATTCCCCAAGAGGGAGAATTTACTGTGCCTCACCTATGGAAGGTACTCAAGCAATATTTGTTGACTGGATGAATTAAACATTGGTGTCTAAGGAAAAGCAGGTGAGGGAAAGGATGGAAGAACTTAGTAGACATTCAGAAGAGTATTTGGTACTGTCAGGGCTGAAGCAACAGTTCCATTGTATGTTCAATTTTCCTTTAAACTATTGACTTTCTTTTCCTTGTACAGAGAATTCTCAGATGTAGGGTTATTTTCTGACTTGATAGTAGAATGAAAAAAATGGACCAAAAAAATAAGAGAAAGAAGGAAAAGGAAGGATTATGTGAGAAAGAGCAAGAGAGAATGGGTGGGTAAGTTTTGTGGCAGGATTAAGTTGAAGAAATAAGTTAGAAGGAAGCCAAGGAGTGGTGAAGAGCTCTTGGATGAAATAGTTCCCATTACTGCTCCCAGATCCCATGATCTGACTGACTATCATAATGCCTAAAAGACACAAAAGGGAAGAGAATAAATACAACAGGGCATATGGGCATAATTTAGTGAGTGAAAGATTTCCCTGATAACATACATCTATAAAATAAAGCAGCGCTTCTCAATTATTTTTCATTATCACCCACTAAAGAGCCTACTTGGACATTTTTCTTAATCATCCCCATCCCTGCCCCTATGAAATTCTAATTTTGCAGCTATGTTATATACCTCTTGATATTGTTGGGTAGGGTTGAACTTTGAAGGGCCATAATCCACTGTCATGTCTAAGATTTTTTTCATCCACCAAGAACCAATTCAAGCTCCCTTAAAAACAATATTGCCCTCATTAAGAAAGCATGGGTTAGAGCCACTGGTTTTTGACAAAATACCATTTGTTTTAATCATTCTACAGATTAAATCAGTGTTTCTCAACCTCAGCACTATTGATATTTTGGTCCAATAATATTTTATTGTGAGGAATCCATCCTGTGCATTGTAGAATTTTGAGCAGTACCCCTGACCACTACCTCCTAAACGCCGGTAGCACCCCCTCCAACCAGGCAACCAAAAATGTCTCCAGACATTGCCAAATTTCCCCTTTTGGGAGGGGGGGAGGAGTGAATTGTTTCTGTTGAGAACTCCTGGGTTAAAAAAATGAACATAAAAGTATTTTATTATTTTTCCAAGGACATAGCAAATAAGAAAACTACTGTAGACAGAATTTTCCTCAAGAAGAACAATAAACACTAGACCATTTATAGAGAATGCTGCAGAGAGATGATTTATCTTACCAAATTATCATTTTCTAAAGAGCTAATAATCTTCAGTTTTAAAATTCAGTACAAATGAATCATCTCGCCTTTCTCATAAATTTTATTCTTAATACCTGACCTGGTTTTTATTAAAATGTTGTATAGTAATATATATATTTAAATGTTTTTACCACAATCTCCCATCTATATTTATGCCTTTAAAGTAATCTATGTAAAACTTCCAGGATTTAAATAGACTAAATATGCTAAAATTATACATTTTACTCAGAGAAAGCAAATATGCAAAAGCAATGAGTATTTACATAGCTATAATATGTGAGAAATCTAGGAAGATAGCTAATGATTATTCTTTGCTGTGTATTGTTATATATATTTTATCATGTTTTATAATTATATATCTTTCTGCAATTAACTATCATTATCTCCATTTCACAGATGGGAAAATAGATGCTAAAATAAATTGCTTAGGGCCCGTCACACAGAAGGTAGCAAGATTTTAATTCAATTCAGCTTTATGTAGCTTCAAAATTTCTTCTTAGTCTATACCAGGCTTTTAGATTCAGTTTTCCTCTTAAATAATTTTCTTTTCTTTTTCTTCATTCTAATAAACTCCACAGGAGATGATGGAAAAGAACTTCCTCTTACCTGTAAAGGAGGTTTTGAAAAGTTGAGGCTTCCTTTCAACACCGGAAATGCCAGTTTATTGATGCTTTAGATAGATTTGTCTTATGTTAAGCCTACCAAAGCAAGCAAAAGGCAAAGACCAACCTTATCTCCATCAACAATGAATCTTCAGGGCAGTCTTTTATAACTTTCGATGTTTAATACTAAAGTAAAGCAGGGGCTATATCTTTTTCTAAGATTTATAGGTCCAGAGAAGCTTTAAAATCAGTACCACAATGAAGATTTATTTAAGCAATAAACAAATAGGCATAGAGGTGCCACTATGCATCCAGCTTTGTGACCAGTTTAAGGCCGAATCCTAGCTCTTCAACAATTAGCAGTGTGGGCCAGGTGTGGTGGTGGCTCATGCCTCTAATTCTAGCACTCTAGGAGGCCAAGGCCAAAGGATCACTTGAGGTCAAGGGTTCAAGACCAGCCTGAGCAAGAGCGAGACCCTTGTCTCAAAACACAAACAAACAAACAAACACAATTAGCAGTGTGATGTTGACCAACACCCTTCTCTTCCTGAACTGCAATGGAAAGAAATAGTTTTCAACAGACTGCCAAACTCTAAGGCCTTCAGAGGCTAGTAGGGACCTGGGAAAAATTGGAAATTCAAATTTTTTTAGAAGACTTTTTTTTTTTTCCCTTAAAGGCTCTAACCACCTGCTGTATAGAAGACATATAAATTTAATTTTTTCTTCAAACAAAATGAGGTAGAGATGAAGATTTGGGCCCTTAGCTTAGGCAAAGGAACTTTGGACTAATTATCTAGAAGTTCCCTTCCAAGTTTGCTATTCTATGATTTGAGATTTTTGCCCTTAAGAAGCTTATGTTTTAACCTTTGGGGTAAGATTAAAAATACATTATATTAGATTAAAGGTAGTATACACTTATAATACCATTAATTGCCTGGCATTAATTATATAATCTAAAGCCTTAGTACTCAGAGTATTGTGGCCCGCTGGCCATTCACTAAGGGCTTGTCAGAAATATCTCACTCCAGAAATGCTAAAACAAAATCTGTGTTGCGACAGGATCTCCAGGTGAGTCAAATACATATTAAAATTTGAGAAGCCAGATCAAATGTAGTGTTTCTCCAAGGTTGGACTGCCTACAACAAAATCATGCTTGGGAGCATTTGATAAAGATGCAGATACTGGGGCCCACTGCAGACTCACCAAACCAGAATCTCAGAATATGAAGTCAGAAATCATTGTTATTAATAGGCAGCCCAGATGATGCTTGCACACAATAAAATTTGAGAAACATCATTTAATGTAGTTCAGAGATCTGAGAGTCTTTTGGTAAGTCAGAAAGAGAAAAAGAAACAGAAAAGGCTGTGAGTTTAAAAATAGAATATTGGATACTGGAATATCACTTTCAAAGTTCAAGAAACTGGGGCAAATTAGAGCTAATTATCAACAACAAGCAATTAAGCAGAGGTTAGCTGCAGGGGAGGATGGTTAGTTAGATCAGGTGGATACAGTTTGTCCCAGAAGTTAACAAGAAGGACTCCCCTGGGAGCTATAAAAGGCAGCTTTTCAACTTGAGACCTGGGGGATGGGGTCACTGAGGAAAACCTTCCAGTGACCAGAGTTATATTTATCCTCCTGCCTAAGGCACTCACCAATTAGGTGTGCCATAAATGCAAGTTGGCCTTCCTGCTAGAAAAGACATGAGGGTCGAGGAATGCCTCTCTATGTCCTGTTTTATTAGAAAGGAACAAGTTCTTAGAAAAACTTGTGAGCAAAAGCCTACAAGCAAAGTTGGAAAGAAAAAGACTCTGGGAACATGGTATGGAATTAAAACTCCCATCAAAGTTCTGAAGAGTGGAAGAATATGACAAAGAGGAAAAAGAAAAATTCTACATGATTACTACCCCAGTGTTGTTCATGACCCACAAGCATCAGCTTCTCCTGGAGGCTTGTTAGGAATTCAGACTCTTAGGCCCCCATTCAAAGACACCCTGAAAAGGACTCCCCAGCTTAACAAGATCCCTAGGTGATTTGTATGTATTCTATGGTTTAAGGAGCTCTGCATCATATCAGTGGTTCTTGAAATTGATTATACATTAAAATCACCTGGGGAGCTTTTAAAAATTTGAATGCTTAAAATTTTGTACTCTAGAATCTCCGAGAATGGATCTCAAGCATCAGCATTTTAAAAAAGCTCTCTTTATATAGCTAATTTTGAAGACCACTGTTCTATATACTTGGAGTTCTGAATTTACATTACAGGTACAACACTTGGGACTTTTTTTCAAAGAAGGTAGCCACTGACCTTTTTGATTAAGCCATAGCATTCCGTGTGCCATAAAACCTTAAGGTACTAGTAGGTAAACAGATTTTGGGGTGATTTAGTGAATTGCTGTTAAATACAGGGAAGGCAACACATATTGACATGTGTTTGACAGTTAATAAAAAAGTTTGCTCTCTTCCTGCCCAAATGCATCAAACACCCATCAAAATACTCATCACTTTAGCTAATCCTCTGAGAATAAGTGGAAAAGCCTAAAGAAGTCAAAATGCTCCTCTAATGGCTGAAGTATTATGAGAACTAACGATATTTACATCTCTTCTTGCAGCTAAAGGTCATGACATTATACGAGAACAGAGGATTTGAGATGTGAGTGTATTTTAATAATCAGATAATCTTGAGCCTAAGATTAAAGGTCTTTGTTCAAATCTACAACACACACGTTTTAACTACTTGTACAATGAACAGACCCTGACACTTTTACATGCTGGAATATGTGAACTCTTATGGTAATTTTATTCTTTTCTTACAGCAAAAACAATTTAAAATTCAAAAATGTAAGATCATAAAGTAGACATTCAGTAAGATTTTTTAAACAGAAATGTAGAAGTGATAAAACTATACAATTTGGTGTTATGAAGGACACCACACATAGCCTGAAAAGAGTAACTTGCAGGAGGAACTTATCCATTCTCGATCCTCACTAACTTGAAATGTTGTTAGATACAATACTCAAAGCTTCAAACAGGAGAATGAAAATTTATACAATATGAATAATCAATAAAATTAGGTTGAAAAATTAATATGGTTATCAAACAAATTCTTGTTGTTTTCACATTGGTTAGAACTCATGATTCAATATAGCAGGAAAGCTACCTTACACAAAATGCTGCATGACATGTAGAAGACATAAACTGAAATCTGCAAGCCTGAGGGGAGACTGTAAAGAAAGCAAATGTGTACGAATAAAGAGAGAAACAGACAAGGTTTTAGTACATAGAAGAATGGGCAAGAATCAATCTTTTAATATTCAACATAAATTTATTGAATAACTACTTATTAGATAACTATGATATTGAGTAAGGCTACGGACAGTTGAAGGCTGGATAACTAGGAGATTGTGTATATATTGCTTTACTACCAACAAAGAGAAAATGAACTCAGAGGTGATACCCCATAGAGAAAGCCTTCAACTAGCTGGACATTCTCATCTAGCTAAAAGTAGACAATCTGATAAATGCTTTACTTGCCTACCTGACAACTTAATCTCTCAGGAGCTTGCAAACGGAATGAGAAGTGCCTCTCTTAAGATCGTTCTGATTCAGTGGAAGAAAGGGCTGAATAAGGAAATTATTGAGACCTTGGAACAAAATGACAACACCATTATACAGGATATTAAGCAGTGTATATGACATCAGGAAAGTAAAGTTCAAAGATATCAGAGAAAAAGCAAGGAAAAAATGGACAGAGAGAAATTCAAGATTTTCCAGACCATGTTTTTAGTCTTAAAATAATAGGCATATTTTTATCAAGAAATAGTAGACATGTCACAAAACTGATAAGAATGTATATAATAAGAAATTCAACAAACAGATTAAAATGCTGAAATTAGAAAACTAAAATTTGATGGAGAAAAAGGAAAAGAACTAGCAAAAAAAAATAGCCCATGGAATATTAGGGATGATAATAAATATGGGGAAAACAATAACAAACAAAAAAAATTGCTTAGGGATTCTATATTGCGATCAAACTGTCCTTAATATGCAAAGCTGGTAAATAATGTACCTGATCAAAGTTCCTAAAAGGAATGCCAAAATCCCCTCACCCCTGAAACTATGGATACTTGTATTTCTCTGAATATGTTGTGATGTCAACTCACTCTCTTAGAAAAGAGAAATTGGAGCCTATCAAACTTCACTATGAGTTGTACTTTCATCCAGAATGTTTAACAACCTTGTTTTAAGGAGAGTGTCTTTATCCATACTTTGAGTAACCTGCACAAAAGGTAACCTACTATAAGGGATTTTTTTCCTTAAGCAGTCTATTATATGCACTTTAGAAAATATTTTGGGAAATGGTTAGACCCAGAGATATAGTAAGAGATGAATGAAACCAGGCATTTTAAATTCAGGTACAATTGAAATATGAAAATAGATTGAATTTATATTAACTTCTAAAAGTAGAATAGGCAGAGTGAGTTTTTACAGCTTTCATTTGAAAAGAATAACACATTGAGTTGTCATTCCTCAAAATTATTAACTCAGCTATCTGTGGCCAGTCATAGGATTTGACAATACATATTGAGGCATCTAAATTTTAATATACTTTAAAGTGTGACACCTCATATTCAGGGTAAAATAGCCACATTTCATCCCAATTCAATAGTAAAAGATAAAAAAAATTATTATCTGCAATATGTAGAGGTCAGCTCATGTAGTAGTAAATGAAATACCAATTTTTAGATTCTACAGATCAATCCCCAAAAATGTATCATTTAGAAGTGATAATCCTCTGAAATGAAAATAATATTGTATTATGGTTTGACTTCAGTAGTGTCCAGTGCTGTTTGGAAAATGTTTTAATCTTACTTTAAACCATGCGTTCCAAAATTCCAAAAATGATTAATGTAAAATTCAAATACATTAGGCTGACCACTGTTCTTTTGAACAACAAAATTTACATTGAATTTATTTACATTAATGATTGTTTTATCTGGTAAGTAATCAACTAAATTGAACTCTTTTCCACTTATTTTCAAGATGAAAATATATATGAATTTTCCTAGTGAATGTTTTAGAGAAAATAAGATCTTCAAGAACATCTACAATAGTGAGAGAAAAAAAGCATGGCATCATGCACATAAAGTTATTTTAGATCCCACCTAGGCTGAACTACTGTAAAAAATCATGCATATTGAAGAATAATTTTTTAAACCTAAGCCGCAAGTAAAACTTTAAAAGATGTTTTAAGAAAAAATAAATTAGTCTACATGTACCTTATTCTTAGACGTAATTAGGCCAGTGGTGGATAATTTAAATGCCCTCAAAGGACAAATCAAGTAAATTTTAACACAGACTTTCTCCCCCAAAGATTAAATAGTATTAAGCAACCAGAAACATTTTTTTAACTTCCAAAATAAAGTAGCCTTCCATTCTTCCTGAAGCCTGGGAAGTCTTTTGTTTTTGTTCTTTGTTTATGTGTGTATGTGTGTGTGTGTGTGTGTTATTTTTTCGCTTTTAATAGATATGGTTACAAACACTTTCATTTTAAATGCTCTATAAGAAAAAGAGCAGTGCAAGAACAATATATATGGTCACAGGCACCTACTCAGGGAGATTAGGGGGAGTTGGTAAAGGAGAGACTTGCCATATAATTTATATAAAGGAGGTTCAGCTCTAACCAACCACTTCCTAGCAAGGATTGAGGAGCAATGTTGCCAATTCCCTGGGTTTTTTTTTAAAAGAAAACCCAATCTTTATGTGAATCCTGACTTTTAAATGTTTGCACTCTGGAAGTCCCAGGGCTCTCACTTAGGGGCACATACTGGGACAGGAGGGCCTGCCCCCTAGTGGCTGGATGGGGCCACGTGACTAGTTCTGGCCAGTGAGTTATAAATCAGATTTTAATTGTGAATGTACAACCTTCCAAAGTTCTTACCTCCCTGCTATAGAAACTAATATTCCAGAATAGTGGCTGCTTCATCAAGCCAGGTAGGTCCAAAGTGAAGACAATTCAGTGCAACTGCCCTCCCATAATATATACCATGGGTGAGAGATAAAACTTCATTATTTGTATGTGGGTGTATGTTATTGTTGTAAGCTTATCCTGGCTAATATAGCTACCAACTCAATTAAAAACACAAATGTAACACTATGTGTGCTAACATAAACCCACACATCAATGTGGATTTGAATTTACCTATGGATCATCAGTTTGCAGTCTAAATCACAATGAGTGTGCTTATTATAAGGGCTTGTGTGCTTTGTGTTCAATAAACAAAAAATAAAATCTTAAGTTGCTACATAGAACATATAGTTCTGGCATTAATTTGTGAAGGAGGTGGAAGAGGAGGGGAGAAGGAGGAGATAGAAGGGAGAAGAGGAAGAAGAGAATAACAAATGGAATAAAACAAAATGCACAAAATAAAAAATGTATTAAGGTGATCAGATCTGGTTAGTATTCAAAAACAGTCAAGTCTGTTCAGAAGCCCACGTGGATACCTATCTTACTTTCCATAATTCCCTTTTCCAAATACATCTAGAACCTTCTGAAGTGTTGGGATTCCCTCACAGACTAGGTTTTAAACCTTTCTGCCCCTCCACTAAATGTGCTAGGTCTCAGTTCCTCTCAGGGAAAGCCAGTTAGGAATTTACTAGACCTTTATATTGTTTAGAGTTAATGTATTCATGGCTATCAAGATAGTATTTCTCTTTACTATAGTATTTTTATCTCTAAAATGTCTGTATAAACTCTTCCTTTGGAGAAGAAGCCTATAGCTTAGTATAATAGTTGAGGGTACAGATTTTGGAGCCAGACTGAGTTCAGACACTTATTATTATGTGGCTTTGGGAAAGCAATGATATGCTGCTTTGCCTCCATTTTCTTATCTGCAAACTAAAGAGAAAAAGAATATCTACCCCATCAGTCTCTCTTAAACACTTGGAACAGTGCCTGGCACATGGTAAGTGCCATATAAGTGCATGTTAGTAAGTGAGCAAATAAATATATGTTGGGAATGTTAGGTTTTTGACTGCTGTGAAATATATTACTTGGGAGTTGGCAGGGAGGGTACAGCATTGGTGAAGAGGTTTGAGTAACTGTCAACACCCTTTAAGTCTCACCATATTCTACTTACATGCCTGATATTCAACTTACTCATTATTGTTAACAATAAGAGTCAGTGCTGCCTCTGCTGCTACTGCTGATGTGTTATTGTTGTTTAATCTCAGTGAATATTCCCACGTCAAGCTTACATGACTGGTGGTAAGAACTGAATGGCTGACAGCCATTTTCATTATGTGACAACAGGTGGAAAACAATATTTAACAATAACACATAAAAAGAAAGAGAAAACCTACTCAGAAGCTAAACAAGACATCTGTCTCTTGCTATTGTCAATATACTTGAAAAGCTCTAACCCAACTCTCCAAAAGCCTTCCCTCAGAGCTTAAACTCCAATGCAAAAAAAAAAAAAAAAACATGTCATTTCAGCAAGCCTTTGCTCTTAACTTAGAAAATGACTTGGCTTTTCAGTTTATCTCTTTTTATATAGTCAAGCATAAAATTTATGGGATGCATTCCATCAAAAGACTGCTTCCTCATAAAATATCTTTCCCAGTGTGTACTGTATTCACATGTAACTCTATAAAAGTACAAGTTTGGGTTGACTCCGTTTCTACACCCAGTTGTATTTATGACTTTCAGTAGACAGTCATCAACAAAAAGCAGCTGAAAAAGCTGTTTCTTGGCCCTTTGCCCTTCCCCAACCTCCTCTGGTTTCTGGTGTTCTGGTTGTTATTTGCTGCGCTGCTTGGTGTTGTTTTCATACTGTGGTAACCCATAAAGGGCAGTTTACAAGTCTGTGCAATAAACTGTGCTTTATAATCCTAACTTCTCCTGGTTCTCTCTTTTTAAAGAAAGAGAGGGTAGAGAGGTATGCAAACAGTACTTAGAGGAATGCTTGATTTTTCTAACAGATTTAGAGATGTATTTTCTTATTTTCAAAGCCTAGAATTACCTAGGTGGTAATCTCAAAAAATGTATTTACAAATAATTAAGGAAACAATTCTGAAACAACCTGTAGAAATTTTCAGAATTGAAAATTACTTGAAAAGTTCAAAAACAAAACCTCCAAAACAAATTACAAACAAGTCATCCAGCATATTAAATTCAATGCAGATGTCGTCCGCATCCATCTGTAAATCTCATTTATCTCCTGGAACAAATAATGTCTCATCATGAAAGTTACTACTTTATATATTTTGCTTTTATTTCCTCCAGACTTGACCTTATTCGCAATGTCTGAGGGGACCAATACGCTTGAAAACTATTCATACTTCTTCAAAATACTATATTTGAAACAAAAAACAATTCTGTGTGGTAACTACTTCCAATCCTTACAATACCATCATTGCCTCTCTTTGCTTTATGAAATAGATTTCCATTTTGTGTCAGGAATCTTTACAAATGTCTTTAAACCAGAAACCCCTCAGAGATCAAAAACACGGGAAATACAGCTTTTTGATGATAAACACTAAATTAGACAATCACCAGTGTAATTGCATTTTTGTCTATTCAGGATATTGTATGAAATATAAAAAAGCTAAACATTTTTTCTTAAGTTATTTTTCTATACTTCTTGTTAATCAATATCCAAATACAAAGAACTTTGAAGCTACCAATCAAAACTTAAATGACAAAAAATTGTGTTGATTAAGAGACTAGTAATAAACTTTTGGAATTAGATGTCAGCTATATTTTTATACAGCATTTCACATTTTATGTGTACAAGCAAGAGACTTTTTTGCCTAAAATGCATTCACTCTCCCACTCAACATTCAATAGGACAGCGCTATTAATTCTTCCTCCAAACTGCAAATACATTCATTTGAATGAGGGGAATTGGAAGCCCCATGGGGGTACTAAAATAAAAGCTATTTTCCTTATAACAGAAGCAGATGTTTAAAGAAGTGATTCTAAAACTATGTTTGGGAAAAGAGGTATGCAGGGGTTGAATTCCCATCTCACCCTCAAACCCTTCCTTTTATTTAAAAGTGTAACTAGTAAATTCAACTGTTTAAAAGGAGAGTGAGAAGACACTTACAGAAATCTTGTAAAACTACTTGGACTCTTTTTTGGTTGTTAAGCAATTTCTATTACAGAGGCAAATGTTTCATTTCCCTTTATATCCATTTGCAAAGCAAATCACCTGCAGGGATACATAGAATAATAAAGTCCCAGCATGAAGACTAGGCACACACAGATCCCTCACAAGCCACAGAGTGAGTTCAAGCCTCGTGGCCTTTGGAGACCAGTCTAAGCAGCCATCCTTGCCAAATCTGAGGCAAAGCAAAAAGAATAACCGTGAGAACCAGAAAGAAAAGCAAGCTAGCAGCTGGCAGGAAAACAGGTGTAAGAAAAGGCCATTGGAATAAGGGGAGCACCAGTATTGCATATCAAGTACTTAATACTGTCTCTCACTCTAGGCATGGAAGAAGTTGGGTCAGATGAAACACAGAGAATCTGAAACATAAGATCTGAGGGTTCTTGGAATATTTGCAGCGTATAGAATTCTTGCATCCATTCAACACATATTCAGTGCCTACCAATGTACAGAATGCTGAGGTGACAAAGAAAAAATATATGTAGTCCCATACCTCAAAAAACTCACAGTGACTTACGGAAGTCAGTAAAGGGACATTTAAAATATAGTCCAATAATATTTATGGTGGAAAAAATGTACAAGATGCTTAAAGAGTCCAACCATAACAGAGATTACAGAAAATTCTTACCAAAAGAGCAAGATATTTGGAAGAACTAAAAGATAATTATATTTTTATAATATATGTTTATTTGTTCATCAACAAAAAAGTATAATAGAATTTAGCCAAACCACAAAGTGGTGTGAGGACAGGAACAGTTTATGGATAGGTAACTGAGGTGAAGGCATGAAGGTGAAAATACAGCTCATCTGAGTACTTCTAATAGATTTTGTTGTATCTGGACACAGGAAGAAAACAATCAAAGAAACAGCTCAAAAGATCATGCAGATCAGATTTGTGAAAGGTTTTGTGCACCAAGCTCAGGAGTTTGCATTTTACTCTGCAGATTATTGGGAAACATTGAAAGATTTTAGGTAGGAGAGCGGTATATTTAGATTTGTGCTTCAGAGCAATCCTTCTGCCAATCCTGAGGAAGAATAGATAGAGGAAGAAGGGGATGATCTAGTGAATAAAAGGTTAAGAGGCTGTTGCACAGAGAAAATGAGAGCAGAGATGAAGGGATAGATTCATATGTTTAGGAAACTGAATCAATAGGGTTTGGTGATGGATTGTATTAAGGGAAAGAATGAACCTGATATGGCTATTGACTCTTTTATTCACCCAGTTAGAATATATAGGAAGAAAAGCATGTTGGAAAGGAGGGGAATAAAAGATTGATTTAGAAGTCCTGTAGGGTATTCAAAAAGACCTACTTGGTTACAAGCATTTAGATATAGAGATTTAAAGTCCAGAGAAGCAGTCTATGTTGCAGATATGCATTTGGTTGGTATTATAACTCTTGAATTTGTATGAAGACATAAGGAAGAATCTGCATGCAAGAAAAGTAGAGGGCCTAAGATGGAGCCAAGAGAAATAAGACCATTTAAGAGCAGATGCTTGTGTCTGGCATGGCTGGATATAGTTATATCATGAAGCAAGCTCCAAGCTCAAAATGGCATGAAAGAGTTAAACACAGAGCTACCATGTGATGGTATATATACCTAGATCTATATTCAAGAGAAAGGAAAGCACATGGTCACATAAAAATTTGCACCTGAATGTTCATATCAGCATTGTTCATAATAGCCAAAAAGTGGAAACAACCCAAATGCCCATCAACTAATGTATTGGTATAAAATGTGGTGTTTCCATACCATGGAATATTAAAGAAATGAAATACTGACACGTGCTACAATATGGATGAACTTGAAAATATGCTACATGAAAGAAGTATGCCACATACTATATGATTCCATTTATATGAAACATCTAGACTAGGCAAATCTATAGGAAGTATTTTTGTGGTTGTCTAAGGCCAAGGGGGAGGCATGGAAAAAGTAGGAGGGATGGCTAAAGGATACACAATTTCTTTTGGAGGTGATGAACACGTTCTAAAATTGATCATAGCAATGTTTTCACAACTCTATGAATATGCCAAAAGACACAAATTGCACATTTTAAATTAGTAAATTATAGGGCATGTGAATTATATCTCAATAAAGCTGTTAAGAATGGTATGCAAGGGCACTTAAAAGCATAGGTAAGATAAATACAAGTAAATATGCTTCAAAGTTATTAAAATCTCTCTGAATGTTTACCTAAAGAAAAATAATCTTTCCACTGCAATAAATGTTAGAAGACAGCACTCGTAGGTAAATATTGAGGTAGGGGAACAAAGGAGTCTAATCAGTCTAATAAAGATTCCTCATCCCTTTGGTGAAAGCAAAGTTCAAAGAGTAGGCAAGGAGGGTGTATGGAGATGTTGGGAAGTTATTTCACAGGCAAATATGAAATATTTCACAGGCCTCTGTATTTTCTCCTTACATGGAGAAAATGATCAATTTTATTTTCTCCTTACATGGAGAAAATCCATGAAAGGAGACCAATTGCTTAGCCTCTTCTCATGGTCCCTACTTCTGTTCACTACTGTAAGTGTTGCGGTAAGGAATAAAGAAAACAGGCACCAATTCCTACTCAAACAGGCCAAGTTTACATACTGATTTCTCAAATTTTCTGTAAGGAAAATTATGAAGCATGTAACAGAGTTGTCACGACCACCGCCCTTCCCCCTCTCCATGTTCTACAGTTCTTAAAGAGCCCACTAACAACATCCATCCCATCTCTTGAATTTTAAGTCCACAACAATTTCTCCCTTCTCCAATTACTATTGCACTTACAGGTAGAATCTCACAACTTGGTGTTTTCTAACTTAATGTGTATGTTTTATTTTCTTAACCAGGAAAGAAGCTGTGGCTCCACAGCAGACAGGATGTTTCTGTATGTTCTCTGCCATGCTAGCCAGGGCAGGAAAATAACTATTTCACTCTCAATCTACTTGACTCATAAATATTTCTAGGAGCATATGTTCACAATACTGGCGAAATAACATTCTCATTAAATGCCGGATGACTGCATAAAACAAAAGAATATTTAAAGAGAATGTTTAAAGAATTATTAATTTTCTCAAATTATTTCCTATATATGTTAAAAATAATTCGCAAATGTATCAGAATGTATTCTTTCTCTGCGCTTAATAAAAAGTTGCTGAACCCTTATTGTGTGCTGAGATTTTTGCCAAATTCTGTACACACGTTATCTAATTTTAGTCTCTTATAAGGTCCTATGAGGTGGTTACTCTTATTATCTTTACCCTACAGATAAAAATACTGTGTAATAATTTGTTCAAGCTTACAAGGATTTCCCCATATTAAATGAAATAAATTTGTTAGTGTATTTATTCTTCTTGCCTTCTAACGGCCAAAAGACTCCTAGTGAAATATTGAAAAACATAATGGCTCAGAGTCAGAAAGACCTGAATTTAAGTCCTAAGGCTAAGCTCTCAGAATCACAGTTTACTGAAACATACAATGGGGATAATAATACCTGACTCATAGGGGCATGAGAAATTAAAACATCTGAAAGCTCCTAGCCGGGCAAGAAAACAATATTATTTCATTCTCGGTCTACCTGAATCATAAATATTTTTAGAAGTTTACCAGCAATTCTAGAGGTGTTGAGGCATTTTCCAAGGTATGATTGCAGATATATATTTGCTATAATCTTATAATTTTAAGCTTTTCTTCAAATAGATGAAGGGCATCCCAATTATGCCATCTTGTTCTTATCAAAGGCTGACTATATATTCTACCAGTCATATTATATACCACTCCTAATTTGCTCCTAAATCAAGAGCAGTTCTCCATTTCTTCAGCAAGTAACTTAAAATGTAAACTTGAAAATGACAAAGTAAGGCAAAGTATGTAAAAGTTTTTTTGAGCATGTATGGATTTGTATGTTTGTGCCAGTGCATGCTTAGTACTAATGAGGGAAGGAAACATAGATGTTAATCTAGAACAGTTTTTCAAGGCATACCTCTTTGGCACCACATTCTTGTATAAGAAATATCATTCACTAACTAAATTCCCTACTCATTTATTCCCCTTTGGAAAAATCATAAGAACTGACCTATCAATAATGTATAAAGCATAAATAACGGTTATCTTTCAAAACATAATTAGGCTTGTAGAGCAGTGACAGTGAAATGTATTTAACTAAACGTGTAACTAGTCTCCTCCTCTTGTTGAATCTGGGCAAGAAGCTCTGGTTGAAATGTGGGCAAGAAGCCCTAGTATCTCCAAGTAAAGACCTCCAAACTGCAGCATGGCTCACAGAGGAAAATTCCCTGTACACGTGCTTGAATTGTTTTCTTAGGGTGAATTCTGCTGATAGGTTGCATAACATAATTAAGTGAGTTGTGGTTTTACTGTAGGTTTGACAAATATTTATTGATTGACCACATGACAGTACTGTGGGGATACATCAGTACATAAGAATAAAGTTGCTTTCCTCCTGAAGCTTATTGTGTAGTTGAAAAATAGATGGTAGGGTGATCGTATAATTTATCACACAAAATGGGACACTTTTGAGAGTGAACAGAGGCTCTATTAATAATTAAGCTGAGATAAAACTGTCTGGGGAAAACTAGAACATATATCCTTATACTTACCTTTTTATTCTTTTTCATGGTTTTTGTTTTGTGTTTTTAACTTTTGCTTCCCTAGTGCTGTATGAAGTTTTGGCAGGTCCCATAACTCCTCCTACCTTCTTTAGTCCCAAGAACAGTCCACTTAAGTAATTTGAATATCCTGTCCAGTACAATAATTAAAACTCCAAGCTTCATTTCCCTTGAACCAGTGGTTCTCAATTTGAGGAGGGCAGTAATGAAAGACTAGAGATATTTTGCCCTCTGGGGATATCTGGAGACATTTTTAATTGTCACAATTGGGGAGAGGGGATGCTACTGGTGTGGTGGGTAGATACCAGGGATGCTGCTAATCATCCTAGAAAGTACAGGACAGCCAGCCACAACAAAGAATTATCTGTCCCCAAATCTCCATGATGCTGAGCTTGATAAATCCTGCCTGAAGGCAACTGTTTTCTCCTAGTTGGAGAATATTTTAGAGCTAAAAATCTGCAAAGACAATGGGAAAGTAGTAAGATTCTTCTTTCTCCTTTAGCTTCATTCCTCTACCACTCCTAGCAGTAGTTTATGCCTCTCCAATTTTGACTCAGAGGAATAAGGGATTAGGAATAAAGGGCATATTCTTACAGCTGTTAGATATGACCTGGATTTTTTTCTCTTTTAGATGTAGTGGAAACACAATTGCTATAGGTGTTAGTGTCAGTAGTTGTGTTGTTTTAAACAACAACAGGGCAATAATGGTGGGTAATGTCTCTTTAGGTGTAAAGATTGGGAAGTGTTGATTAATTTTAGTAAAAGGAAAGTTATTGATAACCTGAATTAGAACTGTGTAGAGGATGTGAGTTGTGTGCAGAAATCAGATTAAAGGATGATTAGTAGATAAAACATAGGGAAAGTAATTCTACAGACTCCTTTGGCTTAAGTTGGCACAGAATAAAGAAGGGAATGCAAGGCTGGAGACGGTTCTTAAGAGGAGAGAGATGTAAACAAGTTGAAATGGAAATGGCCAAAGAAAGAGGGACTGAAGACATACGTGTGTGTGCTCACACACATGCACACACATACATGCACAGTGCTCACTGCACGTGCTGAGGCTTAGAGGGAGAGAGGGAGGAAGGGAAGAGGGGAAGAGAGGAGAGTAAGAGAGAAGGAGAATTTTGATAAAGCATGGTCCTCAAACAAATAGGAACAGGAAGGGACAGTATCCAGAAAAATGTGTATGCTGGGCTAGGGGATAGCAGGTCTCTTTCATAGATTTTTATGACCTTGAGTACAACTGGTTTGGTTGTTTTATTTATACCTTTCAGTTAGATTGTTACTTGAATTAAGTCAATAAGACAGCTGTCTACATGATAATCTGAGAGGGAAACGGCCTGAAGTATATGTCAGCAGAATCACTCCTTAGCATTTTGAGGGTTTGCCTCCTGAAGAATCTCTATTAAAATGTAAATAAGTTACCTTAAAAGTCATCATCTGAAAACCCATTATATTTGCAAGGATTAGTTTATCAATTCCTTGGCCAAGGGCTGGAACTAGGGCAAGTTCATTGTAAAGTACGTTAAGAGTTTGGGTATTTGCACACAGGTACTGGCCCAGATTTTTGTGACAGACAAAGATGTAGAACACAAAAGGAAACAAGATCTGGAACACTAAATATGGTCCCAGAGGATTGTATCAGGGGCTGTATAAAGATAACAAGAACCTGGACAGAGGGGACAAAAATGTTCCTTCAGAGGAGCTATAGTATCAAATCTAAACTCTGAACCCTTAAAAATTTTACCCCAGATACCCCTCATATTATTTACAACCCTTCATGAAAAAAGTAAAAGCCAAAGTCCTGGGATTCGCCAGATTCTATGGCATGTACACCTAGGCTCATAGTCCCTGGTAGGCAAGACTGGCTCATAGTATAGCTGGCTTCCTTCAGAAGTCATCAGAATTTCTCATACATCATCAAAACTTTCGCTGCCTTTCTGAGCAAAGACCATGCTGGTATTTGTTCCAGCACCATCAAATCCCTGATCCTACCTGGGGCCTTGGCCACTCAGACATGTAAAGATTAAGATCAAATAATTTGCATATACCACACCCCAGACTCCTGCCATCTTCGTGCTGTAACACCATCCATCCTCTCCTATATGCTCTCCAGGCTGCCTGTATGTGCCAAGGGTAGGGGTTTCCTTAGAATACAGACTCGCAAGTCACTTCATGTTCATATTCAGTAAAACTAGGTTGGAAACAAGTATCTCTGTCAGCTGTAGATGCTATAACAAATTACCAGAGTCTGAGTGGCTTAGACAACAGAAATGTATTTTTCTACAGTTTTAAAGGCCAGGAAGCCCAAGATGAGAGTTCCAGCCCATCTAGTTCCTGGTAAAGGTTCAGCTCCTGGCTTGCAGATGACACCTTCTTGCTGTGGTGTCGCTTGGCCTTAGCTAGATACATGTGTGTGGAGGGAGTGACCTCTCTCTCTTTCTCTTTTTATAAAAACACTAAACCTGTCCAATTAGGAACCCAAGCATTTTACCTAATTACCTCCTAAAGACTCTGTCTTCAAATATACTCAAATTGAGGATTAGAGCTTCAACATGTGAATAGAGAGGGGAATAAAATTCAGTCCATGGTATTCTGCCCCTGGCCTCCAAAATTCATGTTCTCATATGAAAAATACATTCATTCCATCCCAACAGACCCAAGAGTCTTAACTCATTCCAGCATTAGTTCTAAAATCTAAAATCTAAACTCATTCCAGCATTAGTTCTAAAATCTCATCTAAATATCTTCCTAGTCAGATATGGGTGGAATCGAACTGTGATTCATCCTGAGGCAAAATTCCACTCCATCATTGAACCTATGAAACCCAATAAATTGTGTGCCTCTAAATACACATAGCAGAACAGGCATAGGACATTTCCATTACAAAAGGAAGAAATCAGAAGGAAAAAGGACAACAAGACATAAGCAAGTTCAAAACCTATCAAGGTAAATCCCATTGGATCTAAAGTCTCGAGATCAATCCTCTGTGGCTTTGTGGTCTGCCTTCCAGACCCACTGAGACGGCACGTGCCACCCCTAAGACTCTGCCAGGTTGAGATACACCTCCAAGGCTGCCAGGGATCCTGCCCCCATGGCTTTGGTAGGTTAAAACCAAGCCAGTGGCTCTTGTTATCTGTGAATTATCTTCAGGTTATTCTTCCCTTTTCTTGCTGAATAGTATCCATTTACAAGTAAATAGCATTATCCTCCTGTTCTGTAGAATCTAAGAAGTCTGACAGCCTTTCTCCATGTCTTCCTATCTCCACTCCCTTTAGTTAAAACTGGAAATGTTTCTGCTCATATAGTCCCATAATCATTTTATCTAGTCATAGTCCAGCCATCCCTTAGTGTTTTCTTCTGAACATTATTTCTCATTTTTTATGTTATACAATATGGACAAGCTAGAATTTTCCAAATCTTGAAGTTTTGGTTCCTGTTTGCTTAACAATAGCTTCTTCAATTCATCTCTCTTTCTTTGCAGTTTACTATAAGCAATAAGGAGGATCCAAGCTATACTTTCAATACTTTGCTTAGAAATCTCCTCTGCTAAAAATCAGTTTCATCACTGGCAAGTTAGATCTTTTAGCCAAGTTCTTTGCCACTTTATAACAAAGGGTACTTTTCCTCTAGTTTCCAATAACCAATTCCATTTTCCACCTGATGTCTCACCAGAATAGCCCTTAAGGCCCATATTTCTACCAACATTTATTCATGATTATTTGTATATTCTCTAAGAATATGCAGACTTCCTTTCCAGCTCTCCTTTCTTTTTCTGATCTGTCACCAGAATCTCCTTTAACATCCATATTTGTAGAATGTATCTCAAAACGCTTCCAGCCTCTAACCATTACTCAGTTCCAAAGCTGCCTCCACATTTCTAGGCATTTGTTACAGCAGCACACCCACTTTTTGGTATCACAATCTGCATTAGTCAGCTCAGGCTGCCATAACAAAATGCCATATACTGGGTGGCTTAAACAACAGAAATATATTTTTGCATAGTTCTGGAGGCTAGAAGTCCAGGATTAGGGTATTGGGGTGGCTGCATGGTCAGGTTCTAAATGGGAAGGTGCTCTCCTTGGCTCACATACAGTCACATTCATGCCATATTCTCACATGGCCTTTCCTCCGTGCATGCAGATGGAGGGTGGGGGAGAGAGAGAGAAAATAAGGCCACCAATTCTATTGGATTAGGATCCCATTCTTATATCCTCATTTAACCTTAATTGTCTCCTAAAAGCCCTATCCTAAAATTAGACACACTGAGGTTAGGACTTCAATGTATGGATTGGGGGGAGAGAGGGACACAATTCAGTCCATAGCAGTAAGGAATCTGCATTTTCACCCAGCATCCAAGATGTGTCTAAGGCAGGTAGTTCAAAGACTTGACTTTGAGAGGCCCTGCTTTGGAACACATTCCCGTGAATCCTTCCTCAAATGAATGCAAATTAAATTATAACTGAATTCAATTCTAAAATACATGATATAGTATCATATAAATAACTACTACCACATGTCAGTGCTGGTAAGGAGTGGTAAGAGCACATGACTTAGTACAAAGCTCTCAGATACATGAAAAAACTGAAGCCTGTGATGTTGATTAACTGATGGATGTTTTCCTTGAGTAGGATATTTAGATAACCTTGGAGAAGCATTGAGGTGTGACAACATCTTTAAAAAGTTGCTAAATGAGACAAACATACTTCTAAATATTTACTTATAAAAAATTACAGTACATAAAATTCAGTAGAAACTGTTGCTAATTAAATGCAAATAGTTGGTTAGTATGTAGTGCAATTATCTCTTACTCAAAGAATTACATATGGAATACTACATGCTTCATTTCCTGCATAAAGGAAAACAAATTCTCTTAAATCCTCCACCAAGTTGTCCAACACAACATAAATGGCTCAAACCTTTGCCAATGAGCTAACAGCCAGCTAACAAGTTTCCACTCACCCCATACAACCATCCTCATCAGTTACTCTGTACAATGTACTTGACCATTATCACAAATGTTTGTATCACCCAATTAACAATATCATCATATGTTTTATTCTTCCCTCTGAATGTATTACAGGGCAAACAATTTAACACATGAATGACTCTTCTGTTTTTTTTTTTTTTTATTTTATTTTTTGTTTTTCTTTTCCAGAAAAGACTGAATGGTATGTTGGTTGACTTCAAAATATTGTAGGTTGGAATGCTGTTTGCAACTGAGCAGCCCAGGCAGAACTGGATGTAATGGGTGATGAAAGGTATTTCCAAGCACTTAGCTTACCTCCATAATGTGAAATCTAAGAAAACTTCTAGTAAGTAGAGTACTTTTTTGTGCAAAGGAAATGTACGTTAATATGTATTTTTTGAAATGTTCCCCTAGCTCACACTGAGCCAAAGACAGAGTCCTTGATCTGCCTTGATCTGTGGAAAAAAGTCATCTGCTTTTGTGGATTCTTAGAGAAAAAAGGAAATTGTAACTGAGGAGTGCTGAGAAAGGAGAGACAGGACCACCAAAATAAAACAATTTATCATTCATCATGAGAGCATGCTCCTCAAAGTGTTATACCTATACTATCTTTATGAGAAGTAACTGGACATGCTTTTGAAAAAATACAGATTTTAGGACCTTTACTTTCAGGATTTAGATTTCAGGACCCTTTACCAAACTCCAGAATCTCCAGGATTAGGGTCTGGACTAAACATTTTCTAACTAGCCCTCCAACTGACTTTCATGCACGTGAGAACTTTACTCAACTGAGGGGTGGGGTGTGAAAGGAGTATAAATGATCTTCATCTCCATCATATGATCCATGATTGTGCAGCCCAAAAAAACTTGAGAGAAATCAGTGTAACAAACGAATCTCAAAAATAGTAACAATATTTCATAATAACGACAACAATAATAATGATAATTGTTAGCTTAAATCCTGCATCTATCACACTTAAGATCTGAAGTCCATTTTCTTTCTGGCCCCCTGGTGGCTGGTATTCACCATGGTAGCCTTTTTTCTTGCACTATTAATATTAAAAAATTAAAATTAAAAAATTAATTTTTTATTTCAGCATATTATGGTATTATGGGGGTACAAATGTTAAGGTTATGTATATTGCCCTTGCAGGTCAGAGCTTCAAGCGTGTCCATTCCCCAGACAGTGCGCATTGCACTCATTATGTATGTATATACCCCTCCCCTCCTCCCCTGTCCTACCTGCCTGACACCCTATAAATATTATTCCTATATTCCACTTAGGTGTTGATCAGTTAATACCAATTTGCTGGTGAGTACATGTGGTGCTTATTTTACCATTCTTGGCATACTTCGCTTAATAGAATGGGTTCCAGCTCTATCCAGGAAAATACAAGAGGTGCTATATCACCGTTGTTTCTTATAGCTGAATAGTACTCCATGGTATACATATACCACATTTTATTAATCCACTTATGTATAGATGGGCTCACCATGGTAGCCTTTTAAACCACCAAATGATTCTCTAACTTAGATCCCAGCCCACTATTATGCTCTCCAAATAGGTTGAATATCAACTCAAAAAGCTTATCTTCAAAGAACAAGATGGAGCCCCCCTCCCCATAAAAGAGAATGAAGGACAGTCTGTCAATTTTCAGTTTTACTTAAGAGTAAAGGCTGGTAACTAGCAGTTTAGTGAGTTGTTAAAAATGACTAAAAATAACTGTCAAGAGAATTATCTGCCAATACATTCAGTATTTGTCTAAGTAGCCTAGTTACCTTTCGACACTCAACACCTGGCGACATTGCAAAGCTCCTACACACACAGCTGAGTTCTTCTATTCTAAGATGTACATTTTTTCCCCACATTTTAATGTCTCTGAAATCAGGGTGAATTTTACAAATGAAGGTATCTTAAAAACGTTTGTCCATTTCTGACAACTGTGGATTATGCCGTCACTACTTCCTAGGAGATTTCTTTGCACCACTGCTTGGCTCTGATATTTGCCAGAGGAGGTAGCACAACCATTACAGACTCTTCTTTGCTTTAAGTTGGTTAAAACAGAGTCAGAAAACTCACCGGGCACTCAGAGGCTTTTAAAGAGCTCTCTCAGCACATATAAAATAAAGTGATAACAAAACTTTAGCTTACTTGGTACATTTTTCCTTTTCAGTGATACCTAAAATAACAGTGTCCATTTAATGGCATATTAGATCTGATGAAATTTAGAGGACAGTGACAAACTTTAAAAATGGAAAGATGAATCAGTGGGATGGGGGGAGTAAGGGATCTTTTGGACCTCTTAAGTGGGATATGGCAAAAAAAAAAAAAGATATCTAAGATATTTAAATTGTCGTTTTATTTCTGCTGGTAAAATATCATAGTACTTGCCTAGAAGCTATTGCCACTTCTCACCTAGAGACTGACCTTGCTCTCATTTCTGGGATATTGTCTCTGTGGCCACTAATCCAATCACACCCTTCTGTATTCATTCATGCAAACTTCACAGAAAAGGGAATCACCTGTCTCTACCTGTGTAGCAGCACTTCGATCATATTCTACAAAGGCTGCCATTACTGATGCTGTTTTCTTTCCAGTTATTTTTCTTGAGAAAACTGGACGCATTTCTTCAGAGTTCAGTTGGAGGATATTTTGAGAGGCATCATCCAGAGTCACATGGAAACATCTGTCAACTCTGAAAATCAACATGCTTTTTAAGATAAAGGTCAGGTTTAATTCTTCAGAAGAAGTAGCTACAGTGGTGGAAATTATTCCACAGCACTTGAGGATTATTTCATTATACTCCAACAAAATTAAGGCTTTTCATTTACTGTAAGATGGTGCTCTGTGCAACCATAATCTGAACAAATCTGAGTTCTAATTTCAGCTCAAAAATGAGATTGGCCACCCTACCCAAGCATCTTTGACCAAAAAAATTTTTAAAAATTTAAAAAAAGCTCTTCGGGGCATACTTGGATGACCTCTATATTGTCTTGATCTATTCTATTCCAAAGATGATGGGGGGGGACTTGCAGTTTTGAAAGACACATCACCCAATAACCATATATGGACTTTAATCAAACAAACAGATTATAAAATAAATGTATGGCCCTTATGAAATGATTGTAAATTTTAATAACTACTGAATATTCTATGACATTAAAGGATTATCATTGATTTTTAAAAGATAAAATAAAGGTCAGGTATCCATTTTATCCCAGGATAAGTTCCTTGCCAAGTTTTAAAACTCCCAGGAAGAAGAATCCCACAGCGAGGAGTCAGATCCTAAGTCATTTCCATCTGTCTTCCCAAAAGACCCCTGAGGTCCACAGGCTGAGAAACCTCCTTGTCTTAGTTGATTCTGGCTCTTATAAGAGCCAGATAATACTACAAACTGGGTGATTTATAAACAACATAAATTGATTTCTCATAGTCCTGAAGGCTGCAAAGTTTAAGATCAAGATGCAGGCAGATCGGCAATCTGGTGAGGACTGGCCTCATAGATGGTGTCTTATGGCTGTGGCTGTGTTTTCACATGGCAGAAGGTGCAAGGTAGCTCTTTGGGGCCTCTTTTATAAGAGCACTAATCCCATTCATGGGGACATAAACATTCAGATTGTAGTGCTTCTTAAACAAGTATCCCAGACATAGACCCAGTGTTTTCCATACTGTATTATAGTTAGTTATTTATCTGTCTTCCCCTCTAGACTGCTAGCTCCTATAAACTATAGCTTGTTGCTACTCATTTATAAACTTCTCAACATCTAATAAAGTCCTGGTACCCAGGTGACTATCTATACTGCCTGCTGAACATATTAATGGATGATTATGGCTAGTGATTACTTACTCATAGATTATTAGAGCTAGCAGTAATATTAAAAATTATTTAGAACAAAAACTTTATATGTCAGGGAACTGTATTCTAGAAGTTAGTCTACTCTTTCATCATCACATTGTTAATAATTGGCAGAACCACAAAGACTCAGATTGGGTCCACTGATGACTATTGCTTGGTTCTTTCCACTATAAAATGTTATTGTTTGGTTCCCTATCATTTACAGTTTTAATAAGACACACCAATACACGAGAGTACTGAAGCAATATACGTATCATTCCTTCATTCTACAGTAATGATGAACCATGAGCTAAAGGACCCAAGAGTTCTCACATAAACTACCTGAAGCACATCATGAGGCTAACTCTTTACAGACCTTCTGTTTTTACATTGCTACTGTAACAAAGCAAATACATGATTTTTTAAAAAAAAGTTTTGGTTCAGGTAAGAAATGGATAGGAAAAACACAACTAAAATGAGATTTAAATTTATCTTATTAATCCCATATCTCTTAAGTAGAGACTACTACAACTAACTCCAACATTTCCAGCCGAAGGGAAACCTACAAAGAGCAAGTTGACAATATTCACTTATCACTCAGTGTTACAGATCCTTGTCAGTTTTTCAATGGGCTGTGCTGACAGTAATTCTGGAATGCTGGAGCTAAGTACCAGCTTTGCAATAAATGTTTATAGAGCCTCAGTATCAACTTCTAAATAGTATTGCCATCACTTTATTATAATTGCAAATAGTAAAAGTACGAGTAGTGATAGCCACAATTTTCAATCACTGTACAATTTAGAAAAAAGAACACTTCAATACATACAAGAATATTTTCTCCCTGAGGTTCCATTAGCAAGGAATTAAAATAAAACTGCTGACAGTTACTTATCCCATAACCAGCTGCTATTCACATAGTAGAAAACCCTCAAAATGTAACTGTATTGTCTCTGTCCTATATTCACCTAATTTTTTTCTTAGGCACCAGGTGAATTTGTCTGACAGTAAGTCCTGATTGGGGAGGAAGTGGGGGCAAGAAGGCAGAACATTATGGTGTGAACATTAAGTCCCAGTCTTCTCCCAAACTGCATCAGACACTGATTTCTTTGCAAAAACACAATGTGCAAAGGCATATCAGTCTCATTCATTTCAGCTTCCTTACTGGTAATTGATCATACTGCCCAAAGGAAATCAGTCCATTTGCTTTTCCATGGGCCAGATTGAACAGAGGTCACTATTCACATCTCTCCTTTATAATGAAGTAATTATTAAAACAATAGGCACTTAATGAAAAGCATGGCCAAGGAAACATCTTTGTCCTCATTCCTTTGAACTTTCAATTGTGTGTATAGATACAGGACTCAGATAATTTTCTCTGCTAATTCTTATTACAACAAAACTTGGGGTTTTTTTTAACCTTCATTCCAAATTTTCTTCCAAAAATTGATCAAGAAATTGTTGATCTCATTCTCTTCAATACAACAGATGCCCATGCTAAACATTAAAAGAAATATCCACCCCCTCAAAAATGTTCTAAGGGAGCTTTGCTCTAATTGGTTTTCATGTCTTGCAAAGAAAAAGCCAGCATACCTGCACAAACAGACTGACAGGTTGTCTGATTCCACTGTGGACTCTTACAAGTCCCTGTGTTCCCCAAACTTCCAGAACATCCTCCGGCAATGCTCATTAGCAAAACGCAGCTGATACCTCTCCAAAGGTAATTGGTTGGGGGTAGGGTGAGATGGAAAGGGTATATCCTTTTTCTCCCTAGATCCCAAAGTCCAAATACTATCAAATCCTATATATATACCTCAACACTAAAATACCCAGAATCATTAAAAAAAATAGAAAAAGAAAAAAAGCAGAAACTTCTTTCCACTAAGAAGTTTGGGAATCTGGTTCATACCCTTTCAGTGAAAGTTTCAGATCTCATTTCCTGCCTTGAGCCATATCAAAGATAAGAGCCAACACATATTGGCACTATTCAAGGTACTGACTACAGATATTAACCCATAGTCAATGATGACCTTTTCTGACAGATTTTAATACACTGACTTCTTACAGACTTTACACAGCCTTAATATACCTTCTCTTACCTTATCCCCAAAAGGTTGTGATTCATTTAGTTACAACCACTTTAAAATGAATCCAGTATATATTGCAATATGTTCAGAAGTGGCTTATGGCCCCAGGGATTGTATAATTATTCCCTCCCAGCTATTCAGTTTTGCTGACAGCACATAATAATTGTGTAGACCTACACCCTACATAACCCTGGAGGGCCTTTCAAAGCAACAAATTTTGAAAAAAAATTAATAAAATATTTCTGAAAATTGCGACAGCCACAACCAAGCACAGAACACTTAAAATACAATTTTGGGGGGTCAGGAGGAATATGGGGGTGGAGTAGAAAAAATAAAAATCTATGCGTATGTGTATGTGCATGTGCTGTGCATGTGTATGATTAAAAGGATAATTTTTCATATAGTGATTCACTGAATTCGTATGTTAACTTCTAAAATTTTATTTCTTTTTTAAAAACACATTCATCATAAAATTTCATCAAGCGAGAGAGTAGGTATATATATATTAGATAGCTATTTACATAGTTCTCCGTAGTTTTCTCTTTACCCTCCTACGCAGCGACTACCAAGGGTACAAACTAGCCCAGAAATGTCAAGAAGCAAGCTAGAAACCTGTCCCACAAGTCCCCAGAGGTAAGTAGTAGACCCATCATTTACAGCTGTAACTTCTCACTCTGGCTATCCTTGCTAGGAAGCTTCAATAAGCACTTCCCTCTTTTGCACTCCCGTTTCATATTTTGAAAATAAATTTTCCCTATTTTACTTTATTGAAAATAATAATCAACCAAAAAATAATCTAAACTGTGGCATAAAAATCATCAGAACAAATCAACTTAGAGTAGTGGCCTTAGAGGGAGTTATTGGGCCCTAAAACCTAAAAAAGAGGTAGAAGGAGAGGAAAAGGAAAGAAAGGGGTAGATTTCTTCTACAACTTAAAAGCTATCATAGGAATAATAAACATGAATAAAATATGACACAGAAAAAAGAATTCCGTCTGTAAAGTTCCTTTGCAATAAGACAGTTGGTACTGACAAAATCTCAATCCCTTTACTTATCATCACACTTAGCTTTATACTCACTCGTGCCACAGCAACCCCCATTATATCTGTGCCTTGGAAAGTACCACTTAATACTGCTTTCTTTTTTCTGTCACATGCCCTTTAATCACCCAGCAAGTTGGGTCAGAAGGGAAAGGCTTGGAGGCAATGCTATCATCTAAATCTGCTTAGCAGGAGTCCAGATGAGAAGTCACTAATGCAACTAAGGGAGAAGTGAAGCTGGTGGAAATACTTCATGTATTCAAGGAAAGGTGTTTTAGAGTTATGCTGACTGTTACTGGCCCAGAGAACATTAGCTTATTTTAGTATCTCTGATTTCCTTCCATTTCTCTGTATCCTTCAGGGTCTCTATAACTATTTCCTTTTTTTATTGCATGAATCTTATTCTGTTATCATGATTTTTATATTTCTGTGCTCAGGTGTCTGTTGGAATGAGGCAAGGCATAAAATTATGGAGTAATTTAAGTCATCGAGTTAAAGAATCTCATAAGCAAAATAAATAGTTGAATGTCAAATCAACCTATTCTAAGTTTACTTATAGCAAATGAGCACAACACATAGCTCTATGCTTACTAGTGGCCAATGTAAAACAGGAAATATGACAGACTACTTACCATTCATCATGTAATGCATCTATACATTATGTATGTAATAATATGAGTACCATTTCATTAGTGTTATGGACTAAATGTTTGTGTCCTCCCAAAGTTCACATGTTGAAATACTGACAATGTGATAGCATTAGGAAGTCATGATGATGGAACCCTTCTGAATGGGATTATGCCTTTATAAGAAGACACACAGGGACTTGCTCTTGCCCTCTGTCTCAGCCATGTGAGGATACAACGAGAAGGCGACCTTCCGCAAACCAGGAAGAGTGCCCTCACCAGACATATCTGCCAACACCTTGATCTTGAACTTCCTAGCCTTCAAAACTGTGAGAAATAAATTTCTATTTGTTTACAAACCACTCAGTCTATGACATTTTGTTAAAGCTGCCCAAACTGACTAGGACAATTAGGGAAAACAAACATTACCCAGTACAGTATTCTAAGGTAAGTTTATCATGTGGATATTTGTGTAAGGGTGAAAAAGAAAGAATGGCAAGGTCTTCTCATAGGCTGCTAATTAATAAAAGCTGCATTAATATATGGATATACCTTAATGTCACTCTCAGTGAAGTCAAAAGCATACTGTTAAAGCATGGAGAAAAATTATTTTCATGAGGTCTAAATATAGGGCTACGGGGTGGTCTAACTTTAACTAGGCTTGAGAATCCAGAAGAATGGAAATTTGGCATCTCGACAGTCACACCTGAGAACAGTCCAGGTGTGGTACAGACTGCCTGCAAGGGACTATCCAAGAGGGAGAGACACCAGGCCTCCCAAAGTGAGGGGAGGGTTGTCAGTAGATCTCTCTTTGGAGAAAGGTGGAGAAAGCTAAGGTCATGAGGTGGGAAGGGCAGGTATAGAAAAGTCAGGGTCAAGAAATAACTGGGAAGTGTCTGGACAAGCAAGGGTTAATACTGAGAATCAAGCAAATGCCTCGAAGCATAAATGAGAGAAGAAGAGTCCAGAGAAAGGACTGATAGCCAAAGTCCTAGGACATTCATTTTATTTAAACTTTATAGCATCATTCTAGACTGATGATTAAACATAATAAAATAACATCTAGTTTTTTTGTGTGAAAATCTGGAGAGCAGAAAATTTGATACTAAAGTCACAAGGAGTGAATGCTTGAAGCACACAGGGATTCTGCATAGAAGTAACACACCTTTTGCTAGAGACCAGATCTGAAAGTGGCCAAGATGACATTTTCTTTTGAAAATTAGAGTATGCTTTGTATTCTTATCCAGAAAGTGGGAGACGACCCAGAAGGCATTCAGAAAATTGTGGTGATATTCAAAATCAGTGTCACAAAACTTCTGCATCCATTACACAATATGACCTCCCAGAAGTTGTTTGGAGTCATGTAATGTAGTCTCCACAAGGGCTTGGTAGTGAGGATGGGTGGCAATTGAAACCTACTCATGAGTCTGTTTCAGGATGACAAGTGACCTGAGGAAGGAACACCTTTTTCTGTTGTTATAAATGCTCCATAAGGTCTGACAGAGGCTCCAGAGCTACCAAGGGAGAGCAAGCCAGAGTCCAGGCAGACGCAGGGGTTTGCAAGGAAGACAGCAAGTGATCCAGCTGGGATGGAAATGCTAAAAAGAAAACTCCCAGAAAAGCCAGAAGTAGCTGCAGAGCTGCCTAGTTCAAAGCTTAGGAAAGAAGCTGTAATGGTGAGTGATGATTTAGCTCCACTCCCACACAGAAACTGAAATTATAAGGGGAGAGGGTGTTACAAACCACTGGAGACTGAATTGTCACAATGATTGCTATATAGAAATATTGAAATTTCAATACTGATTGTTAATATTGCATGAGAAATATTGTAGCAGTGATTAACAGCAAATTATAGAAGCCACTTAACAATACCTGTTTTACTTGTAATCTACAATAGCAACTATTAACAGCAATTGTGATAACAATGAGCTCACTAAGAATGGAGAACATTCAAATCAAAAGAGACAAAGAAATGAAAAAAATCATTTATAGAGTATCTGAAAGCCTGAATAGGCACAGGTGTGACAACTGGAAGTCAATTCTGACTGAAGAAAGAATGGTTGATAGCTGCTGGGGATGTAAAGGATATTTCAGAAATGTATACAAGATTCCTCAAAAGCTCTCCTCATAAATACATTCCATCAGTACTCAGAACCTGCTGGAGGCTAGAGTGATGAAAGTGCTAATCAAGGAAGAAATTATTCAGGATGAGATATTGTCAGAGAACTGGAAAAAAACACATTAGTTTTAAAAAGTTGAATATAGAAATGTTTAGGAGGAAGGGCTTTGGAGCAGTTAGATCTTAGCTTAAATCCCGCCCCTGTCCTTAGTAACATGCCGCTTTGGGCAATCATCTCACATTCTATCATTACAATGAGTTAAAAAAACAAGCTAAAGAACATTGAATATCCTTTTACATTTTTAAAAATTATTGAGGAATCAAGGAGTTTCTGTATATGCGGGTTACAATTATTAGAAATTCATCGTATTAAAATTTAAACTGATAATTAAAAATATTTACTCATTAATTTATTTAAATATAACAATAACAAACCCATTATATGTTAACATATGTCTATGAAAAATATCTATATTCAAAAGATAATGAAAATAATGTGATGTTTTATATGTTTGCAATTCTCTTTAATGTTCTGAATTAATAGAAGACAGCTGGATTCTTATATCTGCTTCTGCATTCAATATGTTGCAATAAGTTATTTTGGTTGAAGAATATGAAGAAAATCTGGCTAAACATAGGTATGTTGTTAGGGAAGAAAGGAATATTTTAATAACTTTTTAAGATTTTGATACTACCCCAAAATTTGACAAGTGTTAGTATCTCAAAGGTTAGTTGCGATGTGGAATCTGAAACCAGATCAGTGAACCTTGTGTATACTGCTACATTAAAGTTCATTAATCTACCTTACACTAGAAATGTATCTTTTACCAAAGCAACAGATGTGCTTTTTGCAAACATTCCATTTTGCCACACAGAATATTAAAAAGTTGTATATTCAAGAGTCATGATTTAAAACAATTAGCACCTTTTATTGTTTCATCAAAGACATTCTTAAGTGAAACTGGCACTTTTTTTTACTATGAGTGGGTAGCAATGAAGAATTCAATGACTATGAGTACAATTCCAGGCCACTTCACTCATGCTAAGGTACATTTGACCTACTACTGCTTTGTATAACCGGTGCAGTTGTCACCACAGTTAAAAGGGCTAATATTAAGGCATGCTAAATAAGCATATTTAATATGCCCATTTGTGGTGTTCTTATAATTTGATATAAACAAATCTGTTTCTGCATGTTGGCTTATTTCCCTCAAGATTTGTTCTCTGAAGTAGAGTCACTGAGTGAAAGGTAAGAAGACTTCTCAGGTTCTTGTTATATTTCAAGGAAGGTTATGTCTAATAATACTAAAGTGTTAGTATTGTTATGAAAATAATTTACCCTCGCAGAAAGCCTGAAAGTATCCTGGCAACATCTAGGGATCCACAGACCACACTTTGAGAACTGCTGCTTCAGAAACACCAAAGATGGAACACATACTGAAAATGAACAAACAAACAAAGAGAAAAACCTGAGTTCTATACTATACTAAATACTATTTTTTAAAAAAAAGAGTGACATTTTTTATACTTCCAAAGAACTTATAGTGAAACTGTGCTTGGTCAAACAGACACAAAGAGATAATTTAAAGATGGTATATGGCAACTGCTATCACGCCATAGAGAGGTATAGATATAGGTAAAAAATAGAGGTAGGAGTCTCCGCTCAAAGATCAAGCATATAAAAACAGAATTTACCTTCAAAATATTTAAATAATTTATTAATGTAAAATAAAACATGTTCATTTTATAAAATTAAAAAATATTATTAAAAATACAAAGAGAGAATATAAGTAAGCCCCCAATCAGATTTATCTACAGCTAATGGTTTGATATATTTGATTCTTGTTCTTTTCTATAAATATATACAATTCTCTACTTATAGATTTGTGGTCGTTTTATGTGACATTTTATGTGAAGTTTTTAATTCAACATTATACTATAAAGATTTTCTGTATAATCTGAACAAACCTTGGACGCATGACTTTTAATTATATCATGATATGCTATCAGATAGATAAATCATAATTCACTTAACCATCCTCCTATATTGCATTTTAGGTATTATGTGGTGCTCTTATAATTTGATATAAACAAATCTGTTTCTGCATGTTGGCTCATTTCCCTCAGGATTTGTTCCCTGAAGTAGAGTCACTGAGTGAAAGATAAGAAGACTTCTCTGTAATAACAAATTTATTTCAAGGAAGGTTATGCCTATCCAGCTTAAGACACAAACCAAACACATCACTTCCTTCCCTTTCTCGAGGGTTCCCATTGAAAAGGCAGACAAGATAATTTTTTTCAAAATAAGCTATTACATTTTTTAATATGGAACAAAATGTATAAATATACTCCATATGAGAAATACAGAATTTGAAGAATTCCTGAAACATAGAAATCAGATGTAATATGATTATAGAACAAAACAAAGCAGAGAAAAACTACAGCCAAGGGAGCTCTGTAGAAGCTTAAAGTTCAAAGTCAGTGAGTACAAGGACGGCGAGGAGCCAGGATGAGTCATGTGCACAGATTAATCAAAGCACTATATCTAGACTAGATGGACTAGATAACCCCACTTCTTCCCCAGTAGATGGAGGCTAGTGACTTTTTTCCCTGAGGTTTAAGACTGGAGAACATTTCTCCTGAGAAAATGGGTCATCTCCCAGTGGAGGGTTACATGTGTGGGTGTTGAAGCCTGAGAGAAAGCAGAACAGGGTTTAAGATAATGCCGAACCTCTATAATATAAGGCAAGAAAGAATACACCATTTGACTAAGAAATGAAATTCATTAGGGTTCCCCACTCCCAAAGTAAAGTCCTTCTGACTTGGCAATGGAAAGCATCATGGGAAAGTATACTCTTGGCCGGTCAACACCACTGTGCAGTGCCTTCTGTCAACAAATTGTGCGAAATCAGAACCTCACATGTAAGGGAGGTTGGAAAACAGACCTATAATACTGTATGATAACCCCAAGCAAGCTAGCTATACTAACTAAACTAGCTCTTAATTCATAAACATAAATAGTCAAGCAAGAATCACCAGATATTGGAGGAATATTGTGTTAATAGCATGAAAACAAGGAATCAATAGAGAAATAAATTAACAAATAAATCCAAGAGAAAATAAAGTCAAATCAGGGGAAAAATAGTTCTTCAAAAATATTCTATTATACTTAGTATCTTCAGAAAGAGCCAAGAAAATTTTATATCCATAAATCAAGAAGACCCTTCTATGACAAGTGAACAATTCAAGGGCAAAAAAGAGAAGATTATGAGCTAAATCAGTGGCTTTTAAACTTTTTTGACCAATAAATATATTTAACATATGATACATTGTGTATACATTTCTATTTATGTAGAAAGTTTCACTAAATAATACTTCATCTTACAGCCATACATGCTCTATAATAATTCTACTTATTTTGTAAAATAACTCATTAAATTTATTTCATGACTCATGATAGGCTGTGATCTAGGGTTGATTCAACAGGAGAATAAAACAACTGAAAACTAAGGGAATGAGCTGTAGGATAAAAGTAAAGAGTATCACAGAATGAAAAGCAAAGTATTATAACAAAGGAATGGATGAAAAGAGTAAAAAGTGCAGTCACAAATGAAAAATCCAGGATTTCCAACACCCATGCAGTAGGAACGAAAGGAATCAATCGAGAGGAAAAAAGAATAAAAGAAAGCAGAAGAGCCAGACATAAGCCTTTACACGGGAATAGTTCAAGTAGGGCTGAGCAAAATCAATACAATTTTTTTTAAAAAAAGACATGCACTTAAAATCTTCCTGATGAAATTTCAGAATTCCAAAGATAAAGAAAAGATCCTAAAAGCTTCCAAAGAGAACAAACCATTACATACAAAGCAGCAAGGATCTGTGTGTGTACTGACATCACACTCCTCACTATCATGAGTTTGCCATTAGCAATACTGTAGGAAAGAACATAAAAAAGATTTTTTAAATCTTGAAGGAAAATGATATTGAAGTTATAATTTTATACCTTGACAAACTAGTGCCAGAGGAAAATAAAGATCTTTTTTGCAAATGCATGTAAACAGAAAGCTTTCCACTCAAACATTCCACATGAAAGAAATTACTAGATCTGATTTACCATCAAAACCAAAAAGAACTCCAATAATAATGATGACATGGGGTACAAGAAACATGGGCAGCTTAAGGAAAAATAAATAACGAAAGAGGTAGGAAAATGAGGAAAAATCAGAGAGAATCCGTGGCAACTCAAAACCTAGAAGAGTATCCATTCAGCAACGTTTTGGAGACAAAGAATGTAACTTTTCTCTGGGCCCCACTACACTCTGGTATCACAGTGATATATATGTACAAAATCACAACATTTTAAATAACATTTGTTGGTTTTTAGTGTTCAGAGTCAATCTACAGGTACAAAATAAATATAGTTACAGAATTAATTTAAATATTATAAAATCTGACAAACGTAATAATAGTTTAACAAATTTTATAAAATGGAGGATAAAAGGAGAAAAGTAATGAAGCCTAATAACGCCTCTTTTTTGAATTGTGGTAATATTATATGTATATACACACATACACATATACATGTATACACACACATATACATATATGTATAAAGAATTAAAAACATTAGAGCCTACAAATTGGCAGGAAGTTCATGTTTTAATCTCATTTTTCATAAGATAAGTTGAATAAATACTGTCTCAAGTTGACAAAGGTATGAGGATTTTATGATTCTAATATGCATCTCCAAAAAAAGCTAAAATTGTTAACAGTAGTTATCTCTAGCAAATAAAATTGGAAGGAATAAGGGTAGAGAAGCATTTTATCTTTAATTTTTACCCTTCTATATTGTTTGATTTTTTATCGTATGTAAGTATATAGTAATATATTTTTATATATTATCTCTCTCTCTCTCTACATATATATATATATATTTTTAGAGATAGGATCTCACTCTTTCACACAAGCCGAGGTACAGTGGTGTGATCATAGTTCATGTAGCCTCAAAACTTCTAGTTTCAGGCAATCCTCCCACCTCAGCCTCCCAAGTAGCTGGACTACAGGTACCACCTGCCACCACACCTCATTAATTTTTTTTATTTTTTGTACAGATAGGGTTTCCCTATGTTATCCAGGCTGGACTCTAACTCCTGGCTTCAAACAATCCTCCCACCTTGGCCTCCAAAAGTGCTGGGATTACAGGTGTACACCACTGCACCTATCCTTACATATGTGTGTGTGTGTTTTTTTAAAGAGAGTTCTTATCATTTTACCCTATCCTTTCTGAAGTTATCTAAAAAGTAATTTTGCTCACTAATATTTAAAATCTCTTTTTCATTTGAGTATTTTTAAATATCTATAATTGCCTATTAATTTTCATTTGTAAAATATCTATACTGTTGGCCCATATGGATTTTACTTTTACTGATTTATAAGAATTCTTTATACATTAAGACAATCAAACTTCTGCTTGATATTCATGGCAAACATATTCCCTGATTCCTCATTAATTTTGTAATATTATTTCTAGAGTATTTTTTACTTTAAAAAGTTCTTTTCTTTTATGTATACTCAGCCTTTGCTTTTATATGTACAACTTTCATGTACCCTGCACTTTTACACATTATGTATCGATACCCTTAAAAACCTTTACTATATTTGAATTTGCATTTTATACAGTAGGTGATTAAGGGTGCTTTTGAAGCATTTTATGGATCTGGAATAAAATTCCAGGACCTTAACAGGCCACCTAGAGTGGTAAAGCAGGACAGAGAAAGCAAGGCTCTTGTGGTGACATCGTATTTAGGCAGAATTGCCATCAAATTCAGACCCCTCTCTCTCAGGCGAATCTTGTATAAGGGCTAGGAGGTCTCTCACAGAACCTCTCAGGATGTCTGGGGTCTTTTAGCTGCTTCCTCAAGCAGGACCACAGATTATATCACAGTATTCAACTTCGTTACCCCTCTCGTGTCGTTCCTTCCTCCACTTTCATTGTGAGGAGGCACTGTGAGGTCCCATGCACTGATGAGCTGGAGCTCTCAACTGCAGGGTGTGAAGGTGCTGGAGGGGAAGCTCAAAGAACACCCAGTTTCCTCAGCCTGTGATGATAGAGGCAGAAAGCTCACCTTTCCTTCTCTCCCTGCTCCTGGCACCAAGCAGGCCCTGGCACAGAGGTTTAAAGACTGAGAGCTACCTGGCCTCTGCCTGTGGAGAGACTGAGGGGACAGACAATTAAGGGACAGGAAGAAGAGATGTGTGTCTTGATTTGCTGTATTCTAGAGGAAAGTGAGAACGACCAGTGGACATAAAGGCAGCCTCCAAAGAATCCCAGAGCTTGTAAAAGATCTTAAAAGCCCTCTAGATACCTGACCTAAGAAAGACAGTGAGTGTAGAAATCATATTAGGGATTTTAAAATTCTTTTCTAGCTTTTTAAAAAGAGGAGACAGTCCTTCTAAAATAAGTGAGCCTAATGGTCTACTTTGGGGCACTTATATTTAACATACATTTTTAAGAAGTACTATCTACTAACATGAGCAAGATTTCATCACATCCAATAGTGATTTTCCTATTAGGAACTTTTTCTTAAACCTGGGATATAAGTTAAATATTCATGTACATATTCTTCCTAGATTTTTATAAGTTTTTCATATTTATTTATGTACTTTAAATTTTTCTGTTTAATCTATGTGGAATTCATTTTGATATATTTTATGCAAACATACGGTCACTTGATTTTTCTCATATAAACCAATTTTCACAATATCATTTATTGAACAATTTATACCCTTTTTGTTCTATTGTGGTTAACCAGAATTCCAATTGATTAGTTATTTATGGGAATAATCCTTTATTAGTAATTATTATTATTACTATTAAATAATTAAATAAATTAAATTATTTAATTAAATAATTAAATATTATTTAAAAGTCATAATTACTAATAAAGGAACTACAAGGCTCTACTCATAGAACACACACATACACACACACACACACACACACACACACACACACACACACACACACAGACTCCTCTTCCCATGATCAAGGTATCTGAGAAGCCAAATAATTTATCAGAATGTGGTTAGGTAGAGATGAAATCAGAATGAAAGATGATAAATGTTCTTAAAGATATTTCATCTAGGGCTCGATAAAAGATGATAAAATAACCTCACTACAAAGCATAATAGAGCTTCATTGTAATTGGAATTATTTTGTTTTAGAGGCAATGTCTGTCTCACCTGATAGAAATGGATGCTGATTATAGCTTTTGTGTTTTGATAAATTTCCTCAATTTTAGATGTATTGGTGCTATCATCACCATATCCTATGGTGTGTGTGTATACTCTGTTAATTCCATTAAATTGGACAATATTTATTTCACCTACGATCATTTTAATGATAATTCCTAACAATTAATTTATTTTTATTGGATTTGTAGGCACATGATCACATTGTTTTAATAACAGTATTAATTTCTTTTTCAACATTTATAATTTTATTTCTATTTCAGAACATATTTCACTGATTAGAATGTTCAGAACAGGATTTAGAGCATAATATTATAATAATGAGTACCCTCAACTTGTCTCAACTACATCCAATGGAAAAAATCATCAGAATTTTATTTTTAAAATTTAGTACATTTGTTCCAAATTTACTTGCACTTCAAAATATTAGTAATGGATATTAATTTTGTAGCATCAGACTTAATGATTTATTGGTATATTAATATAATTCCTAATGTTAGACCATCTTTGCTTCTTAAAAATAACTTTTGGGTTTAAAATAACTTTATTAAAGTGTGGTAAATGATTCTTTCTGTGAACTCCTGATTTTTTTTCTTTGTCAATATTTTATTTTGGATTTTTGCCTTTGTATCAGATGAGTGCTTCCAGGTGTTAAAACAAAATAAAAATAAAATAAACTTTAACAGATACATGCAGTGTGTGTATGTGGGAGGGGATATTATTTCAGTTAACATAAAAAAAAACAAGAGGTGATTCCAAAACTGGCTAAGCAGACCAATCATGTCATCAGTAATCCAAGCTCTTTTTATCTTTCTACTCAATCATCTTTATCTACAGTCAAAGGCTTTGTTTGTTTCCCACTTACCACCTCATATTTGCAAAATGGCTGCAGCCACTCCAAACAAAAATAACAAGCCCTTCTCTTGTATCTAACCTTATATTAAGACACTAATTCAGTTCTCTCCAGTGTACCCCAGCAGAGCTCCACTTAAGTTCAATTGGCCAGAACTGAGTCAATCAGACATATCCAAGCTCTATGGAAGTTGGAAAAATGAACTGCTATTAATAAAAAAGAGGAACATAAGTATCCTTAGTTTAGAGTTGGACCAATCATGATTAATCACCTTGAGCTGGGAAGACTGCAGCCAGAACAAAGAAAATGAGAATTCTGTTAGCAAGGAAGGGAATGGGGTGGAGATGTTTCAAGGATAAAATTAATATTAATAATATGCCTGCCAATATACCTATTCTGTTTTTGTCAGATGGATAGTCTCTTTGCACTGATTTTATCATATTCAGTAATTTTAAATTTTCCATGTTCTGCAATGATATGTAGAAGTATCTCTTTTCTAAAAATCTGAAGGAAGTCAGTTAAAATCATCTGATTTTAGAAACTTTAATGAATTGAATAATCTGATTTTATTTTCTTCTATCCATTAGGATTATTGTTCTATATAATCTTTGATTTCTACTAGAGTAAATTTCGATAATTTGTATGTTTTAATTTCAGAAATGTTTAATTTCATTTATGCTTTTAAGTATAATAGCTTAGAGTTGAATATGATATTATTAAAATTTTTTAAATATTGCATTTATAATATCTGTATGCCTTCTCTAATTTTCAACATCAATTTTGTTATCTCTCTTACTCTTTTTGGTTAATTTTTTAATTTTTCAAAAGAATAAGTTCTTAAATGTTTTTTATTTTTTCTAATTTATTGATTTCTGCCTTCATCTCTATTATATTTTACTTAATTTCTTTATGTTTACATTGTTTTATTTTTCTAAATTTGTGATTTCAATCTTTAAGTATTTATATTAATTCTTGTTTAATAATGAAAAAATATAATGCTAAGAGTTTTCCTGTATCTTCTACTTCAGCTGCATCACTTAATATATAATATTAAGATCATTAAATATGAAATGTTTGATTTTGAATCAAAAGTGTAGTTTATTATATCTCAAACAAGAAGTAGTACAATTAATCAAAGTATGCACCTAAACTGTCAACAGAGTTTTGCCATCTTAACAATAACTTGTTTATACTAGCAGCGAAGAAGCCTGGAGAGCAAATGGTGGCAAAATCACAAAAGATGTTTCCCACAGCTTACTGAGAATTGAATATTTTTTTCTTGCAAGAAGTGGTCCAAAGCCTGGAAGAAGTGATAGTCAGTTGGTGCAAGGTCTGGTGAATACGGTGGATGACAGAGAGTTTCTAAGTCCAGACGCTATAGTTTGAGCAGCATTGTTTGTGCTACATGTGGTCGAGCATTGTCTTGCAAGAGGATTGGCCTGTCTCTGTTGACCAATCTGGGTTTACAATTGGTTGCAGCAGACATCCGCTGTAATCAATTGACCAGGTTTCATGAAACTAGTGGATAATACCAGCGCTGGGCCACCAAATAAAAAAAAATTCATATTTTTGATGAATATTCAGTTTGGGACTGTGTTTTGGCACTTCATCTTTATTCAACCATTATGCCAAATGCTTACAATTGTCAAAAAGAATCCATTTTTTATCACATGTAACAATACGGTATAGAAATGGTTCGCCTTTTATGTCATGACAGCAAAGAAATGCAAGCTTCAAGACAATTTCTCTTCTGACGCTCATTTAATTCATGTGGAGCCCATCTATCCAGCTTCTTATCTTGCTGATTTGTTTCAAATGGTCCAATATTATTGGAATAGTAACATGAAATCTTGCTGCTAATTCACATGTAGGTTGAAATGTATTTGCTTCCACTACAGCTTTCAGTTTATCATTATCCACCTTGGTCTCAGAATGCCCACATGGCTCATTTTCAAGATTAAAATCACCAGAATGGAACTTCTAAAACCATCAATGTACTGTACATTCATTAGCCACATCTTTCCCAAACACTTTGTTGATATTTTAAGCTGTCTGCACTGCACTGTTTTCATGACAGAACTCATTCAAAAATAATATGAATTTTAGATTTACCCACAAATAAAAATTGCTCTAAAAAAATTGAGAGATGATCACAAGCCACCATGTGCATTTGAAAGACTAAACATATACCTTCATAATAAAAATAAAACAAGAACTATCAAAGTGAAATGTCAGAGATATCAATTCTCAAACTTAGTACTTAAGGAAATTGGACATTTCATACTTGATAACCTAATCCTCTGGTTTCCATTTCCTTACTTAGGATATATATTTTTAGTATTGGAGATTTTTTTTCTCTAAAAAGACATTAATTTCTAGTCCATTTGCCTTCCTTAACATTCATTCAATGAATATTTATGTTATCAAAGAATGTGCCCTGTACAATTTCAAGTTTGAAGGAATTTTGTAAATCTGAGTTTCTCAATTCTATAAAAGAGGCTGTGGTATTTGAAAGAAACAGAGTTCAATTTTATGTATTAATATATTATTTTATCCAAGTTAATTTTTTTCTATTTGTGCTATTTTATTTTACTTAATCTTTTATTGACTAAATGGAATAGTAAATTCTTCTAAAGCATTTATTTTTATCAATTTTGCTTCTATTTCTAACAGCATTTGCCTCATTTATTTTTCTGTTATAGATTTATCAAGATTGTAACTTTCCTTTAAATCAAAGAAAAATAAAATTTTTCAGCAAAATAAGTGTTTCTAAAGTTAGTATTACTATTCCTATTCTTTTTCTTTTTGTATTTGTCTAGATGCTATCATAACTTTGTATTCTTTTATAATTCTCTATCCTTGGGTAAGTAGAAAACAGTGAGACTTTGATTCTTAACAAATGTAAAAGTCTTATATGTTAACAGGAGAGTTTATGTTAGTTGCCAGGATTATTATATTTGGTCTTCCATTGTATAGTTTTATGCAGTTTTATAATGTTTACGTTGATTTATAACTTTTCATATTTTTATATTCTCTACTAATTTGCAAGTTATGCAGAATATTTTAAATCCACTAGTGTTAATCTTTAAAATTTTAAACTATAAATATAAAATTATAAATAACCAAAAAATTATAGCCTTTTATTTCCCACCATTTAAGATAAGGAATTAAAAACACCTTTATATCTCCTTATCCACTTACAGATCTTTAGTTAATATAATCTGTGGGCTTAATCAGTTTTAAATTAAATTATTCTGCTTACATTGTCCATAGTACTTTAAGAATATTTTTCACTTTCACACTGAATTTTATCAAATATAAAACAATCATGATTATTTAGATTTAAGTCTTTGTTTAACTTCAGTTTTTCTTCCCCTCCCTTTTTTCTAAAACAAAAATTTCCTTAACATTTCAATTTTGGTCATTTCATTGGCAAAAGTTCACTTTAAAGTGATTAATGTTTTTCAAAAAACACTATTTTTATTTACTTTTTAAATTAAAAAAAATTACTACTGAATAGCTAGATACACGTATATTTTCAATCCAACTGAAAATTTTGTGAATTGCATTGAGTCCTATCCAAGTTATCCTCTTTTTGTTCACTTCACTAATTATTACAAATTGCTCCTCATGTTCTGGCAATAGATTGATTGTAAGTCTTGATATTTAATGTTATGATTTTCAGTTTTTTTCTCTATGTCTTCTTAGTGGGAATTTTAACGGGAATTCAAGGACTGCTCACAAGATGTCGTTTTACCCTAGAACTTGATTGAATATTTGCTTCTTATTTGACAATTGATTCTGTTATTGAACATTTATTTTTCTCTTGTGAAAATAAGTCTCAGAAAAGTGAAGAAAGTATATAGAAAGCAAATAAAAAATATCATGGGACTGCAAACCAGTTCAACCTCTGTGGAAACCAATATGGAGATACCTTATAGCGATGCAAGTAGATCTACCATTTGATCCAGCAATCCCATTACTGGGCATCTACCCAAAAGAACAAAAGACACTCTATAAAAAAGACACCTGCACTCGAATATTTATAGCAGCACAATTCACAATTGCAAAGATGTGAAAACAACCAAAGTGCCCATCAATACATGAGTGGATTAATAAAATGTGTTATATGTATATCATGGAGTACTATTCAGCTCTAAGAAACAATGGTGATATAGCACCTCTTGTATTTTCCTGGATAGAGCTGGAACCCATTCTACTAAGTGGAGTATCCCAAGAATGGAAAAATAAGCACCACATGTACTCACCAGCAAATTGCTATTAACTGATTAACACCTAAGTGGACATATAGGAATAACATTTATCAGGTGTCGGGCAGATGGGAAGGGGGAGGAGGGGATGGGTATATACATACATAATGAGTGTGATGTGCACCGTCTGGGGGATGGACATGCTTGAAGCTCTGATTCCGGGGGTTGGGGGAAAGGGGGAGAAAGGCAACACCGTAACCTAAACATTTGTACCCCCATAATATGCTGAAATAAAAAAATATATATATCGAATAAAAAAAGAAGCCAAAGCTTACTGAATTTGGACGGCAGTTCAACTGTTTAGAAATAAGAAGAGCAGAGTAGAGAATGTGAATGTGATGAGCAAGTGTGGTTAGGAAGGACACTGGTAAAATTAATTTGTTGGCTTGGAAAACATTTGAGCTCAGTAACTTGCGGTGGAGCAAATTAATGTTTCTAAGACAAAATAGCCCATTTTCAAATCTCACCCACTAAATTCAAATTCCAACCTCCATCTGTCAAAATTCTGTTTAGTGAGTATGATCATGAAAACATGCACAACTTGCACTATCCTCATTTCAGAAGTTAATTCAAACTCACCTGATCACTAACAGAAACTCAATGTCCTTCTTTTGTGGACATTGATAGGCTTACGCTGATAGAGTCTAAGCTTGCTGTTGCCAGAGTCTATTTAATATATTTTCCTAAGCTGTGTGGATAATGAGATAAGATATTCAGGGGAATTAAAATGTTAATTATGTGTACAGGTTGGTAAATATGCTCAGTGATTTGAACTGATTCATTATATGAGCTTAAATTATTATTACAACAGTGAATGTCAACCATTCATGATACATTACCTTAATCACAAAATATTGACAACCAAATTCAACCATGTGCTCTCCAAAAATTAATGACTACTATAAAATTATTCTCAATTTGCTCTTAAATAATTCCAGAAGAGTTCTTCTGACACAGTAAGCATTCCCCAAAATACATGTGCTTAGTTTCTCTTCTATCTAAAGAACTCAAGAGAAACTTCAGGTAATATAGAATTTGAGCTTAGTAACTTAGTATTTGCCCAATGTCATACATCTAGTAAGTGGCAAAGTTAAAATTCAAAATGAGTGTACCTGAAACCAAAAGTTATTTTCTTTCTGTTACAATTTTGACCACCTCTTATGTAAATAACAACAGCTACCATGTATTGAGTATTCATTATATTTTATCCATATCATTGGATTCACTTCTCATAACAACCCTCCTAGATAGGTTTTATTTTTCCCATTTCTCTCCCAGAGAGAAAATGAGGCTGAGAAAATTTTAAATGCATTATATTAGTACTTCATGAGAGAACAAAAAATGTAAATCACTTCAAATCACTATACCTGACGAAAGCCCAGGCAGCAAGCATGAAATCTGTCTTAAAATATCATTGAAGAATAGCATTATTGTTTGGAGAGTTTAGGAAATAAAAAAATCAAGTCAGAATTCTTATTTTGGAAGGCATAAAAGCAGAGAGACCTCTCCTAGTGACAGGAACTAAGCCAGGATGGCACAAAGAGATGCTTGTGTGGATTATTTTGGTGTGCCTGCTCGTTTGGCAGTCAGGGTAAAAGCCAGAAGCACATCAGCACTTCCTACTTATAAATACAGTAAATCATTCCTGTCTACGGCTGTCTTCTCAGCTTCCCTCAGTGTTTTGGGAAGGGGCAGGTCCCAACCAGCCAGTTATCATTTTCCTCGGGAGCTAAGTGTGAGCTCTTTATAGCCATGTCTGCTTGTCCACTGTTTTTGATGTGTGCCAACATTGCTCATGTGAAACACAAGTACTCCCATGATTCAATTAAAGAGCAGGTCCAAATAGAAGACAGGATTAAATCTATGGTACTTTGGGAAATGGTACAGTGAGAAATTGCCACATCTTTTGCTGGGTATGAGGGAAAATAACAATACTAACCTAACTATGGAGTAGAATATGTTTTGTTTTTCTAAAAGATGTATGATCTAACCTATAGCTTTGTAGTTTAATTTAAAATGCACATGTGGGATACTGATTGTCTAATCTGTACACATAAGTTTTTGAGTCCTATATTTTCTAAGCATGTTTCTGGTTAATCAGATATGAGATCAGTTTTACCCAAACATCTGTACACCTCTTGATTGTCAAGTGTGATTTTGGCTGATCTGGTTGGATAAAATAGAATCCCTTCTATTTTGGCTGATTGCACAGGAACATCATTATTCTGTCAAAATATTCTATTCTGTACGTTTACTAATTTTATGTTATATTCAATCTCATTCCTCAAGAAGTCACAAGCTCTACCAACACTGAGGTCTCATCTAAAAAGCCACACAATCCATGACATTGCTACAACCTCTGCCTACTCTAGGCAGAGGCAGCAGCTATACACCTGTCACACATATTTTATGAGCATAATCTCTGTCTTAAACCTTTTTAATGATGGGAGCACTTTAAGAGTAAGAGCAATTAATACAATATCAAGTGTCTGGGTTTATCAGTTAGTGCTTGACCCTCCTCATTTTGTGACATTGGGTTGGTATCTTAACCTCTCAATTCCTTGATAGAAATTTAAAAAATTAAATTTAAAAAATCCTTGTATACCACAGAGAGTTGTGGTGATCAAAGGACACTATATAAAGCATACCTAAAGATGTAAGCAGAATATTAGTTATAGTATATAAAAATGGAACAAACTGATATTCAATACAATGTGCATGGGCTTCTAAACGTGAATAACATGTTATAAATTATGTTTATTAAGAGACTGTCATTAGATTGAATGTGTGTTATGACATAATCTTATTTTAGAAGATACAATATTATCTAATTAAGTAAAAAAGTGTATCTTTAAAATCCTGGAAGAAGACACCATAATGTTAACAGGAGCAATCATAAGGTAGTAAAATAATTGCTGAGTTAAAAACTAATAATTTTCTTCATTTTACTTTTCTAAACTAAGTATATATATATTTAAAATGGTAACAGCATTTAAAATATGTGTAAATTATTTTTACTCTCATATACCACTAAAATTTATGCTAGTTAATATAATTATTTGAAAATAAAGGTAATATAAGAAGGTCTATTTTCTATTAATATAGCAGTTTAGCTCATTTCCAAATATAAGTTCAAGTTTCTTAACTACCTAAGATGAAACAAAATGCTGTTATTCTAATATTGCAATTTGAGATATTAAAACATTAATAGATATCAAGCATAAGGTAAGTAAAATATAAAATAAAGGTCTAGGTCACTTAATTAGCTCAAATGTTAATATAATTTCTCTGACAATATAGGAATATTCAAAATAAAAGCTACCTAAAAATAAATTTATTTATGTAAGTGTGAAGGTCAAGTTTATCTACTTAATACTATTTGTTAGAACTTTATTTTCTTAAAGAAAAATTTTACACTCCAAAGAAATCTTTATAAGTTAATAATTAGTATTTAAAATTTTAAATATGATACAAACTTACTAAAAAGTTAATAAGAACTTGAGATTATGTGATTATTGTAAATAATGTTAAATATTGGATTATAAAATATTATTTCTGTAGAATATATGTATCAAATATGTTGGTTCAACAGATGAATAATTTAAAAACTAATTGAAGCTAAGGGAATACTCAAATTTAATGTGTTTCCAATATTTGTTCAATGAGCTACTACTCATAATGAGAGTCAGAGAGCAAAAGTATAAGAGGTAATTCTTGACCTCATTTTAAAATTTTGACTTATAATACTCACATAATTACAGTCTAATCATTCTATAACAAATATTTAAAATGGTATACTTGTACTCTTAGATGGCTCTGACACTAACCCTCATGATGTCAATGCTTGTCAAATCACCAGATGTTAGGGATGGCTCACAAGCCAGGCCTGTACACCTTGGGGTAGTTTACTTGCTCCCATTGTTAGTTGCCAGACACTAAAGATTATATATGGACAGAACAAAAACCTGGACTGCCTTGGTTAAATGACAAAACCAAGCCCTATAACGTCCATCACTGGACCAAAGGCCTTTTATATCAAATATTTTGCAAGCTGTTCTGTTCCCACATCCTGGAAGGGACACATGGAAACAGGAGATGTGGAAGTGCCAATAAGGAAGAAAAGACACAGCAAACTCCAGACTGAGAGGTCACAGGTTCCAACCTGACCCTATCTGTAAATAACACTGGTATTTTTGTTGTGTGTGGTAATATAAAGTATACAAGTGCTTCCCATCTTAGATGGTCAGAACACTGTGGACTTGGTTTTCTGATACCCTCTGCTATCAGATATTCCACTTTAAATGCTAGCTAGGCCATAAACTTGGACTCTTTCATTCATAAAGTGGTGCCACACAAACCTACTCAATGTGATATTATAAAAAACCCATTTGTATGTCACAATTCTAAGTTCTTTTTGGTGCTCAGGACTCTTTGCCCAATATTTGGGACTCATGAAACCGAAAAGACAGTTTTGAATCTCTCCATGATAGTAGAACAAGAGTTCAATATCACTATACAAGCATTTAGAGCACTTCAGTTAGAAGGCAATAGCCTGGCCTCTATTGTATTTAAAAACCACCAAGTCCTGGGTGCCCTAACAGCCGAACAGGGAAGAGCTTGTGTGATTATTGGGGAAAAATTCTATTTCTATGTAAACGGCTCAGGGCAAGTAGAGACTGATCTATACTTCTTAAAAGACAAGATAAATATTCTCCATCAGTTTAATAAAGACATATTTCCAAGAATGGGTGACTGGTTTAGTGGGGTGTGGGGAAATGTGCTTAGATCTGTTCTTTTTTACTTATTTATTCTCATTCTAATCTATGTTCTTGTCTCCCTTTTAAGATCTCTTGTTATTTGACTACCAACCCAATCTCTCTATAGCCACCAACTCAACTTTTAATGTGTGAAACTTCCAGGGAAATTCCAGGCAGGAGCTCAGGAAATTTCACCCCAAAATATGACTCCTTGATATTTTGAAAGAAAGGCTATTATAGAGTAACAGGCCCTTGGAAGAGGCTTTCCCTCTATCTGCACAACCAGATGAACCTATCAAAATAAAACCTGCCTGACGGGTACAGTGAATACTATCTGGGTGACAGGCATACTTTTAAATCTGACTCAAGCATTACAAAACAATCCATGTAACCAAAAGCATTTGTACCCCCGCAATACTTTGAAATAAACAAAAGAGAACAATTGATCCTTCCCTTCAATTATCCCTTCCCTTCCCTGTTATCTCACTATATTATAGGAAAAAAAAAATAAAAAATGTAACCAGACCTAGCCCAAATCATTTTAAACATAATACCTGTGTCTCAGGTTTATTTACCAGTCAGTTTCCCCTATCCATTCATTCTCTCAAGTATCCATTCATCCTCCCTAGCAACCATTGATTGCCCCTAAACAGAATAACCTATACTCTTCATCTCCTCCTCCTCTCTAAAAAGGAATGTATAAAAATCTGGATCCCATCGGGATATTGGGTAATCACTCTGTGATTCTCCCTGTGCACACAGTAAATCAACTTCTTTCTTTCATTAATCTGCCTTAATTGTGAGTTGATCTTTCAGTGAGCTTTTGGGAGAAAGGGCAAGTTTCTCCTTACCCCCACACCTGCTATTCTGGGTTACTTCAATCCTTCGATGACTTTGCCATGGGTGAAAAACTTACTCCTCTGTAGTAAAACTTTGTGATAAATTATTTGGTCATTCTTTAAAAATAAACTGTAATTGATGTTCTCATCTTATTGATAAAACTGAATAACATGGTATGAACAACAAAATATGTCCTATTTTATTCTGTGCTAAAGAACCCATTTAAAAAAAAAGGTCCTGCAAGTTAAAAGTAAAATATGATCACTCGGATAGGACATGTATTTAGGAATGATGGGGCAAGAATATTAATGCCTTTAGCCTAGGTAAAAATCAAGGATGGCTTATTCATTAAAAGAACTTTCAGCTGAAATTATATTATTCTTTTGTCACACATTTTTACTATGATAACTTCTTAAAAATAATGTGTTTTCTTAATTCCTGTGTATGAGAAGAGTTTCAAAATACTGTACAGGTACTGTCTATTGAAATAGTTCAGACTCAGAAACTGATGTGATTGAAGATTTATCTGCGTTCTCAAAGGAATCTTCTTGTCATGGCTGTAGCCCCTGGGTACTCTGTAGATGCTCAATCCATATTTGTTGACTTCAGGATGAATGACAAAGAGAGTCACCTTCAAGGAAGGAAAAGAACACACTATACCCTGATTGCTCTATTTCTATAGAAGCATGGCTTGAATCCATCACAAAGAAACAAAAGAATTCACCCTTTCCAAGCCAGGGAAGTGCAAAGAGCAGATGAAAATCCAATCCTGGCAACTTTATCAAAACAAAGATGGGTTTTCCTATAGCATGTCTCCCACCACATCAGGCTCCAAGGCTGAATAATAAATTCTTCTATTTATTAGAAAAGACACACATTGATTGGCCTGACTGGCTAGTAGGAATCTCAGCTATAGCCACAACCTAGTTTAACTCACAGTTAGCAATGTGCTCTGGAGCCTCATTATTTAATTAAGAGTAGGAATTACAAGAGCACTAAATGCAATGAAGCAGCACAATTTGCAAGGGCTCTGAATTTATAGTTTTCATTAATTAACATAAACTAGTGTAGGCAAGTGAAATCAAGTGATCTGCTCAGCTATTAGAATTTTGAGAGTTAATTAATATAACAGCACAGATCATTGAACTTAGAAATTATGAGTAACATATAGAATTTTAAAGAGCATCATGATGTTTTATAATTACAAGATACTCATCTGCTCCTTCAAATTGTATTCTTTTGAAGCTTGGTTTCTTAACTCAATTCAAGATCAGATATGGCTAAATCCATATTAAAAAAAACAATTAGAAAATTTGTGAATTCAATTCTGCAAACACTTCTAATAAATGATTTGCTTATTTACTTAATCAGCTGTGATGATTACAGACCATTAGTGGCCATTAATAAATAAAACTATTTGCATTTCACAAGTGTGTTTGAATTTCAGACTTCTTGAATTTCTCACTAGGGGATAAAACAAAACAACTCTTCCTATGACTACAGCTTAGCACATCATTGGGCAGACTCTTATTTTTTCCTCTGGAATTGAGGGAAAACAGGAGGGGAATTGGAGGCTAAGCAAATTGCCACCACTGCCAGAATATACATTCTGCATAACCTGTCCTCCTCATTGGGCTTCTCCTTAATTTAAGAGCTCTAGAGCATTGAAGACTATTGTTCTTCTTCATCTGAGTGAAGAGCTGTGTAAACAAAAGTCAATCTTGCCATTCTCATCCAAATTCAAACTTGCTAAAAATAGACAGTGTTGTAATCAGAATAGCATTTTCTATGATATCTTTATAGATTCCTATTACATCTTAGCACATTTTAAATTACAGGGGGAAAAAAACCTTGCACTTATCATCAGGGCATCAATAATCTAAAATAAATTTTCCCTGTATGAGCAAAGATACTTATATTTATTTCACAATTGGAATAATTATCATCTAAGTGCCTAAAATGTGCCTGATCCTTTACACTAAGCTTTACATAGATTATATCATTGCTGAAAAGAATCTTAAAAGGTAGGTCTTCATTTGATAAAAATGGAAGCCGTTATGGGCAGGATTGTGTCCCCCTAAAATTCACATGTTGAAGTCATAACACCTAGTACCTTTAGGAATGTGACTTTATTTGGGGATAGGGCCTTTAAAGAGGTAATTAAGGTTCAATGACAGGATATCAGTGGGCTCTAATCCAATATGACTGGTGTTCTTGATAAGGTAAACCCTCATCTATTACTTGGCATCAGCCACCAGAGACCTCAGCACATAATGCTAACCTATTACATGGCACAGCAACTAATTTATTACCTGGCATCAACATAACACTAAACGTATTACCTGGTGCATCGGCATAATACTAACCTATTATCTGACACATCAACTAACCTACACCTGATACCCGACCCCTCAGACCACCCCAACTTAATAAAAGTGGGAAAAATCTGGTAGACAGGGCTCAGAATTTGGTGGCAAGACCCTTCTGAGCCCGCCGGCAAATAAACTTTGCTTCTCCGTGCGCTGCTAGGTTTGCTCTCAGGACCACCCGCTGTAACACTTGCTGTAACATTCTCACAAAAAGAGGAAATGAGGACACAGACGGAGGAATGACCACATGAGGACACAGTGAGAAGATGGCCATCTGCAAGTAAGTCAAGGACAGAGGCGCCAGAAAAAACCAAACCTGCAAACACTTTTATCTTGGACTTCTAGCCTCCAGAAATATAACACAATAAATTTATATTGTTTAAGTCATCCAGATTGTAGTATTCTGTTATGGCAGTCCTAGAAAACTATTTTAGGTTATTAAATAGGAAATACTCAATTTTGAGTCAAAAGTTTAGTTTATTACATCTCAAACAAGAAGCAGTATAATTAATCAAAGTATGTGCCTAAAGTATTGACACAGTTTTGCCATCTTAACAGTAGCTTGTTTATGCCGGCAGTGAAGAAGCCTGGAGAGCAAATGGCAATGAAATCATGAATTGTATTTTCCACAGCTTGCTGAGAATCGAATAATTTTCCTTGAAAGAAGTGGTCCAAAGCCTGGAAGAAATGGTAGTCAGTTGGTGTAAAGTCTGGCAAATACGGTGGATAAGAGTTTCCAAGTCCAGCCTCTGTAGTTTGAGCACAGTTGTTTGTGCAACATGTGATTGAACATTGTCTTAAAAAGGATTGGCCTGTTTCTATTAACCAATCTCGGCTGCTTAATGGCAAGCATCCTCATTATTTTGTCCAGCTGGTTGCTGTAGACATCTGCTGTAATCAATTGACCAGGTTTCACGAAGCTGTAGTGGATAAAACCAGCGCTGTACCACTAAACAGACACCATTAGCTTTTTTTGATGAATATTTGGTTTTGGACTGTGCTTTAGCACTGCATCTTTATCCAACTTTTGTGCAGAACGCTTGTGATTGTCAAAAAGAATCCATTCTTTCATTATACGTAACAATATGGTGTAGAAATGAGTCATCTTCATTGTCATGACAGCAAAGAAAGGCGGCAAGCTTCTAGACGATTTCACTTCTGATGCTTATTCAATTCATGGCCCATTCACTTCATGCGGTACCCATGTATCCAACTTCTTTACCTATTGATTTGTTTCGAATGATCCAATATTGTTGGAATAGTAACGTCAAACCTTGCTGCTAATTCACGTGGAGGTTGCGATAGATTCACTTCCACTACGGCTTTCATTTCATTATCCACCTTGGTCTCTGGTTGCCCACATGGCTCATTTTCAAGATTAAAACGACCAGAACAGACCTTCTCAAACCATCGATGTACTGTGTGTTCACTAGCCACATCCTTCCCAAACACTTCACTGATATTTCGAGCTGTCTGTGCAGCACTGGTTCTATGACAGAACTCATATTTGAAAATAACATGAATTTTTGACTTACCCATAGCTTCACAAAAATTGCTCTAAAAAAACTTTGAGAGATAATCACAAACCAAACCGTGCATTTGAAAGACTGGGGAGGTACCTTCACAATAAAAATAAAACAAGAAATGTCAGAGTGAAATGTCAGAGATATCAACTGTCAGTCAAACTTAGTACTTAAGGAAACCAGACATTTCATACTTAATAACTTAATAGTACTGAAACAATGATGGCTAGGTAGCAACTCTTAATTATTTTAGCTGAATATTTCACTTAATCTGTTTTACCAATATTACTAATGTGTAAGATATCTAAACAGTGGGTGAGAAAGATGTAAACTCACGTCTCTCTGCTCAAAGAACAAACTGTTTCCACCACTCAAATGATTTAAAATGAAAAAGAAAAAAAGTTGGCAAGAGAAAACTTACACAAAACCTGAATATTAAAACTGACTTTAAAAAGTCCTATTTTGATGAAAACTCATGTTTTCATTGCCCATTGCCCCATCTGCTGGGCTACTGACACTTGACACTGGGCACACCCGCCCTCCTCTCTCTCGGGTGGCAGCTGAGGAAGGATCCAGCTGAGAAATCACTGCAGCAGCATGTGCTGCTGCACTGAAGGAAGCTTACCTTAGTCCCAGATTTGGTCTTTCAAATATTAACAGTTTTCTTTAACAACTTATATTTTCATTCCAGCCAATAACAATGTACGTACAAACTTATCAGTATACCCAAGAACTTTCTAAACATGAGAGCTGTCCAAAGTTATAATACACTGCTGTTAAGGGGGTGAGTTTCCCGCTTAAGCACAGGCCAGATGATAGATCACCCAGCAAAGGTTGTTGTTCAATTAAAGTCTCATCCATGCTAGAGATTAAAAATGTCATTGGCAGAATTCTAGGGTGTTGCAGTGCCACTTCCAGAGATGAAAAAGTGGTCAACAGAGAGTATGGATGCTCGGTACTAAGCAACATGGGTTACGCATCTTTAAGCATTTTACTCACAGCTAAAACTGTCTGTTTGGGAGATAATCCCTAAAAGCTGGCAAGGGGCAGCAGAAAACAATTAGCATTTTAATGGCTTTATTGAGGTAAAATTGATATACAGTAAACCACACATATTTAAAATGTACAATTTGATAAGTTTTGACATGGATACATGCCCATGAAACCACCACCCAAATCAACAAAATGAACGTATTCATTACCCCAAAAAGCTTCCTGTGCCTCTTCATAATTTCTCCTTCCCTCATAATAGTGCCCTGCTCCAGCCTTCCTACCCTTGAGTACCACCAGGCAAAAACTGATCTATTTTCTGTAACTAAGCATTCATTTATATTTTCTATAATTCTATAAAATGGAATCATTCAGTATTGTTCTCTTTTTTGTCTGTCTTCTTTCATGCAACATAATTATTTTGAGATTCATCTATGTCGTAGGTATAAATAGCTCATTCCTTTTTATTGCTGAGTAGTGTTGCATTGTACGGACATATCACAGATTGTTTATGAATTCACCATAATGAACATTAGGGTTTTTCCATTTATGACTATTACAAATAAGGCTGCTATGAACATTCATGTACAATCTGTGTATGAACATATACTTTAATTTCTCTTGGGTAAATATCCATGAGAGAAATGGCAGAGTAACATAGGTGTGTGTTTCAATTTTTAAGAAACTGCCAAAGTGTTTGCAAAGTGGTTTTACCATTTTACGCTGCCACCAGCAGAGTATGAAAATTCTAGTCTCTCCACATTCTTGCCATCATGTTCAGTTTTTTTGAACTGCAGATGTTTAGTTAGATGTGTAGCTAAATTTCCTTGTTTTAATTTGCATTTCTCTAATGCCTTACAATGTTGAATGTATTTTCATGTGCTTGTTTGCCATCTATATGTCTTCTTTGGTTATGTGTCTAGTTTTTTATTGATACATAATAATTGTACATATTTATAGGGTTCATGTGATGTTTCGATACATGCATACAATGTATAATGGCCAAATCAGGGTAATTGGGATAGTTATCACCTCAAGCATTTATCATTTCTTTGTGTTAGCAATGTTCCAAATCTTCTGTTCTAATTATTTTGAAATATACAATAAATTATTAACTATAGTCCCCCTACTGTGCTATTGAACACTAGAACATATTCCGTCTAACTGTATTGTTGTACCTGTTAGCCAACCTCTCTTCCCACTCCCCACGTTACCCCACCCTTCCCAGCTTCTCATAACGACCGTTCTACTCTCTACTTCCACGAGCACCACTTTTTTAGCTCCCACATAGGAGTGAGAATATGTGATATTTGTCTTTCTGTGCTGGCTTTTTTCACTTAACATAATGTCCTCCAGGTTCATCCATGTTGCTACAAATAATAGGATTTCATTATGGTTTTTTTTTTTTTTTGCCAATTTTCAAAATTGAGTTGTTTTCTTTTTGAGTTTTGATAGTCCTTTATGCATCCAGAATGCATATCCTTCATCAGATGTATGGTTTGTAAAAGTATTCTCCCATTCTGTGGCTTATCCTTTCATTCTCTTAACAGTGTATTTCTAAGAGAAGACGTTATTCATTTTGACAAAGTCTAATTTATTGATGTCATTTTTTAAGGATTGTACTTTTGATATATCTAAGAAATCTTTGCCTAACCCAATATATAACAAAGATTTTCTCTTATGTCTCTTTTAATAAATTTTATAGACTTTGTTTTACATTTAGATCTATGATTCATTTGAATTTTTTTCTGTTCTGATCTTTTTAGTTGCATATGCATGTCTAACAATTCTAGCACTGTTTCTTGTTAGAAAAAAAGAAAACAACTATCCACTAAATTGGCACTGCAGCTTTGTAGAAAATTAACTGTTTATATGTGTATGTGTAAGCCTATTTCTGGGCTCTCCTCTTCTGTTCCATTGATATATTTGTCTATCTTTATGCCAATACCATACTGTGTTGATTATTGTAGATTTGTAAGTCTTGATATCAGGTAATGTTTGTTGTCTAACCTACTGCAAACTTGTTTTGTCTATTCTGGGTCCTTTACATTTCCATATGATTTGTAGAATAAGTTAGTCAATTTCTACCAAAAAAAAAAAAAGCCAATAGGGATTTAGAGTATGGTTATACTGAATCTATAGATCAATTTGGAGAGAAATAACTTTTAATAGTACTGCATCTCTTGACCCATGAACATGGCATATCTTCCTCATTGATTTAGGGCTTCTTTAATTTCTGTCAGCAATTTTTTGCAATTTTCAGTGTATGGTTCTTTCGCATCTTTTGTTAGGTTTATCCCAAACTGTTTCATCTTTTTTCCTTCTATTGTCAAGGGTATTGCTTTCTTAGTTTGAATATCAGATGATTTGTTGCTAGGATATAGAAATATATTTAATTTTTGAATATTTACCTTATATCCTGAAACCTTGCTAAATTTACTTATTAGTTCTAGTATCTTTTTCATAGAATTTATCACATTTTCTACATAGAAAAGCTAAGTGACCTGCAAATAAAGACAATTTTATTTTTTATTTTTCAATCAAGAAAATCTTAATTTCTTTTTCTTGCCTACTTTTACTGGCTAGAATCTCTATGCACTGTTGAATAGAAGTGGTGAAAGTGTACATTTTTCTCTTGTTTCTCACCTTCTGGGAAAACATTTAAGTTTTTCACCATTACTGATGCTGTGAGCTGTAGGTTTTTATAGATTCCCTTTATCAGGCTGAGGAGATTCTCTTCTATTCCTACTTTTGTCAGGGTTCTTACCTAAAGGAACATTGAATTTGTCAAATGGTTTTCATGCATCTGTTGAGATAATCATATATTTTCTTTTTTAGTTTGTTTATTTGTTAGTTTGTAACTATATTATATTACATTCCCGATAAACTTCACTTGGTCATTACGTATTATCTTTTGTATACATTGTTAGATTAGATTTTCTAAAATGTTTATTTAGCATTTTTACATTAACTTTAATGAAGGATCTTGCTCTATAGTTTTATATTTTTCTTATGATATTTCTGCCTGGTTTTGGTGCCAGGACAATAGTGGTCACAAAGAATGAGTTGGGAAGTATTCCCTTAGATTTTATGAAACAGTTTGTACAGAGTCGTCATTATTTCCTCCTTAAATGTTTGGTAAAATTCACCAGGAAAGGATTATTGGTCTAGAGTTTTCCTTGTTGAAGGTTTTGAAGTACTAATGCAATTTATTTCTATATAAGTATAGGGCTACTCAGAGAACTGATTTCTTTTTGAGTGAGCCTCAGTAATTTATGTCTTTCAGTGAATGTGCCCATTACATCTAAGGTATTGAATTTATTGGCATAAAGTTAATCACAATATTCCTTTACTTTTTTTTAATGAGTGTAGAATCTAAAGTGATGTCACTTTCTTGTTGTTGATTTGAGTAATTTACATCTTCACTCTTGTTTTCCTTATTAGTCTGGCTAGGGATTATATCAGTTTTATTAATCTTCTCAAAGAACCAGTTTTTGGTTTCACTGATTTTCTCTATTGTTTTTCTGTTTTCTGTTTTATTGATATATCTTCTGATTTTTTTTATTTCCTTTTTTCTACTTACTTTGTTTAATTTGTGCTTATTTTCTAGTTGCTAAGGTGGAAACTGAGTCATTGATTGGAGAATTTTCTTTATTTCCAATACAGACATTTAGTGCTAAAAATTTCCCCCTAACTACTGTCTTGGCTCACAAATTTTGAATATGTTGTATATCCATTTGCATTCAGTTCAAACTCCTTTTCATTTCTCCTTTAGCCCATGGATTATTGAGAAGTGTGTTATAATTTGTTTTCAAATATTTGGGGGATTTTGCAAATATCTTTCTGTTACTGATTTTACATTTGTTTCAATTGTGCTCAGACAATATACTTGTATGAGACTTGATTCCTTTTAAATATATTGAGATTTGTTTTATGGCTCAGCATGGTCTATCTTGACAATTGTTCTGAATCATTTGAAGAGTTGGGTTTTGTAGTTACAGTTTGATACTTTCAGATTTGCTTTTATAATTTATTAGATGAGTTCAAAGCACTGTTTACTCTAAGGCTAATTATTCTTGTAGAGGAAAGGGAAATTTTCCTCTTCGCCCTCTGAAGGTTCACAGAAAGTCAACTGACAAAAGGCAGATTAATAGGAAAAAAGGCATAAAAATTTATTTGATCACAGTTTTATGTGACATGGGAGCCTTCAGAATGAAAACACGAAGATACAAGGGAAATAGTCCATTTTTATCCTTAGGTTCAACAAAGTATGGACAGCAATGTAAAAATGTGATTGGACAGAAAGGGTATGACTTAATGCTAATACATTGAGTGGAAAACCCCAGCAAGGCCTGTCTGCCTAGATTCTTGGCTTCTTGGAGGATTTCTTCCTTCCGGGTATGGGGCAGGACCCTCTCTGGAATGGGAGGTCTTATGACCTACAGTCAAAACAAAATAGGTCAGGTAATTTCTTTATGGACAGTTTTCTATAGCTAGCTGGGGGGAAATGAGGGAGCCGAGATAAGAGGGCAGGAGAAGGTCAGAGAGAAATTTTTGCTTCTGAGAACGTCATTGGGGGTGTCATTTTCTGAGCCCAAACTTCCCACACCACTGAGTGTTCTACGCAATGACCCATTAATTATACCTTTTTCAGTCTGGCTGGTGGGAACAGACACTTTAGCCTGAGAGTGTCAGACACTGTTCCTTTTAATCCCTTCAGATGATTCTTTTTCCCAGCGTCTTTGAAGGCCAGGACTTGGGCCCTAGGGGAATCCTCTGAAGATCTCCAGCATTTTCTCACTGTGTAGTTCTTTCCTTTTTATTACTCTGTCCTGGGAACTCCAGACTGCTGAGTCTCCCCAGACTCCCAGCTCTGTCTTCTCAACTCAGGGAGTCTGACAGGCTTTGCCTGGGCTCACCTTCCCTGTATACTGGTTTGGAAATTCTCTTAAAGATATAAACTGGGGCAATCACAGGCAATACCTCATTTGTTTTCTGTCTCTCAGATTACTGACTTTCATAGCCTGATACCTTGTGTCTTGAAAACTATTGTTTTGTATATTTTATCTATATTGAGAGGATTATTTCAGGAAGTACTATAAATTCAGTTTCTGCTCCTATGTCAGGACCAGAAGTAGAAGTCTCTCTGATTAACATTTTAAAATAATTTAAAATGCATTTACCTCCCAGGAGAGTTATTTATAATACATGTATGGATAACACTGATGAGTTTTTAATTTTGATAGATAAAATCAAGTAAGAAGGGATTATTTTGAGCTTGAGGTATCACAGTGATAGAGAATGCACTAAACTGAGTGAGAACTAGCACTAAGTTTTACTAAGAGGCAATAAATGCCTTAAGCAGTTAACAGCTTAAACTCACTTTTGCCAACTGAAAAAAATAACAAGGTTAGAGATGATCTTTAAATCTGCTCCTATTAAATTAAAAAAACTTTACACTTTTGGGAAGGGCAGGAATGGGAGGGAGAGGTAGAAAATATTGGACAAGGGATGCAATATGGGTTATGGATATCTGGAGAAAAAGAAGAGGAGGTGAGAAGTGAAAAGGGTACCAAGAGAAGAAAGCAGCAGAGTACTCAGGCTACACAATTATGTCTACTGCCTCTGAGCATTGTTAAAAATTATTTCCACACTGCCTTTGCCACAGTCACAGGTTGTCAAAATCACTGTTAAAATACCAGTTGTAGTTTGGAAGTTTGCAAATATCATCTTCTAATCTCCCTGATATGTCCAGTCCATACATCATTGCTGAATCTCTTCCTCTTCAGTACAAGGTCACATCATCTCTTTGGTCAGGGAAGATAAATGAAAGAATTTTTTTAAAATAAGATATAACCCCATAACTTCATGTAGAGAAAAAAGAGGTTCTAACAGACTGATCATTTACCTTTCCATATATTTATTCTAGTCGTCTTTGTTGCTAATTACAAATACAATGCAACATTTATGGAAATTTTTACAAAATTAAGCCTTGTTTCTTTTGTCTGATATACTCTTGGATTATCAAGGTTGATATTTTTAGGAAACAGTTTATAACACCTACTGAAAAGTCATTGTTGAGGCTTCTATGTTGAAAAATACCAAATGATTGTATTTTTCAATGTTCCTTCCATGTAGGAAAACAAAATCATTTCAAAATTTAGAGCAAAGAAAAAGCACCTTTCTTATAAATGTAAATATTTCTTTTACATTAGATAATGAACATAACCCACTATGTTTAATGCTTTCCCTTTGCTGCTGGAAGCTCAGAACCAGTATAATAGTTAATGGAGGAAAATACATAGAATTTGTGCCACCCCACCTGCTCCTCTTCTAGACATCATTAATCACATATGACAGACTTTCCCAGCTGAACCTACTTGGACTCAAAATTTTTCTCAACATGATATTGCAGGTATCCACGACCAATTGAGCAGAATTTACACATGACATGAAATGGCTTTAACCAGCCTAGATGATGGCTATGTTTGCTATCCCTCCTGCAAATGATTTCTTAAATTTTTCTTGCCTATTTTATAGACATATTGACATGAGTCTTTTATTGTAAATATATACAAATTCTTTTTGGAAATTAAGAGATCCCACAGCTCTCATGACTGTCAAAGATTTTGAGAACACTTGTGAATGCACATGAAGCAGTCCCTGAGGGTAATTAGTATTTTTAGAAAACATATATGATAGCAAGTTCAAATAGAATGAAGTTCAAATTTTCACTGTAAATAGTAAAGAGAATAAAAAACTAATGATTAAAACTTTTTCTGGACAGGTAAAACTGAAATTATAAAAATAATAAAAATTTTATGCAAATAAGTTTATCTTTTAAACATATATATTTTAGTTGTAATTGCAGCTGTGCATCAGGGGTTTTTGTTTTGTTTTGTTTTTCTTTTGTTTGTTTGTTTGTTTGCTTTTTGAGACAGAGTCTCTTTCTGTTGCCTGGGTGAGAGTGCCGTGGCATCAGCCTAGCTCACAGCCACCTCAAACTCCTGGGCTCAAGCAATCCTTCTGCCTCAGCCTCCTGAGGAGCTGGGACTACAGGCATGTGCCACTATGCCCAGCTAATTTTTTCTATATATTCTTTTTAGTTGTCCAGGTAATTTCTTTCAATTTTTTTGAGTAGAGATGGGGTCTTACTCTTGCTCAGGCTGGTCTTGAACTCCTGACCTTGAGTGATACTCCCACCTCAGCCTCCCAAAGTGCTAGGATTACAGGCGTGAGCCACTGAGTCCCAGTCTGTGCATCAGTTTTTGAAGCACACAAGATTGGATCAAAAAGCACATCAGGAGTGAGAAGGTAGTATCATTTTTTTCCTATTAAAGTTGATTGTTAAAATTATACAGCCTAATTCAGGGCTATAGAAATTGTGATCTGAGGACTGGTGCCAGTACACAAACTACTTTCCCTGTCTACAACAAGATATCAAAACAAATAAGAGTAGATGTTTAGAAACTTTTGCAGCAGTTGCTATGAGATTACCATTGCATTTTACAAAAGTATCTAAAACAGTTTGAGTAAAAAGAAATAAATCTCTCCTTTACCACTGAAAGTTTGAGAAATAGTGACATTCCTTTAGATGTTCAAAGCAAGATCACAACAAAAGCCATATTTGCAATAACGTTTAAAAGATTTGCTGGGTTTTGAAAATCATCAAACTTTTCCATACCTAAGATGTCTTATTTATCCTACTGAGGTCATAATGGCATCTACCTCACAGGATCGTTATGGGAATGAAATAAATAAAAGAATCCCTAACGGGTGCAGCCTGCCAGTGGTTCCCTGGACATACGGCCACCAAGAATAAATACTACATTTCCCCACCATCATCGCAGCTAGATGTGGCCAAGTGACTAAGTATTCATCAGTGATATATGAGCAAATGTGATACACATAACTTCCAAATTTGACTCTTAAAGGGAAGAAGACTATGACTAGGAGAAATGCAAGCAAGAGAGCGAGATCTCTTGAATTATGACTTAAACATATACTGTGAGAGTGTATGAATTTGCCAAAAGAGGTATACAGTGGACAGCATTTCCTAATCCATTTTTGACAATGAACATCACCACCACCACCCACCATTTTTTTCCAGAGCATCTATGGCCAAATATGGTTTGGGAAACCTAAGACTCTCAGACTTTAGCCAATAAAATTAGAAGTGTGTGTAAAATTCAAGAACTGATTTAGTAAAATTTGGTTGGTTGGGTTTTTTGCTTCTGGACACCTTCAGTCCTTCTTGGAGTCCAACAGCTGCATCAACACAGAATGGAAGAAAAAAAGTAAAGATACATGAAGAAACAAACTGGCTGATGACAAGAGAACAGAATGCCCAGCAAGAAAAGCAAAGTTACCTTGTATACTGTCTTTAAGGGGCAAGGTAAGTCCAATGCACTCCAATGGCCTCTTGGAACACTGTGGCATTAAAACAAAGCATAAATTGTTTATACCATATGTAAAGGTTGCATTAGATTCAGAATATGTTATGTACAAAGGCAAATTAGTTTCCTATGGTTTCCAGGACAAAAGTGCCACAAACTGTGTGGCTTAAAACAACAGAAATATTACCCCACACTTCCAGAGGCTAGAAATCCAAAATCAAGGTGTCACCAGCATTGATTCCTCCTGGAGGATTTAAAGGAGAATCTTGTTTCATGCCTCTGCCCTGGCTTCTGGTGATAGCTAGCAATCCTTGGCATTCTTGGGCTTGTAGATACATCACTGCAACCTCTGTCTCTTTCTTCACATGACATTTCCTTTCTTTGTGTCTGTGTCCAAATTTCCCTGTTCTGATAAGGACACTGATCAATGGATTAGGGCCCACTCTACTCCAGTATGACCTCATGTTAACTTGACTACATCTGCAAAGACCTTATTTCCAAATAATGTCACAGGTTCTGGGTGGACGTAAGTTTTGAAGGAACAGACAGGCTCAACCTAGTACAGAAGTTAAAGTATATGTCATCCATTTAAAACTATTTCCACAAAAAAATGAGTATCTTCTGTAAAGAAAAATACTTTTTGGTTAAAGAAGGAATGATATAAAAATAAGTAAATGCACTGAGAAAGCCTAAGTATTATAATAAAGGAAGGGTTTTTATAATAATGTGGAAAAATATACCCTGAAATTGTTTTAAATGTTTTGATTCCCTCTAAAAATATTCCCAAGGGTGGCACATGTGTGATAAAAACACTCATCAAAAGAAGGATGAAAGAAAAGCTAATCTTGAAAGTAAAACATTGTTCCATCTCTATGGGTGGTGCTCCCTGGAAAAATATTGCATTTTATATTCTATGCAATCTCAGAGACTTGCACCAATAGGCTCAACAATACACAATGAAACAGAATCTGATTTCATCTCACCCATAGTAACACAGAAAATGAATGTGCCACAACCTTCTTCACCAGCTGCCACCGACATTTTATTAAGTGATTCTAATCCTGATGTTCTCATATCTCTTCATTTATTTTTCCCTTAAGTTATTAATTCTAAATGAAGAGGAAAAAAAAACAAATATGGGAAAACTAAAAAGCTGAGTTAACACATACTCACCTGCTTTAACAAAGGAGAAAGTTGAGTGACAGGTGCCTTTCATTATTCTAATTAGGCCACTATAACGGCCTTTCAGACTCAATTAACTGCTTCCACACCAAAAAACTCTGTAATTTCTCAAAAAAATCTTTTAAAAATTAAGTGAAAACTATTGGGAAGGAAATAAATCAAAACGAAATATCTGCAATTTGTAATAAGAAAAAGATCACCACATCATGAGTCAGAGGGTTAATCTCATTTAAATTAAAGACTTCAACTTCTCATTAAGAAGGAATTGTGAGTTCAGGTAAAAATACTCATTCTTACTGCTTCAAAACCATAGCAATAAGTGAAACACACACGTATATATATTTTTGTGATATAATAAATTATATTTTAAAAGACGAAACTGGACACAGAAACAAGATAAACATCTTGGAACAGAAAAACAATACACTAAGTACAATCTAACAGGCTCTTGGAATGGAAAAAAGAAATTTCAAGGTAGTATATGGGGAGAAGAATTTCAGGACCCTAAAGTGCCCCATCTGTGTCAGGAGACTGGGGCCAGACTCAGGCTGTGAAACCAGAGGTTGGTTTAGTTTTCCTGATTTACGGAAGAAACCCTGACAAAGTCGTGACTATTGCCCAGGGCAGAAACTAATAACATGTCAAGCTGCAGTCAGGGAAGTGAGGGAAAGCCAAGGCTGTTCCTCATACTGGCCCTGGGTCCAGTCACTCTTTGACTTAGCAAAAAGATTTGTAAAATACCAATAGCCCTGCAGGACCAGAGACCCAAAATGCCAGTACGTGACCTAGTTTTGATTAGAGAGGAGTCTGATACAGGTAATGACAAAACTAGTAGGCAAGGTACATAACCTCAAGAAGAAGGGGATTAAAGAGAAGGAAAAGAAAAAAAAAACAGCAGCAACATGAAGAATAACCAAAAAACTCTTATTCAAAAGGAGTTAGAAAACAAAAATTTGATATTATATGAGAACTGCTACAATAGACCACTGACATTATAAACACTTGAGAGAATCCATTTTGGGGGGATGCAAATAATAAAACTTTGAAAATTATTTAAAAATAATATGTTAATATATTTATAGACATGAAGAGAAATTACATATGACTCAAGTATATGAAATTATAGATAATAATTATAACCAAGAACATATGGTTATGATGAATATAGAATTATAAATGCTAGAAAAAAAGTAGTCACTAAAATAAAAACTATAAAAAGAGACTAATTCTGAGCTGAACACAAGTAAAGAAACAATTATTCAACTGAAAGAGATTATCAGGGAAATAAATAAATGAAAACTATGCAAGATAATTGTAATAACCTTCAGAATAGGTTTGAGAGGCCCCCTATTTTATTCAGGATAGGACAGGCTATATTGCACTAATGTACACTCCCAAATCTCAGTGGCTTCATAAAAGTTTATTTACCACTCATTCATGACACTCTTCCATAATTGCTTAAGCAGAAGACAAGACAGACTGGAGAGTTGCACAGGGGTTTTTCCCTGCTTCAACTTGGAAATAATACATATCATTTCTGCTCATGTTTTACTGGCCATAATTAGTTACATAGTTCTGCTTAACTGCAAGGAGCTAAGAGGTATAGTCACACTTATGCCCTGGAAGGAGTAAATATTCCAGCATTGGTGACCACCAGTAATGTCACTCTGCTCCCACATATTGCTAACCAGAGTTCCAGAAGTAGTAGCAAGTTGAGAGAATGGTGAAGAACCAACATTCAAAAAAAAGAAAAAAATAATCATAATGATGCCTGAGAATTTTCAAGAACTAAAGAAAAATGTATTCTCAGATAATGAAAATTGGAAGAAAGCAGGATAAATAAAAATAAATTCACATCTATATGCATCATAATAAAACTAGAACACATTAAAGATAAAGACAAAACTTTAAAAGCCTCCTAAGACAAAAGATAAATTATCTTTAGGCAAGTGATGATTAGATAGGCGGCATATATCTATCAGCTACAATAGCAGCCAGAATATTCAGAAATGCTGAGAAAAAGTAACTAGCAACCTAAAGTTACATGCCAGGCTAAACTAACCTTTAACAGTGATGATAAGAAAAAGAACTTTCCAGACATAAAAAGACAGGAGTGTTTCATTGCCAACATATACTCCCTGCAAGAATTACTAAAGGACATTCTTCAGGAAGAAGAAAGGCATAGAAAGAAGGAATGGATGTATAAAACAGTGACAAAAGTAATTATAAAATCTACTGGCAGGCCGGGCGCTGTGGCTCACGCCTGTAATCCTAGCTCTTGGGAGGCCGAGGCGGGCGGATTGCTCAAGGTCAGGAGTTCAAAACCAGCCTGAGCAAGAGCGAGACCCCGTCTCTACTATAAATAGAAAGAAATTAATTGGCCAACTGATATATATATATAAAAAATTAGCCGGGCATGGTGGCGCATGCCTGTAGTCCCAGCTACCCGGGAGGCTGAGGCAAAAGGATCACTGGAGCCCAGGAGTTTGAGGTTGCTGTGAGCTAGGCTGACGCCACGGCACTCACTCTAGCCTGGGCAACAAAGTGAGACTCTGTCTCAAAAAAAAAAAAAAAAAATCTACTGGCAATTCTAATAGAACATTAAATGTAAAAAATAAACTCAGAGGGTTTTAAGAATATAATAAGTAGAACAAAAATTTCAGACATTAGTAAGATGGTAAGAGAAAAGAAATGAGGCTAGGTCAGAGGTTGAGTTCCTTGTCTTATTCTGGAGAAAGATAGAAACACTAAGTTTATATTTTGCTAGAAAAAAAAATATGAGGTATATATGTTGAATTACAGGCTTGTATGTATTAATATCCCTTAAATCCTATTTTTTGTCACTATAACATCAATGGCAAAACAAAAACAAATGTGGCCACTGTAATAGTTTTCTTTTTGTTCAATCAATAAGAAGTGTCTAAGGACTGGTTTGGCTAGTTGAATAGAAAGTGTTCAATTCTAGGTGCTAAGATTATACCCTCAGCAACATTTGCAAAGTTAATATCACAAGGTAGTCTACAGAGTAATGAAAATAGTGCATAGTGAGTTCAAAGGAAGGAGACATAGCATTCAGTCATGGCAATAAAATAATGTATGTGGTATTTGATTTTGACTGGAAGGGCAATGAAGATGTATGGCCAGAGGCAGGGTGAGGGGAAAGAAAGTCATTTCAGATGGAAGAAAGGCACTAGGAAAGGCAGTGGCACACAGAGTGGGGCAGAGGAGGCAGCCCAGCCTGGGCACAAGCAATTATGGAATGCATTGCCTGTAGATAAACTAAAACCACGAATGTTAGCTAGCTTTTTATGATCACCATGTACCCATAATTTTAACAATTTTAGTGACAAAATATCCTGGAAACAATATTTTATTTGTCTAATTTCTAAATAATTTTATAATTATTATAAATTTAATAATTAAAATAAGTTTCAAATTGGTACATTTTTATTACTTATTCTTTTATAAAAATTGTATTCTACATAGAAGTTTGGAGAACAATTAATAAACAACTACCTTCCACTTATACAACTAATCCCTCACAGATAGGAACTAAACTACACATATTCATTTCAAGTGTAATTTTTACAATAATTCAGAACCATCTGCACTTGCTTCCAGTGCAATTTGTGTCTCCAACACATATATTACTATCTGTTTCTATATTTAATCAGTAGATTCAAAATAAACAATACTAGTATAGTCTTCGTAATGAAGAAACAGAACTTGAGTACTTTAATCCTGTCATTCTCTGTCTAGCTGGAACTTTTACTTGTGTTTAAAATTTAAATCAGTGAAATAGTACAAACTATAAGGTGTACATTTTCATTTGCTTACTACAAATTTTATGGCATTTGTAGAATATTTTACAATATACTAATAAAACCTTAAAATTATAATGTTATTTTATTTACATTGTTATTTTAAACCCAAAGAACAAATTTAAAAAAATAATATCACTGATTATCCCATAACTATTACTAAAAGTCATCTTGTTATACAGAGGAAAAGATGTTAAAAAAAAAAATCTGAGCGTCAAATATGCTAGGTACACAAGCTACAAAGAGAGGAAGTCAGAGCTGTAGGTGAAACAGCAAGTCAGTTACTTCAAATAGCTTTAAAGCCAAAGCTTTGAAGTTCAAGTTTTTATTTCATGATGTGTCTATGTAAAATGAAAATAAAATTATATGGATAAATAAAAAGTGCCACAATTACCCTTACTGTAATCTTAATAAATCTGTAAAGAAACCTAGTTTCTCAAAATAGTGGGTAAATGGAGTTACAATGAAAATTCTTTATGAGATTGGGCAGGATTCCTCTGAGGTAATGAAATAGGAAGTTATACAGAGGCAGGAGCAGTGGGCCTCACTGGGAAATAGTCAGCATTGAAGCGCTCTCCAGTCCCTGCCCTCCCACTTCCTGATTCTACTACTTCATCCTACTTCAAGCCCACATTGCACTATTATCATAACTCACCGACTGGTCTCGTCTCTTCCATTTCTTTTTTTTTTTTTTTTTTTTTTTTTGAGACAGAGTCTCACTTTATTGCCCAGGCTAGAGTGAGTGCCATGGCGTCAGCCTAGCTCACAGCAATCTCAAACTCCTGGCTCAAGCAATCCTCCTGCCTCAGCCTCCCAAGTAGCTGGGACTACAGGCATTCGCCACCATGCCCGGCTAATTTTTTGTATATATATATTAGTTGGCCAATTAATTTCTTTCTATTTATAGTAGAGACAGGGTCTCGCTCTTGCTCAGGCTGGTTTCGAACTCCTGACCTCGAGCAATCCGCCCGCCTCAGCCTCCCAGAGAGCTAGGATTACAGGCGTGAGCCACCGCGCCCGGCCTCTTCCATTTCTTGACTTCTCCTACCTATCCACAATATCAGTGTTTTCTAACACACAATGGAGTCTCTCCTACAGCCCACAGAATCAGGCTCCATGATATGATCACAAAAGAATTCTTTTGCCAGCCTAACTACAATGGCCCTGAGACCTGTTCTTCATCCACAGTGGTAGTCTGACCATTGACCAAAAGAGACACGCTTTCTCCTGCATGTAGGCTTTTGGTTCTCACCACTCCTTCGACCAACAGTGCCCTTCCCTTACTTTCTTGTGCTTAAATCTTACTTGTTCCTTAAGAACATAACTCACGCATTTCCTTCATGAAGCTTTCCCAATTTATCCAATAAATTAACTCCTCTTCCCCTTCATTTCCAGAGTCTGTTACTTACTGGGTAAATAAGCCTGGCCTCTTTGAGCCTCAGATTCCTAATCTACAAAATAGACATAACAATGATACCAATTTCACAGAATTATGGGGGTAAAAAGAAATTTGGCAGTGCTTTTAATTCTATATAATATTAATGTATCACTTTTACCTCTTAATTCTGACTTGCACAAAAGTTTATACCTGTCTCCCCTCAAGACACAGGTCAACCTCCCTTATGCCCCTATTCCCTGACACTCATCTTTTCATCACTACTACAAGTGGCCCATGGGAGGAAATCCATTTTCTAATGAGAAATAAAATGTTGTTCCTTAGACTATGTGGTTTCTCTAATTGACCAATATAACCCTTATACATTAAAAATAACTGTTCTTAGATTCAAAGCTTTATCTTAATATCTTCTATTTTTTCTCTCTCAACAAAAACTTTAGAAGCACAAAGGATAAAACTAGAAAGCAATCTTATAAAATAATAAAAAATAATTAGGAGGCTGCCAATCAAAATATCCCCAAATTTACCTATTGCAGTTGTCTGTGAGATACTGCTAACCTTTTGGTCTTTCCCAGCTTTAGTGTTCAACCACTATTGTTGCTTTATGCTTGATTCCTTCTTTAGTTCTGTGAATTCTAAGTACAGATTGAGAGCAAAATCTGTTTGTAATAACAAATCATTGATTATCATGGAAATGGAAAGTTAAATCCAGAAAGAAAACTATATGTTCCCAAAATGAAAATTAAATCGAGTCTGAAATTAACAACTTATCTCAATATGCAACTACAACAGTAAGTGCAAGCGTGTAGCACAATATGAGAGTTCCTGTTCTTTGAAGTTAAACAATCATTCAAATTTATATGTAAGCCCTAACTTGCTGTGTGACCATGAACAAGCTACTTAATTCCTCCAAATATGAATTCCTCTTTAGCAAACTGGGATAATTGGTACCTCCAAAATTGGTATAATCACTAAGTAATGCAATGTAATTCATATACTTAGAGATATATCTAACACAGATATACTCCATAAATAATTATCATTGTCATTGTTAATTCTTTTTTATTTTTTCAATTGAAAAATGATATTGAAATAAAAAATACACAAACTATCAATATACAGCTTGATAAATTTCACAACATAAACATATTGTGTAACCATTAGCTAGTTCAAGAAAGAGAACATTACTAGCATTCTAGAAGCCTCTCCTTTGCCCCACATTCAGATACTCAAGGATGACTACTACTAATTTTTTAGAATATATACAAGTTGTCTGTTTTTAACTTTATGAAAATAGAATCATACTGTACATATTTTCTGGTGTCTGGCTTCTTTTGTTCAACATTATTTCTAAGATTCATTTGTATCATGTGTTTAAAAGGATAACTTTTACTGTGACATTTTCAATTATATACTCATAAGACTAAAATATTTTAAACCATCATTCTCTGAAAATATATTTATGATTCTATATTACTTACCCATACATATTTGGGTTTACAAGCAAAAATATAGTCCAATTGAATGTTAGGTTTGTTCTGGTATTCTTTGACTTTTGCATAAAATAATTTTTAAAAACTAATATGTGGTACCATCTCTTGTTGCTTCTAATATTCAGTACCCTATACACTGGGACTAGAAGATGGAAGCTCATGAAAAAGGAGAACACCGCAAGGAAATCCATCTGAATGGTAATTACTGTTCAAGTACATCTGAACTGTCATGAACAATAAGACCTTTGGGTTTTGTTCTGCCAGGCATAACAAGTAACTCCAATGTCATCAGTTTCCAAATTTGACTCTGACATGGGACAGAGGAGACTGGTGACAGATGGGCAAAATTTAGCATGCAGCCTGGATGGTCTTTGGGATGGAAGTCTTGTTATCTCTAACTTGCTGCCAAGTCCTGCATGTAGCTTTATAACAGACACCACTGGGAAACTCTAGCGTCAGCCAAAAACACAGACTTAAACGAACCAGATTTCCTCACTGTTGGTATTTGTAGCATCTCACCCACATTGGGCTCCTCTGCAATAATGAAATAGTCACCAGTATAAATCTGAATGTGAAAAAGCATTTCGACACACCAAACTGATTCTTTTTTTACTTAGAACAGTGGTTTATTAGATATGAAATTTGCCATTTTTAAAGCAGTTCTTGTTTGGTCTACTGAAGTATTTTAAATTTTTTGTTCTTTAGAATAAATCTTGTTCCGAACACCTTATTAGAATAGGTTTTAAAGAATAATACAGATGCTTAAAGTTGAATATCTAAAATATGTTCTACAGTTATTTATCAATGTATCTAATCCAAATTAAAACAGACAAGCAAATGGTTTTTTAAAACATTGGATTACTACCTAATAATACACCAATAAATTAACCATAGTAGTACAGCCTTGGGGCCCTTTAAGTCAGTTCAGAGCAAGTGAATGTGCTACAAAATATTTCTTAATTGATATATGCAAACAAAGATATTTTAAGATTAACATTTTGGATCATATATGCTCTGTCTCCTGCCAGTTTGCCTATGTAAGAGTTGTTTACATAGCTAGAATTCTTTCCTAAATCCTGGTTAAGAAACTGTTTTTAGAAAACATAATAAATAGGCCAGCAAAATGTTTTAGCTGGTATTTTTGTTAATAATATCTACAATGATGCTAGAATAGATCCTCATTTTAGAATATAGCCTTCCGTGGATTTAATAACCAATTTCCCACTACTCTAGAGACCAGTTAATCCTCTTGAGACAGGTCAATCTACTCACTGGCTCATCCTCAGTCATACTCTTTCCTAACCTTCAAATATTCTCCTCTCTCCAAATTCTACTTATCTATTTTATTTAGTAATGTTTGCAGCTGCAAGTAACATACAATGTTATCATTATGCTTTAAGTAAAAATAAAAGTTCAGAGGTAGGCAGTCGAACTCATAGGTTGAACAATGGATCCACGAACTTTCAGTGTTTGTGCCCTGCTTCTTCTCTAGCCATGTGAACCAGGTATGGCCAATGAAGTCTAAGGGAAAGTCAATCATGCTAGGTTTTACTCTTAATCGGAGTGAGGAAGTGATACATAGTAGTGTAGCAGCCACTTTGCAACCATGATTTAGAAATGCCTTAAATAAATGAGTTTATCTCCCATAACTGGAAGTACAAGGTAGTTATACTCAGTCCAACTTCTAAATAAGGCAATGAGCAGAAAGATGAAAGCAAAGATGCCAAAAATGGCTAAGCCAAAAATGTGTGTTCCCTTTTATCATGAAATTAAAGGCTTTTCCAAGAGCTACCATGACCTACTTCCCCTTAGACCTCATTGATTAGAATGGAATCCTATTGCTGGGAAAGCATATGTGATGTCATAAAAGGCTTACATTGTTTCGGGCTAATCAACAAAGAAACAATATAGATAATGGCTAAGCAACTAACATGCTCATTGTCACAAAATCCTTCTAAATATTTTTGTCCAAGAAAACTAATGAGGCTGGGTGTGGTGGTTCACACTTATAATGCCAGCATTCACCTAGGGAGGCCAAGGCAGGAAGATCACTTGAGATCAGGAGTTCAAGACCAACCTGGGCAACACAGTGAGACCCCATTTTTACAAAAAGTACAAAAAGTAGCCAAGCATAGTGTTGCACACCTGCAGTCTTAGCTATTTGGGTGGCTGAGGCAGGAGGATTTTTGCATAGGAGTTTGAGGTTGCCATAAGCTATGGTCACACCTAGCCCAGGTGACAGGGTGAAACTCTGTCTCAAAAAAAAAAAAAAAAAAGCTAATGATTAATTCTATAATTGAACTATTTCTTTAAAACTATGCTTTCCATAATAACAATGTTCAGATTATGCAAACCCACTTAACCAATAACATAGTATCAGCCCTGTTTTGACACCAATATTTTATGTATATTTTAATGTTTCAATATATGTCAGTTGAGGATTTTACAAATATTTTTCATATATAATACAAGTGTTGGTGCACTAATGCACTAATACCAGGATAGCTCACTATAGGTCTTATGAGTATTTTATAGATAGTTCACATTTCAGAGAACCCTAGAATTACCTGCACCATCCCAGGTTATTTCTGAATCCCTAGGGCCAACTCAGATGAAGAATGAATTTTTAAAATTTCTCTTGAGCCTGATGCATTCTTATGCCCCCACCCTGAAAGTAGTTCAAAAGGTCCGTGAAGTTAACTCGGAGTTCAGTGGCAACCAGCCAGTGAAAGCTGTCGTGTGAGGCTAGTAGCTCCCAGCATCCTCTAGAGATGGCTGGACTGACATGAATCCACTACCTGCTAGAATAATCTAATTATGCCTAAAGGTTTCCACTGAAAAGGCTTTACTCCAGGTCCCTGTCACTTTCCCTGTGGGCGAAGTTAGCTATCCAGTGACTTTCAAACACTCTCTGCATGTGGCTTTGTAACACATGAAGGAGTTCCTGAAATGTCAATCCTAAGGGACAAGTGCTCGTGTCACTGAAGCAATACATCATAACCTCTGCACTTTCTGGATGTTTCAGACAAAAGCCAAAAGCTATGAAGGCCACAATGAAATTATTCTTGCCATCCAAGAGCTGATATTTCCAAAAGAAAAAAATGTATTTTAGGGGAGTTATGGGGATGAATTTGCACTATAGTAGCTCCTGCAAAGCCTGTCCTGTGAATAAAAAGCCTTCGGTTTCTAAAGCCTGAAAATCTGGTAACATTCAGAGCATATGGATTCAAATAGGGAAAAAAAAAGTTAAAGTGTGACATTTCTTTTAACCCACAATTTTACAGCTGGAAGAAATCTTTTCTACTCTTAGATGGCATAATGTGACAATCCAAGCAACCAAGCTTAAGGCCTGTAAATTCACCACTTTTCTTCTACTACCAAATTCCAAGATTTATTAAACATCTCTTCTCACACTACTCTGGGCTTTATGAGCAAACCAGATTTGACCTTTAAAATGGTAGAAGCATCTGGATTACTTCAACTGATTTTCCTATTGGCAGTTTTTTTACTTCCCTATTTTATTTCTACTTTCTATCTGACTCAACACAAAAAATATGTACAGAAATAGTCTGAAAGGTGTGTATAGTTCTAATTTTTAATCTTTAAGCATTTTTAATTAAAAATACCTGACCTATAAGTATTAGTGCATTACCAAACTAGATATCAGAATACTCCTTTACATATAGCTGCCACATTAACTTCACTAGTCCTGATTTCAATTCATATTTCTCAATCTCCATCCTTCTCAAAAATGCTCTTTTATACCCCAGCAGCTGTTGTAAGAGCACAAAACTATTCCGGCCCAAGCTCAGATCATTAAGATCAAAGATATAGAAAGGAAAGCATGACTTTGGCCCCATGTTATAACTTTTAATGATACATACTCAAGGTGTTTTTTTTTTCCCTCAAGATCTCAAAGGGAATCTTCTTAGTGGGGTTCCATAATCATAACAGATGCAAAAGGGCCCCAGGGCACTGTTGAAAGGATCAGCTTAAAGTCATAAGGCCATCACTGACTCTGAATAGATGGGATAACATTATAATTTGGGGGAGAATCATCTCCCTCTGAAACTGAATAACATTTACTGGATCTACTAAAAATTGGTCTGTAATCCCAGGCCATTTATTTTCTTTTGGTCCCTCATTTACTAAAATTAACATAGGAAAATTAATGTTAACTTCTTCAGTTAGTGCTTAGGATTCTGCTATGAATAAGTTAAAAATATGACAGTACCATGTTTTCTTAAGTCACTACAAGGGTGCATGTCTACGTATTTGTGCCACTGCAAGAAATAAGAGGATTAGAAAATTATAGAAAAATATCAACAAGTAGACAAGTCTGGATTCTGGTCTCTACTTAACCATTTACTAATGCTGTCTTGGGCAAGACTTTTTTTTTATCTGGTGTATTAATGACAGATGATCTTGTAGAATCCTTTTCATTCATGCATCCATTAGTCATTGTTTATCCATTCAGCAAACGTGGTAAAGCAGTTGTTTAGCACTGCATTGACCAGTGAGGATACTAGACGTAAGATGGTTCTACTGTGCTATAGTCCTCCACCAACAAAGAATCTCAGAGTATTGTTCTTGACAAGAACATAATTAGACAGAAAGTACTTTTATTTTAACATCATCACCAATTTCACTTACTTGTCTTGTAAAATAAGAACAGAGTGGAGCAACATGGCCAAATAAATACCTCTAGCAATCGTCCATTTGCATGAACACCAAATTCAACTATCCATACAAGGAAGCACCTTCAGACAAACCAAAAATCAGATGAGTGAGCACAGTTCCTAGTTTGAGCATTATATTGAGGAAAGAAGCACTGAAGAGGACAGAAAAGACAGTCTTGCATTGCCTACACTGGCCTTCCTCCATCCCCAGCAGTGCCAGCTTCCCACGTGGAAAGAGAATTGTGTGCCCAGGGAGGGAGAGTGAAGTGGCTTTGGGACTCTGCATTGGAACTCAGGCCTTCCCTGTCACAGGGAAAATAGCACAGGGCAGAACTCTGCAGGTACCCATGCAGGGAGCATTTAAATCAGCCTGGACAGAGGGAAATACTCTTCCCTGAAACCTGCGTTCAAGCTAGGCCACCACTAGCTGAAAAGGGGGGACTGGGGCCTAGAACAAATCTTTCAGGCACTCAGGCCACAAAAGCTGCGGTCCTTGGGCAATTCTTGTGGCTGTGCTATCTCCGTGCTGTCTCGGAGCTAGTGGTCCTAGGGTGCATGTGACCCAGTGAGACATCTGTGTTACCTTCCCACAATTCCAGATAATATACCTCAGGGAAAATCTTACTCCACTTGGGGAAAGGAAAGGGAAGAATTCAGAGGACTTTGTTTTGCAACTTGGGTACCAGCTAAGCCACAGTAAAATAAAGTACCAAGGAGACTCCTGAAGCCCCCAAATCCAGGCCTTATTCCCTGGGTGGCATTTCTAGACATACCATGGGCCAGAAGGAAACATGCTGCCCTGAAGGGAAAGCCCCAGTCCTGGCAAGATTCCCACCTGCTGATTAAAGAGCCCTTGGGCTTTAAATAAATATCAGAGGTAGCCAAGCAGAAGTCACCATGGGCTTTGCATGAGACTGGGCTGGCTTACAGGTGTGAAATGGCACCGGTGGTCACAAGGGATTACCCATGTCACTCCTCCCAAAACTCTAGCAGCTCAGCACAGAGAGTGAGGGAAGAGAGTAAGAGACTTTGCCTGGTAATCCAGGGAATTCTCCCATATCTTACCCAAATCCATCAAGGCAGAACCACCATTAGTCTATACAAATCACAGCATTATGGGCTTGGACCACCCCCTATGCTCACAAGGTTGCAGTGACCAAAGACTTAAATTACAACACTCAATTCCCACTGAGTATCTGGAAAGCCTTCTCAAGAAGGATGGGTTCAAACAAGCCCAGACAGCAAACATTAAAATAAATATCTAATCTTCAGTTACCAGACACTGACAAATATCCATAAGCCTCAAAACATCCAGGAAAACATGACCTTGCCAAATAAAGTAAATAAGGAACCAGTGACCAATCCTGGAGTGATAAAAATATGTGACATTTCAGATAAAGAATTCAAAATAGCTGTCCTGAGGAAGCTCAATGAATTTCAACACAATGAAAAGAAAGAATTCAGAAGCATATCAGAGAAATTTGACAAAGAGATTGAAATAATAAAAAAATCAAGCAAAAATTCTAGAGCTTAAGAATTCAATTTACAAACTGAGAAATGTATCAGAGTCTCTCTATAGCAGAATTGATAGAGCAGAAAAAAAAAATTAGGGAGTTTGAAGACAGGCTATTTGAAAAAAAAACAGTCAGAAGGAAATACAGAAGAAAGAATTAAAAAGAATGAAGCACACCTACAAGATCTAGCAAATAATATGAAAAGGGCAAATCTAAGTTATTGGTCTTAAAGAGGAGGTAAAGAGAGACACTGGGGTAGAAAGTTTATTCAAAGAAATAATAACACAGAATTTTTCAAACCTAGAGAAAGATATCAAAATTCAGGCACAAGAAGGTCAGAGAACACCAAGCAGATTTAACCCAAACAAGACTACATCAAAGCACTTAACAATCAAGCTCCCAAAGGTCACAGATAAAGAAAAGATACTAAGGGAAGCAAGAAATAAGAAAAAGATAACATATAAAGGAGCTCCAATATGTCTGGAAAAAGACTTCTCAGGGAAAATCTTACAGTCCAGGAGGGAATGGCATGACATATTCATAATGCTGAAGGAAAAAAACCTTAATCCTAGAATATTATGTGCTGCAAAAATATCCTTCAAACATGAAGGAGAAATAATGACTTTCCCAGACAAACAAAAGCTGAGTGATTTTATCAACACCAGATCTGTCCTACAAGAAATGTTAAAAAGAATTCTTCAATAGGAAAGAAAAGGACATTAATTAACAATAAGAAACCATCTGAATGTATGCAACCCACTGATAACAGTAAGTACACTAATATAGAATACTCTATTGCTGTAACAGTGGTAATATAAACCACTTATATCTTGAGTAGGAGATCTGGAACAAGACAAGGATGCCCACTTTCACTACTGTTATTCAACATAGTACTGATCTGATTTACCTAGAGCAATGAAATGAGAGAAAGAAAGAGCATCCAAATTGGAAAGGAAGTCAAATTATCCCTGTTTCCAAACGATATGATCTTTTATCCAGAGAAATCTAAGAACTCCACAAAAAAATGATTGCAACTGATAAATTCAGTAATTTGCAGGAAACAAAATTAACATACAAAAATCAGTAGCATTTCTTTATGCAAACAGTAAACAATCTGAAAAAGAAATCAAGAAAGTAATTCCATTTACAATAGCTACAAATAAAATAAAATACCTGGAAATAAATTTAACCAAAAAAGTCAGAGATCTTTATAATGAAAACTGTAAAATATTGATGCAAGAATTTAAGAGGACAAAAAAAAAAATGAAAAGATATCCCATGCTCATGGGTTGGAAGGATCAGTGTTGTCAAAATGTCCATACTACCAAAAGCAATCTACAGATTCAATGCATTCTCCATCAAAATACCAATGACAAAATACCAATGGTACTGGCTTAATAACATACACATAGATCAATGGAACAAAATGGAAAACCCAAAAATAAATCCACACATCTGTAGTGAAGCTATCTGTGACAAAACTGCCAAGAACATACACCGACAAAAGGATAATCTCTTTAATAAATGGTGCTGGGAAAACTGGATATCTATGTACAGAAAGATGAAACTAGACTCTTGTTGCTCACTATGTGCAAAAATCAAATCAAAATGGATTCAAAGCTTAAATCTAAGACCTGAAACCATGAAACTACTCAAACTAAACATTAGGGAAACACTTCAGGACATTGGTCTGTGTATGGACTTCTTGAGTAATTCTCCCAAAGTATAGTCAACCAAAGCAAAATTGGACAAATGGGATCACATCAAGGCAAAAATCTTCTGCACAGCAAAGGAAATAGTCAATGAAGTGAAGAGACACCCAACTTAATGGGAGAAAATATTTGCAAACTACCCATCTGACAAAGGATTAATAGCTAGAATATATTAATATAAGGAACTCCAACTACTCAATAGGAAAAGAAATCAAATAATCCAACTAAAAAAGGGCAAATGATCTGAATAGACATTACTCAAAAGGAGACATACAAATGGCCAATAGGTATAATAAAACATGCTCAACATCCTTAGTCATCAGAGAAATGCAAATCAAATCAAAACTACAGTTAGATATCCTCTCACGCCAGTAAAATGGCTTTTATCAAAAAGACAGGCAATAATGAATGCTGGCAAGGACGTGGAGAAAGAGGAATCCTTCAACACTGTGGTTGGGAATGTAAATTAGTGCGACCACTATGGAGAACATTATGGAGTTTTCTCAAAAAAACCGAAAACAGAGCTACCATCTGACCCAGCAATCCCACCGCTGGGTATATATGCAAAAGAAGGGAATTCAGTATATGAAAAAGATATATGCACTCCCATGTTTATTAGGGCACTATTTACAATAATCAAGATTTGTTATCAACCTAAGTGTCCATCAATGGATGAATGGATAAAGAAATGTAGTACATATACACAATGGAATATTACACAGTCATAAAAATAATAAAATCTTGCCATTTGCAACAACATGGACAGAAGTGGAGAATATCATGTTAAGTAAAAGAAGCCAAGCACAGAAAGACAAAACTCACATGTTCTCACCCATATGTGGGAGCTAAATATTAAAATAATTGATGTCATGGTGACAGAGATAGGAAGATAGTTACCAGAGACTGGGAGGGTGTGGGGAGATGGGGATAAGGTGAGGATGGTTAATAGGTGCAAAAATATAGTTAGATAGAATGAACATTTGGTAGCACATAAAAGTGACTATAATCAACAATTTAGGATATACTTTAAAATAACTAAAGAGTAAAATTGGTATGTTCCTAACACATAGTAATGATAAATGCCTGAGGTGATGGATACCCCAATTATGCTGTTTTGGTTAATTAACATTGCATACCTGTATCAAAATATTACATGTACCCTGTAAATATATATAGCTATTATGTACTCATAATAATTAAAACTAAAAAATTAAAAATGAAATAAAGTAAGGACAAATGCACTTTAATCCACTTGGATATATTTAGAAATATTTTTCCAGGTAGGTAAATTACCTATATATATATACTGCCTGAATAGTAATGGCTAATGGTTATTTTTAGTTTATTATATTCTGAACATACCTGTTTAAGTGCCTTGCATGCATTATCTCATTTAATCTTCATAATACTTTAAAAAGGAAGTAATATTTTTATCCCCATTTCATGGATTACTCCACAAAGATAAATTCAAAGAGATATTGTAGATTCCCCTACTGGTAAAGATTTGTACCTAGGTCTACCTGACTCTGAAGCCTAGTTTCTTAAACTCGAATATAAAAGATTTTCAAACTTGCTGCATTATCAGCAAAACCTGCTCCAATGTTTACACATATTCATGTTAGTATCCAAAGCATAGATTTAGAAGGCATAGAATTTCAGAATTCGAAGAGATTTTAGAAACCAGGTAGTCCAATCGATTCATTTGTAATTAACATACAGACCTTAAAACAAAGCTGAAAGAAATAAGGAAAAAAGCCGAATAAGAAAAAGGAAGAGAGGAATCTTGTATTATCCATTTTGTATTTCTAGTACTTAATAAGATCCTTGACAAATGATGAAAATTCAATATATGTTTGGTCAATTGAATTACATTATATGTTCCAGGTTTTTTATTTTATTTTATTTTATTTATTTATTTATTTTATTTTTTTGAGGAAAAGTCTCGCTTTGTTGCCCAGGCTAGAGTGAGTGTTGTGGCATCAGCCTAGCTCACAGCAACCTCAAACTCCTGCCTCAGCCTCCTGAGTAGCTGGGACTACAGGCATGCGCCACCATGCCCAGCTAATTTTTTCCATATATATTAGTTGGCCAATTAATTTCTTTCTATTTATAGTAGAGATGGGTCTCGATCTTGCTCAGGCTGGTTTCGAATTCCTGACCTCGAGTGATCCGCCTGCCTCGGCCTCCCAGAGTGCTAGGATTGCAGGCGTGAGCCACCGCACCCGACCTAGGTTTTTTAAACTAGAGTCTTTCAAAGGTCGAGAGAGGTAAAGGACATTTTTATCTGATTAAGGCTTATAATATATTAAAAATGAAGAAATGACAAAATTGTGATATATTTCAAATTGTCAATCCTGTTAGTTGATCTTTGTAATTATCCTATAACTTCATTTGGATGTAGGCAGGCCTAAAGTGTGGATTATAGCCAATGTGTTACAATGAAATACTATGAGATTTTATCTTGTGTAAGCCTTACAACAACTCTATGGTCTTGGTATATTATTATCCCCATTTACAAAAAAACAAAGAGTTTAGTCAGTGTCTACCATGTTCACACATTTGAAAGTGATACAACACTTTATAGTCTATCTCCTTAGACTTTTAAGAATCCAAAAGAGTGCTTATATAAGATTTTTAAACATTAACAAATATAAAAACACTAATCTCAGAGACATTAAAGTATTAAATTGTCATTATAGTAAACCAATGAAATTTGAAGTAAAAATTAAAACGAAAATTTTCACCCATAGAGTATTCTAGGCATATTTCTAGGCATATTTAGAAACAGTGTAAGTATCATTCTTTTAAAATACTCTTACTAGAAATAGCACTAAATTATGTGTGGATGCTTAGAGATTCTTCATGTGCTGATTACCAGGATGCATGTTAGATTTTTCAGGAATTAGATTTGATATTATCTCCTTATTATGCAAAACCATGGAAAATATTTAATTAAAACTTAATTAAAATCTCCATGATGTTTCAACCCCATGGAGTCCATTTTTCAACAACAAGCAGCAAAGAAAATCTCCAGGACAAATTGTTTTTGAAAACTGGCATATAGGAACTCACTTTCCTTAGTACCTTTCTAACAGATCTTATATCTTTGCAAACATTTTTTTTTTATTTGCATCAAGCTATAAAGTGACAGATTACTACTAAAACTGATGATCATCAATTATAAATAAATACATAGGTTTAGATCAATTACTGATGCTTCATTTCTTCTAGAGCTTTTACATATCATTTCAAAATATGAGAAAATTCTTATAGTGATATGCCTGCCATATAGTAGGCTTCCAATAAGTATTTATTTAATAAAATTAATAAATATTACATATGCATATATTAAAAAGTCTGAGACCATGATGCAACGTTTTTCCTAAAATATTTATAGTAAGATATAAGATATGTGAACTATTAGTTGTGATTGTGGTTAAAATAATTTTGTTTATATAGAAATACTTTATGTAATAGGATATGTTTGAGTAAGAATTGGTCTACATGGAGGAAAAATCCTCCACTGTGACTTTATTCTCCAACTTCTGTGAAGTGAGTCCATTCTTCCCACATAGTTTTAATTCACATCATAAAACAAGAGTTCATAACAAAAACATTCATACTTGGCAATAAAAAGAAATGAACTGCTGATACACGCAACATTACATATGAACCTCAAAAACCATTTGGAAGGAAAGAAGCCAGACATAATAGAGGGTATCCTTCATGATACTACTCATTTAAAATTCCAGAACAGGAAGGAGTAACCAAGGTATGGTGACAGAAATTAGAACAGTCTTTCCTGGGTGGTGTGGGGGGTGGGTGGCTACAATTCATGGAATGGTGGAACGGAACACAAGAAACCCTATGGTGATGAGGTGTTCTATGTTTTGATAGGAATATAAGTTACAAGGGTGTATGTATATTTCAAAACTATTAAACTGTATGCTTATGATCTGTGCATTTTACTGTAGATAAATAATATTTCACGTTTTAAAAAATTAATAAGCGTACGTACCAGATGTAATTCATCTTAAGATTAGTCCTCCAAATATGATGTTGCTGTTGCATAGTTTTGGGGATTGCATGCAGAGATGACAACATATTTCTTTGATATGATTTGGCATAAAATCTCCTAAAGGTGAATTAACATTTGGAAATACTCAGCATTGTTCGGGGTCAGGTGTGCACATTATAAGTGATTAAGCTCGAACATAGTACTTTAGCTTATCATGCTGGAGTAGTGACTAGTTTAATGAGACTGATTTTTCTTACAAACTGATGACTCACACACAAACATAAACACAAATGGTTTACTCACAAACTGATTGGTTTGGTAAATCTAATTTAAACATTTCAAAAACTTCTTGGTTAAATGTGTAATCCCTGAAATAAGTGTCAAAGCCACCCTATGTCCTACTTTAAAGGGAGCAACCTCAAGGGATGATAGAATATAATTGCATAGATAAGGTAATTATACCTGTTTTGTGATGCACACATGTATACACATCATTATGCTTTAAAATAAGATCCATACCAGAACAGAAATACCTCATATTTTTCTTCATATATGCCATCTATAAGACACAGATATTCTCAGATAAAATTTTAATTTGCAATTATTTAATCCCCGCTAACAGAAATACGGTCTTCTCTCTTTATTAAATTTTATTTAGTATCTAACAAGTGTAATTCAATGATCACATTTGTCTTCCTATTTAATCCTCTTCAATAAAACTGCAACAGGATACAATGAATCTTTAACTCACCAAATGGGAGAGTAGTTTCTACTATCATGCTCTTATTTTATTCTATTATTGGGGTAGATAGCAAAGCTTCTCATAATATAAAACTCATGCGAAGAAAATAGAATAAGCAATTGCCACAATGACCAGAGTGCTTCCCTTGAAAAGACTAGGGTATTTAAACTTAAACAGGTTACATATAACGATAAATCTTTAGACTAAGTAGATCTATGAAACCTGCCTTTACGGCCTTATAATAATAATTTTTTTGGCCAAAAAGGATCTCAAATTTAAAAAGTTAACTTTTGGAATAAGCAATCTATTTGAGGTTCTAGTTTTCTATCAGGTTCCCTGAAACCTAAGCTAGGATTCTAACTTCTGTGTTCTAAATATGAAAAGTTTGAATTAGATGTCCTCCAAAGCCCCTGCTAATGCTGTCGCCATGTTTTTCTATGAATCTATTTGATATAAGTGAGATAATTTGAAACCAATTAAAATTCCTATAGTTATTGCATTAAATTATTGATGCACAATGTGACCAATAAGTTAATGAAATGTAGATATAAGACTTTGAGTTCCCCCTTCACAAAATCACAGTTGACTGTGCAGATAAGTACAGAGAACAGGTAAACACATCCTGAGGATTTCAAAAGAACTTTAAAATAATTCTGTTAAATGAGATATTGCATAAGCTATTTAAAATTTATGTAGCCTTTCACAATCATTAAATACACTACTAATAGTTTCATTAAAGTTAATCAACCATGCTCCTTAAAACACATGTCAGAGATTGTGAAAGGGGTTTAAAATTATCCTTTCCTAAAAATATGAAAGTATTAAGTGAATATAAATGTAAAGATGAAAAATCTGAATTGTTGGTTTGCTTCTGTCCCATGGAAGATGAACAACTAGTAATGCAGAATTCTGTTTAGATTTACATTCCTAATTGTTCCTCTCCCAGTACCTACATAATAGCCTGTTCATATTTCAATAGAAAGCCTGCTCAGAAAGTTGAAAATTTATACTATTTTTACAACCTTTCAAGGAGAGTCCACAAACTGCCTTAATAATTCATTCTAAAATATAACCACTCTCATTTTCAAGAAATTATTTTTTATGCCAAACATAAATTATGTCACCCAACAGCCTCCTGTTGGTGGTTAAACAACCCCAGACCACTTTTCCTGTGGGTATTCTTAACTAATACCTCCTGTAGTAGCATCCTGTTTTAAACTTTGTGATTATCTTCAGGATCTTTAAAATCAGACACCATATTTTAATAATTACCTAATCCAGGGGTTGGCAAACTACAACCCACAGGCCAAATCTACCTGTTTTACTAAATAAAGTTTATTGGACCACAGCCATGATCATTCATTTATGTATTTAGATATTGCCTAAGGTGGTTTCTGTGCTTGCAACAAAGACAATATGGCCTGAAAAGCAAAACATATTTACTATCTGGCTTTTCACAGAAAAACTTGCAGACCCCTGACCCAGACAATGAAATTACTTAAAATACACGATTACTTCAGGTTCCATTTTACTTGTGAACAAGTGAGGCCTGAGCAGTTTTATCATAAAATTTCCAACCTTTTCAGACCTTCTTTCTCTATTCTAACTTGGGATCTATTAAGCCTGGTATAACACAACATCCTAAAATATTGGTGGGTGGAAAATGTGTAATAGTATCACACAAGATGTGCGATACAAGTAGGTGATCAATTTCCAGTATCAATGCCAAGCAGAGGAACCTTTTTCAGCAAAAAGTCTTCTTCCATAATCTTCCTCCATAATCAGGGTACACATAGGTACACAGACGGTCTCAGAATCCTCTCAGGATAGGCGCAACCAGGCCAGGCATTCCTACCATTATGTCACTTCCCTGTGATCCGATCTATTCTCTTTCCTTAGTTTAAGTTTATACTATGCATATGTGAGGAGACCATATGAAATGCTTCCACCACAGGAAAGTCATAGAAATGAGAGAAGCAGACTGGAAGGAGATTGCAGGGCATGGTGGGGGCTGTGGAGAACTTGAGTGCATAAAGTTGCCCAAATATATTAACATTAGCATTGATCTGTTCCAAGTGGCTGCTATGTAGTAATAATGGGCCCAGAACAGATAGTTGTATTTTTTTTTCCTCCAAGGAAAACTTAAAATCAAGATTTTAATTTCTTAATACCCTGTTAGGGCCTACACTTGTAAAGACCAAATAACTGAACCTGTGTCCACCTAAAGTTGCAAAAATATTTATGATGTGCCTGGCAATAAAGATATGTCTATGAAGGAGATTTGACTTAATTAAATCTCCTATTTTAGAAATGTAGAAACTGAGGTTTAGAAAAATTATTAGTCTAAGATTGCACTGAGCGTAGCTACTCTAGGGCTACAATTCTAGTCGAGTGCTAGAATCAACATCCCACTCCACAGATGCTTCCTAATTTAGAGGGATTCAAGGGACCCACTGAGAATATGATAAAAGCTAAGGACCCCTTTCAGAGTAAAATATACATAAGTTCAAACTCACAAAAAAAGAACTGATAATTTAAAGGATTTCATACACTCATAAATCTTATCCATATACATAACCTCCTCAGGGGTATATGAATACCAGCTTGAGTATTTTTTGATACTTCAATATGACAAATCCATAATACTACAATTACATCATATAAAAAAAATCAAAAGCCTTTGTACCATTCTACATAAGGCTTCATGTACTACTTCCATACATTTATTAGACTATTATGTCACCTCATTATACAAAAGCAAATTTGTTAGGCAGAATATGTTCTCAAACTCATAATAGCAGTTATATAACATTATTTGTTATTTAAAATGATCCATACTTTTGTTCAAATAACTTATAATCTCTTTTAGAATAAATGTCATTTAACTTCAATCATTCTAAAAGATATTTTAAAAACTCTCCTTTCTTGGACACATTGATTTGTACTTATTTTCAAAAACATCTTGCTAACTAGCTTCCTCTGGGCAAAGTGAGCACCCCTTCTTTCTCTTTGAACACCTTATACATTGCCTTTACTGCCCTGTTTGGGATTTTTGCTTATGTATCTCCCAACTAATACTGTTAGTCATTAGAAGATAATACAGTGACTTAAGCCCTGACCACAATGTCTGCCACATATTAATGTTGGATGAGTTAACATTGCTATCACAAGACATTTCACTAAGTATAGGTGAAGTTGAGGGCTCCATTTAAACAATTATATCAAGATATAATCAAGAGGCCGAGCGTGGTGGCTCATACCTGTAATCCTAGCACTCTGGGAGGCCAAGGTGGGAGTTCAAAATCAGCCTGAGCAAGAGCGAGACCCTGTCTCTACTAAAAATAGAAAGACATTAATTGACCAACTAAAAATGTATAGAAAAAATTAGCCGGGCATGGTGGCATATGCCTGTAATCCCAGCTACTTGGAAGGCTGAGGCAGAAGGATTGCTTGATCCCAGGAGTTTAAGGTTGCTGTGAGCTAGGCTGATGCCATGGCACTCTAGCCCAGGCAACAAAGTGATACTCTGTTTCAAAAAGAAAAAAAAAAAAGATATAATCAAGATAGGAGTAGTATTTTGGCATTTGATATTTTGTTTGTTTTATAACTTTTTTATTTTTTATAAAGGAGATAAGAGGTAAATAATGACTAACTTTGGAAAACATTTCTTTATATTAATAGAAAGAGTGTGGAGAATTAGCATAGAAGAAAGAAGGTTATACACCAGTTCCAAAGGCGTGTCTGACAGAACATAAGTTAATCGTGAAAGAAAATTTCTATTTGCATTCATTTTGCCTGAAGTTTCCCAACTTCCCTTAGGATGGCAAATGGATAGGAAACACAAACCAATTTGTCTGTTATTTAAGACAAGGGACCCAACTGAGAACTTACTCTAATTTTTGCAAATTATTTTACATCATATAAAATAAAGAAGATAAAAAATAAAATAAATAAATAAATAAAATAATAAATAAATGAAAATAAAAAAATTATTTTAAAAAGAAAAAAATCAAAGTTTGAACAAAATTAGAAAAATAGGAATTCTGTTCAATCCATGGTATTCTCAGCATAAAAATAATAAACCACAGTTTTGTGTATATTCCTGAATTTGCTTTTTAGAAACGTTTACTTTGAAGGCAAATTTTACAGAAGACTAAGACAAAAAAAATTGTAGAGGAAAGTAAGCATAGATTATTGGCAAATTCAATATAATTATTAAGCATCTATATTACACAAAGCAGTATTATAGGGAATACAAACACAATGTCTTCTCATCTTGAGGAGGCAAAGAAATATAAAAGTCCACAGAAGCCACCTTAAAAGGGCTACCATTGGATAAGTATGGGAAAATTTGAACATCAAAATAAATAATGAGAGTAAAGGATAAGGATACAATGAATACACATCCATTAGTACACCTCAATACAAATAAATAAACAAACAAATAAGAAACATTCTTCATTACAATAGAAATACAACTAATAAACGTAGAAGGAATAATTAAATTAGAAAAATCAGCATTTGGCAGGAATTATCAATAGACACTAAAAACAATAGTAAAAGTTTGAGAAGCAACAGATTATTTCCATTGCCTCAAAATATCTCTGCATTAGATACTTACTAATTGCAAAAAGAAAGATAGTAACTTTACATGGTGAAATTTGGCAAACACCACCTTAACCAAGGGATAAAGTTAACATCCCCAGGAATGAGACTTGACCTCATCTGCCTCCTGATACAATGCACTGAGAACAACATCATTCTTGCTATCATGCCCATATTATTGAAAAATATCCATATCTTAAAATGCAGAAAGTCCTTTCTTTCCAGATTGATGTGAGAGTATTCCATATTACAAAGACCAACAAGACATGACAATAGATTAAAACACAAGATCTGAGACTTCCTTTTTCTATAAAGGATATTTGGCCAATTGGTAAAATCTGAATAAGTTCTATAGATTACATATTGTATACATATTAATTTTCTGGCTTTGATAATTATCAATGGTAATATAAAAGAATTATTAATAATTTGTTCTTAAGAAACACCTACTGAGTCTGGGATGAGTGGCTCATGCCTATAATCCCAGCACTTTAGGAGGCCTAGGCTGGAGTAACACTTGAGGCCAGGAGTTTGAGACCAGTCCAGGCAACACAGCAAGACTCTGTCTCTACAAAAAAAAAAAATTTTAAATTAGCCAAGCATGGTGGTGCACATCTGTGCCTGTAGTCCTAGGTACTTGGGATGCTGAAGCGGGAGGATCTCTTGAGCCCAGGAGTTTGACGTTACAATGAGCTATGATTGTGCCACTGCACTCCAGCCTGGATGACTAAAGAAAGAAAAGAAAGAACAAAAAGAAATGAAAAGAACAGAAAAGAAGAGGAAAAAAAAAAAAAGACCCATTAAAGTGTTTAAGGAACATCAGGCCTGCAACTGACTCTTAGCAGTTACGAATTTTAAAGTATATAAATACATACATATGTGTGTCTCTCTGTGTGTATATATATTAATATATGCACATATATCTGCCTCAGTTTTAATGAGCAGTTCCCTTTGATCCTAACCTGATTTGAAGAAAAGCATACAAAGACTTTTTTGCTTATCCTTCCTCCTTTCTGTTAGTAATTCAGAAGTAGTAGGCAAGAAAAAAGTAGAGCAATTCAAGCACAATACAAAGCAACAATTCTGGGTCTATAATACTACAGAAAATCCTGAGTTACTATAGACAGACAGTAAATTTGGTTTGTATCAAACTTTCCTCATTTTTCATTCTAACCTACAGCTTTGTTTTCCATAGGAAAAAGAAATCTATATACTATATGGATATATATATATATATATATATATAAACATATGGATATTTTAAACCAATTTACAAAGGCAAGAACCCTTACTCCTCACCCTACCAGTCACTTTAAGAAAACAAAACAATAAAATGCCAAATGTAGGATATATTTATCATTTTGACAGTATCTAATCTCCCCTACTTCAACTTTCCTATGAAGACTGTGCTCTCCCTTTGAAAGAAATTGTCCATTTGTTATCATCTTGGCAGTAGGACCTACCTTGTATTGTTACCTGCCACTAAGAGCAGAGAGGGACAGAATTTTCCATACCCACTTTCTGGTAGCCTATCAGGCACTTGCTTCTGGCAGCTTGAATCATGAAGAAAAAAGAAGAAACTTCTAGAGGTCAGATTCCTTGCAGTAGCAATAGCCATCTGCAAATCACATTTCTGCTATTGACTATGGTTCCTGCTTTCCCCAGAGCTTTCTGGCTTCTGCAAATTTTCTATATTATACTCTCCATAAATTTGTGTGCCCCTTTTCTCCTCAACTAGCCTTCCAATGAAATCCTTTTGGGCTTAAAATAACCAGCCAATTTCTGTTGCTTGAAACCAAGAATCTCAACTGACAAAAAAGTTAATAGAATTTCTAAAATCTCAATTTAAAATAAGTTTCTTCTAACTCTACTAATAGGAACCCAATAGGGGTCTGTTTACATGTGAGCAAATCTCTCTGGGGCACTTGCAAGTGTGGAGAGAAGATTGGCTTCACATTTGGGCATGGCCTTTCTGGCTATTTAGAGATAGGCTTCCATACAGATTAATTTCTACGAGAGGCAATTAAAGCTAAATTCTTTTGATGTGCTGGAAGTTGAGATAAAGATGAAAAACTACCTGACTCTCACTAAATTTGCTAAAACATTTTAATTGAACATGTGGCTATTTCCAGAGACTATCCACCTGGTAGGGCTCTCTTTATCTGGAAAAGCACAATCACTGTTGGCAACCTACATTCTATCTCTAAAGTATCATCCTCCAACACTTCCTCCAAAAATAAAATTTCTTCCTCTAGGGGCTTTTTTTTTTCTACCACAAAGAAAAGTCTTTGTTTCCCAAAAGCAATTGGATTGCATACTAAAAATTTTAGTCAGTTTTTTTTTTATGGCTACAGATTGAAAAGTAATTGAAAACACTGCTAATTAAAAGGAAAGTTATTATTTTCCCTTTCACTGCAAATAATATGAAATTATGTTCAATGGTTAGGAAGTACAGTAATAACTAGCCTGTTGTGATGACAAAACAGGAACATCACATTGGTGGTACAAAATTCCTAAAATTGTGATAGGGTCTAACGGCATTCATTTTACAAAGGTCACACATGCCCTTGTTGTGATGTGCAGTGCTGCTTTGTCTGCAACTTGGATCCAAATTCATTTCTTACAACCTCTCCAGGGTACCGTTAATTATGCTGTGACACAAACTGTTCTCCATATCCACCTATACATTTGAAGAGTTAATAATTTTTTAAAAGAATTTACATTGAAGGGATTTTTCCTCAAAATATTTGGCATGGAAACTACCCAAGTGCCCATCAATTCATGAGTGGATAACTAAAATGTGGTATATGCTCACAATGGAATATTACTCAAGCCTAAGAAATGACAGTGGGCTAGTACCATTTATGCTATCCTGGATTAAGTTTAAACCCGTAATACAAAGCGAGATGACACAAGATCTGGAAAATGGGCTACACATCTACTCACCATCAAATTGGTACTGACTGACTAAAACTATGGTGCTCAAAAAACGGTAGTGTTCAACAGGGATTTGGCGGGGGAGACCCACATCTTAAGGAAGTGGCGAGCATTGTAGGGGGCGGAATGGATTACCTCTATACCTTTTTAGGAAGAGGTAAAGATATATATTGTAACCAAAATGTCTGAAAAAAAATCTGTAATCGGCAAGTAGGCAGGTAGAAGGGGGGAGGAGGGGAAGGGTATGTACTTACACGGTGGGTTCCATGCACACCACCTGGAGGCTGGACATGCTAGAAGCTCTGGCATAGTGGGGTGGGGGAGGGGGGGCTGGGGCAAGATATGTAACCCTAACAATATTTGTACCCCCATAATATGAAGTAATAAAAAAAATATTTGTCTGAGTGAGTTGACTATTCTGCGATTTTTTAAAGACTCATCACTTCCCTGAGTATAGATTCAGACACCTTGGTATGATATTATATATAAGATACTTCATAACCTGTCTTCTGTTAATTTTTGCATGTTGTTTTTCCACCATTTCCTTTCCTATACCCTTATATCCTTCCACTGTCAAATCTTTACCCACTGCTCTCTCATACCTCAGTCCCTTTACACGCTCTCTCCCAGCTCCCCGAATGCCTCTTGCTTCTCTCTATCTGTTCAAAGTCTACTCATGAGTCGAGACCTAAATCCTGTGTCAAATTGTCCAAGGAGCACAGAGGAGAATCAAATGAAAAGATGGAAGTGAAAATTTATTCACAGTAAGCAGTAAATTAATGAGAATTATTATTTAGACTATGATATATACTAAGCACTGTTCCAGGCTGGAAATATGACATAGACCAAAAAAGCAAAAAAATCTCTGCCTTCATAGAGCTAGCATTCTGGTATGCAATAAGAGGAAACAAATAAAATAAGTAAATTGTATCGTCTACTAGAAAGTTGTAAGTGCCAGAGAGGGGGAAAATTATACAAGGTAAGGAGAATGGAAAGGGCCAGGTAAACAGTGGTAATCTTAAGGATAGTTAAGATACCCCCAAGGCAAGGACACACTACCTGCTGAGGGAGCCCATCTTGCAGATATCCAGGAGAAGAGTAGAGCAGCCATAGAGGTTGAACAAGAGCCAGTGTGAAGGCTTCAGGAAGGAACATACTGAGTGTATGTGAGGAACAGCAAAGAGGTCAGTGTGACTAGAAGAGAGAGGGAAATGGAAAGTCGGAGGACATGAGTTTAGGGGGATCCCAGGGTAGTAGGATCACATAGATTCTTGTACTCGGTGGGTAAGTAGGGAGCCATTGCAGCAGTTACTCAAAGCAGGAACATGCTCTGCCTATGCTCTCACCAGGATCATTCTGGCCACCTTGTAAGAAGAGAAACCAGAGCAAAGGTGGGAGCAGGGAGCCAGCTAAGAGGCTCCCAACAATAAAGCAAAAGATGATGACAGGTTGGATGAAGATAGTAGCAGTGGAGGTGGTGAAAAGTGGCAGGTTCTGGACATAATCGGGACACAGAACCAAAAGGATTTTTTTTTTTAATATTGGGCATGGGGTGTAAAAGAAAGATGTCAAGTATGACATCAGGATTTTTGACGTGAGCAACTGGAAGAAAGGTGTTACCCCTAAGAAGGGGAAGTCTCTGGGGGTAGTGCATTCAGGAGGAAGATGGGGGGCTCAGCTTTAGACATGCCCAGTACTTTTTAAAAAGCCAGGGCAAAGGGGAAATGATCTTTAAAGACAAATTCAGTTCTAAATACATTTGGACCTACGAAAATGCTAAATACCACACACTCCCTGTTTTCACAGGGCTCACCACATGTATATCGTCATTCCTATCTTGTTAAAGGAGGCAAACTTTATAATGTAAAAATAATTCAAGAACAAAATTAAGGGTGCTAAATAAATAAGACACTAATTTTTGTCAAAATATATGACACAAACAAATGTTGGAGATGTGAAGAAACCAAACCTCTAACTTTTATCTAATGATATAAAGCTTTCTAGTTAGCTCTTCCACTTGTATACATGAAAAGTAGGATTTAAGATTTTAAAAATCATTGAGATGCCAATAGAAAATATGATTAAAATCTGCTCATAAAACCTTCTTTGGGTAATTCTATCATACTGTCTTTTAGTAAAGTGACACCCATGGGCAAAGAAGGGGGCCTAGAGATCTTTTCTCAGAACCCATTGTAGCTTAGGTGAGGAATATTATTAACTGAATTCAGACACAAATACCTGTACCACATATGTATATTTGTTTTCTGCCTCAGCAGGTGATTTACACCTAAAGTAAAGATGGATTTCTTTTGGACAACTTGCATCTATCTGCCTGTCAATCAACAAAGCTGACATCACCTAAAAAATCAGATCTTGCAATTACTTAAGAGGCCTTCTGTCATTTCTAAAAATGGCAAATTATCATAAATATGATATTTTCTGATTTTTAAAAAGTCTCTAAATAGATATTATGGTTAAGCATTTAAATTGAAAAATATTTACACATAAGGATTTTAGGGAATATAAATTAAAACTACATGACATCACATTCACAATGCCCTACCTTTCAGATGCTGTGAGGCCAGGCAGTCATATAGGGAGTACAGAATAGTTGACTGCACCAGTAACCAATTTGTTTTTTCTTTTTACTAAAGTTTCATCTTATACATTTTCAATAGATTTTATCATATAGATTAAATCATGGATAAACTGACTTCTACTTGACTCTCCCCAACCCATTTTACCATCAAATTTCAGAGTCCAAGACCCACTAGGAGAGTCTAGAATAGATGCATAAAAACATTCTGATTTCTACCCTCTTTAAATAGGGACACAAATATGCTGCTTCAGTTGAAATCAATTGTTGCCGCTCCTTTTCTCTCATGAACCAACACATAAACACACACATACACACACACACACACACACACACACACACACACCCCTCTGCAGTCTCCGGTTGACTGGATCTTGCCCAGGAAGCATATGGAAAAGACTTCCTATGAATCTGCTGAAACTCTACCACAGCCAATAAAAAATTAAAATATGTGTCCCCCAGGACTGAAAAGCAGAATGAGAGCTGGAAAGACATCATTATTAATGCAAGGAGTAAAGCACAAAGCCCGATTTGAGGTGGGTCCTTTTTTAATATAAAGTGACATTTCCTATAACCTCTGGACCATGAGCCTGCATGTCTGATACAGATAATTTCTTCAGAAATTGAGAACACCCAATTTGTGTGGGATGGCAGTAAATTGGGGTCGAAAAGGAAGGACAGTTTTGAGTTCCTGTTTGTCTCTGAATCAGTTCTGCAATGTTCCGATTATATTTTCATGCATTGGACCATAGTTGGGTATTAATAGGATTTTTTGACAATTATATGTAAAAGATGCAAAAGCAGCACCCATAGTCTGACTGATGAATATTGTCTTTTCAAACTCTGTCAGCTTTCCCAAGCTTGGAAACATCACAAGATTACTGTGAAGGAAAACAGATTCAGGTCAGCAACCCTGAATATAAAAGCTCCACTTGCAATATATTTGTAATAGTGAGAAAAGCAATTGCCCATGAATTCTTGGTGAACCAAAAGCAATTAGATTTACAAAAAAGGAAACTGTTAGAAATGTTGTCTATAAAAGAAAAAAATAGCACAGATACTATTCCCATTACTGAAGTTCATCAGAACTGATAGTGTTTATATCAGAATATTCCAAACTTGTTAAAAATAAACAGCATCATTTTTTTTTATTGAAGGTGACTAAAAAATAAAGTTGGTGTTTTCTACTTTGTTGATATTGCGACTGGGGCCTGCAGAAATGCATTTAACAGGTGAATTCAAAATCTGTCAGACATAGTAGGGTTTAAATCTCTCAACAAATGAAATCTAATACTGTTCCTTTAATGCAAGCTGGGAGGGGATTGTGAGTAACAGTTTAATCAACCCCCAACAGCTAAATGGATAGATGAGAGTAGACAGGAGAGGCAGAGCTGCCTAGCACAGAGAAGAGCAGGAAGGAAAAAATGAATAGTATCTTGTATTAAAGATAGTACTTTTCTTCTAGGCTCACAAACATTTCAAATGACTTCTCTAATTAATCCCTATAACATATTATGGGGGATTTGTGCATGGGGGCAGGGCACGGGGTGGGGGTGGGGGGCAATAGTTTATTCCCTATTGTATATAAGGAACTATGAAGAGTAAATCTCAACATGCTCAAGGTTGTACAGGTAAGAAAGGCAGGGACAGAACTCAGATTTCCTGGTTCTATCTTCTCCATTCAAACTGCACCAGACCTATGTATTTCTGTGTTCTCTAGGTAGGGGCTTTGGGATAAGAGGGTATTAAAAATATTACCAAAACCAAATAAAATAATCTAAATAGACCTTAAGAGGGCTTTTTCTTTTGCATCATACTTTGAAAGACAGGCAAATCTTAACTATTCTTTTACTAGTTGACACAATGCAATACAAATTCCCTTAACATTTTTGAACCTCAATTTGGTAACTCTAGGCTACATGTAAAGAGAGCAATGATTCAGTCAACTACTGTTATCACACTTGAAGAAAAAAGAATCCCACAAAATATATTTATTGAATCACCCAAAGAAATTAAGAAAATGATTACCAATTATCTTGGCGAGAATTCCTTAATTAATTGCCAGCACTAATACCATGTTATCTTCCCTATTATTAAAACAATGCGACTTCTATTAAAAAGTATTCATTAAAGATTCATTCATTTCTTATTGCATCCCGCTGTTTCATATCTTATGTAGCTAAAGGGCTGCTTCCTAGAGTATGAAGTACTGCTGTGCAGAAAAGCAACTCCAGCTATAGAATTTATGTTGAGAGATGTTATGCTTCTGAATATTCCATCTAAAATATCATAAGGATATTACTTATAAAAGCAAACAGCTAATATATAGAGGTGGGGGGGTGCCTATGTGCATGTCTGTGTGCGTACACACCCACTGAAATTCTAAGATGATAATATTCTCTGCAAGTATTCCATTCCCTTGGAAATACTAAGCACAAGATCTGCCTTTTTTATGGGACGGTAAGGTGACAACACCAAGAGCTTCTTAGAATGAGAAACTTGTACCTTCCAAAAGTAATTTGCATATTTCCTCTCACAGATTTATGGCAGCAGTGGTGTTCAATAAAGGATGATTGATCTTGCACCCCTCCAGGGGAGTTCTGGCAATATCTAGAGACATTTCTGGTCTCTACAACCAGGAGGGGGGCTACAGCATTCACTGCATAGAGGCCAAAAAACACTGCAGAACATAATACATAAGACAGCTCCCTACAACAAATAATTGTCTGGCTCAAAATCTCAATAGTTCTGCTATGTATAAACTCTGATTTAGAAGAAAAATATTGGATTTCTGCTACCGGTACCCACTGTTGCTCTTAGCAAGCTTGGTCATAGCTGTGAAAGAATTTAAGTTGGTAATGTTACTAAGATAATTAGAATCTAGGAATTCTTTTCTACATTTCTCCCCATAAATGAACTGAATAAAGAGTGGAGTAATTAGCTAAGGGTTTTTATATTGCCACTTAATGCCCCCACCCTCAACCTCTCCCCACAACCCATCCTTAAGACTAAGACTGGCTAACACTTTAAGTAGAAAAAAATCCTATGTGTCTGACATATTTGAATCGAAGCCAAGAAGACAAAACCAAACCTTAGTCTGCAACCTCCCTTGGGAAATCTTTGTTCATTTTAATACTTGTTCAGTCAGCTGTCTGACTGAATGACAAGGTTTTTATCTCTAATGTGAGTGGCTTTGAAGGCTACTTGCATTATCCATTCCTCGGCAACTGCTGCTGAAACCGCAACATTGCAAACTGATAATTAAATCCAGCTGCCTCTACTATGAATTCAATCATATCAACATTAGCAGCAATCTTAGTGGCTGTTGGTGGGTTTCTCTTTCCATTTCTAGACAACATAATTAACTTCACTAGCCTTCTTAGATTAAACAAAACTCAGAGCTAAAGAATACTAGAAATAAAACTACTATAAATACTAATAATGCAAAGGAATGCAGGTGGATCATTAGGATGCTGAATCAGTGCCAGTGCATTGCTTATTTGTTTTTAGCCATTTGACCTAATACACATTAACATTATGCCCAACATATAGGTATAGTTTCAGATTTCACTTGAAAAAGCTCATGTTAACTGACAATTTATTGCTAATGAAAAATTAACTCCAGAGCTTGTAAACAAGATATGATTCAAAATGTAAAAGCCAACTCATCAACCATTGAAATATACCCACTAAAATAATACCAAAGTGCTTTCATAGCATTTGGATGAACACTGCAAAATAAATATGTTTTAATTGATTGTAAGATAATCTTTCACCGTTGAAATATTTCAAAATTCTCTGATTTTTAAATTACTATGGCACCCACAGAGGTACTTAGCCCAAAATGAACTTTACTGTAAGCCATTTAATTAGTATTTGACATTATGAGCAAGGAAGAAAAATTTTTTGTAATAAATAACATGTTTACCTATACTAGTCCAACGACAGTTGTTTTATTTTTGTAGACCAAAAGTTTTAAAATAAATACTACAACCTCATTATAAGTATGATTTATTCAACAAGCAGTGACTATTAATATATGAATTTTATAGTATCATTTTTAACACATTAACTGCCATGTGAGTTGTATTTAACTCACACTAGTTTTGAGCCGAAGGCCTCATGAAGTACATGTAACTCATATATGTCTCTTCACTTTGAGAGCCACAAGAACTACTTTTCAAGTTGAATATAACTCATGGCCAGAAAATAATAAAAAATAACAATTTGTTCATTAAATTAGAAAATATCATTTGGTTTGCGAAGTTTTTATTCTATTTTTATAATAAAACACCGTGGCCCCATGGAAAATTATTTTTTCTAGTGTGGCAGTTAATATGTTAAAGATTCTGCAATGTGTTAAAGGGTCTTGCTAAATTGCCCAGGCTGAATTTGAACCCCTCAGCTCAAGTGATTCTCCTGCCTCAGCATCCAAGTAGCTGGGACTATAGACATGTGCCACTGTGCCCAACTATTTTACCACCCCAATTTGTGCCTACCCAGATAATCCAGGAAAATCTCCCCATCTCAAGGTCCTTAACCTTAATCACATCTGCAAACTCCCTTTTGCCATGTTAGGTAACATAGTCACAGGTTCTTGCAATTAGGACCTGGACATCTTTAGGGAACCACTATTCTGCCTACCACAGTGACTGTTTACTGAATTTTAAGTAAATATGTATTATCAAAATCAAAGATACATGTCTCTGGATATAAGAGCATTTACCTTTAATTAAGAATTTAATATTATTTTTAAATCATATATTATGAAGGGAGAAAAAGTATTTTTCAAAGGAAAAATTGGCAATGATATTTAAAGTAGTAACAGCATAACTGAAATGTATTTAATGTCATGAAGAACATGGCTGAGAGAGAAACTAATGGAGGTAAGTTTGATCTGGAATCCCACAGAATGATTGGCTTCACGTTCTTTTGCCATCACAGGTGTGAGTCCTAAGAACTTACAGTAGAAATAAGCAGTATGTCACCAACTTTAGAATGCTTGATGACAAGCTTTACGTCCATAATCATTCTCTTATCTACCTGGGGACTATCCTTTGAGTTTGTAGGCTAATTTTCATTCGTCCTCCCCAGTGAAGCAAATATGGTTTGTTATTATGTATACCTTGTCAGTAAGACAATGTTAAAATGATAATTTTTTAGGCACAATTGGTGGTGGGGGTTTTATTTGGTCTGCCTACCCTGAACTCAAGAACCTTAACTATGAATATCAAGATTTTGATCTACCAGTTAATATATTTCTCCTTAATTTCCAAAAGAACTTTGTACTGAAAATGAATAAATTTACAGTAGTCAATGGACTAGCAACAGTTTACTTAAATGGAATATACACCTACAATAAGAAACATGCAAATACAAACTGTAATGAGGCTCATTATTCAAGAAATATTCACTGAGTGCTGTCTATATGCAAGGAACTGTTCTAGTCACTGAGATATAACAGTAAACAAAACAGACAAAAATTGCTCTCCTTAAGTTCCCTTCTGCTGGGGTAAATAGTCAACAAAAAAGACATTCAGTATAAGAGATGGTGTTAAATGCTCAGGAGAAAAATGAAAAATGATGTTGCATGCAAGACAAGAAGTGTGAGCAATGGCAGAGATGGGGAGGTAAAGTTTTCGATAGGAGGATCAGGGCAAGCCGCACAGAGAGGGTAACAGTGTTCAGCTGTGCACATTAAGTATCACTTCATCAAGCAGGACTAACTCAGGAGAAAGTCTTCTGTCTAGGATCTGTTCTGATCCCTATTTACCTATTGACACTTTGGTCAGGTGTCATCTGCTGGTGATCTTCTGAATCCCATATTGTAACAAGTCCCATATTTATTTTGATTTGTTTATGTCTGGGCAATTTGTATCACTAATTTCTGAGACTTCTCCCTTTATTAGTAGCTTTAGAAAGCTTAGGCTTTAAAGTCCACTGTGTATCAATAATTTTCACTATTTCTATACCTATTTACCAGAACTTAAATACATATATGTCTAGGCATTTTAAGAAGGCAAAGCTCTCCTCCCTTGCATGTACCCATAACTTTTAAAAATTGTGTTCTTGGCAATAGGAGGGTATGTTTTAACAGCATGAGACATGACATTTAGTTACTCTAAATCATAAGAAGACTATCCACCATCTCTGAATGGCGGCACATGATATATAACTGGTATTCTGTAAATACTTGTTGAATATATTGCCTCTTATGCACTAGGTGTTTTGCATATAGCACAATCCTCATTTTAACCTTACAAGGTAAGACTTAGTCCTCATTTTACATGTGACAAAACAGGCTAAGAAAGGTTAAGTAATCTTCCTAAGGTTGCATAGCTGATAGGCATAAAGGCAGGGGGTCTGCTGAATTCTGAGTCCCCCTCCCCAGCAGGGTGCATCTGGGGCTGGTGGCTTCATCCACCCCCTCACCTCCACACCAGGAATATCACAAAACTCCTTACTCCATCCGCCACACAGTAGCTGTGGCATAAATCATGCCTTCTTGCCTTCCTGCATTCTTTTGTGATCTAACTGATTAATCTACACTATAATTGGATGTTAAAATGGTAGTGCATTAAGATAAAAGGCAAAATGGGTATTATTTGGAGTCCTTTGGGAATGAACCATCCCAAGTTAAAAATTTTTAAAAAGATTTCTAAATAGTTAAGCTCTACATTTTCATACCCTAAATATAATTTGTCCTTTTTAATAGAAATGCTTCTAAAATATTACATAAATGCCCCTTACTTCTTATTCACTACTCAGGATCATTATTGGGTCATTAATTATTCACAATGTTCAGTACATCCTTGTAGGTATAGATCCACATTAGATAGTTTGTTCTATGAGAATGCCAGGTCTAGAAAAATTCCACTTAATCTGATTCTACTCTCTAACTGACTTGTTCCATTCACATAAAGGCAAATAAAGAAAGAATGTAACTGCCTGACAGGAATTGCAGCATGACTACCTGTCTGCTGTAGTTTGATGGTGATGATGATGGTAGTGGTTTATTAAGTGCTTACTACATGTCAGGCATGTGTCAAGTAATTTATACAGATTTCTCATTTAATTATTCAATAACTCTATCAGGTAAGAAGTGTCCCTCTTTTGTTACTTTACAGATAAAGAAATTAAAGCACAAAGAGAATAAGTAACTCTGCCAAAGCCATCAACTAAAAATCTGCAGAACTCAGCCAAAACATCATAAAGTCTAGTTCCAGAACACTTTTAACCACTACATGCTATTGCCTCAAATTAAAAGATATTGCAGCTGTTATATGGGATGCTCACCTTCCAGAAAATAATTATCTTATTTACTGTTGCCAGCCCTTCACCACCATTCAGAGCAGGAGAGAACATTAGCTTATGTTGATTAGCTAATGAAGCCAATTAAGGACAAGCCCTCTGAGGCTTGTGCTCAACTGGAGAGGCATACAGTATAATGGTGAAGAGCTTGGACTACTCCTGAAGCCAGGCTGTATCTGAAGGTGAATCCACCTTAGTGGCTGTGTGACCTTGGGCAAGTTACATAACTGCTCTGTGCCTCAGCTTTAAGTTGTGGTAATAAATATCTACTTCCTAGAGACATTATAAGGATTAAATAAGCAGTTTACATGCAAAAGACTTGGAAAGGTGCATGACAAATATTAAGTGCTCCATAAATGAGCTGTTAAAGTCTCATCTTCATTAATAAGGAGGAAAACACTCAGCCATTTAAAAAACTCATATAGTAATATTATGGGGATAGTTTTCCTCATCAAATTCAGCAACTGAAAATTCTCGCAGAACAAAATGAAATCAAAGCATAGCCTTTATGGACATTCCAGGAAGCCTTGACTTAGAGTCAATCAACCTGGGATCTAGTCTCAGCTCAGTCAGTAACTAGAATGATAGCTGGCAAACAAGTGTGCCAGAAGATGCTGAGATTTTCAGTGGGTTTGCCCCAGTGGTTGGGCACATGTGCCTGTCTGAAAACTAGTAAATGACTTACAACATTGAAAAAATTAGCATGTTTCTTTTCATCAGTCTGTTCACACCGTTTTATAATAACATGCTAGTTTTCAGAATAGGTAATAAAATATACATTCAGGATCACATATTTTTGGTGCTAAAACTTTTACTTCAGCAACTTATGAAAAGTTTTCTAAAAGTAGTGACATATACCACAGACTGCGTGGCTTAAACAACAGAATTTTATTTCTCACAGTTCCAGAGAAGCCCAAGATCAAGTTGCCAGCAAGGTAGATTTCATTTTGAGGCCCCTTCTCTTGGCTTGCAGGCAGCCAACACCTTGCCTCCCAGACCTCTTCTTTGTGTGCACATGAAGACAGCAAGTGTCCTCATGAGGACACTGACCCTTTCCTATCAGGGCCCACCCTTGCCACCTCATTTAACTTTAGTTACCTCCTTATAGGACCTATCTCCAAATACATTCACCATGGAGGTTAGATCTGCAACATATAAATCTGGAGGAAAGGGACACAATTCAGTCCATAGCAGAGGATAAATAACTGACAGGAGTGAAAATACAATAGGAGTTGAGAAGACTAAAAAATAATACTGAGTTGGTAAAATCAGAAAGGATTACACAGAAAAACGGGAACTGACGTAGGCCTGAAAAGTTCATAACTTATAAACTTGAACTCATTTTCTAATCCCAAGATGCTATGTTCAGAAGGATCCTGAAGTCAAATCTGGACTCTGCAGGAAAGAATTCTATAATTTGTATTAATGTCTGTTAAGGGGAGAGGAAGCAGGCATGGAGGAGAGCCCAGCTCTCCCCTCTTTTCACCAGTTCTGCTTCCTCCTGAACTTCTATTCCGTAATCTATTTCTCCTTTGAAGCCACCATCTACTCACATTTCTTCCTTCTCTTCTTCCTCTTTCATCAGCTTTTCTCACTTTTCTTAGTTTTTCTGGCAAAATCATCAGAGCTTTCCTTTCTTTTGGTTAATAAACCAACTAAACACCATGTCCCATTCAGCCCTAAAAACTTAGCTACACTCAGATTCTGTAACAATCTGGTCCTCATACCTGTTTTTGCAGTTTAAGAGCCCAGCTGTTTATCAGTGTGGTCACCAGCACACCTGCTATGTAGTTTTACTTATGATAGGTTCTCAATGAGATGAGAAGAGCACGGAGGTTGCTGATGCTGAGAGAACAAACTGCCTGTACTAATATCTCTCTCAGACCCATAGAATACATAAAATGTGAGAGTAGAAAGAGAACTTAAAAATCAAGTTTAATTTCTTCTTGATATGAAGAAGAATGACAATGTCCTGGAAATTTAGTCACTTTCCTAGGTAAAACACAAGAATTTTATAACAGAACCAGGTCTTCAATTAGAACATCTAAACTCATGCTCTTTTTTTTTCCATGCTGTTTTGAAGGAATTGTTCTCTCCCCAACCTCTTCCTACGCAAAACACTTTTGTTTACAAGAGGATATAACATCTTGCAAGTCTGTCCAGGCTGTATTTTTTTTTGTCTTCTCCTTCATCTACTCTGCTGCTAGATAATTTCTAGGAAGCTCTTGCTTTGCAGTTGTATATTTATTAGAGTTCATTTCTTATGCTTCTAAATCTCGTAACACATTTTCCTCTAGCACTGCACATCATGTGGGCCTGCTCCTTGGTTCCTCAACACCTGGAATGAACCAGGTTGTGCTAATGCTCAAAGAATTCTTCAGTAAAATCAGTACTATCTGCTACAATGCAGTAGGGCATGTTAAATTTCTAAGGTCTATCAAACTGAGGCATTAATATTTTGTATATATTAATACATGATAGCTGGAGTTTTCATTAAATCATATTAGTACTTCAAAGTAGTATATGTTACATCTAGTTAATATTGATATTTGTCAGATACTACTGAAAATAATAATAATAGGCATCATTTATTGGGTACTTACCATCTGCCTGGCACTGAAGTGCTTGCTATCTATATATCATCTTATTTAATACTTTGAACAATACAGAAACTAGGCATTCTTACCTTCATTTTACAAATGAGAGCAAAGCAGAAGCAATTCAAGAAGCATACAATTCCTTAAAGTAATTTTATAAATGAAGTCATAGATTTCTTAAACTCATTCAAATAAATTCACATTAAAGAGATCTCTCATTGTTTATTCCATGTGCATTCTATTATGCTCAGAGTCACAGGTTGAAAAACAACAGCCCTCTCAAAGTGTACCAAAGTGTACATGATATTCAGTTCTACCCATTTAAATGCAAAAGATGTGACTGCCATGCACTTTGGGTAGATTTCCTGGGAAAAGCTTTGAAGTTTAAGTCCTCAGTCTCCTTGTGACCAAAGAAGCCCAACAAATTGCAGGGCAGCCTCAAAGATGTTTGCTGGTCCACACCATGACCATAGTTGAACCTATGACTGAGGATTTCATTAGTACTGGCTTCTAACTGCTCTAACTGTCCCAGATAAATTTACATAATTACATGACTACTGAATGTGTACTTGAAAAGCCTTCAAAGAAAATAGTTTACTCTCTATAAACATCAGTTTTCACACCTCAAAACCATTTCCTAGACCTTTTATTCCAAATAAAAACTGTCTGAAAAATGTATACAGGACTTCTAAGTGGTTCTTGTTGAGGCTTGCAATGGGAAGTTTATGCCTGTTTATAAACTTCTGCCATCAGAAATCTTGGTACCTCTGTGGTATCTCACTCAGTATCTCTCTTCCATTTTGATTAGGAGGAAAATGCAAACTACTCTTCTCTTTGCTCCACTTTTGCAAGGTTAGCTAGTATTTTGGGCCAGTAGCAATTGAAAGCTAGTAGCTAGAATGTAATTTACTTCTTTGAGTCTTACTCTTCAGAGCCAGTACAATCTGAGCACATTTTTTGCACCAAAGACATTAAAGGAGAATTCCTCTTCAAATGGTTATCCTTGAATTCATTTATTTTTGACGCACACAATGAAATCCCAATTCCTCTGCAGGCTGCAGTGCCTTTGTTTGCTATTTTGTGCACTGTCTATCTCCCTGCATCATGGAACGAACAAAAGTTTCAGAAACTTGTGAGTGCTTCTTCAAGATAGACTATTATCACTGGAACTTAACTGGCTGATGATTTTTCAATTACCATTTTGCTGTTTCTGTTTCAGAAAGAGTGAAAAATGACAGAAGAACCTCACTTGTAAACAGATTCCATAAAGCATTTGAATCTGTGGCAAATGCACTTCCAAGCAATGAAACTATTTCGGATAAATGGCACTAACTATAATTTATAATGTGAAAAAACCCTGAAACATCTCTTCAAATCTATAGAAGATATTCTTGTCATCCGGGAGTCATTTTAAAAGCCAGAGGCAAGAGAAAAGGCGAATTTGCATTGCCCAGGTAAACTAGGGTATCTCTAACAAGATGGATGACAAGAGCACAATGAGGCAGGAAACACAGCAGTTTCAACCACAAACACTAATTCACACAGCATCACACCAAAGAGGCAGGATAATGTTAATATCATGGCCTCTCCTCTTGAGTCCCATAACCCACAATACACTGGCCGTCAGCAATTTATCTAATTGCTCCTTGCCTCCATTTTCTCATCTCTAATATTTTAGAGAAGTATAAAATATAAGTATATATAAGTATAGAATAAAAAGCATAAAATACTTTTTTCATAGGGCTGCTCTAAGGAGTAAATACACTAATATCTCACTCAGTACCTCTCTTCTATTTTGATTAGGAGAAAAATGCAAACTACTGTCTTCTAAAACACTATCATATTGTGTGGCACATAGTAAACACCTGATGTATTTTAACTATTATACATGAAATTGGAGATTACCTAAAGGTTTAGATTAAAATGACCTATCACAATGGACTGGCCCTGTTATACCTGATCTTGTGCTCATGCCCACTACTCTTCCATTTCAATAGAGAAAATAATAAAGCCACCCAACACGATTAATCAATCTTCTTGAAACTGCAACCAGCCTGGAGAAATACCTTTGAAGAACCACAAACCAAACTGGCAGACTTTTTCTCTTTATATCTTTTACTAAATTTTTCAAGTAAATCTCTCAGTTCATCATTTTCATTTCAAATGTTTTACCTTCAAAATATGTCTCTTTCCCTCCTGTTTTCAAATATAAAATTATATTTGCAGTACTGGATGTCATGTTTTCCTTACACCACAGAATTTTAAAAAATACTTCAATTACAGAACTTTCGTATAAATTTAAATTGCCAACAGTAACTAGCAAATGTTTTGTACATATGCCTCTTCGAGGAGAGGCCTCCAAAAGGGGCAGAACTGAAGATAATGCATGCTGCTCGGGTGGCCAGGGCAGAAATGCTTTCCAACAGCTTATGCCTGAGGACACGCACACTCGATGCACGCAGGCATTTGTGAGCGACTGTGGTACAGGGGCATCTAGTTGACCAGGATTCCCAGACAAACCAGCACAGGAAATAAAAATGTCTCCCTAATACCAGTGTGCCAGAAGACATAATGAGAAAGAGGTACATCTAGACTATGAAACAATGACATCAAAGGCAAATTTATACTAAGAAGATTTGCATCCAACAATTTTTAGTCTGAAATAAGCCAATGTGAGAAAAGATCTCATTTTTAAATGTCCATTACAATTTCACCTAAGTACTAAGATCACCTTTGGAGGAACACAAAAGAATATGCATAAGCCATAGATGCAATATTCTTCTCTTCTTTTAACCCAATAATCTCACTCTCAAAATCGGTAAAGAGAAATTAGGCAACCAATCTGAGATTCACACACTCTCATTTATTCAATAATAAATACACATTGAGGCCCTACAATGGGGGAGGAATCATCCAGAATTGTTGTTTAGTAACCCATTAGATCTACATTTTAAAACTTATATTCTATTTAAATGTTTATAGGCAAAAGGAAACTCAGACATTTTTAAAAAAATGTTCTGGCTTTAAAACTATCTTTGACAACTGCTGTAAACCTGAAAGAATTGTTAAAATAGAGTCTTAATTCAATGCAAAGTAACTTCACAACTGGTAGGTATAACGGGTTAGGAATTAGGCAAGAGAAACAGGTCAAGTGGAGTGAGAATGCCGGCACTGGGGAGTCACACTAGAGACAGCCTCAGGAGCGCTTCTGTAATCCTCCTCCAAGTCGCTAAAGCCAACCACATGGTGTCAAAACAGGCTGTTTCTCCTCGTGAGGAAAAACAAAAGTTGCAGAATAGACAAAGAAACAAGACAACGAAATTGGAACTCTTCCGATGGCAAATTATTAATGCCTTCTCTTTGAGAAATTGCAAGCAGGCAGAAAAAGGTCTAACCTGAAGAGAAGGATCAAAGACTGATACAAAAGCTTTGATGCCCAAGTTGCTCTGTAGCCCCAAAGCACTGTGCAGCCATAAATGCAGCTGGGAAGATTATTAACTCCAAACAAATTTTGGAATAAATTGGTTACTTAATCCCTGGGAGGATACAGAAGTGGGATTAGGTAGTGATTAGTTTCCTCTGAAATTCAGCAATGGCATTTAATTTGAAACTAAATATTTATATTTCCTTAGGTTTTTTATTTTTTATTTTTTTGCTCTTGAGTTTTTATATCTTAAAAATGTGCCTATGTTAGTGATTGGTTGAAATGAATGTTTTATTTGAATGAAAAGTTGATTTCTCAAAAGATAACACTATCGATTAAGTTTTGTGTTATGATGTGAAACTAAGCTATCTATCCCTGGGAAAAACCCAGCTGAGCTGATAGGACAGCCAGAGCCCTGCATTCCTATATGTGATGAGACAATGATCCAAACCACTGACATAATGGTCCAAAGAAAAATAAAATGCCTATAAGCCCAAACTTTGCAGTCTCTGACTTCAAGCTGCACAACAATCAATAGCAAGTTAAGTAAAATTCTGATTAACCTATTAATTCACTCATTCAACACATACATTTGAAGCTTAATTTGTTTCAGGTCCCTTGCTGGGAACCAGATATAGATAGAGATGCTAAGAGTCAGTCCTGGCCTCAAAATCACCATCTAGAAATCACATAACCTTAGGCCTTGAAGAAAGGTCATTTTTTTTTTTCTGCTATTCATTCATTTACAATCTCCTTTATAACAATCCTGCCATGGTCATTCATAATCTGGTTATACATCTTCAATGAGAGGAAATCTGCTTCCCTGAGAAAAGTTCTTTTTTTGGTTAGAAAAAAAGATGCAGATAAAGTAAATAAAAAAACTGAAAAAGTAGCCACATTAATTATCTGAAATTGGATTTCATGTATTTCCTTTTGCTTAGCAAAAATGTTTGTGTAACTAGGTAAATGGTACATATACAATCACATTGTCAATGATCAGATACCAAAAGACTGTCATTAACGTAAGACTGTTGAGAATCAAAATATCAAGTCTCCGGCTGGGCGCGGTGGCTCACGCCTGTAATCCTAGCACTCTGGGAGGCTGAGGCGGGAGGATTGCTTGAGGTCGGGAGTTCTAAACCAGCCTGAGCAAGACCCCGTCTCTACTAAAAATAGAAAGAAATTAATTGACCAACTAAAAGTATATATACAAAAAATTAGCCGGGCATGGTGCCGCCTGCCTGTAGTCCCAGCTACTCGGGAGGCTGAGGCAGGAGGATCACTTGAGCCCAGGAGTTTGAGGTTGCTGTGAGCTAGGCTGACGCCATGGCACTCACTCTAGCCTGGGCAACAAAAGTGAGACTCTGTCTCAAAAAAAAAAAAAAATATATCAAGTCTCGCCTATTGATCCCCAGCTGATTCTCATGGGCAATATTTTACAATAGAGAGAAGTTAAAGCCAGAGGGACCATGATGCAGTGTAAAGCCACAAAGAAGACTATGGCTGGCTGGAAGCCTGTTTTCTGTCCAATCTAATTAGAACAGGAACTCAAGTCCCTCCAGGACTCAAGAGGGTCAATATAGCATATATTTCTATACAATAAGGTAGGGAAATATTACAATATCTTTTTAAACAGAAAGGAAAACTTTTAAATATTGTAACAATGGACTTTTGGGTATGATGGGGCCTACCTTTCCACAATTTTTGAAAGGTTAGTTATTGTTGCCTTTTTTTCCCCTTGAATTTAATCTTTATTATTCCTTTGTAGTAAAATACAATTTATCCAGAATGGTTGAAAAATGTTATTATCTGAAAAATATTATTATTTTAAGGTCACATGCACTTTAGAAGGACTTCAAAATATTTAAAAAGGCAATGAAATATTTATTACTGGCTTATGCCAAACAAAATATTGCTTAAATCTTCAAAAGGATTTTAACCATTTCTCTTAACCCTTAGGAAAATTTCTTAACCATTAAGAGCATTTCACCTTTGTGATCAAAAGATTTAGCTAAGTGCCTGGCACAATGATTTCTTGAATTAATGAATAAATTGAATGGAAGGATGAATAAATGAATAAGTATGTAACATCTTCAAAAGAATAGCAGAGTTCCGCTTTGTTCAAGTACCATCATCTCAATGACTAAACAGGCCATTTCTAGTTTGTTTTGTCTACTTCACTAAAGTTTTCATTCTTTTTCAGTACATAAATGACTTAGAATCATGTAAAATATCATCTCTAATTTTTTGTTTATTAAACTGTTAGTTTTTTTCAGCTTTAATTTTCTTGTTACATAAGTAGCTTTTCTTGTTAATTGGCTATGAAAAAGTATACTTCACCCTAAAGTACAGTATTAGCCCTAATGTAGTCTATAAAATTTTAGTTAGAGTTTTTCATGAAAACATTTTTCAAGTGACACTCATAGAAAATACCTTTTCCCTTCTTTAAGTGTGTCATAGTCATAAAGTGAGACTATCTAAAGGAGAAAGAAAAACTTAAAAAGGAGACTGAATTAAATTTTTCAAGTTATGACAAATATATCAACTTTTATATTTCTTACCTTAGTACATTTATTCTTAATTTGTATTTCCATCCATTTCTTCCAACCTAAGTCCTCTGATTTGGTTCCTTTTAATTTTAGTTTCCATCTTTTTTATTTTTATTTTTTTTTTATTTCAGCATATTAGGGGGGTACAAATGTTTAGGTTACACGTGTTGCCTTCCCCCTTCTTTCCCACTGGAGTCAGAGCTTCAAGCGTGTCCATCCCTTCCTCCTCCCTCCCATCTGCCTGATGCCCGATAAATGTTATTCCTATATGTCCACTTAGGTGTTGATCAGTGAAACCAATTTGCTGATGAGTACATGTGGTGCTTATTTTTCCATTCTTGGGATACTTCACTTAGTAGAATGGGTTCCAGCTCTATCCAGGAAAATACAAAAGGTGCTATATCACCATTGTTTCTTATAACTGAATAGTACTCCATGGTATACATATACCACATTTTATTAATTCACTAGTGTATTGATGGGCACTTGGGTTGTTTCCACCTCTTTGCAATTGTGAATTGCTCAATCCTTTCCTTGTATCTTTTGGCAACATGATTTTCTCTATAGGTGCTATCAGCATTTATCCATAATTCTCTAAATTAACAATGAAGTTGCCATTGAGCTTACCCGATGTTCAAGATCTTCTCTAACCCACTGCCAGCCAAACATTTACATAGCCAAGGTATTTGAGCTTTTCATTATATGTTTTTGTTTCTGCATATGTGGATATTATTGCAGCTGATGACTTATCTGAGTAGTCCCTCCTTTGTATATATGAGCAAACTAAGGGCTGCAATAATGTGCTTTTTCCATTCTGTATACCCACATTAGGACTAAAATGAAGAACAGTATTTCTTTACTAAACTCTAGGCAGCAGATAGAAAAGGAGCCACATCAACTTGTACACAGGTTGTAGGGAAAAAAAAATTTTATTTTTCTCTTCAGGTATTGCTGACATGCTTTTCAGCCAGCTGCAATATATTGTTGCTTAATTCACAGATTTATTTTGACCCTTCTCCAAGGTTGATGTAATATAAGCATCTCAACATTGCAGCAATTGCAGTATCCCGAAGAAGATTACTTGTGATAAATGAAAGCCAAGCAGGGGTCACTAGAATTTGCAACAGAACAAAACATATCATACTTTCTGTCAAAATGGAAAAAATAGCCTTTAGTTAAGTTACATAACTAAATCTCCAGTTGCTAAACGTTCTTTAGCATAGTTTAGTCTTAAAACCATTACAATGACTTCAACAAATGTTCACTCAAGATGCAGGCAGGCTCTTTAAACTTCAGATCTCATGTATTTTATTCTCCTATTCTCCCATACCCCCCAGTCTTCAGCATTGTTCAGCACGAACAGATTATAATAACATTATTTCTGCATTTGCCTTCTACAGTTTGCCATCTGATTCGATAAATGGGTGTGTTAAGCCATTACTTTCAACACACTGAGGCGGTCCAGACACTTTTTCTTCACCAACAATGAGAAACGTCCTCACGGAGTAAGATCTGCACCACTGGGCAGCCAGAATGCTACTTAATCTTTCTCCGCACCCTACACTCACAAGGAAGTAGAACTGACACCCAAAGCACCTTCTTTTTGAAGGAGAAGAAAAAAGAGAAGAGATTTCCCTTCTACGAGAGTTTAGGTCAAACAAGAAATTAGAGGGAACATTGCTCACAAGAGACCACCTCACTTCTGACACAAACTGCAAGATTGGAGGTTCCTAAAACCACCTTCACTTTCAATAATTTGTTAGAAGGACTCATAAAACTCACTAAAAGCTATTATATTAAAATAAGCCAAGGGAAGACATGCATAGGGCATAGTCCAGGAACTACCAAAAATGAAGCTTCCATTGTCCTCCCTGCCCCAGCTGGCCCCTGGAGATAGAAATGTGTTACTTTCCCTGTACAAGGTGTGTCAGTATGCAGAGACTACTGCCAACAAGGAACTAAAAAATACAAAAAAAAAAAAAAACCCCACTAACTAAAAAGGGTTTTTTTAAATCTTACTTTGTACCAGTTAAAATAAGAGAAACTTGATTTATAAGGCAAACAAAACAGAAACTGTTGGCTGCAAGCAACAAAAAAGAAGAAATGATTTACATCGTCCCCCTTATCCACGGTTTTGCTTTCTGAGGTTTCAGTTACTCAAAGTCAACTGAAGTTAGAAAATATTAAATGGAAAATTCAAGAAACAAACAGTATATGAATTTTAAATTGGCATGCTGTTTTGAATGGTATGATGAAATCTCACGTGGGCCCTCTCCGTCCTGCCCTGGGACGTGAGTCATCCCTTTGTCCTGCGTATCCACACTGTGTACACGATCTGCCTGTTAGTCGCTTATTAGCCATCCTGGTTATCGGATCTACTATTGTGGTATTGCAGTGCTTGTGTGCAAGTAACCTTTATTTTACTTAAAAATGGCCTCAAAGTGCAAGAGTAGTGATACTGGCAATTTGGATGTGCCAAAGAGAAGCCATAAAGTGTTTTTCCTATGTGAAAAGGTGAAAGTTCTTGACTTAAAGAAAGAAAAAAATCATATGCTGAGGTTGCTAAGATCCACAGTAGGAATGAATCTTCTATGAAATTGTGAAGAAGGAAAAAGAAATTCATGCTAGTCTTGCTGTTGCACCTCAAACTGAAAAAGTTACAGCCACAGTCATTCATCTCACTTCATCTCATCATGTAGGTATTTTATCATCTCACAGCATCACAGGAAAAAGAAGGATGAGTACAGTACAATACGATATTGAGAGAGAGAGACCACATTCACATAACTTTTATTACAGTATATGGTTATAATTATTCTATTTTATTATTAGCTACTGTTGTTAATTTCTTACTGTGCCTAATTTATAAATTAAACTTTATCATAAGCATGTATAGGGGAAAAAAGTATATAGAAGTCAGTATTATTCCTGGTTTTGGACATCCACTGGAGATCTTTGAATGTATGCCCCTTGGATAAAGGGGGAACTACTGAATATGGAAGATTTGGCCATTTCAGTGACATCATTTTATTTTCCTCAGGATTTTAGCCTCATTCCTTTGTATTATAGCTGTATCTTTAAAATATACCTTTATACATAAAATGCCCCATCTGAAAATCTTCAGGGGCATTACACATACAAGGAGTTAAGATCCAAACTGTTTAGCATGGCAATAATGTGTGGCATCGCATTAACATCTATTTGTCACAACTCTCCAAGCTCTGCTCCCTGCCATGACCTAGTTCCTGTGCCACTTTGAATGTATTTCTGAGAATGTCATTCACCACATTATAATGATTTATTTTCCTGTCTCCATAACCAGTATGCAGGCTTTTCAATAGTGGAGCTATGTATGACTTACATAGGTCCTAAATAATCATTTCACAACATGTATGTATAATGAGTAAAACTTTAAATAAAGATAATCATTCAGTTTATTCTTTTTAAGGAAATTGTTTTCTAAGCATACTGACTGGGTTTAAACACTAAAAATAAAGTATAAATCTCCCATGTCTCTTTCAGGAAAATGATATCAACTGCATTTTTCATAAACAAGGAAGTTCTTACAGGAAAATGATACCAAAAATATATGTTTCATAGACAAAAAGTTTCTTCCATTTTAAAGAAATAGCATTACACAGTGGTTGAAAACTGGAAGCCAGATTGCTTGAGTTCAGACCTTGCCTCTATCATTTACCACTTGTATGACCTCAGGTAAGTTATTTATATTCTCTTTACCTCAGTTATGTCATTTATAAAGAAGATTATTCATGGCACTTACCTTATAGGGTTGTTGTGAACATTAAATAAGCCTACACATGTAAATTACTTAGGATAGAACTTAGCATTAGAAAGCATAGTTTATGAGTTAAGTATTATTGTCATTATTATCCATATTCAACATGTTCTAGTTCATCATTAATTATACTGTGTAGAATCAAATAACCCTGGATTATGCTAGGTCCTTCTCCTCTGAGATTATTTATTTTCAGTATCAGACAACTCTCGTGCAGTCTTTTTAAAACTGTTTCTTATGGCTGATAACACTGGCCACACAAAGCATACCTAAACAGGTATGTTAGTAAAAACCTTTTAAAGCTTCTATTTTCAAATCAATGCTAAGGCAGCAAATCTTCTGCATGGATTCCAAATAGCAGTATGCTCCTTTACCAGGCACACCAGAAGATGTCAGATAGTTACTACTTTACATTCCTCAAAACAGTTCATCCATCCCTTTATTATACTTGCCCCAATTCATGTCAATCTGCCATACTTTCTGTCAAGTCATATAAAGAAGCATGTGGTTGCCTTATTATGGACTTGCTAGAATCCTGCTGGGGGCACAGGGCTCTAATGTAACACATCATTATGTGACAAAATAACATTCAATGTGACAAAATAACAATTTAACATTCTCAATTCATGCTAAGAATGAGTATTAATTTATCACCATGATACAAGTTGAGTATCCCTTATCCAAAATGCTTGGAATCAGAAGTGTTTCTGATTTCAGATTTTTTTGGATTTTGGAATATTTGCATATACATAATAAGATATCTTGGGGATGAAACTCAAGTCTAAATGCCAATTTCATTTATATTTTATACACACCGTATACATATAGACTGAAGATAATTTTATACAATATTTTAAATAATTTTGTGCATGAAACAAAGTTTGGTAAACTGAACCAACAGAAATAAAACTCAGCCACCCATGGGAACAATCTTCATTTGTTTAGCATCACCAACATTTCTGACTCTGAATTTATATGCTGCCCTAAGCAATCATTGTCTTACACTTATTCACACATACTTAACAGTAAAAAAATATGGCATATTATTAATGCAGTAAAAAATAATGTGCTCAGGGTAACTTGTGGCATCATGTCAATATTCAAAAAGTTTTGTATTTTGGAGCACTTTGTATGCCAAATTTTTCCAATTAAGGATACTTATCCTGTATAACCTACATTTCATTTCATGGTATCTTCTAGTAATGCTTGCTTAGGATTGCAGATTAATAAGCATGTTCAGTTAATGATTTTTTCATTTTTTTTCCAAATTAAATCTCCTTCTCACACTAATTTTATTATAATTCAATTAAAGTAAGCCATCAAGTTTTCTTAGCATGATTTGCTCTTTATAAACCCCCTGCCATTTTCTTGCCATTTTCATTGTTTCAATAGGCCAACTGCTGAAAGGAAGCTGTGGATAAAGAGAAAATGTTTTCTAAACTTCCTATATTCATTTGCTAGCATTGCAATAACAAATTATTACAAATTGAGTGGCTTAAGCAACAAAAATCTATTGTCTCACAGTTCTGTATGCCAGGAGTCTGAGATCAAGGAGTTAGCAGGGTTGGTTTCTTCTGAGCACCATGAGGGAAAATCTCTCCCATTCCTATCACCTAGCTTCTGGTAGCTATCTGGTATTATTTGGCACTCTTTGGCTCATAGCTGCACCATCCTAATCTCTGCCTTCATCTTCTCACGGCATCCTCCCTGTGTGTATGCCTATGAGTCCAAATTTTCCCTTTTTATAAGGACAAAGTCATATTGGATTTGGGGCTCACCCTGCTTCAGTATGACCTCATCTTGGGTAATTACATCTGCAACAACCCTATTTCCAAATAAGGTCACATTCTGAGGTACTTGGGGTTAGCACCTCCACATATGAATTTTAAGGGGACATACATAACACTCTGCCCATACATAACACTTAAGTTAAAAAATGTTCTTAGAGACATGCCATGTTAAGAAAAACCTTTGGCCCAACTTCTTGTGCCCACAGAGCAGATAGATCATGCACAGAGCACATTAAACTCTTTGACTGGAACCTGGTTTGGCTCAAAATTTTACCTGTGACCCAACACCCAAAGTTTTCTGAGATTTACCACTGGGTGAGAAGCAAAGCAGCAGCAAGAGCCTTTCTTCTCTCATTCCGTGGTCTTCTCTGATGATTCTCAGAGAATTCGCAGTCAGCAATAAGACGCAATGCTTGAACAAAGCTTTCCAGCTTATTAGCCACCTGTGTTATTGTATACAACTCTCATAAATAACAATGTGGCAGATAGAAATTTATGTCAAATATTATTATAAACGCATCCTGGATGGAAAGTTAAGCTTTCAGGCTCTGGAGCCAGAACATACAGATTTGGATCTTAGATCCCATGCTTCCTAACTGCTTGATCCTGAATAAATGTGTATGCCTATTGGGTAAAAGTGGGGCAATAATAGTATTCGCCTCATAGACTAGTTGTAAATATTAGTAATTTAATATTAGGTCATTAAATATGAAATATCTGATTTCAAATCAAAAGTGTAGTTTATTATATCTCAAACAAAAAGCAGTACGATAAAGTATGCACCTAAAAACCATCAACACAGTTTTTTCCAACTTAATGATAGCTCAATCAATTACTTAATCAAACTCAGTACTTAAGGGAATGAGACATTTCATACTTAATAACCTAATATGAGACCCCACCTCTACTAAAAATAGAAAGAAACTAATTGACCAACTAAAAATATATATACAAAAAATTAGCTGGTCATGGTGCCGCATGCCTGTAGTCCCAGCTACTTGGGAGGCTGAGGCAGTAGGATCACTTGAGCCCAGGAGTTTGAGGTTGTTGTGAGCTAGGCTGACGCCACAGCACTCACTCTAGCCTGAGCAACAAAGTGAGACTCTGTCTCAAAACAAAAACGAAAACAAAGACAAAGCATTTGGCCCAGGAACTGCTAATGCACATACAGTAAAGTAGGTAGTTCAAGAAGTTTTGCAAAGGAGATGAGAACCTTGAAGATGAGGAGTGCAGTGGCTGACCATCGAAAGTAGACAACAGCCAATTGAGAGCAATCATCAAAGCTGATTCTCTCCCAACTATGGGAGAAGTTGCCAAAGAACTTAACATTGACCATTCTATGGTTCAGCATTTGAAGCAAATTGGAAAGATGAAGAAGCTCGATAAGTAGGTGCCTCATGAGCTGACCAAAAATCAAAACAATTGTTGCTTTGAAGTATCATCTTATCTTATTGTACGCAACAACAATGAACCATTTCTCAATGGGATTGTGACATGTGACGAAAAGTGGATTTTATAGACAACCAGTGACAACGACCAGCAATGATGACCAGCTCAGTGGTTGGACCAACAAGAAGTTCCAAAGCACTTCCAAAGCCAAACTTGCACCAAAAAAAGGTCATGGGCACTGTTTGGTGGTCTGCTGCCAGTCTGATCTACTACAGTTTCTGAATTTTGGCAAAACCATTACATCTGAGAAGTATGTTCAGCAAATCTATGAGATGTACAGAAAACTACAAGGCCTGCAGTCGGCATTGGTCAACAGAAAAGAGCCCAAATCTTCTCCACTACAACACCTGATCACATGTGGCACAACTGAAACTTCAAAAGTTGAATGAATTGGGCTACAAAGTTTTGCCTCATCCACCACATTCACCTGACCTCTCACCAGCTGACTACCACTTCTTCAAGCATCTCTACAACTTTTTGCAGAGAAAATGCTTCCACAACCAGCAAGATGCAGAAAATGCTTTCTAAGAGTTCATGGAATCCCAAAGCATAGATTCTTATGCTACAGGAATAAACAAACTTATTTCTCATCGGCAAAAATGTGTTGATTGTAATGGTTCCTATTTTGATTAATAAAGTTATGTTTGAGCCTAGTTATAATGATTTAAAATTCATGGTCTGAAACTGCAACTACTTTTACACCAAACTAATATTTTACAAATGATAACATTGAAGCTAGGGATATAAAATGATGTCTCCAAGACAATGCAGGTGATCACTGGTGAGACCCAACTTCAACCCCAGAACTCCTGAGGATGTTCCATGTCACCAGATAGCATTCCACCAACACCCAATTTTTAATGTGCATAATCACCACACTTTGATTTGGGGATTCTGCCATAGGCATGAGAGTAGAGTACCAATGAATACTGTTGTATGCTCAGGACACCCCAACTGCAGGACTGCCTGCTCAGAGAGGTAGACTTACGAAAGTCCTTGCAAAATCCATCAGATACCTCTGCATAAGGTTCTGGAATATCTGGTCTGGTTGGACCAAGAAAGCCTAAGGAACTCCTGCCCTGGACCTATTTTTTTTTTTTTTTTTTTTTTGCCATGCCCCACATGCCTCTCTTATTGCAGTCAAGAGAACTACTCCTGTTATTATTATTGTTGTTGTTGTTTTTATTCCTTGAACTTGCTGTACTATTTTTTGTTTCTGGGAAATATACTAGTCTCTCTGACCAACTTCATATTATTGTTCTGTTTATCTTTAGGAATTAGTTGTATTTTGTATTTTCAAATCTTTTCAGAAACCTTCACTCACCTCCCAGTATAGCATAGATGGACCATCTCTTATTTCCTTTAAGACACAACCATTCTCCATCATAGCACTTGTGAGCTACATCATAATCACTGGTTTTCTGATCACTATTTCCCAACACACTAAGGATACCATATTGGTTTTGTATCTGCAGTACCTAGCACACAGTCTGGTGTATAAATATTTAATGACTAATAGAAAGACTTACTGGAAGATTGAATAAATGAATAAGTGAATAAAAGAAACAAGAAGACCTCAGAGTCTTAGTATCCAACCATTAGGCGATTATTTAGCTTGACTTCTGACCAGAGAAAAGAAAGATTAAATAAGTGATGAGAAGATGTATGACTTTGTGTGTGATATTAATCAGTTAATGAAGCTCCATGTTGTTCTGCCTATATCCATAAAATGAAAAAAGATAGAAAATTTCACCACCAGCTATCTAGCCTGATTTGCATGTGTTCCAATCTTCAAAGTATTTCTTTTGATTCCTTTAATCAATAGCTATTTTAGAAAGCTCTTCATTACTTCCTAATTGTCAAAATTCATTTTCTTCATTTTTCCTTATTAAAGGCAGATTTTTCAAATGAGTTAAGTAGATCAGCAATTTTAGAATTATTATTAACTTCAAGCACTTCTCTCAATTATTAGCATGTCCCTTCTCTCTCTAGGACTGGAATCTTTTCTCCCTTTTTAAAAGACCATCTGGTATATTCTAGACTTCTCTTTTTTTCATATGTTTCAAATAAATTCAACTTTACCCTATGCTAAAAGCAATCTATGTTTACAATAATCCTGATCGTAGATACTTTTATTTATCACATTCATGGATTTGGATGAAGATGTTGTGATTCCCTATTATGTTAACATGTCAAAAAATAAGTAAATAATTAGAATTCAACTAGATTTTAATCTGTCCCAGCCAAATAAACTGCTAATGCCATTATCATGGTCCACAAAACATCTTAAAAACTATTAAATGAATATTTGGATTTTTATGTACAGCATATTAAAATTTAAAATACACATATTCATTGACCCCAACAATTCCACTGCTGGAAATTTGTCCCACAAAATTAAAAAGACCTCATTATTACAGCACTGATTATTGCACCAAAAAGATGAAAACAAAATGAATGTCCATCAATAAATGAGTGATCAAAAGTTTGTGGTACATTGATATTATGGAATATTATGCATCTGTTTGTATATGATTATATGAGAGCTCAGAAATTGACACAAAAGATATTCAGCAGGTTACTACTGAGGAAAGGAGAGGAAGTTGGAACAGAAGAGGAAAGAAGGAAAGATAAGGAGGAAAAAGAACATTCATGACAAAACAGTACATGGAATATAATCTCATCTCATTTATGCAAAATTTCATGTGTGTACAAATATAATAATTATTCAAGGATGACCACCATGTATATCTAAAGGAAATAGGACTGTACCTTTTTCACTTTTTTATTGAATATACTGGGTTTTTTTATAATTTGAAACTTTTTAAATTATCATTTGAATTATTATTTATAATTTGAAACAAAATTAAAATGATACACACACACACACACAGGGAGACATACACAGAGGGGAGGAGAGAGAGAGCGATCAGACCAAGAATTATGTACTCATACATCAGAACTCAAATTCAGCCACTGATTAAGAAGTAGGTAATAGGCAGTACCAAGAGACTATAATCAACCTGCTTGATAGACTACATGTCCTAACAACTATATTCTTTTTAAAAACAGTCTTTGCTGATTTTAATTTTTAATTTTCTTTCAAGACTCAGCTAATGTCATTTCTTAATTGGGTTCCCCACTTGTTTCCCAAATGTTTGAATGATTTTCTAGGAAGTCTTCAAAGTCTTTTCATAAACCCTCTTAAATTTACATACTTTGTGGTATCTCATTTTCTAGATGAAATGCAATACCTTGTAGCAAATGTCTGAATTTCTACTTCAGGTTTCATACCCCTCAGGGCTCATCAATTTTTTTTTAATTCAACAGTTCTACGGTAAGAGTAGAAACAAATGTCAAAATCTAAGGGTAAATACATTTGGACAACGATAATGAAAAATGCAGTGCAGACTCCTGAAAGATGTTTCATATGGTTGGTCCTATCTCACAGCTTCTGCAACTTTAGGGTGTACAAACAAATTTGTGGAAAAGACACATTGATTCTACCTATATTCAAATAATCCAGCATTTTCACCAGCCCAAAATTGGAAACTAAGTTGAGTTTCAAACAGCACTTTAATTACTTTGTTATATAAAAGTTAAGAAATGGAATAATCAAAATATCCAAGTACTGGTATCGAAAATAAAGAATAAAATAAACCAGGTCTAATTTCTAGGCCATTATCATTACCAAATGTCCCTTTAATTAGCTTTCCTCTCTAGAACTTAATGTTTTACAAGATTTGCTCTACCAAACACATAAATTTATAAAGTAATAATTAATTTTTAAAAATTCTGAGTGAATCAATGACATGTGTAACTGCCCATCACAGCTACTCATCAAGATGAGGAAATCAGTGTTGCATATGTAGTTGAAATCACTTATTTAGGGCCAAACAATTTAACATGGATCAATGTACGATTTCTGTTAGCTTCTTAAAAATAATGAAAACAGTTGAAGATATACCCTACAGCTCAAAGCATCCACTGACCTCTGTTTCAGAATCAGTGTTCCCTAGTCAAAGAATAAATTGGGATCTGGCAGATGGGAGGGGGAGAAGGGGATAGGTATATCCACATTTAATGGGTGTGGTGAGCACCATCTGGGGGATGGACATACTTGAAGGCCTTACTTGGATGGGGCCAGGGCACATAACCTAAATATTTGTACCCCCATAACATACTGAAATAAAAAAAAAATTAAAGCAGCTTTATTTTAACTCACAATTTTGTTTAAAAAAAAGAGAGAGAGAGAGAGAGAGAGCAAACAACTCAGAAAAGAGTATCAGGATTAATTTAGAAGAATAGCTCTGAAGTGACCCATGAAAAACATGAGGCTTAACCTTACACCAAGAGCAGAGGAGAAAAATGGACATGAGTGATGAGCTCTCAGTAACCTTCCAATTCCACTTACAAAGATTCAAGCAATGGATATGAGAAAGCAAGCATATCAGAAGATAATGAATGCAATATTTTTGTTAGCTTTTTATACCAATTTCTTTAATGTCTATAACATAGTTTCGTTTGGTTTTCCTTGCTCTGAAAAGATAAATGCAGATGCATTCACATTCTCTGGAGAATAGAATCAGATAATTAAGTTTAAAAAATCCTTTTGAAATCATCCAATCTCATGACAGATGCAGTAAAGGATAAATCATTGGCCATTCTGAAAATTTTCCGCACAAGAAACATCTTAAATGCACATGTCCAAAATAGACAGTTGACAAAGTTCCAACCTTGGAAGCTCAGTTACCAAGTGTTGAAACTTTGAGAATCATGCAAGTTTCAGGATTGAGGGAGAGGGGTGTTTTTTGTTTTTTTAAATCAGAGGCCTAAAATTAGTAAATTTACTAATAAATATACTAATAAGTTTATTGCTAATGAATTTGTTGAATTTATTAACAACAAATTCATGTTAATCCTACTTTGTTCATTCACAGACTACTGAAATCTCCCACAAGCATACTGTACCATCAATTTCAAACTATGGTGAAAGATTTAACAGCTAAGATCAGAATGAGGTTTACTTATTACTAAGCAGCCATTTCCTGGACTGTTTTGTACTTACTGCTACCCTTTGAACTCTTTAGAATGAATAATTAAAAAGAAACTACGAAGCATATTTTGTGATGCTGATTATACTGTAGGTTATAGGTTTTTGCTTCGTGGATCATTTCAAATGCTCACCAATCTCCAGAGAGATGACCCTGCCATTAGCCTGAATCAGCAAAATTGGCTGGCCCCTAAAAGCAAAGTAGGCAGCACCAAATCATGATAAAATGGTTTTGTTGTTGACACACCATATTGACAGTGGGGTCCACGAAATTCCTCTGAACACTGACCCTGCTGGGCTTCACCATCTAAGCATTTGCTGCCTTTCAAAGGAGTCCCCATGGCAAAGATAGCTAAAAGGAGTGTGGATGAGGAGGGTGGGAGAATAGAGATGAGAGAAAGAAAGAAAATCAACATAGGCACCATGTCGCTAATATACCAACAGACATTTCCACCAGCCCCTCCATAGCAAGGTTAAACAGTGTTTTCATCACGAGTTAAGGCATTACTGTCTAAAGCCTTACAGAACTCTGGGTGAGGGAGTATCTGCATAACCTGGACACTCATAGAAATGCAGAAGCCCAGGACCACTCCAGACCTACTGAATTGGAATCCATATTTTAGCAATTTACCAGGTCATCTGTATTCACATTTAAATTTGAGAAGCACTCTAAAGAAACACCATGGATAAAATGAATGTGTAGCCAAAACAGTCTAAAAATCAAGCAAAAAATTCTAATACTTATCACAGGCAAAAGATTATGATAGGTGTCATACAACAACGTAAAGAATTCATCTCACAAGTCATTAATTTCTGGCTTATAACATAGTTAATTTAAGATGACATTGTGGGCAGATGTTTTCACTGAGCTTAAACCAGTTTAAGCTAATGACATCATGGGCAGATGTTTTCAATGAGCTTAAGCCAGCGGCCTAGCACTGTATGCAAATACACAGTGACCCTTGGTGCACCCCTCAACACTAAGCCTGCTTAACATGGGAAGCCTGCGGCAACTTCACTAAGATATTTCAAGAGCAGAAAGCACACTGGGGAAGGAAGCAGGATGCCAGCAAACTCCCTAAGGTACAGAATAGCAGGAGAGATGAATTGTTGTGCTGTGGTGCTGCATTGATTGCAACACACTGAAGCATTTTAAGTGACTTTGCAATAACCATAAACACATAATATAGGTAAAGGAGTTGCTAAACGGAACCATTTCTCCTGGCGTGAATAAACTATATAATGCCACTAGTTCTGCTGTCTGAGTGCTGTCAAACATACTCCAAAGGTTCTGAAATACTCTCACCAGAGGTTTGTAAAAGGACTGCATACCTCATCTTAAAAAGTAAACTGCCTCCAGAGTTCTGCAATTAATCATGACAAGCACAAGTTGAGAAATCCCATTTAGATTTAGTACGATGATTTCCCTCCAGACTTTTGAATCAACTGTGGGTTACAAATTTGATGATATGGTAAAGGGGCAAACAGAAAAGAGAGATGGAAGTCAAGGTGTAACCTGTCTGGTTTTAAATCAACTGTCTCTTAAATAAAGAGACAGAATATAAAGCAGCACTTTCACGGGCCCTGAGTTGTGACCTATCATTAGAAACACTTAACAGAAAGGCTTTTTGTGCATTTTTGCACATGTCATGTGTGAATTTTCAGTTCAAAGAGATGCTCTGAATCTGCAGTGATTTTAAAGATGCTGAAAACTTGACAAGTATGATTGAAGCCCAAAACAGAGCAAAACCATTCCTTCTAGTAACAGAGAGTTAGACAGGAAGAATTATAACTTACCATGTAGGCAGCCCGGTTAATCATCCCGCCGCTTCCAACCAGAGCAGCACTTGTAGACCATCTGCTGCTCCATGTTGTACACCTGTCTGCAGGTGGTGTAGTACCAGATCCTAACAAACACAAGAATCTAAATCAGGGATATACTGCTTCTTCTTAAGGCAAAGCTGCCATCTTAAACCCACTAAAAATTTCTCCTTCCAATTCCAATCATGCCATGTATATGCATGTATATAGATAGATAAATATAGATAGATATGTATATATAGATATATGTGTATAAGTGTGTGTATATGTGTATAATTTGCATATATTATACACACGCCTTATTACATGTGCAACCGAGACTCATTATAGGTATAGGTTAATGAAAGTTAAGATGGATCCTCCTGTCCTCTGTTATCAAATATCCTAAGGATCACTCAAACTATCAAGAATGAAACCCAAAATTATGAAGAGAATAATGAAATCCTGAAGGATAATAAGGTACATTCATTTCAACTTAACACTGAAGGCTCTTCCTATACTAGTTCCACTACAGCATGCATTCTCAACTGTGGTGATATCACCCACAAGGGGGCAATAATTAGTTCTTAGTGTGGGTGGAAGATGAAAAGACCTTAGTTGATACAATGGTGTGTGGCCCTACAAATGAGCACAGTACATAAATGGACATAAAGCACATGTATAGTGTGAAAATTCTACAGGGGAAGGGGCAATTACAGAAAAAAAAGTTTAAAAAGGCTCCTGAGGGAAGAAATAATGAGCTAAAGGTGGAAAACACTGCACTATTTGTGCACACTTATCAATACACCTAATATCAAACGTCTCTAAAGGGACTGATTTCCTTTCTGTCAAATCAATGTCAATGTCATATTTACTTTTTAACATTTTATTTTTCTTTTCTTTTCTTTCCTTTTTTTTTTTTTTTTTTTTGAAACAGAGTCTCACTCTGTTGCCGGGGCTAGAATGCCATGGCGTCAGCCTAGCTCACAGCAACCTCAAACTCCTGGGCTCAAGCAATCCTGCTGCCTCAGCCTCCCAAGTAGCTGGGACTACAGGCATGTGCCATGATGCCTGGCTAATGGTTTAGATATTTTAATAGAGACAGGGTCTCGCTCTTTGCTCAGGCTGGTCTCGAACTCCTGACCTCAAGCAATCCTCCCACCTCAGCCTTCCAAAGTGCTTGGATTACAGGCATGAGCCACTGTGCCTGGCCTATTATATTTACTTTGTATGCCAAAAGTATAAGCACATTCTCTCCCCTTCATATAACTCCCCCATATTCCAAGCTTAAAACCTCTTTATTATTCAAGATCAATTTCAAGTTCTACTTCCTACAACTTTTTTCCCCACCATGCTAATGTATTTTGTTCTCCCTCCTCTCTCACAAATAGGACTTATTGGCTGTAGCATTTTTTATAACCCTTAATTTCTCACTATCTTGAAGTGTAACCTAGTATTTTGTGTCTCTCCAACTGGGACATAAGTATAGGTTTGTATACTTTTATAGAAATAAAAGGCATAAGGTTTGTCAAAGATGCTAAACATCTTTGAACACTGCCTTCACTCCAAAATCATTGTCATACACAAAATGTATAAAACTATTTGAGAATAAAAATATAAAACATGTTTTACTTATTCATATTTGTTTCTCCAAATATCTACAAATCAGCGTACTTGTTTTGGTTCCATCCATTACCAACAATGATTAGACCTTGTGGGGCAAGGGGTATAGAAAATCTAAATGAAAAGCCATTTTTAAATTCAAGTACTCTAATGAAAAAAAATCACACACTATATAAATATGATCTCCACTCTAATTTCTTTTAAAATAAACTTTTTGAAAAAAATAAAATAAAATAAACTTTTTGCTACATTATACTATCTATCACATATTGAATACCTACTGTGTATCAAGCATTGTGCCACATATGTTAATATTAATATGTTGTCAGTTAATCCTCATAATATCTATGCATGGCAAGATCTTTCTAGTCTTTCTAGCTTTACAGTCTAAGGCACAGAGAAATGTAGAAACTTTGCCTAAGGCCACACTGCTAGTAAGAACCAGGTGAAGTTTTCTGATTTATACATCATTTAAAAGTCCTGAGTTTAGACCAAAAACAAAGACTATTCATCTGAAGGTTCAACACCCACACACATCCCCATACACACAATGCATAAGTAAATATCCATAATTATAAATTATTTAACCTTATAACATTTTATTTAGTCCTATATTGTCAGTTCTGATATTTTTATAGCATGGCAAACCTAGTTAATTATAAATGTCCCAAACTTTCTGTTGACAATATAAGTAAGTTCTTCATTAACCTGACACACACTTTTTTTAATGTTAAGGATCCTGAATTCAGACCCTTAAACCATCATCATCTATTTGTATTAAGGGGTTCTTAGATGTTTTGTAAAACTACTTTAAAACTTTGGGGGAAAAAAAGTCTGCATGAAGCCTTGACTCCTAGAAAGAGCATTGTGGACACTTGCCTTTTCTCTCCTCTTCCAGCCTGCCGAGTTAATCCTAATTCAAAGGCCATAATAAAGTTAAAGGAGCTCTAGGTTTCAAAGTGTTACAAGAGTACCAAGGGCAGGTCAGACATTGGTTCACAACTATGGATCCCCTGGATCCAAGTTGTGCTAAATTTAGCAAACCAACACAATATTCCTTGTTTCTGTCAGTTTTCTGATCTTCGGCTTTCAATGGTATATCATGCCATGAGGTAAAATTAGTGGCATCTAACCTAAAATACCTCGCCCATAAATGAGGCCTAAAGCAAAGTAATAATATATCCTGTCCCTGAAGAAAAATACGTAACCGAAAGTTCTTGGTGGGCATACTTTATGCTCATTTGCTTAATGAACATATAATTTATTGGATGAAATATGTAGGTGCTGTTGAGGTATTTAGTTTTGAATTTTTAATAATCAAAAGGAATAACAGGAACACCCTTACCTTCTGTCATAACCCACACACCATCTTGGGCCGGTACAGCCTTTTTTCCAGAGCTGATGATGTATGTGAATGCCCTGACATGGGCGTGGAAGGCCTGCCACAGTCAATTGCTGTTCCTCACAAACAGCTGGCCTTGAAAAAAGAAAACAATAGGAATGTCATCAAATATATGTTTTACATCTAAAGCACTTATTTCTTCATTTTCCACAAAAAGCTTGTGACAACTTTAAACATACATAAAGTAAGAAAGAAAAATAGAGGCATTACAAAATAAAATCAGGATAAGAAAAAAAATCAGAATAGATTTTAAATTCCAGGAGAAATTCAGAAGATAAAATATAAAAGTCATAAGTTCCCACATGGTTAGAAAAATTAAGCTGAAAATTAAGTTCCAAGCTCTTTGGTAGTCAAAATTTGAAAACAGAATTGCAGGATTCTCAATATACATGAAGTACAAGCAAGCCAGTTCATCAAAAGTTTAATTTTTCCTGGAAATTAGTTCTGAACAATAATTTGCATCTATATGTTTAATTGGGTTTCACACATAAAGCTTTTTTAAACACAAATATTTTTCAACCAACACTATTATATTAATATTTCCTTAGAGAAAGTTTATACAGATTTATAGGATTTTAGATAAACTCTCTTTATTTTTTAAATGTGTGAGGCTAACTAGTATTGATAGCCTGGAGTGCCAGAATTAAAATTTTAAGTAATCTTCTCACATAATATGAAGAATGCTTTACTTAATAATGAATGATTTACTAGTCCATATCAAACATTTTGCATTTGAAAACATCACTACTTATAAAGCAAGTTAGGCCAACCCCTCACACTTTTCAGGCATCCATGGTCACTTGCATACCATGCAATGTCCTCACTGAAAATATGAAAAATGATTCAGAACTCTGATGTTCCTGCCTTCGGGGAGCTCACAGTCTGACTTAGTCTCCATATTCATAGTCTGCTGAAAATAGAAACGAGCTCTGATTCTGGAGCTCCCGATAGCCCCTAAATAACTCTGTGAACTTGTCCAGTGACACAGTCAGAATACTGATAAACATCTAATAGTACTTCCCACGCTATATATCAGTTACGTCACCTCCCATTTTTGTTAGCACTTTTTCCCTGTGGCTCCAAGTCTAACCATCTGATGTCATTTACAGCCCTATTCTCACTTCCAGATATATTTCTGAAAGGTGATTTTTTGGACTGTTAACCTCACCTACATTGAATAAAGTTCAAGTTGAACTTTATATTTATGAGTTTGCATAGCACATTTTAATACTTTAGGTTAGCACAGTACTGTAATAAAACAATAAATATAAAAACCGCACACAAGGTGAACATCCATAAAATCATCAAGAATTGGGCAGTGAACCTAAATAAAACCTTAGCTTGCGCACCAACTGGGGGATGGACACGCTTGAAGCTCTGACTTGAGGGGGGAGGGGGGCAAGAGAAATATATGTAACCTTAACATTTGTACCCCCATAATATGCTGGAAAAAATAAAAATAATAATAAAAAATAAATAAATAAAGATAGTTAGGGGAAAAAAGGCCTGAATGGTTTTAGAATAAAAAAATAAAGTAAAATAAAAAATTTTTAAAAAGTCCATATTAGATTCTCTGTAAACTGCCATATCTACACCTTTATATAGGCTTACAAGTTTTTGTGTGCCAACTAACCCCAATTAGAATGAGCTCAAAGCACTTTTGTTGTTTTGTCAGTAATTTGTAACCTTACAGCCCATTCAACCTTGAACTCCACTTGGCAGCCTCTTCTTCATCTATCCATCTATCCACTCACCCATCCATCCCTCCATCCCCCCATACATACCTCCAACAAATACTTATTTTGTACCTACATGGGTAAAAACACTGTGCCAGAAGAATTCCCCCAAACAAGGATTTGGATGTAAGTAGTTTACTTAGGAGGCACAGAAAACACCAGCCAGGGAAGGAGAACTAGCCAAAAAAAGATGCATTATTGAGCCAGCCAACACTGTAGATGACTATCTTCCCCAAGAGGGTAGGGAACCTTGGAATTCATACTCCAGTTCCTGTAAGTGATTGGCTGAGGGCTACTCCCTCCCTAGTATTTCAGGCCCAAAGCACAGGCAGCCGGAGTCAGCTTCCAGAAACCAAAGTCCCTCAAGCAAAAAAATGCAATGCTAGTGGTTTGAAGTCTGGCAGGTGTGCAGTGATAAAGCGGAGGGGACGGTTTCAGCTGCAGGTGGTACAAACAAAAGCCCATAGTCTCTTTGATTTGACAATCTAAATATTAATAGAAGAGACAGTAAATAAAAATACCTAGATAGATACAAAATGAGACATGCTAAGGTGGAAGCAGGCAGGAGGCTGAAATAGAGATAAGGGACGTTTACTTAGATTCATTATTTAGGAAAGGCTTCAGTGAAGAGGTGACACTGTAACCTGAAGGATGAAGAGATGACAACCATGGAAAAGCCTGTGGATGCCATTCAGATAGAAGGAGTAGAATGAGCAGAGGCCCTAAAAGAGGAAAATGTCTGGCCTCCCCAGGATCTGAAAGAAGGCCAAAGTGACTGGAGTAATGAGATGCTTGGTAGGATATGCAGGGCCTTCCAGGGCAAGGAGTTTTCATTATTCTTATTGCACAGAAAGTCACAGAGATTTTTAGAGTTCTGACTTCAGGATACATCCCCAATAGCCAGGATCTGAGAAGGACATGGGTTGCACTCTGACCTCAACTCCAGCAAAGCTATACCAGAGTCAGCCACCACAATACCACCCCCTGCCCCCCATTCCCCTCCCTGACTCCTGAAAGTCTCCAGTCCAGGAGGGGACAAATCTTGGGCACCAGGACATTTTTAAAAGATTTTGTGTAAGCCTCTTGAGAAACTCTCATCCTTTGAAGCCCTAAATGTTTCCCTTATTAAGGAGGTATGTAAACCCTTACCCCTAGCAGTTCCATGAGCTTATCCCTGTAGGGTACTCCCACATGCATGCATAATAAACTTTTTTCTCATTAATTTGTCTGTTGTCAATTAATCCCCAGCCATTCAAACCTAAGTTGGTAGAAGGAAAGTATTTCCTTCCAGCACATAGAAGAAATGAGTATTACTGATTTCAAATCAAGTTATACAGATGTCAAAGACTATCATCTGGTTGACATCGAGTCTTCAAAATATATGAATGTAAAAATATCTAACACTTAGTATATAGAGAAATGCACGTAGCTGTATGTTTAAAACTTTTGTATACATGTGTACTTAATAATGTATACTCTTTGTTAACGGGAACATGGGTATGTGTACTTGTGTGTACTTACTAAATGTTCTCTGCTTTGTTTTGGATTCTGAGAAATGTTGAAATATATATACTACAATCTCCTACTAGGTTTTTTAGACTTTATTCTTTATGATTCTGACAGTTTTTATATATTTTAAGGCTATTTTTTAAGGATATACATGTTGGTGATTATTGTACACTTAATGAATTGCTCTGTTATCATTATGTAGTTCTTCGGCTAATCCATGATAATGTGTTTTGTATTGTTTTGTTTTATCATAAAATCTATTAATCTGATGTTAACATTTTTATGTCATTTTTCATTTGGTCAGCATTTTTTTAGTTATCTTGTTCTGTTGTTTTAAATCATGTTTCACATTTTTTTAACAGTTGATAGCTGCATTTTTTTTTTGGCATATTATGGGGGTACAAATATTAAGGTTTCAAAAAGTGCCCCTCCCCCCCACCCCCCACAAGTCTGAGCTTCCAGCAGGATAGCTGCATTTTAAAAATATCTAATTTGTTAGCTTCTATCTTTTAATAGATAAAGTAAATACAATTATATACATTTTCAATATAAGTATAACTATATTTTATCATCTCATTTTGTGGCTTCTGTTTGCTAGCAGTTTCTATTTACTCTTTTTCTTATGTCTGTTGGATGGAGAATATTTTCTATATTCTGTTTTCCACAATTTATTTGGTTTAGTTTTAAATTACATTTCTAATGTTTTAATTTTTTATACTTTATATCTAAATATATGTTTTTTTCTAATGGAAATTAAAGTTATTCATTATGATATAATAAAGAATTTGTCTGATCTATGTCTTGGGGTTCTGGCATGAGGATCCTAAACTCTTGGGATTTCCTGAGTGATGAGTTAATGAGGTGACTCACTGTTATGCTAGTGATAGCTTCAGGATGGAGGCTGTTCACCAGAAAGACCAATCATAGGATTTGAGGGTTAGAACTTTTGCTACATGACCTCTAGGGGGAGAAAGGGGCCTAGAGATTGAGTTCAATCATGTGACCAATGATTCAACCAATCTTGGCTATGTAATGAAACTCCAGTAAAAACTCAGGACACTGAGGTTGAGCAGAACTTGCTGATTAGTGAATATATTGATATGCTCAGAGGGTGACATGCCCTGACTCCACATGAAGAGGGCAGAGAAACTCTGTCTTCATTTCAGACTTTGCCCTGTGTAAATCATCATTCGGCTTTTCCTATTCATTTGTGTCCTTTAAGATAAAACTGAAATCACAAATACAGTGTATTCCTGAGTTGTATGAGTAATAACAGTAATTAATATTAATTAATAATAAATATTTATAATAGCAAATTATCAGATTTATTGAACCTGAGAAGTTCATGGAAAGCACCAAATTTGTAGCTAAGCAGTCAGAAGCATGAGTAGCCTCCAGTTGTCAATTGAAATGATGGAAACCTTGTCTAGGACTTTACCCTTAAACTATGGGTTCTGTGCTAAGGCCAGGTATTTAGTGTCAAAAATGAATTTTAGTACACATATTAGATGTCAAACATTTGAATTGAAACAGAGCATTCATCATGTTTATCCTTCAAATAAGAAAAAATATAGAGCTTTTTTTAACTACCAAATGACACACTAAAATAGACTTTTAATAGTCAATAATTAATTAAATCATTAATCTATCTTGCCAAATTCCATTCTCATCTATCTTTCTTATAATGCACACACATTTCATATTTTATATATGTGTGCTTTCATTTATTTCTTTCAGGATTAAAACTTGTTTAAATTTTTTATAACTTCAAGTTATTTTTATTTCTGCTAGAATTAATTGAAAGTCTGATCAATGATTTTGATAACTACCTTCCTTGAAATTCATTTCTTTATTTGGTTTTCAGATTTACCTTATCTAGAAAGTTTCCCTTCTCCCTTTCTGTCTTTATCCATCTAGTGCAACAGGATTTTAAGGAGATATTTTCTTGTGGTCTTAGAATTGTGGCTAAATACCACAGCTAAAAATGAAAGGCACTAAATATTTCCACATTTCAAAGAATGACACCAATAAACCGTATGACATCTCTCTTCATAATGTTCTTAAAGACTGGGAAACCAGCTTTACTACTATTGACATCCACTCCTCCTTAATTCTTTCTCCCTTTCTAATAAAACACTTGGGAAAGGAGGAAAGGGAATAAATGTGTTGACTTTGAACCTCGTGGCTGCTGGATCAACTGATCACACATGGAAACCAAGAGAATTGGGTGCTTAGACCACTGGCAGATGTCAAAAAGAGATTGGGCTGTCCCTCCCTGTGCTGATCCTCAAAGAAAGGCTAGGCTGAAGGTAAATACTTCCTTCACCCAAGAACACTGAGCACACCACCTAAAATGGAAGGCAACAACTTCAGAAAAAAAACCAGACCAAATCCATCAGGCATCATCTCTGTCACTAGCAGAAAATCAATGCCCTTAACCTCTTCTCCTTACCACCACCACCACCACCATCCCAGCCCCACCACCAACCCAGGAGGAGCCAGGGCTCTCAGAGGAAATGGGAGAAGAAGGAGATGCCTGGGAGCCAGACCACAACCAGCCTTTGCCCTTGCCCTTGCTGATTCCTTCAAGCTACCAGGGATATAGTTACAGCTTGCAATGGCAGGAAGAAGAAGCCAGAGTCTAAAAAATTTAAGTTTTCACCAAAAAATTTAAGTTTTCACCAAAAGCCAAAATAAATTAGTAAGCTAACATGACTGGAAAACTTTGGAATCAGCTAGTGATAGGTGCTAAGGATGGGGGAAAAATAAAAATAAAGACAGTCCCATGTTATATTCCAACACATTGAGCCTTCTTCCAAACCAGCAGCACGAGTTGATCTACAGTTCCCGCACCTGTCTTCCTGGGTGCCCAATCCAGAACCAGGTGTCAGCTTCCTGGAAATCAGTGTCTAAGCAGCAGTTTGGGTGAAAGGGAGATGGCCAGGAAGGCACAGTTCATACTTTCACATTGAGTTTGGTTTGGGGGCACTATTGTTCTTTTCTAGTACCTCAAGCCCCTCTACTTAAATCTAATCTACCTCTGCCTGCTTCCAGACCCAGAGTTTAGCAAGCCCACATGCTATCCCAACTCACCCATTGATGGGCATTTCTGTACATTTTCTGGTTCACCTAGAGGTTTAATTTTAAATTTTCACATGACACTGTTTATTATGTTTTTAATATAGTTTATCTATCTTTGGTAGATATTTTGAACAGTGAATCCTCAAAATACGGACTTACAATACCATATGTACCAGAAGTCCTGATTTATCTTTTTTTATAAAGTCTTAAATATGGTCTTTTTCCTCCAACAGCCTCTAAAACATTAGTGCTGCCCACCTAGTTCAGTGCCTAGCACAGAGAAGGCATTCAGTAAATAGTATCTGGATAAGTGGATGCATGACTTTGCCTGAAAAGGGCTCCAGTAATCAAGATAACACAAATAAGTTAACATATATAAAGCATGTAGAACAGTACCTGACACATAATGTCTAGGAAATATTAGCTATATTTTTTAAGCTCATAAAGAAAGTTGAAGGCTAAATTTCTCTAAGAGATATTATCTATAGGATTTATCTTCTACATCATTGCTGACGTGTACTTCAGTGAAATAAATGAAAGTAGATATTGTGTCATTTTTAAAAGATCAGAATCTAATATGACACTTCCTAATGAAAACACTAATTAGAATTAATAAAAGGCACCATACTGCGGCTGCTGCTGTCTGACCTCTATCCCCTTAGGTAGGGATAAGTTTTTTTATGACATATTTAAGAATAGGGACCACCTTTTTTCTTCCTTAAGCTATTTGTATAATATTCTGGAGTCAATAGCAAAAGTGTGGTGACCTGAAGGGTACCTTCGGGTATTGAAAATCAAAATGAGAGGTTAAAAACAAATGTACCCTTATGTCTCAAAATGTATTGCTATATGCCACTTCTATATTTGTTTTAATGTGCTAGATCCCACCACAGCTGCAAATTAATTTTTTTCTGCTCCCTAAATGAATTACACGTAACTGTTTCTAAAAATGACTACAGACATGAAAGTCATTTTCACTTAATAACTAACTATTAATCTCATATTTCTTGGTGTCACTTTAGTATGAAATGCAAACAAAAATTATGCTAAACATTGCAAATTTATGGCAAACACCAGACCTTGATTTATATTATTATAGATGGTTTATCACCAGAAGCAATCTAAACAAAACTCCATCAGATAGATGTTACAATTTGTATTTATTTCTCCTAGCACTAAATGGTTCTTCAATTTCAGAATTATCATTAATTTCTTATAAATGCAAATCTTTATTTCTTATCTTAATCTACAATGATTTCTCTAAGTCTTCAGAAGATTAGGTTTTACATAAAATATTCAAATAACAATTATAAATGATACTTTGTTTTCCCTGGGCAATCTAGTAGCTATGATGCATAAACTATTTAGAAGGAATGGGTGGTCTATATTGATCGGGAATATAATGGGCTAATAATGAACCAACCCCTCCTTCATTTTAGATGATCACCTCACAATTCCAAATCAAAAGAAAAAACCTTTTCAAAGTTTGTGAATACCTTCAAATTGCTTTGCCTGCCTCCTTAATTCACTACTTTTATTAAATTTTCTTTTAGGATCTCAGAAGAGTTAAGTCACTGCATTGATCTTAATCAAGAGGAAGCTGCAACTATTTATTCCTCACTTATTTTTTTATCATCATCTCAAAGCAGAAACACTTGCGAATCTTCACCTGACCACATATCCTCAAGAGTAAAAACAGAAAACAATCCTGACCACTCGGACCATACTTGAGGATCAGACTGCAGCAGACTATTCTGCTCCTTAGTTCTCCCTAACCTAAGCTCCCAGAGCTCTGCTGATAGCTTTCTGATTTGAGGACTTCACTAGTGAAAACTGTTCACCATTCAAACCTCCCAGCCATGTTTCCTCTAAAAATTTGAAGATAGAATAATAGTATCTACAGAATTCTGACCTACCCAGCCTTGAATCCTACTTGTCAGATCTATCCAGCTGACATTTCCTTGGCCCAAACCATTCATCGCCATTTTGTTTCTACTGTTCATCTCCTTAGCTGATGATGGGAGATTCCTTATGAATATGTTATTGATTGATTTCACATAGAAAAGCACTGGTTCATTTACATTCTATTCCATGTTTTGTTTATCTGAAAAATATTTTAATGCTCCTGTATGTTTAACCTCAAGTCGTAGATAATGATATCAAGTAGCTCAAAACTAATGGAAATTACACTGCTTTGAAGAGACTGTGATGAAGAATTCATTAATTCACTCCACAAACTTTTCTTAGGCATCTACAATGTATCAGCAATTATATCAAGGGCCTATAATATAATAAGAAATAAATTGTCCTTGAAGTTAATAAAACTTAACCTTCAGGGGCCATTGCTGGTATGGGCCACTTCTAGCCCTAAAAGCAGAGCAACAATATTTTCATATTAGGATATACTTATGTAAAATTTGCAAATATAAGATATATTTTTTACTCTTTAAAAGGACCCTCCAGATTTTATAAGACTTGGATTCCATAAAAACTGAGGTTTACTTTATCCAGGAAATGAACGTCTTATATACATACTATAAACTATAAAACACTGATGAAAGGAATTGAAGAAGACACAAATAAATGGAAAGATATCTTGTGTTCATAAATTGTAAGAATTAATATTGTCAGAATACCCATACCACCCAAAGCAATCTATAGATTTGATGTAATCCCTATCAAAATTACAATGACATTTTTTCAAAGAAATAGAAACACAATCTTCAAATTTGTATGGAACCAGAACCACAAAGAATGCTGAATAGCCAAGGCCATCTTGAGCAAAAAGAACAAAGCTGGAGTCATCACACTACCTGACTTCAAGATATACTACAAAACTATAATAATAAAAACATCATGGTCCCAGCATAAAAATAGACAGATGGAACAATGGAACAGAATAGAGAGTCCAGAAATAAATTCAAGCATTTATAGTCAATTGATTTTTGACAAAGATATCAAGAACACACAATGGGGAAAGGACGGTCTCTTGAATAAATGGTGTTGGGACACCTGGATAGCCATATGCACAAGAATGAAATCAGACCTTTATCTCACACTAACAGATAGATACAAAACCAACTCAAAATGAATTAAATACTTAAACATAAAACCTGAAAGTATAAAATTACAAGACAGAAACATAGGGGAAAGCTCCATGACATTGTCTAGGCAATGATTTTTCGGATATGACCCCAAAAAGATAGGCAACAAAAGCAAAAATTAACAAACAGAATTACATCAAACTAAAAAGCTTCTGCTCAGTCAAGAAAACAATCAATGGAATGAACAAACAACCTACAGAATGGGAGAAAATATATGCAAACCATACATCTGACAAGGATTAATACCCAAAACATATTAACACATAACAAAACATATTAGGAACACAAACAATTCAATGGTAAGAAAACAAATGACCCAATTAAAGATGGAAAAATGATCTAGATAGACATTTCTCAAAAGAAGACATACAAATGGCCAACAGGTATGTGAAAAAATTCTAAATATCACCAATTATCAGAGAAATGAAAATTAAAACTACAATGAGATATCACCTCACATCTGTTAAAATAGCTATTATCAAAAAGATGAAAGATGACAGGTGTTAGGATGTGGAGAAAAGGGAACCCTTGCACACTGTATTTGGGAATGTAATTTAGTACAGCTATTGTGGAAAACAGTATGGAGGTTTCTCAAAGAATTAAAAATAGAACCACATAGGATCCAGCAATCCTACTTCTAGGTATATATCTGAAATAATTAAAAGCAGAATTTTGAACAGATATTTGCACACCCACGTTCATTGCAGCATTATTCACAATAGCCAAGATATGGAATCAACTTATGTGTTCATCAGTAAATGAATGGATAAAGAAAGAGTGACATATATACACAATAAAATACTACGCAGTCTTAAAAAAAAGAAGGAAATCCTGTCATTTGTGACAACATAGATGAACCTAGAGGACATTATGTTAGGTGAAATTAGCCAGGCACAGAAAGACAAATACTATGTGATCTCACTCATACATGGAATCTAAAAAATTGAACTCATAGAAGTAGAGAGTAGAGTGGTAGATACCACAGGTGGGAATGGGAATGGGAAGATATTGGTCAAAAGATACAAAACTTCAGTTCAATAGAAGGGACAAATTCAAGAGATCTATTGTACAACATGGTGGCCATAGTTAATAACAATGTATTATATTCTTGAAAATTATTTAGAGGGTATATTTTAAGTGTTCTCACCACAAAAAAACGTATGTGAGGTAACAAACATATTAATTAGCTCAATTTAGCCACTCCACAATGTACAGATATTTCAAAATATGTTGTACACAATAAATATGTACAACTTTTTAATTAAAAAATAAATCCAAAAACAATTACCAAAAAAATTGGCTTTTTCTTCAGACATCATTATTCCTGATTATTCTTTAAAAAGAAGGAAATCCTGTCATTTGGAAAAGTTGCACAACTGTTCTATAGATTAGGTGTTGCATCAGCCATTAATTTACTAACTGGAATACACAATTGGAACCAAAGTGTATCCAAATAAATCTCTGACATAGAGCCTTACTTGAAAGAGGAATGCTAAATTAAAGTCACTCTGCCTGTCATGTCTGGGTCAGATAAACATATTTCCAGGAACTTAAATTTCTTTTGTTAAATCTTCCTTGTACAGGTTAAAAGAGTTCAGCCTTCTTTCATCAAAGATAATTGGCCTTACCATTCAACATCCTTTTGTTTATCAAAATTAAATTAAGGTCAGTACTAAGGTATTAAAGTAATATGTTACTTAAATTGTGGATATGAGATGGAGGAAATAGAGAAGACTAATAATTGTCTTCAATTACCATGTGATGTCACCTTTCCAAAGTCAAAAAATCTAAGCCAAAAATAAGGTAAGTTTCAGATAAAGGCTTTATAATAGATACTTTTTCTATTGAAAATCTATTTGAATAGGTTATGAGGAAAGCTATTGTCTCCCTCCTTGGAAATACTTAAACACAGAGCAGATTTTCCAATTTTCGCTAGAATTATAGCTATTCCAAATGAGAATCCATCCTCAAATAGGTTTTTATTTTTTCAAATTCAATGTTTAAAAAGGCAATAATAACTTTTACATAGTAAGAGAATCTCCTAGATCAGTGTTTCTCACAGTGTGGTTCCAGGACCAGCAGCATCAACACCACCTAGGAGCTTGTTAGAAATGAAAATTTGGGGGCCTCACCCCAATGTACACCTCAATATACTGAATCAGAAACTCTGGAGGTGTAGTCCAGCAATCTGGGTGTCAACCAGCTCTCCAGGTGTTTCTAATGCATGCTACAGTTTTAGAACTATACCCTAGAGATCCACTGAAGATCAACCAGGTCAGAAGCATACACATCCTCCTCCAGTGGTCATAAGTCTGCCACCACATCATCTTACCTGTGTGATAGCAAAATGTGGAGAAGGTGGGGAGAAGGAAGAGCATAGAGAAGAAAGAGAGGAGATATTAAGTGGAACAGAGATGATAAGAAGAAGGGAAGCAGAAAAAGGGGGAAGAGAAAACAAGGGAACTTGCTGATTTATATAAATTAAAAAAATTTTATTTTACTCTGAAATGATCAAAAGCCAGATCTAGTTTGTTTAGTGGCAGACTCACTGTTGTGCAATTTGCAATTATAAAATCTATATTTATTGCAACTGACAATCCAGAGGCAGTCTGCAATCATAGCTCAACGTTACTAGTGATTCTCAAACTGTGATAAACATCTGATCATCCGAGGAGCTTGAAAAATACATCAATACCCATACCTACCTTCTACCACAGTTGGAAAACCATCGCTCAGTGAGTCTATCTCACCTCAGAGTCTCAGGAACCATTGCTACAATCCTGAAACCTTCCTCTAAAGACCATTAGAGAAATAACAAAATTGGCACTTCTTAAGCCAATTTCCTGGTTTACTAGATTATAAATGAGATAAATGTTGAATTAAGGAAAAAGCAGGATGTCAAAAGGACTATTCGAATGAAAGCTCACTGCAAAAATGACAGAGGAAAAAAAAGTCATGTATTTGCTCAGATTTAAACATACAAGTAATAGAATGAAAAGCTCTGTATAACAAAAGTTACATGGAAAATTCAGCTTTTGATTAAAGCCTGTATTAAGTAGGTAGACATAATATATAATCATTCAACAATCATTCATTAGGACCTACTTACTATTCAAGTCCCATGACTGGACAATCAGCATGACCATACTACTGCCTCCAAGACTTATATTAATCTCTTTATAAATCGACCTCTCTGTATATTGTATTTCCTAGGGACAAGAACCATTTCTATTAGTCTTTAATACACAGTATTCTGCACAGTATCTGACAAAAGTTGGTACTTAATAAACATACACTGAATAAAGAAGTATTTGTGGTTAGTCATCCAACATAGAAGGACCTAAGTTTCCTGGACTACCATAAGCCAAGGGACATTGCATGTCATCGTGATCAGTTCAGATGATGAGAACCTTTGCTCAAACAGATCTCCAAGTGTTATACTGAACAAACAGTGCTTCTTGGGCTCTAAAGAAATAATTAGTAAGAGTACCAAGGGATGGTTGGGGAAGGGAGACTTTAATCCTCCTTCCTACAATTTCCATCAGACTCTCCAAAACCACCCCAAATAAACACATGTAAGCAGACAAAGCAGTTCTACAATAAACATCTCATCTCTCTTTCCAAACATGTTGCTACCCTCATCCTTCATACAAAGATGCTCAGGGGTACCAAGATTGGGTATAAATGCATTCATTCTAATATCCAGAGAGTTTCCGCAAGAGAGAAAAGATTGTTAAAGGCCAAAGTTGTCTGTCTACAGATGCTCTTGGATTTTTTCCTTTCCTCCTGCTTCTGTTTCTGTTCCAGTGGTCTATCACCTTCATGTCAGTCATGTCAGGTCCTAACCTGTTTCTCAGCTTGAGCAAGAATCTCAGGACACATTCCAGTTAACTCAAATTGTTTACTATTTGTGACCCTGTCCAGTCAGCCATTCAAGAACCTCTGTACCAGCCAGCTTACTGTTATGATCCTTTTTCAGATGGAGCAACTGTTTCCACAATCTGCTCCTGCAAGCAGAGAGCAGAAGCTCTCCCCAGCCAGTCTCTGCCCTTCCACACTTTGGGGTTGCAGTCCCTAACCCCCAGGGCCCAGACCAGTCTGTGGCCTATTAAGAATTGGGCTGCACAGCAGGAAGTGAGTGGCCTGTGACTGAGGGAAGTTTCATCTCTATTTACAGCCACTCCCCATCACTTGCATCATGTAAGCTCCACCTCCTGTCAGATCAGCAATGGCATCAGATTCTCATAGGAACGTGAGCCCTACTGTAAATGCCCATGTGGGGGATCTAGGTTGTGCATTTCTTATGAGAATCTAATGTCTGATGATCTGAGGGGAAGCTGAGGGGGTGATGCTAGTGCTGGGGAGCAGTTGCAAATACAGATTATCATTAGCAGAGAGGTTTGACTGCACAATAAATGTCATGCACTTGAATTATCCCGATTCCCCCAAATCCCATCCATGGAAAAATTGCCTTCCATGAAACCAGTCCCTGGTGCCAAAAAGGTTGGGGACCCCTGCTCTGGGGGACAACAGTGGAAAAGAGAGAGGCCCCATCATGGAGAGTTCAGTCATGTTCAAAAATAGGCCTTTCTTCTATGGCCACCTCAAAAATACTAGGGGAATGGGAATAATGATTAGAAACTGGGTCACACTAAGAAATATGCAACTAAATTGAAAAATATGATCCTAAGCAAACATATGATACCTACATTGAAAATAAACATTAAAAACACTATAAGAACATGGAATCAAATGCTAACAAGTTTTCTTCCACTTGTAAGTCTTTGTTTTATACTTCATTTTACAAATTTTTTATGGTGAGAGTGCATATTTATATAATTTGGAAAATTATCATTTTTAAAAAATGCATGAATGTGCTGACTCTCAGGTTTAGTCTTCAATTAAATTAGTATGAATCAGACTGGCTATAAAGATGTTTATCTGTTTTTAAATTATTAATAGCAAAAAGTTGAAAGAAATTGATATCATAGAAATATATTTCAAAAAATTACCATCCCATATACTTAACATATGTGGTTTGCTCTAGATGCATATGCATTTTTAAATACACTCGTGCTATTATCTTTCCCCTGAGAAGCTCAGAATTGCTCGGTAATAACTGACCCAATCACTGTAATATTGAGACATTGGCAGGAATTGGCCATTGAAAATCAAATTTCTTAGTCTTTTTATATTTTTTACAGCCCTTTCTCATGTGAGTTTTTCTCTCTTTTCCTTATATTGAATCATTAAAGTCCTGTGAAAAAGGTGGAGAAGTGAATTAATGCTTACAAAGCATGTAGCATGTGTTAGCACTGTGTTAGGTGCCTTAGATACATGATTATGTATCAATGTACTTAGATGCATACAGAACTCAGGTTTAATGCCTTTTAAATGGAAACATTCTAAACAGCTAGCTCCTTTACGCTTCTATTTGTCTTTTCTTCAGAGCAGAAACCTCATTTGTTTGTTTTACCAAGTGTGCCTGATTCCATGTTCAATGTCTTAGTAAGACAATCAGAAAAAAATAAATAAAGGGGAAGGAAGGAAGGAAAAGAGAGAGAGAAAGACAGGAAGGGAGAGACATCTATGCTGCCTGATTTTATATATATACATGTTTATATGTATATATGCACACACATGTATACACCAATTAAATGCATATAAATATGTCAATTAAATGCATCAGTTGTGGATGAATTTAATCATTAGTCTGTTCTTTTTTTTTTAAACAAGGGTCAGAGGTAAAGAGAGACTCCACTCAAAGGCAATTTGAAAGTACAAAAGAAGTTTCCTGGCCACTCTTCTTTTACAGGGTAACTGTTAATCCAAACAAATGCCAGTACTATGATTTATTTTCTTATGAACTCTTCTACAATTCTTACCTACAGTGATCACCCTTTTTACTTAATTCCTATTTCATTTAGGGCTTAACCTATATCACTTAACAGTCAATTACATATTATTCCTGGCTTTTCTTGCTCTTTATTATTTTCCTGTATTTTAATGTTCTCTTTCTACAATACATGGTCTTTGAGAACAGAAGCCACATCTTAGCATCTTCCGTCATGACCAGCTCCTAGACATTTACCTAGGTACCAAATCCCTAATTGTTATGTGAACCCTAACATTACAAATAATCCTCCCCTCTGTAAAGCCCTATGGAGCATTGTTTCTCCCCCCCGTCACCAAATGCGTAGCAGTGGGCTTTGTGTGTCCGCTGTTTGGGCACGAGTCGGTCTGTTCATGATGCTGCTAACACTGTAAGGGCAGAGCCAGTGCCGTATTCATCTCTGCAACCTCCTCAGGGCTTCATGGTGCAACTGGTACACCACAGTGACTCTATATATAGTAGTTAGTTGAAATTAAGAATGGAATTCTAATGTATCCCCAGGTCATCTATGTATGAGCAGGGCTTTCTAAGGACCAGTAGGAGGCCAGGAAATTCACCATTCCTTTTTCTGGGATATTTTTACATTAATACACATTTTTAAAGGCCACATACATAGATTGGTGGAAAAAGCACAAATGCCATAGACAGGTAGCCCTAGTTGAAATCAGAGCCGCCACCACTTCTCTTTATGATGCTTTTATTTTCAGACATTTACTTTAGCAGCTAATGTCCTTTCTTGATGTTTAAATTTGTAATTATCCAAGCAACACATGAATTGACGATTTGAACAAGGTGAGAAATTACTGAACAAAACTTGAAACATCTTTCTACTTTGCCCTCTTCCTGCTCATCCACATCAAAATAACCACTAGTGTGCATCTAGTGTGCTTCAGCTTTGCTTTTCTTGATCTGTTTACATATGTGTATACACATTCCTTCTCTATAATTGTTTCATAAATAGCTCCATATTATGTATACTGTTTTGTTACATTTTTTGACTTAATTTTTACCTCACTCAATATCCAATGTCAATTTATATGGTCTATCTTGTGTTTTAATAGCATTTTAATAACACTTACAAGGTATGTGACATTAAGAATAGGAATAAATGCTCTGAGCCTCAGTCTCCTCATTAATAAATTGGAGATAGTTTCAAAGAGTTGGAGTAAAGATTAAATAAAATAATGTATGCAAACCATCTAAATGGTGAATAAAATACAAGCATTGTTGTGGTGGTGGTTTGTCATTGTTGTCACGGTTAGGCCATGGAAATTAAATAAAGAAATTCCTAACTTCCTCTCCAGGCCTACCTTTGGTGGGATTTTAGGGAATCAGAAGAACAGGAACTCCAATACCCTCAATGTTATAATTCACTGTTTGCAGAAGGACTTTATTCCTCACACATAAAACACAAAAAAGTCACTGGGACTCCATGGGAACCTGGATTTGTTCACGTGCCTCGCTTCCCTAAGGGCTACAGAAGTGTAAGGGTAAGAAGAAATATCTCCCTCCTAATGGCCTTCCAAGCAATAGGCAGTGTGAGTTCAGCTTCTCACATCCCCCCAGTATTAGCCAGAGCCAAATATACAAAGACCTGTTCACGGGAGTATCCCACGTGACATTGTGACAAAAACAATGCTCGCTGGTGGCTCCAGTCTACAGCTGTTCTCCCTGCCACCTCTGCCTTCCTGCTACCAGAGGTTGTGCGCCACACGTCTGTCAATTCTGTATTTAAGACAGCATCTCAATACATACATTTTAAATCAGATCTGAAATGCTGATCAAAACTGTTTGAAGTTTTCCAGATGCAAGTACATTTATCTACAGCACTTCTAAAAAGAGGGAGAAAAGCCCAAAGCTTGTCAAAGTTAATTAGATTCATACAAAAAGCTTAACAGTCCTATGCAATGTTTTTACTCTGTTACATATAAATGTACAATAATTCTGTGAACACTGGGTTTAATTGCTCATAATATTGTAATTAAGGTTATGCTTTGTATAAATATCAACTCATCATTTACTGTGACTACAGTCCTATTTAAATGATGAAGTCAATTTGACAGCGCATTCATGAAAAGAGAGCCTTTTAAGAGTTTTGCTCTTATGTGGTCTAGAATACTAATGGAGGTTAATTGTCAAAACAAGCCTAGTACAGACTTCAGAATTATCTTCACATTTTAGTAACAGAGCAATGTAACCACATTTTTATGTGACCTGCTGACCTAGTGCCACGAGAAACATAATGGTTATTACAAGTCTGCATGTCTGTCTCCTGAAAACCAGAGAGCTCCTTTTTAATATTTATATTTTAAGGCTGCCCTTTAAACAGACACCCTTTAACTACTGTATTTGTGATTCAGATGATCAGATAATTAGATGTAAGATTAGATGCGCCAGAAGAGATGGCTGCCTCAATTAATCTTACAGTCTGTGCCTCTGCAAATCACTACTTGGTGTGTAAGAGAAAATATCAAATTAAGTTTTCAGAGGCAGGAAAATTTCAAGTCTGCAGTCATTTTAATTCCATCTGAGGCAAGGATGTAATTTATTACTGTATTCGGAATTCACGTTCTCTTTTTCCAAAACACCAATTTTAATTAGAGAACAGAGCCCCAAAAGAGAAGAAATGGGGAAAAAAATGCTTTCAAGTGTCACACAGGGATCACTATCATACTCCTATAGACGGTATCTGTTCTGAAGTCTGTCTTTGACCCGATTGAATATGGAAAGATTAGACATGGTGAGGCTTTTCCTATCAAGTGGCCCTCACCATTGGCCTTGGAAAGAGCAGTGAGACATCTCCCATCTGGCAAATACTCTGACTGATTTTCTTCCCTTTGCTACTGCTTTTCATATTCAAATCTTACAAATCACTGTATCTTCCAAAATGATCTAGTAGCTGGTCTCATAAAATACAAGAAGATGCAAAAAATCTCATATTGCCAACTATATGTACATTTTTATAAATAGAATAGAATTTATAACAGAATAGAAACATGAAATAAAAATAGACCTAGAAACTAGAAAACAGATGGCAACAAAAGATACCAGTATTTATCCTTGGGTGCTATTAAGAGGGAAGTGCAAAATAACTAGCCCATTTTGGATTCTTTTAAAATTTTTGAAAGCTATAGTCCAGGAATAAAATAAAGTCTTACAGTTTCTACTGAAGTCACAGGGCTTTTAAAGAAAGGGAGTGGATGGGGCAGTGTTTCAGCATTCTATTAATAGTTCATGATTCTCAAGTGTGAAATCTGAAGATTGACTCCTATGCTAAGACATTAACACGACAAATAACGACCCTAAAATCATTGGAAGACTTCACTTTATCCAGGCATGCTGTATTTGGAAGTTAAGTTGATTGAAAAAGTCACCCTATCCATTTGTTCAACAAATACTTATGAAATACAGGAATGCTTTCAAAAAGAAGCATCTGCAAAGTAATTCCTAGGGGTGAGGAATCTCAATAAATAACAAGAGGGCAGGAATCACTTGTCATAAACTTATTTAATATTCCTCTGATCTCTGAATATGAGGGTGACAACACATGGAGATAAGCTAACATCTTCAAGAACACTCACCCAAAAAAGAAATCTGTTATTAATGTCTAATCTGACATTAAAGTGGCCTCATGTACTACCTGACACAGAAATAAGATAGAGTATGAGTTTGAGCCCATATATTACCTGATACACAAATAAGATAGAGTATGCTTGGCATATTTGCATCTAAGATTAGCTTCTGCAACACAAAGACCTCAACCCCTCATTTTTCTCTTGTGAATCCACACAGCAGTTATATTCTCTTTAACTGTGTGCTAATGATTTCATATATATGGACAGAGCCTATCACTCAAACTAGATGATAAGCACTTACAGGGCAGGGGCATATCCTTTGTACGTTTTTATTTCCCTTTATTACTTTACATTGCACAGAGCCAGGCACAAACAGGGGCTGGGTGGGAGGGATGGAAGGAAGGATGGGAAGGCAGAAAAAAAGGAGTCAGAAGACAAACAAGCTTTGATTTTGAAGATTCCTTTCCTTCTCTCCAGTTTCTATCAGTGGCCTCAACAGTCAATCAATCATCCTACTGTCTTGGTGTTATCTCTGATTCTACACCCTCCCAGGCCTTTCTTCACAAGTTCTCTCTCAGGACTCCCTCCCTCATTTTCTAAGTGGCTTATCTAGGACAAACACTCATCACCTCTTCTCCAAGCTAATGTAGTAGCTAACTGGTCTTTTTGTCTTATCTCTTCCCCAAGGCTATCTCCTAAATCTCTGATGATGCTCCTCCTCTGTTTTCAGAAGCTTTTGTTGGCTTTGAGAAAACACCATATACATATGCATTCCAGCTTTTATGTACTACTTTCTCCATGCCTAGGGACCCCTTTTCATCTCCCTATCTCTGTCAGTCAAAAACCTCACCTCCCCTTCAAGGCTCAAATGCCCTCCCTTCAGGAAAGCCTTATATGTTCTCCCATAGTCCAGACTCATTTCTGCCTGGTCTTTGCTCATGTTGAAATACCTGTGTACCTCTCCATCAGCCCTTCTCAAATCTGTTGCCATCAAATCTTTCTGTGGATATTACAAGCTCCTTTTAAAAACTGGACCACATCTTGTTAAACTTTATATCTCATGCCTCTTTTCACAGCAGTTGCTTAGTAAACACCTATTTAATTATACCCAATATACACTTGGAATCTCACAACACATACTTAGCACCAACAAACCTCAATAACGATCAGGGAATCCTAAGAAAATAATTGATTCTTGGAGAGGATTGACTTTATCCTCCTATCTGAAGGCGTATAGATATCTCAGTTAATTAAGAGTCTATCACTATTTAATACTCTTTCAGACAGTAATTCAAAATGTTTAAATGCAACAAATATTTACATTTTACACATATTTTCCAGCCACCAAACCAAAACATTTCTACAATCACATAACTGTTTCCTATAAACATAGCAAGCTCACATTTTAATTCTTGCTTTTTTCCAGTGTGTTTTGCTTGTCTAGACAATTCTTCCCATGACTATTCCACATGTTGATGTGTATTAGCACCTCTACACTTCCATTGTCTCTGAGATAATTTTTTGTTGTTTTTGTTTTGTTTTGTTTTGTTTAGGTTTGGTTTGGTTAGATTGGATATCAGGAATAATGTTTTGGCAATATTGTTAAACTTTGGATAGGGTTACCTTGAGAGACCCTGCAGCCCTCAAACAGGCAAGAAGGAGTTGCAAGCACACCTGACCCCTGAATTATAGGCAAAGTCTTTAGAAGGCTGTTGGCAAAGGTTATGTAAAAAGCAATACACAAACCACAGCTACAAAGAATCTGAGAGACCTTGTTGTTCCTCTTACCTTCTAATAACTTCTCACACTGCAGTTATGAACATTTTCCACCTCCTCTTCTAACCTTGCAGGATATGGAGCATAGTAATTTTCCTCTATATGATTAGGGGGAAAACCTTCAAGGTGTATGTCCCAAGAAACTCTTTTGATACTATTTGTTTTTTCTCTGAGACAATATTGCCTTTTATATGATTTATCCATTAGAAAGTACATCAAATTCTGTCTCTGTCAATGACATCCTATTTATTTTATCCTGTCTGAACAGTTGTCTTTTATAAGCTGATGGCTCCTGTTTTAAAAGTCTATGAAGGATTGAAAGATGCACCTTTAAGCTTGGTAACTTGTGGTTGCTAATCCACCCTCCCACACAACATGGCAATATGGCCAACCCCCCTTAAGATATGTATGGTCCCTTAAGATGCCTACTATCCCCTTCATTAGAGAAATCCAAAAGAGCTTATTAATTTAGAGGACTTATGTGTATTAACAGCACACTTGAAGTGTCTGATTAATATTGTATTCTCATATTATATTCCAATCTAGCTCTAATAAAAAGTTCACTGACCTGAGTATACAGATTCTGCCAAGACCGTTCTGGACACCATATGAGCCTCATGAAATATGCACATAAGATGGAGAGAAGGTTAGAGGATGCACTCAGAGAAGTCCCAGAGAAATACTATGAGGGATCTATAACCAGGTCTAGAAGCCTTCTTGCCTTATGTGACTCAAACATGACATGGCTACAAAAGGTTCCTTTTAGACCTGGGTACTATTTGACTATCTTTCCTCAATTTGAGAGTCAAGGAAAAGCTATTTAGGGCTGGTAGTCTCCTCAACAGATTATTTATTTAGAGTAAAATGAGAAAAAGTAGAGTGAGAGATGACTTCCATAAATTAAGAAAGCAAACAAGTAAAGTCCTAATGGGCAGTTTAAGATCTGCTTATGCTCCTGAGCTCCATTAAAATGGAGTGCTGCACATGTTTTATTCACTTGCTGTGTCTGGATCACAGTGGCCTCTGAGGTTGAGCTCCTGTAATCATCTATTCATCTTCTCAATAAAGAACAAGGCCAGTTGCATAGACTGAAGCCCAGGAAAAATAACCTGATTTATCTTCTGCAACCAAGCAAAGGGATAACTCCTCAGCTTAAAGCTGTTCTCACACTTCAAACTGCCCACTCATCCTGTTTGGAATGTCCATGGAAGTGAAAAGTCCTGGTATTCATACCACTTCACATACTCCATCTATTTGGCACTTTCAAAAGTATCAACTGAACACTTATTTAGATGCTTAATTCCCTTTCACTTTTCAAATCACTCAGACATGTTAAAAAATTTAGCATGCTTGTATATTTTCATAACCAACCCCAGATATACTGCTTGTCATTTCATAAAAACATTAAAAGATAAAAATAAAAGATGTCATGATTTCTCCAATGTTAATAAACCAAACAGTATCTCAATGAGGCAATTATTTTCTACTTACTTGCCACATAGCAATGTAGGAGATATGTCTGGGGGAAACTGAACATACACATAGTTTTGGGTTTTTTTTCCATTTTTTTTTTCCATTTATGGCTGTTATAGATGTTATATGAGAAAAATATCAACCATTTGGGACAATCTAACACATTGCTGGTGGTATTTTAAATTGGTATACTTTTGCAGAAGGACAATTTGAATATGGATATAGATACATATATAGATACAGATAGATATATATATGCACACACAAACATATCAAAAGCCCTGAAAATTTGAGTAGGTAATTACACTTCGAGGAATTCATCCTCAAGAAATTATGAGACTTCTACTCAAAAAGTGCGGTGCAAAGATGTTCATCATATTTTATAATAATAAAAAAATTAGAAATAACTCAAAATACAAATGATAGGAATGCATTAATAAATTATAGTGCCACTATATGATAAAATACTTTGCAACCCTAAAAGAGCATATTTTCAAATAAGACTTGACATGAAAAAATGTTCATGATTAAAAGTAAAAGCAACAGTTACAAAAACAGTAAATACAATCCCAATTAAAACAAAAAACAGAAAATATCTGTTCTCTACTACACAAAAAATTCTAGATGAAAATTTACTCACCCAAGTATTAACAATAATAATCACTAGGAAGTAGGTTTATAGGTGATTTATATTTTCTTATTTATACTTTTTATATATTCTAACTGGTCAATGTGCTTCATTAATTTTAATAAACTATATTCCCATCTCCCTAATCCTGTCACATTGAGACAGGGTTGTGCCTGTTTACATGTAGACTTTGGGAGACCATACAGGAAGACAACTGCTTTCCATTTTTGCTTACTGTCCTGTTATTAACTACTTCCATGCTCAAAGGTATCCTGGTTTATATAATAATTTAATAGTGACCCTATTCCAACTGAATTTGTAAGATTAGGAATATAAAAGTTTAAGGAACAGTAAATACTCTCAAATCTATGACTGGTCTTGTTTAATCCGAAGACTTGCTAAATCTCTATATCAGTTAGAGAGGAGATATTGAAAGGAAGGCCTCATCTTTATTTATCTATATTTGCCATTTCAAAACAGATTAAAGATAGCTTTTTATCTACCCTAAATGTCCTTACCCTAATGACAGGAACAAGCTATGATCTAAGCTCCATGATATCAATACGCAGATTTAATTATTGATACTTATGCAAAGGTTGTATTTTTATATGTTGGTATACTTAGAGTTATCAAAGCAGAACAAGCGATCTCTATTGGTGTGGAGCATGGCTGTGCTATAGTGTTTTAAATTTGTCATAAAGAACTGGATGAATTGGAAGCATTCACCATTTCTATAGAATTAGAAAAATAAATATTCTTCTGTATGCTGATATACGGTTTATTTTCATTACCCTAGATTGGTCTCAATATATAAGTTGTTCTGTTACCTGGCCAAAGTCAAAAATAAAATATTAATTACTCTAAAACTAAAATCAGCATCTCTGGAAAATTTTCTTCAAAAAGCAATTGATATTTGTTTATTTCTTTGTTTGCCCATTTTCACAATTCTACAAGGAAGTACAATGTGCAACTAATTCATTTGGCTAGATCGCAAAAAAAGTTCTTGTTAAAATAAACCAATCCATGAGAGTTTATTGTGGAACAAGATCAAAATCACTATAACCATGCAATATGGTAGTAGTTTTCTAATATTTTTAAGCAAAATAACTTATTTTACTGTTTGTCATATAAGTCTTCTGTAAAACTCCAACATATGAAAAAAAGATAACACTGCACTGCTTAATTTTACCCTTCAAATTTTTATCTTTTCCCCCCACCGACCCAGCCAAGTGCTTTAAGGCACCCCTACTGAACTCAGAGCTTCGAGAAACATGGTGTGGAAACATTTCATGATTTTTCTGTTAAGAAGTCAACTTTGCTAACTTCCTAGCTAATTTCTAAAGCATACTGGTCCTGCTAAAACTCCCAACCTAGAATATTTCTATCCTTTCCCTACTCCTCTAGAACTAGATCCCATTACCCAGCTCCTCTCAAACTGTGGCTGAGAGAAGTGCATGAAATAACATTGCTGAAGGATATAGAGCCGATCCAATACTTTGCAGTTCTCTAACCTATACTTTGGATCAAGTCAGACCACATGAAGTTAACATACACAGACTACATTAGCTTATTCTTGCCTAATAGTACTTTTGCTGAACTGACACTTGATAGCCTTTAGACATTTTTCCCAAGGTTGCTTTAAAAAAGAGGATTTGCTTCAAAATATTTGTCTAAGGAATTGCTATTAAATCAGTGTTCTTCATTTAAGGTCCCATGTGATTAATCTTCTTTTAAAAAATCTACAAGGAAAAATTAACTCCTAAGTAACCAATTTGCTTTCTTCTTTCAGATAATAATAGTAATGCAACTGATCATATCTTCCTTATCTTGGCTGCAAAGAACTGCAGACCAAAATCTGAAATTAAATGATAACATATATGTTAGACCTTAGGAAGACATACTTAGGTTTTGCTGCTCTGTAGTGCCAATGTTTTCTACTTTTCTTTATACTTTATTTTTTCATTATAGATATTCTTGTAAATGTTTTCAAATTCCTACTAGAACAAAAATTATTTGTGACCCATTAACTAGCCCTATAATTGTATTAGTCCGAATCTGTAAATCCAGCTAACAATATTATAATCAAGACAATATTGTTCCATTGTGTCCACAATGATGTTATTAAGTTTTATTGGATGGCTTTTGAAAATATCATTTATTTCTTACCTGACTTCAGAAATATCTCCACAGTCCCATGAAGATAAGCAAAAGTGGTTGCATCACAACATATGCACATTACTTCTGTAATCTGTAATGTCATTAGTATATAGTCAGAAATCTCAAATTAAGGCTTTCTTACTATCTCCTGACATCCTGAGATTCAATTTCCTCTCACCTATTGTTCTACCCTTTCCACTATAAATCTAATCTAATAACAATCATTTAGTTATGACTTACTATGTACCAGGCACTGTTCTTAGTATCTCTTACACGTAACATCTCACTAAATTCTCACAATCACTGTTATCCAATTTTAGAGATGAGAATACTATGGCTAAGTGAAGTCAAATATCTTATTCAGGGTAGGAAGCAAAGTAGTAGTACTCCTACTAGTAAATGAAAAACTTACAATTTAAACCCAGGAGTTCTAGCTCCAGAGTGCATGCTCTTCATTGCTGTTCTATAATATTTTGCATCTCTTGAATAAAATATGAAATAAGCTTGAATTACGTTTTAAGAGATTAAGTAAAATACTAATAAGAAAGCCCCACTAGCATGACTTACTATATTTTAGAAGAAGAATACCAGCAAAAGTTTTGAAAATAATTTTAATGGCTTCCAAAATAGGGCAGCATTTCATTTTCTTGAGCTGTCTTAAAAGTGAGGCTGCCTGAAGATAAGAAAGAGGAAGACATTCTAAAGGTTCTTTCTTTCTCTGTCACTCTAAATTTTTACACTTTTGGATGAAAAGAGTTTTATGCAAATGATGAGCAATTCCCAAGCCTCTGTTTCTTTAATTCGGTCCTGTGTAATTGTTGAAAATAAGCAAGTATGGTTACTATAGCAGATTATAAAATATTATTACTACTCATATACCATTTTTGTGCAGGGGGCTACAGTACCAATAAAGGGTAATAAAACAGAGAAGGGACATTCTCAAGAGATAAAATTCTTTTGAACATATTTTCAGCAGCCAGGGAAAATACACCAGCACCCAAAGGAATATAAGAAACTTTACACTACATTTAAGCACAAGCACATTTTCTACTTCTTAATTTAAAAAAGGAAAGGATAGCATTAAAATGCGCATACGAATAAACAGGCCATTTATTTACTTCTACTAATTAACATCTCTTGAGATCTCCAGGGTCTCTTAACATTGCTAGGACCTCTCTCAAAGGATGTTCTCCTGGCAGGAGAACCAGCAATTCAAAAACTTGCTGAGTCCAGAGGGAAAAATGTCAGAGAAGAAAAGACACCCTAAAAACAAACATGTTAATTAAAAACATGAGATAAACACCAGCATCTTCCACCTCTACCCACTACTCCTGGGAGGACAGGGGAAATAGTCTTTCTGCTTAAAACTTTTAAAGAGCCAAATTCATATTAATCCTCCAGAAATAGTTAACATTTGCTCCACACAGTAATTATCTTCAAGAAAAACAGCTCATAAAATGAAAGCTAAAGAGCAAGAGTAGCAATGTCCAGTTGCCAAGATTTAAAATACATGAGATTCAATGAATGTCACCCCCAAAAGAGGGTCTGAAAATTCCCTTGGCTATTTCTAGTAGTCTCAATCAAAAAGGAGTAACCTAAGACAGGGAAGAAGAATCCATGAGGAAATGGTCAAGGCCGATAAGAGCACTCAGAAACAGCAGGGGATGGGGGGTGGGGGAGTTGAGGCCGTGACTCGATTATCCAGCAAAACATACTCTTACTAGAAATATCATTCTTTCTGAAAGTTGAAAGTGCAGGGAAGAAGGAAACAGAAAGAGAAGAATCAAAGAAGAAGGATTGGAAAACTGAAAATCATAAGAAAATTTAAGTTGAACAAATCAAGTCAAAGAAAAACATTTTTATGGTACCATTCTCTTAATTTTCCTTATAAAATATATTTATATTTTAAGTGCAGAAGCAATATTACAACTTTAGTATAATGTTAAAGGCATAGTCTTGGGCGGTATCTAAGGAATCGGGTACAGCCTCTGTCACTGATCAGCTGCATGGCTTTGACAAGTTACTTAACTATGCTAAACCTTGGTTTTCTCATCTGTAAAATGTTGATAACAAGAGTAATCAAATGATTACTATTTTTTCATAAATCTATCATCATATACATATTTATGACAAAAATGTTATCTATTATTTTATCTACATAAAATAATTTTTTGTCTATAATCATACAAGAGTAGTTTTCCTGTTGCTATGACTTCAAAAACATAACTTTCAATGCCCGCAAAATCTCTATCAAGTGGATCCATCATGTCCTACTTCTTCATGCAGTAATTTTCCACATATTTTAGATTATTCCTTTAGATGAGAAGAGCTTCCCTAAAAAGGAGTGCTGACTCAACAAAGGGTATATGCTATGCTCTGCTCTGCTCTTTAAACACAAGAAAATAAAGTAGAAATCTAGTTCTGCCTTTTCTAATCAAGGGTGTCCGATTAAGCCAGTATCGATATTTACCATGATCTATAACCAATGTTTTATTTTATGTCATTTTGTAATCTTTACAGAGACTCTTATGGTCTTCAGAAATTATCTTGACTGAATTCCAGATTTCAGATCAATAGTTACTTCATGAGCCATCTTAGGACTCTCAACTTGCTTCACAAACATACCTGCACATACACTATAAGGATGGAATTTCTCTGGAGAACTATTTTCAGCCCCTATCTGAAATCACTAGGCTGTCCAATCAATATGAAATGAAAAATTGCAGCCCAGTGTATTCAGCCGAAATTCAACTATGAGATGTTTATCCGTGGCAGCTTGTATATTGTTTAATGGAGACCTTTATGACAATTTTTTCCATTGCGGTTTGTAATAAATGCAATCAATCAGCAAATATACACAGATTGATCATCTAACCATTTTGAATTGTCTGAAAACTTGGTTGAAGTGCAAAGAAAAATAAGAACTATAATCAATGAAATTGGTAATGCTGGAGGGAAATCAGACTTACATGGTTTAAGTATGCAAGTGTTAAACATGACTTCCTATCTATTTTTTTACTATCCCTTTAGGCCTGCTGTATTAACCTTAAGTCAAAAGTTCACTTGATATTTTTTAAAGAAGCTGTCATTTTTCATATTAATATCTGCTACTTCATATTACTAGCATTCATCTACAAAGATTATATCTACCTTCTGTCATATATAAATCTCATACTAATAACTTCTTGGGTAAATAGCACTGGGATTGTGTTACTCTTGGTTTAACCACAAACTTTTGAAAGGTCATAATATGCAAGATAGAACAAACAAAATCATTTTCAAAATTTATAAAATTCTTGTGCCCATCTGGATTTTACATAAGACTATGCTAAACTATTTCAAGTAAGATAGAAAAGTATAATCCATTTAATAGAGGAAAGGTGAGTGAAATATCAAATGTGGCTTTATTAAAAATATATAAATGTGGTCTTCTTAAATCGTAAACCAAAGCGCTTTACAATGGGGAAAAAAGATATGCAGCAAACAATATACAAACCATCTTTGTAGATACCGTGAATGGAGAACATAAGTCACAGCTCTATATATTCTTAATGACACAAAATTTTAGTGTTCTGGAAAGAACATGGTATAGTAGAATATATCCAGGATTTGGAATCAGAAGATTTTAGGTTTGTATGTAAACTCCATAATTTAACTATGTGGCTTGGTCAAATTCAAAGTTATCCTAATTTCTCTGAAGATTCCTCATCTGTAAATTGGGATTATACCTCTCTACCTCACTGAGTTATGTGATAATTCAATAATGTTTGTAAAAGCACTTGGTAAATTATAAAGTACTCTATGGATTCTAATTATGAATTGTGTTTCTTCAACTTTCTCCGAATGCTGTCAGCATTTCTACTTTAGAAATCAATTTTTCCTACATCTTGTCACAGTCCAGCTCTGAACAAATGCTTTGCAAATATCACACAATTTTCCTTTGTTCCCCAACTCCTGAGGTATAGATGAAGATTAAGGGAGACCACAGTTTCCTTCATGTAGTAGGTGCTTCCTATAGATGTGTAGATTCAATTATAGATTCTGTCTATAGATTTGTTTCCTCAGCAAACATTTTCAGAGGCACTGGGCACAGAGAGATAATCAAGACAAAAACCTTCCGGCTTCACAGTGTTCCTATATTTGATGAAGGGGGTATCTAAATAATCATATATTTATCCAAAAATCTGATAATTAATGAATATGCAAGTGAGTACTATGCACAGGTGCACAGAGAAGAAAGCATTTAAACTCTGCCTTGGGGGAGGGAGTGGAGGTCACAGAAGTCTTCACAAAGAAGAGGACCTTGGAAGGATGAGTCCCTAATATTCCCATTCATGATGGCCTTTCGCACTCCTTCAGAGCACTTAATGATCAGAAATAATTATATGCATTTATACAACCTATTCCCTTGTTAAAGTCAAAGGCCTTTAAGCTTAAGTCTCCTTAAAGCACACATTGTCACCTGCATCTAGGACTATCAGGAAAGAAGTAAATAGGTGTTTGTACAGAGTTAAACATACCTTCCTCTCCACATAAAGGGGTAAAGTGACACCTACTATAGCACTGGCTTTAGGACTGAACTGAGCCAGTTTTAACTTTCTAAACTGAAAGGTCATATAACCTTGGGAAATTCATGTTACCTCACTGATGTTGAGTTTCCTCATCAGAAAAATGGGAGAGTAACATGAGGGACTAGCAAAGTGCCTGGCATATCATAGATGCTGGCTAACTGTGTCTCCCTTTCCCCAAAGCCATCTGAGCTAGCCTTTCCCACAGCATTTAACCAGCATGTCCTGTAACTGCCTGACACTTCCTCAAATGAAGACAGGACCTGCTCCTTATTCATTTTTGTACTCTCGTACCTAGTGTTAGGGGTGATACAGCCTTTTTTGTGATTAATGTCATCAACACTTGAATAGGCACAGAAAATAAATAGATACTATTGTGGAGAATATGCAAAGCAGTATAGCAACATTACATTCATTTATTTATTCAACAAGTATTTATTAACAACTACTACAACATGCTAGGTACTCTTCCAAATGCTGGAAATACAGTAGTGATCAAAACGGACAGAATGTCCTGTCTTCATGGAGTTTACATCCTAATGCAGGAAATGGACAATAAATAAGTAAATAAATAAGCAAAATGCATAGTAGATGAGATCTTTGTAAGTGTTATGAAAAAATAAAATAGGGAAGGGGAAAGGGAGGGTCAAGATCTTAAGGAATTAGAAACTTACAGAGATAGTGACATTTGATCAAATACCTGAAAGAGGTGAAAGATTGAGCTGCTATCTATGGGAAAAGTATTCTTAAGCAGAAAGAACAGCAAACTCCAAAGCCCTGAAGCAGAATTCCTTGCAAGGAGATGAGTGAGCCTGTAGTAGCTGAGCCTGTCAGAGTGCTCAGAGATGAGTTCAGAGAGATCAGCTGGGAATAGGGAGTGGATGCTTGACCACACTAGGCCCTAGGGCCACAGTGAAGACACTGGCTTTCACTCTGAGGGAGGTGGGAACCAATGGAGAGTTTTGAGAAGAGTGAGTGACATGATCTGACATATTTTAACAGAATTACTTCCAGGGCAGGGTGGGGAAAGGGTCAAGGGTATGGGAGGCTAGCTAGGAGGCTGTGTCAATAATCCAGGTAGGAAATGAAGATGGCTTGGAACAGGGTGACCCCAGTGCACATATCAAGGAGTAGTCAAAGTCTGGATACATTTTTAAGGCAGAGCTCACCGTCTGGAATGGAGTGTCACATCACACACTCTCAATGCATCTAACAAAGGTGTGTGTGACACTTTAATAACAATAGATGAAGAAGATTCTATTCCTTCTTTACACACACACACACACAGAATGTTTTCTCCAGGGGACCTGAAATATACTAATTTTCAAAATTTGATAATCCAGTTCCCATAGCAACCATAAATCAGTCTTTTGAAGGACACACAAGGATATTTTGACTGGAAACAATATTCTCTGACCACTGAGAAAAATGAAACTAAAGCCAAATCATAGTAACCCACGACGGCAATGTTTTAAACGTCCCAAGTTCTTTCTCTCCAATGCTAAACTATGCACGCAGTCCGGATGCTAAGGAAATGTTGAATTCGAAGGAGAGCGCTGAGCGCAGCCGGGAGCCTCCCTGCGGCGCCCGTGATTGCCTATCGATTCCGCCCCGCCCCCTCCGTCTCCGCACCGGGGTAGGTCAACAATGCATTTGCACTAGGCATTGGCCATGCTCTTTTGGGCAATCCCATTTCCTAACAACACAGCGCAGCACTTTTTCACAGCATCTTTCGTCTCTTTCAGAATCCAAACGCACATCAACAGAGTTAAATTTCCACACACTTCAACTTCAAATTATTGCAAAAATAACCCGAATCAGGGGAGATTCGAGTCTCCCCTCATTTTGCTCAGAAACAACTCTATTAAGGAATGTGAATGTCTTCCTCTATGCTACTACAGACAGAATATTGGAAACTTCAAAAAATTTTAATATTCATAAACTAGCGATAGAAATGAAATGGACTACGTTGGCTCTAAAGTTCCTAGAAAAGCCGCATCTACAATTTAGTAGGTATGCTTCGACCAGTTACAAACTGACACTTTTGAGTTCCTTGTTGTGAAGTCTGGAATTCACCCAATTAACTAACTAGATTGACAAGAGCATGCATCAAAGGAAAGTTAGAGTTAAATCTAAGATAGAGTTAAATTTAATGTTTTCAAAGACTTAATTCTAAAGTTCCTTGACACAAATTCATGGAATTATTTCTTTGTGTCTCTCTTCTTTGGCTTTCTGGCCTGCTCTATCCCCTGCTGTATTCTCTCTAAAATTTCTCTCTTTGGAAACTCAGTTCATTTTCATCATTTCATGGTGATCCCTCTCAAATGAAGCACCTTTCAGGAATTTCCAAGTAATTGTGCAGCCCAGTATCTCCTGTTCTTGGGCAAACTTGTTCCTTCTGCCAGCTCACTCCTTTCTCCATTCACAATCCAGCCCAGCAATCTCATCACCTGGCAGCTTCCCAACAGATCTCCTAGAGTCTACTTTTTCTCTTGCCCTCTCTGCACCTCTGTACCCTAGTCTACCCTACTTCTGGTCCTCACCATAATTTCCTCCATATCTTGTTTTTATCTCTACATTCTAAAAACAGCAGCCTACAAAGGCATCATGGCTGCCCACTTTTGTCCTTAAAGAGAAGGGGACAAAAGGTTAGAGTCATTGTTGCCCAGTATCACTTAACTAGCCAAAGGGACAGCACACTCTATATTCCAGCCTATTCAAAGTTATTTTAGGTCTTGAAAAATACCAATCTCTTTTATCACTGCAAGGCACCTGACTAATCTCAGCCTACCTTCTAGTTCTCAGCTTTGCCGTCACTTTCTCCCTGGAAGATGCCCTGACCTTTCTGGATGGGCCTTTCTCTATTCTCCTTGTCAGAGCATGGCTGTTTATTTAATTGCTGGTCTCTCTCACTGGATTACAAGCTCTTTGGGCAGATGCCCTACCTGTCCTGACCCCACTGTAATTCTAGCCCCATAGCACATTGTTGGGCACATAGTAGGTGCTCAAAACATATTTTTGAACAAATGAATGAATGAAACTGAAACAAATTTTTCTGTTATCTAGCTTCACATTCCTTTCAGTATACTGTTGTGCCTTTGAAACTAAAAGCATGCAAATAAAAGGTGTTGTCAGAGGCCACATAGAGAATAGCTTGGTCAGCATGACTAGAGAGCAGCCAGCCTACAGGGGGTTCCTGCAGTCAGGAAGCTCCCTGAACTGTGGTCTTACCTGCTGTAAAAGCTACTGAAATGACCTCATATACTTGAGGTCAACACCATGCTTTGCCAATCACCCAGAGATCCTACCACTCCTAAACCAATCTAATACTCTCATGAGACTATTTCAGCTGCAAGAAGGCAGGTTTCCTCTGCTATCTTTACTTCAGAGTCCGCCAGAACACAGGATGTTATGTTATGGCCATTTCTCTTCACACACAGCCTCAGAGTGTAGTTCCTTGACAGTTTACTCAGCTTATGGCCCAGCGCCAGACACAGAATATAGTGAGGAAATCTGATGCATAAATAAGGGGTTCTTTTAATCAGTGCCTGGTTGTTTTCTCTGTGCTGATTGTTCCTCACTTACCTAAAATGCCTCAGATTCACTCATACTTTCCAACAATCACAAACACTCACTCGACTAGGTGTCTCCTTTGACCCCCTACCCTAACTCCTGGACTTCAGTCACACTTCTTGAAAATGTGGTCTCTACTAGCTCAGTCTATTTTCACCTCCTGTTAATTTCTCAGACTACTGCATCAAGATCCTGGCCCCATCCCACCAGGTACACTGGCAAACTTTCATAACAAAAAAGAACACTTTTTAGCTCTTGCTAAAAATGTCTCTTCCTGAGACATTTAATACAGCTCACCTTCCATCTTGAAATTCTGCCTTGATTTTTGACTTTCCTCATACATGTTCTCCTCTACCCCTTTGACAACTTACGCTGTATTCTTCACCAGTTCTTCGTTTATTTCTCTCAATCATTTTAATAATAGAGTAAAGCTAAACTTTAATCTCTTAAACTTTTACAAAGAGCTAGTCCTATCATATACTATAGGAAATTAATTCATTTGCTTCAAACCACCCTATGGCTTAAATATGTCTCATCTCCATGTTATGGATGAGGAACTGAAGGACAGAGGGAATAACTAACTTACCCCACAACGAGGTAGAACTAGGATTTGAAGCCAGACAGCAGAGCTCATCCTTTAACTACTATTCTATTCTGATACTTAAAATGATGAGGGTCTTCAGGGTTCTCTGAATCCACAGATAATACCTGAGTGATCTTATCGCCTTCCTTGGTTTTCATAGTTGTATATCCAGTCACTGCTATTATTATATTATTATTCTAGTCACTGCTTCTGTCCACTTGAATTCCACATACCCATATGAACACATCCAAAACAAACTCATCATCTTTAAAATATTTTCTCAATCTGCTGGCTTCAGAGTTTCCTTCACTTGCAGTAGACGTCACTATGCATCTAGGCACCTAACCCAGAGATAATGATGTCATCCTTTTCCCCACCCACTCTCTTACCTCCCACATCCAACAATCAGCAAGTTCATCAGTTCAACATCTTCCTCTCTAACACTTTAGTTCATATCCTGATCATTTCTTATCACAGCTTAGGGCCTCTTCACATAGCTACCAGAGTGATTTCTCTAAACCACAGCCATTCTCTTTGGCTCCATGGACAGTATTTTCAATGACTTCTCTTTCCTTCAAGATAAAATCCCAACGCTTCAGCGTGGCACACAGATGATGCCTCTTTGATATGCCCTGACTTCTTCTCAAGGCTTGTTCCATCTCATACCCTAATCTCCATGACACTGCATGCTCATTCCTTAGCCCCCTAATCCTCTATACACGCAGCCCTTCTACCTAGATATACTGCATTACTCTCCTTAGCCAGCCACCAATTTTTTTTTCTCACTGTCACTTGCTTCTCCACTTAGGAATATCTATGGCCAAAGAGCCATTCTTACCCCTACATGTACAGCTACAGCCCCCTAAGCTCAATTCTCTATTATGTACCCACCATAATCGTAATTAAGTGTTTCTTTGGGTTTTTTGGTTTGTGTGTTTGTTTGTTTTAGTCATTAGACTGGAGGTTTTTCAGTACAGAGGGCACATCTTTATACTTCTTTGCATTAAATAAGCACCTAACACAGGATCTGCACAAAGTAGGTGCTCAACGAATCTTTGTCAAATGAAATAACAAATGAAACCACAGCTTTTGGAAGCTGGTCCTGCCCTTCCCCCTGAAGTAAGTAGGCTGATGGATACAAAACTAACTGCAATTCAAATAAAAGAAGCAGATGGTTTTAAATCACATCAGCTTCAGCCAGGGAATATACACTTTATGAACTCTTTTCCTTTCAAAACACCTTAAATTATCACTCTCATTATTGATCTTTTCTTCTTAAAAAAAAATCTTTGTTTAAAATGTTTAATCTAATTAGAACAGAATAATAAGAGCTCTATAGCACAGAAATAACTAAAATACAGTAGTACCTCATTGATGTAGCATTATTAAGAAATGAACTGATTCACATAAAATAATTTTATGGATTAATATGTATTTTTCCTCAAAGCATCAGATAACTGTATGTGTGTTTTTTAATACTTACTGGAAGAAAACCATTCTCAAATGTATTATATACTTCTCTATTTTTATAATCAAAGAATATTTTAAAATGTGCTCATGGAATAATAACTGAAAATGATTTTTTAAAAGTAAACCATAGTCCCATTTTGTTAAAACATAAACATATATATTTATATTTACATTTGTATTTATATTATGTAGTTCTTTCAAAATGTTAACAGTGGATATTTCTGGTTGTGAAATTATGAGATATTTTTATTTTGTTATTTTATGTCATTTGTATTTTCTAATCTTTCTATAACACAATGTATAAATTATGTAATAAAATTAGACATATTTTAAAATTAGGACTATAATGACTTTAATATTTTATTGACAAGATAAATCTATCATGATCAAGCTCTGTATTTATTATATTGATATAGAAGCTGATAAAGTGATGCCCTTACCTAACCAATCCAGAATACTAAGCTTTCAGAGTTCTTTGGAATATTTTCTAGTTTCTTCAGCCCCCTCACTATCACTTTACAACCATATCTTGTATTTTACTATCAATTCCTATTTCTAGAAACCTTCTTCTCCTGTTTTCAAATATGTTATTCATAAATTTGCTAAAGTCATGTGAAAAAAAGAGTGCTCCTTTCTTGGAAACTTGAAGTATAAAATCCAGCATTTTTAGAATACAGACTGTAACATCTGTTTTCACTATTGATTTACTGTAATAGTTAAGAATATGTTGGGCTTTGGAATGTGATTCGGTTCTTAGCTTCACAAGAACCAGCTATGTGACCTTGGACAAGCTACTCAACTTTTCTGAGCCTCAGTTTTCTCATCGATAAATAGGGAGAGCAGCAACCATTATATAGGTTTATGATGATTAAATGAGATAAGGTAAATACTCCTCAGAGAATTTAAAACAATAGCAAGCATCCAATAATTTGTTGTTATTTATGCTGTTGTTATTGTAAACTTCTTGATTCTCAATTGTTTTCCAGGAACACTAGTTGCTTAGTATCCCTGAGAGACTGGTTTCAGGACCCCCATGGATGCTAAATTCTGTTGATGCACAAGTCCCTCACATAGTAGTATATAGTCCCTAATGGCATAGTATTTGCATATAACCTATGCACATCCTCCCCTATACTTTAAATCATCTTTAGATTCCTTATAACACCTAATACAATATAAATGCTATTATGCAAGTAGTTGTTATACTGTAGTTTCTAATTTTTATTATTTTATTGTTGTATTATAGTTTTTTTTAATTATTTTTGATCTGCCATTGGTTATATCCATGGGATATAGAACTCACAGATACAAAGGGCCAACTGTATAGAGGCTATCAGATAACTGTGTTCTAGGTAAGCAAAATATTTTTATATGCAAGCAACTGGTTACAGCAGTAAGAGTAGCCTAAAAACTCAGGTTAATCTCACTATTGGGAATAGAAAAAAAAGATGATAAACTTGTTAAAGTATTTAGCAGTTTACAGTTCATCTGATATCCAATAAATTATATGCACATAAGGAGAAACGCAACACAAGAATAAAACTCTAAATCACTAAGTCTGAAGAAACCATGCTTATGACCCATTTGTTCTTGAATATTCTTATGTCAGTCAATTTGGAGCAAGGTTGTAAGATTGGAGCCCATGTAGTATGGACAGCTTTCCCCCCCCCCCAGCTCTGAGATACTTCAAGAACCTTTAAGTAAATAAAATTATCTTTGTTTTTTATTTGATCATCACTGGAAGATTAAATAATAGCAAGCCAGACAGAGTGCACAATGACACATTTTTACTGAAATACAAACGAACCATAAAGGTTCTTATCAAAAACAAAGTTTGGTAGCACTTGTGGCTCAAAAGCGGCCTTACAAAGTTGTCTTCAGTTGGCTCTTGTCAGTTATATATTACAGGTTAAAAAACAATTTCAGAAGCAAACAATTTTTGAAAGTATTTTTTCCTAAGGAAAAGTGATAGATGTTCATTATACAAAAGTTCGCCAAAACTGAGAACTGTAGAAGAAAGAATAAAAATAATCCACAATTCACCACCAAGAGATAAACACTATTAAAATATTTTGATGCATTCCCCTCCCTTTGTGCTTATTGTCTTTATATTTATACATTTAAATATAAAATCATGCTGTTATAGGCATTTGTATCCTGCCTCTTCTTTGACTTATTATAATATAAGCATTTTATAGGACATTAAAATTCTTTGTAAACATCATTTTTAATAGCTGCATAAATGTTCCATTGTAAGGATATACCATAATTTACCTAGCTGTTTCCTCATTCTTGGACATTTAGGTTGTTTCCAATTTTTTCTTCTTTGCTAAGACACAGAAATTTTAAAGATGGTTTTTAAGAGAAAACAAGTTTATTTCATAGGCAAATGAAGTACTCAGTGAAAGAGACAGTGATGATATGTTGGTGTAATGGATTCACCGCTAGCCGCAGGTTCAATCAGAATAGGCATTTATCTTTCCTTCAAGCAATAATTCATTTTAATTCAGACTTTCCATTCCTAGCTGCTTCCTCACAAATGTGTTTCCCATCTCACACAATTGCAAAGACTCAGCCATAAAGCTCACTTTTTTGACACGTGGCATTTAATTTGTCTGTAGGTCAAAAGCCCTACTATCTCTTGTTGCCACACTGAATGAGGCAGGAAGCCTAACTTATGATGGAACCTCCCCACATGGAACCCTCTTCCTTTGTGAGAATATTTACCTCTTCCTCAAGTTCAATTCTTGGCCAGGCTGTCAGATGCAAAAGTGCCTTCCCTGGGCTGCTGGGGTCCTTTAAAATTAACTTTTATCCCAGACCCTTAGCTCTCTTGAAGTGTCTACCTCCGTGGGGACCAGAACTCTCTATCAAAGAGCTCCACCCCATCATAAGAGGATCTCTATTTCCTTCAGAACAGACCTCTTTTCTCTACACTAGAAAGCCATGCCAGAAACATAAACGCCCCACCTATGTCTCCAGATGAAGAGCTTAAATGTTAAGATAATTGAAGTAGTCACAGCAAGAAGCAAAGCCTTGGGGAAGCTATTAATAATGCATCATGTGGTCATGCAGATTTCACATACTAAAGAGAATATTATAAGCATATTTAATATGAAATACAAGGACTACAGTAAAGTGAGTTAGGCATCTCAGTTGACTCTCCTTGGAACCTAATAGTTTACCAGAATCTTAACATCTATATCTCTATCACAAATGCAGTCTAAAGTAAAAGTACAATAATAGCTTGTTAGGGTCAAAATGGGGATTTCACAGGACAAATAGAATAAAATTCATGAAAAAATGAATAGGAAAGTTTGTGAGGCAGAGGAGAATGGAAGACTTCAAAGCCCACTTCTATTAATATTGAAACTGGTACCAGGGGTCCAGCTGATTGAACCTAACTAGATACTTCACCCTTCAAAAAATAAGCACACTCTCCGGAATAAGACATCATAAAAAGTAAGTGAGAGTGGGACCAATAAAGGCTTATACTCATGCAAAGAAAATTAAATTGGATTGAATAAAATATCTAAATTATAGCAAATGGTATTTTCTGCCTTATCCCTATCCCTAAATAATGACTTTTCAATACCAGAGGCATAGTACAATTATACAATTTTTGTTGTTCAGATTAAATAGATGCAATAATATAGGAATTCTTTGTCATGTTGCCTGGCATGGAGACCTAATAGATTTCAACTGGTTCTGTTTCTTTTATACAGAAACAATGGGCTTAATAGAATGATAACAGAACTTGTTTTCATGCATTACCTTTAATGAATCATCTAGTCTCTATTTTCTGATCATTAAGATGTAAACTTTTTTAAGTTATAGAATAATTCATTCTTTTTTAGGTTTTTGTTTCTTTTTTACTTTTGATAAGGTATGTTACAAAATGTTGGGATTTCAGATAAAGATGCTCATTAATATTATGATAAACTTATTTTGTTTTAAGGACACATAAAGCTGAATTTTCCTTGCTTTATAACAACCAATATCTAGAATTTAAACAAATAAAAATAGGTGGGTACTTCCTTGTATCATGTTCCACATTTTATAAAAGAATTCTGTTTAAATAAGTAAACTTTTAAAAGTCTAAATTACTATTTAAAAAGTAGTATATTATCAGTGCCTAGTTTTAATTCAACAATTATTGGGTTCACACTTTTCCCTCAATGAAATTAGAACCTAGCTAGAGAAATAATATGGGCAATAAAATAAAAGTTGGCAGGAAATGCTGAAAGGGACTCTAAAAGACACAAGGATTCAGATGAGGGAGAAAGGGAACAGCTTTCTGGTGGGAATGGAATTGGAATGGGGCAATGCAACACCTACCTTCAGGCAGACTTAGCCACTACAATGAATCTCTAGGTTGTTCAATGAAGCAAAAAGAAAAAAAATATCTAGAGTCTTCACAACTATCACTAGGTCATTAGCATAGACTATGAACTTTCTGGTCCTTTAAATTTTAATGACCTGAGCCCTTTAAAGGTGGCACTTAGAGCAATTTTAAATGTAAAACAATTAAAATGTTAATGGGGTTTCTACTGTAAATAGATTTATGAAAGAAGAGGAATGCTGACTGCCTTGTTTCCTGGCCCAGACTTCTTACTGTCAGTTAAATTCTAGCACGCATCTGGGGGATGGTCATGATGGAGACTCAGACTTTTGGGGGGAGGGGGGAAATGGGCATTTATTGAAACCTTAAAATCTGTACCCCCATAATATGCCGAAATAAAAAAAAAAATTCTAGCACAATTTGCTTTACAGAAGGTGTATACTTTTCAGTGGCTGATGCCTATGGTGTTTCTTATATCAAAATTAATTTTAGTATTGCATATAATATGCTTAAAGCCCAATACAATACTATTCTGTATTAAAATTGGCTAATGTGTATTGCTGTGTTTTGAGTTTCTACTTGTTTTATTTTACATGTGTTATTCCAGTACATTTAAAGAAAACCCATGTTCATTTTTGCTCATCCAAATACTGAGAAGGTTCAAAAGTTCAAAAGATAAGAAGTGGTTCTCAGCATGAGTAAACTGAGAAATGCATTGGAAAATAAATTTTTGATATCAAGATACATTTCCAGTTTATTCACGCTGAGAATTATTTTCTTATCTTGGACTTTGTAAGTTGGGATAGCCAAATTTTGTTTAAACTCCATAATAAACAAAGAAGCAATACAATTTGACTATTATTTTATTTTTATGTTCTTTTTTCACGTTTATTGAGGTATGATTCATAAATAAAATTGTATAAAATTAAAGTGTATAATAGGATGCTGTGATGTATATATTATATGGTGAAATGATTACCATAATCAAGTTAGTGGACACATTAGTCACCTCTCTAGTTACCTTTTTTCCCTGTGGTGAGAACATTTAAGATCTACTCTCTTAGCAAGTTCCAAATCTACAATACAGTATTATTAACTATAGTCATCATTCTGTACACTAGACCCCCACATATACTTTCGTTTATAAACCAAAATAAAATAAAAATATGCAGGTCCTACAACCGAATATTAGTGCTTTGAGCTTCAGAAAAAAAAACAACAAAAAACTATTCAAAATTATGTTGCTTTATCCTGGTCAGCATCCACTACACTAACCCATGAAAATCGCTTTCATAACAATTTAGAGAAATTAATCCTCAAGTCTCCTGGGATTTGCCTCTTCTCTCAAGAGTAAAACCCACTAAAGCTCAGAATTACTGTCAATTCTTAATTAACCACATCAGTGAGGGGAACATTAAACACCAGTGAAAACTGTTCACTAAGGAGTGACAGAAAACATTTTCCAGATCATGAGCTGACAAGCCACATAATTTATATACTACAAGGAGCTGATTTTACAAAGAGTTGGCAGGAAGTGCCTTTACTAATTCCAAACACATCCTCATTGTTATCACATGGTTATCACAAATAGATTTTTTTAAAAGACACTACAGATCTCCAGATACCTATATCAAACAAAAATGTCAGTTGAGATTGCTGAGACAGACAAACATGCAATTTATCCTATCTGATAGGAAGTATAGCACCTGGAAGTATTTGTGAATAGGTGACTTTTGTGCTGGGCCTGAGAGATTGGCCTGGAAGAGATGGAAGAGGCCGTCAGTTCATAACAAAGGCACCATGCAAAAATGTGCATTTGGGAACCCGAGTATCCTGATGAGAGTCGAGCAGCAAATGCATGGAGACAATGATGGCAACACCACTCACCCGCAGTGGGTATCATCCCCAGAAGACACTCTGGCCTCCAACAGCCTCCAAAGCCTTGCATGCTCCACTCTCTTCCCGTAAATGAATACTCTTTTGACCTGAATCCTATCTTGCCTTCAAATGCCATCACTTCCATGAAGCCTTCCATGATTTCCTCTCATGAATTTATTTTCTCCTTTCTTGATTACAGTACTACTTTGGTCTAACTCCTTTACTAACTCCTAACTCCTCTCCTCCTTAGGTCCTTTTTCACCTGTCCTCCTCTCACATACTATAATTTCCAGATTTACTTCTTCAGTAATCTTTTTTCCTCACTTTTTATGTATATACTTGTTTCCTACCACTTCAACATCCCAACAGAGCTCTAGGCTGGACTACCGCCATGAGCCTCAGACCCTTATGGGAAGCTTCTCTAGAATGTCTCCAACTGAGGTCTCACACACATACAGATACCCACATGGTCACTGCTGAACTCATCTTCTTCTCCTGAGGCTCCTCCTTCTCTTGTGTTTCTAATTATATCCTCCTTCTCATCCCCTTACCTTCATGCATTTATCAACTCCTCTTGATATTAATCTTTCAGATCCATTCCTTCCTTTTATCACCACCACTATTGGTTATTAGATTCACACCATTCTCCCGATGACTGATAGAACCTCCTAATAGGAACTCCTGCCTCTGGCTCCTCCCTCCCCAGACCCTCCTTTATTCAAGAACACAAATCTGATGAGGTTATTCCCCTTCCCTCAGTCACTCTCTTCTTGGTTCCATTACAAAATCCAAAGTTCTCACCTTGACATACAAGGCCCTTCCTGAGCTAGCCCTTTTCAGCTGCCCTAAACTTATCTTTTCCTATGGTCTTATACAGATTCTTAACTCCAGTCATACCATTAAGAAAACGATTTATGGTTTTCCTAAAGGGGAGACTTTGCTGCCTTCTTACACATGTTCTTCTCACCAACTGGAGAACAAAAGCACCACACAGAAAAGTGGAATGTATTTGGGGACCATCATCACCACCTTTACAACTATCTAACCTCTACTCAAAGAGTCAGCTTAAGAAAAACAAACTATTGAAAATCTATCCTGAGGTCCAGTATTCTTTCTTCCCTACAACTGGGTGATGTGTTCCATTTCTGTCAATTTTGTATTGGTAGGCTCTGGTCTGTCTGTTGGTCTCTCCTCAGGTCTATGAGTTCCTTAAAAAAATGACCATCTTACTCCCTTCTGTATCCCCAATGCCTAGCAAAGTACTTAACACTGAATAAATGTTTATTAAATGGAAGTAACAAGAAAAGAAATCAGCCACATATTGAGTAATTGAGTTAGTGATTTTATTTCAGTGACAGTGAAGAAAAGATGCATACTTGGAATTTGAATATAGCCTCTTCACCAAGCTCGCTAAACCACTGTGTTCATCTAGTTCAAACATGTTCCTATGTACTTTTAAAAAAATGGAAAAACCAAGTGCTGAGTTCAACAAAAGAGAATGAGACTAGATTTAAGCCTTAGCAAACGGATGCTGCAAAACTGGGGAAGAAAAATATTAGGGATGTAGGGGGACAGTTTTTCATGATCTCTCACATTTATCTTGTGAAGAAGACTTGACAGATTTTTTCTGGAGGGATGTTTGTATAGCAAACAGCCTTGGAGGATGGAGAGAGTGTCTTCTGCCAGGGGTGAGAGCACAGTTATTTCCTGAGCAGGATAATAAAGCTAATTCTCCCTCAAAGAACAAGGGTTGGGCAGGTTTGCTAGCAAGCCTCTCTTATAAGACTGGAGGTTCTCTAAGCTCCAGGTTCCTCACTTGTGACACAAACTCACTGTGTGCACAGTATCCATTTGGGCCACTTGTCACTGCCCCCATGGAACTTATCAGTGAGCCAGGGACAAGGAAGCTGATGCAAACATGAAGCTCATGCTGCCTGCTATGGACTAATGGACTAATAAAGTCATTTGTCTATGATCCAGGAATCTCATGTCCTCTGCCCGCAACTATGAACTATGGTAGACTAACTTATTACTTCAAAAGCAATAATCTTAGACTGCTCACAGTTCTTGACTAGGAGAAGGGGACTAAAGACAATTTTTTTTTTTTTTTTGCAATCACACAAGAGGTGGTTTATTTTCTGGCTAGCCAGGGTCCAAGCCCCAAAGCACCAACACAGTGGCCACTCTCGCAGGCAAGGACCCCGACCGGAACAACGGTATGCCTTTTATCCCCATGGTGCACAAGCTGCACAAGCTGACTACGCATGGATCATGAGTTGACCTTTAAAATGATTGGCTGCCCACTATTGCCTTTTGAAATAATTGGCGGGTTGGTTGCCCTCTATTGCCTGATGGGCCAGTCGCCCGTGCTTCAATGACCTCATCCCATAACTCCCCATACAGCGGCGTAGCAAGCAAGCATTGACCAGAAGCAAAAGTTTGTGGTTAGCTCATTGCCCCACCCAAGTAAATTCCCGACAATTGGAAGAATCCTTCTGCCCTACAAATTCCTCTGCCCTTCCTCTGCCCTACATTCCCCCCTTTCTCTAGGTAGCAGACGAGCACTCTTGCTCGTCCTCAAGGTCTCTTAGGTGCTCGAGTTCTATAGCACTTGACCGTAGCTGCTGATATTGTTGCAATACTAGTAGCTGGACAGTGTTTATCCGTTCTTTTACAAAAGCTACTAGTCTATTAATTACACATGGCGCAAAAGTAAGGACTAAGATTAGCATAATGAGTGGGCCTAGTAGGGTGGATAGTAGCGTTGTTAACCAGGGGGAACTGTTAAACCAAGACTCAAACCAACCTGCTTGCTGTTCATATTCCCGTTTGCAGTGGGCAAGCCCTTCCCTGACCTTAACAAACATTTATAAAATTGAATAATGTCAGATTGATAAGGCCTTGAATACAATGTAGTAGTTAAGTGCACAGATTCTAGAGTCAGACACCCTGGGTTCATATCCTAGCTTCACTACTTTTTAACTACATGATCACTCTTGTGAACTTCATATGCAGTCTCTCCAGAAAACCTTAACTTTCCTGGACTTCAATTTGCTCATCATAAAATATTGATACTAATATTACCTTCTGATAGGATTGTTTTGAGGATTATATGAGTTTAAAGATGTAAAGTACTTAAATTATTCCTGACACATAATAAGTGCCATTTAAGAATAACAGTATGATGCCTAAACCTTATTCTAGAGTTTTTAAGAAAGGAAATAGTCTTCCTAGGTCTTTGCTTTAGAAATCAACTTTGATAAAAATTAAATGGTACATATAATAAAAATAAAGAAGATTCAGAAGATATAAAAGAAAAGATAAACTGAGAGATAAATATAATAATCTAAGAGTAAAAATAGCATGACTAGGCTTAAGTGTTGGCATCAGGAATTTCATTGTGGTTGTTTACAGCATTTAGCAAGTGATAAGAATATAAATATTAACTTATATTTATCTAATTGCTATATCCAAAAGCCTTTTCACAATCATTTCACCTAATATAACTAAGGCTCATAATATATTTTATGTTTGTCATAATATATTATGGATTAATATATTATGACAAACATACAATTTCAAATATGACATAAGGGAAAAGGGAAGATGCACAAAGTTCCTATAGAAGGAGATAATGATGCCTAGAGATGGTCTATGGACATCTGAAATCCATGGAGATGATACATCTATAGTTGAAAATGCAAGTCTGTAGCTCCAAAGAGATTAGAGCTAGATGTACCTATCTGAGTGTCATCAGAATAATGCATAGGATGAAAGCCAGAGAAAAGAAAGAGACAAACCAGGTTACAAGTGAATAATGGAAAGAGAAATGAAGACAGAAGATGGGAGAATGCAGGGTCCAGTGGAGGAGAAGAACTACAGATGATACTAAGTGGACAAAGGAAAAGCACAAGGAAAGATGTGGAAAAGCAGAAAACAGGAATAGCTAGTAATGCCATATGCTACAGAAAAAGGAGAGTAGCCTCTGAGAACGAAGTTTAGCAGAGAAGGCTAGACTGCAGTGGCTCAAATGAATAATGATTAAAAAAAAGAAAGAAAGAAAGCAGCAACCCTGAGCTATTTTTGAGCAAGTGAAGGTGAAGGAGAGAAGAGGAAAGGTTAGGAGAGATCTGCATATAGACAAGACATATTATAGACACAGACTAGAGACAGATGTAGAAAGGGAGACTTGGATACATTTAGGAAAAGAGAGAAATACCAGCATGAAGAATTGTAAATAAAAGAAAGAAACAAAATGATGGATATTAAAAAAATTTAAAAGATGCAGTCTGGAACACACAAGGAAGGGATTACCTTGAAACAGGAGTTGAAAATTTATTTCTATGAAACGCAGAATAAAGAAGAGAATAAACATGTAAATAATGCTAAAACAGGATAGAGACACTGAGGAAATTCTTATAATAAAATGTCAAGTTCATCAACAAAGTATGGATTGGAGTTGACTGATAAAACTATTCGGCAAATGTTTGGGTCTACTTGGGGGAACAGGAAAAAGAACAGCTACTACTGAATATAAGAACAGAACCAGACCAAGTAAAAAGGTCAGGGAGGATGGTAGTTTAAGAGCATACAAAGGAGGGGTCAAGGATAAAGGGACCACCACAGAGTGTGGTGATTTGGAATAGGGCTCTGGAGCTAGACAGGATGGGTCCAAAGCCCACCCCACCACTTCTAAGTTATGAAACTTCAGGCAAGTTACCTAACCTCTCTATGCCTCACTTTCCTCAACTGAAAAATAAAAAAATAAATGATAGAATCATCTACCTCATATAATTGCTGCTAGGATTAAAGAGATTAATAAATACAAACTGCTAAAAATAGTGTTCTAACCATAGTCAGTGTACCACAGCCTTCTCTTCTCAAATTCACTTTATGCTCATTTAATGTGGCTGATTTCTAAAGAAAAAAATAAATCATTTTTAACTAATTTACATTAGTGAGTAAATGACAGACCCCAGATCATACTTATTTATAAATTGAAAAGGTGATTGTTATCAGCTCCAGATATCTCTAGGTCACTCATGCTATGATCTGAATATTTGTTTCCCCCTAAAATTCATATGCAGAAATTCTAATCTCCAAGGTCATGGTATTAGGAAGTAGGGCCTTTAGGAGGTGATTACACCATGAAAGGGGAACCCTCATGAAAGATTAGTGTAGGCCTAAGGGAAAAAATTTGCCCCTTCCACCACGTGAGCACACATCTGTGTCTATGGACAGGAAACAAGCTCTACCAGACATTGAATCTGTTAGTGCCTTGATCTTGGATTTCTCAGTCTCCAGAACTGTAAGAAAAAAATGTTGTTTAAAAGCCACCCAGTTTATGGCATTTTGTTATAGCAGCCCAAATAGACCAAGACAGCTCCATTTCAGGCTCTATCATAAGTAAAAACAAAGCAAAACAAAACAAAACACAAACTCTGGCGTTGTATGGGCAACAGACAACTCTGTCAACTGTCCTTCACTATTCCAGATTATTTTCATACCTTCTTTATTTGCTTTATTTCTAAATCCATTAGTTCTTCATAAAACCTACATCTCTGCCATTCCCACCACAGAAAGCTAAGGTGAAACATAGTTCTATGTATGTATGTTGGGGGAGAGAGGTGCACAAATAGTAACATATCAGTCATATTTTAGATTTGTATGTCAAAACTACCTGTACCAGTATCCACCTTAGGGGATGGATATGAAATATCCTACACAGTTTAGGTGACCACTGAGTCACAAAATGGCCACATGTTTTAAAAATGTCCTCCAGGTATCAGAGAAATCTAAGTTTCCCAAGTCCCAGAAGCTTAAATTATTAATACTTCTGCCATCCCCAACCGCCCCCACCACCAGACAGCAGCCTGTTAGGAACCAGGCGGGCATCATGGCCTGAGTTCTGCCACCACCCCTGAACCCCCCCTCCAACCCCCGTCCCCATGGAAAAATTGTCTTCCAGGAACCTTAGGAACTGGGCTGCACAGCAGGAGGTGAGCAGCAGGTGACCTAGCAAAGCTTCATCTGTATTTACAGCCAGCCCCCATCACTCACAACACCGTCTGAGCTCCACCTTCCCTTTTACCCCCCTCTCCCATCTGTGGAAAAATTGTCTTCCATGAAACTGGTTCCTGGTGCCAAAAAGGCTGAATCTAGATCTGCCTTTATTAATTTCTGCTAAGCATAGCATCTCCAACTCTTCTAAGTTTACTACTTTTCATCATGTTACATAAAATAATTATGCAAGTGTTTACAAGGGTACATTACAAAGGATAAATTTTAATAGAGTACATTACAGCCAGTCATTTTCTTTTGACGTCTCAAAGATCCGGAGTAGAGTTTATTTCCTCCTATTTAATCTTTTAGAAAACATTTACAGAGTACCATTAACATAAGTAAACTCTTCAATATCCCTTTATCAAAATGCCATCACCAGTTACTACTCTCCAATTTTTAATGCACTTGTCAGGATACCTTTTCCCACTCCACAAAACCCAGTTTAAGCCTACCTTATCATTTTAATATTTAAGCACACCTACAGCCATGAGAGACCAGGAGAATTTCTTATGAAGAGTCTGAGTGAAGAGGAGAGAAATCAAATAGATCTTCCTTATAAGGAACTATCCTACCCATTGCAAGACAACTAGCAACCCATTGCCCTGTATACCCAGCACCAAATACCAATAGAACCCTATAGCTATGGCAACAATCAAAAAAGGGCACACAGGTTCCTCAATACCCAGTAGGTAGAAGGTACCAGCACTACCCCCATTGAGAAAGCTTGGAAGTGATTAAAAAGAACTTTTTAAAAACAGAGGCTGGGTCTGGATGTTTGAAATGGGCCAATATGTTAATAAGTCCAGCCCTAGAATCAAACTGCCTGGGTCCAGATCCTCTGAATTCTTGGAATGTGAACTTAACCTTACTGTGTCTCTTTCTTCATCATGAAATATGTATGAAAATATTGCCTACCGCATAAGGCATTTCCAGGATTAAATGAAGTAATACATGTAAAGTAACTAGAAATTTGCCTGGCATCTAAGTAAGAATTTAAACGGATTAATTGCTACCCGTGATTTCCAATGCCTACTTACAGAGTAGATACTTAGGCACTCTTTGTGGAATACTGATTATATGAATCTGTTTAACCTTAGTTATTCAAGATTTTCTAAATGTGATAAAACAAAATCATCAGACAGATCAATTGTCATTAGAGTTGGAATATTTGAATGTCATATATTTTTTGCTTTGTTAATAAAATTTCCTTTGAAAATGAGCTTACCTACAGAGCTATGCACCATCAACACAATGCATTAAATTTAGGCTGAGCATTCATTAGCTGCACGTTCATTTCTTATTTTCAGTGGTCACCCCAGCTCCAAAATCTGCTCAAGTACAAGATCGGCTACATAAAACTTTTACCTGTGTTAATGACCTATAAGTGCCAGTCAGTAAGATGATGCATTCTCATTAGTGGTCTTCACCTCATTAGAAGCCTGTGCTCACTGATAATGGACCTCAGAGGTCAATAAAAATCTCAGCAAGAATTCTCTTTAATTTAATAGATGGACAGGTGTGTGGAAGCCAAGTGCTGTCTATACATGGTTGCATTGCATATGCCTAAAACAATTGCAAATGCATCTGCTGAAACCTAGCACTAAATCCCAACATGTTCCCTGTTGAGGAAACCATCATTAACTCTAATACCAGGGAGGACTAAATACTATTGGATTGGATTTTTCCCATCCAGATTTCAGAAACTATTAAGAGTCATCAGACTGATCACAATAACTTCCTGAAAAAAGTATCTCTATTAAACAATTAAGAGTTTATATATTTTAATATCCAATCTCCTCTCACCTGATAAATAAATAAGCTGCAGTAGCAGCCTCCTTAAGTGAAAAGATATACAATGTCATCCCTCCAGTCTTTTCAACAAAAGAGTCAATATTGAAACATGAGGTAAAACACTTAATGTTAAAAAGTGATGTAGGTATTCCTGTTATTTCTCAGTGCCTCTCCAAAGGGATTAGTCAGTCTCAGTGTGCATGGGTGATTCTGTGGCTACCTAATAAGCCAAACCAGGATCCACTTAAATAATGTGACTTGTAAAGGTAAAAGTATGGCTACTCTGCAAGCTTGCTAAAAGGCAGTTTCTAAGAAACGAAGGTTTATGCCGACACAAGTATGCAAAGTGAGATGTGTTTTCTGAGATAAGCTGAAGAGGAAAAGTCTAAATCAACCTCCACTTCAAAATAAGCAAGACACATCTTATCAATCAAGAGAAACCACATACCCAGAAACTCCTGGCATTTCTGCCAAATACATATTTACAAACTATGTATGCAAGAAGTTGTGCTATGCTACAGACACTCTGGCCATGTCTTAAGATTTATACTTAGTGACAACTGCAGTAACCAGGTAGCAAATTGAATCTCACATGAGAGGAATGAAATATAGAAATGTAAAGTGAATCTTAAAACAGAATTTTTCTTACAGGAAAAAGTAAAGCTCCAGAAATGTATAGATGGCCTGTGTACTTATCTAAGCAATTTTTATATAATAAAATATTTACATTTCAGAAAAGCAAAAATGAAGCAAAGAAGCATCAGAGTGGCAAAAATGTCTAAATGTTCAAAATACTCTGGTGTCTATTCATAACCCCTCAAGAGCAGAAATCAAAAGGCAGAATTAGATCCAGCTGCTCTCTCAGGGGTTTGATGATGATCACACTGATGCTACAGAATTCAGTGTAAACTTCTCTAGCCAGTCAAGACGGTCTAGCAATTTGTAGACTTAGACTTCCCGTGAGCTCCTGACTAAGCTTGACACACTGACCAAGAATTAATATCTCCTAGACTTCATGATTTCTAATCTGGAAACACAACCGTGCCCATCCTCAGACAATGCGTTTCAGTCACCCTCCTAACTCTTCGGTTCTCACTTCGGCAGATAAGATGGGGTTTGCCTTTCTAATCAAACCTGTGGAATAATGCACTCCTTTGAATTAGGTGATACTTCTAAAAAAAATACATATGCACGAACTCATTGGTCTCTGGAAAGAAGAAAATGTCAAGAAACTCACTATTCGACAAGATTTCATTCACAATCCTTTCACAAATTGGCTCTTGTCATTAGCCAATTACTCTTCCAAACAGAAAATTAATTGAAATACACACACACACACACACACACACGTACACACACCCGCACACACACACACCCAAACCTGGAAAGAAATATGTCAGACTGAGAAAGTATCAGTTTGGTGGAAAGCACACGGCCCGCTCGCGGTTTCTGCTCCGGGGCTGGCGCTACCCGAGGACGCGCTGGGCACCGCGTTCCCGCCGTGCTCTGCCCGGGACAGCCCGCAGACCCCTCAGGTGCCTGCCGGCACCTTAAGTCCTCTCTCTCCTCCCCGGTACGGTCTGCGGTGTCCGCAGCGGGTCCGGGGTGGGGCGGGGGCGCCGGGCGCCTGCTCTCTCCAAGCATTCCGGAGCGCGCGGGCGCCACTTACATGCCCGGCCGGAGCTGTAGGGCGCTTCCTGGCGGCCGGCCGGCAACCACCCAAGCACAGAAGCACCAGAGCCACAGTCGCGAGGTCATCTCGGCGAGGCCAAGCGGCTCCGGCAGCCGCCCCAGCTGCGCGCCGCGCGCCGTTCTGGCTCTGCGAGTCCGAACCCGGCGCAGAAGTTGGGCTCGCCGGGCAGAAGTTGGTGTGCAGGGCTCGCGGGACCTGCGAGGCGCGTCTCCCTGCGGGGGGAGAGGTGGCAGCTCTGCCCCGCCAGGCGTCTCGAGCTTCTGGGAACGCTGGAGGAGCGGCTGGGCGAGCCCCCGAGGCGTAATGACCGCCGAGCTGCGCGCCCCTGCTCCGCCGGGAGCGACTGCATCAGAGTGAGCCCAGCGGTCCCACAGCCCCCGCAGCCCCGATGCCATGGAAACGCGCTCGCCGCCCTCCCACCCCGGCCCCTCCGGAGCGCTTAAAGAGACAGCCCAGCTGCCACCGCGGGCTCCATGCGCCGCTGGGCGTCCCCCACATCCCGCGCCCTCCTCACCCCCTCCTCTCCACCCGAGCGCGCGGGGAAGCAGCAAGGCGGGGCTGGACGCTGGGGGCTGGAAAGGCAGGTGGGACGCGAGAAAAGGGAGCTTTGCTCAATACTCCGCCTAACTCTGCTCCCCATCTCTTCTCACCCACCTGCCCCCCAACACACACACCCAAATCCCCCCAAAGAGGCGAAGCAGACCTGGCTTTCCCCTCATACACCAACCTGCTCACGACCAAACCAGCTGTGCACCTGCCACACGCAGAGACCAAAAGAAGGCTGACTTTTGATTCTCTCTCTCTTTCTGCTCGCTCCCCACTCCGAGTGTGGGGAGTCGGTCAGAACGCCAGGCTGAGGGAGGTGTGTTTGAAGTGGGAACCAAATGGCAGTTGATTGAGTGAAATCTGCCAAATCGACAGTGGCAGGACACTTCGCCCTCTCTTCCAGAAACACTCGTTACTCAAATGGGATAATGTCCCTTCGTTTTATTTGGCTACCATCTCAGCCCCTGTAGACACCCGAGTTGCTAGGCGGAGCCAACCCTTTACAAACTTACTCCCTCCTTTCCTTCAAACCAGCTCCTTTCCCCAAAAAATACACGGAGGACCAGCCGGCCGCGAGCCCCCACTGTCCTTTCCGAAGGGAACAGCGGCTGCTCGAACCGGAAGCTCAGGCTGCGGTGCTGGCCAGGCTGCCCAGGACGCACAGCCAAGCCCGACGCGGTCGCTAGCAGCTCAGGCCGGAGGCTGAGCCTCTGCTCGGCGCCGGCTGCTGTCTGGAAGGCCACAAACCTCTGGAGTCCGTTTCTTGAAAATAAAAATCTATGGTGCATCGTGCCCTCCAACAAGGACAGCCCAGACTCCAAAGCCATAATCTGAAGTTTAGCCCTGAAGAAAAATGGATCAGTCTGCAGTGGACAACTTTTATCTTTGATTCCTAAACTTACCCAAAGTAGCTCTCCAATGACTCATTCATAGTCAAATATTGTACTTGAGTGGAACCATCTGATTTCCTCAGTCTTAGGAGCCCTAAAATGATCTTTCCCAAATGGTTTTTGGGCTCCCTCCTGCCCTACGTAGTTGAATTAACCATCTGGCTCTTAGTTTCAGTCTTCTGAGCCTTTGTTCCCCTTTCTTTCCAGTTTTTCTGTAACTGAAGAAGCAATTGAGCATTTACAGGAGGGACTGAGGAGCAAACTTTTGGGGTTTTTCTGAGAAGAAAAAAAAAGGCAAAGGTGGCATGAAATAGAACCATACCACTACTGAACTCATTAGCATTCTGTGACTTTGCTCTCCTTGACTTTTGGACGAATTTGAAATTCATGCTACCCTGCAGTATCTTCTATTTGTCTTAGACATAGCTACATTCTTAACTTGTTTTAATTCAAGTTTAACTTACAGTAAAGTGAAAAAAATCACATACACAACTAGATGATTTTTTCTTTTGACAAATTTCTTTACCAAACAGAATTTTAGAGCCATTTTACACAATAGAAATCATTATTTGAACCCCCTTAGTTCATAAAAGAGGGATTCATTCTTGCTTCTTCTAAATGCCAGTTATACATCAATCAGCGCTTCTCTAACCTCAGAGACAGTGGACTTGGTGGCAGTGCTGCTATCTGCTATAGAGATACATTGTAACTTGGCTAACTCTTAATTAGTTCTGATAATAACAGACCCAACACAGGCTGCTAAAACACATTGATAATTTTAAAATCTATTTTTAATTCTTATTTCTAGTCCTAAACCTCTTTGCCACCTTTGTTAACAAGTAAGAAAGTTGATTGCTTAATTTCACCACCAGTTCTTTTTTTCTCTCCCTCTTCTATTGAAGTGCTAATGAAATGACCAAATGACAGTGAAATGACCAAAGGCAGGCAAGGCACTGTGGGGGCAGAAAGAAAGGAAAGAAACTAGATAATACACAATAATAGTGGCTTCTGAACTGAGTATACTGTCTATACAAGGTGGGGCTGTTTCCCTCCACATTGGTGTGTAAGTATAGGTAAAAAGATTAATCCTCTCTATTGATTCCATGTCTACTTTGTCTTTTGGATGAAACCTAAAGACTAAATTGTTTCATTAAAGTTTGATCTTAATTGTTTTAATGAAAACATATAGCATACATAAAGATGATAGCAAAAATTGAACTGTACCCTGAAATTTCCTGAGCTTTGCTAACCTTTTCTTTGCTTCTGGACTAGTTTTAACTCTGCATGGATTTATCTTCAACTGATCTCATTTTCGTCTTAAGTGTAAAAAACTTTCTAAACATTTTCTTTCTTTATATTACAGGAAACTTTGCATAAATAATAGATCACATTTATTACAAGGCTAAATCTTATATTATTCACAGCTGAAATTCAGAACTATTTTAACAGCTAAAGAATAGCGGAAAAAATACAGGAATGTATGTTTGTTGCATGGTTGTTTGGTAAAGAACAGATTAGGTATGTGGGAAGTAAATACATACATTGAAAATCACAAATTAGAAAATTTGCCTTTTATGCACATTAGTTTGAAAGCACATTTTTATTATATATGAACATTTAAAGCACTTTGAATGTGACAGGCTCAGTGTGATTAGTGTACATTTCATAAAATGAAGTGGATTTCAAATTATTCTAGCATGGATAATAATATGAACACAATGTCATATAAGCAATTATCATTAAATGAAACATACTCTCCCAGCATTTAAAATTTTGCCTTGAACTGGAAAACACTGATTTGAATTCAGCTCCCCTTCTGAAGTATATTCATACAATTTAAAAATAATTGGTTATTTGGTTTGATTGGTTAGTTATGCTATATCTCTAAAACAGGGAAGTATTATGAAACCTATTAGTTACAGTTTTACATATTAGAAGAACAATAAAATTTGATGGTTTTACGGTGCTGTGAACACACAAGATGTAGCCAGTACAGATAAAACAACTCTGCCTTCATTTCCCAAAGTAAAAGAAATCTTAAAATTAACAAAGCAAGACAATGAGCCAGGTACACAAAGAACAAATTTTAAAAATTAAGGAAGAGAGTTTCATGCTGATGACATAACTTGCACAGGGAAATTTCACAGGGAAAACAAGGAAAGATCATGAGTTGGGTTTTATTTTTGTAAATGTTCTCTTACACCACCAGCCTATACAGGTTCTTAAAAATGGGTTTGATATTGCCGACAAATGTTCTTTTTGAGAGGAGTCCAGAAGATTTGGGGGGGACCCCGCAGTGGGAATGCCACATGCCACCCTTCTCTCCCTCTAGGCCTGCATCAAAGGAGAAATAAATCTAACCTGCTTCTTCCTTGTTAGAAGGAGATGGGGTAAGCCAATTTCATGCTTTATGTATGCTGGTTGTAAAAGGAATGCTTACCTAAAAAGAAATAGATGCCGACCAGATGTTCTCAAAACCTTCCTCAGCTGCTGCTTGAAGCTTTACAGTCACCAAATACTTTATCTTCTCGTCTATCTTCTTCTAATTGAGAAATTGTTTATCCATGCAATCCGACAAGCAGGCTGCTACAAAAACCTTCCAGCCAAAGCTTTTCAGCCCTGCTCTCCTGCACACAAAAACTCCCAGTGTTATAAGGGGACAGGAAAAGAGAGCCGGCTACTTCATTTGGCAGGTGTTATAGGTTGAAAGAAGAGGAGGTCAGGAAGCAATTCTTCAAAGGACAGCTTCTGTCACCTGAAAGTGTAATAAATTGCCAATATAGAAATGCCTACAAGCACTAATGAGCCAAGTACATTGAAATCTTGATGTAAGGCAAAACAGAATGAAATTCACCCAGGAACCAACTGGGATTGTCACATGAAGATGTGAATAATTATTCTCCCATTTCATTTCATCTGCCACTAAATTTTGTCCCCACAAACCCATAGCTTTTTCTCTCTTTTTTTAAGCATAATGACAAACTCAGTTTAAAATTCCTAAGATATCTGTCTAGTAATTTATACATAATTTCTCAGTACTACGATACTCAGTCATAAAGATTTATTAATTTTGAATTATAACAAAATTATCAGTTCTGGAATTATATATATTTATTAAAACAGAATTAGAAGATCAACCTAAATATACATTTGACTTATCCTTTTATGGGAACTATATTTTGCACAGCTAATGCTCATTTATGTATATGGTGTAAAAAAAATACGTGACAATAAATTTATAACCTTAACTATTTTTAGGTGATCAGTAGTGTTAAGTATATTTACATTGTTGTGAGACAGATCTCTAGAACTTTTAGAAACTATTCATAAACATTAACTGTCCCTCCCCTTTTTACCAGCCCTTGGCAATCAGCTTTCTACTTTCTGTTTTTATGTTAGCTGCATTAGAAGCTTCACATGAGTAGAATCATACAGTATTTTTTCCTTTGTGGCTGGCTTATTTGTTTAGCACAATATCCTTAAGGTTCATCCATGTTGTAGCATATGACACAATTTTCTTCCCTTTAAGGCTTTATAATATTCTATTGTACATATACATACAAAATTTTCCTTATCCATTCACCTGTCAATGGACATTTGAGTTGTTTCCACCCTTTGGCTATTAGAAATAATGCTTTAACAAAACTGGTGTGCAATATCTCTTTGAGATCTTGCTTTTAATTCTTTTGACTATGTACCCAGAAGTGGGATTGCTAGATTGTATAGTAGTTCTATTTTTAACTTTTTGTGGAAACTTCATACTGTTTTCCATAATGACTAGACTAATTTGCATTCCCATAACAGTGTGGAAAGGTTCTCTTTTTTACACATCCTTGCCAATACTTATTATATTTTGCCTTTTTGATAATAGCCATTCTAACAGGTATGAAGTGATATTGTGGTTTTAATTTGTATTTCTCTGATGCTTAGTGATGTTGAGCATGTTTTCATACACCTGTTGGACATTTTTATGTCTTCTTAGAAGAACGTCTATTCAGGCCCTTTGCTCATTTTTTTAAATTAAGTTATTTATTTTCTTGCTATAGAGTTGTGTGACTTCTTTATACAGGCATACCTCAAAGATATCATGGCTTTGATTCCAGACCACCACAATAATGAAAATATCTCAATAAAGTGAGTCACATGAATTTTTTGGTTTCCCAGTGCATATAAAAGTTATGTTTACACTATACCATAGTCTTTTAAGTGTGCAATGGCATTATGTCTAATAAGACAAAGTACACACCTTAGTTAAAAAATACTTTATTGCTAAGAATTGCTAACAATCATCTGAGACTTCAGCTAGTCAAAATCTAATCACCTTTGCATGTGGAGGGTCTTGCTTCAGTGTTGATGGTGACTGGCTGATCAGAGTGGTAGTTGCTCAAGGTTGAGGTAGCTATGCCAAATTCTTAAATAAGACAACAATAAAGTTTGCCTAATGTATTATCTCTTTCACAGAGGATTTCTCTGTATAGTTGAACTTCTTTCAAAATTGGAGTCAACCCTCTCAAACTCTGCTGCTGCTTCATCAACTAACTTATGTAATATTCCAAGTCTTTTGTGGTCAGTACAGCAATGTTCACAGAATCTTCACCAACAGTAGATTCCATCTCAAGAAACCACCTTATTTGCTTATCCGTAAGAGATAATTTCTCATCCATTCAAGTTTTATCATGAGATTACAGCAATTCAGTCACATCTTTAGGCTCCACTTCTAATTCTAGTTCTTTTGCTTTTTCCACCACATCTGCAGCTACTTCTGCCACTAAAGTCTTGAACCTCTCAAAGTCATCCATGAAAATTAGAATCAACTTCTTCTAAATTCCTGTTTATTGTTGATTTTTTTATTTGAGCATATTATGGGGGTACAAATGTTTAGGTTACATATATTGCCTTTGCCCCACCCAAATCAGAGCTTTAAGCATGTCTATCCACCAGACGGTGCACACTGCACCCATTAGGTGTGAATATACCCATTCCTTTCTCCCCCACTTCCACCTGCCCAACACCCGATGAATGTTACCACTATATGTGCACATAGATGTTGATCAGTTCATAACAATTTGATGGTGAGTACCTGTGTTACTTGTTTTTCCATTCTTGTGATACTTCTCTTAGTAGAATGGGCTCCAGCTCTATCCAGGATAATACAAGAGGTGCTAGATCACCATTGCTTTTTGTGGCTGAGTAGAACTCCAGGGTATACAACAATACATGAGTGGATTAATAAAATGTGGTATATGTATTGCTGATATTTTTGACCTCCTCCCATGAATCATGAATGTTCTTGATGGCATCTGGAATGGTGAATACTTTCCAAAGGCTTTCAATTTACTTCATTCAGATCCATCAGAGGAATCACTATCTATGGCAGCTAAAGCCTTATGAATGTATTTTTTCAATAAGAAAATTTGAACGTCAATATTACTCCTTGATTCATGAGCTGCAGAATGTATATTATGTTAGTAGGCATGACACCAACATTAATCTCTTTGTTACACCTTCATTGGAGCTCTTGGGTGACCAGGTACATGATCAATATGCTAGAGATCGAGCACATCCTTCAAAGGGAGGTATCACAAAGATGGAAAAACATGCACCACATGTACTCACCATCAAATTGGTACTAACTGACCAAGACTAAGGTGTTAACATGATAGTAATACTCATTGGGTGGCATTCAGGTAAAGGGTTGGGGGTTAACTCACAACTAATGGAAGCGGAACACACTGTACGTGGGAGGGACATGCTTGTAGCCCTGGCTTGGGTGGGGCAAACACATTACATGTAACCAAAATGTTTGTACCTCCATAATATCCTGAATAAAAAAAATATGCAGTGATATTTTGAACAGAATCTTCTTTCTGAGCAGTAGGTTTAAACAGTGGTCTTCAAATATTTAGTAAACCATACTTTAAACAGATGTGCTGTAATCCAGGCTTTGTTGTTCTATTTATAGAGCACAAGCAGGGTAAATTTAAGAGAATTTTTAAGGATACTAGGGTTTTCAGAATAGTAAATGAGCATTGACTTGAACTTAAAGCCCATTGTTAGCTATATTAATAGCCCCTAATGAATAAGTCAGCCTGTCCTTTGAAGCTTTAAGGCCAGGCATAGACTTCTCCTCTCTAACTATGAATGTCCTAGATGGCATCTTTTTCCAATATAATACTATTTCATCTACATCAGAAATCTGTTCTTCAGTGTAGCTGCCTTCATCAATTATCTTAGCTAGACCTTTTGGATAACTTGCTGCAGCTTCTCCATCGGCACTTGCTGTTTCACCTTGCACTTTCATGTTTTGGAGATGGCTTCTTTCCTTAACCATCTTGAAACAACTTTAGCTGGTTTTCAACTTTTCTTTTGCAGCTTCCTTACCTCTCTCAGCCTTCATAAAATTGAAGAGAAGTAGGGCCTTGCTCTGGATTAGGCTTTAGTTTAGGGGAATGTTGTAGCTGGTTTGATCTTCTATTCAGACAACTAAAACTTTCTCCATATCAGCAATAAGACTTTCACTTTCTTATAAATTTCTGTGTTCACTGCAGGAGCACTTTTAATTTTCTTCAATAATTTTTCCTTTGCATTCACAACTTGGCTAACTGGCATAGGTAGCCTACCTTTCGACCAATCTCGGCTTTTGGCATATTTTCCTCACTAAGGTTAATCTTTTCTAGCTTTCGATTCAAAGTGAGAGACATGAAACTCTTCATTTCACTTGAGCACTTAGAAGCCATTGTATGGTTATTAATAGGCCTATTTTAAATATTGTTGTGCTTTAGAGAATAGGAAGACCTAAGAAGATGGAGCAAGATGGGGAAATGGCTAGTCAATGGTGCCGTCAGAACACACACAACATTTATTGATTATTAATAAGTTTGTCATCTTATATGGGTGTGGTTCATGGTGCCCCCAAATAATTATAATAGTTAACATTAAAGATCACAGATCACTATAACAGATATAATAATAATATGAAAAGTTTGAAATATTGTGAGAATTCCCAAAATCTGACACAAAGACTTGAAGTAAGCATAAGCTTTTGGAAAAATGGCACCAATAGACTTGCTCAAACTTCAATTTGTAAAAATATCGGCAAAGCACAATAAAGAGTAAAGAGGAATCAAAGGATGTATGCTTGTGTGTTTTGGATATTAACTTTTTATCAGATTTACAGTTTGCAAATATTTTCTCCCTTTCCACAGGTTGTCTCTTCACTCTGTTGATTGTTTCCTCAACTGAGCAGAAGCTTTTTAGTTTGATGTAATTCTATTTGTCTATTTTTGCTTTTATTGCCTAAAGTTGGGGTTCACATCGAAAAATTAATTGCCAGCTTTGTCTCTATGTTTTTGTCTAGCAGTTTTACCATTTCAAACCTTATATTTAAGTCTTTAATTCATTTTGAGTTGATTTTTGTATCTGGTATGAGATAAGGGTTTAATTTCAATCTTCTGAATGTGGCTTTCCAGCTCTTTCAACACCATTCATTGAAGAAGTCTACCTTTCCCCATTGTGTATTCTTGGCATCTTTGTAAAACATCAATTGACCATAAGTAAATTTATTTCTGGGCTCTCTATTCTATTCCATTGGTCTTTGTGTCTGTTTTTATGCCAATACCATGCTGTTTTGATTACTATAGTTTTGTAGTATATCTTAAAGTCAGGTCGTATGATGCTTCCAGCTTTGTTCTTTTTGCTCAAGATTGCTTTGGTTATTTGGAGTCTTTTATGATTCCATATGAGTTTTAGGATTGCTTTTTATACTTCTGTGAAAAAATGTCATTGGAATTTTAATAGGGATTGCATTGAATCTATAGATTGCTTTGTGTTGTTTGGACAATATTAATTCTTTCAACCTATGAACACAGGATATCTTTCCATTTATTTGTGTCTTCTTCAATTACTTTTATCAATGTTTTATAGCTTTCAGTGTACAGATCTTTCATTTACTTGGTTAAATCTATTCCTAAGTATTTTTTTTTTTTTTTTTTTTGGTAGCTATTGTAAATGAGATTGTACACTTCAGTTCTTTTGGGGATGGTTTGTTCTTAGTGTAAAGAAACAGTACTGAGTTTTGTATGTCAATTTTACATGCTGCAAAATTTAGTGAATTTGTTTATTATTTCTAACAATTTTTGGTAGAGTCTTTAGAGTTTTCTGTATATACAATCATCTTGTCTGAAGACAAACAACTTAATTTCTTCCTTTCCAATTTGAAAGCCTTTTATTTCTTTCCCTGTCTAATAGCTCTGGATAGGACTTCCAGAAGTAAGGTAGATGTAGGAAGAATGGGCACCCTTGTCTTGTTCCTGATCTTAAAGGAAAAACATTCAATTTGTTCACTATTGAGTATGATGTTAGCTGTAGGTGGTAATATATAGCCATAACTGTGTTGAGGTGTATTTCTCTATTCTTAATTTATTGAGAGTTTTTATCATGAATGAATGTTGAATTTTGTCAAATGCTTTTTCTATATCTATGGAGACGATCATATGGTTTTGTCCTATTTTATGTTAATGTGGTATATCATATTTATTGGTTCACATATATTGCACCATTCTTGCACCTCAGAAATAAAATTCCACTTGGTATTGGTGAATGGTCTTTTAATGTGCTGTTGAATTCACTTTGCTGGTATTCTGCTAAGAATTTTTGCATCTGTGGGTTTTTTTATTTCAGCATATTATGGGGGTACAGATTTTAAGGTTTCAATAAATGCCATTTCCTCCCTCCCCCCACAAGTCTAAGTTTCCAGCATGACCATCCCCCAGATGGTGCACATCTCACTCATTATGTATGTATATACCCACTCCCTCCCCCCTCTCACTTGCCCAATACCCTATTACTGTAGTACCTATGTGTCCACTTAAGTGCTGCTCAGTTAATACCAGTTTGCTGGTGAGTATATGTGGTGCTAGTTTTTCCATTCTTGGGATATTTCACTTAGTAGTATGGGTTCCAGCTCTAAACAGGAAAATATAAGATGTGCTATATCACCATTCTTTCTTAGAGCTGAATAGTACTCCATGGTGTACATATACCACATTTTATTAATCCATTCTTGGATTGATGGGCACTTGGGCTATTTCCACAGCCTTGCAATTATGAATTGTGCTGCTATAAACATTCGAGTGCAGGTGTCTTTTTTGTAGACTGTCATTGGATCTTTTGGGTAGATGCGCAGTAATGGGATTGCTGGATCAAATGGCAGATTCACTTGTATCGCTTTAAGGTATCTCCATATTGCTTTCCACAGAGGTTGAACTAGTTTGCAGTCCCACCAGCAGTGTAGGAGTGTTCCTCTCTCTCTGCAACCACGCCAGCATTTATTGTTTGGAGATTTTTTGATAAAGGCCATTCTCACTGGGGTTAAGTCATATCTCATTGTGGTTTTGATTTGCATTTCCCTGATGATTAGAGATGTTGAGCATTTTTTCATATGTTTGTTGGCCATTCTTCTGTCTTCTTTAGAAAAGTTTCTGTTCAAGTCCTTTGCCCACTTTTTAATGGGGTTATTTGATTTTTTCTTGCTGATTTTCGTGAGTTCTAAGTATATTCTAGTTATCAGTCCCTTATCGGATGCAAAAATTTTCTCCCATTCTGTAGGTTGTCTGTTTACTTTCATGACTATTTCTTTGGCTGTGCAGAAGCTTTGTAGTTTGATCATGTCCCATTTATTTATTTTTGTTCCTGCTGTGATTGCCTTTGGGGACTTCTTCATAAACTCTTTGCCCAAGCCGATGTCTAGGAGAGTGTTTCCAACTTTTTCCTCTAGAGTTCTAATAGTTTCATACCTTAAGTTTAAGTCTGTTATCCAGCGTGAGTTGGTTTTTGTGAGAGGTGAAAGGTGTGGGTCCTGTTTTAGCCTTCTGCAGGTGGCTATCCAGTTTTCCCAGCACCATTTATTGAAAAGGGATTCTTTTCCCCAGCGTATGTCTTTGTCTGCTTTGTCAAAGATTAGATGGCTATATGAGGATGGTTTTATATCAGGATTCTCAGATCTGTTTCACTGGTCAATATTCCTATTTTTGTGCCAATACCATATTGTTTTAATTACTACAGCTTTGTAGTATAGTTTGATATCTGGTATATTAATACCTCCCATTTTGTTTTTGTTGCCTAGAATTACCTTTGATATTCGGGGTCTTCTTTGGTTTCATACGAAGCGTAAAATTATTTTTTCTATATCTGTGAAGAATGATGATGGGATTTTAATAGGTATTGCATTGAATCTGTAGATCAGTTTGGGTAGTATAGACATTTTGATGATATTGAGTCTGCCGATCCACGAGCATGGTATGGATTTCCATCTGTTTACAACCTCTGCTATTTCCTTTCTCAGTGTTTCATAGTTCTCCCTGTAGAGGTCTCTTACATCCTTGGTTAAGTATACTCCTAGGTACTTTAATTTCTTTGTTGCTATTGTAAAGGGAATTGAGTCTTTGATTTGGTTCTCAATTAGATTGTTGTTGGCGTATATGAATGCCTCTGATTTCTGTGTATTGATTTTGTATCCTGAGACTTTACTAAATTCATTGATCAGTTCCAGGAGTTTCTTGGTTGAACCTTTGGGGTTTTCTAAATATAATATTATATCATCAGCAAACAGTGAAAGTTTGATCTCTTCTGCCCCTATTTGGATACCTTTAATTCCACTTTCCTGTCTGATTGCTGTAGCCAGGACTTCCAGCACTATGTTGAATAGAAGTGGAGATAGTGAGCAGCCTTGTCTGGTTCCAGTTCTAAGTGGGAATGATTTCAATTTTTCCCCATTCAGTATGATGTTGGCTATGGGTCTGTCATATATGGCTTGTATCATTTTTAGGTATGTCCCTTCTATGCCTATTTTCTTAAGTGTTCGTATCATGAAAAGGTGTTGAATTTTGTCAAAAGCTTTTTCTGCATCTATTGAAAGAATCATGTGGTCTTTGTTTTTGCTTCTGTTTATGTGGTGAATTGCATTTATAGATTTACATATGTTGAACCATCCCTGCATCCCTAGGATGAAGCCCACTTGGTTGTGATGGATTATTTTTTGATAAGCATCTGGATTTGGTTAGCTAAGATTTTGTTGAAAATTTTTGCATCTATATTCATTAGGGATATTGGTCTGTAGTTTTCTTTTTTTGTTGCATCCTTTCCTGGTTTTGGTATCAGAGTAATATTTACTTCATAAAAGGTGTTGGGGAGGTTTCCGTTCTTCTTGATGTTGTGGAATAGTTTCTGCAAAATAGGTACTAGTTCTTCTTTGTAAGTGTGGTAAAATTCGGGTGTGAAGCCATCTGGACCGGGACTTTTCTTTTCAGGGAGATTTTTAATTGCTGTTTCTATTTCAGCTGTTGATATTGGTCTGTTCAGGGAATCTATTTCTTCCTGGTTGAGCCTAGGGAGGCTGTGTGTTTCTAGAAATTTGTCCACTTCCTCCACATTTTCCTGTTTGTGTGCATAAAGATTTTTGTAGTACTCATAAATTATATCTTGTATCTCTTTGGGATCAATTGTGATATCTCCTTTGTTGTTCCTGATGGAACTTTTAGAGAGATAACACCATCCAATTAAATAAATCAGTCACAGAGATAGAGCAGATAAACAAGAGAAAAGAGCAAAGCCTACAAGAGATGTGGGATTATGTGAAGAAACCTAATGTGAGGGTCATAGGGTTACCAGAAGGGGAAGAAGACAACACTCAAGGGTTGGACAAGCTATTTGAAGATATAATAGAGGAAAATTTCCCAGACCTTGCTCAAAATCTCGATATACAAGTTCAAGAAGCTCAGAGGACCCCTGGGAGATTCAATGCAAACAGGAAGACGTCACAATATGCAGTCATCAGACTGACCAAAATATCAACTAAAGAGGCCCTTCTAAGAGCTGTAACATGAAAGAAGCAAGTAGCATATAAGGGAAAGCCAATTGGAATAACACCAGACTTCTCTACTGAGACTTTACCTGGGGCCCCATTCTCACTCTTCTGAAACAAAACAATGCCCAGCCTAGAATATTATTCCCTGCAAAACTAAGCTTTGTATATGAAGGAGAAATAAAGACATTCTCAGATAAGCAAAGTCTCAGATAATTCACCAAGAAAAGACCAGCCCTACAAGAAGTACTCAAAACAATGTTACCCACGGAACACCATAATAAAAACTCATGAATATAAAAACAACCAATACCCAAAGATAAAAGGCCAGATATTACAATGGCTCAAGAGAGAAATCAAAGCAACAACATCCAACCCACAGAATGAACAGTAATCTACCTTACTTATCAGTTCTCTCAATAAACGTGAATGGCTTAAACTCTCCACTCAAGAGACATAGGCTGGCTGAATGGATAAGAAAATACAGGCCAAGTATATGCTGTCTTCAGGAAACACATCTAACCTGCAAGGATGCATATAGACTAAAAGTAAAAGGGTGGATATCAGTATTCCAAGCATCTGTGTTTATAAAGTATATTGGCCTCTAATTTTCTTTTCTTGTAATATCCTTGCCTGGCTTTGGTATCAGGGTAAATCTAGCCTCACAAAATGAGTTTGTAAGTATTCGTTTCTCTTCAATTTTTTGGAAAAGTTTGAGGAGGATTGGTGTTAGTATTTCTTTAAATATTTGGTATCATTCAGCATTGAAGCCTGGGCTTTTCTTTGGTGGGAGACTTTTTATTATTGATTCTCCTTAACTAATAGTTAAGGAGATTGAATTTCCCTAACTAATAGTCTGTTCTGACTTTCTACTTCTTCATGATTCAGTCTTGTAGGTTGCATGTTTCTAGAATTTGTCCATTTCTTCTAGATTATCCCATTTGTTAGCATATCACTGTTCACAGTATTCTCTTATGATCTTTTGTGTTGCTGTAGTTTTGGTTGTAATGTCTCCACTTTCATTTCTGATTTATTTATTTAAGTCTTTTTTTCTTAGTGTACCTAAAGCTTTGTCTATTTTAATTATCTTTTCAGTTAATTTTGTCATCTTTTTAATTTTTTTAGTCTCTATTTCACTTATTTTTGCTTTTATCTTCATTATTCCATTCCTTTTATTAACCTTGAACTTAATTTGTTCTTCATTCTCTAGTTCCTTGAGGTATAACATTGAGTGGTTCATTTGAGACCTTTTTCACTTTTATTTTAAATTTTCTATTTTTTCATATTATGGGGGTACAAATAATGTTAGGGTTACATATATTGCCCCTGCCATTCCTCCCCACGCCCTCCACCCCCAACCTTACCAAAACATCAAGCATGTTCTACTCTCAGGTGGTGCACATCACACCTATTTTGTAAGTGTAAATTCTTCCCCTCCTCCCCCCTCCCATTTGCCCACCACCTGATAAAAGTTTGTTTGTTTGTTTTTTCCCTTTTTTGATTTTTGGGTTACATTATATATCTTAGCCTTTCCCTTGGAAGGTTTAGATGTATTCCCTCTCCCCCCCCACTATGCTCACCACAACCCTAAGATGTGTATCTCCCCCTTCCCCAAACCCTAGTGGGCACTATCCCCATTTGAGCACCATAGTTTTAATCAGTAAGTACCAATTTGATGGCGAGTAGATATGGAGCCCGTTTTCTTGATCTTGTGTCACCTCACTTTGGATAACGGCTTTAAGCTTAATGCAGGATAGCATAAATGGTGCTAATTCACTGTCATTTCTTAGAATTGAATAGTATTCCATCGTGAGCATACACCAAATTTTAGTTATCCACTTGTGAATTGACGGACACTTGGGTTGTTTCCATGATCTTGCAATAGTGAATTGTGCTGCCATAAACATTCGGGTGCAGATGTCTTTATAGTAGAATGTCTTAAGCTCTTTTGGGTAGATGCCCAACAATGCTATTGCTGGGTCGAATGGTATTTCTATATCTAGCTGTTTGAGGTATCTCCATATTCTTTTCCACAGAGGTTGCACTAATTTGCAGTCCCACCAGCAGTGTAGGAGTGTTCCTGTCTCTTCACATCCTCGCCAGCATTTGTTGTTTTGGGATTTCTTGATACAAGCCATTCTCACTGGTGTTAGATGGTATCTCATTGTGGTTTTGATTTGCATTTCTCTGATGATTAGAGAAGTTGAGCATTTTTTTATATGTTTGCAGGCCATTATTCTGTCTTCTTTGGAGAAGTTTCTGTTCACTTCCATTTCCCATTTCTTGATGGGATTGTTTGATTTTTTCTTGTTTATTCTTTTAAGTTCTAGATAGATTCTTGTTATTAGGCCTTTATCAGAAGTGTAGAGAGCAAATATTTTTCACTTTTTGATGTAGGCATTTATTGCTGTATACTTCCCTCTTAGAACTGCTTTTGGTGCATCTCACAGTTTTTGGCATGTTGTGTGTTCATTTTCATTTGTCTTAAGATATTTTTTAATTTTCCTTTTAATTTCTTCTTTGACCCATTGGTTGTTCAGGAGCAGTTTGTTAATTTCCAAATATTTGTGAGTTTTCCAAAATTTCTCCTGTTATTGGTTTCTAGTTCCCTACTATTTTGGTCAGAAAAGATACTTGATTTCAATCTTAAATTTGTTAAAAGTTATTTTGTGGCCTAACATATGATCTATCCTAGAGAATGTTTCACATGTGTTTGAGAAGAATGTCTACTCTGTTTCTATTGGGTAGAATGTTCTGTATATGTCTGTAAGGTACAGTTAGTCTAAGTATAGTTGAAGTTCAATGTTTCCTTAGTGGAGTTTCTGTCTATATGATCTGTCCATTGCTGAAAGTGGGGTATTAAAGTTTCATACTGTATTTCAGGCTATAAATAAAAATGCAGCTTATATTTTGAAGTCCTATTCTTTGTGTCTGACAGCCTTGGATAACTGACCATATCCAAACAGCCACTGTCAATGCTCTATAACTAACTATGCTAAGAAAGTTGAATAGGTTTGATCATAAAGAAGCATAGAATAGAGCAACACCATCTAATGTGTGCTTGGCTTGGAAGACTCTCTGATTCAGTTATTTAGGCCATAGCTGTAATAAGTTGCTGATAATATGCAATTGGCTAACATTTTGTAAAACAAATACTCATATCCAGGAATGGCCAAAACCAAACCTTGGTAATAATATTGTCCAACTCTTTCCCAACTTAATATGGCTAAATTAGGGGAGAAGTTCAAAAGAGTGGATAAATGAATAAAATAGTGGCTATGAACTTCAGTGTGAATAAGTTAAAACATTCACTTTAAGAAAAATTATCAAACCCAATATGGTCTCAGACCTATCCATTTCAACCCCATATAAAAAGATACGAAGACTTGTCAGCCATTCTTTGGAAGGTTAAGCCCAAACAGTGGCTTGAGTCCTAACATATAAGCCCAAAGCTGGGGTACTTGAAAGTTCATTATCCTACACTTGCATACAAACATATTATACATTTGCATCTGAAATATTTCCTATAATTTTGTCTGTGTGTTTCTATAGCAGATGAAATAGGCAGTTTCAGCTTACTATATAGCTATAGAGTATAGTATCCAAAGTACAGTCAGCATATGATCAAGAAAGCAAAAAGAAAACTCACAAAATGGAATAAGACATATATCTGATAAGGGACTACTATCCAGCAGATATAAGGAATGCTTACAACTCACAATGAAAAGGAAAATGGGAAAATGACTTGACTAGATATTTCTCCAAGAAGATATATACATAGCCAATAAATTCATGAAAAGATGCTCAACACTATTTGTTATTAGGCAAATGCATTAGCCACCACAATGAGATGATACTTTACATCTACTATGATGCTATAATCAAAGAGACAATTACAAATATTGGCAATCATATGGAGAAATCAGAACCTTCATGCATTGCTGGGTAGGAATGTAAAATGGCACAGCCACTTTTAAAAATAGTTTGGCAGTTCTTCCAAACATCAAACATAGATTCCACTGCTAGGTCAAGAGAATTGAAAACATATGTCCACACAAAAACTTATATAAGAATGTTCTTAGTATCTTTACTTATAATAGTCAAAATGTGGAAACAACCTAAATGTCCTTCAATTGGTGAATAAACAAAATGTGGTATGTCTCTATAATATTATTCAGCCATAAATAAGAAGATATGAATTACTGACACATGCCACAACATGGATGGACCTTGAAACCTTATGTTAAGTGAGAGAAGCCAGAAACAAAGAGGCCACATATTGACTTATGATTCCATTTATATGAAAGGTCCAAAATAGACAAATCCACAGAGACAAAAAGTAAACTAGTGATTTTCAAGAGATGGGGCAGTAGGAAATGGGAGTGACTGTGTATGCATATGGGGTTTCTTTTTGGGGTGAGGACAATGTTCTGGAATTAGATAGTCACGATGGTTCTGGAATTAGACATCTGGAATTAGATAGAATTTTCACACAATTTTGTGAAAATACTAAAAAGCACCTTTATAGGGTGAATTTTATGGTATGTGAGTTACATTCTAATTTTGTTTTTAAAGTGCAGTCTACAGACAAGTATCAAACTGTGAAGTGTTTCACGTTGGTCCCTGATAAGATGAGAAGTTTATGCCAGAATGAAAGCAGACTACCTCAAAAGAACACTATTTAGTTAAGCTGATATATATTTTTTTCATTTCAAGATTTTTTCAATGAAGTGACCAGTCTTTTGACTTACATCATGAGGTAAGCTCCTTATCTCACCCGTAGGACTAGGTAATGAAGAGTTCACAGAACAGCCGCTTTGAGCAAAGCTTCTATAATCTACATGCCTGACATCAATAGTGCACCTGCCATCAGTTACATGACACACTAATGAATAAATGAAGACATTCACAGTTTTTGAGGGAAACCATCCCAAACTTATGTCCTATTTATTGATTGTACATGCTAATAGAACTTCGGGTCCATTCATCAGGTCTCTGTAAGTTGACGGTGAGGTAATAGGAATAAAGAAGGAGGAGCAGAAGTAAGAGGAGGAGGATAGGAAGTTGAGGAGAAAGGAAGGTGGAGAAGGAGGAGGAAGAATCTAAATAAATACTAAGACAGATGCTACGTGCTCAAAGAGTTCATGCTATTCTAGGGGAGTCAGACATGTGACTTGTCCAATGTGATTAGTATAACAAGAGAAGTAGACATAAAATGCAGAGGAGGGAGGGTCTACTTTGTGTATGGGTATGCTTTCTATATGTATATAAGTCTCCCACGTGATGTGTATGACGTAGGCCATAAAGGATGAAAAGGAGCTCAGCAGGCACATATCTCTGCCTCTATGAAAGAATAGAACCAAAGTTAATTTAAGTGAAAGGCCATTTATATAAATTGGCATTTGCCAAAGTGTGGTTTGCATTAGCATTGCCTGGGGCTTTCTTAAAAATAATTCTCAGGCCTATTCCCTAACTACTGAATCAGACAGTTTGGGAGTAGGGTATAGCAATCTGTGTTTTAGTAAACCCTTCAAGTGATCATGATGAGACTAAAGTTTGAAAACCACTGTTTTAGATAAATACAGCAACTAGTTTAAAAAATAGATGCTGAGTCTTAAAAGAAAAAAAAAACATAGAGGAGTTCCAATTTAACATAGCAAATTGACCAGACTATTTTATCTCTTCTCTTTTCTAAACCTCTCTAAATGAAGAGTAAAGAAATGTTTTAAGTTATTATCCAGCCAAGATAAATGGGAGAGGAGCCAACATGGCCAACTATTTTGAGATTAGTTTGGAAGGCGGAAGCCTGCTACAGGATTTCTAAGTGCCATGGTAGATAGAAGTCACAAAAAGTATGTGGTAAGTGCCTGCAGAAGGCATGGCCTGTGAGAAAAGAGTCAGCTCACCAGAGGGAACAACGGAGGGACTCAGTGCTTAAAGGCGCCGAGCGTCGTGGAAGGTGGGGCTGATGCGTGAGCTTACAACGAGGGATCGGGTCCTAAACTATGTAGAGCATTTGACTCCCAGATGTTCTTCTGCCCCTCAGGGTACAGAGGATGTAGTCTCTGGAGAAACTGAACTGTAGGGGTCCAGCCCTGACAGCAGTGTGTCAGAGGGCTGATCACAAGAGAACTAGGTGAAAATCTACAGGATAAACAGAAGGGCCCTCACCGATCTTCTCACTTGTGGTCCCCAGAAAACCTGTATTTGCAAGAAGTTGGAGGACTGTTCTCTGGAGGCGAAAGGTGAAAGACCAGTAACTGATAACCTTCCAGCGAAGTCTACCATTGACCACTCCCATTCACAGAAACAGCTTCCTTTCAGTAATCTTTTTAGTACCTACTCTTAAAATGTAATCAGCTGAGGATCACTAGATGTGAAGAAAGTTTCGGACCTACATGAAAAGAACAGATAAAAAGAACCTGAGAGAAGAAATGCTGCCCCCAAGTTATCTTCAGAAAGACAAGAATATATATTACATTCGCACTCACAAAAATGTTGAGCTATAAAAAAGGGACACTCAGACATTCAGAAAATGGGAAATAGGTCTTTGAAATTAAAAACAGTGTAAATGCAATGAAAAAATTCAGTAGAAGAGTTAGAGGTAAATCAAGGAATAGAAAAGGAAAGGGTGAGAGAGAAGGGGAGAGAGAAAAAAATTAGAAAAGGATATAAAATCTGTAGATTAATCCAGGAGAACCAGAGAGAGAGGAAAATAGGAAACAAAGGTAAGGAAATTATCAAAGAAATAACTCACGAACTGAAAGACATAGCTCCAGATGGAAAGGGCCCACAGAGTATCTAGGACAGCAAAGACAAACACTGATACATATCATCGTGAAATTTCAGAACAGCAGGGGCAGAGACAGTATGCATGCAAAAGTCATTATTCAGAATAGCACGGGACTTTAGAAAAAGAAACACCAAAATGATATAAAATAGGGGTGCAATAACTTGAAACGGTTAAAATTTTTTTTTCAGCCTACTATTCTATGCTCAGCTGAACTATCAATCAAGTATCAAAGTAAGGCATTTTTCAAACATACAAAAACCCAAAATATCGACCAGCCACATACCCTTCCTTAGGAAGCTACTGGAGGAAACGCCTCAGCAAAATGGGGAAGAGAGCTAAGAAAGAGGATAACATACACAGCAGAAAGTAGGGGCTCTTACATTTGAGAGGCAAAGGAAATTTCCAGAAGGTGGCAAAGGGAATTTTTACAACCCAAACTGTGAGCTAGAATTAAAAAGTATCCTATCAGCTGAGAGTAAGTAGGGAGTATAGGATGAAAATGTCTACAAGGTAAAAGCAGGGAGGTCCTTTAGTGTGGTTAGGGGTTATAGAAATAATTTCTAGGTATTAGAGCATTTTGGAGAAAAATTTACTACTGTATCTGAGAAAACAATATATAAACATTATTTACTGTAAAAAAACAAAGTTCCTATGAGAAAGAAAATATCTTAAGACATTACTTGGACCGGGCGCGGTGGCTCACGCCTGTAATCCTAGCACTCTGGAAGGCCGAGGTGGGCGGATTGCTCGAGGTCAGGCGTTCAAAACCAGCCTGAGCAAGAGCGAGACCCCATCTCTACTATAAATAGAAAGAAATTAATTGGCCAACTAATATATATAGAAAAAATTAGCCGGGCATGGTGGCGCATGCCTGTAGTCCCAGCTACTCGGGAGGCTGAGGCAGTAGGATTGCTTGAGCTTAGGAGTTTGAGGTTGCTGTGAGCTAGGCTGACTCCACAGCACTCACTCTAGCCTGGGCAACAAAGCAAGACTCTGTCTCAAAAAAAAAAAAAAAGATATTACTTGGCTTAGCAACAAACAATATCTTACATATAAAATCATGTAAATATTTATACAAATTTGTGCTATAACTATACTAAAAGCATAAATAAAAGGAATGTTGGGGAAGTGGGGATATAATAGATACAAAACATGAAGGAAGTTAATAAATATAGCTGAATGATGATAAATTAAGAAGTAGCAGACTGGGATATTCTATCAGACAATGGTAGATGTGTTGGAATAGATAAGAATATTATAGGAAATAGAAAAGAATATTATAGGAAAGAAAGAGAAAGGAGAAACAGGCTGTTTTGTAAAGTGATTAGGCCTTCTCTGAGCATATGCTTTAATTCTTAGAAGTAACCAGTCATGCCAAATCTTGGAAATGAATATTTCAGGCAGAGGTAATAGAAGATATTAAAATTTTGAGGCAGGAATAAACTTAATGTGCTTAGAGAGGACAAGAAGGAGAGTAAGCATAGACCAAAGTCAGCAATGTGGTGAACAATAAAACAGACATATCCAAATGGGAGAAAAACCATTTGAGTTAGTGGGAATGCAAATTAGTGCAACCATTATGGGGAATAGTATGGAGGTTCCTCAAAAAAACTAAAAATAGGACTACAGTATGATCCAGCAATCCCACTGCTAGGTATATTTCCAAAAGAAAGGAAATCAGTATATCAAAAAGATACCTGCACTCTCATGTTCATTGCAGCACTATTCACAATAGCCAAGATTTGGAACCAACCTAATTGTCAACCAATGGATGAATGGATAAAAAAATTGTGGTACATATACACAATGAAATATCATATAGTCATAAAAAACAGTGAAATCCTGTCATTTGCAACAACATGGATGGAACTGTAGAACATTATGTTTAGTGAAATAAGCTAAGCACAGACAGACAAATCTCACATGTTCTCATTCATGTGGGAGCTAAACATTGAAATAATTGATCTCATGGAGACAGAAGAGAATGATGGTTCCAGAAGCTGAAGGGTAGCAGGGAGGGAGAATAAAGTGAGAATGATTAATGGTGCAAAAATATAGTTAGATAGATAGAATGAACAATACTTGATAGCACAACAAAGTGATTATAATCAACAATTATAAGTTAGGATACTTTAAAATAACTAAGAATGGAATTGAAATGTTCCTAAAACAAATAAATGATAAATGCTTGAGATGATAAATATTTCAATTACTCTGATTTGATTAATTCACATTGTATGCCTGTATCAAAACATCACGTGTCCTATTGTCCTATAAATACATATAACTATTATATACCCAGAATAATTACAAATAAAAATAAAATTTTTTAAAATAAAAAAGATTAAAAACAAAAAGCATTTGAGCTTCAAGACTGAGATATATCTCAGAAGATCCCATGATTCAAAGAAAAACACAGCAATATTTTATGTTTATTTTGTTTCATGGATTTCTCCTGTCCTGCTTTATTCTATCCTACCTTTTTCACCACATTAGTTCCATCAACCATTCTCACCATGAAGCCTTATATTGTAGTAAACACTCAGAAAAGTTCTTTGGCTAATATGTATGAATCTATTGCATGTCAAGGAATTAGTCCATTACCACATAAATCATGCCTTTTCCCATTTCTATCTACTCCATTTGCGTTGCTCAATGTAATCTCCATCCTTCTGATTTCCTATCTGCATTTTAAATGGTAGTGACTTATAATATTTCACATTTTATGAAATATGAGACTCTTACATAGAAATTATAATTAGACTGACTGGGCAATGTTCTATTATTAGTAAGAATTGTGATTTTTTAGAGTTGTGGGTTAATTGCTAATAACTGTATGCAGTGTTTTCCCTCAAGATGTTTTCTATTACAGTAATTAACTGAGCAGCTGGGAGAGCAGACATTAACCATTTGTCTTCACAGTAGCCCTCACTGGGGACTCTCCCAAAACCTTTGCACATGGCTTTATTAGTTTTTTGATATGTAATATAAGAGAGAAGCATAAACGATAGAGGATGTTCACATTTTGGTGTAGATATCCAGCTTAAAACATTTTTCTATCTGCAGAAGTATCCTTTCTCACATATATGATGAATAGATTCTGAGAAACATGGAATGTCTTTTAGATAATTGGACTTCTTTGGCTAGTTTTACTGTGCATATTTCTCTTAATATCCTCATATAATGAAATTCTGTCACAGTGATTGTGTCAGAAGCCTGAGTTTACTCTGAAGACACCACTGGTTTATTTACAAATCAGATTGGAAAGCTGGTTAATGATGAAAAAATCTGTTCAGTAAAACTTTATGAGACACCTTGCCTGATAGCCCTATTCTTTTTCATGATACCAGAATTCTCATTTATTAACTCTCAGCTCTGCCTCTTGATTTCAGTATCCTGAATCTCCTTCTTGGTGCTTCTTTGTGTGAATTTCTGTCAAATATGCCTGTTATGGCCCCATTGTCAAGACTATAGGGAAAAATTGATGCTTCACTCCAGGTTCTCCTTATCAACTCTGCTGTTACATGAACTCCATCTCTGCAAAGTTCTTTTCTACAGCATTCAAAGAACAGTACCTTTTGTTAGTGGAAAGTCCCTCATTTTCTTTTGCAGGGAGAATTTTATTTAACATATATTTTTAAAAAGCAATGTCCAAACCACAAGCAGGGACTAAATACAGAAGGAAGAAAAAAAAATGAAAGTAGGCTTCTAGGAAATTGTTAGGTATATAAGAATTCTTTATCTTCTTTCCTGTTGAATAAAATAATACATTGTCTACTTGTCAGATCCCATTTTTCTCTTAACTCTGTTTTTCTAGAGACAAGAATTTTGTTTCTTCTTAAGATCACTATTTTTCTTTAAATCCAGAAAAGCTCTAGGTTCATACTGTCCTGAGTAAATACCTAAGGAGTAAGAGCCTAAGGAGAAAGAATACTATCTGATTTACTCTAATTCATGGAAGCTGCACAAACAAAAGCATGCCGGTGCCTCTGGCAAATGAGACAGGCTGCATCTTCCTTTCCTCCGCTAAAAAAGATACAGGCCCCTAAACCTCTCTGCTATGCCTGGTAGTGGCTCAGAACAACTTGTTGGGGCCACCCATTCAGTGTCAGTGGTCAAAGGGGAGATTCACCCATCAGAGTCTATGCTCCTGAGTCTAAAGTTTCCAAGTCTCAAACCCACCTCATACTTGGAAGAGAAGCATGTCCTAAAGATTTGAAGGCAAACAAGGCTGTAGCATATGTGAGGAGAACTTTCCATGCAGATTAAATACTGGAAAACTCACCAAGAGCCTGGGCCATTGGCTAGAACAACCCCAGAAACAGATTGACAGGACATCAGAGTCAGTAGTACCTGGAGTCTTAAATACATTCAAGAGGGCAAGTTTCAATGTGATTAGAAGCAAGAGGTCAGAAAAAAATGCTAAGACTGTGGTCCTTAGGGTCAGTGAGCTCTTTAAGCAAAAGTAAAGCTATACCCTGGATGCTTTCATGGAAGGGAAGTTCCTCTGACCACTTAGTTGTAGATGAGAAAACTCTGGGGCGTCTTGCTTCTTCCTCTAGAAAACATTGACTCCATGGGCTCACTCTCTTTGTATGGTATTCAGCCCTAAATGATGCTATCTGGTTAGATTTTTATAAACAGTGCTTTACAGGGAAATACTTTAATGAATCCTTTTTGATTGACTAATTTTTGAATCAATTTTAGAAAAGTCCTGCAAAGCATGAATCAAAATATAAACTGAATTTAGAAAATATCAGCGTGTATATTCCAAAAGAACATAGGCTCTTCTTAACTTGCCCTTAGAGTTTTTCCTCATCACAAACCCCTTTCTAATACACTCCTAGCAATAACTAATATTGAAAGATTAAAAATAACCCAACATTTTCTTCCCACTTAATAATAAATTTCATATGATAAAATTTCACTTGATTATCTCAAATTCATATCAAAATATTTTAATTTTACTATCCTCTTCCCTCATCCAAATTTATTTTGCACTCTTTAAAATCGAAGCATGTCAAACTCATTTATATCATTCAAAGCACCTCACTGTGTTTGGTGAGGTCATGTTGAGTGATTGAAGTGTTTTAATTAAAAATAAATTTTCTACAGGCCAACAAAAAATTATCTAAGAAAAGAGTTACTTTATACTGCCATTAATACCTTGGTTAACAGAAAAAAAAAATAAAATAATAACAATGCCTTTTTTGTTTAAAATGTAAATACAGTCCCACTTAAGAAATGAAAACCAAGGACAAGTCTTGGCATTTGGGGAGTCCTTTATAAGCCAGGAAACACATAAGGTTTTGCTGTGATTCAAGAGCCACTCTTGTCAGTGCTTTAAAACGGTAGAAATTAAGCTATATTAAAGCTTTTCTTGGCCCAATTATAGAACGAGAGCAAGGCATCTATGAAATGGTTCCAGGATAGGTTTCAAATCAGTTTGAATCCAGCTATTTGGCCCTTATTAGGACTTCAGGGGACAGCCAAGAATTACATTTAATTCATTATCTTGTTCTGAAAGTGCTACAGTGGCTGCTACACAAATTGAAAGCAGCATTTACACAAGCTAATACCTATGGTATCTTTCCAATTTATCTTTTGGGCATTATCACTTCCCAGTATACCTCCTTGAAAGTTTGACATGTGGCCTGAATTCTCATTTTGTAGGATGATAGCTATTCACCCCAAAGAGAACACTGAAGAAAATGGTCCTACATTAAAGTGCTAAGAATGCTACCTGAAATACATTTTAAAAGATTTGAAAATAGCTACAGTCTTATGGCAGAAATCGTGTTATGAACTTGCCGTTTAAGCAGTCCATTCACTCTAGATTAAAGCCTTTCTTGAGTTAATTCATTGCTATTTGACTCATGTCCAGCAATCTGGTATAAATTCACAATGGAATTATTGTCCCTCTTTCTGAAACATTCAAGACTACTGATTTTTGTTTTGTATTGTTCTTGAATAAAGAAAAAACATTTAATATATTTGCCTTTGTGATGTGAAAGTAAATATAACATTGAAATTCAAGACAGGAAAACATTCCTCTAGGAAACCAGAAGGGATGATACAGGAAGAAATGTTACCCACATACAGAGTAACTCCTAATAGTTCATTGATCTCACTGCTTAGCGTCCCCTTTTATAGTAAGCATTAACAAAAGCTCTCCCTGGATATGAAATTGGCAGCATAATCCTAGAGTTTTTATGTAACTATACACTAGCAAAGGAGAACATTGAATTGACACCCAGATTTCAGGCAATGGCACTCCAAGCAACTGATATTAACATTGTAAATTGATACATATTTTTTCTTCCAAAAAGTACAAAGCATTTTCTTAAAAGTTGCCATACTGGGTTTTGTAACAACTTGGAGATGAGACTGAGACCACAGTGCATTAAGCTGAGATAATACATTAAGTTTCCTGATTTCCAATCTAGTATTTCAAACACTTACTCATTAGTTGTCTTTTCAGTCTCCAAAAAATGCCAAAAATGATCTCTTCTACACACAACATTTGAAAAAGGTTACTTTTCAGAAAAGGTTCTTTTATAGTTTATAGACCATTAAGTAGAAGTACAAAAATCAATTGTATGAGAATCCAAATGACTTCCTTTTTCAGCTAAAGATATCAGCCTTTTTCCATCCTAAAGAAAAATAACATGAATGTTAAGGAAATATCAACAAAGTAGATATTTTCCAGTAACTAAATGAAATATTCCAAAAGTTAATCACATTCTTTACTAATTCAAAATGCTTGACTAACCTTTTTACTGTAGAAAACTTTCATCAGTCTTTAAAAAATGTAAGGATTAGCCATATTAGGAAATATTTACAATCATTTTGATAAAGCTATTAAGTGGAAGAATAGTTCTTTTTTGGGGGAGATAATTACGTCTTTCTTTTTTTCTTTTAATATTATTGTTAGTCTCTGACTTAACAACATGCAGTGCCTAAATTTAAAAATGTACTGCCAGGTGTAGTAAATGTAACAAGAAATGAACAGTATAAGATCAAAACTCTCTCTATATATATATGCAAGGTAGGGAAGGTGATCCAAAAGCAAAGTATACTAGTCAAAGCCTCGACCATTAATTTGTCTTCCTATTTTGTTGAGTTTAACATGATGAGCTAAGGCCTAAGTCACTGTATTGCCCTTCTTCATTCTTTTTAGAGCATCTCCTCCCTTAACTTCATCTTAATCACTAGGTCCTTTGAAGATATACATTATGTATCACAGAGGAGGAAAATCCTTTTCTGATGCTAGCAGCTCACAGCATCTCATTTAAATTTCACAAGGAGGAGCACTGAGCATGTGTTTTTGCCCTCAGTTTTGACAAGATGCTTGATGGCTTCACCCAACACCCACCATTACAATTCTGTTTGCTCTTTGGATTAAAACATAGCAAAAAAGGAAATGCATATATTTCATGTAGGTTTAAATGATCTCACACCAGCAAAATCATATGCAATCCTTGCCTTTTCTAGATTCTGTATACATTCCCTTCCATTTGGTGCAATAGTGTGTTTGGTTAATAACCTCACTATTTTCTGCAGTTAAGGGAACTGAAGTGCCATTAACACATATTAAAGTATCATTGATTCCATTAGTGCCGACAAGCACTAAATCCCAATTTCTTTTTAAATAAGCATTAAAACAAATGCAGATGTCCTTTATTAACAAGTAACATGCTGAGCAACCCTTATTGCAATTGTTTAATATATGAGAGATATCTTAAAGACCAAGTTAGAATCTTAAAGAGCTAGCACACTACAACTTGGGTACAATGAAGAAAAAGTGAAGAAATAAATATGAATTTCTCCACACATAGAAGCCTATTCAAAGTGTGATTTTTATCTCTCAGATTAGAATCATAATCCATTTTCACCTTCATATGCCTCTACATTCATACATTATAGCACACATAATACCACATCAGTGAAGAGACACAAATTGTCAAGTTACAATAAACCAATTTATGAATGGAGAACCTAGACCCAGGAGATGGGCATGGCTCAGATGGACGACTCTCATTCTGTGGCTTCTGCATGTGGTCCCCTGATTAGTGTTCCCACAGAACAGTAAAACACATGCCTGAGAAGCAATCCCACAGGGAAGGCAATTATGTCTGTTGGCATTGAGGCTTCTTAAAAAATGTGACTACTTTAGGGACCTTTTTCATAACAGAAGAACTTAGATTTCAATTAAGAGACATAGAGACAAATTTGTGGCAAAAACAAATGTTTCCGCTTTTTTGTAGTAGTCTCATCCCTAAGCACCATTTTCTTTACCTTTTTCCTCCTTATTTCTAAATATTTCATGTCTTCTTTACCTATCTCTGTTGTGTATTGTGCTATTTGTGTATGTTTTTAGTAATTTATTTTTAATATTTTTTCAAATAAAGCAGAAGCTATAATAAAAAGACAAAGTGGCTAGGCACGATGGCTCAGAATCTCTTGAGGCCAGGACTTTGAGATATAGCTGGGCAACATAGTGAGACTCTGTCTCTACAAAAAACTTTAAAAATTAGCTAAGTGTGGTGGTGTGTGCCTGTAGTCCTAGCTACTATGGAGGCTGAGGAGGAAGGATAACCTGAGCCTAGGTGTTCAAGGTTATAGTGAGCTATGATCACACCACTACACTTTAAGCTGAGCAAGACCCTGTTTCTAAAAATAATAATAATAATAAAATAAAAGTGAGAGATATTAGCTCGTTTTGTTTGCTACTGTGTTTACAGAATCTAGAATAATGTCTGATACATATGAGATACTCAATAAATATTTTTGAATCAATGAAAAGATGGTAGATGACAGATACGTAGGTAGATAGAGTACTGGAAGGAAGGAAATAAGGAGAATAATTTGAAAGAAAGAGAAAAGAAATGGGAAGAGACAATATAAGAAATTAGAAAAGTATTGGTATTCCCATAAGAAATAAATTAGGGAGATACTGGTATTTGTCACAGAAGGAATGAATACTCACCTACTGTAGAAGTACCCAAATATATAGGATCACTTTCAACAAGTCAACAATCCATCAGTTGTCTATCAACCATTTAGTATGTGCACAACATTGCCGAGTGCTGAGAGAATTAATAAATATATGGCTTCATCTCAGCCCACAAGATGCTCACAGTTAATTTAGGCAGATGGAAAGGTTCACAACAGTGGAGATTTTGCCCTACTTAAGTAGCTTTGACTAAGTATAGAGGAAGACTAGTAGCAATAGAACTTCAATTGCAATAACTATACAAGCTAATAAGTAGTGTTCTTCTTTAGGTCCATGGATGCTAACAAAAGACATGAGATTCTTTGTCAGAGACAAAGAATTGTATTCCTCACAGCAAAAACAGCAACTGGAGTACCAGCATACTTGTTCTGGTTCCGTAAACTCCTAAGTCCTTCCACAGTGCTATATAGAAGACTAGGTAGAACTTAAGTGTAGAGTATGTTGTGCCACAGGAGTTCCATGAGCTTAGGGAATCTTTCACTTTTTTAACAAGCAGTAAGCGAGCTGTTCTTGGTCTGGAAAGTAAATGGGTGCATTGTATAAAACCTGTGATTGATTCTTTAACTTCCTTTCTAGGATCACCACTTTTAGGATTCCCAGTCTGGGAATTTGAGTAAAAGGGGGGAAGAACATACTGGAGTATACATTTCTATAGTATGTAACTTCAGAGATCAAACTGTGTTGAACTATAATGTATGATTAAAGATAAGTTGCAATTGTGTGTGTGTGGGCTGTGGAAGCTAGCAGATATACTGAGAGGAGATTGGCCAAATAGAAGAGAGTTATCAATACATTCTTCACATAGAATAGTCTTAGACAACTTGGAGTACTACTGTCCTTGTGTTCCACTACCCCTCACCAAAGTAACTATTATGGACAGTTTGCACCTACACAGGCATGTATAGAAGTCACTGTAGTGATATTTAAGGAGTGTGACAAGAGATATTGACCTGGAGTTCCAGGGGGCAGGGGACAGTGTGGGGTAAAATTGATAGTCTCCTTCATTGAAAAACAAGTTGAAAAAGTTGAGTTCATTTTCTGGTTGTTCAAAGGAATGTTCCCATCTCAAAAGTGTTGAAGAGCAGGACTAAAGGCTTAACATCTATGTCCACAATGTAATGTTCTTTAATCAAACCTCCCAGGTGGCTTCTGCGGGCAGTTCTCTGCCACACCTATCCCCAGACTCTCACTGCAAGGTTATCAAAGTTGTCAGAATCTGCCGTCTTTCTTAAAAAACCTTTGAAAATATTTTGAGTATATTCTTTTTAGTTTAAAAAAATGTATCTCATTATATTGGTTTTTATATGTAGCGACATTCTGAAGAATTTTGTTGCTGTTGGACACCAGGAAGGTTGGAAATAGAAGGGTACTTATGAAATTTGAAAAGAGCATCTTTTTATCTCTCAGGGTTTTAGCTGTTTGGTTACATGTTTGCCTCTTGAAATTCTAACTTCCTCTTTTTGATATAGAAATCTTCATTTCAATTCTTTGCGATATCAAAAGCAAAAGAAAGACCGTGCTCTTTTGCATGAGGAATGAGCAGCAGGCTAAATAAACTCCTCTACTTCCTTGATGTTTTAATGACCTACAGTCAATAACTTGTTTTTCGTTTTGCTTTAAAAAATTATAGCTTTACACAAAAATTCAGGTGAAAGAACCACAAACACTTGGACAAATGTCCCAGATTTGTTTTTCTGCACAAGTATTTCCAGGTCCAGGATACTTTTGTGAGTGTATTTTTACTTTTGTAGACCTGCATGTGTCATTCAATACTCTGTAAGTACAAGAGGATGTCCTGAATGAGTTCTAAGTGTCTCCTCTGGACCGTATCTTCTGTTCATTGCTGTCACCAGCTTATTAGAGTTGCATGAACTAGGTGGTTGCTTTAGTTTGATTTCTAAGATAAAATAATGACAAATCTTTAAGACATTCCACAGATACAATTTGATAAATATGTCAATATTTGTTTATAAGATGTTACAGGACTTTGTTCATTTAGCTGTAAATAACTAAATCTAAGAAAAAAACATTCCAAAAACAAGCAAACAAGAAGCTAAATATCATAAATATGAAATTAGGCATCAAACTTATAAGTTAGCTTTTATTTTGAATTTTACTCAAAGAAGCTTTGAGGTATATGTATACCATGGAGTACTATTCAGCTCTAAGAAACCATGGTGATCTAGCACCTTTTGTATTTTCCTGGATAGAGCTGGAACCCATTCTACTAAGTGAAGTATCTCAAAAATGGAAAAATAAGCACCACATGTACTCACCAGCAAATTGGTTTCACTGATCAACACCTAAGTGAACATATAGGAATAACATTTATTGGGTGTCAGGCAGGTGGGAGGGGGAAGGAGAGGATGGGTATATACATACATAATGAGTGCAATGTGCACCATCTGGGGGATGGACACACTTGAAGCTCTGACTTTGGGGGCGGGGGGGGGGAAACGAGGGGGAAGGCTACACACATAACCTAAACATTTATATGCTGAAATAATATGCTGAAATTTAAAAAAAGTAAAAATAAATAAATCTCATTTTGTCATAAAAAAAAAAGCTTTGAATGTCTGAACATGGCATTCCTAATGATAATTCTAGCTAGCATTGATCTACTAATCACTTTTTAGCAGAGCCACCCACAAGGTCTTGAATTACTTTAATTTGCTTAAGTTTCAGAGCACCTTCTTTTTTGTTGTTTTCCAACTGAAACATCCTGAAGTGGAATGTCTTGTATGATAGGGTGAACACCTTCAAAAAAAATGTATAACAGAAGAAAATAATGTACAGTGCAAATATTTTTCATTTATACTTTTTTTCTAATTAATTTGTGTTAAATAACAATTCAGATGATTACTATAATAAACAATGCAAAAGTTAGCTGCATACTACCTAAGGATAAAAAATTTTCATAACAAGGAAAAAGAAAAATAAAGCCCATCTAATGTTTTCAAACACTGATCAGAGGCTAAAGTGGCAAAAATTTGTGTAGTAAAATTCTTTTTTTTTTTTTGCATAGGACAAGGAGAAGTAGATAAGCTTACCTAGATGTGAAATAGGGAGACTGAGGGACCTCGGAGGGACATTTTGACCATGTAAGATTATAGAGATTATGCATATGTATTAGAGAAGATGACTGTGAAATATTTTGTTCTTATTAATTTCACATGGTTAAGGAGATTGGTTGACATTTATGATCTAGTTCTACTCACCAGTATTTATCACCTTTGTCTGCAAGAAATGTAGTTGCTATTACAGTGACATTTTACAGCATGCCTTGGATAGTTGTTTATTTCTCTTATTTAAAATAATTTCAAGGCTTTCCACTTTTTAAAAATTATCATTATTATTATAAAGGATTCAAGATTTCTTTTTTGGAGACAAGGTCTTCCTCTGTTGCTCAGGCTTGGGTGCAATGGCACCATCATAGCTCACTGCAGCCTTGAACTCGGCTCAATGAATCCTTTTGCATCAGCCTCCTGAGTAGCTAGAACTATAGGCATGTGCCAACATGCCCAGCTAATTTAAAAAAATTTTCTTTTTGGTGGAGGCGAGGCCTTGTTATGTGTCTGAGGCTAATCTTAAACTCCTGGCCTCAAGTGATCCAGGAGATGAACCAAAGATATCTATTAAGCTTTAACTGTAAAAAATTTTAAAGAAAACTAATGTTAGCATCAGCCATCTATGATGACCAAAGCTAATAAAATTATTCTAAAGGCAAGAATTAATACTAATCATGCTCCATCAGGTGGGCAGTGTATCATGTGACCTGATGGGTATAGATAGTTTACACAGACATGCACACTAATTGATTAACTATATAAGACCCAATTTTTATGGCATAAACATCCTTATGCTAACCAAGCTGCCTGATACATGTCTCAGGCATTTATCAGCATGAAGAAAGATATTGCCAAATATATAAGGATGAGACTATAGAACCACTATAAATTCAGAGTAAAAAATTGTGAAGGCATTGAGATCTGGCATATTGCCAGCATCATATGAGGCTTCTGACTAGAGACAAGCTCTTTGCCACATTTTTTTTATTGTCCTCCCCTTTGCCCAAGTTGTCTTGTACAAAATGGGCATTCGTCTTTGATTGGTTGAATATAATGTCAAATAGAATGGAGTCCAAACTAAAAATTAATAATCTTTGGCTCCTAAACCAAAGATTTGGTTTGAGCTTAGAAAAACCATTCATTTGTCTGCCCCTTAGTCTCCTCCTCTGCATAATAAGAGGTTAGACTAAGGTCTTTTCTGGCTCTAAAATGTGATGAGTTATCCTAAGCAAGGATACCTGCTCAAGTGGGCCTTCATTGTATTTACCTTCAGTTTTCCATCCCAGTAACACTGTGTGTTTTTTCCTTCCCTCTTTCCACTAGGTGTCTTAGATGAAGCTTACTCTACCCCTGGTTCCAGAGTGGGGCATGTGGTCAGCCCTGGGCAACCAGAGCATTGAATTTTTCTGGCCACAGTCATACAGCAGCCATTGTTGTATGATCCAGCTAGAGTCAGTAAGACACAAGGATAGTTTGGGCTGCTGGGAAAATCAGTCTTAAGGATTTTATGAGACTGCTGGAGCTGCTGGGACCAACTTATAAATCCAATAAGCTGAAGGCTGAGCAAAGAGAAAGAGAGAAATCAAGTATTGACGATGTTACGTGATCCCCTGAATCAAACCTTACCCAAAGCCAAAACAAGTTAACTTTTCCATTATATAATCAAATGAGGTCTCCTTTTATGTTTATGTCTGTTTAAGTGAATTCTGGGTCAGTGAAAATGGGAAAAGTATTAACCATTAATACCTTCAGATGCCCTACAGTGTTTTAAAACCTTGTGTTACCTATAACACTTTGGCTGTAATATGGGATCACCTGCCCCATTTACCTGCTACTACAAAAACAAGGCCTCCATAAAATGGAAGAAAAGTTTGCCTTGAATGTATGCTTTATTAATTAAATGAAAGTAAATTATTAATTCCCATTCAAAATGAAAGGAGATCAAAGTCATCTGATGTACCCATATATAATAGGCTTTGTCTCCAATCACCTGATAGATTTTCAATGACCACCAAGATCAGTTAAACACTTGTTGACCTAAAGAAAAGAGTCTACTTCTCTTTGAGTATTTTTGATATCCCATGCAGTTAGTAAAATAAGTATTTGTATGTTACTGCACGTCCTTTTATGAATGCCCTTCTCCGTTGCCTCTTTCAGACACAATTTAGCAAAATCCACCTTTTTCAGCAAGATATATATATGCCAATAATTCCCAATGTGTACCCTCAGAATGCTAGTTTATGAGATAATTTATGTGCAGTTTTTTCACTGACTTAAATAGGTCTGGGAATCAGTTTAAAATCATCCTCCTCTGGGACATTTACATGAATATTGGGATATCAACTTCTTTGATTCGTCCTTTTTTACAATATTTAATGCAGGATTTCCCAAACTATTTAGATTAAAGGCATTTTATGCTCCACCCACAATACCTATGAACACATAGAAGACTAGCATTCCATAGAAACTACTTTGGGAAACATTCATTTATCTCATGTTTCAGAACACTGCAAAAATTTGCGAGCATGATTAGAATTTAGAATCAAGGGTTTAAACTTTCCCTTTAATTGGACTTACGTCTTGCCTGTCTACCTTCAGATTCTATTAGTAGGTTGAACCATATAAAATTATCTGTGTTTAATGATTTAACCCACATCCCAACTCTTGTCTTCTGTACTGGATGTTTTTTGTTTGTCCCTTCATGTCCACTCCCCTTCTCCGCCCTATTCTGTGCCCATGAGGTGGACATTTATGGTCTGCACCAGGAGAATTCCTTGCTCTCTAGCTTCAGGTTGGATTTGCCCAATGAGAGCCACTGGATAAGGCAGGTAGGGAAGAGGAAAGTCAGGAATCTCTTACCCCAACTCTTTCCCCGTATCAGGTTGCCTTGGGTTATATACAACGGCCCACACTCTCAGCAACCCTCTGTTTTCAGGACACTTTCTCTAATGCAAGGTTTCTCAACCTTGACACTATTAATCCTTTATTGTGTGCATCTGTTTAACAGCTTCCCTGGCCTATATCCACTAGATACTAATAGTATCTCCTCAGTCGTGACAATTTAATATCTTTCCAGACATAGCCAGATGCTCCCTGAGGGGCAAAATTTTCCCCTACCATTGAGAACAACTGACAGCTACTCTCTCCAGGTTTGTTAAATCCCTCCCTTTCTCCTTTATGCCTAGGGTTAGTAACATGCCTCTCATTACTAGCACTGCAGTGCTTCTCCATTTCTGTTTGGTTCCCTTTGCTTTTGTAAATAGTCCTTTACAAAAGGACTTTGGTGTGCTATATGTTTGCTATTGGGACACCCAATGATACATGCTCTATCTTTCCCCAATACCACTAAAATACTGACTGTCCATCAATTAAAAGCTTGTTCACTTTCTTTGAATTCTTACACAAGTCCTGCTTATAAAAGAAATGGACCATTAATTGAGAGCTCACCACATGTCAAGTATGCTGACTGGTACATACATATGTGGTAAATATAATATTAGTGGTTGGTTACATTGTACCCCACCACATCCCAGCACCCATTTTCTTTTTCCAAAAGGAAAAGAAACTGATTCGGGTTCAAGTATCCACCCTTTCACATACAACACAAGTCCTTTAGGCAGAGCTGATTCCACTGCTAGCTTCAGAGACTAATTGTTCTAAGGGTACTTCTGTTGTCCTTCCAAGGGACTGGTGTAGGAACGGAAGCCTGGACCATCCAGTGAAAAACACTCCTCAGGTCACAGACTTTTGCTCACAAATGGGCGTGTGTTACAATTTGGTCAAATAAGACATGAAGAGAGGTCTGATGGGAGTTCTAGGAAAGACATTTCCTTGTTTAAAAGAGATAGCCACTCACAGTGGCCTCTTTTTCTCTGAATTTTCTTTGTGCATTATAAGGTCTAAAACTCTTAAAGCCATCTCAGTACTGGTATGAGGAAGAAGTCAGCACAGGCAGGAAGGCAAACTTGAGAGAATCACAAAAAAATAGAGCCACTGATTCAACCATACTTAATCATTGCCAAGCAACTGGACTTCCTCGGTTATGTTATCCAACGTATTTCTTCATTTTGAAGAGAGTTTGAGTTAGGATTTCTGCCACTTGTAACTAAAAGCTTCCTAGCTGAGCCATTCATTTAATTGATTCAACAATTGCATATTTTATGCTTACTCCAGACTATTAATAGGCCTTGTTCTAGGCATGGGAGCTATTTTAGGCATTAGAGCTATCCCAGTGACCCAAAAAGGCCAAAACTGATAAGCAAAGTTATGTAGTTAATTCTCAAATCATCTCTAAGAGCTACATGGAAGTGTCTGATGCTGACAGAATTCTAAACTGAGAGATGTTAAGTGACTTGTTTGAGGAGACCTAACTAGAAAGTGTCAGAACTGGACTAGGTCTGTGTGATGACATAGTCTTTCTATTTCACCTCTCTCAATTTGAATCAGCCATATTAAATCATTCATCTGTCACTTAATCTAGACCAGTAACCAGACAGGAGAGACATAAATTAGGTAGGTTTTGATAAGGAGGGAGCATTAGATAATCCAGGAGTCTGAGTAGTTTCCATGAGTTTAAAGGAGAACAAAAATAGACACGGAGTGGCCCTCCCCGGGGAGGATTGAAATAATACAAATGCCTAGGCCCTACCACTAAACCAACTAAATTAGAATTACATTTTCTTCTTGAGAAGAATGAAATTACATGAAAGTAATAATAGAAGCTAAAAGTTGTTAATATGAAATTTCAATTTTTAAGGTTCTAGCTCCTCCGGAACACAGGGCCTCCAAATAGATGAATCAACTAAAGTAAAAAAAAAAACAAAAACTTACATCACTAAGCCAGTCTATAGTTGTATTTTCAGAGCAAGAGAAATAAAAAGTGATTCTATCTAGACATCATTTTATTTTTAGAGAGAGAAACAGGAAGATTTGCCAGATTTGTCCAAGGTTTCCTCTTTCTAAGACCCCCGGATTGCACCAGGACTCTCGAGGATAGTGGGGCCTCCCTCCCAGAGTTCCCCGCCCTCTGCCTCAAGCATCTCAACATCGCACCTGCTCCTCTTTCCGTTGCCCAAGTGATAGCACGACTTCAGAGAAATGTGAAGTACTTCTTGCTCACACTAAGATTGGCCTAAAACAGCAGCTTGATCAGAAGCACAGATGCCTGTGATAGAAATAGTCCTGTCTCCCTGGCTCCCAGGGCCAGAAGACAAATGGGGTGGGGGCCAGAGCCGCGAAGGAGGTGCTTTTGCAGCCAGCATCCCAGTGGAAAAGTGAATCATCACTGCCATTCAAAATGTGTCCAAAAGAAACAGAGCTTAGGGAGAAAGAAAGGGTTTTTGTTGTTGTTGTTTTGGTGGGCTTTTTTTTCTGTGACTCTACAGGGATGGTGGTGACGGCAGCTGTGCTTCCTCCCCTTATAAAGTCATTTTAGCATTAGATTGTCCCTAAGGAGGAAGCAGATGGAGAGAAACTTGACTTGCACATATGCGGCTGCTTCTGGCATTCCTGCTGCTGCTACTGACCCTGGATTTTATAGAGAAATAGGGCTTTGGAGGAGGGAGGGGATGGTTACTCAAGAGGCTCTTTTCAGACTTGCTGACTTAAAGCCCCAAGGGCACTTTAATGTTAAGGATTAACTGTGTACTCTTTGAAATTCTTCTAAAGATGGTGGCGACAGGCTATCATTTTGCATAAAGTGATGATATCTCCTGATCCCCTCGTAATTATGGCAGGCACTACAGGTGACAGGCAAGGTAGCTACACAGATGATTGGTATAGAGTTCCTGGCCATAGAGTAGTTATAGTCAAGTTCTCTAGCAGAATGATGAGTTGAATCCCAGGCTGTGTTTTGACATAATCACCAACATATTTTCCTTTTGTACACAGTGTACTTCCCACCTTCACATCACACTGCAAAGAAGCACCTGCTCCATGCTGTGTACACTACCCAGGAGAGCAATGTAATTGGGTGAAAGCAAAGAAGGAAAAAAAAAAAAAAAGAGCCTACCTTTTTTCTGTCTTCTCTTCCAAAGATTTAAGCCCTGAGGACATAGTACACTTCTATAATGGGCAAAATATTTGCTTGAAAGATCCTCTTTCTCCGAAGCAGGGAGGAGAGATGAAAGCAGGGAGAGAATGAGAGCAGAGAGTTTAATGAGGAAGGCAATAACAGGCCAGACCTATTAGAGCCATGCAAAGCAAGACAATATTCTCAGCAAATGGCAACTATGGCATCGTTTAAGCATCCAGGAGCCAAAGAGGAGCTGGATTTTCATCCTCAGACTACTGGACCAGCAGAAACATTTCATGTTCCCAAGATAATGCTAGCAGTTTCTCCCATGGGCAATTACATCTGCAGAGGGTTTCCCTTCATGAGAAGCCAGCACTTTATCAAGTGACTACCCCACAGTGAATATGTGTCCTGAGCCAGAAACTTGCCTTCCACTCTTCTTATGTACCTCACATGAACATACCTTTGCTGCATCCCGAAAAATGAGAGTGGGCACCAGCACCTAGAGAGTCCTCGCACCTACTGTTTATCAATACTTGGAAGAACAAAACAAAAACTGGCCAAGATTCTCCCTGCTAACTTAAAGCAAGCCCCACTATAGATGTTATAGAGGAAATGACATAAGCACAAATAGAGTAGAATGGGAAAGAAAAAGAATAGGTCACTTCATGTTTCTGGGAGAAGAAAAGGAATGGCTTCTTTGTAGAGGTGACAATGGACACCACTCTAGAAAGATGAGTGTGTGGAGGCCTTCCAGGTAGAGGCACAATAAGAAAAGCATAGCATCTGGAGAAGTAGAAGATCCAGAAAGTTGTTATAAGCTAAAACTCAAAGAAAAGTGGCTATAGAAATAGTGATCAATCACATCAAAAGCATCAGGAAATTCCTAAGAGCCTAATGGACATGAGAAGTACTCATTAGATTTAGACATTAGAAAAACATTGGTGACTCTGGTCGGAGCAGTCAGTGGATGGTCAGGGTGGAAGATAGCTTAGGCTATTCTGGAAGAATGAACTAGAGGAAGGAAGTGAAAAGTGTACATGAAGAACAGTGGTTCTCAAAGTGTGTTCCCTGGACCAGAAGCAGCAATATCATCTGGGAATTTGTTGAAGATGCAAATTCTCATCCCTTGCTCCCTACTCAAATGTACCGAACCAGAAAATAAGGGGTAAAGCCAGCAATCTGGGTTTCACATGCCTTCCAGATGACTCTGATGTTAGAGTTCGAGAAGCCACTGTTATAGAGTGTTTTTGTGATGCATTTGAAGTGTTTATTTAATAATACCAGTGAAGAATGTATACTAAGTATTTATTTAAGAATATTGGAGAGGAATTTATATTAAGAACTTTTTGGTAACCAGTGAAATATTTTTTTAATGACTCCTGGTAATTGTTAAGAAAACTCACCCAATTGATGAAATAAGCAATTAAACCCAGGAAATTCCTAAAAACAGGTAACTAAGGAGTTGAGAGAACAGCTCCAAATCCAGATATGATGACTCAAGGGAATTTCAAGATTGCACACTTAAAATTTCTTTGATTAAATGTAATCAATTTTGCACTCTTTCTGGAAACAAGAATTCAACAGTTTATATAAAGCCCTCTAGGTCAGGGAGAAAGGAGAAGGATAGAAAAAGAGAGAAAGAAAAGAGAGAGAGAGAGAGAGAGAGAATAAATCCAACAGACATGCATATTTTGTTTATTAGAGAGGTGATTTATTGGTAAAGTTGAAAAGCAATCAGGCCTTTTTGTAGCCGCAGAAAATATTCCCAAAGGCCTTTTACCTCCCATTTAATACCTTGCTTCCCCAAGCTATCTACCAATGATAATGTAACATCACAGACACTAATATTCAGTCCATTCGTAGAACCTGGCAACGAGCCCCTGTCCTGAAGCCTGTGCTCTAGAGCCCCTCTGGCTCTCCTCTGACCAGTTCCATCCTTACAGGATCAACCTCCTTCTAGCTAGGTACCCAGGTCTCGACAGGTCACTGCCCAATGACTGCAAGTTTGCCTCAAGCGCCTCTGCCAGCTCTTCCCTTGGCCCCACCTCCCAAAGGCAGGCAGAAGAGTGGCCAGTGGATGGCTGTTTGCTCTTAGTATGGATGGAACTTGCGCTTATGCAGCCTGGAGTGTTCACAACATGGAAGTGAGACCCTTGGCAGAGCAAGGAAGGAACCAGGGATGAGAAGTGATGGTTAGGGGGCTGAAGCATGGAGGCTGGGGGGGCATGAGGCAGGCTGCTTCTCCCAAGGAAAGCTGAGAATTCTGATTCTATCTGGCCCTCTAGATCACAACAAAGGTATATTTGTCAAGGTGGGAAGACAGAACATATTTTATTAAATAATAAATTAATGTTTGATTTGTAAACACTTAGATAGTTTGTGGGTCTTGATTTGTACTCTTGCCCCAGGCCCCACAAAAGTTACTGATGGGTCTGCTAATACTGGGGTAGTTAGTCATAAATATTTTGGTCATGATAAGAAATGTTTTACATAATAAATTATTAATAGTATATTGGCCTTCTTATTTGTAAATAAATCTCCAGTGGATTTTCTGAATGTAAACCATTTCCTTGGCGTCCAATCAACTGAATTCCCGAATCCACTCTCCTTGAGAGCTGGATCCAAACAATAGGGACACTCCAAGACAGTGGCACTCATATGCTTTGCCTGAGTGCTTGTTGACATTCTGGGTGACATCAGTATCCTGTCTATAAGAGCATAAGGGAGAAGAATAGAAAAGAGGAATAAACTGAAGAAGAGCTGAAGCTCAATAAAAAGAACTCTCATTTTTATTAATAACCCATGAAAAAGAAAAATGTCAGCCATTACTCAGCCTCATTTTAAACATTTAGAATTAATGACACAAAAGCAAAAGTCTGATGCATCAATTTGGAAAAAGCTGTTATCAAGTACCAAGTGTCCCTTAAGTAAAATTATGGAAAATTGGAACAGAAATTCAATATATTATGCAAATAGAAAATTATGTGGGAGGCATAAAAGTAACGTATTGGAATCTACCTAAGCTCTAAAAATTAGGAATATCCTACTAAAACCATTTCTTTAGTACATACTGGAGACCATTTAAAGTGACTAAAGCTGACAAGGTATGTGGGAACTGTGGTGCCTTTAAGGCCAACTAACTGCAAGGGGGGTTGCCCAGGGGCCTGAGGCAGGTGGTAATGGAGAGCAGTGGCAACTCCCACCATCAGAGGCAGGTAACCTGCACTGTTCTCCTCCCGGGACTCTCCAAACAGATACTGTTTCAATGGGAATTATTTATTACAAAAATAGATAATTTTAATACTCTGCAAAGCTGAAACGAAGAACTTAGAACTCGTGACATGTGAGAATAGTATGTTGGTCTCTGATACGCACAGCTTGAAAACAATTTTTCTATTTGTGCTAAAAATCACAAGGAATAGTTCAGACCGTGGCTCAGTTTCTTGTAGATAAATATTTGAGTACTAGTGGCTGCAGATTGAAGAAATATAGCCCATACTTATCAACTGTAATATTTAGAAAGATCCCAAATATTATCTACCCTATCTTTTTCCAATTCCATCTGAGGGAGTCAGTAGAAAGTAGGAAAGACAAAAGTAGTAAATAGGAAAGGGGAGAAGTACAGACAGTAAAGTAATATTAATATGAATATATTATAATATATTTATGATTTTATTATTACATAAAGTAATATTACTTTACTTAATTAATATATTAAAATTATAATTAAAGTAATATATTATAATAAAGTAATATTAATAATATTAAATAATATATTTAGATATAACAGTTTCCTATTTAAAGGATTTTTATATACTCTGGTATATGCTTGTTATAAGCAGCCCATGAAGTTGGTAGTATACATTCATTTTAGTGAAGGAAAAAAGCTGGGCCTATGGTTAAATGAACTGTCCAAGTTCACACAGAACAGCTGTGAAGATTGGGCCAGAATCAATGAAATAATTTTCAGTTCTGTAGTCATAACATTAATGTTCATATTGATGCTGATGATGATGATACTTAACATATTTTGACGGATTGTTATGTGTTGGGCATGTCATTAGTTAATGCTGCGAGCCAGTAAGGCAGGAATAGTTACTGTGTTGATTTCACAGGCGTGGGGATAGAAGCTAAGTGACTGAGCCAAGTCACACAGGTGGCAAGGAGTGAAGCAAGAACTGGCCAGTGCTGTCTGCCCTTGCTCTTCATCATTACAGCTCAAGCTGTGGGGCAGACAGGTAAAATCACCAGCTCATCTTTTATTTCCAACATAGTGAAGGGGAAAGCTATGATTATCTTTTTCTATTCTTTCACTTTAGCATTCTTTTATGCTCTTCTTCCTTCATTCCACATGCATCAATTTCAAATCCTTTTAAGTTTACTTTTTAAGTTTTTTTAGTGCAGTTGGGTCAAACACTAACCTCTCCACTTCCCCAAGTAGAATTTTCAACCATCCATCTTCTAGTGATCTACATTTTCCTCCAGTAGATTTTTAAACCCTAAGAAGTTAAATATTGGATCTTTTTAAGAATATATTTTCCTATTCCACTCTACGTGCGTCCTGCGAGATATCAGTGTGGGACAGTCTATCAGTTATTTAACGAAGATGTAGTCTCTCCTTCTTCAATACAAACAGAACATTGGTATTGTGACCAGCTAAAAACTGTATTTCCAAGCACTTTTAAGATAGGAGTGGCCATAGGCACAGTTCTGGCTAACAAAATGTGAACAAAAGACATCTAAGACTATCTGTGTGAGCTTTGTCTTTCCTGATGAGGATGCTATCCTTCCTCCCTATCACTCTGTTCTTCCATCTGTAATGCTCAGGGAAGGCTAGAGATCAAGCATTTTGGATTCATCTGATAACCAGGTGCATGAAAGTCAGATGCCAAAAAGAGAGAAGCAGAAAGGAAGAAAGCACCTAAAAACTCTGATGACACCAAGAGTCACTGTACAGTCGTGGGTGGCTGATCTCTAGGCTATTTTCTATAAGAACAAAATAAACCCTTATTTGAATAATCAACTGTGATCTGTTTCATGCATTGAGAAGAATTTTATATGACACAGTGTGTGAATGCTGAGATATAGTGTAACCAACCACATTGGTACAACAACAAGAGCAAATCTAATGGCAACAAAACCATAAATAATTGTATCAAAAGAGTACACACTGAGGTTTCAGAGGTGTGAGTTTATACCCCAAAAATGATAAATCAAAGCTAGTTCCTATGGGCTCTTGGAATAGAGAGACATTTATTGACAAGAGACATAATCAATAGAGAAAGCAAAGAGAAACTAAATGAAAATACAAGTGTGAAAAAGGATATAAAGTGTACAACATGTTTATTTTACTCATGTAATTATCTATACATATTTAATTCTATGAGGCACTGAAGCAAAAATCAATACGCTAAATTTTCCTGGTAGAACTCTATTTAAGGCAAAATTATAAATCTGAGAAATGCTTTCATTGATGTCCCTTATTTTTTTACTACTTCCCTACTGAATTCTAATATATTCGGCCCCTTCTAAATCCTTATGAGTTCTGATGTAGTGTCTCATGTGCATCCTTGGTCCAGCCAAAGACCACCCCCAAAACTCATTTATCCTGTTTTTTTAAACCTTTAGGGCACAGATACACTAAACCATCCTAATATGTTAACTAGGAAATATGCCCTCCTCTTTGTATAAAATACCCTTGAAAACTTAACACATGCTTCTGGTAGGCCTTTAAGGCATGGCTAATCACAGGAATTTCAGGTACCATGACACTGATGGACTTTTCACCTCCCCTTAAATGACTCTCTTTGGGGAACTGCCTATTCCTTTTGCAGAACCAGCCCTGTCTCCAGGAAGGAAGCCATCCCAGAGATGATGCTTGAACAAAATAACAGTCATCACTGACCCCGTCCCTTAAGCAAATTCTTTCAGGATACTCCAGAAGTGCCTTTCTCTGAACTTTTACTACTGAGCTCTGCACATTCTCCAGTGGGCACTGTGTAACTCCAAAACTATCTTACTTTGGTTTCATAGCATCTAATCCCAAGCTTAGAAACCCAGCAGTTTCTGTAATTCAATGCACCATTTTCCTTCACTAACTTTTGCATTGTGTTATTATACTTGTTTGTTGAGTCCCTTAGGATATATGGATTAAAATGGCTATTAGAGTAACTTTCATTTCTATTTAATTGAAAGTTACTGGTCAGACAAGTGTTCTATGTAATTGTTCACATGGGATGTTAAAAAAAAAAATCCATACTGTATTTTCCCAGACCTAAGCAGATCTGTATGATTTTCTTTTACTTTGATACGTACTTCTTTTCTGAACAAACCCTGAACTAAACGACCTCACCAATTTAGTTTAAACCTCTAACCTGGAAAAGTTTTTGCTCTTGAGATTCTTTTGTGACTCTAATCCTTTCTTTACAAATTGATTAGTAGATGAGAAATTTGAACATTCAAGTCTCTAAAATGGATGATTTTTTAAAAATCAAATAATTCTAATTCCATATAGTTCTTCTTAATAACTTTTTATAACTGTATCTATGTTTATCTATTGTTTCCTCTTGTTCCCCACTTAGAGAATGAAATTCAGCATTTACTAAAATGAAGTACCCGATGGACAATTACACTTAATGTGTGTATTTTCTCTTTTTCTGTCTCAGTGTATTGAAGTTATGGATTCAGACAGAATCTCCTTGCAAATGTGGACAGCAGACTGCACTCTGTCTTTTCATGCTGTCATATTCCTTTGTTGATATCTCTGTTTTAAGATGAGTTTGCCCCATGCATCACCAATTGTCTTTTGTTTTCACGCTGCAGGGAAGACTGGGCTAATCCATATGTCACTATGAAACTTCAGGCCTCTCTGTTTGACAGGTAGCAAGCCTGACAGCAATCTATTGAAAATGCATTTTAGGCAGCAATCTATTGAAAATGTGGTTTAGACTATCATTTTTCCAGTCTAATTTACTCTTAATAAAATGACTTTGAAGACAAGGGGTCCACTCTGTGTTGGTTTGCTTCTTTCAGATAATTGCATTTTGAGAAAGACACCCTGACAGTTTTCACAAATACAAAAATGATGAAATTCCCTTGGGAATAAAATGAGATAGCTTCACAATAAATAGCATCTTTTAGCCTAAGTGATCCCAAAGCACTTTGGAAACTGGGCATTCATATGACTCCCCAGGGGTAGGAAAGCAGACACACGTTTATCCAAGCCCTAGAGGAAGACATACTCTATACTGTGCAAGAAAAAATACCAGCACCCTTCCCCAGAACACATACACCTTTACAAAACAAGGAATATTTATGTACTATGTACATATGCTACAGTTGTTGGCAAAATATTACAAAAATGTATGCATACAAATTATTATAAAACAAAAAGAATAGCATCAAATTATTTTTTAATATGGCTTCATTTAAAAAATTCACTTCATGATGCACATTTATTCACAGATCATTTCTTCTCCCTCCAAAGGTAAAGCAAAATAATAAAAGTTTGTATCTACTGTCTCTTTTCCATATTCTGATACCCTGGCAAAGTCATTTATCAGATCTCCAAATTTGAAAGAACAAATCTCTATGGAATTGTCCTCACATGAAATTTAGAACAAATTTTCCCAGATGAATACATAATCACCCAGTAAAAAGTGTTAATTTATAAAGTGGATGATTTTTTAAAAGAAAAAACAGCTTTTGTGTTTTATTAACACAACATACAGAGAAAAACAGTTTGAGGGTTGTTTCAGTAGCTCAGAGATAGTGTCATGGACACAGAATCTGTCCATCTTTCTGTGGTGGGTGGTATTTTATAAGCCATTGCAATATTGCTAAAATTTTTTAAACCCTCAAAGTTTCTGTATCATCAGCATCATCAAATGTTAATTATGTTGAAAGTATCTGCTCTGTAGTTTAGTCATAATACAAACAAAGTATGTTTGTTTTAATAACTTAATTGGTCATTCATCTCTTTTTGCTATATCAATGATAATTAAATTTTAAAATGAAAGAAAAATGATAATTACATTTTAAAATTGGAGAAAATAGTTAATGTTACTTCTCTGTTTAGCTAGGATGCTGGATACATAAATTTGTTTTCACTTATATTAATTATCATTTTGATAAAAGAATGCTATTGTATTTCTGTTCTTGGTGAAATGGAGTAACTAACACACAGAGCCTCAGCACTGAGAAAAGGACAGTGAAGCAAACACTGAGTGAAAATGACAGGGTCCCTGGGAATATTCATGTTCGTTATTTTGCAACGTCCCTCATAGCCCTTTAGCCTGATTCTAAAAGGAAAAAAAATAATGACCTTTTCCTGAGAAAGGAGCTTTCTCCTCAATCAATTCTCTCTCTCTCTCTCTCTCTCTCTCTCTCTCTCTCTCTCTCTCTCTCTCTCTCTCTCTCTCTCTCTCTCTCTCCCGCCCCACCCCACCCCATCTGATAAAAATCCAACACCACCACATGTTCTGGGAAGCGTTTTGTTAAACTCACACCTAGGGCTGTGCTTTATAATCTCATTGTAGTGGAGGTTTGGATTTTTTCCCCTGAAAAAATGTAGTGGATTTAATACTTAGAATATAATGTTTTGGTGCCATCTGGTGTATAAGTGGCAGGTTTGCAGCTTCACTTTAGGATCCAATAAAATGTTTCTGAGAAAGGACTGAAAAAAGAGCCAGGCAGGTGTGGAGACCCTGCAGCCTTAGTGCCACATGTGGCCTTCTGGATCCTTGACTGTAGCCTTTTGATCGAATCCAAATTTCACAGAACAAAACTTTATATTCAAAGGGGTGCAGAAGAGAAACCAGTCACCTGGTTGACTGGACAACCTCTACCACCTTCGATTTCTCTTACTTCCAGTCTGGTCTCCATAGTGCAACCAGGGCTGTATTTTCAAAATGCAATCTGATCATAGTGCCACCCATGCTTAACGTGCTTCTTGCAGAATCCCCTTCCATTAAGATAAAGACTAAACTCCAACATGTACTGCAAGTTTTTGTGTGATCACCCCCTACTTTCTGGTCTCACTCTGTACGCTGCCCTCTCCTGTGCACTCAGCCTTAACCATTCTGGCTTCCTGCACAGCCCATTTTCCCTACCACAGTACCTTTGCATATGCCGCTTCTGCTCCCTGGGACCTCCTCTCTTACTCCTTCATCTAGTTAACTCTTACTCATCTTTCAGAACTTGCTTCTAGTTCACAGATTCTCCTCTCACCTTTTAAAGTCAAAGTCCCTGACCTTAAGATCTAATAGCACCAAACTCTCTTTGTTCAGGCAAAAATCACACTTGAAATTGTATTCTTAGAAATTATTTGAATGTCTATCTTCCCTGCCAGAACATAATTTCTATAAGGACAGAGACAGCATATATTTTCATTCATCATTGTCTGTTCTTGGGCTAACACAGTCCCTAGATTAATCAATACTTCTTAAAGAAAGAAGGAATGGAATGAGTAAGAAAACAAAAAAGAAGAAAATGGTAGGAAATAATAAAAATGATTACTTTGATAAAAACTAAATTTTTAAAAAAATTTGATATATACTTAAAAGTTTTCTTAAGCAGACCATCCTGAACCTTCTTCATGATCCAGTGTATATTGTGAATACTCTTCTATAATTCTAACAGCTAAGGGTAATGGTAATGGAGTGTTGGGCATTGCTCAGGCCAGACAGCCAAAGATCCAATCACAGCTTCTGTGCTCTCCAGCTGGGAGATCTCAGGAAACCACCTTCGTCTTTGTAATGCTCAATTTCCTTATGTATAAAGAAATAATAGGAGTACCCACCTCACAGAGTTGAGAAGAATAAATCAGGAAGCTCAGATGATGTACTCTGTAAATCCTCAAAGCAATACTATCTTTTACCATCTTCCATAAATGAACTCTGTTGTAACACCCTGTCACCCATGGGTGGCAACTCCAGACACATTTATTTTGCCTTTGCTTTCCCAGTCCTTCCTCCTTCTTGCCATCTGGGTGTATCACGGCAAAACCCTCTTCATCCTCAAAGACCTAATTCAAATGCTGCCTCCTCCAGGAAGTCTTCCATGCCTCCTTCATAAAAACCCACATATAGTTGGTTAAAGTATCCTCTGTTGGCCCATTCATACTTCATGAACTCATATGACACTACATAGGTGCTCACAACAAGTCCCAAATGGTCAAATCTCTATTTTTAATTTTTTTATTTTAAAAAAAACACTTGAAATATATCTGTAGTACAAGGTGTCTAATTTGGAACCAGATTAATATGCCTTTTTGTGCAATCTTCCCGATGCTATAACTTCCGACTATCATACTACTGGCACTTATTTAACACATGCCATGTGGCAGCATGGAGCTGTTTAAGACCTACCCTAGGAAACTGTAAGGGGAGGTAAGAGGACAGCAAGCGATAGAGTCTGGGTACTGTCGACCACCAGAAGAAAAAAGAACAAAACCCCAGAGACTGAGGAGGATGTGGCCAGCTGGGGGACAGCACGTCTCCCACAGGAGAGTCCCAGTGGGGGCCCGTGAAGGACACACAAAAACAGGAGACCTTAATCACCTGGCAGCCCCTCGAGCACAAAGCCATCCTGCAACACTACCAAACACGGGGGGACTTCTCTTGTACTTTCTTCCCACTGGAGGAAGATCCAGATGACAGGGAGGAGAATTTCTAACTTTAAATCACTCTTGGAGTTTTTATTGTTATATGAGATCAAACTATTTTCAGAATAGAAGTAGCATGTACAACCTTGAATATCTGAAAAATTTCTTAATATCTAAAAAGTAACAGAAAATTCATCAGTCAGCCTATATTTCCAACCAGCAGGAGGGGAAGGACTTCCCTACTGAATACATTTTAAAAGGACAATGGGCAATAAAAATAAAGATGCTTTCTGATTATATTATTAGTCCTGCTTGTTCTAGACATAGCAGACATACACATATTATTTACTTTAATTCTCATAATACTATGAGAGAAATCCTAGTATCACTAGGTATTATTTCCATTTTAAAGATGAGAAACTAATGCATTGAAAGTTTAGATAAGTTTGGATTCTAAATATAAATTCAGTGTTTGAGCCCATGTTATACTTAGCTAACTCTGCCATTGGTGCCTCAATATAATATTACATTCTGTAAGCATATTAAGCATTCTAAGTTTATTCTTTATATTCGCAATTTCCTCTCTTCCCTTAAAATGGAATTCTACGCAAAAGCTCATTTTATTGACTCAGTGACATTTTTGGCAGCTTCCAGAAAATTCTAGTACCAGGGATTCCCTCCTCACTAGAGCACCATGAAGCCAGTCCTCCCCTCTCTAATGCATGGAGGGGCTGCCGGAGGCTGCACATAAAGATCTCTATTTCTTTGGAACATGTAAAATTGTCTTCCATTCTGAACCTTAGAAAATCCCTTTTTAGTCTAAGGAAAAGTGTCTCTTCCTCTAATTCTTTTCATCTAGGCAGCATGGGACCAGAGGTTCTTTGTATTAAAAAGTTGCATTTCTAGATTCCCTTAAAAAATTGGAAATCTGGCTTCCCCAGGTTCATATTACCACAGAACAAAAGCTGGTGCAAGATAGCAGTCACCTTCTTTATCCCGGCCCCGTGCCCTCCAGCTCACCACAGACCCCTCAGCTCACCCTCCCGTCACTGTATCTGCCAGATCCATCTAATGTTTGGATTTGTGAATCTTGGCTTCAGCTTTTAGAAACAAAAGCCAGGAAGGTTTGCTGTGACTTCTTTAGAATCCTCCCCAAAAGGGATGAAGCAGAATAGGCTATCTGCTGTTCTGGATGACAGGGGAAAAAAAATTTAGGGCAAGAGGGGAGAAAAAACTCTTAAAATTTGATCCACCTGCTAACTTGCCCTAGTAAGGAAAAATTACTTACCTTCTCGTATACCTGAGAGTGTAGTATGAAGTGCACACCTGCTCCACTGAAAGTTAAAGGCTATGTTCAATATTCCACATTGTGCAAAGTAGGCCTTCCATAAATATTTACCCAAGAAAGTTGTTTTACTATTTCCAAGTAGATTAGCACAAAAATATTTAAGATCAGCATCTGTGCTTAACACACAGACAAGAATTTATTATAGAGATTTTAATTGCATCTAAACTCACATGTACTAACAAGTTTGCCAACTCCTATCCTTTGGAATTGCAAAGTACGCAAGTGAGAAAAACACATTTTTTGGTGGGTAAATAATTAGTTCTTTTGGCCCTTGAACATTATTAAAGAGGGAGTTGTTAGAAAGCTGTCACTTTATCCCAGAAGTGTCACCTATACAGATCAAATCCACACAAAGTAACGAAGGATTCAGAAGAGTTACCTGGATAAATTCAGTAACCTGGTATTTCTTCTGGGTAACAATACTCTTGACTTGTCAATAAAATAAGGGCTTATGCTTTTTGACTAAATTTCCAAAGTAATTGAATACATATATATCTGACCCAAGAAAGAGTAAATGATAACAATGAAGTGCCTAAAACAAGGAGAGCTCTATAATATGAAGGTGTTTGAAAAGACTCATTGCCCTTACAGCTAATGATAGACTGTTTCTCTAAGAGCTCTAATGCTGGGTTTTGCTATTAGTTTAGCCTAGAAGAGCAACAAACTCCCAGCTTTCCAAACCACTCTTGTTCTTCCATTTTTATTTTTTCCGTAGGATTAAATATTCAAGGCTTGAATCAGAATGAGGCCTATAAAAACAAATACTGGACCCAGTATATTTTCAGATATCATTTCCCATTTGGAAGCCCAGATCCTTTCATGGAAGTTATGCTGGCTTATCAGCTGGCTTTAGCAAACACAATGGTAGGTAATAATAACTGGCACTCATTGATTATCTATAAAGTACTAAATATTTTGCATGTGTTTTAAGTATATCTCATTCTTATAACAACCCATGTTTTATAAAGGTGGGATTAAAGCTCAAAAAGGTGAAGTGACTTGTTCCTAGTCACACAGTAACACAGTAATTGAATTATGAGTTAAAAGCATTTCATGTGCTTTTAACTCATGGTCTAAAACGCAATGTACCCCTAAACTCAAGCCTCAGCGGTATCATTAAAACACTCTAGGGAGGCCTAGAGAAGGGTCATGGCATCAGGATTTTGGATGAATGGATAGGAAGATGCTTTGTGCTCATACTTGTTAGAGAAAAGAAATATAATCTGAAGCGCAAGAGCCAGAGGATTTACCACCAGAAGGCATTTTGAGTCAGAGAAGGCAATCCCAACATCCCCCAACATCAGCCTCAACCCACACCCGTGGCTGCGGCTGTGTTATTGAGGGCTGGAAGTGCACACGAGGTACTTTCATCTAATAATTTTAAAACACTGAATTAGTATCTCCTGATTACACCTTATGGCATACACAATTCATTTGTCATTTTATCTTAACTCAGACATGAGAATTAGAGGCCTTTCTGGGAAAGAAAATAAGCAAAATAAAAGGAGGTCTAAATTTTCCTATCAAAATTTTGAAAAATAACAGCTGCAAAATGTCTCCCAGGAAAGAGTGATTTAGAATTATGTATGTGTGGGGACTGAGGAGAAAAAATGTCTCAGTTGCAATTCAAATGCAAGCATTGAAGTATTTCAAAGTTTAGGGGTAGTCCCTGGAGTAGGTATGTAAGTTGTCCTTCCACTCGTAAATCTACATTTGACGTTCATGAACTGAGGACATTCAAAGGAAAAGGAGGCTGCAGAAACGTGGAAAACCTTTTTTGAACTAGACAAACAATTGTTTCTCCCCAGACCAAAAAAAAGTAATAGAAGAGAATTTCTCAAAATAGGCATCTCTAACCACCTGTATCAGGTCAGCTGGGAGTGTTTATTAAAACTGCAGCCGTCTAAGCTTCATCCTTGATGTTCTGCAGCTGAATCTCTGGGGGAAGGGACCGTGAAACTAGGCTCTAAACCAAAACCTCCTAAGTGATTATGATGCATATTAAATTCCAACAATCTCTGGGATAGAGAGTATTTAGAATTTTTGTTGACTAGAATGGGTTATCTCAAATGATATTCTAACAGATGGCAAAAATCAGTGTCAGTGATAACTCATGATCAAATCAATTTTTAAAATATACATGTAAAAAAATACTGAACAGTTATTAGTCATTATGAACATGGCAATTTCTCTATAAGGAATAGTGTGCAACATACAAGAACATAAGGAAAGCTCATGAACAATCATGTGTAGGTGGATGTGAGGAGGGGTCCTATTTACTGATGTTAGGCACCATTTGCTAACTAACCATTGCAGTGCATCTATCTGTTTATGGTCCATTATGCATTTGAACCAGCCTCAATCCGAGCTCCTTAGTCAATTCTTCTCAACTATCCAAGACCCAAAATAATAGCCAGTATTTGTAGAGCAATGCTCATATAGCAAACACCATGCTTTATACACATGAGCTCACATAAGTTCTACAACAACCCTCTGAGGTAGATTTGAGCACTATTCCCATTTTACAGACAAAGAAACAAGGAATTAGAAAAGCTAAATCACTTGTATATGATCACACAGCCTAAGGAATCATATACCCGGAACTCAAATCCGGTTCTGCTAGATTCTTATCTAAAGATGAATTTCCTCCTGAAAATAATTTCTCTCTCTTCTATACTCCATTTCACATTCTAAGCCTTCTATCACCGCTGAAATTTCACTCTACAGAATTCTTTGTTGGGAGGGAGGAGAGATTGCTAATCAAAACATTAGAATTCTCCTTTTACATAAAAATGCTGATAGGCAGGGGATGCTAGATGTCAGTCCTTCAAACCTTAATAAGAGTCATCAGTGAGTGCTGTGCAACTTGCAGAACTAGATGAGAGGAAAGAGCCCCTACAGGGCAGAAATATGATTGGGGCGCACTGACATGCTCACATGGGCAGGGCTGGAAGGGGTGGCAGAGTAAAGTCCTCTTATTCCTGAGGGAAATTTGAGGGTCCTGAGTGCTTGAAGTCCAGGGAAATGGGACTGCTCAGAAGTGAGCATGTTAATCTGTAAATGTGATTCACCTAAAGTCGATCCTGGTTGTATTAATGTTCTACTTTCAAAAGACTTGGGCCTGAGGCCCAGCTCTGCCATATTCCAGATGGGTTAAAGTTGACCCATATATGTCTCTGTAGTTGGAACTCTTGCCCAGTGGTCAAGCTTCTTAAGGTCTGAGGCCACTGTCAACAGTCTTATGAGAGCACATGGCCCTATAATGTGTAAGACATCATTGGAGTAAACTGGCCACATCTTAAGCCTGACTCATAAAAGGAAACTTGCATAAAAAGATTGTATCTATCAGAACCCACCGATTCTTTCAGTATTATCTTTTATAGCTGCCCAATCATATTTCTCCTATATCTCTGTCAGTTGCCATATCCTATAGAATAAAATAAACATCAGTAAGAGAGGTTTCTGATATTTGCCTTTTCATAGCCTCACCATTCTGAACTCCACAGTACGTAACATTATCAAAAACTAAACAAAGCAAACCATTGCCTACAAGTAGTTCTAGATTTTTTTCAAGTTATTTAATTTTTATCTAAGGTACAGAAAACTTGGTTCCTTGAAAGGGCCACAGAACAGTACAGCTAAGGAAAATACACAATGTAGTAGTGGTGGTATTCTAAAGAATTAACAGAGAACATAGAAAAGCTCAGGTTTTAGGGTTGGATGGCCTGGGTTGGGACCTGTTTCACCATTTACTGGATGTATGACCTTGAGTAAATTAATATCTCTAAGCCTCAGTTTCCACATCTGAGTTTAATGTACCCATCACTTAGGAAGTGATGATTAAATACACTCATGTACATTCAATGTTTGTTATAAAGCCTACCACAGAGTAACGACTCAGCAAATGGTGGCTATTATTATTAAAAAATATAAGTCAAAGGACAAACAGCTATATTTCTTTCTCCTGCCCCTCCCAGAGTTAAATACCTATAATCCCTTATCGGAAAGAATTATTGAATATTCATAAGACTTTAATTTCTCTACAGTATCGTTTTATGAGATCTTCAGTAATAAAATAATTCATTTCAAATAAATGAGAGAATAGGAAGAAAATTATCCTAGCACTTAATCTTTCTCCATCTCTTCATCCATAAAAGGAGTGAGAATACCCATTAGTGTTGTGTAGATAAAATCAGTTCATATATGTAAAAATACTTCATAAATTGTATGATACAGATTAAGTTTAAGATATTTTTATTTCTTATTTAGGATAGAAGTGATTGAAGATGTAGAAAGAAATTTTAAATATGAAAAGAAAGAACACTCAATAGCTGCCTCATCAGAAAGCATCATTTCTATCTAATTTTATCCTTATTACTGAAGGTCAATCTATACTACCTTTTTAAAAAATTTATCAATGATAGTGATATATTATGAGATTAAAAATATATCAACTGTTATCATTTCAGTGTCTCATATCTTTATAATACAGTTTCCCAGGTAAGTTTTGTGAAAACGAAATTGCCTAAACTACCAAAGAAGCTTGTCTATCAGCCCCTATATTTAGCATTCTAGAATTTCAATTCTAAATGCATTTAGCATATATCATTTGCCCAGCATTCATTCTCCAAAAGAGACAATGGCACCTGAAGTATATTCTAGAATTAATATTTTAAAATAACATGGACTTTTTCTTAGTGTTTTATAACTGGATGGAGACATTTTCATGTAAGACGCATTCCCAGCACCAACTTGAAATTTTATCTATTTAATTAGGGTTTGCATATGTAGTGAAACCTGGCAAAGTGAACATATCTATAGAAAATGAATTTTTATCCTGTGTTCTTACAAAATGTATATATGTGAGTGTATGTATATATATTCCTAAACCTCGTTCCAGAAAAGCTATTTTCAGGTTTATGTAGAATTTAGGTGGTTTCCCTGAGTAAGTCTTTGGTAGGACTCACTTTGCCAAGCTGATGATACTATTATGGCCTGTGTTTAAGACTTAAAAGTTTATGTACTATAGTTTACTTATTAAAGTGAGTAAAATATTTTTAAACTCCCTTTCTTTATAAAGGGAATAGTTTCCCTTGGACAGAAAGAGTATTATAAGCATAAAAATTAGAAGGTGTAATAGCATAGTAGTTAAAAGAGCAAGGTCTAAGATCATACTGCGTAGGTCTGAAGTATGCTCTGCATGTGTAGCTGTGTAACTTTAGCCAAGTTTCTTCGCTATTCTTTGTCTCAGCTGTCTTATCTTTAAACTTTTGTTGCCTATACACAAAAACTTTTATCAAATGCTTCAGTTTAATCTTAAATTGACTGAATAAAGGTAAGGAATACCAAGGCCAATAATGTGACCCAGTAGAAGAATTTATATAGGTAGATGAACTCCTTGTGCAACCAATGTGACATGATATTTTTCCTTTCCAGTAAGAAAGGCAACAGCTTATTCTACTTTACTAAATGAAGGCTTTGCAGCTAGTATCTAACTTTAGTCCTAGAATAATTTCTTTGGAGAGTGAAGATAATGTTAATACCCACTGGTATCAAACAATTCAATAAGAAAAAACAAATAACCCCATTAAAAAGTGAGCAAAGGGCATGAACATTTTTCAAAAGAAGACATACAAATTGACAATATACATATGAAAAGATACTCAGCATCACTAATCATCAGAGAAATGCAAATTAAAACCACAATGAGATGCCATCTTACTCCTGTCAGAATGGCCATTAATAAAAAGCCAAAAAACAATAGATTTTGGCGAGGCTGTGGAGACAAGGAAATGCTTATATACTGTTGGTGGGAATACAAATTAGTACAACCTCTGTTGAAAACAGTATAGAGATTTCTCAAAGAACTAAAAATACATCTACTATTCGATCTAACAATCCAACTACTGGGTATTTACCTAAAGGAAAAGAAATCATTATATCAAAATGATACCTGTACTCAGATGTTTCTTGCAACACTAATCACAATAGCAAAGACATGGAAGCAAACTAAATGTCCATCAACCAATGATTTGATAAAAATAATGTGGTGTATATATACCATGGACTGCTACTTGGCCATAAAAAAGAATGAAATCATGTCTTTTGTAGCAATTTGGATAAAACTGGACACCATTTTCCTAAGTGAAGCAACTCAGGAACAGAAAATCAAATACCACATGTTCTCATTTATAAGTGGGAGCAAAACAATGGGTACACATGAACATACTGAGTGGAATAACAGACACTGGAGATTCCAAAAGGTGAGAGGGTAGGAAGAGGGTGAGGGATGAAAAATTACCAACTGGGTACAATGTACACTATTTGGGTAATGGGTATACTGTAAACCAAGGCTTCACAACTATGCAATATGTCCATGTAACAAAACTATACTCATATTCCCTAAATCTATAACAATTAAAATAGAATACCTACTGATGGCATGTTTAGTTTATCATTGCATTTATATATATAGTGGTATATATATATAGTGGAAACTCACTCACGGTGATTTTCCAGAAGCACATCTGAGATTATAGCTACTTCATGCCTCCATAGTCTTATTTTCTTCTTCACCTTTTTGCATCCTTTAAAAAAGGTTGTAAGTCAAAATCATTTAAATTGTTGATATTCCTTCTCAAACATCCTTTATAAAGGAATAAAGTACTTTTCTTCTCATTGACTTCAAAAACATCTACACTCAATGAAATGTAAGCGCCTATATTATTGCCTTCTGTGTCCCCTGCACTATCTGGGAATTATGTTACATTTTCCAAGTAAGCCTTCCTTTAAGGTAGTAACAGTAGTCCAAGAGTGGGCATACTCCTGGCCAGGGGCCAAATCTGGCCCACCACCTGTTTTTGTATAGCCTATAGTCTAAGAATGATCTTTATTAAATTGTTAGAAAAAAATCAAAAGAAGCATAATATTTATGACATAAAATTATATAAAATTCATATTTCAGAATCCATAAATAAAATATTATTGGAACACAGCCATGCTAATTTCTATATTTATTGTCTATTATCTAAGGCTGATTTTGTACAAGAGCAGAAAGGAGTAACAGAAATCATATGGCCCACAAAGCCTAAAATAAGAAAATGCTGCTGACCCTCCATGTAGCCTAACTATACCTCAGAAAGAATAGAAAACTTGCATTCTAACAAGCTCATAGCCCAAGTTCTACAAAGACAAGAATATAATGGTATTTATCTGATAACTGTAGAATACTCTTCCACTTCAAGACAAGATAGAAGACAAAGACCAATACTTTGCCAGCTAACAAACTCCACTTAAAGATTTCTCATTATAAGAATGTTCCCAAGCTGTCGTTTAGTACTGGTTTGACCCTAATTATGCTAAATGGAGGCTTATTTTGGTTACTGTGTTCTAAATCTTACATAGACAGCAAAACACCAAGTCCACTTCACATCCCAGGCAGTTGGTATGTTAATGTCTGTGAGGCCCACATGTCTTCTGGGAAGGTGGTGTAGGAAATTCCTCCTGCAGAACTGCCATGTTGGGTACTGGTTAGCATGTATTGACTCACCTTCTGCTCTATTCCAACCATTGCTCTCAGTTATGAGGATACAGAGTTGAGCAGAAAAGCAAAGTCTCTGCTCTCAAGGGAGGCAAAACACAATGAACAAAGCTGGGAGCAGTGGCCTATAATTCCAGCACTTTGGGAGGTCATGGCAGGAGGATGGCTTGAGGCCAAGAGTTTGAGACCTGCCTGGGCAACATAGTGAGACCCTGTCTCTACAAAAAGTTAAAAAAAAAGAAAAAAAGGAAAGAAAAAAAAACACAATGAAAGAAATCAACCATAAACAAATGAATACATGAGGAATTGCTGAAAAGTGCTATCAAAGCATGATGTATAAAATGCTGAAAGATTCCACTTATTTGTGATACCTAGAGCTGTCAAATTCTTAGACACAGAAAGAGAATGATGGTTGCCAACGACTAGGGGAAGAAAAGACTTGTTTAATGTCATAGATGATGATGTGGCTTTGAAGAATTTTGCCAAATACTTTCTTCACCAATCTCATGAGGAGAGGGAACATGCTGAGAAACTGATGAAGCTGCAGAACCAACGAGGTGGCCGAATCTTCCCTCAGGACATTCAGAAACCAGATCATGATGGCTGGGAGAGTCGGCTGTATGCAATGGAGTGTGCATTACACTTGGGGAAAAGTGTGAATCAGTCACTACTGGAACTGCACAAACTGGCCACTGACAAAAATGGCCCCCACTTGTGTAACTTCCTTGAGACCCATTACCTGAATGAGCAGGTGAAATCCATCAAAGAATTGGGTGACCATGTAACCAACCTACGCAAGATGGGAGGCCCTGAATCTGGCATGAGGAAGTATCTCCTTGACAAGCACACCCTGGGAGACAGTGATAAGAGCTAAGCCTTAGGCTAACTTCCCCATAGCCACGGGGTGACTTCCATGGTCACCCAGGCAGTACATGCATGTCGGGGTTTCCTTTACCTTTTCTGTAAGTTGTTCCAAACATCCACTTAAGTTCTTTCATTTGTACCATTCCTTCAAATAAAGAAATTGGGTACCCCCCCAAAAAAAGGTTTTTTTCAGTTTTGCAAGACAAAAATAGTACTGGAGATAGATAGTGGTGATGGTTGTACAACAATATAAATTACTTAATACCACTGAACAGTACACTTAAAAACAGTTAAGATGGATCATGAGAGGTGGCTAACGCCTATAATCCTAGCACTCTGGGAGGCCAAGGTGGGGGCTTAAGGTCTGGAGTTCAAGACCAGCCTGAGCAAGAGCGAGACCTCGTCTCCACTAAAAAATAGAAAGAAATTAGCTGGACAACTAAAAATACATAGAAAAAAATAGCTGGGTATGGTGCCGCATGCCTGTAGTCCCAGCTACTTGGGAGGCTGAGGCAGGAGGATTGCTTGAGCCCAGGAGTTTGAGGTTGCTGTGTGCTAGGCTGACACCACAGCACTCTAGCCTGGACAACAGAGCCAGACTCTGTCTCAAAAAACCCAGTTAAGATGGTAACTTTTGCCTTATGTGTATTTTACCACAATAAAAAACATTGGAAAAAATTATAGGAATAAATTATAGGGAAAAAATTATAGGGATAAAAAATTCTCTCATAAAGGGGAGGGGGGAAAAAGACAGATCACCTATTGAAACAAAGAAGAGAAAGAAAGAAAGAAAGAAAGAAAGAAAGAAAGAAAGAAAGAAAGAAAGAAAGAAAGAAAGAAAGAAAGAAAGAAAGAAAGAGAGAAAGAGAAAGACAGAAAAGAAAAGAAAAAAAAGAAAAAAAGAAAAGGAAAGAAAGAAAAAAAGAAGAAGGAAAAGAGCATTCAATTTCTTACCAGGAACACTGGGTGCTAAAAAACAATAAAGAGGTCAGGCAGTGGCTCATGCCTGTAATCCTAGCACTCTGGGAGGGTGAGGTGGAAGGATCCCTTGAGGCCAGGAGTTTGAGACCAGCCTGAGCAAGAGTGAGATTGCATCTTCACTAAAAATAGAAAAAATTAGCCAGGCATGATCATGTGCTCCTGTAGTCCCAGCTACTCGGGAGGCTGAGGCAGAAGGATTGCTTGAGCCTAGGAGTTTGAGGTTGCTATGAGCTAGGCTGATGCCATGCCACTACAGCCCAGGTGACAGAGTGAGACTCTGTCACAAAAATAAAACAAAATACAGTGAAGAAAAATATATTCAAAATTTCATGCTAAAATTATTTTCAGTTTAGATTTCTATATACAGACAAATTATTAACTTTCTACTAAGGTAGAATAAAGTTCTTTTCAGACATAAAAGAGAACACACACACATGCATACAGGTACATAAGATACAATGATGATGGCTGGCTAAATGGCTGCTATTTATGGTAATGCATTTGCAGTTTTTAAAAATATTTTGAATAGGTAATTCATTTACATGGTTCTAAAATCAGAATGTCTAAAGAGATATACAGTAAAACTCCCCCTCTTATGCTAACCTCCATGTGTGTTCTCAGTTTGTTCCCACTGTACCTTCCCAGAAGTAACTGCTATTGTTGGATTCTCAGGCATACTTCCAGAACGTTTCTATGCATACACAAGTAAATTTGAATATAATTTTCTTCTTCCTCGTCCCTTCCTTCAAATGGTTGGTTTAAATAGGGTGAGTTAGTAATGTGTCTCTAAGGCACGAGTATAAGGAAGATTCAGCCATGTGAAGATCTGGGAGAAGAACACTCCAGGCAGAGAAAAGAATGAGACCAGAGGCTCCAAGGCAGGAACTGATAGTAGTGAGTTTAAGGATCAGAAGGAAGATCAAACTGCTCAGTGTAGAGTGAATAAGGAAGGTGTCGCAGAAGAAAATGTAGAAAAGGAGAAAGAGGCCAGTGATTCACTCTGGAGTAGTAGCTGACAGATGTCCAACCCTGTCTTCATTGAGAAACTGCCCGCCATGGTAGCCATTTCTGCCTCTACCCCATAAGGACCATTATGGTAGTTTGCTCTCAAAAAAGGCATTCCATTTACCACCACTTGTTCCAGGAATCAGTCAGCTATATAAAACCCACACCCTTAATGATAAACACTCCTTCCATTTTTGTAGTGGTCCCAGACTGCTCATTTGCCCCCTGGAAACCAACCAAAGAATGCCTGAAGACCACATAGAAAGTTGCCTCCCCTTCCGAAAGTCGCACCTTAATAGAATGCCTCCCAATCAGAGACTGTGTTTCCTTTTTTACTCTGGAAAACATACTCTTTCTGTCACCTTAGAATTCCTGCCAAAAAGTGATGACAAATAAGTTCTCTTGATCTGTTTATGAGTAAACAATTTTGGCTAATTTTGTCTCTGACACAGTTTTGTCTTTGACATCATAAAACAGTTACACTTTTGGCCTAAGAATGGAGCCCCACCTCACCCTCACTCATGAGATAGAGAGGGAGGAAGAAAGGGAGAAATCAACAAATGCTATTTTATTTTATTTTATGTGTTCTCTATGCTTCCTAAACTCCATCTCCAAATACTATTTCCAAGTGCTTATTTTATTTTAGCTCCAAAATTGGCATTCAGAGGAGGTTTTTTCTCAGACTAAAGACCTCTATTTTGTCCAATTTATGCATAGAAATAAACTAATGAAACTTTCCAATGCTTTATTTAAATAGTACTTGGATGTAGTTTCCAAAAGGCAATATTATGACTCAGCATGCATATTTAGAGAAATTTTGATGATTTCTTTTAAAATTCTAATTACAGTTTAAATAACCTAATTGCTATTCAAAATCAGACACATTATTTGCCCAATTCAATATACTTTTCAAAAATATTGCCAAGGATTAAAATAAATTATAATGTATAGTGCATAATTTCACCTTAATTATGTATTTCTATGATTGGTTTCCAAATTCAGTATTTCTGTTATCTTTGTAAATCATCTTCCTCTTCCACAGTATTTCTTGCTTTATAAAGGGGTAATGCTAAAAAGATGAGACTCTTAAAATTTTTGAATGTTTTTATTATGAAAGTAATACATACTTATAAAGATGTAAAACAATATGGAAGCAGTAAACTAGATGAAATTTTTTCCTGTCCCCACCAATTTTACTCTCATAAAGCAATCAAGATACCATAATGTATGTATATACACATGCACATGTGTAAGTAAGTTTTAAAAAAGTTAGGAGTGCAGCTTTGCAAGAAGTTTAGCCAACTGCAAAAGTAAAGGGTACGCACAATCCACATAAGATTTCCCTCACTCTGACACCAAGTTTGTGGGGATCCCCAAACCATTCTCAGATTCAATAATTCTCTAGAACAGTGGTCCCCAACCTTTTTGGTACCAAGAACCGGTTTCATGGAAAACAATTTTTCTAAGGACTTAGGCTGGGGGTATTGTTTTAGGATGATTCAAGCGCATTACATTTATTATGCAATCAAACCTCTCTGCTAATGACAATCTGTATTTGCAGCCACTCCCCAGCGCTAGCATCACCACCTCAGCTCCACCTCAGATCATCAGGCATTAGTTTCTCATAAAGAGGACATAACCTATATTCCTCCCATGCACAGTTAACAGTAGGGTTTGTGCTCCAGTGAGAATCCAATGCTGCCACTGAACTGACAGGAGGCGGAGCTCAGGTGGGACGCTTGATCAGCTCCTGCTGTGCAGCCCGGTTCCTAACAGGGTACAAACTGGTACTGATCCACAGCCCGGGTGTGGGGTACCACACCTTCAGAAGGACTCACAGAACTCACTGAAATCTACTATACTCATGATTATGGTTTATTGTTGAAAAAAATACAGTTTAAAATCAGCCAAGGAACAAAACACATAGGATGGAGTCCAGGGAAGCATCAAACACGGGACTTCAATTGTCCTCTCTCCACAGATTCAGGATGCATTACTTTCTTGGCATTGATGTGCGACAATACACATAGAATGTTGCCAACCAGGAAAATTGACTCAAGCCTCACTGTTCAGAGATTTTATTGGAGCTCTATTACATAGGCATGATTGATAGATTCATTGCCCTTGTGATTCATCTCAGTCTCCAGGTTGTCTGACACAGCATGACCCAAAGCCCCTACTCTAAATATTAATATATACATTGCTGGATTTTCTGTTATGGTCAGCTGCGACCATATATCACATTATTATACTATCTAGTCAACCAATGCCCAGACAAAGAATCTCGTATCAGGCCTGACATTAGAGATTACCTCCCAGAAGCCAAGGTCAAAGGCCAGACCTCTTTTGGGGCAAAGTTAACTTCTTTACTACACAGGCTTCCAGGTGAAGTAACCATTAGAGGAGCATAATCATCCATACTGATTATTTGCAACTGATTTCAGACATTATTCCATGATGATTCTTAGAGGAGGGAAGCAGTAATTGTCTTCTTGCTGCCATACAGACTATCAGCAGGTGGTGGGGGAGAACAGATACTATTCATTTTATGCTTTTGCGGTTTATGCTTTTGTCACCATAGGTCTCTATTTCCCTTGGTTCCTTTTCTCTCTTGCTCTGCCTCCTCCTATTCACTGCTGTTAGATTTGGTTATTAAAATGTCACTCTGAGTTAGGAATCCCCGTACAAATGCCCACAGAGGTGTGTAAAGGAGTGAAGCTCCCTTTTGACCTTGGTTCAATATCGATATGCTTTATTTGCATATTAAAGTAAAGGAATATCTTTTTGTCCAGAAAGAAAATGCGTTACCTTTCTTCTGCACTGATCCCCTTTCTGTCCTGAAATGTGTGGATCTCTCACTGAATCATTTATTTTCCCACTTTTGATGGAACATACCAGAGAAACAGTTCTCTGCTAGAGTACCGTCAACAATTTGGGCAGTGAAAGTTGGCCCTGACTCCTAGGCTCAGAGTCAAGTAAACAATATAGAGTGCTAGTAGCAGTGGTACCCTAAAACACATCTTCTCATCTAAGATAGTGGTTAGTAGCCACTAAGTTCTAGCTGATGGTTATATGGTGAGAATGAGAAAGCAGTTTTCCAAGAAAGGTAGAAAGTCTTAAATCTTTCTATGCATTCATTTATTCAGGTGAAATTCACATAGCATGAAATGAATCATTTTAAAGTGAACAATTCAGTAGCATTTAGTATTACTACATTCACAGTGTTGTGCAACCACCACTTCTTTCTAATTCTAACACATTTCCATCACTCCAAAATAAAACCCTGTACTCATTAAGCAGTTACCTCCCATTCCCACCTCTGGCAACCACCCTGGAAACCACAAGTTTGCTCTCTATTTTTAAAGATTTGCCTATTCTGGATATTTTGTTGAAGTTGAATCATAAAATATGTGAGCTTCTGTCTGGCTTTTGAAATCACTCAATTTTAAATATGAACACAATGCTAAAAAAAAAAAAGTAACAACACTGGATTCAATAAATAGATAAATTTGAGGTGGATATGGCACACATGCTGGTAGTTAACAGTCTCTACCTTGATGCAAAGAGTAGTAGAAGAGGCCATGGCTTAATGGCCATAAACTTGAATAAAAGTTTAATCAAGAGGAAGGGGCCTGGCAAAGATGTTCTCTTGGAGATAAAGGAGTTGAGGTAGATCACCGTAGATTCATAAATCCAGGCAAGGACACAGAATACTTAAAGAGAACACCTTAAAATCACAATTTAGAAGGCCAAGCCAAGTCCAATATTCTAGAAAGTCCTAGGGAGTAGAGAATAGAGAAAAATACTCTGATGTGGGCAATCAAGTAAGTTCCAAATTTTAAAAGCATGGAGGAAAAAGGAAAGTTGTTGGATAAAATAGAAATGTTAAGGATGACACCAACTGGAGCTCAACTTGAAGCAGTGTTGCTTTGATACTTCACTTTTTAGTCGTAGTTTCTCCATCAGAATAATGAGTGTAACTGCCCATTGTGCTGGATTGTTATTAGAATTATAGGTATTGTTTATGTAATACCTCATACAAAGAGAAAAGTCACTAAGTAGGAATTATTATAGTGCAACCAGTATCAAGAAACGGAGTTTAAACCAGTAAACTTAGAACACATATTTGCCCCCTGAACAGCTTTTCTGTTCCCTCCTGGGTGAAGGTGGAATGTCATGCACAGGTAAGGCAGATCCTCAAAGGGTTTAGTAGATCCTGATTATGAGGACAGAGATGTACCTTGCAAAAGTATATGAAGCAGCATTACCAATAGCTTGGGGGAATGGCCATTAACCCTTACATTAAACCTAAAATATTAATAATTGACTCATTGAAAAGGATGACAGATGGACAGTGTAACCTCCATACTAATCCTTTTTAGTTGTGGAAATGGCAGTTAGTGGCGAGATTAAGCCTGCCAATGTCACATTGCCAACTGGACAGATCTCAAATTTAGGACAACTTCTGTATCAGACTAAGTAGGTCAGATTTTTGTGCCATTTCCATAAAGTCCTCTTTGCCAAGCAGAGGATAAACATTCAGGGGCATTTGTTGTTTTGACAATGCTTAAATTTAATTTTTTTCAATATTTTTGGTAATTATGTCAATTTTTAAGAGTAATAGAAAATCAAGTCAACACATCCATGATACAAACAATATTTTAGTCTACTTAAGCCTAATTATGCATCATAAAAAAAGACATTTAAAGGTATGAGAATAAGTCTTAACTTTTATATAATCTTAAATAATGTCCATATTTTTGAAATTGTATGAGCTCTGCATAATGTGAAAATAAAAGGTAAGACCATCTTTAACTCCTTAAAACTCCACTTTCTAAATAGCTTTGTGTATATTAATGATAAATCATGGTCCTTGGATCAAATCCAATCTGCCACCTGGTTTTGTAAACAAAGTTTCACTGGAACACAGTGATGTTCATTCATTTCTACATTGTCTATGGCTGCTTCTCCATTACAGTGGCAGAATTGAGTGTTACAAAAGGGACTTTATGGCCTGCAAAGCTGAAAATATTTACTATCTATCTTCACAGAAAAAGTTTGCCAACCCTTGAGTTACAACATTACAGTAACGAAGATTTTTAAAAATTCACTGATTCAGAAAAAAATATAACATTTTAAAAACTATTAAAAGCCATTGATATTGATTAAAATATTAAATATTTATAAATATTGATATATCTTTATCATTAAATGTGTATTTTAAATTTCCAGGCTAATGGATTAGTGGAGCGAGTTTACATTGTAAACTTCAGTTTGCCAAAACTCGTCTCTTACATAAATAAAATGCTATATATTCTATACCTCTCTAAAATATTAGTAAAAAAGCAGTCCTGTGTAAAAAAGGACTGCTTCTATAGGCCCAGATGTAAAACAAATTATTTAGCAGCAATCTCTTCCACAAGATTTTTAGGCACAGTCTTCTATCTTTTAATGTGCATGACATTAATCATTAATTTCAGAAGAAAAGCAATCTCTCAATAAAGGATACTTCCTTCTCCTCAGTCTTTTAGTAAAGATCAACAGAAACTGTCATATAATGGATTTAAGGCAATACACTGAAAGAAATGGATGAGAATGTCAACAAAGTTTCTTTAAAAATCTTTCTAGCTATTTGTACCTCAGAGAAGGCAGGAAAAGTACAGGGAGACAGTCCTTGTTGTGAACATGTGATGAATATCCATTCTTAGCTTTGACCCCTAGAATCTAAATTTGAAGCCCACTTTACTACCTTCCATCCTGCTTATTTAAGAGTGGACCTGGAACACGTTGGATAATCCAAGTTCTCTCTCTGGGGAGTTGGGAAGAGACGTGGGATGCTGGCACTGAGGCACATCAATGGCAGCACCCAGAGAAAGGTGCCTCGAGCTCTGCTGCTGGGTGAGACACCCCGAGACGCCTCACTGACGCCTGGGTGTCCTGACCCCCCCCTGGAGCTTGTGAAGGTCTCCATAGTTCCTAATTTCTCTTATTTGTATCAAAAGGAGCTTTAATTAACTTATTCATATAATATCTTTTAAAATACTTATGGATGGCTATCCTATCCTTTCAAATTTCCCTTTTTTTCATGAAATATACCTGCATTGTTCAATCTCTTCTCAAAATAATGTTACTGGGGAAGAAAAATCCCAGTAACATAAACAAATACTTTTTTAAAAAATGGACTTTAATCCCAAGCCGAGACCCTCAGACCTTAAAATCTTGTACCCAGAGCCTGAACACAATGCTTCAGGCATGGTTCGATCAGCACAGAATAGGACAGTACTATCATCTCCTTTATTCTGAACACTATACTTCTACTAATGCAGCCACAAGTCATATTCAGTTGGGTTTTTTTACAGAACATCATACTACTGACTTTATATTTATCTAAATCAATCATGTTTTTAGACCCAGGTATGTAAATTTATCTTTATTCCTAGCATATTTGATTTTATTAATTGATTTATGTTTTCAGTTTGCCAAGATACCTTCAGGCTAATAATCTCAGCCTGAGCAAGAGTGAGACCCCATCTCTACTAAAAATAGAAAAATTACCCAGGTATATGGTGCCTGTAGTCTGAGCTACTTGGGAGTCTGAGGCAGGAGGATCTCTTCAGCATATGAATTTGAGGTTGTAGTGAGCTATGACGATATCACTGAACTCTACCTGGGGCAACAGAGCAAGACTCTGTCTCAAAAGTGATAATAATAACAATAAATAATTACACAGCTCCTGTGTGCTAGAAAACATGTTAACTATTTCACAACAATCTAATGAGAAAGGTAACTCTTTATTTCCAGCTTCCTCCACTCCCCACTCCCTCACCCAGGGAAAACATAAATCTTTCAACTGAAGTTCATTTTTGTAGTGGAGGTGAGTAACAATCTTGTCATAATGGAATTATATACATAACTGTGTATAAAGAAAGAAAAAATGCTTCAAGAAAAATGTAGCTGTTGCACATAATAGCAATAACAAAAAAAAAAAAAAGAAAAATGTAGCTGTGTCCAATCTGTGTATAAATAGATAAGAAAAAAAAACAGGTACTGGTTGGGCGCAGTAGCTCATGCCTGTAATTCTAGCATTTTGGAAGGCAGAGGTGGGAGCATTGCTTGAGGCCAGGAGTTAGGGACCAGTCAAGACAACATAGGAGGGCCACATCTTTATAGGAAATAAAAAAAAAAAAAAAATAGCCAGGCTTGATGGTGCACACCTGTAGTCCCAGCTACTTGGGAGGCTGAAAGAAGATCACTTGGATCCAGGAGTTCAAGGCTGCAGTGAGCTATGATTGTGCCACTGCATTCCAGCCTGGGTGACAGAGCAAGACCCTGTCGAAAGAGAGAGAGACAGAGAGAGAGAGAGAGAGAGAAAGAGAGAGAAAAAGAAAGAAAGAGAGAGGAAGGAAGGAAGGGAGGGAGGGAGGGAGGGAGGGAGGGAAATAACTAAAAGAATACCAAAATGGAGAGAGGTTAGGTAACTTGGCCAAAGTTACAGAGCCAACAAGAGATGAAGCTGGTTTTTAAAACCCCATCTGACTCCAAATTCTGTGCATGCAACCACTGTGTTCTGGTGCTTCCAAAGTTAACCGAATGATTAGTTCCTAAATATCACTTTTCTTGATCATCAACTTTTCTAAGCAGATTTTCTAAATCTTCATTTATATTGTTGATTTAAAAAGAAATATCTTATAGAAGAGTGCTCAGTAGCAAGCTACTATAAACCCTTTTTAAGGATGATATTTTTATATTTATCAGAACCCTTTTTACTATGTTAAGTCTACCTTATTGACCTATTTTCCGCCCTGTATTTCTCAAACTTTTCTTTGAGAATATAAGTCTTTACCAAATCATCGTTAATATCCAGCTACAAAGCAATGAAGAGTTACCTTTCTCATTGGATTGTTGTAAAATAGTTAACATGTTTTCTAGCACATAGGAACTATATAATTATTTATTACTATTATCATTTTTGAGACAGAGTCTTGCTATGTCGCCCCAGGTAGAGTGCAGTGGTGTTGTCATAGCTCACTGCAACCTCAAACTCCTAGCTTGACTCCTGCCTTGACTCCCGAGTAGATGGGACCACAGGCACCATGATGCCTAATTTTTTCCCTGATGGATCAGCAGTCAAATTAGTCTGTCAACAACAACAACAACAAAAAGCTGTGTAATCTTTCTGGAAAACAGTTGAGAAATATATACCGAGGCTTATAAAAGTGTTCTTATTCAACCCTGTCACAAACTTTCCCTTTAAGTGCATATACCAGAGAAATAATTCAACTTTTTGCACAGAAATCTTTTTCTACATTTTAGACGTTTTATAATTCTTCTATTTCTGTGTTCTATGTTATTTAAAAAGGTAAAGATGCAAACATAGTAAAAATAGAATTACAAATATGTTATGGCACATAATGAACTATTATACTGACTTCTAAATGATGTTTTTAAAAAATGTTGACATGGGCAAAATGCTCATGATAAATCAAATGAAGAAGAGGATATAAATGCAGAGTATAATCTAATTTTATAGCAATATTTAACATGTATATGTGATATAATGTACATTATAAGCATGTGTAATAAATAACTAGACTCCTATGCTTCACTCTTCTAGACTGCCCTATTGAGCACTAAAATCTTGTACCAGAAATTTTCCTCCACTACTTTTCCATCTGACACTATTCTCAGATCTCTGATGCTCCAAAGAAAACCTACAAGTTCTCAAAAGCCCCCAAAACTAATCATTTTCTAGATACCTGTTATCATTTATTTTTTTCATGATGGTTTATTTGACTGTCTGGACCTTACAGTTCAAGCTATTGAAAGACTTAGCAAATCCCTGAGTCCCCAAAATGTTTTGAACTCTCAGACATTTGTTACGGGGCATGCCAGTGAGATTATGATCTATATTTCCTCAGGATTTGTGCTTAGCACCTGTTTGGACACTGAAAATCTCATATACTTTATGGTATTGGTCAAGGAACAATGTAGAGGTTATAACACCGAGACATTTGTTCACATACCTTCAAGATATTGCTTAATATAATTCTATCATGTACACAAATGTGCTCTTTACAATAATCCATAATACTAATCATTTTGTCCATGAACCACTGGAAGGAAGAAGAAATCATTAGTATTCTTTAAGGCATCTTGTAAATTTTGGTAGAGCTCATAGAAATAATGAATGCCATCTTAATTTTTCTTTCTTAGGCTTAGAAATATGAAATATTCTCTCATGTATAGTTGTATAGGTTGTATACTGCTAGACAGTACCACATCTAAGGGAATGTCATTTACTTCCTAGTCACCATAGATTTTTATAAAATGCTTCATTATAAATAAATTGTTACATGATAAAGTTACTATACATTGTTTTAAGAAATACAGCATCTCCAGAAAGGGGATGACTTTGCCTAATTAACAAAAAGGCATTGTGTGAACCTCCAGCAGCCCTGGGACTAAGTGTAGTTGCTTTCATGTTCAGCACTGAATGGCTCTAGCTAACACTTAGGTAAATAAAAGAGGCTGGGTTGATGTTGAATGATGCCACTAACCAAGACAAAAAAAAAAAAAGAGAGAGAGAAGATGAATTACACTTCTGAGTTGGAATTTTGAGACTGGAACTCAAGAGAAAAGTAAGGGTTGGAAGTCTAGAAAGTTGAATTCATGAGAGTGAATGAGACTGTCCAAATAGATGCTATACATGTGAGGCAAAAATATACTCAGGGGTAAGAAAATCAGTAACTCAGCCCCGAATAGGCAGAAAGGGGGAAAGAGTAGTCAGAAATACATACAAGAAATTGTCAGAGTATTAAGCGAACTAGAGGAAACAGTATCACAGAAATGAAAAGATACTCTTAATTGAAATAGGCAATCAATATTATCAAGAGTGAAGACAAGTCAAGGAGAATGAGGATTAAAAAGAAGTCATTACAACCTACAGAATGGAAGAAAATTTTTGCAAGCTACACATCCAATAAAGGGCTGATAACTAGAATCTATTTAGAACTCAGGAAAATCAGCAAGGAAAAATCAAACAAGCCTATCAAAAAGTTGGCAAAGGATATGAACAGAAACTTTCCAAAAGAAGACAGAATAATGGCCAACAAACATATGAAAAAATGCTCAACATCTCTAATCATCAGGGAAATGCATATCAAAACCATAATGAGATATCATTTATCTCCAGTGATAATGTCCTTTATTAAAAAGTCCCAAAACAATATATATTGGCGTGGATGCAGAGAAATAAGGAACACTCCTATAATGCTGGTGGGACTGCAAACTAGTACAACCTCTGTGGAAAGCAATATGGAGATACCTTAAAGCAAAACAAGTAGATCTACCATTTGATCCAGCAATCCCATTACTGGGCATCTACTCAAAAGAACAAAAGACACTCTATAAAAAAGACACCTGCACTCGAATGTTTATAGCAGCACAATTCACAATTGCAAAGAAAACAACCCAAGTGCCTATCAATACATGAGTGGATTAATAAAATGTGGTATATGTATACCATGGAGTACTATTCAGCTATAAGAAACAATGGTGATATGGCACCTCTTGTATTTTCCTGGATAGAGCTGGAACCCATTTGACTAAGTGAAGTATCCTAAGAATGAAAAATAAGCACCACATGTACTCACCAGCAAATTGGTATTAACTGATCAGCACCTAAGTGGACATATAGGAATAACATTTATCTGGAGTCGGGCAGATAGGAGGGGGGAGGAGGGGGTGGGTATATACATATATAATGAGTGCAATGTGCACCATCTGGGGGATGGACATGCTTGAAGGTCTGACTCTGGGGAGTAAGGGGGAGGAAAGTCAACACAAGTAACCTAAAAATTTGTACCCCCATAATATGCTGAAATAAGTAAAAAAGAAGTCATTAGCCTTGATAAATAGAAGGTCCTTGGTGTCTTCAGCAAGAGTAAATTCTAGGGATGGATTGGTGTGGAAATCAGATTGAAATGAGTTGAGGAGAGAAAGAAAGTTAACTAGAGGTGATAAAGGTAGACTAGACACTTAAGAAACTGATTTTGAATGAAGAAGAGAGATTATTATTTTGAATGAAAGTTCTTATAGGGAAAAATGCTACATTAAATGTTCATTTCCTAGTTTCGTCTATAGCACTTATTTGGTCCATAATGAAAGCCAGAAACTGAAGATCGATGATTAAAATCAGAGAAGAGAAATGCTGTTTCAATGCTTGTAATAAAATTAAACAAGGAAATAACAGATTTCAATAATAAATTGCTTTTTTATGTCTTGAATGCTGGCAGCTGAGGAAAATAGATTTAATTAAAGGGTGACAAGTTGGCAATCCTTTTATGTAAGGATTCTGATCTGAACTTCCAGGAATGTTTGTGGTCTTAATTTTTTTTTATTGTGTTTAAGTTCATTTCTAAACAAATGATTATGCTTTACTTTGATTCTTCTCTGTCACTGGCATTAGTGTTATAGTTTCCAGCTCTGTTTGGAATGTTTTTTAGGTATTTACAAATAAGAGAGGGAAAGACAAAAAAGAAAACATGGTTAAAATGTGTATAAAAAAGTCAGCCTCAATTTCAGTGTGAAGAGAGAAAGGCTCTGTGATTTAAAGGCATTTATTTTTTAAAGTAAACTCATACCTAAGATGATCAAACCTTGAAAGAGTCTATATTCCAATTTTTACTTAAAAGGAAAATGGTAAACAAAGCAAAATAGTGAGAAAGGCTCAAAGTTCCAAGGGAAGGGGTCAACAGCAAAAGAATGAGAAGAAAAAAGGGCAACATCCAATTGACCAATAAATTAAATTAATTTTCCAGGAAAGATGCATTTCATCTAGCACTCTGGGAGGCCAAGGCGATAGGATCGCTCAAGGTCAGGTTCGAAACCAGCCTGAGCAAGAGCGAGACCCCATCTCTACTAAAAATAGAAAGAAATTAATTGGACAACTAAAAATATATAGAAAAAATTAGCCGGGCATGGTGGCGCATGCCTGTCGTCCTAGCTACTCGGGAAGCTGAGGCAGGAGGATTGCTTGAGCCCAGGAATTTGAGGTTGCTGTGAGCTAGGCTGACGCCACAGCACTCGCCCGTGCAACAGAGGGAGACTCTGTCTCAAAAAAAAAAAAATGCATTTCATAAGATCTTATCATGCTACTGTCATAAAATGCTTCAGTTCTCATTGGGTAAAGTGAAAAATGATGAAATCTGGTTATCTACATTGTCATGAAGAGAAAAGTCAACTGTCTAGGGGGACTTCTTGTTGGTCCTTAATGGTTTCTCAGCTATAAGAAAACTGGACTTGCTTAAAGACAAAATTCAACAGGTAGTATTTGGAAGATAATATAGACACTACAAAGAAAAAAAGTGTAGTTGAAGTCCTAGGCAGGGCAAAGTTATTTTAAAGACGTTTTAAATTTCCAACTGTTCTTTGTTGGTATATAGATTATAAATTATTTCTTTATTAACTATGTATCCTTTGATACAGGGTCTTGATGCAATAGCATCAAAAATCATGAATTACATAGGGAAAGATTTAATTACAATGTGTAAGACATGTACATTGGAAATTATAAAACTTTGCTCACAGAAATTAAAGAATCCCTAAGTAAATGGGAAGATATCTCATGTTCATGGATCAAAAAACTAAATAATGTTAGTGTTAATTCCCACCAAATTGACCTGTAAATTTAACACAATTTCAAACAAAATCCTAGCAGGCTTCTTGTTGAAATTGATAATTTTATTTCATGACTAATATGGAAATGCAATGAAGAACAGAGTTGGAGGACTTTTGCTGATGAAAACATAAACATATACGTCACTGAAACAGATAGGGCCCATAAATGGAATCACTCATATGGACAATTGATTTTTGACAAAGTTATGAAGGCAATTCAATTGGGAAAGGATAAAATTTAGGTGCTTGTACAAGGAAATATTTATATCCAAAAAATAAACCTTGATGGTTACTTCACAGCACATATAAAAATTATTGTGAAATATATCATAAGCCTAAACATAAAACCTAAAACTATCAAACTTCTAGAAGAAAATGTAAGAGGAAATCTTTGTAGTATTAATTTAGGCAAAGATTCTCTATATAAGACAGAAAAAGCACAAACCAAAAAGATTTTTTAAAAACCCGATAATTTGAATTTCATAAAAATTAAAATCTTTTGCTTTTTAAAAGATACCAAAAAAAAATTCTTGTCTAGACAAAACAGCATAAACTCCTTTCTTCCTTCTCCTCTCTGGTAAATTATAAGTACAGTCCTTGAAATAACACAAGATATAACTAAAGTCAAAATATAGATGATAGAAGAGGGACTATTTAGAATCTCAGGACTGGAAAAATGACATAAGGAACAGACATATTACTCCCTGCCCCACAACAGAAGAAGGCAACCCAGACCTGGTGTTTCCCAGCCCCTAGCAACAGAAGGTAGGTCAGGCGGGACCATTCTGTTCCTTCATTGAAAAGGAGTTCCTCTGACAATGCTAGATAAGCCTGATACCATTGGCAAAGGGGTGGGTCCCAGAGCCCTATTCACAATAATCAGCCAGAAAAGAACGCTCCATCCCTTTCAGGCCTGAGATGTCCCTCTCCCATCCCACAGCCAAATATAACAGAAAGCTGTTGAACACTTAACTTTACCTCATCTTCAGGAAAAATAAATTTCAGTAAGAGAGGGATTAAGAAAAAACACCAGATTGAGCAATATAATTTGAGAATTTTTTTTTTAAATTTATTTTTATTTTAGCATATTATGGGGGTACAAGTGTTAAGGTTACTTATATTGCCCATGCCCCCCTCCCTCCTCGAGTAAGAGCTTCAAACATGTCCATCCCCCAAATGTTGCACATCTTACTCATTGTGATTGTATAGGAGAATGATTTTTGATTGGGCTTTTTCTAATTCAAATGTCTACTTATTGTGATCTAAGCAATAAAGTCAGCAATCAGTACATATTACAGTGCTTTTCATACAATTAGTACTCATTTGGTATTTGGGAAATTAAACTAAAGACATCTAAACTCCACTCTTTTTTCAAATCCAGTTGAATTTTCACCTTTTGCGTGAAAGTATTGCTAATCTCCTCCCCTTCCACCAACCAACCCCTCCTACTTTCCACAAAAAATATTTCTTGCTCTTCTAAATTCTGAGATTCTTCACTAGGCTTCACTCATTTGGTATTTAACATACACTACCAATGTGTGATCCACGCATGCATGTGTGCATGGCACATCTCTCCCGCTAGGCTGCATGCCCCAAATGCCCCATAATGTCTAACAGAATGAATGCATCTGTTTAACGTTCAAGGTGTAAACTGGTTACTCTAACCCAAGGAAACCGTCCTTTCTTTTTCTCATATTTATTTATCTTCCACTTATTTCCTTTTTAAAAAATAGATTTTACTTTTTCAAAGTTTTAGATTTACAGAAAATTTGAGACAATATACAGATAGTTCCCATATACCTGGCATCTAGTTTCCCCTATTATAAACATCTTACATTAGGATGGTATGCTTGTTATAATTAATGAACTGATATTAATATGTTACTATTAACTAAAAGTCTACATTTTTTCAGCTTTCTTTATTTTATTTTATTTTATTTTTACTTAATGTCTTTTTCCTGTTCAGTGATTCCATCTAGTATACCACACTACATTTACTAGTCATGTCTCTTTAGGCTTGTTGCTGTGACAGGTTTTCAGACTTTCCCAAGAAAATCTTCTTAGAAATTTTAATTATGAGATATTTTTTCTCTTGAGAATTATCTAGGATATGTACTTTCTTTTTAAAGCCTTTAATCTTTGCTGACTGTATCGTAATTCTAATGAGGTTAAAACTGAGGTAGGAAACTCACACGGCACATCAGACTGCAACTTATCACCGTACATAGTTATCCTCTAAAATACCTAAAGGAAAGAAACTAGTGAATAGAAATCTATTTCCAGACATGCTTTTAAGGGCACTAACTTAATCATTCCTCCCACTCTCCATTTCTACATTTAGGGTCACCACATTTGGTTGGGCAGATTGTTCACTGCACAAAGGCATCCAGCCAAGGGATGGGACAAAATCCAGACCACACTCTACTCCCCAAGATATATACCCATGGAGTGCCTCTTCCTGTAGGAACTGCTTTTGCTTAATTTGAACATAGGTGTCATTTAAGCTTGGGAAGTTGGGGTTTCCAGGGACAGCTATTAATAGTTCTACCACCCAATTGTCTCTTAAATTTATAATTCTTCTCTATGCCCAAGTAAATATAATTTTATTCCTTACCTGAATCATTGCAGTCACCTTCTAATTGCAATGCATACATACAAAATCCTTTAGCATAACACATACAATTTTTTGCTGTCTGTCCTCAGCTTACCTTATTGGCCTCATCTACCTTTGCTGTCCAACACACAGCCTGTGATCTACCCACACAGGGCTATTTAAACACAACAAGCTCTTTCGTGCCTCTAGAAAATGGGGCAAAAGAAGCCTGAGATAGATCTGGAGAATATGAGGTCAAAAGGACCTGTTACCCAGTTTCTAGATGAAGCCGAGAGAAGTACCAAACTCCAGCATAAAAAGGTATGTTCAGTGTGTTTAAGCACATAGGGCAGTACACAGCTGTATAGGAATAGCAGAATGTCTGATAAGGTAACAGAAATATACGAATGGGAGGCAGACTCAAAAAAAAAAAAAAACCTGTACTTAGAAACAAGAGTTAATTCAGCAGTGACCTGTGGGAGCCAATGTTCAAAGGGTAGACAGAACCAAAAACATCTTCGCTGAAGACTGTGTAAAGACAGCAACACAGAGGGCTACACGAACCCTCCCTTGTGCCCAACCCTCCCTTGCCACAACTCAACCTCAGAACTCAGACACATCCAGGCCAAGGGGGCAAAGGGGCACTAAAGTGACTTACATTGTTTTCAGCACCAAATGAAATGGAAGTTTAATATAGATTGTAGCTACATCATAGAAAAATAATAATGTTAGGATTCTGGAACATCTGGGTTTGCAGACTCAGCTGAAAATACTAAATAATTCCCAAGTCCTTATCAATGCATATGGTACATAGCATATCCTCAGAGAATGTTTACTGAAAAAAGTTAATAAAACTCCTAATAATTCTTTTAAGCCATCCATCCCCAAGTTCTGAAATCCTGACATCTATTTTATTTTCCCTGAAATCCTCACGTTCCCACTAGGTGGCGTCCATTCTCTGGAGTTCTTCACTTCCGTGTCCTTTAGCAGTGGTCCCAGCCTTTTTGGCACCAGGGACCGGTTCAGTGGAAGATGGTTTTTCCACGGATAGGGGATGGAGGGAGGGAAAAGAGCCCTGTGGTTTCGGGATGATTCAAGTACATTAACACTTATTGTGTACTTTATCATTATTACATTGTAATATATAACAAAATAACTATACAACTTGCCATAATGCAGAATCAGTGGGAGCCCTGAGCTTGTTTTCCTACAGTTAGACGGTCCCATCTGGGGGTGATGGAAGACAGTGATACTCGAAGTGTGTTGCTTATGTCCAGTCTACTCTAATCTCATTTTGCTTGCTGTCACTGCAGAAAACCCTGCTTCACAAAGATAGGCTGTTGGAAATGGAAACAGGCTTCTCAGTGCTTCGGTGGCAATTTCAGTATATTTTGCCTTGACTTTAATCCAGAACCTATAGAGATTTAAAGTTGTCTCAAACACACTTTGAAGGCCACCGTCATTTGCAGTCTCAAGTAGTTGATCCTCTTCTAGCACGGACAAAGTCGATTCACCTGGCTTATTCACAAATGGCTCACAAATCCATTTCTTCCCAGTTCAGGGGTCTTTTGTGGTTGGGAAGTAATGCTCAAACATTTTTGAAATCTGAGATAGGTGATCATGCACCAGCTGGGAGAAAAAAGGCCCTGGCTCAGTTTCTTTCAAAATCTCTGCTAATGTTTGAAACATGTCAAAAATCCCAACGTTCACTCGTCACCCCCATAATTCCAGTTTGGTTTTGAATGCAGCCACTTCATCTGCTGACTTGAACACAGTTGTTGTTCTTCCCTGAAGTGACAGATTAAGTTCACTGAGCAGGTTGAATGTGTCACACAAGTAAGCAAGTGTTGTGACCCATTCTGTGTCACTGAAATGCAGTGACTGTTTTTCTAAAAGAAATCTCTAGAGCAACTCTCATAACTCAAAAACTCTGGCCAGTGATCTACCTTTAGAAATCCATCTCACGTCTGTGTATAACAGAAGACGTGTGTGTGCTCTGCGTCCATCTCCTCACAAAGCTGCACAAACACACATGACTAAGGGCATGTACTTTAATGTGGTTGATAATTTTAATTATGTCCTACAAAATGTTGTTTAGTTCGGGTGACATTTTTCAGCTAGCCAGTATTTCTCTATGGATGACGTGGTGTGTAGACTCACATTGAGAAGTGACATCCTTGACCCAAGTAGTGAAACCAGAAAGCCGTCCAGTCATGGCAACACATACTGACATGAAGTGACCATTCAGTTTTCCTGATATGTAATTATTCAAAGACTTAAACAGTTCTGCAGCTGTGGTGTTGGTTGGCAACAAAAGTGCACATAATATATCCCATGCATATCCTCCTGAAAAATATATCTCACTAAAACAAGCGTTGTTGCCTTGTTGTCAACATTGGTAGACATGTCAACCTGGATTGCATACTACAGTGACTCATTAATCCTGTCTAACAATTTTGCCTCAGTATGCTCTGCTATTTTATCAATTCATCTAGTTATGGTGTTAACTGAAAGAGAAACACGAGCCACCTATTGAACTAAAAGTTCATGGCAAATGTCCTTAGCAGCAGGAAGGATCAACTCTTCACTGGTAATAAAGGGCTTCTTAGCTTTAGCAATACAATTAGCCACTAAGAATGACACTCTCAGTGCAGACACATTTGATGAAAGTGGTGCCCTTCAATAATTGCTTCTGTTCTTTGTGTTCGTGTTTTCTGCTTTTGAAAAACTCCAGATGCTTGTCTTTTAATGTAGGGTACTTGGTCTGCATGTGGTGAAGCAGTTTGAAAGTTCTCATGGATTCGTTGGCTAGCCGGTTGCCACGTATTATACAAAGTGGGCTTGGAGAATGTGAATCACCTGTAGCAATGAACCCACAATTTAAGTAGGACTCTTGGTATTTTCTTTTAAACGCAGCTTTCATTTTGTTGGCAGTCTTACAGTCTTCTGTTCTCTCATCGGTCTTTTCCCCTTTTCAAAGAAGCTCTCCAGTGACATGTTTTTTTACTCATTTTTCACTAGCGTTAGTTTGTGGGCTTATCAAAACTATACTGAGACAAGTGTGCAGCGCAAGAAAGAAGCACAGGCAGAGCTGTACATAAAAAGTGGACAAGTCTCATTCCAACTAAAATACGTGTCAGATTCGGACTTAAAACCTGCCACCAGGTGCAGCTGTACAATTGAAGTAAGATGCTCACCTGCCACTATAAACCCTCCCACCAGATGTGGCTTAATTGTCCAATTGCCACTCACTGATAGGGTTTTGATATGAGTCTGGAAACAATTGATTTATTATAGTCTCTGTGCAGGCAGACCTCTCTGCTAATGATAGTTGGTATTTGCAGCCGCTCCCAGCACTAGCGTCACCACCTCAGCTCCACCTCAGACCATCGGGCATTAGATTCTCATAGGAGCACGCAACCTAGATTCCTCACGTATGCAGTTTACAGTAGGGTTCGTGCTCCTGTGAGAATCTAATGCTGCAGCGGATCTGACAAGAGGCAAAGTTTATGCCATGACGCGCGAGGGGGAGTGGCTGTAAGTACAGATGAAGCTTCACTGGCTCGCGTGCCTGCCCGCTGCTCACCTCCTTCTGTGGAGCCTGGTTCCTAACAGGCCACCGACTGGTACCGGTCCATGACCAGGGGTTGGGGATCGCCGCTTTACGGGATTTTTCTCCCCAGTGGCCCAAGTTTTCTTAGCAGTTGGCAGAGGTCTTTTCGACTATTTCACTAGCCTCGTTTATGTTTTCTTCATATGTGAAACTTACTGGGGTTTTTCTTCTCTAGTCTTTCCCAGGCTGCCTCTGTCACTGATGGGGAAAAAGACTCCAAAGAATCCTCCTGCAGCTCATTTAAATACCAGAGGAGCCACAGTAAATACATCCATTTCCCTGTCTTAGAAATGTTCTTTGGGCATTGGTTTTGCAGGATTTTTCTCCCCTCTGCATATATTTCCCAAGCCTGTGTCCCTTTTGTGCTTCCTACCCCCATTTCTCTATAAGAAGTAGTACTTCATTTTCATTTAACAATTTTTAGTTTTCTGTTTAGAATTGTTTGAATTTTGGACGAGAATATAAGAAAGCAGCTATAAGTAATTATAAAACAACTGGAAAAACTTACTTAGAAAACACACTTCTGAAATTGTAATTTAAAAAATTCAGACATTGTCATATATTCACCCTATGAAAAACAAAACAAGGAAAACTTGTTACTTAGTGGGCCAGTGGAGCAATGGATAATGCAACTGACTACGAATCAGTAGAAAATCTGTTATTTGAAGGTAAATAATTAAGGGACTAGAAAAAATTAGTGAAAAATACTGTAAAGAGAGAAGTAAAAAAGAACAGCTTAAATGTGTTTAATTCTTCTTGCCTGGGCCCTGGGAAAATATGCAGATGGTATCACTGAATCACCGTCAATGAGCTTTGTGGAATTTTGTGGTTTCTGGGAATTCTTGTCCTCATTCTAGTTTATACACTCCGCTGAGGCATCATCCCAGACAATTGTTGTCACCCACAGATTCTGGTACCCTACGGCTATTCCCTGCTGACTCCCAGCCTATCTCCCCGCACCAGAACTCACTCCGCAGATACAGATTTGTTGAGTCAGCTACCTACTGTGCATTTCCACCTGGATCTCTCCCAGGGAACTCAAATTCAGTAGGTCCAAAAACTGCCTTCACCACCACCACCATCCCACCCAGGACAGAAATCTGGGAATTTCCCTTAAATCTTTTTTCCATTACCCAACACCTAATCTATCACCCAATCCTGTCAGTTGTATGTATTCTACCTCTCTTGCTCTTATCTCTTATGCTGTATTCCTACTACAGGTGGAGTATCCCTTATCTGAAATGCTTGGCACTAGAAGTATTTTGGATTTCAGATGTTTTGGATTTTGGAATATTTGCATACACATCATGACTTATCTTGGGGATGAGACTTAAGTCTAAACATGAAACTCATTTATTTCATATACGCTTTAAACACATAGCTAAAGGTAATTTTATAATATATATATTTGCAATTAAGATAATTTTTGAAAGTTTTATTTATTTATTTAATAAGATTGGGACATCGTGGGAAACCTACCATTGGCAGGTCAGCTCTGCATGCATGACATTTTATTACCCTCTGTGGGCATGCTTGTGTAGGGGAATCTGAGCATGAACAGAAAAGATATATTGCAAATGAAGGGAATTGGGGGGAATCTATTTTTCTTTGGAGAAGTTGAATAAACTGTGTGTTGTTCACCAGCATTTAGACTGCAACCTGTCACATCATATCAGGTACGAAATTTTTCACTTGTAGTGTCATGTTGTCACTCAAATAGTTTCCAATTTGAGGGCATTTCAGATTTTGGAGTTTCAGATTATGGATGTTCAACCTGCATCCCTCTCTTGATTTACACCCTCAGCAGCTCTCACCAAGAGTATTACTGTGGGCTCTTAACAAATTTTCCTGCCTCACCACCCTCCAGCTCATCACCCTACTACCCCAGACAGATCTTTCCCAAACACAAATGTGATCATGCAATAACTCTTCTGTTTAAACCTCTATACTAACTCTAGGATAAAAGTTCAACCTCCACCGGAAGGCCCTGAGTCAGTCCCTGCCTACTTCTCTAATATCATCCACCCCTGCTCCTGACCTGAACTGTGCATTCCAGCCTTCAAAACTACTTGCATCAAAGGGGCCCTACTCTTTCATGTTCCCGTGTCTTGATTAATGCTGGTGTTACATCCTTTCTCTGGAATGTCCTTCTCTCTCCCTCTTCTCCTACATTTATCTAGAAAATGTCTAATCATTCTTCAAGTCCCAGATCATCCTCCAAATTGATCATCCTTTCCTCCTGATGTCTTGTATATAAATCTACTGTAGTGGAATTATAATTTAATGCCAATTCTGTGAGTTCTCTGATAGCAGGGAAAGTTCCCTATTTCTGTGTTCTTTATTGATAACCACTGTGCCCAGCCCTACTCAGTACTCAGAATATCTCAAACAATGAATGAATGAATGAAGAGAGAGAATATTATCAAAATTTACCACTGTTTAAAGAGACAAGCACTGTGTTAAAACTCCATAAACATTATCTCTTTCTTACTCCCCTCAACCAGCCCAATGAGGTAAGTTCTACCATTATTCTATTTTGCAGATGATATGTTTTGGAAAGTTACTAAATATATGCAAAATTAATATATGCAAATGAGGGGCTCACACTTTTTTACCTAGTTTTCCTGATCAGAGTTCAGTTTCTTAACCTCAAATTCATACTGCACCTCCAAAGGCTGAAATACTATTGTGAGTTTCCAAAAATTTTTTTTAAATGGAACACCATGAATTCTACAAGCTAACTGCTTGTGAGCTCGATACTGATTCCATAGGCAAGGAGCAAGAATGAACCTCAAGTATGGTTTGTGAGTACTTAGCAAGGGGAGTCAAATACCACTTGGGTGTTACCAGGATGTAGGATGGTTTCTCTAAGAACAAGCAATCTCAAATTAACTTTCTTCCCTTCTGAAGCCTTGACTGGAAAACCAGGGAAATGAAGTAGGTGTGCATCGGTTTGTGACTCTCCCACACCTTCCTAGCCCTGCCGTACTGTGGAACATTTTGGATCTTGGCCCCAGCTTCAGGTGTGAGTACCATTTAGTTTAAACCAGTGTTTCTCCAAGCACATGTGTAGGACTACCATCTGTAGTGCTTCATAAAAACTGATTTTTAGTCTTCATGCTCAGAGAGTCCAAATCAGTACATCTGGGTCCCAGGAACCTGCCCCATCTGTTACAGGTAAGCCAGATACACTCCAGAAACGTGTCTACACCAATCATCAGGAGCCCTCCCTTGCCAAGAACCTTCAATTAATAACAGCGATTATCCTGGTAACAGTTACTGGTCTAGAGATAGGTGCTTGGGTAAACAACCATCCCTGTTCACTCAGAACTTTCTTGATTTTAGCACTGAAAGTCTCATATCCCAGGAAACCTCTCGCTTGCAAGCAAATCAGCATTGTTGGTCACCCTAAAGGTGATCTAGGAGGTTGTCCTAGTCAGGCTAAAAGAATATTTTCTATTTACACTTTCTCTTTTTTCCACCCACCTCTGGACACAAACAAGGAACCATGTTATTCTTGCTGCCTTTGGCAGCCATCTTTCAACCACAGAGGAAGTTGGCCTGAAGACAACACATGGGAGAAGGTAGAGCCAAATTATAAACAGCAAAACAGAGTTACAACCATGGTTGTACCGTGCTTGGAGCCCTCCCTACCTCTATGCACTAACAAGTGTCCTTATTGTTTATTCCAGGACCATTTAGCATTCCATCCTTGCAGGCAAAAACATTCTAACCAGTGCAGTCTGGCAAATAAGGATGCTAGAAAGAAATGGGACAAAGTCCCTTTTAGACCAAATGAAGACATGGGCTCAAAAAGCATGACAGTAGAGTGAATCTGCCACTTCTGATTGTGCATAAAGAATCTCTCTAGGTTCTGTATTATTGAAAGTTATGGAAAAAAGTGTGTGAGAACATGAAACAATATACAAAATATTCTCTGAAAACTGGCACACTGGCTTAAATTAATATCCATAAATGTAAAGCCTTACTTTTAGGTTCAAAACAGTTAATTAATTCACAAGTTCAAGATGGTGGAAGCATGGCTTAAGAGCAGCACGTGTGAAAGATTTAGGGATTTTGTTTAACTATAAGCTTAATACAAGCCAACAGTGTGATGTGGTTGCCAAAAATGCTAATGCGATCATAGGCTGCCTAACCATAAGTGTAACAAAGATTTCCCTCAAGCCACACCAGCCACAATAACTTTTAAAAACAGAGGTTTTCTGCTTCTGCAACCACCTGTGTTCTCCGGTTCAGCTCATGGCACTTCTGCACACCGTCCCCTGCAAGCTCACTTTCACCATCCACACCTCCAAACTATTCAGGAATCTTTCAATATCCCAGGACAGGGCTCTGTCCCCTTGCTCAATAAGCTTAACCCTTCTCCTCAAGATGTGCATACCATTTTTTCCTGTAGAAAACCGGTCTCTTTCTTTATGAAAATGTAATGTGAATGAACATAGCCCTTGACTTTATCTGCTCCCTCAGGACTTCAGTCCCACGATTTTGTGGACATTTACATGGGTTATCCACTCCAAACTGAGGGTCACTGAGATCTGTGGAGGCCAACAACCCGTCTCCAACTGGGCATCCCCTGAGCACCTCTCTGTTTTCCATGGATCCCTTTGGTTTCAAGGCCTCTGCCATTGTGGCAAGAGGAACTGAAGTGCTGGGGTCCTCTGGGTGCTAGGTAGGCTGTGATCCAACTACCTCTGTTACCTAGGGCCAGCCGGTACCTCCATATCTCCCTCAGCTTTTGTTGGTGACTTCCTTTGAGAGAGGCTGCAAGTTTACGTCTCCTCTTCTTTTCCATCCCCACCTTCACTGCCGCCACCCCCAACAAAATACTTTTTCTCCTTTATCATTTCACCAAACAAGGGAGCTTTCCAGAAGTGGATTCATATAACTGAATGCTCTGGAGTCTGTTTCTCCAATGTACGCTTTGTGCCCGGGCTCACCTGCAGCCCAGTCATGAACATGCCCCAGGCTTGAGTTGAGTCTCCTCCACCTGGAAAAACTAGAGGCCAGTGAACAGGAAGTCAAATTCTTGACTTTTCACATCTCAGCCTTCTTCCTTGCTCTCCCAGTTCAGTGGCAAGGGCTCTCTCCTCCTGTCTTTATCACTGCTCTGTGTCCGACACCTGTCATCTCTTCAGGGCTCCTTTCTCCCTAGAATCACCAGCCTTTTAATATTTTTTCTTTTTGACATGTATATATGTTAAAGTCTTCCCAATCCCTTTTAAAAAATAATAGAACATGAAATTTTATTAGTGTAAGGGTACAAATACCTTTTTTGGGTGATGGATACCCTAAAAGCCCAGACTTCACCATTAGGCAATCTATGCATGTAACAAAATTACACTTGTACCCTACAAATGTGTACCAAGAAAAAATAATGACACAAAAGTTTTGACCCAGGGCTTTAGCTAATAAAAATGTGCCTCACAATAAAATGTAAGGTGAATCCTCTTCCATAAATGTGTGCACTTCTTTCTCCTTCGAGTATTGTAAGTGGGATTGGCTAAGCAATGACACGGTTGTTTTTTTTTTTTTTTTCTTGTTGGTGGGATTTGATGTGAAGAGGACAGTGAGGTGAACAGAGATGGAGGGCAAGTATTTATTTTCCTTCCTCTGCTTCTTTTGCAGTATTGAGGCTGAATTACAAAAGAAAAGAATGTAGGGTTGGTTTCCTGCCTCAAGCGCTTTAACAGAGCCTGCCCAGGTGCTCAGGGCACTACAGCCTGTTCGGGGACTGCACCTCAAGGGGGCCTCCGAGCCAGCTGAGGTTGGACAGCCCCTCTGTCCGCTCCTGTGGGGGTGCAACACGGACACATCTTTGTTCTTTTCAGTTCTACCTCCTCGGTCTCCATAGAAGGGCCAGCCTCCACCCCACCCCCCAGCAAGCAGAATGCACACATTGGGTGCCCCAATTTCCAAATTTTCTGCCATCAGCTTAGTGTTGCCCATGTGGCCACATCATAGCTCTCACCTGCCAAGCTCTTGCCCAATTTCCCAGCGCTCCCTCCGCTCCTCTGCTCTCCTGGCAGGCAGGCACAGTGTTCCCTCCACGCCACACTGCTCTTCTGGAACAGCTCTCACCATGGTCTCCCGTGACCACCTTCTTCCTAAATTCAATTATCATTCTCCAGTCCCTTTATCACTTGGACTCTCTACAATATTCATTTCTGTTGCTGGTTTTTATTTATCTTTTCTTGAAATGTTTCTCTCTTTCTGTGAAATTACTTGCTTTAACCCCTCTTTCTACCTCACAGGCCACTTAATCTCAGTCTCCTTAGTTGTCCTCTATTATTCCCTTAAGTATTAGTGTTCCCCAAGATTCTGGTCTTTCTCTTCTACTCTTTCCACCCTTCACCCAATCCCATGGTCTCAACCACCACCTATATGCTGACAGCTTCCAAAGCTACATCTCTAATACCGATCCCTCTTCTGAGTTCCAAGCCATTTTTTCCCCCTAAATATATGTTGGATGTTCATAAGAGTCTTCCAATCCAACATATTCAAGACTGACCTCATCATCACCCTCCCTCCACCCGGTGCCAAGCCTTCCCCTCCTCTGTTAACAGCACCAAATACCCAGACCTGAGAACCAACCAGAACCTCTTCCTTTTCACCATTCACCCACATCTTTTCTTTTTCTTTTTTTTTTATTTCGGCATATTATGGGGGTACAGATTTTAAGGTTTCAATAAATGCCCTTTCGCCCCCCTCCCCCTACAAGTCTGAGTCTCCAGCATGACCATCCCTCAGATCGTGCACATCTCACTCATTATATATGTATATACCCGCCCCCTCCCCCTCCCACCTGCCCAATACCCTATTACTGTAGTACCTATGTGTCCACTTAGGTGCTACTCAGTTAAATACCAGTTTGCTGGTGAGTATATGTGGTGCTTGTTTTTCCATTCTTGGGATACTTCACTTAGTAGTATGAGTTCCAGCTCTAACCAGGAAAAGATAAGATGTGCTATATCACCATTGTTTCTTAGAGCTGAATAGTACTCCATGGTATACATATACCACATTTTATTAATCCATTCTTGAATTGATGGGCACTTGGGCTGTTTCCACAGCCTTGAAGGTTAAAACCTCATATCTTCTCTTTCACTGCTGTAGTCCAGGCTGTATCACTGTGTAGACGGTGGCAATACCATACTAAAAGATGTCCTTGTCTCTAATGCCTCACCCCTATCCACTACCCAGATAGTCTTCTCATTACTACTAAATAACTTATTCTTCTAATAATATGATAATCTTATTTCCTGCTTAAAATCATTTAGTAGTACCTTCTCACTGACTTTAAGACAAATGCCAAATCCCTTATAATCAACTGTAAGGCCATTATTATCTGCTCTTGTTTCCATTTCTAGCATGTTTATCGGCATTCTCCAAGTCAGTCCACATGCTAGAATGACTTACGGTTCTCAGACTATCCTGGTACCATGAAAGAATAAATATTTGAGTAAATGAGAGATAGCAAAGTCTTTCTTCCTTTTAAAAATGTCAATTTAACCCCAAACCTTTATGGTTCATTATGTACATAGATTTTTCTCCCATCACTAGATTGTGTAGTTCCTAAAAGCAAATAATGGATTTTTTTTCATGTGCTTATCTCTGAAGTTTAGCTTGGTGCCTGGCCTAATATATTATTTAGTAAATGGATGAAAACAAAGACAAAAAGAGTGAGGGAAAGAAAAAGAATGCAGGGGAAAGAAAGAGGAGAGAAAAAGAAAAAGAGAGAGAATAAAGAAAGAAAAGAAAGAAAAGGGGTGGAGAGACAGAGGGAAGATGAAAGAAAGAAGGAAGGGAGGGAGGAAGCGAGGGAAATTCTTAATCACACTATTTTGCACTCATTTTCAAATCCTATTCTGCTCTTAGGCTGTCTCTGTCTGTCTTATGAACACATGCAGCCCCTAAAAGCTTATGATATAATTTTTAAATCAAGTAGCCTAATAAAAGAACTTTTATTTGAAAGACGGAATATTTGCCCTAAAGCATCTAAGAATCTTGTTGGAGAGCAAGCATCTAAGCATCTGCAGACAGCTGGAGATTTTTGAAAGAAAGGGAAAAATGTTAGAAATTGAGCACAATTATTAACTTTGTATCTCATTAATATTTAACCCTAGGTATATCTTCAGCGAGAAGGAAAGAGTATATTAAAGTCTCTTATCTTCTAATTGAATATGCTAAGTATCCTAGACTCCCAGCTTAGGCAAAGTCAGGGCCTGGAGTCATACCTGCTGCAAGAATAAGCAATTTTAGAGTCCTTTCTTCCTGTTTCCTTATCTGTATGACACACCATGTGATAGCCCTTTCCTTAGTCTCAGGTGCTCCACTTTCATCTCCACTGATATGTGGGATGTAGGATATCCTGGATAATGGCCTGATCAGGCAAGGCTGGACATAGGGAAGGGATTTGAACATCCAGAACTTCCCTCCCACCAGTCAGTGCTAAAAGGACTACCATAAGATGCCACCAGCTCACATGAAGATCAGAGGCACTTCCCAGGATGAATTCCCACATGCTAAGGTGAAAAGCCTTAGAATCAAGGTGATGTGTACTCTCTCTCCCAATAGCAAGTCATATAGTTTGAGAGATCACAGGATGATGTTGGGAGGGAAAATATTACATTTTGATCTTAAAAATCCTTGGCCAGAAATGTACATTTTCATGAGGTTTGATTTGTTGCATTACCTATCTTTGGGCTATAAATAAAAAATAGAGAGATGAAAATTCAAGAATGACTCAGCAAATTGCAACCAGTATGATAGAACATAGCTGCAAACTTTACATGAGTGACTGAACTCGAGGAGGAGAAATGTTGGCAGGAGCCAGGATACCTTCACTGGAATGGTAAGGATTTTGTACATGTCTCTGTAGCCAATAAGAACCCATTCACTGAAACATTTTAAGCAAAAAAAAAAAAAAAAAAGGAACAGATCTGGTTTTAGGTAGAAGAGAGAGAATCAAGTCCAGGAGGTCAGTTAGGAAGGTTTTGTAATAATTCAGAGTAGATATGATACAATCCAAACTTAGGCAGCAGAAATGAAGAGCAGTGGTGGAAGGAGCAATGAGAGAAAGAGAGAAACTAGGAGAAATGGGATGTTGTAGTATAATTCCTTTGCCCTAGCTCATCTGAATCTAACTCCAGGATGTCTAGTTTTACCACCCACTCTGCAACCCGACAAGCACTCAGGGAAGAACATCTTTTATGCTCTTGATAAATCTGAGCATTTAAAGTAGAACATCTCACCAGTGTTGACCATTGGCAGCACCTATGGAGCCTTATAACATTAATGATTCCTGGGCGCTATGCTAGACACTCTCCTTGTTGCCAATTTTGTTGAGTATTCTTGGTTAACAAAATCACTGCTTTAAAATAAATCACATCAATAAATACATGCAACAGACATTAAAAATCAACTTTCTTGACTCTTGCATTTCAAAAAGTGTCCAAGTGCAAAACTAAGCAACATATTTGTATGCTCAAACACTTAACATGTACTTCATGTTGTATTTGAAACGTTCTATTGACTGCTTATAACACATTTTCTTATGGATATAATTGAAATAAGAAGCAGTGAATAATAATGAAAAATATAAACTTGGCAGATTAAGCAAATTATTTCAGATAAAATAACACACTTGTCCAATCATTCTCAAACCTAATGTTTATCAGAATTACATATGGTAAGTGTTAAAAATTCACCTTCTGGGATCCATCTGTAAAGATTCCTGTTCAGTGAGACTAAAAAAGAAGCAGAATCTGAATTATATTTAGATTCCTCAGGTAATTCTGATGTAGGCAATCCATGAGCTATGATTTGAGAAACATATACTCTCTTTTGTATAGTACTTAGTCCGGAGTGTGTCAGTAAATAAAATGTGTCAGACGTTTGCTTCATGTACAAAGATTTTTGCCTCTTCTCTCACTAAATACGGGTGTCATGATTAGTTTAGAAATCAGGCTCATCAAAACTGTAAAGAAAAATCTTCTGATGTTTTATTTACTGTGGGGAGAAAATGATGACATCATATATGGACTGTAGAAAGGACAGCAGACTGGTTAAATCAGGGAGTCCTGCCCTAAGACTATTCGAATGCTGACTTTCCTGACTGTGAGCTGTCTCTGATTCCAGCAGGTTGGATTTGCAGAAAGAGTACTCCATGCTCCTTGGGGTCACAGGAATGTGAAATTTATTGTCAGATTTAGTTCAAGATCCAAGCGGTAACAAATTATGAATCATGACAAGAATGGCTTTCAAGTCCAGTGCAGAAATTTGGGTCAAGAACCAGATGAAATGGTTAGAAGATACATGTAATTAAGGGAGAAAGCAGGCATAAGAGAGCTATAAAAATCTTAGTTGGGCTTTAGTTCTCCAGGTGAGTCCATGGGAAGCAATACTGAGGTCCACTTGTCTAACTAGCTCTTTCCCCTAACTAGTCACATTCATTGGTCCAGTTGCAAACAAAAAAGCTTAAATTCTAGTACCTTTGTGTAATACCAATTGATCTTTTTATCCCGCATATTATGGGGGTACAAATGTTTAGGTTACATATGTTGTCCTTGTCCCCTCCCAGTCAGAGCTTCAAGTGTGTCCATCCCCCAGACAGTCCACATCACACTTATTATGTATGTATATACCCATCCTCTCCTCCCCCCTCCCATCTGCACGATGCCCAATAAATGTTATTACTATATGTGCACTTAGGTGTTGATCAGTGAAATCAATTTGCTGGTGAGCACATGTGGTGCTTGTTTTTCCATTCTTGGGATACTTCACTTAGTAGAATGGGTGCCAACTCTATTCAGGAAAATACAAGAGGTGCTATATCACCTTTGTTTCTTATAGCTAAACAATGCTCCATGGTATACATATACCACATTTTATTAATCCACTCATGTATCGATGGGCAATCTCTTCCTTTCATAAAAGTTGAAAAGGGTTTACATGGTAGTTAAATATATATTTAAGAATAAATATTTTATAAAATTTCACTCAGCTCTAATATTGAATATAGATTGAGCTATATTTTCTCTAAATCTTAACTTCTTTAAGATCTAAAATTCTGTAATTTCTTTTTCCCTGTACCACACAAAAGTCTATATATGATGACAGATATAATATTTAGATCTGTACTTCCCAAACATTAATATGCATGCTACTCATCTGGGGATCTTATTAAAATGTAAATTATAATTTGATGGGTGTTGGGTAGGCCTGAGATTCTGCATTTTTAATAGGTTCCCAGGTCCTACTGGTGCCACCTGGTCAAGGATGATGCTTTGAGCAGCATGATTTTAAGAGATGGAGACTGATGATAGCCTTCACTGGGATCACAAGATACATTTTAAGGCAGATAAGCATGAGACTGCTTGGGTTGAGATCCTAGCCCTGACACTTCTGTAAGATGTTGGACAAGTCATCTTAACATATTGTATCTCTACTTCCCCATCTGTAACAGAGGGATAATGATAGGGCTTTTGTGTGAAATGAACAAGTTAATGCATATGCAATTCTTATAGTGGTGCTGTACATATAGTAAGCACAATATATATATAAACTCTACAGTTTCACTGCTTTTCAGACAATCTACTTGTTTTAGTAGTGATCAGTTCTATATGTTCAAAGGCACTGATTTTTTTTTTTAAATCTTGAACACTATAGACAGAAGATATTTTCATTTCTTTAGGTTGGGAAAGCAAATACAGGATCTATAAACTTAGAAACAGAATCAAAAGAGAGAAAAATACATAACTTGTCATTTGCCCAGTAACATCATTCTCTGCCTTTTCATCCCACAATTGCCCTGTGACAACATTGAAAATATGTAATGGTGTACCATCGCAGAAAAGGTAAATGTGGGGAATAAAATCCACAATAAGAAGATACGCCAGTCAAAATATATGAGTTGAAACTCAGAATAGCACTAAATGTCAGCACACATACAAAAAACACTTTTCTTTTAATAATAGGATGCTAGGCTCATTTCATGATGCTAAGATATCAGTTCTTCAGCAAGCCAATTGCTTTTTAATGACAGGTGTTAAACTCCTAAGGAGTTGCTAGAATGAAAGAAGCACAGCTCTAACCTAAAATAATTTAATAGCAAGCATATTATTCAGAAAGTTAGAAAAATAAGGATCAGAGTGTGGAAAAAAATGTGGGAGGATAAAACTCAAAACAGAAAACCTGACATTATTAGGAGTCTTGTGTAACTTTAAGAAGGAGAAAGAAAAAAGGATAAAAGATGTTGGAAGTCCCTACTATGTGCCAAGTGCTTCAGATATCTCTGAATCTTGAACATCCAGTTACGCTCTCTGTGTAAGGTGTTACAAACCTCATTTACAGATGAGGAGCATCAGAGTCAGGTTATACTCACCAAACCTAGATTTGGCAGAACTGGTATTTGACTCCTCTATTAGTGGGTACTCTATGACTCTAGTTAGTCCCATTTCCTCAAACTTTGAAAAAACCTCCAGATATGAGCCTCCAAGTTTAAATCAAAAACCTCCAAGTTTAAATCAATTTTAAAGTCATATAATAAATAACAAGCCAAGACAAATGAAGTAGAAGTGAATACATTGTGCCAAAGACACATTCCATCTTTTAATACTTTCATTGAAAGAGTAAATCCTGAGACCCAAACAAGTTTGTCAGGCATGTTACCAATCTGTCAGCTTGGTTTACATTTCCCCTGGATGCCAGACAGTTGGGATATGCTATATGTCTTCCCTTGTTTTGCTTTAAGGTAGTTTTGGAGAAGAATGTCTGCCCTGCTACTCAGTGCAAAGTGCAAAACCCACAGTAGGTTGAATTCTATCCCTGCCTTCTTGTCTTGAAACTTCTGCTGCTGGAGTTGCCAGCACTCTTTTCATTAGTATACATTCCATCGAGCCTCTGAGCCCTTGTTAAATGAAGGGTAACCCAGTGGGAAAAATGAATTTGGGGTCATGAAAGATAGTTGATTTAACATCCAGAGTTTAGTTAACCTAAAGTTCCACCCATCTACTTATTCATTTCTAAACAAAACAGAATAGAAAACCTGGCCTATTGATTTAATGTATGTCTCACTATACTATAAGATCCTTTTTATATCCCAATTTATGTAAATTTTCTAATTATATTGCCTGCTTTTAATACTTAACCTAACATGTTCCTTTTAGTTGGACCATAAATGAAAAAAATGTAGGCCTAGTTAAAATTTTCAGAGTCTATTTTTCAGACTTAGAAAAGTCAAGTTATTTCTTATTTAATGATAAGTTCCTATGTTAAAAGAAATAAGAGCTCTAAAAATAATACTGTTAAGGGGATCAAATAGCTTGGCAAGATTTCATTTTTGTGAGTTTTCCTGAACAGAAAGCTATCTAAATATTTTTTTTTATTTTACCTTTATATTTTCATAGAATATATGAATAAAAGAAAACTAAAAGTCACATCCTATAATAATTAGTCTTAGTATGTGAAGAAATTTTCAACATGTTGTAAGGAAGATTTGAAACTGCAAAAGGATTGCAAATTCTGTTGTTGTTTTTTTAACATAGCCTAGGAATAAGGTGTTCTAATAAATATCATCAATATAGTATATAGATTTAAATATTTTCAAAAATTAGCATTTCCTAGACGCTGAAGTGATTTGGAAAATATAACTTATTCTTTACTTGATAAATCAGGAGATATTTTAAAATCTTGAATGTTTTCAATGGCTATCACAATAAACACCATTCAACACAATTTATCTTGTTACTGCCAACACACAAACTTCTTTATTAAGAGAAATGCCAGGTTAACAGAGGGACCAGTAAGCAATATTTCGCTATAACTAACATATAACATTTTGAAAGATGTATACTCTTATATTTGCATTTAAAGTATATCATTCAGAAATAACTATTATAGTGGTCATGAACCTCCATACTCTACAGCTAATCAAAATGCAATTTCATATGATTTTTTGCTCCCTATATGTTTTTATTACAAAAGTGGGATTTGGCATGACAGACATATTCCTCTCTGAAATCCTCATGTAACATTAAGAGCCAAACAAGTTAAGAGCCATATTCCAAACACAGGAAAGCAAATTTAAGAGATTTAATATTTTTCAATCTGTTTCTGCAGAGGAATCTTCCCATTCAACTCACAATTATTAAGAAAGTAACCAATTTTTCTACAAAACTAGAAACAAAAAAACAGATGTTTTTAAAACTATTTGAAGTCATTATGAATCTTGAGAGAAATGTACTTTTGCAATATTACACAGGCATTCTTAAGTCTTTCATTTTGAGAGGTTGGAGGATTTATCTAGTAACTAACATTGATATATTGACTATGAAGTACAACTGTTGTATAAATAGACCTCACTAATGCAACTGGTAACATTCATTGAATGCATTAACACCAACCAAGCATTAAAACATAAATACTGACTGAAACATATGCATCCATTTTATAATTATATAAAAACCCACACATTCTTATTTTAGTCCTAGACAAATTTCTAAAATGTTAATTTCCTTTGTAATAAAAAATAATTGGTTGGGAAATTAATTTGAAGACAGGGAATAATAAGGACATTCTGCATATCAAATGCATCAAAGGGGAATAACTTAAAAAACTCACAGCTTCCTAATTATAAAACAATGATGACAAAAATCAGAACTGCCATAGAATCATGGAAGAATTTCATGAGACCAGCTATCCATGAAGTAGTTATATACCTGTGTTTCTGCAATGGCTGCATAATTGACATGTGTACTTGCTATGGTTCCATCATCCCCATTATCACATAAACCACCTATTTTTATCTTGGTTTCCTAAAGCCCATCTTCAAAATATATTGTTATTAGAATATGGTTATAATTTTTAAAATCCCCTCTTATAAGAGTGTAATTAGCTTTAAAATGTATTAACTAATATTCAAAAATTAAAAATAAATCATACTAACATTATCTTCCTTTTTATTTTCTGTCATTTATTTCCTAGGTAATTCATTCATATAGTAAAAAATTGAGAAGCTAATAATATTTTACAAATTTCTATATGTTGTTGGAAGACATGACTATGCCCTAAGCAAGTTCTAAAAATAGTAAATTCCATTAATATCATGTCTTGCTCCTCTTCCACATCTAGTTATGATATTTTAGCCCTCTAGTGTAAACTCTGTATATGCATCTTCAGTATTCTGAGGCATTGCATTAACCAATATGCATAATTTTATTATGACAGGATTTATAAACTGGAAAGCATTTGAATTTGAATCTATGGACTTATGTCATCTCTTTATTCTAATGTGTTACCCCTTCTGGCTGCCAAAATGGCTACTAAAATAAGTTGCTTCTCTATCTCATATGCAGAATAAAGGTAAAGAATGTAATATAAAATAAGGTAGGGAGGGGTTTGTCAAGAAAAATGTGATAATATTGAAAACATGCCCAGTTTTAAGATTTTTTATGACAAAAATAAGTTTGCCTTTAAAATGTTTTAAACAAAACAATACCATGAAAAACAAATTAAAGATAAATTTAGAAAGCACTAAATGTAGCATACAGTCTGAACCTACCCTATTATAGATAAGGAGATTTAGGCCCAGTGAAATTAAGCAGCTTTCTCAGATCATGTTATCTAATTAGTGAAAGATCTGAAACTAGAATACAGTGTCTGGACCTCTGATTCTAATATCATTTTGCAGCCAAAATTATTTCCATTGATGCACAGAGCCTTCGAACGTCCTGTAAAGATGGTATATTGAAATTATAAATAGGGGGTTCTCGCAGATCTTTGTGGCAATAAGTAAATAAATAAATACAGAGGTATATGAAGGAATGAAAGAAATTCATATATGATATACACACAATAATTTGAGAAATAAAGTAGGGATGTTTGCTGACTACTATAAAAACTTTCCCCCAGATATGCCCTCTTCACTCTATTGAGACTGAACTCTCTAAAGTAATGGCCACACCCAATAAATTGACCTCAAGATTGACTATCCTTCAAGGCTGACTAGCCCCACCCCCTGCCCTCTGTGGCACTGTCTTGTCTTGGCAATCTTTTTGGATTCTTTTTTTAGCCTTACTCCCTCCCTGCTTCCATAATTATAGCTTTTCCTTAAGGCCTCCTGCTACTCTCTTGAACTTCTTACTCACTGTGATTCATAAATTTTTCCTAGTTCTCTGTAGAGGCTTCCAGAATTTCCTTCTCCTCCTCTTTTGCTGACCTTCATCCTGGGTTATATTTCCATGGGGAATCTCCATTTGAATGTCCTGAGCAAGTGCCTCAAATTCAATTTATTTAATGATGAATTTCTTTTTTCCCCTAAGGAAAGATCCCTCTCCTGAATTCCATGTTTCTTTTGTGCTTCCAGTAAATCAAGATCAAAACCCTGGAGTCTTCTTTGATCTTTTAATCTGTTTCCAACACATAACCCATCCATAAACTTTATAAACTTTTTTTGTGTAATTTACTTCATGCCCCTCTTCTTTCTCCTATTTCAGTTGCCTTTCTATTGTCTGTATTACCTAATTTTGGACTGTGACAGAAGCATATGAAATCTTTCCATTTGTCTCCTGCCTCCTGGCCCCCACCTAGATTAATAGACCCATTCATATTACCTTCAGATGAATCTTGGTAAAGGGCACTTTAAATCCTTTGACAGACTCCTACTCCAGCTCTTCAAATTCTCTCGCTATATTCAAAGCCTTTTTCCTGTCATTGAAGGCCATACACAACCCACTATTGTCTCATCTTCCATGCAATCTTTGAGCTTTAAGGCCTGCCACTGCACAACTAATATCAAGTGAAAGTGAGTGAGGAGCAGTGGCTCATGCCTGTAATCCCAGCACTTTGGGGGCTGAGATGGGAGAATCACTGGAGTTCAGGATTTTGAGACCAATCTGGGCAACATAGTGAAACCCTATTTCTACAAAAAATTTAAAAATTATCTGAGCATGGTTGTGTGTGCTGTAATCCTAGCTACTCAGGAGGCTGAGGCAGGAGGATCTCTTGAGCCCAGGAGTTCAAGGCTGCAGTGAGCTATGATCGTGCCACTGCACTCCAGCCTGGGCAATAGAGTGAGACCCTGTCACTAAAGTAAATAAATAAATAGACAAATAAATAAATAAGTAAACAAAAATAAAAGTGAGCCTTGCAAAAGATTTAGTCTTGAACTACTTTCTCCAACCAATCTCACTTGATTTGTTCTGGCCTGCTTTTGCTCCTTGCAACGTTTGCCTTGCAATTAAACTTCCCTAGACCTGATGCTTCCTACCATTCCTTTGCTTCTCAGCTTTTCAATCACTTCTCTTCAAGCCTTTCTCCTTGACTGTTATGTTTAGCCATGCAAAATAAACATTCTTCTTTATTCCAGAATGTTCAAACTTGCCACAATACTGCCACACTCTCTCTCCACTATCTACTCTAAGTTTGCTCTGTTTGCTCAAAAACTCTCTAGACAGCTGCTTCTGGCCATCACCCCTCATTCCTAGACACATAAGTCTATGTAATGTCCCTTTGTATGCTAAAGCATCTGCATCTTTGATTTCAGTTAACATGGGCCTAGGATGATTTCCCCAACTTTCTTGGTTGACTACATTTCTGACTTACTTCAGGGCCCATCAAAATGACCTAAACACCAACCAAAAGAACACTTCCTCTGAAATTCAATGGCAGCATTATTAAATAGAAATATAATGTGATCCACACATGTAAGCTGGCTATCTAATTTAAAAATTTTAGTAGCCACATTATAAAAGTAAAAAGAAATAGATAAAATTAGTTTTAGGTTTTGTTTTACTCAACATATCTAAAAAATCATCATTTAAACATAAAATTAATACTAAAAATATTAATGCAATATTTTTGCATTTTTTTTCATTTTAAGTCTTCAAAATCTAGTTTGTATTTTGTGGTTATAACAAACGGAATTCTGACTAGCCACATTTCAAATGCTCAGTAGCAACATGTGGCTTGTGGCTACCATAATGGACAATATATGTCTGTCACGATTGTTAACTTGTCTGGTAGTTGGCATATTCTGGTTTGAAAAGTTAATTAATTTTTGTTAATGGATGACTACACTCCGGATTATCAGCTCCTAGCTAGTACCAGAATATAAGTATTCAACGCTGGGGCACAAACAACTTGATAGAAAACATCATCATGTAAAGAGGCTATAAATAAAACACTATGGTAACAGAAATGGAGGCACAGGGCTGGGTTGGCTCCACAGCTCCCTACACTTTCTCTCTACCTCTCAAACCTGCCTCCATTAAGTTGCACCCAAGAAAGAGAGGTACTAGCCAAATCATTTTCTTAAACTATTAATAATTATAAACATGATACATGCTTAAAAAAAAAAAAGGAATACTCAGGATCTCAGAAATTGAGGAAAACTCACTGGGTATGCAAATTAAATTTAAAATGAGACCTGAAGGGAATGTAAGACAAAAGAAAATAGGGAAAGGGAAGAGTGTTCTAAGCAAAAAGAACAGCTAGTGCAAAGCCCTGAAGTAGAAAGAAATCAAGAAAGGACCCTGAGAAGCTTCCTAGAGCCGAAAGCCTGAGCATGTTCTTGGCATAATACACAAGGCTTCATTTAAAATTTGAAGAAAGTCAAAAGCAGTGAAAATATAGTCCTATCTGCTTATTTTTACCTTGTTGACTGAGCTTTTGGTATAATACTAAAAAATCATTGCAAAGACCAATATCAAGGAGTTTTGCCCCTACGTTTTCTTCTATTAGTTTTACAATTTCAAGGCTTATGTTTATATCTTTACTTTTTTTTGAGTTTGTTTTTGTGTATGGTCTAAGATAAGGGTCCAGTTTCATTCTTTGGCATGTGGATATCCAGTTTTTTCAACAATATTTATTGAAAAGACTACTCTTTACCTATTGTGTCTTCTTGGTGGCCTCGTTGAAAATTAGTTGACTGTTTATGCTAGGGTTTATTTCTGGACTCTCTATTATGTTCCATTGACCTATGTGTCTGTTTTTATGCCATTATTGTACTGTTTTGATTACTATAGGTTTGAAATCAAAAAGTATTATGCCTCCAACTTTGTTTTTCGTTTTGAAGATGGTTTGGGATATTCAGAACCTTTTGTGGTCCTATACAAATTTTAGATTTTTTTTTCCATTACTATGAAAAATGTCATTGAAATTTTGAAAGAGATTGCATTGAATCTGCATAACGCTTTGGGTAGTATGGACATTTTAACAATATCAATTCTTCTAATCTGTGATCATGGGATAGCTTTCAATTTATTTGTGTCTTTTTCAAGCTCTTTCATCAGTGGTTTCTAGATTTCAGTGTAGAAATCTTTAACTTCCTTGATTAAATTTATTCCTCTGTATTTTAACTTTTGATGTTATTATAAATGGGATTGCTTTCTTAATTTCTTTTTTTGATAGATCATTATTAATGTAAAGAAATGCAACTAATTTCTGTATGTTGATTTTGCATCCTGCTTCTTTGCTTCATTCACTTATTAGTTTTAACAGTTTTTTGCTAGGGTTGGGTTTTCTACATATAGGATCATGTCATTTGCAAACGGGGACAGTTTTCCTTTTTGCATTCCAATTTGAATGCCTTTTATTTCTTTTTCTTGTCTTATTATTCTTTGCTAGTACTTCTAGTACTGTGTTAAATAGAAGTGGCAAGAGTGGGCATCCATACCTGGTACCTGATCTTAGAAGAAAAACTTTCAGTTTTCCCCTACTGATTATATTAGCTGTGAGCTCTTCAGAAATGGCCTTTATTATGTTGAGAAAATTTCTTTCTATATTTTTGAGAGTTTTTAACATGAATATTCATTCATGTTGAACCACATCATGTTGAACCACATCAAACTAAACAGTTTCTGCACAGTAAAGAAAATAATCAGTGAAATAAAAAGTCAACCTACAGATTAGGAGAAAATATTTGCAAACCATATATCTAATAAGGGATTAATACCCAAAATATAAAGGAACTCACACAACTCAATATTTTTAAAAAATCCAAATAACTCAATTTAAAAATGGGCAAAGTTCCTGAGTAGACACTTTCCCAAAGAAGACATAAAAATGATCAACACATGTATAAAAGGGGACTTGATATTCATCATCAGAAAAATGAGAAATGTAAGTCACAATGAGATATCACCCCGCACCTTTTAGGATAGCTATTATAAAAACAAAGAAGCTATAACAAGTATTGGTAAGGGTGTGGAGAAAAAGGGAACCTTTGTGCACTGTTGATGTGAATGTAAATTGGTATAGCCGTTATGAAAAACAGCATGAAATTTCCTCAAAAAAATTAAAAATAGAATTACATGGCCCAGCAATCCCTCTGGTGTGTATATACACAAAGGAAATGAAATCAGCATCTTGTAGAGATGTCTGCACTCCCATATCCATTATAGCATTATTCACAATAGCCAAGTTATGGAAACAACCTAAGTGTTCCTGGAAAGATGAATGGATAAAGAAATAGTGGTATATAAATACAATGGAATATTATTCAGCCTTAAAAAAGAAGGAGATTCACAACAACACAGACAAACCTGCAGGACCTTGTGCTAAGTGAAATAAGCCAGACACAGAAAGACAAATACTGCATGATCTCACTTACATGTGGAATCTAAAAATAAGTTGAATACATAGAAACAGAGAGTAGAATGTGGTTACCAGAGCAAGGAGGGGCAGGAAGTGGGGAAATAAGGAAATATGGGTCAACACAAAGTTGCAGTTATGTAGCACGACTAGTCTAGACATCTAATATACAGCAGGAGGACTGTAGTTAATGTGGTATTGTATACTGAAAGTTTGCTCTTAACCATACACATACACACACGCACACACACAAAACAACCATGGAAGGTAATGAGTGTGGTGATTTGCTTACCTACAGTAATCATTTCACTGTGTATATGGATATCAAAACATCATGTTGTACAGCTTAAATATGTATAATTAAAAAGCTGTGAAAATCTGCCTGTGCCAGTAGGGAAACTCTCGTGAGTGGACACATCAGAAATTTAGGGGCTAAAGTTTAAGAAAGCATCTGGGGCCTGTCTTAATGAGTTTTCTCCAGGTTTTATACTTTTTCCAATTCCAAAATCTTTGGGAGATATGACAGAGCTAAAACTTCTGCATTCTCTCCCCTAAAATAGAGTTATGTGAGGTAACATCTTAGAGAGAGTGAAGTCGGTCCTACTTGATTCATTTTTGAGAAATCAGAAGTGCTATAGTATCATGTCTAATCCTGAACAGTTCCTCAATTAATTCACTTGTTATGAAGCATTTTAAAAAATAATGGAAGAAGAGCTAGTCCTATATCCCAGAAACCACTACTGAATATGTACTGGAAAACTAAGAATAGATCTAAAGACAAATAAAGTGTCTATATCAAAGTCCTAACTTTTCCAAATTTCCAATTAAGTAAATGTGACAGAAAAAAGTCATGAAAATGCTGCTATAATTTATTTTTAACTTGCATCTCCTACACTCCCAAAATCAATGGAAAAATCTCAACAGCTGCACTGGTGTGATCACAAAAGAAAAAAAAAAAAAACAGTTTCTATTTTTGAGTTCCTGCTTCCTATTATTCAGACTCACTTTGGAACTTTTTCTCCACAGTTTGAATGTTGGTTGCTGCCCTGTTACTTAGCCAACATTGCATGATTTTAATTTAGTGTGGCTGTATCTAAGAGGGAAAAGACACCAAGTTTGTAAAGCAAACATTATACCAGCACGGCTCAAAGCTTGCTAGTTGTTTTCCTGTCTGATTTAAGATTTCCACAGATGTTAGAAACTGAATCATTATAGAATCAAAGTTCCATTAAAATGCTCTATTTATCACACTGAATCAATAAGATGCTCTAAGTTAATACTGGTTTCCCAACACAATGAATCAATGGAGTATTTCGAAGTTATATATTCAATTCCTTGTTCAGTTGTATTGGGAGTTTATTCAAGGATTACATAATCACTCAATTAGCCTACTATTCTGGGTCCAGAACTCCCGGGACACTTTCCAATACATTTTTCTCCTTCATCAAGATAGTTTATTACTAACACATTATATAACCTAACAGACTAAGCGATTATTGAAACAACTTTTTTCCCCATGGAATTAAAAATCCACCAAAATTTAAATAAACAAAAATTCTTTTTTTTTCTTATAAATACAATAGACCAGCACTAGCCACAATTCCAACACAGTTAACAATAACAATAGTGACCAAAAAAGACAAAAACTGAGTACTACTCAAAAGCCTTTCCTCATTCTTTGCCAACAGGACCCCAATTATTTTTATTTGATGATGAGCTTTAAAATACACCTCTTAAACTCCCTTATAGCTGAGGGTGACCATGTGTTCTAGGCAATAAAATATAGTCTGAATTTTTTAGTGAGGTTTCCAGGAAAGCTATTGTTTCCTGGCTGTTTAAAAAAAGAAAGGAAAAAGGAGAGAGAAAGAAAAGACTTTCCCTTTTTCCTGCCTGGCGCTGAGAAATGGTGGTGGTGGCTGGCTGTGAAGTGACAGTTCTGCAACATTGAAGTGAAAACTTTGCACTACAAAAGGTAAACCAGGAAACAAGATGACCTGCGTCCTTGATTCCTTTTGAGCAGCTGTGCCTCAGCTCTGGACTTCCTTCTCTCAGATGTCTTACTATTTGAGAAGAAATCCCTTTATGTTCAAGGAAGAGTGGTCAAAACTTGTGACATGAGGCTGAAAGAAATCCAAGTGATGTACAGTTGACCCTGGAACAACATGGGTTTGAACTAAAGGCTCCATTTATATGCAGATTTCCCTCTGCCTCTGCCAGCCCTGAGACAGCAAGAACAATCTCTCCTCTTCCTCCTCCTCCTCCTCAGCCTACTGCACGTGAAGACTGCAAGGATGAAGACCTTTATGATGATGCACTTCCACTTCATGAACAGTAAACATATTTCCTCTACTTCATGATTTTCTTAATAACATATTTTTTCTCTCACTTACATTATTGTAAGAATGCAGTATATCTTAATAATATATGTAACGCACAAAATATGTGTCAGTCAATCATTCATGCTATTGGTAGTTAAGTTTTCGGGGAGTCAAAATTTTACACAAATTTTGGACCCCATGGAGGGTCAATGACCCTAACCCAGCATTGCTCAAGGGTCAACCGTTGTACCTGCTCTATGTGTCCAGTGCAGTTGTACTGCACAAACCCAGGGAGAATCATCAACTTGGTGTTCTGTACAAACCAGTGGCCCTGTAGCTGCCAGACACTAAATGTGTTCTGAGGATTTAAAGATTAATGAAGTATGGATTCTGCCTTTCAGGAGCTTACAACCTAATGATTGGAGACAAATTTGTGAACAGTTACAATGTAATGCTACCTGTGAAGTCAGGGTTTCATCAAGTCATAAAGGGTGTTCCCTGGGATAGCAATTGAGTTAAAATTGTCTATCGTCTGTAAGTTTGGAAAATTTACTATATCTTAAAGGCTACGAAGAGTCCTATAGCAAAAAGGCTATTTAACTTTCTTTGACCTACTGTTTCTTAAGACTATTTAATAATGAAACCATTTTTCTCCTGGGCAGTACCTCTTAGTGTTCAAAGAAACATATTTGAAGAAATGTTGTACGAAGTGATTTAATAAAGTTATAGTCTCAGTGCTGTGGCAAAATTGTATCTGTAAAAATAATTCAGCTATGTTTTAATTATTCAAAAATGGTCCTTTTATTTTAAACTGCTGTGGGTTTAATTGTGTCCCCGCAAAAGATACGTTGAAGCCCTAACCTCTGATACCTTGAATGTGACCTTATTTGAAAATAGAATCTTGGCAGAGATAACTAAGATATAACTTAAGCTGAGGTCATACTGGATTAGGGTGGGTTCTAAATCCATACACTGGTTCCTTTATAAGAAAATCACTGGTGTCCTTGTGAGAAGAACAGAGGACACACAGACACACGGAGCGGAAGGCGATGTGATGACAGAAGCAGAGATTGAAGCGATACAGCTGCCAGGCAAGGAGCACCAGGATTGCTGACAAGCACCAGAAGCTCAGAGAGAGGCCACAGAGCAGACTCTCCCTTTGAGCCCCCCCAAAAAGAGCAAAACTGGATGACACCTTGATTAGGACTTAGGGTCTGGGGAGCTGTGAGGGACTCAGTTTCTATTGTTTTAAGCCATGTACTTCATGGTACTTCGTTATTTCAGCCCTAGGAAACTGATACAACATCATACTTCCTATTTAGTTTCTATCAATTCTATTTGTTCTTGAAATTTTTCTCGGTACTTTCCTTCCAGTATAGCAGCTGCAAGTTGGGAAAGGAAAGCTTGAAGTCCAGAGGAATTTGAGCCCTGACTTAGACTATTTTTAACTCTGAATTTAGGCAAGTTACCTAGAGGATCTGAGTCTGTTTTCTCAAAAATGATAAAAACTTTCATCCATTCGTCAATTTCATCCATTCATCTGGCAAATATTGATTGAGCTGTAACTTGTGTGAAGCACTGTGCAAAGTACATAGATAGATATTAAATAGGCAATTACTAAATCCTACAAGGAAAAAGCATGTGCTAAAAGAGGGCATAACTTGACCATATAAGCTAGCTCTGGAGGTGATTTTGAGGACTAAATGACAAATATATGAATGTACTTTATCATCTGTACCTCTAAATACAAACAAAGGTATTATTATAAATATGATTAGATGAATTAATGAAAATTGTCCTTGTCCCTCTGGTCAAACTGGCAAATAACAGGTAAAAAAAAAATTTTTTTTTGGTGAGATTTCAAAGAACTGGCAGGAAAAACTCCTGGAGGATCATAGGGATATGGTATGAGAGATTCATGAATTTATTCCTCATTCATTCAATAGATCTGCTCATGATTTAGCCAAAGCCCATCTAGCATGTATCGTAATTAAATTAGATGATTGATCATTATTGCTTTTTTCCTTCAAAGGAAGATAAAATAAATAGTCATGTTTACTCATTAAGTGGTACACATAGGAAATAATATTGGTATATCAATAAAAAGAAGGTAAATTGGCTATTGGTGTTACATAGGCAAAATATGTAATAGAACAGAAGAGAATAGTTGTCTTATATGAAATATCTTTGAAGTCATGCAGCTGAATATTTCAAAGTTCAAGTCACTGGTACCTGCATGTACATAGATGAAGGTGTAAAAAATCCTCTTTAGCAAACCTGTCAGGGGTTATCTTCTGATTCCTCTTGGAACTTCCCAGCCATGTGAAGGACCACGTCTTCGGCATTCAGAGGACTTGACTTTCCACCTCTTAAAAAGTGAGCAGCCAAAAGTTTGCCATGTGAGGATAAGTGCTGTCCTATTAAAACTTTATGAAGTGATAGCGAGCCTTATTCTTTTAGAAAGAAAGAGTCATGCAGTCATGCAGCTACTCTGTATTAAAATTCCCACACAAAGGTACGTTAGTGCTCATTCTTAAATAAAGACTGCATTGGAGTATGGAAGGAATCGTGGAGAAAGAGCTCTGGCTGTGTGCATTCAGCAGCTGGATCTACAGGCCCAACTCTGGGACTTTCTAGTTCCATGGGTCAATAAATTACCCTCCTCACTTTTTTCCCCAAAGTTTAAAATAAATGATACAAGAATAAATACTGAGATAATGATTATATGTGTTTATGTAAATAAATACACAGAGTGTTGAATTTGCTTTTTAAATACTGTTTATTATAAAAAGGCATATCTTGCTATTACAGAATTTAGTACATTAAAAGTTTTCAACATCACAACCAACGTTTTTTTCAAGATACAGATTTTATTTTTTAAAAAAACCTCAAACTGAATATCTTTTATTCATTCAAGACTCAAAGAAAAGGAATCATAGCTTCAAACCTTGCCAGCAATAATTCAAAATAAACCACCTAATCAGCAAGAGAAGACTTGGAGGGTATTTTGGCAAACAAGGCTCATCTGTTTAATCAGCATGAAAAAATTGTGAGGAAAATATAATGACATGAATAGTATTTGAGTTATATTTACATTTACATTTACTCTGAACCATCTCCTAATTATATTCATAAATTATCTTAAAACTGCCCAATCCTCTGAAGTTTTTCTGCCATGATATATCCTGAATACCAGACCCTTCTCTTTAACGCTCCCATGGTAGTTATCTTAGGGTTGAGTGGTCCAGCTGAAACCGAAGTAGGTTAATATGGTTTGAAAGATAGGATCGAACAGTAAGAGACAATTTGAGAGATGACAAATGTCTGGAAGGAAATATGAACATTTCAAGAAAACAGAGGACTCACAACAGGATCTAGAAGGATCTAGAGACTTATGTATATTCACACATACATATATATTCATCTAATAAGAGATGTAAGTATGGTACCTAATTCCTTATTTCAAATTCCTAACTTCAATTACAGAGTGTTAGTATTGAAAAAAAATGTAAGAGATCATCTAGCTCATTTTTCTCATTTCACAGGTAAGTAAATAAGGGCAGGAAAGGCAAGATTACTTATCAAGGACACACAGTGTGCATAGTTGGCTGGAGCTGGGCAGGCTGGTGATCCCACGATTAGGGTGGGAGCCTAGGCATGGCTTAGCTCAAGAAAGAGGAATCTGCCCTGGAAATAGCTTTTGGAGAAAGTCCTTCCCCCTTTCCTTTCTCCCTTCTGTGGGCCAGGTTCTCACCACCCTGTGTATCACCAGCCAGAATGGTGGGTTCGCTCCAGAATGCTCTTACTGACAATCCAAGGGTGCTCTGTTTGCTTTTTTTTACTAGGAGACGGAATGTCAACTAACAGTAAACCCCAGCAAATCTTTACTCATCTGTGTTTGTCCAGCAATTACAAAGACATGCTCCTTTCTTTTACAGTATTTGATTGCTTGACTAGAATCTAGAGTTTTTTTCTTTCTCTTTAGTTCATTTTTTTCCTCTTATACACTTAAAATACCACATTGTTCAAAAAGAAATGTGATTGAAAATGTACATGAAGCAAACTAAAGTCTTGATCTACATATCAACTTTAAAGTGTTTTTTCTTTGTCAACTGCCCATAGCTGTTTTTTTAAAAAGTGATTTTTAAATTCAGTATCATCAATATAATAAAATAAGGACACAGGCACAAGGATGGTGTGTTTTGAGGCCCCTTAGCTTGAGAGGTGTCTTGTCTTCTTACTTTTTCTCCCGAGGCTCATGCTTTGAAGAGAACAAAGTAGTTCTGGAGTTTCTCTCCCTTCCCCAGAGTCATTATTATCTGAAGAGCAAAGAAAATAAAGCAGAATGTTGCTTCACTGCAGCACTTCTCAATCTTTCATGCCTGTTTCATCTTGTGGTAGTGGTGGCAATGTTCCAGGCTATGGGGAATATAGGCTCTTACATGCAGTGCTTAAGCAAAGAGTAATTTATTAATACTAACACAGATGAGTACATAGGAACGAAAAGAAATAAACAAAAGGAAGAAGCCCTTTAGGCACGCTTGCAACAATAAAGCCACTATTCCCTTAAGAGCCACTCTTAGGAAACAGCTTCCCCTCTCAGGCCCCTTGTCCCTAAAATTGCACACCCTCTGTTGCTTTTTCTCCCAGCCCCTGTTTATTCCTAGGTGAACTGGCTCACCTAGGAATAAACTGGCTCACCAGTCAGTCACAAAAGAAGATTATAACCCGACATATATAAAATATGTTACTTACTGGACTCACATCAGATATAATTGCTTTATGGAGATTATAAAATTTGAAACAGGTTTAGCTTTTCAGGCTTGCAATACAATTCAACATAAAAGTACTTATATGATGATTTTTATTTAGCCAATCATTAAGGAGAGAAAATTTGAAGGAGCAATTTTTTTCCTCAGGTAGCAGACAATTACCCTTTTGATACAAACTTTTTTTTAACTTTAACATATTTTAAGTGGAAATCTTTCTAAAATACTTAACAGGTTTCCATGACTCTACCCATAGGGCAAACAAAACATAATTTAATTCTTTACTAGTGCCAGGATTATCAAAGGGGCTCCTGGCCTTCCATATAAAGATATTTCTTTATCACAGAGCAGCATGGCCTCTCCTAAGTGAACCGGGCCATCCGGGCAGCAGCCAGCTAGGTGGAAGGGATTCCTCTGAGTCTCTGGGCCACTGGTTATCAGATACTTGGCATGAGGACAAATGGAGGCCTGACATGATTGTTCTCAGAAGTTCTGGGAAAGAGCCCTATTTAACTCCTCCAGAGCAAAGACTTGGCTTATGATCACAGCCACACCCAGAATCACAGATGGGGCCCTCATGATTCTGTGGGAAGTTTGTTTCTTTACTTGGCTTGTGCTGCACAGTATGTCATTTACTGCCCGCAATTTGGTGAAAGAGAACATCTCTGGGCTCCTTGCTAAGTGTGTACACACAATGCCAAACCGAGTCTTCTGAGTGCCAAGTGTAATTCATAAAAGACAACGAACTAAGGTAATCTATTCCTTAAAAATACCTGAGTAATAGAACCCAAAGAGTGTGCCTTACCTCCTAGTCTATGAATATTTGAAGTAAATGTAATAATCCCTACCCTTGAATTAAATGGATAAAGTTATAAACATGGTTTAAAGGACTAAAAAATAATCCAAACTTAGTCATGGAAATAATTGCTTTATGATTTGGGACAAATGGTCCATCTTTGAAGAATATAGATAATTAAAATCTCTACAGGAGAGATACTAATTTAAATCCCTTCACATTCTTGAATATAAATAAATATGTTTTGCTGACAACATTTATAATAACATTTAAGAAAACATTATGAACAAAACAAGATTTACAAAGGTTATAATCCACATTATCAAACCTTCCTTTCCCAAATTCTGGCATTGTATACTGTTTTCTTTTTTTAATACTAGGTGCAATTTATAATACTTTAATAACTTTCAAAATCCTATCATGTCTTCTCTTTTCCTAGTAAATGAAGCCCATTTACCTCATCTTAGCATTTTTAAACTTATCCACTCAGTGGCCCCAATTTATCTTTCCAACTGAATTTCTAAGCTTCATTATGCAAAACCTCTGTTCTCATATTATTATATCTTTCATTATTTTTTGAGAAAGCTTTTCACTGTTCTCATACCATTTCTAATGTCACTTTCTACATGAAGTTTCTGTGACTCCTCCCAACAAAAGGGATTGGTCCATTATCTGAATTTCTGTAGCCCCCCCCCTGTACTTATCATGTGGCATACATCATGCATTTTCCTGTGTTATTATCTGTATGCATCTTATCTCACTTACTAGATTATAAGTAACTCAAAGGCAGATATGGTTATCTGCCTGTGTGGGTATCATTCATAGCACCTAGCACAATTCCTTGTATCTAAAAAATGCATGATAATAGAATGATATTACCTATGTATGCATCAGATCCCTTTCAGTTGCAACATAACAGAAACCCACTTCACACTGGCTTAGTTTCTAAAGGGGAAATTTATTGAATCATATAAATGGGCAGTACGGAGATGCAGCTGATCCCAAGTGTAAAAGAACTGAGGAGCTCAAAGAATGTCATTACAGTTCTTTCTGTCCATCTCTGTTCTTTCTTTATCTATTTGACTTCATTTTCCAAAGAGTTATTTTCCACCCGATGGTCAAGAAAGACACCAGCAGCCTCAGGTCACACACTCCAAGAAAGACAACCATTGGCTCTGCTTAAATTTCCTACAGTCACACCAGATATAGAATGAGAACCTAGTTTCTCATGGAACACAAAGAGAAATGATAAGAAAGCATGCTGGATAGCAGTAGACAGTTTTTGTAGTAAGAAACTACAAATTACCCTACAAATTATAAATTGAGTTAACTCTTTAAGAACCTTACAGATTAACATAAGGGTTAGCTTTACAATTTTAAATTTTAGTGAAACTTTCATATAAACATGCATATATTACATGATTTTGTATCATGTTCAAGGGATACAAATAGTATAAAAGCCAAATTTGTAACCACTGAGGAATCACAGTCTAGGTGCTTGACAAAAGGTCAGGCATGACAAATGGATGAATATAATAAATGATATTAATCAAGTGTTAAATATTGCAGTGCAGATTATCACCTTAATAATACCTCAGGAAAGAAAGAATGACTGTGGAATCGAATAGTCACTGAAGATTTCTGTGGGGGTGGTGAAACTGTTTTGATTAAAGAAAGATGAATTGTTTTTGAATTGTTGGGAGAGGGTAGGAAGGAAAGAGAATGAAGTGGTCTAGAAGTAGGCATTCTATTTGCAGAGACATAATTGTAGACCTACTTATGGAGAATTCATGCTTGAAATAAGGCTAGGTTGTTACAGTGAGGTTAGCTTAAATAAGGTTTTGAATACTGGGTTTATGAGTTTGAACTTGATCTAGTTATTACAATTTCACTATATACAGGTTTTGAGAATGGAAATGGCAATCCAACTGCATGTCATGACATAAGAAGAGGACAGAGTTGCAATATTTCTTCTGTGAAATGGGAGCCACCACTTACACTTGTGTAGGTTGTGCAGCACACAGCCTTCGTGGGCACTGATCCTGTTGCTGTGGGAATGGTGCCTCCTAAGACCGTGCAGTGCATAATCCTTCTAATGACGTACGGTTCATCTAGATGACTTTCAAGAGACACATAACACATGAATTTGACCAGGGGGGAAGATAGGTAGGTGCTAGGTAGAGGGTATAGAGAAGGTTAAAGAGAAAAATGAAATTTAGATTATACAGTACCTTGAATGTTAGGCTAAGAAATGTGGGTGCTAGCTTGTGTTTAATGGAGGGGAGAATTTGGGAAAGCCATTGAAGAATTTTGAAAAGAACAGTAAAGTTGCAATCTGTGTTTTAGGAAAATTAAATTTAGGCCACTGGGTTCAGGATAGATTCAAGGGGAATAAATAGGTAAAATAGAGAACTGCTGAAAAATTGTAGTGCATAAAAAATGGACCAAAAGGTGGAAAGCAATGGAGGGAACTGAGAGGTATTTGAAAAAACAACAAGAAAGAAAGGCAAAAGAGGAATTTTGTGATTATCTTACAAAAACAACCATATATCCTGGGACCTTTTATAATAATAGGTAGAAAATAAAGGATAAAATTACTTTAGACTATTCCCAATGACTATACTGTTGGAAATTATATAGCTCTTAATAGTTTATATAGTGCTTTCACATATATTATCCCATGTGAATCGAGATACTTTTTTAAATTATGAAATTATGCAATATCCTAAATTTATACAAAAAAGTCACATATATAAAAAATAGAAAGTACTATCACCTATAATAGAATATGATGTAATATTAGAATAGCAAACTTACCTATGTTTATTTAGACCAAAAAGAAATGAATGGGCAGTGATCTCAGCATGTCTGAAAACAGTCTTTTTGTGGGTTCTGGATTCCACTCCTTTATGATTCTTCAGAAATCTTGTTCCCTATTTTTTCTTTTCCCATCAATGATCTTGCCTTCAGCATTTTAAAAAAACATTCTTTGACTTGATTTTCGTTCTGTGTTAACTTTTCACTTTCCATCTATCCAAACTGCTGGCAGGGTAGTGTATGTTTGCTCCTCCTCTGTACTATGTCACTTTTCAATCCATTCCACCTCTGCAATTGCTCTCCCTGAAGATAACACGAGTCTCCGGCTTGCTGTATCTATTGGACACTTTTCAATATTTGCCGTATTTGACTTCTATGCAGTAGCTGATATAGTTTTCCTTTCTTTTGTCCCTGAAACTCCTGCCTTGGCTTCCTGGTCTCATCCTGCCTTAGTTATTTTGTCTCTGTGCTCTTAACTTTCTCCTGTTTTTTTTTTCATGCTAATAATTTTCTAGAGTTCCATCCTTCACCCACCACTCTTCTCATTGTACACACTTTTCTGGGGAATTTCATCCACTCTCTAAAGCTTATATACTGGTAATACTCAATTCTGTATCTTCAATCTAGATCCAAAGCCATATATTTATAATTGGATGTCTCACAAACATGCCAGGCACTGAACTTCTTACCTATGCCTCAAATCGGTTTTTCTTTTAATATTATTTTCAGAGTTTATGGAGCCAACATTGATGCAAGGAGCTAAGGTAGAAAACAAGAAGTGGGCCGGGCGCTGTGGCTCACGCCTGTAATCCTAGCTCTTGGGAGGCCGAGGCGGGCGGATTGCTCGAGGTCAGGAGTTCAAAACCAGCCTGAGCAAGAGCGAGACCCCGTCTCTACTATAAATAGAAAGAAATTAATTGGCCAACTGATATATATATAAAAAAAAATTAGCCGGGCATGGTGGCGCATGCCTGTAGTCCCAGCTACTCGGGAGGCTGAGGCAGAAGGATCACTCAAGCCCAGGAGATTGAGGTTGCTGTGAGCTAGGCTGACGCCACGGCACTCACTCTAGCCTGGACAACAAAGTGAGACTCTGTCTCAAAAAAAAAAAAAAAAAAAAAAAGAAAACAAGAAGTTGTCCTTGATTCTTTCTTTTATTTCATCCCCCACATGATGGTTAATTATACGTGTCAATTTGACTGGGCCACAGGGTGCCCAGATATTTGGTTAAACATTATTCTGGGTAAGAGTGTGCCTGGGTGAGATTAATATCTGAATCAGTAGACTGGAAAAAGCAGATTGTCAGCTGGGTGCAGTGGCTCACGCCTGTAATCCTAGCACTCTGTGAGGTGGAGGTGGGAGGATCGTTTGAACTCAGGAGTTCAAAACCAGCCTGACCAAGAGCAAGACCTCATCTCTACTAAAAAAAAAAAAAAATAGAAAGAAACTAACTGGATAACTAAAAATTATATGTATATATAAGTTAGCCGTGCATGGTGGCACATACCTATAGTCCCAGCTACTTGAAAGGCTGAGTCAGGATGATCACTTGAGCCCAGGAGTTTGAGGTTGCTGTGAGCTAGGTTGGCGCTGCGGCACTCTAGCCTGGGCAACAGAGTGAGATTCTGTCTCAAAAATAAAATAAATAAATAAAAAGATTTTATATGATCTGAAAGCTTCTACATGTGCCCTAAGGATACTCTGATGTCATAGCTCCAGGGCTGAGATTGCTGGAAATCAAACGCAGAATCCCATTCTGTAATTGGCTAAATTACAACACAAGTTGAACTTCAAGTCTTGAAGGTTGTGTGCTGCTAAAGTGAGAACACTGATTAGGAAAAACAGGAGTTCTATAAGTTAGAATAAGGATATATGAGAAGATCCCAATGAAGCTGGGGATATTGAACTCCTAAATTCTGATGAGTCTTCTTTGCCATGGAAACAGATTTTCTAGTAGAAGTGGCTTCCCCATCCTCTAGTGTGGTGGCTCCATAGCTCTGTTGTTTTTGACCTCTTCACTCCCATCTAAGGGATTAATCTTACATTGACTGATGGAACTACAATTGGCCTCCCCTGTGGCAGCTGCCATGTAAGACAATACTGATTCTCCTCATTAGCACCCCACTTTGCTTCTAGACCTATAACTAGACTAAATTTCAAGTAGGTCCCTACTAATATTGAAGTACAAAGTGTATCCCCTGAGGAAGTGTGCTATACTCAAAAAGAACTAATTTATATTTATATAGGCAGAAATCCAGGGAACGTGTGTGAGAATGGATATTGAGAGAGTGGGATATTGGTGGTAAGAACATAAAGTGGGATCAGCATGAACTTATTAATATGGATTCACCAGCTGTTATTCTCCTTTTAATGTTGTGGATCAGGGAGTTAGGAAGGGCTCTACCAGTTTGGTTGGTTGGTTATCTGAAATATGGACCAAAAATAGCCCTACATTAATGAGCTAGAAATGCCAAACTTGCCCTAACTTGATGCATTGGAGAGGATTCAAAGGCTTAGGGAGATTGGAATGTTAGAGTGGAGTTGCCATTTAATACCTACTCATCCACCCTGGAAAGGTCCAGGAAACATGCCTTTCACCACTACTGCAAGAAATAAATTTGTGAAGGGAGCCCAGGCATTCTTGAAGAGCTTTGTGATCACTTTTGTATGTAGGTCAGACCTATAGTGCATACTACAGTCACTGAATTGGGAAACCTAAGTGCAATGGGAATATTTGAATCCCAGAGTGGCAGGGGCCAAGTGGCAGTATTCAGTCACCAAAGGCAAAGTGAGTATGGTTGCTATAGTGAACAGCAGTCAAGGCAGCAATCAGAGTAGTTTAATATACACAGACCTATAACATCAGCTAGTTGATCACAGTGTTTCTAAAAAACAGAAGTCTGCTAAATTCTTGCTTGATTCATATAAGCAGAAAAGTTATAGGTCAAGTGGACAAAAGTCCAACCTAAATAATAAAAAGGGATTCCTAGACTTCCAATCAATTCCAGACTTGAGTCAGTTTATATACTCAGAGCCTTTTGAATGAAGAGGAGGCAGATTCACTTAAAGAAGGACCTCAGTACAATGCCAAACATTTAAATATACTGTTAATTTTTCTCCCAGCCTTTCCCAAAGGGGCCTATGGTCTTTTATCAGGGTAACTACATATGAAGGAAAAGAAAATAATCAGACCTTTGGGAAGTACTGGACATTGTCTATGAAATGACACTAATTCCAGGAGACCCAGAATGTCACTGTGGTCCACCAGCAAGATTAGGGGCTAGTGGATGTCAGGTGATAATAGAGTTTTAGCTCAGACACAAAATCTTATGGGGCCCTTATCTTGGACCTCCAACCTCTATAACTGTGAGAATTAAATTGTTGTTGCTTATAAGCTACCCAGTTTATGATATTTTGTTACAACAGCTTAAATGGACTAAGACAGTCCCTGACCCCATCCTGTGGTTATTTCTCTAGTGCCACAATGCACAAATGGAATAGATTGTGATGGTAGATTTGAGGTGTCAACTCGACTGAATAAAGAGATACCCAGATTGTTGGTCAAACTTTATTTATTCTTAATCATTAGATTAATTTTTCTCAATGCTTCAGTAGGCACTGAACCCATCCTTCTGATGAAAGGGAAATCCAGGTGGTTTGGAAATTGATTAGAATGATCAGGTTGTCCTAAGTGTGTATGTTAGGGTGTTTCTACAGGAGATTAGTATGTGAGCCAGTGACTGAGTGGGGAAGATCTGCACTCAGTGTGGGCAGGCACCACCCAATCAGATGTAAGCATAGATGGAACAAGAAGGCAGAGAAAGGGTGGATTCTTGCTTTCTTTCCCAGAAGTGAAATGCTCTTTTTCTCCTGCCCTTTGATGTTAGAATTCCAGGTTCTATGGACTTCAGACTCCAGGACTTTCACCAGTAGCCTTCCAGATCCTCAAGCCTTTGACCTCTGACTAAGAGTTATATCATCAGCTTCCCCAATTCTAAAGTCTTTGGACTTTGGCTGAGCCACGTTATTGGCTTCCCTACTTCTCCAGCTTGCAGATGGCCCATCATCTGCTCATTGGTTGCCTGACCTGTGGAGTGAGGGCTATTATGCTTAGAGAGGCCAAGAAGCAGTATTAGAATTACCTCTACCTATGAAAATAGTAGACCAAAAGCAATACTGTGTTCCAGGAAGGATTGCAGAGGTCAATGCCACCATCAAGGACTTGAAAGATGCAGGGATAGAGATTCCCACCACATCTCCATTCAACTGGGTTATTTGGCCTGTGCAGAAGACACATGGACTGTGGAGAGTGACAACGAATTAATGTAAGCTTAACCAGGTGGTGCCTCCAGTTGAAGCTGCTATAGCAGATGTGGTTTCATTATTTGAGGAAATTAACACATGCTCTGGTACCAGGCATGCAGCTATTTATCTGGCAAATGGTTTTTCCATCCTTGTTGAAAAGGTCCAACAAAAGCAGTTTACTTGCAGCTGGAAGGGCCAGCAATATTCATTCACTATCCTACCTCAGGGGTATATCAACTCTCTAGCCCTATGTCATAATTTAGTTCACAGGGATCTTGATAACCTTTCCCTCCCACAAGATATCACAATGGCCCATTACATTTATTATATATGATGATTGGAGCTAGTGAACAAGAAGTAACAACTCCATATGTCTATAAAATTTTTTTAAATTAGCTGAGTGTGCTGGTGTGTGCTCCTAGCTACTCAGGAGGCTGAGGCTAGAGGATTGTTTGAGCCAGGAGTTTGAGGCTGTAATGAGCTATGATCATGCCACTGCACTCCAACCTGATTAACAGAGTGAAACCTTGTCTGGGGGGTGGGGGTGGGGCGGAGAAAAAGAAGAAAAAGACATAGCAACTGCTCTAGATTTATTGGTAAGACATTTCCAGATCAGAGGAAAGGAAATAAATCTGGGCCTAAAAATTCAAGGGTCTCAGTGAAATTCTAGGAGTCCAGTGGTGTGGGGCATGTTGAGATAGCCCATGTGGGATGAAGGATAAGTTGTTGCATTTGGCTCCTCCTACAACCAAAAAAGAGGCACAATGCCTCTTTTTGGATTTTGAAGGTAACATAGTTCTCATTTGGGTGGGTTACTCCAGCCCATTTACAAAGTAACCTGAAAAAAAAAATGCTAGTTTTGTGTGGAGCCCAGAGCAGCAGAAGGCTCTGCAATAGGCCCAGGCTTTTTGCTTTGGTTTTGGACCATATGATCCAGCAGATCTAATGGTGCCTAAAGTGTAAATGGCAGATAAGGATGCTGATTGAAGTCTTTAGCTTGTCTCTATAGGTGCATCACAGTGCAGGCCCTTAGGACTTTGGCCCAAAGCCTCTCCATCCTCTGTGTATAATTATTCTTCTTCTGAGAAACAGCTTTTGGCCTGCTACTGGGCCTTAGTAAAGACTCAGTGCTTTACCATGAGCCACCAAATTACCATGCAACCCATCATGAACTGAGTGCTTTTGACACACAAAGTCATAAAGTTTGGCATGAACAGCAGTACTCCATCATCAAAGGGAAGTGGGATATACATGATAGGGCCTAAGCGGGCCCTGAAGTCACAAATAAATTACATGAATAAGTGACCCAAATGTCTCATGATCCCCATTTCTGTCACATTACCTTCTCTTGCCTACTCCACACCTATGGCCTCATGGAGAGGCCTGATCCCTATGATCAGTTGAGGAAGGAGGAGACTCAGGCCTGGTTTACAGGATGGTTCTTCACAATATGTACTCCCCAACTGGAAATGTACTGCTATAGCACTATAGTCCCTCTCTGTGACTTTCCTGAAGGACAATGGTAAAAAAGAACCCCCCCCCCCAGTGGGCATAACTTAGAACAATGTACCTAGTTGTTCACTTTGCTTGGAAGGAGAAATGGCCAAATGTGCAATTATAAACCTATTCACAGGTTGTGGCCAATGGTTTGGTTGAATGGTTAAGTATGTGGAAAAAACATGATTGGAAAATTGGTGAGAAAAAAATTGGGGGAAGAGGTGTGTGGATAGACCTCTCTGAATGGGCAGAAAAGGTGAAGATACTGTATCCCATGTGGATGCTCAGCAAAGGGTGATCTCAGTAGAGGAGGATTTTAATAATCAGGTGGATAGGATGGGCCATTCTGGGGATACCAGTCAACTTCTATCCTGAGCCATTCTGCCATTCCCCAATAGGGTCATGAACAAAATGGCTATGGTGCCTGGGTGGAGATTATAAATGGGCTCAGCAACATAGACTTTCACTCATCAAGGCTAACCTGGTTAAAGTCATCATTGAGTGGCCTAATTTTCCAGAAGCAAAGAACAACACTGAGGCCCCAGTATGGCACCATTCCCCAGGGTGATTTGTCAGTTACCTAGTGGCAGGTTGATTACAGTGAATTGCTTCTATTATGGATGGGGCAGTATTTTATTCTTATTGGAATAAACACTTAATCTGGATACAAATTTGTCTTTTGTGTACACAATGCTTCTGCGAAAATAGCCATTCATGGACTTACAGAATATCTTATCCATCATTATGGTATTCCATACAGCATTGTTTCTGATCAAGAGACTCAGTTCACAGAAAACAAAATGTGGCAATGATCCCATGCTTAGGAAATTCACTGATCTTACTGTATTCTCCACCATTCTGAAGCAGCTGGAATAGCCTTTCAAAGAATCAGTAACAGTGTCAGTTTGCTTGTGATACATTGCAGGTCTGGGAAAAGGCTCTCTAGAAGGTTGTGTATGGTCTGAATCAGCATCCATTATATAGCATTGTTTTCCCATAGCCACGACTCACAGATCCTGGAATTGAAGGGTAGAAATAGAGTAGCATCACTCATTATTACCCTCACTGACACATTAGCAAAATTTTTGCTTTCTATTCCCACCCTTATGCACTGCCGACCTAGAGGTCTTAGCTCTAAAGGGAGGAATTCTTCCACAAGGAAACAAAATAAAACAGTGATTCCGTTTACTGCTTCCCAGCCACTTTAGACCCCTCATGCAGGTCTCTGAACCAACAGACCAAGAAGGGAGTTGCTGTGACTTGCTGGGGTGATTGGTATTGATGACCAAGGGGAATTAGACTACTCCACAATGGAGGTAAAAAAGAGTATATCTAGAATACAAGAGATCCCTTAGGACATCACTTAGTATTTCCATGTGTTAGGACTAAGGTCAATGGAAAACCACAACAACCCAATCCAGTCAAGGCTACTAATGGCTCAGACCTTTCAGAAATGAAGGTTTGGGTCACTTCTCAAGATAATGACCAGCCCTGGTGTTTGCTGAAGGAAAAGGGAATATGGAATGGATAATAGAAGAAAGTTGTTATAAATACAAGCTATGACCACATGAACAGTTACAGAAGTGAGAATTATAAATTGTCCTCATGAATATTCCTCGTTATTTTGCTATGAATATGTTTATGTGTGTGAATATGTGTAATATATACATAAACATAGACATATATACATGCACATGCATTAGGCAAATATCTTTTGTTTTTCTTCCTTCTCTTATTTCTTTATCATGTAACATAAGCTGTATTAACATTATATCATATATTTATTTTTAATATTATGTCATTGTTATGTGTAATAGTTCATTAAGTTACAAACTATCAGAAGAGTAAGCATCACCGAAGGACTTTACCTCCTCTTTTGGGGAAGTGCATTGTTGGTTGCACACACAACAGTTATATCATGTTAAATGGAACTATGACCTTCTTGTTTATATTTGAAGATTAAGTTTATATTTGGATAAGTTTATATTTGGAGATTTAAGTATGTTTAAGAATATACATATGGGTTGAACTTGTGATGGTTAATTTTATGTGTCAACTTGACTGGGCCAGACAGTTCCCAGATACTTGGTTAAACATTTTTCCAGGTGTCCCTGTGAAGATGTTTCTGGATGAGGTTAATATTAGAATTGGCAAGCTGGGTAAAGCAGATTGCTCTCCCAAATGGTTGTGGGCTCATTCAAAGTGTGGAGGGCCTGAATAGAATAAAAGACCCATATGAAAGAATTCTTTCTCCCTGCCTAACTGTCTTTGAACTGAAACATGTCTGAACTGAGACATTTCTTTAAACTGAGACATTGGTCTTCTCCTGCTTTGGGGCTTGGACTCAGGCTGGAACTTACACCATTGGCTCTCTTCATTCTCAGGCCTTTGGGCTTGAACTGGAATTATACCATTATCTTTACTGTTTCCTGCTTGCCAACTCCAGATCTTGGATTTCTCAGCTTCTATAATTGCATGAGCCAATTCCTTATATTTGTTCTATTTCTGTGGAGAACCCAGACTAACACACTCCACATATAATTCCACCTGGAATTTTTCTGGAATCTAGCCACACCTCTCATCTCAATTCTCACTGCCACTGCCTTTATTATTCATTGACAGTATTAGCTCAATGCCCTTATAGTAGGTCTCTTTCTTTCTCTGTCTCTTTGCCACTCTCAAGTCTGTTATTTACATCACTCTCAGAAGGAAGTTTCTAATTAAAGATATTTGGTCCTCCCTGTTTAATTTCCTTCAATAACTTCCCAATGCCTTAAAGAAAAATATCCAAATTTAGTAGGATGACTTTCATAAACTATATATTCTTTATTATCTGTCTTCTCTCAGCATAATTGTTTTGAGACATATACATGTTATTTTGTGTATCAACAGTGCATCCATTTTATTCCTGAGTAATATTACACTGTATAGATATAGCAAACCTTGTTCATCTGATGAAGGACTTTTGGGTTATTTCAAGTTTTTGACTATTACAAATAAAGCTGCTGTAAACATTTTTGTTTGCGGCAAACCATTTTTGTTTGCAGTCTTTGTGTGGACATACACATTATTTTTTGTGTGAATACCTAGATGAAAGATGGTTGAATCACATAGTAGGTGTACTTTCTAAGAAACTGCCAAACCATTTTTCGAAGTTGTGGCATCATTTTATACACCCATGAATATTGTATGAGTTCTAGTTGCTTCACATCCTCTCTAATGCTTGGTATGGTTTTAATTTATTGAGACTCACTTATGTCCCATATTTTGTCCATCTATGTAAAGGATCTGTGTATACTTAAAAAGGATGTGCATTCTGCTGTTGTTAGGAAAAATGTTTTACAAATGTCAATTAGGTCATGTTGAGTGATAGTGTTGTCCAATTCCTTTAAATTCATACAATTTTCTGGCTGTTTGTTTTTATCAAGTATTGAGAGAAGAGTGTTTAAAGCTCCAAATATAATTGGCAATTTGTCTATTTCCCTTTATTCTGTTAATTTTTGCTTCATGCATTTAGCAGTCCTGCTACTAGATGCATAAACATTTAAGATTATTATGTTCTTTGAATAAATTGACCCCTTTATCATTATGAAATGACTCCCTTTTTTCCTGATTTTATTACTGATAATATTATTTTCTCTGAAATCTACATTGTGTGATATTAATATAGCGACTCCATCTTTCTTTTGATTAGTGTTATCATGGGTGTATTTTTTTTCATTTGGGGGGGATTTTTAAACTTTTTTTTCAGTTTTTAAAAAAATTTCCGAATATTACATGGGTACAAACATTTAGGTTACATATGTTGCCTTTGCACCACCCATCAGAGCTTCAAGCGTGCCCATCCCTCAGACAGTGTGCACCTCATCTATTAAGTGTGAATATACCCATCCCCTCCTCCCAGCTCCCAACTGCCTGACACCCGATGAATGTTACTTCCATATGTGCACATAAGTGTTGGTCAGTTAGGACCAATTTGATGGTGAGTATATGTGGTGCTTGTTTTTCCATTCTTGTGATACTTTACTTGGAAGGATGGGCTCCAACTCCATCCAGGATAATTTAAGAGGTACTAATTCACCATTGTTTTTTGTGGCTGAGTAGAACTACATGGTATACATATACCACATTTTGTTAATCCATTCATGTATTGATGGGCACTTGGGTTGTTTCCACATCTTTGCAATTTCGAATTGTGCTGCTGTAAACATTCGAGTGCAGATGTCTTTATTATAGAATGTCTTTTTTTCCTTTGGGTAGATGCCCAGTAGTGGGATTGCTGGATCAAATGGTAGTTCTACTTTAGGCTTATAGAAAAATTGCAAAAATAGTTGAGTTCTTATATACCCTTCACCCAGCTTCCCCTACTGTAAAACGTCTCTTTATTCTCCTAGCTTTGTGTTCTGCATCAGAGAGATTGCCATGCTCCACCTGGATTCCCCCTTCTCTGTGCTGCGGCCTCCTCTCCAGGCAGTATTTAGAATAATCATAAGGTTTGCCTCTTGTTTCATCTCTCTCTAGGATTACTTTTGCCTGATATCCAATGTCTGAAACCATTGTTTCATATAGTTTTTTAGTTGTTTCAGACTGTAGTATAAATGTAGTCCCCTTGCATAGTATTTTGAACCTTATTTTTGTTCTCACTTAGCATTTATCATATCATTGAATATCCTTTAAAAGCACTAACTTAGCACATAATGTGAAATATTTCACTAGTATTCACTTGAACACCTTTACTATTTTTCTGCACACAAGCTCCCAGTGTGCTTTCGTTCCTGGTAGCTGGTAACTGAATCTGTGTTAGAGGACTGCCCTCAGGGTGTTTGCACAGAAAGGGCAAGAAAATTCCTGGAAATTTACTGCCTCACTATAGCCCTTAACCAATGACTCCATGGAGCAGGAATATGAATATGCTAGCTGCCTTGTTACTAATGGGAGCAACTCTGAGTTATGATCTACATTTTCTTCAAAGCTCTTCTGAGAGATTGAGCAAATGTTACTTTCTATGGAATTTTGCTTGTTTGCCATCCTTCCCACTACCATATTGGTTTTTCATAGTTATTCTTTCTAATAACCCTCCTTCACATTTGTCCTTTATTTAGGATCTATTTCTAAGGATCCCAAGCTATAGTAACCAGTTTTAATTGCTGGTTAGTATTCTACTTTTTAAATCATAATTTATTTAACTATTCCCCAATAGTTCAACATTAATGTTTCAATTTTTTTTCTATAATAGCTAGCTTTATAATGATTATCTTTGCATGAGAAAATGTTTTTTCTGAGATGCAGATTACTTTCTACCTAGACAGGAAATCATTAAATCAAAAGGCATGAATATTTTATAGCTTGATTTGTATTGCCAACTTACATTCTAGAAAATGTGTATCAATTTGTAGTTCTCTTTGCAGCGTATCTTTTAAAACGTTTTACTATATTGAACTAATTTTAATATAAACTTTAAAAAAATCTTTGCTAATTTTATTAGTGAGAAAAGATTACTAGTATTTTCTTCATTTCTTTGGTTAATAATGAGATTGAACACTTTCTTACATATTTTCTGGTTGCTTTATCTTTATGAATTATCTATTTATGGACTTAGTAATTTTTTATTATCTTAGTGTTTTTGATAATATACATAAAGTTATATAATTCAAAGCTGTTAACTTATACAATCTAATCTATATAAATATTTTTTCTGTGAGTCTGCCTTTAGGTTTTTTAGTATTGATTGAAATGCAAGTTTTAATTTTCAGGTAGTCTGATCTATTTATTTGTTTTCCTTTGCCATTTTTTCCTAATGTTTCTCACTTAAACAGTTGTACTACATTTAAAATAAGATAAAATTTTATCCTACTTTTTCCTCTAGAACTTTTTCTTTTCTTTCTTTTCTCTCTCTCTCTCTTTGACATTTAACTTGTGAATTCCTTTGCTTTTTATTTTGACATATGGCAGGCATGGAAAACAGATTCCATCTTGTGTGCCAGGTTTACTCACTCACTCAATAAAAATGTATTCAGTGTTTACTATGTACCAGGCACAGTGCTAGACATGATTAGAGGAGGCAAAGTTGAGATGGCTATTGAAGTCACATCTGAGATCATTGATTACTGATCATGTGAGAGAAAGATGAGGGAAGCAATGTGTAGAATGGTAGCCCCAGTGCTGGGGATCTTGCCTTCCTTTTGAATGGTGTAATATCAACTCACTTCTTGTAGAAAACAGATCAAAGATATGTTTGACAATGTTAAGAACCATAAATGAGTAAAAAGTATTGAAAAGAATTGTACTGAAAAGAATAGATTTTCATGGGTTATTGAAAATACACACCTTTTTTTCTCTTCATCTCCTTGCTTAAAAATAGTAAGAAATAACAAAATAGGCTTTCTATAAATATTTTAATATTTTTGTGATCACATTGTTTATACAACTTATATATTCTACTTTTCCATTTAACATTACAAAACATTTGCATACATTATAAGCTACTTAGTAAGCATCATATCTATAAGTTACACATAAAAAGGTTTTTAGCTGACCAATTACTCTTTTCAAAGCAGAGTTAGTTTCTTTTCTTAAAATAGGTATTGTTTTACACATTCTCTATTTGGAAATTATCATATAGTCATGCCCATTTTTTGAGTGTACATATTTAATCAAAGTAAATTAATATAAGCACGTGAGATCTTAGGCCCCCAAACAAATGTCTTGTTCAATTACCCAGGCAATCTTTTTAATTTTCTTCTTTTTAGCAACTCTTAAGATAATTTATTCAATAATTTATTGAGCCTCTAATATGGAAAATGAACTACATATGATAAGGTATTTGCATAAGACATAATGGTCCATATATTTTAATGACTGAATCAAACCAAATTTGCTTCTTAAAATATATTTTTAAATGTAGCACTTCACATATTTAACCTATTACTCTCTGCTGGTCTCTTTCCAAAAGCTCTTAAGTGTATGTTGTCCAAGAAAACAAACAAACAAACAAAAAAACCAAAATCAAAACCCAAAACAAAAAAAGCAAACTTTCTCTCAACCAAGTTTCTTTGTGAAGCTACACCCAATTTTATCTCCCTTCTCAGGCAAACATATCAAAAGCAGATTCACCCATACCACTCCTCTTCCCATATTTATCTTTTAGCCATTTATCATTGCAAGTTTTTCACCCCACCCCTAATCTGTTAATTCTATGGCCTTGTTATAGGTTTTATTTTACTTGCCCTCCCTGTAGTTCTGTCAGTAACACTGCCCTCTCAAAGAATTTTCTTCCATAGACCCTTGGTTTCCTGGTTACTTCTACACACCTTTTTTTTTAAATCACCAATTCCTTGTTTACTTGCCCTTGAATGTATGACAGATGCACTTAACTCCACTTAAGCAACTCACTGGATTGGCGGTGGAGGGGCTCTCCTATTCTCTGTGAATCCGCTGTCTGAAGCCTCCCTGCCCCTCCCCCTCCACACTTCAGGGCTGAAGATTCCTGGCACATAAACTAATCTCTAATAGGCCTGTGCTGGTCTACTGAGTTGTATGCTTAGTAGAGACAAGTGGTTTGTTCTAAAAACTGGTTATGCAATTGTACTTGCTATTTTAATTATGTAATTTAATCAAATATTATGTAAGCTAAGAAATATGAGGGTAAAAAAACAGTTGTTTCTTTGAAAATTAAGATGAGTGTCTTGGAAAAGCTCCATAATGGCTGAAGGCTTAAAGAAAAATTGCAGTCAAATGAGGTGAAAAACAAGTCCAAGAAAAAAATCCTTCCAATCTACATGTATTCTACATTGAGATTACCTCACCATCCACCACTCAATGCAGCTGAAACTGGAATCTGCGAAGGAGCCTCTGTGGCTTGAAAGACAAAGATAAGCTCCAACCAGCAACAGGCCCACACACACAAAAAAGGCCTTGGCCCTACATCAAAATTCAATGAAAGTACATTTATATGTTTTAAGACATCATTGCATCATGTTTGATTCTCAGCTTTAACTGACTCTACTGATTAACCAACTACCTGTCTCAACTGCTCAAGAGGCCACCTTCTCCAGGAATATCTTGATTGCATCATGAGGCCTCTTCTCCCCCACCCCCTTGTTCTGCTCTCTCTCTCCTTGAGCAATTAAATTTCCAACTAGAGCTTCAATATAGGCTTTAAACGAACAGGTACCCAGTCTGCAAGCACTTTGCAGTGAGGGTCCCTGGTTCATTCATCACTGTACCCCCCATCTTACAATTCTGTCCCTGCACTGTGCCTTGCATTCAGTAACTACTTAAAAAAATTAAAATCTAAAGTGTACTGAAAACATTAGTCTACAAATTATAACCAAAGAATCAGAAGTCAGGCTTCAATGAAGTAGTCTATTTTCAAAAGGTATTTATTAGTGATGTTTATGATGAAGTTTCTCTCATTTTACAAATGAGAGAAATTCTCATTTCTCGAGTTTTACAAATAAGAGCTAATCATCTGTTTTCCCCTTTACACTCCTCTAATTCCTTAAATAGTTGAAAGTTACAAAAGTGACAGCAAATGTTTCTATTTCACAATTTCAATTTGGGATGAATTTAATGCCGTAATGACTTGATTCTTATTATTTTTTATTTGAAAATTTGTTCTACCTTATTTCTAAGCAAAAATATTGGTATTCCCTTTGTTTTAACTGAAAATATTCCTGGAAACTATAGTATTAATATAAAAATATCTCTTTGTTTTGAAGTTATGATTTACTCCTTCTCGACAATTAAAGAAAAGAAGCTGGGTTGATCATTATGATTGAAAATTATCATTTTAAATTGGGTAGCTGAAGCTTAATTTTTAAAAAATAGTAGTTTTTCAGAAAGGTTTGGACAATTTTAGGTGGACAACAACAAGTACCACTATAATTTCATTTTTAGTTTTAGTTTAAGTTTTATTTTCAGTTTAGTTTTCAATTTCATTTTCCATTTAGTTTTAGTTTTATCTAAAGTTTGAAGTTTTGCTGCTCTCTTGAGTATTGTGGGCTGATTTTCTCTAAAATGATTTTCTCTGAACTAGACAGGACAGACATGATTATCTTTTCCATTTTACAGATGACAGAATCAGTAGTCCTAGCAGTTACTGACTTATTCTTGACTTTACAGATAGTTTGTGACTTAAGTGGGTTTTATACGGTGACACTACATATCTTTAATCACCTTTTAAATGCTCCTAAACCCCTTTGCAATTGGGTAGGTAGGAGAATCAGGGACTAACTATTGAAAAGACAAGTCCCTCTATCGGCAATTATCACTCATTTGCTCATCAGGCTATCTAGGATTGTGCCATTAGAGGTCAGCCCTTTGATTTAACACATCGTCCCACAAAATTCTTAGGTGGATTAATGTCGCGCCCGCCTCGCCAGCAAGGAAGACGCGGCAACTGGAGTTCTTCTGACAGTGCTTTAATGGGGTTCCCTTTAGACTTGCATGATGCGGAAGACCCTGAGCACAAGCTCTCACACACTTATATACTCTAAGGAAGGGGGGAAGTGATGGGGATAGGTTAAAAGCGCTCGAGGGTTATTACTGATAGGCCAAGCTAAGATCCTTCATATGCATACTTATAGAACGGGCCAGGACTTACTCTGCGCATGCGCTGAACTTGTTTACTACAGGCGGGCCACCGGAAATCGGCGCCATCTTGTAATGGCGTTGTCACCGCGCCCCACAGATTAATAAGTTAGTCATTCACTTTTTAATATCTTCCTATTAACTAACATTTATATATCCAACTTGCTTTCCTTTAATTAAGTAGTCACTTGAAGGAAAGGAAATGACAGTACTGGGAATTTTACAGAGGGTTATTTTAGATTGGCCTACATTGTCTCTAAGAAGGGAAGCTCAAGTGAGGGGGGGGGTTGGGAGAGAAGGGCAGGGTCATAGTCCAAGATTCTAGGAAACCAAAGGGGATTACTAAAATATTGAATGCCAAGGTTTGAAGAGTTGAACCAGAGAGTAAAATGAAAATGAGCACAGTGATCCAAGACAAATGTTTCTATTTCACATTTTAATTTGGGATGAATTTAATGCCGTAATGACTTGATTCTTATTATTTTTTATTTGAAAATTTTTTCTACCTTATTTCTAAGCAAAAATATTGGTATTCCCTTTGTTTTGACTGAAAATATTCCTGGAAATTATAGTATTAATATAAAGAATGTTTATGAAGCAGATTATGATTTCCCTTAGGAATAGTTCTAAAACTAAATGGTGAATTTCCAACCCAGGACTTGGCATTGGATACCATAAATATGACCAGCCATGTCTCATGACAATTAAAAATTATTATATCATGCAACATATTAAGATTATAATACCAATTCTATAAAATGATCATGGATAAAACAAGCATATCTTTCATACAAAGAAATCTAATAAACTATACATTTTGGGGGAAAGGGGGAGACGTTAAAAATACCATGTTTTACTAGCCACTGATCTTTTCCATGGTCTTTCAGCTTATTTACTGAAGGCAGTGAGTTAGTGAAAAGCTGAAAGAGCCATTAGAAGATTTGGGAAGTTTACTTCACTTCTGAGGCTCACATATGGTCTCCTTTCATTAATTCTAACATTCTATGAAACTAAACGTTTTTATAAAACTAATATGTTAGTTCATTAGATGAACTACATAACTATGATAAACATTAAGCAACAAATTCATAATAATTTTGTGTGCTGCCTTAGAGTTTGGAAGAGTTTAGGGTATGTTAGGTGTCTTGCTTTAGAATGTTGTTAAAGGAGTTTGAAATGATAATTCCTGTTTCTTTAGCTAAAAATCTTGTGGCTAATAGGAACTCCTAAATAATTTCCTGTTATCAAAGTAGTCTATTTTCAAAAGATATTTATTAGTGATGTTTATGATGAAATTTCTCTCATTGAAAAGCATTTTACAAATAAGAGCTAATCATCTGTTTTCCCCTCTGCCCTCCTCTAATTCCTTAAATAGTTGAAAGTTACAAAGGTGACAGCTTAGTAACAGACCAATGCAAGGCACCAGGATTCCATGAGTGGGTTCAATTACTCAGTTATGTGTTTAGCCATAGGCCTATTTCATACTTTGTTAATCTGTTAACAATTACTACCAGGTCACTGACAAAATCTTGTGAAAAAGGATTCTCAAAACATCTCTTACCAAATCCTCTAAAAGACATCATACCTTGAATGTAGCTTCCTTTACCCTTCAAAATAGGTCAGGTAGAGGTGGCAAGCAGGGAAGTAAATGTGTTAATTAGATGACAGCAAATAGGTGAAATGGCAAAAAGGCAGAGATAAAGAGTGAAGGTTCTTATAGAGGATAAAGGATAGTTAATTTTTGTAATTGTTACATGAAAAGTTTAAAACTGTGGTTTATTAGTACTGAAAAGCCATTTTAAATATTATTTAATATTCATCATTTTTCTTAGGTGTTGATTTCTCTCATAAATTAAAAAATATTGAGTTCCATTTGTAGTAAAGAAATTTGAATGAAAAATTTCAGAAAAGTGGAAATTAGTTTACTCTAGGATCTTAAACATTGTTAATTTAGAATCAACTCATTTTTACAAATTATGTATCAGCCGTTTCTCTTAACTTTATATTTCTTGCCTTCTCCTATTTTGAAAATGAACAAATTTGATTAAAATGACAAATTCACTTAAGCCGGAGAGAATGCTAAGGTTCCCAAATGTTATCTTAGCCCTTCTCAAACATTGAGTCTCTTTAATTTCTTCCTGCCTTAAAAATATAATATTAAATTGGTAAAATTCCTCAGGATTTACCATTTAAAATTTTATATATATTTATATTTAAAGGCATAGGACTATAATTATATACTATTTGAAAAATAATAAACAAAAATAAAATAGAACTAAAACAGACCTTCCAAGACCAGTATAAATAGTTCACATATTACAATTGCTACCCAAAGGCAACGTTATGTAAATCCAATTTATAGGCCCTGGATAGCTTCCTCATTTTGGCTGCTCAAAAGCTCTATACTGATATTTTCAAGAAACTAGCATCATACTTCACCTTGGAAATGTAATATAAAGACACTGCCATTAGTGATTTTATGTACTTCTACATACCCTTCCTGAATTTGAAATAATGGATAAGTTCAAGTAATAATTTTTGCTCTCTTTCAAATTTTATGACTAAAATATTGAGTTGTGTTTTATGGCCTACATTTATTATATTCTGTAGAGTCAGCCAGCAGCTTTAGGCAAAGAATACCTTTGGAGTCTGGAATCAGATGCAAAGAAATCAGAGGTTTAAAATGAGTAATCATGTATTCAGGAAGCATAAGAATGTCCTAAAGATTCTAAAATACAAATAAATACTGAATACTGTGTAATATATGAGCAATAATTTTCCAACTCTCTGTATAATTTCTCTTTCTTTTGTAGCTAAGGTAATTTTCTGGGCCAGGATTGTTGCTATAAACCTCAATTTCTCCAGAGCAGTTTGAGTAGTATTTTTGGTGGAAGAGGTTTTTTTTTTTTTTTTTAGCAAATTTTACACTGACAGTGGTAAGGAGTTTCTAGTTATGAGGAATTTTAAAAGAATCCCATAATTATCCAGTCTTAATTTCTAAAAGTCAAATAGAAAGAAGAAAATTTAAACTGGTAGAGTCAATAACAAGTAAGATTACATAATAGTTACACAACAAACAAAACTCCAAAGATTCTTTAGATTGTTTTCTTTTTAAATTAGTTTCTCATTTTTAATGGACCACATACAACTTCTTAACATAACTCGTTTAAATAGAATGAGAACATTGTTTCTACAAAACAAAACAAAAAGTGATGGAGCAAGATTATGATCTGGATTCTAATCTTTCTGAGCAGCTAACTTTTAGGGCCTAAAATGTCCTAGAGCTATCATAGTACCTTTGATACACTTTGATGTCTTTATTTACTAACATGTAAGACTAATACCCCGGCTGTAGCGAGGTAGTGCATTTGTAAATGAAAGCATTTTGAACAATGTAGTGTAAATTATTATTTATTAAGAAAAAGCACATGCCAGGCACATGTATATTTTACAGTGGTATAAATGTCACAAGTTAGATTGGTTGTAAATTTGCTAAATTGTATGGCTTTAGCAACCTCTAACTTCAGAGTTCACCACAAAAAATTCTGCACCAGGGACTGTCTTTATGTTTTATTTTGCTAGACAGATTTACCCTCATTTTGAGCACTCACTCCCCATTATTGATGGTTACAACTAAGATCTAGTTAGAATACCATAAAAATTATGCAGTATGTAAATAGTTCCACCACACTATTGAGGAATTGGAGAAAAATTTATTTTTCTTAGAATTCAGGTCAAGAGTAAAAACAAAATTATCATTTATGCATAACCTCAATTTTCCCCCCTCAAGTACACAGAAAGAGTAAATGTAGTAAAGATTTCTTTGAAGAGGTTTGTGGTTGTTACATTCGCTGTGCTGCATTGGTTTTTACATAGGGAACCTTTTTTGGCCTTTAAAATATAATTTAAAAATGTAACTAATGTATTTTTGCCATCAATAAAACAAATACATATGACAAAACGAATGCATACTCATTTCAGCCTGTAAGACTGGTTTGTAAATTATTCTATTTGCAGCTGGGGGAAACAAATGTGAGATCATTTCTTTCCCCTCTGCCAATGGCAAGCTGATTTCCCCAGCCCACGTGGACAGTTGAGCAGTAAGTGTAGCGTGCTTCAAGCCTCAGGCTTGTGCTGTGCCACTGTGGGCACACATGCATCCAGGCTAGTTACACTGAACGGGGGAGACTGTGCTCTGTAGCTATCACGACTGTCTGCCGCATCTGTCCACAGGAGAGGGAAAGAAAGTGTACTCAGCAGAGCGCCCGCAGTTGCTGCCATCTATTCTTTCGTACATATGCACGTTGCAGTTCTCTCCACGTGCTTCCGAGGGCTGGATCTCTCTCTCTCTCTCTTTCACACACACGTGCGCAACAAACTTCACCCAGACGCAGACCAGGACAAGTCCCCGGCCCACCCCAAGCTCCCGGCCCCTCGCTCCTGGCCACTTCCCACCGTCTCTGACTCCACGTGGGCGCACTCCGGCGCCAGGCGGCCGCGCGGCCCACGGAGCCCCTGGTCTGCCCCCGCGCTGGGAGGGAGGGCGCGGCCCGGGGTCGGACGGACAAAGCGGGCGTCCAATCGAGCCGGGCACTGCCTCCCCGAAGGGAGGGAGCCGCAGCTCAGACCGGCCCAATGAGCAGGGAGCCCGAGTGGGACTTCCTCCCGGAATCCCGTTGGCCAGAATAGCGGGGCCGTGGGTGACACGTAAGTTGGGTGGGAGTTGGTGGCGGCCAAAGCTCGAGTAGCCCCGTCAGTGACACTGGCCCGCCGTTCCCCAAAACCAACTGGCGCCGCCAGCCCCCACCCATCCACTAACCCGGCGGGCCGCGCGCGGGGGGGACCGCCCGGAGTCCAGGTCCCTTTGTTGGGCGAGCTCTCCCCGCATTAGGTGGCAACAAAGTCGTGCAGTGGGCGCCGCCGCGAGGGGGCGGGGAGCGGCCGGGGCGGGACTCCAAGAGCGGCGGGGCACAGCCGGGCCAAATAGTGGGGAGGAGGGAAGAAGGTAGGCGGCGTCTGCGGACGGGCGCGAGGCAGCCCGCTCTGAAGTATGCGGAGGGCCCCCTCCCGGGCCCGGGCACTCGCGGGGAGCGAGCCTTGCAGAAGTTTGGCTGCCGCTGCCCGGGCGGCGTCGATGGCTGCGCGCCCCGCGGCGCGCGGCGGCTGAGCGGGAGCCACTTCCCCTCGGGCCCGGCTTTTGTGTCTCGCGTCTCCTCCTCATGCTGCGTCTGGCCACCTCCTGCGGCGGCCGCTGCTGAGGCTCTCGCTCGGGCCGTGGGGAGGAGGCGACGGCCGGGGCGGCCGCGGCGCGGAGTCCAGGCGGGACTATGGGAAACGGGATGTGCTCCCGAAAGCAGAAGCGGATTTTCCAAACGCTGCTGCTGCTGACCGTGGTGTTCGGCTTTCTCTACGGCGCGATGCTCTACTACGAGCTGCAGACGCAGCTGCGGAAAGCCGAGGCGGTGGCGCTCAAGTACCAGCAGCACCAGGAGTCCCTCTCCGCGCAGTTACAAGGTACGGTTAACCCGACGCGCGCAGCCCGTGCGCAACTTCGCCCGGCGTCTCCATCCGGGTTGGAAGAGTGGCTTTGGCGAGCCACTGGCACTGTGGGCGCTACCTCTGACCTTCGAGGACATCAGAGGTGAGCCCTGTGGGATTGCTGTTCCCCGCCTCCCCGGGTCTCCGCTCCCCACCCGGTGTCAGGGGAGATGATGACATCCCCATCCTCCTGCTTCCTCCCAGCAGTTACGTTTGAAATCAGTAGCACCAGCTCATTGTCCCGCCTGGCATTTGGTGGGCGAGTGCACACGAAGTCCTTTACCCCGAGCAGTTGTCAAAGGCCCAGCCGCAATTCGGCCCATCTCTAAGGGGCATGGTTCTGTGGCGTCTGGGTTTTTGCTTTCCAGTTGAGTTTGTCATTCTCTTAAAAAATGGGGAGTTTGGCAGAGATTTCTCAAACTGTACTGTTTTTTCAAAGAAGAATTAAGCCACGATCCAGCAGTTCAAACTAATGGCCCAATCGAATGGAACCTAAATCTGCTAGTTTCTTATTTCTTATTCTGTTAGTTTAATGGGTTGACTTTAGAGATGTTGGATGTATTGGAGAAGTCCACACTGCTTAACTGTTCACCATCCTGCAGGTATTTTATTTTATTCTATTTTTTAAAAAAGGTTTACTTCCTGAGTGGCTTTTAGTTCATCACAGAGCTATCTGTAATTTTACAATTAGCCTTGGGAAGTCAAAGAGGAGAAACACAGTTTTTCACTTTGCCAGACACAGCAAACTTGAGCAAGACTTCTAGAAGAACTTAACGCGTGTATCGTTTTATTTTACAGTCTCATATAATGTAAATTTCAGAAACATAAATGATGCATGACCGCAAAGTAAGCACCATGTAGTTTTGTTAAGGACGTAGTCATGCTGTAGATATTTTTTTTCAAAGCTTTTACTTGTACTTGTGGTTAGTTTTCAACATTTATGCAGTTCTCCCCCCAATGAAAAAATAATAATAACAGGCTGAAAGTAGTGAAATGTTGACAATCTTTGCTGATAATGCAAATAGAGCTTATTTCGTATTACTAGGCAGATACAAGCTGAAGAGATTTTTCTGCCTGTGTATGTATATACAAATGTAAAGCAGATGCCTTTGTGTTGCTCCAGCTATTCTTAGTGTATTTTAGTAAAAAACAAAAATTAAGATGAGAGAAAATGATACACAGCTGATTGCTTGCTCATATTTGCTCTTCCCAACTTAGAAGAAAGGAAAGTATTTTTAGCTTACTAAAGCTGCATAGCTGCAGGCAATGAAAATATCTGACTGGGCTTGGTTGAAAAGGAAAACCTGTTTTGATACACTCTTAGGTTCAAAAAAGTTTTCTTTAAACTTGGTGAGATTTACCCATGAGTTATTGTTGGTATAAGGGTGGATATTTACTTATTTACTTATTTATTTAGAAGATATCAGCAGCTTCCCTGTGAAGTTCAGTTTAGACCAAGACCTGTTTAGACCAAGAGAATAATTTGCTGTCTGATAGTACAGCAGGTCTGGATTTTCACAAATGTGTCTGGAAGGGGTGTTATATGAGGTTGTGTGTCTTGGTCTCCCAGTTTAGAGGTCCCATGAGGGCAGGGGCTGCTATTTTCACCATTATCTCCTCAGCCCTACACAGTGCCTGACACTCATGAAGGGAATCAATACATTCAATACATATTTACTCAGACAACAAACAGAAATCATTCTGAACCATGGTGAGAAAATTAATCCCAGGTACTTTTGTCTGCTTTCTTAGGCTATGCTTCTTTGTCCCTGCTTTTTGAAAACCAAAAAAAGCAACAACAAAATATTTTATCCAAGTAGCTCCTTTGCCTCAACTGCCTGTGCTGGAATTTGTTGACTGAGGCCCTGAATTCTGAATCATAGCCTTTATTTGCAGTATTCCATTTTGAAAATCAACCTCGATTTCTTTTCTCCTTTAATTTGTGTTCTTTTTGGTGGTGGTAATGGGGGAGAAGGGTGGTAAATGGTAACACAGGATTATTAAAATGCACAACTTTTGTTTTGCAGTGGGAAATGAAAGTGTTCTTCCTAGTTTGAATGAGTGGCTTTAAAGTCCATTAGGTTCATTTCTTAATTTACTCTTTTGACATTTCCTCTTCAACTGTGGGGCTGCAATACTTGCATGAAGAATTGTTTCATAAGCAGGCTAAAGTTTCTTTTGTTAATGGATTCACTGTTGAATTCTGTAGCATTTATTTTGTTTTATTTATTTATTTTTACTTTGTACTTTAATGGATGCAAATGTAACATTTATATTGGATATCACATCTGCAGGCCATTTAGTGAACATGTTCTGATCGTATGAGCTTTTGCTTCCCTTTTCCAGTGACAAATGACATTTTATTCAGAACCACTATGTACCACCTGCATAGATGGGTTTTAAGGCATCAGATTCTCCATTGATTAGTTAGGTGGGATCTCTTGACCTGGCTTGGATTAAGATCAGAGTTAATTATAAGTGGTCTTCTTTTAAAAATACTCTTGAAAAAATTTAAGTAGTTTGGTCCTATAATTGATGGTACACCTTTGTTAACTGAGCATGTTTAGGTCATCTTTCATTGAAGAATGGGGTATACTCCAGATACTCCTTTGAAAGTACTTGGAACCCCAAGTACATTTTGTTGTAGAAGAGCCCCATAAATAAGAGATGGTGGGGGTGACATGCAGAAAGGTCAGAGACTAGGCAACCCCTCCTCAACTAAGAACAGTGTCTGTATCTGCCTATCTATCATCTATCTTTCTATCACCTACTTATCTGTCTCCCATACTGGCACCTTAATTATACTGAGGAATGGGGCCAAGGTTACAACGGTGGCAGAGGTGATAATAACCTTTGGCCAGCACAGTGTTTATGTAACCTTTAAAAAATTTTAAACTACTTTCAAGTGAGCCATGCACTATTCTCTGTATCTATAGGCAGTGTTTCTCAGTCTAGACTGCCTATTACAATCACCCGGTAGGCACAATCTATGGAGGATGGAACTCAGGCCTCAAACAGTCTTTAAAGCTCCCTGGGTGATTCCAGTATGCAGCCAAGCTTGAGTGCCCAGCTCTATAATCTCAAATTAGCCGCCTCACACATTTACTTTACTTTACACACATTTACTTTACTTGTTTGGCCCCAAAGACATTTGAATTTTTTAAAAGCAGACTAGTTTCTAGACTGTGATGCACATTTTAGTTCTGCAACTTTTTGTGTAAACTGGGACCTCATTTTTTTTATTTATAAAATGAAGATTAGAATACCCTATTTTATAGGGATATTACGAGGATTAAATTAGATAATGCCTATAGAGCTCTTAGCACATAGTTGGCACATAGTAGGTTCTGCTCATTAAAGCTTGGCTGTTATTATCATCAGAGTCCCTGTATATTTCATCTGTCGTTCTCTTGCCAGGTTTGTCATGGGTAAAATTTAGAAACTGGCAAAATTTGATTTTTGTAGTTAACCACTTCCTTTTATAGTACCTAAATGAACATTAAGGAAAATAGATAAACTGGCATAAATCCAGTGCACTTTACTCAGGAGAAGGGGCCTTTTTCGAGAATTTAAAACTTCGAATATGGTTACTGATTAACTGGCTTCTGCATCTTATCACATTAGGAGAGGGTGTGACTGCTAAGGTAATAACTATGTGCAGTAAATTCTGGGAAAGAGATATAACTATTTACAATTTTTAAAAAGGCATTTATTGTAGAGGCAAAGAACCCCACATTCCTAAAACACTGCATTATGTTGCTTTTGGATTTCCCAATGATGACCAGAAACCATCAAGAAAAGGTTTATGTAAAGTTTTATATAATCCTATTCCAGATAAGTATAAGATAAGTATATTATAACTATTTAAAAAAGTTTTGTGCTTCTAAGGGTCACATTTGTTATTTAAGTTAGCTGTTCTTTCCTTTGGGCTCCCCTAGCACTTAGGATGGCCTAATAGCCTAAGCACAAACACAGCATACTATGATTGGTTACTTCTTGGTTTTCAGCCTCCCCTAAGTCTGCTTTAAAAGTCTCCTTCAGCTCAGGGCCAGGCTTTTTAAATTCCTTCTTCTCTATTACCTGGTGCCTGGCATATAGTAGGTACTCAATAAATAGTAGTAGGTCTATACCTATACAGTGTTTTCTCTCTGCCTATTAATATGCTTATATATGGTAGGCAGTGAAGTGTAGTGGATATGGGCTGAGGAATCAGTGCACTGGAATTTGATTTCCTCCTTTTTACTAGCTGTGTAATCTTGGGCAAATTACTTAAGTTCTCTGTGACTGTATTTCTTCATATGTGACAATTAAGATGATAGTGTTTATAATAGGTTGTCATGAGGATCAACAGTGATAGCTGGTGTACAGTGCTTAGAAGGGTGTAGCTTGTACGTTGAACTATTGAGGAAGCACATATACAATAGAGTGGTTCATAGACCACAGTAATTTAGACTGCAAATGTGGGCAATACATGGCAGGCACACTCATGTTCAAGTGCAAAGTTAGGACTTATACACATCAATTAGACATTGTGTATTACATGGACATCTTCACTGAAGTACATCTTACAATTAAAAGGAGATATATTTATCAACATATGTTTGTTTAATTCTGTTCCATTCCATAGTATATGGAAAAAAAATACTCTTTAGGTTCAGTGTTCTTGTTTGTATGTAAATTCATTCCCTGAATAAAAGATAAAAGCTTCTAGATACCTTTTAAAATTGACTCAGTGAAGCATTATTTTACATGTATGTGATTTGCACAGGATAACACAGTTGATTCCACACATTGTGCCTGCCTTAATCATCCTGGTAAAGTGGAGCATGCCAACTCTGTAATGAGAGTACTGATGTCCAGATAAATATTGGTTGACTGTGTAAGAGAATTGCTCATGATATGGGAGCCTTTAGTTTAGGTCCCAGGTAAATTGGAAGGCTTCTTTGACATTTTTTATTCTTTCTTGTCTGAAGAAGGACAGTTTCCTATAGGGCTGGAGCACAAGACTAGATTCCAGTGGATGCAGGAATAAGTGTATTAGAGTTGGAGGAATGAAGTCTGACTAAAGATGGTGTGGACTAAAAAGAAGATTATATAGAAATCAGAAAAGGGAAGAGAGAGAGAAAGGGACAGATATTCAGCTGATGACTTTTCGAGGCAGTGGGGAAGATTCTTGTTCACACCTTTATGCTCTAAAGGAAAAGCAACAGAGAACAGTGAAGGAAGAGTGGGTTTGGGCATCAGATGCAGTTTAAATGCAACTCTGGTGCTTACCAGTAGGGTGTCCTTGAGCTGTAAAGTAATCTTTCCGAACTTCAGTTTCTTCATATTTGAATTGGGGTTAGCAATGTCTGTCTTGCAAACTTGTATGGATTAGAAATATTAGGTTGGTGCAAAAGTAATTGTGGTTTCAGACAATGAATTTTAAATAATTATAACTAGGCTCAAAAATATCTTTATTAATCAAAATAGGAACCATCACAATCAACACCTTGTTGCCACCGAAAAATAAGTTTGTTTATTCCTGTAGTGTAAAAATCTGTGTGTTGGGATTCAGTGAACTCTTGGAAAGCATTTTCTGCTTCCTGCTGGTTGTGCATTTTCCCTGCAAAAAGTTGTCGAGATGCTTGAAGAAGTGGTAGTCAGTTGGCGAGAGGTCAGGTGAATATGGTGGATGAGGCAAAACTCCAGAGCCCAATTCGTTCAACTTTTGAAGAGTTGGTTGTTCAACATATGATCAGGCGTCGTCCTGGAGAAGAAGTGGGCCCTTTCTGTTGTTCAGTGCTGGTTGCAGGTGTTGCAGTTTTCAGTGCATCTCATCTATCTGCTGAGCATACCTATCAGATGTAATGGTTTCATTGGGATTCAGAAAGCTGTACTGGATTGGACCAGCAGCAGACCACCAAACAGTGACCATGACCTTTTTTTTTTGGTGCAAGTTTGGCTTTGGGAAGAGCTTTGGAGATTCTTCTTGGTCCAGCCACTGAGCTGGTAATTGCAGGTTGTCGTATAAAATCTACTTTTTGTCACACGTCACAATCCAATTGAGAACTGGTTTGTTGTTGTTGCGTACAATAAGAGATGACAACACTTCAAAACGACAATTTTTTTGATTTTCAGTCAGCTCATGAGGCACCCACTTATCAGGCTTTTTCACTATTCCCATTTCCTTCAAATGCCAAATGACTAGAATGGTCGACCTTGAGTTCTTTGGCAACTTCTCCCATAGTTATAAGAGGATCAGCTTCCACGATTGCTCTCAGTTGGTCTCAGTTGGTCATTGTCAACTTCCAATGACTGGCCACTGCACTCCTCATCTTCAAGGATCTCATCTCCTTGCAAAACTTCTTGAACCACCAATGCACTGTATGTTCCTCACCATTCCTGGGCCAAATGTGTTGTTGATTCTGCGAGTTGTTTCTGCTGCTTTATGACCTATTTTGAACTCAAATAAGAAAATCATTTGAATTTGCTTTTTGTCTAACATCATTTCCATAGTCTAAAATAAATATAAAATAAACAGCAAGTAATACATCATTAACAAAAAAAAAGTGAGAAATGTACATTAAAATGATGTATAACATAACCACATTTATTTAAGAATGTATTCCAATATAAAATGGCAAATTTCAACCATGCTAAAACCACAATTACTTTTGCACCAACCTAGTACATCTAAAGAGGCCAGCATGAGTCCTGGAGCATATTATTACTACCATTTATTAGATGACCAGGACTGCTGTTGTTTGTAGGGTGAGAGTTCTGCAGCCAGTGAAAATACTGGAGCAGGTTCCAGGGAGTTAAAGAAGAGAGGAACAGCAGCAGGTAGATGAGGCCTACTGGTACTCTTTATTGTTGGGATGACGCCGCAGCAGCGAGACTGTGGCGAGCAGTTATATATGGCTCAGAACAATAGGGCAACATGCCTCTGCGAAGGGGCGATCACATGGGTCTTACATAAGGGGTGACATCGTCATTACTTAAGCGTGCTGACTCATGTCTTACCACAAGGCTGGCGGAAGACATGCCGGCAGTCATCTTGGTTTGGCCTAAGAAACCTATTGCCTATACAAATGGATTTTCCCTTACACTGCTAGATCAGCACTGGGCTTCTTTTTATTTTGCCCACCTTTTACTGCATTGAGTAGATAATAGTGTTATTAATGGTGACCTACACATGTGGCTCTTCTCAGAGCTGTGTGCCCAACTTAGCTGAAAGTTTTATTTGATTTAAGATACTCTTACTTTGTCTTTTCTACTCTTTTGACCCTTTTGGTGGGGAGAAAAAACCCTGAAAACATTTTACAGGATAACAACTAAGAGTTGCTGTTTTTCATTTTGACAACCAAGTGTTCTTATCATTGAGGACAAAATGTTTCTCCTCCTGCCAGTAGATGGTTTGTAGGTTTTGTAGCTTTGTTAGGAGGAGAAAGTTATATATAACTTTATTATAAGAAAAATAATAAACTATATTTTCCTTTTGAGCCACCGTTATTTGGAGCAAATTTTATTTTGATAGAATTTTGAAAATTTATTTCAAGAAGTTAAATTATTTTTAACACATAGAATTTGTTGAATGCCTACCATGTTCAGGTTCTATGCTAAGGACATTACATGCATTGTTATTTAATAGTGACACTATCACCCTAATGTGAATGAGCAGTCTGAGAATTAGGGAGGTTAACTTGCCAGGGTCTAGATCTAGCCTAATGAAACTGAGCTTAGAGCTCTAATGTGACTTACTAGCCATGTTTTTTCCATGGTATACCAGTGCCCTCAAAATTGTTTTAGTGCCTCTCATGACAATATTAATGGTTTTGAGAAAGCAGGTTAGATGGATCATATGAGGATTCAGGGTAAAATTTAGAATCAGAAGTAACAGGTGTGACCATTTGATGCAGCATTTCCAGGGTGTAAGACAATTGCTGCTGTTAAGAAAGGTGATTTTGGTTGATACTGAAGTTTATTTCAGGGACCATGCAGATGTTGTCTGAAATAACATCAAATCACACAATGAAAAACATATAATTTCCTTTCAATACTTTCTTGACAAGTCAAGGAGAAACTCTCATTTTGATGCTAGAATCTCTCTCCTGCATCCTGTTGCTTATCTGTTTTTCCAAAGACAAATGACTTCATGCAGCCAGTGGTCTGATAGCTAACAGTCTAATAATTGTTTTGCTGTTTTATTGCATTTTATTTTAAAATTTAAATCCATTAATTATCATCCATTAATGCCATGTAAATAAGATTTTTTTTTTAATAAGGTAGTGGTGTAAAGTTTTCTTTTTGGAAGTTTATTTTAGGGGAAAAAGTGTATATTTGATAGTCATAGTACTTGTACAGTTTTTGTATGGCTATATTAAGAGTTCATGTGAGGGCTGGGCATGCTGGCTCATATCTGTAATCCTAGCACTTTGGGAGGCCAATGCAGGATGATCACTTGAGGCCAGGAGTTTGAGACTAGCCTGAGCAACATAGTGAGACCCTGTCTAAATATAAAAAAAAAAAGAAAAAAGAAAGAACTCATGTGAGGAGTACCTGCATGTCTGCTGAAGTGTAGGAATTGCATTACTGGTCAAATCTGATACAAACACTGATTTTTACACTTAATCAACTGAATTATAAGATAGATAAATCACTTATCATGTGTCTCAGGCTGAGTCCAAAGCCCACATATCCTGACTCCTAGTACAAGATAACATTCTTCCACTACCCTGTGCTGTCTCTGTAGTCTAGCAACAGCCTTTTCCCTCTTTCAGCAGAAATGGGCATTTCTATTTTTAAACAATGGCGTGTATTTCTGAGTGGCATATTTGTATTCTTTATTTTTATTGGCTCATGTGTGCTTATACAGAAGACATGTCAGTCATTGCCCTTCACTGATAAGCTTTACTATAATAAATAGGCTTATAGCCTGGAGGGACATGGGCATGAAATAAATTGCTCTCCATAGCAGTATGACATTTTAAAAAATATTGCTTTAACTATTTTTCATATATAAAATGTCACAATATGATAAATAGTGAATAGAAAATTAAAAAGATGTGCTGTCATTCTGAAGGATAGGCATTTTAAAACATTTGAATGATACCATTTGCTTTTCTTTGAGAGTGAATTAAAAAAATATATAATCATTTTAGGAGAGTCAAACATTCCATTTTCCAGTTCACATCTCATTTAAAATGCCTTTTTTAATTGAAATTTTTGTTGCAAAAAAATCTGCAAATCAAGATATTTAGGAGAGCTTTGACATTGCTTATGTGCTTTCTTGACAATAGCTATCAAATAAATATTATAAAAATAGATTAAAATTGAACAGTTTAATTATTTGGTTACTTAATTTGGTTTGAATAGAGCAATTTCTCACGTTTTACATGAGGGAAATTTAATATTATAAGTCTGTAATTCCTGCCCTTCTGCATCAATATGTCAGCCTTTTAACAAACAGGAATTTTTTAAAAGAACTTTATATTCTATTTAGAGGTTTAGATGCTGTAAAATAAGGTAAATTGTAGTGATGTCAAGTATCATTTTCATTAGAACATGAAAAATGAATCCTCTCTACTCTATAAGTGAGTATCAGCTCAAAAATCCAAAAGTCATCCAAATTTGATTGAGGTGTGGGTGAGGCTCCTTGAGTATATCGTTCCGTAAGTATAACTGTTCAAGTGTAGTTCCTTTTCATCTGTCAATCTATGAGACTAAAGAGTCAAATTACCTGCTCCCAACACAACCAACATACAGTGGTAGGGCAGGCATAAGATTCTTTGATATTTCTCTCCAGAAAAGGTGGAAAACATGAGGTAGGAGTCATTTGTCCATAGCAGTTCTTAAATCTAGCTAGGCAAAAGCTTTTTGATTAGGTCTTGAGTCCTAGCAGTAATTCTCCATAGCTCTTGATTCTACCCTTTGGGCTCTTGATTCCACTCTCTGAGTCATCCTTTCTTTTTTTATGAAAGGTGGCATATGTTTGCAGCTGAGTGGTTTTCTCAGTAGTTTTCTCCTGCCAGTAGAATTTTGAGGATCTGTGGCCTGTTTGATATAGTACTATCTCTGTCCCTTTTAGTCCAAACTGGCAGTGTCTCTGTTGATATAAGCTTGTTAGAAATTGTGTAGGTCTTCTGTGAAACTTCTTGGAATTTTCTCCATTAGACAACACCACAGCCACATATCTGTGAGATGAATCTTCTCTACTTTGGGCTTATGCTGAGATAGGGGAGAGACAGTGCCCTTAAGGCCTGTTGTGAGGATCTGTGAAACTCTTAGGTGGTCTTACTGTCTGATTGAGACACCACTTTTAATCTTTCCAAGGTCTTAACAAAAGGATTTGATAGCCATACCTCTGACTTTTGTTTTTATACTATGTTTTTCTGATAGTGCCCTAGAATTGATCCTTCCTTGGAAGCTATTTCTTAATTTCAGCATTATTTGTTGTCTAGAGAGGCTGAGAATTTTCAAAATAAAGTCCTGCCTCCTTTTTGTCTAGCAGTCCTTCCACCAGTTTATCTTTCTTCTCATAGTTTACTGTAAAACACTAAGAAGAAATCAGGTGACATCTTCAACACTTTGCTGGGAAATCTTCTTAACTGGGCCACTCAGTTCATTTGGCACACTTTTTTACTTCCCATATAACTCTGAGTGACTGCAGGTCACATAACTACATCTAAGTGTGGGTGTTTCTAAACTTTCTGCCACTACATAATTTCTAATTTCTAATGAACACTTTTTTCACTTTCATTTAAGCCCTTACACCAGTCTTAAAGTTCAGACTTCTATGAACAATGTGTTCAAGGCATCTTAAATTTCACTAACACTCTTCTTAAGGTCCACTAATTATACAATTCCAAAGCTGCTCCCACCTTTAGATTTTTATGGCAGCATACCACTATTAAAATCTATATTAGTTATCTTGCCACATAGCAAATTACCCCCAAACTGAATTTGCTTAGAACAATGAATATTATGTCACAGCTTCTGTGGGAAAGGAATCTGGGCTTAGCTGGGTGACTCTCTCATCACTCACAGGTTGCAGTCAAGCTGCTGACCAGGGTTGTAGTCATCTTAAAATTTGACTGAGATTGAATAAACCACTTCAGAATTCACTCATGTGACTCTTGGCAGGCCTTAGAAAATCCAATTCCAATCTCACTCATCTGGGCCCTTCCACAGGGCTACATCACAGCATCATAGCTGGGTATCCTCAGGGCAGGAGATCCAAGAGAGTGATAGTGTGACATCCAAGATGAAAGTGAAGGTATTTTAATAACCTAATCTTGGAGGTGATATCTCATCACTTCTGCCGTATTCTGTTCATTAGCTTTTAAGTTCAGTTCATGCATAAGGCAAAGGGTTTTTGAGGATCTGAATTACAGAAAGTGGAGATCATTGGGGGCCACCTTAGTAGCTATGTACTATACGATGAGAATGCTTATTTAAATATTATTATCATCGTTGGCAACATCATTACCAAAGTTGTCATAATCTACCAGTCACTGAGCATTTGCTATGTGCCAAGCACTCTTCTAAATTATTTTCTTGGATTATTTGAGTTAATACTTTTGTCAAACTGTTTACAACATATTAAACTGTGATTTACCATTTAAATTTGAAGTGTATTAGCAAGAAGTGGCATTTGAAATGAAGGTACTTCAGAGGGAAATTACCTGGTGTTTAAACCCTCTGACCTGGGAAAATTAAAATTCTATGTGACTCTCTGAAATATAAACCTAATTGGTGAGTTGTCAGGGGAAATATCAAAGAGGAAGGCATCATGTCCTTGGGGAGTTTCAAAACCCCTTGATAATATGTGAACATTTCTCACTCCTATAAGTAACTGTATTTCTTTGGCAGGTAGGTAAGAATACTGTGCAGTGTATTTGTTCATATAGTGTTTTTACCTGCTTCTGAATGTTCCTTTTGCCTTCATAGACTGCCATCCTTGGTGAAGACCTCATTATTTGATAGAAGATATATATATACAGAATTTTGCTGGTCTTAGAAAGATATCTTTGATTGAAAGAAAGAGCATTAATTGCATTCCTGGTAATTTCAAATTGTTCATTCACCCCTACTTTGAAAGTCAGGTTTAAAAAATTACAATACACATGTACTATGTAAATATATGCAACTATTATTTACCCATAATAATTTTTAAAAACTTTAAAAAGAAAACAAGTTGCAATGTATCATTTTGTGATGTTAATAAAATCAAAAGTACACATTAAAAGGATATTATGAAAAGTCATTAAATGTATTCTGAACAGTTGTAATTCCAAGTTTATATATAGTATGACTTCATTCTCCTAAACATATTTTAGTAATTTAAATACATGAGATAAATATTTCTATTTTACATTTGACTTCCATTGTACTTTCTAAAACATTTCTATAAGAGATTAGATTCAAAAGTGGATAGGTTTTGTCAAAATATGCCTGAGGCCATATTCCACTCTAGAATTTAGAGTTCTACTCATTCTACTCTCATCAGTGGGAAGTTGCCATTGAATTTCTGTAGAATCAGTGATTCACCTTCTGCCCCATTGCTATGTTTGTCAATTCCAGGTTGCTGCCATGATATTCACTGGTACTGTGGGTTGCTATAGACTTCTACTCTTGGTAATATTCACATTGATACTGTAAGTCTCTCGTGACGTCTTCTCTGTTCTCTATGCCAAAAAACAAAATGAGGAAATTTTCTACGTGTTCTGTAATGTATTGCTAATGTGTGGTGTAGTTCTTAGGGAGACTTATATAATATTTTTTTCTCGTATGGCTTTATGCTCTCTGAGTTTGGTTAGGTCTATATGGACTGAGCTAGAGGATGTTCTCTTTTGTTGAAACTGTCCAAGGAAACAGTGGCTACCAGTTAACTAGAATGATAGTATTTGTGAGTGCATGTGTGCCCTTTTTTGTGAACTCTAATAAGTCTTCATCTGAGGGTCTCATAGTAGCAATATTTTGAATAGGACTGAGCCTTTGAAGACAGTCTGCTTTGTTTTTACTGTTGGCCTCCAGCTGGTCTCATAACTGCCTCCTATCCAGCAACAATGCATTGCTTAAGACCACACTGAATGTCTTGTCTGTGGCCATCTCTTCTTTAAGGGTGGCATTTTCAATTTGGAATATGTGAGCATCCATGAATTTCCTGAAAATATATGTCAATTTTGTATGTGTACCTTTTTCTAAGATGGAAGCCATGGCTGTAATCAAATCATCAAAGCATTGGTGACCTGAAAAAGGTTAAGAACCACTGCTTTAGGGCAATTCCTCCTTCTGAGGTCCTTTCAAGCCCATCTTGGAATTTGACCTCCCCTGGGCCCACTCCATGAGCCCTCTAGACATGAATGTAAGTAGCTGAGTGATAATGGGGTAGTCAGTGCTTGATGCGATCTCCCTAAAACCCTGACCACCTAGCCCTCTCCCCAAATTAAAGAAGAATCCTGATTAGAGACTTAAATGGCATTTAATAAATTGCATTCCTGGAACTTATTAGTACTTGTTTAGTGAATAACTTCAAAAGTCTTGGAATTACATGAGAAATTTATGCTTTCAAAATTGCTTTATATTTGTGATATCATTTGATCCTGAAAACAACCCTATGTTATAGAGTAAAGCAATATATTACATTAATACCATTTTAAATTGGAGGAAACAGAAGTCACACAACAAGACAGTGATGCTCAAGTTACTTGACTGCTAACTCAGGGATCTTACTAATATAATTCTTAGTTTCTAAGGCTTTCTCACTTTGGAACTAAAAATGAGGTTTAACCACATCCCCATAATGGAGTTTCTGAATTTGCCTTCTCTGTGGGCATTTTCAGATTCTGCCAAACAGTTAAGAATATTTCTAGATGGTTACTCACCTGTACTTTTAAGAACTATTCGTCCTGGAGTCCACTTGCCACCCCTCACTCCCTTCCCATCTCTGTCCACTGTATACATGGAAGGTGGTGATGGATGCTCAAACTACCAATTGTTGCTTCACCTCTGCAGGTTTCTACTGTCAAATCATGTTTACCTTGCTTCCTCTTGGATCTCACTGCCCTGGAGGACCCACTCAGGCTCTGGAGGGACTGGGTCCCAGGGTAATAAGGTTGATAGTCACTGTGGTGACCTGGGCTTCACCACCCTTTGCTTCTATCTCTGGCACATTGTCGTTGATCTAGCATTAAGGGCTTGGGCTTTCCCTTACCTCCGTATGAATCCTTTTATGACTCCTCTGCCTCCTGGGTTGTAGACAGAACTTAAACTCATGCTTAGTTCCCATTAACATTCACCACAGGCTGCCATCTCCTTACAGCATCTTTATCTTCACCTTGACTTCACAGGGGGCTTTAAAGCTCACCACCCAATTGATTCTTCAGCTGTGTTTTTTAGATTCCAGGTGTGGAAGTCAAATTACTCCTGTAAATAAATCATAGAATGGTAGAGCAGGAAAGGAAGTTCTTAGAGCCCCGGTTGCAAATATCAGCATATGCAATATGTTTTGGCTCAGTCCATGCAGTGCTTTGAAAAATTTCATAATAATGACTGCATGGAAAAAGAAATAAATTTTATGTCAACATCTAGATTTCCAACCTTGTTGGAAAAGTTCTAAGATCCTGCGTCATTGAGCCTGCATTCCTTTGTGGTGAATGCCTGTTTGGAATGGGGGCATGTGGGCTTTAGTTGGCCAAAATTCCTAGTGTGATTGCTCTGGACATTTGCATTACTGTACTGGCTTCTATAAGCACCAAATTTGAAATTCTTTATCTTGAATTATTTTTTTATTTATCAATGAAGAAAGTGATCTTTGGAGAGATGAAATGACTCACCAGCTATGCTGCCTACTACGGCAGCCTCTGGTCATGTGTACCAGTAGCACCAGCAAAGCAGCTAGTGTGACTTAGGAATGGAATCTTAAGTTTTGCTTAATTTTAATTAATTTAAATTTAAAATTTAAAACTATTGCAATGTGAAGTATTTTTCTGTTAAACACAACTTTGTTTTGGTGGGGCTACATTTTAATTTAACTGTTGTGTCATGTAAGATATTATTGGTGTATTATAGTGCGCATATACTTCCTACTTTTTTTAAATGCAGCTACTAGAAATTTAAAAATTATAGACATTTCAGAATGTATTTCTGTTGGGCAGCACCGACCTGACAGAGGTCACACAGCTTGTTGGTGACAGCTCTGGAATTTGTTAGCAGATCTTCACAGCTCTAACTATATTTTTTCTACATTACTAAAGTGTAGCCCTTTCATTATTTATGTAAAATAAGTTTTCACATATTTAAATTGACACTGTGGATGGGTATATTCACACCTCATGGGTGTGGTACACACTCTCTGTGGGATGGACATGCCTGAAGCTCTGATTTGGGTGAGGCAAAGGCAATATATGTAACCTAAATATTTGTACCCCTGTAATATGCTGAGATAAAAAAAAATAAAATGACATTGTGTTAGATTTTGGAACAGATGTATATTAAAATACAGTATAAAATTAATTATATATTGTAGCTTTAAAACAAGACAAAAATTACTTTTCCACCTAATATATTGAGTTCTTATATTTTATACTTTAAAAAACCATTTTTTAATTTGTTGTTTTTATTTATCTAGATTCAAACACATCAGAAATAAAATATTGACCATGTGAATAGTCCAATCCAATCTAGCATTCACTTAGAAGAAATAAATTATTTTAACAGTTTATATTCAACTTTGAAATTTAACTGACATACATAAAAGTACACAAATTATAAGCAAATGGCTTGATGAGTTTTCACAAACACATGTGTATAACCAGCAACAAGATCAAAACAAATAATAATGCCAGCATCCCAGAGGATTCTTTGCAGCCCTTTCACTCACTAACTATCCCTCACCCACTAAGAATAAGCATCCTGATTAGTTTCACCTGTTTTTATATTTTAAATAAATGAAATCAAACAATATATACTTTTGTATCTGGCTGCTTTTGCTCAACATTTTGAAATTCATCCAAACTGTCATATGTATTTTGGATGTAGATTTTCCATTTCTATTAAAATGCCATTGTGTAAGTCTGTCACAATTTATCCATTCTACTATTGATGGACATTTGGATAATATCAGTTGCTGCCACTATAAATGCTCTGTAGTTCTTTTAACTTTTTGTTTTTCTTTTTAAGGGAGTAGCAGCTTCTTGATGTGCTTGATGACTTCTTTAAAGTAATGCAACTTAAGGACTATTTTGAGTGCTTTGGCAAAATTATCTTATATTTTCCCATCTACTAGTGATATTTAATAACCTTACATATCCTATCTGTAAGCACTGGTCTATTATCAATACAAATCTTAAAATATGACCAAACATAAAAAGCAATTAAAACTTAAATGTTCAAAATACAAGTATATGTGGCATTGTTCAGCCAAGGGATATACTGCCCGAGGGACTGCCTGGATATGAGCTGGCTTATCTGCTCTCTATTAATCATCATTCATGCTCACTTAGTACATGCTTTTTCCATCTGTATACTATAAAGGGGTTGTTTTAAAAATTACTTCTTTATTTTAAAAAAATAGAATTACAGCAGACTCAAGTATTACCTTTTGCTAAATTAATTTCCTGAAACAAGTTCACAAGCACCTGGTTTATAAATGCTGCTTCTCTCTTGAAGGCTTCAGAGTATAACTGAGGCTTCAAGAGGAATGTTACAGAGTTAACACAAATATATGGCAGGTGGTTAGACTTGCCCTAAGATTGCTTCTAAGTTAAAATTTTGTGGTTTTTTAAATTCTGAGGTGCTAGCTTAAGTAAACAATGATGAAAATAAGAACCTGTAGTGAGTCATGTTCATCAGTTTATCATACACATTAAGTTTTCACAGTATAGTTTTGCTTTATTATATATAAATGTTAAAAAGGGCAAAGGCATTCTTAGAATTTATCCATAGAAACCTAATTAATTTTACTTTTGCAATTTGTGATAATTTAATTTGTGTTAGGCTAAAGTTTATCGCCATATGAATTATGATAGGAACAAATTAACAAAATATTTGTGTAAACAAAAATTTATCCCACTTTAAAAGAACAGTATTCTTAATTACGAACATAAAAAAGGAAAGATCTCCTTTGATCTAAAGAATTAACAGAAGATTCTTATCTAGTACTTGAGATATGGTCTTTAAGTATTGGTATTCAAAAGTAATATACTTAGTGACATTTTTTTAATTCAAGAGTTTTACTAGTTCAGCCTGGGGCAGTGACTCAAACCTGTAATCCTAGCACTCTGGGAAGCTGAGGTGGGAGGATCCCTTGAGGTCAGGAGTTAGAGGCCAGCCGGACAAGAGGTAGGCCCCATCTTTATGTCTCTACTAAAAATAGAAAATTAGGTGGGTGTGGTGGTGTGTTCTTGTAGTGCCAGCTACTCAGGAGGCTGAGGCAAGAGGATCACTTGAGCCCAGGAGTTTGAGGTTGCTATGAGCTATGCTGATGCCATGGCAAAAAAAAAGATTTTTACTAATTCACACTGGATCCCCCTCCCAGCACTAGTTTGTTATACTTTTTCAACCTGTGAAATTTTGGAGGGAAGCTACTCAGACACTGCTTAATATAATAATAATAAAAAAATAACAATAATGATAAAAAAGAAAGGAAAGAAAAAGGAACTAAAGTACATCAGATGTTTAGGGAGGAGTGTTTCATTTCAATTTCACTTGGAGAATGGCTTGGTGAATTGTAGAAACATTTTTGTGGCTACAAAATTATACCTTGGGTTACTTTAAATAAAGTTTATTTGGTATATTATAGTTTATTTCTGGAAATTAGACTTTAGTTATAAAATGAATGTCTTTTGTGACTTTTTTAAAAAGAAATTCTTTATTTAAAAAAAATGTCATGAGTCTGTTTTCTGAAGTATAACACTGCCAAAGAAAATTATTAGTAGTTTAGGATAGGTGAATCAAAGAGGTGTGGTTTGATGAAACTAATGTTACATGAGTAGCCACCTACAGATACAGAGTCAATGTATTAGTTTTTGTTGTGTAACAATTTAAAAATCTCAGTGGCTTACAGTTACAAACCTGGAATAGCAAACCTAATCACATTCACAGGTCTGTAGTTTGACTGTGGCTTGGCCATTATGGGCAGAACTTGTCTAGATTTGACTTGCCTGGGCCTGGACAACAGTTTTGTGGTCAGTTTCAGGCTGGCCCTCCACGCTTCCATTCTACATCCTGGACTGAAAGGATTGTATCTACTTGGGGATGCTCTTCTGTTGGTAGATCACAGGAACACAAGAGGGTGGGTGCTAACACCGTGGAGGTGGCACATTGTCACTTCTGTCCACATTTCATTGGCCAGACATTAATAGGATGGGGATGAATATTCTGTCCACAGTGATAAGCACTGCAGAATGCATGTCAAGATGTGGATGTATAATTACAACAATGAGGGGTGAAGAATTTGGACCGATGACGCCCATGTACCCACAGTCAATTTCAAAATAGGTACAGTGTGCAATAAAAGAAGAAAGCTTCTTTATTGGAAGGATCATTTTACAGTGATTTGATATAGATGTTTGAAAAGATTAACATCAAATAACATAAATTTAGTTATATTTGTGTATTTCTAGGCAGGGACTATGGGTTTATAATGAACAACAAGCACCTAGCATAATCTAAACAAGAGGCAGTAAGTAAGTATGTTCTTTTATTTAAGAGACTCTCCCTGAAGCACCTACTGTCCACAGCTCTCTTGGAGGGTATAAATTTGATAATTTAAGTGCTGCCACCAAGAAATAGAATATAAATAACGTAGTCTGTTTAAGGCTTTCCCACTGGATTTTTATGACTTATTTCAGTGACATAGAATATAGAACATCTTTACCAAAGTATTTTGACATTTAATATGCTGATTTTTAGTTGCAAAAGAAGATATGATAAGCCATAGGATTTATTGTTATATACTAATTTATGTGGGTAAAAAAAAAAAAAAAACTAGAACAAGTTAGAGATGCCCTGTCTTTCTGTCTTTTTAAGAACTTATCTGATTTTAAGTATTTCTTTAAAACATACTTACTTTTCAAGTTTCATATTTATTAATTTCTTTCATTTAATGTGATCTGCATATATACATATATATGTCTATGTGATTATATATGTGTGTGTATATATGTATATGGGTGTGTGTGTGAGTGACTGGTCACTTTATTATATTGACCTTTTTAGTAAAATAATCATAATAGCAATTTGTTTATATTTTTATTTTTAAAAACTTCTATTCTTCATGTCTCAGCTTAAAAATGTCAGAAGCTGAAAACTAGTCTCTAGACTTGATTTGTAAATGGATATTTCCTATGAGTGGTCTTGACATGTTTTTTGGTACATGTAATAGAAGAAGCAGTAAGAAGAGCCAGGTTTTTTTCAACATGGTTATTAATGTAATTTTTGTGAACAGTGCCTGCTCAGAAATGTTCAGAATGGGACATGTAGATTCTTGTTAAGCTCTAATAAATGAAGATGTAAATGCTCTATAAAACCAGTGAATAGTCTGGCAATTACCAGTGTAAGTACTTGTTTTCTAACTCAGAGAAGTGCTTTTTGTCATTAGCTTTGCTCCTTTAGAAATATGTTGACATGGAAAAAAAATCTGGCTTTGTTTTTGGTCTTCCTCATCTCTGTTATATTACTTAAATTTTTTTTTCTTTTTTTTTTTTTACTTCACTAGTTGATTGCTTAAACACTTATTTTAACATCTGGTTGGCACCAATCAACAGGCACCAAAAGGAACTTTTCTACTGACTGTTTAATTCTTTTATAAAGGGATATTTCCTTCTTTCTAGCTTCCATAGCATTTCATTTATAAGAGGTTATAATTTGTAACTACCACACCTACAAATTATTTCTTGAACTTCGAGTTATATCTCACTAGATCATATCTAATTTTCCCTCTGTCTGGGTCTGGTCTGGTGTTAACTGGTTCACTCAAAAACCAGAACCTGTGGCATGATGTAGGCTACATGGATAAGTTTTCATACAGTTGTATTCGCTCTGTGTTCAAAATCCATATCATGAATCTTACTAAGCCAAAATATTATTATTTCTAACATCCTAGGCTGGGTTCCTAGAGATGATAGCTGTTATCTCTTGACTGGACCACTACAGTTGGCTTCTACTTGGTTTTCTTGCTTCCACCCTTATTTTTCACCTAGTAGCCCAGTAGTTTACAAAGATTATTCTTTATAAAATATGAAGTAGATGATATTACTTGCCATCTCTCTTTGAAGAAAATTTTAACTCTTCTCTTACTACTTTGTTGTACTTCACTAACAAGATTCCAGCCACATGGGCCTTTTAGCTGTTTCAGGAGCATCCCAAGCTCACACCTCTCTCAGGATCTTTATGTCTGTTATTTTTTCTGTCTGGAATGTTTTTCCTCAGGATATGTTCATCACCAATTTCTCTTTATTCAAGCCTCTGCTCAGATTTATTGCAGCTACTTAGGCCTTTTCCTGAAATGTTTACTAGTTATCTATTGCTGCATAGCAAATTATTTCAAAACTTAACACCTTCACTTCAAGCAACAAACATATAAACATGTATTTCACAGTTTCCTCAAAGTCATAAATCCAGGAGCAGCTTAGCTTGATGGTTCTGATTTTGGGTCTTTCATGCGGTTGTGATTAAGCTATTAATAGGGGCTGTAGTCTTCAGAGAGGATCTACTTCCAAGGTCATTCATGTGGTTGTTGCTCACTATTGGCCGGATACCTCAGTGCTCACCACATGTGCCCCTCTATAGGGTGCCTGCGTGTCCTCATGACTTGGCAGCTGGCTTCCGCCAGAGTGAGGGATCTAAGAGAGGAAGAGCCCAACATGGAAGCCATATTGTTTTATAACCTGCTCTTAACATTGATATAGCATCACCTGTGCTGTATGCTATTAGTCACACAGACCAACTCTGGTACTGTATAGGAGAGGCGTACACAAGGATCTGAGTACCAAGATCACTGAGGGCAGTTTGGAAGGCTGGTTACCACGGCATCCCTGCCATCCATAGAGATTACATGGTTGCTTTCAAGAAGTCTACACATTTTATATTTTTACTTCTGAACAACCTATAGCAGTTATAACTACATCTCTTCCTTTATGTATAAGGGAATAACCTATGTGAGCAGAAAAATGATAATAGTCTACCAAACCAAGCACTATCTACCCTATTCTCCTACATTATTATTTGCATTTGTCATTTTTTCATATGAAATGCCATTTTGTATTTCCTTGTTTATTGTGTATCTTGATTGTCTGTCTTCCCTTATGAGATTACAAGGACCTTCAAGGCAGAAGACTGGTATTTCATGTCCACTATTCTAATCCTTGAACTTGGAACAATGTTTGAAACATAGATATAGATAATCAATTATTTGATAAATGGATAAGTAGGTTTGCCTTTTCAAGCCCTGGAAGTTTTACTTTAACCATTTTATATCAAAGTGTTTCAGCATGCATCCTTGTATTCTAAAATTAATTTTAGTAAACATAAATTTTATTACCCTAGATAATATTTACTGAGTTTACCTTCTATAGAAGGCACTATGCTACATACTCTGAAGTATCCCTACCCATACCCCTGTGATCCTTACCTGTAAGGAGTCCTTTTAGTAAGGAATGGCAGACGATGGTATAGGTCATATGAAAACAAGTAAAATAGAGGGAAAAATTACAGGGCTGGGGAAAGTGTGAAACTTGGAGTAGGCTACACAATAGAATGCCCTCTTGATGTCTTAGGGTTAGTCTAATTATTGTTTTGTCTTGGAATACTGTTCCTTTTAACATCCTCAGAATGTAAGAAGGAAAGAAATTATACTTTTTGGACAAAAAATTAGGAAGTCTGGTATACATAAATAGAAATGATAAATTATTTAGCTACATATTTTTAATAATCACCTTGTTGAAGTGACTAAAAATACATGAAATTGTTTTATTCTCTATGATCATCATATATGATATGATGAACATAATGTGTCTTTAGAATTAGTTCTCTGAGTAGTGATTATAATATTTTTTGCTATTGTTAGCTTTTTACTGTAATCATTTTGTCTCCTTCTAATTTTGCTGTGGACTTGAAAGCCAGATAACCAGCCTTGGTAGGATTATGTAAAATAAGAATACATGTCTCCCCTCAAAAGTTTGCTTTTCCAGTAATTAAGTTTTAAGGGAAGTTTTATTTTAGCTATTTATGGACCACTTTTACATCTTACTTACCTATATTTTAACAACTTCTCTTAATAGAATATTATTTTACTTAATTTTCTGTTAAATCTTTTATCTCTGTTCAATATATCATATTTGATGAGGCAGAATGACTCATAGCTCTGTCATGTTTTAGTTTTACATCCTTAAGCAAGTTGAGTCTCCTAGAGCCTCTTTTAAAAAGAACTCATATCTTCCTTACAAAGTTGGTATAAAGAGTACATGGGTAAATTAAGGGCTAGACTGTTACTTGGCAGTCTGTTTCATTCCCCACCAGGTTGAACTAGCTTCACACTCCATCACTAGAGCCTAGTGACAAATGCCTTGGTAAGGAGCATCCATACATAGTACATACCACTTTGACAAGGATGTCATGGTTTGTCTTTAAGCGTGCAGCTGGACAAGAATACCAGTCCTGTAGACTCTTTTCTTCTCTTAGATCATCAGTGCAACTTGAGAAGTGATCCAAGTTGCATTTTACTGCAGAGTGGTACTAGGAATTTGGACGTATGAAAAATCTAGAGCTTAAGACTGGCTATAAAATTATATTCACTCTCTGAATATAATTTTATAGCCAGTCTTAAGCTCTAGATTTTTCATACGGTATCCTTTCAGATATTTGATAGCCAGAAGTAGATTTAACTGCCACATGGTATTTCCCTCCCTGTCTGGAGTTTGTAACAGTGGAACTCAGTCAGAGGCATTTCAGCTTTGAAAAGAATAAGGTCATGGAGGTTTCACAGGGGGGGTTATCAGTCACTGTAGATAATCAAAGTTAACAAAACATTCAGAGCAGGGAATTTTTTAATTAAAGTAAATTCTACGGCATCCATTAATTACTCACATTTTTCCACTCCCTCACATATTTTCTCAAGTTACCCACCCTTGTGACTCATTCAGTATCAAAATCAGTGCCGTCAGCATTCTCTTTTAGTAAAAAATGGGTCAACTCCTTGGCCCACTGGATCATCTGGTGTGCTACAGGGAATCTCATTGCGGTTTGGATCTCTTCCTGTTGCCACGTTGCCCTTGGGTGGGTTTCTACCTACCATCAGGAACTGGCCACCAGGCCAGCGCCTTCACTCCAAGTTGCTCTCATGGGAATGTTTCACTTCTGTTCATTCATCATCCATGCCTGGAGAGCAGAGCTAAGATTGTGTCCCTTTCTTGTTTTAAATTCAGGTGAAATTCATTGAGTACTTATTGTGTGCCTTGCGTGGAATTAGGCCTTTATACTTAACAGTATGAATTAAAAGAATGAGACTTAGAAAGGTTATGTGTCCAAAATGACAAAGATAATAAAAAATAAAAGGAATTTGAATGTAAATCTGCTGACTCCAAATTAATTTTTCTACTTTAACACAACTCCTCTTTTCTCCAAGCATACCAAGAGGTTGGGAATCACTGGTGATGTGAGCTGGAAGCCTTCATAGGTCGTGCTTGAGTCTGTGCCACTGGTATCTTTCCTCCCCAGGCTTAGGTGACTGCTGTGCTCAGTGTGCCCAGGTACCATTCTTTGGGTCCACTGTGACCCTGTAATTCCAGCCCCTGGCTTGTAGGATGGAGAAAAACTGTTGTCTTCACCATTGACTTTAAAAGGACTAGTCATGGAATAGATTTAGCAATTTAGGATAGAAAACCTCCATTCATTGAGAAGAGTTAACTAAATATTAAATGTGTAGAAGTTGAGGAATTCCCTGACTTCAGTTTTGTTAGAATATAGATTTGATCTTTAATCAGAAAGATGTTGCATTGAATAAATTTTTGCTTTCAAGTTAAAAAGCTGTATGCCACTTTCTCCTCTTAACAGGTTCACAAAAATTAATGTATTTTCCCTCTTTTTTGAAACATTTTTAATAATCTGAATTAAAATTAAGATGGTTTCCATGGATTGAAAAACATTAGCAGTTATTGTTTAATTGTACTATTATCTTCTAACAGTAAAAATAATTCACTTTGGGTTTTATAACATATTTTTTAGTTTACCTTTGAACAAATCTGTGTTTGACAAAGTAGAAGCTTAGAGACGTGATGAAGCCACAGTGTGAATACCCAATTTAGGAGGATGAAGAGGCTATGTACTTTCCCAAAATTTGGAATGAGTATAGATAGACCTGAGTTCAAATTTGGACTCTATAATTAAATACCTGGATTACCTTTAGTAAGTTACTTAGCTATGTAGGCTATTAAAGTAGGGATTATAATTAATTTCTGAAGTTATGAGTGTAATGAAAGCATCTGTACTGTGCAGAGTCTGTGGTAGAAGTTTTGAAAAAGTTAGGCAGCCCCATCTACCATTTTAATTAGTTGATAAATTACAACTTTTGGAAAAACAAGTTAAAGTACTTACCTTACTAACAGCGAGTTAGTAACATCATCTTTCTATACAAAGACTTCAGAGTTGAAAACTATATTATTGGTTTTATGTAACAATAACTTAGCAAATAAAAATAGAGGTGACATAAGTCTCTAGTCCCCCTTTTAAGATGTCCGTTAAGAAAAAGTTAAGTTAGCATATTATAAGACATGATGTTTTTAACAGGGATTTTTTTTCTCTCTCATGCAGTATATTTTGGAATACTCTGTGAGAGGCTGCCATTTCCATCGTTAATTCATTTTACTCAGAGACTCTGAACATCAAAGCAGCAAAACTCAATTAGTGGAATAGTCAGGGAATGAAATATTCTGGTGAATTTAAATGCCAATGTTAAATAGAAAACTTATTACCTTCTCCACCCATATGGTTTCTGGTCTCTTTATTTAAATCATTCCATTGAATTTGAGTTTGTATTGAAAGCTCTGTGCCAAGTTTTTCCTGGAGAAAGAAAGGGAGATCAATTAAAGAAAATCCTTTTGGTTGAAGTTATATTATGGAAAATCATTCCAAACTATTAATTGTTTTACTTCATTGGTAAGAATCGTCATCATAGGAAGCATTGATTTTCTTCCAGTATTGGTAATGTAGTTGAGTCATGAAGATTCAACTAGATGTATATTGTCCCTTGGACATAGCAATGAACTGGCCTTATAAGTTAGAATTTTGGTCTTTCCAATTCTTTTAGAAATTGAGTAAAAAAAAAAAAACACTACACTTAGTTGTGGTGAAATGAACATCAACATAATTAATTGATATGATATAAACTTTAAAAAGTTGTTTATGTAGAAATTTTTTAAATGAACATTTTTAAGAGATAAAACAAAAAATCATTCATAATTTTAATAACCAGAGGGAACCTCTATAAAATTTTCATGTTTAATCTTACCTTTATTTATAGAATCAAATATGCAGTTCTTTTTTAAAATCTAAGTTATTTTTCTTTATGTGTTCTTGTTTCCATTTAAAATTTAGAGAAATTTTAAGGAAAAATAGATGAAAAGAACAGAAATGCATCTTCCCTTTATAGTTAAAAAAAAAAATCTGTCCTTAACTTAGTCAACATTGTAATATCTTATAGAGTATACAGAAAAAAAGAACAGATTTTTTAAATTTTGTTTTATTTGAGATTATTTTATTTCAATAGATTTAGGGGCTATAAGTGTTTTTTGTTACATGGATGAATTGTATAATGCTGCAGTCAGGGCTTTTAGTGTGCCCATCACCAGAATAGTGTACATTGGACTGGATAGGTAGATTTTTGTCACTCACCCTCTCTCCTTCCCACTTCTTAGTTTCCAGTGTCCATCACACCACTTTGTGTTCATCTGTATCCATACTCCTTATGCTCCTACTTATAAATGAGAACATGTGGTATTTGTTTTTCCATTCTGGAGATACCTTACTAAGGATAATGATCTCTAGTTCCATCCAAGTTGCTACAAAAGACATTATTTTACTCCTTTTTATGGCTGAGTAGTACTCCATGGTGTGTATGTGTGTGTATGTGTATGTATGTGTGTATATCCACTCATCCACTGATGTACCCTTAAGGTTGATTCCATACCTTTGGGTAGATACCCAGTACTGGGATTGCTGGATTGAATAGTAGGTCTGTTTTAGTTCTTTGAGGAATCTCCATACTGTTTTTCATAGAAACTGTACTAGTTTATATTCAAGAACATTATTTTTAAATGTTTTTTTTTTTATCTGCAAGAAGTTGACATGTAATACAAATCACATCCTGGCTTTAGAACTCAGAAAAAAAAGTGCTTTGAAAAATGGAATCATTCGAAGCCAATTTTAAGATTTTTTTCCACTTTATTTTCTAAGAGTGTTGAATGAACGGTTTTTATCACATTAACTTTTTGTTGGTTTGCTTTGAGCTATTTTCATCACAGTAAAGATTGCAAGCCTAACAGAAAAATGCATCCATACTGTATCAATATTTGTTTTATCTTATATAAATTAATTCCTAATTATTGACTTTGTAAGGAAAATTTTATGAGTTACTTTAATTCTATAATATAGTACTATCAGATATATTTTTATGAGATATACAATGATATTGTATATTAATATTTATTTAAATTCAAAATGAGAAATTAAGCACATAGCATATTTTTATTTTTTAGTTCTGAAGTTAAGGAACCATAAAATTATTTTTTTACATTTCTAGTGAAACACCAGGCCACAAAATAATAATATACTCTTGTTTCATCTGTGTTCTTTTTAGATTCATAAAATCTCAAAGAAAAGATGCTGGAAATACTCACTTTCTGTCCCACAAAATAAATATGTATATTTTGCATATCAGTAATGTAGAATTTTCCTTTCTGCCTTATAGGAATTTTTTATGAGTCTTGGCCTTATTTTTATTTCTCAAATGTTCATTTTGTATTCTCTAATGTGTTTAGTTATGGGATGACTTGCTGAGTAATGTCATTACATTGACAACTACTTTTAAATCACAGGATTTTTGTTGGCTCTGATTTTTTTACATTGTGTATGTGTGTATATACGTATGTGTGTGTAAACATATTTGGTAGCCTCTGAGGAAAAGCTAATAACTTCTATTTTTTGTCTGCCTGCCTGTAGTACTAGTTACGTGTTTATTCAGATAACTGCTTAATGTGTATTCCTAGGTTTAATGCTTTGGATCAAGGGATAGAATTCTTAATTTATAAATCTGTGGCATTTAAGGGATGAATTACTTATAAGTATGGTAATTTTTATTCTGTCATTGAATAATTAATAAATTAGCCACAAAATAATCCTCATTAAAAGTAACACTTAAAAGTAGATCCCTTAAAATGTTAAACAAAAAATTTACCTAGTGTATTCTCGATTCTAAAATAAAGACAAAAAAACCGAGCATGAGTAGTTACTAAAACTTGTTCTACTTCTCTTACTTACTGATGTGTATTTGCGCAATTTTATTAGGGGAGGGGGGACTATGTTATATAGAGGATTTAAAGGTAAATTTGAAAATAATAGTCTCCTTTTTCTCTCACAGTTTCTTGAATGACACTCACAAAATTACCATATTAAGTGGTTTCCTTTTCTTATGAAGTAACTCTTAAGAAATTCAGAACAATGAAAGAAGACGATATTAAACCACCAAAAAAGTTTAATGCTTCTTAAGTTAATGCATTTTTAAGCACTGTACATGTATGAGCTAATGGCTAAAGAAAGGTCCTTAGATCTTTTAATGAATAGGTAGAAGTAATTCTAATTAGCACTTTAGTTGTTCACCCACAAATTAGATGTGAATTGGGTATAAAAGCTCTTTGTATATAAACTGTAAAGGACTATAAAAGCATAGTTTGTTATGATTGCTATTAAAGTGGATTTTAAAGAACATTTTTTTCTTGAATGTATGAACACTCATCTGCAAATATATTTAACTTCTTAGTGACAGGTTTACCTACAAGATAATAAAGAATAGAACCATGATCTTTAGTGGAATAACTGTTTGTTCTTCCTGAGAAATTCTAACTTACATTTTGCCAGTGGAAAAACAGCATCAAATAAAGGTAAAATGTCTAGTGTGCTAATGGGTCCTGTTTTAAAGGCTATAGTTATAATTAGTTTTACCGTTTATTGCTTGAAAATGAATATGTGGTATAATAAGGACATCAACTACTCATGTTCAAATTACTATGAATATTGAATTAGTGGAATCTGGACCTAGTGGGGTTCTTCTCAGCCTGAACTTCCTATTTACCCCTACCTCCCAATTACTTGCAGCTGTCAAAATAATTTTAATCATTTTCAGATACTTTGCAGGAAAAAAAAGGCCTTAAACTCTTTAGCCAAAAAGATATTGCCCTTCATCTTCTTGTGTTCATTTATATCCGTGCTAAGTTTCTCTGTTCTAGACAGGATAGTATTCTTTCTGAACATCACGATTCTCTAAGATCTTAAACATTTATCCAGGTCATTCACAATTCTGATTCTGTATCCTTTTCTGCTAAACAAGATCAGAGAACCAAAGAAGCAGGAAGAGGCCTTAAAAATCAGCAGATCAATTCTTTTATTTTACTGATGATGAAACATATGGCATTAAGTACTTTTCAGATTAAAAATTAAACCAAATCTGGAATTTTAGCTATTGACCTATTCCACCATGACATGTTGCTTGCAGAAACATGCACGCATGAGCAGAAACATGCACACGCATGACATGTGCAAGAGCTCTGTTTACTCCATGGAGGAACACCCAACAGTAGGATCCTCCCGCCTTTGTGTCCAGGCTGTCCACCAGATATGCTTGGTTATTTCCCAGTATGTAAAAGAGTTACTGCTGAAAGAGTAAATGGAAACTCTTATAAGACAGAGAAAACTGAGCAAGCACACTCATTAGACCCATTTGCAATTAGGGCAGCAGTTGTATTTGTATGTGCCTGCTGCTATTATTCATTCAGTGTCATGAAAGGATAATGTGTTTGTATTTTTCACAATTGTACATATAGAAAAAGAGAGCTCCACTGTAGGACACCTTAAGCATGGCTCAGGGGCTTAGTGCATGTATAATAGTTTCCAAGTTATTGAAAATCATAGGTGACAGATAAATTAGAAATAGTCTTCTTTGCCAAAAGCCTTTTGCTTAAAAAACAAAAAATCAGACCCTTATCAACATTCTGCTAAATTGAATCTTTCTTCTCTTATTTCAATTTACATCATCAAGAGTACTCAAAACCAATTTGAAATGAATTATGTATTGCTGATGCCACTACTCTCCTTTTCTATTAATATGCATATTTAGAGTCAGAATTTTAGCATTGGAAGGACCTTGGCCACTTAATTCAACTCTGTCATATTATTGCTGAAGAAGGTGAAGTTTCTTCATTATGAGCATTGAACTAGTTAGTGTCGACAGCTAGGAGCTCATAATTTTCAAGCCAGTGTTATTTTCCCCAAGCTACTTGGAAATTCTCATTAAATTATCTGTTGGCACCATCTGTTTCTGTTTCTCTCTGTTTTTTTCATTCCTTTTTTTTTCTTCTGGGGTAATCCATCTCAGTCCCATTTAAGTTATTTTCAATAGATCTAATCTGAGTTCTAACTGTAGAGTGGAGTTGAAAAGAAAAATTGGAGGTCTAATTAGAATGCTGATATATATCAAAGATTTTTTTTGTTTCTTTTAGCTTTTCCATAGATCTGGACTGTTTATTGATCTTAGTGGTTCATTAAAAAGATTCTCTTATACTTTGTTAAGTAATATACACATATTCTCTACCTTTCATGTAGAAAATTTAGAGGTTGCCAATGAAGTCATCTGCTTATATTGGTGTAAGTCAGGTGTATCAAATTTAAAGTTTCTTATAAGTGGACTCTAAAAAATCTATCTCAGTAGGCAACCAATAACACTTTTTGTATGTAAATTTGATGAAATAATTGATAGGAAGAGTACATTGTTAATATTGCTACCTTGGTTGTTTTGTCATTCATTTGTATAATTCAGTTATTTAGCAGACATTCAGTAGGTGCCCACATTGTTGCAAACTCAAGGGTAGGAGCCAATTTGCACAGATGATAGAAACCAACTTTCTAGTAAGTAATGCTGCTATGTAGTGGTGATGACAGATCTATACATAAGTTTTGCAAAAAGACTGGATAGAGATATGCCTAGGGCCCTCTGGGAGAATAGAGGAGGGACATCCAGACTACCTGGATAAGCCTTCAGGGACCATGGTGAAGGCATTGCTGATCTCATTTCTACTACCTTAAGGTGGTTTTATTTACACGATGTATGCCAGTATAGTGCAAGTATCTCAAAGCCTATCTACTCACCGGAAGAAGCTTCCACAAAATCCTCCAGATTGTCTTCATGTCACATCATCAGCAAAAGTTTCCTACTATTTATCCTAAACCTCACATTTCCTGATAAATACTGTGTCCTTTTTTAAAGGATGAAGAAAGAACAACTCAGATTTGACCTTTGAGGGGCTCACCTAGTGATCTCAGCCCTCTACTCTTAAGGGCTTTTACATGCTGTGCAGAGATAAGTGATTAAAACACGCTTCCACCACACATCAAACAGTTCTGACTGTGTCTGTGCAGAAGATATTACATTCAGAGTTACATGTGTTCTTAACAAATCATCAGGAAAATATTCATTTTTCTGCAGCAAATAGAGGAAAGGAAAGAATTATACAAGTAGTATATGAGACATCTCTGTATATCTTCCTTTCAGTTTTTCCGTGACTTAAAAGTGCTCTAAAAAACTAAAGTGTTAAAAAATTATACGTACACTCTTATCCTGAAGGAGAGCTAAAAGTATCCAAAAAGTGAAAAGAGAACGCAGGATATCACTAAGAATTCCAATCAAACTCTTGAAACAGGTTTTAGATACCTAGTATGACTCTATCCCCTCCAACCCCCATTGACTTTGTCCTCACTGTCTCTTAATAACATCATTTAAAGTTTCTTCAGTGGTAAATATAAGTAGTTAAGCAGTTTTGTGGTGGTAGAAAATAAAATGCCAGGCAGAGTAAGAGATGGCTGTGGAGGATAAGCAGGGGGTTTATTTCAGAGGGGTCCGTGTGTTAGGCCTTAGACATGGAAGTGGTGGTAAAAATGAACCCTCCCAACAGTGACTTAGCTACCAGCAACCTCAGTGTTTCTTGATTACTCTTTATGCTTCTCTGTGCTATCTTAATTTTTCTATTAAAAATGTCCCAAACAGAACACATCATGTTATCCCCCTACCCCAGCCACCTTGGACCTGGATACACATTTCATGTAGTAGCTAAGCCAGAAATATTGGCACATCCTTGGATCCGTTTTCATAGTGCACTTCGAATCAGTCACTATGGCATTTTGATTCTGTTTTCTAAATATATTTTGCTTCTGTGCATTTCTCAGCTTGTCAGTGATTACCACATATGCTTGAATGTAAGGTGAGGTTCCTTTCTCCCCACAAATTTACCCCTCAGGAAAGAGGTAGTCTCGTACTGGAGTCAGTCAAAGCATCTGCTATTACTGGGTGCCTTCCCAACTGCTTTATTTTAAAAAGCAGAGCATTTGTGAGGAAGATACATTAGCCCCAAATGACCTTGTTTAGTGTGGTTAGATATTATGGAGGGAACTTGACAATTTTTTTTTTTCAAAGGCTGTAGCAACTTTCAAAATAGTGTATGTATTTATTCTCAGAAATGTGTCCTCACAATTACAAATATAAAATGTCTTTATAAACAAGCCTTTTCACCAATAAAATAAAATAATGGCCCAGTATATTCAGAAATCAGTGACATAGAAAGTATGAATATGTACCTACGGGACAAATGGAAATGACAACCATCCTAATATTTACAAAGTCTTATCTGTGGCTTACGACAGGATTTCCAGTGATGGTACCAGACAGAGATTCCACAAATGCCTATCTCAGGTGAAGATGGGTATGACTGCCGAAAACTGTCAGAACACTACAAAACTAACTTGAGCTGACATAGACACAGATGTCAGCCATGTATGTGAAGAGTTTGAATCAAATTGTTTTGGGGACATGTGGATATAGAAAAAAGTGACATGTCTAAACATGTTTTACATTTCACTATTAATTTCATTTCTGTAACTAAAAATAACAAGTGCATGTTGTTTTATAAAGAGGTAGCTATTTCATACAATCTCTAAATTTTTGGTGAACTTTATAGAATAATATATTCACAAAAAGTACATGAATCATAAATACATAGCTCAATGAATTTTTATAAAAGTGTAACCAGCCTTAAGGGCAAGAATCAGAACATTTCCAGCACCCCAAAATGATCCCTCTTTCTCTCTTCCAGTCAATGCCTAACCATTCCCCACCACCACATGCATAGTGTAAACAGTACCCTGTCTTCTGTCACCAGAGATTAGGTTTGCTTGTTTTTGAACTTTTTATAAATAGAATCAGTAAGTAAGTACCACTTTGCTGTCTGGCTTCTTTCCTTAACATTATGTTTGTGAAATTCATCTGTGAGTCATTTAGTTTGTTCACATTGCTGCATGGAATTTTACTTTTTGAATAATTGCAACTTATCTATTCTGCTATGGTAGATATTTGGGTTTTTTTCAGTTTGGGATTATTATGAGCAGTGCTGCTATTAAAACTCTCCTATTTGACTTTTGGTGAACAAATGCCAAGTATTTGCTTGGGTACATACCTAGGAGTAGAATTTATAGGTCATTAGGTATGCCTTCATCACCTTGGTAAGCACTGTCAGACAGTTTTCAAAATTGTACCAATTTACATATCCATAAGCAAAGTTTAAGGGTTCCTTCCTCCACATTCTTGCCAACTGTTGATATTTTCTTTCTTTTTCTATATTAGCTGTTTTGATGGGAGAATAGTGGTATTGCACTATGATTATAATTTGCATCTCCCTGATGACTCAGTTAGTCACTGTTTCATATATCTAATGGCCGTTAGGATATCTTTAATTGCCCATTCACATTCTTTGCCCCACTCTTTTTCACTTCCCTACAATTTTGTGTGTTCCATTTGACAAAACAAAAACAAAACCAAAACCTCTTTTTTGTGAATGTCATATTGTCAAAATTGGAGGTCATCTTATATTTAGATAATATGGAAGTTTAACCTTCATTATAACTAATCCATTAACCTTTACTCTCTCTCAGATTTTCTACTTTATCTCCTATACATATAAAGTTATTTTTTATCATCATGCAGATGTGATCAAGTCATTTTTCACTCTATCTCACTCATTCTTCCCCTGCCCTGATTACCTGTCTTTCTCTGTCCACCCTGTGCTAAACATAATGTTTATAGAATGCCCCTATAAAAGCTCATGGGGAGTGGGTGAGGCTTACTTGGTAAATATTCAGATTGCCAGAAAATTTGGATTCAGTAGATTTGAGTTAGGCCTCAGGAATCTGTGCTATTAGCAAGCATTCCAGATTATTCTTATTTCAGCAAAGCTTAAGGAATAACACAGATAGGTTATTTTGTTTGTTTGTTTTGGCCTCAGTGCTCTCACCTGTTCCTTCTCCACTGTCTGGATTTTTCTCTGTCCTTCCTCCATTGGCATCTTTCAACACCCAACCAAATAGAACCTCTGGGGATCTATTCTAACTTTACTCCTCCAGGCTGAGTACGTCACTCTGTAACCTATAAATGCTTATTCCTGATCTTCCTCACAAACCAGTCACACCAGTGGCCTTCCCCATCTCAGCTGATAACACACAGTGCTTTGATCTTCAGTATAAATGCAGAATCCGAGCATTTCACCCGCTCCACAGCTTGTGCACCAGTCGTGTTCTGCCATTATCTCATGCCTGGATTACAGTAGAAGCTCACTACTAACTATGATGGATTCCCTGCTTGTGTCTTGTACCAATGTGGTCAGAGTGACCAATATTTTAAAACTTAAAATCAACATCATATTTCTGCTCAGAACTCTTCAATGTTTTTTCCTTTTTCTCCCAGAGTAAAAACCTAACTCCTCAGTAGGCCCTGTGAGCCCCATCACAATCTGGCCTCCTCCCCTCCTTCGCCTTTTCTGGGCTCCCTTTGCCTCAGCTACACTGGCCTACCTGCTGCTTTTAGGACATCTCAGCTGTGCTTGCACTGTAGGGCTTTTGTCCATCCTACCTATTCTTTCTCTCTTGGAAAATTCCCTCCAGATGTCTATAGAACTGCCTCCTTTGCTTTTTCAAGTCTTGACCCAAATGTCTCCACTCAAATGTCTCCTCAGTGAGGCCTACCCTCTTCATTCTATTTAAAAATGAAATCTGGCCCATCTTCCCTAGAGCTCCAATCTCTTTCAATCTCTTTTATCTTGTTTACCACCCCCACATAGTACTAATTACCTCCTAGTATACTCTTCATTCTGTTTATTCTATGTCATCTATATCCCTCTGCCAGAATATGAAGTTCCCAAAGGCATATTTTTTTAATTTTTTTATTCACAATATATTCTCAAATATTAGAACAATACCTGGCATACAGTAAATGCTGAATAAATATTTGTTCAATTTATTGAATAAAATATTCTGGATGCCATAAAGAGAAGAGACCTTAAATAGTATCTTTTTTACAAGTCAGATTTTTATGAAACCTTTTCCAATAATGTTGCATATGTTCACATTTTGAAGTGAAAACCTGAAATTGGGAGTTTGAGTGAAGGTGGGATTGCTTATGTACTGCTTCATTGGTTTGAGAGGACAAGCCAGCAGTAGCCAGGCTTATTCTGACCTAGTTGAGGGTATTCTTTGCAACATAATTAAAAACCTTCTAGGGGTTGATACTTGAATACTGGATTTTAGGTTGTTCCATCTTTGATAGCATTACTGGAAGTGCCCATAGAGGCAGATTTTCATGAAAAAAATCAGACAACTTATGAAAATTAGATGTCTTTTATGTTTGGTTCAAGCACATCAATTTTGAAAAATACATGCATAAATTTATATTTCCATTATAAAAGCAATATGCCCTTGCATAGTCAACTCACCTTAAGGGCATTCTTATACATTCTTGCATCAATTTGGGGGGCCAGAAACAACCTTCTCTCTCTCTTCTTTTTCCCCCTCCTTCCTCTCTCTTTTTCTCTCATGTATTATTTCCTGAAATGCTGTGATGCTGTCCAGCTGAAGTCTAACTGCTAGATAAGAAGAATATTGCTGTGCAGGGTCTATTTATGTACATCTGATTTTAAAATAACTTTTGCTTCTACTGTGAGTCCTTAAGTTTCCAATATGTCTATGCATATACACTTATATGTTATGTCTTTGAGAATGTAGTATTTGTTTTGTAGAGTATAGCCTTTTTGTGGGACAGGAGGATATTTTTCCTGTCAGCTCTCAAAGAGATTCTGTTTAAAAATCTGCCAGCCTAGCATGTTTATTATGTCAACCAGCCTGCCTAACCTGTGGTGATATCACAATTGTCTTCTGTTGTATGTGTCTTAACCTCTTCTCACAACCATAATTTATTGAGTATAAACTTTTTTATATGAGTAACTCCTACACTTTGATGTTTCCCAAGGTGCCTAGAACACTGCTGGGCTATGATATTACAGCATGAGGAGCTAAGAGAAGAATCCTTTCATGAGGAATGAATAGATTTCATCTGAAAACAAGAATGATTATTAGTAGCTCACCACTTGAAAGAATGCCAAAAAAGAAGCCTATTATGAATAAATATATCTTAGGTCAGCTAATATAATACTTGTTTGAAAAAGCCAAATTTCAATTTGTGCCATGAGGAAAAGCCTGGGTTATAAGTTTTATCCAAAATAGAAAAGGCAGCTAAGCACCAATTTAAATCACACTTAACATTTCCACTCAAACTACTTTACAAACTGTATGCATTAGCAAACTTAAAAATAGACACTTGTGTGAACTATTATAGGAACTTTATTGTACAGTAAAAAAATACTGCAATTGCCATGCGCTAGAATCTTATCAGACTGTTCTTTTTTTCTTTCAGTGTTCTGAAAGCATCTATATTTTAGAGGTATGATTTAACTAATGCTAATTTTATGAGCCTATACATCAACAGATAAATTTATGTTTAATTCTGTTCTATGATCTGTTTGTTCTCTGGGATATGTGAGTACTAGTGAGCCAACAGATGTGGAAATTCACTTTAAAAAATACTGGGGCATAAAGGATGGCAGGCAAAGGAGAAAAGAATGAAATGTCTTCCAAATGCCTTCATTCCATGGACAAATACTGTTGGAAACCAATAGACATTAGGAATGGGGAAATTGGGATATACAGGAGAAGGAAAAGGGAGGTAGCCAGTCCCAGCCTTCAAGGCACTTAGTTTGTTCATTCCTTCACTTATTCATTCCCCTGTTCACCCAACATCTGTTGAATGCCTACAGTTCAGTGTACCAGGAATACAATAATAAAATCAAGTCAATCAGAAAGTCTTGCTTCAGTTGAGCTTCTATTCTAGTGGGATAGTCAGGTGATAAATAAGATAAATAAGTAAAAAATATAGTAGAGAGTGATCAGTGCTAAACAGAAAAATAAAGTTGGAAAGGAGACTGGAAGTGTTGAGGGTGGGAATCGGTTGCAATTTTAGGTATGTTGTTCTGGGTGAGAAGGTTATCTTTTTAGTAAAGATCTGCCAGAAGTGAGGGCACTAGACGGTCATTCAGATATCTGGAGAAGGAGCAGTGAGGATAAAGGAAAAGGCAGTATGAGGTACTCAGGTAAAAGCACGCCTGGCATGTTCCGGCATCACACGGAGGCTGCCGGCTCATGCAGCATGAACGGCGGGGTAAGGCCATGTGAGGCTTTGGATTTCAATCCAGAGGAACAAACAGGAAGCTATCGAGAGGTTTTGCCCTAGGCCTCGGCCTTGAATATGTAGTAAAAGGTTAATTAATAATTAAATTCAGCTATAAATTGTGAATCAGACTGGAAGGGTTGAATTGTATTGAAGCCATGAAACTGGAACTGAGTGAAAAGTAAAAGCTGGACTTAACAAAGTTAAATTATGAAGATGGGTACAGAACTCTGAGGAGACTTTGTGAAAAGAGACTGGCGGAGGCACCAGAGACTGTGCCTTCGGGATGCCCTGCCCCGCTCCTGGGTGCGGTGTGAACCTCGAAACGTAGTACTGGTCCACCTCCTTTTTCCTTTACTTGTGTGTGTTCTTTCTGAGGAGATCTGTAATCTTTTTCAGATTTCTTATGAGGTAAAGTTATGGAAGAAGGAAGGAAAGATAATTGGAAAAATGTGTCTGTGGTGTTGCCTTCATGTTGAATCACCCTCTCATTGGCTGTCCCGCACCTCACTTCCTGGGATTTAGAACCACAACTGAAAACTGTTCCTAAAGACTTTAATAAATATCTTTGATTTTAGACCTTAAAAAAAAATAAAAAACCTCAAAGCCATTGTTTTCTATGAACTATATTGATTCTAATTTATTTTCCTTTTTTTTGTCATCTCTTTTACTATCCTACTTAAAACTTCAGCCACAACAATCAAAAGCACAGATTTGTTCATTTTAATTTTTATCAAATGTACAGTTATAGAGGTATTTCCACATATTATTAATATTTTCATAAGTTGTATTGTGTGAATTTCATACCAAGACCTGTTTCTTTGTTTTTTAAAGATAAAATATTATGTTATAGGCAGAACCAAAAGCAAATTTCATGGCCTGTTTTTTCTGCTAAAGAAACATTGCCCTCTTTTGGCTTAAGGTGTTAAAACACTGCAATGTTTTCTGCCTAATTTTAGAGTGTGGCTTTCTGATTCTGAATTGGAGCAGTTTGCCCTGAAATGGCATAGGTATGCATTTTGCCTAAAAGTGAACATATATATTATAATAGTTCATTTTTCTTGTGACTTGCAGATGGCAGTCAGACTTAAAATGGAAAAGTGCTGTGAGAAACTGGCGTGTTTTTAAACTCCTGAGTGCTTAAGGGGAAATAAAACCTTTTCCATTCTTGATTGCATGGAAAATATTTAACTCCTTTTAAGTAAGCATTGGAAGATATGAGTGTTATAGATTTTCATCTCGTTCTCATGAGTTCTTATGTTTCACCTATCCCTATTGCAGTGTTATTCTGCATTAAAGATCTTGAGTGCTGAGATCAAGCCATTAGTTTTATATTTATTTTTCCTTAAACTTGTTTGATGCTGTGAAGATATTCATTATATATCATTTTTGTTGCAGAGTCTAGCAACATTAGTTCATCTTGACTGATGTCCTTGACTTCAGAGTATAAATAGAAAAATAGAGATATGTGACAAGGATTGATTAGCAATCCTCTTTCTAAGTGAAACAGTAAACCTATCTAGATAAATCACTAGCTCAAAAGCCTGGAAAACGCATGGTAACAGAAATAAGGTGCGCGCGTGTGTGTATGTGTGTGTGTGTGCATGTGTGTTTAATAGTGAAATTTTCTAGAAGAGCTACAAAGACACAAAGCAGACTGGTCTGTTCTACTCTCCTTCAATTTTTATTTAAAAAAATATACTAATGGGTTGTAATAAGCTATGGAATGATTATTTTCTCTTTTAAGAAAAATTTTTTTAAGTAAAAGAAAACTGAAATCAATATTATTGCCTTTTGAAGTCAATGTGTGTGTATTTACATGTGTGTCTATATACATGTACATATATTATATATATATAAAACTCTGTTATTATTAGACTTTAATTATAGGGTTGGAAGGACTCATAAGAGATCACCAGATTCCTTCTCTGGCACTGTTAAGCCATCACATATAGGTAGGAAAATATTTTAGTATTTTAATAGTATTTACTTTGTACCAGGCAGTATTCTAAACACTTGATATATATTAACTCATTTAACTCTGACATTCATCAAAAGATACAGGTATATTATTATACCACATACCATGAAAAGAAACTGAAGTTCAAAGACGTTCATCAACTCACTTCATAAGGAAAAGAGTGGGATTTTTGAACCCTGGCACCAAAGCTCTGCTTTCAGCCATTATATTGCCATTTGCCTCTTTCCCTCATTTTCTCCTCTTTTTTCTGGAATTTTCAGTTCCAAGTGTTATTTTCACTGTCACTTCCTTTTACCTATTGTGGTTTCTCCAGCTTGTATTTTAAGGCCCCCATTCAGTTTGTTTTCCTTTTTCCTTTTCCTGAGCCTGAAGAAGAACAGCACTTCGCCTTTCCATCATTTGTTGCTGCTCCATTGTCTCACCTGCTCCTCACTGCTCTTCTCCAGCCCTCAAACCATTTCTGAATTGCTAAGTTATATTACATCAGGATGAGCTGCTGCTATAATAATGGCTTGACCAGTTCTGAGTAAGACAGTATTAATAGTACACTTACCTCATGGTTTCTACATATATCCTCTGTTCTGTTTGCCACATCTTTTTTTTTCTACTGTATTTGCAAAAACACATTCTTCTTGCCTTAGAGTTTGCTAAGAGTGATGCCATGCTATATATTCATGAATATGCCTCAGATTTCCCAAGACCTTTGAATTTTGACCATAATTCACAAACATGTTTTCCTTTGTGTGGACATTTGATAGAATTTATTCAGGTTATTTATGAAAGCTTATCACTGTGTATCCTAGGATCTACTCGCTCTTTAGACACACTGCCATTAATGTATTGAAAATGTAAATTCCCATTGAGGATAAAACTGTCAACAACAGTTGTATGATTCAGTTTGATAAATGGGTACTTGGTCCAGCTGTTGGCACATTGTTTTCCTAATGGAGTCCCAGGGAAGAGAAAGAATGGAGCACCATCTCCCGCCTTCCCATGCCCGACACCTCTCACCGTATCTCTATGCTCTACTTGGTTCAATCTTGTAGACCCTCTACTCTCTTGCTAAAGATGAAATCATGCTTGGTGAGTTCTCTGTTTCCTTTCTAAGCCAAAGATAATCATTACCAGATTACCTGGTGCCATACAACATTGAGTTTGCAAAGTGAGTTTACAGTGATTGCTGCTGCATTTTATTAAATAACAAAGAATTTCACAAGGTTATAATTTGTAAATTCAGCTTTTTCTCTCTATCCTTGACTTTCCACAATAATGTTTAATATTTAAGAGTCTGACGTGAATGGGATGGGCGGTGAGCAGTCACCCTCACACATGCCTTCTTGACTGTGCTGCTGGGATTTTTTTTTTATTATGGGTTTTACTAGGCTGGAATTGTTTTCCCCTGGTGGTCTTGACCTCCATTCAGGAGCCCCCTAGACTGGGGACCAGCTGCTGCAGCTGCAGCTCCCTCACAGTAGGATCTTGACTCCTTTGCCTGTTCCTTTCTTCAGAAGTGGCATGTGCTTGCTGAAATCCAATCTATAATCTGTCTGATTAGTGCACCCAGATTCCCATTTTACCGGCATGTTTATGTTCCTATAACCTCCTACTCAGACTATGAGAACTTTGACTTGCGGATTGGAGGTGGAGGAGTGTTTTTGTTTTTTCCAGCTGGGGTGCTTAGATGTTCTCATAGCATCCTGTTCTTGACTCTGTTGTACCATGATAGTATTGCAACTTATCTCTTTCCCTGTGTTCCCCCACCTCATTGGAATTCTCAAAGACTGTGAGTGCTCAGTTCAGGGCTTGGCTTAGTGAGGTTCTATAATGCTAATCTTAATGCTTTCCCTGCCTCATTCCAAACATCATTTAAGATGGTCCTACTAGTACGAATCCAGGTATTAAGACCAATAAATCTTGGTTTTAATAGACTTTCAGAAATTATTCAAGGGACTTATATATCATACATATGTTTGCAAAAAATGTGATTTCTCAACAATGGACTTGTCATCTAGCTTTTTGGAGCACAACTACCTTTAGTTCAGCTTCACGCTTCTGTCAGTTTACGTAGCAAGGGAGCAAGGGATGTGGTATTGTATTGAATTCCTTTGTAATAATAGTGCAGGGGGAAGGAATCATCTGGTAATAGAAAAGGAACCTCATGGGGGAAGGGAATGGGGAAGGATTATTACAATGACTGGCCGGGGTGAGAGGAAAGATGAGATTGGGGTGGACTACACATACCAGACTACACATACCCACACCTGTGTGTTCTAGGAGATATTATAGACACAGGTGTTAGCAGAGGTGAGAATAGAGGTAGGGTTTGTGATAGTGTTAGATGGAGCTCTGGGAAGGTTTGTGTGGGATGATACGATGAGAGATCCCATGTGGCGGCAAGGCACAGGACCCAGGAGATGATGGCCAAGCTGGAAGGAGGAGAGCAGTAGTTGGTAATTGGCAGCTGTAACAATGGGGAAAGAACAAGAGGAGAAACAGGGAATCCTTTCAGCAGCAAGGGGTTGTTGCAGGGATAGGGAAAGGAGCTGCTGGGACTATGACAACTTGGGTATTGAGGCTGTTGTGTGTACCATACATACACGGTCAGCCAGTGATTAATGGTGGAATTATATATAGTTATGGGGAGCTTGGGACGAGCAAAGAACAGAGTAACAGGTTTGGCTTAGCTTGCCAAGGAATGAGATCATATGTGGCCATAATGTTGAACAAATAGGATCCAAAGGGGACATCAAAAATTTAATTTATTCTTTCCTTCTCTCCCCTCATTGCCTGTTAAAACTGCTCTGTGGGACTAACTTTTCTGTTCCTAGATAAAATCTAAGACAAATTTAGTTGCTTCTCGGGCTTCTTCCAGATTAAAAAAAAAATTCAATAACTTGTGTTCATATACACAGTCTCGGTTCAGTAATTGTTATGTCTGGTCTAGTCCAGTGTAATAATACATATTTTATTCATTCGAAGGTAAGGCTCCTCTCCCTTTCCAGCGCCTGCTTGCTGCAGGTGTGGCGCCTGCAGTGGGAAAGAGAGTTGCACCAGGCTGCTTCTCCCGGGTTGTCCTTCAGCACATCTATCTTCCTCCCCTACTCACCAGGCAACTATGGCTTCTTCGAAGTAGACTGTGTGGGGAGGGAGGATAAAGAGCAGGAAGGTCTTACAGAGCTAGAATCGGTTTGTCATTGGTTTCTTCTGGCCATGGAAGAACCTGACCTGTTCTTTTATGGGCACTTTTATGAGTTCTTTGGCGAGTTCCTCCTTCCTCCATTTCTGTGTGTCTCTAGGCTGTCTTCCTTGACTTGGAGGGAGGAAGGAGATGACACCTTCTCCTCTTTTATACCAGTGATATGCTGCTGAGGTTTTCTTATGGGTTTTGGCAGCTGTAATTCAGATGCAGATCATGTTGACTTTGCAAACTTAGGGGATATTTAGTGGAAATACCCTTCTAGTGTGTAGGAGGATGGCAAGAGTTAAAAATGTAGATGTGGGGTTATGCAGGCTGTGGTTAAAGTCTTGAGTGTGGACAAGGTTGCCCAGGAAGAGACAAAAAACCTCACAGAGACAGTTGCATTTTAGAGGCAGGAAAAGGAAAAGGAGCTAGCAAAGAAGTCAGACTCATCATTCAGAGCATCGGCTCTAGAAAAGGGCAGACTGTATGGGAGTCAGTTCAGAATTATGCCTGTTAGCATGTCTTTTCTTTACCTGGAATGGGAAACTTATGTATAGATTTTTATTTTAATTGTATAAAGACCCTACACTATTTTCTTCATGTTTTAAAAAGTGATGTTAATTTCACTTTAGAATTTCTGAAGACAAATTTTAATTCTTTTTTTTTCCAGTTGTGTATGAACACAGATCAAGATTAGAGAAATCCTTGCAAAAGGAAAGACTTGAACATAAGAAAGCAAAGGAAGGTAAATAAATAATGTAATTTGTGTTCTATGCTTTTCTCACATCCTTCTTTGAAGTATTATGTACTTGGCTGTACTATTTTTTTGCTAAGATAGGTCTCAAACCAGCTCAAAGTCAGTGTTATGGGTGGATAGAGAAAGAGAAAGAAATGCCAAGCAATGTTATTCATTGTGCAATAATTTCTGCTCAAGATTAGATTTAGAATCTTTCATCCAGTCTGTGCCGTCTAGAGGTAGCTCATATATTGGTTATACATATTATTTCAGAAATAAATAACTTTTCATCTGAATATTATACAGGTGTATTACTAATACTTTGAAATTCTGTCCACAGATATTCAGGGGAAAAAAGTAGTAAAAGCATGCATTGTCCAGAATATGACACATTATATATATATACACATACATAGTTTTAACATAACAAATTGATCTCATTGTCTGGTATCTTTTAGGTTATGCACCTGTTTTTATTTCCTCAAAGTTTTTATTGGCACAGCTGATTGGTTCAGCTCAAAAACTGACATTTAGTGCAGATATTGGACAATGCTCTTAATTTTTATCAATGATTTTAAATTATCTGTATTCCTTTTCATTTATTTATTTGTTTGTTTGTTTATTTATTTATTTATTTATTTATTTATTTTGGAGGCAGTATCTTTTTCTGTTGTCCTGGCTAGAGTGCAGTGGCATTATCGTAGTTCACTGCAACCTCAAACTCCTGGGCTCAAGTAGTCCTCCTGCCTCAGCCTCCCAAGTACCTGGGAATACAGACCCAGGCCACCACTCTGGGCTAATTTTTCTATTTTTAGTAGAGATGGATCTTAAGCTCCTGAGCTGTGAAGTGATCCTCCTGCCATGACCTCCCAAAGTGCTAAGAATATAGATGTGAACCACTGTACCCAGCCTGAAGTTATCTGCATTCTGTTTATTTGTTCATGGTTTGTGATAAATCTTGAAATCGAAGACAGGTGTTCTGTCTTCTTACCCTGCTGGGGCAGAAGAAGGGAGAGCAGAGGAAGGCAGTATGGCTCAGGATGTTTTAGTGGCCCTTGCTTGGATGGAGTCTATGTGAGGAAGAGAAGTTTAACATCATTAAAATGCTTTGACAGGATTTGGATTTTTCTTGCCTTCAAATGCGGAGTGATTTTATAGAGCCATCTAGTGGATAATAAAGTTTTCAGAGCATTACTGATAGCTCGAATGGCTTGATTCCTCTTTTCAGGTCCTGAATGATTTTCGTGTGCCATCTAGTGGATAGCAATAAATCATCCTTGTCTTCAGATGGGCTTCATTTTTTTCCCCCTCAATTTCAAGGAGAGTTAATCACAGAGAAATTCTAAATGCACTTTTAATCAATTGGCTATAATATGGGTTTTGTTGATGCAGGATTTACAGGTTTAAGGTAAAGAGGAAGATTATGTTTTTTTTCAATTCTTTCTAAAGTATTGAAAGCCAAAATAAAATGTATAAATAACCAAGTAGATTGTTTTAAACCTAAAATGTTTTTGCAAGCCCAAATAAAATTTGCTTTTGTTCTTTTAGATGTTTAAAAATTCCATAATAAATTAACTTACACTCTATTTTCTCCATTTTTTGTTTTCTAGATTTTCTTGTTTATAAGTTAGAAGCACAAGAAACACTAAACAAAGGAAGGGTAAGGTTTTTTTTCTTTCTGTGTATTTTGTTTTTCCTTAATTTGTTTTCATGAAACTTGAAGGAGAGAGAAATATAGTTGAGAAGTCTCTTACTCTGTTGATCGCTAGGATTATGGAAGTGAAATACAATTTTTTTTTTTAGTTACCAAAAATTTCTAGGAGGATGACTTTTAAAATTATTCGTTTAAAACCTGCCTTAACTTATCACATTATTGATGATAGTGATAAATTGGAAATATCATTAATATTAAACAATAAAGACAGGATTATTTTATTCATTTATTTATTTATGGTCGCTCTTTTCTGTGGAATGTAAGGTTCATTTTGATTTGCCTTTAGATGTGTAACGTCTAACATAGCACCTGGCCTAGAGTTGGCATTTTAAAACATTTGTGGAGAGAATAAATGGAATGAATTATATTGGCATTTTAAAATATTTTGAAATCCAAATTAATTGGATAAAAGCAAGTCTTTGTCTTACACTAAAAAAATGTATTAGTTGAATAAAACACTGGCATTTGGGGATATTAAAACTGAGAAGAGTTTCTTCTTGATAGCCCAGGAGGGTCTCAGCTTTTAACTCTTACTTCATTTTAAAAGTCCTAACCAAAACTGTATGTACTCTGTTGTACATTTTATAATGTAATTTCCTTATAAATTAAAATAAACTAGTAAAGCAGTAAGATAAAGTGAGAAAGCAGAAATGCAATTCACTTTAGAAGTTGTAAAAATATGAAAAAGCATGAGAATGTACTTATGCTAGTGATGGGGTAAAGCAAGGAGTATGGTGCCCAGAGATAAAACAACATAGCATAGGAGAGGAGACATTTCAGGTGGTTTTTTTGCATACTGTGAAAAGTTATGGCTACCCAGGACTGTGGAAACATGTGAGGTCCACATGTGAAGATGCTGCACAGGGACACAAAGATATACTCCTGGAACAGGGAGCTCATAACATGGAGTCCAGCCATGGACTTAGGCTTCAGTTTCAGTCCTGGCTCTGTTACTTAATGTCATGTTTACTCCTGGCATGTTCCTAATCCTTTCTCAGTTTCTCACTCTGTGAAATAGAGTCTCCCTAGAGTAAAATCATGTGTGTAGAATTTCTTACCCACTGACATTCGGGAAAGGAAAGTGCCTTTTTTTGTCCATCCCCTAAGCTAAGCTTATGAGATTTGGTCCTAGTGGGGTTATCCCTTCTTTGCCCTTACCACAAGCACCCAGCACAAATGTGCTGGCCCTGTGCAGTGACTCTGTCTCAGGACAAGTTCCTCCATGAGCCTGAGCCTCAGTTCTTGTGAATATGAAAGGTGGAATGAAATCATCTCTAAGGGCCCTAGCAAGCTACTATTTTATGATTCCATGTCTTGCTTTTTCATTACTAAAATCTAGCAAATGTATGGGAATATTAAAACTTCATTTCTGCTATTAAATAAGGAGATAGCTCTAGAGATTTCCTGGTTCAAGTATAGAATGCATTTTGCCTTACACAAGTGAAATAAATGAATTTTTTTAAAGAGCTTGAAGATGTATTTAGCAAGAGAGCCATATTTGTTTTCTTTGTATTGACTTTTGTTTTTTAATTTACAGCAAGATTCCAATAGCAGATACAGTGCATTGAACGTCCAACATCAGATGTTGAAAGTGAGTAGTTTAAAGTTGTTATTCATGAATAAAAGAAATGATTAACTAATATTTGAACTGACTAATGGCCTTTAAAGTGATTTTAAAAGTTTACAGAAAGTGGTTTTCTATTGTAATATGGCATATTAAGGCCATATTACAATAAAATTATATACGATTATAATACCCCATCATATTTATCACCTGATTACAAAGAACATGTTTAATTATTGCCCATTTTCTTATAAATCAGGTCTCTGGTCACCTAATTTTTATTTTCCTCTTCTCTTTATCCATTGAGGTTTTATGTTTAATTTTTCACAGTGGTTTTCCTTAGACATTTCCTTTCATCTTACACAGACTGGAGGCGGTAGAACTATTAAAATTCTTTCTTCATGCTACTAATATTTAATAAATGTCCTTTTACTTACCACAGGAACACAATTTATTATTTAAAGATTCTCCTTCCTTGGTCCTTGGGTAAAACTCATTATTGTGTGTCAGGAAGAGAGTCATTGTTCCTGCAAAGCTAGATGAGAAGTGCAGCATGCAATTATGCCATTCTGCACAGCGTGTGGATCATACCACTGTCTCCACCCTGCCAGGCGTCCCCAGCTTCCTGTTTGGTATTGTCTTTCTCCTCAGCATCAGTAGGGCATATGATTTTTATTGACACCAGAACCTTTCTATTATCAAGAATGCAATGCTTGAATTAAAGCGGACCCATCCTTTCACATTAAGCATTTGGAAACTATAGAGTTTATCTAGATTCTGATTACAGTTTAGGATTATAATCAAAAATTAAGTAAATAAGAATCAATTCTTTTTTCTTTTTCTTTCCTTTTTTTTTTTTTTTTTTTTTTTTTGAGACAAATTTTTGCTCTGTTGCCTGGGCTAGAGTACCGTGGCATCAGCCTAGCTCACAGCAACCTCAAACTCCTGGACTCAAGTGATCCTCCTGCCTCAGCCTCCTATGTTGCTGGGACTACATGTGCATGCCACCATGCCTGGTTAATTTTTTCCTATTTTTAGTTGCCTGGCTAATTTTGTTTCTATATTTTAGTAGAGACAGGGTCTCAGGGTGTTCTTGAATACCTGAGCTCAACAATACTCCCGCCCCAGGCTCCCAGAGTGCTAGGATTACAGGCGTGAGCCACCACACTTAGCCGAGAATCAATTCCATAAAATGGTTGATTATTTACCCCAGAGGGAAAAGGGTCCCCCACCCCCTTTTAAACTAAGTTACCAGAAAGGCTGAAATACCAAAGAAGAGAAATCAAATGTGTTGCTGGGAAAACATCAGATCAAATCCATAATATCCCCAGGAAGGGATAATTTTGTCATTAGGTTTACCTTGTCTCCATAGTACTTTATCCTCTGGGAATTTTCCAGATCCCTTTTTTTCTTTTTTTTTTTTTTAAACCATCTCCCATGGTAACTTCTCATTGTTCCCATTGATGTTAAAAATTTAGAGGAAAATTTGGGGGGCTGTATTCCCTAACTATTCATTTGAAACGTAGAGGAGCTACACAAATTAAAACCAGCATGAGGAAAATGAAGCCTTCTTCTTCATTTATTCTTGCTTTCTTGCAAGAAAAAAAGCTATGCTGTCAAGAAATAGACTCACAATATAAATTAGAGAATGTATATTTCCGCTCAAGTTTTCATCTTTGCAGAGTCAACACGAGGAGCTAAAGAAACAGCACAGTGACTTGGAAGAGGAACATCGCAAACAAGGGGAAGACTTCAGTAGAACATTTAATGATCATAAGCAGAAATACTTGCAGCTTCAGCAAGAAAAAGAACAAGAACTTTCTAAGCTAAAAGGTATTTGGAAATCTAACTGGCCAGTTTATATATAAATAAATACTCATATTAATGTGTCAGTAGAACAATAGACTTTTGTTTTTGCTTGGCGATTGATTTACATTTATCATGTGGTCCTTTACCAGCCACTTGCTTCTTTGTAACATTTTACATTTGTCTTTATCTTTTTGAGTTTATTTAGGGAAGCAGAATAGAATGCTTAGTGCATTCTTTTGGATCTCAGTGGGGCACATGGCCATATTGGGTAACACAATTCTTCTTTTATGTGTGTTGCCAGGCATTTAGTATCTCTGATCCCTACCCACTAAATATTATCAATGTTCCTCAGTTATTGCCACCATGAAAAATTGCTCTAAAAATTTTTTTCTAAAAATCGTCAAGGAAGCAGAGAGTCTTGTTGTTGATCGCTAATAGTAGCTGCAGAAAGCTCAAGCTCTAGAGTCGGAATGTGTAGGTCATTCCTGGCCTTCACTAGTTACTTGACCATGGGGAAGTTATGTAATCCCCTTGGGCTTCATTGTCCTTTTCTGTAAAATTGGGATAATCATAAAAAGTATCAACCTTGTAGGTTTGGTGTGAAGATTAAATAATTTACATAAAGCACATAGAATAGTTACGTACATTAACTACCCATGAATATCAGCAAAACAGGTATTTTTGTAATATGGAACAAAATGTATCACTTCTCTGAGTGCATGTGAGTTCTGGAAAAAGAAACCAGTGCATTCTACAGTCAAATATTTATGTGTTAAATAAGTTTAAAATGAGAATTGTTTTTAAGAGTCATATGGTACGTGCAAAAACAGTGGTAAAATCTGAATAAGGTTTATAGTCTAGTTCATTTTATTGTGACAAACAATTTCCTGGTTTTGATATCACACTACATTTATATAAGATGTCATCATGGACATATAAGCTGGGTGGTACTTAGAACCAGCTTTTTGTTTGTTTGTTTGTTTTTGCAGTGTTTGTCTCTATTAAAAAAAAATAAGTTGCAACAAAAGGGCATATAGAAATTAAGTTCTCATTGAGGCAATACTACAAAGCATTAAAGTGAGCTCGATAGGGTTGGGCCAGGTATTAGCAGATGATGCCCAAAAGGTGAGGGGGTGAAGGACCTTGGCTTGCTGTGATGTGGCAGGTGGTGAGGGGTTGTGGGAGATAACAACAGAGAGAAACAAAAAAGGACTGGGAACCAAACAACTGAAGTGTCAGATGGCACTTGCCTTGCCTGAGAAAGCTACACCTTTGTGTGGAGAGGGAAGAGACATTTGGCTTATTGGATATACTGTTTAGCATTTGCTAAACTGAGGTAAGTACATTAAATTATACTCATAGTAAGTAGATTTATTAAGCAATGAGAAGTAAAATTTTCTAGGTACCTGAACTATGCCTGGCATATCTTCAGAAATTTTTTTAAAATTTCTTTTTAATTTCAGAATACTACAGGGGTACAAACACTTTCTTTACATATATTACCTTTGCACTTCCCACATTAGAGCTACAAGCATGCCCATCCCACCAGACAGTGTGCACCATACCCATTAGGTGTGAATTTACCCATCCCCTCCTTCCCCCTCCCACCTGCCCTCTTCTACCTTCTTGACAGCCAATGAATGTTATTCCATATGTGTACATAAGTGTTGATCAATTAGTACCAATTTAGTGGTGAGTACATGTGGTGCTTGTTTTTTCCATTCTTGTGATACTTACATTGAAGAATGGGCTCCAGCTCCATCCAGGATAATACAAGAGGTATTAATTCACCATTGTTTTTTATGACTGAGTAGTACTCCATGTTATACATATATCACATTTTCTTAATCCACTCATGTATCGATGGGCACTTGGGTTGTTTTCACTTCTTTGCAATTGTGAATTGGTCCTGCTATAAACATTTGAGTGCAGATGTCTTTATTATAGAATGTCTTTTTTCCTTTGGGTAAATAACCAGTAGTGAGATTGCTGCATCAAACAGTGGTTCTACTTTTAGTTCTTTGAGCTATCTCCATATTACTTTCCATAGAGGTTATATTAGTTTGCAGTCCTACCAGCAGTGTATGAGTGTTCCTATCTCTCTGCATCCATGCCAACATTCGTTGTTTGGGGACTTTTTGATAAAAGCCATTCTCACTGGAGTTAAGTGATATCTCATTGTAGTCTTTATTTGCATTTCCATGATGACTAGAGATGTTAAGGAATTTTTCATATGTTTGTTGGTCTTGAGTCTGTCTTCTTTTGAGAAGTTTCTGTTCATGTCCTTTGCCCACTTTCTAATCAGAACTTTATATAATTTAATACATTTAATTTTATCAATAGCACTGAAAGGCAGATTTTCATATGTCTACTCTATTTACTCCCTTTTTAAAAATAAGGCCCATATATGTAAAATTTTAATAACTTATACGTAGAAGTAAGAAATCAGAACCACGGAAAATAGAATACAAGTATGTGAGTTCTGAGTCTAAAGTAATTCAAGCCTTATAATCTGGTCTGAACTTCCTGGCAACCAAGATATTATACAGTAAGTTATACAGTATATTATACAGTATACATAGGGCTCTTGCCATCAGAAAGGAAATATACCAATGCCTTAGGAGAGAGAAAGGGAAAGACAGCATTTCTGGTACCAGTTTTTAGAAGAAATTTCTCAAAGAGTCCTGAAACAACAGAATGTGGACAGTGCCTTTGACACTTTTATAAGCAATTTTCACGTCAGCATTTTTGTTTGATTATTATTCTTGACAAAAGCTTAGGATAGTGTTAAACCATTTTATCATCTATGCAGGTCCATAGTGGCTAACTAAGGTATGTAGTCCAAGTAGTCTTTCACAGTTTAATGTGATAGAAGGAGAGAGATTTTATAACTCCTAGGGAGATGAGCTGGTAGCATGTAAGCTTAGATAATTACTCTTCATTATCAACATTATAATAGCTGACACTTAACAAATGCTTACTGTTTGTCAGTACCAGGTGAAACTCTTCATGTAGACTATCTCATTTAATTCTCATGACAACCTGTGTAAGGTAGGCATTATGTTTAACCTCATATTACAAATGAAACTGGGGCTTACTAAGTTAAATAACTTGCTGAAGAAACATAGCAAAGGCACAGGAGCCATTGCTATTAAGTGTATAATTTGCAATTCATTTAAAAACTTTGCAAAGTTTGGGTGTTTTGTGTGTGTGTGTGTGTGTGTGTGTGTGTGTGTGTGTGTGTGTGTGTGTGTTAGACTGTGGCCCCATCCAACCAGTGACACACTTAAAGTCCTTCTGGATTGCCAGTGGTATCTCGTTTTGACCTTTGAGAAATTATTACATGCAGGTGAACAACTCAATCACTGGCAGCCACATTTTCAACCTTGATTTTGATCTCTCCCACCAACCCAATCATGAATCCAATGTCTAGGATTCCAGTAGGGACCATAAAGGAGTAGAAATGCCCAGAAGATGAGAGAGATGGTGACAGACACTTTCCTTCACTGCCAGTTATGTCTGGAGAAGCAGGGCTTTGTCTACATGGGTGGCTGCCATTTAGGGACAGTTTGCCCAGTTCAGTATAGGTTTACACCTGCTGCCCCAGCAGGATTATTGATAGCATCCTTTCATCTTCAAAGTGTCCTCCACTGGAAAGTGAATCACATGGTCACCTTACCACCACTCAACTTCCATTGTGTATTATCACATGAGAATTGCCTAGTGTCGCCAGATTTTATTAAGCCCCCATTTTTTTCTTGGTAAATGGTGACAGCTATTTGAATGTGGAAGACACTGTATAGGCCAATAATGCAGGGGCCAAAAAAAAAAAAAAATATATATATATATACATATATACATATACATATATATATGGTGTTGTATTTGGCCCAATAGCTACCAGTTCATAATATCCCATGTCCAGATACAGGGAATGTGGGAAAATTACCAAGAGGTTAAGAGAGGTGGTTAAGAACACCCTCTACTTAATCTTTAAGTAGAGGGGGTTCTTAATGAGCAATAGGGCTTAGGATGGGGAGATTTTAGAACTTCACTCTGACTATTACAGTCTCACACTATAGCTCTGAAAAGAACTGTCCATAGCTATTGGAAGTAGAATTTGGATCAATCAAGAGCTCAATGGTAGGTGAAAGAAAACTATATTTAGAAGTTTTCAACAGATAAAAGTGGAATATCCCTCTGTCTTTCTCTTATTTCCTGAATTGCCTTTGTAATTTAAATCTATTTGGGGGATTGTGGATATCATTCATACTATGAGAAATAGAGTCTGTACTTCCTGATAACTTTATTTATATTTATGTTACTTTTTTAAAAATTAGTTTTCAATTTAACTGAAATGCTGAATCTTTGTTTTTAATTTGTGAAGAGACTGAAATCTCAGAACAGCCCTACCCATTATATTTTATTCCCAAGGGCTTGCTTCTAACAGAAATATTTTATTTTTAACTCCTGAGTAATTAAAAGATCCTTAACTTGTTTAAAAATATGTAAACTACTGAACCAAGTTGTATTGGGATGCCTGGCTATATCCATGCTGCATCCCAATATAATATAGTTTTTGTTGATTTTGAATATTATATTGTCAAAGTTCACAACAAATCCTAAACTATGTTATGTAAGGCTTTAGATATGAAAATAACGCAGTCAAAACCTTGAAAACCTCAAGGCTTTATGTGTGATTTTTCTTTTTATTAAATAGAAACTGTGTACAATTTGAGAGAAGAGAACAGACAACTAAGGAAAGCACACCAAGACATACATACTCAGCTTCAAGATGTAAAGGTAAAATAAAACTAAGCATTTGACTCTTAGTGTTTGCCTGCTTTACTTTGTGGAATGACTTTTAAAGTCATTCCCTAATTGACCTCCTTTACAAATCTGATTGTTACTGTGGGCTTTGCCTAAACTGGAGTGTACCCGATACTTTTGCCACTTTAGCCTAGTAAGCTAAAAGATGGTTTTAAAATCTACTGAAATTATTCTTTTGTTACATGGTTGCATTTTAATATCCTTTTTATTTACACATATTTACTACTAATGAAAGATTTATTCTTTTGGTTTTGATTTCATTGTAAATGATTATATTTGGTTAGCACATTTTGGATTGGGGATTACTACACAAAACATAGCTTTCTCTCTACAGTAATTTTTAAACTTCACAAGTGCTGCTACAACAACAAATAAACAAGCAAGTAATATTTGGATGGTCTTATCACTATCAGCCAAAGGAGTATTTGTCTTAGAATATTAAAGCTCAACATGTAAAATTCTTTTTTGTGTAGCAACAGCATAAGAATTTACTCTCCGAGCATGAACAACTTGTAGTGACTTTGGAAGACCACAAGAGTGCACTAGCTGCTGCACAGGTTAGAATGGTAGCAGCCTCTATCGGTTCTTTTTAAAGTCTGCTTAACGTTTCTGAATTCCTCTATGCATGTAGTCTCTCTTACAAGCCAATCTCTAGTGAGTGCCTTAGGGCAGAGCTATCCTAATCCTGAGGACCATGCATGCTTTAAGAATACAATCAAGAGAATATTAAATAAACTTTCAATTATTTTTTGCACTGGTTGTATGGTGATATGACTGTTTCTCTACCTCTACCGGTCCCTACATGTAATAGTCTAGTATTTGTTTAAATCACAGAAATTATCCCAGATATGTGGTCTTGTAAAGCTATCTGATCTGTGTTGGCTCTTAGTATAGGATCTGTAAGATTTTATGATCCTAGCTACTTACATAAATTATTGTCAGACTTTTCCCCTGTCCCTCTACCACTCCCAGCATTCCAGCCTAACATGTATTCCTTTTGGTATAAGGCTTATGTGTTTTTGGTCAAATTACAGAAAAGAAGAGTCAATAGAGAAGGTAAAACAAGAGTCATAAGCCCATTTGTTCAAAGCCTAGAACAGCCCCTGGCACAAGGCAGGCTCTCAGTATATATTTACTGAATGAACAAGGGAACAGACACAAGCATTGGAGAGATTATTAAAACAATACCATACTGTTTTACAGCTTTTTAGTAGAGAAGCAAAGCTACAGGAATTGCTAGCTTAGTCACTATTTTAAAGTAGACCTTCACTTTTCTTCTTATTAGAGGAATTATGAGAAAAAGAGCAAAGGAAACCAACTATCTGTGCTCATCAGGAGACTATGTATTTTTTTTTTGTCTTTAAGAAATTATTAAAAGGTATGACATGCTAGATCCTGACCCATTTCAGAGGCTGTAGCATATGTGTTTGTGAGACTTTTTCAAGATAGTTGTTGATTGATTGGTTGTCTCCCTGCTATAACTGGTAGCTATGTGGTAATTTTTTACATGTATATAAATTAAATTGACTTTAGAGGAGATTATTTCATTCCACATCTTCTTTATAAAATTTTCATTAAGCAATATTAGTTTATATGAAACTGTTCCTCATACATAAAATGTGACAAACTAATTTGGATACTCTATGTGCTATAATGGCCATCCATAAAAGTTAGACTAAGCAACAGTTTGAAAATCCATAGAAATATAAATAAAATATTAATAGTTCATTTGATGACTAAAACTACAATTCTGAAGTAAGCGCATTGGCAGATTTACTGAAAGGGTTTTGTAATAGAAAAAATACATATTTTTACTTAAGCTATGTGTATGTTTCTATTTTTTTAAATATCTTTTTTGAGTGGGTGCTCCAAGTTTGTCCTGCCCCCACCCCCATTTTAATGCCAGAACTAGGTACAATCTTTAATTAGAGCCATATATCTTAGTCAGTTTGGGCTGCTGCAACAAAATACCATAGACTGTGTGGCTTTTAAACAATGCAAATTTATTTCTCAACAGTTCTAGAGGCTGGAAGTCTTAGATCAGGATGCCAGTGTGATTGAGTTCTGGTGAGGGCCCTCTTACAAGTGGCAAACTGCTGACTTCTTACATCCTCACATGGCAGATAGAGATTAAGAAAGTTCTCCAGGGTCCCATTTAAAAAGGGCATTAATTTCATTTCCTCCTAAAGGCCCCACCTCCTAATACTATCACACTGGGGGTTAGGATTATAACATTTGAATTTGGGGAGGATACCTATTCAATCCATAATACCATATTAAACTTTCCCCAGATCTCCTTAGAAGAGTGCTGTTTTAGGCATCTACATTTCTTGTGTAAATCATCTTATGAGATTCTGGCTTGACAACCTGGTTTTTAAATGTAGTCGAGGATTTTATTTATTCCTCACAACCTAGGGAGTTATATAATATCATACCCATTTATGACTAAATAAACTCAGGCCAAAAGGAAAAGTTAAAGTAGCTGGCTCAAAATTGGTGACCAGAACCAAGTTTGAAGCTCATGTCATCCCAACACCAAACTCACACATAACTCATAAACTGTTTTTTTAAAGACTTTCCACATCACAGATCCCAGAGCCTTTCCCCAGAGCTATTATAATTTCTAGAGTGAGGGCACAGGAGCTTACATTTTTAACATGGTCCTTAATGCACACAGATGTTTGAGAACCACAACATTACTGCCTTCAAAGATTACATATTTAGGAGGAGGAGAAAGAAGCAAGGGTAGAATTGAGTTTTGTGTATTCTCCATATGAATACTAAAATATTAAAAGCGTCACCAAGTAGATTTCATTTTTTCTTTTGACCTCCAAAATTGGCTTTCAAATATTTTGAAAGTTTTCTGAGATAAGGGCCACTCCTAGTCATATGGTATACCTATGTACAAATTTATAAGAAGTCAGTCCCCTGGGAGGAATTTAGCAAGCAGATTTCCTCACCTTAGTGTAAATTAGAAAGAGGCAAAAAGGCACCCTTTATTGGGGTGGAAGAGCAGTGTGCCGTGGTGCATGGTAGTAGTAGCAGGAATGCTGCTGAGCTTCGACTCTGCTCCCTGCTGGGCCTTTCACACTGAGGGAGGCAGCCATGTCTGGAAAGCTTATTAAGAAAAAGATTTCTGTGTTCTTTGTATGTGTTTGTGTGGTGTGTGTGTTACACAAACAGCGTTTGTTTTCAAGATAACTGTTGGTATACATGATGAACAAAGTATACACAATGTCTGTGGATTTTGTTAGTTAAAGTAATTGTTTTTTTTCTGCCTTTCTAGCTCCTTGTTAAAAATACTATACAGACAACACACGTACACACATCCCACCATGCATATTCACAGATACACCTATATGAGCAGATTCTAATCTTACACCCACATTAGTACATTTCTCACTTTAGAAGAAAAGGGCTTTCTGAATTAAGGAATAAAAATCCAGCCTCATACCACACATATGCTACTGCTTTCCAAAAACCACAGAGCACAATATAGGAAGCATTCTTGCAAGTAAGGGACTTTATTTGAGCACAAATTAATTTGTGCAAAGGGATGGCCTAAGTAATATTTTATGTGTGTGTGTGTGTGTGTATTTTAAACCTATGATTCCTTTCCACTGAAAAACGGATCATATTAGTGAATTGTATCTGCACCTATATTTGTATGTGTGAATTTTTAATAGACTTTTCTGTTTATTTTTAATTTATTTTTATTTCAGCATATTATGGGGGTACAAATGTTTAGGTTACATATATTGCCTTTGGCCCATCCAAGTCAGAGGTTTAAGCATGTCCATGACGGTGTGAACGACACCCATTAGGTGTGAAATATGCCCATCTCCTCCTCCTCCCTCCCTTCTGCCTGACACCCTTTGAATGTTATTACTATAAGTGCATATAAGTGTTGATCAGTTAATACCAATTTGATGGTGAGTACATGTGGTGCTTGTTCTTCCATTCTTGTGATACTTCACTTTGTAGAATGGGCTCCAGCTCTATCCAGGATAATACAAGAGGTGCTAGATCACCATTGTTTTTTGTGGTTGAGTAGAACTCCATGGTATACATATATCACATTTTCTTAATCCACTCATGTATTGATGGATACTTGGGTTGTTTCTACATCTTTGCAATTGTCAACTGTGCTGCCATAAACATTCTAGTGCAGATGTCTTTTTTATAGAATGTCTTTTTTCCTTTGTGTAGATGACTAGTAATGGGATTGCTGGATCAAATAGTAGTTCTACTTGTTTGTAACTCTTTGAGGTATCTCCATATTGCTTTCCACAGAGGTTATATACTAGTTTGCAATCCCACCAGCAGTGTAGGAGTGTTCCTATTTCTCTGCTTCCATGTCCACATTTATTGTTTTGGGTCATTTTGATAAAAGCCATTCTTACTGGAGTTTAGTGATTTCTCATTGTAGTTTTGATTTATATTTTCGTGATGATTAGAGATGTTGAGCATTTTTTCATATGTTTGTTGGCCATTAGTCTGTCTTCTTTCGAAAAGTTTCTGTTCATGTCCTTTGCCCACTTTTTAATGGGGTTGTTTGATTTTTTCTTGCTGATTTTCCTGACTTCTATATAGATTCTAGTTATCAGCCCTTTATCAGATGAGTAACGTGAATATTGTCTCCCATTCTGTAGGTTATCTGTTTGCTCTTGTGATAGTTTCTTTGGTTGTATAGAAGATTTTAATTTGGTGAAGTCCTAATTATTTATTTTTGTTTGTTGCTATGGTTGTTTTTGGGGTCTTCTTCATAAATTATTTCCCTAGGCCAATGTCTGTAAGTGTTTTTTGAACATTTTCTTCTAGAATTCTTATAGTTTCATGCTTTAGGTGTAAGTCTGTTGTACACTGTGAGTTGATTTTTGTGAGAGGTGAAAGGTGTGGATCCTGTTTCAGTCTTTTACATGTCACTATCCAGTTTTCCCAGCACCATGTATGGAATAAGGATTATGTTCCCCAGTGTATTTTTTGGCTGCTTTGTCAAAGATTAAATGGCTATATAAGGATGATTTTATATCTAGGTTCTCTGTTCTGTTCCATTGGTCTATGTCATTATTCTTGTGCCAGCACCATGCTTCATTAGTACTGTTGCCCTTGTAGTATAGCTTGAAGTCTGGTAAATCGATGCCTCCCAATTTGTTCTTTCTGCTTAAGATTGCTTTTGCTATATGGGATCTTCTCTGGTTCCATATGAAATGTAGAATTATTTTTCTAGACCTGAAAAAAATGATGTTGGCATTTTAATTCATGTTGTATTCAATCTATAGATCACTTTGGGTAGTATATACATTTTAACAATATTGATTCTACTCATCCATGAGCATGGTATGGTTTTCCAACTATTTCCTTCCTCCGCTATTTCCTTCCTCAGTGTTTCAGAGTTCCCCCCGCAGAGGTCTTTTACTTCCTTAGTTAAATATATTCCTAGTTATTTTCTTTTCTTTGTTGCTATTGGAAAGGATATTGAGTCTTTGATTTGGTTCTCAGTTTGACTGTTGTTGGCATATAGGAATGCTACTGATTTCTGTGCATTGATTTTGTAAGCTGAGACTTTGCTGAATTTGTTTATCAATTCCAGTAGTCTTAATGGCAGAACCTTTGGGGTTTTCTAAATATAAGATCGTATCATCAGCAAAGAGCGATAGTTTGACCTATCTACCCCAATTTGGATGCTTTTGATTTCCTCCTCTTTTCTGATTGCTCTGGCTAGGAAATTCCAGCAGTATGTATAATAGAAGCAGTAATAGAGGGCAACCTTGTCTTGTTCCAGTTCTAAGCAGGAATGCTTTTAGTTTTTCCCCATTCAGTATGATAATGGCTGTGAGTTTGTCATATATGGCTTTTATCATTATTAGGTAAGTCCCATCTATGCCTGTTTTGCTAAGCATTGTTATCATAAAAGGGTGCTGAATTTTGTCAAATGCTTTTTCTGTGTCTATTGAGAGGATCATATGGTCTTTGTTTTTGCTTCTATTTATGTAGTGAATTACATTTATAGATTTGTGTATGTTGAACCATCCCTGCATGTCTGGTAGGAAGCCCACTTGGTTGTGATGGATTATTTTTTGATAAGCACCTGAATTCAGTTTGCTAGCATTTTGTTGAGAATTTTTGCATCTATATTCAAAGGGACATTGGTCTGTGATTTTCTTTTTTTGTTGCATCCTTTACTGGTTTTGGTATCTGGCTGAAGCTAGCTTCATAAAACATGCTGGAGAGGATTCCCTCCTTCTCAGTGTTGTGGAATAACTTCTGCAGGATTGCACCAGTTTTTCTTTGAAGGTAAAATTTGGATTTGAAGCCATCTGGTCCAGGACTTTTCTTTTTAGGAAGGTTTTTTATTGTTGCTTCAATTTTGGCACTTGATATTGGCCTGTTCAGGAACTATTTTTCTTCCTCATTGAGCCCAGGGAGGCTGTGTGTTTCTAAGAATTTGTCCATTTCCTCCACATTTTCAAGTTTATGTACATAGAGTTTTTTATAGTATTCATAGACGACATTTTTTGTTTCTGTGGTATCAGTTGTAATTTCACTTTTTTCATTCCTGATTGAGCTTGGTAGAGTCCTTTCTTTTCTACTTCTCATTAATCTAGCAAGAAGTGTATCAATTTTGTTTATTTTTTCAATGAACCAACTTTTGTTTTATTAATCTTCCATATAATTTTTTTTATCAATTTTATTTAGTTTTACTCTGATCTTTGTTATTTCTTTTCTTCTGCTGAGTTTGGGGTTGGTTTGCGCATCCTTTTCTAGTTGTTTGAGATGATTCATTGATTACTGATTTATGATCTTTCTGTCTTTTGGATGTAGGCATTGATGGATATAAATTTTCCTCTCAGGACTGCTTTAGCTGTGTCCCACAGATTTTTGATAACTTGTGTCTCCTTTATCAGTAAGTTCAAAGACTCTTTTGATTTCCACCTTAATTTCCTCCTTAACCCAATAATTGTTTAGCAGAAGGTCGTTTAGTTTCCATTATTTTGTTTAGAGATGAGAGTTTTTGTTGGAGTTGACTTCTAATTTTGTTCCATTGTGGTCTGAGAAGATGTGTGGTATAATTTCTGTATCTTAAAATTTACCGAGACATGACTTGTGGCCTTGGACATGGTCAATCTTATAGAATGTCCTATGAGCTGATGAGAAAAACGTATATTCAATGGTTTGGGGGTAAGTGTTCCATAAATGTCAATCAGGCCCATTTGTTCTAAAGTTTGGTTCTAGTTCATTGGGTTTTTTTGTTTGTTTGTTTGTTTATTTTCCATTTGGAAGATCTGTCCTCTTCTGTCAGAGGGGTGTTAAAGTCCCTGGCTCTTATGGTGCTGTTGTTTGTCATTTTGTTTAGATCAAGTAGGATTTGCTTTATGAATCTGGGTGTACCTGAGTTAGGTGAATAAATATTTAAAATTGTTATCTCTTCATGTTGAATTGTACCCTTCACAATTATATAGCGACCATCTTTGTCTTTCAGTACTTTTGTTGATTTGAAGACTAAGTTATCTGAAATCAGAACTGCCACATCAGCTTTCTTTTGGCTTCCATTTACATGGAATATTGTTTTCCATCTCTTCACCTTGAGTCTGAATGCATTCTTGTAGGTTAGATGTGTTTCTTGAAGATAGCAGATACTTGGCTTGTGTATATTTATCCATTCGGCCAGCCTGTGTCTGTTTAGTGGGTACTTCAAGCCATTCACATTTATTGAAAGAATTGATAAGTGAAGTAGATTTCTGTTTATCCTGTTGAGTTGAATTTTGTTGCTTTGTTTTCTTTCTTAAGCCATTGTGGTATCTGGCCTTTGACCTTTAGTTATTGGAGGAGTTTACACGAGTGTTCATTGTGCTGATCCGTGTGTAATGCTATTCTGAGTAGTTCCTGGAGGGCAGGTCTTGTCTTGATGAATTCCCTCAGTCTTTGTTTGTCTGAGAAGGTATTTATTTCTCCTTTCTATAAGAAACTTAGTCTTACAGGATACGAGATTCTAGGCTGGGCCTTTTTCTGTTTGAGAAGAGTGGGAATGGGGCCCCATTTTCTTCTGGCTTGTAAGGTCTCATTTGCAAAGTCTGAAGTTAGTCTGATGGGTTTTCTTTTGTAGGTTACCTGCTTCTTTCACCTTACAGCTGGTAGGAGGGCCTCTTTGGCGATTATTTTGGCCAGTCCGATAACTATGTGTTGTGGTGTCTTCCTGTTTGTAATGAATCTCCCAGGAGTCCTTTTGGTTCTTGTACTTACATATCTAGATTTCTAGCAAGGCCAGGGAAATTTTCTTCTGTTATATCCTCAAATAGTTTATCCAACCCTTGGGTACTTTCTTCTTCACCCTCAGGGGTGCCTATAATTTTCATGTTAGGTCTCTTTACATAAACCCACATTTCTTGTAGGCTTTGCTCTTTTCTCTTATTTCTCTCCTCTATCTCTGCGACTGACTTGTTTAATTGAAAGATGTTTATCTTCAATCCCTGAGATTCTTTCTTCTGTTTGATATACCCTATCCTTGAGGCTTTCCACTGTATTTTGTAATTCCTTGAATAAATTCTTCATTTCCAGAAGTTCTGTTTGATTTTTTTTTTTTAATATTTCAATTTCTTTAGTGAATTTTTCTTCCATTTCCTAGATTGTTTTTTGCAGTTTATTTGTGTTGGGTATCCATTTTCTCTTGCATAACATTGAGTTTTCTTACAGTCCATGTTTGAAATTCTTCTGTCATCTTAGCATTTTGAATTTGGTTGATATACATTGCTAGAGAGCTGATGGTCCCCTTTGGGAGTGTGCTTTCTGTTTGACTCTTCATACGTTCAGAGTACTTTTGTTGATTCCTTCCCCACTGGATCAGCTGCTGCTTCTTACTTTTGGATTTTATTTTAGATAGTGACACACCCACTTTAGTCTCTGTGCCAGTAGGGGGGCTTTGTGGGTGAGATTCAACCACACTCTGTGTGATGAGTCAGTAAATACAGTCAAAGACGTGCAAATTGACCCCGCTGTCAGTAGGTGGCACTTGCTTGGAAGAACAAGCTGTGGTGTTGTTTTTGGATCCTGTAACCAGCTTTTGTTCCTCTGGAGAGGCACTCTAGTGTCTCAGGTAGTGGGTGGTGCCCTGGGGCTTCCAGGTGTGTCCTTATTCTCTACCTCAGCAGGGGCAGGTAGTGGAGTGAGGCTGGGCAGGGCTGGCTTGGTGAGCCTTCCCTCAAGCTCCACAAATGGTGTTACCAGGAGTCAAATGTCTGTTCTTTGCTGCTGGCCAAAGCTGCCAGGGAGAGGCTGAAATGGCCTCACTCAGCCAAAAAGTTTGTGTGTAGACGTGGGGCTGTCTGAGACCTGTAGTCTGGAGCAGGCCTCACTCCTTTCCATCCTCCCCTATTCCATGGTTTTTCTTGGGAATCTGCTGGCAGGCTGGGCCTCAAGCTAGTGGAGCTCCCCTGACTGTGATTCAAGCCAGGAGGTTCCTTACCCAGGATCATGGCCTGAGCTGGGAGCATGGCCGTCCGTGAGGTGAGCATTGCCCCTCAAGCACACTGCAGCTAGGACCCACTGTGATCTGCCCCTGAAGGCACACACATTTCAGTAGACTAGTTCACAAATATCCCTTCTGTGCCCCTGGGCAATGCAATTGAGACCTGGGTATATGGGATCTGGCCTGTAAGCCTTTCCCCGAGGCCCAGGAGATCAATCCTTGATCCTGCAAGGGAAAATAATGCTGGTCTCAAGTCACTCATGGGGTCCCCAAGCTGGATCAAGGTCTCTCTTTCTTGAGGTTTGACCTGCTCTGCTGGAGTCACCAAGCAAGTGGCACCAGGGAGGGCTGGCAGGTAGGAAGCTCACAGTCTGAGTACCCCTCAATCCACTGCAAAGCCCCAAAAGGAAAGATCCCATTCCCTATGGATGCTTCTGGTTGGTGGATAAATTGTCACTGTAGGCAGCTTCGGATAGGGAGGGAAAGGGAAGAATGAAGCAATATGATGCCTGCTGATGGGTCTGGTCTGTGAGGCAGGATGTGCCCTGAGGGAGTTGGAGCCTGATGCCCTGTCCAAAAGAGGCTCACTGCTCACTGGAGGTGGCCATCTCTGGGCTAATGTTGGCAGGTCTCTCCAAGAGCTCAGGAACCACCAGCAGTCCAAGATGCAAGGGAGGGGAACGATCCTTGTCACTGGTCTCCAAGCCTCTGGGGGTTTAGAACCTGCCAATGCCTTTTTCCTTCCATTTCTGCTCCACAACCCCTTCCTGTGGAGTCTCCTGTAGCCCTCCTTCCTACCTTCATCTGATCTATGTTTGTCTGCCTGTTTTTTTTTTTTTTTTTTTTCACTTTCATCTAAAATATTTCCTTCTTGCAGGGACACTCTGGCTGGAGGTGTTTCTTGTCCACCATCTTGCGTCATATTTTCCCAGATTTTTAATGTGATAAAACATTGCATAACTGTCTTACTTTTAATAATGATATTTATATTAGAAAGTTAGAAAGTCATTTACAAAAGTTCTGATTTTGTTAATGTAGCATGAGAAACTAACATCTGCCTTTAGATATTTTTCCTGTTTTCTTTAACTCTAATTCTAATTTGCATGTGCTCAGAAATAGTTAAGCATGTCCAAGTAAGAACAGCTAACGGCATGGAAACAATCTGCATATTTTCCTAGCTTGGATCTAGGTACAATATTTTTGTATAGTCTTCCAGTGAACCCAAATGCCCACCTATGAACAATATCTTTTTCCCTCCTCAAATTGTGCAATTTACCTCCAATTGTACAATTTATATACAGACTCAAGTTGCAGAATATAAACAACTGAAAGATACTCTGAATAGGATTCCAAGCTTTCGAAAACCTGATCGAGCAGAGCAGCAAAATATTACCCAGGTGGCACATTCTCCACCAAGTTACAACACGGCAAGGGGGATACCAACCAGAGAGCCACAAGAGGTAAGAAGCATGAACTGGTAACCGATATTGGATCACTTTCCCTGTTGAGCAGCCCCAACGTAGCCTGCTCTCAATATTGCCAACTTTCTCTACAGAGCAGTGGTTCTCAAATTTTAGTTTAATATATATCAGCATCCCCAGTTGGCTTGTTAAAATGCAGATAGCTGGGCCTCAGCCCCAGAGTTTCTTATTTTGTTAATATGGATTGGGGCCTGAGGACTTGCATTTCTAACTGATTCACCTGGTCTGGGCAGCAAGCACACTTTGAGAACTACTGCTGTAGTGTTTTCTGGGAAAGCGTTCACTGGCTTTGTCTTTATTCATGTGGGTTTATTCGTCTTAAATTTGCTGTAGTGCCTGAGGCTTTCAAGGTTGGTTTGTTTGGGGGTGGGGAGCAAGTAGGGTGAGAAAGTGAAATGATCATGATGATATGTGACAATCAGCTCACGCAAATATTAACGCTGATAATGCATTTGAACTTGGTGCAGTGCTAGGTCCATGCAGAGCACACCAAAATTGATATTAAAAGACCTATAGAACACTGCCAGGGGTGTGAGTGCTAGTCTCATCATATTTTTTTCTATACCTATTCTTTGTAAAAATTAAGCCTTGCTTTAGAATATCTCATAAGTGGAACATCAAAAATAGTATCACCCTTCTTATTAGTTCTTACAAAGTTGTTTTTGCAATCAAATGTGTCATAAAAAATGGGAAAAATGATTCTCTCTCCTCCTGGCACAGTTGTTTTTAACAATAAGTGTTTCAGAAGACTAGGCTCCAAGTTACCATCTTATGGGAATAATTAAGTTAATGTGAGTGGACTTCATATATGAGCATCTTCACTCTGTTCGGGGTATTCTTCACAGACAGGTTCATAGTCCTCATGGACTCTCTTGTTCCTCTCTGGACTTCATATAGCTATGACTAGCTTAAGGAAGCATGACCAGATCACTGGCCTGGCAGTTGGTTCTATTCTCTACCCTTGTTGGACTGCTAGTTTACTGAATTAATCTTCCAATGATTCAGAGCTTCAGTTTTTCCATCTGTGAGGTGGACATAGTAGTTATCTGCTCTAACCTTCCTCACAGGGATATTATCAAGATAAATGACAGGTGTTTGAAAGCACTTAGAGAAATATTTCCAGTTAGAGAAATATTTATAGAAATATTTCCAGTAAAGCCTGGGCAGTATTATGTCAAACATACCAGACAGGTGAGGACATTGGTAAAATGTTCATCTACAGAAGTTGTCTCAGATGTCTGAGAAAGGACTTTTCTACCCAGTTTATTATTAATATTTATACAGTCCTGTTTTACAGTTTATAATTATCATGTTTGATAATTATATCTGGGATAATTAAAGAATGGGGTTCTACATTTATTTCGAGTATGAGAGAGCAGTCTAACAAAAGAAGCTATATTTTTTCTGATAAAAAAGGTTAGGAAGGGAAAAGGGATGACAGATTTTTCTATCAACATTTTGTCATCTCCTTCCCCCTATTTTCTGAGTGATGCAGTTCATATAGAGATATCTGAAACTTGCAGGGAAAAATGATTTGAGTCAACCAGTTTTAGAAGAGGAATATTCTACAAAAAGACATTTCTTTTTTCTATTCAGAGTTTTCTGTATTAACAATATAATATTTACAGAAAACTCCTTCTGGTTTACAAAGGAGTCTACTTTAATATATTAGGAATATTTTATTGTATCTTGTGTAATGGGCACTATTTTTCAATAATGTGGAAGTCCATTAGTAATGGCATTCTCTTTTTTTAAATTAGTAAACCAAACTAATAAAAAATAAACCCAACTCCTCCTCAATTCGATATATTATCCTTCTTTGTTCAAATAATTATTGAAAACAAAATTTACATAGCAGAAAAGTATGTAATCACTGATGTTTGAGATTTTTTTCTTTTTTATTCTAAGAGAAAACAGAGGTTAGATTACTTTAGAGGGAAGGATTTAATTCTGAGATGTGGTTACTTATAGGCTTTACTTTACAGGTAATTTACTGTATTTTTTCTGAGATGAAGTTTTGCTTATATTGTCTCTATTTTATAGGTGAGATTACAGAATGAGAAAAATTAAGTGACTCTGTTGGAGCCATATTTTTCAGCCAGGACTATATATATTTCTAGGCAACCATTTATGTTGTAGCCCCATAAACATGGTAATGAAGAAATTATAGCAGTACCTTTGAAATAGAAAAACGTCATTTTCAGTGATGTGCTTGGCCTAGGTGTCTCGAAATAATGCCGTGTGGCAGAAGCATGAAGCGATTCCTGGAAGAACAGAAGAAACGCAACCTTATCCTCCCACCTATAGGGAGGTAGCATTCCAGGCTCCAGCAGAGCTGAACCACCAAGAAGCAGAACCCAGAGAGCCTGAGGAGCATCAGGTGGAAGAAGAGCACCGGAAGGCCCTGGAAGAGGAGGAAATGGAGCAGGTTGGGCAAGCTGAACATCTTGAGGAGGAACATGATCCATCCCCAGAGGAACAGGATCGGGAGTGGAAAGAACATCACGAACAAAAAGAAGAAGCCAACCTTCTGGAAGGGCATGCTCATGCAGAGGTACAAGGTCACCCACTTCAAGTCTACTGGGACGGGGAAGATGGCTTTATTTTTAAATATTTTTTTAAAAACCTCACCATACATTACAACCTCTAAACATAAAAATTGAGTTATTTCACTAAATATTATATATACGTATTTAACTTTTCTATTGTAATGTTAATAGCATAGCTACTTGCATACCTCAGAAAGATGAAAGGCAACAAGAGAAAGGGCTGCTGGTATTCTTCTCTGTGTCACTAATGCATACTCAGAGAGACTCAGCTCCACATCCCTTTAACAGAGTAGAACAGGTGAGCACGAGATCGGGCACCTTCCCAATGTGTGCTCAGGGCCTGTCTTGAGCATCCCGAAGCAGAGAAAAGTCTCCGTTTCTATGATCAAGGGTCACCCCTTCATCTCAGGGAAGCAGAGTTTTAAGAATTAACTGTATCAGATTTTTTTTTAATCAGAAGATACTATCTTCTCACCCATTCTTAGTTTCTTTGAATAAAATTGGTTCTCTGCTTTTCCACTATAATCTGGAGTTTGATTTTTTTTGTTTTGGATTTCCATAGCCTGGTGTTGGTATATGTATTACTAGAGTTAATTGGCATCCCTAGGTCTCATGGAAAAAGCCTTAGCCACAGCTTCAGGTTGCAAGTTGCCCGATTAGTGTGAGGTTACCAAGTGCCTGCTTATATCAGGGCCTTGTGAATCTAAATTTAATTACAGTTTGAAACTGATTTCTTCTGTTGTGCCTTCCATTCCACTTGAGAAGGGAGCTCATTGAAAATCTGCCTCAGTGCCAACAGATCGGGAAGATCAGTTGCTAAAAGAATCTAAGAGGCAGGGGTGGTTCAGAGAAAGTTGGGGAATGGGAGGTCTTGGCTTTTATATATAATCTCAGTTCACCTGACAAATGGGTGTTAATAAACCAGCCCTGCCTCCTGAGTTTTCCACAAGAAACAAATGAAGGTGAATCCCAGAGGAGCTAGCTGACTTTCTCTTGCTCAGCACCCACTCTTTTGCCCTAGGTGTACCCTTCATCCAAGCCGGTTGCCAAATTCCAATCGCCCTATGAGGAGCAGCTGGAACAGCAGAGACTGGCAGCGCGGCGGGCCGAGGAGGCCCAGCGACTGCGGGAACACCAGGAGGCTTTGCACCAGCAGAGGCTGCAGGAACACTTGTTACGGCAGCAGCACCAGCAGCAGCAGCAGCAGCAGCTGGCGAGAGCAGTGGCCCTGCAGAGGCAGGCGATGCGTGAGGAGGGCCAGCAGTCCCACCAGGAGCATCTTCGGTAGCCTTCCCTGCCCATGAGCGTAGATAGCCCCTGCTCTGGTTTCTAAAAGCCACTTTATGTATTTGTGACCCTTGAGATTGAGGGGCTCATATTGCTTATATAACCGAGGTAGGATGACTACTTGAGAATTAAATATAAAATATTTAATTTTAAAAATAATATTTTTTTTCTGCTTAAAAGTGATAGTTTAAGTCTGCAAATAGCCTAGCAGGCTTTGTGCTAACTTTTTTTTTTTTATCACCAAATGATATTTTGCCTTTTTAAGGGATCTTTTGAAAGTGTACCTGGAACCTAACTGTACATAAAAGTTTTTAAAAATGTTTTTATGACTTTTCAAAAAATGTTGAAAATCGTGTTTATTGCTCTCTTTAAAGATAACTGACCTATGTCAAACCGTTCCTCTTAATTTCATTGAATTTATGTAATGTTTGTGTCCCTTGTAGGGAGCAGGGTCGTTATGATGCCATGGATAATGACATCGTTCAGGGAGCGGAGGACCAGGGAATCCAAGAAGAGGAAGGAGGTGGTGAGACTTCTTAGATGTTAAATGTTTTAATAAAATTACTTGGTAATATTATATAATATCGATGAGCTATGTGTGTACCTAAGTGCGAAGAAGATTTGTGAATCGTGTGTCTTTTGTTGTTGTTGCATTTTTCTTAATCCTCCTAAAGAGTGCACGCTGGTAGTGAAAATTGCTCAAGATAATCTCTTTCCTCTCTAACACTTTCCCCATAATTTAAGCTTCTTCTATATAAAATAGTTATTTCTGACAAATTATCATAGGATTATTAAGCTTTAGGAAACTTCCACATTTTCTCCTTACCTTGTAAGTCTTTAAGGCATCATTGCCTTAAATATTTTTTCAAATTAAGTCAATAGTAGCTTTTATTTATGGCAATAATCTAGCATGTAATTTATCAAATATTGCTTACCATGATAATAGAACCAAAAGATAGCTAACTGTCTTTGCTGGCACCACTAACACGTAGACGTGTATCCTTTTCTAAAAAGAGTCTAAAGGAAAGTGATTATACAAACTCCCTCAATAGCCTGTTGTGATAGTTTATAGCCTTTGGAGTCAAAAAATTGTTTTTCTTATGTCCCCTCTGTGGCACCTTAAGCTTTTTTGTTGTATTATCAGTAAGACTAGAGAATAGTTTGTTCCCTTCTTTATTTAGTAAATCTCTTTGTGCACTTGAAGTTTAATGGTAAGTTACCTGGTACCATTGCTAAATACTCTCCATATATTTAACTTTTCTTCTTATACCTTATTTTTAAAAGTGATTTGTCCTGCTCCTTGTGTGGTCTTACAATTCTCTTTATCTAATTTTTTCAAAGAGCACAAGTAAGTGTCCGTGCGAGTATATATATGTGCTGTATTTGTGCCATGACAGTCTGGTCTTCAGCATTACCATATCAGAAAACATGCAAAGGGCTGTATTTATTTTTGAGCTCCACAGATGGGGTTGTTCTTTCTTTCATTTCCTGAAACATTATCAATTTCTTCTTTTGGAACCTTGCTATTTCCTCTGATATTATGAAAAATTAGTTGATTATTTTAACAATGTCCGGTTGACTGGGCTTTCTTTTATTGAGGAAGTTTTAATTGTTGTCTTTTTACATAATAGAGGGGAAATTTGCACCCTCTGTTATAAATATTTGTTTTAGAAGGTTGGAGAGGAATCACTTGCCCGTGCCATCTCTTTAAACACACAGTCTGGGAAAAGGACATAAATTTATTCAGAAAAGCCAAGACATAAGACTTATGCTGAGTTAGTGGAGGTGGAGAAGAGATTGGGTGTTAGAGTGTCTAGGAAAGTCCACTGGTAGCTTTTCCTTGAATTGGAAAGGAAGACTCCTATTTGATTTGTTTTGGACTGATTTTAGTTCCTTTGATTTGCTAGCCTATGAAAGAGACAACCAGCACCAAGATGAAGCAGAAGGAGACCCAGGTAACAGACACGAGCCTCATGAACAAGGTCCCCAAGAAGCCGATCCGGAATCTGAGGCAGATGTAAGTGTCCTCTCTTCTGGTCCTGATGATTGGAAACTCGCGAGGTGGGCAGGAAACTTGAAAGTTTGCCTGACACCAGCCTCTGGCCCCAGATATGTCTGTTACTTCACCAGCACAGAAGGAAGGTGGCTTGCATAATTACATATGAGCAGTGTTTCTAACTGTAAACCATGGTGTATGTGTGTGATGAGACTGGGTTAAATGTTGCTCTGAGGAAAAGAATCACAGGATTTTTCCTCTGATGGCTTTTCAATTAATAAATTGAAAACCTAGAAAAGGAAAATTGAGAGGCACTGGAATATGTAGTAACTCTGGGGTTGAGGGAGGTGAAAGTCAAGTGTGGAAGTTGGAGGGGGGACCAGTAAAGGAAATTAACCTTTCCTAAGTAGGTTGGGCAGCCTGCTAGGGCTGTAGGGATGTTGTGTGACTCTGTAATCTCCCCAAAGTCCCGTAACTGTTTTAATAAATACAAGGATAAGGATGTAGGGTTTGAGATATAGAAAGAGTTGTTCAGGTATCAATTTTAGAATATAAATAGGCAGAGACTTAATAACAAGCATTGTTTTTTGTGTTTACCAAAAAAGGACAGAGCCCCCCAGTTCAGCTGTGTGGTCTGGAGCCTTGGCCCTGCCTGTAAGTGAGGCAAGCAGATGTTGAGTGAGCCTGTTGTGTGTATGTGTAGAAGGCTTGTACAAGTTACTTTAGCTGCCCATCATCTTTTGCTAGTAAATCAACCACCATGTTTATAACATTCAGTCCGTGCTATCATATGGGCCCTGTTTATGTTGATCCAGTGGATTGAAAGGAGGATCCATGTCCTTCCTTGATAATCATCGAGAGAGGTTTCCTGCTAGCTGCTTAAAGCTCCCACGAGGGAAGCGGCGTTTCCACTTAACTTGCACTGAGGTGTGGCGGAACACCTTTCCCTTCCATCCCCTGCTTCAGCATTTTGGAAAATATGCTCCAGGGAACCCTAGCCCCGAAATATTTTCAAGAAAGAGCCAGAACTTGAGAGCAGGTGTGTATGAGAGCGAGAACATGAGTGTGCAAAAGCCTGTGCGCCTGCATGAGAGGGATGGGGTAGGAAGGTGAGTATCCAGTCGCTTATTTGGGAACTTCTGTAGGCTTTGATCATTGACATATGATCCCTTACTTTCCTATCATGTTTATTTGTTCTGGGGAACACACTGGGAGACACTGGCCTTTCTACCTTGCCTTCTTTTAATTAGAAATTGTTAACCCCACTTGTCCCTCTCTTTGTCTTGTCTGATGTCTTATTTGAGTGTAACAGCCGTGCCTGTTAACCCATCCTTATTACCTGATTGGAGTTGGGCTAGTGTTTACATTTTTAAGAACTTTTACAAAAGATATTTGGTACTTTTTAAAAACAGAATGTGTTACTTTTTCCTGTATTTCCACACAAATTATTGATAATGCACCAAAGGAAATTCATATGACAAGAGATTGTGGAAAAAATAGAGTTCAGAGTGGAGGTGATGATTTGTCCCTATCTATATTCCTGAGAAAAGTATCATTTGCACTTGAATGAAGTTTATGGCCAAGGATGTGCTGACAGTAGATCAGAGGAGACTGTAGTGAGCTCTTGAACATGTTCAAGGCTCTGGAGTGAACTGAAGTAGAATCTGGTCTGGAGAATGCTGATAGAGACTAAATCCTCCTCTGTGGCTTCAGCGTCTCGTGGAAGCATTTACGACTTTAGCAAATGTCCTGTTATGACCTGGGAGAGACTGGGGAAGCTCCTAGCAAGCATCCCCATTCCTGCTCAGTTCAGGCTCTAAAATCTGAATCTGAATATTAGAACATGTATTATTTGGAAAGTGCTTAGGGAGCTTAAGTGGAAAATTGAAATAATTCTGAAGTCGATAATGTGTGAAGGGCATTTGTTGAACATAATAACTGAGAAGTATTTGGGAGGAGTGATAGGGAAGTGTTGCCAAAAATTGGGTAGCTCAGTTCTTTTTTCCTCCCATTCATGCCAGTTCAACATCTCTCCCTGTCATGGTAGTGTTTGTTAATGAAGAAATTTGATCCCCATTAGAAATTGACCATTTACTTTTGAGTTAGCCCTTTTCTCGTCTCCTTTTCAGGTCTTCTTCATGAGTCCTTTCTGTTGTGGGCCTTCTTTCCCTTCAACTACTTTTCACCTGCTTACGTGTTAAAAATTGCTTGCACAGGGAAGTTTGTATAACAATCAACGTAGCAGTGAAAGGAGTTACTATTTGCCCATCTAAATCTCACATCTAACTTAGTATTGATTTTTTTTTTTTTTTGCCTACTTGGTCCTCTGACTTTTATTAGGTATTTTTCTTGTCTATTTAGTTATGCTCACATTACTTGTGTCAGTAGAGTTTTGAGGACTTTTTTGAAATCGCTTGCAGAAAAGAAGTGTTATTTGTACTTCATTCTGACTCATCAACCTCTGACAAATAAGCAGGAGTTTTCTGTTTGACAGTGAGATGCTTGATACTTGTGAATCTTGGCAAGGATAGATCTAAACAATCCAGTGAAGGGCGATTTCATTTTCTGCCAGCGTGTGGCCTTTCAAACGAAATTAAACTTGATCCTCAGTTTTGAAGTAGTGGTTGTTTTTTATTAAACTTTTACAGAGGGCAGTTGTAGAGGATGTAAACCCAGCAGATGACCCTAATAATCAAGGTGAAGATGAATTTGAGGAAGCTGAGCAAGTGAGAGAAGAAAATTTGCCAGATGAAAATGAAGAGCAAAAACAAAGCAATCAAAAGCAAGACAATGCAGAAATGGAGGAACATTTGGTGGTAAGCAGCTGCCACTACGAAGGGTGGATTTAGCTGGGGTATTTTAATAAATGCCTGATTTATGTAAAAGGTTAATCATAATCTACACTGGCAGAAGGCTTGCCACTTTGGTCGTTTTAGGTCATTATACACAATGATATGCCTGCACTCAGAAAGAGAGAGAGGGTAACAGACAGTCCCAGCTTTGTGTTGGAAATGATTATTCATCACTTCCTGGCCACAGATGCACTCATTGAAAGTGCACTTTTCATGGTGGCATGCTTATTCTTTGTCTCAGAGTACTGCAAAAGGCATCTCCAATGTACAGTAACATGAGCCTCCCCTTTTGTTTCAACAGATGGCAGGAAATCCAGACCAGCAGGAGGATAATGTTGATGAACAATACCAGGAAGAGGGCGAAGAGGAGGTAGTAAACTGAATGCAGGAGACTGATCAAATTGCTTGGTCTGTCACAGTAACCTTAAACAAACATCAGCAGTATTGACTTTGACATGACTTCTATAGAAATGCTCAGGAAGACTTAAGCAGTATAAGAAAGGGTGATTTAAAGGGGAGATGGCCCATGGCAGTGGAGACATTTGGTTAGAAGATAACAAAAGCAGAGTAATTGAATCTATCCCTCTGGTTCTCACTAGAATTGTTTTTTGTTTTTTTGTTTTTTTTTTCTTTTCAATTGAGACAGAGTCTTGCTATGTTGCCCAAGCTGGTTTGAAACTCCCAGGCTCAAGTGATCCTCCAACCTCAGCCTCCTGAGTAGTTGGGATTACAGGCATGTGCCGCCACACCTAGCTTCACCAGACATTTTGAATTAAGAAGACATTTGGATTTTTAGGAATTGTAGACTTAGATTTATGTGATGTTTTGTAAGAGTATTTTCTCCAGACTCCCTCTGTACATTGAGGGTATCTGGACTGACCTCTGTCACCTGCTATGTGGATATCTTCCCAGTGCCCACCTCACAGGGTTACCCCACAGTGTCCATTGAAGTCCACTTAACACCCTGTAAATATCTTTGTAAATTGTACTTTCCTTCTGGCCTCTTCTCTCATAACAATTCAGTATTTTGATTAAATTTAACAATAAAGAGAAGGAAAAATATGTGAAGAGCTCAGTTGAATAAAATGCATTAGGGTGAAATTTCTTAACATTTCATTTCAGTTTGCTTTTTACTATAAACTTCTGGCATGTTATTATTAATTAGGTTTATGTAGCATCTATCATGGTGCCATGTTCCTGTTATTAATTGGTGAGTGCTGTAACCAGTTTGTCACAGCCCTATACTGTGTGGACAGCTGCAATACTTGGGAGAGTAAGATATGGATTAAGCCAAGACCCCATGCTTAGTCTCTTTGTGGACCAGAAAAAAATTCCCAAATTAGAGCCTCGTTTCAGAGCCGCTTCTCAGCCAAATGTCTTGCAAATGTGTGGCTTTGTCCATAAGGCAAACCTCATGAGAGGATGGACATATGGCAGAGTGAACAGACAGACCCCACAACTGGGGATCCTGCACAGAAAGCACGTGCTATGTGCTCACACAATGGTTCCCTAGGCTAGGTCTGCCTAGGGCTAGGTCTGCTTTCTTGTCCTTACTGCTTTTCTCGGCTTTTCAGAGCTAATGCTAACATTTTGCTTATACCAGAAAAATAGAAAAGGATGTTGCTCTTTAAGGCCACTGGCAACATCTAGTCACATGTATTGTAACTGGCTTGATCTTTTTATTCTTTCTCTTTTCTCATCCTAATCAAGACCCTGGCTATCTCATCAGAAAGAGAACATTAGAGAAACTAGCAGCCTTGAATATTAAGACATTTGGCAAGAAAAAGATAATCACCAGGGCTTCTCTTGTAACAGGATGTCTAGACTAATATTACTTTGTTTTATTATGTCAGATACTGGGAATCTTTGAAGGATTAAAAGAGAAAAGGTTCACCTTGGCTTCTTTAAAAATTTAGAAGGGTAAACATAAAATTTTAATCAGTGTTTGCTGATTCTTTTTCACTTCTATATTATGATCAGTTAAAGTAAAGGAGTGAAATCCTGAGATCCAACAGAATCAAGGATAGAAAGAAAAGAAAGACAGAAAGGCACAAGGCAAGGAGACACAGCGACAAGGCAGAGGAGGTTGTGCTGGCTCAGCACTGTCCTACACCCGGCAGCTGCCCTCACTCCGCTGCTACTCCCCTGTGAAGTCTGCTGAACTGACAGGGCTCTTTTCCTCCTGCTGCACCTAGCTCCAGATCCTGATTCTCTTTCCCTAGTTGCCTGCCCAGAATTTGTATGGCTGTGTTTGTGTCCCCATTTATTTAACTCCTTGCATAGGCTCCACGTTGCCACCCCGCCGTCTTTTAGAACTGTTGCCATGTGAGCTCCCAGTGGAAGCCCCGCATGCCTTTCTTCTTCCTGGTGTACATTTTGTCTCTGCCCCCTGAGTGTCCCTTGTTCAGGCTGTGTTGTATTTTTGTGGTCCTTTCTGATTACTTATTGCATCTTCCCACCTTTTCCATTATTCCCAGGTCTTCTTTTGAAAGGTTCCCAAATACCATTTAAGCACTAGTAATAGAGATGAATCACTGTCAGTGACTGCAGCAAAATAGGAAAACAAAAGGGAATGTAGTAGTAGGTAGAAACACATATTGTGTTGTTGATAAGTTTGTATGATAGGAGACAACATTTGTATGGAATTGTGCATTTTTTTTTAATCTCCATTAACCTCAGAGTCTTCCAGCTGCCACAGCTAAGCAGTGGGATGCAAGCCTGTTGCTGCTTTCAGTTCCCCTCCCTTCCATCCCACTCAGACTTACTTCTGTGAGCATTTGCTCCTAGGGAGGAATTGCATCTTGCCAGGGCTACACCTGTTCAGAGGTACATCACATCTGACTTAGAGACTTGACCTCTAAGAATAGAGGACCCCAAACAAGTATGATTTAGGAAATTTGCACTACCCTGTCTTCTTAAGTGTAGCAGTATTATCTAACACATAAAAATGATCATTGTTAATAAGCATTCCTTGTTTATTGTTTGGGATTATTAGAGTGAAAGGCATTCATAGCGTGATTTCTTCCTCATTTTGCTTACATTCCAGATATTTTACCACTAATGAGTAAAGAAGGTAAGTTATGACATTGCCAAAAAGTGCTGTGTATGCTTTAAAATTATTGAATTTTTCAAAAAAATATAGATTAAATGACTGCTTGGAAAATGTGAGTGCCTTAATTTCCCCAGAGTAACTGAAAACATGGATCTGAGCACTCAGGAGAGAGCAAGCTCAAGGTCTTTGTCCACTGTCAGTGGCCAACTGTGTACACACACCTTACACAGGACTGCCAGTGTGTGGATCACCATGGCAGGAAGCTTTCGAGTGGCAGAAATTCCCATATTAAGCATTACTCAGCAAGCAAGTCCATCACCATAGCTAATGTTGCTGAAGCCCTTTTGTTTGTCACATTCCATCCACCTCTTGGATCCTAGCATTCTTGACTACTAGAGGTTCAGCCTTCTGGTTCTGGCTCATCCCATAACATCTTAGATATATGAAGGAAAGGTGTTATTACCAGGGACAGGGTAGCTAGCCAAAGCCCATCGTAGACTCTGTTTTGTTTTGATCATTTATTAAAGTTTGTCTCATCACATAGGGCTCATTTCTAAAATGCCTAAAACATTAGATTTCAAAGGATAAAAATGAGTAATGAGGAACAGTATTGGGCATTCTTTGACAAAGTATTATGTCAGCAGGATACTAAAGAGGCGTTAGGTGATAGATATAATTGGTGGGCCTACATTATGAAAAAATAGCATTTAACTTCTGGTTATTAGTCTAAGCATATTTGAAAGATTAATTAGAAACTTTATATCATTTTATTCCTTTTCAGTAATGCCTTTAAGATGACTTTCAATTATTTTTGCCTGAAATGTGAATAATTTATTACTAAAACAATATATATCTAAGAGCCTATTCTTTATTTGTCTGGAAAATTTTTTAAAATTTCATTTGTGGATTCCCTAAATTAAAGAGTAATTTTAATCAGTGATTTTCAAATACGATTATATAGACAACTGGTAAGTAAGCAAAATTTTCTGCAGTAGATCCCAAGAATAGAGAAGAAACATTTGATAAAAGAGTGGTTATCTCACTAGCCAGAGACCTTCTTAACCCAGCATCCATTGCTACTCAAGGAAGTTGTTCTCAGTCTTTGCTGTGACTAAGGATCACCTTGAAGAGTCTGTGACAAATACAAATCCTTGGACCAGACCTTACACTTGGAGATTTTGATCGTACCTGTTGTGGAATCTAGGAATCAAAGTTCTTCATAAGCCCCTCCACCCCCACTAGCCCATCCCCAGCTGATGCTGATGTTTCAGGATTGCACTATTTAGAAAAATAGTCCTAGAACATATAGCTATGGATGGACTTTCAGAAGTCTGAAACTCCTACCTGTGTATCTATGCCCATTTGCTAAAGACTTGCATAGCAAAGTCTTAAAGGGCTTCCCAACCACATATGCACACAGAAAATTAAAGATCATCGACTTTTACCCAACCCTTTTATTTAACAGATAAGAAATTTGAGCTTCAGAGAGGTTAGTTAAATTTTTGAAGGTTATACAACTTGTTATTTATTGTTAGAAACATGATTAGAGCCTACCAAGGTCTAATTTAAAAGGCCATTGTAATTAATTAAGTGTACTAGGCATGGTAACTATAGTTAGAGTTTTTTTATAGAAATCAGTGAATGCATAAAGAATGATGGAACTAGAAAGCCACCATTTTTTGTAACCCCTAAGTAAAGTAATTGATTTAAGCAACAATTATCAAAGGATGATGTCACTAGATGAACAGAGGTCAAGCAACTTAACCATGGAGGGGTCAAGCTGCCTCCCTCTGAGCTCACTATCTAACTTTAGCCTTAACTGAATGTGGGACAAACAAATGCATGTGCCTGCTGATGTGATAAAAATATGAAATATACAGCATCACCTCTGAAATACCCTTGCTTTTTTAATTGAACCTGAATTCATTCAAACCTTTAAGCTAATTTCCATTTATACGAAATGTGAGGCTAGCGGAATGAGTTAAGTGATACCAGAAAGAAGTATATCCAGACTTTGGGCCATTTTACAGGACAGCAAATCCGTATCATTAAGGAAAAAAGAGGAAAGTGAAACCCATGTTATGTGTAGCCTTTCTTTAGATCATCATTAGAACAAACTGACTATAAATAGACTTTATTAAGACAATGAGAAAAATGTTAAGTATGGTCTAGACATCATATGATACATGAACTTACTAGTTTTATCAATAATAACAGTATAATGGTTATATAAGAACATGTCCATTGTTTTTAGATATGTATAAACATATGTGGGGATAAAATTACAAATATTGAAAAGGTTTTAGAATAATTCAGTGGAAAAAATAGAAAAGTTATAGATGATGCAAGTGTGGCAATATTAAGATAACTTTTGAAACTTGATGATAAGGCTATAAGGGGTTATTGAATGATTTTCTTTATTCACATATGCTTGAAGATTTTCGTAACAACAATTGACCTTATTGTTTTACAGCCAGAAAAGTTGTAAAGCCAAGATTTTAGTTCAGGTTTACCTGACTCCATAGTATTAATACATGATAGGAATTGCCAGAGTAGAGGGTGCAGTCTATTTCGTAAGTAAAGTTTTATCAGAACAGACACATACCTATTTGTTTACATATTGTCTATTGCCGTTTTTGTGCTACAGTGGTAGAGTTGTATAGTTGCGACAGAGACCTTATGGCCCAGAAAGCCTAAACATGTACTGCCTGTCCCTTCATAGAAAAAATTTGCCCACCCCTGATTTATATATTCTTTCTACCATACTGCGGAGTCTCAAGGCAATTCTTTTCCACTCTCAACTAAACCATGTTTAATGTTCATAAATAATATATTTTCATTACTAAGAATATAGAAGACATGTCTTTGTCAATTGACACACTTCAGCAATTTAATGATGTTTCAATTAGACCTTAATTATCTGAAATAAGAGCTTCATTTTTCATCCCAATGTCCTGTGGAATGTTACTGTGAGGTTCTGTGACTTTGGGTAGAAGAAATTTCATGGACCACTGATAGAGCTGTGAGGTGAAACATGGTATCTTCAGCTGACTCCACCAGGAAATGTGAATACAAAAATGCTCAATGCCTCAGTCCTCAAAATATATTTATTTGGTACCAGTGTAGTTTAGGGGCTCTGGATCCAGCTGATATTGGGCTGGTTAGAGGAGGTTCACAAAGGCTTGATTCTGTCTAGGGCATCTTTTTTTTTTTTTTTTTTTTTTTTTTTTTTTTTTTTATGGTGATTCTGGTGATGGATGTCTAGGGCATCTTTAAGGAGTCATCTTTGTAGGGTCCTGACAGGCCAAGTTCTGTAGTTCATTCTTGTCTCACCTGGGCTGGATATGTTGAAGCAGCACTCAATTTGTTTCTCCTTAATTATAGTACCTACATGCTTTCTGTCCCTTGTCCATTTCTCAGATTTTTCAACAACTGTCCCCCACACCCCAAAATAATTATGTAATTTTTGTTATTCAAGAGGATTTACTCTTATAATGTGACCCTAGAAGAGATCAGGCTTTCCTTTGGTACCAGGACACTACATTATGCTTAACTGATCAGTAGTTTTTCAACTGACTTAAACCTTTTGGCATAAGTATGGTTTTCAAAATAGTTAACAATTTAGAAAATCTTTTACCCTCTATGTCTGTGAGGTATGATCACTAAATAGAGATTACTTAGCAAAAATATTCAGATGCATTCTTTGGTTTACATTTTGAGGTAAATAATTGGGATCAATGAAAGAGTAACAATAGTGCATATAAAGAAAAACTACTGAGAATAAAGGAATCGAGAAAAAAAAAAAAAGAAAAACTACTGAAAACAAAAAAGTCATGTTAGAACCTTAAAGAGAAATAGGTATTTGAGGCAGTGTAAATAACTATTTCGTAAAGAAATTGAAATGCTTGTACTCTGTTTTCTAGATATATTAGCCAGAGAAACTTGTTCTTGTAGAATAGATACATCAATTTTCTACTATCTTGCATATAGATAGTAAGTAATGTCTATTATTTTGTGCCTTTAAAAAGGAGAATTCTTCCATTAATTTATTTATTCATTAATTCAACAATATTTATTAAGTAATTCCAATATGCTTGGTATGCATCTAGGCATTGAAGATTTTAAACTAAATAAGACAGGCATTCCTGTCTTCACAGAACTTACAATCTGTAAGATCTTTTAGATTTCTATAGTTCTCCCATTTGGAAAAGGGGAATTTTTTAAATTTTATAAGCTGAAGTTTTTCAGATGTTATACTTTAAATGTTAACCCTTAGTCAAAGGAATTAGAAGTTCAAACACAAAAGTCCTAAATTCAGAATAAATTACATTGATTTTTGTAATATGTATATTATATATTTCTTCATACCTAATAGATAAGTCAAACATTTGACTTTTATGTTTTTACAGATTTATTTTTAGTTTAATTTTGTTTCTGCTATTTTGAATAAATTTTTTGGAAATAAAAATGTGATATTGCAAGTGTTTAAATGATAAAAGTGTCATACAGTATCTATGGTTTGTTTTAGGTTCAGGAAGATTTGACTGAAGAGAAAAAAAGGGAACTAGAGCATAATGCTGAAGAGACCTATGGTGAAAATGATGAAAATGTATGTGTAGGATATATTGTATATTTCTGTTGAGCACTTGGATGTGTGTGAGTGTGTGTACACGTGTGTAGGAGACATGTATGTCTACCTGGGATAGGCACCCATGGGTAATGATACCAAGAAGGTGCTACTGAATTTAACAGGCCCACCTAGAATTAGGAAAAGTTGTGACAACATGAAGATTAAGAGGGACAGTAGCATTGTTGCCTTTAGGATAATTTTTCTTCACTTATTTTGTTTCTCCAAAAATGAGTAACTTTACAGGAAGGAATTATTTATCACTAACTCTATGCCCTATCTCTTAGTTTTTCGTTTTTCTTTTAATTTTAAGACTGATGATAAAAACAATGATAGAGAAGAGCAAGAAGCTCGAGATGACAACCGCCCCAAAGGCCAAGAAGAACACTATGAGGAGGAGGAAGAGGAGGAAGAAGACGGGGCTGCTGTTGCTGAGAAATCACACCGAAGAGCTGAAATGTAGCCGTGCCCAATTTCCAGACAGTGCTCAGCCAACAGATTCTTTTCAAGCTGCTCAAAAATAAATCTGCCTACTGAACTCTAGGATATTTAATTACAACAAATTAAGAATTTAGACTTTTTAAAAATTTTTGTATTAGAAATGCTCATACATTTATATGAATATATTTTGATAACTTAGGTTAGAGCTTCTTTTATATTCAAGCTAAACATGAACAAGAAGAAAAACAATAAAGTAAACCTTAGGCTCTGAATCTCTTTTTTTTATACATTATGTGATGTTGGAAAGAGCATTGATTTTGTATATGTTTCCACTTGTTATCTTTCTGTCTTCTAATAGTTTCCAGGGGTTCTGTTGTTTGCCTTTGATAAAATATGGGATTTAAAAACAGGGAGTACTGCAAAATGCTGTGCAAACTTCAAGGAAAATGGCCAGTTTACTAATTGCTGTCTTTCCGAAGTTCTTATGTATAGTTCTGATAGAGTTTTCACCAGTCTCTATTATGCCTGGAATGAGATCCGTGTACAGAGTGACATACAGTTGGAAAGCCATTTTGTTGCAGAGTAAAGACATTGTTTGTCAGACTTTTTGGATCAGTTAGAAAAATGTTTGGCATTACTTAAAATCACAGCTGTTCTGCTTGAGAGGAATTGAATTTAAAAAGGAGGTAGAGCTGAAACTCATGGTAGTATCGTGGACTTAATCAGATTTTTTCAGTGTTCAAACCAGGTATGGACACATGAACATATTAGCCTTTTTGAAGGACTGGTGACTTGTTCAAAAACTAATTTAATGTGTATGTGTGGTGTTTTCTATGTGAGCACCCATTCTCAACATTTTTTTTTCTGAAGTCACTGAGGGTTATAACTGTTTCAGTGTCTAGTTCCTTCCAGTACTGTATATTTCCCCTTTAAACTCTGTGCCTCAATATATAATCACTTTGACGACGAGTATGAATATGAAGGCATACCAAACTCTACAATAAAATTATTTTTCAAAACTATATGGTGAAAAATATATGGTGATACGATAGACCCTCATGATTTTTCTGTTTTCTAGGATTGGGTCTGCTTTTTTGCTTATGTGCTGGCATTTTAATGATTATGAATTATAATGAATTTCTTAAAATAAGAAAATTAAATATCAAAAATTTCTCTTGGAATAGAGACATTTCAGTTGCAAGCATAAAGATTTTTAAATATATAGGATTAGGTTATATAATTCATGTGTGTGGTTTTATAATAAAACTCTCAAATTAATAAAAAATTCATTTTTTACCATTATATGAATGTAATTTTATTTTTTAATAACCACACTCATGTATGGTTTTGATTATCTCAGTTGAGTGACTGTGTGTATGCATAGGAATGTTTTGTTCAAATGTATTTTGAATTTGCAATAATCATAAGTCAAATCTTACCCTTATGTATAAAAAAACCCTTTATGTAATGTAAAATGTATAATATTGTACATAATATTCAGAATACAATTATTTTGGTAAACTAGTTTGTATTTTTAATGTCCTAGTTGTGGTATTTAATTATTTGAACCATATTGAAACTTGGTAATAGTAAATAAAGCTATAAAAAAGCAAGTGGTAAATCTTTTAAAGTATGTGATTTCTTATTAGTTTCTGATCTTTTAACATTCTTTAGTTCTTTTTCATAAAAAGAAAAATTTTAAGAAGTACTGATGTAAATTAATGAGTTATAAAATTGCTTTCCTAACCTACTTCTATTTTCTTAATCTTTCTCTACTTGATTGACATGTGTATCCCCACCCTCCCCATTCCTAAAGAAAAAGCTAAAACTTTTTATTTGCGCTAGTTCTGGGGGAAGAAAACACACACACACAAAAGCTGTTAAATCCCCCTAGGAAAGCAGCCATTACAAACCATTATACTCTACGTGTAACACCGAGTTATAAGACCATTTTAACTCATGTTTAGAGAACTAATCAGCCTGAGCTGATCTATTAATATATTAATGAGGCAAGCAGAAATAAAATGTCACTTGTATTTATCCTGCCGATTGGTCTATGACTGGTACAACCAATAAGTGAAAGGCTTGGTACCAGTGACAGGATCAGAAGGGGAAAAAGGCACATTTTTTAGTAACGAGTACAGTGGGACACACAAAAAAAACCTAGTACAAATGTAATGACTGGTTATTTGCGAGAGTGGTTTGGAAAAGATCTAGGACTGAGAGCATAATCTTAGCCACGTGTGCCAGTGACTTACTTTTATAAAGGGAAACTATTGGCATGAACTGAATGCCTTCATAGCACAAGAAGTGTGTGAATAGGATTCCGTTAATCCCCACAGTACTCCCTTAAAGTTGATGGAATCCCCTTCTCACAATCAAAGAACTTTGTCTTCTGGAGCATTTGATGTTGTTAAACTGTTTTGAGTTCTTCATTTTGCTATTGCTTTTGTTTTTAGTTGTTTCATTGCTGTGTGGTACATCCATATTATGGCACATTGCACAGCCATTGAAAGAGTGAATTAAATCCATTTCTATTTCTGAATCCCTTTCCTGTGGCTTCTGTTGTACTGTCTTCCCCTAGCTATTTTCTTCCCATCCTGACTACTCTTTCAGTCTTTTTTGCAGGTTGCTTTTCACCTACCTGCCCCTTACATATCAGTGTTTGTTAGGTTTTGTGCTGAAGGTCTTTTCTCCATTTAACCCTCTTCCCACCCATGTGTTATATACATGTTTCAAATCCATTTTCTCAGCCTACCTTTCTACATCCCATCCTACCTCAAATTCATAATTTTCAATACTGAATGTGCTGCCTTCACCACCTAAAACTTGCTTCTTTTTCTGGGTTCTATGTCTCAATTCACTAAGTTTCCAAAAACAGAAACGTAAAATTTGTCCTTGATTTTATCTTTTCTCCCTGTGGCTGTTAGCAAAATATCTTCAGATTTGCCCACGTTTCTCCATCCCCACTATCTTGGTTCCAACTCCTGTTAACTTTCACCTAGACCAGTGGTCCCCAACCTTTTTGGCACTGGGGACCAGCTTCATTGAAGACAGTCCTTCCATGGTGAGGGCGGGGGTTGGGCGTGGGGTGTCCGGGATGACCCAAGTGCACCACATTATGCGGTCAAACCTCTCTGCTAATGACAATCTCGCAGCTGCTCCTCAGCACCAGCACCACCGTCCCAGCTCCACCCTATATCGTCAGGCACCAGACTCTCACAAGGACCAAGCAACCTTGATCCCTCTCGTGGGTCCACAGTAGGGTTGGCCTCCTGTGAGAATCCAGTGCCAGGTTGATTTGACAGGAAGCAGAGCCCATGCGGTGATGCCAACGATGGGGAGTGGTGGCAAACACAGGTGAAGCCTCCCCAGCCCGCAGCCCACCTCACCATGAGGCCCTGGGCTCCCAACAAGCTGCAGACTACACTGGCCTGCAGCCCAGGAGTTGGGGACTACAGACCTAGGCTATTATAACTCTTCCCTAACTCATTTCCACATTACACTTTCCTGCCAATCCCTAAAATCTGTACCAGTGTGATTTTTCTAGCGATAACACTGCACCACCCTATTACAAAATTGTATTTAACAAATTGCCTTTGCACATAGGAAAAACTCCAGACCTCTTAACATGACTTACATAATTCTTCATGATATGGCTCCATTTTACCTCTTCAGCCTTGTAACTTTAATATTTAGCCATTATAATGTGATTCATCTTTGTCAAGCACATTCCTCTCCTAATGTCTTGGTAGCCTGCCTTGACCATTTTTGGATGGGAAATTGACTTTAGCAGAGTCAATAATACTACCCCATCTCCTTGGAAAAAGTGCTTGATACATGATAGGTACTTGGCCCGGATACACCAATTTGATTCCTTCCTTGGGATTTTTTGTTGGAAGGCAATCCCTCCATGGTGTTTCTACACAACTTGCCACAGCTTTTATCCTTGCCTATCTTTTCAATGATATTTGCATAGGAAACAGCCTTGGGAGCTAGAGATATCTCCCTGTGGGTCAGAAGGCAGATTTGTTTACTAACTTAGGTAATAAAGAGAATGCCTTCCTTCAGGGAAAGTTCGGACAGCTTTGCTATCAGCCGCTTTGTAAGATGAAAGTGTCAAAGATCAGGGGTCCTCAGCCATGACACAGCCCACTGTGTGTGCGGCATCCACTGGACTGTTCCACATTATACCCGTGACACTTGGAAACCAAGGGGAGCAGATGTGAATGTGAAACTCATGCTGCCTCCTGTGCTGTTGGAAATGAAGTCGTTTGTCTCTGTTATAGCAGTCTAGTGCCTACCGCCAGCAGCCGTGAAACAAGCAGCCTAACTTCTAAGTTGTAAGGTGGGTCAAATCTTATACCTTGCACAATTCTTGACATGTTTTCAGGTTGGAGCACATGGAAAATAGCACTTCTCTTTTCTCTCCAATGGCAAAACAACTGTGTAATAAATTCAGGGCTTCTCATGTCCATTTACTTAGTAATGTGGAAAAATTGTCTATAAAAGTAAAGAATAAACCTAAGCCATAAAAAGAAGCAAAATCACAGGCAGAGATGAAGAGTGTGGTGGCATTTTTCCAGCCCCTATATCTTGCCACTCCTGATGCCAACCAAATCTATCCATAGGTTGGTTAATGAGCTAATAAAATATAAAATCATTTTTATTTGACCAGTTGGAAATGGATTTCTGTCACGTGCCACCTGAAGATACCTGACTAATATCTAAATAATAGTCAATTCCTTCAAGTCATCATGTTCTTGTATCTTGGTATATTTGCTACCTACTTTCCCCAGAAATGCTGGGCAACAACTCTGATTGATACTCCTTTCCTGTGCCTAGTGGATTGCTTTGAATCTCACCTTAGATACCAATTCCCCTGGGAAGGGCCCACCTCCCACTCAACCCACCCTTAAGTCTAAGTTGCATACTTTTGTATTCTCTTACAGCATCTATATTATCCATTTCATGTCACAGTATATCGAAGCAGTCTATAAGCTCGTCTATACTCTCTTTGACATACATATTCTGACAGGGTTCAGACCATATTTCTCTCATTCACTGTTGTATTCCAATCACTGACATATAGTAGATCTTCAATAAATATTTATTAAATGAATATCTTATAGACCTCATCTATAAAAGGAGAATATTGATTATTTCGAGATGATACAACAAATAAATGGCAAAGCTAGGAATTCTTCCCAGCTGAATCTGATTCAACCATTAATTCCAAATACATCCAGGATTGTTTGAATCATTGTTCAGTGTCACATTGTGAGTTTCATATAATAAAAAGGTGATATTAAATTTTTCAGAAACAAATATTAAGAGAGTCAAAAAGTAAGGGAAGGTTCAGTCATAGGATCTTGGGGAGGAACCAAGAAATTGGAATTATGTGACCTAAAAAAGAGTCAAAGGAAGCCATTACATTGTATGTTTGTCTTCTTTGAAGCATCAACTGTAGCATACAGAATAATGAATTTCTTGAGAAAAAGTGAATAGAGTTGTGAAATCTAGAGAGATCTTCAAATTAGAATACATTTAATAATTAATTATGATTCATAAGAGGCCTGCCTAAGCTGAGGAATAGATACAATATCCTCTTCGAAATTCCTTGGATCTCGTGACTGTCATAGTAGGGCCAGATGATGTGGTGGAGTAGGCTAGATGTTAGATGTTCATGTTCCGGTTTTTTTTTTTTTTTTTTGTCTGCATACCTCTATTGCTCCTCTGCGTCTCCTCCTTTGTAGCAGGCCCTGAAACCACAGGAGTGGACCAACCTGAGCTGGCCCAATCCTGGTAACCCATCTGGTAGGCCATGGTGATTGATGAAGGAAAGGGAATATGGCCCAAAGGAGCCCTTTGGCCTCTCATTTTGGGATTCCCACAGTGAGGCTGGATAAGAGAAATGTTCTCTGGCTGTTTTGGAGATGGGTGAAGTACATCAGGAGCTGCCAAGAGGTGGATGCCTCACCACATGGATAAAGCCCAGTTGTGGCAGGAAAGAATGATGCCCACACAGAAAAAGAAGCAGGAATGGAGCGGAAGAGGAGGGGGGAAGGAAGGTGGGGAAAGGAGAGAAAAAGAAAGCAAATGGTGTTCAAACTTCCAGGTACTACCTTTTTTTGTTAATTATTATTATTTTTTTTTATTTCAGAGTATTATGGGAATACAAATGCTTTGGTTACATAAATTCCCTATGCATGACCCAAAAAGTGTGCCCATATACAGGAGAGTGTGCACCACATCTCTTATGTGTGGATTTACCCATCCCCTCCTTCCCCCTCCCACCCTGGCTGACACCCAAGGAATGTTACTTCCCATATGTGCACATTAGTGTTGATAAATCAGTACCAATTTAATGGTGAGTACATGTGGTGTTTGTGGGTGAGAATCACCCACACCCTCTATGATTGAGTCAGTAAATCCTGTAACAAGCGTGCAAATTGACCTCCCTGTCAGTGGGTGATGTTTGCTGGAGGGAGCAAGTTACACTGTTGTTTTTGAATCCTGTGACCAGCTCTAGTGCCTCAGAAGACCTCTAATGGCCCAGGTGGTGGGGGTGGTGGGTGGGGCCCTGGAAGTTCCAGGTGAGTTCTTTGTTCTCCACCACAGCAGAGGTGGGTGGGGTTAGATTGGGTGAGCCTGACCTCAAGCTTCACAAATACTGGCAAGAGATATGCAGGAATCAAAGGTCTGTTCCCTACCTCTGGGCAAGGCCTCTCAGGAGGGGCTGAAGTGCACGCACTCAACCAGAAAGTCTCTGTGTAGAAGTGGGCTGTCTGAGAGCACAATCAAGCAGTCTAGAGAAGGCCTTGCTCCTTTCAACCCTCTCCTATTTCTCAGTTTCTTCTGGGCCTCTGCCTGAGGTCAGGCCCTCAAGTCAGCCAAGCTCCCCAATGACTGTGGTGTAGGTGTAGGTTCTCTGCCCAGGATCCTGGCCTGAGCTGGTGGCACGGTCCTCCCATGGGAGGATGGGTGCCCCACTAGCAAATTGTATCTAAGACCCATGCTGTGCTCTCCCCCCAGTCTGCCCCTGCAGGCACACACATTTCCTGAGACTAGTTCACAAATATCCCCTCAGTGCTATGGGCCCTACAATTGAGACCTGGGTGTGTGGGATCCAGCCTGTGGGCTTGTCCCCAGAGCCCCAGAGATTAATCCCTGGCCATTCCAGGGAGAAGGATGTTGGTCCCATGTCAGCCACAGGGTGCTCAAAGTAGTTCGATGTCCCTCTGCCTCAGGGCCTATCTTGCTCTAATGGGGCTGGCAGGCAAGCAGCAGCAGGGAGGACTGGCAGGCAAGCAGCAGCAGGGAGGACTGGCAGGCAGGGAGCTCACAGTCTGAACACCCCTCAGTCCACTGCAAGACCCCAAAAGTAAAGGCCTGAGCCTCACTGTAGGGCAGAGGAATTTGTAGGACAGAGGAAGGGCAGAGGAATTCTTCTACTTGTCGGGAATTCACTTGGGTGGGGCAATGAGCTAACGGCAAACCTTTGCTTCTGGTCATTGCTTGCTTGCTACACCGCTGTAAGGGGAATTATGGGATGAGGTCATTGAAGCACGGACAACTGGCCTATCAGGCAATAGAGGGCAACCAACCCGCCAATTATTTCAAAAGGCAGTAGTGGGCAACCAATCATTTTAAAGGTCAACGCATGATCCCATGCGTAGTCGGCTTGTGCGCAGCTTGTGCACCATGGGGATAAAAGGCATGCCGTTGTTCTGGTCGGGGTCCTTGCCTGTGGGAGTGGCCACTGCGTTGGTGCTCTGGGGCTTGGACCCTGGCTAGCCAGAAAATAAACCTCCTCTTGTGTGATTGCATCCTCGATGTCTCTGCTTTTCTGTCCGGTGGGGCTGTGGAAGGTCGGTCTCTAACACACTACCTGTGGCAACCTCTGTGTGATGGCTCAATTTTCTCTCTCTGCAGCTATGGAGGTGTAGTGGAAAGGGAGAAAAAGAGTCTGGGTGGAGGAAAGTCCACCCTCTGGTCATCACCAATTCTCTTCCTAGGAAGCATCCACCCAGAATGACCAGGCTTTGGAGTCATGCATAATACCCTGGGACGCACTGGACCCTGTGGCTCCTGCAGTCTGGGTCAGAATTGAGAAATGTCTGCATGGGAATGAGAAAGGTAGAAACTAGAGAGTTGAAGCCCCTGGGAGAGGACAAAGGCACCCAGTAGGTAGAGAAGCGATATGGTGCCTGCTGTCTGGCTCAGGTCTGTGGGATGATAAGCATGGGGGAGGGGGGCTGGGAGCCTGGTGCTCTTTTTGCATGCAGCTCCCCACTCACTGGTAGCAGCACTCTGTGGACTTGTGTGGGCAAAACTCTCCAGCTGCTCAGGAGCATGCAGATGGTGGGCTGACCCAACCTGGATGTGGGTTAAGGGCCCAGGAGGCAGGAAATAGCTGGGGCCTGGAGGGCAGGCAGGCTTGGGTTGAGCACAAGGGTCCTGCAGATGCAGGTCAGACAAGTAGAGGATGCAGCTCTCCTTGCCCCTCCCAGAGCCCAATGAAGTGGCTGCCCAAGACCTCTCAGCACAGAGCCTGCTGTGCCTGTGCCCCCCCACTAGAGCCCCTGAGCCGAGACTGGGGTGGAGCCAGAAACCGAGCTTCCAATCAGGTTCTCCAAGCAGAGGGCCCTGAAGATGGTGACTGACCAAACCTGGAAAGTGGGGCTCAAGGCCAGGCAGGCAGGAGGCTGCTAGGACCTGGAGGGCAGGCTTGGATGAGTAGGCTGCAGTGTGCTTCTTTAGGCACAGGGGTCTCAGAACCCACCAAAGTGATTGCCCAGAGCCTCCCAGATCAGCACCCACCTCTCTCTCACCAATCCTTGTGCCCTGGTCCCACAGAGCTCCTGGGGTGAAGTGTCTGGCTCCAAATTCCAGAGAACGGCTCAGGGAAGCTGCACATTAGTCCAGTCCCCTCCCTAACTCAGTGTAGTCCCAGCATGGTGCACCCAAGAGTTCAGGATGGCCCCCGCTATTGTCTCTTCTCCATAGAGCCTGTTGTCTAGTGCACCAGCTCTGCACCGACTCCAGGCGTGTCCCTGTCTGAGTGGGTAGGAGGTCTGTGGGGCGGTGGCTGTCCTCCTGCAGGTCAGATTGCACTGTGCCAGCAAGGTGAGCGTGGCTCTTCCACACTCTGTTCTCTATTGCTCTCCTCACAGTCTCCAATCTTTGTATATGTATCTCCCCATCACCATTTTTCCCCACACTGAGTGTCCTGTGTTGTTTCTCTGTGAATTCACAATGCTGCTTCCGGATGGAGCGATCCACATGTACGCGGGTTGGCAGGCCACTGCTAGTCCGCCATATTTTTCTATCCAGGTTCTACCTTCTTTGGATTTTACTTGCCAATCAATCTCCCTCCCTTTTTTTCTTAACTAGTTTGAGGATCGAAAACTAATCAAAGAAAACTGACTTACATGTTATATACTTTACTTGCATGTTATATGAGGTGGAACAATATTAACATGACAAAAGAAATATTTGTTATTAACTTTTAGTCATTTTGCCCCAAATGTAGCAAGTTTTAATAAATAATGACAAGATTTTTTGGTTTTTTTTTTTGAGACAGAGTCTTGCTCTGTTGCCCCCAGGTAGAGTGCTGTGGAATCACCTTAGCTCATAGCAACCTCAGACTCCTGGGCTTAGGTGATCATCCTGCCTCAGCCTCCAGGGTAGCTGGGACTACAGGCCCATGCCACAAGGCCCACTAATTTTTCTATTTTTAATAGAGACAGGGTCTTGCTCTTGCTCAGGCTGGTCTCCAATTCCTGAGGTCAACCAATTCTCCCACCTCAGCCTCCCAGAGTGCTAACAACCTTTTTTTTTTTTTTTAGCTAATGTTTTCCTCTTGAATGTCTTTGAGGCCCAGAGAATCTGTGACAAGAGCTTAGGGATTATTATAATGAACGTATGAATACTCTTGTATCCCCATTCTTTTGTCTACATCAAAAATTGGCAAACTTTTTCTGTAAAAGGCCAGATTGTAAATCTTTTAGTCCTTTCAGGCCATAGATTCTCTTTTCAAATTACTTAACTCTGCTGTTGTACTGTGAAAGCAGCCAGAAACAATATGCAAAGAAATGACCATGGCAATGTTCCAATAAAACTTTATTTACATAAACAGAAAGCAGGACAAATTTGTCCTGCAGACTGTAAACACCTGGTCTATATAGTACAAATACTTGTAATAACAATTATCTCAATAGCAAATATAGGATTTTGAGATCTTCAGCTATTAAGGCTTTTTGGTTCTTTGCTATAAACCCTTTTATTTTAGGTTGGCAAGCTCTCAACATTATCTTAGCTGCCACATTTGTGCACTATTTTAAGCAATTGAAAATGAAATACTTTTGTCCTTTACCATTTTGGCTGACCTTGTTCTCCCCATTCCCTGTATGTTACTAATGGAGCTTGAAATTAAATGTCATTTCTGTTTATCTGTTAATACATACACAGCATTCCCCATAAAGTACACATCTTCAAAGAACTGGTTCATTGGAAAACATGAGCTTGAACAAGACGAGATGACATCTTTTGATCTGGTGTGTCCTTCTTTTAAGTTTAAAGTATGGGTACAAATTCCAATAGCTGTGCCATTCCAATAGATGATTAATGTATTAGTGTCCAATTTGTGGGCTCAGCTCTGAGAGATTTTTGGGTTCTGTAAGTATCTGATTCCTGTTAAGTTTATGTACCCTAGTCGTATTATATTTTTTTTCATAAGGCAATGAAAACATCTTTTATATTCCTTTAACCCTGGCCTATTATCTTCTGTGATGGTTTCAAAATTTATTCACAAGATCTTCGATAGTCTTCCCTTCAAGGGGTTCCTAGTTCCCCTAGGTCCTTTTCCTTTGAGTGTGGACTGGAATTATTTACAGTTACTGGCTTCAAAATTATTATTTATAGTTACTTCTTCAAAATAGAATGAAAGTGAAGTGACCATGTGTGACTCAGAGATTAAGTCATAAAAGAGTTCAGTTTCCTCCATGCTATCTCTCTTGGATCACTCATGGAGGAAGCCAGCTACCATGTCGTGAGGCTATTCAAACAGCCTTATCATGAGACCTAAAACCATGTGTCAAGGAATTGAGGCCTCTGGCCAACAGCCACATGAGGGAGCTTGGAGCAGATCCCCCAGCCCCAGTCAAGCCTTCAGATGACTGCAATTTGATCACAACTTCATTGAAATCCCTGAGCCGGAACCACCCAGATAAGTCATCCCAGACTCCTGGCCCACACAAACTATGAGAAAATAAATGTTTATTCTTTTAGGTTTGGAGTAATTGGTTACACAGCAACAGTTCACTAATACATCTTCTAGGCAGTGTTTATGACTCAGAAGGGAGAGGCCAGTGGTAAAGATGACGTGTAGCTGCATGGTGCTACTGGGCAGCTGGCCAGTGGCTCTGCTGGAAGACAGGTTTAGATATGTTGGTGAGGGAAGATGGGATTCCACTTAATGAGCTGAATAAATTTAAGACAATTTATTTGTTCAAAATTATTAGATGACTTTTGGCTGGTATTAGTAGCCTCTTGACCTTGGCTACACACCCAGGGAGTGTTTGGAATAATGATGCCTAGGTCCCACTCCCAGAAACTCTGAATTAATTGCTCTGTGGTTCAGTCTGGGAATCAGGATTTTGAAATTTCCCTAGGTGATTTTAATGTCCAACCGAGACTGAGAACTACTGCTTTGTAAGTTAGAAGTTGGAAAGAGTAACATTCCCACCTCAACATTTCTCTACCAGATGGTAAATTACAATGAAAGCAAGTCTCGGGCCAAATCTGCAAAGCAAATATTTATAGGCAAGGATAAACAGACATTTAAACTTTTTTGAAGCCTCAATAAAGTTATAGTTCCCTATTCTTTTAGGCATTCTAGGCAGGCATGAGGTGTGAGGGATTTGCTTAGGACAAATCCTATAATATTCCAGGAACAGAATTCTGCTAACCTTCTAGTCAGTTCCCTTGTCCAATTCCTTCCTTAAGAGGCTTATGCTCTTCTGCAATGGATGCGGGACTCACCAGATGCTCATGCCTCTTTGTGAGAGCATGGAGGGGCCTGGATAATAATTCCTCCAGCTCATCCACATATTTTGAACACCATATCCCCAATGAGAGAAAGTCTTCCATACCCATAATGCTGTCTAATAAAATACTTAATGCTGCTTTGAGATGAAAGCTTGTGGTGGCAGCCTCTGGAACATGGGCTTTGATGAGACCTCTAGTTTCTTATCTCTAGCTGCATGCTAGAGTCACTGAGAAAACTGTTTCAAAAGACCCCAAGACCCACCCCATTCTAATTAAATCAGAACCTCTGTGGGCAGAGCCTGATCACTGATAATTTTTAAAAGCTTCTCAACAAATCATGATTGCCAGGGGCAAGGGTTGTTGTAAGATTGTGACTCTGAAGGGGCAGAACACACAGGGGAGTTTTTTGGCACGGTAAACTGTTCTGATCGTGGGAGTGGTTACACAAATCTATACAGGCATCAAAACTCAGTGAGCTATACAACAAAAGAAAATAAAAGGTTGATATTATAGTATGATTATTTAAAAAATAAAAGTACATTAGCAATTAAATTCTTCTTGAAAGTCTTAAGATGATCATACTGTACAGCCAGGATTGAGCCACTGGATTAGATTCTTTTAAGGGCTGATCAGCTCAACTGTGGGATGTGTATTCATAATTAGGGCCCCACTAGTACTAACTTCCTAAGTTATCTGACCTCCCCCTAAACACATGCTGATGCACTATGTATAAGCACATCACATTGTCTGTGATGGAGCATTTTTTAAAAAAAATTATGAATGCTATAAAAGTGAGATATCGCTGTCTTTCACAGACTCACACCAGGGAATTTCAGAATAAAATTGAGGCAGGGAATTGCGTGAGTCAATAGTTCTATTAATCTTTGCTCTTGGAGAAAAAACTCATAATGTAATTGTTTTGCCTCAAAACTATGTTTCTCTAACTTATAAACTGTGGCTTTTATAAAATAACAAAGAATCCCAAAAGGAGAGCAGTTTGGCACTTTAATTAGTTTCATTTCTGACTAAGACCACAGGAAGAAATAAATATATTATGAAATCACATGTATGAATACGTGTGCATATATTATATAAATGAAATAAAAGTTCTGAGGAAAAGTACTTGGGCCTTTTCTATTTCATTCTGTTTCGTGGAAGTGATGATCACTGTTATGATGCACAGATGGTAAAGCCAGTCACCGCTGACATACTCCGGAACACTAGAACCAGGCGTTTATGCTTCTTCCTGCCGTGAGAGGAGGAGACGCAGGACTTTGACCCATAACTATACCATTTGCTAGCTTTCTGAACTTAGACAAGTTTCTTGGTCTTTCTGTGCCTCCATTTGCTTACTTGTAAAATGGGAATAATCGCAGCAACTTTCAGGTTGTGGTTGAGATCACTGAATCTTCATCTGACTCACTCAATTCCTAGGTTTCTCTTTTCTTCTTCCTCATTTAAGTTAAGTCTCAGTAAGAAAGAGGCTGTACATAAAAGCCCTGAACTGTTGATTAGGTTAGAAGCCAGAGATTAAACCTAGACTTATCATCTTTTTCACTGGAATCATGTCATGTCATAGCTGGGCCTTATTACAGCTTTTAATATATAAAATATTTAAAGATCTCAAAAAGAGTATAAATTATTTAATGGCCAGTGATTTGGACACTCTGGCTGGACACAGAAGAATAAATTAAGCATTTGTTCTGGCCAAAAAATGTTAGATAATAATCCAAACTGATTTGTCCCATCTGTACATTTACTTTAACAAGCAAAGATTCACTTTTGTGAATTTGACTTACAGAAAACTAATAGTATGTTAGGGAAAATAAGATGACTATCCTAGCTAAGGGAAAAGTTGTACAAACAGTCTCTATAGAAGAGCATGGCCACATAGTCCAATATCTCTGGCCATTCACTCACTTCCAAAAGGTGCCAGGGCATCTCTGGACCTTGCAAACTAAGCAGAGTTTATTCAGATTATCACTTGGGCACTTCACAAAACTTTAGAGACATGGAAAATATGCTATACACACATGAATAAATCATGCAAAACACAGGTGAATAGCGAGAAGTAAAATCACAAGGCAAATGTAGCTACTTCATTCAGCCTCTTGTTTCTGTTATTTCAGGCAGAGGCAGAGGAGAGGATGTTGTATCACAGCCAGCCATTCCTACTATTTATGCACAGTGTGGACAGCAGTACAAATTCACAAACATGTGCTGTTTGGCCAAGTGTCTATCCAAGCCAAAACCAAAAAGTTTCTGAGACCTAGAGGATAGCATTGGGATTGTAATGCAATGTTTGTGGTTAACTTTGGGTCGTTCGATAGATTTAAAACTTCCACTCAAGTTTTTAGGTTACAAATGCTAGTGAAGGGCTGCTATATTAAGGTGGTTAAGAGTACAATATTGTCTAATAACAATGAACTAGATGGGGGGAAAAATGGCTATAACATACATTTAGAAAGGGAAGAAATGTCAGTATTTAACCTGAAAATAATAGGTTTACTCTACTTGGAGACAATGCAGGAGGAAACTACAAAATGAAATGCTGGCTTCTCACTTTGAAGATGCATTTGTATTTAATGTGCACATACACAATAAAGTTTTGACTTTTGCATAATGACATTTGGTTGGACCATAAGAGAGCCAGAGTCAGGAGCATCTTTGTCTGGGAACCTGTTCCTTATCCTCTGAACCTTACTATTGCAATATCTCACAGGGTTGTTGTAAATTTCAAGCCATAGCAAGTGCTCCCAAGTTGTTCTTTTCCCTTTTTATGTCTGTTTTTTGCTTAAAAAAAAAACCAAAAAACAAAACAAAAAAACACAAAAAACATGGCATTACTCTGCGGTCTGCTCTCAGCTCTTTCATTTAGGTGTGCGCCCTCTTGGTAGGCAAGCTTGGCTTTGGCTCCCTTTCTCCCTCTCTCTATACCATCATTCATTCTCCCTGCATTATCAGGCTAGTGAAGTCAAGAGACTGTGAGCAAGATTCAGCGTGGAGGACCAGCCAGCCAACATCCCATGGTTTCCTGATCTTATTTATGTATTTTTATAATTAAATTTGATGTCATAATGGTAACAGATAAGGCAGTCTACACTAAACCAGGGGGTGATTTCTAGAAGAAATCTTAATATTATACTTTATGTTTTTAGATAGCTTAGTAAAGCAAACATTCTAGGTCTTGATATTTCTACTAACTTTTCTATTATATCTATTATAGGGAGAACTTTCTCATTTAAAATAGAACTTTGAATAGCCATTAAAGATTGCCATAGACATTATAATGAGAACTGCATAATGTAGCATGAATTGGACATGTGGCTGAGACCCTGATATAAACACATGATCTATTTTAATGAAGAGGTAACTCAGCAGCCTCATTCATATGTAGAATTGACAAATTAAGAGGAACTACATTTACTTGTACATATTCCCCAACTCAAAATTTGAAAAGAAATCATTCAATTATTATACTATCTTTCCAAGTACCTTTTTTCTGCTTAGAAACTATAATCATACCCTTACTTATAAAAGACTAATGAACTGACATTTATATTTTGATGGCTAGAATAAAGAACTAGTCAACACCTTCATCTCACACTCTTCTCTTATTTCTTTCTCTGTAATTTCCCCAGGGATACAGTTCCAGTGTACCCTTAAGTCTGTAGGTGATGCCAACAGCAAGCAAGCTTTTCCAGTGATTCCAACGCACTTAAGTCCCAAATGTAAAATTTAGAAAAAATTCCAAATGTAAATATTACTTTTGTAGCAATTGAAAAATCACGTATTTCTCCCTGTTGCTTGGAAATACACATAGCCTCTAGGGTGGTATTTCTTTGAAAGCCAAAAAATTTCTAAAATAGAAAAAACTTGTAGCTCTAGCTTCTAATTAACATTGCTATTATTTTTATGTATACTTGGTTATATTTTCATAATTTAATGCAGTTGCCAAGTGGTATCAAAAGCAAAATATAAATATGAAAGAAAATACTTTTTTTGTTCTTCGTATTTTAAACTGAACATTCCTACAATAAAAAAGGGCTTGTGTGAGCAAACAAAGTAAATGGTTAAACTGTTTTTGTATAATTATAAAATGGCTTCATATAATCACAACTAACTTTAGCTATTTTTTCTTTTGTCACTTAATAAAATAATTGTGAAATATATTATTCAATAATTTTGCATTTAATTAATTGGTGGATTAAATGTAGCTTTGGAAATTATTACAAGGCTATTGTATTGTCTTTATGAACAGCCAAGAAAGCAAAGTCATCTATTTTAAAAAGACAATGGGAGTAGATCTGCTTTGCCCTTCACCAAGAGCTCTAGGAAATTAATTGTACAATATGAGAAGCCTAAAACATTGTCAGGTAGGAATAAAACAATCCATTATTAATGTTAATGGAGAAAACATAGTTCTAGTTTTTATCACTCTATAGCAACAAGTTAACTGGCGAAGATTAAGCATATTCAAACTAGGTGAACATGAATTTTGGGAGGAAACTCTTCAACTCTTCAAAAATTAAGTACAGTGTCTTAACTTTTGCAAAGAAAACATTGACAGTTTTAAAAAGTTTTCCAGAATATATTTTTGGCATTCATGTATTGAACTTTAGGTTAAACAATTATATTTGTGAAATGGTATGTTGTTTAATTTTTGTTGAATTTTGTCAGGCTAAAGAATTAGGAAAAATATTATTTTTAAATGTTTTTATTTTATTTTATTTTTTTTTATTTATTATGTTCTATTTTATTTTAAATGTTTGTATATTCTCCATGTACTTTAGCAAAAAGAATCAACAAATGTTTATTGAACTTTTACTATGCCCAAGGAAAATGTTCATGGAATATTGTTTTTTATTTATCTAAAATATGATTACTATTGATCATATGGATATGATACAATATGTATCATATCCATTCTTGAATGCTTGCAATATCTAAAGAAGGGTGTGAGATGTGGGAAACAGGAACACAAACAAAATACAGTGCTTTTCCTCAAAATCTTTAAAATAAAGGTATACTGCATTATAAGTAAAGAGTGTACTTGGTGAGACTTTTCCTCAAAATCTTTAAAATAAAGGCATACTGCATTATAAGTAAAGAGTGTAGTTGGTGAGAACATGACAGATGCTACTTAATAGCCAGATAATCACGGGCAGTTTAGTCAACTCCTCTGCATCTCAATTTTCTTATCTGTAAATGGGGACAGTAATATTTGTGTCTACCTCAGAAGAATGTTAGGAGGATTAAATGAGTAAATACATGAAAATTATTTAGAACGTGCCTGTATATGTGAAATTTTGCATAAGCATGAGCTATTATTACAAGGAAAATTAGTGCATGTAAATATTTAACTGTGTTGTGGGGGCAACGTTGAAAATCTTTTCGAGACTCAAATATTCTCTAGAAAATGGTTTCCAGTAAACATTAGGTAGCTTGGTAGTTATAAACAAATTATTTGAGATTCTCTTATTGATTTTCTTATTGGCAGGAATTGTTTTGTCTATTTCAGCATAATGAATGGTTTTTGCCTGGATAATATAATGATTTATTCCAGTGTTCAGTTTGCTGTTAACTGTGAATCAGATGGAGAAACTCAACATATTTGAAGAATTTTAATAGTATTGAATGTTTTTGACATATATGGGTTTGAGTGATTCTTCCTGTGACAATGGTATGATAAAAGTCTAATCTTCACCTCATAGAAAGAGATACATAGAAAGAGATGAAATAAATACCTTAAATATACCTTGGTCATAGGTTCCTATCTCCAAATAGGAATTCTATGCTGCTGTTGACCTCTCAGGCCAACCAGACTTCCTTAGATAACTGCTGCCACAGAAAAAACAACAAAAAAAACATACCATCCTGGAGCAGTTGACTTACTTTGACTTCATTATTTTCTTCCCGAATTCAGCCAAGTCTTGTGTGGGAAACGAATGGAGGCAATGGAGGTTGGTGCAACTCCACCGCTGGATACTGAACATTGTATTTTTTTTGCATTGATCAGTGATATTTAAGAGAGATAACAGGTAGTAGAAAGTAAATTTGGGTATTTAAGGTAGGGACATGCAGAAACCTGCTGCTACAAATTGTGGCTGTAATTTCTCCCGTGTACTTGCTATGGTGCAGCTGAATTGGGAAACTTGTGATAGGCCCAGTTCTGCCACTCACTTTTCCGTAGCTACAATTTAACAACATTTTCCAACTGAAAAAGGTAGGGTGCACACTGCATCCTTCTCCCCAGGCCTCAGTGAATCTTCATTTTTCTTCTATCGCATCTGCTTCCTACGAGTGGTTTTTATGGTTTGCTACCAAAAAAAGAACAAGAATAAATTCTCATAAAATTAAAATAGTATCAGATATTATCTTAAGCATTAATTAGGAAAGCTATAAACAGCATTTCCCAGGGAGGTTGATAAGTGGTATAGAATAAATAGTTTCCAAGTAAGGCTGAGAAATGTTAGGTTAATATATATTAAACTAAAATTAGTAGGGTGTCTTCATAATTTCTTGTCAAAAGTGGAATAATTGTGAGAGATAAAGGAAGCACTATTGATAATTATGCTGGGGAGGGCATAAATCAGGATCTTCCCAGGCAACTATGGAAGTATAGTCCCAATTTATTGTATGTCATATTGGAACCTTTAAGATGATAATCAGCATTTCCTTAGGAAGGAAATAGTATTATACATAGCATTTCCAAAAAATATATTTGGAACATGTTAAAGGTCTATGTAGAGCAGTGTTTGTGAAATGTTGCTTTTAAATGTATAGTTAGAAATAATGGATTCTACACCCCTACCATCATTTTAAATGTGAAAGGCAACTATATAAAAACCAAAAGAAGGCATTATCATTTCTGTATAAATTTAAATGCTTACAGATTATGTTGTTAAATTCTTTAATAAGGACCTTAATCGTGTAATATAAATCCTTGGGATCAAAGGTTTCTAAGGATAGTTGATATCCCATTAATTTTTTAATAATGTTATAATATCCCATGAGAAAATTAGGTCTGTCCCAATCATTATAACAGTCTGCCTAGTTTGCCTACATTTTCATCATGGTGATTTTTGATTCTAAAAGTCTTTAACAGTTGTATCAGGAAAATGCTATATCCTATTTATTTATAGAGATAGGATTATTAAGTGCACATTCTCCTGTTGGTGGAACTATCCCTCTTATAATTCTAGCAAATATTTCCTATTTTATAAAATGATAATGATAGTATAATGGTTCACTTCACCCTCCAAGAAAAATAGTTCCTAGCACATTAGAGATATAGACAGTTTGGTTTCACTGGAAAGACAAAAAATAAAATTGACTCTAGTTTTCAAACTTTAATCCTCTGATGGGTAATTGAATACTATTCTTAACATGTTTCAATTTGCTTTCAAGGGGCCTCAAATTCACTGATTAAAATTTAGCATGGGGAAGAAAAAAGATGAGAATCATGAATTAAAGCATGAAAAAAGTAGGACACTGTAAGTCAACAATCTTTAATAGACTTGTGGTATTTGCTATACTTAGAACACTGGCTTAAACCAGGGTAAGTAAAGGCAGGTCCTGAGGGTGGTGAGAGATGGGAGGATGGGAAAAGGTACAGGTTTCTTAGGCAGAGTAAAAGTTATAGAGAAAGCTCAGCTTGCCTTAAAATAACAGCTAGAACATTGCAAACAGGTGAACATTTGTTAAGTGAATAAATGGCTCACAGTAATCAGATCTTCCTCAGTGTTTTGTTAATGCTAACACATTAATTAGGAAATACTGTTTGAATATATAGATAAAATGATAATTTAGACCAGTTTTTCTGGTTTTTTAAAAAATCACAAAACAGAGAAGAAAAAATGTGCATACCCTTTTTTTCCCTTAAGTAAATCATCGAGGTTCAGATTCTTCCCAATTTTAGGTGATAATATTTGCTCTACCTTCTTCATTTGACTGAAGATCAAATGATATAGTTGATATGGATGTGCTATGCAAGCATATTGGATTATTATTCTTTGAGGGAATATCAACGATTTTCTTTAGAGAGCTTTGAGCTTTCTCCAGTGATCAAGTATCTACATATGGAGAAGATGCAATGCGGAGACGATGGCTGCTGCATGTGCATATGCTATTAATGGAGTAGCATGGATCAGTGATTCTGAAGTTCTCAGCATGCATTAGATTCATCTGGGCAGCTTTTACAGCACACCTGTGTCTGTGCCTTGCTCTAAGAAATTCTGATTTAATTAGTCTGGATGGGGCCCAGGCATTGATATGTTTTTAAAGCTCCCCAGATGATTTTATATGTAGGCAGCATTGATAACTACTATTACAGACCAATGTTGGGGTTGGGGAGAAAGAAAAGAAGTAAAGGGGAAGGAAGACAGAGCCTACAGTTTCTTTTTATATTATTAATTCAGCAAATATTTACTGAATATCTATTATGTGTCAGACACTCTTCTAGGCACAGGGCACATATTGGTAATAAATATGGACAAAATCCATACTTTCCTTGAGTTTACATTCTAGTTGAAAAGATAATAAATAAATACGTACTTTATTGATTTTTCAGCTTTATTAAGGTTTAAGTGACAAATAAACATTGCATATATTTATAGTGTACATGATGTTTTTATATGGGTATACATTGTGAATTGATTAAATAAAGCTAATTAATATATGTGCCAATTTTTTGTGGTGAGAACATTTAAGGTCTTAGAAATTTTCAAATATACATTATTGTCAACTATAATCATCATGCTATACAATAAATCTCCAAAACTTATTTCTCTTGTTTGAAATTTTGTAGCCTTTGACCAACATTTTCACACCACCCTCTCCCCTCTCCTCAGCTTCTAATAACTTCCATTCTACTCTTTTCTAAAATTCAGTGTTTTTAGATTCCACATCTAAATGAGATCATGCAGTATTTGTCTTAATGCGCTTAGCATAATGTCCTTCAGGTTCATTCATGTTGTCATAAGTGACAGGATTTCCTTTCTGTTTAATAGCTGAATAGTATTCCATTGTATATTCATGGGGCATTTTCTTTATCCATTCATCTGTTGATGGAAACTTACATTGATTCCATATCTTGGTTATTGTGAATTATGCAGCAATGAATGTGAGAGTGCAGATATCTCTGCAATATACTAATTTCACTTCCTTTAGATATATACCCCAAAGTGGAAATACTAGATCATATGGCAATACTATTTTTTTTAGGCACCTCCACTCTTGTTTTCCATGGCTATTTTAATTTACATTCCCACCAACAGTATATAAGTATTCTATTATCTCCACATTACCTTTTGTCTTTTGACAATTGCCATTCTAACAGGTATGAGGTGATATCTCATTGTGTTTTAATTTGCATTTCCCTGACACAAATTAAAGTGATGCTGAGCACCTTTCATATACCTATTGGCTATATATATGTCTTCTTTTATATTTAATTGATTTTAATACAAATACATTTTTCATAATTTAATATCTCTAAAATTGTTATGCAGTTTACAATGATGTGATGAGAAAGTATGGCAACATATATTTATTAGACAATTATTTTTCTTAGTGGTAAACAGAATAATGGTACTCATTATATCTATGAGAGCTAATATTCAATGAAATAAAATAATATAATATAATTTCAGGTAGAGTCAAGGAAATCAATCTCTCCATAATCAACAAAACTCCAAATCACATAATACAAAAGTTAAAAATTTCAATCAGCAAAGCAACCACTAAAAAATTACTCCCCTAGATAAACACTGTGATTTCTTCAGCAAGCTTTTTCTTCCCTGAACCAACATTGTAATTCCTCTGTATAGCCTACATATTTTCACTGAACAAATATTGTGAACCTCTAAAATGTTATCAGTTTTGGGACATAATTCTCCATGAGTCTTTCAAGTTTCTTCGCATTCTGAGAAGTGAAGCACTGACTTTCCTGTGTATCAACTATCTTTTTAATGTTTATATAACAAACAGCCTTGGAAGAGAGAGAGTGTGTTCTCCTTCATAGCAAAGGGCAGGCATGCCTATTGCCCAGTATAAAAGGTTCAGGAATCCTAAACACAAGGTTTCTTTTCTATATTTTTCCTATAACATATCCAGCTACATGCTCAGGTATCATCTGACCCTCTTCGCATTGTCCTTTGGGAATTGGGGCTTGAGGAATTAGCACAAAAATGCTAATACTCTGGTTACTGCTATTGCTATGAATAATGAAATGTCCTGTGCATCTGACCCAGAAGTCCTATGTCTTCTACAGGTGTTCATACAATTGTGGTTGGTTGACATGTAAATTTGTAAATAAGGTGTCTTGGTTCATCTTGTGCTGCTATAACAGAATATCACAGATTGGGTAATTTATAATGAACAGAAAATTTTTGGTTCACAGTTCTGAAGGCTAGGAAGTCCAATATCAAAGTGCCGACATCTTATGAGGGCCTTCTTGCTGCATCGTAATATAGTAGAAGGCATCAAGTGGTGCAAGGGCAAAGACAGGGAGAGAGAAAGAGAGTACAAGAGAGGGTGAACCCACTCCCACTATAATGGTATTAGTTCATTCATGAGGGTGGAGCCATCATAACCTAATCACTTCTTAAAGGTCCCGCCTTCTAATACCGTTACAATGGCAATTCAACATGAGTTTTTTGGGGGACAAACATTCAAACCATAGCATAAGGTAATATCTTAGACATTTCACAGGTCTTGTCAATCCATGTCCTTTTCAAATGTCCTTTTTGAATTTTGCTAACTTAGGAATACAGCGAGCTGTGGAGATGATCAATAGAACCAAGCATCTTAAGGAGCAAGAAAGACGGCAGCCAACACAGATCGTTTTCAATGTAAACAGGCAAAAGAAATTAAAGCTAGTTGGTCAGAAGATTGAGGATAATGTCTCCAATAAAAAGTTATTATCCCTTTCCTAATTTCCAGAAATGAGCCAGGTGTCAAACCCAGAGCCCACTTAAGGAAGCAGAGATTGAGTTCCCAGGAGGAGGGTACTAGAAGACACATGATAATGACTCCTCCGTCCTTCCACAGAGGGACCTACACAGCAGCAACAGAATGCCCCTGCTATAGTGGGGGTGGTGAGGGGTAGTAAATAGATTCTTGGCCTGGGTCCTGCCTCATAGTGGTCCGCAGAACCACCAGTGGCCATATTCCACTCCTGAATGAATATTGTTTAATAGACATACTCAGTAGTTGGCAAATCCTCCACATTGACCCCTTGGTCTATGGAATAAGAATTATTATAAGGAAATTAGGACAAATGGACCGCCTACCAAAATAGTAAATCACAACAATTTTATGTCCCATGGGGAATAGCAGAGATTATTATTATCTTTAAAGTCCTAAAAGATGCAAAATTGGTGGTTCCTACCATATTCTATTTAAACCAGACAAATCCTAAAGGATGAGAGTAAATGTGCCAGATGTGTTATCTTTGCCAGAGCAGAATTGCTGACCTAAGTTAGGCATGTAGTATGCTGCCAATGATCTGGCAAATTCAACCTTTTCCAGCCCTGTCAGGAAGACAGTCAGAAATAGTTCATATTTGTTTGGGATGGATGAGAGTATATATACATTTATAGTCTTGTTCCAGAGCTATCTTAACTTTTCCTTCTTCTGCCATAACATAGTTAAAGGGACCTAGATTTTTGGGATGATCTGCAGAACATCACAAGAGCCCCTTATATCAATGATACGCTAGTTGGACCAGTTGAGCAACAACTGGCAAGTACATTAAAGGCTTTGTTAAGGCACTGCATTCCAGAAAGGGGAAAAATAAACCCTATGAAAATTCAGGGGCTTGTCTTCATCAGTGTAGGTTATAGGACTCCACTGGTCTGGATCATGTTGGGATATCCTCTCAGAAATAAAGAACAAATTATGGTATGTTGTACCTCACATCATTTAGAAGAAATCACAATGCCTGGTAGGCCACTTCAGGTTTTTGAGGCAGTATATTCCAGGGTTGGAAAAATGATTCTAACTCATTTACCAGACGACACCTAAAGCTATCAGAAGCACGTGAAATGTGGCAGAAGACAGATTTCTGCGGCAAGGAACTCTGCTGCTTGAGCTATGTCACCCAGAAGCTTCCCTGGTGTTAGAGGTATCATCTGCGGGAAAATATGCATGGGTTTCTAGGGCTCTTCACTAAGGAAACATTTTTAAAAAAACAAAAAAAGAAAACTGACATGGATGAAATTGGAGGACATTATATTAAGTGAAATAAGCCAGGCACAGAAAGGCACATTCTCACTCATGTGGGAGCTAAAAAAATTAAAAATTGAACTCACACAGATAGAGACTACAATGATGGTTACCAGAGGCTGGGAAGAGTTGTGGGGGGTTGTTGGGAAGATATGATTGAGGAATTAATGAGATATGGCTCATAAGACCATTGTTTTATTGTATAACCTAATATTACTATATTAAAGACAGAAATAGGAGTTTGCATGGCTTTGGCCTGAAGGAATGTGTGGACTCAATGATTCACTTATTAGAGGCTACTATTGTGGGAGAGCTCTCAAATCTCCAGTAGGGATGTTTTCCAGGAAGGCTTCCCAGTATCTCAAAATCTGTGAGCTTCCCTGTGTCTTGAAAGACAAGACAAGGCAAATATGGCCCACAGGATGGGAGCCGGAGACAATGAGTGCACTTTGTCCAGAGATGCACCCCAGTGGTTATAAACAACCTTATATAGAGATGGGTTTCCTGCTCTCTCCTGTCTGTCTACCTTTAAGTCCACCATAACTAATCAAAGAAATATAGAGTCACCATACCTCGTTATACCTTTGTTAATTGACAACTACCTCTTAGAATTTAGAAGTTAGCCCTTTAGAAGTAAGACTTTGTACCTGTTTGTTTACCTAGACAGATTAGAAGCCCCTTGAGAGAGGACTTTTGACCCTAACCCACTACCTGTATCCCCTGGCAACTGCATTCCCTGATATGCAAATATGTTACCCTGACAACTGGTAATTGATGTCTGTGATTATAAAAACCTGTATGAATCTAATCATATTGCTGGCTTTTATGGAGATATGCCAGTCTCCTAAGTAGCCCCACTGTGTTATATCTGATCTTATTATGTATATAAAACTGTAAACTATACTTTACTCTTTGTATTCTTTTATTTCTCTCTGTTGCCTATCAATTTCCTTAACCTCTGTGGCGACCCCTATCTTAGGGAGTTGGTTCCATGGGGAGAAGTAGCTAATCTCCTGGCAGGCCTGCCTCAACTATCCCCACCACCCCCCCCCCAGGGGTCGGGGAGGGGAGAGGAAATGGTTAGTGGATACAAAAACACAGTTAGACAGAATGAATAAGGTCTAGTACTGGTACCACAATAGGATGATATAGATAACAATAATTTATTATATAGTTTAAAATAACTAAAAGAGTAGAATTGGAAAGTTCTTCACACAAAGAAATAATAAATACTTGAGGTGATGTATAACCCAATTACCCTGATTTGATTGTTATACATTGTATGCCTATATAAAAATAGCACATGTACCCCATAAATATATACAATTATTATATATCTATAATAATTAAAATAAAACAATTTGAAAAAAACAGAAGAATGAGTAGAAGGGAGGTAGGGAAAAGAACAAAAAAGAAGGAAGAGGATTTCACACTTAGTGTTTCTCACAGTATTATTTTTCTTATAAAAATTACAAACAGCTTAAATGCTAAGGAAAAGAATGGTTAAGCAAATTGCTGCATATTCAGACTTGGGAATAGCATGTAGTGGCTAACAGTGATGTTGAGGAAAAATGTTTGCATATATTGAGCACACACATGCACATACATGTGTGTAGCACACTATGTATTCAGTAGGTATGTAAATCATCATCATCGTATTCAGCAGCAAAAATATTAATCATTTACTTATTCTAATAAATAATTTATTGTGATCACAAGGCCTAGACACTAATTGTCAATGTGATATCCATGAGAGCAGAGATTTTTCTTATTCATTTCCATATTCTCAAAACCTAAAATAGTGTTTGGTATATTTTTAGGATCTCAATAAATATTGATTAAGTGTTTTCATTGAATCTTTATGAGATAGTTTTTAGTTGTCCCTAATCTTCTTTAAAATACTTTATCATAGATAATGGGATATAAATATATGTATATTAGTTTTTATTTGACATTGGTCAACAATTCTAAATTAAGTATATTCATGTCAGAGCTGATTAGTTAATATTGAAAGACATTTATCAGGAATCCAGACTTAAGAGGCATCCATATTAGTGTTGCAGATATTACTGGGTGATTTTTTTATTAAAGAGTTCATTAATTAACATAGGGATGATTAGCATTAATTTCTTATTGGTGAAATGAGTGATAATGCAAATATGTTGATTAGCTAGAAATACTTTGTAAACACCTGCATACTTGCCTGAATAGCATATTTGGATCTGGAAAGCCCAGTGGCTTAATGCCTCTGGATTAGTATCTTAGATTTCATTAATGTTCCAACTAGGATAGCTGATCCTCACCTTAGAATACTGTTAAAATCTTTGCCTCTGAATGAAACTTCCAAGAAAACTACTGTGAGGTTATGTAAAGATAGAGAACTGGCATTCCTAATTGCCATGGAACATTTGTTTTTTGGCAGAGATCAAGTTTGAGCCTTGCTCTCATTGCTATACACCTGACAGAGAGGGAGTAATGGAGGAGACATGATCACTGCAGGTCACCAGTATTCACCACAAAGAACTTGACAATTGTGAGGACACATGCACTTTGGCCCAATTACAATTGACAAACACCACTGTTATCCCCATTTTACAGGTGGGCAATCTAAGACTTGAGAAGTAAGTAATTTATCAAGATGACAAAAACTAGTTTCAGGCAGAGCTGGGATGGAAATCTGAGTATCATTCTAATATTCCTTTCCTTGCATTTAAAGCAGATGAAAAAAGAGGATACCAAATTGTATTATTTTAAATTGTATTATTTTGGTATTAAATAACACCAAACCAAAAATTATGCATGAAGAAACTAGAAATAATCATACCAAAATATTACTAATAGTCAGTGGGATTATGGGCAATTTTTTCTACTCTTCTGCATTATACATTTCTTCAACTAGCATCTATACATTTCTAAAGAGGAAAAAAATCCCTAAACTTTGATTTTTTAGAAAACATTTCTGGCTGAAGAAGGCTTTTATCTGAATGTTCCTCAAAATAGAATATGCAGAGATAAAAATACATTCAGAGGCCAAACAAAATTCTTTGTATGCCATAGCCATAAAATATATTTATGCTGTTGGTACAGAATTTTTAAAATGCAAAGAATCTCAGATGATACATTATTTTCCTATTATTAGAACATTTTAAAATCTCCTATAATTCATTTCTTTAAAACAGAATATTGATTTAATTGACCAAAATATAGTGTTATTATTATTTCAAAGCCATATCAGAAGAAATGTTGAAAAGGAATAGAAATATATCAAACTTTTATGTTCTACATTAAATTTCCTTTTGCATGGTTTATGGGAATATAATAATAAAATACATTGCAAATCTTACTAAGCATACCCTGGATGAAAGAGGAGGTTATATTTATGTTTCCTTGTTGTTGTTAATAATGGGAGAGTTCTAGTATGTTTCACTTATATGCTGTCTGGGTTCTTTAAGCTGTTGAATTGGAACACGAGAAATATGTATCTGGCTAACACTACGGATGAGGAACTCCAGTATAGTGACAGTCATTTTCCAAAATTGTTTTCCGTGGAATTATTGCTCACTGAGTTTTGTATTAAGTTACTTTTCAGTGTGTGAAATGTTTTAAAATGTTGGCTTTTGTTGGTGCTATGAAAAAAAAAGTAAGCCAATGTGATAGTAAGATTTTGTTTCAAGTAAGGGATGGTGGGATGCCAATCTCTCTGCCTCTCGGGGTTCTTCTCTCTACACTTATACATGTGTATAATTATTTATGCTTACGTATGTGTGCTTGAGTCATATTTTTGTATTGTTTTAATTTACCTCAATAAATAATGTCTACATTTTGGTACATATTCTCATCTTGGCAACAAAACAAAAACAAAAATGTTATTATACCAACTACTAGCATTACATAGACAATGTCATCCAGATTATTTCTTTTTCTTCAATACAAAAGCAAAATAATACATAGATTATGTCATTAACCTAATATATTAACAGGTGTATGATGACCTATTTTTATTTAATGATGGTGGTTATAAAATATAGAGCAGCTCATTTGAGACTCACAGAGAATTAGATAAAATTGCCTTTTAGCACTGCCAGAAAAAGAGACTGTGGCCTCAGTGGAGGCTCAACTGACTAATGAGGAGGGTAGTTCTGGCTGAAATGGGTCACTGAAGTCCCCACCAGACCTTAGACTACAAAGATTTTAAACCCACCTGTTCTTAGAACAAGAAAATGGAAGCCAGGTGAAAGGAAGTCTTTGGCTTATTGAGTCAAAAATGTCTACTGGAATGCCTAGCATGTTAAACAGCATTTTACCATTTAACTGTAGTGTCTCCTTTCGAAACTCTTCCATGTAAAGCAAACATTACCTTATGAATATTGTCATAGAACACTTTGGACCCATTAAAAGGCTGCTTAATACCTATTCAACCTAAAAAAAAAAAGTTTTATTTTATACTATATGAATTAATTTTTATAGTATGATATTTGACTAATTTAATAATTATAGAAGAAAGTCACTTGATCTTTTATGTGTAAATTTATCTCATTAGTTTTCAAACCAACAATAACAATGGACTCTGTTTTCTGTTTTATTAAAGTTGGAAGAACTTTCAAACTATAAAGTAATTTTTATCTTGAGTTTCCTTTTAGTAAAACTAAAAATAGTATTTTTGGCCGGGCGCGGTGGCTCACGCCTGTAATCCTAGCACTTTGGGAGGCCGAGGCGGGCGGATTGCTCAAGGTCAGGAGTTCGAAACCAGCCTGAGCGAGACCCCGTCTCTACCAAAAATAGAAATAAATTAATTGACCAACTAAAAATATATATACAAAAAATTAGCCGGGCATAGTGGCGCATGCCTGTAGTCCCAGCTACTCGGGAGGCTGAGGCAGTAGGATCGCTGAGCCCCGGAGATTGAGGTTGCTGTGAGCCAGGCTGACGCCACGGCACTCACTCTAGCCTGGGCAACAAAGTGAGACTCTGTCTCAAAAAAAAATAAAAAATAAAAAATAAAAATAGTATTTTTAAATATGTTATAAGTTTTGCCTTTAAGATAGCTTTTGTGTGTGTATGTATAGCATTATTTATTTTAAATGAAGATTAATATCCTATTCCCCAAATATTTCTTAAACTATATTGTATTTTTTTTGTATTTTTTATTGTATTTTAATTAGTTGTTGCATATTTCTTTCTGAATAGATTATAAATTTCCTGAAAAGAGAGATTGTTTATAAATTTTTAACCCCTATAATGCCAATGATAGGGTCTTGTACATAGCAGGACTTCAATATTATTAAATTGAATTGAATATACACATTTGAAAAGAAAGAAATGAAGAAAAAGAGAGTATGACAGAGACAGGGTGTTAATACAGATACAGAAAAGCAACCAAAATATTTAATAGGGAAGCAAAGCCCTTTTAGAAAAGATCAAAGGACCTGGATTACTGTGCTTGTTGAAGAAATAACCTTGTTATAGGCTTTACTTGTTAAAAAGAAAAAAAAATGGACTTCTATTGTAGCAGGCAAAATTGACTTGAGATAATGAAGAATTTCTTAACCAGAATTAGAATAAGAGCATAAAATAAATAAAATACCAGCATTCTCTGTGCTTTTAACATCCATTATCCTTTAGGGAAAAGATTAAACCAGATGCAAGAGTGATTACTTAGAATGTGGGGAGAGGAGGGAACAAGGGAGGCTTCATAGAGGAGGAGGCAATTAAAGTGAGACTTGAAGAATATTATGGATTTCTCCTCAAAGTAAGAGAGGAAGGAGAAGACATTGCAGGAAGAAGGTACAGCACAAGCAAAGGCACAGAGCCCTGAGGGATTGAATAGGGAGCAGCTGAGGCGGGAGAGGCAGGATTTCAAACTAGGTCTGAATTTGAATCCAGGTCTATTAGATCAATGTTAATTCTCTTCTGGAACTTCAAACTTTGCCCTTAAATGCTCATAACTCAGCCATGAGACATTTTTCTTGAGTCCTATAGAGTTGGAATATGAAAGGAAAATAGTAATTTCTTTGTATAGAATTTCTAAATGGGGGAGAGGATAGAGTAGGAAAGTTTTGTGGTAAAACCTCCCATAGTTGTAATTGTCTTTAGAGACCATCTGGTTCTCCCCTCTCTCATTAAAAGTGTGTCTGTTAAAGTTCAGAGAGATTAGACAGCATGGATAAGACATACAACTTGTTAGTGCCAGAGCTAAACCAAGACCCTGGTCACTTGCCATGTGGTCCACAGATCTTTCTTTAGAAAGTTGCAGAGTCCAGATTGTGGAAGGCAGATGAAGCTGGATTCAAACTCTGTCTCTATTACTCATTACTATGTGAACTTGGGAATTTCACTTGAGCTGTAGTCATCTATTTAAAGAGGAGATAAATTTATTTGCTTCATGGGTTTGTTTTGATGAACTACTGTAGTATATTTAAGAATATGGTAAAGTTCATAACATTCTGTGCCCTGATACCCTCACATCTAATGGGAAGATAACAGTACCTACTCATAGAATTGTTGTAAGTATTAAAGTGAATAAGCTCTCAAAAACTGTGAATCTACGGAAGTGTTTACAACAGTAAACACAGTGACACATACTTACTGCTCCATAGATATGAGTTAGAACCATCATCATGAATGGACCAGGTTCTAGCATTTGAATCCTCCTTCCATCACATCTTATCTATGTGACTTTGACAAACTTTCCTGTGTCTCAGTTTCCTTCTCTGTAAAACGCTGATAATAAAAATACCAGCTTCATAGGGTTGTTTTGATGATTAAATAAATAAACAAACAAATAAAGGAAAGGGCTTAGGATGTGTTTGATATATACTGAGCATGCTATAAAACTGCTAGCTGCTTTTCATTATCTGAGAACGAACACAATATTGCTTTGTGGTTGTCATTTTATATCCATGTGATATAATTTTATGGAATCTATAAAAACTATAGCATAACAGGTTGAGAATGAGTTAAATGTATTCATTTAAAGGAACTAAGGAGAAACACCTAATACACAAAGGTCTCACTGCAGAAGGGGATGCAAATCCCAATTATTAACTGTGTGTATAAGGATTGCATTTTTAAAAACATTAAACAGATACAATTTAATTCTATTTATCAGTAATTGCTAATTCCGGAGAACTGAGGTTGCTTTTCTTTGCCCTAAGGCTCTTCTTTCATTATAGCTGAAGCAATCATAGCTTTAGGGGGAAGATAGAAAATCTGAAGAACAAAAAAGTAATTGCTCAGTTTAGAGCAATTTTTAAAATATAATTATGTAAATTTTAAGGAAAAAATAGACTTAAAAAATTAAATATTTTTAAGATAAAAGTACATTTATAAATATTTATAGGTTTTATAGTCACATGGTACAAAATTCAAGAAGTATAAAAGAATATCTGGTAAAATTCTCCCTGCCTCTTTTGAACTTATTTACCTGCTTCTTTTCCTCAGAGGCAACCAATGTTATAAATTTTTGTGTAACCTTCTAGATATATCTTGAAGATCTTACAAATCATTACATAAAGAGCCACTTCATTATTTTTCACACCTCCATAATATTTCCTTGTATGAATTTACTACAAATTTTATTTAACCAATCTTATATTGATGGACATTTAGGTTGTGTCCAATCTTTCATTATTACAATCAATCCCACAATGAAAAACCTCATAAAAAGGTCCTTTTGTGAGAGAATGATTATGTCTGCAGTATAAATTCTTAAAGTTGGAATTGCTGATCAAGTCTATATGTATTTAAAATATGTTAAATATTCCCAAATTATTCTTCATAGAAGTGGTGCTAATTTACACTTCAACTGGAAATGTATGCGAATTCTTCAAACTAGATTTTTAAAGTCTATATCAAATTGGTTTCTACATTGGGAAAATGCTTTAGGACATTGGCCTGGGCAAGGACTTCTTGAGTAATTCTCCCAAAACACAGGCAACCAAAGCAAAATTGGATAGATGGGATCACATCAAGCCAAAAATCTCCTTCACAGCAAAGGAAACAATCCACAAAGTGAAGAGACAACCCACAGAATGGGAGAAAATATTTGCAAATTACTCATCTGACAAGGGATTAATAACTCGAATGGCTAAGGAGCTCCAACAACTCATTAGGAAAAAGATCAAATAACCCAATTAAAAATGGGCAAAGTATTTGAACAGGCATTTCTCAAAAGAAGGCATACAAATGGCCAACTGGTATATGTAAAAATGGTCAACATCATCAGTCATCAGAGAAATGCAAATCAAAACCACAATGATACATCATCTTACCGCAGTTGAAATGGCTTCTATCAAAAAGACAGGCAATAACAAATGCTAGTGAGGATGTAGAGAAAGGGAAAACCTCGTACACTGTTGGTGGGAATGTAAATTAGTGCAACCACAATGGAGAGAAATATGGAGGTTCCTCAAAGAACTAAAAATAGAACTACCATATGACCCAGCAATCCCATTGCTGGGTATGTATCCAAAGGAGAGGAATTCAGCATATCGAGACAGTATCTTCACTCCCATGTTTATTGCAGCACTATTCACAATAGCCTAGATTTGGAAGCAGTCTAAATATCCATCAACATATGAATGGATAAAGAAATTGTGGTACACAATGGAACATTAGCCACAAAAAGGAATTAAATCCTGCCATTTTGCAACAACAAAGATGAAACTGCAGAACATTATGTTTAGTGAAATAAGCCAAACACAAAAAGACAAATCTTGCGTGTTCTTACTCCTCTATGTGGGAGCTAATTATTAAAAAGAATTGCCCTCATATCATGGAGATGGAGAGTAGAATGACAGTTACCACAAGCTGGGAAGAGTAGCAGGGAGGAGAGGAAAAGTAGGGATGGTTAATGAGTTAAAAAATATAGGTAGATAATCAGAATGAACAATATTTGATAGCATAACAAAGTGACTATAATCAATAATAAGTTAGGGTAAATTTTAAAATAACTAAAAGAGTGGAATTGAAGTGTTCCTAACATGAAGAAATGATAAGTGCCTGAGGTTATGGACACTTCAATTACCCTGATTTGATTAATTCACATTGTATGCCTGTATCCGAACATCACACACACCCTATAAATATATACAACTATAATGCACCCATAATAATTAAAAATAACAAAATAATTAGTGTCTTGGCTTTGCCAACTTAGGTTGAATTTTTGGAAAGGGGAGGAGTAGGGACAATAGAATTATCACTGAAACAGATTATCAGGTCTAGTGCTCACTTGCTCAGCCATTTTCTACAGAGGTGACAAGTCTCCAGAGAGTTCCCAGTTTGACATGGCTCTGCATACAACATGGCATGGTCACAGGAGCAGGGAAAGGCTCCAGGGCTCTGGGTTTAGGGCAAATTTGAAGGGTGGAAGAAGTACTTGAGAGTTTCTGGGACTCACACAAAGCTTGGAAATGTTAGAAGGAGCAGTGGAAGAATTGAGAACTAGGTTTAGCACAAGGAGGCCACAGAGGGTAGAGACCTTGTAATCAGTAGCAGTAGCCAAGTCTGCTATTATCAGGAGTAAATGACACTTACAGTGGAACCTTACTGACTGCCATGTAGAGAGAGACAGAGGATGTAGCAGGATGAGACACCCTGGCCAGAGACCAACTAGGACCAGACATCCATCCCCTCCCTAATGACAGAATAGTATATAAACTTGCATCACACCTGGGGATAGGACACGGATTCTGTACTCTCCTGTTTCACTTCCTCCTCCTTTTAGATATTTTTCTTAATTTTCCCAGTGTCTTTACCTTGGATCTCTTATTTTACTGTTGCCTTAAGTAATGTACTCCTAGTTGCAGATCACAAAATCTATTTCAATTAATGTAAACATAAGTAAACTCATAAAACATTATAGGGAAACTCACAGGAACTCCAAGGTTGCTGGGAACTAGGCTGAGATGTAAAAACAGCAGCAATGCGGCCACCAGAAAAGCCCAGCAGAAACCATAGGCACCACGGCTCATCACTACAGTTGTGGTGTCAGGGAGGGGATGCTGGAAACTCTGCCACAGCTATTCCAGAAGAACCAGGGACCTCTGCCACCACACGTGTCTGTAAACTACTTCTTGTGAGTGGCAGCTGCCTCTTCTTGCTCACTTTCACATTCAAATCCCGCACAGACTTGTTGGAACCAGGCCACACGTGGAGTTGTAGCTGGAAGGGTGCCTGGGCAGTAACTTTGTTACGGTTCCTGGTCTGCAGTACAAGAAGACAAGGATAATATGTGCCAAAATAGCTGTTGCATGAACCAAATGAGGGTATCTGCCTCACCCCAGGTTTCAACTGTGACCTTTATATTGAAGAGTTCTACGTGTAAATGTAGTAAGTCTCAGATCTGCATTTTCAACTTCCTGCTAGACAGAGAAGACGACTTGCTCACAGTGTGGAAGCAACACCTTTTTTGAAATAACACCTTTTTTTCAGTGATTTTTTTTTTCTCCTAAAGCTATCCTTGTCCTCTATATTTAGCATCCTTGGATGAGGTCTCGGGAGACATGTTCTCACCGCCCTCTCTTCTGAGTTTTTATTTTGAACAGGTCTCCCTGAAGTGCAACCTTCCTACTGAATACCAGTGGCATACTTACTGTGCTTCAGCTGGAAATGTGTGGAAGAATGAACAATTGTGTTGTTTCCCCCTTTTATTTCATCATATTATGGGGGTACAAATATTGTTAGGGTTACATAAATTGCCCCTGCCACCCCTCCCTCCCCCCGACGTGCCAGAGATTCAAGCATGTCCAATCCCTGGGTGGTGCGCACCACACACGTTATGTAGAAAAACCACAGGAAGAATAAAAAGTCCGTGTTTAGTAGGGAGGAGAACATTAAATAATCATCTTGTGTTTAGTGTGTTAGTTCAGAATCAAAATGTTTGTCTTTAAAAAAACAATTGTTCATATCTTATGTCGCCTCACTTTGAGATGAACAATTGTTTTTTAAAGACAAAACATTTTGATTCTGAACTAACACACTAAACACAAGATGATTATTTAATGTTCTCCTCCCTACTAAACACGGATTTTTTATTCTTCCTGTGGTGTTTCTGCATAGGCAGATTTATAGCCTAAGAAGTCTCTTGATAATACTCACAGCAGTGGTTCTCATCGGGTCTGACCATGTTTCTAGAATACCCTGTTTACAGTCCTATTCTGTGGACCCTGTTTACAGTCAGTCCTATTTCATGGTTTACCATGTAACTTTCTTTTTGTCCTGTTTCTTCACTCTCTTCTCCTCTTTCATAAACATTCAAATACTTTTTCTATCCATTATTTACTGTTCTGCTATCTTATCAGGTACAAACAAGAGTATCTGCCTCGCCCAATATTTTAATTGTGAACTTTAGATTAAAGAGTTCAAAATTATATGTATCTGAGCTCTAGATTTGCATTTTTAGCTTCCTGCTTCTGAACTTGGTTCAGTGGTTCAGTTTGCTTCAGATTAATTTTTACAAACACATTTTTATGCACAGAAACGAGGAAGTGAACACACGCTGCAGTAAAAGGAATCTTGTAAGATTTCTATGTAAAAGAGAGCTTTGCCTTGAGGGCCGGATCATAGATTTCCAGAGTCAATGTGCCGAAAACATGATTATGAGAACCAGCAGAGAGGATTTTAACTTAAGCATATATGAAAGTGCCTCTGGGTGCTAGAAATGCAGCAGCTTGTTTAGCCAGTGCTATGAGTATCTTTGTCTCTTTTTTCATCATAAAGCTAACTGCAGTCTTTTAAGACACTGAATAGGGTTAAATCAGAGGCTTGGGAACACAAAGTAAAGGCTAGTGGTGATTATAAAATGTTGACTTTTCCCCTTTGCATTTCACCTTGTTTCTTTTAAAGAAAACATGTATATCTTTTCTTTGGTTTCCCACCTACATAGCTTTTGAAAAGATTATTTAAACAACTCCATTGGCATTTTGCCTGACTGAGGTCTTCATATGCAATAATACTTTATAAAATGCAGACACTCTCCCTCTCTTTTAAAAATTTTCTTTACTAAAATATGCGTCTATTTTGTCTATTTAGTAAACTTTGGGAGGCATTAATTAAGGCTTTTGGGAATTAGAAATGGTGCATTAATTATTATATTTTCATGAAACAAGCCTTTTAAAAGAATGGATCATGAGTGGTTTCCACTCATTATTTTTTAAAGCTTCTCTAGAAAAATGCTGCTTTCTCCTTGCACGTAAGGATTTGTTGTTTAAAGATACAAGGGTTAAAGATTTTATTTTCACTATGGGATTGCTCCTGCAAAAGCCAGATATTGATTCTTTCCTTAGACATATAGTAAAGTCATTTTTAAAAAACTTGTTCCTTCTTTTTCTTTAAGACGAGCATTTTAAATGCATGCTCCTACTCCTTCTGATAAATTGCTGCATACTTAAGTTCTCCACATCATTTCATCCTTTTTCCAAGTGTGGCAACAATGAGATAGAAAATGAATTTGAAGAAGTGAATATAAAAAAGATTCCTCTTGTGTCAAATGTTATACATTTTTTTCTAAGAGTTTTGAGTAAAACCATTTTGCAGAAAGCACTACTAGTGAGAATAAAGAAGTTGCAGAAGAGATTTTTTATTTGAAGAAGGCTTTTCACTGAATGAAACAATGTCATTCTGTATGTGTCCTGTATTTATTGAGGAATAATAGAAAACTATTTCTCTTAAACATAGAAAAATACTTTTTATGGACTATATGATAAAATTATTATGCATTTAATTATAAATGTTTACTTCACATACCAACATTTATGGAGGATAATTTGGCACCCTTCACCAAAATTTAAAATACACATGCCTTTAGATGTGTATTCCTAGAATTTCACTTCTAGGAATTTATTCTGCATATTCACTACTTCATGTGTGAAACAACCAATGTACAGGTTGATTGCTGAGCACTGCCCCTTTTCCAAGTTTGAAAATAATCTATATGATCATATGTTGAGCTAAATAAAAATTATGGTACATCCACATAATGGATGACCTTGCAGTCATAAAAAATTGAATGAGAAAATGCTACATGCACCAACTATAAAATGATCTAAGTGAAAAATCAAAGGACAGAACAGCATGTATAAAATGTTACCATTTGTTGCACAAACGGAGTAGTAAATGTATACTTACTATTGCTTGTATATATCTAAAATATGCTTGGGAAAATATTCCAATAACCTCAAATAATATTGTTTGCAAGTGGGGATCACAATTATGAAGTTAGGTAGTAGATGGATGAGGGAAAGATCTTTTCCTAGTGGTATTCTGATAAATGTTTAACAACTACATAGCATAGAGGGAGGCTTGATTTGTAGAATTTGCCAATGGCCACAGCTTAAATCCTACCACAATGTCCATTTTCAAGATACCCATGTGATGACTATGAAAGCAGAGTTAGAAAGAGCTGTGTACAATGGCTCTTGTAAGCCAAGGTAAGACATCTTCAGCACATTACTGTCTTTCACTATTCACCATGTCGTACTTTTGAAATCCCAAAACCAAGGCTTTATAATAGTAAGGATAAAATTAATAGACCTAAGAAAATTATGTATCATTTCACCAAACTTCAAATAAGATTATTAGTTCTACAAGAAAAAAAAAGTAAATCTCAGCATAATTTTGGAAATGTAGGTTTTCCACTGTTGTGGCTAACATAGGTCATAGCACCACCTTAGCTTTACATATAAGCTGTTGTGTCCCCCAAATATGAAGTCAGCTTGAGTGCAACTTAAATTGAGGGCACTTTTTTATTCCTGGAGCTGGACTAGGGCAGTGGTGGGTGGCAGCAGGTGTATGTTTCCTTGAATCAAGAAGTCCTTCAGAAAAGGATGTAATTTAAACAAAGACCAATTTGAGCCTAAAACTATTCCTAAATTAATAAAGGAGGAAGGTTAAGGTAAGCATTAAGGAGGAAGGTTAAGGTTAAGGTAGAGGGAATAGCATTCTATAGACTCTGAATAAGGGAAGAGCCAAGGGAGGAATATTTGAGAATCCAAAAGAAGGCCAGAGCTGTTATGAGTGGAGATGATGAGAAGTGTGAGGCAAAGCTTGTGAGACAAGCAGGTGTCAAAACACACAAAGTATGACAGCTACATTACAGAGGTGACATGAACCTATATGAATCTTGCAAAGATCACTCTAGCTGTTTTGTAAAGAATGAATTAGAGTAAAAAGAAATAGTGGTCTGAACCAGGGACTAAGTACAAATGGAAGAGATAAGTTACTAAGACTTGGCAACTCATTGGTTGTCGGGGATGAGAAAGAAGGAGGAGTAAAAGGTAAATGAAATTTGAAGCTTGAGTTGGCCACAAAAGCAGGCAGGAGCAGCAGTATAAGAGGAAAGCTGGTAAGTATATTTTGGAGCACGTGATGTTTGTGGAGCCTCTGAAACATGTAGGCAATTTGAAATGTGAGGCTGCAATTCAGAAGAGAGGATAAAGACGAAGATAGAAATTTGAGAGCCATCTCATAGATACTATCCTGTGGTAGCAATGAAGTGGGGTGAAATCTCTCAGGGAGAGTGAGGTTACAAAAAAGAGAGATTCTTGGGATTCCCTCATAAGCAATTATAAATAGGCATTTCTGTGCCTTATTGCTAATAGGAGTAACTGATAATGCCTTTTTCAGCTTTCCAATTTAAGCAGAAAGGAGAAATAATTATTTTAGGGTGCTTGCAGCTTGCAGAGTGATTAGAAATTAAACAGTATATTCATGTGATGTGAATCTTTTGTTTTGAGAAGTGCAGAAAGCAGGTCAGATAAAATAAATATTGCTATAAATAAACACATACAATAGGCAATCTCAAAGCATCCTGATTTTGTAGATTAAGCCATCAGCCATCTAATACTTTTGGCAAGAAGAGAGGAAGCTACGGCCAAATAAGAATTGTAAAGAACAGATGGCTCTCCTCAGGTGACAAATATTTAACATGAGCCATAGCAGGCATTTCTCAGCAGGTTGAAAAGATCTTAATGATAGAAAATTTATTTTAATTTTCTTTGCTTCAGTGAAAGGGAACACCAACTTCCTAGCCCCCACCCCCAGGCAGTTTATTGTGATAGCTATGCCTTTGAACACAAAATATTGATCTGAGCTATATTGACAAAGTGGAAGAGGACTGCAGGGCAGAGTTACAAAACTTTCTCCATTCACAGGGCCCTCAGTGTTTCAGTGAATTTTTTGTTTTGTTTTTTGTTTTTTCACAGCACCCATAGGCCAAAAGAAATACCTAACAGTTCAATATATTAAGTAGTTAGGTTTAAACAGCTTATAAAGTATTTATTTCCTAACAACTTAGTAGCCATTAAAAATACACATAAGCCAAAAGAAAATATTTTATATAATTATTAAATAAGCACAATTACTTTCTAATGGGCTGTGTGCACCCACGGGGCACTATACAACTTCTCAAATCTTAGAATCAACTTGGACACCACTATTCTCACTTTCTATTCCACAATTATTTTTGTGAACTCCTTGCTTTTTATCACAGCAACAGTGAAAAGTCTAGCATCTAAAAGATATGATGGTATCATCTGTGAATTAATTTGGGATTGTAATTAATTCATGGGATATCTGACAGAGGCTAAGTACCACTGTGTTTCCCTTAAAAATAAAAATATCTCACAGACCTCCCTAAGAATTTTGCATCACCTTGAGGTATGTTGGCACATAGTTGGGAAACTGCAGCTCTGCAGAATTTGAGGGTAATCAAAAATCAAAATAGAATTAAGGAACAGAAAAACATTTAAGATATCTTCTCTTTGGATGAACAACTGGATTCCTCATCATAAGAAACTAAGATTCATTGAGTTAATAACAGGCCTTGTAATTTGCTCCCAGTTATGGATCAGCATGAGTTTGCATAACTCTTTTTCTAAAGAATATGATTAGTTTTCAAGATGAAGCAATAACCTTTTATCCTAAGATACCATCAGAGTTCTTGAGTTAGAAAAAAAAAAAAAGGTCACACTATGTCACTACTTTAGTAGGCAGAATCCAGGAATCATGGAGGTCTGACAAGGTGTGATTTGTTTTCCTTCTGGAGTATATCGAACTGTTTCTTTTGCACTTTGTTAAAGGACAGTGTCAGAGCTGTTATCTATTAGAGGGGATGGGAAATGACTCTGCATGCAATCACTAGCAAGCCTAGAGATATATTATTAGATGAATGAAATATTAGGTTCCTATATCACCTTAACTGTGTTCCAAATTGGATCCCAAAATTAAATCCTTGTCTCCTGTCTCTTATTGCTTAACTTGCTTTTTTTTTTTTTTACTGCTATGACAACATATTCATTATAGGTTATAATTTATCAGCTGTCTAATATGATCATTAAGTAGAACAAAATTACTTTTAGCTCCTAGAACTATTATGAAGAAAACTTATCTTTCTTTCTTCATTTCCTCCCAAATCAACTGATTCTACAATGTGTCATTTGCGAAAAGAAGAAAAGGAAACAATTACAGTACGTATTTTCTCTAGCGTCTATTTTGTACTATGCATTTTAGCAACCTTAATGAATTTAGAACTCACAAAAACTCTTGTCAAGTAGATAGAATAGTCTCTTTTTACTGGTGAGTAAAATGTTCTTCAGAATTAGTAAGTGCTAGAGTAGGAATTCAAATGCTAACATCCATGTTTTTTTTTACTACATACTATCTCTTTCTCTCTCTAGGTGTCTTGAACAAGGCAACCAGACAATACAAAGCCCACGTCTAATCTGTGTCCCTCCATTCTAGTATCACAAACCCAGGATCAAGCCAATTTAGGGTTAGGGTTAGGGAATGCCCCACTAACTAAGGAGGAGACAAATCATTTATGTTGTACTTCCTTAGATTCTTGAGTTGAAATCACGAGGGTACAAATGCTTAGAAACATCACCAATGAATCTGAAGAAACATGATCCAGAGGAAAATTAAGTTTGGTACTGGGATAGCCTTTAGAGACTGGTTAGTTCAGATTCATGATATTATAGATAGGGAAAGAAGGATCAGAGTAGTTAAGCTACCATATCAAATTAGGAAGTAGCTGGGTTTAGAATCCAGGTCATGTGACCACAAATCTAGATTTCTCTAAATGTCGCAAAGTCTGTCTACAATGGCCTTAAAAAAAACTCCACAATCATATGTATTCATTATAAAAACTTCCGTTAAGACTTCTTTTTATGCACATATATTTATAGGCATTAAAAAATATGATTCTAATATGTATGGTGGTTAGAAATCATTTTTTAAGTTAACATTTCGTAAGTACCTTTTCATGTAAATAAATATATCTATATCATAAATTTTTTATAATAGCATATTATGTTGTACAAAAAACTTTCTTGTGGATGTTTATGCTCTTCCTAATTTGTTGCTATTATAAATAATATTTCCATAAAGATCTCATTGTGTATAAGATGCTCACACACACACACACACACACACACACATACACGAGGGCTGTCCAGAAAGTATCCAGCCAGGTAGCCATTCTTGTTATATTAACAATGGCTGGATACTTTCCGGAGAGCCCTCGTGTATCGGAGAGCGCGCGCGCGCGCGCGTGTGTGTGTGTGTGTGTGTGTGTGTGTGTGTGTATTTGCATACTGTTTGATTAATTTCTCAGGATATATTCCTGGAAGTACAGCTCCAGGAACAAAGCATGTGTATTATGTGTATTAGTCAGTGTTCTCTAGAGAAACGAATCAATGGGATATGTGTGTGTGTGTGTACACACACATGCACATGCATGAGATTTATTGATTTATTTATAATAAAAAGCTGGCTAATGTGATTATGGAAGCTGACGCGTCCAAAGATATCTATGGTGCGTTAGTAAGCTGGAGATCCAGGAGAGCCGTTGATGTAAATTCCAGTCTGAGTCTGAAGGCCTGAGAGCCAGGAGAGCCACAGTGTAGTTCCAATCTGAAGGCTGCAAGCTCAAGACCCAAGAAGAGTCAATGATTCAGTTCGAGTCCAAAGGCAGGATAAAACTGATATCAAGTTGAAGGAATTCTCTGTTTCCCAGGGGAAGATCAGCTTTTTTGTTCTATGAAGGCCTTCAGTTGATTGGGTGAGGCCCACTCACATTGGGAATGGCAATTTGCTTTACTCAGTTTAGCAGTTTAAATGTTAATCTCATCCAAAAACACTCTCATTGAAACACCCAAGTAATATTTGTGCAAATATCTAAGCTACCTGTGGCCTAGACAAATTGACACTTAAAATTAACCATCACAGTATATGTACAATTTTAAGGTTTCTGATTCATATTTCTAAGTTGGCCTCTGGAAATTCTGTACTAATTCAAAAGGCACACATTGGCAATCGGATGTGTCCCCTAGCCCCCATCCTTGCAAACACTATTCTATCTTATCTTTGTTAATATCTAGTCAATCCTCATTATTCATAAATTCTGTATTTGTCAATACAGAACACAAATACAAATGAATTTGCAACCCCAAAATGAATATTCAGTGAATACTCAAAGCACTTTCCTGGTCATTTGCCTACATGCACAGAGTGGAGAAAAATTTGAGTTGCACGTTCCCAGTTAAAATCGAACAAGGTAATGATCTACCTTCTTGTTTTAGCTTTCTTACCATAAACAAGAATGTTTTTTATGGTCAATTTAGTGTCAAAATTTTTGCATTTTTATGCTTTTGTTGGTGGTTTTGCTGTTTAAAATGGCCCCCAAGGCCAGTGCTAACATGTTGTCTAGTGTTCTTTTTTTTTATTATTTTAGCATATTATGGGGGTACAAATGTTAAGGTTACATATATTGCTAGTGTTCTTATGTGTAAGAAAGCTGTACTGAGCCTTCTGGAGAAAATATGTATGTCAGATAAGTTTTGTTCAGGCACGAGTTATAAAGCTGCGAAACATGAATTCAATGTTAATAAATCAACAATATAGTGCATCCAGAAAAAGGAAGAGAAAATTCATTGATCTCTATGTGAGGCAGCCCTCAAAAATGCCAAAGTAACATTAATAGTCTATGATGATACTATGGAAAAGATGGAAAAGCAGCTAACTTGGTGTATTTATGAGGTGACGATCAATAAAAAAAGAATAGCAGATAAACCTTGTTGTGAGAAGAAATACCAAAGAAATTTATGTTCATATTACCCCACGTTACAAAAATGTTAAACCCTTCTCAGCTAATGTTTTATTATAAAGAGATACTACATACAATTAAACAAAATTCTATATTAATCATTTTGGCAAAATATTGGGACCAAAAGCTTACAGGAGTCTTATCCTATGTTTCCTTCAGAAGCAACAGCTCAGTATTCACTAACTCAGTATCCTCAGCAACTTCACAGAACATAATCACTGTAAATAACGACAGTCAACTGTATGTGAAATGTGATTTCCTCTCATTAAGTAACATATCTTTTATTATAATTAAAATTGAACTTTTCATGTATAGTACCTGAATGCATTTCTTTTTGTCAAGCAGTATAGTGTAGTAGTTAAATGTGTGTACAGTGTCTGACACGATACCCCGGCCCCTTACTTACTTAATGTCAAATCTGTGTTCTTAAACATTTTCTGTCAGACATATGTGCTTGCTCTTACTTTCCAAGTTTTTTTTTCACATATAAAATGAGGTTATGATTATTTTAAATTCCAAGATCATTGATTTTATAATCTGTAAAATGAGGGTGCTTTTTCCCAGATCAACTCTAAATTTATTCCCACCATGTGCATTTTGGGAACCAATGACTATTACAATCTTTCCCAGAGTCAGAACATAATTGATGGGCGGCTATCCTGAGATATCTATGATCTGTGATTCTTTCTTGAAGGATTAGTGTGTCTTAAGAGTTTTGGAGTGAAAGTTTTTTTGGGAGTTTGTATGTAGATATATAAACATATATTTGAATTGTTGGGTTGGTCTGGTTTCCTGGTATTACGTTAATTCAGATTAGCAAATGAAATTGGGACTCTTATTTCATCAAGTAACTATTCTAATTTATGTTCTATATTACAGAAGGGAGTTGGACTCACTTTTCTTGTGTTCTTTGTGTCTTCATCTGTCTCCAATTGTGCATAAATGATTACTCTGGAGACAAATCAATATGTTTACCTTTTAATATAGTTGACTGCTAACAAATAATTTATGATAATTTCAGCTAAAGAAAATACAATTACCAAATTCTACTTAAGGTGCCCAATTTCCAACTGAAATCAAAATAATCTTTAGTGTGCAATGTGTAGAAGATATAAAGTTACCAGTAGGAAGCCATTCTTATTGCCATAATTCATAACTGTTTTCCGAAGATGTTTTTTATCTGATCTTCTGTACTATTCCTTATAACCAAATATTTCAGCTATTGCTCAAACTTGCTTTCTTAAAACCCAGCACAGAATCTATACTCATATCCCTTGTATAAATTGTGCTTAGATGTATCTAGCCCACCAGAACACATAATAATTTCCCAAAAGGTACCAACCCAGAAACATTTTCTTAGGATTTTTTCCAGTATTATCAATAATGCTTGTGTTTAAATGGCCAAGATATTATGGAAGAAAAATATACATTCTAGGAAAGGAATTGATTTGTCTGTGTGCATTGAACTGTGCCACTTGCAGCTGCCCAGTAGTTTTTGAACACCTCCACATTTGGATAATTCGCCACACTTTGAGTTTTGCTTTTCCAAAGTAGAATCCAGAAAATTCACTTTTATAGACTTCTTTACTTCTATGCCAAGGGCATGGAATCTAGATTCTATTGTTCACTCTTTGGGAGACTGATTTGAAAGTAAGCAAGCTGAGTGTGTAGCATCCATTATTCTGGAATGGTGGTGGCTGGGATAGCAACATTCAGTGATAGAGTTTCTTTATTGGACCAAATCTCTGTGTGTTCTTGTATGCTTAGCATCTTCCCTGTTTCCTTAGCTCATCTATACTCTTTAACAAATTCCTTCTCTACTTAGATCAGACAGAATGTACTTTGCTGTGTATAAATTAATAAAATATAAAGATTTTTAAATAAAAATAATAGACATATAGCTTTTTTTTTTTAAAATAAGGGTTAGAATACACACCAGAAACTTCTCTACTTTTCTTCCTCTAGCCCTGTTACCCATACACATTAATTTTCAACAACTTTTGTTAATTCTTCTGGTATTTCCATCTCTTCCATATCTAGATTATATGTTTATATCACTTTTTCTTGATTTATTACATTTAGATATAACTTGAAGATACGGATTTCTGTCTTACACATGTACTTTCTTTCCTTGCTCTATCTTCCCACTATCTCATAAAACATTTGATTAAGTCATTGATGAGTATATTAATTAAGCTAAGTACTTTTTTCAGCCATTTGCTACTCCTGGAATTCATAATTGCCTTGCTCCCCCTATGTTAGTTTGTTTGATTTTCAATATGCCTTTGCAAATTCTGTCAGATCACTTGAATACTTACTATCATTATTTTTTCAAATATACAAATAAGTACAATAATTTGGAAACCTAACCTTTTTGCTATAAACTGAATGTTTATGTCCTCCCTGTTGGAGATGATTAGGTCATGAGGGCAGAGAAAACCCTCCTGAATGGGATCAGTGCCTTTGTAAAAGAGATCTCAGAGAGCTTCCTCACCCTTTCCACCCAGGGAGGTCAAGTGAGCCCTCTGCGGACAATGAATTTGCTGGTACCTTAATCTTGAACTTCCCAGCCTCCAGAATGGTGAGAAATAAACCCTATTATTTACAAACTGCCCAGTCTGTGGTATTTTTGTTACAGCAGCTCAAACAAACTGAGACTCTCCTGGAGTCCTGGTTCTTCCTACTTCAGCCTGTACTGAAGGCTTTCTTCAGTATTTTCTAGGCTAAGTCATGTCTGCCCTGGTGAAATTTGACTTTGTTGCTTTCTTGTGTTTGGTCTGGTTCCCTATTTTCTAGAAACTAGTCTTCCTCTTTCTGGTTTTACTACCAAATTTTACTAAAGTGCATCTTGTAGTACAGTGGTCCCCAAACTTTTTGGCACCAGGGACCAGTTTCATGGAAGACAATTTTTCCACGAACTCGGGAGGGGTGGGATGGAGGGGAGGCGAAGCTTAATGTGTTGATGCAAATGATGGGGAATGGCTATAAATATAGATGAATCTTCCCTTGCTCATCTCCCCTCTTCACCTCCTGGTGTGCAGCTGGATTCCTAACAGGCTGATACCAGTCTGTGCCCGGGGGCTGCAGTTGTAGTCGCTTCCTAAAAATGTACATGTGGGATTTTGAGTCCCTGCACTTTTGCAAATTATCTATTCAAGTCTCACACTTGATCATTTGAGTGTAAAATTAAAGTATATTTTTTCATAGGATTTTTTTCTATGTGCAACAATTCTCTTATTTCCTAAGAAATAATCAATTTTTTCTTAAGTGTTTTTTCATTTTTATTTTATGCAAATCAATTATTAACTTGTGGTCATTAATAAAGTGAATATAACTGTTGTCTGCATTTTAGGTGGGCACTTTCACATTTAAATATACTTTGCCATCACTAAAAGGAACTAAATATTTTACAATGTCAAATTTGTGAAATATCTTATATACCATCAAAAAATGTGACTATTAGTTGATAGCCTTTTGGCTATCTTCTTCAAGACCCAAGAAAATTTAGTGAACTATAAGAACAATTGGACTCATGATTTGATACTTTGTGCCAGTTGGGAGAATTAGAACTCCATTTTGAATATTGTCATTTCTAACAAAATCTACTAGATAAATGCTGAAATTCACAGGTGTTATGATAACTTCTTTTATGCTTCTGTTTACTGCCAGAAATTCTATTATCTCTCATTAATCCAAAAACATTTTGAAATGAAAAGTCCAGCAACATGACCACTCAGGTTTAAATATGAAGATTTAAAAAACAACATAAAATGTGTTAGGTAAAATCTAACAAGTATGTAGTTTCTATGAAAATAAACTTATATTCTCTACAAAACTCTGGGTCAAGCTATATAAGCATCTCTGTGAAAAACAGCAATCCTTCAGTTTCTAATATTTTATTTTAGATACTATAGCAATTCTGTATATTCACATATCCTTATGCAGAATTGAACGTATAGAAGACAATAAATAATATGTGGAATAAATCAATTAATGATAGGTGTAGTAAATGTTTAAATAAAGTTCATAGAGTTTTTTTGGTAATGAAGTGATGTAATTATGAAAATTCTATGCAATGGTAAATTAGGAAGTTTTTTGTACATAAAGATTTCCCTCTCCTCTATTTTTTTTCTCAACACCTTACTCAGGCACTGAATTATGCATCTTGCTACCATCCTTCCAAGTCCTGAAATTCAGGACACTTGGGTCTGTGATGAATTCTTCTTTATATCTACCTCTGCAGTGACCATTTTACTTTGCACACAGGTGTTCAATCAATGTCTATGGAGTTAAGTGATTAAATGAATCTTTGGTTGACCAGATTTATCAATGTGATAGTACCTTTCCAATAAAGGAATAAGAAATAGAAGTTGTGTGAAAAAAAATATTGATGTAAACAATGGGACGATAACATACATACAGCACAGGTAAATATAGATATATATCTTTTTTTTATTTCAGCATATTATGGGGGTACAAATGTTAAGGTTACGTATATTGCCCATGCCCCCGCCCCCCTTGAGTCAAAGCTTCAAGCGTGATCATCCCCCAGACGTTGCATATCTTACTCATTATGTTTGTATATGCCCACCCCCCCCACTCGGCCAACACCTGATAAATGTTATTCGTATATGTCCACTTAGATGTTGATATGTTAATACCAGTTTGTTGGTGAGTACATGTGGTGCTTGTTTTTCCATTTTTGAGATACTTCACTTAGTAGAATGGGTTCCAGCTCTATCCAGGAAAATACAGGAGGTGCTATATCACCATTGTTTCTTAAAGCTGAGTAGTACTCCATGGTATACATATACCACATTTTATTAATCCACTCATGTATTGATGGGCACCTGGGTTGTTTCCACACCTTTTCGATTGTGAACTGTGCTGCTATAAAACATTCGAGTGCAGATGTCCCATTTGTAGAGTGTCATTTGATCTTTTGGGTAGATGCCCAGTAGTGGAATTGCTGGATCAAATGGCAGATTTACTTTATCGCTTTAAGGTATCTCTATATTGCTTTCCACAGAGGCTGAACCAGTTCGCAGTCCCACCAGCAGTGTATGAGTGTTCCTATCTCTCTGCATCCACGCCAACATTTATTGTTTGGGGACTTTTTGATAAAGGCCGTTCTTACTGGAGATAAGTGACATCTCATTGCAGTTTTGATTTGCATTTCTCTGATGATTAGAAATGTTGAGCATTTTTTCATATGTTTGCTGGCCTTTATTCTATCTTTTAAGAAATTTATCTAAAAATTTCACAATAATGTAATGCCTTTGACCTCTTTTGCAGACACTTTTAAATAATACAAGGAGGATGTTGATTTTTAACCAACAAGGGACTTGATTAGTGCCCTGTGTTTGTTGGAATTAAAACAATACCTTAACCTCAAAGAATTTTCTTTCACAAAAGCCTTTAAAAAAATATATAGGCATTTTAAAGCACTTTCATGCAAATGTTTGAGGTTGAGAAACATTAGAAAATTGGAAAGATAATTTTTTGTCATGGCTAGAAAAAAGAAATAAAAAGAATGAAGGAATTTGAATAGAACTAGATATGTTAATCTGGGGAGAAAGTTAAAAACCAGAATGCAGAAGGATGACCTAGGTCTTGGATCCAACATCAGAATGAACTATGTAGAGGAATTTAATTCATCTGGAAATCCAACCGAGATCTGACAGCTCTCATTATCATATTGTGTTTGCTCACCTAGCAAAGGTTCTGGTTCATTATAATTTCTTTTAACAACACAGATGAAGCATCATAAAATTCCTACTCAAATTGCTGTCTTTTCTTGCTTCCTTCTTTCCCTTAATCTTCCTGACTATTAGGCAAAATTCAGCTTCCTTGAGGACATGGCGTGCTTACTTTACAGAAGGCTAAAATCATGCCATGCGTACATGGCATTTAGATATTGACCAAAGTGAGACTTTTTTTCTGTTCCTTACAGATTATTTAATTTGATTACTTATAAGTTGTTATAATATATATCTGAAGTACAGTGGTTATAAAATTTTGTTAGAGGAAACTGTTTCAAACTGAATTACTTAGAAGGAGACACTGAATATTTCATTTGGATCAATTGGTTCAGTTGGAGTACAGAGTCATGGAGGATCTAGTTCCCATTACAGATTTTGGTTTGTTTTCCTCTTACAAAGGAAATTTTTGTACCCTGACAAAAACTTCACCCTAATTTCAACTAGGTGGGTTGCAAATGTGTGTGAGTTTTTCAGAACAATTTATCAGCAAGTTTGAATATGCAGCTTTGTATCATGACTCTAGATTAATAGTATAATTTTTGTAGAGGGGCAACACTTTCCCAAAGCCAATAGTCACAGTTACTGAGTAATAAGGGGAAGTTTAAAGCTGACTAAAAAATTACCAACTCCTTCTTTAGTACATTAACTGCTTTTAAATGTTCCAAATCTAGAAACTAAAATATATTTTGTGCACTCTTAAATTTTAACAATTTCTTTTCCTTCTAAACTTTAACTAAAAGGATCAATTGAAAGGCAAATACATATTATTTATTAAGAATTTGTCATTTATTGATAAATCAAAATCATTTATTGTAGAAAACATTTCTCTTCATGCTGCTTTTTGATAAGTATAAGGTAAAATTGACTTTGGAAAACTACTTAAGCTTTTCTTTCTAATTTCTCTGTTCCAGTAAGCATGTTGTGAGTTTCTTATTTGGTAGTTACTTATTGACAGACATTGAAATAATAATCTTTAAATATTAAGTACTGGAATAACTTAAATGAGTAAAAAAAATGAGTACTATAATCTGAATGATGTCAGTCTTTTTCAAGTTTAGACTATTAAATTATTTTTTTTCTAGAATGATCAAGAAAACAAAAGCTAATTTTCTTTTTATTCATGATTTCTTCAAATTAAGAAAATAAGTGGCTGGCTATAGAAAATTAGAAAAAAGAAAATTATGAAGAATAAAACTAAATGGCTTATTCACATCTTGTGATAAGAATATAACTTGGTATAAGTTTTTATTATAAATTGATGAACTATAATTATATATATGTGGTACAAAGTGATGTTATGATTTATGAATATAATGTGGACCAGAGTGGGCTTCCTGGGAAGTGTCTCAGGATGCTAAGGAAGCTGGATGTCATCTCTGGTTCTCTTCTCCCCCTGCAGCAGCCATGGGCCTAGGGAAGTCTTCTCCCCATGGGGTTGTGCCAGCTTGGAGAAGACGGAGTTGGGGGTGGCACTCTCAAAGAGACCTTCCTCTTACCTTGCTAATAATAATGTTTTCATTCAGTTCTGTGGTCCCCTTGGGTGTCTCAAGCTTTTCCCAAGTATTGGTTATTTTCAAAAAGATGTTTTTGTTTGTGAATAGCTGCTAGCTGAACTTCCTAGAAGGGCAAGTGAAACCTAAGATTTCTTATTCTGTCATCTTGTTCAAGTTTAATCTTCTTAGTATAACATTTTTGTAGAGTAAAAGTATATAAAAATGCATATGTGTATATATCTATGTTTAAATATCCAGAAATGTGTCTTTGTAAACTTAGGAAAACATCTAAAAAGACCTGTTCTAAACTGTTAACATAGTTCCCAGTGTGAGACATGGGAGGAGAAATGGGGGGAAAAGCAGACATCAATTATATATATATATATATACACACACACACACACACACACATTGGGATGGTTTTATAGGTGGTTTCTTTTACTTTCTTTTTTTTGGTATTTTTTAGTATTTTTAAAATTAAATAGGGATAATAAATATTTTTATCACAGCTCAAAATTACATTTAGCACTTTGATAGACTACTTTTCAATATTTATTTAAATCTCTGATGATGATGAAATAATCTCATGGTTGTAAGAATTTTTAGGGATACAATATCATTAACTATTAAAGTAAAGCTATGGACAATCTCACAAGAAACCTACACACACCAAACTTACAGAGATTAATTATTTGAAGCATATCTGGTGTAGAACATGCTGTTATGAACTAAAGAGATTAATTTTGTTTTTTAAAACAAAGTCTTCAACTTTTCTATTTATGTTATAAGACCATCTAAGATAATGATATTTAATGAAAAAAAATATGCAGGTCAAATTTATATTTGTTTTTCTATATTTAGAAATTATACTTTCAAATATTTACCAATGCCTAACATGTGTAACTAAATTTTGGCCAAATATATTCAAATTATTGTTAAGTCACTTTGAGTCTTTTCATGTGGAAAATCTCTGTCTCTCTCATTGTTTTTATGTATGGAGATGTGTCCATATCAACATTCAGATATCAGGATTTGACTTGATATGCCATTCTGCTCAACTAGCAATATATTTTGAATATGATGTGAATATAAATAATTAAGATACAAGTTACATATAAATAAAGTGACCTTGTAAGTTTCTTTTGATGATAAGCTAAGATGTTTTGTACAGATAATGCATAAAGTTTCCAAAAATTTGTAATGTTTCAAAGACGATTGAAGAAAGGATTTTGTTAGGATTCAAAAATATAAAAGACAATATAAAATGACTACAATAAGTTAGAATAGACTTGTATCTAAGATGAGGAGCACTGAATAAGACTTTAAATAAATTTTAAAATTAATTTCCTTAGCAAGAAATGCTGGTTGTCAAAAGTTGTTTATCATAGGCAGGTAACTGATGCTTCTTGGTTAATGATTTTCCTCAAAATTATGTCCTAAACTCTTTAAAAATAGTCACATAGCTTAATGACAGTTCTAGTTGTTAAGAAAGTTATGTTCCAATTTTATTTCTCTAGCATTTCAATTTTTGTAGCAGATCTTTGGATCTACTTTGGGAGCTATGCCGTTCTCCATTGTCTGATCATATTGGATGATACATTTCTGTTAGTCCTAGAGATTTAAAAATACTGGTATTTTTTCACGACTTGTTTTAAATTTGATAGGCAGTGAGGATCACAGAGGGGACAAAGCCTTTACTCGATAATAAGGAGAATTAATCCAGGGCAATTTTGGTAATACCATGAAACATAATGGAAATCATGGTGTGTCTGAAGTAAGCCTAGCCTCACCTAATATTATAAGAGTTAACAATTGCTCTGCTTCATCACTAAAGACAAATGCCACCTGATAATAAGTACTGTTTGTTTCACATAGGCACTTGTGCACATTTACAATCTGTCAGTTTCAGAATATGGGTATCAGCTTTGCGGGGCGTTAGCCCAGAGCCAGGATTAGATGACACAAAACTATTTAGTCCATTTTACAAGTGTGACTTTATTCTGAGTAGTTTGGTTTGTGTGTTTCATGAATATCACCTTGGCTCTGTTAGTTGGCAAGAGTATTTCAGTTTTACAGTTAATATATAAAACTTTAAATGCCATATTCAGGGGACATTCATAAGAGTGTTCCCTGCTGTCTACATCATTTTCCACCCATCATCAAAACTTGACAGGTAGCCTTGTGATGAATACTTTAAAAGACTGAGAATGTTACCTTTCACTAAGAAATGCCACCATTGGGATGAATCAGATTTTGAATAAAAGCCAAACCTTTAAGTATGGATGATATTAGGAATACTATTCATATCCTGAGTATGCCAAAATATCTTAATTGGCATATTAATGAATAAATTAAATTTATTATGGATTTACTGGAGAATATTCTTTTTGAGTTTTGCTTTACCTGATCTCAATAACAATAGCAGTAGTAATGATAATGAGAGCCAACCTAAATTAAACAGTACTATGTAAAAGATTGCTAAATGTTTTATGGTTGTCTATTTGATAAGGATATACTATCGTATGAGGTAAAGAGTGCTGTTATTCTCATTTTATATCGAGAAAACTGACACTTGGCATATTAGTTTTCTATTTCTTTGTAACAAATCACCACAAACTTCGTGTCTTAAAACAACACCCATTTATTAGCTCATAGTTCTGCAGGGCAGAAGTCCAGGTGCTGCATGGCTTGGTTCTCTGCTCAGGATCACAGTGCTAAAATTAAGGTGTCAGCTCGGCTGAATTCTCATCTAGATCCTTTGCGGAAGAATCCACTTCCAAGCTTATTCAGTTTTTGACAGAATCTAGTTCCTTGAAACTGTGAAACTGAGGTCCCAGTTTCTCTGCTGGATGCCAGCTGGAGGTCTCTCTGGGACCCCAGAAGCTGCCCATGTTCCTTACCATCTTTGAAGAATATAGTAGGAATGTCCCTTGTGTCAAATCTCTGACTTCTTTGTCTCTGATCCCTATGCTCAGATTTAAAAGGTTCATGTGGTTAGGTCAGATTCATCCTTTCTTAAAATCATCTATGCTATATGATTAGCTTTCATAGGCAACACAGCTAAAATCTGATATAATCAGGATTTGAACCTATGGCTGATTATAGAGCTTTGCCCATTTTTGCCATATAAGTCTTGCATATTGAATTTAAAGTTACAGATTAAGGAGAGAATGTCTAGTTGTTATTTTATTACTATATGGTGCTCCTTGGAGGTCTGGAGTGATCCTAAATGGGCTATGTCATATTTTGCCTCATCCTAAACCTGTATTTGTTTTGTATTTTTTATTTTTATCACCATGGTACATATATTTAGTTTAAAAAATCATTACCATGAAGTTTATTTTCACTCTTTATTCAGAAATAAATTTAACTTACAGGAAACCTGCAAAACTTAAAAGTCCCATATACCTTTCACCAGGGTGTTCAATATTAACATCGTATTACATTTAACATAGTTTCTTTCTATATGTGCATATTATTTATTAATAGCTTTGTTGAGATAGAATTTACATGTTGTAAAGTTCAACTGTTAAAAGTAAACAATTCAGGGCCGGGCGCGGTGGCTCACGCCTGTAATCCTAGCACTCTGGGAGGCCGAGGCGGGCGGATTGCTCAAGGTCAGGAGTTCAAAACCAGCCTGAGCGAGACCCCGTCTCTACCATAAAAATAGAAAGAAATTAATTGGCCAACTAATATATATAATATAAAAAATCAGCCGGGCATGGTGGCTCGTGCCTGTAGTCCCAGCTACTCGGGAGGCTGAGGCAGGAGGATTGCTTGAGCCCAGGAGTCTGAGGTTGCTGTGAGCGAGGCTGACGCCACGGCACTCACTCTAGCCTGGGCAAGAAAGCGAGACTCTGTCTCAAAAAAAAAAATAAAATAAAATAAAAAAATAAAAGTAAACAATTCAATGATTTTCAGTACATATTCACTCTAATCTAATTTTAAATCAGTTCCATCATCTCCCAAAGAAACCTTGTAACCGTTATTGGTATTCTCCTTTTTCTCCCACTTAGGTATAGCCAACTAGTCTACTTTCTGTGTCTATAGATTTGCCACTTCTGGCCATTTCCTGTAGATGGAATCATACAATATGTGGTCGTTTGTGACTGGATTCAGTCCCTAATCATAATGTTTTGAGGTTCATCCATACTGTAGCACCTATTCATACTTCATTCCTTTTCATGGCCAAATATTATTCCATTGCATAGATTTCCTACATTTTGTTTATTCATTTATCAGTTGATTGACATTTGGGTTGTATCTACTTTTTGGCTACTTTGAATATTTTATACAAATTTTGTGTGAACATGTGTTTTCATTTCTTTTGGGTAAATACCTAGAAGTGATATCTAGGTCACTAGAAGTGGTATACTGGATCATATGGTAATTCTATGTTCAACAGTTTGAGGAAACTGGTGATCTGTTTTACAAAGGAGCTGTGCCATTTTACACTTTGACCAGGCAAAGTATTAGGGCTCCAATTTCTCTACGTCTTCACCAATACTTGTTATTGTTTGTCTTTTTGATTGTAGCCTTCCTAATAATGTATGTGAAGTGGTATCTCACTGTGGTTTTGATTTGTGTTTCCTTAATAACTAATAATGTTGAGCATCTTTTCATGTTCTTATTGACAATCTGATTATCTTCCTTGGAGAGTCGTCTATTCAAATCTTTAGTTCATTTTTAAATTGTGTTATTTGTATGTGAGTTATAAGGTATTTATATGCAACAGTTCTTTTCACAATTTTAAAAAATTTGAATGCATTTGTTTTTGTAATAATTATCATATAATAATTGTACATATTTATGAGGTGTAGTAATATTTTGATACATGTATACAATGTATAATGATCAAATCAGGGTAATTAGCATATATATAACCTCAAGAGTTTATAATTTATTTGTGTGTTAATAAGTCAATAACCTTTCTTCTATTTGAAAAATTACAATGGATTATTGTTTGCTATAGTCACCCCACAGTGCCATATAACACTAGAACGTATTCCTCCTATCTATAATTTTGTATCCATTACCCCAACTCTCCCAATTCTCCCTCCTCCTTATACTTGCCAACATCTAGTAACCACTATTCTACTGTCTACTTTTTAAAAATTGTTTTTAATTTCACCATATTATGGGGGTACAAATGTTCAGGTGATGTATATTGTCCTTGCCCCACCCAAGTCAGAGCTTCAAGCATGTCCATGTCCCAGATGGTGTGCATCACACTCATTATGTGTATTATACCCATCCCCTCCTCACCCCCATCTACCCGACACCATATGAATGTTATTACTATATGTGCACTTAAGTGTTGATCAGTCAAAACCAATTTGCTGGTGAGTACATATGGTGCTTGTTTTTCCATTCTTGTGATACTTCACTTAGTAGTATGGGTTCCAGCTCTACCCAGGATAATACAAGAGGTGATACATAGCTGTTGTTTTTTGTGACCAAGTAGAACTCCATGGTATACATATACCACATTTTGAAAAACTCTTATAGACATTGGCCTAGGCAAAGAATTTATGAAGAAGACACCAAAGGCAATCACAGCAACAACAAAATAAATAAATGGGACCTGATCAAATTCAAAAGCTTTTGCACAGCCAAGGAAACTATCACAAGAGCAAACAGATAACCTACAAAATGGGAGAAAATATTCACATGTTACATATGCTATAAATGGCTGATAACTAGAATCTATGTAGAACTCAGAAAAATCAGCAAGAAAAAAATCTACTCTCTACTTTTAAGATCAACTTTTTTGGCTTTCACATATGAGTGAGAATATGCAGTATTTATTTTTCTGTACCTGACTTATTTCACTTAATTTAATGTCGTTTAGGCTCATCAATGTTGCTGCAAATGAAAGAAGTTCATTTCTTTTTATGGCTGAATAACACATCACTGTTTATATACACCACATTTTCTTTATCGAGTCATCTATTGATGCACACTTAGGTTGATTCCATATCTTCGCTATTGTGAATAGTGCTGCGATATACATAGAGTAGAGATATCTCTTCAACATATTTATTTCCTTTCCTTTGAATACATAGCCAGCAGTCAGATTGCTGGATCATATAATAGTTTTATTTTTAGCTTTTTGAGAATACTCCATACCATTCTCCCTAATGGCTGTTCTGCTTCACACTGCCACCATCAGTATATATGAATTCCCCTTCCTCTACATCCTGTTATTTTTTGTCTTTTTGTCTTTTGATAATAGCCATTCTAACTGAGATGAGATGATCTTTCACTATAGTTTTGATTTGCATTTCCGTAATGATTAGTAATGTTGAGCATTTTTTCATATACTTGTTGGCCATTTGTTGGTTCATCATGTTGGTTCTTTGAAAAAATAAACAAAACTGACACTCCTCTTGTTAGATTAACAAGAAGCAGAAAAGAAAGGAGGAGGGAAAAAGCAAAAGGAAGCTGGAATGGTTAGGTGGGAAGAGCAGATTAAACCTCTTATCCAAGTCACACGAGAAATAGCCTACAAAGAAGAAAAAGGAAAGGAGCATTAAATTAGATAATCAGGCAGAATTTTAAGAATAATTGGTATTGACTCTTTAAATGCCAAAATGAAGCTATTGAAATAAAAATGGACTAAAGGATTAATCATTCTGGACACAATGTATTTAATGGAATCGCTGTCTAGTAGGAAAGGGATGTCCAACATGGTCCAATTGGAGACCATTATTTTTTTAAATGTTATATTTATATGCCAATAAGTTGATACTAATAAACATGGTAAAATATAGCTACTCTGGAGTTTACATGTATTCAGAGTAAGAAGGGAATGTATTGTGGAGGTGCTCTAAATTCTAGTCTCAAATACTTGGGCAAAAGATTTGGGCCAGAAATAGACTGGCTTAGGCCTGGTATCTACCTATAATCCAATTAGATGGGGTAGGAAGATGAGAAAAAGGCATACACAGAGGCATATAGTATAAATATCACCTGAGATCATTCTTATAGATAGCTCTCAGAGTAGAGGGAACATGGGCTAGAAAGACATCCTCAAAAATAGTGCTAATACCGAATGCCATTAGCTAGGTGGCTATGATGGCGTCAGAGATAAAGAATCAAGTCTACCTGCATGTTTGTGGGAGTGAAACCAATATACTTTTCTGTCCCTGTGCAAAGTAATTTTGTGATCAGGCAAACATAACATAACTACTTGTTCCAGGAAAGAATTGCTATTGCAAGCTAAGATGCTGAACCAACTAAAATAAAAATATCAGCAAGATGAATACAGGAAATTGTGTGGAGGTCTGTTTTCAAAACATCTTTCCATAGCATTAACTGAACCACAAAATTTCACTTTTTCTTTCTGACCTCAGTTGTGTTGTAATGGCATCATAAATTATTACATTAAGTATCATTGATATATGGGCACCATGAGATATTTAGCAAAAACTTTTTTAAACCTCAATTTACAGCCCCTGGTTGAGTGACCTTGGTCAAGTGAATAAAGTTATTGTTTAGCTACAGTTTCCTCGGTTGCTATATGTGGAGAATAATATCTGCCTTGAAAATTGTTACGAAGATTACAGAAAATGTCTTAGAACCATGCCTAACTCTCAATAAATCATAGTTGTTGATAATTCAATACAAAGACAAAACATAATAAAACAGAACACATAGGCATACAAAAACTAGGAGGGGTTAACTCATTCGCAAATAAAGAATTTGAGAAATTTATTATAAACCTGGAAGTGCTGAATTAATTTATCACTAATGGAGCATCTGTAACAGCAAGGGAAAAGGGACGATTCAGCAGTTTGCTCAAGCCAGAGAGGAAGCTGGTATGTCACATTTCTTTTGCATCATTCATTAGGCGATTCTGTGCTGAGAGCTTTGCAAATCAGATTTTGTATGGTGGGATAGAAAAGAGATTTCAAGTTTGAAACTCTTCCCTTTGTTTTGGCCTTTAAATATTACCACGGTATGGCTCATTAAAAGAAAATGAAGTAAAGTCTAGAAATATCTTTTTAAAATTTTAGTCACATAGGAAACTTGTTGCAGAGATTTTCAGAGGAACTTTTTCAAATTACAGACTTTTCAGAATTAGAAGCCTCTAAGGAACCAACTTGTCAGATCCTTCATGACTCACAAGATTGAATTTTCTACTGATGTGGAAAGACAGTGAATACATTTGTCTTAAAACCTCAGGGAGAGGTCCATTATTGATTTGTTCAAGGAGGTGGTAGTTCAGATTCAAGCTGATTATGTGTGTAGTGGGGTGCCAGTGTGACCTGCAGCTGAGTGCACTATTGGAGCTGAAACGTGACCAGGCATGCCTGGAGGACAAGTGGGACTGGTTCACTAGAAATCTATCTATATTGGGAATGAAGCACCTTCTAGGAGATAAATTATTCTAGAGGGAAGAGGAGTCAGATGTCCAATGGCATCTAAGCTGGTCCAATGGCAAAGACTGCTACCTGACAGGTAATTCTGAATATAGCAGTTTATGTTACTTGGATTCTTAACATCTCTCTAAACCTTCCTCCACTTTCCTGGTATTCATGTAAGTTTGAGGGACTGTGATAGTTAATTTTAGGTGTCAATTTGACTGGGTTAAGTAATACTCGGGTAGCTGGTAAAGCATTATTTTTTGGGTATGTCTGCAGAGTGTTTCTGGAGGAGATTGGCCTTCAACCAGTAGACTGAGTAAGGAAGATCCACTATCACCCAGTGTGTCAGGGGGGCATCATCCAATCTGTTGAGGACCTAAATAGAAAAAAAAAAAAAAAAAAAAAAAAAACAGAGGAAAGAAAAATTTCCCTATCTTTCCCTTTTGGAGTTGGGACACCCATCTTCCCCTGCTCTTGGATCTTAGAACCCCAAGAAGCCTTGAACTTCAGGACTTGCATCAGTCCTCTAGTTCCTCAGGCCTTTGGACTTCAGCTTGGCTGTGCCTCTGGCTTTTCTGGCCTCCAATTTGCAGATTGCGTATTGTGGGACTTCTCAACCTCCATAATTGCATGAGCCTATTCCCATAATAAATCCCCTCTAATCTATCTATGTCTATATATCCTATTGGTTCTGTTTCTCTGCAGAACACTGATTAATACCCAAATTATAATTCTTTTATCACAAATCTGTAATAACAGCTCTTAAAACATTTGGAAACAAGCAGTCCTTTTTGTTTACCTGTACTACATGGTATAATATCTAAGAGTGAGAGTTGGGAGGATGCCTTCAAACCCCATCCATCTACATACACTTCTGCATGAAGTATCGAATGTCTTCACAAAGCTGAGGACTCTAGGAAACCAACATCCTTTTGGTCTTTCAAGTGCTCCAGACAATGGTGGTGTCTGGTAAGGATGGTAACAGTGACCATCAAGATCTGGCACAGCTGTGAGCCTCAGATATTCACAGATGTGAGGCACCTTCATGTCCCACTTACAACACAGGCTCCACAAGTAAGAGAGAAAGAAATGATAGAAATTCATTCTTTCAGCAAGTAATTGTTGACTCAATTGACTAAATTTCTAGAATACTTAGATGTTGTAGAATGGAGCAACTTTGCAAGAGCCTGGAAGTCCTTCAGTAGGCACTGGAAGGCCATTACCTATGAAATATAGAATATACTCTTAATAGCAACTCCATGATAGCAGGGGTTATATCTGTTTTAATCACTACTATATCCCCAGAACCTACACTGGAAACAGGTACATAATAAGAGCTAATAAATATTTGTCAAATTTGTTGAATCAATATGATCTTATTTACTAGTCTGGACAGATTGTTAAAAAAACATGATATAATGGTCAATTTAATGAGTCAACTTGACTGAGCTATGGGGGTTCATATGTATTTGGTAAACATTGTTACGTTTGTGAAGGTGTTTCTGAATGAGATTAACATTTTAATTGGTAGACTAAAGAAAGCAGATTGCCTCCCCAATGTGTGTGAGCCTCATCTAATACGTTGGCAATCTGAACAGAACAAAAAAGCTGAAAAAGAGAGAATTTACTATCTCTGCCTGACTGTCTTGGAGCTGAAACATCAGTTTTCTCCTGCCTTTGAACTCAGACTCAGATTGGAACTTACCCCATTGGCTTTCCTGATCCTCAGGTCTTTGGTCTCAAACTAGAACTACACCATCAGCTCTTCTGTGTCTCCAGCTTGCCAACTGCAGATCATGGGACTGACCTCTCAGCCTCCATAACCCTGTGAGACAATTCCTTATAATATATATATTTGCATAATATGTAAATTATATGTTATATATTTATTTACATTATATTCTATGATTATTAGTCTGGGTTCTTCAAACAGACCAATATTTATATATACATATAAATGTATATTTATATATAATATATATTTATATATAGTTCATGTATATTATATGCACATAGATATGTATATAATATATACCATTATAAAAATTACCATTTTATATATATAATCCATGTATATTATATACATATATGTGTTCTGTTCTACCTTTCTTATGTTTAATTTGCTCTTATTTTTCTAGCTTCCTGAGGCAGAAGATTAAATTATTGATTTTAGATTTTTCTTCCATTTTCTCTTATTTTATTTTGTTATTTTTTTAGAGACAAGGTCTCACTCTGACACGTAGGCTAGAGTGTAGTGGCTAGATCATAGCTCACTACAGCCTTGAATTCCCGAGCTCAAAAGATCCTCCCACCTCAGCCTCCAGAGTAGCTAGTATGCACATACTACCATGCCTACCTAATTTTTTTAATTTTTATTATTTTGTAGGGACAGAGTCTCCCTGTGTTGCCCAGGCTGGCCTCAAGCAATCTTCTACTTTGGCCACCCAAAGTACTGGGATTACAGGTGCGAGCCACTGTACCCAGCTCTTCCTTTTTATTTTATTATTTTTATTTATTTATTTATTTATTTTTGAGACAGAGTCTCCCTTTGTTGCCCGGGCTAGAGTGAGTGCCGTGGCGTCAGCCTAGCTCACAGCAACCTCAAACTCCTGGGCTCAAGCAATCCTTCTGCCTCAGCCTCCCAAGTAGCTGGGACTACAGGCATGCGCCACCATGCCCGGCTAATTTTTTCTATATATATTAGTTGGCCAATTAATTTCTTTCTATTTATAGTAGAGACGGGGTCTCGCACTTGCTCAGGCTGGTTTTGAACTCCTGACCTCGAGCAATCCGCCCGCCTCAGCCTCCCAGAGAGCTAGGTTTACAGGCGTGAGCCACCGCGCCCGGCTTATCTTCTCTTCCTTTTTAATACAAGCATTTAATGCAAAAAATTTCCCTCTAGCACTGCTTTAGCTGTCTCCCACACTCAATCCTGAGAAATGAAACTAATGTATTTAACTATTTACATTTGTGACTCTAGTTACAAAAAGAGGGATAAGAGGGGAGGAAAAATACGATATCTGAGTAACTTGCTCATCTTGGTTAATAACTTACTGATAAAACAAGAGGAGGAAAATCAGTGAGCAGCATTACTCACAGATCAGTGGATATGGATAGCACCACCTAGAGCATAGATTTTCTTCTGGGGCACTGCTGGAGTTTGTTGCAGAGCAGAAGCAGAAGCAGTACTTTCAGAGCCAAGTTTTTGAAAAACCAATTAAAGAGTGTATAGTTGCTTTTTTAGGAAGTCTTCCATTGTTCACTCCTGTCCAGATTATGACATTCGTATGTGTGTAGCAGTGGTAGTAATGGCAGTGTTGCTGTCTCAGATAGGAAGAAGAAAGAAATGAATACAAAAAAGTAGAGAATATTTATTAAATAAACATTCATTATTTACTTAAGAAATAACAAGGAAGGACAGGAATTAAATCATGAAACTTCCTTTTATAATGTGGTTACTTCACCTTGAGTTCTAATCCATTGCAGCTAGACCTTGCTGCAGAAAAGTACTTGCAATCTCCTCACAACATAGCAACCATAATGATCTTTTAAAATATAAGTCAAATCATGTCACTCTGCACAAAGCCCTCCAGCCACTTCCATCTCACTCAGTGAAAACCAGCATCTTTACAGGGGCTTATAAGGCTCTGCAAGTTTGGCCCCCCATTGCCCCTGGCGTTCATCATCAATTTCTCTTTCCTTATTCACTCTGCTCAGGGCCCGGTAACCTCTTTGAATTTCCTCCAACTTCTCAGGCATCTTCCCCAATACAGGCTTTTATTCTTGCCACTCCCTCCCTGTGCCTGGACCACTTTCTCTCCAGATATCTATAGTGCTTGTTTCCTTACTTCTTTCAGGGCTTTGTTTAAATGTCCACTTCTAGGAGACTAATTCCCCAATTTCCCCATTTAAAATTGAAACCTGTAGGCAACAACCTGGGTTTTCCTTTAGTGCTTTATTTTTTTTCCTTAGGACTTATCACTCTCCAACATGCTATGGGGCATGCATGCTGAGTTTATTGTCCCTCTGTCTCTCCTCTAAGACAAATTCCATGTGGGCAGCAGCTATTGTTTCTTTTGTTCTGTGCTGTGATGCAGCACCTAAAACATCTACTAATACATAGAAGGAATTCAATATATTTTTGGTGAATAAGCGAATAAATTGAATGAATACTGTGACAATCTGTCTAGAAGTTGAATGTATTGAAATTGCTTGTCATAAAGCCAATAACATCAAAACCTTTTTATAAATCTCCTGAATGTGGAACCTTTTTGCTAGCTATTATTCTTTAGAAATTTGAATGAGTGGTGTTATTTGCAGATTCTATAGCTCTTTATTTCTCTAAGTCATATATCTTCTCTTAGCTCCCATTTGTCAAAATGGTAGGAAACTCCATATTATACATCACTGGGCCTCTTTCTCCTTTGCCAGGGTTGTGTAAAGTTCCTGGGAACCTATGAGCTCCAGAAAATTTGACAAGGGACTTGTCAAATTTCATTCTTTCCCCTGGCGTGATCACTGCTATCCTTGCATGTTCCCTTGGAGGCAATCCACTCTTCTGTGTCTTTGCCAAAGTTTGACAGCAAAGTCTTTGCCAACGTTTGGAGGGAGCTTTATTGTCTTCAGTCTAGCTTTCCGAGGTTCATAATGGCACCATGCCTCCTGTAGTCTTGCCACCTTCCATGGTTTATGCAAGGGAATGCGACATGAGCTCCTAATTCTCACAAAACCTGCAATTATCTTCCCATTTGAAGTGCAACGAACTCTCTTCCAAAGATTGCTACCAACTTTTTCTCTCCCATTTGAAAAAATTCTTCACGATCTCTGTTTAAAAGCCTTGAAAAAGATAATGGTCTCTTTCATGCAGCATGGGAGAAGAGGATGGTGAAACAGTCAACTTTTCTTTATAAAAACCCATTTTGTAGTAAAAAAAATCTTCTTAGTTTTCTACAGAAAAGTTGTGAGGTAAGTTTAGGGGCTTTCTTAGGGGCATTTGAAAAGTATTTGAAAAGAGGATGAGGCGGGAGGATTGCAAGAGTCCAGGAGTTCGAGGCTACAGTGAGCTGTGATCATGCCACTATGCTCCAGCCTGGGTGACTGAGCAAGACCCTGTCAATGGAAGGGAAGGAAAGGAAAGGGGAGGGGAGGGGAGGGGAGGGGAGGGGAAAGAAGGGGGAGGGGAGGGGAGAGAAAAGGAAAGGAAAGGAAGAGAATACCATAACATACTTTTTGAAATAAAAGAGAACATTAGGTTTTTAATAATGACAAAAGTTAAACAAATCTAATTCATGTAAAGTTTTTCGAGAAAACATTGAATGAAAGGTAATAATGCAGACAAATGGTAAACTGTAGCAAAAACCCCCAGATATTTGTAGCATGAAAGCAAATGTATTTTAACAGAAAAAAACATTAGTGATGTGTTTTAAAGTGAATAATTTGCTAGCTCATGTACAAACAAATATTTCTTTAAAATCATACCCTCAAGTTTATTTTTAGAATACTATAAAATATTAAATATAAGGGATAGTTGATGCTATTTGTGGACTGCTTAATATCTGTATATTTGGCTGTTTCTTAATTTATTACAAATTCTCAATCTTTGTTTTAGTTTTATTGCAGTCACTGAACTGAGTCTGAATGAATGATGATAATAGTTATTCTTAAATAGCATTTACCCTGTGGTAGAACACTGATCTAAATGCTCTATAGTTTTCCAATTTAATCATCCAAATTCTTTGAGAAGGTACAATTATTGATGAGGAAACTTGCCCAAGATCACAAACTTACTAAGTAGCAGAACATGGATTCCCATCACAGTCTTACTTCAAATCGTCCTGGCTTAACTATTCTTAATGTATCTCCCATTTGCCTGTTTCAAAACCATTCTTTGATTCAGTGTGATGGCTAATTTTATGTGTCAAGTTAGCTAGACTATGGCGGCCAGTTGTTTGGTCAAACACTAATCTAGATGTTTCTATAGATATATTTTTTAGATGTGATTATCATCTGCAGTCAGCTGACTGTAAGTAAAGCAGATTATCCTTCATAATGTGAATAGGCCTCATTCAATCAGTTGAAGGCCTTAAGAGCAAAGAGTAAGGTTTCCCAGAGATGAAGGAATCCTGCTTTTAGACTACAACATAGAAATTGTGCCTGAGTTTCCAGTCTTTGGACTCAAGACTGCAACATCAATTCTTACCTGAATCTTCAGCCCTCTGGATTTCAGACTTGCCAGACCCTACAATAACTATGTGAACCAATTCCTTAATATAAATATTTCTCTCAATCTCTTTGGATGGATGGAAAGATAGATAGATAAGATAGATAGATAGATAGATAGATAGATAGATAGATAGATAGATAGATAGATAGATCCCATTGCTTCTATTTCTCTGGAGAACCCTGACTAATATACTTGGTGTGGTAAATTTGAAAGATGGTTTGATTACACGTCAAGGGGGTTCTGCACTTGGTGCTAGTGTGCCAACTGTTAATTACTGGTTTGTAACAAGACATACAAAAAAAAAGTATACAAAGTGGGAGTAAGCATTTAGAAATCATTATAGCAATTGACATACCATGGTATCCAAGCTCATGATCAATGAATTCATCATGTTTAACACAATATAGATCAGTATGGATGCTGCGGAACTTGCACTTGTGTGGTGATTTGTGTACAGTAATCATATGTGATATTTTAAAGTTAGTTTGTGAACTATAACTGAAAAGTATATTAAAATCTGAGAATAGGTAAACTTTAAGTATTTGTAGCTTATTTTTATTACTTTATGTTTTAATAAAAATTTAAATTTTATAATTTAACATCGCTAGTTATGTTTGGGAAGTAAAATTCATATTATTTATAGTTCTAATTTATAGATAGTATTTTTCTAAGCCTGGTTCACTGGATTTTTTTCATCAAGAGAAAAGAAACTTTTCTCCGGATATGGAAATAAAATGTAAATGATTTGTAAGAGAGGAAGACCAAAAGAATCTACACTAGTTTTAGCTGGAAATCTGATGATACCTTATGTGGAAAGTTTCGTTTTGTGGCTGCCATTGATGGAGAAGTGATGAAACCTTAGTGAGATAATTGTGGAGATGTATAGGCTAATAAAATAACAAATCATCAAAACTTAAGCCAGATTTGCATTCACAGTATAAAAAATATGTTCAAATATAAAAGAATTATTGGAAAGAAAAGATATTGCAATAAAAAGCTGACAGAAGTAGATGTTCATTATTTCACATATAAACATTAGTGCTTTATGGGTTACCTGTAGTGTAACACTATATACACTTGATGAGGGTTAGGCAAGAGAATGTATTAAGGATTTTTAATTGGAAATGTTGGAAGACTGTGGCAAAGAAGGTAGCTAAAGTACTTTACAATGACATCAAAGCTTGACATATTCAGGCACTGACAAAAGATATGGAAAACCAAGTCAGAATAAAGAAAGCTAGCAAAGTATTTCTCATTGCAACTTGACAAATGCACAGATATTGTTAGCATGACAGTTCTTTTTTATATGTGTAATTTGAATATGATGATGATGATTCTGTCAACAAATATGGTCCAGAGTTTAAATTTAGTATGAGGACAAATTCTTAGTATGGGACGTAGTTGTAATGACAGGAAAATAATCTGAAGTAGCTACCCAAATTAAGGAGCTTGTGCCAGAATGTACATCAACTCACTGTTTCCAACACTGATGAAGTGTTGCCTCAAGGAAAAAGGAAAAACAAAAGGTAGCTGAACTGAATAATGAACTAAGGAGTAAAAATTGTGAATTACATAAAGGCAAATAAAATAAATTCAGAAGTATTCCCTTTATTATATAACAAGGAAGCTGATCATAAATAACTAGGCATTCTGACATGGATGGTTATCGACAAATGTTTGAATCATGGAACAAACTTAATTTTTCTACAATGTTGAAAACCAGCTTTGTTTCAACGTTTTAAAGACCTTTAACAAGATGCCAGTCTTGTTTATTTGTCTATTTGTGATATTTTTCATGATCTTTAATTTTTCCATGCAAGAGAAGAACGTAACATGTTTTCCAATGGAAGATAAAGAGAAAAGGGCAAAATGAAAGTCAGAAGCTTGGAAGAACAGAGTTTTTGTAGAGTGTTACTGCATATCCCACATTGGAGCAATCTTATGCAGCAGGGCATTTTGAAGAAGCACATCAGCTAGATGAAATTTCCATGGATTCTTTTTGGAAGGGGGAAAGATATGGATATACATCTATCTGAAACTTATCCCCCCCCCCCCGTATAATTTCTTGAAAGATTAAAGATAGCATAAATAAAGAATGTTCAGCTTAGTATTAATTATTTTTCTTTACTAAAAGCATTTCTTTTTGGTATTCTCCTTTTATTGGTAAATCTACTTTTCTTCCATTCTGCTGTATGTGCCTAGAAAATCCTTGATGATGATTATGATGATGATGATGGTGGTGATGGTGATGCCGATGTTGCTACTGTACATCTCTTTAATTTAAAACTATAAAATATATGTCTTCTTTTGTCCTCTTCCTGGAATAGCAACCTTTACATTCAAGAGTGCCATTTGACTTTGTCACTGAAAGTGACGCATTTAATCTTTTCAGATATCTTGGTAGAATGCCACAAAAGCTTTTAAAATGGCATTTTAGTAGAGAAAGATGTTCTGGCTATCAACAACTATAATTACATACAAATTGTTTCCCAAATTACCACTTTTACTTTTCTTGTTCTCCAATCTAAGACCTACAGTAAAAAAAAAAGAGAGAGAGAGAAAAGTTCTGATTCATTTACTCATTTAGCAAACCCCTATAAAGTTATGAAGGATTATACTGTCAATAAATGTGGTTTTCTCTAATCCTTACTCTCTTGAAAAAAAGAAGAAACAGTCACCTGTTCTGATGGTTAGTTCAGGTATATGGTGTCATATACTAGTTGAATGTGACATAGCAGAAATAGCAGATATTTAGAGATTTTGAAACAAGTCATAGTTGTAAATTTTTGTTCAGTTCTCTGGGTTAGAAAGTAACAAAGTCTATCTCCAGTTCATCTGAAGTCAGCACCACACACACAATTGTCCCTTCTCTCCTACCTCCTTCTAGTCACCCTAGCATGTAATGCATCTCTCCAGGTATTTGCACTTTTGTAGGTTTAAAAGACTTCTATTGAGATAACCAGTAGGAAATGGCAGTGTCAGAACTTTATATATTTGGAGATGACAGTGATGATTTTCAGGTCTAAGGCCCCAGGTATAGTGAAAGAGACTATTTTGGGCAGCAATCTTACCTTTTTAGCAACACGTGACCAGTTACCTACTGGGTCTGTTGTGTACACCCTGACTGATGAAAATGCCATTTGAGCTTCTGGAGAATGTCTATAAATAGGGACATGGTAAGTTCATACTGAACGCTGTGAAGACTAGAGGTGATGTACCAAGATCATTGGCTTGGTCATCATAAGACCTGGCACAGAGCCAGCTCCAACATTTATGACCTGAATGATCTCAGGGAAGTCACTCTAACCTCTCTGAGTCTCAGTTTCCTTAACCATAAAATGGGAATAATATTACTTCATGGACAAGTTATGAAGATTACATACAATAATACAAGAAGAAATTTTTACACAGTATATACAAATGTATAACTTTAGAAGCAATAGGTCTTCTAAATTTGACTCATGTGTTTGTCATACAGTTTACCCCTGAGGCTGTCAGATCCATCAGTAGCTCTCAATAGAAAACAGCCTTTCTTGGACTTTGTATAATTTTCCAGACATTTCTAAAACCTTCTTGAACTTCTTTTTCATGTTCCCCAAGAAGACTAATTTCAAACTTAATTTGAACACTTTCCAATGCGTCTGCCTGTCCCCTGTTCAAGATTCTGCTCTGTCTGTGAGCTGCTTATGCACAGCTCTGGGCTGCCCTGGCTCAGGCTCCTCTCACTGCCTCAACATGACCCCTATCTCTCCTTGATCTCTGATGTCGCCAGAGGAATCTGCTCTTTCCCTTATGTCCCCACCTTGCCTCTGGGTCTAATTTATCTCTTCTTTCCAGCTGGGTAGAAAATACTTTGGTCTTTACTTTCTTCTTTCAGGGAAGAGGGTAGCAGAGGAGTTTAGGGCTCTCCTGGGAGAGTTCTCACAGACTTACCACAGTCATCTCCACCTCTCTAGACAAGATGTTCACCTCCCGGCTCTTTGGCCCCGTGTGTGCCCACTGCAGTTTTCTCTGGCACAGACTACACTGAATCTGGCCTATCATGCCAAGCTCTTTTCTCATTCATGGGATTGTTCTTTCATGGTCCCCACTAGGGCTTTCTCCAATCTATTGTCTCTTGTCCCTCAGTACAAACTGCATTCTGATTGTCTTCTTTGAGCCAATGTGTGCAAATCAGAGATTGTACCAAGATGTTGGAGTGTATACCAATAAATTGCTTATACCAAAGTACTAGAACCTCACCTAAGACCTCCATTCACTATAAATAATTTGAGTAAAAATAACTGAATTGCTTTAAAAATAAAGGTTACACATAACTCAAGAGGTAGTATCAGAATATGTAACTCTTCAAAAAAACCCTGCTTCTTTAATATTAATATAGATGCTGATTGATCGACCCTCTTATTATTATAAAATGTCACCCTTTGTCTCTAGTAGCAATTTTTGTCTTAAAATTGTGTCTATTTTTCTGATATTTAGTATAGTCATTCCATCTCTTTTTTGTTACTGCTTGCACACATCTTTTTCTATACTTTTATAGTCATGCCTCAGAGTTATTGCTGGTTCAGTTCCAAACCACCACAATAAAGTGAATGTCACAATAAAATAAGTCATACAAATTTTTTTTGGTTTCCTAGCACATATAAGTTATGTTTGCATGATACAGTAGACTAGTAAGTATGCAATAGCATTAAATCTTTAAAAAATGTACATACCTCAATATTAAAATACTTTATTGCTAAAAAATTCTAGTGATCATCTGTACCTTCAGTAAGTCATAATCTTTTTACTGATAAAAGTTCTTGCCTCAATATATCAGATCTTTTATGATATCTTTTATCTTTTAAGATATATATCATGTCTTCAAGTGGAAATAAAGTGTTGTTATTAAATATTGATGCTAACTACCATTGCCTTCTTGAGCCTTTGAAACTGAAATTTATTCTCTTAAATACATTAGTATTGACAAGGTAGTAAAGATATCCCAGCACTAAACTGAGGTTTTTTTCTTGACTAACCAAAAGAAATAAAACAATTAAAAACAAGAGAGCTTCTGCCCATGTGATTCAATGTTATTTAGTGCATTGCTTAAGATTCCTTGTACACAGTCCACATTTTGTAAAATGCTGAACTAGTGAGAGCAGAACAATTTTTCTACTCTTTTTAAAGACACATACTTTCAACATATAAAATATTTGGGGCTTATTTCATTGAGCATAGCTGAGCAACTAAGGGTATGAAACTGTATATGGTGGTTCTTCTAAATTGGTGCCTAAAAAGTACAACAGTCTGCAACAGGGAAAGGCCATCAGATTCAAAGGACCACTGGGTTCTTGTATTCACCATATATTACTCTAAAGCAAAATAGAAACCTTATTTGTGTTGTGAGTCTACTAAGTCTTTCGTTGATAATAAGTCACTGAACAAAGTAACACTTTTAATTCTCATAGTGATTGATTTACAGAATGTTAGTGTTAGAAAGTTCATTGGAAGACCTTGAAACTCAACTTTCATTGTTGTATGAGCAAACTGAATACTGGTAGGTGAAGTGAATCCCCCTGAGTCCTCCAGCTACTTCATGGCAAAACCTGGCACTAGAGATCTGCTTTTCCTTGCACCTGCACATTAGACTCACCTGAACAGCTTACCAAAACCAATGATACCTGAACCTCACCTGAGACCAATTAAATCAGAATCTCTGGGGGATGGGTCTAGGGCATTGATAGTTCTAAAAGATTTCCAGATGATTCTAACATGAAGTCAGGGCTGAGAACCGTACATATGCCACTCTCATGTAGGGTAAGATTATTTACAAATATTACATGATGGACTTTTTTAAAAAGTTTTTTTTCATGATTCTGTTTGCCTTAGCTCTCTGAGCATAGATGCTGAAGTATCCATTGCTTTAGGATGGGGTAGATAAAAACCAAGGAGAAAAAAGTCATTGTTCAGCTTTCATTTTCAAAATAGACTTTAAAAAGTGTATAGCAAAGAGAGTTTAAAAGCTAGACTTTTAATGGCAAGGACAAGGCACTTGAGAGAGAAAAGCTTTTTCTGAATTCCAAAATCTTTCTTTTAAGTATTAAAAGTCAGATGCTGGTGGACTCCAACATGAATTATAAGTGAACCACAGAGGAGGAAAGATGAAGGATATGTGGAAAGAGGCATTTCCAACTACACAGAAATTAGGGTAAAAACAACAATGATGACCACTTTCCTGAGTTGGAGGGCAGAGGGCTCACAGAAAACTGGAAGCAAACAAAGGATTCATGTCTTAGACTGGTTAACTGATATATATTAGTCAGTGTTCTCCAGAGAAACAGGATGAATAGAAAAAATATATATGGAGAGGGAAAGAGAGAGAGAGATTTTTAAGCCATTGGCTCATATGATTTTGGAGACTAGCAAGTCCCAGATCTGCAGGGTGGGTCAGCAGACTGGAGACTCAAGGGAGAGCCAACATTGCAGTTTTAGTCTGCCGGCAAAATTCCTTCTTGCTGGTGGGGATGGGCTGTGGTCTTACTCTATTCAAGTCTTCAACTGATTGCATTACTCACATTAAGCAGAACAATCTGTTTTATTCAAAGTCCAACAATTTAAATGTAACTTTGATCTAAAAAATGTTTCTTCACAGAAACATTCAGAATAATATTTCCTCAACTATCTGGGTACCGTGGCCTGACCAAGTTGATACATAAAATTAACCATTATACCTGGTATTTGTGCAGTTGTGCTTATACCAGACCTATCTCCTCTCTCCTTTCCACTCTGCCCCAGCCAAAACTCAAGGGGCAAAAATATCTGGATTCGAGGGCCAAAATACAAAAAGAGTCCCAAGAGAAAACTTTGTTGTCTGGAGGAATAGTATGAGGATCTTCACCTACCAAAGCTTGATTTACTGCTAGAATTAATTAAAAAAAAAAAAATAGGAGAGAAGTTACATATATGACAGCACAGTATCTAAAAGTGCCAACAAAAAGTCTTGAATATTTTAGCTGCTAAATAAATGTTAGTTGCTCTAGAAATATTATAAAGTATCTGATTCATTCATATCCAGTGATTCACTTGTTACAGTTTTTTTTTTTTTTACTTGTTACAGTTTTTAAATCAGTGCTAAATTACCTGGTCTCTTTTTTGTAGATGGAAGAGCTGGGGAGAGTTAAGTATGGGGAGAACAGGAGCAGGGATATGCATATACCATCCCCCAAAGTTCAGATTATTAGAATGAAAATGCATAATGGAAATTAATTTTCTCTTAAAAAATTTATGTTCTCTCACCAGTGGGCCATTTTCTATGTTTATTCACAGCAATTTACTGACAGAAAAATACACAAAGCTTTAAAAAATGTGTTTTGGACAGATAATGATTTTAAAAGCAGGAAAAATGTATCTAGTCATTGAAGAGGTATATACTTGCAAAAAAAAGTAAATTAACATTTTAAGACAATTTTTCATCAAAATGAGTTTTACTTCTAAAACATGCTGAGCAATATGCCCTCTGGATACTTAATATAAATTCATTTGAAAGGCATCTTAGATCTTTGTACCCAGTGATCAATCGCTTTGTCTTTATTTTTATTTTAGAAAGCCAAAAAGAGACGATAATTCCTCTGAATAATACAGACCAATATTCAGCTATTTGCTGGAATTTCATAGCTTTGTGTGAGAATAAATATACATTCATATTAGTTCTTTATTTTAATCCTTCATCTGGGCAACAAAGGTTTGATCAGTTACTAGCTTTTTGTGTAATGCAATATGCATAGCGAAAATCTTTTACCTAACTATGACTATTACATTAGCAACAGATTGAGAATCTGTGTGACTGGCATCTATAGGAATTAATCAACTTATTGTTTTAATTATTTATAGTAGATTTTGGCTTAGGTCAAATTCAATTTAATGTTTAATATGAAATTATCAGCATATTTGTATTTTATATGCAAACACATACACTAATATTGAGAATAAGGTAAAATCAACATGCTATTAAAATGATATTTTGGCCACAGTACTCAGGAATACCTAAATCCTCCTCTAGAAAAATATCTCTCAGAATTTTCTGGGAAGAGATAAATGAAGATGACAATGACCAGTTAAACAAAATAATATTTTATTACAAATTAAGTCTCTGCTGCTCCAAAAACCATTGACAAAGTCTAGTAAATTGTGCTGGGATTTAATGGAACTCGTGCCTGAGCTAGATAAATGAGTAGCTGTCATCTTACTGAGTGCAGACCTGACATTTAGAAATGATCACCCTTATAAAACAAAAAGCTATAACTGCAAGCTCAGGAAAACATGAAGACAAGCAAGCAAAAAAGAGTTTTTGCTCCATTGGTCCAGCACTGGGTTGGCCTAGACCAACTGCTGCAGACCTTCCAACATCAGGGTAGAGTCTCCTGCTATTCAGGAGAATGGGAGAGACAGTGTGTGTGTGTGTGTGTGTGTGTGTGTGTGTGAGAGAGAGAGAGAGAGACAGACAGACAGACAGACAGACAGAGAGACAGACAGAGAGACAGACAGACAGACAGACAGACAGAGAGATTTGGTACCTTTACCACTTTCTACATGTGGATGGAAGAGAATTAAGAAAAGCAAAAATCGAAGTCCCCTTGGAAGCTCCACCTGCAGGAAATTCAGCATGTCAGAAGTCAGTTTCCAAGCAGTTCGGCCCTATCTCCCTGGGTGGAGGGAGAAGGTGGGGGAGGGCAGGACTGTTGACCATTAGTCCTATTTGGTCACGGAAAAGAGGCAGAGAAGAACCTAGAGCAGCCCCAAGGCTGATATCTGTCCCACAGAGAAGTTCATGAATCAGTAAGATTTTTTGGTTTTCACAAAATATTTTTTCACCCTTGTAATTTTTATTTCTTTAGACTCATGAGATATAATTTAAAAAACAAAACCTTTTTTCCAGCATTAGAAATCTCATCTTAAGGAGGATACACTCAAATTTCACTCATCCACTCAATACTCACTGAGAACAACATTTAGTTGTTTGAGAGGTAAAAAGAGGGATCAAGATGATTCTTCCCTTGCATTTTAGTAGACATTGTCAGAAATAACTAGAATATAAACTATAAAGTAAAAAGTGCCATAAAATATGTCCAGCTCAAGGACACTGAAAGTTTAGAGAAAATAATGATTTTTTTAAAGCAACAGATTTCACTATGATTTTTATGAAGTAGTGTTATGGGTTTTGGAGTGACTGTTTAAAAATGTCAAACAGAACTCATGGAATATGTCTTTTGAAGAGGGACAAAAAGGAGATAAGAAATATATGCCTGAATGATTCAAATATTGATGCACCTGCTCCAAAGCTCCAAAACAAATTAGAAATTTTGTTTCATGATTGCAATTAGTCTTTAAAAAGATGGACATCCATTAACAGGGTTTAATAGTATAATGACAAAACAGTTATAATTGTTCTATTCTGGAAAGAAATAAAAATTGAAAGCAGACGGCTACTAAAGGAATTGAAAAATAAGCTTACTAACTTAATTTTTGAAATCTGGTAGAGAAGATGCATTTTAGGAATCTTCTGCTTTATATGTATAAAGGACTTGAAGAAAATGAATTTCTTTCCTGCTTTGTTCTTTGCTTCTTTCTAGTTAGCTCCGCCCTACCCTTCTTTTATCCTCCTCATCCCACAGAATCCTAGCTTAACCATTTACATTTCTACTGTAATAGAATATAAAATATTAGGATACTTTCAAGAACCTGGAAGCTGAGAAAAATTCCCTACAAGATGAAATTAATTATAATAATTTGAGAGATTTAAATAATGAGTTGAAGGTTGCAAAAGACAGATATCAGACCATTATAAGGAAGAACTTCCTAAAGGTTTGGATGGATTAAAAATACTTTACTCAGGTGTTTCTAATACTTTGATTTACTCAAATGAGAACTGGAAAATCCATTATTGGATGTTGTAGCGTTGATATACACACACTCACTAGGGTTGGTGAGGAGCTGGACTAGTTGATATGTAAGTTTTCTTCATGTACTGAATGACCTTCTATCACTGAAATTATTTTCTAACAAAGGGGTTATTTGCATTATGCTCCTTTCCCAGAAAATTGTAGCACCTACATAATTTAACCCCCAAAACAGTTTTGAACTGAGCCATCCCAATAATCACGAACCTGCACACATGTGCCATACAGGGGGAGAATGAACTTGGAACACAAATTAGATGTGAGATGCTAAGTTGCATAAGCACATACAATTCATGCCTATTATCTCCAGTATATTGTATAAGAATTAGATATTTCAGAAGGTTGGATGTAACTTTAAGTTTTAGGATGGGAGCTTAGTATAGTTCTGTTGAGTTAAATGGAATGTGGCCAGCAGCCAGGCATCTTTGGTGCCTATATGCAAAATTCCCACAAATATAGCCTAATTGCTAATGAAAAATCTATGCATATTCTTCAATATGGTATGTCTTCTAGTGGGCTAGGGCCTGGGAGAGAATGGCTCAGATCTCTGGGCAGTATAGAAGATGCAAGGAAGTATTACAAGAGCAAGTGAGGAGATATACTTGAAATTATAGCAGTGCCTTTATTGAACATGCCATTATGGATCACCACTCATGACTGCTAGAGCTGCCACCACGGCAGTGAGCAGACAGACTCAATTTCAGGTTTGATGTTATTCAGTTAATAGGCCTCCTTCTAATCAGTTCCTCTCTGGCATAGACAAATATCACCAACTTTGGCCACACTGCCCAAATAATCTATATCTCTTAAGATTAGAACATCAGATTGCAACCTCAACATAGGCTATCTCTTTGGAATAGTGTTATATTAATATGTATCTTGAGACCCTTACCAGTAAGCCTAGCTGTTCTTCCTTATAGCTAAGTATAGCACCCCATGTATGAATCCCATGATATCCTTGTCAGAATGTTTTTGCCTGCTAGTAACAGAAAACTTAAACTAGCTTAAGCAATAAAACAATTTGTTGGCTACCCTAACTTCTCAATTTCTCATGCCCTTGTAACTTCTTTAAATTTCCAACACTGTTGTTCTAATTAAAATTTATAATATATTTCACCTAAACTTTTGCAGTTGTATCCTACCTGGTAATTCTGCTACTCATTAATGGTTTTCTACAATAGCCATCTGTCTATCCATTCAAGATTTTGAGTGCCTACTATGCTATTTTGGGGAGAAAACACATCATTGAATAAGTTATTTCACAGTCCTTAAATTTAAGGAGTTGTGTTCGTGAGGAGAGGCTAGGCTATGGTACAACATCAAGTGAAATCTCAGAGGCTGATAACACAGGTCCACTCTCTCTAACATCTTCTATAGGATGACTGTGGCTCTGCTCCATACCATATTCACTGTAGGACCAAGATTGTTAGAGTAGCCTCAATGTGGAAATTTGCCCACAGGTGTGGTACAAGGAAAGAAGTATGACAAAGCGTAAACTGTTTCTCAAAATTTCTGCCTGTAAGTGACCTGTATCACACTCATTTATATTTAACTGGTCAAACAAGTTGCTTGACATGTCTAACTTTAAGGAGTAGAGGAAACATACACCTCTTCCAGGAAGGCACATGGATATTGGTAATGAGGCAGGAGAATGGCTTGAGCTCAGGAATTTGAGACCAGCCTGAGCAACAATGAGGCCCCATCTCTACTAAAATAGCAAAATTTAGCCAGGCATGGTGGTGTGCACCTGTAGTCTTAGCTACTTGGGAGGCAGAAGGATCACTTGAGCCCAGGAGTTTGAGGTTGCTGTGAGCTAGGCTGACATCATGGCACTCTAGTCTAGGCAACAGAGTGAGACTCTGTCTCAAGAGAAAAAAAAAGAGTAATGCAATCAACCATGTGACCTTAAAATATAGAGCAGTGGTCAGCAAACTACAGCCTGCTGTATGTTTTTGTAAATAAAGTTTTATCAGAACACAGCCACATCCATACACTTTACATTTTATCTATGGCTGTTTTTGTGCTACTATGGCAGAGGTGAGTAGTGGTGACAGAGAACATACGGCCTACAAAGCCTAAAATATTTACTGTTTGGTCCTTTACAAAAAATGCTTTCCTATCCTGATTTAGAAAGGTGAAAAGATTATATACATAAAATGAACTATAATATTTAATTATGCATTTTCGGTGTTTACTAGCACTTTTAGCAACAACGGTGATTGCGTTTTTTCTATACAGATTGCATTAGGATACAATACATATTTTTGACAAAATATTGGTTTCTGGTGATGAACAATCTTCTGGTAGCTTCAAGATTCCATCCAGCATTTTTAAGTTTGGCAAACAGGAGAATACTCTAAAGCAAAAGTTAAAAAAAAAACAGTAACTATATTGCACAAAAGCATTTTATTTCACTTACTCTCTTTATAAATAAATGGATGTTCTCTATTGTTACAAAAGACAAATGGCTATCACTTTATTCTGTTTTCCTTATCTTTGCAGTGGAGTTAAAATAGAATATCATTCATGTTCATTGCGCTGATGATCCTGCCATAGCTTGCCCTCTCAGGGATCTAATAGATCTTTCAGCAAATGGTTAAATATTGATCAGAGAGGTAGGACTAAATACAATCTGTTTTTATAAGAGAATTCCATTCCAGCTCTTACAAAGTTCTATAAAGCAAAAAAAAATCAATAAGTGGATTTAGCTGAAAAACCATGAGAGAAAGAATGAGATCATGATATATGTGCTCATTATACAGCTAAAAGTTTAGAAAAATAGAGAGAAAAAGTAAAGCAAGTCTGTTGTTAATGAGAGTTAAGGAAGAATTGTGGCTGGGAAATATAAAAGAGAGGGTGGGAAATAATATTGTGCTGAGTTATTTTCTCTTGGCACAGAGGACTTTTGAAGCTCATATTTCAAATTTAGAGAGTCACTTCCATGTTCAGGAAGAGATCCTTCAGGTCAATCCAGTTAAACAGTGCCCATATACACAGCAGAGCTATAAAGCAGCATTTTCTTTCAAATGGACTTCTTTTTAGATCTGGGGGCCCAGGCCAGAGGAAATGTGTGGCATCTGAATTTGACCAGATGAAAGATACTGAAACCTCTCACCAGGTGTGCTAAGTCAATTAAAATGATAATGATGACCTCCTTGAAAGCTCCCATTGGCTGCATGATTTTCCTACCATTAAATGCTTTCTGTGAATTATCTCTTTTAATCTTCACAATAACCCTGTCAGGTTGGGTTTTTATCACTTTAAATAACTTTAAATAACTTGTCCTAGATCATAAAGTCTGTAGCTAACAGAGCAAAGATTAAAATCTAAGTTCTGGTGTCAATGTTCAGACTGCGCTGTCAGGAACTCCTAAGCACTGCTTATTTTTAAAAAGTCAAGCTGCAGTGAACTACTATCACACTGACTCCTGAAGAATGGTAGAGAAGTTTGCCTGTAGGTGTCCCAGGAATAGAGCCACCTTCTACCTAATGGGACTTACACTATTAGCTCTATCATTAAGTCCTTTCTCTTTTGAATTGTGCTGTCTTCTTATTGGAGGATCTGAAACAGAGGAGGAAGGGAAAGACAGTCACAATTTTAGGTGGCAATGATCAAGAAAAGCTTATACTTAAAATAATTTTGAGCATGGTGCAAAGAGTCAGTTGAAGGTCTGGCCCAAATTCTCAACTCAGATACACAGTGACAAAATGAATGCTGTTATAATCTTCAAAGTATGGATTTGGCTGGGTAACTAAACCCGAATTTGGATGAACTTCAAATTTCAGCTTAGTTCCTTAGCATGAGTGAATGGTTAAATCCTTTCCTCATACTTTAAAATGACCACATCATTTTGTTCAAAGCAACAGAATGCACTACCTAGGTCAATATAACCTGGCTTTTCATGGCTTGGAAGTCAGAACATATCCACCTTGGACCCAATCCAATAGAGTTAATACTAGAAAAATAGAAGAACTTCATTATACCCCTTATTCCCACGTAACTCTATACCACATCATGAATTTTAAAGACAGAATTATAGTAAGACCTCAGGGCATATCAGATTTCGGACAATTAATCTTAATACTATTGTTGTAAGGCATTATTTGAAAGGAGGCAAGTGACTTGTGTTGGGACCAAAATGTTTTATAAAATCCCACATATAAATTAACAAAACTGAAATATAATACTATTAAATTATTCTCATGACTAGGAATGTGCTTTCTCATGAATGATGTTGAAATGTCCAGCTAAACCTCCTCTGACTGTAGAAAATATAATTTTAAACTTCAAAACATTATTATGGTTAAATATTAGTTCAATATTATAGCAACTGTGCTCTTAGTTTTCACTGTTATGTAAAAGCGGTTTGAGAATTTATTATCACACACATGAAATTTTGCTTTCAGACTATAGTCATAGGGGAGAAAACTGCAGTAATGAAATTTATGTAACGACAGAGATTAGAATTTTATTTTGACATTTTTTTATTATATAGATCAGGAGCTAAAGAATCTAACATTATATAGGCCTTTGGAATATATTATAGTTGCCATCATGGGAAAATGGCAGTGTGAAAAAGGAAAATGTGAGAACTATGTTTTCTACTGAAATAGATGTAGATAAAGAAATATAATCATAAGAATAGACCCTAGAGATGATTTAACCTTTTGTATGACAGATTTGACTGAGAGGTAAGATGACCTGCAGTCATATAGGGGCAAATATAGGTCGTAGAATTTAATTTCTAGTCTTTATCCTTTTAATTCCCATAAGTACACTAAGAGTGGTACTGGGAATTAGATTAGCTAGAGATAAAATGGTGGGCATATTATTTGGTGTACATTCTAAGGTTGTTTAGACTCCATTATTATTAGTAGTAATATTCTTAATAGTGACAAAGTAATAAAAAATGGTTTCTTCTTGGCAGGTTTTTGAGTTCTTTCAATCACTGGAGTAGATTTTTGAATCAATTACTTTTTTTGTAATCATCTAATGGTGCCCTTGGGGCCCAAGGGAGTGAAAATAAAACCAGGCAATAAACAATTTATAAGATCGTGAGATAGAACCTGATAGGAATCTATATTTAGAAAAATTTTTAAAAGACATAGTACCTGTTATGCATGTGGGAGAAAATGTATGGAATTTGAAAGTCTAAAATTAAACATCTCTGTATGTGTGAAGTCACATACATTATAAGAGAAGCCTACAATCTATGCAGAAACTATAAATTAACCAAGAGAGAAAAGTGTATTAAAGATTAAAAAAATACAAAGAAAAATTGGTTCAAAATTCTTTAGGTGAGATTAGAAACATAGCATATTCAACACATAGTAGATACTATAAAATATTTGCTAAATGGATTTAAGCAAGAAGCGAACAATATTTTAAAATACACTTATAAATATAATACTCAGTGAATTGGAAAAGGTGACTTAAGGCATTTGGGGCCTTACCTTTTCCTGTAATTTTGGTGAAACTCACAGGGGTTCCTCTTGAGTATGAGAGATTCCAATGGAGTGCACCGTAAACTGGAGAGTCCAGTCAGAGTCTCAATGTGGTTTTCAGCCAAGGATAAATGCTGTATCTGAGGTATCTTTGGCAATTGTTTGAAAGATGTGAGATGGTTTCTGTTCATATTTAGAGTTCTGCAGCTGGATACAAAATGTAAATATCTTGTTACTCGTCTCATAAAGAAGATGGTTAACCATCAACTCTTGCATAGGGCTAGCAGACCCACCCAGACTATAACCCTTTAAGAGAGTAATAATGATGTTTTCTACAAATGGGGTTTCCAAAAGAGAGAGAGAGACAAAATGTTTATATTAAAATATTAAGAGAAAATAAGCAGGATGCACGAGCCCATAAGCTTGCTGAGTGCAGGAATCTGTTTTGTTTTTTTTTCCAACGAATATGCTTGGAACCTGGCACAGTATTTGTCCTATGGTGGATTCTCAATACATCTTGAATGAAAGGGTGAATAACTACATATTAATCTCAGCAATGTAAAAATGTACAGGTACAAAAAAATAACTTGTGATACTGCCTCTAAGTAGCAAAATTATAGTTGTTTTTCTTTTACATTTCCATACTTTAAAAAATTCTATACTGAGAAAATAGCATTTTAAATCAGAAAAAAAAGCTTTATTTTATATACAAGGAAATCAGAATGTACCCATAGGAGAAGAAAAGTGTGTTTGGCTCTTAAATTCAATACCTTTTCCTGATAGATAATGCTTCTCGATATTTTTGCCTTAAAACCATAATTGTATCAGACTGTACAAATAGAGAATATAATTCCAAATCCATCATTGACACCTTGCCTTAAGGAAAAATTCTTTTATGTATAAGTTAGAATTTAATATCATGAAAGAAACACAGAGTACTTATTCATGAGCTTTGGGCCTTACAAAGACACTTGGTAAATGATAATTGCTAATGGTAAATATGCCGCTACAGAGAGAGCTGCAACACCAGAGACATTAGAAAAACAAATTCGGTTTGAACCTGCCTATATTTCATTGTAATTTTTTACATCTATTTTTATTTTCCTGTTTCCTTTCAGTCCCTCTCCATATGTATATTTTATACAGTCCAATCATATCCTTGATAACTTTTGACTTCTGCTCATTTCCACTATTTACATAGTCTTCAGGAACACTTTAGTAATATAATAGTTTCTAACTGAAACACCAGCCCACACAGTTCCTTCCCCTCTGCCCTCCTCTCCATTCTCTTAAATCTGTGCTTTCCTCATCTATCACTCATGCTCTCAATTTTCAACGTATATCCTGTTATCCTCTCAGTCTCTCAGATTCACCCCATCCCAGATTGCCCCAGTCAGTAGGATATGTCCAGGGAGAAGGGTGGTGAATCTAGTGGGCAGTGACACAATTTTCTCTCAGGCAGAATGAAGGAGACCAGGAATATACATGCACCAAATCTTTTTCCTTCCTTGATAAATTGATTTGGCAGTTGTAAAGTTTGAATTGCAATTGAATAATTTTATATTATAAATCTTATTTCTCAAGAAAAGAAAAACCAAGAGAATGCATCTAGATAATCTTGAGACTAAGTCAAGTCTTTTGGTGATTGTGTTTGTTTTTTTTTCATAATATAATAAAGATTTGAAAAGTTTATTGATCTCAGGTCAAATTCCAGTACTCCAAGTAAATGATCTTCTAGTTCAATGTTTCTAAAGTATGCTATGAACATATGTGATCATTAAAATATTTTTGTGTATGTTTATTTAAATGAATGTTAGAAAATATAACAAATGTATCACTATTACATCCCTAGCACCTAGAAGAGAATCTAGCCAAAAAAAATTTTAGTGAAGTTTCTTTTGAAAAATTTTATTTAGATTTTTAAAATTAGTTATTTCAAAAAGCCAAAGTAAATTCAAATGCTATGTGAGGGTGTCAAAAGTTTCAAAGGGGCTTTGAAAAGGACTGAAGGTGGGGACACTCAGATGCATTACATATCTTGGCACTTCCTCTGGCTGCCAGACAGTTTCCCTCTTGTGGGCAGCTGTGATGGTCTCTTTCTGTGGCCTCATCTCAGCCTAGGTTCAGAGATGTACCTTAACCTACTCTACAAATTACCCTTCTTTTTTGTGGATGCTTGATTTCCTTTATATCCTAATTCTTTCTTCTGTTTTCTCCTTTCATTGTTATGAAAGCTCACTCTACCCACCCATTCATTCTGCCTAGTAAAGTAGATAGCAGCTTTCTACAAAAAGGGTTCTCAAGCAATCCTGAGCAAGGAAACATATTATTTTTAACAACAGGAGTTTGGTATCCTTGGGAGACCAAAGGGTCTATAATAAAAATTTTAAAATTTTTAATTTATTTAAATTAGTTATTTTAAAAAGCCAAAGTAATCACTAATCTGATTGCCAAAACTCTACCCCTACATTTAAATGTAACCCTGACAAGCCAACTCTTGTCAACCACCTTGTAGAGTCTTTTCCCACAGGTGTTCAATAAACTTGACTAATTAAGAATTACTATCTTACAACCATAATAGAAAAGATACAACCATGTATCTTACAACTTACATGCATATGTAATATAACTGAATTTTCTAGTTTATAACACAAGGAAAATGGCAAACATTTTGCTCAGATGGATCTATGATTACAAATTACTCCCCTAAAATTGGTATAATTTCGAAAGCAATAGATTTTTTCCCTGTAAGTATGACATTTTAATATATGTTTCTCTTTTTTGCCTTGCCATATGTGCCACTTTAGTACAAAGCATCAGCTTTAAGACCTGACTACACAAGGTAAGGCACAATATGTATAAACAATGATCACATGTATCCAAATACCAAAGACTTAACTTTAACCCAGTAATGAGACATGCTAGGAAGCAAGTACCTTGGCAATCTTATGGCACTTAAATCCACCAGGGAATTGTCCACTAACCAGAGGTTCTCAACTCGAATTAGTCTTCTAAGAATTCTGTTAAAATTTTCAACTTGATAAGGGTCCCCCAAGTCCTGAAATGAAATGTTCAAATTCTGAAGTAAAAACAAACAAAAAGAAAAAGTAAATTTTTATTGACTTTTGAAAGTGGTTATTAACTGAAAATGTGTTGTATATATTATTCAAACCAGTAGTTTTCATCTCTTTTTTTGTCCTCCAGAATACTCATACATTCAAACATTCATAATTATCTTGCAATGATTCTCAAGGTGGGGAGGGTGAAGATCTTGATCAGCATTACTGAGTAGAATGTAAGGTTTTTGAGTGTTGGAGGGTAAATGAACAGGATTGTCAAAGAAGAATCTTCTCAAGGAGAATAGGATTCTCAAACAGATTCTGAAATTATCTAGGGGCACAGAATGGAGAGGGTAAAGTGTTTGAAAATAACTGAATAATCAGTTGTCATTAGCCTCACTTGGAAATATTCAGCAATTGCATTTATAAAAATTTAGAGTAAGATAACATCACTAAGAAGATGAAAAGTGAAGATAGCTGAATAGACCCAGGTTATATGTGCCTTCTCCATGGAGAGGAAGCAGAATAGTAAGCAGATAGTAAGCACATTTTGAACAGACTGTCTCGGGAAGAATGCTAGGATTCATCAGAGAACTGACAGAAAGCACAAAAAGTAAGTTGTGTCACTGTAAGGAGAGGGTTCGAAGCAGTGAGCACCTGAAGAAGCTACTGGACATGGGGAAACAGTAAGAGAGAAAACTTCAAGGCCCCACACTCTGAAACACATTCTACTATCTTAGCTACAGGAAAATACCTCAATCCTTGCAGGCCTCGGTCTTGACACAGGGAGCTACTTAGGGATTGCACAAGAATATTGTTCCAGAAAGGGAACCCACATGGAATCCCACAGTCGTCTGAGCCTACAGCAGCTTCAGCTGGGTGCCATTCTGAGAGACCAGCAACCAGGGATCTACAGATGTGGCGGCTGCTGCTGCACTACTTCAAAGAGGGAGAGAGAAGACCAGGTGCTCCCACACACCCCTGGGAAGGTACCCACCACCTTGATGCAGGCTGCTGTTAAGACTGAAATATGAAAGGATCACACTCCCCGCAGCTTCTTACCCATGCTGCTTGCCTAGGAGGGGCCCCACCCTCTTTGGTAGCAGGGCCAAGGCACCATTTTGAGAGTTTAATGTTGGGTTGCATCCTGCCCTCAGGCCAAGTGTGAGCTGATGCAGCTGCAGTTACCACCCAGCTAGGGAAGACAGAGGAGACAAAGCTCTCCTACACACCCTTAGGACAATATCCACTGCCCTGCTATGGGTAGCTATGGGACTGTAACTAGCCTGCCCAACCTATTGAAGCTACCAACAATACCAACATGGACCACTAGTGTCCCACTGGGAGGCTCCACCACCACTACTTTCACCACCCACATCATACCAGCTGCCCAGGGGCCCGAGAACCTGCCCACACACTCATCCCATTGCTCCCACTACTAGCTTCTGAGCAAGCCACATGGAGACTCAAGAATTAGCCCTCCAGGAGCCACTAACACATGATATGATCCTTTCATATTTCAGTCTTAACAGCAGTCTGCATCAAGGTGGTGAGTACCTTCCCAGGGGTGTGTGGGAGCACCTGGTCTTCCCTCTCCCTCCCTGAAGTAGTGTAGCAGCAGCCGCCACATCTGTAGATCCCTGGTTGCTGGTCTCTCAGAATGGCACCCAGCTGAAGCTGCTATAGGCTCAGATGACTGTGGGATTCCATGTGGGTTCCCTTTCTGGAACAATATCTAAGCAATCTCACAGGTACCAGCATAGCTGCTCTGAGGCCTAAAAACAGGCAAACTCACCCCACTGCTGCCACCACCAGGGCCTGAACACTGGCTCATGTGGTGTCCAAGTCCCCAGCAAAACTTCACCACAGCCTCAACTAATAACTACACCTTAAGTCACCAAGGAAATCACAGATACCACTGACCCTGCCAAAGAAATCATGCAAAGATCACACTACTGCAGGCACCCAAAAATCAAAGCCAAAGTGTTCTACTCAACCAACAACACATGTACATCTTCAGGAAAAAATTCTTCATTATGAAGTCAATTTCAAAGAATTGGAGCAAGCAACTGTTATAACAGATGCACAGAAATCAATGGAAATACACAGGAAACATTAAAAAGCAAGGGAATATGACACAAGCAAAGGACCACAATTGTTTAGCAATGGATCCCATCAAAAAGAATTCCTCAAAATGCCATATAAAGAATTCAAAATGTTGTTTTAAAGAAGCTCAATGAAATGCAAGAGAAATCTAAGAACCAATACTAAGAAATCAGAACATCAGTTCAGGATATAAATGAAAAATTTACAAGGAGATAGATATCTTAAAAGAAACCAAAACAAACAGAAAGTCTGGAACTAAAATATTCATTGATAGAAATACATCAAAGCTGTCAAGATGTCTGGGACTACATAAAGCAAATAAACATATGCACTAATGATATTCCCAAAGAGGAAGAGAGATTTAAAAAGTTCAAAAAGCCCACTGAAGGAAATAATCAATAAATACATCCCCAGTCCAGCAAGAGAGTTAGACATCTGGATATAGGAGGCCTAATGATCCCCAAGCAATTACCTTTCAGAAAGGACTTCACCACAGCATATTATAATCAGAATGTCTAAGGTCAAAGTGAAACATAATTTTTAAATTGCAAGATGAAAGTCTCCTGTCACCTACAAAGGAAACCACATCAGACTAACAGTGAGCATCTCAGCAGAAACTATACAGGCCAGAAGAGAATGGGATGGCATTTTCAAAGTGTTGAAAGAAAACAACTGTCAGTCAAGAATTTTATATCCTACCAGAATAAGCTTCATAAGTGAAGGAGAAATTTGCTTCCCAGATAAGCAAATGCTGAGAAAATTCATCACCACTAGATCAGCCCTACAGGAAATGCTCAAAGGGATCTTAAACATGGAAACAAAAGGTCAGTATTCACCATCATGAAAACACATGAAAATATAAACTGTTACAGAACAATCACACAAACAAGGAAAAGAAAAGAATCAAATGACAACACGACAGAAGTTCATCAAACCACAAAGACAAAAAGAGAAAAATAAAGAAACAAAGAATTCATTAAACAACCAGAAAATAACTAACAATATGACAAGAATAAAGCCTCATATATCAATGTTAACTTTGAACATAAATATATTAAATGCTCCACCTAAAAGATGCAGATGGCAGGATGGATAGAAAAAAAATGATCCAACTATATGCTCTTATAAGAAACTCACCTTACCTGTAAAGACAGATACACTGAAATATCTTTTTTCACTCATTACTAAAAGTAAAAGGATAGGAAAAGATATTCCAGACAAATGGAAACCAAAAGCAAGAAGGAGTAGCTATAGTTAAATCACATAAAACAGACTTTAAACCAAAAACAGTAAAAAAAAGACAAAGAGGGTCATTAAATAATGATAAAGTGATCAATTCAGCAAGAGGATATAACAATCCTTAGTATATATGTACCCAACATTGGAGCACCTAGATTCAGAAAACAAATATGACTAGACCTAAAGAAGAGACAGACAACAATACAATAATAGTGGAGGACTTCAACATCCCACTCACAGCACTAGACAGATTATTGAGAAGAAAACATAAGAAATATTGGACTCAATTTGGATTCGATGAAATGGACTTAACAGACATTTACAGAACATTCTACTCTATAACTACGGAATCAGAATGCACATTCTTTTCAACACATGGAAAATTCTCCAAGATAGACCACATATGTTATGCCACAAAACAAATCTTAACAAATTTTTAAAAATCTAAATCACTTCAAGTATCTTCTTAGACCACAGTAGAATAAAGCTAGAAATCAATACAAAGAGAAAATCTCAAAACTATACAATTATATGGAAATTAAACAACATGCCCCTGAATGATCACTGGGTCAACAGATAAATTAAGATAGAAATTTAAAAAATTTTTGAAAAGAATAAAAATGAAACACAGCATATCAAAACCTCTGTGATATAGCAAAAGCAGTGCTAAGAAGAAAGTTGATAGTATTGAATTCCTATAGCAAAAATGTAGAAATATCACAAATTAACTACCTAACATCACATATCAAGGAACTGGAAAAACAAGAATAAACCAAATCCAAAGTTAGCAGAAAAAAAGAAAAAAGAAATAAAGATTAGAGCAAAACTATATAAAATAGAGTATAACAACAACAAAAACCAATATAAAGGATCAACAAAATGAAAAGTTGATTCTTCAAAAAGATAAATAAAATTCATAAATGACTAGTTGTACTAACCAGTAAAAGAACAGAGAAGATCCAAATAAACAAAATCAGAAATCAAAAAGGAGATGTTACAACTGATATTACAGAAATACAATGGATCATCAGGGACAATTATGAACAACTATATGTTCACAAACTAGAAAACCTAGAGGAAATGGGTAAATTCCTAGAAACATATACCCCCTTGAGATTGAACCAGGAAGAAATAGAACTCCTGAGTTCCTCAATGAGTAGCGAGATTAAATCAGTAATAAAAAATCTCCCAACAGAAGAAAGCTCGGGACCAGATGAATTCACAGCTGAATTTTAGTACACATATAAAGAAGTACTAATAGCAATCCTGAAACTGTTCCAAAAACATAAGGAAAACGTGAGGAAAAGGGAATTCTCCCTAACTCATTCTATGAAGCCAATATCACCCTGATACCAAAACCAGACAAGGACAATAAAAAAAGAAAGCTACAGGTGAATGTCTCTGATGAACATATATATGCACAAATCCTCAACAAAATACTAGCAAATAGAATCCAATTTGATAGAATCCAAGCACATTAAGTGGGTTTTAGGCCAGGAATGCAAGGTTGGCTAAACATATGCAAGTCAATACATGTGATATATCACATAAACAGAGTAAGAACAAAAACCATATGATCATCTCAATAGATGCAAAAAAAGCATTTAATAAAATCGATCATTCCTTCATGATAAAAGTCCTCAACAAGCTAGGCATAGAAGGAGTATATCTTAAAATAAGAAAGGCTATATATGACAAATCCACAGCCAACATCATACTGAATGGGGAAAAGTTGAAATGATTCCCTCTAAGAACTGGAACAAGTTTCAGTTCCACTTTCAACATTTTTATTGAGCATAATACTGGAAGTCATTGCCAGAGCAATCAGGGAAGAGAAAAAAATAAAAGAAATCCAAATTGGAAAAGATGAAGTCAAATGATCTCTGTTCACTGATGATACGATTTTATATCTAGAAAATCTAAATACTCCACCAAATTGCTCTTAGATTTGATAAATCAATTCAGTAAAGTTTCAGGCAACAAAATGTATAGAAATCATTAGTATTTCTATACAGTAACAGACTACCCAAGAACCAAATCAAGATGGCAATCCCATTTACATAACTACAAATAAAACTAAAATACCTAGGAATATTTCTAATCAAGGAGGAGAAAGATCTCTATAAGGAAAACTACAAAACACTGATTAAAAAAATATAGATGACACCAGCAAATGAAAAAATATCCCATGTTCATGAATTGGAAGAATTAATATTTTTCAAATGACCATATTGCCCATAGCAATCTACAGGTTCAATGCAATACCAATCAAAATACCAATCTAATTTTTTTCAGAATTAGAAAAAACAATTCTTAAGTTCAAATGTAACAAAAAAAAAAAAAAAGAGCCCAAATTGCCAAAACAATTTTGAGCAGAAAACCAAAGCTGGGAGGATCACATTGCCTGACTTCAAATTATACTATAAGGCAATAGTAACCAAACCAGCATGCTACTTGTATAAAAACAGATGCATAGATCACTATAACAGAATTGAGAATCCAGAAATAAAGCCACATACAGCCAACTGATCTTTGACAAAGTTGCCAAGAACATACACTGGGGAAAGGACACTCTTTTCAATAAATGGTGCTGGGAATATTGGAGTGTCATAAGTAGGAGAATGAAACTGGACCCCTACCTCTTACCAAATACTATACATTTTTAATTATTAAAACTAACAATTTTGTTCTCAATAATTTTAACCTTTTCTGAAAGTTAAATCAACTCAAGATGGATTAAAGACTTAAATCTAAGATCTGAAACTATAAAAAATACTAGAGGAAAATATAATAAAAACTCTTCTGGACATTGGTTTAGGCGAAGAATTCATGACAAAGACCTTAGAAACATAGGCATGAAAGCAAAAATTGACAAATGGGAGTTAATTAAACTACAAAACTTCTGCACAGCAAAAGAAATAATCAACAGAGTGAACAGAAAACCTATACAATGGAAGAAAATATTTACAAACTATGCATCAGACAGAAGACTACTATCCAGCATTTACAAGGAACTTTAACAACTCTACAGCAAGAACAAAAACCCCAATAATCCCATTAAAAACTGGGCTAAGAAAAGGAATAGACCTTTTTCAAAACAAGATAAATGGCCAATAAGCATATGAAAAATGTTCATCATCAGAGAAATGTTAATCATTAGAGAAACATAAATTAAAACCACAATGTGATATCACTTATCGCAATGTGATATCACAATCAGGCTATTATTAAAAAGACAAAAATTAACAAAGGATGTGGAGAAAAGGGAACTCTTATACATTGTTGGTGGGAATGTAAATCAGTTCAACCTCTATGGAAAACAGTATGGAGACTTCTCAAAAAACTAAAATTAAAACTATAATATGATCCAGTAATCCCACTGCTGTGTATCTACCTAAAGGAAAAGAAATCAACATATAAAAAGATAACTTCACTTGTACGTTTACCATAGCACTATTCACAATGGCAAAGATATGAAGTCAAGCTACGTGTCCATCAACATACATTTGGTAAAGGAAAGGTGGTATGTGAGAGTGTATGTGTGTGTGTGTATAATAGAATACTACTAAGTCATAAAAAATGGAGTCATGTCTTTTGCAACAACATGAATAGAACTGGAGGCTGTTATCTTAAGTGAAACAACTCAGGCACAGAAAGAGAAATACCACATGTTCTCACTTATAAGTGGTAGCTAAATAATGTGTACACATTGAAGCAGAGTGTAGAATGACAGACAATGGAGACTCAGAGGGTGAGAGAGGTGGATGAAGGGAGGTTGCTTGGCGGGTACGGTGTGTGTTGCTCCAATAATGCCCTGAGCCTTGCCCTGAAGGCTCTGACTTAACCACAATGCAATACATCAATGTAGCAAAATTGCACATGTATCCCTTGAGTATATACAAATAAAAAATAAATTTACAAAAAAATGTAAATAAAGGAAAAAAGAATCAAAGTCAAGAAAAAAGGAAGGTGAAAACTATGACTGCTTAAAGTAACTAGGGATGCATATTTTAAAATGACTTGACATATTTCAAAGGTAGTGAATATTTTATTTTTACTTTTAACATCAGTCAACTTTGATGTAAAAGACATTAAAACCACTTTTAGTGGTAGCGTTGCTCTTGTAAACTCCATTCCTAAAAATCAACTTAACTTTTTAATTTCCATATTTTAGCATCAATTTCCATCAATAAAAATTATTAAATAGAATGACAATTCCTTTTTTAAAATTTTGAAGCCAAATAATTTACTATTTGTAAAGAAATATAGATGTCTCTTTTAGAAAGATTATTAAGGTCTTAGTATTTTTAGATATTGTACATTATAAATTTTGATACCTGAAGTTCCATTTTCCAAAAGTATAATAAGTCTTTAAAATAAAACTTAAGAAACAATAATAGATTATATCTATCTCTATAAACTAAGCATCACTTTCTTGGAGAAGATATTTTTTTATTTACCACTATTTCCCAATTTACTTTTCTATGATAGTTTAGGGTTTATTTAGCACTTCTCTTACAGTGTGATTTTTGAAAGGCCAATTAAGTTTTCTATGATAGTTTATTAGCAAGGCTCCATTGACCTTTACAGTATACCCATGGTATATATTGCCACTATAAAGAATGAGTGCATATATAAACCAAAATGATCACTTCTAAAGAAAGTCCTGGAAGTGGACACCAAAGCCTTAGGTGTATTGTTTAAATTTTTTAAGAGTAGAATGTATCCATTCATTATATATGAATAATTCAAAATCAATTTAAAAAGAAAAGAAAGCTCCATACTGGGACACAGTATTATATTTTAATGTCTTTCACTAACAAATTGTTTAACTTTGAGCAAATCATTTATCCTTCTAGACTTCCTTTTCCTTTCTGAAAAGAGGGAATTTAGACCAGATCCTCTCTGAAACTCCTTACCATCCTCCAATTTTATAATTCTGTTTCAGTGAAGCAAATGAGGCTTCCGGAGATCCCAACAAGAAGCTTTGAAACTCAGGTTCATTTATAAAGGCTTCCTCAAATCTTCAAGTATAATTTGATCACTTCAACAAACAAAAAAATTGGCATCCTCCACTGTTGTGAAGAAGTTGATTTACTATTTTATTGCCACCAACACTTGTCTTTCCCCATTAAATCTTCAGTCCTCTGCCTAAACATGACTCCATCCAACTGGTATTAGAAACTGGAGTAGTCACAGCCCCACAGCTTTGTGGTGGTCAGGCTAATTGCACGGGCTGTAACAATACTGGTAGCTCAGTCAGCTGGGTGCTCTTCAGCACCAAGAAATCACAACCTGTATCCTTTAGCAGTGAAAAAAAATTGATTTGTTCCAGGATAGCACCATTTGAACCAAGCTGGCTGATCAAAAGTTTTTCCCTGATGCATTATTCAAAAAATTCCAAATTGCATCATAAACTCATTGATTTGGGTTATTATCCAACATTTTACATTTTTAATTATTAAAACTAACAATTTTGTTCTCAATAATTTTAACCTTTTCTGAAAGTTAAGCAATACTAGGTTAAAATAAAGATTAGAAAATATGAAACAAGTCATGATGAATAGAAAGGTGGAAAGAAAGAAATGGTGAAGCCCAAACACAATGAGTTTTAGAGAGAGCTCTGAAGAGCTGCTTAAAGTTTTGCTATTTGTGCTGGTAATCATCGTTTAAAAAAGAAAGGTGTCATAATTTAATCAATGGAAGAAATAGGCTCTTTTTTTAAAAAGCTCTCACCTTGCAGTCCTCCCAGTTTTCTTGTAGCCATGTTTCCCATTTGCTTTTTTCGAGAACTCTTTTCCTTGGAGGCAAGGCACACTCTGCCTGTCTGAACAGTAACTCTTCTTCAGAGGGGCCTAGGCAAAAGTCACAAGGTGAGATCTTGGAAGCAGATTTAGGGGGACAGGACTGACATCTTCTCTTGATATCTGGCCAGTCATTTGAAACTTCCACTTGATATTGGAATTTAGGAAAATGTGACTTGACCCGCATAGTGTGAGCAGTAACAAAATGAGATTTAACGCACTCCTGTCTGCCTAACCCGAGGGTGGGGACAGAGAAGGACCTCAGGTTTTTTACCACATTGTCCACTTCCTAATTGTTGAAAAATCACGATTCTTAAAGTTGGCTGAAAAACTTCCCTCTCATATCTTCTAAACAAAATAGATCTAAACCTCTGATTTGAAAATACTATTAATAAATATGATTCATAAGCATGGCAATAATAAATTAATCAAAAGATGATTATTAAATATCTAACCAGAATATCTAACCCCTCAATTTCCTCGTTTCTCCCCAGGCTGCAGTGAGCCTGTGGCTGTGTCTGGGGGCTTACTGCCTCGGCCCTCTCATCACAAGGTGAGTGGTGCAAAAAAGAGGAAATAGCAAACGAATCTGCAACATTATTTCTTTTTCATCTGTCTTGCTTTTTCAAAAAGTTTACAGGAAAGTGAGCACAGTTAGAAAAAAAATTAAGGTTGTAGATTATTTAAATTTAAATTGTATTTATACTATCTGCTGCCTAGATTTCTATAGACGACTGAGAGTTAGCTTTAGCTTGAATTTTCACATACAGATTTCTTTTTAAATCTAACACATCACTAGGAAACATGTGACAGTTAAAAAATACAATATCTGTGTTCTTTTAGACTACCTTAAATTTGGGGCATATATTTTGAGGTTCAGAGATAATTTGATGATTTCTAGAGCAATTAATAGGAGAGGAGAATTATGTCTATTAATGGCAGGGGAAAAAAATCAACATTTAGAATTAATTTTTAACACTATATAAGTTATTTCTAGCCCAGACAAGTGAGAAAAATCACTAGTGTAGTAACTTTAATCTTCATATAATTCCCTCTTAAGGGACTGTGAACTCACTCCTGGTTTTCTCTCTCTTTTATCTCTCAATTCAGTTCAACCTCATCCTATCAGTTTTCCCATTGAGAATATGACCCTTCCTTTTCAATGCCCAGGTCCTTATGTCTTCTTACCTAAACTGTAACTACTTTCTCTTGAATCTCCTTGCTTGTAATCTTCTTTTCTCCAAGACAAATGACCTAACCATCCCAAAACACAGCTTTTACCATAGGACTCACTGCTCAAAACATTTCAGAAATTTCTTCTTGCCTACAAATCCTAGCTTGTCAAGCACGGCATTCCACATCATTATCCCTACTGGCATTTTCAAACTAATTTCCCACTATTTTCCAACCTTATCATCCTCTAAATGAGGATGTACGAAATTTCCAGAGTTAGGGAAAGAATGTCCCGTTTCAAATCTAGAGTTGGGTTATCTAGGTAACCATGTGACTCCAGAGGACTCATTTTAATTTCCTGAGCTTCAGTTTTCCATAGCTACAAAAATATGGGGAAGACCTGAATCAAGGGCCCAACATGAGCTGAATTTAGTGACAAAACCTGTTTGTTTGACATTCATAGTGCTTCATAAAAAAACTGATTTCTAATCCTCTTAGACCAGCATATGCATTCTTATTGCCATAGGCCCCTGTACTCCCTATTGTGCTACTCCAGGCAAACTTAACTCTGTTATGATGTCAGGCAGGCCTCTGCCAGCAATCCTCCCAACTCTAACATATATTTGTAAGAGTCCTATCTGGTACCCTTTGCATGCACTTCCTCTACTCTGTTTTTCTGGAATGCATGACTCCCTCATTTCAAAGGTAAAAGAACACAGAAAAAAGACATTGAAGACATCAAAAACAAATTTGGCTTTTGTGACATGTTTGCTTTTGTGGACTATGATGGAAAGTGATGAGTTCATTTGTAAAGGATTTAGGGAAGGCAATTAGAGAAAGAGTCCAATATTTCATTATTTTGATGCTAACATCAGTTCTTTCACCAGCTGCAGATGCCCTTTCACGCATCTCTCTTATAATAGACCTCTCTATTGCCACCCAGGAAATCTTTTGACCTTGAATGTGGTAGTATCACCACAGATTTACAGATACAATATCCTCATGTTAAGAAATGATCTTCTTCATCAGTAAGGATGAGTGGAGTTAAAAATCATGGAAGTGGAAAACCTAATTGACCAGGGAGACCTCCAGGCTATATTGTTTTTCAACCCCCACCCAAATATGGTAGCTTTTTCTGTGAACTAGATATCCCAGAGTTATTAAACTCTACCCTGTATTGTTTGTCTGAGTGCTATTGATCCTCTGCTCTTTAATTATTTCTTTTTAAAGTAGTTTTCAAAGATTCCCTTGAAGTTGGAGGCCAAAGGTCACTTCCACTGTGAGGAGTTGTATTAAATTGGTTTTTTTGTTGTTGTTTACTCAGACTTGGTTCGTAATTGAAGGTATATCTTAGCAGCTGAACTACAGTCTGGAATATCTGACAGCCTAGCGATGTTGGCTTTCAACTGCTACCTCTGAGCTTGTTCTTTGTCCCCTCACTAGATTTGTAACTCCTAACAGCAGTCACTTAATTAACTTGCTGGGGTATTTTCACACAGAAAGAATCTATTCTTTCAAAGAATTCTGCCAACAGTTTACTCTTTTGCTTCATTTTTTTGGGAGAAGTTAAAGTCATTCTTGATCTGGCAATCAAAGCCTTGGGTAACTGCTGTTTATCACACATCAGATAACCTTTCCTTTCTTATGAACTCTCCCTGGATGTACAATTGAGGCAATTGAAATCAACTGAAATTAGTGTTGATGGGCATTTGAGGATCTAATCTAGAAGGAGGGTAATTCTTATCAGAATGCTTTTGAAACGCACTTGTTCTCCATCTCACAAAACAAACTTAAACAAAATTAAGAGCAATAAAGAAAAGACATCTATTTATCCATGATTTGAAGTAATAGGATTTTCCCAATGTTTTCCATCTTCTGGATCATGCTCTGTCCCTTTTATGACTAGTCACTTACAAGAGATTGGGTGTTGTTAATGATCTATGGAAGTAAAACGCATCTTTTATCTCTGCACAGCAATGATGTCTTCTGCATGAATGGCTACCGTGATCATTACACAGGATTGGTTTTGCTGAGTGATGACCTCAGCACATAACTTGGACACTTGAGTTAGGGAGGGAGGGAGACCTCTGGATCCGTTTTGTACAACCTCATTTTCAGTTTACTCTCACATTTTATTCTCTCGTCATCCGCTCCAATTTCTAAAGTTCTGCAGTTCTCCCTAAGTCTGAACCCTCCCCTTGTACTTAGAATACAATCTCTTTTTGCCTCATTATGGCTGCCACAATCATCAACCACATCCTCTTACACAAACCCACCAACATCCTTATTTTATCAATCTTCTCACTTTCTATTCAAATTTCTTCCTTCCCTCCCTCTCCTCAACCCTCTTTAACCAGTGTTTCTTACAGTATGACCCTCAGATCATCTGCAATAGAATTTCCTCTGATAATTTTTAACAAATGAAGATTTCAGGACCCTACCCCATACTATTAATAACTACATCAGATTTTTTGGAAGTAGGGCTCGGGAATCTGCAGTTTTATATACTCAGGGCACAGTAAAGTTGAAGAACCAAATTGAATCCTGCACACTTCAGCCTGTGACATGGCTCTCTCTTCCTTTTGCTAGAGGACTCCTTAGCCATGTGACACACTCAGCCTCTACTTTCTCTGGTCTCCTTCCTTCCTAATTCCCCACAATTTCTTGCTCTTTGAAAAAATATTCTCTCTAAGGTCCTCAAAGAACAAATCTAATTTATCCCTAGTAGTACTACCTATTAACATCTTAAAAATAGAAGTCAGTGCTTAGCTGCAAATAGAGTTCATAGAATTTAAGTATGAGAACATATTTTACTCAGTTTGAGAAAATGATGCCATTTCAGTCTCTTTTCCTTTGCCAACTAAGTTTGAATGAAAGAAGATAGGCATCATATGGGGAAAGTAATGCCATTGAGAAGGGAAAATGATCAGATAAATATATCTAAAGCCACTTTTTCTAAATCAATGGTACAATATGAAATATTACTGCAAGTTTGTAAATACAGATGGAAGATAGGCAAGATATTCGATGTTCAATAAAGACTAAACACTTACTGAAGTGGGAATTATAGCTAATATTATCTTGCTGGCTTATGGGGATGCAAAGAAGATGTGAGAAATGCATGGTCCCTATTCTTACAGAATTTATAGTCTATTGAAAACTGCATATTGAAATCAAACACTATATATATCAAAGACTACTGATAACAGTTTGTCATACTGTCATACTAGTACACTTGAAAAATATGATAGCCTAAAAAAGTAATAGCAAAACATAATTTATTATTCTACAGAATTTAAAATGCTGTGTGAAAATATGAAATGAGACTACCTGGTTTATTTAGTATGATGGTTAATGTTAGGTGTCAACTTGACTACATTAAGGGATAGACAGATAGCTGGTAAAACATTACTTCTGGGTATGTCTGAGGGTATTAACTTCCAGAAACATCCTCAGAGACATACCCAAAAATAATGCTTTACCAGTTTATGCCTTAATTCAGTCAGATTGACATCTAAAATGAACCATCACAGTCTATGAAGGTGTTTCTGGGAGAGATTAGCATTTGAATCAGCAGGCTGAGGAACGATTCGCCCTCATCAATGTGGGCGGATATCATCCAATCCATTGAGGCTCTCATAGAACAAAAAGGTAGAGAAAGGATGAATGTACTCTCTCTTTTGGAGCTGGGACATGCATCTTCTCCTGCCCTTGGACATGAACACTCCAAGTTTTCTGGCCTTTGGGATTTACACCTGTTCAACCACACCCTACCCCTGGTTTCTCAGGCCTTTAGTCTTCAGTCTGAGTCTGAAGGTCTGAGAATCAGGGGAGCTGAATTACACCACTGACTTCCCCAATTCTTTAGCTTGCAGACAGATATCATAGGATGTCTCTGTCTCCATAATCACGTGATTCCTATAGTAAATCTCTCTCTCACACAATATATAGATAGATATATCCTGTTAGTTCTGTTTCTCTGGAGAATCTTAACACATTCAGATAGTCTTCTGACCTTTTTGGAAGATTAATTAAATCAAATTAAAGTCATCAACCAAAGTAATTGTGTTATTCATGATCATGAAAATAGTAAACAAACTAAATTTCCAACAAGGATCATTGTTAAATACATGTAATGGTAGTCATATGATGGAAAACTATGCAACCTTTAAACAGTATTTTTGGGTAACCATTAATGGCATGAAAGAAATACTCACACTATCACTCATTTCAAGTGAAAAAACTCAAGAAAAAAATTACATATAAAAAAGTATATATATATATATGTTTTACAATAATAGACTAAATGGAAATAAAAGTCACAATAGTTATTTCTGTATAGTTGGTATACAGGTTCTTATATGTCTTTCTATTTTTTCCAATATTCAATATTGAACATTAATTATTTATATGTTCAGGTATAACAATATGCTTTTAAAGGTGGCTTCACTATATCAACAATTCTATGGTCTTAAAAACAATTTTTTTTTACCTTCGGATAATATCTTTTTTTTTTCTAGTAATATATTTTAATCCACAAAAATTCTACTCAGAGCCTGTACACATAGAATACACACACTGTGTTCTTTTACCTTCTCTTACTCTTGGGCAACGCAGTTGACTTCCTTGAATGTCATGTTGTTCTATCTTGTGCCAAGTGAGGTACTTACAAGAATCTGATGGCAGCTTTAAAACAAGAGAGAAGAGAAATATCATCTGGCAACATATAATTCATTTACTTCTGTGTGTAAAAGTAATGCAAATCTATGCCAAAAATTTAGACAAATTAAACTCCAAGGAGCTCATGGTGTGCTCATAGAAGTCATCTTAGTCCAATCTAAATTATGTATTCTTGTTCAACTTTGTATTCCCAATACCTGCAACTGATTTATGTTTGATGGTAAATGACAGAGTGAATAAATATATATACCCATTTGTGGATCCACTTTACACCAGCTCTGATAAATTATCCTTTAATATTTATTGAGTATCTCATAAGGAATCTCTTTCCATTTTAGAACACTTCTAATTTTTTAAGATCTCTTCATCACCCTCCAACTTGCTCCAATTGTACAAGTTCTGCCCTTTTGAGGCCACACAAAAGAATCCCTCCACATGGGATTGGTCTTTTTTAAATGTTTAATAACAGTTGTCATCTTCTTCCTAAGTCAGTTAGTTGTTACTTACAGATCATAGTTTATAAATTATTAGATATCCTGGTAGTTATCCTTGGGAAGAGTACCAATTTATTGACACTGCTCTTAAAATATATTTCAGTATGGTAATCTTCCTTGTTCTGGAAAGGATATTACTGAAAAGAATGCATGCCAAGATCACATTTGGGGCAATTTTATATCATTCACTAATATTGAGGTTATAGGCAATCAAAATTCCCAGTATTTTATATAGCTTATGATTATTTCAAAGGTAATGCAAACAAAAGCCATATTACTTGAAATAATATTATGTTAAATACTTTTATCATAGATTCATTCCTCTGTTAACCAGTGTTATACATATATACAAACAAACAAACCCAGAATATTTGGTTTAAAAAATGTATTAAATTATTTGGAACACTGTGTTCTCACTGAGCAGCATTTCTCATGTTTTATGCTTAGCTTGAGCTACAAATTTGTGTAATTAATTCAAACACAAAGAATTTTTCCACCATTAAACTAGCTTATACCACTCTGGATTAAACCAAGTTAAGCATTTCTCTTTAGTACTGGATTTCTTAGAAACTTTAATATATGTTGATTGTAAGTCTATACTAGGAAGTGTTTCCTCCAGCTTTTAAACCATAGAAACTTTATTCTTGAAGCAATACATGCCACATGCCACTCTTCTTTAGAGCAGAATCTGGAAAAAGCTCTTCCAAAGTAAGAGGAAAAGGTGGCTTTTTAATAATAAATTAACTTTGATCTTTTAGCTTCATTACTGAGTCATTGAATCACCTTGGTTGTTCAGCAAATATCCCTATATCTTCATTTAAAAAATAGAACTAGTAACAAAAGCTCTCTACCTTATTAATAGTAATAGTAAAAAGTGAATTACTGCTTCAGCAATTCTTTGAGATATTCTGAGGATTTGCTAATGTGCTTTCAAGAAATTAGCTCATCCTTTTGAACTATTCTTTAAAAAGAAAAACCAATGAACACAAACATATTTTAGATGATTAAGGTAGCAGTCCCCAACCTTTTTGGCACCAAGGACCAGTTTCACTGAAGAAAATTTTTCCACAAATGGGAGGAAGGATGGTTTGGGGATGACTCAAGCACATTACATTCATTGTGCAGTCAAATCTTTCTGCTAATGATAATCTGTATTTGCAGCCACTCCCAGCACTAGCATCACCACCTCAGCTCCACCTCAGACTATCAGGCATTAGATTCTCATAAGGGGTGCACAACCTAGATCCCTTCCATGCTCAGTTCACAGTAGGTTTCGTCCTCCTATGAGAATCCAATGTCACCACTGATCTAATAGGAGCTTATGCAGTCATGCCAGCAATGGGGAGCGGCTGTAAATACAAATGAAGCTTTGCCCACTGGGCTGCCTGCTGTGCAGCCCCATTCCTAACAGGCCACCACTGGTACTGGTCCATGGCCTGGGGGGACTGCAGTATTAAGGACCTAGCCCCCAACCTATTCTTGTTTATTGCATGTTTATGGAAGCTTCTTTCCCAACATGTTATCTGCTTTTGGAATTTTTTCTTTCTTGCTTATATCACAGAATAAAAATTTCTTGTAGGTTAAATTCCATGAGGCTGCCACACCCACTGCCTCTTTGCGTGGGGGAAAAATAATCTAAGCTCAAGCTGTATTTGAAAGGAAAGTTTCCATTTTATGCTTGACATCTAATTTTGTACAAAAACTTGTTTGTTTTTTAAAGGAGTTAAGTGGTAGATTTTGGAATTTCTGACATTGTAGGAAAATGAGATGTTGCATTTTTTTGTTTATTTCTATGTAAGGTTGTAATATGGTGTAGTTGTATGACTTGTTTCTTCCTAAAGGAATAGTGAATATTTTTCTTGCCCTGTTCTTTTTCCCTTTGTAATTCTGATGGATCAGTTGATTAATGCATTGGTTCAACAAATATTTTTTGAAGCTAGTATGCTTCATTTCATTTTATTCATTCATTCAAAAATATATATTGCACCACTGTTATGTGTCAGGTATTCTGCTGGGCATTGGGGACACAAAGTTGAATAAAATATGATAACTGTGTTTGAAAACTTATTTTTTATAAGGTGAGAGGCAGACATGAATAACTCATCTTAATCCAGTTGAATAGGTGGAAAAAATAGGAATGAAGGAAGGGAAGGAAAGGCATGCATTATTCTACTGAGATGGGTTAGAGAAAATGTCTTAGAAGTGGTGACTTTCAGAGAAAAAACTTTTATCTTGTGGACAAAGTACATTACAAAGAGAAAAGAAAATAAATCTTAGACTAGAGACAAAATTTAAACTCAGCAGGAGAAAGGAAGAGATGTCATTTTGGTTCTTGTGGTCTTTATCTTTTCTACTCCTCTTCTCCTTGTTTGATCTTCCTTCCTCCTCCCCAGCTTCTTTGTTTTACTCTCTGGATCAGGACTGAGAGTATCAACTCCTCCTCCCCCCACAATTACATGGGTAGGTTTAAGAAGCTCATATATTTATTTTTTATTTATTTTTTTTTTTTTTTGAGACAGAGTCTCACTTTGTTGTCCAGGCTAGAGTGAGTGCCGTGGCGTCAGCCTAGCTCACAGCAACCTCAAACTCCTGGGCTCGAGTGATCCTTCTGCCTCAGCCTCCCGAGTAGCTGGGACTACAGGCATGCGCCACTATGCCCGGCTAATTTTTTTTTTTTTTATATATATATCAGTTGGCCAATTAATTTCTTTCTGTTTATAGTAGAGACGAGGTCTCGCTCTTGCTCAGGCTGGTTTTGAACTCCTGACCTTGAGCAATCCGCCCGCCTCGGCCTCCCAAGAGCTAGGATTACAGGCGTGAGCCACAGCGCCCGGCCTCATATATTTATTTTAAAATGTTAGATATAAGATAAAATATATTTGATAAATTTATCATTTGGTAAAGGGCTAATTAAAAATATTTACCAGGGACGATATTCCAGAGTCCAAACGTGGATGAAATGTTCTTCTGCTCCTTGACAGAGCTGACTGAGTATGGGTCTCACTTGCATTGGAGTAGTATGATGAATTAGACGGACAAATATCTTGACTACTTGTGTTTTGACCTGAGGAACTAAGGGAAAGAAAATACTTTAAATGTTCATAAATATCTTTTAAAGGCTTTAAATGTAAATACCCTTGTTCAAAAAACAACAGCACATTATTAGCACAAACTTTTCCCTTTAAAGAGAAGTAAATGATACCCTAGATTTTACCTAGATCTTGGAAGGACTTTTACATTTTGCATAGTCCTAAGCATAGTTTTATGCCTAACAGCTACTTAGGACAAATTCCTCTCAAAGGTAAGGGCATCCACATAGACTGTGTGTCTTAGGAAAAGAAATCTAATAGTACACACAAATACACAAACACTTATAACATCTTAAGGAGTCCAGCCTTCATATTGGAATGTCATTCTCAGTGGAACCACAGCTGCAGATTTGGCACATACAAATGTCCTTAAACTCTCCATGGGTCCCCCCATGAATATGGGCCTTAAATTTGCCCTGAAATTTACCCAAAACCTCTTATATTTCCTCAAGTTGGTGGCAAACAAATTAAAACATCAGATTAATTAATTTTAGTCACTTTTAAATACTACTTGACCATTTCTCTTAAAAACAGTTCAATTCTCACTGAATTTCTATTTTATATCACTGAAATGTAAAACATCATTTCTTTGCTCCTATACTGATTCTCTGGATTAGTAGACATTGTTATTCTTATAATTTTCCCTTTCTCTTTGGCAATAGTTATGTTTCTCTTTTTGAAATTGATGCTATATATTATTTTAAGCCAATAGTTTTAAAACAATATCTAAATATGCTTTTTTGTGTTAAGTGAATAATAAAATGTGGTATAGTACATCATGGAGTTCTACTCAGCCACAAAAAACAATAGTGATCTAGTGCCTCTTGTATTATTCTGGATAGAGCTGGAGCCCATACTAAGTGAAGTATCATAAAAATGGAAAAACAAAAACCACATGTACTCACCATAAAATTGGTTTTAATTGATCAACACTTAACTGCACATATAGTAAAAACATTCACTGGGTTTCGGGCAGATGGGAGGAGGGAGGAAGGGATGGGTGTATCCACCTAATGGGTGCGGTGTGCACCATCTGGGAGATAGACACGCTTAAAGCTCTGACTCAGGTGGGGCAAAGGCAATATACGTAACCTAAACATTTGTACTCAGTAATATCCTGAAATAAAACATAAATAAATAAAAAGAAACTAAATTTTGTGGCACAGTTATGCCTCTATAGCAATTTTGCTTGCAAGAAGCTATACATTTCTTGTATATTGAGATGACCTTCATGAAGTACAATATAGAAATAGTTTTCATTTTTCTCCTATGAACTGAGCTAGTACAGCAGAAGAGCATAGCCATATATTCTAAAATATCCTGAACTAAAAAAAAATAGGGCATTATTGTTGGCTTATTTTTTTTAATGGCACAATAATGCTATTCTTAGAATATGGTGCTTTTTTAAAAGAATATAATGCTATTTTAGAATATAATGGCTATTCTCTTCTGCTGTACGAGCTCAGGTAATAGAAAAATGAAAGATATTTCTATATTGTACTTAATGAAGGTAATCTCAATATACAAGAAGTTTCTTGTAAGCAGAATTGCTATAGAGGCATAACTGTGCTATAAAATATAGTTTCTTTTTATTTATTTATTTTTTTATGTTTTATTTCAGGATATTACTGGGTACAAATGTTTACGTTACGTATATTGCCTTTGCCCCACCCAAGTCAGAACTTCCTTCAACCGTGTCCATCCCCCAGACGGTGCACACCGCACACATTAAGTGTGAATATACCCATCCCCTCCTCTTCTTCCACCTGCCTGACACCTGTTATTAAGGAGAAAAGTATTTTCTCATTTGCCACTAAATTAAAAAATCAAGAATTTGGTTATGTGAAAAGGTCAGAAACTATATGCCTCTCATTTCTTTTCCACTGAATTTTTTGGTTCATTTGTCTCTATTAAAATAATGCTAGCCAAAATTTTTTGCCAAAATAAAATTGGGAAAGTAAGGATAATGAACATGGCTAAATCTTTCTTCAGTGACTAGTGTACTGTGATTCCAGACTCCTGCGATGGTCATACAATGAGGGGTTGGGTTGATAGAATAACCTGGAAGGCTCCCTCCCTCTTGTTTTTTAATCTGAAGTATGAAGAATGGTCTCATTCTACTTATATTATAAAATCTCCCTAAAGTAGGGCACTGAAAAAAAAAGTGCCCTACTTTTTTAAAAAATGTGATAAGAAAGATCCAGTTGATTGGGTTTTTTCCATAATTAAAAAATGTGATAAGAAAGATCCAGTTGATTGGGTTTTTACTGTGCCTTTTTTTGTTTGTTTGTTTTTTTAGACAGAGTCTCACTTTGGTGCCTGGGCTAGAGTGCCGTGGCGTCAGCCTAGCTCACAGCAACCTCAAACTCCTGGGCTGAAGCAATCCTCCTGCCTCAGCCTCCCAAGTAGCTACGACTACAGGCATCCACTACCATGCCCAGCTAATTTTATATATATATATTTTAGTGGGCCAATTAATTTCTTTCTATTTTTAGTAGAGATAAGGTTTCCCTCTTGCTCAGGCTGGTCTCGAAATCCTGTGCTCAAAGGATCTGCCCACCTCGGCCTCCCAGAGTGCTAGGATTACAGGTGTGAGCCACCGCACCCGGCTACTGTGCCTTCTTGTGTAGTGCTGTAAGACAAAGCACATCAGCTGCAAAGTGAAATTAAGTTTAAAAGTAAGTGAAAATTATCTCTTCATCTTAGTTTACATTAGATATTTTTCTGTCTTAAACTAGAACTTTTTATGGTAGTATCCTGATGATGACTAGGCATTTATTAATAATAGAAAGTAATTAAAACTTCGTTAATGCAAGCAAGTAGGCAGTTAACATCCCTACCATCTCTCTCTCTCCTCCTCATTCTCTCTCTCTCTTTCCTTCCTTCCTTCCTTCCTTCCTTCCTTCCTTCCTTCCTTCCTTCCTTCCTTCCTTCCTTCCTTCCTTCCTTCCTTCCTTCTTTCTTTCTTTCTTTCTTTCTTTCTTTCTTTCTTTCTTTCTTTCTTTCTTTCTTTCTTTCTTTCTTTCTTTCTGTTTCTCTGTCTTCCTCCCCACCCTGTTTCATTTTTTTTCCCTTTTTTTTCAGAATGAATTGAAAAATAAGTTCAAGAATGGTCAAGAGTTTCACCTATGACCACTCTGGTTGGCTTTGAGTATAAAATTCTTTTAGTCCCTGAATCTGGATTTCTTCCTGCACATTCTTCTATTACTCTGGGCACCACACCAGGGTGTAGCAAAAAGGGCAGTGTGCTGGGAGGACCTTGTGTTAAAAACCTCTGGGACATTCTCAAAGTCTTCTTTGTTCTGTTACTTCTATCATAAATTTCATATGGAATTTTTCTTCAGTCTGCTTTTTATTTTGACAAATCTCAGCAAAACAAGATCATTTCTGATCCTTCAGTTTAAAAAGGAAAAGGAAAACTGGGGCATCTTCCAGGTTATATAACAAACCCAATCTCCTGCTTCATCTACAACCGCCTTAATGTGCACATCCCTGAAGTCGAAATTGCAAGACCTGCCAGTCCTAAGAATCTGAGCAACAGCTACTGCTGTGACCCTGGACAAGGCATTTAGCATCTCTGATTCTCAGTTCCTTGTCTTTAATACTTACAAGATGATGTGGACTCTGCCTCAGTGATAGGGCTTTTGTCATTGTTGTTTTGTTTCATAACATTACTGCTATGATTACTACTACTACTATTACTAAAATAACAATTTTATAGTTAACATTAATTGCACACTTGCCATGTGAGGCACTTTACTAACAGCTTTACATAGATTAACTCATTTAATCATTCCAGTCACCTAATGAGGTGGGTAACATTATTATTTCAATTTATACATGAGGACATTGAGGCATAGAGAGATGAGGTAATTTTCCCAAGTTATACTAGTAAATGACTAAGTGTTCTTAACCACTAGGATTCAAATAAGATGCAGATAACTACTGTGATTCCTTAATAACTGTGGAGCCCTATCATTATTAGGATGTAGTTATTATTAAGGAAAATCATTAATATTTATTTTTCTTATTCTGATTGCTCCACTTAACTGTGTATGAATAATTATAATAGTTAATAGAACATGTAAATCTGTGCAGTTATTATTTACTAAAAGCAAAAGTCTTCAGTAGTAGAAGCTATGAGAACACCATTCCAGATAATATCAAGATGTTTTTAAAACTCTCCTACCAAAAGAAAATAAAACCAGACACATGCAGTTTAGTTGGTATATTGGTTTACTTGTTTTTAATCTTTCTGCCTGCAGTGAACAAACAGTTATCATAAATTACAAATCTAAACCTTTATGAAAGAGAAATTAATATTATTAATGTTCTAATATAAAGCTGCCATGGAGAAGGTGCCATGGCTAAAACTGTACAGTCTCTGCCAGCCATGATTTATAGTGTCTTTAAAATAGGTGACATTATCTGAATTGGCCATCTATTCTTGGTTTAAAAAAGAGGAGAATGGCTAACAAGAAGGAATCAGGTGAGCTGAGATTGCTGGATGAAAAACAACAATAATATAACTAATCAATTCATGAGCCCCTTTCATCAGAAGATCACAATGTCCTTTACCATCATGAATTTATAAGCCTCATAAATTGTCTGCAGCAACGGGTGCTATCTGTTTAATTAAAATGTCAAGTTGGCGATTATGTAACTTTGTAAGGCAAGTGAAGGAGGAAAAGGCAGGTGACCTAGTTTCTGAGGAAGAGTTGAGCTCTTCGATTGAATGAAACTATGTTGGGCACACATCGTACAGAAGGCGAGGGAGCTCCTTTAACACACAGTGTTGTCAAAATAGTATTGAATATGACTCAATTTCTAAACATCCCATTTATATTCATTGCTTCATCATGAAAGCTTTGTATTTAGGAAGAAGGAAGGATAGAATTCTCAATCATATTTTTCACTTAGCAAAGGGCAAACTCTCCCCAAACTCTCAATCTCCTCCTTCCCTCAACAAGAACAAAAAATACTGAGTTAGGTTCTCAAATCCAGTGGGATCTTGCTAAAACCAGTTACCACGGGCCAGAGGAAAATTACCATGAACTCTAGAGCATTAAATTTGGATGAAAGGAGATAAAAATTCAGTCTCTTTGATTTCTTAGACCATTCTGATTTAATTTTTTAAAACCAAGAATTCCTGTCCTCTGGATGCCTATATTTTTATTCGTTTGTAAAATGAGTGATGACTGTGCTACCTACGTGCTAGAGATGGTAATGAGAGCATGGAAAGTACGTTCAGTGGAGTTCTTGTAAATTCAAGAAGAAATCTGATATTAGAACTTGTTAATTTCTGAGATGGCAAATTAGGTATGCCAAATTTTTAAACTTGAAGATTATTGCTACTTTCTGATAGCTCTAAATTAAGTAAATTGAGTAAATAAAAAGTATCAATGAGCTGTTTTGAAAAGCTATGTGTTTTAGAGATATTCCAAAAGACATTTCAATTATCCCAAAGCCTAGGATTTCAACAAATGTATCTTAATTTATTTAGATTATTGATTCTAAAACTATACAACAATAAATTTTAATTTTGAAAATATACAGCTACAATTGTTTTTTCTCTACTTCAATCTGAACAAGCCAGGTTTTAATTTTATGTGACCCAATTTTTATTCTTATAAGTTTTGCGGGTCTATATTACTCCAGACCCATGCACATTCTTCTAAACATTTATAGTCCCTCAAATTAAGCTACAACAAAAGTAAAAGAACAAGCACCTATAATAGTGCTCCAGAGGGAAAGCCTATAAACGCCGATAGCAACCAGTGGGTTCACTGACATTTATAGAAGCAAAAAATATATTCAAATACCAGAAACAGTGAAGATAGAGGGACTGAAATATTTCTATGTTCCTTCCACAAAATTATATTTAGAAAATTTTAAAGCTTTCTTGTAACAACCTAGATATCTGATACTTAGGTGGTTTTCAATACTTGGGGAACATCTACTACTCTCTGTGTTACAACTTTGAAAATTTAACCACATCCAACACTACAAGAGAAAAGAATATAGACACTAAAAGATAATGTGTGATTGAGGTAGAACTTTCAAGCAGAGATAAAACTATGAAAGGCCAAATGAAATGAACTATTTTAGGAAGGTGGTATGACTAAGATCCTTGTTTCATGATGTGCAGAAATGTGATTGAAAAAATAGAGACACTAAAGAAGCTTTACTTTTCTCCTTCCCTCCCTCTTTTCTTTTTCTCCCCTTCCCTCCCTCCCTCCCTCCCTCCCTCCCTCCCTCCCTCCCTCCCTCCCTCCCTTCCTTCCTTCCTTCCTTCCTTCCTTCCTTCCTTCCTTCCTTCCTTCCTTCCTTCCTTCCTTCCTTCCTTCTTTCCTTTTCCTTTCACAATTTGAAAATTAAATTTTAAGTTGTATCCTGGGTATCACCTTTTATACTGTCTCTAAAATCATTTTATAAAAATTTAATGCTTAAAAATAACAATACTGATAGTAAGGATCATTTTATACAGAATTCACAAATGCATCTCCTCTTGTTATAGTGTGTTAAAGAATTTTAGCAAGTAGGGAAAAAATGAAGTTTGTAATTCTGCACAGAACTTCTAGCCATTTAAAAACTACTGTTTCACATGCCAATTTCTTCAAATTATTACATATTTAATTGTTAACATTAAAATCAAATACTTGACATTGCTTGAGATGTACACAGGTGGCTAACAAAAATAGAACTTCTATCACTCCTTTGATCTCTAATCCCCTACCTAAGCATGATTCTTCTCTTAACAGGCAGGAAAAGGAAGCTATAGATAAGTTTCATACACTTTTATGAAATTACAATGCACTTACTCCTAAAAATTGAAGGTGCAAATCTCATTATTTTAAAAATGAAAGCCAGGTTATACACCAATATGAAGACAAAAAATTCAAGAAATCTGTAAACCACCTAATTGTGTACTATTTAATTATCAGCATGTTTTGGAAAACACGGACAGCTACAAAATTTAGGAGTGAGGAAACAAGGTTTGGGTTTTGGCCTCTGTTTAATCTGATTTGTGGCTTTAATAAGAGAGTATAAATCTTGTTTTTGTGATAGTAATTTCATTTAAACTTAAACACTACTAGATATTACCTTTTGGTTGTCTTGTCTATTTCCCCCCCCTGAAATTTGCACCTGCTTTCTTTAAGAGTCTTCTGTTTCTACAGACATTATTAAAAGTGTAAGTCCACCTCTCTCTGTTACAACCATGATCACAGGAACTGCATTGCATTTGTAACCAGTTGCATAGTATTAGGGGAGAGGGTGGTAGTTGAGTTTGCTTCTCTCTTAGAGCAATAGTCATTAGTAAGACAGGTTGCATGACTTTACATGTTTAAATGAAATTTGATCTGGTAACACTATCTATGTTTGTTTTTTTCTCTCAAGTTATGACTAAGGTTACTTTTAATTTCATTTTCCTACCTTTCAGACATGTCTTGCGGGTGCAAAAAGTTCCTCTCGCCTTCATAAAGCTATTTTTCTGAAGACATTTTCATCATATTCTCTGGATGGAATTCGAGAGCAGTCCGCCAAGAATCTGCAGCCTCTTTTGGGGGTCTTCCATGGATTCACTGTGACCAAGGAAACAAGCCGTTACCTAGCAACATGGCCCTTTAGGAGGTATTGTTACCAATCTCTTAGAGCTCATCAAAGGAATTCCTGTGCTCCTGGAACAGCTTTAACAGTGAACATTGTTTCCAGGGAGTTGTCTAAACTGTGGTATAACTGATCCTTGACTACAGAAACATAATGGTAGCAGAGGGAGTAAATATCTATAACAACCCTGGAAAGTTTGCTGTCTTCAGGTCCATTGTTTCTTGAATTATTTGCATCTGGCTTGGGTTTTGTTGAAGTGGTATTTGTTCAATATGTACTTTGGTATTTAGTTTCTTCTCTTCTGTAGTTTTAGAACTAGCGGAAGCAGCAAAAGGGAAGATATCTAATTCTTACTTGAACTCTGTTCAAATTAAACTCCTCTGAATTGAAGACCAGGAATTTTACCTTGTTCATAACAAGAAAATATATAAAATACGCATTTTATAATTTATATTAAAATATATAAGAATACATTTTATATATTTATATAAAAATGATAGATTTTTTATTTCAAAACAAATTTTTCCAACTTTTCTCAGAAAAGAGAGATAATATCATATTATATTGTATAACTCATTGATCCAACAAGTCTGCTCAGAGTGTCTACTATGTGCAGAGATAACACTATGAATTTTTAACTTCATGAGCCGATAAAATAAATCTTCACTAAACCTGCAGTTTCTATGTTTCCTTTCCCAAAACAGAGAAATGTTAGCTGTGGTTTTGAGGACTGAGAAGTTGCTATTTGCCAAAAGCATAGGAAACTCTTCCATAGTCTTTACTGCTTCAGAGAACAAGATAGTTGGGAAACCATTTTACTCAAAATCTAGTCCCAAAATAAGATAATTGGCATATCTTGGAAAAAGCACTATGTTTTCATTTTTATTTTTTTCTGCACACTAGTAATCCATCTACAGACTAAAGAGACTGGGCACGGTGGCTCATGCCTATAACCCTAGCACTCTGGGAGGCCCAGGCGGGAGGATTGCTCAAGGTCAGGAGTTCGAAACCAGCCTGAGCAAGAGCAAGACCCCGTCTCTACTATAAAGAGAAAGAAATTAATTGGCCAACTAATATGTATATATATATATATATATATGTATATATATATGTATATAAAATTAGCCAGGCATGGTGGCGCATGCCTATGGTGCCAGCTACTTGGGAGGCTGAGGCAGCAGGATTGCTTGAGCCCATGAGTTTGAGGTTGCTGTGAGCTAGGCTGACGCCACAGCACTCACTCTAGCCAGGGCAACAAAGTGAGATTCTGTCTCAAAGAAAGAAAGAAAGAAAGAAAGAAAGAAAGAAAGAAAGAAAGAAAGAAAGAAAGAAAGAAAGAAAGAAAGAGAGAGAGAGAGAAAGCTTCAGTAACCTTATGAATGTGTTTCATATCAAAAGATTAAAAATATATTCTCCTTTGCATTAAGTTTCTGTCAGAACTTCAGTTTTACATACAAAATGCTTCAGGCTGAAACTTAGCATAAAATCTTCTATGCTAAAAATATAATTTATTTGCTAAAGATCCATAAAATTGATTTGTTTATATGAAAGTTAGTATAATTTAAAAATATCAAATACCTGAAATATTATATCTAAATTTTCTGCATATTTTTCCAATGATAGGGGTAGAGATGACAAATGTCAGACTTGTTTTAAAGCATCTTTTCTAAGGATTCTAGGAATTTCCCCAAGTCCAAAAATTCTAGACCAGCATTATCCAAAAATGGATTAGATAAAATAATCAAAACACAACTGCTCTTAATTTACCTTTTTAGCTTTATAGCCCACAACTGCTCCATACCCCCACCTGCTTCAGGGAATAGCTATGTTAATACTCCAGTGCCTCAAGTCTGACTTTGCTTAGAATCATCTTAGTTGCCTTAAAAAAAATCCAACAGTCAGGCCCTTCCTCAACCGAACAAATATCCGAATGTGGCTGGGGCCCAGTCATCATAATGTTTTGAAAGGTTCCTGTCATACCCCTTCTACACCTCACTCACCTGTACCTACATCTGTGGAGCAGAACATGGTTCAAGAAAACACACGGCCAGGCTGACTGGTCTCCAACATGTACAACCACCCTCCTCGAAGTGTTGGCTGGCAATCACACTAGGTTCCCAGAACTGTTCTCCCCCACCCTACAACCACCCTGCAGTCTCTCCCTTGTTTTCTGACTTACGCGATCTCTGCCCCATCCTTACTCTCACTTGAGCAATCAGAAAAGAATTTCTATACAGTACCATCCTTCATTACCCACCTACTCACACCTGTCTGCCCATTTACTCCGCTTTCTTCTCTTTCACAAGGAGGCCTTATCAGTGCACCTGTCTTCGTTTGTGGACTAGATCCTAACCTTTCAGAGCTACTCAGAGCCATTGATCCAGAAAGTCTCTGCCTTCTGCATCATTAATTTGTCCTCTCCACTGGATTATTCCCACAAGGATATAAACATGTTATAATTTTTCCCATTTAAAACAAAAACAAAAAAGTCTCTTTGGCCCACTTCTCCCTGCAGCTTCCATTCCAATAAATTGCTTTACATTTCTTGTAGCACATAAGAAAAGCAGTAAATGTGTCGTCTGTGCTTGCTCCTTCCAATTCTCCTCTTTCCAGTCTTTCTTGAACTCACTCCAATGTTTTCACTCCTCTGTTTCACTGGAACTACATTGGGCAAGATTGTTAATGATTTTGAAGTGGCTACATTCAGTGGTCAATTCCTAGTCCTCATTTCTTGATCTATCCCCTGCATTTGAAACGCCAATTTACTCTCTCCTCCCAGAATCCTCTTCATCTGGCTTTTTAGGACTTCACATTCCACTGGTTTTCCTTACTTCATATTCTCTTTTCCTGTTCCCTAACCATGCATCCCCCTAGTCTCTTAATACTGGTTTGCCCAGAGCTCAGCCTTGAGACTCCTTTCTTTCTTAACTCACTCTATTGATGATCTTAGCCTGTCTCGTGGTTTTAAAAACCATCTATATGCTAATGACTCCAAAATTTATGATTACAGCCTAGACCTCTCTCTTGCTTTCTTGAATCCCAGACTCATATATTTACCTGCCTACTTGAAATTCCTCTTGGATGTCTTATATGCATCTCAATTTTAATATTCCAGAAGTAAACTTCTAAACCTCCTGTGCAAAACAGCTGCTTTCATATACTCCTTCTATGTAAGACAAAAATCAAGGAATTATCCTCAGTTGTTCTCTTTCTCTCTAATCTCATATTCAATCCCTCAAGACATCGTATGAGCTCTTCTTTCAAAATATATTCAGAATCTGACCACCCTCACATCCTCCACAGCTATTAGCTTGGTATGAGACCATACATTTATTAGTGTCATTACAACGGTTGCTTTATTGGTCTCCTGCTTCAGGCCATACCTCCCTACAGCCTACCCTTCAACACAACACCCAGAGTGACTTGTTAAATTACAAGTCACTCTTCTGATCAATGTACTTCAATGGTTACCTATTTCACAAAGAAAGAATTAGCATACTTAGAATGGACTACAAGGCACTGATATATCTGATTTAAGAAAAAAAGTAATATCAAAAACTGTAAGCTACTTTTGAAACATCCACAGAACAATCTAGATTTAAAAATTGACTAAAGTTTCTTCACAACTTACAAATCGACCAACGTCACTTATGAAAAGCTAAGCAGTTGGTACCTGCTCTTAGAGGATTAACTTTAAAAAAATACTACTTTGTTTCTCTTAAGCTGTAGGATCAGTTAAAATAAGGAGTATCCCAAATTTGGAATGTGAGCTGTATTTTCAAACAAAGGCTTCCATTTACAAGTACTTTTCTATGTAATGGAGTATTTTCTCAACATTGTGATATTAAAACAAAATTTAGAACTTGTTGGGTAGCTTAAGATAATGGCAGTGGTCTACCTACCAGCCTCTTAATAGTTCTTTCATAAATGATACAAAACAAAAAGAAGAGAAAAGTATGTCTACAGAAAAACCATGTACTCAGTATATCTTGAGAACCAAGACTAGTAAAACCTCAAATTAACTGAATATAAAAGTTCAGTTTGTCTCTCATGTGCCAGCGCCAGCCTCATCCCACAGCAAAGCAACCAAGGAAATGTGTGGGGAGGATAGGAAAAGAAAGAGGCCTAGAGTTGATCTAAAACTATTACCAGAAGGCAGTCAACTGTAAATCAGAAGTACTGTAAAAGGGTTTGGGCAAGTCAGAGCAAGGATTACAGGGAAGAGGCTTCAAAGTATGCAAGATGTAAAAGCACAGATATAATGTAATGGGGCCATGTTTGAATCACATAGCTTCTGGGAGAGAAAAAAGGCAAAAAGGAAATGAGAAGTGCCCTTGGCAGCTGAAAGGCTGTGATTGTTAATTATAACTGTCAACTCGAATGTATTAAGAGATACTTAGAGAATTGCTACAGCTTTGTCTCTGGGTGTGTCTATGAGGGTGTTTCCAAAGGAGCTTGGCATGTGACTTGGTGGAGTGTGAGTTGGGGAAGATCTGCCTTCAATGTGGGTGCACACCATCTGATCAGTTGGGGGGTCAGGATGGGAAACAAAGGCAGAGGAAAGGTGAATACTTCTCGCTCTCTGCTGGAATTTCTCCCTCCCCTTGTTTGGGGGATGTCAGAGAGGGGGCCACTCTTCTGCCCTTGGAGATCAGAACTCCAGGCTATCTGGTCTTTGCACTCTAGGACTTTCACCAATGGCCCCCCTGGGTTCTTAGGCCTTTGGCCTCAGACTGAAAATCACACCATTGGCTTTTCTGGTTCTGAGGCCTTCGGACTTGGACTGAGCCATGCAACCAGCATCCCAGGGTCTTTAGCTTGCAAACACTCTGTCATAAGACTTTTCAGCCTCCACAATCATCACTTGAGCCAATAAATCCGCTCCTATATATCTATATTTATATCTACATACCATTGGTTCCATTTTTCTGGAGAGCCCTGCCTAATACATAGATGAAAAGGAAAAGAAAAAGGGAAATCAAAGGTCTTGCAAGGCAAAGTAGAATAAACTAGATGAAAGGATTTACAACCCCTTCTGTGTTAGGCAGAATAATAGCCCCTCAAAGATGTCCACAACTTCATACATGAAACTGTGAATATGTTACTTTACATGGCAAAGGGTAAGTAAGGTAGCCAATGGAATTAAGGTTGCTAACCAGCTGACCTTAAGATAGGAAGAGTTTCCTGGATTACCCAGATGGGCCCAATATAATCACAAGTGTTCTTAAGTGTGTAAGAGTGTCAGAGTGATGTGATGGGAGAAAGACTCAATTGGTCATTGCTGGCTTCAAAGAAAGAAGGAGCCAAGGAATGCAGGCAACCTATACAAACTGAAAAAATCAAGAAAATGCCTTTCACCTGAACCCCTGTAGCTCCTTAATACTTCCATGAGAGTTGTGCTTTTATATATTTTATAAATGGGTTTCTGCATAAGAGTTAATTGACCAAAGCATGTTAGTCTTTGGTAATTCCCATGAAAATGGAAACCAGTGAATAATAGAAGAAAAAGGAAAGATTCAGAACATGGTATCAAAAAACCCCACACATCTATTTTTAGAACTACAGGAGGAGGAAGCAGAGGATCACTGGGAAAGGGAAGCATGAATTTAAGAGGATAAATGAGATGGTGCTCAATAATGAATAACTATCCAGCAAGATTACTGCAGCTGGTCTTAAATATCTCTACCAAAATCTCTCTACCAAAAACATAGATGTATACTTTTCTAAACTTTCCATGTTTTCTATGATCATTACCTGTTGCTTTTATAATAAATTTAAAATGAGGTAGTTTTACAGAGCAGTGATAAATCTAGTTTGATGCCAACCTGATTATCTGGACAACAGCTCAGTGTGGTTTGGGGGATGCCAGGTGTGCTGAAATGTTCAGCTCCATGTTTTTTCCCAATTCCAAGTCTCAATCTTTTTTCATACCCTGATAATAGCAGAGTGATGCTTGTTTATCCTGACTGGAAAGATGGTACTGAAGATTCTATAGAAGAAACTAAATATTCTGGCTCTTGATTTTACCATTAACCTAATATATATTTACTGAGTAACTATGACATGCCAGGCATTGTGCTAAGTACTAAGAACAGTGGAGAATACACAGAAGCTGTATGGAGATAAAGCATCAAATGCTAACTCACATCAAATTCACAACTAATTAATTATAATAGTTATGTATATTATGATGTAGGCATTAAGGTGCTGATTTAAGGGCTTGTTGCAGGGGAAAAGGTTTTATCTAATCTAGAAATTTAAGAAATGACTTCTCTAAACAAATAACTAGCTAACTAGTCTTCCTCTACTCTTTCTTCCTATTGGTCATCACATACTACCAGGTGACTGACAATCACAATAGTAGGTTCCTTGTCTCTATTGTTCACCACTTGGTATCTCTGATGCCAAACACAGTGACTGGTACATAATAAGCATGAAATAAGTATTGGTTAAATGAGTGAGTGAAAGAACAGGTATCCAAAGTCATCCTGCTGTTGACATGGAAGACAGAAACGGCTTACAGCTCAGAAGTGGTTACTAAGCTGTAGAATACTTTACAGTATAACTATTGGGAAATGTTTGTGTGTTTACATATGTGTTGCTTATAGAAAATGTTTCAAGAGGCTTCTTTCACTAGAACTTTATTTTAGTTATCCTAAAAATTGACCTAACAGCTTCAGAAAAAGTAATGTATATTTTCCTATAGTAGTATGAAGAATAACTGGTTGGGAAAAAAGACAAAAACTGAGAAAAATTTCATGATATGCTTGTAACATAAATATATAGATACTGCTTTATATTTCATTCTTTGGGAAGAAAATAGTCATGGGAAAAGCACTGATTTTCTTCCTGAAAGATTAAATTGGAGACAAAATAAGATTTTTCTCTTTCTTTTTCTAGAGATGTGAAGTTAATCTGAGTGCTTGGTCTATCAGAATTGTGAATACCTAGTTCAGGGCCTGGCACATAATAGGTATTCAATGGTAGAGTGAAATCAGAGAAGCAGAAGTGATTGGAGAGATTGACTTTTCTACTTAGGGGAGAACAAGATCTTACCGCCAAGGGGAAACAGGCAGACTAAGGACTTCAACATCAAGCTAAGAGAGCTTGAAACCTAAACTGGAAAAATTTGTTAGTAGGTAACAATAAGTTATTATTAGGTAAAAGTTGTTATTAGGTAATTGTTACTAGGTAATAACAATTGATAGAAAGTATAAGATGAACCAGGTTTTTGCCATTTTAGGTATTTTAAAAAAAATTCTTGCTTCATATGAAATCTTCTATCATAATTATATATATTTTTCCATGAATGCACACATATATGTGCATATATAAATTACAGCCATAGATTTTAAAATTTAACTTGATTTACTCATTATAAACTCATACTGTAGAATAGTAGTTTCCAATTTGAGTATCTATAAATATGCAAAATTTTAAAAGTAGTTATTTGACATCAAATTGATAATTTTTTATTTTCCTAATAAGCTAACTAAAAACAACAGAAATACTATGTATTTCATCATCATTTCTAAAATGAAAAGATATATTACAAGATAATATAAATAGGAAAAAGCTATCTTAAAATAATGATCCTTTAAATTAACAAAGTATCTCTTTATAAAACTCCACTATGTGTTTTCTATTTTTCTTGTTTGCCCTTGGCTTTGTCAACACTAACTTGTGGTCCAGACTTTGGGTCTTTGAAAGTTACCATTCTGGAGTCCATTCTAGAAAAGTAACAGAATGCTGGAGTAGGAACATCTCATTTATTCAGCAGATTTATCATCCCTGAAACTCACAGAGGGCCATAGGGCATGTTATACTAATGTAACTCATGTGTTGCAGTATGATAACATCAAGCGTACACAAGGGATTTATGTGAGATGTGAAGAATGGTTTTCTTGCTTTCAGATAAATAATGGGATGAATTAACAACAGCTCTGTTCTGAAGTCTTACAATGTGAGTACAGAATGGTTTTGATAAAAGATGCAAAGAGAATAAACTAAATGATTTTGGGGGCTGCCCAAATCTAATAAAACACTGCTGATTCTTGGAATATTAACATTTTTCTCATTCATATACCATCTTATTTAGCCTAACACAAGCCAACTGATAAGTTCTAAGGATTTTGCTCTCTACAGTAGAAATGGCAGCTTGCCAAATCCAATAAAACTCACTTTTTAAAATTTTCATTTGCAAAAATACAATGTGATATGTGCTAAGGGATCCACTTTGTTTTGCCAAAGGCTGTTAAAATTACTGATATTTCCCAGCCATTATGAATTGCTTCTTTAGGGGAAGGGAGATTAATAAATATCTGACATGTAACAAAGCTGATCTATACTCTATACTTCTTTTATTGCACTTTAGATTTAATCTCCAAATTTTGGTCAATATATAGGAGTTTGTCTATATCATGCCAACCTTCAAAAAAAAAAAGCTTATTCCTGGAAACTCACAATGTTTTTGTTATTTTCTTTTTTGAAGTCAATTAACCTCTCTTTCATTATCAGTAAAATCACTGCTAGGTGCTTCCTAATAATCCTTAGCAATGAGATACTGTTTTTAACTTTGCTGAACTGGATGTCCTTTAGACTACTAATCTGCTTTATGTTTTAATGTGAGCTATCTAGGATGGTAGAAATAAATCTAAAGGCACCAAGTAATTTCACTGAATCATTTAATTACCTGAAACCACCATGTAGCCTGGCAGCTCTGAGAGAAGTGATTTAAGAGGATTATTATGATGAGTACTAAACATACATCCAAAATCATATTTTAAATCATTTATTATCATTTTTTTCAATGAATTCCAGGGTTCATTGTTCACTGTATTTTCCAATGGCAAAATTTGACAGCATAAATATGGTGAATGAGGCCAAAATGCTGAATGGTTATTGTTTATTAAATCATAGGATAAGTCAATTCCTATAAAGAGTTTTTATCTAAACTTAAAACTATGTTCAGATTTATAAAACTTCTATCATAGTTCATTAAAAGGCATGTTAGCTCCTACTGTGTATGCTAGACACCATTTTAGGTGATAGAAATACAATAGTGAATAGGTCAGATTTTTTTCAAGAAACTTATATTGTGAAGGTAAAAGAAACAGTAGGAAATTATTAATTAGCATGCAAAGTGTTATAATCAAAGTAACTAGAATAATATGGAACCATGTAGAAGGGACATTTAACCTATTGGGGTGGAAGAGAGTTAGATAAGTCTTTCTGTTAACAGAAGAACTGGCATCTAGCCTGACACCTGGAGGTAAAGCAGCAGCCAGGGAGGCAAAGAAAGGGAGATGATGTTCCAGGAGAAAGAACAGCATGGGCAGAAGGCTGGAGGTGAGAGAGATCAATGTGGTTTGGGCATCTTTGGTAGGTTAGGATGGGTAGGGCTTAGAATATACAAGAGAATAACAGCAGGATGAGGATGAAGACACAGGCAGAAATCTGGCAATGAAGAGCTTTGTATGTAGGGTGACAATGAAAGTTATCAACTGAACCAGGACCCTTGTGGGACCCTTTTGAGAGTTAAAGCGGGTGCTAACAGACAGGAATCTGGAGCTACCAACATGAACTTGACTGTCTCAGGCAAATGGGGACACGTGCTTGCCCTACTTAATGAAAGAATTTAACTTCATCTTGATATATTAATAAATGGGAACCATTAAGGATTTTTCATAAAGAGAATGATACGATCAGAATTGGACATTGACAAGATCACCAGACTGCATTGTAGAAAATGAATTGAAGGCAGCAGAACTGGAGGCCAGGGGCAAATTAGGAAAGTCTTACAGAACTCTAATAATTATAGCACAAAAATACAGCCTAGAGGAATTTGAGAGACTCTTTAGAAGTTACCACTGACAGAACTGATTGGACATGGAGGATAAGGGTGGTGGGGGAATTGGGGATGACATCCAAGATTTCTAACAGTGACAACTAGAAGAGTGGCAGCACCATGCCCTGATGGTGGTTGGAAAACAAACTCATCTTCAGAACATGTTGGGTTTGAGGACCCTCAAGGTCACCTAGATGGAACTGTCTGACAAATGCACTGTAGTATGGGTTTTGAACCTAGGAGAGAGAGGTAAATTCGAGATACATGTTTGAGATACATGTTCAACAGATTTGTGATCATTGAAGCCATGGGAATTAATCAGATTGCATAGAGAAAATTTGGAAGAATATAGAAAGAAGAGAGGTCAGGACCAAGTCATGAGGAATGTAAACTTAAATGGGTAAGAAGAGGAAATAGAGTCCTTGTAAACAAAATTGAGAATGACTAGAGAGATAGAAACAAAGAAAGTAGCAGAGTATGAGGGATATCTGAAACAACAAAGGAAGAATGTTACAGGAAGGCATCAAAGCCTGCAGAAGGCATTAATAGAAGGTAACTACCTCTAGTGATCTTTGTAAGAACAAATGTAATGACATTATCACAGATGCTGCAATGCAATCTCCAAAACACGTGTGTCTTGTCTCATTTTCTTTCCTTTTTCTATAACACTCTCTCCACACTTTAATCCTTCACCTAACTCAGTCTTACTTGTCCTTCAAGATAATTTAGCCCACATTGCTTCTGTATTATTTTATGCATATCTTTATTGTACCTGTGTATTATAATTTATTGAAATAATAATCTACTTGTTACTTTTCCCACTAGGCTGTGAGCCTCAGAAGGCAGGAAATGTTTGATTATATTCTCAAGTCTTAGCATAATACTTGCCACAGATGTGAGCTATTTAATAAATGTTTATTGAATCTATTCTAAACGAGGTGACTTTTCCTGAAGGTATATAATTCAATGTGAAGTGGGAATTCAGAAAGAGATTGCTATAATATAAACAAACAGGTAAAAACAAATTTTATTATAGCTATACCCATTTAGCTATATCTACAAACTTACCCATCTACTTTTAGTTCTTATATCTACTTTCTATCTCTCTGAATGTATTTATAATGAAACAGCTATTTCATTAAATGTGTGTATTCTGAATTATAAATGAAAAAAGTTGCAAATTCACTCATTATGCATTTGCTGTGCACCTCTTAGAACAGAGCTTATCTTACCAAGATGTATTATTGTTTTGTTGCACTTACGGAGATCTTATAAGCACTTGTTTTCCAAAAATTACAGTAATTAAATTTTATTAATTTTCATGCATGATAGACAAAAGTACAATGTCATACTTATCAACAAAGATAATGAAATGTCATTTAGAGCAATCAGTCATTTGTCAACAAAGCATAGTTCAAATCTCATTTTGACTTTTGCCTGTGAAATTATTACAACTAGAGAATTAAATATATTTTGTCTATGTATCTTTTTAGTAGAGTAAATCAGAGCTGAAAGTAAAGAACAAGAAGGAAAAACTCTTACAACTTAAGTCCTAATCTTACTTGTCCTGCAATAAAAGTAGTTTTATACCATATTAGTAGAACAATAAGATATGTTTCAAAATTTAAATATACAGACATTGGCACAATATACCTAACTTTAAAATAATACTTTGCATGCCAATCACATAGAAGTAAATAATGGAGATTCTTTCATCCAACCAACTGCCTTCTTTCCTTCCTTCCACATTATTTATTGAGAAGTTATACAGAGCAAAGCCTTGTGCTATGCTAGGTTCCAGGGATACAAAAATAAAGCATTCCTTTATTCATTTCACAAATATTTATTCAGCATATTCTATAGGTCAAGCACTATCCTAGGTCTTGGAGGTATAACTCAGATGGAGCCCACACTTGGTTGTTCAACTTATACCAATTCTTAATAATTTTATCTTTGAACTTGTTTTGTAAGTAAAGGTTGATGGGACAATGGAGCATGCAAGTGAGGACAGAAGATATGTACAATATGTGTGTCCACCATTCACATGTACATAGAGCATTAATGATACCCCATGAGCACAGAATTCTAGTGGATCCACATGCATGGGTGCGAAGTAAGACTCAGTGCAAGTACAAGGAAGTACATCACATGTACAATGGAGTAAGTGCTGATGCTGAAAGCCCAAGAGGCCACACTTTTCATTCAAACCAGAATTTGCTTTTAGAGCAGAAAGAAGGCAATGGTGTTCTAAGAAAGGTGAACAACCAAGGAAGCCTATTATGTCCTTGTTTACCTATGCTACTTCCCTGTATTAGCTTACTACTTACAATGAAAATAATGATGTACAAGGAAAGGGAAAGATACAGCAGCCAATAGTTCCTTTTCCTTTCAATCCTTCCTTCTTCATCCATAGCCAAAAGTAGAGAGTATATGTATCCAGAAGTGAAATAAAGGACGGGCCCGGTGACACATGCCTGCAACTTCAACAGTTTGGGAGGCTAAGGCAGGAAGATCACTTGTGGCCAGGAGTTTGAGGACAGCCTGGGCAACATAGAGAGATCCTCATCTCTACAAAAAACAAAAACAAAAACAAATTATCCAGGCATGGCAGTGGACACCTGTAGTCCTAGCTCCTTGGGGCTGAGGTGGGAGGATTACTTGAGCCCAGAAATTTGAGGCTTCAGTGAGCTATGATCATGCTGCTGCACTACAGCCTGGGCAACCTTCTCTCTAAAATAAATGAATGAATCAATGAACCAATGAATGAATGAAAATTTCTTTTAAAAGTGGAATGAAAATAGCTGAGTTAGTTTTTTTGCAGCATTTCCACTGTTCTGGGAAGAATTAAATACATGTTCAAGTATGAGCTACAAAATATAAAATATGTAATTCACACACCTTATATGTGCCTTAAGGATATTTTTTTTCTTGCTGTTTGAAAAAGAGAGCCTACATTTTCATCTTGCACTATATAGCTGGCCTGGAGGAAGAGTATGATGTCCTGAAAGTAGAGAAAATACTTCCAGAAGGAGGGAGTGGTCTTTAAATTGTATCAAATGCTGCTGAGGGTTGAGTAAGATAACACCCCAAAATTGATCATTGCCATTGGCATGGAGACCATCAAATTAAAGTTAATTCTGTCAGTTTAGATATTGAAATATATATGCATAATATTAATAATTTAACTCTAGTAAAACTAAGGGGGAGAGGTTATACATTCATTTTTACCTAGGACATTTCCATTTAAATTTATCAGTTTTATTTATTCTAACTATTAAATATATCTGAAGTAAGGATAGATTAGCATTTGTTCAATGACAAAATGGAGTCACCCTAGAACTGAAATAATTTAAGAACTATAATTAGATTACACGTTGTTTATGCCTTCTATTGTGACAAGAAGAAAATCCTACCTTATTTTTCTTTCTTTTCTTTCTCTTCTCTTTCTGTTTTTATTCTCCCCCTTTACTTTGAAGATGCCTATACAAAAGGGAATGAATTATTAGATGAAATTGGCACTAAAAATAATCATTTGTCAAATAAAAATCTATATTTTTTATGAAAAAGATATTAATAGATGATGTACAACGACCCAAACGTTGCCCTCGTCAACGTTATGACATAACCCAAACGTTATGTTATTATTTACATAAAAACAAAATTTTCTAGTTTATCCTGTAATAGCTTAAGTTAGCCACTAGATGGCATATGTCACCACACTCAAAAATCTTCTTGAAACTGTTTATAAAATCATTTAAAATTGCAAGTTGCAGAAACGGAATTCTATTGGTTCAACTCTTCATCCTTCTTACTTTCGAAGAATTCATTTTGGGGCCTGATTTCTATGACAGTTTGCCTTGTATAAAGATGGAACGATTAAGGCTTTCCCCTATTCTTAAAGCAATTCCGGAATCTTTTCAACTCCATAAAATATAAAATGGAATGACAAAACTGGGCAACAAATTGCATTTAAATGACTATGAAGATGAATGGCAATGTTGCACTGGAATGTTTTCAGCCAAGACCAAATGGATAACTTTATCAATCTTGCATCTTATTATCTTACAAGGAAGAAAATGACGTACAGATCGCAAAGCAAAGTTAGTATTTACTTCCATGTTGTACTATTTATACTATAACTAAAAAACTGTGATATATTATTTATTCATTTGATCACTATGTTGCCAACTTATTCTTTATATGGCAACATGTAAGCAACACAAGTTTATAAAATGTGAATCTTTTTAAGTTTATAAATTTCCTAAGTTAACAAACATCTTGATCTTTATCATGATAAAGGTCATTCTTGCTGTTTGATAATTTTGTGAAAATTCCATTTCATTAAGATATCTGTGGATACCTTAATTCCCTACCTGAACTCTTCATCCCTCCTGAGAGTTTGTCTTCCCTGGTTCTATAACATGCTCTCTCCTTGGTATTCCTCTCATCTCTTTGCTTGCCTCTTTTCAGTCTCTTCCCTGCGATCCTCTTCTGCCTACTTCTTTAATTCTTTTGCTCTCAGCTTTTTTTCTTCTCACTCTTCACTGTTGCTCTATACATTCTCGATAAATAATTTAATTCATTTACAGTGTTTCAGCTATGACAAATACATTCGTTGCACTTTAAATCCTAGAAGTCCATATTGCATAGAAAATATATTTAGGCTTTAGCATCAGACTGCCTGGGTTCAAACACTGGTTCCACCACTTAATGGTTAGGTGATCTAGATAAATTACTAACTTTCTTGTCTTAATTTGAGAACATTAATAGTCCTACTATCTTGTTGTTAGGTTAGAAAAAAGCAATTTTTATAATGCATTTACCACAATATCAGGCAAAAAGTAAAAACCTGATAAACTATTTACTCCATTTAGGACTCTTTCTCAGAAAATAGAGCCAGACCTACTGGATGTCTCCATGCAGATGTCTTACAAAAATTTCACAATAATATATTTAAATATTACACACCAATATCTTACTCTCTCCAAATCAGTTCTCTTTCTTAAATTCCCTAAATTAAAGGCAACAATGTCACCTAACTTTGTCTCTCTATTCTCTCACATCTATTCATTTCCTATATCCTGTTGACTCTACCTGGTCAATATCAGCTGGGTTTATTCTCTCCAGTTCACCTCTATTTATTCATTCATATTTTTAAAATCCATTCATTCATTGAATGAAAATATTGTCAACTGTAATGGGATCTACAGACATGGCAATGAAGAAGACAACCAGGCTCTGCTCTTCTTGGGTTTACAGACCACTGGGCAAGGCTGAAGTAAAACAGAAGTGACAAGTAACTTCTACCTTAGTTTGTCTCCTCAGCAATTCCTCACCTAGATTGTTACAAGTATCTTTCAGTCTCTCCTCCTTCTACCATATCTGTCAAAATTTGCCAGAATTTTCTCTTTAGGACACAAATCTAAATCTTAAAATATTAACCAAAATACTCCAACAGCATAGTTATAAATAATGGGTGTGATCAAGTGAGTTTTATTCTAAGATTGCAAGGGTGGTCCAATATTAGGAAATCCGTTATTTTAATTCATTAAATTAAGGAAATAAAAAGAAAAATTATATGATTATCTCTACTAATGCAGTAGATGCACTATATAAGATGCAATACCCATTCATGTTAAACATACTCAATAAACTTTCTTAGCATATTACAACATATTTACCTCATCCCAAAAGCTTGGAAAACTTTAATGTTTGATATTTAACATTATAATGTTTTTCTTCAAAAGTCAGAAAAAAGGCAAAGATGCCTTCTGCATCTACAACATTTAGCATTATATTGTAGATATTAAGCGTATCAATCTGCTAGGGCTGCCATAGCAAATTATCTTAGACTGAGTGGCTTAAACAATCGAAATTTTTATTTTCTCACATTTCTTAAGACTGGAAGTCCAAAATCAAGGTTCCAGCAAGGTTAATGTCTGGTGAAGTCTCTCCCCTTGGGTTGCAGATGGCCACTATCTTGCTGTGTGCACCCATGACCTCATCTTTGTGTGAATGTGGAGGAAGGGGGGGAGTGAGAGAGAGATAGAGAGATGGTAAGGGGGGAGAGAGAAAAAGTTCTCTTGTGTCTCTTCTTATAAGGACACTACTTTTATTGGATTAGGGTCCCACCCTTATGATCTGATTTAACCTTAATTATTTCTTTATTCCAAACACAGCCACGCTAAGGGTTAGGGCTTCAACAAATAAATTTTTGGGGGGACACAAATATTCAGTCCATAACACTAACCAATGCAGTTATCAGGCAAGAGAAATCAATTACTGTCATAAGATTGGGAAACAAAGAGATAAAACTGTATTTATTAAGCGAAGATGTGCTTATATATCTGGAAAACTCAAAAGAATCCATGGAAAACATAATAAGCCATAAGAAAATTTGGCAATGTAGCAAGTTATAAAATGAAGATATAAAAGTCAATAGCATGTATAAATCTGTATGTTTGTACATATATAAACAAAACCAGTAAGAATTTGTAATTGAATAATAGATATCATTTGAGATAGAAGAGAAAAGAAAATACCTTGATATAAACTTAACAAAAATGTCCAATTTTTATGTGAGCAAAACTGTAAAATGCTTTTCAAAGAACTAGACCTAAATAAATAAAAAGACGTATCATAATCTGTGAGAGAAAAAGCAATGTCACACAGAGTCAATGCTCCCTAACTTATTTAATAAATTTGATCCTGATTCAATATCTTTAGGCTTCTTTTCTAGAGCTAAACAAGTTGATTATAAAGTTTATTAGAAATTTTAAAACAAGTAAGAATAACCAGATAAATTCTGAAAAAGTAAAGCAATGTTGGTGACAAGGGCTGGGAAGAAAAGCCATAGCAGATTTTTTTTTTTTCTTTCTTTTAATATCTTTATTTGGTTTTTTTTTTTTTTTTTATTCTTTTTCATTTTTTTATTTTTTTTTTATTTTGGCATATTATGGGGGTACAGATTTTAAGGTTTCAATAAATGCCCATTCCCCCCCTCCCCCCAAAAGTCTGAGTCTCCATCATGACCATCCCCCAGATGGTGCACAAAAAGTACCATAAAGCCTCTGTAATTTAAGTAGTTTGATATTAGCACATAAATAGGCAAACTAATGAACAAGTAGAAAATCAAAAATAGATGCAATTGCATCTAAAATTTTGTATATAATATCCCAAATCTCTAGGTAGAAGATGGATTTTTAAATAAATGTTGCTGCAAAAACTGGCTAGCCATATGGAGAAGGATAAATTGGATTCATTTCTAACAACATAAGCCAGGATAAATTCCCAATGGATCAGATATTTAAATCAAGGACTTAAAAAGGAACCATGCATGTATTTTAAAATGCATTTAGGAATTCTATAATCTGGGAGTGAGGAAACATTCTTCAACATGGCTCAAAATCTAGAAGCAATAAGAGAAACAATATACATTTTATTATGAAATTAAAAGTTTTTCATAGTAAAAATATACCATAAGCAAAGTAAAAATACAAATGACAGACTGGGAACAAAGATTTTGCAAAGTATACCAGGGGAATTATGCTAGTACACAATACAAAGGTATTCATTCAAAAGAAAAACCTTCTAAAAACAGAAGAAAATGGCCAAGAACTTTATGTTAAAATGGACTGATCTCATATTGATAGAAAAATAAATGGGAATTGCTTTTAAACATATGAAAATTGCCCAATCCTGCCCATGAAGGGATAATTATTGACTCAGGGTGATGAGTATATGGATGTTCATTACATACATGTATACACAAATCAGATTGTGTCACTCATCTGGCAGAGAACTGCAGATGGCTTCTTTTAACCTATAGGATAAAGTCCTAACAACCTAGCACAACACTAATCCCTCACTGTTACCCAGCTCCACAAGGCATGCTGTGATCACATCAAAAGTTTTATTATTCTTGGCCTGTTGCAATGGCTCATGCCTATAACTTCAGCATTTTGGGAGGCCAAGGTGAGAGGATCACTAAGGCCACGAGTTAGGGACCAGCTTGGGCAAAATAGTGAGACCCTGTCTCTACAAAAAATTTAGAAATTAGCTAGACATGGCGGTGCACACGTGTAGTCCCAGCTACTCTGGAGGCTGCGGTGAGAAGACCACTTAAGCCCAGGAGTTCGAAGCTGCAGTGAGCTCTGATGGCGCTGCTGCACTCCAGCCTGGGTGAGAAAGCAAGACTCATCTCAAAAAAAAAAAAAAAAAAAAAAGTTTTGTTATTCCACAAACTTGTGATGTATTTTTTGCTGTTTCCTTTCTTCTCTGATTGGTAAAACCCTGTGATGCCTCAAGACTAAAATGTTGAACTTTTCATTTGGAGCATTTGGCTTGCTCCTTTGAGTTCCCACAAAACTTCTACAGGCTTTGCTCAAAGCACTTCTTACACAGTTCTGTAGTAGTTGGTTTTTATGTATGCCTCCACCGTACAGATGAGGCACTTTCTTGCCCCAATCTCCTTAGCATTTTCAGTGTTTAGCAAGATGTCTGGCCCCAAAGAGGCATACAATAAATTTGTTAAATACTATATTTATTATGCACTTGCGAAAGAGACTTTAGCATTTCTCATGTAAATCTTCTTTCAGGACAGATGTCAAGGGGAATGGAGGCTGGAAAATAGATTCTTACAGATTGTGTTTACTTAACACCCTGATTTTTGGCTATTAGGACTCTTGGTTAAATGACAAAGATCCAACTTGAATCAGCAATGCAAATTTGTTCCTAAAACCAAACCTTGGAAAACGGATCTAGCTTCAGAAACATTAGGCTTGCTTTGTCTCTGTCTATTTCTTTCTTTCTCACTCTCTCTCTCTCTCACACACACATATACACACATGGACACACAAAAATACACCTCTGCTGCCTTCATCATCTTAAGCATGTGATCTCCATGAGGCGACAAATGGCAGCAGGTAGGTCTAGAGTAAAATGCTTATAGCCTTGTAACTAGTAAGGAATGGAGCTATTTCCTGCCAGCTCCAGTTTTTAAAATTCCATGAAAGTACTCCAATTGTCCTGAGTCACACATGTATCCCTGGGCTAATTTCCATGACTAGGAAGATGGGGTACATGACTGACCCCAGTCTGACACCATGCCCATCCAGGGGGTAGGGTAATGTGATTGGCAGCTCCCATCAGAACTGTATTTTGGAGTGCAAGAACAACAGCTCCCCAAGAAAACAAAGACTTCTTCTGTACATACAAAGGGATAACGCTCCACGACAGATATGAAGAAAAGAACAAAATCAAATGTTGGAAGGAATGTTATATAATTTTTATGATTAAAACTTTCTTATCCCTGATATATAAATATTGTAGCTCAAGCAGAAGCTAAAAGTATATATATAAAAAGAAACAACCAATCATGAATCCTATTTATACACTTTCATTTTTCTTTTCCTTCTGCTTTCTAATTATTCTTTACATAAAGATTTACCTAAAGAGTATAACTGCCTAACTTAAACTTTCTAAGTTTAAAAAATTTTGTATTGTCTACTATATTCTCTTTATTCTTTTTTTTTTTTTACAGTGCCTATTATCCCCCAAATCAAATATAGTATTGAAAAAGAAAAGAAAAGAACTGGAGAGAAAAAGTTGTGTTTTTCTAAAACTGTGAAAAAGTAATTGCTCAAGGATATTTTGAGAATGGGAGAAAATGGAGCAAACATTTCCATGATGTTCAGTCTTAACCAAATTTTCTGACCACACTTATGAAGTTGTTATGGCACTATATCCGGAAGGATTTTTAATAACAATTGTTCTTATGCTCTTAAATTCTTTAATGTAAAGATACATTCTATTTTGCTTATCTGTGTTTTCTGCTTTATTTTTGCACTGAAAACATATTTCAAGGGTAATAAAATAAAATGAAATAAAAAGTTATTCTAAAGTATTAAAGGATATACCTCGCCTGGCATCAGATAGGTTCAAATCTCATTTCTGCCACTCACCAGCTGTGTGAACTTGGACAAGTTAATCACTCTCTATGCTTTGGTTTCTTGACCTGTGAAATGGAGTTAATGATTCTATCTACCTAATAAGACTGTGAGCATTAAATAAGATAAAATGTAATAAAGTGGTAAAAACTGTGCCTGGAATATAGAAGATACACTAAATTGATTATGTTCATTGTTCTTGTTGTTAATATCAAAGAAAATCTCAGTTGAAGATTAGACAAAGTCACAATCTAGAAGCAAGTAGTAGTTCCTGGGCCAGTTTATTCTTTTCCAGTATTTGCTCAAGCATGAATTCTCTAGACTCTTCCAACTTTATACTGAATCCTCGCAGACAGCACCCTAGAGTTCACTGTTGTGGGGTCTCCAGGGCTTGGGTTGCTATTGCCCATGTTTTATTTCTATTAACAATAGCAGGAACTGGATAAAACTTCAGTCCTGTTTCTAATTAGAACCTTAGAACTAAGTGGCACTTGCCACTATGTGAGTCCATAGTGGGATTACTGTAGTTTGCATATTTCCCTCTAATTCAATCTCAAGTGAGGAATAAAATCATGGTTTTTCTCTTCTTCCTTGTTCCTACGACTTTATTTTTTAATTAAAGAGTGTTCAGGGTAGACGTGGTGAATAATGACAGTTTCTTGCTTTTCTCTGCCTGCGCCCACCACAACCCTAATTCTGGATGGGCTGCTATGTGGGCTTCCCCACATAATGGGGAAGGTAATAGCTGACTCTCCTTTTGCTAAACTGTCCCCAATATTTGCTGACTGCTAAGCAAGGCTTTCTTTTGAGAAGAACCTCTTCATTTCTTTCTCATGACCAAATCTATTTAAACAAACAAAATGCATCTATTTTTATCCTCCTTAAATGTTCTCAACCAGTTCAGTCAAACTCTTGGACTTGAGTTTCTTTTCCCCTTGCTCACTATTTGAATAATTCTAGAGGTGGAAGTTACATCCTTGTATATATCAATGCAATTAGAAAAAACCCAGCATAATTCTCACTAACAGAATTCTTAGAAAACAAAATTGATGGCTCTTTAAATATGGGAGCTACTACTGCTGCTGCTGGTACTTAATGAACATTTAATGAATACTTACTATATGCCAGGCAGGGCTCATACATAATCTGTTTTATCCTCATAAGAACCCTATGAGTTGTCATTATTTTCTTTCCCATTTTACAGATGAAGAAACTGTGGTTTACAGTAGTTAACTACCCAGCTAGTGAGTGACAAAGTGTAGGACATGCTAATTAAGTTGTTAAGCTTAATAAATTCTACAATTTACTCATATTTACTCATTTCAGACAGAAATATAACCATTGAATTAAATATTTTCAATGTATACCGAAGTCCATTCATAAAATTATGAATTGGTCTCTAAAACATATTTGCATTAAATGAACAAGAAAAGCAGTTTATCAATCAGTTGAAACTATGTTACTCTTTCAGCATAATCTATGTATGTTGCCAGCTGTTCCAAGTTTGTGGGCTTCCTGGACCACTATCACATTTTCAAACTGAAAAGGAATTTAGAATCAGTCTATTTCAATGCTTTTTCCAACAATGCTCAGAGGCTGTCTAGTTCCTCAGGGACTGTATCAGAGGAAAGGGGTTATTTGGGGTTATTTGGCATGCTGGGGTTGTCTGGCTGCATAACCACTTGGTCTTCCACATAATATGATGTATAGATCGTTTTAAACTGTGACTATTCTGCAACTGGTTGGTAAGTAACTGGTAGTTCAGTAAATTTAGTAAAGCACCACTAAACTGATTATCTGAATGTTTAAATTTTTGACTGGTTTTAGTGGTAGTGTAGCTTTGGTTGTATGACTTGACAAGGAAGGAAAATGTGTCACTCTTCCTGGGATTTATGTTCAGGATACATAAGCACCATGAATTTCCTCAGATATTCTCAATTTCCAATTTTCAATTATTTTTTTCCCATAGTCCATTGAAATGTCCCCTAAATTTTAGTTTATAGAAAGCAATAACTGACTGAATTAAGTCAGCAAACATTGTAACATGAACTAGCTACAAAAGATGACGTAACACAAAAGATACAGAATCACAAACCTGGAGCTATCTGGCTGCATAAAAAATTCTAATTACTCATTAAAAATGCATGAATTTCTAGCATATATGAGGCACAACTCTTTATAATGTGGTACTTTCCAGTTGTAAAATTTTATAAGACCATGATAATAAAAAAGCAAGTGTAATTGAGATTGCAAAGAAAACTAATGCAGTACAAGGTATATGATGGGATGATCATTATGTCCATTATGGACCATTACTTTGTCTATGGTAGAAGAAGTTTGAATTATATTCAAATGAATTTAGTTATACTTTGGTGTATCATGCACCTAGGAAGAAATAAGTTTCCAATTACTTGCGCAACAAATATATGTATGAATATATACATAACCACTAGAGGTAGTAGTTGTTGGAGTGTGAGTGCTAAGGATGAACTGCCTGGGTTAAATCCTGACTCTGCCCCTGGTTTGTGCATAAGCTCTGGCAAGTCACTTAACTTCACTATTCCTCTATTTCCTCATCAGTAAAATGGAGATAATAATAGACCCTTAATCATATAGGTGATGTGAGGATTAAAGGACTGAAAACAGCACCTGGCACAAATTACAGTGTGAATGTTTACTGAGTGCCTGCTCTGTGCCAGGCACTGTTGCATGTCCTGGGAGGTGAAAAAGAAAGATAAGGCCCCTGTTCTCATCTGTAAATATTATTAATGTCTAGTATAGAAGAGAGACAACCAGGAAGCATACAGTAGAAATAAGATAACTGAAGATTATGATCAAGTGCTAAGAAGACAATGGAAGCATCTTTTCAGAATGACTGCACTCATGTTATAGCCTGAAAATACTTTTTAAAAAAATACAAGTAGTATAAGCATGAATCTATATAAGTATAAAGAATTTACGGTTGGCTTTGGTGCCTCTCCACTAAAGAACTTGTGAAAAGACCTTGCTAGTTATTATGTTCGGTTAATATATTGGTCTCTGTTTAACAAGGCTGCTTTCCTCTTTTCCCCGTACTCTCCGACTTCTGTTGCACCTTCTCTCCTGTGAGCAACCCATTTATTTCCAGGGCTGTGACTTTCCTACCACCTTGCCTTCACTGTGAATTGCCCCACACTAATCTGCTGAAAAAGCCTGAGAGAACTGTTAAGGAAGCTCTGCTTCACTCCCAACATGCGCTGTAGAAAATGCCTAGCGTTAAGAGCTTTATTAACAGGGAATGTCTTTTCTCAGTGTTTGCATCATGCTGCAGCTCTTACGGGCTCTCCCTGCCTTTCTCTCACTGGCTTCCATGGGGTTTGTGTCCATTGTCTTCTCTGCCATCATGATGGGTTATTTAGCCCAGTTTGTCTGGAAGAGTAGCTTTCCCATTGTGTTTTGAATTGAAAGCAGATTTCCCTCATTGAACAGAAATGAGAAAGCCATGATACTTCATATGTAATACCAATAAGCTTTCCTTGGCTGGCAGGAGTCAGGAGGTTTTACTATTTAACTCTTTCATGTAGGCAATAAGAAAATACAGCATAGTTGCTAGTGTAAAGTAAGTGCAACAGATTGGACCATAATTGCCTATTATTGGAAAAATAATTCTTTGTTAGATCATTTATAATGAACTTGGGCTTGAAAATATCTGCTCATGGGGCAAAAGTCTCTGATATTGAAATATTGTTATGCATGTAGCACTTATAATACGGGCTGTTTGCTAGAATAATTTCTAATTATTTTTCCAGAATCGGTGGTGAATTTTAAAGAGTGGATCAGTAAGAATGGAAGTAAATTTGCTAGACCTATTTTAACGTTAACAGAATTAAGGCACAGGACATGCAGCGAGAACATTCAGGAATTTGCTCTTGCGTGGTGCCTCTTCTCAAGAGAACCAATTATCGTAGATTCCTCTTTAACTTAAGCTGGACTTTCAATGAGGAATATTTCATCGAATTTTTGTTGCTTTGCTTTTTTCAGCTTTAATATATTTTTATAAAGAGCATTATCTGTGAGATTGCAGCATAGACACTCTGCATCTCAAAAGTCAGTACTAAGCACCTCGTTACTTACGCATGTCAAGACTCAGAAAATGATACCCCAGAGTGAAGACCTCAGAAGCAAAGTTTCTGTGTGACCCTCCCCTGCTTTTCTGTCTCTTGCCCCTCATTCTCCTCAGCAAGCCATAGAACCTAGAATTCCTCTTTCCTAAGATGGGTCATAGAAACCAGAACCCCTTTTCTCATGGCCAAAAAAAAAACTAGAATTATTACACTAACCTTTCTCTGCCTTTCTATGTAGGAGCTGATCATAAAGAAATTCTTGACCTATCCTTATTCAAGAGTATGTCATAAGACCCTCATTGAGAAGGGGTCTTGCCCTATACCTGGGAGGAAGGAATGCCACACAGAGAGGCCGAGAAGAATCTTCACAGACAGGACTTGCTGGGTTTCCACATTCAGTCTATTGCTATTGAGTCATTCCCTCTTTATCCAATGACATTTCTACATAGCTGTCCACTTTCCCTTGAATCTAAGCATAAAAATGGACAATTTTCCCTGGATCTTTGGGCTTTCATTCTGAAGGCTCCCATGTCTCCCAAAACTATGATCAAATAAATGTGTTATGTTTTTCTCTTGTTAACCTATCTTTGGCTATAGGAGTGTTGGCTCTGATCCTTATGATGAGTAGGAAAGATAATACCCTCTTCCTCCCCTACATGCAGAAATCGGAATACTTAAGGTTAGTTTCACAGTAAGTAAAATATTTATCAATTAATTAAAAGAACACAAATCTTACCTTTAAATTATGATAAAAAAAAAAACTTAGGTAGTATTTATTTTGCCATGTTCTGTTGTAAGCATATTAGCTGTGTTATTTCATTCTCATAATACCTATGAACTAGGTATTATCATATCAATTTTTAAGATGGTTAAACCCATGCATGGGGAGACTTTAGCAACAAAATTCTTAATCATTATGTTCATCATTAGCACCATAAAGATTTCTAAAAGGGGTGAAACTCAGGAAAAAATACAAATTGAATTAATAATTATAGAATTAAGAGGTTTCATTATAATTACAATTATATTCAATGTCAAATTATGCAAGGTTCAAAATAGAGGCTCCTTATTTTGTAAAGACATGATTTATCGAGAAAGACATTCATCATTTGGATAAGAGAATACTGCAGCTGTTCATTGTGTTTTGAAGGAATAGTTGCTATGAAAACATCTTTATTGACAACCACCACAGTCTGCTGTAATATATTCTTTTTCATTTTGGATTGGTTGTGTTACTAAAGGATGTTTGTTCCACTTCAAAGACAGATGATGTATTATACTCCCTACCTGAATTGACAAGGAAAGGGCTCTTCAGCTCTGACTGGCAGGCAAGAAACCACTGGCTGACAGGTTCAACAAAAAGACTGAGACAAAAAAACACAGTAATGGAGCTTAAAAATATATTTGTTTTTAACCCAGTCTCAGTAAGGTCTTTATTTTACAATGAGAACTCAATTCTTAAGTTAGGGTTGTTGCTGTTTTTCTCCCATGGCCATTGTGTCCATCTTTGCTGAAATAATAGCGATGGGATGCTGGAATGCATGTCAGAAAGGTGAGGAAACCTGAGGAGTCATGGACTGAGGTAGCTTTTAAAGAAAATAATAACATAATGTGGGCTTTGGGAAAAAAGGCACTTGAGAAGCTTAAATAAACCTCTTTCACCTAGAGTGAGCAATTAGCAATTACCTTATATTGCCCTTATTAAAAGATTTTTTTGTTTTTATTAGGTCAAAATTTTTTAAATTCCAAAAGTTTTAAAACTTCACTATAATTGAGCACCATATTTTCACACTGACTGTATTTGAAGATTTGTTGAAGTTTCATATGGGTAGACATATTTAATATCTAGCCTCTGAGGGAAACAGAAATATTTCTGGCCTCTGGTGACAAGGAATTCTACATCAAATCTACTTGTCTCCATTGCTAAAATAATACATTTGAATAATTCTGGTCTGTACAATCACCAGAGACTTATAACTCAAAATACATTTTTGTCATTTACTAAATATCTACTTTAGGAACAGGATGAAGGATGGAAACCTCACTACCCAAAGCTTAGCCGCCACCACCCCTGGATTCCTTCAAGCACCTGAAGGACCAACAATTGTCTTGTGACCTTCAGGGACGGGAGAGTGTTGTCAGATTCAGGCAGGAGTTGTAACGCTCAGGGAGGGGAAAGAGATTTTCTGTTACAAAGTAGGAAGGGAGAGGTGGACTTATATTTGAAGGGGTTCAGAGAATGTCAATCCAAAATATGCCACTCTGGAATAAAGACTATTTTGAGTCAAAGGCAATTTATAAAAGACAGACTCAAGAAAAACTGTGTCTTCCCTCTCTCTATTAGGAAGGGCAGGATGACGATTCTTAATCATTGGAGACAACTGTAGATTCTACCAACCCAGAGATGGCACCAGGGTAATCTACATAGCAAATCTTACTAACTAGCCCTTATCTTCCATTAATTTTCCCCATATATTTACTTTCCCACAATTTACAATTCCTAGGTCTCAAAGTTCCTTTCCTTTTGTCTTGTTTTTCTCTACAAATGTATAGTCTTTTGTTAAGATTGCTATATAACCCCAAGTTCCAACTGCTCGTTTGAGTCATTCATTACTGAGTGCTCCCATTTGTATGTGTGGCACCCATGTTACCAGGCTTCTGTTTGTTTTTCTCTTTTTAATCTGTCTTTTGTAAGTGTAATTTGCAGGGTCCCAACTAACAAATCTAAGATGGGTAAAGGGAAAAGAATTGTTTTCCTCCCCATATATTTGTAAATTAACAAACTTACAAACTGCTATTTGGAAGTTGTGCTGAGAGCATACATTTGAAAGAAGTTTCATTCTTTTTGCTCCAGTGAAATATTAAATACTCGTCGTTAATTAAGTGCCTAACAATTTCTCTGTAACCTGCAGGTTATGGAAAGCATTTCTCCATCTAATATTGGGTGTCTTCTTTGTCATTAACTTTGTAAAGTTCAAGAATTTATGTTTGTTACTAATACTTTAACTTATTAATAAGCTCAAAAATAAAACTTGATCTTACATCGTGAATGTTAGTTTAGTAGAAAGTAAGATATATGTAAAATGAATAGTTTTCATGTGAATAAATTAGAACTATTGCAGATAAAGTGCTGGGAAAGTATGGAAGTCTTCTGTTGAATACTACTTGCTGCTTGTTAGTGTGTGTTGAATCAATATGTGTAGCTAGAAAAATGAAAAGAAGAGATTACTTTTAAAATGTCAAAAATAATCCCTTTCTGTTTTTGTGAGCTCCCCCTCTCTTCTCTATTACTTGAAAGAGTTAAATGTTTCCATTGTATTTCTTTCCCAATATGGCAAAGAAACACCACCAATAAACTTTTAGATCATATCCTTACAGATATTTTTCCATGTATTCATATGCAGATATGTAGACATTCTCTAGTTAGACATAGGGATATATATATATGTATATATAAATGTTTATGCTTTTTCAATTAATATATTATGGACATTATTCTATTTCAATACACCAGAGATCTAAGTGACTATTTTGAATGACTGAATGTATGGATGTACAATAAATTATTTAACCAGACCTTTCTTAATAGATGTTTATGGAATTCTTTTATCTATTTTTATATTGAGAGCAATTAAAGAACCCACCTCATGTACATCTTTGCAAAATTGCCTAACTACTTTCTTAAGATAAATTTTAAATGAATTAAGTTTTTAAAAAATTAAGTTTTAAAAGGCATATGCACTTTTCAAAAACAAGTGTATACCTTCAAATTGTCTTCCAGAAAGTCTGTAACAATTTACAAACTTACCATTAGTGAAGATAATTTGCCTTCAGCATCACTAGAATTTATTTTTGAATTTATTTATTTATCACTAGAATTTTATTTTGTATCTCCTAGAAAATCTCTCTGTAGAAGTCTGAGAAAGTTGGAAGAAAAACAAGGAGAAATGTTCACAAATTTGCTGCATTGTTTTAGTCTGTGTAGGACTGAATTCATGACTTACATCAATTTTCAGTTTGTACATTTAATATATCCTGGTGAAGTTCTTCAACTTCTTATACAAAATTCAATTTTAATTTATATTTGCCCATATTCTTTCATATGTTATTTGGGCAGATAAAGGCTATTGAATATAATGGATGCAAATTTCTCATTGCTTCCCTTGAGCTACTTCATAGTTCTTGCTTTAACAGGCAGGAGATAGTCAAGAAATAATCATTCGGCCATTTCTTAAAGATTTCACAATTCTACATTCAATAAAGAAAATGCAAATTCCTATAAGTTATAGTATTTGTAAACTAGTTAATGTCAGTTCTCATCGAAAGATTGGAGACATTCATAGCCCAAATCTCTTAGAATTCCATTCTGCTAGTTTGACAAATTCCCAAATGGGATTTGAACATTGCCATGTGAGTTGTAGGTTCCTTTAGCAGAAAAGAGTAACCAAATCTTCTATAGTAAAGTTTTAACTGTTGACTAAAATGACAGCTGTGTTTTTCAGTTTGAAAGAGCAATAATGGGGAGCCTTGGTGGAGATCTTGCTTATCTCACTATCTGAATGTGAATGGATTTTGCTTATCTTGCAAATCTTGCTTATCTCACTATCTCACCATGAATATGAAAGGATATTACAAAAACCAAAAGCATAAAAAGGTAATATGATGTTCCACCTTTAATTTGTTTACTTAATAAATTATAGTGATGAATTTCATGATGTTAAATCATGAGATGACATGAATTTTAAGATAGAGAGATTAAATAAGTGGGTAAAATGATATGACTGGAATATATTTAAATTTTAAGTACTTATTCCTAAACAGAAGAAAATATTGTCTGAGAAAAGTTATCCAGGGTATAAAACACTAAAACTGTGAAACTGTTCCTGCAAAACCCAAGTATGGGCTATTGGAGAGAGAGGGGAGTTTGCACAAGACAGACAGAGAAGCAGGAGCCAGTGCAAATGTCTGCTCTTTAAGGCTTCATGGATGAGGGAGGGAATGTGCAGCTAAAATGCTTGGGCGGTTACAGCTACTTCTTAATTTTTATGTGTTAATAGAGACACATAAATTATAATATGATTTTTAGAATAGTAAGATTATATTTAGGGCCATGGGGAATCTCAAAATAACATTAATTTAAAAGGGTGAGGAGACAGAATAGAAGCTTAACAAAACTAGGAAAAAGCTTAATATGATTAGCAAGAATATAAGAAAAGATAAAACCAGAATAAAGCCAAAATATTATGCTTTGCAATAAATTCAAGCAAACCAAATTTTCCTGCATGAAACAAGGAATATTACATTGGGTTTTAAAGAAAATACAGATAAGAGCCAGGTGCAGTGGCTCACACCTATAATCCTTGGAATTCGAGATGAGAGGATTGCTTGAGGCCAGGAATTTGAGACCAGCCTGAGCAAGAGTGAGACAAAAAACAAAAAATTAGCCAGGTGTGGTGGCATGTGCCTATAGTCCCAGCTACTTGGGAGGCTGAGGCAAGAGGATCACTTGAGCCCAGGAGTTTGAGGCTGCTGTGAGCTATGATGATACCACTGCACTCCAGGCAACAGAGCAAGACCCTGTCTCGAAACAAAACAAAACAGATGTATGCTGTCTATAAGAAACTCATCCGAAATAAAAGGAAGTCAAATGTTGAAAAGAAAAGGATTTGCAGAATTATAAAGGTGCATGACAGTAAAAAAAGTAAGGAGGACTGACAAAAGCAGTATATAAGATAAAAGAAAATTTACAACAAATGCATAATAAAAGTGTGGTCCAAAGAAAAGTTTACATCTTTATTTACCAGGTGCACAGCATCAAAAATACATAAAACAAAACCCTCTAGAAATATAAAGATAATTTAATCTAGTAAAAATGCACTGAATTAAAAATAGGATCAGCAGACTCCTTTTCAAATATTTAAAAACACATATATTTTTTAAATGTTTGTATTCTTCTGACAGAGAATATGTGTTATTTTCTTACATTCCCAGAGCATATACAACTATGAATTAAGTACTGCACCTCAAAGAAAGCCACGGAAACCACATTCTTTAGTCAAGCAAATAAAACTAGGAATTAACAAAATCGTGAATAAAAACCCAAAACCATCCTTCTAAACAGCCACTGGATAAAAGTAGAATTCATATAGCTCTTAGTGGCAAATTACCTTATAAGTAATATGAGTATTTTACTTTAAAATCTATGGAGTTGTGGCCTTGAAAATTTGTGTATGAGCAACAAAAGCCTGAAATTTAATAATTAAGAATTAAACTTAAGGAGAAGAGGACCAAATTCTGTTATTCCAAGAGCTGAGCTGTTTTAGGCTTCCAGCTTATCTAGTATATTTAAGGTCATACTACACAGAATCATGAGGACGCCTGGCAAGGATTCAGGTCTATTTTTGACAATTTCCATGTCATAGGCAGGAGCATTAATCAGGCTGCTCTGGCCCTCTGGGGCCCATGGGGCAGATCCTAACCAGGAATGCAGAAGAGACATCCTAGTCGAGTGTAGAAACTATTAGGGTATCAGCCCACATTGGCTGTCATGAAGAGCTAAGAGCCTCAGCCTCCTCCCTGGTTCTTCTTGAGGCTTCCAGCAAGCCTTGCAGGTGAGTAGGCAGGGATCTGGGGGAAGGAGCCTCACCCATGGGCAGAACTCCTGGTACGGTGATTCTCAGCAAGCTGATGGCTCTTGTTCTGAGCAGTAGCAGCTGTGATGCAGGTTGTGCCTTACCTGACACCTACTGAGTGGCCAGTTGGACCTTCAATCCAGCCCCACTCCAGTGGCCAAATCATGCCATGGCTTGTCCTTCTCTTCCACCCCCACAAAAAGGGTCGTCTTTATCCAATTTGCACAAAGATGCAGCAGGGCTATGAAGGGCATGGAGTTGGTGGTAGCCAAAGACTGCAAGTCAGGGGCTGCCACCTTTCTGAGCCCAGAAGCCATCCAGGTGATGCAATGATGAACTGAGGCAATGTTCTGGGGTCTGACCTGTCCCTCTGCAGGGAGGTGGGGATGGAAGGGACACAATGTCTTCTGGAGAGTTGGAGGCTGGGAAGCCACAAGAATGAGGAACACCTGCTTTCTGCCCCTGAAGCAAGAACACAGTCTTTATAGGTTGTAATGCTGCGCCAGGAAGGCGTGAAGCTGAGCTCTACCATGTGAACTGCACTCCTGGCAACGCTGCCTCCTCCTTGAGCATCACTTGTATCAAATATGACCCAAGCATGTGCCAAGTACCCACAAACAGGACAGAGCCCTAGTTGGGGCCTGAAGCCTCCCTCCACCTCAGGGGCTGCTCAGTCCTTATCAGATGCCACCTTCCATTGATTTAAACAGTTTATTCTAAGGAAGCACAGGCTTTCTCAATACTTGGAGCCCTGTGGATTCAATACACAATATAGTGCTCTCTGGAACCCCTGGAGCTTGCTATTCAGTCCTAAATCCAACAGCATCAGCACCCCGGAAGACCAGATCCCCAGGTGATTGGTTTGCAGGCTGAAATGTGAGAAGCACTGTCCTACTGAATTATTTTCTTTTTGTCCAACTCAGAATTAGGTCAAGAAAAGATAGGAAAGTGTTTTAAAGCTGAAATCTTTTAGTGGTGTGTGGTTTTGCCAGATCTTTACCTTTTTCTTAGGTTTAAGTTCCTGGAAAAGTCTTTAACACTGCACCTGTGTGCATGACTGAGAATTGCTGTTGAAATACTTCGCTTGTTTCATCCATGCCCAGAGCCCAGATTCTGGTTCTAACTTCTTAGTTCTCAAGGTTCTCTGGGGGCTCTGCTGTTTGAAGAATGTAATCCAAATGCCACTCAGTTGGACAGCAAGGAGAGCAAGTGCGGACTTGCTCCTGATGAGTTTATCCTTTCCAGGATCCTGCACTAGTTAATTCTCATTTTACAAAATGTCACAGCATCATATTTTAAATTCATTAGGAAACATCACCTTATACTCAGTAGTTCTGTTTCTTACAAGACAATAAGCTGTCAGATATATGATTCATCTCCCTCCTTCCAAAGGAAAGGATACTTTGTAAGCAAGCCAAGTTTTATCAAAAATGCTGAATTTAACTGCTCAGGAAGGGTAATTTTTGTTTCTTTTCTTATGTTCCTGTGTTTGATTTAGACACAGTCTGTTAGTTTCTATGACATGATTTCAACATAAACAGCAAATACCTAATCACCATTTTGTTTAGTGAAGCGCAGGTTGATGAATATGCCATTCATCATGCTGAAGATTTCCAAAAACCTATAATATATACATGCTTTGTGAGGCCATTGTTTGAAAGAACCCAAATAGTATCTTTTAAAATATGGTATATTCAAATTACCCAGGGCATTCAGCTTTCTGTTTTGCCATGCAACCAAGGAAGCAAGTAGGGTGTTCTGTTTAACCACCTGCAGTCCAATCTTTGTAGGGGTAAAAGAAAAAAAACAGTGTTTCTCAAAGAGTTTACAGACTAGAGTAACATCCACAAAATAGAGAAAATATTACAGTAAGGGTGTACTGCCTAAGTTGAAGGTCAAGGAAGGGAGAAGCCATTGCTTGCTGTAGGAGGCTGGAAGGCCTGCAGGCCAAATGTATGGCCTGGACATTCCACACAAAGGAAGTCAGGCTTTTGGGGGAATATGGGCATGGTAATTTATAAAACTAGATATCAGCCAGCACCTGTGTGCAGATAAACTACAAATGCCTCTCCCAGCATTTCTAATTTCAAATATCCTCTTTCTCCTCTAGCTTAGATTTGTCATGAGGATGTCCTGCTCATTTAGACAGAATACACTGGTTAGGCGTCAGGGTCCAAGTCATGGTGCAGGGAGTGGAGAGAAACTTGCAGGACACACCAGGACACACATCACCTACACACAGAAGGAGAAAAGTTGGGATTAGAGCTTTAATAGTATAATAGATCTTCTGATTATCAATGCCATGCATATTTATTCTAAAAAATTTTGAGCACTGGGTGTTATCAGTATTTTAAAATTCCTGCTATAAACTCTTTGAACTGAGTGTGGAGGCAGGAGAAGAGGGATAAAGGAAGCTACAATTCAATCAGACTCTTTGGGTTGAAATTGCTCTGTCTTGCATTGATTTTTCACTGCTATCATTTTGATGTATGGTATGAAAAGCTGTCCTCTTTAGCACAATTCTGCATTTGCTTGTGTTATCTACACTGTTCAATGTGAGGTTTGACAAATGTGCATGTGGAACAAAATGGAAACGATTCCCTTTGAGCTTTTCTTTGGCCTTTGCTTTAGCAAGCAAAGGAAAATCGAGAGTTATTCAGCTATGCCTTAAAAGGCTTCAAATGTCTATATCTGCTTCAATATGAGAAAGGCTTCACTTCCTGCAAGATGTATTTCTCATGTAATTAATATAATATAAATCTTTTCATTTGGTTTGTAGGTCTCTTAATCCCAAATCACCTATGTATTACACTATGGGGCTGCTTGAATGAGAATTTCTAGATCCTGGGCAAGAGCGAAATTTCTGTCAAACGTGAGCCTTGACTTAACAGAACTCACTCTCTAGGATAGAAGATATGAAGCATATGGAATACAGTACACTGATGATGATTTTCATGATAGGTATAAATTCCAGAAAAAGACAGAAGCAATTTGCCTTCACATGATACCCTCCCTGAGGAATCTCCAATCTCTCTTTCAAATTTTCCTGAGCATCATGTTCAGCAGGAAATCTCTGAGTTTCCGGTCTGGACTAGGGACCCTTTTCTGATGCTTCCATTACACTCTATGAATGTCTCTATCCCAATAATTATTAATAACTCCATTTTTTCCATTGCATCTCTCTTCTTTCCTATACTGTGAGTAAATGGAGAGCAGGTAGTATGACATCCACTTTTTCATCTCTTGGAAATGGCACCTGGCATATAAAATGATTTAATAAATGCTATTGAAATGTCTGAAATTGAAAGACAAAGGATGATCAGAAAGGGAACTGGGAAGTATTAATATCATTTTGATTCTAAGGTACCAGCAGCTTTCCTAAGAAGTCAACATTTAAGAGGCACTTTTAAATGTAGGATGGGACTGAGAAGATGGTGTGGGGCTCCAGGTGTTGTGGTGTGGAGGGCATCCACCTCTCGTCTGCACGTGGGCTGCTTTGACTCCTCTCAGTAGACAGCGAGGCTTGACTGGTTATTTAAGAGGTAATAAATTTAATTATTTGTTTTGGTTATGATATGAAATTCAAAGACACGTTAATTTTAGAGCTAACCTTTGCTCAGATAGGGCAGTGTAGCTGGAACAATAAAGTTTCAGAATTTTTAAAACAAGTGATTTTCTAAATAATTAGATGGTCTCCAATTACTTAAGAGATTGTCTTGCCCAGACTCTTTCTTGTCTCCCACATTACTTGGCCTCTCTATCACCCTGTTAGTGAACATTTTAAAACCCAAATATATGAACAGGTATTTAAGAGAAGTATGAAGTAGTGAGACAAGAGAGTCTCACTACTTTCTGTAAGAAGTTTCCAGTGGAAGAAAGAAGATCGTATTATTTGATGAGGTTAAAGTGCTTCCATAGTATGGACATACAGTATGTAATTTGTAATAAAATAAGTAGTTATTTTTTAAAACTTGTTTACTTATTTATTTTAATTGACCAATAAAAATTGTACATATTTATCATGTACATGTTGTTTTGAAATATGTATATATTGTGGATGGCTACATCAAGCTAATTAAACTATGCATTATTTTATATACTTATCTTTTTTGTGGTAAAAACACTTTAAATATACTCTCAGCAATTTTCAATAATACAGCACATTGTAATTAACTATAGTCTCTATGCTGTACAATTGAGCCCCTGAACTTATTCCTCCTATCTAATTGAAATGCTGTATCCTTTGACCAATACTTTCTCAAATCTTCCCTACCCCTGCCATCAGCCCCTGATAACCACCATTCTACTCTCTAACAAACAGTTCTTAATCACCCTGAGAAACACGTTCCAGAACAATTCTTGGAAGAATAGCGGTTAATATATTTGAATATAAAACAAACAGTTCAAGCTTACCATATAATTTCTCTCAGCTTAATCAAATCTATAAGGATATGATTATTCTGCATTTTTATTTTCAAGTTTTTCATAAGCCTTCCATGTAAAACTCTTTAGGAAAAGGTTACATCATCAGTATTGTCTTTTGTTTATTATTTTCATTTTCAAATTGAAACTCAATGTTTTGGAGATTGTCTTTGGATTAAAACATTTTATTACAGAACCAGAAAAAGAAAGTCTTAGAGTTGGAAGTCATCTTGTAGCTTTCCTAAACTAATCCTGAACAAGTAGAATAGAATGACAAGTACTTGTCACAGTACTGTGAAGAGAACATGAATTTTGTAATCAAAAGACTTTGGTTAGAGCCCTAGTTCTATTACCTACTTTGTGGGTTTTCTATGGAATGGAATTTTGTTTGTTTGTTTGTTTCCAACCAGAGTTTATTTGGTGCCTGTGCCCAGCAGACGCTGGCTGCCTACGGTGGCGCTACTGCCACAGATGTGGGACTGGCCTAGGTTGGGCGCTACGGGGTCACGGCTCCTACCAGGTGGAGAAATGTCAACGAGGGGAGGACAGAGGTGGCCTCAGCCATCAGACTACGAGGGAGGTGGCTGGGTGTGCGTGGCCACTCACTGGGGGGAGCGGGGTTCCTCCTTCACTTCGGACAGCAGGGACGTACATTCGTGTTGAGAAGAGAAAGAAGACAGCTCGTGTTCCAAAGTTTCCAGAAAAGGGGACGTCCTTCACAAGAGGAGGGATGGACCCGGCCGCAGGCAGGCGGTCAGTCTCGGCCCACGGTGCACCACACGGCTGGCACGGAGATCCCGGACAGGGCCTTGGGCTGGCTCAGTGTCCCCCTTGACGTGCCGGAACGGCTTGCACACGGGGCTCTGCAGGTGCCTCTTCCACTCCTCCTCTGTCTCTCAGAACTCATAGATGCCAAAGGTGAAGCCGTCTGACGGCCTAACGGCGCAATGTGGAAGCAGGTCCCTGCTCCGGCTGTGCAGCGCAGGTACTGGCGCAGGGAGTCCAGGAACTCGCTCAGCTGCTCGGGGCACACGGCCAGCTCCTGCCCGACCAGCTGCAGGTGCATGTTGGTGCCCTTGTCGTCCGAGAGGCGCTGCTGCAGGTCAAACCAGCAATTAATGTTTGAATCAAAGTAAAATATTTAGTAAATCAAATATCTAAATATTGAGTACCTAATGAAATAAATATTCCAGTAGGATGTAAACTCCATTAGAGCTGGATATTCTGTTTTCTAGAGCCTACAGCAATGCCTGGAACATAGCAGGTGCTCTATACTATACTAAAATGCTTTTTAGATGATTGGTTGTAATAAATGAATAGCTTTGAAAAAAATGAAACCTACTTAGCACTAAAATGGTACTGAATATAATTCACTTTTGAATAATTCAGAGTTAATATTATGACTATCACATATTCTAGTATTATAAAAGTGTTTTGATATTGAGGTGCCAGAATATTATTTTAGGGGTTGTACTTTTATGAGTCGATGAGAATGGAGCAGTGGGCTTTAACCTCTGCTTAAAAATTTCCAGAGACAGCTACAATGTATTTGTTTAAACTTAGACTTGTTATTAATATTAACGTGAGACTATTTTACATGTGATTCACAGGGGAGCACCAAGAAATATGATCTAATTATAAGTAGCAAAATTTTGGCAGCAAACTATCAAATAAATGTACTCATTAATCTATCTGAGCACTCATGTATTCATAATGGTTCTGCACTAGAAGTTGGCACGATAGATGAACCAGGAAGTGTCTGGTGTTTAGTGGTTCAATAAAATCTTCCTGTTTAATATCTACTGGGGATTCTCATTATGCTAAGTAGCCCATAGAATACAGATTAGATCACAGTTCTCACCTTCAAAAACTAAAACATAAGCTCCTCATGAAGTCTGTGTGGAATGAGGCAACTTGCCAAACCAAAAAAATAAATTAAAAAATCATGACCACTCTTTTTCTCTATCTTTTCTATCTTGATTCTTTCTTGCTCAGTCTGAAGGAATTAATCTGAGACAAAGCAGATGGGGCACATCCAGCCTGTGTTCAGTTACCAGGCCATTGAAGTAGATCCATCCATCTGCAAAGTGCCGTAATGAATTGCCTTTGTGGAAGGAAAGTTTGATTTGTCTTTTAAGAGAAAAAAAAATCATCAGTTTTGCAAAGCTGGGATACAAAGTTCAAAGAAAAGTTGCTCTAGAAACTCACCTCTATTTAATTAAGGCGATTACCTGAGTAAGGAAAAATATTTCTTTCAGAGTTTTTAAAACAACTGAGTTTCTAAATAATCAATCAGAAAGTAAGGAAATGTTAAGAGGGTGATCTTTTGTGGGGAGAAGAGAGCTGCATCAGACATCCTACCCACCACCCTTGAAGATGAATTTCTAAAACACAAATAGATTTGTAATAAAAATTTGGACTTATCGTGTGAGCTAAAAGGAAACATCACTAGCTTTGGTCTACAACTGCATAGTCCAAGACAGCTATTGGGGCACTTGAAATGAGACTAGTCCAAATTAAGATGTACTGTGAGTGCAAAATACACACTAGATTTTGAAGACTTATGAAAAAGTATGAAAAAAGAATGCAAATATCTTATTAATAATGTTTATATTGATAACTTGTTGAAATATATTTGGCTACATTGGGTTGAAGTACATTTTAAAATTAATTCTACCTGTTTTGTTCGTTTTGTTTTACTTTTTTTAATGTGGCTACTGGAAAATTTAGAATTGCATAAGTGGCTCACATTTTATTTCTATTGGACACCAATGTTGAATATTCAGTGAAATTTTTCCTGTTGCCCTGAAATTAGCTTCTCAGACATATAGATGAGAACAAGAAGTGCTAATTAGCCCCACATTCCAAAAAAAGCAGCCAGCAATCAGCCTACCAACCCCCTAAACTAAGAGGTAGGGAAACGTATTCCTCCTTTAATCCCAACTTCAAGCTAACAATACCCAGGGCAATGTTTGCAGAGAGAAACTTTCCTGCTCTCCTCTCTGTGTTCACATTCCCTCCACTTCCCTGCTAAGTAATACGGCTAGGAGGTTAGGCATCAGGAGTAAGCACTTGAGGATCCCTGCAAGATGTGAAGCTATGCATTTTACTTCCATCCCTGGACGCATGCTTGATTAGTTGCAGAATCTGAGGATCACAGTGCATTAAACTGCAGTGGAGAGTATGATGAGAGATTCATCAGGAATGCTTAATGGGTGTACCTGGTTGGTGGCTCTTGAACTGGAACATGGTGACTGGTCCTTTCCTCTAGTCTAGAAATGTATGAAGGCAGGAACCTTGCCACAATAGTTTTGCTAGCAAAGAGATTGTTCTATAATTTGCCTGTGAAGAAAAGTCAAAAGGAAGGAGGAGGATCATGACCCAAGTCCTATGGCCCTAAAGAGAACAGAGGAGGACCACTTCTACTCCTCTGGCTCCCTGTGAAGGGGCATTGAGGTTAGGAAGCAAAGGCTATAAGTTTGTCTAGACATCCTGGCCACCACAGCAAAAGGCCATATTCTCATTTTCTCTTCCCCATACTGCTTGTGTGTGTGTGTGTGTGTGTGTGTGTGTGTGTGTGTGTGTGTGTGGTCCAGGGGAAGTCAAGGGAAAGCTTGTTGCTTGAATAATTGAGTGTTCTCTTCATAATATGAGGTACTTATCATTGTCCTCACCTATAAACCCTAGTCTCAAGCACTTGGAAAGATCCACCCCACATTTTGCTACATTTTCACCTGTGTCACTGGCCTACTCAAATATTATCAATGGCTTCCTATAGTCTGCAAAACAAAATCCTAATTTCTTAGAAGATAATAGCTATGACATTGGGTCTTTACTTATCTTCCTAGCTTCTCTCATCTGTTAATCCCTTTCTTTCTCTACTTTAGTCAGATAAAACAACCTGGAACCACTCACTTCTGCCTGAAATCATGATTTCACTCATTCAAAAAATATATATCTGTTACCTTTTATGCATCAGGCACTCTTCAAGGCATTCAGGGCATTGTAGGTCAATCAGACATTCTTCCTCCCATCACCCAGCTTATAGCCTAATGATTAGGATCTTTTTCTCTTGGTAAATTCTGTCCCAGCTTCTTGAATGTTCTTCCTTCCCTCTTCCACCACAGATTAAATGTTGCCGGCACTATGAAACCTTTCCTTGGATAGGATAAATGCTACCTGGCTCCGTACCCTGTGTTTATTGTTTGATAGAACTTTGTCTTTATTATTTAATTATCTTCCCACTTCATCTGAGATCTCAATGATAGAAACTTGTCCCATCTATGTTTGTATCTACAACATCTGGCACATTATGGGTGCTTAAAAAATGCATGCTGAAATGTCTCAATCGCATTGTCTTTTATTTAATTCTGTCTTTATTTCTTATTTTTATATTTTCTCTGAGGTTACATAACATCCAGAGACTTGGCAAGCCAAGTTTAGTTCAGAACAGTTACACAATCAAAATATGCTTTAAAGAAGTCTATTCCAAGCAACATTGGTTGGATGATTTAACATATTTCTTTCTGTAGCTAAACAATGAAGTCATTTCTGGTTTTAGGGCAAAAAGTAAAGTACACAGCTCCTCAAATTTTTCTGAAAATTAAGGATAAACAGCTGCTATCATTTTGAAAATAAAAAAACTATTTTGACCATCAGAGGCTCATTTTAATGCATACAAAAAATAGAGCTATATATAGTTAACACAGACTTGCATGTTGCTAAGTTATAATCACTGAGTCACTGATTAAGAAGTAGCTTACATCTGGGGCTTGTCTTGAAAACAAGATCTTTTACCATCAAAATGGTTATTTTCTTTTCTTAAGTATCTGATAAGAACAAAAGTAATATAAGGTTTAAAATGGCAATCTGTGACATTTTCAAGGCCAGTGGTTGAACTTTATTGATCTGCTCTATTAGTAGGAGTAAAATCAGTAGGTATGTAGTTGATTAGAGCCCTAGTCAAGATCAGAATTTACAAGACACAGAAACAGCAGATCCCAAGCATCTGAAACTGGTATCAAAGGAATCAGGGTCTCACCTCCCAAGGTATCTGGTAGTCCACCACGCTATAGGGGCAACAGAAACAGCAGGCAATGAGGATAAAGCAGACATGATGGGACCATGAGGAGAAAATCATGCAATGAGAAAGCAGCAATCTACCTATAAAATCTATCAAGTTTCAACAGAATGATGCCCAAGACAGGAGATGACAGCATAAATTGATTAGATGCAAGGCCAAGTACTCTACACACATATGCAACAGCTCTGCTCTGTGCCTGCCTCCTGGTTCTCAGATGCAACTCCAGAAAAATGTCAGGGAATAAATCCTGAAATGAATGAGATTTATTTTTACCACCTGGTGCAATAGGCTTAAAATATAAATCAAACTGAGTTATGGAAAAAAAATTACATTTCTTGCATTCTTGAGTTTAGGCTGCTATGCAAATATGTTGCACTGTATCCCTGCTCACTTGTGTGTATTTCTGAAGAATATATTTTGAGAAGTAAAATTGCTGGGTCAAAGTGTATGTATTTCCCACATTTTGATAGGCACAACCAAATTGACATCCAAAATTATATATATGTTTATTTTTTTACTAACAGCATATAGGAGTGCCCTTCGCCTGATGCCTTTACCAATACCTATCATTAGAGTCTAAATGTTCATTTATCTAAAATATATCTTCTCATTTATTTTCACAGAAACATCTCTTTAGTTTATTTTCAGTAAGGCTTGCCCAAAGATAATTGCATTTAGCTCAATTCCATTTAAATCCAATGTCATTAATTCATTTTTATCATCAATTTCCTTTCCTTTGAGGAAACGTAGAATAGAGGTAGAGGACAAGGAGACTAATACTCATTAGTGTGGCACTTTGCAGAGAGTATTTCTAATCCTAATAACATTATGCCAGTGGTTCTCAAGCTGTGATCCCAGGACAAGCAGTATGGGCAAACACATGAGACCTTGTTAGAAATGCAAATTACTGGGCGACATCACAGACATACTGAATCATGGAGTTCCTAGCAGTCTGTTTTCTCTTTTTACAAGCTCTCCAGGTAGTTCTAATGTACCCTAGAATCTGAAAACCACTACATTGTACCCATTTTATAGATGAGGAACTAACCTGAAGAGAAGTAAGCAGCTTGATCAAGGTCGTCAGTTATAGAGTTTGGCCTGACTTCAAAGTCATTACAATGCTTCCTTTGCACAAGTAAATTTTAATAGATACAATGTGTACTGCATCAGATGTGCTGTTGGAGAATGACAATTCAAGTGTGATGGTGTAGAACTCTAGGGAAACCAAGAAACAGCAAAAATCTGTGGTTAACCAGTGTTTTAGGGAACACCAGGACCCTAAAACTGGGAGAGATAGACATTGCTGATTTACCAATTAGGTCTGAAATTGATGCTGGGTCTATTAATTCTTTTATTCTCACAAATATTCCAGAAATGTGGAGAATAGACAGTACACAGGGTATAGATCCATGATTTATGGGTTAGAATTACTGTAGTGCTGATGGTGTAGCAAAAGACAGCATCCAAGCTAGAAGAAGACAAATTTATCTTGTGCTAAAATTAGGGCATCTTTGTCAGGGATGATTATAAGTCACTGAAATGGGGTGGTTTTTGTTTGTTTGTTTGTTTTAGGAAGGAGAAAATATTGTAGGTTTTGTGGTAAAAAAAAAAAAGGTTGGATTACAGAAGTATATGAGAAATAGAGGACAAAGGGTTTCATTTTATCAGAAAGGAGAGTTCAACGTGACTCATTATTAAATATGAAATAATAAATTCCCATGAGAGGCAGAGTCTCCCTAGCTCACTTTGTGTGCTCACAGAAATATAACTCAGGCTGTATATAATGGATAACTGCCCACTATTCATTTGATTCAAGAAGGTAACCTTGGAAATGAAGCCCAATTTGTGTTACTTTGAATCTGGAAGTAACACAGAAACAACTTTGATTTTTATGATGTATCTGAATAGCCAACAAGGGGTTTCTGAGTTGAACTTCAGGAACGTGCAGTACTTTTCTTTTTCTGCCAAACCAAATACCAACCAGAAAAAAATGGTCAACTTAGGGAAAAATAATTGTGCATACTCAGGCATAGGTAAGTACTTCTCAAACTTTGGATTGTAGCAGAATCACCTGGAGGGCTTGTGAAACATAGGTTGCTGGGCAGGACACCAAGAGTTTCTAATTTATTAGATCTGGGGTTTTGCCTGAGAATTTTGTTCTTTAAGTTCCCAGGTGATGCTGATGCTCTAAGAACCTCTGGTGAAAGGAAAAGGGTCTAGATTTGGGAATCAAAACACCTGTGTCCCTCTCCAAGTCCTGACATGTAATCGCAGAGTGCCTTTGGACGAATTTATTAACCTTTTTGATTTGTCATTTTTTCCTTTGTCAAGGAAATATGTGGGATGATAATAACACCAACCTACTGAGGGTGTCCAGAATTGTTGGGAGGACCAAATGAGGTGATACAGGAAAATATTTGTAAATCTTGGTTAATAATGTACATTTCTTCCCCTTTACTTTTGTAGTTAAAAACAAAAAACAAAACTCCTTTGTACTTTTTTATAAAAACCAATCTGACAGGGGTAAGGTGATACCTCATTGTGATTTTTAAAAATTATTATTATCATTTCAGAATATTACAGGAGTATAAGTGTTTTGGTTGCATACATTACTTTTGTACCATTTGAGTCAAAGTTATAAGTGTGCCCATCACCCAGATAGTGTCCTGGTGATTGCCTCTTTGTGATGAGTCTCCCAGGTGTTCATTAAGATTCTTGTATCTGGATGTCTAAATCTCTAGCATAACCAGGTAAGTTATTCCCTCAAATAGGTTTTCTAGCCTTGTGTATTTTCTTAGTCACCCTCAGGGATGCTTATGATTCCTATATTTGGCCATTTTACATAACTCTATATTTCTCATAAGCTTCATTCATTCCTCTTAATTTTCTGTTCACTATTTTTGACTGACAAAATATGAAAGAGTTGTCTTCAAGCTCTGAGATTCTTTCTTCTGCCTGGTCTAGTCTATTCTTAAAAATTTCCACTGTGTTTTATATTTCCTTAAATGAATTTTTCATTGACAGAAGTTCTATTTGGTTTTTCTTTAATATGTCTGTCACTTTAGTGAATTTTTCATTCATTTCCTGGATTGCTTTTCTGTTTTCTTTGAGTTGGTTTTTCATTTTCTCCTGAATTTCATTGAGTTTCTTTACAATCCATGTTTGGAATTCTTTATCTGTCATTTCAATATTTTCATTTTTGTTGGTATATATGGCTAGAAAGCTTGTCTTGTCTTTTGGGGGTGCCTTTTCCCTCAGATTTTTCATACTTCTGGAATTCTTTCACTGATTCCTTCTCATCTGGAGCAGATATACTTCTTATTTTTGGATTTTCTTTTGTTTAGATGGGGCTTTCAACACACACACTCATACCAGTATGTTTGTAGCATGTGTTGGGTAAGAACTTTTGGCTTTGTTTATGGATGTTTTGATGGTGATCTAGGTTCTGGATCGATGCCTTGGTTATAGATATCCTTAGTGTGGTGGTTTTCTCGGTAGCTAGTTGTTTGTAGGCTGTAGCAGTGGTGAGCTATGTGTGTGGACAGATTCCCTGTTTCACTTTGATGAGAAAGGATGGAGGACAGAGAACTTTCAAATCCTTTCTTCTTCCCATCCCTGTGGTCTCTTAGCAGTGTGAATTGCATTGGCACACCCAGTTTAATCTCTGAGACAGTAGGTGGCACTTGTGGGTGAGAATGAGTTTCACCCTGTATGATCAGGTTAGTAACTGCTATAAATGACTGTGCAAATTGACCTCCCTGTCAATAGGTGGAACTTACCTGAAGGAACAAACTACAGTGTGCTTTTTTGTTTTTTATTTTCCTTTTTGAGACACAGTCTCGCTTTGTTGCCTGGGCTAGAGTGCCATCGCATCAGCCTAGCTCACAGCAACCTCAAACTCCTGGGCTCCGTGGAAGTGATTGAGCTCAATGGGGAAACTGACAATTTAAAGAGAAGTGAAGGAGACTGAGAAGGAGCAGATAGAAGATAGGTAGTAGGCAAGACAGGAGAATTGTTATCAGAAGAAAAGGAGGGACTTATAACAGTATCAAAGGCTATTGAGACAAAAACAGCAGAATGCTGATAACCATTGAAATTAAACTCTAGTGATGAATACATGGTAGTTCATTACTACTATTTTTTTATATTTGTGTATATTAAAATGTCTATAATGCGAAGTTTCTGCTGAGTTTTCTAGAGACTTTGAAAGAGCTGAAATGTGTTCTTTTGGGAGAAATCAGTCAAATCATTCATAAATTTCTATCAGCTTCACATTGTGTGTATTTACACCTGAATTAATTAAAGAATACAACAGATGAAGATCTTAAGGCTCAAGGAGGCTTTATCCAATAAAGAAATATCTTATGTATAGTCTCTGTCCTATCATAATAACAGTACTTTTTAATGTAATTAGAGAAGGGAGAATGTAAGAAATGCAAGTACTCATTGTACATAGGTGATAAAGAGGATAAGAATAAGTTATGATAATGTCCCTTTAATTTTTCATTTCTTTTCATTGACCTGATAAGGAACAAGTCATGTAGACATAAAACTGAAATTTCAGTAACTTGGATGATGACATACAAAAGCTTAAATCAAGGATGATATATTCCAGTTTTATGATTTCCTTTTATCAAAATTCTAGCCAACAAAGAGTGAGAATTTGCTAAGTCTTTATGCATAGTATAATGTCATTATTTTGCTTATGAATTCAAATTTCTGGGATTTTGAATAGAATGGCTTTAAATGTCAGGAATCAATAGATCATGTCCGAATATGCTTTTTATTCTCTAGGTATAAATGGATTAGAATTCTAAAAGAAATAAAAATAAGAAAAGTCAACAGTTCAAGTTACATTGCATTGAAATTTTTAATACATTGTGAACACTAGGAAAACTTATTCTTAAAGTTTGGTAAAAAATGTACTAGAAATATACCTTTTGTGAAAAAATGAATAACTTTGAGTTTGGAAAGAGAATAGAAAATTCACAAACAATATCCAAAATATGTAAGGAACACAAACAACTGTCAACAACAAAAAACAAGTTAAGCTAATTTAAAAATGGACAAAAGACATATCTGAAAAGAAGACAAAAGTGACCAACAGATATATAAAAAATCACCAGGCATATGCAAATCAAAACTATAATGGGGTATCTCCTCACTGTGGTCAGAATGGTTATAATCAAAAAGTCAAAAGATGATAGCCTTGACAAGGGTGTGGAGAAAAGGGAAAGCTTAAACATTGTTGGTGGGAAAGTAATTTGGGGCAGCCATTATACAAAACAGTATGGAGGTTCCTAAAAAATTAAAGATAGAACTACCATGTAATCCGGCAATCCCACTATGGGTATATATCCAAAAGAAATGAAATCAGTATGTCAAAGAGGTATCTGCACTCCTATGTTTATTGTAGCATTTATTCACAACAGTCAAGATGTGGAATCAACCTAAGTGTCCATCAACAGATGAATGGATAAAGAAAATGTGAAATATATACAAATGGAATGCTATTCAGCCATTAAAAAAATGAAATCCTGTCATTTGCAGCCATATAGATGAACCTGGAGGACATTACGTAAATTAAAATAAGCAAGGAAAATACCATATGACCTCAATCATATGTGGACTCTAAAAAGTCGTTTTCATGTAAGTAGAGAGTAAAATAGTTACCAGAGGATGTAGGGTGGGGATAGTAAGAGATTGGTTAATGGGTACAAACTACAGTTACATAGGAGGAATAAGTTCTGTTATTCTATTGCATAGTAGGATGACTAGAGTTAAAAAATAATGTATATTTCTACATAGCGAGTGATATGCGCACCATCTGAGGGATGGTCATGCTGGAGACTCAGACTTGTGGGGGGAGGGGGGGGAGGGCATTTATTGAAACCTTAAAATCTGTACCCCCATAATATGCCGAAATAAAAAAAAATAATGTATATTTCAAAATAGAAGAAAGGTTTTGGAATGTTCTCATCACAAAGAAATGGTAAACGTTTAAGATGATGCATATGCTAATTAACCTGATTTGATCAAAACACAATGTATACATGTATGGAAACATCGCATTGTACCCCATAAAAATGTACAATTACCATGTGTCAGGCATAAATTTTTAAAAAATTAAGCATTGAAAAAATTCCAGTTAGTAGGTTGTCTTGATCATTCAATAAATACCTTTAAGACTGCCGGTCAACTATTTGTAATAATCCATAATAAAAATGGATTTTTATTTCTAACACCATATGCCCAAATACACTAAAATAAATTTCATAAGGGTTGGATATCCAAATCCAAAATGAAACAGAAATGCTAAAGAATACATAAGTGATTATACACATATGCAGAAACTATAAAGGGAAATATTGATAGATTTTTTATAAAAATTAGGACATTAAAACACTCTAAATTGAAAAGGAAACTGTAACCTGGAGAAAATATTCACAACATATGCAAAAAGGCTAATATGCTTAATATGGAAATCTTACAGAATTATTTTTTTAAAAAAAAAAACATAAAGCCCTAGTTAAGATATAGGGAAAGATATGAAAGGGAAATTTCCAAAAGTGAAAACAGTAAAACCCATTTTGCATAACTATCAAAGATTTTAAAAAAATAATAAATGCTACTCTGACAATATGAGCTACCTCATAATCTATTGGTAGAACTCAATATAATCTTTTTGGATTATATTATTTGAAATTTGACAACTTCAAAATATACTTTAAACCTAAAAAATTTTGTGTGTGTATGTATATATATATATATATTGGAGACAGAGTCTAGGTGTCACCCAGGCTAGAGTGCTGTGGCATCGGCCTAGATCACAGAAACCTCAAACTCCTGAGCTCAAGCTATCCTCCTGCCTCAGTCTCCCGAGTAGCTGAGACTACAAGTGTGCACCACCAAGCCCAGCTAATTTTTCCTATTTTTAGTAGAGACGGGGGCTCGCTCTTGCTCAGGCTGGTCTCGAGCTCCTGAGCTCAACCAGTCCTTCCGTCTTGGCCTCCCAGAATGCTAGGATTGGAGGTGTGAGCCACTGCATCTCGCCAAAAAATTGTGTATAGTTTTGACCCAGAAATTTTACTTATGGACTATAAATCAAGTAAATAATCATGATTATGGGTAAAAGAATACATTTACAAGAACATTCATTAAAATATTTTACATTATGAAAATTTAAGCAGCCTACCTTTCCAGGAAGGGAGGATAGATTAAATAAAACATGTTATAGATGTACAATGAAATGTCATTCAGGAAAAATGTCAGGATAAATATAATTTTTTAAATAGTAACAAAAAGTATGGTCTCATTTTCCCCCACATATGACTGTAGAATACACACCAAAATTAAAAGTGGTTATGTCTGAGTGGTAGAATAGTAACAAATACTTTTATCCTTTTCACTTACCAGAATTTAAAAACTTTTCTCTTGTTTTTATCTTCAGTACAAAGCACTGGAGTAGTACAAAACATAGTATAACAAACATCCCAGAACCAAAAACAGTAACAAATCTCAACACTTACTACGTTAATTTCAGTTTTCTCCTTTGTCTTTTCCTTTTTTTTTTTTTGCTTTGTTATTTTCAGAATTAGAAGGATATGATAAGATTTGTACTTCATAAGGAAATGGGTCAAGAATAACTTTTCTACCTTAAACAACTGAAACAAAACAAAAAGGTAAATTATAAGAAACAATCACTTTCTGCTGTTGGACTAAGGCAGTCAGCACTGTGATTTTTTAGGAAAACCAAACAAAGCAGATGAGCCTTAGAATCACCTGTGCTTTCTGCCTGGAGGTAGTTGTTGAACTGTGGTACAGATACATTTGACATCTTTCTCCCTTGGGTATGCTTTCTTAATCTCATTTCTAGTTTTTTCTCTCTTTCTCCACTATCCTGCATTTGTTCTTTATAAATATGCCCAGGTTTTCATATATTTTTTTAGCATATTATGGGGGCACAAGTGTTAAGGTTACTTATGTTGCCCATGCCCTCCTCCCCCTTCGAGTAAGAGCTTCAAGTATGTCCATCCCCCAAACGTTGCACATCTTACTCATTGTGGTTGTATATACCCATCCCCTCCTCCCCACCCACCCTCCAGACACCCGATAAATGTTACTCCTATATGTCCACTTAGGTGTTGATCCGTTAATACCAATTTGCTGGTGAGTACATGTGGTGCTGGTTTTTCCATTCTTGAGATACTTCACTTAGTAGAATGGGTTCCAGCTGTATCCAGGAATATATAAGAGGTGCTATATCACCATTGTTTCTTAAAGCTGAGTAGTACTCCATGGTATACATATACCACATTTTATTAATCCACTCATGAATTGATGGGCACTTGGGTTGTTTCCACAGCTTTGCAATTGTGAATTGTGCTGCTATAAACACTAGAGTGCAGGTGTCTTTTTCATGAAGTGACTTTAAGCTACACATCTGATAAAGGGCTGATAACTAGAATCTATTTAGAACTCAGGAAAATCAAACAACCCTGTCAAAAAATGGGCAAAGGACATGAACAGAAACTTTTCAAAAGAAGACAGAATAATGGCCAACAAACATATGAAAAAATGTTCAACATCTCTAATCATCAGGGAAATGCAAATCAAAACCACAATAAGGTATCACTTGGCCTTTATCAAAAAGTCCCCAAACAACAAATGCTGGTGTGGATGCGGAGAGAGAGGAACACTCCTATACTGCTGGTGGGACTGCAAACTAGTTCAATCTCTGTGAAAAGCAATATGGAGATACCTCAAAGCGATACAAGTAGATCTACCATTTGATCCAGCAATTCCACTACTGGGTTTTCATATTTTTACCATTTACATCCATTATTTTTGTCTTCATCAGTTGGGGCTGCTATAACAGAGTATCATAGATTAGGTGGCTTATAAACAAAATTTATTTCTCATACTTCTGGAGGCTGGAAGTCCAAGATCAGGATGCCAGCATGGTCAGGTTCTGGTGAGAGCTTTCTCCCAGGTTGCAGACAGCCTTCTTCTCTTCACATGGTGGAAAGAGGGTGAGAAAACTCTCCAGGGTCCCTCTTATAAGGTCACAAATCCCATTCATGAGCCTCCTGCCCCCTTCAAGACTGAATCACCTCCCAAAGGCCCCTAATACTATCACATTGGAAGTTAAGATTTAAACACATGATTTAGGGGTCGGGGGGGGGAGGCATACAAATATTCAGTCCATAAAAGTATTATACCATATAATTTTGTTTGGTTTGTTTTAAAATTTTATAGAAATGCTATCACACAATATTTTTTTTGGCCAATGCTATTTATGAGATTTTTCACATTATCCCTGAAACTTCAGTTTATTCTTTTTAACTGATACCTAGTGTTCTATTGTATTAATCTGTGATAATGTATTCATCCATTCCTCTTTTGATGAACATTTTGTTCATATTTTATATAATGAGTGCATATTACTTTTACAAAATCACAAAAGTTATTGAGATAATTGAATGGTGATGAAAAATATTAGATGGTTGGATTCAAATATTACATTTGGCTGCAATATCTTGTAGGAATAATGTGATTTTGCCACTAAAATGCAAATATCCATGGATAAGTTTTCCTTATATAGTTGCAACTCATAACTGAAATATTTTTTCATCTTTAATTTAAAAAAAAACCCTTTAAAGGATAAAACAAAAACCTATTTTCACCTCTTTGCAATGGAAGTTTCCTAGGTAATCACACATTTAGCAGAAAGAGACAGTTTTAGCCTTATTTAAAGGTCAACTAAATTTTACTGTGCAATTCACCATCAAGTTGACATAGGGCTACTTATTTTTCTGAATTCATAGGTGGAACTAATTCATACTCCTCTCTCCCAGGGGCCTAGCACATAATAGATAACCAGTAAATATTTGTTGAATAAATTGATTTTTGAATGTATTGATTTTTGGCTTTGAGAGAAAGTCTGGGAAAGGGCATGTTTGTGTCAAAATGTGGGATTTTCAGAAACATCTGGGTGTTTTATTAGGAAGATTGTGGGCAGAATACATTCTTTAAACTGGTATTATTCTCGAAAATCTAAGATACGTGCTTTTGGTAGATTACAGTAGGATTCTTATCTGCCTTTCTGGTCCCTTTAATCAATACCTGCCAGATGACATTAAGGCTTTAATAAAGAAGTATCAAATAGCAATATATTGGCTTATATATCAACCCCCATTTAGAGAAATACATATTTATACACACATATTATAGGTATACATACAGATCATTATATACTGTATATCATTGTTTTATCAAAAATTTTAAAAAGTTGATGTTATATTGATTCCTTAAAAATGTGATGGTTTTTGTTTTATAACTTATTTTCTGTTTATACTTATTTTATTCAATATATGCTCTCATATATATGTATCTCAGTCGTGTTCTCAAGTCACAACCTCTCTGCAAGTAATGCATATTTTCTCCTTAGAACTCTCATATTTTATCTCTGTCAAGGGAATGATTTAAATAGTGAGGTAATTTTGAAAGGAAATGAAACTGATGTCTAACTAAATACTATATGGCTGGAGCCACTCTTTCAAATGCACTGATACAAATTTATTGCAGACCAGTTTGTGAGGATGTAGCATTATGTTCTGTGCATTTAATTTTTAGTCATTCATTTTCTCAACAAATATTTCTGAGTGCCTAAAATGTGATGAATGAATTGCGTACTAACTGTGCTGACTATGCCTGGTAGTTCTGAGCCTTTGTGTTCTATTGCACCCGCAACTAACATGCAGTTTAGTGTTGTAACTAGGAATATTGGCTCTGAAGAAGGATTACCAAGACTTAAATTTTGGCTGTGTGCCCAGTAATGGGCATTGCTGGATCAAATGGTAGTTCTACTTGTAACTTTTTGAGGCATCTCCATACCATGGAGTTCTACTCAGTCACAAAAATCAGTGGTGATCTAGCACCTCTTGTATTATCATGGATAGAGTTGGAGCCCATTCTACTAAGTGAAGTACCCCAAGAATGGAAAAACAAGCACCACATGTACTCACCAGCAAATTGGTATTAATTGCTCAACACTTAAGTGCACATATAGTAGTAACATTCATGAGGCGTTGGACAGGTGGGACAGGAGAGGAGGGTATGGGTATATTCACACCTAATGGGTGCAGTGAGCAACGTCTGGAGGATGGACACACTTGAAGCTCTGATTCGGTTGGGGCAAAGGTAATATATGAGTTAAAGAAAACCTAGTTCAACCTTTCATTTCTCAGGTGAGGTAAACCAAGACCAAAAAGAGGTTCAGCTCTCACCCAACATAACCACCATCCCCATTTATAAATGGTTATTTAGGATAGGATAGCCTATTATACTCCCTGGCTGCTTTTCTTAGTGTCTCAGACCTGGGAAGAGATGATAAAGTTAAAGATTTTCAATACCTTTAGCAATTTCCTCATTTATAAATGGGGATGATGTAACCTCAACATTTGTACCCCCATAGTATGCTGAAATAAAAAAAATTAGGAATGTGACCTTGAACACAGTAGATAACTGTTCTGAGCCTCAGTTTCCTCATTTATAAATGGGGAAGATGGTTATGTTGGGTGACAGCTGCACCTCCTTTGTGTCTTTCTTGGTTTACCTCAACTGACAAATGAAAGATTGAACTAGGTTCTCTTTAAGGACAGATAAATGATTATTTGGGAGCTGGGACTTCCAGCAGAAAACATTTGTATCTGTACTGCCTGAGAATAAACTTTCCAGGGAGGTCTCTCGGGGCTAGTTGGAAGTGGAAATACTGTGCACAGAGATAGAAATCCTGTTGCTGTGATGTTAAGTTTCTGTAGTGCTTGCATTGCCATGTCTGAGAGTAGCATCAAATACTGGTCATTCAGTCTTTCTTTCTTTAACATAGTCAAAAAATGATCTTGGTCAGGGGTGAAGCTGAATAGCTGCTGCTGAAGGAACCATTTATTATATTTTCCTACTTTCAGAACTTTTATGGGCTGCCTTGCAGACAAACATAGTCATAATGCCAGATAAATTACTATTGCAGACGGCACTTAAACAGTATTAATATTTATTGAGTGTGGCAACATTTTGACTCTTAAAAATTAGAACCATGTCTTATTGAAAACCACTTCAAAATACATGTATTTCAAAGATCATATTTGATGCCTTATTATTTTTCTATACTTTTATTAAAAATTGTTCTAGTGTCATCATTGCCATTATATTTAATAATATTTGGAGTAGGTAGTTAGGTTTAGACAGTTGTTTTTGTTTGTTTATTTTCATTTGACATTTTGGGTTTTGGAGTTTTATGTGTTCTGTTTTGATTTTGGAACTTATTTTCAGAGCCAAGTTCTTGTAATGATAACTTGTATTTAGTTTGTCTCCAAGGGGGAAAAATGTACATGAAACTATAAATTGTCTGCAATTCTTCCCTCACCTGCACTGCTATAATTTAGAACTTCCATAACAGTTTATATTTTCTAAGTATTTTAGCACTGTTTTAATTTGTGTTGTGCCTGTGAAATGAGACTGCCAAAAATACCCCCAAAGTAGGTTAGTTTGTAAAGGCTCAGTAAACATCTTGATTTTCCAAAAGAAAATTGAGGCCCAAACTAAAAATCAGAAATAATCGGTAAATATATTTAAATAAATGCAGTATGAAAAAGGGAAGTGTTCCCTGCAACAGAGGAAGAGGAAGGCTATTAAATGCTATTTTTAAAAAGGTTTTATTAGGTTCCTTTTTTAATAGTACTTTTAAAGATGTATTATATTGCATACCATTAAATGCACAAACATTCAGTTTGCACAGCTCAATTAATTTTGATAGACACCCACCCTGAGCGTTCCTCTGTCATATAATTTGCATAAAATACTAAATGTCTACATATGTGTCTGCCTCTCTCCCACCTCCTTCCACGAGAGTGTAAACTCTCTGTGGGTAGGGTCTTACTTGCTTCTCTGTGCCCTTACAGAGCCTGGTATGTGCTCAAAAGTAGTGAATGAATCTATGAATAAATAAATATTCATTGACAGGATATCCTATTATACTCCCTGGCTGCTTCTCTTACTGGCTCAGACCTAGGAAGAGATGATAAAGTTAAAAGTTTTCAATACCTTTAGCAACCTCAGGCTGAGGGCAGTCAGTCAGATCTCTTAACTGCTCATCAGAGCTCCTCAGAGAGACACAATTAGGTAAAAGATGCAGAATCCTGGAGCAGGCTTGTCCAGGAAACAAAAGGCTGTTTCAAGTATGTGGTTTTCAGAGTCAGAAACGGAGAAGTGGGAAAATCTAATCAGTTCCTCTCAGTTGACCCACTGGACCTGTGCAAGGGGCTGCTTAAGCTGCCAGGGCTTGAAAATTCTCCACAGGACTTACCTCCCATTATTCAATAATTTTTAATGAGAGCAACCTCACAAAGATCAAGCACTAATTTAAAATAAATTTGTCTTGCTGATAGGAGACCTCATTGTTATCTTGGGTAAGTATATTACACAGTGTATTATTTTGGTAAGATGTCAAGGAAAAGAAAAATAGAAAAATGTGAAAAGGTATAAACTATGCTTATGAGAAGAAATTAGTCATATACATGCTTGGAAATGTCGGCTAATTGCTATAGTAATCAGACTTAAATTTAGCGGCTTAACTATACAAGTTTTAGTTTTTGCTCATACCTAGTCCAACTGGGCATTCCAGGTCCCATGGCTCTTCTGGGCATCTCTCCTTCAAGTGGCAACTCAGGGAACCAAGTTCTTTCCTTCTTGGGGTTGTTCCAGGGCCTGAATCACTCTCTGGACATGCTATACCCATTCAGAATGTGAGGGGAGAAAAAGATGTAGAGAATGGTGAAGTGACATATATATGTCTGCTCATGTACCTTTGGCAAGAATTTGATTACTTGGCTGCATCTAATGGCAAGGCAAGCTGGAATATGTAGCCACTGTGTGCCCAGGAAAGAAGGGAACTTGTGGTGAAAAGTCAGTTTTGTTTTGTTTTTTGCCACAAGGATAGTCCTGCCTTTTCCCCTTCCTGTAACCTGTCAAGTTCTTTTTGTTCGTTGGTAATTAATTTTAAATAAAAACAAATTATCAGAAGAGAATAACTTCTGTTTGACAACAATCTGGAATTTTTACTATAAGAGGACCCTATAGAAGGTGGTCAGAAGCAAAGAAGCTGGTCACAGTTGCAGGGTGAGTGTGGAAGTGATGGACCTCACTTAGGATGCTAGCACTTGAGTTTATTTCCCAAGCAGCAAAGATGCAGTGCAAAGGATATAAACAAGACCAGATGTGGGTACGTGGACACAGCATTCCATTGCCTTCCTCACAGAGGTTGCACGAAGGTGGTGACTCAGTGGCATTCATGGAGTGAGAGCTTCCTGAGGTTGGGAGAGTACAAGTCCTGTGAGCTTGTTCCCATCTACCTTTAGCCAGGTCCGTACCATGGAATAGCTTATGTGTCTGTCCCTGGTATAAATCTACTACTCAGGAACACTGTCACCTTGGAGTAATATCCACATTACAGCCTTAAAAAATTTTTTCTGTGCCAGCACTGGACAATCTCCTTACCCAGGCCTGAATGTCAGGCCCAAGGAATTTTCCATTTGTGCCTACAATGGAATTTTCCACAGGTAGATGTGGTCTACCAGAGGCGAGAAACCGTTTTCCTAACTCCAGAGACTAGGTTTGGGGGATATAAAAATGCTCTATTAAAGTAGAGAGAACTGGCCTGCAGGATAAACTCACAGGTTTTGCTACATCTTTATTGTCCATTAAAGTGATTATTTTTTTTTTTACCTTTTCCTTTTTACAGAGCAGTGGATCAATATATAAGCATCTTTTTGCAATAAGTTATGTGCAGAAACAAGTGTAGAATTCAAGTGTAATTACACAGCCACATGAGTATTACTTTAAAGAATATCTCTTTTAAAATGTTTTCTATTTTCAAGTAAATACTTTCTTATATTTCTTTTGTTTTGACAGTGTGCAAATTAGAAATGGTTGGTTTTATTATTTGAGCAAATTTATCAAATCAAAAAGAACTTAAACCCCGCATTCTGGCAGGTTTCCTTTCAGTACAGAGTGAAATAAATCAGCATAACAAGTGAAAAACAATCACCTGAAGATTTTTGTTGTCTCCCACTTGGGATTTATATAGAAATGGACCTCCGTAACCAACCTCCTGAGGAGGCGCTGGTTCATCTATGTGCCAGCTGTGCCCAATACTAGCTTCTCTATTGACATCATCTGCTAATAGAGTTGCCTCCTTCAAATAGATTTTAAGTGCCTTCAGAGACAGGTAGATCTGTCTAGTTTACCTATGTATCTCTGATCCATGATAAATTAGTGATTGTTAAGTGAATATGTATGAGAAAAGAATCCAGTAAAAGGAAAAGGGATCACCAAAGTTACTGGTGGCAAAGTCTCTCATATACCTGGTTAAAAGAATCTGCTTTTGGAAATGTTTCACTAAGTCCTTCCTATTTGAAAAATAAGGGACAACTTAAAAAAAGAAAGTTGCCTTCAAATCTATATATGTCAACCATCCAGCCACCTGTAACTAAAACTAAGGACACTGTGAATATAACATTATTTTACATTTTCAAAGGCATAGAAGAGCTTTCTCTAATAAATGATATGTTATTATCTCTTCTAGTCATAGTAAAAGCAATCTTGGAAGAACCAAATAAATGCACTTTTTCCTGCTGGCTTGCCACTATAGTCGAAACAGAGGTTTATAGATTCTCCTTTAATCTGGGTGCATTGCCTATAAAATGTGAATTAGAAGAGGACTTTCAAGAGGGAAGTTAACAAGAATGCTTAGTTTATCTACAATGTGTTTCTCGGGGTACATTACCAAGAGACAATTTTTTTTCTTTTTTTTTAGTGATAGCCCAAGCTGTGTTTTTCTCACAATTTTATCTCCATTCTGGCAGGCAATGAAATCTTTCATGTTCATCAAAGACATACATAAAATGTGTATAAAGAGCTGACCCTTTAACCTAGAGTTTTTATTTCCAGTGAGTCAAAAGTATTATTCCACTTCCAATCTGAATCAGAAATAGGCTCAATGGAACTATATCATGAAAATGAAGATTATTTTACTTTGTAAGAGTGAAAGATCCTTGGTCTGTTCTCTGAAAGTTACCCCTGAATGCAAGAGGCTCATTTCAACGGGCTCTTTTTATAGTTACATGTAGATCTAGAAAGATAGACTAATATTACCTACTGCTTTTGTGCCTATTGTGAGGATGTTTTTTCACCTAACTTCTTTAAATGTTGAAGTAAAAGTGGTTGCTACCCTTATCAGTTTATTAAGATTACAGTGACATCTTGTGGCATATTGTTTTCGCTTTTAAAACTGTTGCCCAGGTAAAAATTTAACACTTCACTTCTTGCTAAAGAATTTTAGCTGTGGCGGTATAATATGCATTGATCAAAAAATCTGAGATACTGCTATGTAAAGTAGAAGCTCAATGAACAAAATCCATTCTACTTTGTTTCAAGCAAATATTTCTAAATAATTTAAACTAGAAAAATATTTTCTTTAAAAAAATACAAAAAAAATCTACCATTTATTTTAAATTTTCTTCTATCAGTGTCATTATGACACTGGATATTTGGTTGTAATTTAATCTGTGTAAAGACAATGAAATTCAAAATCAGAAGTCTGCTAATAAGGAAGTATGTGATCACAATTTTTATGAATTGTTAAATCTAGCTAATTAAAATAATTTTATTGGAAGAAGAATTTTATTAAAAGAAAAAGCTTTTTCAAAGCAAAATTAAACCTCTGCCATTTAAACCTGATAATTATTAGCCTCTTCACGAACTGCCTCTAATTAGGAAATATAGCATGTAAAGTGAGAATGCTATTAAGCTACATTAAGAGATGTAAATTTTTTAAAAGACAAACTGAACTAGAGTCAATGCTGCCCCCACCCCCACTCTGCAAACACACACTACAGTGTTTAACGTTCACTTCCACATTGTGGTTTAGTGATGACCAAGTTTAGTCTCCTTTGGGTAATGAAGTCATTCTGCTAACAAATCATTACCATCTGCAGGTGGCCTTTCTCCTCCTTTCTTCCTTTTCTTTCTCTCCCACTCACCCTCCCTCCTTTTGATTTTGAACTTTGAAATAATCCTTTTCATAGTCAATGGAAACAATCCCTTTTGGAAATTATAGATGACAACATTTCTCCTCGCTGTATACTTTAATAAATATGATTCCTTATAAGTCTTGGTGTGAATAATATGCTATTTCATCTGATTCAAGACATCAATTGCAAGACACCCCTTTGTTTTATGTGCTACTGAGAAAAAAAAATCAGTTAACTAAACAGTGACACATTGACTAGAATGTTTATTTTAACGCATTCGAAGCTCATTAAATATGTCTTTTAGACTTATTTGAATAAATTCTATTATATATCATGCTGATGTACATTTTAAAAATGAAAATATGAACAAAATACAATGTTTCTAAAACAGAGTTCAGCTTCAAGTCATTTTCCATGCATTGTGATTGTTGTTCATTTTTGCCCATACCATTGCCCTCTGTGCTACCAAGAACACTGGTGATTCAGCTGTGTGCAAAAATAGTGCCCCAGCTTTTGTCTCCAGGGTTTTCTTTCAAGCTATTGCCACCTATTCTGAAAATTTTGAAACTGGCACTTTATCTTATAGAAAAATCAATGAAAGGTTTTTATAAAATAACCAAGATTTATGATTCTTCCTCAGATGAACATTATGATTCTTTTTCAAATGGTTTGTAGACTGAGATACCAAGGGATCTCGGTTAGAAACACTCCTGGGACAGATTACTGTATGCACAGGCCATGGCATCTAAGTCACGACTGCTACCTGACCACAAGTGATTGTAACACTGGTTACATCGATCACTCCATCTTCATAAATGTTAAAATGTTAAAAATGATATACCTGAAAAGAGCTAAAATATGATAACATTAATGCTAATAGGTAGCCTTTCCCGAGCAACTGCTCTGTTTCAAGTTGTGATATTCTCCAAGTACATTATATCATTCAATCCTTAGTATAATCCTATGAAGTAGCTTCTACTATTTGAATATATAGATGGAAATAAAATATCTTGCTCCAAGGACAGACATTGAATAAGAGGTGTATCTGGGGTTTAAACTCAATTCTGTATCAATATTTTTTCTATAGGCATCTGGCTATATTTAAGCAAAAAATACCAGGAGAGAGGTTTACTCAATCATATAGAAAAGGATCATCTCTCCATCAGCCATTGTCCTTAAGTAACAGAGCAAAGAGTAATTGTGTGAACAAATGTCAGATTATATAATCTTGAATTATAACAAAACTTCTACAAAAGGAGAGGAAACATCGTCTCCTATTTGAGGAGGGGAAAACAACTGCTGCATCAGCTAGAAGCTGTGATGACTGCTGAAGAAACATTTTCTGGAACACGCCATATGTCACAAATAACCACTTAATTTTTCCTTAAAGAAACAAAAATCATGCAATCTTTGAAGACAGGAATGTATATAGGAATGTATGATAAAGAGTGAATGTGGACTGAGAAAAGTGAGTTTTTTGTTTAGATTGATCTCACTTCCATTAATTAAACATCTCCTTCACAAATCTTTTTCTCACCAAAATCAGAAACCAATATGAATATGATCTGCCTTTAGTTTTTAGTTTACTATGTTAAATTATATTCCATACTTTGAACTAAAGTAGTTAATAAACGTTAAACTGATTCTCCTGCGTAAATCTCTTTTTCCATAAAACAGGTTATTTTTTCATAAACTATTTTTATGTGCATATGGAGGCTTCATTCCCTCAAGAATAAAAAGTGGCTAGGCTAAACATCATATCCTTTATGTTTACACAAATTAAAGACATTTTTCAAAATTTGTATGAAGTTTGAAATAGGCACAGATAATCTAAAACTTCGATTTCTTCTAAAAATGTTTTTATCCAACAATGTTAGAAGTAGCTATGTAGTTGAACAGTAAGCAAATAATTATTCAAAAATAGGAGTTTTTGAGAACTTAGATCTGGAAATCCTTGCATTTTGTTTTCTTGTTTTATAGTGCCAAACAAAAGGACACTTTTGTCCTAGCTGTGCAGGAACCAGAGCCTGATCCAAAGGAGCTTTATATACTGATTCTGATCCTCAGAAACTGTTGGGGCCTCTGAAGGATGTTATGGAGGGATTGATGTGGTAAAACAGGCCTTTTAGCATTCCTCTAGCTACTAGAGGTGCAGGGGATGGGCTGGAGACTAATGGGAGGAGACTAATGCTTTTCTTAATTCTTCCTAGGAACAAATTTTATATAATATAGAATGTATTTAGCACAATCATAACTATTTTAACATTAAAGTAAAAGTAGAAAATGGAATTGAATTAACAAATAATAACTTAGAAAATTTGAGCATTAAAGGTCATGTACTTTTGTAAAAAATACATAGCATTTTAGCCTAATTGCTTTTACTTTACTTGCAATTCTAACATAGCATACGAGTTTCTGGCCCAGCGGTATGAAGAAGGAAATTTAAATGTTCAGGGGGATATATTACATCAAAGAAGAGATAATTAAGAGGAAAGGTACAAGAAAAAAATAATAAAAAAAACAAATGCATGCATATATATGTAGCAGGCATAAAACTCAACAGCAAGTAATCTTTGCCCATTCTGAACAAATAGCATTAAACATTTCAGAAATCATATATGCACCTTTACATGAGAGCAGGTGCAATAACAGATGCTCATAATGATTAGATGAAATTACTGAAAAGGTTATGTTCAGAATATTTTTTAAAATGTTTAAGAATGAGTATAAGATATTTTGGAAAGCTTTCCACACACACAAAAAATAGTCAAAGTGAAGCATTTTAAAGCTTAAAGGGAGACTCTTACCTGAAATCAGATTAATGCCTAATGATACTACAAAAAAAATCAAGAAATATTTAACTCATGCTTTCTTTAAATATAGAAAAGTGGGTGAGACATATTTATTTAGGTTTATGCCAGAAACTTAGAGCTTTTCTACTTTCTAAAGTATGGTCCATGGACCAGTAGTATCTCCATCCCATGGGAACTTGTTAAAAATACAGAATCCTAGTCTTTACTTTCAGGCCTATTAAATCAAAAATCTTAATTTAACTAAGATTTCCACATGATTCTTATACACATTAAAATTTGAGATGCACTAGTTTAGAAAACTTACAAAAAAAATCCATTGCAAAAAACCTAAGAAATGGATTCCACAGAGTTGAGTATAAGGTATTGGATAATCCCTAAATGGTTCTGTGAAACTGACTATAAATAGGATATCAAAGTCTTTGACAACTGAATTATGGTATAGAACACGGTCCAGGAACCAGAGTAGCCCCCAGCAAGTGCACATACATGGCAGATACAAATAATAATACAAGAGGTTTCAAAACTGAACTGACAGACCACAGAAAACAAGTCAGGACATGCAACCTGAACCAAACAGGGCCAAATCCTACTAAAACAAAACAAATTAACATTCTCCAGAAGATTTAAATAGGATGTTCAACATATCTAGAATACAATGCAAAATGATTTAACAGACAAAAATTTAGAAAAATCTTAAAATTTCACTTAAGAAAAGATAAACAACAGATGTGGAATCTGAAATGACCAAAATATTGGAATTCATCAAATACTTTAAGCAGCTGTTATAACCATGTTCAAAGAAGTAAGGGCAAACACTTCTGAAATTAAAGCTGAAATTACTCAGCAGAGAAATAGAAGTTACTACAAAAGAACCAAGTGCAAATTTTAGAACTGAAAAATGTCACAACTGAAGTAAATAATTCACTAAATAGGCTCAATAGTAGAATAATTATAACACAGTAAAAGTCGGTGAACTTAAACATAGAACCATAGAATTTAGGCATTTTGAACAACAGGAAGAAAAACTGTTTTACAAAATGAATAAACATCACTGTCCTCTGGAACAATATCAAAAGGTCTCACAAAAATGACACTGGAGTCCTACAAAAAGAGGAGAAAGACATTGAGGCAGCATTTTTTTAAAGAAAAAAAGTGGCTGAAAACTTCCTAAATTTTGTTTTAGACATATATTTAAAGATTTTAAAAGTTTTGTTTTTGAGGATAAACTCAAAGAAAATTACACCCAAATACCAAATATTGACAAGCAAAGATTAAAAAAATATTGAAAGCAATCAGATACAAATGATGCATTACATACAGGGCACACTAATTCAAATGTCTGTGGAATTCTCATCAGAAATCATGAAGGATAGAAGACAATGGAACAACATTTTAAAAATACATTTTTAAATGTTTAATGGAACAACAATGCTAAAGAAAGAGAACTGTCAACCCTGAATTTTATATCTGCTGAAAATATCCTTCAGGAATAAAAGTGCAATAAAGACATACTAAAATAATGAAAGACTAAAAGGTAGTCTCACTAATAGCCCTGTTCAAGGAAAAATGCTAAAGAAAGTTCTTTAGGGATAAGAGAAATGATACCAGAAGGAAATTCAAAACTTCACAAAGAGAAAGAAAAAAAAATAGTCAATATTTGTGTAAATATAATGGATTGTGTTTCTCACATTTTTAAGACTATGTATGGCAATTGAAAACTAAATGTCTAATGGGAGTTTTCCATTGTATATACATATAATACATATGACAACTACAGAATAAGGGAGGAGGACAAGGGAATTACATTGTTGTAATGCAGGTAATTCTGCATGAAGTAGTAAAATATTAATACTAAATGGAATGTAAAAATTTAAGTTATCAGCCCTAGAGAAACCATTTAAAAACTCTCCAAAGAGAAATAGTGAAAAGTTAATAGGTAAACTGAAATGGAATAGTAGGAAAAAATGCAGGTATTCCCAAAGAAGGCAAGAGATGGGGGAGCAGAGGAATGAAAAATAAAGTGGACATACAGAAAACAAGTAATAAAATGGTAGACCTAAAGTCCAACCATATCAATAATTACATTAAATGTAAATTATCCAAACATACCAACTAAAGATAAAAATTATCTAATTAGATAAAACAAATAAGACCAAACCAAATGCTATCTGTAAGAAACATACTTTAAATAAAATAATATAGATAGGTTAATAGTAAAAGGATACAAAAAGTTATACCATGCAAACATTAATCAAAAGAAAGCTGAAGCAGTTATATTAATATCCATCAAGGTATACGTCAAAACAAGGGATAAAGAATGATAAAAACATGATAAAAGTGTTATTTCAGCAAAAAGACAAAACAATCCTAAATGTGAATGTACCTAACAACAGAGCTTCAAAACATATGATACAAAAACTGATAGAATTGAAAGGAGAAACAGAAAAGTACACAATTACAGTTGGAGACTTAACATTTCTTTCTCAGTAATTGGTAGAACAAGTAGCCAGAAAATCAGCAAAGATATACAAGAGATGAAAAATTTAATCAACCAACTTGATCTAATTGACATTTATATTAATAGAGCATTCTACCTAGCAGCAAGAGAATACACATTCTTTTCAAGTGCACATGGAACATTCACCATAATACACCATATTCTGAGTCTTTAAAAAATTTAACAGAATTAATATCATGCAATTTTATTCTCTGATTAAAATGGATTTAAACTAAAAATTGGTTATAAATACATTCCCCAAATGTTGGAAATTTAACAATGGATGTCTAAAAACTCCATGGGTCAAAGAGCAAATCTCAAGAGAAATTTAAAAATATTTTAAACTAAATGATAATGAAAACATATATATAAAAGGTTGAGGGATGTAGCTAAAGTACTTTTAGAAGGAAATTTATAGGATTACATACTTATATTTAAGAAGAAACATCTCAAATCAATAATATAAGCTTCCACGTTAAGACACTAGAAAAACAAAAGCAAACTAAACCTAAGAAAGCAGAAGGAAAAGCATAAAATACAGTAAAATCAATTAAATCTAAAGCTTGTTGTTTGTAAAGATCAATAAAAGTGATATACCTCTAGCCAGACTGACCACAAGGAAAAGAAAGCAGATGCAAATTACAACTGTCAGAATTGAAAGAGGGGACATCACTTACGATCTTGCTGACATTGAAGATCATAACGAAACGTTAAGAACAACTCTAGGCATATAGACTGAAGAGTTTAGATGAAATAAAGCAATTGTGGCATGATGCAGACTGAGTACTCAAATTCCCTTAAGAAGCAACAGATAACCGGAATATTCCTTTATCTATTAAAGAAACTGAATTAGTATTAAACACTTTGTTAAAAAAAAAAAAAAAAAAAGACAGAGACAAGTCCAGGCTCAGCTGGTTTCACTGGTGAATTCTACACTTGACCTTATCAAAAAGGCTGAGAAGCAATCATTGGTGAATTCTATCAAACATTTAAGGAAAACATAATGCCCATTCTACATATTATCTACAAAATAAAAGAGGAGGGAACAATTCCCAATTCATTTTAAGTTTTACTTTATTCCAAAATCAAATGAAGAGCAGTACAAGAAAAGAAGAGATCAATATCTTCTATGCATATAGACATAAAAATTCTTAACAAAATATTCCCACATTGAGTCCACCAATATATAAAAGAATTTTTATATGTATTTTTAAAAAGCATCATGAAGTGGAGTATATCCTGGGCATGCAAGGCTGGTCAAACAGTCAAAAATCAAAGTAATATGCCATATTAATAAACTAAAGAAGTGGAACCACATGACGTATCAATAGATGCAGAAAAATCATTTGAAAAAATTTCATCAATTCTTGATAGAAAGTTTCAACACACCAAGGAGAAAGGAAACATTCTTAACCTGTTAAAGGGTATCTATGAAAAACCTATAGCTAACATTATTAATAGTGAAAGACTGAATGCTAATTCCTTCTGGGAAAATGCAGGGATGTCTCTTCTTACCACTTCTATTCAACATTATACGGAAAGTTCCAGCTAATATGGCAAAAAAGAAAAAAAGCAATATTGATTAGAAATGAAGGTAAAAAATGTCTCTCCTCGGAGATAACATGATGGATTAGGGAGAAGATCCCAAGTAATTTACAAAAACTACTGTAATAAATGAATTTAAGAAGATCACTGGATACACAGTCAATATACAAAAATTAATTATTATTTCCATATACTAGCAATGAACAATTGGAAGCCAAATTTTTTAAGTACCATTTATAATAGCTCCAGAAAATGAAATACTTTTGTATAAATCCAACAAGATGTGTTCAGTATCTGTGTGCTAAAACTACATATGAAAAAAATAAAACAAAGTCTTAAGTGTAGATAAATATCATTTTCATGGTTTGGAAGCTTTACTATTGTTAAACTATCGAAACTACCAAAAGTGGTCCACAGATTAAACATTGTTGTATGCAAAATCCCAGGAGAATTTTTAAATATCGTGTATATTGTAAATATACAGAGCAGATTCTAAAATGTATATGGAAAGGAAAAAGAACTAGAAAAGCTAAAACAATTTGAAAAAAAGAGAAACAAAATTTGAACACTCATACTACTTAATCTTAAAGGTTATTATAAAACTACAATAATCAAGACAGTGTGGTATTGGAAAAAGGACAGACTCATAGATTACTAGAACAAAATAGAGCGACCAGATGTAGACCCACACAAATATAGTTAACTGAGTTTTTATAAGATTGCAAAAGCAATTCAATGGAGAAAGAATAGTCTTTTCAATGACTAGTAATGGAAAAATTGGACATCAGTATGCCAAACAGACAAGCTATACACTACACCTTGAACAAAAACTAACTCAAAATGGACCATATACTCAAAAGTAAAAACTATAAAGCTATTAAGAAAAATATAGAAGAAAGTATTCATGACTTTAAGTTGGACGGAGTTCTTTGATACAATATCAGCAACACAGTCTTTTAAAAAATTGACTTTTTTGAAATTTTTAATGTTTTTAGTGTCTGTGAAAGACACTGGTAAGAGAATGAGGAGACAAGCTATAGATGGTGAAAAAAATTGTATGTCACATAATTTAGAAAAGATTCATATCTATCTAGAATATAAAAGAACTCCCAAAGCTCAAACATATGAAAAAAAAAATAAGCCAATTTAAAAAAGGGCCAAAGATTTTAACAGATACATTACCAAAGGAGATATACAGATGAAAAATAAGCACATGAAAAAATACCCAACATTAGTGAAATTAAATCATTAGAAATATACAACTTTAAACCATAATTAGATACCACTATACATCTACTGGAATGGTTAAAACACACTCACATACACACACACAACACCTGACACTAGCAAGTGCTGTCCAGGATGTAGATCAATCAGTATTATCTCATTTACCTCATATATTGTTAATAGGAATGCACGATGGTACAGTCACTCTGGATAACATTTAGGCAGCTTTTTATAAAGTTAAATATGCTTGTTATATGACACAGTAATGCCAAGCCTAGTTTGTGTTTTTTTTTTTACCATACAGAAGTAAAAACCAAAAATTTTCATACAGGTTCATGCAAAACCTGTATATGAATGTTTATAGCAGCATTATTTTTACTCGACAGCTATTAGAAATAACACCAATATCTTTAATGAGTGGATAAACAAACTGAAGTACTGATACACATTAACTTGGATGAATCTCAAAAGCATTATTGCTGAATAAAACAGTGTCTTGAAAGTTTATGTACTGTATCATTCTGTTGATATGACATCCTGGAAAAACCAAAACCACAGGAATGGAGATCAGATGAGTGGTTGCTAGACGTTGCAGGTAGAGAGCATGTGAAAAATACAAAGGGGCAGGACAATCGAGTTTTGGCTGGAGAATGAACTGTTCTGTATTTTTATTATGATGAAAGTTACATCAATCTATACATGTTTTAAAACTTACGGAACTGTACACCAAGAAGAGAGATTTTTTATGTATGTAAATTTTTTAAATCATAGCAATTCAAGATATTTTAGAAGCAATAAAATGTTGATTAGGAATCTAGCATCATTATTCATGTTTACTTAAAAATAGAACTGCAGAAGACATTGTAAAAAGAAATCCCAATGTTAAAAAGGCTGGCAACAGATTCTATTAATTTCTGTTAAATTATAAGCTCATAACAAGCTTGCCTTTTTCAGTGTTTCTTTCCTAGTGTAGTGTTACATAATAATAATGCAAACAGTAATATTTGTTAAATAGTACTGAGTTGAGAAAAGTGAACATTTCAGGTACTTTAATTGGCTTAGGGTTTACTGGGGCTTCCTTTACTACAGAGAGGAGCCACTTTTGTGAATCTTGTTAACTAGTCAGGCTTAATGGAAAAGTCATTTAAAAATGTTTTTTCACTGGCAAAGATATAATTGCATTCATTAATTCACATATAAACTAGACATTTCATAGGTAAAAGGCTGATAAATTTGAGATGTGCATCAAATAGAACAATATAGTTAAATAGACTATTAGTTTCCTTTCAGTTACCTAATTGCATATCACTTTTGGTTAGTCAGTTTACACATTTTTAAAATGACAATATTCTTGCTCTACATAAAGATTGTGGAATTTGAATGGGAAACTCAACATAAAAGCATTTTGCAGAGGGTCTCTGTGTGAAGAAATTTCATGTAATAATCAAATTTCTTCCTCTTTGTCTCAAAAGAGGTTTCCTCAAGTTTTTAAAAACATGCCATTAAGCATCCTGGGGGAGGGTAAATTGCTCACAAATAAATAACGATGGATGTGAAGTTAGAGTGCAGAGTAAATCATTAGGACAAACATTAAAAAGAAAAGAAAAAAAAATGCAGACTCAAGCACACACATGTGCACACACACAAATATACAAACTAAAATGGATCGTAATGAAGCGGCTTTCTGGTTCAGTTTTCAGGCAGAAAATAACTAAGTCCTTTTTAATGACATATGACTTGGAAGTGGGCCAGTCAAGTTGCTCCCTGGTACCTGGGTCCCACATTTCAACTCGTGAAAACTTGTGGGATTCTGTTTTTAGGTTTGCCCACAACACTGCACTCCTCTCTATACCTTCCTCTCCCTATTCGGATACCACATTATCCTACTAATGCCACCATTTTCTGGGAAGCAAGAACTGAATTAGAACAACGGATTTCCAGTCCCTGCTCAGATGGGTCTGGGATTTCTTTTTAATGATGCACTTTAGACAAACTGGAGATTTGTTTAGAAACAACTAAAGTTTAGGTCAATATTTTTAAAAAATGTATTAAGCTATTAATAGATAATCTAGTCTTCCTGGAAGGAAACAGCTATAATGGAGCCTTGTTAGGATATTTGTTTTATTGAACCCCTCCCTGAGGCAGTCTTATAATGAAGCTGTTTAACTAAAGAACCTTGCACTCTGTCTAAGGCATGCTTCTTTAAGTGGATTCTCTCTGTAATGGATAGTGTTGTGGTGAGCCTCTGAGAATATGGTAAGGTTACAGATTTTGGGGCAGCCATTTTTTAATTACAAATAGTCATTCCTTTTATTTTTTCAACATTGCAACAAAGACCTATGTTTTACAAAGATGCATTTCAAGTTACCTTTGGTCAATACCTGAAATGCCTCAAGCCATTCTGGTTAAAAAATAAGGTAGTATTTTAGATAAGAAAAATATTTATCATTATAAATTCAAGAAGCTGATTATATAACAAAGGCGGTGAATTATATTATGTATAATATATACATTTAATGAGAATGAAACATGTTCTTTACCATATTTTCATTTTCATTATTTTTAAAAACAACTTTTTCTGGTGTTCTAATAAACATTTCTACTTAAGATTGATTCTAACAATTATTTAGTCATGGTGGTGATATGAAAATTTATAAGATTATATTCTCTATAATTATTAAGTCCAGTCTATTGCATATATGAAAGAATAATATCAAGATTTAAAATAAAGGCAAAAGATGTGTAATTATTGGTAATTATTTTTATTTCCTCTAGAAGAATAGGTTCAAAGAGCAAAATGTTTTGGTAAACTGTGCACACCGTGTGTGTGTGCGTGTGTGTGTATATGTATGTGTATGTAGTAATTTATTCATTTTAAAGAAATAGGATTGAACTTTAAGATGTTACTTTTTTAAGAGAAAGGAAAATATTGAAGAAATTATAAATGAAGTCAAGCAAAATTAAAAACCTGGTATTGAGTACTCTAGTCTTACACATCCACAAGCATGCTAATAACAAGAGAGAATCCATTTTCATTTAAAGAACATCTAAATTGTAATGAAATACTTTAAGGTAAACATTCTGAATGGTAGAATTTAATCTTATATCAGCTAATAAAAATGCTTTATGGCTTCATAAAATTCACATGATTTTCTAATGATGTTTACTCTTCCTTATAGGTAACTCATTAATTGACCAATGGACATATAGATACAGCAATATATGTAATGCCTAACAATGGTAATGAAGAATATCACAAACTCAGAATATTAAAACTGAATCAATATCAGTTAGTACAACTTGTATACCTTATAAATGAAAAAAAGAGCACTATTCTACAATAACCTAAGCTTTATGAATAAACTCTAAGTCTCCTGAAAATATAAGCTGTAAAATATTCAGTGTTAAGTCTTGTGTCCTTGGATATTCATAAATTCTTTTGTGAGTATTACCTATAAATGTTTCCATTTTTTCAAGAATATGTTTCAAATGTTCCAATACATAGAAGAATTTTGCATTTGCCCATAGTATGTAACAGAAAAAAAAACACTTTAAAGTAAAAACATTTTTTTTTCGTTTCTGACAAGTGTACTGCATTTTTAAAGTAGAACACCACCTCCTCCTGTCAAATCCCTCCAAACTGTATAAAAATTATACAGACCTATTTCATTCATAAAAATATCAAACATGCAAACCTTATGTTAAGTAGAGTTCTGCTACCAGAGTGATAAACAGCAAAGTCTATGGACAAACAGCAAAGGTAACACTTGGGAGCTTGCTAGAAATGCACAATCTCAGGCAGCACTGATTTAATACACTCATTGGTCTAATTTCTATAAAGTAACCATATCTAAACGAGTACATACGTAAGTATTCCATATATATCCTTTACTTTAGTAGTAGTCAAAATCTAGTGTGTAAAAGAATGACTGGCATAGTTTGCAAAAAAGAAAGCAATTTTTCAAGTGTTTTCTCAGAGTTTAAAATTCAAAAGGTCTAGGATCAGGCTTGGTTTTTCCACAATCTCCTGAACTGAATTAAAGTTAGTGATAACATCAATTCTTGTTGACAGCTCCAAATCATGGCAAAATACTTAATGTATTTTGCTAAATATATTAGATAACATGCAAACTATTTCTTTTAAATTTTGAAATGCTTCAAACTTTTTCTGAAACTGTTAATCATAGAATTAAAAATTTGTCATTAAATGGACCTGGTTCCATGTATGGGACATGATTAAATCATAATTTTTCCCAATAAATATTGTTATTTCAGCCAAAAGATAGATAACAAAGTAGTTTACTAGAGACCTTGAAGTTGACACTGCAATATATCTGCAGAGTGTCACTTATAACTATTTAGGGGTCTCAAACACAAATGCACCAGTAGCCACTCAGGTAACCAATAGTAGAAGCAAGGAATGTGATACCCTATTTACAGATATTCAAGTTCAAAACCTAAATACCCAATGTAGAGCAAACAAGAACACCTCTAAGGGCAGCCTTCAGCCTCACAACCTATCATTTTCCAGTATCTGTGCTAGCATGTTTTCTTTAATTAATTCTCCAGTGACTCACCAAAGGCCATTATTTTTGTTGTTAATTTGTTCATATGGTTCATGTGGAGACTTTTGGGAACTTGTAGTTTGGATTTTACTTGCAACAGCAAAACTTAATGATATACTAGATTTGTAAACTACATCAGTCATATAAAGCCGAGTAGATTTTTTTTTTTTTTGGTAGAGATAGGGTCTTGTTATTATGTTGTTCAGACTGGTCTTGAACTCCTGACCTCAAGCCATCCTCCCACCACATCCTCTCAAAGTGCTAGGATTACAGGCATGAGCCACTAGGCCTGGCCTGCCAAGTGGATTTTTAATGATTTAGAAAAATAAGTTATAGGTATAATCTAAAATTTACATGGCCCTATATTTTTTCCTAACAGGTTTTGTCATGGAGCCATACAGAAGATGTTTATTTTGCATTTTCTGCTTACACTGTACACTGATTTCACATAAGTGACAATTAGAATTTTTGTGGAGCACCTACCTGTCTTTTACATCATTTGTTATTGCTTTTTATGTATAAGTATATAATACTAATTTACTTTGGTGCTTGAATCTGAATAATTATGAAAGATTTAAGATGCTCAGAAACGTGTTTCCAAATTTCACCGAGAGGTATCTTTACACTACAACTTTTGAAATGAAAAACAGACCTGTTCACATGTTCAATATGTACTTTTATTTTAAACAACAGCACAAGAAACACAATGACGTAACAGGACCATCACCTTAATACTGATATCATTCCTTGACAAGTTGACTTAAAATTTACATACATTGTTTTCATCTGGAGCTATTTTAAATACTAAGATATACTGTAAAACATAAATACTAAATATATACCAGTTGCAAACATAATGTGCTTAGTTACTGTTTCTATTGTTATTCAAATGAAGTAATTTAAAGTTCCTCAAAATCATGTCCACTTGTGTTCATTATTTCAGGATGCATGACTCGTCCCATGAATAGGATTGTACCTGTATTGGTTTGGAAGTGAACAAAAAAGGGGTGAAAAAAAGAATGGGGTATTTATTTTACTAATTGCTTACAATTATTGATGTTCTAAAAATGAAAATATAAGTTATTTTCATTTTACAAAAGCATTTAAACATTAGAAATTATATGATAAATACTGTGAAAAAAGTTCTCAATTTTAATAAAAGTTTCTTTGTGGCCTAGTAAATAAAATTTTGTTTTCGTAACAGACTCACCAATTCTCCTGTTTCTGATAAGAAAGAAAAATGGATGGTCCACAATAACTTGAGGATACAGCACAGCCATCCTACTAATTGCAATCATTCCTATGATGCAGAGAAAAAGTAGTTACATGTCTGTGGATGTGCAGAGACCAATGAGTAATTTCTCAGATCTATGTCTATCCATTTAAGACAAAGGCAACAATTTACAGGAAACAAGATTTTTAAAGACTTAAAGAGAGAAAAATCATAACTGTGTTAATGTTTCTACTTGATCTTTTTAAACAACAAAGCAAACACATACCACACACAATTTCCTCCCTCTACCCCACCAAAAATAATGAGACAATTTATTCTGCTTGTTATTAAATTTTTATCATCAACCTCAGAAAAATACGTGTAAGCCTTTACTAAAATGACTTTTGAGTTAAAGGAAGGAAAAGAAAGAAAAAAAACCTCCCCAAACAAAAAACTAAGACAGCTTCTTTATATTTTCAAATCATTATTTCTGTTAAGGGTATTTACACATAGCAAGTCACCAGGCTTCCAGTAAGAGGTCAGGATGGCAGTGATTAAAGGAAAAATACAGTCGTGAGAGACGCAATGGAGTTTCCTACAGCTGGGATACTAAATTCCCCTGAGATCCTTATTACAGGATGATGGTTGTGGACTTGCCACAATGTAGTTAATTGCTAGAAAAAAAAGTCGAGATTAAATTATGTAAGATTTTAAGCTTTCTGGCTGCCTGAGACTACTGTGTTTCTATTTCCTCCTGAAAATATTGCTTTGACTTTTGATATTCCTTTAGTGGACAAATATATGCAGAAGTTAGGAATAATGTGCAAATATAATATGCTAACATTTTACTCAGGAGGCAAAAATCCTACTAAAATTTGATGCTAGCTGTTTGCATGAGATTGAAACAAATGCAAACAAAATGAGGCAGAAAAGGCAACAGAAAAAAATCATTCTCAGTTAACTAGGGCAGTCAAAACTATCAAAATGATTAAGGATATTTACCACTGTACTTTGGACACATAATTTATGTCAAAATGTTAGGATTATTTATTTAAAATTATTTTATTAGTGTAATTTAGTTAAAAGTATTTAAAAATATTTATTACATTCTATCATACACTCTCACCTATACATATGCTTTTTTTAAAAAATCAAAACTTTTCACTGACAAAATTAAGAACCACCTTCAGCAAGTAAATAGGCAGAAAGAAAAATGTTTAAATGGGCAACAAGAAAATATTTAAAATATTTAAACAGCACAGCAGAAAAATCTATTCTCACAGAACTGCCAATGTCCTTCTATCTCTCATTAGAGAGAAAACTAAGACCACAGTTACTCTGTAAAGGGGCACTGGAATGAGTCCGCATTTCACACCCTATTTAGAAAATCCAAGCTGGTTCAGCATTTGCTTGATGTCTTAGTTAGAGGAGAGTCAGTTTTTTGGCTTGGTCCTAAAAATGACCTGCACCTCCACCCAAGATTGCTTTAAAAATACAAATCTAGAAGAGGTAAGAAGACTTTAGAAAATAGCTTAGTACCTGAGGCAGCAGCAGCTTCTGAGCCTTCTTCATTAACCTCTAAGAAGGACTTGTGAATTACTTTGGAAAGGAAAATCTCTTTGTTATCTGAAAAAAGAGAATCAGAAGCATTTCTTTAGCATCAGAGATAGGAAAACATTTTGCCCTTTTGTTAAATAGGTTTGAGAGATAATGAGAGACTAAGATACTGATATAAAACCTAAGAGATAATGTTACAAGGTTTCATTTATGATATGAAAGAACCATGGAAGATGTGGTTTCTAATTTGCTCTCATTTTATATTCTGCCCTTATTTTTTATTGGTAATTTTCCCATTGTTTATTTCTTATAATTCCACAAAAAGTGAAAACTGTTTTTAATAGCGACTTCAAATTAGTTCATAATTCAAGATAAAAACATCTTACACTTTGCTTTCTAATTTGAAATTTAAAAATATAAAATGAAAACAGGTAAAAATTCAGATATGACCAGAATAAAAAAATATTTTTCTTTTTTTAACCTAATCTCTAATTACTATGATAATGTAAATATCCTTGACAAAATAAAATAAAATGGACTTCTAGGTTGTAGAAATGTGAATATATAAAAAAGTTACTTTCTATTCCAGTTAATTGGCTTATCTGATATTCACAAACATGTTTTATCCTAAAATTAGGAAATAACACATTTTTAGTACCAGGAGGACTATTTTTCCCTTTGAATTGCCTTTCTATGTATGCTTACTTTTAAGTTAATAGCTATTATGCTCTGAATTGTGTTCCCCCCAAATTCCTATATTGAATTTCTAACCCCCAGTACTTCAGATTGTGACTATATCTGGAGATAAGGTCTTAAATTAAAATGAGGTCACTGAGGGGGCCCTATTCCAGTATGACTAGTGCTCTTATAAGAAGAGGAAATTTGCACACTGATAAGTGCAGAGGGACGACCATGCGTTACAGTTAATTTTATGTGTCAACTTGACTGAGCCATGGTGCCCAGATATTTGGTCAAATGTTATTCTGGATGTTTCCATGAAGGAATTTTTGGGTGAGATTAACGTTTAAATTGGTGGACTTTGTGTAAAGCAGATTACTCTCATAATGTGAGTGGGCCTCATTCAATCAGCTGAGGATCTTAATAGAACAAAGATAGATAGACCTTTACCCCTAGCAAGGAGGAATTCTGCCAGTAGACTGCCTTTGGACTGCAATTTTTCCCTGGGTCTCTAAGGTTCTGAATTTCTAAAGCCTCCACAATCATGTGAGCCAATTCCTTCAAATAAATTGTTAATAAAATAATAATAAAATTAAATAATATATACATTTGACTTACATATATGTGATTTATATTTAACTAAATGTATATAAAATCCTGTCTAATATACCATGTGAAGACAGAGGGAGAAGACCACCATCTATAAGCCAAGAAGAAAAGTTGCAGAAGAAATCAACCCTGCTGATATCTATCTCAGGACTTATAGCTTTTGGAACTGTGAGAAAATACATTTCTGTTTTTTAAGCCAATCAGTCTGTGGCACTTTGTCATGGTAGTCCTGGCAAACTATAACATGGCTTTCAGTCTTGGTTTTTCACCTTTTTCCAAGATTAAAAGAAAATGAACAAAATATATCCCAAATACATAAAAAGAAAACCAGCACAAGAAAGCAAGATAAAGGATTACTCAAATTTATACCCCACTTTTTTCCTTTGCCAGGAAGTCTAATTCAAATTTAAGATAAATAACTTTGTTACTAATGTTCAGCACCATTCAGTAAAAGCACAATTGATTTCCCATTAGGCTGCTTAGTAAGACTTTGTAAGTAACCAAATCCTACCCACAATGTACATTTTCCCTTCAAGTTTCTAAAAACACATAATTACCTTATATGCATAGGGAATGATGCTCAATAACATTTTTGGTGCATCTGTTGCACAGCACCTAATTATTTTAAATAAGCCCCCAGATAACTAACAATGGCATCTTGGAATATACTTTTAATAGGAATATTACTTCCTCAGATCATATTTAGTAGTAAGATATAAGTGCTGCATTATTAAATAGTCCATTTCACATGTTATGCTATTTTCTTCTAGAATGCATTTGATGACTAGAAGAAAAATAAAAAGCAATCAAGTTTTCACATTTAGAAATTAAGCATAATTAGTTCCCTCACATTCAGAGTAGTTTGTTTTTAATAAAAAAAATTAAAATTGTAAGTAACCAAATATATGTAGTTAGTAAAAAGCACATGAATTTCAAGACAATAAAATATGTTAACTATTTAGTAGTTCATTAATGCTATATTATTTTCAGATTCTGCTGCCCATTTTCACCAATCTGCCAGGTAAAGGAGGGCCATGTGTCCAGAGCCCATATAGTGGTTCTCTGTGCAAAAGCAACAGAACCCACTTCCTTAGGGGTAATGAATGTCCACATTGCTAGATAGGCCCTCCTTAATTGTTCTGAGGGGAGTTCTCTTCAAAGACACTGAATGATACTTCAACCACATCAATCTGCAAAGAGAAAACTACCTCCAAGAGCTACTAGATACAACCTGCTGGCCTCACTGGGCACATAGAAATAAGAAAAATCATCCCTTGGGCCAGGTGTGGTGGCTCATGTCTGTAATGGCAGGGCTTTGGGAGGCTGAGGTGGGAGGATCTCTTGAAGCCAGGAATTCAAGAGCAGCCTGGGCAACATACAGAGACCTCATCTCTACAAAAAATAAAATAAAATAAGAACCATCCCATTGTTTCTGGCCTCTGTCCCAAGTGTTGTAACCTCCTTCAGTCACCTGCTCACCCACATGCTCTCATTTATCCACACAAAATGGTAGTGATGGCAGTGGCAGAGATACTGCAAGGTACTTGTGGCAGAAAATTGAGAAAGCATGGTTGCTGGCTGCCTGTGGTAGCTTACATGTGTAATCTTAGCACTTTGTGGGGCTGAGGCAAAAGGATTTCTTGAGGCCAAGAATTCAAGACTAACCTGAGCAACACAGTGAGACCCCATCCCTACAAAAAATTTTTTTAAAAATTAACTGGGCATGGTGGTGTGTTCTTGTAGTCCCAGCTTCTCTGGTGGCTGAGGCAGAAGAGTAGCTTGAGCCCAGGAATTTGAGTTTTCTGTGAGCTAGACTAATGCCACGGCACTTGATTGGGCAACAGAGTGAGACACTGTCTCAAAAAAAAAAAAAAAAAAAAGCAAGGATGCAGGATGCTGAGGGTTCTTCTCAGAGAGCTAGTTATTTAAAAGACAATAAAATGGACAAACCTTTTAACAAATTTCATGAAGAAAAAAAGAGAAATTGCCCAAATAAGCAATACCAAGAACAAAATGAGAACATACCTAAAGATACAAAAGAGAATTTTTTAAAAATAATGAAAAATATATATGTATAATTTTCTATGCACCTGCAGACCTGCTCAGTATGCAAAACTAGGACCTCCATGAGGCTGCCTCGGCTTCACTCTCTTAGCATACTTCATCCCTTACACTGTCCTCTAGATTATCCAAACTGAAACAGCCTGGATATACCATATTTTATTATGTCTATGTCTTTGATTCTATAGAAACTCCCTAAACCTTTGTTGTACAGTGACATACTTAATCTACTTTTAAGGTTCAGCTTCTAGCCCTATGAGACTTTTTCTACTCTCCCCTAATTCACAAATCACTAATGTAGATCTGGTCATTCTTTCCCATTGAGCCCAGGAACTAACTCTATTGAAGCCTTTATAATATATCATATTTGCATTGATATCTCTCTCTTCTTGGACTGTCAACTTCCTGAACACAGGATTCTGTCATCCTTCTTAATATCTCTGGATTCTAGTAAATAGTTGAGTCTAAAGAATGAACTAACCTAAGTAGAGGAAGTTTTTTGGTAATGTGAAATTTTCTAGTATGTAACCCAGTACACTGCAATCTACAGGGTTTCAGTAATTGTTGAATGAAAGAGGTTAGCTACTGCATATTATATTTGGGTGCACCATCTTTTACTATTACTCTATGGACACTACAATGGCAGTTCTGTTCACAGTTATGGCTATAAAGTTTATTCTTGCAATAAATAAAACATATGACACTAATCCAAAGTATATGCTCTAAAGAAATTGAGAATAGCAACAGAAAGGGAAAGTGCAAAGCCCATACCATACTGAAAACCTTAAATATCTGGTCAAGAGGAAGCATAAAGGGAATAGAATCCAGGAGACCAGTGCGATTGTGTATATTTCAGAGACAGCAAAACAAAGATTGAATCCAGTGTTTAGATTCCAACAGTATGATTAACTGCAACACAATGTTAGCAAATGTCTGCATCTGCTATAAGGCCTCAGGACATTTAACCTTCAGAAAAACACCATCTTTTTGGATACACAAATAGGAGAAAATATGACACATAAGAAATCACATCACAGATAACGAGGGGAAAAAAAGGAAATAAAGCTTTTTTCTCTTGGGACACACTTCAAGCAGTCACATTAAAATAAAATACCAGCAGAAAGTAGTTTAAGCAAGCATGTGTCTCTGCAAATCTTATATCAGTTCATGAAAGGATATCAGCAAGGACATGACCCCTTAGCTTGCCTTCCAATATTACTCATTGCATGCTATTATGAAATAATCAAGACCATCTTTCCTGCTAGGCCATACACTCCTCAAGGGCCTGGGCCTTGCCTGTTCTATTCATCTTATCCACAATGCCTTGCACATTGCCAGGGACCAGGAATGCATTCTGACATTTGATGAATTGAATCAGAATATGAGGAGATATTAAGAAGATTTACACTGATGAATTTGTCCTACTGGTTAGAGAAAAGTTAGCTATTCTCTCAATAAATAAATCAAAAACAAACAGATTAAAAAAAAAAAAAATCTATACTCTAGCCCCAAGCAGCCTTCTCCTTCTGGCCACAGCAGACATTGCTGCCAAATGACTGGTCCAACTTTGCTCCAGGCAGTGGGAAGCTAGGCTTTTTACAATGGATGAGATGGGAAGAGAGCCAGCAAACCCTAGGTTCCCCAGAGAAGAGCTGGGCAATAATTCAAGCTCTTCTGAAGAAAGCAGGGCAAAGTACAAAGGCATTCATTCAGTTACTGAGCAAATATTTATCGAGTACTCTCTGCATATGAGGTATTGTGCAGGGCACCAAAGGCTCTAAGTATCTGAGATTAACATAATGCGTGCAGGATGGCCACGATGCAAGTGTAGGCCTCTCCTTCCTTTGTGGCACTGTTCCTAAACACTGCCAATTTAAATAGATTTCTGCGTCATCAAGGGCATGCTTAAAATAACAAAATGACGAGAGTGTCATAACAGAACCCTAGAATACCAAAAAGTGTCTCTGTGCTTTAGTTGCTAAAATATTTTTAGCATTAGCCCCACCCATGAAATTTAGAAAAGTTTCTAGAATTTGAATTCTTTTGAAATTGAAACAGCATCTCTTTGTTTGCTTTTCTGGATAGATTTTGTTATAGACCCACCAAATATTCGCTGATTTGTTCCATGTATTCATTCATGTACTAGGCATCTAATATAATATGTGCCAGCCCCTGTTAATGTACTGGGTATGCTTGAACTAAACAGTTCCAAACAAGAAGGCAGACATTAAACACAAGGACAATAAAAAGGCAAATCAGTAAATGACCACAATTTGAGGGTGTATATAAGGTGATGTGTTGGTGGGTGACTGGGACAGGAAAGAACAGCTACCTGATATAGAGTGTTGAAAGGTGGGTCTGAGAAGGTGGATTTGAGCTGAGACGGAAGGAATACAAAGGAGCCGTCCATGGGAAGACCCGAAAGGAGAGTGTTTCAGGCAGAGGGAAAAGCTAGAGCAGAGGCAGATACAAGTTGAGCATGTCCAAGGCCCTGAAGGAGGCTTGTGTGGCTGGAGTGAGAGTGGGGAAGGCAGGAGGTACGAGAGAAGCCAGGCAGGGGGACAATGCCATTTACTCACAGCACTCACCCACTAGGCATCTCTCCTGCCCCAAGCACTGGGCTGGGCTCTGCAGACCGAAAGACAAGACGTCTGTGACACAATTCATGCTTTTCAATAGCTCCCAGCTAAGAGACAAATAAGTCTACGAAAAGGTGAAATGTGTGATAACAGAGGTATGTTCAAAGTGCTACCAGGTTCCAGATAAGGAAAAGTAAACCATTTAGGAAGGAAGAGGAACATTGAGGGAAGCCTCCTTGAGGCGGTGACATTTGGGCTGGATTCTGAACACTAAGTAGAAGAGTGAAAGTCAGAGAAGGGGTCAAGGACATTCCAAGCAGAGCATTATATTTGCACAGTGAGAAAAGCAGCAGGAGTTGGAGCTTAGGCTTTGACAAGGTGGGGGAGTGGCAGGGGACATAATTTTCAGAGCTTTGATCACGATGCTAGAAAGCCTGGGCTTTGTCCAAAAGTAATAGGACACAACTGCTTTGATTTTAGGAGATACCTGTGGCTGCAGCTATGAAGGGTGAATTGGATGATCAAATAACTAGGGGCAGAAAAATGAAGTTTGTTAGCTGTTGTCATAATCCAGGCAAGAAAGTAGGGGGAGACTGGAATTAGGTCAATGGAAGGGAAATAGAGCCCTGTGGCTTACAGGTGCAAGAAGAAAGACAATAAACATGAGCAGGGTGTAAGAGTCAGTCTAGCATAAATCGACAGCACTTGAGTCTGACTTGAATATGGCTTTTGGTGTGTCTTCTTAATTCCTTTATTTTATTGGCTCTTTTATTAAAGCTCGTACTTTATGCTGAAGGATTTACTACTCTTTCTCCTTCCCCTACACCTTCCAAGAGGATTACCTGTTAATCCAAATGCTGACAGTCATTCATTTCCATTATAAAAATAGCCCTACTCTGTAATGGGATTCTTGCCACAACTAGATGAGCATGTTAAAAAGAGCCAGAGAAGGAAACAATTCTCGGCACTCTCTATGTTCCATGTATATTGTAGGAGTCTTTACTGTGTTTTATGTTAAGGAATTTAGCAGCAAAAGCAATGGACATCAAATTGAGATGAAAAAATAAATAAAATAAGTACTGAGCATCTCATCTTATTCATTTCTTCAATCAGCGAGTACTAAGCAGAAAGCATAGTGCCAGGCACTGCAGGAAACATGGATAAGAATCGATCTTTGTGTGGTGTAAATTCTAGCAGGGGATATTAGATGCATAAATAACAATAATACGAGATAAGATGTCATCTGTGAAATAAAGAAAGGCACAAAATAACATGAATCTAAGAAATATTTACTGTGGTTTGTGTTATTACAGTGCCTTGATGAAATTGAGCTGAGGTCTATTGAAGAGGTGTTCCAGGAGGGAAATGTTTCACAAAGGGGGGAGCTGGAAAGGTGCGAGTAGCAGAGCGAGTGTTTAGCTTGGCTGGAGCTTGAGTGGTGGAAAGGGAATCAGCCAGAGTGAAGGCAGGAGGGAGCTGAGATCTCAATGCCCTGCTGTGCAGGGGACAGGCACAGCAGACTGAAGGCGGACTCTGAACAGGAACTGGGGTGATGTGAGAGTGAGTCTTAAGGCGATTAATCTTAACAGTGGTAGATAAAACAGATTAGATTGGAAAGAGATTGGAAACCATTTAGGAGGCTATTGAAATGGTCTAGGGCAGCAGTAATGAGAGTCTGAAACAAAAGTGGATGCCACAGAATAAAAAATGAGAGTGGACTCGAGAGAGCTTAGCAAAGGATCTCAAGTCAGTCTGTTTTTCCAGTAGCAAGAGAAGAAGCAAGGTTCCCCCCCCCCACTGCTAAGTCACATTTGCTATTTTTGAAGAAAGATAAAATTGCTATTACATAATTTAAGAAACTAGCAGTGTCACAATAGTACTGAATTATTCTCTGGGCACTTTTAAATTTACTAACTAATTCTACTATTAATGCCATTTTTAAAAAAAAGTTTTTACTGATTTTTAAGTAAGAATTCTAATTAAAAAACTATAATACATATACAAAGTAACATTTCAAACACTACACAGCGTTAGATGAAATGAAAACACCTCTTTCATCTAAAGCCTCTGTCCTGTATTATAGAGGCCATAGCTGTTATCATTTTCTAAGATGCTACTCAAAAATGTTCTGTGCATTTAGAACCCTATGTAAATATATATTTTTTCTTCTATTTTGATATATTATGCCTTTCAATTTTTTCCCCTTCTCTGCTTCTACAATGCTTTCTCTAGTATAGGGGTTTTCAACTCATCACTAGTGATATTTTGGGCTATTAATTTTGTTGTGGGGGAGCTGTCCTGTACATTGTGGATGTTTAGAAGCATCCCTGGCCTCCAACCATCAGATATCAGTAATATTCCACAGTTGTGACAACCACAAATATCTTCAGCTATTGCCAAATGTTCCCTGGGAGACAAAATTGTCCTTGTTGAGAACTACTCTTCTAATAAAACATTTCTATTAGTCTTACTTTTATTAAATCCAGTTGTGTCTTTCTTTCTACAAGTCTATATGTTCCTTTAGGTCCACCATGATATTATAATCATTCCCTTATTTTTATGACATTGTACTTTGTTCATACTACCTGCCTTACAAAGAGTATGTTTAATAAAGGAAATAGACATGGCATGGAAGATAATGTTACAGTCATACCTAGTTTTGTTGTGCATCATTTTATTGACCTTTGCAGATATTGCATTTTTTACAAATTGCAAGTTTGTGGCAATTCTGTGTCAAGCAAGTTTATTGGTGCCAGTTTTCCAACAGCATGTGACACTTCATGTCTCTGTGTCATAATGTAGTAATTCTCACAATATTTCAAACTTGTTCATTATTGTTATATCTGTTTTAATGATCTGTGATCAATGATCTTTGATGTTACCATTGTAATTGTTTTGGCGTGCCACAAACCGTGCCATATACGATGGCAAACTTAATTGATAGATATGTTTTGACTGCCCCACTGACCATCTGTTCCCCCATCTTTCTCCTTTTCCTTGGGGCTCTCTATTGTCTGAGACACAGAAATATTGAAATTAGGTCAACTCATAACTCTACAATGGCCCCTAAGCGTTCAAATGAAAGGAAAAGTCGCAAATCTCACACTTTAAATCAAAAGGTAGAAAGGATTAAGTTTAGTGAGGAAGGCGTGTCAAAAGCCTAGGTAGGCAGAAAGCTAGGCCTCTTGCACCAAACAGCCACAGTGTGAATGCAAAGGAAAAAGTCTCAAAGGAAATTAAAAGTACTACTCTAGTGAACATACAAATGATAAGAAAGTAAAACAGCTTTATTGCTTGTATGGAGAAAGTCTGAGTGTCTGGATAGAAGATTAAACCAGCCACAGTATTCCCTTAAGCCAACACCTAATCCAGAGAAAGGCCCTAACTCTCTTCAATTCTATGAAAATGGAGAGAGATGAGGAAGCTGCAAAAAAAAAAATTGGAACCTAGCAGAGGTTGGCTCATGAGGTTTTAAAAAATCAAGCCATCTCCATAACATAAAAGTGCAAGGTAAAGCATCAAGTACTGATATAGAAACTGCAGCAAGTTATACAGAAGGTCTAGCTATGATCATTGAGGAAGGTGGCTACACTAAACAACAGAATTTCAATGTACAAAATAGCCTTCTATTGGAAGAAGATGCCATTTAGGACTTTCATAACTAGAGGGAAAAAGTTTATGCCTGACTGCAAAGCTTCAAAGAATGGTCTAACTCTCTTGTTAGGGTCTAATACAGCTGGTGACTTTAAGTTGAAGCCCGTGCTCATTTACCATTCCCCAAATCCTGGAACTAAGAATTATGCTAGATCTACTCTGCCTGTGCTCTAGAAATTGAACAATAAAGCCTGATGACAGCACATCTCTTTATAGCATGGCTTACTAAATATTATAAACCCACTGTTGAGACCTACTGCTTGGGAAAAAAACCCATTTATTTCAAAATACTATTTATTGCTCATTGACTATGCACCTAGTTATTCAAGAGCTATGATGGAAAGGTACAGGAAATTAATGGTGTTTTCATGTCTGCTAAGATCACATACACTCTATAGCCCATGGATCAATGAGAAATTTTGACTTTGAATCCTTATTATTTAAGAAATACATTTCACAAGGACATAGCTGCCACAGATCATGATTCCTATGATAGATCTGGGCAATTGCATTGAAAACATGCTGGAAAGGATTCACCATTCTAAATGCCATTAATAACATCTGTGATTCATGGGAGGAGATCAAAATATCAACATTAATATGAGTGATTCCAATCTTTATGGATGACTTTGAGGGGCTCAAGGTTTCAGTGAAGGAAGTAACTGCAGAGGTGATAGAAATAGCAAGAGAACTAGAAGTGGAGCCAAAAGATGTGACTAAATTGCTGCAATTTCATAATAAAATTTGAAAGGATGAGTAATTGCTTCTTATAGATCAGGAAAGAAAGTGGTTTCTTGAATTGGACTAAGAAGCTGGCTAAGAAGCTATGAACATTGTTGAAATGACAGCAAAGGATTTAGAACACTATATCAACCTAGTTGATAAAGCAGCAGCAGAGTTTGAGAGGACAGACTCTAATTTGAAGTAGGTAAAATGCTATCAAACAACATCATAATTACAGAAATCTTTCATAAAAGGAAGTGCTGATCCATGCAGCCAACTTCACTTCACTGTTGTTTTAGTTTATAAAATTGTCACAGCCACCGCACCCTTCAGTAATCACTACCCTGATCACTCAGCGGCCGTCAACATCAAGTCAAGATCCTCCATCAGCAAAAAGATTATGACTCACTGATAGCTCAAATGATTATCGTTAGCATTTTCTAGTAAAAAAGGGTTTTTTTTTTTTTTTTTTTTTTTTGCGACACAGTCTTACTCTGTCACCTGGGGTAGAATACAGTGGTATCATCGTAGCTCACTGCAACCTCAAACTCCTGGGCTAAAGCGTTCCTTCTGCCTCAGCCTCCCATGTAGCTGGGACTACAGGCTAGTGCCACATCTGGCTAATTTTATTATTTTTAGTAGATATGGGGGGTCTCACTGTTGCTCAAGTGGGTCTCGAACTCCTGAGCTCAGGCAACTCTCCCCACTCTGCCTCCCACAGTTCTAGGATTACAGGCATGAGCCACTGTGCCTAGCCTAGTTACAAAATATTTTTAAACGAAGGTATTTTCCTTGTTTTTTAGACATAATGTTATTGCATACTTAATAGACTACAGTATAGTGTAAACATAACCTCTACATGCACTGGTAAACAATAAATTCGTGTGACTCACTTTATTGTGATATTCATTTTAGTGTTGTCCAGTTGTCCATTTTAGTGTTGTCCATTTAGTGTTGTTCCAGTTGTCTGGAACCAAACCCATAATATAATGAGGTATGCCTATATCTACCCTAAACACCATGAGACTCATATTAAAATATAAAGTAATAACCAAATACATGCAAATAATTTCCCCGGGTATTTATGGGGTCACTAAGAGTTATAGACACTTTAATCATCAATGTCTTCATAATATTTGGAGAGGCAAAATACTAGACATGTAAAAATGATATCAACATTATAAGGCAGAGCATTTGGTGCCCAAATAAATGATGCACAGATAATTTATAGGAAGGAGAGAGGCAAGTTTTGTGGCAATAGATAGTTTTTGAGTGAATCATTAATAAATTAATGCATGTGTATGTATGGAGGGCAGAAAATGGGAGGATGTGTTGGTTGGTGTGCCTGGCATGCTGGAGCTACTGAGATGTTGGCAAAACTAATATTGTAAGAATCATAGAGTTCCCACTGAAAGCTTGGGAGGTTTGCTTTAGATCTTTCATCAAGTCATCCTGAAAACCTGAATCGGGTGGTATTTGAGAATGGCAAATCCTGGATTTCTTACTAATGTTTTATGGAGAAAAATTGTCCAAGAAATGTAATATATATGGTGGGCCCAAAGAAACCTCTTCTCTTCCTCCTTCATCCTTTTTATCCTTCGGCAAACATTTACTGTGTGTCATCTATGTGTCATTCCTATGCCAGGTGCCAGGAATGCAACTGTAAGGAGGATACTGAAGAGGATTCAATTCTCATGGAGGCTTGATCAAGCAAACAGATGCTACACAAATAGAATATAGGAATTCTCTGGAAGATTCTAGTGTTATTTCAAATCTCCAAACCATCTGCATTCATAATGCATATTTATGGTCTATTGTCTCTGTACATAGTGAAGGCAATTAAATATTACCTTATAAACCTTCCAAATATGTCAGAAATTATAAGCTACACTGACCACAATAATTGATTTGCCACTGCAGTGCTACTCCCTCAGGACTGAGAGATAGCAGATATTCTATTTATCTGAAATAGCCGCCTAGATGTTTGGGTGAGAGAGTGAGGAATCACTAATCAAACTGAAAATAGAGCCATGTTAAGAAAGCAGAATGTAATTATCCAGTTGGAATTCAGCCAGTACAGTAAGACAGATTCTCTCAATTCCTAAGGAAGAGGGAATTATAGCTTTAAATTATGTTAAGCACCAGCCATGAATATATTTCTGATTCAGGTACAAAGATACCATATTACCTTTTGAATGTCCACCAGTCCTACCTTCTTGACAATCCCACTCCTAGGGAGTTTATAGCCCTAGGAGCTTGGATATGAGCCATGAAAACATTTACTCAGGGAAAACTCATTTCTCTTGTGTGGACAGGAACATTTATATAGTAGACATTTAGAAAAGCTCTATTAGTGCTTAGGGCTGTAAGCTCTCTGAACGAGGAGTAGAAGTGGTGGTACCCAATACATCAATATCAACTCACTGCTAGAAGCTGAGTGCTGTTTAGAAAACAATCTGCGCAATCCTAAATCTGGGAGGACAAGGGCTTTTTTGATCACAGAATCCTTGAGAATTTCTTAAAACCTATGGTCATCCTCTTTCCATCCATCCCCCCCATCTCTTGTGTGTAATGTGCCCATGTGCGTGTACATGCATGTGCACACAAACACATGCACACCCCCCACACACACATTCTTATGTGTGGTTTCACAGATGAGGGCATCAACCTCCCTAAATTTAGTCCATGGGCCCTCGCAGACCAGGTTTAGAAAATATAGTTCAGTCAGCTTGATTTTCTATAGGCTGCTGCTTCAGAAGGGGAAAACTCAATTCTCTCCTTTAACACAAGAACTGCTAAGGAATCTTCTATCATCTCAGTGTTCTCTTGTTCGAGAATTGGGTTCAATAATTTGAATATACAGAAATCTTACATGTTGAGTGTCTTTTGTCTTTTCTCTTTATCTCATCAGAAAACAGATTCTATTTTATTTCCTCTCTTCTATAAAAAGGATAGAAAATACTTATTATATGTGGTTACTTACTAAGCTTTAAGTTCATTGTCGCCTTTCTCAATGACAAATTTCTTGGGGTTACCTACTTAAAAATACTTACAAAGGTATTTTACACACTCTAAATGCTTTAATGTTGCTAACATTTTATGATTTTTACTTAGAACACATTAGGGTATCCGAATCAAATAACTCAACTGAATTTTTTTTCTTGGAATGGTTAAAATAAATTACTGGACACCCCAATATGCCAGGTACACTTGGAAGTTACTGCTTCAAAACCACTGTTTTTTATCAAAAACTTAGGAAAATATTTATAACATCTCACTGGGTATTCTTTATTGTTTCAAAAAGAGTTTTTGGTTTAGTTCTCACAGCAAGCATTCGTTTACCCTCTCTTCCTTCTTTCTTTTCTACATGATTTACTACAATGGGACATATTCAGATATTCAATCAACATTTATTGATAATCTACTTTATAAGGCATTGTGTCAGATGGGATGGAGAATCCAAAAATGTATAAGACAGGTCTTCTGGAGAATATAATCAAAGATAAGACACGAACCAGATACTATAAACTTAATGCTATGACTGTATTTATAGTTTTGCTTGTAGAAGTTAAATATATTTCTCGCTAGACTTATTTGGCAAGCAGTAACTATATTTTACCTCAGAACTCCATAGTAAATAGAGGATTTAACATCATCATTTTAAAAATCTCTTATGGAATAACATTTTTTAAAATTAGTGTTTATTTCTTACCAGACAGGGCTGTCAAATTTGCATTTTTGATGAAAATTTCAGTTATTCCAAGAGCCTTCAAAACATCTTTTAAATCAATTTCCTGTTCCACTGTGAACCTGAAGAACATAAAAGGGGAAAAGTATTTAGTTACAGCATCTTGTTACCTGTGACAAGACCAAATGTTAGATGTGTTGATTTTAAAAATCTACTTTTTAGAGGGTAAATTACACTAAAACTGGCTTTTGAGTGCAAGTAGTATTTGTGCTTGTAAAAAGAGCACATCATCAAAGAGAATGCCATAACAAAATAGGATTTAAATTCATAAGTAGGAAAATATATGATATAGACATAAAACTGTAATACATCCTAGAATAAATGAGTTTTGAGATCAAGAATCATTACCATAGTACTATGTAAAACTTGCAAATGAGTGGCTTTCAAAATCTTTTGACCTAGTAAGTAATATATGTGTTTTTTAAAGCTGGTAATGGCTAATCATACATTGGCCCAGGGCATTTCATTATTTTCTTAGTATCTTTCTCAATTTATGCTACTTACTTGCGATCCCCAAACCCTATGGACAGGGTTACATAAAAGCCAAGTTACACTGTAGAATAAATACATTCAGCACTTTAATTCCATACAACTCCGAGAAAGGAAATATCAAATCTCTAGAACATAAGCCTGTTTTCATGGCTTTTCTGTGATGACAGAAAAACCTCACAGTAAACAATTACTTAATTACAGTGAATTAATTATTATGCCTTAAAAATTTTGTGCTTGTATAACTATAGTAACGTTTTGTAAACAAAAGAATAGTGGGTCTTTATATCTTTTTTAATTGACTTTATGAATTATTACATAATACATAAGTATATATCACTTTTATAAAAAGAAATAAACCATTATTTAAAAACTTAAATGAAAATAAGCATAGTGGTCATAAATAGAATATTAACTTAAAAAATAGGTTCCACAGCAAGCCAGATTAATCCTAATATAGAATGTCTCCTAAACCAATGAATTGAATTACCAATTTTTCTAATGAAAGAAATAGACCATACATGCATTAACAAATACATTTTTAAAAAGCAAAGACATGTATTACTTTTTTTACAAAAAGTGAAAACAACTGGTTAGAACTAAATGTTTCCCTTTTTCTAAGATGTTGCCTCCTGATCAATACAGATTATAAATATAAATTTTTAGGCAATAGGTGTGTCCTTAAAAGGGCTAAGTCTATGATAGTCAATAAAAGTTACATTAGCAACCTTTCTGATGTCTGGTTATAAGAAGAATAAGAAGAAAATGATTTCTGTAAATAAGAGGAATGATTAGGAGGAACTAGTTTTACAGGTTTATGTTTATGGAGAAATGACCAATACACGAGTATACATACATCAAACATACTAAACCAGGTACTAATTTGTATCAAAATTTCACACCTGAACTTAACCTTGTTTCTTTTGTTCTCTACCAAAAGCAGATATTGATTGTGAAAGTGGCATTGTTCTATGGTGCACATCTCAAAAAGGGAATGAATAGGAAAATATGGAATATCTTACAGAATAGATTCAATGGCTTAAGGTGATGTGGTGTGTGTGTGTATGTATGTGTGTGGTGTGTTTATTGTTATTCATTTTTGAACATTTATATCGAGCTTACTATATACCAGAAACTGCTCCAAGAGTGTAAAAAAAAGATTAATTTAAATATCATCACAGTCCTTTGAAGTCAGTATTATTACTACCCTCAGGAAATAGAAGAAGAAATTTGAGTGGCAGATAGATGAAATAACTTAACTAAGGTAATACAGCTAATAAGTGGCAGAGCAGGGATATGGATCCATGTGGTATTATACATGTCCTGATCCATCTAAAATAAGAAGGTGAAGGAAAATATCAGGAGGGGCTCTGTTTTCTTCTTAAAAGCAACTTGGTTTGTTTCACACTTTTGCAGCTGGCTGGTCAGGTGGTGGTTAAGTAACTGATTCAAGTGAACTTGGAGAAGTTCCTTAATTTCTGAGCCTCAGTTTTGGCATGTGAAAAATGGCAATAGTTATATCTACTTTGTGGCATTGTTGGAAGGATTAATAAGGTTTCTAAAAGTCTTAGGATGGTGCTAGCATGCAGGAGGCATGCAACGTAGGACATACTATTACTAGTGTGTACTACGTCGAAGTTATGCATGTCACATTATTATAGATGTTAAGGTGCTGTATATTTACATTCTAGAAGTAGTTGGAATAATTTTATTAAATAGCTGTATTAATTCCTGCTAACCTAAATTAGTCAAATCTAGTGCTTTATTCATTTTAATATTTGTAGTGTTTGGCATAGGACAAACCACATAGGTTGAAGTGGCATTAAATTCAGGTATTATTAAGATTTTTTTGTTCAAAGTTGAAGACAGAATGTAAATAATATCCACTTGTCCATTTGTTGTTTTTTTTCTTACCAAACTATTGAAAAATAGCTATTATTCATTTATTATCTCTCTTCCCTTAATATCGGCTAATATTAATACAAATAATCATTATCATGTACCATAAATTGAGTGCTTACGATGTCCCAGGCACTATGAAAATACTTTTATGTGCGTAGTATCTAGTTAATCATTTCTATAATGATCTCAAACAACTCTATGAGATAGGTATTATTATCTCTGGACTACAGAAGAACAACACTAAAGCTTTACAAAGCTAAGCAACTTTCCATAATCACAGGTAATAGGTGGAAGAACAAGAATACGAACTAAGGTCTTTCTGATTACAAAGCCCCCCATCACTGATCACTAAGTATAACAATGGCTTTTCAAAATAAAACAATATTAGAGCCAGACTTGACATTTTACTGAGTGTAAAAATAAAAAGCCATAACACTTGCTTTTTGTAAAGCCAGAAAGCATGCCTGTTTTAATAAAGGCATACAATGCAATTATGCATTTGCAACTTTCTGTCTGAATAAGTCAGAGAGGTCTGTTGGCGGGAGAGGGATAAAGACTGAGTAGACCTGTGAAGCAAGTCTTAGAAAAGAACAAATATATATCCTATGTAAGATATTAGAAAATGTATAAGCAACTAAAAAACAAATCAAACCCTTTGTAGGAAAACCTAATGAAAAGATTCATGTTAAAGAACAAAATCAGGTGGCTTACGTATTGGTTTTCTTTTTAAACATGGAACTAAAATACTTTGTTCATAGACAATCATTTCAAAATATCAGGATGGTGTCTGGTTACAAATGGACAACTTCTTCACATCCTTTGATTTCCAACACTCTAATCACAAATGACAAATCTGAGACTGCAAATGTCAGAATAGACTACAGTGGGATGCATCTGCATTCCAAATATTAAGATCTTTGATGTTGATTTTAGAAAAATATTCTTATACGTAAGATATATTAGTAAAGTCTGAAAAGGAAGAGTATACATTAAAGAGAGTAAAATTTTAGAGAGTCATATTTTTAAGGAAATTCCATTTAGAGAAAAGTATATATAATGCTACTTAAAGGTTAACACAAGATAAATACTAGGACTTAAGAGGTACACTAAACAAATAAACAATAATATTAATAATAGGTAATAATTATATGATGCTTATTCTGTGCCAGATTTTATTATAAAATATTTTTTAGGTATTTTACATATATATTAGACAAACTATTTTTACTATCATGGATACATAGGAAGATCTGGCAATTATATTTAATTCTTAGAGATGTACAACTGTGCACAAATCTTGTGGTATTTCATTGGATTTGGTGATATCACATCGATATGGCAATCTTTTTTTTAAATTTTTTTATTTCAGCATATTATGGGGGTACAAATGTTTAGCAATCTTTCTCTTGAATAGATTCTTGTATTTTGGACAAAAATATGATTTTAATTTAGCATTGAATTTGTGTAAGATGTAGGATGTATTGTTTGGGAAAAAATTGTAAAAAGACTAAAGTAATTACTTTCTCTACACTCCCCCAACCCCCAACAATACTGTCTCTTAAGGACAGTATTGTAAAGCTGTTTGTATAACCTCTAGTATAATTCAAAGTAAAAGTACCTGTTAAGAAGGACAAGAATGTGGGCCAATTATAGAAATGCAAAGTTGCATTTTCAGAGTAATATCTGTGAATGAAACTATATAAGCCATTAAAGACTGACACTTAAGTAAACCTTGAACATAACTATTAGAAACATTTTTACGTTTGCTAAAACTGGGTCACATAAATCTTTACCTTCATCGAACACTTAGTGGACACTAATGCTGTAAAATGAAGGATGGATAGTTTTACTTTCATTACTGTAACAGATAAGTATTTGCAAACAGTCAATCTCTTATAAACAGAAAGCAAATTTACCCTATCTAGCTATTCAGTCTATCTATTCAGAGGGAAAGTTCATGGAACTCCTGGAAAATGGCTACATGGTAATTAGCTGTGCCTACTTTAGTAAAAGGCATTAATATAAGCAAGAGAGCTAAACTATTTCATAATTGAAGAATATCTCTTAGAAAATGCAAATTTAATTTTCTTCTGCTGTCACATTCAATTTCTCAGTGGACAGAACCTGGAGGCTATATTTTCTAGTGAATATGATTGAATTAGAATACATGATACTTATTAACCATTCCTTTAGAACCCTGTTAAAATATTCCTAAATAACTCTGCATCATTACAGAATGGAAGCATTTGGAGACACTGCACTTAATTCATGGATCTAATAAGGGAAGCATTACACTGTACTGAATTTCTCATATTATCAAAAGGAATTCCTTATAAAACACAAGTAAAAATACTAAATTAATGATAAAAGTTCACCAGACAAGGATAATCACAGACTAAATATTTTAAAGGTTTAGACTTGATTTAGATAGCAATTGATATTTAGTTCAAAAGTAAATTGTTCTCTGAAGATACATTGTTTACCTATTAAGTGTGTAAAAGTCAATTCTCAAATATTTAAAAAACTTGGCTCTATTTATTAGTTATTCATTGACCATCTGTTCTTAAAAATAAACTTATAGTAGAATCTTTTTACATAATTGTACTGTCATGGAAAGTTATGCATGCTAAATATCTTAGCCAAAAAGAAAAAAAATCAACCATTGGAGTTATGCTTACCTTAATTTTTATATGTAGACTAAGAAATATATGGCTATATATTAGGTATGAAAATATATTATGAATATATAGCATCATATAATGCTCTATAATGAATATGTAACATAATACTATATATTTTGAGTAGCTAAGTTTTTGTAAAAATAGATATTTACATAAGATGTAACTTTTAAATGATAATCCCTAAAATTAGAATAAAGATGAGTTAGTTAATGCATGTTTGCTCAGGCTGATCTCGTTAACTCCTGGCCTCAAACAATCCTCCTTCCTCAACCTCCCAAAGTGCTAGGATTATAGGATAAACCACCACACCCGGCCAATAATTTAGCTTTAATACTAATGTTTTATTTATCACGTTTCAATGTTCATAGTAATTAATCATACTTGAATAACTTTCTTAATATAGAATGAGTGTTAGAACTATACTTCCACATATATATACACATTTATACTTACCTGTTATTGACTTTTTTTCTTTATTAACAGGTTTAGTGGGTACAAGTTGAATTCTATTACATGTATATATTATATAGTGGCAAAGTCTGGGCTTTTGGTGAATATTCATTTATAAACTAAAATTCACACGTTGTTTTTATAAACATGTTATATGTGTTTATTGTCCTACCTCACCTACTGGGTTTTAAGGTATTCAAAGACAGAATAAATATCTTCTGCTGGGCTTTGTTTTGTAAATACTTATTGTATTCCTGTTATAGGAGGGAGAATTAGCTATACCCTAGAAGAACTTACAGAAAGAAAAGAAGAACCACAAAAAGGTAATGTTATTGTGGGATGATGACAGGCAATAAATAACAGGGAAGAAGTATATAAGTGGGGCCAAAGTGAGGGCCACTTGCTCCATCAGGTAGTTTATGGCAGGCTTCCTGGAAAAACTAGTGCCAGAGCGTCACCTTGAAGGCTAAGAAACACTATATAGCAAAGAAATGGGAGGGGGCCATTTTAAGCCAAGGCAAGAACATAAATGGAGATTCAAAGGCATGAAAAGTGTGATGGAGTGGCATAACTACAAGTCCCTGGATAAAACTTGCTACAAAATGTTTGATGTGAGTGGCCAGAGTTGGGGTTAAGGAAGTGGATGATAGTTAGGACATTAAAGGCCTTTCGTGGATTTTATTTTTTCAGCCACAGGTAGAATTTTGAGCAGAGTTGCTTCTTCCTGCCAATTTATGTTTGCATGTCAACACTTAGCACAGTGATTTGCTTATGGTTCTTCCAGCAATGTCAGAGATTGTTTTCTCTCCAGCTTTAATCGATTTTAAATATTAATGAAATACAGAAGACTGTTAATGCAAATGATATTCAGAGACAATCTATTGAAAAATCTTCTAAAACAAAGCTAAGAATGTTGAATTATATCTGAAATCACCTCTTGGTAAATAGTACCGAATCAATCAGCTAGTGAGCATTTGTCTCCAGGCAGGACCATGTGAGTATGAAAAAATATGTTTTAAAAAATCAGAAGAAGAAGAGAATAAGTACAAGTCTTAAAAATCAAAAGCAGTTCCAAGAGGTTTTTTGGGTCAGACCTTCATTGATAGCCTTCCCTCCATGCTGTGGGAGGGGTTAAATAGAAGCCTCTCACCTAGGCAAGTATACTTCCACTTTTTGCTTCTTCACAGAGTTCGCCCATTCTTCAATCAGCTGCGGTTTGACCAGTGGCTCTAGAGTAGCCAGTGGAACTTCCTGTCTGGACAGCACCAGCATCATGCTTATCTCATCTCCCTCATACGGTATTTCGAGGACTTGGTAGATTCCACCAGCTTCATTGGAGCCATCACTAAATTCTCCTAAAATGAAACAAACAAACAAACACAAAACCATAAAAGGCATATATCGAATTAATTTTTTAAAAAAATAAAATTTGTTAAAAGTTTATTCCAAAATGGCATATAGAATATAAGTAATTCAGACATCTGAGAAAAAGAGGTTTTATTTGAAAACAGGCTCTGAAATTCAAATGAATCCTCAGCTCTGTAGAATTTATTTTATTGTAGAATCCACAGAGTTATTTCACATTTGTCATTAACATGTTCTCTGGATTTGCTTTTCATTTTTAAATGAGATAATTCAATATATTTAAAGGATATCATTAGAAACAATGAAAAGTCCTGGTTAGAAAAATAAATCACTGGCTCCAAGTGGGATATAAATTGCATTTATCAATATCCACTTGGTTTTTAAGAAGGGAAAATTTGACCATGTAATAATTGTCACTCTATTATCATCATGACTACAAGTTTGGAAGCAAAGATTGTACAGCCAAAATGAAATCTAAGCATTCTACAATAGTTATCTAGTGCATTTATGACAATTAAGGTCCCCAAATTACATAATTATGTAAATACATTTATTGGCTTTGTGCTCTACGAATTTAGCCAAGTTAACTAGGCTTACATATTTAAAAAAAAAGTCTTTAAAACAGATTGTTCTGCCACCACTTTAAAATTTTTTCTATTTTCAAAAATAAGTATAATGTTTTTGTTATGAATATTTTTCTATATCTGATCAAAGTCCTTTAGATATCACACTAAACATTTTGATTTTCATATAAATAGGTATTTCTTTCCTTGTTTTGACTGTTAATCTGCTCTGATTAAAATCTTTTAATATGACAATATACTTTTAAATAGAATAAATAATTAGTTCTAACATATATTTGGCTTAAAATTACATTTCTGCTTATGACTTAACAAATTAATATAATTTATTATAGTATATAGGAAGGAATAATACCCTAAACTTCTGAAGAGTCCAATGAAACATCTGAAAATAATGTCAAGGATATTGAGTCATATCACAAATTATAGGCTCTCAATAAATAAAACAATGAATGAACAATTATGTCTGGCTATACATATACAAGTATATGAAATCAAAATTTTAAAGGAAAAAAAGTTCTTGAATGAGAAGAATGCTTGAAATTCAAAAGGCGGTACAGGGCCCAAATCATGTGCTTGTTGGAACATCTGGTTCACTAAAACCCATCACAAAGCCAGTGACTTTTTGGAGTAAATCAGAATGTTTTTGCACAGTGTCAGGTATTTTCAGATGAATAAAGCCATTCTGCAGATGTCATCAAATTTATAAATTAAAAAAATATTGAAAAACTGTCAATGCATATAATATTCACTCAAGATCTAATTAGAGGCCTTTGAAAAATGGAGCCAAGGAAATTTAATTGTAGCCCAAATTAAATTGACAAAGAATTAGAGTAATGAATATTTCATGCTCTTTCTTAGAAATTTGTTGATATACTGCAAGAAGAGGGAAATAAAAGCCAAAATGTCTTACCATAATAAAATTCTCCTTGTTGATACATCATTGGAATTTGTACTTCACTTTCATCATCTTTAGTGAAAGAAAAGGTTCTAGTATTTTCAGGTCTAAACTGTGACTTCCAGTTCCCCTTGAAATAGACTGCATTGATGAGGGCCAGATGAGTGGCAGCATCAAAATCCCTTGGGGATACCAAATCTTTCAACAGATCTATTTAGGAAAAAATGAACAAATAAAAATCTACATTAAATTGGAAGGTGAAGGGGGACCAAAAGATTATCAAACTGCCATCTGATAAAATGGTACAGAAAAACTGTATACCAAATTTATTGAGGTCATTAAATATGAAATGTCCGATATTGAATCAAAAGTTTAGTAGTTTATTATATCTCAAACAAAAAGCAGAGCAATTAATTAAAGTATGCCCCTATACTGTCAAAACAGTTTTGCCCTCTTGATGGTAGCTTGTTTATGCCAGCAGTGAAGAAGCCTACAGAACGAGTGGTGATGAAATTGAGAAAGATGTTTTCCACAGCTTGTTGAGAATTGAACATTTTTCCTTGCACGCAGTGGTCCAATACCTGGAAGAAGTGGTAGTCAGTGGTGCAAATATGGTGGATGGCAGAGTTTCTAAGTCCAAGCTCTGTAGTTTGAGCAGCATTGTTTGTGCAACATGTGGTGGAGTGTTGTCTTGCAAGAGGATTGGTCTGTCTCTATTGAACAATCTCTGCTGCTTAATTGCAAGCATCGACATCATTTTGTCCAAATGGTTGCAGTAGACATCCGCTGTAATCAGTTGACCAGGTTTCGTGAAACTGTAGTGTATAATACCAGCAATGGACCACCAAAAAATAGACACTGGTTAGCTTTTTTGATGAATACTCAGTTTGGGACTGTGTTTCAGCACTTCATCTTTATCCAATCATTGTGCCAAAAACTTGGGATTGTCAAAAAGAATCCATTTTTCATCACACATAACAATACAATGTAGAAATTGTTCTCCTTTATGTCATGAGAGCAAAGGAAGGCAAGCCTCAAGACGATTTCTCTTCTGACACTCATTTAATTCATGATGTACCCATTTATCCAGTTTCTTTACTTTTCCCATTTGTTTCAAATGATACAATATTGTTGGAATAGTGATGTCAAACCTTGCTGCTAATTCACATGCAGGTTGAGATTGACTGGCTTCTACTACAGCTTTCAGCTCATCATTATCACCTTTGTCTCTGGTAGCTCACATGGCCCATTTTCAAGATTAAAATCACCAGAACAGAACTTCTCAAAGCATTGATGTGCTACATTCTTCCCAAACACCTAATTGATATTTCAAGCTGTCTGCGCTGCATAGGTTCCACGATAGAACTCATATTCAAAAATAACACAAATTTTTGACTTATCCATGGTTTCACAAAAATTACTCTAAACAAATTTGAAAGATAATTAATAAGCCAAATCATACATTTGAAAGAATGAGAATCTACCTTCATAATAAAAATAAAACAAGAAGTGTCAGAGTGAAATGGCAGAGATAACAACTGCCAAACTTAGTACGCAAGGAAATCGGACATTTCATACTTAATAATTTAAAACACAATACAAATTAAAAGTATCTTACTTTCAAAGGACAAAAACTACACACACACACACATACAAAATTATATATATATTAGCAATATAGGGCATCCAAATACTCATACCACCTAACATAATACTGGTAGCATCTTGACACACAAACTACGAAACCACATAAAACAGGATCTCAGGCTTCACCACCTTCTAGTTGCAATGATACATGTAAAACTCTTAACACAGAATAAGCATTCAATCAGTGTTTCTAAATTTATTCTTGAACAAAGTACTCTATTAAATTTTATCCAATTCAAACTTTTCCTGCATGTATATTAATGGGACATCTTTCTGCCAGTATAACAACTGCTTTTGACTAGGGGAAAACAGATTAGTGAAAGCCAATTTAACTCATGACGGATTATTTTCTATCATTTGAAACATTCCTTTCCAAGTCTATTTTTAAAAGATATTGGGTCTTTGCTGTTTGCTAAAGTGTCCAATGAAGTTTAAAAACAAACGGATTTTAATAATTCAAACTATTTCAGGTGGATTATTACGCTTAATTTATTCTTTGTTGAAAAAACTAAATATAAGTTTCTTTTACCCTACATTTTAATCTCATAGTTAAAAAACACAGGACCAAAATTTGTTCTGTATTCTTTCATTTTATTAATCATAGCATTTAAGGTAAAAGGTGCCTCAGCATTTTGGGATTATAGGATACTCAGTATCTTATTTGTTGCTAAACAGCTTCTAGTCTGTGAACTAACACACCCACAGATTCCTACGAAGCAAAGCCCTGCAAAACTCCTGAAACTTTTCACGTCTCCTAGCCCTATTTCTCAACATCTACTTTTAATGTGGTCTCATTTTTTTTAGATCCTAACTTCAATTATTTTGCTAGTAAAATTGAAATATAAACATTTATAAACTTTAAGTACATTTTAAAAATATGAAATAGAAATGAAATCTAGAATAAATGCATCTCACCCTATTTCCTCTCCATTTGTTTGGGTTTAAAATGAGCAGCTTTTAAAAAAATGAATCCTATACAAGTTTTTTTGATCACTGAACAAGTTCTGTGGTTCAAAAGCCAACAAACATCTTTAAACTCTGATTTTTAAATTTCTTATTCTATGTTAATCATATCGTTAAGAGATCCACCAACTGCCATTCTATCTAGTAACTAATCCACTAGTCAGCTCAAGCAAAATTCCATACAGTAGTTGAGATTCCTGTACAGAGGAAACCCATCCATCAGAAAGCACAGATTTTAGATTATCAGTGTCAAATTCTATATACACCAAAAGATTTAACTTTCTCAAATATTCATTCATAAACAATATTTCTAAAGTAGACTGTACTCTATACTAAATAATTATTAGATACTCAACTAAATACTAGCTAACATTCAAAATATAAAAGGAGAGGATGCTTTCAGAAGTAAAAGATAGTTAAAACTAAGCTAGTCAAGAAGGAAAGGAACCAAATGACATACTGTTTGTGTTATTCTCCACCCACTTATTAATGTGGTTGGCCACGGCTATATTTTGACTGAAGTCCACACGATTTACTTCTGCATTAAAGTATTTTTTCAGCATTTTCAAAAACTCATCATTGATATGAAATCCATTTTGCACAAAGAGGGAATTGGCAATTTTCATCACATACTGGCTCTCTTCAGCAGTTACCATGTTAGAGAAATCCTCCAAGAAAGAAAATTCTTCACCTGCAAGATGACAGAGGACAAGTTTATTAGTGGAACAAAAACGGTGAAAGATCAAGGAGAGGGAAGAGGCATTAAAGCACAAGGCAGATTAACAGAAAAATGGCCCAAGGGAAAAGTGCCAGGCTTATTCCCCACATTGACATGGTAAGGAAGTTCCAATACTTGTACTATTTCTAGATGTTCAAATTAACTTTTTGCAGCTTAATATTATTAACTGATGTTATTTTTTATTCTGTTGTCATCTTGCTAGAATCTGCAAAGTAGAGATTTTTAAGTTGTTTTCTTTCAAAGTACTCATATTACTTTCATTAAATCAGTCTTATTTTATAATTATCAGAATTAATTATCGAGTTTAAAATCCAAGATATTCCTTTAAATTTTACTCAGTAGACTTCTGAAAAATCTTATAAATAGAAAATTAGAACATACTAATAATTCTTAGCTTCTTAATGAGTTAATTGACATGTATATTAGAAGTATTAAAATAAAAAGCATACATCATGTCAAAGTGATTACAAAATACCTTTTGGCTAGAAATTTCCTCCAATAAATATAATTTTTATAAGATAACATTTCAATAAGAGGTCTTGGATGCTATTTAAACAAGGATGATATAGTTGATTTTAAGCAAAAATTCCAGATATTCCTAGAAAACTATGTTGTCTTTCTTTGTAGCACTCTTCATAGCTATAAATTTTCATTTATTTGTGTGATAAATGATTAATATATGCTTCTCCCTCTAGACTGGAAACACCAGATAATGTTTGTTTTTGTCTATCACAGTGGAGTTTATTTGTAATAATTTTAAAAAGATGTAATTTCCTTAGATTCACTCAGCCAGAAATGGAGCCAGAGCCGGAATTAATACCTTTCTTGGGCTTCCTAATTCTTCTCCTAGCCACACCATCTCAATGAGATCATTTCTTACCCTATGTAAATATTGCTGCTTCTGGCATAAGAAGACAACATAACTGAATTAGAAGATAAGTCAAAAGTCTTGAGAAATCAAACCTAAGCACACTTACCATTTTTCAGGCTGTCATACCCCATTGAATGGCGGATTTCTTTCTGGGTAGACCCTTGGGCCCCAAGTTCCATCATTCCCATTGCAAGAGCAATACTCAATGGAGAAAAGAGAATATTTTCATCTTCTCCTGTAGCTCTAAGATGGTTATACATATTCACTGACAACTCAGTGATGGTTTCACCAGGAAAAGTGGCCCCTAAAGCCATGCTTTGTAGAATCAGCAAAGAGAAGAGTCCAAGGAAAGCCATGTTGGAATGATTTCAAGCCTAAAAAATAATAATTTGCATATTAATTATTAATTTTCTTAAAGAAATGAGGGACAGGTAAAAATATAAAGAATTATTTCTTGGCAAAGTTGTAAAGCAAACCAAAGATTTTTAAACACATCCTGTATGTCTTTAGTATCTCTATAACAAAAGCCTCATAAAAGGATATGATAGAAGGTTCTACTTTTAAAAAGTCAATTAATAGTCAAATGAACAAATAATACTGCTAAATTGTGAGGATTCTCACAGGAATAAGGTAGCCATGGTCTCCACCTTCATGGGGTTGAGAGTATGTAAAGTTACATATCCAGCAAGTAATTTTAAGTCACGTTTGGTGAAGCTAATTTATCAATTTTTTGTAGTCTTGCCACATATATTTTGATCATGATTTCGTACCAACTTATTCTAGCTTCTAATAAACTATGTAGGTCCAGGACAAATACAATAAAAATCAAAAGATGTTTGCAGGGTTTAAGATTAACTAGCATAGTTAAGCAATAGAAAATGTCACTTTACTCATTTACTACAATTTATAAAATTAATGCACCTTGCAACTGGGTTACCAACTGGCAAGAAGAGATCAGACACACACCTGCCACAAGTCCCAATGTGCTCAGCCCAGGCTGCAGAACCCACAGGAAGTGGTAACCCAGGGGAGCAGCTCAGCACATCCTGTGTGGTTGGTCCTCACAGGTTGGTTCCAGTGAGGCTGCTGCTCCCAGTGACAATCTTTGGGCAGGGAGGAGCCTCCTGCTACAGTTGAGAATGAAGTTGAATTCTTGCTACATTAATGGGGTGGGGAACCTAAGGCCTCAAGGCCACATGTGGCCCTCCAAATCCCCAAGGTGTCGCCTCAACCGAATCCAAACTTCACAGAAAAAATCCCTTTATTAAAAGGATTTGTCCTGTAAAAATTGGATTCAGTCAAAAGGCTGCACTCAGGATCCAGAAGGTCATATGTGGCCCTAGGCCGCAGGTCCCTCACTCCATTGAATATTTCTAATTTTCGGACTCATCTTGTTCTTGCACCAAATGGAAGGGCTTGAAGGCCACATTTTCTCTTGGGGGGAGAAATGTCAGTGCCCAGATAGCTCTTGAGTAATATTTCTGCCTCTTGGCATGCCAGTATTCCAGAAGCCCGGTCTCCCACAAACAAGCTGACTTGCACACACTGTGGACAGGAATCCCTCTTTTTTCTGTATGCATCCTTCCACTTTGTCCCTGCAGGCAGCTAAACTGCTTATTTAAACAATTAAGTAACTTACTTGTTCTTGATCATTTTAAAAAAATCATCATTAAAACAACATGTAAAGTAATATTGTGCAAACATATTTGGTAAATTGTATTTTAATTAGGATTGTGCATTAACAGTCTCCACTACTCAATTAACAGAGTACACACTCAATTAAAAGAGTGCATACACATTTAAATGTAGAACAATATGTTTCCAACAGGCTTTTAAGTTGGAAGATCCTAATCAGTCCTGTAATATTTGCAATTCTGATGTCAGAGAACTGCCTAGTCACTTTGTAAGTCCTCTACATTTTAAGATTAGAAGCATCAGGTTTTTTTTATTTGTCCAAAGGTCCTCAGCCCTCCTCTCCCCCCAGCATTTGTATTAGGGGTTAAATAATTCTTGCTTATTTAGGAAAGTATGGCTTAGCATATATGTAAGTATGGACTCTTGCAACCTCCACTGCTAATGGGATGTCTGCTAATGAGAGATGAAGTGCACCGTTGCAGGACAGGGTCTCATTCATGCAGAGTTGGGACAGAGCCAGGTGCCAAGAGCACAGCAGCCCTCCCTGCCAGTCTACTAACTTCAGCCACCATTGGGAGGCCGCTACTTCTGTGGCATTCTCCCTTCCTTTTGTACTCGAGAGAACTCCAGGAAAAGATGGAAGCTTGACTCTAGTGTTTGTGTTGACACTGGTGTAAGCAAACCTACTAAGCTTCCAGCTGCATAAAAGTTTATCACATACAAATATGTACAGTATATAATACTTGATAATGATAATCAACAATTATGTTTCGGTTTATGTTTTTACTGTTAATTGTTTTGCAAGTAGAGTGTATTCCTTCTACTTAAAAAAGTTAACTGTAAAAGAGCCTCAAGCAGGTCCTCCAGGAGGCATTCCAAAAGAAGGCATTGCTATTATGGGAGATGACAGCTCTATGCATGTTATTGCCCCTGAAGACCTTCCAGTGGAACAAGGTGAAAGTTAGTGATATTGATCCTGACCCTGTGTAGGCCTAAGCTTATGTGTGTTTGTATCTTAGCTTTTGACAAAAAAAGTTTAAAAAGTAAAAAAATCAAAAATTTTTAAAAATAGAAACAAGCTTACAGAGTAAGGATATAAAGAAAGAAAATATTTTTGTCCAGCTATACAATGTGTTTGTGTTTTAAGCTAAGTGTTATTACAAAATAGGCAAAAAGTTTAAAAATGTTTTTAAGTTTATAACTTCAAAATGTTATAGTAAGCTAAGGTTAATTTATTACTAAAGAACGAAAAATATTCTTTTATAAATTTAGTGTAGCCTGGGTGTTCAGTGTTTATGAAGTTTATAGTAGTCCACAATAATGTCCTAGAAGACTTCACATTCACTCATCAATCACTCACTGATTTACCCAGAACAACTTCCAGTCCTGCAAGCTCTATTCATTGTAAGTGCTCTATGCAGGTGTACCTTTTTTTTTTTTATCTTATACCTTATTTTCACTGTATCTTTTCTATGTATAGATATGTTTAGATATAGAAATATTTATTTAATAGTGTGTTACAATTGCCCACAGTATTCAGTGAAGTAACATGCTGTACAAGTTTGTAACCTAGAAGCAAAAGGCTATACCATATGTTGCCTAGGTGTGTCGTAGGCTAGTCATCTAGGCTTGTATAAGTACACTCTGATATTCACACAAGGATGAAATCGCCTAAAGACTCATTTCTTCAAACATATCACTATCATTAAGCAATACATGCCTGTGTATGACCAAGAAATTAAATTCTCTGTATGATGGCTGCATCTATCAGTCCGTAACACAACTATTTAGAAACCACTGTATTTAACATGAGTATCAAATTTTAGGCTAATAAAAATAATTTGTTCATATAAAACAAAAACCAACCTATTGCCAATAAGCATTCCAGAAAATGGGTCAGGTCTGTTATGTTAATAAGCATTTTTATTAGAAATGAATTTACAATGAGATAATAACAATAGCTAAGTATTTACAAGGACTATCTTACTTAAACTTTGCACTCACCCTATGTGTATTCTTACTGTCGCCATTTTAGAAAAGGAAACGCAGGTTTACAGAGTTTAGGAATTTGCCCACGATTATATAGGAAGTGCTAAATCAAAGACTGGAGCCCAAGTCATCCTTAAAAGGGCTTTAACTACTAAGCAAAACTGCCTCTCCAGTCCTTGAACAAGTGAGAAGATATAGGACTTGGAGAACAAAGGCTTGGATTTAAGTCTAAGGTCTGATAACATGCTCTTGGACCTTCAGCAAGTCACACATATTCCCTCAGCCTTAGCTTCTTCATTCATGAAATGAAGATTCTAATCCCTACTCTGCAAAATTATTAAAGAAACAAATGAGAGTGTGTGTGTGAAGCACTCATTTTAAGCTACAAATTATACTAATAGAGGGCATTATTATGAGAAAACGTTTCCTAGGTATGTGTATTTTCTAAGTTAAACAAGAGGCTATGGAGTATTTTATAATCCCCGTTGGCCCACTAGCCAATGTAGCACCATTAGCCATTCATTCAGCCAAAATTTATAGAAGTTCCATGAAGACATTAAAATACATAAAGACAGGCTCTTGTACTCAAGGAATACACATCACTGTGCAAGAGTGCACAATGTGGCTCTTGTAGTGGCTCTTCAAACAAACAAACAAACAAACAAAAGATCCTTTGGAGAATTAGGAGAGTAAATCATCCCTTCAGAAAAATGCATGCACTTGGATAACAGAAAATTATATCTACTGGCCAGGATACTGACTGACCTCAGGTTAAGAAACCCTGGTCTCCAGCAAATGGTCTAGATGGAGAAAGAAGCAGTGTTTGATGGATCTGCAGTTCTGCAGGTTTCCTTTACAGGAGAAAACGGAGATGTCAAAAATATTAACACATCTTTGGGCTTATAGAACACCTGGAAAGAGCATCCATTATATTTGTGAGAGAAGGCTCTTCCAGGGCAGTGAGCAGCAGGCCACTGATGACACATACTGCCAGCAAATAGGAGCCATGTGGCTATGAATGGTGGGAATAGGTCATGTCAGGGAACTCTTCAGCAGAGATTGAAATAACTCTGATGTGGAAACACACATTTATCTTTCCTCCTTTTAAAGGCAAGATTTCCAGTTTGCCAGCAAAATTACTTCTGTTAGTCTGTTTCAATCTTTCTGATCCCACCTACCCTGCCCCTGGTATCTGCTTCCTCCTACCTCTGCTGCCTCTGACTATGCCTGAGTTTTTCTTTTCCTTTTTTTTTTTTTTTTTTTTTTTTTTTTTTTTTTTTGCTAAGAGTGGGGGTCAGAGGTTTCCTTTCCCTGTTCTATGCTCTTTTTTGACATTATTTCAGATTTGGAGACTTCTTTTTCTTTCTGTCTTTTTTTTTTTTTTTTTTTTAAGAGAGAGGATCTTGCTTCCTTGAGTAGGCTAGAGGGCAGTGGTGTGATCCTAGCTCACTGCAGCTTTGAGCTCCTGGGCTCAAGCAATCCTCTTGCCTCAGTCTCCTGAGGAGCTGGTACTATAGGAGAGCACCACCATGCCCAGCTAATTTTTCTTATTATTTTGTAGAGACAGGGTCTCACTATGTTGTCCAGGCTGGTCCCAAACTTCTGGCTTCAAGCAATCCTCCTGCCTTGGCCTCCCGAAATACTGGGATTGCAGGTATGAGCCACTATATCTGGCCTCCCTGTTCTATGTTCTAAGTGTAGGTGCTCTCCATGGATCTAGTCTTGGTCCTCCTCACTTCTCTATAGTACACTTCTCACACCTGCTGGTGAACTCTCAAATCAAAAATACTTCAACTATTACCGTTATTACCATTATTCCCAAATAAGTAAAATTCTATCTCTGGCTTTATTTTTATCTTAATTTCTGATGTGCATTGCTGATATTTCTTGGGATATTTGCTGATATTTCTGATATTGCTGATATTGGATTGCTGATATTTCTTGGGATATTTACTCTTTGATTCTTGCCAGCACTTTGAATCCAGGTGGCTCAAATAGGACTTCTTTCAATCGAACACACTCTTTTTTCTTAAAACATCAAAATCTTCGACTCCTCCCCATCTCTTTCCCACTTGTTCTATAAATTGTCAACACTTATTCCATACTGCCTCTCCAGCACTTTTCTTTTCCATAATCCATGGGCATTCCATGGCCATGATGGCAGTTCTTCCTCTCCATGCATTCTCAAGGACTACACCAACAGTTCTGGTTTCCAGCCACTCTCTCAACCCCTGGTTACTGCCATCTTCGATCCAACTTATACACAGCTTCCAGAACAATTGTCTTGACGTACCATGTGAAAAGGTTATTCCTATGTTTACAAAACCCCAAGAGCTCCTTCATGCCTGTGGACCGAAGCCTAAAATCTTTAGTCTTGAACATAATCCTTTGCACTGTGACCCACTATAACTTTCTACCCATTACTTTCCTTCATGGATCCTACAACTCTAGCCAGGTATCATTTTACAACACACACTCCAGAATTTCCCTCCCCTATTGCTGGCTTATGTCATTCTCTTTCTGAAACTACTCCAGCCTAGTTCCATATGTTGAAATCCTACCCACTTCTCAAGGCTCTGTTTTATTTCCATCTCCTTCATGAATACCTTCCTGGTGTTTCAGTAAAAACAGCAAAGTTCCTCCTCCTCCAAAATCTTGGCATATTTTTATCTCTACCTCTCCAACAGCACAAACCACTGCTTCCTTCTATTACAGATAATTCCATACATGGATTCTCTCTTTTCCTAGGCTTTTTAAGGGCAAAAATGGAAGAGTATTTATCTTGTATATCTTACGATAATCAGAATAAGCACCTAATGTGTTACCTGTAGTAGGTGCCGAATAAATATTTGTTGAATTAATATAACATGATATGTAAAGGCCCACAATGCTATATCAGAAGAAACAGCAAGAGTAGCTGTTGCTTCTAAATTCTCAAGGCCAATTTAGTCTGAGCCCAGAGGTAGTAACTTATTTTCATTTTTTATTGCCTTTATGATAAAGTGTTTCCTCATTGAGTGTGAGACCAGCTCAACAAAGTGGCACTGTCACCAACACTGGCACAATGTGATGACTGGACACGTGATACATTAACAAGCATACCACCTTGAACAATCAGAAAAGGTGGTATCCAAACATTATTAACACTAGTCTATAAAATGCCAGGATTCTGCTACTAATCACAATAATCAACACATTCTCAAATGGGTTACTCTCACATAAAACATTACTTTGGAGATTTATTATTTTCAAGCTACTGAATAAAATGCCTTTACATAAAAACAACAAAGGGCTACAGTAGCAAAACAGTAGTAGATAGTGCTGTGGTGATGGAAAAATAGAAGTAGTGTTGAGCTATGTTGAGAATTAGTTTACCCTTCATTCTTGCATGTGTTCTCCTTACTGCCGGTGGTAGCATAGGTTGTATACATGTGTGTATGTGTTTACTGTTTTAGAAAACACTTCATTAAAACAGGTCAGAGAACTAAATCTTCTTGTGATTTAAGTATGAGAAATCACAAGACTAAAAGCCAGTTTTATAAAAAAGAGGTTTTTTAAAGTTCCCTAGTAGTTAATCTTATTTATAAGGAGATTGATTATGCATAAATGAGTCTTGTTGCTTTTTTTTAATAACCCAATTATTTGAAATAAAGAAATGGTTTTATAATTGTGAGTTGAGCAAAAGAGGGAGGTACTGTCTAGCAACTCAGAAAAAATGCCTGAAGGAGGTCTTTACTCCAGCAAAAAAAGTCACTGGGAATAACTAAGAAGAAATGCCTAACACAAAGAACACTGTAATAGAAGTCTGCTGGCCTATTAATTCTCAGACTTTCGCATGTAAAAGACTAGTAATTCTTTTAATTGAGGGAACCAATATAGGGTTGCTAAATTTTCATTTTACCAAGTAAATACATTAGGATGGAGACAAAAAGAGTTAACAAATATAATGCCTCCTATCATCACATAAGAGAATGAACATTTTGACATGAAAATAGTCCCTTAAAGTGGATATATTTGAATTGATGAAATTTCACTATTTTTTTTTTCCGTTTGCCATAGATTAGTGAAAACTCTTTCACGGGTATTTGGAAACTTGAAAGTTTGAAAATGCTGCTCTAACATTGGTTAGTACTAGCTCACTTGGTGACATTTGAAACAAGTTGAAGTCTCTGGGTCTTTGTTTCCTGATTTACTAAGAGAAAGGCTTCAGTTAGATCAGCAGCAATGAAACTGGGAAATTTTCAAAGAATCTGTCAAAAAAAAAAGTCAGTGCCTTGTGAAACAATCTATCATTTAGCAAATTTCCTCACTTGCAACATGCACTGTGCTCCTCCTCACCCCCAACTCTAACTTTTCTGAAACTGGAATAAATCTTATAATCAATACCCAAAGGAAATGCTAATTCCCACCCAGAGAGGGAAGTTATGGCACAGCTGTCGTCCCCTGTACCAGTGTCATAGCCTGGGAAAGAGTGAACTTTAGGGTATGTGTTTGTCCTTGTTCCTTCAATTGCTGCTCCCTCTCTCAGTTGAGTTTTTCTTTAAACTTGGATCTGGAATTGTCCTCAGTAGGAGTGTCCTACGATGGCAGCACTGAGCCAAAAAAGGACTGTGTATGCAGAAGAGAACAAAAAGAGCACTGAAGAATGTTAATCTTCAGAGATGCAAATATTCATCACATGGAAAAATGAACCAACTGATTTTCCTGTAAAACAACAATCAAATGTTTTACAAAGGACTGCGTATAGAGGACAAATGAAAGTAGATAAATCTGTTTAAGTAGATAAATCTTTTGTCCTTGGGATATTCAAAAGGACTATCTGTTGGATGCCCAGCAGTACAGTTAAAGGCAGAAGAATTTGCCAAATCTTTCAGAATAAATCACAGTGTGTTTTTAAAGCTACAAAAGGTGAATAACTCATGAATGCTATGCTAAGGACTAATTGTTCAAGTGCTAAACTGTCAAAAAGCTTCCTTGCAACTTTCAAAATTAGCTGTATAACCTCAGGTATATAATTAAATTGGAGTATGTGTGGAGGGTCCGGGAATGGGGTAGAATACTCAAGTAATCAAATGGCATTGAAAAGAATATCCCAGTATTCTTTGAAATGTCTTAAGGTTACATTTTCAACACAAAGGCACTGAAAAGTTTTCAATGAGAAAATGTATTATGAAAAATATTATGTCATATGCATGATAAATGATGGCCAAGATGATTCAGAAGTGTGTTAAGAAGGTTTAGATTTTTACTGAAGGGATAATATGCCATTGTATGAAAAAATATATACCACTGTTGTTTTTTTAAGAAGTGCACATTTTTTTCTTTTGAAATTTTCTTTCTCCCATAAAAAACTATTATTAAATTAAGATTTCTCTTAAAACTAATGGGCCAGAACCAAGGGGGTAAGGGACTACGAAGAGGTTTAATTCTGAAATATCTTATCAATGAAATTATGATATAAATGGTTTAATCTTTTTTTCTTTTTCTCCTTTTTTTGCCTCTCCCTCCAGCTCCCCTGCCTGTTGTAACCCTTTCCCTACACTCTTAACTTTCAGTTTTCAATAGGATACATGTGTTTTTTCTGCACTATTGAATTAAGCAAAAAAGAAAGCTCCTCAGGCATCTCTCAAACAAAGTGAACTTGAGGAAATGGCAAGGTAAATTGAAAGGGCAGAACCATGGAGAAAGGAACCTATAAAGATTCAATTTGCCAGAAAAAATTATGAAAGACTTGGAACTAGGCCAAGATGATTACTGGGTATCTTTAAAGAAAACTATTATCTAAAACATATACTTCCAGGTTATCTTACTCTATGGGTTTTGAACCTGCCTTTGAACAATTTTACAACTCTCTAAGTTGTAGAAAACTGATAGTGATGAAAATGATTCTTGTCCATAAAAATGCACAGCATACATGTATGGTGGAATGAAACCAATCGTTGTCCTGTGTATAATGACTAGTTCTGCATCTGTTAAGCAAATGTATTTCATATTTCAGTCTTTTGACAGGCTTATATATTCATCTGCTTTTTGGATGCTCTCCTGAATTGGTTGTAACAGTTTACTGGTTCTGTCATGAATTAATAAACTAAATAAAATCTTTCACATGTGTTCATTTTATATTTGTATGAGAGTCAAGGTTATAACCTTTTAAAAAACATATCCTTTAATTGATTTTTTAAATCTTTAAAGCTAGAAATTTTCCTTTTAAAAATATTTCATAGGATAATCCAAAAATATGAGTAGGAAGGTACTGGAATATTAGCCTTTCCGAATCACTAAATATTTCTTAATTATTAGTTGAATTAGTACTATCCCAGTGATACACCAAAATGATTGGGTAGAACTCCGTAACTTGAAATTACTGATCACATGCAACTACCATTGACCCAGCTGTGCTACAAATATAAATAAAGGTCTTGGGTATATAAATAAAGGTCTTGCATACAAGAGGAAAGTTGGGTCTGGTGACCTGTTCATTTAGGGACTAAAAATTGTCTTAGTCATTTTATGTTTCTATAACAGAATACCTCAGACTGGGTAATTTGTAAAGAAGTTTATTAGGCTTACAGTTCTGGAAGCTGGGATGTCCAAGTGCATGTTGCCAGCATCTGGTGGGAGTAATCTCATTGCAGAAGGGTGAAATGCAAAAAGGCAAGAGAGGGTGAGAGAGGGCAAGACAGAGAAGAGAAGGCAGCCAAACTCCTGCAATAACCAGCCCACTCACATGATAACAGCATTAATTCATCAATGAAGGCAAGCCCTCATGGCCCAATCACTTCCCAAAAGCCCCACCTCTTAACACCACCACTAAGGTAATCAAGTTTCTAACACATAAATTTTGGGGGGACACATTGAAACCACAGCACAAGTTCGGGTGGAAATACTGGGAGTTTTGAAACTATATATTTCCTTGGGAATAATCAAGGGGATATATATATGGCAAAATGCTCCAGAATTTCTAAAGTGCTTTGATATATATTTACTATATTGAGTCTGAATTCCTCAGCACCAAGAGAAGGCTAACTGGAATGAAGATGAACTGTGATCTAGAGAAGAGACAGAAGAAAGAGAAGACTCCCTTTCTTTGGCAGTGCCTGAGGCTTATAAGATTTTGAGTTTTCCCAGGAGCGTCCTTGGGCCACAATATTACCTGTCTAGGAGGAGATAGGGGCTTTAAACCTCGAGGAGTATTTCACTACTACAATAGCCTCTTGCGAATTATTTTGACTCAATAATAGATGTTGAATAAATAAATCACTGGTCAATCCTTTTCCCACCTTAGGCCATAAAAATACTCAATTGTGTTCTTTTAAAGGTTAAAATAATACTGATAAAGAAAAAATTATTCATGACACTTGTTCAAGACAGTAAAAAGGACTTATTCAAATGGGACTACTGCAATGGAAGTTTTGCAGTAGTGCAGAGAGATCAGGCATAACTCCGAAAATGAGGACAATGGAATTTATAACCAAGAGAAAGGGTGGATAGAAAATTACTAAGAAGAAACATCAGGAGGAAGGGGGATTTTGTCTAAACTGATTTGACAGGATCTTGGTTAAGGCGGGCCAGGGCAATAAGAGATCAAGGATAGGGAATGAGGCATTGGATCAGATATCAAAAGTGGAGGATTCTCGCTAAATTCACCCAGCCAAATTCTTACTAAAAAATTGGACTAAAAACTGGACTAAGCAGGCCAAGGGCAGAGTCCAGGGTTAGTTCCTAGAGGATAAGAGGGCTCAGAAGAGACTGCCTCAAGTTTGGTCAAGGAGACAGCCTTTGTCAATGCAGTCCAATAGAAATTTCTGTGATGACAGAAATATTCCATATGCATGCTTATCTGATGAGGTAGCCACTAGCCATGGGTAGCTACTGGGTACTTGCAATATGGCTAGTGAAACAGAGGAAACAAATTTTTAATTGTATTTAATTTTAATTAATTTAAACAGCCACATGTGGCTAGTGACTAGAAAGTTCAGAGCTAAAAAGTACGCTAAACAGATCAACTTTCCATAACATTGGTTCTTGACCACATAACCCATAATACAAGCGTTTAAAACAAAAGCAGGGAACAACTAGTAGCATGAACCCCATAAAACATATTTCCTTAGCTAAGATGTTTTTATTTAAAAACAAGCTCCCTTTCTTCAGGAGATCTCAAATGATAGAGACTTCATTTGGAATTCCAAAGGCTTTTGGTTAAAGCAGGCGATTATTGGAGAAAATAAAATCAATCAATGCCAACAAAACCCAGTGTTCTGGCAGGTTCCCAGCCCCCCTGGAAATGTGATTTGGACTTTCCATAAAATGGTAATGAATAATTCTCCTTGGCACAATTGGGGAGAATTTGTACTTGCCAATGAATGACTTCCTCTGGATTCCTGTCAGGAGAGCAAAATGAGTGACACACAGGCCCTGATATAAAATTCAGTGAGTAGTTCCAGAAAGAATGTAAAAAGTCATCATCAATCAGCGTTGCATGTGGCCCAAAACCTCTGTGGGACTAAGCCAGGCACTAATGGTCTTAACTTACTAATTAATGTTTTAAGAAATCCCTGCTGTTTGATCTCTTCACCAGACAGTGGGCTTATCTGTTTACAAGATTGCAGAATGTTCACGCTGGAAACACCTTTTATGACCCTCTTTTGTAGGCGAGGAAACTGAATATTTTTACTGAATAATTTCTTGTACACAAAGGATGTTTGATGAGCTAAAGAAATACTAAACTATGAATGCAATACCTGGAATTTCATTCACTCCATTCATTCAGTAAATACTTATCTTTGCCAACTATATGCCAGGCCTTGCGCCGGGTGTTAGTGATAAAGAAGAAAACAGGACGACACAAGCGATCTACCTTTGTGGGATTTTCCTTCATGCGTTATGTCTACTCTGTTCAAAGGCATATTCAACATTTGTTCAAAATTTTTAAAATATTAGATTTTCTAATTTTTATTATTAAAATATTGCTTATGCAATAAAGTTTTTACAAGTTGGCTGTGTCCCCGAAAATCTAAAAATACCCAGATGTAAGGTTACTTCTCAATTATTTTGCTAATGAAGGGAACTGCAGTCATTCAGTCATTCGTGTGCATTAAAGTGACACCTGAGTATATCCCTAAGGTCTGGGGAATGAGGTAAAACTTTAAGAGTAGTTATTTAGTACACAGATTTCAAGAAAAAATTCTCATAGACTTTTAGAGCATTCAAAATCAATTTTAAACTTATCTTGATAATGTACAGTAAGAACTGAAAATATATTATTGTAATATAATGATATGCCAATAGAGGACAGCAGTATAGGATTATTGCCAAACACATCAAAGTATCCCAAGTCAAATTATATTTGAATTATTCTTACAGAGTGCTTTTTTTTTTTTTTTTTTTTGGATTTTCTGTCTCTCCCCACTATAATGTTAGCTTCACAGCTGTTGTTAGTTTGCTTTTTCAGCTTTCACCTCTTGCCTTATTTTATAGGCTCATGTATGAGGACTTAAGGACATCCCAAAACTCACCCGAGCTGAAATGTATAGGTGTACTTTGCCCCACTGTTTACTGAGGCCGCTCAAGACTATTTCCTTATCTTGGCTAATAACTGTAATGTTCTCAAAATCTGAGGGCCCTTTTAGTTTTAAACCTTTTAGAAGGTTTAGACTAATGGGATTTTGATACCAATGTCAATAAGGAAGGACACTAGTATTAACTTGGATCTTGTGAAACTGTCAATTCCATAAGTTGAAGTGGTCAAATACTGGCAACCTCATATGCTTCAACCTGCTACTGAGCATTTGCTGTGTGCAAAGCTGTTGTTTTACTCCTTTACATTTCATACAGTTGTTTTGATGGTTTTAAAAAATGTATACTAATTTAGAAACCTGCAAAAAATTTTTTATTATGATTTCTTCTAAGAATTCTTTTCTCTTCACTTTGTGCTAGAAATGCTAGAAATTGACAGAAGGAACTCTTACTGATACAGAACACTAACCTGAATTAAATGGCTCTTAATTACAAAAGTATTTGTGGCTCATTCTTATTTTGCCCTGGGGAAATTAAGTTACCTATGTTACTTTTTTAAACAGTCTTTTTCAGGACTACGAACTGTGAGGAAAGTGAAAGTAAGAAAAAATGTGTCAAAAAATAATTTTACTGCTTTGTTTTATAAAGCTCCCATAAACTTAAAATAAAACATTTCTCTGACATTGACTAATGTGTTAATGGTACCTGAAAATATAGGCCTGTTAACTCTATTTAATAAACCTGCCACACACATTGTAAAAGGGGGATTTCTCAAAGCAACTTTGGTTTCCTGTTCCTGCTCATCATTGTGAATGACTGAAAAGGCAACTTGTAATTTGTATTGCAGAGTGTGGGCAAACAAGTGAAACCTAAGTGGTTATAAAAAGGCTCTATAAGAGTATTCTGGTTACATTTCCTTGTAATTTTCAGAACAACATTTCCAATATAGTAACAGCTCTAGGAGCACATAAAAAGATGTGTTAAGAAAGTCAGCCAATGGTAATGTTGGGTAGATGAAAAAAGAAGTTGGGAAGGTATTGTACTTCTTCACAAGCACTTCAAATTCGACCACTCTTATTTTCCAAGATGCAGAGAGAAATGGATTTATTAATTTCTCCTGCATCGGATCCTAGTTTAACAGTCCTCACTCAATGGAAACTGCCCCTTACCAAGCTCCTTACACAGCAGCTGAGAGCTGTTCCCATCATTGGACAGCTAGAACGGGAGGGATGTGTTATGGATCTTATACTTGTGCCAGCATTCACTGCCCTGGCATACTGTTAGCGTGCATCACTCTCCTTAGTAAGCACTGAAGGATCACAGAAGAGTTACAGTGAAATGCAGGGGAGGAGGGTGACTTTTTTTTTTTTTTTTTTAACTTTTGCACTGTTTCTTACATGTCTTAAGCATTAGCAAAAGTTAAAGCTAGTTGTGTCAGAGAAATTTCAGAGAATATTCCTTTCAGAGACTATTTTAATGACTTCAAGATACGAGTCAGAGCCTACTATGCAGATAAGACTTGTCTATAAGTAAATTAGAGTAACATGAAACCTCGACTTAACTTTTTAAAAAAATACAGGTAATTGGCCCTGCAGAGAATGACTGGATGATGGGTACCAGGTTGCTATGAGTATGATAGATTTTACATTATAACAGATCTATAGATCTATATTTAAATATACAATTTTATAATCCCAGTAAGAAAAATAATGAGAGCCAAAGTTCAACTTGAGATATGTGCAAGACAGGTTACCCAAATAGGATGAGACATTCTGTCCTATTTTCTCACTTCTAGTATTGTGTGTAGATTCTACATGTGAGTGGCCATGGGCTAGAAGATTTAGAGAATTGTTAGTAAAATTCAGAAAAATGATAGAAATGTCTAAGTTTAAAAATGAAATGAGAAATTCTTCCCCAAAACTACAATGTTGACCTCAATTTTCTCCCCAGGGACCATTAAATCATGGAATTCTAGAGCTAGAATAATAATATAATGGACTAAGCATCTAGACATAATATAAATTATTACTAATCTTCATAACAAATCTATAGGTAGATGGAGGCAATCCTCTTGTAGATTAAGAAACTGAAACCTGTTAAGTTTGAGACATGTTATCATGTTCACACAGTTTATGAAGGAGTAGAGAGGGTACCTAAACTTTTGTCTGAAGGCTTTAAATGCCTAAAATGCTATTTTACTATGTCATGCTGGCCATGTTGCATGGGATTTAGAGGTTATCTGGTCCACTCCTGTTAATTTATGCAGGAATTCTCATACAAGACACAAAGCTGTCCATCTCAGTTTTAGATTGGCTTACTTGGTGAGGTATCCCTTAAACTTTGGATGAAATCTCCCTGTATTTAACATATTGATCCTAATTATGTCAAATAATTCTACAGCAAGCTTTAAATGTAAATATATTAATTGGGATCTTAATGTACCATTTAAATCATTGCTTAAACTTTTTAGCCAAAAAAAAAGTTAAATAGGTAAAACATTCACTGAGCACAATATTCAAAAGGTATAAAAAAGCGTATAGCAAGGATAGCCTTTCCCATACTCCCTTATCCCTTAGTCAGCCAATTTCCCTTGGTGAAAATTACTAATGTTATCTTCTAGAGATATCTTATGCATGTATGTATTACACCTTTTCTTACAGAAATAATAACATACATTCTATACACACTGGTTGCACTCTCATTTTTTCATTTAACAAAATATGTTGGAAACTATTTCTAATTCATTACATAAAGAACTTCCTCATTTTTTTTTTATTAGCCTCACAGCATTTCACTGTATGGATATGCCATAATTTATTCAGTTAGTCTATTACCAATGAGAATTTAGATTATTGTAAACTTTTGCTATTACAAAGAGTGCTGCAATGAGTAATTTCAGTAATATATCATTTCACAGGTGTGCAATTATCACTGCAGGATGAATTCCTAGAAGTTAAATTGCTGGCTCAAAAGATACAAGTAGTTGTAATTTTGATAAATACACCAAATTGCCCCCAACAGAGGTTATATTATTACAAATCCTAGGAATGCACTCAAAAAGAAATAAGGACTATCTATACAAAAGAAAAGTCAATGTGCTGGTGAGGTCTAGGTACAAAAAGGACTACAATACTTTGTCATTTATTTAGTGTTTTTATCAAAATAAGAACAGATTAACATGTTAAACAACACTGTGAGGGTACAATCAGCAAGATCCAGATGGTGGGGAAATCCACAGGAAAACTGATTCAGCTTCAACAAACAAAATGCAGGAATTAAGGGCAGCGAGAGCCAGAGAAACAGGGAGACAGATGGCTTAAAAGAGATTTGAGAGATATATCAACAAATTACAATGCCTGGACTTTATTTGGATTCTGGTTGAAACAATCTGTAAAAGTCATTTATAGTAATTATGAGACAGTGAGGGGAATAGACTAGAATAAATGGAAATTGATACTTTATTCTTAAATAAGAATATTTAATATTATAAAAATGTCAGTTCTCCCTATGTTACAATATACATTCAATGCAATTTCAATAAAAATAGCAATTTTAAATACTGGACAAGCTAATTTGAAAGTTTATATAGAAAAACTAAGAAGCAAGAATAGCAAAGATAATTTTGAGGACAAAAGAATAGTGATGGCTGGGTGTGGTGGCTCATGCCTATAATCCTAGCTCTCTGGGAGGCTGAGGTGGGAGGATCACTCAATGTCAGGAGTTTGAAACCAGCCTGAGCAAGAGTGAGACACTGTCTCTACTAAAAATAGAAAGAAATTAATTGGCCAACTGAAAATATACAGAAAAAAATTAGCCAGGCATGGTGGCACATGCCTATAATCCCAGCTACTCAGGAGGCTGAGGCAGAAGGATCACTTGAGCCCAGGAGTTTGAGGTTGCTGTGAGGCAGGCTGACAGCACAGCATTCTAGCCCTGGCAATGGTGTGAAACTCTGTCTTAAAAAAAAAAAAAAAAAAAAAGAATAGTGATGACATGCTAAAATGTGTTAAAAAGCTACAATAATTAAAATATAGTGGGTTGAAATATAATTTAGTATGTGATAAAACTTGGCATTTCAAATCAGTGGGTTAAGAGAGATTATTCAGTAAAAGATAACAATGATAACTGGTGTTGGGAGAACAGGATATCAATGTATTTAAAAAATAAAGAATATGCATACTTTGTACTTTAAATCAAAATAAATTCCAGATGAATCATACTTTAAAAGTGAAAAATGAAACTTTAAAGTTCCAAGAAGAAATCATGGAAATTTTTTAACATACACATTTCAAACTTATATTCATATGTAAATACACACATATACATATTTGAACATATATTTTTTCATATATATGCATATACATATATATGTATATATAAAATATATGTATATACATGTATTTTTTATATATATATACATACACACATAGTATTGAATTGGAGAAGCCCTCAGCGTGACAAAGACCCAGAAGCCATTAAAGAAAAAAATTAATAAATATGACTATGTTAAAATAAAAAAATATGCACAGCAAAAACATGAGTAAAGTCAAAAGATAAGAGACAGACTGCAAAAATTGTCTGCATAAATTACAGACAAAGAATGATTTTGTTACTCTACAAAGACTTCTATAAATTCTTTCTATAGCATCAAAATGCTATAGAAAAATAGGCAAAGGATATAAATAGACACTTTACCAAAAAGGTATTATAAATGGTTTTAAACACCTAAAACTATGGTCAAACTTTTTGATAATTACTAATTAAAATAAAACCACACTAAAGTACCAGTAGTCACTTACCAGATTGATAAAAATAAATTAAGGCTTAAACTCTTAATGTTAGAGAATGACTGTAAGGCTATTTGATTTGTGAAAAACAGTAGATGAAGGCCCAAAAACAATCATCTCTTCAAAGCTATAGAACATGCCTTTAATCTCTAGGTTTGGGATGTTATGGTTTTACCTTACTTATACAACAATTTTCATAATTCTTAATAGCTCTAGGGTTGTTGAAATTATAAATGAGCATTGGCTTCAACTTAAAGCCACCAGCTGCATTAGTCCCTAACAAAAGAGTTAGCCTGTCATTTTGAAGCATTGAAAACAGACATTGACTTTTTCCTCACTAGCTATGAAAGTCCTAGACGGCATCATCTTCCAATAGAAGACTGTTTTGTCTTTACTAAAAATCTGTTGTTTAATGTACCCACCTTCATCAATGATCTTAGTTTGATCTTCTGGATCTGTATAACTTGCTGCCACTTCTACATCAGCACTTACTGATTTATCTTGCACTTTCATGTTATAGAAATGGCTTCTTTCCTTAACCTCATGAACCAATCTCTATTAGCTTCCAACTTTTCTTCTGCAGCAGCTTCCTTACCCCTCTCCACCTTTATAAAATTGAAGAGAGTGGGTCTTGCTCTGGACTAGGCTTTGGTTTAAGGGAATGTTGTGGTTGGTTTGATCTATCCAGACCACTAGATAGAAGATCCATGTCAGCTATCCTATCATTCTTATGTTCACTAGAGTAGCACTTTTAATTTCCTTCAAGAACTTTTTCTTTGCATTCGCAACTTGGTCGTTTGGTGCAAGAGGCCTAGTTTTCAGCCTATCTTGGCTTCTGACATGCCTTCCTTACTAACTTTGATCATTTCTAGCTTTTGATGTAAAGTGACAGATATATGACTCTTCTTTTTACTTGACCACTTAGTGACCGTTGGAGGGTTACTAACTGGCCTAAATTCAATATTGTTGTGTCTCAGGAAATAGGGAGGCCTGAGGAGAGGGACAGAGATGGGGAACGGCCAGTCATTGGAGCAGTCAGAACACATACAACATTTATGGATTAAGTTTGCTGTCTTACATGGGTGCGGTTTGTGGCTACTGAAAACAATTACAATGGTAACATCAAAGATCACTGATCATAAATCATCATAACAGATATAATAATGAAAAAGTTTGAAATATTACAAAAATTACCAAAATGTCACACAGAGACATGAAGTGAGCACATGCTTGTGGAAAAATGACACCAATAGACTTGGCTTGATGCAGGGTTGCCACAAATATTCAATTTATAAAAAATACATCTGTATAAAATACAAGAAAGAAAAGTACAATAAAATAAGATATGCTTGTAATATCTAACTTACCTTATGACTATTACTTACTAAGGAATATTTTGGTGGATTTATGACCTTAGCTCAAATCATGGACACAAACCATAATTCAGAATTCTCTGACTTAGTATACTTATGTTAACAGAGTGAAATTATGTTCATATTTGGATCTGCATGGCTTAATAATTGCAGCAGTCAGCACCATCTGTTGATTGCTGTCCTCAGTGTCTGTGGCAGTATGGCTCTCTGTGGTCAATTTTTTTTTTTTTTTTGATTGTGGCTCTCTTACTATTCCTTATATTTTAGACATTAAAATTGATAGCATTTTACAATTCTTCCAGTAATTTTTGCAATGAAGCTAGTAGGGAACAAAAAGTGTGCTCAGGGGGGTGGGTTATTTTAAGATTTAGAACCTTGTAAGATTTGATAGTGAGTATGTGGTCTCTCTGGATCATTAATATCATTAATGTGAGTCAAAAGTCCTAGATTAAATGGCTTCTAGGAGAGCATAATTTATTCAGCATGACATAACTTTAAAATGTTTTTATAACCTATTATTAAAAAGGTAGACAATAAAACCACTTCTCTAAATCAACACTTCCCAGTATGTGGTCTGGTGACTTCTGCATTAGAACTTCCTAGTTTCTTAAAATGCAGTTTGGAAGCCATGTCACTAAAACTCTTGAACCAGAAAGTCTAGACATTTGCCTCAGTTGCCTGTATTTTTAAGGGTCATTTCAGGCTATTATTCAAGACATTCAAATTCGAAAAGCAAGTTAGTAGGATATCAACTGGGACATGCCTGTCAGTAAAACTGGGTGAAACAGGGAGTGGTAGTATGAGAGGAATGGGGAAGGAGGAAGTATCTGAGCGCTAATTACTAAGGCTCTTTACAGGTCAGCTTATTTATTCCTTTACAATCGAGTGGCTGTGATTTTCACTTTTGTTTCTAGGATTATTGCTTAATATCTGTTCCCTCCCTAGATTGTAAGCTCCATGAGGACAGGAACCACATTTGCCTCACTAGGACTATCTGGGCCAGCCCACTGCCTGGCCCAAGTCTGCACTCAATGTTTGCTGAGTGAATGATTTGAGTATATCATCCACACTTACACATGGGCCAACTGAGATGCAGAGACTTTGGGTAGTTACCCAAGACCACACAGTTTATAAATAGTGAGCAGAGAGTCAGTGAGGTCTGGCTCCTAAGTTCAGGCCCCATTCCCACAACATCTCTTGTCATGGGGCATTTGATTTATTTGTAAAGGAGACTTCTGTCTACGTTGCCTGGTAAACATTAAAAACTTCAAAAACCTCTGTAATGGAGCTTAGTTAGAAAGTGAGTTATATAAGATATTAGAATGTGATAACTATCCTGGAAAAATGAAAAACTCAGAGAAAGGGGATAAGGGAGTGAGCAGTGAGGAATATGGAAATTTTAAATAAAAAGATTAGAAAGGCTTCACTGAATAGGTAAGTTTTGCACAATGGCTTCAAAGAAGAAAGGTGAAGAAGCAAGCTCTGCATATCTGGGGTCAGAGGCCAGAAATCAGCAAGTGCAAATGCTAAGAAAGGGGTGTTGTCTGGTTGGTCCAAAGATCAGCAAGAATCCAACACAGCTGGAGTGGAGACTGCAGAAGAGCATGAAGGAAGGTGATTAATCTTGATTAGAGTGATTAAGGAAGGATGAGAAGGAAAGACTTAGAAACTGAGCAAAGAAAAAACTCATTTGAAAAGAGAAAAATGAGGCAGTAGCTGGATGGAGAGGTGGATATTTAAGAGAGAGTTTTCTTTGTTTGCTTGTTTGTTTAATATAGAAAAAAAGACAGCATTTGTTTTTCCTAGTAGTAATGATCCAGGAAGGTGATATTGATTATTTAGGGGAGAAGGGCATTGCAGGAGTTCTATCAAGAGAGGAGGAGAGGGGATGATCTAGAATGTAAGTAGAGGGGTTGGCCTTAGATGGAAGCACAGAGAATGCATCTACAGAAACAGGAGAAAAGTCAAAGTACATTGGTACACATTCTTTTAGGTGGGAACATGTGGTAGTTAGAGACCATGGAAGTTTTCTGACAGGCTCCCTTTTCTCCATAAAATGGGATGCAAAGTCCTTAGCCAAGACCAAGGCTGGTTGAAGGAGCTGTAGAACCTGCCCTAAGAATATTTTCCATGGCATTCTACTTGCATATAAGTACTGTGCTAGGTATTTCTGCTTTAACATATGGAAATATCTTAAGCACAGACTCTTGCCAAGGCAGTGTTACTCATCTTTGCTTATAATTAGCTTGGAAAGTAAATTGCACAAGTAATGAATTTTGAAAAATAAATTATTACAGATTGAAAACCCTCTCCTTTTTTCCCACTTGTATTGCAAATTTATTCTCTCAAAATTATTTCATGTTCTGAATGTCACTGAGAAATTTAGTAGATCGCTGAGCTGCAACCCAGAAGTGGGTTTCCAACCATAATTTAATTGAAAAGGTCGTAATTAAGTTTCACCATATGGGGTTGCCAGATGCCATCAATGCAATGTAAGTTTGAAGAAGACATTATTGAGTGTGTTGAAGCACATTTTATAAGCAATGAAAGCTATCTTTTATGCAACGGAAATCACTCTAATGTCTTATGAAATTAGGACATCAGACTATACAATTGTTAGAGGTAAAGGTAAAATGAGTAATCTTAGTTGAAGGATAACACACTGTATAAAGATATACATTAGTCAGACAATAAAAGTATTGCATTCCTCCACTCTACCACCTCAATTAAATTTTTAAGCCTAACATGGATTAAAGTTTTTTACACCAATTCATTTGATAATACAATTAGAAAGGGTTACAACTGGAAATTTGGTTTTATTAACAGAGAATCTGAGCAAGGCATCAGTCATTAAATAGAGGCCTATAACTTTTTAACCTGAGGACAATGAATGGTTTAACAAACAAATTGCGATAACTGAACTTTCAGCTTGTTGTTTGGACTCTTCAAGCCTCAAAGCTCCTGCAACCCAGTGGCCAGTCTTGCAATGGACAAACTTAAGACAATACTTGTGATCTCAAATGTATTAACTCTATTATTCAAATGTCTAAAAGCAGCCTCATAGCAAAAGATCACACCTGAATAAACCATACAAGAGATACTGTTTTTTCCAGCTTCAGGTTAGGTATAAGAGAGTTCTTGCACAAGCAAAGAGTTCATTTGCCTTAATTGCACACCAGGCACAGTTGCTGTAGTGTTAAATCTTGTTCAAATACAGATGTATATATTCCCTCTGCCACCAAAACAATGGCACTCCAAAGTTGAAGATCCAAATCTACACACCCTGCAGAGAATAATCATCTGGTCTTACTTTCCCTGAACTTGGCTACATTGTCATTTGCAGAATTGTGGTGATGAACGGATCTAATATGTTAATGAATTAAATCCTCATGATGTTGAATTTATCCCCATTGCAGGCTGATCTGAACACATGTGACACTAATGAAAGAAAGGCAAATTCAGGTCGTTTGAATTGTGTAATCTTTGGCCACATTAGATAAAGTCAGGAGAGATGTTCCACTTAAACAATCTGTAGAGTTTCAACAAGTTAAGGGTTGTAAACGCAATCAAGACACACACATACACACACGCAGACACACATACAGACACACATACACACACATATAATTTGGAGTCAGACTTCCAGAATTGAGGAAACCCCTGTCTCCAGCTCCAATTTAAGCTGAGGCAGCAGATTCAACCCAGAGTCGTAGTATTGGAGGATTGGAGGTTATAATTATTCTCTGGTCAGTTTCCTTCTGCTGCCCTGGTACTAGAGCAGTGTGCAATGCTCAGAGTTCTAAAGCCAGGCAGGCACATTTTCTCTTAAAATTAGTTATTCAGCTGTCAGCAGGCTCTCCTCCTACCAGAACTACTGCAACTTTGGTAAGACCAAATTAATGGCACAACTCAAGAGAAATTGATGAGGCCAGCCAGCTGAACCACAGAAATACATGAGCAGCAAGACTAATTTAAGTTTGTCAGAGAAGCAAATTTATTTATGTTTATGAAGTATATTTTAAAGGATACAAATAAACTGCCAGATGAAAACATACATAGGGCAAGGTCTGGAAGGCTCCCGTGCACAGGAGCTTCTGTCACTGTGGAATTGGGGTGTGCCACCCTCCTGGCACATGGATGAACTCATTTGCCTCTTGTGAGCCTTCATGTGTTCAGCTATCCTGAAGCTACTGAAGCAGAATTTTAAGCACTATCCTTTAGAATGATATTCCTAGTCTCTTTCACCTGGACAAATTCTCTTTCAAAACTCCCCTCATTGAAGATGGCCCCCAACAAGCCATGTCCATATTTTGTACACATAGTGCTCAGTGCAGTGTCTTGACTAGTAGGTTCCAAACAAATGTCCTTGAATGAAAGAAAGATATGGCTATATTTTTGTAATATGAATGAAAAGAAACTGGGTTGGCTTGTAATCCTAGCACTCTGGGAGGCCAAGGCAGAAGGATGGCTTGAGCTCATGAGTTCGAGACCAGCCTGAACAAGAGTGAGACCCTGGCTCTACTAAAAATAGAAAAATTAGCCAGATGTCGTGGCACACACCTGTAGTCTCAGCTACCTGGGAGGCTGAAGCCAGATGATCTCTTGAGCCCAGGAGTTTGAGGTTGCTATGATGATGTACTGCACTTTACCCAGGGCAACAAAGCAAGACTCTGTCTCAAAAAAAGAAAAGAAAGAAAATGAGTTAAGAGAAGACTTCAACTTGAATTCTAACTCCACTACTTATTAATCTGTGTTCCATCAGCAAGTTTTTACTCTTGTTGGAACTTAGTTCCAATCCATAAAATGGGAATAATAATGCCTTCTCCATCTTCTTTGTAGTTATAAGAATGAAATAGTAAAGTCCAACAGTTTCTGTAGTGAGGAAAATGAGATCTAACAGAACACCTGGCTCCACAAATGGGTCGTCTTGGGCAAGTCACTGAAAGGTCAGCATCTATTTCCTGTGTCCCACGTGGATTATAAAAACTTCCCTATGTCTTAAGCTTCTTTTATAAAGGACCATTCAACTGTAAGAGAGTGTTACAACCTATTTATTTATTTAAACATACTTTTAATTTTAATTTTGAAATAATTTTAGACTTACAAAGAAAATGAAAAAAGCTCAGAGTTCCTATGTACCCTCCACTCAGTTTCTTGAAATGTTAACATATTGCCTCTAATTCATAATTATCAAAACCAGTAAATTAGCTTCATGTGGTATTATTAACTAATCTATAGATCTTGTTCAAGTTTTTCCAATTATTCCACTAATGTACTTTTTCTGGTCCTGAATTATATCTAGGATCCCCCGTTGTATTTAGTTGTCATGTGTCCTTAATCTCCACCAATCTGTGAAAAAGTATTTTTTGGGTGGATACTTTAAGATTATGTAACTATCCTGTTTCTCATACTTTTGGACATAATTTTAATATCTGTTGATTATTCTTATCTGAAACAATTATTGTGGTGTTTGACAAAATTGTGATTTTTCTATTTCCATCATTCTTCTTACATTCATCAATTGGGATTCTACTACCATAAAAGTAAGACCTACCCATAAAATAAGCCCTAGCAGGATTTCTAAGCATTGCGCAATATAAACCCTACCCCGAAAATAAGACCTAGTGATGGTCATGGCTATGCAGCGTATCTGCACAACCCATGCATTTCGTCGAGGAACGGTAAAGAAGAGCAGTTCTTCTCATCTGAGCTATCATGACAGCTACTATGCCAGAGGTGACCGGAAAGGCGCAGGCAGATCACCAACAAAGTCAGCTCCACCGTCAGGTCCCAGCCATCCTGTGCATGCTGCAAGCTGAGGCTTTGAGGGGAAAATAACATCCCCTGAAACTAAGCCATAGGGTGTCTTCTTGAGGAAAAATAAATATAAGACCTTGTCTTATTTTGGGGGAAACACATTATGAAGAATAGCTGTCCCTTTGTCCCCATTTATTTATGTATTCAGATTATTTGTTTGTATTAGCATGGGCTCATATGTATTTATTTTATATGGGCTATAATATGTTGATATCATTATTTATTTTCCAAATTGTCCCAGATTTGTTATGGCCATTTTAGATGGTTCAACTCACATAGATCAATGTCTTGCTAAAAATCAATACATCCAAAGAAATGCCTGTTTAAAGATGTAGCATAGAAGAAAAAAACTAAAAGGTATGTTTAGAGAAGAAAAAAATATGTGGGATGTCAGGGGACATAGGCACTGGATCCAGACACCTGCAGGTCCAAGAAGGAAGATGAAAGACTTATAAGCATACAGGATACATTCTAAATATAAATCTGCTGCTTATTGAATAGGGGTTTATGTTATGTAAATCAGGATGCTGGACATGCCTGATAGTTTTACTCTGGCTAGAGATTTAGTTATCTAGGAACTGATAAGAAGGGTGTTTAGGGACATTTATATCCTGGTTCATCTCAAAGTACAGAGGCCAATAAGAAGTATGATTGCAAGTTCAATGACTATATCTCATTGTGTGTGTGTTTGTGTGAGTGTGTGTGTGTATGTGTGTGTGTGAGAGAGAGAGAGAGAGAGAGAGAGAGAGAGAGAGAGAGGTCACTGAAAATTCAGGCTACTTAAAAAAATAAGAGAACTTTTTGAAAACAGATAAAATCAACCTTGAGTATGAGTTGTATAACACAAACCCCTATGTAACAGACAGGAGATCATATTGATTCTTTTACTCATATTTGTTCATAAAATAATTTATTAATCAACCATATGTATTAATATTTTGAAAATTTGATATGTCCCAAGCACTGTACAAACACTATAGATATAAGCAACAATTATACACTGTCTTCAGTGATCTTACAGTTTAGTGTAACTGAGGTCCCTTCAAAAAGCTGGTCTTAGGAAGAGCTCTAGGCTTCCTCAGTAAAAAGGGGAGGGTTGGTCTTCTATCTTTCAGATTCCATCTAGCACTAATGTCATTTGATACTGTGTTAAACTAACTTGATTATTCAAAGGTTGCTGTTCAATGTGCCTTTCTCTCAAAATATACTAATCAGTGATAGTTTCACTTCTCTCTTTTTAATAAATCCTTTGTAGTTGTTTAAGCACCCTTTGAATCTCACAGAGCTGATTCCATACAGATGGAAAACCTCATTTACATAGAGTCACCAACTCTATTTTTCACATGGTGACTTAGACTTGCGACATAATGAAGAGTCAGCTGAGGCTCAGAATCCATTGTTTTTAAAGTCTGAGGCAGAAAGTTGGTTGCATATTGTAGCTACTCAGTTTTGTTTTTGTATTTTTTTGGGTGGGTTGTCTTCTTTTGATCAATGGAAAACAAGCAGCTAATCTAAATAATTGTAGTGGTGGACTAGACATTACTTTCATGGCTATGATTGCCATATTAATTACAAGGAGTATATACTTATCTATATCTTCCAAAATAATAAAGATGACTTATATGTATTACTGCTGATCAGATATGTTTATTTGGAAGTTTAATTGAGAAAACAATTTTAGAAAATCAGCAACACCTACTTGTTTTAGTACCTAATAATACAGTCTTTAGGTTTATTAACTTAAACCTAAACTATTTCAGTAGTACCAGAATCTGAGAGATTGCAGAGAAAAAAGTGAAAAACAAATGAAAAGATATTTTTAAAGGAATATTTATGCTGTAATGTCAAAGTCACATTTTACATTAACTACAAGAATGTAATGTAACTTCTTAACTACAAGAATCAATAGTCAGTGATATTGGTCTGTATTGTACAAGTTTCCTCTACCAACCACGGGCTTCTCATGGTTTCCTCTCTCCCACCCTCTTAACCTAAAATAACAGATTTTTTTTTACAAAAGCATAACCATATCACAATGGGCTCCTCTGAAGTAGTCGAAGACCATCATTTATTTTCTTAAAACAAGAACTGATTTTCACTTGTAAATTGATTTTAAAATATTAAATCTGCGGGTATCCTTGGCCATTTGCCTACTCCAAATGAGGGATGAAGGTGTGTTGCAGATAAAAAGATCTGAAATTATTCTAAAGGAAGATCAAATTGGAGTGATCACCAAATGCCATGTGCTTTCTTTCAGGGTTTTAATTAGGAAGTGTTCTCAAACTATTATCTTGGAATATATATGCACCATTATTTATATATATAAAATATATATATTATATATATATATAAATATATATATAAAATGCACCATTTTCCCCACACAGATAAACTGATGAAATGTAGATGTGGAGTTATATGTTAATGGTTATAGTGAGAAATATGAACCCCAAACTGCTAGGATTATTGAAAGGTGGAAATAAAAGTCAAGAAGGAATCGGATTTATTGAATGGATATGCTTTGGAAATATCAGATCAGCCAACAGAATGGCTCATTGAGCTGCCTGAGGAGGCAAGAAGGAGTTATCAAAGATATTTGTGAATAGCAGAAAAAAAAGAAAAATGCAACTTGGAAAGCTGACTGGTGGACTGTTAGTAGAGAAAGAAAAAGTGCTGGTGGGAATCCAAGCAGCAGGCAGCCAGTCTGGGTTGGCGAGTACACAGACAAAGACAGTTCAACCTTAAACTCCATGGTGGGCATGCAGACCAGCAAAGACTGAGAAATCCTAAAGTGGAAGAAAACTAAAGGATTTAGCTGGTCAAATCTGGGAACTCTATAGAGTAGCAGCCTGAAAATGAGTTATGCTATAGTATAACCAAACAAACAATACAGGTGTCTTTAATTAACTTCCTTTCTTGATTATAGCTCTATCAGAAGTTTTTCTTCTAAAGAATTTATCTGATTAGTGACACTCCTTGTATGTCCCAAGGATATGTAAATTCAGATTTCACACTATGGATTTCTTTAAAGTCAAGTCATAAACATTAATGTTATTTTATGCTGACATTTAAAATATTCAAATTTGAACAATCTTGATACACTATGCAAAACACAGATTTATGATAGAATCTGTAACTTAATGAAAAATACACACCATAGAAATAAGTAGGGTGCTGACAATTGCTTAAGTATTTTGGTTGCATGAACAGTCAAAAAAATGCTTGTAAACATTTTACAATTATAGACCAGCAGAGGGCTTTAAGAGGCACGTTCATCGATTTCAATTGTTAAAAGTTGGATCTCCATAGCCCAGAGTCTGGCTGTAATGTGTGGTTCAATTGGTTGATGAATTTTCACTTCCCTTGTTTCTGGGATTTGTGACATCCTGTGGTGATTCTAATGCTCATTCCTTTCTCCCTCCTGGATTTCATGCCTAATTAACTGATATAAAAATGATTGCAGAGCTCACAAATTATTGAACTGGATAAAACAAAGGTAAATGTGGCATAACTGAGTCTCTTCCAACCACAGTCATGGGGAGTATAAATACTCTTCTTGAAAAAGGAGCTTGAAGTAAGGTTAACATATAATTTTGGAGAGTAAGAAATCTATTTTCCTCCTTCCTTTTAAAAAAGTTATGGGATACCAAATGTCTTTAAAATTAAATCAAAAATAATATACCCAGAGGAGCACTCTATCAAGCATACATTCTAATATTTCTTACCAGAAGACAGTAGCATCACTACATAAAGGCTCCACAGTCTCTATTTTTACATATATACTTTAGGCTAACAACATTGACAGTCTTCTGATATACAGTCCTAATTTGTTAGCTATTATCCTAGTGACATTGGTTCTAGACAAGATTTCGACATGTGTTTTTCAACCTTTGTCTCAGCATACCTGAAAAACATAATATATTCCTCATCAAAAATAGCCAGTCAATCAATCCAAGAATGGATTAATAAAATGTGGTATATGTATACCATGGAGTACTATTCAGCTCTAAGAAACAATGGTGACATAGCACATCTTATATTTTCCTGGTTAGAGCTGGAACCCATACTATTAAGTGAAGTTTCCAAAGAATGGAAAAACAAGCACCACATATACTCACCAGCAAATTGGTATTAACTGAACAGCACCTAAGTGGTCACATAGGTACTACAGTAATAGGGTATTGGGCAGGTGGTGGGGGGGAGGGGGGCAGGTATATACATATATAATGAGTGAGATGTGCACCATCTGGGGGATGGTCATGATGGAGACTCAGACTTTTGGGGGGAGGGAGGGCAAATGGGCATTTATTGAAACCTTAAAATCTGTACCCCTATAATATGCCGAAATAAAAAAAAAAAAAAAGAGAGAGAAAAAAAATAGCCGGTCAATAATAGGCAATGGAGATGACTTCAGTAGTTTTAAAAAGGCCACAGAGGTTATTCTAATGTACCTACCTCACTGCCTCTAACTCCCAATCTTCATACATTGTTTGTTTTGTTCACTGATCTATTGCCAATGCTTAGAGAAGTGCTTGATAAATAGTAGATGCTCAGTAAATACTGTTAGGGTGGAAAGGTTAGTATGTGCTCATGGCACAGGCGGAGAAAGATTTCTCACTCAGAGATTAAGATAAAAGTAAAATTTATTTTATAATTTAGAAGAACAGAAAGAGAGAGAGAAAAAGAGCAAGAAAAGGGGGGGTGGGGAGACCAGGGAGATGGCGTGGCACCCCAAAGAAAGAGAAGTAGGTGCCACCAGCAAGGCCAAGTGGCTTGCTGATTTTAAGGTGTATGAAATGAGAAAACAATAGTGATAGCTGTCATTTGATAACAAAAGTGGTAGAGGGTAGATAATAAAAACTGCAAGGATGTCAAAGTCTAAAAGTTAGTTTCCTGCCCTTCCTTGGAGAAGGGATTATCACAGGAGATGTGACTCTGTCCTTAGATGTGGTTGAGGCTGTAACTCATTCTTCTGCTGTTTACTCAAGAACTCTGTAAAAGCAGATTCTTTAAAAATCCAATTTTGAAAGAGAGATTTACATCTCTTTTCCATCCATTCGGCTCTTTTCAGAAGTTGTACAAAACAGAACTCCTTCAGGGTACCTGTTAGTTAGACAACTCATAAGATTGATCTTCAACTGTTACTGGGGAAATTATAGGATTAGGCATTTTCCTGTTATTTTTACAAGGCCGTCCCTTTCAAATATTTTTTAAGTAAATAAACTTTTGTTTCCTCTTTTGCAAAGTTCCTTTTTCATGATACTGTGAGTGGATAAATAAAAGAAAATATAGGAAGTGCCTAGTATATAGCAGGTATTCAAGAAATGCCAGAAGCCCTAAGGCCTTTTTCTTTTTCTTTTTCTTTTTTTTTTTTTTGAGACTAAAGGTGTATTGCTATCTAAGGCCTTTTTCAAAACACAATTCTCTCATCTTTTAGAACAGTGATTCTCAAAATCCCTGGGCCCCTATGAAGATAGGGAGCTTTCAAAAGCTTACAATCTAGGGGCTCAGAAAAGTTAAGTCACCCAAAATGAAGATGAGATTTGAAATGAATTCTGTGTTCCAGGTACCACACCACATTTCGAGAGGCCCTTCATCATTACATCCTCTTCTGAACATCTGGCTTTCCATAAGAACCAACATTCAAGATAGACTATGTTTTTTGTTTCAAGCAGACAGCACCTACTGTGTGCTGGGCACTGGACACAGTGTTGAACACAGCTGACGAGGGCCCTACCCTCACAAAAATTACATTAAACACATCAACAGACAGCTGAATATCTAACTGCAAACTGTGTTAAGTGCAATGAAGAAAAAGTCACAGTATGCTATATGTAAGAATAATGGGGGCCTATTTTAGATTAAGGAGGGGATTGGGAAAGGCCTCTCTGAGTAAGTGTTAAACTGAGAGTTGAAGGACTAAATAAGAGCTGAGGAGGGAATAATGTGAAGGCCTGAGGACAGGAAAGAGCTTTGTGAGGAAAGGGAACTGAAATAATTTAGTGAACAAAGGGAAAGAGGAGGCTGGCTTACATATGCAGGGGCCAGGTCCTTTGCAGGCAGCAAGGACTTGGATTTTCTCTTAAATGCAGTACAATTTAAAAAGCTAATATTCACAGGATGGAGTATAGGAACCCTAGAGTAGAAGCCTAAGCATAAATTGTGTGGTTATTGCAACAATCCAGGTAAGAGGTGACAGCAGACTAAGGTAGTTGCAATGGAGATAGAAAAGGAGTAATTAGATTCTGGATATACTTAAGAGACAGATTGGACATGGCACAGGTAACTGAAAGGAAGGGTGAATCAGGATGACTCTTACATTTTTTCTGGATCAACAGGATGGGTAGAGGTGCCTTTCGTGATGGAGAAGGTTGGCCTAAGAGGGGCGAGAGAAAAGATCAGAAATTTTGTTTTGGATAGGTAAATCTGAGATGCTTATGAGACATCCACATGGAAAGTTAAGGAAGTAGGTAGATAAATGTGGTTAGAGTTCAGAGTATAGGTCTGGGGTATACAATTGGGAGTTATGAGCACACTGAAGACTATCAGAATGGATGAGATTTCCTGGGGAGTGCGGAAAAGAGTATAAGAACTATAGCCAATCTCTGGAAACTCCCAACATATGCCAGACTTGGGAGGATGAAGAGAGAAAATGATTTTCCATGTGAGCTCAGGGCCTGGAAGAAAGCAGGGATAAAATGCATGTTTATTACTAATCTAGAAATAAACCTGTATATTAGTTTCTGTTAAATAATGCCTTCCCAGTTTAGAACAAAACTATCTAGGCTGGAATAGCTAATGTGTCAGGTTGGAACATATGAATTGCCTTTTATGATAAGTAAAAAATAGTGAAATATTGACAATTTTATTGAGTTCAACTTCATACAACACAATTTGGAACAAAATCCATTTATATTGTGGAACAGAATATAGTTCTAAAATGTTGCCCTTTCACACATAAAGGGCAATTTTTGGCTAATATTAGAGGCTTCTTTAATACCTTATATATAGGAAATTAGAACAAATCATACATATTAGAACCAATCATACATGATAATGCTGCATATCACTTACCAATTAGTTTTATCCTGATAATCAAGCTAACAGCCTAAAAATAGCATTGACAACTTATCACCATGTTCTGACTGTCAATAACCTCAATATTATTCTCTGATAAATCTACATATTCAATAGAGTAAGCACTTGCAATTTAACATATATCAATTTTTTCATGTGGCTTAAGAAAAACTCTATTTCCTACTCTTTTACAGGGATAAAACATTTAAAGGAATTTAATGGAGATGGTTATGCTCTATAATTTAATCTTAGCTTGTAGAGATCTAAGCTTTGAAAAACTATTCTGATATAGTTTGAGTTACTTTGTATAATTACAGGTCTACCTCATTTTACCAAACATATTCCAAAAATTATGTTAATAATTCAATAGCATGTTGTTTTAAATTTACCAAAGGTCTATGATATAAAGTTCTAACAAACTCAGAAGTCTGCAGTGCCTTAGCAGATAAAAAGAATGTGTGAATTGGGCTAGTATAATAGAGAACAGTGAGGTCTGTGGAAACTAAAGAGGGTATCCCTCACCTAAAGAAAATACTTCTTTTTCTAAAATATAAATTCTGCAAAACACAATTCAGTTGATATGAGGCGAAGCAGGAGAATTTCAATCTGCCCAGATGCCAGTTTGAGATTCCTGATTTAAAGTAATAGTATAGTGATATTTTTTTTTTTGTATTATCAATGGACATTCTCCAGTTTCATCTGACATTAGAATTTTTATATATGTATTTTGTTTTTTTTAATAGGGTTCATGTCTATAATTGTAACTGTCCTAATTTTTTAATTTTAAGAATGCAAGAGAATTCATAGTTGCAATACACAAACACTGTGTAGTAACTATAGACCTTTCCATAGAAATATACAAAGTATTCTGGTTACTTCTGTGTTAATGATTATATTGTAGAACCATGTTTTAGCTAGAAACAAATCAAACTTGGTACTACATGGTGATATCTGAGGCAACCTATATAACTTTCTATAACTCACTTTCCTCATCTATGAAATGGAGGTTACAATAGTACTTGTCTCATAGGATTGTTATAAAAACTATGGAGGATAATATATGTATATAAAGATACCACTGCTTAGGCTATAGTAAAATTTCATTCTCAAAAAGCAAGGACATAGTCTAGAATTCCCTCTACACGACACCCATTGCCTCCTTAAAAGCTTTTACTTTCTCTTTACATAATATTAAATAATCTTCTTATGATATACAAACATGTCGTATACATTAAGGTAAACTCATTGCTCTATGTTGTCTTTTCTATTTCATAAATTTCTGTTTTTTTTTTTTTTTTTTGAGACATAGTCTCACTTTGTTGCCCAGGCTAGAGTGAGTGCCATGATGTCAGCCTAGCTCACAGCAACCTCAAACTCCTGGGCTCAAGCGATCCTCCTGCCTCAGCCTCCCGAGGAGCTGGGACTACAGGCATGCGCCACCATGCCCAGCTAATTTTTTTTTCTATATATTTTTTTTTCTATATATTTTTAGTTGGCCAATTAATTTCTTTCTGTTTATAGTAGAGACGGGGTCTCGCTCTTGCTCAGGCTGGTTTTGAACTCCTGACCTCGAGCAATTCGCCCGCCTTGGCCTCCCAGAGTGCTAGGATTACAGGCATGAGCCACCTCGCCCGGCCTATTTCATAAATTTCTGTTTACAATCTTGTTCTTATTTTCTGACACTAAACTGCACGGCCAAAAACATACTTCTTGTAGAGCTTCCTAAATTCAACCTGGAAGGGAGAAAGCTTGCATAGTGTATAATTAATCATTTCATATGCACATCTCTAAAGCAAACATTTAAATGTTAACTGTTATTTTAGGTATTTGGGTAAAATATACATGTCGTTACACAAAGAGAAAAGCAAAGCTTTGATTTCCTTAATTTCTCTGAAAATAAATCATCCTGGCTGGGTGTTTTGCCAATAGATGTGAATTTACTTCTTCAGCACCAAAATTTCTGTTTATTTTAACCATTTGCATGAAACTTTAAGAAAGTATGTAATCTTTTTTTACCATAAAACTGGAAATACAATAATTTAGCCTCTTGCCATGCCTGAAGGCCATCTTTTTGAACTTACTGGCTCTGTCCTCACTCACCCAGCTAATATTTGCTGAGCACCACACACTGTCCCATGGCTCATGGGTTTCTCGACTTCTCTGGGATATGAAGACACATACCCTTCAGACAACTATTCTTTCTTACTTCCATAGTTTCCCCCCCCTCATCTTTGGTTTATATAATTGAATGATTCTTAATTTGCCTAAACATACAAATTAAATAGCATTAATAGTAAATTAAATAGTTTGTTATAAATAAACAAGCTCTAAATAAGGGCTTAAGGGGCTAATGGATGAATAAAGTAAATTTAACAGCAAGGATTTGGCTGGATTTTTTTGCTATTAGCTTACTTCCTGCATTCTAAGGTGTGTTTGGTGGGAATTCTGGATCCATTTAATAAATGAGATCTTCTTGTTAAAAGTTTTCATATGCAAGTCATTCTAAAAAGGAGGAAAGAGTTAAATATTACTTAAAATATCAGATGGTCTACTATTATATTTAAAATGAAACTGGATTTATGGTTTTAAGCCATCAGCCTTATAGTCACACGATTGTCTTGTATAAAATAGCAATTACTATACTGCAGCTTGTCATATATGGTTAAGGGTTCTCAGTGATGGATTATTATGCTAGTTAGCTAGCTGAACATTATGTTTCTACAAGGGTAAAAAGCATGATGTCTTAATATGTTTTGTGGCAGTTAAAAGACAGGAATCAAATTAAAAAAATAAAATTTTCTAATTAGCGTAAGACGTAAAAGGCAGCTGATATGAGAGTAAACTAGGGCAACAGAAACAACAGAAACAACAACAAAAACTTAAGACTCAAAAGAGAGGAAATGAGACTCGATTTTCTAATTAAAGTTGACTTCCTTAATCTAAAATCAAGGGGAGACTTTTAAAATAGTGATGTATCAATGTCTTAATGGCCATTACTTCTTATAATATGAAGCAAACTGAATGCAGGTGAATGAATACAACCCTTTTAAAACAGATTTAAATGCTTTATATTTTCAGCTGATTTATAATTGTTACTTTTTTAAGGTTTCTAAACTTATTTTTTATTGTGGTAAAAACTACATAGCATAAACTTTACCATCTTAACCATTTTTAAATGTATATACTTATTACTTTTTGAACTATAATTATTCTTCCTTTTCTTATTGCTCAGACTCAAAACTTTCTGAGTTGTGAAAGTTAGTCCTAGTTGTGAAAGTCTTGGTCCTCTTCATCAGTTTTTCCCTTACCTTATCCTGGTGTAACAAACTCAAATGCCTACAGAGGCCAAGGAGGCAAGGTCAATGACCAAAACGAGCTCAGTGTAATGCAATAGAGCATGCTAGCGATTGTGGAAAACTGGCATTTAAGTGCAGTAAACACGCACATGCACACACCTGTGGGCTGACTTCTGACCTAATTTGTAATCCCTGAGCTATAGTGAATCAGGAACAAAACATGTTGATTTTTATACCTCAAATTTTTCTTGAATCTGCATCATCATTGTTACCACCTTGGGCCACTGTCATCTCTTCTGCTTCAATCTCAAGTCCATTTTTATCCTTTTGTTATTTGTAACTTTGAATGTCTATTTATTTTTTCCTCTTGAATGTAGATCCTACACCGAGGGCCACGTTTATACTTCTTTTTCAGATTGTCTTATGTATTTTAATTCTATATGACCAGTACAAAAACATTCGTGAGTATTAAATCTTCACTAAGGTTTACATCTTTAAAATAGAATGACAAAATACTAAACAAATATATTACAATTATCAATAGCTTTAATATACTACTGCTTTAGTATACTAAAGCTAGTATACTGCTTTAGTATACTAATAGCTTTAGTATACTACTGAAACATAAAAATTGCCATACTGGGTGGGAAAAAAAAAAGTAAAACTATTTAGTGTTTAAAAGAGACACAATTCAGCAAAATATTAGGCTGTTAAGTATGGAATGTCCGATTTTCTTAAGCACTAAGTTTGGCAGTTGATATATCTGACACTTTGACATTTCTTGGGTTTTTTTCTTTTTTATTGTGAAGATATATCCTCATTCTTTCAAACACATGGTTTGGTTTATGATTGTCTTTCAAATTTTTTTAGAGCAATTTTTGTGAAACCTTAATAAGTCAAAATCCCGTTATTTTTTAATATGAGTTCCATCATACTCAGAACCAATGCAGCACAGACAGCTCAAAATATCAAGGAAGTATTCAGGAAGGATGTGGCTAATGAACGTACAGTACATAGATGGTTTGAGAAGTTCCATTATGGTGATTTTAATCTTGAAAATGAGCCAGGCAGGTGACCTGGGACCAAGGTGGATAATAATCAGCTGAAAGCTGTAGTGGAGGCGAATCCATCTTGATCTGTGTGTGATTTGCAGCAAGGTTTGATGACTATTCCAACAATACTGGACCACTTGAAACAAATGGGCAAGGTAAAGAAGCTGGATAGATGGGTATTACATGAATTATATTAGCTTCAGAAGAGAAATTGTCTTGAATCTTGTCTTTCTCAGCTGTTACGACATGAAGGCGAACCATTTCTATACCGTATTGTTATGTATGATGAAAAATGGATTCTGTTTGATAATAGCAAGTGTTTGGCACAATGACTGGATAAAGATGAAGTGCCAAAACACAGTCCAAAGCTGCATATTCATCAAAAAAAGCTAATGGTGTCTGTTTGGTGGTCCAGGGTGGTATCATCTACTACAGCTTCATGAAACCTGGTCAATTGATTACAGCGGACGTCTACTGCAACCAACTAGACCAGATGATGAGGGTGCTTGCAATTAAGCAGCTGAGATTGGTCACTGGAGACAGGCCAATCCTGTTGCAAGACCACATGTTGCAAAAAACAGCCCTGCTCAAACTACAGAAGCTAGCCTTGGAAACTCTCTGTTATCCACTGTAACCACCAGACCTTGAACCAACTGACTACCACTTCTTTCAGGCTTTGGACCACTTCTTGCCAGGAAAAATAGTCAATTCTCAACAAGATGTGGAAAACGTCTTTTGCAATTTCGTCACCATTTGCTCTCCAGGCTGCTTTGCTGCTGGCATAGCAAGCTACCATTAAAATGGCAAAACTGTTGATGGTTTAGGCACATACTTTGATTAATTGTACTGCTTCTTGTTTGAGATATAATAAACTAAACTTTTGATTAGAAATTGGACACTTCATATTTAAAGACCTAATAATAAAGTAAAAGGATGACAAAGCAATAATAAACAAAATAAATTTAAAAATATAAGATGGTTAAACAAGACAGAATCCAAGGCAAAAAGCTCTAATCTGGTCAAAGAGAGTAATTTATATTAGTAAAAATTCTGTTGTTTCTTTTTCTTTTTGCTTCGATCACATTTCTTTTATTCTTAAATACAATATTTTGTATGAATGTGAAGAATAAAATAAAGAGAACTTACAAGACAAGCTGATATTTCCATTCCCTTTAATTTTATCTGCTTGGAGTTATTTATGCCTTTCCAACCTCCCCCTTCATTTTAAAACTAAAAAAACACAAAAAACTTAGCAAAGTGTGGCTATGTGTTGTAGGTCCCTCTTCATTAATTTTGCCTGGTGAGCAAATATTATAAAATGAATATTTTCCCCTATATTATGTTTATCTGCTATCCTGGGTTCCTTATAATGCAATCATCTATAACTCTTCCCTATATTTAAAAAAATTATTTAAATTATATTCACTTAAAAATAACAGCTTCATTGAAATATAATTCACATGCTTTAAAATTTACCCTTTTACAATATACAGATCAGTGGTTTTTAATATTTTCACAAAGCTGTGCAACCATAAGCACTATTTAATCTTAGAACCTTTCATCACCCCAGAAGAAGACCTCATAACAATTTGCAGTCACTTTCCATTTCTCTTTATCCTATAGCTCTAATCTACTTTGTCTTTGTGAATTTTCCTATTCTGGACATTCCATATAAAATGTGGCTTGTTATATCTGACGTTTTGCTTAGTATGTTTTCAAGGGTCATCAACGTGGTAGCATCTATATGGACACTTCATTCCTTTTAATGGTCAAATAATATTCCATTGCACAGATATAGAATATTTTGCTTATCCATTCATAAGTTGATGGATATTGGGTTCTTTCCACTGTTGGGCTATTATGAATAATGCTGTTATGAACATTCATGTACAAGTTTTTGTGTAGACATATTTTATTCAATTCTCTTGGCCATGTGCCTACAGTAGAATTGCTGAGTCATATGCTAACTCTGTGGTTAACATTTTAGGAATGGCCAAACTGTTTGGCTGCACCATTTTATAATCCTACCTAAAATTTATGAGGGTTTCAAGTTCTCCACATCCTCACCAATACTTGCTATTGTTATACTTGTCTTCTTTTTTATTTTAGTCATCCCAGTGGTTTAAAGTAGTATTTCATTGTGGTTTTGATTTCCATTTCCCTAGTGCTAATGATGCTATATATATTTTCATATACTTATTAACCATTTGCATATCTTGTTTGGAGAAAGAAATGTCCATTCAAATCCTTCGCCTATTTTAAATTGATTGTATTTTTAAGGTTGAGTTGTAAGAGTCATGTATGTACTGCATGCAAGTTTTTTTCAAGTATTTGGTTTGCAAATATTTTCTCCCATTCTGCGTCTTGTCTTTTCACTTCTGGATTGTATCCTTTGAAACACCAAGGTTTTAAATTTGATAAAGTCCAATTCATTTGTATTCTGTCACTTCTGCTTTTTGTGTCATATGTAAGAAACTACTGCCTAATCCAAGCTAATGACAATTTGCTTCTATATTTTCTCTTAAGACTTTTACAGTTTTAGCTCTTACATTTAGGCCCGTGGTTCACTTTGAGCTATAATTTTGTATATGGTATGAGAGAGAGTCCAATTTTATTTTTTTGCATGTGGATATCCAGTTGTCTTGATATCATTTATTGAAGATTATCTTCCCCTCATTGTGTTGTCTTGGCACCCTTGTCAAAAATCAATTGACCATACTTTGAACAGTTTTATTTCTGGACTCTCAATTCTATTCCACTGATTCATATATGTCTGGGTTCCTTGAATTTCTGTATAACTTTTAAAATCAATTTGTCAATTTTTACAAAAATTCTGCACTAATATTTTGATGCATTGAATTTGTAGATCAATTTGGAGAATACTGCCATGTCAACATTAGGTCTTCCAATCCATGAACATGAGATGTTTTTCAATTTATTTAGGTCTTCTTTAATTTCTTTCAGTGACGTTTTATACATCCTTTGGTGTTTTGGTGTACAAGTCTTGCACTTATTTTGTTAAATTTATTCCTAAGTATTTTATTCTTTTTATACTATAAATTGATTTAAAAATTATATTTTTGGATATTCACTGCTAGCATATAAAATTATATTTGACTTCTTTAAATTGATCTTGTATCCTGCAATCTTGCTGAATTATTAGTTCTAATTGTTTGTTTGGCTTTTACATTTCCAATCTGGACACTTTTTCTTTTTCTTGACTAGTTGCCCTGGCAACTATATGTGAGAGCAGACATCTTTGTCTTATTCCTACTCTTAGGGAGAAATATTAAGCTTTTCACCACTAAAGATATTAGCTGTGGTTTTTTTGTAGATGTACTTTATTAGGTTGAAGAAGTTTCTTTCTATTCCTGGTTTATTAAATATTATCATTAGAATATGTTGGATTTTTTCAAATATTTTTTTCCTCTATTGAGATGATCACATATTCTTCATTCTCTTGATAGGATATATTACACTAATTAATTTTCATGTCAAATTAACTGTGCATTCCTGGAATAAATCCTGCTTAGTCATAGGATATAATTCATTTTATTTGTTGCCAAATTTGGTTTTTTGTTATTTTTTATTCTATATTTGGATTTTTTATTTCTTAAGTTGATTTCAGTACTTTGTGTCTGTCTTTCTAGCAATTTTTCCATTTCATCTAGTTATCTAATTTTCTGCCATATAATTAATTGTTCATGGTGTTCCCTAGTAATCCTTTATTTCTGTAAGACTGGTAGTGATGTCTGCTTTGTATTGTATTTATGTGGATATTTAATCATTTTCTTTTAAGTTCTAAGAAAATATCTTAACTTTTGATTGACAGCATGGCTTCCTATAATACTCCATATGCTATTCAGTCTTAATTACTATATTTAAAAATGTAGCATTATTTTTTCATATACTTAGGTTGTTTGGCTCTAACATGAATTGTATTGTCCTTTAAAATATTTTGTGCAGCTCTTGAAAACTTCTTATAATTAGGTGATACCTTTCCTAGTCTCCTGAACATTATTTTTGTTGGGAAGGGGGACTTAAATTTAGAGTTTCAAATACTCATTTGAATCAAAAGTTATAGTTCACTTAAAACAATAAGTCATAATAAAATAAAAATCTAACATTTGATAAAATAACATTTGATAAAATAACATTTAATAAGCATTTACTACATGCTAGGTATTGTGTAATACACTCTATGTGAAATCTCAGTATATCAACATAAACTGCCTTTGAGTAATGTTACATATCACAAAACCAAGATTTAGAGAAATTAAGTAACATGCTCAATATCATATAGCTAGTAATTATGGAACAAAAGTCTGAGCCCAGTTTTGTCTGACTGCAGAGCTGACACTCTTACCCAGTGGTTGACAAACATTTTTAAAAGGGCCAGACAGGAACTATTCAAGGATCTGGTTTTCGTAGCACTGACTTAAGTCTACTGTTGAATTGAGAAAGCACTCCTTAACAATATGTAAATAAATTGGCATAGCTGTGTTCCAATAAAACTTTATTTATAAAGAAAAGGCAGTGTACCTGCAGACAATAGCTTGCCATCCTTTGAAATTAACCAATATTCCATGCTGCCCTAATTCTTCCTCAAAGCCTTCCCTGCTTATCACATAGATGAATTTCTTTTGTTTCTGGCCTTCTATCATAGTAACTATTATAATAACATAGCCTTAAGTCACATATCTTTGTTTTTATATAAACGTGTTTTGTAATATCTTCTTTTGTTAACTATATTGACAAAAGATTATGCCAAATAGTAAGTGATTTTACATATTTTGTTATATCTCCCTATAGTGTACAAGCCTATGCTAGAGACTGACTGTAGAGGAGTTCAGAAATTTACATGTGGCTATATCTGGAAAGCCTTGTTTCAATAAAGTCGCTCACCTAAGGTAACATAATAGACATGCAAAAATTAGACAGTAAAGACGTCAATATGGAAATGCAAAGACAATTGCAATATATCAAGGTTCTATGCTCAACATCTTTGATTATGGCTTTTTTAAGGCAATGGGAAAAAAATCAATGCACTTGTTTCCATTTTCTCAATTTCAATTTTCTTCTCAGGCTTTCCTATCTCAAGAAATCATAATTCATCAAAACCATAAATCCAAGATGTGTCATTTTATGAATGAGTCACAATTTAGGTAATAATCACTCTACAGATGTTAATATTTTTTACGTTTTAGAAATGGATAATAGCACCATTTTTCAGGGTAACAAATTTTTAGAGTGAGTTCCCCTGAAGGGGAACAATGGCTTATTTTGCTTTCTCAGGCAGCTAAGCAAATCTTCTTAAAAGGAATCCTTATGCTTAAAATTTTTTTCATTTGTACCATACCCATATTTATTTTTCTTTTTTTGAGACAGTGTCTCTCTCTGTCGCTCTGTTGCCACCAGCAGTGGCACCATCGTAGCGCCATCAGGCTGGTCTCAGAACTCCTGAGCTCAAGCAATCAATCCTCCTGCCTCGGCCTCTCAGAGTTCTAGGATCATAGGTGTAAGACACCACCATGCCTGGCCTATACCTGTATTCTTGAATGCAGCCTCTACAGAGAGAGTCTTAAATACTTTTAGATTTAAAGCAGATTTATAATAAAATTGCCAAGTTTTATAAAAATTTTTTGTAATGAAAAGTACAGAAAAAATATTAGATGCAGTATTGGGTAGATGGCCTTTTAACCAGAGATACCATTAATCTCTGAGGGACTTGAAATTTGATAATCACATAAGTGAAAACTTGATGTGGGAAGGTTAGAGTTTGCTAAACAAACAAACAAACAAACAAAAAAAGGCACCAGAAAAAGTTAGAATAGGAAGGAATAAGGAATTTAAAGTTAACATGATTTTAGTCATTGCTGAAGTTATTGATGGTTACCCAAAAGTCATTCTCAAACTTTTGTTACCCTGCTCCACCAGAGGCCGAAAGTCATTGATATCTCAGAATCCCTTAAAGATAGGGACAGCCACATGACATGGACAAGTGCACTGAGGATATTTGCTAGTGGTCTTTGGGAAGACTTTTATTTCCTGATTAAAAGAGAAAGACCCAACAAGCACAACCATTCCCCATTTTTCTTTCTTTGAACAGGAATATGTTATCTACATTAGCAGAAGCATCTATCTTACAAGCAGGAGAGAAATCATGAGGACAAAACCCTGATGACATTGAACCTGTAAACAAAAAGCAAACCACTACTCTCCTCAGACTTCTTGTTCTGGAAAAATGTTAATATATCCCTATTGTTTTATGTCATTGTGCCAAAAGCACTTCTTATTGATATATATACTTTTAAATTATTTTTTAAATTGTTTACTCACATAATGTGAGTAAAAATTTGCTTTTAAGATAATCCTGGGTAAAATTTCTTTCTCTTTCAAAATGTTTAATTCTATGTTGCTAATTATTAGTATAATCTGTTATATTAAAAAAAATAAGTAGCTATTATTAGGCCTTTGTAATTTTAAGTTATTGGCATTTTTAGAAGAACACATCAAAAACTTTGAAACATAGAAAAAAATATTGACTTAGGTTTAGTTAATGTATGTTGTATTCAAGATTTCATAATATAACTTTTAAAAAGCATACTAACTTACCAAAATCAAAAATTATACCAGTGTTAGGTAGCTGTAGGATACTGATATTGTACCATCTGGTATTATATGTCAAAGAACTTATGATGTAAGATACTATTTAACCTGCCTTAGACATAGAATACATGAGTTTATATCTGTAAGCAATTTAGGATACCAAGTAGTGGTTTCTTAACTGGAAGGTTAAATATATCTCCAAAACACTAATGCCTTCAATGATTTTTTTTTTTTTTTCAGATTCCTCTACAGTTTATTGTTACAGCAGAAGTCGTGGGAGACAGGAGGGCACCCTCCACACATAATGCAGTGGGGTCAGAACCCTGGGGTAGCCCTTTCCACCCCTATGCCAAGCCCCAAGCAGTCCAGCCCAAGCTTAGCTCCCTCCCCGTCCCACTCTAGATGCACACCTACAGCTACCAAAGTTAGTGCAGCCAAATGGCCCCAGGCCCCTCCTATTGCCCACCTAGAGCCAATCCCTAGCTCCTGGGAGAGATGTCCTAATATCTCTTAGGGACCCAGGCCCCTAAATTATCCTCCCCCATTTTTGTGTTAAGGTGGAGAGGGTATGTGTCCTCTCTCTCTGATTTAGGTGTCTGTAGATGAGGGATAAGAGGTTGGTGCGGTTGTCATGGTGCCTCCATCAGATTCTCCCTACTTATCCCATATTTGCAAGGGGAGGGGATTTGGGGCTGGGACTCCATTTACCAAAGCCTTCAATGATTTTAAATTCTTTTGTGAAGCACACAACAATTAAATGCTTCAATGGGTTCTTGCCTATTGTCTCAGCGACTTGGGAGGCTGAGGAAGGAGGACTGCTTGAGGCCAGAAATTCAAGACCAGCCTGAGCAACATAGGGAGACCCCCATCTCTAAACAACATTAACAAATAATAGTTTATCTGGGTGTGGTGGCATGTGCCTGTAGGCTCAGCTACTTGGGAGCCTGAGGTGGAAGAATTGCTTGAGCCCAGAAATTTGAGCCTTTAGTGAGCTAAGACTGTAGTCTGGGTTACAGGGGAAGATCCTGTCTCTAAAAAAACCAAACCCAAACAAGAAATGTTACATAACTGATTTAATTCAAGTGAATGGCAAAAATTATACATCATAATACAGTGTCTATAGCATACTACTAAAAGGTGGAAAAACAATAAAATTAACTATCTCTTCAAGTTAGAGTAGGTTAAAAGACCTCAAATAACATAATTTAGGTTATCAAGAAAATGACAGAATTAATCCAATGTGGGTAAAATATCAAAAGTTTTCCAGTCAAATTTTCTGAGTCTATTTTGGAAAAGGCCATGATGCTGGGGGGAAATGGACTACAAATTGATAGATACTCATTGAATCGCCTGGTTATGCTATAGAAATCACTTTGTGACATTTGAGCTGTTCTTACTGGGGACCCTGTATGATATATATCTGGGAAAAACAATAACCTTAGGAAAATAACGTTATTAAATCAAAATAAATTCAATCTGCTTTCCTTCCCATACTAAATTAAGAGCTAAGCAGAGCTCAGAAGGCTCTTTTCTGAGGCAGAACGAGAACAGGGCCTCCAAGCAGTGGCTGGAGCTGAAAGTAGGAGCTGCACAGGGGTCAGCACTGAGCATTGCTAATGCCACGTTGCAGAACTCATCTCTTCCCCATGATGGCTCAAAGATGACAAATACCCATATAATTCAGGTTTAATATGCCTTAATAAGACCCCCCGAGACAACCATCTCACTGAAAATAGATCAAAACGAGTTACATTTTAGTTAAGATAAGCCTTGTATTATTAATACACTTATCTGTTTTTCTTTAATTCTCTTTGTTAAGGGAAAAAAGTCAGGGAAAGAATGTGTACGTGTGTGTTTGTATGGGGGGTTGGGAGTTGTTACTTAAAAGTACATCTTTAAATCAGCAGAGTTCTAGAGGCAGGGAAAGAAAAGGACCACACAAACTTCAAATGGCATCTAATGAATGAATTCATATCGAAAGCACACACATACATGCAAGGTTGCAGTTAATACCAATATTTGCTCTATTCATTCAGAAATCCAACATAAGGTGGCAATATTTATATTTAGCTCTAATAAAAAGCAACTATTGTGGGCACAGGGCTGAATTTCGTGCTAAAACAGATGTCTAAGAACAATTCATTTTTCTAGCTGCACTTGTTGTAAAATGATGCTCCATTACAGGGTGCCAAATAGTTGAACAAATTGTTACCACCTACCAAGTATAGACAATGAGGTTCTCAACATAAATACAAAGGTCAATGAAACTGGGTCTTAGTTCCAAAGATACTAAGTATCTGGGGGAAGACATTATGAACTCGGCTAACTGCACAAGGCTGGGTGCTAAGCATTAAGGACAATGTCAAAAGAACATGAAAAGGAAGATTAATCAGTAGTTCTAAGTCAATTTGTATCCATCAGGATGAGAGTAAAGCTATGTTAAAAAAGCAAACAAAAGACAAATATTTTCTATAATTAATTTTATTATTAAAGAATTATTTACAATTAACTATATTTGTCCAGGTCTTATAATGATGAAAAAAATATTGAATTCTTAATTCTAAGCCTAATCAGATTTATTTGGCTTTCTGAAAAGCCAAATACAAAAAAACAATAAATGCCCAACTCCATACATGCTTAAACAAAATGAGGATCAGTGTGACTTCCTTTTCTTTCCTTCTTCTCTTCCTTCCTTTTTTTTTTTTTGGAAGAAATTATTAGAAAATTGGAAGAGCAAATTCAGTTTTTATAGAATGAAATATGCTTTTTATAGATAAACTTCAACAAAGGTATGTCTCCAGAGCCTTGATGTTAAACCATGGTGAGCCACGGGTTTCCCTGGCTATGAAATGCAGACCTTAGGTGCCACCAGTTGCAGACTTCTCTCTCCTCACCCATATTGCCTATCTCTGAAATGCATTTAGAAATGTTGGCACCCAAAGTTGTTGTCTGTATAGCCAACACAGTCTGAATGAAACTGGGCTCAATCAAAAGCTAACACAAAGACATTCTCAGAAAGACTAATGTACTGCATAGTAATCATTCTGTGACGTTAACTAATTCTTGTCTATCAAAGTGCAAAATGTCTCAATGTGTACATTATAGAAGTATTGGCTAATGGTTCTAATTAAGTAAGTGATTATAGGGCAACTTCTTTATGCTGAGCATGACATAAGGTATTCAGGACCAACAAAAGATAGAAAAAAAGTATATGGTCTCTAGGAGCTAATAATAATCTTGTTACTTAAAACACACTTTCTAAACTTTAAGTACTAAGTTCTGAAAACATGAGAGGTAAGATTAAACAAATAAAACAAAACCCGTTATTTGTGTATAATAGTTAATCCTGATCCCCAAAGCTTTGGAATTTGTTTAAATAAAAAGGCTCTTGCTTTTATTTTTGACTTATCTTTATTGTCTAGTTCAAGTACCTCTGTTCTCTGTTTTTGAGGCAGAAACCATTCATTTTAGGTTTTTACTTCTTTTTAACATTTTGTCCAAATAATGTTTCACTTAGAAGTGAATGTGTACATGCAGAATCTTTTATGCTTTAGCAACCCACAATTGTTAAAAATCTAATGAATTAATGCCAGTCTGATTCCAGTTAAAATGACAATGTAGAAAAGTAATGTCTCCCATTATGGATACAGACCTCTAGAAATGAATGATTGGGGGTCGGGGGAAACCCATGAAATCAGTTAAAGGCATTTAACAAAAAATACCAACTCTCTTTTCTCTTTTGCTAAACATGTTTGTCAAGCAGTTTTCTTCATATCTATCCCCCGTTTCCCCTCTGCACCAAAACCATTGATCTTGAACCTTCAAGTCTTGCTCTTTTGTGCATCACGTATCAGTGAAACCTCCTGTTAGAAATCTATGCTACCACTCACTTATTTTTATTCAATAGGCATAAAATTAGAATTTTTAAAGAAAAGTCTAAAGTATATTGTAAGTTGAAATTAACCAAGTCTTTGGTTAAAGAACAATCATCCCCAGAGAAATTTCCATTCAAGAGAGAAATTCTGCACTCTGTTGCTTTTCTTTCTTTCTCATATCACATATTTACTGATAGCCTGATACAAACAGTAAAAATCAAGAGCAGACTAAATAAAAATATGCTCTTAATGTAGGTAGTACTTTACATAAAATTATAAACTGCCATATAATGAGCCTTCAAAACACCAATCTGGGAAATTTTTCAGATTACTTGAGAGTGAATTAAAATGAGTCAAGAGTTTAAGGTAATAAATGCCCAAGTACATATATTGCTAATGATTGTCTTCCATATAAAAATGTGGTCTTCATATTTCCAAATGATGTAGGAATCAAATCTATTTTATTGGCACACTAAAAAGGACCCAAATCTTGAAAACAGGTAAAAATTCAGTACTTAAATACAATAAACTCATTCATTCCTAATGAGATTCTAGTCTTTATGATACCTCAGTGCAGCAGATCTATATAGTTGGGATTCAAAGTACATCTGAATTTCAACTGATTTACTTTCTGTTCATTTTTTTTGCTTATTGTTTCCCAATAAAATTCTTTCCAAAAGATCTCTTAATAAAAACTCTGAAAGAACTTCATTGCACATATTATTATTTTTTTTTCACATATTATTATTAATTATTATTACATGGAAGACATAACCCAGTGACAGCAAATAGTTAATTTTACAAAATGAATTAGTAATGTAGTCTGAGAGAGAGAATCTAAGACTCCGATTTAGGACAATCCACTTAGTCACAAATAATAAGGGCAAACACAATCTTTTCCAAGCCTCACTATACTCTAGTACTCACTCCACCCCCCCCCCCCAATCATTTTCACAGGGTCATAGCAACGATGGGAATTAATTTCTCTAGCAATGACAGCAAAGATAAAATCTGATCCTTACCATGGTTGCTAAGTTTAGTGGCTACCGTTGCTTTTTCTTTCTTCTAAGCTCTTCATTGCTTCTGATAACTTACCTGATCTGCTTAGAGATAATCTAAAAGCAGCTGTTTTTCTAATATCTATCTGTATATATATTTCTCTGGTGTGTGAGAATGTGAGAAGGAAGAAATATATACTGATAAGTCACTTAGGATTATCAGTAGTAGCACTCAGTAGGACTGAACTTGAAGACAGGAACATAATTCCTCTGAGCCATTTCTTTTCAGAAAGAAATTTTGGGTGCCTTACAAAAATAAAATTCAAAATCCTAAGTAAATAAGGAAATCATGAAAATAGAAGAAAATAAAAGGCAATTATTCCATTTTATTGACCCTAGTTTAAAAAAAACACTAAAGTATTCAAACACACTATGAAATATACAACTGTCACAATGAAGGCATTTCAGAGCAAAATGTGCTGCAATATGCTGCTATGATTAAAAGCCATGTAATCTGAGGAATCTCTGTAACAAAAAGAAAATGAACTAGGCAAAAAGCTTCTTACTACTTTTCTAAAAATAAAAGGCTGTAATTTTGTCATAGTTACACAAAGGTAGGTAAGACTTTCATCTTTATCTAGCATTACAGCATATTTCCATCCATAGGTATTATAATTACATTCAAAGGAATATACATGGTTTAATACGGAGAATAAACTATTATTCTATGATACTACATGTGTTTGTAAACCTGAACTCATCATAACATGCGCTAAGGGTAATCATTTAGCACATACTCTCTACACAGAGAAAAGATTCTCACACAGCTTTCCTTATACTCTTGTTTTTTAAAATGTACAAATATCACCGGACACAAACGAGAGAATAAGGAGCAACAATGAAGTACACCATATGTTCCCAGAGTAGGCTGAGTCCAGGTCTTTGTTCCAATATTCCAGAGCAACTGGAAGAAAAGCTAAGTACCCATCCATTAAAATACATTTTTACATTATTGCTGGCAAAAGTTATACTTCTGATAGGTTCAGTCAGAACCCATGCTATCCTGACTATTTCTGCTCGCATTTGCTTCTTTAATACAGATCTCTTGCAATTCTAGGAACCTGCAATACAACCACCCTGAATAACAGTTTGATAGCAGGACAATCTGATAAACAACACGAAGGATAGACATTGAAGAATGCAAAGTTATTTTCCTAGTTAAACAGTTCTGAAGTAATTCTATGTCAATGAGAAAATGTTTGCATTTTACCAGCTACGCACCTATTCAGATATCATCTACCTTCTCCTCATTTATAGCAGGGTCTCCCTCAATCTTGAGATCTCGTAGAACAGTTTTAATGGTGTAACTCAAACCAAAACCACTAACCACGCCCTTTATGCCCAGAGTCAAGCTTCCTTTTGCTTTTTTCTCCTCAAAGTCCAAAAATGTAAATCTTTCACCCAAAAGGGTTTGCACCGGTTTCCTAACCCAAGGCAGACTCTTTCAGCTATGCCCTGGTGTAATTCCTATTGGAAGCTTTCTCCGGGGCAATGTGAAACGCCGGGAAGAGACACCCACGCTTACCTCCCACACACCTGCAACCCCTGGCGGGATGCTGGAGCTAATGCTCCGAGACTGCTCTCCGCTCTGCTCTCGTTCCTGCTCTCCTCTCCCGGGAAACTACAGCGCAGCCCGAGCCTTCGGCGTCTACAGGGACCCAAGCTCCGCCCCCTCCTCTAGTTGGCGAATTCGGCGGCTGTTGCTCCTCCCCCTGCTGTTCCTGCCGCTGCCCCGGCTGGAGACAGCGGGGAGCAGCTGCGCGGGTACCTTTCCTCTGCCCGCACTTCGGCAGCTGCTCTGCCACTTCTCTTCCCGTGGGTTCATTTTCCCATCACAAGCTTTACACCTGGAGCTGCCTCCTGCCCCGCCTGGGCGCCTCTGCGGGGAGCCCAGTCTCAGCCTATCCTGCCCCGACCCGACGGTCTGGCTGCTCGGTGTGGCTAGGGTTTGGCTGCTCTTGGGGAAGCTGCCGCTTCGCGAGGGACGTCCCCAGATCGCGCTCTCCCTCCACCCCGCGATTTCCTCGCGGCTTCCTTTGCACCGGCACAGCATACAGAGCCCAGCAACCCCACGCTCCCCACCTCAGGCCCCTCACCCCCTTCCTTCCTCTGCTCCGCTAGCCCGCCCCCTCAATGGGTGAGGCGCGGGCAGGGCCGACCCTGCACCCTGATTGGCGCAGGTGAGAGTAGGCCCCGCCCTTCCTCTCCTTTGCGTGCACCCTCTCTCTTCATCTCACCTCCTCCCTCAAAGGCAGGGAACTCTCCTACTATTGGCTAGAGATGCCCCCACCCATGGCCTCAGGCTCTCCCGTATAGCCTGCCGGGAAGTGTAGTCCTTTGCGCGTAGGAATCGCCAAAAACGCCGGCGAGTGGAACTACGAGTCCCCACAGGCCCCTGCGCGACTCCGGCTGGGCAGGATTCCGGACAACGCCTGGTTCCTCTCAGGTCCTTCCGGCGTCGCCGGAGTGAATTGATCCGGAGTTGAAGAGGGCTCCAAAGGTGGGAAGTGAAGTCAGTGCCTCAGTTGCCGGTAAGGTGTAGCTGTTCTGCTCCAGTCCCCGTAGCTCCACGCGGAGCAAAAGAGGTCTGGGTTCACCCAGGGGCCGTGGCTGAAGCACTCGGGCTTGGTTTTGGCAGGCGAAGCCGACGGGGCTGGGAGCGGGGCCCTATGGGCGTAAGCGAGGTTACCTTACGCGAGTGGCGTAAAGCGGGTTTGTAAATGCCGCCTGCCCGGCTTGGGCCTGAACGCCTCCAGGAAGTCTCCTCTAGGTGGAGGCGGGAGGGGAAGAGCGAGGTTGGCCTCTGGTGCCCCCAGAGAAGAGAGAGGGCGGATGTGCCTGGGGTGGGGTCCTCTGAAGGTGTGGCTTGGGAGAGAGAGAGGTGAGGCTGCTGTTTTCCCTCAGCTTTATAAGTAAGATAGGGACCGAGTGAAGAAGGGGAGGGTGCTCGGGAGTCTGCTTTTGGGGTGACTCAGGTTATTGCCCTCTGAGGGAAGAGGAAAATTGGAGAAGGAAGAGTCAAATGTTGGCTGAGGTTCACGGATTCCGTTCCAGTGTAATGAGGTGGCCCCTCTAAGGAGGTATTTTTGCCTTAAGCAGAAAATCTTGACCCTCTTAGGTGTAGTACCTAAGATATGTTTACTCCTTTACTGTTTTTAAAGCGCTTTCATGTTGGGATGCTGATTAGGAAACTGAGGGAATATAAGACGTGCCCAAGGTCACACAAATAGGGACAGATCTGAATCTAGTCCATTTCGAGTCCAACTTCTGAACTAGAGCTACCGCCTCAAAAAGAAAGAGTGGGGTTGGTTGTGTTTTGTGTGTGAAGAGGGTGAAGGAAGTTGCAAGTAATGGTATTTTATGTAGTATTTCTCAGATGAAGAGTTGTTTTTTTGAGCTGGGATGAAATTCCTCAATAAAGGAAAGATTCTCTCTGACCTTTTGGGAAAATAAAAAGAAAGGATCATCTTGAATTTACATATTTTTTCTTTTTCTTAGGGATATATTAAAAGGTAAATTTTACTTCCACAGGTCAGTTTTAAGAGAGTTAATGAGATAGGAGAACATAAGTTATACAGTATATCCTATCCTTACAGTTAAAAGTATACCCCTTTACCTTTCTACCTTAGGACTGTTTTTACTCTCATTTTGTAAAACTGACAACAGTGGGATTGTGAAAAGTGTGAAATTTTTCACAGAACTTTACACTTTTTCAAATAATGTTGCACCAAGGAGAGTTTGGTGTGCTCATTACTAGAAAAGAAGATACATTGCATTTCTTGGAGGTAACATATTACTTTTTGTTTACTTTTACCCTCATTTTCTTGACTCTAAGGAGTATGTGTATTTGAGTATATGAATGATAAAATCAAGCTCTTGCATATTTTATTTTTCTTTGCATCATCTGTGACTTCTAATTCATTTTTATTTTACATTAAAAAGTGAAAAAGCTTTTATTTTACATTGAGCAGATAGCACTGTGCTTATTACAGTCTTATACTCTATAATTATTATGGCCAATATAACTCATGAATATTATTATTGGATAGGTTTTTAATAGAATTGGGGAAATATGTTCATTGATGTCAGGATTTCTTCATGATAAGTTTATATCCATAGAGGATACTTACAATCAGCAGGTAATCAATCATGATTTACTGTTATATATGTAGACTATCAAAATATGCTGAATTTTGAATGCACCCAGCAATTATCATCAACAATGTGTTTAAGTTTTGAATGCAGAAACACTTTCTAGGATCAGAGGTATTTTGTTCCCTTATGACTGAAGTTAAGATGGTCTGGAAATGACTTAAAATACAAGAAGTCTGATACTATAGAATGAAGTAAAATCAGGAATAACATAGCACCATAAGTGACAGAGTACACAGGCAAGGAAGAACGAACTAAAAAAATGGAAAATTATGTGGGGATAACTGGCTTTGTGCTGATTAGAAGGGTGTGGTAGTTGAAGTAGACCATAAAGTGAACATGAGTCAGTGATGGTAAGGCAAGATGTTAATGCATTTTCTAGATGGCAATGTAGGCATTGCCTTTTGTTGGGGGAGGTGTGAAATGAGTTCTTCTAACTTTTGGCATGTAGCTATGTGGTTATAAGAAGAGATTTTGAACTAAAAGGAAAATTTGGAAATAAATAAAATTAATATAATACACTTGTTCATTGTATATTAGTTTTTGTCCTTAGTTCAGTTCTACCACTAACTTCTCATTATCTCTGAAGTCAGTTATAGTTTTGATATTTCACCAATGTTGGAACGCAGAGTAAGGTATCTTGAATTTATTGCCTTTCAGTCACATGCTGGAGTATGTGGTCATTTTGGATCTTGGCAAATTTGGATAATTAAGAGTTCACAGAGCAATGTATACGCTTTCATTTTTATAGTAGTTTCTAGTCCACATTTGTTCTTATTTGGGGCTTTTTGCAGGAGCCTTTGTCAGCTTTTGGATAGCATCTCTTAAAGGACTTAGGATATCTTTCATATACATCTATCTCTCTTTCTTTCAAGGATATAAGGTCTGTAAGAACAGGAGCTGTATTATCATTGTAGTCTCAGTAGCTAGGATAATTGGATACCTATTTACAAAGAGAATGAAAGGGCTCAGATTGATTAAGTGACTTGTCCAAGGTCATGCAAGTAGTGACTAGTGGGACTAAGGTATAATCCATATCCTCTGACAGCAGATCTTTAATGTGTAATATAGACTTAGTTCTCTTATTTATGTGAGAAAAACACTTAAATTTGATTTAAATACTGTTTACTGCTGATAGTTTATCTCCTCTACTCCTGTCCAGCTCTCCATTCTTATCCCCAGCCTTCCTCATTTATTGTGCCTTTCTTTCAGTTATTACATACATAATCTCCTTCCTGACTGGGTGCCTTCTCCCTGCCTGGACTGTTTCCTCCTCCCTTTCCCAAATATGGACAACTCCTAGTCAATTTTCATGTCTCAGTTTAAATGTCATTCCTCAGGGAACCTTGCTGTTCTTCCCCAAATCAGAGTAGATCCCCACTGTATCTTCACCATACTGTGTACCCCTTTGTGGCATCATTATAATGGGAACTTAATTCAGTATTTTCTTTGATAAGTGTTTGTCTCCCTTGCTAGACTATCTGCTATCTGAGCAGGGTCCTCCCATTTGTCTTGTGTCTTACCACAGTACTTACACAGTACCTGGCACAAAATAAATGTTCAGTAAATACTTGCTGAACGAATGAATGAGTACATTCATGCACAGTGCCTCCAGCACTTTGCTAGGACAGAAATACAGAAATGAGTAAAACAGATATGCTTCCCACTTTCATGGAGGATGGAAGTTTATAGGAACTTTCAAATGAACTATAAAGCTTAGACAGGTTAGATACAAAGGAATTGTTGGCAGAAGTTTAGTGTAAATTGTGGAAAGATGTTTGTTCTTTATTCTGAGGTGTCTCCAAATCAGGATTAAGTAGTTTTCTATGTGGAAATGACAAAGGAGTCAATTTAATTTGCAGCAAAATTACCGTATAACAGCATTTTACAGACCTTATCACTGTTGTGCTTTTTGCAAACAGCATTCATTATAGCAAAATATAGACATGGAAGAAACTAACTTTAATGGACTCTGTTTTCTAATGTTATCTCATTTTGTCCTCAAAACTATTATTTCATTTAGATAGTATTAAGACTATTTTATAGCTGAGGACACCAAGGAATTAAGTTAATTTACTTTTTAACTCAAAGAAATGTAATGAAATTGCTAGTTTCCAGTGGGTAGATACTCCAGCCAAGGTTGGAGGAATTTAGATCTGTCTCCATGCTTTTCCTTTTTTTTTTGCTTTGTTTTTACCCATGGGATCTTCCTATGAATTTTACCTTTAATATTGCTTGCTTTAGACAAAGTGACTTTGTAAAATTGAGTAGTTCTTATTTCAAAGGGATTTATATTTTGGGCTGCTTGAAAATTTTCGTAGGCTGGGCGCAGTGGCTCATTGCCTGTAATCCTAGCACTCTGGAAGGCCGAGACAGGAGGTCAGGAGTTTGAGTCCTGCCTGAGGAAGAGTGAGACCCCATCTCAACTAAAAATAGAAAAAGTTAGCTGAGCATGGTGGTGTGCACCTGTATAGTCCCAGCTACTTAGGAGGCTGAGGCAGGAGGATTGCTTGAGCTCAGGAGTTTGCACAGTGAGCTGTGCTGATCCCAGGGCACTCTAGCCCGGGCAACAGAGCAAGACTATGTTTAAAAAAAAGAAAATGAAAGAGAGAGAGAGAGAGAGAGAGAGAGAAAATTTTTGCAATATTTAAGTGGGTCTTATTTGCTTTAAACCTAGATACTTATAAACATAAAAAGATCATTTTTAAAATGGGCTAAATTTAAAACTAAGTTTCAGAGATACATTGTGTTAGGTTTTGGTCTTGAAAACAAATTCTGCAATCTTCTGTGAAACCACAGGAATGGCATAGAATAAATTCAACAGCTTTGAGTTGCTGTAGTCTTACATGCCTTCATGGATATACCAATTCACTCTCCCACAAGATATTGTCAAAAAGTGATTGCTGATATTTGGCTTTAAAATTTTATAATGCTCCTAGTTTTTCTTAAATACAAGTCTTTACTGAGTCCTAAACATATTTTTTTAAAAGCCAGTCTTGATGTTATTTGAATCTTGGATAAAATTTTCGTATTTACGTGGTATAACAAGTATGTGAAGGATAAAATTGAAGTATTGCTTCTTATATGTTGTTGGACTATTAAGGTCATTATGATAGGTAATGTTACTAAGAATTTTAAGCCAATTCTATGATAAATAATTTTTCTCTGTAATAGAAACTATAACAATGATGTAGAAGTTAAATAGTATAATTGATTCTGTGTATTATTGCATTTGAAATGGTAAAGTAAGTTGCAATCTTTGAGGCTTATACTTTAGGGATATATGTACATACACATACACCTAATGTAAAAAAATGAAAGCAGCTTTTTTATAGCAATTAGAAATAATTTATTTGCTAAAAGGTAAACAGTGTGGTTTGGTGGTTTATTTTGTCTTTATGAAGATGGAAATTTCAGTTTTCCCATTTAATCTACAAAATTTAAATGTATCTTGAATGTATTGTAATAGTCCAATCTTATTTTTCAGGGTCACCCTTATATTTTTCATTTATGTAATCATTTTTTTAATCACCCAAAATCATGTGAACGTGTTCAGTCTCATTCTTCTACAGTTGCTTAGAATCACATGTTGCCTGTAGGGTAAAAGAAAAAAAGTAAAAAAGGATTTTACTAACAAGCTTATGAGTTATTGGGTAATAGCAGTGGAATGGAACATGTTAAATGGTAGGCACTATTATATACTCAGGTCAGTCCCTTAGAAATAAGTTAACAGAAGTAAGTCTAAGTTGCATAATAATGGGCTGGGCTCTGTGCCTCTTGCCTGTAATCCTAGCACTCTTGGAGTCGGAGGCCGGTGGATTGCTCGAGGTCAGGAGTTCGAAACCAGCCTGAGCAAGAGGGAGACCCCATCTCTACTATAAATAGAAGGAAATTAATTGTCCAACTAATATATATAGAAAGAATTAGCTGGGCATGGTGGCACATGCCTATAGTCCCAGCTACTTAGGAGGCTGAGGCAGAAGGATTGCTTGAGCCCAGGAGTTTGAGGTTGCTGTGAGCTCACTGATGCCATGGCACTCACTCTAGCATAGGCAACAAAATGAGACTCTGTCTCAAAAAATAAAATAAAATAAAATAAATTGCATAATAATGATCTTTTGGTTCATTCACTTATTAAGTATATGCCATGTGTGAAATTGCCTTAAATCTACTTTGGAATGAGTTGGAGTCTAATATGATAGCCAACATTTATTGAGCAGTAACTAAATGCCAGGCATCATGCTAAACATTTTGCATAGTCTCATGTAATAATCCTTACCATAACCCTTCGAGGTAGAGACACTATTATGGTCAGTTTATAAATGAGGACAGTAAAGTATAGCGAGGTTAAGGAACTTGCCCAGCCAAGGATGCAGGATCAGTAATTTCTTGAAATTCAGATTTGAATCCAGGCTGGCTGGCTCAAGAGACTGTGTTTTTGATCATTGCAGTAAAAATGTTAGTGATTGTACTCCATTGAAGGGCAGTGAGCATTATGAGTTGCAGTTATAGAGAAGTTGTGTCTTAGATACTAAGGTCAGGTGGCAGGCAGAAATTACTGAATTTTTAAACTTAGTCTTAAAAAAATCTATTTAGAATTTAACATATTGGAGACTAACAACTTCAACACAGCCAGGTTTTCTCTAGCATTGAAATAGATTACTTTTCCTTTGAGTCCAGTGTAGTATTTGACAAGTTATTCAGAGGCCGTGTTGAAAAAGAAATATGTATATTATAGTGCAAGAGTCATAGTCAATGTGGTCAACTAATTGTGAGAGGCATGGGGGGCTCCTAAGTCCATCGGTGGAAGGAATAGCAGATCCATATCTCTTACCTCTCACATTCTGGAGCTTATGCATGTGGGATGGAATTATGATCACCTACATATTCCCGTAGTTACTTTTCTTTTTTGTTTTCTTCCAAAAAAGATGTGTAACTTTCTTAGGGTAAGTGTATGCATATCATGGTGTAGATGTCCCTGGAATATTATGCAAAGTGACAGCCTGACATGTCACTGTTTTTCTTCAGTGTCTCTCTTCCCTGAAAGACTGCACCCCCTTAAGGGTATAGACTATACCTTTTCATCACCACATCTCTAACACTGTTGCTTACTCAGACTGACTATGCAGAGTACTGTGATAGAGAAATGGATAAAACTTCTCTTTAGGGAAATTATCTTTGGAAAGATCCTTGTATGAACATTTAGCCTTTCTAATATATTAAGTGCTTCCACATGCATCAATTCATTTGTTAATTTGGGGTCTGAGGTTATAGGAAGGGAAAAAAAAATGATAGTTTCTCTAACTTGCCATCTGGTCCGGGGCAATGAAATGGGTTTTCCTGCCTTATTCAGCCATCCTAAATTACTTCAGGATAAACTGGAATCTGAGATTGGAGTTAAGTAATGACAAAACTCTAAAATGTTACACCCCTGCTCCCCTCTTAGACTCATATAAGGTTACTACAGCTAAAGCCAGTTGGGACTGTTAAATGAGTCCTATCTGGCCCCTAGGCGGCAACTGCTCCCTATACTGGTTCAGATTGTTGTTAGGAATTTTGAATAGTGCTGTAGTCTTTTATTCAGAAATGCACATGCTTTGTACATACCTTGATCCATATTAAAATTGGCATTTATGCAATATTGTCAAAACGTGAGAGATTTCTGAGAGCTTCTACTTTGTCTCTTTCCTTAAAAAATGAATTACACTTTTGCAAAGTAAAGGTTACAATAGGAACTGTAAATACAGTGTAAGCAGATACCATTCTGGCCCTCATTTCTTTTTAGGACTTACCAGCATTTGTATTTCAGATCAATTGGAAGCTAAAGGTGAAGTTAAATGCCCTCATCCAGATAGAATCTTGGCTTTATTAACACATACTGTTAAACAAATAAGCCAGAGGCAATTTCTTGGAGCTGGGGTGATCTTAATAATTTTATCAATATTTGAGTGCCTTGTGGCAGTGTTTCGGTGCAAAGAAATTTTGTAAAGACAGATTGCATGTGGTAGAGGATCTTAGGCCATTAGAAGTCATTAAATTAAATAGTAGGTATCTAACATTATAAGTGATACACATAGCAACCCAAGATAGTACAGATTCCTTTAATTGTACTTTTAAGCATAGAGAACATGAGAACATTCTGAGGACTTAAGTGTAGTTAAATTTCTAAAGGACTTGAAAGCTTTAATATTGTGTTGAAGAAATTAAAATAAGAGATCACAAATACTAATAAAAAGGAAAATAAAAGAGCACGTACCTCAATTAAACACTAAATGACTGTTCAACTAGGCATTATTATTCCTAAACCACTAGATTGAGAACTTTATGGCAAAAGGTAAACTTATTCAAGGGGACAAATTTGGTTCCTGTCTTCTAACAAGTGTTTTTATTTAAATTTTGTTCAGACCATGACTTAACAAAAATTTAGACTTTGGAATAGGAAAATAAAGGTTTGTGTGAGGATTGTTACAACTAAAGAGATCTGTTTTTTCCCCCTAAACCAGTTATTTTGAAATATGTCAGAAGCCAGTTGGTGCTATTTTGTTGTAGTTGTTCCCATTCCCCATCAGCTAATTCAGAGGTAATGAGCTCTTTGATTCTGTTGTCAACTTTTGATTATCCTGTGTAGATTACCCCTGGTATGAATTAACTTGAGAAGTTCTTTTATCTCATCTTGATTTCATTCTGCTACCCAGCCTGCTTCTGGGCCACAGCTTCCTTTGTTAAGATGACCTATGTACATTAAGAGAATTAAAAGTAATTTTAACATTGATTTGGCAGAAAGTTCTAAAATGCATCTGATGATCAAATTATGTATTCCAAAACTAAGTAATTTGCTTTGGATTATATATGTAACTTTCTTCTAGTGGCCTAAATTATTTAATTGTTTTCATTTTGACATATGGGGAGAAAAGATTTTGAAAATATACTATGTAAATGGCCTTTGTGACATTGTGATGTCAGTATTAGACTATTACTGTGTATGCTATGCAGGGGCAGGACTAGAGTGAGGCCAGAGAGGTGCCTAGCGTACAAAATTTAAGGAGACACCAACTCTCCATGGCATGCAAATCAGAGCAAAATTTTGTTCTCGAGGCATCTGCTTTGCCTCATCCTACTTGCAGCCCTAATGCCCTATTCTATGTTAGGGTCATAGAATTTTGGATAAGATATCAATGATATTGTGAATTGAATGCTTATCCAATGCTTATTGGGTACTCGGTCTTTTATATGCATTTAATATTCTTAACCTGATAAAGCCAGTACTTCAGTTAATATTTCCAATAAGTTCTTACTGAGTTTAGAAAGAGAGATTAAATAACTTAAATGGTACCATTCAGCTGAGCAAAAATTCAAACTCAGGTCTTTCTGTTTCAGATCTCCTCTTGCTTTATACTGTCCATCTGTGTGTAGAAAAACTTACTTATTTCTTGTTTATTTTATAGATTTCTGTATTAAGAAACAGTACTCTCCATAATATGTAAGTGCATACCCTGGACATGATGCATTTAACTTTTAGGGTGAGTCTCAGTAGCATCAAATTGAAGATCCACAAAGCTGTGCTGCTCAGTACTGTAGAGTAACCATTGAATCAGAGCCACATTATTATTTCAGTCTTCAGACATTTCTAAATGGAGTCTAAGGTTCTTGGTTGTATGCTGATTGGACCATGGATAATGCACAGGACAGGGCAGCTTAGTCTAGAAGTATTATAGTTCAGTTTGGCAGACTAACATGACCAGTACAGCCTACTGGTAGTAATAGCCTACTACTGTATTTGGTTAAAATAATTGTCACCATTCTTTTTTATTTCTTAATGTGAATTTCTATGGACTTTTATTTCTAAGTTGTGAAATTTGGAGATGGACAAGATAATATATAATGGTTGGTTTTGCTTTAAAATTTTAGAATCTTAACATTGAGTTTCTTAAATGCATAGCCATGTGTGACAAGAGAGATTGAGATCTAGAACTGAGTTAAGAAAAATTCTGGGTCCGAATACCTTCTGCTAGCTCTTAACCTTATTATTAGGGCCACTCACCTTTGTTCTTCATAATGCCTGTGTAGTGATTGTCCTAGAGCAGTGATTTTCAAATTGTGGAGGGGAGATGTTTAAGAGCTCCTGTGAGTGGAGGGGCTGATAAACTAGTAGCATTTATCAGATAAATGAACAGTTTAGTCTATTCTGTTTCTCCTATATAGGGTTTGATAATAGATTTTATTTGGAAAAAAAGAGTTCTCTCTTGAAGACATTTAAAATCACTTATCTTCTTCCATTTATCTGACTTAGAAGAGTCTCTGATTCCCTGGGTGGGGGGGGAGGGGTGTAGAGGAGGCCTGACATGTAGAGAGATCTGATTTTGTCATCTAGATTAGATTTTCTGTACTTAATCATAATAGCTAAAATTGAATAATTCCTATGTGTATGCACTGTTTTAAATGTTTTATCTGTAAGAATGACATTTAATCTTCACAACAGCCTTAAGAGATGATTTCATTATTCCCATTTCATAGATGAGAAAAATGTACTCACCTCTCTAGTTACAATGCTCTTAATGTTGCTAGGTATAAGTGAAACACTCTTATTCCTGTTTTCTTTAGGTCAGATTGTGGATTTTGAAGTCTTTCTTAGAACCTTAACTCTCTACAGAAAAATAAGTTGTAAGTTGACTAATTTATAAGCATATGTTTAGTACCAAGCTTGCTCATCAGTTAAGGAACACCTCTTTCTAACAGACATATTGGAATTAACAGGGAATGATAAACTGAATAGAGTTAAATTTAGAGCACTTTTACGTTTAAGCATTCTTCCATTGTGGGTCATTGTGTTCTAATTTGTCCATTTTATCTATTTTCAAAGAGATTTTAACTCAACTTATAGATGTTGTTTTAGTTAGAACCTCTGTTACTTCTTGATAGCTCAGCAAACATCTTTTGTCGTATTTACAGATACTTGAAGATAATATCTTTTGTATCTTATTTTTTTCTTTTTAAGTAGCTGGAATCCTTGAACCCAGTTGTATCAATTATGTGAAAAATGTGGTTTAACACAGGGGACAACAGGGTGACTTTCCAAATTTCATTGAGTAGGTTAGACTTTCCAGTGAAGTGAGAATTCATTGTGGAATGTGTACTTTTCTTTGGATAGTTATTTAAAAGTGCAAAAACACAATGCTTAGTAACTTAAAGTCATTTAATTTAGAGGCTTTGTGGTTTGGGTTGGAAATTATCTTTTATTTCAACTACATCTTTTTTTAAGTATGCAGCTCAGTTGTCCATCTTAAAGAAGAAACTAAAGCATAGAAAGATAAGGTGACTGCTTGAAGACAAAATGGTTTGTAAATGACAGGACCAGAATTTGAGCTTATGTTTTCAGATCTTAATTCTTATGTTTTTTTCCCCATATCTCTCTGCACATATTATTCAGTTGATATTTTGAAAAAAACCTAGAAAACATATAAATAAATAATACAGTGGCAAAGTACTGTGTGTTATACTTGTTAACAAGACACTGTGTCTAAGTGTCCCTAAATGTGAAATCCTATAAATACTACACTGACAGTAGTGTATGTTCGGGGAGATTTAAGTTCCACATAATTTTATTAAGAAAGAAAACTAGAATAAAGAGCCTTACATTATAGAAAATATAATTTGCAGAGGAAGGAGAGAAATGTAGGTATATCCTGAAGACTTCAAGTTTATTTTGGTCCAAGTAGGATCATAAAACTTCATCTGTTCTTTTACCTCCCTTTTTCCTCCTAGCTTTCTCTTCTAAATCTTTGGTCTCTTATTGGAAGTGATTATAACATTTTGGCATGAGAAAGCCCTGAAAAGTGTATAAGTTACAATAGCAATGCCAGCCTTCCCAGCTATGTGAAATGGCCAGACTATGATCTCTTTATAGTCTTTGGATAAATCCAGTTTTTCTAGGAGCCTGATGGGTATGATTCTTGATGCTATATTATTGAGAGAAAGGAAGGGAAGTTGTCAGTTCTTTGAAACCCTCAGTCAACCAACTCTTGGGGAGGACTTCCTTACTAGAATGTGCAAATATAACCATCGGATCTCTTAGCTTATTATAGTTGAAAGAGCCTGAGATAGCTAAAAAAGAAAGCAAAACTGGTCAATATGCCTGGGTCCAGACTTATTAATAGAATTAATTAACTTTTTGTGTTTGTTTTTATTTTGCTAGGCTTGGCATTTGACAAGTATTAGCAAGAATGATTCAACTTATGAGTTGCCCATCTCTTTATTTCATTAATTTGTTCATTCAACAAAAATTAAGTGTCTGCTATGTACCTGCCATGCTGACTCTAATATCTCTATTGAGAAAAAGAAATATTTATAAATGGGAACATAAACACATATATTCTGATCCCTGCTAGAATGAATACACTTGACTGAATGTTCATGGACATTTTGTTGGAGATACAACATCAATCAATCAATCAATCTTCTCCCTTTTAGAGAGGGAGATTATAGAAATTATAAGAATTTAGGGCTAAGTGAGAGGGCTGAAGTATAGAGAAAAACAAGACAAAAAGGCCTGCCTACAAACATTTTAAGTGTAGAATTTGTCTTACGAAGAAGCTTTTTTTCTAATGAAGAACCGCATACACCAATACCAAGGACTTTCTGTCCCGCTCCTTTCATTTGAGAGTAAATAGCTTTGGCTCTAGATTTATCTCAGGCCCCAGATGGTGTAAAGTGAAGCTGTTTCAGGAAATGCTGATTCTGAATTCTGAGATATATCCAAGTGTAGCTCTTTATATTAGCAGACTCAAGTTGGTTATGCAGGGCAAAAACTGTGAAGACTAAGAGTTTGACAGTGGAATGGCCAAGAATCAATTGTTTTGCCTCCTCACTCTAAACAAGTGATAATTGTCCTAAACTCAGGTAGATATTTAAAGCCGATTCATCTAATGTTAGAAATTAGCAGTGTTATTGTCAGTGCTCAGGGAAATAAAGGGGAAAATATAATGAGAAAGTTGCTGTATTTGTATTGATATCTCCATATCACAAAGGGTGTTTTTGAAGAAAAATTTGTTTAAAGATTTGCTTTTTGTTTAAATTCTTACCTACAATTCTGGTTTTTGTTTTTTATTTGGTGGATGCTAACAGTTCAGATACAAAGCTTACTTTGAACTGACAAAATTTCCCCTAAAGCAATATATTTAAAATGTGAAACATAAAGTTCTTGCTATATTGCCACTGTACTGACATTAAATTTTTATTATTTTATTTTTAGCTAGAAATCGACCATGGGCAAGTCACTATGCCATTTTTAGATTTTGATTTCTATTGTAGTTAGGAGGTAGATGAATCACTTTTTAAGATCTTTGCAGATTTTGGGTTTGTAGTCAGTGATCTTCATTTATCTATATGTGCATGATCAGCACTCACGTCAAAACCCAGTACCCCTTATGTGGCTGAAACTTTGTTGAAGTGCTGCCCAACTCCCAGAACCTCACCACACCCATATTGAAAGGAAGGAACCTTATCAAAGGGGGCCTCAGACCTTATTCAGCTCAGTTGACCCTTGCTCTTTTCTGTAGCAGTCTTTTTTTGTTGCATAGAGTTGTCCATTGAACAATTTCAAATGAAGCATGGGAAAGGAAGGACAGAAGCATATTTTAACTTGCAGTTGAATTGAAATTGCCAGAATAATCCAATATTTTAAAAGCCTTATTGGAAAACTTCAGTGGCCCCAACTTGTGAATGTGTGTTATAAAAAATTCAATTGTAAATTGGTTCTTTGGTATATTTTTCATAGGAACAATATTAAAAGGTGGTTGTGTATGCAGGCCAGCCATTGTTTAGCCCACAATGTTGCTAAAATACTGTTCTTTTTGGGATAGTACTGTTTTAGAGAAGTGATTATTTATTGTAACACAAGTTTTAAAAAAAAACCAGTGCCGATATTTACTAAAGGTAAAAATTAAGTATTTGAGCAAATTTATCGGGAGATAGGTGGAGATATCAGCAGGAAATCGGAAAGTGACTCTAGCCACTAACCTGATCCCTTTACCTCTGTCAGCCTTTACATCTGTGATGAGATGATATGCATATGTGTTCACAAGAGTCAAACAGAAAAATGTTTCCATTGAGCCTACTCTCCTCGTTAGTATTTCACCCTCTTTTTAACTGAGATTCTTAAAAACTTAGATTCCTTTCTTACCAGCTTACTCTTTAGCCCATGCATAGAATTTCCACCCTTGGTGTATAAATAAGTACAGTGCTCTTTGAAGGTTTCCTACCTCTTAACCCCTTGAAGAAATCAAATAATTTTTTAAAGGTTATTGTCCATGCTCGATAGCATTTAAAACTTAGAGCTACTTTCTTTTTGAAACTCTTTTTTTTTTTTGTGATACTGGTTCTCTCATTTAATTCTCACATAACATTATAGCAGCCTGACTTCTCCCTTGTGTGCTCTTCACAAATGTACATGTTCCATCTTTTGTTTTATAGAATAAGTTCCATGGGGTCAGAAACTATCTTGTCTTGTTCACTGCTATATATTTTGTATCATGCCTATAGGTAATCAGTAAAATATTTGTCACCCAGTGAGATAGCTCTTCAGGTTCTTTTGGTCTTGTTTTGCTGTTTCTCACCTGCTTTTTAATTAATATCATGCCTTCTGCTTCTTCCATCTTTTTCATTGACTGGCAGTGCTGCATTTCAGCTCCCCTTCTTTGTTCAAACTTTATTTATTATGAAAAACCATTCCCAATTTATTTCCAAGTAGGAAAGTAGATCATTACATGACATTAAGGAGTTAAATAGGAGTAGCAGGGCCACAATTGGTATTTACATATTTCCACTTGCTTATTATTTAGATCTTATTTATCTCTTACTAGATATACTAGATCTCTTAAGTTTACCCTGCCTTCAGCTTCTTTTCCTCCATTCTCTTCTTCATGTTATGACCAAAGCAGTCTACTTAAAAATTGTGACCAGTTAATGGTTTTCCCTGTAGAATTTTATTCCCGTAGAACAAAATTTAGAAAGAGGAATTGGCCTTTTCTTGTGATATGAAGTCAGGGAGCAGGTTTCAGTTCATAAACAGAAAAACTCACCTGCGTTTAGAACTATTGGAAATGAAACTAAACAGTTTGAGTAGGTGTTGCGTTCCCTTTCATCAGTGTCAATATGGTGGAATACTAGGCAGTTCTCAAATGGGACATGTTTTGTAGCTTTTTAAAGCAGCATTCCAGGCCTTTAATTAAAGTTTATATCTTTGAAACTGCTTAGGTCTTCCATAGTCTGTTGCAGATACAATTTTAATGATTAGGAACTGCATCTTGCACTTAGTGGGTGCTAAACATACATTTGTTCAGCGAATTAATAACTTCTGGGCACTTTCTTGAGTAGGTGAGGTGGGGTACTTTATTTCCATTTCAAACTTGGTTTTGTGATGGAGGAGTATCAGATCTGTATTCAGAGCCCTAGGAGCAAGTCTTTGGCCTCTACATATGTTATGTTGGGCAAGTTATTTATCATCTGTCTGTGAGCCTAATTTTGCATCTTTAAAATTGGAATGATAGTTACTATAAAGTAAGTTATTTTGAGGACTAAATACATGTGAAAAATGTCTTATACTATGAAAATGCTTTGTAAGTAGTAGAAATTAGTAAAAATTAATAGCTTTTTTCTTTAATAGATTACAGGTATGTCATTACTATTACTTTACAATTAGGGTCTTTTTTTTTTTTTTTTTTTACCTTAGCATGGAAATAAATAGTTGCTTTCTTTGAGAAAGTAACACGTTACCACAACCCTTCCCCTCAAGGCAAAATTTCTTTCTTCTATTGTTGAATTCTTGATTTTAATCCTAAACTCCCAGTTTCTCTGGATTTTTCTTCTTTCAGTTTTTGTGTCAGATTTGGACCAAGATTCCCAGAGTTCTAAATACCAAAAAGTACATGGCAAGAGTAGCATGCATTTTCCCAAATGAATTATATTTGGTAGAATTTTTCTAATTTTAAGATTTGTCTTAAATCTTTGGCACTTGATATGTTATTGTTATTTTCATGTTGCAAAATTCAATGAACAAGTAGCAAAAATATTTTAATGAAAATGTTAAATACCCTAATTATTTTTTCTTAATTCTTTAATTTGTTTCCCTATACAAGCTTACACATTGTATATTTCCTGAATATAATTTTATATGACACATAAATGCTATTATTATGCATCCTGATATTTTTTCCTAGATTGTATATGATGGCATCAGATACATTATTGTTTTATGGTGCTTCGTAGAGAGCTCTCTGAGTTGAAGTTAAATGGATTCTTATATCATTGTTTTGTAAAGAATACCTAAACAGGGGGTTAGTTGTAGGAATGGCAGTTCTTGAGTCTGCTGAGTTAGAAAAAAATAGATGTCTCACTGACCAGAGTTGTTTCACAAGTAAAATACATTAACAGATTAGCTTTTCATAAGAGAACTCTGTGATTTGGAAAGGAAAATTATTGGTATTTGTTATTTCTCCTTAAAATAGTAAATCTATGTTCTTTCTTCCCCCTTCACCAGATCAGTGTGTGTTTGGTGCCCTGTTCTTTTATCACAAAAAATAAAAAGGAGGAAACACTGCAGTGAATGAAGATTCTTCTCCATTTTAGCACTGCTTTTTCTACTGTAGTTGGCTTTTGAATGAGGATGACAATGGAAGAGATGAAGAATGAAGCTGAGACCACTTCCATGGTTTCTATGCCCCTTTATGCAGTCATGTATCCTGTGTTTAATGAGGTAAGTGGGTAAACATTTCCTCATATGATCTCTTATAGTTCTTTAACGCCTGCTTCATTTATTAGCTTGTTCTTTCATATAGCAAATAGTAAATACTAGCATGAATGAACTCCATCTGTGTGTTACACATTGTGTCGGGGCATAAAATGGTGAAAACAAAACCAAACAGATATGCCACTTCCCTCTGGAGGTTGCACCATAGTGAAAGAGATAGACATTGAATAAAGAACATAAATAATTATATAAATGAAACATTGTAGTAAGTGTTATGAAGTTTTTAAAAAGTGTATTAAAAAAGAAAATAGTAGGTGGGACCTATTTTAGGGGTCAGGACAGGCTTCACTGAAGAAGGGACATATATCCTAAGATCTGAAAGAGAGAAGAGTTAGTTGAAGAGTTAGCCAAAAAGTTATGTTCTACGTAGCTAGAATAGTAGGCACAGAGATCCTAATAAGTTATTGTTGATGATGACAAAACATTTTTTAACTGATATTTTGAAGATACTTGCTTTGTATCTGGAGAAGGATGTGGTTGCTTTTTTATTTGAGGAATTATTTTGGATTTAATACATTTTTGGTTTTTCATTTAAGTTAATATACTATAGTATGTAGAGAATTTTAGAGCTGGAAGTTCCTTAGAGATCATTTAATTTCCTTTAATTGTGAGCTGAGGCTCTGATATATGAAATTATTTTCCTAAAATTACTTAGGATTAAAATCAAACCTAGATCTCTGGATTCCATATCCATTGGGTTCAGCCTTTTTTAAAAAACTTAATAATCACTTTTTTGCTTTTTTATTAATCTAATTAGCCTTTAACATCATTAACCTTATGGTCGCTATTGTAGTCTGGAAACCCATACCATTTCCAATGACTTTTCATCTCTTTTTGTAAAATATTTTTATTAGAATAAAATTCTGAACTTCAAAACCATTTTTCCCACATTTTTGGGTTTGATTACAGTTGATGTATTTTCTGATCTTAAAATCATAAGTATTGGGGGCAGAGAGTGATACATTTACCCTCTTTGACATGAAAACCACAGACTTAGTTGCCAATTCAGATATACATTTTGAAATTTCAAACACTGTCAAGTAGTGTTAGGTTTAGCAAGCATAAGAGAAAATTGAAAATCGTGGCTTGGGTAAAAGTTTATTTCTCTGTTACATAAAAGATTTTAGAGGCAAGTGGTCCAGGGCTAATGTCTTTATGACTTAGTGTCATCAGGAACTCAGGTTCCTATCTTTTACTCCACTGTCCTAGTGCTTGGCTTCTGTTATCAATGTCAGCTTGGCGCGCAGGGCAATTGCTGAAGCACATCCATCATGTCCAAAGTTGTTGTCTGTAAGGGGGAAGATGGGGTAGGGAGTAGAGTCCTGCTGCCTTAAAGTAGCCCTTTTGAAAGGCCTATGAGAGATTTCCACTTACATTTCATTGGCAGTAGCTTAATTTCATGACCAAACCTAGCTGCAAAGGAGATTGGGAAATTTAGGAGTTTTGTTACTAAGGAGGAAGCATCTTTTGAAAAACCTATCATTATATTGCTACTATAGTAGCATTGGAGGCACTCTTTTAGGTCTAGTTATGCCCATCTTTGGCAGCTATGGCCAACACTCCGGTAATTAATTTTGGCATTTTTGTTCTGATTCTTAAGTAGCTGTTGTTAGAAACACGTGCTTCAGTTCTGTTCAGTAAATATTCATTGAAAGCCATCCATTTATTTGCTGAGTATTCTGTTAGGGTCTGAAAGTGTGTAGAAGAAAAAGCCAACATGCTTGTTTTTGATAACCTATTAGGTATTTAAGCAAATAAAATTTTAAATTATCCTTGTACTTAGAATTAGGTAAGGAGACAGTGACTAAAAGCTAGTGAGTAACCTAGCTTGGTAACAAATTACAGTTTGACTTCTCAGGTATTCCAAAAATCATTATCATAATTCCACTTAGAGGTACTCTTTCTCTTTTCATGTCTGTATCTAAATTGATAGGTTATTGGGCAAAGTTTTTTTGGGAAAATTTTCTGTATTTCTCTGGTATTTTGTGTCTTTACTTGAAGGGAGGAAAAGTTACATTGCAGAGCTTCAGTTTGATCCTCTGGTTAATGAAGAGAAATGAGAAAGAAAAGCTTTTTGTTTTAACAATCTGAGCGATCTTTTGAATCTTGACTTTGCAAAAGAATTATATAGAATGTGGGGTTGTGGTAAAATTATTGGGATTAATATTAATATAACTTTTCTAATTTTATTCATGTGTAAGGGATATTAACTTGAAAGAAAAAGAAGTGGCTATGAGCAGATTAGTAAATCTCTTCCATAAATAAAGATAATGATTATCTCTAGATGAAATCTTAAAACATGTGAGTCAGTGGAGATGAAATCTAGATGAAATCTAGTGCTTGATTTAGGAATGTAGTAAAATAATTATTGTGCCTTCAAATATGAAGTGTTTGATTAAAAATAATAAAATACTAGCATTATTCTTTGTTATTCTGGTGTAACATCTAAATAAGGTACCTAATACCTAAAATTAATGTTTAACTGTAGTTCAGCCATGAATTTTTCTATAAATTTAATGGGGAATATTATATATTCAGTTTGGCTCTTTTTCTGTGCTGTGTAGATTTAAAGATGAAAATGATTGTCAAATTAATCTTCCAGAAAAGTAGTACCACCCTAGGGATGAATGTTTTACCCTGAAGCTAAATGATTCACTAAATCTTGTCCACAATGTATTTTAAGAGTTAAAAAGCTTACTAGTTCTCATCTTAACATTAGATCCATAATATCTACAATGGTAGTCTAGAAATCATCTTTTAAAAGATTCTTAGCTAATACGACATCCTTACACCTGGGGATATTTTAGTACTGTTACTCCAGCTTACAAGACAAAGTTATTTATGGCATTCAGAGAGCCTTGATGCTTGCTAAACTTAATGAAACTATGCCAAGACAGCTGAGAAGGAGTAGGCTTTTTGTTTAATCAGCTGCTGCGGAGTTCAGAGTCCAAGTATATTGCATGTGTTGTAAATGTACTGTGAAATAGGTTTACTGGCTACATTATGGAATAATGGGTTTCTAGAAACTTCATTCCAAGTCCTAGATCAGGTTCTCATGTAACTATATTATTTCTTACTGATTCTTTGTATATGGAAGATGAGAGTGCAGTGGCTCAGTTCTTCATTCCAGGGGGAAAAAGCCATGTATCTTTTTTCCTATGACCTTATAGAGGAATTTTTTTCTGAAGCAATGTGTTATATTTTGAGAAATAAACAATTTTGCAACTAAATGTGAATTTTAAATCACCAAAGGTTTATACGTTTATTAATAAATTACACAAAAATATGCTTCTGAATAAATAGTATTCTATTCAGAAGCTTCTGAATCAGCCATTTCTGTCAACCCTTGGCAACTGTGCAATTCAAACCTAGGAATACTTCTTTTAACTTTACCTACCTAGCTTATATATTTTTTCTCATTGAAAAAAAAATCAGACCTCAGACGTTGAGCATAGTAAACATACTTCTCCATAATGAAGGATGGATTTCACCTGGAAACCCACCATCCAGAGGTGATCATAGTTAACATTTTGGGTTTGAATTAGCTAGACTATATACTCTTGACTCAGTTTTCTTATCTGTAAGTAGGTGTAATCAAATGTATGCTTAATTCTCGCAACAGCTCTGTGAAATAAATGAGTTAATGTATTATAAAGTGTTTACAGTAGTACCAAGCATGTGGTAAGTGTTAGTCATTAACTGTTAAGGAGTCTTTTAAACAGATTTGCTGACAAAACTTTGATCATACCCTACAGTTTTATATACTCGTAGGCAATGTTTTAATGGAATGTTTTTATAATAGGTGGTCCTGCTTACCTTTTTGGCCAGATATCCTGGCAATCTCCAGCAACTGATTCTTTTAGGAACATTGAATGCCTTATGTACAAAACACAACGGATTACGTTTATTTTCTCTGTGGCAGCTCAGAAAATTATTCCCTGTATTTCTATCCTTCTGGCATGCTTATTTTTGACCTCACTCACCTCATTCTCATTTGAATAGCAAGAGATGTATCTGAAGTTTTTATTCCTGTTACTTGGGGAAGTTTAATTTCTTTTTAAGAAAACAGAATCAACAATCTTTGTGGAGGATGGATAGGGAGAAGGCTGTCAACACGGGAAAAATCAAATCTCGCCTGATTCTGAGGAAGCAGTAGATTTCTAGACAATTCAGAACCAGTTAACCTAATTATTTTGACCCTTAAAAAAAAAAAAAAGCATTGTTCTGAAAGCAAGACTCTTTAAAACCTGAGCAAACAAAGGACTATTTTTTTAATTACTGGGTTTAAGAAATTAGCTTGATGCTGAAAAGGATAGGAATGAACTCAACATTTTAGAGAGAACAAAACCATAAGTGAAAACTCTGTGGAATTGAAATTACGTGTAAGATTTTAAAATATTTGTATAAATGAAACAAAGAGCAAATGTGACAAATTTGCAGTTGATAGTAAGTATCTTAAAAGGTATCAAGAATAAGCTGCAAGGCCGGGCGCTGTGGCTCACGCCTGTAATCCTAGCTCTTGGGAGGCCGAGGCGGGCGGATTGCTCAAGGTCAGGAGTTCAAAACCAGCCTGAGCAAGAGCGAGACCCCGTCTCTACTATAAATAGAAAGAAATTAATTGGCCAACTGATATATATATATATAAAAAAAAAATTAGCCGGGCATGGTGGCACATGCCTGTAGTCCCAGCTACCCGGGAGGCTGAGGCAGAAGGATCACTGGAGCCCAGGAGTTTGAGGTTGCTGTGAGCTAGGCTGACGCCATGGCACTCACTCTAGCCTGGACAACAAAGCGAGACTCTGTCTCAAAAAAAAAAAAAAAAAAAGAATAAGCTGCAGAAGGAGCTCACAAAACTGAGTGTAGGCAGAATGTGAGGTTGAGCTGAGACCTAATGTTAGGCTCACTCAGCCTGTCCATTACCTCCAAATGTGTTTCAGTGGCAGTTTTCATTTTCTTTCAGGTGAGATGAAATGTTATGTACCCTTATCTCTCATTCTCATTCTCTTGTTTTTCCTTACTCTTTTACTGGTGACGTGGAATTCTTTAATAGTTAAAGCCTAAGCAATGCCTCTCCCTGTGCCAATATCCATTAATGCAAGGTGCAGTCAGTCATCTATTCCTCCTTCACTGGACCTGAAATACAGTACATGTGCTGTCATTTACTACTAAGAAAAATATTGCATTGGTTCTTTAAAGATACCCTAACCAAAGATTGTTAACCCAAAAACTCAGAGCTGGACTCAGTAACAGTATTGGAAACACAATGTAAATCCTTTTCTGTTATAAACTTCACATAAAATCATTATACCCATGTGTTACCAATCCTTAAAAAACCCCTAAGTGGGAGAGCTTCCAGGGAAGATTTTTAAGAGGCCAACCCACATTCTTTAACACCAGTTCAGATCCATCCCATTTTCATAAAGCCTTTTCTTTCTACTTTAGCTGATAGTGATCCCACCACTTTTAACATAGCTGCTTGCTTAAATTGATCTTCTGAGGGTCCCCGACTATAGTCTATTTCTTTGTATCTCTTCACATTGACTTCCTTGCATGTGGTAGAAACTCAGGAACGTGTTGGTCCTTAAAGAACCAGCAGTTGAAGAGATTTCAATCTGGAAGGAGTGAGTATAGGGAGTTATGGTGGCATTAGTGGCTTGTGTGCAGGATTTAGAGCCAGACAGATCTGATGTGAATCCTGTCTCTGTACTTAATACCTGTTAACATTAGATAGATTTATGCAGACTGAGTTTCTTCTTCTGTAAAATGGAGATGATATCTACAGATTTATGGTGAGGATTAGAGATATTCTATATACAGATATTCTATGGTAAAGTCTGTAATAGATACTTAGTAGAGGGTAGCTATTAGTGGGATAGTGTTATCAGACCTGCTACTGTCATCAAAGGCACAGGTAAGATGAACATGATTTTGTCAAATCATATATCACAAGTGAGAAGCCTAAAAGAGAAGCCTTTTTTAATAGGGGAGATAACATATCTTGCTGCCTAAGTAGTACAGGCTAAATTTATCAATATATCTAAGAACAATTTGATAAAATTATGGATGAGAGATTAAATTCAATTCAAACAGTACTTAACTCTTTGTACCTATATGCCGGGTACTGCCTTGGGCAGTGTGGGTACTATATGAGTAAGAAAGCCTGTTGAGTTTATTGTAAGACATGGGGTATATGTAGTCATATGCTACATAATGTTTTTGTCAGTGATGAACTGTTTATAAGATTGTCCCATAAAATTATAATGGAGCTGAAAAATTTATATCACCTAGTGATGTCTAAGTTTTTAACATTGTAGCAATGTTTAGATGTATTTATATACATAAATATTTACCACTGTGTTAGAATTTTCACTATAGCGGTATGCTGTACAAGTTTGTAGCCTAGGCATGATAGGCTGTATGCCATATAGCCTTGGTGTGTAGTAGGCTATACCATCTAGATTTATGTAAGTACACTATGGTGTTTGCACAATGACAGAATTGCCTAATGATGCATTTCTCAGAAGGTATCCCTGTTATTAAATGATGCATGGCTGCACTATATCCCAGAATGACTCCCAGCAGAATTCTGGTGAAGTACTTAACAGCTCACAGATTTTAGATTTAATATATGTCTGACCTTTCTGTGACTTCCTCTTTTTTAGTAAGATATATATATATATATATATATATATATATATATATTTGTGTGTGTGTGTGTATATATATATATATATATATATATATATATATATATATATATATATATAAACCTAATCTAGAGATGTTGGTTTATATCTTGGATGATTTTATTGGCTCTTCACTAACTTTTCTGGGTGTCTTACTATCCTTGACCTTTTATATATACCTGTGATGGCCAGTACAGAATGAGTTAATAATGCTGATACTTTTTTAAATTTCAGGATATTATGAGGATACAAACATTTGGTTACATTTTATATCATTGCCTCTCCCTAGATAATGCTGATACTTGAAGGCACATATCTGACTCTGACTTTTGACTTGTTGAAAGAAGTTAGAGTTCGGTATAAACTCAAATAAAGAAATGGGTTCCTATCAGAATGGAAACATTCATCCTGTTTGTCCCTACCTCTGTTGCATGACAAGAACTTGAGATCTAATGACCTGTATCATTGTTTCAATCTTAAGTAGTATTCATTATAATTACATCAGTTACATAGAAGTAGAAAACTTTTTTCCTTTTTGGAAACATACTTTTGTTAATTTAAAAAACTACTTATATAGTTACTTTGCTGTATTTGTGTACTGGGTTCCTTGTGCTTTCTTTTTTACCTACTGAGGCAATATTAGATTTTACAAGATTTGTAGAAACCAAGTTAACTGCTAAAGCTAAATGGTTTATTGTTTTCTGGGAGGTGAATTATTTTAGTAGATTTTGTTGCTTTTGCTTTGTGTTTATGGTGAATAATTCATAAGGAGATATGTTTCCTGGCATTTCTAACTGTCTTTTTTAAAAAATAAATTGATTTAAAATGTTGGAGATCCTGTAGGGGGCTATGTATGAGTGTGTGTATATGTCATTTCTGAAGGAAAACATACACTTTTATTGCCTTAAGGGAGGACTGTTTATTGCATAATATAATACATGTTCATAAGTTTTTGTAGAAATAGTCTACTTGTGTAAAAATCTATAAAGGTTACATTATTTTCCAACATTTAATATTATCTCAAACTTTAAAACTGTAAAAAAATACAGTTTTAAAACTGTAAATACATAGTTTTATTTAGTTAACTAGCTCAATCCTTGGGGACTGAGGAAAGCAAAATTTAACTGAAGCTAGTTATTTTAAGCCTGGCAGTTAACTTTTCAACAAATGGAGTTATTTTTATAAAATTCTGTACCTCCTTTGGTTTCCTCAAAACTGAATTATATAAAGTATGTAATAAGGACATTTATCTTTTGAAATTATAAGCTTCACATATTTGATATAAACTTGTAAGCATTTCATTGAACCTTTGTTTCAGTATTTTAGATAACATTTCTTTATCCAGATGTAATAGAGGACAGATAAGCATCTCTGAATTCCAGATGATACACAGTCTTCAATTTGAGTACCAGACAAACCTTTTATCAGCACTATTTGCAAATTAATAAAATAGACTAATCTTAGCTTAATCCCTGTCTGAGGGATTGAAAAACAATTAAAAAGGAATAAGGTGGTAAATAGAATCGAAAAAACAAATCTTTTCCTTATGTTGGTCATTTTAAATTCATCACACATATGCATACTTGCCATGTATTTGCCCAGCAAAGCTATAGCTGTGGCAACAAAACATTGAGAGTTTAAACTTGAACCCTGTTTTCAATAATTTGAATAAATATGTTTATTTTTTCTATAAGGACTTATACTATTGTCACTTTGTAGTCAGTGCTTAAATCTAATTTTAAGGTAGAGTGAATCTTTTTAAAAGCGTAATAAATAAATGAATTGATAATTTTTCATGTTTTCCATTGAAAATTTTATCCTATTTGAAGAATTATGGTGATTTACAGTTATTAACAAGTATCTTTATTGATTAAAGGATGAATATATCAATATGATTACTACAGAATAGATTATCAGAAATGTACTTTTCTTAAGTACATTGATATTAATAATGATTTTATATTTTTATTGCAGCTAGAACGAGTAAATCTGTCTGCAGCTCAGACACTGAGAGCCGCTTTCATTAAGGTGAGGTGCAAATAATTGATTATGATTAAAGTGTATGTTATTTACAAATCTAAATACTATGCAATGGTTGCCAGTTTATTTTCTTTTAGTGAAAACCTTTTAAGTCTTGTTATGCCCGTTTTAGTGTATACTCTGAAACTTAAAACACTTCCCAAAGGTGAACTGGAACAAATGCTATTTCCTTAGTATTATCTTTTCATTGCTTTGTGCTTTTGAAACTGACTTCTTCAGAGTGTTTTCTCTTTAACTTTAGATTATATTTTCGAATTCTTTTTTTTTATTATTTGACATGTTAAATTTATTTGTAAAGTTATAACTTGAAAAGGTGTTCTTTGTATTGTTTAATTATAGAATGTAAGTATAAAAAAAAAACAGTGTTTCTAAGTGGGAAAATAATACCTCTAAATATTAATGTGATGGATTAAGGAGAATACACAGTTAAGTCACTCAGAATGATGATTTTCATTGTCTTTAGACTTGAGCTGTTCTGTTCATGGATTTTTACTAGCCACATGTTGCTGTTGAGCACATGTGATATGACTAGTTCAAATTGAGGTGTTTTCGAACTATAAAATACAGATTTTGAAGACGTCACACAGTAAAAAGAAAGCAAAATATTTCAGTAATAGGTATTTTATATTGATTACATGTTGAAATAATATTTTGGATGTACTATTAAGATAATTTCACTTTTTTAAATTTTTTTACTTTTTTTAATGTCACCACTGGAAAACTTGAAATTACATAGGTGGTTCATATTTGTTGTTCCCGTTATATTTCTATTGGACAGCCCTACTCTAGAGACTTATTGTACATATTGGGTGTATTCTTTAATATAAAACTTTATCTGCCCCTCTACCTTAAATGTTTTAATTCTTATTTGTGAGTTTGTTCCTATCAGTAGCTAAAATAACTTTGTCAGGTAAAGTATTTTAAAGTTTAAATGTGGAATAAATTTATAGTGCTATTTCATTGGAGTTGAAAGTATAAATCCATTTAGCTTGATTTCTTTTTATGGCACATAGGATTAATTTATTGATACCACTCTTAACTGGTAGCAAAATTTATATATGTTGGAATAGAACTTTTTTGATGTGTTTAATACCTTATGGTTCAGTATGTGTGCATACATATTTACTAGTTCATTAAAATGCATCCTGCACAATCATTGACTTAATGAAGAAAATTAATGAAGCAATACAGTAATCAGTTTTTTGTTGTTGTTTTCTTCTTTGAGCATCAGTTTGATTATGGAATGGCATATTTGGTCAGTAAGGAGGCTTAACGGTGACTATTTTAAGCATCTTTGTGGCTGAAGAAAAGAAGGAATAGTGATTTTCTGTACTGTATGTATCTATAAGGCAAAAGTCAGTTTTTCAGTTTTCCTGATAACAAGAACAGAAAGAAATTTGTCCTGTGAGTCTTCATAAAAAGGACCTTTTCTGAAGGAGTAGATGACATCTTCAATGATATTCATAAAAGAGATAAAATGAATTTCCTAGGGCTTTTTCTTGTAACATCCTAACATATAAGCTGATTATTTAATACTGCAGTATAATTATGTGACTATGATCACATTTAATTTATTAAATTTCAAATGAAATTGAAGGAATGTATGTTTTGAAAAGATGAAGATTTTTGTTTTTTAAACTATAACCTTTTTGAAATATATGAAAAATGCCTCACCAGTTAGAAGATCTTGTACATCCATGTTTCCAGTTCTTGGTCCACAACAACAGTAATTTTTATCAAACTTTGTTATTTGGAGAAGAAGAGGACTAAAGTAATTTTTCTCAAGATAAAATAATACTTTTGAATATTATGTTTTAACATATATACAGTTGACCCTTGAACAATATGGGGATTATGTGTGCCAACCCCTCACACAATCAAAAACCAGAGTATAACTTTTTACTACCCAAAACTTAGCTACTAATAGTCCATTGTTGACCAGGGATGTTACCAGTGACCTGAACAACACATATTTTATACGTTATATGTATACATACTGTATTTTTACAGTAAAGTTAGATAAAAGAAAATGTTATTAAGAAATCATAAGAGAAATGTATTTACTATTCATTTCGTGGAAGTGAGTTCTCATAAAGATCTTTACCTACTCTGTATTCACATTAAATAGGCTGAGGAGGAGGAGGGAGAGTAGTAGTAAAGGTGGTGAAAGGGGAAGCAGGCACACTTGGTATGACTTTATGAAAATACATCATAATTTCTGTCTGACTTTTTGCTTTTTCATATCTGTAAAAATGTTTCTATATGGTACCAATTCATGTTCCACCATTTGCTTTAGTTTCAGTGCGCGTATTATAGAACAGTCCATGTTATAAAAGAAGTCAGTCAAACAGTCTTGAATAATCAGAATTCTTGTGCCAGATTGTACAGTGTCACTTTGTTTTCTGGCACTGCTGCTTTTACATCTTCATCATGATCTGGCACTGGTTCAGAAACACTCATCTGCACCAGGTCGTCTTCTGATCATTCCTCTGGTGTGGTGCCTATCAGTTCTTGAATTTCTCTAAGATCTATGTCTTGAAACCCTTCACCCTCTACCTTTTTGCTACAGCCACAATGTTTTTCATGATTTCCTTGACTGGCTCTGTTATAGATCCTATGAAGTCATGTACAACATCTGGGCACAGTTTTCTTCATGAATTTATCAATTCGGGCTTGATGGCTTTCATGGCTTTTTCTGTAACAATGGCATCTTCAGTGGTGTAATCCTTCCAGACTTCCATGATCTTCTTTCAGGGTTCTCTTCCATAATATTGATAGTCTTTTCCCCAAAATACTGTTTGTAAAAAATACCTTTAGTTTTAAAGGACCTTAGGATCTAGAAGCTCAATTAGAGATGTATTTGGGGGCAAGTAGATACTTCAGCATCTTTGGTGTTGACCTCATGGGGTTCTGGGCAGGGGCATTGTCCGATATCAAAAGAACTTTAAAAGGCAATCTCTTACTGGCAGGATGCTTCCTTACTTTAGGGACAAAAAGCATCGATGCAACCAATCCAGAAGAAGGGTTTTTATTGCACAGACCTTTTTTTTTGTACAACTAAAAGACTGGCAGCTGGTATTTGTTGATCTTTTCCTGTCAAAACATGGGAGTTAGCAGCTTTATAGATAAGGACAATCCTAATCCACATACCTGACCGCATTTTTGTAAAACAATTGAGTTAGCCTATCCCTGCTTCCCTTAAATCCTGGTGCTCATTTCTCTTTATTCCTAATAAATGTCCTTTGTGGCTCTCTGCCCCCCCTTATCAGATTAGAGCACTTTTATCTGCATTAAAAACCTGTTCAGATATCCTTTCTTCTCAGTGATTTTCTTCATAGTGTCTGGGAATTTGTCTGCTGCCTCTTGGCCAGCAGAAGCCACTTCTGTTATCTTGATATTTTTTAAGCCAAACTTCTTTGTAAAATTATCAAACCATCCTTCGCCACCAAAAAATTCTCCAGCTTTAGGCTCTTCACCTTCATTTTGATTTAAGTTGCCATATAATGACTTTACTTTTTCTCAAATCATATTAGGGTCTACAGGGTCTGCTCTGCCTTTCTTAGAGCAGTCTAGCACCCACATAAAAGCTACATATTCAATATTAGATAAAATAGTATTTTGTATATGTACAAGGTTTTTGTGTCTGCTGGTGTGGTTGCAGTGGCAGCTTCATAAATTTCCCTTTCTATTTTTGGAATGGTCCTTACACTGGATTCATTTATCTTGAAATGGAGGGCAGTTGCAGCTGCAGACCTCGATCTATGGAGCGTATCCAACAATCCAGCTTTTTCTTGTAATGCCATGACTTTTCCATGTTTCTTGGGAGCACTTCCACCATCACTAGTGGCATTTCATATGGGTCCCATGATGTTATTCAGGGTTTACAGTATTACATTAAACATGATGAAATATATGTGAGAACTGTGAGAGATTAATTTGTACTGGAGAGAAGAACCGATCATCGTGTGGTGATGATTAAAGTCACGTGACATTCAAAGTGTATACTGGTAACACTTGAGCTCACCATAATAGCGACTTTACATATATAGTATGTACTATGCCTAATTTTATACAGCTATGATTTAATGCTTCATCTTTATGTTGTTTATAGTTCTACTGCAAATGGTGCCATATACATTCTGTAAGTGTTTGTGTGTGTTTTGATAAATCTTAACTTTTTATAATAGATTTGTGTATATTTTATGGTGTAAATGATAAAATTGGCTAGTATTTACGTATATTTTATGCATTCATGGCATATCTTTTTCTTAATGTTTTTGATATTTTTAGTCTGCTAGCTTTGTCTGCAAGTTTTTTCAAGTTGCCACAGATCTCCAAAATTTTTTTCAATAATTTTGTATAAAAAATCTGCATGTAAGTGTACTCACACAGTTCGAACCCCTGTTGTTCAAGGGTCAACTGTATTCTTCTTGATTTCTGGTCCCCCTTATTCCCTCTGAGAGGTTCTGATAGATTGTCTTGTCTCCCAGGTTGAGAGTGTATGGTACTGTCGTTTTGGATAGTTTTCTGTCTCAGCTGGATTCTTTTCAAAGATTTGACATCCACCAAGTTCAAGGTTGTATTACGAGGGAAAACATCAAGGTATAGGTAGTTACAGAGTCTCTGGTTTAAGAGCAGATCTATTTGTTTTGTCAATCTGAGGCTTTGGGTAAATTTAAGCATTTAAAATAGGAAGTAAATTGCTTAACCAGGACTTTAGCCAAAAGATACTAAGACTGCTATTCCCAATGTGCCTAGGCACCCTGGGGGCCCATAGCAAATTCAGAGGGGTGTCATGAAATAGTTTAAAAATTTGAGTGAATACAGTGATATTCAACATCTATTTGATACTGCATGAACTCAAAAGCTACATTGCAATTTCAACATATTAGATTGGGCTACGTTCCTCATAGTGATGTCATATCTTTGTGAAGCTGGACTTTTAGCTTCTGCTATGGTAAGAAGGAAGTACCACAAGAAAATCAGTGTGCAAGAGGAAATGACAGTGGCAGGGTTCAATCTAAATTTAATGTTTTAGAAATTGTGCAATACCCAGTAGACACGTCATGTATCCCAGTAATAAGTAGCCATGGTTATTTAAGAATGAAATAAAATATTTTTCTTTCATTTTATGTATGCATATTTTTAAGGCTGAGTTGTTAGGACACAGTACTTATTAAGTTTTTTGGACCTAATTACATAAACAGCATTGTTAAGTATATCTTTTGGGCATTGTGAATTCAGAAAGGAACTTCTGCGAGACTTTTGTAATGCTTTAGCTTAGCCATTTTGGGGCCGCAGACCAACTGGTTGTTGAAACTTTGTTCTCATACTTTCTGCACTTCATTCTTTCAGTACCGTTCTATAACTTAATCAGAGAAATGTTTTTATGCTGGCATTTCTTGTAAGCACATAGAGAGAATGCACCCCTGTCCCCCAAGATAATTGATTAGGTAGGTAGATTTAATGCTACTTAGAGAAGGAAGGTAAACCACTATTACCAAATAGTACCTTGAATATAATTTTGTGGCACTTCACCAAATTAATACTCTAAGTCACATCTTAAGCCATATTTGGACAACTTTTCATTTAAAGGCAATTCCTTAAAATAGATTCTATCTTGAATATATCCATGGAAAGAAAAGTCAAAATAGGCTGTAAAAGAATGAAATCTAGTCAGATATGCTTTATTGTTATTAATCATCTATCAAAATGATTTTCCTAAATAGCTTTTGACAGCAGTTAAAATGATCTCAGGATTGAAATAAATGTGTATATTTTCTTTTCTCATTTCATTCCACAACCTTTCAGTTTTTGATACTTGAGATCTAATGGGAAACAAGATGTTATAATGGAAAGAGCAATAGGAACAGAAGAAAACTGAATCTTCAGTGATAGCAGAGGAATTGAAGAAACAGGGATTATTATTAAGTCTACTTGACACACAAGAAAGCAAAAGTATTGTCATTTTAATAAGATTATAAATTGTTTCTATTTGCTGTTGAATATCAGAGCAAAAAAGAAAGGAAATCATCAACTGATTAAAATAGGCAGGCATTCTAAAGGAAACAAACTTCAAATATGATTACAGAATTTCAAAAATAACAAAATAGAGGACAAATTTATTGGGGAAAATTGAAATCTGAAAATTAACTTTGGAAAACTCGAAACTCTGCTCAGTTGAAATGGCTAGATTTCAGTGCCCTAGGGAGTTTAAATAACATAGAACCAATGCAGACTCATTAGTGAAACATGCTCAGAAGGTAGTAAAAGGATTAATGATGTTCTGGGAACTAGTGAAGGGAATTTTCTTGCTACAAAAATAGGAAATGAAAATCATTGTGTGGGAAAATTGTTTAGGGATTATATAGCTTCATAAAACCTGAAAAAGAAACTCTGTTTCTTTTGTTGTTGTTGTTGTTTTTCTGGCATTCTGTTCATTTAAATGCAAAGAATCTGCAAAATACTGATGAGTTATTGCTTGATCCTTTATTAGCTAATATAAAAAGCTAAAAATCTTCAATATATATAAACTAATGAGATGAATAATTGATTACTAAGGTATATACAATCTTTATTTCTATCTTTGTCAAGAATTTTATATTCAACTAGAAAATGGTCATAGTAAAAAGTTACTGCTGTACAAGCTACAAAAAAACATTAGTGAATGCCACACCTGCTTTAATTTAACCCTTTGCACTCGCTTGCTTTTTTATCATTATCCACTCGACTTTATCCACACTCGACATCCGAGTGCAAAGGGTTAAAGATTTCTGCCCTTCTAAGTTACCAAGTTCCCAACAGGTGCTAAACAATTAAATTTTGGTTTTAAAATACTGATTCCAAATCTATATTTCAAAACTAGCTTTCTCTTTCTTATAGGCTGAAAAAGAAAATCCAGGTCTCACACAAGACATCATTATGAAAATTTTAGAGAAAAAAAGCGTAGAAATTAACTTCACGGAATCCCTACTTCGTATGGCAGCTGATGATGTAGAAGGTATCAGAAAAAACCTTATTCAGTTTTATAATTGTTGAAAAGCACTTTTTCTAAATCACTGTTACTTGACAAAAAGATCTTCCTACCCTCCCCTTCACTCTTCTTCATCAACTTTTGATGATGATAGTGAAAACAAATCTATGTAAAATTGAAATATAGTTCTTGTTTTTATTTTATATTTGTGAGATTTAATTACTTGAAGTAAAGGGTTTATGCTGCATGCTTTAATTTTTTCCTCCATTTGTATGATGTCTTGTGAGTTCCAGTTTTACTAAAAGGTGAGTTCTATTGGAATGGTTATTTTCTTTTGTGTTGTCTTTAAGCAAATAGCAATTTGAAAATAATGAATTTTTTGTTTGTTTTTTAACTTTAGTATAGCATCTTTTTACTTTTAAGCACAGATTTAGGAGAACAATACAACCATTGCTTTTGCTTTTCTGAATTTTGCTTTTTAAAATCAGAAGTGGATTTCACTTAAATTTAGTAGGAGTTTTCTCACTAATTTAGAAAAATGTGCATAATGTAATTTCCCATGTTTATTGAGGGATAACAAAAAGTAGATATTTTAACTGATTTCCTGATTTATAAGAAAGCCCTCATCATTATTTAGACTCGAGCATTTGCAGCCTGTTTAAGATGTAATATTTTGATGAATTGGTAGAGTTGTAGTGCTTCCAAGTCTACAGTGAATCTGGTGGTAAGCATATTCCCCTCTGCGAAGTCTGATTGAACCTCCTTTTCAAAATTGCTGTTCTGCGATCCTAGCTTTTAGGTTGGATTTGTGGTGTTAGTGGTTTTGTTTTGAGGTGAGATTTCAAGAGTGTGCTAAATAAAGATTTTATTAGGTTATTTGGGATTTTAATATGATAAACAGTTTATATTCAGTGTAGGGGTTTTAAATTATAAAACTCATCTTTCCTATTGGCAGATATATATTGCCTTTGCAAGTGATAGATATCATTACTTAATTAAAGGTTTCCTTGTGGAATATATCTTCAGGGGATTGATGATAAAGCCTCCCTTTTTAATCTGTTTTTTTTGTTTTTCAGATTTCATGGGATTTCCATTTATCCCAAATTGAAAATATTTAGTCTTTATCTTCTAATATTTTACTTGGAGGGAACCCTGTTGTTATTACTGGACTAAGTCAAATCAAATGCTGATGAATTCTATTTTGCAGCCTTGTCTTTTCTAGTTTATTTGGCCTTTTTCTTCCTCTACCCACCTTTGATCAACATTGGGAATTCTTAGATGTGAACTTGGCAGAGAGTTGCATAATGTTTTTTATTATGTATTTATTTTATCAGAGTATATGATTGAACGACCAGAGCCAGAATTCCAAGACCTAAATGAAAAGGCACGAGCACTTAAACAAATTCTTAGTAAGATCCCAGATGAGATCAATGACAGAGTGAGGTTTCTGCAGACAATCAAGTAAGTGATTTTTTATTTTGGATCTTTTTGTAAAAGTACTTCAAAGGAACTACTCATCTAGATGTTCTAATTTTGTTATGACATCAATATTAAGTTGAAATGTTAATTTGAAATAAAATTTGAAATTTTTAAATGCTACATCATATTTATTTGTAGGCTATGGCATTTGGTTTCAAAGTACAATAACATTTTTTAGATGGACTGTTTTATTTAAAAATAATTAATGAAATGTGTATAAACTGGAATATAAGTGTGAGCTATATAAATAATTGAAAAATGTAAAAGTCAGATTAAAATGAATAGAGAAATTGGATAAGCCATAGGATAGTAAGAGATACCAAAATTGTTTTTTATTTCAGAAATGGCACAGGTTATTAGGATAAGTAACGTCCTCTTAAGTGTGAATAGCATTTACTAATAATGATCAAATTGTGGACCTCCAAATTCTTGCCTTTGGGACACAGGTTTAGTAACTAGAACCAGGAGACTGGCTGGGTCCCATCCCCAAGGTATTTCCTTAGGTATGTGCAAATATTTCCAAAACTGAAAAAATTCAAAATTTGAAATACTTCTAGACTCCAGCACTCCAGATAAGGGATACTCAACCTTTATAGTTAAAATAAACATGTTTGACCCATAAAAGGAAAAATTGTCAGTGATCTCAAACCCGGTTTAGATAGTTTATTTCTAGAGTTTTCAGATAGTTTAATAAGTTTTCATTTGCTTTGATAATGATACATTTGCTGATGAGCCATGCTACATTCCTATGAAGATTTAATATTTCAAATAATATTTTCAGATTTTGCTTCATATTATTGAAGTAGAGGTTTACACAATCAATATCATCTTAATAGCAGTAGCTCTTATAGAACTAAGTGCTAAGCACTGTTTTAAGTGCTATACATATACTAGCTTAGTACAGCAACCCTGTAACAGATGAGGAAATTGAAGCACAGGAAATTAGGTAATTTTTCCTAAGGTCGCTCAGCTAGTAAGTGGTAGAGCTGGATTTGAACCCAGGCAGTTTGATGCCAGAGTGTTCTCTGCTGCTTCCCAATCATAGATTTATATTGTTCATCTAATCTGGTGATTGAAAAAAAGTTTTTTTTACAAAGTTTTCTTTTTAATTATTTTGGGTGTATGATAGTTATACATTTATAGAGTACATGGGATGTTTTGATATAGGCATCCAATGTGTATTAATCAAATCAGGGTAATTGGGGTATCCATCACCCAAAGCATTTATCGTTTCTTTGTGTTAGGAACATTCCAATTCCACTCTTTTAGTTATTTTAAAGTATACCATAATTTATTGTTGACTATAGTCACTTTGTTACGCTATCAGATATCATTCATTCTGTCTCTCTGACTATATTTTTGTACCCATTAACCATTCTCACTTTATCCTCCCCTCCCTGCTACTCTTCCCAGGTTCTGATAACCTTCATTCTACTTTCTGTCTTCATGGGAGCAATTGTTTTAGTAATTAGCTCCCACATATGGGTGAGAACATGTGAGATTTGTGTTTCTGTACTTGGTTTATTTCACTTAAACATGTTCTCCAGTTCTATCCATGTTGTTGTGGATGGCAAGATTTCATTATTTTGGTGGCCATATAATATTCCATTATGTATATGTACCACAATTTTTCTTTATCCATTCATCCATTGGTAGATGCTCAGATTAATTCCAAATCTTGGCTATTGTGAATAGTGCTGCAATAAACATGGGCTTGCAGATACCTTTTCGATTTACTGATTTCCTTCCTTTTGAATATATACCTAGCAGTAGGACTGCTGGGTCATACCATCGTTGTATTTTTTAGCTTTTTGAAGAGCCTTTATAGTGGTTGCACTAATTTATATTACCGCCAATAAATAATGTATTAGAGTTCCTCTTTCTCCACATCTCTGCCAACATTAGTTATTGCCCTTCTTTTTGATAATAGCTGTTTTAACTGGGTAAAATGATACCTCATTGTAGTTTCAGTTTGCATTTCTCTCATGACTAATGATGTTGAGCATTTTTTTCATATCTCTTTTCATTTATATATCTTCTTTTGAGAAATGTCTATTCAGATCTTTTGCCCATTTTTTAATCAGATTATTTGATTGTTTCCTATCAAGTTGTTGAAGTTCCTCATATTTTTTTTTATTAATCCCTTGTCGGGTAGTTTGCAAATACTTTCTGCCTTTCTGTGGATTGTCTCTTCACTTTGTTGGTTGCTTTCTTTGTTTTAGCTTGATGTGATCCCATTTGTTCAGTTTTACTTTAGTTGCGTGTGCTATGGGGATATTACTCAATAAATCATTTTTCAGACCAATGTCCTGAAGCTTTTCCCCAATGTTGAAAAAATAGTTTCTGCTATTTGAAAGAAGCAAGATAAAATGGTAAAGGACATGTTATACAGAATGCCAGTCTGTAAGAGATAACAGTATTGTGGTTGAAGCTAGGGTATAAATGGCAGGCCCAGAACCCTCATCCTGTTACTTTGACACCCTCTTTCTCCCTGTGGAGTCCCTGAGACATCTCTGCTAAATCCCCTGTGACTCTAGGAAGATACAGTTTGAAAACCACATTATTAACAGCTATATTTTTGTCATAAGGAAGTCTTGCCCATAGTCATTAATAGGCTTTATGAGGGTCTTATGTGAGTTATGTGGGAGTAGTAATATTTCAGTTCTGTTTTCTGGAGTGTACTCAGCACAGTTGAATTAAGAGTAATGGCAGTGAAAATTTATTGCCCAACCATTTAGGAGGGGTAATTTTCCCTATTAAGTTTGTTGATACATACATTATTTCGGAGACTAAAATTCAACCATGTGCAAATAGCATAGATGGCTATGGTATAATTATTTGCATCACTATATTGTATACTGCTACATTTTGATATATGTTGTTACCACTGTTAATTGACAAATTAGTGGGTAAAATTGCACTAAAATAGAAAATGGCTTATCCTTTAGTTACAACATGTACAACTTAAAGTTTCTTTTTAAAATATTTTACTTTCTTATATTTATCATCCATTTATTTTAGCAACATTTTTCAATAAGCATATATCAAAGATCTACACCAGGTACTATAGGTAATGCTATAGATTGTATTAAAATAGTAAACAGATTCCTTACAGCTAATAAATATTCAGGCAGTTTTGAATATATTTGCAGAATATATTAGCAGGTTTGAATCTTCAGTCCAAGATTTAGCTGCGTGACCTTGGATATATGTTGTTTAGCTTCTGTCATTCTTGTTTCTGCTTCTGTACATGAGGGTAATAAGTTGTGAGAATTGAAAGAAATGATTTACATAAAGTGCCTAACACTGAACCTAGCATACATTCATTGACACATGCTAGCATTGTTGAAATAAGGATTTTTCCCACTTTCTTTGTATGCAATTGATTAGGAAAAATGATCCAGCAAGCAGATTTTTAAAAGTTCTCTTGATTAATGAATGTTTCTGTTTGACTACATTTTCACTTATGCAAATATTTTATAAAATTAATTTGTAGTTGTTTTTTTTTAAGTCTGATACATTCCACTTAATGGATAACTAGTGGAGACTTGCAACTTAATAGATCAAAAAGCCATGCATTTATCTATTTACTCTTTGTAATTTGCATTTCATATTCTTAAGCTAAAATTCACCAGGGTTTATTTCAAGTCAGGAGTTTTCATGATAGCTTCAGTATAGATTTTTCAGACTTGTCCAGTCTAAACCAAACTAAACATACAGTACAGCTGGCACAATCAGAAGCTCTACTTTTCCATTTAGTTTTTTGATAAGGTGTATGTTTACATTTCATCTAATGCCTTTGTCTTTCAGCATACATGTTTCCCAAAAGTTGCCCTACTAAATAGCTGCAAATTGCTAAACTCTTTTCCATTCTACTCATACTATCTGCCCTTTACCACAGAATTCATCAATTTCAAGCTGCATAATTACATGATAGTTATTTACCTTCAAGTTTTTAAAATTCCTCATCTGGTTAATTGTCTGTAGTATTTTTTGTGCTGGTATTTTTTCTTGTAGAAAACAAATTACTAATATAATTTAGCTTCCCTAGTACAAACCTTGGTGCCATAAATGAAAATGCTTTTCTGTTTACATACAGATAACAGTATTTGCACAAATTGCCTCACATTTTTTAATAATTGGGTAGATCAAATGTGACTTATCAGCAGAATCACCTGGGGGAGTGTTTTCCCCACACCCCTTTTAGAGTACAGATTTCCAGTATTTATCAGCAGGTCTGGGGTAGGGTCCAGCAAAACTGTCCATTTTCTTCTCCTCCCACACCTTTTTTTTTTTCCTTCCTAGATGAGTTCACTAACCTGATTCAGAACTACTCTTTTGACCTGTAGAATCCAGCCATTATCATTGTGTATGGAAGATATGTTTATCATGATGATTAGTACTGAAGGCACATTTTTATATTCCCCTTTTACAGAAAATTAAAATATACTACCAAGTAAGACTATATATAAACAGCTAACTGTCTGATCACTGTGTAATTTTCCTTGTGGATTTGAAAAACTTCGCATATTTATACTTGACATTTTTTATTTGTTGAAATTGTAGTTTTTCTCAGGTAATAGTATGGTCATATCACACCATTTTATTACACAGTGGTGGATTTTGTCCATCAAGCAGTACAGAGGGATTCAATTTGCTTAAAAGCATAAATGAACAGTTATATAACTTAATAACTGCTGTTAACAGAGGCAAAAAATGATTGGACAGATAGTTATGTAAAATTTATTGTCCTACTTGAATATGTAATATTTAATGTTGCAGCCTAATACCAATGTTTGAGATACAAGAGGCAATAAGTATTGAAATATTTAATAAAAATATTATTACTTCAGGATAGGCTATTTTTTATACCAAAATCTTATATGCTTTTAATTCATAGAGTTTCCACATGCTTATTTATCAGAAAAGATGCTGAGAAACACACACATATGCACAGAAACCTGGACACTGAGATTTTTTTTCTTTCTTGAAATAAAATAAAGCTAAAATGTTTTAGATATGAAATATCTGAAATCTGACATTTGTAATTGAAAAATCAGTAATTAAATTAAAAAATATATTTAAAAATAAATATTTGGGATGGTCTTACTTAAATTGGTCTTGGAATGGTCTTGCATTGCATTTGACCAACAAAAGTTTTTGTAGTGACTAACAGCTAAGAGAATGGATGTGAAAAAGAAAAGACTTGTCTTAGAGATTGTCAGGCTATTTGACAATGTAGAATCACATAAAGTTAAGTTTGACAGAAAAAAATTGCTATGAAGTTAGAATGTGGACACTGAAAAGGGCATAGATATAAAAGACAAGAAAAGTTCAGAAAATATTGTACGTGGACAGGATGAAAAGTGAACTCAAATGAGAATTATTGATTTCTTCTCCTTCTCTCTTTAGAAAGGGGAGAAAGGTGTTGATACATATATAGTCAAAGAATGATTGCTAGAAAGGGTTTAGGTAGAATATATTTTGATATTTTCTCTCCCAGCAATTTAAATATACCTTCTAAAGGAAATAGTGACCTGACAGCAAAAAGTTTGGAAGAGGAAGATATTTATTTGATAGATAGAAGGTAAGGGTGTGGGAGAGAGAAGAGGAAGAGGAATATTTTCTCTGAGGAGGAAATGTTTTCTGTTAAACATTTAAACTTATTAGGTATCTGACAGGTAGTATTGTTAAATACAGAAAAGTGTTACATGTAATGTAAAATTCCATAAAATTGTTCACTAACAAATTGTTCAAGTTAACAAAAGTGGACAAACTATTATAGTTTGAATTCAGCTACATTAAACCAGAGAAAATACAAATAAAAAAAATAAAAAACAGGAAAAGACATGCTTAGATATGTTTACCTTCTTATAAATTTGAGTGAGGAATGCTGAGTGAAATGTGATTGATTTGGGAAAATTGGTGTTAGTTGTCAATCTTTGGTCAGGAGAATCAGGATCATAGCAGGGTACAGGCTAAAACCTACTCCACCAGCTAGCCAAAGGTTGGCTCTTTGTGAAGTATACATAGAGTAATTAAGAGTATATTGTGATTAGTAATTCTTAAAATATATGTAGACAAATTTGTTTCAAATGTAGCTGATGTTAAAGATTTTTTTTCCTTTTCCAACAGGGATATAGCTAGTGCAATAAAAGAACTTCTTGATACAGTGAATAATGTCTTTAAGAAATATCAATACCAGAATCGCAGGGTAAGTTTAGTAGAAGCCTTGATGGTTGCCTCCCTAAATGTTGGTTTAGTCTAGTTGTCTTATTGAATTAAATACTAAGGGGATTTGATTACTGGAAATAGTTGTGTGTCATTAGCCATTGGGTTTATCCGTGAATTTAAATATGCTGTTTTATGTCTTTAAATACTCCAAAAATGCTTGTTTGTAATATAAAGTGCCTCCCCTATTATGTATAGTCTCTTGTCTTTGACTTTGGCTTTTGTATTATTTCTCTTATTTAGTATTTTTTTCTTATTATTTTTCATGTCTGTAGGCACTTGAACACCAAAAGAAAGAATTTGTAAAGTACTCCAAAAGTTTCAGTGATACTCTGAAAACATATTTTAAAGATGGCAAGTAAGTACTGTCATTTATCCTTTTCTTTAAAAATTAAATAGATGTCATTTTATGTGATACTAAAATCATATAACTTAAGCCCTTTTACTCTATTGTTGGTACTCAAGGCAACTGATAACCAAGGCAGACCATTAAAAATAGAAAATAAATGGTTGCCAATTCAGCCATAACTTCTAGAGCAGTAGTTGTCAGACTTTTTCTGAAAAGGGCCAGATGGTAAATATTTTAGATTGGGTGATCCTGTCACAACTGCTCACCTCACCTCTGCTGTTGGAGTGCAGAAGCAGCCATAGATAAAATGGAAATGAGTAGGTGTGATTGGGTTCTAATAATACTTTATAGAAACTGATATTTGAATTTTGTATAATTTTCAGCTGTCACATAGTATCCTTTTCATTTTATCATTATTATTTACCATTTAAAAATATAAAAGCATTTTTAGTTTACTGGCCTATTTTAACCATTTCTGAAGCAGTGGTTCTCAAACTTTAGTAGCATAATTCACTTGGAGGGCTTGTTAAGGCTCAAATTGCAAATTGCTCAAGGGGCCCCACCTCCAGAATTTCTGATTCTGTAGGTCTGGTGTAGGGCCCAAGAATTTGTATTTGTAAGAGGTTTTCAGATGATATTGATGTGGCAGTTCTGTTCAGAACTACTGCATAAGGTTAAAGCAGTGGTTCTTAATCCTGTCTGCACATTACTTCTGGTTAGGTTTTAAAAATCTCATAGGCCCCTCCACAGATTCTGATTCAGTTGGCCTGGAGTAGAGCTGTGGTGTAGATGTTTTGTAAAAGTGCTCCACATAATTTTAAAGTGCTATAAGGATTTCGATCTGCTATCCTGGAAGGAGAGAGACTTAAATTGGCTTTTGTAGCATCCTTCTATAAAATAGGAAGTATACTAAAAATGTAAATTGGATGTTATTTTTAAATATACATTCATTTGGTTGAAGAACACTATAGAAAGCCAAGGGATTTTATGTATTTTTGCATACCTACACACATACATGTAATGTATAAACTGATGCAGAGGCCGTAATTTCTGTAGTATATCATATAGGTAGTTCTTTGTACTTTAAATAGAATGCTAGAATTTTGTGGACAAGGCCATTTTCTAATAGTGCTCACAGTTCGAAAAATAATCTACATAGAGGATTGAAACATCCTATTCTACCATTCGAGTTTTAAGATCCCCATATACAGGTCACACCATTACAATATTATTGTAATAATATTTAAAAATAATAAAATCATTAGTTGGAATTCTGTTAATTTTCAGTGTCATTTTCAACAGTTCAAACAAGTTGAAATATTTACATTATATTAAGAAAGATATTGAGCTAAATTTTATTGATGGTTTCATGTTGTTGTTCTGTACTACCATTCAGGTTATTTAGGGGAAAGGCTCCTTGATGACTTAGTTTAATAAGCTAGCAGCTGTGTTTTGAAAATTAACTTTTGTTTTTTTTTCCTTGATCTCCTATACTAAGCCCAAATAAACAAACCCACATTAAAAGAATAATTTACATGATGGGATCATTATTTTTTATACTAATTTGTTACTATTATGGAATAAGTACATTGAAAGATAGAAATTAATTTAGAGCCTAATTTTCATTCATTTGAAATTATGTACTCCCACTTATGGATTACTCAGGCTGCTTGCTACTACTTTTTCGCCATTGAACAGCTTTTTAAAATTCCATTTCTTTGTGGATGAATAATGTGCCATAAGTCTTAAACTTGTTTCCTCAAAACAGAAACTTATTAATAGAGCCCAATCTTTAAGCCACCTTTCAGCAGGGGGATGACTTTGCATTGGTTCAACTAATTCTTCCTGGTCCCTGTCGAGAAATGTCTGGGATAAAAGATACAAGCTCTCCCTATGATACTAAGAAATTGATAAGGCCACAACAATGGGACTGGGGCATCAGCTTTGTATTCCAGTCACATGGAGCTAAGCCATTAGGAGAATGTGGTGGAGCACCAAGTAATTTTTAAGAACATATTCGTATATATTGTCAGGTCCAAGATACTGAAATTATATGATTATTTTGTTTTAAAAGTAGATTATTCTAAAAGTAGTTTATAGTTTATCATTCCCACCCATTTTTTTTCTTGTGTGTTTTTTTTTTGGGGGGGGGGTTGAAAGAGAGAGTGAATTGAATCAGATTGGAAGTAATTAACTTTTTCTTAAGTATTTGTCATGCCCATTGATGTACAGATTTTGAGACTGAGTGTAAAATATTTTACCAGATTTTATTTGTTAGTCTGTGAAACCACAGCTGAAGACCACATCTGAATCTTCCTTTTGGTTAGTTATTTGTTTGACCTATAAATGAACTCTGGTCCTTGAGGTGCCACCTACCATTAGCAGCCCTCCAACACTTTATTTTCAGCCAGAACCACCAGGGGGCAGTAATTCCTAGATAGTTTCAAATGATTTAGGACCATTAAATCCCAAATTGGAGTGAAAGTTATTATGCTTAATACCAGTTTATCTTTTTTTCCCCCAGATTAATTTCATTGTTACTGTTAATAGATGACATTAAGTATAAATATTTTAAAAGGGTGAATGTTTTGAATGAAAATAATGCTTGTTTTTTCTTTTTAAACAGGGCAATAAATGTGTTCATAAGTGCCAACCGACTAATTCATCAAACCAACTTAATACTTCAGACCTTCAAAACTGTGGCCTGAAAGTTGTATATGTTAAGAGATGTACTTCTCAGTGGCAGTGTTGAACTGCCTTTATCTGTAAATTTTAAAGTTTGACTGTATAAATTATCAGTCCCTCCTGAAGGGATCTAATCCAGGATGTTGAATGGGATTATTGCCATCTTACACCATATTTTTGTAAAATGTAGCTTAATCATAATCTCACACTGAAGATTTTGCATCACTTTTGCTATTATCATTCTTTTAAGAATTATAAGCCAAAAGAATTTACGCCTTAATGTGTCATTATATAACATTCCTTAAAAGAATTGTAAATATTGGTGTTTGTTTCTGACATTTTAACTTGAAAGCGATATGCTGCAAGATAATGTATTTAACAATATTTGGTGGCAAATATTCAATAAATAGTTTACATCTGTTAAACATTTCTTTACTTGAAAAAATGCATATATATATGTGTGTGTATATATGATCAGAAGACCAAGACAACTTGGTGTAATGTCTAAAAAACTTCAAACGGGAGGTTATTAGCAGTTTATCAAATAATAAAGCAACAAGAATTCCTATTTTTTGTCCTTAATCACTTTAGGGAAAAAGTGATCAATGGAAATATTTTTGTTAGTTATTACATAATGAAGTACTGAATATTTTTACATTATTTGCACCCTATTTTAAGAGACTTACGAGAAAGAGATAGCAACTTGTAGTATATTCAGACTATAATGCCACTTTTTAAACTGTGACTATGTACATTTGAATCTGAAAAATTAAGTTTTTCTGGTATGCTAGGCCCTAATAAGCTTTGCACAGTTTTTTCTCCAAAATAGCTTCAATTAATAGTACTTTGACATTATTCCAGTAGTTGGTTTGAAATTGTCATAAGTGTTAATATTCTACACACTTTTAAAATATGTACAGTTTTGTTTCACCATAAAGAAGTTTTAAGGAAACTATATAATAAGTATTCATGTTGAGTGATTTCATTTTTAAAGTACAAAATAAAGGGAAAATCAGAATTTATTTATCTTTTATAAAGATTTTAAGTGTTGAACTAAATTTCTGTTGGAAGTATATTTTTTTTGCTGTAAGTGCAATTATTTAGTTATTTTTTCTCCATTTTAAAAAATCAATTTTTAAAGAATTACTATCATTGACAACATAGAAGTAAATCCTCCAGTTAAATGTAAACAGGAAATATGTTGAACCAAAAAACCAATAGAAAAATGTATGAAATTTCATAATTCATGGACATTTTACTGACTTAATTATTTTTTTCTTCAAAGATACATAGCCAGTAAAACAAGTAGAATTGGTGATCTTTACTATTTGTTTTTGGCATAAACTATCATTTACTTTTAGAAGTAGATGGATGGTCATTTGCATAATAGACTTGTGAACATATGAGGAAAAAAGATACTGTTTTGTTTGCAGCACACACTTCTAACATAAAGCAAATACTATCATTATCCCTACTCTTGTCTTTAATCTCCTTAAAAGAACTCACCAGTTACAAGGCATGCCTCAAATCACCTGTTTTTATTAGTCTTCTGTCTTTTCATTCCACTATCCAATATGTCTCGCTTAAATTTTCATGAAATATATCTCCAGAAAGCAGGCTTATTCTCAGAATACTTCAGTTTCTTATCCTTCCAGCAGAGCTCATTGTGTGTCAATGAAGAAAGGACCAATGTGGCCACATTCAGATACATCTCCAAAGAACAGGAAAGGGGCTTCAGAGGAAAGGAATAGGAGACCTTTTGTTGAGCACCTTCTCTGTGTTGGGCGGTATTCTAGATAGATATATATATAATTCTCTTAACAGTCTTGTGACTTAGCTATCTGCCTTACAGCTGAGGAAACAGAGCTTAGGTCACACAGCTGGTAACTGCTTAGGGCCAGGGTTTAAATTCATTGGTGTTCAGATTCCATCTCTTTCCACTGAACTGTTCATTGCCAAAAATATACCTTGTTTAGGATACTAGTTCTCACACCTCTCTTTTGTCCACAGGAAAATGAGACTAAATAGGACAATGTTTTTTTTTCATAAATCTAAATTTATTAATTTTAAAGGATTATTCTGTATTTGGATATCATTATTTTGGATATTTAAAATGCCTTCTCACACTTTTTTTAAAATCAATATGATATATGGTGATTTTTTTAATGATTGCATTTTAATAACTTTATTGGGTAAAACATGAAGTTGTCAACCCAGTATCAGTCCCTTCTAATTGCTTTTTATAAACTTTTTATATGGAAATAATTTCAAATAGGAAATTTCAAAAAATAGTACAAAGAATATCCATATTGCTTTTACTCAGATTTACCTGTTGTTCAAATTTTACCGTCTCAGTTTTATCATTTACTTGTTCCATTGCCCTTTCTTGAGACTCCTTTACTCTGGATCATTTCCGTAGCCATCTTTGTCTTTCATGACATTGACATGTTTTTGAAGACTATAATCTTCTCTCTCCTTGCCCTTCCTTTTTCATAGAATGTTTCTCATTTTGGGTTTCCTGCTGATCAGATTGAGGTTATGTATTCTTGGTCAGAATACTGCATTGATAGTACAGCATCATCAGGACATGACATGGGAGCACACAATGCCCATCTTATTGATGATGCTAGTTTGGGTCACCTGACCAAGGTGGTGTTCAGTTTCTTCAACGTATAGTTGTTATTTTTTACCTTGTAACTAATAATCTCTGGAAGACTTTTAAGTCCATGCTAACATTTTCCCCCAGGACTTAGCATCTATTTATGATTCTTGCTTATGCATTCTTGTGTTTAGTAGTTGCAAGATGATGATTTTCCAACTTCAGTATGCTTTCCACATGTACCAGTTGTCTGTCAGCATTCTTGTGTAAGCAGGAGCCCTCTTTCTTTTGATCCATCCATCCATTCATCCATATATCTAGGGCCACCTAAATTCTTATGTCTGTTATTGTTATATACTCATGCTTTTTCTATTTTTTTCCCCCACTGGTTTTTAATTCATTACTTTGGTGCTCAAATTGTCTTAAATTTGACCAACAGGAACTCCTTCAAGCTGGCTCTTGTGTTCTTTTTACCCTCTATGATTTTGTTTAAAGCACTTATTATCTTACATAAAAGATATTCTAAGATCTGGAATTAGCAATTTCTCCATAGGACCCTAGGGAATTGCATTAGATACCTAGCTGTGGATGCTGGGTCTGCTCATTGCTACTGGGTGTTTGCTTCTCGGTTGTTCAGCAGACAGATCTAGAAAATGTCATGTATGTACAGTAAACTCTCTGTATCCATGGGTTCCACATTTGTGGGTTCTACATCTCTGGATTCAAGCAGTGGGGAATTGAAAATATTCAGAAAAAATAAAAAATGCAACAATAAAAAATACACTATAACAGCTAATTACATAACATTTATATTGTATTTGATATTATAAGTAATCTATAGACTAAAGTATGTGGAAGGATGTGTATAGATTATAGGCAGATACCATGTCATTTTATTTAAGGGACTTGAGTGTCTGGATTTTGGTATCCCTCGAGGTCCTGGAGCCAATCCCCCGCAGGCACCAAAGGATGACTGTGCTGCATACACATACAAATAATGTGTGTACACTACATTTACATGTGCTCATATGCACTTGTGTTTGATTTTAGAAATCATGAGTTTACACCAATACCTCCAGTTGCAATCCATCCTCACAGGGTTCTTTCTCAGCTTCCCCATTCCGTATTTCTCGTCCTCAAAATCCTGGATGTCTCGTCCTCAAAATCCTGGATCCCTCAATAATCAATTGATTTATTTACTCTCTCAATCCTGTAATATATCTAAAATGGTTTTAGAATTGCTTTTTCTCATGTCACTGAAAAGCAAGATTTGCTTACCTGTACCCTGCCCCAAATTAAGGATAATATGGTTACATCATGTGTTTATATAGATAACCTGGATTACTTTTTCCCCTCCCTTCACTGTGATTTATGTTTTCTATTTGAAATACAATTGAGTTCATTTTTTTCAGTTTGCATTCAGGTTTAAGTTTCTTCCCCCAACCCCTTCCCATCCTTGTTGATTTAATTTTATTTTTAAAATATGTAGAACCTTAACATGCTTCTAGAAGTCAGAACTATACCAAACATATACTCAGAGAAGTTTAACTTTCTCTCATATCCCTTCTGCCCCATTCCACACCCCTTGTAGGTGTCCATGTTCACTGTTTTTGGGTTTTTTTTTTTTATGAAGGAAAACAATAAATGTAGGTTTTCTGTTTTTCCCGTAGTTACACAGAAGGTAGTGTACCTGTTCAGGAACCAACCATCCCAATTTGCCTAGGACCCAGAGGCTTCTCGGGGGACAAAACTTCTAGTGCCAAAACAGGGACAATCAGGCAAACTGGGATAGTTGGTCACCTTATATAAATGCTCTTTTTTTTAAAAAAAAAGTTTTATTGATGCATACTTTACGTTTAAAAGTAACATGTCCTTTTTTAAAAAAAAATCATTGAGGTATAATTTAATGCCACAAAATTTACCCATCTTAAGTGTACTATTATATTTAATAAATTTGGAGTTGTGCAACCTGATCACAATCCAATTTTAGAATATTTCCACAATTCCTATGAAGTCCCTTATGCCCAGTTGCAGTTCATCGTTCGTTGTTCCCACTTTTAGCTCTAGGCAAAACTAGCTACTTTTGGTCCTTATCCGGACATTTCATATAAACAGAATCATACAATATGTTGTCTTTTGAGTCTGACTTCTTTTGCATAGTAGAATGTTTTTGAGCTTAATCCATGTCATAGCATATAGTATTCCATTATATATTTCTTTACCCATGTAATAGTGGATGGACATTTCATTTTACATTACCAGCAACATTTAAGGGTTTCCTGTTTCCTCCACATCTGTATCATTTGTTCAAATTACAGATGTTCTAGTAAGTGTGAAGTGGTATCTCATTCAGTTTTAATTTGCATTTCATAAGGACAGTGACGTTGAGCATCTGTTTATGTGCTTATTAGCTATTTCACATGTACATATTGTTAATGCATGTTGCCTTTTTCTCTTCATAAATCACTCCATGTAAGTTCATGGACATCTTTCTCCTTTATTTTTTTATTTTTTTTGGTAGTATTTCTTGGTGTGTAGATGCCACAGTTAAACTGATGAATCTTCTATACATGAGCATTTAGATAATTTTTAATATTTTGCAAAAATATACATAATACTACAATGAGTGACCTTTCATATATAATTCTGTTTTGTTTAAGTTAAATCTGCAGAGTAGATTCCTAGGAGTGGGATTACTAAATCAAAGGATATATGCACCTGTAGTTTTGTTAATGTTGCCTTTCCGTAAAGGTTTCACGTTCCAGCAGCAATATGCAAGACTTTCCCCACAGCTTCACTAACAATATATTGTCAAGTTTTTGAATTTTTGCTGGTGTGATATGTGAAAAGTGGAATTGCATTGTAGATTTGATTTGCATTTTTCTTAGGAGTAAAGTTAAACATCTTTCTTGTTTAAGGACCATTTTTATATCTTTTTGTAATTTTGACTTTTTTATGATGTTCTTTTGCCATGCAAACTTTTTTTTTTTTCTTTTATGTAGTCAACTCTCCTGTTAAACTATCTGGATTTGGTACTTTTTTGTAGAGTAACTTATTTAAAACTTTATTTCTTCTGTTCAAATTGGTTTTTCTAAGCTTTCTATCTTTATAGGGATCAGTTTGCTAAACTGTGTTTTTAAAAAAATTATTTTCTCTTGGTTTTCACATGCGTTTCCATTGAAGTAATCTTTTATGTTTTTTTTTTAATTCTCTATATCAGTAGTTATTTCTCCCTTGTTATTTTTTATTCTGTATATTTGCACTTCTCTCTTTTATTCTTTATTAAACTAGCAAGTCATTTGTTGTTTCAGTTTTTCTAGGACTTCACTCATTAATTTGATACTCGTTAGTTTTTCTCTTCTCTACATTTTAATTTCTGGTCCAATATTTATTATTTTATTCCATGGAGTCTCTTTTATTTTACTTTGTTATTCTTCTAGCTCTTTCAGTTAATTCATTTTTTAAATTGATATTGATATTTAGTGCTATGAAATATTTTCTGATTATTGCTTAGAATATACTCTTATAATTTTTCATAAATTTTGTAATTTTTGTTTGTATTTTCTATTGTGTCTAAGAGCTAATTTTAATAGACTATCTAATTTTCAAGTGGAAGGACCTTTTTGTTATGATTTTTAAATTCTATTTTTACTGCATTGTGATCACCAAGTAGTGTTTGTGGTAATTTTACTTTATAGTACCTGTTTTTTTTGCGCCCTAATATATGTTCAGTTTCTCTCATGTACAATATTTCATGCATACTTAAGATTATATTTTCTCTATTTTTAGGATTCAATATTCAATATATATCCAAAAAGTCTACTTTATTGGCTATGTTGTTTAATTCCTATATACCTTTACTTAATTTTTATTCACTTGACCTGGCTAGTAGTGTGTGTTAAAGTCTCCTTTTAGTGGTGAGTTTGTTTCTATTTCTTTCTGCATCTTTTGGTTTTGTTTGATATAGGTGGTTGCTGCATTGTATATACAAAACCAGTTATACCCTAAATGTGAAATATTAATATTGTAAAGTGTTCTTCTTTGTCTTGTTTAATAATTTTTAAAATTTATTTTTTGCCCTTGAGTTAATTACCATTCACATTTATTGATATGACTGTTATGTTTGGGCTTAATTCTGTTATATTATTTGTTAAAAATTTTGTGTGTATTATGTTGTAGTTACTGTATATCTTTTTCTATTTGATGTATCCTTTTTGCTTTTTAAAAAAATTCCTTTTGTTATTTAGGAAGGTTTATATTTTTATTCAAGTGGTTGCTTTATATTGGTATTTTATAGTCTTAATCCCCTTTTCTTTGTACTTAAACTTTTACTATCTGGTATGCCAGTTTTAAAACATATACTTTAACTTTCAGCTATTACCTAAATTACAGTCAGTATTCTTATTCTATTGTTCTGTTTTTCTCTCCCTTTTCCTCACATTTTTCTATTTCATCAAAACATAGAATGTTACATGTTATTCTTCTACCCATGTTTCCATTATTTGCCTAAACTCTACAACTAATTATATGAAGTGTTCTCTGTTAGTCATTTTAGCAGAGTTTGCTCATTCTTCTCTTGACTGGAGTTCATCCTTTAGTAGGTTCCTCAGGAAAGTCACATCTATACAGTATTCTTTGAATTCTTTCGTGTTCAGCATTATTTTTCTATAGTCTTGATACTTAAAGGACATTTTGGCTGTTGACAGCATCCTTGGTTCACATTTTCTTTCCTTAACTTTCTTGAAAATGTGGCTTCACTGTTGCCCTGCTTTGTATGTTGTTTTTGAGAAGTTACAATATGTACCAAAATGATTATTCCAGGTCTTTTTTCTTTTCCTTTTTTTGGTACCTGATGGGCCTTTTCTATGTATAGATTGAGGTCGTTTATTTCTGGAAAGTTTTCTTAAATTACAATTTAAGTTAATATTAGTTGTGTTCCATTGTTTTTGTCCTTCTGGGGCATCAATTAAAAATACGTTAGACCTTTGCATATTTTCCATTTCAATCACTTTCTCACTGACCTTTTTTACTCATTGCATTATTTCATTTTTCTTCTCTTATTTATCTAAATCTCTTCCTTCTGCTGGTCTACACAGTTATTAGCCACAAAACTTCCCTGACTAATCAGAATTTAATCTAGAATTTTCTGTTTTGTTTTTCACTTTTTCCTACATGAGAGAAAAAACAAAACACAAAAACATCAGATACTTCCCAGGTAACAGCAGAAAAGTGCAAATGAAAACAACCCTTATTTGTTCCTCTGCCTCCTTGTATATTTAAAATATAAAAAACAGAGAAATAGAGATTTTAAGTGTGGCTTTGCTGTGAACAGTGGACAGAATGCTGCTCTCTGGACTGATCTTCCTATCTTTGTCTCCCTCCCCAACAGTCCCTCCCAGTCTTCTCAAAATACAAAACACCTAAGAAAACACATTCTTACATTCATATCCAGTTCTTGATTGGACATCCCACTTAGCTGGTTCTCAGAAAACTAACATTGCTATTATTACTATCATGTTCCTAATTGCTTGTATCTGTTAGGAATACATTAGGTTGCAGGCAACAAAAGTAATGTTTAAATAAATAGATGTTTTTTTTTTACATAAGAAATTTAGAGAAAGGACATTGCTGATTATGATAGAGTGTCTCAAATATGGACTTTGGGAAGTTTTCGTAGTCTTTTCCTTAGCTACTACAATCATCATGTCCACATTTAAGGCAGGATAAATGGAAGAGGCTGTACCTTTCTTGTCTTATCAGTAAAGCAAAAGCCTTTCCAGGGTCCCTAACAGTCTTCCACACATGGTGTCATTGGACAGAATTGTGGTTCGTGGCCATTTCTACTAGTAAGGGAATCTGGAAAAGTAGGCTGTCTTGCTTGGGGTCAGGCACAATGTTCTTCTGTATGAAATGGGTATTCTGTTAACAAGGAAGAGGCAGGGAATAGTTGTTGGGTAGGGAACCCAAACTGCTTGTGCAACATCTAGAAGGAAAAGGTTAATAACTTGTTCAGTACCCTTTTCTTAAGCTTCAGAAATGCTTGGGCATTTGAGCTTTTTTTAAAATCACCTTTGCCACGTTAATTCCAGGAATGACAAGTTTATGTATACTAGACCTAAGGAAAATGAATATTGGCTAAGGACTGTAATGATTCATGTACCTCTACTTCACTGTTGCAAGTGTTTATGGAGAAATGAATAGCTGGTATTAATGAGATGCAGGCTGCACTGGAGATTGAGCTCTAGTCACGGACACTTGGGCAGGTGGAAGGTGCTATGTGACTTTCAGGTATAAAAGCCCAAGTGAGCCGAGAGCCAGTGGCTTCCCTGAGTGAGATTGTCCTCACACTCAGCTGTGCATCTGTTGGTGCTATAACTGCTCAAGCACAAATCCTGAAATTTGTACTTTTCATTTAATTTTTAGCTGGAAAAGATTTTAAAGATACAAAACTGCATTTAATACATACAATAATATATGCATATGTATGCATGAGCATTTATTATATCATATAATATATATTGTCATTATTGTTGAACCAGTCAAAAACATTGCAGGTGTCATGATCCTTATCCTAAATACTTCACCATATGTCTCTTAAGAATAAATACATTCTTTTACATAACCATAAGGCAATGATCAAATTAAAAAAATTTAATATTGATTCAATACTATTTTCTATTATACAGTTCATATTCAAATTTTGTCTATTCTTCCAATACTGTTCCCTCTCCCCACCCTCCCATCCCCAAATCAGGAGCCAATCCAGGATCATGAAGTGCATTTAGTTGCCATGTATCTTCAGTCTAAATTTTTCTTTGTCTTTTTATAACATTGACATCTTTTTGAAGGGGACAGTTGTGTGTTTTATAGAATTCCATCAATTTGGGTTTGTCAGCCTGTTGAATTACTAATCTCAGTTACACATTTTGGCAGGGGTATTGCAGAAGTGGTGTTGGGTTCTTCTTAGAGCATCTCATCAGGATACACGTGATGTCTGTCCAGTTATTGGTGATGGCTAACTTCTGTAACTTGCTCAACTGAAAAGTACCTCTTTTCTTTCTGCAATTATAAATAATCTGCAGGGAAAATAAATTTAAATTGTATAAGTATTTCATTTCCTAAGAAATGTTCATTCATTGATGTTCCTGAATCAATTATTACTAAAATTGGTTGTAAAATAATGATTTTCTAATTTTATCAACATTTCCCTCTCTCATTGTTACCCATTGCTGTCATTATTTATTTTGATACTCAAATTGATCCTGATTTGGGAGCCCCTTTATGCTTTCTTTTATTTCCTTTTGATCTGTCTATCATTTGAAAAGCATTTTCTTTCTAGGTAACAAAATATTTCAGGTTCATCTTGTACTACTGTTCTAGCCCTGGAATTATCCATTTAAGACTGGGCTCTGCAAAAAAAAAAAAAAAGGCTGGGCTCTGAGTATGCTCATTGCAACTGGGGTGTCACAGCCATCAGAGCTAGAAAAGAAGTGCATATGTGTGTGTGTGTGTGTGTGTGTGTGTGTGTGTGTGTAAATTTTTACTAATCTACATCCTACCCAAGTGCACAGAATTCTTCTTGCCTTCCCCCCTTCCACATTTTTATCTCCCTTCTGCTACAATGGAAACCCTAATTCCTAAAATAAAACAATATTTATTTGCACAATCTTACAATATGGACAACATTGTTTCAAAATAGCTATACCTGTGCCATAATCAAGAAATCCATTAGAGGTCAATATTTATTTGCACAAGTGGTACTTTTTTTCCCCATAAATTGAGATTATATAGTCGAGGTATTGTGCCCTAAACTTCCTTGGACTTTTTTTTTCCCTTGTGGTGTCCTTTGGTTAGGCACACTTTCTGTTTGTATTCAATTTTAGTGTGCTTCCCATCCTTATTCAATCTTTATTTTTTAATATTTAAAATATTAACATGGTTTCTGAATTCAAAAGTTTGCATAGATATTTCAGGATTGTGTTGATGTCCATTCTGGATTCTTCTCTGCACTCATCAAATAGTCTTATATCTCTGATGTTTTTCTAGTCTATACATAAGTCATCATCACCTGTTGAGTTTATTACCTCAATTGCCTCCTAGCTGGTCTTGCCTCCTTTCAAACCAGTAGTTCTGACCTTTGGCTGCACAACTGAATCAACTGACTAATTTTAAAAAATATTGGTGCCTGGATTCCACCTCCAGAGATTTTAAATAATTGTTCTGGAGTAGGGCTGGGCATTGGATTTTAAAAAACTGCCTAGATCACTTGTAAAACTAACTAGGTGAGACCCACTGGGCAATCAATAATCTTTCATAAGTGCACATCTCATCACGTTACATTCCCAGCTTAAAAGTTTCCATAGCTCCCCAGTGACCTCAGCATGAACATCTAGCTCATTTATCATTATTTTAAAAGTATTTACAATGTTCACAGTCAAGTATGAATTCAATAATGTTACCTGGGGCACATAGCATCTTTTTCTACAAAGTTCACAGCACTCTAATTCCCCCTCCCCCTCCTTTTAAAATTAGGTACTGGAAGAAACTTTAAGATCATGTGATTTAATCATTTAATTTAACAGATGAAGATTCTGAAACCGGAGAAGTTAAGTAACTTCCCCACGGTCATGCAGCTGGCTATTTTCATAGATTCGTATCATTTTACCCCTAATTGAAAACTTGACTTACTTCCCAAAATTTAGTATCCCACTTGGTAAAGTCGAAAGCCACACTATTACCACACTGTGTTTTCCCAATAGGTTGATAAGCTCCTTTTCCGGAGCTTACTGCCCCACCCGCACACATCTGTAGTGGACGTAAACACAATAATTAGCACTCCTATCATCTTCTCTGAACATGCATAACTCCCTAACTAATTCAACAGTGCATTTTTAAAGCTTGGCTTTAAAGAACCTCATATTTTTTCAGACAATGGCAAGAGTTAATCTTGCAAATTACAAAACCAAAATGTGTTGAGTAAATTGAGATCCATTTTCTCTGACAGCATTTGGCCTAGGCAATGATTGCAAAAGCTCTATATGCATTTTGTTAGATGCTTTCTCTATAAGTACACTTGCAACAGCTTGATTTAGGAGTGTACTTCCTATATTAATTTGACAATTGCTGCTCCTGCTGTGGAGAAATAGAGGCCTTTGGTCTTCAGGGCTTTTAATCAGAGGCACCATGTTCAGGAGCACTATGTTCTGTGAGAAATATTTATTGTGGCAGTATCCTCTCTTGGAACTATAGTTTTCAATCTTTTAAAGTGCAGTTTGTTTCAGAACTTTGATTTTTATAAGTTTTAAATTCCTTTCTATTGCCTTTTTTTCTTTTCATTTCTTTGCTTTCCTAGACAGAATTTCTTAGAGTAAACAAAGGTGAAATGGCAGCATTTTTCATAAGAGTGTAGATTTTCTGATTTTTTTTTGTGACAAGTAGAGGATTGACCAGAAAAGCAAGAATATATTTACATATATATATATGTGTGTGTGTGTGTGTGTGTGTGTATTTTTTTTAATGGGAACATCACTTTTATTGACAATTTAGGGCCACGATGGACAGTTTCACAGAATAAATGAAATAGCCCAAGACAACAGTGTAAAATTATAATAGGCAGGTTAATATTCTTCACCCTCATCCTTTCCCTCAGGATTATCTGCTCCAACCTCCTCCTAATCCCTGTCAAAGGCAGCCATGTCCTCATGGACTTCAGAAAACTCTCCTTCCTCTATCCCCCAACCCATGTACCAGTGACCAAAGGCATGCCTGGCATACATCAGGTTGAACTAGTGGTCCAGGTGAGCCCAGGCCTGGGCAACTGCTGTGGTGTCGCTCAACATGCACACAGCTCTCTGCACCTTGGCCAGCTCTCTACCAGGTACCATGGGGGAGGCTGTGATTGATGCCAACCTTGAAGCCAATGGAACACCAATCCACACACCAGATGGTATGCTTGGTCTTGATGGTATTATTGGCAACAATGACATCTTTGGGGGCCACATCACCGCTTTTACAACAGCCAGCTAGCCATGTATTTACCACAGCGAGGGTCACATTTTGCTATGTGGTTGGTTGGCTCAAAAAAGGCATTGGTGATCTCTGCCACAGTAAGCTGTTCATGTAGGCTTTCCCAGCAGAGATCACAGGGGCATATATGTGGCCAGAGGGAAGTGGAGGTGGAGATAGGGCACCAGGTTGGTCTGGAATTCTGACAGATCAATATTCAGGGTTCTATCAATTCTGAGGGAAGAAGTGATGAAGGACACATTCTAGCCAATAAAGCAGTTAAGGTTGGTGTAGGTTGGGTGCTCAATATTGAAGTTTCTACAACAGATGTCTTAGGTGGCCTCATTGTCTATCATGAAAGCACAATCAGAGTGCTTCAGGGTGGTATGGGTGGTGAGGATGGACCTGTAGGGCTCAACTACAACTGTGGACACCTGGGGGCCTGGGTACATGGAGAGCTTCAGCTTGGACTTCTTGCCTTAATCAACAGAGAGGTGTTGCATCAGCAGGGAAGTGAACCCAGAACCAATTCCCCCACCAAAGCTGTGGAAAACCCAGAATCCCTAAAGACCTGTGCACTGGTCGGCCAGCTTGTGTGTTTGGTTCAAGAGGAGGTAAGTGATCTCCTTGCCGATGGTGTAGTGCCCACGGGCATAGTTATTGGCAGCATCTTTCTTTCCTGTGATGAGCTGCTCAGTATACAAGCTGGCAGTAGGTACCAGTGCAAACTTGGTCAATGACTGTGGGTTTCAGGTCTGCAAATACTGCTCTGGGCACATGCTTGCCAGAGCCCGTTTCACACAAGAAGGTGTTGGAGGAGTCGTCTCCTCCCCCAGTGGTCCTGTCACTTGGCATCTGGCCATCAGGCTGGATGCTGTGTTCCAGGCAGTAGAGCTCCTAGCAGGCATTGCCAACCTGGACACCAGCAATCTGGATGGAGATGCACTCACGCATGACAGGGACTTGCAGGCTCCTGCGAGAAGGTGAGGGGATGGCAGCAAGGATCTCCCACTAACAGACTACCAAGAAGTCTGGAGGAGGAGGAGTCAAAAATATATGTATTTGATGCCAATCCATTCTTCTTTATGTGATCTCTTTTTTGTTTATTAAACAAATGATTGATTCAGTAAATATTTATTTGGGGCCTACTATGTGCCAAATGCTTTGTTAGATGCTTAATATTATATTTTATTATATTATAATGATTGTATCTATTTATATTTTACATTAGTTTAATAATAATGATAAACATATTAAAACATGCATTTCTATCCATAAGCTGTCTTCTATATTTCCACATAATCAACTGTATTCGTTTCCAAGGGCTGCAATAACAAACTCAGTGGTTTAAACAACAGAAATTTATTGTTTCAGTTCTAGAGGCAAGAAATCAGACCTCAAGGCATCAGCAAGAGCATACTCCCTGTGCAAGTACTGAGAAAGGATCTATTCCAGGCCTCACACCAAGCTTCTGATAGCTCCTTATCTTATGACAGCAAAACTCCAGTCTTCACATGGCTTTCTGTGTGTGTGTGTGCGCGCGCATGCACGCGTGTGTTCATATACAAATTTTCCCAATCAGGACAGAAGTCATCTTGGATTAGGTCCCATCCTACTCCAGTATGGCCTCATCTTACTTAACTAATTACATCCGCAATGACCCTATTCCATAAGGTCACATTCTCAGGTACTGGGGGTTAGGACTTCGACATGTGAATTTGGGGGACACACAATTCAAGCCATAACACCAATTAAAATGTCACCACTTCCAAAGCCATTTTTACTCCATCTACCATGCCTCTTCAACTATATATATTTAAGCAATCTTTTCCTTAACTCACATAGTATTTCATCCATATCATTTTTACCTGTATGATTCATGTAGATGGGTTATGTTATTTTGTAGACTTTATGCTTTTTAATGCTAATACAACTTATAGCCATTGGTATCACCAATTGATGCCCCACACATGTTAAGTCACATAAAAATACTTTAAAATAAATGAATGAACCAACCAACAAATAAAATATTTACATAGCCGTTTCTGGTTAACAACTATTTCCACATACATGATCTCATTTGAGCTTCGAAGCAATGATTTGAAGTGTGCATGTAGGAATTATTATTTTCACTTAGGACTGTGGAAACTGAAGCCCAAAGAGGGTAAATATTTAGAGTTACATTGACATGGTAGAGACTGCACTAAAATCCAGATTTCCTGTCTCTGAACTTAGAGCTCTTGTCCCATTGTATTTTATCCCCTTTAGAGATACTTTTCTCTTTATATTACACCTCTGTCATCCCAGTTAATGGTCACTTGCTTACCCAAAGCACAGCAACCTCCCACAATTCACCCTTGTGAGGCAACCTGTCTTAGAAACTCCTAATCTTACACTGTCCCATGTCTCTCCTTTTTCTCTCTCTCTCCGTGTATGTCCTTGTATATGTATATATAATATGCATGCATATAAACATATGCCACTGGGACTAAGCCATTCAGTGAGACCATATTAAATTAAAATCCACTTCTCTTCTAGAACAGAGTTTTTTAATGCTTTATAAACAAAATGTCTGATTCTGGAGATTTGGGCACTCAAGCAATCTAAGAGCATCACATTATGAGAGACAGTAGTTACACTGCTTTGAGTATCATTTCTGTTGCTATTAAAAATAGATTCAGACAGTACCAAATAGACCAGGCTCTCTTAGGGAAGACTTCTATAGTTGCTATTAGCACTGATCCAAAGGCAGAAAATATTTTTTTAAAAGTGACAAAACTACAACACGCACACTCACAAATACAATCATTAAATTTAATAACTAACCTTGAAATACTGAGATAGCATTGCTCTCTGAAATAAATTTAGATATAAGACCTTCCTGGAAGCAATGAAAATGATTACAGAATCTCAGCTTCAACGCAAAATGTCATGATGTGGATAATTTTGCTTCATTCTGTTTTACAATTAAAATATTCTAATCCCTTTATGAACTCCTACTTTATTTCCCCAAGGTTGCAGAAAATTTGCCTTACTCTGACTGTGTATTAATATTAATGTTAATTCATGTGCATAATATTTTTACATAGAGCTTTCACTGTATTTTCTCATTTTAACCCTAAACCCATTCTACAAGATGAACAATTCTGCTATCTTCATTTTGAGAAATGATTCAACCTGCCCAAGATATTGGGCTGAAAATAAGAGAACCAAGACTTGAAACCAATATTCTCACTCCAAATTCTAAGTCTTTCTGACTTCATTTCCTAGTATGTACTTCCTTATTTTCTTACATTTTGCACATCTTAGCTCCCAAACAATTAGCATTGACTATGGTGTTTATCAGGCTACCCTGAATATGGCTTTATAACTACAGAGTACATAGAAAGATGTGGGATTGGAATTCTGGCTTTGCTAGTTCTTGCTGGGTGATCTTAGACAAGTTATTTAATCTAACTAATCCTCATCTTCTTCATCTAAAAATGGTAACAATAATAGTGCCCATATCATAGGGTTTTCAGAAAAATTGAATGAAATAATCTATGTAAGTTTCTTAGAGTGCATAGTGTAATTCTATTAGCATTATTATATTATACAATTATTATATTATACATTGTATAATATAGCATTATTATATTATTATAGCATTATTATACAATTTGAAAATTATACGAAGTGGGATGGGATGCTTAATTTTGCTTTAGTTCCCTCATCAGTTAAAAAAAGAAAAATATTAAGTATCTTGCAGGGACATCATGAAGGTTAAATAAAATAACATTTCTGAAAGTGCTTAACACAGTGTTTGGCATATATTATGAACTCAATAATTATTAATTTCCAACTTACCTGCTTTCTGTCTTTCTTCAAGGAGGCAATCAATAAATGCTTAACTGGATTCTCAGTGGCTTCTTTCAAGCAATGATTTTATGACTGTTTTCTAATGGTTCTAAACATGAATGCAAGTGTTCAATATCAAGGTGACTTTGACAAACTGTTCTAAAGTTCCAAGCAGAATAGAATGCAATGTATTCTCAGAGCAGAAACATGAAGGGATTTGGTAACCCAGTTTGGTGTAATTGCCCAGTAAGTGGCCTCTAGTGAAAGCCCCACTGATGACTGAAAACACTGACACTGAATTTCCAAGAGAAGGGGTTGTCAATGCAAAGAAGGACTCAAAGTGATTGGCAGTTGAGAATGCTCATCGGAATTCCACAAACAGATTGAACGTATGAATACTTTAAGCATTGTTCTCAATATTAAATTCAGTGGATCCTGAGTGCCTACTGATAAAATTACAGTGGTGTTTTTTCAAATAAATTGAAACATTGAAGTCAATAATTAGCATTTTCCCTCAATTTTATATTCTACTTCCACATGTATTTTTAAATTTGGCTACCACTGCTTGCTTCAACTAGAACTTAACTTATGATGACATGCAATTTATTGTAAAGTTATGTATGCAATTATTTTATGATATTTTTTCATGAATTCTGTGTTCAAATACTTAGAAAAGCCTGAGAAATGCTGTTTTACAAATGCAGGGTTTTTTTTATTTTGAACATTGTTCAGCAGATCAAAAAAAAAAAAAGGCTAACATTATGTTCTCCAAGGTTAACATAGAAACTGCTTTCTCAAAAGATAGGATTAATTTAAAACCAACATTTACTGTAATATGTGTCTCTGAGCAATGGTGGTTACAGAGATGTATCTCCTTGATCTTAGCTTTCCGGTGTCAACAGCAGCCTCTGCAACAGAAGAGGAGAGTCTCGACACTTGTTTGCATATTACAAAGAAATTGTATGAATAAAAAATGCTTTGTTTCAAAAAGTGCTTGAGCGATTCATTGTGGTAAGTGGCTTGAAAATACAGTCTCAATTTTTTTCTCGCATTAATTTTATTTTTCCACAGAATGCTGCTTCTCTCTCTGATTCATGCCACCTGTTCCCAGGACCCTTCCTTGATGTTGCTTTCACCCATCCTATTTTACAAATGAGCATATCTCAATGTACTGTTGTGTATTTTATGCAAAGCTCTGGTTGGGCAATGTAACACTACATGCATTAGTGAGATATCATCCCTGTTGTTAGGGAGTTAACCTAGTGGGAGAGACAGATACACAGACAACTAATTATATTACAAAGCAGAAATAAAAAGTGCTATGGTTAAAGTAAAAACAAAACACGGTGGTTGCAGAGTAGAAGGAGTAATTAATCCTAACCGGGATGATCAGGAACAAAGAAGGAAAGAAAGTAATACTATTTACTGAGGGCTTAAAAGGTGCCAAAGGCAGAATTGGTGCTTTCCTCTAGCATCTGAGAGGAAGTTCCTTTTAACCTGAGCCATGGGGTATTTCATCATTGGGGCCATGTTGGGGAGGCACGGGTTCAAAGGGCAAGAAGATGGTGGGAAGACAACCTTCCTTCTCATCCCAGAGAAGCAGGAACTATGGCAAGAAGCAGCCTTGGCTTAAGATGGTTTGGTGTGAGATGAGGGTAGTAAGGGAAAACTAGTTTCAGTTCAGGTGAGAAGTTGGAGAATTTAGGCAAAAATTAAGAATGTTAGAATAGGCTCAAGTGTGAATAGGAGACAAACAAAGGGAAGAGAAATTAGAAGAGCAAGTAGCCTTATGTTATGTTGGTGGGAATAAATTATGGAGGAGGAAGAGAGCAGGGACTTGGGTGTGGACTGATGAGTGTTGATAAGGACACAGACGGGGGCATCTGTTCTGTGGGGGCAATTTTTCATTCCCAAGGTTTCAAGAGAAGCAAAGGCTAGCGGATGTGTCGACTTACTCTGCCCCTTGAGTGCTTAAGTGCTCCACTGTGCCAGGGAGTGTTGCCTGGTCCCTACCAGAGAAGGGAGCAAGTGTCAATTTTTTTTGTTGGCGTTCTTGCGACTAAACTGTGAGCACAGACAGTTTCATCACTGCAGCATTCCCCATAGAGCCTAATATTGGACTGGTCATGTGGCAGATTTTCACAAAATCGTAATTTATTCATGGTGAGCAGGGGGTTAAAATTTAGCAGTCAAGAGACCAGTTATGGATTGATTTTACAGTGTTGCAGAAATTTAACTGAAAATTAATCACAGAGTAACAAAAAAGGTTAGAGTTAAGATTTTATGATCAAGAATTATTTCTAATGCCATAATTTTACAGCAAGAAAACTGTATCAATTGATTAACTTCTACTGTTATTTGTTAGCTGCTCATTATACTTTCCTGTTTTGACTAATGAGAATTAGTTTAAAGCCGCATCTTTATGGAAGCTAAGTAGGCCAGGAAGGTTGGCTGTCTTAGAATAATTAGAGAATTGTGCATTGTCAGCCAGTGGGATACCTATTTCTCCAGTGCAGCCTCATAGTATGGTTTTTTTTTATTTCCTCTTCCTTCCCTCATTAGTGTCTGTTACTGGACTAAGCCTAGCTTTCCAGAATATCACCATGAAACATTTTGCAAACATTTATGGGCTGATCCAGCTCTAAATTATTATTAACTCACTAACCAGGATGGTAAGAAGACAAATTGTGCACCTTCATGAGATAATTTAGGGGAATTTATAATATTAGTACTTAAAGATGTTTTCTTAAGTTACAGGAAGGGCTAATCCAGAAAAAGCAGATTTGTTGTAAATATGCTCCCTTGCCCTTCTGTGCTCATGATGCATATCTATAATTTATAATGCCACTCTTTTTCTTTGGGCCTATCCATGCCTTCAGAATTCTCTCAAACAGCATTATAAACAGTAAGAGGTTGGAACTGGCATAAAGGATGAACCAGACAAGTAATTGCTCTGAAAAGACGGCAAAGGTCCTGGGGTGGGCACCAGGTCCAATTCAGGACTTGATGTAAAGTAGAGTCTTACTAAATGGTTTTTTGAATGAATCCTGACAAATAGATGGATGAATTAATGGAAGTGTGGATGAAACTTTATTTTTTTTTCTAACACTGGCATAGGAATGCTCATGGATGCTTCCTTCTCTATGCTGTACCATGCATGTATCTAGTAAACAGAATGGAAGAGACCCTGGAGAATATCTAGTGCCAGTGTTACAGTTTGCAGAAATGCAAAGAAGGTGCAAAGAGGGCATCCATCTGTAGTGCAGGCTCTGAAGCTTGGGGCCATTCTGTCTTATTTCATAGCGTATTAACTGTGTCAACTTTGGCATTTTTTTCTTCTTTATTTGTAAAATGGGGGTAATGGTCATATCTGCCTTGTAGGGTTGTTGTGAAGCTTAAACAAGATAATGAATGTAAAGTTTTGGCACAGTGCCTGGTACATGGTAAATACTCAAAAAAATGAACTTTTCTCCTTTTTCACCTCATTGTCATTATTATTAGCTGAACCAGTGATGACACTGCAAGTTGTTTTATCATTAGATTGTCATATTATATTATGCTGTATTTTTCCCCACATTTTTAATGAGTTGAAAGCTTTTCTGAACCCTTCCTTTTTTACACATAGAAACTAAGACAAAGAGAATATGAAAAAATGGATTCTTATTATATAAGAATAAAATATTTTCTGTGCATAAATATAATTTCTGAAATCCATGCTCTTTTCTTTGACTAATCATGTTGTTTCATAATACATAACATGCTTCATAGAAAATATATTTGTAAACATTATTTTCAATAATACAAGTTTAATAAAAAAATGAGTGGGCTGAACTGTCCTTTTAAAAAAACACTCAACATTCACATTATATATTTAAACCTCCAGTCATTACTTGGGAAGAGGAAGGGAAAGGAAAAGTTTTGGTTGGCTGTATGTTGGTTGCCAGGAAACATACAAAGGCATCAGGAACAGATGAAACAAACAACTCCACATTTCTGGGAAGGTGGCCTTCAGTGAGGCAAGCACTTCATTGGCATTGGTACGAAACTGCAGCTTCGTCATCTGCCACCTACGGACAAGAAAATGGATTTGAAAACTACAACATGTTAATGGAAGCAAGGTTAGCCAAAGAGATTTTGAGAAGTAGTTTATCTAATGCATTTAAAATGAGGATTAGAAGTTGTTTTCTATGTCAATTACTATGAAAATGGGAGGAGCTTTACACATTTTTAATCAAACCAAGTTAAACAGAGTATAAGGAATGGGTGTTTTAAAACCATTCAACTGGTTTTGAAAATAAACAATGGAATCAAATAAGTGAGACGATTGAGGGCTTTTATTTCCTACCTACGTGTGAACGTTTCACCTAATTGTGTTGCCTTGAAAGGTCTGTACTTTCATTTTGGAGTTCTATTGCTAAGTTGGGTTTCTTTTCAAAGGCACCTGTTGAAAGGAAAGAAAAACATATAGAAATAGTTGAAGGCTTCTGAAAAGAGGTGAAGCCATTATGAGTTCCCAAAATGCTGCACTTGAGTTAAACTCGAGGTCACAGCTTGGGCCAAAGAGCCCCGAGAGAACAGAAGGTGTAACTGCAGACGAAGACTATGCCGCAAGCCTGCTTGAGAACCAACTCAGTGTGGCAGACTTTGTCAAAATACAGAGGGCTTTTGAGGTAAGTGTGAAGCTTATTGACCAGAAAGTTTGAGAGTTGTTTATGGAGACTAGGATGAAAATTAGAGACATTTTACTTTTAAAATTTTTAAAAATATATTTAATGGTTGTAGCAGGGTATTGGAAATAATTGGTCAGGCCTGGATTTAACATGATGTGCTTGGTAACTTTATCCCTCAGTTCTTTGGACCAAATAATATATTATGTAGTTTGAAATTGCTACCATGGCATATCATAACCATCAAAGAAGAATGATTTATTCTTGGACAAAATTTTTCTTAGAGATCAACATATTTTTGGAAAACAAAAAATTATGGCTGTGAGGAAAACCAGATTTCCAAGGTGACTCCCAGTAATAATTGTTCTTGCAGTTAATATGGATGTAGAACTTGGCAAGTTCAAATATGCATATCCAGTTTGCAGAAATTCCCTTCGCCTCACGCTGAGTGGAACAGCTCCTTTTCAAACCTGATTTTGACACTTTGTTGTCCCAAGATCCCACATGAAGGAATAGTCTGGCATTCTTTTTGCAAATTCTGGGGTAATGCCAATAAAAACAAAATCAGAAGTTTTCATTTTAATTCTTCATAGAAAATAAATCATAGTAACTTAACTATAAATGATCTTAGTTAACTAACTTGGAATTCTTCAGCTATGTGTAATGAACAACATACATTAAAATGATTCTTAGTTTTGAATGAGGATAGGAAGAAATGCTCTTCTGTGTTGTGGAATTTAGGTAGGCATGAGCCTCCATCCTTTCTACTTCATTATATTTGCTAAAATATAGGTCCTCAGGGAGCGCTTGGAGTATGTGTATTAATTTGAAACAGACATACAATATTTTGGAATACCACATTGAGATTAATAAAACATGATAAAATTAACAATTATATTGGCCTATAAGTGGCACAGATTTTAATCTTTAGCTATCAAAAAAGAAGAGTTGCTAACCACTGAAACTCTGCTATACTCAATTTTCTATAACAAGCTAGATTCTACTTGTATTGATAAATTAGTGTACTGATAATATAAATTATTTCCTTATAATAGAATCTATCCTACTTCGTGAAGACATGCTCTATCCTACACTTTTCTCATTTCAATCTTCATGTATTTGCTCTTATTCCAACCCCATTTGTGTGAAAGATTTCAGTGCTGCTTATGCCCAATGCCCCAGATGAATGAGGCATATTTTGATAGACATAGGAAACATTTTGACAGCTTGAGGACATTCAGAAAAACGTAACAGCAGATTATGACAGCTTTGACTCTGGAATGAACAGAAATGTGGCAGTTTTGTTCCAGTGCTAAGAACACAGAATTTGAGAGCTAGAGTCTATCAGAAGAGTCAATATTATAAAGTCGACATATTAGTGAAACTGCTACAGAAGGTTGGGGGTGGGTGTTCTTTTCAAACTACAGATTAGTCTTGCGTGAACCCAAGTGAAATGTGTGAAATTCAGTGTTAATTTTTTTTTTTATTTTAAACAATTTAAAGGCCAGACCACTTATTTTGAAATTGCTAATTGGAAACACCAGTACTGATGGACCAAAGAGGAGAAGGGAACGTAATTCAGAGCTTGCCTGAACATAGAGAATCTATTGAGAGTTTAGTAAACAGAAACTGAGCTTTGTAGTTGTACTTTCAAGAAAAAATGAAGTTCATCCATTTTTTAACATACTCAACAGACAGAGAAGGGAACAATCCAATGGCAAATGTGCAGCCAGTACTAAAAGCTGGACCCTTCAGCCAACATGATTTCCAAACACAGCATGGACACCTAGAGAAGAATGATGCACTAGATGATTTCAGTGGAATCCAGTCCATCTGTCACGAGTGCTAGGCCTACAGGCCACAAATATAGATTGCTGTAGGAGGAAAAAACACCCCAGTGGTATTCCCGCCACATAGAACTCTAAAGGCAGTGATTTGTGGTCCAATTACCAACGACACGTTCTTGGAAATGCCAACATTCTGGCACCAGATTCCTTTATCTCTTATTCTGTTTGCTTGTTTGTTTTTCTTTTTACACAAATTGCTTATTTGGGGATGCAGAGTTGTCAGATATTAGGTGAAGTCCATCTCCTTAAATAGCAGTGGCAATGCTTAACTGAAAAACGGAAGCTGGGTCTTTGAATTGTGCAATGAATGTTTTATATATATTTCCAAATGAAATATCACATACCATATTAATCTTACTAGAAACACTTAGGAATAAATCAAGTGTGCTTCTGTTCAATGGTATACATGGATAACAATCACTTGGTGTTTGAGAGCTAGGAATCAGACTTCCCAGATTTGAATCACTGCTTCGCCACTTAACAATGTGACTTTGTGTAAATCACTGAACCTCTCTGGCCTCAGTTTCCTTTATTTCTAACATGGGTATAATAGGATTTTTGTGAGGGTTATATGAGGCATTATCTGGAATGTACCTGGAAGAGTGCTTGCCACGCAGTGTAAGTGCTCAGTTAATGTTAGGCATCACGTATTTAATAAGCAGAGATTGAACCATATTACTTCTAGCATTGTCTTGACCCTAATTCATACATTTTCTAAAGAAAATTAAACTTCCAGTGACACTTGCTGCTATGTTTCTATATTCCTTTTAGTTGTGATTAGGAAGTGGTAAGAACAAGAATTGCAAAGACAAATTCACATAGAAGAGTAAAAAACATCATCTTTCCATCTCCTATTTCGTATTTTACGAGCAGGCAAAAGATTCTAATTGATGTCTTGATCCTTTTCTTTGGAACAAATAAGTTACCTGGGCATAAGGACTAGAAAAGTAACTTTTGAATTTCATTTTCTTTTACATGATGGTGTCAAAAAGCCATATATCAGGATGAAGGGAGAGAAACTTGCATTATTCAAAGAACTGTAAAATGGTTGTTACTCAAACTTTCCTGTAGTACTTGCAGTGCTTAGAGAAATGACATGGTCTCTGGATATTCATATTATTTTGATGTTAACCATATTTTACATTTTCTTAGAAGCTTCAAAAGCCAGCTATTATATGAGGAAGAGTAGTAGTGGTTTGCTGATTTTATAGAAGTGGTGAGAAGTAAAAATTATGGTCTAAGGGAAATGGAGTCTGGGGAAAGCCCCTTTGGGGCCCAGTACACACTGAGTTTCTTCTCAGAGTCTGCCTGTGTGGGTGTCTGAGTATTTCTTTCCTTGCATTCTCCATTATTGACCTTGTCTCAGGGCATTCTGCGTTTGATCCCTGAAGCTCTACTGACTGTTTGGTCTGAGATCATACTTTACCCTATGCCCCCAGACTCTCTAGGTTAGGTCCTGAACTGCCTTTATCAGCAGCCATGTCTGTGTTATCTCCTGGCACTCTGTTCTGGCCCAGACTGTGGGCCCAGAGCCAGGGGCTGGCCCTACCCTGTCTGCTCCATGCTGCCAGGTGCCCAAGCCCTGCTAAATCTTTACCTTTAACTATAGCTAGAAATGAAACCTAAGCTACACATAAATCATGAAGTATTTGTGTTCAAAGTAGGAAGAGCCCAAATGATTCAGTGTTTCAGGGAGAAAGACATAATAAAAATCCTAGCAAGAAGTCCCCAAAGCATGTCCAGTGAGAATTCTTAAGACAAAGTTGTCAGTGGAGGGGGAGGCACGATGAATGAAATCTAAACACAATGCACTTACGCTAACTTAATCTCCAAAGACCAGAGAAGTTCAAAAGTCAATTCTTTAATCCTCAAATTGTACTTGAGGAGTAATAAAATAATTAAATTTACAGAATTTTGATATCTTTATCCTTGATTATAAAATTCCTAAGGTGCCTGGACAGATTCTATAGCAGGGCCTATGAACTATGCTTATTTTTTTTATTTATTTTTTTTTTTGAGACAGAGTCTCACTCTGTTGCCCAGGCTAGAGTGAGTGCCGTGGCGTCAGCCTAGCTCACAGCAACCTCAAACTCCTGGCTCAAGCAATCCTCCTGCCTCAGCCTCCCAAGTAGCTGGGACTACAGGCATTCGCCACCATGCCCGGCTAATTTTTTGTATATATTAGTTGGCCAATTAATTTCTTTCTATTTATAGTAGAGACGGGGTCTCGCTGTTGCTCAGCTGGTTTCGAACTCCTGACCTCGAGCAATCCGCCCGCCTCGGCCTCCCAGAGAGCTAGGATTACAGGCGTGAGCCACCGCGCCCGGCTGAACTATGCTTATTTGCTTCAACAAAATAAAGCTGAGGATTCTGGTACCCTGCCAGGCAGACAAAGCTTTAAGGGAATATAGAAACTGGCCCTTTCCTATATTTCTATTATTTGTCCTTCTTTCTAAACTATCAATCTTCCTTCCAATTTATTAAGGATCCAGTCTTCTCTAAGCCCTCTCAGTGTCCGTTTTATCATCGCTATTAAGGTACCCAAATGAACAGGCTTCCTGAATGTGTCTCATGCTTTAGAACTGTTTCTGTCTCTTGCTTCTCTCCTTTCTACCCTGGGTACCAACATCCAAAACACATAAATAAATCACCCATTTTTGTTTTATTGCCTTTCTTCAGATCCTTTAGATTTTCTTGTTTCTGATAAAATATGAGATGGTCCATGAAGATCATTTAGAAACTTTTCTTGGATAAAACTGGTAAAGCAAAAAAATTAGATATTAGATTATTCAACAATGTTTCAAATTAGAAAATCTTTATTTTTTTATAGGATGTGCAAAATATGTAAAATATATAATAGCTGAAACATGATAGAGGTTTTTTTCTTGCTCTCATAAAGTAGAAAGCAGATGTTTCTAATTGGCACGCAGTTGCAAGTAGTGATTCGGATTCCAGGGTTCTTTTACCTTTTGCCTTTCAAGCTTGCCAGGCATCAGCCAGTAGCAGGGGCAAGAGCATGGAGGAGTACTGAGGAAGGCATTTGTGGGCCAGGCTCACATCCCATTGGCTAGACCTCAGTCATATGAGCACACCTAACTGTGAGGGAATCTGGGAAGTACAGACAGGTGTGTGTTCAGATAACAATCACGCCCAGGATCCTCTTAGACTTTAGTGATAGACTTAGTGGTAGGAAAATTTACATCCTCCTAATGAAGCAGCTTGTTTCATTTTGTAACTTAAGGAAAGTCATGTGCCTAACTGTGTTTTGTGTTTTGCCTTAGCTGCCAGGAAGTTCAAAGCTAAATTTAGTGTTCAATTGATATAATTATTCTTAACTTGGGTTTTTTGGGACAATTATCTGCTATTTTTATTATCTGACTCATGTTCTTTTATCTTTGCATTACTTATTATGTATTCTGTTGTAGCTGAACGAAACTCTTTGTGGAAATCATTGAAGGTAAAAATAATGAATAAAAATTTAATAACTTTCAAGCACACCAAGATTTTATAAAATACTTCTGTAGACATCATGATATTTGATTCTCTCACGAGCCTGAAATGTAGGCAGGGTGGACATTTTTACTTTCTGATTACACAAAAGAAGACAGATACCCTAAAATATTTAATTGAATTCCCCCATGGGGCAGAGCCAGAACTCTGGTTCTGGTGAATTGTCAACTTTCCATGCCACTGTTTTTGGCATGACTACCACAAGCCAAAAGGTGACCTTCCTTTCCGATGTTGCTCTAAGGAACATGAATCCAATAAGATAAAGACTTCATTAACAAATGACCTTGTTAAGTTAATAACATACAGCCACTGTTCCCTGCTAACTTGAGGCTAATGCATAATCAGCAAATAATAAACAACTTCTATGATAAAATCAATGTAGAGAAAGGGTGGAAGCATAAAAAGAATAACCCATTGCTTTAAAAATTTTTTTTTTCTAAAAGAATTTCAATGGAGACTTGTGAAAAGGTAAACAGGTAAAGCTTAATCATTAACCCTACTATATAGTAGAAAGTGCATTCAGTAGCCTAATCATCACTTGCTCAACAAAGGTGGCAAGTCAGAGTATTTCTCAACTCAGCTACCTCAGTGGAATCAAAACAGCCAGTTTTGATGGCAGCAGAAAATCACTGAAGCTATGCAGGTCCCCCTCCTCAGCATTAAGGTAATAGCATGAAGACAGATACAATACCACTGCAGCTGGCACAATTAGAATGGCAGAGGAATTCTGCAGTGGTTTTGTCTGACTTGTTAAAATTTATAGGTGATGACAGCAAGTGGTGTCATTATCAAAATTCAAGGAACTCAAGTTGTGTGGCAATCAATATAAATGAAAAATTTGTCTTCCTAAATACTGCTGCCTTTGTGCAGAATTTTGACATAAGTTCTAACAGCTTCACGCCTTTTCCAATGTCTCTGTGCACTTTTATGATAGGTACTTATAAAAATTAATCTGGATCAGGTGATTTTGGTGAAAAAATGTTTTAACCTTAAACTTTGGCCAGAATTGGAACAGTAAAGGCAACCAAGAAAATGCTTGTTCTAAAGGAAGGACAAAGAAATCAAAGATGCCTATTGCTACTCATTTGTAGTGTGTCAACTTAGCTAGACCTCTAGATCATGGGCACTGCTACTTTTTAAAATTTCTTGAGAATTAAACAAGAAAAATCAAGAAATCGGACAATAAAAAAGCTGTGATTTGTGCTATTTTGACTTCACATTTGTCACATTTTACCAGGCATAGCATACCACGGATATCACAAGCCACCACCAACTCTGCTGCTAGAAATAAGAAGCCTCCGAATTGCCCCAGAATCACCAAAAGGTGATTTTCTGACCTTTTCCCAAATATCTGCCTCAATTTGTTAAGCAAGGTTCTTTGGGGCCTTTTCTCCCCTCATTATGTCTCACCACCATTTTATGGATACGACGCTCATGAAATCCTGATTCTCTGGACACCGACATTCTCTGCTGAGGACTACCAGGGACACTATTTTCCTCTACTTCTTCACCTCCCAGGTCTGCGTGCATCTTTTCCTAATTCTCTCAACACACTTGAGGCCAGGTTGTCTCACTAGTCTTGCTACAGACCTGCACTGTCCAATATGTGCTACATGTGGCTATTTAAATTAAATAAGAATTTAATAAAATGTAAAAAATTCAGTTTTTCATAGGCATCAGCCATATTTCAAGTACCCAGCAGCCACGTGTGGCTAGTGGCTACCATAACAAGCTGTAGAGAATATAGAATATTTTCACCATTGCAGAAACTTCTATTGGACAATGCTGTCTCAGACTTGTCTTTCTCATGGTTTCCTTCTAACTTGTTTTGCTTTCTCACTTCTGGCCATGTTTATGTGGCCAAGGCACTGTTCTCAGCTTCTCAGTCATCCTGGAAATGCACCAGAGTGCTTGTACCTTAGAGCCCAGAGGCCAAACTGATTCTAGGCCCTAGAGATAGCAGAAAATATTTCCTTTCACTCTAGTCTAAGACTTGTTTTTCCATTCTTTCCCAGGATTGTAGAGAATGGGAATGTTCATTCTTTTCAGGGGAATCCTTCCTTCTTATTCAACCCCTCCCCCACCAACTCCCAAAACACACAGGAGTTTAGTCTGGATTTATGGTTCCAACAAGTCAGTCACAAACTTATCTGACGCTGGAAAATTACCCAATGTGTTTCAGTCACATTGGTCGTATTTTATTTACTTGAACATATTCCTGTTTGAGGGCCTACCAGAGGCTGATGCTTCAGTTTGGAATATTCCTCTCCAACCCCCAACAATGTCCCAGCTAAATCCTACTCATATTTCATATTTAAATACTCTGCCTCAGGGAAGTCTTTTCTTACCATCCAGGCTGAATGAGCACCTTACCAAAATCCTGTTTTTTCTTCTCATACTTTCTTGCGTGTTCCTTTTGTTGCTTTCATCACAGATGGTCTGAACTAAGTACAACACCATTATTTGTACAAGGCCAAGTGGAAGGATCAGGCAGGCTATGAAGGAGAAGTCAGTGTGAAAGGATCTGAACATAGATCCTGGAGGGCAGAGACTTTGGGTGCAAATGAGATGAGATATCTGGAGAAGAGAGTAGAGTATTTAAGGCCTTATGGAGAGTCTCCTAGGGGATAGAGAAACAACTGGGATTGGTACAAAAATAAAGAAGCAGAGTTATTTTCTGAAAGAGAAGGAGTAGAAGCAAACAAACAAAAAAAGATAGTATAACCAGCCATATAAAATTTCATTCATTTTTATGATGCCTATTTATTTTAAAGTCCCTTATTTAATTAAAATAAATACAAGTAACACATTATTCTCATTGTAAAAAAACACAAAAAATAAACCATGAAATTTCCCTCTTACTATGGCTCACCCTCAGTCACTGCACTCCCTGGGGTAATAATTTTTAATATTTTCTGTTATATTCTTTATCAGTTCCTATGCAAATATGCACATATACATATGACATTTTATGTATTATCTATTCACATATATTATTTCATTTTATTCATTTAAGGAAGATTGCCACATAAACAGCTGCTAATCATGTGGAAAAGTACTTAAATTCACTAGGAATTTGATTTGAAACTCTAATCACGAAAGAAGATGCCCTTTTTACAATCATCAGATTGGCAAAGGTCAAAAAGATAAATAATATTCACTGTTGGAAAAGAGTCAGGGAAATAGGCACTATTAATAAAATTGTTAAGTTGGCAGCTTCATTGGAAGGCAATTTGCCAGTATATATCAAACATAAAATGTAAAATGTATCACATGTATACTTTTTGAACCAGCAATTCCAGCTCTACAAGCTACCTAAATACATTCTGACATATGCAGGAAAAAATACATGCACAAGGACATTATTGTAATATTGTCTATAAACTGGAGCACTTACAATAACCCAAACATTCATTAATATATGAATGGGTAAATTGTGGTACACTCCTACTACTCTACTATTAAAAGGATATGGAAGACTTATATAAGTTTTCTAAGAATTGCTGTTCAGTGAAAATAAGAAAATCACAGAATAGTGTACGATCATATCCTAAAATGAAAAATGTATATATATTTATGTGTACAGGTCTCAATTATGGAAAAATAGAACTGTGATTGTAGTGGGGTAAGTTATAGAAAATGACTTTGTAGGCACCTTATCTATACCATAATTCAATTCAAAGATAAATGTTATTAAAATTCAGTATGTCTTAACATAAAGACTGTGGTACTATTTATAAAGATATGTCTACAGTGCTGAATTTAAAAGCAGTACCTTTTATAGATACTTTGTCCTTATACTAAGTAGTTTCTCCATCAATTTCCTTCCACTGAGGTTAGCATTAAGAGAAAGACCATAAAGAGCTATTTTACTGCCTTTATTTACAGATAAGGAAACAAAAATCTAAAAGAAGGAATTTGTCCTTCTCCATTTGATCAGTTGGCAGAGCCTGAACATCACCCAACGTGATTCAATGAAACAGTTTTGTCACTTTTCTTTTAGTGAACAGCTCTAAATTTAACTCTATTGACACATTTCTAATTTTCCTAAATTATTGTATATATTATTATTATTATTATAATCTTGGTCTTCCTTCACTACTATGACTCCTCTAACTTGCTGTTATCAGTAAAACAGATGAACATCTTTTCCTCAAAAAGCAAAAGAGAATATTTACAATATATTCACTCATTCTTACAACAGATATTTATTGAATGTCTACCCTGTGGCAATTGAAAGCCACTTAGACCCAGTCTTTCCCTCAAGGAGGGGTATACTGAAGTAAACTCACAATTACTCTGTAATTGCTTAGTGTTCTTTGAGAGGAGGAGAATGGTAAGGAGAGATTACATGTCTCACACCTGGGAGGTGTCTCCAGAAAGGCTTTCTGGAGGAACTGACATTCAGGCTGCCATCTGAGGGTAGGGTATCCCAATGCAGAAGAGAACAGTGAGGGATTCAAATGATATTCAGGAGCCATAATGCACAGAACTTGTTGGCAAGTTGGGTATTTTGAGTAGGGTAGTAACATACATTAAGTTAGGAAACACAAAAAAGGAAAAACTGGTAATTTTCCCCTTGAGTTTTTATTTTGAAAATTGTCATGTCTACAGAAGAGTTGAAAGTGGAAAGATGAGTACAATGAACACATCTTTCATCTAGATTCAACAATTGTTAACATTTTGTTATATTTCTCTGTCTCTACACACACACACACACACACACACACACATACACACATACACACAAGGCTTTAATCTCAATCATTTGAAAGTTTTGGGCATCATGGTAGTTAACTCCTAATTAGCTCAATATATATCTGCTAGGAATAAGGGCATTTGGCTATATAACCAGAATACCATTATTACACTCAGGAAATTCAACTTCCTACATTACCTAAAATAAAGGTCCATATTATGATGTCTTCATTTGTTCCAATAATGTCTTTTACAGTTTTTTATTTTTAATTCATCATTTAATTTAAAAATAAATCCAGGATTGCGCATTTACTTTAGTTGGCATGTCTCTTTAGTTTCCTTTAATCTTGAGCCATTCTAATTTTTCTTATCTTTCATGACATAGATATTTTTGAAGACTTCATGACAGTTTTTTAGAACATCCCACAATATGAATTTTCTTATTGATTCTTTGCTGTTAGAATCAACTTCACTATTTGTGGCAAGGCTACTGCATAAGAGATATTATGTCCACCGCTTGCATAGCATCAGGAGTCACATCATGCCAATTTTTCCCATTATTGGTGATACCGTAAGGTGGATCCCTGAATTGAAGTGGACCTACTAGAGTTATCCATTGTAAAGGTACCTGTGGGAGGTGATACTTTGATACTGAGTATTCTTCAACAAACTTTCACTTGTTAGTTTGAGCATTGATTCATTGTCTTTGCTGAAAACAATGGCTACCCTGGTGGTTGCAAATGGTGATTTAAAAATTCTATTGATTTTTATTTATTTTCAATATGGCATATCTCTATAAGAAAGAGCCTTCTTATTTCTCCCCCTCTTTTCTTTCTCCCTGTCATTCTAATTTTTTCTCTCTCTCTGTGTTTAAGTCTTACTATAGATTCATGGATTCACTTACTCTATTCAATGTGTTATTTTCTCCCATCATCATTATTCTTTCTGATACTCAAAATGCCCCAAATTTGGACAGTGTGAGCCCCTTCAAACCAACTCCTTTGTTGTTTTAACATATTTACATCAATCTTTTATTACTTTCTTGCTTTCAGGCACAAGATAATGTTACTGCTCAAGACCTGGAACCAGCCATCTTTCCAGGTCTTTCCAGTTCCATTTATTGGAGAACGGTTTTTGGAAAAATTGGATCTGGATAGCCGTGTGCTCATTGCTATTGAGGGAGTCATTATTTCTATCCTTTTTGTTGATAGAATTAGAATATATCTATATCTACATCTATTTCAATAAATATCATCTAGCTATATATGTTTTCTAAAATAATGAATTTATACTAATACCACCAAATCAATCCCAATACCACAGAGTTCTTCCTCACCCTTTGCCATTCCATACTTGTATCATTTGTATTTTCACTCTCTCATATTTTGAACTTTTGTTGCAGCAGCATCAATATATTTACTCATATGCTATATTCTATAATACATATAAATAGTTTCAGTATTGTTACATCAATACTACTCTAAAGAAAAAAGTCAAATTCCAGACTTATTTGCAGGATTTTTGTTCTTATATTGCACTAAGGGTGCATGGGTTAGTGAACTAGGCTTATAGATTAAACTAAAATTAATTTCTTTTACTGTATAATTGTATTCCCAGCTTGTTACATGGTTAGGTTAGTATATATTACATTTTAGGATAAAAAAGTCATTGTTTAAATTTTATTTTATTGACTATGTAAAACATTTTTATAGTTCAAAAGTGAAAACCGCATAAAATGCATAATTAGAAAAATTGTAGTCTACTTATCCTTTTCTTGCCATCCTCCTGTTTTGCATTAGTAACAATTTTCATTAACTACTGAATTTTTTCCTGTGATTTTGTTTTTTAAATACATATTGCATGTATGTATATGTGTATATTTTGTACTTTCTCTTGTTTCTCACATAACAGGTATCATACCTTTATTCTCTATTTTAATTTTATTTACTTAAAAATACATCTCACAAGGGCAATATATGTAGCCTTAACATTTGTACCTCCACAATATGCTGAAAAAAATTAATTAATTAATTAAAAAAATACATCTCAATATCAGTTCATGGAGAGTATTCCGATTTGTTTAACAGATGTATTATACTTGTTTTAAAAATGTAAAAAAAAATGTACCATGGTTTATTCAACAACTGTCCTATGAATGAACATGTAGGCTGTTTTTTCCCCCTGAGTTTTAATTCTGAAATTTTTGAAACCTAAAGAAAAGAGGAAAGAAGGCTTATTCGTGAAGGAAGAATGAATTGTTATTTGGATATGTTGCTTTGAGTTGCCTATCTAGAACTTCCAAGTTTAGAGATCTAGAAGGCAATTAGATATAAAGGTTAAGTCATCAGAAAAGAGGTCTAGATATGGATATTTATTTGAGCATCCTCAGCAATTAGACCATATTCGAAGCCAACATATTGGATCATATAAATGAAATAGGGTATGTGGAGTGAGAAGAGAAGAGGTGATGGGGCAGAAAATTAAGGCATACCAACATTTAGTTAAGGCATACCAACAGAAAAAGTAGTAACCACAAAAGAGACTGAGAAGGACTGATCAGAAATGTCACCAAGAAACATGATTGTAATGTAAACCAAGGACAGAAGGTTATTAGTAGTAAGGAAGAGGCAAATTCTACAGAGATATACATTAAAAACATATAACTCATGGGTTGGAACTTTCCAAACTTAGAGATATGGAAACATTGGCTTGAACCAACCCCCATGCCATAACTCTGGAGATCCAGAGCCCTTCTCGAACTTCTACAAGTTCAAAGTCAGCCTCTGCCCTTCCTCCACTGCAGTTACCATCTCTATTCTCCATCAGAGTAACATGGCTGAGACAGCTCTTTATTAGTTACCCAGGAATTCCCTTCAGAAATCATTTACAAGTTTGCTAGATGCAACTCAAGATTTTTGGGAAGTGAGTATGAGTTGAAATGAGGAATATGTGAGAAAGGTTTACATTTCTGAAACTCACCAACACTTCCATTATAAAGGTCATTTTAGCCATACTGCCTGTGGGGTTTTCCTGATGGCCCATTATTTCCATGCCACCCTCTGCCATCTTGCTGTCTTCCATTCTCACTACCTCCCTTTCCTGCCAGTATTTTCTTCTCTCCCCCTCTGTTTAATCAAACAACAAAACCATATCAATAAAAACCAATACAAAATTTTTCTTTTCTTCTTCAGAGCAACTTGATCCTTATTCTTTCTTGATTGGTGTTTTGCCCATACCTCAGATTTCATTTTCCAACCGAATGGAAATCTCAAAAGTATTTTTCCAAACAAAGATATTCTGGTATCAAATGTTAACTTGCTACATTTTTTACTTTATCAGGTAAGAAATGGAAAGAACCCATTGAAAGATTTAGCCACAAGATTTTTAGTCTTCTTGGGAAGAGCAGCTTCAGGGGAGGGGAAGGAAAAGAAGCTAAATTGCAATAGATTGAGTAAATTAGAGGTGAGGAAATTGAGACAATGTGTGAACATGATGGTTTCAAGTTGGTTGGTTGCAAGGAAAAGGATGAGACAGTAGCTAAAAGCAGATGGCAATGTGGAGAGAAAGCTTTTAATGATTAAATAACTTGATTATGTTTACATGCTGATGAAAAGTAGTCAACAGAGAGATTCTCTAATGTGGTGAGAGAAGGTCATATCTAAATACAGGAGAAGTTCTGCTGTCACAGGAGAAAAGGAGATGACTAGAGATATAGGTCAATCTATATGTGCAGTGCAAAACATTGAGGAAGTTCCCATATGATTGATTCTTCCTTGTCTTCCTCTGTTTCTTTTTCTTTCTTCTGTGGCTTCACTCTTGTAAATTAAGAGTTAAGAACTTCTCTATTAGGAATGGACAGAGAAATGATGAAGTAAGAATTTGAAAAAAGTGAAGAAGAAGAGTGAGAATTTAGGAAGGAAACATAGACGAAGTCCTGGCAGTATAGAGGGACCTTTGAAGTTGGAGATGATGCATTTTATTGTAGTGGCACCATTCTGACCACTTAGATGATCTGTATCCATCAGTGTTCAACAGCCTGGATATAGGCATGAAGAAGATGCTTTTCCAGGGCTGTGTTTTGCTAGATAGCTGGGATGAAAGGATGACACACCTAAGGAATAAAGATAATGGCCAAAGATTGGTTGAAGCTGGATCTTTGGTTTGAGGCTGAAAGAGCAGGAAAGAGCTGATAATTGGTGAAAAGTTTTCCCTGAGAACCTAGATTAGATTCTTTCTGACTTTTTAGTCATTTTATGCTTACTTTATTGATTCATAGTTTACATGGAAAATTTAAGTATATTATAAAGCTGTAGGGTTCTAAATAGATAGTTTTTATCAAAACAGTATGAGATTATTTGGGTATACACATTACAAACTCATATTATTATGGTTTGTTGATGACCATGTTATCCTAAAGAGAATCAGGTTTTGTTGAAGTCACTGTGTCTGTGTTATGGTAAAAATGGTTAAGAATTGGAGATTCTTGGTTCTAGTCCCATTTCTACCAAAAGTGAACTATGTGACCTCAGAGTATTCTTTTATCTCTCCAGGCTTTGGTTTATTCCTTTAAAACGAAGGATTTGGTGTATATTGTCTAAACTCTCTTCCAGCTTCAACATGGTATAAATTTATGATCCCATGAATACACAAAATTCTTTGCTGCAATTGGGACAGTAATTTTTTTAAAAGTTTATATTTATCCTGATACAGTGAGATTTCCAAATGAAGATCAATGAAGCTCAGTTGTCTGTTGGATACACCATTTCACTGGTCAGGTTTATACCCCAAGTTTCTAGCTTAGGCAAAAACAGATGGTAGTGATAAACATAATCTTAAATCTGTAGCAGAGAATTGAAGACTTTCATAGATTTAGAGGAAAGTAATAACAATAAACAATAAAACAATAAAAACAATAATAACAATTGCATTTCTCAGGGATGATAATCATTTTCATTTAAAAGGGAAAGGTAAATTTATTGATCCTCCACCCCCAACCCCACACAGCTCCAATTCACGTCTAATTCACCAGCTGCATAGGAATCTAATTGTTGAATTTTTGGTTTGAGAAAGTTTGGTCCCAAACTTTAAATTCAGTACAGGAATTTCAAGGCCTGTGTCTGTGTTAGTCACAAACTTTAACTCCATTTGAATTGATGAACTCTTGAATCATTGATATCATAGTGTAAATGAAAATTAAAACCAACTGGAATGCACTGAAGCAGGGAAAAAAGAGTGCTATGAACCCTGACTAGCAGACTAATCTCTCCTGTTCTGTTTTTCAGTCTCTCGTGAATGTTCATTGGTAGGTGAAAATTGTAGGGGATAATATAAACTGATGCATTGGTTTTGAAAAAACATATCTAATCTTCTGCTCCAGAAGATGCTCACAGGGTTTGACAGCAAAGCCTAATACATATTCATAGCCAATGTGCTTTGTAACCAAGGGAAATTGAGGCAAGCACAACAGAATGAACCATGAGAAAGCAGCATGTTAATTTTAAATTTAATTATAGAGATAGGAAAAAGGATGTATTTCGATAGTGTATGCTCATTCAGCTGTCACAGAACATTAACCAAAAATCATGCTGAATGTCTGACAAAAGAGATATTAATTTTGAGCCAGGTGTGGTGGTGTGTGCCTGTAGTTCCAGCTACTTGGGAGACTGAGACAGGAGGATCCCTTGAGCTCGAGTCCAAGGCTGCAGTGAGTTATGATCACACCATTGCACTCCAGCCTGGGTGACAGAGCATGACCCTGAGTCTAAAAAATAATAACAATAATATTTATTTTGGTGAAAGATTAATAAAACTGACAGGTTCTAGAGAAAACAAGATTTTGAAATTCTATTATAAACTATTTTTCATGTAAAGAAAAAAATTCATTGCAGAATTCCAATGATCTAAATTAAAAGCAAAAATCTTACTTATTATGGAAAGGTTTCTGGTCTATGAAATATTTTTATTTGTGGATATTTCAGCATGCTTAAAGACTGCATTCAGTTAAAAATTAGGAAAAAAAATAGGTAGTGCTTATACTGTTATTACTTTTGATAACCTGGAAACATGTGTCATTAGTTGCAACCAGCACACCTGGGCTTTCCACAGAAGTGTGAAATTTTGAAGAGCATTGATCTTATCTGTCATGTTCAAAGTTAGTACCAAATGTTTAGAATAATGTTTAGCATGGAACCGTCACTTAATAAATGTTCAATTAATGAATAAATAAACCTACCAAATGCTGCTTTGTATGGTACATATGCTCAAATATACTAATATTTATTAATGAACAGATTAATGAATAGATGGATGGATGGAGGAACATATTTCTCTCAGTGGCTTATAACTCACAATTTGACATTTATTTTTAGGATCTGGAAGCAAATATTCACCAATGAATGAGGGCAATGAACCTTGGGTCAGTGACATGTGACATGCTAACCCACTGCCAACTTTCAACAAAGCAGAAAATACCCATATTTCTGACCAGATTGGATTGTGCTCTTTCCATAGTTTTAAACTGGGACTTTTATTCTTGTCTTAGACAAGTCCTTACTTACAGAGTAAGGGAAAATATTATTTTCCTAATTTCATTATTAAATATTACTAAGAAGGAGTTAAAGAAAAAACAAATCTAAACATTTCTAAGGATTCGCAAATTTGTAAAAATATGGTTAAGTGTCTGCTTTGGAAATGTATTGCCCTTTTTCTTTACCAGAGAATATGTAAATATTTAGGCTTATTAGAACGATTTTTAGCAACCAACTGATGAATCTTATCATAAGAAGAATAGTACCCTAGCTTGGTGAGAGTCTTGGGTACAGGCAACCTTATACTTTGTTGATAGGTATGGTAAATTTATTCATCAAAAATTTTAGGAATCTGTAAATTCTTTGATTCAGTATTTCTGCTTCTAGGGAATTTCCCTCAGGAAATATTAATAATTGGACAACTGAGCAAAGATGTGTGTGTAGGACTGTATGTTGCAGAGTTGTTATATAAAACAGTAAAGCATTGGGAGCAATTGAAATTTTTAACAATAGAGGGTTATAAATAATTATATGTCTTCTCCATAGAATATTGTACAACCATTAAGAATGATGATATTGTAAGAGGCACAGCTTTATGGTATGATCTAAATGGGAAAAGCAACATATAAAGATAAGTATATCATGATACTATTTTTTAAAATAATATGCAGTCATTTCTATTTCTGCCTAGAAAAAGCTGAAAAGCTGATGGCATTATGAATGATTTTAATTTTTAGCTTATCTGTATTTTCAAACAGGGATTATTTTGTGCAAAAATAAATAATTTTTAAAGTATGTTGGCACACTCACATGTTGCTAAGTCAAAGCACATGATCTTTTCTTAATGACAAAAAAGTCTGTCAAGTTTCTTAGAAAGGGTATATTTTTAGAGTTTTGCACTTAGGTTTAGAGCTCAGTTTTTATATACGTTACAGTGAAATCCAAACCATTCAAAACTCAGAGGCTGAAGGGAATTTACAGTTCATGCTTTTCCTAAAAAGACAGGCAGCTCACTAGAACTGACTGTAACTGCAGAAGTGCTTTCTAGGCAAAAGAAAATGATTTTTAGAATATTCTTTGAAAGGGATTCATGAATACGGGAAGATTTTCATTTTCTAAACGTCTAAAGTTGTGCCTAGTGAGATAACCAACCAAGCACTCCGAGTATATTGGCTTTCTGGATCTTGCAAGAGTAATTGGAGACAATAACTGGTTATTTTCTTACTCAGTAGTTAAACAGATATAGCAAAATAAATTTACAAACATTATCTTAGGAAGAGCTCAATGAGATGATGCTTTCTAATGGCTCATACACTTACTTATCACCTTTATTAGAAGAGGAATTTTAACAGAGGCAGGGGTATTAATATTTTTTTCCTCAAAAAGATGAGATAGAGAATATTTATTAATAGGAGTGAAAGGACATGAATTTAAAAACACTATGAAGTAGTTTTTATTTGGAGGTCTACATTCAAATGAGACTACATTGTCTATTGGGATAATGAAGGTGTCATTAAAGCCATAGTAATTAATTTTCAATTGAAGAGAATGAGAATTAATTATTTTATGCCCTATGTTTTATTAATATAATTAAATAAAATTTACTAAATTCTTCATATGTCCATATCTATACTAAATAGGTGCTTGTGAATTTAGCTTGATGAGGTTGTGTCTTCAACAGCAATAACTGATGTTTGAGTAGAGTTGCTTAATGTAAAGATGGCCTTTTGTACAGATTATCTTACTGGTGCCTTATACAAACCCTGAGACAGGTTATGACTGGCCAAAGGACATACAAATGTTATGTGGCAAATTCAGGAATAAAACCCAGATATTAACCAAATTAGTATTAATTCAACAGAACAGAGAACCCAGATATAAAACCATCTACTTAAAACCAGCTGATCTTTGACAAAGCAGACAACATACACTGGGAGAAAGAATCCCTATTCAATAAATAGTGCTGGAAAAATTGGATAGCCACATGCAAAAGAATGAAACAGGATCCATATCTCTCACCACTTTCAAAAACTAATTCAAAGGGGATAAAAAAACATAAATGTAAGGCATGAAACAATAAAAATTCTAGAAGAAAATGTAGGAAAAACTTCTCTAGACATTGGCATAGTCAAAGAATTTATGACTATGACCCCAATGGCAATTACAGCAACAACAAAAATAAATAAATGGGACTTGATGAAATTAAAAACTTCTGCACAGCAAAGGAAATATTCAACAGAGCAAACAGACAACTTACAGAATGGGAGAAAATATTCACAAAGGGCTAATCTCCAGTAACTGCAAAGAACTCAATCAGCAAGAAAAAAACAATGCCCTCAAAAAGTGGGCAAAAGACATGAACAAAAGCTTTTAAAAAGAAGATAGACAAAGGGCTAACAAACATGAAAAAAAGTTGCAACATCACTAATCACTGGAGAAATACAAATTATAACCACAATGAGATATCACCTTTTTCCTGTCAGAATGGCTATTACTAAAAAGCCAAAAACCAATAGAAGCTGGTGTGGATGCAGAGAGAAAGGAATGCTTATACACTGTTGGTGAACTGAAAATTTGTACAACCTCTGTGGAAAACAGCATGGGGCTTTCTCAAAGGACTAAAAATAAACCTACCACTCCATCCAGCAATCCCACTACTGGGTATCTATTCAGAGGAAAATAAGTCATTTTATCAAAAAAACACCTGCACACAAATGTTTATTGCAGCACAATTCACAATTGCAAAGATGTGGAATCAACCTAAGTGCCCATCAATTCATGAGTGAATTAACAAAATGTCATATGTATATATACCATGGAGTACTGTTCAGCCATAAAAAGAAATGAATTAATGTCTTTTGCAGCCATTTGGCTGGAACTGGAGACCATTATCCTAAGTGAAGTATCTCAAGAATGGGAAAACAAACATCACATGTACTCTCTAATAATTTGGAACTAATTGGTGGACACACATAGGCACAGAGAGAAGTAAAAGTCATTGGAAATCAAGAAACAGGGAGGGGGTAGAACGGAAGGGGTAAAAACCTACCTAATAGGTACAGTGAACATTATTTGGGTGAGGGGCACACTAATAGCAATAACTTAAGCATTACAAAAAGCTATCCATGTAACAAAGTCATTTTTACTTCCTTAATATTTTGAAATTAAAAAAGTCAATGTATTGGTGCTTTTAAAGTTGTACAAAAGATCAAGTACTTTAATTGTACATTTAAATAATTTCTTCAAGCTGGCATATGATAGAATTAATAAACATAAACCACATGTCGATCAAGGCATAATGCTTGTTGAAATAAGTTAGGAGTTTTTAGTAAAGGCAAATTGCTAAATTTTAACCAATGGTATGACAAAACATGGTTTTATTTTCAAATTTAAAACAAACAAAATACTAACAGGTGAACAACTGGTAATAGAATTATTAGTGATACCATACAATTGTGTTTTTTGTCAAATTTCATAAATTTCATAAATTTTTAATCTCTTGCCCCTAGTGCATATTGGCATTATTAGTGTGTGGAAAACTATGTAGCAACTTATGTTACTTTGGGGAAATTTATTATTCATGACCTGTTTGTAATTCCACATTCTTGATTGAAAAAAGAAATTGTTTTGGTATTTGTCAGAACAGTTTCTTGTTCTTAGAAATAAAAATGAACTACCAGCTAATGAGAAGAAAATACACTGAGATTCTGCTTAAAATGTTATCTTATTGATGAGATGGTAATATAGATACGAGGTTGATTGTTGTCATTACATAATAGTTTAAAATAAAAGATCAGCATTGACTTAGTTTTCAGAAACAGTTTGCAGTTTTGGCCAGGAGTGTTGTTAGGACCAGAATTCTTTCTCTACACTTAAAATCTGGGTCACTGAAAATTTTCCATCTATTTAAACATTCTAGAATAAAAATAACTTAACAAAGATAGGAATAATGGATTTCTGAGAGGCTTAAAAGGCCCAATATCAATTATTTCTCAGAAAGTTAATTTAATTAATTAAATGCCCAGATAAACCTCTACTTTTAAACAATTGATTACTTCTTTCTTGGACACATATCTAAGTTAATGCTCACGACAATTTTCTTGTGACCGATAACTGCTATTCCTACTTTACAGAAGTGGAATTATGGCTCAGCAGTGAAGTAACTTGCCAGTAGTTATCACGATTTCTGGTGGAACCAGGATCAAACCTACATTGGTTTGACTTGGTCTGCAATATCTGCCTGCAGTGCTTACTGTCAGTCCTGGCTCTTTGGCTTTGACATAGGAAGAATGTTAGTTCTTTTATTTTGAATCTCACTTAATGGCCCATCAGTATTAAGCTATATACTTACTCGAAATATGGTTGATCTTCATTATTTGTGGATTATGTATTTGTGAATTTTCCTACTTCCTAAAATTTATTTGTAATCCCCAAATCAAGACACATGTCACATTCATGGTCCTTCCCAGACATATGGAGAGTGGCAACAAATTTGAGTCTTCCAATGTCCACATTCCAAACTGAGTTCAAACAAGGTGACATTCTGCTTTCTTATTCCAGCTCTCATATTGTAAACAATTGTCCTTTTTGTCATCTATTTAATGACACGTTTTTCACATTTTTGTATTTTTGTTTGGTGATTACTCTGTTTAAAATGGTTCAGAAGTGTAGTCACAAAGTGCTGTCTGCTATTCCTGACTACAAGAAGGCTGTGAGTGCCTTACTGAGAAAACAGATGTGTTAGCTCCATTCATGTGTGAGTTGTGATGCTGTTGGCCATGAGTTCAATTGTTATGAATTAACAATAAATATTAAAAAGTGTGTCTTCCAACAGAAACACATATAAAACAAAATTAAGTATTGAGCATTTGATGAAGATGTGACCAGAGATTTGCAGAAATTTAACTGTGTGTTTCCCCTGGAGCAATGGTTTAGTATCTGGTAATTTAGTGTTTGCAGGGGCTTTATAAAACATAATTACTACAAATCAACTGTATCTGGTTTCACTCTTCCTTTGGAATGACTTATTTACAGAACCAAACTTCTCACCCTTACATTATAGTTTGACCATGGTGTAATTTTACTGACTGTGCTAAAACCTCTGTAGAGATTCACCCATTTTCTATACCACTGTATAGGCGCACCTTGGAGATATGGAGGATTTGGTTTTAGATTACCACAATAAAGTGATATCATGATAAAGCAAGTTACATGAATTATTTTGTTTCCCAGTGCATATAAAAGTTATGTATACACTACAATGTAATCTTCTTTTTTAAGAGATGGGGTTTTACTCCATCCAGGCTGTAGTGGAGTGGTGCAATCATAGCTCACTATAACCTCAAACTCCTGGGCTGAAGTGATCCTCCCTTTAAGGGAGAATTCTCCCTTAAAGGGAGGATCACTTGGCCTCCCAAAGTGCTGGGATTATAGGCCTGAGCCACTGCACCTGGCTAGTGTAGTCTATTAAATGTGCATTATAATTATGTCTAAAAATAAATACTTTATTGCTAAAAAATGCTAACAATTATCTGAACCTTCAGTGAGTCTTAATCTTTTTGTTGGTGGTAGGTCTTGCCTTATGTTGATGGCTGCTGGCTGACCGGGCTGGTGTTACAAAAGGTTGGGGTGGCCTGTGGCAATTTCTTAAAGTAAGATGACAATGATTACACTACATTGGATAGACTCTTTCAAGAAGAATTTCTCTATAGCATGAGATAATGTTTAATAGCATTTTACCCATATTAGAATTTCTTTCAAAATTGGAATCAATCCTCTCAAACTCTGCTGCTGCTTTATCAACTAAGTTGATGTAAATATTGTAAATTTTTTGTTATTATTTCAACAGTGTTCACAGCATCTTCACCAAGAATCGATTCCATCACAGGAAACCACTTTCTTTGTTCATAATAAGAAACAACTTCTCATCCATTCAAGTTTGATCATGAGATTGCAGCAATTCAGTCACATCTTCAGGCTCCACTTCTAATTCTAATTGTCTTGCTATTTCCATTCCATCTGCAGTTATGTCCTCCACTGAAGTCTTGAATTCCTCAAAGTCATCCATGAATGTTGGAATCAACAATTCAAATTCCTGTTAGTGTTTCCTTCCATGAATCATGGGCATTCTTAATGGCATCTAGAACAGCGAATCCTTCCCAGGAGATTTTCAATTTACTTGTCCCACATCCGTCAAAGGAATCCCTATTTATGGCAGTGATAGCCTTACAAAATGTACTTCTTAAACAATAAGACTTGAAAATTGAGATGACTCCTTGATCCATGGCCTACAGAATGGATGTTTTGTTAGCAGGCCTGAAAACAATATTAATCTCCTTAGACATCTCCATGGGAGCTCTTGGGTGACCAGGTCCATTGTCAATGAGCAGTAATAAAAGGATTTTCTTTTTCTGAGCAGTAGGTCTAAACAGTGGGCTTATAATATTCAGTAAACCATGCTGTAAAGACATGTGCTGTCATCCAGACTTTGTTATTCCATTTCAAGAGCACAAGCAGAGTAGATTTAGCATAATTCTTAATGACTCTAGGATTTTTGGAATTATAAATGAACACTGGATTAAACTTAAAGTCATCATCTGCATTGTTCTTAATAAGAGAATCAGCCTGTCTTTTTAAGCTTTGAAGTCAGGCATTGGCTGCTTTTCTCTAGTTATAAAAGTGCTAGATGACATCGACTTTCAATAGAGGCTGTTTTGTCTCCATTGAAATCTGTTGTTTAGTGTAGTCACCTTCATCAGTGATCTTAGCTAGATCTTCCAGATAACTTGCTGCAACTTCTACATCTGCAAAGAAACTGGTTTCCTGAGATGGAATCTACCTCCATTGCAGAAACACAATATCTGCAAAATGTGATAAAACAAAGTGCAATAAAACAATGTATGCTGGTACTAGTTTTCTTTGCTTCTATAACAAATTACCACAAACAGTGGCTTAGAACACACAAATCTATTAATGTGCAGTCTTGGAGGTCAAAAGTCCAAAATGGATTTTACAGGGCTAAAATCAAGGTGTTTTCAGGATTGCCAGCCTCCTGGAGGCTCCAGAGGAGACACGTTCCCATACCTTTTCAGTCTTCTATAGAAGCCACCTGAATTCTCTGGCTCATAGCCCCATATCACTCTGCTTCTCTGACTATCCTGCCTCCCTCTTCCAGTTATAAGAACACTTGTGATTGAGAATGGCAGCTTCTAACCTTGTCAACAATTTGCTCCCCAGCTTAAATTCACTTGAGTATAATACTGTTATGAAGTAAAACGGTGGTCCCCAACCTTATTGGCACCAGGGACCAGTTTCATGGAAGATAATTTTTCCACGGATGGAGGTGAGGTGGGGTGTGGGAGTGGGGTAGAGCTATGTGGCCCAGTTTGTAGCCCGGGGGTTGGGGACCACAGAAGTAAAAGACATTTTTCCTTGCATGTTGGAAGAATTGCTGATAAAATCCACCTTTGAGGATAGCATGTTGCTCCTGTGCCTATGATGCTTTCACTGTTGTTTCATTTTTTTTAATTTTTTTTTTATTTTTTTTTTATTTTTTTTTTTTTACTCCTGTTTCTAGTCTCCAGAGCCAAGGGAAACCATCTGTATGTCCAGAGAAGAGTTCATGCATAGGATGACACAGGTTGTTGGTTGGGGCACAGAAGAAGAATATGGAGAGCTCTATGACAAAGTGGATATGGCCCAAGAGGGCTTTATTACTTGGGACAAGCTGACTTCATTTATACTGCTAGTGCTTTATGAGAAAGATGAACGAGCAAAGTCAACTGTGGTTCCCCAGTGGAAGGACCTTGAATTCCTCCCAGTAAAACACAAGGACAACATTCAAAAAGTAATTTTCTTAAAAAATTCATGTCGGTATCTGACAATCAGTAAAGAAGGTCTATTAGGAGTCTGGGGAGAGAATTTAAAGCTGCAAGAAACACTTCCCATCACTTCAGATGCCACAAAGCTCAAACACCTGTGGGTGACAAGTTTGGTTTCTCTGGAAAATGTAAACAAGGTAAAAAGTCTTTTTAAACAAATTTACTGCTTGTAAAAGGGGAAAAATTATAGGGTGGGGTTCTTGATCAATATCAAATATATAACACTAGCAGTAACAGAAAAGTGCTTTACTCTTTTGGTGCCTCTCCTCTGACCTGGAGGGAGTGTAAGTAGAGCTAAGTGAGCTACTCAATTTCCCAAGCTGTTCTCTTGGGTGCCTTAAAATGAAACCACTGATACTGACTCCGATTCTTGGCTCTATCTTCAATGTGGCCATGCTGCATTATTAGCTTACAAGAACTTTATTCCTCTACAGTTTATAGCAGTATCATGGATTTATATGCATAGCTGAGAGGCTATTACAGAGCATGGCATGGCTCTAGGCAATTAAGGGAAACTGCTTATCTGATTTTGACCACATGAAGTCAGTGTCTTAATTCAGATAGGTAGAGTCCACTCAGTACAAATATCTTCATATAACTATACCTATGAGCAAGATAACATAGTGTAAGAAAAATAGTTTTGGGGGGGAAGATTGCAGCTTGTAGAATCTATCTTCTTAATATTTTATATTAAGCAGATAGCAAATTTTACTATGAAAAATTTCAAATGCACTCACAGGAAGACAGAATGATATTAGACACCTGGTGTACCCAGTATCCACCCTTAACCATTTTCAGTTCACAGCCGATCTTGTTTCATCTATGCCTCCCCCCATTAAGATGTAAAACATCAAATCATTTCCTCTGTAAATATTTCTATGTTTCTCAAAGATGTCTTTTTTAGCATTACCAAAATACCACTATCACACTTAATATCAATAGCAATGTTTCCTCAATATCATGGAATATCCAGTCATGTACACATGCCTTTGATTGCCTTACAATTTTTAATAGTTTGTTTGAATCAATATCTGAATAAAGTCAAAATATGATAAATGGTTGATATGTCCCTTTTAATATATATGTTTTTCTCTCCCTATTCAATTTTTCTTGCATTTTTTTGGCTGTTGCTATTGATGTTTTTGTGTGTTTGTCTTTTAGAGTTTCCCACAGTTTGGATTTTACAAACTGTGCCTACCCAGGGTTGTTTAATGTGTCCACCTGTTTCTAGTATTTCCAGTAAATTGGCTGTCAAGTCTAAAGCCTTGAGCAGTGTCAGATTTATTTGTTTCAAATAGGTGCTTTCATGTTCTTCAGTCAGGAGGTACAAAATTGTCTGGTTCTTTCTCCTCTTGAGATGTTAGCAGTTATTACTGATTGTTCCTAGATACATTAATTTATTAGGGGTTGCCAGATGATGAATTCTAATTTTATCATTTTCTCTTTCTTTAAAAGCTGGAATACTTCTATAAAAAGAAATTTCCCTCATTAATTATTTGATTAACATGTAGTACAAATTACAGAATAAAGGCAAAATAAATGCCTAATTCTTTACTTTTACTTATCACTTTTCTAAATAATGAGTTGTTTCTATAATACCCTCTAAAGTTGAACAGCGAGTACTCTTATCATTATTATCAGTATAATTAAAAAATCACGGGCTTTAAAAAAGTTGATATGTTTCAATCTACTATTATCCCATGCCTATAATTGTACTATCTTTAGACAGTGAGAACTAACGCAAGTCACCTTCTGAGTCTTTTTTCAACCATAAGTCTTTGAAAGCTTGCTTGCTTCCTGTTATGACAAGATTTTATAGGATTATGTATATTTCCTATGGCAGACCTAGAACCAGCCATTTCTCCAAAGAGCCAAGTTCTTTTTAGTGGGAAATAGTATGCTCTACTGCCTAGAACCATAAATCATCCTCATCATTATTAGCTCTCTCTGTGATGCAGCCTGATATATTAATCCTCTTAAGATCACAATAAAGTAGATATTATTCCTACTTTAAGAATGAGAGACTGAGCAAAGAAAAGTTGTGTAATTTTCCCTGGATCACACAGGATGTAATCAGTGTTGCCAAGGATTGTAAACTGAGGCAGCCTGAGGCCTGTGCTTCAGTCTGTGCTTCCTCCATAGTGGCTACTGACATTGGATCCAGTTCCTTTTTGCTAAGGGTTTGGTGCTAATGCTTAATTTGTATGAATTAAAAGGTAGTTTTAATCCAGATTTTTTTTATATCTGTACACAGCATTCTTTTATTATTATGTGATATTGTGTTGCACTATTTCTTCTTTTCAGGACCAATAACTAAAATCTGAGCCTTTCCTTTATACTCACTCAACATAGAATCTCATAGAATGTTGCCTTTTTTTAAAAAAATAGGTATATTGAGGTATAGTTACACAAAATATACATTTCACATATTAAAAGTGTACTGACTTGATAGATTTCAATACATATATGTACCTGTGAAAAATCAACAGCAAAATGAACATAATGAACATATTTGTCACCTTCTAAAATTTCCTTGTACCCTTTCATAACTCCTTCTCATTAGTCAGGTAACCATTGATCTGCTCTCTGTCACTATAGATTAGCTTGCATTTTCTAGAGTTTTATATAATTGGAATCATGCTATGTGTACTCCTTTTTTGGTATAGGTTCTTTAACTTGCATAATCAGATGGACACTTTACACTTTACGAATATTTCATCTCAGTCTCAGTTTTGTCTTTTCAACCCCCTAAACATTACTTTGGTAATTTCATTTTCAGGTTGTTCATTATATAAGAATACAATTGATTTTTAAAACATGATTACATTTACTCAACTTATTTATTAGTTCTTTAGTTTTTATGCGGATTTCCTATATAGAAAAGATCATGACATCTACAAATAGAGATAATTTTTCTTCCTTCCCAATCTGGATACATTTTATTTCTCTTCCTTGCCTAATTTCCTTGACTGGATACTCCAGTACAGTGTAGAATAGGAGTGGTGAGAGTGGTGAGAGTGAGCATTCTTATCATGTTTCTGAATCTTTGGGGAAATGGATTCAGGTTTTCACAATGAAGTATGATGCCAAGTTTTTTTTTTAATTTATTATTTCTTAATTTTTAAAATTTTTTATTTATTATTATTATTAAAAATTTTAGAATATTACAGGGGTACAAACGTTTTGGTTACATAAATTGCTTTTGTATGTTTGAGTCAAAGTTATAAGTGTGCCCATTCCCCACATAGTGTGCATTCTTACTTTTCTAGTGTCTTAGGATAAAACGTTAGGTTATTGATTTGAGTTTTTTTTTATATTGGTGCTTACAACTATAAATTTTGCTCTAGATCCTACTTTTATTGCATAATGTAAGTTTTGTATGTTGTGTTTTGTTTTCATTCACTTCAATGTATTTTCTAATATTCCTTGTGATTTATTCTTTGATCTGTTGGTTATTTAGGAGTGTCTTAATTTCTCTGTAATTGTGAATTTCACAAATTTTCTTCTGGTGAATAAAATTTCTAATTTCATTCCACTGTGTTTGGAGAACATAATTTGTATAACTTCAATCTTTTAAATTTATTGAGACTTGTCTTATAACCTAATATATGGTCTATCCTGAAGCATGTTTCATGTGCACTTGAGAGGAATGTGCATTTTGCTGTTGCTGGATGAAGTGTTCTACAGACATAGGTTAGATATAATTGGCTTATAGTGTTTGTCCAGTTTTCTATTTTCTTGTTGCTCTTTAGCTCAGTTATTCTATTCATTATTGAAAGTGGAATATTAAAATCTCCAACTGTTATTATTGAAATACCTATCTTTGTCTTCAATTCTTTCAGTTTTTGCTTCAGATATTTTAGGGGTCTCTTATTAGATATATGGAAGATGTAAATCCTACTTTGTCAGTAATTGTCAATATATGAAATCTGAATGGATTAAACACTCCAATTAAAAGACAGAAATTGAAAGAATGGCTCTTTATTTTAATAATTTATACATGTTTATTGAATTCTCTCTTTGGTGAGACATCATTCTTACACTTTCCTGTAGTTCTTCAGATATTGTTTATTTTAGTTTAAACATATTTATAATAACCAATTTAAAGTTTATGTCTAGTAAATCCAATGTGTGGGTTTCCACATGGACAGTTTCTACTGAATTATTTTCATGTTGTTAAATAATTTCCTCTTTTTAAAATAGCCTTTAGGATTTTATTTGACTTAGGATAAGGCTACCTAACACAATCTTTATTGATTTTCATGAAGCTTCTGCTTGCTTCGTAAAGCATGGTTTGTAAATAAAGTCTCTGGTACAGTCATAGACTATATGATGCTATAGCTCTTTGTGTCTTAGTCTTTCCTATGTGATTAGTGGTCTAGTCTCCCATGGATGGAGGATGTGTGGAGTGGGGATAGGAAAGAAAGGATATTCAAATGCCTCTAATGGGAAAAGTTTCTTCTTGGCTAGAGTCCAAAGTTAGAGTAAAGTATGTTTGTGCCACTGTGCTATATACCTCTGTAATACTGTTAAGGACCTTCAGGGAACAAAGTCTGATCTGGAAATGAGATTTGCATATTAATTTCGCTAAACCCATCAGAAATATATCCTGATTTTCTACTCTGCTACTTTAGATAGCAGTGGCTTTTACAAGTAAAGAGATTTGTTTCTATGATCTGCTGTCCAAAGAAGAATTTTCTTGTCAATACAAACTCCAAGGCCTGAAAGGAACACCAATTTGCATGGATTATTGGTACGATTCTCTTGATGCCAATGAATCAATTCTTTCTTTTGGGGATATAACTGGAAAGGTAAGTGAGGGAAGGATAAGATTGAACACTATGGATTATTAATCATCAAACTAAAGCTCAAAATAGAAGTTAAAATGCAATGAATGTGACCTCCTAATTGAAGTACATTATAGATTATACGGTCAAACGTGGAAGAGACGGATTAGGACACAGTTCCTCTTCTTGCTTATAAAAACAAATCTTCATTGTGGTGTGTGGTTTTTGGTCTGTAAAAGTCTTATTTTTCTCATTTAGAAAAAAAAAGACTTGCTAACTTTTTTCACTATATGATGCTTAATCTATTAGATCCCAATGGACATGCTTAAAGCTCTGATTCAGGTGGGGCAAAGGCAATATATATACCCCTGTAATATGGTGAAATAAAAAAATTAAGTGTCTAAGTTTATCTCTTATAAGTCTTTCGAATTTGTTTTTCTTATTTTCTTTCATAAAGTTTTGAGTTTCTCAGTACATGCCTCCTAGGGAGTGCTAGTTTCCTATATCATGTTACAAACAGCTATATGCATTAGAGAGAGCAGCACTGAAACCTAGACATTGGATACAATGATTTTTGTCTCCCGATCAAATTCCACTTGACCTATGAAAATGTATTACTTATTTATACTCGAATATGCCTGTGACCTCTGAAGTAGGTTAATTTGAACAATTTCCTTTTGCAATTATGAAAGCATTTCATTCTTACTGTTTTTAATAGAGTGTATCTTAAAAGCAAATAATAGACTGCCCTTCGTAACTGCATCACCAACTTCATAGTTGTTTCGTCTTTCAATATAACTGCCTACATCCTTTAAATAATATTGAAGAAATTCTTATTAATTCAATATTTATTCTTTATTAAACTTAAATAACATAGAATCTTCTTGCAACAATTACCCTGCCCATGTGTGTTTTTCTTTCAATGACTCTCTCAAGGTTCAAGCAATTGCTTTCACAGCGGCCTTGATTTCCCTGTTTGAACGGCCTGCAAGTGCATGTGAAGATGAAGAAGCCACCATGACCATTAACTGGGCAGAACTGCTCTCCGGATGTCACAAATGTTGTCATATACTAGAGCACAAACTTCATCACGGAGATTGGGTCAGGCAAGGTACTGAATTTTAACAGTAATGAAAGAAAACTGTCACCTTCGACTTCTACATGTATATTCTTTGATGAAAAGATTTCACACAAACCATTTAAGTCTAGAAACCGATAATTGGTTCTCTGGAGATTTTGGCCTGGACTGGGCTATCCCTTGAACACTGGCAGAAATTCTTTCTTTCTTTTTTTTTCCTTTTGAAAATTTGTGCCCCATACAATTAATTAAGGTGACCTGTGCACTCAAGAAATCTCAAAAGAAAGGAGAAAATTGTCATAGAATCCATTTAACTTCAACCCAACTCTGATCTAACTAATCTTACCTAGTTACATTCAGGGCTGCTTAATAAAATAATTTAACAAGTTCCCTCAAAATCACTCCTTTGTTTTCTTTATGTTCTCATGGGAAGTATATTAGTTTGACTGCCTTCAGAATGGTATTATCTGAATTTTCTTTTCTTCTTCTTATTTGATACAATGACTGAATTCCTCTAAAGTACTTGAGTGGCAGTTCTCTATGTAATAGGATTATGCTATAAATCAGCATCTGTAGAAAACTAGAATTTTCTTAAAACCTAGTCATCAATGAGTTAGTTTCATAATATATCTTAATTTTACAAAATGTGTATCTGATGATTCAATATCCAGATTTTCATTATCTGCACTGATATCTCTTTTGGTCTAGATACTAAGGACTGTGGTAATTTTCTCACTTCTAAATTGCTACATTAAAGAATGCCCACTGAAAAGAATGGAAATGAACAATATCATTGATGTTAATAAAATTAATGAGCTTAATGCTATTGGTCTAAACCTAGTATAGTTTGAAAAAGAGACAGTCAAAATGGACCTAATTATTATTTTATAGTAATTTTACCCTCCGTGGGTTTTAAAAGGTTGCAGTTAATTCTTTAATGTACGCCCATAATAGTAATATCCTACTTGAAGAACTATACATTCTGCATTTTTTTCTTCAATACAAATCATGCCAGGTCTGGGTTCTTTGAAGTTTAGTGTATTATTTGAGCTCCATAATCTTAAATGAGTATAGATAAATACAGTAAGGTAGCCTATAGAAAGCTGTTTTTGAAAAGATTGGGAAGATAACAAGTAAGGTTTCAAAATTGATATTGTCTTTTCTGATGATGGATAATATCTAAATGCTTTCTTCATGTTCAGGGAGACATACTGGCACCATTGGTGGAGTGATATCATACAAGATTCCCATGTTAAGGGAGAGAATGAAAAGTTCTCACTGTAGACCCTGCCTCAATTTTATTTAAACCTCTTAAAAACCAACTCTACTGGTGAAGTTACCTGTCAATGAACATTCGTCTCTTAAGTTTCAGGAAAAGGATTGTCCAATAGGTCGATGTGGATTTGCTACTCATCATGTTTCCATCATTTCATTCTGATTTTTGGTTTCCTCATCTAATAACAAAAGAATGTGGAAATTTAGTTTAGTATTAGCAGTAGAGATTCATGTTTATGAACTAAGGAATTCAACTTCAGAATCTGGCCTCAAATTACTGCAAATTAGGAATAGGCTACTGAAAAGTTACTTAAATATATGTATTTAAAAAATTAAGGATCCTTGCTATCTTATTTGGATTATATACTTCCAGCTCTTTGAATAAAAATTTATTATAATCAAGTGGATAATATTTGCAATAATAGCTGAAATATATATACACAAAAACATACACATCCATATTTACTTGGCCAGTTTATTTAAATTATGTACTTGATGTACCAATCAAACATTTATTATTTTTTTATGTGCTTTAAAACTGTCTTAGGCACTTGAAACTGTAGAAGGAAGATTAATTATAGGCTCAATCCTCAAAAAAACTTAATATCTGAAAAAGAATTGAAGATTAACATAAAGTAACTTATTAGAACAGTGTACAATGGTACTGAAAATTAACTACTAAATTTTACAAATAAGATTTTGACTCCTATAGTAGCTCTTAAGCAGGAAAAGCCATGAGGAAAAGCTTCAAGGGTGGGTGGTGGTACTTTAAGGTTGGATGGAGGAGTGAGACAGAGAGAACATGGTCAACAGGAGTAAAGGTAGACAAGCAGGCACAAAAATGACAGAGAGAGAGGTGGACACGAATAGATAAGAGACTAGTTATAAAAGCAAATGAGTTGAATGGGGACATATGCTGGAAGATATTGGCAGTGAAACATTGATGGCTTTTGAGGAAATTGGACAGACCTGATGCAGACAGCTTAGAATCCATTGTGATTCTTGGATATGTGGATCTGTAGTTTTCATTAAATTTAGAAACTTTTCTACTGTTATTTTTTCAAAGTTTTTTCTCTCACCACTTTTTTCCCCCAGAACTCTGCCCTACGTTTTCTAGATGCCTCATCATCCTCTAATTTCCAATCATTCCAATTTTCCTCTTCCCAGTTTAGGAGGTTTCTATGCTCTGTGTGCCTTCCTTCTCTCTGTGCCCATGGTTTGGAAATTTCTTTTAAGAAAGCTGAAGCAATTATAAGGCTTACCTCATTTGTTTCTCTTTTCTCAGGCTTCACAGTTCTTCATTGCCTATTGTCAAATGTCTGACAGTATTGTTACTAATATTTGTCAGTTTTCTAGTTGTTTATTAGAAGAGATTAAATTCAGTCCTTATCACTCAATCATGGCTGGAAGCAGAAATCCAGCATAATACTTTTTGTTTTTTTCTTTGAGACAGAATCTCACTCTGTCACCCCTGGTAGAATGCAGTGGCTCACTTCAACCTCAAACTCCTGGGCTCAAGTGATCCTCCTGCTTCAGCCTCTCGAGTAGCTGCGACTACAGTCATGGGCCATGATGCCTGGCTAATTTTCCTATTTTTGGTAGAGATAGCATCTTGCTCTTTCTCAGGCTGGTCTTGAACTGCTGAGCTCAAGCAATCATCCCAGCTCAGCCTCCCAGAGTGCTAGAATCACAGGTGTGGGCCACTGCACCCGGCCCAGCATAATGCTTTTTAAAGAATGAGTATGCAATAAATATTTGTTGATTATTTAGCCTCTTTCTTTTGTTGAGATCTTTTACTCACTTTAGCAATTATTTATCAAGTGTAAGTCTAGGAGCTTCTATGTGATATTCACCCAGAAAACATTTGTTAACTATTATGTAACAGGCACAGTACTAAGCATTGATATGGTTCAATTGAATCCTGTTGTCTAGATCAGTTCTGAGAAACTTAACTTATAATATGCTGATTGACTAAGAAAGTTTATAAAAGAATTACTGCAAGGTTATTATTATGTTCACTCTGAAGCAGTCAAAACCCAACAATCAGTTGGTAACAATTACTTCATGTCCCTTTGCACAGAGCTTTGTGTACCAGGAACTCTGTGATAATTATTGTAGGGAACACTAGATAATTTATTTGCCAAAGGATGCTGGAATGAGTGAGTGTCTTGTTGAGCTTGGTTAGGGACAGAGAAGAATTGGTAGCTTATCTATCTGGTGCTGAGAAATTGAGCTATGTTTTAACATTGGAAGATGCCAAAATGGGGAACTATCTGAACTCATATAAAAGAGTTATATTACATTATTTTTTTTTCTCTTTTTAAAGATTTTACTTGTGTCTATAATTAATAATACCTATTAATTTCCTCTATGTGATTTTATGTTTTGATTGTGAAAAGAGAGCCATTTTGCAATTTGGCTTTGAAGGTGTTACATAAATTATTGTGTGAATGCTACTGAAAAATATTTCAAATGAAAAGAAATCATGCTTAGTATTTGTGTAATTCTTTGTTTTTTTAAGAAATAGGGGGTTATTTATAGTTAAAAGAAAGTGGTTGAGGTAAGAAAAAGTATTTTAAAATTATGTTTAGTTCAACATTATATGAATGGATGTTGAGAAAAATGCAGTAGAAGATTACTGAAAAAGAAGAAAAAGAGTATAGAAAGATGAGGTATCTAAATTAGATTTTCTCTCATTTCAAGTTTTAAGTTTGAAGCTCAAGTACCTCTGAAAGGGGAATCTACTTCAGTCCTAACCAATGAAAGAGTGCCTTTTCTTACATTTAGAAATAGAAATTCAGAGCTTACATATGGCTTTTTGTTGTCATTTGAGGCTCAGTTATTTCAATATGAAGAAAAGGGAGGAAGACTGAAATAAAGAGGATCAAAGAAGGAGGAGAGGGGGTGGAGTCCAATATAGGCTGGTAAGATTTGTGGTGATTATGGATTATGCTCCTTGGTCTTCAAGACTTACTCTGTCAGAAGCAAGAAACCAGTGCTGCTTTCATTTCTCTTTTCATCTCAGCGACATCACTTGATATTCTTAGAGCTCCTCAAGAAATGTCTTTGGTGATTTTCTTCTCAGTGTGAGAAGGGAATATACAATTGAGGAAAGAAAGAAATATATGAGCAAGTATGGTAATAATTTTTACTGAAGCTAAGGGTAATATATCTATACAACTGAAATGTCAAAAGAAAAACTCAATTTCAAACATGAGTATTAGCATACTGCTTTAATATAATGTTCAGACTTCTTATTTAAAACTTTGAAAGAGAAGATGTTTTCATCTTGTCCAAGTGGTTCTGTGTCATATTTTAATGGAAAAATAATTACATTCTGAAATGCTTGTACAGTAATTATAGAGATTTGGGGCAATAGTGGAGACACATAAATGTCTTGAATCTCAGAGAATTTTTCTTTTTTTAAATAATTGCCTACTCATATAGACACTATCATTGGAAACCTTAAAAACCATAGTCTGGGAAGGCAGATATTCAGAGAATGAGCATGAAATTTCTAAGAAAAAAAACATTGCTTTTTTTTTTTTATTACATTCAAAGGTGTTTTCTCTCTGCTTGACCAGGGCTAGGAGAAGATACAAAACAGTTTGAAGTGATAACAAAATCACTAATTGCTGTACTAATTAATGGAGCAGGTGCCAGAGAATTTAGAATACAGACATCAGGTTGTGTTTCCTCAGGGAGTCTTCATAATTGATAGGGACTAAGTTTGGAAGAAAAGTCAGATTTAATACCTTGCTTGTGCATTGCTCCACTTCCCTGCATCTAAATCAGTCCTCCACACACAATGACACTGCACCACTGAGTTAGCTAGACCATGCTGCCTTTCCTGTCAGTTTCCTCACTGTGTTTAAAGCAGTTGAAATCAGCTGTGAGCCAGCAGCCTAGGTTTGAAGAAAGGGCTCTTTTCCTGCAGCTTGTTCTACAGCACAGTAGAAGGGTAGTATTCATTTATATCATGAACATGAGTCTACTTGGTATTTTGAAAAATCATTAAATTAATTGCATTATTCTTTGTAAATATGCTCAGCAGTGCTGAATTTTAATTTTTAAAAATGCATTTTGATTTTTAAAGATGGGATAAATTTAGTCTTTCTTATCTTTCCTCTTTGAAATTGTGGTTGCTCAGAACATAAAGAGCCCTATGGTGTTCTCGGAATGGGACTCCAACCTCAAAATAAGAAATAAAACTGAAAATATACTCCCTCAAATAAGAGAATATCAAAGAAAGTTCACAGTAGGATGTTTTCCTAAGTCACATGACTCATAAAGTAAAAGCTTAAAAAATGATAATCAGAATTCCTAGTTAGAAATGACCCAATTTCTATCCTGCTAAAGTCTCTATCTGTTGGGAAATATTATAGAGTGGCCTTATCTATCTTATTATAAATGCACTTAATGGCATTACTTTACTTAGTTTTTACATATCACTTTTCATTTTGAAATCACTTTTCCCACATTTACTAACTGCTGTTACACAGGGTCATTTTGATAGCACACATGAGGGTAAGGATAGATGGCAGGTTCCCTTAATGTCCTTTTTTATAACTATGTGGCAAGACAGTGGAAAAGTTGAAAGTTAGCATCTAATGGACAAATATCTTAATGGACAAAAAAAAGTTTTCTTTTTTTTTCCTCTAAAATATGTTATATAAAAGTAATTTTAAAATATTTTCTTCTACCAACCCCCAAACTCACTGAGAATATTTTAAAAAAATCATTTATTTTACCAGCTCATCCCAGTCCCTATTTTAGAAGCTTTTCTGTTATAACCTATCATTTCTTACCTCAATTCAAGAAGTGTGAGAAATATTTTTATTTATCAGATAATTTGATTTTAAGGAAATGGCTTTTCTCTCACCTTTTACTCAGGCATTCTGAGGAACTCTGATGTTCTACAATTTAATCAGAAACAAGTTATATCTTGGTTTAGACATCAAGTGTGAATTATTGAGCCTCCAATATGTAACACTGCAGGCCCATAAATGTCACTTGGTAACCTGCAGACTCAAATCTTGGAGCAATATTTTGAATACCAGAGCACAATGCACCTCTTTATATGTCTTTTTTTATAGTCTCTCAAAACTAAGGATTATAGTTGGATATAATGAGGAAACACATAACAATTTTCTGGATAGAAATATTTTATTTTGATTGTACTGTAATTATATTATGGAATTTCCATGGATTTAAAGATAATTATAGTGTTACACTGTATACTTTGTATCTTTTAATATTGCTTCACTGAGTGTCAAGTTACAATAACTCTTAGTATTTTCTGTAATCAAAGGGAGTATTTTCAGTGAGGTTGCTTCCTGAGTGAGAATAATTGCCATCAGATTTTCTACTGCTGGTACTGCTGGTAAAGTAGTAGTAGTTATGCAGCAGGTGATGAGGGGGCTTAATGTTCCTGCAATTAATTGCTTCCAAATGAAGCTCAAGAACTCCCCTTTATAAAGGAACCCATAACTTGCTGGGTCCTGGCCTTCCTTCCTTCCTTCCTATCTTCCTTCCTTACTTCTATTCAAGAAGAAAACAGTACATGAGAGAAAAGGATGGAGAGAGAGCAAGGAGGACATAGGAATACTATTCCTATAGGGATAAGTGGCAATAGGAAATTGAAGAGATCAGGAAAGGGAAGACTCAAAACAAAGTGGGGTCTTGGTCTGGGATTGAGAGTTTGGGGGACAGAAATGTGGTTGTAATAGAAAGAACCCCAGACCTGGACATGGCATTCACATGGCAGTGTGGCTTAGTAGAAAAGAACGCAATAGCACAGAAAATGAGAGCTCACAGGCAAACAGGACTGGGTTCAATCTCATCTACATCTTTAATTAGCTTCATGCCCTTGGGCAAGTTGCCTGTCAGACTTCTATCCCCTCATCAATAAACTTGGAATAATTTACCCTAAATATTATTACAGGGTGAAAGTATCCAGCATGATGCCTGGTACATGAGAGGGATTCAATAAATTATCCTAGTAATTATTAAAAGAAATTACATAATCAGGGATGAACAAGAGACACCCTATAGGAGCTCAGGAAATGATATCCCAAAGTGAAGACCTCAGAAAGAGCCTTAGAAGCAAAGTTTCTCTCTGACTTTCTCCTGCCCTCCTATCTCACCCCCTCATTCTCTTCTGAGGCAGGCCATAGAAACTAGAATTCCTTTTCCCCCAAAGCCAGCCATAAAGCCTAGAAACATTATTCTAACCTTCCTGTGTAACACCTGGACGTAAAGAAATTGAAATCCTCTTTCCAGAGGAGCCCTGCCCCATACCTAGGAGAAAGGAATGTCACACAGAGAGGCCAAGAAGAGGCCGAGCAGACAGGCCTTGCTGGGTTTCCCCACTCAGTCTATTTTCATTATCTCACACCCTTTTTGTCCAATCACAATTCTACATGGTTGTCCCTGCTTCATAGAATCTAAGCAAAAAAATGAACACCTTTTTCTGTACCTTTGGGTCTTTGATCTGAAGGCTCTCATGTCACACAAAATTATGATCAAATAAATTTGTTATGCTTTTCTATGGTTAACTTGTTTTTTGTCATAGGGGTATTGCGCATGACCCTTATGATGGGGGAGAAAGGGATCATCCCCTTCATGCCTCTGTGACACCATCTAGGCAACTTTCAGGCAGGGCGGAGAAGCAGACCATTCTGGCCTTTGGCAATCACTCTGTGCTTCATGCCAGCCACACTTCACAAGGGAGTGCGTGCCTGATGCTGGGTGAGGCAGCTCTGCTTTGGTCCCCTATCTGAAGGCCTCCTTTGCATCCCAGCCCCTCCTTTCTTCTCTTAGGAATTCTGTTCTGGTATTAACAGTACCCTGGTATTAAAGGCCAGTTAAAATCATTTACATTAAAGAAGTAGAAGCTAAAAAGATGAGCCTAAAACAGACATTGACTAACTTAAATGATATACGTTATTGGTAACAGAAATTTTAAGAATCACTTGAGGAAGCAGGTGGGAAATTGTTTCCCAATCCAAAGTTGCCTTGTAGCTGGAGATTTATCATTTAAGTTCCTCAGATCTATTATGCTTGAGTTTTTTAATCAGGGAGGTTCTTAAAAATCTTGATATTTTATGCAAAATTTTGTGTGCATGCACATCTTTCTGGCATGGTTATCATCAGATTCTGAAAGGGTGTTTTGTCTCCCCAATTTAAATTCTGTAGGGTACAAAATGATGGTAATACTTTATAGAATGTATTCTAGTGCCTTGGTACTTTAAGTATGGTTCTCAGAGAGCATGAGCGGCAACCCCTGGAAATATGTAAGACATGCAGAATCTCAGGTTTACTGAATGAGAAACTGCATTTTAACATGTATCTCCAGGTGATTCATGTGCATAGTAAAATTTGAGAAGCCCTTTTCTAGTAGGCAAGAGGTCAGGCCCTGTATTCTGAATGTGTACCCTGGCTCTGCTAATATTAGTGTCTATAGCTTGGATTTATAATATTGCATGTTATGTAACATTAAACTATGCCAAACTCAGAGTTAATCCCCAAGCTCCAGATCTGAGTTTGACAACAATTAGTGGCTGACATTGGCCAAATAATTGAATCTGTGTGGGTGAGTCTCTACTTCTTCATCTGTAAGATAAAGTAGATTAGCTCTCTTTCAGCTCTAATTTCTGGAATTTAGCTTTTGTTTTCTACACAGGTGTTTTTTTTTTTTTGTTTGTTTGTTTTTTTTAATTTTTTTTTATTTTGGCATATTATGGGGGTACAGATTTTAAGGTTTCAATAAATGCCCATTTCCCCCCCTCCCCCCAAAAGTCTGAGTCTCCATCATGACCATCCCCCAGATGGTGCACATATCACTCATTATGTATGTATATACCCGCCCCCCTCCCCCCTCCCACCTGCTGAATACCCTATTACTGTAGTACCTATGTGTCCACTTAGGTGCTACTCAGTTAATACCAGTTTGCTGGAGAATATATCTGGTGCTTGTTTTTCCATTCTTGGGATACTTCACTTAGTAGTATGGGTTCCAGCTCTAACCAGGAAAATATAAGATGTGCTATATCACCATTGTTTCTTAGAGCTGAATAGTACTCCATGGTATACATATACCACATTTTATTAATCCATTCTTGGATTGATGGGCACTTGGGCTGTTTCCACAGCCTTGCAATTATGAATTGTGCCGCTATAAACATTCGAGTGCAGGTGTCTTTTTTGTAGAGTGTCACTGGATCATTTGGGTAGATGCCCAGCAATGGGATTGCTGGATCAAATGGTAGATTCACTTGTATCGCTTTAAGGTATCTCCATATTGCTTTCCACAGAGGTTGAACTAGTTTGCAGTCCCACCAGCAGTGTAGGAGTGTTCCTCTCTCTCCGCAACCACGCCAGCATTTATTGTTTGGAGATTTTTTGATAAAGGCCATTCTCACTGGGGTTAAGTGATATCTCATTGTGGTTTTGATTTGCATTTCCCTGATGATTAGAGATGTTGAGCATTTCTTCATATGTTTGTTGGCCATTCAAAGGCTAAAACAGGACCCACACCTTTCACCTCTCACAAAAACCAACTCACGCTGGATAACCGACTTAAACCTAAGATATGAAACTATTAGAACTCTAGAGGAAAAAGTTGGAAACACTCTCCTAGACATCGGCCTGGGCAAAGAGTTTATGAAGAAGTCCCCAAAGGCAATCACAGCAGCAACAAAAATAAATAAATGGGACATGATCAAACTACAAAGCTTCTGCACAGCCAAAGAAATAGTCATGAAAGTAAACAGACAACCTACAAAATGGGAGAAAATTTTTGCATCCTATGCATCCGATAAGGGACTGATAACTAGAATATACTTAGAACTCACGAAAATTAGGAAGAAAAAATCAAATAACCCCATTAAAAAGTGGGCAAAGGACTTGTACACAGGTGTTTTTTCATGGCCTCCCATCTATTGAAATGCTATGTTTTTTTGGTCGATGTTTACCAAATGTCTTCTAAACCCTGAAACCTACACTGATTTCTTTCTTCTTTGAAATTCTATTATATTTTTTGTACCATTCAATTTATCACTTTATTATGTTCTAAAATATTCTTTAATTGTTTGAGTTACATATTATTTTCTTTCAAGCTTGGTGCCATATGATTAAAGTCCAGGCTGTGTCTATTTCTTCTCTTATTATTCTTATCATTGCACAGGGCATATAGTAGATGCTCAATAAATCTTTGAAGATTGGATGCCATGTTTTGAGAGAGGGTATCTATAGATGACACACTGAATAGTCTCAATCTCATTAATTCAGTCATCAATTGGTCACGTTAAGCCATTTATTTCCAAGAGAGATAAATTGAAATATGCTAAATTAAGCTATTTACATGTCAATATCAACGCTTGAATAAATAAATTCCAATTATTTTTAGAAACAATTAACCAAATTGAATAGATCAAAGGAAAAGAAATTTATTGAGTTATTCTCCTGCTTCTGGGAATTTTCTTTTTTACTAATTATTGGAAATTTACATATACCTATACATATACAACTATATACATATGTACGCATATATACATGTATACACAAATATATAAGGAGAATTAAGTTATTTTGCCCCAAATAGTAAAACTAGATGCTGTATTTAACTCTTTAAAAAGAGATGTTTTGTTTTTTACAAAGTTACAAGTACTTTTTTACCATGGTTCCCGTCTTACTTTGTTCTGACTGCTATAGCAAAATACTACAAACTGGGCATAAACAATAGATATATTTTCATAGCTCTGGGGGTTAAGAGAGTCCAGGGTTAAGTTATCAGAAGATTTAGTGTATGGTAAGGGTCTACTTTCTGGTTCATAGATGGTGACTTCCAGCTGTGTCCTCTCACAGTGGAAGGAGCAACCAAGCTCTCTCAGACTTCTTTTATCAGGGCACTAATCCCATGCAAGAGGGTTCTAGTCTCATGACCTAATTACTTTTCAAAGGCCCCACCTCCTAGGATCATCGCCTTTCGGGTTAAAGTTTCAACATATAAATTTTGGGAACAGGGATACAAATATTCAGATCATAGCAATGTGTCTTAAGAAGTGTGAAGGGTCTAGAGTTTTATGCTATTTTCAAGTTAGCTATTAAAAATTTAGTTTGCCATTTCCAGCACAACCAGCAATACAAATATTGTGGTGCCCACTTAGAAAGAGAAATGAAAAAAAATATTTTAATGACAGAGGACATAAGATTCCCATATCAGAGGAAAAGGACTTTATTATTCACAGGAGAGCAAGCAGCATAAGTATCAGCATACTTTTTTAGTTTTCCTTGCCACCAAGTCCACAGAGGCAAGCTAGATGGGTGCATATGAGTGTTTGCACATGCAATGTATTGCATTATAGGAAGGGAACTCCAAATATAGGGAATCTGAATATTTAATAGTGGACAGGTTGGATACCTACCTTTTGCCCAGAGGAAAGAGTAATCTTTATTATTCTGGGCAGTAAGCATGCCTGCCATTTGCTCCAAAAGGAAATACTATCTCTATATTCCAAAGCTGTTTGCTATGCAAACATATTTGAAGAGATAATCCTGAAAAATGGCAGTCAGTGCATAGTGTTAGAAGAAGTACAGAAATGCTGGCAAATCATTGAGAATTACCTCCCAAGAATGTCACCCTTGATTCTATATAATAAGTTGGTCAGAAATATTTCTGAAAGTCATTCAATTAAAGCAGTTTCCTTAAGCACCCCAAAGTAATAACATTCCTTTTCTTGTGAGGTTGGAATTTGATCTTGAGGTCAAGTCAGAAATCTTTCAATTTTGGGGCACAAATCATTGAGCGGAAGACAAAAGAAAACTTGTACCTAACTGTGGAGGACATAGCGGTTCCAAGTTGGTCAAAGAGCCTTTGTCTTTTGGAGCCTGTGGGTCTGAGAGTAATGGAAAGATCCTCCTGACAAAAGGCAGTGGGATCATTATCCTTGCTTGGAAAATGGGAATTTGCTCCGCAACATCTGGCATTGGGTCATCAGGCATGTAGGAAGAGCCATTTTGACCCAGGCCTCCAGCTGTGTTTGTGAATTGTGGCAGGGAGTTGAGTCCTGGCCATTTCACTCTCAAACATTCTAGACCAAAGTTTAAATAAACCATTGTTTGGGCATGAGCTGAACCTTTGGGGAGCAGCAGATGGTTGGTAAGCTCTTGTTTGCCTACCCCAGGCCCAGGAGGAAAAACACAGAAATTTGGCCAATTACTCAATTTGCATCTCCAGAATCTCATATGATTATTGTGATTAATATTGTTTCCTGCCATGTGTTCCAATTAAAAAAAAATTAAGGTATCTCTAGAGTGGGAAAAAAGTCTGAATGTGGATTGTCTGTAACTTCTCACTAAGTTCTTTCATGGGAGGTGGGAGGAGGCATTAGTGAAGTATTTTCTAAGTTTTGGGTTGTATCATTATAACCTGAGTTTAATTTTTAATTTTGCATTTTAAAACAGCTCTATTTTGCTAATATCTTGGAAAAATCAACTAAAGATTGTTTTCCTCTTCTTAATTTTTTTGTCAGTTACTTACAATGCATCTTTAGATGCTATCCTTTCCAGTACAACCAGCAATACAAATACTATGGTGCTGGCTTGGAGAGAGAAATCAAGAAAGCATCTTAAAATGACATCCTTCAACATTGCCCAGGGCATTCATGCTTTTGATTACCACTCTCAGCTCAATTTAATTGGTACGTAAAAATGAATCATCATAACGATGAGGGCCTCATAAATAGTCTGGTATGCATATTTGTATGCATGGAGCCTCTCTACCTTTTTGCTTTATTGTCAGAGAGACCAACTTGAGCAGCTCATATTTTATTGCCTGAGAATGTCTGGTAATGATGCATTATGATGTGCAGTGTATTTGAACTACATTGGAGTAAACATATGAGAAAGTGCCTCAATGCTTTAATGAGTCATTTTATTAGAATTGGTGGAGGGTGTACAATGATATAAGAAAGAAGACAGTTTGTGCAGCATCTGCTGTTCTGCCTTCTTCCTAACACCACCAAATGCTCCACCCCCCAAAATACATTATTTTCATTGCTACTACTACTACTTACTACTACTACTACACACACACACCCCACACATGAGAGAACCACAAAATGTAGAGTGCTTGTCAACAATCTTTCAGAATACAATCTCTAATGATTTTTGAAAATGTTCAGATTATCCTAGCTTTAGTTTTACTAAAGGAGAGAAATTGATTTCAAAGGGTATATTTTAGCTCAGGAAAGAAAACTATTCTTAGGCATTAATTATTTAGATAAAAAATTCAGGGCTGGGTGTGGTGGCTCACGCCTGTAATCCTAGCACTTTGGGAGGCCGAGGCGGGCGGATTGCTCAAGGTCAGGAGTTCGAAACCAGCCTGAACGAGACCCTGTCTCTACCAAAAATAGAAATAAATTAATTGACCAACTAAAAATATATATACAAAAAATTAGCCGGGCATGGTGGCGCATGCCTGTAGTCCCAGCTACTCGGGAGGCTGAGGCAGGAGGATCGCTGAGCCCTGGAGATTGAGGTTGCTGTGAGCCAGGCTAATGCCACGGCACTCACTCTAGCCTGGGCAACAAAGTGAGACTCTGTCTCAAAAAAAAAAAAAAAAAAAAAAAAAAAATTCAGACATTCTGACAGCTGATGTTTTGATATATGTATATGATATTATTTCAAACATAAAAAGTGAGATGTAGCTGATTATTGAAAATTAATAGGGTAGTTACAGAGAACATATGCAGCCTACAGAGTGGGTCATATTAACCCTCATTCAGTTATTGTTCATATAAAGAGTATTGATGTTAACTAAAGGACTGGGTCCCTGAAATTCCCAACAATAATAGCTGACAACCATAGTAAAAGATGCCTTGCATACGGACTCAAGAATATGCCAACATCACACTTTCAAAGAGTATAGATTTATTAGAGAAGGCTGAAGGAGTTGGTGAATTAATTTAGCAAGGACTCAAATATCGACCATTTAATTAGTTGATTGATTAGTTATTTTAATCTCTGTATACTAATCACTACTTTGTACCTGCTATATCACTGGAAAATAAGAGTGAATAAGTTCAACTCCACAGTTGGCCCTAACTAAACCAGGGAAGAACAAAGAATGCTATATTGGGTTTCCCCTATCCTGAGTAAACACTATACTGCCTGCTCTTGAAGAGCTCCCTAAATATAACCAATTCATATTCAAAAATTTATTTATTCTATCAATAAAACAAGTCAAAAGTGTATTTATGCTACTTGTTTGTATTTACTTACAGTCATGTGTCACTTAACGGCAGGACTACATTTTGAGAAATGTGTCATTAGGTGATTTCATCATTGTGCAAACATCAGAGTGTACTTACACTAACCTAGATGGTAGAGCCTAGGGCACACCTAGGCCATGTGGTATATAGCCTATTGCTCCTAGGTGACAAACCTGAACAGCATGTTACTGTATTGAATATTGTAGGTAATTGTAACGGTGGTATTTGTGTATCTAAACATATCTAAACATGGAAAAGGTACAGTAAAAATATGATATTATAGTCTCATGGGACTAGCATGTACGTGTTGTCCATCACTGACCAAAATGTTGTTATGTGATGCGTGACCATACTTGACTATTTATGTGTCAGTGAAAATAATTTGCTTCATTATACTTTTTAATTAATTTGTGAACTTTCAATATTGTCTTAGTTTTTTCTTACTCCTGGGATTACTTTAACACTGTCTACATTCCTGGAAAGGGGAAATGGTGGGACTAGGAAGAAGGATTCTGCTCCCTCTTGGTCAGGCTTCTGGTTGGCTCTTAAGTGGGACTATATTTTTCCTTCCACCTCATGCATACCCTCTTCCCCTGTGCACATTCCTTCCTCTCTACTCCCTCCATATCAACTATTTTCATTAACAGCACTCATGCCCTATTAGTCTGGGCTAGTTGGTCAATGGCAAGATTTTCCTTCCTTCAAGACATGGTGCATTAGTGTTCATCAGATGGCATTTATCAACCTACAGATATGTGATAAATTCATTTTAAAAAGACAATGTTGTGGGTTATTCATGCTATTAACATTTTTTTTTCTTTCTAATTCTTAGCAACTGCTGGCATTAACAATAAAGTTTGCCTTTGGAATCCCTATGTGGTCTCTAAACCAGTTGGTGTCCTTTGGGGTCACTCAGCCAGTGTAATAGCTGTCCAATTCTTTGCTGAAAGAAAACAGCTTTTCAGCTTCTCCAAAGATAAAGTAAGTAACAATGTGATTTTCATTTATTTAGTTCTGCCTCCACAGTTCCTACTCAGGACCCAGAAACTGGGTCCTGAATTTCTCTGAGAGATGGTGTCAATTTTTAAAATATAGTGGCTAGCTACTATGTCTTTGAAAATCTATATTTGGAAAAGGTGTTGGTTATTGGTTACTTAACAATTGTTCTGTACAACTGGACAAAGCATTTCATTAAAATTTTGTTCAAATATAATGACTAGGCAGAGACAATTAGCTATCATTGCCTTCCTACTAAAAAGCCTCAGTAAATTACAAATTGAAATTAACCTAAAGAATATCAGGTACATTAAGAACACTTCAATCAAGCATATCAGTTTATTTCTAGTTTATAATATTGATGGAATATTTTAAATATGGTAGAAAATGTGGCACAGAGACAGATAGTACAGGTTGAATCTTGACCATACAATTTACTATTTGTATCCACTTAGGCAAATTTCTTAATCTCTAAGAATCTTGCCTTCTGTTCCTCAATAAAACTCCAATTTTATATAATGCCCAACTTAAAGATCCAGTTAACATATGATAGATTTCAAGATACTTGGTTATGAAGGGAAGAGTAGATGATGAACTTATTGGCGATAGTCTCTGAGATTCTTTCAGTGAATTTGTTCCATGCTAAAGTGTGTGTGTGTGTGTGTATTTATATATACAAATATATAAATTACATAGAAGTTCATCTTCAACTCCTTAGCCACACACCATCTATATGTCCTGCCCAAACTTACTTATTTTACTGTATTTTACCTAGCATGTAAATCTTCTCCCTTTCCCTTAAACGTCAACAACCAACTGCCAATTTCTGTTGATTCTACCATCAAAATAAGTTTATCAGTTTCACCTTTCCATCTCAGTGCCACTGCTTTAATTCAAAATCTCATCTTTTTCTCCCAATATACTGCAAAGTTTTCCTAACGTATCTCCCTACTTTCAGACTTGTCTGACTCTAATCTGTCCTCAATTCTGCTATTTATTTGCCAGAAAAATTCCTCAAGCCCTCATCTCTGCCCTCTATCCAAATATCAACCTCAAGATTATTAAACTTTTGTACAAAAAGTTTACCAGTCTTGCTCCATTTCCTTCTTTTCTCTTTCATCCATTTAATACTCCAGCCTTATCAAACTATTGTTTGTTCCCACCATGCAGTTTCATGACATTGCAACATGCTCTTCCTTCTGCCTTCAATTCCCTCTCTTCCCTTAATTGGCAGATGTCTACTTGCCCTCCAGGTTTTAGAGTTTTTGGAGTCTCATGCAGACTGAAGTATTTCTCTCTGTGCACCTCTGTTGCATTTGTGTATGCCTCATTAGGGCATGTGTTTTGCTGTACTTGGCTGCCTTAAGAAGGGCCAGTGTTTTTTCAGCTTGCATTCTTGGTATCTATCACAGTGCTTGGCACTTTCTAATGTTTATTCAATAATTAATGGTTGACAACCTGAGAAATGACAACACATTACTATGAATCTAAAGTACCAAAAAACTATTAGACATAAATTATATTTATTTTTTCTAATCTTTGAGATCTTTTAGCACTTTGTTCTAACTTCCATTATTGAAATTAATACCATCTGGCTTGGATACTAGAGCATTGTATATGCATATTATATCTTTCACTAGATTTTGACTGTTCGAAGCCAAATATTATTTTTTTAATTCCTTTTTGTGTTTTCCAGGACTTAGAGGATATTAATGTATTAGACATATGTTAAATATAATATATGAAATAGTGTAACTATCAACTAAATGATAGAATTCATGAGGGTAGGGACTATAGCTTTCTTGGATTATGCCATATACATACTGTGTCCTCAATAAGTCATAGTTAAATAAAAAAATCTTTGTCAAGCATAAATATGAAATAAATACCAGATATTTTATCATTATAGAGTTCCCTGAAAGGTTTTATAACTTTAAAAGCAAGTGAAAAAAATATCTTTAGAATGAGAATTGATTGTATGCACCTATCATCAATGTTAAGACTACCTGGCCTCTTCCAAAAGCAGTTTTATCCTTCTATTTTTGTTTTCACTCCTAGGGCCATTATGTTATAATAAAGCTTGTCATACTTTCTTTCACATTAGTCTAAATCCATATCACTTTGATAAATGCCTGATAATCTCAGTCTTTATGTCTTTAAAACAACCAACAGGGCTTTCTCCTACCAGGGTAAGCCTCTGCTTTATTGTTACAAAATTCTTTTGGATAAGAATTTGGGACTAAGTTAGGGAACAGGAAAAATAAGAAAAACATCCTTTTTTTCAAAGAGCTTTAGATTAAAACATGTTTTAGCTAAATTAGAGGATTTTCAGACCAAAGCAATTTAGATCTAAACAATTTTCTCCAAAAATGACCTGAGACTCAGTTCTTTTTTGGAAGACTGCTTTATTGTCACTTTCCAGTGATGATTAAACAATAAGTTTATCCCCATAGAATTTGATGTCATACTAAATAATAGTTCAATTGCATTTTGCTTTGGACTCCTAAACTGTTTGTCTTAAGATGGCAGTCACTGGTGGCAAGGACCTGCTGAGAGCCAGTAACTTCATTTGCTGAAGGAACCACCATGGGGAGTAAAAGGATTTTCAAAGCTTAGGGGGACTCTCTCTGCTGGGGGTGCACACTCCAACCAATGAACCTAATTCAGCTTTACTATTACTCCTAACTATTTTGTCCTCAGCTACTAATCCTGATTTGGTCAGCAGAATCAGATCACTTTGCAACTTAATCCTTTGTTTGAGTTTCTGATTTTTCCCAGAGCCTGGATTTCATATGGTAGAACTATGGTTGTTAAGGAAAATGCAGTCAGGCTTTTGTATTGGTGCTTACATCTTACCTGTTTGCCTTCTTTTCTCTTCTTCATACCATCTTCCACCCCAATTTCCATCTATCTACCCAGAAACAAAATGTTTTCATTTGGTTTAAATGACATGATTAAACAGATTAATGCCCTCCCATATAAATTACAAATGATGAGGCAACACATAGTGCAAAAAGCAAATATTCGTTTTGCCCATTTCTTCTTCAAATCAATTATTTTCCCAAGAAAAGCTATTATTAATACTTGATATATATTTTCTTCTATTTTATGTACTTAACATATTAGGTATAATAATGTATTATAATAATATATGGTATTATTATATGTTGTTAAATATATTATCCTATGTGTGTGTACAACAACAGGTAGTATTTTATTAGTTTTTATGTAAATGGCATCACACAAACTATATTTTTCTGCAATTTTGCTTTCCCTAAATAATATCTCTTGGAGAGCTTTCAATGTGAATATATACAGACCTATCTATCTCTGTATTTTTTTACTACATAATAATTTATGGCATGGATAACCATAATTTAATAATTTAATCATCTATTGATTAAAATATGTTTCCAATTTTTTACCTTTATTAACCATTATACACACACATGCACACACACATCAATACGACTTCCTAAGTTAGTGTCATTGTAAGTTTCTAGAAGTGATGATGCTATTGGATCTCAAAGGATTTTTGTAAATATTGCCTAATTCAATGCAGAAATGTACCAACATCATCAGAGGTGTATGAAAATGCCCATTTCCTCATGTGTTTGTCAACAGTGGAAACCATCAATCTGTTCTTTATTTTTTTGTGTGTGAATCTTATGGACAAAAATTAGGATGAATTTCTTTTTCAAATATTTATTGGCCATCTATATTTCTTGATTTTTGTGCATTATTTGAACATGCTTTTTATCTTATTTTTTAAAAAAACATGACTATCTTTTTCTAATTGATTTGTAGCATTTTTTAGTAGCTTAAAAAATTTGATTATCTTTTGTTTATTATATATGTTGCAAATATTTTACCTCTTTCAAGCATACATTTAATTGTGTGTATATGATTTTTTTTTCCTTCAAAAGCTTTTAATCTTTATGAAACTGAGTCTAGGAAATGATTTTCTTTATGGCTCTGGATTTTGTATCTAGCTTAGGAATGTCTTCCACATCTTCTACTCATAAAATATTCTCATTTATTTTCTGCTTATACTTTTTCTATTTTTGATAATTTTTTGTATTTAACTTTACAGGGATTTTGTGTAAAGTTTTTTTTCCTTACAAATGGATAGCCAAGATTATTTTTTTAATAATCTGTCTCTTCTTTTGGTTTGAAATTCTATTATTATTATTTTCTCAATTATTGTATACACATGAATTTGTTTCTATATGCTTTATTCTTTCTGTGAGTCGACTTGTCTTTTCGTGCACTAACATACCACTGTTTAACTGCCATAGCTTTATTATCCATTTTGATACCTGGTAGGGCAATTTCTACTTATTGTTTTTCTTTTCCCATTTTAACAATCCTCTGACATTTTTATCCTTCCTAGTAAATTTTGGGATCAATACTCAAGTTCCATTAAAAGCACAATTAGTATTTTGACTGGAAGTTCATTGAATTTGATATTTGACAACTTGAAGATATTGAGAAAGAACACTATATTTCTCCATTTATTCAATTATTCACTTTTCTGAAAGATTGTTTCATAATGTATGCATTAATTTATTTCCTATTACTTGTTCAGATTTTTCCTCCATATTATAGGAGGCATCCTTATTGTATTCACAAATTTAATGAGGGTGTTTCTAATGGGGAGGTGTCCACTTTCTATAACTCATACATTGAGTTTTTAGTTTTAAGTAACTTTTTTTCTAAAAGTTTTTTTTAACTATCTGATAATCTTGGATAGTCTCTTATTGCTTGTTCATTTGAGAAACTCTGACTTTTAGTTCTTTAATTTTGTACCTAATTATTTTAAAATTTTTGTCTAATAATTCCAATATCCAGAGTCTGTGGTGATCTAAATCTGTTATTTGCTATCCTGCTGATTCTCCTACACAGTGACTTGTTTCTTTTTATGTTTGGTTATCCTTCACGTTGCCTCAATTTTTGCTGTTGCTAATCTGTAAGCCTTCTGAGGAACTAAATTCAAAATGCTTTCCTCCAGAGAAGATTTGTGTTTGTTTCTGCAGGGTGGAATGTAGAAATCTAGTGTCTCGAGGCTGTTGCACTCTCCTTCTCAATGGACAGTCTCACTTCAATGCTAACACCTTGCTACTGGGCCAAGGCTTAGATTTCTGATGGTGGCTTTTTCATTTATGCCTACTATTCACCATCCCCATTTTAAGTTTGTTTCTTTTTCCCTCTTTCTTTTTTGAGATCCACGGAGATTTTCCTCACTCTACTGTTTTACTGGCCCAGACAGACAACAGAAATTGTATTTTATTCAGAGTTGCATTTCTTTGAAGCAGGAAGGCTCCCTACAAAAATCTAGTTTTTAATAATAGTTGAATCAGAGTTCCCCTGTTCTAGCTGCTTTTGACTTATTTCTCTTAAGGTTGTTGTTATATAACTAAGGGAATAAATTTGTTTTAATGTAAAGTTAATTTACTTTGTAAATTAGAACAGGAACTGTGATCTTTGAAAGGTAAAGTTAGAAAAACTTTTTAAAGACGAAGAAAATTTGTTGTGATTTTTAATGTTATGGGAATAATGATAGTGGCAAAGGAACAATTTAATCGAAATTTTAAAATACTCCAAAGGAACTTTTGTTCTGAAAAAAGAAATCACCTGAAATAAAATGTTGGCATTAGTTAAATTTATTGCCAAACTTGAACTGAGAAATCAATGAGATTTCTGCAGAACAATTCATAGTGTTAGGAATCGTTCTCCTCTTTCAAGGTCAATGATAGAATACACAAACAGACACACAATGGAAATCCAGGTCTTAGAGTTGTATGTCTTCTCTCATTTCTGTTGAAAAGAACTGAGAAAAAAAGAAGATAACATTACGGTAGCAATTTAAGGATGAATAGCAGAGGAGAGGATTTTAATTTCTACTAGTATTTTAAGTTTGATTTCAGTCTTGGGGAAAAATAGTAAATATATTTCTTAAAGGAAGAACTATTATATGACTTTAAGATAAAAACATTAGCTGAAGTATTCAGTAGAGTGCTTCTGCTAGCATATATCATGTCAAACAAAATTGCCTTTAAGCATTTACTGATTATGCTTTTGTGGATTATCAAAAGGCTTAAATTCTCAATAAATAGACTTGTTAATACATAAAAGTGTATTCAAGAGAGCCAATGCCCTCTGTTCCTGTTATTCTATTATCTGCAAGTAGGCTATCCATTTTTGTGGATTATTCCCAGAGAGCTGGGCTGCTGCACTGCTGTCCTCAAAATCCCTTAGCAAAATACACACAGGCTCTCCGCCTCTCTCTCTCTGTTTTCTTATTGTTATTTTACCTCTGTCTCCATGGCAGGAGTTAGTCATAAATGTTTGATTAAACCAAGCAAGTCTCCTTTAAATGCATCTGATTTTGTTTTCTACTTCTCCTTCACTTTTATTTCATTATTAGGAAATTATGAATCTTTTTGCTTTCTAACTACTTTGAATTAAACTTGACCCTGTTGCCAATATGTAAATTATGCTAATTTGGTTTTAAAAAGTCCGCTGAAAACAGATTCTCTATCCATCCATACATGTATTTATGCACCAACCTATCCATGAGGTTATCCATTGATAATTGCAATATTTATAGTACAAAAGAAAAGCTTTACTTACTTATTTAGTTATTTATTATATTTAGTTATTTATTTTATTATGCCTATGTGAATAACAGTGATTCCATCCATCTCTGGCAGGGAGCAGGGAATTCTTTAGCAAGGCTAGACTGAAAACATGATGATATCCTACATTTCTTTAATTTAATCCTCACAATACACTGTCTTGAATTTGATTGAATTGTTATTTTAGAATATTTAGATAATGGATTGAGCAAATTGGCTACATTCTAGACATAATTGTCAGAATTTCAGGGTGCCTTTCGCAGAAAGCTGAGGAAATGGAAAGGTAAAAACACATATCTAAGTTCACAAACATGACCAGTATTAAAACTAGGATCTGGGGGTCTGTAGTGTCAATGCACTGCTTTCTCGATTTATTGTATATAAATAATATAGTGTCTGCTTATAATGCTGCATTATCAAAAAGTTAACAGTTGAAACAATATGAAGATTATGCAGAAAAATGTCATCATCATGTGAAAAGCTAAATTTTGCCTTAATATAAAATCGTAAGCTTAAGGTACTTATTTCTGCTGATATAAAAACGGAGGTGAAATACAGAGCTCTCACATGTGTCCTTTCAAGGACCTGACTTGGTAAACCTGAGTTTGGACAGATATCACAAGTTCTCGGATGTCGTGATATAAATAGATATGGCATATTTTAAATGAAAATTTGTGGAAAATATAAATAAAAAAGAACCAATTATTCAATTATAATTTTTAAGTTTGGAGTTTGTTAATTTTAGGATATCTGGAATAAAAATTTATGTTAAATATACTCCTTTCTGTACTGTGGTCTAATTGTACTCCAGAAGTTAACTTGAATATAAAAGAAGGTGAGAGTGCAAGATTCTCAAATAATGACTAGATATTTAAGTGACATTTTTGTCAAGCACTTGATTAATAAAACTGCATTAACATGAGTTTTTTATGATTAAAAGAATATAGTCTGATTAGAAAAGAAGGGGAATGTAGTTATCTGGCTTAAAGCCAAGCAATATGATATTACTAATTAAGCTGAGAGAAAGATTTCTTGTTCAAAGAGATTAGCATTGACCTTAAAACTAAATAGAGCAGTTAAGATATAATACAACGGAAATAACTGGGAAATTAAAGAAAGAAATTCACACAACTAATGTCTGAGCCCCATCCTCAGAGATTCTTATTTCACTGGCCTAGGAAAAGAGCTCAAACACCATAGGTTCTTCTAATGTCAAGTTTAAGAACCACTGGTAAGGGAAAACCAAAAACATATGCGGCGTCACATATCATCACTTAATTTCTAGGAGTATTCTGGAACACAGTTTTCTGTATTGATGGCTGTATACCGACACTGTTGCTTGATCTTTAACAGAAAGCAAAAGTAGAGAATTAAAGATGGATGGTAGCTTGTAAGCAAAATTTATTAATATACACATTTTGCTAAAAATATTTCTAGTTTTAATTGGTGATAGCAAGAAGTAACCTGTTGTAGACTAGAGAGGTTATGGCTTATTTGTTTGTAAATTTTCATATAATTTATATGACTAAATGTCAGAAAAATATTAGAGACAAATAAATCACTTGAACAACGCAAACGAAAGTAATTCTGGGGAAATTATAATTCATTGATACTGTTAAGTTGTTGTCAATCTATACTCACCTATACCCCATATAATTATTTTCACATGAAGTTAGTTTCTATTTCTTAGAAGGGGTCTGCACTAAATACGACAGGATTTTGAATTATGAGGACATCACTATCAGTAGTATTATGAGTGTATGAAAATGATCTAGACGTGTCTAATCTTATGGCTATAACATTAAAAATAAGAATTTATCAATTCTATTTGTTTTTAGAACACATTAGAATGTGTTAGTTCTTACAGATTTTATTTTTTTGAAGATAAGCATTTCCTCAAGAGCTGCCAGATGTTTAAATTACAAATATTTTAGTAATGATTAAGAATCAGAACGAATTCTTTCATAAAAAGTTCTTGCAAAGAAACCCAATTTTCTCTATAAATATATATGTTCTTTGGGTTGGAAGGATTGGTGATGCTCTTTACCTGTTAGGGATTGACTAGGTCAGTTCAAGCTTGTGACAAAGATTGGCAGGAGCCAAGGGTACTTATATCAAGTATAATTATTTCAACAAGATATTTGAAAATGTCCCATAAAATTTCATTGTGGATTATATGAGATCTGCAACTGGGTTGATAACTGTGTAGAAGTGAGGCAGATTTTTTTTGTGTGAGTCCTATATTCCTGCATCTATCCTATCTAATCTTTTCATTAATGACATGGATAAGGACATAGTTAGTAGGTGAGCTGCAATCTTAATTAAAAAACATTTATTGAATAGCCACTGTGTCCTATGGGTTGTGTGGACAAATCAGAGAGAAATTGTCAATATAATTATTAAGAAATTGAGATTCAAAATGGTATCATCACATTGAAACTGGACCAAAATTAGGAAAAATCCTAGTCTTAGCTTAAATAACCATAACTCTAAATAAAAGACTGTAGACATCTGGGTTATTATTTGTTCATGGAAATAAGATCTAGAGTTTTGTTTAATCAAGGCCTCAAGGTAAGTGAAAAGCATGCTGGAGTGGCTTAATCAGCTAATGCAAAAATAGGCTGCTTTAAAGAAATCATAGTACCTGTAATGATTAGAGCACACCTGACATATTGGCTCAATTCTGAGTGCCTTGCTTAAAATAGATCCTTGCAGACCCTAAGGTGCTTAGAGATAGTGTCTTAAATTAGTGTTGAAATAATTAGTGTATAAGTATAATATTTAAAATTATAATAACCAATAAGACTGAAAAATTAAAATACTTAGCTTGGGAGGAATAGGAAGAGAACAAAAGAAAAAATATAAGTAATTTCTTTCAGGGGTAAGTCAATAGATATATTTATGAGTAATATATGCACTATTTATGTATATGTATACATGCAAGATATGTGTACACACACGCACAAAAGAGAGTATTTAATGTTATGGAGAAAACCATAGCCCAGGAAGGATTAAAGAGTGAAAGAAGGTTGTTTCCAAGGAGTGGGACTTGGGATAGAGAGAGATATGGGTTGAGATTTTTAGAAAGCCCTTCTGTGCTACTTTACACAATGGACACATCCTACTATGGCTTTTAAAAGTAAATGAGGTCTGAGTGACTACCCTCTTCTAGAGCGAAAGTGGAAACAAAGACAAAGTGAGAGAGAATCAAAAGGCTATCATGGTAGATGGTAATGACATCTGAAAACTGACATTAAGATCCTGGAGGGAACTGTGATCATTTATCATCCATTTATCCTGGAGGCTTATGTAGATATGGTAAGAGGGTAGAATAGAATCAAAAGGTAGAAGAGTTTGTCTTTGGCTGAACATGTTTATTAATGATGGTTATTGCAGAGATTCTTACCCTGCAGATTCTCAGGACCCGTTAATATGTACATGAGGTGTATTTACCTATATACCCAAAGAGATTATATGGAAAATCGTGTGCATATATGGGTATATGCATCTGGAAAGGAAAGAGAGAACCATCATTTTCAACAGATATTTTTTTCCAAAGGAGTATATGATTTAAAATAGGTTAAGAACGATGAAGTTGCCTGCCTTATGGGTTAGAAGCACTCATATAAACAGAAATCATCATTTATAGACAATTTGAAATACTTCTCATAGTGGACAAGAGAGACTAGTTTATTTGAAAGAACCTTTTCTGCTTTTAGGTTTTAATATTTATGCAATGAAAAAATAATAAAATAAATTTAATAATAAAGAACATTTATTGAATACCTTAAATGCTGGCCATCATATTAAGTGCTTTTCATGGACTCTCATTTAATTCTCATAGCACTGGATGAAGTAGATACTACATTAAAAACTCAGAGAGAAAAAAGAAACTTGCTGGAGGTCACCCTGTTTGTAAGGGACAGAGCTGAGATTAGAGCCCAGGAAGTCTGACCCTAGAACTTCCCTGCTAACTGGAATGGAAAAATAGAAAAACTAATTATTTAATTTCTGTTGAATTTAAAACAACCTTTCTCTTGAGCAAGGATTCGGCATTTGCCCTCTACTATCCATTGGTAAATGCATGTCATTTATGTGTCTTGGCTGTGTTTGAATAAGAATTTAATAACTATGTCTTATTTGAACTTGATTTCACTTAACACCACTTCTTTTATTTTTTGGTGAAATAAAATAAGTAGCATTAAATGAAATCATATGTATATGTATAAAGAGAAAAAATTGTATTAGTTTTCTATTGCTAGTGTAACAAATGAGCACAAACAACTGTTTGAAACAACACTAATTTATTTTGTGTTCTGTAGCTTAGAATTCCAACATGGGACTCACTGAGCTAAAATTAAGGTGTTGGCAAGGCTGTGTTTCTTTCTGGAGGCTTTGGGGCAGAATTCATTTCCTTGTCTTTTCTACCTTCCTTGAGTCACCCTCCCCTACACCTTTTTCCATCTTCAAAGCCAGCAACACTAGAAAGAGTCCTCACGTTGCATCACTCTGATCTAATTTTGTGTCTCTGTCTCTCCCTTCCACATTTAAAGGCCCTTTGTTATCACATTGGACTCACTCAGGTAATCCAGGACAATCTCTCTACCTCAAACTCCTGCATATCTGAAAAATATCTCTTGCCACATAAGTTAACATATTCAGAGGTTCTAGGGATCAGGACACAAGCATCTTTGTGGGAACATTATCCTGCCTACTGCAAGCATATAATAAATGCCGAGCCCTGTACCAGGGACTGAGATAAACCCTAATCCCTTCCCTAGAGGAGCTTACAATTTAGGAGATATTTAAAGAAGTAACTGAATATACAAAATAATATATTCTATGTCAGAAGTGTGAACCAATAATAGCACTATGGAGGAAACAACTGTTTGCCTGGGGTTGAAGGAGAGCTAGAAAAAAATTGGCTAAAAACATAGAATTATCTTTGACATATTAATGTGATTTTATTATGTTTTATTCAGGTGTTGAGACTCTGGGATATTCAATACCAGTTGTCTATCCAGAGGATAGCTTGTTCTTTCCCCAAAAGTCAGGACTTCAGATGTCTCTTCCACTTTGATGAAGCCCATGGACGACTTTTCATCTCATTTAATAACCAGCTAGCATTGTTGGCAATGAAAAGTGAAGCCAGCAAGAGGGTGAAAAGCCACGAGAAGGCAGTCACTTGTGTTCTTTACAATTCTGTCTTGAAGCAGGTAATGATGCTTTCTTTTTCTGTCATTCTCCTAAAACATTCCTAAGTCCAGAGGCTAGTTTCCTTAATTCGATCCAAGGTAAAACTGAAGACAAATCTAGCAACAACAAACGTGGGGAAGAAATGATTTAACAGCCATGCACTTTTCTGCAATAACATATGTTCAGGTAGATTTGAAGAGTGTTTTTATTTTTAGCCAGTGACCACAGCAGCACTGATGGGGTTATAAGGAATTACAACATTGCAGCTAAAACAAACACAACATGTAATATAATTGAACTTATCTTTGTTACCCACTAGTCTTGAGCCAAAGGCAAGCAAACCTGGTTGTAAAATTCCCCTTTATGAACATCATCCTCCTGTACCCCTGTGGAAAGTTCTGAAATATGCATGAAATGTAATTAGCAGAGATTCATTTTGCCAGCATATTTTACACCAGTGGCTCACAGTGGCGGCCCAGAATGTATTCATAATAAAATGATTCAGTTAAATGTGATGCCACTTGGTATGCAGCACGAGTGTTGTTTGTCTCCCCACCACTTTAATGATGCTCTGCAGCCTGTGCTTAGGGAACTGCTACCTGCATCTCAATGAAGAAGCAGGGCTGCCTTGGAGCAGAGATGCTGCACAGACCGCAGCCCTTCTTAGAGGACAGGAAGGAGCCAGGGAAGCTGTAAGAGGTTCAGTGTAGAGCAGCCTGAGGGTATTATGGAGGGAGCAGGCACTGTTGGAGTTTAGTCTGCTGCAACAATCACCTCTGGCCTGATGGTAACAGCACAGTAGGAGCCAAGCAGAAAGCAAGTCTCCAGCTTATGGCCAATTAAACAATAATTCCAGCCCATTCTTTCTTTTCCCTTCTGCAGAAGCTTCTGCACTCTCGTAGAAATGAGTAGTTCAGAATTTGCACAAGGGGTGGAAAGCCCTCTGTTAGTAATGAGTAGTGTTTCATGTCACTACTTTAAACACCATTTTCTAGTTATTCTAGGAGATAAAATCCTTTAGAAAACAATCCATTTTGAATTCCATCTGCCGGGAAATGTTTTACTGAACTTTACGAAGGCAACCAGTTAATCCGGCTCCCTGGTGGCCACTGAGAGATGTGTTTGTTTCCAAGAGAACATTCTGCTAATTGAGATCTGCAAAGTTAAAAAGCTATGTTTGTGTATAGATGTTAAGATCCTATGTTTCCTGGCCATAAGAGGAGCAATATTCCATGAGAAATTTAGAAAATGGGACACAAGGAAGATCTGAAATCTTCCATTTGGGGCATAAATATTACCCACATTTCCATCAGCCAGTGATATCATATCATTTTAGAGTAATTAGACAAAGCAAATCAAACCATTCTGAGCAAGCATCAGGTGCCAGGAATGAGGAATTAAAGATTAATAAACTATGGTTTTCTTTCCCTTGTAGCTCAGAGAGATTTAGCTCTTTAAGGGCAGGTCCAGGTAGTGCGGGTTGCTGAGCAGCTGCTCATTACAGGATTGTGCTTTGAAAGAGAGGCAGACACATTTCTAACAAGCAACTTATGGAAGGTGGTAAAATGAAGTAGAGGTGTTAACTGATCAACACATAAATGGACATATAGGAATAACATCTACTGGTGTCGGGCAGGTGGAGGGGAGGGGATGGGTATACACATATATAATGAGTGTGGTGCGCACCAACTGGGGAATGGACATGCTTGAAGCCTTGACTCGAAGGGGGAAGGGGGCAAGGAAAATATACGTAACCTCAACATTTGTATCCCCATAATATGCTGGAAAAAAGAAAAAAAGACAAAAAATGAAGTAGAGGTAATAGTAAAGTGCTTTCTATGGAAAGTGATCAATTCTGCCTGGGCCTGGGGCAGGTGGTAAAAGCTAGAGTGGAAACCTATAAAAGGGGAAGGAAGGCGTTCCAGACAAAAGGTACAATGTGAACATCTGCAAAGAAGCTTGAGCACTCACAGTTCATTTTTGGGAAAGGGTTTTGGTAGGGGTAGTTTGGGAGCACTTAGCAATGTTGTGGGAGTTGAGGCAGTAAAGGGAGCTTAAAGTCAGATTGTGAAGATCATTCACTGAATGTATCATGGTCTGGTCTTGGAAAACTAAAGCATAGACTTGAGGTTAGAAGAACAATTCTCTTAGTATGATCTGAAACCTCTGGCGAACTCAGATCACCTCAGGGAATCAATGTACACAATTCAGGTGATGGTTACACTACAAGCCCAGACTTTACCACTATGTGATATATCCATGTAACAAAACTGCGCGTATACTCCTTAAATTTACACAAATAAAAAACTGTTTTTATCATAATACTGATTTGTTGCTTGTTTTAAAAACTCTCATTCTCTCATGTGTACAGTGTAGAGTGTACAGTGAAGTTTTCTGGAGGATACATGATGTGTGACAACATCTTTGCTCTGATAGCTAAGGGAATATGTGCTCTTGTATTCTTGTGCTTTAATAATTTCTGTTTAAATCTCTAATATGATAAATATATATATATACATACGTGTTTATGTATATATACTTATATGTGTGTATATATATGTGTAACTATAACCCACATAAATGAAAGCTATTTAGATTCTTCACTAATTTTTAAGCATGGAAATGGATCTCAAGACCAAAACTTTAGAGAACTGCTCAGTTAAGGAGAGGGGGTTCAGATACTGGGGAGAGTACTCAACCTGTCTGAGCTTCAGGTTACTGGCTTTTAAAAATGTGTGCGTATCTGTGGGGGTGTAGGGATAATAACGGCAACAACGTGTGCCTCTCTGGCATTGCATTGCTAGGGCTGGCCTCTTCGAAGCCGTCCTCTTGCCTTCCATGCTGCCAGCTCCTTCAGCTCCCCATACCTCTGAGGGTGAATTGTGCTGCTTGATGGCACCTCTTTTTCTTATTACCTTCTTGAGATTCCTTAATCTTTATTTTAACCTTCCATCATGTGACAACAAATGTTAGAAAGAATTAGAAAGGGGGAAAGGTGCCCTGAATTGAGGTTGTTCCCTGCCCTGTTTCTCCTCAGGAATGCCCCTGGATGTGACAAGTGGCTTATCCTTCTTCTTCTCTTCTTCATCATTACAGTTGCTTTTTGTAAATATTCAGTTGCAAGGCTCAGCTTTGGTTTTCTCAGCTTGCTGAAGTCTCCAAGGCCACCTCCAGCCACACTTACCTCTCCTCTCTCTAAGCATTGATTGGTCACGTTTTTAGTTGTCTTCCTAGTTAAAGACCTAACTAAACTTATTTTTCTCTTTTCTAATGCTTTTGGTATAAGGGAAAGATTCTTGTCTTCCACTTCTGTATTTTTTCACAGCTCCTAACTCTGACTGTTCTGAGCACAAAATGGTTGCTCAACTGCTAGATTTGGTTGATTGTTGCCATTTTTCATCCCAATCTCAATAGGAACCCATGCTTTTTTAGTCTATTGGCTCTTGCTCTTTGGTTAGTTGGTTTAATGTCTTTCTTGAAGACTTTTCCTTTGTCTGAATTTAATGGAAACATTCCTTTCTATTGTTGTCATTTCAACATGTTGTCCACTTTTTATTATTATTTCATTGTATTTGGACTTCAGTGGGGACCTAACATAATTCCTATGTAAAAGCAGGTTGGCACATGGCTGTGACTGTTCTTTATCTTCCTACCTTGTGGTAGCCTTGTATGCTAATCTAAGGAAGTGCTGCTAAGCCATCCAAAGCCTTTAAAAAAGAACCACAGACTTTATTTCACTTGGCAAATCTTGTCTTCACAGCTAGTAGCAGAACAAGTTGAGACTGGATGAGGGAGTCCCTGGAATGTATAGTTTTGAAAGTATTAAAGTAACTCAATATCCTGGAGGTAGTTCTAATGAGCTATCTGTACACTGAGTTTTTAAATGAAGCTTTTCTTAAAAAACCCATGAATGTTAGAAAACTTTAAAACATATACTTCTAGATATCATATAAACTGGAATAGATAAAATTTTTGTATTTTCACTATGATTTTCATCCTAATGATGTAGGTTTATGGATTTTTATAAAATAGGTAATGTTTCAGTTTGTTTTGCATCTTGGACACATTTATAGTCGAGCTAGACATTTAGATATCATCAAAGCTAACAGACTAATATTTACTATTTTTGTTATTGAAATAACTTTTTTGGTAACTACATGCAAAACATATGCTTATTTTAAGAAATTAAAACAATGCAATAAAGCTCAAATAAAGAACTAAATAATGCTGAAATGTCAACATCTTCTAAATGTTTCTCTGTGCATAGACTATTTTACATAAATATCACTCTGTAACCTACTTTTTAATTCAATAATGTATTGGAATATATTTCCTTGCACCTAAATGTAGATCTACTTTATCATTTTTAAAAGGCAGCACAGTATCTCATTGTACATTTGTATCATAATTTACTGATCCATTTCCCTCAGTGGAGACTTTGCTATTGTGAATATTTTTGTGTCATAAATACAGGCAGATTATGACTTTTATCTTTTTAGGGTAAATTTTTAGGAATGGATTTCTAGGTTAAAGGATGTATGTATCATATAATTTGTTAGGCAAATTTTTTTCCAGTATCTTACCGTCTTATTCCACTTCTAACAGTGAACATATCAATCACGTACATGTTTACATAAAGAGATATATCATTTAATGGCTCCCTGGCTTCCCCCAGTAGGACTCCTGAGATCTTTGTGGGTTCTCATAATCAAGGACATGTTATGTTAGTTAGATTTGCAAATTTGAAGACTGACCCTTATTCACTTTATCCACAGTGGTATAGTTTCTTCAGGATTGATTTTCACACTATTACAGAAAACATGATGCCAAATCATTCATAAAAAATAGGAGTTGGCCCTGATTCCAGGCCTTAGTTCCTATATGGCACTTCTACATCTACCCCGGCCCAGAAGGGAACCACTGCCATGACGGGAAGGACCCGGTCCTGGCAGAATTTACCACCTGCTGACTAAAGAGACCTTGTGTTTGAATAAACATCAGAGGTTGCCAGACAGCAGTCACAGAGGCTTTGGGTGAGACTGGGCTAGCTTCAAGTGTGACTTCATGCAGTCTTAGCTGTGGTGGCCATAAGGGAGTGCCCATGTCACTCCCTCCTCGCCCCCCTCAACTCCATCAGCCCATAACAAAGACTGAGGAAAGAGAGTGAGAGACTTTGCCTGGTAATCCAGGGAATCCTTCCATATCTTACTTGAGTCCACCAAGGTGGTACCACCAGGAGGCTGCAAGAATCACAGCATTACTGGGCCTGGGGTGTCCCAGTGCTGATATGACTCTGGTAACCAAACACTTAGATCATAATACTCAATACCCTTTGAGTACCTAGAAAGCCTTCTCAAAAAGGACAGGTTCAAAGAAGCCCAGACTGTGAAGATTAGAATAAATACCTCTCTCTTCAATGACCAAACACTGACAAACATCCTTTATCATAAAGAACATCCAGGGAAACATATCCTCACCAAACAAACTAAACAAGGCACCAGTGACCAATCTTGGAGTGATGGAGATATGTGGCTTTTCAGACAAAGAATTCAAATGAGCTGTTCTGAAGAAGCTCAATGAACTTCAAGACAACACACAAAAGTTATTCAGAAGCCTATTGAGGAAATTTAACAAAGAGATTGAAATATATATATATATATATATATATATATATATATATATATATAAATTCAAGTAGAATTTCTGTAGCTGAAAAATTCAATTGACAAACTAAAAAATGCATCAGACTCTCAGTAGAAGAATTGATCAAGCAACGCAAGTAGTGAGCTTGAAAACAGGTGACTTGAAAATATACAGTCAGAAGAGAAAAAAGTAAAAAGAATGAATCACACCTACAAGATCTAGGAAATAGCCTCAAAAGGGTAAATCTCAGTTTTTGACCTTAAAGAGGTGGTAGAGAGATTTGGGGTAGAAAGTTTATTCAAAGAAATAGCAACAGAGAACTTTCCAAACTTGGAGAAAGATATCAATATTCAGGTACAAGAAAGTCATAGAACACCAAGCAGATTTTACCCAAACATGACTACTTCAAGGTATTCAATAAGCTCCCAAAGGTCACGGGTATAGGAAACGTCCTAAGGGAAGCAGGAAAAGAAAAAAAAAAAAATATCAAGAAGCTCTAGTATGTCTGGCAGCAGAGTTCTCAGTGGAAACTTTACAGGCCAGGAGAGAGTGGCATGACATGTTCCAAGTACTGAAAGAAAAAGAAAACCCTTAACCCTAGAATATAATTAATATATCCTGCAAAAATGTTCTTCAAACATGAAGGAAAAATAAGGACTTTCCCAGACAAACAAAAGCTGAGGGATTTTATCAACACCAGACTTGTCCTAGAAGAAATGCTAAAAGGAGTTCTTCAATCTGAAAGATTGTTAATGAACAATAAGAAATATTCTGAAAGTATTCAACTCATTGGTAACAGTAAGTACGTGAATACAGAATACTCTATTGCTGTAATTGTGGTATATGAACCACTTATATGATGAGTAGGAAGACTAAAAGACAAACCTCTCAAAAATAATAACTACAACAACTTTTTTAGAGATAGTATAAAAAGATATAAAGAAACAACTAAAAGTCAAAAAGTGAGTGGAGAACGGAGTTAAAATGTAGTTTCTTTTAGATTTCTCTTGTTTGCTTTGTAATTAGAGTAGAGTTTTCATCAGTTTAAAATAATTGGTTATAGAATTTTTTTTGCAAGCCTCAGAGTAACCTCAAATCAAAAAGCCTACAATAGACACACAAAAAATAAAAAACAAGAAATTAAAATACACTACCAGAGAAAATCACTTTTTAAAAAAGGAAGACAGGGAGAAAGACAGAAATCAAATAACAACATGGCAGTAGTAAGTTCTTACATATCAATAATAACATTAAATGAAAATTGACTAAACTCTTCAATCAAAAGACACAGAGTGGCTGAGTGGATAAAAAAGCAAAACCCAATTTTATGTTGTCTACGAGAAACACACCTCCCTTATAAAGACATACATAGAATAAAAATGAAGTGATGGAAAAAGGTATTCCATGCAAATGAAAACCAGAAAAGAGCAGGAGTACTATATTTCTATCAGATAAAATAGAATTCAGTACAAAAGCTGGAAAAAGAGTTAAAAAAAGGTTATTATATAATGATAAAGGTGGCAACTCAGCAAGAAGATATAATAATTCTAAATATATATGCACTCAACACTGGAGAACCCAGATTTAGAAAGCAAATATTATCAAAGCTAAAGAGAGAAATAGACCTCCATATAAGAATATGTGGAGATCTCACCACTCATGTTCAGAATTGGATAGATCATCCAGAAAGAAAATCAACAAAGGAACATTAGACTTAATCTGAACTATAGACCATATATACCTAATAGATATGTACTGAATGATTCATCCAAAAGCTGTAGAATACACATTCTTCTCCTTAGCCAATGGATCATTCTAAAGGATAGACCACAGGCCACAAAATGAGTCCTAAAAATTTCAAAGAAAAACTGAAATCATATTGAGTATTTTCTCTGATCACAATGAAATAAATCTAGATGTTAATAACAAGAGGAATATATACAATAACAAGAGGAGCACATACAAATTTATGAAAATTAAACAATATGCTCCCGAATGACCAATGGAGCAATGAAGAGATTAAGAAGGAAAGTAAAAAGTTTCTTGAAACAAGTGAAAATGAAAACACAACATATCAAAACCTGTAGGATACAGCAAAAACAATAATAAGAGGAAAGTTTATAGCAACAAGTGCCTAGATTTAAAAAGTAGAAAAAGGCTTCAAGATAATCTAATCATCCATCTTAAATAACTAGAAATGCAAGAGCAGACCAAACTCAAATTGGTAAAAAAAAAAAAAAAAAAAAGAAATAATAAATATCAGAGCAGAAATAAATGAAATTGAAACAAAAAAGACAAAAGTCAACAAAACAAAAAGTTTTTTAAAGATAGACAAAATTGACAAGCCTTTAGCTAGAGTAACTAAGAAAAAAAGAAAGAAGAACCAAATAAATAAAATCAGAGATGAAAAAGGAGACATTGCAACTGACATTACAGAAATTCAAAGGATTATTAGAGACTGTTATGAGCAACGATATGCCAGTAAATTGGAAAGCCTAGAAGAAATGGCTGCATTCCTAGACACAACCTATGAGCTAGGAAGACATCCAAAACCCGAATAAATCAATAAGTAAATGATAGAAGCAGTAATAAAAAGCCTCCTATCAAAGAATAGCCCAGGACCTGATAGCTTCACTGCTGAATTCCGCCAAGCATTCAAAGAACTAATACCAATCCTACTTAAATTATTCCAACAAAACAAGGATAAGGGAATACTGTCAAACTCATTCTACAATGTCTGCGTCACCTTGATATCAAAACCATTAAAAGACATAACAAACTAAGAAGTCTATAGGCTAATATCTTTGATAAACTTAGATGCAAAAATACTCAACAAAATACTAGCAAACTAGTAACCAACACATTAAAAGAATTACTCTTCATAAGCAAGTGGAATTCATCCCAAGAATTCCAGGATGATTCAAAATATGTAAATCAATCAATAGGATACATCATATCAATACAACAAAGGACAAAAAACCTATGATCATTTCAATTGATGTTAAAAACCATTTGATAAACTTCAACATCCCTTCATGATAAAAACTCTCAAAAAACTGGGTACTGAAGGAACATTCCTCAACATGACATAAGCCTTGTATGACAGACCCACAGCATGTATCATACTAAATGTTGATAAACTGAAAGCCTTCCCCCTGACACCTGGAATAAGACAAGGACATCCACTTTCATAACTGTTATTCAACATAGTACTGGAAGTTGTAACTAGAGCAATCAGACAAGAGAAAGAAATAAATGGCATCCAAATTGTAAAGGAGGAAGTCAAATTATCCTTGTTTGCAGATGATATGATTTTATATCTAGAGAAACCTAAAGACTCCACAGAAAACTATTACAATTAATAAACAAATTCAGTAAAGTTACAGGATACAAAATCAACATATGAAAATCCATAGCATTTCTGTATGCCAACAGCAAACAATGTGTAAAAGCAATAAAGAATGTAATACCATTTACAATAGCTATGAATAAAATAAAATATCTTGGAATAAACTTAACCAAAGAAGCAGAAGATCTCTATAATGAAAATTATGAAACTTTGATGAAGAAAATTGAAGAGGACACACAAAAAATTGAAAAATATTCCATGCTCATGAATTAAAAAAATCAATATTGTTAAAATGTTCTTACTCCCCAAAGCAATGTACATATTTGATGCAATCCCCATCAAAATACAAATGACATTTTTCACAGAAATGGGAAAAATTATCCTAAAATTTATATGGAACTACAAAAGACCTGGAATAGCCAAACTCATCCTCAGCAAAATGAACAAACCTGAAGAAATCACATTACCTGGCTTCAAATTATACTACAGAGCTGTGGTAACCAAAACAACATGATACTGTCATAAAAGCAGACACATAGATCAATGGAACAGAATAGAGAACCCAGAAATAAATACACACATCTATAGTGAACTTATCTTTGACAAAGTTGCCAAGAACATATACTTTGGGGAAAGGACAGGCTCTTCAATAAAGACTTCCAGGGAAACTGAATATCCTTATACAGAAGAATGAAATTAGAACTTTATCTCTTGCCATATACAAAAATAAAATCAAAATAGATTACAGACTTAACTATAAGACTGAAACCATGAAATCACTAAAAGAAAACATTTGGGAAATGCTTGAGGACATTTGCCTGGACAAGGATTTTTTGAGTAATATTCTCAAAGCACAGGCAACCTAAGTAATATTGGACAAATGAGATCACATCTAGCTAAAAAGCTTTTGCACAGCAAAGAAAGCAATCAACAAAGAAGAGACAACCCACAGAATGGAAGAAAATATTTGCAAACTACCTATCTGATAAGGTGACTAATAATTAGACTGTGTAAAGAGCTCCAACTACTCAATAGGAAAAAATTAAATAATCTGATTATAACATGGGCAAAAGATCTGGACAAAAATTTCTTAAAAAAAAACATACAAATGGCCAACAGCTATATGAAAAAAAGCTCAACATCATTAGTCATCAGAAAAATTCAGATCATAATCCATGCCAATGAGATATCATCTTACTCCTATCAAAATATAGGCAAAAATGAATGCTGGTGAGGATGAGGAAGAATGGGTACCCTTGTACAATGTTGGTAGGAATGCAAATTAGTCAACCACTATGGAAAACAGCATGGAGATCCTCAAAAACTATTAATAAAAATAGAACTACCATTTGACCCAGCAATCCCACTGCTAGGTATACATCCAAGAGAAAAAAAGAATCAGTATATTGAAAGATACCTGCACTTCCATGTTTATTGCAGCACTATTCACAATAGTCAAGTTTTGGATTCAGCCTAAGTTTTCATGGGTGGATGAATGGTACATATACACAATGGAATATAATTCAGCCATCAAAAAGAATGAAATCTTGTCATTCGCAATGACACAGATGATAGAACTAGAAAACATTAAGTGAAATATGCCAAGCACAGAAAGACAAATCTCCCATGTTCTCACTCATTTGTGGAAGCTAAATATTAAAATAATTGATCTCAAAGAGACAGGGAGTAGAATGATGGTTACCAGAGACTGGGAAGGGTAGCAGGGAGGAAGGAATAAAGTGGGGATGGGTAATAAGGGCAAAAATATAGTTAGATAGAATGAATAATATTTGATAGCACAACAAAGTGACTGATATTCAATAATAAATTATGGTATACTTTAAAACAACTAAAAGAGTGGAATTGGAATGTTCTTAACACAAAGAAATGATAAATGCTTGATGTGATGGATATCCCAATTACCCTGATTTGATTAATACACATTGTTTGCCTGTATCAAAACATCATATGTCCCCTATAAATATATACAACTATTATGTAGCCTTAATAATTAAAAATAAGACATTTTTTTAAATGGAGGCTGGTGCAGGTCACAGCCTGAAAATAATTTTTATTATTTAAAATTTCATTATATATACATGTATAGCAGCTATACAATGTTATAATCCATGCCATCATATTCAAAATTGTATAGTAAATTTTTCTATGCTTAACTTTATTTACAATTTATAGTTACTTTATCTAAGAATGAGATTGTCACAGTCAAAACTGCTCTATGTATACATATTGATGTCCAAAATTTTACCAAAAAAACCACATATGGCACTCTGTTATTTAAAAAGTGAGGGCTAGGGTGTAATTTTCTTGTGACAGTACATCTCCTGTCCTCTTTTTTGAACATCGTTTCTTGGGAATTGAGGTAATTGAGGATCCAAACAATTCAATTAGTAGTTCCCTTGGTAATTGCAAAATCTGAGGAAAGGGAAGAGGACAGGCCTGAAAGAAATTTATCACTACCTTACAAGACAGTATACCTTTTTAGTGCTTGTATTTAATGCAAAATCAATGAGTTTCTCTTTTGAACAGAACTGGATAAACATTAATAACAATTTTCTCCTTTCCTGCCTTGTTGCTGGGCTCCAAGCGACTTACTTCTATTAATAGAGCTTTTTGTTATTGGCCAGCTTACAGCTGTAATTGGTTACGTGTCAATCCTGGGGCTGTGTGTTCCGTCACTGGATGAAGACATGGGAAGTACTCTAGTCTAATAGGTTATACCTGAACACATATATATGCATGCACCTATACATACACACATACATACACATATATTTATTTACTGCAATTAGTTTGGAAGGAATAGCATATTTACATGTTACAAAATTCAAAGGGACATGGAGGCATATGATGAAAATTTCCTCTTATCCCCCTGTCTCTACCTACTCAATTTCCTTCCCTGGAGTAAACCATTTTTATGAATTCATGAACACCCTTTAAAGGCTATTTTATTCTCATACAAGTGACTATATATATATATATATATATATATATATATATATATATACATAGTTTTATATATAGTTGATCCTTGAATAGCATGGGTTTAAACTGTGAAGGGCCACTTATTGGAGATTTTTTTCAATAAATATATTGAAAAATTTTTTGGAGATTCGTAACAATTTGACAAACTCACAGTTGAACCATGTACCCTAGAAATATCCAAAAAAGAAAAAGTTATGTATGTCATGAATGCATAAATATGTATGTAGATACTAGTCTAATTTTATCATTTATTATCATAAAATATTCATAAATCTATTACAAAGTGTTAAAGTTCATCAATACTAACATACACAAACACTTATAGACCATACAGGGCACCATTTGCAGCCCAGAGAAATATAAGCAAAGTAAAGAGGCAATATTAAATCATAATTGCATGAAATTAACTGTAGTACATACTGTACTGCTGTAATAATTTCATAGCCACCTTCTGTTGCTATTGTGGTGAGCTCAAGTGTTGTTTAAAATGCCATATGACACTAATCATCTGAGTGAGCAGTTCGTTTCCCCAGTAAATTGTATGTCGCAGTAAAAAGTGATCTCTCGTGATTATCACATACTTTTCATGTTTAGTGCAATAACATAAACCTTGAATAATATCATGGGACTCACACAAAGTGCCACTAAGTGATGCTGGAAGTGCTCCCAAGAAGAAGAGAAAAGTCATGACATTAGAAGAAAAAATTAATTGCTTGATATGTACCATAGATTGAAATCTGCTGCTACAGTTGTCCTTCATTTCAAGATATATGAATCCAGTGTTAAGGACCATTATAAAAAAGAAAACTCATGAAGCCATTACTACAGCTGCACCAGCAAGCATGAACTTGTACTTTTTGTGAAATACCTTTTTATATCATATTGAAAATGCAGCTTTTTTGTGGTGCAGAATTGCTATAAGAAAAGCATACCTGTAAACTCTAATATGATTTGAGAAAAAAGCAAAGTGATTATATGACAACTTAAAGAAAGCCAAAGGAAGGTAAAGGATCTAAAACTGGAGAATTTTATGCCAGCAAAGGATGGCGTGATAATTTCAGAATGAGGTTTAGCTTAAAAAAATATATCAAAATAACAGGAGAAACAGCTTCTGCTGACCAAGAGGCAGCAAAAAAGTTCCCAGACACCATAAAGAAAATCATTGAGAAAATAGATATATGCCTGAACAGGTTTTTAATGCAGATAATGGTGCCCTATGCTGAAAAAGAAAACAACAAAAAAACCACAAAGGACATTAGGCATAAAGAGAAGGGAGCACCAGGATTTAAGGTAGGCAGGGATAAGCTAAATCAATTGTTTTGTGCAAAAGCAGTCAGGTTGATGATCAGAACTCCCCTTATCTGTAAAGTTGCTAACCCCTGTGCCTTGAAGGGAAAAGATGAACAAACACTAGCTGCCAGTCTTTTGGTTGTACAACAAGAAGTTGTACAATGAGAACCCTTTTTCTTTTTTTTTATTAATTGTATTTTATTTTATCATATTATGGGAGTACAAATATTGTGAGGGTTACATACATTGCCCCTGCCATTCCTCCCCTCACCCCATGCCTTACCAAAACATCAAGCATGTCCTACCCCCAGGTGCTGGGCATCGCACCTACCCTTTTTCTGGATCGGTTTCACTGATGCTTTGTCCCTAAAGTTGTTTGGAAGTACCTTGCCAGTAAGGGACGGGCTTCTAAAGTTCTTTTGCTATTGGACAATGCCCCTGGTCACCCAGAACCCCATGAGTTCAACACCAAAAGCATCACAGTGTTCTACTTGCTCCCAAACACATCTCTAATTCAGCCACTAGATCAGAGGCTCATAAAGACCTTTAAGGCTAATTACACACAATACTCTGTGGAGAGGATTGTCAGCCCTATGGAAGAGAATGCTGATAGAGACAGCATCATGAAAGTCCAGAAAGATCGCACTAATGAAGATGCCATTATTGTTATAGAAAAAGCCATGAAAGCCATGAAGCCTAAAGCATTAAATTCCTGCTGGAGAAACTTGTGTCCAGATGGTTGTACGTGACTCCACAGGATTTTTAACACAGCCAGTCAAGGAAGTTATGAAAAACATTGTGGGCATGGCAAAAAAAGATGGGGCGATGACGGGTTTCAGTATATGAATCTTGAAGAAATTCAAGAGCTAATAGACACCACACCAGAGGAATGAACAGAAGACAATTTGGTGGAGGTGAGCACTTCTGAACAAGTGGCAGATGATGAGAAACGACATAGGAGAAGCAGAGCCAGAAAACAAATTGATATGAGACTATCCGTTAGAAGGGTTCTGATTAATTGAGACTGCTTTTGACATCTTTTATGACATGGACCCTTCTGTGATATGGGCACTGAAACTAAAGCAGATAGTGGAGGAAGAATTAAAAGAGAAATAAAAAAGCAAAGCAGACATAAATGACCATGTATTTCTGCAAAGTTTTACCAAGTGTACCTGCCTCTCCTGCCTGTCCTTCCTCCTCTTCTGCATCTTCCACCCTCTGACACAGCAAGTCCAACCCACCCTCTTCCTCCTCCTCCTCAGCCTACTCAACATGAAGCCAATGAAGATATACTTCTTTATAATGATCCACTTCCACTTAATAAATAGTAAGTATATTTTCTCTTCCTTATGATTTCCTTAATAACATTTTCTTTTCTCTGGCTTACTTTATTGTAAGAATACAATATATAGTACATATAACATACAAAATATGTGTTGACTGCATGCCATCAGTAAGGCTTCTGGTCAACTGTAGGCTATTAGTAGTTATGTTTTTGGGGGACAAAAAGTTAAACACAGATTTTCAACTGTGCAGAGAGTCAGCACCTCTAACCTTTGTGTTGATCCAGGGTCAACTGTACTTTAAAAAAAAAATATATATATATAATTTAATAATTCTTAGCATTTAGGAGTATATGCTATTTGGAAGGCTTTTTACGCAAATGATAGCATATTATCACATTATATGCACAGAAAAATTGCTTTGTACATTGCTTTTATACCTAACAATAAAGCCTAATGATTGTTTTATCTCATTACCTAAAGAGTATCCTTGTTCTTTTTTTCAGTTGCATAGTATTCTGTCACATGGTGTTTTAAACCTTATTTAAGCATTTAGGTTGATTCCAGTATTTTTTCTTACAAATAATGTAGTAGTTTCAACTTTGCACATGTAACTTTAATACTGGCAAAAAAAAAATCTGTGGGATAAATTCCTAGAATGGGAATTATTGGGGAAGAGAGTATTTACATCTGTAATCTAGATAGATATAGCCAAATTCTCTGTAAAAGCACCACTAAATCCATCAATAGAATACGAGAGAACCCTTTCCTCAGCCTCTCTCATCATTAGAGTCTCCACCATTTTTAGCAGTTTTAAAACTAACTTTTAAAAAAAGTTAGTTATTTTTTTTTAAGAATGAGGGAGTTGGTAAGGTTTTGTAGTCAGGCAGAATTCCTAATACTTTACACAGAGCAGCTGATTTAACTTCTCTAAGCTTCAACTTTCTTATCTATAAAATAGGAATTATAATACCTCCCTTGTATAATTTCTAAAGACAAAGAACATTATATAATGATATGTGAAACAAAGCAAGGATAAAAAGTAAATAAATATTTGTCCAAAAGAAGAAAGTGATTTTTTTGTCTCCTAGTTCTTGTGGGAGTTTGGTGTTTTTTGGAGTATTTTTGGGCCTCTGCACTCTGACCACAGGCAGTGGCTCCTTCCTTCCCTCATACTGCCTCAGTCTTGCTGGCCTCTTTGCCACTCCTTTAACATGCCAAAGACACTCTGCCTCAGGGCCTTTGCATAGCTTTTTCTTTTGCCTGGAACTCTTTTCATCCAGGTATCTGTATGGCGTACTCCTTCATCTCAGTCATCTCTTTCCTCAAATGATTCTCAGGGAGTTCTTTCCAGAGCTCCCGATTTTGCATCTACCTCCAATGCTCTTGGCTTCCTTCTGAGTTGTATTTTTCTCCATAACTCTTATCAGCACCCCTGCGTTTTTTTTTTATTACTAATATGGTTGAATCTCTCCTTCCACAAAATGTAAGGGCAGGAATTTTTCACTGCTGCACTCTCAGGGCCTAGATCCAGTGCCTTGCATGTTAGAGGTATTCAATACATTCAAGGAATGACTTTGAAAGATCAAATTACAGATTAATCTAAGAAGAGGTGAAATCTGAGAAATAAGACATAAATTAAGAATGGCTGCCTTAAAATATGTGAATACACTGTCTGTGTCAGTACTCTGAGATATTATCATTCCCCTCACCTCCCTACTTACTGAGATGTAACTTCTAGAGATTTGATACAAAAATGGAGATAAAAGAAGTAACCTAGTTTGTATTATATAACCTAGTATGTATAAACAGCACTGACTGAAAAAAAAATCACAAACAGCAATTAAATCAAATATCTCCATTCCCTGGTAGCCAGCGGCACTCGCTGCTGTAATTTTTGATTCCAGTTCTAGCTTAGACCTAGGACGCGGGGCGCATAACAAAGACAACTAAATGCCTACTATTTATTGTTGGAATAGCAGGAATACAATTAGGGGACATGAATACAGCCTCACATCTCTTAGAATTGTCTGATTAGCTGTGACAGCTTCAGATGAGAGAAACCAAAAGGAGCCATATATTCCTAAATAGTTATTAACTGAGGTACATAAAATGGAGCATGTTCCCTTCAGAACAACAATCTGCTCATGAGGCTCATTTGCACAGGAGTGTGGCTATTAGTGACATTTCTGCTTTGCAGACTGTAAGGGCCTCATCCTCATCAGCTGAGATCTAGTCTGAGATGAGACAACCAGGAATGAACTGCACACTTAAAGGGATTTTGTATCACCAAAATGTGGCATATAAATGTGATGCCAAGACTCATTCTTGGGCTTTATTACTGATAAAAACAACTTGCTGAAAATAAAGTACCCACTTTCTTCATATGGCAAGTAATGCTAAATGCACTTCTCTCTCGGTGAACTTTGAAAGTCTTTTCACCTGCGTTGTTATTCTTGGATTCCAATATTGCCAAAGTAAGAGTAGATTCTGGTTAATACTGGTTGTGTGTTTGTGACATTGTTTCAACACACTGTTTTCCCTAAAGACTGTACTGTATGGTAGATTGACATATGGTAATCAGAAATCGGACTGGCTATGCACTGTTGTCACTATTGATTCAGACTTCATGAGAAATTGTTAAATGAACAAAGAAAAGTGATGAAAACTGATGAATAGTATGCTGGGGCTCAGCCAGGTGGGCAGTGGAGAGAGAGTGCAAAGCAGCAAAAAGTGAACATTACTAATTACTGTTTGGATGTCTGCGTTAGCTAAAAGTGATGGAGTGGATGACTAGATGCTTTGTAATGCGGGTGATGCCAGCCTTTGAACAAGTAAGCAAGTCTTTCCTTTGAACATGGATGGCTTTATTTTATTTCATTCTGCTCTTTTGTTTTTGTTAGGGATTGCCCATCTTCTGGTACTGAAATGCCTAGCATATAACACCTGCTCACTAAATGTTTTTTAGTATACTAGATAGGGGGAATATATTCTAGTGCTTTATAGCACTATAGTGTGACTATTATTAACAACAATTTATTGTATATTTTTGAATAGCTAGAAGAATGGATTTTGACTCTTTCAACATAAATAAATGATATTCAAGATGATAGATATGCTAATTACACTGATTTGATCATTACACATTGTATACATGTATTAAAATATCAGATTGTACTTTACAAATCTGTACAATTATGTGTCAATAAAAAATAATAATAAAGGCAAAGAAATAAATAACATAAAACAAAAAAAATCTTTTTGAATAGAAATAGTAAAATCCTTCACAACATTTAACCTTTTCGTAAAAGACCACTTATCCAAATTTTCACACATGCTTGTAAAATTGTTTTCATGATTTTGTCTTCAATGAATATAATCCAAATTCCTAAGAAATTCTGTGAGAAATTCAAAAGCATAATTTAAAATTTCAATGTGCATCTAAAACCTAGCTTCTAAACTATAATTGTTTATATTCACTGTCATGATTGGAAGAAAGCAAGATATTATTTTTTATCAAATTGATTTAGATATGAAAAGTGATAAGAGCCTAAATTAGAGGTCAGACAAATAAAGCTAAGATAAAATAGCAGCAGTAACTAACTTTCATGGCTTATTTATGGCTATGCCATGCACTGTGGTAAGTGCTTTAACAGTAGCAGTTTGAGGTAATTACTCAAACCGTTATCTCCAGTTTATAGATGAGGAAATTGAGGTTTTGAGAAGTTCAATAATATAGTTGACCTTAATTTCCAAGGTCAGACGACTAGTTAGTGAGTCAGCTGACATTCAAACTTATGCATGCTGGGCTGGGCTGGGCACGGCAGCTCATGTCTGCAAGCCTAACACTCTGGGAGGCTGAGGTGGGAGGATAGCTCAAGGTAAGGAGTTCGAGACCAGCCTGAGCAAAAGTGAGACCCTCATTTCTACCCAAAATAGAAAAAATTAGCTGGGCATGGTGGCACATGCTCGTAGTCCCAGCTACTCAGGAGGCTGAGACAGAAGGATTGCTTGAGCCCAGGAGTTTGAGGTTGCTGTGAGCTAGGCTGATGCCACTGCACTCTAGTCAGGGCAACAGAGCAAGATTTTGTTTAAAAAACAAACAAACAAACAAACAAACAAACAAAAAACTTAGGCATCCTGACTCCAAACTCAATGTTCTTCATCACCATGTGTACTGCACAAACAAAATCAAATAGAAACACAGTCAACTGCATGGAATGATAATTAAGGTGTTAGGTCATATTAGTTCAAGGATCCAGGTCATTTGATCTAGAAATTACACAGTAGTTTAAGGTTGGTAATTAAATATTTAAGGTATTTTATATTTCAATGAGAGAAAATGTATAGCATAAATATAGCTTTACATCATTTAAAAAATTCTCATCAGAGTCGTAATTTCACAAAAAAGGGAATAAAAAGGATCACATGCTCATGATCAGTTCTTTGCTGAGATATAAATATTGCTAAGTGGTGGTCTTTTCTTTCAATCCCACCTCTCCTTTCTACATCTGAAACTACTGTGTTAGGTGAGAATCTCTTACCTGGGCTATTACAGCAAACTTCAAATGGTTTTCCCCAAATCTCAGTTTGTTCTCCACTTTGCTGCAAGAAGTATCTTCACCAACCAACCAACAAAAAAACACTGTATCACTTATTTCCTTATTAAGAACAATAATATTGTTTTTAGTCTTTTACCATAATCATACACTTCACTGTTAATCAATTAAGCTATGGGCCCCCTCCTAGTAAAATTAACTTTATACATTGCTCCATATTCTCTAATATTATTTACTAGAGATTTCTAAAATTCCATTTCCAGTTTGCCTCTCATTTGATATCCCACCATATTTGTCCCTTCAAATACTCTGCACTCAGGCACCACTAACCCTCCTATTGTTTCCCATGCTTGGAATATTCTCCAAGTCCTCTTTTAAGTGACCTCTTAATTGTCTGAGTTACTATGTTGGAATATACAAAGACCTTGTGAGGTGGCTGTGATAGACAGCCCAGAATTCAAACCTAGTTATATAAGTTTGGGAACACTACTTAGCTGATTAAAATCTCAATTTCAGCATTGGTGAAATATGGTTGTAATGTTATTTACTGAATTTCTACAAAGATCAAATGAGATAATGAGTATAAAGGGCTGACAACTTTATTACAAATGCATGTTTCTATCTTCAGTCCCAGGTGAATTATAACCTTCTCTGTGAACACTGACTTGCCACTCACCATTTCAATTCCTAACCTCATCTCCTATGCCAGTGAGTGGATTTTGGGTTTTCCTCTCAGTGCTCCCCCACAACTCAGGGGTAAGATTTAACTATTCCTTGTCTGTTTCTCCATCTAGACCAGTAGTTGTTAGCTCAGACTGCATATTTATTTCTTCATTTATTTTTGAGACAGAGTCTCACTCTGTTGCCCTGAGTAGAGTGCCTTGGCATCAGCATACATCACAGCAACCTCAAACTCCTGGGCTCAAGCGATCCTCCTTCCTCAGCCTCCTGAGTAACTGGGACTACAGGCATGCACCATGATGTCCAGATAATTTTTCTACTTTTAGCAGTGAGGGGGTCTCACTCTAGCTCAGACTAGTCTCAAACTCCTGAGCTCAAGTGATCCTCCTGCCTTGGCCTCCCATAGTGCTATGATACAGGCGTGAGCCACTGCACCTGGCCAGAATGCACATTTAAACAACCTTTGGAGATCTTTAAAAATACTCTTGCTTGGTTCTATTAAATCAGAGTCTCTTGTCTGATACACAGTAGTAGATGATTTTAAAGTTCCCAAAGTGGTTTTTTTGTACAGGTCTAGACTATAGATTCCTTGAGAGCAGGGTTTCATCAGTGAAGCCCCATTGCTGGCATAGAGTTTGGTACAAAGCGGATGTTCTATAAGTGCCTCTAGAATGAATGAATGAATGCATGCTTGCATGACGGCCAGTCGCCCAGTGTTTCTGAATACATAATACATTTGATGAACTTCAACTCATTTGATTATGAAACTGAAGCATTCAAATTTAACATATTCTTAATTAATTTACACTTACACAATGATAATCAATACCTAAACAGTAAAAGAAATGCTTTAAGTTTTCTCAAAATCTAGGTATTGCTTCAGACAACTTCCTTTCTATGTATTTATATGGTCATTATTTTTCTTTCATTATTTTGGCTTCCAAAGTCATATTAGCTAGGTTGTTTTAACCTATAAATCTATTAGAGTGTATCTAAATAACTAGAGCTGACATTGACACTCCACTTGCCAGTGTAAGATTTTGTAGACTGCTATTTAATACTACTATATAATACTATCCCTTATAGCATTTGTTTTGTTGCCTTCCTCTGAAAGTATATATGTATATTTCTATTTAACCTGTGTTCAGACCCATCAATAATTGTGTGTTAGCTGTGAAAATACACACAGTAGCTTGAGAAAAGAGAAAGCAAGGGGCTAATGGCATTAAAAGCAATAGCTCTAGTAATTTGTTGAAATTAATTTTTTCCTATAATGGCAGGCAGTGTTTCTTTTCTGAATCCTAAATGGAAGCTAATATACAACAAAAGGTTTTTTTATATAGTAAATAGTGTGAGAATACCATGACTAGTAAAATCAGCTTTCTTATCTAAATGCAAAAGATTCATAAGCTTATTTTCAGTAGGATTTGATTTCAAGATGGCCTCTAGACATTAAGCTGAATGATGGATAAGGAAAACAGATTCCTATCTTCTCTGATAAACAGGATCATGACTTCATTACCTCAGGTCTGGCCTAGAAATTGAAATGTTATCGGCTTAGCAAAAAGAAAGAAAATACATTACAAAAATGTCTCTAACTGTTGGCGGGTCTTGGTAATGGAAATGTACAGGCTGGATGTCTTTGTTGAAATAAAAATGGTTGATTCTGGGACTGTTATCTAATTTCTCTATAATGTTATTTTCTCTTAGGTAATCAGCTCTGATGTGGGATCTACAGTTTCCTTCTGGCTAATAGACACTGGGCAGAAAATCAAACAGTTTACTGGTTGCCATGGCAATGCAGAAATCAGCACTATGGCCCTTGATGCAAATGAGACACGGCTTTTGACTGGCAGCACAGATGGTACCATAAAGGTGCGAACAATGCTGTTTTTCCACCCAGATATGAGGGGGCTAATGCACTATATGAGGAGTCATGGCTATAGATATCCTTGCTTTTGCCTTTTTGGTATTGTAAGAAACTAGATCAGACAAGATGAGAGCTAAGTAAGTCAAACTATCTAATAACAAAGCTGCCAGGAAAATAAACCTCTGTGGAAAAATGAATAAATTATTTTTCTGAATAAATTATTTAGAATAAAAATAAACGTGGCTTACTTATTTCAGAAAGCTCTGTTTTCAGTGTACTGAATAGGGGACTACTTGGTTGGATAAAATTCCTGGACAATTTTTATGTTCTTTGGTTTATATCTTATCTCTAGTTTTCTTTTTCTAAGTTGATTAAATGAGAGATCAGGGCAAATTAAGTAAACATTAAAGAACAGCATAGATGCAAATTTTTCAGAAAATAAATAACTTAAAAGAAAACCTATTTTGTAATTTGCATTTTTGTTATGCAAAAGCAAGTGAGATAGTGAAGAAGGATAGTTGAAAGAACAATAATAATCGTGTTTATTATCCATCCTAAACTACGTTATGCTTCTAATTTTCTTATTTTGTAACTTTTATTAATTTCTCATGGGAGAAGGCACTATTTTGGTTTGCAAAATTATCAACTTTTCATGCAAACCTAGATACTTGTCCTCTGAAACCATGGCCCCCTGTGAAACTTCTCTGTTCCCCTCAGCCCCCATAGTAATGACACTCTTTGATTGGAGATGGCTTGTGCCACTCTGAGGCAACAGAAGGCAATTTCCTGAATAAATTTTTAATAGTTCTCAAACATGTGATAACTGGGATTCGAAAGATATTTGACTACCTTCTGTGGTGTGGTGTATGATGCATTCAGTTAAACTGAAGGGAAGGGTGATAGAAAGCTCCCTGAATATGTAGTTAGAACATCCTAGCAGTTGGGGGTAAGTATTCAGATGGATTTCAGGGTGGGAACCATTAGTGTGAGAGATGTGCTATGCGTTGGTGCTAGAAGTGAGAATCTCTGGAAATCCGTATAACTTGGCCTCTCGGAAGGTTAATAGAATGAGGTGTGGAATGGAAACTTGGATTTCCGTAATCTCTTTTACAGGAGAGCTACTAAGATGTGTGAGGGTACCTAGACAAACCAAATCCTAGTAGTTAGGTTGAAATAAAAGAAGACTGACTGGAACTGGAGTATTAGTGGTTTAGGCAAAAGAAACAAGCCAGTATCTTGTTTAGCAGTCCTGAATATGAGACTGAACTGAACAATGAGGCAGTGCAGTAGGTTCCATTTACCTCTATTTTTGGAAAGTAACTGCATATAGAGTCTAGAGTAAGGGAGAACTTGTAGATGTTGCTAAAATGGTGCCAACGAATGGACTTAGGAGGATATGGGGGCAGTCAGATCTTTGCAATACCTATTTGTGGAAATTATTTCAAGTGGACTTGGTAATAGCCACGTTTAGAAGAGAACAAAGCAGTATGGTGAAGACTATGTATACCCCTCAAGTCTCAACTCAAGCTTTGACATCTTAGAAGTTAATGTGAATTTAGTAATATAATCACTGCTTTTGAAGGTGCATTTATCTTTATCAAAATAGCATAACAGAATTCTGAAATCTGGCAACTTCTGCATAGGACACATAAATCAGGGTTGAGCTGCTCTGGCCATATTCTATGAAGAAATAAGAATGAATGACATTTCCCAATCTCATTTATAATTTAGAATCCAAAATCAGCACCTATGTAATCAAAGACTTAAAGCTTTCCTTCTATTTATTAAGGCTCTGAAGGGTCTGTTTTTAAATTAATTCATGTTTTGAATAATTAATATATGCACACAATAAAACTTTTGAAATATAAAAGAGATTTACAGTGAAAAGAAAGTCTTGTTCTTACTTCTGTTCCCAGCTCTTTCTCTGAGGTTACCACTGTTACAGGTTTTCTGTGCATCCCTCTAGCCTGTGAGTACCATTTGTTTCTTGGATAGTGAATGGCAGTCCACTATACAATGCTGTTCTGTGTTTTGCATTTTTCTCTCTTAGACATCGTATGAATGAATACAATAAGAACAATGTTAATTATTTTTTATTGCATGTTTAGTATGAACTAGGTACTGTTCTAACCACTTTAAACACACACACACACACACACGCACACACACACATCCATAAAGCTGGTACTACTATTATCACAATTTTACAGATGAGGAAGGTGAAATCCAAAGAGGAAACGCAACTTCCTCAAGGTTCCATAGCTAGTTGAGTTTTGACAGAGTCTAGAAAAATGGAGATGACTCATTTTTCTTAATGGCTGTATTATATGCTACTGCATAGATACTTCATATTCTGATTGTTCAGATTCTTACTAATAAGCAATTAGGTTGGTCCCAATCTTTATCTTTTGTAAACAAAGCTGCAAGAATATGCTTGAAAAATATGTCATTTCACACATATGAGTGTATCTGTAGGATGATTTCTTAGAAGTTGAATTTTTAAGTCAAAGGGTGTATGCATTTTAATTTTGATAGAATTGTGCCAGTTTGTCCTCTGTGCACAATGTGCCAATGATGTTTCGTTGTAGGGCTTGATTTTAACTGCTACTGGATGCTGTTCTTAAAGCACACCCATTGCGCCTGAGTTCTCCCTCCACTGCCTCAGTAGGGAAACTAGAACTGCTTATGTCCCCTTTTAGGACTGGGTCTGGCATCCACTATCAACAGGAGGTTTTATTGGTAGAAGATGGGAAACCCAGTACATGATGACTATATTTTGGGCTCTGTGCCAGATGTTTAATCTCTAAGCATCCTTGAGGAGTTAGATTCCTGCGTCTCAAATGAGGAAGCAGAAATTTAGAGAGACACACAGTGAAAAACAAGGATTTCAACAGATGCCAAGATGTGGTTCTTCTTGATTTTATATTGTCTGTCCTTGAAAAATACATATTACGTTATAGATTTTTGAATCAATTCTTATTAGAACAAACCAATAGAGTTATAAGTAGAGTCTGAGATATGTAAGCCATGTACCACCTAATAACGTTTTGGTCAACAACCAACCAGATACACCAGCACTTACCATTGTGTTACAATTGCCCACAATATTCAGTACAGTAACATGGTGTATGGGTTTGTACCCATAACTATACCATATAGCCTAGGTGTGTAGTAGGCTATACCATCTAGATTTGTGTAAGTACATTCTATGATATTAACACAATGACAAAATTGTCCAGTGATACATTTCTCAGAATTTTTCCTGTAATTAAATGATGCATGACTTAATCTCCTCGCACACTGATTCTGCAGTGAATTCTCCAGAGGACACCAGTTGAGTGTCCTCTATTTCAATTCAATTCTGACACTCTCTACCTAGAGATAGCATCAGATCCCACAGGCTGAGAGCTCAGTCCCACAAGACTGCCCCCTACTTCAGATGCCAGTTTTAAGCACAGGTTGTGATCTTTGCTTCTGAGTGACTGGCTATAAATTAGGGTTCTAAGGACCTCTTCCTTGGGTTCAATTAATTTGCTAGTCTGGCTCACAGAACTCAGGGAAACACTTTATTTATATTTATCCATTTATTATAAAGGATATTACAAATGATACAGATGGGTGGGCGGATGGCAGAGATGCATAAGTCAAGGCATGTGGGAAGGAACGTGGTTTTTCCATGGTGGGCACGCTACCCTCTAGCAACCTCTGTGTGCGTTACCCAGAAGCTCTCCAAACTCTGACCTTTGGGTTTTTATGGAGGCTTCATTATGTAAGTATGATTTATTCCATCATTGGCCACTGGAGATCAACTCAACTTTCAGACCCTCTGCCCTCCCTGGAAGTTGAGGGGTGGGGTTGAAAGTTCTGTTCTAATCATGTTTTGGTCTTTCCTGTGACCAGCCTCCCACTCTGAGGCTATCTAGAGGTCCCCAGTCACCAGTAATGCCATTAGCATACAAAAGACACTCTTATCACTCTGGAGATTCCACGGGTTTTAGGAGCTGTGTGCCAGGAAATGAGGATGAAGACCAAATATATATGTGTATATATATCTATATGCCTATATATAGATATATTTCCAATATCTCATAAGAATAGTAAATATAATGACTAAATTTAAATGTTGAGAGGGTTTTCTTTAATTAGTACATATCCTAAGTGAATCAACCATAGTTCAGAAATAAACACAAAAGTTTAAAATAATCCTGTTACACGATATTATTTTACACATTGAAGAAGACATTTTCTCTTCCTGTTTCTAAGGTGGTTTTAATTTTTCTCTTCAAGATATGGGACTTCAATGGATATTGTCACCACACATTAAATGTTGGGCAAGATGGAGCTGTGGATATTTCACAGATCCTGGTTCTTAAGAAGACAATACTGGTTACAGGTTGGCAGAGGTATGATTATGCTTCATGCAAAACTATAGGAAGATAAAAAGTGAATGTTTTCATTTGAATTACAATCTAAAAGAAAAAAGAACATAGAAATTTTAACTGATTCTGAGTCATTAAATGACTGGTGACATAGGTGAGTGATACTCTAGTTGGAATTGATTGAATGCTTAGTGAATAAAATATTATCAGATCACATAGCTTAAGTGGCTTTGAGAAGTGTTATAGGGCTATCTTCTTCTGGCTTTGGGAATTTGAATGTCTTTCAGATGGGGATGTAATACCACTACCTGAGTTCCAAAAGTTTCCCAAATTTTATAGTCAATAAATTCTTAACGTGTAGGTTACGTTACTTCAGCTGTAAAGGAAGCTTACTGCTTCCTTTCTTGTGACTTATTTCCAATTGCAACACAAGAGGAAAATAGCCCAGTGAGTTCTGTGTGAACATCTTCTTTGTACTGGTGCAGAAAGGGGCTTTTCACAAGCCACTTACTCTTCTTGAGGAGCAACGCCTTCATTACATTATAAGGAAAATTACTTTTCTTTCCTTTTTTCCTGTGAGAACTAAGGGATCATAAACAGGGCCTTTCCTATGGCATTGTATAAGCACTAGGAAAATTAAAGTGTGATATGTTTTGAAAATATGTTGTCCATAAATGTAAAAGTTCACAAAGTATTGTTCTAATGGATAATTTACCCAACATTATTCACTATAGAACTATTATCTTAATAGTTTGAATCTAGGATTAAATCACATTTAACACCTAGACAATCAGTAGTATATATTTGGGGATTTTTATTAATCATAGGAAAGACTTTTCTTCCAATGCAATGTACATATACAGACTGGCAAACGCAATGCTCCACACTTCTTCATGTTCAAGGGTAGTTTGACAATAAGAAAGAAAGCATAGTCTAGATTATTCTACTTGATAGGAACTAATTCAATCACCCTTACCTTTGAAGGACAATACTTCATATCTCTGAGAGTAATCATGATCCATTATCTACTCACAGCCACTCCAACACTCTCTGATCTAATGATCTCTACAATTAGGCTGTGCTAAGGAATAATTTTAATTCTTTAATATCATGAATAATTTTAATTCTTTAATATCATCTTTAATTCTTTAATATCATGGGTAGATGTGTGATATCTAACTAATCCAATTTAAATTTTAAACATAACAAAAAGGAATTTAAAAAATTAATCAGTTTAATTTAAAACTTGGACATACCTTCTTCTTTATTTTTAGATATCCATACTTAAAAATTAGGATCAAATAAAAGATTTTTTGACTGCTTACAAAAGGAAATTTAAACAATTAAATGTATACAGTTAAATGTATACAATTAAATGTATACATCTAAACAATTAGATGTATACAGTCACATAAAAGTGGTTTAAAGTAGCATCTGATGTTCTCATCTATGTTGGTGGGTGGTCACTTTCTATAATTTGGGTAGGAAGCTTTGGGAAAACTGGAATGAGAGTAAAGAAAGTTATCATTCTTCCTATCTTTCTCCATTTTTTGCATCTTCCTCAAGACTGTCAGGACTTGGAAACCTTAGTTGAAATTAAAAATTGAATTAATATATTCTCCGTTATATTATTCCATTTTGATATTGGTAGATTCAAAAATTATATTTTCTAAGTCAGAGGCTTTATATCCTTTTTTTTTTTTTTTTTTTTTTTTACCAGAAGTCATTTAACTGAAGAGGCAAGAGGGCAGGTAACTCTTTAGATATGGTTTGGGAAGGATGGACCATTAAACCAAGTCCTTCACAGTTTGGTGATCAGAGAAGAAATAACTGGAAGATTGACAGTCATCTTATTTAGCTTTCTTGAAAACACAGAGAGATACTTTGAGGTGAAGTTGTAGCTATAACTTCAGGCTGTATCTAAATACAGAGATTGGTTCGATAATTTTTCACAGGATGGAATAGAAATTACATTTACTAAGTGCGGTACCTAAATACCATCCAATTTATTTTATTTTTAGTGCTGTGTAGCATTAGGCTGTTTACACACATTATGTAATTTAATCCTTAGCTTCATTCTGGAAGGTAGGCAACGTTTTATACATACCTCAAATCTCTGTCTTCAGCTGTTGTCTCTCTAAGTGCACTTACCCATTTGCTTGCTGGCTATGTCTTAGTGCAGTCCCAAATTCAACATGGTCTAAACTAAAATCATTATTTATTTTCCTCTCCAAAACCTACTGCTCTTAGATTTGGAGCTTCAGTTAATTGTCATAAATCTGGACATCCATCTTGCTTCTTCCTTTTCACAACTTTACAGCCAAGTAGTCCCAAAGTCTTACCTACTTGATATCCTAAATATTTCTCAAACCTGCTCCTGTAAGCACCACAGCCACATTATTCAGAGCATCATTGCTATTTGAGTGAATGCCACTGTCTTCTAATTTGTAGTTTCTTCTAGTAATGCCCACTTGTCACCCCTTAAATGGATTCTATACACTTTAGCTACAATGATTTCTTTCTACAATGAATTCTATGTTACCTCCTTATTTAAAATCTTGTCAGAGTGTCTACAAAATAAATCTGAATAAATCTCCCTCTGGCCTGGACCTATTCTTTATTCTCTAGCTTCATTTTCACCCATTTTTGTGTATATTCTAAATTCTATCACATAGCAGCCTATTGTCAGTATGTTTCCAAGCAAACTATACCATTTTTTACTCCCATGACTTTATTTTCTCCTCTTACCTAGAAATTCCTCCCCAATTTTTTTTCATGTGTCTTATTCATATTTTTTCCTAATTCAGAACTCTTTCAGGTATCTTCTGCACCAGGACATTTCTCTTAACTCACAGGATAGAAGTAGGCCACCTTTTGTCTGTGCCCTCTCTAATTCCTTGCATTTGATTTAACGTAGGTATACATATGTATATGTGTGTGTATGTATATATATATATATATGCCATATATATATGCTTAATAGATGCTTAGTGATATATGTTGAATGATTTAATAATGTTTGTTGGATAGACAAGGAAACTTAAGATTAGGGAGATTAACTACCCATGGTCATATTCCTAGTAGGAGGCAAGAAGCATAGATAGTAAAGTCTACTCTCTCTTCACAATGTCTAAGAAGTCTAAGAATCATCAAACCATTTTTCACAAGGCAGGATACTGAGGCTTGGAGAGATTGGGTAGTTTGGCCAAGGTTATAAAGCTAGTGGTAGGCAGCTGAGTTAGAATTCTATGCCAAAGTCTATGCTCTTTTCATCCCTGCTTTGTGGACTGGGTGCAAATGGAGTCATAAAATCATGAGAAAGCAATTGTATTTTTTAAATAAATAATTAATTGAGTAGGTTTGTCATTCCAGTCAAATCTTATAAATCAGTTTTGTACATAAAAATAAGCACACACACACATTCACACAAACACATATTAGCAACACAAAGATTTAGCTTATTGTATTTTTTTCCCCTTTCCTTCTCACAAATATTTGAAAACTATACCAAGGCTGAAAGCACTGGGTTAGGAACTGTGAACTGTTAGACTGAATGTGAAAAATCATGATTTCTATTATCAAGGGAATCACATTTTATTTGGCAAATCAACATACACAAGGTGGGAAATGGTAAGCACCATCGTTTGGTCCTAAGCAAAATAAATTAGAGAGCCCATGTTGGTATACATATTTAGGAATTCATGTTTAGAAATATGGTCATTCATATCTAGAGAACTTTTCTGTTAGAAAAAAGAGGCCTCAATTTCAGAACTCTTAGACATGTTTCTTGTCATTTTAAGGGAAATGTACTTGGAGACAAAGTTGTGAATTGACAGAGTCAATTAAAAATTACCTGGTTGAATTCTCAGCCATATTTACACTGGAAAAATTAAATAAATACATAATCAGTTAGCTTTAAATTTGTTCAAAGTAAACATGTAATATGTGTAGTTCTAATAAAATCAAGTATTCTTAATAGTTTAAGATTTTATCAATTCCCACAATTCTATGATTCAATACTTACAGCTTCCTAAAACATAAGCTCTTAATTTCTCCCACTTTTTCAGCTTTCTGTAAAGGGAAAATCTCTGTGTCTTTTCCTCTAGCTTTATCAAGGTATAATTGACAAATAAAAATTATATATGTCTACAGTATACAAGGTAATATTTTGATATCTGTATACATTGTAAAATGATATGATTAAATCAAGCGAATTAATACATCCATCACCTTATATACTTATTGGGTTGTTTTGTGAAAAACCTTTGGTTATGAACATTTTATTTCCTTAAAACATCTAGATGTATACATATACTAAAAAATAGAATCTTTCATATAATTTGAAATAATTCTGAAAATTTTGTTGATAGCAGCATCCTTCACAGAGCACTGTAAAAAGTAGGTGCTCAATATATTAATAGCTGTTGATAAAATTTGAGTTTTAAAAGTAATTTTTAAGTGAAATAAGACTAAGGATTTGAAGTTACTCAAGAATGAAACCTATCTATCACAAGATATTAAATTCTTAATAATCACTTTACTAAGGAACTATAACCCTATTTGACTCAACTGTTCTCTATTATTAGGATAAGAATCAGAATGAATATTTCCAAACTTGTGACTTATTCTAGATAAGCTATGTTGAAGGTAAGGAGGGGGTAGGTTTGTTTGAAATTCACAAATAATCTTTAAAGCTAATTTTGTGATTATTTCAGTGTTCAAAATTTGACTTCAGAAATTTAGGTAAATAGGAAAAAAAACAAAAACAAAAGGAACTGATATATATTGAACTAATTCTCTACCTTTGAGGTACTCCTTTTAAGACTAAAAGGCGATGAATTGAAGGGCAGGTATTAAGAAGACTTACTATAATTGGATTAACAACGTGAACAATTAATCCTTGAGGGAACACGTAGCCGAATGTGTTTTGTGTTCTCTCCCTAACAATTTCTACATAATAAATTTTGGTCAAAAAGTTATTTTTCTAGCTCTTTCATCCTAGAAAAAAGGATGATTTTAATCCTTTTGTTTATTTTTGTATTTTTTTGCCCTTGACAGGTAAACTAATTTTGCTCTCACAGAATTGGTTATCATATCTAAATTCTGAATTAGAGATGTGATTTATTTTCACAAGATGATACAATGACTCAGTGGCAGTACTCTTGGGATTTCAAATGTGCAATGTGGAATGGAGCTAGTAAACTCATTCAATGCTGGAAAGAAAAAGTCTCTTGGACTTCAAAAATGGCCTTAAAATTGGCTCATTCTGAACTTTAATTTTACTCTTGGCAAAAGTACAAACTTAAAAACAGTTATCTTTGAAATGGAAAAAGTAAGAACTACAGTGTAGATTCTTAAGTTATTTTAAGGATAACTGTCATTTCAAATGAAAGTTTCAGGTTAGGTTTAAGAGTAAGGTGGCAGCTTATTAGTTCCTTGACAATTTGACACATAAGGTCAACTATCAGAAGGGCTACTTGTTATACTATCTTATAGAACGAATTTTGTGCCTTTTGGTGGTATTCTCTGCATGTATCTAGTATATCTATTTAATATGAGTATCTTGGCAAAAGACATTTGACACTGAATTTTGGCTGAGATATAATAGAAAAGATATAGGATTGACCTCTTCCTTCCCATTCCCACCCTATATTCTCCAATCCCAAGGGTTTCTCTTTAACCAAACTTACCAGCAGGTAAAGAAAAATTTAAGCATATATTCACATAAAGCTATTATGAGATTAAACTGTAATTTCAAAGATTCAAATTACCTAATTGATATTACCTTGTGAATCTTCACTAATATTCTTAAAATAATATTAATATGTTATTGATTGTTTTAAAAATAGAATAATTCATACATTGATTCAGCAAATATTTATTAAATGCTTATTATGATGTGCTAAGTATTATTCTAAGCATTGCTGATGCAGAAGGAAAAAAACAAAATCCTTGCATTCCTAGAGCTTATTTTATGATAGGAGAGACATATAAAATAAACAAATAAGTATAGAACACAATGTCATGCAATTATTAAGTGTTATGAAGAAAAATGAAGTAGGATGAAGGGTAAGAGACTCACAGGAGAGCCTTGAGATTGATAGAGTGGTCAGGGAAGGCTGACCTGAGGAGGTGACATTTAAGCAGAAAATTTTTCCTACATTCATTTGACAAGTGTTTATTGAACACTTAATATGTGTAGGTAGGTCACCATGCTTGCTACTGTGAGGCTATAAGACTAAGACAATCCATGGTTTCTAAGAATTTACAATGTAGCCGAGGAGCTGAAACTATATAACACTAAATATTATAAGTAAAAACGTGAAAGATATAATAAGATGTCAGAAGAGGGCACTATTTCTTTCCATGCTAGTCATTAAGGAAGCCTACCAAAGTAAGATAAGCTCTAGAGCAGGGGTCCTCAAACTACAGCCTGTGGGCCACACACGGCACACTGAGGACATTTACCCAGCCCACCGGGTGTTTTTGCCACCACTGCCTGTCCTGCTTAGCAGCCGACTTGTCCTGGGCCCACAGTGCGCATGTGTGGAATGTGTGCCGCACTCTCCAACGGCCCTCCAACAGTCTGAGGGACAGTGAACTGGCCCCTTGTTTAAGAAGTTTGAGGACTCCTGCTCTAGAAAATAGAATAGGTATGTAGATAGGTAGATGTGGGTCTGTATGTGAAAGGAAATTCCTAGACGTATGGAAAAGCATACTACCAGTGAAAACAAAGCAGCTAGAAAAGTAAGGGGTGCATAGAGAACAATGAGAATACTGTTTGAGTTGGATAAGAAGGCATGCTTCAGAAATGTAGCCCTTGAATACCTTTAACAGTTCAAAACAGCTGCTTCAAGCAAGAAATTGATTTGAAATCTTGTATTCTATTTCCAAAACTCAGGCAAACTTTGCATTCTATTGCTTTAATTCGTCTACCTTTATTTTAATAAAAAACTATTTCCTTCAAGTTTTGGGGGATAGAATTAACACTTAAGGTGTACTATATTTATAGTGTAGCTTTCAGTGCCCTGTAACATTTAGTCATACATTCACATATAACTTTGAAAAGCAAGTATTGAAGAATAGAAATAAAGTATTATTTTAAAAATGCATTAGATTATGTGCACATATAATGATAACATTCATCGAGTGTCAGGCAGGTGGGAAGGGGTAGAAGGGATGGGTGTATTCACACCTAATGGGTACGGTGTGCACCGTCTGGGGATGGGCATGCTTGAAGCTCTGACTCACGTGAGGCAAAGACAATTTATGTAACCTAAACATTTGTACTCCTGTAATATTCTGAAATAACAAAAAGTGCCTTAGACCTAAATATTATTGGGTCTTGAATAGCAGGCCCACACATTTGAATTTTATAATGTAGGAAATGGAAAATTGGTAAATGTTTTTATTTATTTGTTTTATTTCAAAGTATTATGAGGGTCCAAATATTTTTGGTTACATGGATTTTTTTTTTTTTTTTTTGAGACAGAGTCTCACTCTGTTGCCTGAGCTAGAGAGCAGTGGCATCATCAGAGCTCACTGCAACCTGGAATTCCTGGGATCAAGCGATCCTCCTGCCTCGGCCTCCTGAGTGGCTGGGACTATAGGCAGGTGCCAACACGCACACCTAATTTTTTCTATTTTTAGTAGAGACAGCATGTGGCTCTTGCTCAAGGTGGTCTTGATCTCCTGACCTCAACTGATCCTCCTGCTTTGGCCTCCCAGAGTGCAAGTATTATAGGCGTGAGCACCGTACCCGGCCCATGGATCACTTTTCTAATGCTTGAGTAATGGTTATAAATGTGCCTGTCATTTACATAGCGTTCATTGTACCTGTTAGGTATGTTTTTGCCCATCCCCTCCACTTTCATTCCCTCTGCTTGATATCCATTGAAATTTACTTCCCTCTATGCACATGTGTGCTCATCGGTTAGTTCCAATTTAATAGTGAGTACATGTGGTGTTTGTTTTTTTCATTCTTTAGATACTTCACTTCAGATAATGGTCTCCAGTTCTGTCCAATTTGTTGGAAAAGGCATTAAGTCACCCTTCCTCATGGCTAAGTAGTATTCCATGATGTACATATACCACATTTTGTTAATCTACTCATGAATTGACCAGCACATGAGTTGATTCCACATCTTTGCAAATGTGAATTGTGCTGCAATAAACATTCAAGTGCAGATGTCATTTTGATAAAATAATTTCTTTTCCTTTGGGTAAATTCTCAGTAGTGGGATTGCTGGATCAAATAGTAGGCCTACTGTTAGTTCTTTAAGGTGTCTCTTCGAAACTGTTTTCCACAGAAGTTGTACTAACTTACAGCTCCACCAACAATGTAGAAGTATTCCTTTCTTTCTGCATTCATGTCAGCATCTATTGTTCTTGGAATTTTTAATAAAATCCATACTAACAGGGGTAAGGTGATATCTCATTATGGTTTTCATTAGCATTTACCTGATGATTAGTGACATTGAGCATTTTTTCCCTATGTTTATTGGCCATTTGTCGATCTTCTTTTGAAAAGCTCTGTTTTGTCTTTTGTCCACTTTTTGATGGACTCGTTTGACTTTTCTTACTAATGTTTTTGATTTCTTTGTAGATTCTGGTTACTAGCCCTTTATTGGATGTATAGCTTGTAAATATTTTCTCCCATTCTGTAGTTTGCCTATTTGCTCTGTTGATTATTTCCTGGGGTGTGCAGAGGCTTTTTAATGTAATCAAATCCCATTTATTTATTTTTGTTGTTGCTGTGATTACTATTGAGGTCTTTTTCATAAATTCTTTGCCTAGGCTGATATCTAGAAGAGTTTTCCCAACATTTTCTTCTAGTATTCTTATGGTTTTATGCCTTACATTTAAGTCTTTTATCCATTTTGAATTAATTTTTGTGACTGGTGAGAGATGTGGATCCCATTTCATTCTTCTGCAATTTTCCCAGCGCCATTTATTGAATAGGGATTCTTTTCTCTAGTGTATATAATTGTCTGCATTGTCAAAGATCAGCTGGCTGTATGTGGATGGTTTTATACCTGGGTTCTCTGCTCTGTTCCATTGGTCTGTATTGCTATTTTTTTCCAATACCATGCTGTCTTAGTTACTATAGGCTTGTAGTATAGTTTGAAGTCTTGTAATATGATGCCTCCAGATTTGTTCCTTTTGCTTAAGATTGTTTTGGCTATTTGGGTTTTTTCCTGTTTCCAAACGAAGTGTAGAATTATTTTTCTAGGTCTGTGAAATATGACATTGATATTTTAGTGGGGATTGCATTGAATCTGTAAATCACTTTGGGCAGTATGGACATTTTACCAATGTTGATACTACCAATCCATTAGCATAATATGTTTTTCCATTTGTTTGTGTCATCTTTGATTTCTTTCCTGACTGTATCATTGTTTCCTTTGTAGAGATCTCTCACCTCCTTGCTTAAGTATATTCCTAGGTATTTTATTTTCTTTGTAGCTATTGTGAATGGTATTGAGACTTTGATTTGATTTTCAGCTTGCCTGTTATTGGTGTATAGGAATACTACTTATTTATGCAAATTGTACCCTAAGACATTGCTTAACTTATGTATCAATTCTAGGAGTCTCTTGCTATAATCTTTGGGATTTTCTAAATATAAGATTATATCATCAACAAAAAGCAATAGTTTGAAACAATGATACAGTCAGGAAAGAAATCAAAGATGACACAAACGAATGGAAAAACATATTATGCTAGTGGATTGGTAGTATCAACATTGGTAAAATGTCCATACTGCCCAAAGTGATTTACAGATTCAATGCAAAAGAAAAGAAAGAATTTTCTTTTCTTGCCTGCTTGATTTGGCTAGGACTTCCCACACTATGTTTACTAGAAGTGGGGACAATAGGCATCCTTGTCTTGTTCCAGTTCTTAGTGGGAATGCTTTCAGCTTTTCCCCATTCAGTATAATGTTGGTTGTGGGTTTTCCATATATTGCCTTTGTAACTTTGACATGTTTCTTCTATGCCTAGTTTGTTGTTCAGCATCATGAAAGTGTGCTGAATTTTGTCAAATGCTTTTTCTGCCTCTATTGAGATGATCACATGATGATCTGTTTATGTGATGAATGAATCACATTTATCAACTTGTGTATGTTAAATCATCCTTGCATCCCCGGGATGAAGCCCACTTGGTCATGGTGAATTATTATTATTATTGTTATTATTTTTTTGATGTCCTGTTGAATTAAGTTTGCTAATATTTTATTGAGGATTTTTGCATCTATATTCATAAGGGATATTGGTCTGTAGTTTTCTTTTTTTGTTGTGTCCTTTCCTGGCTTTGGTATCAAGGTGATACTAGCTTTGTAGAATGAGTTGGGAAAGATTCCCTCCTTCTTGATGTTATGGTATAATTTCTGCAATATGGATGCCAACTTTTTTTTGTAGATCTGATAAAATTCAGCTGTGAATCCATCTGGTCTAGGAGCTTTATTTTTGTTGGAAGCTTTTTTATAGCTGCTTCAATCTTGTTGCTTGTTATTGGTCTATTCGGGAGTTCTACTTCATCCTGATTTAGCCTAAGGAAGCTGTGTGTTTTTAAGATTTGTCCATTTCCTCTATGTTTTTGAGTTTATATGCATAGAGATTTTCACAGTATTTACAGATGATATTTTGTATTTCTGTGGCATCAGTTGTAATGTCTCCTTTTTCATTTCTGATTGAGCATATTAGTGTCCTTTCTCTTCTTTTCCTGGTTAATCTAGCAAGAAGTCTATCAAATTTATTTTTTTTTTCAAAGAACCAACTTTTTGTCTCATTGAGCTTTTGTATTATTTTATTGTTTTTAATTTCATTTAGTTCTGCTTTGACCTTACTTATTTCTTTTCTTCTGCTGGCTTTGGCTTTGGTTTACTCTTCCTTTTCTAGTCCTTTGAATATGTTATTAGATTTTTTTTAAATTTTGCGATCTTTTCATTATAGGCAATTAAGGCTATGAATTTTCCCCTTAAGACTGCTTTTATTGAATCTCATAGGTTTTGATAGTTTGTGTGCCCTTTGTCATTCAGTTCAAGGAATCTTTTGATTTTCATCTTAATTTCATCATTGATCCAATAAAAGTTCAGCAAAAGGTTGCTTAATTTCCATGACTTTGTGTAAAATTCAGTGTTTCTCTTGATTTCTAGTTTTATTCCACTGTGATCTGAGAAGGTACATGGTATGCTTTCCATTTTTTTGTATTTTTTGAGTCATGATTTGTGGCCTAAAATATGATCAATCTTGGAGAATGTTCTAAATGCTGAGGAGAAGATTGTATATTCAGTATTTGGGGGGTAAAATGTTCCATAAATGTCTGTTAGACCCATTTTTTCTGGAGTCCCATTAGTGTCCAATGTTTCTTTATTTATTTTCTGCTTGGATGATCTTTCTAGTTTTGTCAGTGGGATGTTGAAGTCCCTGGCAATTGTTGGTGAATGTTTGGGCATTAGCCTTATCTTTTATCATGCTGTTTCCTTCCTTCCTGACCTAGAATGCTTTCATCACCCAAATCCTACCTTTCTTTTATGGTCCAGTTCAAATATCAGCCCTCAACTCAGCTTTCTGTGATTTCTACACTGGGCTTTCATTAGCACTTACCATATTTTACCTTGCATTTAGTCATTTTATGTTCATGGCTCTATACTCTGAAGCATCATAAACAGGAGCTTCTTCATAGAAAACAAGAAATGCTTATAGAATAAATGTAAGCATTCCAGAAGAGAATGGTTAATCTAGTAGCAAGATGAAGAATGTACCAGCCATGATAGACTAGAGGCAGTGAAATTAATTAGAAGGATGTTATAGTTGTTCAACCATGAGGTGGCAAGCACTGGTAGGATAATTAGGACACTTTTAAAGTGGTGAGAATAGGGAAGTGAAAAGAGAATGAGGGTGAAGACACCTAGCCTATAGTTGGAAATGCTCATTTGAGATGTGGATGACATAGATGGAAGGAGAGGCTTAGCATAGGCTGGTAGCCAGAGATCAAATCATCAAGTGGAAACAAGATAATATTGGTGCCCCCACAATTTAATTTTTACACTCCCCTCTTCCTTGTCAGGCATGAAGCATTTCATTCTTTGCTCATCCTGACCTGTCCCCAATTCACCAGTAGTGCTTTAAGATACTGACATATCTAATACTATTCTTTCTTTATGTTGAAAATGTATCTGTCTTATGTCCCACTTATCTGGAGTGGCATTTTCCAAATGTATTCCATACATAGTAGTTCTTCAAGATACTGTGGACTCTATGAGAATGGGCACTGTTGTGAGTGTAGTCTGGGAAATCCCACAATGAAAGTTAACATGCTAAATGAGAAGCTTTGGTGAAAGAGACTTTATTTAAACTACCAAACATTATTTATTCATACATCCACTCCCCCCTTTTAATTGTTATTGATGCAAAATCTCTTAGTGGTTTCATTGTATCTATGTGGGGAAACTTTACGTTAGGGTCTTGATGATAGATAACTAATCTGATATGTAGCTATGTGCTTGGTATTAATGGTTGGGAAAGAATAATTAACCTTATGATGTTAAATATTCATAATCTACCAGAAAATTCAAATTGAGAATCCAAAAGAAAATTTAGTGTAGGAAGTTCAGTATTGTGGATGATAAGTGGGGATTAAAAATTTGAGCAGCAGAGTCTTTTAGACCTCGTCAATCATACCGCCCAAGTGGATAATGGCTACTCAATATCTATATCAATTTTAGATCCACAGCTAAATTCTATATCCATTTTACTAGGGCTATTACTTTGTTTCGACTCCAGAACTTCAATCAATTTTTCATCCAGTCTGAAGAATGGAAAGGAGGAGTACAGCACCATGATGACATTTTGTGTGCTGCGTTTTTACCTCCACAAACTCTTGCTACAGGTGAATTGAAACTTCACTTGACAATTATTGGTGACAATTTGGTTAGTTTTGGCTCACTCACTTTTAGAAGGGCCTTTTCTCAGCTGCAAAATAAATAGATTTCTTTTTTGTTTAAATTTATAACAGTTGTACATATTTATGGGGCACAACATGATGTTTTAGTACATGTACAAATTGTGTAAGAGTCAAATCAAGTAATTAGCATACTCATCACCTAAAACATATACAATTTCTTAGTGAGGAAGACACTCAAAAATCTCTCTTCTAGCTATTTTGAAACGTGCAATACATTATTCTTAACTGTAGTTATGCTACTATGCAATAGAACACTAAAACTTATTCCTCCTACTTAAGTAGCTTTGTACCTGCTCATCAGTCTCTCATTATGACCCCTTATCTCCTCCCTCCACCATCCTTTGGTAACCATTATTTTAATTTCTATGAGAATAACATTTTAGATCCCAAAAATGAGATTGTGAGATATTTGTCTTTCTGTCTCTAGCTTATTTCACTTTATGTAATGTTCTCTAGGTTTATCGATGTTGCTGTGAATGACAGGATTTCATTATTTTTTATGGCTAAATAGAATTCCATTGTGTATATATAACACATTTTCTTTATCCATTTATCCATTGATGGACATTTAGTTGATTCTAAATATCTTGGCTATTGTGAATTATACCATAATAAACAGGAGAGTATATATCTCTTCAGCAAACTGATTTCATTTCCTTTGGCTATATACTCAGTAGTGGAATTGCTGGATCATATGGTAGTGCTATTTTTAATTCCTTGATACTATTTCCCATAAAGGCTATGCTGATTTACATTCTGAGCAGCCATATATAAGTGCTCACTTTTGTCCACATCCTCACCAACACTTGTTATCTTTTGATTTTTTTTTTTTTTTAAGACAGAGTCTCGCTTTGTTGCACAGGCTAGAGTGAGTGCCGTGGCGTCAGCCTCGCTCACAGCAACCTCAAACTCCTGGACTCAAGCGATCCTACTGCCTCAGCCTCCCGAGTAGCTGGGACTACAGGCATGCGCCACCACGCCCGGCTAATTTTATATATATATTAGTTGGCCAATTAATTTCTTTCTATTTATAGTAGAGACGGGGTCTCGCTCTTGCTCAGGCTGGTTTCGAACTCCTGACCTCGAGCAATCCGCCCGCCTCGGCCTCCCAGAGTGCTAGGATTACAGGCTTGAGCCACCGCGCCTGGCCATTGATTGTTTGATAGTAGCCATTCTTACTGGAGTAAAGTTATATCTCATTGTAGTTTGCATTTGCATTTCCCAATGATTAGTGATATTGAGCATTTTTTCATACACTTGTCAACCATTTTGTATGTCTTTTTTTGAGCAATGTTTATTCAGATCTTTTGCCCATTTAAAAATCAAGTTATTTGGTCTTTTTGTTATTGAGTTGTTTGATTTTCTTATATATTTTGGATATTAGCCCCTTCCTTATCAGAGGTATAGTTTGAAACTCCATTTTCCCATTTTGGTAGGTTGTCACTTTGCTCTCTTAATTGTTTCCCTTGAAAATGAACAGATTTCTTAAAAAAGCAGTTCTTATTCCTTTTGGTCTTTATTTATAAGGCAATACATTAGTGGTTATGACCATTGTATGCCTGGCTTGATGGCTTCAAATCCTGGTCCTACCACTTGCTGCAGCATAATATTGAACAAGTTATTTAAACTCTAAATCATAGTTTTCTCGGTTTAATAATATTATAATGTATATAGTTTGATTTATAGTACAGATTATCCATGCAAAGGTTTTACATAGTGCTCAGCACATAATAAGCTCATCAATAAATAGTATCTTTTATTTTTATTGTCCATTTTCCAGGAGTAGCATTAGGGCTATTGGGTATGAATCACACCTTGAAACATCACTTGGATGTTTCATAATAGGAACATATTAATCCTTAGGCATAATTTAGACTCAATAATCTTGGTTAGAGACTGTCCTTACAAAGCGTCTACAAATCCAAGCTCTTAAAATGATCCATAAGCATGCTTTGATATGACATACTAAAGAGGATAAAAAATTGTTGCATTATTTCTGGCCAAAGAAAGCAATTTATAGAGAAAGATTACACCATGAACTTTTCAAGTCCATATTTTGACAGCCTATATTGTTTTTTTTTTTTTTTTTTTTTTTTTTTTTTTTATTTTGGCATATTATGGGGGTACAGATTTTAAGGTTTCAATAAATGCCCATTCCCCCCCTCCCCCCAAAAGTCTGAGTCTCCATCATGACCATCCCCCAGATGGTGCACATCTCACTCACTATGTATGTATATACCCGCCCCCCTCCCCCCTCCCACCTGCCCAATACCCTATTACTGTAGCACCTATGTGTCTACTTAGGTGCTACTCAGTTAATACCAGTTTGCTGGAGAATATATCTGGTGCTTGTTTTTCCATTCTTGGGATACTTCACTTAGTAGTATGGGTTCCAGCTCTAACCAGGAAAATATAAGGTGTGCTATATCACCATTGTTTCTTAGAGCTGAATAGTACTCCATGGTGGACATATACCACATTTTATTAATCCATTCTTTGATTGATGGGCACTTGGGCTGTTTCCACAGCCTTGCAATTATGAATTGTGCTGCTATAAACATTCGAGTGCAGGTGTCTTTTTTGTAGAGTGTCACTGGATCATTTGGGTAGATGCCCAGCAATGGGATTGCTGGATCAAATGGTAGATTCACTTGTATTGCTTTAAGGTATCTCCATATTGCTTTCCACAGAGGTTGAACTAGTTTGCAGTCCCACCAGCAGTGTAGGAGTGTTCCTCTCTCTCCGCAACCACGCTAGCATTTATTGTTTGGAGATTTTTTGATAAAGACCATTCTCACAGGGGTTAAGTGATATCTCATTGTGGTTTTGATTTGCATTTCCCTGATGATTAGAGATGTTGAGCATTTCTTCATATGTTTGTTGGCCATTCTTCTGTCTTCTTTAGAAAAATTTCTGTTCAAGTCCTTTGCCCACTTTTTAATGGGGTTATTTGATTTTTTCTTCCTAATTTTCGTGAGTTCTAAGTATATTCTAGTTATCAGTCCCTTATCGGATGCATAGGATGCAAAAATTTTCTCCCATTCTGTAGGCTGTCTGTTTACTTTCATGACTATTTCTTTGGCTGTGCAGAAGCTTTGTAGTTTGATCATGTCCCATTTATTTATTTTTGTTGCTGCTGTGATTGCCTTTGGGGACTTCTTCATAAACTCTTTGCCCAGGCCGATGTCTAGGAGAGTGTTTCCAACTTTTTCTTCTAGAGTTCTAATAGTTTCATATCTTAGGTTTAAGTCTGTTATCCAGCGTGAGTTGGTTTTTGTGAGAGGTGAAAGGTGTGGGTCCTGTTTCAGCCTTCTACAGGTGGCTATCCAGTTTTCCCAGCACCATTTATTGAAGAGGGATTCTTTTCCCCAGCGTATGTTTTTGTCTGCTTTGTCAAAGATGAGATGGCTATATGAGGATGGTTTTATATCAGGATTCTCACATCTGTTCCACTGGTCAATATTCCTGTTCTTGTGCCAATACCATATTGTTTTAATTACTACAGCTTTGTAGTATAGTTTGATATCTGGCATATTAATGCCTCCCATTTTGTTTTTGTTGCCTAGAATTGCTCTTGATATTCGGGGTCTTCTTTGGTTCCATACGAAGCGTAAAATTATTTTTTCTATATCTGTGAAGAATGCTGATGGGATTTTAATAGGTATTGCATTGAATCTGTAGATCAGTTTGGGTAGTATAGACATTTTGATGATATTGAGTCTGCCGATCCACGAGCATGGTATGGATTTCCATCTGTTTACATCCTCTGCTATTTCCTTCCTCAGTGTTTCATAGTTCTCCCTGTAGAGGTCTTTTACCTCTTTGGTTAAATATATTCCTAGGTACTTTAATTTCTTTGTTGCTATTGTGAAGGGAATTGAGTCTTTGATTTGGTTCTCAATTAGATTGTTGTTGGCGTATATGAATGCCTCTGATTTCTGTGTATTAATTTTGTATCCTGAGACTTTACTAAATTCATTGATCAGTTCCAGGAGTTTCTTGGTTGAATCCTTGGGGTTTTCTAGATACAATATCATATCATCAGCAAACAGTGAAAGTTTGATCTCTTCTGCCCCTATTTGGATACCTTTGATTCCATTTTCTTGTCTGATTGCTGTAGCCAAGACTTCCAGCACTATGTTGAACAGAAGTGGAGATAGTGGGCAGCCTTGTCTGGTTCCAGTTCTAAGTGGGAATGATTTCAATCTTTCCCCATTCAGTATGATGTTGGCTATGGGTCTGTCATATATGGCTTGTATCATTTTTAGGTATGTCCCTTCTATGCCTATTTTCTTAAGTGTTCGTATCATGAAAGGGTGTTGAATTTTGTCAAAAGCTTTTTCTGCATCTATTGAAAGGATCATGTGATCTTTGTTTTTGCTTCTGTTTATGTGGTGAATTGCATTTATAGATTTACGTATGTTGAACCATCCCTGCATCCCTGGGATGAAGCCCACTTGGTCGTGGTGGATTATTTTTTTGATAAGTGTCTGTATTCGGTTAGCTAAGATTTTGTTGAAAATTTTTGCATCTATATTCATTAGGGATATTGGTCTGTAGTTTTCTTTTTTTGTTGCATCCTTTCCTGGTTTTGGTATCAGGGTAATATTCGCTTCATAAAAGGTGTCGGGGAGGTTTCCGTTCTTCTCGATGTTGTGGAATAGTTTCTGCAAGATAGGTACTAGTTCTTCTTTGTAAGTATGGTAAAATTCAGGTGTGAAGCCATCTGGACCGGGACTTTTCTTTTTAGGGAGATTTTTAATTGCTGTTTCTATTTCAGCTGTTGAGATTGGTCTGTTCAGGGAATCTATTTCTTCCTGGTTGAGCCTAGGGAGGCTGTGTGTTTCTAGAAATTTGTCCATTTCCTCCACATTTTCCAGTTTGTGTGCATAAAGATTTTTGTAGTATTCATAAATTGTATCTTGTATCTCTTTGGGATCAGTTGTGATATCTCCTTTTTTATTCCTGATGGAGCTTATTAGAGATTTCTCTTTTCTGCTTTTCGTTAGCTTAGCCAACGGCGTGTCAATCTTGTTTATTTTTTCAAAGAACCAACTTTTTGTTTTATTAATCTCCTGAATAGCTTTCCTGTTTTCAATTTCGTTTAGTTCTGATTTGATCTTGTTGATTTCACTTCTTCTGCTGGGTTTGGGGTTGGTCTGTTCTTCTTTTTCCAGCTCTTTGAGTCGTTTCATTAGATTGTCTATTTGTGATCTTCTTGCCTTTTGGTTATAGGCATTTATGGAGATAAACTTTCCTCTCAGAACTGCTTTAGCTGTGTCCCAGAGGAGTTGATAACTTGTCTCTCCATTGTCGTTTTCTTCATAGAAGTTTTTTATTTCCGTCTTGATTTCTTCATTTACGAAGTAATCATTTAGTAGGAGGTTGTTTAATTTCCACGTTTTTGTGTAGAAATGTGAGTTTCTGTTAGGGTTGATTTCTAGTTTTATTCCACTGTGATCTGAGAAGGTACATGGTATGATTTCTATTTTTTTAAATTTCTTGAGATTTTCTTTGTGTCCTAGGATATGGTCAATCTTAGAGAATGTCCCGTGAGCTGATGAGAAGAACGTATATTCAGTGGATTTTGGGTAGAATGTTCTGTAGATGTCTGTCAGACCCAATTGTTCTAGAGTTTTGTTTAAGTCCATTATTTCTTTATTAATTTTCTGTTTGGAGGATCTGTCTCGTGCCGTCAGTGGGGTGTTGAAATCCCCGGCGATTATGGAGTTGCTATTAATCCATTTGCTTAGCTCCAGTAAGGTTTGCTTTATGAATCTGGGTGCACCTAAGTTGGGTGCATATATATTTAAAATTGTTATCTCTTCTTGTTGGACTGTGCCCTTCACCATTATATAATGACCCTCTTTGTCTTTTACTACTTTTGTTGGTTTAAAAACTAAATCGTCTGAAATTAGAACTGCCACACCAGCCTTCTTTTGGCTTCTGTTTGCTTGGAATATTGATCTCCACCCTTTTATTTTTAGTCTATGTGCATCCTTGCAGGTTAAATGTGTTTCCTGAAGACAGCATATACTTGGCCTGTATTTTCTTATCCATTCAGCCAGCCTATGTCTCTTGAGTGGAGAGTTTAAGCCATTCACATTTATTGAGAGAACTGATAGGTAAGGTAGATTACTGATCATTCTGTTGGGTTGGATGTTGTTGCTATGATTTGTGTCTTGAGCCATTGTAATATCTGGCCTTTAATATCTTTGGGTTTTGGTTGTTTTTATATCCGTGGATTATTATTATGATGTTCCGTGCATAACGCTGTTTTAAGTACTTCTTGTAGGGCTGGTCTTGTCTTGGTGAATTCTCTGAGCCTTTGCTTGTCTGCGAATGTTTTTATTTCTCCTTCATATATGAAGGTTAGTTTTGCAGGGAATAATATTCTAGGCTGGGCATTGTTTTGTTTCAAAAGAGTGAGAATGGGGCCCCAGTCTCTCCTTGCTTGTAAAGTCTCATTAGAGAAGTCTGATGTTATTCGAATTGGCTTTCCCTTGTATGTCACTTGCTTCTTTTGTCTTACAGCTCTTAGAAGGGCCTCTTTAGTTGATACTTTGGTCAGTCTGATGACTGCATGACGTGACGTCTTCCTGTTTGCATTGAATCTCCCAGGGGTCCTCTGGGCTTCTTGAACTTGTATATCGAGATTTTGAGCAAGACCTGGGAAATTTTCCTCTATTATATCTTCAAAAAGCTTGTCCAGCCCTTGAGTGCTGTCTTCCTCCCCTTCGGCTAAACCTATGACCCTCACGTTAGGTTTTTTCACATAATCCCACAGCTCTTGTAGACTTTGATCTTTTCTCTTGTTTCTCTGCTGTATTTCTGTGACTGATTTATTTAATTGGAAGGTGTTATCTTCAAGCTCTGAGATTCTTTCTTCTGCTTGATCCACCCTGTTCTTGAGACTTTCCACAGTATTTTGTAGTTCTCTGATTTGATTCTTCATCTCCAGGACTTCGGTTAAAGTTTTCTTCACTGTGTCAATCTCTTTGTTGAACCTTTGTTCCATTTCTTGGAGGTTTTTTGTGTTTTCTTGGTGTTGGTTATTGAGTTGTTGTTGCAGCTGGGTGAGTGTTCTTATGATCCACATACGAAATTCCTTTTCTGTCATATTGGTTGCCTGATTTTGGTCGGTGTCCGTTTCTAGGGGGCTGGTGCTCCTCCTTGGGGGTGTGTTTTCCGTTTGGTTCTTCATATTTCCTGAGTTCTTTCGCTGATTTCTTCCCATGTCGATCAGTTGTTGTTTCTTTCCTTAGGTTATTGTTTGGGTATTCACACACCTTGTTTAGTTTCTGAGGCGTTAGGTGGTGCCTGTGGGTGAAATTGGACCACTCCCTGTATATTGAGTCAGTGGGTGCCGTGGAAAGGCTGTGCAAGATGCTGTCCCTGTCAGTAGGTGGCGTTTGCTTGGAGGAACAGGCTATGGTGTTGATTTTGAGTCCTGTTATCAGCTCTCGTTCTGGGCGGAGCTGGGTTGGGTAAGCCTGCCCTCAGGCCGTTAGCAGGGGTCAAAGTTCTGTTCTCTGCTGTCAGGGCGGGGCTGGGATGGTCCCGCTCAGCCAGAAAGTCTGGGTGTGGGGGTGGGGCTGTCTGAGACCCACAGTCTGCAGCAGGCCTCGCTTCTTTCCACCCTCCCCAACTCCGCAGCTACTCCTGAGCCTCTGCCAGCAGGCCAGACCACAAGCCACCAGGCCTCCCCGGACTGTGATGCCGGCGGGGAGGTTCCCTGCACAGGAACGCCACCTGGGTTGGGCGCACGGCCTCCTCCTGGGACGTTCCGCCCGATCCGCCCCTGGAGGCACACAGACCTCTAGGACGCCGATCCGCCCCTGGAGGCACACAGACCTCAGTAGGCTGTTCACGTATAATCCTTCTGTGCCCCGGGCAATGCTAGCCCTCGGTGCAGGGGATCTGGTCTGCAGGTCCGACCTCTGGGTCCCAGAGTTCAAACTGTATTCCCACCAGGGAGAGGGTTTCCGGTCCTAATTCACCCACAGGGAGCCCAAGCTGGGTCTATGTCTCTCAGCCTCTGAGTTGGCACCGTTTTCCTGGGAACAAGGTGCCAGCAGCACCTGGGAGGGCGGGCGGGGTCCCAAACGGGAAGGTCCCGTTCCCTGGAGGTGCCTCCGGCTGGTGGCTGTATTGTCTCTCTGGGCAGCCGCGGGTAGGGTCGGCGGAGGGGGGGAGGAGGCAATATGGCGCCTGCCGCGCGGCTCTCCGTGCACACGGAGGTGCCCGGAGGAAGTTGGGAACCTGGTGCCACGTCTGTTACAGGCTCACCGTTGGCAGGCGGCGGCAGTCTCTGGGCTGATGTCCGCAGGTCTCTCCACCCGCTGGGGAGCCCACCAGCAGTCCCGAATGCAGGGGAGGGGAAATAGCAAATCCACCTACCCTTGCCGCTGGTCTCCGGGCTGCTCCGGTGGTCTCAGCCTCCAGTTCTCCTCCGCAGCCTCCTCCCGTGGAGTCTCCCGGGGTCTCAGGTACCCCTCCTTCCGGCCCTTGTCCGCTGTATGCTCGTCTTCTTGCTTCTTTTCTCTAGTTTCTGCTAGAATTGGTCTTTTCTGCAGAGACCCTCTGTCTGGCGGTGTTATTCGTCCGCCATCTTGCTCCGCCCCCCTATATTGTTTTTATGGAACCAAAATGTCATCAATTAAGAAGAATGAAAACTTACAGGAAAAGAGCCAGGATATCTATGAAATGTTACAAAATGAGGCTTACTGATCTATTTACATTTGTAGCTCCACTGTTTCCAGGACTTCCCTGATTACTCTCTGTTAGGGCCAACTCTGTAGCTGAATTTGCTTTACAAACACTGAAATTCCGCCCCTGCAGGGAGGATCACATTGAAATGTGATGGAGAGAATGAACTATAAAGTTGTGTGGTTCTTACTGCGAAAGTGTCATAAAACACTATTGTATTGATGGATAATCTTTTCATTTATTCTGATCTCATCAGTCCTATGTGAAAATGTTTGGTCGAGCATTTTGTAAATAAAGCATTTCAAAATCATAGAGAAAATGGATACTCCCATGAACAGGTGAATTTCATCTCCCTTGGCCAATTTGTGAGTTAATAAATTGCTCTTTCCAGGACAATACAGAGTTTAATATATATTTCTCTTTCCTCTCCCCAAATCACAAGAAAGTCACCTTTTGTATTAATACATCCAAACTCATCTCTTCTCTTCTGATCTTCACTTGTCATTGACACTCGTCAGGGAGCTGTCCCCACTGAGCACCTGCGAGCAGTGGTCTAGGTATTGCGGCCTTGCTCCTCAGCAGGACAAATTTGATCAGACTTAGCCTTACTTTTTGGGCTTTTCTTTGTTCTCCATGAAGAGCAGTACCACAGGACTTCCTGCAGGAAAAATTTTAGGATTGGAGAAAGCAATATTCAATAAAGAATGTAAGAGGGAAGGAAAGAAGAGAAGACATATGTATGCACATGTATACACTCCCCACCAAGGTATGTGGAGAACAGAACTCCAGAAGTACTTGATTTGTTTGCCCTTACTCAATAATGAAAATGTATAATAATAATTTAACATTTTTTCAGTGCTTAAAATATGCTTGACACTACACTAGGTACTTTTCATTCTTCATAACAATCTTGTGAAATAAATACAATTATTAACCCTGTATAATAGATGAGAAAATTGTGGCATCAAGTAGAGTTAAATAACATGCCCAAGGCTACACACCTAATAAGTGGCAGAACCAGGACTCAAACTCAAGCTGTTTAACTGCAAAACCCTTATGCTGAATACTTACAACTATAAAATAAAAGGAGATAATAGTAATTTCTATATACCTACTGCACAGGTCATGCTGTGAGGATTGTAAGCCCTACCGTTAATAAAAATACTAGTTATTATTCATGTTTCTAAAAATATAGAGTGCCTACTAAGTGCCAGATTCTGTATAACATACGTTGATAATGACTTCTAATTGCTATTGCACGTATTTTCTATCTTAACCTCCTGGTGATTTATATTCTCTATCCTGGCTTGTGTAGGAAGTTATGATGGAGAAATTGTGCTGTGGAACAACAGCACAGAGAATGCTCACCATGTCCTTCACCCTGATTACCAGAGGCTGCTAAAATCAAAGTTAGGTAACTACAAGTTTGAAACTGAAATAATGTGGCGTAGTCAAACCACAATAGGCCTGGCTGTTTATGCATATACCTGATGCAGCTCGTTCCTAAATTATAGACGATTGGCTATAAGCATAAAGGATTAGGAATATCGTTGTCTTGTCAATGTGACTAAAGGGAGCCTTGAGATTTACTTGGCTTAGCAAATTCTCCATGGCTGTTTCCTCTCTTTATGCTACATCAGCGTTTCTGAATTACTAACAGCAGGGAGCAGGACTCTCATTTGTATTTAGTTTAGTATTTTTTCCCAATAAACCTTGCCAAATTGCCTTAGAGTGAACCTTGGATACCACTTGGTAAGAAAATGGGAACTTGTGTTCACTTTATAGACTGTTCAGACTCAATCTAGAGCTTGTATTAAATATTATGCCACCTGTAAATCTTAAATTATGTCTTGCTTTAGAAACCTGTGAGGAGCATTAGATGGGAGTATATTGTATTTTATGGGAGTTTAGCAGAGCACATGAATATTTTATACTTAAACAAAATGTCTTGACAATTGCCTTTCACATTTTATTTTAGTTTCCTTAGATACTAAAGGTTTTTCCTTAGACTAATTTATTTGGGTAATGAATATGTCATTCTTCATGGCCCGGTGAGGTTCTGTTGTCTCAATTGAATAAGCTCACTGAGGTTGAATTGAACTTTAGGAAAAGACTGGTCATCAGATGCGGTTTTTTTATGAAAAGCTGAGGAAGTACTTTATTAAGAGTAAAAAAATCAACTCAAGAGATTTAGAGGTTACTTGGCTGCAAACATAAAGCTCTGATCTGCCTTACATACAAAGAATTAGCCATTAGGATTCATTTGAACCTTCCATGGACAGGGTAGAATTCTGCCTCTTCCTCATACTGGACTTCAGAAGACACAGAGAAATAAATGAGAGAAAAGCAAATAATATCAAATTCCTAAAATACATGAAAGGCATTTATATAGATTTCTTGCTTTAAAATTTGTAAGATACTTGTATATACATTTTTTTATAACTATGTACAGATTATTCATAGATTCTAAGATGAATTTCCCCAGTTTTCATTAGTGAGCCCTAGAGATGATAGCATTAGATAATGGAAGCACTGTTAGGCTTGTCCTCTCCAGGGTAACTCAGTAACAAATACTATTGCTAAAAACTGATTATTTACATATATAAAAATTATCATTAGATCTGTTTATTACCATATTTGCAAGACTAATTAGTAATTAATAAGCTGAAAATGCCACGATATCAGAGTCACATTTGTATTGCATATCAGGATCTCTAAGATGTTAGCAGTGAATATAATATGAAGTCCCTATTAATTTATATCAAGGGAAAATGCAGTGTATATGGAAACAAAAACAAGTGTGTATGCAAAACAAAAATGAAATCAAATGAACTTGAAAAACTCGACAATTTGTCAAGTTGAGGTTGAGGTAGTGAATAGCAGAAGAAGGTTTGGTGGATGTTGACTGGAAGTGCAGTGTGAAACTTGATGGAGTCATTGCAGATAGTGAGGGAGGTAGGCCTGTTTTTTCCATAGGCACCAGTTAGAAAAGTACATGTTTTTAGGACACCTGGCTTTGTTTCCATCACAGATACAGAACCTCAAAAACTTCTCAGTGCTGAGGGAAGCCACTCCACCCACCCCATGGCAGACCAGTCTACAATGGAAGTCTGCACCTTTCAGATTGACACCGAGGGCAATACTGCTGTTATGAGGCTTTTCTTCCTTAAAGCAAGAAAAAACACTGCAGTGACAGGTAAAATATATATTTATGTTTTGCATATAGTTAAAAAGGGAGCAATAAGGTAAGTTCAATCTATTTCCATCAAGGTTTTATAGAATTTACATGTAGCTAACAAGTCAATAGTGGGTCATGGGAGGCAATGGGCCATGGCAAAGGAGGTTGGGGTTGAGAAGGCGGAGTCCAGGAGCAGGGGCCAGACTAGAGCCCACTACTAATTTATCTAGTGCTGTATGTGTCAAAATCAGGGTGAGAAAATTAATGACAAACTATTTGATATGACAAATATTGAATTGTTGCTCCAGCCATGGCAGGAAGAAATTTTAGTATGATAGGGGCACAGCAAGCAAGATATATGCCCCATATTTATGAGTCAAACCCTAGGTCCACATATAGCAGAAGAGTGGAATCTGAGACTTGACTGTACAGACATCTAGTATCAAAATGGGCTAAAAGAATGAGGAGGTTGGAGATTGGGAGCAGTAGCAAAATTTGAAACAACTGCTGATCCCAGGGCAAGAGCTGCCTGCTCTCTGTCTTATTTATTATTTTTTTTAGTAGTTCTCTGAGTAGTTTTACCAACTATGCATACTTTCTAGAATAAGTCAGAGTCTTGGTCATATCTTTTACTGAGATATATGTTAACATTGGTGCTACCACATAATTTACTACAGTTATTTGATATTATATAAATGAAATAATCGTTTGCTTAATTTTTCCTCTGTTGTCAATGACAATATTAGCACGGTGTTGATGCAAATACCACCTTCTTAAATAAAAATCTGCTTTTGAGAATAATGCATATTTTTGGATTTTTATCTAAAATAAAAATTATATTTTAGAAGTGTTTTTTCTTAACATTAGGAATCTGGACATGTATGTGATAATTCAAAAAATAAATAAATATCTGAACCATGTTTTCTATGTTCATTTCCCCTATTTAATTTGAAAATAGAAAATCTGCATTTTCTATTTTCATATGAAAATTTCATTATTAAGAATCAATAAAGGTTATGCCCCCATAGTTTTAAAAACATTGTGGGATATTTAGAGTAGACTTTGAAACAGTTAGATTCTAAAACTTTCTGTTTTCTAGAACTTACTTATCCTTACAATATGAACTATTATCCTAAAATTACTCTCATATTTTCAATACTAATTTTTCTTAATGTTATCAGTATTCCTAAATTGCTTTCACTGAAGCAGCTACATGTCATTATTTCTACCTTAAACAGATATGATTGTTAATTGGCAGTACATTTGTGAGGCAAATTGGAACTCATTTACAGATTTATCGAATAATAGGAACCTTGCCACAGAAGAATAATTTAGGTAAAGTGCTTCCACAATGCATATAAAAATGGAAAGTGAAAAGGTTAGTGCTAAGTCTGTTAACAAAAAAAGGGCTGCATAACAGCTTACATGAATTCTTGATGAAAAAACTTTTTAAAAGGCTGTGAATAGAATTCTAAGCATGCTGATAAGCAGAGAAATCAATAGTTATACTGCTATCATGACATATATGCATCAAAATCTGTGCATGAGAACTTTTACTTTATCATATGTGACCAATGGCTTGCTAGGGAAGATGGATTTTATTTAATCAGGGCATTATCATAGTGTTAAAATTAATATTTTATACATTTATTTGAAGAAACAAATTAATTCCAACTAGAAATCCCCCAAAACATCAGAACAATAAATGAAGGAAGGGAACTAAATGCAATGGAACATTTAAATATCCTATCTCATTTAATTCTCAACACAAACCAGTGAGGTTTTCATGAGGGTTATCTCCATTTTATATTGGAGAGAATCGAAGTGGTGCTGGGAGTGGATCTCAGGGCTACTCACTTCTCCAACATCTGTGCCTTCCACAGGGCAAGCTGCTGAGAGAGTTGTCTCTGGCACTTGTTACAGCTTTCTAATTAGGTTTTTCCCATGTTAGGAGGAGCTAACCTGGTGTCATGTGGAGGATCTGGTTATGTCAGATTCTGGGATACATTTAAGAAGCAACTTCTGGCTGAATTTTTGGCTCATAGTGGGGTTGGATCTATTATTATGTCTATTGATAAGATGAATCAATACCTCACCACAGGAGATGCTGATGGATGGTTGAAAATCTGGAATATAGAGGTAAATTGAAAACTTTTCACATTGCTTTTATTACTTTGGATTGCCTTTCATTGCAGATAACGATGAATCAAGTCTCATCTGTTTCCTAAATAAAGGAAGAAATGTCCAGTCTGAGTATTTTAAAGAAAACATTTATATGTATTGAGCAGAGACTTTTAAATAATTGACAAGGAAAAACAGATTTATCTCAATAATAGAAAACTTTTGTTAATGCAATGGGAAGTCAATCATGCAATTTAGAAATACAATATTGTCAGTAAGACATAGTGAGATACTGCGGTGTCATCTCAATATAAATAATTAGGATATACCTTATTTGAAATGATAATGTAAAAAAAGTAATTTAAATACTAAAGCACTAGTCTTTAAATAAATGCTAAAGCACTAGGCTTTCATCTAACATCACTATCCTGAATTAGTTCAGGATTTATGTATCAGTGGTTATATGTTCAATTTTCTAATAATATAAAATTGTATAATATGTGACTACGTATACATGGTAAAGTTCTGCTCTATCAAATAACTGACTTTACTGTTTAATTTTTTCCATCCTCCCTCCCTCTTCCTTTCTTTCCACTTCCCAGGTAGTCTAATTAGTTAGAAATCTCTTTAAAAAATGTTAATGCTATTTTTATAGCCTCTGTTATTAACTTTTCTTTTGCATTTGGATCAAAGATTATTGTTCTCAAATGTATCTTTTCTGATTTCTGAATCAGGCTTTTTTTTTTAAGTGTTACATCACTGTAATCATTTAATTTTGGGATACTTTCATTCAGGAGTACTGTCTTAATTCCAGTAAGGACAAAACCACGCGGGCCCCAACTCTGATAAGATCATTCCGACCTCACGTGGACCGCATAAGCTCTGTAGAGCTGTGTGAGCTGAGTGGCCGTTTACTGATCATCTCCTCCTCCGCAGACTGCAGCATTTGTGTGACTGATGTCTGCAGTGCTTCTATTTGGATCTTTGGTCAGGTAGAAATATTGCTTCCTTATTATTCTAGTATTTACTTGACATTTAGTATGAACTTGGGATGATTTCCATTTAAATCTCATCAGCTGTTTAGTGTTCATTAGTCATGAAAACACCGACTTACACTTCTGAAGCTGTAGCTCCAGGCCTCTCTTGTCCTGTTTACCATTAACCACGACCGTTCCATCAAGCCGAGGACACCAGAGACATGGAAAGATGGGGGCTCTGTGCAGCTCAAAATATTCAAGTATTTCTGAGAAAAACTTCTCTAAAATAGAATAATTTCTTCAATTTCAAAATTTAGTAAAAATACAATGTGGATGAAATTAACATGTTATAAACAGTGACTATAACTATTAATTAACAAGGTAAAAATCAAAAGTAGAAAATTTTACAGAGAGTGGTATAGATTCTAAAGATAAAACTAAGTGCAAAAGCATTCTACCACTTATTGTGCGATCTAACCCTCTTGAACAAGTCACTTTACTTCTCTGAGCTTTAGTTCCCCATCTTTAAAATAAAGATAATTTTAATAATATCAAAAAAAGTAGAAAATTTTAGAGAAAACCCAAATCTACTTATTCATCATCTGGTTTACTCCTGCCAAATAATGATAGCTAACATTTGCTGAGTTTTTCCTGTGTATCTGGGTCCCTGTTCTAAGATCTTTACATGAATTATCTCTTTTAATCTTTACAATTGTCCACCCCATGAGGGAGGAACTCTCATTATTCCTTTTTTAAAGATAAGGAAACAGAGGCACAGAGAGTTTGAATACATTGCCTGAGCTCACAGAAGCTAATAAGTGATAGTTTGGCTTTTTATTGAAGCTAGCTTACTCCAGATCTCATGCTTTTCACCCCTTCCTCCCATGAAACCAAGTTATGACTTACCCCTGTCTATGAAGTGAAATGCAAGTGGTGGGCATAGAAGAAAGAAAATATTATCTCACATTTTCTGTTTGTTGTTTTTTTTTTTCAACTTTCATTTACATTTTATGGGAACTCTACTCTTGCTTTCTTTGTGATTTGGGGAACAAAATACATTTCATTGGTTTTAAAAAGTACTTTTTAAACATGTTGGTGTGAGTTTAAGCAAAAGTCTCAATTTTGGCCAGCTGACTTGACTCTATTCAGGAGCCTCAGATTCCAATCTCATGCTGGGAGAGTATGAGAATTCTCTTAGTATTGAAAGACAAGGTTTATTGTTGCTGTATTTGTGAAGTCACATTGATGATGTCAACCTGTGCTGAAATAATTCTATAGAACCCTTAAGAGATAGAGGGTGTTGTCAGAAAATTGTCTGGGGAGGTGGAACCATATTTGGTTGGGCAATATGAGAGTCTCAATGAAACACTCAAGAGTTGTATCAGCTCTTTTTACTCTATAAATAAGGCAAGTGCTGGACTTTTCCCAGCTGTGAAAAATCAGAGGCTAAGTGGGAACTCAACCGGGTGTGTGGGTAGATGTGCATTGGGTGAGACAGAGTGGGACATACCTGGCAGTCTGGACAGGAAACAAGGCAGAAGCCAGCTTGTGGCCATTAGAGAAGCTATGCATTGCTGACATTGCTCTATGGCCACACAGGTTGTGGTTAGATGAGGCAGAAGATTGAATGACAAGTAAACATTTTATTGTTTATTATTTCATTTCTCTTTAATTTTTTTTAATTATTATGGGTACATAATGGTTGTATGCATTTATAGGGTACATGTGATGTTTTGATATAGGGATGCAATGTGTATTAATCAAATCAGGGTAATTGTTGTACCCATCGCTTTAAGCATTTACCATTTCTTTGTATTAAGAACATTCCAATTCCACTTTTTTAGTTATTTTAAAGTATATCCATACCTTATTGTTGACTATAGTCACTGTATTATTCTATCAAATACTGTTCATTCTATTAATAACTAATTATATTTTTGTACCCATTAGCCATTCCTCAAGATATGCCTACATCCCTGCTACCCTTCCCTACCTAGCCTCTAGTAACCATTATTTTAGTCCCTGTGTCCCTGAGATCAACTGTTTCAATATTTAGCTCCCACACATGAGTGAGACCACGCAAGATTTGTCTTTTGGTGCTTGGAATATTTGACTTAACATAATGTTCTCCAGTTTCATCCATGTTGTTGCAAATGTCTTTTCTCTTTTTTTCTTAGTCTGGCTAAAGGTTTATCTGTTCAAAAATTAACTTTTCATTCATCTTTTGTACTTTTTTGTTTAAATTTTGTTTAAATTGTTTGAATTTCCATTCAGACCTTTATTATTTCTTTTCTTCTACTAATTTTGGGTTTGATTTGCTCCTGTTTTTCTAGTTCTTTAAGATGCATGTTAGCTTGTTCATTTGAAGTTTTTCTACTTTTTTGATGTAGGTACTTATTGCTATAAACCTTACTCTTAGTTTTTGCTTGAAATTTATTTTATCTGACAGGGGTATAGCTACTCTTGCTCTATTTTGGTTTTTATTTGCATGGAATATCTTTTTCCATCACTTTGTTTTCAGTCTATGTATATTTTTATGAGTGAAGTGTGTTTCTTGTAGACAACATATATTTGGGTGTTTTTAAAATCTGTTTAGCCACTTTATGATTTTTGATTGGAGAGTTTAGTGCATTTACATCCAATGTTGTTATTGATAGGTAAAGACTTGCTGCTGGCATGTTGTTATTTGATTTCTGTTTGTTTCATGGTCCTCCCTTTCTTTCTTCCTTCCTGTCTTCATTTGTGTAAAAGTGATTTTATCTTGTAGTGTGTTTTAATTTCTTGCTTTTTATTTTTTGTGTATCTGTTGTAGGTTTTTGATTTGAGGTTACTATGAGGCTTTAAAACACATTTTATAACCAATTATTTTAAACAGATGACATTTGCTTTCCAACAAACAAACGAATGAACAAAGAGAAATCTAAATGAAATTGTACACTTTAACTTCATCTCCTCTTTTTGATTTTTTGTTATTTCCATTTATATATTTTTCTACTACCTATCTCTCAAAAAGTTGTAGTTATTATTTTTGATAGGATTGTCTTTTAGTCTTCCTACTCAACATATAAGTGGTTTATACACTACAATTATAACAATAGAGTATTCTGTATTAATGTACTTACTGTTACCAGTGAGTTGAAACACTTCAGATAATTTCTTATTTGTCATTATCATCTTTTTCTTTCAGATTGCAGAACTTCTTTTAGCATTTCTTGTATGAAAGGTCTGGTGTTAATGAAATGCCTTGGCTTTTGTTTATTTCAGAAAGTCTTTATTTCTCCTTCATGTTTGAAGAATATTTTGGAAGGATATAATAGTCTAGAGTTAAGGTTTTTTTCCTTCATCTCTTTGAACATGTGATGGCACTCTTTCCTGGTCTGTAAAGTTTCCATTGGTAAGTCTGCTGGCAGAGGTATTAGAGCTCCTTTATATGTTATTTTTTTCTTGCTTCCCTTAGGACCTTTTTTTTATCCATGACCTTTGGAAGCTTCATTATTAATGCCTTGAGGTAGTCTTGTTTAGGTTAAATCTGCTTGGTGTTCTATGACCTTATTCCACCTGAATATTGATATCTTTCTCTAGGTTTGGAAAGTTCTCTGTTATTGTTACTTTGAATAAACTTTTTATCCCAATCTCTCTTTCTACCTCCTCTTTAAGACCAATCACTCAGACTATTTTCTAGATTTTGTAGATGCCCTTCATTCTTTTTTTACCCTTTTTACTTTTTTTCTCTTTCAACCATGTATTTTTAAATACCCTGTCTTCAAGCTCACTACATCTTTTTTCAGCTTGATCAATTCTGCTGTTCAGAGACTATGATGAATCATTCAGTTCATTAATTAAATTTTCAGCTACAGAATTTCTGCTTGATTTTTTTAATGATTTCATTCTCCTTGTTAAATTTCTCCGATAGTCTTCTGAATTCCTTCTCTGTGTTGCCTTGAAGTTCATTGAGCTTCCACAGAATAGCTATATTGAACATTTTTTTCTGAAAAGTCGCATATCTTCTTTACTCTGGGATCGGTCACAGACACCTTATTTCATTTGTTTGCTGGTCATGTTTTCCTGGATATTCTTGATGCTTGTGGATTTTCACTGGTGTCTGGGAACTGAAGAGTTAGGTATTTATTCTAATTTTTGCAGTCTAGGCTTGTTTGTACCTGTTCTTCTCGAGAAAGCTTTGTAGATATTCAAAGGGAATTGAATGCTATAATCTAAGTCTTTTGTCACTGCAGCTATGTAAGCAGTGAGAGTACTCCAAGCCTAGTAATGCAGTGACCCTTGAAGACTCATGGTGGTAGTACTTTAAGTGGACTTAAGTAGGGAGAATTACTTGGATTACCAGGCAGAGTTTCTCACTCTCTTCCCTCATTCTCTGTACTAGGCTGCTGGAGATGGAAGAGGAGTGACATGGGTACTCCCTCATGGCCATCACAGCTGGAACTGCACCAGGTCACACCTGAAACCAGCCAGTTTCATCCAAAGCCTATAGTGACTGCTGCCTGTCTACCTTTGAGGTTTATTCAAACATAAGGGTTCTATAGTCAGCAGGTAGTGAATCTTACAAGTAAATCTTGGCCCTTTCCTTCAGGGAAGTGGGTTTCTTTCTAGCCAAGGATGGGTCTAGAAATGCCATCCAGGAACAAAGGCCTGGAATCAGGGACCATTAGGAGTCTGCTTGGTACTTTATTTTACTATGACTGAGCTGGACACCAAGTAGCAAAACAAAGTCTTTGGAATCTTTCCTTTCCTTTCCCCAAGTGGAAGGAGGCTGTCCTTGTGTTTCACTGCCTGGAGTTGGTTTAGGGGTGACAGAGGCACTGGCTTTGATGCAGCTGCTAGTGTTTCACTGGGTCATATCTACCCTAAGCCCACTGGCTCCAAGCTAGCACATCCACAGGAATTGCCCAAGGACTGCAGTCTTTTTGTCTCAACTGCCTTATAATTTTTTTTCTAGGACTCAGGCTGCTTTTTGTCAGCTGAGGGTGGGCATAGCCAGAATTCAGGTTTCTACCTCTGGGGCAGAGGATTTCCCTCTGGCTAGTGTGGTCAGAATGCTCCCTCCATGGTGACAGCAGACTTCTGCCCTATGCTGTGTTCCCCTGTGTCAGGGAAGCCCTGAATTTCAAAGCAAATTCCCACAATCACTTCACTTTCTCTCCTCAGGCATACAGACTCTCTTTTCACTCCACTTGCTGGCACAGCACTGCTGGGGGATGGGGAAGGGGTGATGTAGGCAATGCAAGACTGTCTTTTCTGTCCTCTTCAGTGACTTTTTCCTTGGTATAATGTTAAAACCAAGTACTGTGTTCACTCACCTGATTTTTGTTTCTTCTGACAGTGCTTCCTTGTGTGGATATAGTTGTTGAATTTAGTGTTCATGCAGAAGAACAATCACTGGAGTTTTTTGTTCAGCCATCTTGCTCCACCTCCTCTCCTAAAATTCATTTTAATTAAGGAATATGTGCTAGTAAAAAATATTATTATGCCACTGATAGTCTCTATGTGTTTTTTTTTTTTTTTGGTAGAGCTTTTTGGTTTTTTGAAGGACTTCAGCCCGCCAAAACTGCATGAAAATAGTTTTATTTTCTTCCTCCTGTTCAAGACAGGAGAAGAGCCACCAGAGCTGGGTCAGTTTTAGAAATTAAAGGCTGGAAAATCTAGGGACATTGAGTTTTGTAGTCCCTTCTGTTTGAATTCTTTTTCTTCTTTTCTTTATAAAGGATTCACTTTTATCAAGCTGTCTCAAATATGAGTCCACTAGTCCCAAGATATCAGGAAAGAGAAGGGGGAAGAGGGAAGGGAAGGGAAAGAAAGGGAAGGGAAGGGGAAGGTGTGAGAGGGAAAGAAAAGTCTGAGTAGGGAAGGGAGAGAGTAAATTAGCAGGTCCTGTAAAATAGCAATAGTGGCTGTCCTTCGGAAGAGACAACCTTTTATAGAAAGAACAGAAGGTTATGGAAGACAGATGGAAATACATAGATGAGAAGGAGAAAGGGCCCAATTAGTAAATACAACTAAGATCAAAACATTTTTACCAAACAAATTTTATTTGTACAATGTAGTGACTTTTGCCCTACATTTGAATATTGCATTTCTCTAGCTGAATTAATATCAGTCTAGTAGTTATAAAAAGAAGAGAAGTAGTAATGCATTTTAATTTCCTACATTAAGACAATTTTCAACTATATGCAATCTAAAGGAAGTATTTAAAATTTAGTGCAATATGTTTCTGCATATTTCATAAAGTTTTTAAATTTTTTAAATTACAGCATATTTAGGTTACATATATTGCCTTTGCCCCACCCGAGTCAGCTTCAAACATGTGTATCCCCCAGACAGTGCGCACCACATCCATTATGTGTGTATATACCCAACTCCCCTCTTCTGCCAAGCACCCAATGAATTTTATTACTGTATGTGCACTTAAGTGTTGATTAGTTAATACCAATTTGATGGTGAGTAGATGTGGTGTTTGTTTTCCCATTCTTCTGATACTTCACTTTGTAGAATGGGTTCCAGCTCTATTCAGGATAATACAAGAGGTACTATATCACCATTGTTTTTTGTGGCTGAGTAGAACTCCATGGTATACATATACCACATTTTATTAATTCACTCATGCATTGATGGGCACTCGGATTGTTTCCACATCCTTGCAATTGTGAATTGTGCTGCTATAAACATTCTAGTGCAGATGTCTTTTTTTATGGAATGTCTTTTGTTCTTTTGGGTAGAGATCCAGTAATGGGATTGCTGGATCAAATGGTAGTTCTACTTGTATCTCTTTGAGGTATTTCCATATTACTTTCCACGGAAGTTGTAATAGTTTGCAGTCCACCAGCAGTGTATGAGTGTTCCTATCTCTCTGCATCCGCACCAGCATTTATTGTTTGGGTACTTTTTGATAAAAGCCATTCTCACTGGAGATAAGTGATATCTCATTGTGGTTTTGATTTGCATTTCCCTGATGATTAGAGATGTTGAGCATTTTGTCATGTTTGTTGGCCATTAGTCTATCTTCTTTTGAAAAGTTTCTGTTCATGTCCTTTGCCTATTTTTCGATAACTTTGAATCACTTTTATAACATAGCCATTGATCTTAGGCAGGTTTTCAAGTTAGATTTTAAATTTAAGTGGTGTGGTGTGTCTATTTCTAGAGTTGGAGAAATGGAGAGGAAGATGATTTATTCATGAATACATATTTATCCCAAGAAACAATTAGGTGATTGTGGGATAAGAAAAAATTAGATGATACCTGAAATTCTTCCATACCTCTCTTTAAGCACTAACTACTGTTGTGCTAGGCAGAGTTTGGTGTACTGGTAACTCTCTACATCTGATTGGTTTGATGTCCAGTGACTTGGATTATGCCTGTTCATCTAGTGTTTAAAATTTGACTTAGTTTCACACATTTAAACATTAAAAGATTTCATATAAACATCCAGATTTCTTGCTTCTCTTGAAAAACAATGTATGCCATCCCCAGTATGTCCCCCTTTTTAGGTTAAAATGTGTTTTCTCTAATTCATTCCAGTCCCCAGTTTCCTCTATTGCCTGTGAATACTGAGGCTGAATTAAATTTGCTATTTATTATCTATTTATTATTTTATATCAGGTTCTATTCATTCATTGCCATTATTTGCCTGGTCCTGAATACATTTAACATTACAAACACTTAGGACAAGACTGGTTTACAGGCCAGTCAAATATCTTAGGTATGCCTAATATTCCTCTGTTGTCACACAAGTTATGTTCTCTGGTACATTCCTGTGTGTGTGATGTGAATTAATGTAAAGTGAGGAAGAAATCAGTTCTGTATTTAAAATATAAAATATATTGTCACAGAGGAGCTCTTGTTAGATGGATGCATGTTAAAAATTGTAGCCAAACTCTGTTAAAACTATCATATAACACATGTGTTTTCTGGGAAAAAATGTAATAATTGAATCGGCTTTTGAAGATTTTTTTAAGAAGATGCAAAGAGAGTAGTTATAGGAAAAATTAATTTTGGCAATTCTTTAACAGAAGCTTTCTTTTGTTTTTATTAAATATACACCTTGCTATTCAGGATTTTAAAGTGAGAATGGCAAAAAAATTCATAGTTCATTATTATATGTTCAGGGAATCGTTGTTTTATTCTTATGATTCACCTCATTTTCTACCTTTATTAAAATTACGTAAATCTGTTTCATCTCCCCTATAAGTCTGTAAGCTCCTTGTGGACAGGAATCGTGTCTTCTCATCTTTCTGTGTATGCCCCCAAGACTTTGATTAGTAATTTAGCATATGGTAGACACACATAAATGTTTGAAGAAGATAACTTTCATAAAAATTAAATAGATTTTCTTTGTTTTTCCAGGCAAAGCACTGGCATATTGAAAAATGCCTTTCTCTTTCTAAAAGAGAAACTAATTTGATGGAAAGTAAGATTCAAGAAGACATTCCTTCATTTTCTAAGGAAGAATTATGTTTGGACCCAACAGAAAATTTTCTACTTAAGAAAAACAATGACGACTCAATATACACGTAAGTAATTTTAAGCATTACGCAGATCTCAACTAGAGTTTAGATAAGACATAGATAAGATTATAGTCTGTGTAATGTGTGTGTGTGGATGGATGGCTTATATTGTTAGGGTCATATTTTATTCTTATTTCTTGCCTCCATTGAATTCTTGATTTCTATTCAGTACCCATCTAGTCTTTTATTTCTACTCCATCATAAACCTAATTATGGAAATTAGCCCCTCTCTTCAAAAACAATGTATATATGTATCTATCTCAGAATGTGTGTCAGATTTTATCCCTGGTTTTGGTAAAGTATACAGGAGTTTATAGGACAACAGTTCAAAGAGCTTAACTTTGAATGTCAGACATCATACTCTTAAGGCTTCTAGACTTTCTATGTAGTTCAGACACTTCTTTTCTTCACATCACTCTTCAAGATCCCATGCTTACATTCCACTTACTTTCCAATGCCAGGCATTTTAGTTATTTCTTTTGCTTCCTATACTTTTGCTGACCCATGTTTTCATAATTTGACCTTCTCTAATAAACAACTATTTTATTTTGAGAAGATGATTTTATTTATTGTATTTTCTTCGATACAATTGGGATTATTTTCTTATCATGTGCATATACTACCTTTTTTAGGTTTACAGAAAAATTGCACAGAAAATACATATAGTTGCCATATACCCCTCTACTCCACATATAGTGTCTTGCATAGTATGGTACATTTGTTATAATTGATGAAGCAATATTGGTACTTTAATCTTAACTAAAGTTAAGTTTACATAAGATTCGCTCTTTGTGTTGTACAGTTCCATGGGTCTTGACAAAAGCAAAATATCATGTATCCATTTCTGTAATATCATAACAGAATAGTTGCTCTAATAGTTGCTCTGCGTATTCATCTGTCCCCACTTCTCCCTAAATACAGAGAACTACTAATCTTTTTACTATCATCAGAGTTTTGCTTATTCCAGAATGTTATATAGTTGGAGTCACACAGTGTGCAACCATTTCAGATTGGCTTCTTTCACTTAGTAATATGTATGCAAGATTCCTCTATGTTTTTCCATGACTTATGGGTAGCTCGTTTCATTTTATTCCTTCATAATATTCCATTGCATCGGTGAACCACAATTTGTTATCCATTCACCACTGAAGAACACCTGATTGCTTCCAATTTTTGGTAATTATAAATAATGCAATTATGAATAATCAGTTGACTATATTTGTATAAATCTTCTTCAGAGCTCTCTCTTCCAGTACTTTAATGTATGTGTATATTCTTTCATCAATGCCACACTGTCTTGATTACTATAGCTTTATAATAAGCCTTAAAGTCACATAGTGTTTGTTAGTCCTCTGACTTTGTTCTTCAATACTCTATTGACTATTATGAGTCTTTTACCTTTTCATATAAATTTTAGTCTGTTTGTTGGTATAAAAAGTAACTTGCTGGAATTATTTTTTGAGATTGTATTGAATCTATAGGTCAGGTTGGGAAAACTGGCATCCTAACACTATTGAATCTTCTTATCTATGAATATAAATTGTTTCTCTATTTTTTAGATTACCAAAAAAGATTTCTTTCATTAGAGCTTTATAGTTTTCCCCTTGTAGATATTATATATATTTTGTTAGATTATAGCTTTTTAAAAAAATTTTGGTACTAAGTTAAATAGTATCTTTTAAATTTCAACTGTTCATGTCTGATATGCAAGAAAGCAGTTGATATTTGTATATTAATTCTGTATACTGTAACTTTACTATAATTGCATATTCATCCAGAGTTTTTTCTTGTTGTTATTGTTGTTGATTCTTTGAGATTTTCTACACAGACAATCATGTCCTCTTTAAGTAAAGACTTCTGTTTCTTCCTTTCCTTTCCTTTCCTTTCCTTCCCTTCCCTTCCCTTCCCTTCCCTTCCCTTCCCTTCCCTTCCCTTCCCTTCCCTTCCCTTCCCTTCCCTTCCCTTCCCTTCCCTTCCCTTCCCTTCCCTTCCCTTCCCTTCCCTTCCCTTTCCTTTCCTTTCCTTTCCTTTTTTCTTTCCCTTCCTTCCCCTCCCCTCCCCTTTCTTTTTCTCCCTTTCCCTTTCCCTTTTCCTTTTCTTTTCCTTTCCTATCACATTATGATATTGAATTAGAGTGGTGAGAGGGAACCTCCTTACCTTGTTTTCAATCTTAGGGGAAAAACACATTTAATTTCGCATCATCAAGCATAATGTTAGCTGTAGGTCTTTCACAGATGTTCCTTATCAAGTTTAAGAAGTTCTCCTCTATTTCCAGTTTCCTGAGAATTATTTCATGAATGGCTGTTGGATTTTGTCAAATGCTTTTTCTGCATCTGTTGATCTAACATATGATTTTTCTTCTTTAACCAGTTGATGTGATGGATTGTATTAATTAATTTTTGAATGTTTAATAACCTTTTCATACCTGGAATAAATTGCACTTGATTGTGGTGTATTATTTGGATTTGATTTGCTAATTTTTGTTGCAGATTTTTGCATCTATGTTTGCATCTATGCATCTATGAGAGATATTGGTCTGTGGTTTTTTTTTTCCTTGAAATATCTTTGTTTGATTTAGCCTCATAGAATGAGTTACAAAATGTTCCTTGCTTCTATATTCTGGAACAGATTGTAGAAAATGGGTGTCATTTCTTTGTTAAATATCTGGTAGAGTTCACCAGTGAAATGATGCGGGTCTGCTGCTTTCTGTCTAGAAAGGTTATTAATTATTATTCAGTAAAAAACTATTAAATGTTTGTAAAAGAAGTGCTCCTCCCAATAGTCATATAAAATTATAATGCAGAATTCATATAAAGATAGATATTTGAACCTATTACTTAAGGAATAATATAAATATATTGATACTTTTGACTTATTATCTATTCCAAGTAAGGAAAGAAGTAAGGTTTACTCAGAACTGACAAGACAATAATTCTTCTATAAAATTTACACCATGCTTCAGTTCAGTGCTACCTTTTATATTGAACAGGTGAAACACCATGGTTAAAACAGTCTTTTCTTCTTCTGTTTAGCTCACAAATCACAGTTTCCCATTCATTGAGTATAGGAAGTGGGGGGATGAGAAACGAGATGGAAAAAGCTGGCATTGCTGTTCTCCAGGCCTGGCAAATGTGTACTCATTTTCTCTTTCTTTTAGGGGGGCACTGTTGAGGGTTCTTTGATGACTCCACTCAGAGATCTCTACAAGCACATTTCCAAACTAATGCTGTCTTTGGCTAGTTTCTTATGGCTCACATCCACCAGATCATGCTAATGATAATGCATATCACAGTGGTTTTTCTGTTATAGCCCCTCTTGCATAACTCTTGGTTTAACTTCTACTTGGTTCATAGGAAAGTCACACATTTTTGCAACACTAGCTGGTCCACTATTGCCCCCTAGCTCCCTGCCCAACTGGGTGGCTCCAGTCACAGCTTTTTGCCTATAGACTTTTTCAGGTATTAATGAGACACTGGTCCACTGTGTAGCTCCAATGGTTACACTAGAGGACATAGATTAAGCTCTTTGTTCTATGTGAATGGAGGCCAGAAACAAGAGAGAGGGAAGCTTCCTTACCCTCCCATGGAAGTGGGACTCAATGCACACCAAAGACTCTTTCTGACACAATCCTTTCTTACAGTTTCTACATCCTTTGTTTATACCTTAGCGTGGTAGTTTGCTAAGCATCACAAGATCAATTTTGGAGCTACCTTCTCAGCAAAGTGGCCTGCAGACAAAGAGTCTGTCACCTCACTTTGGAATGTCGAAATACTTTTTTTTTAAAACCTCTCAATCCATTAATTATTTTGCTTTCAGACTTTTAGATCTCTGCTGACAGGAAGATAGAAGAAAAAATTCCCCTTTAACATCCTGTTATTCTAAATTACTTTGGTATTTGTTCTTCCATTTCCTTGAATTATGGCTTGCAGAAATGTCAAGTGGCATTTTACTTTCAGGCAGAAGGATCTTTTCAATTTAGAAATCTAGCATGACCAATGCTGTACAATCATAAAACACTGGGAATGGAAAAACTTTACATAGGATAAATTGTCCTCACCCATCTACCCAACTCAATTTTATAGATGAGAAAATAAAGTTATCTCAGGGTAACACAGATAGAGTATTGTTTTCTTTTTTCTGTCACGCTTCTAGAAGAATGAAGACAAATGTTACAGATTCTTATTGAAGAATATTTTAACCAATATGCTAATTTCTCATTTTTTATGACAAACTCGGTATCCTTTAAAAAAATTTATTAGCTTTTTTAGATTCAAACATTACCAATTTGAACTGCTTGCTTTTTTCCTGACTTATCATTTTATTTCTTTTTCTGTTGTTCTTTGACACTTTGTGTTATGAAAATTAGTGCTGATATATAGGTTTTTAAATTCACAGATTTCTCTTAAAACTAGAGCTTTGTTCTCTAGTAAATTAAACGAGAGTAAGGCAGAGTAATCTTCTCCTGTTGGTTAAAAGTTTCTGTAGGAATTGGTAGATTCCAGAGGATGAGGAGCAAAGTTATTTCTATTGTATAGCATTTTTTAAATGGCAAAATAATACATGAAAAAGTACATGTGATCTTTGAAATTTCTGTTTTCATCTGATTCAAATAATTTTAAGGCTTTGTAGTAATGAGATAATGCAGCATAATGTCATTTAGGAATTATTGAACTAATTGAAAGAAAATAGTTAAAAACACATCCTCAGAATTGACCTGCTAGGTGTGTCCTTCATTTCTCCCAAGAAGGTGATTGGGAATCCTTTGCAGAAACCATTAAAAGTGCAATAAAGTTGTCAGCTATAGAACGTTCTTTGTGTTTTCCATCTAACAGAGGAAAAGATTATAGATCATTTTCTCCTTAAGAAATATTGTTCTGGAGAATGTGCCCTTTTACCTAATCAGATTAATAAATTTAAAAAGAGAACTATGCCAGCATTCATCTATATGCAAAAATATGAAAGAAAAATAAACGTGTGACAGAATTTAGAGAAACTAAAGAAGAAAAAACACTTGGTGTGTGTATGCAGGCACTATGTTTAGATGGTGGGGGACACAGTAAGAAAGATGGAGAAGGAAAAAGAAAAAATCTATAAAAGTGGAAGAAGCAAGAAACATGAAGGAAAAAATTAAATTATTTAAATCTATATTCTTATCCTAACAACTAAGATTCTTTTCTCAGGATAAAAATTTTGGTATGTATTATCCTCTGGCTTATACACAAATACCTGGTTTTCATAGTGCTAAAAGTATTTTATAATATTATTTGTGAGAAGTAGGTAGGTGATGAAGAGTTATCTTCAATTTAAGCCCTGGGGAGATGAAGATGAATATAACATTTAAAAGATTAGAAAGTCCTAATGCTAAGTTAACAATTGATAAAGAGAAATAATTTTATCTTCCTTAGATTCTGCAAAAATAATACTAGCATTATAAAATGAAAAAAAAAAGGAAGAAATAAAGGGATAAAATAGGAAACAAAAGCCACAGTGCATATGTATTTTCCTTAATTTATAACAAATTTTGTTTCTGGAATCACACAAAATTATTCTAATCTAGAACAATTATAGACAAGATAAAAAATTTAAACAATACAATCTCAGAATATTTCTTTATCACAAAAGTAATATATAGTCATTACAGGGAACTTTGAAACTATTAATACAAATAAGGAGAAAAAGATGAAAATAAATCACCTGTAGCAAAACTGTTGCTAACGTTTAGATATTTCATTCTTCAGCTCTTGTTCCAGGTATACTTGCAAAATTAAACGGATGTACATTGGGTAAAAATGGAGACTTAGCATACACAGTTTATCACCTGTTTTATCATTCAAAAAATATACAGTGAACACATTCTGTAATATTTAAATTTAAATAATTTTAAATTTAAATTTAATTTAATATTTAAATAATTAACTTGAGTGTCCATGGACAGCAACATTCTTAATGACTCCCCAGGAATTTATTGTGTAACTATTTAGCTATCTTCTTTTCTTTTCAAATATGTAGTATTTACAAATTTTAACTGAGAAAACACTTCTTTAAATATCTTCATGTGTCTATGTTAGAATACTTGACTGAACCCATCATTAGAATAAATTATTTGAAGTTGAATTGCTGAGTCAAAAGGTTTAAAGGCCTTTGGTCATCTTGCTAAAGGTCATCGTACTATCTGGAAATGTGGGCTCTCCCCCCAGCAATAACGAAAAGGGCTGTTTTCCTTCCTCTGAACCAGGAAAGGATGCTACTGCTGTATTAAAACATTGCCATATTATTTTATTGTTTTAAATTGGAGATTTTGTTTTTGTTGTTTTGTTTTAGATATGGGGCCTACCTCTGTCACACAGGCTAAAGTGTAGTGGCATGATCATAGCTCACTGAAACCTTGAACTCCTAGGCTCAAGCAATCCTCTGCCTCAGGCTTCTGGGTAGGTAGGACTACAGGTGTGGGCCACCACATCCAGATAATTTTTAATTTTTTTTTTTGTAGAGACAGGGTCTGGGTATGTTACCCAGGCTGGTCTCAAACTCCTAGCCTCAAGTGATCCTCCCACCTTGGCCTCCCAAAGTGCTAGAATCACAAGCGTAAGCCACTGCCCCTGGCCTTGAATTGGCGTTTGTGATTATTTGTGAAAGTGACCATTTTTTTCACATGTTGATTAACTTTTAATAATTAAATAAAAAGTTGAAAGAGGTATTAGAAGTCTACTAGACTAACTCCTATCACATCTTTAAGAGAGTCACATTCCAGACTCTTTTTGAATAACTCCTATGTGATGAACTCACCATCTTACAGATAGCCTTCTCTATCTGTAAGCTGTGCATAAAGCTTCTCTATTACTGAGCTAGACAGTCTTTATTACAGAATGTCTCTAATGTTAAGTCAAATCTATTCATTTGTAGAACTCTCATTCATCGATCTTTATTTTTGTTCTAAGGTAACAAAGAGCAAATCCACTCTCCCTTTTATTATCTGACACATTTCCCTTTAGCTAACATTAAAAAATTTGCTATGGGAGAGGGACTCATTATTAGAAACCAGGATAAGGAATCACTGAGAAATAAAATAGAAATTTCTATTAATTTCCCAGTAAGTTTATATAAGGCAGAAGGTGCACTTCAAATTAATGTTTCTTAAACATATGAAATAATTATGGTGTTCTAAATTCCATATTGTTGTTCTGAGGGAACTGATATTTAATATTACTTATATAGTATTGATTACCTTATTATTCTGCCAATCGATTTTATGTAAGAAATTAAATTAAAAAATAGAGAGCTATAAGAAAAAATACACAAAACATTAAAATCCTATTTTAATTAGGTTTTATATGACATAAAACACTTGAAAGATTGACAATCTATTTCTGTCAGCAATCTATGGCAATAACTATCCTATGCTCTTGTATGATGAGCAAATAAAAATCTCCATTTTTGAAATTTAAATCTTAAAAATGCTAGTGTAGCAAATTGTCATTTCGGAGATTGTCATATCCCCTTTTTGCCTGATAATTCTGATAGTTCCCAAGAATATTAGAACTGGCTATAGGGGAATGTTGGAACTCCCTGCTTTGAGTGAAATATATCATTTTGTTCTTGTTTAAAGTAGTAATAGCCAATACTAATTGATTGCTTATCATATTCCAGGCATTGTTCTAAGATCTTTTTGTGTTTAACTCATTTAACTCTCTCTATAATCCTAAAAGATAGGTACTATTATCATCCCCATTTCACATATGGAGAAACCAAGGCAGGAAGAAGTTAAATCATTCACCTAAGATTAGCCAACCAGCAAGCGGTGAACCAGGGATCCAAACACAGATATTCTGGTTCTAGAGTTTGTAGTTGGCCACTATTTTATGTGACCTGTCCAGCAAGCATTATGTGAAAATATTGAAAAATATTTGAGTCAAATAATCAAATATTTAATCAAATACCTGCTATGTGTAAGCCATTACTCTAAGCACTTTCACTTCTATTTTATGCCTAGAAGAGCACTTGAGTACTTGTCATAGTCATTATACCTCCATTCCACAGCCAGAGCCTAGAGAAGGGAGATCAGCTAGAGACCTTTCTTATAGGGTTGATGCCAAAGCTACTTGAGTCCATATAAAGCATTTTTGAAAAAAGTTTTAAAAACTCTATTTAAGAGCTGGGCATGGTGGCTCACACTTGTAATCCCAGTGATTAGGGAGGATAAGAGGCAGGAGGACTGCTTGAGACAAGGAGTGCAAGACCAGCCTGGGCAACATAGTGAGAGCCTGTCTCTAAAAAAATATTATCTGTGTGTGGTGGTGCAAGCTGTAGTCCTAGCTACTTGGGAGGCAGAGACAGGAGGATCCCTGGAGTCCAGGAGTTTGAGGCTGCAATGAGCTATGATTGTGTTATTGCACTTCAGCCTGGGTGACAGAGCTTTAGTGAGACCCTTGTCTCAAAAAAAAAAAAAAAAAAAAAGAGGCCTCTCATTACATTCTTCAGTTTCTTTATCTTCATCCATCACATATGCTCTTAGGAATATTTATCTCTTTCCAGTTCTCTGTGCATTTCACTCTTGTAAATGTCAGATGTCTATGGAAAGGAAGCAATAGATGGTTGGCCTTTGAATATAAGCTGATTTCACAATCTAGCTGTGCATAAAGCTGCTTTTTGTCTTAAAGCTCTATCAACGAAACCATTTTTCATAGGAAACCATCTAAATAGTGCAATTTGTTGCGATTCCCAGGAGATTCTTTTCTACTCTCTGCTTACTTTTCTCCCTCTGTGGATAAAACTCTTTAATGGGGATGGGCAAAGTCTTTTGTTTCATACAAAATACACAACTTAAATACCACTGGATGAGAGTCAGAAAGCAAATGGCCCAAAATAGGAAGAGTTTAGAGTGTTTTGCGAAAAAAATTCAAGGTTTGTTTTTAACCAGTTGAAAGAAGGACCTCCCTATTTCTAGTCTTCCTTCAATTTTGAGCACCTCAGTTTACATCAACAATTCTTTTCTTTTAAAAAAATGTATTCTTAACCCACTAACTTAAGGCCTAAGTGCAATACACATCACCCTTCCCAGTTCTTATTGTCACAGATTCCATACTTGTCTTAAAGTGTTTCTCTAAGGATACCATCTTTCTTTCTTTCTCTCTTTCTCTCTTTCTTTCTTCTTTCTTTCTTGCTTGCTTGCCTGCCTGCCTTCTTTCTTTCTCCTTCCTTCCTTCCTTCCTTCCTTCCTTCCTTCCTTCCTTCCTTCCTTCCTTCCTTCCTTCCTTCCTTCCTTCCTTCCTTCCTTTCTCTCTCTCTCTCTCTCTCTCTTTCCTTCCTTCCTTCCTTCCTTCCTTCCTTCCTTCCTTCCTTCCTTCCTTCCTTCCTTCCTTCCTTCCTTCCTTCCTTCCTTCCTTCCTTCCTTCCTTCCTTCCTTCCTTCCTTCCTTCCTTCCTTCCTTTCTCTTGCTTGTTTGCTTGTTTGCTTGCTTGCTTTAAACAACAAACATTTATTTTCTTCCAAGTTAGAAATTTGAAGTCAATTTTACTAGGCTAAAATCAAGGTGTTAACAGGGCTGCATTAATTTTAGAAGCTCTAGGACAAAATCTTTTCCTTGCTTTTACAGCTTATAGAGCTGGACTATTGTGGCTCATGGCTCCTTCCTCCATCTTCAAGGCCAGCAATGTAGAATCTTGCTTCAGTTGTCACATTGCTTTTTGCTTTTGTAGTAAAGTTTCCTTCTGCAAGGGATACCATCATTCTCACCCTCAAAGCCCTGAGGAGGACTAAATGTTCTGTTCTTATTCACTGGAAGTGGCATACTGTGAGGAAGGCCATTCCAGTGTGATCTGGGCAAAAACTGCCCACCTACTCTAGGTCTTTTGGATGGCAAAACTCTTCTAAAAGAAAAAAATCTATAATTCCAAATAATTTCTGTAGATACTCTCCTGACTCAAGAAAATAGTGATTAATTCCCCTCCTCACCATTTCTTAAATGTCTGTCGTACTTGATAACTTGCTTCCAGAGAGTAATGTATGGGAAAAAGGGAAAAAAGTAACCTTACAGTAGTTATTGTGAACTTTTATTTTACAAACTTGGTAAACACAATGTTGGCCAGGTGATCAAGGTTAACATCAACAGGCTGTCAGGTTGGTAGCATGCACCCTTGATAGGATGAGATTAGAATAATGCTTCACCTTTGTTGTCATCCTCCCAACAGCCCATAGCTCCAGTCTAACTATGAGAAAAATGTCAGACAAACCCAAAATGAGGGACATTCTACAAAAAAATCTAACAAGAATTCCTTAAAATCGTCAAGGTCATGATAAACAAGAAAAATCTGAAAAACTGTCAACAGGCCAGTTGTTAACATTACAGAAAAAGGGCATTAGGAAAAAACTAGTTAAATTCTGATAAAATATAGTATTCAGTTAACAGTAATGTACCAATGGTGATTTCTTTATTGTGACAAACGGGAATGTAAGATGTTAACAATGGGAAAAAATTTTAAGAAGTATACTGAAACTCTGTATTAATTTTTCAGCAAATCTAAAACTTCTAAAATAAAAAGTTTATTTATGTATACCAAAGCAATAAATAAATAATAGATATAGCTACTTAAAGCTATATAAATAGCATCTGATATTAACTTCAAGAGAGATACATAGACTTTTAACTTGTATTGATATTTTAAACCTTTTTAAAATTTCAGAATATTACGGGGGTACAAAGATCTTGGTTACACGAATTGCTTTTGTGCTGTTTGACTCAAAGTGTGTCTATCACCCAAATAGTGTGCATTATATCTGTTAGGTATGAATTTATCCAATCCCTCCTCCCCCACATCTGCTTGATTTCTGTTCAATTTTATACCATATATGCACATGAGTGTTGATCTATTAGTTCCAACTTAGTAGTGAGTACATGTGGTGTTTATCTTTAAAAAAATTTTTTTTTACATTTCAGCATTTTACAGAGGGACAAATGTTTAGGTTACACATATTGCCTTTGCCCCACCCGAGTCAGAGCTTGAAGCATGTCCATCCCTCCGATGGTGCATACCACACCCATTAGGTGTGTATATACTCGTCCCCTCCTCCCTCCACCATCTGCCCAATACCCAGTGAATGTTATTACTATATGTACACTTAAGTGGTGATCATTTAATACCAATTTGATGGTGAGGACATGTGGTGCTTGTTTTTCCATTCTTGTGATACCTCACGTAGTAGAATGGGCTCCAGCTCTAACTGAAACTTCACTTAAAAGGATGGTCTCCAGTTCCATCCAGATTGTTACAAAAGGTGTTAATTCACCATTTTTTATGGCTGAGTAGAACTCCATGGTATATATATACCACATTTTATCAATCCACTCATGTATTGATGGGCATTTGTGTTGTTTCCACATCTTTGCGATTGTGAATTGTGCTGCTGTAAACATTCAGGTGCAAGTGTCTTTTTTTTTTTTTAATTCTTGAGTTTGGAAGGTACAGTAAAAAAAGAATGGAGGAAAAGGAAGGAAGGAAATGAACATTTATTGAATAATATTATTTATTAGGCATGTCTCTGAATTTTCATCCATCTTATCTACTTTAAAACCACAACAAGAATCCCATTATGTAGAGGAAGTAATGGAGGCTGAATATAGGAAAAAACTCAGGGTCCTACAGATATTAAATATATAGCAGAATTGGGAATGAGAGTTAGGGAGTAAAAGATTGCTAATCACGAAGGGCAAAAGGATGCAGGGAATGGAGGCAGAAGAAGGCAATCCAAGATCCTCACTGCTCTCCAAAATTTTGCAAAGGTGGACCGTGTTTTCTGGTTTGGTGCTCCCAAGTGATCAATAACTATTTTTGGCCATACAACTTGTGGCTGTTAAAGTCTGTGACAGTGAAAGTTAAATGTATTTGAAATCATTTTCTATTTTCTGACAGGATTATATACAGCTATATAATGATTTCACTTCCTATGTTTTATTGATAATACTTTTTTCTGTTGATTAAAGCTAATCTAAAATGTTCTTATAGATTCATATGACAAGCCTCAAAGATCCTGAACTTTTTTTGCATTTTGGATACCATAAGTGAAGATCCATACCTAACATTGGATAAATAGACTTTGACATAAAGCACTGATTCTTATTTCTCATTAACTATGTAATTTATTCATAGGGCAAGGATAGTATGTGTGTTTCTGTGAAATTTTCTTCTGCATAGTTTCTTCCTCTGGCCTTGTTGCTATGGGAACAGGGTAGTTGCTTAATTAGGCTCTTGGCCTCTCTAGCTCTCACCCTTTTATATCATCACCTGGCTAGCAAGCTTTTTATTCCAGGATATGGGTTAATAGTGTGAACAAATGTCACTACCTAGGTATATGGAAATAGAAAATTTTTTTTGTCAAAGATTTGTATGTATAGCCACAAAGTGTCTGTTCATCCTTGTGGTTAATATTTTATTTCATTATGAATTATTTTCTTCCAGTGTCAGACCATCAGAAGACATAAATTTAACTATAAAACATAAGGAGAGATATACCTATAAGAAAAAAACACAAAAATATTACTATGGTGAGGAAGTTATAAAAAAATCATGCAGTAAGTAGTCACTGTTGATAGACTTCTATAATGTTATTATTATATAGATTGGTGTGAATAAAACAAATAGCTACTCTATGTCCTAAGAATGTTCCTATTTGTTAAAAAAATGAAGGTAAGGTCCCGTGATCTCCATTTAATAAAGGAGGAAAGTGAGGCCCAGAGATATTAATTAACTTGTCCAAGGTTGCACAGTATACAAGTGGCAAAAATATAAGGTCTAAGCCAGAAAACGTGCAAAGTGCCCATTATAGTTTCCAAAATAAAGATGGCAACAGAATGTGAATTCTTTCTCTTAAGTGTTTAAAAAATAAAGATAAATAAAAACTATTTTTACGTTCAGGAATCCCAAAGCCACACAAAACAATGTATTAGTCTAGTTTTTTTGCTAAGTAGAAAAGAATTATTTAAAAAGGTAAATGAAGCAAAGGAAACACTATCATACTGGAACATATTATTTAGAAACATAGATGTGAATTATTCCTAAAGCTCCATTAGATAACAAAAATATTTTACTCACTACAAATCTTTTTTCAACTTATGTTCAAGGAATGCTATGCTCTTCATGGAGCAAATATGTCGATTTTAAAATTTCTGATGAAACTTTGCTGTCAAAATGTGCATAATTATTTGTTAACATTCAATACCTATTTATAAACTAATCTACTCCACAGAGTTTTTGTCAAGATTACATGAGGTATTATATGTAAAGTACTTTGACCAGTGCCTAGCATATTGTAGAAACTCCATACAGTTTTATTAGTAATGTCACTGTTATTATTATTGTTATATCTTAGAGCATGACCTTTGGAGTTGAACATACTTCAACTTAAGCCCACAGTCTGCCATTTAACTGCTATGTAAACTCAGGCGAGTTACCAAAGCATGTTGAGCTTCAGTTTCCTCATCTGTCTTAAGGGCATAATGATCCCTTCCAAGCTGTGAAAATTTCTTGTTTAGACATAGCACATTTGTTCTCAAAGATTGATTCCTGGCCTAGTACCATCAGCATCAACTGGAACTTAGGAGAAATGTAAATTTTAGGACCCTCATCCTCAACCTTCCCCTATTAAATCGGAAGCCAGAGGTGGCACACAGAATCTGTGTTTTAATAAGCTGTCCTGGTGATTCTGACGCCTGCTAAAGTTTGAGAACCATGGACATGGCATGTGACTTGTATATTCAGCAGGTGCAGAATATGGATTAGTTTTCTTTTCCTAGGTACTGAGACACCATGATGAAAAAAAGCCCAGTTCCTACCTTCATAGAAATAACAATTAAACAAACATAAAATCATATCTTGAAGTAAGCTTTTGTAGATTTCCATTCCATTATCCAATTATCACATGAAGCAAAAAGAAAACTTTTTCACTTTGTCCAAAACTTTGCTTTCAAGAGAATGCTTAAAATAGATTCCCATAATCTCATTGTGTGTGTATAATAAATATAATAACAGCTCTGGTTTATGTCATGAGGGAATGAAAAAAGTACCTGCCAATTCAAAATTTTAGATATTCTGTTAAACATTGAAAAAAATAGATTCCATTTCACAAAGGATACAATTTTCTTGTAGATAAAAGAGAAACTGGAGTTTTTCCAAAACTGCAGAATATTCATTTTCAAGGGAAAATAGCAGAAAAATACAAAATAAAAAAATAAATGAATGGGAAGCCTTGAGTTGCTTTTGGTCCCTTTGAATAAAAAGGACCATGGATTTATTTTTGACAGCTGTGTTTATAGGGTGTGCTGATCACTGCAGCTGTACCGGCTGAGTAACAGGAAGGTTAAATTTATAAAAGTTAACTTGGAAATGTGCTAGCTCTTTACAAGGAATTAATGATATTGTACTTTTTCCCCCCTAAAATCTGCTGCTGTGAAGGCACATTTAGATCATTAAGCATCGGTGCCCTGAAAGAGCTGCCAGAAGTGAATAAACCTACTTTCCTTCTAGACCTTGAGAAATATTTTAGGAAAGAGCCAGAGGAGGAGCAACCCCAAATTCCAGAGCTCCCATCACTTTCTGAAAGTAAGTGCTCAGCAGTCATACACTCCATCATCTCTCTCCATGAAACTCAACTAATTAAAAAATAAAGTAGAAAAGCATAGAAATAACTTGCTTGAAATAACATGTTTGCCTTGTAGGTTACAGTGGAAAAAAGTGCGGTTTGACTAAGATTTATAGCTCAGTTGCTGATCTGTTTTGTCAGGAGGGACAGCTAACAGACTGAAATATATGAAAGGAATATTTTTATTTTATCACTCTTTGAAGTCGGAATGCCACGAATGTGTATCATGAATTTTCTGTGGATGAGAACCTTTCCCCCCAAATAACCTTAATTTGTGAAACTGATATCAGAGAAAGAGCCATCATAAGACTGCTTTGGAACACGGTCTCCGGCAATCTGGTTTTTGTTCTTTTCATGTGAAACACTATAAATAGAGACCACTTAAAGTGTATTGTCTTAAAGGCTTCCAGCTGCAGTGCTTAGGCAAATATAATAACACAAGAAAGCTTAACTTAAAAAAAAAATGAATAATCTCTGAAGATTTGGAAACAAGATGTACAAAAGTATTCTCAATTTTTCAAACTAGTATAGTCTTTTGAGTTTCTAAGCATTTGAAGAGTAATTTCTGTACAAAAATCCTTCTTGCAAAGAGGAGTCTTATGGGAAGACAGCAACATAACCTGATTCTCAGTGAAGCTCTCAGAAAGCATATGGGCACCGCAGGGAAGCTCATTTAAAATAATTAATGAAAAGTGCAAGTTTTCAACTTGTAACAGTCAAAAAATTAGAACTAAACTCAAGCCATCTGAGATCTGTGCTTTCTAAACTTTTCAAATCCTCTGAGGTGGGGTTCAACATCATCTTTGTGAAATAATAACCCTTGCAGTAGGAAGATGTTTCCTTATGTTCACAGTTGAGGAAGTTTAAGCCTCTCCTCTTCACCTGGTCCCCTGTGGAGAGGGAGAACACCTGGTCAACGGGGTTTTTTTTTGAAGTTCTACTTATAAGCAAGGTACAGCTGTCATTTCTCATTACCATAGTTTCCAGTCTCATTATTATCAGCATCCTTTGACTTTTCTTAGAAGTTCTCTTTGCTAAATTTATAATCATTTGCTTGCTCTTGTGAGGGTCATGAATGATTTCTGCCCATTTCTTTTAAAAACATGAAGCCATAAACTTTAGGGCTCTTTTGGGGCTAAGAAACTGATACTCCAAAGTATGGCACTTTGACATGCTGAATGCTTTAACCAAAGGAGACTGAAAGACCTCAGAAATAAGCCTGAGAACCGGGGTCTCTCTCAGACCTTCTCTGGCTCCCTTTCCCACTTTCCTTTCCAAAGTGCAGAGAGGGGGTCTCTCTCTTTGAAGGTTCTTTAGCTGACTGAGGGAAGTCCTACCCAAGAAAAAGCAATTGTAGTGAACTTCCTACCTAGGAATCTCATCAAATGACATGGGAGGATTGATGACCAGAGAAGAAATTAAAAGTCATCACTACACCCATACATGCTTTTGTCTATTTTTCTGGAGGTTGCTTCAATACAACTTCTTTTTTTTAACCTGAGAGACTTTTATGCATAATAAAACAACCTCTGTTTGAAGTGCAGTTCCACCCCTCACCTTTCCTCACCACATCCTTGGATCCCAGAAGAACTTTGTCCCAGGCTATTGTCTGTTCTTTGGACCCATTCATTTTCCCTAAAAATTGCTTATCCTTCCTCTAAAATTGCCTACATCCCCCACTTCCCTCTGTCCTATGAATGAGTATTTAAACTTCAATGTTGAGTCTCATCTTTTGTGTGGCTCTCATGCACGTGTACACATTAACATATTTTTATCTTTTCTCCTGTCAATCTGTTTGCTGTCAGTTTGTTTCAGCAGACTCAATTACCAAACCTCCAGAGGGAAAGTTTAAACTTCCCTATAGCTCTACATAACCTTCAGTGCATCCGATAAGGCTTTTGGTCTATAATCCCATCACTTTTTTTATCAGAATGATTCACCTTTAAGAATGAATGTGGGAATACTCATCTTGTCTTTGTGAGCTACAGACAGAAGAGAATATGAAGAATCGCCAGTAAAAAGGATCTGAAGAGAGAGGACAAAGTGGTAAAGACAGTTTGGATATAGGATATGTACGTAGGAGGAAACCAAGATGGAGAAAGGAGTCAGAATTGAGGCAAGAGAACTAGGTGACAGAGTATGCCAAGGGTGGAGAGAGGTGAGAGAGAGATAGAAGTAAACAACGAGAACAAAAAACAAAAAAGAGTGTCCTTCCACAGTGAGAGCCACTGCTCATGTGAAGAGTCTTTTTCATTCTGCAGCAGCAGGAAGCTATAGAAGAATTCTTACAGGCAAGGAGGATGTGTAGGTGGGAATGTGGGGGTGATGGCTGGGTCAAAATACCTAAAATACCTAAAAGACTTTCATACATTTTCAAAGAGAATTTTTTTCCTGGATTTCTTCATATTAAATTTTCCTATAATTTCCTCATAGTTTTTAAAAGATGTTTTCTTTCCTTTGCTTTATTTATTTTCTTTCTTTAGCTTTATTTTCTTTGCCTCTCCCACCTCCTTTTCAAATATTTCTACTTACCTGCCTTCTCTGCAAGTGGATATAGTTGCACCAACTTGTGAGAGAAACCAATGCAAACTTTCATCACAACAGGACACATGACATGTGACAGGACAGGTTCGGTTCTGTGAAAGCACTGGCAGATTCATTCTGGCTAGAGCACAGGAAGGAATTTAGAGTGATTTCAGAGTCACAGTTGAGTTGGGACTTAAAGGATGAGTGGGAGTTCAAAGGGTAAGGGAGGAGACAAGGAAGTGAAGGCCAAGGAAATAACGTGAGTGACACATCAGTAATGAAGAAGGGGCAGAAGTCAAAATGAATCTAAGTTGGCTGCAATGAGTGACTTCAGATGTTGAGACATTAACCAGGTTGACATACATGAGTAGAGGTGAAATGCAATAAGTTTGGAATGTGTTGAGTTTCAAGTAATTGGTGTGCCATTTAGGAATAAAGGTCTGGAGGACTGGAGCAAATTGTAATATATTCCGTGTAATATCATAGCATCTTTGACTAGCAGATACTGAAATACCAGTTGTTAATTTATGTATTTAGTGCTTACTAAGGTAGATATTGCACATGCTAGCATCTGTGCTGGATGCTGGAGACACAGAGATAACACGTAGAGGCCCAACCTTCAAAGATCTTGAAGTGTAGTTGGGGAAATGGATACGTAAACAATTATGTTCTGCAACAAGGGCTGTGATAAAGAAAAGCACTGGTACTATGGGAACACAAGGAAATTCAGAGATAGTTTTTCAGGGAAACCAGAGTATGCCTGAGTTAGATATTAAAAGTTAAGTTGCTATAAGACAGGTAGGAAAAGAGAGGGATCATATTTCTGGTAAAGGAGTAGCACAGGCAAAATAAGGTGCTATGAGTACCATGGTGTGCTAAGGAAGCCACATGTAGTTCCCACTGGCTGGGTTCATGAAGACACATGAAGAGAACTAGGCTAGATAGGTGCATGGGAGCCAGACCGTGGAGCACCTAGTGAACTATGCTAAGGACCTTGACATTTATTTAATCAGAAATGGGGAGCCATTGAAATGTTTTAATCCATCATTCTGAAGTATTTCATTTTAAATCCCCTATTACCTCTTCAGTTTTTATATTTCTTTGTATTAGTCTTTCAGTGATTGCTCTATAAGGTTACTTTTTCCTGTGCTCTTTATTCCTTCTTGTGGTACTAGGCTTCTATCTGAGATCCTTTTCCTTCAGTCTGGAGAACTTGCTGCCATATTTCTTAAAATATAGGTCTAATGGTTAATAATTTTCCCAGCTTTTATGTGCTCAACAACTGCATTTATTTCATTGACTTTGGAAGGATATTTTCACTGGATTGAAAACTCTAGATGTCAGGGTTTTTTTTTTTCCCCCCAACTCTTCAAAGATAACATGATTCTTTGCTTCCATAGTTCTTGTTTACAATCCTGCTCTTAATATTATTGATGTTTCTTATTCTGGCTGCTTTAAGATCTTTCTTTTTATCCTTGGTTTTCAGTTTTACTGTGATGAGTATAAATATGGCTTTCTGTGTATTTATAGTACTTGGAGTTCATAAAAATTCTTGAATGCATCTTTTAAAAATTTTGGACAATTCCTAGCCATTATCTTTTTCAAATATTTTTTCCCATTTCTGCTCTCTTCTGTCATTCTAGAATTGTGATTACACATATGTTGGACTGTTTAATTATAACTTAAATGTTTCCTCTGCTCTTCTCTTCTTTCCCTCTCTGGGCTTCAGTTTGGATATTCTATTTTGACTTGTATTTTAGTTGACTAATCCTGTCTTTTGCCAGTGTGCTTTTAAGTCCATCTAATCAGTTCCCAATTTCACATTATATATATATGTGTGTGTGTGTGTGTGTTTATATATATATATATATATATCTGTATATGCACACATCTATAATATACATTTTCAGCTTTAGAATGCCACTTGAATCTCTTTTATATAGGTTCCACTATAGTTCTCATTGGAATTTTTTTCATCATTTTGTCCATTTATTCTCTTTTTTATAATAGCAAATTTTAAAGTCCCAGTCTGCTAACACTAATATATAGATATTCTTGGGTCTGCTTCTAATGTCTATATTTTTCCTCTTGGCTGTTGGTCACATTTCCCTGCTTCTTGCAAGTCCTATAATTTTTTATTGTGTGACAAAGTATAAAAGATCTGTCGACCCTGAAATTAATGTTATTTTCTCCCAGAGACAGTTCATTCTTTCCTTAGTTCCTCAGAAAAAATGAGGTGCTGCTTACCTTAATTGAATTAGGAATTGAGATGCTGGGTGCTGTGCTATAGCTTAGGTTAGGCTTAGTCCACTGCTGATTTCAAATGTCTATTTTTGGCCTCTCCCTTCAGTGGAATATCATCTCCTACGTACTACAAGACTGAAGGAAATGTTATTTTGCATTTCCAATCCAAACCACAGTCTCCCACACCACTCAAGGACTCAGAGAATATCCTATGAGCAACATTGGGCAAAGATATGAGATTTCTTTGGATTCCAATACATCATACCAACCCACGTAGCTATCAAAACTTTTCCCAATTTGTATACTTTTCCATAGCAGAATCTCTTATTCTATTGCAAGGCTGCTTCTTAGCAATGCCCAAACATGATAAATCCCCAGTGGGAAGAAAATATTCGGCAATCTCAGCTCATCAAGCAAGGGCTTTACCATCTCTAGAATTTTAGTTATTTTGGTCATCTTTGCTTTCACAGCCTTTTGATGGCATTCAAAATATTAATCATCTACATACTTGGAGAGCTAAAAAAAATATATATTAATCATAATTTGTTTTTTTTCTTTTATATCTGATGCAATGAGAATGATAACCTGCTACTACATATTAGATCCTACGCAGAAACAAAATTCCTGTTGAAATGTTTAAAAACAGAAATTGATAGGATCAGATTTGCATTTTAGAAAGCTTTCTTCAAACTGTGGTAGATGTACTGTAATGGGGCTAGGCTAAGGCAGCAGATTATAGTAGTGGGAGCTTGTTATGTGCAGTCAGCTATCTGCTTCTGAAACATCACTTTGCCTTCTACTAGTAGTTTATATCTGGATAAATTATTCAGCCTGCTAAATCTCAGTTTTTCATCTATAAAATTGTGATAATGATACCCACTTCTTGGAGTTGTGTGGGCTGATTATAGCACAATGACTAGCACATACGGACCCCTCACTAAATGGTATATAATATTATTTTGAAGATGAGACCATAGAAAGGAAGTAACTAATTTGAGAAATATTAAGGAGGTTGAATTTAAAGGATTGTGTGCCCTGATGAAAGATGGATAAATGTACGAGTATATGGTTTCTAGCTTGGATAACTATGTCAAATTTATAAAGATTGCCATTGACAGAGAAAATACAGAAGGAGAAGTTGGTTTACGGTTAGGAAATGAGGTCAGTTTTCAGAATATGTTGAGATGGAGCTGCTTGTGGGACAACTACCACAAAAAGCTAACCTTTTCCAGGAATCTAGCTATAATAGGAAGAAAGAGAAAGAGTGATAATTGAAGAGAAACTGCAGTCAAGACAGACATGCTTTAGAATTAATTTTTAGTTCAATTTTTTCTTCTGATTTTAGACCTGATATATGCACATTACAGAAAATTGGCTAGTAAGAAGTAAATAGAACTCTAAAGAATATCAGAATAGGGAATCTAAAGAGCAACCACTACTCCCAGGCCAGAGACAGGGTGACCAAGGAAGAGGCCCACTGCCTTTAGGGCTGAGGCCCAGACCTCACTGGAGAGGGTTTATCCATGCCTCAGTGGAGGGCAACGGCATCAGCCACGGCGATGATGCAGATGGGACTCGCTAGAAACCCAGGGTCAGAGTGCCAAGGGAAGCACACACAGGGAGTTGCTGTATCTCAGAACTCACTGCAAAGCCATGAAGGGGAGTTTGTTCATAGGGAAGAAAATGGAAAGCTTTTCATGGGGTGGTGCCAGATGGGTGGCACTCTGCTGACAGGGGAAACTACTGGCTCTGGACTCGAGCTGGAGGAGCCACTGCAGGAGCTTGGAACCGCAGAAGTCGTCCTGTAGGAACCTAGTGCTGGACAAACTGCACTGTAGGAGCACAGGGAACTTGGACCTTAGAAGAGAAATCCATTTCTCCTCCAGTGTCTCTCCAGTGCCCTCTAGTGACAGAGCTCAACATCATGCCAGCTGGTAAAGGAGAGATACTTGTAGGGCTCCAGTCCATTATCACAGAGCAGGCATTAAAAAGTGGATTTGGAGCTGAGAGGCAATACATTGACAACTGGCATATTCTCATCTTATCTGCTTCTTCAGGCCTCTTCTCCACTCTGGTCCTTTTACATCACTTTGGACCATCGAAATCACAGACATTATCCCTACTTAGTTTATAAGATAGTAATGTTTGTCTTTTAGGAGGCATTGCCATTTACAAAGGGAACAAAAGATGGACGCAATGAAGGTATAAAGATAAAATTTCAAGCATAAGATTGGTTTCAAATCAAAGCTCTACTACTTGCTAGCTGAGTGACCTTAGGCAGGACAGTTAAACTCTGTATCTCAGTTTCTTCAGCTGAAAATGGACTTCATATTAGTTACCAGTGTCATAATGTTGCTGTGAAGATTAAATGAGATAACCTATGTGAAGCCCTTAGCACAGTGCCTGATACCTAGTAAGAGTTGAATATATTTTATTTATTGGAAATATTTTGTTATTATTGTACTGAATAGCTCTATGATATGTGAAATATTATTGCACCAATTTTCCATATGAGGAATTTGTGGCATAAAGAGTTTAAATAACTGAACTATGTTCACATGAATTGTAAAAGTAGAGCCCAGATGAGAATGCTGGAAGACTGACTCAGGTGTCCATGCTATTAATATTTCTAGATGTGACTTTCCCTGCTCACATAGTGTTCAAATTATGTTCCCTATGCAGTTTATTCTTGTGCTTATTTTTAAAACCAGCAATTGTGCTACAATATTACCTATTTTTGTCACTTTCACTTTTTAGGAGGATCCTGCTGAATTCAAAAATTATTATAAAAGAGCACTTAAAAAAATCTTGATTAGTAATATATTGCCCCTCCATGTTATCATTACAGAGTCTGCCTTAAGTCTTTACCTACAATCCTGCAATCTCCATAATTATAGTATGAAGAAGGTTATTTGGCAATTGTACAATGGGAGGCATTTTGCCAGACTTACTTTCAATGTTCTAAACTATCACTTTGGAAGTTGGGACAGTTTTCAAACACTAAAATCCCTGGGTGATTTTTAGTCTTACCTACTGGATTTTTAATGTCCTTCTGTATTCTGTTTCTTTCCCTTTCAACTTGAAACATCCTTTTTATACTCTCTCTTTACCTTCCAAGTTGTTCCCAGTGGGTTCTCAAACAGCTTGAAACCCCTCTTTGATATCCTTATTCAAAAACCTGGAAACTACTTAGAACTGGCTCTGGATCAAGTTTTGCCAATAAATTCCCCAGAACCCATTCATGTTGTGTCTGTAAAATCTTTAAAACTTCCAGTGTAGAGAAAATGTTGTATTAGTGATACCTCAGGTGAATTGCATTTTTGTTGTTGTTCTTTCAAAGACAAAATGCATGAAACAATTAAAGAGATGATTTTATTCAGGCTATTGCAATAGAGAAAATATTCATTAAAGAGGAACATCCCAAAGAAAAAGAAAAAGACCTGAGTTATTATAGAGATAGGTCTTATGGGAATGATGAGGAAGGATAGGGGGGGTCTTAACTCAGAATACATGAAAGCAAAGGAGTCCTTTATTGTTAGTTGTTTCTGGAACACAAAAGGGCGGAAAAATTTCTCAACCATCTCTGCTTTCCAGGATCACAGGATTCAGGTAAAGTTCAGCACTATCAGTCTTCCTCCTTTTGTTCAAGACAAATGAATGTCACTCATTACTCAACAACCCAGAGGTGATCCTACACCTCCTGGGGGGAGCAAAGCAAAGTTTCAGAAATAGTCTTTCAGGGATTCTTTTTCTGTGTTGTTTGTGTGAAGCCAGTTGACCGTATGTTGCCAGGTGGTGGCAAAGTCAGTTGTTTTGGAGTCCTGAAGACCCAGAAAGGGATGACTGCAAGACAACCTAGAAATCTGGATAGGGATCTGGGATGTCCTATTTTAGTCCTTAATAATGTTGTCAGGTGGAGGCAAGAAAAAATTAGTTTGGAGGATTATGGTCAGATATTGAAGGAAACTGGTAGAATTGAAAACTTGGTAAGGGTTGACAATTTGTACAAAGTAAAAGGCTCCAGTTCAGCTTGAAGATAGGTACACAAACTGGTATTTTCAAGAAGAGAAAGTCAGTTCAACCTCAATCAGATTAGGTAGAATTTGCATGCCTATCAGGAACTTGCAATTTACAAAAAGGGCAAAATAGTTCAAAAAACAGTGAACTCAGCCAGAATCTGACAATTCATAGCGTGTGCTAGAGACAATAGATTATTTCTCACTTAGCTTTTCAGTTGCAGGTAAAAAATATACACATAGGTTTTTAGTAAAATCTACTGTAGTGTATCTTTGGTTTAGAATTAAATCTTAAATCTAGTACCAGTAAAGAAAAATAATCTTTGATATTATGTAAAAGTTCTTACTTGAACAAATGATTAAAATGCTGAAAGAAAGCATTTATAGATATATTCATTTAAATAAAAAGTGAGAGATTGTTACATATGGTTCACCCCAGATTTTTTAGATACTACAGATCCAGAATGAGCACAATGTCTACGGCCATATCACCCTGAACATGCCCAATCTCGTCAGAATGAACACAACACTCACAGGCATTTTAAAAGTAGAAATCCGTCCTATTATTCTATGTCTTTGTTTACATAATAGCAAATCATCTCAAAATTCACACACACACACACACACATTCTCCCCCTTCACCAAAAAAAAATTGGGGTCTACAAATCATTAGTATGTGAAAAACTTTTTTAAAAATTTCAACATATCCCAAGCAACCATTATTTAAGAGTCACATGAAGAGTATTAAGGTATTTTGATCAATCCTCACCACTTTTTGCCACCAACCTGCTGCTTTGTTACCTGATTCTTACTGGATGGGGGCTGAAATTGAATGACAGCTTGACAATACTACTCTAGAGCTTAGATTTAGGAATTAGAAGCTTGACATCAAAATGTAGGAAGTGGATTGTAGTATGGCTCTCACCTAGGAGCTATTAGAAATGCAATATCTCAGGCTCCACCCAGGTCTGTTAAATCTGAATCTGCATTTTAACGAGATCTTCAAATGATTCCTAAGCACATGAAAGTTTGATAGATAAGGACTTGTATAGAGAACTCAGAATAGCATAGAGAATGTAACATAGGAGGTTTTCAGAATACTGTACACTTGTAGACCAACAACAGCTGGTCATTGTGTGCTATATTTACATAGCTGCCAAGGCCCTTGTTGCCAGAGTATCTTTGTTGAGATTTGCTGCTGTTGCTCATCTGATGTAGTAGCCACCAATTGGCCGGCAAAGGAAGGACCAGAAGACAACAGATAAACCAGCTCTGTTGTGTTAAAATTACTGAATCATTTTATTTTGGAGGAAATGTTTTGGATAACTTCATGAGTAATCACCACATTTTTTCATTTTCATGGCTATTAATATCCATCTTTTGATTATCATTATAACAAACCTTATCAGGCAGCCAACTATATGATGAGTGTATAAATGTCATGTTTTCCCAGGTAAGAAATAGTGAAGGTAAATGGCTACCAATAACACTAGATATTCATTTTCAAGAGCTGGGATTGTGGTTAAACAGATGGATATGGGGATATATGACATGGAGAACTGCCCTTTTATCATTATTATAGAGGCCTCATGTCTCTGGAATGCAGGAATTCCAAATGTGAGGAGTGAGCTGGCCCCTTGGCATGCCTGGAAGTTTCTCCATGCTTTTGTTCATTTGTTCAACAAGTGTGTTTTCTGAGCCCCTCTCCATGAACCAGATGCACTACCATGTGCTAGAGATATATGGTGTACAAAGGCAGACAAGGCCTCTGCTCCCATTGAATTTATTGTTTAGTAGGTGAGATGGGCAATAAATAAGTAAAAGAATAAAAATAAATAAGTAAATAAAAGAAGGTAAGTTTAGATAGCGATATGAATAAGAGCTGTGAAGAAATTACAGCAAGCTAATGGAATAGGGCAAGATTAGGAGGAACATCAGAGAAGGTCCCTCTGATAGTTAAGTGAAATACTGAAAGATAAAGTTACACAAAGATTTTAGGGCAGAACAGTCCAAGCACAGGAAATAGAAGTATAAAGCTGCTAAGGTGGAAACAAAGTTGACATATTCCAGACACTGAAAGGTCACTTGCTGGACTGGAGTCAGAAGAGGAAACTGGTAGGAGATGAGATTGGAGGGGGGCAGGAGTCATGTCATGCTGCCTGGACAAATAATTTGGTTTATTTTAGATATGAAAGTAAACCTTTAAAAGGTTTAAAGAGGGATGTGACCTGATGAATTCATACAAGTGGCTGTCGCTAACCCTTCTGAGCAAACTACTTTCCAAGATTCTAAGTTGTGTGGCCTGGAAGACAAGAAGTTGAAGCCTTGTAGTTCCTAAGCTAGTGAAGACAAGAAGTTGAAGCCTTGTAGTTCCTAAGCTAGTACCCATATGGGAACTTGTAGGCGGGCGCTTTAAGATAAGCTGTGCATTTAAATAAACATACATTTTGTTTACAAGGAGTATCAAGCAGACTGCAGCCACAAACCATGGGAACCTTGACAAATCGGTCTGTTTTTCCTAGTAAGAACACATTACTCTTTGCCACCATTCTGAGGTAAACAAACAGTGTACTTCATGGCAAGTGTATCAGTCAGGATTGAACCAGGGAAGTAACACCAATAGGACTTTATATTGAGATTTATTATAAGCAACTGGTGTATAGGATTGTGGGGGCTGGCTGAGCAAGCCCAAATGTATAGGGCTGAGCCAGGAAGGGAAGATCACGGGTAGGTTGGGCACAGGTTAAAATTGTTGTTTTGTCCAGTGGTGGAATTTCTTCCCTCTCTTAGGAAAGTCTCAACTCTGCTCCTAAGGCTTTTCAAGGGATTGTCTGCCTCACCCACATTATCCAGAATAATCTCCCTTACCTAACATTCATTCATTAGGGACTTTATTTACATCTGCAAAATCCCTTTAGAGCAACACCTAGATTAATATTTGAATGGATAACTGGTGACTTTAGCCTAGCCAACTTAATGCATCAAGAAAGTCAGCCATCACAGCAAGGTTAAAGATACTTTTAAAAAATAATCTTTAATAAGTGTAATAAATAGTTGTTTCTCACATGTATTATAATCCATTGCAGACTCACTCAAATCATCATATGAAAACATTATGCCATTAACCTATCAGATGTTGTTACTATGAATAATGAGAGGAATTAATTACCATTATCTATTTAAAAGGTGTTAGGTTAATGACATCGTTTTTACCCCATAAAGGAGAAGTACAAAGCAAGCCAATGAAGGTTAAGTTTTATGGCCTCATCTAAAAAGACCTTTTGAGTATTGGGAGTTGCTAGGAGTTTGAGACTGTTCTAGGTGAAGAGTAGAAGCCAGATTACGAGCAGAAATCATTTATGTGTTAACATTTTAGGTACCATCTCTAAAAGAGGTCTTAGAAGAAAAATGACCAAACTACAAATTTTCATTAATTTGCTAAAATTTGTTTTCCTATTCTAAATATTAATAGCAACTTTCATGAATAAATTTGTATTTGTAATTTTATAGTCTTTTTCTTAAAGAGAGTTCCCGAAATTGTAAGCTTCAGGCCCAACAAACAGGGATCTACTCCTCCATAGGAGCCTTTTTACATCTGTTCTTTAAACTAAAAAAAAACAGCCATCCAAGGGAGATGTTTCTCTCAAAATCTTACAAAGGCCTATTAGTTATTGATTTAATTGACCTGAAACCCAATGAATTGCAATGAAAATTTCCCATCTAGTTGAGAGACAGATCTCAGTAAAACAGCTAGAGTTTTTTTCAGAAGTAACATTCTGGCTTTTACAGTATATTTCAGGAGGACTCTCAGGCACTCAAAATTTCTTGTGATTCTAAAGTTATAATCTGCAGTCACATGAGACAGGGTCATCTGCTAAAGCACAGAAACCCACATGACCTTATACTGCTGGTATTAGGCAAATGGAAAATGTTGTCTTTTATTTGTAGCTCTGCTTAGTGCTAGTTTCAGATTTATTCATTTTTGTCTTATTGCTAAAAGCAGAACATATTCACACAGCTCCAATATTAGAGTATATATAAAATTATTCAGTGAGAAGTTTGACTTTATACCATGATGATGTTCTGTCCAATTCCCATTGTCATCTCTCTGTGGCAAGAGAGAGATGCGACAGAAACCTGAGCAATGTTAAGGTTTCTGTGTATTCTTTTAAGGTTTCTATATGCATCTGTGATTTTGAATTTGAACCCTGCTTTCTTGGTTTTCATTTGTCTGATATGATTTCCCCATTCTCTTATTAAAAATTTCCCTAATCTCTTTATTTTAGACATGTGTTCAGTTTTGCTTTTGATTCAATTAAAAATTCTCTTTTTTTTAATTGAGAAATTTAGCTTATTTAAATTTATTGATATATTGGACATTTTGCTTTTGTATTTCTCAGACTCTTTTATGATATTTGTTGTTTTTATATTTTTAAAGTTTTTACTGCATATGTAATTTTTTCTTTATTTTATTTGTGTGTGTGTGTGTGTGTGTGTGTATGTGTTCTAGTGGTTACCTTTATAATCATAGGGTCATATAATTCCTCTAGTTCTTCATTTCCTTAGGACAGTGACTCTTAGATCCATACTGAGTGATGATAGAATGAGCATGTTTCCTCATTCCCCTCCCCATCTTTTACCACAAAATTTCATTTAATAATATGATCTTTCTTTGCACTTACTTTTATTTTGTTAAACTTGGTTATAGTGCTAGTATTCATAGTTGACTTGTCACTTTCAGTTCTTTGTCTTTGATTTATCATGTACAAGGCTTCTTGTTCCTCCACCCTCCCAATTTTTAACTGTATCATTCCTACACTATTGGATATGTGGCCTTTATCTTCTGTTTTGTCATTTAAAGCTCCACATTGTTTTAATCTCGCTTCTACATTTAAACATAAATATATACGGTCCTCACCACCAAGTTGTTTTTTCAAATTTTTCTCAGTCATTTCTCAGTTTACATTTTAGTAATTTCCTCAAAAAGTAGTCCTGGGGCCGGGCGCGGTGGCTCACGCCTGTAATCCTAGCTCTCTGGGAGGCTGAGGCGGGCGGATTGCTCGAGGTCAGGAGTTCGAAACCAGCCTGAGCAAGAGCGAGACCCCGTCTCTACTATAAATAGAAAGAAATTAATTGGCCAACTAATATATATATATATATATACAAAAAATTAGCCTGGCATGGTGGCGAATGCCTGTAGTCCCAGCTACTTGGGAGGCTGAGGCAGGAGGATTGCTTAAGCCAGGAGTTTGAGGTTGCTGTGAGCTAGACTGACGCCACGGCACTCACTCTAGCCTGGGCAATAAAGTGAGACTCTGTCTCAACAAAAAAAAAAAAAAAAAAAAAAGTAGTCCTGGGAACAGTAGCTCTAAGTGTCTTGCATGTTGAAATTATTTATAGTTTTTAGATTTGAAGGACAGCTTGGATGTATGTGATATTTTTTAGCTCACACATTCTTTCCTTGATTAACTTGCAGGTATTGCTCTACTGTCTTCTGGTATTGATCATTCCTATGAAAATATCTAAAGCAAGATAGATTTTTTTTTGTAAGTGACAATTATTTCTCTGGTTGCCAAATGATTCTCTCTTTATCTTTAAAGTCTAATAATTTTAGTAGGATATGACTTGGTTTTGAGTATTCCAAGTCAATTATTTCTAGTCCACAGTGTATCCTTTTCAATATATAAATATATATTATATATGTAAATATATATAAATAATATATGTTAATACATAATACCAATTATTTCTAGTACACAGTGTATCCTTTTATTTGAGGAAAGTTTTATTAAATCATACCTTTAAATATTTGTTGTATTTTGATTTTCTTTCTTAAGGATCTACTCCAGTTAAGTGTGTGTTGGATGTATTTTTTGTCTGCCTTCATATCTGTTATTTTTCTAATTCCTTCTTTTAAATTTTCATTTTATTATATTTGTTTTTCTCATTCATATACTCTATGATTCCTACCATGTTACTACACACTCTATTCTTCCTTGTGATTTTTTCTATTTTTACCTGAGTTCTATCACCTCATATTTCTTCACTTCCTCCTGTGTCTTCATCTCTTTCCTGAGTTCTTTCATTTCTGTTGTGATCTTCCTTCACAGAGGCAATTGTTACTTTAAATGTTTAAATTGAATTTTTGTTAAAATGCTCAGTAACAATATTTATCTGTACAATGGCAACATTTTTCTGGTGGTAGTAGTCCATGTATTGATTAATTTTGCTGTTGTTTTTTTCAATTTGATTTTTGTTTTTTGCTTATAATACCATTCTGCCCATGATATGCTAGTTTTTAAATTTTCCTTTTTTAATTACTTAGCTTTAATGAGTTGGATTTTTTGGATTTGAAATATGCACTTGGGCCCTGAGTAGAAGGTTGGGATATGGGGCTAGAGTATTCAATTTTACAACCCATGGGGGCAGACTACTTCTAGCAAAAAAACGACTCAAGTCTGTAATCCTTGGGGTAGCCTTACCTTATTTATTTCACTGAATCAAACCAGATCAGGGAGAGCTTCTGCTTTCAGCCTTGTTCACCTCTTTTTAGTATCTGTGGATATAAACGAAGAATAAAGCATTTGCACTGCAGGGTGAGCCCCTCACCTTCAGTGAATATCCTTTTGCTAGCACAATCTGAGAGGCTGCTGCTTGCCTTCTTACACTCTATATATTTGTCACTTTTTCTTGTGTAATTTTTGCCCAATCTCAGCTGTTTGGCTGCCCTTCTTCATATTTTATAGACTGCATTTTACATCCTGTTTGAGTTTCGCTGAAAGTGGAATCTGTTTGTAGACTTATTTTTCCTCATCTTCATGGCTGTGTTTATATAGTTTCCAAGAGAAGAAAGGGGAAAATCTTGACTTATACAGCCATATAGTTTGTACTGAAGTTGAGAGTTTTCCTTTTGTTTTGTTTTTAATGCAAATATATAAAGATGCACCTATGCTATAAAGTTGTTCCTTGTTTATTTTTCTTTTTTACATAGTCTTTGGTTTGGCATTTAAATTATTCTTCAGTCCAGTTCCAACTACATTCCATTTTATTCTCCTTCAAGTATTTTCTGCTTCTTTTAAATTATACTGAATTATTCAGAGTTACTTCATGAGTAGTTTTTATTTTTTCATACTTTTATTCACTTTGTTCCCTCTAGTTGACATTTCCTTTCCAACCCTTGCCAATCCTTCTCTACCTCTATGTTTCTTATTATCAATTAAAATCCTACCTGGACTTCAAGACATACCTCAAATAGTACCTAATTCTTAAAGCTATTTCTCAGATCTCTATGTATCATTACGACATCTTTATAAGTTTATGCATAATTGACATTACTTATATTCTCTTAAAATTATATCCTATTGTACATGATGCTTCTACTTCTACCAGTTGGAAGAAAGCTGGTGACTTAGTCATATTTGTGCCCCATTTACCCCTGAGCACAAAACATCGTGTGAAATATACATTCAGTAAGCATTTGTTTAAATGATAAAGTTATGCAAGGAGCCAAAATTATTTTCTTAAATGCATGGCACAATTTCCTCGTCCTTCTCACTGATGCACAATACAATCACTCATGGGAATAATTTGGCTCTTTCTATTTTCTGAAGCCACAGAACCCTGCAGATGTGACTATAGATGCACTTGTTTGTTTATTCAGCAGTCAAACTGTGTTTTGATTATTTTAATTATCTTATTTCAATACAGAATAATTTTTCTTGGCTTTTTATGCATCCTTCATAGCTGTTAAGTAGATTAAAAAAACAAAAATGGAAAACACAAGCTTTTAAAATCCTCTACCCTTAAATGGCAGATCTCTATCATGATATAAATGCATTAAAAGAAAAAACTCTATTAAAATTTAACTTTTAGATTTAAATTGAAGTAAAAGGAATAGCAGAAGCCTAGAGAAAATTTCCCCACATGCACTCTGTGTTTTAGAAACATTAAAATTTTTAGATAAAGTAAAACTTGAGAATTTTCTTCCCACTATTTCATTTAATTGGGTCTCTTACCAAATGTAATTTACATGTCATTTTCTTCATCATTTTGTAGCTCTGAAAGCTGTATTTGATGAGAAAAACCTGTTCCCTGAAGAAATTCTGGATCGTGAACAAAAAGCCAAGCAATTATGTCAAGAAACAAATCATGAAGTGAAGATAAAAAAAAAGAAGAAATCATAATTGAAAAAATTTCATTGTTACATAAAGTACATATATAAAATACAGAAAAAGAATCAAGAATTCTGCCTTTTCTTTATATTTGAACTTCGGGAAGTTTCATCTTCAGAGGATAGTTTAGTGCTGCTTTTATCTGTCATCTTTCACTTTCTCTGTATTCTTAATAAAAGAAAGGTTGGACTAAAGAGGGGGCAATATCAATTGGTATCTATTCTCCAATGTTTTTATATCAAAAATTTGTGATTTCAGAGCAAAGTATTCTAACCAGTTACCCTTCTGGTTGTTTTTACAGACAAACATTTTTTGGTCAATTTTTATTGTAAGACCTGTATTGAAATATATGAAAAGTATTAACACAGTGAATAGCTACAAATTTGAATAAGAAAACTATTTCCACTTCTTTATACTTTCTAGTTTTTAAAGAAATGATTCAACTAATAAATCTACATTTATGTGCACATATGGAAATAACATTCATTGGAAATCGAGCAGGTGGTGGGTAGGGAATGGATAAATTCACACCTAACAGGTACAATGAACACTATCTGGGTATAGGCACACATAATTTTGACTTAATACAAAAGCAATTTATGTAACCAAAATGTTCATACCCCCATAATATTCTCAAATTAAATAAATGTTATAAAAAATGATTCCGGGAATGACAATTATTCCTTGTCAATAGCAGCCTTTCCTACTAATTTTTATCAACTTTTATTCATCCTTCCATATACTTATTGGGAAATTACTGCTTATGATCTACTTATATACTTTGTTATACTATACTTTAAAATTGAGTGGCACGGAACAACCAAAACAGTAATAACCTTGAAAAAAAAATCTAAGGGCCTGGGACTCTATAAAGGACTCACTCTATGTGAAAGGTCAAGTAGAAAATGTTTGGTTTGGTTCTCAAACTTACTGCCTCCCTTTTTGACTCATTATTCTTTATAAATATCATCCTCCAGGCAACTAATATTCTAATTCTGCTTTAGTTATTGTGTCCTGTGGAAAGAATTAATAAATTCATTTGTATAACTTTAGTTACTTACTACATATTTATAGTTTAAAGAGTACTTTCAAAAATATTTCTGTTTTAAGAAGAATTTCACAATAACACATAATAGTAAAGGAAAATAATTAACAGTATATATGGGCCTAGTCTGTATAGCAACTGCAAAAGTTTATCATGTTTAAATTCACAGTAACCATATAAGTTCTATTAGAGTTAAAATCTAGAGTTAAAATATGAGATCCAGATCAATTGGAGGAGAGCCCAATTATTAATGGAAGAGTTGGGATGGGAGCCCAGGTCTGTTTTACTCCCCAAATCATGGTATTTGCTATTCATCATTCTGTTCACTTACTTCTTAACAGTATAAAGTCACTGGAAAGAGTTCTAACAGTAGACTTTCCAGAAACAGGAGACCAAATGTTTTTGTTTGGTGGAGAAGGTGGTGACAGAACAATTTTCAAAAGACAGCTGCCTATTCCAACTACATTTAAGTGCATTCTGGGTTGGGCATTATTACTTCTATTCTTCTTGCTTTTCCTCCCTACAGAATGACAATCAGATGTGGGAAAGATGGAAGAGAAAAGTATATTTGTATGTGTGTGTGTGTGTGTGTTTATGTGTGTGGTGTGGTGTGGTGTGGTGGTTATGTAGGAGAGTGTCCTTACTTTAGAAAAATATATACAGAAATGTTTAAGTATGACAGAAAATTATGTTTGTAGCTTGCTCTAAAATGATTCAGAAAATATTAATTATTTTCTGAATATACATATGTCTATACACATACATTTTGTGTATGTACAGACACACATAACACATACATACCTATCTTTATCCATCATCTGCCTATCTATCCACCTATCAAGAGAGTATAGATATATAGATGGAACACACAAATGTGATGAATGACAAGAATTGGGGAAACTGAGAGGGGAGGAGAGGTGGAGATAGCAGTTCTTTGCACTATATTTTTCAGTTTTATGTGAATTTGAAAGTATTTCAAAGAAAATTATTTTTTTAAAATGCAAAATGTTGCCTTTGGATAAAGAATTCTTTGAGATATTGCAGCAGAAACTGGACAACTCTCTCACAAGGATATTGCAGAGAATTCGTGCACTGAGTAAGAGGTTTGATTGGGTAATCCATCATTTCAAATTCAGAACATAAGATTTATGAATCAGAGGTTTGTTGATAGTACAGTGGAGTGAAATCTGAGCTACATTCCCAGAAATTTAAAGGAATAATATTAAGATGTTATGGAGGTATAAAATGGATACCAAATAATTTGCAAAGGCTCTTTTCCCTATTCATCCAATTATTGAAGGCATGTGCAAGGGACTGTTTTAGACAATGGGTATTTATATATAAATAGAATGCACTTTTCCTGCCCTCAGCTTTCTGGAGTGAAGACACGTAAAATGTAGTGGTTAATTAAGCAAAGACTGAATGAACCCAGTACTTTTTTCTGGTGTAATTTGGAAATTCCTTTACTAGACACATTTTACTTTTTACCCTTGGAGATGACTTTGTTTGAAGTGACTAGTCTGAGATAGTCTGGTTCATACAGACAGGCCTCTTTATAGCCTACTATGTGTGCATGGCACTACATTGTGTGTAACTCCAATTCCGTCCTTAATTAATGTCAGGACCTCTTCTGTAAAAGGGATTAAAAATAACTGTCTCACAAGTCTATTTAATGAGTAGAGATATTTTAAAGGTATGCAAGTTACTTTTAATGTTACTTTTCCTAATTATTTGGAGCAAAATAAACACACATGGGAGAAAAAAAAGACGTGTAGTCATTATGTCTAGTCTTCTTTTGTACCTTGCAATATCTAACTGTGCTAGGCAGGTAGCAGGGTCTCACCTATCAACTGTTAATAGAACTGAAGACATTATAAACTATTTCTGAAATTAACATTTAGATTCAATTATTTAAGATCTTTTTTCTACAGTGAAAGGAACTTGTCACATTAAAAGAAAATGTGTCATAATTTTCAATAAGCTACTTTGTTTGTATTATGTAGATTTATACTAAACATAATTTAACCTTTTTTTCTTTCAGAACATTTTCCTCTTATCACACAAAATATATGGAACAAACTGAGAGAGAAAAATTGCCTGAAATTAAGCCATTCTCAAATGTGAGAATTAACTTTTAAGTTCTTTATCGATGCCAACATTTGCTTGTATGTTTGTCTTTCTCTCTTCTTTCTTTCTTTCTTTCTTTCTTTCTTTCTTTCTTTCTTTCTTTCTTTCTTTCTTTCTTTCTTTCTTTCTTTCTTTCTTTCTTTCTTTCTTTCCCTTCCTTCCTTCCTTCCTTCCTTCCTTCCTTCCTTCCTTCCTTCCTTCCTTCCTTCCTTCCTTCCTTCCTTCCTTCCTTCCTTCCTTCCTTCCTCTTTCCTTCCTTCCTTCCTTTCTTTCTTCTTTCTCCCTTTCTTTCTCTCTTTCGTTCTCTCTTTCTTTCTCTCTTTCTCTCTCTCTTTCTTTTTCTTTCTTTCTCTCTTCTTTCTTCTCAACAAAGTCTTGCCCAGGCTAGAGTGCTGTGGCATCAGTCTAGCTCCCAGCAACCTCAAACTCCTGCGCTCAAGCGATCCTCCTGCCTCAGCCTCCCAGATAGCTGGGACTACAGGCACATACCAACATGCCCGACTAATTTTTTATATTTTTAGTTGTTTGGCTAATTTCTTTCTATTTATAATAGAGACGGGTCTCGCTCTTGCTCAGGCTGGTCTTGAACTCCTGAGCTCAAGCAATCCTCCCACCTTGGCCTACCACAGAGCTAGGATTACAGGCATGAGCCACCACGCCTGGCCTGCTTGTATGTTTTTAATGTTTGAAATTAGGTACATTTTTACTTTGAAAAAGACTATAAAGTGCTAAGAATGGTGATGATATTATAACTGTAATCTTTTGCCACTGTTTTTATATATATTCCCAGGTTTATTCTTTTTATACAGAGACACTTGGCTCTCAATAATGAATATTTTTTTCCTGATTCTCTAAGGGTAAAATAGAGTTGTAGAAGGAACACGTTTGTGATAATATTTAAAAGGGTTGCAATAATATTTTATGGACAATTGTGGTATCTTCATTGTCTTTTAAAAGAGTGTAAACCAATGAGGACATATTCATGGCTATTGCTTTTTACTCCCCAAGAGACAGGAAAGTGAACATTCTGCTTGAACTGCTCTATTATTGGGTCCTTACAGAACAAATTTATTAAATGATTTTAGTAGGACAAAGTGGCTATCTCTGCCATTGGAAGGAAAAGTAATGGCCTGTTCCTGGATAAATCACATTGTGATCTGAGTGATGTACGGACATAATAATGTGGTAGCCAGGGCTACTGGTGATAGATGTTTGCCGGTGACACTATATAGGTAGAAAAGCACTGATTGAATGACAGTCTTGGACCTTCAGACTTATTATTTATGTTTCTCAGTGTAGAATAAGTAGGATGATAGTGTTCCTGTGTTGCACAACTCTGTTTTTGGAAAATTATCTGTAACTGTGTAAGTTAAAGCTAGAAGAGAGTTTGCTTATGTTTGAGTAAGTAACATTAAAGCAAAACCCAAAATTTAGAACACATATGGAGATACCTATATGAGTAACTAAGAATTCTGTTAATTAGGAGATTATGGCCTATATCAGTCATCAGGCTTCTCAGGCCTGTTGTTAAGATATAGCCATTATTAGGACACTGAAAGAGATCAATAAGGTCTTAAAAAATGTTTTAAAAAATAAATTCCTTTTAAAGCTATCTACACACATTTTATTTCTTTTACATGAGTTTACCAGAAATAATATTATATTTGATGATCAACAATGAAATATTTGTTCATTTAAAACCAGACCAAATTCTCCATTTCTCTTTTCAGAGGCTACTGATGAATAATACAATGTTCTTAATATATGATTGCCATTGAGGTGATTGATTTGAACTACAAAAATGAGAAAAAAACCATTAAATTATGCACCTATTTTTTATTAATGACCTGTTATAGAGAAAATCATGTAGAATTTTAAAAGCGTGTGAAAGTAATACCAACATTTATTACCAAATTACCTATGGTTAACAGTATTATCCTGATATAATTTGGTAAATCAATAATCTTAATCTGTTCTTTTTGTTCAAAATAAAGAATATATTTATTCAATATCCACTTTTTTCCCTAAGGAAAAAAGGGCCTTATACCCACAGGAAACTCCTCCGACTATTGTATAATTTGATGAATTGTTGAGAACTCTGTAAATGTGGCAGTAATTTGTCTCTGAATTCTAGACTTGATTTAGTTTTATTCTTTTTCTCCTAGGCATTCTGAAATATTTATGCTGGGGTACATTGGAAATCTGATATGAGAGTCCTGTGAGAAACAAAGAGAACTAATTACCAGCAAATTTACAACCATTGGCACATTCTTCCAAATTCCGTTTCTACTTTCCAAAAAAAGTGAAATAATGGATGACATAATAATTTAAACAATGATTTTAAAATCCTATTATTGTTTAATTTCTCAGTTATTGCATATTTCATCAGTTTATCATTAACCTAACCATGTTAGTTTTTTTATACAAATATAGTGAACATCTGCTTTGGTTCTAGAAAAATTAATCAAGCAACGTTCAAGATAAATACAGTTGACCTTGACTGATCAGGTGCTCATGTACAAGTGTTTCCCAGCAAGCATATATTAGTTGTAACATTCCAGGGAATAATTAGAAGCCAATCTGGGGTAAGTACCCTAAAATTAAATAGCTTTTGAATGAAGTATGTATGCAATAACATTGACTATGAATATTTAGTAAAGTAGGGGAATGGCATTTCAACTCACTATGGTGCAGATATCATTTGAATTTTTAAATTAACACGCTATTTTTATTCTCCTTAAAAGATTTCAGTATAAATTAAGAGGCCCAATTCTCATATCAGGTTGTTTAGTTCACCAATATGTTGTGCTTTCTAATGAGATATGGTCCAAAACTAAATGAGGTAAGTGAATTTTAAAACCAAGTATTTATCTGAAGTTATAACTTATTAAGTGCATAAAAATTTTCTGGGTAAAATGGATGGTCAAAGAATATAAATTTTAAATATTAAGATTTTAATGATAAAGAAAAGACAACTATATGCAAAGATTCAGTAGAATCTTAGGAAAAAATTATATTTTTCATAATATTATTTCTTACTCTAATATAAACAGAGTCCATGAAGGTGTGCCTAATCAATTGCCTCTTGATGACTTAAAAGTACTAATAACATTTTGACTACTTACATATCTACAAACAGATATATTGGTTCGAAATCTTCTGAGCAATTGAATGTATCAAAACATAATGATACATAAACATTTATTTTCATGTAAAATTTCTCTTACTCATTGGGTTTTTACTATTGTTGCATTTCCACTCATAACCTTATGTACTATTTCACATTTGCTTTATAGCATATGTCTATATTTGCAGTTTATCAACACATGATTTTCTAACAATTGCTTTACATTACATTTTGAGGTTTTTGTCTTCTGCAAAATTCTAAACAAATAGATTTGAACTATATATATAAGAAAGGAATTTGAGATACCTAAATAATGACTCTGTATCTTAGTTTGGAAGAATATTTGACTTGTAGTAATTTTTATATAATAGTTGTTCTTAGTGACTCTTAATCCATTTATGGGTTATGGTGGCCCCTGAATGAGCTGCAAAACACTCTAGAAGTGCATGTCTTCACTTTCACCTAACATCACCCTATTCTGCAGGCTTTAATCTTTACCCCATGAAGGGTTGATTACTTCCTAATTACCTACTAATGAATTGTTAAGGATTACTAACATGTATTATTTGTAAGGTAAGTGTTACTAATATTTATCATGCCTTGGAGTCAGGATTTACCAAGTATGTGGCAATATTACAAAACTAATTTTGCTCAAGATATAATCAGATAGTTGAATTTACTGCAATTTGAATGGAGAGCAATTTAATAGGGTATCATTAGCTTTGTGGCTTGTTTATAGTTTTCAATTGCTGGTATTCTTACATTTGTTAATTTTTTAATCAAATTGTTCTTTGATATTGAAATTGCTTTCTTTCTTTGTTATTATTGTGCCATCTGCATTTTTCATTTTGTTTATTTTTTAAATATTTAAAAATGTTTAAGTATTATGGGTACATAAAAGTTGTATATCTTTATAGGGTACATATTTTGCTTCTTTACAATTTTTTGCATAGCTTTTTTCTTCCTTTGGAAAACTAAGAGGTGAGCTTCGGAGTATTTTGGCTTAAGAAATAAAGTATGATGAAATTGTTATCAAAAGCTAACCAGATACTCAGTTAATTTAGAATACGTTAATTTTCTCATATTATACATCCCAAATCATACTGGAGTATTTTGTTATTATTCCAATTCCCCTCTTGATCTATGAACCCTTTTAGAGAAGTCTAAACAAAAATTTGTCTTGATATAAGAGTTAAAGGTATCCCATTTAAAACCATGAGAAAAAATAGAAAAAAGTATCATATAAATATTTGAACAAAGTATTGGCATTGATAATGTTTCATAATTACAGTTTCTCTTTTGATTTTATTATAAAAGTGCAAATATATTTTGTACTGCTTTTGAAGTTACCAGTAACAAATGGACTATTTCTCCTAATAGATGATGCTTAGTCAGAGAACTGGCATTACATAGTGTCTTCTTGTGGTAGCATGTACTAATGCAATAGAAAGCTACAATAGGCAGAAAGTTTTCTGTTGAGCTTAGTATAATAAACTTCTGTTCTGAAAACTAATACATTTTGAATTAAACAATGCACAGAAGTCAAGATGGATAACATCTTTCTGTGGAGTCTCCTATTGATTGTTTTTGGACATCAAACCTCAAGACTCATGGCTCAAAAAAATATAGAATTTGCAGTGGATCTTTATCAAGCAGTTTCCTTATCTCATAAGAGCAACATTATATTTTCCCCCCTTGGAACAACTTTGGTTCTTGGAATGGTACAATTGGGAGCAAAAGGAAAAGCACAACAACAGATAAGACAAAGTTTGAAACTACAAGAAACCTCAACTGGTGAGAGTCTTACACATGCTTATTTATACTGGATAAGATATGGCCAAATTTATTTTTAACATATTAGGAAAAAACTTAGGGTCACAGAACTTTAATGAGTGAAAAAGTACAAAATTATATTAAAGTGGAGAATTGTAAATGTAAGTAATTTTATTCATTTATAATTGTTTCCTAAGCAAATGTTATAAAAATAATTTATTAAGAAATTAATATCACTACAGATATAAAAAATTATTTATATGTCTGTGCGTTTTCTTTTGGTCTGTTTGTTTTAGCCAGTTTTAATTAATTGAGAGCATATCAGGTGTGTATGCCTGTGTGTATTTATATATACACATATGCTATGCATATATACACATACATACATATTCTTCCACTATTACTTGCTATGTTTTGATCATTTTCACAGATCATGCAACTGATTCAAAGTATAATTTTTAATTATTATATTTTACTGCCTCTTGTGAAAATACCATTACTTACTTATCCTTTCTTCAATAAATTTCCAACATTTCCTTCATGAAAATAATGGCACTCTGACCCACAGTGAGACCAAGAAAAAGCATTAATTTGTGCATTTTAAGAGCTTATTTGTTAATAGTTTTGAAAGAAAATTAAATGAGAAAAAAGCATTTAAATAATATATCAGAGGGCTTTGTGCTTGTAGGTGGTGGTCGCTTTGGAGTCTTCCAAATGTCTATTTGAGATACTGTGTGTCTCACATACTGGAATACTGTGCTTTGTGCTGGCATTTCATTTGAAAGAGTTGCTGTCCATTTCCCTGGTTATCTCATGCTCTCAATTTCTTCAGTGGTTTTAATTTTAGACTTTTATGTTAGTCAGATAATGTATCCTAAACATCAGAGAAACAATCTGGATTTTTTTATTTGGAAATTTTGTCACGATAACTATAACTAATTCCTATATGTTTTCCCTAGCATATAGTAGCTTGATTTAGCAATCTATTTTTCTGAAAATACTATTTACAAGATTGTATTTGCTTCATTATAAATAAAGACACTTTTATACAGAAAAGAAGTTGGTGATAATGAAGTTAATTGCAAGAATTTTCCTTTTGCTAATAATGTATAATGAAGCCACTGTATTCCAGATTTAGTCTCTATTAACTTCAGCAAATCCTCCTATACCACTTCCAGAAACATTTAAATCACATGATACTGCTTTGAAAAGTAATAGAACATTTATGCAGAAATGTAAATTAGAGCCTCTGAAAACTAAATTACTTTAAATGGATGCATCTTATAGAAAAACACAGAAGTTTTAACAACTCTAATTGTGAACATAATAATCATAGTAATAGTAATGATGACACTATCAAACACATACATATAGTGTATCAGCCACTGTTCTATGTGCCTTGTGCTTGCTATATATTATTTCATTTAATATTTATAATTACTGTGTGAGTTAAGCATACCCCTAATAAAACTGAGGCAAAGAAAAATTAATTTATTCAGGACTAATTCCAAAAATGATTTAATGAGGGTTAAAAATATACAAGCAATAATAAAAATTTTTATGTTTTCATTGGAAGAGTATATATAGACAATTAAAACTTAGCATTTAAATACATATAACAAAGTCTACCAAACTAGTTTCCCCAACTAGTTGTTAAAGGACAGAGAGAACCATAGATGGAGGATAAAAGTGCTAAGAAAAAAGAAAGATAGTCAAAAAGGTAGAAAATCTGAAAAATAAAATCTAGAAAATAAGAAAAGGGAAAATGAAGAAATAAAGGAAAAGAAGAGACAGAGTTAAGAAGTGGAACAGACTGACCAAGTGAATGAATGTCAAAGAGACGAAGAAAAGGCCTTCCAGTGAGTCTGGAGGAAGAAGAGTATAAGAGTCTTGGGCAAGGTAGAACAGAAGGTGGTACCTGGCAGAGCCAGAGTGGAACCAGACACACAAGGAAAAATCAGGAATACTAATCCTGTATTTATTTAAAATTTCTATATTTTGTTCATCATGGATTTTTTGCATTTGTTTTATATTTTTTTAAAAAAAATATTGCATTGGAACATTATTTATCTTGATTACTGAGTTTTTGGCATGTCCTTAAATTTTTTGCCCAGGGTGAATGTCTCATTGATTCACCTTAGTCCTGACCCTGCCTTTAATCCCCTACTAATTTTCAAAATGCGCTATCTGTTAATTCAGTCTCTATTTTACTTTTTCTGCCCTCGATCCCCAATCCCAGCCCTATTGCTCCATGGTGACACCTAGCTTATTCTATGGAGTCCACAGATGGGAGCATAGCTGCTGGCATCCTAACACCACTGGGGCTCCCAGTGCCCTCAGTTCTTCTTTCTCCCGTTTTCAAAACATCTGCTCAGAATTTACCTTCTCCATTTTTGCTAAACGCCTGATAATGCTCCATTTTTCTTTACCTCCAAAAATGCTGCTGACTAATCAAAGGCTGAATGAAGGTGCTTTATTCCAAGAGGGTTAAGAAAAGAGAATGGGACATGAATTCCTGTCCCAGCTCTGGATTTGCCACAATCATGTCCCTTTCAAGTTTCTTCATTTTTCTGGATCTCACATTCCTCACTGTAAAATGAAGAGTTTGGATTAGGTAATTTATTTGTACCTTTCGGTTGAGATAATCTGTAATCCTACAGCTACCTTTGTTTACATCTTTGGATTTCTCACATGCACACAAAATTGGCCTTTGGCCTCTTACGAGCAGTAGAAGAGAACATGCACTACATTTCAGAACATTTTCTGGAGGTCTGGTACAGCCACACCAAGAGTTACACTTACCTATGACTTGTAGGTTCTCCATGGCTGTATTTCAGGAAATGAAATAAACTTGTTCTCGTTGCTTATTAGGAGCCATGCATATGTATTCTTTTCAATCAGTGCTAAAAGAGGTCATTAATATATAAATTAAATCAAATTTATAAGGCCAATAACTTTATATTCAACTCCAAAATTATGCTACATAGTGACATTTTTTTCATTGACTTCTGAGTCCAGTGATTTATCAAAGGACAGCTCTTTGTCACACAGTCTTAGACCTTAAGTATAAGACATAAATCTATTTGCTCTGGCAAATGAGTTGGAACTATTTTTTTCTCTCCCATCGGTATTTTTTTACTCTTTTAAAGATGTTCATAAATTACAAATTCCTGAAAATTAGTTTTAAATTCTGTCACTTCATTTCTGACCTTAATTAATTCTTTTGGAGAAGCTCTCATGTCTTTATGCAGAAAGTCATCTCTGTAGCCCCTCAGTTACTGAGATATTTCTTATAGGCTTCAAATAGCAATAAATGATTGCATCTGAAATCATTGCATAAACAAGCAAAATAGATTAACTTTCTTTCCTTCCTTATGTAAGGAATTCCAGGGTTGTAAAGAATTACTGAATGTCTTCAGATCTAATCATATAGAAGTAAGTTTTTATAACTAAGAGCTTTCATATCTGTCTCTATATCTCAATGAATAGAGAATCCTGGATTTTGAAACATGATGCAATATACTTTGTAGAGCTTCCTGTAAGGTTATGCAGGTTAGACTTGCATAAGAACGACAGGCCAAGGAAGCAATAGGGGCTAAAATGTAGACTCCACTCAGCTGGACAAGATGTAAGACTATGGAGCTGCAGCCTCCCGCAGTGAGGCACTATTCTTATTTGCACAAAGACTCTCTATGGGCTGCTAGCTTCTGATTAAAAAAAAAAGTGTTTACGTACACATATAAACACACACACACCCTCCTTATTTCCAATAGATATCTAGCAGTAAGTTCCTCTTAGTAATACTTTTTCTGTAATTCTTTATTCAATTGGTATCTTCCAATGATGAACCATTTGTTTTGTTGAACTTTTGGCCTCAAACAATCCTCTGGCCTTAGCCTCCCAAAATGCTAGGATAGCAGGCATGAGCCACTGCACTCAGCCAGATTTTCTTTGCTTGAATAGAGATTAATTGAATATAATCAACTTTTAAGTTATGAAAGAGGTATTTTGGTATTTAACTGAAAATTTAATGAAGGCCCTGAAAGATTCTGTTATTTGAAATAGAGTTCCCAGACTTAATGATTGAGTTCCAGGACTAGGCTGGAAGGGAATGAAAAATGCTGTTACCCTTTGGTAATGAATAAGAAGCTATGGAGCAAAATCTCCAAATAGACTTCTCTCATAGGCATGAACAGCTTTCTGACAACATTGTGGTCAGAACAATCCAAAAATAAGTCATAGGCCTAAAATGACTCTTTTAGTTGACTCTGACTGACTTATTTAGGCTAGTGGTTATAGTTGGAATGGTTAAAGATTTTTATTGTTCATGTAGATAGCAAAAGAATATAGATTCATGAGCCTGAAGAAATAGACAATTCTGATCCTTATGCATCTCTAGAGATGATTATAAGGGTTGCCTTGTAAATTTCAAAACCTGGACAGTTGCTCATAAGAGAGCAATTATTTCTTAAGCTGAAATAAAAGTAATAATTGAAAAGAATTGCTCATCACTGTCATACCCCCATCAGAATTCATTAGCATTTCCTTTTCATAAATAACACATGTTCATTTTACGTAAAGAATAAGATTCTAAACATACATTTCCAACACCTAAAAATGAGCTAAATGTGGCTAAAAAGAGGAAATTCCCTTTAGCCTGTATAAATACATACTCTTGTTTTTGACAAATTGCAAATTTACATGGATATTCTTTTTCCTGTATAAAAGTTGATGTCTCTACAAAATGCATATTCTATAGGAGATAAATTCTTAAAATATTTATACTAACTTATAAAGGATTGTTTGTTATACCTAAGGGTACAAAAATGGTGATATGAATCAGAGCATTTAGATAGCAAAGCTGAAAAGCTGTTGTTTTTATGTTGTTCAATATGCCAGTATACATTATAATTATTTTTTAGGAGAAGAATTTTCTGTACTGAAGTCATTTTTCTCTGCCATCTCAAAGAAAAAACAAGAATTTACATTTAATCTTGCCAATGCCCTCTACCTTCAAGAAGGATTCACTGTGAAAGAACAGTATCTCTATGGCAACAAGGAATTTTTTCAGAGCTCTATAAAACTGGTGGATTTTCAAGATGCAAAGGCTTGTGCAGAGACAATAAGTACCTGGGTAGAAAGCAAAACAGATGGTAAAGTTTCCCATTTTCATAAAATCATTATTTGCCATTGTATTCATGGTTTTTAATATCCTAAAGTAAAGAATGGGTGAATATTTTCCTGCTACACTATGGATCAGAGGGATCCAATCTCCTATTTCATTTCACTGTTATTTAAATTAGTACTATATTGTAAAACTGAGAAATGGTAAGAGGCTTTGAAAAGTATATCGATTCTCTTATTATTTTTTGAGAGGCACCTATTTATAGAATCCTTAATAAAAGAGTTTTAATAATAATTTTGTCCAAGCATGGATTTTTCAAGTATGGAAGCAGTAACAATATTTTTGGCCAGGTAGAAGTTAGATATGTCAATCCCAAATGCCTTCTTTCCCCCATATATTTCAAATAATTAACACATTTTAGTTGAATGTGTTAATGTTTAATAATAAATGTTAATCATCCTATCATAAAGATGGTAGTCTAAAGTAATTTAAATACAAGCTAGCAAAATTCCAAAGTTACTAAAGAGAGATGTAGTAAGCTTAAAGTCATATATTAATAGATCTGAGTTCAAGTCCTGGAAATATATAGGCTATACTCTATTTAAAATGAGGATACTATTAAACATTTCAGGATTATTAGGAGTTTTAATAATAATACATGCTGAGTGACAAGCACATACCAAGCCCTTGAGTAATAGTAGTTTGTTTGTTTATTTATTCATTCAACTACAAAACACCATGATGGTGTAAAATACTGCTGTATTGTTTATGAGAAGCCTTATATGGGGAAGCATAAGTTGGAAATGTGAGATGGTTGTGGTAGGAAGTGTTAGGGGTACAATATGAGGATGTCACTAGACAGCTCCATGGCATCCAATCATGCTTATTTCTCATAACTTGTAAATACTCATTGAACATATAAATAGAAGAGGAAAATCATACTAGTAACTTCCATTCTTGTCTGTTTGGTCAGTGGCTACAGGTGCAAGAGTGGCAAGTTTGGGCATACCATTAACTTATTAATTATGATTGGCCTGCTGAAGGACCTTGAAATACAGTGTTCATAATACCAATAAATATAAAGGAAGACATATTTTGATTTTGTTCTTTCTGTCTGAAAGACAATTGATGTAAATAAATCTCACTGAAAAGAGTCTATGACTAGGTCTGTTCAAGTTTGCCAAAAACAGTCTCATATTTCTCATTTCCTAGTGAAATTCCATTTTTACCTGTTTCTTAGTGACATAGTTAATAGCATTCCCTTTTATTCTCAAAATTGCTAAGTTTAGATGATAAGACACCCTGTCCAAAACTGATCATCAAAAAACATTTTTCTTTAATTTTATTCAAAGCAGTTCCACTGAATCACTATTTCATATTTCTTCCTACCTCCTTCATAGGAAAAATTAAAGACATGTTTTCAGGTGAAGAATTTGGTCCTCTGACTCGGCTTGTCCTGGTGAATGCTATTTATTTCAAGGGGGATTGGAAACAGAAATTCAGGAAAGAGGACACACAGCTGATGAATTTTACTAAGAAAGATGGCTCAGCAGTCAAAATTCCAATGATGAAGGCTCTTCTAAGAACAAAATATGGTAATATGAGAAATCACATTTTAAAGCATAGCTTTCGGAATTGCCAAATATATTTGATATTTTATTTTCTCTGTTTCAGGATATTTTTCTGAACCTTCCATGAACTACCAGGTTTTGGAATTGCCTTATAAAGATGATGAATTTAGTTTAATCATTATACTTCCTGCAAAAAATATGAACATAGAGGAAGTGGAAAAACAAATTACTGCTCACCACATCCTGAAATGGTTCTCTGAGATGCAAGAAGAGGAAGTGGAAATAAGCCTCCCTAGGTTGGTAATGTCATTTTTTAATACTGGTTCTTACATTTCCACTTACACAGGAATTTGAATAGGTAGCTGAAAGACAGGAAATGTTTGAGAAGGCTATCTATTGACACAAATGAAAAGAAAAATGCATTTGGAAATGTTAGTGTACTTTATGGACACAAAGGCAGGTCTTAGCTATGCTAGCATTGCTTCACCATGAGGACTGAATTTAAGAACTCAATTTTCTCTGAAAGAAATGAGAATTATACACCTTAAAACTAGGATGCTGGGATTAAAATGTATTATTATCTTTTTATTATGCCAATTAGTCTTTCTCTAATTTTTTTTTCCAGATTGAAACTTGAAATATTTATCTTCCATTATTTTTCATTAAGAATTTAAAAAAATCCCAAAACACTTATGATGGTATATATTATATAATTAAAATATATGTTAATTACCTCTGACAGATAATGCTCTAGTTATTGAATTATAAATAGAATCCTAAGGTCAATGTTAGTTAGTGAATACAAAATGGAAATTGCAAAGGATTATCTCAGGAAGCAATCATAAATACTAATTTCTCTATGTCATGCTTCTAAGGGAGAGGGTAAACTTCAGAGAGAAAAGTGTACTCCAGTGACTCCATATAATTCTATCTGAACTTTTAAAAGAGATAGATATCTAATAGATTATATACTGTCCTTTTGTTTCTAAATTTCTCTTTGAACTCATCAAGGCCTGCATATGTTGTGCTCCTCTGTTCCTGACTATTAATCTCTTAAACCTCTTGGCATTTACTTCCTTTGCCACTTAGGTTCATGCAAGGGGGGGGGGGGGTAGGACAGAGGGAATGCCAGAAACTGGAATTGTAGATAGAAGCTTTCTGAAAGAAGGAGTAGAGCTGGGCTTTAAAAGAATCCAGAGATAAGTCCTACATGCAGTAGGGAACTGTTGAAAGTATCCAAGTAGGAGAGTTGAATGGTTAAATCAGTATTTTAGAAAGATATATTTGATAGTCACAATGCCTTTGTTCATGCTAAATAACTGGTCTGAAAATTTTCTCTCTTCCCTACCCCACACCCCTAATATACTATCCCTATTTTTCTGAATAACTTATATTGGTCCTTAAAATCAAGTTTAGGTTTTATAAAGATTTTCTGATCTTTCCATGCAAGATCACACAAACATCTTTCCTTTTCCCTGTTGGAAAAAGTTCTCCTGGTATCTTGCATGTATTTCTGAATATCACTTATATGAAAAATATTTGTTTTTTTCCCCCTCTGGCCTGTAAACTACTTAAGGCCAAGAGCTATACATGTTTCCTCTCTGTGACCCCAGCAAAAAGCACATATCTAAAACCTAGTATATCTTCAATGAATATTTGGTGCTTTAAACTGAGTGGTAGTGATGTTCAGGATTTGCTAAAGAGGAAAGGACTGAGGCCCAAAAGATCAGTTAAGAAACCACTATAACAATTCAGGCATTAAGTAATAAGTGTTTAAAAGGAGCAGCTTCACTGGGAATAGTAAGGAAATGGTGAAGTAAAAAAAACCCAAAAAACACATTTATTGGAATTTGTGACTAGATATAGGATAAGAAGGAATAGATTGAATTGAGGTTCTAAGCTTGACTTACTGGGAAAATAAGAGGGCTGTGAATTTTTGCTCTTTTCGTAGTAGTCCTTAACAGGGCACCATGGAATTCCAGAGAGCTCTGGGGCATACTTCAGAGAGTCCATGAGGCCCTGAAATTATTTACAGGTTTATGCATATAGTTTTATACATATTTTCCTTGGGGGAGACTATATAGTTGTCACTGAGTTTTTGGAAGTCCAGGTGTTTAAACTTGTTAAGCATTGCAATTCTATTCAAAACTACATTAATATTTAAATAATAGCCACAGTCTTTCTGAGAGGTATCATTCTTTAAAATATTGACTAATGTGGCATCTCACAGTATCTTTTATCAACTTTTGAAACCATATCACTAATAATAGACCATAATATTGAAAACCAAGAGCCCTGTCACCTTACTATTTAACTTTAGCAAATGACCTTACTTATCTAAGATTTTTCTTTTATTGTCAAATGGAATAATGATAATATATGCCTCTTAGTGTTGTTGTGAGGATTCCATGAAATAATATATATAAAAATTTTAGTACTGAATATTAACCCATTACTATTATTATTATTATTCTATTTCAATTCTAGCATTTATTGACCATCCATTATAATGCCAGCACAGTACTAGATGCTCCCCCACCATATCTCATTTAATTTTTACAAACAATTTGGTGGAAATCTAGTTTTATATTCAGGTTACAGAAGAGATGCAGGCAGGTTAAAATACCTTGTCTGTGGTCACACAGCTAACGAATGGCTGAGCCAGTATTCCAAGAGGACAGACAGGGGCCTGAAAACAAGTGCACTATGGGGCAAGCATGACGGGAGCACAGAACAGAGCGGTCAGTGACAGGGTGATGGGTGGGATATGAGATCTGGAAAAGCCATGCCAAGGAGACTTTTCAAAAGAGATGACACCTGCCCTAGGACATAAAGTGTCATATTCTTACCAGACTAGAAATCAATCCCACGTTTGGCCAGCCTTGGATCTATAAGTGGGTGAATGTGAATTGTGTATGGATGAGAGAAAAGGAAGGCAGGAAAAATGAGACTGGAGAGGAGAATAGGTATGTCATGACCATCTGCAGTAATGATTACAAAGTGTTCATTTACTTTGACCTATTGGACACTGATACACCTTGGAATACCAAGTGTTCATTAAACAGTGTCCCGATACATTTCATAAGTGACAGAAAGCATTTTTAACTCAGCCCATGAGGCTAACAGATCATTTCTCACACACTTACACACACACACACACACACACACACACACACAGACACACACACACAGAGCATATGAGGTAATTGGTTGGAAAGTGACCAGAAGTTACTATGTACCCACATAATAGTCTAGGTCCACCACTGTCAAGGCTTATGTTGTTTTTTTTGTAAATCCTGTAAACAATGCTAAGATATGGTTTGGTCGGTTCCAGATTTGAACAATCCAAGAATGACTCAAGCCCATTGTACCAAAGCTGGGATTTCAAGTAATAAGGATAGGCCTGAGGAGATTAATCCAGGACTTTTTTTTCATTAAACAAGAACTCTGGGGATAAAGGAGAAGAAAGGGACAACACCAGTCTCCAGTAGAGCCTGGAGGACAAGATCAAGTCATTCTTAAAACAAAATTGTGCATTATTTTCTTTCATTTTCTGTAGCTTTTACCTGTGTGAGACCATTTAATCCCAATGATTACATTTGGAAGTAAACGGCTGATTTTAAGCAAATAAATAATGTTTGCATATGCTAAAAAGTCCATTTCATGATTATTTGGTTACCAATTGTCTAGTCAGCACTTTTGTTGCTCATTCTTTTATGTTTGGCTGATGTTCTTTTGATGATTTTAAGGGAGGCTCAAGGAAAAGGAAAAATGGACTACAAATAAGGGATAAACACTAAGACTCACAAACTTTGGAAGAGGGGCATTATATATATATATTGATCAAATTGGTGGTTTTGAATTATATTTTGCTTAGAAGGAAGTGAGAGTTAGCTCCTTAGTTTTGACTTCAACTGGGCCTGAGGTTAAATCATAGCTCTGGCTCCTATCTTGACCTTGAGCCTGGAAATCAAGCTTCTACTTTCTTATATGTTAATGGAAATAATAATGTCGACTTCCTAGGATTTTTGAGACAATTAAAAACTTTAATCTATATTAAGTACCTAACACATGGAAGTGCTGATTCACACCTGGCTCCAATAATTATGGATAATTAGAAATTGTCTGTAGATTATACTTTTTATTAGATACCTGAATAGGCTTCTATTGCTGTCAGTTTCGTTGGACTGTATTATGAGCAGGACTATTACTTAAATAACTATCCAGTGATAATTAGGCATTATTAGAAGCTGTAATAAGTCTTGCAGTATTCTTGTCATTATCCTGAAATTATTCTACTATTATACTAAAAATAGCCAATTCTGAGGTGGATTAGAACATATATTCTCCATCTTTTAAAAATTCGTACTCCATTTGGTTTAAAGAGCGTGGTAATAAAAACAGAGGGGGAAAAAAACCTTCAAAATCATCATGCTACATATTAATTTTCTTAGTAAAAAGTTGCAATGAAGAAGTTGAAAATAGTTGGCATAAGTTATTTTCATTATCAGTAGATTTTAATGTCCATGTTGTGTCCATTCCAGTTAGCTAGGGTTCTAAATGAGTTAACATCTTCCAAAAGTATGTATTATTTTACCAACAAATAATTTAGGCCCAGTAAAGTTTTGCCACAACATGTTCATCGTTTTGAAGAATTATAATTAAGAAGCTGTTTAGTATTTGGCAATTAAAATAATGATCTAATTAGGCTGATTGCCCAAGTTAATTTCTAGCCCCAGAGCTGGGCCTACCTTTTAGATAAGCAAGGATCCTCAAGCAATAGTGTATGTATCCAAAGTAAGGAGCACTGAGGCAAATGTCTTGGGGCATAGATAAAGCTCCTCCCACAGGAGTTGCCTGGGAATTTTGCTAATGTAGGAAATATATGTATAGCTCCCTGTTTAAGAATGTTACATTTGCCCTTTTTTCATAACCAAAATTTCCAATCTGATTTTAAAATGCAAACTGATGCTTTAAGCATCTATGAAGTCAATAAGTACAAGCTTCTTTTTTTCTTTTTATTTAAATGGGAAAGTGAGGTTCAATGATGGCTTTGGGTTGGAGTCCTAGATCAGTGCTGGTGAGAATCTTCTGATATTCTCTGGTTAAGGTCCCTCCTCACAGGTGACGTAAATTGAGAGAGAGGCGAGCAACATGCTACGGTTCTAATGTATGGTCCTGCATTGGAAACACTTGCTAGCTCCTTTTTCATTTCCTCTCCTATAATTTTTATCTTTTATTTCCTTTGAAAGAAATTTAGTTTCCTCTCCTTTACCCTTTTATTGGGAAGATGTTAGGTGTGTGCATAAACTCAAGAAAGTCACATCAAGTGTGACAGTGAGTGGGATGGATAATAGGTAATAAATGCCTCTCTGTTCCTTAATAGCCAACAATTTTCTCCAAGGACGGTTAACTCCTGTTCTCTGTTCGTAGTATCATGGACATCTGCCAGGAACCATCTTTGATGGTGTGAAAAACCCGAGTACATAGAGACTCTGGAGGGAAATTTTAGACTTTAGGAAGGAGCCAAACAATTGAAAACTTAGACTTCTCACCCTGTTTTATTGGGTAAATTGTTACTTTAAAAAAAGAAAATAGAGTATTCTCTTCCTCCTTCCTTCCAACCATTTACCTAGGAAGCAAGTTATTAGCAACCCAGAATTGATTGGTAGAGCTGGCAAAATGGTATGAAATGTGAGAAAATGTAATTGGGATAATAAAAACAAAATATTTCACAACATAATCTCTTGTGAGCATCCACGTAAAAAAATTTTGGTAGCAAATGTGTACAGTGTTTCAAGACTTTTCTTTTTCATCTTTTTTAAAAACAGATTTAAAGTAGAACAAAAAATAGACTTCAAAGAAGCTTTGTATTCATTGAACATAACTGAGATATTTAGCAGTGGCTGTGACCTTTCTGGACTAACAGGTAGTATGATAAATAATTCTGATATTATCATGTTAATTTGTTTTCTTAGGACTGTATTAACTAACTGATCTTAAAATTGGAAGAGGATTTGGTCCCCATAAACATACACAGTGAATAAATGTCATGTTGATCTGTGAACAAGCACTTCATTTTGCATTTAAGTAGTTTTCCTTAATGAAAGTCAAAAAGCATTTAGAATCTTAGATGAGCATTCCAGTCAAACTTCTAATAAAACTATGTAGATAAAATTTATCTACATATTTTATTTCTGCCCTGTTTGGGTTTTCTTATCTGAATAATGGGAATTACGACTTTGAGTCTCTCATATAAGCAGAGCTAATAAAACTCTCATAAACCAATTTGCAAATGTTAATTCTCTAATAGTAGAGCCCATGAAATAGGCCTCCACAATCTGCTTGAATGATGAACACAACCAAGAAATTGTAATGCTACAGCTTTTTGATTTAGCAACAGAGGCCTTGGAAGCGACAACAAAACAGAGAAGATGGAGCGATTTTGCTAACTTGCACCTGGAGGCTCCTGCGTGGTGAAGATGCTCACTTGCACAGCAAAGCCAAGACGGTCTTTTAATTCTTCTGGTCCTGGAAGGACTCACTAGTTCAAAAATAACTCGGAGAAAAAAGAAATGGATGAGGAGGGCCAATTTGTCCCAAACTATTTACCCTCTTTTAAACTTAGTCTTCTGTTTTACAAAAAGGGAACTTGCCTGTCTGATGGGTTTTTGTATTATAACATGAAGTATTATGAAAATATGTTGTGTATTTTTATATAGATACCTGGGCTTTGGAGAGGTATTCATTAATTTAGTCACCTATCAATTGTGTGGGTAAATGAATAGAATGAGTAAGCTTTCCTGGTGGGGGAGGTGAGTGAGGTTCACAGGTGTCAACAATGTTCATTATCACCTTCTCACACGATGCTACTTGTTCTCACACTGACAGACCTGACTTTGACAATTTCATCAGCACCAGGTATGAAACAGTCAACATTAAATACTGCAGCAAGATGCTATATCAGTATACCTTGGAACACAGCTACCGCAGAAAAATCAAACCATTTTTCAAGCACTTCGTTCTCTTCAACTTTTTTCTAGCCTTAGAAAACTTACTTGATATACCTCAGACATTTCAAACAGCTACTTATTCTGCAAATTCCCAGCAATCTGTAACTTCTATAAAATCTCCTTTTACAGAGTTTTAAAGAAAATACCTCCAAAATGCTTCATAAAAGAATTTGTTCACGGGAATGAACCCTGAGCAGAGAGAAATAAATGCCTAGCATTTTCTGCTCTTTCCTGCCTGAGTTACTTATTTGAGCTGTTTTAACGACTTTGGCTCTGTCGTACTGCCTGGAATGGAACAGCCATAGTCCATGCTGACACTACAGCTGGCGGCTCGGAGCACAGTGAATTCCCTGCTATCACCACTCATCATTTGTGCAGTAAACATTCACTAACGGCCACTGTGAACCAGTCCAACACTAGTGCAACAGGAACTTTCTACATGAGAGAACGCTACCTCGTTCTCATGTAGTTCACAAGATTTGAAGAAAATGTTCTTATAGATTTATTTTGGAAACTTTGAGATAAATTTTTCACTTCTCACTCTGTCATTACTTCTTGTGTCACATGTAGTAAAGTACTTAACCTTTCTGAGCCTCAATTTTCTAATCTGTTAAGTGAGATAATATGTAGTGATTTGGGTGGAAATAAATAAAAGAATGTATGTAAATCACCTGATTTAACATTTGGCACATAGTAGATGTTTAGTAAATGTGAAATACAAAAAGAAGCAACTGGAGAAGGTGACACATTAATATTTACTTGTACATCTTCTAGCAAAGCTACACAAGTTTTTCTGTTCTCTTCATTTAACAAATATATACCTAGAATTTTCATAAAAATTAAGGTAAGGAATTATTACAAAGGTGTAGAAACCAGTGAGTTTATGAAGTGTCCAGATTCCTTGTTCTAAATCTATCATCTCTCAACTCCTGTTCTTTCCGTAAGACCCGGCCCTGTCTACATTGAGACGGAATGCACGAGACCAAATGTCTAAACTGGGTGAAATTCTTCATTATTCCCCAACCTTCATTTTGGCCTTCACTCTTGGTGTGGGTACCTAGGTCATTTACTTTGTGTTCTATTTGTAAATCCTGTTTTATTTCAGGCAGTCTTGGGAGAAGAAGGTGCTTTATTGCCTAACCTTGAGAGACCATTCTCCTGGATTTCAGTTAATCTACACTGATAGTGGGGATGTCCTCTTTTCTCCATTTTATAGAATTCCATCACTAGACATATTCAGATTCATTGATTCATTTATTTGAAAAGTATTTGTTGTAAGCCAACTAAGTACCAGCCAGTTTTCTAGAGCATGTTTCCACTGTCCCTCTAAGGAACATTGTCAGATCTATGTGGTCTTATCAGGCCAGCCTGACATGGCTTCTGGACTCATGTTTCACTCCCCCCTTTTCAAGAAGACTACCCTGGCAGGTCACTATACCAGGAAAGCTTCACGCATGCATCAGTTCCACCAAGAGTAGAAGAAAAGCATTTTCTTTCAGCTTGTATCCACACCAGAATAAAACATTGTAAGACACTGACACTGAAAATTTTAACAGTTTTTAAAGCATAGCTCTGAAGTGATTTTGTAGCATATGACACAGTAGTTCTTTAGATTTTCCCAGCCTCCCAGTCTTGAAGGAAAGTAAATTTTGTTTTAAACTCTGATCAAAACTAAATACATAATTTGAAAGGTATGTTGGCTTTGAGGTTGAATATAATACATAGGGTGGGATTAATTCAACTCTGAAAAGCCTCTTTCATCCTAACTGTAGACCATGGCTAAGGGGGGCAAAACCCTTTGTCCATTAAATATTTCACTTAGTTGGATACCTGATTTGAGGCTTATACACTTCCATCTTTACCTTTTATATCAGGGAAAAACTTGACTATCTCTATATCTATTCTTTTCTCTAAGAGCTAAACCGAAACCACCTTTGTATCTAGCAAATTGACTAAATAGAAAAGTGTTTGTTTCCTTTTCTTTGTTCATGTGAAAATGTTATTAATCTGGGACCTAATAGGCAATGGCTCTTGGTTTTAACCCTTAAACATACTTTCATATGTTTTACCAGATTCATCTGAAGTATATGTTTCCCAAGTCATGCAAAAAGTTTTCTTTGAGATAAATGAAGACGGCAGTGAAGCTGCAGCCTCAACTGGTAGGACAAATGATTTCTGGATAAGCTAGGAGGCAAGATGAAGGAAGGATGAATATGAGGGTGAAGGCCCTTTTGCAGTATTCGGGTCTTTTTTTCTCTTCTGCTGTCTAGTACATTATAGGAGGAAAAAAGAAAATGGTTGTATAAGCCATTCATACATCTCTTCAGTCACAGAATAATACAAAAGGGAAGGGAAGTTGTTTGATTAGGAGTTGAGGCGCATCTATTGATATCTGCTTATTTGTAAATAAGATAACCTACCAAGTAGGAGATAGGACTTGTGGAGAACATTTTAGGGCTCAAATATGATATCATTATTGTTTAGGAATGCTTGTTTTTTGTAACCATGTTTCATTTCACTCATCCATTACATCAAGTTAATCCCCCCTTTTTAAATTTGGTTCTTGTTATTATCTCTATGGCAATGGCTGTCAAACTTAGCTGCACATTAGAATCACGAGGGACACTTTTAAAAATCTTATGCCCAGTCTATATCCCAAAATAATTAAATCAGTGTATTTGGAAGTGAAACCCAGGCTCCAATATTTTTGTTTTCCTAAGTAATTGCAGTGTGTATTCAGGGTTGAGAACCAGTGGTTCATAGTGGCTTGCAGCTTGCCCTTGCTACTACAAATGTAGTGCATGGACTAGCAGCAATAGCATCACTTGGGAATTTGTTAGAAATATAGAATCGTAGGCCCAACTCCAGACCTAGAATCAAATCTTATTTTTCAAGATCACTAGGTGATTTGTTTATATATTCTAAGTTTGAGAACCACTCTTCTATACTGCATTTCCTTGAAGAAATGACATTTTAAGCAGTATGTAAGATGAATAGAAGTAATATTTGAAAAATAACTGGAAAAAAGCCTTAAAATCAATTAGAAATAAACAAACAACTATGATGAATTCCTAATAAGTCTATTTTAATTCTCCATACTATTTGGATTTTAATCAATATTTAAAAGATATTCATCATTTAAAATGTCTTATTGATAAATATCTTACAAATTGTATCCACTTAATTTCTTGATTAATTTGTAATGCTACATAGAGCCAATGGATTTTGACATCTGGGTAGGACACACTGGACTCCATTACCATTTTGTCATCTCTTGAAGGATTTTGCATTGCTGTGCTCAAGGAACTCAGATTGTAGGGGATGGGCTATATCAATTCTCAGAGAAATAATAAGATTGCATTTGGACAAGGTTGCTGGCTCAGGTAGACAAATTTTTCAGCTGCTTTTAAACAGAATTGAAGGAGTCCTTCTAGATAATTATCTGATCTTCTCATTATATTGGTGAAGAAACAGGGCCAGCAATGTAAAATGGCTTTCCTGAAGTCGTAATATTAGTTGATAACAGAGTTTGACTCAAATTAGAATCTCTGACTTCAAGTTCAGAGCCCTTTCTGCTATTGTCCACTGCAATAAGTAAGTCTAGAATTTTCTAGGGAAGCTGTGAGCATCATTAAGAGAAGGCAGCATGAATCAGCAGTGATCATGATGTACTACTCCTCAGAATAGTCAGCCTGAGTATGTTGACTTTCAGAAATCTGCTCAAGGGTTGCTCAAGAACAAAAAAAGTCCAAGTTTTCACTGCAAATGGGGTAAAACTGACCTGACTTACTTTTTGGATTTTTCTCAACGATTCAGACATGAACCTATATTCACAGGTGATTTGCACAGCATGGCCCTGATACTCCAGATAAGACAGTGCTATTCCTGTTATATTCATAAAGTTATATTTGCTTGTTTTAAAATTCTAATTATACATGTTAATTTTATTTTTCCTGGGGTTAAAATAGAATTGTACAAAATTATTTGTATTACTGGTAAAGACAACGTCGGAATTGAGCATAAAAATATTTAATCTAGGAAAAACATACAACCTTTAAAATTTTCCCATACTAAATATTGACAAAGTCCATAATGGAGCAACATGATATTAATTATCATAGCAAATATTTTTTAAGGCAGCAAATTTCTGTTTTAAATCTCATAATAAAAATTCTACCTACATGTACTTCACAAATCCTAAAAGCTCTGAGCTTACAGAATAATTTTGGAAGAGTAAGTAAAAAATAAATTAAATTTGAACTCAGATGTGATTACTACAAGCCTGAAGTAAAGAAATGAAGTGCAAACATATCCAAATAGAAATTAAGAATTGAAAATATTGTGAGAATAAATCATATAATGTAAATTAAAAGTGAGCAGAAAATTACTGTTTAAAAGATAAAATTTTTCAATTGCTTCCACTAAATTGAATCTAGTATCTGGCTTTCTTCTTCATTGAGCATACTTATGAATTTAGAACTCTTCCATGAATGATATAATATTTATTCTTCTGCACTTCAGTTTTAAAATTTATCACAAATTTGTCTGTATTTAGAAAATGGTTATTTTTCCACATGTTAACTCTTACACAAAATGACCTTTCTTGTCTACAAAAAGTATTATGGATGTATTTAATATTCCCTTTACTGATCTTTTAATGTGAATATATAAATACCCATTGTCTCTATTTCATAGGCATACACATCCCTGTGATTATGAGTCTGGCTCGAAACCAATTTATAGCAAATCATCCATTTCTGTTCATTATGAAGAATAACCCAACAGGTAACTTTTTTGAGAATTCTTTGGTGAAAACTGCTCAGGTCAAGCAGCTTTAGCTGCTAATCGCAATCTACACATCTGAAATCATTTGTTCTTTCAATGGATATGCAAGTGCCTATTATGTACTAGGCATTGTATTTTAAGAGACCACAGGGACTTAAAATAGGACAGTGGTATTAATAGCTGCCACCATAGTTATTATATGAAGTAGCCATTTTATATACCTCTCTCTAAGCTAAAATCATTCCAATAGGTTAGATATTTGGCTAATAAAGACATTGAAGCTCAGAGAGAGATTATGTAGTTTGTCTTGGGTCATACAATCAGAAAGTGTGGGAGTGAGAACTGAGGTCAACTCTCTTTCTATGATGCCACAATGGAAATTAAATTGAGAGCTGTGGAGTCGTGAAAAATTTCAAAGGTAGATGAAAAAAAGTGACTAGTATAGGCTCTGAGAGGAAGGGAGAAATCAAACATAATTTCCAACCTCCAATTTGAACAACTGGTGAAAAATGATGCAGTTAGGTATAAAAGGGAATGTAGACATAGTGGATTGGATTGGTATTTGGCACAATGTCAACAAATGGAAATCCAGATTGTCTAGATAGATGTTTCAGCACTTTCTTTTCTGAATAAGAGTGGCAAGATGCAGTGGAGAAATTGTTTTTGAGTTTATATTTAGGACTCTTCAGTAGTCATAATGCCTATCTGAGGGTTATAAACTATAGAATAGAAGACATTATATCTTATTTATCTTTGTATTCAGTCCAGTATTTGGCAAAATGCCTGTCATATAATATCAGCATCCGTACAAATTGGGAGTGGGGATTTGGGTATCAGACCTAGGCTCAAGTTACAGCTCAATTAACTATTAGTTGTAAGACAAGTTGCTATATCCTTTCTAAGTCACATTTTTCCCATCTCTTATTTGAACATAGTACTTGTTTCATAGAGTTAAATATAAGAAAGAATGTATGAAGCCGGTAACACTGTGTCTGGCATATACTAAGTGTTCATTATGAATAAGCCCACAAATATTAATGAACGAATGACTGACTAAATGAAGGAGGGAAAATGGAAAAGATTCTCTGTATAAGCTTGTTTATAGGGAGAAGAGACATAGTTATTCTCAGAATCTGAATCTGTTAGATTGACTAGAGATATCGATGTTATTGTCCTGCTAAGCGATACATCACTCTCTCTTTTTGGCTCTATGAAACTAATGCTGAGTGACCCTGCTTAAAGTTGTATCTTGAAAACAATGGAGCAGTTTTAGAATTGCTGAGATTGCATTAAAACAACTTCAATCTGGTAGTGGCTGTTTCAGTGTTAAAAATGTATTCTGAGTATATAATTTGATCTATATATGTTTAACCTTTCAATGATTATAATTTCTTATAATTAGTATATAATTGAGTCTGAAGACAGACGGAAATAAAGCTACATTGGGCACCAACACACAAATAATGGCTTTTAGAATAATTATGTTTGACTCTATTTTCCAAGTTGATGACTTGTTATATTCTAAGGCCATATAATAGCTATCAGTAAGACAGCAGTGAAAATTCAGACCCCAAATAATCCACTTATTATTTGTGATAATAATTAACTATTGGAACTTAATGACAATTTTAGCTATTTTTTTTTATTGTAATAAGACTTTCTAAACTAGGGTTTCTCCTTTATTGTTTAAAATGAATGGCCACTCATTTATCAGGGACTGTAAATTGTTGTCATATAAAATGTAGAAATGAGCTGGGCACAGTGGCTCACACCTGTAATCTTAGCACTATGGGAGGCTGAGGCTGGTGGATCCTTTGAGCTCAAGAGTTTGAGACCAGCCTGAGCAAGAGCAAGATGCTGTCTCTACTAAAAATAGAAAGAAAATTAGCTGGACACTAAAAAATATATATATAGAGAGAGAAAAAATTAGCCGGGCATGGTGGTGCATGCCTGTAGTCCCAACTACTCTGGAGGCTGAGGCAGAAGGATTGCTTGAGTTTGAGGTTGCTGTGAACTAGGCTGATGCCATGGGACTCTAGCTTGGGCAACAGAGTGAGACTCTGTCTCAGAAAAAAAATTAAGAAAGGGCTGTTATCCTAAGACAATACATATTCAATGATTTTTCTATTTTTCTCTCACAAATGAACTCAAGAAATAATTGAGATTAATAGAGATGGTGATTTAGCATCACCATAGTGGACTATTAAATGGCTTCATGCTCTACATAAAATATATTCTGTTGATAATTTCTGAAGCATAAGGATGAATGATTTTAGTTTTATTATAACCAATTTTTATTTAGATTTGACATTTCTTTTGGTCAAACAATACTCTTGTGCAAAATCTATACATTATTTGGATTTTCCTGGTGAGTTTTATATTGCAGTATATTCTTCTAAAGCCCTTAAGCTTTAGCTAAACTTCTAAGTTAAATATCTAATCTAAACTTTCAGGACAATGAAGAACTGTTTTTAGGCCTACACCTTCAGGTGTAGGCCAACTTTATAGACATTGAGAAAAAAATTGTGAAAGATGCTGCATGAAAGTTACCATTTCTGAGAAAACAGTGAGTCATGATTTTAAAACTGACAATACTCCACACAAAATAAAAATTATTTCATTTAGAACTCTTTCAGGTCATTGGCCAAAGGGAGAAGCAGATTGAAAAATATTCATTAACAAATCTGTTTGTCTAATCATTGGCTTTGGTTATGCTATTGTATTTTAATATTAGAAGGTAAAAGTTGCTTGCATCTGACAAAGGTGTTGTATAAATATATTGATTAAATATAGAGGACACCTATTAAGAAGGAGGGATAAAGAGAAAGCAAACCAATGATTTCTGCTCCAGCCTGCTTCTAAATCCATCGATTGCTATTATGTCAAGGGAGATTTCACAGATCTGCTCAATTTAGTAGTGAGTAAATTGGTAACTATATGAAGATTCAATTCAAAATGTGGTTCTCCTTGATGAAAGGAACACAAAAGGGCTAAGACAAGGGGCTTTTATGTAATACTCTATACTTCTGAGTGTTTAAAAATTTAAACTACTGTCTTCAATTATGAGATTAGTATCTATAAAAGTTGCTTTAAAATTTTTCCAAAAAATTCTGATAAACATTTTAATGCCATAGCATTATGAAGATATAAGAGTCACTGCTGGTTTCTATTATAACCAAATATAATATTCATGCTGGGAAAAGTACTTATATATCTATGTGAAAAATAGGAGTATTTTTTCTCTTTTTTTTCCCAGAATTTTGAGGCAGGACATTATTAATTATAATTATTCCTAAAAAGAAAAAAAATCTGCTGAGGATTATGTTTATTTCCATGTTACTGGCTCTTCTAGGAGTGTGTCTGTCTTTGGACTGAACAGTAGAGTTCATGAAAAATAGGCTCTCCCATTGTTATTTCAAATATATTTAAAAATCATTTTTATTAGCTTTAAAATTATGCAAAGTTTATTTTATCACTTTTGAAATTAACCTTTATTACAACTGAGTGTAAGAAATTAAGCCAAGGCAACATTTGACATTGATTCATTCAAGCCGCTTCCCTTAACCCAGTTGAAAAGAAAGGTGAACAGATTTTGGTATATCATTACTTCTGTTTTGTCCTTTAGTTCTTAGTTTCTTTTCACTTGCAAACACAGAAAGGCTGGAAACAGGCATTTGCATTTATGGTGTATACTATATCACTTTGGCGAGGATTTGAAAGTACTAGTGATATAAAAATATTGTCTTTAGCAGTAAAGTTAGCTTTGATTCAGAGCTGAAGGAAAAAATCTGTGAAGCTGCACTTTTAACCCTGAGGGCTACATTACATGTATAAAAAGACGACTGCTAATGCCTTAAATTTAAAACTCTACCATGCTCAGCATCATTTTATTATGCTATGCTTGCCTGACTGGGTCTCTATATTTAGAAGAACACCTCTCTGTCATTTTATTTTTACTTTCCTATATGAAAAACAGGGCTAATGCATTTTTCATTACAGGCTGTAGTGGATGTTAATTTACTTCATAAATTACCAGAAAATGATTAATAATGATATAATTATGTATTTAAGACAAAGGAGAGGGCTTTGCTATTAGACACTGCCTATTTATCTTGTAAAGAAAAAAAGACCAAATGATTTGTTGAAGTATTAAGAGATACTAATTATTGTCAGTTTTTCTCCAGAAATTTCTTAATTAGTATGTTTTTTTTTCTTTTCCTAGAATCAATTTTGTTTATGGGAAGGGTGACAAATCCTGACACCCAAAAGATGAAGAGAAGAGATTTAGATTCACTGTGAATAAAAAGCACAGACTCAGAATATAAGACAATTCCTGGAAAATAGTTGATTGGCAAAATATCATCATCTTGAAAACATTTTCCATATATCTTATATTTTTCTGTTTTAAACAGTGCCTGTATTAAACTGCATTAATAGAGACCTGTGTTAATGAATAAGTAAAATGAGATATGTGTTTGTTTCTTTTCTTTCCATATGTTTTATAATATCTATATAAATTCAAAGCAGTGAGCATAAATAAAATATTACCATTCATATGTTAAAACAAATCTAAGATATCTTAGATATCAAATTCCTGTCTTAGATATTAAATTTCTTTTATTCCTAAAATATTGGACTATCAGACTCTCAGGTATAGCAGAATTATCCAGACTGCAGGGAAATAAAGTTTAGAGAGAGTAGGCATGTGTGTGTTTCTCTGGGGCGCTACTTAAGACAGAAATCCAGTATCTATGATGGCAGTTCGGCTTTCAGTATTTTGCTAATCTTGTTATTCTATCTTTTTTACATTTAATGTTTGCCTTGCTTCAATACCTTTTGGAATATATAATTTTTTTTCTGATTTATGCTTTAAAATGTATGAAAAGTAGAAATGAAGGCTTTTGTAAAGCTTTCTTATTTTTATAGGTGAAAGTGGCAGCCAAATTAGCATGATTCAGAAAGCCGGCCTTCCATGATTTTACAATGCTGAGCTGAGGGAAGTGTTAGAGCCAAGATTATATTCTATAAAAATTAAATGCAGAACCCTTTCTCTGACTACTCTGAAATATTATATCTAAATATCAAAAATAATACTACATTCCAATATGACTTCATATAACATGTTTCACAGTTTTTTCATTTTCATGTTAATCACATATAGCCCTTTTGGTTTGTTTGTTATGGCAATTTTTGGCAAAGAGCTGAATGATAACAGCTACTCTTTGTTAAGTCCTAATTATGTGTCAGGCTCCGAAGTAAACACTTTATATACATTATGTTAAATGTACTAAAAATGTAATGCAATAGTATTACCCCTCTTCCTGATGAAGAAACTGAGACTCAAAGAAGTTATATAAATTAGTCAAAAATATATACAAATATACACAGTGGATGAATTTGAACTCAAGATTACCTGAGATAGGAGCCTGTGACCTTAATCACTTAGTTATGTTCCCTTTGTAGGGGAGGAAAAATTAATTTTCTCTCTACCTTTCATGACTCCTAGCTAGAACCTCCTGTTACAAAAGACGGATTAGCAAGAGAAAAACAAACAGAAGTTTATTAACATGTATATCTTATGTATACATGGCAGATACATAGGGAAAAATGAACAAATTGCAAGTGGCTTAGAACTCTAGCTTACATAGCATGTACAACAAAGAACAATACATTTTTTGAGAAGTGAAAAGACAAAGGAAAAGGAAATAGAATTTCTAGAGACAGAAAATTGTAGGAAGGTAAATACATGGTAGATAAATGGCAGTTAATAAGGTTTGTTATTTCGATTCCTCTGGTGCTTTCTCGAAGTATGTTAAGGGTCTGAAATCATGCTAGTGATCAACCTCTGTCTTGTTTCTGTAGAGAGCAGAGGAGGGACAGCTTTGTAAATTTATGTCCTGCTTTTAGGCAAATAGAAGAAGGGCAAAGAGCTTTTCTTGTATTTGCTTCTTCTCAATTACCTTCAGCTCAAAGTATTCGTCATACCAAAGTGGCATATTTTGGGGTGGTTTATTCTGCCACACTTCACCTTCTACTTTGGCTTCCAAAGTTTACATACCCATCTACAGCAAAACCTAGTGCAATACTCCAGGCATTATGAAGACAACTTTAGAATGAATTATGATTGCTTAAAACCATAACATAATTGAAAGCAATGTTCGTTCATTCCTATACTGTCAATTTGAGCTTACTTAGCTATAACACAGTAAATGCTAATCTATATGTTAATGATACACGTTTGTGGCATAAATTTCTAGTTCTTTCTCACCATGAAACTGGTTTAAAAATATGCTTCTTTGATTCAGGAAGAAGAGAATAATAAGTTAAGAGTATAGTAGTTTTACTATTCCAGTTTCCTCTAGATTGCCTGAGTTCTATGATCCTTTTCCATGTGCTACATGTCCATCTGCTCTGGGGGGACTCATTCATTCATTCCACAGATATGAATTGAGCTCCCACCATGTTTCAGGCACTGTTTTAGGTATTAGGCACATACCAGTGAACAAAACTGGCAAAGTTTCTGCCTTCATGGAGCTGACATTTTACTGGTAGTAAACAAATGCAAAAACAAGTTAACTTCAAATGGTGATTGTTAGTCTTAAAGAATTCACCCTCCCCAAACTTCCATCCAACCCTCCTATAAAACCCATCCCTCTCGGCTTCCTAGGGGTGTTTTAGGCACCTAGCCTTTGCCAGAGCCCTGGGGAGATAAATGAATGAAATGCAAAAGGGGAACTTACTTTCCTTATCCCTCATGATAAGAAGGATGCTTATCCCTCCCTGCTGTTCTCTAAGGAGATAAAGGAATAGAATGCAAGAGGGGAACTTAACTTTCCTTATCCCTCCCAGTTGTTTGAAAAGAATCGATTTACTCATTTCAGAAAAACCCTCTATAAAACGCAAGGTTCTCCCTGTAAGGTTTTTCGGCGGTGGTGAGAAGAAAAGACAGACAGAGAGGGAGAGAGTTGGGGCCAAACCACGTGGCTTTATTATACACTCGTGGACGAGGTTCTGGGGTCCAAAGAGAGGGGGGCCCCAGAAGTCGCCGCAGTTTGAAGGGGCTGAGGCCTTTTATACCCTTTGGGCGGGGCTAGGGACTTGTGGCGGGAAGAGCTGGGATTCTCTATTGTGACCTTGGAAGGTCGTTGAGAAATAGGAGGGGCTGGAGGTATTGTGGAATCCAGGAGCGAATCCAGATGGAGATCTGGGTGTGGTTCCTCTCAGTGGGGCCTGGCAGTTTGTCCTTGGCAGGTCAGGTCACTAAGCGTTTTCTTTTTCCATCTAGGGAGGGGAGGGGGCCCCTGCCACCAGCCTTATACTCCCATTTTCTCTCATGAACACCTTTTTCAGCCTCTACCCATCTGCACCCAGATACTCAAAATAAACAGCATTTTGCTACACACGAGGCTTTGTGTGTGTGTCTCTCAGCTCCAGACCTAACAGTGATAATTGGTGACATTAATAAAATTGGATAAAGAAATAAGAGACGTTTCAATAATGGAGATAAGATAATAAGGTGACTGCCCAAGTGTCACTTTCAGTACATGTTCTTACAATGTGCTCCCAATGTATTTGCTTTTCTTTAATGGATTTACTAAATATCTACCTTGAGTTCCTTACTACAGAGCCCAACTACATTGTACAGAAATTTTGATAATTTTTCTTCTTTGAGTTCATGCTTTTCTTCTGTCTGTGCTATTTGCCTTAAAAAAAGGAAAGAGTTTAAGCTCCTTATGGAATAAAAAATAGCCTTCTGTTGGGAGGTTGAGCTGAAAAATCCTTTCTTCTACCCTCTTCTAGAAATATAGTTGCCAAAGCACTTCTAAGATTAAAACCTTTAATCTTTACTTACAGCTGCAAGTAACTCAGTAGTTATTATAGTTTCATATCATAAAAGTTACAAATGTCTGAAATATGTTTATAAAATATATATCTATTTATGAAAGAATATCAGTATGAAATGATTGTCTTTGGCAACCTATATGAATAGTTAAGATTCACAATACTACATAATCTATGTGGGATAAAACTATTGTTAAATTAATAGCTCTTATAAAAATCTAATACATCATATATGTATCACATGTATATTTTTTTCTTCCTTGAGGCAATCATTAAAGCAGTAGTACTTCCTTTAGAAACTTTAGGACTGAGTTTTATTGACTTTACATAGTTATAATTCATGGCATATTTTAGAGGAGTCTTTCATACCATGCAGTGAGACCCTAAAGGTCAAAGGCTTGAGATAAAGAACAATTTCTTTTTTTTGAATGAATTTTTTTGAAATTCTCTTGAATTGGGTAATAAAGATCTGGAAAACTTGAAAGATACAGAGGAAACTGTAGGCAGGCTTCTGTAGAAGTCAGTACTTTGGATCTCTGCAACTAAGATATTTCCTTACAATGTGTGTGTTTGTGTGTGCATGGTAGAGATGGAGGAGGTATCTTTTAAAAATATTTTCTTGAATAAATTTTTGACTAATATAAAAAATTATGCCTATGTGCAAGGACTGGGGCATTGCCTTGCTAATGATATTTAAAAGCACATGCTTGATGTTCCACAGAAAATTACAGAAGAAATGCTAATCTTCGCAAGCTGATCTTCGCAAGTTCTGAATAGGCATCTGTGGAGATCAAAACAGATTTTCTTTTAGATTATATTCATATATTAGATTTGAATGATTTGGTTTGTCATGGTTTGTATCACATTATTCATATTCTTATATCAATGACAATATATAAAGCAAAATTTCTGGCAATAAGTTTCCTACGTTAATTTGTGATTAACAATAGCTTATATGGAGAGAAATCTCACCATTTCTTATAATATATACTAAGGCTTACATAATTCTTGCATCTCTGCCACCCTTTAAAAAATGGGGAGATTGGCTTTCCAAAAGGATAAGAAATTTTGCTCATGGACCAAATTGATATTTGAACTCTGGTTTTTTGACTCCAGACCCCACCTTCTAATAAGTAAGCCAGTAGTTTTCACACTTTGATGTTCATCAGAATCACTTGGAGGGCTGTTAAAACACAGATTGCTGCACTCCAACCCCTGTGTGTCTGGTTTGGTGGGTCTGGATTGAGTCCTAATCATTTGCAAGCTAACACATTTCTAGGGGATGCTGCTGCTGTTGACCTCTCAACCATACTTTGAGAACCACTGAAATAAGTTATATGGTTTCTCTTACTCGATCATTTCTTTGTATACTCAGAAGATCCAATAACTAATAAAATAGAAAAGAAGCCACTAGAATACAAAATTCAGTGAAGAAAGAAGTTAATGAGAAAAGATAACATTAAAAGTCCGTATGGGCCAGCGATAGTGGCTCCAGCCTGTAATCCTAGCACTCTGGGAGGCCCAGGTAGGAGGATTGCTTGAGCTCAGGAGTTCAAGACCAGTCTGAGCAAGAGTGAGACCCATCTCTACTAAAAGTAGAAAAATTAGCCAGTGTAGGGATGTGAACCTGTAGTCCTAGCTACTATGGAGGCTGAGACAGGAGGATCACTTGAGCCCAGGAGTTTGAGGTTACAATGAGCTATGATGATGCCACTGCACTCTAGCCCGGGAGACAGAGGGAGACTCTGTCTCAAAAAAAAAAAAAAAAAATCCATACAAAAGAAGGCAAATAGATTATAAAGATGGTGACGACTCATTGCATGGAGAATAAAAGCTAGACACTTTAGCCAATATTCAAAATTTTCCACAATTTCATCCCACATTTCTAGACTAATCTTCACTCATCTATGCTTGGTAATCCAGCACACCTCCAGTCTCCCACAGTGACTATTTAAACTCCTTCCTCTGCTGGGAATGCTTTTCTTTGCTTTCCTACAAAATTTGTCTGCCAAGACTCTAATTTTTCTTCAAGACTTAGTTCATATATTTTCTCTCCTAAAAAAGCCATCCGAGGTGCTCTCAATTTCTTCTTTATCCACCAACATTCTCCTGACTCCCATTTCATAATAGTGGTTTGTTTGAGCTGCTCACATCCCAATAAGCCAAGGATGAATTATGTCTTCTTTGTAACTGCACCATAATGAAGTCTTATTTATCTTTATGTTTCACACTGGACCTAGGACTCTGATACATTCTGGCAGTCGCTTAACGAAGGGTCACCAAATTGAAGTTGTCAGAAATAAAATCATATCAATTTAGGAAAAATTTAAAAGTTTATTGTCATACAAAAAGTATAAATTGTGATCTGGGAGACTTCAAATCAGGTGATAAGAAGCTCATCTTACATCAGTTATAGCACAGTTTATACAGCATAATGGAGAAACTATTTTGACCTTTTATAAATTAGCATTTTTTTAAAGCCAAACAGAGATGTTTAAGCTGATTCATATATAGCTAGTTGGTTTAATTTCACTGAATTATGCTGATAAGGATGTAAAGCTTATGTTTTGTGTTTATGATTAGAGATAGCATTTGGGGGAAATCTAGATGACTGAAGTTTTGATTATGTGGCTATGGGAAGTTGGCCTTGAGGCTTATCTAAACCATGGCTTCCATTTTTATTTTTCTTTACAAAAATGAATAAGAAACTTTGTTTACCAATTCAGGTCATCTTTGTCTTATTAGTCTATATGAGGGCCCCAAAGTTGTAGCTAATTGTATAAGGTAGGGTGTCTTTCAACCATAACAGTGACTCAAAAAGCAACCCCATAATGGCAAAAGTTTACTACTTTGTCAAGTAAAAGTAGTCTGGAGGTTGTGAGTGGTTCCATAGTTATTAGAGACTCAATCTCCTTTAGTAATGCTATCCCTATGGTGTTGCTTTTAACTTCATGGTCTGAGATAGCTTTTGGAGCACGAGCCATTAAATCTACATTCTAAAAAAAGCACAATGGAAGCAGAAAAGAGAAAGGTTCACACCCTTCCTTTCGGAGATTTCAAAAAATCCTACACAAAACTTGACCTTCCAACTCATTGGCAATGTTTAGACATATCCTCACTCCTAGATTTGGGGAGCTAGGCTATGTATCAAGCTGAAAATAATCAGGGATTAATTAACTTGAGAGAAGAATGCAAAAATGGGTATTTGATGGACAACATAGCAAATATTCTCTGCCACAATACTCAAACCCATACTTTACCAAAGTAAAGAATAGAAGAAATTTCTAATATTCTGGTCAAGATATAACCATGAGAATGATTTTCTATTTTAACCTTGGAGTATCATATGCTATGATATCTTTAAAATTCTAGTTATGCTCTATATTTCCTTGCTTTAAAGTTAATTTCCACCTGTTTGTCAATATTTAAGAAATATTTATAGAATTACAACTTAATGTATTTGAATTTTCTTCAACAAATACTCTCTGAGCATAGCACAATTTATCAGAATTTTGTGTTCTTAATATCACACCTCCTCCCTTTTTTTTTTTTTTTCTAGTTTAACTGATGTAAAGGAAAAAATATTCCTTAAAGACTTTTACTACTTAAGGGCAATGTTCTTCTAATATGGCTAGTGTGACAAGGCTAGAAGGTACCTATTAAAATGTAGATTTCTAGGCCCGACCTCCACTCCTTCTTTTCCTCCAACCCCTGAGACTATGATATAATACGTCTAAGGTAGGCCCAGGGCTTTATATATTTTATAAGTATTACCAGTTAATTTTATGTTTGTAGTCAGAAAACAACTCTTTGGGAGATATTGTTGTAAGTGTTCAAAATGTTGAGTTAAGAAATGTCCAATAAATTCAGGTCATCTAGCACTTTTTCTAAATAACTTTTTAAAAAGTATACTTAAATATAATTTAGACAAAAGAATTTTTATGTTTGGCATACTCAGAAACAGTATAGTGAATTTGGTAACTCTTGTTTTGGGTGCTTGTAATGTTTCTAGACTTTCACTCACTCACTCCTTGGTAAGATTTCACTTTCCTAGGCATAAGACACAGCCAAGCATAGTTTCCTAAACACAGATATTGGTTCAGGGGTAAACAAGTAGTTTAAGCAGGGCTGAATAAGTTCCTTCGCTAGGATTGCTGTATGAACATTGAGCAAGAAATAACCTCATTCTTCTCAGATTCCTAAATAGAGAGGATATGAGGCTGAGATTTCCGGTTGGCCATTTCTGTCTGTGAAGGGCCTCTCTGTAGAATGAAGCTGAGTATAGATGTGAAATTGTCAGGGTAAAAATATTGGCTCTGTGGAATCCCAGTGTCTTTTTCAGGTAAGAGACAGGAATTTCCCTTTCTACTTAAATTGGATTGAATTTGTTTTCTGTTACTTGCAACCAAAAGAATCCAGAAAAGTATATGGCAGAGCGAAGAACACCATTTTGGGATTTGTTTTTCTATTGATTGATCTTTCTTTTATTTATGGATCACATTTTTTTACTTCTTTGTATATGCAGTTATTTTGTTTGGATGCCAGACATTGTTAGTGTTATTAATATGTTGTTCGAATTGTGAATTTTGCTGCTTGCATTTAAAGAGAGTGAGTTTTGTTTTAGTAGCAGGTGAAATTGCTTTCAGATCAGCTTAATCATTTCAAGGCCAAAGCCAGAAAATTCACCTATATACAGAGAATTGTAACATGAAAGAAAAGGATAAAATTCATATGTGAAAGGATTAAGTCATGAGAGAAAACTTCTGTAAACTGCTGACTAATTGGTTTTCCTGCTTATTGTTAAAGTCAATATAGTTACTTATTTAGTTTTATGTACACATTTTTTCCCCTTATAATACTTCTACATTAGCATCATTTCTTAGAAGGAAGCAGCAAAAATCCAGAACTCCACAGGAACAATGTAGATACATATTCTTCTGCAGTGGCCTGTGCAATGGTTCTTTGCAATCCAGGCAATCTCCTTCTAATGTCATTTTGGAAGGCTGTGAATGCCCGAAGTGGAGAAAAGGACAGGGAGATAACTTTAGATATCATGGTAAATATTGAATTTGGTGTGGAGCTCATATAAGAACTGAAAGAATGCAATTGTGTAAGTGCTACTCTGGTACATTTTCAAAACATTCTAAGAGTCAATTTTTACTTGACCAAATTATATACAGATTATTGAAAAAAGATAATTTGTAAATTGGAGTGTTTGAACTTTCTCAAATATACCGAATCGTGGAATATATTCTTTCCAAGATTTGTAGAATTCTGTAATTTGATTTTGAATAGATTTCATTTTACCAGTAGGTTAGGATAAAAAAATGTATCAAAACTGAAAAATGCTAGAATAGTCCAATTCTATATGAGGCCATTTAAAGAAAAAAAGTACTGTTGGTAGTCTCTTAGATTTAATTATATCCAGTTACTAATTTATTAATTATATCTACACAATGATGAAAAGTTAAACAAGTCTACTGTATGATTGATTTATAGGTATTTTGAGATTCAATTTAAATTTTATCAAAGTAGTTTATACATTTGCAAATCTAAAATAAAAATGTAGTTTCTTCTTCAAAGGTGTTTTGTATAAGATGTACAAAATATGTAAACTTGGTCAGTTCAATTAAAAGCCACAATAGAAGAAGATTTTTTTTGTTAAAATATTTTTTACTTTTCAACTGCTAGGTCAATGATGTGATTGTATAGTGTATAACAGTACTTCTCAAAGTATAGTCTGGGCCCCCAGGAATACCTCAGACCCTATAAGGTCAAACAATTTACATAGTAATATGAAGAAATTATTTGCCCATTTCGCCCTCTGTTATGAGTGTACAGTGGAGTTTCTATAGGTTACAAGATGTATGATATTGCAATAGCTTGAATATGGAGACAGATATGAGACTATAACTATTTTCTATTACACAAGATGTTAAAGACATAAAAAATATAATGAAATGCAACTCTGTTTCTTTTTTTTGGTTTGGAAAACATAGTTTTAAGAAAATCAAATATTTATGTTAACATCCAATAAGTTTATTATTGCTATTTTAAAATAGAATAATGTAAATATCTTTTAAATTACTCAGTTTTCTTTTCTCTTTCTTTTTGTTTTTTTCCTAAGAGAGTCTCACTGTCGCCCAGGCTGGAGTGCAGTGGTATAATCATATCTCACTGCAGCCTCTAGTTTTTGGGTTCAAGCCATCCTCCTGTCTCAGCCTCTGGAGTAGCTGGGAAAACAGGTTTATACCACCACCTCCAGTTAATTTTTAAACTGTTTTTTCAGAAACAGGGTTCCACTATATTGCCCAGGCTAGTCTGAAACTCCTAGCCTCAAGTGATCCTCCCACCTCGGCCTTCCAAAGTGCTGGGATTATAGGCGTGAGCCATTGCCCTGGCCTCATTTTCTAAAATGACAAATATCTAACTCTTTGGCATGCTCAATGATTTCTAAGTGTGGAAAGGTATCTTCAGACCAAAAAGTTTGTGAAACCCTGGTGTATATTTATATAGGCCGAGTTGACATGAGACAGTTAAGCACTAAAAAAAAATCTGGATGACTAATGGGAGGGACAGTGGAAGCATGAATCTGGGAACCCAGTAGTGCACGACACTGAAATAGGCACATCACAGACTCAAAGATATCTGCACAATGTGGATAACTATATCAGGTACTATAGCACCAAAACTTTTTTTCTCACATCAGAAAAGAAGGCGGAATAGCTATAAAATCTTTTATACATCCACAGGACAGATGGGTGAGAGCAGAATATAGCCACAGGGAGGGCCACAAGAGAATCAATGCAAATTTGAAAAAATATTTTTTTTTTCTTGAGGGAATATAAAATCATAGAAATTGTTATTACAGAACATGCATTAAGAGAAGAGCAAGACTCATTTAATTTTCCCAGTGTTTACAGAGATCTTTCCAGGGTAAATTAGAAATTCAAGTAATGTTTAGTTAAGTCTCTCTGTTTCCAGAAACTCACCCATGCTTAAACAGGAAAAAGGAATTTATTTGAAGATACAGAGGTATTTGATTACCAAAAACGAAAGTGTAACCAATTTTCAGGAGGGACTAGAACTGGAAATCCTCAATGGTTATTAAATTTTTGTCCTTTTTTGGGGAGAATACTATTTTTTTTCTTTAATCTTTGCTTCTCTCTGGGATTCTGATAAGTACATTTGCCTCTGTAGATTGGATTTTTGCTGTTCCATGCATATGGCTAAATATGAACCATGTAGACTCCCTTGTTTACAAGCCAAGTCACCAGCAGAGTCTGGATAGCATCATTGAATTACAATTCCAAATGCTTACAGTAATCTTATTGTCCCAATTTGGGGTATATTTTCAGCCATGATCAAGGTAGTTATTGCCTAGAGGTGTTTCAGCACTGAAGTTTATAACAGATATATTAGTTCTCAGAGAAGTGACTTATGAGGTAGACAAACATTGTATTTCACTAGAAATAAGAGATATGTCGATACAGCCAATTGTTTCCACTCATCTGTAGATAACTTAGTTACCTTACCCAGGATTTTAGCCAATCCTAATTTCAGCACATAATCAGTACAGCTTTAGTAATTGTTATAAACACTCTCTTTACATATAATTCTAGGTAACTGTCTGGGTAGAAGTAACCTGGACAATTCATTTTATGGGGCTCCTTAAGCAATTGCCACATTGTAATAAAATTTCTTTCTTTGGGCATCAGGCTCTCATCTAAATTAATCAAAAGCTATATATAAATGGGGGCTGATGCAACCTGAGAAAATAACTGTGGATATATGTATGTCTGAAATGGAAGCATGCAGTTGGGTTAGCATTAGGACAAATTGTGAAGTACTGTGTCCACAATGTTCTTTATCTGAAGGCCTGATCACTGCTGGTATTATATAACTATAACCAATTGTACCCATACAATGGAGGACCTAAATGCCACCCCTTTCTGACAGCCTGAGTCAATGAGACATGTATTACCTGTTCTGACATCTAACAACAGACCTTTCCTGGAATAGCCAATAGATGGATCTATTTTCTTATAAATGTGATCCACTCTCGTTGAACTCTGCCTGGAGAATGCTAAGAAAATGTAATACCTGTTTTTTGTTTTTGCTTTTTTTTTTTGCCATGCACCATGTCTTTTATTCTCCTAGTTAATGAGAGAAATTGGAAGTCTAATTAAAGCTTGCTTGTATATTACTAATACCTGTAGACATGTGTCCCTGTGATAATACCCACTTTCTTAAAGGGGAAAATATTATTTATATATCTCCACTCTTGAGACTGGAAAGTTGATCTTAATTAGACTAATTTAGTAACTAGGGCAATACAATATGACATATGTTATAGTGATAGTTCTTTTTTTGAACAATTCATTTGAAATCCACATTCTCAATGCATATCTTAGCTGTGCCCAGAAATCTTATCTTCCTGTTCTTTCACAGATCCTAGGGAGTTGATCTGACAGGACCAATCTCCACGCCATCGTATAATATAGCTAACAATTGGTATACTCAAAAGAATACTGGTTCAGATGTTGAAAGCAAGTGGCAGTAGCAGGAAACAGGACCAGAACCCAACTCCCAAATCTTCTCCTGGCTGCCTACTGCTGCTCTGAACTCAATGTCATCCTTAGACCAAGGCAAGTGAGTTTGTTTCACATGGTATAATCCTTCTGTAGTGCTCCTCTATCCATGTTCTCTCTCTAAGAAGCTAAAAGTATGCAAAGTCAAGAGAACTATTTCCATTTGGAGCTTGGGACTTTCTCTTTAAGATCGTACTTTGGATACTTGAAACTCTAAAATTTGCTTCCCAAGCAACCCAAGCCTGCTTCCAAGGTTTGTGTAGGGCACTTTCTGGAGTGCATTCTCTTTGGGAAATATTGCACTATGAGAGGGCCCACCCCAAGACCCAAAGACTGGTGTTTGCAAGGGCAGAGAAGGAACTTGGATTTGCAAGTTGGGATGAGCATGCAAGCAGGCCCCTTCCTATGCAGGATGGAGATAGGATGGAGATAGGATAGAGTAGAAGAGAAAGAAGTAGATTACTCCCTTCTGGGGCCTAGGGATTTGTTCTTCTATGCTGATATTTTTGTTGCAGAAACCTAACAAATAAAAGAATTTTAAATTCAAATTTGGCCTTCTGGGTTATTATAAAGATTTATTTATTGGAGTAGAAGAATAGACATATATTTTTTAAAATTTTGGGGTTGGTTTATAACTTTTAAATACTTAGACACATGGTATGTGGACCTCTATCTGTACTCTTGCCTAGAGACCCACAAATGTTGGGGGTCAGCATGCCCAGATTCTTGGGATTTTCCAGGAAAATTCAAATATTTTATTAATAAACAACTTTTAACCCTAACTCTAAAGTACTTGTCTCATAGACTGAACTAGACAGGAAAAGACAGAAACAAAATTCTCTAGCTTATGATAACACAGCTTAAATTGGAATGAAATCAGGCAGAGCCGCTTGTTTATATTTCTCCCAAGCCCAGACCTACATTTTAAGACTTTATGTTCAATCTTCAAAAGCAAAACAAGGTAAAAAAAAAAAAAGTCTGCCAAAGGTCAATGGAGGAGAAAAGCTTCACTTTAGGAGTTAGAGAACAACAGACAAAAATCATCTATTCTAGGGTTCCTTTCTCTGAGAACTACCCTGGTTCCTTATAAGAACATTTTCTCTATCTATACTTGGCTATGATTTCTTAGTGAAGAGGCATTAAATATCATCAATGAGGTATTATTTGTATTTCTTGGGGCATTTATTTGGTTAAAAAAGCTATAGGTTGAGAATTCTTTCTTCCATGAGTCATTTTGCTGTTTTATGACCGAGTCCAGAACAAAAAATCATTTTCCAGAGTTGTTATAGATGAGTATCTTGGCAGACATACAACTGCAGCTAAGATTATTATGCATACAGCAGGCTGAGAAAGCAGTGTCCTTTACAAAATAATGCTTCATTGAAGTCAGCATCTACTCAGGTGTGCCCTAACTTCTACAAACGCAGCCTGAGATGCTGCAACAGGGAGAGCCAGCCTTGCTATTTCACACCATCCAAGTAGCAACATGAATCCTACATATTCAATTTCTTATTATCCTTCATCTGGTAAATTAATCCCACAGTCATCTCTTATTTTTTTAAATTAAACCTTTAGGTATCTCACCATTCAAGCAATTTTATGACACCTAATATATACCTAATAAGGCACAGTTCAAATATTAATAAAGTTAACAATGTCAATATTGCTCACTGCTGATATTCTAATAAACTGCTACATTTTCTGGCAGGTCACAATACGGAAGCCAGGTATAAGCATTAACCAGGTGGTTTGTTTTCAAGCTTGGTATTATATATCTAGCTACACAGCAACATTAATGCTCATAAAGTTTACCCTGTGTGCAAGCGGGTTAGGTGGCTACTTCTGTGACCTGATTTCAGTGGCTATAAACCTTTCCTACTCCTAATATTTTTAAACAACTACTCTTCACCTATCACTGTGCTAAAGTCTGTGCTAAATGCCAGAGCTAGAAAGACATAGTGTTTGCCTTCCAAGTCATTAGTGCTATGAGAGTAGCAGACATGATTGGCTTGCCACAGTGTGGAGAATTCTTGTAATAGAGATGTTTCTTGTCATTAAGTAATTAGGTCTCCATACTGTCTGTGTTAAAAACGCAATCATGGGAGATGAAACTCACTGGTCTATTAACATCTGTATTAGTTAGGTAAAGGCTAAGCTGCTATAAAAACAAAGAAGCAGGTCCCAAATACATTGGTTTTAAAAGATCTTTACTTTCCTAGGAATTGTTTTCATCTGCATGATCAAAGCTGAATTGTAGACATGTCCATGTTCTGGCTTATGGCAAGGGAAAAGAGCAGATGTTGAGGGCAAGCAATTTTCCTTTAAACCAATGAAGTGGAAATTGCACTTATCACTTCCATTCATATTCCCTTGGTGGTAACTAAGTCACATTCCAGAGACAGCTGCAAAGGAATCTGGAAAATGTAGTCCACTTCCACTTAATAAATAATAAATATTTTTTCTTCCTTATGATTTTCTTTTTCTTTTTTCTTCTTTTTATTTTAATTTAAAGAGGTTTATTCTGAGATGAATGTGTATGACTAGCCCTTAGCACAGGCCTCAGGAGGTCCTGAAAAAATGTGCCCGCTCATGATTTTCTTGAAACATTTTCTTTTATCTAGCTTACTTTTCTCTAGCTTATACTCTAAGAATACAGTATATACTACATACAACACAAAATACGTGTTAATCGACAGGTTGCTGTTGGTAAGGTTTCTGGTCAATAGTAAGTTATTAGTCAAGTTTTGGGGGAGTCAAAAGTTATATGCAAATTTTTGACTGTATTAGGGATTGGTGCCCCTAATCCCCATGTTATTCAAGGGTCAACTGTACTCAAATATTCACTTTTTTCCAAACAATATTGTGCCTATATTTGTCTCTATGGCAGGAAAAGCCTTATAGGTATGGACATCAGCTCTGGGCATTTCTACATATAAAAATTAATGCACTAATTTCAGAACAATCATTTTAAATTATTGTATTTGCATTTGAAGTATTTAATACCTTTTTTCTTTTTGGTATCTTTATTTGGATTTTGTTAGAAAAATGTAAAATATATAGTGAGAGTCCTAAGCGTACATTTATACTTACTCATTTGAGGTTTTTGAAATACTTGATGCTGCTGGGATTCTATGGTTATGTGATGATCTGGCGCCACCCAGCAGACCAAATGAACATTGACTTGTTGGCCACTTGTAAAACAAGGGCTGAGAGTGAAGAAAATAGGCAGGAAGGCCACCTCAGTGGTGGTACGAGTCAGTCTTCCCAGAGGAAAGCCTGTCCTCCTGCTTCTTGTGTCAGTAGGCAGTCAGGCTATTCAGGAACTACCAGGAGAAAACTGATCTTTTGAGTTAGATTATTATTTTTTCAAATGCCAAAAACTACACACAAATTTAAAATTTTCCTAGCTTGTACAATTTCTATTCCTTTCCCGATTTTCAGGAAAAGAGTTAGGATTTGGATCCTTGCCACTCCCCGTGGTCCTACCTACTTTCTTCATTTTCATTTCTAGAGACCACAGTAGAGAACTGAGACTACCAGTTTGCAATGAAATGTGAATTGTTAGATACTCTCCAGGATGTGGCCTTAGTGCTCAAATTATGAAACACTTAGGAAATAAACCTAAGGAAAAATATCTTGTCTACAGGACTATGATTTAGATTTCCCTACCATCTAAGTTTTTTTTCCACATACTTTTTACTCTCATGAGTTCCCTGAAGAGTGTCTTCAATTGTTTAAATTGCCAAATCTTATCACTGTGGTGAAAAACATAAGTAGGATTTTGCCCAAATTGCCTTTAAGTGTTTATCACATTCTTCTTTATAGATTTATGCCTTTCCTAGGCCATTCACACAGACAATACTGCTCATAAAAAAAAAAATGTTATTAAAGGGTAATTCTCTCTGAAGATGCTACATATGGTGAGAATCAACAAAACACACACAAAAAAACTATTATCTCTATTTGGGAAGAATTTATTGGTTACTTAAGTTGAAAAAAGTACCTATTGCTTCTTTCTCACAACTCAAGTGGTGGACTTTTAAATTACTGGTGACACTGACTCACTTCGAATAACTTCTTCAATTATTAATTTCAGGTCAAGAATTCCTATTTAGCTTAAAAGTTAAGCTCCCTTAAAGAAAAATCTGTGCTTTTTATTCACCTTCATCTCTCATTAAGTCTCCAATTCAATGCAATCATGCTCTGATCCCATTTCTTCAGGAAAACTGGTGGAGTCAGGAGCAACCTTTGAAAGGCAATGAATGTGCTACAGTCTTCACTCTCTCTGCAGAGCTTAGGTCCCTTGGACACGATCCCCTTCTTGAATTCCTACCTCTATTTGGTTTTTATGACATCTAATTACCATCTCATTGTCTCATTCCTTTCTTTCTTGTCTCCACTGCAGTTTCCTCTTCCTCTGTCTGCCCTGTTTATGTCAGATTTCAAGGGTTCTTTACTTGCCCTTCTACCTGGTCTTATTGGGATATTTCAACCGTTCCAATGACTTCAAAAACCTGCAGCTATCTTTAACTTGATCTTTTTCCTGACTCCACACTCACATATTCAATTGTATGCTAGACATTTCCAACAATTTTTTGCAGACATCTCAAAAGGGTCCAAAAGAAAACTCATTGCCATTCTTCTCAGTTCTGACTCTCCTCCTTCACAGTGTTTTGATTAAAAGTATCCAACCAGTCACCTAGCAAGAACCCTTGTAAATTCTAGATGTCTTCCTATTGCCACCTCCCACTTGCACCAAACATTTAAGAAGTGACCAGTTTCTGTTAATTTTAGATACTGAAAAATCTCCAGTTGAATAGCTTCACTCTACCCCCACAGTTTCTGTGTTAAGGCCATCATTCATCTCACTGTCTTACTGTAAAGACTGCTAATCCGTAGTTTCCCTCTTCTTTCTCTCTCTTCCCCTACCTTTTTCCTTCCTTCCTTCAATATCTTTTTAACAGTGCCACCTGAGTGAAAAAATGCAAATCTGATCATATTATTGTCATATTGAAATATTATTAATTATTGACAGAGGGATGCAAACCTATCAATGTTGCATTTAAAATGCAATTTCTGTAGAGAGCATACTATTAGTATACTGGCTTATTTTCAATCCCTTCTGGTAGTTTTTTTCCCTTTGGGATGTTTAGTCATTTTATAGTTACTGTAATTATTGATATGATTTGCTTGAAGTTTGATATATTAATTTTATTTCCTATTTGTTTCCTCTCCTTCTTTTGTTCCTTTGATCTTACTTTTCTGCTTTATTTTAAATTAATCTAGCATTGATTTTAAAGAGCATTAAAGTAGCACTGTGTTTCATATAACTTGTTAGATTTTAATTTTTATTTTATTTTTCAAGTAGTTGCATTAGGACTAAAGTGTGCACATTTAACCTATCACATTTTATCTTGAATTAATATTATTCCACTTTATATATAATGTAGTAATACCACCAAATTATAATTTTATTTATTCCCACTTCATGCGTTTTACTACTATTCATTATTTTGCTTTTATATATGTTATTTACCCCATAATATAAATATTTCATTTTAAATAGCCAAATATCTTTCAAAGAAATTAGAAGGAAAAAGGGCTTATTTATTTACCTTATTATTTACCATTTTCAGCATCCTTCAATTATTTCTGCAGACCTGAATTTCCAACTGGTATCATTTTTTTTCAGACTGGAGTACTTTTAGCATTTCTTATAATACAGGTCTGAGGGAAACAGATTCTCTCAGCTTTCATTTATTATTTATTCATTTATCTGACAATGCATGTATTTTGTCTTCATTTTTGAAGGCTATTTTTTGCTGAATGTAGGATTCTAGGTTGACATTATTTTTTGGTTGTTTTCTTTTAGCACTTTAACTGTCAATCGCATTGTGTTCTGGCTTGGATTCCTTTTAATGAGATTGTTACTTCCCTAGATGTGATGTATTTTTTACTGTGGCTCCTTTTAGGGCTTGTCTCTTTCCCTTTGGATTTCAGTTTGACAATGATATGTCTAGGTGTGTTTTCTATGAAGTTATTCCACTGGAGATTCACTGAGCTTCTTGGATTTGTAGATTTATGTATTTTTAAACATATAAGGAAACTCTTCAGTCATTATTTCTCCAAGTTGTTTTTTCCCTGCTGCCTTATTCTCTTTTTCTTACCCTTAGGTTACACCAATTATATCTATATTTGACTGCTTGATGTTTCACAGGTCAACTGATGCTCTGTTTGCTGTGTTTTTTTATCTTTTCTTTTCTCTCTATGCTTTATTTTGGATAAGTTATCTTGGCCTATCTTCAATATTATTAATCATTTAATTATTGTGTTTATTTTTCTGTATAGTTCATCTAATTTTTTTCACTTTTTTCAGATATATAATTTCTAACTGGTTTTTCTCATATTTTTCTTTTTTCTACTGAGAATACCCATCTATTCATCTATTCTTCTCCTCTTTTCCTATTTAAAGTAAATGTTTTCAATTCTTTTCTGCTAATACCTGTATCTGGATCATCTGTGGTTTGCTTTTGCTGGTGTTTTTTTCTTGCTTGTGAGTCCTTTTTCTGCCTCTTCAAAGCTCTTATTGCATCCTGGAAATTATGTATAGAAGAAAAATGGAGATAGAGGAATGATACCAGGGCTTTTTTCCCCTCAGAAATTTCAAATTATTCTGTTATCGGTTGATAAAGTGAGGAGGTAATTATTAAGACTTTACCAAGGATTTATTTGATCTGGGACTGAACTGAAGCTCACCTCTGGTTGGTCCAACCTCCAATATACAATTTCCCAAGGAAGGGCTATTCTCACTGTTATTATCAGGATATGACTTGGGATTCCATATAATATCTTTGAATTCTTCAATTTCAAGTACAGGGGGAATGTGGGAGATGTGGCAGACTGAATGATTTCTTTCTGCTAATTAGTTCTGACTTTACGTCCATTTTTCTCACAAAATTTGGGATGTGGTAGAGAGGCTTACTGTGCTGAGCAAATTATTGTGCTTGGTAGTCTTTATTCCCTAATACTCTCCCCAAATCCCCATCACTTCTAATAGTTTGGTTGGTTTCATCTCTACCCAGGATAGTTCTGGGTCTTGAGCAACATTCTGCTCTCCCTATATCCAGACCTGCCACTTACTACTCACTTATGAAAGGCTTCTCTTTCAGAAATCAGTTCATGAAGACTTTCTTGCATCCATTTTTCTTTGATAGTCCCATATGTAAGTATGATTTTTATATTATCCAGGTGTGTGTGTGTGTGTGTGTGTGTGTGCATTCTCACTGTGTCCTAATTAGAAGCAGGAAGTGCCTAGTGAACTTTTAAACATTTTTTTTTGAGAGTCAGCTCAAATATTACTTCTTAGAAGCCTTTATATTGAATTTCTTATTTGAAACTAATTCTTGTTTCATGGCCCCTATATACAATCTTATAATATCATCTGTGTTACTTTAGAGCACCAAGGCTACTTATAGGATTTAATCTTCTATAGGATAATAAGATATTTGAGTCCAAGGGCCACATTTTATTCATTCACTTAGTGCCAGTAAGTAGTGTAGATTCTGCTTTACAGTAGATACATAATAAATATTGTTGAGCATACTCTATTTTCTCATACCTCCATGACCTTGTACATGCTAAAGTTTTTCATCCATTGAATGAAATTTCTTTCCCTTCCTTTCCCTGGAATACCTGAGAAATTCCAGATTATACTTCAACATTCAGCTCAGTTAATCTCTTTTTAGTCAGATTTCCTGATCCTCTTTCACAGGACATATCAAATTATAGTATATAATAATTTTAATTATGTCCCCTACCTCTAGCATCAGCATGTAAGCTATGGAAAATACTGGAAGGGAAGCAGCTTAGAGTGCTTGAAAGACTATTAGTTTCAGTTTCAGATGCACTGGGGTTTAAATGGACTGGGTTTATACTCAATAGCTCTGAAATCTTTAGCAAGTTTCTTACATTTTATGAAACTGCAAAGGTACAATGCCTGACACATAACTGATATTCTATAAATGGCAGTTATTATTATTGTGTTACAAAGTAGTCACAAAATATTTAGGGAAAAGTTAGGGAGAGACAAACAATAGCTGTAATGATACAATTACACTTTCAGCAGCTTTAGCTTTTACTTGGATCACCTCTGTAAACTACTTTGTCTTGTGCCTGAGATTTGCCCATTTTCATTGTCTTAACAATGCTCTTGCTCCTGTGCAAAGTTTTGAATGAAGTCCTGTTGACCTGTGTCTTAGTCCATTTTCTGTTGCTTATAACAGAATAACTGAAACCGAGTAATTTTATAAAGGAAAGGAATTTATTTCCTATAGCTATGAAGGCTAAGAAGGCCAAGGTCAAGGGGCCATACCTGGTGAGAGCCTTCTTGCTTGAGGGGGGTCTGCAGAGGCCTGAGGTGGCACAGGGTATAACATGGTGATAGGGGTGAGCATTCTTATGTGTTAGTTCAGGTCTCTCTTCCTCTTCTTATAAAGCCACTAGTTCAATTCTTATCATAACCAATGGCCCATTAATCTGTTAATGCTGAAGAGGTTAATAGATTAATATGTTCATGAAGGCAGAGCCCTTGTGATCCAATCATCTCTTAAAGTCCTGACCTCTCATCTCAGTACTGCCACACTGGGGATTAAATTTCAACATGAGTTTTGGAGGAGACAAATATTCAAACCATAGCACTTTGTGATAATATCCCCCCTACTTAAGAACAATTTATTTCTGGTATTTTATAGGTCCTCAAATTTTGCTAAAGGTTTGTAAGTACTAAATATCTAAGACTTTCTTTCATGTGCAATCACAATTCTTTAGACAAAAAAAAAAATCCCAACCAATTAGTGGTAATAAATGTTCATTAAATCTTAAACATATTACCTAATAAAATTTACTAGGTATAGACAATATTGTCTAGCAAATAGAACATACATATCTTAGTTTAAGGCCTATAATTCTAAAGTTTATAAAAATATAGACCAAATATTTTTCTGAAAGATTGGGAATTTTTTATTTTCCATAGTAAAAGCATATTATTGACTATGTTATCTGGCTCTTCAGAAAATCTTATTCCTTTTTATGTTGGTAGTAGACTGATAATAATATATCTAAGACTTCAAGATAAAATAAATTTGCATTTCACAGTTATAGTCAAGTCATCCCTTTTTGCTGTGATAAAATATTGAAAAAAAAAACAAAAAACAGTAAGACATCCCAACATACCTACACAATTCTGAAACACAAATAAAGTGAAGAATTTGAGAGCCCACAAATCAATTTTCCATTATGGAGATTCATTATATCTTATCTTGCTTGACTGAACAGCTCTATGACTGAACAAGAATTAGAGCTCATTCATTTTTTTTTCTCTTCTTGAAACACATTCATGAAACAAAGTGCCAGCACAAAATGGGCACACTACCAACTATGTGCATTTTTCTTTTAGATGTCAGGATGCTACCAGCCCAAACGTGCTTTGTGTTTTTTCTACCCATCCCATCTGCTTGACTGTCCTCTGTAATTTTCAATTGTTGAGCTTAAACTCATTTTTCAAGCAAACACATGTAAATTATTTTTTTGTGTCAGTGAGTTTGTTTAGTATTTTGAAAATCACATAAGACTTTTCCCCCCAAAATCTGCTGATTCAGCAGGACATTTTTCCTTTTGAAAAGCAAAGCCATTTCAAGTGAAAGTTCTCCTAAAGATGATTTGTTTTTTCTTAGCCTTATAAGTTTTGTCACCGTCTGTATTTCTCTCAGCATAAAAGGCTCTCTCCTGCCTTTCCTTCTTATTTATTGACTAGTGTACTAACAAAAGTTTTCCTGGAAGCAGAGAAATTTCTATCCTCTGACTTCTTGCTGGTCAACACAACTCTCTTCTTGAACATGTTACATTTGGGAATGAAATATTGTTAATAATATATAAGACTAGACAATCTTTCAAGGAAGGTAAAGTAAGAAAATAACACATTCTGATATTTTCTCATGACATGGAAAAGAAAAAGTGTGTGTTTGTGAATGCACATATGTTGGAATGGCATAGGGGGTGATTTATTTATTTTTAAAAGAACATCATGGGCCATCCATACAGTGTATATGAGGTGACTTGCATACATTTGCAAACAGAGAGTGGGAGAGTGGTGTTCTTCCTTATTCAAACAAAACTTATCGGTTCAAATGGTGGCTGTAGAAAAAACCCAGAAAAATGCAAAGGAAATAGAGCCAGGGAAGACAAGTGAGATATAGGAGAAAGCATTTGTGGAAAGAAATCATATTTTTACCACCAAGAATCACTTATTCATAACTAACATTTTAGCATTTCTGCAGGAGAGTAGTTGAGTTATTCATGTTTGTAAGTGAAATACTCAAGGATTAATGATTAGGAAAGGAAAATCTCAGGTAAGCAATGTCATGCTAGCCATATCAGACAACAGCACCAGGCCTTTCTCCCTGATCTTTCCTCTCCAATAACAACAAGCAGATTGGAAATTGAGGTGATATTTTATTTTATTTATGTCACGTGACAAGTACAGGCAAATCATAACTTGGTTTTTCTTAAAGGAGTCACACGTGGTCTCTGCTTTCCACAGTACTTAAATTAAATAAAATATCCCTGAAGTAATTTTGCTATATATCAGTCTTTCTAATACTTTGCTCTTAGGAAGAGAGGGCAAGGAAAATTGCTAATATAATTTTTCAATTAAAATGTTCATTGACAAAAGTTTAAAGGACTTTAGTGCCTTCAGCATATCATCACCATGGTGTTTATCGTAAAAGTTTATTTTTACTTTGTCATTTGCACACTCTTGTTTATAAACCATAAATATTTATAACATGCGAAAGTGTTCAAGCTTAGTTTCAACTAAACAAACAAAATGAGGTGCTACTTCTTAAAAATAGGCTGAATCTGGGTATTAAAATATAAAAAATACTCCAGGTTTGTGAATCCAAATTTTATGCACTTATTTTAAGTTGTTTGTGAGCTCATTTGGATAGTACTTTGATATACAGACATATAAACATTATATAGACACAATGTTTCCTTGATACACAAATAAAATGTGTTTCAAATGTGATCGAATTAGGATTTTTTTGTTTGTTTTTTTTTCCGAGACTGAGTCTGTTTCTCTTGCCTGAGCTAGAGTGCCATGGCATCAGCCCAACTCACAGCAACCTCAAACTCCTGAGCTCAAACAATCCTCCTGCCTCAGCCTCCTGAGTAGCTGGGACTATAGGCATACACCACCATGCCAGGCTAATTTTTTCTATTTTTAGTAAAGACGACTCTTGATCAGGCTAGGTTTGGATTCCTGACCTTGAGCACTCCTCCCGCCTTGGCCTCCTAGAGCAAATTAGGATTTTAATAGAACTTCTTAATAGCATATGCCTTCAAAATTTGGTTCATGGACCATCTGCATCAGAATTATCTAGATTGTGGCTTCTTAAATATTATGTAACGAAAATACTTCTATTTTCTGTGGAGGACTGAAATTTATGTTCTATACTCTGTACAATGAGACAAGTTCACCAATCCTGGGGCTTGGATGTTGCAGCAATGTCTGATTGCTAAGAAAATTACTAGTCCCTTACTCTCAACATCTGTGGTTCTTTCTTCCAGGACTGGTAACAAACAGTTCATGAACTTGCACTGGCCCTTTGAGCACACTTTGAGTAGCAGTGAATTTCACAGTCCAAAATAACCAGAATCTTGTAATATGGGTAGTACAAAATGGCATTTTTAATAAGTCCCCCAGGTAATATTTACGTACCCTAAACTTTAAGAATCATTATCCTTTGATAAATCTAAATATCATCATTGTTCTTAATCACAAACCCATGGAACTTAATAGTAATTATAATACTTTGTAGAGCAAAAGGAAATGTAAAAGTGAATTTTCTCCACAGCCACGCACATGGTCTTTTCCCCAAAGTCCCTTTAACTCTCTCCAATAGTCACTGTCCAGGCATTACATTCATCTTGCACCATCTAAAGTCCCCTATTCTCTCCACCTATTAGGCAAACTTGGTCTTTTTTTTTTCTTCCTTGATTTTCAAGGCAGTGCACTAGGTGGTTCATCTTTCCCTCTTCTGCATTTTCTTTCTTTATTTTTTCCTGATATTTCTGATCATTAGCCTTGCCCTAAGTTCAAACTTATCTCTGTTATATTTTGACACATATTTTCTCTCTCAGTGATTTTATCCATTATCTTGGTTTCCCTCTATCACCTCTATATTAATACTTCCAGCTTTTCCAATTCTAATCCAGTGTTCTTTCTACTACTTCACCCTGCCTATGAGATTATCATCCTCAAAACACTTTCTTCCTTGCATTTTGATCTATGGCCAATGCTAGCAGCCTTCTGCCTTCTGCCTTAAAAATGACTACACAAGCTATTAATACATTCTGTACAATTCTGTTATGTGCCATTCAGATATAGTTCAAAGTAAATGGTGTCCCTTGGAGTTGTGCATCATTGTAATCCTGATTCTCTCAATCGTCCAGGCTGACAGTCATGCAAACAGACTTTGATTCTATCTTCATTCATTTGTACATTCAACAACAGAACCCAGGTGGGAGCAGCTGACATAAAGCCAGGGAAATGCATCCTGTAGCAGTCTGCTTCACTGCAAGACAGTGTGGAGCAGGTAAAGAATAAAGATCTGAGGGCAAATAAGCCCAGAACCAGCATAACTTAGATATATCCAGGAACTGTATTTTTGCATGGATTAGAGTGGGTTCTGTTAAAGAGAAATTTTGCCAGGAGAAGAGTGAATTCCAAAATCATACCATGACAACTATCTCCCTCCTGAAGTCATTTTGAGTAAAATACAAAGGAGACAAAACAAAATAAACGAATACTTTATTTTAACTGAGGTTTGGAACCAAGCCTTAAAGTAGACTCCAGTATGCTAGGGTGAACCATGCAGAAGGTCCTTATATGCAAAATAAGCCAAATCCTCAAACCAAAGCAGGCCACATGGTTTTCTCCCTTAATACCATACTCCTATATTAGCTCCTCCAAATTTGTAACTTATAATTTAAGTATGGGAAAAAAGGAAAAATAGGCCAGACTTGAAGGATACTCTCAGTCTTCAATTCATGTGCACAGTTTTCAAGTGACATGAAGTGAGAATGCATCATCAGAAACATGGTTGTTATGATTTTCAAAACACTTCACACTTTATAAAGTATTTTTATTATGTGCTCTCATGTGAACCTCATCACAACCTGATAATGTTGTAAAGCATTATTATTAATATTTTATAATTGTGAAACTCATGAATGTCAAAAATCTGCCCTTTGTTTACTCATGTGAACATGTGGGGTTAAGATTCCACTTCCGATTTCAGAATTCTTTCCTCTGTGATCTTTCCATAGTACCAGGCTGCGTTTCTAACACTAGCACTCTTGCCTATTGTCATTGTGCACCCAACAAAAGAGAATGCACTACCTTATTTCAGCATAAAAAGACCAGTAATGTCAAATAAAACCATCTAGTACTAAAACTGCTTTTATTTATAAAACTTGAGACCAAAGCATGCAGTATTCACAAACATCATCTCCTTCTAAGAAACAACTTTAGTAATTCCTTAAAGGCAAAGAAAACACCCATCCAGTAAAATCTATAAATCCTATTGTCTCATTATTTTCCCATCACAATCTTCACCTTCATCCTTCTAGTGTCATAAATAACTGGTATATTTCTGAGAGAGTTGGAGGAGGAGCACTAAGGAGTAAAGGAGAAAGTTTTAGGGCTCATCTCACAGGATGAATAAATTAGAATTAGAAGGATAATTGAAACCAGAGGCTAGTTTTAATGTGCCTCCATTTCCTTCTATGCCTCTCGAGACTGAGAACTAACTGATGACCAGATCCCCACCTTCTTTGTCCTTCCATCATGGTGATGCTTCCACATATGATCCTCATACCAGTGCAGGTGCTTATGAAATGCACAGATTCTTGAGGTGCACCTTAGATGGACTAAATCAGCATTTCCAGGATTGGGTCCTTGATATTTATGCACACTTAAGTCATAAATACTGTCAGAGAAAGATTAACCTGATTGTGCATGCAGGAACAACCCTTTTTTTATTCTCTAAGTACATGTCAAATTTTTGGCGGTTTTCTGTAGCACCTATTAGAAGGAATTAATAATGAAGACTTGCTTCTTTGGGGCATGTAGCACTTTGTCTCGGAAGATTTGAAATATCAGATGCTTACCTTTCTTCAAGATCACAGAAAACACCATGAATTTGAGAGATGAAAGGACAGAACAGCATTTTTTACTAAGTCAATTGTTATTTTTTACTTAATCTCTATAATCTGCATATTTCTGGAAACATAAGCAACAATATTATTAAATCCTAAATTGTGTCAATGTGCTCGTGGCTTCCACTTGATGTAATCTGAAAGAAAATAACACTAAGCCAACAATGTCCAAACAATTTCCAATGGGAATAAAACATTTTTAAAGTTTTCAAATAGTACATGTTGCTTAGCCATTAGTTGTGTAAAGATTGGGGAAAAAGTAAAAGAGAGAATGTTAAGAAACATTTTGAAATGTTAAGTTATAGTACAACTCCACCCAATGGATTTCTGTTGAATTTCACTTGTGTTGAGAAACATTATATATAGTAAATGCCATCTGGATTTATATTTAACTGATTATAATTATATGAAAAGTAAAATATTAGCGATATGGGTAGAGAAAGGGCTGGAAGGAAACATATCCAGATGTAAACAGATTTTGATATCAATGGAAAACTTGGAGTTTTGGAATATATTTTCTATTTTAAAAATATTTTCCACATTTTTGTCCACCTATCATCTATCTGTATCTATCTATGTTTATATCTATATAAACATTGTGAAAAAAGGACAACAAACATTTTACAAGAAACATTTTATAAAGTGCTGAAAGGCAGTTTTGGGGCTATCTACATGATAAAAATGTTATGCTGCTTTAGCTCTTGTATCATGTTTTTAATTAGTTGTGACTTGTAATCCAATAGTTCAATAAAAATAGAAGTGAGATAATTACATTTCACTTCCACCTTTTCCATTAACTTGGCTTGCTATTATGGGCAGATAATTTAATATCTCTACTTCAGTTTCCTCTTCAGTGAAATGCGAACACCTGCATTAGCTTTTATTTTCCAGCATCAAGAACTAATTGAGGCAATGACTGGAAAGAATCACAAGTACATGAAGAAAATATTCATAATATTCTGCAAGAAAGATAATAATATGTTTTTCTTGGACCAGTTTAGAAATACTAGTGACCTAACACTTTTTGAAACTTGAACTAAAATGAGCAATGCTAAAAAATAAATAAGATTGCAATACAATCAATTAAAATGAATAAAACAAGTGGCAATGGAAATTTGTTAGTTAAGTATAAGAAATAATTGGATATACTTCATGAGTCAGTTAAGCTGCTTAAGCTGCCCAAGAAAAAAAATCCAAACATAGTGGGTCAAATAAGATAGATTAAATGGCAGCTTAAATAAGATAGAAGTTAATTTTTCCTTTTATCTAAGGGTCTATCTGAAGATGAGAATCCAGACTGGCAGGGAGACCATGTCATTCAAATTCCATTGGTAAGAATTAATTCATATAGTTGTCCCTTGCTGTAAGAGAGGCTGGGGAATGTAATCTTTAAGTGATCTACTGTATTACCTGGGGAAATGGGTAAAAAGGATTTGTTTTGTTTTGTTTTTTTTAGGCTTGCTAGCATTATTCTAGTTGTAGCTTGGTCTTTTAAAACAGTTTGTGAAATTATTGCATTCTTGGATGAAAACAACATCTTACATTTATTCTCTAGTTGATCTCATCCCATTCCATGGCTTCAAATGCCTTCTGTATGCTGACGATTCTTAAATTTATATTTCCAGCTTTGATCCCTGCCTTGAACTTCAGACTGGTATTGTGAACAATTTACTCACTCTTTCACTTGGATGTCTAACATCTCAAATTTAACATGTCAAATCAGTTAATGGCACCAACATCCACCCCAAATCTAAAAGCTGGTCTTAACTCCTCCACTTTAGATGAAGCCAAACCTTGATATTTCCTTTGTGTCTTTCTTTATTGCATAATAGAAACCTTGAGTTTTAGAGGGAAGTCTGGCATCCCAGCCTCAGACTATATTTTTAGCCTCCCTTGCCAACAGGTGTGGTCCAGTGACTCTGTCTAATGGGACATAGAATGTCATCCATTCAACTTGCAGATCATGCCCATAAAAAGTAGAGCAATTGGAACTCTCACATATTGCTGGCAGGAATGCTTGGAAAATACTTTGATAATTTCTTATAAAGTTAAATATAAACTTACTATAGGACCCAGAGATTTTACTACTGGATATTTACTCAGGAGAAATAAAATATTTACTAAAACAAAATGAAAACGTGTTCACACAAAGACTAGCACATAATTGCTTATAGCAGAGTTAATCATAATAGACAAAGGCTGGACACAATCAAATGTTGATTAGAAGGTGAAAGTATAAACATATCTTGGTATTTCTATCTAATAGAATAGTCTTCAGTAAAAATGGGAACAAGCTACTGATACACATATCAACATGGGTAAATCTCAAAAACGTTGTGCTGAGTGAAAACTTACATGGAAGAGTACAAACTATATGATTCCCTTTGTAATGAATTCTAACACAGGAAAAATTATTCCATAGTGACAGAAAAGAGATCAGTGGTTTTCCGGAGCTTCAGGTGGGTGGAGGTATTGATTGCAATGCACCAAGCAGAAACTTTTTGGGGATGAAATACTTGATCCTAAAAATGTTATATCTTGCTTCTCATGGTAATTACACAAGTATACTATGCACAATTGCCAAAACTGATAGAACTGTAAATATGTCTGTATTTATTTTAAATAAATTATATATATGAATAAATTTGATTAAAAGAAAAGATGACCTTATTTACAGTAGAGACCAAATGGTAATAATTAAAAATTAATCCTGTTGGAAAGAAGCAATTTTCAAAAATTGAAATATAAATGGTCATTAGAAAATGTTTAAACTCATTATGAAGGAAATGTAAATTTAAGATATGATTTTCACACAACTACTAAATAAACAAACAAGGTTTTGTCTTCACTTTTCTTTTTCTTCTTTGAATCTCATTGGCTTGAATGCTAGCTTGGTGGCAGGAACTGGGTCAATCATCTCAGAAGAGCAAATGAAAGCCAAATAATGAGGAAAGCAGAGCAACACAATAGAAGGAGTCTGGGTCCCTTTGATTCTCAGGACACAGTTACTTTCTAGATTGCTTACATTTATATGCTAAGCAAAAGAGAAGTCAATGTTTATTTCCTTTAGTCTACTGTCATGTTAAATCTTGTTCTAGAAGCCATCCTCAGTTCTAACAAAATGATTAGGTCCTTAATGCAATCACTTAATGATTGCCTTCCCCGGACTATTGCATTGGCCTTCTCTTCTCACTGGTCTGTTTGTTTATCTTTTGGCTGTCTATATCCAGTCTTCTCTGGTCACCAGTGCCATCTCAAAGAATATAAATCACTTATCTCTCTTCTCTTTAAAGCTTGTTCAACTTATTCATCTCTTCCTATATAAATTGGAGTAGGATCCAAACACCTTATTTAGATCTTCATCTCCTATTTTTCTGCCTACTTCTCCATGAAGTCATATCTTTTAACTCTTTCCCTTTTATTCACCACATTTAGAACACAGTCTCACTCTTTCCATCCTAGGACATTGATATTCTTCTTCTAGAAACATTCCAGATTTTCCCATGGATGACTCCTTATTTCACATAAGCTCATTTCAAACATCACTTTCCCAGAGGGATTGTCTCTGTGTCGCCTAAAATAGGATCCCACCCCAGGAAGTTGTCTCTCCTATTGATCTATCTTATTATCTTCATAGAATAAGCCAAAATTTGTTTATGAGTATATTATATTTTTCTTCCCAATAAAATATAAACTCAATGAAGGTAGAACTTGCAAATTTTATTCAATGTTTTAACCAACCCCCCTCAAAATAATACCTGCTATATTGCAGGTACTCACTCAATAACATGTGTTAAATGACTACATGAATATTCTCCTTAATTCAACATAGTTTACATCACTTTTTACCTTATCTTGAGACCCATAAAGATTAGTGGGTCATGCTTTATTCCTCAGCCTATCATCTAATCAATTTCAAATCCACTGAAGAATTTTATATATAAATTTTATATATAAATAATGGCTCCTTTAACTTTCCTTTAGCTTTGCTTTCTCTATCTTGGCTTAAGCCACTTCTATTACATACATAAGCAATGACCTTTTAATTAATTTCCCCCTTTCCAGAGTTGTATGACTTCATTTCACCTTTTTTCTTCCCTCTTTCTCCACTTCTCCTAAGGCCCGTGCACGTTTAGTAATGCCAGAAATGTTTAGATTCTCTAAACTTACAATACTTTAACTAACTGCAAGGAAGTTTGTGTATGCTTTTTTCCTATCTATTAGGACACTCACTAATTTCATCCCCCCGCCCCCATATCAAACCAGTCTGGTGCTCCTACTCAACTATCTGGGACAAACTAGATTGAATATCACTTATAGTAAAGAAGGCTTTCTTGAACCCCAGCTGTTGAGCTAGTGACCTTCTTCTGATCATGTATTTACAGTTTTAGCTGTTACTATTCTGAATTCTTATCCCCAATCTACACTATATTTTCCATAAGTACAGCATACAAATCTGTCTTGTTCATGGTTATAGCCATTATATATAAGAATATCCAAAGCACAGTAGGTCTTCAAGAAGTATTTGGTGAATGTCTCAATGAGAATCACCTTCACCAAAGTTAGCTATATAAGATACATTATAATTTTATGAATTAATGTGAAAATGGGTACATGGTAATATTAACCACAGTGGGAATAAGAATGGCATCACTAGTTTGTTCTGTAATGGAGAAAGTTGTGACAGCTCCTCTAGAATATTTTGGGAGTAACTTCTGCCAAGGTAAGACTTTTATTATAAAATATTTCACAAAATCTAATGAAAAATCTGCCCTTGGGGATCAGAACTGTAGGACAATAAAGTTGATGAAAGAAAATTACTGTTAGACATCTGATGTCAAATAAACCTTGTAACTTTGTTTTGTGCCTCCCAGCTTGAGTGCATAAGAGAAAAATGCAAATTTTCCAAATGAAGTACAGCTAACAGTGCATAAATCTCAAGAAGACAGTAGGATACACTTATTAAAATTTGGCAAGGATCAGAAATGAATGACTTTTTCTCTGAAATGCCAGCATTTTTCTTTTTAAGATTAGCTTTACCCTAAAGCTAGATCAATTATAAATAATTTTCTGTTAGCAAAACTGGCACAGCTAAACTTAAAGCAAATAAACTAAGAAATTGAACTGATTAAAAAATAAAACAAGAAATTTTAGCTTTTTTTGAGGAGATGACTTCAAAGGCATACCAGAATGACTTTACTCTCTATGTTTATGTAGGAATGTTAGTTTAAAATTATGATAGAGTCATATATTTATGCTCTACTCCTGTTTAAAAGAATTCTCAGGAAATCTATACTTTGGACTTGCCTTATAAAGAAAGTTACTTTATCTCTACTTTATGATTCTTCTGGTAGTCATTTTAGTCAAGGTTCTTTGTTATGCACTGTTAAAACCAACTCATGCTAGTTTAAGTAACAAAGGGGAATTTATTTTAAAGATACAGTAGTGTACCATGTAGAAAGTAGCTAATTTCCAGGAAAGGGAAAGTTTTCAGAAAATCTGTCTCTCATCTTTGCTTCTATCCCTCCCTGCCTCTCTGTTTACCTCCTTGTACCCTGCTTTTATCCTTTCTACTTTTTTTCTTTCTTTTGTCCACATAGCAGAATACTGCTACCCTAAGAATTTCTCTCTCAGTCTCAATTCAAAATTCTCACAAGAGAGAATCTGACTGGTCCAATTTGGACTCTTATCCAATAAATTGTTGTGAGGATGGGCTGGATCATGGGGTAAAACATGGCTGCCAAGACGCACAGCTTGTTCTCAAGCAGACTGAGGGGGTCGGCGGGGGGAGTGATAGCTTATTGGTGTCCACTACAGTTGTTTATCAATCATTGGGTGGAACTAAGCAATACTAACCTTATAGAGTCATGCACCATGTAACAACGTCTCCATCAACGACAGATCACATATGTGATGGTGGCCCCATAAACTTATAATGGAGCTGAAAGCTTCCTCTTGCCTGGGGATATCTTGATGATCCTGACCCTGTGTAGGCCTATGCTAATGTGTGTGCTTTTGTCTTAGTTTTTAACAAAAAAGTTTAAGAATTAAAAAATTAAAAAAATTAAAAATAGGAAAAAGCTTATAGAATAAGGATACAAAGAAAGTATTTATGTAGAGTTGTACAATGTATTTGTGTTTTGAGCTAAGTGTTATTACAAAAGAGTCAAAAAGTTAAAAAAATAAAAAGTTTACAAAGTAAAAAAGTTACAGTCAGCTTAAGATTTTTTATTATTAATAAAAGAAAAATATTCTAATACATTTATTATAGCCTAAGTGTATAGTGTTTATAAAATCTACAGTACTCACTGATTCACCAATGTGACTTCCAGTCCTACAAGTTCCATTCATGGTAAGTGTCCTATACAGGTATGCCATTTTTAATCTTTTACACTGTACTTTGACCTAACTTTTGTCTTTAGATATGTTTATATATATATACACACATATATATATACACCACTGTATTGCAATTACCTACAGTAGTCAATACAATGATACTTTGTATAAGTTTTTAGCCTAGGAGCAATAGGCTACACCATGCAGCCTAGGTGTGTAGTAGGTTATACCATCCAGGTTTGCGTAAGCACACTCTATGAGATTTGCACAACAAAAAAATCTTCTCATGATGCATTTCTCAGAATATATCCCTGTTGTTAAGCCACGCATGACCGTATTAAATTAGAGGCTATGGTGAAAAAGGAAAGAAAATAGTGCTATTTATGTTCCAATAAGTGTTCTCTTTCTGAATTTGACTTTTTAAAAACCTCATCATGTGAATTCTATCTCTGAGGGCTCATTTACAAGAACAATTCAAAAAGTTTTGTATTGGGAGAATTGGTGTTGGCAACACAAGCTTCAGGGGCCAGTGCCAATTCTTCTTGTTTACCTCTCCGTGCAGTACATGCTTGTTTGCGGTAAATGTGTAAATGGCACAGAAAGGAATTGAGGAGTACAGTAATACATTCATTCAGGTCGTCCACCTCATTTGTGAGGACCCGGCAGTAAACACTGCTGGATAAAGAAGGCCAACTGTGGGTTTCATATAATCTATTTTAGGAATAGTGAATGGGTGCCTGTCTCAGACCATCTCCTCTGTAGTTTTTTGAAGGCTCTTAGGACAATTCCAACTGTTCTTTTAGCTCTGCTTACTTTCTATATGCTCATGATAGCCTGATATATATGGCCAGCTCCTATTATTTCCCTGATAACTACTTCGATCACAAAACTAAAAACTTCAAAACTGAACTTATTTCTACCCTGTCTCTTTGAATCCACTCTCTGTGAACTTGTTTTGCTTTTGTTTTTGTAGAAACAGGGCCTCATTTTGTTGCCGAGTGGTGCAATCATAGCTAACTGAAGCCTCAAATTCCTGGGCTCAAGTGGTATTCCTGCCTTGATTTCCAGAGTTGCTGTGATTACAGGCATGAACCACCTACTCAGCTGGTGTGAACTTGTTTATTCTCCTGCTGTCCTTGGCTTGGTTATCAGTACTGTCTACTCAGTTAACTAAGCTATCAACTCTAGGGATCAGCAGTTCTCCTCCTTGTTCTTGGCCTAACACATTTCTTTGGGAGAAAGAAATTCCTGTCGAGAATTTACAAAATCTTTGTAATCTATTTCACGTAGTCCTGTGGCCTCTGCATTGATTTATTTCAGACTTATCATTTCTATCTTGGACTAATATAGTCATTTTAAACCTGTCTCTTTGTCTCCATCTACTCCTTTTGCTAAATCTTTACATTGCCAGCAGAATTACCTTTGAAAGATGCTGCTATAAGCATACTGAGATGCTTAAAACTACCCTTTAAAATCATTTGGGAGTTTCCATAGTGAACAGGGTAATATCCAAGGTGCTTCTTAATGTAAGCCCTACACAGCTTTCCATTCCTATCTCTTTGCCACATACAATATGTTTCAACAACCCAGAAATCTGGCCATGCCACAAACATGTAATAGAATGTTCTAATTCTTTTTGAACATAGTAGTTAATACAGTCATTGGGTGATGAGCAGATGGGAGGGGGAAAGAGGGGATGGATATGTTCACACCTAATAGGTGCAGTGTGCACCTTCTGGGGGATGGACATGCTTGAAGCTCTGACTCAGGTAGGGAAAAGGAATATACATAACCTAAACATTTGTACCCCCATAATATGCTAAAATAAAAAAATACCTTATGTATTAATCATTTGTAAACTCTTATTTGAGTTCCTCAAGGACAGAGATGGTAATTTATTCACCTTTGTATCCATCTTAGGGCAGCACCTAGAGTAGCATGGGTACTGAATAAATGTTGATTATATGAAGCTATGCTTGTTATATTATTTTATACATTTATTTTTCAACTTGGAAGACACTGTACATTGCAAGAATTGAAAATTTATTATACATCCCAATGATTCTCCTCCACTTGTGAAACATCAGCAATAATTGCTTTGTGTTATATAAATGTATTTGTTGAAAAATTCTGTGTCATGGATGACAGGCAGAAATTACAAAGGTGAGAAAAATTATAAAAGGACAATGTTACCTCTTAACGATCAGTTTCTTCTTTTTCCTTCTTTAAGTTTAGTCATTCAAATGCATTTAAATATATTTATATCATACTAATTTATGTTTTTGAGAAATCTTTTTTGTAATTTTATGTTGCCTCTAAAGCTCAGTTATCTTTGACAAGTTGAAAAAACCCATACATATGTAATAGGATGTTATATTTAGTATCTGCAGAGGCATAAAAAAGTAGATGCTCCATGCAAAATTAAGACCACATTTCAGGGCTTGTAAAAAAGGAGGCAGTAGAAAACTTGTTTTGATATCCTGAACTGACCACTAACATCTGTCTACAAAATAATTTAAAGGATAGGGATTGGATGCAAATTGAAAGAGTAGTTTTGGAAAGCTGTTCATATGCTATCAGTCCCATTTCCCACCAAAGGGGGAAGCTTTGGTACTATTGAAATATAATTTCAATAATTAAAAACATGATGTATTCACATGCCACAGTTTATTTAATTCTTTAAAGAATTAATTATTAGAATAGTAAATCTGGTTCACAGAAAATTCAGTAGACTGCCTTTATATAGACATTGAGGGTAAATACTAGGAAAAGATTTCTAGGTTAGGTACAAAACTGGTTAAAGCTGTACACTGCAATAAAACCATCACCTTTGGAATTATTTTATCTAAAGGACAGATATTATTTACATATCTAGATATAAATGATATGAAAGATGCAGGTGGAAAAAATCTACAGATAAACATATTACAAAATCAAAACCCTTGTTAATAGGATATGAGGATCAAACAAAGAAAGAATTTCTTAGAGAATCAGGTAACCTTTGGGTTATCTTTGACAGTGTTCCAGCATGGCATTGAACAGACATGCAATTGCCTTGCAGTTACTTTATTTCTAAGTTTTGGACAATATTTGTTGACAGTCCCTGACTCTCATTTCAAGCCTAGTAAGATGTGCATCGATGGGTCTCTGCTGTTGAGGACACAGCAGGCTGGTTTTTGACTCTTCTCTGAGTCGTTAGAAGAGCGTTAGGCTATAGATTAGACAAGGAACATGCAAGAATGTGAGAGAAAGTGGGTCATTACAAATTCTCTCCAGGAAGGCCAAGTGAGAAGCAAGAACAATCATTTGGTATCTATGGGTTCATTAAGCAAAGATCAAAGGAGAATGCATCACCTGCATCTAGAGGAATGCAGGTAAGTGGTCCCAGTGGATGTGGGATAATTCGTTTCCAGACAATACGCTGCTTTAAACATATGCTAAGCTCAGTGCTGATGAAATTAAGGTTTTTCTGCCTTAGTCCTTATCCTTTCCTGTGATTGTAATGTAGGCAATTAATACGACTGAAACAAGAATGAATAATGAGGACTAGAAACAGAAAGCCTTTTCAACAAGTTCATGACTTAAGGCTTCTATTCATTCAGGAGGCCCAACTATTGCAAAAGGGGAAACTATAATGCTAAATTACATGTAAAATTTTGACAATTATGTGAAAGAACATTTTTCCTACTCATCTAAGAACTTTTATCACCTGAAAGTGACCAGAAATATCCCGGGGTCTGCCATAATTTTCCAGCAGGCAGCTCTCTACCAAATACGAAATAAAATTACTTAATGAGCGGGCTTGCTTAATGGAAGGGAGAGAGAGAGTGTGTGTGTATGTATGAGAGAGAGAGAGAGTAGGGGGGGAGAGAGAGAGAGGGAGAAAGAGAGAGAGAGGATCTTTTTACACATGACCTTGCAGCTATCCTTTGAATTCGGCAAGTCTATGCTCTTAATTTCTGCATTTGTAAGTAATTTTATCTCTTTAAATTGAATATCCCTAGTTCAGAAAACTTGCCTTCAAGTCTTGTCTTCACATTGGCACAATGAGGCCGTGATTTTGGAAAAATCCTCAGAAATACTGTGCTTCTGATATAGATGTGGTAAACTATTTGCAGAATTGCTTGTGTGTCAGTTAACTGCACTTTGCTTCAGTGGAGAGAATACCATCTCTTTAGAGGTGTCATTGTTTTTACATGTTTCATTTCATTTTGTCACTAATCATGGTCCTGAAATACTCTTCATTTTATACTTTTCATTTCATACTTTTCATTTTACTATGTGACTTGACATGGGCTTATATTTTGGCTCTGTTCTTATTTTTCATAACTATGCATAAGCTAATATATTTTTCTAAATATAAGTAAGATGATGTTCTTTTAATGCTTTCTAAAAGAGCTGAACTATTTTAATGCATTATTTTTTATGAGTTTAATTTTACTGTTGGGCAAGTAAATGCATTGTAAGAATTCTTTTTTGAAGTAAAAAGTCCTTTATAGAAGTGATGAGAGGATTTATGAAAAATACTACTCTTTATTGGAGCAAAATTGAAGTTTGTTTACTGTTTTCTCTGTCTGTCTGGAATTTTCCTTTCCCTAATTGCCCTATGTCTTTCTCTTTCCCTGAATTCAGAGACTTCCCTGGCAATCTAACCTAAAATAGAGCTTTTAATTATTTTATTTTTCTTTATTCTGCTTTATTTTTCTTCATGTTAGCTGACATATATTATACTTGTTTATTGCCTTCCTGACCCTATTAAAATGTATGCTTGAAGACAAGAAGAGCTTTGTTTTCTTCACTGCAGTATTTTTGGGGCTAGAGCAATGAACTTTCAATAAATATTATTGAATAAATAAATAAGTGGATGGACAAATGGATAAATGCTGAAAATATCTTTCCTGATAATTTGAAGATCTTACCTGTATGGGAAATACAGTCTGCATAAGAAGACTAGTAGTATTACACATCTACTTGCAACTTGTGCTTGTGTTATATTTAAAGGAAGGACCTGGTGAAGTTATACCATTAGCACTATGGTAGCAACCAAAATAGCCATACCATCACCACTATTTCTTACTGTTTATTAACATTAACCACTTAGTATGGGCCTGGCTTAGAGCTAAAGGCTTAATATATATATTGTTTCATTTACTCTTTCATGCTACATCATGTATGGACTAATTGTACTGTTCTCTCATTTAACTGATTAGACTGGTTAACTCACTCAAGGTAGTTGAGTAGCTAAGTGTGGTAGTACCAGGACTCAAACTCAGGTTTGCATGACTCTAAAATCCAGACTCATAACCTGAAGACTATCATTGCCTTTTCTTATGCATGGTGGTTATAATCTTACATCATTGGATCTGCCAGAAGAAATCATTAAATGTTTTCTTAAGTGAGTATTAGCAGGCTTATTAATTCAGTAAGCAATGATACAGAGATTAACATATTAACTATAATAGTTAAGATTATTAGTCCAGTACCAAAATAGATGAAATGTGGTTAAACACAGAAGTTTATATAGTGACTACAGGACCAACCATATACCCTACTTGTAGTATATAAAAACAGAGATAAAAAACAATACTAGAAAGTCAAAGATAAAGTAAGTTCATCACAGGTGCAGCTTTGCTTGGAACAGAAAAATTTGAGAAGTATGGACTGAAGATGTGTGTGTGTGTGTGTGTGTATTTGTTTTTGCTTTGGCTTTTCATACACACACACACACGCACACACACACACCACTCTCTCCATGGGTTATGTATTTGGTACTAAAAAGAGGGAGTTCTGGGTTTATCGAGACATCTGGATTCTCTTCTTGATTTTGCCTGTGGCAGCCTTTGGTAAGCACTTAAACATAGCACAGGATGGGAGTTCTGTGACTAAACTACTTGGATTAAATTTTACATAGGCCATTAGGTAGCTTTGTAATTTTGGCTTAAGTTAGTCAAATTTTCTGTATTTAATTTTCTTAGCTATAAATTGGGTTGTAATGAGGATGAATTAAATATCACACACAGGGCTCTCAGACTAGTGCTTGGAATACGGTAGGGGGTCAGCGTTAGCCGGTCTCTGATCTCCAAGCCTCCTTTAGCGAAAAGCCTCCAGGGTCTGAATTTCTCTGTCCTTTCCTTCCTGTGGCCGCCCTTTCCTCGCTCTTCGCAGGCTCCCTTGCTCCCTCTGCCGGCGGACAGTGGCAGGGACCAAGCTTTCTGGTTGCTATGGGTACCGAGGTAACGCGGTAACCAAGGAGACCAAGGCCTAAGCTCCTGGCTGCAGGCCGCTGCCGGCGGTGGTGACGCGAGAGGCTGGGGTGTCCAGGTGGGTTGGCTGGCTGCGGCTGGAGGAGGTGGGCCGAGGGCCTCTGAGGCGGCGGAGCAGGGCAGCGGGCCCCGTGTGGGTGGTGCCGGGAGCGGGTCCCCACGACCAGAAAGGAGACTCAGCTCAGGTGGAGCTGGGGGCGCCGCCCGGCAGGTGTTCACTGAGCCCCTGCCATGTGCTGGCACAGGGCCAGGCCCCGGAGGCAGCTAGACAAGACGGGGCCTTGGCCTCTGGCGCTGAAAGCCTTTTATATAAACAAAAGACTTTCCAGCCCATGATGCTAATGGAGACAGGAATCGATAGGGAACCCCAGATAGTGAAACTGCAGACTTCATCAGTTGTACCCTTTCTGCTGTCCAACCTTTTCAAATGCTAGCTAGCCTCTTTTATCCTTTGAAGTCATATGCGCCTTAGGAAAAATTTGGCTTTCTGAGAAAACATATTGCATCCCCTTTTGTCTGCCTGCAGGTCCACATGCACCCAGTTCATTCTTGAAGTCTACTTCTCCTAAGTAAAGGCTGTGGTGTGGTGGTGGTGGAGCCTGATTCCTGAGAAATCTGAAGCTGTGGAGGTTATTTTATTTTATTTTTTTTCTTTTTCCCAAAATCAGCATTAGAGGAGCTCACATAGGTTCGGTTATATATTTTTTATATAGCTTGACTTTTTAAATCTGCAGTTAGCGAGGCTCATTACCAAAAGTCTTGTCGAGTTGAAGCTACACATGATTATGAAAATCTAACAACTCCTTTCACTTCCCTCTAGCCTACCTTACCTTATAGGCTACGTAGAGAAGTGTGCTGACCTCTCAGAATTTTACCAGCTGTATTACAAATGAATTACCTGAAAGTAGCTCCTTTACTTCCTTCAAGACACTTAATATTTCTTGCAATTATTTTATTTGCTTTTTCATTTTTCCCACTTCCTTCACCAGATTGTAAGTTCAGTGAAGATTGGTATTATACTGTATGGTTGACCTTGTTCTTCAGTGCTTAACCTGATAACTGGCACAGAGGATGTGTTCAATGTATATTTGTTGATTGCTCATCAAGGTCTGGTAGGAGACATGGGAAAAAGAAAGAAAGATTTGCAAAAGTGGGAAAGAGGATATGTTTGTTAAAAGGAATTTTTTTTCATACGATAGATTGTGCAATAAACTGAAACCAGTAGAAAAAAATTAAATACTTAAAACTTAGCATGTTATTTACAGCACTGCCTTGTGTGTACGGATTGTGCTAATTGCTGGGGATTCAAATATCAATGGTAGGACTGCCCTCAAATATTTGGGCTACTTAGGTAAACTACACCTATTTAAACAAAGGTGCAAAAACTAATACAAGGCAGCATATAATAGCATATGGATTTAATATGATGTTCTTTTTTGATTTCAAAATATTAAAAGGGTGCAAATGTTTTTGTTACATGGATATCTTTTATAATGCATATGTATGGGCTTTTAGTATGCCTATCATCCAAATAGTGTTCATTGCACCCCATAGGTAGGGTTTTATCCCTTCTTGCCTCCTCCCCTCCCCCCTTCTAGATTTCCTATGACCTTTACACCTCTTTGTGCCCTTGTGTGCCCATCAATTAACTTCCAATTATTGCAGAGTATATACAGTGTTTATTCTTCCATTCCTGAAATACTTCATTTAGGACAATAGTCTCCAATTCTATCCAAGTTGCTGCACCTGTAGTCCCAGCTACTCTGAAAGCTGAGGCAGGAGGATCACTTGAACCCAGGAGTTTGAGGTTGGAGTGAGCTACGATGATGCCACTGCACTCTACCTCAGGAGACAGAGCAAAACTCTGTTTCAAAAAACAAACGAGCACAAAAACGATGTTCTTATAGGAAGTGAAGCTCGCTTTTGACAGAGGGAATCTTCATGACACAGGCGGCCTTCAAACTGGGAATTGATAGAATAAAACTTAGTGAGCAGAGAGGTGGACTCTGAGGTTCATTACATGAAAGAGATGAAAGCAGAGATGCTAAGGGTAAAGCAGAGACTTGATGCTCCCCTCATTCCCTTCTCTAGGTAGTTTCTCAGGCTGCCCCCTTCCCTGAACCCTGAGTTCTCTAGTGGTCTTTTAGGAAACCACAGCTTTACAGGTCAAAGATCAGAGATCTTTTGTTTGATATCCTGCAAATTAAGAGGGGATATCCTCACCATCTTCTTCATGGATACACTGTGGCTCAGAGATTGTTCTCATGCAGATAGCTTCTCACCTTAATCCAGTGAGTTTAGGACACCTAGGACACCTAAGATTCTCTGACTTTAAATTCAGTATCTTTTAATATTGCTTATTACTTTTAATTTGAAAGTATTTTTAAACAGGTATCTTACTCCTTGATATCTAATGTCAGACTTTCTCAGTTGTTCTCAAGAGAATTTGCACATAAAGAGTAAAATATTGGCAACTTGGATACCATTTAGTGCTCCGAAGCAGTATTTCATTATCAGATTACCTTGGTGGGCTGAAAGATTGAATGCAGGTTGAAGTCAATACCTGATTTACTTTTAGGGACTGTGCTAGGAGGAAATGGCAAATATTTATTTAGTGGATCACTCAAGCACTCTATTAGGGATCACACATATTATCAGTTCTTTCCTTAGATATTTTTAAGATTTTAAAAAATATATGTGTATTGAGGAAAAGGATAGAATCAGAAGAAATGTTAAAAGTGAAATTCTTTTAATCATTTAAAGCAACTTTTTAAATTAAATTAATTTTCATTTAACATTTCTTGCTTGGGTCTTTGATTTCTAAGTACTGTGGTTCTAAATGGTCTAAACATGTTCACTCATCCAAAGGAGCTTGCTAATTAGACCCTTTTAAAATATGTGCAAGGGAAGCAAGAAAAAATCCTTATTTATGTCTCTTAAATTTTGGGCCTAAGATGTTCTGAGCCATTAGAAAAATTAACTAAACTTAGATAAGTTTTCAGTTACAAAAAGTGGCCCATCTTAAAAAACAGTGGTTTCCCAAACCTTCCATTCTGCCAAAGGTGTAACGGAAGTTCTCTGGGAGCCTAGGACGCCTCTTGCTGAATGCTCTAGTTTCTAGCTTTATAGATTAATGTAAGTTCCTTGTTTACAATCTGTGGCAGCAGGCTTTGATGCTTGGGTTGCTCTCTCAAAATAGGAACATTTGTAGAAGAACCATTAAACCATTACGGACAATTTAGGGTCAGGTTGTGTGCATATGTGTGGGGATAAATGAGGTTGGGGACAGAAAAATGATGGAATATAATTAGGTAACTAGAAATTTTTCTGAATCACTACTAAAATTTTGGTATTTACTTTCTAAAAAAAAAATGAGTGACCAAAGGACACAAGAAGCTATGAGGTTGGTATATTAGGGAGTTTGTATTCCGCTGGTTTCATTAGGTGACTAAAGCTTTGTGCTTTGCTATTCTTGCTGCTGACTTTGTTATATCCTTGTTGTCCCAAGAAAGGTGACTAATTCTCTGTTGGCTTTACCAAAGGAAATAGGCAGAACAGCATGACTCACAATTATAATCATCCCTTTTTCTTCATACAAGTAAATTGGCTTAGGTATGACTTGATAAAACATTTAATTGAGAAAAAGCCTTACCAATTGCATTCAATGAAGTGAAATGCCCCTTCAATAAGATCACTTATTGGTTAAATAACATTATCATCAAAGATGTAAATCTGAAATCACCTCATTCTGAGATTTACATTATATATATATTCTTTGTTTAGATAAAATCATGTATCATTTTTGCTTTATGCATATGTACATACATATAAAATTATACTATATACCTCAATGTATAAATGAAATTAGGACAATTTATATTATTTTAATTAGACAAATTAACTTTGGATATTCTTTGTTTTATCTTTTTAGTGATAACAGTAATATTATGGAATTTTTCATGAAGTTTTCTATAGTAGACAAGAGTCCAGCAGTTAGATTTCCATGATCAGAAAGATACAGACTCCATTTTATTAAGCAGGATTATTTCTGGAGCTTATTTAAAGGCACCTCTTGTAGTCCCTGTTCTACCTACAAAGGTGTGGAATAGAATAGAGCTCCATTAGAAAATCCTGCTACCTCCTTCTCTAACAGTAAACCAAATCTTAGTTTTCCATTAGTGTGGTATTTTTAGTTCTCTTTGACACATTGTAGCTTTGAAAGACAGGAGTTGGTGGTTAAAAAATGAGTTTGTTATATGCCTTCTCTGGATACTTCCTTCTGTCAGAACAGTCTCATGATATTGTAATTGCTTTTGTGAATTTCCCCTTGATTATGAGGTCCTTGTGGGAAGACACCATGTCTTAATTGTTATTGTGACGTTGCTACCTGTAATAAGGATCACAGAGGAATAACTACATAAATGTTTGTTGATGGAAGGTACAAATATACTTAGCCCCATGATGCAACCACTACATTCCTTAGAATATAAAAATTATTTGTGTGATCCTACTTTGCAATTGTCTTCAGAGAATGAATTCTTTCAGAATTTCCTTTAAGGTGGAAAAAATCTACTCTTTCAGGTTAAATTTGAGTTTTGGAGGTAGTCCCAATAATTTGGAGCTATATTTGAGTGAACAAAGTAGTTGCTCTTATTGCACAATCATTTTCCGTCTTAAGTGAAGCACAACAAAATGGATTTGTGTTCGTTAGGTTTATCATGGACTCTAGACAGTTCCAAAAGTGGAATTCCAAAAATATTTTGACCACTGGTTGCATCATTTAAATTATAAGATAGTATCCCAAAGGAACAACAGTGAAGAACTACTCATTTTGTTGTGTGGACTTTGATGTCACAGTAGCCTTCCTTTCCATTTGTTTACTCCAATTTTGGTGCTGTGCATCCTTATGTCTTAGAGCAAAGCTTCTAAACTTATCTTCTGTTCTTCACTCTAAAACCTTCACTAGACTTTTATTAGCTATAGGATGGATTCCAAATGATATAACGACATTTAAAACCACCGATCATTGGACCTCAGCCTCCATATTTAACCTTATGCTTACCTTTTTCCCTCCATGAAGCCTGCATACCAACCAAATGAAACTAGTCATTTGACTCCACTCAAGAGCTGGTCTTTTTCACAGCCTGGAGTGTTCCTCCAATTCATATCTTTAAACCCTCTTTTTCCCTTGACTCTTCACTTAAATGCCAGCCAGCTTGAATTCTCTCTTTTCTTTCACTTCCTATATTATGACATCTATAAATTTTACGACCCTTATAATTTCTACCTTGTTTTATGGCTTTTATATACAAGTTGTATATGCCCTATTTGATTCTAAACCATTTGAGCCCAGAAAACTAAATCTCCTTGGGCATTGACTCTTCCATGACTCTCAGCACACTTCATTGCATATAGCAGACCTTAATAAATATTTATTGGGGTTATGAGCACATAGGAATACATATATAAACTGACAGCATCAGATGGTTTGGGCATTTAGTACTATGGCCACTATAATATTGTCTCATATTTCTTTAAGAGCTTTTGGAATTTGTACATTTTTATTCATATAAAAATCTAATAGATGGGTATGTGATTTAGTAATTCAGCATTACAGAGTAAATTATTAGAGAACCATGAATAATTGGAATACTTGGAAAACAGGGTGTTCTGAATAATTTAATTTTCTAGTTAACTCAGAGTTAGGCAGAAAATCCTTTTTGTTTCATTTCTTATTGAAAAATTCCTTCTAAAATATGCTAATTTCTGATCTTAGCCAAAGAACATCATTAAAATTTTCTTTGATAAATGAGGATATTAGAATACCTTTGGGTAATTATCACATACCTTAATTCTTATTTTACATTACCATATATGTAAAAAAAAGGGATTGGAGTTTAGATTGTATCTCAAAGGTTCATTTCTCTCTATATAACCTTGGGTATTATTTTTAAATAGGAACAAATACCTGATATATATACTTTTATAACCTTAACCATAGAAATAACTAGAATATGTGCTATAGTTTGTCTTAATGAATTCATTCCTCACTTTTCATTGAATGTTTCCTCAGGCTTTTGCTATACAGTTGATCCTTGAACAACACAGATTTGAACTGCATGGATCCACTTATATGTGGATTTTTAAAAATAAAAATTACATTGAACATGCCTTCCTCACCTGCCTCCCCTTCCACCTTCTCTACTTCCTCCATCTCTGCCACTCCAAAACCAAGACAGCAAAACCAATCCGTTCCTCTTTCTCAGCCTACTCAATGGAAAGATCAGGATGAAGACCTTTATTTCCAATAGCTTTTACTTTCCTCTGTGTGCTTGTGTGCTCATTGGTTAGTTCTAATATATTAGAGAGTACATGTGGTGTTTATTTTTCCTCTTTGGGCGAGGGGTACATTTATAGCTCTTCTTCAAGCCATGTATCAAAAACATCTGTAATCCCTTAATATTTTGAAATGAAAGAAATTTAAAAAATAAAAAGACCTTTATGATGATCCACTTAATGAATAAAAAAATATATTTTCTGTTCCTTATGATTTACTTAATAACATTTTCTTTTCTCCAGCTTACTGTATTGTAAGAATACAGTATATAATACAGATACAAAATATGTGTTAATTGACTGTTTATGTTATCAGTAAGGATTCTGGTCAACAGTAGGCTATTAGTACTTAAGTTTTCGGGAAGTTAAAAGTTGTGTGTGGATTTTCTACTGCATGGGGGATTGGTCCCTTAATCCTCGCATTGTTCAAAGGTCAACTATATATAAATATTGGTGACATTTCAGTCCCATCAGATATGTTATCTTTCTAACTTTATTAGCAAATTAAATTAACATGACTTGTACTATATTTAATGTACAGTCATTCCTAGGCATCCATAGGGGATTGGTTCTAGTATCTCCCACCCTACCTGTGGATACCAAAATCTGAGGATGCTCAAGTCCCTTATATAAAATGGCATAGTATTTGCACATAACCTGAGCACAACCTCCCGTATACTTTAAATCAACTCTAGATTACTTATAATACCTATTATAATGTAAGTGCTATGTAAATATTTGGTTATACTGTATTTTTTGTTATTTTTTTTCTGAATAGTTTCAATATGATATTGGTTGAATACATGGTTGTAGAATCTGTGGATAGGAAAGGCCAACTATATATAGTAATTTTTTGCTGTTTGACCTTTTCCCTCATACAGATTTTTGTTTTTAACATTTTCTTGAATTATATGGAGTTTTGAATTTGTAACTTATACTGCTTAATTCTGGCATAATTCTTTTCTCTTTGTTACTTTTTCAGAAGTTTATACAAATCCCAATAATTTTTAGAAAATAATAAGGCAGGAATCATGAACACCAAAGATTTTGTAGTTCTTCCATGGGGCAAACCTGGAAATTCTGTAAAGCTAAAATATAATAAGTAAGTACATATATATTTATTAACTTATTTCTTTAATAGAAATAGTTGCCAAAGTTTCTGTATGTTGTAATTTAAACTGTTCTTTTTTCCATAAGACTATTTAGAATTGAATTCAAATTTTGTGAATTCTTCTTTCCATTTTTTTCACAATGCTGTATTTTTATCCATAAGAGGGTAGGTTTGAAATACTGTAAATCTGTAATAGTTTAAAAATGAGGTTTAAAAATATTTATTCCATAAGAATCAAAGTGATAAGTTATAAATAAAGTTTGGGCTCATTACCTATTAGAGCGCTATAACAGAAAGTTAAAAATATTTTTGTGACCCTTATTCAAAGTTTAAAAAGCATCACCCTGAAATTTAGGCAGACTATTAGAATGAGAAACTTTTAAACAGGGAATAGAAAGCACCACATACCCTAGCCCTTCACATAGTTAAGGGACATTATGTTGAGTTTCCTTTTCCTAGGAGGGGTACCTTCTGTCATAGGTTGACTAGGAGATGCATTCAGCCAGGGCCAAATAATTCTGGGTGTCCTAGGAATTTCATGATATCGTAGGGCTATGGGAGGGTTCAACCCTTGGAGATCACCTAGAGTCCCTGGAAATACTCAGGGCCTTCCTATCGAATATCATTAAGAGCGATCCAGCATGAGGCAGTGATTGACTGTCAGTTTTTAATTTTAGTTTCTAAGTTCCTTGATCCAGATCAATACTCTTATATTCCTCAGTGTCTTCAAAGCTTTTCTAATGCTTTCTTCACTTTTGAGATACTGGAGGTAAAAACATTATATAAACTGGAAAATGTTATACAAGTATATGACATTATCATTATTAGGTATATAATTTTTTGGTGGGGAGGGGAGCTATCTAATTGCTAGTACTACCAATTTTTTAATAGAAAATGACAAAAGGATATGAATTATTTGATTTTAGTGATGTGTTTCAAGTCTATGTGTCTATACCTATACACATTCATCCAACAAACATATATTAAGTGCTCATGTTCTACACAATGTCCTAGGGAATGGTAGCTACAAAAGGAAGAAGTCATGGTCCTTGCACTGAGGTAGTTTGCAGAGGATGTGAATGAGTAAAATTACATTGACGGTAAAAAAAATTACATTGACGATATAGGATAGATGAAGCATGGTACACTGTGTACACACAGGACCCTGGGAGAGCATGGCCTAAACTGCTAGGGCAGGAGTAAGAAGGTTTCCTAGTCGTGCCTGAGAGATGCAGTTAGTTAGGCAGTTATTGGATAGAACTTGTGCAAAGGCACAAGTTGGGGACTTTTCAGACACAGCCAATTGACTAAAAACAAAGTTAGAGAAAAGGGCAGAGTTTAGTTAGAAACTCACTTGTAAGCCATGGTAAGATGTTTGGAATTTATCTTAGAAATGAGGGTGAAATATGTTTCCAGGGCCTGTATGTTTTCCTGACTCACCCATAATCCACAGACACATTAAAAACCGGGAAAGGGGCACCCACTCCCGGTAAGTGCTGTGGAATTTTTTTTCTTTCTTGTCCTAGGCTCTTTTCATTTGACGTTGTCTTAACAATTGTCTTCATATCATTTGAAAATTTGGCATTGTCCACTCCTCTCTACCTTATTTCCAGCTTCAACCCATTTCAATCTTATCTCTGGCTTTTGGATTTGTTGTGTTGATTAGAAATAATTTTCTAATTTTCATACTTTCTTGCCACTAACATATTCAAATAGTTGGGAGCATAAAATATTAAACATTTTTTTCTATATAGGCAAAACATACATTTTTGCTGAAATGATCATCTTGGAAATCTTAATTGAATCTCTTAAATCATAAAATAAACAAATAAAGCTAAAGGTCAACCTTAGCTTTCCTCAGGGGCCTTGCCTGCCTTCTGGCTCTGTGTCTAACTCTGTCTCCAAAAGGAATCCTTTGTCTTCTGTGAGACCCATAGAATCCAACCATTAAACTTGACCACTTGGTTAGTGGTCTAGTCCTTTTTTTCAGTCTTACCCCTTTCCTCTTCTACAGTGATACTTCAGAAACATTAAAAGTCTTGTAAGCAAGTGAGTGACATGATCACATTTGTGCTTTTGAACTCTTCCTCTGGAAGCAGTGTGCAAAGTGTTGTGGGTGTTGAGATTTTAGGCAGGGATACCAGCTGGAGGACTGGTCCTGAATTGTGTCTCCACCTACCCCATCATGATCTAGTTCAGAAAATGGCACCATTGTCCCCTGGCTGCTCAAGTAGAAAACCTAGGATTATTTTAGATTCCTTTCTTGTCCCCTCCCTGGTCAGTTGCCTGCTTTGGTCTGTCTCCAAGTTGTTAATGGTGTTTCCTTATTTTTCTCAAAAGCTTCCATTTTTCTCTCCACTGCCTCTACTCAGTCAAACCAGCATAATCTTTCTATTATTTAGATTACTGGAATAGCCTCCTAACTGACTGTCTTGCTTCCAGCCTTGTACTTTCTAATTGATTTCCAATGATACGGCCTGAGTGATCTTTCTAAATGCAAGTCTGATCAATTCTCTTAAAACCCTTTAATGATCCTCATTGTTCATAGAATACAAACACCAATTCCTCATCATGGCTTACAAGGCTCTTCATGATCTGACCACTGTCCACCTCCGTAGTTTTATTGCTTGCCACTTTTTCCATCCTACATTTAATGTCTGGTTATGGGGAGCTTCGAGTTCCTTGACTCACACATTGCTTTTTCCTACACTACTTTCTTCTTAGAACACTGCTCTCATCACCTCCCATTGACTGGCTAAGTCCTTTCATCCCTTAGTTCTCAGCTCAGACTTCACTTTTTCCAGGAACTGTCCCTGCAGTCCAAGGGCTGGAGTATATGCTCTTTCTTTGTGTTCAGGTAGACTCCTGTACTTCCCCAATGAGAGCACCATCACGCTGTAGCTCAATTATTTTCATGCTTGTCTGAATTCCTCTCCATACTGGAAGCTCCATTGTTTCTCATATGCTATCACCTATCACAGGGCTCGTTTGTAGAAGGAACTGAATTATTCCCTGTGGAGGAGATATAACGAAAATAATGCCTCTCCCTCTATTTCTTGGCCAGCTTCTCTGAACCCTCTGGACAGACTTTGCCTCCTATCACTTGCTATACATTCCTGGATTGTGTCCATTTGGGGACGTATCTTTGGTCTACTTGCTCTTTGGTGACTGCTCACTACCTCTATAAATTACTTCCCTTTTTTGATCTCCATTATTCTTTAATATGGCTCCATGCCATAGCATGCATGGGTGCCCACACTACTTGATTCAGATAAAGCGCTAATGTAATAATGAAGGAAGAGATTTAAAATTCATAATTGATAATAAAAGATAATTTTCCTGGGTTAGTTCTATGAAAGAGAGAGTCAGTGACTAAGGCTGATAAGAGACCAGAATTGTGAAATGAAGAAAATGGCTTGTGTCAAAAGCTTCATGAGCCTAAGATATTATTATCAAAATCTCTTGTATAGAAATCTCCTGTATGAAAACATTATTAGGGGCTTTCTTCCTAATAGGCTGTAGACAAGTTCTGCCTTTTTTCTCCCCACATGATACATACATGATGTAAATGTAGAGATTTATTTAAGGTTTCTAAGATTATTAGTTCAGCACAAATGTATATTTTGCCTATGTATAAAAATTATTATTTTAAATATTATACTTCAAACTACTTGACTAAGTTAGAAGCAAGACAGCATGGAAATTAGAAAATATTATTTTTTCTATTTGTGTGTCATAGATATTTGTGCATATATAAAACATGGCTCATAAATGAAGTTAAATATGATTTTAAACCTCTATCAATGTAATAGGTAAACTAAAAGTCTAAGATTTGCAGAGATACCTTACTGATAGATAATATTACTAGAAGGCAAATGCTAACTTATAAACCATATTTCAGAGAAGTACAAAGGAAGTAGTTGAAATATTTTATCATTTATTTATTATTAATATTTTTAATTTAACAGCAAAATGGTATATAAAATTATTTTGCCTTGGATTTTATTTTATTTTTTTTTCTCCAAATGAACATTCTACATTTAAATTTTATGTTCTCAGAAATGCTCAAGAACTGCGAATGGAGAAAGTACGGTTAGAGTTGGAGAACCAAGAGATGGCAAAGAAACTAGAAGAATTCCGATCAACACAGAGTAAAGAAAAAGAAGAAAGAGAGTGGGTGAAAATTTTACAGAATTTTAGAGAGATAAATTGAATTATGTAAAGAACTATTTTATATACCATTGTCATTACAATAAAAATGTTTAATGGATGGATAATTACTGGCTTTCCCTGAGGAACAAGAAATATTAAATGCCCTCTTTTTGTTTTTGTGCCACTTATATGGGGCATGTTGCTTTTTAAAATGATCATTACTTTTGTTTCTTCTGAACTTTATTTGGTCTTATCCTTACTTATTTCTCCTTCTACTTTATGCTCTTCAAAAATTTGTGGTCTGGAATGTTTAGGACAGCAATGCAAAATTTGTCTGTTGCCCTCAGAAGATTGCCATCAACAGCAAATGAATACCAGTTTATGTTTAGGACCACTGGTATTTAGCTATTTTAAATAAATACATGCATATATTTAATACATATAAACGTATATATTATAGATAAGTATATATGTGTGCATGTGTGTGTATATATATATATATATATATATATATATATATATAAACCTGGCTTGGTGCTTTTTGGTTGTGGAATAGTGACTCAAAATCTTATGTGCAAGAAATTTTGATATGCCTATGGAATATGATACTTGCCTTGATGTCAGTAACTGGGTTCAAATCTATACACCCTAGGGAGATTTATGAACTTTACCTGCCATATTATGAAAGAGGACAAGGTAAAACCAACTGGTCCTGAATAATGAAACATTTGGATTAACAGGTTGCAACTGATTGTGAATTGGAGAGTGATTAGGGACAGCTAAGGAATAGCAACATGTTTCTATTTTTGCCAACGTTCTTTATCTTTGCAAAAAATACTGCCGGTAATGGCCCATGCTGACATTGTTCCTCATCTATTCCTACTGCCAGAAAGGCTGGTATAGATGACTGCTCAGCAGCTACATGTGGCTTTTATTCTAGTAGCAATTTCCAGCCTGCTTTTATGGAGTAAAATTCCAGCCCGGAACAAGTTTGCTTCCCTTAGGCTGCTTTACATCATCTATTTCCTGATACAAAAATAGCTGATTATGATAATACCTACCGTGTAGACTGGTTTGAAGATGAAATAATAAATGCAAGGCACCTCTCAAGTTGCCTGATACACAGTAGGTACTCACTTTTTCATTATTTCCTTTATCCTGCTCCCCTTTCAATTTATGGAAGGACAAGCCCTGAGGCTTGTGGTTGTTTGTCATTGCCAGACACCTTTACTGAGTCATTGGGCTTGGCAGGTGTGATTATGGAGACCGAGAAGTCCCATGACAGGCCACCTGCAAGCTGGAGACCCTGGGGTGCTGGTAGTGTGGCTCAATCCAAAGGCCTCAAAACCAGGGGACCCAATGTTGTAACTCTCAGCCCGAGGCCAACCTGAGAACCTGGGAAGGCCGCTGGTGTAAATCCTGGAGTCTAAAGGCTGGGGAGCTTGGAGTTGCTGTCCAAGGACAGGGGGGAAAGAATGTATCCCAGAAGCTAGATCCCATTTTTATTTATTAAAAGGCTTTTGGAGGCAGGAATTTGTTTGTATATATATCAATATAAAAACCCTCAAGTCTGTTTGAAATATTTTAGCAAGTGCTAGTTAGCTGAAATTTTATTGAGACAACTGTCAAATAATATCTCCAATATTATACTTTTATGTTTATACTAATTTTACTAAGACTGTTGTTTTACTATGAAATAATAAATAAAGATGATAAAGATCAAATATAACTGATAGTTATATGATGAAAATGATCTTTTCTTAGCTCTAGGCTGACTCTTAGCCCATTTTCTAGCACCACTTTTAATGATTAAAATTTTTTCCCCACAAATTTATCTCTGTACGTCAGTGTACATACATGTGTATGAATGTGTGTGTATGCATGCTGTAAGTGTATATATCTGATGTGTATTTTCTCTTACGTTTTTACAAATGAAAGCATCTATAAAATATGGAAATTACTTCATATCCTACTATTTTATTTAATATATGTTAATGCTTTTGTCACATAAGCACACATTGATCTATCTCATTCTCTTAGTGGCTACGTAATATTTCTTTGTGCAGATATATAATAGCATTTAGTTTTCAGATCTTATTTAGTTTTTAGTATCTTGCGATTATAATTGCTGTCATGGACATACTTCTACATGTATGTTTTCTTACATATGTATGAGTATCTGTGGGATGAATTCCTACCTCTGTAATTTTAGTGTATGTGCATTTTACTTGTGATAGACATCGAGAAATTGGTTTTCAAACTGGTTTCAAAAGTTTATAAATTTCTTCTATAGAGTATTACAGTGCATGTTTTATGTGTCTTTGCTGGTCCTAAATATTACCAAATTCTTTGTATAGCAAATTTAATTTTATTTGGTCCTCAAAGTGATGACCATTAAATATTCATGAAGTACCTTTTGAACCATTAAAGAAAATTCCAGTATGTCTATTATAGTCCCGTTAGTATTCATCATTAGAGTCCAATTCTTTGAAAAAAATGCATGACGATATATAATACTTACTCTTTCTAATAACCAGAACATTAACCATCTCATGTTGTGTGTCATCCCAGATGACAAGGTTTATTGTGTGTTGCTGCTTTTCTCTTAATGATCCAGTGGCCAGGTCTTTTTACCTTCACTGATTTGGACTTAGTTTGTACTTCTCAATGGATCATGGTATTCACTAGGAATCAGAGTTACTGGAATCAGCCCCCAAAAGTGTGTTTTCTTTAGCTTTGGAAAATTTCTAGATGTGTTTTAGTTTTTAGAATAGCTACTTTCTTTTCTAAGATCACACAGATATTAAATGTCATAGCCAGAATGAGAAACTGCCACTCACTGGCCAGGAAGATTAGTGTTCTAATCTTAATTATTTATTGTCTATGTGACATTGGGCAAGTTGTTGTCTCATTATTTTTAAAATGGGAATTGGACACCCTGCCCTGTTGACTTCAAAAAATCAGGTGTGTCTCAAGTAAAACTCCTTTGAAAACTAAAGTGTGCCTTCTTTGCAATCTTTGTTACATTTCAATGAGGGAGCTCATTTGGGGATCTTTTTTTTTTTAGAAATCCAAAATCAATTTTATTGCCCTAAAATCAAGTGCCATCAGGGCTGGGCTATGGTTTCTTCTTCTTCTTCTTTTTTTTATTTTATTTTATTTCGGCATATTATGGGGGTACAGATTTTAAGGTTTCAAGAAATGCCCATTTCCCCCCTCCCCCATTTGGGGATCTTGATAAAAAATTTATCACTTACTAGATTTGCTGAATATTTTTGAGTATTGGTTTGTTCGCTTTTCCACTATACATTTGCAGACATTCGCTTTCAAAACTGCGCGACAACCTGTAAAGTTTCATGTAAGTCAGTAAAGCTATTTTTAGTCATTGTGAATGTAAAAAAAAATGGAATTCTTCATTTGTGTTTGGGCATTTCACTTTTATTCATTTCCTCAAAAGTTACAAATATGGTAGAGCCATATTTTAAAATTACTGAAAATATTGAGGCATTATTGATATTTCCTTTTCATTTTGTACTTGTTTGTTACATGTTAACAACTGAATTTCCATTTCTTAAAACTATATTTGTTTTCATTAAAAGGAGAAATGAAAAAAAGGAGAAATGTATTCAGTAATTACATTTTGTTTTGTTTATATATCTTGAAGGTCAAATGGATATCACTGGAAATCTGGAAAAGTGAGCAAATTGGGTAGTCAATCACATATGATGTCACAGAATAGAGGGCATTTTATTAAGGTAAGAAGATACCATTTGATTCTCAGGCAATTTGCTAAGCCAGAGATACAAATTAATTTTCAAGATCTTGCATTTCCTTTCAAACTCAAGAATTTACTACTCATGTTTTAACAACTTTGCATATTATTAGATCTTTGATTCCCTTTTTTGTAGGTTAATAGGCAATTTTCATTATTCAGTTATGTTTTTATTTTCCATCTATAAGTTGATTTTTAAAAATTTACCCTGAGGTGAATTTTTCCATTCTGATTTTTTCCAAATTACAAATTGAATTTTCTATTTAGTTTGCTTCTGTTTTAAAGTGTGGGAAATAGAGCTATATTATTCTATATTAAAATGAAAGCTAATGTTACTTGATTTTACCAATGAGAGAACTTTATATTATATGATATTTATTTAATGTTTTCACATTATACTTGAATAATAATTTATTATTCATTTAATGTTGATTTTATGTGTGAAGAAACCCAAGAAAAAATACTTTTTGGTTTCCCAGCCATAAAATTGCTTTATCTTTACTCTACCCATAAAAGATAACATTATATTATATATAAGATTATAACCAGATAAATGTCTTTAAGTAAAGAAAACTTTTGCTTCTAGATTCTTTAGTGCAAGATCCGTGACTTTGTAAGCATTAACTTACACAGCTTTTTATTTTTTATGTACCTATCATTAAACTTTCATTAGGTCAGTTGGCATCTACAAATGTCTTACTCTGCACTTCTAAACTTTTTGGCTTCAAGAAAGCAATCTATTCTTTAGTGTCATGCCCTGAGTGAAATAGGTTTCTTTAATTTTTGTGTTAAAAGATGTATAATTCACTTTCCATTTTTCATTTTCTTTTTGCAGTAGCATTCAGTGTTTCAGATATAATTGTAAATGCAATGTATTGAAAATACAGACTCTGTTATTGACTTTTTTATTTAATTACATTTATGAAATGCTGTTTTAGTTTTATAGTGAATTATTCTTGTTCTCAAGGAGGTCCTCATCTAATATGAAAGATGAGATGCATAAAAATATTTGGAGCAAAATTTAGTATGTAATTTTTACTATAATCACTTAGTATATGAACAATATGTGCTTGAGAAATAATAGTTTAGTTCTAAAAATGTTTGATAGTCAACTAGGTATATTTATAAGGAAAAAGTGATGAATAAATCATTATCTCAGTCCCTACAAACATCATAATTAACTAAGAAGATAAAAGCTTGGGGTTTGGGAGCTGTGAAGTATGGGTCTAGAAAATGAGATTAGGCAGGAAAGTAGAAGGTTTTGAATTCCAGGCTCAGGAGTCTTAATATTTTTACTTGGTGAATGGAATTCTCTGACAGTTTTTGAGCAGGAGGATGGCAAGATTAAGGTAATAATATATGATGGTTGATCTTATTTAAATATTCATTATGTTTGGAGTTAAGAGCATAGAACTAAGTGGTCTCCAAACTGTTTAAATCATGTAACAAATCAGAAAAGCATATATTTTGAGCATGGACTTCCTACACATATACTTCTATTTGCTTATAAATAGAATTTTGTTATATAATTATTAACTTACTGATGTGTTATGTACATTATAAAATAATATATGGAAATTAGCCAAGAATGCAGTAAACATAAATAGATGTTTCTTTTGAGGGACTAACTGTGCTCCCTAAGAATTTATAAAAAAAAGTGTGAAGAATAAAACTGAAGGAAAGCCCAAGTGTGAAATATTTTGGCAAAGAGAACTTTAATATTTACTCAGTATGTTTTAATATGAGTCAACAATTTAGTGTTTAGCTGCTTTCCTTTTTTTTCTCATTCAGTATTTATTTCACTCCTAAAAGGTAGTTGTTATTATTTCAGTTTGACAGATGAAGTAACTTACCATCAAAGAGGTTAAATAATTTGCTTTCAAGGTCAAAAGTCAGGGCCAAGATTTAGAATGCAAGCTCTCAGGCTTGTTCTAAGACAATTTGCCAACTCTTCACTGAAGAGAGCCTGAGAATAAACAGAATATCAGCAGTAGAATCAAAGTAGTGCAATTTCATAGAAGACGCAAGTAAAGGAAAGCCTTTTTAGAAAATATGGAGAAGTCACTATTGTCCAACACATTGTGTGGCGAAAAAAGTTTTGAGTATCGCTTTAGACTGATTTTTCTCTAGGGAGCTATTTTGCTTTCCAGGAGACATTTGGTAGTGTCTGGAGACATTTTCAGTTGTTACCACTGAGAGGATTGTGTTTTTCTTTGCACTAAACATATGTAGTGAGTACAGGCCAAGGATGCTGATAAACATCCTACAATACACTGGACAGCCCCCAAAACAAAGAATTATTTGGCCCAAAATGTCAGTGGTGCTAAGGTTGCGAAACCCTGCCTTAGACTATAAAGATCAAAATTCTGAAATTCTCATTTCATTAACTCTATGATCTTAGGCAAATCACTTAACCTTTCTGAGCCTATATTACCACATTTGTAAATATGCATAATATCTACTGAATACTTCACAGAGTTTCAAACAAATATATGTGAAACCACTTTGTAATATTATGTGAATATCACATTAAAATGTTTATTTCTAGAGAATGAGAATTAAAAAAACTGGATTTGATGATTAGGTCATTTTTAGATGTGAAAGTAGATGTTAGTTAAGTGGTTGAAAAGGGTGGGAGGCAATGAGTAAAGATTATCTTTGCAGTGAACATGAAAGCAGAGGGAGACCTATCTGGGATCTAACGGGTTCAAGGAAAGGCTTTTTTATATTGTGTTTTACAATTGGGGGGATAATGTGAGCCAGTTTGTAGGCTGAGAGATGGACATGCTAGTAGAGGAAAGATTAAAGATGAAGATGAGAGAGGTGCCAGTTGCTGAGTGTGCGGTTTTTGAAGAGTTGTTTCATTAAAGAGGCCTTTATCAAGGAAAGGAGGATACCTTTTTTCTGAGACAAGAAAGATGGAAGAAAAACAGGTGCAATAATAGTAAATTGTAGAAGTTGTGTTTGACAGGTGGTGAGGTAGGACACTGGAACGTTGTAATGGGAGGAGTTCAACATTCTTAGTAAAGTTGAAGACAATAGTCTGCTCAGATTGAGTAGTGGATATGGGATGAATTTGGGTCCTGGGGAATGGAAAAGGTTTGGAGTGGCCACTGTGGGAATCATGACTGGGAGGTGGCAGCAGATGAGTAAGTGAATTGCTGAAAAGCCATAAGGGCCCACTGGGGTTATTCAGTGTGGATTTGTAAGAGACAGTACTATTTCATCACAATGGCAGGTAGATGTGGGAGCTCTCAGAGGATGGAGACAGGGGGATTGAGGTTAGCACTGAGCAACTTCTGAGTTTGGGATTTTCAAGGTGTGGCCATTCAGTGTGCTGTTTAGGTGCAAGGTTTGGTCATAATGGTGCGGTGGCTGAGAGGTGTTAGATGTTCACCGTAGCCAGCATGTTGGAGCATCTTTGTTTGGTACCAGGAAGTCAGGTAAACATGTATATTGAAATCTCTAAAATTACATGCCAGAAGTGTGATGGAGAAACATACTAAACGGATTACTGAAGTTCAGGTGGAAAAAGACCCTAGATATTGGTGAAGGTATTAAGTGGATGGTGAAGACCTTCAGTAGAAGTGACTTTGTTGAATGATGATAGCAGAACAATATTCTGGAAGCAGCATTGAAGAGAAAATAGGAAGAAAATTTTTCTTCTCTCCCAGTGAATGAAAGGGAGTGGAAAAGGAACTAGTTCCGTTGGAGAGTGTTTTTGGCAAACATTGTGCCTAAGGAAAGGTGAGTTTCAGTTGATGTAAACTTTTAGATGAAACATTTTTAGGAAAGATTTAAAGTATAAGATAGGTAAATGACTTTTTAATAGGTGCTCCCTGGGATGAGCCTAGATGGAATGACAATCAGTAAAGAATAGCAAAAGTTCAGGAGCTAATTGGGTTGAGAATGAGAATATCTGAAAAGGTGGCTTGTGGGAAGAATTTGTGCCCAGTGTGGTTGGTAGATTAAGGCATTGGTGGGGATTTGGAGGTATTTGTGAATGCTAGGGAGCTGATCATGGCAGCACGGTCTGACCGCATTGGCCCAGATGCTATGCCTGTGTGGTAGATCCACTAACCCAGCCTGGCCCCTGACAGCACCCTTTCTGCACCTACTGGTGGAGGCATAAGTGGGTTAAGGTACAGGCTTTAGTATATCAAATTCCTGATGTTTTGCATATATAGATAGATAGATAGATAGATAGATAGATAGATAGATAGATATATGCAGATATCTGTATATGTATGTGTGTGTGTGTGTGTGTACACATATGTGCATCCTCTGTCCAACCTTACTCCACCCTCAACCCTTTCCCAAAAGATAAAAACTCAGTCTTATGAGAAAATTCTATTTGTCTAAAAATAGCAGCTAGCAGTTTATTCATTGAAATATTTTTATGCAATTTGAATCATTTGAAGTAAACATGGTTATATTCATAGAGCAGAAAAATATTACTCATAGTACTAAAAACAAATTGTAAAATTTCCCTAATAATTTGTTCATTTTGCTTTGGCATATCTATCCATTCTGTCCAGGGTAACCTATAACCACACCGATCAGGTTTCAATTCAGATGTATCATTAAGGTAATCATATTGGATAATTTGGTTATCAAAAATGAGATTAAATTATCTGTAACTTGCATAACATTACCAGTTCAAAAATAAAAATGTGATTCATAGAAAAATTGATTATTTCAATCCTATTTTCTTTCTGCTGTGCTTGGTACACAGCATCTGTGTAGCTACTTTAAAGAATGTGAACAATAAGTGTCCCTTTGAAGCAAAACCACTAGATTCACTGAGAATAATTAGGCCTAAATTTTCAAAGATGACTGCAGTTGGTACAGCCATAGATGCAGACAGCCATTGTTCTCATATTCTCATGTACAAATTGAGCAATTGAGCATGCAAATTGCAAATGGAAAACTAGGCATGAATTGACAGTGTCTATATAAATGCACACCATCCTCCATGCTCGTTTGTGTACTTTGAATGTTGGTTTTAATAAGATCAAGGCAAGTATGTTCAAGTGGCAAGCCTGTTTTATTTCCTAAAACGTTAAGATCCAAGGATTTTAAGTGATTATTTATTTGAAATACCTAGTAGCGAATCATATTTACTCAAATTGTTTGGCTACAACATAGGAAGGTCAGGGATCACAAATAATATATTTGAAGGTTAATAATTCTGTGATGCTTAAACATGTCATTCTCTATATTGGGCAAATAGGATAATAATATTGGTTTCTACAGTTATGTAATCAGAGTGCCTTAGTCACAATTCAGTTTGGATTTAGTCTACACAAATATTAGACTTTGTGTGTTTGAGGAAGAGCAGAAATTTAGAAAAGAATTATTAAACCGTTACAATATTTGAATACTTGCATTTTCTTAAAATCATTTTATGATGCGATATAATGTTTTTTGTTTAAAAATATTTTATGTTTTTAAAAAACTGGTTTATATGTATCTCCCAAATTTTATTTTCTATAAATTTCTCTTTATAATTTATTAAGAGGTCTATATATGCTTTAGTGATGATCTCCTATTCATTTTATATTATTCTTTCAAAAATATTTTTGTTCAAGATGCAACAAAATTGTATAGCTTTCTAATGTTTTTGCTAGTAACTTAATTAAACTTTCTCCGAATAAAAAGAATACATATCTGACAAACAGTATCCATTTTATTAATACAGCTTTCTTCTGGAAAAGTGAAATTAAAATTACTGAAGGAGCAGATTCGAGGTAAATAGTTTACCATGATATTATTAGATGTTAAAGATACATTTTTTTCTTTTATATTTGAATTACATATAAAATTAAAGTGCTAGAATTGTTCATGCCATACGAAGATTCTAAACCCTGAATTTATGACACTTGGATTCTTCAAAATAAATTTTATTCAGTTGATATAAATTGAAATTTTACTCTAAGAAATTAAAAGAATATTGAGAATTGCTTTATATTTTAATAAATCATTTAACAATAGTAAAAACCAAAAACACAATTTGAGTTTATAATAATTCCAAAGGAAATAATATGTCTTTCTGGAGGATAAACACATTTAATTTTGAATGTTTAAGATAATTTGGTAGAAGAAATTCTAGAAATGGGCGTAATACAGTATTTATTACATATTTATATACACATATATTTATTATAAATATGTGATATGATAAATGTTTAGAATTTGTTCTATGTTGGCTTCAGTGTGATCCACAAATGGGAAGTGTGCATAGTTTCATTACTTTATCATCAGAAAACAAGACATATTTTAAAGTGATTGCTCTAACATTTTTTTTCTTCCAGAGCCAGTGAAACAACCAATTAATTATAAAATGGCAAATTCTTTTGAAAGTGAAAAACCCAAGATAAAAGGGAAGGTTTGTGGACAGTGTGAGAACAAAGCTGCTCTACTAGTATGTGCATTTTAATAAGCAATTATAATAGCATTTTCTCATGGCCTCCTAGACCTCTCCCAACTTAATTTGGTTGAGTAGCTTTGTACTTTTTCTTCATTACTGTTACTGTGGGTGAAGTGTGTGTGCTGCTGGGATAAGGCCAACATCTATGCTTATTCACGGAATCTCATTCTTTTCATTTTTAACGACATCACCTTAAAGCTTGTCCTCTCTCCTTTGGATTATTTCTGTCAGCACAAAGCATGCTGCAGTATCCACATCTAAAACTAAAACCAAAACCCAAACTATATTACAAATTATTTTTGGGCTCCAAATCTGCCTTTGCACCCCAGTATTGTAAAACTCTTCTGAAGGTTTGTCTATACTTGCTGTCGGTGTCTATTTTTAATTGAAATATAATTTACTTACTGTAACACAGATATTAAATGTATAATTAGATGCCTTTTGAAAAACGTGTGCACCTCTATCAAGATATAGAACATTACTTTCATAACTTTCACAGAAAGTTCCCACGCGCCTCTTCCAATCAATGCCCACCACAAAGGCAACTACTCTGATTTTTAACATCTTAGATTTAGTGGTGCCTTTTCTTGAACATTGTTTAAATGGAATGCTATAGTATATATTGTTTTGGCTTTTTTTGCTCCTCCTGGAAATTCATCCATGTTAATCAGTTGTAGGTTCATTTGTATTGCTAAATATGTCATTGAATGGATATACCACATTTTCTTTATCTTTTTATCCATTGATGGACACTTGGGTTGCCTCCACCTTTTGGCTTTTGTAAGTAATGACATGTGTACAAATATCTCTTCAAGATCCTCCTTTCAATTCTTTTGAGTATATATCCAGAAGGGAAATTGCTGGATTTCCATTTTCTCTTGAATTCTTTCTATTCAGTCTTGGGTCTCCACTACTGTCTAGTAGCTCTTCCTAGCAAGGTACCATAGACTTCCACATTCTTCAATAAAATGCTCAACTCTGAGTTCTTATCTTAGTTTATTAGGAATATTTGATACAGTATCTCTCTCTTCACCTATGACTTCCTTCGCTTGGCTCCCTCTGGGTCATCATATGCTCTTGGTTTCATTTTAGTTTGATACCTAGGTGTTCCTTCTCAGTTTTTTTTGTTGAGTTTACATATTCTTGACCTCTTAATGTTTGCCACAGGTCTCAGTACTTAGGCCTCTTCTTTAGTTTATCTATACATACTCCAGATAAATCTACCCACTCTCTTTTCTTGAAAGACCATATCTTTATTCTTTTATTTCCTAATTTACACATCTACCCCAAATTTCTTCCCTCAACTTTTGACTCAAACTGCCTACTCAACACCTCTACTTGGATATCTATATGCATCACTAACTTAACATGTTCAAAATTGAGCCCTTAATTTGTTTCCAGTAAATATTCCTCCCTCACACTTTCTTCATATTGATGTATGTCAACTCAAAGGTTATCTACTTTGGCAGGCTTTTATAAAGTAGCAAAAGCTAAGTTGTACTCTCTAGTTTTGTAAAGCAACTTCATCCACCTATATAACATTTATCACCATTTAATATATATTCATTTGGTTTTATTCTACCTATCTACAATGTCAATTTCATCAGGGTGGAGGTGTAGTTTTTCATTGCTGTATGCCCACCACTTAGAATCATGCCTGCAATGTAATAGGTACTCACCAAAATTTCTTGAGTGAATCATTTCCTTAACTAATTTCTAATATAGATTTTTCCTTAATTTAGACATATTTTATTTTCAGGTAGCATTGATGATACTTCAGTATCTTTTACAATGTTAAACATTATACATAGGTAGGACGTAGTTTCCTTCTGAAAGAATTTAATGATTATCTGTAACTAATATTTCCAGATTACATTATAGTTTCAGAGAACATAGTCATAATCATTTCTGACTTAAGGCTATGTTACTAGACTTATTTAATGACAGTTTTAATTGGACTCAAAGAGTTAGAATGCTATGTATCTAATAAATAGCTAATAACAATTTTGCATGTCAAACCTGGCTCTTGGTAGTATAATGCTCTTTTTATTACGTCATATTATTTTCTTAATTGATATAGTGGTGGACAATAATTTAAGGAATCTTAACAAACTACAACTACCCAGAAATGTATAAAAATATAAACATATGCTAATATTCCTTGAGTTGGAAGTATAAGAGATAAAAGGGACTTATTGGTTTAATTGAATTGTTGAGGTTGGTTGTTAGTGATCTGAAAAAGGATTTATAACATATAGGGGCTACAAATCAATATTTCTTGTGAATTCAATTTTGTGTTGAGCACTTTTCAAAGACCATGGAACTTGAACAGTATGGCATAAGTAGATACGGCTTGACCTGGAAATAAAGGATCTGTTTTTCTAGAGAGAAGAAAAAGTAAGAAGGAGGATATCACAGACAGGATAAATGGCATGTACCTTCACTGGAAATCAGATGAGAGTGACAATATGAGCAGTTATTTACGAGCTGATATGCCTGAAAACGTTTTATACAAAAGCTAGGATTTAGGCTCCAAGGATTGGTAGGGAATTTTGCTAAGCATTTAAGAAAGGATGTTCTTTGATTTCAAATAAAAATAATATCATAGGATAGTTGTCAAAAACATAACAATAAGCCATTATATTTAGATGCATTCACATATGTTGATGGCAAGGATAAAGCCCGCAAATTCCAAATTTCTTATATATTAATTTGGCAAATGTAAATAATTCTAATTAAACTCAAATGGATTCTGAAGGCTTAGTACAACTGATTTGGCAATCATCAAATATTTGTTAAAACTGCACTTGGGTATTCCATCATTGAAGAAGCATCTGTGGTGGAATGGAGTCCTTATTTACATTTTTAACATGTTTCTGCCAGTTATACAAACTGCCTAAAAAGATTTTCCAGTTGGCGGTCATTTTAACCCAATTTAAATCCAAATATGCTTGTATAACAAAATATATAAGCTTACTCTGCAACTCCAGCTTTGATCTTCCAGTCTACAAATATCCTTTTGGCTACATTCATTAAAAGTCTGTTGTTAACAAATACTTGGCTTAGAATTATATGCTAAAAGTGATTTTCAGTTTTCCATGTTATATTGTGAAAACAGTGCCAAATAGTTAGAAGAAATTCATTAAAATATTAGCAAATATGTTAAGTAAAAATTATGCAGAGTACATTTTGAAATCTATATTAATATAACAACCATATAATTATGTAAAATTGTAGTTTTTTTGTTTGTTTTTTGAGACAGAATCTCTGTCGCCCTGGATAGAGTGCAGTGGCGTCATCATAGCTCATTGTAACCACAAAGTCCTGGGCTCAAGAGATACACCTGTCTCAGCTTCCCAAGTAGCTGGGACTACATGCATATGCCATCATGCCTGGCTAATTTTTCTATTTTTGGTAGAGACGGGGGTCTTGCTTTTGCTTGGTCTGATCTGGAACTCCTGAGCTGAAGCAATCCTCCCTCCTTGGCCTTCCAGAGCGCTAGGATTATAGGTGTGAGCCACCTCACCTGCCTAAAATTATAGTTTTAAATTGATTTTATACTTAAAACTATGGATTTGGGGTAATGTTTTTATTCCATCTCTCTAAATGACTTGAGCTCTTGAAACAACAGTTGAAAGGGGTAGGACTAGCTAGTTCTTGTTCTAGGGATAGTGTCTATTTTTCTTCTGCTTGAATAAATAATTCAGTTTCATATAGCTCACCATATTTGAAAGAATATATTTGGATTTTAATAAATACCAGACCATGCAGTCATTGGAAATATTAGATTTTATTGTATTGCAGATTTTATCAGCAATTTCAAAACAGATGGTGCCCGACTTACTGTGGTTCCAATTATGACTTTATATTTTATGATGGTGCAAAGTAATATGCATTCAATAGAAATCATACTTCAAATTTTGAATTTTCATTTTTTTTCCTGGGCTAGTGAAGTGCAGAATGATACTTATGATAATGGGTGGCGGCAGCAAGTTGTAGCTCCCAGTCATCTTTGTGGTCATGTGGGTAAAAACTATAAGATACTTAACACTTTATTATAAAATAGGTGTTTGATGATGTTTCCCAATTTTAGGCTAATATAAATGTTTTGAGCACATTTAAAGTAGCTAGACTAGGATGTTTGGTAGGTTAGGTGTATTAAATGCATTTTCAATTTAGGTTACTTTCAGTTTATGAAAGATTTATTGGACAATAATCCCATTATAAGTCAAGGAGTATCTGTAAATGATTAGTACTTCAGTGAATGGTCAATGATTAATTTAATGATGAGTAATGTGTGTCAGAGTTAAGAGCTTGAGCTTTTAGTCAGACTGTGGGGTTGAAATCCTGTCTCCACCACCATTATCTTGTATGACTGTGGACAAATTCTCAATCATTTTGTTCCTTTGTTACTTCATCTTCATAATGAAGATACAATGATCATTGTAACATTGTAGGGTTTGTGTGAGGATTAAATGAGATGGAACATAACATTTCCCTGTTCCTCTAGAACAGTGATTAAGTGCTCACTAAATGAGGATATTGTCATTATTATTTGATTCTAGTCTCCTTTTTTTAGTTGCTTTTAGTTACATAGTTATTTTTTTTACTTTTTAAATAATTTCTTTAGTGTTGTCCTAATCATTTTATATTTGATAAACTGGCTACATTTTTGTAGGAAACCATGTCATTATATGGAGACTTTTTAACACAATTTAAAAAAATTAAAGGACTTAAAAGTCTCCTATTGGGTTTTTAATATAAGCGTAGTCTACTTTTCTATGCCACTTGCATCCCAGTGCCTTGTTATTCAACGTGTATTCTGCATGGCACCAGGATGTGCATCACCTGGGAGCTCGTCAGAATGCGGGATCCCAGGTCCCATTCCAGACCTACTGAACCAGAGCATTGTAACAAAATCCCGGGTGATTTACTGCATATCACAATTGGAGAAGCTTCACCCTATTGCACAGTTCAGTCCACCGATGACCAGTACAACACAGAAGAGGTTGGTTTTGCCTTTTGCAAAACCATTTGCCAACCGAACCCATCTGCTTTATGCTTATTATTCCTTGACATGAAGAAGGAAGGGGGGGGATGGTGATGGGCACTCTGAGAGGAAATGAATGAGGCTTGAAGTAACTATGATCACCTTGACATAGACATTCTGATACCATCTCTCCAAGCCCTCATGCTTTCTTATTTGTGCTACTGTTCATTCTTCTCATCCTGGGCCAATGTGAAGAAAATGAGGGCTCTTAGCCTTTTGCACTGCTGTTTGTCACATTGTTAAAAGTTTTGAAGCAGGAGTACAATTGTAGTGATTTCATTTGTAGGGAAATTTCCATTTTATTTTCTTTTTACTTTCAGTCTTGATTGCCACTATCATAGGTTCAGGTATATTACATTATTCAACTCATCCACACATTTGAAAAATTAACATCATAAAGAATTGGAAGGTAAATATATATTTGATCATAATTATTACATTTTATCAGTCATAAACATTGCTGACATGATGATGTAGTCTCATCCAAAAAATATTAAATTTCTTTTTCCTTATACCTTTTTTCCCTTTGGTGACTCTTCTAAGAACACTTTTTAAAAGCCATATTTTGAGAAATGCCAGTGAAGTACCTTTCAAGGAAGCACAGGGGGATTTTTGGAAGCAAATAGTAATCATATCATTTAAACTAACTGTGTCATGTAAACCCATACAGAAAGATAAACAAGCTAAAAAAATGAAGAATTTTTCATGCAAAGATAACACCATATAGTTTTTACCAGGTCCAGAAGTTTGACCTGAGGCTACTGGTTATTTTATGAACTATTCAAAAATTGCACATACATACATGCATCTAACATATATACCTAAAACCTACATTTCAGTTACTACATTTATTTTCTTATGAAAATAATTAGTGTTTACAAGTTAGTTTTCCTCAAAGAGTTAAATGTTATTATAAAAAGACAAATAGTTGTCCTAGCTTTTCTTTGAAGGAAGGTCGAATATGAAGACATATATGTATGTATTTGAAAAATATTAAAACAATGACATATTTATGCAAACACTTTCTCAAAATCATTTTTATAAGATTGTATTTTTTAAAAAATATCTTTTAAGGTGTGCCTTGAATGTGGAGAAGATTATTGTTCCGGATGCTTTGCTAAAATTCACCAGAAGGGGGCACTAAAGCTCCACAGAACAACTCTTCTACAGGTAGGACTTTTCTCTAGTAAAATGCTTTACTTGTAGTGTATTTGTCAAATGTTTCAATATAAAGACATTTAAAACATTTAAATATCTAGAAATCAGGATGATTTACATTAATTTCTAAAATTCTATTATGTACTGTCTTGACATATATCTTAAAATTCTTTTACTGAACACTAATCTAGATTATATTTTGCTATTTAAAGTATGTTTTAAGAGTAGTTGCTGAAGCACTTAGCTTGATTACAATCTTTGGATTATGCATTCTATTTGAGAACTTCACATTAGACAATATTTTTATCTATTGTAATTTCAAATGAACCCATGAATTATTTTAATATTACTTCGGTGTAGTTTATAAATAGAAATCTCTTATGTTTTCTTTCCATACTTATTTAAAAATAGTTTTTTATTCTCTTTACCTACTATCATTTAGATCAGCTTATAGCTCAGGTTTCTACCCTTCTTTCTACATATGAGGACCTTTTATCTATACTTCTATAGTCACTGCTTTTTGAAGTGCCTAAACTCACCATGTCAGGTGCTTTAAAATTCTAATATTTAAACAGTAAATATGGTTAGTAGAGACATGACATTTCACCAGTTACATTTAATGCTGCATTGATTTGTCATAGACTTCATTTGTTGTACAGTAAAGTATTCAATGAATATCTATTGAGTATCTTCTAGGAAGCAGGGTCTGTGCTAGGCAGTGACCTAGTATAGATTAATAATACTAGGGCCTAGAGATAAAAATGAGAACCAAAAACCCATGTAATGGGTTAAGGATTTAAATACTATCCTATAGGCAAAGGAAAAGAGATGATCAGATCTATATTTAGAAATACTACTGGTAGATTTCAAAATTTACATGTTACCTCAATAAATATTGGTATCTGTCAAGGAGGGTAATGACCCAAGTTATGATAACCACAAAACATAGCATAGACCTGATTCATATTTACCAAAGTCAGTTACTTTTGATTGGTCACTCAATGTTTAGAGCCTCTGGGCAGAAATGATGGGGGGAAAACAGAAAACAAACTGCTACTTACCTCCTTCATGATATTATAATCAGATAGTCATAAAAATGAAAATTAATCTATATAAAATTAGTCTAATTGTTAACATATAAATAGTACAGAATCTAACTTAAGGTACTTTACTTTGAAGGTAAATACTGCAGTATAATGATCCCACCATGAGTTCATACTAGGACTTTTTCATGCAGTGATTTATTCAGCACATTTTCTGAGTTATCACTCAGTAAGGTTAAGTACTTGTGCTAACTGATAAGGAAGATACCAAGAAGGACCAACACTCTTTCCTTCGATATTTGAGCCTCGATATTTATCTAAGTTTTCTTCTCTTCTCTTTCTCCTTTCTTTCTCCCTCCACTCTCTTTTCTTCTCTCTCTCTCTCTCTCTGTCTCTCTCTCTCTCTCTCGTTCTCTCTCACGCGCGCGTGCGCGCACACACACACACACACACACACACACACACAAATAATTTCATAAGACAGACTTTGCTGTGACTTGACTTCTTGTTATCCAGACATGGACATGATAGGGGTCAAATCATGCTTACTAAAAGCAGCATGACATAGAGACTGTTTTCTAAGCATTGAGCATTTTTCTCTTCCATATTAATATTATTAACGTCTATGTATCTTATGTCTTAACATAGAAGAAAAGTGATTTTGTACATTAGGATCTTATAAAATTCCAAAAGTAGATTTGAATGAAGAAGTGAGAAAATGCTTACTGAATATATGCTTCATGTCATACACTTGTAATTAAAAAGTATGTTTGTTGTTTCTTGTGTACAATTGCCTTCAAATTACATACTACTTTTGCATGGAGCATTTATGACAATCTGCAGATTTCCCCCTTTCCATCTTTACTGAGATACAATTTACAGATCAAAATTGTATATATTTAAGGTATAAAATTTGATGTTCTGATAAACATAATGAACATTTCCATCACTTCACATCACATTACCATCTTCCTTCCCCCCTCCCTTTCTTCCTCCTTTCCCTCATTTCTTTTTTCCTTTTTTTTTTTTTTTTTTTTTGGTGGTAAGAACACTTAAGATACTGCCAGTATCACATTTTCTGGTTTTGATTGCAGGGGAGGAAAGGGTGGTAAGCCAGAAATAGTAAAATGGTATTTAAGTTCCTAGTGAACCTCAAATTGTAGAATACTCATGTATCTCTGAGAGCTAGCATAAATGGATTCCATAATATATATACAAATAAAAGAATAGGGCAAGGAACCATGAATTCTTGAAATGTTTCTTCAAATACAGGTGTTCTTTTGTGTGTATAAAATTAAAGTTAAGTGACAATAAACCGCCATGTCTCTTCTTTGTTCGCGTTACCCCTTTGTATTGCCCTCCAGTCTGTGGAGCCTAAATTGCCACTGCATGAAGAGTCCTGGGAAGTGCATTATCTACCAGGGAAATGGAGTTGAGAGGCTGGCACGTAGCGAAAAGCTCACACTGACCTTCTGTACTGGGAGTAAATTTTATACATGGCTCTTACTCTCTTTTTATATAACATTATTTCACCTACTGGGATTGCTAAGGAATGAAATATTTTGAAGCAGACTTTTTTTTAGATAATTCAAGTAAATTTGTCCATTCATAAAACAAACGTTTTAAATTAAAAAGTTTTTGTTCGTTTTTTTTAATTTAATTTCTACATATAAATGAGATCATGGAGTATTTTCACTTACCATAATGCCCTCTAGGTTCATCCATGTTGTCAAAAATGACAGTACCTTCTTTTTAAAGGCTGAATAATATTCTACTATATGTATATAGGTGTTCTTACCACACAGAAAAAGTAACTATGTGAGGTATTGGATATGTTAATAAGTTGACTGTAGTTTCATTATGTATATGTGTATCATAGGTATGTATACACATATCAAACATCATGTTTTACACTTTAAATATATACTATATATATATAATGTTTTTACAGGAAACTACTTCAAAATGTATTACATAATTCCTCCTGTAAATATAGTTCAGTGAACATAGTTTTACTATATATTAGTGACTTATGCCTCTTATAATGGCTGCCTTTATGATAACACTTAATAAGAAAGAGGCCTCAAATAGCCGATGTAGTATATACAATTATACACTCCTTCTAAGAGAGTCAGTACTTCATTTTTCTCCTGTATCGCAGCCTTACCCATTCTTTACCAACACTTCTTGACTTTAATCAATTATCCCTTTAGGTATCTGCCATTTTCTTCTTTTTTTTATCCTCTGTTTAACCTTTCAGATTTTTTTCAGTCAGTTTGCATTTTTCTCTCTTTATTCCCATCATTGTTTCCTATATTTCCCTGTGCATTTAGGTTCTTGTCGTACCTTGGCCTTCGTGGCCATTTGGTCAATAATGAACGTCTACCTCTTTCTGCTTAGCCCTCATTAACCAGTCATGCAGCGCTTTCCGTTTTTCACCATTTCGGTTAACTGCTAAAGTCATGAGGCTTTGTTGACTGCTGAATTCATACTTCATTTGAGAAGTTAGGACAGACATCTGATAGATGAATAATAATCAGTACTATATAAAAAGCAAGCATTCTAGCTAATGGCCCTTTTACTTTATATTTTTTTAACCTATGCTGTTGTTTCTAGTTATTACAAAGTGTAGCCAAATTTAGGATAGTTGTAAACCATTTCAGCTTCTATCCTACAGCCCAGAGAGTCCTGTGAGTTCACAGTCAGTAGGGACCATTTTGTACCAGCATATCTTGTTTTACTTAAAAGATAAATCCCTGAAAAATTCAAAGCAAGCTATTACTATTTACATGTTGACAAACATTATAATTTCCAAGGGCCTTTCTTTTGATTTATGATCGATTTCTACTTGGCAGTCAGTCATTCAAAACACTTCAAGTTTCCTTGCTTTCTACACCCTCTGTTAAATAGTTAATTATCTGTAAAATAAAGCATAAATGCATGAAGGGAATTTCTAAGGATGAAAAGTCTGCTTCTATAAATAGATAGATTGTCAACATTAAGCTTTGAAATGAGAGTTTTTCCAAATGAAAAATGAGGTCTTAATACATCAGGTATTCCTATTTCCTTTTAACAACATAAGATCAGACAGAAGAGACAAGGTTAATCAGAGAGAATAGACGATGGAAGAAAGCAAACAAAAGGCATTCTATTGTGAAGTGTGACATGCACAAGGGAGGTTAGATTAAGTAAATCATTAATACATTATGGTAAACATATTTTCTTAATTAGAATGGGGATTTTCTTAACTGAAAAGGAGAAACCATGAGACGGGGGATGGTAGTAATGCAAGAAGAGATAATTGAGGGAGAACTTCCACATTTTCTAGTATGAGCCTCTCTTAGTTCATTTAGTGCTGCTGTGACAGAATGCCTGAGGCTGGCTAATTTATAAAGAAAGGAGGTTTACTTAGCTTACAGTTTTGCAGACTGGGAAGTACAAGAAGCATGGCAACAGCATCTGCTCAGCTGCTGGTGAGGGCTTTTTGTGCTGCATCATAACATGAGGAGAAGGTCAAAAGGGAAATGGATACGTGCCAAGAGGCAAAACCCAAGGTGCGGCATCCTGGCTCTGTAGCAACTCACTCTTGTGGGACCCCTCCCGCTGGAGCTAATTCTGTCTCGCAAGAGCAAGAACGAACTTACTGCCCTAAAAGGGCACTAAGCCAATTGTGAAGGATCCACCCCTATGACACAAAAACATCCCACTAGGCCCCATTCCCAACACTGCTACATTGTGAATCAAATTTCAACATGAGTTTTGAGGGGGACAAACAAACCATATCCAAATCATAGCAGAAGCATACACAGTCAGTGATGGGGTTATGTCTGAGAAATGGTCATTAGGTAATTTCATCGTTGGTGAACATTATAGAGTATACTTCCTAGATGATATAGCCTATTATGGCTCTTGGGCTACAAACATGTATAGCATGTTGCTGTACTGACTAGTATAGGTAATTATAATACAGTGCTAAGTATTTGTGTATCTAAACATAGAAAAGGTACAGTAAAATATGGTATTATACTCATAGGAGACCACCATCGTATATATGTCTGTTATTGACTCAAAGTCATTGTGCAGCACATAACTGTGTATCCAGCCCCTTTGCTGAATATCTGAAGAAAGGTATGCCTATATAAATACAAGTGGGAATATATGTTTGCCTGAACTTACTTATAGGAAAATAATTACCAGGCAGAACATCAGTTATTGTTAGAGTGCAATTTATGAGTACTAACTTTATGGAAATTTTTTTTCTTTTCATTGACAATAACCAATATCAGCTTTTAGGCTTATACCAGTATCATTCTGTCAATGTCCAGAATAAAACAATATTTTCAGATCATAGCTGATAATTTTGGATAATAGCATGATTACTTGGATGATATTAATAGGAACCAGTTTTAAATGCTGTGCATATGCATTTTGTCGATGTGAGGGTGTGCCTCCCACATCATCCTCTTTAGGATGGAGATACTTGCTTAGCTGCCTGGAATGTAGTTGAGGCCCTCCCTAAGAACTGCCTTTTGTCAAAGGGAACTGCTACCTCTTAAGTTACACTCCCTCCCTGGAGGTAGCCCATGTCCAATTTCTGGTCTTTGTTAGGTTACAAAATCCCAGGAGCCCCTTGCCTTAGTTTGGGACAATACTGATACACCATTAAGGCTCCTCCTGGGATTGGCTATTGTATTGAAGTTCAGCTTTTCTCTCTGCAGATCTTCTTTACTTTACTTTCCCACAGAGGTTTTTCTCAGAGCACTCACCACTAAAACTCAGGCAGGCAAATCTCAGCATTTATTTCTCAGGGAACCTGACTCATGACAATATGGAATTCAGAGTAAAATTATAGATAATTGTTGACCTAATTTTAGAATATGATGAAATTTTTGAAGGTCAGTACATAATGTCTCTTTGCTTTCCAAATTCCAAACTAAAATGAGAAATAGATATTAGAGTCAGAAGGTAGAAATCAAAATATCAACTTTATTACTGATATAATCAAAATTAGTGGTATGAATGTTAAGACAAATTCAGCTTCCTGATACTTCCTTCAATTGAATATTTTTTCCTGAAAATTGTAGACATTTCCCTTTGGCAAGACAGACCCTTTTGAAAGCCTTAATGTGGATTGCGTTCAACCCCTCTCTGGGCAGACAGCCTTAAAGAGAGACCTTCCCGAAGGAACAAAGTTGAACATGCTCATTTCCTTCTCCTTAAGTTACCAATAAGATAGAAATATGTAGGTGAGAAGTAAATGTTTCTCCAAAAAGAAATTGTCATAAATTCACAAAATTTTAGAGTTCAGGTTATGTAAATATCCTGAAAACATATAAATTTTCTCTTTTCCAATATCAATTAATATTACACTTAAGAAAAAATACATAAAGCATATATAAATGAGCATTGTCATATTTTTAAACCTGTTTCTTAAATATGAACAATGCCTATTTCTTACACTACAAGTCTATGTTCACTGCCCTTCAATGATTGTTATCATCTTGCTCTTATATCAAAGAATTTATAAAATTATATTGCTTTAATATTTACTATTCATTCTTTCATGTATCTGATAAATTTTAAATCCTGTGAGGAAGACTATGTTGTGTGATTCATCACTGTATTCTTAGTGCTTAACATTGTTCCTAGCCTGTATAAATCGATTTTTGAATGAGTAAAAATGTGAATGATTCCCTCGTGATATGACCAAGCTCTTGAAATAAGTTAGAACTTTATTCTAGGGGCAAAATTTATCTTTATCTGTATTTTAAAAGCCAAGGAATTCATTAACCAGGGATTGGATAATTAAAAGAATTTATGCTACATTAATGTGTTATATTGATAAAGAGTTAACAAAAGCTTTTCCTCTTAAGTGTGAAAATTTGACCTTTAGTTAACTTTCTAGCCTTTCTCTGGGAAACAGATAAAGATAGTAATGTCCACTATGTTCCTAGGCAACATACTTATGATAAAGATGACCTCTGATTGGCAAGTTGTGTCTGAACAGGGGGAACTATACATACTTGGAGTAAGCTACAGCTCCCTGAGGGCAATGAGTTTTGTGATTAGCACATCCACTGTGGGGCTATGAAAGCCGTGAGGTGGGGATTGGCTCAGGTAGAAAATAAGGCTTCTAGCCCTGGATAGAGCTGGAGGCCATTCTACTAAGTGAAATATCACAACAATGGAAAAACAAGCACCGTGTGTACTTACCATCAAATTGGTATTAACTGATCACCACTTATGTGCACATATAGTAGTAACATTCATCAGGTGTTAGGTAGGTGGGAGCGGGGAGGAGGGGATGGGCATACATACACCTAATGGGTACAGTGCTCAGTGTCTGGGGAATGGACATGCTTGAAGCTCTGACTTGGGCGGGTCAAAGGCAATATATGTAACCTAAACAGTTGTACCCCTGTAATATACTGAAATTTAAAAAAAGTTAAAAAAAAAGCAAAAAAAAGGGAAAGAAGGCTTCTAAACCAAATGCGTCCCTCACCTATCTGAACTGTACTTCTGCTTGATTCCTGTAACAACTGATGCTGCCCTGATGACAAATTGTTGTTCCTGTCCTTACCCTACTAAGGAGGATGATGTGAAGAGTGATTTGATGGTAGCCTTGAGAGTCTGAAAGTTTAGTTGACCCAGAGACTTGTTGGTGAGCATTGCATTTAAGTCTTTCATTAATCAGAATTAAAAAAAAAAATAGAATGATGGGATACCCAAAAGATAAATGAAAAACGCTTGTCCAAGAATCATTGACAAGACATTTTTAAAAACAGCTTCATTGCGATATAATTCATATACCACATAATTCATTCATTTAAAGTGCACAATTCAATGGATTTTAATATATTTATATTATAGAAATGTGTAATTGTCAGCACAATTAATTTTAGACCATTTTTATCACATCAAAAAGAAAGCTCATGCCCTTTTGCTACTATACCCATCCTCCTGTTATCCCCCAAACCCCTGACAACCACTAATTTATTTTCTATATAGATTAGCCTATTCTGGACATTTCATTTCATGACTGGCTTCTTTTACTTGCATAATATTTTCAAGGTTCATCCATTTTGTGCCATGTATCAATATTTATTTTTATGCCTGAATAACATTCCATTGTATCGATATAGCATATTTTGTTTATCCACTCATCATTTGATGGATATTTGGGTTGTTTACAATTTGTGGCTATTATGAATAATGTTGCTATGAACATTTGTATACAAGTTTTTGTGTGGATATATGTTTTTATTTCTCTTGGATAGATCCCTAGTAGTGGAATTGCTGGGTCATATTGTAACTTCATTTTCAATTGTTTGAGAAACTGCCAGATTGTTTTCCAAAGTGGCTACAACATTTTACATTCTCATCAGCTGTGTATGAGGGTTCTGATTTCTCTGCCTCCTAACCAACATTTGTTATTATCTGACTTTTTGATTCTAGTATCCTAGTGGGCATAAAGTAACATCTCATTGTGGTTTGATTTTTGCTTTGTTAACTAATGATATTGAACATTTTCCCATGTGCCTAGTGGCCTTTTGTGTATCTTCCTTGGAGAAATGTCAACAAGAATTAAGAATACTTAGATGTGGGACAGTTTAATAGCTTCCACTTTAGTGAAATTACATCTGTGATGATGACTTTTATATGCCAGTACTAAGAAAAGCTAGGGAAAGGGAAATGAAGACAATTAAGAAGGGTAGGGAGAAGGGAAAGTAGGGGTTTTTTTGTTTTTTTTTTTTTACCATTTGTGAAGAGTTGGAAGAACATAAGTGGTTTAGGGAGAATATTACAGAAACAAATGACAGATAGAGCAACTGATACAGTGGAAAGAGTAGCTGCAGTACAGGGTTAAACACAGAGATGACCTGAATCAATCTCAAAGGGAGAAGTGGGTATTTCTTTGATGTTTATACTAAGGGAACCTTTAAGGTAAAACTCATATATGCAAGTTCATTGTGAGGATCAGATTAAATGACAACAAATATAAAGTATTATGGTTATAGTATATATTCTATATGTTAGATGTTATTAGTTAAGGTATAGTATTAATAGAAATTCAAACCCATTTTTTATACCATCTAAATTTAAAACCTAGAAAACAAAGTAATATTAATGATAACAAGTCCAAAGAATTAATGAAAAAGTTACTTATGTGTTTAGGGATGCTTCTTATAGCTTTATCGAGGTATAATTGATATATAAAAATGCACATATTTAATGTATACAATTTGATGAATTTGGACATATGAATACACCCATTATGTCATCACCACAATTACAGTAATAAACATATTCATCACCTCCAAAAGTTTAATGTGTCCCTTGTTTTTCAACTTTTTTTGGTAAGAACATTTAACATGGATCTGGAAGATATTACTCTAATTGAAATAAGTAAGCTACAGAAGAAATAATACTGCATAATTCTGTTATATGAGGTATCAAAAATAGTCAAACTTATAGAAGCAGAAAATTGAATAGTGGTTGCTAATGGGTAGGAGGAAGGGGAAATGGAGAGATGGTGTTTAATATGTGTAAAGTTAATAAGATGAATAAGTTCTAGGGACCTGCTATACAATATAGTGCCTATAGTTAATAATAATATGATATTGTACAATTAGAACTGTTTTTAAAAGTATTATAGTAATGGATATTTTGGAAGGCTTTTGTAAAAAATAACCGTGAGGTCAAGTTTTAGAAAATAACAGTGAGGTCAATTTATCAGAGTATATGTAAAAATACAGACTTCCTCTTTATCCACATAGAGAACAGTAAAATCTAAATATTGGAGAGGACAGTAAAGATCGCTAACCTAATGTCTGAACCTTTAATCAATTACATTGAGGCAGGATATTTGAGGAACATTTATAATTTTCAGGTCCTACCTGTGTAATGATTTTTTTCATGGAATCTGACAAATTTTACAGTAGTTTTGTTTACTGTGTTGTGTGTTCATTGGTCTTTATGGGATATAAATTGTCTAATTGTGATATAACAGCAATACCATATTTAAAAAGCAAATGTGACAAATTATTGATTGCTATTTGTTAGTGAGTTTATTTTCCTATTCCTAAAAATGTTATTCAAATCATCACATATAAAATCATTTGTTCCTTATGTGGCTGAAATATGAGTAATTGCTGAAAGCAGCTAACTCATCTGGATGCATTATACATGTAGTATTAGTTGAAAACAACTGAAGTACTTGCTAAGATAATTAATATAGTGCATAATTACATGGCATCAAAACTGTGAATCGAAAGCAAGATTGCAGGTGTGAAATTTCTGTGTTATTTTCTTGTTGCTGTTCTGGCTCACTTTCAAGATTGCTCTCTAGGTGGAATTTTTTAATGTAATAAAATTTGAAAGGCACAATTATTTAGACTTAAATCCCATGTCGTTATTTTTCTTGAAACCAGATGATTTAAAACTTTTTGACAATATGTTACTTTTTTGAGCTATTACAGTTATATGTTATGTTGTCTTATTTTAAAATATTTTTACTGGATGAGATGTGTTCTATTTCATTATTTTCACATGTTGCCTATGAAAGTAGTAAATATTGAGTCCAGATTAGTTTTATTTGACATCATCTGTCTATTGAATAATAAACTGCATTTATAATCAGGGGCATGTGTTCAGGGCCTTGTGTATTTTTATTGTCTTTTAATGTGTCAAGGTGAAATAATAATATATAGATCTTTGATTAATAAAACCTGATAGAAATTATATCTTTAGAGGAAAGGTTAATATAAGGGTCTTTTAAGTTCTACTTAAAGTTATACTTATATGATGCTGGAATAAGCAATAAACTTCAGCCACATGAATTTCACATTTCTAGGATTTGATTTCTATCTAGTGTGATAAGTAGTTTTTTTATACCATTGATATTTCTGTGCTACTGCCTCATGCAAATTCTACATCTGTTTTTAGAAATATTATGAGCAAAACTGGATTTCAGAACATGATTTTTCTGAGAGTTCTACTGTTGCAATTTTCTTTCACCCTGTAAATATTTAATTTTCTCTTGTTTCCTTATGTATTTAATGGGGACTTTTCCTCAAATTCCTTTTTTCCAGTTGTCTACTATATAGAAATTTCTTCACTTTACTTTTTTAGCTTTTTCAGCTGGCCTGAAGTTAACTAATGTTTCTTTCTTTTGGTCCTAATAGAAGATGAAACCTTTGATAAAAATCATTTGTGGATATCTTTTTTCTTCATCTTTCATAGAAAATTCAGAGTTGACTATTATAAATCCTATTTTTAGAGAATAAACTCATACTAAGACTGTCTGTAAAGATGGATTCATAAGAAAAGCAAAATAATAATTTACTCTAAGAAAAAGAAGATATATTTAAATAATGTGAAAAAATTGAGAGATAATGCTCATCTTTTTTTGTCCCTGTTTAATGGATTAGAAAGTTCAAAATTCTGTGTTTTCATAAGTTACTTTTACTTTCCAAAGATATTTTTACTTAGTGGTAATTTAATGAGTTTATTGTATCTTGCATTTGTAAATTTAATAGATTCATAATTTGAGGAATTTGTCTGCTTTGATGTACCTAGTATTTCTTTTCCTTGTAGCTCCCAACTCAGGGAGATTTTGTCTAATTTGTTATTGTTAATATAGATAACCTGATTCTTATACTATCATAATGCAATATATTCAGTACAATGTATAAATAGAAACATCCTGGCAAAATAATCTGTAGAAGTATCTTTTGATAAGTAAATCTAGAACAAATATTTGGATGAATTTTAATAAAAATGTTTATTTTACTATAAATTAAAGAGAAATTCATCAGTATACATGTGCTGCTGCCATAACACTACATATGATTATCGAAAAACTTCCTATTCAGGAAAATCACCCAGCTTAAGCTCTTAACAGAGCTTAAGAGAAAATTGCAGTTAGAGAAGGCTATTTAAGTATTATGGCACTCTGTAACCAGAACCTAACAAAAACAGTTAAGAATCCTAGTTAAAACAGTAGTGCCTATATGTAGAGGACCTGTTCATCCTTCTTGGTGATGTAGATCAAAATGAAAAATCTGAATCAAGATAAAGCCTCCTTTATTAATCCATTGTTTAAATCACAGGGAGTGTCTTTACAGCTTCTTTACACCATAATTTCTTTAGTTTTGTTTTTAGTTTTCAATTTAATGGAATGCATAGTTGTTGAGGCATTAAAACAGTCAGAACTTGCAGTAAGGGAAGACATTTCTATAGATTTTCAACATTTTTCTTAAGGTCTTCATATGTTGCTGAGATTTTGGCTTTACCTGTAAGAAAGCTTACCCCTAATTGTTTTAAAACAGCAACGTATTAAAAAAGAAAAGCTAAAGCATCAATAAAACTTTGGAGTTACACTGACATCATTCCCTTCTTTACCAACTGCATATGAGGTAATTCACATAGAAGAAACCAGAACAAACTGTACTTGGGAAAATATTCCCACTATGAGTGTTATCTCAAATCCAGGTAAAAAAAGAGAATTTTATATATATATAAAATTTTAATATAATTTTAATATATTTTTTTAAATCAAGCATATAACTTGATCTTTTTGAAATAATTTTATAGTTAAAGCTATCCAAGTACCACCCATATTCCACAATCACTACAACCAATGATTTTATATTTCTTGGATTCTGTTGTAACAGTTTGTGTGTGTGTGTGTAGATATGTATGTATCTCTGTCTCTACCTCTATATCTATTTTGACTAGCAAATTCAAGTTAAATAACAGAAGTCTTCAGCAGAGATTATAATTATGAGTTTTTAATGCAAGGTTGTAATCTATTAAATGTCTTCTAAAATTTTGTAATGGGAAAATCAATGAAAATTAACACTATGAAAGGAGATATTCTGTTTTTTTCCCCCAAACTTGCAAAGTAACATAGGTATAAACTATGTGTGAACTTCTTTGGGCTGGAACTTCTGGATCACTTAAGGAGACTTAGCTATGTCAACATGATTATTAATATTTATGGCTGGATATTTAGGGTTTTGGATGATGATGGTAGTTGGAGTTTTGAAGCACTGACACTACCATAAAGTATATCATTTTTCTAACCAAACTAAAACTTTCATTCTTGGACCTTAACTTCTACAAGGTGCCATCCATTCCAAAATGCTATAAAATATCAACCCTCTTTACTTTGATTAATGATACATTGTCAGAGTGATGAATTCTTCTAGAGTGTAATTTGAAAGATAATATCATTCTAGGAGAAAAAAGTGCAGGTGAGAATTTAGAGCAGTTATCAGGTGAAATCCTACCATCATACAGTGTAGTGAAGGATGCGGAGGAGTCTGGGAATGCTGGCAGTAAATCACATTTTTTGGCTCTAGTTTAAGCTTCTATCCTACAGTGAGATATATGATTTAATATGTGTCCTGAAGGCTGTTTTGGTTTCATTTTAAAACATTTTTTAACATGTAGAACAGTTGCACAGGCAATTTTGTACATTTGCATTCCCCTTCTCCTCCTGTTACTACCTATTACTACTGCTATATTTAAATTTTCATATTTAGAAATTGGGAAGAAAATTATCATTGAGTTTCAAAATTTGAAAATATTTTATTACTACATAGTACAGTGTTATGATACTTAATATTCAGTTATCTATTTTAAATATTTTATAACAATAGCCTTCACATTCTTGGTCATTGGCTATTATTCAAATGATTATGGTTATATTAAATAAAAGATAATGTGTTTTCTGTTGTAAATCTAGATATGTACTTCTAAGTAGAGACAAAAGGTTGCAAAGATATTTCAAACTACTAACAGTAGTTACCTCTGGGGAGTACTATTCATGAATTGGAAAGAAGCTCCATTTCTTACATTTTAATATGGTGTGACTACAATTTATTTTTATGTGCTTAGTCATATATAAAATAAATAGGCAAAAAATAAGTTAAAAACAAACAAACAGAAAACGTAGCCACCTAATCCTTGTATTGGCAATTATATACAGAATTATAGTTTGGGGAGATTTTTTTTTCTTTTAAAGGAAGGACCAATGTTCAAATCTATTAGAGATAAAATTTAATATTTTCAGTTTCAGGAAATCAAAAGTAAAATACATTTTCTGTGATATGAAGGCTAACATAAATTCAGTAGGGTAAAGGGATTAGGCTGGAATAAGGAAGATCTTGGTTCTTATTCAAGCCCCCACATTTCATAGCCATTTGACTTTGATCTAAGCTTTCTGAACTTGGGTTTTCTCATCTATGTAATAGGAAGCCTATCTGCTTTCTCTCTCCTTGTATTATTGTTTTGAGATTAAGAAAAATAAAATATACATACACAGTCTTAAAATGGAGAAAACTAATATTTAAGTGTATGATGTTCTAGAAAAGAAATTTCCATTTATTGGCATTTAACTTCTTTCTGTTACATACTGAATTAACAGATATTCAAATATGGAACTTCATTTTATCAATTATCCGTGATGTTTATCTTGTTTTTACCAGTAAATTTAACTTAAGAAAAAATCATTTCAGAGTCTATTAATAATGCTTCCTAAAAATGTTATAAAAATTATTGGTACATTAATAGCAGGATTCATTTTAAGACAGGAATATATTTTATTTTATATTACTTAATATATATTAATATTTGAATGCTAATTCTATCTTGATAATTCTATATAAAATTAATACTATTGCTTTTGATATTTTATAAATAGAAAATGAAAACCAGACATTGTAAGTGCCTTTGAAATCTACAGACCTTATTCTAGAAAATGTAAAATCTGCCTTAGTTTGGCTTTCTTTTTTCAAAAATATTGGTAAAACTACAGATATTCCTGCAAAAATGTAACATTACCCTTATCGTGAATTTCTTTTAAAAGTAAAAGAACTACATAGCTCTGTATAGGAATTTTGATAATCATTGGAAAAATTTGGAGCAGATTAATGTTTGTATACAGACAGCAATATATGTGCATAGGTCACATTTGTCATTTTTCATAGGTAATTTATTAATTCAGTGTGAAATAACACTAGTTAATTTGATGTTCACTGATGTATTCCAGGACCAGACTGCAATGAATCTTAATAGATTTAGAAAAGGTCATAACTGAAAAATTTCAGTGTAATCTTAGCTATTTAAATTGGTAACTAGACAAAACTTTAAAAATAGGATTATTTTCATGGGAGAGTATAAAATAATTATTTCTGATCCCTGCTGAATTTTTCCTGTCTTGAGGACATCTGCTAGGAAGTAAGACTTACTTCCTGTCTTCCTAATGCCAGGTTCTCATAGAGCCTCTGAAGGTCCTGAATCTTCCCCTTGGAGTTTAGTTCAAGCTTAGCTGGGATCCAGAATCCTGCAGCGTCCTTGGGCAGATGGGGTAGCTGCTGATAGAAAACTCTTTAGACAATAGGACTTTCCCAACATTTGCCTGCTCCTTGTCAGTTTCTCTAATACCAGGTGGAAAGTTATTTTTAAAATTCCCTTTTCTCAATTATTTTTTCTAATTCTGTAACTCTTGTCCTTCTTCCTTCAACACATTACTTTTACCATTTGCTTTTTTCCAGGTACTGTGGTAGCCATACAAAGTTTTAAAAACATGGTTTTTCATTTTGTGAACTTATGTGGTATGATGGGATAGACAGACACCAAAAGGTGATGTAAGATCAATGTAGTAAGGACTATTAGAGATCCACTGAGGATATTAAGGTGGTAAAGAGTGTGGATACCTCACATGGTTAAGGGGGTAGTGGAGTGTGTGGGGAAGGGTTCTTAGACCTTTGGAAGTAACTTATGATGAATCCAGAAGCAGAAGTAAAAGTCTGCCAGGCATAGTTGATGCCAGAGGGAAGAAGGCCTTCGTGGTAAGTGAACCTCATGAGTAAAGGCACGGAATAAAGCAAAACTTAGAGTTTACTAGGGAGCTACAAATAAAGGCACTTCCTTATGTGCACTTTTGAATAGTGAATACTTTCTAAAAATATTTTGTCACCAAGGAATACTCATTACAGCTTATTCAGACTCCTACTAGATTCACTCACTATATTTAGTTCTTTAGCCATCACGTGCACAAAACAACATACCATGAGTCATGAGAGTTATATTTACCTGGGGTCACTTGTCAGCTCTGTCCCACACTCATCATCTGACTAAGGGCAAGTAATTTAAACTCTCTGAGCTGTAGTTTCTTTATCCCTAAAACAGAGGTAAAATAGTTGTCTTAGAGTTGTCTTGAGGATTAAATAACATAATGGTTTTAAGATGATTAGGATAGTATGGACCCAAACTTGTCCCCTCAGTAGATGGCAGCTGTCACTATTATATTGGTTGATACAAGTATCAATTTATTTTTAAATAGTAAATAAAATTAGGTGAATTTTAGGAATCATAGAATAATTAAATATGATTTAATGTATATGAATTGCTTAAACTGACATATTAGGCTCTTTGGTCATATTTTGTTCCTTTTTTATAGGCAAAATCTCAAATATTATCCAGTGTATTGGATGTTGCCCATCAGTTTATAAAGGAAGTTAATCCAGATGAACCCAAAAGGGAGAATAATTCTACAAAAGAAACCAGCAAAAGTCAGCAAAAACCCAAATCTCCACTTCTGCAGGGGAGCAGCTCTGAGGTAAACTGAGAAAAATAGAGTAGACATTTTGCGTCATACATAATCATGGTGAATGCCATTCATGTACTTAAATAGAGCTGTAGAGTTTTACAGATTATTTTTTCACATTGTTATTTAATAGGGATTTTATATATCTATTTATATTTTTTTACCAAATACACCATGACTATAAAAATCTTTTCAAAGACATTGTTTTGGTTCCACTGAACACTGATCATTTTGAGGAATGATCTTTTGATCATTTGACATTGAGCATTTTTACCATGTCAGGAATTGAGTAAGTATTTAGGAGAAACATTAAAACAAAAACAACAATGCAATTTAGCAATTTTATATTAGTCAGGACTTTAGAAAGGCTAAAAATACAAAACCCTGCTAAGAGATCTAGGTGACAGGCAGTTTCACAGTTATTTTAAATCAGATTTATACCAAATTCTGGCAGTTATTCAGATTGACTACTGACCCGATGATGTGCTGGATAAGCTTTTATCAGCTCATGCCTGTATTTTTTGTAATAGACTTGTATTGATTCTTTAGCAAAAAACAAGCTTCAGCTTTTGATCTATGTTATAATCCTCATTCTTTTAGATGCCAATCACCTTTTCCCTCCAGTTCAGAAACTGTGAGTAACTTGGCCAAAGTCACACAGCTTATTACTTGGTGACAAAGTCTGGGTTGAACTTAAGTTGAACTTAAGCTTGCTAAATTCTAAATCCATGCTCCTAGAACATAAAAGAAAATGTGCTCTGTGCTAGTGGAACCTCTTTTTAGCATAGAAACCATGCTTGAATTTTCCAGTACAATCAGCATATTTGCATGGGTTTGATTTTCTAATAGACCTCCCAAGAGTGTTTTGCAAAGAATCACCGAACGAGGTCCAGCCTCATTATTATAATAATAATGTACGGAAGACCAGACACTGCCCTAAATATTTTATATGTATTATTTCCTTTTGTCTCTTTTCTTAATTATTCCTTTTTATTTCCAAAAGAGAGAAGAGTGGCAAAAAACAGGTTTTGTAAATTGTTCAGCATATCATTGATAATGAAACTTAAATTTGAGCTCAGACCTCTGACTCTGAAATTCTTGCTTTTAACAGCTACACAGAGGTAGTAGTTTTAAAAGTTTCTCCTTCATTTTATCTAATTTATCCTATCAAAAATAAATCAGCAGCTAATTTTTATTGCACATCAAATACTAGGGGTTGTGCTTATTGCTTTACTTGCTTATCTTATCCAATAATCACTATAACCATATAAATTTTGTGCTACTATTACCCCCATTTAACAGATGAGAATGGTGGCAAGAGGTTAAGTAATTAGTTCTACTAGAAAGCTATAGAGTGAACTCCTTTGTGCTTTTAATCCTTACAATATATGCTTCCTCTTGTCTCCATAGGTAACTATGAATGCTGTATAGATCCCCCCACCTCTTGTCTTAAATTAAAAGCCATTCATTCAGTGGTTTCATCCAGAGGTGTGTATTAAAATCAACTGGAAAAACATTAAAGAGATACACATGACTGAATTCAGCATCTCTGTGAGTGAGGTCCAGGCATGTGTGGTTTTGTAACAACTCCTCAGTGATTCTGGTGAGTATTCTTAGTTGGGAGTCACTGCTGTAGCCCTTCAGGTGTACACCTGTACACAGGGCACACACTGAAGAGATAACCCCCTCAAAGGCCCAGCAATCCTCTATGGAGAAGGGCATTGGTTCTCAAACTGTAATAAGCACCAGAAGCACTGGGTGAGTTTGTTAAAAATGTGCATTCCTGGTTTTGCCATCCAAATTTTGATTTCATTTTTTTTTTTTAATACCTGGATTAGGACTCAGGAATCTGATTTTTTAATTAGCACTCCCAAGCAGTTCTACTGGCTGGAAGAGTCAAAATGGTGTAAAAAACTGATATCTGTCTTACCTCATTTTTAATGAATTGGAACCATGTTTGATGGATTCAAGCCAATGTGCATCTTTTTGTTGGAAAGAGGAGCAGTTCTTGGAAGAATTTATTTTAGTGGCTGAAATCTGGGTTTGAAATGCTGGCACTGGTTTTCGTATAGCTTTGTAACACTGGGCATATTACTTAGCCTTTTTGACCTCTGTTTTCTCCTCTGGAAAATGGTGATGTTAAGATACATTTTATAGGGATGTCATGTACTTAAACAGTAATGAATGTATAGCATTGGATTTCTACGTGCTCCTTCAAATTTCCTAGCTCCCTCAGAATTGGGCAGGGTCATGTTGGGCTGTGGAGTAGAAGTGATATATGACAGCTCTGAGCTGATACATTTAAGAGCTAATGTACAATCTTCTAGCTTTTTCTTACTCTGCCACAGCTATGAGGAATCCAGGTATTCCAATGGCATAACTCCAAGATGCAAATGTCTTACACCTCTGATTCATTGCTTGGAAGGGAGCTGCTCTGGACAGCTGGTGAAAATACTGAATACTTAAACTGTTTTGTATTAAACCACTGAGTTTTCAGTACTTCTTCACAGGGCAGCATACATACATAGACACACTGACATATTGTTTACTGGATACCTGTAAGTACCTTCTTACCTACTCCTAAAGCTTACTATCTTCAAACTAAATTCATCCCCTCTCTTCTAAAACCTATAGATGTTACTGTTGGCAGCTCACTATTTTAGCTTTCCAAGCCAACAAAGGCCGTTATTTCCTATAGTTGTTTCTCTTCCTCCTCTGCACATCTGTTAAGTTACTGTATTAGACTTCTCAGGCTGCCCTAACAAAATATTTTAGACTGAGTGGCCTAAACAACAGAAATTTATTTTCTCACAGTTCTATGAGCTTAAAGTCCTAGATCAAGGTGCTGGCAGATTTGGCTTCTGATGAAGCTTTTTTTTTCTGGCATCATTCTTGCTGCATTCTTACATGCCCTTTTCCTCTGTGCACATGTAGGGAGAGAGAAAGAGACAGACATTGGGGGATAGGGCTTTAACATGAATTTGGGGGGAGGCTCAATTCATTTCCTAACAGTTACTATGTCCCATGCAGTCTACCATCTAAAAACTTTCTTGAATGTTTAATCCCTTGTTCTATCCTTATTGCTATTTTAGTTACTGCAATCAGCTTTTGCTTAAAGAACAAATTGTTTATAAGTGGAAAGTGCATTTCATTCTCTCCCCTTCTAGGGGTCAATTAACACTTCCAGTTTTGTATATATGTATTTAATTACACAAATGTTAATATGCTTTGCATACTGCTCTGAAAAACTGCTTTTTATACCTAATCAATGTAGTTTTCATATCCATATAAGGACATTCTACAGCCTTCTCATTCTATGTAGTGGCTATACTCTATTTATTGTATGTGAAGGACTTTTAAAACATATATCTTCCCCTGATCAACATTTATGCAGCTCTAATCTTTTGCCAGTACAAAATATAAAGTATAATTTTGAAAAATGTTTTATATATATATATATATAAGTATATTGAGATGATAAAATCCTGAAATTCTTAGATAAGATGATTATATATTTCTAATGTTGGTCAATATTGTCAAATGGTTATAATATTTTAATTGGTTTCCTTGGATTCAAACTGGCTATTCCCTAATTTCTCTCTCTGCCACACTACTGTGTGGAACTTCTCAGTGGTTTTGCATTAAGGCTTAAGTCTGATAGCCCTAAGTGTGAGTTCCTCTCTATGGCATGCTGAGCTCAGACTGTCACTGCTTGTCTTTCTACCATTTATGTTTTCTCATCCTCCATTTTTTGCTGTATAGAGGCACATTACTTACCGTTCCATGCCACAATGCTGTTCTATACTCCATGTCTTAGCATGTATATCATTCCCTTTCTCTGGAATACTGCCCTCACCACTTGTTGCTGATGGATTTCTTGTTTTATCTTTCAAAACCCAGTTCAGAGGTTTCTTCTTCTGAGTCACACCTGCTCCTTGTGTCTGTTTCTCCTGGGGACTTACTAACCTATGTTTCTGTTGTTAACAGCACAACGTCTACGGGCTGACAGGTTCTCAGAATTTCTTTGCTTATGTTTAAAAATTTTCATACACGTCTTTAACAATATGCTTTCAATTGTACTCTAAAATCTGCCTGTTCATTTTTCAATTAAAAGCTTAACATTTAAGTTTGTATTCTTATATCTAAAAGATAGCCATGGAGATTTAGCAATATGATCAATGTAAATAATCTGCAGGTGATAATTCAGCCATTGGTGTGGCTTTTATTCTGCTTGAGTTTAATGTGGCTGTTTTCTCTGATTCACTGGGTAATTGTCAAATACAATTTGACATTTTCTTCTGTGTGTTCAGACTGAATTTGTATTTTGCACTGAATTCTTCTCCCTCATCATCATTAAGCTGAGAAGCATGCAATATTTCATATGCATTGATGAACTTATTCATTCTGTTGACTTTTACTGAGCACCTAATTTGTGCCAGGCACTGCTCTTGGGACTGAGGAAAAAGACAAAAATCTCTGATCTCATCATATTCTAATGGGGAGAGACAGGCAATAAACATATAGAATTAATTTACATAGAGGTAAGTAATGGGAAGAAAAACCAAATAAGGAATTATAAAGTGGGAAAAAGGGGACTACTATTTTTAGGATCATCAGTGAAGAACTAACTTTCTGAGTAGGTGACACTTGAGCAAAGACTAAAAAATGAGGGGAATGGCTACGTGAAGATTTGGAGAAAGTTCATTCCAGGCCCTGGGTATTGCTAATACAAGGCCCCAAAGAGGGAACGTGCTTGATGGGTTCCCAGAACTACAGGAATGTGAGCTGAGCTGGAACAGGGTGAATGAAGGGGAGAATGGAAGGAGATGAAGTAAAAGGCAAGAAAATACAAGATAATGTAGATCTTGATGGGCACTTGGGGTTTCATAGAAAGTCAACAGAGGGTTTTGGATGGGGAATGATGTGATCGGATTTACATTTTTTTTTTTTTAAAACTGCTCTTATGTGGGAAGGTTGCAGGGAGCAAGAGATGAGGAAGTAGAAAGGCTGGATACAAGGCTATTGCATCTTGACAGTGATAACATTGTAGGCTCTCATTTTAATAATTTCTGAAGAGACTGTAATTGCCAATAGAGTTTTAAAGGAAACAGGAAAGCATATAAGTACAATTTTAAAACAGTCTAAGTTTAAACATTTCTGATTTATAATGAGAAATAATTAGTCCTACCTGTATTTTAAGAAACAGGAAATTTAATAAAGCATGCTTAGATACCCTTTTAATTCATTTAGGTAGAAATTACAACAACAGAAAAAGCAGAATGTACGAAACCAAGAGATAGACTATTGGGTGAAGGATCATTCGATGAAGAAGCTTCTGCCCAGTCCTTTCAGGAAGCATTAAGTCAGTGGAGAACTGGCAATCACGAGGAAAATGAGAAACAGAATTTACATGCCGCAAAACCAGGTATGGCTATTTTTATAACATGAATGTTATAAAATGAAGGTCTCCATTCTCTGTGAATATGTTAATAATAAATGCTGTGTCCAAAAACAATACACATTGGAACAGCAGTTTGCTATAACTCCTCAAAGAGGCATGCAGTGCATGCTCATCGGTGAATGGTTTAATGCTTACAGGCCCTAAATCAGGCACTAGGGCACTTGCACTTGTTTTCTATGTAAACTCAGACTGTCGAATGAGAGCCTAATTGGATTCTTTCAGCTCCCACTTTCTTAGCAGGAATTTTTTTTTTTTTTCAGAACAACTATTTTTTTTCTTTAAACTGTTATTGCAACACATGAAATGGGAGGATCTGTGAGATAGAGAAATAAAGATTTTTTTATATATGCCTTGAAAAATATGATTTCAAGGAACCCCCCCCAAAAAAAATTTAGGGTGAATAAATTGATTCTTGCTTTTTTTCTTTCTTTTTGAAGAGCTAATTTTAATTTTTTTCTTGATGATTTTAGCCCTCATACACTAGGCATTGAAGACCTAGATGACTGAAATGTAGAGTATCTTTGCTTTAAATTTACTAGTATCTCTTGAGGAAAAGTGTAAGCATTTAAGGTATTCAATTTATTAATTTTATTACTTGGACTCTTGTGTCTTCCAATTGCTTTTCATTGAATATAACGCGCTAGATAAGAAATTTCAATACTGTATCGTACTTGACAGAAGCATCCAATTTTACTATTTTTACTGCATTCTTTTCCAGTGAATGAACTCTCCTATCATTCCCCTTTATTACATAGTATAATTTCCGATGTCAAAGTACCTACCATCTTGCCAATTGCAATTGGATTTTTTACTAAATTCTCTCTCCTTCAAATATTTTTTCCTGTATTTGTCCATGCCCTACACCAATGTCATTAATATTTTCAAGACTTTGTTCGTATGCTCTCTTCTTAGTAGTACGTACCTTAGTATGCACCTCATCTCTCATTGACTTTTTGTTATGTTATGTGCTTTATATGTGTACCTTCATATTCTAATGGTATTTTTTTTTATTTTTCAACCCCCCAAAATACTAAATATTCTATTGAAATACCTTCTTAATTGTCTACTTTGAAAGGCATAGTATTTAAAACAATATTAATGTAGAGTTGAAAAATCGCTGGATCAGAAGCCCAAAACCATTTTAAAAATTTGTTTTTCAGCCTGGGCATGGTGGCTCACACCTGTAATTCTAGCACTCTGGGAAGCCAAGGTGGGTGGATCGTTCAAAGGTCAGGAGTTCGAAACCAGCCTGAGCAAGAGTGAGACGTCGTCTCCACTAAAAATAGAAAGAAATTAATTGGCCAACTAAAAATAAATATAGAAAAAATTAGCTGGGCATGGTGGCACTTGCTACCATGGTAGTACCAGCTACTCGGGAGCCTGAGGCAGAAGGATTGCTTGAGCCAAGGAGTTTGAGGTTGCTGTGAGTTAGGCTGACGCCACGGCACTCTAGCCCAGGCAACAAAGAGAGACTCTGCCTCAAAAAATAATAATTGCTTTTCATAATGGAAATAACTATATGATAAAAATGATATGATAATTATTTAAAAAGACTTAGTTATAGCAAAAAGTTACCAAGAACAAAATGAAAATAGCTCAATCCTACCTTCTAGAGATAACCAGTATTAACATTTTGGTACATGTTTTTCAGTAAACACAGTTGAGTACACACACAGGAACAAAAATTAGCCAATGCTGGGTATGCTCTTAGTTAACTTTCATTTTCACTAAGATTCTGTCATGGACAACCTGCCTTCTAAATACAGATATACATCATCATTTGTAATTGTTGCCTGGTATTTTATATGTAATGATTTAATCAGACATTTGTTGGTGGATATTTTATTTTTAATTTTCAGTATTATAAAAGAAGTTATGATGGTCACCTTAACTGTTTGTGGACTTACACAATTGCCTTAAAATATATTTCCAAATATAGAAATGTTATCTCAGTGGCAACTTGTTTTATTGAAATTTTGATGAATATTGTTGAATTGTTCTCTACAAAGATTACTGTGCCAGTTACTCTCACTGTTAGTGTATAAGATGACTATTTCCCCATATTATCTAATTCTTTAGAATTAGAATTGCTCTATTATAAACTTTCAAGTGCACGATAAAACATGCCTCAACAAATTTAAAAAAAATAGAAATTATACTATGTATCTTTTCAGACCACAGTGGAATAAAATTAGGAATCAATTCCAATAGAAACAATCAACTCTACACAAACACATTAAAATTAAGCAACCTACTGTTGAGTAGATATTGCTTCCCATTTTTGACATGGCAAATGATGCTGTTCTGAGTTTTCTTGTACAGATCGCCTGGTACGCATGTGTACACATTTCTAGAGATGTCTATATCTAGGAGTGGAATAGCTGGGTCATAAAGTGTGCATATATCCTCAACTATACTAGATAAAGCTGAATTATTTACTAAAGAATTGTATTCCCAGCTGCCGCACATAAGAATTTTGGTTGTTTTCTGTTATCAGGAACACTTAATATTGTCAGATTCAAAAATTCTTGCTGGTCTGATAGAGATGAATTTGTGTACCTCATTACAAATGACATTCAGCATCTTTTCAGATGTTTCATGACCATTTAGCTTACTAGTGTGCTTTAAATTTTTCATGTTTTCTTGTTATCTCTGTGTTGATTTCATTCTAGTATTCTAAAGGCTCATTTCCTTCAGTGTGAAAGGTAGGTACTTTCAAAGGCCTAGAAGGTTCTGTGTGATCTGAAGTCCATTATCTCACAGATCCCATCTCCTGTTACTCTTCCTCTGGCTTGTTTAATTTCAGCCACTCTGGATTCCTGGCTGTTCTTCAAACACTTCAAGCATATACACCTTAGGACTTCTGCCCTGTGTTTTAGGGAAAATACCCAAAATCCTATCAATACGAGTGATAGAGAATCTCACACAAATTCTCATAAAAGTTAGCTAGTGAACCATGAAACAAGGGAGCAAATCAAAACCTAAGTTACTTAGTTTACACGGCCTTTTTCCAGGGAGCCATGACTCATAAATACATACATTCTAAATTTGTTTACTATAAGCAATTCTAAACAAGGGCTATCATGCTAAATATACTATATAGCTAAAGATTCTCCTCCTAGTGAATATTATTAATCTATTTGCCAGGAGGTCTAGTTATCAAAAGCAAATTATCCCAGGTCACCTCCCATCTTTATTTCCTGGGAATGAGCCACTGGTAATGGGAGAAAAGCTAATCACACGGCAGCTGCTTTAACTCCTTCCTCCCCATCATCCTTCTAGGTTTGAGGATTATGTTTCAAATACAGTGGCTCTTCTCTATGACTTGGACAGAAAACAAAAGTGAGCTTTTCTTTTATTCTTTCAGCTCTTTTGTCAAGAAATCTTTTGTTTTATAGTAGAAGGGGGGACTCATAGTGGTGGCATCTCCTTTTCTCATGAGTTGCTCATGTCTGTAACTCCTGCTCTTTCAGTTTAATGGATTCTAGTTGGAGTTTCTCAGAAGTTCTTTCTTTGCTCTTTTTTTTTTTTTTTTTTTTTTTTTTAACACTGCTCTACCCTTTGGGAAGAATGGAAGTGGGATGGCATACTTCTTTTGGTATGTTTGAATAGCCAGCCTGTGGCTGTTTCTGGAAGAGAATCATTAAAGTCTACAGTATGAGATTAGGACACCCTTTAGCTCTGTAATTTAAAAAATATGTTTTTTCTCCATCTTTACTACTTCTCTTTCTTCTCCTCCTACATATTTTCCTCTATGCTGTTCCGTGTGGAGAGAGGGGCGATAAATGGGAGGTGGAGAGTAGAAATCCTGAATTTATGCTGCTTTCCTTCCCAGAAGTCTTCATCAGTTTTAAATATCTCTGAATAGTGATTTTAATTTACTAGTACTTAAGAAATATCCTAAGTATCTGGAAGTAAATTATTATGTAGATATAAATTTATGAGGATAGTTGTCACCTTCAGGTGTCATTCTGAATTATTTTCTGTTTCTCATGAGTAAACATTGTTGTCAGTGGCTATAATAATTTATGTATGTGTATGTTATACCTTTACGTATGTGTGTGTAGTATAGAATGTACACTGAATCTGTTTGTATTTATTTTCCTCATTTAAAAGAATTAGTTGCTTTAAAACACCTTGTGAATCATAAGATCCTTTCATTTCAAGGGATTATTAAACAAGTTGTACAAGCATTTCATAAATCAACAATATTTAACATTTTGACATTATTTAAATCTCAACCTATTATATAGATAATTATCGAAGCACATATGCCTCAAAAATGATGAGTTCTGTATCTTGAGAGAAGATATATATAAACTTGGTTACATTAATTATGCACATTGTGTTTATTTTTCTAGACTCATTGGAAGAATGTGAAGTACAGACTAACATGAAAATTTGGAGAGAACCACTTAATATTGAATTTAAAGAAAATAGTCTATCCTACATGGAAAAATTATGGCTTAAAAAACACAGGAGGTATTTTCTGAATTATTATTATTAAGAAATATAAAAGTTAATTATATTTCTTTCTTGTGTGACATGTCCTGTAACAGTTTTATATGTAAGTTTCATATTTTCATAAATAATTTTAAAGTAATATTAAATAGCTATGAAGCTTCTACTATTCTAATAAGAATTTTAATTCCATTTAAGTGTATGATGCATCATTAATTTAGAGTCTGCCTTGAGAAATGGAAGTGTGTATATGGAGAAAAGGGACAAATACAGTATAGAAATTTAAGAATAACAACAAAAATAATGTCATAAATGGAAGATTACTTTGAAGAGATATTTCTGTAAGGTTTTTTACATTAGCATAAACACCCCAGGCTATAATTTTCAGAATTGTTTTCAAGTTAAGTAGATATTTAACATTATAATTTTATTAATAACTAAAGATATTTAATCCAAATACTATATCATTAGATGCTATCACCTAAAGCCGTGACAAAAATACAGATTTTTTTAGTAGGTCTGAAGTGAGGCCTGAGATTCTGCATTTCTGAATTTCTAATGGCTGGTGATACTGGTGTGATGATGCTGGTCTCTGGTCTCATTTTGAGGAGCAAGGTGATGGAAGAACTCTCCAGAATGCACCTGAGCAGTGGTGATCAAGCCCTTGCTTCACCTTTGGTCCTACAAAGCCATCTCCTAAGGTGGCCCATTCCGACTTTGGAATATTAAGCTTGTTGTATAATATTTCCTATTGAGCTATAATCTGTTTCCAGCTAGTTTCTAAACTCGGTCCTAATTCTACCCATTGAGCCTCTACAGAGCAAAGCTGATTTCTCTACTCTATGGGATCTCTTCAGATTTTTGAAATCAGCTCTCATGTCTCTCTTGATGCTTCTGTTTGATAGGTTAATATCTGCACTGCACCACCACCCTCCTTCCTTCAACTGTTCTAAATGTTGAAATTTTTTTGCATTTAATTATTTTTGTCTTGAAATAAGATATACAGAAGAGTTGCAAAACAGTACAAAAATTCCCAGCTATCACCCACTCAACTTTCCCTAATGGTAACATCTTACATAAACACAGGATGTTTATCAAAACCAAGGAATTGACTGACATAGGCACAATATTATTGACTAAACTATAAATTTTATTTGGATTTTGTTGGTGTTTCCAAAAACATCCTTATGTTGTTCTAGGATCCAATACAGGGTCTCACATTGCATTTTTTGTCATATCTCCTTATCCATTACAGTTCTTCAGTCTTTCCCTGTTTTTCATGACCTTAACACGTTTGAAAAGTACTTGCCAGATGTTTAATAGAATGTCCTCAATTGGGCCTGTCTGATGCTTTTAGTAATTAAATTGAGGTTATACACTTTGAGGAAGAATACCACAGAGAGGATGTGTCCTTCTCAGTGTATGGTATTCTGGGGTCATGATGTCAGTATATCTTATTACTGGTGATGTTTAACCTTGATCACATGCTTAAGGAGATGCTCAGTTTCTCCACTGTAAAATCACCGCATTCACTTTACAGTTAATAAATATGTCAGAGGAAGCATTTTTAGATGATGTAAATATTCTGTTTTCCCTTAAACTTGCACCTCCTGATTCTAGCACTCATGAGTGAATTTTGCCTGCCTCGGTTATTACTCTGCTACGCTATTAGTGATTTCCTATTTCCTTTGTTCCTTCTTCATTTATTAACTGGAATTCTTTTTCAAGAAAGTATTCCTTCTCCCACTTTTATTTATTTGTTCAATTGTTTATTTATGTGGACTCATGGATATTTATTTTATTTTGGGGATTAATATCTAATATCGCTATTTATTTTGTGACTCATATTGTTCCTGATTTGGCTATTGGAGGTGCTCTCAGGTTGACTTCTCCATCCTTTTGACATGTCCTCATCTTTTGTGGGTTTTGGTTAGTTTGCTTTGAACATGTCTTTATCCTTCTGGTATTCAAGGTGTATTTTCCCTGCCTCAGCTCAGGAATCCATTTCTCCAAAGAATACTGATTCCTTTTATTGGAGAATGATGTTCAGAAACTAAAATCTGGACTGTTAGTGTGCTCATTGCTATTCAGGTGTCACAGATTGCAGGCCTTTTCAGAGGATAGAGCTAGAACATACACACACACATACACACACACACTAACCCAGTGTGCACACACTTCTAAATTTATTTCTGTACCTATCTATCTGGATATCTATTGAGGTAACATGAGTTCACACTGATAATTCCGACTCCAAACCAATGTCATATGGTTTATTTAGCATTTTCCCTTTCCTTGTTTGAAATTTCTTCTACCTACAGTGAGAAATATGGCTTTCATTATCTATATTTATTAATTAATTAACCCTAATATGTACATAAAGTAGTTTCAGAATTACTATTATTACTGTGAGATAGATTGCAATGGTTACTTTTTTCATTTGAATATACATTCATTCAGAATGCAATACTAACAACATGATGATAAACTGTTACTCACAAAACTGTACAAAGAAGCACACAATCTTTAAAATGTGTTGTTTTTCATGAGTAATTTAAATATATTATTATTATTATTAGGTACTAGAGTCAAAGACAACATTTAGATTCTGCAGCTTTAAGATCAATATTCTTATGTGAGAAATCATTAACAAAACCTTCAGCAAACTTTCAGGTCTTACTTTTTTTTTTTTTTTTTTTTTTTTGAGACAGAGTTTTGCTCTGTAGTCCTGGATAGAGTGCAGTTGTATCACCAGAGCTCCATGCAACCTCAAACTCCTGTGCTCAAGCAATCCTCCTGCTTCAGCCTCCAGAGTAGCTGGGACTACATACAGGCATGTGCCATGTAGCCCAGCTATTTTTTCTATTTTTAGTAGAGATGGGATCTTGCTCTAGTTCAGGCTGGTCTTGAACTCCTGAGCTCAAGCAATCCTCCCACCTCGGCCTCCCTGAGTGTTAGGTTATATGCATGAACCACTATGCTAGGCCTTATTCTGGATTTCAACAGGGAATGAGTAGAGCAGATCATTGAGAATACCATAGAGGTTGCCATCAGAGGTAATGCCTGTGGCCATAAACTCTCCTTCTGGTGTTCCAAGGCAGATGCCACTGGTGTGGTCAGAGATGGCTTTTGCACTGGGTAGATTTTGAGACTTGATGACAGCAGTACCACATTGCTGCATAGTTGTAATGAATTATCTTATGAGCCAGCTGTCATCTTTGAGAGCTTCATAAACAACAACTTATTTTCCTTGCAGTTTCACCTTGACAAGGTTGGCATCTGGATACTTATTTGAGGAATGGTTTCCCCAGATAGTGGCATTCTTTACATTATTAGCAGTCATACCAAGTTTAAGAACAATTAGAACTTTAGCTCAGGTTGTGATCCAAACTAGTCAAGCAACTGAAGTTCTCCTTGGGGATGGATGGAACTGACTTGGAGACAGTTGGGCAATTGGTATTGGCTGGGTTAGTAACAATAATAACTTCTTGGTGTATTTCTCCAAGGCTGCACTCTAGCATTTGAAGATTTTCATATTTACTTTCAGTAAATCTTTCCTCTCCATGCCTTTACTTCTTGGCATGGAGCCCACACGGATGACCACATCCAGATTTTTGAAGGCAGGTTCTTTATCTGTTGTAATGACATCTTTTAGGTGGGAAAGAGAACAGTCTTTCAGTTCCACTAGAATACTATCCAGGAAGACCATCATGAGGGTGATATCTAATAGTACAAGAATAGGGCAGTGTTGGTCTTTACCAAAGACAGATATATTTTCAATACATTTTCAGATACATTGCTATATAGCAATGAATATACAATTTGACTAGCTGCTCCAGTCATAAGGACTCTGATTGGTTGAGACATGATTGGGAGCTACACAGACAATTTTAGCACCTGCAAAATGAGTCTCAGGAAGTCAGGCCACCTCTCACAATGGTTATTTTTTAATGATAATCATTTATTTGAGTTAACACTTTATGTCTTAATTATACATGCCAATGCAGAGCAATCCATTTGCAGATCACAAGTATCTGATATATTTTTGATACTGTGCTTCAGAAAAGTTTCCTATATTGATAACCATGATAATGATTTTGACTTTACTTTTGTCAATTGTGTTTTAAATAATCGTATAAATATATATCCTATTGCATTGTTAAAATTTCTTTTCTGATTTGGATTTTACCTGTGATCAATATGTGTTAATAGATCTCTATTCCCCCATATTTATTTAAGTATAATTGACAAATAAAAGTTGTATATATTTAAGGTGTACAATGCGATGTTTTGATATACATAGACATTGTGTAATAATTACCACAATCAAGATAATTAACATATGCATCACCTCACATGGTATTTATATTTGTAAGTGTGTGGTAAGAACACATAAGATCTACTAGTTATAGTCATCATGTTGTATTAATAGATTAGATCTCTGGAAGTTATTCATCCTGCATAACTGAAACTTTTAGGCCCTTTGACCAACATTTTTCTATTTCCTCCAACCCCTATGCCCTGGTAACCACCATTATACTCTCTGCTTTTGAGTTCAACTTTTTTATATTTTGCATTATCAGTGAGATCATATAGTATTTTTCTTTTTGTGTCTGGCTTAGTACACTTAGCATAACGGCCTTCAAATGATGGAAACAACCTAAGTGTTCATCAATATATGAATAAAATATTATATATGTGTGTATATATATATATATGATAGAATGTTATTCAGCCATAAAAAAGAAGGAAATCTGCCATTTGTGACAAAATGATAGTATTGATAGATCTTAATAGCAAAATCTCCAGTGGATCTTTTAAATCTAGAAAATCTTCATGAAACAATGCAGAAGATTTGGATTGAGTATTTTAAGGGCAGATGTTAGCAATTAGCTGGTATTCTGATTCCAATTCCACCAATCATTTCATTGCATGTAATCCTCAATTCTAGCTGATCATCAGAAGCAGTTTTATACTACTGAGAGTGGGTTTGAGACTCAGCATTTAAAAAAAATCTTGCCTGGCCACTTTGATACAAATAGCCTAACATTCATTAACAGAACAGATTTAAAAGTACTCATTACACATTTACCCATCAGAATTAGTCAATGCTCAATATGTATTTGCTAAATTTTAAAAAGGGAAAATATGGTGAGGTTATACTACTCTAAAAGATATTTAATCTTTTATTCATGTGCCAAGATGTTTTTTTAAAAAAATTGATTGTTTTGTTCTTGCTGATTTGTTTCAGTTCTTTGTAGATCCTGGATATAACCTTTTATCAGATGTGTAGATTGTGAATATTTTCTCCCATTCTGTATGTAGGTTGTCTATTTGCTCTGTTGATTATTTCCTTACCTGTGCAGAAGTTTTTTAATTTAATCAAGTCCCATTTATTTATTTTTGTTGCTGTTGTATTTGCCATTGGTGTCTTTTTCATAAATTCTCACTACTGGGTAATCTACCCAAAGGAAAATAAATCTTTTTTTCAAAAAGACACCGGCACTCAAATGTTTATTGTAGCACAATTCAAAATTACAAAGATATGGAATCAACCCAACTGCCTATCAATTCATGAGTGGATTAATAAAATGTGGTATATGTTTACCATGAATAAGCAAAGAAAGAAAGAAAGAAAGAAAGAAAGAAAGAAAGAAAGAAAGAAAGAAAGAAAGAACGAACGAACGAACAAAAAACATTGATGCCAGGGTTCCAATAACTCCAGCCAGACTTAGTTCACTGACTAACTAGTTGTTTGTTTATGGGCAAATCACTTAAATATTCTTGGCCCAAGTTTTCTCATTTGTAAAATGTTGAGCTTAAAATAAACAATTTATAAGACATAAAAGCTCTGATACTTCATTATCTCAATTATAATAGTCTTTGGTTCAGAGCATTTACTCATAAAATTAGAGAATTTTTCACTCTATAAAGAAGGAGTATCTGAATAAAAGTATATTTATATGTGTATGATAAAATTTAGTTCAGTGAACACATGTCAGACTGAAAAGAGGTTTCTTGTGGCCTGATGCCAATTTATCTTTGACCATATACTATTTAATATTTTTATCTATAATTTCATTAAGTTATGGATGTAAGATGTCATGCTCAACAAATTTGTTAAGATAAATAATTTGTTAAGATAAATTTGTTAAGTTAAATAATACATAAATATTTTATAGTCTTCTGACATATATATTACACATATTTGGAAAATGGGCATAATCATAGACTACTAAAAGATTATCAAATGTTTAGAGCATTTTCAAGTTGCGAAAAAGGCAATACAAAGTAAGGACATAGTTAAGAATCTGGGCTTGGGGAAGCAGACTGCTTGAATTCAAATTCCTCTTTTGCATTCAGCACCTGATTGACTGAACAATTTGTTTCTCTCCTTTGTGTTTAAATTTCATTAACTATAAAATTAAGATAATATTAGTGCCTATTTAATACCTATTAAAATTTAATATGCCAAAATTAGCAATAACAGAGCCTGGTACATTTTAAGTTTTGTATCAGTGTTAACCACAAATAGCATGAAGAATGCTCTGCCTTTCGTGTGGGAACCTCATGAGCTTGCGTGGTCTAGAAGGCCAGGTCTGTGCAGCTGCTTATATCATTGGCTAAACGGTGACTTCTCTCCCCAGTAATCTGGGCATAACCTCTGGAACCCAATATATACTCTCAACTTTTGAGAATTCCTGGGCTTCAGTGCCTCCATGTGAAATGGGCTGCATCAGTCCTCATTGTTAATTAAGTAATAGATGCCACAGCCAGAACACCTCACATTCATATCCTATGAACCTATTTTATCAGCCTGCTGGTGTGGTGAAATTTCAGACAAATGCCCTCAGGTTCCCTTGGAACTCACTGACAAAATGCCAAGACTGTGAGATAAAACTCACATTCATAAATTAGCTTTTTAAATAGAATGGTATGTTTTATGGACTCCATGTGGCTTCTGAGAGAACACTGACTTCTATCATAACTTTGATTTTCATATTAAACAAAAAGCCGTAGGATATGCAATTTTAAAATGTTGTGTGATGTCAAGTTGATTTACAATTGTTTTTAGTACATTGAGATTCTGTTATACAATTACAGTTGTCTTCTTTGAATTAAAGGTAAAGTTATGGTTTCATCATTAATTTTGTATACTCATTTGATAAATAAATCAAGATCTTGTCTAGGAAAGTCTCAGATAATGTATTTTAGTCTTTTGATTGCTTCTTTCTTATTTTGTAGAACTCCACAAGAGCAACTTCTTAACATGCTACCGGATACACTTATACATCCATGTAAAACCACTAGTGAGGCACAGTGTTCTCAAAATGAAAATGATGAAGATAGTGATGGTTCGTTCAGATTTATTAGATATTTTTAAAATATATTATTTTAAATTATATACACTAAATATTAAGAAGCATCTGCTTTTGCTTTTCTTTAACATATCATTCTCAATTGTGCTATGTAATTCTTTATCTCCAGATCAAAAATCATGCACACTCACTTCTTCACATTCTCTAAATTTACTCTGCCTTAATTTAAATATTAATAATGTCATTATTGACATTAAAAATTGAATGCTAAGAAAATGTGTATTTCATTTGACCTAGGAAAAGTGACAATATTTATCGTTGTGTAGATGTACAGAACACCATCCTTTTATTTGTTAGTTATATAATTTGAAGAAAGGAAATTATCAAGTAAGATATATCCTTTGATGATAATATTTTTAAATCTTATTTCCTAGTTGAAGAGATCAAAGTACAACATCCAGATCCTTTTCTGCCAGTTGAAGAATTAAACATAGAGAGACCTGAACCATCTCTAAAGATAGTCGAACTTGATGATGTGAGTGCATAGTTACCATTCACATACCTTAACAAACAGGAAATTCATAACATTTAGTTACATCTACATATTATTTTCTACAATATTTCTTTCATAGCTCAATATAGTTTAGTAGGAAATTTACCAGTGAATTTAAATATGCTGATAAGAGTAAAACAGAATTTTTTATAGAGAGTAAATTGGTGAGCTGAACTGGTATTGTCATTTGTTTTGTTTTGTTTTGTTTTTGGAAGCAATGCAGTATGGGAGATAAGAAGGCATGTCACTATTTTAACTTATGGCAATGTAATTTGGTGTTTTGTTAGTTTAGTTCTTTATGTTATCAGGCTTTTTAGCAAAGATCAGTCCCTTTGATTGCATGGTATCTATTTTATAAAATTTAAGTGAAAATTTAGTTTCTTGAAAGTCATTTAATATTATTTTCTGTTTAAAGGAAGAAATAGTATTTAATATTTAAGAGGTTTAGTATAATGATAACATGAACACAAACCTCTAGAAGACACCAAAATGTAATCAGCTAGAGCCAGAGCCAGAGCCATTCAGAGCTGAAGCTCCAGCCTGAAGGTTAAGGGTTAGACTCAGTGCATTTCTGACTTCTTAGTTATCTCAAAGCTGAATGTACCATTTGTCCTAGGTATTCCTCTTATTGTGGCTGTTATAGAAAAAGACTAAAATAGGCAAAGTATCTCTATAAATACTTCTTTAGATTGACAGGTTGATAGCTTCTGTTTATTTATTTTTTTCTTTTGCCTAGTAACACTTTTATTTTTCTTCTGGATAAATTTGAGATATTGGACAAATACACACACACGTGTGTGAGTGTGTGTGCTATTCATTAAATTGTTGATACATAGAGGAGTAAACTTATGATGTGCCCATCACAGAACTAAAAACTCTTTAGTCACTACTCTACTTGGCAGTTAGTACTTACCTTGCTAAATATAAGTTATTATTGTTGGTCCTAGATGTGGTAATAGTGATAAAGTGACAGACACCGCAAATACCCTCAATAAATATCAGTTGAATTTTTTTAGTTTTCCTGGAACTCATGTGTTATAAAATATAATAGAGCTCTCATGACATTACTTGTAGGAAGAAAGTACTCTAAATATCATCCATAAATTAGTTGGTTAATATATAAAATTTATTAAATATACTAATATTATACAATTTATGTAATCTTTTAATATATACATAACATTTATATAAATATTAAATTTATATAACATACATTTAATAAGAAGTATGAAGAGGAATTTGAAGAACCAGGAAACACTGTGCCTTACAAAGTTGAATTAGCTGATGCAGACATTCAACAAAGGTAAGATCTTTCAAATTTACTTTGCATGATTACTAAAAACCCATATCAAAAAAAATCAACTATCTTTTTAAATGAGAAACTCATTGTGTCAAAAACATGTGACTTTAATGTTAAGAGTATATTTTACTAAAGCCATATTTAAATTTGCATGCAATGTTGCTAATATTTAATATTTAGCAATTACAAAATTGTCTATAGTGATATGTTTGTACTCTCACCTAATATTTGGATTATTTAATAGATTATACTGAACTTAGGAATTGCTATTATTTAAAATGTTTGACAAAATCTGGTATGTTTCGTATAAGCTTTTTGCTTTTCTCCAAAGATACTCTGGATTCTTTTTACTTTAGTTTGCTATGAACCCTAAATAAAAGGTTTTATAAATAATTAGATTGAGAAACTAAAAGAGCTCTTGTGCTACAGTGTTTCCTAGGTAGATTTTTAAATGTGTGATACAAAAATAAATGAAGTATAATGGTTCACTTTATAATTGTTTTGTAGAATTTTGTCATTTCCAAGTGAAAAATAATATCTAACTGTATCTTTTAGTAATGTTAAAAATTACTCAAGTCCCTTTTGCTGTTAAGACATTAGGATTTCAGGTGTTTGACTACAAAGTATTAACTTGAGTAAACAGTGGAATGAAGTTCCTATTAAGTGTCCCCTTCACCAATTCTTTGTTCAGATCAACTTACGCTCCTATCAGCATTTTGCAACAGCTATGGGCCTGAGTGATGCCCTTGGGCTGAAAAAGCCCCATGTTTAGATACAAAGAACCAGATAACTAGAAGCAAATGTACTTTTCGAAGCAGGGTTTTGGCAGGAGACAACTTTTTGTTCAGCAGATAAGAGGTTTATATCCACTTCTGTATCTCCAAGGAAATGAATGACATTTTTGTTCTCTAATTTGATTCTTTTATATATCTTATCACATGTCTTTGCTTTGACCCCTATGTTCGGTGTTAGAGAAGGTGGAGGAAGTTACTGATCATGTTTTGGCAGTAGTTTTAGAATGTTGGTTTGGAGGTACCCGTAGTTAACTACATTAACTTTATCTCTCTACTGGGGAGGATGAGTGACACAAAAGCACCTTTTTGGTTAAGTATAATCCATGAATTTTATGGTGGTTCTCTGTAGAGTTTACATAAATATCAACTACTATTAAATATATTATTCAATTCATAAAGAATGTTACTTAATTGTAACTATGCTTATAGATAGTAATCATTATGAAACCTAAATACCACATGCTGTTTTTAAGTCATTGATGAACAAATATTTTTATATAGTAATAAAACATTGATTTCATAAGATTTTAATGAGTTTGAAAGATGACACTCCATTTTTAGAAGAAAGTGAGAAATCAAACTTATTTCAGTATGTTTTAAAAAAGAAACTTTCAATTTAAATTTTGCACTTCAAATTAATTTTGTTTAGTTGCTTATTCCTTTTACATCTATTATACTATTTACTTGCTTCTAGTTTAGAATGTGTTCACAGTAAGGTTAAAATAAATATTACATTAATGTAAACAACCCTATTCCATTAAGGTTTTACTATTTTTGTTTTAATAAACTGAGACTCCTTTATTTTCTTTTGTATCATTTCTTTCAACTTTATTCTTTTGTTTGTCCCTACACATGGAAGTTATGCATTTCATGATTATCAGAAGAATAATTTTCCATATGAAAATGGCATCTATCAACATCATGTTTTCAACAACGGGAAAATAGACCTATCACATCTTTGTCTGAGAAACAGCCCTACATATTGTAAAGATAATTCAAAAGGTAGCTTTTTTCTTAATTGCTTAATAGTATTTACAGTTCATGTTGGTAATTTAATGAAACCAATATGTATGGTAGTCTATAAAAGCTTTATCATTATGGTGTTCATTTTAAAACCAGAAAATTTAGAGCTCAGAAGAAAATTAGTTGAAAATATATAATTTTCGAGCAGATACTGTTTTTAGTCCATGGACAACAGTGGGTATATTCATGAGAAAAATCAGCCAATATAGGGATCTCTAAAAGTGATTATGGACAGAAATACTGTTAAAAGATAACATGGAAGACCTTTTAATGACAGAAGCCTGATTGGCAACGTATTGCCTTCACTTGCATTAAATATCTTGCAAAAATATTCAAATTTGGCATAAAGGCTCATATGAGACAAACCTAAACCAAACAAATCATCTTGTTTATATTTCTATGTTATTATTACTAGTAATTTCCTTGGGATCTATTAATATAAATTAGAATGCTTTATTATATTATATTATGCTATATTATATTATGCTATTAATATAAATTAGAATATACATATCAATTTTCATATTGTGAGATCATCACTTAAAGAGATTCTGACCTGGGAGTCATATTTTGTTTCCAGTTCTATGTTTAAATCTCTATGTGACCTTGAACATGTCACTTTCTTAGACCTCATTTTCCTAAGCAAATATAGGAACTAGATAAATATCAGGTTTCCTTTTATGTATTATATTTGGTCTATGTAGGATTTTAAGAAAAACCAATAAATATATCTTATGTGAAGACTGTGAGAGATACCAGAAGGCATATTTAAAATGAGTAGTTGTAAAACTGATGATTACTCTCTGATTGGGAAGCAGAAGATAGAAAACAATAAATTTGTGGTAATCCTGCTAGTCATGACATTTTCAACTAAGCCACTAAATCTTCATGGGCAAGTATGAACTATAGCACGAGGGAATTTAGGACTGTACAATGCTGCAGGTATGGTCCAGAAGATGAGAGTTGTTTGACCAAGCAAAGCATGGAGTTCCTGTTGCCTTAGGGAAAATGCTGAACATAAATGCCTATATAAATGTTATTTAAATACATAGTTTTAAAACATGTATTTTTTAGAGCAGTTTTAGGTTCTCAGCAAAACTGAGCATGGTATGGTTTTCCAACTGTTTACATCCTTCCTCAATATTTCTTAGTTCTCCCTGTAGAGATCTTTCACCTCCTTAGTTAAATATATTCCAACAACAGTCAAACTGAGAACCAAATCAAAGACTCAATACCCTTCACAATAGCAAAAAAGACAATAAAATACCTAGGAATATATTTAATGAAGGGTATGTGGTGATATCTCATTTTTGTTTTTTTCCCTAAAGACATGTGATGTTGAGCATCTTTTAATATGCTTATTTGCTATGTGTCTATTTTCTTTGTTGAGCTATCCATTCAGGCTTTTTGCCTATTTTTTGATTGGGTTGTTGGATTTGTTATTGTTGAGTTTTAAAAGTTATTTGTATATTTTGGATAATACTATTTTATCAGATATGTCTTTCCAAATACTTTTCCAGCCTATGGATTATCTTCTCATTATCTCAAAAGTGTTTTTCACAAAGCATAAGTTTTACTGAAGTTCAGTTTGTCAATTTTTTCTTTGATGTGTCTGAAAAGTCATTGTCATACCCAAGGTCATCTAGGTTTTATCCTATGTTATGTTTTGGGAGGTTTATGGTTTTACATTTTACATTCAGGTCTATAATCCATTTTAAGTTAATTTTTTTTTTTAAGATAAGGTCTCATTCTATCTCCCAGCCTAGAGTGCAGTGGTGCAATCATAGCTCATTGCAACCTCCAACTCTTGGATTCAAGCTATCCTCTTGCTTCAGTCTCCAAAGGAGCTAGGACTACAGGCATGTGCTGCCACACCCAGCTAATTTTTTAAAAAAAATTTGGTAAAGACAGGGTCTATGTTGTACAAGCTGGCCTCAAATTCCTGGCCTCAAGCTATCCTCCTGCCTTAGCCTCCCAAAGAACTTGGAATACAGGTATTAACCACTGATCTCAGCTAATTTTGAGTTAGTTTTTGTGAAGAGTATAAAATCTATATCTAGATTCATTTTTTTACATGTGGATATCTAGTTGTTTCATTTATTTAAAAGACTATCTTTTCTCTACTGTATTGCCTGTGGTCTTTTATCAAAGATCAGTGACTATGTTTATATGGTCCTACTCTGGGCTCTCTAGTCCATTCCATTGATCTATTTGTCTATATTTATGCCAATACTACACACTGTCTTAATTGTTGTAGATTGATAGGGATTCTTGAAATAGAGTGGTCTCATTCTTTTGACTTTGTCCTTCTTCAGTATTGTGTTGGCTATTCTGGGTCATTTGTTTTTCTATATAAACTTTAGAATAAGTTTGACAATATCTACACAGTAAGTTGGGATTTTGATTAGGATTGCAGTAAATCTATAGTTTAGAAAAAACTGATATCCTGACAATATTAAATCTTCTTATGCATCAACATGAAATATTTTTCCATTTATTTAGTTCTTTAATTTCTTTCATTAGAACTTCATGGTTTTCCTCATATAGATCCTGTACATAATTTATTAGATTTATACTTAAATATTTCATTTTGGGGGTGCTAATATAAATAGATTTATGTGTTAGGTTTCAAATTCATTTATTCATTACCAGTGTAGAGGAGCCTGATTGACTTTTATATGTTTATCTTTTGTCTTTCAACCTTGCTATTATTTTTTATTAGTTCCAGGTATTTTTTTTTTTGTGAGTCTCTTAGATTTTCCAAATAGACAATGTCTTACTTATCATTTTGTATACATTTTATTTCCTTTTCTTTTCTTACTGTATTAGCTAGAACTTCTAGTATGATATTGAAAAGTATTGGTGAGAGGGGGACATCCTTGCCTTTTTCCTGATTTTAGCACAAAAGTTTCTACTTTCTCACCATTTAATATGTTAAAGCTATAGGGTTTTTTGTAGATGTTCTTTATCAAATTAAGGAAGTTCCTTAGTTAAATATATACCTAGATATTTTATTTTCTTTGTTGCTATTGTGAAGGGTATTGAGTCTTTGATTTGGTTCTCAGTTTGACAGTTGTTGGCGTATAGGAATTCTACTGATTTCTGTATGTTGTTTTGTAAGCTAATACTATGCTGAAATCTTAAGTAAAAAGAAGAAATTGGGAGGCATCCACTTACCAGACTTCAAGCTATACTACAAGGATATGATAACTAAAACAGCAGTGCATTGGCACAAGAACAGAGACATAGACCAATGGAACAGAACTGAGAATCCAGATATAAAACCATCCTCCTATAGCCATCCAGTCTTTGACAAAGCAGACAAAAACATACACTTGGAAAAAGAATCCTTATTCAATAAATGATGCCTGGAAAATTGGATAGCCATATGTAGAAGACTGAAACAGGATCCACACCTTTCATCTCTCACAAAAACCAACTCATGGTAGGAAACAGACTTAAGCATGAAACTGTAAGAATTCTAGAAGAAAATGTTGGAAAAACTCTTCTAGACATTGGCCTAGGCCAAGAGTTTATGAAGAAGATCCCAAAGGTAATCACAGCAAGAACAAAAAGAAATAAATGGGACCTGATCAAATGAAAAGGCTTCTGCATAGCCAAGAGCAAACAGACAATCTACAGAATGGGAGAAAATATTCACATGCTGCACAACTGATAAAGGGCTGATTACTAGAATATGTACAGAACTCAGGAAAATCAGCAAGAAAAAATCAAACAACCCTATCAAAAAGGGGGCAAAAGACATGAACAGAAACTTTTTAAAAGAAGGTAGACTAATGGCCAAGAAACATATGAAAAAATGCTCAACATTTCTAATCATCAGTGAAATGCAAATGAAAACCACAGTGAGATATCACTTAACTGCAGTGAGAATGGCCTTTATCAAAAAGTCCAATATAATAAATGTTGGCGTGGATGCGGAGAGTCCCACTGCTGGTGGGACTGCAAACTAGTACAACCTCTGTGGAAAGCAATATGGAGATACCTCAAAAAAGTAGAACTACCATTTGGTCCAGGAATCCCATTACTGGCATTTATCCAAAGGGAGAAAAGACATTCCATAAAAAAATTATCTGCACTAGAATATTTATAGAAGCACAATTCATAATTACAAAGATGTGGAATCAACCCAGTGCCCATCAATACATGAGTGGATTAATAAAATGTGGTATATATATATCATGGAGTTCTACTCAGCCACAAAAAACAATGGTGATCTGGCACCTCTTGTATTATCCTGGATAGAGCTGGAGCCCATTCTACTAAGTGAAATATTGCAAGAATGGAAAAACAAGCACCACATGTACTCACCATCAAATTTGTATTAATTGCTTAACCCTTAAGTGCACATGTAGTAATAACATTCATTAGGTGTCAGGCAGATAGGATAGGGTAAAAGGGGATGGGTATATCCACACCTAATGTGTGTGATGTGCACGGTCTGGGGGATGAACACACTTGAAGCTCTGACTCGAGTGGGCAAGGGCAATATTTGTACCCTTGTAATATGCTGAAATAAAAAAAAGTTAAAAACAAAAACAAATTAAGGATATGCCATTCTTGTTTTAGTTTGTTGAGAATTTTTTTCTTTCATGGATTGGTGATGGATTCTGTCAAATGATGGATTCTGTCAAATACTTTTTCTGCATCTCTTGATTTGATCATGTGATTTTTATTCTTTAGTTTGTCTATTTGATGGATCAGATATATTTTTGAATGTTAAGTCATTATTTCTATGTCTTAGATTTTCAATGAATAGACTAAATTAAATAATACTTGTACTTTCTGCATTGCACTTTTAACATTACTAAAAGGCTGTTTTGTTACTTTTCATCAGGAATGGATACCAACAGTGGAATTTGCAATTCTACAGAAATATTATGGATGGTGGTTGTAGACATCTTTATATAGGCAATGGCATCTTTTTCTTCCAAAAAACCAGATAATTTATATTCAAGTTTAAGAGGGAAATGTAGCATTATTGTGGAAATTTCGTTCATATTGAATAGCCTTTATGATATCGTTTTATAAAAGTATTTCTCTGGCATATATGTTATTTTATTTGTCACAACATTTGTGCTGTATAAGATGTGACAGTAGTTGGACATGAAAGTTGTAAATATTATGCATAATTGCCAAGTTATATAAACATTTGAATACAACAGGTAAGTCATTTGAGCTATAAAGAAGAATGTACATCACTGGAAACTATTTTAGTAAAAGCTTCTGCTTTTATAGTCTACCTATATTTGTTCTGGAAAAAGAATAAGGGCTAACCAGATGAAGCTGTATTCAATCTGAATAATGATATACATACTTTTATTTACATTGAAAGCAATGTGGTATAAACATTTTTAAAGAATTTTTGTTCTTCAGAAAATGTAGACTAGGGTTTCAGCAACCTGCCTGCACATTATAATCACCTGGAAAACTTAATGGGGGGAAATTTAAATGGCCAGTGCCTGAGCCCCACTCCCACTATCTGATTTAATTGGTTTAGGGTCAGGCCCATACACTGACAATTTTAAAGTATACCTGTAGATGATTTCGTTCTGCAGCCTGGGTGAAAACGAATGATTTACTTCAGACATAATGAGGTGTGTGACTGATATAATCTTGCTCATTTTGTAGCTTTCTAGAGGCAGATGTCCTGCTACACTTTCTCTGTGCCCCCAACTGCTGCTATTCTTTCATCTGGAAGTTTTCCCTATGCCCTCTCCTTATCATTAGGCATGCTAGGGAAAAGAGGTAGAATGTGGAAGAAATGTTCCCTCTGCATTACTTTTCATCGATTGTGGTTGTAAAATGCGAGTAGAAGTTGAGGTGGAGAAGTTGGAATTAAACCATAAGCTGAAATAAAAATGTGCATCAATTTTAAGATTTCACTGCAAAATATAATCTTGCCTCCTTCCATTAGTCTACCTCATTAATGTTTGGCTGTATAAATAAATTATGAATACCATGTATGAATGTAAGCATAGTAAAAGTAAAATTCAGTGAAAGAATTTGAATAAAATAGTGTTCATTGATAAAGGTTTGTTTTTTTTTTTACCACAGAACTCTTGGTTTATAAACAGTTTAATTAATTTATTTGTTTAAATTTATTTATGTGCCTTTTATAAATCTGTGTTTTCAACAGCAGGAACTTCAAATACAGATTTTGACAACACTGTGGATTCCAACGTTTATTCTTCTGATATTGAAAAAATAGAGGAAAGCAGCATCTTTGAAAGAAATTTAAAAGAAAAGACTATAGATATAAAAAGTAATCAAAAGTGTGATGATTCCTATATATCACCTGGGAGCAAAGATTCTTTACCAAGTATAGAAAAACCTTCCATTGAAGAGAAATTATCTCAAGACAACAAAGAACCCTTGGTATTTAGCAATCTGCATGGGAGGCCAAATGTTGAAGATTCTAAAACCAGAGAGTCGCCACTGGTAAATCTCTATTATGTTTATTATATTAAAATTTAATAAGAAATTTCACAAGAAAATGTCATAGTGACACAATACATTCTTAAGTTACTTTCCATTGGCCTTAAAATGTGTTACATTATATTATTGTGAAGTAGGTGAAGGCTGACTCATATGGGAAAAACATTAATGACTTCCAGGACAAATTTTAATATGGTGAATGCCATTTTAACAAATGGCTTTCTGCAACAAATAATACTTTAAGGCTTACCTTATGCACTATAGTAATTGTGCTGTTACTTTTCCAAATGAAATTCATTATTATGAATAATACAGTGTAATAAATCCTTTTTAGCTTTTTACTATAGTATAGTCACTGGTTAAAATGAAATAAATGCAGATTTGTAGATAGAACTGGTTTCTGTGGCTTAATGTAAGTATAAGGTGAAGAAGATAATTCTTTCAGGAATATGGCTAACAAAGAAATAGAGGTGTAGTTTTTGTTGCTCATCAAAGAACAAAAATGTAAAATAGATCATTATTGCATTCTTGCCAAATTTTAAAACTATATTTGAACCTCCATTCTATATACTAGAAAACTTTAGTAATTCTGACTATTACCAATACATTCTTTGGAAATTAGTCAAACATTTTAACAACCCTTTGGAGTAAGTCAAACATTTTAACAACCCTTAAAATTCCTTTATGATAAATCTCAATGGTGCCCACATTGAAGACAGATCCAAAAAAGCAGAAGAGTTAATCCTTGAGAGCTGCTACTTCTGCTGAGGACTGGCTTCCCGTGGTGCCCACTTTGTGAAGGGGTATGCCTTTGTGAGGTGAGAAATCGGAACTGAGACCACTGCAAAAACTTAGATCCCTAAAGTTCTGCTCAGTCACTGAAGTAATACACTGGGAGGAATGAGAAATACCCACACATGCAACAAGATTAGGGGAAACTGATTTCCTTAGGAAATTTGTGTCAGGTCAATAAAATATCTGACTTCAAAAGTGGAAATCTTAGGCTTTCATTTAGCACAAGTTCAGATATACCTATTCAAATACATATTTGAATACACACTTCTTGTTTGGAATTTTTAAGCCAAGAAATTAACATTATTATTGTTAGTGCATGCCTTTAATACTTTAATGTATCTGGCAGAGGTAAATCCTAATGCTTTGTAGAAAGGCATCTCTACAGGCTAACTCAAAATAAATTCTCCAAAATAAAGCCCCACTACAGATGGGCTTATCTTCCCCATCCATGAATGGAGAAAAAAATTGATCCTAGCATGAATTTCAGCAAAGAGAACAAACAATAGAGTTAGGTGCCACCTGCACATACAGTGGGTTATATTATTAGGACAGGATTTCTCACCTTAGGGAGTCCAATTTTTTTATATTGGGCAGTAAGCCCATCTGACTTTTGCCCTAGAGAAGATATTATCTTTATTACAATGAACAGTAAAACAACCTGCTCTTTGGTCTAGAAAGAGACACAATCTATCCTGTGAGATTATATTTAAAATACTTCAAGATAGACAGGAAAGAATCCAAGCACTTAATAATAAGATATTATGAACTGCTCTATTTATGAAGGCCAATCAGAAGGTCTTAAGATTCAAATTATATTCACTGAAATTATAACTATGGAACATAATAAACAGCATATTAAATATTAATAAATAGATGATTAGTAACCTGGAAGATAAATTTTTAAAAAATGCTTGTATTGCAGCAAAGATACATAAAAAATTAGTATGTGTGAAAGAGGGATTATAAAATATTAACAAAGTATTATTCCAGAGCAATATAAATAAAAATCAATCTACACTATTACATATATTTTTGAGACAAGTCATAACATTATAGACAGTCTTAAAAGCAACCAGAGGTAATGGAAGATTATCTCCAAAAAGCAATTACTATATTGACAGTAAAATACTCATACACGCAACTTATAGTCTTAACACATGACATAGTGGAACATTATCTTTAATGTTCTAAGAGAATTGACTAACAATCTAGAATTTTAAGGTTCGTGAAATTGTCATTCAAGACAGAGTAAAATCATGGTATGTTTAGACAAAGGCTCAGGTAATTTACTTCTTACTACCCTCCTTGAAAGAACAACTGAAGGATATACTTCAGGAAGAAAGAAATTGAACCCAGAAGGAAGAAATAGGATGTAAGAAATTGGTGCGGGGGAAATGGCAAATATATTAGATGTATTATAAAATAATTATTACCATGCCTAAGTTAGAATTATAAGAAAATAAATTTGAATGAAAATAATATAAAACCATAACTTACAATATTGTGTTGAAACTAGTAAGGTCTTATGTTGTAAAGAAGAGTGGAAATCATTGACTAACTACAGTGTTTTAGAAAATTATACGTGTTAAATACTTTGAGTTACAGTTAAAATATTACAGACATTACAGATACAATGTATTATCTAAAACAGTAAAGGAAAAAGAGAATATAGAAAACTTAATTAATTGAAATAGGAAAGAAATGCATCAAAGTGAAAATAGTATGGTTAGTGTTAGGAGTAAAGTTCTTCTTCTGTCTCTTGTGTTTTTGCACATTTATTGAGTGAAAGCACTAGTTACCTTTGTTCCAAAGTATCTTTTCAAGGGTGCTTATATAGCAAACAGCCTTGGAAGGTAGAGATTGTGTCTCTCTCCAAAGCAAAGAGCAGGTATGTTTATTGTCCAGTGTTATAAAGATAATATCTTCCTCTAGGAAGGTCAGGCAGGCTTACTGCTTAGTATGAAAGAATTGGATTCCCTAATTACTGATATATCAGTAATTACGTGAATAAGTTATATAATGTGCATATCTTCATCTTTTTAAGTATTTCATAATTAGAAATGAAATGTTTAAAAAGTTACTAATTGTATTTTGACTCTGTATATGGCTATTGTAAAAAACATGTTCCTTTGTTAAAAGTGGTAAATGATGAGATTATTGGGCATAGTGCTTTATATATCGTGAATTATTCAGGAAACAATTACTCAAATTTACTGAAATATTCTCACCAGATTTATTGAGGATTTATGAGAATTTTTTAGTATTATCCACTTGGATGTTGAAAAGAATCTGCATATAGCACAACTATTTTGATTTTGGGATAACAACAACAGAATTGTTGCTTCGCTATTTTTGAAGAAGGCAGTAATTACCTACAATTTTAGGTGAGGCACTCCTTAGTCTATGTCGAGGATAGTTAAATGCTTTTCTGGAGAGGACTACTTATTTCCTTGCCCCTCATATTCCCATAAAGGGAAGGAGACTAAGCTTCATCTCAAGAAGGGTGCAGAATTGGAATGAACCCTGCCAACCCAACACCTTACTCAATTCTCTGTATTGAACGAGGAGTAATAACTGGTTAAAGACTATCAGAATTTGATATCCACCAGGCTTTATTTACCAGGGCATGGAAATGGCCTTGAGATAAATTTGGCTCATTATATTGCTAAGATGTCTCTTTCTTTCTACCTCTCCCTGCACTTCCACGCCCACCTGTTTTTATGTGTGTCTGCTATTTTCCTTTTGTGTATGTGTCTGTTTGGATCTATTTCTGATCTCCTCTCTTTCTTTGGATCTCTTCTTTACCAGCAAGCTCTCAATGGAGTGTTGTCCTTTTCTACTTCCCTTCTACAAGTCTTCATGTAATAAACTCACTGGGAAAAGTTTTCCTTGTCATTCTCCTCAGTTCAGTAAGAGAGGAGTAGGGAATCATGTATTACCCTCAGGCCCTGCCCATTTTCCAATCCAGTTTTCCAGGGAACCTTCAATTTAGGCAATTAATACGGTGACTTGCATTCCGCCTGACCTCCTGGCCTGCTCTCAACTGATCAGAGTCTGTCAGGGCAGCTGTGACTTAAATAGGAGCCCCCTGCCCCAAATTCCAGCAGTGTTTTTTTACTTCTTTTGTGTGGTGATATATTCAATATACCACCCTATCGGATTAATGTAAAAGGTCTATCAATAAGTTTAGATGTTTATTCAAAGAAGGGTATGTGTGGTTAGGACATATTACTGTTTTATCATTTAACACTATAAATTGCTCAGTATAAAATATATTCTAACAGAGTTAGCTCTGGAAACAATCTGAATGAGCATTTAAATTCCTGGGATCCATAACATCCTCACCGGCTCAAACCTGTTGAAATAATCAAAAGCCAGTGACGTGTAAAATGGCTTACATGGTTATTGTTTTTTTCAAATAGATGAGACTAAATGTAGTTTTGGACAGTAGTAAAGTAGTTGTATGTACACTTGCCTTTTCCTCATAGGGAATGTTTGACTGAGAGACTTGCAATTTGTTCAGGAAGAATCTGTCCTAGGATTTTAAAGGAATCTTCAACAAACTAATGGATCTCTAACTTGAGGATTGCCCTTTTTATGAATAAAATAAACTATATTTTAATCCATTCCTAGGCAATTATCTCTGAGGGATAGAAAAGTGTAAACAGCTTCACAGAAATTATCCACCACTTTCCAATTGTAAAAGGATTTAAAATGAGTGGTGAAGATTCTTAAGATCCTCCCTGGAATCACTGAAGTTGTTAGGTCACAGCTAGAGAGAATTTGAGGAGTTGCAAGACAAAAGGTAACCCACAGGGGGCTGTAAGATAAAGAGAGCTTTCTAAAGAGGCCATCAGAAGAATTGACACTTCACAGTTTGCGGACTAAATTTTTGCTTCTGAATAGTTAAGTGGTTGAATCTACTTTCTTTTCATCCTTAATGACTAGCCCTGAACTGTTTTTATTCTCCTCCTGCTCTAGCAGAAGGCATTCACTGAGAAGAACTACTTAGAAATCTATTGTGCTCCATCCAAATTGAGTGTAAGATTGTTCATTTTGCACTTCAGTTTCAACAAATTTATTTCTTCATAAAGTGGAACTTCCTATGGAATTAAGTACTAAGTTGTAGGGCAGCAGTTGGGAAGAACATGAACTAGTCAGAGGTCCTTTGTTCTGGTTCTGAAACTTTCAATAGTTAACTTTGTGAGTTTGAACAAAAACAAATAAAATAAAATATCACTCTAAGTTTTCTTATCTGTAAATCAAGACATTTAAAACCCTTCCAGATTTGCAATTGCATAATTCAAATATGAAATTTCCTCACTAAAGTTGAGGAAATTCTGTAATTGTTAATAAATGTCTGGGAAAGCCAGGGAAGGTGTCCTGAGAGTGTGGACTTTGATCTTTGTTGGTTGCTAACTTTGTTTTCTAATATGTTCTCATTTCTATGATTTATAAATTTGTATAGAGTTATAGCAATTTCCTTTATATTATTTAATTCCTTGAAACAGACTGTATTGGGCATTAGAGTCATTAAGGATTTGTTAAATACTACTGATAGCTACTTTGATTATTTTAAGCTCATCTGGAACTCTTCTGAATTACTCATCTGTTTCTTAGCTAGATTCTTGTGGCATTTTTTTTTTAATCCCAGTTATATTCTATCCCAGAATAAGAGCACATAAAAATGAATTAATAGGGTGGTAGAATAAGCCTAGATCAAACAGATCTGTGTTCAAAGCCTATGTCCGCTAGTTTCTAGCTATATAAAGCTATACAAACTTCAGAAATTGCTTATCTTCCTCTTGCCTCAGTTTCCTACTTAAATATTTGTTTCATGATGAATATTTTGCTAACTTGCATTTTGTCTACAACCATTGTCAAACATATATGCCCATTGGTATTTTACTTTCACCTTTGAAATTATTTTATGTTTAGACAAAGGCACTAGTTCAAAGGCAGTGCATATGAAAGATGCTATGTATTCCAGAATAATTTATGTGTAAAAACATTGAGAGAAGAAAATAAAAAAGAGAGAAATGACAATTTCCTTTTATTTTATTAACTTCTGTCCTCCTTGCATTGACTGTAAATTTCAGATAATTATTCCAATTGGGGTTTATACATTTTAGAAATATATATATATATATACACACACACACATATATATATATTATGTTATCATTTGTCTCCATTATTAGAACCTAAATTTTATAAGGGCAGAATTCATGCCAAGTATATAGCTGGCTATTTGATGAATGAATGTACTTCTTTTTAATTACGTAGAAAATGAATTTAATTTTGTTGAATATTTTGTTTTCTAGCTGTTACAAGAAATAGCCCTCAGAAGTAAGCCTATAACTGGACAATATCAAGGACTTGAGAGATTCTTTATTTCTGATGAAAATGAAAGAGTCAACTTACCTCCTTCTCATACTTTAGAATGCAGCTATTCCAGTACTGGGATTACATTTGCAGGTAAATTCATACATGAAATCAGATGACCTATGTACCAGCCTAACAAATTTCTAACTCTTTTTTTTTTTAAACCTCTCTGTCTTCCTCTTAGAAAACCAGGCAATTCTGTTCAATGAATAAAATTATTTCCTTCTTGCCTAGCTAAAATTATTAACCTTGTGTGAATTGCCATATATTTATATTTAAGGCTACTATCATAATGTGAGAAAACATGGCTATACTGAAACTGGGGAAAGAATATTTTTAGAATTTGGAAGCATGGCCCTTACTAAATTGTGAAATAGTGGAAACTCTTTGAATTATTTTATCAACTGTTAAATATTATATAGTGATTCTTTAATCCTATCATAAGAACATACCTCAAAATCTCAAGATCTGTGAAATTTCTGAGACATATCTGTAATTTCCTTTTCTTTTCCAATTTTGTTGTTGTAAAATACACATAACCTAACATCTAGCATCTTAATCATTTTTAAGTGTATAGTTCAGTAGAATTAAATACATGTATAATGTTGTGCAACCATAATCACCATTAATCTCCAGAACTATTTTTATCTTGCAAAACTGAAACTCTATACCCATTAAACATTAATTCATCATTCCTCCTTGCCAGTAGTCCCTAGCAAACACCATTCTACTTTATTTTTCTAATCGTTTGATTACTCTAAGTACCTTATATAACTGGAATCATACAGTATTTTGGCTTTTTTGTGAATAGCTTCTTTCACTTAGCATAGTGTCTTCAAGTTTCAACCACATTGCAGCATGTGTCATAATTTCCTTTTGTTTTCATAAAAGAAATAGGAAATATAGAAAAGTGAGGATAGAAGGTCTGAAGCTCTGTCTGCTCAGTTTCTCCTTTATGTACCTTTCCAAAATCTAAGACTCTATGGGACATAGCGTGCATATCACTGTTAAAATTGAAAAGGATTTTTTTTAAAAAAGAGTTTTACTTTCTTTTCAAAGTTGAATAATATTCCATTATATGGATATAATACATTTTGCTTATCTATTCATCCATCAATAGACACTTGGGTTTGCTTCTACATCTTAGCTATTGTGAATAATGCTGCCATGAAGATGAGTTGTACAATAGCTGTTCAAGACCCTGCTTTCAATTTTGTTAGGTATACACCCAGAAGCAGAATCAAACTACCCATATGGTAGTTTGATTTTTAGTTTTTTGAGAAACAGCCATACGGTTTTCCACGGTGGTTGTATCATTTTACATTCCTGCTGATAGGGCCAAGAGTTCCAATTTTTCCATGTCCTTGATAATACCTTTTATTTTCTATTTTTTTTTTCTTTTTTTTTTTCTTTGAGACAGAGTCTCACTTTGTTGCCCAGGCTAGAGTGAGTGCCGTGGCACAGCCTAGCTCACAGCAACCTCAAACTCCTGGGCTCAAGTGATCCTCCTGCCTCAGCCTCCCGAGTAGCTGGGACTACAGGCATGCGCCACCACGCCCGGCTAATATTTTTTTGTATATATATTTTTAGTTGGTCAATTCATTTCTTTCTATTTTTTAGTAGACATGGGGTCTCGCTCAGGGTGGTTTCGAACTCCTGACCTCGAGCAATCCTCCCGCCTCAGCCTCCCAGAGTGCTAGGATTACAGGCGTGAGCCACCACGCCCGGCTATTTTTTTAATGTACTTATTCTCTTGGGTCTTAGATAGTATATATCATTGTAGTTTATATTTACATTTCTGTAATGATTAATGTTATTGAGTATCTTTTCATGTGATTTTTAGGCATTTGTATATCCTCTTTAGAAAAATGTCTATTCAAGTCCTTTGCTCATTTTATAATTGGTTTGTTTTGTTGTTCAGTTTTAGGAGTTCTTGTATTCTGGATACTATTTCCTTATAAGATATATGGTTTGCAAATATATTCTGCCATTATTTGGGTTGCCTGTTTACTTTTTTGATAGTATCCTTTGATAGAGATTTTAAAAAAACTTTATAAAGTTCAACTTGTCTATAGTTTTTTGTTGTTGCCTATGCCTTCAGAATCATATTTAAGAAATTATTTCCTAATCCAATATCATATAGCTTTTGCCCTACTATATTTTCTTACAAGAGTTTTGTAGTTTTAGATCTTATATTTATGTCTTTGATCCCTTTTGAGTTAATTTTTGTGGATGGCATTAGGTAAAGGTCCAGATTCATTCTTTTGCGTATAGATATGAAGTTTTCCAGAACTATTTATTGAAAAGACTGTCCTCTGCCCATTTAATGGTCTAGGTAGCCTTGCCCAAAATTATTTGACTATGAGAATAGATTTTATGTGTTCTCATCACAAGAAAAATGATAAGCATGTGAGGTAAGGCATGTATTAATTAGCTTGATTTAGCCATTCTATATCATGTGTATATGTCAAAACATCATGTTGTACATCATGAATATATGTAATTTTTGACAAATAATAATAATGATAATTTTACCATATGTGAGCACTTATTTCTGGATTTTCTATTCTATTCCATTGGTCTACATGTCTTTATGCCAGTAATATACTATTTTCATTACTGTTGTCTTTGTAGTAAGTTTTAAAATCAAAAACATGAGTCCTCCAGCTTTGTTCTTGTTTATTAATATTGTTTTGGCTACTTTGGGTCCCCTGTAACCCCAAATGAAATTCAGAATGGATTTTTGTATTTCTACAATAAATGTCATTGAATTTTTGATAGGAATTACATTGAATCTGTAGATTGCTTTGGGTAGTATTGACATCATAACATTCTTAAGTCTTCTACTCCATGAACATGGGATGTATTTCCATTTATTTGTGTCTTCTTTAATTTCAGTAATGTTTTATAGTTTTCATTGTACAAGTCTTTCACCCCTTTGTTAAGTTAATTCCTAAGTATTTGATTCTTTTTGATGCTATTGTAAATGGAATTGTTTTCTTAATTTTCTTTTCAGATTGTTTATTGTTAGTTTATATAGAAATGCAATTGCTTTTTTTTCTATTGACTTTATATCCAGCCATTTGGCTGCATTCATTTATTAGTTCTAACAGGGGTTTTTTTTGTGGAATATTTGGAGTTTTCTGTATAAGATCATGCCATCTGTGAACAGAAATAATTTTAATTCTTCCTTTCCAATTTGTATGCTTTTTATTTCTTTTTCTTGCCTAAATGTTTTGGCTAGAAGTTCTAGTACTGTGTTGAATAGAAATGGTGAAAGCAGGAATCTTTGGCTTGCTCCAGATCTTAGCAGGAAAGTTTTCAGTCTTTCAACATTGAATACAATATTTGCTGTGGGTTTTTCATATATGACTTTTATTATATGAAGTCAGTTTTCTTCTATTCCTACTTTGTTGAGTGTTTTTATCATAAAAAGGTGTTGAATTTTATTAAATGCTTTTTTGGCATAAATTGAGATGATCATTTCTTTTTCTTTCATTCTGTTAATGTGGTATAGTACACTGATGGATTTTCACATGTCGAAGTATCTTTATGTTCCAGGAATAAATCTCACTTGATCATGGTGTCTACTCTTGTTAATATGTTGTTGAATTTGGTTTGCTAGTATTTTGGTGAGGATTTTTGCATCACTGCTCATAAGGAATACTGTTTTGTTGTTTTCTTTTCTTGTAGTGTCTTGTTTGTCTTTAATATTGGAGTAGTGCTGGCCTCATAGAATGAGTTGGTATCCCTCCTCTTAAACTTTTTGGAAAAGTTTGAGTAGGATTGATGTTAGCTCTTCTTTAAGTAGCTTGATAAACTCACCAGTGAAACCATTCATTACAGGATTTTCCTTTGTAGGAAGATTTTTGCTTACAGATTCAATCTCCTTACTAGTTAAATTCGTACTTTCTATTTTTTCATGATTTTTTTATTTCCTTTTGAAAGTTAGGTATTGGTGTCATTTATATTCTTTGGTGGTCTATGTTTTCAAATATGTTTATTAATGTACAAACTATTATACCTTATGTTGTATTATTATATACTTTTTATAATATTTGTTTTTATTCAAGTGTATATATGTATGTGTTTTTATTCAAGCATATATTGTGTTTGGAATTCATAGATATTTATTTAAATCAGGTTATATAAACACATTGGTTTTTATTTTATAATTATGAGATTCTATATTATATAATGTGTATCATTGTTATAAATATTATGTATTCAGTTAAATATTGTGCAGTAAGACAAAAAATATGACAAACTGACAATATAGACTTTTTCCTTTAGAAACTTTAGAACTTTAGGAATTATTGTCTTATAATTTTTCCATTTCAAAAGACAGAGAATGGATCCCAGACTATAGCATAAGTGCATATGCTGATAATGCAGTTGTTTGGGGTGTTCTACAGAGTGCCCAGAATCCATCATCAAATAGAAAACAGCCAAAGACAGGTAAGGTTGACTCGAAGGCAGCAGTACCATGTTGGTGGCTTACTTATTTAGTAGTTTGTTTCTTAGCAGTTTACTAGGCACCTGAAAATTAGTTTTGGCAGTCACATAATTTAAACTTATTTATTTTAACTAACTGTTCTGGACTTTTCTTCCCAAACCGAAAATCCAGCTGTGCTCATTATTCCTCTCAAGTGACATGAATTATAGTCTTATATAGTTATTTTCTATATATAGTTATATATAGAGAAATTATATATAGTTATTTTATATATAGAAATATATTTTATATTCTATATATAGAAATATATATGGTTATTTTCTATAACAATGTATTAGAGAATAATATTTGTAAAATGTAGCTCAAGTTATAGTATATTTTGAACAGTCCTTATGAAATACATACTCAGTTTCATTACACACTCAGAAAGCAGTGTATTTATATCGGATTTTGCATACTCTTTGAGTTGGTTCATATTGTGATCAGACGGAGCCATATGTGAAACAATTGACTTCGGTTAAGATTGTTGCTTATAGCTGTTGCTTAGATAGCTCATTTCTAACTCATGCTGTATGTGTTGATCCTGCAATCTTGATCTCAGTTCATTAATTCCATTCTCTAACCAAAGTAATTGCAAGATTTTGCATGGGATAATTCTTTTGACATGTTGACTGTCCATTGTAATACTTTTCAGATAAGTGTATACAGACTGTATGACACCCTTAAAATCACTAGCATTTTTAGGACATTACTGTTTCCCATTATATCTGCTATAGTAGGTTTGCTTTATGCTGAATTTTGTAAGAAGTTACAGTAGATAATCAATGAATTAAGGCAATTCGACACACATGTTTTGAGTAAATTAGCACTATGCTAGGCCCTGGGGATAAAGGGATGCATAAGTCATGTTTCCTGATCTTAGGGAATTAACAGTTTAAGAGGAATACTTGACAAAGTGGGCTTTTTGCCTTGGTTTAAAGGCTATATTCAAGCCAGATATTTAATTACATATGATTTGTCCATCTATATAAAATTTATACATCTCTCTTGCCCTAAACTCTATGATTAAAACTTCTTGGCTAGCTTAGATTCTTTCCATATGCATTTATGTTGAGAATTTATCAGATATAAAAATTTTTTAGTGGAAAAACAATCCATTTATGATAAATATTTTGGCTCTATAATTAGGTGCCTATTTTCACATCAAAGTCTACAGCAGCTTCAAAAATTCTGGTTGCTTCTTTCTGAGGTAGTCAGAAGGAACTGTTGTAAGTCATTGCTGATGAAAACAAATTTGTACGTATACTATAAGAAATTTATTACAAATTTCTTTAGGCATATCTTTATAAATAAGTAGTAACCAAATCCTTTTATGTATCAATTTGGGCAGATCAGTTGAAACCAATAATTTGCTATAAAAAACAAACAGCTCTTACCTTAGGCCAGGCACTATAAGACACCAACGATATAAAAGACACACTTGTTTCTATTGCCTACTAACTTAGAGTCCAGGGCAGAGGTTTGCACAAGTAGGTGAGAGCATAATCACCTGGGAAACCTATTGTAATGATGATTTCAGGATCTCACTCTTAGAGATTCTGATTCCTTAAAGCTGAGGTAAGACTCAAGAAATTGCATTAATTTTATCAACAACTCTGTATGCTGATATTGATAGTCAAAAAATCATATTTTGATAAAACTGCTACATATATATGTACAAGCACAAAGGTTATGCCATGTATAAGTTCTATAAAAGGACTATAAGTAATGTACTTTAGGAGAGAGGTATTAGTAATAGTATATTTTATCAGTTATAATAGAGGTAGATAAATACTCAGTGTATTTAGGAATAGAGATGATAAAATAATGACTTTTCCATTGAAAAGTATAGACTGGCAACATGTTAGAGACCAGGTGACATTTCAGTTGAGTCTTTAAAAAATAATAACATTTACCAGTTAGGGGAGTTGGAAAATGGCTTTCTGGATAGGTGTAGTGGCCTGAAATAAAATAAAAATTTTTAGGCTCTGCCACAAGTTATAGAAATCTTATATTTTGAACTGATGCCAGCTTATAAAGGAATTAATTCTCCTTTCCATAATTTTTTAAGTTTATGAATGTAAAAACATGGTAGCTACACACATGGTAGCTATGTGTGTTTAGCAGCAAGTTCATTGATTCTTCCCACTCTCTGACAAAACTTAATCCTTCTCCACTCCATCTTCCCACCTCTGTAAATGGCACCACCTTTCAAACATTGATTAAATCTGAAACCTGGGCATCATTTTGACTCCGACTAACCACATCCTGTTTATCCCGAGATCCTGCTGATTTCAGCTCCAAAATCAAGCTCAAATCTATCCACTTTTATTGCTCAAGATGAACTCCAGCCAGTTGTCCATCATTTCTGATTTGTGTCTCATTTTTACTTTTATCCCTCCCAAAGCTGTATTACTGTGATGAATTTCCATCAAATTCTGCTGTTTGTAGTCAGTGAATGAATTTTTTATATTTATACTTATAAAATTATTCATATTTATGGCTTATAGGGAGTGAATCATACTTTCCATAAATTTAAACCATAAATTGTGTCATGTCATTCTACCACTTAAAATCAGCCCATAACTTCCTATAGAAGGTAGAAAAAATTATATCCCTTACCATGCATCACTCAGCAATATCTGAGTTGGCTACTCATCTCCCTTAACTGCATCTGCTCCACACTGTAGCCACAATGGCTTTCTTTCTGTTATCAGACAGGCCATGCTTACTTACTTCTTAGCCTTAGAGTTTGCTCTTCCCTCTGATCCAGGATGCTCTGCAACCTCCTTCTCCATCTACACATTTTTCTCTTCATATGATTGGTTCTTTCCATTATTCAGTCTCAGTCCAGACACTACCTCTTTAAAAAGGCTCTCTGAGATCACCCTATCTAATGCTGGTCTTTTGAGTCCCTCTATCATATTTACTTTCATTTATCTTTTTCTTAGAAACTGTCACCATCTAATATTGTCTTTTTTCCCTGCTGTCTCCCACCTTTGATTGGAAAACAAACAAACACAAAAAAACAAAGACTAGCCTATGATGTTCACTGGCGTAGCCTCAGGGATAGTTCAGGGCCTGGCACATTGTAAGTGCTGAGTAAGTGTTTCTGCATGAGTGAAGTAGAATGGTAGGAGTGTGTGTTAGCTTGGAGTGCAACTTGAGGGTAGGGGCAATGTCCCATTCACTTTTGAGTACTCTGATCCTGACACAGTGCCTATCAGTTTCAGAAGCTGATAAACCATTTTATTATCGAATTGGATTGAGTATTAATTCGCAAGTTCTCAAGAGTTAGATGAGGCTTTAAGACATTGTACGGTCCGATTCCTTAATTTCATTTGTCTCACGTCATAGGATAATTTCTAATTCAGTGAGATGACACAGTAGATTTAGGCTACCCAGCTTAGCATTCTTTCCACCAAACCATGCTGTTCAATAAAATTTCCATATATGTTTCAAGAACTCTTAGAAAACTCTATTTTTTTATGTATAAATTCTTATCAATTTATACAATGGGAAAAGAATATGAATAGTAATTATTTGCAGCCTTTTTGGGATTAAAATATTGGATTCTTTGATAAGTATGTTATTTGTTATTAAAGCACTATCCAAAAATCACATTGTTATAATTATATTTCATCTAATTTCAATGTTCTACTTTGAATAGCAATAACAATTATCATTGTATTAAACACCTTTCTATGAATGATTCATATTTTTATATCCGTATTAGTATTCTTGTGTACATTGATGTAATCCGAAGGCACCATTGAATGTTATCTTCTTGATATCTGGCATAGCTTCATCATGGAGCATATATTCTGTAGCTCATATCAAGAAAAATGTTGGAGTTACATTTAGAGTATAGCTGTGATCAGTGTTAATAATTTCCTAAGATTAAATTGCCAGTGATGGCACAGTTACTACAAAAGTAATTTCTTATGTTTATAATCTATCAACTGGGCTTTTTAAAAATTATGGAATGATTGAGGCATTTTTAATTAGTGCTTAAAATCTTAACTTTGTTAATAACATTAATAAACTTATACATTAAACATTACAGAGAATTATATAATGACCTAAATGAATAATAAACAATAAACAATAAACAAATAAAATCAAGGACCAAATCGAAGCCTTTTTCTGTGTTTTGTTTTCTTTAAATTACACTTGGAGCATATTTCCAGTAAGAAAGGAGGTCTGTTTCTGTCTGCTGTGTGTTAATAAGCAAAAGTCTGACTCATATTCTGGGTACACTTTTTTCTCAATTGGGATCAATTAACTTCAAATACTGTGGCAATCTGATGTTGTAAGAGTTCAGCAGTGTTTGTGCTTGTCTGAATTTTCTGAAGGGCATCTATATTAAAATTTTCTTACTCTGTATTTGTCTTTGTTGGCAGAAGTCTAGTCCTTACTAATAACTTGTTACTTTTTAAAAATAATAAGAGTTCTAAATTCCTTTAAATTTTACCTTGACTGAGACATATCGTAATACAGATACAAGAGTATGGTTTTCTCCATAGATCTAGAACTTTTTGTTTATATAGTGAATTATTGTTATACTCACTGATTTGTGGTGCTACTGCTAATCCTACTATTACTACTATTGCTTCATTATATAGGAATGGCAAATTTGGTTTTCTTGATAGCTATGAATAAAATACTGATTCTTTACATATTCTAGATAAAAGAGAAAATCACTTCCAAATTCTAGTCATCAAAATAACTCCTAGGGATATGTTTATATATTTTTTAAAACATAGGCACATTTTAGTTATTTTTCTTCAGAACTGTCCCTGAGCACAGACACAAAGAAGGTCAGAATCTTATTTTAATATATTCATAATTTCATTGCAACAAAAATTGTTTTAAAATTGACTTCTGAAATGTTCATTAAAAATTGGTGCCCTTTGGGACTTAGCTTAGTCATTTTTAATTGCTTAAATAATTAGGCACTGTATTCATATTCTTCTTAAGGTATTAGCTACATTCTAAGTAAATTTTAAGTTAAAAAAAGGCAAACTCAATAGTCATTAAACGTTTAGTATGCAACGACTACCTGTAGTCACTTTTTTGAATTTTACATTTTCCTTTGAGTCATTAGAATGGGCACAATGCTATATGGCATATATTCAGACAAATCTTGGTTTTAATGGTAATGACAATTGCACTTTAAAGAATTCAATATTCTATACAAAGCCAGTTTGTATTAGGGAAAGGCAAAGTTATAATATAAATTATATTTACTATAAATATATTAATCTATATCAGAACAATGATTTAATACATTGAAAAATTTACCTGCACAATGAATTTTTAATTTGTACTTTGAAAATTACCTTGGCCTTATTGAAGAATCTTTTGTGAGAAATACCAAATTATAAACTAGTTATGTTGTATTAGTGTAAGATTTGAAGAGGTTTGTTTTTTTTTTTTCCTACTGTGAAAGAAATATGTATGTTGAAGAAATCAACTAAGTCTGTATTCGAAATAGATGGAGACAAAATTGTTACTGCCCTAGTGGAACAATGTAATAACGTGACATACCTGTGCTTCTGGAACTTTTTCCACTGAAGTGCCCTATAATGCAGAAGAGAGTAAGCTTATATTTAGGAAAATTTGAGATGTGATCTTGATATTTTTTAAGATGTTTGTCTAAAAATTCACACATTTTGCATATTAGCCTCTTTTATCTCCATATTTTTTAATGCAAGAATGAATTACACACCATCAAGTAAAATTGGCTCATTAAGAATTGGCATTATGTTTATTTTATGGTTTTTTTGTCTTACAAGGTGTAGTGTGATAATTGCCCTAGAACTTAAGAAACATGGCAAAGTGCTTGGCTTTGAGATAGATTGTAAGATTGTGTGTTGTTTTGGTCTGAAGTTTACTTGGTTTATGATATTTTGCTTTAGTTGATATTAAAATTAGTTTGTCTTTTTCTAACTGTAGAAAAGTTAAAAAAAAAATTGCCCAGAAGTGCTCTTTATGACATTGGGAAAATAATTTGAGATTAAAAATTTATAATTTTTATAAATTAGCTAGCTATAATATAAATAATTATATTATAATTAGCTAGAATGTATAATAATCAAAAGTTAATTTTCTCATAAATGCTGTTGTATGAACGTAAGTGCTCTTTGTGTAGGGGGCTGGTTAAGTACACATTCAAAGCTTTAAAAAGTTGATTTAAAAAATTTTTACTTTTCATTTTAGGCCAAACATCACAGAGACCTTCAACAGCAAATTTACCACTTTCCAACTCTGTTAAAAAAAGCTCCTGCCGACTTTCATCCTCTCATCCTCGATCAAGAAGTGCCGCTGCTCGATCATTATCTAGAGCTGCTTCCGAAATTTCAGAAATTGAATATATTGATATTACTGACCAATGTGAGCTTTTCTTAGATGACACGGCTGACCAACAAACCTTAGACAGTTTGGAAAAAGAATTAAATGTGCTGAGAAATCTTTCAGGTAATGGCATTTTTTTCATTGGAAGTAATGTTAACTCTGCCATTTACCTGATTCTTCATATCTCACTCTAAGAAAACAAGCAAGCAAACAAAAAAAAAGGCATTTTCTTTTCTTCTTTAACCATCAGCCTTTGTGTCTGCTTTCTTGGATATCCCCTAATATCACCCTGAAAATGTCATAAAATATGTGGATACCCAGCCACATCAGAGGTGGTGTCCTTGGCCTATGTCACATACACCAATGTTGTGGCATGAGGACTTTCATGTGCATAGAAAAAACCCGTTTTCTCTCCTTTATACAAACCCAGTGAAGGATTAATCTCTATAGCTCTATGAAAGCCGCTGTTCAACAGTCTTGTTGGAGAATTGAGCTGTTAGGGTTTTTAAAGCAGTGCTTTCAAGCTTCAATGTGCACAGATCCTTTGGGGGATCTTGTGAAAATGCAAATTCTGATTCAGTATGTCTGGGGTCGGGTGAGATTCTGCACATGTAGCAAGTGACCCAGGTGATGCTAGTGCTGTTAGTTGGCAGACCACAGCTTGAGGAGGAGAAATTACGCTTGTATATTCTATTTCCAACCTTAATGGATATAGTTTAGCAAACAGCGATCATATTCTTGAACATGCAAAGGTCTAGTTCAGTAATGTAACATCAGGGAAAGTAATCCTTTTACTTTCATCAGAAAGTCATTCACTCAGTTTGAAAGAAGCCAGCTGCAGATCCAAGAGGCAAGCTGGAAAATTCTCTGGTCCTGTGCATTTCAAACTTGCTTTATGTTTGTTTTTCCTATTAGTGGTCTCCTTCCTTGACCTTAGAATAATGATTTTGCTATTTTTTTAAAAAATGATACATCTTTGTTTTGTAAAATTCAAACAATACAAAAATATACACAAAAAGAAACCCCAACTCCCCACACAATCTTACAACTCTTAAAATAATCATTAGCATTTAATGAGCATCATTTTTAACATCTCTTTATATATCATAAATATGTATATAAGAATATATAGTTAGAATGATGGATAGATTGAAGGAAAGATGTAATAATTTCATAAAGATAGATTTATGCTTTGTATAAATTTATTCTGTATATATTTACTCAACAAAAGAAAAATTGAAATGAAATTAATGGAAATTATATGTTTCACATAAATATATTTTCATCATCAATATATTAAGTTGATCTATAAGAAATCACACTTTTGTAGACCCAAACTGGTGGACTACTAGAAGTTTTATATAGTTCAATCTATAATGTTTTATAAATATCCCTTAAAAATTAAGAGGAAAGATAAAAAGAAACCATAAGCAATTGACACCATTTCTAGCCATATGATTTAGTTTTAGACAGTGCCAATTAAATCCCCATAATAAAAAATGAGGACGTGTTTCCTTATTTTTTAAAACCACATGTTTGTCTAACAGTATCAAATACATCTTTGTTACAGTTATAATTTCTTATTTTGTTAAAGTTTCCTTTCATGTTCTTTTTCTTAGTGAACATTTACATGAATTAAATGCTCAGCATCTGTATTTTTTCCCATGACTTTTCATTGTTGAGCCTTTTCTCTCGATTCATGTCTAGAAGGTTTGATTATGGTGTTCTTTAATAATGTCTTTTATTTTTATGGCCGTTTGGCACATTAGCGAGATATATTTAGTGGATCACAATTCCTTTCCTCTACACTTAGTAGACATTTTCCCACTGTCTCCTGACCCCGAATATGGTGCCAGTTAATACTTTATCACAGTTTTTCCATTTAACTTATGTTTGGTTGAATTTAATTGTCAAATAATTTTTCCCTCTAGGTAGGGTCATGGTAGCTTTATTACCTGAGTTCTTTTATGTTTGAGAATGACTGCTACTTTTATATTTGAAAGGTAAATCGGCTCAGGGTAATATCCCTTGGTCACCTGTATCTTAAACCTTACACTGATTTGCCATATTCTGGCTCTGAATTCTGCTGTGAATTAATCTGAGGCCACCTTAATATTTGTACCTCTGTCTCTCTCTCACAGCTTTCTTTCCTGACTGAATGCTTGAAGAATTTTTTGCTTAATCCTTGAAATTCAGTAACTGGACCAGAATTGTGTTTCAGTGTCAATAATTCAGCAGTCTTTAAAATGCAGGATTCTTTTTCAGTCTGTAGAATAAGTTATTCCTTAGTTTCAGAGAAATTCTCTTTGTATCTTTGAATTGCTTTTCCATTCTATTTGGCTTCCTCCTGCTGAGAAACTTATTTTCTTTATGTTCCATCCTTTTTAAACAAAGTATTATATTTTCTTCAATTGTTTTAACGGTTTTTATTTCCTTTCATATTTACTGTTATTATCTTCTATGTCAGTATTACTGAGCTTATCTTCTATGTCACCATTTCAATGTTCACCTAACTATAATCCACTCTTTATCACTTGATTTTTAAAAAAGTAGTTCTCAAAATATGTTGCTTTAACTTTTTCTTTGATTTCTTTGTAGTTCTTTTATTTTGATATAATTTCAAACTTGCAGAAACTTTTTGAAAGTATGTACTTTATCCGGTTCACTAGCTGTCTGTCCTTTGTCCCATTTACACACAATTTTTTTTTCTCAACCATGTGAGAGGAAATTATAAACATTGTGACTCTTATTTAAAATTTATCATTTATTTATTTTTATTACTACATAATATTTTACATATTTACATCAGCCTGCAATGGCAGTGCAGTGGTTGTGGCCAGTAGAATTTGTCCTTGGGCATGTGACAATGTATCACCACCTCCTCTTGGAGGGGGCCAAGGTTGCTGTTCATTATTCTCACATTGGCCCCAGTGGTGATGACAGTTGCAGACAGGGAATGTCAATGAGGTTCCAAAGATGTGGAGACGCAGAGGTTGTTGAGCCGCAGGATGGGACACAGTCTGTGGGGGCTGAATTCTCAAAATGGCAGAGTGCTGCAGCTGCTTAGGACTCAGGGGTTTGTGGGACCCCGTGTGAGCTCACTCTCTAGAGCAATGCCATTGCATGGTCTTCAGGTCTCAGGGCTCACAAATATCAAGTGGTTCTCCTATGAATAGGATTGTAGAAGTCTGTGGCAAGAATGTAGATGGCTGGAGCTCTCTTACCCTTTATCCATGTTAGGTGGTAGCCTCTTCAGACTCCCTGCCAATTCTGACCAAAGAAGCTACCTCATGTCCCTCATCCCTCTTATTCAGTTCTTTTGGTGCTCCCTGTCTCTTCTCTGCTAAATTCTAGTGTTCTCTCTTAAATAGTCTATTAGAAATGTGATTATCTACTTGCTATTTTGGTCCCTCTCTGTGGACAAGGTGAGTTCCAGATGCATCTAACCAACCACCTTGACATAAAGTGGTCAACATTGTGACTCTTTACCAAAAATTATTTCAGTATGCATCTCCCCCAAACAAGAACCTTCTCTTACATAATCATAGTACAATGATCAGAATCAGGAAACTTAACATTGATACAATATGATTATCTAATCCACAGGGCATATTTACTATTTTATAAATTACCATTATGATATTTATTACAGTTTGTTTTTTTCTGGTATATGATCCAATCCAGGAACAGGTGACCATTTAATTAGTCCTCTTTTTGATGCATGACATGCTGTTGCTTGAGCTTTGGAGATTAGTTTTGCTCTTTTTAAGAAGTTTATTTTCATTATGTCCTTTGTAGCCAACGGAATTGAGGAGAATTTTCTTAGACTCCTGATCCATTGTTTCTACCAAATTGGTCTTTTATTTGATCATCCTTTACATGTTATAGATTTTTGTATTCAAACTTGTGTCATTTATTTGTATCTTACTTGCCCATGCTTTTTATGAACAATGTTTCTCTATCTTCTATTTTTTCTGATATAATGAAACTAAGATCTTGTGCTGGATGTCTAAGGACTTTGAAAAGATTTCAGATTGTTTTCCTTACTTCCTTTCAGGTACTTTTCTCCAAATTAGTGTGCTATTGGGGAGATTTGTCACTTCTTTTGATGACCTTCCTTTCCTATTCCTAGTTTGGTATCTGTGTATTGGGTGGGAGGTGAGGTGGAAAGGGATAGCACTCAGCCACATCTCAGTGGATCTTCTTTATTTCTTTGTCAAAGTTCATTATGTGAGCTTGCATCCCTGTCTTTCTTTGGTTCCTTTAGTCATTTGATTTCATTTTTATTTTTCTGCTTTTTCTATTAATTTTACTAGGGTTTGGGGAGGAGAGTCAATGATCCGTCTTTACCCATCAATTCCTTTGCCTTACTCTAAATTACTAAAAATCAAATATAAATATTCTTTGAGGTAATTCTCACATTAAAGGCCAATTCTGAAATGAAACTTGTCAAGTCTGAATCAGGTCTAGAATCAGGTCTGATTCTAGAAGGATAACCATACAGTTTTTAATTTAAAAAGAGGCTTCTTAATTTGATAAATTGGTAAATTCCATTATTTGTAAATGAAATAAGTAATTTAAAAACAGTAGTCTTTTTTTTTTAACCATCCTAGTGTTTCAATTTCCTATATCATTTTTATGCTTCACTTTTTTCTCATGTCACTCATTTTCTCATACACTAATTACTAGTATTTTCACTAGAACACGTGACTTTTTGTCCACGAAAGCAAGCATATACTGGGTAACCTGTGAACTGCCAGGAGTTTTTTGATGGTCCAGCAGCAGATAGTAACCACTTTCACATACTCAACTCAGGAATGATTTTCTTTCTATTGGGAGGATTGGCTTTGGATGAATGCACAGCTTTTGAAGAGACTCACCTGGAACTCTGAGAAAGGAAGAGGATGACATGCTGGCTGAATCAACCCAACAGGCAGTGAGGTGTAGGAGCTACAGTGAAATAAGGCCTCACTGTAGAAAATTCACTGATTTTGAACAAGACCTCTATAGTCTGTTTACCATCAATGGGCAGAGAAATTTCACCCACATTTCACTACTCATAGTGCAATCTGGAAAAACTTCGTGAGCTTTGGTCCACACAGACACAGACACATTATCTGATGCTTATACAAATGTAAATGTATTCCCAGCCCCGTGAAAGCTGCATTTTTGTGAGTGGCAACTCTTCTGACTTATTTTATGTTAATTCTAGGACATAACCACTTCCTCTTTCTCAGTTCTATGAAAAACAACTATGCCAAGGAGCTGTGAGGCTAAAAAACAGAAAATAACTACATTAAGTAAACTGTTTCTTCTTTGATTCAGATTGGTCTGGCTGATATCAGTGTCATTTCAGAAGTAGCCAAGGTGGGCAGAGGTATGTGTGTGCAGATTACAGATGCAACTTCCTGATAGGTTGGGAGACAGAGGACAGAAAGCAAGGTGATGAGAGCCAGGATTCTGGGCCAGCAGGTCTGGTTTTGAAACTTGATACCACCACTTTCCAGCTTCAAGATGTTAAGCAAATTACTTTCTTAAATCTGTCTTTGTATCAGATGCTATATACAAAAGATGAATATAATATTTATCTAATAATTTTGATAATTTGATTGATTTAAATGATATATGAGAGATATTTATGAAATTTTTGTTTCATAATATTTATGAAAATTTATCTCTATCTACACACACACACACACACACACACACTTAACAGTGCCTAACACATAGTAGTAAGTCCTCAAAAAGCTGTTAAATTATACACAAGAAACCAGTATGTGGTACTTTTTGACTTACAGTAAGGCAAAGTGTTCTTGGTAAGCCCAATTTTTAGTTAATTCTAAAAGCTGTTTCATTCTAAACCTATGTTTTCTTTTGGACTGCTCTGAGGATTAAATTAAGATATAGTCCATGCCATTTATTATTCCTTCCACAAATATCTTTGTAAATAACATGATAGTCACTCCCTTAATAAGCTCAACATACTGGTATAACTTATTATATTAGTCTGTAAGCAAGAACTCACTCAATATCACTGAAGGGGCACAGAGTCATTCATGAGTGATCCAAACACCTCCCACCAGACCCCACCTCCAACACTGGGGATCAAATTTCAACATGAGATTTAGAGGGGCCAAATGTCCGAACTGTGTCATTCACCAAAGCACTCGGTTTTTGGATACTGTTATAGCCTGAAGGATTTCGAAAATATCAGGAAAGATGCATTATTGAAAAGTATTAGTAACAATGTACTTCAAAGCATTTACTTTTTCAATAGTTAAAGATGATTTTTTTCAAGCTCAGACTGATTTGTGGCTTAAAAGAGTCCTTGAGGTTCTTAAATTCCTGTGGCAAACTTATGTTTGTACAAGTCCACAAATAGTTAACTGAGCCAAGTAATTAAAGAGAGGAAAGTGGAAAACACTTTTTCTTAAATAAATAATAAAAATCCACCTGATTCTAGCAGACGTTGTCATATTGTCAGTATGGCATGCAGTCAGTGAGGCAGCAGTGGCTTTCTGAGTAACTGGAGCCTCTGTTCTTCATAGGCTGACCATCAAGTAATATATTAAATTGCAAACGTGCTAATCTAATCAGGATTTATGTTAATAGTTAGCAAACTAACTAGATTACCCTTGTAAAGACAACCAAGTTAAGAAGGACTAGAATGGCAATCTCTCTGCTTGCCATTGGAATTGCAAAAAACAAATTGGGTGTACATACAAGTGAAAATCTACATATTAAAATTGATAACAGGAATATGAAATTATTTAATGAGTGATAATAATTGCTGATTGCTTTTATATATAATGTTGCTTCATTTGATATCACTAGCTACTCCAGGTAGTTAGTATAGCAGATGCTAGTCTTAGTTTCTTCTTTGGGTTTAGTAACTGAGGCTCTGGGTGATATAATAATTGTCCATGGGTATATGGCAGAGGCAAGGCATGACCCCAGGCACAACTGCCCCCAATTTTTTAAATCTTACCACCATAACACAATGCACATAAATATTTTGAAATCCTTACTTGAAATCAACTTTGTAACCATTACTTAAGAGGAAGAAGGAGTGTGCATACTGAAGGTAAACGATGGAAGCATGGAGAGAATAGGAAAAAGAGGGATAAACAAAGCAAGACATAGTAGCAGAGGTGAGGGGAGGAGAGAAGGGGGAATGGAAAACAAACCGGCTAAGAGTCTAAGAACTGGGGATCACTGATTGTCACATTCCTAAATGTTGGGATGTAGATATGTAGCTATATGCCAGTCAGCTCTTTAGGAATTGTTTTTGTGGTTTATTGTAGTTGTTCCTTATCGGAAAGTAACCTCTCTTATTGGCCTTATTCTTTGAAGTTTGCAATTGATTTTTGGTCCTTTCTTAATTTTATTTAAAGAAGTGTTTATTTTCCTATAGAATACACTTTTATGTAAGTGTTTTGGATGACTTCAATTTTAGATATGCACCTTAGAAGTCTATATTTAGTCAATTTTTGCCCTTTATCTTTGTTTATTACTGTGTCTAAGAGATTCTTCAATGATCAGAGAACTATACACTCTTACTCCAGGGATAGAAAAGGTTTAACTATAAGCTATGGCTCCAAAATCAGCTGACTTCCTAGTTATAAAATAAATTTTCCAATCTAAATATCAATCCTGTCTTACCTGGTCCTGCATTAGGGAAATCAGGAAACTTAGATTTTTGTAAACCTTTTGGGTTTAACACTAACCTGTGATAGGGTTTTTGTAAGTAGGTTTATTTTTCTGTGCCTTGAATTTTCTGTTACCTAAAATCAAGTGATGTCAATTTTGCTCCTGTTAAGTTCACAGATATATTCTGAAATATAATTTTGAGAATGAATAATTCTATTAAATAGGCTCATTATATCTGTACCACCTGAATTAGCTCTGTGCTTATTCAGTTGTCACTTAAGTGTCTAATAGAGTTTGAATATCTTTCCTGATGGTATTCTTTAAATCCAGGCATCACTATTGAGTTTTAGCAGTGTAATTCTGCCAATTTCAAATCCTGAATTGACTGCTTTCCTATAGGAGTATTCCCTACAAGGGCATGTAAAGGTGCCTTGTGTACTTGTGTTCTTTTACCTTGTGGAAAAATAGGAGAGGGGATAATTGCTTAAAGCTAAAGAATTGGATTTTGGAACATAGTGACTTACAATATTGGTGAGCTAAAAGAGCTCAGGTCTCATTCCAGCTCTTTCACCATATGGTTGTGCGGCTTTCGACAAATTCTCTGTGGGCTCCCAGTTTCCTAATCTCTAATAGTGGAAATGGGAGTAGTTAGATGGTTTCAAATATTTTCACTCAAGAATCTTTTGTGTTTTTAAAAATTAATCTCATATAGAGCCATCAAATTTAAGCTAGATCAAGTAAAGCCATCCTGATTGCTTCAGGGATGGTGGGAGCAGGAACCCCATCCTTAGCTTACTGAATTTATCCATGTATCATAATTTTAAAGTCACTGGGCTGAATAATTTTGAGAATGCTTCCATGTGTAAATGTATTGAGGTCTATATTTCAGTAGAAATAATATAATTTACCTTTAGTAGTGGAAGCTCTGCTCAAAAACTTCATGTTGATACTAACCACCAAAACAAACAAACGAACAAATAAACTCTCTTCAGTCCATTATTTAATACATGCAGCTTAGTGTTTGGTCCTTCTGACTAGGAGGATGTTTACTTGGCACTTTCATTCAAGTAAAGGGAAGAATAGAACCCAGGAATTTTGATAGTTTTAAAAGTCATAGTATAACCTTATGTGTAAGTTAGAGGTCTCTTGCAACTTTATCAATGGCAAAAAGAAAGCATTCGAGCCTTTCTAATATAGTACTGATATTTATTTCTATACTTGAATTTCTGATATTTTATGTAGAGATATGATTACCTAAGAACTTTATTTAACTTACATGATTTTTTCCTTATCTAGTTGAAATCCTAGTCCAGATTCATAAAAAGGGAGAAGATTTAAGACTTCTCCTATTTAAAATACAAGCAGTTTTTATTTAGCCCAAACAAAGCAAGAAAGCAAAAAAAAAAAAAAAAAAAGGCAGCTTTGCCAAGGCTATCCTTTTCCTTAGACTGTGTGTGGATGGAGATTTTATTCTTTAGAAAGAAAAAAATAATAATAAAATGTCTAACATGTAGGCAAGTTAGAGGACCTGGACCTGTACAATATTCCAGCTTTAAAGAGGATCACTTGGTTTTCTTGGACATTTTATTATCAGGACAGTTGACACATTTGATAAGTAGAAAGTAATATATCGTTAAAATTAATACAATCAAAGTAACTTGATATCCATGTCCTAATTCGGAATCTCAGATTAAACTGCACACCCCACCACCCCACAAACATCAGAAACTTGAGGGATGATTAAAAATCTGCACTGACCCTCTTTACACTGCTAATAATTTACTCTAGGTGAACCTTTAGCACCATATACTATGTATTTGTTTCTTGATTTTATGTGTTGACAATGCGTGAAATAAAATATTTCAGATCCTTCAGAAAAAACTTACAGCCTAACCTCAGAAGAGTTACCAGATTTCAACAAGCATTCGGGGAACATAAGTCAGACTCCTACAGATTTCCCTAAAACCTCACTTGAGAGTGGTCCCTGTGGAGTTGAAGAATTGAGGTAAGTTAAGCCTATAATTTCTGTATAAAGATAGTGGATAGTAAAATGTTGACAAGACCCAATTAGTTATCTTTACTATGTAACTAAAGTTTGTTCTCATATGTGTACTTTATATGACTATTCTTTTTAAAATATTTGGGGGTTTTGCTTACCTATTATCAGGCTTATTAATAAAAGGCTTATAAAGCTGTTACTTTAATGTGAAGAGATAGTTCTCTGATGCAAAATGTATATCATAAAAATGAAAAGATATTTGGAATTTCATAATCCTTCATTATTTTTTCTTATATTGAAAAAATAGTTGCCTTACTGAATTAACCTAATACTGCATTAATTAACCTAATAAAATTCAATATTTTGCATTAATAGACTCTTACCTGATATGAATAAAGTTTTTACAATCAAATATTAAGTTTCTTTCTTGAAATCAAGTCTAGATTAACAATACCACATTTAATTTGTATAATTTTGTTTTTTCCTCACATAAGGTAATAACATTTAGGGATGTTGATCAGTTTATAAGGAATGTAGGTTATATTTATAAATGCTTCAGAAAAGTAGTCTACTGTGTCACTCTATTATTGACATACTGGAACTCCTGGAAGAAAGCAGAGGGTTTTTTTCTAGAAGGATTAAAATAAATGTAAAGTAACAATTCTTTGTATTGTAAATTCTTTTGGTTTGAAATCTAATACTGCAGTAAAGGGAATCAAGAGTTTGTTATTCTTTCTGAAGGAGGAAATTACTCAGTGGTGGTTTTTGGATTTTCATTTCTAACATCACTCACATTAAAAAAAATGGATCAACATAAGGTTGCTATTTTTCTCTAAAAGTCATTACAAACTAATTAACCTACATGTATGCTCATCATCATTTCATAAAACAAAGGGACATTGAATACTAAAAATGTAATGGGAACATACTAACAGAATAAAGCACATCTATTTAATATTAAAAATGTCACAAAAATGTTACTACCTTGTCCTTATATTTTCTTGAACCAGTGAAAATTTTTTCACAGATGTGTACTGGTCCACAGATCAAAGTTTATGAACTGATTTAGCCTGTGTTGGGCATAAAAAATAATACAAAGAACAGTTATATCTATCACAAGGTGAAGTGTGTTATATTATTTAGTGGCATACATGGGCTGAAAATATAGATATCTTAGGACCAAAAAAGCTGAAATATGCAGGCTTCTCTCTGTTCTCCCTCACTACCTTTGTTCCCAAACCTCATTCACCTATGCGCTAGAGCTTCCACTGGTTCTCTCACACACCCAACAATAAAATACAACAAAATAAAACAACAAATAAGTGCTATCATTAATTTTTGCCTTGGTATATTTTGACTGGCTATCCATACACTCCTAATTTACTGTGCACAAAAGAGGTGGTTAATCTGGCAGTCTATTCCTTGGTATTCTGTTGAACAGCCAATGTAATGTTGAATGTTCTTAGTGATGACCCTGAGGCTCTGCAAGTTTCCGAAGTGCCTTCTGAGTCATCAATGAAAGACACAACCAGAGACGATAAAATCCTTCCTTAGTTCCATTGTGGCTTTATTTCTTGAGAGAAGGAGAATGATGAGAATTTCTCATTAAAAGGGAGGTGGGTTTAGTAGGCACATTGAAAATTATGACCCCAGTCTTATACAGCTCCCTCATACCCGCCTGCCTCCAGTGACTTCCACGTATGTTGTATTGATCAGAAGATAAATGAAGAGTTGAAACTTGGTTCTGTATATTGTATATTGATCTTGTGATGTATTTTCAGCTCTTCTGGAAGAGATACTGAAATTCAGTCTTTGCTGTCACTTTCTGAGAGCAGTACAGATGAAGAGGAAGAATTTCTTGACAAACAACATGTCATTACACTACCATGGTCAAAGAGTACTTAATGATCATTTGTTCATTACCTTTTCCACTTTGTACTCAGAGTAAAGTGAAAAAAGTAACCAAGTGATTATCTGTTTAGGTACAAGATATTTTGATTATTAATGTCTCTGATGTTTCAGGTCTTGACAACTAATAAAGTTCAGTAAAATTGTAAGTTTAAGTGCTTTTTCTTCCATTTGAAATATTGTATGTCAAACCCTAATCAATATTGCAGATCATAATAAAATCTGGTGAAGTTTCAGAAATAACAGATATAAGTGTGTCTGTAAAACCTACCATAGAATCAGACATGATTATATTTAAAGTCATATTTCATTGTTCTATTATATTTTAAATAATTATGTTATCAACAAAAGTGTACATTTGATAGCATACTACTCAGTATCATCAATTGATGCTGTAATTATCCTATTTTTTGTTAGTATTTTTGATGTTTATAGACATTCTGGTAGCTTTAAAAATAGATGCTGGAAGAATAAAAGAAGATCCAAAATAAAGTGGATATAAAATTTGTCATACTCTGTTCTAGTAAAACAGAGGACAGACCCTCAAACTTCTTATTTTCAGAAGGTCAATATAGTCATTAATTTTACATATCAACCTGGCTATCTATGGTACCCAGATATTTGGCCAAACATTGCAGTTGACCATTGACAACACAGGGGCTAGGAATGCCAACCCCCTGCACAGTCAAAAATCTGTCTATTACTTTTGACTTCCCCAAAACTTAACGAATAATAGCCTACTGTTGACTGGAAGCCTTATGGATAACATAAATAGTCAATTAATATATTTTGTATGTTTTACATGTTACACACTATATTTTTAAAATAAAGTAAACTAGAGAAAAGAAAATGTGAATAAGAAAATCACAAGGAAGGAAAAATTTATTTACTATTAAGTGAAAATGGATCATCATAAAGATCTTCATCTTGTTATCTTCACACTGAGTAGGCTAAGGAAGAGGAAAACGAGGAGGTGTTGGTCTTGGTGTCCCAGAGGTGTTGGAAGTGGAAGAAAATTCACATATAAGTGGACCCATGCAGTTCAAACCCATGTTGTTCAAGGGCCAACTGTATTCCAGATGTTTTTGTGAAGGTATTATTTAAATGAGATTAACACTTAAATCGGAAGACAGTGAGTAAAGCAGATTACTCTCCATAATGTGAGTGGGTGTCATCCATTAGCTTGAAGGCCATAAGGAAAAAAAAAATGAGATCCTTCAAGGTAGAGGGAATTCATTCTTCAGATTTCCTTCAGTCTTGAGCTGCAGCATCATTTCTTCCCTGGGTCTCAAGCCTGCTGGCTAGCCCTGCAAATTTTGGACTTGCTAGCCCTATGATTGCATGAGCCGATTCCTTAAATTTCATTTCTCTCTCTCTCTCTCTCTCTCTCTCACACACACACACACACACACACACACACACACACACACACACACACATACACACACAAACACATAGACAGACACAGACACACACCCCTTATTAGTTCTGTATTAGTTCTGTTTTTCCGGAGAAGCCTATACAGTCAGATGGTTGTGACAGTCAAAGGAAATAACACATGTGGAAGTGTTTTGCTGGTATGGGGTAGTGGCAGATACTGTGGTTGGAGGGACAGTTTTGTAGTTATCAATTTGTGACATGTTAGGACAGTTTCACCTTATAGACTTCTGTTGACATCAGAAAAATGTCCCTAAAGGTTGGCTATGGTTTCACCACAACATAGCTCTGCTTCCAGGCTCAAACTCTTTTGTCTTTCTATAATTCTATATTACTAACTTCTTACACAAGACTAATAGTTGTTCAGTGTAAATTTATGTTTGATACTTTTTCCTTGACATTATGAATTGTACTGGAATTCACACATATCATCTACTGACAGGACAGAAAGTGATGAAGAAGAGACCTATAGCTATCTCTATGTTTTTTAATTTAAAACACCCTTTATTGATATGATTAAAATAAATGGGCAATAAACAATCAAGAAAGCTAATAATATCATCAAAAGAAAATATTGCAAAAGAAATAAATATCTTTTAAAAGAGCGTGACTTTTCAGTAATTTTTACTGTCTTCTTAACACTTTCTGTATCACAATCCCATCGAAAGACTACCGTGAGTCACTCTTGAATCTTCATCATTTGTTTCAAAAGACCTCTTGGCATCTTGTCCTGATGCTTCTGGCTTTCTGAGGTATCTATAGTTAAAATGGGGATTGCCTATTCATCTGTTAACATAGGAAAAAATTTTTATGTCAGCACACCTGCTCAGATTTAAAGTTTCTTGATTTTTCCCTACCCTCCTTTGCTCTAAGACATTTTCCTTTTCTCTTCCGATGAAGAAACAAATTGTTCCTTTGGGTGCAATTTACAAAACTCCAGTGCTTCTCTCAGACAAAGGGGAAGGAGGGGAGGATGTCCTGTTCTTGTTAAGGAAGGATTAGACCACTGCTGTTTCTTCTTGTATTCATTCATAGCTTGAATCTTTTATGAACTGGCTCAGAAGAAAACTTTATAAATGTCATTACTTTTTATAATATATGAATTTTGAAATGAATATTAAGCTGATAATTAATTGTCATCAATGTATCTCTGGCCAAAATTTGAGATAAAGAGTATGCTGCTGACTTTGTCATTTGACTTCCAATATGACATTAACATGACACATGAGGATACTCTGTGGCAGAATGGAGCAGACCCCTTTCTGCTTTATTTGCTTCCCATAACTACACATTTAGAAAAGTTCCTTAGTTCCATCACCATTAGTCTAATGAAGAAATTAAACCTAAATAAGGTTATAGCCTTTGCCTGAAGCAGCTTCAATATGTTCTTGCATTTTGAAGCTCAAGCTTAAAGTTGCTGTTAAAAGACTGCACTGAGTTCTGACTATGAAATTGAGAGAGTTACAGATCTTCCAGAAGAATCAAAATCTTATTTCTAATTCTAGAATGAGTACAGTCTTCCTTCAGCAATGTATTGAATAAATGAACAGGTGATTTTACATGTGTGTTGGGATTTGATAGTTTATACCCAGACTTGCATAGTGAGGCAATAGCCATACGAAATTGTATAATTTTACAGCTCTGGACATATACATGATGGAAACTAATTGACATGAAATTATATTTGATGGTTTTAATACATTGTTTGATATCCATTGAAGCCATTCACATCGAGTGCACTTTAAGTTTGTCATACAATGCAGGCCAGTTGTGTCTGCTAACCCTAAGATCACTTAATGTTGTACCTTATATGTGAGGTGCATAGAAAATATTTCTTGAACAAATTAATGTTACAAAATGGCTTCACCTCTGTAATAGGGCACTCAGATATTTTAAGTAATGCCTTGATTCAGAAAAGAAGTTCTCTCTGTCTCTTTGATTCAATTTTTGGAAAGACCTTGAGCAACATTCATCTTATCCTGGTTTCGGAACATCCTATTTCTCATCTCTCAGATCTCAAACTGTAGCTTCTCAAAGAGGCTTTCTCTAATCTCTATCCAAATTAATTCCCCTTGTCCTTTTTTCTTTATTCTTTCTCATTGTATCCTGGTTTTTCCTTTAACATAATTATAATTAATTATGAATATATGTATGTGTTTTTGAAGGTATGTCTCTCAATTAGACTATAAATTTCAACAGAGCATGGATCATCTTTTTTGTTTGCCACTATACTCTTAGCGTCTAGCAGATGCCTTGCTCAGACTGGGAGACCATTAGATGACTGAATGAATAAATGAATGTGCAGAATCCAACTGATAAGCCATCTCAGTCCCTAACTTTCCCAAGCAGACACAATATGCTATATGTAGTGAGGAGAAACACAAGCTCTATCTTCAGATTATCATGTTATACTATTTACTAGTTGGCAGATCACTTATTTAATACATTTCTTCATCATAAAATGGAGAACTAGATATTGAATTTACTTAGTTAAAAGGAATGTTGTATAAGAATCAAATCAACGAATGAATGCAAAAACACTTTTGGAACTGCAGAGTGCTCTGCTATGCTTATTATCATCATTTTTCATGATTTTATGCCAAAAACTTTGAATAAATTAATGTTGGCTCAATAAATGAATTTAGGGTCAAGTTGATATAAATGATCCACACAAATCATTCAATATCAGAAGTGGAGAATGCTTTCAGTGAGCTGGACAATAAAATTATATCTAAAACTGGTGTTTATGTTAAAAGCTAGATATCTAAATTCATTTCATAAAAACTTTCTGAAACATCGTTCTGTGTGTTTATAGCTTTCTTTTATCATGTGTAAATTCAAAGTTTCTTAATATTAAAATTGTACCAGCATTTTATTAACACCCTGTGCATAATACTTCCAGAGAGGAAAAAATTTAAAAACATACTATTTATACCTCCTCAAATCTGTTTTGTAGGATATTCTGTTTCATCATAATTTTCATCCCTGGTTATTTATTACTAGCTAAATTTGCATGAAAACAATGTTTATTTCCTCAGAGTTCATCTGTGCCTGGAGTTTATCCCCCACCTAAAGTCATAATTCTTTGTTAGTGATGCCCTGATTGTTTGCTGGGTAAATGATTATGATGTTGCAAACAGGATTATGACTTTAGCTGGGGAATAACCAGCAGGCATAGATGAACTCTAAGGAAATAAAGATCCTCTTCTTTTAATGCAAATGTCTTCTATAGTTAACGAAAGGGAGAGAATTTTCTTAATGTTTTCCGTAAGGTGGCAGTTATGTTTAAAATGAAAAGAATTAATTGATTGATGGGGTTTCTTTTTCAAATACATATTATACACAATAACAGTTATGGAAACATAGTTCTGAAAAAAACTCTCTATATACACTTCTACCAGAAGGAAGCAATATATGTATATCTTTCTAGCCAGAAAAAATAAATACATATATTTATATATACACACACATTATTCTAGATACAGATGCTTTTAAATATCTCCAAGGGGGGAAATGTACTTCATCCATATTTTATAATTAATTAAATCTTATATACTCAACATAAGTATGAAAAAAATGTTTTAGTGTAAATTTTGGTACAATTTCACATTTTTAATGTAAATGTCATATTTTTATAGGATAATATTTTGTTGAACATTCTAATGATGAATGTTCTTAAACAGCTTCTGTACTTATAAAACAAGAGTTGAAAGTGCAGGCAGGAGATGAGCAGATGCACATTTTATTTTTCAAAAATATTTGTCACATTTACTTTCTCTTCTGACCTTCTGTGCCATAGCCCTAGAAGAATATCTGGTAGGTTAGGTCCTATTGGATCAGTTAGGATTTGTTTTAATTTTATATTACAAGAAACACCAAGTAACAGTGCATTAAAATAAAAGCTTATTTCTCTCGTACGGGAATCAAGTCAAGGGGTACCACGACAACTACATCTTACTATGCTATTTCCATCTTCAAGGTCACCTCATCATCTGAGATAGTTGTAAATCTCTAGCCATCACAATCTGGGTTCCAGGCATCAAGAAGAGGACGTGGAGAGAGCAAAATAGGCCCTCGCAGCTGAGGTAGCTTTCTTTAAACCAGTCTTCCGGGAAGTTTCACGCAACACTTCTTGCATCTTATTGGCCAAAACTTATCCATGTCTAGATGCAAGGAAATTTGGAAATGTGGTTGATTAAGTGGGCACATTGTTGCTTAGAATAAAATTGGGTTTGTGATACTAGAGAAAATGAGGAAAGTGGATACTGCAGGCAACTGGGACCTTTGCCACAGCCTCTAATGTCATCCTTGTTACTGATCTATAACTGCTTGTTTTCAGAATAGATGGATGTTGCAGTTAATATAGTTTGAAATATATGGTAGAAACCAACCTTTTGAGATTTAAATAAATCACATTTAAGAGACACTGCTATACTTAAATTATTTAATTTCTTACATAATCTATACCTCTTTTTCAGTCTTTTTTATGCCTTTACAAAGGTGTGCTTTAGTTATATAAACAGAGACCTCATCATTATTCAGCTTCAAGTTTTCACCTTAGGATGTCTTGAAACGCATCCCATACCTCTTTAAAGTTCAATGCCCAAATCCAGTCTGCTTTGGTAAAGGCTTTCAATGCTTTGTGTAAAAAAGACTGTGATATGATATATTTGTTTCAAATGAATGCTCCAATATTAAAATATTTCGAAACCTATGATGTTGGAAATTTTCACAAGAATACACATAGCACAAATATAAAATAATATCTGCTCATAGAAATGCTGAATATTAGTACAGTAGAGCCAGGAATTACAGATGGTCCCAGACATAAAGCCTCACTGTTGTGTTCTGATAAGGCAGTGTGTAAATCTTTTATACCCTATGTATAAAATGACAAATTAATTGCCTTCTAACTGAGTTCTGGGGACCCTTAGGGTTTTTGGATTTGGGGAAGAAGTAGAAAGGGGAACCAAACTGCTCAACAAAATCATAAATGCCTGTATATATTTTATATAAAGGGCATCCTTGTAAGATTGAAGAAAGAATTGTACCATAAAAGTTTGAGATTTGTGGCCTAAACCCTAGATCTTTAAGCCCTAGTCTCATGCTGATATTCTGGAATTAATGTCACAGAATTGTTATATTTGTGACTGGACACACATAATTTTACTGTAAAAACTGACTCCAGAGAACCACAGAGAGAAGATAATTTCATTTTGTCAATTCATTGAAAACCATCATAGAATTACCCTGTCTACATTTAGACAGCTGTCTACATTTGCTAGCTGACTTCCAGGTAGATACTTTTTTTTTCTTTTAGTACAGAAACCCATTTGAGTTCCTAAAAGTAAAAGGGGATTATTGTAGTGAGATTGGATGGAAATCCCAGAACGGGAACTACAGAAGGGCTGGCCTCAAGGGGAAGTAAGAGTTTCTGGGACATGGGCAGCTCTCCCTCAGGATGGCCCTGGATCCTCAAGCTGCTTTCCTTGCTCCCTGACTTTGTTTTTCTCTCCTGATTGGCATCATTTGCTCTCTTTCACTTTCTGCTAATGTCCAAGGATTTAATTTATTTGGGTTCATTCAGGTCTCTACCTCATAGCCTCTCTCCCAGCTCTACTCAGACAGCTGTTTTAGTCTTTTGAGTTGGGTTTTCAATTGTAAATAAAAGAGAGGCATTATATTGGTCTACCTGTTGTTTTCAAGCCAGGCAACTTGGTAGCCTAAGGAGGGCCCAGAGTTGGATGAGATCCAAACAATTGGTGTCAGGTCATGGTGAAAGAAGGGGTAAAGAGAAGGAAGGACACTTTATGGTATAAAACATGGCCTCTGCCCCTCAGCAGGCCCAGAGCTATAGTTTAAGTGCAGTGCATCTGGTGAGCCAGAGGCTTCTCTGAAAGGCTCTCAAGGAAGGGGCTGAACATCAAAAGAAGGAGGTTTACAAGGCAGAGTGCCAAGGGGCAAGTGGGTGCGAGGAGGGGGACATTGAGGGGCATGGGTATTAAAGGCTGGTGGCAATTCAGGCCACTCTGACTGCGTGGTAACTGTGCAGGTAGTAGCTCTATTCTCAAGCCAGCATCAACCTAAGAGGATAGTGTTCTTACCAGCCTCTTCAAGGCCATAATCTATGTCATTCAGATGTAAATCTCACTATATTCTGAAAAGGCCGTTGGTGGGTATAAGTAACCTGGAGCTTTATTTTGATGTTGTTCTTGAAGTCCTGATCATAGACATTTCTAAATGAGGACTGGTCTATTTGACAAGCTCTGAAGGGAAATTTCACACCGAACTCCACTCTGAGCAAAGTATTCTGTGGTGGTCCCAGCAACTTCCAAAAGTGACATTACAAATGTGGCAGGTGCTTTCCCCTGGCTTGTCTAACATCCAGGGCCAGATGATTCTGATGGGAGTTCAAGCCTGTCTCATACAAATTCCCTTTTATTGGTTCTTGAAATGGTCCCATTTTCTTTTTTATGAAGGAGAAACTAAACCCTAACCAGATGCTTGTGATTAAAATATGAGATAATGATAATAGACCTTTTACCAAAGTTGTGTATCTTCCTGCTATCAGATAAATGTCAAGGTGAAAATGAGCCATTTATCTGCAAATAAACATTGCAGTGGGGGTAAATGGTTTATTTTCCAAGTTTGAAACAATTATACTTTGACAGCATCACTCTTCTCTCAAGATTTTAGGTTTATTATAACATCATTAAAAACACATTTAGTTCATATTAGTGAAAGACAATTCATTGTACTGTTATGTAAAAGACAGTTTTGACACAAAGCTAGAGGGAAAAAAAGCAGTCTCAGTTTTTTATATTTCCATAGAGTATTTTCTATCTTTTTATGAATTAAAGCATCTGATTCACTGAGACTTCTTTGAATAAATGAAATTTTAATTTATTTTTCTATAAATAAGAATGATAAACCATAATCATATCTAAAAGGCCAATTTTTTTCATTGTATATTATTTCCTATTCTGGGATGGAGAAATAAAAATGCTTCAGTTTTTTATTAGATTTATAAAAGCTATTCTACTTCATTATATACCAGTCCTCACAAATGCTACCTCAGAAGAAGAAAAGTGTTTTTCCATCTTCTTTATGAAATCCCAACTGTGCAAAATTTAAATTTAGGTTAAACATCTAATTTCTTGGAATGAACACCTTTGGAATACCCACCACAGGTTTGTTCATAAAGGAGGCAGAATTTCTATCTCTTGCTCAATCCAAAAAGTCCCTCTTGTGGGACAGCATAGTGTCATATCTTCTATTGCAAAATAGATTTCTTTGAATCATAACCTCTTCAGTTGTTCCCCTTGTAATTATTTTTGCTCATTTCATTAGAAAATTTCTCAAAAGAGATGTCTATACACAATTCCACTTTCTTACCCGCTGTGTTCTCTTTGGTCCATTCAAATTAGGCTCTTATTCTCACTACTTGACTGCACTGTTCTTGTCAATAACAACCTTCATATTTCCCAGAGGTCACCTTGGTCAGACTCTCAGCATCATTTAATGTGATTAACCTTTCTGTTGTCCTTGAAATTGTGCTTCTCACATCCTTAAGAATACCACCCTCTCATGATTTCCTTGTTTCCTTACTGACTGTGCCTTTACAGTGTTTAAAATTTCTTCTCCTTTTCCAACCTCTAAATGTTGCTATGTTCAGAGCAGAGTCTTTGCCTTTTTATATAGCTACAATCTCTCCAGGTGATCCTATCCAACCCCAAACGTATAATTTTACCTTAAACATCATCACTTAACTCCAGATCAGTGTACTGATATGCCCAAAACAGAATTGTGGATTTTTATTTGCAAGCTGACTTTTCCTTTGGTCTTTCTCGTTTTATAAATGACAACACTATTCACCTGATTGTTCAGGCTAAAGACTCTAGGAGTCACCTTTGAATCCTCTTTTACCATACAGGTCTATATACTTTTGACAGAGAGTCCTGTTAACTCTATCTTAAAATACACCCTGAAAATTGTCTCTTGTGTCTCCACCACTCCCACCTAACCCAATTAATTCCTCTCACACCTGACCCAACATCTCTGCTTCACAAGAGATGTCAGAATTATCTTTTAAAAAAGAAGATTAGGTCATATCCCTCCCTAGTGCAGAACGAAAGCCCATATTTTCCCAATGGCCACAAAAGTGTTCTTTGATCAGATTCTTACCTAACTCTAGGGCCTTATCCCCTGCTTCTCTTCCTTGAGCTCATCCTGCTCTGAGCACAATGGCCTGCTTGCTATTTGAACTCAAAATGGTTATAGTTTTGGGGCCTTTGTACTTACTCTTCCTTCTCTGACACTCTCCCACTAGATCCTTGCATGGCTCCCTTTCACATTGTTCAAGTTTCACCTAAAATATTTCTCAAAGAACTCTTCACTGGCCACTATATATAAAGGAGCCATGTACCTCTTCACTTTCTCCATTTGCACATTAATTTTTTTTATAATATTACTGCAGAAAGTATTTATTCATCTTTTTACTGGTGTCTTCCATTATTAGAATATAGGCTTCCTGATACCGTGGTTGTCTTGTTCATAACTACGTTATGAGTGGATGTCTGGTACACAGAAGTTATGTAGCAAATATTAATTGAATGAAGAAGTATTTTTCTCTTTGCAAAGATTTATAGCGAGGACAGTTGCTAGGACAGGCTTTCTATAGTAACTTCATAACATAGATTGAGTACCTATAATGTGTTATAAGCATTTTTCATGTGTCTTACAACAAACCCATATAGTAGATACTATTATTAATCCCCATTTTATGCATGAGAAAACTGAGGTACCAGGTAGTTAAATAATGTGCTCATTGTTACTGATCCAGTAAGTAGGTATGATGGATTACAAATACAGGTATTCCAATTCCAGAGTCTACATTTGCCAACATATGCAATATTCCATTTCCATGTCAATGAACTTTTACATAATAGCTTACTATTGATTTATAGAATAGATATTCATTTTAGGTTCTAGGACTGAATTTAGGGTTTTCTAGTAAAATATCTGAATATGGCCTAAGACAGGTGAGTCATCTTTTAATTATTTAAAATGTGTTTCCTTGAAAAACAGATTTTTAAATATCCTATATTGCCATGAATCTAGTAGATATTCAATAAATCTTAGCTAAATAAAATATCAAAAGCAAAATTTAGATATGTGATAATTTTTATACCCTTATTATTACAGTAGTCATTTTTCTTCCAAAGGTAGAAGATGTAATTTTGTTGATTGTTGGGAGGGCTGGTGAGAAAACTAAAGCCAGCCTGTGGCCTTTCTATCCTTGGCTGTAGGCTCAGATAACACTTGGATCATCAGATTTCCTAAGTATGCCTACCCACAAAATAATTCTATGAGGCACTTTATTTATATCAATAGTCAGTGTTATCCACCTAATAAATATTTTTGACAATTCATTATGTGTTAGGCCCTGAATTAGGCTTTAGGGCATAAATGAATAAAATATGAATTCTGCCTCAAGGAATTTATGATATGATAGGGACAACAGGCACATAAATAATTGCACTAATGAATGTAGATTGACTTAGTCTCTTTGAGATTTGTGTTAAAGAAGGTTTCACGGAAGAAGTGATGTTTAATTTGAGTCTTAAGGGTGACTTAAATTCTGTCATCTCAACTGAGATAGTTGGGTGGGAATGAAAAACATTCCTAACAAAACTTATGTGGCAGAAATATCCCAAACGTAAAGGGTAACAATTTTCTTTTGAGGTTTCTCATTAATAAGGTCATTATGATCATTTAGTTCTGTATATGTGCAATTACAGCCTGAAGATGGAAGATTCCAAATCCATGCATGATTCCACGTGCTAGTTTATCTTGAGATTTGCCATCGGTCATCTGTATGTCCTCCTAAGTTCTAGGGATTTGACATTCTGTCTTACAGGAGCAGGAAGCAACAGGCTCTGTTTTTCAAGTTATACATTAAGTAGTGATGAAGGAGTGAAAAAGGAGCAAGGGAGACCTCCACTGATACACGAGGCAAGCTGAAGCCAGCGTTCATGGCAGGGATGTGTCATTCACCATAGCAGCAAAAAGCTTCTTTGCCTTCTCAAATTCCTGGAAAAACTATCACCACCAGGAACCTCTAGCAAAATGAATGATGGGGGCATTGGCTGTTTTTATTTTTGATTTCATGGAAAACAGAAAGCATTATCTAAATTGTCTCTGAGACATTCATCTACCACCTTGTCTTATGCAACTTGGAATTCAACACAGAGAAAAAACATTTTATGTCAATGTTCTTCAAATGGTGCTCCACGGAAAAGCTCCAAGAAGACCCTTGAGAATGTAGGGCATCAGGAAGCAGCGTTCCCAAGCTACTCAAGTTTCAGTCACAGACAGTCTAATTCCATCTCTTTCATATCACTTTTTTGTGTAGGATTTTTCTCTACCAAAGACTTTTCCACTGTAATGAGAAATGAGTTCTTCTTGCGATTGCCATTGTAATTGGAATAGTACTGTGTACATGCTTAGTGCAGCATAATGCACAAATACTTATGATGAACTGCAGAGCACTTTGTGTCGGAAAACTCAGCCTGACTCAGAAGCTGCATCATTGTTCTGATGATGCTCTTTTATTTTATCAGTTTAAGAAGCACTTTAACTCTTCAGCCTCTGCTGAAAAGAAGTTTAAGAGGAAACTCTATAATGTATGAAGTGATTCTACAACCTATTTTCATCTATTCATGGATGTAAGATGTTGAACAAATATGAGATATTTTTAAAGTCTATTGATTTAAAAAATACTCAGTATCAGAGGATTCTTTCTAGTTTTAGAATGTATTTTTGAAGATTTTTTTGGGGGGTAGAATTATAGAAATCAAGAGGGTGTAATATCCAGACCTAAGGTCTATTCCCTTCAGTGAGACAGGCACTGGGGCACAGGGAAGGGGCCATCATCCAGCTGTAGGCAAGGAAAGTGGTCTATCCTTACAGATGACATTGAAAATGATGGTGAGGGACAGTAGCTGAGCCCTTGCTGTGTGCCTAATATTCAGGACAGTAAATAGAGTAAGATCAAGGCAGGGCCACAGAAACAAAAGATCAGGATGTTGAAAAAGTCATCAAATCAGGGCTGAGGAAAATGGGATACATGGAGATGTAGTTAGAGAGTTAGGTTGAAGTCCTTTTCTAAGCTCAAGGTCTTTGGGATATGGAGAAGAGGTTCTTGAAGAACTTTTAGGGAGTTTGAAAATCCTGTGAAATTGTGAACTTGCATAATTTTGTACTGTGAAATGAGACCACAGCTTTCTTCCGAGTTTTTTTTTAAAAGTCCATATATAAAAAATGTTCAGAATTTCTGTGTGACCAAAGGTTAGATTAGACTAAAGCCAAGATGGACTTTATGCTGAGATATCTGAATAGTAAATTGCTTCCCAAGGAAGGACAGGAGGGACCCAGAGTGTATGTGCAGGAGTCGGCCTACCAGTAGGTTAGCAAGCCCCTGCTTTGAGAGGAGGTAGAGGAAATCAGGCAAAACATAACCAGGCCAGGTCTGTCCTTCCTAACAGCTTTAGCTAGAATTAGGGAACGTGTCAAAAAGTACCACTCCTAACCTCATCAATGGGGATCTGCACACTTTCTTTCCACTAAACATCATCTATAGTAGTATAGGACTCGGATTCATTCCTATATTGATCAAATGCTTATTACTCTGTGTCAGCATATACCAAGTTCTAGATCTCACAAAGCATACATTATAGTAATATAGTCTGACTATGAGAAAGACAACAAGTAATTATAGACTGCACTTAGAAATATAAAAGAAATAAGCAGGGTTCTGAGATTGTATTAGTTAGGACAGTCTGGATTAGGCTGCAACAGCAAACATGCCCCAAACTTAATGGATTAATACAACTCATGCCATATGTCCATTGCCAGTTGACTGGGACTTTGTTCCACATCAGTGTCACACAAAGATGTAGGCTGGTGAAGTTTCCCCCACGTGTAACACTATTAGTTACTATGGTACAGGGTAAAAGAATGAGGCAACTCACACTGTGTTTGAATGTCTGACAAGAAGTGATATGCCACTTCCATTCATATTTCTTTAGTTAAAGAAAGATGAAAATGGTTGGGGTGCTACTTTAGATTAGGTAGTTAAGAAAACCCTTTATAAAAGGTGACATTTCAGTTAAGATCTTAAGCATGAGAAAAAGTTAACTATGTGACTAAGAAAATAAGGGGAGGAGGAGAAGCAGCTTCTAGTCAGAGAGAACAACATACATCAGCAAAAGAGAGCCTGGATTTTTCTACGAATGTGAAAAGATTGATGTCACCTGAAAGCTGGAGGAGAGTGGGTAAAAATGAGGCCAAAAAGGTACCCTAGTATTAGCATTTTAAGTGCAATAGGAGGCTCTTAAAGGTTTTAAGTAATGAAGTGACATGATTGAATTTAGAGTTTAAAAGCTCACTCTTGTGGAGAAGATTATTATAGGGCAAGACTGTAAGTGGGAAGAGTGGTTTAGAGTCTGTAGGTCTACACTAGTCCAGCAAAAAGGTAATGGTGGATTGGCGGAGTCAGGACTAAAGTATATTTGGGCTACTTTGTTTATTTAAGGCTTTATGAAATTTGCTTAAATACAGGAATGGTTGGAGTAATTTTTCTAGATAACTATTTCTGAACTCTGGCAGGCCTAGATCCTTAGTTCTCACATACAGCTATATTTAATTACATTTTTTAGGGTGCTGAGTTGCCTCTAGTCCAGTTGAACCTGAAATTAACTCATGCTTTTGTGAGTTAATTGCCAATAAACAAAGAAGTATGAAGAGTGAGGGAGTTTCTCATTCATGGAATCTAGGGGGGGATAGACATAGATAGTCTTATGGCCTGTGTTCTTTCCTTTACTTTAAATGACATCATGGCCCTCATTCATTTATTCTTTCACTCACTCACTCCTTTGCCCATTATGTTATGAATGCCTAGAATGTCTCTTTTAATCTTTATGCAAAGATTTAAAAAATATAGTTCTTTCTTCCAGAATCTTATAATTTAGAGTGTGTAAGAGAAAGGATAACAAGGAAATCAATGATGATAAGTATTTTAAAGTTAGATTTACTGTTATCAACAGATTTCTCATAATTTGATAGCAGATTATGGTATAAATGATATATCTGCCACAATTGTCCTCACCAGTAAGGTGTAACAATGTTTCATGACAGGTTTCCTTGGGTTACATGGGTCTTAGGAGACGAACTTTCTCACAACACTATAAATTAACTACTTTTTGCTTAATAATCAGGGGAGGGACATCATGTCACCAGTTGATTATTTCTAAGAATCTAGAAAAACACTATGATGACATTTTATAATCCCATAAAATCACAAAGAAACACAATTATACACACACACAACACACACACGCACACATAAAATATATATCAGGGCTTGGGTCTGCCTGGCCACGTTGGTCCTGTGGAAAGTCATCTCATATGGAAAATCCAATAAGTTTTTGAAAATCTGGCTCCACCTCTTTTGTTGTTGTTGTTGTCATCATCATCATCATCATCATCATCAACATCTAACAGGGTCTGGCTCTGCCAGATGGGTTTTCATCACATTCACCAGCAGGGATGCTATTTATGGTTGTACAGTTGTGCCAGACTGAGAAAATGAATGTCAGCTAAAATCTGTCTTGTACTCTGTCAAGCCACATGCCCTCATGAGGAATATATATTCACCTTGATATCTTTTTATAAGTGAAAGATGTCCTGGAGATAACTGGAATCCTTGTTCACCTGAATTTGGGCAACAGGAACACCTGGTCTTACTAATAAAGCACCTAAAAATCCCTAGTTTCCCATGAAATTCCCAGTGTACTGTCCGAGTTCTCAGTCATCAGAAGAAGATTCTAGGCAATGGGGTACTATGATATCATAGAAAGTGAGTCAATTTGCATGGTTTATGACTTGCTCAGTACCTGATATCTGATGACATTGGTCTTCACTGAGGCAGTCATTTGAGTAGGAAGATACATAGTGTAGAGAGAGAGGAAAGGCAATCTTAGACACCCTGATGGTCAAATCAGTCTTGGAGACTAGTGGGATGATTATGGTCCAAGCCAGACTAATCTCCCATTTATTTATCACATAGTGAGGGTTTAATCGTTGTGTTTTTCGACAACTACAAAACAAGTAGGCGTCTATCAGCAAGGGACTCAGGGTCTGGATATGAGCTAGAGGCAGGGAATGTGCTAGAGCCATCTTCTTCTCTGTTACACTCTTTTATCCCATATACAATATAGGAACAGTTGTTATTCCTGCCCCTTATGAAGATGGTGAAGAGAAGAGACACTATATTGTCAGCATTTTGTGAAGTGCTCAGTATGTAGCAGGCATTAAAATGATCAAGAAGGGATGCAAGTAGCAGTGCAGTGGAAAAGAAGCAGTCACAGCCACAGCAGCAATCACAAACCAAGTTGGAAATCAGTATTCAGCTGAGACTTCCTTTCCTTCTGATATCTAGCTAAACTTGGCTTAAACTGAAGTCACACCTTTACAAGATTCCACAGTTTCTCTAATTTGTTAGAATTTACTGTCTTCTTTTTTCTTTGTGTCTATCCCACACCAACACATACAGATTCTGTTTCTTCTCCTTAGTTCCAACTGTGGACAGAATCATACTGCTTTCCATAAGGTGACTTCTTGCAACCAGGCACATCATGAAGGCTGATATTTTCCTGAGGATGTTTTTGGGGAGGGGTGGTGGGTAAGTAAGTTTCGTGGAGGATATCTTGTCTCTGGTGGTGGAAAGAAGGCTGTACTGAGAATAGCCTGGATGTGGTGAACAAGAGAGATAGCAATGGAAAATGGCACTCAAATTTTAAGTCAAATTGGGAGATGGTGCTACCATTTACAGGAATGTCATAACAAGGAATAAGCTTTGAAAGAATAAGCTTTGCATAATTGCATAGTTAATTTATGCAATAACATTACACAAATGTATTGCTTTTGCAAGCAAGAAAAGTGCCAAAGTTTATTAAAGAAAAGTGCATTCTGGAGAAGGAAGAGAAGGAATAGTTTAACCCCCGTGAGTGATAGTGCCCTGAGTTTAACAAGATTTTCCATTTTATGCTGATTCCCTAATTTTATGCTAAGTGGAGGGTGGAATATTCATGGTTTTTCTTGGGGGAAAAAAACCACAAATGTATTTTTGCCAGGGTTAAAATTACCTACTCCCACCATATTAATGATGATTTTAACCTCCATTATTATAACTGTGATTTTTTTTCAAATTTATTCATGGATAGGTAAAATTGTATGTATTTAGCATGCACAACATGATATTTTGAAATACATTTACATTGTTAAATGACTAATTCTGGCTAATTAACATATATACACATAGCATTTTTATGGTGAGAACACTTATCCACTCTCTTAGCATTTTTCAAGAATACAATATATCATTATTAACAATAGTCACCATGCAGTACAATAATAGATCTCCTGAACTTATTCCATCTAACAATAATTTTGTATCCTTTTTCCAGCATCTCACAAATGATATCTATCATGTTTATAGATCAACAAAGCCTTTAGTATGCCCGTTTATAAAAAATACATGGAATTAAACAAATATAAATCAATTTATTTATGAAAAGTCTGAAAATAATACAGTAAAATGTCTTTAATTGACATGCATTGGAAAGTGACAGCTAGTTAATTCAGCAGCTTATTGAGAAACCAGTCTAGCCCTGATGTGGGAATAATGGACTGCTAATTGCCATGCATTTGAGCCTGTTAATATCTTGTTTCCCACCCGCTATGTTCCCTCCTGTTGGCATGACTGCCAAGCAGATTGACCTGAGCTGTTAGATAAGGTTAAAGTGCTTGAGGCATTAAAATCTCCAGTCATTTCACTCTCATCTACTGCTAACTTTTTTTAACATTTGAAAAACGAAAAGTGGAAACAATTAGATATCATAGAGATGTGATTGTCTTTCAATGCCACACAGTTTATATGTGGAGCAATAAGGATACACAAGTTGGATCTTGGGGCTGACTCAGAACATAATTAGCAAGAGTACAACAAAGAAGTTATGAATTCTCAAGGACTGCAAATATTTGAACCTAGACCAAGAAAAACATAAAAATAATGGGTTTAAGGCAGAAATTTTGACTGAACCTCCAAGTTAACTAATGGGTTATAAGGGGTGTTTATTTATTAATCATACTTCTGACAGAGGAAAAAGTGTTAATAGAAAGTTGAGAGCTAGAATTGACCTGAAAGATCAATTTAGCCTAACAAGGAAGGTTAAGTGATTTGCTGAAAGTCATGGAGCTAGAGTCAGAACTAAAACTAAATTTCAACTCTTGAGACTGTCACATAAAATTCCTCCCAGGATGTTTGGCTTATGGTTTCCTACAATCTCTATCCAGAAAAAGTCTATTTGGCTCTTTATTCCTTTATCAAAAAAACCCCAAACATTTTCTTGAAGACCTACTGTGTTTTGAGCACTGTGCTGAGAATTTTAGACTTAAGAACAATTAAGCCCTTCACTGCAAGGAGCTTACATAAAAGGAGGGTGGGTGGCATAACATAGTTGTTAACTCAAGGAGGATGTCAGGAATGGGTATGGATAAGGAGTCTGAGGGGAAGGCCAGTTGGTGGGTGGTTAGGGTGGCCAAGCACTGTCTATAATGATAAGTAGTTGATTGTCAGGTTAGGAAAGAGAAAAATCATGACCTACTATGGAACTGCAAGATTTTTTATTGATACAAATATTTATAAATATTTATGGGGTACATGTGATATTTTGTTATATGCATAGACTGTGTGATGATCAAGCCAGTATATTTGAGGTGTCCATCACCTCTAGTATTTATCATTTCTATGTGCTGGGAACATTTTAAGTCTTTTCTTCTAGCTATTTTATCTTGAAATATACAATACATCATTGTTAACTCTAGTCACCCTACTTTTCTATCAAATATTATAACTTATTTCTTCTATCTATGTTTTTACCTGTTAACCAAACTCTCTTGATCCCCCCACACCCTTCCCAGCCTCTCTACCTACTACCAACCTCTTTATTCTACTCTCTACCTTCATGAGATCAACTTTTTAGCTCCCACATATGAATGGGAACATGTAAAATTTGTCTTTCTGTTGGCTTATTTCACTTAACATAATGTTCTACAGTTCCAACCATGTCACTACAAATTATATGTTTTCATTTTTTATGGCTAAATACTTTTCCATTGTGTATATATATCACATTTTCTTTCTTTCTTTATTTATTTTTTCCCAAATTCTGTGGGTACAAATATTGTTAGGGTTACATATCTTGCCCCTGTCCCCTTCCCCACCCCGCTCTGCCAGAGCTTCAAGTGTGTCCAGTCTTCAAGTGGTGCACCCTGCACCCACCATGAAAGTGCATACCCTTCCCTTTCACCCCCCTTCCACCTGTTCACCTCCCATTAACAACATTTTTTTTTGACATTTTGGTTACAGTGTGTTTCTTTGCCTCTCCCTAAAAAGGGATAGAGGTAATTCTTTCCCCTCTACAATGCTCATTACATCCTTAAGATGTGGGTCTCAGATCCCTGTTGAATACTACAATTATTTGAACACCATAGTTTTAGGCTATCAGTACCAATTTGATGGCGAGTAGATGTGTAGCCCATTTTCCAGGTCTTGTGTCGTCTCGCTTTGTATTACAGGCTTAAGCTAGCATAAACGGTGCTAGTTCACTGTCGTTTCTTAGGATTGAGTAATATTCCATTGTGAGTATATACCACATTTTAGTTTCAGATCCTTTGCCCATTTTTTAAATCAAATTATTTGTTTATTTTCTTTTGAGTTGTGTGAGCTCCTTACATATTTTGGACCTTAACTCCTCAGCAGCATGTGGTTTGCAAATATTATTTCCTTACCCATACATTGCTTGCTGCTTTTCCATTTCATTGATTGTTTCCTTTGCGCTGTAGGAACTTTTTAGTTTGATTCAGTCCTCCGTGTTTATTTTTGCTTTAGGTGCCTGAGCTTTTGGTATTGTTATTAAAAAAAAAAAAAAAACATTGCCAAGGCCAATATCAAGGAGTTTTTTTCCCTATATTTCTTTGAGAAGTTTTATCGTTCAGGTCTTATGTTTAGGCCTTTAATCCCTTTTGAGTTGATTTTTGTGTATAGGATAAGTTAGGGCCCAATTTCATTTTTTGCATGTAGATATCCAGTTTTCCCATTTCTTGAAGAGAATATCCTTTCTCCATTGTGTCTTCTCAGTAACCTTGTCAAAAAGTAGTTGAATATATTATATATGTTTGGGTTTATGTCTGAGCTCTTTATTCTGTTCCATCAGTCTGTATGTTTTGATTTTTATGCCAGTATGATACTGTCTTGATTACTATAGCATTAAATATAATTTGAAATCAGAAAGTATGAAACTTCCAGCTTTTTTTCCTCAAGATTGTTTTTTGGTATTAATGGTCTTTTATCATTCCATATCAATTTTAGAATCATTTTTTCTATTTCTGTAAAAAATGCTATCGAAGTTTTGATAGAATTGCAGCTTCAGTTTGTATATTGCTCTGGGTAATGTGAACATTTTAATAATATTAATTCTTTCAATCAACAAACATGGGATCTCTATTTGTTTATCTGCATATTTCTCAATTTCCTTAGGAAATGAAATCAGTACCTTGTAGACATGTCTGTATACCCAAATTCATTATACACAATAGCCAAGATATGAAAAGAGCCTTAATATTTACTGACTGATGAATGGGTAAAGAAATTGCAGTATATGTGTATGTGTGTGTGTGCGTGTGTGTACATGAAAATCATTCAGCCTTAAAAAAGGAGATACTGTCATTTATAACAACATGGATGAAACTGGAGGACAGTATGCTAAATGAATTAAGCCAGACACAGAGAGAAAAAATACCGCATGATCTCATTTATATGTTGAATCTAAAAAAAGTTGAATACATAAAAACAGAGAATAGAATGGTGGCTACCAGGGTAGGGAGAGGGAGGAAATGGGGAGAAGTTGGTCAAAGGGAACAAACTTGCAGTTATATAGGATGAACATGTTTAGAGATCAAATATACAGCATGAGGACTATAGTTAATAATATTGTACTATTAATACATACTGGAAATTTGCTAAGAGAGTAGATTTTATTAATAGGTGCTCTTACCACACGCACACACACACACACACACACACAAAGGTATAGATGATGAATGAGTTAAATAGTCATTTATTTCTATATATATATATATATACATATATATATAAAAACAGCATCTTGTATATCTTAAATATATATCAAAAAAAGAGAGAGAGAGATGGAACAATTCCTATAAACTTCCCCTATTCTTTCTTTTTGTAACTGCCCAAATTATTTAACTGTCAGAAAGTGACACATTACATTTGCTTACAATATACTTTACTTAAGTTATTATTTTATTCTGTGATGTAATAGTTGTTACAGACTTTGAATCAATTACTTATTAGGTATGTGAGCAGGGAAAGTTACTTCTATGAGTGTTCATTTCTTCTCCTGTAAAATACAGATAAAACATGCAGTAGGAACCTCGTGGCATTCTTGTCAGGGCTGAAAGTGTAAAAATATCTAACGTGTACACTCATCCCCTCCTCCCCCTTCCACCTGCCCACCACCCGATAAAAGTGGTTTTTTTCTGACATTTTGGTTACATTTTATATCTTGAAAAAAATATATAAAGTGTTTCCAAAAGTGCTAGGTATATAGTAAGTCCAATATAAATGTTAATTGTTATTACCTCATTTGATTGATACAGTAATTTTATAAAGTCAGCCATAGTACATAATTAACCCATTTTCTTATGACCCTGATATCACTTGGGATCTCAAAACCACTTAAGATCTTTGTAAGATTGATCATAGAAGACCAAAGTCCTTCTTAAGATTTTTCTTTTTTCAAATTCTTCATAGCTTACATTCTCAGCAACTTTACCCTACTCCTGAGAAGAATTTTCTCTTTCCTATGGAATCATCCCTCTTCCCTCCCACTAGTCATAAATCCCTCACTATTTGCCATCAACCATCAATATAAAGATCTTCAATATAATAGAACTTCTATGGAAAACTTGAGGCTTTTGATAAAGGGTCACCCTACACAGCAAACAACTTAAAATTGAATATTAGATCTTCCTCTTTCTCTGCCACAGAAATTTGTAATGCCTGGGTTTTCTAATGTTGTTTCCTCATACTCATTCCATCTTGCTATCTTCTCACTCTCCTCTCCCCTCCTATTTCTTCATTAATTTTTCCTTTTATTATTACTCTCTCCATCAATATTAAGAACTGAATTTATCTCATTTGCTCATACAAGAAAACCAAGCTTCCCTTTATTTTTGTCTTAGCTCTGTGCTTAATATCTTATCTTCTATCTCAAGTATGTTATCACAGACCTTTTCTAAGCAAAGACATTCTCTCCCTGGACCTGGATCAGCTGTTAAGAAAACTGATTTTTCTTCTGCATTATAAACTGATGAGTAAACCAAAGCACAGACAACTTATGTAAATTGTTGAAAGTTACCCATGTGATACTTGTTAGAACAAGGACTTGAACTGAATTGCTTGAACTTAAATCTAGTACATTGTCTGTTGTCTTCTTATTTAAGGAACAGCTATGAGATATTTTAGTGTCTTGTCTTTTGACATATTTATTGAGTATGTGTTCATCGAAAGTATTATGGTAGAGATTAAAAGTTTCAAAGATGAATACAACTTAGTGCCCTCAAAGTACTTAAAAATTTATTGTAGGCAAGTGAATTCTCCACAGGTTACAAGGAAAATGACCTTGCATCAACTAGAGTAGTTCTTCTCTTGCCAACATTACATTTGAGCTATAGTCTAATATTTTTATTGAAGAAACAGTTTACAGTTAAAAAAAAAGAAGAAGAAAGTAAACGAAAAAAAAAAACGAGAAAGGAAGATAATCATTTATGTAGATAGATTATTGTAGAATTCCTGTGGCTTACCAGTATAAACTTCCTTAACCAGCCCTGATATTTCATAGCTACTTATTTTATTCATTTTTTAAGTAAATATACATTGTTTTAAAATTCAGAAGAATATAAGTATAAATAAAATTAACCTCACTAAATTTACTAATTTATTTCTGTTAACTTTTTGTCACATTTCCTTTCCATTTGTCTTAACATACATATATACACATAGACAGAGAAAAATCTTTCTGCATATATTGGATGTTAGGGGTTAAATTATGTCCCTTTAAAAATCTGCATGTTGAAATCCTAACCTTCAGCACCTCAGAATGTAACCATATTTGGATATGAGGTCTTTAGTGGTGATTAATATTAAATAAGGCTATTGGAATAGAGTTCTGACTTAATATTACTGGTATCCTTATAAAAAGAGGCAGAGATATCAGGCATGAATGTACACAGAGGAAATGTCATGTGAGAGCACATCAAGAAGGTGACCATCTGCAAGCTGATGAGAAAGGCTTCAGGAGAAACCAGACTTGCCAGGTTTCTAGCCTCCAAAACTATGAGAAATTTCTGTTTAAACCCAGTCTGTGGCATTTTGTTATGGCAGCTCTAGTAAACTAATACGATTGGTATCATGTTTTCTCCACATTTCATATTAGATCATGAGCATTTTGCCATGTCAATAAAAATTTCTCATGAGATAATATGTCACTATAGAGAAACATTATAATTTAATTAACTGTTCCCTATTGTAAGGCACTCAGCTTTTGTTCTTGTTTACTAAAAGAACCTTCAAAATTGAAAATTAATGAAATTATGGGTCCCTTAGAATTAGATGGTCTGAGTAGGAAACCACTGGGTTATTATCTGGAGTATAATTACTCTGACAGTTTATTTCAATCAAGCGAAGTAAAACAGGCATCACCTTTTCCACTGCAAACAATGCTGCTTCATTGCAGTGGTGCCTTGTTACTGCTAGGGCATTTAATGGCATGTCAGCGTGTCCATTATGAACCTCCATTTTCAGAGTGTTAAAACACAGCTATTGAGATGATTTGAAATGAAACTGCAGAATCAATTTTCACGTTTTTTTTCTGCCGAACCGTTCATTTCTGTTTCATTGTGACTGGGTCTACATTTCATTTAAACAATAAAGGAGATTACTAACAGGAGTTTACCAGTTTCAGATTGTGTCTTTGGATGCTTTAAATCTAACAGTTTTAGTTTAAAATAGAATTTTATAGACCATTACTTGATCATATTGATTGTTTCAGCTAAGTTATTTTAAAATACAACACAGAGATATTATATCCTAATAAAGGTTGCATACCTCCAATGGCTATTTCTCAGCTATTTAACACACATCCTGATAACATTTCTCACAAATCCAAGAAAAAGAGAACAATTGCCCAGTAAGCTGCCTTATTTTATTAATATAAGAACAAACTTTTCCTGAAACAATGAAACTTCATGGCATTATAGGAAGACCACTGAATCAGGAGTTCAAGCGCTGATTCTCTCACTATGAGGCTGTTTGACCTTATATATATCTAGTGACATTATTGAGACTCAGATTGATTACTTGCATGGTGAAGATAATGCTACTTGTACCCCCTACTCCTCCCCACTCACTACAACTTTTAGGAACCAAATGAGACAGAACAGGAACATATGCTTTAAAAACTACAAGTGGTAGAAATTGTTATTACTTGATGTGTAGGTAAGAGCTATGTTAAAATAGATAATGTGGACATTGGTGCTCTGTTTAGATGAAGATGTTGCATGGCATTAAAATGTTGTTTAGAAATGTTTAGAAAATGCTTTTCTAAAATAAAAAGAGAAAAAAAAATTCTTGTTAAAGATTTTAAGCACTTTTTATCCTATCAGGGAACATATCTCTAAAAGTTCACATTCCTATTATGACTGTTTTGAGGAATAGCTTTTTAAAAAATATTATTTGAAATGCAGAGACACAATCTTCATTTCTTAGAATTTGACTTGTAACGTTATTTTTAGTTATTTAAGCTGTAATTTTTAGAAACATTTTTTGGGCAAATTACATAAAAAGTTAGCCAGTTCCTCTCTTTTGGTTTAAGTCCCATTGTGTTCTTGATTTGTTTATATCAGTTACCTAAAGTAGAGAATCAATTAGTGTAGATTTGTTCATTTTTTAGAACGGAAACATTCAGTCTTCTTCATTTTAGGTTACTAATTGGAAACCATTTGTAGTGGGGCATTGACAAATTAGTTTGAAGAAAAGGGAACTATTCTTCGACTATTTAACTATTTAATGAGAAATAAGTAAAAGGAAAAACATTTTAGTATTGTGGAAGGAAGGATAGGAGGGACTTATGTTAATGAAAATACTTCCTGGCCAAAAAATTTTCAGATCACTGAGTAGCTCTAAAAATAATTTAGTTATATAAATACAAGGTAGATTTCCTCTCTGAATCTACTGTTACCTAACCCAACCCTAGCCTAACACACTGACCTTGGATTGTTATATGAACAACATATGAATTTAGGTTGTGATTGAGCTACTGCACATTTGGATCTGTATCTATTTTATGATATTTGGTAAATTTTTTAAAAAGTTAACCACCTCAGACATACTGAACCAGCACCCTTTGGGATAAACTTCAAGAATTCAACATAGAGGCTATTCTGAAGAATAATGAAGTTTGGAAACCACTGAATTAAGTGACTCATTCATCCTTAAACAGGCTTTTGACTCCTGTTTTTGGTTAAGTTATTCTCTCTACCTAGAATATTCTCCCCAACCCAAGTTCACATTTCCATTGTATACATCTTCTAAAGCCCAATCCCAAAGCTACCTCCCCATGAAATCTGACCTGAAGGTTTTAGGATGGGAGGAGTATCAATTGAGATTGAGGTTCCTTCCACTTTTGTGGCATACTATGGTGGCACATATTCTGTCTGTCTCACAAAATTATTTGGGAGATATCTTTCTCTTTACTAGAACTAACTTGTAGGCTCTATCGGGAAATAAAACATGTACTTCTCTTTCTCTCCCATCTAAGTGCCTGTACTCATTATTTGCATGTATTCCCATATACTGTGAAGTGTGAAGAACTTAATAAATATTTATCAAGTGGAATTCAAATAATCACTTCTGACTCAGAGAGAAAGTTAGATGAAGAAGTGAGAAGGTTGATCCTTAAGCCGTTACTTAGAGAAGATGAATCTACAGTCAAGACAATCTGAGAGTCTTTGACACTTTTAATTAATTTTAGCCCCCAGTTTCAGAACCTGAGCCAAAAGGCATGTAGAAATAAGATGATGCCAAAGTCTAAATGCCCGTTAGCAGTAAGCTTTCCTGATAAAAATATAGGACTTCTAGTTAAATTTTAATTTCAAATAAAAAATATTTAGTATAACTATGTCAATATTTGATGCAATATTCATTTTTATCTGATATTCAAATTTCACTGGGTAAACTGGGCTGAAACATGGTCCCTACCCCTCTGCCAAATTCATACCACTCAGAACCTATGACTGTGACGTTCATTTGGAAATAAGGTCTTTGTAGATGTAATTGAATTAAAATAAGGTCTTATTGGATAAAGGTAGGCATTAAATCCCATACTTGATGTCCTTAGAAGAAGAGACACAAACACACAGACACACAAGGAGGAAGGCCATTTGAAGATGGAGGCAGAAATTGAAGCGATGCATCTATACACCAAGGAACACTAAGGAATGCTGGCAGTCCGGTAGAAGCTAAAACAATCAAAAGGAAGGATCCTTCCCTAGACCCTTCAGAGAGAGGCAACATGTTGATTTCAAATTTTCAAACTTCAGAACTATGAAAGAATAAATTTTTGTTATTTTAAGTCTTTCAGTTTTTGTTACATTTTTATGGTAACCCTTGGTAATTAATACACTGGGTATCCTGTATTTTTATTTGCCAAATCTGGCAACTCTATGGAGGATCTCTCTAGTATTTTAAGAATATTCATTTAGTCATCTTACCAGGCATCTAATGGTAATAGGATGTATTGTGATTATAGCTGTATATTTGTAAAACAAATTATTTAAAAGACCATAGTTTTAGTAGACATTTAATTGATTGTGGGAAGAGATGGCTTTTTGATAGAATCTGACGTTAAACAAAAGTCCACTAGTGTCTTATATAATCATATTCATGTGAAAAAACCTCTTAGAAACTCCACTGTTAGCATTACTCTACTCACTGTGAGAAGCACGATGGAAGAATAAATTTCTATCTGGGATTTCCTGGCTTATGTGCATAGAATTGCAGATATGTGTATGCATCTCTATGTACCTGCATACAATTCTAGGAGGGAAGTGGCCTGCGTATATTCCCATCCAATCTGTGATGGTTCCCTTCCTGCAAGTCTCTCTGCCTCAGAGTATTCTCTGTATGCTGTAGCTGGTGTACTTGACATCATAGGGCCTGGTGAATCAGCAAGTTCACGTCCTTGCAGTGACTCAACCAAAAAGGGATGAGAGTTGGTGGATAAACCCACCAACTTCATCATTTCTCAGTGGTACAACTGTAAGGTACATTTCATAGTCTCTCAGATGTCCCCAACAGGATTGAACCCCAGTTGCTCACAGAGGGGATCTGCTCATTATCTCACCTTTTATTGGCTTCCCCTGCTTTCTTTTCTCACTTCCCCACTCTCTTATGTGATTCTCCAAATCAGCTTCCATACATTTTTTGCCTAAAATTTCAGTTCTGTGGGGTTTTTTTTCTTTAGCTCGTAGTGCTATTAGGAGAACCCAAATAAAAACAAAGTGAATGTGCATTTAAAAAGCTTTACATTTTAAAATAAATATCATTAAATTGCTTTTCAGAAAGGTTAAATTTACATGCATTCTTACCAAATGACCTTTACTTTTATTTTTTTTAAGCTGACTTAAACCCTTGCTCAAACTTCTAAATACTGTGTGACAAAGATAACACTTGGTTGCCTAATAGGTACGAAGCACTTTTGAGGGTATATTTATGTCATTAATGAATATTGCAGTTAAAGTTTTAATGAATTGCTAAAAACACGCCTAACTCAAAACCCAGCTATGCCCAGTGATTTTTAAAGCTTTGCGTTTCCATTTAAATCTCATAAGTATTTTAGACTCTTTTATTTGGCTGAAAACCTGGCACAATTTTAAATGGGATCATTTAGACAAGACCGTTTCCAGTTTTTCTTCCAATTCCTAAAACACAATCACTTTTACATGGCTTCTATTTTTTAAAGAAAAATTTCCTTTTTGAATTAGCCACAGAATCTATGCTAACAAATTTTAATTGACTTTTAAAAGAGATATACTATCTTCAAATCTAATAGGTGAAAGTTCTATTGATTTTCTTGTCTCTGCCATACTAAATGTTTCAAGAATATTACAAATAATGTTTTTGGGCCGGGTGCGGTGGCTCACGCCTGTAGTCCTAGCACTCTGGGAGGCCAAGGAGGGCAGATTGCTCGAGATCAGGAGTTCAAAACCAGCCTGAGCAAGAGTGAGACCCTGTCTCTATTATAAATAGAAAGAAATTAATTGGCCAACTAATATATATAGAAAAAAAATTAGCCGAGCATGGTGGCTCATGCCTGTAGTCCCAGCTACTTGGGAGGCTGAGGCAGTAGGATTGCTTGAGCCCAGGAGTTTGAGGTTGCTGTGAGCTAGGCTGATGCCATGGCAGTCACTCTAGCCTGGGCAACAAAGTGAGACTCTGTCTCAAAAAAAAAGAAAAACAAAAAAACCAATGTTCTTGCATTATCATATTAGGATATCCATGTGTCTGTGACAATAAAACAATCAAGAAAAAGAAGGGTTCTTTAGGTTTAATAAAGTCATTATGACAACTCTACCCAAAGTCACTTAAGCATATTAAAATATAGCAAACCAAAAAGGAAAAGCATAGTTATCATTTTGAGAAGTTGTTCTGTCATATTCTAGACAGAAGTATCAGGTATACTGATACAGGTATCAGGACACCCCTCTTCACATAACTGAGATGGCTGGCGGAGGGTTATTATATATCCTTCTCTTTGGGATATTGGCTAATTCTTAAATGATATTATAGAAAAATTAATGTCAAAACTTCTAAAAGAGATTCTTCAAGTGGCCTTATTTTTATTAAGGAGTGAATCCTATAAATAATTTCTTCATGGTTGAGCAACAAAACTTTTCTAAAATAGCCCAGAACTACATTGGTACTTAAGTAGTACTTATAGCTCAGTCAGAAAGACCTGTATCCTGGACACAGGTATTTACCTTGGTCTAGCTTCATCAATCCTAGAAAGCTAGAAAAGATAAACTCTTATTGTAAAAATGATTATGACAAGGAGGTAAAGACAGAGAAACATCTAACATATATATCTATATATCTATATCTTCTACACCCAGATTAGTCTTAGTAAAGATCATTGAGACAAATATTGAGGCATCACTTACTGAATTAGTAATTCAGTAAGATTAATTAGGGTACTTGAACAAGGAATGACATATTGAGAAATGGGAAATGATAATTCTTGATTACTCATCCAACAATATGACTTGCTTTTATAAACTGCTTTAAGCAAATACTCAGGTAAGATTTATCTTAAAAATTATCCTATTTTAATTGTGGTAAAAGCAATACTATTAGAAATAATACTGTGTAAAAAAATAGAATATTTATGAGACTTAAAAGGCTTTTCTTTGATAATGGCTCTCCAATATCAACATGAATACTTGACCAAAACTTCTTACTTATTTCCTATGTAGAGGGAGGGACTATATAACTTGTTATATCAAATTTCTGGGTACACATTTTAGTTCTTAGACGTAGATACTATTTCATGTAATTTTGTGCAAACAACATTAGAATGTAATATAATTTTCTATATGGCATAGTGAGATTTCATGACCATTACCTTTATTAACAAATTACTTTTTAAAATAAAATAATTAATCTTTGTAATATAATTCATTTTAATGGCTTGCCAATAGCACAAAATTTGGGAGAATTTTCTTTATTGTAAATACAATCTTCTATGGCTATGCCATCCTGAATGCGCTGGATTTTGTCTGCATATACTCTCAAAGGTACTTGTCAATCAAGGCTTACATGCAGGTGACTATGTAATTTAATAACCTGAAATGATAAATTTCATTTTAAATTCTTAACTCCTTAATAAGGAGAGCTCTTGTTAATTTTTGTATAATTCCATTCAGTAGATACCATTTTTCTTGAGTGGTATGCAACTGGTTCCATCATCGGAAAATCTTTAATTGATTGTCCCTCTTACACCAAAAAGAAAGCATCACTGGTGAAACAGAGCACTGCATTCATTTCCATATACCAGCAGTTTCGGCTCATACCATATGCCAATATTTACTTGATGATTTGACATTTTCTCATTATGTCAATAGTTAATGGTACAGCTTTGCTATTGTTGTCTTAAAAAGAAGAAAATCGTGACAGAAATTCTGTAACCTTAGGAAGGCTTAGAGTAGCTACTCTCTTTTAGAGCTATTTTATCAGAGATTCTTTTTGTTGGGTGAATCCATTCTCATCTATGTGTTAACATAGAAAGTAATACCAAAAGGTACAATTATCCGTTTTTGTTAACTCAGGTACCTAAGTACAACTTCTTTATGCTTTCAAATGTGTATTAAATAAGTTAGTGCTCTATTAAGCCAGGTATTAAAATATTTTAGCATATACCTGGAATCCTGACACCCTAGGAACTTCTATTGTTGATGACACTAGCAAATGTGTAATACTAAAATTGAAGTATTACTGAATGAGTAAGAGTCATTTTACCATGATGACATTACCACTTTAGTAATTGTCAACTATTGATAAGCATGGGCTGCAGATAAAGGTCCACTTAAATTATGAATTTTCTTTAAAATCTCCTCTTTAAATAAGAACCATAGTATATATAAATGCCAAGCATCTATTTTATTAAATTATTTTATAGATAATTTTAAATACAGCCAGGATGAAATCATATCTAAGTAGAGTCTCTTATACCAGAGAAATGATTGGTATTCTTTGCTATTTAAGTAATAAAAGTGGTTTTGCAAGATGATTAGGCTTATTTAAAAATTTTCCTTTGCTCCAGAAATTACATTTTTGACTTTCACAATCAGTGTGATATCGGAATCTTGATGAGATAGAGTTGAATTCCCATGTTAGTGTTCAGATTCTTATCAAGAACCTCAGTGAACCAGTCCTCAGGTTGTTCTAATTGGGTCTTCTCTTAGTCATTCCATAGATACTGGTGAATCAGTTTCAAAGCAGCCTTTTTAAATATATATATATTTTTATTTTAGAATATTACAGTGGTACAAATGTTTAGATTTCATAAATTGGTTTAGTACCATTTGAGTCAAAGTTACAAGGGTGTCCATCACCCAGATAGTGTGCATTGCACCCCTTAGGTGTGAATTTCCCCATCTCCTCCTGCCCCTCCCACCTGCTTGATTTCTAATAAATGTTATTTTCATATGTGAACATAAGTGTTGATTGATTAGTTCCAATTTAATGGTGAGTACCAATGGCTAAAGAAACCAGCCCTGGGAAGGCAATACTAATCATTAGAGTTTCAGTGGCATCACTATGAGACAGATGTCATGCAGAAGAATGTATAGCAGCCATAGTAACGTCAAACAGAAAAGAAGCCAAACTCTGTAAAATAAACTGGTTTATTCTGAGCCAAATTTGAGGACTATGGCCCAGACCCATGCCCAAGAAGCCTTGAGCAAGTGTACTTGCTGTGGTTGGGTTATAGTTTGGTTTTATACATTTGAGGGAGACAGGAATTACAGATAAAGTCATAAATCAATATATGGAAGGCATACATTGGTTTTGGTCTAAAAGGTGGGACATCTTAAAGGCAGGAGGGGTGTGGCTTACAGATTATAGGTGGGTTTAAAGACTCTGACTTATACTTACAATTGGTTAAAAAAATGAAGCTTTGTCTAAAGGTTTGGGATGTTATAAGTTAACATAAGGAAGTCTGTTAATCAGAGACAAGCTTCTGGTCATGTATTTCCTGTGTAAAATTGAGGACCTGTAGGTTTGTCTTATATAGCATTTGGCCTGTTAATGAGTTACAAAGGATATTTCCAAGAAGGGAGTGGGGCATGATGAGGCAAATCTTCTAATTGCTGACAACTCAGTTTTAGGGTATCCCCCTGGCCAAGAGGGGTCCATTCTGTCAACTGGTGGCGGATGAGCCTTAAGATTTTATTTTAGTTCATAGTAATTTTAATAATTAATGGGGTGAGAAAATATTTGGGAATGACTTCATTGATTTAAGACATACACTAAATATTGCTGTGTGTATCGTTTTTACTGTAGAATCCCAAATTGATTAAATATAGAGGGATGAAACTCCTGAACTTCAACATTAAGTGAAGACTTGAGGTTTATGTGATACCAGATGGTTTAAACTCTTGTGACAGTTCTTGATTAGTTTATATTAGGAACCACTGCTTTAGATGTGTTGGCATGTAGAAATGGCTTGAGGCTTTCTTTAGGCCATTATAAACATCAGATTTGATGCATTTAAAAGCTCCGATTGGCTTCAATTTTAACAGCATATATGATGATTTTATAAATATGTTCTCTAAGAAATCCCCAAAATGTTAATGTCACAACAGATGGTGTGACTTTGCAATATAAGAATTACTGTGTCTACCAGGAAGAAAAATGGATTCATTAAATTTCAATCTGATAAAGACTGATGCTGATTAAATGTATTCTTTCAACAGAGCCACACATCTTGAATTTCTATGTAAAATATCATTTGGAAAAGGGTTAGTTTGGCATATGTTTTGTTTCCAGATTATTAAGAACATTTCATGTTGTATTTTGGGATTTTTCATATTGTTTTATTCTAGATAGAAAGGAAGCCTTCCAGTCATAGTTACTTAGAAGTTATATCAATCTCATGTTGCCAGGATTAAAGTCAATTTCTATGATTAATTTAAGAGTTAATGATAAACTAACTCTGAGAAGAAAGCTCTTGGACAACTACAAGGCTTCACTCCTTGGAATACATTTGATGCTTCAGTTGGTCCAGCTCAGCTAGGTCCTTGATGTCACTGGTTATACTTCCAACACTACCTCCTCCCCATCTTGGGCCAGTCTTTAAGGAGGAGGTTGCCACATAGCAAGCAACATCTAATTCACTTTCTTTTCTTTGGAGTCAAAGGTAGAATCTGGTTGCTCAAAGAGATCTGATGGGGAAGATTGATTCTGGGGCCAGTATAGAAATAGTGTTGGAAGCTGATTGACCCTTCCTGTGGCCCAGGACCTTAAAGAATAATCCCCAGTAAGGCAGGAGAGCTCAATGCTTCTGGTGCATGGCCAGGGTCATTGCTTCCTCCACTGTTTAAGAAAAAGAATGCACTAAGCTTTGGGAAGTTCCTGCACAAGGAAACAACCTAATGCATTAGTTTTTTCAGCTTCTTAGTGAATGAGTCTCTAGTCTTTTAGGTTAGAATCAAGTTCCATTAAGTTTTTGCTACATCAGATAAAGATAAGTTCTGGTGGAATTAAAAAGGCCATGCTAGCAGTTGGGATAGTCAAAAATGTCCACATGAAGAAAATAAGGGCTAGTGACAAGACTGGAAACAAGGCAAGTCTATTCACAAAGTCTTTGCTTTTCCTCTGCTTCAGCAGAAAAAATTTTCGGCATTGACATCTCTCTGGCTGATCACTGCCACACTTTTTATATCTATTCAGTTTCACATACTTCTCACTTCCAAATTTGGAAATATTCACAGGGTTCCAAAATCAAAACACCACTATTACTCTGCAAAATTGTATGGGAAAACAACTTTGAAGTTGGGATCAAACTGCTTCCTGCTTCCTTTCCCTGTGTTGATTCACTCACCCAGTTATAGGCAAGGAAGCTAGATAATGCAGCTCTCTCTTCCCACCCCTGCATAGGCTAATTTCAAGAGTGGAGGACATAATTCCAAAGGGAGATGCATGAGGACTGTGTTTTGATTGTTTTGTGCTACATGTGTTACATGTGCCAGTTTTTTTATTGATACATAATAATGGTACATATTTATGGGTTACATGTAATATTTAGATACATGCACACGTATAATGATTAAATCACTGTATTTAGGATATCTATCATGTAAGACATTTAACATTTCTTTGTATTGGGAACATTTCAAACCTCTTCTAGCTATTTTGAACTATACAATAAATTATTGCTAACTATAGTCACCCTACTGTGCTATTGAACACTAGAACTTATGACTTCTATCTAACTGTATGTTTGTAGTCATTAATCATCCTCTTTATTTCCTTCCTCTTCTCTTTGCCTCTGGTAACTACCATTCTACTCTCTATCTCCATGAGATCAACTTTTTTAGCTCCTATAGTTGAGTGAAAAAATGCAATATTTGTTTTTCTGTGTTTGGCTTATTTAACTTAATATAATGATCTCCAGTTCTATCCATGTTACTGCAAAGGACATGATTTCCTTCTTTTTCATGGCTGAATAGTATTTCATTGTGTATATAGACAATATATATATTTTATCTACTCATTTATTGATGGATGCTTAGGTTGATTCTATATACTGGCCATTGTGAATGGTGCTGGAATAAACATGGGAGAACTTCTGATTCCAAAATGGCAATGTAAAAGCAAGCTGGTTTCACTAGCCCCCACAAAAAAACAAACATATACAGTGCCAAGATTATCACCATAAGTATTACAGAACTCAAGTATGAGGATGAGACATTTCCCAGCACCATAGAGAAATGAAAATACATCAGGCATACACTAAGAGAATCAGACTTCATATCCATGATGCCTCTCCCCAAGTTTGCCTGGCACCAAGCTCACAGTATATCCTCTCCCCCAACTCATGGGTTCTACATTGGAATAAATGAGATCAAGGTGGAAAACCAGCTTCTCCAACTTCTTGCATTCCCTGGCAGGAGATCTATCCCTGTCTTAATGCACAGGAAGCACCTGGAATATCTTGAGAGCAATATCAGTGAAGATATCCAGAGACAAAGAGGGGAGGCAGAACTATAATTCCCAGCCCTGGAATCTCTGGTCTGTAATTGAGACTAAGGTGGAACCAAATCAGACTGGCTGTTCAGTAGCACCACACTGTAGGAATTTCATTTTACATGTCTTTGGGACACAACCCCATAGCCAGGCTTCTCACACTACCAGGACATCCCATTTGGGACCTCCTCCATTTGGAATGGATGGCATGCTGATTGTTTACTAGAACTGAGGCAAATCTGGACTTAAGGCATAATCTAATGCTGAAAAGGAGGTAGAAACTTAGTGAAGAGTGGAAAGAAAAAATTCAACACTTAAATTACAAAGAATCTCTATGCAAACATATCCAATAAAAACCACAACAAGCCAGACAGAGAACTGGAAAAAAATAACTAATCCTTCAATGCAAAGACATTGATGCATGTCTACAAGGATCAACAGTAAATAGGGAGAACCATGATCTATGCAAAGGGATAAAGGAACCAGCAAGTGACTCTGAAAAGATGGCAATATGTGAACTCTCTGACAAAGAGTCAAAAATAGCAATTTTAAGGAAATTTAATAATATTTGAGATACAAAACATCAATTAGGAAATTTATCAGAGAAATTTAACAAAGAAATTGAAATAATTTTAAAAAATCAAAAAGAAATCTGAAATTGAGAAATATATTTGGTGACCTGAAAAATTCATTAGATGTTTTCAATAGCAGATTATATCTGAGAAAAGCAACTGTAAGCTGTGAGATAGGCTATCTGAAAATATACAATCAGAGAAAAAAAGAAGAAATAATGAAAAGGAAAAGGGGCTCTCAAAATATATAAAGCAAGTATTAATAGATCTGAAGAGAGAGATAGTCTGCAATGCAACAATAGTAGAGGACTTCAATACCTCATTCTCAGTAATGGAGATATCATCCAGACAGAAAATCAACAAAGAAACATGAAAGTTTTGCTAGATGAAATAGTTCTGATATTTACAGAATTGGTGCTGAATACTTATTCTTTTCATCAGCACATGTAAAAGACTATATTTTAGGCCACAAAACAAGTCTTAAAAAACAAAAAAGAAGAAATTATGACAAGAATCTTTTCCTGCACAATGGAATAAAACTAAAAATTGATAGCAAGAGGAACCTCAAAAAATACACTAAAACATGGAAATGAAAAAATATGCTCCTCAATGGCCAATAGGTAAATGAAGAAATGAAGAAGGAAATTGAGAAATTGTTTGAAAAAGAGAAAATGGAAACAAAACATACCAAACAAAACATACCATATTGTCTATGAGATACAATAAAAACAGTAAGAGAGAAGTTTATAATAATAAATGCCTATAAGAAAAGTAGAAATACTTCAAATAAGCTATCTAAATATGTACCTCAAGGAACTAGAAAAATGAACAAACAAAACTCAAAATTTGTAGAAGGAAATAAATAATAAAGATCACAACAGAGATAAATGAGACTAAAAAAATACAGACAGAAAATAGGAAGTTAATTTTTTAAAAGATTAAGAAAATTGACAAACCTCAGCTAGACTAAGAAAAAAAAGAGAAGATTCAAATAAATAAAATCAAAATTAAAAAGGAGACATAACAACTGAGATCACAGAAATACAAAGAATCATTAAAGACTATTATGAACAACTGTACATCAATGAATTAGAAAATCTAGAAGAAATGGGGATAGTCTTACACATGCAACCTACCAAGATTGAACAATGAAGAAACAAGAGACCTTACAAAATCAATAATAAATAATGAGATCAAAGCCATATTAAACAGTATCCCATCAAAGAAAAAGCCCAGGACTTGATGCCTTTGCTACTAAATTCTACCAAACATTTAAAAAAATAACTAATAATTCTACTCAAATTCTTCAAAAATTGAAGAGAAAGAGATACTTCAAAACTCATTCTATATGTCCAGCATCACTCTGATACCCAAACCAGAGACAGACACAGAAAAAAAGGGCACGACAGGCCAATGTCACTTATAAACATAGACATAAAATTCTTCAACACAATACTAGTAAATCAAATTCTACAACACACATGATCAAATGAAACTCATTTCAGGGGTATAAGAATGGTTCAAGATATTCAAATCAACAAACATGATACCTCCCATTAACAGAACCAAGAACAAAAATCATGTGATCATTCTAATAGATGTGGAACAAGCATTCAATAAAATTCAACATTGCTTCATGAAAAAAAAAATCAATAAACTGGGTATAGAAGGAACATACCTCAAAATAATAAAGAAATTTTTATAAGAAATTTTTGAAGTCAGATAATGTGATGGCTCTAGCTTTGTACTTTTTGCTCAAGACTGCTTTGACTATGGCGGGTCTTTTGTGATTGCATATGAATTTTAGGATTGTTTTTTCTATTTCTGTGAGGACGATCATTGGACTTTTGATAGAGATTGCATTGAATCTGTAGATTGCTTTTGATAGTATGGCCATCTTAACAATGTTAATTCTTTTTATCCATGAGCATGGGATGTCTTTACCTTTTCTTAAATGTCCATTTCAATTTCTTCCATCAGTGTTTTATAATTTTCTTTATAGAGGTCTTTCACTTCTTTGGTTATGTGGATATCTATGTATTTTATATTCTTTGTAGGTATTGTAAATGGGATTGCATTCTTGATTACTTTTTCAGATTGTTCACTGTTGGTGTATATAAATGCTATTGATTTTTGTATGTCAATTTTGTATCCTTCAAGTATATTGAATTTATTGATCAATTCTAACAGGTTTTTTGTATGTCAAGTCCTTAGGTTTTTCAAAAATAAGATTATGTCATCTTTGGAAAAATCTAATTTGATTTATTTCTTTCCAATCTTGGTGCCCTTTATTCCTCCTGTTCTTTCAGGATGGAGCCAATAGGGTTCATATTACCCTTGACAGCCACTGATTCAAGGATAATGCCAGGAGCTGTCCTGATTCTTCTTGTTGCCTGCTCTGCTATCAGGCCAGGACTAAACCATGTCTTAATAAAGAGGAGCACAGACTCTAATTCCTGTACTTAATTTAGGAATCCCCAGAAGCCTTTTGCTCCAAGATGTTCTGAAATTCACTCTGATGGCTGTCCAGCTCACTGGCAACCTCCTCTCAGTGCTCTGTGTACCCCGTCTCTTTTTAGTGTGAATTTTCATGAATATCCCTGCTTCAGAGAAGTCATAACAGCTAACCAAGTTGATAATCTCATGACTGCACAAAATCTCTGGCAATAAAATCATGTACACAATTTTTAGCTCTTAAAGGAAATTTTATATACTTTATCTTATTCCATCTTCACAATCACATAAAGGAATTAATTTATTTATGATGAAACTATGGTTCCACTTGGTCAAAGTTGTTTAAATTATCAAAAAAAAAAAGATTTTTTATATTTCCAAAGACCATGATCTTTCCTCTATATCATCTATATTTATCTATATGATCTCCAGAACTTCACACATGGCAACATGACAATATATAATCTATAACAAGAATATCATTGTAACCTTGTTTGTGATAAAAACAGTAAAATAAAAAACTATCAATAATGTATTTCTAAATAAAATACATATGTTTATAAGAGTCTATGACATTACTAAAACATAAGGTAAGTCTACATGAACCTAAACAGAACTATATTTAGTGAAAAAAGAAGTTTCAAACAACCATGTAAAATATGAAAATATCTATTAAAATTATATGTCTGCTATAATGATGGATGCATGTCATATATTTGTATGAAAATTCATAGAATATACAACATCATGAGCGAACCTAATGTAAACTAAAGATTTTGGGTGACCATAATATGTTGAGGTAGGTTTATGGATTATAACAAATGTTATAATGGAGCTGGGTATTGATGGTGGTTTGGCTATTCCTATGTGGGGGAAGGAGGTATATGGGAATTCTGTATCTGCCTCTCAAGTTTGTTATGAACATAAAACTGCTCTAAAATATAAAGTGTACTTTTAAAATGTATATGTCTGTATGAAGTAGATAATATTCTGAAAAGATTTGCACCTAACTATTGATAGTTATTGCTATGGGTTGTGGAATTTGTAGGGATTTGAGGTGTGTGTGTGTATGTCTGGCATTCACTTATTAACATACTTCAAAATTGTGTTGGGGTGGTTGGTGATTTTATTTTTAAAAATATCATTTTTTTGAAACTTTTGTGAAGAGTACCACATACTTCTCCTGGGCTTATTGACATCCTTCACGGCTTGGAAGGCAGAAATTTTCATATTAACTCAGGTAAGTATAAGAGAGTCTACAGATGTCAATATGGAGAGAGAAATTTTCTAAAGTGGCTGTGTTCAGATATTGTGTTCAGATAACAGCAATCTATTTTCTCCTCCAAAATGTGGGGCCTTCATATGATTTCCAGTCTTCTAGAATAATGTAATCTGTGAACGTAGGGGGCAAGAATTTTGTCCTGCCAGAATTTTTGATAATTTAATTGGAATCACAACAAAATTTGCTTATCAGATGATACCCTAGACAAAACTTAATTCTACCAAAGAGACATTCTCAAATATTTTATGGTCTCCCAGTGGTAAAAATTTTCCAAGTTCACTCTCACTTCTTCTATACATCTCTCTTTCCCAAAAAGTAACAATTTGTCTTCATAAGATTGGGAGAGTAAAGTATAAAAATCATCTATAGCCTTTGTCCAGAAGATTCTTATTCCTCCTTTAAAATCTCAAGGTCTTCCCGAGGGATCTTTCTTGAGATTTTTGTTTTGTTTTGTTTTGTTTTGCCAAGAAATCAGCAGCTTTGATGTTCTATGACAGACCATAAGAAGCTTATATATTTCACTTTTCCCACTATAGTCTTCATTACCTGAAGATTCTAACCTGGGCTAGGGTCAAAAATCAGAATTTTATTTTAGGTTTATTCAGGTATTTTAACTCAAACAACTGGACTGGTAGTAAATGAACAAAAGGGAGCCATCAAATATGTGAAAGGTCAGTCAAAGCCATTAGGTTGTCAGAGTCATCAAAAGGATGAAAAATAATTTGGGGGGAGTGAGTTCTTAATATTTCTTATCATACATATTAGATATGTGTCTCACTCTCATCATAATGATGAATATTTTAAATCATATTGTGGATATTTTTTCTTATGCTGATAACAAACAGATCATATTTATAACATGCATTTATTCTTTAAGATTTAGTTTAGGCATCACAGCCTACCAGAAGATTTTTAGTGCCCCTCTTAAAGTCTTCTAAATGGTTTCCTTGTACATAATTTCATTATAGGACTTTCACATTGTGTTACACAATCTCTCTATATGTCATCTTTCCTAATGATTTGTTAGATTCTTTAAAAATGCATATTTTATATTTATCTTTTTATCTCAAGATTTTAACAAAGGGCTCAGAAGTAGTAGATACTCAAAAAATGTTTGGTAATTGAATCTGTGAATGAATAACTAAACTAAACTTTCCCTAAACACTTAATTTCTTATATCAGAAATTTCTTGGTCTCTTCTTCTATGTTCTCCCTCCAAATATTTGTTTTTATGGTAATACCACTGATCCCACAGAGTTTAACTACATTGTCTTTAATCTCAATCAGATTTTTTTTTCTGTTGTGATTTCTTTCTAACAATCTCAAATTTTCATCTTTGTCTTTAATATAGACTTTGGAAAATATGTCATTCTGGAGATCCTTGGAGTCCAGAATTTGCTATATTAAGCCATTCTACCAATTATTGTAACAATGGAATGTATTGCAAATATTAATTGGCTTCTCTCACAAATTCATGTTGTATGATTCAATTCAGGAAATAAAAATCATAAACCATTTGTAAGTTTTTATAAATATTAATGAATCAAATAGTGGACAGTTTTATGTCAAACTCTAACATTCATTTGTACTTTGTCACCTTGGATAGTAATATACTTAAGTATATATTTTCCACTGCTTCAGACATATTGTTTGTTGGGTTCATTTCAATTTATCATTAAATTGTTAATTGAAGCTGCAGAATTTTGCATGACTTATAGCTAATATTCCAAATAATGTTTGCTTTCATTTTACTAAGCTACTGCACAAGGGAATTTATTGTGACAATGGAAAGCTCTGTCACTCATAGTAAAAAGAAAATGTTTGATTTTGGTCTCTCTGAAAACCTTCAATGTCAGTCACAAATTGCCACTTCCCTACTTGCTAGGGTTATTCCATCTTTGCTCTGATGCACACACTATTATCCAGAATTAGCAGAACTGGCTCTGAGAATTCCATATGGGCCACCAGTATCCCATGAGCTGTTCTTTCTGAAATAGGGCAAAGGGAGAAGATTTTGTATAGTAAAATTCTCACATGGAATTACTAATCTGTGATTTTGCTACTTCTTGTCAAAGATGCATTTCTCACTATTCCCACTATTCTGGCAGAAATATAGATGTTACTTTTGCCATTTCACCTGACAAACAAAAATTCCTCATCTTAATAACATTTATATCTTATACAGTACAATGACAGGAGAGGAGAAATAATAAAACAAAACCAAGCTGAGCAGTTTTGGTCTATAGTAGCAAACCTCTCCTGCTTTAGAACTTTTCCCTCTCTGCAAAATAAATAAACCCCTCAAAGGCAAAATGTACTCTCAAAGTTGTCACATTTTCTTAGATATAAATATAGTATTTCAGTTACAGATACTTTATCCTCACTTTAGAAATAAAAGTACATTTTAAAGTTGAATAGGTAAAATTTAAAAGGAGGAAAATATGACAAGCATCTTAATACCTGCAACAAGAATCAGCAAAATATGACAAGCTAAAGAAAGTGTTATGATATGACAACCTATTCAATGTGACTTTAATGCTCTATATCAGCGATATATTTAAAGATGGGTACTGGTTTTTGAGTCTTCAGATCAAAATTATTTGCTCATTTCATTGATATTGTTGGCTAAAAAAACCCGTTTATACACATTTGACTGTTATAATGCAAATTTACTGAGGTCAGTAGTTTATTTCGAATCTGTGCTTCTTTTTGTAATATCTTCTAAAGCAAAAGAATAAAGCAATACAGTTTTGGTACATAATAGAAATATAATGTGATTCAACAAAGCTGATCCAAGAGAGAATAAGACTCACAAATCTTATAAATGTTAGGAATTTTCTCAAAACGACTTCCCCCACACCTGCCTGTTAAGATTAATACTCCTTGTTTATAACTGCTAGTCCCCTGGGGAATGGGTTCTCTCCCTCCCTCCCTCCCTACCTTTCTTCCTTCCTTCCAACAAATACTTTTTGAGCCCCTTGTGCTACTATATGGGAGCCTCTATGCTATTAATAGTAGCTGATGGACAACACATGATCCCTAGCTTCATTTTACTTAGTAGAATTTTCCAGTGTAATTTGTCATAAAATAATCTAGAAGAAATATTTAGGAAAAGAAAGCTTATCCATAGCAAAACTGCTATGCTTATACATTAAAATTGTCTATGGACAAAGGACATGAATAGACCATGCTGCAAATGGATATGAAATAAGAAACAAACTTTTAATATAATGAAACCAGTAATGCACAAAATTGGAAATTAAAGCAAAATACCATTACTTACATATTAAGTTGAAATATTATATATATCATTTCTACATGCTGGTGAATATGAGAGATTATAAAATTGTTAAAATGTCTATTGTGGGTAGGAACATAAGCAAAAATCATTTTGGAAAAAGATGAGGAATATTTATGAAGGAAAATTAAATCTTTATCCCCTGTGCTATTATTCCATGTATTGGAATTTATCTCAAAGAGAAAAAAAATCAAAAGAAAAATTGGTTATGTGTATCAAGATGTTAAATGGAGTTTTTTAAATAATACCAAAAAATTAATATAGCCCAAATATTTACTAATGAGGAAAGGCTAAAGCAATTATACCTTAACTAGACAGAATAATGTACAGATAGAAAATGGCAATTAGGAACATGTTTCTATTAAAAAATACTTATAAGTAGAAAAACAGAGTATGTGTTGAAATCATTTGTAGAATTATAGTATGTATAGGCAGTACATGAGTAAATGAGAGATAGTAACATCTTGGGATGGAAGAGTTGTGGATGATATTAAGAATGCTATCATTGCAGTTTTAATGTTTTTATAGACTATAACAAAAGGAGGAAAATAATCTATCTTTTATAATTATAACGGGTCTTGAGTATTCTGGCAAACTAATGTCGTTTCTTGTCCTTTTTTTCCTATTTTCCTTATGGTAAAATTTACATGCAGAAAACTTTGTTGAAACTTTTTATTATAAAATTATGAAAGTTTTGAAAAATTATAAAGTTATGTAGCTAAAGCCACAATCAAGATATAGAACAAAACATAAGAAAAGTTCTATACCCACAAATTCTATCATGCCTCTAATAGTCACCCAATGCCCCCATTCAGCCTTGGTTTTTACTCCTCTATAGTCTTGGTTTTGACAGGATGTTATATAAGTGAAATTATAAAATATGTAGCCTCTTGGGTCTGGCAGCATAATGCATTTGAAATTTTAAAATGCTGTTACATATATCAATAGTTTTTTCTTTTTTATTGCTAGTTGGTTTTTCATTTTATAAATATATCACAATTTATTTATCTATTCCACAGTGGAGAAACATTTGGGTTGGTTCCAGTTTGGAGGTAATTACAAATAAAGTTGCCATATAAACATTAATATATAGGACTTTCTTTTGGATTTTAATCGACATTTTAATTGAGATATTTTGGATTCACATGCATTTGTAGGAAATAGCAAAGTGAGATCATCTGTACAATTTGCCTAGTTTCCCCTAACGGCGATATTTTACAAAACTATAGTATAATATCACAACCAGTATATTGGCAATAATTCTGGGTTCTGTTTAAATATTTTATCTTAGCAGGCAGTCATCCTGTTTAGGTTTAGCGTGCACATCCTGGCCTACATTGTGGGCTGTAATACCAAAAACAGTTTAATCCTTAGAGCCTTCGCTTTGCTATTTTGATCTGCTTGGTTTACCTGTTGCCACTGGGGCTCCCACTGGTTCCTGCGGGAGGTGCTTCTGGAGGTGAAAGGGGTGTCCGCAGGCTAAGGTCACTGGTTGTCTCTGGGTGGGAGAGAGAGATCTCATCAGGCCTTGAGGATTATGAAGACTTCTGCATCTAGTTCTTAATGTGATGGGTTCCCTCTGTTTCTCCCTCCTTCATTTTGCATAGGTTTTTGTGTGAAAATATGTTTTCATTTCACGCGGGTAAATATTAAGTAAGATTGCTGGGTGGTATAATGAGGGTATATTTAACTACATAAGGAACTATCACAATGTCTCCTGAAGTGGTGTATGTTTTTACATTCCTATCAGAACTATATGAGCATTGTGGTGGTTCTGCACCCTCACGAGCACTTTGTGTACATTTTAGTTTAGTCATTATAATAAAAGAGTAGTGCTATCTCACTTTATACTTAATTTGCATTTCTCTACTCACTAATTATATGGAGCATCATTTAAAGTGTTTATTTTATATCCTTATATCCGCTTTGGTGACATTTCTATTCAAATCTTTTATCCATTTTGTTTTCTTATTATTGACTTTTGGGAGTTTTTAATATATTTTGGATATGAGCTTTTAATAAGATATGTATTATGAAAATATATTCTTTGGTCTATGGTTTGTCCTTTATTGTTTAATTTTGTGTTTTGAAGAGCAGATATTTTAAATTTTGATAACATCCAATTTATCAGTCAGTATTTTAATGATTCATATCTACTATTTATTTTTATTTAATTTTTATATGATATAAGATGCATGAATTAAAGTTCTTTATGTTTTTCCTATGGATATCCAATTTGTATTTAGTACCATTTGTTGGAAAAAATAACCTTTTCCACTGAATTTCCTCACATGTTCATTGATAAGCAATTAAACATATTTGGGTAGGTCTGTTTCTATACTCACCTTGAGTTCCTTTGGACTGTAGGCATATCCTTTTTCCGAACACAGAATTATCTTGACCTCTGCAGATTGACAACAAGTTTAAGAATCAGTGTGATTTCTCAGCCTTTGTTTTCCTTTTTAAAAATTGTCTTTGACTAATTTAGTTCATTTGTCTTTACACATAAATTTTAACATCATCTTGGCAATTTCTACAAAAAGAAAGCCTGCTGAGATATCTAGCCCCAGGAATAGAGGGCTACTTTTCTGTTCCCTTACCTCAGCTGCAGTGGTTCTTCAGCAGTACCCTAAAAACAACAAGATTTGACTATCCTAACCCCACCTGCTTAATTCTACCTTGCCCTAAGTCTTCCACTGGGGAAAAACGTGAGAAGAGCTCAGGCAGAACTTTGTGACTTTTCCACAGCACTGCTGTTTTCCTCCCTAACACTTGCACTATGAGGGGAGTTTTTTTCAGACCGTGAGTAGACCCTACCTGATCTTTCTTGTGAGCATGATGCAAAGTCTTTGGAGACCAGTCTTTGTGTATGTATGAATTCACCTTGTATCTGTGATCACAGGAATTCTATATTTTCATTCCTGCCTATACTCGGCCTACAGAACGTGGCTAAATTTTATCTGATTTATTCATGCTATTTTCTTTGGCTACAGGTAGATTTTCCCCAAGATAAGCAAGTGCTTATATTCTTTTTATTCTTGGAGGTGGATTTTCAGCTTAGATTTTTGGGTTAGTTGTTTGCCCTGAGACCTTAACTCTCTGATGGATTCCAGAAAAGTTGTGAATTTGCTGTTGTTGTAGTGTGGAAGTAATGCTTTCTCAAACATTATGCATCTCAAGCAGAAGTCACAAGTCCCTCTTTTTTTTTTTTCTAGAATATGGAAAAATGTGAGGGCAATTCCAACTTTCACTTGAATGTAATTTTTAGATTAACCTGTATAGCCAAACTGCTTTGAATGATGCACAAAATCATAGCCACACACAATTTATCCATAGCCCTATATACTCACAATAAGAGCAAATCATATTTGAGTTACACATAAACAAAGAACTGTATAAAGTAGAATTACTTTAATAATGTTAGAGGATAATAGTACTGATAGTCACAATGTTACATGTCCCATTGTCAACAATTTTAAATAATTTATCTCTAATTTTTACACCACCACTTTTAAGTAGGGATTATAGTATACCTTGTATAGATGAGCAAATTCGATCCAAGAAAGATTTAATTATACCTGCACATAACAAACACAATAAAAGAAGGCAGAATCATAATGTGACTATAAGTTTAATTATTAATAGCTTCAAAACAAGTCCTTTTTTTCCTTTATAACTTCAAAATTTGTGTAACCTCAGACTTTACTGTATGATCATATATTTATTGATACTTGTAGGGCCAGTGGATTTTAATTTCTTTGGCTAGATTGAAAACAAAACAACAACAGAACTGAAGAAAAATTGTTATTTGGTCTTCCCTTGTTTACAGATTTAAAGGGGGGAGATTTGAGTTCTATAATGATCAGATTTACCTTGATTTCCACAAATTTTTTGTTCATAAGAAAGCTTTGGTTTTTATCACGACCTCTGGTAGCACTTGGCCTATTTTTTATCTTAGAATTGGTCTTAATTCTTAATTTTCAATTGATTGAAATGTGATAGAAGATTTAATGTAGAAGATTTGGTGATTTTACCTGTTTCAAAACAAATAGACACCTATGTTTTTAGTGGGTAGTCAAAGTGAGTTTACTATAAGGCTAAAGAATGTTAGGTTTTAGGGACCCTCACTGACCCCTTTCTGGACCTAATTTTGTATTTGTAATATTGCATTTGCTTAGAAATCTTCCTCTCCCAAATTTTATAAATTTATGCTCCATAAAACTGGTACCTTTACTCTGGGCACAATTTTTTAATCTTCTAGAGTTTGGGATATTTTGCTACCAGTTTGGCTGATAAAGGTTTGAATTATGATCTTATTTTACTAACGCTTATCATAAAGTTTCACAGAAATTAGATTGCTGTTTAATTAAAAGGAAACAGTATTCCAACAGGCTATCATTTGCAACAACAAAGCACTTCTAAAAAATGACATTTGGCAAACCAATGCAAAGATATCTTTTAGATAATTACCTATCTTTATTCATTATTGAAAACTTCATGTTGTAAAAAAATTAAGTAAAACATCAGGAAATGTTCAGGTATATTGCTTTAGAGGCAATATAGGAAATGAGGTCAAGAAAACCATCTGAATATAAAGGAGTGAAAAACATAAATGAACTATTTTTCCATGTTTCTGAGCAAATGTGAATGCAACAAACTGTTTTTAGGGTTCATTTTTGCTGAAGGCTCTTCTTTATGACTGATAATTTTGGAGAAATATGCTACAATTGATCAAAGCCTAATATAAAGGTAATTGTTGCATATTACATGGGGTAATTCTCAAGAAGTGCATTTATGACAATTTCAAAAACAGTTATGATTTGCAAGACTGAATATACAACCTTGTTTGCAAGTGCAATTTATTTCTGAATATGAATTAAAATTCTCCTAACTGTGTTAGATAAAAATCACCAACTTAAATTTCATATGCTTAATGAAATGTGTCTCTTTGGAAAGTCAGAATCACTTTAGCCACTGAGCATTTTGAATGATGAGTTTTCTCCACCTGGAAGATACTTGATTCTATAATTTTAATGATTTTAGACCATATTTAGGTGATTTTTCTTGCTTTAATGAATTCCATGATTTATTAAGCAACCACAGTATCTATCCTGTACATTTGTATAGATTGTCATAACGTTCACTACACTCTTGGATGTAGGGATGAAAAAACAAAAAAAGCAAGATAAAGAGTCCATGAATCAAAAACATCATGGAATTTAAAAATATGTTATTACTCTCATTATATAGCAACAGTAGGTCTGTTTGTCATAGATGAGAGTAATCACTCTTAACAGAGAGTGTGGAGGATTGCTTCAGTGTCAGATTTTACTTAAACATATATGACTTTATTTAGAATTGATTTACTCAAACAATTCAATAAATGAGATTACCTTATGCATCCAAAGTGAAGATGAATAGTGAATACAAATGGCAACTTAAGGAACTGTTTTAATGCATTTCCATTGCCTGACAGTGTGTGTATGTGTGTGTGTGTGTGTGTGTGTGTGTGTGTGTGTGTGTGTCTCATAAGCACTCAGGAATCTTTATCTTGTTGAATCTTTGGAAGGCAGCTATGCTAACCACTATACCACCAATGCCGCGGTTGCTGACTCTTTGAAGAAGAGTTGGGCTTCAGTTTTTAAGAAAAGGCATACATATTTGTGAATTACTTCCCTTAAAGTGACTAAATTTCAATAGAAAAGCCAGTTTAATATTTTATTTCACTCTTAATTCTTTTTATAGGTGGTTTAATATTAGAGTTATATAAACATCATTCAAGTAAGTTCTTTGGATGATTTCAAAATTTGCATATAACAATGAAAAAGCAAATAATTATTTGATAGCTCTTTGTCTTTTGTATCCCTGGAATTATAGAGAGTAGCACTCTTTAACTTCACCCTGCTATGCTATCAATAGTTTTCTAAATAAGCTAATCTCCAGGGTTTTCATTATTTAGGTCAGAGTATTATTGAAAGCTCTCTCCAAAACATATGGTATACTTTTAGGGAACAATACACTGCATGCAATATCATAGTTCCATGATTTTTCTGAAAAAGGAAGATAAATATATTTTTTATAAAACCATATATTTTCTATTTGAAGAATTATTTTTTCCTAGTTACTTTGATTTTTTTTTTTTTTTTTGGTGGGGAACTATTCTGTCAGAAGAAAAGGGCTGTTATGTCTAGGATAGACATGTTTCAAATGTTTACATAAATCAAAAAGAAAAATAGATTGAATGAAAACCAAAACTAAAAAAGGAAGTAGAGATCTGTTCCCAAATCAGGATAAACTCATAGCCTATTGTCATAGTTAAAAAAAATAAAACCTTCCTAGTTTATCAAAGCACAAGCCCTAAGAATAGTTAGGTTTGACTAAGTCAGGAGGAGGGGACATTTTGTAGGTCTACATATAGTGGGATAATATTTTGCTCTGCTGGTTTTCCAACTAATGGGTACATGTTGTAAACAAAGCTCTTTTTATTATTATGCTTCTCTTCCAAATGAGATATTGCTATTAGGAGATGGATGATATAAGAAAAAAGTCATTGGTGTTGAACATCAACTCTATTTTACTAGTTTTAGTGTACTATGCTGACACATCCCTCTATGGGCCTAAGAAATTTTGAATTTCATATGAAATAGAGAAATACGTACATAACAAAATTTCTCTCTCTCTTTAATTTTCTGCCTTTTGGAATAAAGAATTTGGCTGGGGTTTTTTTTTTGTTGTTGTTGTTGTTTTGTTTTTTGTCTCTGATTGATGAGAAGTAGCCTCTAAACTCTTGGAATAAAGAATTTTGCTGGACTTTTGTACCCAGTTCCTGAGAGGTAATTTCTAAATCCTTGGAATTTCTTGAATGATTGGATTATCTCTGTTATTTATGACAGGCTTTTTGGACCATACCTAATAGTTTAGGTTAATGGGGTGACACATGGCAGACTCCTAGATAGCTCATGCTCCTGAGATGACTCAGGATGAGAGCTGGCCACACCAGAAAAATCAACCATGTTATTAGAGAGTTGAGACTTTGAGCCAGATGCTGTCAGACCAACCTTTAGGGAGAGGAGAAAGGCTGGAGATTGAATTCACCTAGGTGGCCAATGATTCAGTCAATTATGTCTACATAATGAAACACCAATAAAAGTCTGGACACCAAGCTCAGGTAACTTCTTTGGATGGCAATACTCTGCATAGTCACACATCTTAGTGCCAAAAGGGTAATGTATCTCTGGAAACAATGAAAGCTTCATGTTTAGAACTCTCTCAGATCTTACTCTAGGCATCTCTCTCTGTAGTTCATTCTGATTTCTATCCTTTTGCCATAATCAAACTGTAATCATTAAGTATAGTGCTTTACTGAGTTTTGTGAGTTGTTCTAGTGAATTATTGAAACTGAGAAGGTAATGGGAACCCCTGAATGTGTATCGATCAGGTCAGAAGTAAGGATGGCCTGAGGACTCCCATGCATACATCTGGTGTCTGAAATATGGGTGATCTTGTGGAGGACTGTGCCCTTAACTTGTGAAATTTGATCTAAGCCTGGGTGATTGTTATCAAAAGTCATTGCATGTCCTGAACCCAATCTTAACTTAATAGTGAAAACTCAAGAGTAAAGATCCATTCAACAATACAGAGTTTTGAATAATGTCTGTGAAACTGAATAAAATTAATTTAAAAAATATAATTAAAATGTACAATATGAATCATACTTTGTTAGCAGGCCTTAAATTAGATATCAAAAGAATGGTATTCATCCCAACATATTCTCCTCCATATATCATTCAGATACTTAATTTAATTCAAGCTTCATGTCATAGGCTATCTGCTGATTACATTTAATGCTGTGGGACAAATGTGTCCTTTTTCTTTTTTAGCCAAAAACTGGTCAAACTTCACAAAAAAAGTATTAGAAATTATATGCCAATTTTCAGCTGATAGATAATTTATATGTCACTAAAGAGGATACAAAATAAACATAGCATTTTAGATTTAAGAGATAGTGATAATATAGCATAAATCTAATGGCTGGATTTAAAATTAATAAGCAAATAATGAAGAAGCTATTACATAGCCTTGTGAGTTGGGTAAAGTGAAGGAGATAGTGAGTCAATGTAACAGTCAGTACTTACTGCTTAGTGAATAAACTAGATGTTGAGATTTGATGAATAGGTGCCTCCATTTGCCTTCCATTGTTACTGAGGCTGAAGCCCTGTGAAGCATCTCTGCAGGTATAGTCATAGTGAGTACAGTCGAACTCAGTGGGCTAGTGATTGGCACGTGTAAAATGCACCAATTCTAAGAAGACCTTTATAAATTACTGTGATATAATCACTACCTAGCTTCTAAATCCATCTCCTCAGTGGACATGAATTGGAAATCATGATGTGTTTCATATAAAGAGAAAACTTAGTAGCTAATGGTGACAGGAATTGGCTGAACACCCACAGAAACACGGAATCTGGGAATATGTTACTGAATTTTAAAGACTAGAATCTAAAATAATAGCAAGATGAATATGTTCTAGAGATCTTCTGTACAACATTGTAACTATGGTTAGCAATACTGTATTGAACATTCAAAATCCTTTTGGAAGGGTAGATCTCACATTAGTGTTCTTATCGCAATTCTTTTTTCCTATGAGGATATGCTTTATATCTCAGGGTATATAATAGTATGTTTAGATTAATATTTCAAAAAATTAACATCCAAGGTCTTAGCAATTTTCTTATTTCTAAATGATATTTGTAAATATACAAAATAATAATTTTTTTCTTTACCTTGATTATGACACCACTACTATTACAGATGGCCTAGTAAACAGGTATAATATTTTGATTCCATGACTGTACATAACCACTATTATTTTTACTACCTAAACAACCTAAGTTTTGGACTTTGAAATTTTTAAAAATATAAAGTTATACTCTATTTCTTTAAGAGTACCGATGCTTGCCTCTTCTGTGTGGATTAGGTTCATTTGCAGAGGTACTTGCAGGGGATAGCACCTTAAGATTGGAACAGCTTTTAGAGATCATTAGTTCAGATGGTGTCACCATGTGGCCATTTTCTCTCCATAGTGGCTCATAGGTAGACAGGTGGAAGTTATGTTTGATGACACTTAACGTGTGATGCAAGAAAAATGACCCCTCCATCCCTTTATCTCAGCCTTTAATATTTCCATGAAAGCATGTGATTCTTGGGGCCATTTTGCAACTAAGAGGGGAAAACTTAAGATAATCACATAGAAGTGTCTGAGTCAATCCATCCTGAAAGTGCTTACCAGGACCTCTCTTGTCATGTGAGAAGTTTGTTTAAGCAAGTAGTCTGTTGCTTTCAAACTAATATCTTTAGAAATGACATAGCCTTCTCTTGTTCCTTGTGAATATGCTCAGGTTTAAAAGTGTTTAATATCACATGGGTTTTATATCTTGATCATACCCTGGAGTCACACTGAGTATTAATTTTGCTAATGAAATATGGTTCCCCCAATTGAAGATTAAACCCTATAGAGTACTGATAAGTGTTGCTTGAGAGAAACATTCTATTTTTTCCCAGTGCTTTAAAAAATTATTGTTAGAATTCTAGCAGATGCCTCAAGCTATTTGTTCTGGTGTGGTTGTTAAACAAAAGGTAAGCAAACATAAACAATAACATATCAGGTCTTCATTATGCAGTTCACTGTGAGATTGATATTTGCCATTCTATGTATTGTTTAGAATAAGTGCATAGAATGTGAATAAACTCTCTATGAAACAAAGTAGACAATACAAAGGCAAAGTGAGTTAAAATAAAGAACCCTTTTATCCCCATTATTCAAACACACATCCTTCTCAAGAAGTAAAAATTTATAGAAAATTCTTCCAGACTTTTCTCCAATACATTTGTTTCTTTAAGTATTATATCACAAATTGTATTTATGCATTTTTGCATTACTATTTTTCACTTACAACATATATTGACAAGTTCTCAATATCAGTGACTCTCACTGACAGATCTAGACATATTTTTATTGCTGCATAGTATTCCCAGGCATAAGAACATTTCATGATATATTAAACACCTCATTATTGGTAGACATTTCAATGTTTTGGGGTTTTTCTATTACAATGATATTGAGCAATGCTATTCATTTTTTTATGTCTGTAAATGAATGTTATTAGTAATGGATAAATAAAGATGAAATAATTAGGTCAAAGAATATGCACTTTAAACTTTAAATATTATATTTGTCATAACTCAGGAAAACAAAGCCACCATAAGTATTATGGAAATAAGGGGTTTATTATATTAATTATATCTTTTGTGAATATGAATTATTTTATAGCCAATCAGGTTGTCATTCAGGAAGATGAGTTTTGTTAGCAGAGTATAAGGTGGATTTAATGGAGAACACATATATATATATATACACATATACATATATATTAAATAATTTAAGATGTTTGAAGCCCAGACCGAGGAGCTGCTATATTAAAATTTGTAAAAATATGAGGGTAAATCTGATATATTACAATGGCTAGTAGTAATTAGTGAATATTTATAATTTTATATTCCCTCGGTATCCATTTTGAATACAGCTTTAACTTTTTCATAGCAGAAATAGGGCTCAGTCACCCTTGACGCAGTTTTCAATTTTATGTCACAATCAAATGGCTCAGGCTAGTGGCCAGAAATAAGAACTTAGAGGCATCTTTCCTGCCTGCCAGACTGGGCTACCCCTTCACACTGCTTCCTTTAAACAGAACACTCAGGCATTTGCCTAAGAACTTAAAGTGACTCACACTCTACTCCCTTATATATACTGCTAGTTGCCACACACTCCCTTCTCTTTCTCCACCTCTTTATTCCTGCTATATGTGACTCAGGGACAGAAAACTGCCATCTGACTTATTGTGCCTTCCTTGTCAAGGTTCTTTAAGTAAAAATTTTTGAATTTGTTTTTTATTGTACTGGTGTATTGAATTTGCACTTTTCATGTGAGAAACTAGTGGCCACCCTAGGCCAGAGTTTTTCCCCTAGAAACACCTGGGAGAACACAAGGTTGAGCAATGGTCAGGCAGGCAGAAACTGGTCATGGGTCAGACAAGAGCCACAAGAGCATCTACCAGTATAAACAAGTTTCCTGTGTGAGGGACACCTTGATCACAGGCTGGACAACTAGGTGTTAGACTATCCACCAGTTAAAAGAAATATCCAGTGAAAGGTAAACTGTAAACACCCACATCAAGATCCCCTTCATCTCTATTATGGCAGCATTGCTAGCTGCTCTGCTACCAGTACCACAATTTATCTGGGGTGCTCTCAAAATATAGTGACTAAAATATTGATTTTGAACAATGCAATATGTAAAAATATATAAGGTGGATAAATCATGAATAAGAGCACAGAATGTGGAAGTAACTGGGCAGAACCAGGAAGTAAAAATATTTCAGTTTAGATGACACATTGAACATGTAGAAGAAAATAATAGAATATAAAGCTGAAGATGATCTCATGCCATGAAAAATGAAATAGAAGGCTAGTTCCATTTTTAGGCATAAATAATGAAGCTGGAGAAAGGATAGTAGCAATGAAAATGAAATGGCTGGAGCCCATTTAAGATTGCAAAGATGGTATCTCCAGAGTAAAGCATGTGACAGGAGTTAGAGGGTGAAGAAAGAGTCACATGAGCAGCTACTGATGCAAACTCACCACAGCCAATTGTAGTTAGCCCATAAGTGAACATCTTAAAACATTATAAACCAATGCCTTCTGTTTATAAGTCTGGAGGCACTATTAAAATAGTTGAGCAGAAACCAAATGAGAAATAAGGGTTAAGAACTTTATCTGTTGTCCAGACATCTGTACCCTCAGCAAGCTGTCAAAAGAAATGCTGCCTTGGAAGCCAAAGTCACCCAGGGGGCTAATCAGCTTAAACACATGACAAAAGTCATACAATTCCAAAGTGCTAACAATGTTAACTAACAGTGCAGCCTGCCAAGGAGCTGCATATCACTGCCAAAATAAAAAGAATAGTTCCCTCTGCTGAGCTTTTGGATTTTTTTTTTTTTTTGCCTTTTTCAACTATACTTGGAGATGATAATAGTAGAGGGGAACTTGAGAACACTCCATCTGGTGAGAGAGCTGAGTTCACAAAGTTTGGCTGGTTTGGGTGCCAAAGAAAGGTAGTTAAAAAGCAAATCTATGAGTGTTTAGGAATAGAAAGCTCCTTCAAAAATCTTTTCTTAACTCCAGCCCACTTTTTTTATTTGCCTTCTTTTTCATTTCTGGCAGTACGAAGAATTAATGACTGTTTAAAATTATTTAAGGATCACTCCCTTCTTTCTGACTTTTGCTTTCTCTGATGTTCATGTTAAAAGCTCATAAAGGTCTTATGTGATTTCATTTTACTGCCTTATCTCTCTCTATCAGGTTTTAATGTGAATCTGGTAAAGAGTGAACATGAATTAAAATGTGCATGAGTCATAACTGTGAAGCTATTATTCTCCTGTCTTCTTGTCATTCTGTTCATTGGTGTCACTGGTTAAGTTTTACTTCATTTCTTACACTTTTCAGTTGACAGGAACAATGAAGCCATGACACTATAATCTTGATTTTTCTGAACATGACATTTTGTGTTGGTAACTTTATTAGTTATTCTATTTGCAGCACTTCACTTTCAAGGCATCTCAGTAGTTCATCTTATATCATTATTCTTCCATAAACTTTCAATTTGTCCCTTTAATAATAAAAATATGGGTTTGTGAAATCTGTTTTTTTTATTTAAAATTACCTTGAGGTTAGTCTTTGTTCATTTTTGCATATATTTGTAGATCATATTTCCAATTTCTAATTCATATATATATATTTCTCAGTTTGTTAAGAGAATAGAGTTGAGAGTGTTATTATGATGGGCATTCTGGTCTTATTAGCACCATTCGCTCATTTATTCTCCTTTATTTATTCAAGTATTCACTTAACACCTACTGTGTACCACTGTTTTAGACACTAGAGATTTAACAGCAAAAACAATAGACAAAAATAATACTTTCTGTCATGGATCTTGGTTATTGTGGAGAGAGTGAAATACAGTAAGTCAGATGGTTATAAGGGCTGTGGAAAGGGCGAAACAAGGGACAAAAAAAGTCAGGGTGGGTTAGAATTTTAAATGGGGTCAGAGAAAGTCTCATTGAAAAAGTCACATTTGAGCAAAAACCTCAAAGAGTTGAAAAATCAAATCATGTGATCACAAGGAGGAAACAGCAGATTCATAGGCACTGAGGAGGGGGAGTGTGTTCAAGAAACAACACAGCATACCTCTGTAGAGTGAAGGAGGAGGTGTTAGGAGATGAAATTAGAGAGAGTGGTAGGAGGCAGGGAGCAGCCTGTGTAGAGCTTTGTAGGACATGGTAAGGACTTAGGCTTTTATTCTGAAGGAGAAGACATTGAAAGTATTTGAGCCAAAGGAGTGAAATGACCAGATTTATGTGTAAAGAGACCATTCTGACTGTTGACAATAACTATAGATTCTCAGTGGAGAAAGCAGGAAGATCAAATAGATCTCTACTCTCTCTACCATGTGATCTCTGAGTTCAAGAAATTAGTCTCTAATATTTTTGGAAATGTCATGAAATTTGAATGTATATTTTATTTGAAAAGGGGTATAGTACTTGGGACATGGAATCTGAGAGCCAGTGATTGAATCATAATTCCATCTAAAAGCTATATTTTTGACTTTGAGCAAGCTGCCAAAATTCCCTTATCCTGGATTCCTGTATCTGGGAAACCAGGCTAGTAAGATTGCCTATCTTAAGAATATATTATGAAGATTAAATAAGGTAACATATGTAAAGTCCTTTGTATGTGTCTGGCAAACTATAAGTATTCATTAAATATTGGCCATTAGTATTGTTAGTTACTTTTATTATTACATTTTACATTATTTACCAAAGTTAATGTTATATAGGGATAGTGAGCATAATATTGTATCTTTGCTAAATGAATAATTATTAGAAAGAGAACCATGGGCTCAAATTTTAGCTAGTTATGTAAGTAGTGCACTTCTACCTTAAAGGACATTGAAGGACACAAAGGAATTTCCTTGGATGGAAGTTTTAAGAGCAGAGTAGATTCTTATCTGTTAGGTGATGGCCATTTAATATTCTTTTTTTTTTTTTTACATATTTTTTTTATTTCATCATATTATGGGGGTACAAATGTTGTTAAGGTTACATATATTGCCCTTGACACCCCTCCCCCCTCGAGTCAGAGCTTCAAGTGTGTCCATCCTCCAGGTGGTGCGCATCACACTCATTATGTAAGTATATACCCATCCCTCCTCCCCCCTCCCACCTGCCCAACACCCAATAAATGTTTTTTGTTTTTTGTTTTTGTTTTGACATTTCTGTTACATTTTATCTTTGCCTCTCCCTAGGGAGGGTTAGAGATATGCCCTTTTGCTCCACAATGCTCACCACATCCCTAAGATGTGGGTCTACTACACCTCCTACCCCTGAATCCCTTAACACTCTGTTTCTGCTTGAAAACAGACTAGCATACTAGATTAGCACTACAAAGCAATATTACCTTCTCATTGAGAGAGTGAATGATAACCTGAGTCAAGTGCCACAAAATGTCAATTTTATTTATTTTTTAGCACCCTGCCTAGACACAACAGGTTACATGAGTAAAAAAAAAACATGATTAGGGAGGAAATGTTTTTGTGTTTATTATTAACATGACTATCTTAGTTCATTTGAGCTGCTATAACAAACCAAAAATCGAGTAGCTTATAAACAACAGAAATTTATTTGTCACAGCTTTGGTGGCTGGAAACTCCAAGATCAAGGCCCTGACAGATTCTGCCTTCTGCCATGTGAGGACAAAGCATTTCAAAGCACTATCTTGGAAGCAGACAGCTGTCCTCACCAGATGCCAGCACCTTGATCTTGGACTTCCCAGCCTCCAGGACTAAGAACAATAAATTCCTATTCTTTATAAATTACCTAGTTTGTGGTGTTATGTTACAGCAGCACACATAGACTTGCTTAGGTTAGAGTCTTTGTAGAGAAGATTAGGGAATAAAAAAATTGTGTTGGATTATTCTGGAGAATCATAATTTTATATAGTTTACCACATTGTTTTAGAACATGTGGTAATAAGTTTGTAAAATGTAATCAGGTTAGAGAGAATTGTTGATTCAATGCAGGTGTGGAGTCAGAAGGAAAGAGTATACATGGCTGAGGTGGTCTTGGGCTCTGTATGTGACAGTGTTGACCACATAGAATAGGGTTGAGAATATTAGTTTCCAAGTCAAACATACAGGTGCTGCTCAGTCTCCAACTAGCAAAAAATTGCCTGACCTTGGACAATATTCTTTATTTTTATAAGTTACAGATAAAAGGGAGTAAATAATAGTACTTCATAATTTTTAGTAGGGATTAAATGAAATATTACATTTTACAGACTTAGAACAATGCCTGGCACATGGTAGGTGCTAAGTAAATGTTGGCTTATGGTGTCATTATCATTACTACTATCAATGAGTAAAGATTTATAAATCCTACAGGAGCAATGAAATTTTACTGGAGAATTAATCAGAAAAGAAAATGAATCTAAACAGTTTGACAGTATGAAATCCACTATATATCTAGACATTTCAAAAGCAATCTTTCAGTGAACAAAAGTTATTTTGAACTTCACCACTTTCTCAACTAGCTTTTAGCTTTTGGTGGATTGACCTAACAATACACATTGCTATCTTCAGATTTAGTATAAGGTACATTCTGATGTTTTAACTTGATATGTAATTTCCAAAATATCTAAGCTTTAGTATTCCCTATATTGTATTGATTAGATAAAATGTTTTCCAAATTTATTACATTTTTCTTTGAGAATGCAAAGAGAAGTTAGGCCCTGTGATCAAAAGGTATTTACTCTCTAGGTGAGAGACAGATATAAACGAAAATCTACTTCAGTGTACTAAGTGTTAAGATAGAGATATGGGCAAAGGACCTTGGGACTATGCAGAAGATACACCAAATAACTGCCTGAACAAGTCATAAAGGTAATTACTATATATATTTATGATATATATATATATGTTATATATATATATATATATATTTTTTTTTTTGCTACAAATTTGTACTTTATTCTTTGGCAAACAAAGCCAAGAGAAGAGTTTACTGAAAGGTAGCAATAATGCTATTTGCCTTAAAAAAAAATATTTAAGATAACCATAGTGGCAGTATGGTGAGGAGTGAGGGATTCTAACAAACACATTATTAGAGAAAATGACACTAGTTTTGAGGTCAAATATCCTGAATATGCATAAGGTTTTCACATAACTTGTTTTATTACCTTGAAATTAATTATTTGATATCTATGAATCTAGTCTCCTAACTGTATTATATTTTCTTGTCTAATTTAAAGATCCTTGCTGTAAGGATCAAATTGAATACATGTTGTGTTAGTCAGGATCACAAGATAGCACTGATATCTCAGTGGTACATATCCAGCAGAGATGATTGGAGGCTCTGTTCCAGGTAGTCATTCGAGAATCAAGCTGATAGTGGCTATTTTATCTTGTAGATAAACTTTTTAATAGGTGTGGCAGGCAGATTCTTAGATGGTTTACTGGAAACTGGTTTCTTCATATAAATGGCTTAGTGTAATGCCCTTCCCTTGATTAAATTGTCTCTAACCATTAGGCTACAACAAAATTGAAGGCAGGTCTCTTTGTTCTTGGGATGCAAAAAGTTGTGGCTTCCCCTTTACTAGTAGATTTCCTCTTTTATTGGCTTTGATAAAGCTAGCTGCCATGTTGAGAGCTTCATGTGATAAGGAACTGAGGGTGGCTTGCAGCTTATGCCCAGCAAGTAACTGAGATTTGCAACAACTCTTAAGGAACTGAATCTAGCCAACAACCATGTCAGTGGGATTAGAAGTGAATCTATAAACTTTCAGATGAGATCCCAGCTCCAGCTGACATCTTTATTTTTAAATTTTAATTTTTTAAATTTCAAAGTATTATGGGGGTACAAATGTTTTTGGTTATAAGAGTTGCCTTTGTAATGCTTGAGTGAGGGTTATAAGTGTGCCTGTCACCCAGACAGTGTTCACTGTACTCCTTAGGCAAGATTTAGCCCAGCCCCTCTTCCCCTTCCCTGCTGATTGATTTCCATTGAGTTATACTTTCCTCTATGCACAAGTGTGCTCATCAGTTAGTTCCAAATTAATAGTGAGTACATGTGGTGTTTGTTTTCTCATTCTTTAGATACTTCACTTAGGATAATGATCTTCAGTTCCATCCATATTGTTGCAAAAGGCATTAAGTCATTCTTCTTCCTGGCTGAGTACTATTCCATGGTATACATATGCCACATTTTGTTAATCCACTTAAGAATTGATGGGCATTTAGGCTGATTCCACATCTTTGCAATCATGAATTGTGCTGCAATAAACATTTGTGTACAAATGTCTTTTTGATTAATGAGTTCTTTTCCTTTGGGTAAATACACAACTAGTGGTATTGCTGAATCAAATGATAGGTTTACTTTTCATTCTTTGAGGAATCTCCATACTGTTTTCCATAGAGGTTGTATTAATTTGCAGTCCCACCAACAGTGTATAAGCATTTCTTTATCTCTATATCCACATCAGCATCTACTGTTTTTGGACTTTTTAATAAAAGCCACTCTAACTGGGGTAAAGTGATAGCTCATGGTGGTTTTAATTTGTGTTTCCCTGATAATTAGTGATGTTGAGCATTTTTTCATGTTTATTGGCCATTTGTCTATCTTCTTTTCAAAAGCTTCTGTTCATGTTTTTTGCCCACTTTTTAATGGGGTTGTTCATTTTTTTCTGCTGATTTGCTTGAGTTCTTTATAGATTCTGATTATTGGCCCTTTATTGGATATATATAGCTTGTGAATATTTTCTCATATTCTGTAGGCTATTTGTGCTATTGAATATTTTTCTTGGCTGTACAGAAGCCTTTTAATTTAATTAAGTCCTATGTATTTATTGTTGTTGTTGCTGTGAATGCCCTTGGGATCTTCATCAATTCTTTGCCTAGGCTGATATCTAGAAGAGATTTTCCAACCTTTTCTTCTAGAGTTCTTATGGTTTCATGTTGACATCTTTACTGTAGCCTTTTGAAAGACCCTGAAGTAGAGGACCCAGCTTCAGGTGGATTCATGACCTACAAAAACTTGGACATAATAAATGTGTATTATTTCAATCTGCTAAATTTTGGAATGATTTATTACATAGCAATGGATAACTAATATAGTAAACATTACTGGAACACTGAATTCTAGGTCTTAAATGATTCCATCTGGAAATGTCAAAGATCGTATCTGGATCAAGTGGATTGTATCTGGATCAAGTGTATCTACCACTTGATCCAGATATGATCTTTGACATTTCCAGATAGAATCATTTAAGACCTAGAACTCAATGTTCCAGTAATGTTAACCTTTACTATATTAGTTATCCATTGCTATGTAATAAATAATTCAAAAATTTAACAGATTGAAATAATACACATTTATTATCTCTGAGTTTTTGTTCAGCAATCCCACTACTAGGCATCTACCCAAAAGATCAAAAGTCACTTTATGAAAAAGACACCTGCACGCGAATGTTCATAGCAGCACAATTCACAATTGCAAAGCTGTGGAAACAACTCAAGTGCCCATCAATTCATGAGTGAATTAATAAAATGTGGTATATGTATACCATGGAGTGCTACTCAGCTTTAAGAAACAGTGGTGATACAGGACCTCTTGTGTATTCCTGGATAGAGCTGGAACCCATTCTACTAAGTGAAGTATCTCAAGAATGGAAAAACAAGCACTACATGTACTCACCAGCAAATTAGTATTAACAGATCAACAACTAAGTGGACATATAGGAATAACATTTATCGGGTGTCGGACAGGTGGAGGGGGGTAGGAGGGGATGGGCATATACAAACACTACGAGTAAGATGTGGAAACTTGGGGGATGGACACACTTGAAGCTCTGACTCGAGGGGGTAGGGGGGCATAGGCAATATACGTAACCTTAACATTTGTACCCCCATAATACGCTAAAATAAAAAAAAATTTAAAAAAAGATTATATCTGCTGAAAGCTGTTTTTACAGAACTAGTCTCAATGAGCCACCTAACTGCAAGAAGACCAGGACATGCAGGGGAGCCTGTAAAATGTCTGGTGTGCAATGTTTTCTCTTCTGCAGATAAACAGAAAACCATCATACACATTGCATTTTTAATGAGTATATTCTGGGCCCAATGGTAACCTTATATGTAATCATCTAAGTAAGAACTTGTTACAATCACTAGTCAATGATATTTTATCTCCTCTATTTTCAGCAACATCATAAAGTTAATCCAGTCTAATGACTATTGTTATCTGCATCTCACATTTAAAATATTTTCATGCCAATTAACACACTGCCGTCTAAACTTTATTCTCTCATAACACTACTTTCACTACTTTGAGTTATGTAGTGTTATTTTTACCAGTTTTATAGATATTGAACAAGCATGGAGGAGTTCCAGATCCTGCTCAGATCACAGAGCCAGTTAATGGCAGAACTGGGTATTAAACTTAGGCCTTTTTCCTAAAAATCCTGTGCTTTCTGCTTTGTGAAGGATACATTTTGCTAGTCACTTTTTTTAGTGGTGGATTACATAGTGAGGTCTTCAAAAAATGGGATGTACGCTCACTAAAGAAAGCCATGCTGCTGAATATTAAAACTGCTAACTTGGACGTGTCGTGTGACAGATGCTCTAAAATGATGGCTATTATGACTGCAATCTTTAGTCAAATGTACAATTTTAACAGCAGCAAGGCTGCAGTCATCTATGCTTTAAAAATAGAATTAATAAAATAATATCTCTATATAAAGAAGGCTCGTGGTAGAGTGCTTGCAAGGACAACTCTTGGACTTTATTCCTGGACCAGATTCTATCTTGCTGTGAGACCTTTGGCTCCACACTTGATTGACTTGTACCTCAGTCAATCCAGATGGAAAAATGGGGAAAAAGCCAGAGCTCACTGAAAACCAGATGCTGCATCTGAGCTGTGATTTCATAAGTAAATGAATTACAAAACATTGTTCAAGAGTGTGTGCATTTGAAATATCCTGGCAAGACACAGTTGTGTCCCACATTTAAAAAAAATACAGCTTGTCAATTCTACATGGCAATGGTTAGAACTTAACGGCAATTGTAACGCATAGAAATAAAATAACTTTTGTTTGTTGGACTCTCTAGTGAAACAAACATTGTTTAACGTTCACTTGTTTTCTGGGGGTTAATAAATTTGTGCTGACAGAAACCGCACTTATGGGAGTATTTGGCATCTGTTATATATATATTTAAAAACCACTTAAAACACTTAAAATTATGTGGTATAAATTATTAAGAAATACATTTTCTAGAAAGGCAAAAAAGAAGCAAATAAAACCCATAGAAGAAAAGAAACCTATTATTTTAACCAATACAACTTTAAGAGAATTTTGCACTGAATCACACAGATGACAAGGACAAACACAATTCCAGTGTAGAAAAGTTTGTCATCAGTATGTGATGCTAAAAACTAACTGCTTTTATTTTTTTCATATCTATACCAGAAACACTAGAATATCTAGTAAATAGAATTAAAGTAAAATAATCAGTGACATTGGAAATTCAAATCACATGAATTACATGATAGTTTTTACCTAAGAAACAACCAACACGCTGGTTTCCCAGGTGGCACACAGGGGAAACCAGTGTGCCACCCCTTCATTTTGTATTATGTTCCTTTGCTACACGTGGGCCAGTATTTCCATGGGGGCACATAATCTCTATGTTTCCAAGGCCACAAGACCAGGGAGAGAAGCGGAGAGAGAGGACTAGGGTTGGAACATTGCAGTTACTCCAGGGTCAGGAAGCTTTTTAAAGAAAGTCACAGAGTGACAAAGCAGTCTTGGTCCCCATAGTTTGAATTAGGGGATTCCAGATGAAATTGTCTGAAGGGAGTAGGTGGAGGAAACTTTTCCCTCAGAGCAGTCACCTCTTTGGGCTTAGAGTTCTAATATATGCTGATGCGGGAATGGGAAGCTGGGGGTGACTCAGGAAAATTTCAAGAGTTCCTGAGAGATCACAATTTACTAGTTGAGAGAAACATAATATAGAAATTCTTAAATCACCAAAAGACAATTCTGTTAAAGTTTCCTTTCTTCCATCATAAAAAGAGCCATTCTAGTCCAAGCCACAGTTGTTCCTTCTGTTCTGTCCTATACCTAAGTTACATTCCACATGCATATAGTTAAGTTTTGAAAATACAAAACTAATGTCATTCCCCTGCTTCCCAGGAGGTGAATTTAATCCCGCTAACATGGTTTACAAAACCCTGTCTCATCTCCTCCTTTCTTTTCCATTCTCATCTATGACTAGACTATCTCTACCTCTTTCTCTTTCCTTTCTAATTACTCTGACTTATCAGTCTTTCATAATTTCCCTTAGCCTTCCATTCTTTGGGTGTTTGTACTCCACCAAAACATTTCTTTGTCTGCTGTTGCCCAGCACAAGCTGAAACCTTCTCCCAGCCTTATTGAGAAAGTTAATCTCTTATCAAAATCTTCCACTTTAATGCTTAGAAATACTTGCCATAGTTATTTATTTAATTAGTTTAATTAATATCTTTAAACCTCCTCTAGATTCTAAGTTCTATAAGAAATGTGTCTCGACTGCCTACTCAATGTTACTCAAAAATATTGATTGAAAAATGAATGAATGAATAGAACCATGTGTAGTATGGTGTGTTTGAAAAAAATGCAAATGGGACCATGGAATAGTAATTATACAGGTGATTCAGTGCGCATACGATTTGGGAAGAACTTCTTTGAAAATAACTATTTTTCAGTTGATGTGTGGTTAATTAGGTAGTGCAGAAGAAGAAACTAAATTGTTTATCAGCTAAAATCTATAGTGTTATGGCACGTCATCTGCTTTAGAAAATAAACTGTCTTCAGATGCTTGCTATAAGTGTAATGACAAGATTACAGCCCATTTTCATCTTCTCTCCAGAGTATGTCATATAGTTGAAACAGAAAATGCTTCATGTTTGGTGTTCTGTCAGATGGGAAATGTATTGCTGATTACATCTAAAACACACATGACAATTCAGATAGCCAATTGTGCAATTCCTATAAAAATACCTTCCCTCGATGGAAGGTGTATTTTGTTGCTTGAATAAACACACCTCTCCATTTTTAGGTCAAGTGGAATGCAATTTTATTGTTTTATTTTGTTACAGATACTTTTTGTCTTTGCCTGATGTTATAAAGCAAAAATTTTCACCACAAAAAAAGTAGGTAAGTGATGAATATGTTAGCTTGATTTAATCTTTATTACAATTTATACATGTAGTAAAACATCATATTGTGCCCCATAAATATTGCCTCAGCCCATTTTCTGCTGCTATGATAGAGTATCACGGACTGGATAATTTATAGATGAAAAAGCTTGCTTTGGCTCATGATTCTGGAGGACGGGAATTCCAAGATCAAGGGGATATATCTGGTGAAGACCTTCTTGCTGCATCATGGCATGGTGGAAGACACATCATGCTGATCCTTTTTATATTCTTTTTATAACTAACCCACTCACAATAACTAACTCACTCTCACAATAATGGCCTTAATCCATTCATGAGGGCAGTGCCCCTATGACTTAATCATTTCTTAAAGTTCTCACCTCTCAGTGCCATCACAAGGGCAATTAAATTTCAGCATGAGCTTTGGACGAGACACCCAAACCATAGCAGGTGTATAAATTCACAACTTTGGTATAAAGTATAATAGAAAGCCACGAGTACAGGGCCAGTATTTCTAGGTCTAGTATATATATTCCGGCTCTACTAAATACTAAGTGCATATCTTTTAATGGTTAATGGTGGAGAAAGAAACACGGTGTGATGGAAAAAGCACTAAATGCTTTTAGAAAACCTGGGTTATAATTCTGACTTTGGGAAGGTCACTCAGATAACATTCTTGTCACAGTTCCTGACACAAAGTAAGCTATGAATTATCTTTAGTTATTATAATTGGGTCACTTGCCTGTAAAATGACAAATTTTACTTGAACAATTAAAATGCTATATATCTTGCCAATAAATTGAGGATCCTGTGGGAACTTGAGGGACAGTGATGAATATTGACAACATGTAACTTATTATTGAGAACATGTAACTTATTATTAAGAAGTAAACAGAATCAAACATTTCTTAATCACTTCAAGGTGATTTTGAAAATCAGTAACAAAATGAGAAAGGGGAAATTATTTTGCTCAGAGACCAAGTAAATTAGGTGATTTAATTTGACCTAGTATACAGCTAAATGTTAGAATAAAAGTGATATAGAAATGTTGAATGACTATATACAGAGAGTCACCAGTTATAAACAAACAGTGCTTCCTTGATCACTCAATTATTTTTGTAGCCTTCTCCACTGGGAATTTGTAGTCACCATGAGACTTCTTATTTGCCTTTGGTGTTTCAGCCACAGTGATCTCCTTTAAGTTCCTCAAAGGTCCCTTGCTCCCTCAATGTCTTTGCACAGGCTAATATTCACTTCCAGGAAAATCTCCTGCCCACAGTAATTCTCCCTCCCTAAATTATTAATAAATCCTACTTATCTTTCAAATATCAGCAAAAATGTCACTTTCCCTAGAAAGGTTTTTCAGGTGACCTCAGACAAAATGAGGTCCCCTTATACTAGGCATATAGGTCCCTATAATTTTCCTTCATAGTGATTATCATTCTTTTAAGTTGTTCACCTGATGTTCACTTTATCAGAATCTATTTTCCACCCCTGGTGTAAGGCAGAAAGCTCCAGAAAGGCAGGGACCCCATCTGCCTTTCTCACCTAGTTATCCAAGATGCCTAGCACACAGGACCTGGTAAATTATCAGCATCAAATAAGTATTTGTTGGATAACTGTATGAATAAATCCCACCATCCAAACTATGATGTCTGAATACCTTAATATGTTAGTGTTTTGTTATAACTGCATATCATCATATTGTACTTACACATTTTAAACCTTAAACTGAGAAATAGCTAAGTGAAGTCAGAGGCCATAATTGTTCCATGAACCAAATAGGAATTTGACAGGAGTTCAACAGTGGCTTTCTACACAATGTCTACTGTTGGTAATTGCATTTACTTTAGTGTTTTTCAAAACTCTTCTCTTATGCTTAGAATATGTAATAAATATCAGTAAAATGGATTTTGGGGGTCATAGTGAAGGTTTGGTAGCCAGAGAGGTTTGCTGACTTTGCCAGATAAATCAACACAGTGCAGGGACAGTGGTGGGAGGACACCTCAGAGTGCCCAGTGTTAGTTCACATGTCTAACTCATGCAATGCCCAGTAGAGAGAAGACTACTTGTCAGTGCCCTACCACTATGGCCTGAGCCAGGATTAGGGGTGAGCGTAGAATGTAGGACCCTGCACCAGAAAAATGCAAAGGAGGCAATTCAGAGAAGGAAACTCCAGGGACTCCCCTGAAGAAGTGAAAATCCAAGCATGAGGCAGAGATTCAAAATCAGAAATGAAATAGGAGGTTCAAAGCTCAGAGGAACCAATCAAGTGGGGTACCAAACTGGCAGACCCAGGTAAGAAGAGAGAAGTAAGGAAATGAAGGAATCTATATATAGCCAACAGGGAGAAGACAGGCATGGGCAGGCTTTGGAATGATTTTAAATTTAAAATTTTGATTTTGTGTATTTCCTTGGAGTCACATCTATGGAATTATCCTAGGTTTTACCTGTGTGAAGCCCATGCATCAAGCGTCCCAGCCATGTGCTAGAGTGTATTTTCTGTGTTATGTCACATAGTCATGGAAAAAGGTGAAGTTCAATTACATAGATAATTCCTGATTTCTCCATGATTTACCAGCTCCTTTCTCATAGGTGTGGACCTGATATAGAATCAGAGTTTGGATTTATTGTCCAGTGATCTTAGAAAGAGAAATGTACCAGTTAATTGTAAACAGGTTTTAAATTTTGTAGTGAATAGTGAACTAGATCAACTATCACAGAGTCAGAATTTGAGTCCCATTTGTGAAGTTCACGTTCCTTTAACAATTTTAATAGTAAAATGTACACTGCACTATAATGGACCCCTCATGTGTCTATCCTCAACTTCAATACTTATCAACATTCTATCATTCTTGCTTCATTTCATATTTCATTAGCATTTTCTTCCAAGTAGTGGGACCTTTGGTGGGACCAATGCTAAATGTGCACTGTAGAAGCCCTGTGAAGTGAGACTTCTTTCTATGTTGTTCAGAATGCTCCAGAGGGGTTTTACTAGAATGAGTACATTGCCTCATGGACGAAGGCAGGATTAAGGGATTTTCTTCAAAAGAAAGAGTTTCTGACATCTTGAATCATGCCCTTTTGAAATGTGTGATGCCAGGGGCAGAAAAGCCAGGATGTTGCTTTGGTAAAGCAATATCCTTCCTAAGAAATAAGAATTACACACATTTAAAATAATAAAATGATATGAAGCTTTCTTGTTCCTAAGACTTAAATCTGTTCATGCAAAGCTAATACAAAATATAAAACATAAAAATATTGGGTTTTTTGTGGAGGAAAATGTTATACATATCTGTCTATCTATGTATCTTTAAGACAAATGTGTACCAAATGCTCTAGAACATCACCATATCCTAGAATAATTTTGATGTTTTTTAATAGCACATTTCCTGTTTCCTTTGTATCTTTGCAAGTGAACATGGGGCTTGATACATAGCAGGTATTCCATAAGAGTCAGTTGAATTAATTTAATTTGTTTTCTTGAACTGAAATTCTTTCCTTTCTCAACCGATTACTCCACACTTAGCCTTCTCATTGCCCAATTCTGTTTTTAGAGGAATAATCACTGCCATTACATGCAGTTACATTCTTTTCCATATATAACCACATGATGATGATGATTGCGATGATAATGATATCATACACTTTCCCCTTGATTGGTTTGTAAACAAAATACAGTCAGTGAGAAAAGTATCCACAGTGCAGTCTTTGAATAATTCCTTTCCACTAATACAAAGACTCTGTCTTACTGCTTTGCATAACTTTACTACCTTTTAGAACTCACATTGAGATCTGTCGTTGTGGAACATGTTGAAGCCCTGTAGGAAAATAAGATGTTTCAACAGCTTCTACTCAAAGTGACATTTTTCTCTTAAAAGTCTCCATTATGATAGTGACCCTGACAAAAAAGGAGAATTATTTCTATTCTTGTTCTTTTTTAATGAGGTGCAGGTGGAATAACTTATGAAACTAGAACATGGGAATTAAGATTTTTTTTCCTCAAATCAATCTTTGTAGTCAGAGAAGAGATGGATATTTCGTGAATTAGAAATGAAAGGTCTCATTTATAATTTATTTGATACAAAGATTAGCATGCTTAGTTCAGAACTCATATTGTCTCCCTCTTCCAAGAACAAAGACTATTTGTTCAAATTATATTATCATGGGGAGGAAAATTTAAAAACATCTATAGTAATATATAGTAATGGGTTGTAAAATGTATGATGCAGCATTTTAAAAGAAACTGTAAAGATAAGTGATTATTTATATTTAACCATAAGTGCTGATCCTCTAAATACAAGTATTCCCCCTGGTCTTCATGAAAGAAATAATTGCTTAGTTTTGGAATTATCATGACCAATTTTGCTTGGAAAGTTGCTATTAGCTAGATTTCCAGGAAGCACAGTTATGAGTATTAATAAATTGCGATCGCTAAGATTTTCAGGGTATTTATAAAAGATTCCATGTTGGAAACATTAACCTTATTTCTTAAAGCTAGAAATTTTAATGCATTTTATTTTGGAGTACACTGAAAATATAAAGAAAACAAGAAAGCTTTTTCCTATCAATTTTTCTTCATTCCTTTCTGTAGATGTCACTATAGCATAGGGAAAAGAAAAAAGGACTTCTTTTCTTCTGAGAATATATGACTTCTACATGCAAATGAAAAAAAGTGGTGATTTGATTTATTATGCCAGGGTTGTCATACCAACAATAAGGTTTCCAAGCAACTAGAAGAATAAATTATTTTATAGATTTATTTGCTTAGCCTCATAAAATGGACCAAATGGAAGACACTTTTTTCACCTGTGATTATGTGGTAATTAAAAAAAGTCATTACACAGAAATTATGCATTAAATTCACATTACTAAGAAGAGTTCAAAATGAATCATGTGAATGTAATCAATGCCAAAAGACTTAATGAAGATTTGCTGCTTACAAGACAGCATTGTTGTTTTATGTTTATGTATTTTCAATAATTGGTTTCCAGAGTCTATACCAATGATGTGCCTAAAGTTGTTCCAATTTCACTCTTCAAAGAGGCTAACATATGCAGCCCTCACTACTCAGCCCTTTAAACATTCTTCAGATGACCTCCTTACAGAACCCTGGTGCTCATTCTATTAGACATAGTGCTTAGAATCCTCTACTTATGCAAATGGCCTGTGCCAGTTCTTAAAAAGACTTCCAAAAAACATACTGAACTTATTAGAAAATGAAGCATTGGGGTTTTTTTATGCAATTGCCCTGGGGATGTGAGAGACTTGTTAGACATTCACAGTCTATAGTCCCAAAGCATCTTTATGTAGTTTAAACATTTCATTGCTATTTTTGAGGTGCTGATATGTCTCTACATGGGAAAAGCTTTGACCTACATGTAGCAGAGTTAGTCTTCTGTCTGTCTTCCTTTATATTAGAACTTGCTCCAAGGTTTTTATTTGCTTAGATTTACTGATATTAAAAACATGTACACCAAACTTCTCAGTCTAGGCAAGAGAAGCAAAAAATCTGCATGCGATCCTGGGACAAGGTATTTTGTATCTATCTACCATGGAAATTTGTTCATGGAGAAAATTATTACTACCTGTAGAATGCACTCCCCTTTTCCTTTGCTTTGCTAAAGATGCTTTTTCCTCTCACTTTGTTTGGTTATTTGTAAAACTAGTATTTTTTTCAGAGGCCCATGGGGCTGTACATGACCCAAAGAATTAAGAAAAGGCAGGTGTATTAAAGAATTACTAAGCAAATCACAGCATTCAACTGGATTTTTCTATTTAAAACATTTGACAAAAATACAGCTATAATTTTCCAAGCTATGCATAGTGAGACATTTTCTATAACCAATTCAGGTGCATCTGCTCCATTATTATCAACAACTTTTATTCTCCTATAGACATTTCAGAGAGTCAGTAAGTGGAAGGAAAATATTTCTCCCTTCAAATGACCTTGTCCTAATATTATTATGCTTGCAACACAGTTGCCAAATAGTGCTGTTTCTGAGCCCTGGTCCAACTTTAGACTATGGTGTTTTCTTCCTTTTTGTTTCTTTTTCAAGTCACCATTGCCTCAGAAAAAAGGCAAATCAATTTTGAGATTCATGACAGTACTACATATTTCCAGGCGTTACAATAAACATCCTTCCTTCCTATACTGTGCTTGTTTTCTTGTTACCTGTCAATGCTCTACTTCATTGCTTCTGTATCTTATTTTCAATAGTATGCTCTTAGGCAAATTTTCTCTATTATCTTTCTAGGGAAGTGAATCTATTTTTTGTCCTCTCCTATCACAGTAAACAAATAGACAAATGTCAAAGAGCATTACTCTATCTAGTCTTTTATTTTTTTAACTCTTTACTTTTTTATATAAAATTTCATTTATAAGATCATGTCTTTGATTCCCTAATTGAATTCACAAGTGGCCACATGTGCTTTCCTGTAAGCAGAAAATGAGGTCTGTAATTACTTTGAAAAGAATAGGAGGGGTATTTGAAAATGCCCTGTGATTTCCCTTAGGTCTTGGTAAAATCATCTTGATTGGTGCTTTTCAAATTTGAATGTACGTACAAATCACCTATGGTTATTTTACCAAGGTATGTTTTGATTCTATAGGTTTTGGGGTGAATCTGGGGCCTGAAATCCTGTTTCTATCCAGCTGTCAGGTCATACCCATGGTACTGATCTGCAGATTACACATTGAGTAGGAAGGCCTGAGAGAGTTTTACCTTGCAGGTGAAGAAGATGAAACCTAGAGTGCCAAAAGGGTGTTCCAAAATTGTTTGACAGTTTATTACTTAATCAACCTACTACTTAAGTGTCTCAAAACAAGAGTGGACATGAATTTTTTTGTGTGTAGATTACATACAGAGATGGATGATGCCCAATTTTCCTTTGCTTGGAACCAGTTCCTGTTCCACTTCTCTGTATAAGTGAATTAAGATTCTTTCCTCATTGTAAAAATTCCTATGTATACTTATCACTAAAATTTACATAGTAAAAAAATTGAAATATAATATTTTTGAAGCCCAAGCCTATCATTTTCCTTTAATCTGAGAGGCAAAGGTTTTGGGGGAAAATAGCAAATTAATCTTAGAATAATTACAAACTACTTGTTAGCAAAGGCAGGAATATTTTAACACCAAAAGTTCATCTTTATTTAACACCAAAAGTTCAGCTTTAAAAAAAAAATTAATATGAGGTTTCCAATAGTAAAAGAAATGCAATAAAGCATAGGATTAGCCATTGATGGTGCAGAAGTTAATTTTCTTTGATGACTCATTTTGCTGGCAGTGAAAAAACAGCAATTTAAAGGCCTGATGTTGTTCTCAGTGATTTCAAGGAAACACTGCCATTTTGAAAATAAAAAATTCTGAACTGAGGAGAGTCTGCTGTTGATTCCTTCTGCCAAATCTAATTTTTTTCTGTTGTGATAAGGCAAATGCCCCCTTACTCTCTTTTTATTCAATGTGTGTCCCCTTCGAAATATTACTGGTGATCCATGGAGACAATATCCTCAGATGCAGTAGAAATGCCCTCTGGCTATGCCATGTGGAACATATAAAGACTTTGTGCCCAGGGAACCTTGGCAGTTGGCATTTGTCCATTCACCAGTAACTGATACATAATCTTCATTCTGAAAAATGAAGGTAAAGAAGAGATTGATATTTCTAAGATGAATAATTCATTTGTCAGAGTGAATAAAAAAGACATCTACTTGGGTCATGTGATAGCATGAGTAAGGATGAAAGGAAGGAAGGATTTTGGTGAGTTGAAAACAAGACATATGGATAAATATTATAAATGTTCAAGGCTGAGTTGGGGGCTAAGAAGCAATGCTAAAGCAGTACTGTCCAGGTAGGAACAGGGAAGCAAAACAAAGAAAATCTTCAAAATTGGGTGCACTCAGCCTCAGAGAAGAACATGTTGAACTAAATGTATTTAGCAATTATAAAGGAATGGCTTTCCCAAGGAGTGAAGAGTCTTAACCTGAGCATGACAGAGATCACAAAATGCCTAAATTGTATTAAAACTTATACATGCAGGTGCATTTTGCCGTGGAGAAAATCTACAATTTTTAACAGAATTTTTAAAAGGGCTCATGACTACAAAAAGGTAAGGCCTTATAGTAAAATTCAGTAATTCACAGAGGGCGGTGAAGAAATTCTCACTGGTTCCACATATATTTTGAATCAGTGTTCAAGATTACTCTGATGTGTAAAGAAATCAATTTGCCTTGCTTGCTCTTTTTCAGAGACAGGGTTTACTTTATGCCTAAGACTTTGGGCCTTTCATATTTAACTTAAGATAAACCAGATCAGCTCTTAAGAAACTTTGTATGAAACTATTTTCTGTGAGAGTTGCACAAGTATGAATTTTACTTTATTTATTTGAATAGATTTAGGGGGTACAAGTGGTTTTTTGTTACATGGCTGAATTGCATAGTGAGGAAGTCTAGGCTTTTAATATACCTGTCACAATAGTGTACATTGTACCTATTTGGTAAATTTTCATTCTGTAGCCCCCTCCCACCTTATCCATTCTGAGACATCAGTGTCTATTAAGTCACTCTGCAATATCATGCATACCCATTGCTTGGCTCCCACTTATATGTGAGAACATGCAGTGTTTGGTTGTTTTTTTGGGGGGGGGGTACTTCACTTAGAACAATGGCATATAGTTTTCTTCAAGTTGTTGCAAAAGACATTAATTCATTCTTTTTGATGGTTGAGCAGTATTCTGGTTGAGCATAATACTTAGTATTATGAGCCTTTTCTTCTCCTCCCTCAGGGACACCTGCTGCATTTGAGTGTTTTACATAATCCCAAATTTCTTGGAGATTTTGCTATTTCTCTTGATTTTTTTTTGATTAACTGGATTTATTCAAAAGCCTTGTCATCAAGTTTTCAAATTCTTTCTTCTGCTTGGTTTGAATTATTGTAAGACTTCCCACTATATTTTGAAATTCCTTAAATGATTCTTTTATTTCCAGAATGTCTGTTGTTTTTTAAAAATTATCTCTCTTTAGTGAATTTTACATTTATGTCCTGACTTTTTTTTTTTTTTTGGTTTCTTTGTGTTGGTTTTCAACTTTCTCATTAATCCCATTGTACTTACTCATAATCCATATTCAAATTTCATATCTGAACATCTTCCTGGACAAACTTCAAACCTTTGAGGATTAAGCATAGAAATCTCTGTTAAAAACAAAACAAAAAACATCAAGTAATTCTTATGTAAGTATTTCATGGACCATAATTTAAAAACACCTGCTTAAAAACTTCACAGCTTTTGTTATTATTGTTGATTTTTTTGTTTTACCATCCTGTGAGTCAATTACCCTTTGAGTAATTGGGGCAAACTATAGCAGAACTGGCGACTGCCTTTGCATAAATTTTTGTTGTTTCTAATTTGCATAATTCCATGAAATAAAAAATTTCTTTAAATGTCATTTTTATTTCTTCTTAGTTTGGTAGTTTGAGCAGAGCTCTCTTTGTCTTTCATTGCTCCTCTGAGTGCCCAAATCTTTCATTTTTAGGCAGTGTAAATTCAGTCCTGATATCCATAAATGGCAATATATCAAGGATATGGGGAGTATACAAAACAAAATAATTATTTGAGCATAACTAAACCCTCAATCACATGATACCCGTTTTATCAAAAGCTGGTACATATACCTTGAAAAGTATAAGTTGAACACATTAAACATGTCACATAGTGAGGATATATTCCATTAAAAATCTGTTAAATACCTCCAGTTGTGGCTAAGAGAGTAGTGGTATCACTAACTTATAAATAGTATTTTCTCTCTCATCCTTACTGGTTTTTCCTAGCAATTGTAGTTTAAATTTCCTTCATAGAATCCATGACTTTCTAAAAGGAGGCTTTTTTTTTCATACAGGGTAAGAATATATATCCTTATCTAGATGGATGGAGGTCTTTTATTAGGAAACATTGTGGAGTATCACTGATTCAGTGTCTTAGTATTTCAGATATGAGGAAGCATATGTTTTCTTACCTGAATATTCCTGTCTTCTTCTAAATTTCAGGAGATGTTTTCTACTTTCCACACCAATATCTCTAGGTGGAGTCTCTTTTATCTCTTTATTTCTCACTGCTCAATAGAGACTGAGGCATTGAAAGATTCTAAGGAAACTAAGATTGGTTGGTTCACAAAAAAGTGAGGGAGCAGGACCTCATATGTATGAAACAACAGAAAAAGGTAGAAAGAAAAATGTGATAAAACCTGAGGAAACAGCCTGAAAAGGAATCATGGTTCTTAGGAATAAGCTCACATACATTTAAATACCTGTGAAATTGTGTGTCCATATTTGTATAGATACAAGATTAAACAGAACTTTGCATTAGAGAAATCTGTTTATCTTGATGTGATATATACTATCAGAGAATAATGTAAGAGAAAAGAAAAATTATAAATTGGTCTTGGCTTTTGTATTAATTCAGACAGGGATAGAATATCATCAGAAAAGGATAGACTAAAAAATTGCTCATCTGTCCTAGGAAATCTCTTTTGTACATTGGTAAAATTATGTCAATATAAAATACATTTATTCTTTTTGAAAATGTCAATGCATATTATTAAGTTAATCATCTTTAAATTTGATTTGATTTTCCAATCCAAGCTTTCTGTAGGCTCATATTACCATTGTCCAGTGGCATGCTTGCCTACTAATTCAACAATGCTGTTGGTATATATTGTTTCATTGCAGTGGACTTCCTGGTGAATACTGACAAATCAAATTACATCAAGCCTAACATAACAGATGATCTTTAAGGTACTTACAGAGACTATTTACCCCTTTGCTCCATATCAGAAATTTTCCTATTATTAACGCTGAGCAGAAGGAAATGGATGAGCCCCTGCTTTTTAGGAACACATTGAACATGTTTGTATCATTTACATTTGCACAGAACAATAAAAAGATAAAATGTCTCCTGAATTACTCAACATTTGGCAGACAACAATATATCTAAAAGATTAGAAAATAAGTTAAATTAAAAAAAATTGACCTTCTATTATGTACTGAATTTGTGCTAGATCTTTCTGGCTGAACAAAATTTATGAGAAGCAGTGATCCAGGTAACTTGATTTTTCTTTCTTGAAAGCAACAGAGCAATTAATGGATATACATGATTACTTTATCTCTGTTCATCTCACTAAGGCATTAAATACTAGTCAGGTTAGAGTAATTAATCAGAAATATGAGTATATTCTTGGAAAAATCGAACTAGCTATCAATCTTAGCATTTTACTGAACATTAACACAGTTAGTGTTTGTATTAAATGCTTTTCCCAATGTGACAGAATAAAATACTGTAATTACTAATAGCTTCCAGGAAACTCATTAAAGAGTATTGGATACACAGGTAAGGTGTGAGTTTAAAAGATTATCTGCCTGTATTGGATTGATATGGGTGATATCTCTCTGTTCTCATACATAACAATGAATGGAACTTAAACCATTCACAGTGACAATAGTGAAAAGATTCCTTTAGGATATACCTGCTATGTTTGGTCAGATATAACAATGAATCATGTATTTCAAATGTGAATCTCTATCGAATGGGCAAATATGGTCACAAGAACAAGTCTATTTTGAAGATTTATGTAAGACAATTCTTTCTTTTAGAGGTGATGAGAATTGAACATCTTTATCTGAACATTTCCCGAGGATAGATAGAGTTTTTCATTGCTGTATGAATTTTCTCTAGATTAGAACATCACACCAAATTCTGGTATATAGCAGTCTCTCTGATTCATCATTTAATGCCCCCACCACAGGATTCTGTTTTTTCCTCTACTTTAAAATGAGAAGGTCAAAACAGCATGATCGCTAAGGTTCTTTACTGTCTAAAATGCTATATTATCTATGGATATCAATAGAAAATATTTGCTAAATATATGTGTGTGTGTGTTTTCTAGTTAGCATAGTGATTTTTAGAAATGTTACCAAGGAGAATTTCTAAATCAATATTTTAAAAATGCATTTATTTCCTACATAAATTTACTGAGAAAGGCACAAAAATAAACATTAAGAGAAATTGTAGTCCTTTAAAAGAAAGAGGTTTCCTAAATAGAAATCATTTCCTATGGATCCTTACATAATTACAATGTTTATTGTAAGTTATTTTGAAAATCATTGTTTATATGATCTTGACTTATTAGAAATCTGATTTAAAATTTTAGCAATATGCATAATGTCATGGCTGTTGTGTGTTGGGTTTTTATGATCTTGACTTATTAAAATGTCCAATTTTATTTTGGTGATATACATCATGCTGTAGTTGTTCGAAGTGGAAGTTTCCCTAACAAATCATCTTGCTTCAGCAATAGTTCTGACATGAATTAATGTCCTGGTTTTCTAGTAGGCGACTGAGTCTCAGAGAGGTTCAGGGGATGTCCATGCTCACTTACTTAATAAATGGAATTGAAGAAATGTGAGATTTTGGCTGCTTGATCTGATGTTCATTCTGTTACTCAGACTGTCTCTCAAAGTGAATAATTTACTCTCACTGACAGGCAAGAGTAGATGGTTAGTATAAAGGCTGAAAATAGAGATTAGGGGATCCAATAATAATAATCTCAATTCAAATATTTAAGTTACAAATTTTGAATGGGAGAACAATATTTTGAGTAGTACCTTTGATGGGGTGAGCAACTCATAATTGTTTGAAGTAGACTGGAACTACAAATAGGAACATTATTTTTTGCTGAATATATAGTCTTACAATGTATGATCATATAAAGAAGCAGAAAGTAGCTCAGATAAACAAATCAAACCTAGATGTATTACATAGATATAACTACGTTAGAAAGGTTTTTTTTAAATTAAAGCATATTTGACATACTTTAAACTGCACATGTTTAAGTTATACAATGCAATGTTTTGACATATGTACACACCCATGAAACACCACAGCAAAGATAATAAACATACTGATCACCACCAGAGGTTTCATTATGCTCTTTTATAATCCTTTCTCTTTTCCCTTCCCCAACTAGGCAACTGCTTATCTGTTTTCTATTATTATAAATGTTTGTATTTTTTATAATATATAAATGGCACACTAGAGTATTCCTTCTTTTTGCCTATTTTTTTCAATTCAGCATAACTTGAGATTATCTATGTTGTAGTATATATTAATAATTCTTTGCTTTTTATCATGAGTTATAGTCTATTGTGTTAATATACTATAGTTTATACCTTTATCTGTTTACGGACATTTGGATTGTTTGCAGTATTGGGTTGTTATAAGTAAAGCTTCTATGAACATTTGTGTATGTTTTTGCATAGACATATGAGATTTCATTTCTCTTGGGTAATAAATATCTAAGAGAGAAATGGCTGGCTCATGAAGTAGGTACAGGTTTAACTTACTAAGAAATTGCAAAATTATTTTCCAAAGCAGTTACGATAATTTACATTCTTATGAGCAGTGTATGAGAGTTCCAGTTGCTCTGCAAACTTGCCAGTTTTTTTTAATGTTAGTCATTCCAATAGGTATGTAGTGACATCTCATTATAATTTGTTTGAATTTTCATTTCTCTAATCATTAATGATTTTGAGCATCTTTTTATGTGCTTATTCACTAATAATATATCTTCTTTACTGAAGTGTCTGTTTAAATTTTTTGGTCTTTTCAAACTGACAGCCATCATATTGAACAGAGAAAAGTTGAAAACATTCCCCCTAAGAACTGGAATAAGACAAGGATGCTCACTTTCACCACTTCTATTCAACATAGTACTGGAAGTCCTACCTAGAACAACCAAGCAAGAGAAAGAAATAAAGAGCATCAAATTGGAAACAAGGAAGTCAAATTATCTCTGATTGCTGATGATATGATCGTATATATTTAGAATAACAATCAATTTAATTTAATGGAATTTAATTTTTATGCTTGTTCAAATTTTATTTTTCAATACATGTATATGTACAATTGGCCCAATGCCATCTTTAGAATAGGTCATTCTTTTCTATTACCTTTTCAATCAAGTATTGTCTTTTGCATCAACCAATATCAAGTGTGTCTCTTTCTATATCTTTTATTTTGTTCCATTGGCCTATTTACCTATCTTTGCAGCAATAACTTACACATTACTGTAGCTTTATAATCAATCTTAATATCTGGTAGAGTAAGTTCCCTGCTTCTCTTAATGCTAATGGCTTACAACCAAGTCATTATTTTCTATAAAAGCATCTCATAGATCATACAGCACTTGTTAAAGATGGCCATAACATTTATGCACAATTAAAAAATTCTTTAATTGCTTGCTCTTAAAATAATTTCCTAATTTTCTTTCTCATCTAGAATATATTAATACAATAGTTGAGCATTAAAAATTGAAGAAACCATCTATTTTTGTTTCATGTTTCTCATGGCATATAAGTAATTAATCTTCTCAACTGCTTTCAGCTTTAGTAATTACTATTAATATAATTTCTTATCAGAATATTCATAATAAATACCTATTTATTCAAATGCCTTTTTGTAGGTTTAAAAATCCACTATTTTACAAATAAATGGGCTCTAAATTCTTAATCTTTTACAATAAGGTAAGTATTAGAAAGAAAATTAAATCTTTTAGATGACTTTGCCAATTACTGTAGGAATGTAGTAGTCTCTATATCTCCATACAAATAAGGCTGTACATGGATTTCTATATTCACGTTATTATACTGAAGTGGCTTAGACACAATTCAGTGACTTTGTTCTCAGACATTGACATTATACAGTGAGTTCATGGGAAATACTAGCTGTAAGAAAATGGAGTGCCAGATTATCTGAAAAAGACAAATAGAGGTGATGCCAAGTCATCATATGCCCTTAAATCCCTGCCTGATAAAAAGTCTATGCTCACTTCCTTGTGGGTACATTATAGAGAGATAGGAGAAACTGAATAAAGTCATATTTGACAAATTCCAAAGCAAAGCTACTAAAAGATGAGAAAATCTACAATGTATGCTAAGTAGTGAAACAAGAACATTGACCATAAATGAAAAGGAGATTTTGAGTATTCTCTTTACCATAAAGTGGACTGCCTTTTTTCTATCTTTTAAGACATATTTTAAGCTATATATTACCCTATGGTGATTTTATTATTCTTTCAGTGTTTCTTGATGTTTGATACTTTAACCTAAATCTACCTGCATATCTTTGGCTAGAGCCTCACAGTGTGATATACCTATGTCTCTTGGTGATCCTGCCTTTATCACTTACCAAGTGAGGTCTCTGCCACATTCCTCAATATTACACAGATTGTTCCTAATTATTTATCTAAATCATTAAACCAACTTATTTAAATATTATTCATCATTGCATGAATAAAGATAAACTAGATAGATATTCAACTATATATAGGAAGTTTAATAAATGTGGACAAAACTACATTTTGAGCTATAAAAGGTAGTTATTTTTACAATTCAAGGAGATTCAAATATGATCTCAGAAACATAATCATGGTCATTGAATGTCTTCTTACACTTAGAAAATATGGCTTTTTAAATCCTGTCTACACTAGGGTTTTAAATAAGACTATATAACAAAGATCACATTTCCTCAAAGGAATGTATGCCTTACTTTGCATATCATTTCCTCAATAAATATATATTTTTAAATATGTATTAACATGTATACACACACACATATACTTATACACACATGTTTAAAATGAAATGTTTTGTTAACATGCTAAGGATGTAAAGATAATCACAAAATAAATTCAGCATTGATTTTTTAACCATGAAATCTCAATATTGCTAAGCAGATGTTCATGTTTTTTGCTTCTCTATGAGTAAACAGCATTCTATTATATTTATCATTTTTAAAGGTGCTGATAATCTTATTTGCATTATGAAATCACATCCATGATTTGAAGGCTATTTTAAGTTTATAAAATTACTCATAGGGTGATTTGAGTGTGCAGAATTTTACTAAAAAATAGTTTACATATCAGTGTTTTTCATATTGTAAAGTAGTATGGTTCTTAATTAAAATATGATTTACAAAACATGTGGTCACAAAAAAAATTGCCCAGGAGTATAAAGGGAATTTAAAAGGAACACATAGGCATAGAAAGGGGAAAATAGGGTATCATTTATTCACACTATAATTTCATAAGAAAAATATTTTATTATGTTTTTAATTTCAGAATATTAAGGAGGTACAAATGTTTTGGTTACATGGATTGCTTTTGTGTTGCTTGAGTCAAAGTTGTAAGTGTGATCATCATCCAGATAGTATACATTGTACCCGTTAGGTATGATTTCACCCATCTCCTCCTCCCCCATCCCAGCAACATGAGTTCTGTTGAGTTTTACTTCCATTTGTGCACATGAATGCTGATCAGTTAATTCCAATTTAAAAGTGAGTACATGTGATGTTTGTTTATCCACCCTTATGATACTTCACTTAGGAGGATAGTCTCCAGTGCTATCCAGATTGTTGCAAATGGTCTTAATTCATTTTTTATGGCTGAACACTACTCCATGTTGTACATATACCACATTGTATTAATCCACTCATGAATTGACGGGCACTTGGGTTGATTTCACACCTATATGATTGTGAATTTTGCTGCAATAAACATTCCAGTGCAAGTGTCTTTTTTCCTTTTTTATCCAAAGGAAAGTGACTCTCTTTTCTTTGGATACTTAGTAGTTAAATTGTTGGATCAAATGGTAGGTCTACTTTTAGATCTTTGAGGAATCTCCAGACTATTTCCATAGAGGTTGCACTAGTTTGCAGTCCCAACAACAGTGTATAAGTATTCCTTTCTCTCTGTATCCATGTCAACATCTATTATTTTGGGATCATTGTGGTTTTAATTTGCTTTTCAATGATTATTAGTAACATTGAGCATTTCTCATATATGTTTATTGGCCATTAGTCTATCTTCTTTTCAAAACCTTCTGTTCATGTCTTTTGCACACTTTTTAAGAGAGTTTTTTGATATTTTCTTTTTCTGATTTTGAGTTCTTTGTAGACTCTGGTTATTAGCCCTTTATTGAATGTATAGCATGTGCATATTTTCTCCCATTCTATAGGTTGTCTGTTTGTTCTGTTGATTGTTTCCTTGGCTGTGCATAAGCTTGTTTAATTTAATCAAGTCCCATTTATTTATTTTTGATGTTGCTATGATTGCCCTTGGAATCTTTTTCATAAATTCTCTGCCTATGCTAATATCTAGAAGGCTTTGTCCTATTTTTTTCCTAGAATTCTTGTGGTTTCATATCTTAGATTTAAATCTGTAATCCATCTTGAATTAAATTTAGTGGGATATATGAATCCTGTTTCAGTCTTCTACATGTGGCTATCCAATTTTCCCAGCACTATTTATTGAATACAGATTCTTTCCCCCCAGTGTATACTGCTGTCTACTTTGTCAAAGATCAGATGGCAATATGTGGATGGTTTTCTATCTGAGTTCTCTGTTCCATTGTTCTATGTGTCTATTTTTGTGTCAGTACCATGCCATTTTGGTTACTATAGGCTGGCGGTATAGCTTACAGTCTGATAAAGTGATGCCTCCAGATGTGTTCCTTTTGCTTAAGGTTGCTTTGACTATTGGGACTTTTTTTCTGGTTCTAAACAAAGTGTGGAATTAATTTTTCTGAATCTGAGAAAAATGAGGTTGATATTATGATAGGGATTGGATTGAATCCGTAAATCACTTTGGGTAGCATAGACATTTTAACAAGATGACTGAAAATGGGGCCTCACTCCCTTCTGGCTTGTACAGTCTCAGTTGAGAAGTCTACAGTTAGTCTGATGGGTTTGCCTTCATAAATTACCCGATGTTTTCTCCTTATGGTTTTAAAGAGTTCCTTTGTTTGTTAACTTTGGCTACTCTGATGACTATGTGTCATGGTGATTGCTTCTTTGTGATAAATCTTCCAGGTGTTCATTGAGCGTCTTCTACCTGGATTTCTAAATTTCTAGTAAGACCAGGGAAGTTTCCCTCAATTACTCCCTCAAATAGGTTTTCCGACCCTTGTGTGTTTTCTTCTTCACCTTTAGGGCCGTTCATAATTTTTATGTTTGGCCTTTTTACATAATTCCATATTTGTTGTAGGCTTTGTTCCTTCCTCTTAATTCTCTGTTCTTTATCTTTCACTGATTTGTTTAATTCAAAGGTGTTGTCTTCAAGCTCAGAGAGTCTTTCTTCTGATTGTTCTTGTCTATTCTTAAAAGACTTTCCACTGTGTTTTGTATTTCCTTGCATGAAATTTTCCTTTTCATTTCCAGAAGTCCTATTTGATTTTTAAAATAACTCTATTTCTTTAGTAAATTTTTCATTTATTTCCTATATATACATATACATACATACATTTCCTATATATACATATACATATATATATATATATATATATATGTATATTTGTGGTTTCTTTGTGTTGGTTTTCCATTTTCTCTTATATTTTGTAGAGCTTCCTTATAGTCCATATTTGGAATTCTTTATCTGTCATGTTAATGTTCTGATTTCATTTGATTTCCATTGATAGGCAGCTAGCGTTCCCTTTTGAGTATAATCTTTCCCTCTGATTCTTCATACTTCTGGAGTTCTTTCACTGATTTCTTCTCATCTGGAGCAGCTGTTGCTTGTTGTTTTACTATTTTCTGTTGCTTAGATGGGACTTTTTTCCCTTAAGTGACTCATATGGTTGTGTTTGTAGCATATGTTGGGTAAGAAGCTTTAGCTTTGTTTGTGGGTGCTTTGATGGCAATCTGTATTCTGGATGGATGTCTTGGTTATAGATATCCTTGGATTGGTGGTTTTCTCAGTTAATAGTTGTTTGTAGGCTGTAGGAGTGATGAATTATGGCAGTGGGCAGATTCTCTCCTCTGTTTGATGAGGGAGGATGGTGGTCCTTGAAATTCTTTCCACAGCCCTGTGGTCTTCTTAACACTGTGAGTTGTTATGGCACAACCAGTTTAATTTCTGAGACTGTAGGTGGTGCTTGTGGGTAAGAATCAACTACAACCTGCGTGATCAAATCAGCAAATGCTATAAAGGGTGTGCAAATTGACCTCCCTGTCAGTAGGTGGCACTTGCCAGAAGGAACTTGCTGCAATGTTGATTTTGGATTCTGTGACCAGCTCTAGTCCCTCAGGAGAAGTGGAACTTCAGGTAAGTCCCTATTCTCTGCCATAGCAGAGGCGGGGGAGAGGGGAGTACAGCTAATTGGGACTGGGTTGTGTGAGCTTGCCCACAGGCTCCACAAAAGGGATTTTTTACACTCTTTTGTTAAATGCATTTTCAACTTAATGCCAAATCATCCCATTTTCAGGCAGCCTTATATAATCTTTACCTTGAAGAACTTCAAAAAGGACAATTTAATGAACTTTCCACTGCTCATTCTGTCTTCTTACCTACAGGTGAGACTAATTTTCTATTTGGTGTGCTGAAGTTAAAAAGAGTTTTGGGAATAAGAAAACTTCTTCTGTTTGCATTTGAAAATGAAACTAATTCAAGACACTTCTGCAAATTGTAAAATGATGCTCTTGGTAGACATTGTGAAAATGTCTCTAATACCATTGGTGAATAAAATCAGCTATTCTTCCAGAAAATTTAATTCAGTTGTCAATTCAATTCTCTGAATTGTCTATGTTTAACTTAAAAATAAATTAACTTAATTAAATTTAAATTAACTTTTAGTATGTCGTTATAGTTAAATATAAACTTTAGTTGCTGCTAATGAGATGTGTAGAGAAAAAGTCAGAAACCTTTGATGGGCCACTGTAGATCTAGAAACTGGCTCCCAAATTTACAGCATCAGAATACCTATTTTAGTTAAGTATTCTAGATATTATCTATTTTTGGATGACACGTACAACAAAAACAACTTCAAGATACTGAGTTATAAACTGGAGTGCCAAATTATTAGATTGTAATGGGACATGTATTAAATATCTTACAAGATTGCCAATATTTGGCATTTGCTAAGGAAATCACCCTTCTGTTGGGGCAGTATACTCAGAACCCCATGAGTGTAAAATGCACAAGGTGCCAATTGACATCTTTTAAAAAGACATGTTTCTATCTAGCTACCATAACTAGAAAAATCATTCTCCATGCTAGAGATATCTATAATTATTAATGCATATTGGTTCTTGAGAGTTAACTCCCTTTTGAACAAGGAGAATGTAGCATGTAGGAGCTTCTGAAATGTCTACTGACTGCACTTAAGGAGAGATATGAAATACTCCAAATATTAATTGCTTTATTCTGATCTCTCACCTCTTTGACTATGACCACATTCAGAATGTGGTGAAATTCTTAAGCAGAATAAAACTTTATTTCCTTTAGTTACATTCTGGTTATTTAATTTGGAGACTGTACCATGTGATTCAGAATGAGCATTTTGAGTGTGGAATCAGAGTGCTTGGATTTAAATCCTCCTTGTATTTTTTTGCTAATTGCATATGCTTCATTTTTCTCATCTGTAAAATAGAGATAAGATAAATGGGTTTGTGATGAAACAGGCTAACATATGTGAAAACAACAAACATTATCTTGGCATGTAATGTGCATTCAGTAAAATGTTGGTTGAATCTGAGTTCAAGCTGATCACCTTTGCAGGATGTGGAAGACATCCTGTCTTCTTGAATGAATTTATTAAACTCTCTCCTTGATAGATTCACCATCTCAAATGCAACCACTTTCAGACTATCTCAATTCCTTAGACAGTGCTACCTAGGTAGGTGTTTAACCACAACCAAATATATTAAATATTATTTACTTCAACCATAGAAGCCAACATTTTCTGCCTTTGTCCTTAAATTTTAGGTATATCTTCTTATTTTGGAGCTTACAGTGGTGGTGTGCTAGAGACAGTATATAGTGCTGGATGAGAGCTAATTCTGCTACAGTCTTCTCAGTTCCCTATTCTGTAACTTCACATTAATGGCTTGAAACTGGCTGTGCTGAGAGTATTCACACTGTGGAAACCAGCAAATACTACAAATCAGGATTCTAGGCTGATGAAAATTCTACCACCTGTACTTCCACCATGGTACCTCAATAATGACAGTGAAAGAGCAGGTAGGAGTTATGCATTACTCTTCCATTCCTTGACTTACACTCTTGGGTCATTATACAGAACTAATTAAATGGCTGAGTTTAAGTGGAAGAGATAAAGGGAATGATAGGGAGCAGAGGCATGTTTGGTGAACACCATAGTTTATGCCAGGGAGAGTGATTAAATGTCAAATTAAATAACTCTTAATTTCTAGTCATAGATTCTAATTGGTTTTGAGAAAGCCATTTTCTAATAACAAGTCATAATTATTCATGGTTACCTCTTGGATAAAGATGGCTGGTTATATACTCTGAACTGATGAGAAAGGTTCACCGGGATGATATTTCCCAAAGAACCATGAAACTTCCTGAGAAATAATTTACCCTCAAGTGAGAAGGAATAAGTCTGCAAATTTGGCCAAATAACAAAATTTTAAACCTCAAAAGAAGGAGCATCTGGGGGAAGAGCAAAGGATTTGTTCCTCAGATTTGACTGTCATCTCAGCTCTGCCTCAAATCATATTTATGAATCACATCACAGGAGAAAAAAATGTATAAATAGAAGCCAATAAAAGATTTTTTTTGTATCAATAATCTGTAAAATATTTTGGGCACAAGCTGCAGTGCTTTGGATTCCTGCTAAGAAAGTGTAATGCAGAGAGAAGAGAATTCTACCCACTTTGCCACATTACTTTGCAATATTTCTTAACATTTTATAAAAGTAATAAACCCTATCTCCAGAATAATATTCATACAGATATAATGAGACACACATTCTACACATAAATTCTGGAAGTTCATATAGTCCCATGTACCACACCCCTGCTAATCTTCTAAGAGAGCCAGCAGTGCCAATACAGGAGCAGAGGTACCTGACAAGTGTAATAGTCTTAGTGAACATAAATGTACTCAGTAGAACTGTTCTGGCCTAGGGTGTGGTGGAAGTGGAGTTAAAGATAATACTCAGTGGAATTAGCCATCTATAATGGTAAATATCTCTATTATGGCCACAGAAAGAGTGTTACTTATTTATTTATTAATTTCTTTATTTTTATTTTGGCATATTATGGGGGTACAAATTTTAAGGTTTCAATAAATGCCCTTTCCCCTCTCCCCCCACAAGTCTGAGTTTCCAGCATGACCATCCCTCAGATAGTGCACATCTCACTCATTATGTATGTATATACCCACCCCCTCCCCCATTTTAATTTTAAAAAATCTTTAAAAATTGACAATATTATATGTACTTACTACATGCAACATGTTTTAATATATGTATGCATTGTGGAATGACAAAATCTAGATAACATATGTATTATCTTGTATAGTTATCATTTCTATGGAGAGAACACTTTACATTCACTCTCTTAGCGTTTTTCAATAATATAATGTTGACTATAGTCACATCTCTTGAAATTATTCCTTATATCTTACTAAAATTTTGTATTTTTGACCAACATCTCCCCAATCCCCTTGCCCTTTCAACCACCCCAGCCCATGATAATCACCATTCTACTCTCTACTTCTAGGACTTCAAGTTCTTTTAGATTCCACATGCAAGTGAGATCATGTGGTATTTGTCTTTCTGGGCCTGACTTATTTCACCTAACATGATGTTCTCTAGGTTCATCCATGCTGTTGCAAATGACAGGATTTCCTTCTATTTTATGACTGAATAATATTCCATTATGCATTTATACCACATTTTCTTTATCCATTCATCCACTGATAAACACTTAGGTTGTTTCCACATCTTAGCTATGGTGAATAATGCTGCAATAAACGTAGGGGGGGGGGAATAAATCTTTGACATACATTTCATTTCCTTTGGATATGTACTCAATAGTGGGATTGCTGGATCATAGTCTATTTCTATTTTTAGTGTTTTGAGGAATATCCATACTGTTTTCTATAAAGGCTATACACATTTACATTCCCATAAATAGTGTTCAAGAATTCCCTTTTCTTCACATCCTCTCCAACACCTATCTTTTGTCTATCCGATATTGTCCATTCTAACAGGTGGGAGGTGATAAACAATATCTTCTTAGAACTGCAGAACCATTTGAAATCTCTATTATAGGCATTGCTTTATGTAGTGAGATTTTGCGAGAAATAGTAGAACTTATGCTGTTGTGGGCTCTCCATTGTTTTTCAAAGAATGAAATTTGAATAGGTACCCTTTATGGTACCATAAAGATCTATAGTACCAACTTTAGAGGAGAGAATGAGTTAATATCTATAAAAAGCTTAGATCAATGCCTGGCACATAGGAAATGGTATCAAAGTGTCAGTTTCTATATTATTACTATCATTATTGTTATATTTTTCAGCATTACCATCACTTTATTTCTATATACTTTAGAATTGAATTCAGCATTTTGTCTGTAAGAAAAAATAACGGCAAAATGAATAGGCTTTGGGATTTAGGGCACTGAGAATGAGCTTGAAAGAACACAAATAATAAGAAAATTAGTACAATGATACAGAAGTCATTTTTCTTATGAAAGCATAAAGCATAAAAAAGGGATATAAATTTTACATTTCAGCTCTTTAGATCTAACTTTCTACATTATATGAAAGTTAGCTTTTCTACAAAACATTTTAGCTATCATTAAGTTATTAATTTTAGGCAAATTTAGAAAATATACACATTATGCTGTCCTACATGGATGAGGATAGGAATTAATAGGAGGTATATACTATTAGATGCTAAGCATGGATGGAACTACATGGGGGGAGGCTTATTTTAATCATCCTGAATAAATGATGCCGTTAAAGATAGTGTGTACCTTTTCTTCACAAATGTTACTTGTATATGTTAAATGTCAAGGAAATTTTAAAAGCCATTGCATTTGATGATGATATGCCTGCTTTATTGGAATACTTTTCTAATATTAAATCATTAATGGTATAGCACACTGTGATTGAATTTTAACACCCTTTGCATTATCAAAGCTTGTATAACCATAAAAACAAAGGAAAATAGGATAAAATTATTTTTTAAGCCATAAGCATGTTACTCCATGTCTCAAAGATAAAACTGGCTGCTGGATCTACATGCTTATCCTCCACAGAATGCCATCCTTTATAAATGTTTTTTTAAAAGTCTGACAAAAAGAACAAATTGAAAACAGAAAATGAGAATTGAAAATTTAAACTTAATAGAGATAATAAATGAAAAATAACTTGAAAATGAAATAGAAATTAAAAGGAGAACAGCAAAATAACAGAAGTCAAATAATGTTATTACTGATATTGAATGTTAATATCCCAGACTTATTAACATTATATATTTATAAATTCAGAGTAAAGATTAAATGGGTAATGAAGAGAGGTAATTGCCTTGTCTTTTCTTTCTCATATTGTAATCTGGGGTTTTAAAAAATATTCTCACATATATTAAGTTATGAAATAAATGTAAAAATAATGTAAAATTATTTTTCTTTAATATTTCAGTGATTGTAAATAAAAACAAAAATGCATTGACTTATACTGAGTAAAATTATAATATTTTATTTCACTGTGTTAATTAATTATACATCTGACTTCCCAATTTTAAAACAACTTATCTAGTTGGAATTATTTTAGTTGCAGAAGGGGAGGAAGTAGAGAAATCTTTCATGTGTAACCTGTTTTGGTTTTGTTTTTGGAAAATGACTTCGTCTTTTGTACATACATACATGACTGGATTACAGCGGCTGCTTGTAAAAGAGTCTGTGGAGGGAGTCTTTCAGTGTCTGCTGAGTTCAGCTATTCTGAGTAATTGGAGGGAGTCATGGCTCTCTTGTCCTGACCCGTTAGAATCAGTGAACCAGCATAAATGCCAATGCACTGCTTCCAGCAGGAGAGGAAGAGATAACTCTGAGACTTCTTTTATACATGCAGGGAGCAGATAGGCACGCAGGATGCCGGGGTGGCTGATCTCACTGACCTCTGTTTTATTATCTCTCATAAGGCTGGAAGGAAATCACTCACTGTTCTCTTGAGAAAGCTGTCCCAGTTCAAACTGGCATCAACCCATTTAGGGGAGCCCTGGCAATTTTTAGAGGGGAAAAAGATTGTAGAGGAAATTAAAATGTAGGGGAGTTGTCTTTGGTGTTATAGTATTTTTATTTTAAAGGCCTTCCCTTGCTAATTTGAAGACATTCTCCTTAGGAGTCCAGCACTCTTATTCCTTCTTCTACCTCTTCCTTCCTTCCTCTAAATATGCAATAAATGTGGCTGGTTCTATAGGTAAAACGTGCAAACCAGCTATGTGTGGCTAGAGGAGGAAGAGGGTAACTGTATCCAGAAGTTCCGTTTCCAAAAAGATAGTGATTGATTTATCTGATAAGCTGGCTAGAATATTTCTGGTTGAACTTCTGGGGGATTGGGTATGTAGCAGGTTATGGGAAAAGAGAACAGCCTGAACAAAGGTACAGAGACACATAATTTGTTATGGTTAGATCACATCACAGGAAATATGCATAAAAGTGCTAAGAGATGAGGTTCTGTCCAACTTCCCTTCTCTACTATAGATGGTGGGGTAGATCTAACAGCAGAATGTTTACACATAGAGAGATCCTGAAGGTAAAGTGTTAGATTGTTCATAAGAGACAGTGCCACGGATTAAAAATAATAAAATATTGTGCTGGATCCAAATGTGCATAGGACCAAGAGTGAGGAATAATAACCAGAAGTCCTAGACTGAGATAACTTGCAGGGGTGGACTGAGAGAAAAGAAATGGGAACAAAGGGGGAGCATTCAGTATGCCTAAGTCTTTCTCTACCCAGCTAGCCTCCTCTTTCTCACTTCAGAATGGTCCGCTGTTGTTCCTGCTGCCTGGACACTCTTCTCTAGTAATTCCTACTCAAGCCTGCTCACTACCTAAAGTCCTCCTCAAAATCAGGTTCCCGCGTAGGGCACTGAAGACATGAGCCATCAAAGTGGAATAGAGAAACTATAGGTTTTTAGGTTAGTTTAGGAGGGAGAATGGACAGGATTTGTGGCTAATCTGATGTGAGAAATGAAAAGCAGGGGAGAGTACATAATTCTCAGGGTCTATTGCAAAATGAAAACACAGGGCACGTTGTTTACAAATTATTAAGTATTTAACCATGTGTGAGTCCTGTGTGAAGGTGCAAGTCACACTTCCCTGAAGCTGGAACTGATGAAGGAAGAAAATGGGGCATGAAGATTATTTTATTGGGATTGGATAGATGGTGGCAGGTATCCTTAGCAGAAAAAAAAAGTGATCTAGAAAGAGAAGCAGAGTTAGGTAAACTTTGAAAATGTTGATAATCAGTTACATGTGGGACATTGATCACAAATGTTCAGTGGGCAATTGGTTATCTGCATCTATTTCCTTCATTACCCACCTGCTTTTTCACAGACCCTGAACCCACAATCCCTAGCAGCTTTTATATTTTAGGATGGAACAAAATTTTAAGCCAAAAGAATAATTGAGGCTGCTTAAAAGTAATGGAGGGAAGGTTTTTGTCTCCACCCAAATTACAGTGTGTGTTGTCCTGAACACTGGGAAGGGAGGAATCAAGTTATCTATTTTAGTGCACTGAAAACAGTAACTGATTGGCCAAGCTGTATCCTGGAGACTTGAAAGAAACAATAAATCTTCCAGAGGTGTCTCATTTATTGGTCATCCCACTTTAGGATTTATATTTATTTTCACCTCACACTCCTTATTGTTGACTCCCTTTTAGTGAGCCATTTATTTACATGATAGTTGTAATGGTATTTATTTCTGAACTTACATGAAAGCCAATTATGAGTCCTACAGTATAAAACCATCCTACGCAACCCAGGTTCCCGTCCTGATTTCTGACATGGGCCTTTGTGAGCAAAAGGTGACTGGTGTTTAGCTATTGTGTTAAATCTATTGAAAGATGACACGGATGATGGTGCTGCTGAGTGCTCTCCCATGACTCATAGATGGAGTTGCCTAGTAACTAACCCAAAATAACATTGCTGAGGCACATCAAACTGGAGAGGCACGCAAGGCTGCTGTGAATCAGGACGAAGGTGCCCCAGTCAGCGGCTAACTTTTCTTCTCATTCATGGTTTCAAATTGGAAATTTTGTGGCCTTTGGTCAGTGATCCATACAGTGAATAAGAACTTCTTGGTATAACATCAAGTCTACTGGCTTTCATTTTTCTCATCACTGACTATGGTGCAGTTTTCTTTGAAAGTTTGATCTAGTTATGAAAGATGTAGGGGTCAAGCTCAAACTAAATAGAGTAATAAGCCAGCTCAGTCCTTAGAGCAGAACATGAGTTTAGAATTTATAACATGTTTTTCCAGGGCTTAAAATCTGTTTGGGTTTTTTTTTTTAATTTATTTTTAAATTATGGAAGTAAAACATGATTGTTCCTTACAAATTAAATTTAATTTAAAAGTTCCATTGCTATATGTTCTTCCAAAAATGTGTATGTATATGTGTGTGCATGTGTGTAAATGTGTTTATATATATATATATATAACCAGTGCTGAATTCAGTGAAAAGGTAAAATGATATAAGGATGGAGAAAAGCACATTGGATTTGCTAGTTAGGTCATCACTGGGGACCATTGTCTCTATAGCTTTAGTAAGTACCTGGTGGGAGTTCCTGCTTTTACCAATATAGTGAGTAAATACAAATAAAGAGGGACAAACAGATACAGGTTGTATGGTGTTGTGAAAATGTGTTTTATTGTGAGCATTAGAAGAGGTTGAAAAATTAAAAAGTAATTTTTGTCTTCATTTAAAAATTTGAGAATATCCTGTCAGCTCTGATCTCAGAACTTTTAAAAATCTGGATACTCATTCTGCTTTCTGAAATTCCTTTTCTGCAGTTTTATAGCACTCATTTTTATTAGTAACTTTCTTTATATGTAGAGTAGACTCTAAGCAGTGTCTCTTTTTTCTATGTCATTTATAGTACCAGGAACTATTCATTCCTCTTTGTAAAGAAATATACATATGTGGGGGAGAGCTCCCTCATTCACACTGTCTTTTGCACATTCATCTAGCAACATTTATCTGCATTCTTTACATATAGATATGCCTGGATTAAGATATATGAGTAGCAAATAAGTAATTCAACCTAAATCCTGATTGGATTTAATTAAATGGGGCATGATAATAATATAACGTTAATAAATATAATTAATGATTACCAATATATCATATTGATTTGTAAACTTTCAGCCAAAACTTTGGCAAATAAAATAAAACAAAAATTAACTTTAAAGTACTGATCAATTTACTGACATTGACTATGTCAGAAAATCTCTTGTGCAGAATAATAATGGGGCTATGTGATAGTAACGGGATTGACCAAAGGATGCAAATGTTTCAATTTCTCAAGTGACTTTCGAAAGCTCAAGTTTTCATTCTACATTTATAGAAATTATAATAAAAGAAAAAGTCAGGAAATCCACTTACTAACTTACTAACAATCTATATCCAGAAATCAACACAGCTAAACATGAATATATTGTTTCTTCAGTCTACACTTTTTCTTTTAATGTTTGTGTTGAAAATCATTATCAAGCTGTATAGGGTTTCAGGATGACCATCTTTAGTATTTATTCTCATTTGAATTAAAATTTGGCTATCTTTAATGTCAGGAATAACTTTAAAGCACAATAACTGCTGAAATAAGTTTTGGTATGAAGTAGTTGCTACAGGGATGCTCCGCCCAGATGTCCGTTTGGGATTTAGCACTCATTCTTTTGGCTATTGGAAGCACTGCCAGCTGATTACTCAAAGCCACATTCTTTTCAAGGAATTTCCCTCATTGGAAGGAAGCTGCTTCACCTGGGTCATGTTTCCTCCTGGAGGGAGCCCATATTCAATGACTGGTGGGACCTCAACTTGTCCTCTTACCTCTCACCTGGAAAACTTTGGGGCAAAACTCTCTGTAGGATTAGCCAAGGGTCAATTGCCACAATTAAGCCTCTCTCTCTGCCCAATTAATCCTTCACAGGTGTTCCCCCCCCCCCATCTCTGGTAACTTCTGCATGAAAATCTTACAGTCCTCAAATCTGTTTCACATGACCAATGATAGAGGGCTAATAGTCACATACATAGAATTAACTTTAATTTACAGTATTTGTTTGCTATAGAGAAGCCAATTTAGAGTGATGTTTCCCCTCAATCAATGGAGCCTGTGAGTATAAGTAGAGCCCACAAATAAGCATACCACATAAGACATCCGTGTTTTAGGGAGAGAGTGCTCCAATACTTCTAAATTGGAATAAAATCATTCTGGCAACCAAGGGGAGGAGGGATGAAGGGTACAGAGATGCTTGTTCAGAGGCTGCTGTTTTAATCCAGGTGAAAAATGATAAGGGCTGAAAGACATCTAGAGCAGTGGGGATTGAAAGGAGAAATATGAATGAACCATGCAGGAATGAGAACTACTGGACTTATTTGGAGACTAGATGGTATATGTGAGGAAAAGAGTCAAAGAGAAACCGAAAATGTCCAGATCCTTTGGTTGTCTGAGTAAATGGTTATCTTCTCCACTGGGTTGAGATAACTGAAGAGGAAGTAAGCTATGGAAGAAAGATAAATAATTGATAGGACTAGCTGAATTTCAACAAAAAGTATTTAGGAAGAATGGAATGATGTTGGAAGAGAGAGGCGAGATTACTTTGACTAATATATCAGAAACATGAAGGTTTTTCACTTACTTACTTTTCATAAAAATGAGACAGGGCATGGTGGCTCACTCCTGTAATGCTAGCAGTTTGGGAGGCCAAGGCAGGAAGATCGCTTGAGGCCAGGAGTTTGAGACCAGCCTGGGCAATATAGCAAGACCCTGACTCTACAAAAAATTTAAAAATTATCCAGATCTAGTGGTATGCACCTGTAGCCCTAGCTACTCAGGAAGCTGAGGCAGAAGGATTGCTTAAGCCCAGACGTTTTAGGTTGCAATGAGTTATGATGTTATACTGCACTCTAAGCCAGGCAACAGAGCAAAATCTTGACTCAAAAATAAATAATAAAAATAAAAATATTTAAAATAAAAAAGTAGTATTTCTAAGACTTGATATAATAAAATACATATTTCAACTTTTTTTCCTTTGTTGTCAGTATCTATGATCTCTGAACTTGTACTTTTCAAGTAAGGCAACTCAGATGGGACCTTATATGAGCACATGTGTAAATTTTTTACAACAAAAAAAATTCTGGTCTAAGATGATTCTGCAGAAAAACATTAGGAAGAACTAATTATCTGGTTGCTGATAGTCAAATTCCATAATATAACTAATTTCTTTTCCAGACAGAAACTGAGGCAGTGGGAAAATCAGGGACTAAGGAAAAAGGAATGTTGGGAAATTTATTACATTACCACAAAGATAACATCCATTAGTTATGGCTTGAATTCTCTTTGGTATACCAAGAGAAGCATTAAGCAAGACTGGATCTCTCTCTCTCTCTCTCTCTCTCTCTCTCTCTCTCTCTCTCTCTCTCTCTCTCTCTCTCTCTCTCTCTCCACAGTAATATAACCACACAAACACTTATATGCACATATATGTATATAAATACACATACTTATGAAACATATACACACTTATATATATGAAACTTCACACCTACATAATTCCTTGGCATATAAACATTCAGAATGGATTATGATAACAGTATTTTGGATCAAATATCACAATTTATGGGTCTGTAAAAAGAAAAAGACTCCAAAAGGTAGATTACTACAGGGCAAAGACTTGTGTATCTATCCTAATCATGCTCTGCTCAACTTCTAAATTGCAGAGGAACATTCTTCCTCAATTCACAAAAGCAAATCATACATGCCATCATAACTGAGTCAATTACTTTGATCTTTCTTTTTTAATAATTTTTATTTCAAGATATTAAGAGGTACACGATGAATTGTATCATGTTGAAGTCAAGCCTTTTGTTGTGCCTGTCACCAGAATAATATGCATTGTACTCAACAGGTAAGTTTTGATCACTCATCCCCCTCCAACCTCCCTACTTCTTAGCTTCCAATGTCTTTTGCATCACTTTATGACCATGTATATCCAAAATTAGACTCCCACTTATTAGTGAGAACGTGTGGCATTTGTTTTTCCATTCCTGAGATACCTCACTTGGGATGATGTTTTCCAGTTCCATCCAAGTTACCACAAAAGACATTATTTCATTCCTTTTTATGGCTGAGAAGTACACCATGGTGTGTATATCTATCTATCCATCTATTCATCTGTCTATCTATCTATCCATCTATGCATCTATAAAACCTTTTCTTTATCCACTCATCAATTTATGGGCACTTAGGCTGATTCAACATCTCTGCAATTGTGAATTGTACTGTGATACACCTTTTGGTGGAGGTGACTTTTTGATATAATGACTTCTATTCCTTTGGGTAGATACTCAGTACTGTGACTACTGTATTGAATGGTAGGTCTAATTTTAGTTCTTTGCGGAATCTCCATACTGTTTTTCATAGTTATTGTATTGATATACGGTCCTATTAACAGTGTTTAAGCATTCCTGCTTCACTGTGTCCATGCCAAAATCAACTGTTTGTTTGTTTGTTTTTTTAAATAATGGCCATGCTGATGGAATAAGGTGGTATCTCACTGTGCTTTCAATTTGCATTTACCTGATGATTAGTGATGTTGACCATCTTTTCATGTCTATTGGCTATTTGTACATCTTCTTATGAAAAAAACTCTGTTCATGTCTTTTTCCTACTTTTTAATAGGGTATTTGCTTTTTCTTGCTTATTTCTTCAAGTTCTTTGTATTAGTCCTTTGTTGGATCTATTGTTTGCAAATATTTTCTCCTATTCTGTAGGTTGTCTATTTACTCTGTTGATTATTTCTTTTTCTGTGAAGAAACTTTTAAGTATAATTAAGTTCCATTTATTTATAGCTATATGGCTTTATTTCTAGGTTCCTATTCTGTTCCATTTGTCTATGTCTCTACCTCTGCGGCAGTACCATGATGTTTAAGTTACTACAGGCTTGTAGTAAAATTTGAAGTCAGGTAATGTGATGCATTTAGATTTGTTCTTTTTCTTAAGATTGCTTTGATTATTTTGGCTCTTTTTTGGTTCCCTATGAAGTTTAGGATTTTTTTTTTTTTAGATCTGTTAAAGATTGGTTGTTGGTATTTTGATGGGAATTGTATTGAACCTGTAAATCACTTTGGGCAGTATGGATATTTTACCAATGTTTATTCTTCCCATCCATGAGCATGGGTTTTTTTTTTTTTCTATTTTTTGTGTTATCTATGATTTCTTTCATAAGTGTTTTATAGTTCTTCTTGTAGAGATCTTTAACCTTTGTGGTTAAGTATATTCCTAGGTATTTTCTTTTCTTTGCAACTATTGAAAATGTTATTGAGTCCTTGATTTGACTCTCAGCTAGATATCTTTCACCTCCTTGGTTAAGTATATTCCTAGGCATTTTATTTCCTTTGCAGCTATTGTTAATGTTACTGAGTCCTTGATTTAACTCTTAGCTTGACTGTTATAAATATATAAAACTGCTACTGATTTGTATACATTGATACAATTCTAGGAGTCTTTTGGTGGTGACTTCAGGGTTTTCTCGATACAAGATCCTATTATTGGCAGGCAAGGATAATTTGACCTTCTCTTTCCTGATGTGGGTGCCCTTTATTTCATTCTCTTGTATGATTGTTCTGGCTAGAACTTTCAGTATTATGTAGAATAGAATTGGTGACAGTGGTTACGCTTGTCTTGTTCCAGTTTTAGGGGAAATTCTTCCAAATTTTCCCCATTTAGTATAATGTTGTCTGTGGGTTTGTCATATATAACTTTTATTATTTAGAAGTATGTTCTTTCTATGCCTACTTTTTTGAGGGTTTTTATCATGAAGGGGTGCTAAATTTTATTAAATGCTTTTTTCTGCATCTATTGAGATGACTATATGGTCTTTGTCTTTACTTTTGTTTATGTGGTGAATAACATTTGTTTATTTGCATGTGTTGAACCATCCTTGGATCCCTGGGATGAAACCCACTTGATCATGGTGGATTATCTCTTCAATGTGCTGCTTTGATGTTTGGTTTGCTAGTATTTATTTTTCAGGATTTTTGCATTTATGTTAATAAAGGATATTGGTCTATAGTTTTCACTTTTTGTTGTGTCCTTTGCTGGCATTGGCATCAAGATGATACTGGCTTCATAGAATGAATTAGGGAGGATTTCCTCCTTCTCAATGTTATGTACAGTTTCAATACAATGGGTGTCTGTTGTAGTATCACAGTTCTGGTAGAATACAGCTGTGAATCTATATGGGCTGAGCCTTTCTTTGTTGGGAGATTTTTTTATTACTGTTTCAATCTCACAACTCATATTGATCTGTTCAAGATTTCTATTTCTTCTTGATTTAGGTTTGGGAGGTTGTGTGTTTCCAAAAATATATCCATTTCCTCCATGTTTTCTAGTTTGTGTGCATAGAAATTTTCACAGTACTCACAGATGATATTTTGTATTCCTGTGGTATCAATTGTCATGTCTCATTTTTCATTTCTGATTGAGCTTATTTGCGTCCATTTTCTTCTCTTCCTGGTTAATCTAGCTTGTGGTATATTGATTTTATTTATCTTTTCAAAGAACTAACTTTTCGTTTTGTTGATCCTTTGTATTGTTTTTTTTTGGTTTCCATTTCATTTATTTCTGCTCTGAACTTTGTTATTTGTTTCCTCTACTGGTTTTGGATTTGATTTGCTCCTCTTTTTCTAGTTCTTGAGGTATGACATTAGGTTGTTAATTTGTAATCTTCCTGTGTTTCTGATGTAAACATTTAAGACTATGAACTTTCCCCTTTGCCCTGCTTTTGCTCTATACTATAAATTTTGGAAGCTTGTGTCACCTTTGTTATTCAATTTGAAAATTTTTTTTAGCTCCATCTTGATGTTGTCAATAACTCAAGGATCATTCAGCAGCAGGTTGTTTAATTTCCATGTATCTGTTTAATTTTGAGAATTCCGTTTGGTATTATTTCCAGTTTTATTCCACTGTGATCTCAGAAGATATATGGTTTAACTTCAATTTTTCTATATTTACTGAGACTTGTGTTATGGCCTAACATATGATGTATCTTGGAAAATGTCCCATGTGCTGATGAGACGAATGTATATTCTGCAGGTTTTGGGTAGAATGTTCTGTAAATATCTGTTAGGTCTATTTGTTCTAGAGTCCCATGTAAGTACAGTGTTTGTTTATTAATCTGCCTTGATGATCTGTCCAGTTCTATCAGGATTGTTGAAGTTCCCAGTTACTGTAATACTGCTGTTTATTTCTTTCCTTAGATCTAGTAGAATTTGCTTTGTGAATTTGTGAACTCCTATGTTAGGTGCATGTATATTTAGGAATGTTATATCTTCTTGTTGAATTGATCCTTTTATCATTATTTAATGATCATCTTTGTCTTTTTTTTTAACCATTGTTGATTTAAAGTCTAATTTATCTTCAAGTGTGTCCAGCCCCAGATGGTGTGCATTGCACTCATTATGTATGTATATACCTATCCCCTCCTCCCCCCTCCCACCTGCCTGACACCTGATAAATGTTATTCCTATATGACCACTTAGGTGTTGATTTTATGTGACAATAGCTACTCCTGCTTTCTTTTGGATTCCATTCACATGGAACATTTTTTTCCCACCTCTTTACTGTAAGTATATGAGGATCTTTGTGAGTTATTTGGGTTTCTTGAAGGCAGCATATTTTGTGTTGTTTTTAAATCCATTCAGCCAATCTACACCTTTTAAGTGGGGCATTAAGACTGGTCATATTCAATGTTAATATTGATATGTGAGATACTGTTTGGGTCATCATTCTGATTGTTACCTAGCTGTTTTGTTCTCTTCTTTGTGTTACTATTTTGTAAGAGCTATGCCTTTTAACTTTTGGGTGTTTTTACATGGGTGTTTTTACATGGGTTTGATTGTTCTGTTCCATGTATAGAAGCATTTTTTGTAGGACAGATCTAGTGATGACAAATTCTCTTAGTGTTTGCTCATCTGAGAAAAATTTTATTTCTCCCTCATTTTTGAAACTTACTTTTTCAGGATACAAAATTCTTGATTGGTTGGCTGTTATTCGGTTTAAGGAGGCTAAAGATAAAATCCCATTTCTTTCTAGTTTGTAAAGTTTCTGTTAAGAATTATACTATTAGTCTGATGGATTTTCTTTTGTAAGTTACTTGATATTTTGCCTCATGGCTCATAGAAATTCCTCCTTCATGTTGACTTTGGCCAATTTGATGATTATATGCCTTTTGATGCCCTTTTTACAATAAATCTCCCAGGTGTTCATTGAGCTTCTTGTATCTGCATGTCTAAATCTCTAGCAGTACCAGAAAAGTGTTTCTCAATTATTCCCTTAAACACATTGTCCAGGCCTTTTGCTTTTACTTCTTCACATTCATGGATATCTATGATTCTTATGTTTGGCCATTTTACATAATCCCATATTTCTCATAAATTTTGTTCCTATTGATTTTTTGTTCTTTATTTTTGACTGACTTGATTTATTTGGAAGAGTTGTCTTCAAGCTCTGAAATTCTTTCTTCTGTTTGGTCTAGTCTATTCTTAAAACTTTCTACTATGTTTTGTATTTCCCTAAATAAATTTTTCACTTCCAGAAGTTCTGTGTGTGTTTTTTTAATATATCTATCTCTGTAGTAAATTTCTCACTCTTCTCATGAATTATTTTTCTGGTTACTTTGAGTTGGTTTTCCATTTTCTTTTAGATTTTGTTTAGCTTCATTACAATCCATATTTGTAATTTTTTAGCCATCATTTCAGCATTTTCATTTTGATAGGGATCCATTGATAGAGAGCTGGTGTGCTCCTTTGGGAGGGTGCTTTCACTATGATTTTCATACTTCTGGAGTTCTTGCACTGAATCTTTTTCATCTTGAGTAGATATGGCTTCTTGTTTTGAGATTTTCTTTTGTTTAGATGGGATTCTTCCCCCCCACCACCACCACTCTTAAGAGTGTGCCTGTATCATATGTTGGGTAAGGACCCTTGGCTTTGCTTATGGTTACTTTGATGGGGGTCTAGGTTCTAGATGGATACCTTGGCTATAGATATCCTTAGTGTGGTGGTTTTCTAAAGTGCTAGTTATTTGTAGGCTGTAGTGGTGGTATACTGTATGCATGGGCAGATTCCCTGTCTCTTCTTGACAAGAGGAAATGGAGGTCTTTGTAATTCTTTGTCTTTACCCAGCCCTGTGGTCTTCTGAATATGAATTATATTGGGATGCCCAGTTTAATCTCTAAATCAGTAGGTGATGCTTATAGGTAAGAGTCAGCCACACCCAATATGATTGAATCAGTAAATGCTGTAATGGACTGTACAAGTTGTCCTCCCTGACAGTAGATGGTGCTTGCAGGAAAGAGCCAGCTACAGTGGTGTCTTTTGGAATATGTTTTGGCTCTAGTCAATCAGAAGGTGCACTCAGATGTCCCAGATGGTGGGCAGGGCCCTAGGGCTCCCAGGAGACCCCTTTTTGTGCTGTACCGCAGCTGAGTTTGGTGGAGGAGTGAGGCTGGGTGGGACTGGGTCTAATAAGTCTGTATTCAAGCTTCTTAAAAGTAGGCACAGGAACTGTCTTAGAAGAGGTCAAGGGTCAGCTCCCAGGCTGGTGGCAAAAGTCACTAAAGAGTGGCTGAAGCAGCTCCACCAAGCCAAAGGGTCAGCTTGCAGGGGAGGAGGCAGTCTGGGATTATAGTGTATCAGATGTGATTTTCACTCCTCTCTCTTTCTTCGCCCTGCAGCAGATCTCCTTCTAGCACCTGGCCACAGGCCACAGCCCATACTAGCTGAGCTCACCAGCAACAACGCCACAGCTGGGAGCTCCCCTGCCTAGGATCATGTCCTGGACCTAAAGCACAGCTTTCCTGCAGTTTGCACCCATACCTCACTCTGCTCTTAGTTCTGCCCATGTGGGATCCTTTGCCTTCCCAAGCAACATGATTGAGTCTAGGGGTATGGGATCTGACCTGCAGGCATGTCCTCTGATCCCCCAAGTTCAATCCTTGACTTTGCCAAGGAGAAGCATGCTAGTCCTGGATTGCCTGTGGAATGCTCAAGTAAGCTTGACCCACCGATTTGGGGTATGCCCTCTTCTGCTGTGCCAGCTAGGCAAATAGCACTGGGGAAGGTCAATAGACATGGAGCTTCCTTGGTCTGCTAAGGTCTTTAAGAGGAAAGACATGAGCCCCACTCTCTGTGGGGTCCTTAGTATGATGGGCATGCCAATGGAGGGGAAGAAGCCGCTTCTGGAGAGCTCAGGCCTAATTTTCTCTTGGCACACTCATGCCAACCTATGTGGGAACTATTATAGCTGCATCAGCAGCTGTGGGTGAGGTAGGGGAGGAGGAGGAGAAATGTCTGAATGGAGGAGAATTGGCAGTCTGGTTCCCTTTGTCCCAAGAGGCTCCCTTGGCTTGCTACATTGTCCTCTTCCCTGAAGGCAATCCACTCAGAATGTGCAAGCTCTGGGATCATACAATTCTCTTTGGATTTGCCAGGCCCCTATGGCCACCACAGTCTGGGTAGGAGTTAGGAAATGTTTGTGTGAATATAACAAGAAAACTGAGGGTTGGAACCTCCCTTGGGCAAAGGCACAGGATGATGAGTAAAACATTATGGAGCTCACTGCCTTGTCTTGGGTCTGTGGTGAGAGGGAGTGACCCCAAAGAGAGTGGACGCCCAGTGCACTGTTCTCAAGAAGCTCTGAGTTCACTGATGGCTGCAGTTTTGTGAAGGTAGACAAATTCTCCAACAGTTTGGGAGCCTGCAGTCTGCCATATGTTTGAAGGGAAGAAAATCAAATGCTCTCACCCACCCTTTCCATGGGGCTCCAAATTCCTCAGGGGTTGATCTCTGCCAAAATCTTATTTTTTCTTGTTGTGCTCTGCAACTTCTTCCCAGGGAATCTCTGGTAGGTTCTAGCACTTTTCCCTCACAATTACACTTGGGCTATGTTTTTCTTCATCTAAAATTATCCTTGTTTCTGAGATGATCTGGTGACAGATGTCTCTAGTCAGCCATCTTATCTTCCCTTCTACACTGATTTTTCTAAAAGAGTTTTTAACATATGAATGCATCCCATCATTGGGGTAGAAGGCTGTAAAACTGAGAACTTATTTTCTTACAACTTTCATACTAAGGGAACAGTATCAATTATCAAATCAGCTCATTTTGAATAAAATGACTGGTACTATTAACACTTTTAATTCATGTGAAAACAATAAGAGCAACAAAAACAGTCAATTTTGCCATATCGGAAATATTTGCCCTAAAAGGGCCTAGACCAGTTCATCCAGAGTTTGTATATTTTGATCACCTCTACTTTAATTTTATGTGATTTGTGATATGTTAACTTTTTTTTTTAACAAGAGACTCTGTGAATTATAGACAAATAGTGAAAATCATGGGACAAGAAAGTTACCTTTTTTCTTATGTGAGTTATATATTTTAAATGTAATTATAAAAAAGCAACTCAAATGACCTTGCTTATGGATCGATACCATCTGCTTACCTGGGGATTTTGGTTTCATGGCATGATGCCTACTTGCAGATGAATCCTAGCATGGTGCAACATGACATACTTCAACCTGTGTCTACTGCTCAACTGTCCTTTTGCTCCCAGAAGTATTTATTTATTCAGAATTAGATGTAACTGGGAATAACTTCAAAAGAGAAGAACTCTATTACTTGTTATTATTCATCATCTTAGCCTCTCTAGAATTCATTTTTGTACAGAAGCATTATAAATCCCCATGGGTCATATGTCAAAAAAGAAGAAATATTTCTACCTATGAAGCACGGAAGTATCACTTTATTTTTAGATGAAAAAATGAAGTAATTTCATTCAAACTCTTGCAAAAGCTTATAGATGAATTCTTTCGTTTTTGACCTACTACCAGGGCAAAACCCATATCCATTTCCTTAAAAGTCATGGGTTTATTTATTTATTTCTTTGGTATAAAGTAAAATAAATGTCAAAGTGTAATTTAAAGTGACTGTTCAAGAGTGGGTGCTGAGTGCCTTCAAAGAAACTTTTATGAGGTGGAGAATCATCTCATTCTACTGAGTCTTAGACCCTAGTGCTGGACTTCTTATTTTTATTTTTATTTTTTTATTTTATTTTTTTTTTTCATCCAGGCTTTCTGACCAGATATGCTGGACTTCTTAACCAAAGGCAATTAAGTTGTTTGTTGCTTATTTGAGGCTTAGAAGGAAATAAGTATAGGGCTGCAAAACCTAGAAGTATTGTTTTCTAATACATTTGGAATTTCATGTCAGGTTCTAAAGTAGAGTACTGGTTCCTGAATTCAGCCCATGGAAAGGGTGATCAGACTTAGCTTCATCTTCTGAGGCAGCAGTAGGTAGTGGAGAAATGGTCTAGATTGGAACGCCAGATTCCTGACATAGTAGCTGGGTAAACTTGCATATTTAAAAAAATCTGTATATCTTATTAATTTTGTATGAAGATGAGAATGATTCTATCTATCCCACATGGTAGATGGTAAAGAGGAATAGCATAGGGAAATCACCTGGCATATAGTAAGTTCTACACAAATACTCATTTGCCCATACATTTTTAAATCACACTTATTATTTGGAAAAATGTATTGGTAAGTATGTAATTTTGTTATTTTGGGTTTTTTTACTCTTTTTTTTTAGCTAATACAAAAGATTATATTTTCAAATCTGACTTAAATGAATAAAATTCTGGCCTGTTATTAATCTTAAAGGCAACTGGTTAGCTCAGAGAAATTTAAAAAAAATTAATTTCAGAATATTACAGAGGTACAAATGTTTAGGTTACATATGTTGCTTTTACCCCACTTGAGTAAGAGCTTCAAGCATGTCCATTCCCCAGATGGTGCACACCGCACCCACAAGGTGTGAATATACCCATCCCCTCCTCCCCCCCTACCTGCTTGACACCCAATGAATGTTGTTACTATATGTGCTTAAGTGTTGATCAACTTAAGTGTTAATCAGTTAATATCAATTTGATGGTGAGTATATGTGTTGCTTGTTTTTCCATTCTTGTGACACTCACTTAATAGAATCGGCTCCAGCTCTATTCAGGATAATACAAGAGGTTAGCTAGATCACCAATGATATTTGGGGCTGAGATAACTTCTTTATATAAATGTGATCATATTATCATTGGAAATTTTCAACTTACTAAACATCACTTCATAGTCATCATTCCATATCAATATAAATTGATTATTTACATTTTCATTTTAGTGACCACATAGTCTAAATTTATATTTTTAAGAAAACAAAATTTCTGCACTAAATTTTTAGAGTTTAATATTCATACTGATTTTTAATATAATGATAATTTGTATTACAAACTGCATTTTCACTATAGCAGTGGTAGGAGTCATTTTCTACTATAACTTATCAATGAAAAAATTATCATGCTATTATACCCATAGTATGTTTTACATACACAATAATAATAGATAATGATTGAAAATAGACTATATTGTTTGCCAGAAAGTAGGTACTGTTAATGTTTTCAATATACAATGAGGAAAAATGAAACTAGAAAAGTTTAACATCTTACACAAATCAAACAATTTGTTAAGGATCCGATTGAGTCCAAAGCTGCAGTTTCAATACCACACTAAATATCAAGAAAATCAGGGTTCCTCTAAAGTATATTGTGAGGGAAAGTTAAGTTTGAATCCTTCCCTTTATCAAAGTCTCCAAGCATATTTTAATGGGTGCTGATAGCCTTTGGTTCTTCTTGGGAAAGGAAGACTTCAGCTCCTCCCTTTTTATCATCTTTGTTCATAAATTAAGCTTGAGATAGAGAGGGAGAGAGAGGCTCTTGCCAGGAAGCAAGGTCCATTTACATTCAGTTTCCAGGAGCGCTACAGTTGTTAACCAAACCATATCTTAACCAAATAAACTGTCAATATTTTCAGTATATTCACAGCAAGGTCATCATTACTTTGTGAACCATTTGAGTCACCTTTGGGGATCCTTTGACCTGGCAGTCAGAGCCATATTGCTTTATATCTAGGGCTCCCAGGCTTATACTCTTTGGCTGACTTGGGCTTTACTTGCATAGTGGTTACTCTTTAAAGCAGTCCATTTTAAATTGGGGCATTTGTCTTCCCTCTTGTCATGAGACTCTCTCTTAAATTATTGCCTGGTTCTAGCATAAGGGCTAGGGAAGTTTTCCAGGGCAGTGGGGCTGACATCAAAAATTTATGTAGATTAAAGTCAGTTTCTCATTTTCTAGTGGGTCATCTTCTTCTGCAGTTAAACCCAATCCAGAGTATAAGAACTCAAATGCTATTCAATGCCTAATCTATGGTTTGCAATGGGGGCTTTTCTCATGGAAATCTGAGGGCCAAAATTTCCTTACAACAGTCAATATATCTTTCAAAAGTCTCTGAAAACTTTTACTATGTTCTTCAAATGGATTGAAGGTGAGCACAAGGGCTTGAGCCCTAAAATGGCCTAGCTGTTGCTTTCTTCAATAAAAGGCATTACATACTGTACTCCCTCATCTTCCAGGCAAACCAATCAAAGTACTAATGATTCTCATGTTTCAGCCAATAACAGTCATAGATTTCCCTTCTTGCATACTCAGTGTAGATATGTTTCTCTTTAACTGTAACTAAAAGGGGTGAGAAACTTCTGCTATCCAAGACAAATCTTAGTACAAGTGGTTATAATGGGATGGACCTGCCTGAGGTGAACTACCTTTTTGATGAATAAGTAGTACTGCCACCTGCAGGAAAGTTAGCATAACTAAGGCTCCAATTTGGCAGGTATTTTTGAATCTATTTATTTCTTCTTGACCTACAACTACCTCCCCAATTTTTTGTCACTAACAAGCAATAAATTGGAAGATTATTGCCTGGTTGACCATATGATTTTATCAACGTACTCATTACGAATTCCCACAGGCTTGTCTCAAATCCCATTTACTGCATGAAAGGCCCTCATTTTTTCTTTTCCAAAAAGTCCTTCTCCTGTCAGCATCTCATTATTGTTAATATAACTGTCAGGAACTTTGGAAGGTCTGAGGTTTTATCTTATGTTAAAGCTCACAAGTTAGCCTATTCATGGATGCTAGTAGAAGACATGAAGCACCTGTGTCATATACAAAAATCTTTATTACAACAATAACAATAGTCAAAGTATCAGCATTTCCTTATTCTAGTCTTGTGGTGATGTGGAGGAATGGATAAGATCTGCTTATGCAGTAGTTTGAGGTGTAAGAGAGAATTTTTGAGCTTCAGGCACCCAGATCATTTATGGCAGCAAACCAACCTGCTTTTTTGCTCTGACAGGGGACATTAACTTCATTTTATTGGAATAGTGAACATCTCTGATCTTTGTTCCAGAGAGAACACTATGTCTATCTTCTAAGGATGTTCACTATACAAACATCTATGACCAAGTAGAAAAAATAGTCTGGAATAATGGCAGTGTCACTACTCACAGGACATTTCTCTGCAGAAGTTTGAGGGAAAGATGGAAAATATCTCTTAACAAGGTTATGATTAGTTGGGCAGTTTTCTCAGATTGAGTTTTTGGATTATTTTCTTTACCTGAAGTGCTTCTTGAATTTTAAAGTTTATAAAAATCAAGTAGGAATCCTGTTAGAATGCAGATTCTGACTTAGTAGCTTGAGTTCTGAGGCCAAGAATTCTGCCTTTTTAAGATGCCCTTAGGTGATACTGCTAGTTTGTGTATAACACTTCAAATAGGAAGATTACAACATGCACCAAAGTTCTTGCACTTCAATCTGATAACTATAGGCCAGCATTGAGTCCAGGCTTCAGTTTGTTAATTGCATAGACTTTTGGTGCTCAAGTCAACACATTAAATCCTGAATCTTAGGTAAGCCTGTTCTCGTGAATCAAGCTTTTTGTTTAATCTTGCTTCATCTGCAACTCTTAGCATCCATTCCCCAACAGCCTCTATGTATTCTCCCCTATACAGATTTATAAAGTCCTGCATTTTCTTCTTAATATAGGCTATCTCTTTCTGGGTCACGCTTTGTACTTCCGTACAAAGGAATCCAATTTCCATTATAGGTCTGGAGGCCTTGAGTCAATTGTTGCTAAATGCAAACATTGAATGAGTTTTATTTCAGAAAATGCTGTTTCTATTATGTTGAGTGAAATAAGCCAAGCACAGAAAGACAAATCTCACACGTTTGCACTCATATGTGAGAGCTAAATATTAAAAACAATTGATCTCTTGGAGACAGTAGAAGGTTACAACAGGCTGGGAAGGGGAATTGGGCTGGGGGGGTGGTATAGTGGGAATGGTTAATGGGTGCAAAATACAGTTACACAGATAGAATGAACAATATTTGATACCAAAACAAAGTAACTATAAATTAACAGTAAGTTGGAGTACACTTTAAAATATCTAAAAGAGTGGAATTGGAATGTTCCTAACACAAAGAAATGTTAAATGCCTGAGGTGATGGATACCTCAATTATTCTCATTTGATTAATTCACATTATATACTTGTATCAAAATATCACATGTAAACTATAAAGTTGTACAACTATTATGTACCCATAATAATTAAATAAAAAAGAAATAAAATGCTAGTTGCATCACAAAGGGAGAGTGGTTATCTCTCCATTGGCAAGGGAGATTCAAGATGATTTGAAATTTCAAAGTTTTCAGTTTTGTCTATAGCTGCTCATATGTTTTATCAATGTCTCAGAGTCTCATTCATCCCCTACCGGTGCCCTTAGCTGGTTGGATTAAATATTTTATTGGCCGTCTAACTCTATCCATTACAGTTAGGTCTTGGGCTTGAGTCTTAAGCCATGTCTACTTCCCATCTGTAAGAGATAAAAGGTTCTTTAATGCTCCCAAAGTAAAACCAGGCCCCATGGCACACACTTGGAATCTCAGCTACTAGGGAGGCTGAGTCAGGAAGATCACTTGAGCCCAGAAGTTTGAGCCCAAGATGAACAACATAATGAAACCCCTCACCCACATCCTTAAAAGAAGAAAAAAGGTAATTAGGGAATTTATGTATAAATATTTAAAGCTCCCCAAAAAGCTAATTCTCCACTTGCATTCTCTGTTAGACAGTCACACATCTCAACTTCTCTTTTCCCTTTTGTACATTTTCTGGGACTCCAAAAGTTAGATTATGCCACCATCTTTGTAATCAATATTTTGGTTATTATTGTTGCAATAGCAAATCAGTGCCACAACTATTTGACCTTTTAACTTCTTGCCTTCATTCTGCACTTCATTTCAAGTGTTATGGACTGAATGTTTGTGTCCCCGACTCCCCCAAATTCATATGTTGAAGCCCTAACTTCATTTGGAAATAGAGCCTGTGAGGCAGTCATTAAGATTAAATGAGGTTATGAGGACCCTAATCCAATAGGTCTGGTGCCATTATAAGAAAAGGAAGAGACAGCAAAGGTCTCACTCTCTCTCACTATATATCACCAAGGGAAGGTTGCTGAGCACACAGTGAGAAGGTGGCAGTCTGTAAGCTAAGAAGAGAGCCTCAACAGAAATCCACCATGTTGGCACCTAGATTGTGAACATTCTTGCCTGCAAAAACTGTGAGAAAATGAATTTTGATTATTTAAACCCACCAAGCCAGTGGTATTATTTTATGGCAGTCCATGAAAATGAAGACATCAAGCCACTAACAGTGGTAATTTGAATTATTGTCATCCTACCACCTGCCATGGATTACCCATTACTCATTTTTTTCTGCCAAAAGGATTATCCCTGCACTTCTCAAATACACAAGTAACCCAATCCCAGAATTACATTTTGAAAATCTCTTTCTTGAGGCCATTGCTGGTTCCAATCATTCTATCAGTCAGCATTCCAAAAGATAATCAGATGTTAAACTCAAATTGGGTATTTTGAGGAGAGTTTAATAAAAGGTCTACTTCCTGTCATCTGAGCAGGGTGTTTGGAAACCCACAACAGATAGTGCATGTCATCACTAGGGATAAAGAGATCAGAAAAGACCTGGGTTATTAGAAGCTGGAAATTGAGAGTGCCAAGTGGATAGGGCTGTCTGGCAGGACCTGAGACCTTGGGACAAGGGATTCAGCCATGCTATGCCAACCCCATTGGGGGAGTCAGGATCACTCACTCCTTCCCTCGAACCTCCTTATCACTTGCTGTACAAGCTTCTTTTTTTCCCCAAGAATGACTGGTGGCATACGGATTATACTGGAACCCTTTCTTTATTCCAGAGAGGAACATGTATTTTGGGTATAAAATTCCATTTTCTGCTCATAGTTTTTCTTCCAGTATAACCATTTATGAGTTGTCAGAGTACCTTATCTTTCAACTTGGATCTCAACCACCAAAGCCTCATTCAGATAAAGCAACTTATAGAACTTTGTATGATTTCTGTGTTGGGGACACATATTTTCTGGTTGAAAGACAAGAATGGATGCAAAGCAACAACAGGGAGGAATCGTGCGGAATAACTTGCATTGTTCCCCAGGTCCCCCGCCACCCTCCACTTTTTCCATCTCTGCTCTCCACTCTGTGGGGAGAAGGAGGAGAGTGCTGCTGAGGCACTGACACTCCTGGCCTCCTTTCTGGGTTGCTATAGCCTGACTTCCATCCTCAACAGAAGGTCAAAGCTTTTTGTGAACCAATCTTTTTCACACAGATCTCTCCACCTCTGGGATTTGCTAACTGCCCCTTCATATCCAGGGGAGATAATTGTACCTCAATTTTTATTAGTTCCAAATTAATCTAGTTTACTTTATGTTTTCCTGTACCCTTACCACACTTTGGTAAATAGTTCCTTCATCAAATTATCCCCAATTACCCAATTTGAGTGTGCCATCTGTTTCCTGTCAGGACTCTGAAGTTATATCCACTGTGCTATATTACCTCCCTGACTCATTTGGTTTTCTCAGCAGCCCCTATGAAATACATTATTGTAACACTTTAAAGGTAGGGATACTGAGGTTATAAGAGCTTAGCATATTTTGTTCCCGCTTTCTATGAATTATTCTATTAACAAGTTGAAATCACATAGTTTACACAAATTGCAGCTTTTTTTCCTCTTTCTTTTTGCTTATGTTATGAAGTTTTCTTCATAAATATAATTTTAAGAGCTACATGACAATTCATTTTGTAGTTGGGACATAATTTATCAGACTGATTCTTTTATGCTCAATGATTGTGGCATTTTATGTTTTTCATACTATGAGTAAAAATGTGATGGAAATTTTTTTGGCAGCATTGTCTAATCTTATTTCCTCATATATACGTATATATATGTGTATATATATATATTCAATTTTAAATACTCAAAATTATAATATCTATGTGTTCTATTTCACAAAGAGCTTCTGATTCTAGCTTTTTTTGGTCCAATTTTTTCTCTGTACACCCTGCTGAAAATATAGGGAAAATAGTACTGTTTCCATGCAATGAGTTTTCTCCCAGAATAAATTCCTGGGAGAATTATTTATTTGTTTTGAGTAGATTAACAGCAGTGCTAATAATAAAGACCTTATACTTGAACAGTGCTATAGAGCTTATAAAGCCAATTGTATATGGCCAACTAAACTGCCCTTTGTGCTAGGCTGCAAACAAACATTCATACCATACCAAATACTTATATGGGCCACATCTTATCCTAGGGTTTCCAGTTTGCTAATTCACATTGGTTCAAATTTCCCCATTTTACAGATGAGAATATAGAATCTTAACAAAAGTAAAAGGCCACATCATAGAATTAAGCTGATAACATTGGTGTCCCAACACTTGATGCTGAGTTTTTGCTCCTGTCTCTACCCCAAGCTGATGGCTATCGATGGCTAAGAAAATGTGTTTTTTCTTAAGCTATCTGAGTGCTCATCAGGTCTCCAGAAAAGCATTACAGATCATATCTTGTGCATTAAAAATTATTTACAGACTTTCCCAAGGGAAACACTTGGTACTAACCACTTCCTCCAGGAAAGTTCCAAAAAGCCCAGTGGCACATTGCTAATTAGCAGGTTAGGGCAGGTCTGTGAGTCTCTCTGGGGATTCATGAAAGATTACAATTAATTGGGAAAGTCAGACCATGCAGTACATTCTATAAGAAGATTTCAAACAAAATAGCTGTCTTTTTTATGCTTCTCTTGTTAATGATAAGTGCTTGCTATTGAAGTTAGAACACATTTTTTATTGAGTTTTTAATTCCTCATATAGACACTTGTTTAGTGTCCTCATTTTCAGGAGAGTGGAAGAGAAATCAAAGTTGCAGGAAATTTACAGAACACTTGAATGACCTATATGAAGGGATTTGGTGAATCCTCACTTTCCCCAAGAATCTCCACTTTCACTTACTATAAAAGGTAAAAGAAATAATCATGATATGATGAATAAAGATGGAAAATCACAGTTATGATGAATAATATTATGGGCATTTTTTAATGTCCAGTATTCATTTCTTTTATATCTTTGCCTCCCCACTTGTTTCTTCTTTTTCTCACCTACATATATAGTCATGTGCCCTCTCCTCTAATAAAAAAAATTCTAAACTCCATTTGTCACTTAAACTGTAATTTTTTTCTACATCTTGACATTGCCAAACTTCTTGAAATAATAGTATAACCCGGTGCTTCTCAAACTTTAAAGTGCTTTTGAATCAGCAGGGGATCTTGCTAAAATGCAGATCTTGATTAAATATGTCTAGGGTAGGCCCACATTTTCATATTTCTAACAGGCTCCCAGGTGATAATGATGCATTAATAGCTTATCCTATGGTACAGTTTCAGTAGAAAAATTCAAATTACATTTAACAAAACTCTTACCATTTTCTATGGACTGAATGTGTCCCTCAAATTGAAATGTTGAAGACATAATACCCTACATAATGATATTTTGAGGTACAGCCTTTGGGATGTAATTAAATTCAGATTAGATTATGAAAGTGAGGCCTTCATGATGGAACTGATGACCTTATAAAGAGAGGAAGAAACATGAGATTGCTCCCTCTATCTCCCTCCTCCATGTGAGGATATAGCAAGAAGGCAACCATCTGAAAACCAGGAAGAGGTTCTCATCCTGCACTGAATCTGCCGGCACCTTGGTCTTAGACCTCCAGCCTCTGAAACCTTGAGAAATGAACATTTGTAAACCTCTCCTCTCCAGTCTACACTATTTTGTTACAGCAGTCCTAACTGATTAAGACACCACTTCACTAAATTACTTTCTAATCTTTCTCATTTTCTCTTTACTTTTCAACTCCTTTCATCAAGCTTTCATACCACCAGTCTCCTGAACATACCAAATGACTTTTGCATTACCGGGTTTTCTTAGTCCTTATCATAACGACTTGATCACTCATCTCATAACCCTGATTAGCAGTCTCTTTCCTTTTCTTAAAACTCTTTTCTTTCTTGACTTCTGTGCCTTTGTATCATTCTTGTTTCATATTTCTTTATTTCCTTTCTGGAATTCTTCAAAGTCTCTATTCTCCCTTTTACTGGCCCAATGAAAGTAATTTCCAAGCTATGCCATTCATCCTCTTTTCTTTGCTCCCTGAACCCTTTGTTATCTCATTCATCCCCAATTATTTCCTATTCTGAATATTTCAAATTTTATATCTGCAAATCTTGTTTCATCTCTTATTTAAATATTACTTCTAATTTATGAATTTTGTCCTGGAACTCTCATTTGGATATACTGATGATTCTTTAAATAGAATATATCCCCAAATAATCTCATCTTTGGATATTCAATGAACATATCCCTCATATGCCTGCCTACAGACCTTTTGTTATAGTTAGTCTGGGCTTGGGATAAACTATACGTACTTTTTTATTTCATAATATTATAGGGGTACAAATGTTTTGTCTACATGAATTGCTTTTGTAGAGCTGGAGTCAAAGTTATAAGTGTGCCAATCACCAAGATAGTGTGCATTGTACACATTAGGTGTGATTTTACCCATCCCCCCCCAAACCTGCTTGATTTCTGTTGAATTTTACTTCTTTATGTACATATGAGTGTTGATTGATTAGTTCCAATTTAGTAATGAGTACATGTGGTGTTTGATTTTCCATTATTGTAATACATCACTTAAGAGAATAATCTTCAGTTCATACCTACTTTTAAAATAAACTTTTAGAATAATTTTAGTTAGGCATACAAAAACTATTGTAAAGATAATACACATAGTGAGTGTGATGCACACCATCTGGGGGATGGGCATGCTTGAAGCTCTGACTCGATGGGGGAGGGGAGACAAGGGCAATGTGTGTAACCTTAATGCATGTACCCCCATATTATGCTGAAATTTAAAAAAAGATAGTACAAAGAATTCTCATCTACCACACACCCAATTTCCCTTATTAACATCTTATTAATATGCCACAAGTAATGGAAAATATTGATACATTATTATTAATTAAATGCTATATTTTATGCAGATTTCCTCAGTTTTTCCAAATGTCCTTTTTCTGTTTCAGGATTCTATCCAAGGTACAACATTACATTTATTAGTCATGTCTCGTTAGGCTTATCTTGATTGTTATAGTTTCCCAGATCTTTGGTTTTGATGACCTTGACAGTTTTGAAGGTTATGCTAGTTAGGCATTGTACAGAATGTCTCTCAATTAGGAAATTTTCTAATGTTTTTCTCATGATTAGAATAGTGTAAAATCATGAGAGAAAAACCACAGAAATTTAGTGCCATTCTCATCACATCATTTTAAAGATGTATACTGTCAATATGACTTATTACTGTTGATATTAACTCTAATCACCTGGCTGGAGTGACATTTGCCAGTTTTTCCACTATAGAGTTACTATTTATTTTTGTTTTTTTTTTTCCTTTCCACACTGTACTTTCTGGAAAAAAGTCACTGTGCGCAGTCCAGACTTTAAGTAGGAAGTTATTTTCCTCCCTTAAAGATGGAGTGCTTTTGGTGCAAATGCAATGAGTAAGATTCATTTATACCTGACTTACATCAGATGCATATCAACATTTAAAAATATTTATATCATATTATTAATATTCTGCTATGACAGAAAATGTGAAAATTAAGGACTTATATATCCAGCAGTGATGGGGACATGAACTGTCTAAAAGCAATATTATTTTTCACAACTGCTAAAGGAAATTGAGATAAGGACAATTAATGAGTTGTTATGTGCACTATGTTTTACTCTCTAATATTACCAACTTTATATGACATAAAATTGCTTCTTTTGTGTTTGGATCAAGAAAAGGACCAGTTAAGAAATTTCTTCATAGTTTTCTTTAAATATTTACCTTCAGCTATTGTTGAACATGTCTACAGAGGAATAAACATCATATGGATGATAGTATATGGTACCATACTTTCTGCTTCTAAAAGGAGTATCTAACAAAACATGTGACTCTCTTTTGTGGCTCTAACTAACTTTTATGGATTATATCATTTGGGTTGTACTAAAATGTCATGTGGGTGATTTTAGGTAAGAGTTGGAGAAACAATTCTGTATTTAAAATATAAGCACAGCATTTATTTTTAAAAAAATCTTGTGGGATAGTGGTGGGTCAGTTAGGGGGGCATAGGTATAGAAAACTTTAACTCAGCTATGCTGGTCTGTCTACAAGATGGCATATCACAAATTCTCCCAACAATATTTTCTTTGAAAGTTTCTATTTTTAAGAGAGAATAGTGATTTCATCACTATTACAAAGTATATAATTATAACATCTCTTTTATAATGTCTAGCTCATATCACTTTTTTTTTTTTACAATTCTAGCACATTTCTTCTGAATATAGTATTTTTCTCCCATTCTGATGCCAAATTTCAAACTAAGATCACTATTCACAGGATTTCATGTACTTTAAGAATATCTTTTCCTTCCTTCCTTCTTCCCTCTCTTTCTGCCTCCCTCATTCCCTCCCTCTCTCCCTTCTTTTCTTCCTTCCTTCCTTCCTTGAAAAGATTAGAGTAAAATCCAAAAAAATTAAAAACATAAAAAAAGAAAGAACAAACAGGGATCTTACTCTCATTATGACCTGAGCATTGCTAACAGTCTTTTAAATAGGTCACTATTCTTGGTCTCTAAAATATATAATTACTTTTCCTAAACTATTCCAATGATGCTTTGTTTTTTTTTATCATAAATAATTATTTGACATGGGGTAAGACTTCATTGGCTGACATAAACAAGAATAGGAATAGTTTACTATTTGCCAATATTTTGAAGTATTAAATAGTTTCACTTGAAATGCATTTTGCCTTTTTTGTACCTAAAAAAATACTATGTGCCTTTAAATTTAATTGTTTCACCTTATCCATGTAGTATATAGCATTCATATTTCTTTTTCTTTGTAGAGCACTCATAATTATCCTCTCTTATTTGAGTATGTTATTTATGTCTTTATTCATTAAAATTATTACTGAGTGATTTACTATATGTCAGGCACTGTGTTAGGAAGTAATGAAGAATAAATGCATAGTTCCTGTATTTCACGTGAGTATGATTGTTTGTATATTCTTTTTATTTATATTGTACATTAAAAATATCAAGAGTCATAATTTGGAGTTTTGCTATATTCCCTTTAACTCCTATATAATACAAATATTAAGGGTTTCATAGTTATGTTATGGGAAGATTGAAGGAATATTTTTTTGTATTTTCCTTAAAACAAATATGTCATGAACATAAATATACTTAAAGAATATGACCATGTGTTTAAGTAGAAATGTCTTCAATAGTCCACAAATCAGTCTTTCCTCATCCTTCAGTATTCTCAAATTATATACTATTCATTTTTATTAATTTTTAAATGGTTATTGCCATCTTGAATAAAAAGTCTAAGGAAAATGATAATGATAGAGGCAATAGAATGAATTAAAAAAGCTCTCTAACTGAAGTCTTGTGTCTCCTACTCTGCAAATTCATATGTTGAAGCCCTAACCTCCAGTGTGTATTTGGAGGTGGAGTCTTTGAGAAGTGATAAGATTTAGATGAAGTCTTGAGGGTAGAGATCCAATGTTGGATAAGCACTCTTATAAGTAAAGAAAGAGACACCAGAACATGTGTGTAGCTGGCTCTACACAAACATTCTGGTCTTTTTGTCTCTCTGCCATGTGAGGACGCATTGATAAAGTCACTGTCTGCAAGCCAGAAAGAGGGCCTTCACCAGGATACAAATCTGCCAGTATCGTGATCTTGGACTTCCCAGCCTCCAGAACCATGAGAAATAAACGACTGTTGTTTAAACACAACAGCAATAAGAAAAAAGCTCTTGATTCAGGAAGAGAGTTGAGGAGTTGAGAAGGAAAAAAGTTAAGGCAGAAAAAAATGATCATTGAAAGATGCATTAAGTGTATTTCTTATTTTCTTGATAGGATGCTAAAGAATATATTCCAGGAAATAGCTTAGGGTATACCAACCCCAATTCTCAGAACTTAAGTTACGGAGTTGAATCACTATTTGGAGTCATCAAAGTCAACTTACTTATAATCTTTCTGACAAGTACCATAAAGACAGACCAGGAATGTGTGAACAGGAGATAAGTAAGATCAGATGTCATGGGTGAGAAAATTGAGTTTATAGAGCAATGAGTAGAGATGAGCTTGACTGTCCTTTCTGGAACACATGGCATATAATCACTCTCCAGTGATCCACAAAAATGTAGTGACAACACAGCACCCATATTAATAACTTATATTTTTTCATGTGCTTGAAACGTAAAGTGCTTTGATATAAATTATCATATTTGAATCCCACGTTTTTCCTGTGATATAGGCAGGAATATATTTTCAAAGAAGAAAACTGATATTCTTAACTATTAAAAGATTGCTCAAGGTCATTCAGCTACTAAATGGCAAAGCTGGGACTTGAACCAAAGTTCCTAGCCCTTCATCTAGTGCCTTATACATTAATTGCCACCATGACCCAGGGCCTGCCTCAGGCTGCTGATCTGTTTTTCAGACTTCACAGAATACAGAATCTAGTTTATCATAATCATCTCCTCTCAAATCCAGTACATTATTACAAAGCAAATCAATCTTAAACAAACATATACATAAATTAATGATTTGTAACTTGTGATCCTATTTTTTGAAGTTTTTAAAAAAGTTGAGGCATTGCCTATGTATATTTTATATATTTGCTTTAAAGCCAGTAATTTCTGACTGGCCATATCAGATGTTGTACATAGTTGAACATTATAACATAAATAATGTATTCAGAAAAACATATTTTAAATATAAAATAACAGGTTCCATATCCTTATTTGCAGAAGTCATATAAAATATTATACAATTAATATAATTTTTACATTTCTTAAAGATGAAGTTCTCAATTATATTTGTGATAATAGCTGTTTGTCCAATAAACAGCATGTATTTAAATTGCAGTTAATATTTCTCCTCAAATTTATTTGATGTTCTTCAAAAAATAATGAGAGTTGTCATCACTGTGAATGAGTGAATATGGTCTATAAATCTTAAACTAATACTTGCTCTGTAATTATCTAAACCTATAAAAGGCAACTTAGTAGAGAGACAGTGTTATATTAAATATTAATACAAGCGACCTCGTGACTTATAGTTTGTGTGTGAAATAAGTAACTAAGTAGTTATAAAAAAAAGTTTCCTGAAATCCTTCTAAAGCAACTGGTAGGTAAACCTTTAAAATGTTAGAAGAGTTCAGGGAACCAAAGTTGGTATTTTTATGGTATGTTTAAAGCCAGACATAAATATTTTAGAACTGAGCTGCTCAGTCATCTGAAGTTTATGGCTTGGTTCAAAACCATTTATCTAGTCAGAAGCTAGTCCTACACTATAGTTTAATATTTCTGTTGTACAATTACAGCAAACGAATATTAGTGATTCTTAGTTTGAAGAATTCTGTGTAGCTAAAATAGTTAAAGAATGTGAAAATTGTTGGAGCTAACTAATATAATCAATATAAACATATGCATTCAACTGAAGAATAATCATTTACTTTTCAGCAGTCTGAGAATTACATACTTTTAGGTATTTTTTCCTGTGATCAAAATAAGGCCCTTTGCAGAAACCTCATGAAACAAAGAAAGAAGGTAATAAATATTAATAGGGCTGTTTACATGGCTCTGTAGCCGAATTTATGCTTGCAATAATACAGGTACACTCTGAAAATTGCTGGCAAGGGGAAGAAATGGGCTTTATTAATGTCTACAATTTCAAAATGCTTCTCCAGATTTTACTCAGGAAATTATTGCTTAAAATTGGTGGAATGTGTAAGACTGTTTTCCTTTTGTCCTGTACCTTATTTCTATTACTCTTTCATTTTGAAAATTTCAAGGTTAAACAGCTAGCTGTTTTATGGTATAACACAATAAAAATGAAATTACATTAAAAAGTAAAGTTTGGGCTAAGATACTAGATAATGCTAAGGTATTAATGTAATTACTGTGCTACCATAACAAAGAAGAATTCTGTAAAATGAAGTTATATTCTTCATGTTCTAGAAGAGAGTAGAATGTGCTTTTTATTAGAGTGAAATTTCTCAAAGACAAGGACTTTGTATTATCCACTGCTTTATAACAAAGGCCCAGAACAGTGTCTGGTATAAAGTGCCTAAGAACATACATAATGAGTGTGATGCACACCATTTTGGGAATGGACACGCTTCAAACTCTGACTCCAGGGTAGGCAACACACGCAACCTAAACATTTGTACTCCCATAATAGGCTGAAATAAAAAAAAAAAAAATAAATAAATCAAATTATGAAGGCAATAAAACACTTTTGAATGAATTAATGAATAATTATAATAAATCCATTATAACCTATTTTTACAACATGTAGAAGTATAAGACTGTGATATTTGCTTTATGTTTTCACCAAAATATTGTGCTAGTGCACCAAACTCAACATATCTAAAATCAAACATTTTTTTCCCACAACAGCTTCATTACTGTTAATTTCCTATTTTGATTAATATTACCACATATTCCCTGACACTCTAGGTAAAATCTCTGTTATATTTTACTCCATATCATCATCCTAGCCTCTTTAAAGGCCAATGTCTGAGTATTTTAACTGCAATATTTTTCATTTGGCCACATACCTTCCAATTCCACTATAACTGTTACAATTTTTATACATAAAATATTTATCCTAACAAGTGTAAGAGGCTCTTATGTGATCTACTTGCTTTTAATTTTTATTCTTTTAAAATCACTCTGAGATTATAGGACTAGTCAGTTGTATCAATTTAGATTAGGTTGTGTTGAGTGTACAGAGAAAGAAACAAATAAAAGCATATGAAATACAGAAGGTTTTATTCCTTGAACATATAAAAAGTCCAGAAGTAGATTATGCTAGAATTGTATGGTAACCTTGTGACTACAGAAAACTAGATTCCTTCTATTTTACTGTTATACTATTCTTCATGAACAACCTCATCATCAAAGATGACTGCTTGAGCTATACTCAATATGTTTACATGTAAGCCAGCAGGAAGTGAGAAGGAAAACATGAGTGTGCTCCTTGAAAGAATATTTTCCACAAATCACACACAGTACTTCTGCTTCACATTCATTGGCTAGAACATAGCTGTGTGGCCATATCTAATTCCAAAAAAGACTGGGAATTGCAGCACGTCCAGTTAGAAATGGCTGCTATGATACATTATAATCTCTGCCAAACCAAGGGTTTTATAGATATTGTCATCCTTAACCCTCACAACACATTCTATTAAGTTGATATTAATATTCTCATGTTTAGATGATGAAACAAATGTCTTTGGAGAGGTTAAATAATTCTACAACTTTGTTGTCCTCAGACAACATGTACTTTCTTCCACTCCTCTTGCATGACCATACTGCTCCTTTCTGGCAGGCACTGGCTCTTAAGCTTTTTAGATGTTCAACAAAAGCTTCATGTATGCATGAACCATTGATGAAGAATGAAGGGGAAGAGTTTAATTGTGTCTGAGAACCTTATAGTCCTAGCTAAGCATCGAGTAATAACTAGTTGTTGGAATATCTATCTCTTGACTCATACATTGTTATCATGAAAGGAACACATTTACTCTCCCAAATTCCCAAATGCCAAGTCAGAAGCCAAAAGATTTAGTATATAGGAGGATATAAAGGAAAAATAGGTTGGTAGTTTAAAACTTATTTTCATTTGTAAATGCTAATAAAGAGGTTATTAAACCTCTTTATGTTTGATTGACTGCACAATTTAAGCTCGTAAGAAAGTGATAAATATTTCTAGATAAGATATATGAATAGGACCAAAGTATTCAAAATTTAAGGATTAACTGAGGAAGAATCACTGAACAAATTTCAGGATTCTGATACATTAGTTACCTGGATTAATTAGAACACTGGCATTCCTGTTTGATCACTAATTACAGTATTATCAAAAACTTGAAAGAGTCTTCCAGGAGTTCTGTGTGCTTAAGAAATTACAGCGAGCTAGCACCGATTATACTATCTTGGATTAAGCTTAAGCCCTTTATCCAAAGTGAGACGACACAAAATCAGGAAAATGGGCTCCACATGTACTCGCCATCAAATTGGTACTGACTGATTAGCACTATGATGGTCAAATGGTGGTAGTGCTCACAAGGGATTCGGGGGTGGGGGGAGACCCACATTTTCGGGATATGGTGAGCATTGTGGAGGGGAAAGGTATACCTCTAACCCTTCTTAGGGAGAGGCAAAGATATAAAATGTAATCAAAATGTCAAAAAAAAAAACAACCAAAAAAGACTTTTATCGGGTGGTGGACAGGTGGGAGGGGAGAAGGTGTACACTTACATAATGAGTGCAATGCGCACCACCCAGAGGGGAGGATGGACATGCTCGAAGCTCTGGCGGTGGTGGTGGGGGAAGAGATGGCAGGGGAATATATGTAACCTTAACAATATTTGTATCCCCATAATATGATGAAATAAGAATGAAAAAGTATATAGTGGAATAAAATGTTTGTGATTCCAGATTAACACCATGTTTTCATATTATAAACTTATTCCAAAACAACTTGAAAGAAAGTGTATTCAATTGTTACTAAAGTCATATAAATAAACTACATTTAGTTGAGTATTTTTTGGTTTCCCACAAAGTATACATTAACCTACATTTTTTTTTTGTAGTTTATTTGTAGAAGTCACTAGTTCAAGAGCCTTTTTACCTAACATGACTTATTTCTCAGTCCATGCTCTAGGTGCTGCTGAATGCCACTTTGCTCATTCACAAGGAAGCATTTTTATCTTCTTCACTAATTAACTGCTCACTTTCCTTGTCCAGAAGGAGTGATGCATTACTGATTTACAGCCATATTTTTTTCACATAAAGGAGATAGATAATTGGTAACACTTAAGAACATAGGTAATTAAACAGCATGGATGAATACCCAAGTTGCTTAATTTACTAGAAATCATTAATGTATAGCACTGCTTTAATTGGTATATTTTAAAATTATAAAATTTTGGTATTTAGAGTAATTGTTTCTGGGGTTTTGTGATTATTCATTCCCCCATGTATTCGACTTTATATTAAATTGGTAGTAGAATACTTTGTTCTTTGTAATCAAATAATCAACTTATATTTATGTACTTAATTAACTTATTAAATTAGTCTATTAATTTGCTAAGCAAATATTTATTAGTAAGGGAAGAGTTCTATCTTATTTTGCGACTCTTTAAAGTCATCATTTTAGATGGATTTAGAAAATGAAGACAACAAATTTTCTGTCTATAGCTGAGGTGCTAGGAAAAGGCATAGGAATAATTAAATCTGTACAAAAAGGTAAGCAGAATAAAAAGGATTTTGATGAAGTGCTAGGGGAGCACAGAACATTGAGTCATGAACTTCCCTGATAGTTCCTAAAACAGTTTCATCAAACAGATAAAATTTGAATTGGCATTTAGGATGAGTAAATGCTTTTCAGATGGAGGATTTGTTAATCACATTCTATTTAGAGAATGCATAAAGAGAGCCCATGATGCATCAGATACTTAGGGAAGAGATTAACTATGGCCAGAATATAGGGTATATGGCAGTAGAATAGACTTTATCCATACTCTAGCATAATTCACCTTATATTAATATCATGTCTTATGAACCACACTAGCCACTGGAATAACCAAGTGCTTACAAATGCTGCACCCAATGCTGTTACTGTTATAGGAAACACACTGATTTCTTTCAATCCCAATGATCTCGAAATGGTTTTTCCACAACCATTAATGCCCAAATTCTGCCCCAGGTTTCAAGTTCCTGATCCCAGATTAGGAATTATTTTCCCTCTCTTAATTAATTGAGCTTTTTTGACCAACTACAGAGAGTCAGCCTCTAAGTAATTGAAGAAATCCCCTAAAATTAGATTAATTCTTTTTACTTTATAATCCTTTATAGCAGAACATGGATATAAGACTTAAAGTAAATTTGCCTGAGGTATCTAGTATTAAAATAAAAATTACTTCTTCAAATCAACTGAAATAAGTGTCCCAAAGAGGACATGTCCCTTTGATCTCAAATGTGTTTCTTGTATTTTCAGAATTCTATTCTCACAATATCCACTGGTACCTTTTATTTTTGCTTTCTCCAAAAGCAAGTGTTATATATACTTACTGTCATAGAAACAAACTCTTTTCCTTAAGCCACTTGTTAAGGTATGATTGATCTATAAAAACTGTACATATTTAATGCCTACTTTTCAGTGAGTTTGGGGAAAAATATACACCTATAAAACCATCATTACCATCAAGACCATAAACATATCTATCACCTCCCAAAGTCTCTTGCCCTTTTATTATTATTATGAAGCAAATCTTTTAAATCAATATTTCTCTTTACTCTTCCATCTCATTTAGCTATGTGGCATCATTCACTAGGCATGCTGTGAATGCCCTCCTGTCTGTCCTTTCTGATGGTATCTTTAATGGGAGGCAGAGTGACATAATTTGGAATCAGAACTGGGTTTCAGTGTTCACTGTCATTACTTGCCTGGTGATTTTGTGCAAGTCATTAAACTCTCCTATCCTCAGTTTCTTCTCTTGTAGAGTTAGTGATTGTACTTTGAAGGGCTTTCGTGAAGTCTTTTAGCAAAATATTGATTATCAGTAGACATTGAACAATGTAGCTCCTATTATTGAAGTTATATGATTATTGCATTAAGCTTCCTGCTCTACTTTCAAAATATCTATTATAGTCTTGATATTTTCCATTAGTAATTCCTTTACAACCTTGATTTAACTAAAATCTGGCCTTTCCTTTATATCAACCAGAGTTCTGACAGGAAAACAGAAACCACAGTGGGCATCTCAACAGAGAACTTTTATAGAAGAAATTACAGGAGCATAGGTATAGAGGGCTGAAAGAGTCAAAAGGGAACATCAGAGAACATAATAGCAGGAAGCAGCTGTCACCTTCAGGGAACATATTGTGTCTCATAAAACCTAGTCTTGGAGGAAGAGTCCAATGAATCTGGAACTCAGACTTTTGAGGAGGACTGTTGCCAGCTGCTGCTGATGCTGCTTTGTTAGAGAGTATGCAATGAGGCCAGTTCTGAGAATACTAAAAGAAGCTGGAGACTATGATCAATTGCTGCTATCACCGTCATATATCCTTCTAGTGACTTCCACTGTCAAAACTTATCAGAAATCCAGCAGTCCAAACAGAAATATGGTTGGCAGAGTTCCAGCCCCAGTCTCCCAAAGCACAGTTTAGGTGGGTGAATTTAGAGCTTAGAGGTAACAGGTTAATGGTAAGTATAGTCAAATATCTGGCTAATGAGCAACCATACACATCCTTCTACAGATATCTGAACTTCAATATCACTTCAATTATAATCTATGCTCCTGCCTAACAAGATGTAACTTTCCTGTGGCTTATCAAGATGTGCTCACTCGCTCCCTATAAAAGGGAGACACAAAGTCCCAAAGGTCATGGGCTCACCATGGGATGATGCTAATAGGTAATAAGATGGATCCTGAATTTCCATAAGCCCATATTCAACCTGTATTAAGGAAGCCTAGAGATTCACAGACCAGAAGAAATTTCTTTGAAAAGAATTTCTAGGAGTAAAGGGTGCTCTGGGAAATGGGTTAGGGTATTTTTCCCATACCTACACCCAAGTGAGGGGGAGTTCAAGTAGAAAATGCTTTTTTCTGAACCTCCAAATCTGACTTGCTTCTTGTTAATGTCAGTGTAGGACTAGAGATTTTTGGAAAAACTTAACATGTACATGTGTAGTTTGTAGTTCCTGTGCCTGCATCATGCAAGCTGGTTGGAATAGTCTTGTAAGGGCAGCCTGAAGAGGTGGAGGAGCAGTGGGAGAGGCCCACATTTCACTTCCACAGGTTACAGTGGCAAGAATTATGAATTTTCCTAATGGCTGAGTGAATGTATTGAGCCTCCTTGAAACACTCTACTGAATAAATAAATAAATTAACGAATATATAAATAAAAGAAAAGAATTAAAGAAAATAAAAGTGTATCACAGGATGAAAAGGGTATAGATAATTCATATGCCAAAAAATTAAAAATTGAATGACCATATGTCCCAGCAATCCCTCTAAACAAAAGAAGAGAATTCAGTATATAGAAAAGATATCTACACTCCCATGTCTATTGCAGTACTATTCACAATAGCCAAGATTTGGAATCAACTTAAGTGTCCATCCATGGATAAATAGTTAAAGAAATTGTAGTAGATATACACAATGGGATAATATTAAACAAATAGCCATTAGAAAGAATAAAGTCCTGTCATTTGCAAACACATAGATGGAACTGGAGAACATTATGTTAAGTGAAATAAGCCAAGCACAGAAAAGACACATCTTACATGTTCTCACTCATGTAGAAATTGAATATTAAAATAAAAATTGATCTCATGGAGACAGAGAGAAGAATAAAGTTTACCATAAGCTGGTAAGGGTAGAGTGTAGGGGGATAAAGGGGGTTGGGTAATTGGTACAAAAATATAGTTAGATAGATGAAATGAACAATATTTTATAGCACAGCAAGGTGATTATAATTAACAATAAGTTAGGGTATACTTTAAAATAGTTAAAAGAGTAGAATTAGAGTGTTCCTAAGTCAAAGAAATGATAAGTGTCTGAGATGATAGATACCCCAATTACTGTAATTTGATTAATTCACATTGTATGCCTGTATCAAAACATCATATGTACTCTATAAATATATATACGTGTTATGTACTGATAATAATTAAAAAACAAAAATTAAAAAAAATTCATATGTGACAAAATATATTTTTCAGTAATTAGGAAATAAATATTGAGATTCTGTTTCAGGCTACTTGATATATTAAATATTCTGGAATAAAAAGCAAAAATGCTCTCTCTATGATATACATGAGAAGCTTGAAGAAAATTTCATCACTGTCCTCTAACAGCAGAGCTGACTTTATAGAAAGCAAAATAAGACTTAAAATTCAAATTTCTAAGTTAAATTTCAAGCTGCAGCTCCCATGAGGTTGAATCCTGATTCTGGGAACCTTGAGGTGGATGGAGTGTAATTTAGGAAGAAAAATCTTCAGATTTGATGATCAACTGGATATCAAGAGTGAGGAAGCCTAGCGATTAAAGGTTGATTGAATAAAAGAATAAAATTTCCAACTTGAGAAACTAGTGGAAGATAATTTGGGAGCCAGAAATATAAACAATTTCAATCCTAGACAGGACTTGATGTCCCAGTGAGACATCTTGTTGATCTGGTGTCTGGGAGCACCAGGACTGAAGAGCAGAGCTTGGGAGTCACCAGTACAAAGAAAGATGATGGCTGATGCTGTGAGAAGTGGATGAGATTTCTAAGCAGGGATGAAATGCAAAAAAGATCTGGGATAAAAGTAACATGGAGAAACATCACTACTTAAGGACTGAGTATCAGAAGAAGCCACTGCAGAGGTTTGTAAATGGGTTTCTACAGATGTAGGAAGAAAGTGACTTGGCCCCTGAGAGAAGAGTCGTTTTCAAGGATAGAAGGCTCATAAGCGGAATCAAAAGCTGCCTAGAGATCAAACAAGAACTGGGAGCAAACCCTGGATTTAGCAATAAGGAGAATTTGGGGATTAATTTATTGAGAGTAGATTAGCAATTAACCTGTAGAAGCAGGAGTCAAATCTGAATCTTCTGCTCCTTTTAATTCCCACTTTCCAGTCAGAGGGCCTTTATCAGTGATTTTATTTACATGTTAGAAAACTGGGGATCAGAGATATATAAACAATTGTCTAAGGCAGGAACCAACAAACTATAGTCTGAGGGCCAAATGCATTTTACTGGGTGTTTGTATCTGAAGGCTATGAATGGTGTTTACATTTGTAAATGGCTACATTTACATGATTGTATAAATACTTTCATAAGAACTTTAATATTCCCTTCCCACCCTCAAAGCCTAAAATACTTACTACTGACTCTTCACAGAAAACACGTGCTGACTTTGGTGGCCTTTCTGAGAGTAAGTAAAAAAGATGGGCTGCAAGTTTTCTAACTATCCATTCCACCTTAAAACTAAGCCAACCATTAGAAACAACCAACAATTCTCTAACAAACAAACAAAAATAGCCTCTCTGAATAAGCTACCTGTTGATGAAAAGTATCGTGGGGGCAAGAGAAACTTGCCTTTTCCTCTGAAAGTTTACTGAAAGATCAACTCACAATTAAGTCACATTAATAAGAGGAAAAGTTTTATTTGCCATATGCAAGGGGAGAATCACAGAGTAAATACCAGATATCCCAGTGGGATCCATATATTTTTAGAGGGGACGGGGAGATGAAGAATACAGGAAATTCTGTTTAGGGGCAATAAATGGTTGCTAGACACTTGGGAGAATGAATGAATGGGGATAAGGGGGGAAATAGATTGACTTGAAAATTAACTTGGGAGACAAGTATTATGTTTAAAATTATTTGGGGCAGGTCTGTTTGCATTCTTAATTTTCTTTCCTATAATATACTGAGATAACAGGGAGGGGACTGGAAGTCTATTGTTCTTTTGATGGGTCCATCTGGTTATGCAGATAGAGGAAAAAACCCCTTTTCAAGGGCCTGTTGATTTCTAAGGGCCTGTAATTCAAATACTTTTTATACCAAACAGGGGTCCTCAAACTTTTTAAACAGGGGGCCAGCTCACTGTCCCTCAGACCGTTGGAGGGCTGGACTATAGTTTTAAAAAAACTATGAACAAATTCCTATGCACACTGCACATATCTTATTTTGAAGTAAAAAAACAAACAGGCAAAAACATTCGCATGTGGCCTGTGGGCCATAGTTCGAGGATGCCTGTACCAAGGAGTCATATATTTTGCGCTGAAATTCCCTGAGCCCCTTTGATATTATTAAGTATCAAAAGAAAGAGAATGTGAGTATAGCCTGAAAACAGAAGTTTAGAAACCTTAGAATGATTTTCTGGGGTTGGTCTTCCACGGTTTTGTAAAGTTTAAGAATCACTAAAGTGTTTAAATCAAGTAAATTATCTAGATGATGACATGTCTGACTAAAACATTATCTTAACTAAGTCACATTTGTAGGCTGGAGATATAAAGATTTTGATCAAATTTTGGTAGATTAAAGGCACAATAGTTTTTATCTTCAGGGATAGAAAAAGAAAAGTAAGAGTTTTAATTTTATTTCGTGTGTGAAATACTTTAGGATTTTATAAAATTTTAAAAATTCTTTCATTTATAATATTAGTTGATTTTTTTTTTTTTTTTGAGACAGAGTCTCGCTTTGTTGCCCAGGCTAGAGTGAGTGCCGTGGCATCAGCCTAGCTCACAGCAACCTCAAACTCCTGGGCTCAAGTGATCCCGCTGCCTCAGCCACCCGAGTAGCTGGGACTACAGGCATGCGCCACCATGCCCGGCTAATTTTTTTCTATATGTATTAGTTGGCCAATTAATTTCTTTCTATTTATAGTAGAGACGGGGTCTCGCTCTTGCTCACGCTGGTTTCAAACTCCTGACCTCGAGCAATCCGCCCGCCTCAGCCTCCCAGAGTGCTAGGATTACAGGCGTGAGGCACTGCGCCCAGCCTTATTAGTTGATTTTTAATAGATACTAAAAGTGATTAATTTATATACTCTAGGTAGATATTTAATATTCTGGGTCAATTAGTGAATAATCAACCTCATTCCTTCTCTTTCCCACACATTAAAAAAGGAGCATGAGGAAGGGAATATTCAATCTCAGAAGAATAAACATTAGTCTTAGCTCCTCTTTTATTAGCTGCATACACATAAATAAATTCTTTAATCTGATTGATTATAGGACTTTATTTGTAAGTTGGAGTGTTGGAGTCCCTCTGTTGCAGTGGGAAGGGTTAGTCAGTGAAAGATTGGTCTACTCTCCTGTAGGTTTATTGTGAATATCAAATAAAATAATGTAGGTAAAATTATGTTAAAAAGTATATACCACAGCAGGAAGTTAACCTTAAGATAAGATAAGATAATTTGTTGAATTAAAAGGAATAAGATAATTTGTTGAATTAAAATTGTAAATTTTAAAAGCAGTGACATATATGTCATGGAAAATAATAAAATTAAAAGATTTGGTTAAAAAAGTTTTTATAAGGAAACTAAAAAAAGTTCTTTATGCCGATAGAATATAAAAACAATCTTTGCAAAGGATAAGATTTATCTTTCCCATAAATAAAATGGCAATTTCTTGACTAAAATGAAAGTTAAACTGTGAAAATAAGCCAAAAACCTAAGCTTTTATCCTGTTTAAAAGTAAACGATATTAAAAAAAGATGCTATTATTAGCATGAAAATAATTTGAAATTTTGGGTCAGTAAAATGGTGAGGAGTGTCATTGAACAACATAATACGCTAGCATGTGCTGTGGTCTGAATGTGATTCTCCCAAATCCATATTTTGAAATCTTAATCATCAGTGTAATGGAATTAAGAGGAAAGGCTTTTCATGGGTGATTAGGTCATAAGGTAATAGCATTTATATTTGCAATTTGTGCTTATATGAAAGAGACCAGAGAGCTAGCATGCTGCTTGTCAGAAGACAGTAAGAAGGTGTCATTGTAACAGAAGAAATAGCCTGAAAAAAGGGCAAACCAGATTACAAGCTGTTTCTTTAAAACCTCCCCTACTCTTTTGGGGAATTGAAACCTACATATCTGCCTATGACCAGTGTTTGGGAGAGGCAGGGTAGTGGCCTTTGTTCTTTGTACCATAGCTCAATGGAATTGTCTGGGTGGAGGTCATGTGATTGTCTTTGCAGATGGGATCAATCAGAATCATTAACTACTGTTAAGTAGCAATAGCCTGAAGCTGAAAACCCTTCCTTTGAAAGCTCTGTATTTCTACTTATAGTTAAGAAATTGGCACTTTAAGACATGTGTCTCAAAAAAAAAAAAAAAAAGACATGTGTCTGGCTTGTTTTCTCATTGGCTAGCAAATTAATAAACATTCCTTTCCTTCTCTTCAAACCACTTGATCTCATTCTTCTGATGCATCAGGGACTAGTGCCAAATGTGTAGTAACACCATCTACCAGACACAAAGCAGGCCCCTGCCAGATGCCAAATCTGCCTTGATTTTGCCATCTTTACTGATATGATATTTTCTAACTAATGCTAGATAAATTTTGTCAGAGTATTTCTAAAAATTAATTCTTATCAAGTGGAAAATCTTTCCAGTAGTATTAATATAAATTGATGAGAATAATTATTGCATGTATTATACCATAGCCAGACATTTGTTCAGGGTAAACCAATAATTTTAATAACATAATTTTATATAAATTTTAAAGCAGTTTTTTATGACAAATTCAGCATTTATCCCTGAGGCCACATCAGAAGAATGAGGACAAGTGGTTTGAAGAGAAGAAAAGGGAGGTTTATTATTTTAATTTGCCAGCAAATGAGGAAAAGGCAGACTCCCATCTTAAAGTTTCCTTGTCCTGTCTATAAGCAGAAATACAGAGTTTTTAAACAGGGGTTTTCAACTTTAGGCTATTTTAACCATAGTTGATGGTCTTGATTAACCCCATCTATGGCAGAGACAGTCTTGTGACTTCTGCCCAGACAATTCTATTGAGCCATCTTCTGTGTAACAAAGAACAAGGACACCGCTCTGCCCCTCTAATTGCTGGAGCCATGTAGGAATGCAGGTTTCACTTCCCCAAAATAGCGGGGGAGGTTTAAAAGAGACAGCTTATAATATATTTTGTCCTTTTTCAGGCCATTCCCTTTGTTACAGTTTTGTTAAAGCAGCAGGAAAAAAATTTAAAAAGAAATAATTTTTTTAATGACATCGATGGGACACAGCAAGTTCTGTTGTACTTGCTGATATTTTAAATTAGCTTTTCTATGCATATTTTCACATATTTCTTTTTATAGTAGATGCTAGGTAATTTTTGAATGACTGAACTTTAATAGAATGTCTTTAAACTTGGGATGTTTTACTTCATTTTTGTGGGAAATTTTTTCTGTGCTTAGCACAGGGGAAGAATTCAATATATAATTTTAATTTAATTAGTTTGATTAAAAAAAGAAAAGCCTGACTCTTTGCTCAGGGTTCAATTTTCTATATATTTTTTAAGTCATGAAATATCATCAATAATACTTGAAATTTTTAAACAATAAATAATTAGAGGTATTTTTTTCAGAAGAGTTGCAAAAATAATACAGAGAACTTCCTTATACCCCTACCCAGTTTGCCCTTATGTTAGCATCTTAACATAACCATAGAAAATTTATCAAAACTAAGAAATTAACTTTGGGGCAACACTCTTAACTGAAATCCAGAATTTATTCAGATTTCATCACTTTTTCCATTAACATCCTTTTGTGTTCCAGTATCCAATTCAGGTTCCTGAATGTAGTTGTCATGTCTCACTAGTTCTTTCTGATATCTGACAGTCCCTCAGCTTTTTCCTGTGTTTCACACTTTAAAGAGTACTGTTCAATTATTTTATAGAATGTTCCTCAATTTAGGCTTGTATGATGATGTATCATGTTTAGAAGGAAGTTATGTGTTATTGGGAAGGATATCATAGAGGTTAGGTATCTTACTCAGTGCATGATGACAGAAGGTATATGATACTGGAATGTCTTTATGTTGGTGATGTTATGCTTTATCTTGAAGGAGCTCAGGAAATTTTACCCCAAAAGATGACTCCTTGATATGAAGAATAGTTTGAATTAGAGATACTTTGAGAAACAAAGACATTGGAAGGGGCTTTTCCTTTTATCTGCATGAACCTGACTGACCCATCAAAACAACAATGGACTTTCCTTCCCCTCTCTGTTATCTCAATATTCTATAGGAAAGAAAATCAAGAATGAAACCAAGGCCTGGCCCAAATAATTTTAAACATAATATCTGTCTCTCAAGTTAATATACACGTAAATCAGTTTTCCCCATCTATTCCCAGGTATCTATTCCCAAGTATCTATTCATTCCCCCAACAACCATTAATTGCACCTAAACAGAATTACCTATCTATACTCCTCATCTCTCTCTCCCCTCTAAAAGATGTGTAAAAACATCTGGTCTTCATTGAGATATTGAGTAATCACTCTGTGATTCTCCCCATTCACATGGTAAATAAACATTGTTCTTTTATTAATTACCATAATCAAGAGTTGATTTTTCAGTTAACTTTTTGGGGAAAAGACAACCTTCACCTTACACCCACAATGCTCTTACTAAGATGTTGTTTGCCACAATTCTTAGCTATAAACTTACTAACTTTCCCTTTGGAATTACTAAATATGTTTGGAGAGATAATTTGAGACTATGTAAATATCTTGTTTCTGCTGAAATTATTGCTGTCTCATTTTAGAATTTACCAGCAGTGTATATTGTCTATGACAACTATCACTGTGGTATTCTAATTAATGCTTTCTATTTCCCCATCCCTTTTATATTTATTAATTGAAATTATTCTGTGGGGAATGGTTGCCACTTATCCTCCATTTATTTGTCTATTAAATTATTTATTTTTTTCAATATGGAGTCAGTTGTAAAAAAAATACTTGGGTTATATTCAATGCCATAGTTATTTATTTTGTTGCTCAAGTTCAAACTTTGGCTATTATGAGTTCTTTCAGATTGGTTCTTGCTCCTCTTTCCTTGCTCTCTCTCTCCCTCCTGTCTCTTTCTTTTCTTTCTTTCCCTACCTTCCTCTCTCTCTTCTCTCCCCCCCTTCCTCCTTCCCTCCCTCCTTTTCCTTCCTTCCTTCCTTCCTTCCTTCCTCTTTCTTTCTTTCTTTCTTTCTTTCTTTCTTTCTTTCTTTCTTTCTTTCTTTCTTTCTTTCTTTCTTTCTTTCTTTCTTTCTTTCTTTTTCTCTCTCTCTTCCTTTCTTTCTTTCTTTCTTTCTTTCTTTCTTTCTTTCTTTCTTTCTTTCTTTCTTTCTTTCTTTCTCCTTCCTTCCTTCCTTCCTTCCTTCCTTCCTTCCTTCCTTCCTTCCTTCCTTCCTTCCTTCCTTCCTTCCTTCCTTCCTTCCTTCCTTTCTTCCTTCCTTCCTTCCTTCTTTCTCTTTGTTTCTTTATTTCTTCCCTCCTCTATTTCTTCTTTTTTCTCCCTCCTTCCTTTTCTTTCTCTCTCCCTCTTCTCTCTTTCTTTCTCTTTCTCTCTCTCTCCTGAACTTTCTTATTTTCTGTCCTACAAGATATTCCAGAGCCTACTATCGGCCAGTTCTTTATACATTAAGGTGATCCCATTCTAAATATGCAGTTCATCAAGTATTTGTTTAACCTTATAAAAAACTATCCAACCATTTTTCCAATGTGTTTATACTATTTTACAATCCAACAAAAAATACATGAGTGTTCTGAAATGGTTTTTGCTTTTATATAAAATTTCACTAATAATGTTTATTCAGAAGGTGAGCTAACTTTTAGAATTTTATGAAGAAGAAAAACAGATGCCATATTGCTTATTTATCATAATGTATTCTTATTATTTGCTATGCTACATTCAGAAGATTTAGTGCAGGTACATGAAGAGAATGATTAGATGGTAGTGGTGTTATTTTGTTTTTTATTTGGTTCATAGTTGTATTCAGGCCTTTCTATCTTCACTGGAAATCAAGGTGTTGTATCTTGAGGCCATGAGCAAAAATAGGAACAGAGCACAAGAAATAAAATGACTATTTGACATACTTGTGATGTTATAGTATCTGACTAAAAACAAACATCAGGTTTTCTACTTTTAAGAAACTTCTAGTAAGTGTTTCTATTTTTTTAACTTAAATACTGTAAAATGTACTCTTTGTGGTATTTTCTAGGTTCAAATTCCTTGACTGCTTTCAGATAGACTCAAGTGGATTTGAACTTTGCTTCCTATGTGAGAAGATAAGATAAATCCATCAAAACAAACGGTCTGAGTGATTTCAGATTTTTAAAAAACAAGTCTTTATGGCATTTTAAAGTCTGTAATTTTGATGGTAGAGAGAATAAGTGTTATTAAAAAATGGTGACTTTCTTCAGCAAGATTATTTTAGATGAAGATACCACATGGACACAAAATAATACATGAACTGTTTGGAAATATCCTTGTATGGGAGATACTTCAAAAATCATGTATAAAAATAAACAAACACTATCTAAATGCTAGTTACTATAATTGAGAGATCTACCACAATCAATCAATCTCACTGTATATTTTGAATTTAATATTTTTTTGGATTTTAAAATATAGACTAATTCAATTGACCTGATTTTTAATTTAATATAAGATATAGACCATTGTGATGAATCATGATACACACTTGATTGTGTTCTAAGCAATTCTGCATTTTAATTTGAGTTAATAATTTACTTCTTTAAGCTAATGAAAAACAATGCATATCCAAGAGGGAATACTTTTATTTTCTTTTTATTCTTTCCCTACGAGCATGTTAGGAAATTGTTAAATATACATGGATGGTACTGAGATGTTATCTTATTAAATTAAAATGTGTAATTTCTTTGGATAAATAAAATAAATGAAAGAAAAGGAAAGTTATGCTTAGAGTCTTAAATTATTGTACTTATGAAATAATTTCAGCTAATTTTCTACAGTGTAAGATTATAATAAAAGCTAGTACCAGTGTAGAGATCTGAATTTACAATGTTTAATTTGATTCAAAATACTGGCTATTGAAAACTTGAGAAAAAAAATTTCTTTCTAGAAAAGCATATTATTTAACATATCCAGGAAGAAGGTCCAAAGAACAACCTAGCTTTGAAATAGCCAGAAGTATGAAACTATTAATATAAAAACTACTTGCTTTTCTTTTATTTTAATTACAACAAAATACAAGTGGAAACAGAGTTAGACTGTTGATTCCTTGCTGAGCTGATAGACAGAATTTTAAATACAATCATATAGAACTCAATTTCTGAGACAATAAGGAGGAAGAGTATCAGCTGAGGAACAGTTGATTCAATGACTGTTTATAGAGGTGGCCTACATTTATTTTCTCACTTCTCACGAGAAACACAGTCCCACTGAAGCTGTGAGTGCTGAATATAAAAGAAGAAAGTGAATTGAAGATCTTGCTCAGAATTGTTAAAATTATTAATAATGGTCAAACTTTTTATCTTTTCAATTTTTCTTCTGTCACTTTCTGTTTTAAACTTCCTAATATCCATTTATCTAGATATGTGACTTGGTTAAAGCTGTATAGCCAGGCATTTCCACTGCTTATATATGCTTTCTGTCATCTCACTCCATTTCTACATCTATCATATTATATCGCCATTTGTGAATAAATCTCATATATAGCAATCATTTTTCTTTATTTCTACTTCCTTGTTTTCTTTGGTTCCTGCATAAATCCAAAGTTACACAAGACTTAGCTCAAATTCAAATGCCAGACCCTCTCCTGTTTACCTTAGTCTGAAGTGATAATTGCCGTCTATAATTTTTTTCCAACAATATTTATCTGTACATTTCAAATAACATCTTTCCTATGGTTGTTCTGAATTTTTATTTAAACATTGTGTTGTTCAACTTTTATCATATTCCACATTGTCTTAAGGATGAATCATGTCTATACTACAATAACATCTGGCACATTGCCTTGATATCATAAATGTTTAGTATATATTTGCCAGTTGCATTTATCATTCTCTTCGGAACATTTCTCTATGGGCTCAATAATATGTTTAGCTACCCATTTCATTGAATATTTAATCTGAAAATATTATAGGTGTCTACCATTTAAAAATAATATCCAATTTATATCTAAGTTATAACTTTTGTGAAGAAAAAATTTGATATGGTACTATTAATCTTCCTGTTAAGAATAAAATTAGAAGACCTAATTACTTGTCTGCTTTTCTGGAAGACATAATATTTCTTATAGCAAGAAAATGACACTTCTCTCTTTTTTAATGAAGAAAACAGATGCTTGGGATGGTGAAAGGAAAGTTAACATTAATGAAATTGTGGGTAAATTGTTTGTCCAAAATAAATTATAAATTCTAGGGATATCCTGAAAGTACTATTGATATCCAGCAGAATTAAACTGCCTATGGAGAGCACCAAAGTATCAAATTGGAAGGTGATTGGAGAATTTGAAGATTCTATATCCATGTAACAAAACTGTACTTGTAGTTCTTATAATTACACAAATGAAATTTTAGAAAAATAAAGAAAAATACCATGCAACTTCTTTCAAAAGAAAGGCGCGAATTTAAGGCCACAGATTAAAAATAACAGCAAATTTATATGAAATAAAATCTCTTACTTGTCAAAAAAAAAAAAAAGCAAACCAACAGACTTAGAATGTGAAAGAAATCATTTTATTTTTTTATATGAGAGGGTAAATTATGCTTAAAACTTAATTTTTAATCTTTAAAACAAATGTTTACTGTTAAAAGAGGCAACACTGGAGCTGTGTCTACACAAACCAAAATTTTAGAATAAAAAGTTGGGAGAAGCAGGTAAGACAATTTAAACTTGTTGGTACAGTAAAGAAAATAAGAATTAATCAAATATTTAAAAATTAGTGGCAAAGTTGTTCATATGTGTACACCCTGGATATGGAAATAAAAATACAAGTGTTTATGATGGGGTTATGTCCAGATAAACCCATCGTGAATTGAAAATATTGTTAAGTCCAAAACACATTTTTCAATTCACGATGGGTTTATCAGACTTAGCCTCATTGTAAGTTAGTAGAGAAGGTACAGCTATATCCATATAGTGCTGCACAATTTCTTTTTTTTAGAGACAAAATCTCATTCTGTCATCTAGGTAGGAGTAACCTTATCATAGCTCACTGTAACCTTGAACTTCTATGCCCAGCTAATTTTTATCTGAAATTTGATAGAGAGTTCAAAGATGCACATATCTGACTTTTCTTGGTTTATTCTGGGGGCTGGGCCTAGAAGAAAGGATGGATGGTTGGAAAGAATGTCAGCAGGGTGAATGAAGGGACAGACAAAAACGCCTGCCTGAAGCTGCTTGTTTGCTGCGTGCAAAGGTCAGCTGAAAACGGCTGACCTTTATGGAAGTTGTTAAAGAAATTAGCAAATGGCTCTGAGGTTTTGCACGTGTCCTTGGAAGTAAATAAGGAGGAGAACTTAGCTGAGGAGGCCTTTTTCTCTTTCAGACTTTGGTCTCTCCCCTTCTCTTTAAACACTTTTTCAAGTAATTATTCCTTTGCTACTGAGCTCAGGAGTGAAAAGCGGCTGCTACAGTTTATAAATGGTGTTTTTATTCATTTCAATTTTTTTTATTTCAATTTTGATGGAAGTGGAGAAGGATATTTAACAATGCTATCCCTATTCCAAGTAAGTTATTAACAGTTCCAATATTCATAAACAGTTTAGCTTTATTCAAGATGTCCTTATATATATCAGTCACAAAGTTGATTTAACCTTTTTCAGCATAAAATGTGATTTAAGATTAAGTGAAAGATAATTGAGGTTTTTATGACTTATTTATAGTTATTTTGTTTTTATAATATAAACCATCAAAATAAAAATAGGTTTAGATATAAGAGTAATCACTTAAAAGGTCGTGCAAAAATTATTTTCAAGAATCATTTGTGAAACCACTTGAAGCAATTAACATGGATTGCCTCAGAGCTGTGAGTCTGGAAATGTGTCTTACCTAAGTTGTCTTTAAAGTAATTAGTCAGTTTTACATCTTCCATAATTTCTCTGTTGACTATAAAGAGTATAGTCAGATTTCATGAAGCTATTCGTGATAGAGAGTATGTTAAAATACTATGGTAAACAGTATATAGATTTTTGTTGATTAGACTTGATCCAGATGTAAAATCCATAATACCCAAATCTGTGAATGTGTTACCTAGTTTTTATCAATTTTGAGTATAGCCCCAGGAGTGGAATTGCTGGGCAATACGATAACTGGTAGTTCTATATTTAACATTTTGAGGAACTACTAAGTTACACCATTTCACAATCATACCAGCTTCCAAATTTTCCACACCTTTGCCAGCACTTTTTACTCTTTGGGTTTTTGTTGTTTTGTTTTCCACTACTCTAATGGGTATCAAGTGTTATCTCATCATAGTTTTGATTTTTTTCTAATGAAAAGTGATGTTTAACATCTTTTCATGTGCTTATTGGTCATTTATGTATCTTTGGGAAAATATCTATTCAAATTATTTTTCCATTTATTAATTAGAACATTTATCTTTTTATTATTGAGTTGTAATCATTCTTTTTTTTTTTTTTTTTTTTTTTTTTTCTTTTTTTTTTTTTTTTTTTTATTTTGGCATATTATGGGGGTACAGATTTTAAGGTTTCAATAAATGCCCATTCCCCCCCCCCAAAAGTCTGAGTCTCCATCATGACCATCCCCCAGATGGTGCACATCTCACTCACTATGTATGTATATACCCACCCCCCTCCCCCCTCCCACCTGCCCAATACCCTATTACTGTAGCACCTATGTGTCTACTTAGGTGCTACTCAGTTAATACCAGTTTGCTGGAGAATATATCTGGTGCTTGTTTCTCCATTCTTGGGATACTTCACTTAGTAGTATGGGTTCCAGCTCTAACCAGGAAAATATAAGGTGTGCTATATCACCATTGTTTCTTAGAGCTGAATAGTACTCCATGGTGTACATATACCACATTTTATTAATCCATTCTTTGATTGATGGGCACTTGGGCTGTTTCCACAGCCTTGCAATTATGAATTGTGCTGCTATAAACATTCGAGTGCAGGTGTCTTTTTTGTAGAGTGTCACTGGATCATTTGGGTAGATGCCCAGCAATGGGATTGCTGGATCAAATGGTAGATTCACTTGGATCGCTTTAAGGTATCTCCATATTGCTTTCCACAGAGGTTGAACCAGTTTGCAGTCCCACCAGCAGTGCAGGAGTGTTCCTCTCTCTCCGCAACCACGCCAGCATTTATTGTTTGGAGATTTTTTGATAAAGGCCATTCTCACTGGGGTTAAGTGATATCTCATTGTGGTTTTGATTTGCATTTCCCTGATGATTAGAGATGTTGAGCATTTCTTCATATGTTTGTTGGCCATTCTTCTGTCTTCTTTAGAAAAATTTCTGTTCAAGTCCTTTGCCCACTTTTTAATGGGGTTATTTGATTTTTTCTTCCTAATTTTCGTGAGTTCTAAGTATATTCTAGTTATCAGTCCCTTATCGGATGCATAGGATGCAAAAATTTTCTCCCATTCTGTAGGCTGTCTGTTTACTTTCATGACTATTTCTTTGGCTGTGCAGAAGCTTTGTAGTTTGATCATGTCCCATTTATTTATTTTTGTTGCTGCTGTGATTGCCTTTGGGGACTTCTTCATAAACTCTTTGCCCAGGCCGATGTCTAGGAGAGTGTTTCCAACTTTTTCCTCTAGAGTTCTAATAGTTTCATATCTTAGGTTTAAGTCTGTTATCCAGCGTGAGTTGGTTTTTGTGAGAGGTGAAAGGTGTGGGTCCTGTTTTAGCCTTCTACAGGTGGCTATCCAGCTTTCCCAGCACCATTTATTGAAGAGGGATTCTTTTCCCCAGCGTATGTTTTTGTCTGCTTTGTCAAAGATGAGATGGCTATATGAGGATGGTTTTATATCAGGATTCTCACATCTGTTCCACTGGTCAATATTCCTGTTTTTGTGCCAATACCATATTGTTTTAATTACTACAGCTTTGTAGTATAGTTTGATATCTGGCATATTAATGCCTCCCATTTTGTTTTTGTTGCCTAGAATTGCTCTTGATATTCGGGGTCTTCTTTGGTTCCATACGAAGCGCAAAATTATTTTTTCTATATCTGTGAAGAATGCTGATGGGATTTTAATAGGTATTGCATTGAATCTGTAGATCAGTTTGGGTAGTATAGACATTTTGATGATATTGAGTCTGCCGATCCACGAGCATGGTATGGATTTCCATCTGTTTACATCCTCTGCTATTTCCTTCCTCAGTGTTTCATAGTTCTCCCTGTAGAGGTCTTTTACCTCTTTGGTTAAATATATTCCTAGGTACTTTAATTTCTTTGTTGCTATTGTGAAGGGAATTGAGTCTTTGATTTGGTTCTCAATTAGATTGTTGTTGGCGTATATGAATGCCTCTGATTTCTGTGTATTAATTTTGTATCCTGAGACTTTACTAAATTCATTGATCAGTTCCAGGAGTTTCTTGGTTGAATCCTTGGGGTTTTCTAGATACAATATCATATCATCAGCAAACAGTGAAAGTTTGATCTCTTCTGCCCCTATTTGGATACCTTTGATTCCATTTTCTTGTCTGATTGCTGTAGCCAAGACTTCCAGCACTATGTTGAACAGAAGTGGAGATAGTGGGCAGCCTTGTCTGGTTCCAGTTCTAAGTGGGAATGATTTCAATCTTTCCCCATTCAGTATGATGTTGGCTATGGGTCTGTCATATATGGCTTGTATCATTTTTAGGTATGTCCCTTCTATGCCTATTTTCTTAAGTGTTCGTATCATGAAAGGGTGTTGAATTTTGTCAAAAGCTTTTTCTGCATCTATTGAAAGGATCATGTGGTCTTTGTTTTTGCTTCTGTTTATGTGGTGAATTGCATTTATAGATTTACGTATGTTGAACCATCCCTGCATCCCTGGGATGAAGCCCACTTGGTCGTGGTGGATTATTTTTTTGATAAGTGTCTGTATTCGGTTAGCTAAGATTTTGTTGAAAATTTTTGCATCTATATTCATTAGGGATATTGGTCTGTAGTTTTCTTTTTTTGTTGCATCCTTTCCTGGTTTTGGTATCAGAGTAATATTCGCTTCATAAAAGGTGTCGGGGAGGTTTCCGTTCTTCTCGATGTTGTGGAATAGTTTCTGCAAGATAGGTACTAGTTATTCTTTGTAAGTATGGTAAAATTCAGGTGTGAAGCCATCTGGACCGGGACTTTTCTTTTTAGGGAGATTTTTAATTGCTGTTTCTATTTCAGCTGTTGAGATTGGTCTGTTCAGGGAATCTATTTCTTCCTGGTTGAGCCTAGGGAGGCTGTGTGTTTCTAGAAATTTGTCCATTTCCTCCACATTTTCCAGTTTGTGTGCATAAAGATTTTTGTAGTATTCATAAATTGTATCTTGTATCTCTTTGGGATCAGTTGTGATATCTCCTTTTTTATTCCTGATGGAGCTTATTAGAGATTTCTCTTTTCTGCTTTTCGTTAGCTTAGCCAACGGCGTGTCAATCTTGTTTATTTTTTCAAAGAACCAACTTTTTGTTTTATTAATCTCCTGAATAGCTTTCCTGTTTTCAATTTCGTTTAGTTCTGATTTGATCTTGTTGATTTCACTTCTTCTGCTGGGTTTGGGGTTGGTCTGTTCTTCTTTTTCCAGCTCTTTGAGTCGTTTCATTAGATTGTCTATTTGTGATCTTCTTGCCTTTTGGTTATAGGCATTTATGGAGATAAACTTTCCTCTCAGAACTGCTTTAGCTGTGTCCCAGAGGAGTTGATAACTTGTCTCTCCATTGTCGTTTTCTTCATAGAAGTTTTTTATTTCCGTCTTGATTTCTTCATTTACGAAGTAATCATTTAGTAGGAGGTTGTTTAATTTCCACGTTTTTGTGTAGAAATGTGAGTTTCTGTTAGGGTTGATTTCTAGTTTTATTCCACTGTGATCTGAGAAGGTACATGGTATGATTTCTATTTTTTTAAATTTCTTGAGATTTTCTTTGTGTCCTAGGATATGGTCAATCTTAGAGAATGTCCCGTGAGCTGATGAGAAGAACGTATATTCAGTGGATTTTGGGTAGAATGTTCTGTAGATGTCTGTCAGACCCAATTGTTCTAGAGTTTTGTTTAAGTCCATTATTTCTTTATTAATTTTCTGTTTGGAGGATCTGTCTCGTGCCGTCAGTGGGGTGTTGAAATCCCCGGCGATTATGGAGTTGCTATTAATCCATTTGCTTAGCTCCAGTAAGGTTTGCTTTATGAATCTGGGTGCACCTAAGTTGGGTGCATATATATTTAAAATTGTTATCTCTTCTTGTTGGACTGTGCCCTTCACCATTATATAATGACCCTCTTTGTCTTTTACTACTTTTGTTGGCTTAAAAACTAAATCGTCTGAAATTAGAACTGCCACACCAGCCTTCTTTTGGCTTCTGTTTGCTTGGAATATTGATCTCCACCCTTTTATTTTTAGTCTATGTGCATCCTTGCAGGTTAATTGTGTTTCCTGAAGACAGCATATACTTGGCCTGTATTTTCTTATCCATTCAGCCAGCCTATGTCTCTTGAGTGGAGAGTTTAAGCCATTCACATTTATTGAGAGAACTGATAGGTAAGGTAGATTACTGATCATTCTGTTGGGTTGGATGTTGTTGCTATGATTTGTGTCTTGAGCCATTGTAATATCTGGCCTTTAATATCTTTGGGTTTTGGTTGTTTTTATATCCGTGGATTATTATTATGATGTTCCGTGCATAACGCTGTTTTAAGTACTTCTTGTAGGGCTGGTCTTGTCTTGGTGAATTCTCTGAGCCTTTGCTTGTCTGCGAATGTTTTTATTTCTCCTTCATATATGAAGCTTAGTTTTGCAGGGAATAATATTCTAGGCTGGGCATTGTTTTGTTTCAAAAGAGTGAGAATGGGGCCCCAGTCTCTCCTTGCTTGTAAAGTCTCATTAGAGAAGTCTGATGTTATTCGAATTGGCTTTCCCTTGTATGTCACTTGCTTCTTTTGTCTTACAGCTCTTAGAAGGGCCTCTTTAGTTGATACTTTGGTCAGTCTGATGACTGCATGACGTGACGTCTTCCTGTTTGCATTGAATCTCCCAGGGGTCCTCTGGGCTTCTTGAACTTGTATATCGAGATTTTGAGCAAGACCTGGGAAATTTTCCTCTATTATATCTTCAAAAAGCTTGTCCAGCCCTTGAGTATTGTCTTCCTCCCCTTCGGCTAAACCTATGACCCTCACGTTAGGTTTTTTCACATAATCCCACAGCTCTTGTAGACTTTGGTCTTTTCTCTTGTTTCTCTGCTGTATTTCTGTGACTGATTTATTTAATTGGAAGGTGTTATCTTCAAGCTCTGAGATTCTTTCTTCTGCTTGATCTACCCTGTTCTTGAGACTTTCCACAGTATTTTGTAGTTCTCTGAGTTGATTCTTCATCTCCAGGACTTCGGTTAAAGTTTTCTTCACTGTGTCAATCTCTTTGTTGAACCTTTGTTCCATTTCTTGGAGGTTTTTTGTGTTTTCTTGGTGTTGGTTATTGAGTTGTTGTTGCAGCTGGGTGAGTGTTCTTATGATCCACATACGAAATTCCTTTTCTGTCATATTGGTTGCCTGATTTTGGTCGGTGTCCGTTTCTAGGGGGCTGGTGCTCCTCCTTGGGGGTGTGTTTTCCGTTTGGTTCTTCATATTTCCTGAGTTCTTTCGCTGGTTTCTTCCCATGTCGATCAGTTGTTGTTTCTTTCCTTAGGTTATTGTTTGGGTATTCACACACCTTGTTTAGTTTCTGAGGCGTTAGGTGGTGCCTGTGGGTGAAATTGGACCACTCCCTGTATATTGAGTCAGTGGGTGCCGTGGAAAGGCTGTGCAAGATGCTGTCCCTGTCAGTAGGTGGCGTTTGCTTGGAGGAACAGGCTATGGTGTTGATTTTGAGTCCTGTTATCAGCTCTCGTTCTGGGCGGAGCTGGGTTGGGTAAGCCTGCCCTCAGGCCGTTAGCAGGGGTCAAAGTTCTGTTCTCTGCTGTCAGGGCGGGGCTGGAATGGTCCCGCTCAGCCAGAAAGTCTGGGTGTGGGGGTGGGGCTGTCTGAGACCCACAGTCTGCAGCAGGCCTCGCTTCTTTCCACCCTCCCCAACTCCGCAGCTACTCCTGAGCCTCTGCCAGCAGGCCAGACCACAAGCCACCAGGCCTCCCCGGACTGTGATGCCGGCGGGGAGGTTCCCTGCACAGGAACGCCACCTGGGTTGGGCGCACAGCCTCCTCCTGGGACGCCGTTCCGCCCGATCCGCCCCTGGAGGCACACAGACCTCAGTAGGCTGTTCACGTATAATCCTTCTGTGCCCCGGGCAATGCTAGCCCTCGGTGCAGGGGATCTGGTCTGCAGGTCCGACCTCTGGGTCCCAGAGTTCAAACTGTATTCCCACCAGGGAGAGCGTTTCCGGTCCTAATTCACCCACAGGGAGCCCAAGCTGGGTCTATGTCTCTCAGCCTCGGAGTCGGCACCGTTTTCCTGGGAACACGGTGCCAGCAGCACCTGGGAGGGCCGGCGGGGTCCCAAACGGGAAGGTCCCGTTCCCTGGAGGTGCCTCCGGCTGGTGGCTGTATTGTCTCTCTGGGCAGCCGCGGGTAGGGTCGGCGGAGGGGGGGAGGAGGCAATATGGCGCCTGCCGCGCGGCTCTCCGTGCACACGGAGGTGCCCGGAGGAAGTTGGGAACCTGGTGCCACGTCTGCTACAGGCTCACCGTTGGCAGGCGGCGGCAGTCTCTGGGCTGATGTCCGCAGTTCTCTCCACCCGCTGGGGAGCCCACCAGCAGTCCCGAATGCAGGGGAGGGGAAACAGCAAATCCACCTACCCTTGCCGCTGGTCTCCGGGCTGCTCCGGTGGTCTCAGCCTCCAGTTCTCCTCCGCAGCCTCCTCCCGTGGAGTCTCCCGGGGTCTCAGGTACCCCTCCTTCCGGCCCTTGTCCGCTGTATGCTCGTCTTCTTGCTTCTTTCCTCTAGTTTCTGCTAGAATCGGTCTTTTCTGCAGAGACCCTCTGTCTGGCGGTGTTATTCGTCCGCCATCTTGCTCCGCCCCTCCCTAATCATTCTTTTTATATTCTGGATGGAAGTCTATTATCAGATATGTGGTTTGCAAGTATTTTATTCATTGTGTGAATTGACTTTTTATTTTTATGTTATTGTTTGTGGCAGAATCGTTTTAATTTTGATGTAGTCCAATTTACTTTTTTGTTGTTGTTGTTGCCTGTTTGGTGTGATATCTGTAAAACTATGGCCTAACTGAAGGTCATGGCTATGTACTCCTATGTTCTCTCCTAAATATTTTATAGTTTTGGCTCTTACATTTAGATCTCTAAACCATCTTTAGTTATTTTTTTGTCTATGCTGTATAGTAGAGGTCCAACTTCATTCCTTTGTATGTAGATATTCACTTTTCCCAAAACTACTTATTGAAAAGAATTTTTTTTTAGTTTAATCATTTAATTGTCCTTATCATTGAAATTATTCTGCATGGGATATTTGTCTATTCTCATCCATTTATTTACTCAATCATTTATTCATATCAGCATGGATTGATGGATATTTATTTACATTTGGGATTATAATTCAATACTACTTTATTTATTTTGAAACTGATTTGGCCATTGGAAACTTTTTTTTTTTTTTTTTTGAGATGGGGTCTCATTATGTTGTGTATGCTGGCCCCAAAGTCCTGGACTCAAGGGATCCTCCTGCCTCAGCTTTCAGAATTGTTGGAATTACAGTTGCGTACACCCAACACATTGAGAACTTTTTTAGTTGGGATCATATCCTGTTGACATTGCCATAACTGTGGGAATTTTTAAAGCATTTCCTAACTTGCTACCACTATAACATATTCCAGGCTTATCTTTTATATTTTCTGCTAAATCTTAGAATCAGTCATTTCTATAAAGAAGCCTGATTTTTCTTATTGGAGAATGAGATTAGAAATGAAGATCTGGGTGCTAGGCATGCTCATTACCTCTAGGGTATAAATGCTATAAGCTCTCTCAGCTGACAAAACAAAGAAATAGATGTCCATACATTCAAATATCTATGAATGTTTATGTATGTATTTATATTAGAAAAAACAAGATTTTATATTTATGTCTTCAACTCTAATTCATTACCACTTAGGTCATTATAGCCTGCAGCCCTACCTTATCTGTAAATTCTTACCCCAACAGTGATAAACCTATTAAATAGTTCCTGTCATCTGCTATCCATTTACTTAATCTAATTCCAGTATACAGGTATAGTGGTATCTTAATTATCAGCCTGTACTCCATGGGAGACAACTTTATCAACTAGAGTACAGTGCTTATGCATGTTTTCTTTTTACCTTTAGTCTTATGGATTACTATTTCCTGAGTTAATTAGCTCATCACCTTATTCCCTACTCTGTTCAGTGAGGTTATGTTACACATTTATAATACTGTTAAGATTATTATTATTATTATTTTTACATTCTGAATTTCATCCTGGGATTCTTTTGATCTCTTAAATGATTTTTAAAATTTGCACATAATAAGATTCACTTTTTATGCTGTAAAGTTTTATGAGTTTTGACAAAAGCAGATGTTATGTACTCACCATTACAATGTAATGTTTATCCACTCTCATTAAAGGATATTTTGGTTGCTTTCAGTTTCTGGCAATTATGAATAAAACTGCTATGAATTTTCACATTCTGGATTTTGTGTGTACATCAGTTTTCAAATTAGTTAGATAATTACCTAGGAGTATAATTGTTTGATTTAATGATAAGACTATGTTTAGCTCTGTAAGAAACTACCCAAAAGTCTCCCAAAGTGGATGTATGATTTTGCACTTCTGATAGCAGTGAATGAGAGTTCCTGTTATTCTGTACCCTCAGTGGCAATTGATTTTATAAGTTTTTTGGTTTTTGCTTTTCTATTTCAGATATTCTCATAGGTGTGTAGGGTATCTCATTTCTCATTTTAAAATTTAATTCCCTAATGACAAATTATGTTGAACATCTTATTTTTAATATACCATTTACCATCTGTATATCTTCTTTGTGGGATGTCTGCTTAGATCTTTTGATCATTTTAAAATTGAATTGTTTGGTTTTTGAAACTTTTTTCATTTCAAGAGTTCTATATTAGATATTGGTTCAGAAAATATTTTCTTCCTGTTTGTGGCTAGTGCTATGAATCTCATAACAGTGTCTTTTACAGAGCAGAAATGTTTAATTTTAATAAAGCCTAATTTATCAACTTTTTTCTTTCATGGAACATACTTTTAGAGCAGTGGTCCCTAACTTTTTTGGCACCAGGGACTGGTTTCATGGAAAACAATTTTTCCACAGTCCAGGGGGGTGGGGTTGTTTCGGAATGATTCAAACTCATTAATTACACTTATTGTGCAGTTAAACCTCTCTGGTAATGATACTCTGTATTTGCAGCTGCTCCCCAGCACTAGCATCACTGCCTCAGCTCCACCTCAGATCATCAGGCATTAGATTCTCATAAAAAGCCCTCAACCCAAATTCTTTACATGTGCAGTTTGCAGTAGGGTTCACACTTCTATGAGAATCAGATGCTGCCGCTTATGTGACAGGAGGCAGAGCCCAGACAGTGGTGTGAGAGATGAGGAGTGGCTATAAATGCAGATGAAGCTTTTCTCATTCTCATTGCTCACCTCCTTCTGTGTGGCCAGGTTCCTCATAGGCCATGGAACCTACTGGCCCACAGCCTGGGGTTTGGAGACCACAGTTTGAGAGTATCACAAAAATCACAGGCCACCTAGATTTCCTGTATATTTATTCTAGAAGTTTTATAGTTTGGTGTTCTGCATTTGAATATATGATTCATTTTTAATTAATTTTTATAAAAGATATTAGGTCTGTGTCTAGATTAATTTTTAAGTAAATAGATGTCCAGTTCTAGAACTATTGCTTGAAAAAAGCAAACCCTGTCTTTTAATCCTTAAATTACCTTTATTCTTTTGTCAAAGATAAGTTGACTATATTTGTGCATCTATCCCTGGGTCCTCTATTCCTGCAGTTTTCTGGAAATTTTTTTTAATTTTGGGTATTTTCTACATAGACAATTATGTTATCTGTGAACAATGAGAGTTTTCCTTCCCTTATTGCCAATCTGTGTAACTTTTTTTATTATCATTTTGCACAAGGTAGGGGTTTTAGTATGATGTTGAATAGGAAAGATAATAGAGGACATTCTTCCCTTGCTTCTTATACTAAAAAGAAAAAAACAAAAAAGAAAACTTCAAGCATGTTCATCCTGCAGACGGTGTACACCATGCCCATTAGGTGTGTATACCCCCCTCCCATCTGCGGACATGCTCAAAGCTCTGACTTGGATGGAGCAAAGGCCATATATGTAACCTAAACATTTATACCCCTGTAATATGCTCAAATAAAAAAAAAAGGAAATGGAAAGGCTATTTTTAACATTATTTTCCTAAATTCAAAAAATAACTATGGATAAATAGGATAACGCTTTTAATACTAATTTTATATTGACATTTTGGGAAAGATAATTCTTTGTTGTGAAGGTCTGTTATGTGCAGGGTAGTATGTTTAGGAACGTCCCTGATCTCTACCACTAAATCCAATAGCATCCTTATACTCCAAGTTGTGGCAACCAAGTGTCTCCAGAAAGCCAAATGTTTGCACAGATAGGGATAGGGAAGGCAAAATCGCTCATGGTTGAGAACCATTGCTTTAATGCAATATTCAAATTTTTTAAATTTTTAAAATATTAAACAAACCACTACCTTAGTCACTGTATTGATTGTACTAAAACAAATAAACAAAAACTGAAAAAAACCCAGGGAATTTCTCAGCATGCAGTATGATTTTACCTATATTCTAAATTTTCTGGAGATTTTTTTCATGAGTGGGGGCTAGATTTTATTTAAAAAAATTTTTTGCATCAATTGATATGATCATATGAGTGTTCTTATTTAGTTATTTGATGAGGTGAATCACATTGAATTGCTTTATTTCCCAGCATTATTGAGGAATAATTGACAAATTTTGCATATATTTAAGGCATACGATGTGTTGTTTTATGATAACAACAACCAAACTAATTAACATATATCCATCACCTCTCAGTTACATTTTGTGTGTGTGTGATGAGAATACTTAAGATTGACTCTCCCAGCAAATTTCAAGTATACAATATATTGTTAACTATAGTCTCTAAGTTATACATTAAGTCTCCAGAACTTACTCATAACTCTAAGTTTTTACCCTTTGACCAAAATCTCCTCATACCGTTGTACTCTCTGGTTGTATGAGTTTAGCCTTTTAGATTCCACATATAAGTGAGATCATGCAATATTTATTAATATATTTCTTTGGCTTATTTCACTTAGCACAATTGTCTTCAGATTCATTTATATTGTTAAAATGGAAGAATTTCTTTTTTTAATGCTGAATATATTATATATTTATCCATTCATTTGTTGACATTTAGGTTATTCTACCATATCTTGGCTATTGTGATTGTTTATCAAAAGTCAAGCCATATTTACACATTTGAATAAATCTTACTTGGTCATAATATGTAATTATTTTTATGTATTGTTATATAATTTGATTAAATTTGGTGAGCATTATTGCATTTATGTTCCAGAGAAATGTTGGTCTATAGTTTTTCTTTCTTGTAATGTCTTTTTCTGGTTTTGGTATTATGATAATGCTGGTCTCAGAGACTGAGCTAGAAAATGTTCCCTCTGCTTTATTTTCTGGGTGAGACTGTAAAGAACTGTCTTAATTTCTTCCTAAAATGTATGATAGAATTTATCATTGAATCCATCTGGGCCCAGTGCTTTCTTTTTTGTAAAGTTGTCAATTATTAAATCAATTTCTTTTACTTGTGGTTTTAGTTTTTTCTTTTCGTCTTTCAAAATATTAAAGAGGTACAAATGTTTTTGTTACATGGATGGTGTTTATAATGCTTAAGTCATGGCTGTAAGTGTGCTCATCACTCAAATAGTATTCATTGTACTTGATAGAAAGATTTTACTCTTCCTCTCTTCTCTCCTCCCCCTTCTTGATTTCCAATAATTTTACTTCTCTCTGTGCCCATGTGTGTTCATCGATTAGTTCCAAATTATTAGAGTGTACATGTGGTGTTTGTTTTTCTATTCTTGAGATGTTTCACTCAGGATAATGGTCTCCATTTCCATCCAAATTTCCATACAAAAGATGTTAATTTATTTTTATGGCTGAGTAGTACTCCATAGTGTATATTTATGACATTTTGTTAATCTACTCATGAATTTATGTGACCTTGGATTGATTCCATATCTTGGGTTCATTCCACAATTGTGAATTGTGCTATAATGAACATTGAGGTGTGAATGTCTTTTTGATAAAATGACTTCTTTTCCTTTGGGTGGATACCCACGAGTGGGATTGCTGGATTGAATGGCCCATTTACTTTTAGTTCTTTGAGACATCTCCACACTGCTTTCCAAGGTTGTACTTACTAATTTGCAGTCCTACCAACAGTAGGACTCTTGCTCGTGCATCCATGTTAACATTTATTGTTTTTGGAATTTCTAATGTAGGAAAACTCTTTCAGATATCATCTGAGGCAAAGAGTTTATGACTAACACCCCAAAGGCAATTATAGCAACAACAAATATTAATATAAATAAATGGTTCTTGATTAAATTAAAAAGCCTCTGCACAGCAAAGGAAATAACCAATAGAGAAAATAGATAATCTTCAGAATGAGAAAAAATATTTACAATCTATATATCCAATAAAGGACTAATTTCTAGAATCTACAAAGAATTCAAATGAGCAAGAGGAAAACAAACAACCCCATTAAAAATTTTTCTTTGTATGACTTTTGGTAGTTTGTGTCTTTCAAGGAATTTGTTTTTATCATTTAAATGACCAAAATTTTGTACATAGAGTTGCTTGTAGTATTATTTTCTCATTTATTGTCAATGAGATTAGTAATTATAACCTGTTTTATTTCTGATATTGTTAATTGGTGTCTTTTTTATCTTGATGAGCCTGATCAAAGATTGATCAATTTTATTGATCTTTTCAAAAAACTAGCTTTTGATTGTATCGATTATATATTTTATATTATAAATGTTCTTGATTTCTGCCCTAATTTTAAATAGATATTTATTTATGATTTATTTTTTTCTTTCAGCATATTATGGGGGTACAAATGTTAAGGTTACGTATATTGCCCATGTTCCCCCTCCACCCACCCACCCAACACCCTATAAATGTTATTCCTATATGTCCATTTAAGTGTTGATCCATTAATACCAATTTGCTGGTGAGTACATGTGCTGCTTGCTTTCCCATTCTTAAGATACATCACTTAGTAGAATGGGTTCCAGCTCTATCCAGGAATAAACAAGAGGTGCTTTATCACCATTGTTTCTTAAAGCTGAATAGTACTCCGTGGTATACATATACCACATTTTATTAATCCACTCATGTATTGATGGGCACCTATTTATTTCCACAACTTTGCAATTGTGAACTGTACTGCAATAAACATTCGAGTGCAGGTGTCCCTTTTGTAGTGTCATTTGATCTTTTGGGTAGATGCCCAATAGTGGAATTGCTGGATCAAATGGTAGATCTACTTGTATCGCTTTAAGGTATCTCCATATTGTTTTTCACAGAGGCTGAACCAGTTTGCAGTCCCACCAGCAGAGTAGGAGTGTTCCTATCTCTCCACATCCATGCCAACATTTATTTTTTGGGGATTTTTTGATAAAGGCCATTCTTACTGAACATAAGAAATACCTCATTGCAGTTTTAATTTGCATTTCCCTGATGATTTAGAGATGTTGAGTAATTTTTTATATGTTTGTTGGCCATTATTCTGTCTTCTTTTGAAAAATTTCTATTCATGTCCTTTGCCCACTTTTTGATAGGGTTGTTTGATTTTTTCTTTCTGATTTCCCTAAGTTCTAAATAGATTCTAGTTATCAGCCCTTTATCGGATGGGTAGCTTGTGAAAATTTTCTCCCATTCTGTGGGTTGTCTGTTTGCTCTCTTGACAGTTTCTTTGGCTGTGCAGAAGCTTTTTAATTTGATCAGGTCCCATTTATTCATTTTTGTTGCTGCTATGATTGTCGTTGGGGTCTTCTTCATAATTTCTTTGCCTAGGCCAATGTCTAGAAGAGTATTTCCAATGTTTTCCTCTAGGATTCTAATAGTTTCACACCTAATGTTCAAGTCTGTTACCCAGTGTGAGTTGATTTTTGTGAGAGGTGAAAGGTGTGGCTCTTGTTTCAGTCTTCTCCATGTGACTATCCAGTTTTCCCAGCACCATTTATTGAATAAGGATTCTTTTCCCCAGTGTATGTTTTTGTCTGGTTTCTGAAGATTAGTTGGCTATATGAGGATGGTTTTATATCCTGTGTTCTCTGTTCTGTTCCACTGGTCAATGTCTCTGTTCTTGTGCCAGTCCCAAGTGTTTTAATTACTATAGCTTTGTAGTATAGTTTGAAATCTGGTAAATTGATACCTCCTATTTTTCTTTTTTTTATTGCCTAGAATTGATTTGGCTCTACAGGGTCTTCTCTGGTTCCACAGGAAGCATAAAACTATTTTTTCTATATCTGTGAAAAATGATGATGGTATTTTAATAGGGATCGCATTGACTCTGTAGGCCACTTTGGGTAGTATAGACATTTTAACAATGTTGATTCTGCTGCCCCATGAGCATGGTATATTCTTCCCCCTGTTTACATCCTCTGCTATTTTTTTCTTCAGTGTTTCATAGTTCTCCCTGTAGAGGTCTTTTACCTCCTTAGTTAAATATATTCCTTGGTACTTTATTTTCTTTGTTGCTATTTTGAAGGGAATTGAATCTTTGATTTGCTTCTCACTTTTACTGTTGTTGGCATTTATGAATGCCTCTGATTTCTTAGGCTTAAATTGCTCTTCTTCACCTAGTTTTGTAAGGTGAAAATCCTAAGAAAAGTTTAATAATCTTAAAAGTTTTCTTAGATTATCAATTTGTGATGTCTTCTTTCTAATATATACATTTAATGCTATGTATTACTCTTTCTACATTGCTTTCACAGTATCACACAAATTTCAGTAAGCTGCATTTTCATTTTCAGTTAGTCAAAAATGATTTAAAATTTCTCTTAAGACTTCTTGTTTGATTCTTTTGTTATGTAGAGGTGTGTTTTTAATCTATACATATTTGCATATTTTCTTTTATTCTATTGATTTCTAATTAATTTTATTGTCTGAAAACATATGCTATATGATTTCCATGTTTTTAGATTTGTTAAGGTGTGTTTTGTGACCCAGCATGTGGTCAATGTTGGCAAATGTTTTATGTGAACTTAAGAAGAATATGCATTCTTATGTTCTTGAGTAGAATATTCTAGAAATATCAATTAGGCCAACATCATTGATAATGCTTTTCAAATCAATTATATCATGTTGATATTCTGCCTACTTGTTTTATCATTTACTGGCATACAGGTACTGAAGTCTCCAGCTATAATAATGGGCTTGTCTATCCTTTTTGTTCTATCAGTTTTGCTTCATATATTTTAGCAAAATTTTATTTTGCTATTTATTTTAGTATATTTCAAGTGTGTGTAAAGGATTTTTATGTCTTCTTGGTGAATTGACCTCATTGTATAATGCTCTTCTTTATTTTTGATACTTTTTTATATTAAGAAATCTTCTTTATCTAAAAGTAATATTAGTATAATATATCTTTCTCCATCCCTTACTTTTAACCTGTCTGACTCTTTATATTTAATGTAGGATTCTTGTTGAAAATTTATAATTTAGACTTTAAAAAATCTATTCTAAAATCTCTGTCTTTTAATTCATTGTTTTAGCATACTCACATTTAAAATGATATTCTTACATTTGGAGTAACATCTACAGCATTTGTAAGTGGTTTCTATCTGTTACATTTGTTTTTTTCCCCCTCCTTTTCCTACCTTTATTAGTTTTAATGGAGTATTTTATATTATTGCATTTATTTTCCTCTTTTAGCCTATCAATTATACTTGATTTTTAAAACTTTAGTTGATGCTCTAGTGTTTGCAATATATATATTTTAACTAATTTAAGTTCTCCTTCAAATGCCACTACCTGAGTAATTCAGTACCTTATAATAAAATTCTTCCCAATCATCTTTTCTGTCATTCCTGCTATTCATATTACATTCATCCATATGTTATTATTATTCAATATACTGTTATTTTTTAGCCATCATCTTTTAGAACAATGGAGAATAATAAAAGATTTTTATTTTACCCTTATTTACTCCTTCTCTGATATTCTTTTTTTATTTATATAGTTCTGAATTTTTGACCTATATCATTTCCTTTTTCCTGAAGAATTTCTTTTAAAATTCTTGCAGGGCTAGTCTGAAGGCAGTGAGCGCCCTCAGGTTTTTTTATTTTCATTTATTTATTTTTTTGTCTTAGGAAGTTTATTTCTCCTTCACTTTTAAAGTATAATTTTTATGAATATATTAATAGAATTGTATATAGCTTGTTTTTTCTTCTTTCAGCATTTTGAATATTTCATTCCATTGTCTTTTTGCTAACATAGTTTCTGCTGAAAACTCCACTGTAATAATTAACCTTGTTTATTTACAGGGAAAGTGATTTTTCCCCTTTGACTTCTTGCAATATTTTCCTTTTGTCTTTGTTTTTCTGCCATTTGAATGTGATATGATTTGGTGTGCTTGTTTTGGTATTTTTGCCTACTTGGGTTCTCTGAGCTTCCTAGATCTCTGGTTTAGTGTCTGTTGTTAATTTTGGAAAGTTCTCAGCCATCATTACTTCAAGTATTTATTATTCTTCATTTTCTCCTCCTTCTCTTTCTGGTATTCCAATATATGTTTGTTACCCCTTTGAAATTATCCTACTCTTCTTGTGTGTTCTTTCTTTAATCTCATTCCTTCTAATCCTTCCTTCCTTTTTTTTTTTCTTCCCCTTTGTAGGTTTGGAAGTTTCTATTGGCCTACCTTCAACATCACTGATTCTTCCTTCTGGCATGACCAGTCTACCTATAAGCCTTACATTATCCTCTGTTCTTTCATATTGTCTACTTTTTTACTAGAGCCCTTACATGTTAATTATAGTTATTTTAAATTCTCTGTTTGGTAATTCCAAAATATGTATTACTTCTTAGTCTGGTTCTGATGATAGATTTGTCTTTTCAAACTGTATTTTTTTCTTTGGCCTTTTAGCATGTCTTCTAATTTTTGTTGTTGTTGTTGTTGTTGAAAGCCAGACATGATGTATTAGGTAAAACAACCTGAGATACATTGTACTTTAGTGTGAGAGTTTATATAAATATGATTAAGAGTTGGGTTTTGTTTATTGTTTCCTATACCTGTAGGTGCCAGATTTTCAAATTCCTCTAGTGTTCTATTTTTGTATCCCCTGTTGACTTTGGATCCCCTCAGGGCTCCTGCTCAGAGTCTTCACCTTATAGTTCTTTCAGATATAAAGAAAACTTTGTTAATATGCTGGATTCTTATTGGTGTGGTGGCAAGATGTGAAGGAAGGGACATATTCTATTTTATAATTAAGCTCAGTATTTTAAGAGATCTGTGTCCTGGACTCTAACTTTCACAAGTATTTCTTAGCCTTTATTTTCCTTCTTCAGGTGAAACAGCGCTGGAGTGGGAGAAATGCCCTTCCATCAAGTAGGAGAAGGCCCACTTAGGGGGCCCCTAAGATTGTAGCCCCCAAGAGTTTCTGACATCATCCATGTATTTACTCTGCCCAAAATAACTCATCAGAGTTACCATTTATGTGTTCCTATCAATGAGATGATATCATGTGAGATGTAAAAGACAGAAGAGGAAAGTGGATTATTCAGAAGCCTTCAAAGCCAGTGATTTGGGTAGATGACAGACATGAGGTTCACAGCATCTTTTTGGCAACTTTCTACAAATCACCTGCTTTGGTGCTTTGGGCAGCTGAGATGGCTCAAGGTGGCCTCTGAGGCATGGTTCTCAGTGTTGTAGATCCAAATAATCAGTGAAAACTGCTCAGAAATTCTTGAAATTTTGGTGACTTCTAAAGGAATTTTAAAGAACCATATGCCTTAGGCTGAAAATATTCGTGATACTTTCCCTGCCTTTACATCCCCAACCAGTTCAATTGTTTTATGAAAGCCTTCAGTTTCTCATATTAAAATTTTTCATAACTCAAATAATAAAGTAGCTTCTATTTTTATGACCAAATCCTGACTATTACAAAATATATTTCCCTTCAGTTGAGAGCAAATATATATGATATAATTTGAATGAATAGTGGAGAAGATTGTTTCATATTTTGGAAAAGTTAAAGAACCTATCCAGGATTGTTTCTCAGATATTAGGCCACTCTATTTCCAACTATGCGGTGCTGGTAGACCAAAGAGTTACTACAGCATCAAGGAGAGAAATATATAAATCAAAACTAACAAACTAATAAAAAAATATTTAAAATATGTTATATTTGTCTTTGAGAAGCATTGTGTGATTTTCCAGGTTTTTAATTTAATATATACATACCTAGGGAATTATTAACTGCAAACATCTGGAAAGCTTTTTTTCAGAGAATGGAGATAATGCCTAAAACATAAATCTTATTCATATATACACATGAAAAAATATTTTCAAATAGTTAACTGTAAACATTTAAACAATAAAATTAACAAACACCAAATTTATTGTTACTGCTGTCTCTTTCACCAATGTCTTCTGGTAGTGGTGAAGGAGACTTTGCCTTTAAACTCATAAAAGCACCCCGAGTAATTAATGTGAATTTATAGTGGAGAAGGATTAATTTATGTGTTGGAAGGTTTGCAATTATTTCCTGGTGAATACTAAATTGAGTTGCAATATCTATGAAGAACTTATATTTCTTTACTTCACTATTTCTTTAATCATTAAGGTAAATATATCTCTGTTCTGAGGTCTTCCCTCATTTAGATCTGAAGACTTGCCAGCGTAGCTGACCTCCACAAAAGGGAAATTAAGAGGTTTGATTCATTGGAGGGCTATTTTGGCTCTACCTGTTCAAAAAAATGTATACGCACACATTTCAAACTATCTACAGCCACGGGGCTTGCTGACTCCTTTCTTGTCAGGCTTCATAGCAAACCAATCACCCAGGGTATGCTACTTACAGTATCTCCAATGCAATAGATGAAGGGCTGTGAGATAGAAACAATTTTTATTGACCTCTCCAAGGCATTTGCTTTAACTGGCCATAAATTACCTCTACAAAACTTTAGAGATTTGGGGCCTTGTAGTGACTACATAAAGTGGTTTGCATTAACTTGAGGGATTGTACAGGGAAGAAAGCCATGTGAGCATAGATTCAAGGGGATTACAAATGGGACCCCCGTGGGCGTATTTTATTTTCTCTGCTTGCTGATTATCCTACGGTCTAATGTGTTCCCTCCCTTGTGCACGTGTATGCTGATGATACAGTGTGATTTTACAGAACAACACTGATGCCCTGGGGTAGCCCCTACAGTCCAACTTACTGAGCTGTTTTTTTCTCCAGAAAGTTGATTCAAATGAAATCTGATGCCAAAACTTAGTCTTCTGTTTCATTTCAAGATTTCATAAATTTAATGTCTCATTAATGATTAACAAGTGGGTAGCATTTCAGAACAGGCTGAGTAAACTTTGTTTCTGGATTCCATCCTAGACTTGCTTCAGATTTTTTTTCTAAAACATGCTTTTCTGTCTTTTCAGTGCCTGTAAAAATGTGTGTCTGGAAAAGAGTTGTATTACTCAAATATGATCACGTTATCGCATTACCTTTTTTTTTTAGGGTGGAGAAAGAATTGGCTCCATGCCAGCCTGGATATTTTATATGCAGTTACTGCCCCAGTGCACCTGGTTTGACAGGTGTCTAAGTGTCTCTCAGAGCCTCTTAGGAGCTTGCATTATCCAGCAGCTGTGGAAGCTGATAAAGCCATTGTGAGGTGAAAATCTCAGATCCTCACAGGCAGAATGCATCCTAACCTCAGCGGCTGGCATGAGTGTGCTGGTGCATCCTACCAAGCCAGAAGGGGAGGACTGAGAAGTGTACTCACGCCAAAATGTGCACTTGCAAATCTAGTCTCTGATCATTACTTTAATTATCATAATGTAAAAATGGCACAATCTGGTACTCAAAGGAGAAACTGAGATTGTCATTTTCATAGAAGGAAGGTAAAATATGGAAAGTCAGAATCATGGAATGATACATGGCATGGTTCATTTAAATAGTATTACTTTTTTTCTAATTAGGAAAACTGATGCTCAGAAAATTTATATACATTTCCAAGGTCATAGAACTCTTTTTAAGTAACTAATTTGGTTTGAAGAGTGTTAGGAATTCAAGATCATATGATTTTATCCTTTATTCTGTTAATGATATCTAGTAGGAGTGATATATAATAGGATTACAAAGTAAGGAATGAAATGAGAGAATTTAAACATTTTTTAGGAAGTATTTATTCAATTGGCAATTGTTATTTTCTGTTCTATTTGAAAATATTGAGTAAATTGTTATCATAAAGACAGAACTTTTTTGTCGTATTGATTTAAGTGTAGTACAGTAAATAAATGTGAGCATTTTTGATCCTTCATTGAAACTCAGAACTACGTACTCATGTTGAATTTCTCAGGCCCTGCTCAACTCTAAGACTAATTAATGGTAACAGAAATACTGTCTGTCTTTGTGTATGTGTGTGCATGTGACAGCATAATTAATTAAATCTGAAAATCTTAATTTTGAGTCTAGGAGATTAGATGTAAGAGTTTCTCTTTAAAATATAAACAAATAAAAGAGAGTAGTAGTTTTAATTTGTGCTAGTTCAGTCATTATCTCTTATTTATAATCCAGATCAAAATTTCATTTCTGAAAATAAAAGACTGGTAAATTCACTTACACTGAGATGAGCTATAATACAATAATATATAAAATATTGTTTTTTTGTGGAGTATTTTCATCAAGTATAAAACAATCACAACTTTTGAAATTTTAGACATCTGTGTGCTGCTGAGGGAGGTGACTTGTGGGGTAGTTTTATGGGTTGGTATGTGGATTCCCTGTTCTTCAAAAAGAACACAAGAGCAGAACTTAGAGCAGAACACAAGAATTATTAGGTATAGCAAATTAATTTAGCAAACAGCTCTTTAATAGAGAAAAAAATACCTACCAAGAGAAATAAATATTCTGGTTTTAAAGTAATTAACTTATTTTATGTTACCATATATGCTTGAAAATAAATGAAATTCCTTAAAAATATATGAACAACAGCAAGAACAATAACACAACACTATAAGGCGTAAGTAATCATCAATAGTACTTTCTGCATTAAAGCCCAGTTCTACTTCAAAACCAAATATTAGACTGAAGAATACTTGTAGGAGATGTATTTTTGCCTACCTTTGATTTAACCATCCATTGGTTTTTTGCTTTCTCTCTCTTGTTCCTGTCCTATGATTTTGGTTCTCCTAATTTTCAGCCTCCTTTACTTCTAATCCAACTAAAATTCTGGTGGTTTTTCAAACATTTTTGCACACTGCTCCCCCTGTGAATTGACTAAAAATATCCTCGTTGTCAGGAGTTCCCTTCTACACATGGGCTTCTATGGAAATCCTTCCCATCCTTTAAGACCCAACACTTTCTTTGAAAAGGTTTCCTCGTCACACTGCATAGAAAAGTGCTCTTCATCATTTAAATCTTCATAATTATTTATTTGTATCAATAGCAATTGCGCCATTTATTGAAACCTTAAAATCTGTACCCCCATAATATGCCGAAATAAAAACATAAACAAATAAAAAAAAATAGCAATTGTGTTATCTAGTAACATAAGTTATCTACGTCTTATTGGTTCCATTAGTTCATGATTTTATTGGAGAATGGAAATAGGCTGTATATTTTAACTTATGCAGAATGCTTAACAGTGCTTTATATGTAGTAGCCACTCAGAGTTCCATGGAAAGGTTAATGACAGTGATTCAACATGAATATGTCAGCCAAATTCAGACTCTTAAGACAATAACATTTTCAGAATTGATAAATATGAAAACCCTATATAAGAGGCACCACACACTCTGTAGTATCACATTGCTAAGAAGAATACATATCTCATCTTCTATTATCATATTTGTAGAAAACAAATGTAATAAGCAAACATCATCTTTCATAATAGCAAACAAACAACCCTGGCATTGTCAGGGTATGACTTAATACATGCTACTTCCAACTATAACTGCTGCTTTGTAATATGAATGCCAATTTGAAGAAAACTGTTGTTAATGTCAGCTAAAATATATGATAATATCTAGAAAATCATAATGTTGAGCAATTAAGGCCACAGAATACTCTAACTTTGTGTTTATAGTTTCCATCTATATTTTTGTTTTTAAGCTAAGTAGCAATGCAAAGAGTATATTCATCCTTGAAGTAGATGGGATTTCTAAAAGACTTTGGCAGCTCAAATTTGTCTTATGAAATTTCAGGGACAGATAAGTGTTTTGATTTTGATGGGTGACATGTTCTTATAACTTGCTTTGGAATGTATCCAGAACATTTTTTTAGTGATCTTGGTATTTGTTGAAACTTTATGTATTTGGTTTCTGTTTTTGTGTGTGTTTAATTCTTCCTAAGGATGATATTGGTTAGCTGGTTGAGTAGCTTACGTTGTTAGACCACTGTTGTTTGTTTCCCTAAGATTCCACATGGCCAAGTGGGGATTTAGGGATTGAGATTGTACAAATGGAATAGAGCAAAGGTTAATTAGTTTCCCTAATAATTGAGCCTCTGCCTTAAATATATTCTTAGATTGCTCCATTCAAAAATTCATGAACAAGCATGTTCTGTATTATGTTGTTCACACTCTGGGTTCTGAATAAAAAATATTTGACAGAATAGCAAAATGGAAATAATGATAACTAACAATAATTTTTACAACCACCCTGTAGAGTAGTTATTATGAATGACTACTCCAAAGTTAAAAAGTACCGTGAAAAGTAGATTTGTTGAACTCTTACAACTTAGTAAAGAATAAAATATATTTCTGAATACATGTTTGCCCTGTCAGTTTCAGTCTAATCAGAGTTTGAGAATATCCCTTAGGATGTGTTGGATGCACATGGTTTGGGGTTCTGGAAGCTGGAATGAGAGAGTTTATGGTGCAGTTTTGTATGTAGAGCTAGAATCCTTGATCAATATTCTGGGGGTAGAAGTTGGGTGGGAGAGAGTGAAGGTTGGGAGTTGAGACCATTCTTCTTAAAGGTATAATATTCTTTGAGTAGAAATTCATTATTCTAAGGAACTATTTTATGTGATGCAAATATGATTTGCTCTACATGATATAGATTTTCTTGTGTATCATATGTTATTTTCCCAAATTCCTTACCAAGACTCTTCTGTTATAATCAGATAAATATCTTATTGTTTTATTTAGCCTGTAATTTAGAACATTAAATTTAGAACATTAAATTCCATATTTTCTTAAAACTTTTTTTCTGATTTTCAAACTTAACAAACTTTGGAAACTATGAAAATGTATGATGGAAAAATGATATTCTATCATATAGTTAACATACTATAGGAGCTAAATTATTCCCCCCCCACTGAAAAATTCATATATTGAAGTGTTAACCCCCAGTACCATAGGATGTGATCTTATTTAGAGATAGAGTTTTTACAAGTGTAATCAATATAAAATGAGGTCAGTGGGGTTGGTTCTAATCTCATATAACTGATGTCCTTTTGAAAAAAATAAATTTGGAGAGAGAGATACATATAGGAAAAATGCTATGTGAACCTAAAGACAACCATCTACAAGCCACAGAGAGAGGCCTGAAACAGATACTTCCCTCACAGCCCCCAGAAGAAACCAACCTAGCCAACATCTTCATTTTGGACTTCTAGCTTTCATAACTGAGGGACAATAAATTTTTGTTGGTGGTACTTTACTATGCCAGCTCTAGTGAACTAATATACATACTGCTAATGTATTTTGGTATATTTCCTTTTAGTCTATTTATAAATACATCCCCACATATACATATATACATATAATTTCATATATCACTATCTTTATTAATATTATACATCAAGCATTTCCCTGTCATTTTAATAGCATTCGATATTATGATTTTCATCTAAAAGAAGAAGAGGTCTACTGTACAGTTAACTCTAGAACTATTTCTGCCGACAACCTTTCTACATTCCTGGCTCTGAACTAAAAATAAACTCTAGCCAGGAAAGTTTTACTGGGGTGCACTTTCACTTTATACCAATAACTCAATAACCTCATTACCATGTCCACCTCATTCTGTTCCCTATATATAGACTGGAAAGAATTGTATGTCTTTGGTGACAGGCTGCCTCCATGAGTGTATAGCCCATGCTTGTGCTCAGGGCCCACCCTTTCTAAGGGTCTTTCTAGGACTACATGTTGGTTTCATGCTCTTCTGTTTGTCTTGAAACTCTTAAGTTTTGAACAAAGCCCCACCTTTTAACTTTGTATATGGACCCACAAATTATGTAGTTAATCCTTCCCAGTTTCCCATTTCAGTATTAGAGCAACCACTGTGTTCCACCTACTATGGGATTCCCAAGTCCCACTTTGCTCTCCTTGTCATTATAGCTTCTCTGAGCCTTCTAGGAATTCCTTCTTTAGCAAATGCTTCTGATATTCTTATTTAGGTGGCTTATTTTGGATAATTTTTTTCTGACCCAGTCTTCACAAACTACTCCTAGTGACTTACTCTTTCATACTCTGATTTCATAAAATGCTGTCATAGATTTTTTTTTTTAAATCTAGCTGTTACAATAGGAGAAGAGATATAAGTGTACTCTTTGGTTAATAAAATTTAGAGTAATAGGGAACTACCAATATTTACTCCCATTACTCTGAGAATGATTGAACTTTGAAATTTGATAAGAGGAGAATAAAAGTATTGTAAATTGGAAATGCAAGCTATCCTTGCTGAAATGCTTCTAGCTGCAAGTAACAAAAAATCCAACTAAAAGTGGTTCAAAATAGGTCACTTATGATCTTAAATGATAAGAAAATCAGAGGTAAGCAGTATCTATGGTTAGTTAAATCAGCAGTTCAAGGACCTCATCAGGGCCCCTAGTGCTAGCACCACCCATATTTTCCACTCTGCCTTGTTCATCACCAGTGAACTTTCCCTCGTAGTTACATGATAGCTGTGGCACTTCTAGGCATCACATGCAGACTTGAGAACAGAAGCTTTTCTTTCTACATATCTCATTTTATTAACCAGGAGCTTTTGCCTATGACTCAACTACTCACAATTAAGGTAGATAAAATCACTGTGACTGGCATGAGCCAATAAAATCTTTTCCAGAGTCTTGTGTGTCCTTGAACTCTGCTAAGGTCATAGCTACTTGATGACAGAAGAGAATTGTGGTTTGTTAGAAGAATTGGGAATGGTTATTGATTAGACAACAATGCCATACTGGGAATTAGATATATATATATAGTCTATAATCTAAAATCTTTATCCATCATCAAACCAGTGAAGGTTTCTTCCCTTATTAAAATTACTAAACTATTTTAGAATTGGCATGGTAGATTGGAGCATGCAGTGTTGTAATCATGTAGTGAATAAACAGCTGGCAGTGTGTGGGATGTCCATACTTATTTCTGGATGTGATTCCTGTCCTGAGGCACTACTAAAGCACTGGGTAATGGTTGCTGAATGGCCATTCATCCAAAGGAACAAATAATATGTGAATCTGCCTGGGGACACAACCAGCTTAAATTGGTTGGAGTCATGCAGTATGCTCTGAGCTTGGCCAAGAGAGGAAGTTGGTCCTAAGCTCAGGAAGGGTGTATTTGGCTCAGGACAAAAGAATGAATGAGGCTAGGTCATAATAAAGGATCTGGATAATATCCCCTACTTGGCTGATGCTTTTTTTTCATTCTGAGCCTGTGTTCATTATCTTACAGGTACTTCCTTTGTTGCCACAATGTAACAGTCTCATTGGTGGTATAACAAGACGGCTCTACAATAAAAATAAAAGAAAAAACAAAGAAAGGAAAAAAATGGGACTGGTGAGAGCAGGAGAAAACTTCAAGTGCCAAGAATTTCATTTTCTCAGCATTTATTTTAATGCAAGCACTGGGATGCATTATGACCCCCTAGTGGCAGAGAGCTAGGGTGTCCATGCTAGCTGACAACATGTGAGAACTATAAGACACTTTAATTACAGTCAAAAGCAGAATTTACAGTCAGGAATTTACAAAAAATGGGTGGCAAGAAGCCTCTCTTTTTCTCCCTTTCTATCTGGCTCTTTCTTTCAAAACCACAGGGTAGGAACAGAAAATATTAGTAAAAAAAATGACTAATTACAATACATTTGTGACATACTAAGATGAACAAATTCCTGCAGTTAGTGATGAATACTTTATAGGGGAGTATTCTTAGTCAGTAGTCTGTGAAATAGGTTTAAATATTCGGCCTTTGAGCAAAGTGTCTAGAAAATGCCCCTTTTACCTGCTATGAATATAATAATTAGAATGCAAAGAGGCCTTCTTTTACGTGATTGTGGAGGGCAACAGCTTGGATGGCAGTTTTACCTTCTGAGTTATTTTTAATTGCTGTACTATATTTTTGAATCAATTAGTTAATTGGGAAGGTATCACTAAACTACCTTAAAAGGAAAGATGTATAGCACAGGGATCCTTGTTTGAAAGTTGGCATAAGCTTGGCCAAGATGGTAGTGGGGAGAAGATGACACTTCTGCAACTATTATTTTGTAGGATCCTCACTGGGACTTTATAATAAATGACCCACATGACATTAGTTGTCTACGCTTACAGTTCTCTGGACAATAATATGCCTATGATATTACTATTGTTAAATGTTATTATATGTATCGGAGATTATTGTAAATTCTGGTTTTGGGGTGAACTGCTGCCAGTGGCTGATAATTTGTTGCCAATATCAGATATGCCATCTCTCAGGAAGAATTTATTTTTAGCTTTGTGTCCCATTACATTCTTTTCCTTGTTTAGCATCTTTGTCAGAGTGCAATGATCATATCTTAACCTGTATCCATTGATTTTTGTTTTATATTCCACCTAATTTTAGAAAACATTTAAGAAAGCTAAAGTAATAAATTGTTGATCCCAAACAGGATGACTTCTTTCTTATGACTTAGGTTTATGATTTTAAAAGCATGCAAAATATGTCATACTATTGATTAGAAGTTTCCCAGGCTCTTTTTCATTTCCTTTTTAGATTGCATATCTCTTAACTTCTGAGTTTGCGCTGTTTTATAGAAATGAAAGATCAAATATTAATGTTTCCAGAGGATTAGTCAAAATTCAAAAGAGTCATAGGCCATCGTTGTTTGCATGCTTTTAAGGAAAAATCACCTTGAAATTAGCAGAAGAGATTGAAATCTTCAAAATTAGACTATGTGTCTTCCACATGGTAGGAAAGCCAATAGGGACTGTGATGGTGGAAATTCTTTGTATATTTTTCTTACGGATGCTCTTACCATGCTATATTGCAATTGTTTGTTTATATAGCCCCCTTTTTATTGGTCTGTGACATGAGGCAGAGTCCATATCATATGAATTTTATACTTCAGAAGCTCAAATCTTAAAACGCGGTGACTTTCATGGAGTAGTTGTTTTATAAGTATGTATTGAATGAATGAAGAATACAGAATTATCTTTTATGTTCCCTGGAGGAAAGGGGTTTCGCTAAAAAGGAACCACCTCCTTCAGCGTGTGTCCACAGCCTGACGCTGGAGGCTGGGATGCCAGGAGAGCAGTCTTAGTTTAGACTATTTCCCACAGCAATGAAGCTAGGCTGGCAGGGGGCCTCCTTATCATACTCACTAAGCCGAAACACCTGGGTAGTTACCCTGTTGATTTTCTGTCCAAAGAATACACGCAGGGAGTGAAACTGAGACCAGGTTCTACCTCATCCACTTGCCGCCGCCCAGGACCTCTCAGTGTGTTGTTACAACTGTCACAGACAGCAGCTCTATTGTTGAACTCTTTGCTCTGAAGGCTCTGATAGCATGTACGTTGCTACTCAAAGTTAAAGTCTCACAGTCTGTTCTCATGACAAAAATCCCTCAGGTAAAGGGGCTAATTAAATATACATGGGTTTTCCCTTTTGCCAAAGGACAGCCAAATACCACTTCCTTCACTTTTGCTTAAGGACAAGAGTATTTGAGTTTCAAAAAGGAATGCATTTTGTTCTAAAGTAAAATATGGCACCTATGAAATTGTATAAGATGTAATTTAAGGAAAACCAGCTCAGTATTATAACAGGATTTTCTTATCAAGCTCTCTCCAGATGCTGCAGCTGTCACGTAGGCCATGCCAATGTCTGGTGTCATGCCAGTTTGATGCAAGTTGGTTCCACTTGTCACCCTTTCAATTTCCCAGCTGGCCTCAATTTTAAAGGGCATATTAGCATTATCATAGCAATCTTAAAGATGTGCCTTGGCTTGACTTTAAGCCCTTTTTGTTTCTAAGTCACAAAGTATAATGAAATACCACCGAGATAAAAAGGATTTTATTGTCTATATATGACATCAAATACTCTAATCTCTGACCAAAGAAATTGAAGGTTTTTAAAAAGGTTGCTCTAAGAGATACACTGCAGTGTAGCATCAAAGAGAATGAGAGGTACTTTAGAACACACTGGTTTAAATAACGGGGGGGGTGTACTTTCCCTTGCACATTTTGAAAAACCCCATGCCTATCATGTGCACAGAAATAGTTTTAATGGAAGTCTTCAAAAGAGTACAGAATTGTGTGACAAAATAGAAAAACCACAAAACATAACATAAATTCACTCTAAATTATTAAACAGTAAAGTTACTTGCTCTGTCAATTATAGATGGCAAAATTCAAGCTTGCTTAAAATACAGATGTTTATTTTACCTTAATATCTTCAGATCCCTTCTGTTCGGGTGTTGTGTTGCTGCCTTAATATTACATTATTAAATTTTGTGATAAGGATGCTTAAGATAAAGGAAAGTCTCTGAGAAACTATTAGCTGTTAGTAATGTTACTTGACACCTTCAATCATCACTAAGGAATCTGTATAATTTAAAGATGAAGACAGAACATTTTTTTTAATTTGGTATGTATTATTTTTATCTCCTGTTATCTCAGAAACTCTTTTCATCTACAAAATAAAAATAATGATATCTACTTCACTGGGTTACTGTGAGGGAATAGAATAAATAAAACCTCAGCAGTGTGCTGGGAATGTGGTAAGTATTCCATAGTTACTGGACTCGCACTCTCAAACACAAAAAAACATGTGCACACACATGCACAGGTGCATGCACACATACTTTTTGGAAATCTACAACAGAAAAACATGTCTGTACTGGTTGCATGAGTCTGGTTAATTTTTTTTTTATTTAAATGTATCTTTTTATTTTTTTTTTATTTCGGCATATTATGGGGGTACAGATTTTAAGGTTTCAATAAATGCCCATTTCCTCCCCTCCCCCCAAAAGTCTGAGTCTCCATCATGACCATCCCCCAGATGGTGCACATCTCACTCATTATGTATGTATATACCCGCCCCCCTCCCCCCTCCCACCTGCCCAATACCCTATTACTGTGGTACCTATGTGTCCACTTAGGTGCTACTCAGTTAATACCAGTTTGCTGGAGAATATATCTGGTTAATTTTGAGAGCTAATCTAAAATTATTTAAAAATCATTAGGACTCTGAACTGCACTATGTAGAAACAGCAAATCTTTGCCCTGGTGGAGGAAATAGAAGGCTGTGTATATTTCCTTATTATGTAATCAAAGTGAAATTTCAGAACTGGAATATCTTTAGATCTATAAATTCCCAGTCCAGCATTAGAATAAAATATGTCCTCAATATAATGGATTTATAATTGTCTACTGCCCTCATTTTGTCCTGGAACAGTGAATATCACCACTTCTCAAAGGGATGGATCAAGACACAGACAGATTGGGTCAGACTGTGAAAGAAATGATTTACATATTAAAAAATTAGTTACAAAGGAGCCATTAAATTACTTTTGCACAAATTAAGTTGTGTGTTCAGATCTGTCTTAGATGATTCCTTCAGTTGCCCCTTACTGAAGTAAGGGGAAACTAGTACAGAAAAAAATATACAAAAAGCAATTTGGGAGCTATTTTGTTGGTATGGGCCTACCACACTTTCTATATAGAAAAGTAGTAAATGGTAGTGGCTAAAGGCTTTGTTTCTGAACCTGGGTTTGAATTTTTGTTCTATCCTTATTAGCCGTGGGGACCTTGGGCAAGTTGCCTAATTTCTTTGCGATATTGACTCAGTTTCTTCATGTATAAAACATTAGTATCTATATCATAGTATTATTGTAATGACTAAGTAAATTTATAGAAATAAATTTATTGGAACTATACCTGCTATAAGTACTCTATTGTAATTTCATAACGGCATACACTAGAAACTTCACATGATTGACAGTGCATCACTTGTCTTGATGGAATGGTGGATCGTTTATATTTTGAATTGGTAGGATACAAATCTTAATTGATTGAGCTTCTAAACTCATTGTACCTATTCCTTTTCTGTTTATAGTTTGAGATCTGTGTATAAATCCTATGACATTAAGGATTAATAAACCTTTTTATTATGAACCATGGCAACCCGAATGCACTGAGTTCATTGGAAACATAAAAGGAAACTCACTTAATCCTTTCGTGTCTCAATTTGATAATGCTGCTCCTATGAAATTGTTTAGAGACTTAAGTAGGATACTGCTTGTAAAAGTGCCTAAGAAATAAGTGCTTAATTCACCTTTGTGGATTTTGAGTTTGACTTTCATTGTAAGGGAATCAAAGGTAAAATGTTTATATTAAAATTTCATATCAAATTTGTGACATATGCACTTTTAAATATAATAATTAGAGACAGCAGGAATGTTTCCAAACCATTGCTGTATCTGGGCAGGTTATGTTTGGGCTGCTTCAAGGCTGCTGGGGCCTTTTCTCTGATTGGATGTGATTTCTCCAACATGAACAGGCCTAGAACTCAATAATACCTATAATAGTTTTGACTCTACCACTAATCTTTCTGATTAAGAAGATGCAGATAAAATGCCTTCCTTATCACATTTCTAAAGTCAATGTGAAGACAAAATGTCACCTTGTAAAGTTCTACAAATATGTGGAATTTTATCCCTGGTGCCAGCAACTTACCACCAGAAGTCCCAGTCATGGTAGAATGGTCTTGTTTCCCATGATAAGAACTGCTTGGTTCAGAGCAAAATCAAGGACTTGGTACCAGACTTCAGCACAACTTCTTGATCCTCTTCTGTCACAGCTGTGTGATGTTAGGGAAGTCAATCAATCTCTCTAAGCCTCATTTAGACATCTGGAAAATGGGAATAATAACATGTACTTTGTGAGGGGAATATAGTGGATTGCCCCCATTCAACTTTCTGAAAGTGATGACTTTGAGGACTGATTTCTCTGCCATGTCTATTTCTGATGCTTTTAAAAAAAGTAGAGGTTCTCCATATTCACAGATGCTGATGGCCCAAACAAAATCCTGTTTAGGATGTTATTGGTGGGTGTAGTGAGGGTACTCTAGTCAGATTAGTGCACCATGAACCTGTGAGTGCTGATTCCACAGATATAAATAAGTTGAATGTGCCATATGTGTCTCATTATTTTAATAGACACTGCCTCTGTTTCCCACACACAGGTTGGCTTTTGAGGGTGTCTTATCTTGGGTAGTTGGAAGATTCATTTTTTAATTTCAGAATATTATGGGGGTACAAACATTTTGGTTACATGAATTGTTTTGTACACCTTGAGTCAAAGTTATAAGTGTGTCTATCACCCAGATAGTGTGCATTGTATCTGTTAGGTGTGAATTTACCCATAGATTCATTTGTTAATATTTAAATTTTATTTTTTAGAATATTCAGAGTGCTGAAAAGGAAACAGTAGTTCATATGAAAATTGTGTTTCCCTCATAGCCCAATTTCCATTGACAACCATTTTTCAACTCTTGTAGCTATTACTTCTTTATTTACAGTATTATTCTTAAAAATGACAGTACTATTTCTTAATATTTCAATTTTAGATGTTTTCTATCTTATTTCTACTCTTTAGGACTTAGAAATTAGAATTAGAATTTAGAATTTAGCTCTCCTTTATTATCCATTACATCAAAACAGATCTCCTTCTTCTATCTTTGAATTATAGTTGTAACTCCATGTTGACAAGTTTTCATTATCAAAAAGATGCAACTTCTTTTAGCCAAGGAATATTGTATTAGTTTGTTTCCTTTGTTGAAGATCTTTGAGTGCTCTTTTGTGTGTGTGTGTGTGCAATTAATTGGCTCTTTTATTTCATTTGCTTGAGACTTGTCTTGTTCTAGTTTTCCACAAAGTCAAACTTGTCTGAAATCCATTATTTCATTTTTTCTTTTTCCTAGTGATATTTCAGAAACTATTCTTCATTTGTGTGGCTTATGCCTATCTAGCCATCAACGAAATTGTCATTCTGGGTCTTCCTTTTGTGTTTTTAGTGATTCTCTTTACCTCCCTTCTGTGTTTAGTTCTTGTTCTTAGATTCCCATGTCTTCTTCATTATTGATTTTTTCTTGATTTTTTTTTCCTGGTTCCTCTAGTTGCCGAATGAACTTTCAGTACTCTCTTTATTTGGCATCCCATCCTTAACACCAATAAGCCATTTGTTTGTAACAACTAGTGCTTGTGGTACTTTGATCTTTTGCATGCAAACTGGAAAGCAAAAGGAGATATCTCCATTACAAATACAATATCTTTCTTGTAACAGAGTATTGATTTCTTAATTATAGTGACTGAATTATTCGAGTCTTTAGATTGTACTCAAACTGCCCAGTGCAGCAGACCCGATGTCAAAGCTCTGTAACTTAAATATGTTATGATTTTCCATTTTGACTTGATAGCTGCTATGTTTCAGGTTATTTGTAACTCTTGTTGATTATTTATAAAAAGCTCTGGAATTTTTGTGTGATCATATATTGTCAGTATAGCTACAAAAAAAAAATCTCATAAATAAAATCTAAAAAGCAAAAGAATATATAAAAACCTATTTTTATAAATGTCCCTGATGCCATAGAACTCCAAATTTAATACGTAGAAAAAGAAACATTTTAATAAGGATCAATGACAAATCTATTATGTAGTTGAAAAGATAAATTTTGACAAAAAGTTATAATAATATTAAAGGATTTCTATTACTTGTAGTTCATAAATTTGGAAACTTTGGGAAATATAAGAAGTGAAGAAGGAGTGCATACCAGCTAACAGTTTATAGTTATCTTTTAAATAAGTTAAAAAATTGTAAAATATGCTTCAATGATAACTATTGAATGCATAGTGGGTAGTAAAAGCAGTCCTACAAGAACCTTCTAAACATATACCTTTTATTAGATTTTTTTTCTTTAGACTCTTGTACAACTTAGAAGTTTCTGACATAGGGCGAGGGATGGATTCAGAATGTTTTACTTTTTATTTCAGATATTGTTCCTTCCATTAGGCAAAGGAGCAAAGAAATACTGCTAATATTCACAGATATGGTAGTAATTAAAAATGGAGAGTGGTCACTTTGAGTCTCACAGCCTGAGACCTTCCTCAATGCAGGCTAATAAATATTTATTGAGGACCTACTATGTATCTAAGACAAATTGATGATGGACACCAAAGATCACCAAGATAAGGAAAGGGTCTCCATTCTCAAGGTGCTTAAAACCTAATGGGGCTGACTGAATATACACAAATCTCCATGACCCAAAATAAAAGGTGAAGTTCCAGAGTAGAGAACTTAGCCACATAGTATGGGTACATAGAGAAGAGATCATTCAATTCTGACCAGGGAACTTCAGAAAATCTTCAAAGAAGAGGTGAATTCTGTGTCTTGAATAGTAGTAGGATAATTCAAAAGGAAAGGGATTAAGGATATATGACATGTTATATACACTGCCACACAGCCTACAAAATTTTTACAGGTGTCTTTTATTTTATAGTTATTGTCCATTTTACAAATAAGAAATGTTAAAAAGCCTAAATGACTTTCTTAAAGTCATATTTTTTTTACAAGTGGTTAGGGATGGCACAGTTGAAAAATGCTTCCAAAATCCAATCTGATGATGGTTTTAAGTATAATCCACTCTTATGATGCTATGGTTGGCAGAGACCTAGAAATGTCAGTCTCACCAAATGTGATTTTGTGTACAGGAACAGAGTGTTTCTTTGATTCTAAATTACCCCTGCAATGATTCTAAAAATTATTTTCCACAGTGAAAATAGGGCCCTTCCAAATCTTCCAGATCATCAGGATGACCCAAAAGGATATTTTAAGAACACACTTTCCAGCCTTCATCACCACTAATCACCTCTGCCTATTTTAACTGAAAAACTAGGAATAGTGCTAATAAATCAGTATTTTTAATTGCTCCTCAGGTAACTGGCATCTGTTAGAAATGGAATATACTGTTCAAAATGGTAAAATGAGAAATGTAATTATTTTATCCAAATCACTATATTTTTCCAAGATAAAATTTTGTATTACATCACCTATATATATAACTAATGCATTTTTTTTTTTGGTATAGCAAGGGACACTGATGTGAAACCAAAGATGACAATACCATATGATTAAAATTTGGAAATATATGATTTCCTAGTTCAGCTAAGAATGAATGCACATTTCTTCCAAAGATTTCCACTGAAGAGCCCTGTCAGGCCCAGACAATTTAGTAATTGAGCTGGCTCTAGGTATAGTGTAGTTACTGTTCCAAATTTCACAAAAACTATTTATTTGTATATACTTGATTTTGTCATTTAAGGAGGAAATACAATTACAATAAGGTTTATGCAACAAGTATTGTTTAAAAGCAAATTCTCCTTATTCTGAGCGGGTTGAGTGTTTTGCTGAAGGCATCCCAACTGTGGTAAAACACAGACATTTATTCAAATCCCAGCTTTGGCACTTATTTTTATGATTTTTCACAAATTATTTAAAGTTATAAGCCTTGATTTTATCATTCATACTAATTAAGGTAGGAGGTTTATCAGGTTTCTTAACCAATGAACATAGAAAAATTAGCCTCACAGTGCCTGGCCCACAATAGATACTAAAATAAGCATTCAATCATATCTGCTTTCAGCCTCCATGGTTCTCATATTTATCTTTATTAAATAACACTTTGATCATAGCTTTTTTATGCTGGTATAAAATTCCTTGAGAATTCCTAAAATTCTATGATTTCTATAGAACTCTTTAATTCTATGAGATTATTCTCCTTACTGTTATGGGCTAAATTTGTTCCCTCAAAATATATATGCTGAAGCCTTATCTTCCAGGACTTCAATGTGATTGCATCTGGAGGTAGGATTCTTAGAGAAGTGATTAAGTTAAGTTAACCATTCTTAGAGAAGTGATTAAGTTAATATGAGGTGATTTACATGGGCCCCATCCACTGTGATCCTGTTCATAAGAAAAAAAAGAAATTTGGACACAGATAGGTGCAGAAGGAAGACCACGTAAAAAGAAGAGGCCATCTACAAAACAATGGGAGAGATCTGCAGCAAATTTTCCCTTATTGCCCTGAGAACAAACCAACTGTTTTGCAACTTTGATCTCTTGAGTTCTACTCTACAAATATGAGAAAATCAGTTTATGTCGTTTAAGGCACCAAGTCTAAGGTACCTTGTTATAGAAGCCCTAGCAAACTAGTACATTTACATAGAGGCATATTTACATAAAATGTTGGTAATGTTAAGACATGTAGGTGTTCTTCTGCTCACAGTGATATTCCAGAGAGCAAGGTCTGTTGGAAGCACCTGGGAGATAAGGTGGCCCCAAATGCAATCCAGGACAGTAATTTTGCCTCACGCCATGTCACAATAATTAGTTAAAGGGATGGGCACACCACTTAATATTACAAGACCTCTTCAAATTGGTATTGGGTGTGAGGAGCCCTTCTTTGGTTGTGGAGTTGTGAGAATTTGGCATAGGTCAGAACTGCCAGTTGCCCTCTCCACAGGGAAGGGCCGGTCTAAACAGAGAAGCGACTTGGGGAGGTGAGAAGACTGAGATCTGACTGTGTGTATATCCCTGGTTTTAGTCTTCGACGAAGTAAGCTCTAGTCCTACCCTTCTTGAGTTGGTTATGTTTACCAAGACATAATTCAACACAGTCAAGAAAATCTTGATTATTAATAATACAGGAAATAAACAAATTGACGAAAAGCAGAAATACTAATAAACGTAATTTTTCCTAAAAATTTGGAGATGCTGCTCTTTTTCCTTGTTATAAATGGTAGGTAATATTTACTTTTTATTAAATAATATAGCATTTGTTGTAAAACAAATTTGAATAAGAACTCCAAAAAGGAAAAAGTGGTGTTTTTTACTTTACACTTTCTATCATTTCCTAGGATAAGCATAGCTATCCATTTATGTGTAATCTTTAAGAAATTTTTAGTATGTGTCCATATGGATATGTATTTTTATATACATATAAATTATATAATATTTTAATTAGATATTTTTCATACCATGATTTTCCCACAAAATCATGGGAAATTGGAATCATACTGTATCAAGTAGGTTGCTTTCAGCTATAAGTGATAAAATATCCAATTTACAGTGCCTTTGACATCAAGGAAATTTTCCTAATTCACATCACAATCTAGATGTGACATTTTCCTATAGCCAGGAGTTTAAGTGAGTGACATAATGACACCTTTAATACTATGCTTTATTTAGCATGTTGCAATGCACCAGCTACCATGGCCACAGGATGATTGGAACAGTTTCAAGTGCCACAACCAAACATCACAATATCCAGCAAGGAAGAGAAAAGCACTTCTTTTCATGTCTCCTATTGCTAGTGAGGAAAACCTTTTCCAGAAACCTACAAAGAGACTTCTTTCCCAAGCATTACTAAGGGGAATAAGAATTTCTATAATTGAATTATATCAATCATGTTCCCCTCGCCCCCCTGGACTCAGGAAGCAATCTTCTTAATTGAGTATAGTATACCAGAAGGTGAAACCCTAACAAAAGTCTCTGTTAGCAAGGAAGACTGAAGGGTATGAGGGTTGGTGCTTTGAAACTTGAGAGGATAACCACAGGTGTCTATACATATGAGATTTATATATGAGATGCACATCCCTGAAACTTTTTCTTAACCCAACATTATTTGTCTATGTAAACCTAGCTCATTTTTCAAATGGAAATGTAATATTTACCTTATTCACTTTTTAAAATTGAGGCTAAGTTCACATAACATAAGATTGACCATTTCACAGTGAACAATTTAGTGGCAATTAGTACACTCACAATTTTGTACAGCCACCAACTATATTTAATTCCTACAAACTTTAATGATGGCCTGGTTTCTCAGACCAAAGCTCAATGATCAATTTCATAACTAGGAAAAAATTCACATATTTTAGCACTGAAAAAAGTATGCTGCTCTCTTTCTCACTTAGAAAGCATGTCATATGTATGAAGAAGGTAAGCATGATTAAAAACTTGATCTCAGAAAATTTAGCCATCATATTAGTAAATCATTCTGGGCACATTGCTGTTATAACATGGTCATTTACTTTTCAGGTCTCTTAGAATTTCTAAAATATTTAAATATGTTTCATTCTTCAATTTCAATGTATTTTTTATACAATTCTATTTGGAGATTGTTAAAATTTAAATAAAAAACACTAAGGCAATTACCTTTCATGAAGTAGGTAGAAATGAAGACTTATATACTTTTATTTCAGTTAGCTTGAGGCAATTTTATAGTTGGGTGGAGGGCCAGGTAGGAAAAGTATGCTGCATATCATATTTTAAAAAGACAACCAGATGTAATTTATCTGGTTACTTAGGTTGACTATATCTTCAGAATTTGATCATAATCATTTAATATCATATTGGGATACTTTCAAATCTGCTGTGCCAGCCATGGATTGTTCTTTAAATTTGATATATGTCAAAAGAACTTTGTAGTTAAATATAGACTTGAGATTTCATGGCTAAGGTATGTCTGCTAGAAAAAAAATAAATGTTTGCAGAAACGAATCATTTTCCTTTTGGAGTTTGGAAACACCAGTGTATTTCCAGTGTTAACTCGTATCTCTGTTTCTGTCTCTCTCTTTCCTTTTTTTTTTTTTTTTCATTTTGTAACACATTATCTACTTAGCTTTTTGCACTGCATATATTGCAATCACATTACAGAACCTGAGAAATTAATTGACTCAATATCTCTGAAACTTGCTATTTAAATGTTTAGGGAAACTCATTACAGGAAAGATGAAACTGAAATTATTAAAAGTAGGTATTATGATTGCCTTCAAAAATGCATTCCAACTTAGGGGATGTTTCCTTCTAACATCTCATCACTAAAGGATGCACATCTTTCAATGATATTGTGATTTGTTATATAATAAGAAAAAATAAAATTATTGCAGAATTGGGATAAATTGCACGTACAGAAGTAATGTGAATTCTAGTTAATTGAGAGAGATTTAAAATAAGGAGAAGAAATCTGTGAGACTGTATGTCCATGTATTGTTATAAAGGAATGTTGAGCCCCATCTTGACAGGATTTTTAAGTCAAATTGACAATGTCCTAGGATGGGAAGCACTTCGAAGTAAGTGAAAGAGTGCAAAATCTGATGTTAAGCACATCTGAATCCTAATTCTTGCTCTGATAATTACAAGCTATATAAGCTTGCACAAACTATTTTAATTCTCTAAGACTCCATTTTATTACCAGATGAACAGGTTTTGTACTACTACTGTCTTTTTTCTGAATAGTATTAAATAAGATATTTGCAAATAAGCCATAAATAACCTACTTGCTGAGGGCAGTGCCATGCTAAGAGTAGATGCTAACAAAATTCTAGCTAACTGTACAGCATTCTGGTAGTTAGACTTATTTAGATGGTATTGCTAGGGATGAGTATCATACTGTCTTTTAAGCTAAAAGATATTTGGAAGGATGATTTGACCTGTGGTTCTCAATGTAGTTTTTACTTTGACATGCCTGAGGGATAGATAATGGTTTACTATAAAAGTGATGTCTAAAGTGTCCAGGATACATTTATTTACCTGTGTATGTGTGTGTGTGTATGTGCAAAATCTCTCAATTATTCTAACATCCATACTCTTCCTCCATCTGCTCCACTAGTTATAATTAATCACCACCTCCAACATGTAAATAAGAACATTTTACTTTTACCCTCATTTAACACTATACAGAATTTATTTAATATCCAAGTTTCAACAGATGAGGAAGGCATCACTTCAAATTTAATTAGTTTTAAAATAGAAAATTTTATGGAATCTTGGAGATTCATTGTTTTCTCCAGAAAAGTATGTTTTATTAGGTGGATTTATATAAAAAACACTGATATTGACATAATCCTAATCCCTGAGTTCCACTCAGGATAAGTCACTCATTTCCCTGTTACCCTTTTTGCGGAAACTGAAGTATATGATATCTAATTATTTATTGAAGAAATGTATACATTCATGCTGCTGCTTTTTCTTGCTGCCTCTCATAGCTGATTTTGCTGTGATTTTTTTTTTTTTAACTTGTGGCAAATGTGGAAATCAAAGAAGCAAATTTATAGGAAAGTTGAGGGTGAAGTTTTGATAGGATTAAAGCTATCTGGGCCATGTCCTCAAAGACCTTAAAACATTATATAGAGGAACTCTTGATGTCTTTGTCTACTTTCTCTCCCTTTCCTCATCCCTGCTGCCAGCCTATCAAATCCACTTTATTATAAGGGGGTGGGCCTGACTATAGGAATTGACATTCAAGGTACTTCTTTACTGGGACTGACCCTAACTAATACAACTGTAAAGAGGGCCATTTCCAGAGAATATGTCAGGACGTGTAAATTCTGTACAACCTATGAATCTAACAAATTTTGGCCAACTTGATGTAAAAGACACAAAGCAAAAGAAACAGATTTCTGTCAGAGCTATTCCTAGAATTCTTGAATGCAACCTAAGAACCCTCAGAATCAAGACTCTACAAGATTTAAAAAATGTCTAATACTCTTTTCGTTTTCTTTATCTGATTACCAGTATTTAAACTGCTTACGTGTCAGTTAAAAAAATATGTATATATAGTTTTGATTACAGGAAAATACAGCACCCTGAGGAAAATTGTTTTTACAGTGATTTTGTGAGTAAGACATTCTGTGTCATGATGCTATCGCCCACTTTCATACTTATGCTTATTAAGGGCTGTTTTGCCAGATTTAGGCATCAATAGAAAGTTATTACAAAGTTACTACATGAAGGAGGCATTTTCAAACAACATCATATGCTTTTAATTTACATTTCTCTTTTCATATTGGTTTTATCTTGTTAAAAATTATTTTAAGGTACACATATGGAAAATTTCCTTTAGGTAGAATAGTCAGATTGAAACTAAATCCTTGTTTGGATATTTTTGTAGAACAATATCTATTTCTACACTCCATATAACTTAGTTTAAATTATAGAATAAGGTTGACACAGATTTCATTTAAAAAGATCCATTGCAGAGAAGAATCTGGCACAATATCTCAATGTCTTGTTCTGACATTTAGGCATGGTGGATTTGCAGTAACATAGAAGGTTAGATACAGAAAGGACTTCACATGCATTCTTGTCCAACAATTTATAGATCAAGAAATCTGTGTAGAGAGATGAAATGATTTGTCCACTTAAGGATAAAAATGCTCAGGCTTAGATCAAGATAATATTTATTGCAGAGATATTAAATGCCAGGAACTGTACTTATACTGCATTTTGATTCTTACTGCAATCTTGTGAAGATGGCATTTTTATCCCTATTTTATAGATAAGAAGAATTTGATGACATAAGATGGTTTCCTGTATACCAGTTAGTTAGCAAGTGGTTAATGAGGTTTAAACCTAGTCATCTTTTTATACATAATAGAAAGGCAATAAATATTTGTTGGATTAATGGATGAATAAATGAATGGATTTAAAAGAATGATTTTAATGTGACTTTGTCCCCAGCACACCATTGGAGCTCCAATATATAATTATTTGTTTTAGTTTATACAATTCACAAAAGCTTAATTGACTTGTATAACCTTACCTCAGCACTTTCCACTAAGATTAATACAATTATAATGGCACATGTCTTTGCTGATAAAGAAATGACCCATAATTATTCATTATTAAATATATATGTGAAAATTTCAGACCCATCAAAAAATGATGCCTCAACCTAATTAACTTTGATTTATGATCTACCCAGGAAATGACTGTGAGTGGGCAGATAGTTAAGTCGTTATGCTCTTTCACATTACACTGAAATGGAAATAAGTGTGTATTTAATTGCTCACCCATGTGGCTTGTCTTCTGTTATAAAAAAGTTAGAATATTAGGACATGATTCAAATAATTTTGAATAATATGCAACCTAACTCACTGATAGCAAACACAATCAAATATATTTCTGATTATATTATTTTAAAAGTTTGACCAATTACTAGATAAATGATCACAGATAATTTCTGGATATAAAATAAGTTGTAGATATTTTTTAAAATAAAATTATTTTAACTGTAAATTATGTTGAGAATATTATCAGTTCTACTTGGTAATTAAAGTTCTGTACCAACAGTAATATTTAATTCTGCTTGTAGATGTACACATGGTAATCAAAATCTATAACAATTACTTTTCATTCATTTATAGAGTAGACATGAAAACCCACCAGATTTTTCTGGAAGTTAGTGCTTCCAATGATAGAAGTGGTAGCAAAATGCAAAGAGAGTAAAAAGTTGTCAAATGATGGATGTTTTATGCCATTGGAATGTAGATAGATATTGTTTGTGTTTTTTCTGAGAATAGTGATTTTCTTTTTCTTTTTTTTTTATTTATTTTATTTATTTATTTATTTTTTTATTTTAGTGTATTATGGGGGTACATGTGTTAAGGTTACATATATTGCCCATACCACCTTCCCTCCTCAAGTAAGAGCTTCAAGCATGTCCATCCCCCTAATGTTGCACATCTTACTCGTTGTGGTTGTATATACCCATCCCCTCTTCCCCTCTCCCACCCTCCTGACACCCGAGAGATGTTACTCCTATATGTCCACTTTCTTAATACAAATGAAATCTTTGTGAGAGTACTGTCCAGGACACTTAAATAAGACCAATCACTACCTTTTTTTTTCCTTTGCATTTTGTTAAGTAAACTTTATAAAATATAAATTAAGATAGAATAGCTTATATAGACCTAATTTTATATCAATGAGGTATAATAAAGTTACATAAACACTAACAAAAAGATGAACATTTGTATTAGAGATGCAATATTCTGGGTTTTAATGCCAATACTATTATTTACTAGCTGCAAAACCTTGGCCAGTTTTTTCTCTCTCTGAACCTCAATTCTTCTATCTATAAAATGGGATATAGGTAATATTTACATCACAGAGTTTTAGGGAACAAAAAGTAAACTAATATTTACTTAGTATTTATTATATGCTTAGTAGGCATTTTTAAACAAGCCAGTAATCTTTTAATCTTTAAAACAACAATGTGCAATAAGAACTATAACCCCCATCATATTCAAGATAAAAAAAATAATTTCCCCATGTTTACATAGTTCAATGTGATTGAGAAGGAAGAAAAATTCCTTTGATTCAAACTTGGGGCTACTTGATTTAAAAGTCATATTCTTTGCACTATACCAAAATGGTAACATAGCACGAGGAAATAGTACATGGTTGACACTCACCAACTGTGGAATATAAGTGGATGTGGGAGCTTTCTCACACTCGATACAAAATTTACCCTCTTTTCTAATCTCATTTTTCTCTTTAGTTTCAATTTAAAAGAGAAATCAGAGGAATACATTCCATGTGCATGTGTTTGTGTATTCATGTGTATGTGTGTGCATGCGTGTGTGTGTGTGAGTGCTTTTTAATTTATGACCTAAACTAGATTCAAGTTTTGTTGAACATTTTCTCTGATCAAAAAATGACTTAATTTCAATTTGATTCTCAAATAACTAACCAATAGGGGGCATGAGAGCACTACTGTTGTCACTGATGCTTGTCTGGTTTAACGATGGTTTTCATCTGGCATTTCTAAAACACTTAAAATATCACTGTAGCTGGCCCAGTATTTGTAATTGCTAACTAGATCTAGTTGCTGAAATTTAGTTTATTAATACAGTGCTGTAGCTCTTTGCAATATTAATAAATCAAGCATTTTGATTAGGAAGGCATGTGTAGGGGAAAGAGTTAAGATTGGGTATTCAAATGAAAGTAATTAAAATGAACACAGAGCTGAAAATGAAAATGTGACGCACATAAATGGCCCTATTATTGCAAGATAGCAGAATGCTGTTCAGGCATTTTTCCTGTAACTGAGCGGACCTCCTAGTTAATTGTCTATTCCCTCACACATTTCCCACTAAAAAATTTGTCTCTGTTATTTATAATAAGAAAAAATTTAAAAGGGAGAGTCCAAAAAGTTTAGGGCTGAATTATTAGAATAAATCACCATTCAAAAGAAATCTAATAATATACAGTTTGTTTTTATTTATATAATGCCAAATAGATAATTATTTGTCTTGTAATTGTTGATCAGATGCTGCTGACCAATGCATACATCAGAAGAGAATGAGGAGGGAAGTCGTACTTGGTTTGTTCCCTGCCTCTCATAAAGAAATTCAAGAGTCCTCAGAACTTTTAGGCAAGCTGTAGAGCCTTAGGAATATAACTTTTATCTTGGAATTTTCCCAAAACTTGCCAGAAAAGCCTTGTTTTTCTTACAAATGGAAGGACGAGAGATGTGAATTGTTTCCCTTGTGGCTGAAACAGGATAGAATGAGGTGAGGAGGCAGAGTTGTGGGTTAAAGGGGGAAAAGGTGAATGGCAAATTGTGCTGTATACTTGCTTTTGGTTCTTAAATAACTCACTTGTCTCCCCAGAGGAGACTTACTCAATGGTCATACCCCAGATTTCTTGATGAGCTGTGGCATTATGATAAGGGTTTGCCAGCAAGTTAATTTGACTCCACCTCTTACTCTCATATTTCCCTGTGAGTATCATATAACTGAGTTCCAGATATGTTGGTTTTGTATAACAGTATGGCTATTGCATATTATCAATGTGTTGACTATGACATCTTCTACTCGGTTGTAGGAGATGTGTCTGTGGCCTTAAAGTGCTGGGATGAAGAGCAATTCCATGAAAATTTTCCTTTGTGAAAAGCCAGTTATGTAGATGTCTTTGGGATCTTTTGTAGTTGGTAAGCCAGAGTCTGCCTAGATTTTCACCTTCATGAGACATAAAATGGATCATAACTCTAAGAGGGGTTAGAGCCCAATTATAAGATTGAGTGGCTCTGTCCGGACACAGGGCCTATTTCAGATTGAGAAAATGATGAAGCAATTGCCTATTCTTTACCATTGTGTTTCCATTATCAGCCTTTATTTTTGCTTATTTCTGCTTCTCTTCCCATTTAGCCCTAAAGACTATTTCTTTCTCTGTTGCTTCTCTCTCATTCCACATATTTGATCCACCTCTGCTGAAATTCATATTCCCAGTCATATTAGAATTTAAATGAGAACTCAGTTAAAGAACAACTAAAATTTGTTTTTCAAACAAACTTCTCCTGATTTAGTAAAAGGATACAACTCACAATGTTCAGAAAGTCTAAATTTTTGCCTCAATTTCTACTTCTTAGAATTTTATAAACATGGTCGGGCATGGTGGGACATACCTGTAGTCCCGGTTTCTCTGGAGGCCAAGGTAGGAGGATTGCTTGAGCTCAGGAGTTTGAGGTTGCTGTGAGCTATGATGAGCCACTGTATTCTAGCCCCAATGACAGAGTGAGAACCTGCCTCAAACAAAAACCAAAACCAAATAAAACAAAATCCAAACCAAAACAAAAAAGAATTTAATAAACATTTTTTTATTTTAAATAATTAAAATGAAGTCTGCAATGCAACCCTGCTCTTGAAAGTAGTGCTTTAATTTTGTTTTGATAGTGGTTAGTAATAGATATTCTCTAATCCATGCTCCTTTGTCTAGTTCCTCTTGTGACCAATAGAACATATTTGGTCAGTAGCCATGGAATTGAGTGAAGTTAACTGGTCCATATGGCAATTGAACTTGCAATCTTGACTTCATTAACACTATACTCCAACCAGCTGAGCTAGCAAGCCAAGAAAATCAAATTAAACACTATATAGAGCTCTGGTTAATTACATTTTCCTCTTTTGGGCTGTTCATTATAGTCACTTTCACCAATTACCAGCTTCTACAGGGTGAGGACTGAGTCTATGGGACTCTTGTTCATTTCATTCTTTATGTTGAAATTGTAGACTGGAATGTACTATTTAAATTCAGGAAGCAAAGTCATGAGCATATATCAGCAAAATTATGGTACCCAGTGTTCTTTGTCAGAGGCTGGAGTAGCACATTTCAAACATCCCAAGAGGAAAGCTGCTGCATTTTTAGGCAAAACGGGTGATGGGAATGGTTTTGGCTGTTTTTTGATCCATTTTCTGTGCACCTCCTTTCTAGTCTCTGAATCTTTCTGCCTTGAGTTTCTAGTTTACTTTGTGTTAGAATATGTATTTGTGCTTTCTCATGAAGCCTGGATTGCAGGTGAAATTTGACTTGTAGTCATGCTTAATGACCTGGCACCCCAGCATTCTATCTGAAGTTCAAATCCATTGTGCTCAGAAATCTGACTTTCTAAGTAGCATGTCCAAACAACAACAATCTGTCTGTGATTCTTGATAATTAATCCAGTGTTCTACTCATTAGGCAGCAGTGTGAACAGGATATAATTCTTTCTTTGCCTAAATTGCCAGGCTTGGATAATAGTTTTGCTAAATTTAATTTCATTAATTAACATTTTGACACATATGCTTTTGTAAATTTCTTAGGCATTTACTAGATTAATGTTTTATGATGAACTAACATGTCAACAAATATTGTGTCTGAAATGTTTAAATAGGCTGAATCTTTGAATACATTGTTGACATTACTTTATGATGCATTATTTAAGATGTTTTTTTGAGATTGAGAGGAGCTGATGATTATAGGCTCAAGGAGTGCCTCTTAATACAGCCTTTTAGATTGTATTGCTCTGTAGATTAAGACAATTTAGGAGACAGTTTAGTAGACTAAGATAAATGCTAATATTATAGTTAAACATTATAGACTATCTTAGTATTCAAGTTTTGAAAGGAATAGTTTTTTTGTATCACTTTTACCTGAAATAGTCATATTTTAATTTATTTTCTTAGAGGAAAAAGCCAGGTTTTTATGACATATACATAGAGATCATCCACTTCTACTTCATTTTACAGACGGGAGAGGGGGAGAAAGAAAGAAAAAACAAAGATACAAAGAGGGAAGAATCTGCTAGGCAACTTAGTATTAGAGTCAAGGGTAGAACCCAGGTCTCCAAGTGTTATAGACTTGTGTCCTACCCCCTCTACCAATCCATTCACTGAAGCCCTAACCCCCAGTGTGACTGTACTTGAAAATAGGGTCTTTAAGAAGTTAAACAAGATTAAATGATGTCATAAGAATGAGGCACTAATCCAAAAGGAATGAAGTCCTTACATGAACATCAGAAGAGTGGTGTGCAGAGGTAAAGCCATGTGAGGAACAGTGAAAAGGTCCCAGTCTGTGGATTTTTTTTCTTTGTTTAGGGCAACCAGAGCTAATATACCAAGTTTCTGCTCAAAGTTCTTCTGTTATCCAATACTACTACTTCTGTGGTTAACAAAAAGCTCACCTTTTAGCTGTGACATATATCATTCAATAGGTCACAAGAGTTGACCTTCTTTTTTAGCATAGTGAAGTTAATTTTGAAATCAAATAATGGTAATCATTGGCAATGTTTGGCAACTACTGATCCCTCCTCTGACCTCAGAGCCTGGCACAGACATTGACACAGACCTTATGATAATCTGCCTCAGGACCTCCTTCTTCCTTCTCTTTCTTACTTTCAAAAGACACTCTCAAAAATAATTGTCACTTTACTATTTCATCTCAATAATCCTACATTTTATCTCTGGAAGAGATAGATTTTTATCAGTTTCTCTTATTCATTTTCCATACAAAATTCTTGTCAAGGGCTGGGCACTGTGGCTCATGCCTATAATCCCAGCACTATGGGAGGCTGAGGTGGGAGGGTCGCTTGAGCTCAAGAGTTCTAGACCAGCCTGAGCAACCGCAAAACCCCGTCTCTACTAAAACTGGAAAAAATTAGCCATGTATGGTGGTGCACACCTGTAGTTTCAGCTAATTAGGGAGTCCAGGGCAAGAGGATGGCTTGAGTCCAGGAGTTTGAGGTTGCTGTGAGCTAGGCTGACACTGTAGCACTGTAGCCTGGGTGACAGAGTGAGACTCTGTCTCAAAAAAAAAAAAAAAAATTCTTGTCAGCTTTTTGACCCATGGAGAATAAGACCTGGAATGAAAGACTACTGTATAATTTAAAAATTAGGGGAAAACAGCTCAATAATTTAACAAATTTCTTTATTATAAGCATAATACAGATGAAAATAAATTATTTTTTAGGAGAACTAGTAGCATATATTTTATGTTGTTATTTTTGTTGTAGATTTTTAATATAAAGGCATGAGAGAGATACAGATTTAAATAATGAAATTAGCAACATTTGCTGAATTACTTACTTCATTTGGTGACTGAAATCTCCTTCCTTTCAATATTTCTGTAAAATTAACTCTTGGTATTAAAGACTTTATTTAAGAATACTGGCTTGAGTAATAAGGAGTGAAGCTGCAAACTAAGGAGTTTAGAAAGAGGTCTTTAATGAGGTGATTTTAATTCAAAGTTAGAAGAATGAAAAGAAATTGATAGAAGTATGTTTAGTAATATTGTGGTATGAGACAAATATCAGTTTACTCCAGTCCCATATTTTCAGTCTATGTCACATTGAAAACCCTTTTTGAAACCAACCACCGGAATTGTAATGGTCTTGCTGCAGCTGATGTATTTTTTTTCTTACGGCTTTTCTTCAGAATCAAATGCCAGTGAAAAGAGGTATCCATTTTCCAGCAGTCTGTTGGATAAGTTGCACACTGGAAACTGAAATCAATTATAAATCTGACAACATAGTGGAATGTTCAGTTAACTTTAAACTGCCTTTGAGAGAACACAAGGGAGTTCTGAATAGTCTAATCACTTTTTCCAGAAGGCACCTGTGATTTTGCTAATTTGCCTCTGAAGAAGTCCATGAAGAGGGAAAGGAGAACATACGGTACTCAGTAGCTGAAGTAGGTAAACTGCTGTTTTGCACTTGTTTTCTCTTTATTCATCGTTTTGCCAGAGTAGCTATAAATTGGTTAGTTAAAAGGAAGCTTTATTCTCTTTTTTTCTTAGAATCTATGAAGTCTTAGGGTATATATCTGTACATGAATTGATTATTTGGAGATTTGGTGATGTTACAGAAGGAAACATCAGTATTTAATATGTTAAAACATAAAAGATTTCAAAGTCTAAAAGATCTTGTTGTTTCAAAGGATTTTGTGATTCTTGGTACACTTATCAGGAGTATCTAAAGTAACTACTGGTGATAATGCCCAGACTGCTACTAAAGTAGACACTACAATTCTTGGTTCTGGTGATAATGTTTATATATATATATATATCCCCACACACATACACACACGTGGTAGTCCCTCAATATCTGTGGGGGATTGGTTCCAGGACCTCCCCTGGATATCAAAATCCATGGATGCTCAAGTCCCTGATATGAATTTGCATAGTATTTGCATATAGCCTATGCATATTTTCCCACATACTTTAAATCATCTCTACATTACTTATAATACCAAATATAATATAAGTACTATGTAAATAGTTGTTATACTGTATTGTTTAGGGAATAATAGCATGAAAACAAGTCTGTACATGTTCAATACAAATGCAATTTTTTCCCCTGATATTTTCAAACTGTGGTTGGTTGAATCCTTGAGTGTGGGGCCCACAGATATGGAAGGTAAATTCTATATATACAGACACATATATGTGTATATACACACAAATGTATGTATATACACATATATACACACACATGCATGTGTTTATATAAAATATGTTTAAAAATATTTTGGACAAATAACTATATTCACAGAATTTGGGTGAATAAATTTAATTCTTGGAATATGTATTATGAGAATGTAATTCAGAGAAGAAAATATTATATTTATTAAGATATTCATTGCCACCTTATTATGACAACAAAATCTTGGAAGCTGTCCAAATGTCCAATAATTAAATACTGCAAATTGTACTGATACTACTCTGTGTAACATTTTGTCAGCCATAAAATAAAATTGTGGAGAATATAAAACAAAATTAGAAACTACTCAAGGTAAAATGTTATATGATGGAGAAGAAGAGATAATTATATAATTTTACATTTCCTCATTGGCCACTGTTCACTGAGTGCCCCTCAAATGTAACATATAAGGACCAAATTAACACCTCAAAACTGCTCTTCTGTCTGTATCCCTTTTCTTGTTGAACTTGATCACTATAAACACCAAACTTAGAATCTAAAAACCTTGGGTTTGTCCTTGCTGTTTCTCTTTCTGACAAAATCCACCATCTCCATTCTCCATTCTAATGGCCTATGCCCTACTTGGCCTGGCCTTCACTATATCATGACTTGTCACCTACGGCAACTATCTTAATGTCTCATCTTGCCCACCTCAGGCTCTCCCTTCTCTGACAAATATATTCCACTAAAACACATATGGGATCACATCAATGCTCTGCTTAGAAGGATTGATGGTTTTCCAGTACATATGGGATAAAATCTCAAATTCTTTTCATTAGATAAATGCTGACAAATATGAATTTGTATATTATCTCTCCAGATCACTAGTGAAGATTTTAAGATTTGAAAGAGTGTTTAGGGCTTTTTGTAAATAAATAAAGGATTTGTCAAGTTAGGGTCAGATGTTATATTGAAGATTTTGGGTGTAATAACCTATGTAGAAAGGTTTGACAGCCTAGTCCATATAACCCCAATTTTTGAAAAAGAGAACTACAGAATCCTATTTATGTGGGAATACATTTGAATGGACATAGATAAAGTTATGGAAGAATACATGCCACGTTTTAACATTGCATATAGATAAAGATTAATTGTTTTTAATTTATATATCTATTTGTTGGGTCAATGATTGTGGTAAATGTGTGGTGATTCATTGTGTTATATTTATTTAGAATTAAAATATTTTTTAAAAATAGGGCCTAGATTGCAAGAACAATTCAACAACATTGATAATAATTATTGTCTTAGATTAAGGGCCAGCAACAAGAGAAATATTTGCTTTCATTCTAGATTGCACAGTTCAATTCTCCAGGACAAGAAAGAAGAAAGGGATTTAGGGTAGATGTTCTTTACAATAGAGAATATACATAGCTTGAATATAATTTCAATTTTAGTATTTTTTCCTAGTATTTAATAGATACCAAACAGTGTAAGAATACTAATAACTTTAAAAAATCATAACTGTTTGGAGTTCATCTGTGACTCATGTTAAGGGAGAGAATAATTTCAAGTAGGTTGCATTTCCTTATCCTTGACATAAAAGACAAAGTACTGAGAGATTTTTGCCTGTTCAGCATTAGGCATAGGGAGTTGGATGTAAAAGACTATGAGTTGAGACAAACAAGATAATCACAATAACCTTCAATCCTCCTTCAAAGTGACAGAAAGAGTAAAAGACTTTTTAGGTTGTACCTAAACTCACATAAACAGAGTTCTAACAGCTGCTCCTAGGGAGGCTACAAGCAAGAATTGATTGGGTGCAGAGTTATCATTTGAATCTGCATAAGGATTAAAACATTTAATCAATAGATATTGAATAAGTAATTCGTACATGGTCTGCTAAAGGAGATATATGTTGCTGGTGTATTCCTTTAGAAAGGTTAAGTATTGTCTTTCTCAATCACTTTCAAGAACAATTAAGATTTTAATTAACAGAATCCTACTTTATTTGGAAAGAATTTTAAGCATTCATTTAGGGAAATTGCTCCATTTACTAGTTATTGCTGGGCTTGTTTGGCAAGCATCATGGAGAAAAGCAGCAGAAAGTAAAATTGCTTTCAGATAGATGCATCATTCAGCTATTCTTGATATCTGTAACCTAAACTTTTCATTTGCTTTAATGATTTTTGCTCTTTTAATGCTCTAAAATATATACTATATGGTGCTGAGTATAAAATGTATAATTAATTTGAAATAAATTTTCATTATGATTCTCATTCCCTGATTGATATAGTTCCATTCCTGCACACTATATTATCCTCATTTTTGTCAACCTCAATGATTTTTAAGAATACTAATAGGAATGAACTAAAAGGTGAAACTAGTAAGAAGAGAATTTTTTTAGGCCCACAAAAATATAATTTAAAATTGGCGACTGCATAATAAATCATTTATCAGTTCAAATGATGTTCATATAAAACTTTCTCATTAACACCCACCAATCATACCATTTCTGTTATATTTCTCCTCTACACTCTATTATTTGAATCAGTTGAGATTTAGCAAAGTAGGCAAGTTTCAGCACTCTCAAGTAGGCAAGGTAACTCTTCTCTTGTCTCCCATAATGTCATCTATGTACCTTCACCATATCCCATGCAATGTGTAGTGATATTGGTTTATTTCCTATTTTTCTTGCAAAAATGAATTCATAACTTTCCTAATATATATAAAATATTTATGAAGAGATAATTGAATAATAATATATACTTTATTTATGTACCATATATTTACCCCTTTCTTTCTTCTTTATTACTTTTCGCATTTCTGGTATCATCTTTCTTCTATCTAAAGACTTTCCTTTACTGTCATGTGTCATCAGTGTGGGTCTGGCTGACAACATATTTTCTCAGGTTATGTTTTCATTGGAATGTCTTCCATTGTTTTTCACTTTTAAAGGATATTTTTGCTGGGTATAGAATGTGAGGCCAGTAGTCTCCCTTCCCTTTACCCAATGATATTAAATGCATCAATCTATTTTCTCTACTTTTCCTCTTTGCTGTTGCAAAGTTAGCTTTCAGTCTTATTGCTACCTCTTTGGCTGTAATCAGTCTTTTTCTCTATTTTTTAAGATTCTAAAAGATTATTTTTTTTTCTCCTTATCTTCCTTGGTCCATGTATTATGATGTAGGTGAATGACTTTTCTTTACATTTATTTATACTGCTTGGAGTCCTCAAAACTTTTCATATTTGTAGATTGGTATATTTTATCAGTTTGGGAATTTGGGGGCTATTGTCTTTTCAAAAGTTGCTTTTCCCATATTGCTAATCCCTTCTCCTTCTGCAACTCATGCTGGATAACAGACTTAAACCTAACGTATGAAACTATTAGAATTCTAGAGGAAAATGTTGGAAACACTCTCCTAGACATCGGCCTAGGCAAAGAGTTTATGATATAGTCCCCAAAGGCAATCACAGCAGCAACAAAAATAAATAAATGGGATATGATCAAACTAAAAAGCTTCTGCACAGCCAAAGAAACAGTCATGAAAGTAAACAGACAACCTACAGAATGGGAGAAAATTTTTGCATCCTATGCATCTGATAAGGGCCTGATAACTAGAATCTACTTAGGACTCACGAAAATCAGCAAGAAAAAATCAAATAATCCTATTGAAAAGTGGGCAAAGGACTTGAACAGAAACTTTTCTAAAGAAGACAGAAGAATGGCCAACAAACACATGAAAAAATGCTCAACATCTTTAATCATCAGGGAAATGCAAATCAAAACCACAATGAGATATCAGTTAACTCCAGTGAGAATGGCCTTTATCAAAAAGTCCCCAAACAATAAATGCTGGCGTGGATGCAGAGAGAGAGGAACACTCCTACACTGCTGGTGGGACTGCAAACTAGGTCAACCTCTGTGGAAAGCAATATGGAGATACCTTAAAGCAATACAAGTGGATCTACCATTTGATCCAGTAATCCCATTACTGGACATCTACCCAAAAGACCCAATGACACTCTAGAAAAAAGACACCTGCACCTGAATGTTTATAGCAGCACAATTCATAATTGCAAGGCTGTGGAAACAGCCCAAGTGCCCATCAATCCAAGAATGGATTAATAAAATGTGGTATATGTATACCATGGAGTACTATTCAGCTCTAAGAAACAACAGTGATATAGCACATCTTATATTTTCCTGGTTAGAGCTGGAACCCATACTACTAAGTGAAGTATCCCAAGAATGGAAAAACAAGTACCATGTATACTCACCAGCAAACTGGTATTAACTGAGCAGCACCTAAGTGGACACATAGGAACTACAGTAATAGGGTATTGGGTAGGTGGGAGGGGAGAGGGGGGCGTATATACACACATAATGAATGAGATGTGCACCATCTGGGGGATGATCACGCTGGAAACTCAGACTTGTGAGGGGAGGAGGGAAAGGGCATTTTTTAAAACCTTAAAATTTGTACCCCCATAATATGCCGAAATAAAAAAAAATTGCATTTATGATAGACCTCACAATCTTTGTGTATGATACAAACTTTTTTTCTCATCATGCTTAAATTTGAATATATTTTATGAACTTATTTTATTTATTTTATGAAGTTATATTTTATGAACTTATTTTATTTATTTATATTTTATGAATATATTTTATGAACAACTCTCTAATCTTCTTTTCAACTTTATCCAACTTATTCAGTTCATAAACTCAATCACTATATTTTTAAAGTTTTTTATTGATTCTAGTTCTCTAGTAAAAACGTCCATTGTGTCATACATTTTTAAAACCATCTTAATCATAGTCATTTTAAAGTCCATTGCTAATAATGCCAACATCTTTATCATCTACTTTTTCTATTGCATTTTATTTTAGTCCTATTCCTAGGTATGCTTGTCAACTTTTGCTTAAATTCTAGACATTTTATATGAAAAATTGGAGACACTGCACAATGCCATCTTCCTGAAGAAAGGATTCACCCTGTTCTCTGGCAGGAAGCAGAGAAGCAGATTACCTTAGTCTTAAACAAGGATTGAATTGACTCTAGGCTGAGTTACAGTCTTTGTAATGATTGTTCTCCCTCTGCTTCCCACTCCTGGTGTGTAGTCCTACACGGTTTAAAACTGAGAATCTGAGGATTTCCTAAGACATCCCTTCATTGCTAGGACCTGAAATAGAACTTTGACTTCTAAATAACACAGCATGACAGACATGCCATGATTTTCAATTACTTTCTACCTATCTTTTTATATTCTTCTCTTGTGCATCTTATTCCATAAATATCTTGTGGAGAAAACCAATGCCCAGTTTTGAGTTTACTTCTCTGAGTCTACCTTCTCTCTGGATTTTGTCACTTCAAATCTGGGCTCCCACATCACCACAGACTTTAATTTTTCTCTCTCTGGATCTGTGAGTTACCAGAAGCTCTGTAGTCTATTCTGCATCTTAGTAGAAATTTGTTGTGTGGTTTTTGACCTCATGCTCTCTTTCAATAATTAGCAAGTGTTCAAAACCACAATGAGATGCCACTTATCCCCAGTGAGAATGGCCTTTATCAAAAAGTCCCAAGACAATAAATGCTGGTGTGGATGTGGAGAGAGAGGAACACTCCTACATTGCTGGTGGGACTGCAAACTAGTACAACCTCTGTGGAAAGCAATATGGAGATACCTCAAGACATACAAGTAGAAGTACCCTTTGATCCAGCAATCCCATTACTGGGCATCTACCCAAAAGAACAAAAGACATTCTGTAAAAAAGACATCTGCACTCAAATGTTTATAGCAGCACAATTCACAATTGCAAAGATGTGGAAACAACCCAAATGCCCATCAGTACATGAGAGCATTAATAAAATGTGTTATATGTACACCATGGAGTTCTACTCAGCCACAAAAAACAATGGTGATCTAGTACTTCTTATATTATCCTAGACAGAGCTGGAGCCCATTCTACTAAGTGAAGTATCACAAGAATGGAAAAACATGCACTGCATGTACTCACCATTAAATTGGTATTGACTGATCAACAATTAGATGCACATATAGTAATAACATTCATCGGGTATCAGGCAGATGGGAGTGGGGAGGAGGGGATGGGTCTATACATACCTAATGGGTGTGGTGCACACCGTCTGGGGGATGGACATGCTTGAAGCTCTGACTTGGGTGGGGCAAGGGCAGTATATGTAACCTAAACATTTATACCCCCGTAATATGTTGAAATAAAAAAATAGACAACGTCGGGCTTAGATTATATAGTTTACCCAGGGTCATTTAGCTAATGAGGTAAAAAGGAGAAGGGCTGGGGCTGTTTGATCCCAAGTCTTGTTCTTAACCACTATGCCCTGTGGCCTCTTGTACCAAAAGGAAGAACTTAACTTCTTCCTTATTAAAAAAATTATGTGGTGTATCTGAAATGCCATTGCAGTTTCTTCTCTGTTCCTTGGAACCTGGGTAGGGATGACACGAAATAGTAGATGCAGATGTCTGGGGGTCTTAACCTTAGTTTGGAAGACATGTGGTTACTTAATATGTTGAGAGCTCTGTCACAAATAATATGTTACTAATAAAGCACTGAAGTTAGAAAAAACAAAAAACAAGTGTCCTGAGGAGAAAAAGGCAGGAAGAAAATTGAGATCATTTCAGTGAGATTTATCTTAAACTATAGTTACTTTAGCAATTCCTTACACATTCCAACAAGTTTTTAAAATTTTATATGGCTTTTTATACTTTTATTTTCTTTTTAGTAATGTTAGTTGAATATAAATGATTCAATCGGAGCCAGAGCAGAAGACAATATTTGGTATCATTTTTAATGTAAAATGTAAACCATTTCTATATTTGGATTATTTCCCCAGTCTTATGTGTTTAAGAAAATAATTACCTGTATTCTTCTTTAGTCCTTAATCTCGTGTTCACTGACCTGCAATATTGAGCAGCTAACCCCTTGAAACTCTGTCTGACCACCTGGCAATTGTAGGCAACTCTTTACTGTCTAGCCTAGCTATAATAACTTTAGTTGTTATCTCTTTATATTGTATATTTGAATTGTTTTATTTATTAACTGTGATTATGTAGTTATAATACCTTTTTGATTAAGACAGTCATCCATTCCATGTTTTGTTACATTTATTATCCTGTTTACATTATATATATACATATATATATGCCATTTATTGTTTGACTATTTTATTATATAGATCATTCACTTACCTATAGTTTATTTGGTGTATAATGAGAGATCTAACCTGATTTTCTAAAAATCTAATTTGCTATAAGTTATTCCACCATTATTAATTTAATATTTTTCCTGCTCATTGATTTGTGATCTCTATTTATTATTATGTATTAGAGGTTATACTTTGGTAACATAGATTCTTTCAATTAATCTCTCCTTTCTTTATTAACATACTATTATATATGCATATAGTATAAATATTTGGAAGGACTGATTTTTTTATTTTGAAGGAATTTCACATTTTTTGAAATATAGTTTTCATTTGATTTTGGAATACATATCTCATTTTTTAATTTACCTTTTATTTTTTAATTTCAGCATATTACAGGGGTATAGATATTTAGGTTACATATACTGCCCTTGCCCCACCAGGGTCAGAGCTTCAAGTGTGTCCATGCCCCAGACAGTGTACACTGCACCCATTAGGTATGTATATACCCATCTCCTCCTCTCCCCTCCCAATTGCCTAACACCTGATGAATGTTATTACTATATGTGCATTTAAGTATTGATCAGTTAATATCAATTTGATGGTGAGTACATGTGTTGCTTGTTTTTCCATTCTTGTGATATTTCACTTAGTAGAAATATTTATCCAGCTTTATCCAGGATAATAAAGAGGTGCTATAGCACCATTGTTTTTTGTGGCTGAGTAGTACTTCATGGTATACATATACCACATTTTATTAATCCATTCATGAATTGGTGGGCACTTGGGTTGTTTCCACATTTTTGCAATTGTAAATTCTGCTGCTATAAACATTTGAGTGCAGATGTATTTTTTTCATAGAATGTCTTTTGTTCTTTTGGGTAGATGCCCAGTAATGGGACTGCTGAATCAAATGGTGGTTCTACTTGTATCTCTTTGCGGTATCTTCATATTGCTTTCCACAGAGGTTGTACTAGTTTGCAGTCCCACCAGAAGTGTGTGGATGTTCCTATCTCTTTGCATCCATGCCAACACTTATTGTTTTGGGACTTTTTGATAAAGGCGATTCTCACTGGAGATAAGTATTTACCTTTTTTTTTAAAGCAAAATCTTTTTCATATTTTTAATGAGAACTACATTGGTTAAAAGTATGTATTTAAAATTTCTTAGAATTAATTTTCTAGTACCAAATATTTCCTTTTTGGAATATAATGTTGATACCATTTCTTAAAACCACTTTCAGATTTTAAAATAGTTTGATATTCAATTTTATATTGGTTGTGCATATTTCTTTTATTTTTATATATTTCATATGTTTTTCCTATTACTGGCATTTATTTGGCATTGCATTTTACAAACTGGAATTAGATTTTCAAATATCTAATGATATTTACATATTCATATTTAAATGATTTTTAAATATTCATTTTTAAAAATGAATATTGTTAAATGATTTTTAAATATTCATATTTTATCTGGTCATTTTGCACTCTACTTTGTTTTTAATCCTTATTTTTTAGAATTAATGAAGAGCTTTTTAATTAAGCTATGGAATTATGACATGCAAATTATAGTAACTTAAGAATGTTCAGATTATGAGAAAATAATGACAATTTTAGCTCTAACTATTTAATAATTTTATTATATATTACTACTTTATTTTATTTTTTATTTATTTTTTATTTTTTTTTTTTACTTAACAGCCTCTCACCAGGATACTATTTTATTTTATTTTTTGTTTTGTTTTGTTTTTGTTTTTGAGACAGAGTCTCACTCTGTTGCCCAGGCTAGAGTGAGTGCCGTGGCGTCAGCCTAGCTCACAGCAACCTCAAACTCCTGGGCTCAAGCGATCCTCCTGCCTCAGCCTCCCGAGTAGCTGGGACTACAGGCATGCGCCACCATGCCCGGCTAATTTTTTGTATATATTAGTTGGCCAATTAATTTCTTTCTATTTATAGTAGAGACGGGGTCTCGCTCTTGCTCAGGCTGGTTTCGAACTCCTGACCTTGAGCAATCCGCCCGCCTTGGCCTCCCAGAGAGCTAGGATTACAGGTGTGAGCCACCGCGCCCGGCCCAGGATACTATTTTAGATCCTATTTTATAATTCCAAATGCCTCACAAATAACTTCATTATTAAGTGTACTGATTAATAATATTTGTTATAAATATTCTTTATACAATGATAGATGTGCCCTTAAAATTCTTATTAATATATTATTTTATAAATAAAATATTGAAGTGAATTAAATGATCCCTTCAAGTCTTTTAGCTATTCATATTATTATTGTTGTTTTTGTTGTTATCAATTTGTTTATTAAGCACCTTGGTGTGATAAGTTACATTATTAAGTTTCCTAACAGTTTCTTTAAGCTTTTATTTATCACATTAAAAACTATGCATAATGGATGACTTTTAAAATACATTATTAAATGTCTTTCTTTTTTTTATTGTCACAATAGCACTTAACATGAGATCTACTTTTAGCAAATTTTTGTATTGTCAAATATAGGCACAATATTGTTCAACACACCTCTAGAACTTATCTTGCATAACAGAACTTCATATTCATTGTTATTTTCTAAACTTTGTTTAAGTTTCACATATTGTGCCTAAAATTATCTTGTCTATAACTTACTTTTTTGTGCTACAATTGTTAGTTCTTAAAATCTATTATGTTTGCTATATGGGCAGAATTGCATAGGTTTTGAGCTATTCCTATGTGTTTGAAAGCTCATATAGTATCTATAATTTGTTATCTGAGAGTATTTATAGATAAAACTATCTGAACGGAAAACAAGTTTTATAGATTAATCGCTTGACAATTTTATCAATTTGTTTTCTTGTTATTTGTGTAAAATGAAATTAAATTTGGTCGAAAGCAGGCTTTTACCCAGCAATATATAAACAAACTATAATCTAAGTTGTTATTCTTTAATAAATAAGTGAGGAATCACAGTAGCCAATTACAATCACAAATCACTTGGCCAGTCACAGTAGCCAAGCTTCAACCAATCACAGGCTGCAAACTGCTCAGACATATTCAAATAAGGCAAAGGTTGAGCAGTAAACAATCAGGCTATTTTGTATGTCACTTCTTATTTTTATCTATAAATATTACCTGCTTTGCTGGGTGGAGCTGTCTGAACCTTTACTGCTTGTTTAAAGTTTTTAATACTGGGTTTTACTTGCATTTAAAAATTTTTTGTTCAGGCAATTTTGGCAATTTCTAGTTTCATAGAAACTGTCCATTTCTTTGTAAGTTGCATCATACTGGCACATAGAACAATATTTTCTAAAATTTCCCATTACAAAAAAACGTATCTTATTCTACTTGTCATTGTTTTGTCTAATCTTGTCATTGTTTCACATTTTTCCCTTTAGTCATTATGTTGATTAAAACAAAACAACTAAAACAAACAAAAAAATGAATTATTAACCTTGCCCAAAGAACTCTACCACACTCCATGTAAAGATGGAGAGCAGGGATTATTCTCAGCTTTACCAGTAAATCCCAATGTTGACATAATCTTTGTTTTTGATATGGAGCTAGAAGTTAGATTCATATGTTTAGAATCTCACAATTTTTGATCCACAACAGGTACAATATTTGAAGAAGAAAAACTTCCTTGCTCTGAGGCTCTAACCTGGGCAATCTGAAGTAAGAAGATCAGCAGAAGCAAGGCTGATTCATGCAATCCCTGAGGTTTTATACCACCAATAAACAATGACTAAAAAACACCCAAGCACAAGGATCAAGTATAATAACCAGTATCAGTACAAGGCCTCGATCTAGGTCCTCTTTCTGACATCGACAGTTTATTTCCTGGTATTGTATATTTCTGCATCCCATATGATTGTCTCTGTCCTTGCTACTTGTGTTTTGTATAGCTCTTTATCCAATATAGTATTTCTACTGTCCCTCACTCATTTCGTTATCTGTCTTTATCCTTCTCTTTCCTCTGTCCATTTCTCTGGCTAGTCCAGCTCTGCTATGGTGGCTGCATGCCTTATATTCCTCCTAATTGAGGGATATCAGTCTATCAGTATATGTAATCAACACTTCTCATTGAGCTATGTGGTTTGAGTTTAAGAAAACCATTAGTTTTAGCTTTCTTAATCTATGTAACCAAAACAATTGTACTCCATTATATTCTGAAAAAAAAAAAATGTCATCCCCTCAAAAAAAAAATAATTTAAGCATAAGATCTGAAATTGTCAAATTTTCAGGAAAAAATTGGGGAAAAATTTTTGACATTAGTGTTGGAAATGATTTCTTGCATGACACCAAAAGCACACACAAGAAAAGCCAAATAAACAAACTAGAATACATCAAACCAAAAAAGCTTCTGCACAGCAAAGGAAATAATAAATAGAATGAAAAGGCAACTTACAGAATGGGAGAAAATATTCACAAACCACATACAGTCATGCTTCCCTTAACAATTGGGATACATTCTGAGAAATAGGTCCTTGGCCATTTTGTGGTTGTGCAAACATCATAGAGTGTATGTACACAAACCTAGACCATATAGCTTACTGCAGACAAGGCTATATGATATAGGCTAGTGCTCCTAAATAATAACCCTGTACAACAAGTTACTCTACTGAATACTGTAGGCAATTGTAACACAATGGTGAATATTTGTGTCTCTAAACATATCTAAACATAGAAAAGGTACAGTAAAAATTACAGTATTATAATCTTATGGGAGCACTGTTGTATATGTGATCCACTGCTTATCAAAATATCATTATGTGGCTCATGACTGTGTATTACAAGGGATTAATTTCTAAAATATATAAGAAACTCCTACAACTTAATAGCGAAAAGAACAAATGACCTGACTAAAAATGGACAAAGGACTTGAACAGACATTTTTCCAAGAAAGACATAAAAATTGTCAACAAGCATAGAAAAAGATGCTCAACATCACCAGTCATCATGAAACCACAATGAAATATCACCTCATACCTGTTAGACTGTCTATCACAAAAAATCAAATGATAACAAGCATTGCTGAGGATATAGATAAATTGAAATCTTTGCACACTGTTGGTAGACATGTAAATTGTTGCAGATGCTGTGCAAAACAGTGTGGAGTTTCCTCAAAAATTTAAGAATTGAACTGTGCTGTCATTCAGCAATCACATTTCTGGATACATATCCTAAAGACCTGAAATCAAGATCTTGAAGAGATAGTTGAACTCCCCCATTCATTGCAGCATTATTCACAATAGCCAAGATATAGAAACAACTAAAGCTGTTTGCTCTTAAAAGCAAAATCATCATCCCTAACTACTGATGACAGCTACCATAGATAGCACAAATACCATGGCAAAGAGTTATTAATGTAAAAATATGGAGGTAAATGAATATTTCAATATAAGGGAATTCATTTTCAAGATGAAAATACATATAAAAGCAGTGGCTGCTTAAAATGCTAAGCCAATGCATTCAGAGAAATATCCCACTTGAAATTCCAACATCTTTCAGAGTTCCTAGTACAATGCCTGATGTGGTATGTATTCAATAAATATTAGTTAGATAAATAAGTTTATATATATGTATAGTCATGTACCACATAACATTTTGATCAGTGACAAACTGCATATATGATGGTGGTCTTATAAGATTATAATGGGGCTGAAAACAATTATTGCCTAGTAATCTAGCAGCCATTGTGACATTATAGCACATTGTGTTACTCACATGTTTGTGGTGATGCTCTTGTAAACAAACATGCATGGATAGTTGTATAAAAATATAGCACATACAATTATGTATGGTGTGTGAACTTTATAATGGTAATAAATGCCTATGTTATTGGTTTATATTAATATATTTGCTATACTATACTTATTATTTTTAAGTGTGCTCTTTTTTCATTTATATATCAAAAAGTCCCCAAACAAAAAATATTGGGGTGGATGTGGAGAGATAGGAACACTCACACACTGCTGGTGGGATTGCAAACTAGCACAACCTCTATGGAGAGTAATATGGAGATACCTCAAAGAGCTACAAGTAGAACTACCATTTGATTCAGCAATCTCACTACTGGGTATTTACCCAAAGGGGAAAAAAAAAGACATTCCATAAAAAAGATCTGCACTTGAATGTTTATAGTAGCACAATTCACAATTGCAAAGATGTGGAAACAACCCAAGTGTCCACCAATACATGAGTGGATTAATATAATGTGGTATATGTATACCATGGAGTACGACTCTGCCACACAAAAACAATGGTGATATAGCACCTCCTGTATTATTCTGGATAAAGTTGGTCCCCATTCTACTAAGTGACGTATCAAAAGAATGGAAAACACATGTACAAGCAACACATGTACTCACCATCAAATTGGTATTAATTGGTCAACAGTTAACATGCACATATGCTAGTAACATTTATTATGTGTTGGGCAGGTGAGGAGGGAGGCGGGGATGGGTATTATATTTATACCTGATGGGTGCAGTGTGTGCTGCCTGCAGGATAGATATTTTTGTAGCTCTGACTTGGGTGGGGCAAAGTCAATATATATAACCTAAACATTTGTACCCCTGTAATATTCTGAAATAAAAAATAAAAGAAAAGCTAACATTGAAACAGCCTCAGGAAGGTGCTTCAGGATGTATCCCAGAAGAAGGCATTGTTACCCTAGGAGATGACAGTTCCATGCCTGTTATTGCCCCTGAAGACCTTCAGTGGGACACAATATGGAGGTGGAAGACAGTGATATTGATGATCCTGACTTGTGTAGGCCTAGGCTAATGTGTGTGTTTGTACATTGGATTTTAATAAAAAAGAATAATAAGTAAAAAAATTTAAAAATCAAAAAACTTATAGGATGAGGATAGAAAAAAGAAAATATTTTTATATAGCTGTATAATGTGTTCGAGTTTTAAGGTGTTACTACAGGAGTCAAAAAGTTAAAAATCTTATAAATTAAGAAACTTATAGTAAGCTAAGATAAATTTATTATGAAGAAAGAATACATGTATTTTTAATACGTTTAGTGTAACCTAAGTTTACAGTGTTTATAAACTCTATAGTGGTGTAGAGTAATGTCATAGGGAGCCTTAACATTCACTCACCACTCACTCACTGCCTCGCTCAGAACAACTTCTAGTCCTTCAAACTTCATTCATGGCAAGTGTCTTATACAAATGTACCAATTTTTTATCCTTTAGTTTATACTATATTTTTACTGTACCTTTTCTATATTTTGATATGTTTTATACACATAGACTTGCTATTGTTTTATAATTTCCTGCAGTATTCAGTACAGTAACACGTTGTACAGGTTTGTAGCCTAGGAGCAATAGGATATATCATATAGCGTAGGTGTGTAACAGGCTATACCATCTAGGTTTGTATAAGTACACTCTATGATGTTCTCACAATGAAAAAATTGCTCAAGGACACATTTCTCAGAATGTTTCCTTATTTAGCAATGCATGACAATATATACAATGTACAAATATGTGGCCTGGTAAAAATTAAATATAGCATGTGTATGTGTGTGTTTATTCATAGAATATTGAGCAATCATTTAAAATGGTGTTGTACAATGGTGGTTTTTATCCAGAAATCCATGAATAGATATCATTAAGTATGCAATTATTTTTAAGTTATGAATGTTTGTGTTATGTTATTTGTTTGTATTTTGTAAATAGGAGAATGAGATATATCATTCTTTAAAATCAAATTCTCAAAAGATAACTTGACCAAATGTAGAAGAGTACTACATTATATATTAAAATATGCACAAAATGTTAAGTTGACAAAATTCAGATTAAAAAAGTTTGTAAAACAGGATACTCTCCTTGTTATAAAACTACATATGAACATGTATACAAATACATGAATGGGAAATAATATATGCCACAAAGTATGAATAGTGGCTTCCATGGTTGATTTTTGCCTTTTTCTTTTTGTATGCCTGTACTTTTCAATATATTATAAGGCTGCACTTATGTGGAATAAGAACCAAAACAATGAAAATTTTTAATTGTGTATAATTTACAAGAGTGAAATGAACAAAGAAAATATGATAGTAAGTTAAAAATAACAAACTGTTGTCTGATTCTCATGTAGCTAACTTGAAATCTCCATTTCAGTCCTTGCTATCATACTATTTATTTGTCTTCTCCAAGCAGGCCATGCTCTCCCCTTTCGTTTCATGGTTTAGCATTTACTAATTCTTTCTCTTTATCATGCTTAGTTGAAGTCATTTGTTCAGATTGTATTTAGTCCTTACCCTTCCAGTCTTGCCAGCACCTGGAATGTGTTAATAGTAAGTGCTTAATATATGTTGTTTGCTTCAAAGGAGAAATAAATGAGTCATTCTTTAAATGAACTGAATGTCGACAGATAGGTAGAGTTGATAGAGATAAGTGAAGAGGGCATTTCAGAAGAAGAGAAAATTTAATTCATTTAAATTTAATATTCAATGTTCTAATCACAGTAAAGAGAGGGACTTTCTTTAGGAGATAGTGTGTGGAAAAAAAATCACATGTGAAAATAGTTGAAAGGTGGAGTTTGAGAGGCCTATATAAAAGCCTAAAATTCCGGAGAAATTTGAACATATCTGAAAACTCCTCATCCCCTATTGGTAAACTTCATGAAGCTAAGAAAAATGTGAACAGTCTTCTTTTGAAGGAACTCAGTAGGAAATGAATCATTTTCTCACATTCAAACTTTATATCCCATATGTTTATTTTGTTAAGTTTCAGGTTTTTAAATGGTTCTTTTCATATCAGGCAATGCCTTTAATGTTTCTTATACATTACAAGCAACTAATATCCATATATTCATATATGCACTCATACCCACACACATTCTCCCCTCACACACACATAAGCCCCTTTTATGTGGCAGAAGGCAATTTTATTTAATGATGACAATGATGGATAGTTACACATTTGTAATCGATTGCTTCAATACCTGCTCATAATCCTACAATATTAAAAAGAATCCCTTAACATTTACTCTAGATGCTCTTTAGAAAGCAAATATATTTCTGTTCCTGAATAAAACACTGAGTATTAAAGATTTAGATAAATTACACTTACTACTGCCAATGGTGTCCCCTGCAGTGAATTAAAAAATACATTTAGCATGAAAACAAGGACCAGATGTTATTTTTACAGTCATTGTTCAAATGGCTCCAGCGAGCAGAATTTTCCCTAGTGCTCCTTTGATTTCTCATAGAGAGAATGACTTATGGGTTTTTATGTCTATGAAAGGATAGACAGGGTAGCAATGGTGATGATAATTTAACTCATAATGATATCGTAAACTATCTGAAGTTGAGTAACAATTCAACAAAACACAGAGCTGCCTTAGTTTTGAGAGTCCTAGATTAGTAAAGTTGTTTTCCATCACCGTGGCACAGAGCCACAGAGAATTTGCATGCTATACTAGTAAAGAGAGTCAAGAGACATCATGCTACTTTATATTCCATTACACTTCATTTGGGATAAGCCCTGAGACAAAAGGGTCCTGGGGAAACCCACTTCATCTCCTTAGGGTTAATCTAGGATGTGCTAAAGAGTCACTGTACTGAGTAAAGAGTGTCTTTCAATAGAACAGACTTGAGGATATGATGGATAACTTCTCTGTAACACCAAAATAGCATGAACAAATTGTACTGAGGCATTCTTACTCATTTATATAATTTGACATCTCTACCAGATATTCATCCTAGCTGGTTTCAAGGAACATTAACAAATAAGGAGAGAAAAAGGTTTCTAGTTACCTTAATGCTTAATAGGTGGGGAATTATATGTAGATGTGACTGTAAAGATCTGTTTTCTGAATAGAACTTCTTTCCTACATGTTAGATATAAATCAGGCTGTTAAGTAAAAATAAATAAATAAATAAAAGGCAACCTGGTAAAATGCAAAGAACATGGAAAGTAATCTGTAGATGTAGACATAATAGGATTTGAATTATAATTCTTCCATCTACTTATTGTATGATTTCAGAAACTTCCAAGACTTTTTTTTCATCTATAAATTTGGTGCAAAAGTACATATTTTTCAGGGCCAATATGAAGATAGAATTAGGAAAATTCAAATACAATCTAAACAAGTGAGTGGATTCTCTTCTTGTTAATTGCCTATTTTCTGCCTTCCAAAACATAACCTGCTGGTAACAGCTTTTCAGCTGTTCTTTAGACTTTTTACTTGGCTGGAATATCTGTTCCCACCCTCTACCTCTAGTACTTGTTTCTTCTAAGTGTCTTGAAGAAATGCCACTGATTGCTTTAGAGAGAAATCACTCACTTCTTGTGCACTCTTAATAACCTAATTTCACAGACTTTGCTGGATTGATTGTGTAGTCTTAAGGATCAGGAGCTATTTGATGTCCATCAATTTTCCCCAAAGCCTGACACAATGCCTCCCTAACAGTGGGCACTTCATATGTACTAACTGATGACTGACTGAATGAATGAATGATGAAGTGTTAATCTAAAATGTTTGTGCTTCAAAGTGTTTTCATCAATATTCCTTTAAAGTAAGAGGGAATATATTGTTTTTTATTTATATAATCATAGTAGCTACTAAATTTTGAGCATTTAATGTGTTATGAGTGGATCATGGAGGGGTGTGTGTGTGTGTGTGTGTGTGTGTGTGTGTGTGTGTATGAATGTGTATAATCTTCCTCACAACCACTCTCAAAACTAGGTTTTATCAGCTTCATGTCATAGATGAGGAAATGCATGCTTAGAGCAATTAAGTAAAAATTCCAGTGTCACATAAATGATAAGTAAAACCAAAGTCTACATTTCATATTACTAACTGAAGTGAAAACCTACAAAGATTTTGTGATTTAGGATACTGATTCAGGGATAGAACCAAAACTAGAATCTAGGTCTCCTGAAAAAAAAAAAATCAATAGGGGGAAGAGAGAACAGAGTGGGAGATCTTATATTTTAACTTTAGCTAGAATGCACTTGAGATCACACAATAAAGAAAGTTAACGACTTTACATAAGAACATGTTCCCAGAGGTCTATATCCCTACCTTTGAGTGTGGCTTAAGACATACATTGCTGTTTTGGCTTATTCCCACTCTGGAAAGTAAAGTTCTTTGAACTAAAGATAAGGACGTAAAAGAACATCCTTAAATTCCCCATTACTCAAGACACAGCTGGAGGAGCAGGCAAGAGGCTTTCAGAAGCCTTTCCAAAGTCTAATTAGTTTTGCATTTATTCTGTGGTGCCATGGGCCAAGAAAGAGCATTCATTCATATAAAGATGAATAAACTCCTGAAGAGAGGAAAACCACATCATCTCTTGCTTAGATTACTGCAAAGCCTCAAAAAATGGCTGCCGTCTTGCCATTTTATTATCATTTTTCCACAGAGCAACCAGAATATTATTTTTTTAATTTTAAATAATTAGATAATATTCTTTCCACTTTAAATTCTTTAATAGCTTCCTATTTCATTTAATATCCTGTTTAACATCCTTGCATACCTTTTATTGTGCCACTCTCTTCAACCTCTTTCCTTGCCACACTCTTAGCTTTCTAGTCTTGACTTTATCTATAGCTAAGATCTTTCCCATGGCAGGATCTTTGCCTGTACTATTTGTCCATCTAGAATATTCACCTCATCCTTCTACTGGCTAGTCTTTCTTCAGATCTCAGTTTAAACAGCAGTTCCTCTGAAAAGTCTTTTCCTGAACTGTCTCTCTAAATATGAATTCATTCCTTTTACTCTCACATAGAACTACAAAATTTGCTTTCTAGCATTTATAAGAATTTGTAATTATATTTATTTATTAAACACTTCACTTTTCCATTTTATTGCAATTCCAAGACCAAAACCTAAGACTCACTATCTAGTTTAAAAATGAATTCATAATTCAATTAAACTATCTTAGAATTATGAAAGATTTTGTTCTTTGCTAGATTTTCTATCAAACTACTAAATTCACCAAGAGTCAGGGTTAACTGGCACCAATATGCATCTCCTCATCTCCTTTCCAACTAATTATTCAATGTCACAGCAACATGGCTAAAGGTTTTGAGAAGACTTTCTAAGATAAAGGTGATTAAGGCCACATTAGGACTGCAACTTATCTCATCAGCAAAATGATGTCCCAATAGGCATTATTTAGCAATTGTAAAACCTATTAAGTGTAATGGTAACACTCTTAGTAAAAATACCAGGAGGTTATCAAAGGGATGCAAACATTATTGCTAAAAAGGAAGTATGAACCAGAATATGTCAGGGTTGAAAATTTCTGTTGCAGGATTTCACTTTATTAGCTCATCTTTGATGAAGCTGTAAACCAAGCTTTTATTTTGTCTCACTTTTCATATATCTATTGAGTATTCATAGCGTCATTACTACCATGACTACCATTTACTGAATGAGTGTTACATATATTGTGTTCTGAATATCCATTATGTAATTTAACATCTTCAAAAGCACATCAAGCTAAAAAGTACTTTCTCATGAGGAAAAGTGGCTGCAGAGAACCTATTATAGAATTCTAAAGTTTCTAGCTGATAAAGCTAGAATTTGAACCCTAGTTTATGTGCCCTCAAATCCCAGGTTCATAATTTAATCCCTTTAATTATTCTCATGTGGAAATGTAAACTGTTATCATTAAATAAAAGTTTATGTTTTTCTATTAAATTAATATAAATAATCATTAATGCTAATAATATGGCTATGTAGTAATTTCACTTGCAATATGTTAATGTGATTGAATTATAATCCAAAAATTTTATTAAATTAAAAAGTGATTTACTTCTTATATTGTTTCAATGTAAAGACATGATTATTTATATAAATTTCCATGTGGACTCTTTTTCTGGTATATTTTTACATAAATGACTATTTATAAAACTCCCCACCTTTATCTGAAAATATGATTTACATTAATTCATTTTAAAAAGATAACATAGAATTGAACAATATGTCTCTCCAATTATTGAAGGATATGGAATATTGATAGCTTCATTTTCACAATACTTATTCATGTAAATATAAAATTATACTTTCTTCCTGTATTACTCTATACTGCTGTAATTCGCTTCTGAGGACTTCTTTTGACCAATGAAAAGTATAATTTTTTATTTTTTAGTGAACTTTTATTGAAATTAAAGCAGAGGCAAAATTTTAGTACTAAGGCCTTATTTTAACAAAATATCAACTGCATAATGATATTTAAGAATGTAAAATCCTAGATCAGTACTGATTAACATATCTTTGAATTAACATTGGTGGGGCATAGGTAAAGCTATAGCAAAAGTTATCACTGAGTACTTATAGACCTTTTCCCTTTGGGAAAGCATGGATCTAGGGTTTTTTTTCCCTGAAGCTTTATCTTTTATAAATTATAAAAGTAATAGATGTTTATAATAAAATTTTCAATCTACACAGAAATATGTAACCTCAAAATTCTCTCAATTCTCAACCCTATCCTCTAGATAAAACTATTGTGAAAAGTTGTATTTGATGTTTATATATCTATATAATATTTTATTTAGTGTTTATATATCTATATTATATATTTACATTTTATATATACAGTTTGAGATATATACATAAAATACATATTTCAATATTTAATATATAATATGTATATGTCCCACAAGACTGACCCCGCTTCAGATGCCAAACACAAGTAGTAGATTCCAGGATTACCCACTGCTTCTGTCTGACTTGGCTACAAATCTGAGGTTCCCTGAACCCGTCTCCAAATTCAATGATTTACTAGAGCAGTTCACAGAATTCAGAAAACAGTTTACTCACCATTTCCGATGTATGACAAAGGCTATTTTAAATGATACAACAGAATAGTTGAAGAGATCATTAGATCTAGGAATGGGAAAAGGGGTTTGGAGCTTCCACACCCTCTCCAGGTGTGCCACGCTCCATGTCTTCAATAATCCAGAAGCTCCCCAAATTCTGTTCTTTTGGTTTTTTGTGGAAGTTTCATTATGTAGACATGATTGATTAAATCATTTGCTATTGGTGATCAACACAACCCGCAGCCTCCTGTCCCCACAGGTCAGGGGCTGGGGCTGAAACTCCAACCCTCTAATCACATGGTTGGCTCTCTTAGCAACTAGCCCTCATTCTGAGGCTGTCTAGGAGCTCCCAGCCATCAGTTCCCTCATTAGCCAATACAAAAATACATCATTTTAAAAAATGTCAAGGGTTTTAGGAACTATGTGCCAGGAAAGAGAAAGAGACTAAATGTACTTTTCTTATCACGTCACACTATCACAAGGGGAGATTTTTTGGCTGGTTAGACTTAAGAGGGCCTATACCCGGAGCCTGGGTCATTTCCCCAACCAAACAGATCCATTTAATGGAGGTGTAGATGGAATGGATTTGGAGACCTATAGCACAATGTCTCTTACAGAGGGCAGGTAGTTTATAGATTTTCAATATTATATGATTAAGAGGATTAAATAAATTGTTCTTGATGTATTTAATAGCTAAGAATTTACTGCTTTTAGAAAAAGCAGCTGAAACCAGTCTGTACTACGTTAAAGAATTAACAGAAAATGTGAAGAAGTCAATACAGTGATTAGGGATCACTCTTTTAGAATCATGGCTTTTTTTTTTTTTTTTTGAGACAGAGTCTCGCTTTGTTGCCTAGGCTAGAGTGAGTGCCGTGGCGTCAGCCTAGCTCACAGCAACCTCAAACTCCTGGGCTCAAGCAATCCTTCTGCCTCAGCCTCCCGAGGAGCTGGGACTACAGGCATGCGCCACCATGCTCGGCTAATTTTTTTCTATATATATTAGTTGGCCAATTAGTTTCTTTCTATTTATAGTAGAGACGGGGTCTCGCTCTTGCTCAGGCTGGTTTCGAACTCCCGACCTCGAGCAATCCGCCCGCCTCGGCCTCCCAGAGAGCTAGGATTACAGGCGTGAGCCACCGCGCCCGGCCAGAATCATGGCTTTAAAAGAAAAAAGAGTTACAGTGTGCTAGAGAGGTACCATTATAGATTAATATGAGATAATTAATTCAAGAAAACAGGAAAGAAAGATAAAATGTCTGTTATGTTTGAACTAAAAGTCTATTTTGTAAATTTTTAGAAGTTTGTTCATATCCTGGTAAGACCTTGATTTAAAGAGACATTTATAGTCATAAATGAAAGATTCACTCTGATGTTAAATATTGTTAATATTGTCTTCATTTTGAAATCAACTGTACTGAAACACTATGCCCTTATTTCCTTCTGGGACAATGAGATTAAGATTGCTTTTCTCTCAGTCATCTTGGGATAACTAAATATCATAATGTGTATAAAGTCTCTAACACAATCATTGGCATATAATGGTATTTAATATATTTTTTTCTAGTCCATCTCCATTCTCTGAGTTTCACTGATAAACAAAGATGCTATGCTAGAATATTTCTAGGATTTAAAAGCAAATTATTCTATGATTTTCATATAAAAATATGTTTAACATGAAAAGAAGATGCAACAGATAAGAGGAGCAATTTGAAATCATCTCACTCTGGAAGCAAGAGAATTTCCTGCTACATCTTCTGGTTTGGGGTTTACAAGTAGCTTGGTTAGCCATAATTCTTTATGATCTATGTCCTGTTTTCACAAGGTCCAAGCATCTGTGAATTAATGAGTAGAAAAAATATTGGTTGCTTATATACAGTGTTTTTGTCCCTTTATATTATATACTGCTTTTGATCTTGGGTTATCATTGTTTTACAATATGTTTGTCAGGTAACAGATATGTTTGCATATATTTATAAGAAATTAAAATTATACATTTCTTCAAGAAATCCAAAATCAATAGTCTCCTATGCTATGAATATAATATCTTGTGGTCCTAAGTCAAAGTACAACATGCTCTTGTTTTTGAACCCCATATATTATCACAAGCATCTTGCATACCAGATCAGTAATGGTCACTGTACATTATTATAAAGTTAATGCATCTTAGGATCATTCTGGTTTGTGCTGTACATCATCCTTGGCAGAATTGTCAGCTTCATACTTGCAGCTGCTCTCAATCTGTCATCATAAATGATAAATGAGCATTGGAGTCTTATTTTCTATTGTACATTATTGTCACTACAAGAATGCAAGACCAGCACATTTTGGCTTGTTCACAAGACCCTTTATGAAGATAAGAACTTTACTAGAAAAGCAGGGAACCTTACATTTCTTTTTTATTTTACTTTTATTTTATCATTTTAGGTGGGTACAAATATTGTTAGGGTTACATATATTGCCCCTGCCATCCTCCCCCCACCCCCCACCTTACCAAAGCATCAAGCATGTCCTACCCCCAGGTGGAACCTTACATTTCTAACTAAATAAATAATACTATATATAAATCTGCTAAAATTACCTTTGGAACTTAAACTAAAGCTCTGTTTTTCTGTATATATTTCAGCTAATTATTTCAATTATTTTTAACTTCTATGATTCTTGGTCCCTAAAGTAGGACTGGTGCAATTTTTTTCAAATAGATAACGTTGAACATTCATCAGCAAATATGAAATAGATAAATGTTGAATGACAATTCTCCATAGTTGTCTCATGTTTCTGCATGCCTTGTGAACAAGGAATTACTTTCTGTTTGTTCTGGACTATTTTTTTTCAAGGATTTGTGTATAGTGAAGAGTCTTAGAAGACAAAGATTGTATCTTTTTTCAGAGCAAATGACAGGTTTGCTCACAGTTTGGGAGACAAAGGTACGTCTCTCTCCAAAGCAAATGTTAGGAATGCTTATCGTCCATTACTTATAAAAACATTGTCTTTCTCTGGAGCACAGTGTAGGTATGTTACTGCCTATTATTAAAATTTGGGGGTTCCTAAGCTCTGGATTTCTCTCCTGTAAAACAACTCAGTGTGCGTAGTCATCTATCTGGACCTATCTGTTGTTCCTGAGGATTTAGGGACAGGTTGGAAATATGTTGAGATTCATGCTGTTTACTATACTATGAGAAATAGAGTCTTTTGTTTCTGACCCTGGACTCTTATTTCACCTGCAAGTTTCTTCCATGAAACTTTGGTAGGTGAACTTAAAATTGAGATCTGTCACAGTTCATGACAATATGTGTAAGAAAATGAAGAGGGTTTTGAAGATTTCAATAAAGAATTTGTTTTGCAGTAGGTTTGCTTGAGTCCAAGAGTCCAAGAGTTTGAGGTTGCTGTGAGCTAGGCTGATGCCACAGCACTCTAGCCCAGGCAACAGAGCAATACTCTGTCTCTAAATAAATAAATAAATAAATAAATGAAATGTGTTTAAGTTATAAGCAGAGAAATCCATTTTAGGCCTTTTTGAAGTGCATTTTGCCAGACTAGGTATTGGACTATAGACATATAACTTTACATCCTAATTTTATGTTAATTGACTGTTAGTACTAATGCTTTCCTGGAAAAAGGTTATATGACTTAAATTATACTTTAATATGCATGTAACAGATTATTTTGTTGTTTACCCAATAATTATAGATTACTTCTTCCAGTCCCATTTTTTCCATTTTTAATAGAATCTGAATTTTATTTCAATAATTTATGTCCTTACATGAGCATGTACTTCACTAAGCCATGGTAATTCTATTTTCCTTGCCAATGCTTTGTCTAGGAATGGGTGTTTGAAGCCATTTAAATTAAGGAGATGTGAGGAGAAGTTTGTGGGGGCACTTCTGAACATGCTTCACTCACTCTATAAAGAAACAGTGGAAGGGGATTCTCTCCTTTCTTGATTTGACATGATGTCTATAAGTATAATATTCATCAACAACCATGGGAGCTGTTAGCTTGAGGTTCTAATTTTTATGCAAGTGATCTAGAGCTAAAGAGTGGAAAGAATTTGGGTTATTGATGAGGATAAGTCACTGGATTAACCAATTCTGAAGCTATCTGGGCATAGTGTTATGTATGTGAGGCAAGAAATGTCTTTACTAAGCGCACCATCTGGAGGATGGACCTGCTTGAAGCTCTGACTTGGGTGGGGCAAAGGCAATATATGTAACCTAAACATTTGTGTCTCTGTAATATGCTGAAATAAAAAAATATTAATCAAGGTCTATAGACCTCTCATGAATTATGTGTATGTGTTTTTGCTTGAGTGTGGGTGTATGTCTTGGGTAGGTGTCTAGGAAAGAGGGAAGGGGCTAAAAGTCAAAGACAGTAGTTAAAATCTGATCTAGCTCTAGACAAAGCTAAAATTAATGAGGTCATTTTTGAAGTCTATGATAGTCTCATCAAGTAAAAATCTTTATTCGATTCACATACTGACAAAGACCATTTCTTGTTAATCATCCTAATTATCTTATGCAAAATATAAATAATGATATTCAAATTCTGCCCTTTTTTACATATACTGCAGAATCTATTGTTCATGAAAAAACTTTACCTGATCTCAATATTTAAAGCAAATGAAAGGAAATCCATATTGCCTTAAGCATAGGTATAGGCAAAGGAATGGAATTTTGCTGCTTGGATCACCACTTCAGTCTGTGCAGCCATACCTAGGAGCATTTCATGTAACTCCTAGAACTCGGTTTGAAAATCACTGCAAAGTGGGATTTGTACCTAGGAATCTGGTTGTAAACTTAAGACAAAATTAAATATTATAGAAGAGCCAATAAGTTTATGGTAGCATTATGTGCCCAGCATGTGCTCATTAAATATGTTTAAATGATGGTGGTAATAGAATTTCATAATCATAACTAAAATTTTTTTAAAGTGGAAATAGAAATGATGCATTTGTTTGATTCTAAAGCATGTCCTTAATGTGATGGCTTACTCTTAAGCCTGGAAGCAGCAACTTATTTGCCTACTAGACAATTTTTGAGTTTCAATAAAGCAGTTTTTAAAACTTTCTATATTATAATATAGTCTAAAAGTAATCACTTATATTAATCTAGTCACATTTGGGTAGATGATAAAAAGAAGAGAATTAATGCTTAACAGAAACAAAACAATCAAATAAACAAAAAATCACATTTCTTTTCTTGGAAAAAATTTTGTTTTATAAATGATTAAGAAGGAAGCTTTAAGAATTGACCCCAAGCACAGATAATCAGAATTGCCTCTACACAAAATAAATCTAGGTATGAAGGAGGAAATTAAAAATGCAGTATTTGATATTTTTTTTCCTTTTTTTTTTATTTCAGCATATTATGGGGGTACAGATTTTAAGGTTTCAATAAATGCCCATTTCCCCCCTCCCCCCAAAAGTCTGAGTCTCCATCATGACCATCCCCTATATGGTGCACATCTCACTCATTATGTATGTATATACCCGCCCCCCTCCCCCCTCCCACCTAAAAATGCAGTATTTGACATTTTTTTTTGCATTGGTTAAAGTAAGCAAAGTGATACTCTATTGAATGTGAAGAGATGCTACATAAGTAAACATGGGCGATTTAGAACTGTTCATCTTTAGTACTGTGTTCAATTTACCATCTTGCAAAAAAATCAATAGGCCTAGTTCTCTTCTTGTCTCCCTTCCTTACTTCTAGCATCATGCCATTAATCTGAGTTTAATGGGTACAGTAGCTTTAATAGAGCTTGTCTTTAAGGTAATGCAGCAGTTCTTCCCTGGAATTACTAATGTCTCTGCTTGGGCAACATGGTGACCTCTTCTTGCCTGGGACCCTGTGAAAATCTAAATAATGTCATGGTTTCTTAAGCCAATTCTTCCTATTAGACAATAGATCTGAAAACTTTCAGATCAAATCTGTTTTCAGCCTAAGACGTACTATATATGTAGAAGTAAAGAAGAAATATGGAAAGTCTGTGATAGTACTGTCAGACGCAATGTAAGTGAAGATAAGACAACTAAGAAATAAATTGATTGTTTATATATTAGCTTCTGTTGCAGAATCCTTTATCCATCTATTATGTAGAGCTTATTCTATGCCTAAATCTAGGTTAAGCACATGTGCATCATCTCTTTTATTCATCTGGTATAATCTCCATTTTTTATTTTAAATCTGATTTCATCTCTCCTTCCTGAGACCTCTAATGGCTTACTAGTGAGCTTGTTTTTAAATAAAAGCTATTTGTCATAGCTATAAAGACTTACATACCTGGATTCTAGTTTTTTTTTCTTTTTAGAGACAGCCAATTCTAACTTTATAGGTGGAATATCTTTTTAAAACATCTCTTTGAAGGTGCTAATTTAGAATCTTTTTCAAGTACTTCTTTTTCCCAGAATGCTTTTTTCCAGGTTCCCATTGGTTCTTATTTTTGAGTATTTTGATTTCTTTCAATTTCCTGTATTTAGTGAGTAATGAGTTTGATTAATGTAGGTGGTTTTTATTTGCTTTTGGTTGTCTTTTAAAAATATATGTGTGTCTCTGGGTAGATACCATCACATAGCAACTTTTGCTTCAGCAGAAAGACACTCAGTGCTCCCTCCTCCCAGTTAAGAAAATTATTAGAAGTCTCTGCTCTGGGCTGAAGCTCCAACTACAAGTCCAAACATTTCCAGGAAAATTACTCTAATATGTTAGAGAAAATTTCTCTGGCTTCAGTCTAGGATCAATCACCACTTTTGAGATTGGATTGGACAGAAAGGGTTTGGGAGGCTAGAGGACCAGTTTTTCCCACAAGTCACTGTGTTTTCCTCTCTTATTTTTGCTTCTGATCATCATTGTTCCTGCAGACACTCAGAGAAAGTCTATCAAAGAAAAATCAGTTCCTGTCTTGACTATTGCCTTATCATTGGAGGGCTCTGAGGTGTAGTTCACTATGTTCTAGTATGTTAGTCATCATGATACCAGGTGTGTGCTATTTAGAAACTCTTTAAGACTTTTGGTGTTCTAATGTTGTATTCTTCCCATTCATAGTACCTTCTAAATTGTTATTTAGTTGTGCTTTTCTACAATCATAGGAATAAGATTTGGGGAAAAATAAAAACTAAACTTTTGAGTTCTCTTCACATTTCTAAAATATAATTATTATAATTGTATGTCCTAGAAATATAATTTTATCATAAAAATTCACTAAAATATGGGTACCTAATGTGAAAAAATCATATACTAAGCTTTGGAGAAACTTCAATTAATTATCATTTTAATGCAAATGTTGTACAAAACTTATCCCAATACACAATGTAATAAAATCACAAATTAATAAACCATTGAATCCATACAAAGAAATCAACATTACCCTTCATATTTTAAATGTGAGGCACTCATGTTAAAATATTTGAAGATAAAAACTTTCTATGTAACATCAAAAGCTAGTTAAATTAAAATGAAAATTGTTTCCATCTCAAATGGAAAAATATAATTATGTAAAAATAGTCTAATTCAGAGATATAAATGGAGAAATAAAATGTTCTAAAGTTACTGAAAGAGGAAATGTAAATGGAGGAAGATCTGACCTGGTGTGGTAATAAGAAATCTACAGAGACATATTGGGTGGGAAAGAAAGTGAGTGAATGAAAATGAGGAAAGTGAGCTATAAAACATGAATTTGTCTTGAGGTCTTTCATTTTCGAAGATCAACTTTATAGTTTTGTACTCTGAGATCCACTTCTCTTCTTGGGATCTGCTTTGATGGCTGCATAGGCAAAAGGTTATAAACTCTAGGACTCACCTAGGGGGAAGTATGGTATAAGGCCCCTGCATTAAAATGTGGCCCTCGTGATTTACATATTTGATACAAAACAGAAAGTACTGAATAGATGACTATCATCTATGATCTTAAAACAATAATCTGGACCACCTAGAGATTTTTGTTCTGAATGACTTTAAAACCTAACTGAAGTTTGGATTGTCGAAAATGGCGGAGTGGAGGTAACTCTCTGGACTTCTGCTCCCAGAGAAGGAGACATAGATCTTGGTCTCCTGCACGAAAGTGGATCTCCCCACTACAAGGACAGTGTTGAGAATCCGCAGAGGTGCAGCGTGAGACTCCCCTAAAAGGATACAAGGTGACAGGGAAATAAGATCACAGTTCTCTGGACAGTGCAAACCATAGGGCGTGTGGGAGGGCGCCGGCCTGCCGGGCCAGGTGGTGAAGTGGGATCAGACCCACAGGAGAACCCCTTGCTTCCCCATTGACTTCCACACCCACCCAGCCAGAGATCTGTCTGAAACTGGTGCAAAATCGCAGAAGGAAAAGACGGTGCTGGAGGGTGCGGTTGATGGTGAGTGGCGGAGGCGTGGTCGCCCCTGAGCCCCGTGCTGGGAGGGCCCCAAGACAGAGAGAAACTGATCGGGCAGAACCAGGGAGGTGGTTAGAGATCCCACCTCGGATAACCTGTGAGACTAAGAGGGGGCTCTAAGCTGGAACTGCCCCAGGCGTATAAAGCCTCACAGGGCGGGTGAGTAAAAGCAAGGGCTCTGACTGAACAGGAGGGCAGGCAGGCCAGGCGGCAGCGTGGAGGAACCTGCCGGGCATCCTATTGAACCAGGCCCCCAACCCGGCACCAGCTGCATCCTATTCAGTCGCCCCCAGTACTGGTGCTCTACAAGTGGGCTAGCGATGGCTATTGAGGGGGTCCACAGCCCAGCCGTCAGTGGCAAAGCCCCTGGCCCCGCCCAGACTAGAGTCTCTCCTGCAAATCCCGCCCCTACACAATCTGTGATCAGCTCGTCAGGCCTGGCTCCATCAAGGATCTACTGAGAAGCCTAGCAGCCAAGGGGAGTCACCTCCACTGGGATGCTGCGGTGCAGGGCAAACTGGGGAGATACCGCCTCCCCTCAGCCCCCATCTCTCTTGCCCAAAGTGATAGGCTCCACCCCTAGAGGCTGGGTGAGACAAGAAGACCCACTTTCCCCAAAAGCTACCCCTGTCAGGGGAACCTTCCAAGGTGGTGGAAGAGCTCCCCCCAGTGCTTGATCAAGAAACCCCAAAAAGTAGTCGACTGAGCTCTAGCAATTGACCCAGGATGGGAAGGACCCAACGCAACTCTAAAAATCAAGCCGAAAATACTCCCCCCAGGAAATACACCAGCTCTAAAGAAATTGAGCCTAAACAAACCCAAAACACTAAAATGACAGAAGAAGAATTCCAAAACTGGATTTTTAAAAAGCTTAATCAAATGCAAGAAAAAATAGATAATCAACACAAAGAAACCACAAAGAAGATACAAGAATTAGAAGAAAGATTCACTAAGGAGATCGACATCTTGAAGAAGAATTAATCAGACATCCTTGATATGAAGAATTTAGTCAGGGAAATTCAAAACACAGTGGAAAGCCTCAAAAATAGGGTAGACCAAACAGAAGAAAGAATCTCAGAGCTGGGAGACAACTCATTCAAATCAAATAAGTTAATCACAGAGCTAGAGCAGAAAACTAAGAGACAGGAGCAAAGCTTACAAGAATTGTGGGATTATACGAAGAAAAATAACCTGCAGGTCCACTGGATTCCTGAGAGGAGGAAGAAAAAACCCAAGAGTTAGATACGCTTTTTGAAGAAATAATTGAGGAAAACTTCCCAGGTCTAACCAATAACATAGAATTAGAAATACAAGAGGCCAAAAGGACTCCTGGAAGATACAATGCAAAGAGGAAAACACCACGCCATGTAGTCTTCAGACTGACGAAAATATCAACAAAAGAGACCCTCCTACAAGCAGTGAGATGCAGGAAGGAAATCACATGTAAAGGAAAACCAATCTGAATAACTCCAGATTTCTCAACTGAAATAATACAAGCAAGGAGGGAATGGGGACCCACTTTCACTCTTTTAAAACAAAATAACATCCAGCCTAGAATCTTGTACCCTGAAAAATTAGGCTTCATAGATGAAGGAGAAATTAAGACATTCTAAGATAAGCAAAGTCTCAGAGAATTCACCAAGACAATACTAGCCCTATAAGAAGTACTCAAATCAGTGTTATGCACGGAACACCATAATAAAAACTCACGAATATAAAAACAACCAAAACCCAAAGTTTAAAGGCCAGATACTACAATGGCTCAAGAGAGAAATCAAAGCAACAACATCCACCCAACAGAATGAACAGTAATTTACCTTACCTATCAGTTCTCTCAATAAATGTGAATGGCTTAAACTCTCCACTCAAGAGACATAGGCTGGCTGAATGGATAAGAAAATACAGGCCAAGTATATGCTGTCTTCAGGAAACACATCTAACCTGCAAGGATGCATACAGACTAAAAGTAAAAGGGTGGAGATCAGTATTCCAAGCAAGTGGAAGCCAAAACAAGGATGGCGTGGCAGTTCTAATTTCAGACGATATAGTTTTTAAACCAACAAAAGTAGTGAAAGACAAAGATGGTCATTATATAATGGTGAAGGGCACAGTTCAACTAGAAGAGATAACAATTTTAAATATATATGCACTTAACTTAGGTGCACCCAGATTCATAAAGCAAACCTTACTGGATCTAAGCAAATGGATTAAAAGCAACTCCATAATCACCGGAGATTTCAACACCCCACTTATGGCACAAGACAGATCCTCCAAACAGAAAATCAATAAAGAAATAATGGACTTAAACAAAACTCTAGAACAATTGGGTCTGACTGACATTTACAGGACATTCTACCCCAAATCCACTGAATATACATTTTTCTCATCAGCTCACGGGACATTCTCTAAGATTGACCATATCCTAGGACACAAAGCAAACCTCAAGAAATTAAAAAAAATAGAAACATACCATGCATCTTCTCAGATAACAGCAGAATAAAAGTAGAAATCAACTCTAACACAAACTAACACTTCTACACAAAAACGTGGAAATTAAACAACCTCCTACTAAATGATTAATTCATAAATGAAGAAATCAAGATGGAAATAAAAAAATTCTATGAAGAAAATGACAATGGAGAGACAGGTTATCAAATCCTCTGGGACACAGCTAAAGCAGTTCTGAGAGGAAAGTTTATTTCCATAAATGCCTATAACCAAAAGTCAAAAAATCACAAATAGACAATCTAATGAAATGACTCAAAGAGCTGGAAAAAGAAGAACAGACCAACCCCAAACCCAGCAGAAGAAGTGAAATCAACAAGATCAAATCAGAACTAAACGAAATTGAAAACAGGGGAGCTATTCAGGAGATTTAATAAGAGAAAATGTTGGTTCTTTGAAAAAATAAACAAAATTGACACACCATTGGCTACGTTAACAAAAAGCAGAAAAGAGAAATCTCTAATAAGCTCCATCAGGAACAAAAAAGGTGATATCACAACTGATCCCAAGGAAATACAAGATATAATTTATGAATACTACAAAAATCTTTATGCACACAAACTGGAAAACGTGGAGGAAATAGACAAATTTCTAGAAACACACAGCCTCCCTAGGCTCAACCAGGAAGAAATAGATTCCCTGAACAGACCAATCTCAACAGCTGAAATAGAAACAGCAATTAAAAATCTCCCTAAAAAGAAAAGTCCCGGTCCAGATGGTTTCACACCAGAATTTCACCACACCTACAAAGAAGAACTAATACCTATCTTGCAGAAAGTATTCCACAATATCGAGAAGAACGGAAACCTCCCCGCCACTTTTTATGAAGCGAACATTACTCTGATACGAAAACCAGGAAAGGATGTAACAAAAAAAGAAAACTACAGACCAATTTCCCTAATGAATATAGATGCAAAAATTTTCAACAAAATCCTAGCTAACCGAATCCAGATGCTTATCAAAAAAATAATCCATCACGACCAAGTGGGCTTCATCCCAGGGATGCAGAGATGGTTCAAAATAAGTAAATCTATAAGTGCAATTCACCACATAAACAGAAGCAAAAACAAAGACCACATGATTCTTTCAATAGATGCAGAAAAAGCTTTTGACAAAATTCAACACCCCTTCATGATACGAACACTTAATAAAATAGGCATACAAGGGACATACCTAAAAATGATACAAGCCATATATGACAGACCCATAGCCAACATCTAACTGAATGGGGAAAAACTGAAAGCATTCCCACTTAGAACTGGAACCAGACAAGGCTGCCCACTATCTCCACTTCTATTCAACATAGTGCTGGAAGTCCTGGCTACAGGAATCAGACAGGAAACTGGAATTAAAGGTATCCAAATAGGGGCAGAAGAGATCAAACTTTCACTGTTTGCTGATGATATGATATTATATTTAGAAAACCCCAAAGATTCAACCAAGAAACTCCTGGAACTGATCAATGAATTTACCAAAGTCTCAGGATACAAAATCAATACACAGAAATCAGAGGCATTCATATAGGCCAACAACAATCAAATTGAGAACCAAATCAAATTCTCAATTCCCTTCACAATAGCAACAAAGAAATTAAAGTACCTAGGAATATTCTGGACCAAGGAGGTAAAAGGCTCTACAGGGAGAACGATGAAACAGTGAAGAAGGAAATAGCAGAGGATGTAAACAAATGAAGATCCATACCATGCTTGTGGGTCGGCAGACTCAACATCATTAAAATGTCTATACTACCCAAACTGATCTACAAATTCAATCCAATACCTATTAAAATCCCATCAGCATTCTTCACAGATACAGAAAAAATAATTTTACACTTTGTATGGAATCAGAGGAGACCCCAAATATCAAAAGCAATACTAGGCAACAACAAAAAAAATGGGAGGTATTAATATGTCAGATATCAAACTATACTAGAAAGCTGCAGTAATTAAAAGAATCTGGTATTGGCACAAAAATAGGAATATTGACCAGTGGAGCATATCTGAGAATCCTGATATAAAACCATCCTCGTATAGCCATCTAATCTTTGACAAAGCAGACAAAAACATACGCTGGGGTAAAGAATCCCTTTTCAATAAATGGTGCTGGGAAAACTGGATAGCCATTTGTAGAAGACTGAAGCAGGACCCACACCTTTCACATCTCACAAAAATCAACTCACGCTGGATAACAGACTTAAACCTAAGGTATGAAACTATTAGAATTCTAGAGGAAAATGTTGGAAACACTCTCCTAGACATCGGCCTAGGCAAAGAGTTTATGATATAGTCCCCAAAGGCAATCACAACAGCAACAAAAATAAATAAATGGGACATGATCAAACTAAAAAGCTTCCGCACAGCCAAAGAAACAGTCATGAAAGTAAACAGACAACCTACAGAATGGGAGAAAATTTTTGCATCCTATGCATCTGATGAGGGCCTGATAACTAGAATCTACTTAGAACTCACGAAAATCAGCAAGAAAAAATCAAATAATCCTATTGAAAAGTGGGCAAAGGACTTGAACAGAAACTTTTCTAAAGAAGACAGAAGAATGGCCAACAAACACATGAAAAAATGCTCAACATCTTTAATCATCAGGGAAATGCAAATCAAAACGACAATGAGATATCACTTAACTCCAGTGAGAATGGCCTTTATCAAAAAGTCCCCAAATAATAAATGCTGGCGTGGATGCAGAGAGAGAGGAACACTCCTACACTGCTGGTGGGACTGCAAACTAGGTCAACCTCTGTGGAAAGCAATATGGAGATACCTTAAAGCAATACAAGTGGATCTACCATTTGATCCAGTAATCCCATTACTGGACATCTACCCAAAAGACCCAATGACACTCTAGAAAAAAGACACCTGCACCTGAATGTTTATAGCAGCACAATTCATAATTGCAAGGCTGTGGAAACAGCCCAAGTGCCCATCAATCCAAGAATGGATTAATAAAATGTGGTATATGTATACCATGGAGTACTATTCAGCTCTAAGAAACAATGGTGATATAGCACATATTATATTTTCTTGGTTAGAGCTAGAACACAGTCTACTAAGTGAAGTATCCCAAGAATGGAAAAACAAACTTCACATATACTCACCAGCAAACTGGTATTAACTGAGCAGCACCTAAGTGGACACATAGGAACTACAGTAATTGGGTATTGAGCAGGTAGGAGGGGGTAGGGGGGTGAATATATACATACATAATGAATGAGATGTGCACAATCAGGAAAATGGTCACACTGGAAACTCAGACTTGTGGGCGGAGGAGGAAAGGGCATTTTTGAAACCTTAAAATTTGTATCCCCATAATATGCAGAAATAAAAAAAAAAGGAGAGAAAAAAAAAACCTAACTGATAAATTTTATTTTAAAGAGAATTCTTTTTGGAAATAAAGAAATAGGATTTGAAGTACCTGTAAGTGACCTGCTAAAGCAATGGAAATCTATTCAGGAGTTTGCATCTTTAATGCAAGTCTCCTATAATTTTCTTAGGTAAATACACAAAGAACAATAGTCAAAATTTATACTACACTAAGGGAAAAATCACCAGAGGAAATAATATAAAGTAGAATCAGATTTTGAAACTATTAGGCATAGGATATGGGACAGTTTGAGTATATATCACAAATATTAAGTTTAAAGGAATACTAGAAACATAATGAAGAAACAAAAATAAAAATTAAGTAGATTATAGAAATAACTGAATAGCAGTTCTGAAATAAAACATAATAATTAAATAGAAACTTAACATCAGCAAGAGGTTCACTAGAGGTGCCTGGTACTTGTCCCCCCTAAAAAAGATCAAAATGACAAATAAACAATGAAAATTTGACTAGAGTGCCTGAAGGAGACATCTGGGTACAGCAAAGGAGCAGCCAAATCCCTGTGGAACACAGAAACCCAGGATGGCATTAGAGAGAGGGGAACAAAGCACTATGCTTCTCCTTACCTGCCTCCCCTGCCAGAGTCATCTCAGAACCAGAGGAACTGTCTATTGTAGGGAAAAGGGAAGCAAGTGGCTCCCAGTAGCCTCCATCACCACTTCAGACATTTGTAGTCCTCACTACAGAAAAATCCTACAGTCTTCACAGTCTCTGAGCCCAGTTTGGAGAGCTGCCTGGAATTCACATGGTTGCACTGTTCCAGAGTGAAAACCCACATTGTGCATTTCTCAACACCCCATAGCCCAAGCTGCTATAATACAGCACCATATTGAAACTGGAGTCCACTACTGGAGCATGCCCTACTATGGGGGCCAGTAACATGGCATCTCTCCAGTCTTGAACTCTGCTTCATTTCACCTCACTTACACAGGTGGCTATAATGTCATGATCCTGCTTGCTTGGAGCCTAGACCCAAGAACAACTATGACACTGGTCCTGCTCAACAGGGAAGAACAATGCCATGTGCCTGAGGTCCCAGTCATAGAAACAATTTTGTGGACTTTCTCCATTGAGCCAAGCCCTAAGCCAGAAAAACATCTGCATATCCATGCCCCTTGCAGGACAAACAACCTGGTAGAACTGCAAGTCCACTCAGAACACCCAGCCAGAGAAACCTACATCTGGAAGACCTGCTCTTGAGTTACTGAACCATCATGCATCCATGTCCTCAGCCAGAGAACCAGCAGGGTAAACTTGATCACAGAAAGCCAGTCCCCTAACCTGCTTGCCCACTGAGTGTCCACACCAACAGCTTTAGAAACAGCTGAATGACCTCCCTCCAAGTGAGGGAGACCTTGAGCCTACTGACTCACCATGTCCATGTGTATGCCCTCAACCTGAAAGCCAGCTGAGCAAACTCATTCCTAGAAAAGCTGAAACACTGCTGCCACAAACACATGTAGCCTAGGCCACTCAAATGCCTAGAGACATTCCTGATATGAATTACTGCATGGAGACTCCACTACTCCATCTATTCAGAACAAAAGTCAATGGTCCTACACAACCAACATCCTAGAACCCATCTATAGGAAAAAGTCTTCTTATGAGAGCTACTCCATAAAATCATAAGAGGCAAATCTTTAAATAAGTTATATTATGGGGGAAACTCTGTTTTTGCTTGCTAAAAATGTCTTTATTTCACCTTCCTTCATGATATGCAATACTTTTGGATGCAGAACTAAAATAATATTATTCTGACAACATGAATAATATTATTCTAAGATCTCAGAGCTTCTGTTTTCACTGTTGAGATGTTAGTTGTCAATCTAGTTGCTTTTCTTTGGAAATTCTCTTCCCCCCTGCTAACAAATCATATATTATACTCTTTTCTTTCTTTAGTGCTTTATTTAAAATTTAATTTTTAAATAAATTAATTTAATTAATTTAAATTATTCTACCAGTTGGATAGATATCTGTGTAGGGATACAAGAAACATAAAAAAAGCAAAGAAACATGAAACCTACAAAGGAACACAAAAATTCTCCAGAAACAGATCTCAAAGGAAAGGAAATTTATAAAATGCCTGAAAAGCAATTCAAAATAATAATCTTAAGAAACTCCATGAGATACAAGAAAATACAGATGAACAATTCCATAAAATCAGGAAAAAAAATCATGATCTGAATGACAAATTTAACAAAGAGATAGATATTACATAAGAAAAAATAAATAGAAATTTTGGAACATAAGAATTCAATCAGTGAAATAAAAATACTGTTGAGAGATTTAACATAGACTAGGTCTAGCAGAAAAAGAATATTTAAATTTGAAGAAAGAGCTTTTGAAATAACCCAGAGGCAAAAAAAGGAATAATAATATTAAATATTGAAAAGGCTTACAGGACTTATGAGACACCACTAAGCAAAATAATCTTTACATCGTGGAGATTATGAAGGGAAAAGAGGTGGAGGAAGGCACAGAAAACTTACCTAACATCATAATAGCTGAAAAATCCCCAAGTCTTGGGAGATATAGGGACATTCAGATCCCAGAAGCTCAAAAGTCCCCAAATAGATCCAACTGAAAAAAGAACACTATAGTCAAACATTATAGTCAAACTGTCAAATGTCCAAAGACAAGGAAAAAATTCTAAAAAAAGCAAGAAAAATGTGTCACATCACATATAAGGTAATCCCCTTAAACTATCAGAAAATTTCTTAAAAGAAATCTTATAAGCCAAGAAAGAATGGGATGATATAGTTAAAGTGCTGAAAAGAAACAAACAAAAAACAAAAACAAAAAAAACCCTGTCAACCAAGAATGCTATCCCCAGCAAAGCTATGATTTAGCAATGAAGGAACAAACCAAGGTAAGGGAATTCATCACCATTAGACCATCCTTGCAAGAAATGCTTAAGAGAATGCTATAACTAGAAACAAAAGGATGATAATTACTCTCATGAAAAATACACAAAGACCAAAAATGGAGGCATGGAAAAAATATTCCATGCAAATAGAGACGAACACTTAGTGGCAGTAGCTATACTTTTGTGGGTTTACATAAATTTTAAGATTTGTTTTCTATTTCTGTGAAAAATCTCATTGGTATTTTAGTAGACATTGCACTAAATCTATAGATCACTTTGTGTAGTATGAACATTTTAATAATATTAGAGCCTCCAGACCATGAACACAGGATATCTTTCCATTTGTTTGTGTCCTCTTCAATTTCCTTCAACAATGATTTATAGTTTTTAGTGTAGAAATCTTTCACCTTTTCTTTCACCTTTTTGGTTAAATTTATTTTTAGGTATTTTTTGAAGTTATTAAAACTGAGATTGTTTTCTAGATTTCTTTTAGAGATAGTTCATTATTACTGCAGAAAAACACTACTGACTTTTGTATGTTGATTTAATATCCTGCAATATGGTACTGAAACCTAAAAATTAATTTTTAAATAAAGCACTAAAGAAAGAAAAGAGTATAATATATGATTTGTTAGCAGGGGGGAAGATAATTTCCAAAGAAAAGCAATTAGATTGACAACTAACTTCTTAACAGTAAAAACAGAAACTCTGAGATCTTAGAATAATATTACTCATGTTGTCAGAAAATATAAATTTTAGTTCTGCATCCGAAAGTATTGCATATCATGAAGGAGGGTGAAATAAAGACATTTTTAGCAAACAAAAACAGAGTTTCCCCCATAATATAACTTATTTAAAGATTTGAAATTCTTTAAGGGAAATTATACCCAACTGAAGATCAAAGATGAAAGAAGGTATTGTTTGAAATATATTTTTAAAATGATTAACTGAAACAAACATTGATTCTAAAATACAATAATAATATTCAATTGATATATCTAATACTTGTGTGGCAATATGTGTAGCATGGTTTTAAACATTTGATAAGCATTAGTAAAATTAAATCACCTCATCAATCTTTTCAGGAATGTACTGTTACTCTCTGTGTGACAAATAAGAAATGAAGAAACAGAAAAGTTGATGAATGGCACAGACTACCATAGCAAACTTGCAGTAGTGTCAAGGTTTAGCCACAGCCAGTCTGGATCTAGCATCTACACTTTTGAGCATTATACTTATGTTTTTCTAATATGTGGAGAGAAAAAAAAAATAAAAAAACAGGGAACAATAAAATTCTTAACAACAATAGCAGAAAATGAAATAATGATATTCTCATATTTAGATCCATGAAGCCCCTTTGGAATTCTTTAACACAACGAATACATTACTATTTAATTTACATAATCTCTGAAAATTAAAAACCACCCACCATATCCATAGCATGACCTATAATGTAATTTCTTGTCAAATATCATCTGTAATGTTTTTTAGTCTCTCTAGAAGCTTACTCAAGGTAAAGAATAATATGGCATGATCATTTAAAATAAAAGAATTACTTTTATTATATTCCATTCAAAATCAAGCCAGGGATTTGAAGGGGTGCCACACTGATTATATGTCTAGCTTCAAAAGCTATTTACTGAGCCTCTGATTATATACACATATTATGCTAGTTCCTTTCCTGTAGAATTAAATCACCTTCCTTCCCCTTTCAGAGGCAAAAGATGTAGAACCTGCTAAAGTTTATTTATTTGGCATTGAGAACACATGGTTTCCTAATGGGAAGGTTGAATTTTGATCCTAGCTCTTTAGAAACCAAGACCAAACATCTCTGTGTATTTGCTTTTATATCATGAGAGCAAAAGATAACTAACTGGGTTGGTTTTTATCTCATTTTCAAAAGGAATTTTAGGATAAAGGATACAGTCAGTGCCTGGAAGATTATTCCACTTTTCAATTGAAAATTTGAAACCTATTGTGGCATGTAGAAAACAAACTGGGTATCTATTAATCAACACAAAAAAATAGGAATAAAATACCCAAGACTAGTGATGCCTTTCTCACTTTCTGTGAAGAAAGTTTCTTAATTACATGTTCCATTGAAGAGTGTCTTCTGATACCTTTACACATTTCTTAAAACCAAACTTATTTCCTTGGATATGTTGGAGTGTTTAACAAACAAACACCAGCATGCATGACCCATAATTTTTCTTTACCTTCCTTCACCAAGTTCTCACTTATCATCATTTTAATTATTGAAAGATATTAATAGTTCATCAAGTTAACTCTCTCCAATATTCATTACTACAAAAATGGAGACCTATAATCTCCTTCCTCCCCCACTCCCTTTGGTTCAATGTGTTTTTATTTGTTTGATTATACTGTTCAAATCTGGTGGTTTGATAATGACTTGCAGAGATCATGGGCCTTCATATAATAGGAAGATTCTACCTTTACCATACCTAGTCTACAGTTTCTTTGCTGATTGGCATGAGCTTTAGGTTTTGTAAAGCTACCAGTTGCCTTAAAGGAGAAGATAGCTAGAAGAACTGTTGCAGAGAAGAAAGACTAAATTTGGAGAAACAGGAGAATAAATATTAAGAAGAGTGAAAATAGTGAACAGGATGAGCAAGTGATACTACCTCACAGTTGAGATGATAAAAGACATCTCAGTGCTAGGTTTGAAAGAAAGGGAAACTGTCACATAAAAAGAATGTAGCCATGCTGTGCTAGAGGAAGGAAGATTCAAGGAAAAGGGACAGATTCAAAATATTATATTTCTGAATTCCAGATAAGACTGCTTTGTGCTCTGTGTTACATGAGAAACTGTAGTAAAGTCTTTGAATTCCAATTTACTGAGTTCTTGTTTGGGAATCCTTGGTATTTAGGAAGTTCTCTCCCCCTGAGAGGATTTCTTCAGGAAGGATGATTTCTATGTACTAATGACAACTACTTATACAATCTAAAGTCCAAAGTGGAAAATAAAAATATTTCTTTCAACATCAAGGATATTCTTGGTCACAGATCAGAGTAAACACATGAGAATGTATTGAGATAAAAAATCAAGTGTAAAGATTTAGAAATACTAACATATTTTCCCATTGTAAATTGTGAATTTGTGGTTCTATTATTACATTGTTACTAAGTTCACCCGGTTAAATTGACCTTAAGGTGCAAATTTCTGAGCATTCTTAGTCTCAAACAGACTGGCCACTGAGTTACCTCCATATACCTAGAATCTACACTATTATTTAATATCTATGTACATTGTTTCAATATACACAAACACACACATATATATATACTGCAGTATGAAGACTTGAAAAATTAAATCAGAGTTTGAGGTGATCCAGCATTTATCAACAGCTTACTTCAAGAGTCTGAGAGAACAGAAAAAACGACATATTGCCTTTTCATTTTCTTAGATTAAAATTCTAACATTATATCAAGTTGGATCATCACAGAGCATAGTAAATTGACTGTGTTATCTCTGCTCCCCTACTAATATGGCTTTGCTGAATTATGATTGAATGCTATCCCTTCAACTTGGATAACTTGGCCAAAGCTGCCTGAAACTGATTAGATTGTGCTCCACCACAAGTATTAAAATAGCAAGGTGGGGGCGTGGGATGAGGCTTGTTCTCCTGAAGGGAAAGTGCTGAAGCTGATTGCTGGATGGCTGTCTTTGCATAGTAAGGGATACAACAGAAATCTGATCTGGGTCCTATAACTAAAATTTGAATGTAAGTCTTCTGTGTATATGTATATGTATATGCGTGTGTTGGAAGTCAGGTAGTTAAAAATATTATCTATTACTTTCTCCTGTGATAGTTATTAATACTAATGCTATAGCAACAATAATGAACTATGGTGTTAATGATAATATGACTTATAAGTGTTTACTTAATCATATTTAAGTGGGGCCTAAAATCACAATAATAATGATGATTCTTATAGTTATGTGATATAAAACCCATTTTAGATTAAGTCAGTGGCTAAATGAAAAAATTAAAATGCAGAATTATTTGTGACTAGTATTTACTTCTGAGGAAAACAGAGAAGAAATAAATACAAATATTTTCAGAGACAGCATAAATACTTGAAAATGAATTTCAGCTGAATTACTTATCCTCAAACTTTAAGAGAAAAGAGTAAAAAGGAAAAAGAGGGATAGTGTAAAAATAAACAGAAAACAAAATTCGACGTTCGCATAATAGCAAGAAACAAATAGACAATACAACATAAAATCAAGGCCAAAATATTGATAACTGTTAACAAATTCTGGTGATACGGAATTGGAATATATTAACATAGAAATACAGAACTTTGGCAAAACTAGAAATTTTATTATAGAACACAGGACAGACCCTGCAGAATTTTGTTTAAAAGACACGTCAGTGGCATCTCTTTAAGGCACTCTATTAGGCTATCATTTATAAACAGTGTGTCTCAAAATCAGGCATTCAAAAGAGTCATTTGGAAAAAACTTTTTGAAAAGACACATACTTTCTCTCCTTACTCCTCCTCCCTTGCTCCATTATCACCCAAGGAACAGAGAAATACATTTAGTACCTTTGCAGTGGAACCCCAGTACCTTCACATTGAATACCACACTCAGATAATTCTGTCGTGGGTGACTCGTGGACTAATACTTGAGAAGTGTTACTTTTCATTTTCCATTAGTCAGGAAAGTAATTGTATTTTAAAATTCCAAATCACAGTAAAAGAAAGCACAAAAGCTATCTTATGCGTAAAGATGTTGAAAAACACCTTTTAAGATGGTTTCAGAGGGAGCATAATGCAATAGTTCAGGGAGCAGGAGTTAGGGTTAAAAATACCTACATGTGAGCCTTGTTCTAGTACATCCTGGCCACAGGAATGTGAGTGCATGATTTAAACTCCTTGAATCCTTGTTTCATCACCACTTCATAAAATGGGGATACTAATACTCAATGCACAATATTGTGAGAATCAAAGGAGATAAAAAATGGAAAACATTCAGCACAGTCCTTGGAACACTGTTAGTATTACTTTCTTGTATATTTTAACCCTAATCATTCTATTTGGCATTATCTCTAACTGGTAAATCAATTCAATATTTTAAGTAGGTTATAAATTACTAGAAGTATGTCAGAGAATTATGCAACTTTTTCTTGATAATTATTAAGTAGGAACACCAGCAAATTTAACTTTAAAGATTAAAAAACCTATGATGCAGTTGAAATTATTCAAAACATAAGATAATGCAGAAAGTGCTTTGTATCATAATATATCACAAACCCATAACATTAGATATCATAAAATTCACCAAAATTAAATTTCCTATACTATAATTGGACTTCAAAAATATTTCTATCAGCACAAGGGTTTTGAAAAAGTTTTTTATTTTTTAAGGAAACAAAATGGAATGTATGACCTAGTCCTTGTGGAAGTAGGCTTTTAAAGGGAAAAAAATTACTGTGGATAGGCAGGGATAAGTAAGGTCACAAAATTATATAATATCTGTAGAAATTAGTCTACAATGTCAGTATAATTACCATTTTGAAAACAGCAAAAGGGACACACAAAAAGATGATGCTATGTTTGGACATTATTAATATTTCAACCCACATTGACAGGACTCCTCCAAGAAATTCGCGCACATTGGATTAGATTCCAAACTTTTTGCCACACAAGCTGACATTAACGCTAAGAGCTTTGTTAATTTGGCAGGAAGTGTAATGTTTCATCAGAATCCTGACAATTTTTTGGCTCTTTATTAATGTTCTCATGGGCATTAGGACATTAGCAGAAATTCTGAACTGTTACATAGAATGATGATTTTGTTGGGAGCAAACCTCAGAACTATGCTACTGCTTTTAGCATCAATCTAACATCAGTTCACTCTTTAGCATGCAAGCATTGTTTGGTTTCAATCTCTTGTCTCTTCAACAAGGATGCCATGAAGAAGAGGAGGATTATTATACTATCTTTGGGCCAACTTGAAAAAGCCTAAAAGGGTGCCCACATGCACGGAAATAAAGGGCCATCATTAGCTCATATGATAACTTTGTGAGGACTGCAGATTGCATAAAAGATGACTTTTTCTCTGAAAGGATAGCACCCCATATGCCAGGACTCAAGATTTGGCAAGTGGGGTGCAGGCTAGCATTCATTTTCATCTTTTTTCTTTGGTGGAGTGCCCTTGCCTAGATCCCAGCCTATAGAACCATCTGAGCCTGCCTCGCCCGGGATCCCCAGTGGAGAGTATCACTGGCCTGATTCTCTTGATGCTGAGTGATCTGAATGGGTCTGGGCACTAGTATCTCCTCAGGGTTTAAGCTACTGTAGGTGCATGCTGCGCAGAGCAAGGGCACTGTTGGACCAGGCTTTCTACGAGCTTCCCACTGCACAGCTGCCAGTGCCCACAGCTGCTTTGGCCCACAGCTTGCCTTGTGAGGTCTCTGGCACATTTATATGTTGGGGAGATCAAAGATGTGAATCCAAGCCAGCCAGAAGGCCATTTTTTTAGCATAAAAATTCCCAGAGCTCATTAATATAGGCAACTTTTAGGCAGGCAAAAGAGCATAAAAATTTTAATTCCCTCCCAACTATAACCTTTATTGGTTTTAGTCACTTAACTTTTCGTGTTTATCTATTTTTAGTGTTAAGTTACTTGTAAACGGAGATAGCATAAAATTACTTGGTTATGAAGGACCTTAATAAATTCTAGATAAATGTTTCAATATTAAGATTAAACAACATTAAGTTTTGTCATCTGTGCAGGTCAATGACCAGGAAGTTGGCTTGTGTAGTAAAAAGACTTGAGTCAGGTCTGGCATATGTAAACCCTGCACATTCAAAGAAAAAGACTGCCCTGGTTGGCTCCTGGGAGATAATGTCTACCTGTTTGGAATATTCTGCCCAATAAAAGTATATTTGTGTATCTAGGTTTTTTGGGCCATGTCAGATAGCTTATACTTATGACATAGTTTATGAGAGGGGATTTGGGTCCTGCTGTGTCAATTTAACTTCTGCAGGGGCTGTCGGCAGAGTAATTAAAGTCAACTAAGTGACTGCTCCATGTCTATGCAACCAATTCCCAATAAAAACCTTGGAGAACAAAGCTTAGCTGAGCTTCTCTATTTGTCAATATTCCATAGGTATTATCCTGCATCATTGCTAGGAGAATTAAATATTGTTCATACATCTTTACTAGTAGTGGACAACTGGAAGCTTGGACCTAGTCTCTCATGACCTCTGCCCTACGTGCATTTTACCTTTGCACTTACCTTTATCTTTTTGCTATGATAAACTGTAGTCATGAATATAACAACTTTTCTGAATTCTATGAGTACTTCTAGTAGGTCTTAGGGAATCTTGGTACTGTGATGAGGGCCAGGAAGGGTGGTCTTAGGGACACCTGACACAGTGATAAGGAATTTTCCATCTAACTTATATTTGAAGAATGAAATCAAATAAAATGCCATGTTAACTTGGCAAAAAATAAAAATAGTTATTGTAGTCAGTGTTGGCAAGTATATGGATAAATACACATTCTGATAAGTCTTGGTGGGAATGTGGCTTTATGTAGTTTTCTTTTGAAAAGTTTTTTGTCATGCATTTTGACAATTTAGAATCCACAATTTAGAATCCACATTCTAAATCCAATTTAGAATCCACAAAATGTCAAGCATTTTGACAATTTAGAATTTATCTGATTACTATACACTGATGATTATTTATTTCATTATTATTTATTATGTTAAAATTTGGAAGCAGCCCAAACCTAATATTTTTCAATAAGAAAAAAGTTAATACTGGGGCGGAGCAAGATGGCGGACGAATAACACCGCCAGACAGAGGGTCTCTGCAGAAAAGACCGATTCTAGCAGAAACTAGAGGAAAGAAGCAAGAAGACGAGCATACAGGGGACAAGGGCCGGAAGGAGGGGTATCTGAGACCCCGGGAGACTCCACGGGAGGAGGCTGCGGAGGAGAACTGGAGGCTGAGACCACCGGAGCAGCCCGCAGACCAGCGGCAAGGGTAGGTGGATCTGCTGTTTCCCCTCCCCTGCATTCGGGACTGCTGGTGGGCTCCCCAGCGGATGGAGAGACCTGCGGACATCAGCCCAGAGACTGCTGCTGCCTGCCAATGGTGAGCCTGTAGCAGACGTGGCACCAGGTTCCCAACTTCCTCCGGGCACCTCCGTGTGCACGGACCCGAGCCGCGCGGCAGGCGCCATATTGCCTCCTCCTCCCCTCCGCCGACCCTACCCGCGGCTGCCCAGAGAGAAAATACAGCCACCAGCCAGAGGCACCTCCAGGGAACGGGACCTTCCCGTTAGGGACCCCGCCCGCCCTCCCAGGAGCTGCTGGCACCGTGTTCCCAGGAAAACGGTGCCGACTCAGAGGCTGAGAGACATAGATCCAGCTTGGGCTCCCTGTGGGTGAATTAGGACCGGAAATCCTCTCCCTGGTGGGAATACAGTTTGAACTCTGGGACACAGAGGTCGGACCTGCAGACCAGATCCCCTGCACCGAGGGCTAGCATTGCCCGGGGCACAGAAGGGTTATACGTGAACAGCCTACTGAGGGCTGTGTGCCTCCAGGGGCGGATCGGCACCCTAGAGGACAACCCTCCTCCCAGGAGGAGGCCGTGCGCCCAACCCAGGTGGCGTTCCTGTGCAGGGAACCTCCCTGCCGGCACCACAGTCCGGGGAGGCCTGGTGGCTTGTGGTCTGGCCTGCTGGCAGAGGCCCAGGAGTAGCTGCAGAGTTGGGGAGGGTGGAAAGAAGCGAGGCCTGCTGCAGACTGTGGGTCTCAGACAGCCCCACCCCCACACCCAGACTTTCTGGCTGAGCGGGACCATTCCAGCCCCGCCCTGACAGCTTTCCCTGGAAGCTGAGAACAGAACTTTGACCCCTGCTAACGGCCTGAGGGCAGGCTTATCCAACCCAGCTCCGCCCAGAACGAGAGCTGATAACAGGACTCAGAATCAACACCATAGCCTGTTCCTCCAAGCAAAGACCACCTACTGACAGGGACAGCATCTTGCACAGCCTTGCCACGGCATCCACTGACTCAATATACAGGGAGTGGTCCAATTTCACTCACAGGCACCACCTAACGCCTCAGAAACTAAATAAGGTGTGTGAATACTCAAACAATAACCTAAGGAAAGAAACAACTGATCAACATGGGAAGAAATCAGCGAAAGAACTCAGGAAATATGAAGAACCAAACGGAAAACACACCCCCAAGGAGGAGCACCAGCCCCCTAGAAACGGACACTGACCAAAATCAGGCAACCAATATGACAGAAAAGGAATTTCGTATGTGGATCATAAGAACACTCACCCAGCTGCAACAACAACTCAATAACCAACACCAAGAAAACACAAAAAACCTCCAAGAAATGGAACAAAGGTTCAACAAAGAGATTGACACAGTGAAGAAAACTTTAACCGAAGTCCTGGAGATGAAGAATCAACTCAGAGAACTACAAAATACTGTGGAAAGTCTCAAGAACAGGGTAGATCAAGCAGAAGAAAGAATCTCAGAGCTTGAAGATAACACCTTCCAATTAAATAAATCAGTCACAGAAATACAGCAGAGAAACAAGAGAAAAGACCAAAGCCTACAAGAGCTGTGGGATTATGTGAAAAAACCTAACGTGAGGGTCATAGGTTTAGCCGAAGGGGAGGAAGACAACACTCAAGGGCTGGACAAGCTTTTTGAAGATATAATAGAGGAAAATTTCCCAGGCCTTGCTCAAAATCTCGATATACAAGTTCAAGAAGCCCAGAGGACCCCTGGGAGATTCAATGCAAACAGGAAGACGTCACGTCATGCAGTCATCAGACTGACCAAAGTATCAACTAAAGAGGCCCTTCTAAGAGCTGTAAGACAAAAGAAGCAAGTGACATACAAGGGAAAGCCAATTCGAATAACATCAGACTTCTCTAATGAGACTTTACAAGCAAGGAGAGACTGGGGCCCCATTCTCACTCTTTTGAAACAAAACAATGCCCAGCCTAGAATATTATTCCCTGCAAAACTAAGCTTCATATATGAAGGAGAAATAAAAACATTCGCAGACAAGCAAAGGCTCAGAGAATTCACCAAGACAAGACCAGCCCTACAAGAAGTACTTAAAACAGCGTTATGCACGGAACATCATAATAATAATCCACGGATATAAAAACAACCAAAACCCAAAGATATTAAAGGCCAGATATTACAATGGCTCAAGACAGAAATCATAGCAACAACATCCAACCCAACAGAATGATCAGTAATCTACCTTACCTATCAGTTCTCTCAATAAATGTGAATGGCTTAAACTCTCCACTCAAGAGACATAGGCTGGCTGAATGGATAAGAAAATATAGGCCAAGTATATGCTGTCTTCAGGAAACACATTTAACCTGCAAGGATGCACATAGACTAAAAATAAAAGGGTGGAGATCAATATTCCATGCAAATAGAAGCCAAAAGAAGGCTGGTGTGGCAGTTCTAATTTCAGACGATTTAGTTTTTAAACCAACAAAAGTAGTAAAAGACAAAGAGGGTCATTATATAATGGTGAAGGGCACAGTCCAACAAGAAGAGATAACAATTTTAAATATATATGCACCCAACTTAGGTGCACCCAGATTCATAAAGCAAACCTTACTGGAGCTAAGCAAATGGATTAATAGCAACTCCATAATCGCCGGGGATTTCAACACCCCACTGACGGCACGAGACAGATCCTCCAAACAGAAAATTAATAAAGAAATAATGGACTTAAAACTCTAGAACAATTGGGTCTGACAGACATCTACAGAACATTCTACCCAAAATCCACTGAATATACGTTCTTCTCATCAGCTCACGGGACATTCTCTAAGATTGACCATATCCTAGGACACAAAGAAAATCTCAAGAAATTTAAAAAAATAGAAATCATACCATGTACCTTCTCAGATCACAGTAGAATAAAACTAGAAATCAACCCTAACAGAAACTCACATTTCTACACAAAAACGTGGAAATTGAACAACCTCCTACTAAATGATTACTTCGTAAATGAAGAAATCAAGACGGAAATAAAAAACTTCTATGAAGAAAATGACAATGGAGAGACAAGTTATCAACTCCTCTGGGACACAGCTAAAGCAGTTCTGAGAGGAAAGTTTATCTCCATAAATGCATATAACCAAAAGGCAAGAAGATCACAAATAGACAATCTAATGTAATGACTCAAAGAGCTGGAAAAAGAAGAACAGACCAACCCCAAACCCAGCAGAAGAAGTGAAATCAACAAGATCAAATCAGAACTAAACGAAATTGAAAACAGGAAAGCTATTCAGGAGATTAATAAAACAAAAAGTTGGTTCTTTGAAAAAATAAACAAGATTGACACGCCATTGGCTAAGCTAACGAAAAGCAGAAAAGAGAAATCTCTAATAAGCTCCATCAGGAATAAAAAAGGAGATATCACAACTGATCCCAAAGAGATACAAGATACAATTTATGAATACTACAAAAATCTTTATGCACACAAACTGGAAAATGTGGAGGAAATGGACAAATTTCTAGAAACACACAGCCTCCCTAGGCTCAACCAGGAAGAAATAGATTCCCTGAACAGACCAATCTCAACTGCTGAAATAGAAACAGCAATTAAAAATCTCCCTAAAAATAAAAGTCCCGGTCCAGATGGCTTCACACCTGAATTTTACCATACTTACAAAGAAGAACTAGTACCTATCTTGCAGAAACTATTCCACAACATCGAGAAGAATGGAAACCTCCCCGACACCTTTTATGAAGCAAATATTACTCTGATACCAAAACCAGGAAAGGATGCAACAAAAAAAGAAAACTACAGACCAATATCCCTAATGAATATAGATGCAAAAATTTTCCACAAAATCTTAGCTAACCGAATCCAGACACTTATCAAAAAAATAATCCACCACGACCAAGTGGGCTTCATCCCAGGGATGCAGGGATGGTTCAACATACGTAAATCTATAAATGCAATTCACCACATAAACAGAAGCAAAAACAAAGACCACATGATTCTTTCAATAGATGCAGAAAAAGCTTTTGACAAAATTCAACACCCTTTCATGATACGAACACTTAAGAAAATAGGCATAGAAGGGACATACCTAAAAATGATACAAGCCATATATGACAGACCCATAGCCAACATCATACTGAATGGGGAAAGATTGAAATCATTCCCACTTAGAACTGGAACCAGACAAGGCTGCCCACTATCTCCACTTCTGTTCAACATAGTGCTGGAAGTCTTGGCTACAGCAATCAGACAGGAAAATGGAATCAAAGGTATCCAAATAGGGGCAGAAGAGATCAAACTTTCACTGTTTGCTGATGATATGATATTGTATCTAGAAAACCCCAAGGATTCAACCAAGAAACTCCTGGAACTGATCAATGAATTTAGTAAAGTCTCAGGATACAAAATCAATACACAGAAATCAGAGGCATTCATATACGCCAACAACAATCTAATTGAGAACCAAATCAAAGACTCAATTCCCTTCACAATAGCAACAAAGAAATTAAAGTACCTAGGAATTTACTTAACCAAGGACGTAAAAGACCTCTACAGGGAGAACTATGAAACACTGAGGAAGGAAATAGCAGAGGATGTAAACAGATGGAAATCCATACCATGCTCGTGGATCGGCAGACTCAATATCATCAAAATGTCTATACTACCCAAACTGATCTACAGATTCAATGCAATACCTATTAAAATCCCATCAGCATTCTTCACAGATATAGAAAAAATAATTTTACGCTTCGTATGGAACCAAAGAAGACCCCGAATATCAAGAGCAATTCTAGGCAACAAAAACAAAATGGGAGGCATTAATATGCCAGATATCAAACTATACTACAAAGCTGTAGTAATTAAAACAATATGGTATTGTCACAAAAACAGGAATATTGACCAGTGGAACAGATGTGAGAATCCTGATATAAAACCATCCTCATATAGCCATCTCATCTTTGACAAAGCAGACAAAAACATACGCTGGGGAAAAGAATCCCTCTTCAATAAATGGTGCTGGGAAAACTGGATAGCCACCTGTAGAAGGCTAAAACAGGACCCACACCTTTCACCTCTCACAAAAACCAACTCACGCTGGATAACAGACTTAAACCTAAGATATGAAACTATTAGAACTCTAGAGGAAAAAGTTGGAAACACTCTCCTAGACATCGGCCTGGGCAAAGAGTTTATGAAGAAGACCCCAAAGGCAATCACAGCAGCAACAAAAATAAATAAATGGGACATGATCAAACTACAAAGCTTCTGCACAGCCAAAGAAATAGTCATGAAAGTAAACAGACAACCTACAGAATGGGAGAAAATTTTTGCATCCTATGCATCCGATAAGGGACTGATAACTAGAATATACTTAGAACTCACGAAAATTAGGAAGAAAAAATCAAATAACCCCATTAAAAAGTGGGCAAAGGACTTGAACAGAAATTTTTCTAAAGAAGACAGAAGAATGGCCAACAAACATATGAAGAAATGCTCAACATCTCTAATCATCAGGGAAATGCAAATCAAAACCACAATGAGATATCACTTAACCCCAGTGAGAATGGCCTTTATCAAAAAATCTCCAAACAATAAATGCTGGCGTGGTTGCGGAGAGAGAGGAACACTCCTACACTGCTGGTGGGACTGCAAACTAGTTCAACCTCTGTGGAAAGCAATATGGAGATACCTTAAAGCGATACAAGTGAATCTACCATTTGATCCAGCAATCCCATTGCTGGGCATCTACCCAAATGATCCAGTGACACTCTACAAAAAAGACACCTGCACTCGAATGTTTATAGCAGCACAATTCATAATTGCAAGGCTGTGGAAACAGCCCAAGTGCCCATCAATCAAAGAATGGATTAATAAAATGTGGTATATGTACACCATGGAGTACTATTCAGCTCTAAGAAACAATGGTGATATAGCACACCTTATATTTTCCTGGTTAGAGCTGGAACCCATACTACTAAGTGAAGTATCCCAAGAATGGAAAAACAAGCACCAGATATATTCTCCAGCAAACTGGTATTAACTGAGTAGCACCTAAGTGGACACATAGGTGCTACAGTAATAGGGTATTGGGCAGGTGGGAGGGGGGAGGGGGCGGGTATATACATACATAATGAGTGAGATGTGCACCATCTGGGGGATGGTCATGATGGAGACTCAGACTTTTGGGGGGAAGGGGGGAAATGGGCATTTATTGAAACCTTAAAATCTGTACCCCCATAATATGCCAAAATAAAAAAAATAATTAAAAAAAAAAAAGAAAACAGTTAATAAACTATGGTGGATACATACTATTGAAATGTCATGTAGCTGTTAAAGTTAGATGCATATGCAATCAATGTGAAGATGTTAAGTTAAAAGAGCAAGTCTCATGGACAATTTGTCCTTATAAACTCATTTATGCTAAAAAATATTCATGACCAGCCTGGGCAGCGTAGGGAGACCTTTTCTCTACAAAAAAAAAAAAAAAATTATCTAGGCAGGTGTGGTGGCATATGCCTATCATCCTAATTACTCATGAGGATAAGGTGGGATGATTGTCTGATCCCAGTAGTTCAAGGCTGCAGTGAGCTACATTTGTGCCACTGCACTCCAGCCTGGACAACAGAGAGTGAGACCTTGTTTCTAAAAGAATAAATAAATAAATAAATAATATTTCTACCTCTGTATATTTATACAAATAAGCATACACAGATATGTATACAAACATAGGCATCTATACAACATAATTAGGAAAAATGAAAAATGGATATTATTAGCAATGGTTGCATCTGGAAGAACTATAAGATAAATAGGGAATTTTGCAGTTTTCTTTTATATTCTATTTTGATTTTTAAACTTGTACATGTATTAATTTTGTGGTATATGTATACCATGGAGTACTATTCAGCTCTAAGAAACAATGGTGATATAGCACATCTTATATTTTCCTGGTTAGAGCTGGAACCCATACTATTAAGTGAAGTTTCCCAAAAATGGAAAAACAACCACCACATATACTCACCAGCAAACTGGTATTAACTGAGTAGCACCTAAGTGATCACATAGGTAATGCAGTAATAGGGTATTGGGCAGGGGGGAGGGGGGCGGGTATATACATATATAATGAGTGAGATGTGCACCATCTGGGGGATGGTCATGCTGGAGACTCAGACTTGTGGGGGGAGGGAGGGAAATGGGCATTTATTGAAACCTTAAAATCTGTACCCCCATAATATGCCGAAATAAAAAAAAAAAGAACAATGCAACAACCAAAAAAAAAAAAATGTAAATTAAAATAAGGATTTTTTCCAGAGAGTCATTGATCAAAGAGCATAATGTCCATCATGTTTTGAAAATACATATGTGTATCCAGAATTTGTGTAGCTCTTGGCTACAGATGATGACTGAGCCACTGAAGCATGACAGCTATGGCAGCATCTCTTCTGCTTCTCTTGAAAAGTCCACTTTACTTTCTAGACTTTAGTTTGTTCATAAGCAAAATGATGGGATTTGGTAGAGGACCTAACATAACCCTCCTACATCTAATTTTACGTGATTCTGTACTCCTTATTACTGGAACTAAATGTATACGCAATTAGTTGAACATAGTTGGATTCTACATTTAAGATAAGGCCACAATGTTCCCTTAAAGAATTTGGGCCTTGAGACAGAGCTGGGATCACAAGCCTCTCTGGAGGCTGACGTGGTATAAGCTGTATGTAAGACTAGGTGCCCTCTGCTGTCCCATTTTCTGCCATGTGAATCACATGATGGGTCTTCAGAGAGAATAAATAAAAACCTAAAGAATAGCAAAAGTGGAAGCTGATGAAATAGTTTTGACATTGAATCCCTTGTTTGAATTCTTCCTAAGGCCTAGTAATACTGGTGCACTAGTATTCTGTGAGATACTCATTGCCTTTGCAATTCATTTCCCTTTTTGTTTAAAGTACTTCAGTTTTGATTTTGGTCATATGCTATGAAAAAGAATCTTACCCGAACATACATTCTCTTTCCTCTCCATTTCCATTTCCCTCTCTGTGCTCAAGGCAACTTCATATTCATCTAAGTCACTTGTGTAAGAGGACAGTGTTAAATTCATTTATGTCAAAATGCTGGTAACAGTACAGTACACATTTCAGAAACATCTGTCATTTGTAAAAAAATGATTTTACTTTTTTCAAAGGAATGTATTTCTAGTGGTATAATTTTGATTACTGAGACATCTGGGGCAGAATCTTACTCTGGTGGACAGAGAGGTTTATCCTCTCCCTGAAACTGTGTAAAGGACTGATATTTGTAGGCATTTACAAGGTTAAATTGGAGGGTTTTGTTAAATGAGGCTGATGATTGCACATTCTCTAAAAAAGGTGTTGGGTTTGGTCTTACTACTGCTCCAATAATTTTGCTTTGTCTCCAGGGAAAGAAACAGGAAAGTTTTTTGAACACCTTTGAATTAAAATTTGAATATTTCTTTATTGGGCAGCACAATGATAGAAATCTTACTAGAATTAAGAAAATGATAGCTGTATTTTCTTAAATTGAGATCATCAAAATCATGCTGCTAGCCTTTTTATTTCATTTGAGAGATTCTGTAATTAAAATAATGTTCTCATTTAAATCATAGGCTTTTAATTCCCAAAGAGACATTATTATCTATCCAAATATTGCAAAATGTAAACAAATTTCCACTAGAATGCCCACACAATAAAAAGTAATTGCCATTATTATTTTTTGCACTGCTAAGTACTTAATAATATAATTTAATTGGATAATTTAAAGTTGTTAGCATAACAAAAACACTCAAATCACATAAAAGAGTACCTTTACACATTATAAATTTCAGGTTTCTTAAATGTAACTTTTGGTGTGTCTATATAGTAAAATTGAAATCACAAGACATTATATTTTCACTCATTAAAAAAGATACCTGAGTAATAAAACTTACTTAGGTTTAAATACAAAGGCTCTAAATTTAGTACAAATGCAAAACTTACCTAGGCTTTAGGTTTTTCATTTCTACAATAGGAGTAATAGCAGTTCACTCAAACCATTTGTGATGAAGATTAAATTGAATCAGGAAAACAAAGTGTCTGAGACTGTTATATCATTCAATAAACATTATTTCTCTTCATTATGAATTGTTAATTCCAGTGATGCAGTTACCTTTTCTGTTATTTTATGTTTTATGTTGTAATTTTGCTCAGACTGAATAAAATAGAAACTGGAAGCTACTGCTTTGGGTAAGATGTGTAATTTATGTCTAATAGATATTTAGCCTATGTAGTTTAGTATTATCATGTGTTATTTCAGAGCTGCTAAACCAAGTGTTCTGGACAAAGGTCTTTTGTGGAGCTCTTGATGACAAAAGAACAGAAGAAACAACCAGAAATCAATTCAAAAGAATGTTACTGTTGGTGAATATGGTTATCTAGTTCTCTTTTGTTCTTAGTGAAGACTAGAAGTAAAGACTAGAAGAGTTCTTGCCTTGTTAGGTCAATGTTTTGGAATTTAAAAATGTATTTCATCTTCTATCCTGACTTGATCCCAGGAAAGATGTGTTATTCAGATTTCCTCAGCTTTTTTTTTTTATTGTCCTTTTCTTCATCTAAAATATTATATTACATTTAGTTGTCATGTCTAGTTAGGGTCTTCTTGGTTGTGACATTTTCTGAGACTTTGCTTATTTTCAATGTCCTTGCTAATTCTGAGGATTACTAGTTATATGTATTGTAGAATGATATCGATATCTCTTTGAAACCTGTATTTCCAGTATATATGTGTGGGTGTATTCTTTTCTTGTACCTTCTAACTTTCTGTTACTACAGGTTCATATATTTTCTGCCCCAGTCCTAGAATCACTCATTTCATCAAGGATCCTTGATTTTCTTTTTTTAGTTATAGAATGCTATTAAAACTATCTGAGCCCTAGGTGTGCTTGTTGCTACTGGAGTGTGGTTGCTTCTAGGCCCCCGAGCTGACAGAGCATGAAGATGTGTATGGGTACTAAGTTGTGTATAGACACCTATGTATGTGAATATATATACATGTGCGTGTGTGTGTATGTATGTGAGTATAGACATGACCATCTGTATCTATATTAAACTAAACAAATGAGTTCATATTGACATATCCAACCTTAATCCATTACCACATGGAAAACCTGAGCTTTGTAATACGCCATAAATTCCCACTCTAACATGGCTCTCAGTCCTTCATCCATTCATTTATTTATTGAATTCAAGTGTACATGTATAGAAGTTTAATGACTGTTAACCCAATCAAGTAGATATTCACAATTCAAACAAATCATCTAAAAGAGAACATTGGAATGTGACAGAGAAGTGACAGGAGACACTGAGGGCAAAATAGAGGAAAGTGAAACTGTCTGCTTACTAAGGATTGGGATTAGCTCTTAGACCCAGGAAAGGGTAAGTGAGAGAACCCCAGAGCTCCACACTCCCTCCATGGACTTTTACAATGCCAAATGGGGAGGGCCCCTGGACCCTCAAAGGCATCTAGACTGGCATAGGGAGCTGCCTGGAGATTGTGCAGAGGCATTGCTTGAACTCATGGAGAGTCCCACAGGCTTCCAAGCCCTGAGCAAGGTGTCATTCTGAAGCTCCCAAAGTTCTATTTCCTGTCCTGGTCGTGCAGCTGCTGCAGCTGCCAGCTGCTAGGTCAGGGAGGGAGAGGAGAGGCCGGGCACTTTCATGGTCCCCAATGACAAATGCCACCACTACTGCTATGGGCTACTGTGATATCATGGTGTCAGTAAAACATGCACCCCACAACTGCCTGCCTCCTCCACAGCTGTCTGCCTCATTGCTCCCACTGAGAAGGACCTCCCCTTTCTGGTGGCAGGCCCATAGTGCAGATGCCACTGCCCTTGCCTGAGTATTCCATTGACAGCCAGAGAACCAGCCTGCCCCTTCCTATCACAACCAGCACTTGAACCCAATGAGACTAAGGACAAGTCTACTGGCCCCAGTGTCATTCCCCCAGGACTCAAGCACACTGTCTGGGGATAGATGTGCAACATAATCTCCAGTGAGAAAGGGGCCCAGTCAGAAGTGAGAGGTATATGTGGCTTGAGTTTGTGCTGTGTGATAAGAACTGGGCACCTCACTCTTAGTGGGTAGGTGAAGGAAGGGTGTGGCCTAGGAGCCTGGGCTTCTATCCAGGACAGAAAATCTGGCAACCTGGGGAAATTTTGTGATTCAAGAAAAGACAGCGTGGGACTAAGCTGGCTGTTTTAGTTTGCTGCCAGCAACCTGTTGTTGGTGAGAAACCCACTGAGTCAAGGTAGTGAGAAGTAGGCAGGTCCCACGACTCACAGGCTGTGGAGCCTGGGCTGCCCCTCTTGAGCTCTTTGGTGCATCAGAGGCACCCCTGCCCCTCCCTGGAATGTTGCCCCAGGGACCTGAGAAACATTCCCTGAACCCTGTAAGAGAAGGCACTTGCACTCACCTTTGGAGAGGCTGAACATGGGCATACCTGATCCAGCCCCACTCAGTTGTGACCTCTCCAACCTATCAAGGCAGCAGTCATGGTACAGGGACCCTTGGGGATTTTACTACCATGCCTGTTGCTTAGGCTATCTTAGTATTTCTCCTGGTTAACAAAGGTCAAGCATAAATTCCATTGCCACCACCCACCACAGCTGCCTCTCTCCTATAAGCACCACCTACTGGCCCATAGATCAACTTACAAAGCCCATTACAACTTCTGCAGACATAATTGCACAGCACTCAGGAAGTAGACTAGCTTTCAGTTACCTCAGCTACCACCATCCCCCACAAATACCACAGCTACTCAGGAGGCCCTAAGCCTGCTCAGCTAGTCAGTATATTCCTATTACAGGTGGAACTTGAGAAATCCAGCACACTAAGGTTACCTATAACCATGAAAACCATACAGAGTTTATGCCACTCTCCTGCCACCCCTGTCCGGGCCAGTGCTTGTGCCTGGTATTGGGAGACTGACCTGAGGGGTGGGGATGGCATGACCAGCTCAACTCAACGCAACTTCACTCCCCACCCTGGAGATGAGAGCTGAGCTAAGGTCACTCTGTGTTCCACAGACAAGCCCCACTGACTGAGAAAACAAAGAGCTTCTTCCAGTAAGCAAGTCAAGCATAAACTCTCCTGCTACCACCATAACCAGCTCTTATCTGCAAGTACTGCTTATTGGACTAGAGGTTGAACCACACACTCCAGTACAAAACCTCCTGGCTCAAATATAATATATAACACTGGGAAACAAGATAAGTATCTTGAGATCTCAGTCATCCCAGCCCTGCAGGAGGCATTGAGTTTGCTCACTTGCCTAGCACATTGCTACTACAACCAGGATTTGAAAAAGCCACCACACAAAGTCTATCTATAACCAAGAAACTCATACAGAGACATTCCTATTGAAGGTATCCAGAACCAAAGACAAACAACCCTACACAATATGCAACATAGCCACATCTTCAAGAAGGAAAAAAATCACATCCAAAATTAAGTAAATTCAAATATGAGAAGAAAAAATAGTTTGTCTAGATGAGAAATAACCAGAGAAACAATTCTGGGAGTATGTAGAAACAGTATTACATCACCCCCAAAGGATCACACTAACTGTCCAGCAATGGATCCTAAACAAAATTAAATCTTTGAAATACAAAATAAAGCATTCAAAATATTTAAAGAAGCACAATGAGGTTAAAGAGAACATTGAAAATCAACACAAACAAATCAGAAAAACAATTCAATATATGAATAAAAAATTTACTAAAGAGATAGATATTTTAAAAAGCAGAACTTCTAGAAATGAAAGACTCATTGGAAAAATTAACAAATGAAGTTGAAATCCCTAATAATAGAATATACCAAGCAGAAGAAAGAATTTCTGAGCTAAAGAGAGGTTATTTAACCTCTGAATTTAACCCAGTAAGACAAAAATAAAGAAAAAAAATTAAAAAGAATAAACAAAGCCTTCAAGAAATATGGAATTATGTAAAGCATCCACACCTATGAGTTATGGGTATTCCCAACTAAGAAGAAGATAAGATAAAAAGTGTGGAAAATCTACTGGTATAAAAATGGACACAGATAAATGGAACAGAATATACAACCCAGAAATAAGGTCACATACCTGTAACTAACTGATCTTTGACAAAGTAGACAAAAACTTATGCTGGGGAAAGAATACCCTATTCAATAAATGGTGCTGAGAAAATTGGATAGCCATAGAAGAATGAATCTGGACCCATATTTCTCACCATATACAGATTTAACTCAATATCGCTTAAAGAGTTACATGTAAGGCCTACAGCTATAAAAATTCTAAAATAAAACCTAGGAAAAACTCTTCTGGACATTGGTATAAGCAAAGAATTTATGATAAAGACCTCAAAGGCAAATGCAACAAAACCAAATATAGACAAATGGAAATTAATTTGAGTGTAAAGCTTCTGCACAGTGAAAGGAATAATCATAAGAGTAAATATGCAACTTATAGAATGGGAGGAAAATATTCTCTATTCATCCCATAAAGGACTGATACTAAGAATCTACAACAAATTCAAACAACTCAATAAGAAAAAAAAAAAAAACACACATCAAAACTTGGGTAAAACACATGAACATTTTTCAAAAGAAAACATACAAATGACCAAGAAACATATTAAAATATGGTCAACATCAGAGAAATGCAAAACCACAGTGAAATATCATTTTGCACCAGTCAGAATGGCCATTATTAAAAAGTCAAAAAACAATAGAGGGTGAGGATGCAAAGAAAAGGCAATGCTTATTTACTGTTGGTAGGAATGTAAATTAATAAACCCTTTATAGAAAACAGTACAGGAATTTCTTAATGAATGAAAAATATAAACTTCCATTCAATCCAGTAATACCAGTAGTGAATGTCTACCCAAAGGAAAATAAATTAGTATATTAAAAAGATACCTACACCCACATGTTTATTACAACACTATTCACAATAGCAAAGATATGGAATGAATCAACTGATGATTAGATTAAAACTGTGTTACATATATAAAGAATACTACTCAGCCATAAAAAAGAATAAAATCATATATTTTGTAGGTACATAGATGGAACAAGAGGCCATAATCTTAAGTAAAATAATTCAGAAATTGAAAGTAAAATATCACCTGCTCTCGCTTGTAAGTGGTAGTTAAATAATGAACATACATGGACATAGAAAGTGGAATAAGAGATATTGGAGATCTGGTATGGTAGGAGGAAGGAAGGGCAGGAGATGGATATGGGATGAGAATTACCTAATGGGTACTATGTACACTAACTGGGCATGAATTACACATAACACCAAGTCTTTCTCACTATGCAATATATCCATGTAACAAATATGTTCATGTACCTCATAAGCCTATTAAAAATTATTTAGCCAAAATAATTTAATTTATTAAAGTATGTTATTTGAAAGTTCTATTAAAATATTTGTATATAAGTTTTCAAATTCATTCAACAATGAATCAGGATTTTTACGGGAAACAGAATGATTTATAAACTTTATTAGAAGAAGGCAGAAATGGAAGCAAGTTATTACAATAAAATGATGTGTTTATAAGATTTTTTAAAAGGTAGACAGAGCACAGTGTGATAAATGAAAGAAAGAAAAGTGGCTGAAGTAGGCCTAGAAATTTCATAGTGTTTGGTTGGCATTCTATAAAAATACAAAATGAGACTAGTCCCCTGCTCAGAAATGTAATACCTATGCATTTCTCAAATATTGGTGAAATGCTAGAGTACTGTCTCCTACTGACAGTCATTAATGACTCTAATAAATAGGAGACCTTAGTTCAAACAAACACATTATTCCAAATGACAGAAGTATAAGCATGACTAATTAATGAATCTGCTAATATTTGTTCCCTATTTATGAGAACATTACCTTGAGTTAGAACTAATTACCTGTACACATACCTCAGAAAATGTACCCATATCTCTAAAGCCAGGTATTTCATGTCATACGTCATATAATAATGCCTTTCTGTTATTTTTAGAAATGTATACATGAATGGCAGTTAAGAATAAAATATAATAAATTATGAACATATTAATTTACAAATTATATTGCAAAATAAAGAGGACATTTTTTTCAAATTTGAAAGCAAGATTCGAAGAGCTCTTCTAATTTATGTACTTATTATAATTCCTTAGAGAATGAAACATGATATGAAAAATAGAGATGACTTAGCACTTACTATTTTATAATGCACAAAACGCAATCTTAGGCCCAGGCACTCTGTCATCAGGGCAGTTCTAAATGCTGGTGAGCTTTTTGTTCCATTTAATTTCATTTTAATAATTTGTACATAAATTAGAAGACCTCTTTGAATTCTGTACTAGAGCATGATCCAAATTTCATTTTCAGAAAAGATAAAAAGATACTTTACTTACATTTTACTTCCCTAAAACTTAACAATCCAAAAATTGATAGGAGGGGTAGAAGAATATTTGCTTTATTATGTCAAATTATTTGGTTATTTGGGGGTTTTTTTTTTGTTAGTAAAAGTACTTTTCCTCTTTTATTTGCTTTATATCTTGCTTTACAAAGTTATGAAGTTCACAGCTTTATACCAAAATGTAAGAAGGTTATTTGATTATAAACATTTTTGCAGTCAAGTGTCATGTGATTTCATTCTTCTAATCCATATTGAATATAAAAAAGTTCAGAAACCAAGGGTGCTGGAGCAGCTCGAGGGCACACAATTCTCGTTAATAGGAGAGTGATCTTCAACAGCCTTTCCTCCTTGACCCCCTCCTTCCCCAATTTATTTGTGTTACCACCTGAAGTCGGATCAAATCTGGGAAACTTCAGTTACTATGTGACCCAGTAAAGCCACATACTTGGGGCTGGAGGTGAGGAAATTTGAGGTTACTGTCTGATTGCATTTCCACATGACTGGGCGGTACACTAAGAAAACCCTGAATGCTCTGTTGCGTGGGTGCCCTCCTACCCGGCCTGAGGATATATTGGAAAAGATAAGAGTGGTGAAGCCTTGGTAGAACAGGAAAAGGGTATGTGAGATGTTGGACAATTGGAAATGTTTGAGAGTAGTAAAAACTGATATAATCCATCAGTAAGAACTATGATTTGGGTTTAGCTTTGGTAGAATCATGTGCCCATATGTGCATGCGTGTGTGAAACTTCTTTTGTATGTGTGGGCACCTGTACTTACAATGTGTTTCTTCCTTTTATCGAAGTTTTTCTTTTTTTCTTTTTTTTTTTTTTAAGCAGTGGCAATATTGTGTGTTTCAAGAAGGAAACCACAGTATAAATCCTTGTGTGTGCATATGCTGGTGTTTTAATGGCAGTTTGTTCTGATAAAATATCAATCACTTCATGTTTTATGTGAAAGTTAATTAGGTTAAATATATATTTTGGCATATTCCTCTACTCAGTTATAAAGCATTTAAACACAATGCAAACAAATCTTAAAGAGCAAAGAATGATTTTAACCCGATGTTACTTAAATTTGAGAGGAAGTCATTACTTACTACTACACTCCTGCTTTATGGGAAATTTTTTTCCCCTCACAGGGTTAGCAGTTGCGTGTTTTAGGTTCTGATCTACCTATAAGTTATAGGCAATATTAGTAGTTTAAGTGATTATTTGCCTAACAATGGTTATTTGTTTTAAGATACAAAATAATTTTGCATTTGCAGTGATATTCTTCATCTGTACTGTGGAATTATTTAGTATGCTCTTGGTATATATTTAAAAATGCATGCATTTCTCTATTATCCAAAAGTATTTACTGGAATATGAGTAACTTAAACAATTTAATAAGAAAAATAATATGTTTAAAAATAATTGATGGGTATTTTATTCTACATAATGGCAAATGTAGAAAACATGACAATATTCTTGTCATTCAAACTTTGAGTGGGAAGAAAAAAAATAAATAATATCTGTCAAAATTCAGGAATGCCAGTAAAGCTTACAATAGTAGTGTTAAGCCACAACGTAGGTTTTTTTTTTTTTAGAATTCTAGAAAAGGCAATATATTTGAATGTGCAAAAATATATTTTAAAAATAATTTATTCACATTCTAATACTCTCCCTCTATTTCTCTTCCTCATATTAAATGGCCAAAATATTTTTAAAAAATACTACTGCAAGGCAAAAGAGTCCAACATCTAAGATGTACCTGAAAAATAAGGAAGGTGACTGGCCGGCTTCAGAAGCCAGTTAGAGTAATAAGAAAAGCAAAAATAAAAGTGAGATTGAGATTTGATCAGTTAATGCTAGGCAGTAGCTAAATTAGAAAATTTCCGTTATGAGTTACTTTAAAATGAACAGAGTAGTGTTTCGAGTTCAGAATTTCGTTACATTTTACAATGTAATTTGTTTGATGTTATTTCATATAATATAATTTGAACTCCACAATACTTCTGTTAGTTGCATAATATTTTATCCTCTTTTGTTGTGCTCCAAGATCTACAGGTGAGATCTTGATCCCAGAGTTATACAGTGAGTAACTTGTCCAAGGTTGCTAAACCAGGAGTAGAGCCTGGATTCACTCACATCTGAAGGAAGAAAATCAAACACATAGTTTTAGTAAGCTAAAGGTTCTCAAATTTCTTGGTATATCAAAATTACCTGCAAGGCTTGTTAAAGCAAATTACTGGGCCCTCTACCTCCACAGTTTGGGATTTAGTAGATTTGAGGAAGGGCCTGACTATTGGCATTTCTAACAAGTTTTCAGGTAATGCTTATGTGCTGGTCCCAGGATCACACTATGGCAACTTCTGAACTAAGCCTTTTAGTTCTTGTCAATTGCTAATAGACGAGTAAGTGTTTCTGAATGTTATTGTTTAGACAGAGGAAGCACTATTACTTCCATATATATATATATATATATATATATATGTGTGTGTGTGTGTGTGTGTGTGTACTCCACATTTTCCATTACTCAATGAGGTTTTCTTTTTCTTTTTTATATTTTTTACTCCTTTGATATAAGGTATTTTTTCTTTGTTTTTAGGTGAATATAATTTGTTCAGTATTTTTGTCTTTTTTGGAGACAGAAAGATACACACACATGTACACACACAGAAAGAGGTATGTTTCATTCATTGTTAGAATTCTGCCCTAGATGTTTTAAATCAAATCAGCTATATTTGATTTGTTAAGTATAATGTAAATATGCATATATTTTTGTTAGTAATTATTTATTTAATAGACTTTAATTCTTCAACCTACTACTTGGTAATCTTGGTCCACTTACTATCTGATCTACATGTTGGTAAAATGAAAATAATAACAATAGACTTCTGAGGCTGTATGGGTATAAAATGTAATATATATAAAATTAGTTCATGCATATGATATATTTATACATTTATAATGACATATGTTGCACACACAAAATCATAATTGCACATGTGCAAAATATGTTCAAAATCACAGTTGAGTAATTTCTTTCATTTCAGTATAATAGGAGGTACAAATGTTTAGCTTACGTATATTGCCCTTGCCCCACCAAAGTCAGAGCTTGAAGTGTGTCCATCTCCAAGACAGTGCTCATCGCACTCATTATGTATGTATATACTCATCCCCTTCTCCTGCTTCCCATCTGCCCAACACCCAATGAATGTTATTACTATATGTGCACTTAGGTGTTGATCAGTTAAAACCAATTTGATGGTGAGTACATATGGTGCCTATTTTTCCATTCTTGGGATACTTCTCTTAATAGAATGGGTTCCAGCTCTACCCAGGATAATACAAGAGGTGCTATATCACCATTGTTTTTTTGTGGCTGAATAGTACTCCATGGTATACATATACCACATTTTATTAATCCACTCATGTATTGGTGGGCACGGGGTTGTTTCCACATCTTTGCAATTGTGAATTGTGCTATTATAAACATTCTAGTACAGATGTCTTTTTTATCGATTGTCTTTTTTTTGTTGTTGTTTTTGTTTGAAACAGAGTCTCACTTTGTTGCCCAGGCTAGAGTGAGTGCCGTGATGTCAGCCTAGCTCACAGCAACCTCAAACTCCTGGACTCAAGCAATCCTTCTGCCTCAGCCTCCCGAGTAGCTGGGACTACAGGCATGTGCCACCATGCCCAGCTAATTTTTTTTCTATATATATTAGTTGGCCAATTAATTTCTTTGTATTTATAGTAGAGATGAGGTCTCGCTCTTGCTCAGGCTGGTTTCGAACTCCTGACTTTGAGCAATCTACCCGCCTCGGCCTCCCAGTATCAATTGTCTTTTGTTTTTTGGGTAGATGCCCAGTAATGGGATTGCTGAATCAAGTGGTTGATCTATTTGTAGCTCTTTTAGGTATCCTCATATTGCTTTCTGCAGAGGTTGTTCTAGTTTGCAGTCCCACCAGCAGTGTAGGAGTGTTTCTATCTCTCCGCATCCACACCAACATTTATTGTTTGGGGACTTTTTGATAAAGGCCATTCTCACTGGGGATAAGTGGTATCTCATCATGGTTTTGATTTGCATTTCCCTGATGATTAGAGATGTTGAGCATTTTTTCATATGTTTGTTGATCATTAGTCTATCCACTTTTAAAAAGTTTCCATTGAGGCCTTTGCCCACTTTTCGATATTGTTGTTTGAGTGTTCATATCTCTCTGCATCTATGCCAACATTTATTGTTTTGGGACTTTTTGATAAAGGCTATTTTCACTGCAGATAAATGATATCTCCTTGTGGTTTTGTTTTGCATTTTCACAATTGCAAAGATGTGGAAACAACCCAAGGACCCACCAATTCATGAGTGGATTAATAAAATGTGATACATGTATATCATGGAGTTCTACTCAGTCACAAAAACAGTGGTGATCTGGCACTTCTATTATCCTGGATAGAGCTGGAGCCCATTCTACTATGTGAAATATCACAAGAATGGAAAAACGAGCAACACATGTACTCACCATCAAATTGATATTAACTGATCGACACTTAAGTGCACATATAGTAGTAACATTCATCCGGTGTCGGGCAGATGGGAGCAGGGAGGAGGAGATGGGTTCATTCACACCTCATGGGTGCAGTGAGCATTGTCTGGGGCATGGACACACTTGAAACTCTGACTCTGATGGGGCATGGGCAATATATGCAACCTAAACATCGGTACCCCCATAATATGCTGAAATAAGAAAAAATTAATAAATAGAAAAGATATTAGAGGTAATTTAATGCAACCACCAACGTTGCTGTGGGTTCTAAATGAGATAACAGATATTTAAGTGTTCTTCCCAAGCGTTTACTTTAAAAAATCGTGCATAACAGTGTAAACTCCAGAGACCCCTAAGTGTCATTCATTTCTCTCATTTAGAAATATCTCTGTCTAAAAGTTACAATGAAGAAATACTGTGTTCTTTTATTTATTTTTTATTTTTTGGGAGAGAGAATCTCACTCTGTTGCCCAGGCTAGAGTGCCATGGTGTCAGCCTGGCTCACAGCAACCTCAAACTCCTGGGCTCAAGGGATCCTTCTGGCTCAGCCTCCCGATTAGCTGGGACTACAGGCATGCGCCACCATGCCTGGCTAATTTTTTCTATGTATTTTTAGTTGGCCAATTAATTGTTTCTATTTTTAGTTGAGACGGGGTCTTGCTCTTGCTCAGGCTGGTTTTGAACTCCTGACCTTGAGCGATCTTCCCGCCTCGGCCTCCCAGAGTGCCAGGATTACAGGCGTCAGCCACCGCGGCTGGCCAATACTGTGTTCTTTATATAAATTTATATATAATGATAATTTTCCATTACCTGTGAAAAATATGTAGGTTTTTCTCAGTTGTTTTCCTTTTTGTGCCATTGGTTAGTCAATTAAAATTGTATTGGGGTTATGTCATTCAAGAGAGTATAAATAAATCAATATTTAATTTATCAACTTCTGAGAAAACAACTGAGAAAAATTATACATGAAGATATATTGTTCTTTGTTTCTCAGTGTTATCATTACTTTAATGACCGAGACAACTAAACATTTATGCCATTTTACATATCATGCTTGTTATTTTGTCTTCTTGTTATTCCTTGCTTGTGTTAGTCCTTGATGCATATCAGACTACCTCAAAACTTAATATCTTAAAATGATGATTTTTTATTTTTCATGTGTCCGTGGCTAGTCAAGGCAGTTTGTTCTATGATTTCAGAAGGTTTCAGGTTCACCCATGCTGCTGCATTTAACAGGAGGCAATGCTGTGCTGGAGCTGGCTCCTTGCAGCTCATGAGAGCTGATGTTTGCAGAAATTCTGTAAACCAGGTAATAAAGCATCGATGGCTTGAAATTTACCATGTCTTTACACAAAAAAAGTGTCAAATGCTGCAAGTCCTGCTTTTTTCCCTCCCGTAGTGCTGGGCTGTTAAACATTGACCAACACACCACCTATGAGGGGGCTGGCTGAAGTGAAGGGTTCAAGATGACTTCACTAATGTCTGTTGGTGTTGGCTATTGTCTGAGGTACGTGGGTGTTTGTACATATAACTTCTCATAGTCTAGAAGTATAAGCTGACTTCCTTAACTGGCAGTTTCAATTCAATGTTCCAATAGGATGGAAACAGAAGTTGCCATCTGTCTTAGGAAGTCACATAACATCACTTTTGTCACATTCCATTGGTTACTTATGTAGACTCTCTGATGCTTATCTCCCTTTTACCTATAAAATTAATGTAGCTGGCTAATAGCTTTTACAATAAGAATTAAGTAATAAAATCTATGTGAAATACTTATGACAGTAACGGGCATGTTAAAAATATTCAGTAAATGTCAGTTACTATTATTACTGTATACTTTATATCCTTAAAGTATCTATCAGTCATCTCTTTAATCTCATTGCCACTACCTAGTGAAAGAGGCCCTATTTAATTCCTCTCACTGTACCCAGTCTACATTAAATCAGCCTCAGCACCTCTAACTATAAGCAAATATTAATATTTCTTAATTTGTCAGATTTCCACTTTTTAGACTATAAACTGCATAAGACTTACACTACTATTTTCTTTTTATATTTTTATCATGAGCATTCAACATTGTCTAGAATAATCATCCAATAAGTTTGTTGAACTAGCTTTTCTTTTAATATTAATGAGAATGCTTAACCTGTTAAATATTAATTTCATGCTATTGATATAGATTTGACAATACATTCCTAGAGCAAAAACTCAAAAACATTATTGAACTGTTTATGTAAATGATGAAATGATGAAATAATTCAAATACCTTGAGTGATAACTCTACAGTATGAGTAACTTAAAATCATATGGTCAATGAACAAGTGTCAAAATGTAAGAGGTAGTATTGTTAGGTGTTCAGACTCTTGATATAGGTTGACTATAATCAAATCCCAACTCAACAGCTTTTGCTGTGACTTTAGTAAAGTTACTTACACGTTCTGTGTTTTAGTTTTCTCTTCTGTAAAATGAATATAAGAATACTTCTTATCTTAGAACATTATTGTAAGTATTTGATAAGTTAGTGTATATAAAGTAATAAAAGACTAATTGTCACATAGTGACTTCCATTTTTCTCTAGTATTATTTATTATTATATTTTCTGATATTCTGTTCTCAAAATACTTATTCTAAGAAATAACATTAATATTACATATTCAAGTAAGTTTTAAAATGTTGTTTCATGCCATACTTTAAGAACGTTGGGTGTAATATAACTAAAGTTTTTCTTTTTAGAAGTATGAAAAGCTATCTAAAATTTCCCATAATGCATTTTAATGATATTTTCACTTTAAATATAGAATATGTATCTATATCTATAATGCTGTTTTATTATCTGGCAAATATTATCTCACAAATATAAACATACATGTTTATGAATTCTATGAAAGGAAGACAAGTGAAAGTCATCTAATCTCCTGACCTTTTTTGTTTATTGAATATTCCTTAAGAACTATTTTGCATAGTAGTTTTTACAAAACCCTAAATTATTTCTTTTGCTTAATCTTGCTATCTCAACTACATGCAACCTATCTTTTCTTTTTTAATTTTTTAATCTCCTTTTGACTTTCCTGTCTTTTCTGTATTTTTTAAAGTTATTCATCATATTAACTTAGGTTTTAACAGAAAGCTTCTGTTATTTACTACTATTAAAACATTAAAAATTGTTTTAGCATCTATGTTGTACCTAAACATTTTTTACCACAGTACTCCCTCCAAGTGCTACTTTTACTTTAGACTGTCTTCTAGCCTGTTGCTTTTTGATCTCCTTCTTGTGCCATTTCATCTAATCTTAAATATATTATTTTGCCTTTATATGGAAACCGTGTTTCCTTGACTTTTAAGGACACTACTTGAAAATTACTGGTGTTGCCCTGACTTTTATAGATACTATTTGAAATATACTTCCGTTTTATGTAGCATATATTGTTTAGACATAGGACATTTTACCTTTTCCCATGCAACAGAAAATTACTTAGTCCCTTTTTTCTCTTTTTATTTTTTTCATCTATATTTTTTTGTTTATCTTTAAAGAATGAGAGTCCTCTTTGAGTTTATGATTTCAGAAATAAAAAATACTTCAGAAATAAAATGACTTTTTTTTTTTTCGATTTCCCTCATTTTGAACTAGGGTATGTTTACAAATCATCTTTAGGGCCATCTATAAATAATGTTAACAGTGTAGTCACTGAGCTAGTTATTTTTCTATGAGCATTTATCTTCACTCTCAACCTTTTGTGATATTCCTTTATTACAGGGAGCTGGAAGCCTGCAAACTTTATTTCCATTGATGCTTTGCCATCTTGATTATTTAGGTTCTGCTAGAGGGAGACAATATTAAAGGATTGGAAGGTGGGAGTAAGGAAGGAGCCCTTTTTTTAATCCCCTGTATCTTGTGGTGCCTCTGGAAGGGGCAGCAGAAGATTGAGATATCTCAGGTGGTTACAGTACACAGAATGTACACTGACTGAGCTGCCCAGTGCAATCAGAAGTAGCTCATCCATTTCACAACCCATGTGATAATCATTCCCTCATAACAATCAAGCAAAATAACCTTTTTCTGCCTGCCTCATAAGACTTTCCTTTAATTTCACCCAGCTTATGTACAGGTTTGCATGTGAGGACATGAAATAGAAATAGCCCATTACTCACTCACTGGTAATGAAGTCACAATTTCAGACGACAAGTAGATTAACACTTACAGATTCCAATCATTGATGGCCTGTTTCTGAGTCCACTTCTTTTACAAATACCGTGCGTGTTAGTTGGGAAATACAAGCTAATACGGTGGTATTGAGTAGACGGTAAGATGAAGCAAGGAGTTGATGACAGAGACATTGGAGGGACTAGAGAGCTAAAGGAAGAGGATGCTGGAAAACTGGAGATGATGAGGGTATGGTGAGCAGCATTTGGAGAGTGCTATCATCAGTCGCTGGAGTCTCTACCTCTTCTTCTGTTGCTGTTGATGCTTCATGAGAACTAAGCTGGCCTCTCTGCTACAACTGCTGGTGGTATCGCCACTGATTCTGCTGAAACCACTTTGACAGTCACTGAGTAGGCAATACAACAAGCAGTAAAAATGGCTTTTTTTTCATTTTCCTTGCCAGTACTCCCATGATGAGAACTGCCTCACTAATTCATTTTAAAATGTTTCTTTTTGTACCTACTCTGGGCTGGTGATTGTACTTGGAGAATAGAGATAGTAAACACACACTTTTAAGTGTCACCATGTGGGAAATCCAGTACCACCTAAGTGCAACATAACTTCTCTGGTTTTCTTCATCAGAAAAAAAAAAATCAACGTTTAGAGTTTTTGTAAAGAATAAAGAGGACAAAACATGAAAAAGTACTTTATAAACTATATTATCCTACATTGACCAAACACAATAAGACTTTTTGTGAAGGCACCAAATGTTACTTGAAATGTTGAATTAAATTTTCACCAAGCCTTGAGGAACTGCCATTCCATTCTGTAAAGGACAAATATCTTACATTTATACCAAAATGGAAACATTGTCTTTACTGCAATCTTTTGGTATCATGTTTAAAAAATAGTCGTTAATGTCGTCCATGCTGGTATGATTTAAAGGCAGTGCATTAGCTTTCCCCACCTAGTGGCTGGATGTTAATGCCATCCTGGCATTTGTCTATGCAGGGTAATTCAAGGTATAACAGCACCGCAGAGATGGCTATTTTATAATTGCTCTGTCCAGGCTACTTTATCTACTTGTAAGTGCTAGGGTCCAGTCATTCTTGCCTAGGAAATGAGGGAAGAAACAGGATTTATTTCCCTGAGAATTTTTCTAAAGATCTAACACAGGCGCCAAACCCTGCACTAAATATGGAGAATATGAATATGCATACAATCATGTCCCTCCTTTTATGTTCACAGTTTACTGTGAAGTATATGTATGGGAACTGATTGTTTCTAAACAATGTAGAGAGTCCTCTGAAAACAATAGGAATTCTATTCTAGAGACAATAGGTTTTCAAGAATTTTTGATTTGTTCAACACACTGGAAAGCTAGAGCATTTTCCACTCCAGAAAGAAAAATTGGAAAAATGGCACCATTTCCTGGACAATGGAAATGAAATAGGACAAGTATATGGGAAGGCATGGATCCCTCTCTCCCATTTGTAGGAACAGTCTCTTTGGCAGGACTCAGAAGGAAAAGAGCAATATGAAAAGGGAGCTTAGACAGAGAGGAAGTAAGTGAGGATGTGAAGGAAAAACAAATCCAGCAACCTTTCTCAGTTAAATGGCAATTTCAGTTTCTATTATAAGTCCTAATGGAAAACTCAATTTTAGTTTTAAGGAGTACTAAATGGGCACAGTGGCTCACACCTATAATCCCAGCATTTTAGGAGGGCAAGTCAGGAGGATACCTTGAGACCAGAACTTCAAGACCAGCATGGACAACATAATGAGATCCTATCTCCACACACAAAAAACCGAAAAATTAGCCTGGCACAGTGGCACACACCTATAGTTTTAGCTACTTAGAAGGCTGATGCTGAGCCCAAGAGTTTGATGTTACAGTGATTGCCACTGCACTCCAGCTATGATTTTGCCACTGCACTCCAGCTTGAGTGACACACTGAGAAACTGTTTAAAAAAATTAAATTAAAGTTAACAAAAATTAAAAGATAAAAATGGGCCGGGTGCGGTGGCTCACGCCTGTAATCCTAGCTCTCTGGGAGGCCGAGGCGGGTGGATTGCTCGAGGTCAGGAGTTCGAAACCAGCCTGAGCAAGAGCGAGACCCCGTCTCTACTATAAATAGAAAGAAATTAATTGGCCAACTAATATATATAGAAAAAAATTAGCCGGGCATGGTTGCGCATGCCTGTAGTCCCAGCTACTCGGGAGGCTGAGGCAGAAGGATTGCTTGAGCCCAGGAGTTTGAGGTTGCTGTGAGCTAGGCTGACGCCACGGCACTCACTCTAGCCTGGGCAACAAAGCGAGACTCTGTCTCAAAAAAAATAAATAAATAAAAATGGAGTACAGTTATCTTTGTTGTAAGGCAACTGTTTCAAGTCAGGGAGAATCTTTGCATTTGCTTTCCAATAGAACTTACAGTTTTCACAATTTTATCTGAAAAGCATTAACTAACAAGTGTTAGGGAGACTAACCTCTATTTCTTTACTAAAAATATTGATTTTATCCAATTGATATTTGTATGCTTTTAGAAAATATCTCAAAATGCAATTCTCTATGGTTATTTTGAAAATATGGCTTCAGTAACATTGTAATTTAATTAGAATTCTTATTATTTTTATTTTAGCATATTATGGGGGTACAAGTGTTAAGGTTACATATATTGCCCATGCCTCCCCACCCCCACCCCCGAGTCAGAGCTTCAAGCATCTCCATACCCCAAACGTTGCACATCTTACTCATTGTGTTTTTTTTTTTTTTTTTTTTTTTTTTTGAGACAGAGTCTCACTTTGTTGCCCAGGCTAGAGTGAGTGCCGTGGCGTCAGCCTAGCTCACAGCAACCTCAAACTCCTGGGCTCGAGTGATCCTTCTGCCTCAGCCTCCCGGGTAGCTGGGACTACAGGCATGCGCAACCATGCCCGGCTAATTTTTTATATATATATCAGTTGGCCAATTAATTTCTTTCTATTTATAGTAGAGACGGGGTCTCGCTCTTGCTCAGGCTGGTTTTGAACTCCTGACCTTGAGCAATCCGCCCGCCTCGGCCTCCCAAGAGCTAGGATTACAGGCGTGAGCCACAGCGCCCGGCCTCTCATTGTGTTTGTATAGACTCATCCCCTCCTCCCCCCTCTCACCTGCCCGGCACCGGATAAATGTTATCCCTATATGTCCATTTAGGTGTTGATCTGTTAATACCAATTTGCTGGTGAGTACATGTGGTGATTGTTTTCCCATTCTTGGGATACTTCACTTAGTAGAATGGGTTCCAGCTCTATCCAGAAATATACAAGAGGGGCTATAACACCATTATTTCTTAAAGCTGAGTAGTACCTCATGGTATACATATACCACATTTTATTAATCTACTTATAAATTGATGGGCACTTGGGTTGTTTCCACAACTTTGCAATTGTGAGTTGTGCTGCTATAAACATTCGAGTGCAGGTGTCTTTTTTGTAGAGTGTCATTTGATCTTTTTGGTAGATTCTCAGTAGTGGGATTTCTGGATCAAATGGTAAATCTACTTCTATTGCTTTGAGGTATCTCCATATTGCTTTCCACAGAGGTTGACCTAGTTTGCAGTCCTACCAGCAGTGTAGGAGTGTTCCTATCTCTCCACATCCATGCCAGCTTTTATTGTCTGGGGACTTTTTGATAAAGGCTATTCTCACTGGAGTTAAGTGATATCTCATTGTGGTTTTAATTTGTGTTTCCCTGATGATTAGAGATGTTGAGCATTTTTTCATATGTTTGTTGGCCATTATTCTGTCTTCTTTTGAAAATTTTCTGTTCATGTCCTTTGTCCATTTTTTGATGGAGTTGTTTGATTTTTTTCTGGCTGATTTTCCCGAGTTCTAAATAGATTCTAGTTATCAGCCCTTTGTCAGGTGTGCAGTTTGTGAAAATTTTCTCCCATTCTGTGGGTTGTTTGTTTGCTCTCTTGACAGTTTCTTTGGCTGTGCAGAAGCTTTTTAATTGGATCAGGCACCACTTGTTTATTTTTGTTGCTGTTGTGATTGCCTTTGGGGTCTTCTTCATAAATTCTTTGCCTAGGCCAATGTCTGGAAGAGTATTTCTAACCTTTTCCTCTAGAATTCTAGTAGTTTCACACCTAAGATTCAAGTCTGTTACCCAGCGTGAGTTGATTTTTGTGAGAGGTGAAAGGTGTGGGTCTTCTTTCAGTCTTCTGCATGTGGCTATCCAGTTTTCCCAGCACCATTTATTGAATAAGGATTTTTTTCCCCAGTGTATATTTTTGTCTGCTTTGTCAAAGATTAGTTGGCTATAGGAGGATGGTTTTATATCTGGGTTCTCTGTTCTGTTCCACTGGTCAATGTCCCTGTTCTTGTGCCAGTAAAAAGCTGTTTTAATGACTATAGCCTTGTAGTATAGTTTGAAGTCTGGTAAATTGATACCTCCTATTTTGTTTTTATTGCCTAGGATTGATTTTGCTATACGGGGTCGTCTGTGATTCCATACGAAGCGTAAAATTATTTTTTCTATATCTGTGAAAAATGATGATGGTATTTTGATACGGATTGCATTGACTCTGTAGGTAATTTTGGGTAGTATAGACATTTTAACAATGTTGATTCTGCCAACTCATGAACATGGTATATTCTTCCATCTGTTTACATCCTCTGCTATTTCCTTCTTCAGTGTTTCATAGTTCTCCTTGTAGAGGTCTTTTACCTCCTTAGTTAAATATATTCCAAGGTATTTTATTTTCTTTGTTGCTATTTTGAAGGGAATTGAGTCTTTGATTTGGTTCTCACTTTTACTGTTGTTGGCGTATATGAATGCCTCTGATTTCTGTGTATTGATTCTGTGTATTGATTTCTGTGTATTGTATCCTGTGACTTTACCAAATTCATTTATCAATTCAAGGAGTCTCTTGGTTGAATCCTTGGGGTTTTCTAGGTATAATATCATGTCATCAGCAAAGAGTGAGAGTTAGATCTCTTCTGCTCCATTTGGATGCCCTTAATTCCTCTCTCTTGTCTGATTGCTGTAGCGAGGACTTCTAGCACTATGTTGAATAGAAGTAGAGATAGTGGGCAACCTTCTCTTGTTCCAGTTCTAAATGGGAATGATTTCAATTTTTCCTCATTCAGTATGATATTGGCTGTGGGTTTGTCATATATGGTTTGTATCATTTTTAGGTAAGCCCCATCTATGCCTATTTTGTTGAGCATTCTTATCATAAAAGGGTGTTGAATTTTGTTGAATGCTTTGTCTGTGTCTATTGAGAGGATCATACGGTCTTTTTTTTTGCTTCTGTTTATATGGTGAATTACATTTATAGATTTGCATATGTTGAACCATACCTGCATCCGTGGGATGAAGCCCACTTGGTTGTGATGGATTATTTTCTTGACAAGCACCTGGATTTGATTGGCTAGGATTTTGTTGAGAATTTTTGCATCTATATTCATAAGGGATATTGGTCTATAATTTTCTTTTTTTGTTGCATCCTTTCCTGGTTTTTGTATCAGTGTGTTGTTCACTTCATAAAATGTATTGGGGAGAATTCCATCCTTCTCGATGTTGTAGAATAATTTCTGCAGGATAGGCACCAGTTCTTCCTTGTAGGTGTGGTAAAATTCGGGTGTGAAACCATCTGTTCCAGGACTTTTCTTTTTAGGAAGGATTTTTATTGCTGTTTCAATTTCAGTACTTGATAATTGGTCTGTCCAGGAATTCTATTTCTTCCTGGTTGAGCCTAGGGAATCTGTGCGTTTCTAAGAAATTGTCCATTTCCTCCACATTTTCTAGTTTGTGTGCATAGAGGTTTTTATAGTGTTCATGAATTATATCTTGTATCTCTGTGGCATCCGTTGTCAGTTGTAATTTCTCCCTTATTGTTCCTGATGGAGCTTATTAGATATTTTTCTTTTCTGCTTTTCATTATTCTACCCAAAGGTGTGTCAATTTTGTTTATTTTTTCTCCCTTGTTTATGAAGTGGTCATTCAGCAGAAGGTTGCTTAGTTTCCATGACTTTGTGTAGAAATGAGAGTTCCTGTTAGAGTTGATTTCTACTTTTATTCCATTGTGATCTGAAAAGATACATGGTATAATTTTTTAAAATTATTTGTGACATGCTTTGTGTCCTAGGATATGGTCAATCTTAGAGAATGACCCATGAGCTGATGAGAAGAAGGTATATTAAGTGGTTTTGGGGTAGAATGTCCTGTAAATATCAGTCAAACTCATTTGTTCTATAGTTCCGCTTAAGTCCATTATTTCTTTGCTTATTTTTTGTTTGGAGGATCTGTCCTGTGCTGTCAGTGGGGTGTTAAAGTCTCTGACTATTATGGTGTTGTTTATCCATTTGTTTAGATCAAGTAGAGTTTGCTTTATGAATCTGGGTGCGCCAAGGTTGGGTGTATATATATTTAGAATTTTTATGTCTTCTTGTTGAATCGTACCCTTCACCATTATATAGTGACCTTCTTTGTCTTTCATTACTTTTGTTGATTTAAAAACTAAGTTATCTGTAATCGGCACTGACACGCAGCTTTCTTTTGGCTTCCATTTGCTTGAAATATTGTTCTCCGCCCCTTTACCTTTAGTCTATATGCATCCTTGCACGTTAGATGTGTTTCCTGAAGGCAGCAAACACTTAGTTTGTATTCTTTTATCCATTCAGCCAGCCTGTGTCTCTTGAGTGGGGAGTTCAAGCCATTCACATTTATTGAGATAACTGATAGGTGGGGCAGATTCCTGTTCATTATGTTGGGTTGAACGTTGTTGCTTTGTTTTCTCTCATGAGCCATTGTGGTATCTGGGTTTTGATCTTTAGCTTTTGAGTAGATTTGCATTCGTGAGTATTTATTGTGCTGATCTGTGGGTAACACTGTTTTGAGTATTTCTTGAAGAGCTGGTATTGTCTTGGTGTATTCCCTCAGTCTTTGCTTATCTGAGAATGTCTTGGTTTCTCCATCATATACAAAACTTAGTTTTTCAGGGAATGAGATTCTAGGCTGGGCATTATCTGTCTCAAAAGAGTGAGAATGGGGCCCCAGTCTCTCTTTGTTTGTAAGGTTTCAGTAGAGAAGTCTGACGTTATTCGGATTGGCTTTCCTTTGTATGTTACTTGCTTCTTTGCCTTAAAGCTTGTAGAAGGGCCTCTTTAGTTGATATTTTGGTCAGTCTGATGACTGCATGTCATGACATCTTCCTGTTTGCATTGAATCTTCCAGGGTCCTCTGAGCTTCTTGAACTTGTATATCGAGATTTTGAGCAAGGCCTGGGAAATTTTCCTACATTATATCTTCAAATACCTTATCCAACCCTTGAGTATTTTCTTCTTCCCCTTCAGGTAACCCTATAACCCTCACATTAGGTTTCTTCACATAATTCCCACATCTCTTGTAGGCTTTGCTCTTTTCTCTTGTTTCTCTGCTCTATCTCTGTGACTGATTTATTTAATTTGAAGGTGTTATTTTCAATCTCTGAGATTCTTTCTTCTGTTTGATCTACCCTGTTCTTGAGGCTTTCCACTGTGTTTTGTAGTTCCCTGAATTGATTCTTCATTTCCAGGAGTTCAGTTAGACTTTTCTTCATTGTTTTAATTTCTTTAGTGAATTTTTTTTTTCCAGGTCCTGGAGTCTTTTTGTGTTTTCTTTGTGTTGATTATCCAGTTTTTCTTGCAACTGGTTGAATTTCCTTATTATCCATGCTCGAAATTCTTCTTCTGTTATTTTAGTGGTCTCCTTTAGGTTGGTGTCCATTTCTAAGGGGTTGGTGTTCCTCTTTGGGGGTGTGTTTTCCGTTTGAGTTTTCATATTTTCAGAGTTCCTTCACTGATTTCTTCCCATCTGGATCAGTTGTTGCTTCTTTCCTTTAGGTTTTAGTTTGGTTAATGACACACCCTGTTTAGTCTCTGTGCCAATGGGTGGTGTTTGTGGGTGAGATTCAACTACACCCTGTATGATGAGTCAGTAGGTGCTGTGAAAAGGGTGTGCAGAATGTCTTCCCTGTCAGTAGGTGGTTCTTGCTCAGAGGAGCAGGCTACACTGTTGTTTTGGTGTTCTGTAACCAGCTCTTGTTCCCCTGGAGAGGCACTCTAGTGCCTCAGGTGGAGAGTGGGGCTGTAGGACTCCAGGTGTGTCCTTATTCTCCGCCTCAGTGAGGGCTGGCCTGGCAGTGGGTCTGGGTAGAGCTGGGTTGGTTAAGCTTGCCCTCAGGCATCACCAATGCTGTTATCAGAGGTCAAATTTCTGTTCTATGCTTCCAGGAAAAGCTGTCAGGGAGGGCCTGGAATGGCCTCACTCAGTTGGAAAGTCTTTGTGTGGGGTTGGGGCTGTCTGAGACCTGCAGTCTGGAGTAGGCCTCGCTCCTTTCCACCCTTCCCAACTCTGAGGCTTCTCCTGGGCCTCTGTCAGCAGGCCAGACCTCACACCATCCTATCTCCCCTGGTTGTGATGTGGGTCGGGAGGTTCCCTGCGCAGGATTGCTGCCTGGGCTGGGCACATGGCCCTGCCTTGGGAGGAGGGTTGCCCTCAAGCATGCAGATCTGCCCTTAAAGGCACACAAACCTTAGTAGGCTGTTCACAAATATCCCTTCTGTGCCCTGGGCAGTGTGAGACCTGGATGCTCAGAATCTAGTCTGCAGGTCTGACCTCTGGGCCCTGGAATGCAATCCCTGACCCGACCTGGGAGAGGAGTGTCAGTCCCAATTCACCCATAGGAGCCAAAGCTGGGTTGATGTCTCTCAGCCTCAGAGTCTGCCCCATTCTCCTGGAGTCACTGGGCCAGCAGCACCTGGGAGGGCTGGCGGGTAGGGAGCTCACAGTCTGCATACCCCTCAGTCAGCTGAAGGGCCCCAAAAGGGAAGATCCTATTACCTGGCAATGCCTCCGACTGGTGGCTATATTGTCTGTCTTGGCAGCTGCTGTTAGGGTCGGGGGAGGGGAGAATGAGGCAACATGGTGCCTGCCGAGCAGCTCAAGTCTGTGCACTTGGAGGTGACCCAAGGGAGTCGGGAGCCTGGTGTCATGTCTGCTACAGGCTTACTGCTCACTGGCGGTGGCCATCTCTGGCCTGGTGTCCGCAGGTCTCTCCTTCTGCTGGGGAGCCCACAAGCAGTCCAAGATGCAAGGGAGGGGAAAGTTAACCACTCCATCTACCTTTGCTGCTGGTCTCCAAGCTTTTTGGGAGGTCTCTGCTTCCAGTTGTATACAACCTCCTCCAGTGGAGTCTCCCCTAGTCTCCCCTCCTTCCGCCCCTCGGCCAATGTATACTCGTCTGCTTGCTTCTTTCTTCTAGAAACTGTCTTTTTTACAGACACTCTGTCTGGCAGTGTTTCTCATCCGCCACCGTGCTCTGCCCCCTGTAATTTAACTAGAATTCTTAATAGTGGGCTAATGCTTTTATTTAAGCAGTTCAAATTCTGAATGGAATGCAAAAATCCCCTAGGTAGGAAAGGGATACTCAGGGGACAGACATTGGTCCATAAATGAACACGCCACACGTGGCTTAACTGGCATGGTCAGCGGATCACTAAACAAAAACGCACACGAAGTTATTTTATAAACGGTTGAATATAGTGCTAACATCGTAAACCCTTTTTCATTCCTGTTAGGAATGAAATGGATTAAAGAAGGACAATATGCACTCAAGCAACATTTTTGTAGATACTAAGTTTGCCTGTTTTTACTATTTTGACCCAGGTGGATATTTTGAGTAATTTCAGAACTTGACTTTGCATTGATAATGTGTTAGTGACATAAATCCTTTCATTTGTAAAAAAATCTGATTTCAGATTAGGTATCTTAATTTTATCTTATATTTTGTATATTGTATTTTATTCTATAGTGAAAAGATCCCTAACTTTGTAGTTTTATAGAACAATATTTGAAATTCAGCTTTAAATTTTCTTTGCTTAATGACCTTACTCAAGTTTCATTAACCTCTCAAATTTTCAGTCTCCAATCTGAAAAATAGAGCCAAGTGTATCTATTTCACAGGGTGGTAGAAAATGTATAGAATGTTAAACATTGACTAGCATGGCATATTTATCCATTTTTATAAATCATCATCAGGGACCTCATGAATCTATACCTCTGATGAAAAATTTAAACAGATAAGGCTTTAGAAATATTTTAAATTATTTTTACATTAAAAGTACCTTAATTCTTACTATGCAATAAATTTTACTTCATGTTTAATAATTACATTACTAAACTAAAAAACAAATGTGATATTTAAGCAGACTACAGTTGTCATATATCTATACCATCACTAAATCACATACATTTAGGGTTAATCATTTCCATTTTCAGTCAGTTTCTGTTACAGTCTCTGAAAATAAGTTATTTTACAATTCTGACACTAGAAAAAATAGACTGAAAGGGACACAAAATAGAGTGACGAGAATGCTAATTTGGACTTAAATAGTTATTTTAGGATCTTTTCTCTATATTTTTTAGATCTATGATACTGAGCCATCAGAATCATTATGTCTTCATCTAGGGATCCTTCAGTAGTCTCTGGAGGAGGCTAAGGGACCTTCCTGGCCATTTATCATGCATGGTGCTTCATTCATCTGTGAACATATGGACTCTGTTATTCTCATTAGGAAAGCAAAATGACAAGGTTTAAACTGTGCCATTTCCACAAGATGATTTATTACAAAAGAATGAACAAATACAAATTCTTTTTAGTCTTTATATCTTATACTATAAGAATTTATTTTGTTCATTTTTCTGCAATATATTAATAGATTTTAGAGTTTAGAAGTAGCTCTGTTTTTTAGTTCCCCAAATAAAAAAGGAAAAGTTATAATTATTTTTGTATTTCTTCACTGATAATCATTTTGGGTACTAAAAGAGGAAATGGCTCAACCTAGGAGTAAGAAACATTAACAAGTCTTCGTCCATGAAACTAGACTGGTGGGCAATTTCATCTATTACTTTTAAGGCAAAACAGGGTCTCAAAGTTTGCCTAGACTTTTGAAATATTTCAAAGATAGAAACTTCACCAGCAGATAATTGATAAATCAATATTGGTAATATTTCTTGAAAAATACTATCTGGGTAAAAATTGAGGCACTTTTTACATTATCATCTTTGATTTTTTTGTGCTCATTCATTAAAATTCCACATATTTAATATGCTAACTTAAAATTAATTTATGACATATTCTGTGGCCTAAAAAGAAGACAGACATTTCCCCAGATTTTGGTAAAAATTTTCCTAAAACATGAAACTTACAAAGATGATAAAATATGAACTAAAAAATGCTTAGGTAGAGTCAAATGTTCCATATGTTCTAATGTTATATGTGAATAAAATTACCAACAGAAGCTATTTTCCAGCAGAATCTCCAGCAGAAAGCAGGTTGGTGTTTTCTTATTCAATTCAATTCTGACACTATATCTGGCGATAACATCAGATCTCACAGGTTGAAGGCTTAGTTCCACAAGATTGCCCCCATTTTAGATGCTGGTCACGAGTACTAGGTTGTCACCTATACTTCTATAAATTGAGAGTTCTCATGAGCCCCTTCTCTGTTTGACTAATTTGGTAACGTGGCTTAGAGATCTTGGGGAAACACTTTATTTACCTTTGCCAATTTATTTCAGAGGATATCATAAAGGATGCAGATGAACAGCTGGATGGAAGAGATGCATAGGGCAAGACATGTGGGAAGGAACACAGAGTTCCCACAGGTGTGTGACCCTCTAGGTACTTCCATGTTGTTCATTTATCCAGAAGCTCATCCAAAGCCTTTCCTTTTGGGTTTTTATGGAGGCAGTATTACATAGGCATGACTGATCACACCATTGGCTACTGTTGATGAACTCAACTTTCATCCCTTCTTTCCTCCCCAAACATTATGGAGAAGAACATACCCTCTAACCATGCATTGGTCTTTCTGTGACCAGCCTTTACACTGAAACTATCTGGAGGTCCCAGCCACTAGTCATCTCATTAGCCTTCAAAAGGCACTCTTATCACTAAGGAGAGTCTAAGGGTTTTAGGAGCTGAGTGATAGGAAAGAGGGATGAAGGCCAAATATATATGTTATAATATTACAATGTGCAAAAAAATTTTACTCTGTGAGTGATAAAAATATTTTGGAACTAGATAGAGAATGTGGTTATACAGCATTGTGAATGTAGTAAATGTCACTGTATTGTTCATTTTAAAATGGTTAATTTTATGTTATATGTATTTTGTCTCAATAAATTACTTTTTTGAAAGATGATAGTGATATATAATCATAATGTCATGAATGTAGCCCACAGAATGTTTTCAGATTAAAATGATTTTAGAAGAAAATAAAGCATAACTTAAGTACCTTTTGTTGATTCAGAGAGAAAGCAGTATGAACAAATGAGTTCCTTTCTAACTAAGACCCAGTTTTATAATTATGTGATAACTAGAAAATTTACAACTTCCAATAAATTAAAAAATCCATGGTTTTAAGTAAATAAATAAACCATGGGTTTTTAAATAAACCATAGGTTGAAAACAAATCATGTGAATATTAGAAAAATATTTTGTACTGAATTATAGGAAATAAATGACATATAAAAATTTAGACAAGCTGTTAAATGGAGCATCCATGGAGAAATTCATAATAGTAAATGAAAATATTAGAAAAGAATAAAGGCTAAAAAATAAATAGTCTAACCTTTGATCATAGGAAGGTAGGAAAACACAAATTAAAGCCAACAATAGGAATATATTACAAATATGAAAGCATAAAACAGTAATATAGAAAAACAGTTGCTCTAGAGAAAGCCAAAGCACCAAAAAAGGGTACCAGTTGGCCAAAAGGCAGCCCCAACCATGTACCATACTCTGCAAGCACCTTGATCTGGACTTTAACCAGTAAGTATGATATTTTTGTGGATTTTCTGTGAGTTCTTAGTAAATTGAAGAAGCCCTCTTGCTAGTTTTGTAAAACCTGTTCTCATTAATTATAAATACCATAATATTTTGTGATATGATTTTATATAGCTTTTTCTGCATAGTTTAATTTTTGGATGTTAAACCATTAGATTGACTATTATTTTTGTCTTAGTCTGTTCATACTGCTATAACAAAATATAGAATTCTGCATAACAACAGAGCACTCTGGGTTAACTTGAGGATGTTGTGAAGGACATCTTAAAAGTAATGGGAACATTGAAAAAGTATGAGCTGGTAGAGAATATAATTTATGTTGTTTTTATATTTTACATTTCAGGTGTCAGCAGGATATTTAAGTGAAGATACTTTAGACAACAGAAGAAAATATGGAAAGTCAATGTTAGTATGGTCAGTATGGGTATCTTTTGCTTGTGTTATATTAAATACTTGTTACTTGGAAGTAAGAATGTAATATCGAGAAAATAATTCAGTAGAATAAAAATATTCTTTGTTCTTGGATTTTGGAAGATAACCATAATTAATGACATAGGGAAAACCATACAGAGGAAAGTATTGAATCATGTGGATAAAACAGCTTAAAGATTTTGTAGAATAAAGTAATAATTATCATAATCTCATATATTATTTAGTAATTCGGTTTGAAAATTTGAGGAAGACTGCAGGGTTTGGTAAAGAAAAATCCAATGTTATACTAATATTATTGCCTTTTAAATAAATAGAGACTTAAAGCAAATAATTTAATATGTGTAATGTACTAAATAATTTTAGTAACTCAACATATATAGTAAGATATTGAAATTAAGTAAATAAGAGTAGCAAATAAAGAAGTAATATGAAAAAAGGAAAGGCTATATTTACAAAATGTTCGTTATAGCTATAAAATTAGAATTGTAAGTATTTGGAACTTAAATTATTGATAAAAAGGCATAAGAAGTGTTATGCTGCATCCACCAGATGGAGTATGATGCAACCATTTTAAAAAGTTGTACATAGATCTGGAAATTGCATGCAATATAATGTTAGGTAAAACAAGTATTAATTTAGGTTAAAAATACACAAATGTAAGAAATAAAATGTGCCAATTTTTTAAAAAATTAATTATTATGGATAGTTATATATCTTTTAGAGTATGTGTGATGTTTTGATACAGGCATACAATGTGAATTAATCAAATCAGGCTAATTGGCGTATTTATCACCTCAGGAATTTAATAATTTTTTGTGTTATGAACATTCCAATTCTACTCTTTTAGTTATTTTAAAGTATACCCTAATTTATTACTGAATATAGTCACTTTGTTGTGCTATCAAATATTGCTCATTCTTCCTAATTATCTAACTATACTTTTGTACCCATTAACCATCCCAATTTTGTCCTCACCACTACATGCACTATCCTTCCCAGCCTCTGGTAACTGTCATTCTACTGTCTGTCTCCATGTGATCAATTGTTTTTAATATTTAGCTCTCACATATGAGTGAAAACATGCAAGATTTGTCTTTCTGTGTTTGGCTTATTTCACTTAACATAATATTCTTCCAGTTCCATCATGTTGTTGCAAATGGCAGGATCTTGTGACTCTATGATATATAATATTACATTGTGTATACATACCACAATTTCTTTATCCGTTTATGGACAATTGGTTGATTGCGAATATTGGCTAGTGTGAATAATGCCACAATAAACATGTGAATGCAGATATATTTTTGATATACTAATTTCCCTTCCTTTGGAGGGGTATATATATATGTATATATATATATATATATATATATATATATATATATATATATAAATGGTTTAAGTAATGGTTTATATATCCTTGGGATATATCTCCGTATATATTCAGTGGGATTGCTGGTCATATGATAGCTCTACTTTTAGTTCTTTGAGGTATCTCTATGCTACTTTCCATAGATTTTTACGGGTTTGCAGTCCCACTAGCAGTATATGAGTGTACTTTGGAAACTAGACATTTGCTAAACAAATTCCAAAAATCATATTAATGACATTGTTGTTGGGCTATTGATTTATCGTAAGCTAACTTCTGTAATAAATAGAACTCAAAAAGTATAATAACTAAAATACATTTCAAGTTTATTTCTTGTTTATGTGTCTGAACTTACTTGTGAGTATGTATGTCAATGGCCAATTATTTAGGAACCAGGCTTTGGTGGGCTTTTTCATTTTCAGCAAATGGCTTCTAAGGTTTTATCGGGAATCATCATTTTGGTTACTGACAAAAGGAAATGAGCATGGAAGACTGCTCCCAGGAGGGTTTTATGGGTCAAGCCTCAAAGTGATAAAAGCACTTTTGCAAATGTTACTTTCTGTATCTGTTATCTATTTCTGTGCAAAATATCACCCCAAAACTCCATGTCCTTAAATAACTATAATTTTTTTTTTCTCTCACAATTTCATGGTTTGCTTGAATAAATCTGCTGTTCTTGTTTTGGCTTACTCATGTGGCTGCATTCAGCTGATGCATCAGCTGGGACCTGGATCAACTGGACTTGTTTCAAAGTAGTCTTTCATCCTAGGCTTCTACAAATCATTGAGATATCAAGGAAATGCTTTAAGAGGATGAAAGCAGATGCTGAAAGATCACTTAAGACCTACCTCAGAGGTCACGTGACCTATTTTTGCCACATCTATTGGTTAAAACAAGTCACATGGCCAGCCTAAATTCAAAAAGGTCAGAGATGAATTCTACCTCTTGAGCCTAAGAGCTGCTAAGTCACATTGCCAAGCAATGGAGATACACAGAGACATTATCCACTGGGAAGCATTATTGTAACAATCTAGCACACATCAGAACTCAGATACATGGTTAAACCCACATAGAAGTTAGATTGAAAAATGGAATCTAATTTTGTGCACAGAGAGATAAGAAATTATACCTTTTAATGAACCAAAGACAAGTACTTTTATAGTATTGTAGATAGCATGTTTTCATTTATTTGTTTTCACTTGTAAACTCTGTGTTAAGACTGTAATAAAATCTTATAAGTAACCACATTGAAGGTTACTGTTAAGTACTATTACTGTATTCAAGTTTTCACTTATAGCAAAGCCTCTTGGTATCATAATTCTGTCCAATGGGCTATATTATTGTTGTCATTTTGTTGCCAACCCACTCTGGGCTTGATAACTTTCAGTTGTATTGTACCTGGTAAGCCATGGCAGTGGCAAATACATAAATGAAATATAGGGAAATAGAAACCAAAGAAGTGCAATCAGCCTGGGGTCATTGTTGGGGTAGTACCTTAAAATCTCTTTTATGCCATGCTTAGGGTTTTGCAGCTTATCTTCTTCTTGACAGCGTGTACTCTTGGCACATTTTTAAGGAGAAGAAAAAGATAAGCAGACTTATGTTTTAGAAAGAAAAAAATATAGTTGCCATAAATGAAATACTTTTCTGGGGTAAGTGAATGAGGTATGGTAAATGATTATATGACATGTGATTAATGTCTAAATGAGTGTAGCTGGATAAAGGAGAGATTGAAGAGAATATCAGAATAAGAATTGACACATCTTGATTGCTGATTGTGAACAAGAAGGTTGAGAAGGCTTATGCTGCACTTTTTGCAGTTTGTGTCATTTAAAGAAAGGCACCTAGGCTACAGGGAAAGTGGAGGCTGAAATGCAGCTCTTATTCAACTTGCCAATCTTTGAATCTTGTTAGAACTATATATTCCTACAGAGAATGTGTTGTCTCCTAAAATATCTGTCAAGTGGGGCATCTATTTTTAATTTATCCACCAATGAGATGCCTTTTTAAAGTTTCAGCATCTAGAGAAGTACCTTTTTTTCTAAAATGCAGAAAAGTAGTGCTTAGCCTGGAATTAATCCTGGGTGAAAAAATTAAGAAAAATATCTGAGTTTATGACTTGAGTTATTGGGTCAAGTTTTAGAACTTTGTTTCTCAAAATGTAGTCCTTAGAACAAGAGCATCAGCATTATTAGGCAGCCTACTGGAAATATAAAATATTCAATCAGGCCACTCAATTAGAATATGCACTTTAACAAGATCAACAAGTTATTCATATATACATTAAAGTTTGAGAAGCACTGCATTAGAGCACAGATAATGAATGCCTCAGAGTTTGGTTATTAGGGAGTATTCCTGCATAGGCCTGGCCAAAATGTTCTCCAATTATACATAAAGGTCATAGGCCACCACATCCAATAGCTTCTTGCCATATCTATAGCAAGGATCTTTCCAAAGCTTTGAAATAGGTAAAATAAGAAGAGGGGACACTTTACAAACTGATGGGAATAAAAAGGCATAATAATTTGCATTTTGCTATTTTTATGTTGGCAGAGTTCAGTAAAGAGTAAAAAAAAAATAAAGACATATATAAGGCTGTACTTATTTCTTGGAGCAAGATCATAAGTAAATATGAAAAATTTGGTGGCTTAAAACAACAAAAATGTTTTGTTTCACAGTTATTGGAGACTTAAAGTCCAAACTCAAAGTATTGGCAGGGCCATGATTTCTCTGAAGGCTATAGGAGAAAATCTTACCTTGAATCTTTTAGCTTTAGGTGCTTTCTGGCAATGCCTGGCCTTCTTTGGCTGGTAGGTACCCCACTGCAGCCACATGGTCATCTTCTCCCTGTATGTCTGTGCATTGTCTTCTCATTGAGCCTCTCTGTCTCTGTGTCCAATTTACACTTTCAATAAAAAAGAGTAAAAATTTACTTTTTCAATAAAGAAATGTATTGAATTTCTCTTTCAATAAATTTCAATAAAGATAAATCAAATTTACTCTTTCAATAAAGAAAATGGTCTTATTGAGTGAGGCCCACCCTTAAGACCTCATTTTAACTAATTACATTAGCAACAACTCTGTCTCCAAATAAGGTCACATTCTGAGGTAATGGGTATTAGGTCTTCAACACTACTATTTAAGGGACAGAATTCAACACATAACAGAGGGAATATATAATTATCACAAATTTGTTTTAGTGATATATTAGGAACTCTCTGATAACTTACTTGAGACTTTCCACAATCAATGATATAATAATTACATAGTAAATTAAAAAAAGTAGCAATCTAAATAGAGCATAAATTTAAAGTAACATAAAAGTGGGGATACATGAAAACTATAAGGTCAATTAAATTATAAAGCAAATAAAAGGTTAAGAACACGAAGCATATGGAAATCATGGACAGGATACCAGTAAACATGCCTTAAAAGTAGAGTAGAATAAAGTTCTTGAGTTCCACATGCATTTAGACTCCTAAATTATAGGCCCTCACCAGCTGTTTTCTATAGCTCACTCTCTATCTACTTCTCAGTCTCTGCTCAACTTTCAATCAAATTGGGTTTTTCTGACCCACCCTATATAAAAGAGCAATCATTCTACACTTTCAGACTTTCCCTATCACGGTTATTACTTTGCTTTATTTTTCTCCAAGCATCTTATTGCCCTCTGAAGTACAATGTATAATAATTACCTGTTTATTTCTTTATATATCTGTTCTCCCAATAATATGGAATCCTTGAGTGCTAAAAGATTGTCTTTACTGTTCCCTATTGTTTTCAAGATTAGTCTCACATCTCCACCTAGACACAAAATGAGCATTCCATGAATGTTTATTTTGTTGGCACACAATCCTCCCAAATATATAGTTTACAAAATAATTACCAAAATATTCACATTTAACATGTCTCCAGATAAGCTATTTTTGATATATTCTATTCAACCTTCTGAGAACAGTAAAGAAAAAAATTGCAATTAATATGAGGACTGCACAAATAAGCCTTCTGTGAGAATCTAGAAATTTAATAAGATATTATAATAAGTACAGAGAGCAAGCATGAAGTTGAGACAAGAGTTCTTCATCTCATTTAAAAGGTCAGGAAAATAAACCTAGCTTAATAAGAAACAGAAAATAATTGTGCTGAAGAACTCCATTTGGAAGTATTTTTAGGAAATAAGAGAGTAAAAAGCATAATAACATCTTTACAGACAATGAAAGGATGTTAGAATGGAATGAACAAAGATTAAATTAAGGCTGTTTTAAAAAAAACTAAAAGAAAATGATAGAATATATAAAAATACAACAAAGTCTGGAAAATTCATATCAGAATTTAAGAAATATTTGGAAAATAATAAGAGGCAACACCCTAGAAATGAAGATTGAATGACAAAGAACAAAATATTAAAATCAAACAAGGAAAGCAACTTAAAACACTAGAAAGTGCAAGAAGAAAACTTTTTTAAAAAGATAAAATTATTGTAAAGACTATTACAAAGTAGAGAAGTTAGGCAAGGAAGATCCAATACATGTGTACTAAGGGTACCTAAATAAGAAAATACAAACAATGAAAGAGTCCGAATACTAAGACTACATTTCAAAAAAAAAAGTTCTGTTTAAAAAAAAAAAAGATTTAAAAACATTTGAAAGTTTATATTGAAAGGACATTCTATATGCCCAGAAAAGTAAACTTGGAGCAAATTGAGACATATTCTATTAAAATTGCTAGAAATAATAATAATAAACATGAGCAAACATTTATGTCAAATCATCCATAAAGAGAAAAAAAATAGATGATCATCAGTCTTTTTGACAATGCTTTATGAAGGGGAATACCGAATAGCATAAAACATACAAGGGGTGAAAAAAGGAGCCAACAATTTTATGTCTATATCTTGAAAATAAAAGAAATCTTCAATCTTACTCAGAGTAATAAAAATATAAGTAAAAACCATACTGAATTATTACATTTCACATATATTTTCAAAGATCCAAAAGTTTACTAACACAATATGTCTGTGATAATGTGAGATAACAGAATTTCTTATATATTTCTGGAGACAGTATAAATTAATATAATCTCATATAAAGGAATATTTGGCAATTTCTATCAAATATATGAGTGGTAAAGTACTTTGATGGAGCAACTCCCCTTTTAGGAATGTATTCTACAGATATACTTATAAAGCAGAAAATGATGCATATAAAAGTTATACAACTTCACGAATTTTTAGTAGCAAAATACCAGAGATAAAATTTTATCATTAGAGGCTTGAGAAAGTAAATTTTGATGTCATCATATGCAACTTAAAAAATAATGAAAAATCAATTTGCTGTTATGAATGGTGACTAATTTACAGAGTTTAATTAAAAAACATTGTGAATAGGAGTATATATTGTGCTATTTGTGAAAAAATAAATGAAAATATATGAACATGTGTGCATGTGTGTTTCTTTACTTGTACAAGCAATAAATATTTCTGGAAGGATTCAAAAAATCAATAACAGTTGCCGCCTCTATATAAATGAATTAGGAGACTGGAAAATGGGTATAAAGAATAGTTTTCATTGCATACTGTGCTAGCTTGCTCCAGCTGCCCTAACAAAATGCCACAGACTGGGTAGCTTAAACAATAGAGATGTATTTTCTCACAGTTCTGGAGTCTGGAATTTCAAGATCAAGATGCCAGCAGGGTTAGTGCCTGGTGAGGTCTCTGTCCTCAGTTTGCAAATGGCTGCCTTCTTACCACGTTCTCACAGGACCTTTCTTCTGTGCTCATGTGCAGAAACAGCAAGAGACCTTCAGTGTCTCTTCTCCTTACAAGTGCACTGGTCCTATAGGATTAGCCCCTCCCCATGACATTATTTAACCTTAATTACCCTCTTAAGAGCCCTATCTTTAAATATATTCACATTGGGGGTTAGGATTTCAAGATAGGAATTTGGGGAGGATATATTTCAGTCCATTTCATAAATATTTTCAAATATTTTGATTTTGAATTATGTTAATGCATGCATACATAAGTGAATGAATGAATGAAACCCAAAACAAACTAATAGATGCTTTAGGAGAAGAAACACATGAGTTAAGGCTATACAATATTTAATCACAGATTTGAATTGTCTTTATTTGAAAATATTGAATTGATAGTTAAATAAATGATGGAGAAAGTTAGTTATGAAGCAGAGGAACATGATTCAAAAGAAAAATAATTGGAATTCCTAAAAATAATTCCAAATGAATATAATTGGAAAATTATGCAATTTAAATGGACCAAAAATGCTCATGACATTCAGAGAAAACATATTTAGAAGACTTATGTAACTGGGCACAGAGGGTCAGGTCTGTAATCTCAGCAATTTGGGAGGGAGTTGTGGGAGGATGGTTTGAGGCCAGGAGTCAGAACTTATGGTGAGTTATGATTATGCCACTGCACTCCAGCCTGGTCAGCACAGTGAGACCCAGTCTCTAAAAAAAAAAAAAAAAATAGTTATAAGAAAACTATTATACAAACATAACACATAAAATTTATTAAAAAGTAATGGTCAAATAATGACAAGTAAACCAAAGTAATATGATTTGATTATGTGAAAGTGTAACACATGGAACTATTCTTATTCTATACCAGTGGGATTCTATTTGCATATGTTCTAACGCTATCTATAGAGCTATTTGACAATTGTACATGAATCTTATAATGGTTGTAATTTTAAAAATTTTATTTCTATAATTTTTTTCAACAGAAATAATACATAGTAAAGATAAAACATTATAAACAAAACATTTACATATACACACACATATATAAATATAAAACAATGTTTTACTTTACAATGGTGAGGCTGAAAATAAGCTAAATGTTACCAAAGTGGTAGAATGCATTATGATACACTTATGTAATAGTATAATATATGTTATTTAATATTGATAAAGGAATTTTAACAATGAAATGTTATTTTATAAAATATACATGTTACAGAATTATATATATTTTCTGACATATATACATTTACAAAACTAGGGAACAGCCTCCATTCCTTTTAAGTTAACTATTATGATGACTCTTTCCAGAATTTGCCATCATCTGAAATTTATCAGCTTTAGAAATCTTTTTGCAAAGAACGTTTTAATCATCCCTGAGCCTTGCTCATTTATGATTTGATCACAATGGCTTGGATTATTACTTAATTCAGTCTCTTTATTTCTTAAGTCCTAAATTTCCAAATTTTGAAAAAAATTTTCTTCCCTTACTTCATTTTTATAGTTAGGGGGTAAAATTCTCCTCTATATAAATTAAACTATTTTTTATTCTCAGAAGCTAGAATAGTTAGTCTCTCCCTCTCTCTTTCTCTCTCTCTATCTAAACATATATATACATAGATAGAATAGTTCCATGCATTACACTTACAAGTCTTGTGTAACAGCAGAATATCTCCATGTGTTACACTTTCACATCATTAATTCATATATATATACATATATATATATATACACACACATATATGCATATAATCATCCAAATTTTCTTTTGTTTTAGAAACTTTTAGCCCTCAATTTACAGAAGAGAAAATCAAGGCTAAATAAGATTCATTAACTTGCTCAACACAACACAGTTACTTAGGGGTATAGTTGAATCCAGGTCAGCCTGACTCAAAAAATAATCCTCTTTTAAATATAATGAAATTCTATTCACTATATATGTTCTCCATGCCACCATTAGTTCTGCATTATCAATTATCACCAAATGCAATTACTAATATGAAGGAAAATACATGTGTTTAACTGGAAAAGCTTGAAACCACAATGTCACATGGAAAATAGCAGCATCACAGAAAGATAAGGGATAAGCTTTGAAGGATGACCAGGAGTTAGCCAGATGTGGAGACTAAGGAATGAATTTCTAGACAGATGATGAAAAAGGCATAAAAGTAAGAGGAAGCATGACTTCAGAGAACAGACATACTGGCATGGCATGTGTACAAGGTTGCTATAACAGAGTAGCTAGAAATGAGTTTGAAAAATTGAAGCAATGAATTATCAATAAGGTCCTTGAATGATATGCTCAGAATTGTTAATTTTATCTTTAATAACTGATGGTAGGACCCCTAAAATTTATTGATGCAAAAAAATGTTTGTGGTAAAAGAAGATCAATCTAAACACTTGTCTACTACAATTTCCACAATTCTAGATTCTAGGCAATCCTAACCAAGACACAAGGAGTTTCCTTTTTTTTTTTTTTTTGGACATGGACTCCTGAGACTTTCTTCCATGCAAAGATGCTGACTAGAATAATAGATTAGACAAACAAGTTGAATATATGCCTCTGTTCTTACCGATTATACTGTTGTAATCAGATTCCAGTGGAGAATAATATGGCTGTAGCACCCTAAAAACCCACATCCACTGACTCTGGTGATATAATTTGGACCTTTTCATCTATTCAGTATTGGGCCAACAGTCTGCATAGATTTATGAAGTGCTTTTATTATTAGGAAGATAGACATTCCTAGAAATATGTCTATAAACTTTAATGCTTAATCTACTTGAATATAAGATCTACTTGATGAATAGTCACTCCTATTTTAGCTTATTCTGATGCATAATATCTGTTCAGTCTAAGAGAAGTGAAGGTCACACTATTTTAAATATTTATTTTATGTCATTCTCTGAAATACAACAATAAAACTTGAGTCAGAATTATTTTAATTGTATTAATTGTTAGTGCATCTAAATCAAAATAAATACAATTTTTGAATAAGCTTTGGACTCATGAAAACTCCAAGTTGCTTTAGGACATAAAGACTGACAGGAGCAATCATAATTTCACAAGAGAAATTGTGTCATTTCAAATATCTATCCAAGGTCACCTACCCATTCTTTTCACTCTAGATTATATTTTCTTATTGAAGACCTTACTGTTAGGACTTCTGTTAAAGGTATCACAGGAAGGTTAAATGAGCTTTCAATGATAGCAACTCTATAAAGGAATCTGTTCTCATGGACTGCCAATTGGTGATTTTTTAAAAAATAACACTAATTTGACTACTTGAAAATTAATAGAAATGTAAAAGAATTAAAACTTTTAGCTTACATATATTGTTTTCAAGTGACTTGCTGCAAATGAAAATTTGCTCTTTTGTTCCAAATATTGAAAGAGGCAAAATTAAAATTTTAATTGCTTTTCATATGCACTGGTATATGTATAATATATAGCATATACATTTATGCATATATAATATATAGATATTAGATATTTAAGTGAAGAATTTTTTAGAAAATAAAACAAAAAATTTATTAGAGGCATATAACATTCTAAATATTGGAAAGTTTGAGCTTTGGTAATTAGAATGAGTCCTCTGAGGATGCACTGATTTTATCTAGTTGAAAAAATTGACTTATTAAGCAATATTGTTATTTTACCTATTTTAAATTTATACTCAGTCACATATATGATAATTTACAAGTAAACTTTAAGCAGAATGTGTAGGGCTTGGAATCTATTCTCCAGGATAGAATTTGACATTCTTAGGATGCTATTATAGGCCTTTTATAATTTAGCATGTTTTACCAATCAACTCACTATGTTCCTTTCTACTACTATATCACAGTTTAATTTTTGGAAGAACCCTCTGTATCAATTGAGAAATTATAAAATTTAGAATTGATTATAAGAAACATTATACTGTGGAAATAGTTTTGTATGAAATCAGTGATAGCACTTGATTTGTTGTGATTCACACTTCTCATGTCTGGAGGGGATGTGATACTACAGCTTACAGATGATGTAATATTTAGTGGTGGAAAATAGGGATCACTTTTGTTCAACTGCTGTTTAATGTATATGCTAGTATTTTTACATTTTTATAGGAACCACCTTCACACCTCATCCACAGTAGAAAAGATATCCGTCTACTTTCTGATGACCTGGTTTGATGGCTCCATGATGCAAATGGCTCTAGAATTTACTCACTGGAAGATTGACTCCATATTAACTAGGAAAAGTGAAACACTATCTGGCAAAGACATAGTGCTACAAATAGAACAATGAATATTAAATGTATCTATATGCCTAGTTCATGCATTAAATGATCTGGGACTATATTTGCAGCTAACCAATTCTGGAATGCTAATAGGAAAGTATGTGGCTCAGAATCATTGTCCCTTGGAAATGTTATTGAAATTTTTCTGTGGCAACTAAAAACTGGAAGCATCTGTTTTGCACAGTTTATAGGTTGAGGGTAGACTAATTCTGGTGATATCTGGGCTTTCAATTGAATACTTGTCTAATCACTGAAGGTAAACCACAGTTGCTTTCTGAGGACAGTCTTAGCTTCATCTCTCCTCCATAAGGAGGTAAGCGGGTCTTCTGTAGGATGTGAAGCTTGAATAGGCTTTTCAGGTATCATAAAAGTTATGAGAGTTCTATCTTCTCATCTAGAACCCAAGGTATGTAGATGCTTCTTCAAATAACAATAGGTGTTACCCAGTTCCTCATTATTCTGCAGCAAGCAATGCTTTTTGCAGGGCATGTGTTAGTTGATTTTTATGTTCTGCCTCTATTCCTCACCTGAAAAATTCTACTTGGGAAACTGAGGCTCAGGGAAGTAAAATAAGTTGTCCAACATCAAAAAGATTTTTAGATCCAGATCTCCTTCATTCTAAAGCCTGTGATATTTCCCCTGTGCAAACCTTAATTAAAAGTCCAACTGTGAGAACTGATGTTTTTCAGAGACATTAGTCCAAAGGCTGATCCTCCATCCACTTCTATGGATACTCTTATGTTTTGTTGTTAGATCCAGTTTGAAGACAGTATGACAATTAGATCCATTTACATTAACTTAGACCTCGTAGAATTACTTTCCCTGCCCCTGACTTTTATTGTAAAAGATCACAAAAAGCAATATTCAGTCTATTTCTTTCTCAGAGATCCCAGATTAAATCCCACAGGAGAATTTCCTTTAGAATTTGGAGCCTAAGCATTAGAAATTTCTATGGGGAATTGATATGTTTTCTACTGTCAATTATTAATAATAAGAACTATGTACCCTTATAAATTTGTTTTTCTCAGCAGCTGTTATGGACCTCAGAGTTAAATTGGCTATTTTGTCCTATGTGGCTTCTCCAACTCAAATTCTCCTTCTGCAGTCCAGCATTCGAGAAAGCTCAAGATGTTTTATATGAGTAAACTTTCATGGGTTTTAACATGTTCTGTGAACGTAGTCATTGTACTCTCCACCTGTTTATGTAGAGACATCCAGAAGAAGTTCCCATGAAAAATAGGTGTGCAGATGTCAGGGAGGGAATAGTGGAAGGATTGTGAGCAAGTTGGGGGTTAGAAAGGACCTAAATACAATTATCTTCTTAGAGCAGAAGTTTGTTTTCTGATTTTGATTGTGCTAAATATCCAAAGAAATAGAAATACTCTTAATGCTTGGGTTAATTTCTTCACAACATCACTTGTTAAGCCTCTATACAATGTTTAAATAATCCCTTTTAATTTTTTTCTTATCATGATAAAAGTCCATTATTCACCATTCTATTCTTTTTACATAATCTAGAAAACATAACTAAATTCTTTTTAAAGGCTTTGAGTTTTCTAAGGGTGGCAGTGAATCTAGAAAATGTTCACAATATAATAACATCTAAATTTGAGGGACACTTTGTTATGTACAAAAATAAAGACAATATTTCTGTAATATTTCTTCTTATATTTCAGAAAAAAATATATATATATTGGTAGACACAAGTTGAACTTATTTATTAATATATAAAGGCAAATAAGAGCATACTTATGGCATGGAAGTTGTGGTTTAGCTTGCATGTTATTACAATCCGAGTTGTGATTATTTAGCCTGAATATAGAGGAATATAAATTTTTTGTCCTGAAGCTATATTTCTTAGACCCAGCTAAAGAAACCTTAGAAGCTTTTTAGTTTGATTCAATCCTATTTTTTTATTTTTCTTTCATCGCCTGTGCTTTTGAGATCATATCCAAGATATTGTGCAAACCAATTTTTTGAAACTTTTAAAACCAATGCCCAACAGTTGCTGATAATTATAATGCCCCACAGTTTTATAAGATTTATAGCCAAATATATCAACTAAACTACATTTTATTAGACAATAAGATAATCAAAATTTTAGACCAAATATTTTTCCTATGATTCGTAATATTTACTTAGTTTTGTAATAATAGCCAACTAATAGTACAACAAATCTCAAGCTTATATTTGTTGCATTACAGTAACTTTCATAAATCCAAACAGTGGATTTTTGAATGCAGTACTTAAAGTCTGAAATACTTTACATGGGATGCTTAATTACTTACTTCTAAGGACTTTTTAATTGTGATAGCCTTAAAAACTTACTGTTTTTCAGGGATAATTATTAAACCATGTGTTATCAATATTTAAGTGCATAAAATAAAGATATAAATTCATTTGGTTTTATGTGCACAGTTAAGTCATTATAACATGATTAGCATGATAAATGAGCCAGAACAGTTTCCTAGATACTAATCAGCATATCATAGAAGGGGAAGGGGCATATTTTTTAATAACATGAGTAATGGATCTTTTTTAAAAACTGTTGATAAAAATTGGTGTAGAAAACACCATGACTGAATTTTTTAAGTATATTTTCTGACTTTTCCCATTTTCTAAAAATTAGTAAACAAAATAAGTAATACTAGTACAGTCATACCTCAGAGATATTGCAGGTTCAGTTCTAAACTACTGCAATAAAATGAATAACATAATAAAACAAGTCACACACATTTTTTGATTTCTTGGTACATATAAAAGTTATGTTTATACCATACAGTAGTCTATACAGTGTACAATAACATTATGTTAAAACATGTGCATACCTTAATTAATATATTCTTTATTGTTAAAAATTCTGTCATCTGAGCTTTCAAGGAATCTTATTCTGTTTCCTAGTGGAGGGTTTTGCCTCAGTATTGATGACTGATAATTGATCAGAATGATAATTGTGGGTGACTGTGGGAAATTTGGGTGACTGTGGAAATTCCTTAAAATAATACAATGGTGAACTTTGCAAAAGATTTCTCCATAGTGTGCATTGCTGTTTGACAACACTTTACCCAGAGTAGAACTTCATTCAAAATTGGAGTCAATCTTCTCAAATGCTCCTGCTTTATCAAATAAATTAATGTAATATTCTAAATCCTTTGTTGTCATTTTAACAATTTTCTCATTGTCTTCTTTGAAAGTGGATTCTATCTCAAGAAACCAATTTTTTTGTCATCTATAAGAAGCAATACCTCATTCAAGTTTTATCTTGACATTGCAGTAATTTGGTCACATCTTCAGGCTCCACTTATAATTTTAATTCTATTGCTATTTCTACAACATCTGCAGTTATTTACTTCACAGAAGTCTTGAACCCCTCAAAGTCATCCATGAGGTTGGAATCAACCTCTTTCGAACTACTATTCATGTTGATATTTTCATCTATTCCCATAAATTATGACTGTTCTTAATGGGTTCTAGAATGGTAAATATTTCCAAAAGATTTTTGACTCACTTTACCCAGATCCAGACCCATCAACGACATCACTATTTAAGGCAGCTGTATCCTTATTAAATATATTTCTTATGTAAGAAGATGTGAAAGTCAAAATTACTCTTTGATCCATGGGCTGCAAAATGGATATTGTTTTAGCAGGCATAAAAACAGCATTAATCTTGTGTATCTCCAAAAGTGCTCCTGGGTAACCAGGTGCACTGTCAATGAGCAATACTATTTTGAAAGGAATGTATTTTTCTGAGCAGTGGTTTTCAACAGTGGTATTAAAATATTCTGCAAACCATGCTGTAAAGAGATGTGCTGGTATCCAGGTTTTCTTATTCCTTTTATAGAGCACAGGCAGAGTAGATTTAGCATGATTCTCAAGTTCCGTAAGATTTACAGACTGGTCAATGAGCACTGGCTTCAACTTAAAGTTTCCAGCTACATTAGGCCCTAACAAGAGAGTTAACCTGTCCTTTGAACCTTTGAATCCAGGTTCTCTTCTCTAGCTATGAAAGTTCTAGTTGGCATCTTCTTTTAAAAGAAGGCTGTTCCTTCTACATTGAAAATCTTTTGTTTAGTATAGCTATCTTCATCAATTGTTTTAGCTAGATCTTCTGGATAGATTGTTACAGTTTGCACTTTTGTGCTATAGAGATGGCTTCTTTATTTAAACTCATGATTCTTCTTTACTTTTTTTTTTTTTTATTTCAGCATACTATGGGAGTATAATGTTAAGGTTACGTATATTGTCCTTGCCCGCCCCCCACCTCGAGTCAGAGCTTCAAGCGTGACCATCCTCCAGACAGTGCACGTCTCGCTCATTATGTATGTATATACCCGTCCCCTACTCCCCCTTCCCATCTGCCCAACACCCGATAAATGTTATTCCTGTATATCCACTTAGGTGCTGATCAGTTAATACTAATTTGCTGGTGAGTACATGTGGTGCTTGTTTTTCCATTCTTGGGATATTTCACTTAGTAGAATGGGTTCCAGGTCTATCCAGGAAAATACAAGAGTTGCTATATCACCATGGTTTCTTAAAGCTGAATAGTACTCCATGGTATACATATACCACATTTTATTAATTCATTCATGTATTGATGGGCACCTGGGTTGTTTCCCCAACTTTGCAATTGTGAATTGTGCTGCTATAAACATTCAAGTGCAGATGTCTTTTTTATAGAGTGACTTCTGTTCTTTTGGGTAGATGCCCAGTAGTGGGATTGCTGGATCAAATGATAGATCTACTTGTATCGCTTTGAGGTATCTCCATATTGCTTTCCACAGAGGTTGAAGTAGTTTGCAGTCCCACTAGCAGTGTAGGAGTGTTCCTATCTCTCCCCTCATGCCAACATTTATTGTTTTGGGACTTTTTGATAAGGGCCATTCTTACTGGAGAAAAGTGATATCTCATTGCAGTTTTGATTTGCATTTCCCTGATGATTAGAGATGTGCATTTTTTCATGTTTGCTGGCCATTATCCTGTATTCTTTTTAAAAGTTTCTGTTCATGTCCTTTGCCCACTTTCTGATAGAGTTGTTTGATTTTTTCTTGCTAATTTTCCTGAGTTCTAAATAGATTCTAGTTATCAGCCCTTTATCAGATGCGTAGATTGCGAAAATTTTCTCCCATTCTGTAGGTTGTCTGTTTGTTCTCATTTTTGTTTCTTTGGCTATGCAGAAGCTTTTTAGTTTGATCATGTCCCACTTATTTATTTTTGTTGCGCTGTGATTGCCTTTGGGGTCTTCTCCATAAATTCTTTGCCTGGGCCAATGTCTAGAAGAGTATTTACAAAGTTTTCCTCTATAATTCTAATAGTTTCATACCTGAGGTTTAAGCCAGTTGATTTTTCTGAGTTGATTTTTGTGAGAGGTGAGAGGTGTGAATTCTGCTTCATCCTTCTACATGTGGCTATCTAGTTTTCCCAGCACCATTTATTGAATAAGGATTCTTTCTCCAGTGTATGTTTTTGTCTGCTTTGTTAAAGATTAGATAGTTTCAACCTCTTCTAATTTATATGTTTTCCCTGAGGCTTTTTCACTTCTGTCAGGTCATAGAATTGAAGAATTAGGGCCTTGTTCTGGATTATGCTTTGGCTTAAGTGAATGTTGTGGCTAGTTTGATCTTCAATCCAGACCACAGAAACTTTCTCTATACCAGAAATATGGCCGATTCACTTTATTATCATTTATGTGTTAATTGAAGTGGCACTTTTAATTTTCTTCAAGATCTTTTCCTTTGCATTTCCAACTTGGTTTACTGTTTAGCATAGGGGCCCAGCTTTGAACTTATTTTGGCTTTCGACATGTCTTTCTTACTAACCTGCTTTTTAAAAAATTATTTCAGGGTATTATGAGGGTACAAACATTTTGGTTACATTTTATATCATTGCCTCTCCCTAGGGAGGGGTTAGAGGCATGCCCTTCCCCTCCAGAAGCTCACTGTGTCCTTTAGCTGTGAGTTTACCCCTGCAACCCCCATCCCTGGAGAATATTACTACCATGTGAGCACCATAGTGTTAATCAGTCAGCTTTTGATTTAAAGTGAGAGATGTGAAAGTCTTTTTTGTTTTCACTTAAACACTTAGAGACAATTGTAGGGTTATTAATTAACCTAATTTTAATATAATTGTGTTTCAGAAAATAGGGAGGGCTATAGAGAGGGAGAAAGATAAAGGAACAGTTAGTCAATGGAGCAGTCAGAACACACACAGTTATTTTACCATCTTATGTGGACACAGTTTGTGACACTTCAAAAACAATTATAATAGTGATATCATAGATAACCAATCACAGATCACCATAAAAGATATAATAATAATAAAAGTTTGAAATAGTGTGAGAATTATCTAAATGTGACGCAGAGATATGAAGATAACACGTGCTGTTGGAAAAATGGTGCCCTAGACTTGCTTGATATAAGGTTGCCACAAACTATTAATTTGTAAAAAACACAATATTTGCAAAGAGCAATAAAGTGCAGCTAAATGAAAATGAGGTATGCCCAGGTAAAGACAATGATAAAGATAAAAAGATGTATAAATATGTTCTCATGGTAAGTAGCTAGATTTTTCGAATTTCAGAGTTGCTATCTGACTTTCTCACTTTTAAAATATTATATAGAACTACTAAATGAATTCTGTACAAGATTCAACATATGTGATGTACAAGATTAACATATGTGATGTTTCTGTACACTATCAATGAACTATCCAAAAAAGAAATTAAGGAAAAAATACTATTTACAATAGTTATAAAGAATAAAAACAAAACACTTAGGGATACATTTAACTAAGTTTACTGAAAACTATATGAAAAATTGATTAAAGAAATTGAAGAAGACATAGATAAATGGAAAGATATTTTGTGTTTGTGGATTGGTGGAATTAATGCTGTTAAGATGTCAATACTACCCAAAGCAATCTACAAATTTAATGCAATCCCTATCAGAATTTCAGTGACATTTTTTACAGAAACAGAAGAGAAAAAACCCTAAAACACATATGGAACCACAAAAAAACTTGACTAGTCAAAACAATTGTAAGCAAAAAAATAAATAAATAAAGCTGCAGGTATCATAATACCTGATTTCAAAATATATTACAAAGCCATAGTAGTAAAAACAGCATAACACTGGCATAAACACACACAGACACACACACATACATAGACCAATTGAATGGAATACTGATCCCAGAAATAAATTCACACATTTATTGTCAATATATTTTGACAAAGGTGTCAAGAATATACAATGGAAATAGGAAACAGAATAGTCTGTTCAATAAGTTGTGTTGGGAAAACTAGATATCCAAATGAGGAAGAATGAAATTAAACTCTCATCGCACACCATATACAAATATCTACTCAAAATATGGTAAAGATTTAAACATAAGAACAGAAACTGTGAAACTAGTAAAAGAAAACCTAGAGAGAAATTTCCATAACATTGATCTGAGCTATGATTTTTTGTTTTTGCTTTTGTTTTACCCCCAAAACATGCAACAAAAATGAAAAATAGGCAGATATTAATACTTCAAATGAAAAACGTTCTACATAGTCAAGTAAATAATCAAAAGAGAGAAGAAACAACTTATGGAATGGGAGAAAATATTTATAAACCATACATCTGCTAAAAGGTTAAGGGTTGAATATAAGAGTTATATTCAATATACATAAGAAACTGAAGTAACTAAATAGCAAGTGATCACATAACTCAATTAAAAAATGGGCGAAGAAACAGAATAGACATTTCTCAAAAGGAGACATACAAATAGACAACAGGTATATGAAAAAATGCTTGACATCACTAATCATTATCAAATTTCAAATTAAAACCACAATGAACTATCACCTCACACCTGTTCGAATGGCTATTATCAAAAAGACAAAATGTAGCATGTGTTGGCATTGAGTAAAGCAACTCCACATACACTGTTGGTGAGAATGTATATTAGTACAGCCTTTATGAAAAAAAGTATGGAGGTTCCTTAAGAATTAAAAATAGAACTATGATAGGATCCAACAATCCCATTACTGGGTGTATATCTAAAGGAAATAAAATCATTGTGTTGAAGAGATATTTGCACTTCTATGTTCATTGCAGCACTATTTACAATAGCCAAGATATGGAATCAACCAAAGTGTCCATCAATGGATAAAAAATATGTGGTGTATATATACATAAGAGAATACTATTCAGTTGTAAAAATAAGAAAATCCTATCATTTGTGACAACATGGATTACGTTGGTTGACATTATGTTAAGTGACATAAACCAGGCACAGAAAGAAAAATGTTAAATGATTTCATGTAAATGTAGAATCTAATAAAAGTTGAATTAATAGAAATAGGGAGTAGAATGGTGATTATTAAGGGCTAGATGTGTATGGGAGGCAGGGATTGAGAAGATGTTCAAAAGATACAAAATTTCAGTTAGGAGGAAAAAGTTCAAGAGATCTGTTGCACAATATGGTATCTATAGTTAATTACACTTCAAAACTGTTCAGAGCTTATATTTTATGTGTTCTTACCACAAAAATTATATGAGGTAATATCTATGTTAATTAGCTTGATTTAACCATTCTATATTGTGTCCATATTTCAAAACATTATGTTGTATATCATAAATATATACAGTCTTTATTTGTCAATTGAAAGTAAATTAGTTAAATGAAAATGCTATAGAATGGCATTTCTGAAAAGAAACTCAAAGACTTCCTTGTCATTGAGAATATGATTTACACTTAATGATGTCAAATTTGTGTCTACTGCAAAGACTAATACTGTAGTTTAGAATTCTTCTACTTGGTTTTCTCAGAGTTACTTAAAAATATGTCTGCTATGCTATATCCTCAAATGGCTTAAGGCCAGAAACTGAACATACTCAGAATATTCTGAATTAGAATTGAAAGTAATTGCTTAGGCCATCCTTACAAGATGATATTTTGGAGTTTCTTTATTTTAAGGAAATGATACTGAGAAAATGTTGGGAAAAACCAAAAATATTCAATATTAGGACATAGCTTCAGTAAATCATATTATAGTCATATAATTAAATAAATTGTAGGCATTGAAAATTTATTCTTTTTTTTAAAAAATAGTGACACTGAAAATTCTTATAAATTCTGTGAACAATGGGAGAAGAATATACGGAGAGAAATTAGGAAAAACATACTACATGATATTAAGAATAGATATCTCTTAGGTTACTGAATTTTGATGATGCAGTATATCCATAGTGCAGTGAATTTTCAAGTTTTCTCTATTGAGATCATTTTTTTAATGAACAGAATACTACTACAAAAGAAACACCACTTACTAAAAGATAAGATAAAATCCATGGGAAAGTAGAGGTGATTGACACAAAATCACCTAGAGAGGTGGTTCATGGGACACATGTGTTGTTCCTAAGGATCATAGCTAATTTCATGTGGCCATGATCAAAAGTGGTCCTGACTGACAAAAGATGTTGTCAGTCAGGACCACTTTTGAGATCACAAGAATGCACAGAGCCCGTGCTCCCACTGCCATCTGCAAAGCTGAGGAAATAGGCAAAGGCAAACTATCTCGACTAAATCTGTTTGACTTATTCACGTGTATGCAATATGTGAATAATCCAAGGAGATATTGTCTTTTTTCAGACACAATTTATAAGAGTTGGTGATTTCACACCTTTTTTAAGTTGGGCTCGGTATAGTGAAGATTTGAAAAAGATATTTTTGAGCATGGGAGAGAGGACTGTATGTACGTGTTGCTGAGAGTTCAGTGCAACTTGCAGATCATGGAAATGAAATGATGCCAATAAACTTGGCTGGGTGATATTTTTTCCAGCTGAGCCTATCACTCGGGAGAAAGATTAAGATAGTGATCCAAGGCTGAAGTCATAGATGGCTTAACAGAGGTAGTGTGTAATATTTATAACAATGAAGACAACAAAAACAAGAATCCAGATATTAGATACAGGTCCATGGCTTGTTAAACCTGACAGAGCAATTATACTAGAGTTTTAGAGTGAAGTGATTGGAAACAGTTACAGATACAGTAAGTTCCACCATAAGGTTTTTTTAAAAACTGACAAGGTCTCAGTCAGCACTGATGTAATACTATCATCATCGTACTATTTTAAGTTTCCTGTGAGGGCCAAATAGAATTCAGAATCTATATGCTCATCCTTCACTAAACATCCCCCAGTAAATATTCCTCAGATATTTCCTAATATTAATAGATGTTAGTGAAGCTACATTTTTATAAAAGAAAACTATAATTCATGTAAGAGGTCTATCAGAGTGTACGTTTTTGCCAGCTTTCAAACTCATCCCTCTTGTGGTACTACCTTACTCAGGTGTAGGAATTGGGGAAGTCACTCTGTTATGGAAATATAACTTAAGATCCATTAAAATAAAATACTTTTCCTATTAGTCTATTTGCTTTTACACAGTGTGCTTGTATTGATGTGATGTGATGTGATATAGTGTTGATGTCTCTTTTTCCTAGAAAGTATTATATGCTAATAAGTTTACATTACCTGAGAGCAGATTTTGGTTTATAAGCTATAGCAAGTCTGTTAGAACTCATTTTCTTTTCCAATGATAGATATTTTTCCTCCTAGATTTCAAACATAATCCTGTGTTAAAATAATTTTGGACAAGTATACTACTTTCTAATCTTCTCATGCTAATATACAAACTGTGGTATTATAGAATAAGTTGGTTCCTAGGTTATTTATATGTTTTTTAATAGACTTTATTTTTTATAGTTTTAGGTTTACAGAAAAATTACACACAATGGACAGAGAGTTGCCACATTACACTCCCCCACACAAGTACACAATTTCTCATATTATTAACATCTTGCATTAGTGTGGTATATTAGTTGCAATTGACGAGCCAGTATTAACTGATTATAGTTTATAATAGAGTTCACTCTTTGTGTTGTACAGTTCTATGAGTTTCGAAAAATGCACAATGTCATGTGTTTTCATTGCCATAATATATAGAATACATTTCCTGTCTAAAAATATTGTATGCTTTGCCTATTTGTCCTATTCCCCTCCCCAGAATTCTGAGCAACGACTGATCTTTTATGATCTCTATAGTTTTGCCTTTTCCAAAATGTCATATAGTTGGAATCATACAATACATAGCCCTTTTCAGACTGGCTTATTTTATGTACAAGATGCATTTAAGATTCCTCTTCTTTTTGTTGTTGTTTGTTTGTTTGTTTTTGTGGCTTGGTAGCTCATGACTTGTCATTACCAAATAATATTTTATTGTATGTATGCACAACAATTTGCTTACCCATTCACCTATTGAAGGGCATCTTGATTGCTTATAAGTTTCAGTGGCTATAAATAAAGTTTCTATAATTATCCATGAGAAGTCTTCTGTGTGGATATAAGTTTTCATCTCATTTCAGTAAATACTTAGGAGCATGATTATTGTATCATGTGATAAGGCTATACTCAGTTTTGTATGAAACTACTAAACTGTTTTCCAAAGTGGCTGTACCATTTTGCATTCCTACCAGCAATGAATGAGAATTTCTGCAGCTCCACATACTCTTGAACATTGGTGTTGTCACTATTCTGTATTTTAGCCATTCTGGTAAGCTTGCAGTGGTCCAAGTTATCTTTTGCCTTTTTGATATATTCAAAATGCATTTACTTTAAAATAATACCATCATCTTAATTATGATGCAACTCTCATTAACAATGTCTTTCTGATTTCCATTTCTGACTTCTAGTTAGTTATAGATCTGATCCATATACATCATTACTTTGGTGATCAAAACCTTGTCTCAACATCTGAGCACCCTCTATTTTCCTTATTTTAATTTGAAACATACAAATTGATCCTTCCTGTCACTATTTTGACAAAAACTTCTGCTTTCTAATAAGGTCTTTATCATGTTAAAGTAGATTTATCTCTTATATTTCCATCAACAGAGTTTTCTTCTTTGATGTGTGAAACAAACAAGTAAGCCTGGTCATTTACCTTCCTATTATCCTGTAGGGGAATATTAGTTTCTGAAAAAGAATTGTACATTTTTAATTTCAGTGAAGTGCACTATTTTACATTATTCCCACATTAGATATTAGACATCCTTATATTACTCCATCATTAAACAGTTTATTTGTGATCAAACTGAGACCAGGGTCTCTGACTCTCGTAAATGTTTACTTTCCCATTGATCACCAATAACATGGAAACTTTATAGACAATCCATTCTCTCCCCCAGAATTAACTGAGAAATAAAACTAAAGAACAAGGGACATAAAAACAGATCAACATATTTATTAATTTATTAAAAATTTTCAAGGATGCAAATATCATTCATATAGTTATGAGTTGTATTGTGTCTCCCCAAAAGATACATTGAAATCCTAAACCCTATGCCTCAGAATTGAGCCTTATTTGGAAATAGGATCTTCACAGATGTAGTTAAGATGAGGTCTTTAGTGTGGGATCCAATCCATATGACCAGTGTCATTAGAAGACAAGGACAGATACACATAAGAACAAGTCTAATGACTGATGACAGAGGCAGAGATTGGAGTGATAACAAGGAATGCTAAGGATTGATTATCACCCCGAACCACTAGAAAGAGGCAAAAAAGGATTCATCTCCGTGGCTCAGAGGGAGTAATGACCCTACTGATGTCTTGATTTCTCGACTTGTATCCTATAGAACTGTGAGTGAGAAAAAAAGTTTTTTTTTAAGACACCAAGTTTGTGGTATATATTTTTTTTACCTTAGCCAGAAAAATTTAATCCAGCAGTATAGGACAAATAAGAGTATCAGTGAAGCTATGTACTCCTCCATGACTGCTTACTTTAGGATCAGTACTCTTATTGCTATAGTCAAGCACACAGTGATTTTTTATTTATTATTTAATTTTGCCTAGACATGTTTTCTCCTAACTATTGTCAGCATACATAAGGTTATAATAATGGCTATTGGGGGCGGGGATAATGAAGGGAAAGATTTTTTTTGTTAGTTATGCAAGGAAAAATCAGGAAAAATTGCCTAAATACATTCTTGAATCAAGACAAAATAAACAAAGAAACAAACAGTGATACAATGACAGCTCCTCAAAGATGAAAAAGTATAATTTTGTGTTTTTGCTTTTGGCATTATTATATCTAATGCCACTCAAACATAGTCTTTCCCTCCCTGGAAGGCAACTTATTGAAGATAATCAATTTTTAAAATCAATACTTATAATTTGTTTTGATTGAAGTGACATTGTTTCTCATGCCTGAAAGATTTTCCCTTTGCTTGCTTACTAGAAAACCAGAGCTCTTATGTCAGTGATATAAATCATTGTTTTCTTTCTGCTTTGTCACAATTTGACATTCTTCATACTTGGCTAAATATGGCCATTTCTATCACCTCATGTAATGGCAGCTGCTAAGATGCCATTCATGCTTTCTGAGTCTTCTTGGTCTCAAAATCAACATTAATGGAATTCATAGTGACCTGGCAAAGTCAGGGGTTTATATTGGTGGGGCTTTGCCTTTGTAAGCTTCAAGTAAACACCTCCAATTTCTCAGACAATATGAAAAGAGTCAAATAAATAATGGAGGAATACAGTGGCTATTTGATTCCATAGATTCATTACAATTTATCTAGGCTTTAGTAACAAAGATGAATTTATTTATAGAAAGTTAATAATCAGTGAAACAAATAAAAATATCTATCAACTGTGATTTACAAAAATTGTCAGCCATCCCTTTACCTATGAAATATTCAAATAAATATTTAGTAATATATTATTTCAACTTTTAATTGTACATGTCTTGAAATTTTAATATGGAGATTATCAAATTTTAAACTGAAAAAGCATATTTCCCATTAATAAAATATTGTAATTTCACATGCATCTAGTACTCCAAGAAACCTACTTTGGAAAACCATTCAGTAAATGTAAGTTAAATCCAGAAGGAATTCTCTGAGGGCCTACACAGTGCCAAGTAATAATTTACTCAAAGAGGGGAAGAGCAAAGCATAGGTATGAACATACTATGCTTGGAAGTTATTGAAAAATCTAGCTTCATTGGAATGGAAGGGAGTAGTATCTGTGACTTTAGTTTGAGAAGGTGATTTACAAAATCCGGGCCAGATAATGGAGGACTTGACATACCAGGCCAAGGCATTTTGAGCAATAAAGTTTATTGTCATGAATATGTTTTGTGAAATTAATCTGGAATTGGAATATAAAATGTGTTAGAGAAGAGAGAGACTCTAGGAAAGGAGATCAAGAATGAGGTGAAGAGGATCTAATCTAGGACAATGGAAAGAGAAACTAAAATGAGGGAATGAATGAATCTTGAGTTAATAGGATTTTTGTAAGAGGATGGACTTTGGAACAAAGGTAAGGATAAAGCAACACATATGTGTTGCAAAGAATAAAGAAATTTTAAAAAGTACTGATATGTATTATTAATTGTTTATAAACTGATTTGTTTGTTCTTTCAATTAAACTTATAAACTTATGAAGTAGATTTTATTATTCATATTTTCTTAGTCATGTAACTGAACCTCAGAAAAGTTAAAAGAAATAAATTAGTGGAAAAAAATTTGACTCCAGATATTTTACTTTAAATCTAGGAAATTTTTCTCACTGTAATATAGCTATTTTTATTTTGTAATGAAATAATTGATCAACCAATCATGGTATTTCTGAATTTGGTAGGAAGTATAGATTTTAAGATTAAAAATAAAATCTTTCCTTGTTTTTTCTTTTTTTTTTTTATGCATTTCAGTGTCTATGACTACAAATGTATAATTAATATATCTATTAGTTTTACCTATTTTGTTAGTTTAATACATATTTTATTCTTTCAAAAAGGATATGTACAATTTAAGAATGTAAGACCTTTGAATATCTAATCTATTGCAAATATTTCCTGATATTAGTTTACTCTCAGTTTATATTATTTGGGCAGATTATAAATACAAATTTTTCTTTCTTTCAAAATTAAATTTTTGGGTGAATTCTTAATATCTTTATGTCTGTCTCCAAAAAATTGTATAGTGTAGTTTTTTTTCATCTTAGTGTGTCATGGATACCTTATGAAATGAGCAATGTTGCCTCTACACACAAAATATTTTAAATAGTTTGCCATTTTGGTATCCCCTCCTTATTGTGAACCCTCTTTTTTTTTTTCAGGCTGTAACCCCAAACTACATTTCCCAGCATCCCTTGCAACTTTTTTATATGGAGAACTTTAATCCAAGATAGTATTTTAATGCTTGTAGCTTTGACTCAGGTGTTACAAAGGCAATATATATAACCTAAACATTTGTACCCCCATAATATTCTGGAAAAAATAAAAAGAATTAGAAATGATGATGTAAATGCTTAGTGAAACTTAATAGCTCTTCTAGCAAAGATAGTCATGTAGTCATTTAATTTTTTTTCTGCAGTAGCTTCTGGCAAAGATTCTAGGGTCTGTGGCTATGGAGGGTGTCAAGAGGATTTCTCCTGCAAAAATCTTATCAGATGGCTGGACATTCCTCCTGGGTACATCTCTTTTGATTGATTACATGGCCACTATGCATTCAAAAATTATATTAGTTAACTAATATTTTGAACTAAATCTATTTCTGTTTTAATTGTCTAAAACTTATCTGCAAATGAATTCCAACCAAAACAAAAAATCTAATAAATTATTTATTCTCTACCCCAAAAAGATGAAAGTATGTATTTTGCAGCAGATGCTGTTTTTGTTCTAATAGTCATTCTTCCTGTGTTCTAAAATTATAGAAGCTGCAGTTTTCATTAACTAAATAGAGATCTTTCTAGAATAAAATACTATATGTCCTAATTTCTCTTGTAATTAGGAATGGTTCTATTATAAATTTTGACCAAAGTATGTAAATGTGAGTCCCATTTGAAAATTTTAATAGCTGCAATTAAAAGGAGGATGCACACTCCTCTCTTTCTCTTTCTTATGCTAGCTGGATATGATGACAGAAGTTATCATTTAATAGATGATTTTTTAAAGACAGATTTTGAAAATATAACTAAATTAAAGATATACATTTTGAGTAGATAATTATTAATGAAAAGAAATAAACTAAATGAGCACACTGGAAAATATTTATTGCTAATTTGACCCAGAATACTAAAATCTGCTGACTGTTGTCAAGTCAGAATATTTCAAATGAGTCACTGATCAATAAGTTTGAAATGCCCTAAAATCTAACAGCAGATATATGAAATAAACTACTAATTTCATTTGGAATTGAATCCTAAAACTTTATATAACATCACGCATATCCAGTTAGTAAGCTGGAATGAACTTTATGATATAATGATATAAAAATGTGATCAACCATAGTAAAAATTGAATTATCTTTATACTCATTGTATAAAAAATTAATAGTATCAAAAGTTATCACATGATGTTATGAAAGAAACTGTGGCCAAAAATATAGGGGAAGCAAGTTTTTATTTTAATTGAAAAATTTAATAAAAAGATTGTATGTTTATTGTGTACAACATATTGTTTTGAAATCTATATACATTGTAGAATGAATAAATATAGCTAATTAACATGTATTACCTCACATAGTCATCGTTTATGTGGTAAGAACACTTTACATCCACTCTCTGAGCATTTTGCAAGAATATAATATCATTAACTATATTACATAACCATGTTGCATAAACATTTCTTGAACTTGTTCCTTCTAGCTAATGAAACTTTGTATCCTGTCACCAACAGCAGCTGTCACCCCCAACATCCCAACTCCCTGGTAACCACGATTGTACTTTCTATTTCTAGGAGATCAAATTTTTTTGGATGCCATGTAGGAGGGAAATAAGGTAGTATTTGTCTTTCTATGTCTGGCTTATTTCACTTAATATCTACTGTATATTCCCTCGTATAGTTAGATATGGCTGATTTCCTTCTTTTATAAAGCTGAACAGTATTTGATTGTGTGTGTATGTATAAACACTACCTTTTATTATCCATTCATCTGTTGATGGACATTTAGATTGATTCCATATCCTGGTTACTGTGAATAATGCTGCAACAAACATAGGAATACAGTATTTATTTGGCATACTGATTTCACTTCCTTTGGATATAGAATATATCCAGTAGCAGGATTTCTGGTTTATATGGTTGTTCTAGTTTTAATATCTTGAAGAACCTTCATAATGTTTTCCATAAAAGCTGTATTAATTCACATTACCGCCAACAGTTTATATCGGTTTGCTTTTCTTTCTATCCTTGCCAACACTTGTTATCCTTTGTTTTTTTGATAGTAGGTATGCTAATTGGTGTGAGGTAATATTTCACTGTGGTTTTAAATTGAATTTACCTCTTAATTAATGATGCTGAACATTTTTTCCCATATATCTGTTGGCCATAGCCATGTCTTCTTTTAAGCAATGGCAATTCAGATCTTTTCCTATTTTTTAAAATTTGGTTATTTGTTTTCTTTCAATTAAGTTGTTTGAATTCCTTATATATTTTTCTTGTTAACCCCTTATCAGATGTAAGGTTTGCAGATATTTTCTTCCATTCTGTAAGTTGTTTTTTCACTCCATTGATTGCTTGCTTTGCAGTGCAAAAGCCTTTTGGCTGATGCAATCCCATTTGTATTATTTTTGCTTTTGTTGCCTGTACTTTTGGAGTCATATCCAAAAAATCAATGCCCAGATCAATGCCATGGAAATTTTGCCTATGTTTTCCTCTAGTAGTTTCATAGTTTGGGGTCTTACATTTAAATATTTTATCCATTTGAGCTGATCTTTATGGTGAGTTTGGCTAAATATTTGTTGATTTTATCTTTTCTAACAGCAAACTTTTAGTTTCCTTGATCTTTTCTATTCTCAAGACTCTATTTCATTTATAGAAATAAATGCTATCTGCTATGTTCTATCTGCCCTGTTCTTTATTATTTTCTTCTTTCTACTAACTTTGAACTTAGTTTGTTCTTGTTTTTCTAGTTCCTTGGGGTAATAATAGTAAGTTGTTTATTTGAGATCATTCTTTTTTGATACAGGTCTCTATTTCTATAGACTTAACTCGTTAAACTGATTTGCTATATTTCATAGGTTTCAGTATGTTTTCATTTGTCTCAAGATTGTTAAAATTTCCCTTTTAATGTTTTTATTGATTCATTGGTTGCTCAGGAGTACATTGTTTAATATACCTACATTTTTAGATTTTCCAAAATTCCTCCAGTTATTGATTTCTAGTTGTATACCATTGTGGTCCAAAATGATACTTGATTTAATTTCAATCATCTTAAATTTGTAAGACTTATTTTGTGGCCTAACATATGATCTATCCTGGAGAATAGTTCATATGAATTTGAGATGAATGTATATTCTATAGCTATTGGGTGGCATATTTTGTATATACCTGTTAGGTCAAATTTGATCTAGAATATAGATTAAGTCCAATATTTCTTTATTGATTTTCTGTCTGCAAGACCTGTCTATTGTTGAAAGTGAAGTGTTTAAGTCTCCTATAATTATTGTATTACAGTCTACCTCCTTCTTAAGATCTATTAATATTTGTTTTATATATTGAAGTGCTTCAATATTGGGTGCATGTATATTTACAATTGTTAATAGTTTCTTATTGCATTGACTTGTTTATCATTATATAATGATTTGTCTTTTGTCTCATTGTACAATTTTTTTACATTAAAGTCTGCATCATCAGATATAAATATAGCTACTCCTGCTCTTTTTTGGTTTTCATTTACATGAAATATCTTTTTCTATGTCTTCCCTTTCAGCCTTATGTGTCCTTAAAGTGAGTCAAGAGCAGGCATCATACAGCCCAGTTTATTTTTTAAATATATTCAGTTACTCTATGTCTTTTGATTGGAGAATTTAATCTATGTACATTCAAGGCAATTATTGATAGGTAAAGATTTTCTACTGCCATTTTGTTAATTCTTTATTCTAGTTGTTTTATACAGTCTTTGTTTCTATCTTCTTTCTTGCTGTCTTCTTTGTGGTTAAGTGATTTTCCCTAGTGATATGTTCTGTTTCTTTGCTTTTTATTTTTTATGTATCTACTATAGGTTTTTGTTTTGTGGTTACTCTGGGGCTTACAGAAAAACATAGTGATAACATCTTATTTTAAACTGATAACAATTGAACTTTGATCACAATAAAGACCTCTGTACTTGTACTTCACTCCCCTCCCCCCATATGTTGAATATTTTTGTCAAAATTTACATTTTTTAGATTGCATATTCCTCAAACTTATTATAGCTATTATTTTTAATAATTTTGTCTTTGAATTTTTATACTAAAAATATAAGTGATGTACACACCACCATTATAATATTAGTATTCTGAATTTAACTGTTACTTTTACTAGTTACTTTTACTAGTAAGTTTTATAATATGAGATGGTTTAGTGTTACTTATAAGCATCTTTGTCTTTCACCTTGAAGAACTTCCTCTAGCAATTCTTACAGTATAGGGCTGGTGATAATTATCTTTCTCAACTTTCTCTCCCTTTCATATCTGAGGAAGAGTTTTGCCAAGTACAGTATTCTTGTTTGGCAGCTTTTTTCCTTCAATACTTTGAATATATCATCCCACTCTCTAGTGGCCTGTAGGATTTCTGCTGTGAGGTCTGCGGCTGGCCATATTACTCCCTTATATATTATTTTCTTCTTTTGTTTTTTTGCTTTCAAGATTCTCTCTTTGTCTTTGATATCTGACAGCTTTATTATAATACATGGTGGGTAGACTTATTTAGATTGAATCTGATTAGATACTTTTTACCTTCTTGTACTTGGATATTTACATCTTATTTTAGCTTTGGAAAGTTTTGTGCCTCTATTTCTTTAAATAAACTTTTGACTACTTTATCTTTCTCATCTCCTTGAGCTCATATGACTCAAACTTTGCTATTTTTATGATTTCCTATAACTTTTAAAAACTTTTTTCATTCCATTTCTTTAACTTTTTTCAGCTTTGATTGTATATTTTCAAATAATCTGTCTTTCAGTTCACATATTCTTTCTTTTGCCTAATCAATTCTGGTACTGATGCTCTTTTCATTTTGTTCAGGGTATTTTTCAACTACAGGGTTTTGTTTGTTTGATTTTCTAAGTATTTCAGTCTCTGTATTAAATTTCTCATTCTGGTAAATTATCATTTCCTCATTTAATTTAATTGTTTCCCTGTATTTTATTGACATTCACTGATTTGTTTAAACGTTATTTTAAATTTTTGTCAGAAAATTCATATATCGCCATTTCTTTACGGTTAGTCACTGACATTTATTTTGTTGAATTGGTGATGTTATGTTTCCCTGATTGTTTTTGGTCTTTGTGGTTATGCATCCATATTTACTTTGAGTAAATATTTATTCCAAATTTTGTGTATTGTTTTTGGTCTGAGTGAGCCATGTCACAGATGTGACACTGAAGTGCCCCAGAAGCCTCAGGCCCACAAGGAACAGTGTGTGGTGGTAGTATGAACAGGAGATTGAGGCTCCCATGCAAGCCTGAATCCTGGAGCTGTGTGGTCCCCCAGTGCTGGGACAGGTTTAGAGGTTCAGTCTGCAGGTACTGGCTTGGGATACAGGGATATGTAGGTATTTGCCCAGTGCTGGGTTTTACTGTGGCAGTTCCAATGTTTAGGTCCAAGGAAAAGTCCTCTGGTCACTTCCCTTTTTCCCCAAGCAGACATATATTACCTGGGTCTAGTATAAGGATGCTATGGGTAATATAAAATTGTCCTTTCTACCCTCTTCAATGTGGCTTATCTCATTATTGTGCTACAACCAGGTACTGTGATCCCTCACCTTGTTTCTTTACCTCTTGTAAAGGAAATTTCATGAGTGGATAGTTGTTCAAATTTATTTTTCTGTGTGGGGATGATCTCTGTAGAGTCCTACTTTACTACCTCTCTGCCTTTCCTCCCATAATTGGGAAGAATTTTAACAATTATGTCTGGAAGTTAATAAAAATATTATGCTATCTTTCTGGAATTATAAGCTGTTTGTGGTAGTTTTCAACATTTTAAAGTTAGTAATTTGTTATTTTTTTTGTTGTTCTAAATGATAATAAATCACTTATCTAATTTTTTTGTTTTTACTTCCATATTATTTTCTTAAAGAGAGTCCTTGAATTGGTTATGCATCACTGCATAACAAATTACCACAAATTTAGTAACTTAAAACACAGACATTCATTGTCTCAAAGTTTTTGTGGGTCAGGATTCAGAAAATAGCTGAATATGGTTCTCTACCCAGGGTCTCTGACAAGGCTGCTGTCAAGAGGTCAGCTATACTGTGTTCTTATATGGAGACTTGACTGAAAAAGAACCTCTTTCCAAACTTCACCTAGGTTCTGTCTCAGGAATTGACTGCTAGGATATATATATATTCTAGTTATAGTGAATCTGAAAGTAACAAGATAATAAAAGGTAGAGCCATTGTTATGCCACATTGTGCACCCTGAAATTTTCAAGGAGAATAATAATAGAGAAGATAGAGTAGACAATGACAAATATTTTTGGTAAGGAAAGAACAGAAAAAACAGAGAATCAGCAACATATGGAAGAATAAAAATGGGAACAAAAATTGGTGCATAGATTGCCTCTGGATATATGTCAGGATATATAAATCCTGACATCTTTCCAATATCAATTTTAGTCAACATGTGTTTTAAAATTTTTTTCTAGTCTAGATCATTCTCTCTATCAAATTTCAAGCACATATATGCAACTTCCTACTCACAATTTTCACTTGGATATCTAAAATTATCTCAAATGCATCTGTTTTAGGTATTGGCAACTCAATGTTTCCAGTTGTTCTCATTAAAAAACTTAGAATCATCATAACCTCTTCTTTTTCCTTTACACCTCATATCAAACACTTCAAGAAATTCTGTTGCCTTAACTTTTAAAATATATGCAGAATCTACCACTTTTCTCTACTTCTACTTCTACCACCCTGATTCATGCTACTTTTATCTCTTGCTTGGATTACAGAAATAGTTTCTCTTCTTCTAACTTGCCTACACTCTCTTGTCAGCAGAGTGGCCAGAATAGTACTTTATAACTTGATCTAAATCAAGTTATTCATTTGCTCAAATGCTTGCAAAATAATCTTTTAGTCGATGTAAAAGCAAATATAAAAGTCTCTTTAATGGCCCAGAAAACCCTGGGAATTTTGCTTTCCCCTTTCCCTCTGTCCTCATCTCCTTCTACTCTTTATTTCGCTCTCTCTGTTCTGTTCACACTTTCCTTCTACCTGGCCCTCCTGCATTCAAGGCAAACTTGTTTCTAGGGTCTTCATACTGGTTCCTCACCTTCCCAGACACACACTTTCCACAGATATCCATGTAGATAATATTCTTACCTCCTTCCAGTCTTTGCTTAAAAGTTTCTTTCTGAAGGAGGACTATATAGGTCACTCTGTTTAAAAAGGTAGCCTGCCCCAACTAGCCACACATACTATTTTCTTCCTTGCTCTATTTTTTTTTAATTTATCAGCATAATTATTACTTTCAAATTTACTTAAATAGACATTGATTTTATGTCTTGTTTATTGTCTGCCCCAACTCTTCCACCTAAAATGTAGATGTATAAGGACATATATCTTTGTCTTTTTTGTTCATTAATGTTTGCCTAGTGCCCAGAGAAGTACCTAGCAAATGAAAATATTCTCTTTATATGTATCAAATTAATGAATCTGAAAATAAAAAAACCTACATATAGAACTATCATAGTGAATTTGCAGAAGATCGAGTTTAAAAGCATCTTATAGGCCGGGCGCTGTGGCTCACGCCTGTAATCCTAGCCCTTGGGAGGCCGAGGCGGGCGGATTGCTCAAGGTCAGGAGTTCAAAACCAGCCTGAGCAAGAGCGAGACCCCGTCTCTACTATAAATAGAAACAAATTAATTGGCCAACTGATATATATAGAAAAAATTAGCCGGGCATGGTGGCACATGCCTGTAGTCCCAGCTACCCGGGAGGCTGAGGCAGAAGGATCACTCGAGCCCAGGAGTTTGAGGTTGCTGTGAGCTAGGACGCCACGGCACTCACTCTAGCCTGGGCAACAAAGCGAGACTCTGTCTCAAAAAAAAAAAAAAAAAAAAAAAAAAAAAAAAAAAAATAAAAGCATCTTATAAATATCCTGAGAGAAAAAAATGCAATATCTTCAAAAACCTATTACATTAGAATCAGAGATTTGTTGCTGACTTTTAAATAACAAAGCCACACTAGTATGCATTATCTCTTCAATTAAATGAGAACATAAATAGTAAGTGGAATCTTATACCATGAGAAAAGAACTTTCAATACCAGAATGAAATAAAAACATTTTATACAAAAACTATCTGGAAGCAGAACAATTCAGAACAAAGGAATTCTGAAGGATATATTTAAGGGAGAAGGAAAATATTAAACTTGTGGGTAAAATAATCTATCCTTTGAGTTTTTAATAAATTATTATTCCAAAAATTCAGAAAAATGTTCCCTTTAATTTTTGACATTAACTTTTCTTAATGTACATGCCAGTTTATTTTTTCTACTTCATGTATCTCGGAGTTACAAAAGATTTAGAAACTTTTTTTTAATCACAAAGTATTTCTTTGGCATCTGATCTACCAAACTCTAGTTTTTGGTAGATCTCTTCTTTTATAATTGTTCTGTAAGGCATATCAAGGTGCACAGATCCTCATATGTTTTTTTCTTTTGAGAAGATATTTATATAGTCTCTTCCATTACCTAAAGCTGTTCTTTAATTTTTTTTATTTCTATACTTTCAATTCCTTTTTTCTTTAATCTCAGAATATTACAGGGGTACAAACACGTTGGTTACATATACTGTCTTTGCAATGCCTGAGTCAGAGCACTACATCAGTTCAGAAATTTGAAGAAACTTGAATTTTTCTTCAAATTTCTGAACTGATGTAGGCATAAAATGTATTATTGGAGTATGTCCTAATACTAACATTCTTTCTGGGTCTACTACAACTTATGTAAGCTTCGTGGCGATTATTACAGTGACAGCATGAAATATCTTCTCCTATCATTTCTATTTCTGGACCAGTAGTTTTTCAAAAATAGCTGGGACACATCAAAACGATTGTAGATAATAGATGTTGAGAGTGACTCAAATAAAGTGTTTGCGCAGGGGTCAGGTTTATGATAAGATGGTGGGTCCTGTAGTAGAAAATTGCTCGTGGTTATAATTGTCCAAGCCAGTGATATTCAATACGAATTGGAAAGATGCATCTTCTATTATCTCACTTGCCTGACACTACATTCTATTTTTGGGGTTGCAATGTTTGGGGCAGGAGCAGTTTTTCTCAACAGTTTTATTAGCTTTATTTGTAGTGGAAATGTCACTCACAAAAGTATCCTGATCCATCCACACCTTGGGCTTGAACTTCTGAATAGCTTTGTTTAATTTAGATGCTCCTGCGACCAAAGCTTTATCTGCAACTATACACTCAGTTCCAGAACAATGTTGGAATCCTTTTGATTATAATTTTTCTTGAACTGAATAGTTATAATTGTATCCAAGTTGCAGAGTAAGTGACAGAGACTAAGAATATTAGTCCTTCTCTGGGTAAACAGTTAAATTACTTGTTGGAATCAACTTTATTCCACCAGATTAGAAAATAATTGAAAAGAAAAAACCCTCAAAACTGGCTGGATAAGTAAAACAACTGTTTTTATAAAAAACTCCAAAAGAGCATTTTCATTTTGTGATAACCACAAATAATAAAATGTCTATAAGTCGTTACATTAGATCTTACTTATTTTTCTAGCAAATCATACAGCTATATTTGCCCCATTACTGCACCTTACATAGAGAACTAGCATTTTCTACTATTCGGTAAAAAAAGTATTTCATTTGGATATCTAAATCTAAAAGCTGTGTTTTAGATTTTTCTCTTAATTGTTGGTCTTCTTTGTAGATTCCAAAAGACACATTTCTTTAATTCTTAACAGATTCACAAAATAAGGAGTAATTTATTGTCCTTGTAAAAGGCATAGCCTTCAAAGCCCCAAATAATACTTAAAAAGCATTTGAAAACATACTAAAATATAAACATAATATATGCAAATTGAGCAAACTCAGAACTCATAAATTCATACATACTATTTACAAACTGCTCTCTGAAAACAAGAAGTCTTACTACAGAGACAATGTACACAAAATTTTTAATTCAATTAAAAATGTCATGATGATAAATAACATCATATTTAAAATGTCATCTGTGCAAGTGGTTAATTTCAAAATATGTTTTATCATCTTCTCTAAGGTTAAGAAAATAGTATCAGTTTCTGCTTTAGCCCATTAAAAACTTATACAATGTACACCATGGAGTACTATTCAGCTCTAAGAAACAATGGTGATATAGCACACCTTATATTTTCCTGGTTAGAGCTGGAACCCATACTACTAAGTGAAGTATCCCAAGAATGGAAAAACAAGCACCAGATATATTCTCCAGCAAACTGGTATTAACTGAGTAGCACCTAAGTGGACACATAGGTGCTACAGTAATAGGGTATTGGGCAGGTGGGAGGGGGGAGAGGGGCGGGTATATACATACATAGTGAGTGAGATGTGCACCATCTGGGGGATGGTCATGATGGAGACTCAGACTTTTGGGGGGAGGGGGGGAAATGGGCATTTATTGAAACCTTAAAATCTGTACCCCCATAATATGCCAAAATAAAAAAAATAATTAAAAAAAAAAACTTATACATAAAATTATAACTGTTGATAAACTAACTCCATAGATATTTGGGATAAAAATTAAGCAAAGACAAAAATATAGTTATTTTCATTTTATTAGAGTGAAAATTATGGAGTAATTACTTCAAAGAATAATTCTGTCTATGGTTAGTATTGCACATTGCATCCATTAAACCACTAAAGTATACTTAAGAAATTAATACTTCAGATATTACCAGATACTATAAGAAAAATATAAAAATATTTTTGACAAAACATTTAAATATAAAGCAAACCATTCATAGAAGTCTTGGAAGAATATGTGCATGTGCCAACATTTCTGATTTTGATCATTATAAATATATTTCTACTTAATACAGCTTAGTGGAGTGCTTAGACTCTGGTTGCAGATAGAACACATATATAAATCTAAACATTTTTATTTCTTAGCACTATGTCTTAGTTAAGGTACTTAATCTGAGGGATTCAGTACTTTTATTTCTAAAATGGGAATAAAACTATCTCATAATGTAATCATAAGCATTAAGTTATGAGATATAATAACTGTGAAGGGTTTAGTGGTCTGTAAAAGAAATTAGCTTTAGTAACTATTATTATTGTTGTATTTTTATCTTATTTAACCATAATCATTTGTTAACAACTCAAAGGAGTTTATCTAAAGTTAAATATTATTATAATAGAATGAGAGAATTGATCACTTGGCAATCAAAAATATTTAACAATTTATCTGACTGGATCAAAAACTAGGGCAGGTAATCTCCATATGTAATTCATACCCATGTATGTATGGTTGGTATTCATAAATTCTCTTGTATAATTTAGTCTAGGATCTATAACCATTAATAGGACTAACTTACCTGAGAAAAGTAGTATGAGAATACAATAGAATTAGACAACAATATAAACAAAAATAAATAATGTCAGGACTGTTAAGAAAAAAGAAATAAAAAAGAATCAGGATAAGAATATAGAGCATGTAGTGGTAGTGATAAATGCTAAGAATAATTTCTTTTCAATAATACACATGTCAATGTTTATCATAAGCATGTGATCTTATGATATAAAATGTAATTATTTTATAATAACAAAGATAATTTTGGACCTTATAGTAAAAAGGCATTGAAATTTAAATTTTAAAATGACACTGGTTAACTGGATACTTGATGACACTTGGAATTGATTAAATTATTAAAGGTTGTTTGTCTGTGCTTAGTAATTGCTACTAGTGAATAATTCTAGACATATTGTTTCATTAAAAACATATAACCTGACTTATCTTTATGAAAGCTACTGAATGTAACCACAAAAGAAATATTTTTATTTCTCTCCAGCTGCATGTATAGATGTTGTCTGAATAATTAATATTATTTCCCTCTTCCTTCTTTTCTTACAGTCTACATTTTTAAAGAAGCAATTGTATACCAATAAAAATCTTGACCTTAATATATATATATTTATATATAGTAATCATCATAATCATCATCACCATCAAAACAATAATAATAGAGAACTTGCTAATAATTATTGGGTTCTTACTGTACATCATATATTATGCTAAATCCTATCATACACGTTATGGCTTAGGGATAACAATCTTATTTTACTAATTAGAATATTGGACGACATAATATCTATGAAAAAAATAGTTCAATATAACAGCAAAAATAATATTTACCCATCTGTTTTATAAAAGATTAAGAATGTTTAGTTACTGCTCTACCTCTACCTAGAACATTTCTCTTTTCAATTTTCAAAGTCTGATGTTCTCACTACAGTTTGTTCAAATACCATCTTGAATGTCAATATTTTAGTTCATAGCACTGAATGTTAACTGATATGATAAAAAAATACCTTCTTTATTTATTAATTTCTTCAGTGTTTTGATCCCCAGTGGAGTATAGTTTCAGTGAGGAAGGGTACATGGTCTGTCGTGTTTAACATTATATCCCCAGTGTGCAGAAGAGTGCCACGGATATTGTTGGCATTCAGTACATAACGGTTGAATGAAAAGATCATCTACTCGGTGATTCATGTATGCTTGTAACATAAAATTAGATATACAGGCTGGATATTTTTTGTTGCCTCTACAGATCTATCTTCCACCTTACTTTGTGCCTCCAGCGACCATTTAAAAGCAGTTCCTTTGCCCTTTCAGTTTCATTACAATTGAGAAAATAGGAAGTACTTTTACAAGATCGGCTTATTGGAGGAGAATGTCATATGTCATTGGAGTATTTATTTCTTTTGTTCTCTCCCTATAATACTATAAGGTATTATGTTCCTTTGTTGAAGATGTAGCTCTTTTCCAGCAACCCTTACCTAAAGGCCTAAGTCTCTTCAGCCAGTTTCAGCTAAGAGTATCTCCTCTGTAGCTCTAGGGAAATAGCTGGTTCCAGTTATTTTTAGCCTCTGGATACTTGCTTCAACATGCCTTACTGGTTCTTGTTAGCCCTGTCAATACTTTTGTGATTAGCGAAGCAGAAAGTGTGAGATGAAAATGGAGAAATAGTTGCTCACAGTATAAGTAGGGTAAATTGTTAGAAGTTTGAATTTACTTTAAGATAAAGTGAGGGTGATATACTAACAGATTAGATGGAGGGTGCTAAAGCAAAGTGTAAAGGATGATTTCTAAAATTCTTATCTGAATAACAAAGGGAGTGATATTTATTAATAGACTGAAACTTGTGGTTGGCCAGCATATTAAGAGAAAAATAAATAATTCTGTCTTGGACATGCTAATTTTAAAATGACTATCAAATGCATATTGAGTATGCAATGGGATTTTTAAAATGTTGAACTTAAAATAGTAAATATACATTTGATAGAGATAGAATTTACATATTTAGCACATGAAAGGAGTGTATATAGAAGAGAAGATGCCAAAGGTGGAACCTATTTACTCTAAGATTAGTGAAAATGTGGCTAGTTCTCTCCATGTGAACAAATTGACAACAATAGAAAGCTTCTCTATATAGACTACTTAGCATTTTTAGTATAAAAATTGTTTTAAAATGCATGACTCACCTAGAAGAAATACCATATAAAACCTTAGGGACAAAAGAAGATATAACTATGAATCAAGAGAGAAATTGGCTGCTAAACTGTTGTTTGCTCTGAGGAATTATACTGATGAGTGGTAGTCCATACTGCTAGCTTAAATTTTAATAGATTTTTCATGATGAATAGAAGGTAAAGCCTAGTTCTACTAAGGCAGATCAAATTGATGATTTAGACAGGAACCTAAGGAAGACCAAGAAACTTTGGAGACAAAATATCTAGAAGGTATATCAGAATGCAACTTGCAGAACTAAAGGAAATGGTAGATATACTTACCTGACTCAGCCTCTGCTCTGGGTGTAGGAAAATAAAATTTCTCCTGAAACGATTCTATTGTAAGCATTTTTTCAAGTAATGTTTTGGATGAGAAGTCAAGCTGAATTTATAGCTTTAAAACCTCTAAAATAAAACTCATGTTTTGATATCAAATACAGATGATGCTGGGTAGAAGGAAATGGAAGCTTTAATGACCCCCCCATTCCTCCAAGGAAGTATATTTTTAATAAAATTAAATGATGTTTTCAAATAAAAGCTCCAAGAAGTAAAAATTCATAAACAAGAGTCACAAACACATAAGCCAGTAGGACATAATATGCCAGAGCAAGGGAAACAAGAAAAGCAGATAATCAGATAACTTAAGCCAACAAGTATGGGAATTATCAGGGCAAAAGATAAAATAAATATATAGAAAATATTTAGAGTATAAAAGAAGTAGTCAAAAGGAATGAAAAACATAAAACCATCAAAATAAACAGAATTGGAAAAGAACCAAACAGAATACCTATAAATGAAAATTAAGATAATTAAAGTCAGACATTTAATATGTAAAGTTTTTAAAAAGATGAAAAGATTAGAACAAGTGAAAAAGAAAGTTAGAGAATTAGAACGCAGACCTAAAGAAATTACCCAGGACTGGGCACAGATAGACAAAGAGGTGGCAAATATGTAGGACCGGTTGAAAAGATGTAGCTAAAGGGAAAAAATTTAACATGTCTAACCAGAACCTTAGGGAGATTTTTCTTTTATAAAAAAGGTATATAAAGAACAAGTGAATGACAATATTCTACTAAAAAAATATTCTCAAAGTTATGAAAGATATCAATTTTCATATTCAGGAAATTCAATGAATCCCAAGCAATGTGCTTTCACTTGGACATATTGAATTGAAATTACAACACACACATATGCACACACACACAAAGATTTTAAAAGCTATCAGAAAAAAAAACAGTGCATTTTCCAAAATTAAAAGAAACAAAAACAAAAAACAAACACAAGAAGTGAAAATTAGACTGACAGTTGAGTTCTAAGGAACAAAACTGGAAGGTATAATAAAAAATATGTTATCGGCTTGGAAATAATAAATGCAGATCTGGTGTTCATACTGGAATTATCAATCAAAAAAGATCATTTTGTTTATTTTTAATTGTTTTTAGTTGAGAAAAATACATGATGTATACATTTAATTATATATCTCAATATTATATATATTAACATATATATGTTATAATAAATTTTAAAATTATATTGCCATATGTTAATTTTACCTACTGGTAAACATCATATGAATATTATCATGATCTGTATGCTTTGTTTCTGGCTTATATCTGTGAGATAGATTCACATTGCATGTTGCCATATTTATGGTTTTCTCACTGCTGGATAGAATTCCATTATAAGAATATCCTATGATTTGTCAAATTATTCTACTGTTGCTAAACATACCTGTCATTTCCATTTTGACTAATAGTATTAAAGCTAATATGATTATTTCTGCACGTATCCTTTGATAAACATATGTGGTGATTTATTTATTTATTTTGTAAAGATAGGGTCTCACCATGTTTTCGAGGCTGGTCTTGAATTCCTGGCCTCAAGCAGTTTTCTTGTCTTGGCCTATCTAAACACTGGGATTACAGCCATGAGCCACTGCACCTAGCCTCCAAATTATTTTATGTTTAGTGTTTTGTTCCCTGTATATGAAATATTTTTATACTCCAATATTGTGGAGATACTTTTCTATATATTTTCTGAATTCTTAATTGTTTACTTTTCAATACCTCTGGGAATTTGCATATAAGTAGTTTAAATATACAGTGGACTCTTGAATAACATGGAGGTTAGGGGCACTGACACTGTGCCTTGTAGGAAATCCATATATAACTTTTGACTTCCCAAAACCTTAACAACTACTACTAGCCTGCTGTTGACTAGAAGCCTTACCGATATCATAAACAACCTATTAACACACATTGTATGTTATATGTATTTTACATTTTGTTCTTACAATAAAGTAAAATAGAGAAAAGAAAATATTATTACGAAAATCATAATGAAAATACATTTACATTTCATTAAGTGGAAATGGATCACCTTAGAGATCTTCATCCTCATCATCTTCCCACTGAGTAGGCCTAGGAATAGTAGAAAGAGGAAGAGTTGCCGTCTCGAGGTGCAGAGGTGGAAGAAAATCTGTGTGGACCCACACAGTTCAAACCCATTTTATTCAAGGGTCAACTGTAGTTTGAGATAGCGGTTAAGGTCTATGTATTTTCCACACAGGACTATCTGATTTACTTATCGAAAAGACAATTATTTTGTTTGATGTTCTGTAGTACCATACATTTTCTGTGTTGTAGCTAGTAAGCGTGGATCTTTATCTAGACTTTCTAATATTTTCCTTTTGGTTTGTTTTTGTTTCTGTGCACCTCCACTTCATTTATAGTAATTTTATAATATGTCTTTATAACTGTTAGTATACATTTTTCAGATATGTCCTTTAAATATATTTTCTTCCAATCTAAAAATTGTCTTCTCATTATCTTGACTGTGCCTTTTGCAGAGCAGAAGCTTTTAATTTTAATAAAGTCCAGCTTATCAATTCTTTCTTTTCATGGATATTTTTGTTGTTCATATCTAAAAAAGTTATCACCAAACCAAATGTCATCTATTGTTTTGTTTATATTCTATATTTTGGTCTATGATTTATTTTTAGTTAATTTTTATGAAGGGTATAGGGCCATGTCTACCTTTATGGTTTTAGATATGGATGCCAAGTTGTTCCAACACCATTTGTTGAAAATATCATCTTTATTTCATGGTATTGCCTTTTCTCTTTTGTCAAAGATCTGTCTATTTCTGGGGAAATGTATTTTTCATGGAATTTGATAATCTCATTTAAATTGTCAGATTTGCCATAAAATTGGTGATAATATCTTCTTATCATCTTAATATCTGAAAGATCTATTATCATATCTATTTGTATGTAATTCCTGATTTATGTTTTCTGTCTTATTTCCTTAATTAGTCTTACTAAAGATTTAACAACTTAAATAATTCTTTCAAAGAAACAACTTTTGAATTGTTGATTTTCAATACTAAAGGACAGCTTTCTTTGCTTAACTTTTTCTCTTACTCGTTTCTTTATTTCACCTTAATTCTTATTCTTTTAATGGCTTAATTAGATATCTTAATTGGTATTGTTATATACATGAGTGTTATCATTTCATTGTTTTCTCACTACTGGCTTATTAATAATATTTTATTTTATTTTGCTTCTAGCAATTAACTTACAAATTACATGCCATAATCTTGGCTTATTATAGTCCATCTATCTTTAAACATTTCCACTTTCCGAACAGTGCAATAATGTTGCACCATTGACATCCCTCCTGCATTTTGTGCTTATTTATCATGTATTTAATTTCTGTATATATTTTAAATCTCTTAAGGAAATATTTTTGTTTTTAAAATGTCAATATTCATTTATGTTTGCTATACCTGTAGCTGGAATTCTTCATTTCTTTCTGCATTTCTCTCTTTCCATTTGGAATTATTTTCTTTCTGCTAGAAAAAAAAATCTTTTTTAGTACTTTTAGATAATACAGATTAAAGAGTAAAACTAAATACCCTAGACTGGTGGTGATTAAGTCTATCAGCTTCTCTTTGTCTGAAAACATTGTTCTTTCAACTCCCATTTTGAAAGATATTTTCTTCTGGATATGGAATCCTATGTTGACATTTTGTTTACTTTCAGTGCAGTCAAAATGTCATTCCATTTTATTCTCCTTTCACGGTTTGCCTTGGAAAAACAGGCATGATTCTTGTAGTTGATCCTGGATTCATTTAAAATTTTTGTCTCAATGTTCAGCAGTTTGACTCTAAATTGCCTGGTTTTGGGGGTTGTTTTTTTTTTTTTTGTATATATTCTGCTTCAGAGCATGAGGAAAACATATGCAAAACAAAATTAACTGTTCTTAGTAATTATATTTTAGGGATAATATTAGTATTGCCATTTTGAGAATGTCATGTGTTTAATGTTGAATAAAGTAAATGAGCAATCATATGATATTCTCAGTTTATCATTATCTATCATTAAGAATAGGATTTTGTTGTGGAGAAAGAGAGATAAAGATACAATAGAGACAAGTATAAGTAAAAATCCCTATAGTTTTATATTCTGGTTATATCAGTAGAAACTCATGATGCATTTTTTTCTTTAATTTTTATTTAAACACACATATATATAATATATGCATGCACAGACATAGGTGTGCATGCATTTTGCGTGTGTGTGTGTGAGAGAGAGAAAGAGAGACATACACTTTGAATCACCCAAAATAATTAGTCTAGTCATGGAACAACAATAACTTTAATATCACAAAAGGAGAGAGACAGACAGAGAAAGAGACATTGGAGACTGAAAGAAATGGCCCCAGAAACTGTCCTGAAAAAAGCTCTAGAAACATTGACTAGCCCAATGACAAAGAAATTCCTTGTCTTGAATATTGTCCACTAAAGGATATCCAGGCTTCCTTGGATAAATGGCTCATTTCATTCCTGAAGCAAGATTTGTATAAGGTAAGCCTAGAACATCAGATATCAAGGAGGTCATCAAAAACCATTAGAATCATGTCAAAAAAGCTCAGAAACAAACTTTCAGAGATTTTGGCTGGTGGAAAGATGAGACATGAAGAGCCTCAAAAAATAATTATAATAGACTGAAAGCTATCAAATATGTTTATATCTATGACTTAATAATGTTATTAAAATAATATTTTACCTACAAAGAATAATAGCAAATTAATTCATTATCTTGAAAACTGATAAGTAAAAAGAAAAAATTAGACATGTTTCTTGGCTTTCTAATATAAATAAACAAATATTAGATGAGGGAAATTAGCTTTTTATAAAAGTGTTCTGATTAAGAAATTTAAAAAATTATAGAATTACAATATCATCACTTTTTATTTTCCAAATTAACCAACCAAGTCAAGGATCATCAGCATATTGAACATCACAAAAGAAAGACAAGCAGATATTATAAAGTTCTTTAAAAAGCAAAGTAGTCTCCAAAGTCACCAAGTATGAATCTAATAAAGTCCCTGGATCCTGCTGCCAATTTTCAGGAAAAACAAAGAACAAAGGATTATGTCAACCCCCAATTGTATGCTTATAATTCAGCAAAATCCACACTGTGAAAAAATCTACAAGTCAAATTCTGTTTTTCAATAGATATATTCTAAGAAAAATAAAGGGAAGGAGGGAGAGCCTAAAGGATAAGAGACTTAAAAAACTTTGTTTTTTCAATGGGCAATATTTATTTGTGGTTATGGGGAGGTACATTTGGCAATAATATTTTAAATAAATTCAAGAAAGTAAACTATTATAAAAGTCAGGATAATAATGACTTTTGAAGGAACTAAGGGAATTGAGATTAGGATTGAATGCCTGGAGGAACTTCTTGGGTGGTTTTCAATGCTGTCTTTCTTGAGCTGGGTGGTGGTCATTAGTAAATCAGAAAATACAGGCTCAAGCCACAGTGAGATATTATTTCATGTCTAAATGACTGACAAAAATTTAAAAGTCTAGTTATGTTAATTTTGGGCAGTATATAAATGGAGAAGACCACAGAGTAGAAATATTTTTTTTAAGCAACTGCTTATGAAAAAGGGGAAAAATCTAGCTTTATTAAATTTACTGTTGGTTATTTTTGGAGAAATAGAAACACCAAAGTCATATGCTTGTTGAAATTACTAATTTCATTTTCATTTACATACATTAGCTAACTATTGGGATAAGCAAAAATTAAAAACTCTGGTACACCAAGTGCCAGGAGATATGAAAGAATGGAACTACCAGTCAGTGCTGGTGACTGTGCAATTTGACACAGCATTTGAGAGACAATTTGACAAAATCAAGTAAAGTTAAATATTGCGTACAATATAGCAATTCACTCTTTGGTCCATAACCCAGGAAAAACACTTACTTATATGTATTAAGAGACATGTCAATATTTACAGCAGCATTATTTCTGTTAGAAAAATCTGAGAACAACAAAATAAATTAATTTTAGGGTATTTGTACTAAGGAATACTATACAACACTAAAATAAATGAAATATAACTATAAATATCACCATGGATCGATGACCAAACAAAATATATTGTGAAGGAAAAAAAGTCACAAAAGAATAAAGACCATATGTTTCTGTCAATAGATGCAGAAAAAGCATTTGACAAAGTCCAACACACCTTTATGATAAAAAATCTTAACAAAATAGGCATAGACGGCTCATATCTTAAGTTTATCAAATCCATGTATGACAAACCCACTGCTAATATCATTCTAAATGGGGAAAAATTGAAATCATTCCCTCTTCAAACTGGAACTAGACAAGGTTGCCCACTATCTCCTCTTCTATTCAACAGAGTGCTCGGAAGTCCTAGCTATAGCAATCAGGCAAGAGAAGGGTATTAAGGGCATCCAAGTGGGGGCAGATGAGATCAAACTCTCGCTCTTTACCAATGATATATTATACCTAGAAAACCCCATGGACTCATCCAAGAGACTCTAGATTTAATAAATGAATTTGGTAAATTTTCAGGTCATAAAATCAACATACACAAATCAGAAGCATTCATATATGCCAAGAACCATCAAGCAGAAACTCAAATCAAAAATGCAATACCCTTTACTATAGTCCTGAAGAAAATTAAATATTTAGGAGTATACTTAATGAAAAATACGAAATATTTATACAAGGAGAACTGCAAAACACTAAAAAAAGAAATTGCAGATGATTTAAACAGATGGAAAAATCTACCTTGTTCGTGGATTGGTAGAATCAATATTGTTAAAATGTCAATATTACCTAAAGTGATCTACAGAATTAATGCAATAATCATCAAAATACCACCAGCCTTCTTTACAGATCTAGAAAAAGTAATTATTCACTTTGTATAGAACCAGAAAAAGCCTCGTATAGCCAAAGCAATCTTAAGTAAAAAGAACAAACTGGGAGGCATCAATCTTCCTGACTTCAAACTATATTATAAAGCAATGATAGTTAAATCAGCTTATTAGTGGCACAAGAACAGAAGCATGGATATCTGGAATAGATCTGAGATACCAGAGATGAAACCTTCAGTATACAGTTACCTAATCTTTTATAAAGCAGACAAAAAATATAATGGGGAAAATAATCCCTCTTCAATAAATGATGCTGAGAAAACTGGTTAACTACATGCAGAAGATTGAACAAGGATCACTACCTCTCACCTCTCACAAATATTCACTCAAGATGGTTAACAGACTTAAATCTAAGGCATGAAAGCTTAAGAATCCTAGAAGAAGATGTTGGAAAAACCCTATCAGACATTGATCTAGGCAAAGAATTTTTGAGGAAGACCCCCAAGGTAATCGCTGCAGCAGCAAAAATAAACAAATGGGATCTGATCAAATTAAAAAGTTTCTGCACAGCCAAGGAAACTATCATTAGAGCAAATAGACAACCCACAGAATGGGAGAAAATATTTGCTCTCTACACTTCTTATAAAGATCTAATAACAAGAATATATCTAGATCTTAAGAGAATTAACAAGAAAAAATCAAACAACTCCATCAAGAAATGGGCAATGGAAATGGAACAGAAACTTCTCCAAAGAAGACAGAATAATGGCATGCAAACATATAAAAAAATGCTCCACATCTCCAATCATCAGAGAAATGCAAATCAAAACCACAATGAGATACCACCTAACCCCAGCGAGAATGGCCTATATAAAAAAAAAATCCCAAAACAACAAGTGCTGGTAAGGATGTGGAGAGACAGGAACACTCTTACACAACTGGTGGGACTGCAAATTAGTGCAACCTTTGTGGAAAAGAATTTGGAGATACCTCAAACAGCGAGATATAGAAGTACCATTTGACCCTGCAATAGCATTGTTGGGCATCTACCCAAAAGTGCATAAGACATTCTATTATAAAGACATCTGTACCCGAATGTTTATCGCAGCACAATTCACTATTGCAAAGTCATGGAAACAACCCAAGTGCCCATCAATTTAGTAGTGGATAATTAAAATTTGATATATGTTCACAATGGAATATTACTCAATTCTAAGAAATGACAGTGAGCTAGCACTGTTTATGCTATCCTGGATTAAGCTTAAGCCTGTTATCCAAAGTGAGGCGACACAAGACCAGGAAAATGGGTTCCACAACTACTCGCCATCAAATTGGTACTGACTATTTAAAACTATGGTGTTCAAATGGTGGTAGTGCTCAACAGGGTTTGGGGGAGGGGGAAATACACATCCTAGGGATGTGGCGAGCATTGCAATGGGGGGGAAAGGAAGTGCCTCTAACCCTTCTTAGGGAGAGGCAAAGATATACCAGGTAACCAAAATGCCAAAAAAAAAAGAAAAAAATTTTATGGGGTGGTGGGCAGGTGGGGGGGAGGAGGGGAAGGGTGTATACTTACACAATGGGTGTGGTGCACACCACCTGGGGGTTAGACACGCTTGAAGCTCTGGCACTGTGTGGGGGCAAGGGTGGCAGGGGCAATATATGTAACTCTAACAATATCTGTTAGAGTTATATATCCCCATAATATAATGGGGATATAATGAAATGAAATGAAATAAAATGAAATAAAAGAAAATGAATAATGAAATAAAAGAAAAAAAATATCAAAACCAGGCAAAAATAAACTACACATTGCTAAAGAACACAAAATATACACATTTTATTAAGAAATACACAGATATGTTAAAAGTATAAAATTTTTGAAAAGTAACATTAGATTTAGGATAGCATATATTTCTTGGGAGAGTATATGAGAGATGATTAGGGCATAAAAAGACTTTGAAGTTTATAAAAATCATATCTTAAATCACATAATAAGCATTGATTTTTATCATGATTAAAGTAATAGATCCAAATATTTTATGTATTCTTCAATAAGTGTTATATGTTTTATAGTGATATTGTTTTTAAATATTATACCACAAGTATTTTCCTTGTTGCTACCCTGACTTAATATCTACCTGGCAAATAATTATCCAGAATTTGTTTACAATTATGTAATTTACCCATCTATTTAAGCATTCTGATAGCTTCCTATTACCCACTAGCATAGAAATAGTAAAAAGAAATTGTTCATTCACAACACATATAGTTATTTAATATGTAATCAATATAGGTATCATTATACTTAACCAAATTCCAGTAAACCTAATATTTGATTTTATCTTAGGTTCATGGGGTTACCTATAATTTTCCTCACAATGACATAGGTTTATGTATACTCCATGGAAAAAGGTTAATAGTAAATTAACATAAATAGAAAATTCGGAAGCTTTAGAAGGAATAGAAACAAGCTATCTTGGGGTTTGCAAACCTCAAGCAAATATATATTATTTTCAAGTACGTGTCTATATGAACAATTTGATTTTAAATTTGTTTGATGTTCATGGTCTCATGAGATGTAAAGTGATTTTTTTGTTTGTTTTTTGTTTCAAAAGACAAAACAAAGGGTAGAGAAGAATTGCTTGTATACCTGTTTATTGTTTAATCAGACACTCTCTTCTTTCTCTTCAGGTCCAGGACCTCTTTGTGTTGGAACCATCAAATGTGTCATTCCTGGCTAATTTCATATCTTTCGCAGTGAGAAACAGGTTAGCAATGCTGGCATTACTCACAATGCTATGGCTGTTTGGATCCTGTTTTTATAGAAACAATATAGAAATTCATGCCTTTGTAGTTTAATGCTATTTATTTAATGCATTGTTATTCTTGACACTGATGTGCTTTCTGACATCCTTGAGTACTGAACTCCAATTGCTCTCTAAACATTTGTTACTGTACTTGGTGATGATGACAATAAATACAAACATACCCAGCATATGCAGAATTATGTGAATAATAATTCATTTTCTGATCATATTAAATTTACCATTTGGAACTTCATAACATATACTCATCTTTCTTCAAACTCTTTAGATATAAACACTGCATTCTGGCCAGGCACGGTGGCTCACGCCTGTAATCCTAGCACTCTGGGAGGCCAAGGTGGGCGGATTGCTTGAGGTCAGGAGTTTGAAACCAGCCTGAGCAAGAGTGAGACCCAGTCTCTGCTATAAATAGAAAGAAATTAATTGGCCAACTAGTATATATATATATATTTATATATATAGCCGGGCATGGTGGCGCAGGCCTGTAGTCCCAGCTACTTGGAAGGCTGAGGCAGGAGGATCCCTGAGCCCAGCAGTTTGAGGTTGCTGTGAGCTAGGATGATGCCATAGCACTCACTCTAGCCTGGGCAACAAAGTGAGACTCTGTCTCAAAAAAACAAACAAACAAAAACAAAACACTGCATTCTTAGAATGTGATCTCTTTCAATATTGCCTTTCACACAGGACCTGCAATAGGAGAATAGTAAGATGTCCAGGACAGGGTGTTAAAAGTGGCCACTTGTACAAAATATGTCTGTTTCTCTTTCAGCATAACTTTAGGCAAACTCAGGACAGTGTGATATCACCATGAAATGTGAGGCAAGTGAGGACACCAAACAAAAAGGCCTGTTGCACTTGCAGGACAACTGTCTCAAAGCCCTCAGAGGAAGCAGTCATGATCACCGCCAGAAGGACTGCCTAATACGTTAAGTGGAGGCCACAGAAACAGCAGAATAACTACTCTGACTGCAATGTCAAGGAAACATAAGGTAAGGGATGCTTGCTACCACCTTCATCATTCTTGGGTGCTGTAGACTAAAATTGATATCATGGTTCCTACATGGATTGGTAGGAGTTGAAACATAGGCCCAGACACCTATCTCAAGCACAAGATAAGGTGGCAAATCACTGGTAGCCCAGAACCCTGAACTCATCCTATGAATAGGGTGAGTAAGAACCACTTCAAATCAAATTAAACTATTCTGGTATCCAAATCTCACAAAGTTTTGTGAAACAAAGCTGCAGGGTCGGGCCATGGGGCCCTTGCAAAACCAAACAGTTATGATTATTGTAGATCTTCATGGAATCTGGTCAACCTGATATATGGTTAAGGAGTGACCCAAAGGAGAAAAATTGGGACAGGGCCCATGCCAATTCCAGTTCTTGTGCAGAGCCACCTGCCCAGAGGTCATTGCACTACAGCTGGTCCATGGCAGTGGAAATAGATTTAGAACATTTTGATAGGCAACTCTTGGCAACCAGGATCTATGTGGTACCACATGTGGTCTTGCAGTGCCTTGTGCGAGTGGTACTTGTCCAGTACCAGGCACTGCAAATAGACTGTAAAAATTAGAAAAAGGCACTGAAAAGCATGATACTCAAGGAGATGCAAGTTTTAGGACAGTTCTTCACTTGTATCTGTCTAAAGGCAGTACTAAACACAATGTTAAATATTGAAATATATTTTACTAAATATTCCAAATTAATCAGATACCTTTTGCATTAAAAATCTAAACTATCAATTGATATTAATATGCAGTATTTATTATCATGTGACTGTGGAAAACATCATTTAGATAACACCCTTTAATACATTAATCATACATTCATTAAATGTTTATCACATTCCAGTTAGTGAATTAGGGATGCAACAATCTTTATAATATATTTTATACACCTGCTATAATAGATATTCAGAGCCATAAAAATGTATAAGCTTTAGCTGATTTATGCAATTTTAGAAATTAATACTAGGAAATACGGCAAATTATAAAAGTTAATGAAAGACAATGTATAAGTATTGCACATTGTATTGAATATTATTGATAACTAAACTATCTGTTAATAGTAGGGACCCTCTGGTTCAACTAATTAGTAGAATACTGTATGTTCCTCTAAATTAGAATTATGAAACTATTTATCAAAAATCACTATGGTTATAGTTATATGAATTTATATTTTCATGACAATGAGAACCAAAGGAGAACATGGACATATTAATAACTAATATTCACAGTGACTGTTATTATTATGTTAACATGTTTGCAGAGTATTAGAGTTAAGAGAAATTAAATAAAATTAATGATTTTCCTCAATTCCATGATTCTTGGACTAAGTACCAGTCACCTGTACAATGGTAAAACCTAATCCCAAGGATTGTTATTCATTCATTAATAATTTTTCCATAATTTTTAATGGAGCATTTTTTCTATGCCAGACACTTTTTTCTAAACATTGATAATTGGTAGAGAATGGAAAGTGAGAGGTGTGTAGCCGGGGATTTCCTTTGGGCATATTAAGATGGAGAAACCTACTTTTCTATCCTAGTGAGATTTAAATTCATAACACTAAATACAGAGTAAATAGTAGATGGATAATCATTAAACTGAAATAATATGTTCATTAATGTGTTAATACTATGAATAATAAATTACATGAAAAGCAACTATGCAAAAACTAAGATAATTCCAGATCCGAAAAATGTTATAAAAACTTAAAATACGATAATGGAGTAGAAAGTTAGAGGGGCAGATAAAAGTAAGGGAAAGGGAAATTCTCTTTGAGAAAGTACATAGCAGGACTGATAAGTGAATGAATAGGAAAACACAAGCATGAGACAATCACAGGGAAGAAAAATCCAGGTGGATTATCTATTTGATGTGCTGTTGCATTTGGTTTGCTAGTATTTTTTTAATATAACTATTTATTAGTATTTATTATATTTGCAAGATATACCTTTTACTTTACTTGCACTGAAAGTTAATAATACACAAACAAGGGACCAGAATTCAATAGACGCAGTGATCTTAATACCAAGCAAAGCAGACCTTAAAGAAAAAAGCATTGACAGAGACGTAAAGTGAGGCACTTGATACCTTAAATGGTTCAATTTACCAGGACTATATTGCAATTCTAAATTGGGTACACCTGATAACCTGGCCTCAAAATAGATAAAGCAAAAATTATCAGAGCTACAAGGGGAAGTGGAAAAATCTATGATCATATTGGCACATTGTAAAACATCTCAGTAACTGACGGAACAAATAGACAAAAATAGCAGTAAAGACACATAATATTTGAAAAACATATTGAATAGACTTGATCTAACATTATAAAATATCACATTCACAAGTACAAAATGTGTTTTTCAAGTACATATGGAAAATTGACAAAAATTGACCATAGTCTAGGCTATAAATCAAGTTTTAACACATATCAAAGATTTGAAATCACCCAGAGTACACTCTCTGACCACAGTACAATTAAGGTAGAAATCAATAGCTTTTGGAGGGACAGTTATTGATTTCTACCTTAGTTGTACTGGAAATTCTCACTTTTTTGGATATTAAAATATACAATTATAAATAATCAGTGGGTCAAAGAAGAAATTACAATAAAAATTAGGAAATATATTTGCAAAGTAATGAAATTGCCACCTGTTAAAACTTTTGGCTGGAGCTAATGCAATGGTTAAAGGTGAATTTAAAACTAGTTTGCAGTTGGTGGACTGCAAACTACTGCAACCTCTATGGAAAATAGTATGGAGATTCCCCAAAGAACTAAAAGTAGAACTACTGTTTGATCCAGCAATCCCTCTACTGGGTATTTACCCAAAGGAAAAAAAGTCATTTTATCAAAAAGACACTTGCAATAGAATGTTTATTGCAGCACGGTTCACAATTGCAAAGATGTGAAATCAACCTAAGTGCCTATGAATTCATGAGTGGATTAATAAATGTGGTATATATACACCATGGAGTACTACTCACTTGTAAAAAATGAATTAATACCTTTTGCAACAATCTGGATGGAACTGGAGGCCACCTCCTACGTGAAGTATAGCAAGAATGGATAAACAAACACCACTATTAAATTGTACACTGTTGAAGTACTCGCTACTAAATTGGAACTAAATGATCAGCACTCATGTGCATAGATGGAAGTAAAAGTCCAATGGAAACCATGCAGATGGGAGGGGGAAGGGAGGGATGGGTGAAATCATACCTAATGGGGACAATGTACACTATTTGGATGATGGGCACCGTCATAACATTGACTCAAGCAGTACAAAAGCAATCCATGTAACCAAAACATTTGTACCCTGGTAATATTCTGAAATAAAAATAAAATAAAATAAATATCAAGTAAAATAAAATAAAATAAAAGACAAGGTCTTGCTCTATCTCCCAGGCTAAAGTTTACTGACATGATAGAGCTTACTGTATCTGAACTCCTGTTCTCAAGCAATCCTGCTGCCTGAACTCAAAGTGCTGGGATTACAGACATTAACCATTGCACCTGTCCCAGAACAAAACATTTTAAAATATCTTCCTGATCTTGGGATAGGCAAAGATTTCTTAATTGATATGCAAAATTGCTAACCATTAAAAATTGATAAGTTAGATAAAGAATTCCAATTGGAAAGTTCAAATATCAATATGAATTTTAGCATTTAATAGTATTTCAATGTTTTATAACACTAGATCTGCCACAGACTCTTAAAAGCCAGTTGACCTTGAACAAACATGTGAAATTCTATTTTCTCCACTTCACAGTGTGAAAAACATTATCTGCCCTTTCAAATTCCCTGGACTATTGTGAAGATCCGGGTACATTCATGTATAAACTAGTGTATGAACGAAGATGAGATTATTATTAAAACATCATAAGACAATACCAAATTACTGAATGAGCAAAAAGACATCCAGTGTTTTAGGAGTTCAGAGGAGTGGCAAATTTCCAGTCAGGATTGGCCAAGGAAAGCTTTATAGAGGAGGGATTGAAAGCAAACAGGAATGCACTATACTCAACCCCATGTTTCAACATCTTTTTATTTGCATTTCTTTCATTTCAAAATCTAAAACAAATTAAGATAAACTTGAGGGTCAGGGAAAGGGCAGCCCGAAGATAGTAGTTCTGTTTAATGAAATATTATTGTGTCAACACAGAAATTCAGATTGCTCAAATAAATTGTTAGTGTTTCATTTTATATTCTGTGAATGCCTGTATTGGGATAATTTTACAATCAGCAGAGACACCAATTCATGATGTGCCAGAATCATTTCTATTTTATTCAAAATGCTATTTAATATCAACAAAAATAAAACAAAATTATAATATAATGGTTAGCTTATAAGGTAAAATATAATGGTTAGCTTTCCTTGCATCTTGCCCTGTTCCTTAATTTTAATGACAATGACACTTTGACTCTTAATGATTTTCAGTTGTTTATGTTCTCCAAACATACTATTATTCTCTTTCTTCAAATAAGTATTCCTGATTTTTTTTTGGAATAATTTCATTTTGTATCAAATGCCCAAATTTTACAATCTGATTTATGATACTAGCAATACATCTATCCAACTTCTTTACCTTACCGATTTGTTTCAAATGGTCCAATATTTTTGGAATAGTAACATCAAACCTTCTGCTAATTCATGTTGGGGTTGAGATGGATTTGCTTCCACTACAGCTTTTAGTTCATTATTATACACCTTGGTCTCTGGTCATCCACATTGCTCATTTTTAAGATTAAAATCACCTGAATGGAACTTCTCAAACCATTGACATACTGTGCATTCATTAGCCACATTCTTCCGAAGCACTTCCTGATATTTCAAGCCGTCTGCACTGCATTGGTCCCACGACAGAACTTGCATTCAAAAATAACATGAATTTTTTTACTTATAGTTTCACAAAAATTGCTCTAAAAAATTTGAAAGATAATCACAAGCCAAAACATTTGTTTGAATGACTGAGGAGATAGCTTCCCAATAAAAATAAAACAAGAGATGTGAAAGTGAAATGTCAGAAATATCAACTGTCAAACTTAGTACTTAAGGAAATCAGACATTTCATGCTTAATAATCTAAATAACTGATCTTTTTCTTGAGCCTACAACACATGCAACTTGTGACATTTGTGGCATATGTGATGGGTTTTCACTGAAAGTGTCAACATTCTCTACATTGTTTACCAGAACCCAATATATGTATTACAAGAGAGAAGGAAAGGACCTTCTATCTTGAGTCTCAAAGATCAATGCTTTAGTATACAAAGATTACACCTTAGAGGACACATGTTTAAAAAATGAAAACCATTAAAAATAATACCATTGCACTTCATTTTATATATGTTTTAACTGAATAGTTCAATATTATTTCACACCTATGATGGCATTAAATTGTTCTTTGTATGTATTTTGTAACCCTAAAATTTACAATATGAAAAATAATAGATTCTTACAATGAAAAAGATGCTTATGGGTCCCTCAGAAAGAAACCTGGAGAGGGGCAGAGGTATTTACTCAGATACTTTCTAAGCTTTGTCCTAATTCCTCATTATACATTTGATTTTAGAAATAATTTCCATTTTTTTCTACTATATTTTATATGACTAACACTTTGTTACCCAAAGTTAGACTATTATTTTCCAATTTGCAGAAGTTATCTCCTCTACTAATCAGTTTCAAAGGCTTTCTGAGCTCCTCCTCGGGTCATTTGTTATTACTAAAATAATAAATGCTAAATTGCTTATTGAAATGAAAGATTGCATTAAAATCATTTGACCTATATCTTCATGGCTGGTCATTCTTAAACTAATTTAAATGTGCATTCCCATTTGAGCTAATCAGCCTGTGATAAACCACATAAGTTAGAAGACCCAGGATGGGTTTCTGACTCTGCACATTACATGTAGTGTGGCCTTAGGAAAACAAATCACTTTATGTATTTATGTATAATAACACCTTTCTGCCAGAATTTTTGTTCACTTAGACTAAGACTATGTTTGGAGAAGGTAATATAAAGTGGTATTCATATGCTAATTGATATAGTCTCACGTGCTCCTGAGAAGCTACATTGAGTTAGCTATGCAGAAATTCTAAGAACCCTGAGAGATCTTTTATTTCATCGTTTTATCCTTAAACATGGTGCTTCCTTTTTCTGTTTTACTGTGTCATAGCATGCAATGTTTTTGCTTTCACAAACACTTTATGCATACTTATCAATTAGAGGGTATCGATCCACTTGTGAATACCCTGATTGAGAGAGAAGAGTTCTCTGTATCCAGAAGCTCATCTTTTAGGTAGAGGGTATGGAATAAAGACTTACAGAATATGCTACACTACCCAGTGCATCTTCAGAGAAAGACATCCTAGCGCCTTTTAACAAAATATTCATAGTGGTAATAACCCTATTTATTCTCTACTTATTTCCCTCCTAGTCAGTCTAAACAGATTTCTTGCTGTTATATATCCTTTCATTCTTGCTTCTGTTGCCTGACGTTGAGATCATTTTACATGTCCAGACTCATAAATAACATCTCAAATTCTTTTTTTCTAAAGTGAACATGCTGAACACTTATATGTAAAGCCCTGAAAAAGAAATAAAAATATGCAGCTGCCTTAGTTTGTGCTCTCTGTCAACAGAAAAGAACACAAACTCTGTAAAAATATTAATAATTTAAAGAGGTTTATTCTGAGCTGAGTATGTGCTACCGTGACCAAGTGAGCCATGCTCAAAAAGCCTTGAGCAAGTGGTGTTGCTACAGATGGGTCACAGTTTGGTTTTATTCATTTTAGGGAGACAGGAATTACATGTGAGGTCATAAATCAATACATGGAAGGTGTACATTGGGCTGGCCCAAAAAGGCACGTCATCTCAAAGCAGAAGATTATAGGTTACAGGTGAGTTTGAAGATTCTTTGATTTGCATCTGGTTAAAGAAATGAAGCTTTGTCTAAAGGCTTGGAATGTTTTAAGTTAAGATAAGGAAGTCTGTTAATCATAGACAAACCGCAGGCAGGACACATACTGATAATCAAGTGATCTGTTAAGTAAATTGATGACCTGCATATGTGTTTTCACATTTTTCTTACGTGGCCTTAGGAATGTTAATGATTTTATATCTTAAGGTTACAAGGAATAACTTCAAAAGGGGCAAGGCAAACTAGGAGGCTCTAAGGGTTATATATATATATATATATATATATATATATATATACATATATATATACATATATATATATGTATATATATATATATATATATATATATATATATATATCCTTGGCCAAAAAGGGGATCCATTCAGTTGGCTAGGGAGCATATGATTTTATTTTGGTTCACATCTCAAACAGGTTCAGTTAGCAGTCTGAAACAATTGTATTCAATTTTTGCATCTACTTAAGTGACATTCTGTTTTCCTCGGACTCAGTAATTTTTCAGAATTCCCTTCAATTGTTATACTTTCATATGTAGCCCTATACAATTAATACGTATTCTATTTTTAAGAAGATACATAAAATATTTTTTCTGTAAATATTTGTAGCACAGCATACTTAAAATACTTTATTTTTTATGAAAAAGAAATGGACATCAGTGAGCTCAATGCTAAAATTTAAAGGCCAAAGGAAGAAATCAGAGGGCCAGATACTTTAGGCTGTTAAAATAAAACTTTGAGATAAATAATTAGGATGATATAGGGTGTCACTCTTACTGTGAGTTTATGATTAATACAATTTTATTTTACACAAGGCAATGGATACTGAGGAGATATGCTTGGTCTCATCTAAGTAACAAACAGAATAGGTCAAACATTGTGATAGTGAGCTTATATGTAGGAAAAAGAAAAAAAAATCTATAAGATATTCTTAACCAAAGGAAAATAAGTGATACCTCTTTGAACTAAAAATACATTTATTGATCATGGTGCAAAGTACATGACATATAGTAGGTACTCAGAGGTTGTAGAGTGAAAGGATACTAGAAGCAAGGTTAAGTGAATAATCTAGACAACAAAAAGTATAATCCACAAATATTTGATAGCTATTTATCTTTTGAAAATAATTTTAAATAGATTGTCCCCCACCTATTTTTTGTCAGAAGGAGTATAAACTAAGTTGGGTGACCACTAGCCACTAAATCTTTTTCTCCTGTTTCCAAAACTCAAAAAATTTTAAGCAAAGATACAAGATTCAAGTTATAAAATATGTTTGGTTCTATTACCACAACACAAATTCATTTTTTTTAAAACTGCATTAGGTACCTCAGTAAAATACATGTAAATTAAACAAACAAAAATATGTTCAAAGTAAAACAATTATTGAAAATGTTGTACTTATTTGCAAATAGTTCTTATTTTTGACAGCAATTTGCATAGTACTTAGAAAATATTTTGTAAAAAGTTAATTATAATTTGAATAATATAGTTGTTAGGCATTACATAGAATACAAGTCATATAATATTAAGTGTCATAAACTGTGATCCTTTTGAGTAAATGTACTTATAATTTCATCAGGCACTTATATTAATCTCATTCCCTTAAACAGAAATAATAGGGGAAATTATTCATAATTTTATTTTATTATGTTTAATTATATATGTTTTTGAATGCTTACATGATCATATTTAAATATATTTACTTCTACTAAATATGTTTTATTGCTAATCATTAAAGTATTCAGAAAGGTTATCCATCTAAGAAGAGATTTTGTTTATTGGAAAATGAATCCATTTTATATGATAGAGTTCAGTTCTGGTTTCATAGCATAATGGGCTCAGTAGTTTAAACATTTAAAAAGTAGGCTTTTTTGATCATATCTGTCATCATTCCTTCATTCCATAATTTTTTAATTGGGAAATAACCATGTGCAGGCAGTTATCTAGTTAATACAGCAGTGAAGGAAGAAATCAACATCCATGCCATCATGTAACTCTTCTTGTATATCAGAAATGTATAAAAATGATAATACATAACATATTAGGTGGTAAGGACTATAAAAATATTAAAGGAGAAAAGAATAGAAAGAACAATGGTATTGCTGGGGGCTATTTGGTTTAGTAATGTCTGGGAAGCCATTTGGAGCCATGGCGGAAACAGTATGGACAGTGTAGTATGGAGCAGGAGAAGGGAGAGGGGAATGGTGGTAGTATCCCAGGTACCTGCAAGTGCAATGGCCTTGAGTTGAGAGTATGCTGGAGAGAAGAAAGCAAGGAGTAGGAGATAAGGCCAGATAGTGTGCAGGGACAGATCACCTAGGACCTTGCGGATGTGTTACTGGCTATTACTCTGAATGAAATGTGAAGTCATTGGGAGGATTTTTGTTTGGTCTTCTTTTATATTATAAGGAATAATAAAGTGGTCATATTTATTATGAAAAACAAAAATGTAGATAAACAGGGCACCTATCCAATGCTGCTGAGAGTGCAGGTAGGCTCAGCACTTTAGAACTGTCCTCAATCCCCAGGAGGCTGACCGGTATCAGTCTGTGGCCTGTTAGGGACTGAGTCACAGAGCTCCCCTCTTCCCCAGCCCTCCACCTGTGGAAAAATTATCTTACATGAAATGTAGGAACTCGGGGGGGGGGGGCTACACAGCAGAAGGTGAGCCCCCAGGGAGCCTGTAAAGCTTCCTCTGTATTTTCAACCACTCCCCATTACCAACATCACTGCCTGAACACTGTGGCCACTCCTCCCTGCCACCCCACCCCAATCAATGGAAAAATTTGTCTTCCATGAAACCAGTCCCTGGTACCAGAAAATGTTGGGGATTGATGCTTTAGAAGACAAAGTAGCACTAGTTTTTGAAGTTGAACATTTATATACTGTCTAACCCACCACCAATTCTGTTCCTAGTTATACACCCCAAAGAAACTCTTGCAAATGTGTATTATGACACATGCACACACTTATCAGCACTGTTCACAATTGCAAAATTCTAGAAAAAACTGAAATATTCATCGATAGGGAAATGGATAAATATATTACGGTGTATAGATTATTATGCAGAAGTGAAAATGAATGAGCTAGACTTACATGCAGCAACATAGACAGACTTTAGAATCAGTCAAGAGTAATAACAACTTCAAGAAGATTACAGAGAGTATGATAGCATTTTTCTATGTGTCCACAAAAATAACAAGTAGTTTATTGAGGAGAACTACATATGTGACCAATGAAACCAAAAAAGTAAATAGAATGATGAACACTGCACAAAATTAATGGGATAAGATAACAAAGGAATACATGCATAGTATTAATAGTATTAAATATTTTCTAATTCATAAAATTAAGGCTGATTTATAGGTGTTTGTTTATCATTATGCTTTTATATATCTTATGTACCAAATATTTTATCATATTTAAATAATTAACAATATAAAATCTCCTTTGAAATATCGGTAGAAAAATATTAAGTTTGACAAAAGTAATTTTAGTAAAATAAAAATTGGAAGCATCAACAATAAACAGAGAATTGATAAGGGAAATGCATGATTATACTCTGGAAAATACATTAACATTAATGGCAAAATGCACGAAAGGCACTGTATAAATTTGAGCAGGATAGTATGGTCAGACTTTAATTTCAAGGTAATGTGTGATTTCTGTGTGAAAAATAGACCACAGGTAGAAAAAGATTGATGCTGGGAAACTAATAGGAGACTGTTTGAGATGAGGGGTGTTTGTAGCTAGGCTAGATGTTGTGATGGATATAATGAGAAGTATTTAGATTCTGGATATCTAAACACTAAATCTAAATTTCAAAGCTATATCTATGAATATCAAGTACAAGAGACTTCAAGGTTTTAGACTTTGAAATTGGAGGAGAATGGACTTGTAATTTGCTGAAATGCGGAAGACTGTAGGAGGGGCATATTTAAGGGACAGGAGGAAAGAATTGGTTTTGAATATTTTAGACTTGTGATGTCTATTACACATAGAAGGGAAGATGAAAGACAAGTCTCTAAAATTCAAGGGAGGCATGAGAGCTTCCACTATAAATGTGGACATCATCAGTGAGTTTGATATTTACAGCCAAGAAACAAGAGTTGAAATGATTTAGGGACTGAGTCTTGATAACCAAAGGACATTGAGCTCATTAGGCCAGAAGAGTGAAAACATTGAGAGAAAGCAGTCCTATTGTCCAGGAAGGACAGTATTGGAAGAAAGGGTGAATGATCAGTTGTATCAAATGTAGCTGATATTATATTAATATAAGAGGAAGTTGAGCACTGACACTGGATTTGGCCCTGAAGAAGCCATTGATAACAGTGACAATGAAGGGACACATACTGTGCCTAACTATTTACAAGTTATAAATCAAGGCATCAATTTTTTTTTTAAGGCATCAATTTTTAAGTAAAATGATCTCTAGCTTGAAAAATATATCTTCATAGCAATAAAATAGAAAACATATGTAACCATATTTCACAAAATTATTGAAGATGAGCTACAAATTAGATTATAAATAAAAAAGAAAAGAGAATATATGGCACCACAATAAACCATACTATTTTCTACAAGAATTGATTATATTCATTCTGAAAGGAGGGATTTGAGAAGTTAACTTGACTTTTCTGCTACTTAATTACTGCATTCAAATCCATCATTCAGTTCAGATTAGCTGAGTCCATCTTTGATGGCAGCAGAATAAGAAACTGTAGACTTTCAGGGCATCTGGAAGCAGGCACTTTTTTTTTTTTTTTTTTTTTTTTTTGAGAAAAGGAACCAGGAGATGTTTAGAAGTGTTCTCCAGAGACTAAATAGTGTTCAGTGTGTGAATGAATGGTTTAGGTCACAGTGTACCATTCCATGATCAGCTGCCAAGTAGTGGAGGCATCCATGTGTTCTTTAATAACAGTCTTGGGAGGAGGTAGTAAACTTTATGATTTATATATGCTTCCAGAGAGAAGTAAATATGATTATTCTTGAAACTCTCTTGAACTGTACTTCCAGATTTGCATGGATGAAGGTAGGAGTGAGGAAGACTGCAGACTTTATTTCCTTAGGGTCTTCTTTGTGGTGCTCTCTCATTTCACTATTTCAGAAATGGAGAACACATATGGAATACAACGCCTGTGAGCTTGAAGTATCTCCAAATGCCATATCGAAACTAGGTGATTTTTTTCTTTGCCTGTTAAATGATGTATTAACAGATACCAGGAAAAAAATTCAGAGCTTGGAAGTGAGTTAGTTCATTCCTTCTTTATTCCATGACACTTCGTATTTCCTAGAACTAAATAGATTATCTGGCATCATTTTTATGCATTTCTAACACCCAGAATCAGATCAATGCTTACTTTCTAAGAAGTGAAATAGCACAACTGCATATTTTATTTAAGGCTACTTCTCAGATACTTTTATTTTTTGTGACAGCTCAAAAGAATTAGAATTAGTATTAGGAGATTTGAGAAGAAAAATAATGTCTGTTCAATTGAACTCAATAAAAATATCTTTTAGAATTTAGGCATCTCAGATACTTATTTTTTCATGCATTTGAAGTTGCATATTATACTGAATATAAGAGTCCAGAAAAATATTTTATAAAATGAATTTAATCATTTTTAGTTTGATTGCATAAAAAATATGTTATCAGACGCTATGGCAAATTGATTTTTGGATGAAGAAGGATTTCCAAAGCATTAAGCGATTTGCTTTTGCTTGTCAGCAATATGGAAGCAAGAAATATTTTATCTCGTTTAGGCCAGTGGTTCTTGTTCAGTTCATTAGTTTTCATTCAAGTTCATCTACATGCCACAGTTAATACACTAATGCTTTAATCAGTGTGTATAAATAAGCTGAGACAGAATTTGGTCTATAAATTCTCAAGATGTAATTGCTTCTATAATGCATATAGTTTTCTTTCTTCAAATTATTTTCAATTAATATAGAATATAAACCAAACTAGTACTTTTCACATACAAATGTGTTTGTTGTCACTGCATTATCTAGAGCTCTGAAAATTAGTATAATTATAATTTATGTAAATGATGGTTTGATGGTTGCAAAATCTAAGTGATATACAATTTGAAAACTTTTCAGCAGATTTATTCAAATATCAACTTACTTCTAAATTTTTTTAACTTCTTCATCTCAGAGCAGGTGTAAATAGCTTCTTTATTCCATGGAGATTTATTGACTTTCTATTTAAACATTCATCATGTTTATTATAATTTTAATCTCATTTTCATAAAGAAAACATGGGCTCCTCAGGGGAAGGGACAATAATGCATTCACTGATGTTCTCAATGAAAAACTACAATGAATATAGCTAAATAACCTTCAAAAATATTTATTGACTCTTACTTATGATCCTCTTGCTTTTACTCTCTTCTTGTAAATACTGTCTTCTCCTCTTCTACCATCCCTTCTACCAAAGTTACTACTATAAGCTTTAGTCTTATGTATGGTTATTATATCTTTCAGAGTTCATCTCTTTTCATAGTTACAGTTGTTATCTCCAAAGCAAACAATCATATATTTAGCTTGTCCTTTCTATTGCACTCCATCTCATATTAAAATTGTAGGAGAAGGATTCCATATCTCTCCTATACATTTCCCCTATTCTCTTAGCTGCTCTTACTTCCTACAATCTGGCCTACTGGTGCAGCCACCTCCTAATGTGTCTCCGTGACTTCAGTATCTTTTTTCTCATTCTGTCTTTTTTTTAGTTAGAGAATTATAAATCTATAGTTTTATTAAGACAAAAACTGGCAGTGTGGTATGAAGAAGTTTACATTTAAACAATGTTTTTACAGAAACCTAACACCACCTAAAAAGATTTTACAACATAGCTGTGGATGCAGGTCTAGGCTATGTCAAGAACAGATGGTTCTCATGATTCAAGACAGAGCATTTTCAGTATCAATTAATTCTTAGAATTAAAAAAAAAAGTCTTTTGTTTGATTTGTGCATATATGTGTGTTTTTAGGTGAACCACTGCCCTGGTATGAAAGTTTAATCTTCTCCTTAGACCAGGACTTTTGAAATCATTTAACCCTTGAATTGATTCAATTAAAATTGTGCTGTCAAGGATGGAACTTTGTCACCAAAGTTCAAACTTCAAAAACCACAGTGGTTACAAGAGTTCTTCACCCTAAGAGCACGGGCTTTTGTTTCCACCTACTTTTCCATCTCCTATACTGCCCTCTTCTCCTCCCCTAACACTTCAGTTAGTGGCTTGGATTGACAAGTTGATATTTATAACTTCATAATTGGAAAATTAGACTAATTCTTTCCTAATTTTAAGAATTAGCACCTCTAAGACAGAGTTATCTTCCTGTGTGTACTCTTCAATAAAAAAACTTTCCCTCTTCAGTTTCCATCTCCCAAATGGCAGCTTTTGGTAACTCCCAATGGTAACTTAGTCTTAGACTAAGCACTGGCTTAGTCTTTTGTGGGGAACAGCATTAAGCTCAGGCAGGGAGTACCTTGACTTATAGATTTCTGGTATTCACAGCTTTTTTAAATTTAATTTTTATTTTTTTACATGTAACCTATATTTTATTCTGCTTCATTTTATTATTTTTTATTTTGGTAAAATGTACATAACATATAATTTACCATTTTGGCAATGTTAAATATGCAGTTCTACGGCATTAATTTTATTCACACTGCTATATAACTATTACCACCATCCATCTCCAGAAAAGTTTTGACCTCTCCAAACTGAAACTCGATATACTCCATATCCATGAAACAATAGCTCCCTATTTCCTCTTCCTCTGCCTCTGGCAAGCATCATTCTACTTTCTGTTTCTGAATTTTACCACTGTAGGCACCTCATTTCAATGGAATCATATTTTTCCTTTTGTAACTGGCTTGTTCCACTTAGCATAATGTCCTCAAGGTTCTCCATGTAGCACCATGTGTCAGAATATCCTCCCTTTTTAAGGCTGAATAATATTCCATGGTTATGTATACACTACATTTTATTTATCCATTCATTCATTGATGGACATTGGGTTGCTTCCACCTTTTAGCTATTGTGAATAATGCTGCTATGAACATAGGTGTCCAAATAAATTTGTTTAAAAAAATTTTAGTTGCAGCACATTAAATTGACTTTCTTGAATTTGAAAACACTGATAAGCTAGTTCATAAATTGAAATCAAATATATTCTTTCCTTTGACCCTGATTCAGATAACCAGGCCACTTTCAGACTCTTCATTTTCCTGATTTCTTGAACTGTTAATATGTTCCAGGAGGGATAATGAAGGAGTGGAGTTTTTCCCTTTGACCATGAAAGTTGCCCAGCAGTAAATGTGATACTTCATGAAGAGGAATCCTTCACCTTGTCACCCCTCTGATGTACCCTAAGCCTTTTGTTGTCTCTGTGAAAGTGAGGCAGTCCAGTGAGCCAGCCAGTTTCTTGGCACACTTAGGGTCATGGTGTGGATCAATAGTTAGGACACCTACCATGAAACGCAAGACTGGCTGAATTGGACTTGCTCAGTAAATTTCTGCGAGTCCACAAACTACTCAAAAGCCAGTTATTTATTTGTGATGACTAATACATTCACAGCTTTTAACCAATCTCTTACAGTCCTAATTTATGGTGCCCATGACATTCTTTGCAAAGGTGAAATATTTTGGATATAGAACCAAATCATTAGTTATCTGTTCTTTTCCTTTGTCTCACCATTTCCCCAATGTGGCCCCACATTTTAACCAAAAAGATCCTATCCATCTCATTTCCTAATTTATGGTGCCCATGACATTCTTTGGAAAGGTAAAATATTTTGGATATAGAACCAAATCATTAGTTATCTGTTCTTTTCCTTTGTCTCACCATTTCCCCAATGTGGCCCGGCATTTTAATCAAAAAGATCCTATCCATTTCTCATTTCCCATGCCACCCTCTTACCCAAATAGTAAGAGCCAAAAACTATATACATGCTACACTGTAAAATTGCAGTGTTATCGCTATTGGGAAGCAGGATATAGGTTGTAGAGATCTCTTTGAAATCTGTAATATCATTTTGCTCTCCCACACACCCAATTCTGCAAGTTTTGCCCCTCACAGCAGGCCCTGATTTTCTCAGGAAAGTGCAGAACTGGTTGCCTTGAAGCAATTATCCACCTTGCCCTCCACTGGGATGGGTGTACAAATGACACACAGTTGTAATGGTTTTAAAGCATTTGGGCTGCTGCAGAATGATACTGGCTCTTCAGAGGACATCTTATCAAGTCACCTCTATGCTATCAAGACAAGTAGAAGGAACTGGTACCCCGGAAAGTTAATTCTTGTCATCTTTTTTGTCATCATCTTCTGAGGGATAGGAATGCCATATCAGCCTTTCCTCATGGAATGATATGACAACGTGTGGGCACTTGCATTTGCTTCCATGGCAGCGACCAAGTCAGCCTCATGGAGTTTTTCCAATTCATCCAGAACATGAGCTCTTCACTGAAGTCTGTAGCTCCAATAATCTGCTCCAGCTCCAGATCCCAAGCAAAGCCTCGTGGCTATTCTATTTTTTGTTGTTGTTTGTTTGTTTAGTTTGCTCTCCTCTACTTTACCTTCAGAATCAGAATCAGCTTTGCACTTGCCTCCCTCTGATTTCTCTGTCTCACGTGCTGTTTTCTGTGACTGTAGAAACTCAGCAATGAGGCCAGAGCAGTCCCGGTTCTCTTCTGCCTCCCGTGTTCTGCATCTGGGAAACCCCTCCACTTCAGGGGGTACTCCACTTTGCCCTTTCCCACAGGATGGTGGAGAATGTTTTCCACCACACGTTTCTCTTCCTTCTCTTCTAGCACATCCTTCACTTTCTTCTTGTTTTTCTGTTTTCCCCCCATAGTACCCAACAGCTTTCTGGTGCAAAAGGTGATGCTGCTCAGAGCAGCACCCAAGAACCAGGAGAGGAACTGATGTCCTGCTTATGGCATGTCATGGGGCTGGACAGAGAACTGGCACCAGGAAAGCAACACTCTGGGTGTACTCTTTGGAGCCCCAAACTGAAGCTCTGTATCACAGGCCCTAAGCAAAGCCTCTCTCCTCTGTTGAACTGCTTCATCTATATTTTATGCTAGCACTAAACATTTTTATCTAAAATACGTATTTCATCATATCACTCTTCTGTTTCAAAATCTGAATATAGCCCTTTATTATCTAATGTTCACTTTGAAACTTAATCCACATTTCCTGCCTCATTTCTCAGAACTTCTATAGAAGTTTACTTTACTAGATTACTCACGATTCTCTAAATATGTCATGAGATTATCTATTTTGATATATTTGTATGATTTATCATCTATCTCAAAAAGTATTCTCTCATCTATTATTTTGCATTCTTCAACAACTGGCTTAAATGTGAAGATTTTTCTGTGCTTGGAATTAACCTTATTTTTTAAATCATGTTTTATTGAAACTTCACATAAATAACCATTTATGTAAATATTTACCTTTCTTACTATAGTGTAATCTTCCTAGAGATAAGACGTAGTTTTTGCCTTAGTGGAATTTATCTTCTAGCATGAATGATGATAATGTCCTCCAACCGCATCTCTCTTTCCTGACTGACTCTCTCTTTTAATATCGTATTGACAAGTGCTAGGAAAGCTTTTATTTCTATGATAAGCTCTCTGGACTATGACTTGCAAAGGGTGCAACTAGCTCATAATCCTATTATTTTACCAATTCCTGACAAGCAGCCAGGGTCAGTAATATAATTTACAAATGGTACTAGAAGATTCACATTTAATTGTATTTCCCATCATCTTGCATTCTCTTTTATGTGTTGGCATTGTGCTAATTCTCTTTGTACAATTAACAAGAAAACTCTTGAATGATAGCAAACATTTTCTTGCCTCTTATTCTGTCCCTACGGCCACTACCAACAAAATCCAAAGGAGTTCTGTAAACAAGTATAATCTGATAAGGTAATTGGGTTTTTTGTTTGTTCTGAAATTTTTTATCCCTTTATTTTTTGTCATAAATTAGTTAATGTATGATATTTAAAGTTGTGTTATTCAGATGTTTCTGAATGTCTCCTTAATCTATACAGTTTAGTAAATTTTCTGCTATAATTAAGTATATTGGATGTTTAGGGGAGTATATTCTTCTGTTATCCCTTATATAATATTTTTAATTATTTGATCTGCTTTTTAAAAACTATTCTGCTATTATTTTTTTTCTTCCTTTTGGCTCATGTTTAATCAACAAATTGAAAAATGCAATATATTTGCACATAGAATGTGAGCAACTAATTAGAAACACTTATAATCTGGCTACTAACTTTTGCATAAAAGATTTGTTTGAAAAATAAAAGTTCTTAGCCTTGTAGATTGATTGTTTATTAATCATTAATTATTATGTAAATAAATAACAAAAATAATTCATTGTATATACAATAAGCAATATGAATTCAACTGCATGCATATAAAAGACTGTAAAATGCATTAAAATCTTAATAGTAGCGATCTTTCAATATTAACATTACTGTGATTTTCTTTTTGTCTTAAAAATTTTATGATTTTCTCACTTTCATGGTAAACATATTACTTTTTAAAATCTTTTATTTCTAAATAATTACAAATTTATAAAAGTTGCAAAGATAGTATAGAGATGTCATGCATACCCTTTACCCATTCCCTTCTATTGGTTACAATTTTTACATTTTTATGAAGTCCAATTTATCCATTTTCTTCTTGTATGGATTGTGCTCTTGGTGTCTTGCCTAACGAATTTTTACCAAGCCCTAGATCTTAAAAATTTCCTCCAGTTTATTTTATTTTCTAAGTATTTTAGAATTTACATTTAAACATTTTAATTTGATTTAATTTTTATATAAGGTACAAGGTTTAGTATAGGGTTTATTATTTTGACTAGAGATAAATTGTGACATAAAATTCCATCAAAATTATTATATATACACACTGTAAAAAGAAAATTCTACCTAAAATACCATTAAGTAAAATGTAGAATTTGTTAAATAAAAAGTAGAATTTGCAATGATATATTTACCTTGATAACAACTATGCAATAAATTTACTTTATTAATTTATTCATTAACCTATCCTACTCATAAAAAGATATCAGACAACTTGACTTTAACTACTTAAGTGAATTTCCAGATAAAGATTAGAAATGGGCAGCAGGGTTTATAAGCAGTATGTTTTGTCATGATACTTTGTTTTCTGTCATAAGGTTGCTATTGTTTTTCCTTCTTTGACAATTGTCTAAAATACATTTGATAATTACATTTATTATGATTCAGAAAGATAAATTTAGAAAATGGAAATAAAAAACTAGAATTTTATATATAAACATTTTATTAATATTATCTAGTTACAAGAAATTGTTTATAATGCTTGCAGTTTTTTAAGTGACCCTGTCTGCTGCTAACAGTGAGTCATTCTGGCAATAAGATGAATATTAGCAAATGTGTACATAGCGTATACTTTATACAAATCCTATAAGTGTCCTTTCAAAATTAACAACTTTTGAATGTGAATTGTCCTTAAGGCAATTATGTCATGTGATTCTGTAGTTCTCTTAATCTTGCTATACTAAATAAAAGTTATGCTGCTTGAATATTACACAATAACATTTTCAAAGACATAGACATTTATCAGTGTTTGATAATTTCCTAGTACTCAATTTTGTGCAACTACTACTAAACTTATTTTTTTTATTAGACATGTAAATAAAGTGTTACAAAAATAAAGAATATTTTATGATTTAGGAATTCATGAGAATTCCTCATAATTTGGATTTCTCATTCCAAAATGCCAACAATTGATAACTGCTGGAAATTTGGAAAAAGTAAATTTTAAGTTAAAGGATTCAATCTAAAAGATAGACAAATAAAATGGTAAAAGTTAAAAAATAAAATGATGATTAATACATATTACTAGGCATAAGATCAAATAAATACCTGAAACAATATCATAAAATTCAATATATGACTAAAAAATTAAAAAGGTAAAACTAATATATTTCAAATGAGAAATAGAGAAATTATCATATTGTATACTTAATTATAAAATATTTTAACAAAGTTGAGACTAATTGCGTAAGTTATAGCAATAAATTTGGACAAGCTTAACTTATTAAAATAAATCATTTCAATTTTTATACAAAGCAAAACCCAACTCTTTGCTGCATATAAGAGACATACATACCTGAAGAAAAATGAGTTAGAAAGGCTAAAACTAAAGGGGTAGATGAAGATACATTGAGCAAATGAAAATAATTTTTAAAAAACAAGAATGAAAGAACTATAAATATTACCACACTTCTATTGGAATGGCTAAAATCCAAAACCATGATAACAGAAAATACTGGCAAGGATACGGAGCAATAGGTGCAGCCACTTTGGAAGACTGTCTTTTACAAAACTAAACATAAGCTTAATTTATGATTTGCAATCACACTTCTTAATATTTATCCAAATGAGTTTATGTGTGCTCCTACACACAAGTGTTTATGACAGCTTTTTTCATAATGCCCTAAAATTGTGAGCAACTAAGATGGCCTTCAATAAGTGAATAGGGAAACAAACTGTGGTATATTCATACTATAGAGTATTATTCAGAAATAAAAAGAAATGAGCTATCCAGCCATGAAAAACACAGGGAAGAAACTACATATTTTTAAAAAAGAGAACAAAAGCCAGTGTATAAAGGCTATGCAGTGTATAATTCCAACTATATGACACTCTGGAAAAAACAAAAGTATAGCAACACTAAAAAGATCAGTCATTGCCAGAGAGAAGTGAAGGAGGGATGGATAGGTGGAGGTAGGGGATTTTTAGGGAAGCAAAACTATTCTGTATGATACTTTGATAATGAATATATGACTATGCATTTGTCAAAACCCATAGGGTATATAACACAAAGAGTGAACCTTAATATAAACTATGGGCTTTAGTTAATGATAATGTCAAAATATTGGTTTATCAACAGTAATAAATGTATTACACAAATACAATGTGTTAAAAATATGGGAAACTGTGGGTTAGAGGAAATGAGTTATGTGACAATTCTCTGCACTTTTTGCTCAATTGTTTTGTAAACCTGACAGTACTATAATTTTTAAAAAGTCAAAGATAGTAGACAAAGTAAAATCCAAGCCCTATCAAACAAGTGAAAGGAATAACTATTAATTTTATTACAATGTGATCAGAGTGTTGTTTGCAATGTTTCTACTTTATGTAACTCAATGGTGTTTTCTTTGTGACCTAATAGATGATCAATTTGTATGATGTTTTGTTTTCCTGTGAGAAGTTGCATTTTTTATTATTAGGGAATTTAAAATATATAGTCATAATGCTACATTATTGATTGATTATTTTTTTCTTTATATCTTTACTTCTGTAGATCTGCCTCATACCGATTGTGATGTGCTAAAATCTCTTATTTTAAATATGGTTTTATCTATTTTTGTCATGAATCTTCTGTAGTTTTTATTTTATAAACATGGTCAGTATGTTATTTGGGGCTGATATACTCATAACTGTTCTATCTTTATTTTAATTAATAAGTTTGAATTTTACTTTACAATCCTAAGAAAACACAAAAGAATACAAGACATTTTGAAAAATTAGTCTTATATTGCATCACTTTGATCACACTCTACTATTCAAGGCAGTTACAAATCCACCTATATTTAAGGAAAGGACATAGATGTTACCGTTTTATGGAAAGAGTTTCAAGGTCATATTGTAAATAGAGCATTTGGTAGAGATAATATTGTGGTTGCTATCACTGAAAAATACAATCTGCCATGTATGCTACTTAAAGAACATGATAATATATAAAACCAAGATCATGATGAATTCCTATTCATCATGCACTAAAAGTGTCATCCCTAGAATGCAAGAATGTTCCCTGTCTTCACTGCTATTCGACAAGGAACTAGGAATGTTAGCCAAGAAATTTGCCAACTATGAACCAAAATAAATCAATGGAAGACATAACATTTGATGAAGAAGTAAAACTATCTTAATTTTCAGATGATAAAACAGTACATCTGGAAAATCTAAAGAACTGATAAAGGTAACTCAAACAATAAACTAGTTCTGTAAGTGGTGGTTTATAAATTTCGCAAAAACAAAGTCATAAAACTAACTCAACTGTTAACTAGATTGTTTAACCTCTCTGCCAAATACTCACCTAAATCTTAACATAAAAATGATTATTTCTAGAAAAATATATATTTTTGCTTCAGTCTTTACAATTCTGCACATGACATCTGGCTTTCAATCCCCCCACCACAAAAATTAAAAAATGTAGTTCTGTTAAACACAAAACCCACCAGATCTTCTTCTTCTTTTTTTTTTTTCAGAAAATTACAGGGGTACAAATGTTTAGGTTACATATACTGTCTTTGCCCCACTGAAGTCAGAGCTTCAAGCATGTCCAGCCCTTAGACAATGCGCACCACACCCAAGAGATATGAATATACCCATATCCTCTTCCCCACCCAACTGCCTGACACTTAGTGAATGTTACTACTATATGTGCACATAATTGTTGATCAGTTAATACCAATTTGATGGTAAGTTCATGTGGTGCTTGTTTTTCCCTTCTTGAGATACTTCACTTAGTAGAATGTGTTCCAAGTCTATCCAGGAAAATACAAGATGTGCTATATCACCACTGTTTCTTTTAGCTGAATAGTACTTCATGGTATACATATACTACATTTTATTAATCCACTCATGTATTGATGGACACTTGTGTTGTTTCCACATCTTTGCAGTTGTGAATTGTGCTGCTATAAACATTCAAGTACAGATGTCTCAATACCCTTCACAATAGCAACAAAGAAAATAAAATACCTAGGAATATATTTAACTAAGGAGTTAAAAGACCTCTACAGGGAGAACTACAAAACATTGAGGAAGGAAATATTAAAGGATGTAAACAGGTGGAAAGCCATACTATGTTCATGTATCAGCAGAATCAACATTGCTAAAATGTCTATACTACCCAAAGTGATCTGCAGATTCAATGCAATTCCTATTAAAATAGCAACATCATTTTTCACAAATTTGGAAAAAATAATTCTATGCTTTGTGTGAAACCATAAAAGACCCTGAATAGCAAAAGCAATTAAGCAAAAAGAACAAATTGGAAGGCATCAATTTACCAGACTTCAAGTTCTACTACAAGGCTATAGTAAATAAAAGAGCATGGTATACTGGTACAAGAACAGAGACGTAGACCAATGGAACAGAACTGAGAACACAGATATAAAATCATCCTTATATAGCCATGTAATCTTTGACAAAGCAGACAAAAACATACACTGGAGAAAAGAATTCTTATTCAATAAACGGTGCTGGGAAAACTGGATAACTACGTGTAGAAGACTGTAACAGGATCCTTACCTCTCACTTTTCACAAAAGTCAACTCACAGTGGATAACAGACTTAAACCTAAGGCATAAAACTATAAGAATTCTAGAAAACACTGTTGGAAAAACTTCTATAGACATTGGCCTAGGGGAAAGAATTTATGAAAATGACCCCAAAGACAGTCACAGCAACAACAAAAATAAATAAATGGGACATGATCAAATTAAAAAGCTTCTGCACAGCCAAGAAAACTATCATGAGAGCAGACAACCTACAGAATGGGAGAAAATATTCACATGCTACACATCTGATAAAGGGCTAATAACTAGAATCTATATAGAACTCAAGAAAATCGGCAAGAAAAAAATCAAACAACTCCATTAAACAGTGGGCAAAGGACATGAACAGAAACTTTTCAAAGGAAGACAGACTAATGGCCAGGAAACATATGAAAATATGCTCAACATATCTCTCTAATCATGAGGGAAATGCAAATCAAAACCACAATGAGATGTCACTTAACTCCAGTGAGAATGGCTTTTATCAAAAATTCCCAGATCTGCTTAAGAAAAGTAAAATAAATATACCTATTTTATCACATCAGGAAAAAAGGGGACAAAGTAAAAATTCATAAACAGGAAGTTATAATGAAGAAATAACCAGTTAGAGAATTATTTCAATGAATCATGAGTTATTTGCACATAGTTCTGAAAGCCTAGAGGTTATGTCTACATTTTTAGGATAAATGTAGATGAAAAGGATTTATCTATCAGTGCAGATATATGAGCAGAAAATCATAGAAAAATAAAGTCAAAAATACAATTCTTCATTTTGAAACAAACTACTTGAATAAACAGATTCATATGATAATACTACAAGGAATTTAAGTAAGAGATAATTCTAATGTCCTTTTAACTGTTTCTGAGAACAGAGGAAAATTGCAAATTATTTCTATGAAGTTTGCCTGGCTTCATTTCTGTTTTTATCTTTATAAAATTTTATTAAAGACTATTTTCAATGTTCCTGCGATAGCTTTAATTTGGATGCTGACATCCTTTATACTATTTTTTCTTGTTTCTTAATACAAGTATGCCAGGTGATCAATTTTCCTCTCCACTTCTTTCCTCTCCACTTCATATTTTCTTTGTAAAATGTTATTGATACATAACAATTGTGTATATTCATGAGGTACATGTGATATCTTGATGCATCCATACAATGTGTAATGATCTAATCAGGATATTGATAACTCCATCACCTCCAAAATGTATCATTTCTTTTTGTTTGGAAAATTTCAAAACTTGTCTTCTAGCTATTTTGAAATATACAATAAGTTATTGTTAAGTATAGTCACCCTACTGTGCTATGAAGCACTGAAAACTTATTTTTTCTATTTAACTGTATGTTTTACCCATTAATTAACCTATCTTCATCCCCAACTCTTCACCTCAATCTCTGGTAACCACCATTCTATTCTCTACCTCCAGAAATCAACATTTTTAGCTTCCACATATGAGTGATAACATGCAACATTTGTCTTTCTGTGCCTGGCTTATTTCACTCAACATAATGATTTCTAGTTCCATCTATGCTGCTGTAAATAACAGGGTTCATTATTTTTATGGCTGAACAGTATTCTATTGTGTGTGCAAATACATCACATTTTCTTTATCAATTCACTCATTGATAGACACTTAGGTTAATTCCATATCTTGGCTATTTTGAATAGTGTTCAATAATTATGGGGGGTGCAAGTATCTCTTTGATATACTGATTTTCTTTCCTTTGGATAAATACTCATTATTGGGATTGTATAATAATGACAATTTTCATTCTTTGAGACACCTCCATATAATTTTCCATAATGACTGTACTAATTTATATTTCCACCAACAATGGATGAGTTCTTTATTCTCTGCATCTCACCATCATTTGTTATCTTTTGTATTTTTTATAATAGCTATTTTAACTGTGATTAAATGATATCTTGTTGTGGTTTTGAGTTGCATTTTCCTGCTGATTACTGATTTGAGCAGTTTTTTCATATACCTGCTAGCTATTTGTTTGTCTTCTTTAAAAATGTCTACTCATATCCTTTGCCCATTTTTTAATGGAATTTTTTTGTTTGAGTTCCTGTATATTCTGCCTATCTGTTGATTGCCGGATAAATAGTTTGCAAATATTTTTTCCATTCTACAGATCATCTCTTTGTTCTGTTGATTTTTTCCTTTGCTTGCAGAAGCTGTTTAGTTTAAGATAGTACCTTTTTCTACTTTTGGTTTAGCAGCCTGTGTTTTTGAAATCTTAGCCATACAATTTATACCTAGTCAAATGTTCTGAAATGCTTCCCCTGTGTTTTCTTCTAGCAGTTTTATAGTTTTGAGTCTTTTGTTTAAGTCTTTTTATTTCTAACAAATAGTATCTTGCTCATGGTTATTTTGGGGACATGTTACATTTAAGATCCTCTTTGAATAGTCATTAAGACAATTTGGTTGTTTACTTGATTTTTTCATCCTCTTCAACTACAGTTATAGGATATTTTGTGTTCAATTCATTTTCTAATTTCACTACACATATCTTTGGGTTTTCCTGTTATTAATAATTTTAATTTCAAAATTTCACTTGAAGTTAACTGGGTTTTGTGTCTATCTTTTTGGATAATTTGAAAGCTTGAACAGTGACTATAAATGTATTACAATTTAAATGTTAATGTGATTCATTAAAAATTATATGGATTGCCAATATTAGCATAGTTTATTCTATAGTATGCTATTTTTAGGCAAGCTTATTATGCTACTGCCATATAGAAGATATTGAGACTTTGATATTTAATAATAATTTTCAAAAACACTATATACAAAATTTAATTTATTATGATAAATTTATGCGACTTTATCCTTGTATTTATATTGAATGTATTGTCATGGGAACCTGGAATACATTTTTATTAAAATCATATGCAAATACCCATCTGCTCTCTTCCATTTGAGATTTAATTTTAAAAGCAAAATTATTTAAATTCAATTTCAAAACCTTTAATGAATAGTTGAAACCATAGATTATCTTGAGTAGTGAAGGACAATATATGCCTACTCCTTTTATTTTATTTTACTTTTTTATTTTTTTCAGCATATTATAGGGGTACCAATGTTAAGGTTACGTATATTGCTCTTGCCCCGCTTCTCAAGTCAGAGCTTCAAGCGCGTCCATCCCCCAGTTAGTGCTCACCACACTCATTATGTATGTATATACCCATCCCCCCCAGCTGCCTGACACCCGATAGATGTTATTCCTATAGACAAGTCATAAATGCACATCCCTTTATATAGGACTATATAGGCATGTATCATAAATCGCTGGATATTGCATTTCTTATGCATTTATTTTAATGAAGCAAAATTTAATACCATGAAAAAAGTTAATCTATTCAAAATACATTACAATGTTTAAAAGTAAGAGGTAAAGCATATTTGTTAGCTGAAAATCAAACTCTATGTTATCTGATTCCTTTGGCAGTTTCTGAAAATAAATAGAAAATATAAATTGTGTATTAAATTGATCTGAACTCTGCAGATGGGTACGGTGCCTGATAGGAACAACAAAAATTTAGAGAAGGCCCGGCATGGTGGCTCAGGTCTGTAAAAACTCAGGGAGGCCCAGGTGAGTGTATTGTTTGAGCTCAGGAGTTTGAGACCAGCCTGAGCAAGAGTGAAAGCCCGTCTGTACTAAAAAATAAATAGAAAGAAATTAGCTGGTCAACTAAATATATATATATATATGTATATATATATATATATATGTATATATATATATATATATATATATATATATAGCCAGGCAGCTACTCAGGAGGCTGAGACAGTAGGATCGCTGGAGCCCAGGACTTTGAGGTTGCTGTTAGCTAAGCTCACTCCAGGGCACTCTTCTCAGAGCAACAGAGTGAAACTCCTTCTAAAAAAAAAAAAAAAAGAGAGAGAAATTAGAGAAGACTTAGATAAAATAGAGTAGAAGATATTAAATCTCATCGGGGAAATTAAAATCATGATACCAAGAAGTTGGGCCCACATTATATTCCCGGATTTCACTTGTAGTATCAAATTGAAATTAAGGGGAAAAACAATTTTGAGAAACTAAACCCTGCTTATGAATGTGAAGGCGCACACTTTGAAGAGTTTAAATTGATTTTGTTAGATAACTGATAACAGGAAGCTTAAGGAACCAAGAGGACTTGAAAGAAAGAAAGAAAAGAGAACACATAAGCAACAGTGTACTCCAGAGTGCACACAGTAATGAAGTTTGACAAGCTGTAGGATTTTCATCAAAGAGTAGTAGTTGCTCTTTGATTAATTCTATCACATTATGCTATTTTATGATGAAATATGATACACTATGATCTGTTGAATTTGACAGTAGTTACATTCCAACAGAGATACACTTTGTGATTTATTCTTTCTTTGTGATAAGATCTAATTCAGAATTTTAAGCTTGTAGAAGAACACTGTAGTGTGAACGTGGACTATTGAAATCTTTGCTACTCTCAGTTTAGCTGCCTATGCTGCACTGTGATTTTTCCTTCAGCTTTATGAGAGACCCAGAAGCTCTTGCCTATACCAGAAAGATTTGATTTGAATCTTTGGTCTGGCAGTTAGTAAGTGTGATGGTGGAGAAAATATCTCTGAATGTCAATTTTCTCATTAGTAAAATGTGGATTAAAATATCAGTCCGGTGGGATTGGGATATTAGAGATAATATTATTATAGGTAATTTTGTATGATTTGCCTTACCTTTCTTTTTCTCAGAGTCCATCTATAGTATTTTATAAAAATTGATTATATTTAGAAGATATTCCTGGAAAAAGAAAGCTCATCATTTGCCAACTCTTTTCAATATATTTATAATGTACATGATAGTCATTCTTAAATAGTGTCATTTCTTTATCAACGTTCTTGCTGATATTTAAGCCTTCCTGACCAAGACATCGATTGTACGTAATGAATTAACTTCTTTCTTGTGTATCTAGAATGGTACTAGTTGTGTAACAGCCTTAAGAGAACTAAAAAATGATCTCTTAACTTTTTTATTTTTGTTTTTGATTTAGAGGAGAAACACCAGTCAAGATAGGCATATATTCATTTTGCTTAATTCAGCATTTTCCTAAATTCTCATATAATGCATTTTTTGGAGTCATCAGACTAGATATAATCTCACTGGATGCTGCTATAATTCTGTAATTTCAACTTAATTACTCAGGTAAGTGAAGCAGCATGTGTAATTTCAACAGAAAAATATTTTACTTTAGATACAATAAAGCAGTTTGAAATGCATATTTCACAAAAATCGCTTGAAGATTTTCTCAGTTGGATCATGTGTATTCCATAACATTTACATTGCAGGTGTAAAAATACAATATCATTTAATTTAAAAATATTTAAATCATTTTCTAGGAAATTAGTTATATAAATTATGGTACTTTCATACAATACAATATTATTTTAGCCTTTGAAAAATTAGGCAGATCTGCAAGTACTGTATGAAACTATTTTCATGATGTATTAAAAGAAAAGGGTAGAGTATTTTGGATTGCTACACCTTGGATTGCTTTGCTTGTTTGTATTCAAACAAGCAAAACAGAAACTGGTAACTAGAAATTATGAGCCTTGAAGCACAATAGAGATGAAGAGTATCTTTGTGGATTTTTTTTACTATGTGCATTTAATATTTAATTCAAAAACTGAAATAAATTGAAAAAAACATGAAAAATAATAGTATTTATATTTATTGCTGTGAATCCTCAATCTGAAGCATAATAATTTAATTTCTATTTTATTATTAATAAATGGCATTATGATGCACATTATTCACAATAGCCAAGATATGAAATCAACCTGTGTTTATTGATGGATGAAAGAATAAAGAAAATGTGGTGTATAGACAACAGAATACTCTTAAGCCTGTAAAAAGAAAGACACCCAGTTATTTGAGAGAACATAAATGAATCTGGAGGACATTATGCTAAGTGAAATAAGCCAGGCACAGAAAGAAAAAATATTGCATGATCTCACTTATATGTGGAATCTAAAAAAGTCAAACTCAAGAAGCAGAGAGTAGAATGGTGGTTGCCAGGGGGCAGTGGGTATGGGGTAAATGGGAAGATGTTGGTTAAAGAGTACAAAGTTTTAGTTAGGAGAAATAAGTTCTGGAGATCTATTGCACAGCATGGTATCTAATTATAGTTAATAATAATGTATACTTGAAAATTATTAAAAGAGTGTGTCTTATGTGTTTTTATCAAAAATGATAAGTCTGTGAGGTAATAGATTGAATAGATTGAATCAATCAATTGATTGATTCATAATTGATTCAATTATGTTTTTATATGTGTGTGTACATATGTGTAGATTAAAACGTCATGTAGCACACCATAAATATATACAATTTTTATTTGTCAGTTATACCTTAACAAAGCTAGATTAAAACAAAATTAATCAAAAATAAAGATATACTTATAAAAGATGATTCTAAGATGCTGAAAAATTAATTCAGATTTTCAACATAATTGACTATTGCTTTTGGAGTATAACCAAAATTCTGGATACAAAATAATACTTGTAAAAAGAGGCTTTTATTTTATATTTACCAGTTGAGAGAACCATTTTAATTTTTCTCTAGTCATAATATAGTCAGAAAATAGTGTGCCAAAAAATTAAAGAAAAAAATGAACTTCAATGTTTAAATGATAACAACTCAGTAAGCTTCAATCATGTATTTTAAAAAATAAGTTTTCATGATAGTTAAGCCTAGAAATAGTGTAGTCATGGAAACATAGGTGATTGTTATAATGCCATAATCTATGATATGAGTTATAAGCATCAGTGAAGAATGTTAATGAGTAATTAAAAAGGTCCTTAACTTTTAATCACATAATTTTCCAGTTGGGACAACTAGCTGTTATCTCCAGTAAAGCAAAGAGACCATTCTATAGCATACCTGATGTTTATCATTAAGTGCATTAATTAAATTTACAGCAGCCAGCATATTTTTATTTCATGTCTCATACAACTTTTGAATACTAAATCATATACATAGTTTGTGACATTATTCTCTAAATGCTTTTTAACCCAGATTAAGAAGAAAAAGGTTTATATTTTCACTTATAAATTCCAATTAGTAAAAGACTCTTTAGATCGCTACTACTTTAACTCTAAGATTTAATTCCTTTTTTAAAAATCAAAAACTCTTCAACATTACCAGTTATAGTACCATCAGAGCTATAAATTCTCCAAGATAAATAATTTTTTAAAAGTTACTTCTGCTATCTCTCATACAATTGTTGCTTTTTTGCCCTTAAGAAGCCACATTATACAAAGACTTTTATTCCATAAAGTTCTTTTTATTTTCCATCATACTTAGAATTTTAGTCTTATAATTTATTCCAGTTTGTTCAGTGTACTATATTTGTTTTTATGCTACAGTGCAATTATATGATTTAAAATATTTTTAACTTACCCACAATTTCCTGGCTTTCTGTCCTTTTATGATATATTTTCTCCCTTTTAATATTACATTCTTTTTTCTGATTCCTTCCTCTCTTAACACCACCTATAGGAAATATCACCTTTCATTTGTAGATCTACTGGAAAAAGTCTTCAAATTACCCCTTGCTGTTGGTTCCTAACTCATATATGACCACCTGACTCTGACATAGTCTCTGTTTATCAATGCATCCAACACAATCTGTCTTGTCTTCCTCATTTATAATTAACTTTCTAAAGAAAGATTTCCTGAAAGTAAAAATACCCAACAGGTCACACTTACTTATAATACTTTCTCAACTAAAAGGAAGAAAGAGAACATAGCCTTTTTTAATCTCCAAAACTGCAGGTGAAACAGTAAAAATTCTTTAGTCAGATGAATTCATAAAATTGCCAGTTGAGCTAAAACAAAAGAATTCTTTACCTAAAACTTTTCCATATGATAGGGAAAAATAAAAAGAGCAATAAACTCTACTGTTAAATTCCAGGTTTTCTGAGTTCAGTTCCATGACCATGATTTTCTTTACTTGATTTTAGAAATTACTGCATCTTGGCCTCCTCTTCCATTACCTCAATTTGATTTTATCACAGCTACAGATATTTCAACTGAAGTATCTACATCTTCATCTTACTCTTTCCTAAATATATGCTTACCTTTTACTCCTTGTCCTAAATACCAGTAATAATGGCTTGCTTGTGTGTGTGGCAGCGTGTACCTGTAATCTCAGCTACCAGGGAGGGTGAGGCAGGAGGATTTCTTGAGGCCAGGAGTTCTAGATCAGCAACAGAGTGAGACCTCAGTTTCTAAAAAATAAAAATAAAAAATAAAATGACTTGCTTCTTGTACTTAACTCTGTAGCAATGGTTTGCTATACACATTCAGATATTAATAGGTCAGTCCTCACTGAATTCAAGAAGTGAGGAAATAGATTAAGTAGAAAGAGGGTGGAGTTTAAATGAAGTCTAATATTGTGCTACTCATAGGAAAATATTGAAGCTCTATTTTGTTGTATTTTCTCTTTGTGTGTGGATGTAGATGTGTGTATGGGTGATTTTATATTCGATTAATATTTTTCAAAAGGAACTCATAGGTTCTGCTGGTCCAGTTCTTATACATTTTATTATGTATGTCCACTGCCTTTAAAAATGTACCAAAATTTGGTGTGTATAATACATCCTGTTCAATTTTCATGGATAATTTTGTCAGCCTTGCTGTACTCTGTTCTGATTTTTAATGTTGTTGACCTGAATAAGTAGCTTGTTTCTTTCTTTCTTTCTTTCTTTTCTTGATTGTAGATAATTTGTTTTCTTATTTCTAGATGGCTAAAAATGGATCATTAAAATTTAGTAAGTAAGTGCCCTAATGTATATTAATCTGTATTCATTTTATCTGGACTATATGGACTCTTTCAAACTATTTCCAGATATTTTTTTATTATATTCCAATGCCCTTTATTCAATTCACTTGTTTTCTTTACAGGGATAACTGTTGTCCATGTTTTGGAAAGTCTTTGTTTTCTATATTTACTACTATCTTCCTAAGTATTTTAAACTTTTTCTTTCTTTTTTTCACACACTATAATCTTCTCCACCCTTTTTCTATTTCTGTAATTCAATCTGCATTTTCTGATATTTCAATTAATTTGTTAATATCTATAATAATGTTTGATTTTTCCTCAATTTATTTCCTTATCTTAGTAGTATATTTTTGTTCATGTTACCTTGTTATTTTTTTCAGCTTATCTTTGAATTATAGTTTTATTGAACTCATGTTTGTCTTAAGCTAATTCATATTCTAAAGTATTTCCACATTTTCTTCCATTACTTTGGCTGTATGTTGTAAATTAACAAATGATGAATATGTTAGTAAACAAATGGAAGAAATATATATCATGGGGATTAGTAATAATAGCTAATTGGTGAGATACTTCTTTGGAATCAGGACAGGAGGAAGTGTTGAATTTAAGAATTTGGTACTTGTTGATTTATTTATTTTGGTTTCACTTTTTTGAACATCAAATACATTATAGCATGACTTTAAAAAGGTGTTTTAACAAATTCATGTCTCCCCCAAAACTCTTTTAATATATAGACAGACTCCAAAATAGAATTGATCAGGCAATTTGACCAATGACTAGATAGAGTTCTTATAACAACTATTTCATGTGTGCTTTTACTTTATCTGAATGATTGCCTAAACTCGGGGAATTTGCTGAAACTACATTTTGTAACTATTCTCGTGTTAGATTCCTTTCAAGATTTGAAATAGATGAAATAATAAAATGTCTATGTGCCTTGCTCAACCAGAACTATTCTATATAGCACTATAAGTAAAATATTTTTATCATATCACTATATATTAAAATATCTCAAAATGGTAAAGAAAATTCATTATATTGTTATAAAATAACTTATAAAGCAACTATTTTTAAAAAATAGAAAAACCATTCAACCCAGCAATAGCATTATTGAGCATCTACCCAAAAGAGCATAAGACATTCTATTATAAAGCCATCTGTACCTGAATGTTTATGGCAGCACAATTCACTATTGCAAGGACGTGGAAACAACCTAGTGTCCGTCAATTCATGAGTGGATTATTAAAATTTGGTATATGCTTGCAATGGTATTACTCTAAGAAACGACAGCAACCTAGCACTGCGCATATTATCTTGAATTAAGCTTAAGCCCATTATCCAAAGTAAGGTAACACAAGATCAGAATAATGGGCTCCACATGTACTCACCATCAAATTAAAACTGACTGATTAACACTATGGTACTCATCCCTGGTGGTGTTCACCAGGGATTAGTGGGTTGGGGGGGTAGACCCACATCTGAGGGATATGGTGAGCATTATGGAGAGGAAGGGCATACCTCTAACCCTTGCTAGAGAAAGGCAAAGATATAAAATGTAACCAAAATGTTAAAACAAACAAACAAACAAAAAACACATTTATCTGGTGTCAGGCAGGTGGGAGTGGGGAGGAGGGGATGGGTATATACATACATAGTGAGTGTGATGCACCCCGTGTGGGGGATGGACATGCTTGAAGCTCTGACTCCATGGAGGAGGTGAGGCAAGGGCAATGTACATGACCTGGGTGTTTGTACCCCCATAATATGCTAAAATAAAAATAAATAAATAAATATTTTTGTTTGAAGGCTTTTTGAAATAAACTTTATGTTTTAGAAAAGTTTCAAGTTCTCAGCAAAATTGAGAGGAAATTACAGAAATTTCCCATATTCCCCCTGGCTCCACATATTTATAGCTTTTCCCATTATCAACATCCTCCACCAGAGCGGTATAATTGTTATAATTGATAAACATACATTGACACATCATTATCCCCCAAAGGCCATAATATATATTGGGGCTCACTCTTGTTGCACAGTCTATGAGTTTTGAAAAATGTATAATGACATGAGTCTATTAGTATAATACCTTATAGAGTAATTTCACTGCTCTAAAAACACTTTATGTTCTGTTTACACATACTTCTATCACCTCTGACCCCTGGAAACCACTGATTTTTTACTGTCTCCATAGTTTTACCCTTTCCAGAATGCGAGACAGTTGGAATCAGACAGTATGTAGCATTTTCAGAGTGACTTCATTCACTTAACAGTATTTAAATTTCTTTCATGTCTTTTCATGGTTGATAACTCATTTCTTTTTAACACTGAATAATATTCCATTCTCTGGATATATTAATAACACAGTTTATTTATTCATTCACATACTGAAGGACATCTTAGCCGCTTCCAAGTTTTGGCAATTATGAATAAAGCTGCCATAACCATCTGTGTGCAGATTTTTGTGTGGATGTATGTTTTCAATCCCTTTGTGTCAATACTAAGTAGTGCATTTGCTGAATAATATATTAAGAGAATGTTTAGTTTTGTAAGAAACTGCCACTGCATTTAAATGTAGCTGCATCATTTTACATTCCCATCAGCAATGAGTGAAAATATATGTTACTCCAAATCCTCACCAGTTGCTGTTGTCAATGTTCTGGATGTTGGCCATTCTAAATAAGAGTGTGATAGTATCTCATTGCTATTTTAATTTGCATTTCCCTGATAATATATGATGGGGGCATATTTTTGTATGCTATTTGCCTTGTCTATATTCTGTAGTTAGGTGTCTGTTAAGGTCTTTGGCACAGTTTTTAATTGGGTTGTTGCTTTATTGTTGCTGAGTTTTAAGAATTCTTGGTATATTTTGGATAAAGGCTTTTTGAAAAAGAAATGAAAACTTTTTCATTTTATAATAAACCTCATATTGCTCTCTATGGGATAACAACCACTATTTTACTGGTATCTGACCATACAGATAAAAGAAGACTAAAGTGAATTTTAAATTTATCAAATTATTAGCTCACTCATTTTACATGTACAAAAGGTTGGAGACCTTTATCACATGATAACATGTGATATTTAGGTAACTTCAAGGTCACTTGTAAAAACAGTGTTGTTGAATTCTATGATACTATTAAGAAAATATAGTATGTTATAGAATCAGCCTTAGGAGGTACAGTGTATTTAGAAATATGAGCATTAATTTGTATTGTTCATTAAAATTAGACTTAAAATGTGCTCAAAAGCATAACTAAAACATGCTGTCACTTCCAATGCTGTGTCACACATTTATCCACAGGTTCCATATATTCTGTGTCTGTATTCAGAACTTTGATCTTCTCATTATTACTGTCAGAATATTAATTGAGAAATTTCTTTGTTATACCCATAGGAACCATTAAAAGGTTTCCTGAAATAAGAATATAATCATACTTTTAAAAAAATGACAGCACTTATCTTGTCTTTATAAAAAATTTATCTCTTTACTAAGATATAACTAGACTTGACTTTCTTGTCTCCTTTTTTATCATGGATTTTTGGTGTCAGTAAGACTTACACCAGGTGATAATGAGAAATTACCTTAGTCTACAATAGTGTTTTTGAATTTATGCATCCAGTAGTATTAGGGTCCAATTTCTTCCATTTTAAATGTGTCTGCATAAGAAACTGATTCCATACATTTTATATTAGTAGTCTGAGTGCCTAAAATTCTGTTTCTGGGTATTTATCCAAGGCAATAACAACTTATGTTCATGCAAAGATATGTGCACAGTTGTTTTATAACAGCCTTATATAAAATAGCTCAAAGCTGGAAATAATACAAAAATGTTCACTGTCAGTTGAATGAATCAACATTGTGATATAGTCATTAACAGAATGAAATACTATTCAGCAATAAAAAGTAATGAGTCATTTATACACCTAACAACAAGAATGCATCCCAACATCTCAGAGATAGAAACCATATGTCAAGATTGAGTTTGTTCATTCCATTCCAAGATGGAGTTACTCCATTTTAGGAAACTCTTTTCAGACAAAATTTAATCTTAATTGACAGAGTAGATCAATTGTTTCCTGCTTGTTAGGGCATGAGGCAAAAGGGAACCCTTTAGGGTAATGGAAGTGTTCTATATCTTCAATATGCTGGTGGTTGCCTGGCTACACACATTTTGATACTCCATTAAAATATGTACTTGAACTATGTGAATTTTGTATATTTTTACTTCAATGTTATCATTCTTTCTTAAATGATGCAGATATATAAAAATTCCCATTTATTCGAATAGTTACCAACTTTTTATAATTGCTGCCACCTTTTTCCTTAGCCATTGCTCCCCAACCCACAAACCCCCTGGTCCTAAACGACCATTTATCTATTTTCTGTCACTATTGATTTGCCTATTATGGACATTTGATATGATGGTATCATACAATATGTGGTGCTTTATGACTGACTTCTTTCACATGATATTTTAAAGGATTCACCCTATTGTAGCATATATTGGGACCTTTATTTTGTTTTTGGATATATAATACTCCATTGTATGGGTTACTAGACTTTATTTCTTCACTTATCAGTTGATAGGCATTTGGATTATTTCTACTTTTTGATTCTTAGGAGTTATGGTGCTATGAACATTGTGTACAAGTTTTTAGTGTGGACATAAGTTTTAATATTTCTTGGGTATATACCTAGGAGTGGGATTCCTGTGTCATATAGGAACTCTATGTTTACTCATTTGAGTAACTGCCAGACTATTTTCCAAAGTGACAATAACATTTTCTATTCCTACTAGTAGTAGTTGAGGGTACCAGTTTGTCTGCATCCTTGCTGACACTCGATATAATGTGTATTTTTTATTATACATCCTAGTGGGCATGAAGTGATATCTCATTGTAGCTTTGATTGTATTTCCTTAATGGCTAATGATGTCATGAATCTTTTCACCTGTTTATCGACCACTTTTATAAATCATCTCTCCAGAATTACCTATTCCGATTCTTTGTCCATTTTTCATTGGGTTATTTGTCTTTTTCTTATTGAGTTCTAGTAGTTCTTTATATATTCTAGAGACAAATCACTTATGAGATATGTAATTTGTAAAAATGTTCTCATATTTTGTAGGTCATCTTTCACTTTTTTGCTAGTATCCTTTGAAAAACAAAAGTTTTTAATTTTGGTGATAACTATATTATTTAACTCTTTTGCTGTGGTTTTGATGTCAGATATAAGGAAATGTTGCCTAGCTAAAGTCACAAATAGTGATACACATTTTTTCTTCTAAGAGTTTTATAGTTTTAGCTTTTACATTTAGATATTAATATTTGATCAATGTTGGTTAATTTTTGCATGTTAATTTTTGTGTGAGATAGGAGTTAAACTTTATTTATTTTTTTGCTTGTTGATATCCAGTTGTCCCAACCCAGTTTGTTGAAAGGTTATACTTTTCTCCACTGAATAGTTTTGGTACACTTATCAAAAGTAAATTGAATATAATGTGAGCATTTGTTTCTGAACTTTCAATTCAATTCCATTAATATGTTTGTTTATTATCGTGCCAGTACCCCATAGTCTTGGTTACTGCAGCTTTATTGTTAAGTTGTGAATTCAGGAAATGTGAGTTCTCCAATTTCGTTCTTTTGTAAGATCATTTTGACTATTCTGGGTCCTTGAATTTCCATATGGATTTCCATAGAAGTATTTGAGGAAGATTTTGTAGGAATCATGTTTCACCTGAGAATCAATTTGGAGAATATTGTCATTCTAATCATAATTAGTCTTTGTAATCTATTAATATGGAATGTGTTTCCACTTATTTAGATCTCCTTTAATTTCTTTCAGCCATTTTTGGACAGTAGTTTTAACTTATTATGTTTGACAGTGAAAACAAATTTGAGAAGTTAAAGCACCTCCTAAATTTTACCCTTTGTTTATAAAGTTTGAGTTTTAGCCAACAAAAGACAGTTTAGGTGTTACTAAAGATCATAATTATTTCAAAAATTTTTAGAAAATCCTCAAAGGAGGAATAATCAGGATACTTTATTTTCACAAAGTATTTTAGACATGGGGTAAACTTATAGAAATTAACTATTACTATTAAGTATGTTTGCTTAGTTAAAGCATATGGAAGAGTAAGCCATTTGGGAAAATTACATAAATATATGTTTATTTTCACTGCTGTAAATTTATCTCTTTATTCCTTTGAAATTTGTAGTATATCTCAGATCTTAAAAATGGTTGAAATAAAAATGAATTCATTTTACATTGCATTTCTGGTAACACAGGCTAATGTTAAATGTACTTTCTTTAAAAGAATTCTATTGAAATTTTTTCAGGATTGTAATTTTTCTCCTTTTGCTTATGAACTGAGCAGAAATGACTCAGGGTTTGTCTTGTTCTATAGGGTAATAACTTTCTCTATACTTAAAAATATATCTTCACTTAAAATGAGGAGGTGGCTTTATTGTCTTTCCAATATTTACACTTTTCTACCATATACTCACTATATTGTTATTAACTTTAGTTAACAAACTGTTATAACTTTTATAAAAGTCCAGATGTCATAAAAGATTGTAGCTGTTTCAGAGATCTGAGACATTAAAAATTTTATACTATTTTTATTAGAAATTGATATAATCTAAACAACCAATGACAGCAACAGTAACAACACAACTAAAATTTATTGAATCCAATGTGATGGAATTGTCTTTTTATTTTATAATAATTATCAAAATAATTATCAAAAATATCTCTATTCTTGTTTTGTTTTGTTTTTTTTCCCCCTTCTCTATAACCTGACTTGACTTTCTTTCTGGGTCCTGTCTTGATGGAAATATCATATTTGCATATAAGCCTGCAGGAAAGTGGAAGAACAATTGGGGAGCATATACCTATTAAATTCATGACTCTGAACTTGCTACTTCTGCTCAATCTTACTGGCCTTACCTCAGTCACATGGCTGCATCTATTTGCAACATAGGATGTAACATGAAGTTTAAAACTGGGTGAACATGTTTCCACCTAAATTCAGGAGCTGGACTTATGAAATAAGAAGGTTAAAATAAATACTGGTAGATAGTCCAGTCTATAATGTACCTTTTTAAAGTTATATTTTGTAAAACTTAGATCCTGAGAGGAGAATTTATTTATTTATATATTATATAGTGAATTATATATATGTATTTTACATATGTACATAGGAATTATATATTATATGTGCATATATGAATTATATGCATTGTTTATATGAACTATGTGTGTGTGTATGTTTTAATTTGGCCGCTGTATCAGAAATATAAGCCAGATGTACTTATTTTCAATCCAATTTTCTTGCCACTAGGAATAAAAACATTGTAATGTAATGGAGTGCCAGTAGGCATAATGTTTAAATGCCCTCATAATTTATGTATTTTTTTCTGAACATCATAGTGCTGCTATAAGGGCCAATTAATATATGAAAATACTTGTAACACTGAATATGAGCAGCAAATGTGAGCTAATACCCACATTTGAAATAATGGCTTCCAGGCTGCTAAACTCAACAGTCAATTTTATTCTTTATCATAATTGAATTGTGTACAGTAATTGATGTAGATGACTACTATCTCTTACCTGTAAATTTTTTTTTGCTCAGTTTCTTAGATTATACATTTTTAGTTTTTGTTCAACTTGTGTTTTTTTCTCAGTCTCTTGTATTGTTTCCTTTTCCTACCTGGTCTCTTAATATAAGAGTGCTCCAGTGCTCAATCTTTATTTCTCTTCTCTTCTTAAATGACATTCACTCACTTGGTAATGTTATCCAGATTTATGAATTTAAATATTATCAATAGGGTGATAATTTTCAAACGTGTAGAACTTCTCAACTCCAGGCTTTATATCTAATTATTTAACTGATATCTCCCCAAAAATGTATAATAAACAACATTGCATGTCCAAGTGGAATTCCTGAGCTACCAGAGATTTCTTCTATTCACTCTCTTCCACTTCCTGGGTTATAATAATTCCATTATTCTAGCAGTTTAGACCAAAAACCCATGAGGTTCTTCTTGGCTCCTCTCTTTTTTGCACATCCCACATCAATATAATTTTTGCCCCTACATTCTAAATACTATTCAAAATATGACCTCTTATTCCTACCTTCAAGGCTGTCACCCTAGTCAGAACCCCTTTATTTCTTACCTGAATTTCTGTTGTAGACTTTTAAGAGATATCCTAGCTTCCATTCTTGACCCTTTACAGTCTATTCTTAACACAGAGGACTACAGCTGAAGGGGTCCTTCTAATAAGCATTGTCTCTGTTTAGACCAGATGCAAGGCACAAGATTCTACACCTTGAACCTGACACTTTATTGAATGAGTCTTTTGAGGGTTTGGAGATGATGGTTTTATTTTGCATTGAAATAAGTGGAAATAATAATGGTCATAAGGCAGACCAGGCCAAGGCAATTTACAAAATATGGTAATAAATGTGGCCAAATTAAGCATGTCACTTTGCAATGTGACTCTCCTACTTTTCCCATCAGGAGATGGGGTTCCCCCCCCCAAATCTTGAATCTGAGTTAGTCTTGCTTACTTAGACTAACATATGAAAGTGATGTTAAGTGATTTTCAAAGCTAAGGCATAAAAATACTTCACTTTCCTTTCTTGCTCTTTTGAGATACTGCTCTTAGACTCCCTGTAAGAAAACCGGTCTCTCTTACTGAAGGGTGAGCAGCCACATGGAGCAGAACTGCGTTGTCCCTGTCAACAGTCAGCACCTACGGCTGGTGCTGTGAAAGACCATGTTGCACCTTTCAGCTCACTACCTCTATCTGAATACAGCTGCATAATGATCCCAGGCAAAACCAGCAAAGGAACTGCACAAGAAATAAGGAAAATTGGAAATAATAAAATATAGTTGTTGTTTTAGACCACTAAATTTGGGGATGGTTTATAATGTTTGAAGACCAATAAACACCCGATGGGCCCAGTTAAAACTGCAAACTGCTCTCTGATACACATCATTGCTTATTCTATTTTTTCCCATAATACTAGTGAAGTTTAACAAATTATATCATGTAATTATAATTTGTAATTGTTACTGTTTATTGTCTGTTTCATCTACAAAGGCATCAGAACTATAAGCATAATTGTTTTTCTGATTTGTGTAATGATGCTTGACATATACCAAGGAATAAATAAATGAACAAGTGAATGAATCTTAACTGTGATGTAGTGTTAGTAAATTTAAAATTTATGGAAAAAGCTACTAAAATTAGATGCTTTATCACCTATATAATCATGTCATATTACAAGTGGAATATATATTTTTCTCTTTTTTTACTTATATAGTATTTCTCTACTTTTTTCCTTTACTATGATATATCATATTTACAAAATGCAGTTTACATGGGTGACCTCTACAAACCTTATTCTGAGTTGAAAGAATTTAAAATGTGAAAAAGGCTTAAATATGACAATTGCAATAGGAAATATTTTGTCTAATATTTGGAAACCTAAAAATCTACTCAGTTTCCGATGTCAGCCTGAGCTAAATTCCAAACCCAGGTTCTGCCACCAACTTCAAGCAGTAAAAATTTATCAGTTAGGGAAAGACAGTTTTCAAAGGGAAGTGCCAACCTGTTCTAATAGTTTTCAATGTCAATGGATCTCACATTTCAAATAGTGCCTTGAAGTACCAAATTCATTTTAAATAAATCCTATGTTTGTGACTCTAGTTAATCTCTCTAGCTATCTCCCCTAACACTGTATCAATGGATTAGTTTTAATGACATAAAGAATCCTCAGCAGGGCTGATGTTGACGTCAATAGGTTTTTTTTTTCTGTTTTATGATCCAGTAATCCCACAGAAACTGAATATATCCAAAGGTATGATTTTTAGTTTCTCAGTTACTGAGTTACTTATGAACTGATGGATTTTTCCCTAAAAAAAAAAAAAAAAGGGGCTGATAACTAGAATATAGTTAGAACTCACAAAAATCAGCAAGAAAAAATCAAATAACCCTATTAAAAAGTGAGCAAAGGGCCGGGCGCGGTGGCTCACGCCTGTAATCCTAGCTCTCTGGGAGGCCGAGGCGGGCGGATTGCTCGAGGTCAGGAGTTCGAAACCAGCCTGAGCAAGAGTGAGACCCCGTCTCTACTATAAATAGAAAGAAATTAATTGGCCAAATAATATATATAGAAAAAATTAGCCGGGCATGGTGGCGCATGCCTGTAGTCCCAGCCACTTGGGAGGCTGAGGCAGAAGGATCGCTTGAGCCCAGGAGTTTGAGGTTGCTGTGAGCTAGGCTGATGCCACGGCACTCACTCTAGCCTGGGCAACAAAGCGAGACTCTGTCTCAAAAAAAAAAAAAAAAAAAAAAAAAAAAAAAAAAAAAAAAAAAAAAAAAAAAAAAAAAGTGAGCAAAGGACTTGAACAGAAACTTTTCTAAAGAAGACAGAAGAATGGCCAACAAACATATGAAAAAATCCTCAACATCTCTAATCATCAGGGAAATGCAAATCAAAACCACAATGAGATATCACTTAACTCCAGTGAGAATAGCCTTTATCAAAAAGTCTCCAAACAATAAATGCTGGCATGGATGTGGAGAGAGAGGAACACTCCTACACTGCTGGTGGGACTGCAAACTAGTTCAACCTCTGTGGAAAGCAATATGGAGATACCTTAAAGCGATACAAGTGAATCTACCATTTGATCCAGCAATCCCATTGCTGGGCATCTACCCAAAAGATCCAATGACACTCTACAAAAAAGACAGCTGCACTCAAATGTTTATAGCAGCACAATTCATAATTGCAAGGCTGTGGAAACAGCCCAAGTGCCCATCAATCCAAGAATGGATTAATAAAATGTAGTATATGTATACCATGGAGTACTATTCAGCTCTAAGAAACAACGATGATATAGCACATCTTATATTTTCCTGGTTAGAGCAAGAATGGAAAAACAAGCACCACATATACTCACCAGCAAATTGGTATTAACAGAGCAGCACCTAAGTGGACACATAGGTACTACAGTAATAGGGTATTGGGCAGGTGGGAGGGGGCGGGTATATACATATATAATGAGTGAGATGTATACCATCAGGGGGATGGTCATGCTGGAGACTAAGACTTGTGGGGGGAGGGGGGGAATGGGCATTTATTGAAACCTTAAAATCTGTACCCCCATAATATGCCAAAATAAAAATATATGAAAAAAAGAAACAAATACAAAAAGATCCTCACTTTATATCCAAAAAAAAAAATAAAAAGAAGAAGAAGATATTAAACAGCCCAATTAAATAATGCTAAACATGATTTGAAACATTACCATTAAATATTGTCCACCACCCCTACTGTTGAGTTATGGTATTCATATTAGTCCAAGATTGCACTACTGTCACATGTTATTTTATCTTATCATAATGCTAAACTTGCAAAGAAACAGAAGTCTCATGGAACTTTAGTCACTTTTTAAAACATGTCCTTTGGACATAAAGGAAAAACACATCTGCCTCCAATTTTGATGTTCTTTTTACCATATTGTACTTGTTCCCATTGGTGCCAAATGGTATTGCAATTTGGGTTCTCTGGACATTGATACTGTGATGGAGTATCGACTGCAGCATATTTGTTAGGTACAAACACATGTGGAAGAAAGCAGTGAGAAGAAGGATCAGGCAATGAAAGAGCTCTGACTGTGAAGCTACATAAAAAACTCAAGGAACCCAGCAGGGAGTTCAGGAACAATGACTGTGTCCATAAGGGTGTCCCAGATTAGGCCACAATAGCTTTGTATTTATACTTCTGCCTCTTTTAGTGACCAGATATGGGCTGACCTCAGGCTAGTCAGCAGTCTACTGCTGAGGCAGATCCTGAGGGAGTTGATAGCTACAGGTTGGCTTCCTGCTGACTGAACTCTCCAAAGCTAAAGATAGCCAATCCTTCCTTGAAGGGGAATTTGGACAACACATCTCTATGTTTGATGAAGATATTATAAAAAGAAACTGCTTTTTTATTGAATTCTCTCCTAAACTCCCTATCTATTCCACCTCAAACATGAGTACTTGGGGAGAAAACAAATCCCTTAGAAATGACTTTAATTACATGTAAAGCCTATAAAACCTCAGAGATTCTAGTGATAAAAATAAAAGAATTAATTGGGAAATAAAATACAAGATAACAAATCTTTATCTCCTATATTACATGCTCCCTAACCCTTTAATGTACTCCAGTTAGCACATTGAACATTTCCTACTATTGTACTTTCCATATATTATAATTTGTTTATAATTTTAGTGTCTTTAAAAGTTCATGGAGGGTGAAGAGCATGTCTTATTAAATTTTGTAATATGTAATACCACCATAATATCTAGCACATATTAGGCACCTGATAAATGTTTTCTGAATTCACGTACAAATTTCACACCCTTCTTTATTTACAAACTTACCACCGCTTTCTCCTTTCAGCTTTTCCTTCTTAACTGTGCAAATGGTTTAGTGAGAACATAGAAATGAGAAGCAGAATAAGTCAACATTTAAAGTAGAAAAATTGTATATGTGTACCACGATTTCTTTATCCATTTATCTACTGATAGACACCTAGCTTGCTTCCTTATCTTGACTATTATGAATAGTACTGCAAACTTATTTGGTAATTCTAAATAGAAATACTATAAGACTAGATATTATGCCGGTATTCAAACAATAAACTAAATAATTTATCAATAAAGATATCAGGCTTCTCAAAGTAAATAATTTCTATGTCTGTCAATATTGTGTTCCTTTAGAAAGCAAGTTATTTTATCTTTATTCCTTGTCTCTAGACAACATAAATATAAGAAATAATAAGTGTTACTTTGCTATATGTATTACATTCTTTAGAAAAAATTAATAATTTTGATATGGCAGCATTGACTAGAAATCTAAAGAAGAAAAGCACCTAATAATACTCTAAAAGTGGAAACCACTTACTTTTCTAAAAGTAAATGAACAATTATCAGGGTAGTAAGAATTTCCTTACAAATTATCATTATTTGAAGGTTTTAATTTATTTCTACACTATTTGCCTTGGGACTAGGTACCATGTTTTAAATCTACTGGATCAACATCACTATCTCCAGGTTATTTTTACAGCATTGCTACAAATCTTCCTTTAATTTGATCCCTGTTTTATTTCTGTTATAACATTATATAGTCTAACCCCTTGGTTTTTATCTTTTGACTTCTATGGTGCATTCTTTAAATTTTTTGACATTTAAGTTTTCTTGTTTGGTTTCCATGATCATCTGAGTCAATTTCAACATCTAAATTAATGAATCGCCTTAATCCAATCTCATAGTATTTGCCCTTCTTAATGTTTCCCTCAATATTATCTGTGAGATTCACCTATGTTAATATATTTAGCTGGAATCCATTTTTGTCAAGATGTGAATATACCAAAATTTATTTCTCCATTGTACCATTGTTGGAAATTTGGTTTCTTTCTAGTTCTTGTATACTACGAGCAAAACTGCTTTGAAAGATTTTTACATATATCTCATAAGTTATATGATCAAGAACTACAATATTGCTTTTAAGACTTCATTTTTTTTAGAGCAGTTTCAGATCCACACCAAAATTGAGGAAAATCCAGAATTTCCCATATATTTCTTACCCCCATAGCTGTATAGCCTTCCCCATTATCAACATCCCCTATAAGAGTGAGACATTTGTTATAACTAATGAACTTACATTGACATATTATAATCGCCAAAAGTCCATAGTTTACACTGGGGCTTACTCTTAGTATTATGGATTCTATGGGTTTGGACAAATGTATACTGACATGCATTCATCATTATAATATCATGCAGAGTAGTTTCATTGCCCTACATATCCTCTGTGCTCCATCTAGTCAATCCTTCTACCCTCCCTCCTACCTGCCAACTCCTGGCAACCACCAATAATTTTACTGACTCCATAGTGTCACCTCTTCAAGAATGTCATATAGTTGAAATTATATAGTATGTAGCCTTTTCAGATTTATTTCTTTCACTTAGTAATATGCATTTTAGAATCATATTCATTTAGTAATATGCATTTGGCTATAACTTACATTATGCTTATAAGTAGTAAATGAGTATCTTTTGGTTCCTCTCAATAATAAAATGCCTACTCATGGCATTTGTACATTTTATAAAGGTTGCTTATTATTTATATTTAATTTATTAATTTATAAGAGTTCTTTAAGTGCCTAGATACTAATCTTTTTTATTAATACTTTGAGTTTTATTAATGATTTTTAACACTCTAAACATCATGAAATTCATGATACTAATCCTTTTATAGTACTTGTGTTTAAAATATATTTTCTCAGTTTGTTGTCTTTTTACTCTTTTAATGTTATCTTTTGAAAAATAAGAGTTTCTTAATTTTAAGGTAGTAAAATATAGCAATCTTTTTTTCTTTAGAACTAATGATTATTTTTCTTCTTTTAAAGAAATACTATCCTTTCACAAGAGTTGAAGTCATTCTCTTTTTTATTATATTCTAAAAGGTTTATGATTTTTCCCTCTACAGTTACATCTTTAATCTGCCTAGAATTGACTGTTTTGTATATGTGAAATAAGCATGTAAGGCTTTCTCCCATCCTCACCCATGGCTACCCAATGGCACTAGAATTTTAATAAGTTCATTATGGCAGAGTATACTTATAAAAGATGATTTCTACAACACTCCCCATCTCATATGCTCTTCTATAAGGTAAATATGCTGCTCTTCCATCAAAAAGTGTAATCTATGTTTCTGCACCTTCAATCTGGGCAGACTTTTGACTCTTTGGAAAATAATATGGCAGAGTGATGCTTTGTTTCTTCTGTAGCTGGGGTATAAAAATTGATGCAGCTTTTGCCTTGGCCTCTCAAGCACTTGGGTTTGGAGCCCTGAGACCCAAGTTGCTGTATAAGAAATTCCATTACCTTAAGGCTATCATGTTGTGAGGAAGCCATTTAGAGAAGCTACATGTAGGCAGATATTGACATTCTTAGTCTTTAGTCACCCCAGCCCCAAAATATGCAAGGGAACAAACCCTTTGATAAATTTTCCATTTAGACCCGTTGGTTCATTATTTCTTCTAACTTCACTAATATTACAAATTTTTTTAAATTAATGTAACTTTATATGAAGGTTTTATGTTTAGCATTGCCAGTCTTCCCAACATTTTCTTCTTTAAGAGTATCTTGGTTAATTTTTTTTCTTTATATTCCCTTATTTTTAGGATAAGCTTTAAAAGTTTTCATAAAACATGCATCTGGAATTTGATCTGGAGTGATAAAAATATAGAGATAAATTTGGGAACATTTGTGACCTTTGTAATATTGGAATTTCTTCTCCATGAACATGGTATATGTCATCACCCTTTAAACAGGTTTTTTTCTTTAATGTCTCTTGTTAAAGTTTATGATTTTCTCCATGATTTTCTCCCTGAAGTATTTGCAGTTTTTTTCCAGCTCCAGAGAACAGTCTTTCTTTCCTTCCTTCCTTCTCTTCTTTCCTCTTTTTTCTTGTCTTTTAAATTCTTTTCTATTCTCTTTCATTCCTCCTTCTGTTCCTCCCTCCCTTTTTCTTTCTTTCTTTTTTTTTCTTTTGCTACATCCTTTTTGAAATTTCTTTGTATATATTATTTTGTTCTGTTATGCATAAATTCTGTGGATTTTGGTATAGTGATCTTAGTTCCTACAAATCTGGCTCAATTTTGTGATTGTTTTTAACACTATGGTAATAAGAAACTTACTGTTGATGTGGACAAAGTCATAAAATATTTAGTGGTGTTCTTTGATCTTTGTGTGCTGGAATTCATAGAAGTTCAATGCTGCCTTCAAAGTAGGATATCTAGTTTCAATGATGTTAATAATATTTCAGAAAGATAGAAACAGGAAAATTAAGTAATCACCCTATGTATAGCAAGAACTGAAGACCAATCAACGTTTATTGATCCATAGACAGATGTGGTGTTTCTAGAGAGACGATAGTGTAGGATGTCTAACAAGAGTTATGTGAATAGCTTGGAAAAAAATATTTTGTCTAAAGTACAGATATTAGCTAAATAAATAGTCATTATTTTCACTTTTCTTTTAAATCTAATACAGTTCACAGACTCAGAGCCCATTAACTGAGTAGAGTGGTGGGTCATCTTAAGGAAATATACTATAATGTCAACAAAAGCATATACAGTAATTATCCCCTTGACCCTTTTCTGAACAAAGGAATTTGAGGCCACATAAAGGCACAGGGTAGAGAGTTATAATCAAACATTCAGGGCTACAAAATAAAGTATCTAAGCTGGCACTGACACAAGGGACTCTGACATGCCATGATTTCCCTTGTTGGAGTTAGAGCTTATGGAGGTGAAGGGATAAAGTAGTTCTGGCTTAATCCCCACCTCACAGTGGTCCCAAAGTGTTCAAAAATCTAACCAGCCATAATTTTCCTTATTCCTGAATGCATAATTTGGATAGAATATCTATCAGCTCGCAGAACCCTCATATGGGTTTCCTGACCTGTGAAGTTAGAGCCATTTAGTAGAGGCTTGATATTTACCATCCTTAGGCCCCATTGTTTAAAGAGATAAATGTTCTGAGTAGTAAAATTACTTCCTTAGTAGGAATTCCTATTTGACTGTAAAGTTATACCTAGAGCTCATGTTGAGATAATTATGGTCATATCTGACTACTATGTTGAGACCACCAGAAGTCAATATATTCCCTGGGAGGGCATTTCTACATGGAAAGAGAAACTCAAACATGAGATGTTAGACACCAGAATGAAGGAATAATTCTGGCTATATCATGATTTTCTAAGATTTGTTTCTCACTCCCAAAGACTTATGTTTTATTACTAAGGGAGTAAAGCACTGTAAAATATAAGCTGAAATGGCCCTTTAATTGCAAACCCCTAAAAGAAACAGGCAACCAAAATGTTATTTCATTGATAAATCACAAGGTTACAAATATAACAAAATAGAAGGTGGCATTATTTTCATTTTACTAGTGAAGGACTTCAAGAAACAGAGGGTTCCAAGACATTGGTGACTCCACATGAATGGCAGTCAGTTGGGAAATTCATAGGCAAAAAGGTCATAGTACAGAATGATGTTCAGCAGAATAGGACGTGTCCCTAGAGGCCCGATGTTCACAAGTGGTCAGCAGATGTAGTGACAGTGCCCAGAAAGGCCTACAACCGTGTTTGGATGATGATTCTTTAGAGATGGCATGGACAGTGGAGAACTGAAAGGTGGAGATGCTATACGATAGTGGTTCAATTACTTGAACTGCAGATTAAAGAAAATAAATTTACCTCACATAAATGTCTGCTTTGGTAGGTACTCTAGTAGAACAATTATTATTATTTTTTTGATGACGTCATCCAAACACTTAATCTTATTGTGTCTTATTGTTCTACCTTCCCTCATGTGATAGAAGTTCATCTTATGGAAATTCTCATGTTGCTATCTTATGGAATAGCTGAGAGTGCACTTGACAATGTGAAGAGTAAAGAAAAACATTAGAGGTATATGGCTTCTTTTTAAGGTCTTTCTTGGAATCAGTACTTATTACTGTCCTTACATCCATTTGGTCAAAGGCTCTGCATACAGCTACTCCTAATTTGAAGAGAGCCAAACACAATGGGGTTGCAGCTACTGAAAGGAAGGCTTAATAGTGGATAATACGTCTGAACTCAAATACCCAATGGAAGCAATGGTGCATAGAAAAGGTAGAAGGGTGCAGTAACAGGTAGCAAAGTGGAAGATGAACTAAAAACAGGGAAAGGAAGGCAAGTCCCATGATTTTGGGCTTGTTTCATGTGTATACTAAAGTCATCTAAGGATGTGTTTGGCAAGATCAGCAACAGGCTCCAGGAAAAAGGTAAGAATTTGCATGGTGATAAAAGATAACAAAATATGGGTTACATAAGCAATTACAATATATCCAATAAATAAATCCAAATAAACTTATTTGTAGAAACTTTATGTTAAGAGTTTTAGATATGACAAAAGAAGAATAGGTCTTCTTGTGAACATAATGTAAGGCTAGAATTAGAAATAGAATACAAAATAGCAATTCATATTAGTAAATAAGTTCCAAATTTAAAATAGACACTAAATAATAGTATTCCAAAAAGCAAGCTACTAATACAAGTTTTTCAAAAACAGGATAAAATATATGGTGATAAAATGTAATTGCAATAGGTCCTCTATTAAAAAACAAAACTACAAATCTTACAGTGTTTATATCTGTCCTAATCATTCACCCTTCTCACTCCCTTCTCAAAATCTACTTCACACTAATAACTTCTCAAATTGTGTGAAAATGGGAAATGTCTCTTTTTGAATTGTTCAATCAAAAAAAAAATCTTCCTCATAGAATTTACTCTTTTTTCTTTTTCAGTAGATAACAAATAAATGGAACAGGAATGGAAAAATATATAACATTAAAAATACTAAAAAGGTGAATTTTGAAATATTTATTTATCCTGAGTTATGTCACTCTGCTATTCTTAAAAAATTACATCATCTTCTTTGGTTTATATTATTCATCACTAAAATGTTCAATATAGCTCCTTTCCTTTTAATGTTTTAAAGTTTATAACATCCTTAAATTTTACAGCTGGCTTGTCAAATAATTCAAAAAACTTAGAAAGAAATAAGCCTTTTAAATGGGAATGAAGACTCTTCTTTTGTATGGCTAAACAGCCTACTTATTTCAACAAAAATAAGAATGCTGATAAATGTCAATATCATCATATTGCTTTTTAATGTAAAACTCACAAAGGGCAGAAATTATATTATTCTATAACTGTATAGGACTTAGAACATTATGGTCTTTATTTTCAAATAAATTTATTTTCCTACATTAACATTCATCTGGTGTCAGGCAAGTGGGAGGGGGGAGGAGAGGATGTGTATATTAACACCTAATGGGTGCGGGGGCGGGGGGGGCACCATCTGGCCGATGGACACGCTTGAAGCTCTGACTCAGGTGGAGCGAAGGCAATATATGTAACCTAAACATTTGTACCTCCGCCATTTGCTGAAATAAAAAAAAAATTAAAAGAAAGATCACTAGAGAACCTATAACTAGCAGAATGATTGGAAAATTTTCTACAAAGTTAACAGAAATCTTTTCAACAGTATTTTATACAAGTATCCATGCATGAAAAGTATCCACATATTCACAATTGTACTGTGATCTTTTGATGTCAAACACACCAATAATAATACTAGGAATAACAATAGCTAACAGGTGTTCTAATAATGTTATAAACATATTTATATAGATTATATTATACTGACAACAATCCCACAAGCACTAATATTAAGCCATTATTGAATAAGGAAACTGAAACTTAGGATAGTTATTTTGCATAGGGTCACATAGTTAACAGGTGGACCAGCCCAGATTTTAAAAAAAAAGACTGTCTCTAGAAACTAGACCCTTCACTTTAATGTTATTGAACAGTAAAATGATTAAAATAAAATGCTGTATAGTAGAATGTTTTCTAATATTATAATGAACTTATGTCAAAATAAACTACTTGTGGTCTTTTCCAAAGAAGTGTATCCCTTAACTTCATTATTTGTGTCTGTATTAGGACACTAGTCTTGAAATATTAACTGTTGTGTTTTAGTTCCCACTATTTTTAGTATTCCTAATTGTTCCATAACTCTCAGCCAATGAATCAATTTCAGACTTTTCTTTTGGGAACAGAAACAGCTTAGAATTTCAAATTCACCTTTCCTAAGTACTTAATTGAATCAATTATTCTTAAAAACATGTAATTTAGAGAAAATAAATTATTTGTTTTGGTTTGTTATTTTTAATTTCAAAAGGCTCTTTTTAAGCATTAAGATCCAGAATTTGGCTAATTTAGACCATAAATATTTAAAAACAACACAAAACAACAAAAAAGCCTAGTTAGAGGGGTGATGCAAGGGAATGATGAAATAGTGCTTTCAATAGGCCAGAGAGCTCCTCACTATCCTGAGGCAGACACATAAAAACAGAAGTTTTGTTACCTTTTGCACACACACCCATGCCTCTAGTAGCATCTTTCCATTTCCTTGAAGGTATAAAAAGATCTGAAAAGTTCATCCTTATCTCTAATCTTCTCCTGTGAGCGCCAGATAAAAAGGTAAGAATTGAGGAACAAAAAACAATGTGCTTGTCTGAGGGAAATGATGGCAGAGGATGAAGGGATGAGAGCAAAAGCTATGTAATAAATAACCAAAAACAGAATCTAAATTAAAAAAAGAAAAAAGATGGAGCCAAGTGATCGGGTGGACAGACTCACACTGCCCCTGAGTGGCCACTAAGAAACAAACACAAGTCACACTGCCTAGTAAATTGTAGCAGACACAATGTAGATGAGCCCTGTATTTCAGACTAGTCAAGAAAAACTACATTCACTTCAAGCCCTGAAACCACTCCCCTGATGACAACATTATTAAATAATGTTTCCTTCCTACATACACTAAGAGAAAGGAAAAAAATGAATGGCAAGAAAGAGTCATGAATTTCTCTCAGCTTAAGTCTTGAATTGGCTAAAAGTGACCTTAATTTACCAGATGTGATGTTGTTTTATTTTATTTTTCTCCTGACTTCAGTGTAAATGGGAAAATGTGACCTAAGTTGAGTTCTGTTATGGAGAAATAAAGTTACAATTTGGTTCCCCAAGTACTAACTTTAAAGTTTAATTGTGACCTCTAAAATATCATCTATATTCCAAATCTGACAAATTTTACTCCTTTACCTTTATATAAATATATAATATTACATTAATCACGTTACTGTCTACTTTTTAACTTTGTAAAGCTCTTTTTTTTTTATATTCACTACTACCTATTTCCACTAAAGACTTTGATATAGTTATTAAATTGCAGATGCAACAGGTGATACTATTAGGGAAATGATTTATTTATTATGCCCATGGTATAATAAGGCAATGTTGGGAAAATTATTTTACTGGAAATCAGAGTTCAAGATACATACACATTTTATGTGGCTTCTTGGAAACCAAATTGAAATGCGCAAGTATAAAGATGTAAGTAAAACTTAATCTGAAAAAATGTAATAATTTATAAAGGGAGGCAACCCTTTTCTAGTATATAATACTAAAATGAATTAACCTCAGATATATATCTCCATATATATTCAAATATATTGTATTAATGTCTATTGCTGCTATTTAAAAATGCTACAAATTTACTGATTTCAAACAACAAAAATTTATTATTTTGTAGTTCTGGAGATTAGAAATCCATCCAACATGGGCCTCACTGGGCTAAAACCAAGGTTTTAGCAGAGCTGCATTCCTCCTGGAGGAGATAGAGGAAAATCTTCTTCCTTGACCTTTCCAGCTTCTGTAGATCATGACCTACCTGCATGCCTTGCCTTGTGACCTCTTCATCTTGAATTCCCCCAGTTGTATCAGTCTGACTTCTGCTCCCCTCATCACATATCCGTCTCTCAATCTGATTCTCTGCCTCCATTTCTCACTTCAAAGGGTTCTTGTCATCATATTGGGCTCAGCTAAATAAAGAATAATCCCTAATAATCTCCCCATCTAAAAATCTGTAACTTAATCATATGTACAACTCTCTTTTCCATGTAAGATATTCACCAGTTCTAGGGATTAGGAAGTGAATATCTTTGGGAGATCATTATTTTGCTTTCCATACATAGGTTCATAAAATACTTGCACAAGATGTGAAAACATTGCCAATTCTGCTTTCTTATATTGATGCACTGTTGCACAAATAGATTTGTAGGAAACATTTTTAAATGTACTACTTAGCAGATGTATATGTGTGTGCATATGCAGGTTGATCAATAGATGCATATACAGGTAATTACATTTGTGTAGATAAAGTGTGATGATTTTTGGTAATGAAACAATACAAATTGCACATGTATTCAAATGTTTAAATGTAATTGTACAAAAATTGTTGATATAAAATTGTTTTAAGTATAGGAATATAGAGAGCAAACTTGCCATATTATAAAAATATTCAATTCATATTATGTGAGTTAATAATAATGTTATGTATACATGGAAAATTTCCTTTATCTCTCTTACACACACCCTTTTTCTTTCTTAAAAACAGTCATATTGAGATACAATTCATGTGCAATAAAATCTATCTTTTAAAGAGTACAATTCAATAGTTTTTAGTACATTGAGAGAGTTGTGCAACCATCACTTCTATCTAATCTTAGAATATTTTGTCAACATCTCCCAAGAGACTATAATCACTCTTCCTTACCCTCTGCCTACAACCCATAGCAACCTTACCCTACTTTCATTCCTTATGGATTTTCCTATTATGGACAATTCATTTAATCATGTGATCTTTTGTGACTGCCTTCCTTCATGTAGTGTGATTTTTCAAGGATCATCTATGTTGTAGCAGGTGTCTGTACTTCATGTTTTTAACTTTAAAATTTATTATTTTAAAATTAATATGCTTTATTTTGGAGCAGTTTTGTATTTACAGAAAAATATAGTGTTAGTGTACTCTCGCTGAGTACAGGGACCCATTCCCATATACCACCAATACTACCCCATTCCGGTTTCCATACTATTGACATCTTTTGTATGATACTAACTGTAATATTTTTTAGATATTCTTTATGAATTGAGGAAGTTCCCCTTTATTACTAGTTTGCTGAGAGTTTTTTAAATCATAAATAGGTATTTCATCAAAATTTTTCCTGCCTTTGTTTATGATATTTATACACTATTGTGTTTGATTTGCTAATATGTTGAGGAATTTTACATCTGTGTTGGTGAGAAATATTGGTTTATAGTGTTCCTTCCTTGTAATGTCTATGTCTAGTTTTGATGTTAGGGTAAATTTAGGTTTATAGATTGAGTTAGGAACTATTCGTACTGCTTCTATTTTCTAAAAGAGGTTGTAGAAAATTTATATAGTATCTTCTTTAAATGTTTCCTAGAACTCATCAGTGAACTCACTGGGTCCTATTTCAGAGGTTATGAAAATAGGAATGTTTCCTAGAACTCATCAGTGAACTCACTGGGTCCTATTTCAGAGGTTATGAAAATAGGAATGTTTCCTAGAACTCATCAGTGAACTCACTGGGCCCTATTTCAGAGGTTATGAAAATAGGAACAGTTCCTATTTCAGAGATTACTACATATTAATTCAATTTCTTAAACAGGTATCTGTCTATTCAGATAATCTTTTTCTTGTTGTGTAAGGAGAATATTGCTTTCATAATATTACTTCATCAAAATGTTAATGTTCATGAGATCAGCATCCATAGCCCCTCTTATGTTTCTAATATCAGTAATCTGGAGTTTCCCATATTTATTAGTTAACTTCACTAGAATTTTATCAAGAATAAGCTATTGGTTTTGTTGACTGCTTTTTATTGATTTCTCATTTTGTATTTTATTTATTTGTTCTTTAAGTTTTATTATTTATTTTCTTCTGATTACTTTGCATTTTGTTTGCTCTTCTTTTTTTAGTTACACAGGGTGGAACCATAGATTATTGACTTTGGATATTTCTTATTTCTCAATATATGCATTCAAAGGTATAAATTTTCCTCTAATAACTGCTTTTTCTGCATTCTATAATTTTATAAGTTGTATTTTTATATTAATTTAGTTTAAGTAGTTTTAATTTTCTTTTGAGATGTATTTGATGCATGTGTTATTTAGAAGTGTTGGTTAAATCTCTAGGCTTTTCCACCTATTTTTCTTTTAAAGATTTCTAGTTTAATTACATTCTGGTCAGAAATCTTACTTTGTATGATTTCTATATTTGTTAAGGTGTAGTTTATGGCAAAAGTTTGGATCTTCCCTCACATTCTTACATTACTGTTATTTATTTCCTTTACTCATAAACTATAATTACTGAATGCATTGGTACTGTTATTATTTTGAAAGAAATTGCCATATGTTAGATCAATTAAGATAAAGAACAACAAAATATTTTACCTTCACTTATTCTTTCTGTAAAGTTCTTCTTTATGTAAATCCAGGTATCTGCCTATATTATTTTCTTCATTTTGAAGAATTTCTTCAAAGGTAGGTCTATTGGTAACATTTCTACTAAGACAGAAATATTGGTAAAAGCATGTCCTCAATTTTAATTTGTCAGAGAAATTTGTATTTCTCTTTCATTTTTAAGGAATAATTTTGCTGTATACAGAATTTTAGATTGGTGATTTTTTTGTTTTAATACGTTAAATGTTTCCCCTCACTCTCTTATTGTTTGCATGATTTCTGAAGAGAAGTCCATGCACTTCTTATTTATGTATCTCTCTTGATATGATGTTGATTTTTTCCTCCTTGAGCTTTTTAAAAACATTATTTCTTTGTCTTTGGCTGCTTTGCATTTTGAATATGATTAGCATGAGTGTGATTGTTTTGATATTTTGCTTCCTTTTTGTTCTCTGAGCTCCCCTCTGTGGTTTTGTGTCTATCCTTCATTTATGGAAATTCTCAGTCATTATTGTTTCAAATATCTCTGTGTTTAGTTCTCTTTTTCTTCTCTTTCCTACATTCCCATTACACATATGTTGTACCTATTACAGTTATCTCACAGTTCTTTGATATTCTGTTATATCTTTGTCATTCTTTTTCTTCCTTAGCATTTCAATTTTGGAAGTTTCTATGGCATTTCTTTAAGCCCATTGACTCTTTTCACAGTTGTGTCTGTACTGTAGTGGCAAGGTGTGAAAAGGGAGGAAGTGTTTGAAATCCTATGATTAGGTCTCAGTCTTTTAGTAAGTCTATGAACCTGGGTTGTGACCCTAACAAATGCTTCTCAGTTTTTGTTTTTTGTTTCATTCTTTCTCCCTTATATGAGATGAGAGGTCTAGAGGGGGCTAGGAGTTGGCATTTTCTTGCCCCAGATTGGTTAGGTTCTAGTAAAATCTAGTAAAACATTTTCTTTTGAAAGCAGATCTTGATTAAAAAAAATGCTCTGGGCATATTTCAAAATGGCTGCTTTTCCCCTCATTCTGACAGTAACATAAAGGGATTTTTCTCTAGTCTTCACTGTGGGAAATTGATAGAATTCTTATAGGTAAATATCACAAACATGTGGCAGCCCTTGGAGGTTTAACTCCAAATTATCTACATTGAGCCTCCAGCAATTTGCCAAGTATAATTTCTGTACTGGTTCCCCCAAAGGTTTCTGTTCCTGGGCTGCTGCTTCTGTAAAGCTGTGGTTCTCTGTATCTGCCCATCTGCCTTTCCAGTTTCTGAGGAAGTTATTTTCTCTGTGACTTCACTTCTCTAATGAATCTCAGAGAGTCACTTATTTTCATTTTATTCAACTTCTTTCTCATCGTGAGGATCAAAGTGATGACTTCCAAGTCCTTTAGATGCTGGGCCAGAAATCAAATGTCACTTCATTTGAATAATATTCCAGTGTATATATATATTAGATCACAGAATTTCTAAGTCTTAGCAATTAATGATTTTTATTATATAAAATCCTCCATTTTCTTTGGAGAAATATTAAAAGCCAAGAATCATTATTTCTTCCTTGGTGTTTCAGAGTGAATTAGCTATAAGATATACTGATGTAGTGAATTTTCTACTGTCCTCAACTCTAGAATAAAACTTCTGATGCAATTGATCAATACTGCCTCAGAGAGAAAAAATTAATGATATATAGTGTTGGGGGATTTTATAATGGGAAGGAGATCCTGTATTCCCATCAAAGCTCACCTAGAAAGGAATTTCTCAAACAGAGCAAAGCAATTGAGATGTTGGTCAGTCTAAAATAATAACAAAATTTAACTGACTAGCATCTACTTACTCTTCTCCCAACATTTTTATTTCTAAAATTAATCTTTTTCTTTAGATAAATATATAATGTAATTATACCACAAAACTAAAAATGCATTCACTGATCTCTTTTGGAGATAATTCAAAACTTCATGGGTTGCTGAAGATTCAAATAGAGCTGTGTCACTAACTGATATCCACTCTGCCAAAAGATCTGCTCCAATTCTATCTTATATTCTGCTATTCATGTAACATATTTTAAAATTTACTTTTACCAATAGTATTATATAATAAGATGAATTACATAGAGCAGAAAGAAAAGGCGAGTTGTTTAAAATATATGTGTAGGTTATTCTCTATTTTGTGGAAGAGTGGGTAGACTAGTGTAGACAATGCTATAGTTCACAAATAGCTTTTTGTTTTGGTTTTTTTCTTGGTATACAGGAAGATTATTTTCTCAGCCTCCTTTGGAATATTGTTTTGGCTTTTGATTTATATTCTGGCCAATGGGATATAGTAAGAACTTATGCACATGACCTCCCACAAATTTCCTCAGACAATAAGGCTTACTCTCCTTTTCCTATCTGCAGCAAGTTTGGGAGCCAACTGTTTGAGATTACAGTGACACAAAGGTGGAAGAATGAGGAATCCCTCGGAAATGGCTTGGAAGAGAATCACAACGGAAAGTCAAGCAAACCTAAATTAAACTATGACTTAAGTAAGAAAAATTCTTAAATGTGATAAGTCAAAAAATATTTTTACATTTTTTTTTTGGAAGAATAGTTCAGCCTACTTTAATATCTGTACCATGATAATACACAAAGAAATCCCTACTTTAAAAATGGTAGCATAAACAAAACATGGCAGGAAAGGAAAGAAAACTTAAATCCTCAACTATTTCAATAAGGAAATTTCACTGCACCTTCCATAAAGGAAATTATCTATTTAATCAACATGTCACCCTCTTGGATTATAGTACAAAATGGGAAACATGGGAACTATCATTGTTGATGAGGTTTGGGGAACTCAGGAGGAGCAGTAGCATGGTAGAGACCAGCGATACAGAGCCTCCATCTTTCCTTCCATGATTTTTTGTTCACATGCCCATGAAGTGTTTGCCAGGGTGGCTGGGGAAAAGGCTGACTTCCAGGGAGTAGGAAATCTTGTTGATATTATAAATTGCCTCCTCACAGTAGGAGCTTTTAGAGGTTATTCAACTATGGTATTAGTATTATCCTAATTTGAGTTGCATGCTTTTAAGCATGCCTACACTTATGCCTATGTGAATCATTTTGCTCCAAAATACAAAATAGTTCTGAGTTGCTCAAGTAATACATGCACTTGGTTTCCTGTGGTCATGTACTTAGTCTTCATTAGGCTCCACTGGCAAGCCATAAGCTACTTCTGAAAAGGAGTATATTTACTTGCCAAAGAGAGAATGACTGTGCTCCAAAACCACACGGTCCCTCTGCTATGGTTGTGATTCTCCTGTTGGGATTTGCCACATTACCACAAGATCAATATAAGACTAGATCATTCACAGACACTCTTCACATTTCCTGTTCTGTCTCTATTTAGTCTGTTTCACTTCCTGAAACCTGTCCACTGTGACTTATGGGATTCCATGGTCATTAGCAGTAAAACTCCTTAGGTTTTCAATCAATGCTCTAAACACTTCTTTTACTTTTTGCCTCTAATGGAAACCTGGTTTTCTCTGAGGACATTGCTTATCCTGTAACATTATAAAAGAGGTATATGTATATTTCATTAGTTCTGGGATGGAAGTTGGAAGGGAAATGGAGGAAGTAAATAGTATTATCATTCCTCTTACCAATTTGCTTACTGATCCTCAACATTGCAGTTATATCCCAAGACCCAGGGCATTCCCCTCATTTCTTACCAAGCACACTTTTGTCTTAATTCTCTATTCATTTTGTCCCCTACTTTACCTTAAACACTAGTTTTATTTCACTCTTAGACCACTGCCTCCTATCTTTCCAGACCACTCCCCTTAACATCTCAACTTTGATGCTTATTGGGCACACAAAGATGCAGAATCTATTAATACTACCACATTTTTATTGCCCCTCAAATATCTGATTTTATCACTTCCCCCATAAGCCATATTAAATTTTGTGGTTAATATTTAGTCATTCCCTTAAAGTACTCTTCACCTTTGGACATATCTTTTATTCTCCCTATTCCCAACAAAATCACAACTTTACAGAATCTACATTGACTATTTTTTTAACTGTATTTGTACAGCTAAACATGGTTGGTGAGAAATATCCAAGCACAAAGAAGGAGTCTCAATTTATTTATTTTCATCTTGCTTATTTTTATTAATCTTTCTTTAATGCATGTATAGCTCACATTTATTTCAATTTTTTATTATGGAATATTATGGGGGTACAAATGTTTAGGTTACATATATTGCCTTTGCCTCACTTAAGTCAGAGCTACAAGCATGCCCATCCCCGAAACAGCGTGTTCTACATCCATTAGGTGTAAATATACCCATCTCCTCACCTCCTTCCACCTGCCCAACACCCAATGAATGTTGCTATTAATACCATATGTGCACATAAGTGTCAATCTGTTAGTACCAATTTGATGGTGAGCATATGTGTTGTTTGGTGCTTATTTTTCCCTTCTTGTGATACTTCACTTAGTAGAATGTGTTCCAGCTCTATACAAAATAATACAAGAGGTGCTAATTCACCATTGTTTTTTGTGTCTGAGTGGTGATCCATGGTATACATATACCACATTTTATTAATCCATTCATGTATTGATGGGCACTTGGATTGTTTCTATATCTTTGCAATTGAGAATTGTGCTGCTATAAACATTAAAGTGCAGATGTCTTTTTTATAGAATATCTTTTTTTTTCTTTAGGTAGATTCCCAGTAGTGGGATTATTGGATCAAATTGTAGTTCTACTTTTAGCCCTTTGAATTATCTATATATTATTTTAAAAGCCCAAAACAACAAATGTTAATGTGGATGCGGAGAGAAAGGAACACTCATACAATGCTGGTGGTATTGCAAACTAGTACAACCTCTATGAGAGGAGTCTCAATTTAAATTAATTGTCATAAACCTCAAGTTGACCTTAATGCAGAAAAGAAATTGTTATTCTTCCATTTTTCTTAAGGTTACGTCTTCTCTTTTCTCAATCCCTCATCTCCACCCCTAGAAAGAAACTGTAAACACTCACATCTGAAACAACCCCCAACTTTTAATAAGACAGCCAAAATACATGGGGGAAAAATTTCAAGACACTGTACATCAGATTGAAAAGAACAGTGATCTGTGAGAGATAGGAAACAAATGTGGTTTTTGTTTATTTACTCACCATATTGCCTTTGGAGAGCTTGTGGCACACAAAGGTTATGGGAAAGGAAAACCTATATAGAGCCAGGCAAACTCCTTAAATTAGGGAAATGGAGGTGAGAGTCTTGGGAGACCAGGGTAGCTATGGTATTCAGGACTGTGTACTGGAGAGAAGACAGCTCCATAGAGAGAACTTCTGAGATATGCACAGTATTCCCTTTCAGTATTCAGCAGAATATTGATAAATATGAGGAAACTGTCCAAGGCTGGAAAAGAGCCACTTGAAAGTATCAGAGAAAACTGATTTTAACTTTCTGAACATATAAACTTCAATTCTAATAATTGTTTTAATATGCTTATGTTTATTATCTTAATATCTATTTAATTTCTGAGTCAACTTTGATTGATTATTCTCCCCATAGAATGTATTATTTTCCTCCCTTTTTACATGCCTTTTATTGGATACCAGACATTGTGATTTTATAATGCCTTGAAATTTGTCTGTGAAACATTCAAATTACTTGGAAACACTTTCATCCTTTTGGGTCTTACTTTTAAGATTTGTTGGATTGGACCAGAGCATCTTTAGTCTAAGGCTAATTCTTTTTCAATAAGAAAGCAAAACTCTTCTCTGTACTCTATCCAATGCCCTGTGAATTATGTGGGTTTCCAACCTGGCAAGAGTAACACACTCTTCTCAGCCTAGTGTAAGCATTGGGAATGTTACCTGTCACAGTTTTTTCTTCAGGAAGTTTACCTTATAGTACAGGAGACATTAAGTAAACCAGCAATTACAGTCAGCATAATAGAAATAAATATAAAAGCTATGGGAGTATGGAATTGGGGCTATCAGACATGACTAAAATTATGTTAAAGTAGCTATAGAATTTTTCTCATTGGGAATGATGTTGGGCTAAATTCTAAAATGCAAAGAAAAATTATTCAGATGGAAAAGGAGAAAATAAGGTGTAAGGTGGTCCAAGCAAAGTAGATGGCATGTGAGAATGTAGTAAGGTGGGAAATAACATGTTAATTTTTGTTTGTCAGCCGTTATTACATCTTAATAGTTTAAAAATCACTGAGGAAATAGGTGAGTTCCCAGAAAGTAAACTCAGAGACACTTGAACGGAACAACATTGTGGCAACTGGGAAAGTAGATATTAGCTGGAGAATCACCTGGAAACATGCTGAGAGTAATGTTGTACCACATTTGCTTGGCCATCTGGCAATACTTCTGAACCATACTGTCAGACTAAGACAAAAATTTGGCAAGCATTGTAAATTATGACACTCAAAAACTAATGTATGTGCCTCCTACAAGCAATAAAAAGTTACAAATTAATGGGTCAGTGTTACCTCCTCTCAGAATTTTCTGTTAATTCAGCCCCATTCGTTTATGCCTTTTTTTTCCTCAGCATACTTCTTTCTGAATGTTAATTTTTTATTTTCAGATATGTGTATAATATAAATTTAGTTACTATCAAGTCTTATTCTCATCTACAAATCATTTTATTCTTCAAGCAGACAATTAATGAGTATGTGCTTAACTTCCACATGTCAATTTTCTATTTCAAATTTCATAATTCACCATTCTTTCCAAGATTTTGAAGACTGGGACATGGAGAATTACTTTAAATATGTTTCTCAAGAAATCATTTATTTATGTTCAATGTAAGCAAGAGAATTTGTTACAAAAATGGCTCTGATTTGTCACTCCCTGTATCTACAATTTTGTAATGTCAGTCCCTATGTATTCTCATCAGGAAATAGTTATATTACCCCACACCTAGATTGTGGTCTGGTGTGGTTGTATGTTTTATATTATCCAAAAAAAAAAAAAAGGATAGAAATTTGTAGTGTGCTAGTTCTTAACCTTCCCCTCAAGAGGAATTGTGTGTGGTGACTCCCTTTCTTGAACCAAACTTGCTGAAGCACAAGAGCCCATGTGTAGCAGGGTCAGCTCATCCCAGCTGAAGTGATTAGACATCATCCAGCCCCTAGCCTACTTCCTAGGTCACTGCAGAAGCCTGACACAAACTGAACTCAGAGAAAAATAATGACATATTGCTTTATGCTACTGGATTTAGCTGTGCTTTGTGTCACAGCTTTAGAGAGGCAGTGCATAACACATAAAGCATGTTATATTATGAATGTGAATAGTGATGATGCAGTATGATTTTTTGCCCTGTCTTTATCCTTACCAAAATATACTTGACCACTTTTCTTTAGTTTGCCTAACTCTACTTAATTGCAAAGGGAAGGGTTGAGTTAATTGAATTTAAGTGCAAGTGCACTGAATTGTTTGCTGAAGTGCTATCAGTGTAAGGAAAACCTTTATTTCTTTTTTTCAATTGAGATTCAATATTCTTTCTCAATATAAAGGACTTGTATATAAAACCCAAAATGTGGACACCTGCAGAGGCAGGATGTACCTCCAACTCCATATCTGGTTTAGATGACACACATATAAAGAGGATATGAAAAGGTTTGCTGCTCACATAATGAGGCTTTCTGGCAAGATCAGGACAACTACCAAGCAGGTACAAAAATAGCTTGAGAGAGCAAGGAAAGGAGATTGTTCCTTTTTTTTTCTGTAAGCTGGTTGGGTATGGGAGTGGGTGAGGGTTCCCTTGTATGGTTTGTAGTCCTCACTGGTGACAAAGGAATAACCACCCAGGCTTTCCCATCAACCTGTACAGATATGGGACAGGATGGCCACAAGGAGACGTGAAGTAAGAAGTCAAACATCAAAAATGATGTGAGGGCCTTTATTATAATTTCATATTGACATTTTTTTTCGGCATATTATGGGGATACAGATTTTAAGGTTTCAATAAATGCCCTTTCCCCCCTCCCCCCACAAGTCTGATTCTCCAGCATGACCATCCAACAGATAGTGCACATGTCACTCATTATGTATGTATATACCCGCCCCCCTCTCCCCTCCCCCCTTCCCAATACCCTGTTACTGTAGTACCTATGTGTCCACTTAGGTGCTACTCAGCTAATACCATTTTGCTGGTGAGTATATGTGGTGCTTATTTTTCCATTTTTGGGATACTTCACTCAGTAGTATGGGTTCCAGCTCTAACCAGGAAAATATAAGATGTGCTATATCACCATTGTTTCTTAGAGCTGAATAGTACTCCATGGTATACATATACCACATTTTATTAATCCATTCTTGGATTGATGGGCACTTGGGCTGTTTCCACATCCTTGCAATTATGAATTGTGCTGCCATAAACATTCGAGTGCAGGTGTCTTTTTTGTAGAGTATCATTGGATCTTTTGGGTAGATGCCCAGCAATGGGATTGCTGGATCAAATGGTAGATTCACTTGTATCGCTTTAAGGTATCTCCATATTGCTTTCCACAGAGGTTGGACTAGTTTGCAGTCCCACCAGCAGTGTAGGAGTGTTCCTCAAATCAAAACTACAATGAGATATCACTTAACTCCAGTGAGAATGGCCTTTATCAAAAAGTCTCCAAATAACAAACGCTGGCGTGGATGTGGAGAGAGAGGAACACTCATATTGACATTTACCTGATGACTGAAATGTCATATTTCATTTGTTTGACCCTTTCAAGTAAGGTAACATGGTGTTCAGTGAGAACTGCATCTGAAGTCAGTAAGGGAGGTGAGAGTACCATTGACTGCCTTCTTTAGGAACCTAGCATTCACTATCAGTGAGATCTGGACCTCTCAAAAGGAAAAGGAGTCTTTTAATGAGGCCCTTGTGTAATGTGTAGCTCATATTGTGGGAGCAAGGATATGTGTGACCTGTTTTACATATATATTAGAGACAAGAGATTCCTAGGGTTGGAAAGGCTGAGAGACCACATATAGAAGGCAACCTTGTTAAGGATATTGTTATTTTAGCCACTGGATGACAGGACAGACAGTGTAGAAAGGGGGTGAGGATTAAAAGCTATCAGTGGGTAAGCATAGAAAATGAAGTCAGTTTATTTCAAGAAAGAAAGTTAAATTTTATCTGTGAGAAATCATATTCATGAAAAAAATAAAACTAATGAGTACAGGTTTATTTAAACACACACACATATAATTCTTACCCCCTGAAAATAATGGTTATTAAGTATATGTGACTATGAAAGTAAAAGGGAGAGGAATAAAGTCTAGAAAAGCAGAAAGGACATATGGGGTAATACATAGAGTGGCAATTATTAGAAAGAACACAAAAATAGAATTTGGGAAATGAAGTTACAAAGTAGAAATCAGTGAGATGAAATTTTATTTCTATTTTTTTGCATTATGGGTATAAAATATATTATCTGCAGTTATTTTATATTTCAATTAAACAACATACATTTGTTTATTAAAGAAATGAAATGCAATAGCACCAAAAATCATATCACTTTACCTATTTCCTTTCCAAAATTAGTATAAAGGATTGTATAGAAAAATATAAACATACATACATAAAAAGTATATAGAAACCTTAACATATCATCAAAAAATGATTTTATATATTTTAACTTTTAATTTTTCATAACAAGATTATATAATAATAAGATTCTGCTATAATTGAGGGGAAATTTACATACAGTAAAATATCTAGATCAAAAATATAATAGGATATACATGAAAAGAATATTTAATATAAATATGAATATGTCAAATAGACTGTAAATAGAATGATATTATTTAACAGGTTTATTGAGATATAATTAACGTGGTATAAAATTCATGCATTCAAAATGTACAATACAATTTTTTTATTATATTCATAGGGTGTTGAAACATTACCACAATCTAATTTTCAAGCATTTTTAAACCTCAAAATGAAACTGAGTTTTTAATAGAATGTATTTTTGTCATTTTTCACTTAATACAATGCTTTGAGTTCATGCATATTGTTGTGTATATTAGTAGTTTATGTTTTATTATGTCATTAATAGTATTCTGATACATGAACATACTATGAATTGCTAATCCAGTCTCCTATTGCTAGATATTTTGATTGTTTCTAGTTTGTTGCTTCAATAAACCTTCAGGTACAAGTTTATTTTGTGTGTGTGTGCTGTTATATATTTTTTTCTCTTTAGTAAATATCTAGTCAGGGAATTGATGGGTTGTAGGGTAGCTGTATATCTAATTTTTATAAGAAAGTGACAAAAAGTTTTCTAAAATGGTTGTAGTATTTTATACTTCTGCTGCCAGTATATGAGGGTTCTAATTGCTCTACCTACTCATTAATACATAGTATTGTTGGGCATTTAAATTTTAGTCATTCTAGTCATTTAAAAGGTATATGAGATTTAAAAAGCAATGAGATACCACTACACATCTATTAGAATGGTTAAAATCCAGAACTCTGACAATATTAATGCTGACAAGAATGTGAAGGAAAAGACACTCTCATTCAATGCTGGTGGAAATAAAAAATAAATGATATAGTCACTTTGGAAGACAGGTTGACAATTTTTTGTAAAACTAAACATACTTTTCTATATGACTCAGTATCACCACTCCTTGATATTTTCAAAGGAGCTAAAAACTTATGTCCAGACAAAAACATGAAAATGTATGTTTATAGCAGCTTTATTCATAGTTGCCAAAACTTGGAAATTACCAAGATATCCTTTAGTAGGTAAATAAATAAATGAACTGCAGTATATCCAGCCAATGAAATATTTTTCAGCATTAAAAATAAATGAACTATCAAACCATGGAAAAACATGGAGGAATTTAAAATGCATATTTACTGGATGAAAGAAGCCAATCTGAAAAGGGTACATACTGTATGGTTCCAACTATATGACATTCTGCAAAAGACAAAACAATAGAGGCGGTAAAAAGATCAATGGTTCACAGGACTTGTGGGAGGGAGGAAGGAATAAATACAAGATAGAGTATTTTTAAGGCAGTGAAAATACTCTACATTGTACTGTAATGATGGACATACACCATTATGCATTTGTCCAAAATTATAGAATGTACAACACCAAGAATGAATCCTTATGTAAACTATGGATATGAATGATAATGATATATTAATGTTGGTTCAATAACTGTAACAAATGATTTTTCACAGATAAAATTTTAACTTTATCTCTTGAAATAAACTGACATCATTTTCTATGTTTACCCATTGATAGTTTTTAATCCTCACCACTCTCTACACTGTCTGTTAAATACTACTTGATCTTGGTGAATGATCTTTGTAATGTGTTATTGAGTTTCATTTATTAGTATTTTGTTGAGGATTTTCTATCTATTTTCATCAGGGATATTGGCCTGTAGTTTTGTTTTTTTGTTGTGTTCTTATCTGGTTTTCCTATCAGGGTAATGCTGGCCTCATAGAATGAGTTTGGGAGTGTTCCCTTCTCTTCAATTTTTTTGAAAAGTTTGAGTAGAATTGGTATAAATTACAGCTTTTGTTCTTGTATTGGGTTTGTTCAGGTTTCCTTTTTCTTCAAGGTTTTAATATTGTTAAATTGTATTTGTCTAGGAATTTGTGCATTCCTTATAGATTTTGGAGTTTGTTGAGGTGTAATAGTCTCTATGCATTCTCTGTATTTCTGTGGTTTCACTATGTTCTTTTTAACAAGCAGCTTTCTATGGAATTAACTGAATGCAAACTCGCTCACTCCCACCCCCAAGAAGGCATCAATCTGTTCATAAGGGATGCACCTCTGTGACCTCAAACCCCTACCATTAGGCTTCCCTCCAACAATGGGGATAATATTTCAACATGAGGTTTGGAGAGTCAAATATCCAAACTATAGAAAGAATGTTTCATGTGTTGATGAACAAAAGTGTATTCTGCCATAGGTGGTTGAAAGTTTCTGTAAATGTCAGTTAGGACTATTTAGTATCTTATTTAGCTTAACTCTGAGGTTTCTTTGTTTATTTTCTGTCCGTTACTGAGAGTAGTCTATCTCTCTGTCTAGAATTATCAATATTTGTTTTATATACTAGTGTGCTTCAGTGTTGGGAGGATAGATATTTATAATTGTAATATCTTCTTATTGGATTGTCTCCCTTATCAGCATATAGTGCCCTTATTTGTCTCTTTTTATAGTCTTTGACTTGTATATTTTATTTGATATAAATATAGCTATTCCTGTTCCTCTTTGGTTTTCACTTGCATGGAATATATTTTTCCATCCCATCACATCTAGTCTATGCATGCCTTTATAGGTGAAGTGGGTTTCTTGTTGGGAGCGTATTAGTTGAGTCTTGTTTCTTTATACATTCAGCCACTCCATGTCTTTCAATTGGAGAACCCAGTCCATTTACATTGAATGTTATTATTAATGGATAAGGACTTACTACTGATGTTTTGTTACTTGTTTTCTGGTGGCTTTGTATATCCTCTCTTCTTCCTTTTTAAATATCTTCCTTTGTGGTGAAGTAATTTCCTTTGGTAGTATGTTTTAATTTGTTGCTTTTTATTTCTAGTGTATCTATTATAGGATTTGGCTTAGTGGTTACCACAAGACTTACAAAAAACATCTTGTAAATATAACAAGTTATTTTAAACACATGACAACTTATTTTTGAGCATAAAGAAAAAATTGAAACAAAGGAAAAACTAAAGAAAAAGTCTACACTTAATTACATCTTTCCTACATTTTGAATTTTCTTGTTTTTAATTTATATATTTTTATATTGGGTATCTCTTAACAGGTTTTGTGGGTTTTTTGTTTTTGTTTTTGTTTTTAGATTTGTCATTTATTGTTCATACTATAGTTAGGAGTAGATTGCATGCTACAATTACTGTGTTAATGTGTTCTGAGTTTGCTTATGTACTTATCTTTATGACTGGGTTTTATACCTTCACATGTTTTCTATTTGTACAATAGTGTTTTTTTGGTTTTTTTTTAGATTAAAGAACTCCATTTAGTATTTCTTGTAAGACAGAGTTGGTGGTGATGAATTTCTGTAACTTTTTTTTGCCTTTAAAAACCTTTTTTCTTTTTCATGTCTGAAAAAAAGCTTTATTAGAGACAGAATTCTTGGTAGGCAGTGTTTTTCATTCATCACTTTAATATATCATCCCACTTTCTCCTGGCCTGAATCATTTCTGTTAAGAAATCTTTTGCCATCTCCTTTATATATTATTTTCTGCTTTTATCTTGCTGTTTGTAGGATTTTTTTCTTTGTCCTTGACCTTTGAGAGTTTTATTATTATATACCTTGGGGTGGTTTTATTTTAGTTTAATTTGTTTTGTGTTCTCTGACCTTACTGTACCTGGATATTTATATCTTTCTAGGTTTTGGAAAGTTTTTTCATTATATCTTTGAATAAGATTTCTGTCCCTTGTACTTACTCAGCTCCCTCTTGAACATCAATAATTCCTAGATTTGCTGTTATGAGGTGATTTCCTGTATCTTGTAGGTATTCTTCATATATTTTCATACTTTTTTCTTTTTTCTTCCATGACTAAATATTTTTAATAGCCTGTCCTTGAACACATTGATTGTTTTCCTTTGCTTGAGCCATTAGAGTGTTGAGAACCTCTAATGAATTTTTCAATTCAGCAGATATATTTCACAGTTCCAAGACTTCTGTTTGATCAGTATTATTATTGTTATTTAAATATTTTTGTTAAATTTCTCTAATAAATTTATGCACTACTTTATGTGTTATTTTGGAGATCACTGAGTTTTCTTTAAGATACTATTATGAATTATTTATCAGAGAGCTTGCATATCACCATCTCATTGGTCTCACTCATTGAGTCCTTATTTTGTCTGTTGGGAAGGAGACGTTTTCCTATTTGACATTATTTCTTATGGATATATATCTATGTCTTCTCATTTAAAGATTAGTTAGTTATTACTGTATTCTTCATCTGGCTTGTTTTGTTTTTTTATTGAGTACATTTGCTCAGATTTTTTTCCAATATGCCTCTTGATTACACTTATGTATCTGGGTCACTGATTTATTTTCAGCACTAGATGGAGCCTTAGGTCCAGATTTGTCTCAGCTCTAGAAAACTCGGAACACAGCCCTTCCCATATGGGGGGGGTTCAAAAGGGATATACTTAAATAATGAGTGTGATGTGCACCACCTGGAGGATGGACATGCTTGAAGCTCTGACTCAGCAGAAGGGGGTGGGGGAGGTGGTGGCAAGGGCAATATATGTAACCTTAACAACATTTGTACCCCCATAATATGATGAAAAAATACAATTAAAATAAGGGATATATCAGCAGTATGAGAAAGCTGGCTAGGGGTTCACACTTAGGAGACCTGTAGAACATACCTGTAGAACATACAATGTGATGGTGCTGAATAGCCACTTTGACTTGTCACCGCTTTGGCTGATATACACATCAGAATTTCCCAGTCTGAGGTTGCTAGTCCTGCCTCCTCCCTTTTGTCTCTGGCTGTTTTTAGGAGTTTCTCTTCCTTCGTGCACTCAGAGTACTTCCCTTGGTTTGTGGCAAAGACAGGTATCCTGGCAGGAAACCCAAGATGGTAAAGAAGTTCAATCTTACTCTTTCCAGCGTAGTAACTGCAAGTCTGGCCAGGGGAAAATTTTACACACTTGGTGCCTGGCAGATTGAAAAGAGTGTCATGGATATAAGAGTTTGATTCTTTCACCATCTGCACAAAGATTTTTCACTTCTCTGTGGCCCTAGGAACTGTCTCATCCTCATATTTAAGTTCTGAGATATTCCTGGTGATAATCTCAACACTGTATATTTGTTTTTGTTTTATTGTGGTCAGCAGTGAAGTCAGCTTGCTATTCTGATTTCTGTCCCTGAAAAATTGTATACTTAATATTTTCACAGCTTTTTTTAGTTGTATGAAGATGACCTACAAAATTTAATGGTATTTAGACAATGTAGAACTAAAAATTTCTAAATATATTACAGATCCAGAAAGGGCCACTCAATTGTTCAAGAAAATTCTCTAAAATTTTGTGGAAAATTGCAACTCTAAGAGATCATTTCTGAATTTTTTCCCATTTAATCCCTACCACAAATACTAGGGGGAGTATACTTATTCATATTTTATAATATGTCAACAGGTTCAGAAAATGATGCAGACAATTTGGAGACAGACTTTATTATTGTTATTATTATTTTTTACAGCCTTATTATCATGTTCATGATCAACATTTGTATGAGACTTTCCAGAATAGTAATGATTAAGGACACCTCCTTTTCTAGAAACATTCTAATGTAATGAAGATAAAGTCTTCTCCTTAACCTTCTTACAGAAGATTGATTAACATCCACAGTAAAAATAAGATATCTCTTTCTAGAAAGGAGGATACGTAAATGCTATGCTCTGAATGTTTGTGTCTCCCCAAAATTCATATGTTGGAACCTAATCTCCAATGTGATGGTATGAATAGGTGAGGCCTTTGAAATGTAACTAGATCATAAAGGCAGAGCCTCATGAATGACATTTGTGCCCTTTTAAAAGTGGCTTCAGAGAGCTGCCTTGTCACTTCCAGTATGTGAAGACAGTGGAAAGGTGCTATCTATGGATCAGAAAGCAGGATCTCACCAGACACAGAATCTGTTGTTACTTTGATAATGGATGTTCCAGCCTCAAAAATGTGAAAAAATAAATTTTTATTGTTTGTAAGGAACCCAGATTATGGTATTTTGTTCTTAAAGCCCAAATGGGCTAAGACAGTAGGTGAGTAGTAGGCAAAACTGTATGTATTCATTAAAAACATATATAACCACATTGGAAATCTCAAAGATTCTACCAAAAAAAAAAAAAAAAACTACTAGAACTAATAATTCAGTTGAGCAAGTTGACAGGAGACAAGGTCTGTGAACCTAAATTGCATTGTATTTCTACATAGTATCAATGAGAAAGTAGAATTTTAATTTATCTCTATCAATCTAGCTCTGTGTCTATCTAACAATATGTACATAGGGACAAGTCTAACCTAATACATTCAAGATTTGTACACAGAATTCTATGAAATATTAATGAAATAAATCAAGGAAGGTATAAACAGAGGGATGTTGTGTCTATAAATTAGAAGACTCAAATTTGTTAACAGCTCTCTCCAAATTGATTATATGGATTCATTGCTATCCCAATTAATATCCTAGCAGGGTGCATTTTAGAAGTCAACATACTTCCTAAAATTTGCCTAGAAAAACAGCACCTATAATTCCAGCACTTTGAAAGGCTGAGGCAGGAGGCTCACTTGACACCAGGAGTGTGAGACCAGCCTGAGCAACATAGTGAGACTCCCATCTCTGGAAAAAAAAAAACAAAAACAAAAAACACAATTAGCTGGATATGGTAGCATGTACCTGTAGTCCTCATAACTCAGAGGGTGGAGGCAGGAGGATCACTTGAAGCTCATGAGTTTGAGGCTGTAGCAAGCTATTATTGTGCCAGTACACTCCGTTCTGGGCAACAAAGTAAAACTCTGTCATAAAATAAATAAAGAAATTAGAATGCCCAAAATAATTTTGACAAAGAAGAATTTGAGGAATCTACTACCTGATTTAACACTTATAATTAAGTTAAATAATAAAAGCAATGTGAAATTTATTAAATTAGATACATACATACATGCAACAGCATAAGGGAGTCCCGTTATAGACAGTTAACTTACATTGACAAAGATGCAAAGGAAAATCAACGCAAAAAGGAAGGCCTTTTTAATTAGTGGTGCTAAAACAATTGAATGCCTGTACAAAGAAAAAGTTCCTTAATCCATACTTTTTATCATATATGAACATCAGTGAATTAGTATTTTTAATCTATTTATGTTTGTGTTTATGCATTTTCTTCATATGCATTCAATAATTTATATAAATTGGGAAGCATTTGTACCAGGTAAGTTTATGGGTTTTGGAATCAAGCTTCAAACAGGGTTCAAATTAAAATCTTCACTTTAATGTGACTTTGCAAATATAATTCGTCTTTTAGAAGCTCAGTTTTATTATTTGTAAAACCATTACATTTATATTTACTAAATTATGTTATTCACATAGATTATAATATTTTTAAAAGATTTGCTGATAATTAATTTGTAGTAGGTATCAGCCTAAGAACTTTAGATACATTGACTGACTCTTTTATTCCTCAAAACACATCTATGATGTGTTACTTTTAATCCAAATTTTGCATATGAGAAAAGGAGGCACATAGAAGTTAGGCAACATGTTTAGTAGTAAAGACTCCGTAAGTGTTAGATCTAAAATTATAACTCAAACTGACAGAGACCCTACTGTATTAATCACTCTTCTCTAGTGTTAACACTATGATCCTTTTGAATAAGATATGTTTATGCTGTAATATTTATAGTACATATGCCATACAGCATATGTATCCATATTTCCTTATGAATAAATTATATAAAAAATACATGAATCATTTTTGATAAATCAGTGTTATTATCAGTAATTCAATATTGGCAATGTAGGTTACAAACTATTGGGTAGTGGGTTTTTTTCCCTATGATTAATCATACCATGATGGTTTTCACTTTGTATTGTGCTAGAAAGTATTGTTTTTTCCTTCCTTCCTTCCTTCCTTCCTTCCTTCCTTCCTTCCTTCCTTCCTTCCTTCCTTCGTTCTTTCCTTCTTTCCTTCCTTCCTTCTTTCCTTCCTTCCTTCATACCTTTCTTCTTTCCTTCCTTCCTTCCTTCCTTCTTCCCTCCTTCCCTCCTTCTTTCTTTCTTTCTTTCTTTCTTTCTTTCTTTCTTTCTTTCTTTCTTTCTTTCTTTCTCTCTCTCTCTCTCTCTCTCTTCCTTCCTTCCTTCCTTCCTTCCTTCCTTCCTTCCTTCCTTCCTTCCTTCCTTCCTTCCTTCCTTCCTCTCTCTCTCTCACATTCTCTCTCTCTCTCTCTCTCTCTCTCTCTCTCTCTCTCTCTCTCTCTCTCTCTCCCTTCTTTCTTGAAGCCTATTAGCTGCCACTTCATGTTATATGTTAGTAAAATATTTTTTTTTCTTGCAAGGCTTGTTCTCATCTAGATAACAAAACTTGCAATTTAATGTTTATGAAAAAGTAGAGTTAACAACTTGATATGTTCTCCACAAAATATAAATTTTGATGAATTGAGTTTGGGGCCAGTTATTATGTTGGTCAGAAGTTTTTGAAAAATTGCATCATCATTCTTAATTTTGTTGTCAAAAGTGTAACAATACTTTTTATAATTGTTTGTCATTAGGAAAATTTTTATAAATATCATATCCTCTTGCTTCAGGTAGATTCATGTAATTTAGTATGTTTACTTATATAGACTGTCAAGATGATACTGATGTTACAGAGCAAAGATAGAAAAGTGATTTGAAAATGTGTATTATAAATCATTAAGTATTTTATATTACTCATATTCTAATGAAAATTAATTTAAAAAATTCCATAATAGCAATTCTTTCTTTGGATGGTAGGATGTAGTATATCCATGGTAAGACAAATTTATATCACTGTACCAGTATCTTAAAATCTCAGAGGTGAGTTATATGTGTATGAATTGGTATAAAGAAAATGTAAGTTTTGTGTTTTTTTGTAGAAGTATAAGAAGGGAGGAAAGGAAGATAATAACTGGCAGAATAGGTAGGGATTTTTAATTTGCATTTGTATTTTTGTCATGATCTCTGTATAATTATAAAAATGATTTTTCAAATTAAAAATACATAGTCAAAATAAGAGTGGTTTCCATGATAATTCTAACTGCAGAGAGACCAAAATTGTATATCAGTATTTCAAAGAAAGTTTAGCCTTCTTTATATTAGATAGGCAATATTTTGACATTCTAGTTAGTGACTTACAGTGAAAAAATGAAATCATCCATAAACATTCCTTTAAGATGATAAGAAGAAAAACATATAATATTTCTAAAGGCCAGATTCTTTGTTCTCAAAGAGGGTCATTCCATGAAATACAATACAGGTTAGAACAATTTGAATGGTATGATTTGTAGACTGTTCATTGGTTTTCATCTTCAAATAGGTGGAAATTACTACAGGCAACATACTAACAAATGTAACATGTTACCATTTTATTAATTGTGAATATTGTGTCCAGTCAGTTACAAAATTAATTTCAATTAAAATAAGTTTCTCAAAATTTCACTTGAATTACTTTTCTTAGGAAATTTTAAAATGCTCTTGGAGGTCATGTTTATTTGGATCACATATATACTGAACTTTAAACACAGTTCCAAATTGGAAGCGTAATTCTTTTTTTTTTTATTTTTATTTTAGTGTATTATGGTGGTACAAGTGTTAAGGTTACATATATTGCCCATGCCCCCTTCCCCCTCGAGTAAGAGCTTCAAGCATGTCCATCCCCCAAACATTGCACATCCTACTCATTTGGTTGTATACACCCATCGCTTCCTCCCCCCTCCCATCCTCCTGACACCTGATAAATGTTAGTCCTATATGTCCACTTAGGTGTTGATCCGTTAATACCAGTTTGCTGGTGAGTACATGTGGTGCTGGTTTTTCTATTCTAGAGATACTTAACTTGGTAGAATAGGTTCCAGCTCTATCCAGGAATATACAAGAGGTGCTATATCACCATTGTTTCTTAAAGCTGAGTAGTACTTCATAGTATACATATACCACATTTTATTAATCCACTCATGAATTGATGGGCACTTGGGTTGTTTCCACAGCTTTGCAATTGTGAATTGTGGTGCTATAAACATTCAAGTGCATGTGTCTTTTTCCTAAAGTGACTTTTGATCTTTTGGGTAGATGCCCAGTAGTGGAATTGTTGGATCAAATGGTAGATCTACTTGTATCACTTTGAGGTATCTCCATATTGCTTTCCACAGAGGTTGAACTAGTTTGCATTCCCACCAGCAGTGTAGGAGTGTTCCTCTCTCTCCACATCCATGCCAGCATTTATTGTTTGGGGACTTTTTGATAAAGGCCATTCTCACAAGAGTTAAGTGATATCTCATTGTGGTTTTGATTTGCATTTCCCTGATGATTAGAGATGTTGAACATCTTTTCATATGTTTGTTGGCCATTATTCTGTCTTCTTTTGAGAAGTTTCTGCTCATATTCTTTGCCCATTTTTTGATAGGGTTGTTCGATTTTTTTCTTGCTGATTTTCCTGAGTTCCAAATAGATTCTAGTTATCAGCCCTTTATCAGATGTGTAGCTTGCAAACATTTTCTCCCATTCTGTGGGTTGTCTGTTTGCTCTCTTAACAGTTTCTTTGGCTGTGCAGAAGCTTTTTAATATGATCAGGTCCCATTTGTTTATTTTTGTTGCTGTTGTGATTGCCGTTAGGGTCTTCATAAATTATTTGCCTAGGCCAATGTCTAGAAGGGTATTTCCAACATTTTCCTCTAGAATTCTAATAGTTTCACACCTAAGGTTCAAATCTGTTACCCAGCATGAGTTGATTTTTGTGAGAGGACAAAGGTGTGGGTCTTGTTTCAGTCTTCTGCATGTGGCTATCCAGTATTCCCAGCACCATTTATTGAATAAGAATTATTTTCCCCAGTGTATGTTTTTGTCTGCTTTGTCGAAGATTAGTTGGCTATATGAGGATGGTTTTATATCTGGGTTCTCTGTTCTGTTCCACTGGTCAGTGTTCTTGTTCTTGTACCAGTGGAAAGCTGTTTGAATGACTATAGCCTTGTAGTATAGTTTGAAGTCTGGTAAATTGATACCTCCTATTTTGTTTTTATTGCCTAGGATTGATTGTGCTATGCGGGGTCTTCTCTGCTCATGGGTCAGCAGAATGAACATTGTTAAAATGTCTATGCTACCCAAAGTGACCTACAGATTCAATGCAATCCCTATCAAAATACCATCATCATTTTTCACAGATATAGAAAAAAATAATTTTATGCTTTATATGGAACAAGAGAAGCGTAATTCATTGATTGTTGTACTCAGAACAACAAGGTACAATAAATATACATTTGGGAAGAGGAAATGACTTCCCTTCAAATATGAATTTTGTTGAGAAAACAACCTAAGTTCTTATCCATTATTGAAGGTGGAAGAAATTAAGAATAATTAAGAGTATTAATAAATTTAATGAGAAAACTAGTTTTACTGATTTGTAGTGTGTCTACCTAATTGAGAAACATGAAGACCTAATGATCATTTTTTCTTATATCCCAGATCCTGAATCCAAATTAAGGTGTCACTTGTCAAAGGCCTGTATAGCTGAGGTGTATTCTTGTACACTAAACAGAAATCTAACCAGGAAGCTCACACCTGCTCTGGAAAAGATTCCCTGCTCAAAATCTAACACAAAAATCTGTTTTTGAATGATATCAACCACCATTGGATAGAGAAGGATAAGCAGTTGGTCGTCAGTATAGTCTTTCCATTTACTGGGAAATTTCCTGGCAAAGAGAGAGAGCCCATGACCCCATTAAATCTCCTTGAAAACATGCTAATGAGAGACCTTCTGCCAAATGTATTGTTGGTATGATTTGGTGAGAGTGTCTGTGTACAGAATGATTTAGAAAGATTAACCTGGTCTGCTGAGAATTGCTTATGGTGATGAAACCTGGAATCTATCATTTTGTGGGACATGACTGCTTCATAAGAAATGTCAAATAATCTTAAACTAGTAGAGTATAAAAAGAAGTTTTGTGGTCATGCAGCTTCCTTTTATTCAAGTGATGGATGCATGCATCTCTTACAGTTATTGATTATTAAATCTCGATTAGAGTTTGTGCTAATGTGGCAGGAAAGGACCTAGAAAGCTGCTGAATGAATGATCTCAGATATCTCCCTCATTCAGGTTACATGTGTGCATGGACTTATTAGTAAAGTTTCTTAGGAAATAAGATTTCATGTTTGTGTGGTCTCATTTGAAAATCCAATCACGTGTGTTTGCTCAGATTATTGCTGAGAAATTGCCTTTCATAGCCTGTATCATAATAGCTAATAAAATGGAAGGAATGAAAACTATGATGAGAATTTGTTATCCTTTGTTTTTATCTCAATCATGTCCATGTGACTCTGGACAATTTGTATACCTGCTTACAAAATTAACCTGTCTGTTTAATTATTGGCCTCTTGGTATAAGTTTTACAGTGAAATGATGGGGGATAGTTTCTTTGATCTTGTTCTGTTTCAAACTTTTACAAATACATGTTTTGGAAGATCACTTGAGTCTAAGAAGCCAAATTTGTAAGTAAAAGATGAGTCTAGCAGAAACCCATAAAAAATTATCTAGTAATTTTATTTGATGAATACTCACTGAATAGTTATGAGTGAATGAATGATTTAATGAATAAAGCAAATGTTGTACTATTATGGCCAAAATTCTAAGTCCATATCATGTGATATTGACATAAAGATGACACATTTTACCTTCATAATGGGACAATGGGTATCATGTTGAATTCCAAGCATATCATTTTAAGAGAGATACAGATACTGGTTTGCTTGTGACAGTCCTACCTTATACCTGTTTTGTGAAATAATTACTAGCAGTGGCCCTTTTTATTCTCCAAAGTATTCTGTTTATAATGATGGATTATGGGCCCTCTCTAGATATAGACAAGTATTATAGAATTTGTTTAAGAGAAAGCAATTTGCACGGTGAAGGACTAGTTATGTCTCATGTGTCACAGTTTTATTCAAGTATTTGAAAATTTTTAATAATTTATTTTCTAACAACTACAGCTGGCCAACATTGGAAATGTTTCTACGACAAGTTTTGAATTTTTCCCTCTGTAAACAGTGTGGTCTCCATGATGACTCAGAGACAGGACAACTTCTAATAACACTTTATGATTTGTTCTAAAAATAATTGTCAATAAAAAAGTATTATGCCTTTTCTGTGTTTAGAACACTATGTAGGACATGCAAGAAAGAGTTGACCCTCAAGAAAGCCACCAGTATAAGACTCACTACATAAATGAATAAAGGTAAGATCATACATGGTTAAAAGAATCAGACATTTCAGTAGAGAGGAGGGCCTTTAAGATAGTCCTTGTAGTGTGGTAAGTCTATTGTAAGTGGCACTTCAGAGTAAATTTTCTATGTCAGATTAGTGATACACACAAAATCATGGAGAAGAAAAATGTAGCAAAGTGTTAAGGAACAGTGACTAGTTTTATTTACTAACCCAGGGAGACATAATGAAAACAGATCTAGAAGTAAGAAATTGGGCGATGGTATGAAAATTATTAAATTGTATTATTTTAATTTATATTTTATAAAGGAAGTGTGCTATGAGCAGTGGAATACAAAGCAAGTTAGATAAGTCACTGAAAAATATCCTCTTTTTATGGGAGCTTGAGACCTTGATCACTAGGATCTGGAAAAAGGCTCAAAGTTGGTCCATTAACAAAGTCAGAGGAAAATGAGGAAGAAAGAGAGATAAAGAACTGGTGATGCTCTGGGAATATATAATCTGGGTCAGATTTTAATTGACTCAGGTCACAGTGAGAAGATGCTCCATTAGAAAAAGATGTCAAAGATTAAATGCTGGGCCCCTGAAAGATGGTAATAGTAAACAAAAGCCTAGTTACCTCATGATAGAATTCTGAAGAAAAAATGTCTCCCTTTTCACAACAGACATTTCTTTTTTGGAGAAAAAAGCCCTCTTTATATACATGAATTTTAAATTGACTTAAAGTAGTTAGGAACTTTTCTGAGGAGTGAAATTTCCAGCCATATCTGTGAGACTATTATATTTTTTGGTCTAATTCCTAGGGGAATGTTTTCTCCTCTCCCACCATTTTGTCCATATGGTTAAAAGTAGATTGTACATTGCTTACATATATGTGATACTTACATATATAAATATCAGTGTATGTTGGGGTAAAACATTATTTTAAATAATTCAATGTGGAAGCAACACTACTTCTGTACTCTGTGTGTTTATGAAGAGTGGCCATTGGTTTGTCACCACAGAGTTTGATACTGCACCTATGACCCTTGTATTCTTCCTGAAGGTTGCACTTGGAAACACTTATGTGGCTCCTCACTGCCACCTGCCAGGCTGGTTTGTCAGAGACCTTGTTTCCCAGCAGGCCCCAAGTAGTTATGTTGTTTGAAGCTGTGCTTCAGTGAATCTTTAAAGTATATCTCATGCCTTCTCGACTTTCTGAACAATAGCTACAGGAAAGAAGCATCTTTATTCTTGTTGATATGCCAAGAATGAGTATTAAAGAAACCCACTCTTTGCAGAAACTCCTAAAAATTCAAAACTATTACTCTAGCATCTAAATTTTATTCTAATTTGTCAGTAGAAACATATCCTCAGACTTGTATTTCTGTTAGTAAGAGTTAATCCTCAAGCTTAAATTTGAAAAAAACATATTTTAAATAGCAAATTCAAAGAAACTTACTAAAAGTTGAACCTATATTAAATGAAGAAACAATAATTAATCAGGATTATTGAAATTGAACTGCTTTTGAAAATGAACTTTCTCCATATTCCCGAGTCTATGACATGACTATTTTTTCCAGTGGTTATTGCCCTATTCAACTGCTTATTTCTCAAGCTGACTGCCTCCCTAAACCCAAATTAGAGAAATAGTGACTGTTGGGTGAGCCCCTGCCTTCAAATGTCTAACATACCAGACATGGAGGAGGGAATGAAACAAAATATTATGTGCTGAATATTTGCAGTTTTTATAGGCCAACATTGAGGCCTGGTTAAGAAAAGGGCTCAGAAGAGCCTGAGGAGAGTTTGGTCAAGGAGAGAATCTTTGTCATCATTCATAGATTTGTAGGTGGAGTTGAATAAATATGTGTATATAAAGTAGTTAACCCAGTACCTAACTCAAGCTAAGCTATCAAAAATTGATGGTTATGAAATACAATTTAAAAATCAATTAGAATATGAAGGTACTATACTATTCTGATCACTTTATGTATGTTGTTAAAGAATATTCTCCTTGTCTCCATACAGACATTAACAGACTCTACCAAACACTTCCAGCAGCCTAAGGCCACATCCCTGGGACCCAACACCTTTTGAGTTCCTGTCTAAAAATGCTTAGGTTTGTCAAATTTATTTACTATTTGTTCTAGCCAAGAGCAGTGGCCATTGACCTCCCTTTATAGAGCATTTACTAAAAGGGTTATCATTGTGAATCCTTTCTCTGTCCCAAGGTGTATAGGTAAATCCTACAACTCAAAAGTGTCTTTCTCAAAGATCTGAAAGCCATTCCTTTGAAATGTAATCATCAGGAAGAATATGGCTTCTGACTCAATCTCTGTGGGAAGATAGTATCCTAACTCAGATAATTGCCAGATAATGGAAAAGCTGGCCTAATTGCCTTTAGACTGGGACTATCCTTTGTAATTTTTCACTTCCTTGACTCTACTGAGCTCCTGCTCACCCCTACTCTTCTCCCCTGATCCTCTCTTTAAGAGGCCGAGTCACCACTGTACAAACTGAAGTTGGGTTCAGTTCACACTGGACTTTCTTGTGTATTGCAATAACATATTACTGATCAAAATCTCTCCTTATTGCTTTAGCATTTGGCTTTGTTTATCTTTGACAATTGTTCTGTCCTTTCTATTTTATAAATGAATAAATTCAGGCTTGGAGAATTTCAATAAAGTTTTTGAAGATGGTACTATTATTCCCACTTTACAGATGAGAACTGAAGCAGAGTATAATTAGTAGCTTGCCCAAAGTCATACAGTTAGTAAGTGATAAAATGGAAACAAAAATCATGTATATGTAATTGCATAATGTGAGACTGGATGATTAGGATGTAAGAAGTATAACCTGATGAATTAAATCCACAGGTGCTGGAGCCAGAATGCCAGGCTTAGTTCTGCTAATTTCACTTGCTACCTGCCTGATGTTGGGCAAGTTACTTAACCATTTTGATTTAATTTCATCATTTTTAGCACATTAACTGTGTTAATTAATTAATAATTAATAAATAATTGTTGTATTTAGCTCACTCTAGTTTTGACCCCAGAGCTGTGTGAAGCATATATAAAATCTTGTTGATGTTCTTATGGATACAATTAATATTGACCAGTTAATTCTAAAAACATAGATAAAATAAATAGAAGCCAATAAATTTCATTTTTTATTTATGTTTACCTTTAAGTTATACTTGAAGTTTTTATTCTATTTTTGTAATAAAACATTATGCCCCTAAAGAAAAGTTCCTGAATTTTGTGTGGCAGTCAATGTGTTAAAAGGCAATTTTGACAATGACTATCTCATAATGTTGTTGTAATAAATTCTAAGTGTTAATTCATGTAAATCACTTAGAAAAATGCTTAGCACATGTGAGTACTCAATATATTAACATTTTAGCCATTGCCACTATTATTGCCTCTTTATTATTGTTCTGCATTGCTATTTCATTCATCATCATTTTCCCTATCTTTCTCTTTTAATTATTGTAAAAACAAATTGTTAAATAAAATCAAATTACTTACAAGCAGCCCATCATTATGTAGGGTAAGAGAGCAATTAATGCGGACATTTTTCCTGTTCTAAGCTTTGAACTAGGGTAGGGTTAGCTGGAACTTATGTCTTAAAGTTTATGTGATGTAGGAAGACAGATAGTTGAGGAGAGGATTGATATTAGAGAAATAAAGAAAAATAAACTCAGTTTTTCAGTTTTCCAACAAGCTGTGGAAATTCAAGACCAAGGCAATAAAGAGACACCTTATGAAAAAGGCTTTTTAGCATTCCTAAGGCAAGGTCCTGATATAATCAACAGGTATATCAGAATATAAGACTACATGAAATGTTTATTTTTTTGAGATTTTCCCTATACTGGCACATCATGGAGTATTCTACAGAGGAAGTGAATGCTTGCCCTGTCTTGGTAGAGGTCAGTGGAAAAGAGAGATGAATAAATAGAAATAAACAATGGACAAATAAATAGAAGTCATTTGTGTCTCAAAGACCAAGTGAAGATCAGTTCCCTAAATCAGAGAATGTTCTGATGGTGGTATCTAAAAGAAGGCTCAGACAGTTTGAGCTGCTTGTTGTAATAGTAGGCACATGCCCCTGACTTTTGAGGAGAGGTAATCACAACAGCTAAGCTCAGGTTCAGCATAGTTCCTTTCTCTTCCTAAAGCAATGGCTATATAAGTCATCTAGTGAATGGACCAAAAAGCAGTCTCACCTACACCTACAGACTCAGAATCAAGTGGGGTAAACCAGATCCTGAGCCTTATGGAGGGGTTCAAATGTTGGCTGACAGAGCAATGTCATGTGCCTCAGATAGTGATAAGAAGATCCTGTGTACCAGAGGTCAAATGGAGACACGTTTGCCTAAGTGCAGATAAAAGTAGGAGCTTATAGCTACCTTAGCTGATATCAGCAGTGCTAGGAGATCAGATGATCAAAAGTTAACCTGGAGGACTGTAGACCTCATTGGGAAGTATATAGTGAGAATAACTATGGGTCAGGCTCCTCTTCCTAGTTCATGGTGCCTTGTAATTGAATCTATTCCAGGAAAAGAAAAGAATGAACAAAACCAATATAATTTACAGATAAATCATAAATTTATCATAATTTACATTTTTCATGGTAGATATTCTGTCTCACCATACTCAAGTGATAAATGAGATTTAGTTATAAGAAATTTCAATGCATTTAATTGTTGTGAATCTTGACTTGTGGCTAGAAATGCCTCCTTTGTTTATTTATGATTACCAAGAGTGTCTCCACCCTATTCACCCCAACTACTCAGTTGATGGGATTGGCCATCCCTGCAGGCAAATACAATCCATCTAATCACCGAATAGCCAGAGATGCTCAGTTAATCACTTCAAGCTAACAATATATTCTCACAATATGATTTATTTTTCCAGAGCTCTGGCTTGTTGGTGCTGAGTCTCTAGCTAACATCTGCAATAAAGCACAGTTTTCATAACAGACTGGGTGATTAACCCTTAGAGATATCATATCACCCATGGAGCAGATTTCTGGACTCCAATCTAGGCCTAATGAATTAGATCAAGTGGAAGCAAGGACTGGGAATCTGCATTTTATTTGTACCTCAGGTAATTCTTTATGTGTGCTTAAGTTTTTCACTTTGCATATTGTTCTTTAACATAGAACTTATATCTGAAATACAAAATAGATGAGAAGAATTAAAACTTATGATGCTTTTTTGTATTCAAAAAGAAGATCCTATTTATGTTTAACATAATTACCAAAATAATATTTCTGTCATCACAGATTTCACTATCAAGATCTTAAGTCAAAACAAACATACAAAAAAAAAAACACCAGAAAATCTTGAAGGAGGCCACAAACTATAAAATTTTAGCCATTACGCCAGCTATTTTTGATATTAAAGTGCTTTATTATTTATTTATTAATTTATTTCTTATTTCAGCATATTACTGGGGTACAAGTGTTTAGGTTACATATAATGTCTTTGCCCCACCAGGGTAAAAGCTTCAAGCATGCTCACCCAACAGATAATGCGCACTGCACCCATTAGGTGTAAATATACCCATCCCTTCCTCCCCCTCCCACCTCCCCAACACCTGATGAATGTTACTACTATATGTGCACATACGTGTTGATAAGTTAATACCAATTTGATGGTGAGTACATGTGGTGCTTGCTTTTCCATTCTTGTGACACTTCATTTAGTAGAATGGACTCCAGCTCTATCCAGAATAATACACAAGGTGCTATATATAAGGAGCAACAGCCATTCCAGGTGGAAAGGAATCAGCAAAAGTACTCAGGAAGTATGAATAATCAAACTGAAAGTACACCCCCCAAGGGGAACACCATCTCTCTATCAACCAAATTCAAAACACTAAAATGACAGAAGAATTTTGAACATTGTAAGAAAACTCAATGATATGCAAGAGAAAATGGATACCCAATACAAAAATATCACACACAAACACATACACACACACACACACACACACACACACATACACACACAATCCAAGACTTGGAAGAAAAATTCACTAAAGAAATTGAAATATTAAAAAAATCATCAAACAGAATTTCTGGAAATGAAGAATTTATTCAAGGAATTACATAGCAAAGTGGAAAGCCTCAAGAACAGGATATATCAAACAGAAGAAAGAACCTCAGGGATTAAAGATAACACCTTTCAATTAAATAAGTCAGATGCAGAGATAGAGCAAAGAAATAAGAGAAAACAGCAAAGCCTACAAGAAATGTAGGATTAAGTAAAGAGGCCTAACATGCGAATTTTAGGCATTTCTGAGGGTGAAGAAGATAATGCACAAGGGTCGGATAAGCTATTTGAGGATATAATGGAGAAAAATTTCCCTGGCCTTGCTGAAAATCCAGATATCCAGGTATAAGAAGCTCGAAGGACTTCTGGGAGATTCATTGCAAACAGAAAGATGCCACGACACACAGTCATCAGACTGGATAAAATAAACACAAAAGAGTCCCTCTCATGAACTGTAAGGCAAAAGAAGCAGGTAACCTACAAAAGAAAACACATCAGATTAGCTGCACACTTCTCAACTGAGACCTTACAAGCCAGAAGAGACTGAGGCCCCATCTGACTCTTCTCAAACAGAATAATGCCCAGCTTAGAATATTGTCCCTTGCAAAGCTAAGTTTCTTATATGAAGGAGAAATAAAGACTTTCTCAGAAAAGCAAAGACTGAGGAAATTCATCAAGACAATATGTGCCCTCCAGGAAGTACTCAGAACAGTGTTACACATGGATCAGCAAAACAAATACTCACCAGTGTAAAATCACCCAAAATCTAAAGGTCCTATGTCAGATACCACAATGGCTCAAGAGAGAAAACAAAGCATCAAAGTTTAGCTCAACAGGATGAACAGAAATCTGCCTATTTATCAGTTCCTTCAATAAATTTGAATGGCTTGAACTGCCCACTAAAGAGACATAGGCTGGCTGAATGGATAAGTATACACAAGACAAGTAAGTGTCTATTGTCTTCAGGAAACACATCCAAACCACAAGGATGCATTCAGACTCAAGGTGAAAAGATGGAAAATAATATTCAATGTAAATGGAAGCCAAAAGAAAGCTTCCATGGTAGGTTTAATTTCAGATAACTTAGTCTTCAAATCAATAAAAGTAATGAAAAACAAAGATGGTCAGTATATAATGGTGAAGGGTACAATTCAACAAGAAGATAGAGCAATTCTAAATATTTATGCACCTAATTTAGCTGCACCCAGATTTATAAAGCAAATCCTATTTGATATAAACAAAGTGATAAACAGCAATGCTGTAATAACCAGGGCTTCAACACTCCTTTGACAGAACACGACAGATTCTTCAAAGAAACAACAAAAACAAAACAAAGAAAACAAAGAAACAATGAACTTAAAGAAACAATGAACATAAACAGAACTCTATAGCAAACAGGCCTGACTGACATTTACAGAACATTCTACCTAAAGTACTTTGAGATGTATTGTGTCATTGCTTTTTAATCAGCATTTAGGACTTTCGCAAGCCTAGTGTGGAATGATTCAGGTAGTTTTTATCTGAGGAAAAAATGCAGCTTTAGCAAATGTGATATATTCACATAAGAATTAATTAAATTAAACTTTTTCATTATCTCAGCTGTATTAACTTGTCCCTGTACTTGATCAATAAATCTGTTATTTAAAATTTAAATTAATGATCATCTTTTGACTTTTCTCTACAAAATATCATTCTGATTAATAATTAGTACCTTATATCTCCCTTTCCAGCATCACTTGTTATTTCACTCTGCCCTTAGCAAATCCTGTATATAATTATGTTTATAGCCACTTACTCCCAGTGGATTCTCCTAAGCTGTTTTTTATATTAAGAATATTTCCTACAGAGAAATAGAAGTGGATAATTAACATATAGTCATAGATTAAGTTAATTTCCCCAAATTTGATTATTATGTGAAAATACTTCTGCCTTTATTCTAAGTTGAGTACTGTAACTATTTACATATAGTCAGGAAGCTTAGATATAAGCTTGTAAGTAAATCATATACAAATTATGTTATTTATTTATTAATATCTCCTCTCTTTATCAAAATTATATGAGTTAGCTATAAATAATTTTAATACTAGTCAGGAAGAGAAAAGTGCTATTACTTTGATTTGGAGAAAGAAGAGAGCCTCATGAAAAGTATGCTTTAGACTTGACAAATACAGAAGAGGATAGATAAAGGTTGTTTCAGCGGAAAAACACTGTATGCCTAAAACATGGAGGAAAAAAATTATGTGACTGAAGCACTTACAAATGAGCAATTATGGATTATTTATTTGTCTGAAACACAGTGTGTAATGGAAAGAAGAGTAAGAAATAATACAGGAAATATAGGTTGGAATCACATTAGATAATAAAGTTCTAAGGAATTTGGATTTTATTCTGAAGATCAGTTAGCAGTAATTGAGCATCTATGGAATCTGCTATTGTGATAAATACATCTTATATATTAAATAATGTTCTCAAACATCAGAGCTCTTCTGCCTATTAATCCAGGACTCTATAATTAATCCTTTCATTTGCTAGAATAAATGGAAAGTAAGAATTTTTTTGAGAAAAATTATAATCTTTTTGCCATTTTAAATCAGCTGAATATTCTATTTTTATTGCACACATCAAAATTATCCAATCAATACTTTTGCTATAAATATATTAACAGTATGAGATATCATTATATATAGATATATGTAAAAGAGTTATATGTTTGATTATTATTATGTGTTTATATATGTATATGTGTGTATATATATATATATATATATTTAATAAATGGTATGAGATTGATTTTTTTATTGTAAAAATCATTTATAGTACTGGTTAAAACTTGAAGGCCCAGAAAGATGAGCTGGTTTGTGAAAAATCAAGTAAGTGGGAGTATCAGTGCTGAGATTAGATTCAAGACCTTTTGGCATCTAATTCTAAAATGTTTTTTCTGTATTAATTCTGAGAGCATGATCATTAAAACTACTAATTTAGACTACCTGGATGTAGATCTATTTGCATTTTTTAAAAGCTTTACTATATTGTTAATGTGATTTATTTTCATGAAGACTAACTCTAAGAAGGATAATGAAGTCTCCCATTTAGATTTTTAATTGCCAAAACTAAAAATTATTAGTGCTAATTGATGGCTTACATGAAACTCTTATCTTTGAAAGGTCGTTGATGTCAACTAAAATAAATATTGCCTAATCTTGTTTATATTTCTAATTTAAAGTATAAAAATTTTTATAAATTGCATAGGTTTTCATTGGTTTTTTTCATGTTATCAATATTCTCAAATTAATGAGCTTTACGAAAAGAAGTTGCTCTTATTCTGTAGATATATTGGAAAACAAAATTGTCCTACTTGGAAACTGAAAAAGTACATCAATTCAGGAAGATTTTATTCTTTTAATCATTACACACCATGATATGACTTCATAATATCTGTATAGTGGCTTAGAAATCTTCATTAACTTAATGAAATTTATACAATGTTCTTGAGAGTAATAAAACTATGCTATAAGCACTCACTCAAGACACAGGTTAAAGATACAATATATCCTCAGAAACCAGTCTCAAGCAGATAAATACAAGTCTTGTTTTAAATGAAATATCTAAAACCAGCTGGCATCCTTCTTAAAAGAGTACATATTTTACATGTTAAAACATACAGATAATAGTATAGCTTGTGGAGCACCTAGATTAATAATATAACAGCAGTAAATGTTAATCTATACTATAAATATTCCATGTTCCTAGAAAAAGATGGACTGTTCTGTAGCCATGTTCATGACAACTACCGAAACCAGTTTTAACATGCTTAATAAATAAATGGAAGTTTTATTTTTGTGATAAAATACAGCCACTGGAACCATTTTTAATACAATTTAATCAATAAGTAACAATAACTCACCTCAGTGAACACGCTTTTGCATGCCAGACAATCAATGAGGGATCCTCGCTTCTAAAAGTCAAGCAATTAAAAATGGACTATCTTATGAATGCCAACCTCTCAACAGCAGTCTCACTCTATACAAACGATGTCAAACCATTGACCTGTAAAATTCCACCAATCCTTGGATGCCACACTGTCAAAAATTTCTGTAAAAAATTAGTGACCTGCTCTATTTCAAGAAACTCTGCTTGATCAGCAAAACTATCCCTAATTGTGTTAAACAGTACATTTAGGGTTGTGTTCTCATTTTAGATATTGAATATGGTTGCATCTTTTGACAGTCCTCAGGGTTACACCAAGATCATTTTTAAGACCTTTACTTGACAGCATTTCAGGGGACCATTAACCAAGAGGCATGCACACTGGACTCTTTGTGCCCAAATTCCATTACCTTTAAGATTTATTTTTGGAAGAGTCAGTCTCAAGAATAATTTGAGCTCTGTCTTCTCATTCTAGAATTTTTAGACCAATATATCTCTGTATAATATCATTAGACTTAGGACTTTGTATAAAGTAATTAAACTTTTTCATCACTTATTCCTGACTACATTGAAAACTAAGATTCCAAGTGCCCATTTTTTTCCTGTTGTATAGCATTTCTTGTAAAATTATTTGGTTAGAATTCTAATGGAACACACCGTTAGTTTTAAGGTTTTCTGAAGCTTAGTTTCTCTATATGTGGCATGAGGATAATATTTCCTACTACATAAGTGGGTTGTGAGACTTAAGTGAAACAATACACAAAAAAACATGTAACATATTACTTAGTAATAACTGTTTACAGAATTTGAGTGATAGTCTCATTTTACATAGCAACAAATTTTAGCCATGTGTGCCTCTAAAATGCTGCTGTATTCCTGTCCTTATCCTCCATCTCTAACTCTAGGCAAGGTTCAGTTGGACTACACTTCTCTCATTTTAGGTTTTAGGCAACATATTTGCACATAAAATTTGGGAATATTCTTTTTATTTCTCATTCTTAATTTGGATCTTATTTATCTTATTTTTCATATTCATTACTCAAGAAGCTAAAAAATATAGACAGAATTAGAGCATTAGAAGTTATATAAAGAAAGAAAAAGAAAAGCCTACGTTTGAAGCAACAAAGATTTGAGGCATTGAAAATAAGGCTATGAACTCAAAAATCATGTAGAATGCATAACAGGTGGTGGAAATACATTGTCATAGTCCTCAACAGGTTTTTCTTATGGTGGAAAAGATTAGCCTTTATATGAAGAGTATATAGTTATTTTTATTTTTGAATAATATTTTTATTCTTGAAATCTATGATAGCTAAACAGGAGAATATAAATAAATTGATGTAATTTAAGTCAGATCCATGTGTATTTATCTTAAACTCTATTTAATTAGTAATATTTTTCTTAAAAAGATTTCTGTTTTGAATTATTTTTGCCAATAAAACACAAAGGAATGAGCCTATAAAAACATTTGTGCCTTGTCTACATTTGAAGATTTAAGTCTGGTAGTATTCTTAAGCAAAACATTCAAACATTATGAAGAAAAAGTATAAACTGAAAAGCATTTCCATTGTCAGAAGATGGGAATTGATATTACAGATATTCTAATATTTATATCAGCACCAGAAATACTGGATTCATGAAATTTTAGGAGGAAAGAATTATTAAAAAATAATTATTTCTCATTTGTTTATTATTAATATAATATTATTTTGTTATTTAGTAGTCATGCTAATTGCACATAATTTGGTCTATTATGACTTTCATGGCAAAGTTTTACCAAGTCATTTTCCAAAGTAACAAGTAGATGGCATTATATTACTATTCTTAATACATATTCCTAATGGTAAAATTCAAGACAAAATAGTTCTACAAAATGTTTTACTCTCAAAATCATAAGAAGTGTAAGTAAATTTGTTTTTATTCAATAACCTAGTAACTTCAGTCTACCTAAATTATGACAATTTTAGTGATTTTCTTGAAGTAATTACTTTGTTAAATGAAACTAATTACTTACAGAAAACTACTTAATATGTCATGTAAAATCCTTAACATGGAATCAAATCCTCTTTATTTTATGACATTTAAGATTCTATGAAGACTTTCAGCTTATAATGAAATATTCATCTATACCACAATGTATTCCTTTCACTCCAAGCCTAGGTAAATGAACAAAATAATTAAAACAAGAAAGGCAAATAGCAACAGTACTCACCTTGAAGAAAGGAAACCCTTTGAAACATAGCCATATTATTTCAAAAGCATTCAAAAAGGAAAAAGAAAATATTATAAAAATCTGCGTGTAGCTTTTACCTAGATATACACAGAAAAGAAGCAGAAATTATGCAAAACTCAATGTTTACATATTTTTAAGTGCTTCACATATTATACTTTCCTTCTAAGAAAAATTCCAGGATCTTTCTGAGAATAGTAATCAGGGGCGAAGGGGCACGCAGAATCTAGTAGGACTTAGCATTTTGCTATCGATACAAGAATTCTAAAGGTGCTAAAAATATTGTATCATGATTATCAAAAGATATTTTTAATAATAAAAAAATCTTAAAAAAATTTTTTTAAATCAATTAAAAAAATACTATGTTTCATTGATGTTGCTTTTGGCCCAAAGAGAAGGGCCACTGGAAATTCAAATTTAATTCTTCATTTCTTGCTAAAAACCTGTACTCAAAAATTGGAAGTTCTGTCTATTTTTACCTTTTTTTTGGAAAGGAATTCAGTGGTAAATGCTATAAAGATTTAGGTAAATTGTGGAAAATAAATCTTATTTTTTCTTTCAAACATAAAGTATACAAGCCATATCCTGAGTTAGAAACTATACACATTCTGATGGTATAGCCTAACAAAATGCCAACAAAATTTATATATGTATGTGTATGAGTATCTATATCTATATATCTCTGTGCATACATCTATATTTAGGTTTATTTACATCTACCTTTACCTATATAAGTGGAAGTTGTTTTATAGAATTCAGAGGGAAAGTCCAAATAGATTAAAACAAGAAGAAATAATGTATATGAAAGGGAAGAAACAATAAAAAATGATGCCAAAAAAGTTTAAAATTAGAGTAGAAAATATATTTTCTTGAATTATGGAAAAAAGTGAGTTTATACATTGAAAGATTTTATACTACTTGAAAATTTTATATATAGTTATCAATTTGAAAAATATTTTGTTAAATTTTTTAAATTTCAAGGAAGAAAGAGATAATTCTTTAGGCATTCAAACATGAAAAATTAATTGCCTATTATAAGTGTGTGTATATGTATGTATGTGTAGGAATGCATCACTCATAACTAGCTAGTGCTACCTTTGAATGCCCACATACCATAGCATCTGACCAGAGGATGGAAGTGTGGATGGATATGACCTCATGACTATGGAATACACTGTTTGTATATCACACCATTCCAGTGCAGCTGGCCCCATATAATTCTGGAAAAGCTTTCAAAAGACATATCTGAAGCATCAGCTTGGAAGAAATACTCCAAAAGAATGGCGTGAGTGAAGGGGCTATCCTTCAGGATGTAGTAAATATATATATTAAATAAGAAGCCTTGATGTAGTGCTGTATTCCCAAAAGAAAAACAAAATGCATGGGTCTATGAGTCCAAGGGTAGAAGCAGCAGTAGGCCCACTTTCTATCATTCCCATGATCCACTGAAGCATTTTGTGTCTCTCACTCTTACAGTTTTCGATTCTGCAGGGTTAGAGGTTCTGTTAGTTAAAGAGGGTGCTCCCTTGCCAGGGTCCTGCTACTGGTGTGTACCTACTTTGAACACTGTGTAACCAGGAAAACAGAGGAGTCACCACACATTCAGGAGAAATTGATCCTGATCATCAGGAAGAGGTAAAGTTGCTTTTACTAAAGTGGGACAGGGAGGAATACATTTGGAACAAAGGTGATCTGGTTGAGTGCTTTCTAGCATCCCCTTAAGTAAATGTGAATGGATAAATACAGCAATCTGGGCCCATGAAAGAGATAATTATCAAGTGTTCAGACTCCTTAGGGATAAAAGTTTGGTCTATATCATCAGCTAAGCCACTAAGACATACCCAAATGGTAGTTGAGGAAGTGGGAAATTTAAAAACCATATTTTAGGAGAAAGATAATCAGTACTAGGGTAGCCCTGAGACCAACTATAGCACTTGAAGCTATAGTTCATCCCACTAACTTCTCTTGTCTAAGATTCCCCTCAGAAAGAGAAGCCCATTATAGGAGCTGCTCCTCAATGTGGGGTGGAGAAGCTGGGTGGACTGCAGTGACCATGGAAATGTGTGTCTCAGACCTTAGCTACAGATACCATAACTGATGGACAGCCCCAGTTATGTGCTCTGAACCCACCATCACATTAGCTCAGAAGCTCTGCTTTCCATGAGATGCTTCCAAACAATGACAAGATGTGGCAGGAATAAAAAAGTAGGTCTATTCCTGTGAGGTGGGTATTCCTCTAATGAAAGACATTTGCTTGATAACACCCCACTGGCCTGACCAAAACATTCTTTGAACTGCTTTGCAATCTGAGAGTCTTCCTATCTAAACTTTCTTCCCTCACTTTCTCTTTCAAAGTATTCAGACCTGATCACCCCGCCTTCTTTGGCTTCCTCTCTGCCTTTTATTTTTCTCTATAAATCTCTTGCACATCCAACAGTATTGTGGTGTCTTCTTGGACATTGTGATCTAAAACAACATTCTTGTAACTTCAGCAATATTTGAGTTCTCAGAGATAGTGAATCAATGTCTGGAAAGTTTTTATTCTTAAATCATTTAAATGGTCTCTCTCTCTCTCTCTCTCTATATATATATGTATATATATATATATATGTATGTATATGTATATATATATGTATGTATATGTATATATATATATATATTCTCCAAAATAAATGAACTTCAAAAATAGTCTTTATTGGGGAGAAGAAATGACATTCATCCAAGTAATCAATCGAAATAAAGAAGTAATTGAATGAGAAAATTAAAAGTTACATACTAAGAACTGAATTAATATAAATATAAAACTAAAATTTTAAAAGTCAGGTGTAGCTACAGTTATAATTCTATACTATATATAATCTATATATATTACAAACTTATTGTAAAAATAATATAAATAGTAACAATTATAAGCCTAGTGTCACTAAATGTATAAAATTGCTACAGAAATTTTGAAAGAAGTAATTTTTTATTTCAGCATATTTTGGGGGTACAAATGTTTAGGTTAAATATGTTGCCATCCCCCACCAGAGTCAGAGCTTCAAGTATGTCCATCCCCCAGATGGTGCGCATGGCATTCATTATGTATGTAAATACCCATCCTCCTCTTCTCCCTCCCCATCTGCCAGGCACCCGACAAATGTTATTCCTATATGTGCGGGTACCATGTTTCCCCAAAAATAAGACCTACCCATAAAATAAGCCCTAGCAGGATTTCTAAGCATTTGCGCAATATAAGCCCTAACCTGAAAATGAGATTTAGTGATAAACATGGCTACTACAGTGTATCTTCACAATCCATGCCTTTCGTTAGGGATCGGTAAAGAAGATGAGCAGCCCTTCTCATCTGCCCCATGAGAGCTCTATTGCTCAACATAAGAGATTGGGGCCAATGATTCTAAAGGGAATAGAGTCACAAGAAATTCAGGATGGAATTCGAAGTTTGGAGAGTTATGATGAATTCCAGAAAAAGACGACTTAACTATATTTGAATAAATGTAGATTGATGTACCATACTTAAAAAAAATAACACATCTGCTGAAAATAAACCCTAGGGTGTCTTCTTGAGGAGAAATAAATATAAAACTGGTAGGTGTTGATCAGTGAAACCAATTTGCTGGTGAGTACATGTGGTGCTTCTTAAGATACTTCATTTAGTAGAATTGGTTCCAGCTCTTCCAAGAAAATACAAGAGGTGCTATGTCTCCATTGTTTCTTAGAGCTGAATAGTACTCCATGGTATATATATACCACATTTTATTAATCCACTCATGTATTGATGGCCACTTGGGTTGTTTCTACATCTTTGCAGTCGTGAATTGTGCTGCCATAATAAACATTAGAGTGCATATTTCTTTTTTATAGAAGGTCTTTGTTCTTTTCAGGAGATTCCCAGTAATGGAATTGCTGGATCAAATGGTAGATTTACTTGTATCTCTTTAAGCTATTAATAACATTAGAGAATGGTCCTCAAAATATTGACTGATTAGAGATTGAAAATCATTAATATGTTTATTAATATGATGAAGATGGTGATGATGATAATGATATTATATAATTACCATGATCACAGTTCTCGGAATATGTGCCTCATGATTAATATTTCCTATATTTTTATAGATAAAGTACTGGTGAATTTCTGAAATTAACACTTACATTAGAAAATAATTTCCAAAATTATTTAGGATTTAATCAATGGAAAAGGTCCATTTTAGAATTCTTATAATGATTATCTCGACTAGGCATACCTTGTCCATTGTGTATCAACTTTATCAAGCTGATTTACTCAGGTAAATCTAGATTTTTCAGTATTAGTGATTATGAATTTTTATACTTGAAAGGACACTGATGGATATTATTTATTGATTATAAACTAAAATCTTTCTACAAATCCAAGATAAATTTTTGAACAGTGACTGCAAAAAAAGACACAATTCCTCACATTCATTCACAAAAGAGTAGAAATTAGAGTTATTTAGACTCAGAAAGCATATGGAGACTCAATTCTTTGTTCTTTTTTAAAGGCAGAACTGTCATTATATTACAATTTAATCCTATTTATCTTTTCAATTAATAGGTGAATATGTAAGTGATGCCCAAACAAAATGTTTGCCTCTAAAATATATTATTTTAATATAAATAGAAATAATGGATCAAGTATTTCATTATTGTTGTTAGGACAGCAATAATGATTATGGAGAGTAGTAAGGAAAAGAACCACTTCATCTGAGATGAAGAGATACAAATCAGTTCCTTAAATATATTCTAATAACAACATTACATGAGCCTTATTTCCAACTTTCTATTTCAATTCTGTTGATAAGATATTCAAACAGTAAGCTTACTTGTTTTGTTTTAAATCATTTTGATGAGCAAAAATATTCTTGTATTTGTTATCTTATTTTTGTTAGCCTTTAGAGTAGATTATTGAAATTGGTAGATTCTAATTATATTAGCTATCTGTAGCTTAAAGGTTAATTTAAAATATCAAAATAGATTTGTTGAGCTAGTAAAATTCATTTGCTTTTATTCTTCAATTCCTGCTCAATTGACTGAACACTCCTTGTGGAAAGTCAGGGAGTTGTTAAAACTGGTCAGTCATTTTGGATGACAGCCATGTCACAGGAAACATGAAGGTAGAAAACCAGAAGTGGTTTTTATTCTGTAATAATAAAAACAGGGAGCTTATTATATCTTTATTTCTTTGAGGAAAGTTTTGGTTCACAAAGTTGTAATGTATTACAACTTTTCCTACATGAATGACCTAATAATTTCTCACTCTAGAGGAAGACCATTATAGATAAATGTGTTGAAGATGTGGGAACTGTGAGATGTAGACTTCTGCATTATATAGATATGTGAGCCCTTTGCTAGAAATTCATTTTACTAAAGGGATCAGCTAAGAATCTGGAATCCGGGCAAGCAGCAAATAAGAAGTGAATGAGATAACTCAATGATTGAAAATAGCCATCATATTTTATTACTTGAAATTCAGAACCAGAATTATTTTAGACACATTCTAGGACAACCTTTTCTTTAACTGACAAGTAAGCTGTGGCACAAAAATGTGTTGCTTTCTTAGGATTTCTCCAGCTCATAATATTGGCAGACATTACACAAAACTCATGCTTTTTTTGAAAAAAAAAATATCATTCATTTAAAACATAGTTTCTTTTGTGGAGTGCTTGCATTTGAGAAAGCACATTGATAACAACATAAAGCCGAAACATACATTCTTCAAAATGAATGAATAAGTAAGATAATTTCAGATAAGCATAGGTTACGAAGGAGGAAAAGGTGATACTGATAAACAGACAAGCTTGATTAGGATGTTTTCTAACTGGAATGATCCAAGGAATCCTCTTGAGTTTACCTGTTTCGACATTTGAGCTCAGACCTCAATACTTAGTACTAATACATGAAAAAAATCTTGTATACTGACTTCTGAGACAGTGCTCTTTTCAATTTACTATAATTCTATAGGTCTATTTACTTAAAGAAAGCATGTTTGCAATATACATAGATTTATTTATTATAACCCATTTGCTTAATGACAGAAATTATTTTAAAAGTATTAGATACAAATGAGTCGTTTTTCAGTGGTTTGTGTATATAAGAGCTTTAAATATCATTTACTGATATTTCAAGGTACAATATGAATGTAAGGTGAAATTTATTGTTAAAAATAGTGATTGTAAATCCATATTTGAGATAGTTTCCATGGACATTTCTAATTTAATGACTGAATTCTGATCACATCTAAATACATTATTTTTTAACCACATTGTGTGCCTGAAGCACACTATACTAGTGTTATAAGCACACTTATACTAGAATTATAGCTAATGTCAGATCATCCAAATATTTTTGTTCACTCACATTTGTATTTTCAGATGTATTCAATTTGTGATTTCCTTAAAGAAATCTTTTCTTACCCATGTGCTTGTTTTGTGAGTGTTAGTTTAGCTAAAACTCAGTAGTATACTTTCTAAATCTACTTAACCAGGCATAGGAAACCTTCAATAAGTTACAATACAGAGAAGGAGCTGAACAGTGAAAGTGCAGCTGTCAAGTCTTCTGCCCTAGGACTTCCACCGTAACTTCTAGATACTTTGCACACCCTACATGATATGTGAGATCCCAGACACAGACCAAGTGAATGAATGGCATAAAGACAACCTGTATATTAAATATCCATGAAGGTTTTTTTAAAGAAATTCTAGATTCAAAAATATAAATATAGACTCTACTATTTTATTTATTTACCTCAGTGAATTGTTTTGGACACCTTGTAAAGTGTGTGTATAGGACCATGGAAAGCTGTGTTCCCAACATACTTGGACTAGAGGGAAGATCTTATGCAATCCCCCAACTAATGGATGTTTTACTTAAGAAAATGTGTGTCTCAAAGTAATTACATTTATTATTGCATTCTTTATCACAATACAGCCAAAACACCCAACCTACAAATGCTATGACACTCTCTTGACTGTCAGCCAGAATATGTATAATGATGATAGATTAAGGAGTTGTTAAAAGAAATAACAAAAATAATTCAAGTGTTTGTTAGGTAGATAATAACATTAATTCTGATAAATTTCAGTTACATTTTTGCTTTTATCCATATAACTTAATGACAATTAGCATGATACATATAGCATTTTTTCTCTAGAAGTAAACTTTTGAGAATTAAGGTTTAAATACTGGGTATTTTGTTTTACCTTTGCAGTAAATAGGGCTAAGTTTTGAAAACCTATTAGAGTTTTAAATGACCATAGTCATCCATGTTTCTGTCATCTATTTCTTCTTTCTTAAGTGGTATTACTATAATGATGATGACATGACATTAAATCCATTTAGTAGCTATATCTTTCATCTGTGGGATCCCTCTTTGTAGCTGACATAGAGGAAAGAACAGAACAGCCTCCTTGACCATGGTGTTAATTCTACAGTAATGACATCACTAGAACATCAAGGAATCATTCAGACCACTGAAAGCCAAATATCAATGAGTTATATTTCATTACTCAGGGACTAATTTTCAAGTAGATACCCTCTGTCCTATGTCCTACAGTTGTCTTCTCTTCTATAATTTCCAAATGCTTCAGTGGATAACATTTTTTCCTAAATTAAGATTAGATTCTATCATGTCCTTTTATTTTGGTTTGATTTTTTTTTTTTCATATGGGAGTGGAGGTGGGATATAGGCTGCCAAAATCGAGTCTCAGAAGAGTTTTGCATCACAAAATATACAGTCTAATGGTCAATAAATCATAGCATGAATTATATTACCATACTAATAAAATAAAAAGAAATAAGAACTAAAGAAGTGTAATATAGAGAAACGTGAAATAGAATAAAAAAGACACAGACATGAGCAAAACATCTCACAATATAAGAAATTTAAGTGTGTACAGCACACAGTTTTTCAAAAATTTGCCTCTAATACTTATCAGGTATAAGTAAAGTGCGGGTCTCAGAATTGAGTATTTATCAAGTTTAAAACCATTGTTTTACTTATTTTAGTAAAGATCATTAATTTTAACTCCTTATTTCTGTATAGTCAATCACTTTTGCTTATTTTAATCATAGTGCAAGTCAAAGCTATAATTCACATAGCTTAATATTTTCATGCTGGGGCTCTGTTATATGCAATTTCTCTTTGGATTGCATGGAGACTTTTAGGCATTTCGCTGGTGACATATTGACTTTTATTGAGTCAGCATCTTAAAACAATTAGGATACAATTTTAGTTTTATATAAAGGTATATATTTGTGTATATATGTATATGCACACACATGTATTTCTATTCACTAGGAAATAAAGAACTTGGGTTAATTCATTTTTTAGATTACTGAAACTAACATTTGAAAGCCATATTTTACTGTTTATTAATAAAATAAAACTTAATCGTTTTAATTTCAGCTAGAGTTTAAATAACAGTCTACTAAAAGTCCAAACACTGGGGAAGATATAATTTATAGTCAGAATAGATAAGTTATGTTCTTATTGAAGGAAATTCCTACCTCATGAAACATATGGGAGCTTTCTATACATATGGGAGCTTAACATTTCTTTAATTGAGGCAGAATCCTTATTAGATAATATTTCATAAGCCTTAAAGTGAAAATATTCTTGGGAAAAATAAAATAATGACTGGTATTTATGGTAAAGTATAATTAGTTTGACATGTCTATTTTTGTGATCACAGGATATTGATGTGAGTTTTTAAAATTATAAATGCAGGAACTGGAAAGGTACTGAAAAAATAAACTATGGATAAAGAAAGACTGTGTGTAATTAACATATTTGCTCTCACCCCACCCTTGAAACATTGTGCTTAAGTGGGTAAACAGAGCTAAGGGAAATGAACTATACATAAAACCAGGATGAGTTGAAGTTAACAGTACTCATTTTATTGAGATATTTAAGTAATTTCTAAATTTAGTATAAAGAAGAATTCAGATGCCTCTACAGGGGGAGTTGAGTGGGAAACTTTCAACTTAAAAAAAAATGTTCTACTGATTCTTTTGGTATTGAATAAGAATAGTCTGCTTATAGACTGTATTTTCTTTTTATTTCACAGATTTTAGTATTTCTTGGGAGGTAAAGATCTTTTTCCAATAATGATTAACAAGATCAATGTAATATTTATTTTTTGTTTTACTCATTGAATTCTAGTTAATTGACAGATTTTGTGGCTACCACTAGCTTAATTTTCTAGGGTTCTCTGTATGTTTCTGTATACTTATGTGTAACACATCTTTCGCAGTGTGCAGCTCCTCTCAGAATCATTTTCCCGTTTCTGCTCAGTAAAAGGATGAAAGGAAAACAACTCAGAAGACAAAAATGAAATTGCTGCCAGGCTGCAGCTCTGAATGAGACTTGGAAGCTCCTTTGAAGCAGCTTTTGTCAAACTTGTGATGAATCAGATTTTTATATTCAAAATCAGAATCCTCTCAGCTGACACAGCTGAAATCAAAGCCTTGAGGGTACAGTGCAAGATTCTTGTTTTACATTGAAACACTGAACACTTCCACTGGAAATTTATTTGCCTGAAATAATAACCTCACTTTAAACTGAATGCTGGGGTGCAGACACTCAGGAAACCTGGATTCTTTTTTAGAACAAATGCAATGAAAATGTGATGTGACCTTTCTTTCTTTCTACAAATTGCCTCTGAGAGCTCATCTACCTGTCAGTTGCCTCTACATTCCTATGTCATCAAGCCCAGCAGTTTCATGATTGAAAAGGTGTAAAGCAAAGTCTCACATATATCCATTTTATTAGATAAAATAATTATTGAAATAGAATACTGTGTTAAACTATGTTTTGCCTGAGAGGATTAAATGGATTTTTCAATTTAAAAAAGTTTATATTGAGGGGTGGGTATCTTCTCTTCTATTTTTAAAGAAAGTTTATCACATTCAGAGGTTTCTATGGTAAAATTCATGTAACAATATGGATGTAGTGAGTATAGCTAAGTTATGGTCCAGCCGTCTTCCTCTTTGGTCTTTTTTCATAGAATTTTTCAAGTATATAATGAAACTGGAAATCCCATGTGGATTATCAAAAGACATACATATATAGTCATTTAAAAAATAACTTTATCACGTGTCTGTCATACCCTAAAATTCACAGGTGATTTTCATTTGTAGTTTGTGTTTGACTGATAAAATTCTCTGATTTAAAGAAACTTTCTTGCTCACTGATTTAAAGATATGACTTACCTTAAAGTGAATTTTTATTTTGAATTGAAATTATACAATTATACTTAATCCTAATATGGATATGTATATATGATAAATACTGTTGTTCAATAGTGAATGTTGTTATGTAAGTAAAAAATAAACTGCTAGCTAAACACACACATATGCGTATATATAAATGCATGAATCTTGATCTTTTCAATTATTGCTTCCAAATAATTTAAGTACTAACAATTTAAACTGATAATTTTACAGTACTTTGCTTTTTAAATTGATTTAACCTTTTTAATTATATTTGCTCACTGAAACAATTGGAAGGAAGAGGGCATTTTATACCCATTTAAGGGACTAAAAAATTGAAGCCTAAAATAGTTACCTAATCTGCATAAGATTACAAGTTAGTATATAGTAGATCAAGTGCTTTGATCTGCTGTTTTTCCTGTTTATATGGTCAAGTAGACCACCTAGATAGAACAATCTCTTCTTGCTATATGTAAGGAAGTAACTCTAAGGTGTCAGTAAATATCTCCATATTAGTTTCTTCCAATTGTAAGAATTTTTCTACACAACAGCAAAAAATCTGTGAGTTTTAGTAGATGCCTACTCTTAGGGGCTGAATATTTGTTTCCCCCTGAAATTCATATGTTGAACCCTTGACAAACAATGTGATAATATTTGGAGGTGAGGCTTTTGGGAGCTAATTAGGTATAGATGAGGTTCTGAGGGTGGCACCCCCATGATGAGATTGCTGTCTTTATAAGAAAAAGAAGAGAAATCAGACATCTCTCTTTCTCCACTAGTGAAGACACGGTGAGAAGGCAGTCAGTCTGCAAGCCATCAAGAAGCCTTTTCCAGGAACGGTATCTAGTATCTATTGGCACCTTGATCTTGGACTTCTTGCCTCCAGGACTGTGAGAAATAAATATCCATTGTTTAACGCCCCCACCACACCCTCAATCTATGACTTTTTGTTACAGCAGTCCAAACAGTCCTAACAAAATAAATTACCTGTTTTTAAAAAGGTAGCCAAGAAAACGTGTGATTTAATTTGAACATCACTAAAAAAACTTGAGAGAGAGAGACCTTCAAGAAAACCTATTAAAATGTCCATATGCTTGGGATTATTAAGGTAAAATTAATTTGGACAATTTTTAAAATAAAATTATATCTAAAGACACAGTTTCACTAACTTTTGAGTTTATCAAAGTAAATGAGCAAGATTGTATTTTCATGTTAGTAATTCTTTTAGATTTTAGAGTACAACTGGGAACAAAACATGTTCCAACATTTCTAAAATATTGATCCTTGCTATTACATAAATATTGTTCTATCTAATCTAGATATTACAGATTGGTGAGAGAAACAGATACACAAAATTGATAAAATATAATGTGGACACTCCTTAAAAAAGAGGTAAAATGATACTATGTTATATAGCAAACAAAGCAACTTTGTATCAATCACTACATGGTATAGAAATATTTCATATTATTTGGTAATTATAACTTTTATATTGTTTTGAAATATTTTCTAGAATTTTGGAGGAAGAAGTTCTATAAGTTGAAAGTATTTATTTTAAAATGTATATTTATCCATATATCTAAATGTAGACAGTTGTTTTTTAAAAAAAATTTTTTCCATATACATATAAGGAAATCTCTCTTTACAAAAATAATCATCTTATTTTCACTATCTTCTTTTCTAAACAAATAATCACATTACTAATGTAGACATAAGTTTAAATAATTTAGTTTTATATTAAATCTTTAGTAGTTCCCCTATTACTGTATGCACACTTCTATAATAAAACAAGTGTACTAGAAGAAAATTTCTCTAAAAATTATTAAGGTAAAAAGCCTGTGAAGATTAATATATTAATTTAATAATAAAATATGTTAATAAAGCTATTTTTCTTTAAACTTTAAATAAATTTATGGTAAGTAACATGCCTAAAATTGATAAAGTAATAATGGGCCAATTATTACATGTTAAAATCTGTGACTTATTAATTAAGTGCTATTTTTTCCCCAAATGTTAAAGAAGGCCCATTACATGGTATTGTCACACAAACCAAATAACTTAGTTTTTTTTTACAGAAAAAAATGAAATGAAGCCCATTTCATTTTTGTTTTGTTAAAACACAAATTTTATTTTGACTTAAATATTAATTTATGTAAATATTCAGGAGAATTTCTTCTCCATCTGGGAGAACTATGAACACATTCTCAAAACATTCAAAAAATTGTATCACTAATTTTTGGCTTTTGTTTTTGTCATATATCTCTTGCTGGATTATGCCCATTGTTATTGACTTTCATTTATTAAGAAAAAGTTTAAGGGTAGAAGCGGTGACCACCAACACTACTTTCTATATCTTGGAATTTATATCATCCATGTATGTCAAATTACTCTTCTTGGCTACACTGAAGGATTCCTTTTGTTTTAATCCATAGCAATGACAGGATTATAAGGAATAAATATGGAACATAATCAAAATGACTTGGGAGTGGCCACTGAAAAACAACAAAGCAAAAATAATAAACATACAAGGCACAAACAACTTTATGTATTTTTATAAATATTATTCATCTCTACTTCCTTTGGTTGTTAATTACCATTGCTTACAATCCTTTAAGTAATAACAATATGTCAATGATTTTCATTAATATTGAAAGTGGAATCAAAATGGACTATAGAAATACAGAAACAATGTATTGCCTAAATCAGGCATTTAGATCCTATGAAAAAAGCAATAGACGCATTAATTTCGATTAGGATATTTTAAAACTATGAGTTAATGTAACCATGTGCTATATTACTATTTTCTTAGTAACTGTGGTAAGAACTCATGAAAATGGGAATTTCAGCAAGGGATTATAAATGGAATGGAGGAAATGTGAAGAAATATAGATCAAACTAGACAATTGACCTCAAGAATGTTTAATGTGCTAAAATTATAACATTAATTATTAGTAACCTGACTCATATTGAAAAATTATTTAAAATACCTTCCAAAGTTATCCTTTATCACATCACACAGTTTATTTATGTCAAACTATTTATAGTAATTTGAAATTATGGAATTTTTGTTTACATTTTTATTGTATTGCTTACTTTTCCCTCCACATGGGAAATAAATTGTCATATGCAGATCCCTTTTTCAGTTACACATTTTTTAATCCTTAGCACCTAGTACAGAGCTAGTCAGATAATAGGTGGTCAATTATTTTAATTAAATAATTAATGAATAAATTAATTATCTAAAATTCCCGGGAACATTGTACCTGAAAATATAGATAAGTAGTTCAACTCTGTTTAGTGTAAGGAAATTTCAATTTTCTACCTGCAATATAAACTGGATTAGAAACTTATATATGGCAGATAACTGTGGATATTAATTTAGGTCTCCTGCCTGTATTTATTTCATTTCCTTCTCATGTTCAAACAAGGTTATAATAATGTAGAATTGCTACATTTGATTGCTTTGGGAATAGACAATAAAAGACTGAGAGTGATTAATTGGCAACTAATGCTAACTATAAGAGTGAAAGCCAAAAGGTCTCTTAGGTATTGTACAAAGCATATCTCATATCTCATCTCCTACAGTGGGAGAACAGAGAAAGCTGAGAACTAGACCCAATATTTAATTGCAGGCAGGCCATGCTTTAAAACCATACATTGACTTCTCCTTAGCTACGAAAGTCCTAGATGGCATCATCTTCCAACATAAGGCTGATTTGTCTACATTGAAAGTCTGTTGTTAGTGTAGCCACCTAATCTAGATCTTCTGGGTAACTTGGTGTAGTTTCTACATCAGCGCTTGCTGCTTCACCTTGTACTTTTATATTATGGAAATGACTTTCCTTAACCTCATTAACCAGCCTATGCAAGCTTCCAGCTTTTCTTCTTCAGTTTCTTCACCTCTCTCAGCCTTTATAGAACTGAGGAGAGTTTGAGTCTTGCTTTGGATTGTGCTTGGGCTTAAGGGAATGGTGTGACTGGTTTGATCTATTATCTAGGTCACTAAAACTTTATGCCAGCAGTAAGACTGTTTTTGTTTCTTTTTTTTTTTGAGACAGAGTCTCACTTTGTTGCCCAGGCTAGAGTGAGTGCCATGGCATCAGCCTAGCTCACAGCAACCTCAAACTCCTGGACTCAAGCAATCCTACTGCCTCAGCCTCCCGAGTGGCTGGGATTACAGGCATGAGCCACCATGCCTGGCTAATTTTCTTCTATGTATATTAGTTGGCCAATTAATTTCTTTCTATTTATAGTAGAGACAGGGTCTCACTCTTGCTCAGGCTGGTCTCGAACTCCTGACCTCGAGCAATCCGCCCGCCTCAGCCTCCCAGAGTGCTAGGATTACAGGCGTGAGCCACCGCGCCCCGCCTATTTTTGTTTCTTATCATTCACATGTTCACTGAAGTAGCATTTTTCATTTTTTTTTTGAGAACTTTCCTCTCGCCTTTACAAGTTAGCTATCTGGTGCAAGAAGTCTAGCTTTCAGCCTAGTTCAGCTTTCAATGCACCTTCCTCACTAAGTTTAATCATTTCTGCTTTTTATTTAAAGTGAGAAACATGTGACCTTCCTTTTACTTGAACACTTAAGGGCAATTGTATAGCAATTACTTGGCTTAATTTCAATATTGTTTTATCTCTGAGAATAGGGAAGTCAGAGGAAAGGGAGAGAGATCAGGAATGGCCAGCCAGTGGAGCAGTCAGAATACACACAACCTTTATTGATTTGGTTCATTGTCATATGTGGGCACTTTCCATGGTGTCTTAAAACAATGATAATAACATCAAAGATCATTGATCACCATAATGCATATCATAATAGAAATAAAAAAGCTTGATATATTGCAAGAATTGCCAAAATGTGACACAGAGACACAAAGTGAGCATAGGCTCTTAAAAATGGTGCTGATAGACTTGCTCAATACAGCATTGCCATGAACTTTCAATTTGTAACAACAACAACAATAAAAAATGATATCTGTGAAGCACAAAGGGAAGCACAATCAAATAATGCATGTCTGTATGTTGGTATGAGCAACCTCACTAAGAAGTTTACTCATTGCTCTTTTTAAGGCTTTCCTTATGTTAAAAAATAAATCCTGGGAAAGAACTTTGCTCTCTGAGAGCAAAGGTTAAGTGCCATCATTTGACCAAAAAACAAACATTAATAAATGATGTTATCTGCTGTCATTTAAGCATCAGAAATTAGACAGACTCAATTATGATTATGAGAAGTCATAATACAGTGGCAGCCATAGGAGCCTAAAGTTGCAGAGAGTTATGATAGAACACAATCTTCCTAACAGCAAGACAGATGAGCAGCCATTACGGTTATAGTACTTATACTTTATAATCAAGAAAGAAAGAACTTATTTAATCAATCAGTTAATTGATCCATCAGGAATAGATGATCAAGGTAGACAGTTTGAAAGATAGCCACAATTACTTGTGCAGTTTCCATTATCTAACAAATTTTTGGACCCAAAACACATTAACTGAAGGAACAGTCAGAACCCCTGGAAGAAGGACCAACAGAAATTGTGCACAGTAATGATTCCTCAGTCCTTCAGATCTGATGATCATTTTACTTGAATAATTACATATTGAGAAACGGACTTAACAAAATATTTTGAAAATTGTTACACAAGGCCCTGAACTCATATTGTTACACAGAGGCTCAACATGTCATCATGAATTTCTAGTTAGAGTGGGAATACGTGTGGGCTAGGTAATAATTGAGTCTGACCTAGGTCTAACTCACAATTGGTACAAAGTTTCTAAGGCCACACCCAGTGGTCATTTTTGACTGCTAAATGTATAGTTGGAACTAACATACTTGATACTGATGCAAGTTCCACATTTGTTATTTGGCTTGTGTGGTGTGAAAGCTATCTTTGTGTGGAAGGCCAGATGAAAGTCTTTAAAACTGTCCTCCTATCAAGTAATATAGTAAATATAAAAATATCACATCCTGGAAATAATTGCTATTCCTAAAGACCTAAGCTAAGTAATGTGGGTGGAATTTCATCTCATTTCATCTCCAATTAATTCACCACCCTGGCCTGTGCAAAAATCATCTGAACTTGAAGATAACAGTGGACTCCTGTAATCTCAAGCAAATAGTAGTCCCCACTGTAGCTTCTGAGCCTGATGATGGATAACCAGTAGAGCAGTTAACACTGCCACACATGGAGGATATTGAGTCACTGACCTAGTAAATATGTTTGTAGCATTTCTTGTCCCAAAACAGGGAAACACTTTGCATTCACATGAAAAGCTCAATGGTATGTATTTATAGCCTTTCCTCAGGGCTATATAACTCTCATTCCTTTGTTATAATATAATTTAAAACAACATGGAGCAACTGGATATCCTGTTCACATGGGCCACTCTATCAATTGCATTAAGCTAATAATGCCAAGTGAAAAAGAAATCGCTAGTATATTAGTGGCCTGTGTGGACACATGCCCTTCAAAGATTGGGAAATAAGTCACAAGGGCATTTAGGGGTTTAGGGGATCAGTATTAAGTTTATATTCCAGTGGTTTGAAGTATGCTGTGATGTCCCATCTAAAGTAGAGGACATACTATTTATATCGCTCCTCCAAATATAAGGAAAATCATACAATGCTTAGTGGACCTCTGGATTCTGAAGGAAGAATATGCCATGCCATAAATAGTGTTATGATCTGTAGACTGGATGACTGTCAGCTTTGAATGGAATGTAGAGCATTCTGAGGGTGCTTATATTTATGCCACATGAAGGTTACCTATGACAAGTTAGTGGAAAAAGAAGAGTTCATAGCTTGGTTCATGAATGTGTTGATTTTAATAGAGCCTATAGCAAGAAGAAATCTTCCCAATGTAGATTCTCTTCATTGGGAAGAAATGAAGAAATCTTCCCAATGAAGAGAAACATGAGTGGTGATTGGTCATACACTTTCAATAGAAAGAAAACCTGAATTTAGGATATGCATTGAATGGAGCCATGGATAATACTCTTATCCATTTTGTTGGCTGTAAAGGCCTAGAGCGTTAACAAGATCTGGGATAGAGATGTATTGATGGACTTACATTTCTTGTTTGCAATAACTCAGAATTTAACAGGAATGGGTAGCAGAACATGATGCTATAATTGAATTATGAGTTGTAATTGAGTTAATTTATCAAAAGGATGGGGTATTTAATTTTAATCTGGAAGATTAGTTGTATAGATGACAGAAGACATATAAGGTGGCAAACTCTGCATTCCTTTTATGTTGCTTTATCATGAGCATCTAGAATATGCCCAGAACACTTAGTAAATACTTGCATAGATAGTTAGGTACCTACGTACTTAGTAAATACTTGCATAAAAATATAAGTAACAGAATATATCACCAAGAGGAAGTGTATAGAATAAAATTATGTAAAATTATGAAAAAAATATGTGCCACATTTCAATTGAGGATTATAATGGTGGACTATTGGCAATTTGTAATTAAGTAAACTAATTGATATTAAAGTTACTCAATTTGACCAAGATTCAGTTTTTAAAATTTTTATACAAATGTAGACAGTGATAATATTCATCTCTTAGATATTTTGATATAATTAAATATGTGCTTTCTTCCAAATGTATCTAAGCTTGCTAGTGGTCATTTAGTAAATGTTCAAGAAAATTTAGCAATTTAGTAAATGTATTTATAAAATCATTACAAAAATTTGTAATATATACAAAGGAAAAAGGATCACTTTCTCAGTGTTTATTCTTTGTATTTGCCAATATATTGCAGTATGCTTTCGCTCAACAGGCAAAAGATGCATCAAATGACTACCTCTATTTAAAGAATAAGTGAAAATTGGGAGGGTGAAGAGCTAACTTCATAGTCAGTTGATTATATTTTTTTCAGTTTTAAATATATTTATTGCTTATTGCCTCTGGCATACTTGAGCATTTAAATCTGTTCATTATATTTAAACACTGATTCAAGAGCTAAAAGCTAGATGAGGGAGATTTCAACAAAATGATTGAAAAATCAAATACTTCTCCCTTCTGCTGATGCATGTTTTTTCTTAGATAAATTTCTAAATGCATTAGCTGGAATTTGACTGGGAAGATCTTCATTAGTATTTACATCTGTTGTTGCAGAAACAGATAAAATATTTTTTTTATCTTAGAAAAATAATGGTAAATGACATACTTAAAAGACTTTCATTTTGAAAAACTTTTCTGAATTTTTCTACATTTATATGCTCTATGAAATATATATATTTATATTTAAATATAAATACGTATATGCCACACATTTTCCAAACAGATTTTCACAGTTAATATGAGAAAAGAAAACAATGAAGTACATGTTGCCAATGTAAAAGAATCAATTTATATCATTCTGAGTCATGTAATGTTTTTCAAGAAGAGTTTCTCTATTCCTTTCCTTACTGAAAACAGACTTTTATTTTTCAAACTATTATTTCTTGAATCTTTTATTCACTGAAAAAAAATCCGCAAAATTTTTTTAAAAGTGTAGGCATGTCAGATGTCCAGTTCATGGTGAATCATCTTAAAGTAATGTGTTAAGATTTTATAATCACAAACTTTTAAAAAACAAACAAACAAAAAAGAGGTCTATTATTGTGTATACCTAGTATCTCCTGATTTAAAATTATTCTGAGGTTTTGGAATAATATCCACATCACTTTAAGAGTCCTTATTAAATTATTATAGGTAGATAATAGCCCAATATTAGTAGTCATCAAATTTCTAAAATGTATGCTAATATGGAAATTCTCAAGTAGTAAATCAATTATTTTACTGAAAATATTTTTGTTGTGCATTTCAAATGCAGTCTACAAGGGATAGAGAAGGAGAAATAATTTTCATTCCATGTGATTCAGTACCTCCTCTTAAATGAGAAAGTATGTCTAAGAGTTTGTTTCTACTGCAGCCAAGCTTTACTGACAATCTTTTACTTGTCAGCATTTCTAACAAATCAGCTTCTTCTAGTGTATATTATTGCTCAAAAGTTAGCCTTACTCAGTGGCCAATATTTTATGGAAGTTGATCCCTTAGCATGTCTTCGCCTATAATGAGAACATGTTTGTTTTATTTTTAATTCAGTTTTAAATTTGTGAAAGTGATTATATGAATTGGATCAATCATGTTACACCCAACTAAATCAGAGCCCAAAGACCAAGGGAAAAAACACTCAGGGCATGTAGTACTACTTCGTGAATTGAAATCTCTGCAAGCCCAGCTGCTAAAATTACCTGCTGTAACCCTACAACTGGTTTTATCTAGTGGTGCTGAAATTGTCTACTGTGACTCTAAGACTAGTTTTACCCACCATCACACTCAACAATCTTAGCTTGGTGTCTCCCAAAGGCTTCTATAGTGTCAACAGGCTTTCTTTCAAAGCAATGCATGACATTTCTTTTTGTAAAAATTTAACTTCCAACTTTTTCTCTGTTCTTTGGGCATTCAATAAAAGACCTCAAGTCTGGGTGCATGTCCCAAATTGCAGTTCTGTAATTCTCAAATGAAATGTTAAATTTAAAGATCTGTCTATTTTATTCTGACTTCAATACATTATCATTTGTGGAAAAGTTATTTAGAATGTTTGAGAAGTAGGTGGGTTTGAAAATCAGATTTGAAATTATATTGACCATTATGTGAGTGTCTGTCAAATGATTTTGTTCTGATAAGTAGAACCAAAAAAGAAACTTCCGCGTATTGCACCTTGAAGCAATTAGGGGTAAAAGTTAAATGTCTGGAAATTCTCAGTTAGTAAGGGGCCTGAAAGGAAGAAGGGAGTTGAGCTGTGCACAAAGATTTAGCTGGACTGCGTCAAGAAGGATCCTGGCTCCAAGTGGTAGAGACTCCTCTTCCTGAGTTGGCCAAGGATTAGGAAGGACTTCATAAGTCAAGTCAGAGCAGTAGTGAAGCAAAGCCTGATGCTAGAGGAGGCAGTCTAGTGTCCACTCCTAGGAAGCAGACATGAATAAAGCTTTAAGAAGAAAATGAGAATCTTACCACTGGAATCTACTTTTTCTACATGAAACAGTATTATATTGGGTGCCTAGGTAGATGAATCTTGCTTATAAAATAGACATCTGTGGATAAGAAAGCAAAAAACATAAAACTATACTCGATAAGACATGTCAGATAGGAGACAGCCCAGACTTAATTATTTGAGCATCTTTAATACATAACTTCACTCAGCAAATATTATTTTATCCTTAGTATTTCCCAGATACCATGGAGATTTCTAGGGACCTGGTGGTAAGCAAAAAATATACTACATTTTCCTCAGGCAGCTTATATTTTATGAGGAACATAATTAAACAAACATACAAACAAGATGGTTCCAGAATGTGCTAAGTTCTATAAACAGAATAAATAGGATAAGGTAATAGTGATTTTTGACAATAAATTAGTCAAGGATGAAACTGAAAAAGGAGGATCCAAAAAGACAAAAAGAGAAAGTGTAAAATCACAGCTTAGCTACTGAAGGAACCTGGAGGTCAGTGTGTACAGTATAGTTGATGAGTTGACATTGCTAATAACTAAATAATAACTAAAATAATCTCTCTAACTCCTGTGTGGTGGATGGATTTTAGGGAATGGTGATTGGAAGTTGAATCAATTGGGGATGATTAGGAAGATAATACAGTTATTCAGATGATATCTCCCTAAGGTTAGGGTCATGGAGCTAGACAGAAATAGAAGGAATTTAAGATGTTTTGGAGAAAGAACTAGTACACTTGTTGATGGCTTACATGTGGGCTCCAGAAAAGGGAGAATAAAAGATGATTTTTAGATTTGTTACTTAAAACTGGTAGGTTTGCTTTGAAAATTAAGATTTCTGCTGTGGAAATTTGTGACTTAAAATTATGATTAGACAACCAAATAGAATTGTTCAGTATGAGAACTAAAATAAAATATTAAGCTCTCCCCAGTTTACTGAATGGACCCCCTCTTGGTCAAGGGAACACCAGAAATACTCTAAAGTTGAGTTGCTGGTCATGAGAATGGAGGTTAGACATGCCTCATTATGCCCTCCCTCCCTTCTTGGAGATACCCTTTCTAACTCATTAATGGGACTAAGGCTATGCAAGGCAAAGTTTAAACCACACCTTCAGGTCCTTAGTTTACTAGCAGATCACTGGAGTCTGGGTATATGTCTGTGTTTTGCCTCTGATTAACAGATTCCCTTATCTTAACTCAAGCAATCTAGCAAATCCTTCTCATAACTCAAGCATTCCTTTCCACTGATTCCAGGTCTTTCAGACAAAGCTTAACTCTTTCAGCCAATTGTCAGTTCTAGAATCCCTAAACCCACCTATGACTAATAAGCCCCACTTCAAGATGTTCTACCTTTCCAGGTCAAACCAATGTATGCCTTGTTTGTATTAATTTATGACTTTACATGTAATTCCTGTACCCTTGAAATGCATAAAACCAAACTGTAAGCCAACCACTGTAAGTCCACTTGCTCAAGACTTCTTGGAAGTGGCTCTGGACCATGGTCCTCAAACTTGTCTCAGAATAAATATTTTTAAATTGTTTTACAGACTTTTGCCTCTTTTCCATTGACAAGAAGTTACATGTACTAATATGTAGCAGCAAGTGAATCATACACTTATATATGTGTGTGTGTTAATTCTATTTTATTCTTTCTTAGTTTCTAAGTAAAGTTCATTTTGAAAATTATATTCTACTGAAACTGCCCTTTACACAAACTAATAATGGGGTGCAAAGTGAGAACTGTGGTAAGGGCCTAGCTAAATGTAAGGCACAGGCCTAGCTAAAAATAATGATATAGTTAGTCACTGTCCCCTGTTTGCTTCTCTATAATTGCCATTCTGGAGCCATGTAGCTGGTGGTCATAAAGATTCTTAGCTTTCTCCATAGATAGCATCACCTTTTTGAAACCTAGGGATAGTTTCTGAGATACCTTCCAAGTCCTGAATTCCAGTGGAACAGCTGACCCACCCAATCCAGTGGACCATACTGAGGAACTGACTCAACTGGTATTGTAACCCCTACCCAAAAACCCAGTCAGCAAAGAAGACAATTTCTACACCCCTATGGTTCCAGCCCAAACACAGGCAACTAGCGGACTCAATTGCTTATGCCAAAATGTTTTTAAAACCCTGTCTCCCAAATTTTCAGGGATGCAAAATTGAAAAATTTCTCTCATCTTCCTTCTTAGTGCTATGGAGAATAAACTCTTTCTCTGCCATAAACCCTGCTGTCTCAGCATATTGGCTTCCTCTTGGGCAGCAGGCAAATGAATCTGGTTAGGCAGCAGCACTACCATTCTGTAAGAGAAAAGAAGCCCAATGAAAAAGAGGATTCTTTTCCTCTATATATAGACCTGCAATGCTAAGAATGTTAGAACACCTCTAGAGAGCAGTAATTATAGATGTAGCAACATTATCTTGAAATATGTTACCAAAAACATGGTATAATTTACAATGAGTTCCCTGAAGTCATGTAGTTATAGCATCATGATTACAGATTATACTCCATGATGGAGCTACTGAGTTTGTCTTCTTACCTCCATTCTAAACAATTATCAAACTGCCATTGCTGCTAATATTTACTTGCACTTATCTCAACTTCAACAAATAAAAGTGATTACTTTCCCTTGTACCCTCACCATACCACATACATATTCCTAATAAGCATCCACCATATTTTAGTTTTTTATGCTACTAAATTGTAACTTCCTTGAGATAGTGATAGTATCTTATTTTTATTTATATATTTAATTAGCACTGTCACTTCATATAAATGATTGTGTAGTGGGTAGATGAATGAAGGAATAAGTGAGTGAGTGAGTAAATGAATGGGGCAACACAAGGGTGTAGCTAAGTGGGGTTATACTTGAAAGCTTTTGCTTTTCTGGATCCTGCTTTGCTGGCAATTTGGCATCGATGTTGAGTGAGAGTCCAGGTGGAGAAAACATAAGGAGATGAGAAGTCCCTAACAATGGAGAACTGAAACTCCTGATATGTTTAATTATATTACTTTTTTTACTATAGCACATATAAACAAGTATCACTTTCTGAAAGTGTGAGACAAAAACTGCATGTTTCCACTACACAAGCAAGAATTGTGAGTTTTATTTCTAATAACACAATACAGATAGATTAATTTACTCTAAATTTCTAGCTGTTAATGGAACTGGACTCAGCTTGTCAAGTTAACATACATGTTTTCATTTTAAGTAAAGATATCAGAAACCAAATTGGATCAATAGGATGCTTTATAACCATGAAATTAGGACAAGAAAAATAAGTTCTGTGATTCAACAAATGAAGAATATAAAGCTAGCATAGAGTGATATGTCATAATTTAAATATATACAAGTGACTGGTATTTGAAAAAAATCCGATCATTGAGTTACAATAGATTCTAATCTAAACAGCCCCTACATTGATACTTCTCATATTTGACTTCTATTCTTTGTGTTCTCTACTTTGTACTCCACTCCTTTATCAAAATATTAGTACTTGTAATGCACCAATATTGTGTCAGTTGATAGGACTAGACACACAAAATAAGATAAGGTAAATATAAGAAAATTGCAGTACAAAGAGTAAGAAGAGAGAAATAAGAAATATGAACAAGATTGAGAGGCAACATTACAGAGGTGGTAATTAACAGTGAACAGGACCATTCTTCTTAATGAAGTATTGCAAAAATGGAAAAACAAACACCACATATACTCACTGTTAAATTGGAAATAACCGAACAGCACTCATGAGCACAGATGAAAGTAAAACTCAATAGAAATCAATCAGGTGGGAGGGGTGAGGAAATGTGGGGTGAAATCATACCTAATGGGTACAATACATGCTATCCAGGTGATGGGCACTTATAACTTTGTCTCAAGCAATACAAAAGCAATCCATGTAACCAAAGCATTGGTACCCCTATAATATTCTGAATTTTTTTTAAAAATTGGAAAGAGTAAAAGTTCACGTGTTTAGTTTTCCAAATGAAACTGCATTCAATCAGAACTTGATAGATGATAGATAGGGCTTTAGCTGATGGATTGATGGTGAGAGCTTTTGCAAAATACAGAAGAGAATATCTAAAGATACTAAGGATTAATAAATCAGGATGATGTGTTTGGGTACAATAAATAATTGAGCACAACCATAATTCTCATGAATTTGGCTCAAAGGTAGTGTTTCTGAAGACCAGCATTATGAAATATGCATTATGCTTATTTTGTTTTAGTTCATTTAAAATTTATGATAAAGTATATTTTTATTTTATCAATAAAACATTTTTGAATAAAAAGTTATAATGGGTTTACATGTGTTTATAAAGCTATGATAATCAGTCAAATCAATGAAAATTGTCTCATCATCCAATCAAATAAAACCAAACAATGGAAGGCACTTGATTTGCAATTATGATGACAATCATACTGATGATTCAGATAATTAAACTTTCTTCTCTAAGTTAGAAGTGAGCTAAGACTTTGACATAATGTTTGAAAGTAATAGATGTAATTTTAAAATGTGAAATATAAAACTGAAATTTTTATTTTAAACATTTAGAGGGAAATGGTATTTTTTTAATTACTGGTTGTATAAATTGTTTGCTCTTATGCTCTGAGTGAGTCGTCTTTTATTATCTGTTTCTGTTCTTCTGAAACATAAGCTAAGGTTTCCACTGAGTGCCATCTGTGTCCACCAACACGAGTAATGTTATAGTGGGTCAACACTTTGCAAAACATTTGAAATGAGGCAGAAGATGAATGTAAGTAAGATTAAACTTTCTTCAAAGCCTACTTCTATCATGACCTCTTCTTGAAAACTATTTCTGAACAAAAATGGTATTGGGTTTTCTAATTCAGTTATCCTATATAAAATTTACATGCCTGCTTTAGAATTCATTACATCAAATTTTAATTATTTATTTACACATCAGTCTGGTTTTCATAGCCTTGAGGCCCTTATAGGCAACAATAAATTTAATTGTTTCTGATATCTCAGCACCTAGAGAAGTATGTGACAATACTTATGGTGAATTTATCACATGTTTGATTGATTACATTGAATTGAAATATATGAGAGGAAGAAAAATTATTTCAAAATACAAAATTTGTGATTGTGATTAAAGGAATAACTTGAAAATATACTTTTGGAGCTCTTTAAATATTGCATAGAAGAATATATTTTAAGATATATTTAACTCAAAGGTAACTCTTTCAGAATACATACCTTAAAATGCATATTAGCTATAACATTACTAATCAGACTACACAATGATGTGGCATAAGTATGAAGAGACAGAGATGAAAAAATGGAAATTAATGGAAAAGGATACATTTCTCCCCACAAAATATTGTCATCCAAAATTTCAGCTACTTTGACTAACTCTTTTTAAAATGAAAATATTAATGAGAATTAAAATTGAAATGCAAATGGCTTAGTCTTCTTTGCTACTTTAAATGAGGTTTAGAATTTGATCAAAAAAAAAAAAACTGCAAGGAAAATGAAGGTGTTAGCTTTAAAGCAGAGTTCATAAAGCAGAAAGTCCTTGTGGGTTGAAGGTGAAATAATAGCATGAGTTCATTATAATGAATTGTTCCACAAAGAGATGAAAATAATAGGCATCGCCAAAGAGGGTGACCTGTAATGCAGATGTTTAAGATGAGAAAAATAGGATAAAATTTGAAAGCCACAGATAAATTGTTTAGAAGCTCAATTGGAGTAACTTTACTATTTGAGATAAGAAAGTTTAGAAAGTATTTAAATTATTATATTAAAAATGATGAACTACATCTCTTTTTGTCTTGGAAATTTTAAATTCTAATTCATGAATTTTATATTTCTGAGTGTAATTTGATTAACAAAATATCATGATTTTATTTATGAGCAACTGTGACAGTCCTGTATGGGATAAATAGATAGATCAAGTCATTTTTTGTCACTTTTCATTAAAAAGACAAAATAATCCATGGAACAATACACTATCTTGTAGGGTTTTTCTATTGTGCGGCTTACATATGGATAGCAAGAAATCTGAACTAAACTTGATGTTTTGTGTTGAAAAACAAACAAAATAATCTTTTAAACTTCTATTTTTATCTTAATAGCTCACCAGGCTTGAGGAAGCAAAGACCCTGCTATTAAGGAGCCAAGGCAAAGAAACAAAAAGGATAGGATAATTTGGCACATGTGAATTTTTTCAGATGGTTGTGTTGCTCTTCTATAGTTTTAATCATTCCATTGTATGTTATAAGTTTTTCTTTCCCTTAAACTGAGCCTCCACGTATATTAATAGAATGCAGTATTTCTTAGAATTTGTTCTCTGGAATCCCATTTTCATGAGATATTATTTAGAAAATAAAAGAGTCTAGGCGAAATGACTTTGAGAAAGTTTGTGTTTAACATATTTCCCTACTACAGGTTTGTTTAGAGGATTTATTATTTCCAATTTGCTTTGTAAACTTCCACAAAAGGGTAATTTATATAAATGCCTAAGTACTTTAGACCAGAGATTTGGCAAAGTGAGAACTCCAGAGATGTGAGTGTCAGCTTTCTGAACAGTCACCAGAGGACAGCTGAAAGTGTATGTTTAAAATATAAAGAACAGTTATCAGAGTATTTGAAGGTAATCCCTGGTTCCATCCGGTGTATAGCCTAGAGTAGGTGTGGGAAGTGACTGATTTAGGGGCAATGTCTGACTCCAAACTTGCCCACAGAACTAAATACTAGCAATGCCTTACTCTTCCTATCCCATCACCATAATCTTCCACTTGGTAAATTGGGAGAAGATAGAGCAACATTAAATAGCTGCTCACTCCCACAAATGAGGAAAACATAAAGCTGAAAGGATAATATCTCTACCATTTGGAGTAAATGACATATAAAAGCATTTTATGCCATGGCTTTTATTTATGGGATCCCAAGATTTTGGATAAGTGTACCCTTCCTCAGGCCTCCTGAAAAAGAGAACAGCTTAGGCAGAAGTAATCCAATATTTCCCATTAACCTGCCATTGACATGAAAAGGCTGGGCACCCACAGAAAATCTGTGAATATGAGGAGAAAGTTGAGACTTATAATGAGAATGGGAGGGACATTGCTCCACTGGGGAGAGTAGAGCAATTCATACAACACAATTGAGTAAAAACCAAAGTATTCTCCTTTCTCATTAGGTTGGATAATTAAGAAGAGGGGTATTTCTAGTACACATCACCTAAGGCAAAATCCCACAGTATTTATTCAAAAGCTTAGGCTTGCAAATTGGATTTTGGAAAGGATTCATAGAGCAGAGGAGCTCTAATGCTGCAAATGATTGGACTTACCTGCACCTGCTTGCTCTTGCAACGCATAAGCAGGACTCAGGAGGAGGTAGAGTCTAAACAGTAACAAAATAATGATTGCTACAAATAAGTCAGAATATGTAGGCCCATGATGGAACCATAGTGATAGTCTGCCACCTAACATGGGAGCACAGCCAAACTCGAATCTTACACTCTGGATTCATTTGTAGAGACACAGGGAAAACTAGTACGTAGATGCTTGATAGATAAATAGCTAATCAGGGACCCACGTGATGCCAGTCTGTGAGCCCACTTGTAAGCTTGATAGACCAGAAGCTTGAGGTGACCAGAGGATGTGGGGAAAGACTCCAGGGTGACACTGTGCATTAGAAGAAGCAAGACCAAAGGCTAGTAAACTTTTCTCTTTTGCTGGACAAGTTAAATCTCAGGATTCTTGTTGATCTCAAATTGGGGCGATTCATACTTTAAGAGGATAGGCTATAAGATACCTGTAGGAAAATGGAGGTGGAACTTTCTATTATTTTGAGAATGAAAGAAAGAAAAATTGTATAGTTGATGTGGATAAAAAGGCATGAAATGAGAACATATTTACTCATTTTAGTAAACAATATTTGTATCTTGAAGACTTGATTGTGGTAACATGAAGTAGAGTATCCATAACATTCTATAATAAATTATAACAGAATAAATGTGAATTGTAAAAAATCTACAATATTCAATAGGGGATTTTGTGAACCTTATCTTCCATAGAATGCATATTTTGGAGCTAAGACACTTCAGTCTGATACATTGATGTTTCTTGCTTTAAATCAAGGTAAAATTTTAAGCTGTTATAAGCATCTATAGTCACATCTTCCAAAAACATATCTACTATTTGCATATATCAACCAATGAAATTTAAATACTGGTATTGTATATCTTCATAATTGCAACATACAAAATTAATTAGATTCTGTCTTTATATAACAACTTTTGCATAGCTTTAATAAAGAGTATCATTGACTTACATTGGTAATATTAGAAAGGTGTCATGACTATATCTTGTTCTAAAATAAGAAAACAGTCAGGTTGCAGCTTCTTTCACTTCATTGATTACTATTATTAAGTTATTTAAGTTGTCTGACTCCCTAGGCAAATGTTCTCCTCTTCCCTCCCAGCTCCATATAAGCCTCTCCTGGATTATAAGAAAGTATATTTATTTTAACCAAATTTTATAATTAGGTCTATGGCTTTTGTTCTAATTTTATACCACTTCAACAAACATTTGTTGAATGTTTATGTTCAAGCACCTATTGCACGGTGTATTGAGGGAAGGGGTGGGATAAAATGATCTGACTTTGTGATCTAGTAAAGGATATTCACAAGTAATTAAAGTACTATGTAAGTTGAAACAAAAGATAAAATGAGTTAAAACACCAATTTGCCTGTTGACTCCTTAAAAAACAGTAACCAATCTTAACCGAGTATCCCATGAAGGGCAAAGACATTCTCTCAATAATTTCTGATGGCCAATTTATATTATAATAGCTGGAGAAAGAGAAGGGAAAGCTAGCACATAGTAGTAAAAATGTGAGAAAGGGATGGAGGTTTAAAAAGTTGGTGGATTGGATGGAGAATGGAACTGATTTCTATGTAACTGGGACATATGATGCCTGGATAAAATTTTGCACATGAGACTAGAAAAATTAGACCATAGAAGGCATTTGATGTCTTATTAAAGAGTTTTACTTGGGAAACTTTAAAGTGTTTTGAGCAGAGTATTTCAATCTTTCTGAGAACAGTGTGAAACTGTCATAGACTGGAATCAGAGAGGTCAGTTCAAAGCTAAGAAATGTTAAGAATTGATCAAGTCTATATTGAGGAAAGAGAAAGGTTGAAAATGTTTATTTAGAAAAATTCAAAGATGATGAAGTCATTAAATATACAGAAGAGCCCAAGAGAAGGCTCAGTTTTTGAGAGCCAACAAAAATTTATTTTTAATATATTGAAATATGGTGTCTCGACACCCATGGTACATTTTCAGCCCAGCCTCATATATAGGTTTGAACCTCAGTAATTCAGAGCTAGCATTTAGAACTGATACATATGTGTGCTATTCCAAACTGTGGGCATAGATTAACCTAGAAAGAGTGCTCAGAAACTTGGAAAAGACCTAGTGTACAATGTTAAAGAAGGAGATTCATAAGATTTGCAAGATGAAGATGAGTCTGGTGAGAGGATTGAGAGGGCATAGGTAGACCTGTAGAAAATTAAACGAAAATAGAGTTAGACAAGTCAGAGAGGCTTTGCGGAGGAGGGAGAGGTGTAAGAAGAAAAAGTGGGTGAGTAAGCAGGACACACAGACCTCCCGAGATTCCACAGGATGATAAGAACAAGACACAGATTTCAAAGGATAAGGATTCAGGAGAGAATAAGGAGGAAAACCAATCTTATGAACATTTTAGTAATCATAGGAATAAAAGAAATAGGATAAATCACAGACAGGTCACAGACTAGGCAAAACATCTTCAGAATGAAAAAGGCATGAACATGCTTAAAAATCATACTGAAGAAGCTAGTTGAGAGAAAAAGAGAATTCAAATAGTCCTAATTGTTTCAGGCCTCCTATCACTTTCTGCCAGGTAATCATTGGTATTTTACACATATAAATCAACCCTAATCTATAATGTGGCTAACATTATCCAAATGGTAAAGTACAGGAAATAGAGGGTTAGAAAGTTTAAGAAGGTTCCATAGGATGAGTGACAAAGGCAGGAATCATCTCAGTGCTATCTGAATCCAGAACCAATGTTCTTTTTATTATTCTATATTGATTCATCAAGATTGATTCTGTAAACCAGTAGGCAAAGAATATTTGAAGATACAAGGCCTCTAGGTAAGAGACATGTTGTTCTTTCCTTCAATAACTAGTTTAAATCTTTTTCTTACCATAATTCTTCTATATATTTTTCAATCTTATTCTCTAGTTAATATGCTATGTGTGAGAGGTCGAGACATTGCATACCTGCAAGGCCCACACCCCCCGTGAAGCCGGAACTAACATCCGGCTTCTGGAAACTGTTGCTTGCTTGCCATGGAAACCGTTGCTTGCTTGCTTGTTTGCTCCAACTTTGCATTGTTCGAACCCCTGTATAGTGGGGCTACCAGCCAACCAATCATGTTAAAGGTCAATGCATGATCCACGCGTGATCAGCCACTGCATGGCGTATGCACCATAGGGATAAAAAGCACGCTGCAACCCCGGTCGGGGTCCTTGCCTGTAAGAGTGGCCACTGCGTTGGTGCTCTAGGGCTTGGACCCTGGCTAGCCAGAAAATAAACCTCCTCTTGTGTAATTACATCCTCGATGTCTCTGCTTTTCTGTCCAGTGGGGCTGTGGAAGGTCGGTCCCTAACACTATGTCCTTTTTCTGCGCATTTAAATGTAATTATCAGCTAATTTAGTCTGGGTCATATACTTATGTGGTAAGGATCTTTCATAAAAGGTACCTCGTAGATAACTCTGTAGAATAAACTTTTTCTATTTAAGTTCTGTTGCCATAGAACTCACTCTTTTTCTCCATCTGAGCACTTTGACACAATCTCCCAGCAAGCCATCAGATAAAGTAGGATTTCCAATTGGTAATACAATATAACTTTCCACTTACACAAATATATGCTATAGTAATCCTATTTTGTTAATTATTGTCCTGTCTGGTGCATATAGATCATATTATATTTCACTCATTACACAGTTGTGCCATCATATCAAGGGATTCATGATAAAGAGCTAGAATGTAGATAATTCATTTTTAATATAAAATGGATGAAAATATAAACTGGCTGTTAAATGGTAAACTGTTTTAAAGTGATCCCTGAAATAAAATGATAAGTATTAAGTATGTATCCATTACCTAAGTGATTCCTTCAAAGTAGAACAGGAGGAGGTTTAAAATTCTGTTGATAGGATATTTATTCATAGTCATTATTCAACAAGCGACATTTTGTGACCTCATAAAAATGCTAACACCCATTTTCTCATTTATATGTAACCCTAGAAAAAATTAAACTGGCCCCAATCATAATTTATATGGGCACACAATACCTTACTTATACTTTAACACTGTTTCATCAAAGAATCTCATATTTGTCAGTAAATGACATACTGAAATTCACAACAAGACCATATTGAAGTTTGACTTTTTACTTTTAAGATTGCAGTTATTTGATATAACTGACTCACAAAATACAAATATCATAAGCAAATAGAATTTCCCAGGTAATGTGTTATGCTAATTTTCACCAAGAATAATGTGTTACTTAGAATTTGCTCCTAAGATATTCTAAGTTAAATTTTAACTAAAGCGGGCTTTTCTTCTTTCTTTCTTTTTAAAGCAGATAAGGCTGACCCAGTGTTCTGGTAAAATGACTTTTCATTGCACAATTTTCAGGGCTTTACATTCTCTACTAACTAATTACATAATTCAAAGTTTTGTGTGGTAAGAACAATAATGCACTCCCTCCCTCCAAAGATGTGCATGGTTTAATCTCCAGAACCTATGAATATGCTGCCTTTCCCAAGGCAAAGGTTACTTTGCAGATTTGATCAAAGATGCTGAGATAGGGGATTATCCTGGATTATGTAATCGCAAGGATCCTTAAACATAGAAGCAGGAGGCAAAAGACTCAAAGTTAGTTTCTTATCTCCAGAAATGTAAGGTAATAAATTTGTGTTGTTTTAAGCCACCGTGTTTAATTTTTCACACTTCCATACAGAAGTTTCTTCTCTCAAACCAATTAAAGATTTGGTAAATAAATGCCTTAAAAATTGCCCTACCTAAAACCAGAAAACCTGCAAACAAATGGAGTCTTCATTATTCCTGAAAACCTTTTTTGTACAAGGTACAAGGCATATTGTGGGTGAACATATTCAGTCTTCCCTAGTTTGTGACACATTAATTTGGCCCCCATTAATTTAAGGCTACACATATTTTTATTATATGTACCTTTGTGCTAAAAGCAGATTATCACTGAAAAAAAAATGTAACTTGGTCTATAGCTTTTTTTTGAAATCAGAAAACTTTATTGTTAACAATACTGTATTTAGCCCAATGACACTCTACAAAAAAGACACCTGCACTCGAATGTTTATAGCAGCACAATTCATAATTGCAAGGATGTGGAAACAGCCCAAGTGCCCATCAATCCAAGAATGGATTAATAAAATGTGGTATATGTATACCATGGAGTACTATTCAGCTCTAAGAAACAACGGTGATATAGCACATCTTATATTTTCCTGGTTAGAGCTGGAACCCATACTACTAAGTGAAGTATCCCAAGAATGGAAAAACAAGCACCAGATATATTCTCCAGCAAACTGGTATTAACTGAGTAGCACCTAAGTGGACACATAGGTACTACAGTAATAGGGTATTGGGCAGGTGGGAGGGGGGAGGGGGGCGGGTATATACATACATAATGAGTGAGATGTGCACCATCTGGGGGATGGTCATGATGGAGACTCAGATTTTTGGGGGGAGGGGGGAAATGGGCATTTATTGAAACCTTAAAATCTGTACCCCCATAATATGCTGAAATAAAAAAAATAAAAAATAATAATAATAATAAAGTAAAGAAAAGAAAAACAATGCTGTATTTAGGAAACAATTATAATAAATCTTAATTGTACCTGTGTATACTTTCAAGAACTATGGGGATACAAGAGCTTATAGCATACACAGGAGGGTGAATTTTTCCAGCATGGCTAATGGACCAAAAATCTGAGACATCGCACTGATGGTTCTAAAAGTGCTTATTATTGAGCTTCACTCAGAATTACTGAATCAGACGCTTTGGTGCTGTGACTCCTCATGTTTGATATTCTCCCTCAGTAATTTTTTTTTGTTCATATTGTAATTTGAGAGCGTTGGTAGAGGATAGGGTAGGGATACGTTACAAAGAAAATTATATTTCATATTCATCCATTATTATTATTAAGAGAAAGAGACTGGGCACAGTGTATCATGCCTATAGTCCTAGAACTTTGGGAGACTGAGGCGGGAGGATCACTTGAGGCCAAGAATTTGAGATCAACTTGAGCAAGAGCAAGACCCCATCTCTATAAAAAATACAAAAATTAGCCAGGCATAGTGGCATGGGCCTGTAGTCCCAGCTACTCAGTAGTCTGAGGCAGAAGAGTCACTTGAGCCCAAGAGTTTGAGTTTGCCAGTGAGCTATCATGATGCCACTGTACTCTATCTAGCCCAAGTGACAGAGTAAGATTATGAGATCATGTGTCAATGAAGTGGGAGAGAGGGGAGAGAGAGAGAGAGAGAGAGAGAGAGAGAGAGAGAGAGAGAGAGAGAGAGAGAGAGAGAGAGAGAGAAAGAGAGAGAGAGAGAGAAACGAAACACTTTGAAGAAGGTCATTAAGGGAGAGGTCATATTTGCCTAAGGTTCAAGAAGGTAGATAACTTGATTGAACAGTTAGTGGCACTGTTTTAAGTTTTTGAGGGTAAAGTATATTATAGGTAGAGTAAATAAATTCAGAAATATGTTTTCATCGCAAAATGATGAATTTTAATTTTTATCAAGATTCCACAGCTTAGTATTTTATGAGTAAACACTCATTTTAAATATGTCTAATATATGATTGTTTCAGTAGCTCTGCATCTTCACCAACATTTCGTATTCTCAATCTTTTTGTTATCCTAGTGAGTACACATGAAGTGTTATGTTGTTGTATTTTAATTTGTATTTTTTGACAACTAATGATGCTGATATCCTTTCAAATATGTTTTGAATATCTGTAGATTTTCTGTGTATGTTATGTATGCAACGTGTATGTGAAGTGTTAGTTCAAGTTTTTCCCCCCATTTTTTACTTAGAATACTACCTTTGTGGTTCATTTATGTATTATATGTATTAATAGCTCATTATGATCAGTAATTTATTGATAATTAACTTTTTTTTAAGAGATAGAGTCTTGCCATTTTGCCCAGACTGGCTATTCACAGGTGCAAAATACACTACAGCCTTGAAGTCCCAGGCTCAAGTGATCTTCTGGCCTCAGCCTTCCTCCCAAGCAAGGGGGATTACAGGCATGTGACACTGTGCCTAAATGCTGATTAATTTTTAATTGTGTGACTATGTCTTTATAATTTTAACCACTCATTAGGTGATGAATATTTAAGATGTTTGCAAATTTTGACTGTTATGAGCAAAGCTGCTATAAGATATCACATAGAGTTCTCTTGTGTGCACATACATGTTTATTTATCTAGGATAAATATCTAAAAACAGAATTTAGGGTCATAATCCTTATATATTTAAATTTATAAGAAATTACCAAACTGTTATCTAAAGTGACTAAGCCATTTTACTCCTAGTAATGTAGGTATGTTTGCATTCTTACTCTCAAAATTCTTCCTTTCTTTTTAAACAATTTTAATAGGTATGTGGCATTTTAATAGGTATGTGGCATTATTCCATTGTGGCTTATGTTTGTATTTCCCTAGTGACCACTAATGTTGAACAACTTCTCATTAGCTTATGTGCTGTCATATCTCATTGTCTATCAACGTGTCTCTTCAAATATTTTGCCCATTTTTTATTGTTGTTTGTTTTCTTATCATGTAAAAATTCTTTATTCTGCATACATATCTTTTATCAGATAAATCTTTGCTTCTTGGACTCTTTGGTGGACAGAGTTAGAAAATTACATGCATGTATATAGATATAAACATATACATGCATGCAAATACAAATATAGAAATGAATGTATATGAATATTTTCAACATCATGAGTCTTCACTTATACTTCCAATTTCTATCTTTGTCACTGATTTTTCTTAACTTCCTTCCTTTATGCTTTCATACTGAGAACCTCTCTCTTAATACTATCAACACATTTATTCATTTGCTTTATATAATGTATATTAAAAAGTTTTGGAATTGCATCACACATACCAATAAGATAAACAAACCACCTAAGAGAATTTAAACATCGTTTAAAAGTGTTTATTGTTGTTATTTCTACAGAAGCTCAATGATATACAAAGATTGAATTTATGTGCTATTAAATTAACTTTTTCTTTAGTAAACATGTGATATTCATTGAAAATACAGTTACATTCACTTCTTCCAGTTTCCTTTCTGTATTCTTTTTGTCCAGTTCTTATTCTTATTGATTTAACATTATTTTAAAATACATGGTACATAAACATGCTTTCAAAAGTCAAATTTATACAAAAAGATATATTCAGATATGTGTCACTCACTACACTATTACTTTCATTTCCACTTGTTGGCAAGAAAGTTCATTTTTTTTTAACACATCCTGTGTTTGTTTTTGCAAATATAATCAGATGGAAAGATAAACAAATATTCATGTTTTCTTGTTTCCCTTTCTTTTTAGGCTGAACATACCATACTATAAATTCTAGTTTGCACTTTGATCTTTGTCATTAATAGCATCTCCTGGAAAGTATAAAGCCATTTGCTCCAAAGAGAGACATTATCTTTATTTCATTAGTAGGCTTTGCTCTGTATGCTCTGGGGAGAGGCATAATCTGTGTCTTACTAGGCTATTTTCTTTAAAAAAAATCACTGAATGGATCATCTAGAACAAAGGACAACCAAAAACTTATCCCTAAGATGTGTAAAAATGTGAGAGACACACAGATTCGTCTCCCCACATTTCTTTATTCATGTGACCTTTAATGTCCATTTGTTTAGCCCCATGTAAAAACTCATTGGAATTGGATTAAAATTATAAGTTAGTTTTATGGATGTAAATACATGCTTATATTTAAATATGTATTAATGTTCCATCAATTCCTATTTCCCTAGGAGTTTTTAGAAAAAGTATGTGTTGAATTTGGTAAAAGTCTTTGTCAGCATCTAAGGACCCGTGGAGATAATCTTATAGATTTTTCTTCTTTGATGTATTAGTTTTTAAACTAGTATATTTCCTAGTATTAAAACATCCTTTCATTCTTTGCATAAATAGGTGGTATAATGAGGAATCTAACTGGCCAAATTTAACTGGCCATTGTCTCTGGTTCTTAGGAAGAAAGCCCTAAATCTTTAACATTTCCTAAATGATAGAAGTTTTTTGTTGTATCTGGTGAGTCCTGATAGTTTACGCTAATGAGGTGACCCATGGTGGTCCCCAAGTAGTTTATTATAAGAAGATGATTCAGGAAAGCATACCCCCCAAATATGCATATGTTTAGAGAGTTGGGAATACTACTTGCCTGTCCTGCAGGTAGGAGAGGGTAGTTAGAGACTGAGTTTAATCACATGACCAATTATTTTCTTACACATACCCATGTAATGAAATCCTAGTGAAACTTTGGTCTCAAAGCTCAGTGGAGATTCCTCAGTGGAGATTCCAACACATTGATATGCTGAAGAGTGACATGTTCTGACTCCACAGTGATAGGGAAAGAAAACTGTGTCTGGGATCCTCTTGGATTACTCCCTTTGCATATCCTTTATCTTAATAATTAAGCTGTAATCATATGTGTAGCACAGGAATGGGGAACCTGCAACTTTAAGTACACACGTGGCCTTCTATGTCCTTAACTGTGGCCTTTTCAGCAAATCTAAATTTTACAGAACAAATCCTTATATTTTTATAAATAATGTTGTTTGTCTTTTATGTTTTGATTTTTAAAATAAATATATTTAAAATACCAAAGAATAAAATAAGTTTAAACAAAATTCCTCCAAGATTGACCTGCAGAATTAGAACATTAGTAAGACAAAAGGGCTAAATTGATGGCTTCTACACTCATAATTTGGTTCTAACTTCCCCCACCTGACTGGTGCACTATCACAGGAGGCTGGTTGGCAAGAGTTTGTGGGGGTCAAGTACACCAGTCTGTTACCAGCTTTTGACAACAGTGTGTTGTGCTTCTGTTTAAAATGGAATTTGTGAATAGTTGCACAACTCGACAGTATTTTATTTTAATTCTGTCTGCTTAATAGCCCATAATGTCAAAGAAAACCAAGAGAATGCTAAAGAAAGAAAACAGATTTTTTAATAAGGATGGGGAATCACAATATTACCTTGTTTCTGCTGAAGATAAGATGATTTGCTTGCTTTGTCCTACTGCAATATCAACATTAAAGAAATTCAATACTCATTATCATTATAACACTCATAAGGACCACAAATATTTTAATTTAGAGGGAGAGGTGCAAAAGGTTGTATTACAGAAATTACAGTTGATGTAGGTGTAAAGAATTATAGTTTTATTAATGCACTTTGGAATTCAAAGAGTAAAGTTTGGGAAAGCAAAAATAGAATGCATAATGAAAATGTAAACACAAATTATTTTGACAGAACTGCCACAGAATTAAAAACAAATATACTCATTATGTGAAGTTGCTAGTTGTAGAAAAGCTACTTTTAAAGGTCCTAAGAAATAAATATATCTGAAACATATGAAAATAACAACTTTATCTCTTAGGATTTATTAATATCACCTGGACCTACAAAATTGATTTGCCACATTTTGATTGTGGTATTTATACTTATAATATTCTGTATCTTTTAAAAATGTTTACAAAGCTATTTGTGTTTATGTTTTATTTTCTCCACACATTGCAAACCCTTGTGGTCAGGGACTGTGTCATATCTAGCTTTATATTCCCACCGTCATCCAACACAATGTTTTGAACACTGCAAGACATCATTTAACATGTTTAATTCAAATGAGGTTCAAAAGTCTTAGCACAGCATTTGTCAATATACAAAACAAAAACTGAATGTTTCCCAGCCTTGAGGTGTTTTTAAGGGTTGACCTTGATCTTCAGCAAAAGTCTCCAGCCTGGGAGGAACAGGGAGAGGAGTTGGTTGATGTAATTAGCTCTCCACTGAAAATTGAAACACAAACTTGATATTTCTTAATTTTTTCCTTGTTTTTGCTTATATTATTTTTAGATCTATTTGTTTTTTGTCTTTCCAGCAAATAATGCCGCATTGTTTTCTTTTCTCTTGGCCCTCGACACCATAGTGACATTCTGTTAAATTCTCTGACCACCTGAGGATCAACTCAGGCAATTCAAACCAATTTGTCAATGCAAATTATACAAAGAAACATATAAAATGACAATTGCATAGTGAGATTAGCATAAATAACACATGATATTATTAATAATAGTTTTATAAAAAATGAGCATCAGTAAACACTTTTTCAATGGTCAAATATAGTTAACTTAAATATCCTTTTAAAGGATATTTTTTGATTAATGTTGGTTATATTTATTTCCTGTTTAAGTGTGATTACCTATATAATCTACCTATTTGTTATAGTTTTGTTTAAATATTCTTTACAAGGTACTGATTTCAAAACTTTGCCTATATAATATATTCAAAGATAGTTCAGTGAAATTTATGATGTAGGATAATTTTTAAAAATCAATACCAAATAGCTGTCTTACTATAATCTGGATTAATGCGATTTTATAGCCCAATGCAAAGCTTTACCTATAAAACATGCTAAAATTAATTGATTAATGCCTTAAATAGTGCTATTTTAATCAATTTTTTAAAAATGGAGTTCTTGAATATGGATACAGAGAAAAACCTTTTCTGGACTATTACTCTGTGCACTAAAACATATATACTGGAGTCTGTTTGCTTTGAGCAGATACATATTATCGCTTTTTTGATTGTCTTAGTGTCTTCATTTTTTTTTAGATATGTAGCCAGATTATTGAAAGGGCTGAATGTAATGAGTACAAACTGCAACCAGTTGATTTTCCTCCTACCACTGCCTCTCATTAAGATATGGGAAAGGGGAATCTGACATACTATGTGTCTTCATTTTAATCATAATTTTTTGCCTCAATGTTTTGGTTGCATTTTATTGCCCTATATTCCTAAAAAAGAGGTTAATTGTGAAAACATATTTGATTTTATAAATACATTTTATATCTCATTAAACATTCTTTAGAATTTCCCCTTCTATGATACATAATTGAAATGCTTTTGATTTTTCTCAAAAGTCTTATGTTTTCAGGCTTATAATCATTTGTTAATTTTTCACTTGCCTGTAAATTTCTCTATATTTTGCAAAGCTCCTGAGGCAAAATTCATTATTCTAGTATTACAAATCACAAACATTTGAAGGATTGGGAGGGAAATACAATCCACAGCTAGCCAAGAATTATGGCACTGATAAACATCTTGTACTTTTTATTAAGACTACGATGAGCTGTACTGTAGGATTAAGAGTAAACTATAAATAAACAAGTTTTTCCACAGACTTCAATTTAGCACTAACATATCCAGGTGGCCCTAAGCAACTCATTTTCAATTTTTTTTTTTCCTGTGGAGGAACAGGATAGCATGTGTCAGCAAGGAAGTATCAGTAGCACAGGGGACTCAGAGAAGAATTATCAGGTGTAGGAAATTATGAACCTAGAATTTCTATGAGCAAATATTTATAAACAAATAGAAGCACAAAATAAAAACTAATCAGAGATGCTGGAAAAATATTATCATAAATGAGAAGGAGCAGAAACATCAGAAAATACAAATAAAGTAATAAGGAGTCTAGATATTGCCATTATCAGACACAGGCTTTAAAATAAATTTGTTATTATTTGCATAATAAAATATTTTGTTATAATAAATGGAAAGATTGAAAATATTATCAAAGTAAGAATTATTAATATAAAAATAAATAGCAAACTAAAGAAAAAATAAGTATAATTATTGAACAGAGAAATAGAAAAATTAAAGTTAATCAATCATTTAATATGCTTAACTACAAATTAAACACTCCTAAGGAGATTAGTAAATGATAATCAAGTAAAATTTAAAAATCCAGAAATAAATTACGGAGACAAAATAATAGGAAATATACGTACAAGTCTAAAGTACTTTGATATATTCTAAGGAAACACTCAGAATATATTAAACTAGACTTCCAGAAAGAGAAGAGAAGGGAACTAGAAAGCAGAAATTAAGAAATATGAGAATATTCTAAGTAATGAAATACTTTATTCTACACTTTTAAGAGGAAAAATAAACCTTAATATTCTTAATGCAAATTTCTTAATATTCATGAAGACTATTTTTTTATTCTTAATATTCTTCATGAATATTGAGAAATCAGAGTAGAGTGCATGAACAAAGGTAAAGATATAAAATAAACTTGAAAAAAGTATTTTCAAAAAGGCAATTGTGGATATTGACAGCTTTTTAAAAATGCTAATCAGAATATAAATACATAATATTTTTCAAAATGTAGAAAGAGGGTAGTTGCCACAGCTAAAAATCTAGATCTAGTAAAAAATTTTTGACAAAAAATGAATGAGAATTTGCTTCAGTAGAATACTTGCCAGTTGTCTCCCCTCCACCCTCGAGTCATAGCTTCAAGTGTGTCCATCCCCCAGACAGTGGGCATTACGCTCACTATGTGTGTATATACTCATTCCCTCCATCCCCCCTCCCATCTGCCCCACACCTGACAAATGTTTGTTTTGCTGTTTTTCTTAACATTTTGGTTACATTTTATATCTTTGCCTCTCTCTAGCAAGGGTTAGAGGTATGCCCTTCCCCTCCACAACGTTCACCACATCCCTCAGATGTGGGACTACCCCTCCAACTCCCGAATCCCTGGTGAACACCACCACCCTTTGAGCACCATAGTGTTAATCAGTCAGTACCAATTTGATGGCGAGTACACGTGGAGTCCATTATTCTAATCTTGTGTCACCTCACTTTAGATAATAGGCTTAAGCTCAATCCAAGATAATATAAGTAGTGCTAGCTTGCTGTCGTTTCTTAGAATTGAGTAATATTCCATTGTAAATATGTGCGAAATTTTAATAATCCACTCATGGATTGACAGACACTTGGGTTGTTTCTACGTCCTTGCAATAGTGAATTGTGCTGCCATAAACATTCGGGTGCAGATGGCTTTATAATAGAATGTCTTATGCTCTTTTGGGTAGATGCCCAATAATGCTATTGCTAGGTTGAATGGTATTTCTATTTTTAGCTCTTTGAGATATCTCCAAATTCTTTTCCACAAAGATTGTACTAATTTGCAGTCCCACCAGCAGTGTAAGAGTGTTCCTGCCTCTCCACATCCTTGCCAGCATTTGTTGTTTTGGGATTTCTTGATACAGGCCAATCTCACTGGGGTTAGATGATATCTCATTGTAGTTTTGATTTGCATTTCTCTAATGATTAGTCATGTAGAGCATTTTTAAATATGTTTACTGGCCATTATTCTGTCTTCTTTAGAAAAGTTTCTGTTCATTTCCGTTGCTCATTTCTTGATGGGGTTGTTTGATTTTTTCTTGTTAATTCTTTTGAGCTCTAGATAGATTCTTGTTATCAGACTTTTATCGGAAATGTAGAGAGCAAATATTTTCTCCCATTCTATAGGTTGTCTATTTGCTCTAATGATAGTTTTCTTAGCTTTGTGCAGAAGCCTTTTAATTTGATCAGGTCCCATTTGTTTATTTTTATTGTTTATATTTGTTTATTTGTTATATTTGTTTATATATTGTTTATATTTATTCTTCTTCAAGAATTCTTTGCCTAAGCCAATGTCTGAGAGGGTTTTCCCAAACTCTTCTTCTAGGATTCTTAAGGTTCCATGCCTTAGGTTTAAAGCTGTTATCCGTCTTGAGTGGATTTTTGTGAAAGGTGAGATGTAGGGATCCTGATTCATTCTTCTGCATGTAGCTATCCAGTTTTCCCAGCACCATTTATTGAAGAGAGATTCTTTTCCCCATTGTATATTTTTGTCTGCTTTATCAAAAATTAGGTTACTGTATGCAGATGGTTTCATCTCTGGAATCTCAGTCCTATTACAAATATCAATGCTTCTGTTCTTGTGCCAATACCAGACTGATTTAATTATTATTGATTTATAGTATAGCTTGAATTCATGAAGACTAATGCCTCCCAATTTGTTCTTTTTACTTAAGACTGCTTTGGCTATACAAGGTTTTTTCTGTTTCCATACAAAGTGAATAATTATTTTTTCTAGATCTGTAAAGAATGCTGGTGGTATTTTGATGGTTATTGCATTAATTCCGTAGATCACTTTAGATAATATTGACATTTTAACAATATTGATTCTACCAATCCATGAACAAGGTATATTTTTCCATCTGTTTACATCTTCTACAATTTCTTTTTTTAGTGTTTTGTAGTTCATCTTGTATAAGTCTTTCATATATTTCATTAAATATATTCCTTGATATTTAATTTTCTTTGGGGCTATAGTAAAAGGTATTGTGTTTTTTATTTGAGTTTCAGTTTGACAGTTCTTGGCGTATATGAATACCTCTGATTATTATATATCAATTTTGTAACCTGAGACTTTATCAAATTCGTTTATCAAGTCTAGGAGTCTCCTGGATGAATCCATGGGGTTTTCTAGGTATAATATCATATCATTGGTGAAGAGCAAGAGTTTTATCTCATCTGCACCTACTTGGATGCCCTTAATATTCCTCTCTTGCCTGATTGCTATGGCTAGGACTTTGAGTACTATGTTGAATAGAAGAGGAGATAGTGGGCATCCTTGTCTAATTCCAGATCGAAGTGAGAATGGTTTCAGTTTTTCCCCATTGAGTATGATATTGGCCATGGGTTTGTCATAAACGGATTTGATAATTTTAAGGTATGAGCCACTTATCCTATTTTGTTAAGAGTTTTTATCATAAAGGTGTGTTGGACTTTGTCAAATGCTTTCTCTGCATCTATTGAGAGAATCATATGGTCTTTGTTCATGTTTTTATTTATGAGGCAGAGTGCATTTATAGATTTGCATATGTTGAACCTGCCTTGCATCCCTGGAATAAAGCGCACCTGGTATAGTGAATTATTATTATTATTTTTTTGATGTGCTGCTGAATTTTGTTTGCTAAAATTTTGTTGAGGATATTTGCATCTATGTTCATGAGGGATATTGGTCTGTAATTTTCTTTTTCTGTTGCATCCTTTCCTGGCTTTGGTATCAAGGTGACATTGGTTTCATAGAATGAGTTAGGAAGGATATCATCCTTCTCAATGATGTGGAATAATTTCTGCAGTATAGGTATGAGTTCATCTTTGTATGTTTGCTAAAACTCAGAAGTGTAGCCATCTGATCTGGGACTTTTCCGTTTGGGAAGGTTGTTAATTAATGCTCGAATTTCTGCACTTGAGATTGATCTATTCAGGAATTCTGTTACCTCCTGGGTGAACTTAGATAGGTTGTATGAATCCAGGAGTTTGTCCATTTCTTCCTCTTTCTTTAGTTTTGGGGCATATGGTTTTTTATAGTAGTCAAACATAATGGTGTCTGTTGTGACCTCTCCTTTTTCATTTCTTATTGAGTTAATTAGAGTCCTTTCCCTTTGGGTTCTTGTCAGTCTATCAAGAGGGCTATCAATTTTGTTTATCTTTTCAAAAAACCAGCTTCTGGTATTGTTAATCTTCCATACAATACTGTTTGTACTCCCATAATATGCTGAAATAAAAAAAGAAAAGAAAAAAATTATGATTGCTTTCATTAGAGTTAGAAATATAATTATGGTATGGAAAGCTATATTTTTAGAGACTAAAATAAAAGTACTCCTAATACCCTGAATATTGAAAATATACATACATATCCATATCAGAAGATTTCTAGCTCTCCGCTTATTAGTGTGCTAATAAGCAACTGTGATATTGAGAATTTTACTGTAGCATTGTAAAGGTCATGTTAGTACCATGAGTATGTATGCCTCAAATTGCTATTATATCCCCAACCATCTAAGCAGCCAATATAACTTCTGTTCATGTTTTCTAATCCTTGTTTTTACCTATTCAAAATTTACTTTTGCATTAACATTTTGAGATTTGGGTGAAATAGGGTAAAAATAAAGATTTAGAAGTATTTCAGTTATTTAATTGAGAAGCTTAAATCTCTAAAATATATTTAGAAATAGAAAAAATATTTCTTTGAAGGCAATTTGTGATTTTATTATGGAAAAATACAGCTCCTATGTCAATGTTTTCATCTTCTTTTTAGAAGAGTAATAAATTTCTAAGCAACATTTTAAAAAAAAGAATACTTGCATAAAAAAATTTCTTAAAGAGTAGTTTTCAGGCAGAAGGAAAATGACCAAAAGAGGTATTATCAAGTATATAGGAAAGAATAGAGAACACTACATCTGCTGAATATGTGGAAAAATCTCAATAAATACAGACTGCATAAATAATATAAAATGTCTTCTAGGGATTAACACACAATAATAATTGCATCTAATTTGAGAGAAGAATAAAGGAAGTTAAAGTGTTCTAAGATGATATTATTCAAAATGTAAAAAAGTATCAGTTTACATTACATTTTGATAAGTCAAGGAGATAGTTTGTAAATTCTAGGTTTTCACTAAAAGGAGATTGTAACTTCTAAACTATCCAAGGAACATGAAATAATAACAAACACACTTTCCTTCCTTTCTCTCTCCTTGCATAACTAGTTCAGTCCAAAAGTCATTCAGTGAGGCCAAGAAAAGTGGATTTTAGTCTTTGCTGGGAAGATTGGGGCAGGTGGCCACTGGGATAAGGTATTGGGAAGAGGAAGGAGAAGACAGGATCCACCTAATTTGGTGTAGGCTAGTGGTACCCACATGGAATGAAGAGCGCATCCACAACAGGGGAACAATGGTGGTTACACTGGTGGACTGGGCAGGATATGAAACCTGAGCTGGGTGAGGAAAAGATACATCGGTGGCAATAGGAAATTGGCTTATAAAGGAATAATTGATTTAGTAAGTTATGTTTCTCACTGCTGGAGAAAAAAGTTACAGATGTGGAAAAAGAAAAAAATAGAATAAAACTGTGTTAGTTTGGATTTGGATGCCATTGATATCATGGTTTTCATTACATGTTTATATATGTATATATATGCATGTGTGCATGTCTGTGTTCACCAGCTCTGTCAACCGAGAGAACCTGAGAACATCAAGGGTCCAACAGCAATTAGCACTCCTATGGACACTATGTTTTTTCCACAAAGAATCAAGAGTTTTTAGAAAAATGGAAAATTTCAACCCAGGGCAGAGAGATTATAATATGACAGTGGAATTCTTTTGTTCCTGAAGGTACAGAAGTGCTCAAGAAATAATGAAGACATGTCCAAAGGCCACAGAAAACAGTTTAAAGTAGCCAAATCTGGGGAAATTTAAACATTAACTGAATCATTTAGGAGTATATTATCCCATTGAATAAAATAGGAAACCATGAGACTGTATTGATATGAATAAATAAGAAGCTTTTTCTTTCAATTCTCTTACAATGGCTGCAAATCAATGTAGAAGGAATGATTGAATTAAAAACATCAACCATAGCATTGATGGCTAATTCAACCAAGTAACAGCAATAGATGCCACAACTACTGGGTGACAGCTTGATGAAGACTGGGATATTTTCATAGTCTCAATTTATCTTCCCACATGGCACTTTTAAAATGCAAAAAAAAAAAAAATAGTAATTTTATGGTAGAGAAACCTGGATAACACCACTTTACTCAGGTAATCAAAGTTTACATTTGAAGTAATGACACAAATTACAAATCTTGGGACACCTGATAAAATACAATTCCTGCCAAATATGTTTCACAAGAACCTGAAAATGAGAAAATATAAGGTAACCACCAATTGAGAAACATTTTATAAAATAATTGATCTATAATCTTTAAAATTTATAGTCATCAATGACAACGTCTCTGGAACTCTCCCCAAATTGAAATAGACTAAAGAAGTGTGACAGCAAAATATCATGTATGATCTTTTTTGAAATATTTTTCTCTAAAGATGTAACATAAATGAGGTCTGTCAATCACATAGTAGTATTGTACCAGTGTTATTAATAATTTTTTGGTTATATTCTAGTTTCATGAGAGAAAATCCTTGCTTTTAAAAATTATACACTTCAAGTGTTTGGAATGATGAGACACCCTGCAGTTTACTTACTTACACATGGCTTGGGACAGAAACAAAACACTTTGTTTTTCTTTTTTGATCCTTTTGTAATTTTTCCATTTGAAATTATTTTATAGAAATTTAAAAAATCCTCCCAGTAGAAAGATTATAGCAACAGGAAGAACAGAGTTGTGCAGACAAATGACACGAATTGTAAATAAATGCTTTTTAAAATACTATAGTTGCAATTGTCTTGAAGAAGTAAGAAGGGCCCTGATGAAAGGGCCAAACCAAAAAAAAAAAAAAAAAAGTGCCAAACCCTGAGGCATGTAGAAAGTGATAAAATGAATAATCATTACAAAAGGAGGTCCAGGGGAAAATGAAATTGACTTAAGTAAGACAGATTTCAGTTATTATCAAGGAGCAAAGGGAGACTTCAGCGAAAGGATGAAATGTGGAGTTTGTGTTAATTATAAAGTAAGTTTTAAAGAGTAACTTAGAAAGATTGTGGAGGGAGAAAAACAGCATGCTAATCCAAGGTTAAAGGCTATAAGAATGAGAGCTAGGTTAGAAAAGATAATCAGAGAAAGTATATACTTTAATGCAATGCAAACAATAATTGAGGCATTTAGCATGGTGAATTAAGTTGGTCATAAATTAGCAAGAAAATTGACCTTAGCAGACTTTTAGTGGGTAATTGATCACCTCAAACCTCTCAGAATTCAGCTGTTTAGGAAATACTATATTTTCATGGGTATTGAATCAATAATGATTTGGGAGAGTCCAGCCCTGGTACAACCAGTTACTATCTAGACTGAATTTGAGGGCTAATGGAAAGGAATAAAGTATTGTCCATGAGAGTGAAAATAGGCAAAGAGTGATTTTAGAATTAGAGTAGATATACAGCCCACAAATGAGCATAATGGAGACTTCTGACTTAGGTCTACATTATGGACAAGTAACAAAACCACAAATTTCACCCCTCTCCACTGTTTCATGTCAAACTCCTGGCTATGACATAACAAGTCTTTTATGTTTTGATATCTACAACCCAACTTTTCACCACTTGTTATTGTTAAATTTTTTATGGATTATTTACTAATAAACATATCTTCTTGAAAACTCACAACTGGTTGTCTATAAAATTTAAAGCCACTTTCTCTCATTTTTGATGGCTGAGGTAGATTTAATTGTTTATTTGTGTTTCCACTATGTTTTGCAAATAGTTTGCCTTTACAATTAGTACATCAGCCATTTAACCCTAAGTAGGCTCCTTTGGAAAGGGGCAGTATGATTTTATGTTTACCTCTTTCAAATACATCACAGTGCCAGGATACTCTCAAAATATGTTTTCTTTTTTTTTTTTTTTTGTATCTAATCTTCGCCTGCCATTGCTGCTGTTCCCTATCAAAATGTAAATATATTTAGATAGACACATAGACAAACACACACACTCACTTGGCAGAAGCAATAAATACAGTGCACATCTACCTTTATTATTGTTGTTGTTCCATTAGGTTAGCTCTGCACTTTATCTGGAAATTACATTTCTTCCTATTCCATCCACCAGTTTCCTTATGGAGCTGTCATTTTCTTATTTTTCTCTGCCCTTATAACAGTTTGATTGTCAGTAATGAGTGTAACCCAAATGAAACTAGTAAGTTCCTTCAAAGGGGTTTTTCCATTTGGGATCAAAGATCATCAAGTCAGCCTCTTTTCTAAGAGTTCAAATTATAAGATGTAAATTCAAAAGATATCAGCTCTTGCAATGAGTAGAACAGTAGTCTTCTCTGAGAGAAAATGACACTGAAAAGCATGAAGAATTATTGGTTAACAAATGGAAGAGAAGTCTGAGACTCTCTGTAATCATCCCTGATTTCAGTTTTTCTTGAGCCCCTTCCAGCTCTAGTCCTATAGTTTGCTTCAGAAAATCACCAAATATTTTTAGAATATATTCCCCTTCTATGTTATATTTTGGTTTGTTTTATTGGGATACAAAGAATACAATGGAATACAAAGAATGGAATACAAAGAAATGGAATACAAACAATGGAAAGGAATACAAAGAAAAGTCCTAATTTATACTATATAACTTTGATATTTGGGAAATATTTGGAAATATATTCGACCTTTTCCTAAACCTACAGATATATTTTTTTCTAGGTACACTTCTTTTCTTTCTTGGAAACCAATTTTATTTTTTCTGTTTATAAATGAATTATCTGTTGCTAAAAAGAAAATCATACATAAATGTAAGAGTAGCTGCCATTTAAATTTTCTAAATCTGTTTTATATAAAATGATGTTACTATGTATTATAAATGTAGTTTTAAGTACAGATTTTTTTTTCTTTGTGTGTTACTATAAGAATTACCTAAATTGAATCTTAAAAACAGAGTCAATCTAAGATAGAAGATATATCATTTTTCTTGTCACAGATTTTTGGGATAGATTTTATTATATTGGAATAATAGCATTTGGGATAAATAAAATGTGTTTTTATACTATATAAAATAAATACCTCTAGAAAGGCACTTTTAAAAGGAAGGATAAAAAAGAATTTTCTTAGTAGGAAATTAAGAAGCTAATCACATGTGTGAGTATAAACAAATAAGGCAAAAGAAAGCAAGAACCTCCTCAGAGTCAGTAAGAAAGGAATGCACATTGTTATAATATATTACTACTCCTGACTATATTTTAAACTCCTTAATCTGCAGTATAACTTTATGAAATATTATTCTAAATATTCTATATACATTAAAAGTACACTAATTTTTAATAGCACCTGAAAAATCAAAAATGAAATTAAATCATTGAATACTAACCCTTGTAATCATTGACCCCCATAATATTTTTTTTGACTATATAGAATTTTAAAAAAATTTTATAATGAGTAACAGGATGAAACTTTTCTGTGTTTACAGAATTGTTAACCAGTGAAGTAGAAGCCTGGAGAGTTAATAAAAACCCGTGATTTAGACAGGGAAATCGATTAGATCCAGATGCTGTGACCCAAAATTACCAAGGGGATAAACTGATCTTGGTGCTCTACTGCAATCCCTACAGATAGGATTCCCCACCTTAGGGAAGAATTCCAGGAAGTGGAAAGTAAAAGAATGTACATCTGAGCCTTTTGAATAATTTTATGTTCATCTAGGAGAATTTTCCTCTTCATTCCAGATAATAAAAAAAAAAGAGATTTGTTTTTCCCCATTTTCTGAGAGGTCAAGTTGAAAAAAATCTCCGTAAGAGAAACTGATAAAATTTGGGTATGCTTGATAAGAAGCCTGCTTAGAATTAGAGAAACTCTGGTTCCCTCTACTCTGTCCTCCACACACTGTGTGCTTCCACCAGTGGAACAAAAAGTGGTGAGATAATGCTCAATACATGATTGCTGAATTTGTTTTTTGTGTATGTGTGAGGTGAAGGGTTTTATTTGGAAACTAGCTAATTACTATCTACATATTCTGAAAGTAGGACGTTAATAGAATAGCTCATTCTACCAGGTAAATCTGGGAAATCAAGTAGGATAGTCATCTATAGCCCAATTTCTAGGGGCCTTAACCAATGAGTAGGATCCTACTGTAGCTTGGGCCAAAGCCAGAAATGAAAACAGCCATGAGGACATAGTCATTGTAGAGTCTCATGTGAAATGTGATTCTCCCTCTTTTTTTTTCAGAGGGGTAGCTGATGCTAACTACTGACCAAAGAAATCATGCACAACTTCCACACACAGACTGCTACACCAGCCAAAGTCACTAACAAAGGATTGAAACAGATTGAACTAGGGGAATCTATATGACACTGAATATTATAGGTGATGTAATCCAATACCTAAACCACTGGAAAATGAAAATAAAAATTGCTTACAGTCAAAAAACTTAGTGGCCACAGTAGCATATATTTACCATTATAATTGAAACTCAATATTAACATGATTTTTTTACTTCACACTTTGCATTAACATGACTATTATTTCAGAAAAATTTTGCTCAGGAAATAAAGTTTCAGAAACTTCGGCATTTATTTCAATAGCCTGAAAGTTTGTTTATGCTACTCGACTTTGTGTCATATGCATAAATGGGTACTACTCAGAATAATAGCTGTAGTTCAATATTGACCTGAATGACATGTCTCTCAATTCTAAAAAATTCTGCCACAAACTTCACCCAATCTTAATTAAGCCCCACATTGAGTGACCTGCCTTAAATCTACCAAAACTTTAGAAATGTTCTATTTTTGATTTCTGTATTCTAATATGTGACAGAGACTCTATAAAGTTAATGGAGTACAGTGGGCATAAATTTGGCTTAGCATAATCATTTTAATTTAATTATTTTCATGGAGTCTTCAGTTGACAATTATAATACTTGAATCTATTTTTTAATTGTTGTTTTGGCTAAAATTTGATATATTGAAATTCTAAACAGTTATCCACTTTATGGAATTCATAAATCACAGTAGTTTACATCCAGTCAATGTAGTCATAAAAAAAGGATAATGTTAAGTAGGAAAAGCAAAACACACAAGAGTATGTACAGAATGCTCTGTTTGGAGAAAAAGGATAAATGTAGATGTGTGTGATAAAAGTATCTGCAAGTTTATATAAGAAGCAATCGACAATGTATATACTTAGAATATAGATGCTGAATCAGGGGTGTGGATGATAAGTACTTTTCATTTTATTACCTTTTCTATTTCATTGGATTTCAAAATTGTATTTTTGCATTATCATTGTAGTTGAAAATACAACTACAATGTATGCATGTTATGTATGTTTTTGCAAGTAATACAATGAAGAAACCTTTGCAATAGGAAGAAAGAGATATTTATTCAAGTCTGATACTATGTTATAACCTAGAGAAGTTGTTTAACTTCACTGGATCCAGTTTCTTCATTTATATAAGAGAAATGATAATGTTTCATCATTATTATTATTTAGTATTAAATATTATTAAATCATATTTAAATCTATAAAACAGAGTTTGAAGATAACTGCTTTAAAATTTTAACTCAAACTACTAAGTAATTAGATGTTTAATCTGAATTCAAATATATTCCATCCTCTCAATCATCCTGTAATATAGATTGTTAAGTAACCTATGCATCTTTGCATAACTAGAAAAATGCAGTAATCTGTAAACTTAAAAAAAGATGACTATTACAACTGATTAGTTTATTTTTTTTTTCTGCATCAGGATTTTTTTTTTATTTCGGCATATGATGGGGGTACAGATTTTAAGGTTTCAATAAATGCCCTTTCCCCCCTCCCCCCACAAGTCTGAGTCTCCAGCATGACCCTCCCTCAGACAGTGCACATTTCACTCATTATGTATGTATATACCCACCCCCCTCCCCCCTGCCCAATACCCTATTACTGTAGTACCTATGTGTCCACTTAGGTGCTGCTCATTTTTTATAAATTAAGTTGGAGATTTTGGATTAAGAATAGCCTTTTTTCAAAAATATTCTGGAATAAAAATACATTATTATGAAAATGTCAAAAAAGTACTTCATTTCAATAGAACATGTTGTTTCCCTAGGGTACTGTATTAGTTTTATGTTGCTGCTATAAGAAAAAAACATACTAGAAACTTAGTGGCTTAAAATAACACAGAGCTATCTCATATGTCTGTAAATCAGAAGTCCAGCACATGTCTCACAAGGCTAAATCAAGATGTCTGGAGAACTGTGTGCCTTATTGGAGGCTCAAGGAAGGAATATGTTCCCATGCTTTTAGGGACATACACATTCCCTGGCTCAATGAGTGTGTTTCTCCATTTTCAAAGTCAGCAACAGAGGGTCTAGTATTTGATCTCATTTCTGACCTCCTCTTCTGCCTCTTTCTTCCACTTCCAAGCATCCTTGTAATTATATTGTGCCTTTCTAGATAAATCAGAGTTAGCTACTCATTGTAAAGTCAGCTCATTAGAAGCCTTAATTCCATCTGTAGCCTTAATTTTTTTCAATGTACCCTAATTACAAATTCTGACAAATATTGATTAAATAAATAATATTTTCTGTTGAGATAATACATTATACAATAACTAATGAGTTTTAGTGATTATAATGGCAAACAATTGCAAATTTAAATAAAATGCACTTGGTTATTGAAAAATTGACTACAATATTGAAAAAAACTGTGCTTTGAAAAATTTTAATGGCATGTATTGTGCTTATTCTTGCTTTCATTTAGACATATTTTGAATTCCTAATTATTAAAACATTTGGAGCATAGTACATATTGGTAGCACATTTGATGTACTTTCCTTTATCGGTGAATTTTCTTTCAATATGATTCAAAGCTAAATGATTGGCTCATAGAATATTTTGCCACATCATTTTTTGCATTTTCTCATCATTTCAACTTCAAATATGCTTATGATAAATATTGCATATAACTGAATTTCTTGGGAGGTTGCAAAGTGGAGTTAGACTTAAGAAATAAATTGCTAAATTAAAAACTTTAATGTAGATGAAAAAATAAAAAGATAATAAGAATAAAAAGCAAGTTAGATATTTTTTTAGCATGAAGATAAAAGGGAATAGGATAAAAAGAAAAGAGTAGAAGGACATTTAAATATTCGTTTAACGGGGTGTATTATTGAGATGATCACTCAGTAGAAACAATGTATATAGATACATTTCAGATCTGACTAGAAATATATCTTTATATTAATTCGGATTCTAACTCTAATCAATTTTATTGTATATTACCTTTCTTAATTTATACTTATGATACATTTGCAGTCAGAGCATCCATTTAACTCAGGAATTTAATTATATTTGATAATGTATTCACTTTTCATTATTCTGCTAGTGGTTTTAACAATGCAGTCTCAATGGTGCTTGCAATGAGACAGGAGGAAAATTGCTTGATAAAAACATCATGTTCTGTTCTGTTCCTCTGCCTTCCTGCATGCTTGCCTTCCTTCCTTTCTTCCTTCCTTCCTGCATTACAAATCTCAGTGATACAGTAATAATTTGGCATTTCAAGTATTACATATATAACTTATTTCTGTGTAAAGATATTTTTAAATATGAAAAACAAAATCACATTACAGATGAGTATTAACAGATTAACTTTTATAATCAATTTTGATGTAGGAAACATTAACTTTGAACTTTAATTGAGCAAAAATTTTATCCTTTTCCCAAACACTCCTGTTCTCATTAGGGGACCTGTATAATGAAAGTTTTGCTCAGTCATTATTGCTGCTGTTGTTGTTGTTATGTACTGAATTGCATTCTTCTCAAATTCATATGTTGAAGTCCTAACCCCCAGTGTGATTATTGATAGATTGGGCCATTAAGATTAAATGAGTTCATAAGGGTAGGGATCTAATCCAATAGGATTACTGTCCTTCCTAAAAGAGGGAGAGACACCAAGAGTGTGTGCACAAAGAAAAAAAGTCTATGGGAGGATGCAGCCAGGAGGCAGTCATCTGTAGGCCTAGGAGAGAGTCCTTAGGAGAAACAAAACCTGCTGGTTCCTTTTCCTCAGATTCCCAGACTCCAAACTGTGGGAAAATACATTCCTATTGTTTAAGCCACCAAGTCTGTTTGTGGCATTTTGGTATGGTAGGATGAACTGACTAATACAATTATGCTTTTGGATTTTAACAATAAAATGTTTGTGGAAATTTGTTTTTTTTCAATTGATATATAGGTACCTACATAATACTCTCAATTTTTTCTCTGGGCTCACAAAACCTAAAAGTTTTATTACCTAGCTATTAACAAAACATTTTATAAAATCTTTCCCTAAAGTGACACTTCTCTCTTCTGAACTTTCAAAAAGATTTATCTATCTTTATAAAATGACATTAACTTAAATTTACTTTATACAGTTTTCTATTTTGGTATTCATTCTATTAGCCTTATTAAACAGAAAACAATTTGAGTAAAAGAACAACATATTTTATTTTCTTCTCCCTCTATGGGCCTGGTTCTAGCAGGTGGTTTATAGATGATTATGAATTAATGATAATGGGGGAGGAAAATGAATGCAGATATTTCAAAAATGAATTCACCCCTGAATTATTTATTTTAGAAATTGATCCAGATGTTGCTCAGTCTCCTAAGTGAAAAATCAAGGGATGAGTTTCTTCATTTTTCTAAATCCCATAATATCCCCAAATAAAAAAAAATCAGCAAGTGCTGTCAACAGTACTTTTAATTATAAATACCTCTCCTCTTCATTCCCGGTATCCTAACCCTAATGTGGATTATCCTAATTTTTTTCTGAAAAACTGCAACTGTCAGTTATCTAGTTCCCTGTCTCCATCCCACTCCATTCTCATCAATTATTCCAATGACAGGACTTTTCAAAATATGAACGGTCCTGCCATTCACCTGTTCCAAAGACTCCGCAGGTTTTTCTATGCTCTTTTCCACTTCTTACTTTGGTAGATTTGTTATCTTATAAATATCTTGTTTATAATCTTGGAATAGAGGCCATAAATATCATCATAACTATGTGTGGTAGGGTAGTGGTGGTGTGGAAAAAGAAATGTGATTGGAAAACCAAAATATTCTCTATGATTGAGGTTTATAATTTTATCAGATTAGCATTGGCTCTTTGAAGTTGATTCTGTTTACCAATTTTTAACTTCTGTATAAGAGCATTGAATCCATTTTGGAATATTTGCATTTCTTTTCCTCTCCCATTATCGTTAATTCACAATCATCTATAAAGCACCTGTTGAAACAGGCTTAGGCCCATATAGGTAGAAAAAAATAAAATATGTTGCTCTTTTACCCAAATTTTTCTCTTTTTAATAGGGGTAATAGAATTAATCAGATATAGAAGTAATATATATGAAAATTATTAATACATATCAGTGAAGAAAGCAAAACACCTAACCAAGTATGTTTTGCCTTTTACTATACATTAAATGAGTCTCTTAACATTCCCACTGTTCTATCTTTATTTATTTAGGACTCATCTATTGGGAAAATTTAAGAGCATAGTGATAGAATGTTCCCATTTAAACTATACTTCTTTAGTTGTCTACATGTAAATAATACATGCTAAAATAACTGATAAATATGTAAAATGAATAAGCAACTTAAGACATTGTTTATATTTTTACAGTATTTGAAATAATTATTTGTTATATACTAAATTATAAAATATGACAATGCTAAATATTGAATGAGGTTAAATGGGTAAAACATCAGAAGAAAAATATCAAAAGGAACATTGCCCATATTTCATGAAAAGATTTTTTACTTTAGGGATATAACACAGAGAAAGAGAAAGAGAGAGAAGGAGAGAAAAAAGAGAGAGGAAGGGGGAGACAGAAAGAACGGTAAAAGAAAGGTAGAAAGGAAGGAAGGGAGAGAGGAAAGCAATGGAATTAATATTAATAGAATGATAGTACACTTTGAATTACAATGATTAAATCTAAGAAAGAAAAAAAGGATTCCAAATTGGCAGTTCAATATTATTAATAGGTGGGGCTAAAAATAACTGTCTCTGTTGGTTTAGGCTGCTATAACATAATGCCATAGACTGGATGATTTAAACAATAGAAGTTTATTTCTCACAGTTCTGGAGCTTGGGAATGCTTTTGCAGAGCCAGTGTCTGGTCACTTTCTGGTTTGCCGTCTTCCTGTTGTGTCCTCACATGAGAGAGAGGAGAGAGGAAGCAGCCTGGTCCTATCTATTCTTGTATGGATGTTAATTCCATTCATGAGAGCTCCATACTCATGTACTAATGACCTCCTAAAGACTCTACTTCCCAATACTATCACATTGAGGATTAGGATTTCAACATATTAATTTTGGGGATAGGGCAAAATATTTCAGTCTGCAGCCATAGAAAATTCATACATGTTAGCTTCCCTGGGATAATTGAGGCTTATTTTTATTGTCCAAACATTGTCTGCTTAACATTACTTTTGATCTCAAAAATCATGTGGCATGAGCAATAAATCATGTGGTCACCACGTTAACATAGTACATAAAAGTCAGTAAAATAAATTGCAACTTACAACCTATTTAAACCAAGCAAAAAGTATATAGTTTATATTCAGTAATTCTTTGTACAAATTCCTAATAGATGCTCCTAAAGCTATAATTTTGAGGCAAAAAAAAATCATTTTATTCTTAGTTAAGTTGTTCATAATTTTCTGCAATTATATATAATTAAAACTTAAATATCCTAAACATATCTTCAAGTTTTAATGATTGCTAAAAGTCATTTTAAAACCTTAGAGGTATTAGAGATCCATTAGTATTTTCATATAATCATTTTACTTTTCTGTAATCAGGATGGAAGTTAAGCAAAATAACATAAAACAAAAGTACCTTAAATATAAACAAATTCACACTTTAGCTACTATAAGTGGATCTTTTAATTATAGATTTTTGAAAATGTCTGATAAACTGATAAATACTTTTTTAATTCAGAAAAAGACTATGAAGTTTTAAAAATACAAAGCACCACATATACTCACCATCAAATTGGTATTAACTGATCAGTGCTTAAGTGCATGTATAGTAATAACATTTATTGGGTGTCTGGCAGGTGGGAGGGGGAGGAGGGGATGGGTATATTCACACCTAATGGGTGTCATGCGCACCGTCTGGGGGTGGACACGCTTAAAGCTCTGACTCAGGTGGGGCAGGGGCAATATATGTAGCCTAAACATTTGTACTTCTGTAATATGCTGAAATAAAATAAAATAAAAAATAAAATAAAAATACATTGATAGGAGTAAAGATTATTACTGTACAGGTGAGTCATAATAGAAAAGAGAGAGAAAAGAGGACGTTAGCCATTCTACTACATTGTAGGTGGAAGCAAAAGGGTATTAAACATTTTGTAGGTCTCTCTCAAGAGCTGAGTGGATGTATGGATTCTGTGTCTATAAATCTTTGGAACTACAGAATAATGTGATGCAAAAAGCAACATTTTATTTTTGTTGGCCTTCACATTTCTTGATTTTTTTTCTTTTTGAAGTACAATAAAAAAATCAGTTTTTTCTAACTTATTTACCATAAAAACACACAGAAATAAAACATAAAATTAAATTTAAAAATTCACAAGTAGTCATACAAATCTTATTTTAGAAGTGTTTTGTGTATAGTTTTATCAGTCAGTATCTAATTCTGGACATAGAATTCTTAGCAATATGCACTAACTAGAAATGGAAAAGTATGGAGAAGATGAAAATGATATTCATAGGCTTGTAGAAAACCAAAGGAAACAACTAAATTGATAAAGATCCTGAGTGATGCAGCATAGAAATATTGATTTATAATAATAATAATAATAATGATAATTTCAGCTATTATCATTATTTACCAATATTTTTTAACAATAGAATAAGGTAGACAGCTTAATGGAATAAAGTAGTAAATTATCCTTCTCATATGTAGCAGGTGCAAATATTCACATTAAACCAATTATCTTGAAACATCATTATTTTAACTAAATGTTTTGTACATTAATCAGCACAAAGCTTTCATTTGAAAATCAGATGTAATTTATAAAATATACAACCTATATCCTGTGGGAATTAAGACATGGGATAAGAATAACTATTCCTCACTCAAGGAAGTAGGGATGTGTGTATGTGTTTGGGGGGGGAGCTTGTGTGCATGTGAGAAATGTGTTTACACACATACAAAAGAACATGAGCAACCTGAACACATTCTCCTCAAAATTAGAGTAATTTTTAGTATCTTTGTTTTCTTTATATTCACAAGGGAAACAAACCTGGAAAATGAATTGTATAATAAGCCCAAGTGAAAAGATAGAATAAAATAGAGATAAAAGTAAAAATCAGTAAAAGAGAAAACAACAAAACAATTGAAAAAAAAATCAATGAAACCAAGAATTGGTTGTTTGAAAATTATAATAAATTAAAATTGTTTTTATCTAAGTTAATAAAAACAAATGTTTAAAGGATAAATTATCAGTGTTAGAAATGGAAGAAGGGTCATCATTATCATTCCTACAAGTATTAAAATGATAACAAAGGACTGTTATGGAATATTTTATGACAATACCATGAACAACTTGGATGAAATGGACAAATTCCTTGAAAGATACGGATTACTAACATTAATTCAAGAAAAAATAGAAATCCTGAATATATCTATTTCATTAAAAAAAGCTAATTCCATATTCATCAAGAGCACCTTTATCTCATTTTGTGAGTTCTTAATTTTTTACTTTATATTCCAGATATTAAGTTCTGTCTTTATTTTGTGTTTGCAAAGACTGATATCTTTTCTAAGGTATTATATATCTTAGATTCTATCATTGTTGCTTGTCATTCCTTCACTGCATGGAATTTCTTCAACAAAAACTTAACAATTAAAAATAAGTGGGCCGGGCGCTGTGGCTCACGCCTGTAATCCTAGCTCTTGGGAGGCCGAGGCGGGCGGATTGCTCAAGGTCAGGAGTTCAATACCAGCCTGAGCAAGAGCGAGACCCCGTCTCTACTATAAATAGAAAGAAATTAATTGGCCAACTGATATATATATAAAAAAAATTAGCCGGGCATGGTGGCGCATGCCTGTAGTCCCAGCTACTCGGGAGGCTGAGGCGGGAGGATCACTTGAGCCCAGGAGTTTGAGGTTGCTGTGAGCTAGGCTGACGCCACGGCACTCACTCTAGCCTGGACAACAAAGTGAGACTCTGTCTCAAAAAAAAAAAAAAAAAATAAGTGAAGGCGCGCAGTGACTCAGACCTATAATCCTGGTACTTCAGGAGGATGAGGAAGGAGAATTGCCTGAGGCAGGGAGTCTGAGACCAGCCTGGCCAACAAAGCAAGATCCTGTCTCTATAAAAAATAAAATGAAAATAAGTGGAAACCCTTCTTATTTGAGTTGAAATATTTTTCATTGACAATAACTGTGCATTTGCTTAATAAATTAGCATAACCTCATATAAATAGAAGCTTAGGCATAAGAAATTGCAGGCATAATTATTATAAACATTTTATTTAAAGATCGTTCCATCCATGTTTTTTCTGTCATTTAATTCTACAATTCTCACGTTTAACTTCATCTCTGAATGTGTACCCTGTGGTGTCAAGGTGTCTTCCTGTAGCAATTAAGGATAAATGTTTCTTTGTTTACCTAGAGAATGAGAAATCTATTTCCTAATCATGAACTGTAAGTCCCCTTTTTTGGCTTAAATGTCTATGGTGGGTATGTGCACGTTCTCATGACAATAGAAATTTTACGAAACATGTTGTCATTTATTGATTTAGACTTAGCTGTATATATTCTCAATCCTGATAATATGATTAACCATCCAATAGTTACGTATAAATATGGGGATAAAGTGAGGATTCTTTTATGAAGGACTAAGACATAAGTAGATACCAAGTAGTCCACTAAAGATTGTACTAGCTTCTGTTTTTTCAAATTACCTATAATTAAGAGACCAGTTTGCTTATTGTATGTTTATTGTTAATGTGCATTACTTTTTCTTCCTTCAAATTGAAAACACTTTTTAAATTTTATCATTGTAATCATAGCTCAAATTTTTTAATAGTATATATCTATTTGTGGATATCTTTTCAGCATATTGTCTGACATATTGTGAAATCTTATAATCTACACAGAAATTGTGACAGAAAGGTGTTATAGGCTATTGTGATATAATTAAGAGTGTACTATATGGTCTTAGTGTGGCATGATCACCGAAAACATCTACTGATACTCATCTTCACAAGCAAACGGTCCCAACCAGGGGTAAAAAAGCACATAGAGCATTTAACAGGGAGTCAAATGTGAAAATCTTCAAAAATATGTGGCACCAAGTATGGCAGCGTCATACAAGTATCAGTTCTGGAGGCAGTGGAGGATCCTTGTAAAGGGACTCCTTGGAAGATTGGAGGTGAACAGAAATACAGCAATGACTGAAAATCAAAGCCTTCCTGCAATTAGAAAATAATAAAGAATTAGAAAACCTTAGAAAATATTAGACCAGAGGAAGTTCCACTTGTTTCTACTTGTTGAAGGAAACACAATAGTAACAGGAAAGGTTGTTGTTGAACTTAGAGATAAAGGAAGCCATCAAACTTCACTCCCCTAGAATCTTCCTTCACTGTCAGTCCCAGAAAATTCAACACAATAATCACAAACAGCAGCTGTGACCAATGAATTTATAGAAGTTACTATGAAAATAAAAGAAAACATAAACATTACATTTTTGAGAACAAAAATGTTCTCAAAGCTGAGAAACAAAGGCAAAGTGTAACATACCATTCTGATATGAATAAAATGTGATTAAACATACATTTGCAGAGTTAAAATAACACCACAAATCAGAAATACAAAAATTATTACTACAAATGAATAAACAAGAGAAGGATATAAAATAAGAGGTAACTGACAAAATAATAAGAATGATATACAATGATCTCAGAAATTAAGACTAAATAACAAGGTCTCTAATAGAGAAAAAAAATAATCAAAAGCATAATATGGGGTTTAGAAAATATGTGTGAAAAAAGCCAATAAAAAATACTGAACAAAGTGAAATGATTAAAGAGAAATATATATATGTATATATATTCTAAGAGATATAGCAAGAGATGAATTTTTCATAGACATATTCTAAATAAAAAAGTTCAACAGAATTAAATGAGATTATTTAGCTACACCTAATAAATTAATTGACCAGCAATGGCTATTAACATAACACAAAAGACAACAGCACATTATGACCCTCTCCATGGAAGAACACAGAGCCCTTATGACAATAGCAGTAAATAAATAAATAAATAAATAAATAAAGCAAGCTTTAGATCTAACTAAAATTTTACAGGACATAAAAAGTACACAGCAGCATATGTAGTTATACCAGGGAGATGCAACAATATTCAGTGGAAAATTCTCTGGACAAGTAAATGAGTATCTTCAACTATTGAATTGTAACAGGGAGAAAAAAGAGAGAGATAGAAGTAAAGGGATTCAGGAGTTCAGGGTGGATGCAGGTGAAAACATGTTAAGAGTGTAAGGTATTTCATTGTGGTTTTGATTTGCATTTCCCTGATGATTAGAGATGTTGAGCATTTCTTCATATGTTTGTTGGCCATTCTTCTCTCTTCTTTAGAAAAATTTCTGTTCAAGTCCTTTGCCCACTTTTTAATGGGGTTATTTGATTTTTTCTTCCTAATTTTCGTGAGTTCTAAGTATATTCTAGTTATCAGTCCCTTATCGGATGCATAGGATGCAAAAATTTTCTCCCATTCTGTAGGTTGTCTGTTTACTTTCATGACTATTTCTTTGGCTGTGCAGAAGCTTTGTAGTTTGATCATGTCCCATTTATTTATTTTTGTTGCTGCTGTGATTGCCTTTGGGGACTTCTTCATAAACTCTTTGCCCAGACCGATGTCTAGGAGAGTGTTTCCAACTTTTTCCTCTAGAGTTCTAATAGTTTCATATCTTAGGTTTAAGTCTGTTATCCAGCGTGAGTTGGTTTTTGTGAGAGGTGAAAGGTGTGGGTCCTGTTTTAGCCTTTGAATGGCCAACAAACATATGAAGAAATGCTCAACATCTCTAATCATCAGGGAAATGCAAATCAAAACCACAATGAGATATCACTTAACCCCAGTGAGAATGGCCTTTATCAAAAAATCTCCAAACAATAAATGCTGGCGTGGTTGCGGAGAGAGAGGAACACTCCTACACTGCTGGTGGGACTGCAAACTAGTTCAACCTCTGTGGAAAGCAATATGGAGATACCTTAAAGCGATACAAGTGAATCTACCATTTGACCCAGCAATCCCATTGCTGGGCATCTACCCAAATGATCCAGTGACACTCTACAAAAAAGACACCTGCACTCGAATGTTTATAGCAGCACAATTCATAATTGCAAGGCTGTGGAAACAGCCCAAGTGCCCATCAATCAAAGAATGGATTAATAAAATGTGGTATATGTACACCATGGAGTACTATTCAGCTCTAAGAAACAATGGTGATATAGCACACCTTATATTTTCCTGGTTAGAGCTGGAACCCATACTACTAAGTGAAGTATCCCAAGAATGGAAAAACAAGAACCAGATATATTCTCCAGCAAACTGGTATTAACTGAGTAGCACCTAAGTGGACACATAGGTGCTACAGTAATAGGGTATTGGGCAGGTGGGAGGGGGGAGGGGGGCGGGTATATACATACATAGTGAGTGAGATGTGCACCATCTGGGGGATGGTGATGATGGAGACTCAGACTTTTGGGGGGAGGGGGGAAATGGGCATTTATTGAAACCTTAAAATCTGTACCCCCATAATATACCAAAATAAAAAAAATAATTTAAAAAAAAAAAAAAGAGTGTAAGGTATTTATTTTGATTATGAGTTTTAAACCATTATCAGACAATTGAAGGTTTGAGCAGAGGGGATATTTGATGGTTTTAGTACTAAGTATTAATAGTTAATTTTGTGTAGGCTTGATCATGTTGTAATGTTATTTAACAAACAAAAAATCTTTTCTCTTGGAGATTGGATTGCATACCTATGTTATTCCCTTTTAGTTCACAAAGTTCAAACAATTACATGGTCTACCAAAGGTGAAGGGGATGGTCTTTGTCTAGTCTGCAGGTCAAGTGGTCTTAATGTTCTTGGAGTCACCCACTGGACCCCTCAGGTCTCATTTCTAGTGGTCCCCTTGTCCCACATTCCATGCTCGATGCCACAGTTATCCCTTGTCAGCTATCACTGAAAGGAAAATTCACAGCTTCAAAATTAACCTGTAGGCTCCATCTAGAGCTCCACCACTGCTTAATTATTAAATAAAATTAAATAAGTAGAGCTTTATTTTTTTAGGAGTTTTATGTTTTCCCCTGTGGATTTCAATATTAAATATTTAAGAAGTATGTATGAAGAGCTTATTCCTTTAGGGGCTGGTGATAAAGTGGTATAAAGTGGAATAAATAAGTGGTATAAAGTGGATAAAGTGGAATAAATCTATGTCTCTACTCTCACTCTAGTAGAAGAGAGCCAACGACTAATTAGGTTGAAACTTTTAGTTTCCAGCCCAAGTTTTGTAGTATACTAGCTGTGAACTTGAGACATTTTTATTCTTTCTGATCCTCAGCATACCATATGCAAAAGAGAAACTCATATTTGACCTAACAAAATTGTCTTGATGATGAAATGATATAAAAAAGGGCCATTTTTTACCACAAAGAGCAATATTTCTGTTTGATAATTTTTTGTGTTTTCTAATAGTTAATCTCAATAAAAAGTCATACAAAAAAATCTATAAACAAGCTTTAATGAAATTAAAGGAGAGTTCATATCAAACACTAAGAGGGATAAACATTATAAATTCTGTATTTGTTTTATATGTATTTGCAAATACACACACATACATGTACATGCATGTTTTGTTTATATTATCCTTGTTATTAAAATTATAGTTAAATATGTATAAAAATATGTACTAGATAGGGCATATACCATGAAATTAATACTTTATAAATATTCATTTAAAGAATTTTTTCTAATCATGAAATATAATCTCCATTATGGTATAATTTATTCTTTGTATGATGATTTTAAAAGTATTAAGAAGTGAAGCACATTTATTGTTTTGTCTTCAAAATTAATTTTTTTTAATTAATGATAAAGCAAATCATTACAATGAAGAATTGGGAGTGAAAACTAGTTTAAACATTTGGAGAGGCTGAGTAAAGTGGCTCATGCGTGTTGTCTTTTGGGAGGCCAAGGCGGAAGCAATACTTTGAGACTAGGCATTCTAGACCAGTCCAGGCAAGAGGGAAGCCCTGTTCCTATACAAAATAGAAAAAATTAAATGGACTTGGTGGTGCACGCCTGTAGCCCCAGCTTCTCCCAGCTAGTCTGGATGCTGAAGTGGGAGAATCCCTTGAGCCCAGGAGTTTGAGGTTGTAGTGAGCTATGATGAGGCCACTGCACTCCAGCCTGGTTACAGAGTGAGACCTTGCCTCAAAGACAAAAGCAAACAACCAAAAAAACACAGCTTTTGTAGAGCAATTTGTAAATTGGACATTCAAATGTTGGGAAAAAAACTAGGTATAAGGTCTGTCGATTTCACTCTTTAGGAATATTTTCTGATATGAAAACATATTATTAAGTGAAAATGCTAGTAGCAGTGAAATTTATAAACTCAGACTTTGTAACTTAAACATATGTCTATAAATAGAGATATAAATGTTGATTTTCATAAATGAAAAACATAAACAATTTGGAAAAATATTAGATAAAAATTAGAAAAAAGAAAAAATCACTAAATTTGATTATTTTATATTATGTATTATAAGATAGTAGTGAACTCGGGTTAGAATATTTGAAAATATTCTTTTACTTCTCTGCTTTTATTTATCTTCAAAAAGTATTAATATGTATTTGTAAGAAAAAGTTTCAAAATTACCAAAACCCCAAATAAACAAAAATTTCAGTGTCTCTAATGCTATACTTTTTAATGTTAATGCTATATTTGTTATAATATGAAAATATAGTGCAAACCAAAGTAGTGTCTCACTTTTTCTCACAACTATTCTTGTAGTAAGACTTGTCTTTGAATTTTTCATTAATGTTAATATTGAACCTTTGGTTTAATAATTCAAAAGGTAATATTCCCTTCTAGCGCTAGCTAGAACCATTGGTACAAGAATGACTAGGGAGAGAGAGGCCTTAAAGTCAGCTGGAGTTTTCTTTACAGTGACTTAATCTATTAATATTTTTTAAAAAATGACTCTCTGTGTCCTGAAACACATAGGAAATAGTTATGTTATAGAAAATGAAGAATTTTGAAACCATGACACTTCACAAATTTTGAATTATTGTACTTATAATTTCAATTTTATATTTTATTTTTTAAACTTGCAGTATGAGAAGAAATATAATATCAATTTTAACGTCTTTTGCAAAATTGTGAAATTAGCTATATGTAATTATATAGCTATATGTAAATTGCTAAATTAGCTATATGTACTGAATTTTATTAAATGATAAAATAAAGCAGAATGTCCACAAACAAAAAAAAAGTTCTCTATAAAATTAAGGCCCTTAAAAGACATATTCTATTCCATTCTAAATTACATGTCAATTTTCATATTTTTTCCTTCAAGAGATAAGATCCTTACATTTTATTGCAGTGAAAATAGGAAACATTAACAAAACAAAAGGAGTTCAGATTTATGATAAGATATTTATTTACTTCAAATTATTCCTGCCTGAAAGATGTTTAATCAGCGAATTTATTTAATCTCTATAGTCAAACAATAACACCAACGCTCAATTTTTCTAAGAACACCAGGGGAACACTATTATACAGCTTTTATAAACTATAATCTATAGAACAATTGTGAACATGAGTCCTGGAGGTGAAATTCGTAGGTTCAAATCTTGCCCCCCCCCCAATAACCAGAAGTTTGAACTTAGGAAAGTCATGTCCCTTAGCCTTTTGATAATTAAAATAGAATAGTAATAGTGCTTACCTCAGGGGGTTATTGTAAAAATAAAGCTGATTAATATCAGACACAAATAAACACTACATAAAATCTAGCCATGATTATTATCATTACTATTATTATCTCTACTGAAAATACTATATCTAATACTATTACTATTAGTAATACTGAAAGTAATATCATTAGAATTTTAATTGTAATGAAAACTGAATAGCCTCTTCTAATAGTACTTTGCAGAATATTAATTTCAACTTCTTGATCATGAACTGATTCTTAATGACTGAAATCTTTTTGTCTTTCATGGAAGAGAAAAAAATTATGTAAAAGCATTCATTTTCTGCAGGTTATTATATGAAAACACTTAAGCATATTATTAAATTTTTATAATAATCTTGAGAGGTGATTATTTTTATTCAGATTTTACAGATGCTTACACTGAATTGTACGCTAGAAGTATTTGGCAGAACCAATACTGCTTTTCTGTAGATGAAGGAAATATTCAGTCTTTTGTCCACATTATTATAAATAAGCCACTCTTTAGGCTTAAAAATGTAGTAGCCCCCATATGTTTATTTTTGTGATGCTGGAGTAATGAAAAATTGTCACATTATCTTTTTGAAGAAGATATAGAACTAGGGAAAGAGTGTTGCCCCAGGGATTGAGAGACCTGACTTGCTTAAATCACAGGTTTTTGTGAGGGTCCAAGGAAATGTTTATAGAAATGTTTTGTGAACTGTGAAAACATATGCCACTAAGACACTGCATAGCTTTGAGGTCATTATGATGGTGCTAAGATTTTAAAAACTTGAGTTTCTAAAAATTCCTTAGATACTTCACTAAGGATAATATTCTCCAGTTCAATGCAAATTGTTGCAAAAGGTATTAATCCATCCTTTTTTATGGCTGAGTAGTACCCCATGATATACACATGCCACATTTTACTAATCCACTCATGACTGATGGACACTTGGTTTGATTCCACATCTTTGCAAATATAAATTGTTCTGTAATAAATATTTGAGTGTGGGTGTCTTTTTGATAAAATGACTTCTTTCCTTTGGGTAGATACCCATTAGTGGAATTGCTAGATTGAGTGCTGGGTCTACTTTTAGTTCTTTGAGTAATCTCCATATAGTTTTCCATAGAAGTTGTACTAATTTTCAGTCCCACCAACAGTGAATAAGCATTTCTTTCTCTCTGAATCCATGCCAGCATCTATTGTTTTGGGTCTTTTTGATAAAAGCTATTCTAACAGAGTAAGATGATATATCACTGTGGTTTTAATTTGCATTTTCTTCATGTGGTAATCCTGAACATTTTTTTCATGTTTGTTGGCCATTTGTCTATATTCTTTTGAAAAGCTCTGCTCATGCCTTTTGTCCACTTTTTAAGGGCTGTTTGGTTTTTTCCTTGCTGATTTGAGTTCTTTGTAGATTCTGTATATTAGCTCTTTATTGGATGTGCAGTTTGTGAATATTTTCTCCCATTCTGTAGGCTGCTTATTTGCTCTATTGATTATTCCCTTAGCTGTGCAGAAGCTTTTACATTTAATGAAGTCTCATTTATTTATTTTTGTTGTTGCTGTGATTGCCATTGGGGTCTTGGTCATAAATTTGAAGCCAATATCTAGAAGAGCTCTCTATACATTTTCTTCTAGAATTCTTATGGTTCATGTCTTACATTTAAGTTTTTTATCCATCTTAAATTAATTTTTGTGAGTGGGGACGGATAAGGATCCTGTTTCATTCTTCTGCATGTAACTAGCCAATTTCCCAGTACCATTTATTAAATAGGGCTTATTTTCCCCAGTGTATATTGTCTGCTTTGTCAAAGATCAATTGATTGTATGCAGATGGTTTTATATCTGGGTTCTTCGCTCTGTTCCATTGGTCTATGTCTCTATTTTTGTGCTAAACCATGCACACTGTTTTGATCACTATAGTCTTATATAGTTGAAGTCTGCTAATGTGATGCCTCTGTTTGTTCTTTTTGCTTAAGATTGCTTTGGTTTTTGGGCTCTTTCCTGGTTCCAAATGAAGCATAGAATTATTTTTTCTAGATCTGTGAAATATGACACTGGTATTTTGATGGGGATTGCATTGAGTCTGTATAACTTTGGGTAGTATGGACATTTCAACAATGTTGATTATACTGATCCATGCACATGATATGTTTTTCCTTTTACACCCTTATAACACTATAATCCATATGTTGTTTCTCTCTTTAGAATACTATGTGCTGTTGTAGCTTGTACTTGTATTCCTTTTGTTTTTAATATAATATAAATATTCAGGAAATGGTCCTTGAAAACTGGCTTGCCTCTTGAAATCTGTATGTAGAGATAATCCCTAGATCTTAATTTTGAGATTTACTAACCTCTTTCAGAGAAATTATTTAAAAAGAAGTATATGCTCACTTTGATTTTGCATAATTTTCTATGTGGTACCTCCTTTGACTATCCTATATTTATAATGAATAATAATCAGAAACTGGTAGTTTTCAAAGTAATAGTTGTAATTCTCATATAATTAGCAGCCACAATAGCTAATAATTTCTGAACCTTCATAATATATCAATCAGTGTGCTAGACATTTACATTATGCCATTTCATCTTCACAACACTACCTTGAGGTGGTTTCTATACTCTCTGTTTCATAAATTATCAAACTGAGGTCTCAAGAGGTTGGTTAATTTTCCCAAGTATGAAAGTAAGAAATGCAAACTAAGGTCTGAAATAGAAACCAAGATTAAAATAATACTTAAAGATCCATACTACTACTATGAGAACAAGGTCTTGCTAAATTATGACTACTCTGGCAAGTATCTAATCAAAAATATCAGCAAGTATTTTTATTATTCAGCTTCTATTGTATAGCTTCAATATCCTCAAAATTTCACTCACTTTCACTTTATGAAATGAACTGCACTTTTCTTTATTGGCTCCATTGTCATCAAATTCCAGATTTAGCTCTAAAAATGCATCATATCAAGACAAATATACTTGGTTTGAATTAATTTGTATTTCTTTAGCAGTTGCATTGAAATTATAAATTATATTTGTATATTTGATATGCAAACTGAAACACTTTGAGAGTGAAAGGGTCACTAATAATAAACATGGCAGGACAACAGAAATAATGTGGGATTATCCTGGCAAACCAGGATGCCAGGTCAACCCACTTGTAATGAATAAACCAGAGTTCTCTACAGTCCCAAATAATTAGTCTAACTGAATGTCTCTTTTTATTTTTTGTTTCTTTTATAAAGACATTTTGTAAAAAGATATATGATAGTGTTCAGTATCCCAAGAGTTTTTTTTTTTAATTTCAAAATATTAAGTGGTACAAAAGTTTTTGTTACATGAATATACTCTATAATGCTAAAGTCAGCGCTTTCCATGTGCCTGCCACCAGGCCTGCATTCATTGCCACCTGGGCACTGTTCATTGTACCCAGTAGGTAAGTTTTTATCCCTCACCCCCTTCCTACTCTCCTCCCTTCCGAGTTTCCAATGTCCTTCACAGCTTTTTGTGACCCTGTACAGCCATTGTTTGGCTCCTACTTAATGGTGAGAACATTCATTGTTTGCTTTTCCATTCCTAAGATACTTCAGTAGGATAATGATCTCCAGTTCCATTCAAGTTGCTGAAAATTATATTATTTCATTCCTAGAATCTCCATAATACTGTTTTTTATAGAGTATGGAGATTCCTCGAAGAGGTAAAATTAGAACTACCATTTGATCCAGCAATCCCACTACTGGCTATCTACCCAAAGGAAAAGAAGTCATTTTATCAAAAAGACACTTGCGCTTGGATATTTATTGCAAACCAATTCACAATTGCAAAGATATTGAATCATTCTAAGTGCCCATCAATACATGAGTGGATAAAGAGTTAAATATTTAATTCACAGCCACTTGTTTCCACATTAGAGCATATTTTTAGTCATAGAGATCGTGTTCTCAATTGTAGAGTTATTCATAATTCTAGAGCATTACCTTTCAGTTCTGTAACAGACCTAAGAAAATATGTTTAGTGTGTTTGCTTTAGAGATTAGGTCTGAGGCACATCCTGGGCCTTTGCACGGACATCCCATTACCTCATAGGTAAAGTCATGTCATGGAGAGACAGCACATTCTGTCAAAGGAAAGCAACTAAAGAGGACTCACCCACTTGCATTTTAATTTAGCATGCAAATAATTTGAGGAAGGTTAAATTTGCTTGTAGATTTTTTTTTCAGAAATATAAAGTTTTGTAAATAAAATTTCAACATTATAATTTTGAAGTTATGTGCCTCTAAAAGTTGTAAATCTACTGAAAGAAATGATTGTGATTCTGCACTATTGTGTTCTAGTTTGTAGCATAACATCATAATCATCATCCTCTTCATTATAATCACAATAATAACAGAAAATTTGAATAATGTTACTATATCACAGGCATTATTTTAAGAGCATTTGGATGCATTATTTCCTTTAATTCTCATAGCCATATAAGGTCAGAACTAATGTTATATATATTTTATAGATAAGAAAACTAAGGCATATAGAGGCTAAGGTACTTATCCAAGGTCATAGAGCTAGAAAGTGGCAAAATCAGTATTTAAAACCAGAGTTTGATTTTTCAGTTTTCACACTTTACCATTATACTATTTGCTTCTAATATTTGTGCCATTAATGATGAATCCATTATCTTATCTGATTTTCACTGTAGCCCAGTGAAGTAGTCAAGACAGCTATTATATTTCTACAATTAAGGATAAAAATAATCTGGCTAGGCTCACATCTGTAATCCTAGCAAGGAGGTTGAGATAGGCGGATTGCTTGAGGCCAGGTTTCTAGACCAGCCTGAGCAACATAGTGAGACTCTGTTTCTACAAAACATAAAAATAAAAAAATTAGCCAGGTGCGGTGGCACGTGGCTATAATCCCAGCTACTTGGAAGGCTAAAACAGGAGGATAGCTTGAGGCCAGGAGTTCGAGGTTACCCTGAGCTATGATGATGCCATTGCACTGTAGCCCAGGCAACAGAGCAAGACCCTGTCTCAAATTAATTAATTAATTAATGAGGTTCAGAGATAGTCAAGTGCTTTGCTTAAGGTTGTATAATAAGGAAGAGGTACAAATAAAATTCAGAAAAAGAAAACTTTAGTATAATTTCGGTCTTTTTTCAAATACATCATCCTAAATTAGCAAGGTAGAATACATTTGAAAAAGTATGAGCTATGCTGAAGATTTATTCAAATTCTTAAAACCATTTCTTTTTTTATAAATTAAAAAATATATAAAATACCTATTTTAACATTAAATTGTAACTTGGAAGGCAGAAGCAGAAATACAGAACAAGGCAAAGCATGATTTTTTAAATGTCTCTAATAAACTAATTGCACAGGATATTTCAAAGACTCAGCAGCAATTTTATACATGGTGAGCATGATTTATCATCCATGCCCATCCCATGTATAACTCCTACATAGTCTACTTTGCTGCATATTCTTTTGTGTCTTGCTTTAAATGCCCATTTTAAAAGTCATTAAACTAATAGAAGTGTGACTGGGAAAACTCATAATAAGCTAAATGCTAATATAGCTTTTGCTTACTTTCCTTTTTTCCTTAAACTTGTATAAATTGGGAGGCTATGTTAATAATGTCCACGGCCTTGTTGTTCTTCTATAATGTTTAGGCACTGAACTGCAGAATAATGATCCTAATCAAATCCCCAGGCCCAAAGAACCTCAATTTCTTCACCTAAAACTTGATAAAAAGAAAAAAAAAAGTGCTGTTCTAATTACTTGGTTGTCATTAAGATCAATTGAGATCAGGTATAAGAAAGATCTCTATAAAATGTAAAAAAAAATAAATAAAAAGAACACACTTGACATAATATAACAAAAAATAGTTCTGGGGCACATAATAATTTCTTAAGAAATGTTAAGGGCTTTGTATTTGGTTCTCTTTCTCTTCTTATGATACACTTTGAGTGTGGAATTGTACTGGAAGGTAGATAAAGAAGAGAGGCTAGAATGTTATAATGGGTTAGAGTGTTTTTAATTCTCTTTTCAATAAGAATAATAGCATGAGATTTGTTTTCTAATACTTATTTTTAACCTACCTGTTCATTTCCAATTTAGTTCTTATTGTTTTGTCATTCTTCACCTCCCTGAGCATAGAACTGCTAATCCTGAAACTGTAAACTAACTCAGATTCCATTCAAGCACTCTCTGCTAAATAGGAAAAAAAAAAAAAAATCAGCTTGATTTGCATATTCAGTGAAGGTAAATGCTTAGGATTAAATAAATATTTGAAGCTTATGAACAATTAGTCTGCTAAATAAGTAAAATTTCTGATCCCTACTCTGCACCAGTTTCTATGTTTTATTATCATTACCCCCTTTTTTCTTCTTTATATTTTAAAGTCTCACAGGACTAGCTTATAGTTAAAATTTAGGACCTATACTTTCTAATTCAGTGGTCTCCAACTTTTGGTACCAGGAACCAGTTTCATGGAAAACAGTGTTTCCATGTACAGGTGGTTTGGGGGGTGCGGGTAGCTCTGGAGCCTGGTCCCTAACCGGCAGTCCACTGCTGGGCCCAGGGATTGGTGGCCACAGTTCCAATTAGTATTCAGCCTACTTCAATCTGGCATCTTTCACCATTGAAATTTTCCTAGATGTAACAAATTATTTTAATCTTTATATTTCACTTGTTCTTTACACGTTTCACACTAATTTTTACTGCCTTCTTTATGAAACTTTCTATTTGGCTTATGCAAAATCACCTTTATGTAGTTTTTCTTGTAAATGTATGAACATTGCTTCTCAATTTCCTTCTCTTCTTTCTCTCCTCCCCTTCCCCCACCCACCACCTTCATTCTTAAATGTCTCCCTTTTTTCATTTATTGTCTGGTTTACTAGTTATACTTCGAGGGCTTCTAAATCTATAACTCTAGTGTCTGTATTTCACACTTTCCCGAGTTTCATACAAATATATAACAAAGCACTGTAAATCTTCTCTTAGCTTTCCCACAGATATGTGAAACTAAACATACCAAATGTGAAATAGGTTTATCTTCACTACTTCCTATATTAATTTATGACAGCATAGGCTATCAAGTTGCCCAAATCAGAAATTGAGAAAGCAACATAGACCAATCTTGCACATTTTATCCCTTCTTTCAGATCCATCTGGCATTAACTTCTGTATATTCAACTGAATATAATTATCTCCATCCACCTCCACAGTGTTTTATCTCATAATATCTTAGATATTAGTTTCTAACATATTAGTATCTATCATTATTATGTAAGGCCACATGGCCAAAAGTGTCTTACCAAATGCTCTTCCCAAATACAAACTATGTGCTCTTACTAAAATGCAATTGAGGTATTTTGTTTTTCTGCTTAAGATCATTCAGTGGTCTTTGTTAACTACAAAATAAACCTTAAACTTCTAGAAGTGGAATAAAAGATACCTTATGGTATACTCTTCTTACCTTTGTGATCTTTATCCCATTGTTTTCTCTCACTTCTTAAACTATAGCAGAATTTGTCCACCTCCACTTTCAGACACACATTTTTCATCTGTCTGGAATGTACCCTTCCCTTGTATATCCTATACACCTCAAGATTCAGTTAAGGTATCATTTATAGAGTGAGGTGTTCACTACATACATATTATATACTATATAGCTTTTTAAAGTTAGCTGATTAGTTACCATTCTGAAACATCTGACAAATAATTTATTACCCTAGGATATATTGAAATTAAATCAGTTTGTATTAGGTGTTAGGTGATTTGTATAGTTTATTTTTTAAAATGGGAAAAATGACCTTTATATTAGCTGGATGTTTGCAAGATCATTCCTCTCTATTTCTCTTGGGAAATGCTTATGCTATTACCTTATGTGTTGGACAGCTTCTTTTTAATTCATGCATTTCTATGAATACAGCTTACTAATCTAATTCAAGTTCACAACTGATTTATTGTGAAATATCTATTTACTTAAGTAACCGTGAATGTGATGTACTGGAAAGGTTTTATAAACAAATTGTGTTCGTTACTTGCACCTTGGTAGGGAAGGTCCTCCTAGCTAGTATTCCAAAGGCTTGTGTACCTGGCTTTCTTTCACTTTTTAGTAACTTCAATAAAAAACTGAATAACTTTGTGTGAATTGTGAGAGATTTCTATGACCTTGTGAAAGTAGGAACTTTAAAGAATACAATGAGAAAGAAGGCGAGAAAGATGAAAGTGAGGAGATGAGTAAGAGAATTTACAGAAAAAAAAAGGAAAAAAAATTAATTTCTCTGTGGAGAACAGTTAGCAAGAATAAAAAAAGATTGATAAATTCAAGACCACAAATAACATGTAATAATAAATAATAACCTATAAATAGTAAATAAATATTCAGTGAGAAAAGAAAGGAAAGCCATAATTTCCTTAAACCCTTTTAAATTCTCAAAATATTATTGTAATGTATTTCTCTGATCTCTGCCTCTTATACCCACATATGTTTGCACAGGATAAAATGGTTTTAAATACAGAAGCATATTAAGTTAAAGACAAATAATTTTGGCTGGAGGGGAAATGACAGATTCCTAGGGCAGGTTACCAAGAGTGTTTGTAGGCTACAGATTTTTTTTTTCATAATGATTAAAAATAGAAGGAAAGTAAACAACATCAAGAAAAAAAAAATTTTGATCCTTCAAGGTAGATATTTAATGTGTTTCTAGATTGCCTCTGGCTACTCCTATCACAGAGGTGTTATGATGAACAGCCTCAATCATTATGGACATATGCATAATTTTCTCTGGAGCAGAAATTTGGAGTTATAGATTGCACTATATTTAATTTAAATGTTCACAGATTTGTCTTCAGACTGACTGTGCCAAACTAACTCTTATCAATAGTGTATATGTGTTTCTGAATCACCACATCATTTGCAAAATTCAACATTAGTCAGTTTGATTTATCCAACAAATATTTATCTAGGCTGATGTTCTAAGCAAATTTCAGTTGCTAACCATGCGTAAAATAATTATTTCTAATTTCTACACCAGCAGTCAGGTGAGAAAAATTATATTTTTTTGTTGTTATAATTTGCATTTTTCTAGGTACTAATAAATTTGAGCATCAGGTTTTGTGTTAATTATCCCTTGGGTTTTTCTCTTTTGTGAATTGTCAGTTCATACCATTTGCTTATTTCTATATTGATTTTCCTGCCTTTGTATTCTAGATATTAATTCCTTATCTATTTTAAATGTAAACATATTTTGATAATCTGTAAATTGTCTATTACCTGACAATATGTCAGCAATAAAATTTTAAAATTGTGATGCAATTAAATATTTTAACCATTTTTTTATATTTTATGTATTTTTGGTTTAGTTTACAAAATTTTTCTCCATAGAACAAAAATATTATTTTAACATTTTATCTTTAACATGTATTATTTATATTTGAGTACCATTTCTGATCATATTACAACAATCTCAAGAGTCCTTTATGTTAATTTTTTTAAATATTCAGCATGTTACGGGGGTACAGATGTACAATATATGTAGGTTACATATATTGCCTTTGCCCTACCTGAGTAAGAGCTTCAAGTGTGTCCATACCCCAGACGTTGCACACCACACCCATTAGGTGTGTAAATATCCATCCCCTCCCCCCATCTGCCTGACACCTGATGAATGTTATTACTATATGTGCACTTAAGTGCTGATCAGTTAATACCAATTTGATGGTGAGTACCTGTGGTGCTTGTTTTTCCATTCTTGTGACATGAAAAAATGCTCAACATCTTAATCATCAGGGAAATGCAAATCAAAACCACAATGAGATATCACTTATCTCCAGTAAAGATGGCCTTTATCAAAAAGTCTCAAAACAATAAATGTGGGCATGGATACAGAAAGATAGAAACACTCATAAACTGCTGGTGGGACTGCAAACTAGAACAACCTCTGTGGAAAGTAATATGGAGATACCTCAAAGAGCTACAAGTAGAATTACCATTTGATCCAGCAATCCCATTACTGGGCATCTACCCAAAGGAAAAAAAAGACATTCTGTAAGAAAGGCATCTGCACTAGAATGTTTATAGAAGCACAATTCACTGTTGCAATGATGTGGAAACAATCCAAGTGCCCAGCAATACATAAGTGGATTAATAAAAAGGGTTCTTATTTGTTGAAATAACATGGACACTGCAAAGGGGTGGGGAACCTGCAACCTCAAGGCCACATGTGGCCCTCCAGGTCCCCAAGTGTGGCTCCTTGAGTGAATTCAATCTTCACAGAACAAATTTGTTTTCACAGAGCAAAATAGTAATTTTCACAACTTTCACCCTAAGTAATTTAAATAGTATGAAGTATCACCTAAGAAATAATCTATATTTTCAGGGTTGTTTTTATATTAATAGTATTTTACTGAAAAGTTATTTTTAAAAATTTTTTAACCACTGTACTTGAGGAATGCTTATATTTTCCTGTTTAATGGTTACTTATGATTCATTGAAGTCTGTTACTAAAATGAAATAGAAAGGAAAAGCCTTCCAACAGTGATAATATTATGATTGACAGGTGGTGCCAAGAAAGCAAGTCATGGTTGGACCTAGAAGCCACTTACCAAACTTACTTAAGTTCAAAAATGCTGCTAACATAAAATTGAACTACTTTCTTACTGTAGCAACTATGCTGAAAAATGACTTGATAAACCTATAATAATTATATATATATATATTTATATATACACTTATCTATATCTATCAATCTATATTTATGAAAACATTCACATTTACTATCTTTTTAAACTGTGGTAAGAACATTTAACATGAGATATACTCTGTTAACAAAGTTTTATACGTACAATACAGTATCATTATCTATAGGTATACATAACTGAATCTTTATACCCTTTGAACAGAAACCCTTGGCTACTACTATTCTACTCTCTATTTCTGAGTTTAACTATTTTAGATACCTAAAATAAATGGAATCATGCAGTATTTTCTTTCTGTGACTGACATTTCAATTAGCATAATGTCTTCCAGATTGATCCATGTTGCTATATACATATAAACACAATTAATATTATAAGACCTAAAAGCACAGTAATGTGTTATCTTATAATTTGCATTCTCAGCCCTACTGTGAGTAGGCCCAATTTGTTTTTACTTTGCTATCTCTGGATATTTCTAGATAATATTTTTACACAGCAATTTTGAGATTTATCAGTTTGAGATAACATTTAGCTTTCTTACCCAATCTAACATACTTCTCTCTCCTAGCTTACCAAGGAGCTATAACACACTTTCCAATCAAGTCAGTAAAGACTTCACCATTTTTTTATATGAGTGATGTGCTATGATTTTCATTTTCCTTACCATGCTTCTTTTACTTGTGTTTAAGATTTTGTTTTTCTTTGAATTAATAATTACCTTATTTTTCATCTGTAGTATTTTCAAAATATAATCCTTAGTCTATTAGATCTGTCATTGTTTAAGTAAATACATTTTTTGTTTGCTTGCTTTCCCCAAAAGTCTGATTTCCTATGATTATTTATTTCTTGGAGCCTTTTTTTTCCCCTGAATTCCTCAGTCTCCCTGTTTCAATTTGCTCTGGTCACAGTCTCAGATTTCCACACACTCTTTTTCTCCTTTATCCCACTCTTGCATTAAATACACTTTTCTAGTGGTAATGAAAATATTCTATGTCTTTATTCAGTGTTAATTACATGAACATATTCATTAGTCAAAGCTCATTGAACTTTTTCCTGATATCCACATCATCTTTCTTTTTCCTGGTTTGCATTTTCTTGTGACTAGAACATGTCTTTCAGTATCTTAAAGAAAAGGTACTGGGGATATTAAATGTTTAATCCTTTACATACAAGAAAATACCTTTTATCATGTTCTTATATGTAATTGATATGCTGACATATCTTCTGGAAAAATGTGTCTCCTCATAACTCTAGTTTTATGTTTCCTCCTAACATCTACAGAAGACAAATGTCACTGTGATTTGTATTTCCTTTTATTTGTGTTCCTTTGAATGTGTTTTTCTTTAATGAAGTTTTTAAGATTTTCTCTAGATGTATTTTTATTCATTCTACTAAGTACTTGTTATATGCTTTCAAACTGAAATATCCTATAGTTTATTTCTGGAAAATTTTCTTACATGACTTCTACAATTCCTTCTGTTTGGTTGTCAGTGATCACTGTTTCTTCATACAGATTACATGGACAGGCAGACCTTGTTTTATTATGCTTCATTTTATTTCACTTTGCAAATAATGAATTTTTTAACAAATTGAAGGATTGTGACAACTCCACATCAAGCAAGTCTATTGATACCATTTTTACAGCATCACATGCTTACTTCATGTCTTTTTGTCACATTTTGGTAAGTCTCATAATATTTTAAACTATTTTCTTATTACGGTGATCTGTGATCAGTGATCTTTGATGTCACTAGTGTAGTTGATTTGAGGTGCACGAACTGTCCCTTTGGGAACATTCCATAGTAACCATCCTAAGATTGTGAATTTAATCCATAAATCTTGTGTGTTCTGACTGCTCCACCAACTGGCCATTTCCCCATCTTTATTTTACGACTTTGGGCTTCCTATTCCCTAAGACAGACAATATTGAAATTAGGCCAAGTAATAACCCTATCATTGTCTCTAACTGTTCAAATGAAAGGAAGAGTTGCATGGCTTTCACTTTAAATAAAAAGCCAGAAATGATTAAGTTTAGTGAAGAAAGTATGTCAAAAACTAAGATAGTTGAAAGCTAGGCATCTTGTGCCAAACAGTCAAAGACTCATAAAGAAAAGTTCTTGAAGGAAATTTAAAGGTGGTACTCCAGAGAATATATGAATGATAAAAGTGAAATAGCATAATTGCTGATATGGAGAAAGTTTTAGTGGTCTGGATATGATATCAAACCAGCCACTACATTCACTTAAGCTAAAACTTAATCCAGAGCAAGGCTGTTACTCTTCAATTCTTTGAAGTTGAGAGAGGTGAGGAAGCTGCAGAAAAGAAGCTTGAAGTTAGCAGAGGTCATAAGGTTTAAGAAAAGAAGCCATATCCATAACAGAAATGTGCAAGGTGAAGTAACAAGTGCTGACGTGGAAGCTAAAGCAAGTTATCCAGAAGATCTAGCTAAAATAATTGATGAAGGTGGCTTCATTAAACAACAGAATTTTCAATGTAGACAAATCAGCCTTATATTGGAAGGTGATCCCATCTAGGACTTTCATAGCTAAGAAGGCGAAGTCAATGCATGGTTTTAAAGTTTCAGAGGACAGGTGGATTCTCTTGTTAGGGGCTAATGCAACTGGTGACTTTAAATTGAAGCCAATGCTAATTGACCATTCTGAAAATCCTAAGGTCCTTAAGAATTCAGCTAAATCTACTCTGCCTGTGCTCTATAAATAGGGCAACAAAGCCTAGATGAAAACGTATCTGTTTACAGAATGGTTTACTGAATATTTTAAGCCCATCATTGAGACCTACTCCTTAGTGAAAGGATACCTTTCAAAATATTACTGCTTATTGACAGTACACCTGGTCTCACAAGATCTTTGATGAAACAGTACAAAGAGATTAGTATGGTTTTCATGACTGCTAACACAACATCCTATTTTGAGGCCCAGGTAATGAGGGGTAATTTTTACTTTTAAGTCTTATTATTTAAGAAATGCATTTAATAAGGGTATACCTTCCATGGAGAGTGATTCCTCTGATGGACAAAGTAAATTGAAAACCTTCTTGAGAGGATTCATCATTCTAGATGCCATAAGAATGTAGAATGTTCTCTTTTTTTCTTTGTTTCTTTTTTTTTTTTTTTTTGAGACAGAGTCCCACTCTGTCACCCTGGGTTGAGAGCAGTGTTGTCATTGTAGCTCACTGCAGCCTCAAACTCCTGAGCTCAAGTGATCCTCCCATCTCAGGCTCCCAAGAATGCTAGGATTAGAGACATGAGCCACCATATCTAGCTGAATATTTATGATTCATGGGAGAAGGTCAAGACAATATCAACATTAACAGAAGTTTGGAAGAAATTAATCTGAATCCTTATGGATGACTTTGAGGGATTCAAGTCTTTAGTGGAGAAAGTAACTGCATATGCAGTAGCAATAGCAGGAGAACTGGCATTAGATGTGGAGCCTGAAAATGTGACTGAGTTTCTGCAATCTCATGATCAAATTTGAAAAGATGATGAATTGCTTCTTCTGGATGAATAAAGTGATTTCTTGAGGTAGAATCTATTCCTGGTGAAGATGCTATAAACATTGTGGAAATGATAACAAATGATTTAGACTATTAGATCAACATAGTTGTTAGTAATTATAGAATTATAGAATATGGTTGTTAGTAATTATAGTATATTAGATCAACTTAATTGATAGTAATTATAGTGTTTCTTTTACTGATTTAAATGTTCCTGTGTACTCTGAATTACAAGTCTTCCTACAGATACCATTGTCTGCCTATTTTGCTGTCTGATATTTCCATTAGAAGTTTTCCTATGTATAACATAATCCATGGTTTTCCCTTCCAATATAAAAAGTAACCTTTAAGAAAAATACTGGAATGTGTGTATTTCAAGGAAAAACATGTGCACTGTTGGGTTTTGTTCTAAGGTGACCAGTGACCTAATATTTTTATTAGATGTCATCCAAATTATAGATATCTGGAGATCTTGTATCTGTGGTAGTTCATATTTTTCAGGAAAAAAAATACCACAAATTTGTGCTTAAAGAATCCTTCTGCTGGACTGAAGAATTTGAGTAAGTGGAATTGGATCCAGTGACTTAGTATACAGAATTACATCATTTCCTTTTTGTACCCTTTGACTCACTGCCAATCTCTGGTGGACCTTCATGTCCTTCTTGTTCAATTTTATATATCTCTAAATCTAATACCCCTTGTCAAGTCTTTCAGAATTTTTTTTTTAGTCAGTCTTCAATTATGATGTTTAACTCAGATACTTTGCCTTTGCAACTAAATGCATTAAAACAATATATCACCTTCATCTTAGTGGGATTTCAAAAGGGTGAGGGAAAAGCATATGCCTTATGTCAATATGCCATAATTAGTTCAATATTCTTACTATGTAAACATTTAGCACTTCTTATTAGCTCACAATGTATTGTTTTAAAAGTCTCATTATTCTTTTCCTTAATTTTTTATTTCAGCATATTCAGCATAAATACTCAAGCAGACAAATTTTAAAAAAATTATGGTGGTAAATGTTAGAAAATGGTAGATTATGATGTAAAAACAAAGAGGAATGATTATTTTTGCCTTGTAAGAGTTGGAATGTCTTAACAGTAGAGGCAGCATTGAGTTGGATAAGTGAATGCATGTAGTTACATATCTGATGAAGAAGAAAAGGAGATCCTAATTAAAAGGTACAAAATATACAGGAAAGGCACTTAATACTTTTAAGAGGCTGCCATGGTTGAAACATCATGAGAATTTCATAATGACTTAATCCAGAGACTGATAAAATTAAGATATAAATTATTAAATATAGATGATGAAAGTATGCTAAGTTAAGAAATATCTATTTTATGCTGAAAGTAATGTAAAAGTCACTAGAAATGTTAAATATTGCCGTTTCAAAATCAGATTTATTTGGGGGAGGGACATGCTTGCAGCTCTGACTCTGGTGGGCAAAGGCAATATATGTTATCTAAATATTTCTACCCCTGTAATATGCTAAAATAAAAAATAATAAAATAAACAAAATCAGATTTATTTTTGTTTATTCATTCATTTATTCACTCATTCTACAGATAATTTTTGGTTGTCTGCTATGAGTAGTTTGTCTGTTATGAGTAAGTCTACTATGAGTTATATATTCTCATGTATGTTGAGGACAGAGGAAGTGAACTGTCCCAGTTCTTATACAACTTACTTTTTGGAAGAAGATGAATCTAGGGAAATAAAGAAACAAAAGCCAGGTTAATATGGAGGACTTGGTAGAGGAGTGGGGCAGAATAGGAGAATAATGTAATTACTCTTAAAAGAGAAACTGAAGACCTGAACAAGTCAAAGACAACAAGCATGTTAAGGACAGATTGATTTGAAATACTCTTCTGTATGATAAACAGGACTTTTTAATCATTTGGCCATGAAAAGGGGGGAAGTTGAGGTAATTTGGAATTCCTGAGGTTTCTATCTTTGGGTAGCTTTGTGTGTGCAGACTAAAACCTTTCTGATTACTATTTAAGTTAATTTTACACAATTAGGCATTCTCAGTACTTATTTTTGGAAACCAATGACAATTTTTATACACTTTGGTCCAAATTTAAAATGACACCTGCATTTTTATAATTGCAAATATGAGAGCCAATTTAATTACTTTTGCAAGAATTCAGATTTTCCTGATACAGGTGGCTGGATGTATATGAGTGCTGACTAGCAGAAATAATTTAGCAAAATAGAAAAACAAGACTTTCATTTTTCATGAAAGATTGATTTCTTAGTGGTATTCATAAAATTCCCAAACTATTACAGGTAATATAGTAAAGATAAGTGTTCTAAAAATTATTTTTAAATAGAAAATTATACAGAAAAAGCAATTAAATGCTTAAACATTTCTAAGAAAATAAATGAAATGTAACAGTTTTATGAATATATATCAGATGTAAATACATCCTTCAAATATTACAGATGGTAAATTATTCTATTCTCAATATCTAAAACTTTATAGACTATTTTTTGATATTCATATGTGGAATGTCTCAGCAGAAATATTTTTTTCCAGATATTGGGCTAAAGAGGCTTCAAAGTTTAGAACTTAAAGGGCATTAAAAATCATTTGGCCTAATTCTTTAGTTTAGCATATGATAAAATAAGACTCCAGAGGAATTAATTTCTAAAACTGAACAGAATGATTTTCTAGGAATAGGCACCTCATTACTATAAGGCTGGGACTAAAACATAGACTTTATGATTCCCTAGTTCTCAACTTTAAATGATCCCATATCTTATAAAGTTTTTCAAAAATATTTTATAAAATTTCTACTCCAAATCAGATGATTTGACAAAAAAGTGTAAAATATTTAATCTGCAAGCAACAATTTTCACAAGGCTCATTAAGATGATATTAGGCAATGAAATTCTTTATCTTTTCAAAATTTAGGTACATGTTTTGCGATATCAAAGACAATTCTAAATTACTCCTGGAATATTATTTCATTTTGTATCAAAGTAACTAAAGTAACACCAATGTGCCAATTCTAAAATTTTGTCTCAATGTTTTTTGATTAATCAGTACACTTTAAAAACATATATTGATTATTGTTTTACTTTTGTGTTGTCTCTTTCCACTAAGTATGTTATAGATTTTTTAAAAACATGGGCTTTATCTACTCAGTTTGTTTCAGTAAACCCAAAACTTAGAATAGTAAATACATTTGGCACTTGGTATGTATTATTAAATAAATAGTTTTGATGGTAAAATGGATCTTCTTCCAGATTTTTTCTACTCTGATTACTGAAATATAAGTGATTTTGATTCTTTCTTTTTTAATTTCTTTTTTTTTATTTCAGCATATTATGGGGGTACAGATTTTAAGGTTTCAGTAGATGCCCATTTCCCCCCCACACACAAGTCTGAGTCTCCAGCATGACCACCCGCAGATGGTACACATCTCACTCACTATATATGTATATACCCGCCCCCCTCCCTCCTCCCACCTGCCCAATAACCTATTACTGTAGTACCTATGTGACCACTTAGGTGCTGTTCAGTTAATGCCAATTTGCTGGTGAGTATATGTGGTGCTTGTTTTTCCATTCTTGGGAAACTTGACTTAATAGTATGGATTCCAGCTCTAACCAGGAAAATATAAGATGTGCTATATCACCGTTGTTTCTTAGAGCTGAATAGTACTCCATGGTGTACATATACCACATTTTATTAATCCATTCTTGGATTGATGGGCACTTGGGCTGTTTCCAAGCCTTGCAATTATGAATTGTGCCGCTATAAACATTCGAGTGCAGGTGTCTTTTTTATAGAGTGTCATTGGATCTTTTGGGTAGATGCCCAGCAATGGGATTGCTGGATCAAATGGTAGATTCACTTGTATTGCTTTAAGGTATCTCCATATTGCTTTCCACAGAGGTTGAACTAGTTTGCAGTCCCACTAGCAGTGTAGGAGTGTTCCTCTCTCTCCACATCCACACCAGAATTTATTGTTTGGAGACTTTTTGATAAAGGCCATTCTCACTGGAGTTAAGTGATATCTAATTGTAGTTTTGATTTGCATTTCCCTGATGATTAGAGATGTTGAGCATTTTTTCATATGTTTGTTGGCCATTCTTCTGTCTTCTTTAGAAAAGTTTCTGTTCAAGTCCTTTGCCCACTTTTTAACAGGGATATTTGATTTTTTCTTCCTGATTTTCATGAGTTCTAAGTAGATTCTAGTTATCAGTCCCTTATCAGATGCATAGGATGCAAAAATTTACTCCCATTCTGTAGGTTGTCTGTTTACTTTCATGACTGTTTCTTTGGCTGTGCAGAAGCTTTGTAGTTTGATCATGTCCCATTTATTTATTTTTGTTGCTGCTGTGATTGCCTTTGGGGACTTCTTCATAAACTCTTTGCCTAGGCCGATGTCTAGGAGAGTGTTTCCAACTTGTTCCTCTAGAATTCTAAGAGTTTCATACCTTAGGTTTAAGTGTGTTATCCAGCGTGAGTTGATTTTTGTGAGAGGTGAAAGGTGTGGGTCCTGTTTTAGCCTTCTACAGGTGGCTATCCAGTTTTCCCAGCATAATTTATTGAAAAGGGATTCTTTTCCCCAGCATATACTTTTGTCTGCTTTCTCAAAGATTAGATGGCTATATGAGGACGGTTTTATATCAGGATTCTCACATCTGTTCCACTGGTCAATATTCCTATTTTTGTGCCAATACCATATTGATTTAATTACTACAGCTTTGTAGTATAGTTTGATATCTGGCATATTAATGCCTCCCATTTTGTTTTTGTTGCCTAGAATTGCCTTTGATATTCGGGGTCTTCTTTGGTTCCACACAAAGTGTAAAATTATTTTTTCTATATCTGTGAAGGATGCTGAGGGGATTTTAATAGGTATTGCATTGAATCTGTAGATCAGTTTGGGTAGTATAGACATTTTGATGATTTGATTCTGCCGATCCACGAGCATGGTATGGATTTCCATCTGTTTACCTCCTCTGCTATTTCCTTCCTCAGTGTTTCATAGTTCTCCCTGTAGAGGTCTTTTACCTCCTTGGTTAAGTATACTCCTAGGTACTTTAATTTCTTTGTTGCTATTGTGAAGGGAATTGAGTCTTTGATTTGGTTCTCAATTAGATTGTTGTTGGCGAATATGAATGCCTCTGACTTCTGTGTATTGATTTTGTATCCTGAGACTTTACTAAATTCATTGATCAGTTCCAGGAGTTTCTTGGTTGAATCTTTGGGGTTTTCTAGATATAATATCATATCATCAGCAAACAGTGAAAGTTTGATCTCTTCTGCCCCTATTTGGATACCTTTAATTCAATTTTCCTGTCTGATTGCTGTAGCCAAGACTTCCAGCACTATATTGAACAGAAATGGAGATAGTGGGCAGCCTTGTCTAGTTCCAGTTCTAAGTGGGAATGATTTCAGTTTTTCCCCATTCAGTATGATGTTGGCTATGGGTCTGTCATATATGGCTTGTATCATTTTTAGGTATGTCCCTTGTATGCCTATTTTCTTAAGTGTTCGTATCATGAAAGGGTGTTGAATTTTGTCAAAAGCTTTTTCTGCATCTATTGAAAGAATCATGTGTTCTTTGTTTTTGCTTCTGTTTATGTGGTGAATTGCATTTATAGATTTATGTATGTTGAACCATCCCTGCATTCCTTGGATGAAGCCAACTTGATCGTGGTGGATTATTTTTTTGATAAGCGTCTGGATTCGGTTAGCCAAGGTTTCATTGAAAATTTTTTCATCTATATTCATTAGGGATATTGGTTTGTAGTTTTCTTTTTTTCTTGCATCCTGTCCTGGTTTTGGTATCAGGGTAATATTCGCTTCATAAAAGGTGTCGGGGAGGTTTCCGTTCTTCTCCATCTTGTGGAATAGTTTCTGCAAGATAGGTACTAGTTCTTCTTTGTCACTGTGGTAAAATTTGGGTGTGAAACCATCTGGACCAGGACTTTTCTTTTTAGGGAGATTTTTTATTGCTGTTTCTATTTCAGCTGTTGAGATTGGTTTGTTCAGGGAATCTATTTCTTCCTGGTTGAGCCTAGGGAGGCTGTGTGTTTCTAGAAATTTGTCCATTTCCTCCACAGTTTCCAGTTTGTGTGCATAAAGATTTTTATAGTATTCCTAAATTGTATCTTGTATCTCTTTGGGATCAGTTGTGATATCTCCTTTTTTGTTCCTGATGGAGCTTATTAGAGATTTCTCTTTTCTGCTTTTCATTAGCTTAGCCAATGGTGTGTCAATTTTATTTATTTTTTCAAAGAACCAACTTTTTGTTTTATTAATCTGCTGAATAGCTTCCCTGTTTTCAATTTTGTTCATTTCTGATTTGATCTTATTGATTTCACTTCTTCTACTGGGTTTGGGGTCGGTCTGTTCTTCTTTTTCCAGCTCTTTTAGTCATTTCGTTAGATTGTCTATTTGTGATCTTCTTGTCTTTTGGTTATAGGCATTTATGGAGATAAACTTTCCTCTCAGAACTGCTTTAGCTGTGTCCCAGAGGAGTTGATAACTTGTCTCTCCATTGTCTTTTTCATCATAGAATTTTTTTAATTTTCATCTTGATTTCTTCATTTATCAAGTAATCATTTAGAAGGAGGTTGTTTAATATCCATGTTTTTGTGTAGAAATGTTAGTTTCTGTTAAGGTTAATTTCTAGTTTTATTCCACTGTGATCTGAGAATGTACATGGTATGATTTCTGTTTTTTAAATTTCTTGAGATTTTCTTTGTGTCCTAGGATATGGTCAATCTTAGAGAATGTACCGTGAGCTGATGAGAAGAACGTATATTCAGTGGATTTTGGATAGAATGTCCTGTAGATGTCAGTCAGACCTAATTGTTCCAGGGTTTTATTTAATTTCATTATTTCTTTATTAATTTTCTGTTTGGAGGATCTGTCTCGTGCCGTCAGTGGGGTGTTGAAATCCCCGGCGATTATGGAGTTGCTATTAATCCATTTGCTTAGCTCCAGTAAGGTTTGCTTTATGAATCTGGGTGCACCTAAGTTGGGTGCATATATATTTAAAATTGTTATCTCTTCTTGTTGAAGTGTGCCCTTCACCATTATATAATGACCCTCTTTGTCTTTCACTACTTTTGTTGGTTTAAAGACTAAATCGTCTGAAATTAGAACTGCCAAGCCAGCCTTCTTTTGGCTTCCACTTGCCTGGAATACTGATCTCCACCCTTTTACTTTTAGTCTATATGCATCCTTGCAGGTTAGATGTGTTTCCTGAAAACAGCATATACTTGGCCTATATTTTCTTATCCATTCAGCCAGCCTATGTCTCTTGAGTGGAGAGTTTAAGCCATTCACATTTATTGAGAGAACTGATAGGTAAGGTAGATTACTGTTCATTCTGTTGGGTTGGATGTTGTTGCTTTGATTTCTTTCTTGAGCCATTGTATTATCTGGCCTTTAATCTTTGGGTTTTGGTTGTTTTTATATTCGTGAGTTTTTATTATGGTGTTCCGTGTGTAACACTGTTTTGAGTACTTCTTGTAGGACTGGTCTTGTCTTGGTGAATTCTCTGAGACTTTGCTTGTCTGAGAATGTCTTAATTTCTCCTTCATATATGAAGCTTAGTTTTGCAGGGAATAAGATTCTAGGCTGGGCATTGTTTTGTTTCTGAAGAGTGAGAATGGGGCCCCAGTGTCTCCTTGCTTGTAAAGTCTCATTAGAGAAATCTGGTGTTATTCGAATTGGCTTTCCCTTGTATGTCACTTGCTTCTTTAGTCTTCTTACAGCTCTTAGAAGGGCCTCTTTAGTTGATATTTTGGTCAGTCTGATGACTGCATTTAGTGATGTCTTCCTGTTTGCATTGAATCTCCCAGGGGTCCTCTGAGCTTCTTGAACTTGTATATCGAGATTTTGAGCAAGGCCTGGGAAATTTTCCTCTATTATATCTTCAAACAGCTTGTCCAAACCTTTAGTGTTGTCTTCTTCCCATTCTGGTAACCCTATGAGCCTCACATTAGGTTTCTTCACATAATCCCACATCTCTTGTAGGCTTTGCTCTTTTCTCTTGTTTCTCTGCTCTATCTCTATGACAGTTTTATTTAGTTGGAGAGTGTTATCTTCAAGCTCTGATATTCTTTCTTCTGGTTGATCTACCCTGTTCTTGAGACTTTGCACTGTATTTTGTAATTCCCTGAATTGAGTCTTCATTTCCAGGAGTTCCGTTACGCTTTTCTTCATTATGTCTATTTCTTTAGTGAACTTTTGTTCTAGGTCCTGGAGGTTTTTTGTGGTTTCTTTGTGCTGGTTATTGAATTGCTGTTGCAGGTCGGTGAGTGTTCTTAGGATCCACATACGAAATTCCTCTTCTGTCTTTTTGGTTGCCTGATTTTGGTTGGTGTCCGTTTCTAGGGGGCTGGTGCTCCTCTTTGGGGGTGTGTTTTCCATTTGTTTCTTCATATATCCTGAGTTCCTTCGCTGATTTCTTCCCATGTCGATCAGTTGTTATTTCTTTCCTTTAGGTTTTTATTTGGGTATTCACATGCCTTGTTTAGTTTCTGAGCCATTAGGTGGTGTTTGTGGGTGAGATTCCACCACTCCCTGTATAATGAGTCAGTGGGTGCCGTGAAAAGGCTGTGCAGGATGCCGTCCCTGTCAGTAGGTGGCGCTTGCTTGGAGGAACAGGCTATGCTGTTGTTTTTTGTCCTGTTGTCAGCTCTTGTTCTAGTTAGAGCTGGGTTGGGTAAGCCTGCCCTCAGGTACCACCACTGTCATTGGCAGGGGTCAAAGTTCTGTTCTCTGCTTCCAGGAAAAGCTATCAGGGAGGAGCTGGAATTGCCCCACTCAGCCAGAAAGTCTGCTTGTGGGTGTGGGGCTGTCTGAGACCCTCAGTAGTCTGGAGTGGGCCTCACTTCTTTCCACCCTCCCCAACTCTGCAGCTACTCCTGGGCCTCTGCCAGCAGGCCAGACCTCATGCCACCAGGCCTCCCTGGATTGTGATGCTGGCGGGGAGGTTCCCTGTGTAGGAATGCCACCTGTGCTGGCCGTACGGCCTCCTTTTGGGAGGATGGTTCCCTCTAGGACACTGATCTGCCCCTGAAGGCACACACACCTCAGTAGGCTGTTCACATATATCCCTTCTGTGCCCCGGGAAATGCTAGACCTTGGTGCATGGGATCTGGTCTGCAGGTCCAACCTCTGGGTCTCAGAGTTCAAACTGTATCCCCACCAGGGAGAGGAGTTCCGGTCCCAATTCACCCACAGGGAGCCCAAGCTGAGTCTATGTCTCTCAGCTTCTGAGTCTGCACCGTTCTCCTGGGAACACCGTGCCAGCAGCACCTGGGAGGGCTGGCGGGTAGGGAGCTCACAGTCTGAGTTCCCCTTAGTCAGCTGTAGGGTTCCAAAAGGGAAGGTCCCATTCCCTGGAGGTGCCTCTGGCTGATGGCTGTATTGTCTCTGGGCAGCCTCAGGTAGGGTCAGCGGAGGGGAGAAGGAGGCAATATGGTGCCTGCCACTACATATCGGGCCTGTGCACATGGAGATGCCAGGAGGGAGTTTGGAGCCTGGTGCCGCGTCCGCTATAGGCTCACCGCTAGCTGGCGGCAGCCGTCTCTGGGCTGGTGTCTACAGGTCTCTCCTCCCACTGGGGAGCCCACCAGCAGTCCCAAATGCAGGGGAGGGGAAAGGTGAATTATCCACCTACCCTTCCCACTGGTCTCTGGGCTGCTCTGGCGGTCTCAGCTTCCAGTTCTCCTCCCCAGCCTCCTCCCGTGGAGTCTCCCAGGTTCTCAGGTATCCCTCCTTCCAGCCTTCGTCTGCTATATGCTCGTCTTCTTGCTTCTTTTTTCTAATTTCTGCTAGAATCTGTCTTTTCTGCAGAGACACTCTGTCTGGGGGTGTTACTTGTCCCCATCTTGATCCTCTCCTGATTTTGATTCTAAAGCATGACTTTAAATTGGCTTTAAATATTTGTAAATGAAAAAAGTAAATCTAAAATTACTACTCTAAATATACTATTAAAATATTAGCAATATTAATATTAATATTAAAACAATCTGATTCTTCATACCAGGTTCAATATATGCTAATATTATAGAGAGTATATATTATATATCCACTAAATATTTGATGAATAACAGAAATCATTGTTAAAAATAATGCAGGCTGCAAAGTTATTGTCTGTTTGTCTCCTATTATAAAACAAATAATGACACACTCAGACATAACTCACAATCATTAGTTCCTTCAAATTAAGGGGACTGATATTTTTAGGAAACTGTATTACTAGAAATGTTTTTATCTGCAAGTAAACAGGTCAATTAACTAACGGTGTCTTAAAGAATAAAACTTTATTTTGCTGGTGTAAAAATGTAGATTTAATCTATTTTTTGGTATTTTATTGGTGTTTAAATATGACAGAGCTAAAATCTGCCATTTTCTAGGCTTCTTCCTCATTCTCTCACTTCAAGAATGATGCCAGCATTCATTGAAGAAGAATGTGACAGTAGCAAGGACCAAAGTCTAAGAGAGTAACATCTCTCTCATTGAGTACTAAAGAAAATCTCCAGGAGGCATTTGTCAGTAACTTTTTGTCATAATAACCAGAAATTAATTCCACATCTATCTTTAAAAGATCATAGTAACATAAAGTATGTGATTGTTACAGTTAATTTAGACCAATTATGTACTATTACTGGAAACTGCTCCATTATTGCTTCAAAACAGAATTTGCTATAGACTAATGTTTCTCATGAATGTAGATGTAAAAATCCTCAACTGTATTAATTAATGAATCAAGATTCATTATATATTCATTTTATAGATTGTTAACAATCTATAAAAACAAGTATACATAATAACCAAATGGGATTTATTCTAGTTATGTAAGACTCGTTCAACATTCAAAAATCAGTTAATATAATATATCACATCAACAGGTTAAAGAAGAAAAATCACTTAATCATGTCAGTAAATTCAGAAAAATATAGTTGACAAAATTAAACACCCATTTGATAAAAAAAAAAAACTATCAGCAAACTAGGAATATAGAGGAACTTTATCAAATTGCTAAATAACATTTTCAAAATTCCTATAGCTAACATCATACATAATGATGAGAAAGTAGAAATTTTCCTGCTGAGATCAGGAATAAGACAAGGTATTAGCCCTTACCACCCATTTTCAACACTGTATTAAAAGTCTTAGTAATGTAACAAGACAAGAAAAGGAAATATAGACTGTGAAGAAGGAAATAAAACTAACTGTATTTTATCACAAATTACAAAATTTCTATGTAGTAATTGCAATGAATCTACAAAAATAAAAAATCTTCCAGAACTAAGAAGTAATCACAATATATCATGCAAAAGTCAATTGTTGTTTTACATAGCAGAAATGAATAATTGCAATTTGCAATTGAAAACATAATAGTATTTACATTTTAAAAAACAGATACTTAGGTATAAATCTAACAAAATATGCACACGATCTATTTGTATGAGAAAAACTATTAATACAAAAATGATGAAAATCAAAGAGCAGAGTAAATGGAGAATTTTCCATGTTCACATATAGGAAGACTCAATATTGTCAATAAGTCAGTTATTCCCAACATGATCTATAGAGTCAGTGAAATCCCAGTGAAAATCCTAGCAAGTTAATTTCTGGATATCGACAGGCTGAAATTAAGTTTCTATGGAGAGGCCAAAGACTCAGAATAGTCAATAAGACAATATTGAAAGAAAACAAAAAAAAAAACAAAATCAAAAGACTGACATTACACAATTGTAAGATTTACTATAAAGTTACACTAGTGGAGTCAGTGAGGAATTGGTGAAATAATAAAATAGAGAGCTCAGAAATAGACCTACACAAGTATATAGTCAACTGATATTTGACAGAGAAGCAAAGGCAATTTAATAAAGAATAGACTGTTCAACAAATGATTCTAGAATAACTGGATATCTGCATGCAAAGGATAAAAAAATAAATCTAGACATAGAACTTACACCTCTTCACAAAAATTAACTCAAAATGGACCATAGAACTAAATATAAAAAGCAAAACAATTAAACTCCTAGAAGGTAACATAGAAGAAAATATAGATAACTTTGGTTTGTGAATGATTTTTTTATTATAATTCCAAAAACACTACTCATGAAAGAAATAATTGATAATCTAGACGTCATTAAAATTAAACACTTCTCTGTGAAAGACACTGTCAAGACAGTAAAAACACGAGCCACAAGCTGGCAGAAAATATTTGTAAAAGACATACCTGATAAAGGACTTTATAGAAAATATACAAAAAACTCTGAAAACACAGCAATAAAATTAAACTATGGGAAAAATAATTTTAAAAACTAAAAAATGTACAAAAGACCTGAACAAACATTTTACAATTTAAGACATATAGATAGTTAATGAGATACTACTATGTACCTATTAGAATGGCTGAAACCCAAATGCTGACAATACCAAATTCTAGCAAGGATGTGGAAGAAGAAAGCCTTTTGTTTATCGCTGGTTCAAATGGAAAATGTTATAGCCACTTTGGAAGACATTTGGTAGTTTCTTGAAATACTAAACATAAACGTTCCATATAATATAGCAATTATGCTTCTTGGCATTTAAGAAAAATGAGGCAAAAATGTATACCCAAACAAAAAGCTAAACATGATTTTAATAGCAGTTTTATTCATAATTGTCAAAATATGGAAGCAACCAAGATGTCCTTCAACAGATGAATGAATAAATACATTGTGGTATGTCCATACAATGAAATATCATTCAGTGATAAATTGAAAAGATCTCTCAATCTATGGAACGACATGGAGGGGCCTTAAATGCATATTACTAAGTGAAAGAAACCAATTTAAATATGCTACATACTGTGTGACTCCATCTAAATGACATTCTGGAATAGGTAAAGCTATGGAGACAGCAAAAAGATCAGTGGTTGCCAAGGGTTTGTTGGGGAGAGGGAGGAATTAATAGGAACATGGGATATTTAGGGCAGTGAGACTATTCTGTATGATATTGTAATGGTGGATATAGGTCATATTTTTGTCAAAACTCACAGAATTTACAACACCAAGTCTGACCCCTAATGTAAACTGTGGACTTTGGGTGATAATGATGGGTCAATGTGGCTCATCAATTATAGCAAACATGCCACTCTCACTGGGAATGTTGATGGTGAAGGAGGCAAGGCAAGGAAAGCAGTTTAGGATTGGCCAGATTGAATAGTTTAAGAGGTTTGAGGCTAGATGGGTGCTCCCTTGTTGCAGGATACCTGACACTGGGGAGAATGAGGTAGAGGAATATGGGCCAGAGAAAGGATGTATGGCTCTGGATTAATCTGCATATCAAATATATAAAATAGGCCTTTTACTACTTTTAAAGACTGGCTAGCCCCAGGAGTAGCAGTCTCTTCTCAGCCAGAGAGGCTCTTTTCAGATTTCAAAACATTGTAATATACAGAAAATTAAATAATATTTATGATACAAATGATCTCTTTGATAGATCTTGGATTTTAACAAAATCCTGTCATCAGTGGGGTTTGAGTCATATGATAAAGCAAACCATGTATATAACTGTTGACAAGTGAATCTTTTAGCTAAAATATTATGATCCTTATTCAATGTAAAATGTGAATACATAACATTAACTTTTGCCTTATGTTTTTACTTTTAATTTAAAGTAAACTTTTTCTTTGAGTGTATGATGCCATAAAGTACTTCTTAGTCACATATCATAACAATTCAAAAAGATTGTGGCTAGCAGCATTTAGGCCCAACAAATAACTTGTCCTGAGTTTTAAGGTGTTTAATAAATTTTATATCTGAGGAAAACATTGAATTTCATTTCTAACACTTTAAACATAGATCAAAATAAGGTTGGATTAAAGTCAATATAAATCACAGCACAGTCTGCAATGATAATATACTATGTGTGTCAGTGCCAACATTTCAGTCAGAAATCTCTTTAAATATCAGAAAAATCCATTCTGAGGATGCTGTGTGCAGTGCAGAAGAAAATATATAATCCTTTTCTTTAACTGAATGGTGAGTGCTTTATGTACCAATAAGCTACCTGCCGTGACAATGTTGAAAAAAGCTTAGTAACTGACTAGTACAAGATGAGAGATAAAAATAATGGTTAGTTGTTATTTATAATTTTAATTTGCATAGCATTAAATGGAATTATTAACAGTTCCTAATTTTATAAGTCAATATGCACATTATATATTTATTTTAAATATGTATATAAAACTGTTACTTTAAAGTACTAATATTTGGTTTACATCTTTACTTTTGTTATTTGTTTTCCACATGTATTCACCATCAAATTGGTTTCACTGATCAACACCTAGTGCACATACAGGAATAACATTAATTTTGTTATTTTTAAACCATATGTTGATAAATATTTTTCAAATTATAGATACCATCATTTTCATCATAGTTTCTAGAGAAAAGGATACTATTACATAAAATTAATACAATTCACTTATTCATTCATTTACTTCACAAATATTTTAAGCATTATGATAAACCAGCATTTCTAGTGAAACTTTTTTTCATGAGTTTTACATATTGTTGGGAGAGATAGAATAAACACACATGCACATATGCATACATATACACATATGAGTATGTATAGGTGGGAATAAGTCTCATGATAATAAATAAAGCAGAGTAAATGATGGGGAATGTTAATAAGTTCTATTTTATATCAGATATTCAAAGAGTATCTCTCTAATTCAGTGACAACTGTAAGTTTTCTAGGTAATTAGTTTTCCAACTAGAAGGAACAGCAAGTGGAAAGACCTAAGGCAGTAATATTTTGAGCATGTCCAAGAACCAGTGAACAGACCAGTGTTATGGTAATAGACAGATTTCCCAGATAGTGTAGGGTCAGATTATGTGGGGGCTTGTCAGTTGTAAGACTTTTGAAAGGCTTTGAGTGAATAAACAACATAGTTGTGTTTGTGTGTGTGTTAAATAGATACACACAAACAGACTTTTTATTTAGAATAGTTTTACACTTTACAAAAAAGTGTGCTGAAAGCATAGAGAATTCCCATTTACCCCATGTTCAGTTTCTCCAATTATTAACATCTTTAGTACCATACTAAAGATGTTACTTTACTTACTTTAGTATGGTACATTTGTTATAATTAATGAACTGATGTTTATACATATAATAATTACATTAATATTACTAAATTTCATACTTTATTCAGATTTCTTAATCTTAACCTGATGTTGCTTTTCTGTCCAGGTTAACATATGACATTTAGTCATCATGTTTCCTTAGATTCCTCTCGGTTTTGACTGTTTCTAAGATATTCCCTGCTTTGATGACCTCGACAATTTCGAGGAGTACTACTCACCTATTTTGTGAAATGCTCCTCATTTGGGATTTATTTTCTCATGATTAGACCAGAATTATGGATTTTTGGAGGAACACCACAGAGCTAAAGTGACACTTTTACATAAAGAGTACATACTAGTGACTCTATGCATTGTTGCAATGTCGATATTAATCTTGATGACCTGGCTGAGATAGTGCTAGTCAGGTTTCTCCATGTGAATTTAGTCATTTTCCTCTTTGACTATTGTACACTTAGAAACAATTCACTCTGAGATGCCCATGCCTGAGACATAAAGCTTCTTGTACAAAAATTATTTCCATAAATTGTTTGATATGTTTTTGCACAGGAGATTTATTATCCCCATTTACTTGTTTATTCAGTTATTTACATTAGTATGGACTCATAAATATTTATTTTATACTTGGGGTTAAAATTCAGTGTTACTTTATGTTTCTCAAAATTTTCCAGCTTTGGCTATTGGAAAGTCTTTCAGTTGACTCCGGTGTTCCTTTGACATACCTTCATGTATTTATGTGCGAATGTGTTTCTTTTGTTCCTGTTGCTTGCTTGATTCGAGCATGTCCTTACTTTCTGGCATTATAAGAAACATACTCCAGACTCACCCTGTACGATCTTTCTCCTCACTCAGCCATTTTTTCAGTGTTCTCTTGTTCCTTTAAATGGAGTGTAGTATTAGAAACCAAGAACTATGACAACCAATCCTATCAGGAGAAAATCGGGACAAACTAGTAGAGCTTATAATAGGCAGCTTGTGCTCGAACTTTGGGGTCTTTCTCCACTTGTGGAGACTGGCCCATTCCACTTTCTCTGGAACATATTTTCGCTTTGTGTAGCTTCTTTCTGTGCTTTCATTATTTCTTTCATGTGATAAACTGTTTGTATTTTAAAAAAAAAGAAAGAAACCAAGACCTAGAAGCTAGATATGTTCCTTTTTACTGGAATGCCATTTCTTCTAGGCCCTCTTAGCTAATAAAGTGTATATCTATAAATATTTCTTATGTATTGATGTTTTCAAATCTAAACCATTGCCAGATGGATCATTTAGTCTTCTCCTTTTGCTTATCACTAAACTTCCACCTAACCTTAAGAAAGCTGACTTGAACCATCCATTATGCATTTAACTGTTCAATTCTACCACACATGTATAGTGGTTTTAGAATTATTAACCATACTCCATGGTAAACAACCTTACTGACTAGTGTACACTGTAATAAACTGTTAGCTTTGCCATTCATTACCAAAATTACTTAGGTAGGCCACAGTCCCCCCTACCACCTTCACTGATATTGTTTCATATATTTGTAATAGAGTTATAGTCTTTTGTTACACTAAGAATATCATCTTGGCTTATCCTGTCCTACTAAATGATAAATTTAAAATTTATATACTTTAAAATTTATTGTGTTATAATATTATGTGAGTTTCGACAAATGTATACGGTGATATACCCATTATTACAGTATCCTACACAATACTTTTATTCCCTAAATATCCTCTAAGTTTCACCTAATCAATAATACTCTCTTCCCAATCTTCTGGCAAAAACTGATATATTTTTCATCTCTATGGTTTTCCTTTTTCCATAATATGACATAAATGGCATCATGTATTATGTAGCTTTTTAAAGGTAGATTTTCCACTTAGTGTAACTTTGGGACATATCTCTCTATCCTTTCACTTTTAAGCTGAGTTGATATTTAAAGTGGATTTCTTATAGACAGCCTATAAAGTAATGTATTGCTTAATGGCAGGGATATGTTCTGAGAAATGTGTTGTTAGGCATTTTTAAAATGTTTTACTCCTTACTTTTTAAACATTTTTGTTAAAAAGTAAGATAAAACATGTATTAGCCTAGGTTTACATAGAGTCAGGATCACTGTCTTTCCCCTCCACATCTTGTCCCACTGGAATGTCTTAAGAAGCCAAAACATGCATGGATCTGTCATCTCCTGTGATAAAAATACCTTCTTCTGGGGTCTGGTTTACTGTTACTTTATTTTTTAGCAAGTAAAAGGAACAGACTGTTAAATAATAATGAGCATAGCATAGCAAACACATAAACCAGTAACATAGTCATTTATTATTATTATCAAGTATTATATATCATTCATAATTGCATGTGTTATACTTTTATACAACTGGCAATGCACTTGGTTTATTTATACCAACATCACCACAAGTGCATGAGTAATACATTGTGTTGTGATGTCATCATGGCCATGACGTCACTAGAAGATAGGACTTTTTCAGCTGCATTATAACCTTCGGGACCTCTGTTGCATACATGGTCCATTGCTTACTGAAATATTCTTATGCGGTACATGACTGTATATATACAGCTGTTAGAAATTGTCCCACAGTTCTTGTATGTTTTGTATTTTTCAAATTTTTTTCTGTTTGCATTTCAATCTGGGGCATCTCTTTTTTTTTCCATTTTTTTAATTTCAGCATATTATGAGGGTACAAATGTTAAGGTTACATATATTGCCCATGCTCCCCTCGCCCCTCGAGTCAGCGCTTCAAGCGTGACCATCCCCCAGACATTGCATATCTTATTTATTTATTTATTTATTTATTTATTTATTTATTTATTTATTTATTTATTTTTGAGGCAGAGTCTGGCTTTGTTGCCCAGGCTAGAGTGAATGCCGTGGTGTCAGCCTAGCTCACAGCAACCTCAAACTCCTGGGCTCAAGCAATCCTTCTGTTCAGCCTCCCGGGTAGCTGGGACTACAGGCATGCGCCACCAAGCCCGGCTAATTTTTTCTATATATATTAGTTGGCCAATTAATTTCTTTCTATTTATAGTAGAGGTGGGGTCTTTCTCTTGCTCAGGCTGGTTTCGAACTTCTGACCTCGAGCAATCCGCCCGCCTCAGCCTCCCAGAGTGCTAGGATTACAGGCGTGAGCCACCGCGCCCGGCCATATCTCACTTATTATGTTTGTATATACCCATCTCCTCCTGCCCTCTTCCACCTGCCTGGATCAACACCTAAGTGGACATATAGGAATAACATTTACTGGGGCATCTCTTGATGCATCTTTAAGCTCTCTGATTTTTTTCTCCAACTGCCACAAGTCTACTGATGAAATCTACTCCATTGAAGGCATTCTTTATTTATGTTACAGTATGTTTTTCTATTATTTCCTTTAGTTCTATTTGGAGTTTTAGTCTTTCAGTTTATATTATCTATTTGTTTTTTCATGTTGTCAATTTTTTCAATTATATCTGTTACCATATTAATCATAGCTATGAAATTCTCTTAGAATTCCAAAATCTGTGTCATTGTCTGAATCTGGTTCTGATGATTGCTTTGTTTCTCTGTTTTTGTTTTTTTTTCTTGCCTTTTGGTATGTCGTGTAATATTTTCTGAAAACTGAACATGTTGTTTTGTGTAATAGAAACTACAGTAAATAAACACTTTGAAGATTTATGTTAAACTGGCTGTGAGTTACTCTTTAATATTTTCTATAGCTATAAGTGCCAAAGGGTTCACATTCTTTTACTTCTCTACTAAATTGTTCAGCTTATTAAGGGGGCTTATCTGGTATTATTAGGTTATTAAGTATGAAATGTCTAATTTTCTTAAGTACTAAGCTTGCCAGTTGATATCTCTGATATTTTGCTTTGACACTTCTTCACTTCTTGTTTTGTTTTTGTTTTTATTGTGAAGGTACATCCTCAGTCTTTCAAACACACGATTTGGCTTGTGATATCTTTCAAATTTGTTTTAGAACAATTTTTGTGAAACCATGGATAAGTCAACAATTCATGTTATTCTCAAACCTGAGTTCCATTGTGGAACCAGTGCAGCACAGACAGCTCAAAATATTAACAAAGTGTTCGGGAAGGATGTGGCTAAGGAATGCACAACACACTGATGGTTGGAGAAGTTACATTCTGGTGATTTTAATCTTGAAAATGAGCCATATGGGTGACCTGAGACCAAGTTGGATAATGATGAGCTGAAAGCTATAGTGGAAGTGAACCCATCTCAACCTCCACATGAATTAACAGCAAGGTTTGATAATATTATTCCAACAATATTGGACCATTTGAAACAAATGGGCAACGTAAAGAAGCAGGATAGGTGGGTACCAAGCATGAGAAGAGAAATTGTCTGGAAGCTTGCCTTACTTTGCTGTTACGACATAAAGATAAACTATTTCTACACAGTATTGTTACAAGTGATGAAAACTGGATTCTTTTTTACAATCACAAACATTTGGCACAATGGTTGGATAAGATGAAGTTCTGAAACACAGTCAAAAACTGAATATTCATCAAAAAAAGTTAATGGTGTCTGTTTGGTGGTCCAGTGCTGGTATTATCCACTTTAGCTTCATGAAACCTGGTCAATTGATTATAGTGGATGTCTACCACAACAAAATGGACACAAGGATGAGGATGCTGGTGATTAAGCAGCCAAAATTGGTCAACAGAGACAGATCAATCCACTTGAAAGACCACATGTCGTAAAAACCAGCCCTGCTCAAATTACAGAAACTGGACTTGGAAACTCTCTGTCATCCACTGTATTCACCAGAACTTGAACCAACTGACTGCCACTTCTAGGCTTTGGGCCACTTCTTGCAAGGAAAAATATTCAACTCCCAACAAGCTGTGGAAAATTCCTTTCACGATTTCATCACCACTTGCTCTCTAGTCTTTTTCACTGCTGATATTAGCAAGCTACAGTTTAAGATGGCAAAACTGTGTCAATAGTTTAGGAATATACTTTGATTAATTGTTTGGGATTAGTAAATCTTAATTAATTTAACTGCTTCTTGTTTGAGATCTAATAAATTAAACTTTTGATTAGAAATTGAACATTTCAAATTTAATGACCTAATATGTTGTAACATCATATTTATGTATGGGTTTATAGATATACACACACACTTATGAGGCCAACTTATAGCATACATTCATGTACCCATCCACTCAAAAAAAACTAGCTGAAAGTGTTTAAGAGGGAGTGAAAATTCAGCTTAGAGACATGTTTCTTCTTAAATCTTATGATTTTAACTGATAATTATTTGCTTTTGGGTATGCAACTCAACTTTTTTGTACCTCACTATTTGCATGTATAAAAAGGATAAATAATATAATTTTAGGAGGTATGTTATTAAAATAACATAAGATACATTTTTTAAAATTTCTTGACACTCAATATGTAATCATTGAAATGCAATTTTTGTGATTAGTTTTACTATTAATCATTATCTTTAACATCATCATTAATTATTATATAAACTTTATGAGGCAGTAGTTTTGAGGGATACTGAGAAATAATAATAAATCATATAATTTTCTTTGTTCAAGTTGTTCAGACAGAAACCTCCATCTTCTAACAATAATTTTTTCAGCCTATTATGGGGGTACAAATGTTTAGGTTACATATATTGCCCTTCTTCCCCATCCTCCCTCCAAGTCAGAGCTTCAAGTGTGTCCATCCCCCAGACAGTGCACATTGTACTCATTATGTATGTATATACCCATCCCCTGCTCACCCCTCCCATTTGCCCGAAGACCAATGAATGTTATTCCTATATGTGCACTTAGGTGTTGATCAGTTAAAACCAATTTGATGGTGAATACATGCGGTGCTTATTTTTCCATTCTTGGGATAATTCACTTAGTAGAATGGGTTCCAGCTCCATCCAGGATAATACAAGAGGTGCTATATCATCACTGTTTTTTATAGCTGAATAGAACTCCATGGTATACATATATCACACTTTATTAATCCATTCATGTATTGATGGGCATTTGAGTTGTTTCCACATCTTTGCAATTGTGAATTGTGCTGCTATAAACATTCGAGTGCAGGTGTCTTTTTTTATAGAATGTCTTTTGTTGTTTTGGGTAGATAACCAGTAATGGGATTGACAGATCAAATGGTAGATCTACTTCTCACTAATAATTGGTGATAGATCTCAACCACATAATTCTCATCCATGACTCTTTTGTATGGAACATTGGGTTCACATTGCTATTCATATGCCACTTATTTAGAACAAGTACAAACAGTTGGTGAGGTGCTCAGATTCAGTGGTCTTCCATTACCAAACGCCATCTTCACAAATTGACATCTTCTCTTCACTAATTTATTCTAAGCCCTTTACCTTTTCTTGTGTAGTCCACAGAGTAGTCAAAATGCTTTAGCAAAGTTTTCACACCAAGCAATGAAGTAAAGCTTCACTTCTCATGCTTTGGATGAGAACATTTCTTATATTACGTGTGCTTTAAAATGTTTCTCTGCCTGGGGTCCAAGCAACTGTATCTAAGTACAATTTGGCTTTTGAAGTTCCATTGAAGTGACATACTGTAAGCACTTTTAAAATGTAATTAACTATACTTAGCTTTTTGGAAGAAGCTGTTTTCTGCTATCATAATAACCTATCTGTAATGAACCATGCCTTGTAGTTATGAAAAGGCATCGACCCTAGTAGTTTCACTGGAATTCTCTGTCTGACTGCCAGCACAAGGCAACCTAAGAAATAATGGCACAAAACAGAACAACAAAAATCACAAAATATCATTACTAAATGTTTTCCTACCCTCCGGCAGAACATAATCAGATATCATAAGGATAACATAATGTTATAAATCCTCACCTTCCCAGATAAGCTAATCCATTTAGAAGTTAATGTACAGTATTATTTTATTTCTTGAAATTATAACAACACATCAGAAATAGGTAGCTTTTTCATTTATATGTATATATAAGTTTCACTAAGTATCCTTTACAATAATTATGTTATGCATCCCCTTAACTCTAAACATGTGCAACTGCTTTGTATTCTTCAGTGTTTGGTCATTTATAATGCCAATGAATTTATGATGGATCACAATATATATTAGTCAATATTGTACTATTTTTGAAAAGTAATTTTCTCTGATGGATATTAGTTGATAAAATAGTTAAATTAGAGAGAAAAGTATTTTCTATATATCTTTTCTCATAAAGCATCAGAGAAAACAATATGAAACTTTAATATGAACAATATGAAACTGATATTTGAAAACTTATTCTTTCTATTTTAAATTATTATTGTTATTAATATATCCACTCCAAGATATAGACATTGTTTCCTTCTTTTAAAGATAACAATACCAAGTAAGTTTGTTTGCTTAAAAAATAAGTTAATATTTTTATTTATAGCTATTGGAGTGCTCAATTGCTTCAAGTTCTGAACAAAATTATTCAATGTGACTGTATTTTTCCCCAGTTGGAGGGGCACCTCCATTCAGGACTATCTGTTAGAATTAATAAAGTATTTGTTGGCTTCACTTAACTGTGTGACAAAGGTTTCACATATAAAATGGGAGCTCTAACATGTTGTTTAGTATGAAAATCTATGTCATTTTGGCATAGTCATCAATGCAGCCTATGCTCTACTCACTATTTCCATATGTACCCACAAAATATTTATAGCATTCTTGCTCTCTTTTTTGGCCTTAGAAGACTTCCCTTTGTATCTTCAAAACACAACAATTTTCTCTCTATTGGGCCTCAGCTCATGTTCTTCACAAAACCTGAAATGCATAGTAATGATCTTAACCTAAGCATAAGTCACAGCTTCCCCTTCCACAACAGCTAAAAGATTCATCCATATGGAATTTTCTTCCATCGGAGGGAACTCTTCCTCTTTGATTCTCTTGCCAGCATTGTGCTTATCTTCAATTTACCACATCTTGTGTTCTATGCTATGCTTATTCTTTTGTAATCCCTACAAATTCAGTGCTAAAAAAATTGGCATTCAATAAATACTTTTGGAAAAATGATGTAAATGATACTATTGTGTAAATGTAGAAACACTGGAAACAGGAGCTTCAAGTAAACAATATAAGATCATTTTTTTAATAACAAATTGGTAGGAACAAAATTCAGATTGCATGGCGATCACCCCCTTAAACTATTTTATATAAACTTCATCCTGTGTTTATTTCCCCATACCTTGTGCATAGATTACTCTTCCTATTAAATCCTTTATAACAATCCTCTCTTCCAATAAAAATAAGTAGGTAAGTTTATAAAGAATGTGTGTTAAAATTATATTTTATATTTTGAGTATGGTTGACTTGTACTGCAACTCTTATCATTGCTTACTGAATCTTATTTTCAGAGCCACAATGTAAATTAAAAAATCTAGGTGAAAAATTTGCAAGTCTTTGAAGAAAAAAAATGACCAGGAAAAATTGTACAGAAGAAGTTAATTATAGAATTGTGAAAAGTGTCAGAAAAATATAATTACTGTATAATTTGACTAATTTTAATATCTTGACTTAATTCTGGAGAAATTCCATTCTGGAGAAATTCCAGGCATACTATTCCTGATGCCCTTTAAAGGGATTGTTGTCTGTGAAAATAAAGATGGTTCATATGCCCTGCGGTTTTCTACACTGATAATTGTAAGCATAATGCAATCTAATGGTGAAGAATTTGGGAGAAGGATATTACTTAAATTTAATTTAAATTTAATTTGGGAGAAGGATATTAGTTAAATTTTAAAAACTTATATTCCTTGTTTTACTTTCTTTTTGGAAGAATTCCTTAGATTTCCATAGTGGTTTATTCCTTAAGAATATTCCAGAGGGAGGCAGAACAAGATGGCTAAATAGAAACCTCTAGTGAACAAGGACGTCAAATTGAACAATTATTTCCTGTTATCCATGCAAGAAAGCACCTTTATAAGAATGAAAAAATCAAGTGAGCAATCACAGTACCTAGTTTTAAAATAATGTCCAGCTTCAGAGTGAATCCTCACACTAGTTTGTTATTGCTGTCTACAAGCTGTGTGATCTTGCTCAAGTTGCTTTATTTTTCTGGGCCTTCATTTTCTGATATATAAAATGAATAGGATAACAATACTTATATTAGAAGATAACTATGATAATTAAATATATTTAATGTGTATAGATAAGTGTCTAGAATAGATGTAGTTGTTCAGAATGAAAAAAATCTGTTTTACTACCTTTTAAATCAGTATCTCTCATCTACTCACTAATATTAAACAATAAAGTTAGACATGCTTTTTTTAAAATCAAAGATATGTTATCATTACCCTTAACCAGTTTCTTAGAATACTTTATGGCTTTGGAGGAAATATTTCAGCATTGAGTTATATCTGATATGATGAGACCAGTTGTCAATACATACAAGTGACAGGGAGTAAGCACAACAGAGTTACACCTAAACATCAAATGAGGCAATATTATATTATAATTATTAACTGTTAAGTCTAATTACTATAATGACTAAGAGACATTTAAAATAATTTATATTTATATTATTAATGGATAATATATTTTATCTGTGATAATTTAGAAAGAACTGGTTTTGAAAAAGAGATAAAATCCACAAATCCATCATTGTTCCATTCACCTATCTTTGCATAATAAGCCACACCAAAACATAAAGACTTAATACAATAATTTATCATAAAATCTCACAGTTTTCTGGGTTACCAGGCACAGCAGATTTATTATACACTGGAGTCCCTCATAACAGTTGCAGTCATATGGTGGTGGGGTCTAGAGTCACCTGAAGGCTACTTCACCCACATGTCTTGCTTCTGTTGGGATATCTGGAAGTATTGAGGGCAGGTTGGATATCTTCAATATCTCTCTCTATCTCTCTCTCTTTCCATGTAGACTTTCCCCATGGCTAGTGTTGATCCTCACAGCATGGTGGTCAGCATAGTTGGGCTACGTATGGAGGCAGGCGACTTCCCCCAGAGGAAGCTTCCCAAAGGATGGAAGTATGATAAAAATTGCTGGTCTCTTAAAGTCTGGAACTGAAAACTGGAGTAAATCAATTATCCCATGCTCTACAATAAAAGTAGTCCCAGAGAACCTGTCCCCATTCAGGGGTAGGGAAAATGGGTTCCGCCTCTTAATGGGAGAAATATCAAAGACTTTGTGACTACTTTAATCTACCACAATAATATTTTTTTTCATTTTTTAATTTCAGCATATTATGGGGGTATGAATGTTTAGGTTACGTGTGTTGCCTTCCCCCCTCCCCCCCCAGAGTCAGAGCTTCAAGCGTTTTCTTCTCCCAGATTGTGCACATCACACTCATTATGTACGTATATACCCATTCTCTCCCCCCTCCTATCTGCCCGATGCCCAATGAATGTTACTCCTATATGTCCACTTAGGTGTTGATCAGTTCATACCAATTTGCTGGTGAGTACATGTGGTGCTTATTTTTCCGTTCTTGGAATACTTCACTTAGTAGAATGGGTCCCAGCTCTATCCAAGAAAATATAAGAGGTGCTATATCACCATAACAATCTTAAATGTGTATGTTATATACTTTCAGCCATTTTTGTTGACATGTATTATGTATTAATAAAATGTCTAAGAATAAAACTACCTAATAACAGATATCGTGTTTTTCATCTTTTTTAACATTTAATGATTTTATATTATTTCATTAATGTCTATTTATAAACTGCATTATTGTTTCTACTGTTGAATATTTTAATTGTTTGTCATTTCTCACCCTTATAATCAATAGCATGGTGAACATTATCTTTTTAGCTTAAATATTGTAGAATTTCAAAGTAATTTTCATAAGAACTATCCCAAGAATCAGAATTATTGAATTTATAATATACAATCATGTGAGTTTTTCAATGAGTACAGAGAAATGTCTAAATGTGAAAATTAAATCTTTAATCCCAGAAAAATGTCTTTTGTCTATATAAATCACATAATTTCAATAAACCCATCACATTGACAATGCAAAAAAAATTGTAAAATACTTTTATAAAGAATATTACAAAGACAGAATATTAACATGTCCACATCAAAACAATGTTAAAGCTCAAATTCTGGCAGGGCGTGGTGGCTCATGCCTATAATCCTAGCACTTTGGGAGGCCGAGGCGGGCGGATCACTCAAGGTCAGGAGTTCGAAACCAGCCTGAGCGAGACCCCGTCTCTATCAAAAATAGAAAGAAATTAATTGACCAACTAAAAATATATATACAAAAAATGAACCGGGCATGGTGGCGCATGCCTGTAGTCCCAGCTACTTGGGAGGCTGAGGCAGTAGGATCGCTGAGCCCAGGAGATTGAGGTTGCTGTGAGCCAGGCTGACGCCACGGCACTCACTCTAGCCTGGGCAATAAAGTGAAACTCTGTCTCAAAAAAAAAAAAAAAAAAAAAAAAAGCTCAAATTCTTCCAGTATTTTGTGCTTTGTTATACAAAGCACAAAATATGATTTATGCAATAATGTAATATTGACTGTAATTCAATTCAGTATTAATGAAACAATGTAATAATGAAATCACTAAGGAAAAAATCCTACGTATTTTAGGTAGAATATGCCCATATTTTAGGTACAAAAACTCTGGAAAAAAAAAAGAGAATTCTCTACAGAAGAATATGAGTTTAGAATTACACATAAAAATATAATCAATAAATTCTTAGGTCTGGACATAAAAGTGGACACAGTCTGAACTAGCATAAAGCAAGCTTGAATAGAGCTGGGGAATTCCATCCTGCAGTAATCCAATTTCCTCATTGTTAGTGTATCTCCCTACTCAAAATGATAGTAATATGAAGACATGACTCTAGCTATAGTTGAAAATGACTATTTACTTTTGGTCATTCTTTTAGGACATCACTGTACCCCTCAAAGCCATTTTTTATATAAAATACCACAATGATATTTTCAGGAATTTTTCAGGAATTGGACTCAGCTTTCTAAGTTGGTAAACAACAGTAACTGATTTATTCAAAGTTTGAAACTGTGGCTACAATAGAAGATATATTGAATTGTATCAAATCTCTGGAGCTCTTGATCTTCAATTCAGAGAGGCAAATCTTTACACCATTCTCGCTCTCACATGTGGGGCAATTCTATAGAAACTAGCAAAGAGGGTCAGGTCATAAATTACTTAATATCATTTTTTTAATTTGTGTATATGGCTTTAGATACACATTCAACATTAAAATAAGGCCTCTGTCTAGACCAGCAGAGAGACATAAAGGTATGTATAGATGCTTATGTGAGCTACTTCCCAAGATATATCTGTTTATTTTATAGTGTTAATTTTACTTTTCTTAACTGAAATTTTATGTCTTTTTAAAAAAGATCCTGATTAAAAGAACCGATTTAGGTCTTGATAAAGAAAGGCATGCTTGTGTTTAAAAAAATAGCCTCATTATGTTTACAGGTTAAATGCTGATATGGAGATTGGATTGGGTAGCAAGATTTGTAAAATGATACAAGTCTGAGATTATTGCTATTTAGCTTTACAGTGTTTACTTGTGAGAAATTCATTTAATTATGAACAAAGAAGACAAGATATAGTACATTGTACACTCAATATACTTTTTCCATGTAAAATTTAATGACAGATACACGAAAAGCTGTGACTTCAGCATTATACAATTCATCCACATAGTAAACAACATTTGTATCCCTGAATCTATTGAAACAAAAAAAGAATCAAAAATTAATCTAAATATATTTCTCAAAATTCTTATTTCCTAATTTGTTTATGACTTTGTTCCTTACATGTCCTGTATAAATTCTTCACATTCTGAACAATCAAGAAAGACCAGAAATGGATACTAAACTCCAGTAAGTAATACAGTAAGTAATAATTTTCAAGCTTTGTAGATTGGCCTTCAAAGCCTATATACCATAGCTTTCTCTACAATTATAAATAAATTACTAATTTCAAAATTTGATGCTTTTCTTCTTTAAATAGCTTTATTTCTTTATTGCTTTTGTCTTTTTATTTCCTAGTTAGGGTTGAATATGAGAAACAGTAGCCATAGATATTTTTACTGTTCATTTTACATATATTTAAATTCTTTTCATTGTACAGTGCTTTCATTGCTTTTATAAAGATTGCTACATAATGCTCAAGACAATTGAATTATGCAGGCAAAACAATGAATGGGTAACTTTGCCAAGATTTCCACTGACTAGGTTAATCTATGTTACCTAGAATCAAATCAATTCTCTTGCATTCAGATGTTGAAAGAAATAAAGCAATATTCAAAGTTATATTTTATGTAGTTTTAAAATAATATTTAATTATGTGTTTACATAAGCTCCTGGCTAAATAAGTCATTGCAATACACAGCAAAAACAAAATAAAACAAAACATAGAAAGGAAAATAACAGATGAAGTTAAAATATTTTGAAACTTCCTGCTTTAAATTTCAAAGCCATTTGTTAGTTCACTCATAGGTTAATGATAAAAGGAAAAAATAAAAACTAGTAAAGGATTCATTTTTATGGTAAAGCAAATACTTTTAAAAAATCAGTTGTTTATGTATTAGCAGCTGATAGAATATAAATTGTTATTTGTTATTCAACCCACTAAAGTATTTTATTTTGATTTATTTATTTATATTTTATTTTAAAATATTATGAGGGTATAAATGCTTTTGGTTACATGTATCAATTTTGTTATGCTAGAGTCAGGGTTTTAAGTGTGCCCATCACCCAGATAGTGTTCATTGTAGTGATAGTGTTCATTAGGTAGGTTTTCTCCCACCAGCTCCTGGCTCCTCTCCTCTGCTTGATTTCTGCTGAGTTTTACTTCCTTTGTACACATGTGTGCCCACCAGTTAGTTCCAATTTAATAGCAATATATATGGTGTTTGTATTTTCATTCTATAGATACTTCACTTTGGATAATGGTCTCCAGTTCCATCCAAATTGTTGGAAAGGGACTTAATTCATCCTTCATCATGGCTGTGCAGTTTTTCATAGTTTACATATATCACATTTTGTTAATCCACTCATGAATTGATGGATACTTGGGTTGATTTCACATTTTTGCAATTGTGAATTGTGCTGCAATAAACATTTGAATGTTTGTGTCTTTTTGATAAAATGACTTATTTTTCTCTGGGTAAATATTCAGTAGTGGGATTGCTGCATCAAATGGTAGCTCTACTTTTAGTTCTTTGGGAAATCTCCATATTGTTTCCATAAAGGTCGTATTAATTTTCAGTCCACCAACAGCATGTAAGCATTCCTTTCTCTATGAATCCATGCCAGCATCTATTGTTTTTGTAATTTTTAATAAAAGCCATTCTAATAGGGGTAAGATGATATCTCATTGTAGTTTTAATTTGCATTTCCCTGGTGATTAGTGATGTTGAGCATTTTTTCATATGTTTATTGGCCATTTGTCTATCTTCTTTTGAGGCACTTCTGTTAATATCTTTTGCCCACTTTTTAATAGTATTGTTTGTTTTTTTCTTGCTGATTTCCTTGAGTTCTTTGTAGAATCTGGTTATTAGCCTTTTATTGGGTATATAATTTGCAAATATTTTCTCCTATTCTGTAGGTTGTATCCTTGCTCTGTTGGTTATTTCCTTGGCTGTGTAGAACTTTTTAAATTTAATCATGTCTCATTTATTTATTTTTGTTGTTGCTGTGATTGCCATTGGTTCTTTGTCATAAAATCTTTGCCTGGGCTGACATCTAGAAGGATTTTTCCAACATGTTCTTCTAGAGTTCTTCTGGTTTCATACCTTACATTTAAGTCCTTTATCCATCTTGAATTAATTTTTGTGAGTTGTGAGAGGTATTAACCCTGTTTTAGTCTTCTGCATATGGCTATGAAATTTCCCAGCACCATTTATTGAATAGGGCTTCTTTTTCCCAGTGTATGTTGTTGTCAGCTTTGTTAAAGATCATTTGGCTATGTGGATGGTTTTATATGTGGGTTCCTTGTTTTGTTCCATTGGTCTATGCCTCTATTTTTGTGCTAATTCCATGCTGTTTTAGTTACTATAGCTTTATGGTTACACTTAAAACATAATTTCATAAAGTATTTTAGCTTATGAAATATATGGTGAATCTCTAATATTTCAAAATTGGAGACTAGAATTAAAACATAATTTTATTAGATAAATTGCATATGAGCTCTTTCAAGATTACTTCGGAATAAAAGTTTCAATACTTAATAATTTATCCAGATAAAAACAACCAAAATTTTAAATAAATTTAATGTCTCTATACTGAGTTTTTCCCCTTGGGGGAGTGGGTAATAGCAGATGTTTACATTCATACACTTTTTAAAGCACTTTTTATTTTGTGGCCCAAATCTTTTATAACCAAATGAAATAATATGAAGTGATGAGATCACACTATATAATAAACCAACTTCTCAATGAATACAAACATATTCTGGGTATTGGGTCAATCTTAAAGATCATCTATTCCAATCTTCTCATTTTGCCAATTTGAAAAACAAACAAGCCGAAACAAACAAAAAATTTCAGAATGATATAGTCATTGACAAAATAAAAATCAAGAATCTTGGTCTCCTAATTTCTCACTAGAATTCTTATATTATGTGCTTCTGGTGCATAATCTTAGCTACTTTAGGTGCCATGTAGTCTTGGCAATTCAGTGTATCTCAAATTAGAATATGAATGTCAATAATAATTTTCATCTAAAGAGGCACACCATTTACTTGCAATCTATATAAATATTAACTTAGATTTTAAAAATGTGTGTGTGTGTGTTTAAGGGCTAAATGCAAATACGGAAGATTTCCCCATAAGTTAATGACAGCAAATACAAAATGGCCCATTGAAAATTAAGGCAATGGAGTTTCATTTTTTAAATAAAATGAATCTAAGATGCAAAAGAAATTAGAAATCACATATTTTAATAAATTATTAATACAAATTAATTGTATTTCTAAAATCTGGTGAGGATTGAGTCTTATATGACTGAGACATAAAAAAATTATATTTTTCTGAAGGGAGAAATACTTCACTGAACATGAGAGAAAAATTACTAATTAGGGAAGGTATTTGTGCTGTGGAATATAGACTATCTTCTGCTAAAGTATTTGCATTGTTTGCACTGGCCTTCCAGCCAGATAAATGAGTTATTCTACAATCAAGGTCAATTTCTCATGCTGATAGCTTCCTTATGGATTCCTCCCACTCACAGTACCTTTGTTCCTAAGCCATGTAATTGGTTTAACAGAATAAATGGTGTTATCATGCAAAGTAATGTGAAGTACTATATGTGCAGTATTATCTATGAAATACTGTATTGAAACTTCACTACGTATGCCAAAGTTGGAAAAATATTTGTAGATCATTTGCTGCTCATTTCAAAATAGTATAAAATTCTGTCAATGCATTGTTAAAAATTGATGCTGGTGTTGCAAGAGGGCCCTGAGTGGCTTTCAGTGAGAAAGCTAATACATTTTATATTAGCATTTCTGCTTGGAAAATCCCCAACTAGTCTGCCAAAGGGGTTAATAAATTTGAGTTATAAAACAAATTTATTATTTTTATATGTAGTCCCATGATTACACTGTTTAATATTTATTAGTAGAGTCAGTAAAATTTTCTTGAATTGTTTCATTGGATCAAGACCTAAAAAGTTACTCTCCCAAATGTTTTGACAACACACATACTGAATGACTCAACAATTAAATTATCAAATTTCTGCATATACACATATTTGATAAATATCTTACATTAGTGATATAAGAAATCCACCTCAATCTGTTTTTCAAGCCACAGAGATTTTTCCTTTTTAATACACAATCAACAAAAACTATACTCCCTGTGAGCACAATCTTGAAAATAAATAGTTTCATAAAAGTAAAACACCATAACTTTTCACATAAATAACTCACCATTTCCACTGAATACAATTAATTTCATTTCCATATAATTTGAGTAAGGTGTTAAAGAATATGTATGAAATAAAAAGGACTAATGATATAGTTAAACATGCATTAATAAGCACATTCTATGTGCCATGTAACAATATTATAAATATGATACTTATTAAGATTTGATATGATTCTCAGTGATAGATACTATTGTTACATTTTTAGATTAAGGAATTGAAGCTCAGATCATTTAGTAACTTAAGTTTACATAGGTTTTACATTAGTAAAGTGTTGAATATATTTCAAGAAACATTATTACTAATCAATTTAGACTGAGGCAGGATCTGTGGATAGTTGGTACAGGACACACTTTCCTTAGACTAAATTCTACATACCATTTATTCCTGTCTTCGTCAGTTATACTAAATTGTATGTGGCCCTGACCATCTACCTTCTATCACCCTTAAATGTTCTGAACTTTCTTGCTACCTGAATCCAAAACTCCTCCAGGGTACCCTAAGAATTGTGAACTGAAACAAAGAAATTCTCCAATGATATAATATTAATATAAAAATTCTCTCCCTCCACGCTTTCTTTGAACAACTCTATTGAGAACACCATATAGTGGTGAATCATGTTCTGAGAGTACTTATTTTTGCACATTTTTAGAATCTGTTGTCAAGGATCTCCATTTATCTGCACACAACATTCAGAGATTATTGCTAATTTGCTAATTTCAAATTTTTAAAGAAACCCTATCATGCTCTCCTCCCATCCTTGTGGTTGCCCTTCACTGAACCCCCATTGCCAACAATTTATCAAATGTGGGCATGTGACTTATTCTATTTCTTTAAACTCCAAAGCTTACAATTTCAATGACTGGCCAAATATTCCATTCAATCCATCTGTCCAATCTGTCCAATCAGGTCCTAAACCTGCTCATCATCACTGACCTTCTTCTCTACTCCACTTCACTCAGCCCCTTCTATACTTACACTGTGAACTCTGTCAGTGCATATAAGTAATCCAATTCTAAAAATCATTCATTCAAACATTCCACTCTGAATTAACCCTTGGCTTTTCTCAGTTTGCTTATTCCTCTGTGATCTCTAGTTAACTTTGTCAAGATATGCAATTCATCTCTTTTTTTCCTCTCCATGGATATTATGTTTAATTCTCCTCTAATTTTTAAATTTCCTCATTATCCAGTTTAGATTTTTAATATATTATACTAAGTTCCTTTGCTGGCCTAAATTTTATCAAATCTTGAAGGAAATATTCCAGTATCAAATGAATCTAATTTTGGATATTCTCTACACTGGCACCTAAGCAAACTAGCAGTTTTAAACATTTGAAAATGTTTATTGTTTACCACCCCAAATTCATGAAAAACAAACACCAAGGGGTCATAGAAATATCAGGCAATCTTACAACCTCTGTCGTCATTCTCCAACTCTCTACAATGACTAAATCAAATATTTTCTTCTATTCTGAAACTTCTAACTCTTTGCACTGTTCTCAGAAGATTGCTTTGCTTTCTTTGCAGAGAAAATAGAAGTTATGACATGCAGAGAAAATAGAAGTTATAACATGAGAAATTTTGATTTTACAATAACCCAGCACAAAGTATCATCTATATCTAGTAACAAATTTGTTTAGATCATCATAAAAGCAAAATGTGGGCAACATCAACAGCTTTGTGCATAGGCATGAGAAAAATGTTTTTCTTAAAATGTTCCTAAGTGTTAAGAGGTATGGAATGATTAGAACTCCATCAAATATTCATGCCCAGAAGGAAAGGACTCCCTGTGAGTGAGAAGATAGGGAAATGAGTTTGAAAAATGATTTTAAGTGCTGGGAGAACTCAGTTTTCCAGTTGAGGATAAGTGCAAAAAAAAAAAAAATGCATGTAGAATTAGTAAATGGTCAAATAGGGCTGTAATGATCAGAGCTCTTAAGAATTTTGAAATATCCATCAAATACTCTCTTTTTAAAGGCCAGAAACTCACCCTGTATGCAACATTCAAGGTTAGCAAGGTGAAAAACCTAGTGTGACAGAAAGAGGAGGTTAAGATAAAAATAGGGATGGATAGCAAGAAAGCAGACACTAGAAAGCGCAATGGCGGTAAAATGCAACCTATACATTTGAGAGCACGTTCTAGAAAGACAATATCTATAGAACTTCAGGAAGATATGGAGACAAGAACAACAAAAAGAAATACAAACAGATAGTCACAAAAATATTCTTTTTTTTTTTTTGGATAAAGGATCTCACTTGGCTGCCTGTACTAGAGTGCAGGCTGTGTCATCATAGCTAATTGTGAACTCAAACTCCTGGGCTCAAGCAACCCTCTTGCTTCAGAGTCCTTGAGTATCTGATACTACATATGTGCCTGCCACCATGACAGGCTAATGTTTTATTATTTTTTTGTAGAGATAGCATTCTCACTATGTTGTTCATATAGGCGTGAACCACTGCACCAGGCCAAATAGTCTTGAATAAAGGTAAAGCTAATAGATTTTGAAGTGGTTGCAAAGCAAGATTATGATTTGAGTTGCGTATGGTAATAATAGATGAGGAAACACTGAAATTGTAAAACTTTGGGAAGCACCCTTGCTTCTCCACCCCCTTCAAAGAAAACCAATATTATTCAAACATGGAGAATTCAAAGTCATTCTGAGAAAAAATAAAATGAATCAAAATTTTTCAGTATCATATAAAAATATTAGAAAATATAGGCTCCAAATAATATAAAAACTGTTATCTAATATTTTTAAATGAAGGAAAATAAATTAATAAAAAATATAGTCTCAAAAGAATGAAAAAGATAAGAAATAGGATTGCTTGGCAATGAAAACATAATGGGGGTTGAACAAAATGAGAACTGACAAAAATCAGGAAATATTTTTAAAAGCCATTTTAGAAATGAAGCCTAATTTAGGAAAGAAATAAGATTAAAATGCACCCCACAAACACAGTAAATAAAATAGAGTATAGAAAAGGAAAATGACCTTAATAAAATTTTAAAAGGAGAAACATGATTTAAAAATAAATGATAGATGCATGATTGAAGATACAACATACATTATTTGAGATCCTTGAAAAATAAAACCATTTCAAGAGACCAGGACAGAATTTAGCTAATAGAAGAAAAATGTCCTGAAATAAAAGGAGATGTGTGTGTGTGTGTGTGTGTGTGTGCATGCATGTGTGTATAAGTGGCATACTATGAAACTAAAATGTTCAATAAATATTTCTTAAATTATTTGATTGAGTGAAAGCTTCTAATTCAGTTCCTCACTTTTTTATACACAGATTGATCTCGCATCCATGTTAACTGGTGTATTTTGAAGAATAGCATTTTCTCAGGATGTATACCTGTATGTGAATATTTCTCAATTTTTAGATTCTTTTCATCTCTATGGAAACTATAACAACATTTAGTTATATTCAAATGAATAGCATGCAAATTCTTCATGAGAGTGAAATTGCCTTAAAGCTTTCTTTATAAGACAGAGCAAATTAAAATCAAAGATCATTTGCTAATTTTGAAAAATCTATTGTCTTATACTTTCATGTTCTCATTCAAAGAGTTTCATTTTTTAAAGAGATTTGGTAATTTCACATGAATGGGGAAAATCATCTGTATGTTTGCTTTTTAATTAGTTTGTTCAATTTGCTGAGCCTGCTCTTCTCTCTTCGTTTTCTAATTATGACAGAGAATCCGAAACAGATGCAGATGAAGGATGACCTACTTGAAAATTCAGCAGCCAGGCCTGTAATCTGTGTAGAGTAATGTCAACACTAAGAAAACATCAATTCAAGTGGATTCCAATATGCAGTTGCAGTCATTAGTATGGATTGGTGTCAAACTTTCAAGTGTTTACCTTATTTATTGAATGACCTAATATTTCAAAATGGTAATAGGGAGAGGGTGGAGTAGAAAGATAAGGATAGACTCTGAAACCAAAGTCCTCAGGGATCCTATCTGAATTTCAGTATTACTGTCAAATAAATATTTATTAGTGTCCTTTCTCTTGTATATAGACAATAACTATAGATACAGATGGCTGTCTAAAAATTAAGTGTTAAGCTGGAATTAGATATTGAAACTGAGTACTAATATTCTCTTTAGTCAATTTCCCCTAGATATTATTGTGTGGAGGAAATATATTATTTATGTGCATATTAATTAAAGCTTTTAAAATGATCACTGAAAATGTATCCCTTGACCTACAGGGTATATCCAATGTATGGTCTCAGGACCTTGTGCTAAAAGCAAATTAAACATGAGTAATGCAAATTGAAATTCCCATGAATGACTCATTCTGCAAATAAGCTGTACAAATTCAACATTTTATGCAATTCCAAAAAGAAAAAAAATGAAAAGCCAAATGCTTACCAAGCTAAATGATGCTTAAACAGTTTATCAGCTGCATTGTGGCAGCCAGCAATTAAGAACAGTCAAGCTTTGCCGAATCAGCAAGATATTTAAAGTAAAGATATTTTACAAAAATTATAAGAAAAAGAAAATTTCTATGATATGTTAGAATAGGAAAATAATGAAGAAGAAACAAAAAATTTTCAAAGCAAATTATTACAACACGTTTTAAAATCCACAAAATAAAATAGCAGAGACTGGGAAGGATAAATAGGGGAGAGGTGGGAGGGAATGAAGAGAACTGGATTAAAGGGTACAAAACACAGGAAGATAGAGGGAAAAATAAAAAAAACATATATGTAAATAATTATTTGAAAGAAGAGTAGGATACTCAATTTAACAAAAATGTACTGTACTCGGGTAATGGACACCGTAAATATCCTGGCCTGATTGAATACTACACATTGTATACATGTAACAAAATTTCTCATGTACCCCATTATTTTTTACAAATAAAAAAAGAAAAAAATGATAAAAGAGTGCTATGTATTTTTAACTTTGGTATTTTAGAATATACTATAATGACAATATAATTAGGACTTTGATGTAATTTCAATTTCAGCATATCCATTTTCAATTTATTTAACGTTTTGAAACCTCAGTTTCTTCATATGTGATTAGATTTCTCTAAGAATGAAATGAATAATCAGCTTAAAATATCAGGTAAACAAAAGGGCACATAGTAACTTCACATAGTAAGTGTTCAGTAAATGTTACTTTGTTTTCCTTATGTTCCTCTGTCATAACTTATTTATTCAAAGTGTGAGAAAAAATGAGAGTTATAGTTGCATCCACTACTTCAGTAATGATATATTAATAGTCAATTCTGTCCCTACTGTCTCTATTCTTAGATAAGGTCATAACACAAGGAGTTATCCTTACTTTTAGAACAATGGTTAATTAAATAATGTCCATTGAAACCATAAAATACTAAAGAAATGTAGATGCCAATAAAGTAAAGATAATTTAGAATTTGTATTAGTTAGGGTAACACAAGTTTCTATAACAAATAATACCAAAATATCAGGAGTTCAACACTATAGAGCTTATTTTCTTTTCACTAAATTGCAATTGTTGGTGCTCAGAAAGTTGGTACTCTGTTCCACAAAGTCATTTATGGATAGAGTGACTCAGGAAATAAAGAGTATACTTTTTTAAATTTGTTTTTTCAGGATTTTCCTGAGAGTTATGCTCAATTCATCAAGAAGTGGGAACTGCAAGGGAGAATGGACTATGAGATGATGCGTCAAGTTTTGTTAGAAAAGGCCTGAAGGAGGCTTGCATCACTTCCCTCCATAGTTTTTAGGCCAAGTCTTATATTTTTGGCCTTAACTAATTGCAAGGTACAATGGGACCAAAGGGAAACTTGCTTTCTAGATCTGCTAATTCTTCCATATCTAAAGAATAGTGAGAAATAAATGTGTAAGTAGCAAAAACATAATGGGTGGCTATACCATTAAATGATGTGAAATACCATTAAAATGTTTTATATATAAGATGATAAAATGTAATTTAGAAATATATATTTATTACAAAATGAGAATTTTTCATTATTTTAATAATGAAGAGTTTATTTTCTTTTTTTTCAAAATATTATGGGGGTACAAATATTTCGGTTACATATAATGCCCTTGCCTCACCCAAGCCAGGATTCAAGCACGCCCTTCCCCATACACTCCTCATCCTTTAGTTGTGAGATTATCCACCCCACCACACCCCTCCCACCTGACTGGCACTCAGGTAATATTATTACTGTGTGAATACCTCAGTGTTGATAAATTAGTACCAATTTGATGATGAGTACATATGGTGTTTATTTTTCCAGTCTTGTGATACCTCACTTCAAAGGAAGGGCTCAAGCTCGATCCAGGAAAATTTAAGAGGTGCCAGGTCACCACTGCTTTTGTAGTTGAGTTGTATTCCATGGTGTGCGTGTGTGTGTGTATATATATATATATATATATATATATATATCACATTTTATTAATCAACTCATGTATTGATTGGCACTTGAGTTGTTGCCACATCTTTGCAATTATTAATTGTGCTGCTATAAACATTGGAGTTCAGATGTCTTTATTATAGAATGTATTTTTTTTTCTTTGGGTAGATGCCTAGTAGTGAGGTTGCTGGATAAAATGGTATTTTTAGCTCTTTGAAATATCTCCAAATTACTTTCCACAGGGGTTGTACTTATTTGCAAGCCCACCAGCAGTGTAAGAGTGTTCCCATTTCTCCATATCCATGCCAACGTTGTTTGGGCCTTTGATAAAGGCCATTCTCATGGGAGTAGGTGGCATCACATTGTGGTTTTCATTTGCATTTCTCTAATAATTAGAGATATTGAGCACTTTTTTATATGTTTTCTGGCCATTATTCTGTCTTCTTTTCAAAAATTTCTGTTCATGTCCTTTGTCCATTTATTAATGGGATTTTTTGATTTTTTTTTCTTGTTAATTTTCTTAACGTCTAGATAGATTCTTATTATTAGTCATTTATCAGATGTGTAGAATGCAAATATTTTCTCCCATTCTTTAGGTTATCTATTTGCTGTAATGTGAGTTTTCCTGATTGTGCAGAAACTTTTAATTTGATCAAGTCCCATTTATTTATTATTTTTGCTGTTATGACTGCTTTGGGGGTCTTCTTCATAAATTGTATGCCAAGGTCAATATCTATAAGAACTTTCCCAACATTTTCTTCTAGAATTCTTAAGGTTTTATGCCTTAGGTTTAAGTCTGTTACCCATCATGAGTTGATTTTTGTCAGCAGTGAGAGGTAGGAATCCAAATTCAATCTTCTGCATGTGGTTATCCAGTTTTCCCAGCACCATTTATTGAATATAGATTCTTTTCCCCAATGTATATTTTCGTCTGCTTTGTTGAAGATTAGATGACAATATGAGGATGATTTTATATCTGAGTTCTCAGTCCTGTTCCAAAGATCTATATCTCTGTTCTTGTGCCAGTTTCATGCTGTTTTAGTTACTATACCCTTGTAGTAAAGCTTGAAGTCTGGTAGATTGATGCCTGCCAATTTGTTCTTTTTGCTTAAGATTGCTTTGGCTATATGAGGCCTTCTCTGGTTCCATACAAAGTTTAGAATTATTTTTTATAGATTTGCAAAAGATGATGATGATATTTTGATAGGGATTGCGTTAATTCTGTAGATCACTTGAAGTACTATGGATATTTTAACAATATTGATTCTGCCAATCCATGAACACGGCAGAATTTTCCATCTGTTTACATCGTCTACAATTTCTTTTCTCAATGTTTCATAGTTCTCCCTACATATATCTCTTACCTACTTTATTAAATATATTCCTCAATATTTAATTTTCTTAGATGCTATTGTGAAAGGTGTTGCATCTTTGATTTCATTTTCAGATTAACTGTCATTTGCGAATATGAACGCCACTGATTTTTGTGCATTAATTTTGTATCCTGAGACTTTATTGAATTCATTTTTCAATTCCAGGAGTCTTTTGGTTGAATCCTTAGGATTTTCTAGATATCATATCATCAGTAAAGATTGAGAGTTTGACCTCTTCTACCCCCATTTGGAAACCCTAATTTCCTTCTCTTGTCTGATTGCTCTGGCAAGGACTTCCAGCACTATGTTGAATAGAAGTGGAGATAGTAGGCAAACTTACCTGATTCTGATTCTAAACATGAATGCTTTCAATATTTCCCCATTCAGTATGATAATGGCTGTGGGTTTATCATACATAGCCTTAATAATTTTAAAGTATGTCCCATCTATGCTTATTTTGTTAAGAGTTTTTATTCTAAAATTTGCTGGATTTTGTCAAATGCTTTTTCTGCGTCTATTGAGAGAATCATATGGTCTTTGTTCTTGCTTTTATTTACATGGTGAATTGGATTTATAGATTTGCATATGTTGAACCAACCTTTAGCCTCTGGGATAAAGCCCAACCAGTCATAATGAATTATTTTTTTGATGTGCTATTGGATTTGGTTCGCTAAGATTTTCTTGAGGATTTTTGGTCCTGTATTGCCTTAGAGGTATTTTAGCAAGTTGAGTTACCTCTCACCTGTTATCTTCACCCCTTGCCAATGGAGATTAGTGAGTTTGGTCCCCTTGCTTAAGCTCCCAGGTGGTGGATCACACTTGTGTGTAACTTCACTGCCCTCTAATAGCTTGAGATGGAAGACATTGTGTTCAACTATGGGGTATCCCTGGCTGTCATTGACTCAAGTTAGTATGGAAGAGCCAGTTATAGAGTTAATCTGATGTCTGTTTGTTAGGAGAAAAATAAAAACATTTTGTTATATGCAAAATAGTTGCTGCTTATGAAGGTTAATAAATAGCACTTAAAATAATTATAAATCTCATAGGTTTTCTAGGGGGTTAATTCTCAACATATTTGAATCATTATTTCATCAAAGTTTACCTATTAATTATATCTTAGTCTCCTCATAAAATAATCTAATCAATTTAATATAATTTGATTCCTTGTCATAATGGATAGAACTCATTTTATTCAATAATATATAAATTATCATTAATCTATCATTATATATAAACTTAAAATATTATATTTTGATATATCATGAAATTTATTGTACTGTTCTTTTGAGATCAGTAATAAATTAAACCATATTTACATCAAATAAATAAGATCCCATTTCATGAATTAGTGAAAACGCCAATCATTTATAAACATCACTTAGTTACTTATTAAGAACCCAATCAAGTGTAATGATTTATATAATAAAATATTTGAATTAATTAAAATATATTAATTATTTACAAAATAGTTCTCTTAATTTATATCTTATTAGTCACTATAATTCATATGGGAACAATTATTATACATATCCTTTATAAAAATCCTGATAATTGGAAATTTATTTACGTTAGCTTCCAAATAGAAGCAGGCTGTGTAAAATATACAATTAAAGGAGAATCAAAGAAAGAAGAAGAAACTCACTATTGATTTTTCTCACACAGAAAATATTTTTCACATTCCCCCTTATGTTTTCTTTTGGAAATCAGCTTTTTCTCTTCTTTGCAGCCTTTCTAACAATGAGACTGAATCATGGCTCTGCCTCTCTAGTCCTTTCAGCACGTAATCTACAAATTTAAATTCACCAAAGCCTACCAATTCTATTTTTTTTTTACATGAACTTTAGAAATATACGGTATGTCAATATTTGTGGGCATGCAAACTCTTAAGATAAGTAATATAAATTCTTTAATATTAATGCATCCTGACCAAGAAAACAACCATTTATTATAATGTAACCAGTACAGTAGCCATATGGGGGTGTCCCACTAAGATCTAAATTCCCAGCCAAGGAAAATGTTTTACCTAAGACAGGGAAACAAGCAATGAAGACATTAGGGGGGATTTGTCTGATCATTGGAGTTTCTCAGACTCCTCTGAACCCTCAAACCTTGCAGAGGTAGCCCATCTAACCTATAAAGAGCTAATATTTTCTTTGCTTGGAAAAATACTGCAGAGATTTTTACCCCAAAGGCTAACAGGTGAATTCTCAGAAGCTTTTCCAGGTTGATAATTATAGTTAAATATCAATATAACCAGTCTGTCAATATGCAAAGTCTGACATAAGAGAAAGGAAATCACAACCCAAAAGAGCTATGAAAATCAGCTAGCATATAACAAGATTCAAGGGAGAACCCCTCCTATTGGATATTGTCCCTGCATCACCATGTTTTATTAACTAACTCTTCAACTTTCTATCAGTAAAAACCCCTTTGGTTGCTCCTCTGGCCTTGCTGGTTTTTACAGTGCTACTGCTCTATGTCAAGGGATCTGGAAGGTAAACTACCTAGGGAAGAATTCATTGATTTAGGGTTACTTTTAGGAAACACAAGATTTAAAGCCCTAGCAAGGACCTCAGGGAATTATGCAAAACAGGTACTAGGGTGGCATTTTAAAACCTGGAGATCATACAGTATTCATGTTTTATGTTTTCTGGCTTCTTTCACTCACTATAATGTTGTACAAGGTCATCCATGTTGTCACAAAAGGCACAATTTCCTTTGTTTTGGCTGACAAGTACTGAGTGATCTCACATATGTGGAATCTAAAACAGTCAAACTCTGAAGCAGAGTAGCATTATGGTTATTAAGGCTTGGGGGGAGGGGGAAATGAAAAGACATTAGTCAAAGAGTACAAAATTTGAGTTATGTAAGATGAATAATTCTGGAAATCTAATGTACAGCAAAGTGACTATAGTTAATACTGTATTATAAACTTGAAATTTGCTAAGAGGGCAGATCTTAGTGTTCACACTACAAAAAGTAAAAAAGAAAATGGTAACTATATGAGGTGATGGATATGTTAATTCATTGAATTATGGTGATTATTTCATATTGTATATGTATATAAAAATATCAAATTGTACACCTTAAATAAATACCATTTTACTTGCCAATTGTTATATATATCAATAAAGTTGTAGAAAACATAAAACTTGGAGAAAGTGATGCCTCATACTGAGTGAAGTTGAAATGCCTGAGTTACTATGGAAGACGGTAGATTAAAAATTTTATTTTTATTTATTTAAATAAAAGGAGTCAGAGGCATAGTCATAAATGGTTATTTAATGTAAGGCCAGAGGACCTATAAAAGGAAATCATTCCATGTGTTTACCCAGAGGCCTTCACCTTTAGCCAAAGACTTAATAACTACGTTGGTGAAAGGAACACCAGTATCACTAAGAGGAGGCTTTTTTCTGCAGACAAGGACTGATGACAGAAGATGTAGCTATAGAGCTTTGTTTGTTGATAGCAAAGAAAATTATGGGTCCCCAGAGTAATAAAGGACAAGTATTATTGCTTAATCACCTAAAGCCAGGGAGTCACAAATTGCTATAAAAATCAGCCAGGTCAGAGGAGCAGTAAAGGGGGGTTTATTAATAGAAAATTGATGAGTCAGTTAATAGAACATGGTGTTTCCAGGGGAAAAATAGATGGTGAATGAAGATGCTATTCAGTATCTTAAATTAGAAAAAAATAGGAGTCTGAGGATGGGTTCCCCCCAAAAAACTTGTGATCGCTATTCTAGTTCCAAGACATGAGCCAATTTCTAATTTTCAGATTCAGAATTCATTGTCTTAACTAAGTGCTTACTCTAATGATTTCCTAGGGACCTAGGGACATTTACTAATGCAACTCTACCAACTCTGTGCTGTATGACTGTGAACGCATAGTGACCACTTAGATACATGAGGATTGTTGAACATAAAGTCATAATTGACATTTATACCTGAAGGTCCTAAGTGCCATCAAAACTCCTATATTTGAGTGGAGGTATGTAGGGACCAGATATTAAATAAACTCCTAACTAAATGTTCTTGGTTATTTTCTTTACCCTGAGTGTTATAATTGAGACTGAAATCTTTGGCATTCTCAGGAACCCCTACATTGGGTCTATGACCTGAAGGGGTGATCTATAATAGCAAGAAAGACCAAATGAAAACCTCCAAAATTGTCACCTCCAAGCCAAGACAGTAATCAAAACAACACATTTCTTGAGGGAGCGGGGCGAAGAGAGAGATTAATGGCAAGGAATGGTGCAATCCTGGGAGATGTAAAGGATTCAGGCATGGTGGTCCTTACTGTTACTCTATTTGATTTACCAATATGTCCTCTGTTAACATCAGATGGCTCTTAGAGACTACTGGAACTCATATAAGTGGTAGCCCCAATTGCAGCTGTTGTGCTGGTCATACATATTGTTGCTAGAGATTAATATAGCCCTGGATGCATGATATGCCGTCATAGATTTGGGAAATACACTTACTTTTATTGCAGTCAGGAAAGAAGATCCAACCATTCTACATCTACTTTGATCAAATAATAATATTCTTTTATAGTTTTGTCCCAGGCCTATGTGAACCTTCCTGCCCTGTGTCAAATATAACTCAAAGTGCTTTAGACTGTCTGAAAACCCATAGAATATGAAATTCATCTATTACATCATGACATCATGTTTATTAAACCACATAAACATGAGGTACCTAGCATGCTGGAGTCTTTGGGTAAGCTACATGTACTCCAGAGGGTAGCAGATAAACCTTTTAAGATAGAAGGATTGGCAACTTCTGTAAAATATTTGTGGATCCATTAGACAGAACATAACAAGACATTCCCTCTAATGTAAAAGACACACAAATGCATCTTACAGCACCTATGGCAATGGAGCCATAATGCCTGTTGAAACTTTTTGTATTTTGGAGGCATTCTACAACATGAATACTGCTATTCATTGTAGACTGCTACACATTCTACAACAATGAATACTGCTATTGCCCAAATTCTCTGTGGCATAGAAATTTGTCACATTTCACTGGGGATGAAAACAGAAAAAGGCTCTGCTCTATGTCCAGGTGCAAAGCGAATAGCTTTACCTCTCTACAATTACATGGGCTATCTGATTGGCAGACCTTATGTTATTAGAGGTTATTGGCAGAAAACTTCCAGTGTGAAGTGTATAGCCAGCCAGAGTCAGTGATAGAATCGCATTGTAGACTACTGGAGCTCTGGAACAGGCCATGTCATCTGCACTGGAATATTACCCATCTTTCAAGGAATTGCTTGTATTATATTACTGTTCTCTCATAGAGACAAATATTTGACTTTGAGTAACTAAATGCTCATGCATTTGGGACTGCTCATTATGAGTTCCGTTTTGTTAGGCCTGTGAAGTCACAAAGATTCATCAGCTTAGCATGAGTCCATCATAAAGTACATACAATATCAAGCCCAAACGGGACCAGAAGGCATGAGTAAGCTGTACAAGCAAGTGGTCCAGATCTCTATGAAACCCAGCATGGTACAAAAAAATTTCCTTCCTTAGTTCACACACAAGGCCACAAGGAAGGCAGACAGTTCTCACTTAACTAGTGAGTAAGAAAGAAAATCTTGTGTTAGATTGATGGATAGGTCATTTCAGTGGGTGTGTATAAGCTGAGAAATGGATGGCAGCTACATTACAGCCCCATTCAGGGTTTCCTTGAAAGATAGAGCTCAGGTAAAATCTTAACAAAAAATAAAGTTTTGAGAGGTGCATTGCCCATCCACTTTATATAGCAAGTGAAGTGCTCTGAGGTGAGAAATAATACAGAATTCTGGATAGTGCTTGATGGCTTAGACTGCTGGCCAGGTTCTGGAAATGAGAATGACTTGAAGAGCTAATACAAGGATGTCTACAGTAGAATCTTGTAAATAAACATATGAAATTGAATAAGGGAATAGCAAGAGTTCTATTGAAATTCAAATAATAGAATCTATCTGAGGACTTCAAACTCTTTGGATCCAGGATAACAGTGAGAGGGAAAGTCACCATCTTGGCAAGAATAACTGACCCTGATCAACAGGAGGAACCTGTTCTTTTGACACAATGGAGGCCAGAAAGTAAAAACTCCAGTGATTAACCCGTATACCACTTGCTCTTCTCTTGACTAATTGTTACAGTGAATAGATAAATGCAGCCACCATGGCCTTGAGAAGCATAAGATTATCTAAGTTTCAGAAAACTCACAAATACAAATTTGAGTCACACCACCAGGAAAGTAATAATAATAACCTGCAAGGCTGATAATTCTGACAATAAGAGTAATTTAGAATTAATAGTGGAGAAGGGAGAAAATGATTATCCGTCGCAGCACAGAGATCTACACTAGTGGCAGGAGCTCTCACTTCCCTCTTTTAAGTTTCTCATGAGAAGAGAGGCTCTCAGAAAACTGGAGGAACTACTTGCCAAAAATGTGTAGAGTAGCTTGGTGTAGTGCAAGGGTTATAGGTCAGCTATTAAGATAAGCTTGCCACTCAGATCTCTCTTCAAGTGAGAAACTGCCTGGAGAAGTAAAGTTAGACAACAGCCTCCAGCTTCCATGCATTCAGAATTTGCTGAGGCACCAACGCCATATTCTCTGTGGGCTTCTTCCAGTCAATGCCTAAGTACAGCAGCGGTAGTAGAGGCACTGTGCCTATCTCTCTCCCTTTCCCCTGCTCTTTTCATAGATATCAGACCTGCATTGAATTAAGTTTTCCCTGACAATTCCTGCTGTTTCTTCCCTTTAACTTTCCTAAGCACTGTACTAAAGTAAATCCCATTCATTTTCTATTCTCTCTATGCTTCTGCTTTCTACAGGACTCAACATGGCACACTAACTTTACTAACTTACTAAGTCTTGCACTCATTCATATAAGACAAAATAAAACCAACATTTTGAGTAGCACTATAGTCAATTCATTTCAAAGTGCATTTACTGAGTACCTACGATGTGACAGATTATATGTGTATACACACATACACACGTATAAACGAGTGAGGTGTGATTTCTATCTTCAAGAAACATAGAGTTTATAAGGAGAGAAAACCACGTGAGATATCATAATCTCACTTTTGCAGTGATAAGACCATATCTTAATGGGAATATATTGAAGTGCTTTGGTAGGAGAGAAGTTCAAAACACTTATGACTGAGTTTCCGGGAAGATTTTCTAGTGAAAGTTTCTAGCACTTGATCCACTAGTGGTACACTATGTTTTTTAAAAATGGCCGTAAGAACATTTTTAGTCTCACATGATATTCCAAAATCTTAGCAGTCTCTATCAAGAGGTGGAGTTCATTTTCTCTCCCTTGAACTTCTGAGGGTCTTTGAAAATGCCACCATAAATAGAACAGAATGCAGCAGAGCTGCGATGATATTGCATTACTTAGCTCAAAGAATTTGATACGGTTTTCCTCTCAGGACACATGAACCAATATCTAAGAAACCTTGCTTCCTTAAAGAATGTATGTTGGAGAGACACAAGGAGGGACTCCATAGAGATAGAGAGAAATGCCTCGGGAGGCCCAGCAGTTTGAACCTCACTAGTCCAGAAGCCAGATATGTGAGGGAAGGAGCCATGAGGCATTAGCAAGCAGCTTTCCTGTTGCCCCACGGGCAGCTGAGACTAGCTTTCCCTTTCAAGGCCCTTCACATTGCAGGTTAATGACCAGAATTAATGTCATTTTAGTCCACTAAGATTTGACATATTAATAATTTGTTATACAGTAAACAAATAGCTGGAAGAGAATATTGGACAAAGTTTTAGGCAAATAATTGAGGTATTTGTGATTTAAATTATAATCATTTAAGTGCCACAATTTAAAAAAAATGAATAAATGAACATTAAATACGAATGATCCATTTACTGAAAGAGCATTCCTGCATCCCTATCCCTTCATCAGTATACATACTGCATGTGTTCTGATAGGTGTGGTTTGCAAATGGCTTCTTTTAGCATTATGTGATTTTTATCAAAGACAACAAATTAAAGATTTTCATCAGTGTTTTAATATAATATCTGTATTTTATAGGGTGTCAATAAATGCTTTTGAATGAATTAGATATCAGAGTCCTCAGAAAAATAATATTTTGCTGGCACAAAAATGTTAGAGAAGGTTAGAGCTTAATAGCCAGTATGTTATAATATTCAATTGTTTGCAGATGTAATGCTTCTGGGATTATACTTATACTCATACTATAAATATATCATAAGGCAGCATAAATAGGCATTAAGTCTTCAGTAGTATCAAAAAGAATGTAGAAAAAAAGAAATTATGTATTTATATAAAATATATACATATATAAAATCACAAGCACAAAAATATGCAGAGCGGTCCTCAGATATTAAAAAAAAATCACTCCTTAACATTATTGTTTCACTATATTAGGTTGTCATCTAAAATTTGTATATTTGTATCTATAAATTTTATTGTACTTCATTGAAGCCTTCCTACTTCTCTACTAGGTGTAACTTACACAAGTCCCACTCAAATCCTTAGGATCAAAACAAGATAGAATCACTTCAGTTAAACTATGAGGGGTCTCCAAATTAGCATAATGATGTCTGGTTGCTAAGGCATAATGTGGGTTAACCAGTTTGGAATAATATTGAAAGTGGCTAAGTTATCTATAAGACACATACGTTATTTGAACTTTGTAATTAATAAGAATCCTGTCAGGATCATTTTAATAAATAAAATTTAATAAAATATATTGTTTATCAGGATATCAGAAACTGAAAAAGAAAAAGCCAGACAAACAAGCACAAAAATGATATTGAGATATCACAGAGGCAGTAACTGTAGAAGCAGCTACCACACCTAGGAGCTATAAGGACAAACAAGGGGTAGGATTATTAAAACTGTGGTAGAAAGGAAAATATATGTAGATCTAGGACTCCAACCTCTGAAGATAGGGCACTAGGTGGCTGGAACTGGAATCTTTGATGGACCATGATGAAGGAAGTTAGGTATGTGGGAAAACTGCCAAGTGGAATTGTATGCTATTCTTATTAATAGAATCAAATGTCCCTGGTAGGGTCAAGAAATAGTGCTGTGGTAAATCTGGCAGGTAAAGCAACTCCTTTTTACATTATCCAACCTGAATGCCCCCATTTGGCACACCTGTACCTGATCCAGCAGGTAAAGGAGAAATGGGTTGTGCAGTGTCTCATTCCAGTTCACATAAGGGAATTTAGAGAATGCATTAAGAGATGAGAGACAAAAGATTGATAAAAAACACAATTTTCTTTTGAGTAAATCTATATATAGTATTTCCATGTATCATTACTTACATTATAATATTTGAGAGTCTCTGAGTTCAATTATACATTTAAAGATGACCTACTATGTGTGAATCATTGTTCAAGATGCTGAACATTAATAAATGGACAAAGTATAGCTATACTCTTAAGGAATTCATATTTTTAAAAAGTATGTTAATAAAAAATAATGTAAATATTTTTTGTGCCAATACCAGATTGTTTTAATTACTACAGCTTTGTAGTATAGTTTGATATCTGGCATATTAATGCCTCCCATTTTGTTTTTGTTGCTTAGAATTGCTCTTGATATTCGGGGTCTTCTTTGGTTCCATACAAAGCGTAAAATTATTTTTTCTATATCTGTGAAGAATGCTGATGGGATTTTAATAGGTATTGCACTGAAGATGTAGATCAGTTTGGGTAGTATAGACATTTTGATGATGTTGAGTCTGCTGATCCACGAGCATGGTATGGATTTCCATCTGTTTACATCCTCTGCTATTTCCTTCCTCAGTGTTTCATAGTTCTCCCTGTAGAGGTCTTTTATCTCCTTGGTTAAGTATATTCCTAGGTACTTTAATTTCTTTGTTGCTATTGTGAAGGGTATTGAGTCTTTAATTTGGTTCTCAATTTGATTGTTGTTGGCGTATACGAATGCCTCTGATTTCTGTGTATTGATTTTGTATCCTGAGACTTTACTAAATTCATTGATCAGTTCCAGGAGTTTCTTGGTTGAATCTTTGGGGTTTTCTAAATATAATATCATATTATCAGCAAACAGTGAAAGTTTAATCACTTCTGCCCCTATTTGGATACATTTAATTCCACTTTCCTGTCTGATTGCTGTAGTCAGGACTTCCAGCACTATGTTGAATAGAAGTGGAGATAGTGGGCAGCCTTGTCTGGTTCCAGTTCTAAGTGGGAATGATTTCAGTTTTTCCCCATTAAGTATGATGTTGGCTATGGGTCTGTCATATATGGCTTGTATCATTTTTAAGTATGTCCCTTCTATGCCTATTTTCTTAAGTGTTCGTATCATGAAAGGGTGTTGAATTTTGTCAAAAGCTTTTTCTGCATCTATTGAAAGAATCATGTGGTCTTTGTTTTTGCTTCTGTTTATGTTTTTGTTTTTGCTTCTGTTTGTGAATTGCATTTATAGATTTACGTATGTTGAACCATCCCTGCATCCCTTGGATGAAACCCACTTGGTTGGGATGGATTATTTCTTTGATAAGCGTCTGGATTCGGTTAGCCAAGGTTTTGTTGAATATTTTTGCATGTATATTCATTAGGGATATTGGTCTGTAGTTTTCTTTTTTTGTTGCATCCTTTCCTGGTTTTGGTATCAGGGTAATATTGGTGTCGGGGAGGTTTAAAGGTGTCGGGGAGGTTTCCATCTTCTTGATGTTGTGGAATAGTTTCCGCAAGATAGGTACTAGTTCTTCTTTGTAAGTGTGGTAAAATTCGGGTGTGAAGCCATCTGGACTGGGACATTTCTTTTTAGGGAGATTTTTAATTGCTGTTTCTATTTCAGCTGTTGAGATTGGTCTGTTCAGGGAATCTATTTCTTCCTGGTTGAGCCTAGGGAGGCTGTGAGTTTCTAGAAATTTGTCCATTTCCTCCACATTTTCCAATTTGTGTGAATAAAGATTTTTGTAGTACTCATAAATTATACCTTGTATCTCTTTGGGATCAGTTGTGATATCTCCTTTTTTGTTCCTGATGGAGCTTATTAGAGATTTCTCTTTTCTGCTTTTCATTAGCTTAGCCAGTGGCGTGTCAATTTTGTTTATTTTTTCAAAGATCCAACTTTTTGTTTTGTTAATCTCCTGAATAGCTTCCCTGTTTTCAATTTCATTTAGTTCTGATTTGATCTTGTTGATTTCACTTCTTCTGCTGGGTTTGGGGCTGGTCTGTTCTTGACCAGTGGAACAGATCTGAGAATCCTGATATAAAACCATCCTCATATAGCCATCTAATCTTTGACAAAGCAGACAAAAACGTACACTGGGGAAAAGAATCCCTTTTCAATAAATGGTGTTGGGAATACTGGATAGCCACTTGTAGAAGGCTAAAGCAGGACCCACACCTTTCACCTCTCACAAAAATCAACTCACGCTGGATAACAGACTTAAACCTAAGGTGTGAAACTATTAGAATTCTAGAGGAAAATGTTGGAAACACTCTCCTAGACATCGGCCTAGACAAAGAGTTTATGAAGAAGTCCCCAAAGGCAATCACAGCAGCAACAAAAATAAATAAATGAGACATGATGAAACTAAAAAGCTTCTGCACAGCCAAAGAAATAGTCATGAAAGTAAACAGACAACCTACAGAATGGGAGAAAATTTTTGCATCCTACTTATCCGATAAAGGGCTGATAACTAGAATATACTTAGAACTCATGAAAATCAGGAAGAAAAAAATCAAATAACCCTATTAAAAAGTGGGCAAAGGACTTGAACAGAAACTATTCTGAAGAAGACAGAAGAATGGCCAACAAACATATGAAAAAATGCTCATCATCTCTAATCATCCAGCAAATGCAAATCAAAACCACAATGAGATATCACTTAACTCCAGTGAGAATGGCCTTTATCACAAAGTCTCTAAATAACAAATGCTGGTGTGGATGTGGAGAGAGAGGAACACTCCTACACTGCTGTTGGGACAGCAAACTAGTTCAACCTCTGTGCAAAGCAATATGGGGATACCTTAAAGCGATACAAGTGAATATACCATTTGATCCAGCAATCCCATTGCTGGGCATTTACCCAAATGATCCAATGACACTCTACAAAAAAGACACCTGCACTCGAATGTTTATAGCAGCAGAATTCGTAAAGGCTGTGGAAGCAGCCCCAGTTCCATCAATCCAAGAATGGATTAATAAAATGTGGTATATGTATACCACGGAGTACTATTCAGGTCTAAGAAACAATGGTGATATAGCACATCTTATATTTTCCTGGTTAGAGCTGGAACGCATACTACTAAGTGAAGTATCCCAAGAATGGAAAAACAAGCACCACATATATTCACCAGCAAACTGGTATTAACTGAGTAGCACCTAAGTGGACACATAGGTACCACAGTAATAGGGTATTGGGCAGGGGGGTGGGTGGCGGGTATATACATACATAATGAGTGAGATGTGCACCATCTGGGGCATGGTCATGCTGGAAACTCAGACTTGTGGGGCGGAAAGGGCATTTATTGAAACCTTAAAATCTGTACCCCCATAATATGCTGAAATAAAAAAAAAATTAAAAAAAACAAAACTCAATATACAAAAAATATAATAATGTAAATATAGAACAATACAATGCCACTTAATTTTAAAAGGACAATTCAATCAATTTCTTGCTTTTAAAAGCAATCGCTTAGTCTCAGTATCTTTCTAAATCAAATAAAGACATGGATTTATTTCCTCAGATTACTTAGTGTATTAATGTATCACTGGCCTTTTATTTCCATCCATCTGAGATTTCTTTTTTTTTTTTTTTTTTTTGACAGCAGCCTGTATCTGTACCATCTGAGATTTCATGTCACAGAGTTGATAATGTGTGCCTCACATTAATTCCCCAAATGCTTGGTTTTGTTTAGTAGAGAGTAGTCAGAATTCTTGTGTTTATATTATTTTTTGTTTCTAAATGTGCTTACATATGTTACTATAGTCTATTTGTCAGCATTTGTCAGCTTATGGACTTGATAATAGCAATTTTGCTAACAGAACGTACTTTAATTTTTTCGTATTTGACTAAACATTCTAGCCCAAATTTAAACTGTTTTCTGAATAAACATGGACAATATCATGATGAATATCTTAATCATCATTAAAGTCATCATTCAAGTTTGAGTCTTAGATCACATGAAGACGTTTTTTCTTAGATCACATGAAGACTTTTTTCCTTAAATCACATGAAGAATATTCAGATTTTTATCAAATTCACTCATTGAAAATATAGAACAGAAGAGATATTCTTCACTTCATAAAATTTCTAGTAGTTTCAATTACAAATCAATTTTAGCCATCTTCGATTGATAAATAGAGTGGGGTGTGTATGTGTGTATTTGTTCATCATTAGTTTATTAAGGGAATAATCATGAACTTGTATTAATTCTTCATTTTTTAAATAGAATATTGGTGTTAGGACTTTTGTTTTCAAATAAAAAAAAAAAAAAACTTCCTCAAACTGAAGCTAAAATGGCATTTCCCAGTTCATAAAACAGGAAGGCCCAGGGAATTCAGGGCTCAAGACATAGCTAGATTCAAATATCCACCCAATATTTTAAGAATCTGTTTCCCATTACATTTTTCAACTCCTGTTTTCTTTTTATTTCCTCCATTTTCAATAAGATTTTCTTTATTTGGTATTAATGATGACCCTAAACAACTCTGGATTCTATTGTCAGTTATCCTAGAAAACTCAGACCATTTCTTTAAAAATAGTTCTGGCACACTTCCTGACAATGATTCATTGGCTTGGCTGGAAAAAAAATATGTTTATTGATGAATTGATATGTATAGCCTGGGAGATTAGTTGATCTCGTGCCCTCACTCCTAGGCCTGGATAATTAGGTAAGCTCAATTTAAAAAGACACAGAAATACAATTTCACTGAAGTATTATTTGTAGTTGTTTATTATAAATTTTATCCTAGTTTATTGTTGGCCTTTGAATTTTAGCTTTTTCTTTTTTAATGCATAGTTCTTTATTTTTATGTAGTTGAGAGTATTGATCTTTTTCTCTTTTTCTTGTCTTCAATAATTCTGTCCATACTCCATATATTTGATAAGTTATTCTAGTCTCATAAAGCTTTTCAATATTTATTATATTTTAATTACATGAAATTTTTGGTTATGTGATCTGAATATTTAAATCGATTTATTTCTCTAAATGCTAGCTTTTTATGTGACCATCATATTTGGGCAATTTTTCCTTCCTTCATTGATTTGAAATCTTATTGTATATTAAGCTTCTATACATATTATATATTTGGGGCTATTTACTATGTTAAGTTGTTGAATGTATTTTGTATCAGTAGTACATTTCTATGACTTCTATGCCTTCTTATCATAATTTATTATTCAGGAGTTTTCCCAATCCCCAAATTTAAATGTCCCAATTTTATTCTATACCTTAGCCAACAGTTCAAATCAACCATTAAAAATATATTTGTTCTAATGAATTGCCTCTTACTTGCTTTGTTTGGAATGAATTATATTTACTTTTTAATAGCTTCATTGAGGTAAAGTAGTCACACTATAAATTTCACATGCATAAAGTGTAAAATTTGATGTTTTGGCATATGTGTATACCTGTAAAGGATCACTTCAATCAAGATAATAAACAGATCCATCATCCCCCAAAGTTTTCTCATGCCTATTTTAATACTTCCTTCTCACCCTTCTTCACTCTTAACCTCATGTAGGCAGTGGTCTGTTTTCTATTATATTATAGAGATTAGTTTTCATTTTATAGAATGTTATATAAATAGAATCCTACAATATGCATTCATTTTATCCAGATTATTTCATTTAGCATAATTATTTTGAGATTCACTCATGCTGTTGTATCAATGGCCCATTCCTTTATATTGCCAAATAATGTTAATTTGTCAAATTTGTACAATTTGTTTCTTCATTTACTTGTTTATGGACACTTGGGTTGTTTCCAGTTCAGCACCATTATAGAAAAAAAGTGATTTATATAAACATTTGTGTAGATATAAGTTTTATTTCTCTATGGTAAGTACCAAGAAACAAAATGGCTAGATCTCATGGAATATAAAGGATTGACTTTTTAAGAAACCGTCAAACTGTTTTCCAAAGTGATTATATAATTTTACATTTTGTACCACCATGGTATAAGCATTGCAATTCCTTCATAACCTGAGCAACATTTGGCATGATCAGTTCCATTTTAATTTTAGACACTCTAATTTAGATTTGTTAGGGCATCTCATTGTGATTTTATTTTTCATTTTCTTAATTACTAATGTGGTTGAGCATCTTTACATGTGCTTCTTGGACATTCCAATATCATATTGGTGAAGTATCTGTTCAAATACTTTCTTCCTATTTTCATGAGTTTTTTTGTTGCTTATTATTGATTTTGCATATATTTTATATATTGTAGATCAAAGCCCTTTATCAGATATTTAAGTTGGAAATATTTTCTACCAGTTCATGGATTGTCTATGTCTTTTTATCCTCTTAAAGTCCCATAAAATTTAAAGTGTTTTCAGATGATGAAATCCAATTTATATATATATATTTTTTTTTCTGTATAATAAATCAAGCTTTCGGTGCTATGTGTAAAAAGTCTTGGTCATTCAATGTAAAACATGTTCTTTCCTTTTATTATTGAAGTATTGAAGTTCTATACTTTTAGGTTATGATCCATTTGAGTTTTGTTTTATGTATTATGTGAGGTATGAATTGAAGTTTTTTATTTTTACTTTTTGCATATGTATATTGAATATTTTCAGCATCATTTGTTGAAAAGACAATATAGAGTTGAATTTCTCCACTGATATTTTTGCATTTTTATAAAACAAAATTTAAACAATTATGCCTGAGTTTACTTCTGGATTTTCTTTTTGCTTCTACTGTTGTCTGTCCTGGTGCCAATAACAATATCATCTTGATATTGTAATAATTCTTGAAGTCAGACATGTAATTTCTTTAACATTATCTTTTTTTAGTGCTATTTTGGCTATTCTCAGATTTCTGAGTTTCCACATGAAATTTAGAAGCAGCTTGACAATTCCTAGAAGAAAGAATGCAAGCATTTTCATTAGAATTGTATCAAAACTATAAATCAATTAGGTGAGAGCTGATATTTTGAGTCTTCTGATTCATGAACACTTATGTATATATTTACATTTATCTAGGACTTTTTTCTCAGCAATTTTTGTAGTATTCAATGTATAACATTGCATATTAGATTTATTCCTACTTAGTATTGTGCAATGCCATTGTAAATGATAAAGTTCTTTACTTTAAAATTCCAATTATCGTTATATAAAAATGCAATAGTTTTTTTATATATTCATTTTGTATCCTGAATTAGTTATAGTAACTTTTCTGAGTGTTCCAGGAGATTTTCTATTTCGGTATTTATGTTATCTGTGAATAATGGTATTTTTTTTCTAGCCTTTAAGTCTGAATACCATTTACTTCTTTTCCTTCCTTACTTTCTCTGAATAGAACTTTTAATACCATGTTAAATAAAAGTGATAAGAGTGGTATCTTTTTTTTTATTTGCTTCTTGTTCTTTAAAGTATATTTTAAAAAAAACATTGCTTAATCCAATGCATAAAAATTTCTGCCTTTGTTTTCTTCTAAGAGGTGTCTAGTATAATGCTTACCTTTTATATTTTAATCCATTTTAAGTTAATTTTTAAATATGATGCGAAGTGTGTGTCCAAATTTACTCTTTTGCAGGTGGATATCCAACTTTCCAAATGTCATTTATTGAGAAGACTATTGTTCTCCCATTGAACTGTCTTAGTACTCTTGATAAAAGTCAATTGACTATAAATGTGAGGGATTATTTCTGAACTCTTAATGTTATTACAATGATCTACATGTCTGTTCTTATGCCAAAACCACAGTGTCACAATTGGGCTTCTTTTTCAGGATTATTTTGGTTATTTGGGGTGGAACACTTGAATTCCCAAATGAGTTTTGAGATCAGTTTATTAATTTCTAAAAAGAAGCCAGCTGGGATTCTAGTAAGAATTGTGTTAAATTTTTAGATTAATTGCCATCTTTTTTTTAATATGCATTTTCTTTATTACTAGTGGAGTAGAACAACTTTTCATGGGTTCATTCATATATTTTCTTTTATAAAATGTTTATGTAAGTCTTTTGCCCATTTTTTGTCTTTTTCTTATTTATTAATGGGAAATCTTTGTACATTCTGAACATAGATCCTTTTTTAGATGTATGTGCTGAAAATATTTTCTCCCAGTCTATGTCTTAGCTTTTAATTTTCTTTTTCTTTAATTTCATCATATTATGGGGGTACAAATATTGTTAAGGTTACAAATATTGCCCTTGCCCCCCACCCCCACTGAGTCAGTGCTTCAAGCGTGTCCATCCTCCAGGTGGTGTGCATCACACTCATTATGTAAGTATACACCCATGCCCTCCCCCCCACCTGCCTGAAACCCGATAAATCTTTTTTTCTTCTTTCTTTCTTTCTTTCTTTCCTTCCTTCCTTCCTTCCTTCCTTCCTTCCTTCCTTCCTTCCTTCCTTCCTTCCTTCTTTCTTTCTTTCTTTCTTTCTTTCTTTCTTTCTTTCTTTCTTTCTTTCTTTCTTTCTCCTTCCTTCCTTCCTTCCTTCCTTCCTTCCTTCCTTCCTTCCTTCCTTCCTTCCTTCCTTCCTTCCTTCCTTCTTTCTTCTTTCTTTCTTTCTTTCTTTCTTTCTTTCTTTCTTTCTTTCTTTCTTTCTTTCTTTCTTTCTTTCTTTCTGACATTTTTGACATTTCATTTTTTTTACATTTTATATCTTTGCCTCTCCCTAGGAAGGATTAGAGGTATGCCCTTCCCCTTCACAATACTCACCACATCCCTAAGATGTGGGTCTACCCTCCCCCAATCCCTGGTGAGCACTACCACCATTCGAGCACCATAGTTTTAATCAGTCAGTACCAATTTAATGGCGAGTACATGTGGAGTCCATTATCCTGATCTTGTGCCCCTCACTTTGGATAATGGGCTTAAGCTTAATCCAGGATAGTATAAGCGGTGCTAGCTCGCTGTCATTTCTAGAATTGAGTAATATTCCATTGTGAACATATACCAAATTTTAATTATCCACTCATGAATTGACTGGCTCGCAGGTTGTTTCCACATCCTTGCAATAGTGAATTGTGCTGCCATAAACATTCGAATACTGGTGTCTCTATAATAAAATGTATTATGCTCTTTTGGGTAGATGCCTAACAATGCTATTGCTGGGTCCAATGGTATTTCTATTTTTAGCTGTTTAAGATGTCTCCAAATTCTTTTCCACATAGGTTGCATTAATTTACAGTCCCACCAGTAGTGTAAGAGTGTTCCTCTCTCTCCCCATCCTCACCAGCATTTGTTGTTTTGGGATTTCCATCTTAACAATATTTAGTCTTTGATGTAAGGATGCAAGATGCTTTTTCTTTTTATTCAGATCTTTAAAATGTTTTCAACAATGTTTTGTAGTTTTTGGAGTATATGTTTTGACTTTTTTTTTAAATGTATTTCTAAAAATTTATTGTTTTTATGTTATTATAAATGGATTTTTAAATTTATTATAGTGTTTACTTTATTCATTACTATTGTATAAAAATACAGTTGGGCTTTGTATATTGATCTTGTATCCTACAAAGTTGCTGAATTTGTTTATCAGTTCTTCTAATATTTTAGTGAAACTCTTGCAGCTTTACATATACAATATCATGTCATCTATAAATAGAAATAGTTTTATTTTTTCCTTTGTACCCAGATGCATGTTCTATCACTTCCTTGTCTAGATGCCCTATCACAACCAGTGTAATGTTACATAGACTTTGTGAGAGAGGATTTCGTTTTATTGTTTCTGATTTTATGGGAGAAGGATACAGTCTTTCAAAATTAAGTAAGGTGTTAGCTATAGATTTTTCATAGATGACCTTTATCAGATTGAGGATCTCGCTTTTATTTTTAGTTTGTTGAGTGCTTTCTCATGAAGAGGTGTTGAATGGTGTCAAATGCTTTCTCTGCATCTATTAAGATGATTGTGATTTTTCTACTTTATTCTATTCACATGGTGTATTTATTTTATTTACATGGTGTATCCTATTTATATTAATTGATTTTCAGGTGTTAAAACCAACCTTGTAGTACATATCTACATATATCTCTATCTCAATCTCTATCTATCTATTGTCATCTATAATATTATTATGTTTGCTGGCATTTTGTTGAGGACTTTTGTGTCTACATTCACAAGGAATATTGGGTTGTAGTTTTTAAAATTTTTGTTGTGATGTTTTTGTCTGGTATCGGTGTCAGGGTAATACCTCATAGAATGACACAAAAAGAGTTCTCCAATTTTGGGAACATTTTGTGAAGAAATCCCGGTAATTCTTTTTTAACCATTTGCTAGAATTCACCAGTAAAGACATCAAGGTGTGGCCCCTTCCTTTTAATTCCTGGTCAGTCTAGCTAAAATTTTATGGTTTATTTTTTTATTTTTTTTAAATTTCAGCATATTGCAGGGGTACAAATGATTAGTTTATGTATATTGCCTTTGCTCCACCCGAGTCAGAGCTTCAAGCATCTCTATCTTCCAGATAGTTTGCCCCACCCAAGCAAATATAGTAATAACATTCATCGGGTGTCAGGCAGAGGGGAGCGGGGAGGGGGATCAGTATATACACATCTAATGGGTGTGGTGCGCACAGTCTGAGAGATGGACATGCCTGAAGCTCTGACTCAGATGGGGCAAAGGTAACCTAAACATTTGTATCCCTGAAATATGCTGAAATAAAACAAAACAAATAATTTTAAAAAATTGATAAACAGCCCCAAAGTTTAGCTATGTATCAGCACCTGAAAGATGCTAGATTTACCTTATTTATCAGTAAGGACTGTGGTTTTCTCACTGCAAGTTTACTTATATTTCTGTTCATACAACCATGTTTAGATTAAAAGTAAATACAAATTATAGTTAGGAGAAAAGTGAGCCATTTCTTGAAGTAGATCATTTTTATAGGACTCCTTGTTATATCACATTTTGTTAAATTATTTATGCTCAATTTTATTTGTTCCAATGTGTTCTTTTCTGTATGTATCCTTTTTCTAAGTGCATTTTGCTCTTTGAACAATATCAAATGCATACAAATCTACATCAGGTAGACTGTAACATAGGTTGTAAATAACTGAGATGAGTTCAAAATTTGTATTGGAGAACAACTGGTTTTTCTCTTGCTGCTCTTAGTTTTGAAATACAATATTTTTGAGAATCTGTTACAAGATATTTTTAAAATCACATACTAAATAAAAAGCAACAAATTATATATATATATATATATATAATTATAAATATACTGGATATCTAGAAGTTAATAAAGTGTTCACTTAATTTCATCCATAGGATTTTAGAAACTGTGACTGTAAGTAAAACAATAGATAATGAAACCGATTGATTTTTTTCTCTTGAATGTTATAACAAAAAACATTGTAGGAAATGATGTTTTTCTAGCACCTGCTGTACATTATTTCACTTAAAGTCATAGTTTTCAAGAACCTATCAAAGCTATGAAATGAGGACTTACTTAAAAGTTGCATAATGTTTTTTTTCTATGTTATCATTTTAAAATTTTATATTTAGGAATATTATTTTTCACATAGAATATTTGATGTATTTATTGGGGTAATCTTAAATATAAATATTTTTCTCAAATGACATTTTCCCATTTGATGAAACACTGTCCAAAAATTAATGTTCTCCGATTTATTCTACAGACTACTATAATGACCTGTATACCGGACACTGACAAGTACTGATAATTCAAAGAAAAAGAATTCCCTCCTTGTAGGTGATCTTATCCTTGAATGGGAGAAAAAACATAAATATCAATCAAAAAAATAATAGGTAGAAAGTGATAGGCATCAAAAAACAAACAGACTAACAAACAAACAAACAAAATCCCACAAAACTTCTCCAGATAATCAGAGAAAGCAGAAATTATATTTAACTTGCTTGGGAGGATGGGACATGAAGAATAATTTATAGTCTTTCAAATTATACAAACTTTTGCTTTGCATATTAAAAAGTGGTTAGGACTAGACTCAGAAACTAGTTCAGAGGACTAGACTCAGAAACTAACTCAGAGTCTATCCCAAAATGATGAAAGGCATTTCAAAATCCAGCAAGTGTGTTTGCAAGGTATCAAATAGAGTTGAGATCTGGAATCATAGTCTAATTGATTCAACAGTTCATAGGACTCTCAAATATATGCATTCCAGCATTTTCCCTAATGTTTCTCAATATCCCTTTATAATTTATTATTAATTAATCAAAAGTATATTATTTAGCACATAGTATATAAGCGATGAACTCTACTAGATGCCCTGGCAGCTTAATTCATGATATAGAAAATTTCACAATTTATATCATTCACAGTTCTCGGATTTATGCTTAACGTGTTGATTTGGGCTGCACTCCAATTTAGAAAAATTAGCCCTTATACAGGCCATACCTTTTGTCTTTTAATTACTTCTATAAGTAATTTCTTATAATACAGTCAAATAATTAATATAGAAGCACAATTTGATTCACATCTGTATTGGTAAATAGATTGAATTATGATGATAGGCTCACATTGGCAAATTCAACATCAGAAATATCTATGAACAAATCATAAATTTCATGAATTAAATATAGATATGCTTGCTATCATCACAGAATAAAGAAATGAAACAATGGTGACATTTTAAAAAATTATTTTTGATTTATTTGCTTTGCAAGAGCTCTGTCAAATATTTGAAAGCTTTTCATCCTTGCTGAAGACATAGACATAGAATTAAACACAATCAGTGTTTTATTTTGATTTAAAACAACTCTAAAATTTCATTATAGTTTCAGTATCTACAATGAGGCTGTGACAATGAATAAGTGCGTTAGAAGTTTTTATCAATCTGAGATTTTATGTTTCAAGAAAATAAAGTACTATATGAAAATAAGTACTTGTAATGATACATTTTTATGACACTCTCTAATTCTATCAGCCAACAAGTATTGTGTGACATTGGATATGTCATGTATTGCATAAGATAAGAATATTACAATGTAAAATCAACCATCCAAGTATAAATTGCACATGTGAAATTTCTAATGTAAGAAATGATTTACAGTAAAATCTACAAACTACAGACAATTATTCCATTACTCCACTTTAACTTTGGCTTCTGGAATGGATGTATAATAGATATGTCTGTATGTTTGTTTGTGTGTTTGTGTGTGTGTGTGTGTGTGTGTATGTGTTTAGAGGCCCTTTTATTTTTCAAGGACAGATAAGTTAAATATAAATAACTGTCTAACTCAATGACTCATAGGGAACAGAAATTCAATTACTATGGTATAAGAATAGGAATACTTTATGCAAGTTCTGGGACCCAACCCAAAAATAAAGGTACTATTCTGTATAATGAATATGAAGGTTATTGTTCTCAGTCAATAGAAGGTAATTCAGTATGCCCAGAATTTCAGTAGGCAAAGAGGTTAACTATAAAACCATTACTGTGGATTGGTGATCATTTAATTTAAAATCAAATCAGATGTCATTTGCAATTTGGTTAGGAGAAGGAATTTATCACTGGTGCTAAAGTATTAATATAGTTTACTGGCTGTTATAGACTTCTTTGAAGAAAAGAAAGACACAAGGTTTGATATATATTCATACCATAGAGTGATTTCATATTGCAAATCATTGGAATACACTTCTGGCATCCCAATACGCCTGTGCTGATGGGCTCTTCTGTTGTTCAATGTGTCTAAAGCAATAAAATCAGCTTGTAAGCTTTGCCTCAGCAGCTGAGCGCGGCATGCGTTCCGGTCATTATGGCAGTAGGGATGCTCAGTTGGGAAAATGGTGTATAAATAACTGATAACATGGGCAGAGTCTCATTAATCCTTACTGGCCAGTGACTATTTTTAGGAACTCCTTGCATTTGAAAGGATTTATGCTTCTGAGGAATTGAATATAAGAGCATGAATGCTAGCACCACTCTGACAGCACACAAGGAGTTCCTAGAAAATGATTGTTTTAGAAATGAGTTTTGAAAGTCAGAATAGTTCTTTTTTAATGTAAGTATACACGGCATTTTTATAATTATTAATATGGGAATATTTAATAAAAATCCCCTCCAAATGTAAAGCTCAGGGCAAGACAACAATAGTTTGGGATTAATATTACATACTATTTACTCATGCTATCCTTTAGATGCATTCTCTGCTATATTAAAAATTTTATTTCATCATTTTAAAAAATTTATTTTTACCTGATACACATCCTCATTCTCCTTCTCTTCTTTTCTCTTTCTTCCTCTCTCTCTCTCTGTCTCCCTCTCTCTCTCTCTCACACACACACACGTACTCTATCTCTCACACACACAAACTGCCCACACAGATACACAACATTTTTGACAAATAATATAAAACTCAAATATATATACACATACACTCCTGTAGCTGCTATTTTGGATATTTTTACACTAGCATTTAAAATTATACAAAGCAACATTGGCATACTTCCAAAACAATTAAGTATTTTAACTATATTAAGAGAAACAAGTTTGTTTTGTCGATTAATAGTATATATTTTCATATTAGCAATGATTATATATTTTAAAGTTAAGTTTCTATTATCCTTTGTATAACCACAAAGCATATGATAGAGCTTCACTTGTCTATTATTTGTATATTTTTCTGGTCTGGGAGGCTCTAGTTGATAAATATCATCACAAGGTCTTTGAGACACTTAATTTAGACTCAAAAATAATACACAAATGCAAATATCATGTGTATATGCTCTAATAAAGTTAATCTTATTTGATATGATAGATTTATTGGTGCATTATTCTAGCTGATTAGATGACTGATAGGACTGACAGATATTGGTTATTACCACTTCTGTTACTAGGTACCCTTTTTGAGCATGTACTATGTTAGAGACGCAATTCACATTCATAATGCTGGTCACATTATGATTTCTAATTCTCAGACCAACTGTGAATTTTATGTAATAGTACCCCTATTATAAAAATAAGTAGGACAGCAGTTCAAGGCAATAAGCTTGATCTATATCACAGAACTACCGAGCTAGTGAGCCAGGATAGTAATGCAAATGTTTATGGCTTGAAAACCATGATATTTGAAAAATTAAGTCATGCTACCTAAGCCTGATTTAATCTGATTTTTATTTTTAAATAATTTTGCAGTTTATCTGAAACCTGATCATAATTGTTCAACATCTGTTACCATGAACAAAATGAATTATTGAAGATAGCCACAGCCATATACAGTGAGCATTTGTGACTCATGTTGGCCAGTGGGTACTACAAAGATGAGTGTGAAAAGATCCCTTCACAAACAACCACATTGAAAATTATAATGAATAATAATGATACATATACAGAGATTTTTAAATGCTGTAGGTCAGTAATTAATTTTCATATTGTGACAAGTCTTATGAGAGACTAGTTTACAAATTAGTGAAAGAGATTAACAGTGAAAGAGATTAGAGATTAGTTTACAAATTAGTGAAGCTTCAACACATGGATGTGGGTACAACTGAGGGAAGAGTAAATATTTTAGGCAACTAAAGGCAATTAAAGGCACTAAAGTTGAGAAACGTAAGTCTAAAAACTGCAAACATGGAAAGAATATAGTTTTGCTTTCCAGAGATGACATATATTTAGGATTCGAGTTTGTTGTAAGATGTATTAGTAATCATGACACCACTTTAACCCCACCTTTTCTCCTTTTCTGTTCCTTCTGAAAGTACTAAATTTGATGACACTTGGTAATCAACTAAAATTATATATTCTATAATATATTAATATAACCCAGTTTTATATATACTTTATGTTTATAATATGATATTTTGAAATAGAATAGGATTCATAATATAATAGGAAATTTAAAATAATTTTGAAATAGAAATATAATATAATTTTAAAATATGATGTATTTCAAATATATTTAATCAAATATATCATATTTCAATTATATTGAATCAAATATATTGAAATTTAACATATTTTGAAATTACTTTTATGGTCTATTGAGTATAGCTATGAATGAAACTGCCTGGACACTGAGAATAACTTGATTTTATGATTAGAAATTCCATGGACTCCATGGAAGATTTAAAGTTGGCAACATATTAAACCTATGAAATAATATGTTAATTCATAGCATATTTATTAACTGCTGCCTTCTATATGTTCTCTCAGCATTTTATACCTATCTTTAATATATAATTCATACAACTGCATTATTTTATATAATTACTCGATTTACAGATTTGTTACTCCCCCCAAACATAATCTTTATAACTGCAATTCCATATCTTTCTCTGCTTTAGAGTGCTAGGGCAATGACCTTTATAGCTTTATCTCTTTAGATATCTCATCCCTTTGATATCTGTTCAGTGTTTTGTTAAATGAAGGGGATAATCTTTACTTTGAAAGCAAAGTATTAACATATTTCCTGTGGAAAGAAAATCCACACACATATAACTCTGAACCAAATTCATCTGCTCTATGAAATATCTCTGAAATTTGAGCAGAAAGCCTATCTTACTTGGGTTGTATTTTCATAGTAAGGAAGCTTCTTTTTAGGAAGCCTCTATCACATTTCTCTTCAGATATAATTGACTAAATTTGTTTGCCTAGGCTGGGCTTTTTGTAAGTCAGTTACTGGCAAGAGGGAATGGGTTCATCAAGATAAAATTAGACTGTTCAAGAACTGTCAATGAGTTGATTTTATGAGGAAAACATACATGAATGAGTCGAGTTTCTCTTGCAAAAAAGGAAGGAGGATAAATACGATGCGGGAAACAACAGACATGATATAGACTCACTTTTTACCTTATTTAGTACAAGTAGATAAATTATCCTACCTCAAAGCTTTCATAGGACAACATATAAAACAGATAGATAGATAGATAGATCACTGTGGAAGTCTAATAATTTTTAAAACTGAATGAGTGTTAAAGAGATAACTTTATTAGACTCAGCTTCATCATCAGTAAGCAAGCGGTGATAATATTATCTGCTTTATGGTTGCATATTTTAGCACCATTACTACTGGCATGTAATACTTGGTGTGCTCCCTATCATAGAATAGTCAATAATAGTATGAATGGCAGTGGCGGTCCTCTCTATTTTGTTTCTCCAGTCTGCCATTTTCTAGTATAATTCCAGGTATATTCTCTGACAAATGAAGTACTTGAGTTTATAACCTTTGGCTAAAGTCAAAGTCTTAAAAAAAAAAACATTAAAAAACTCTTTCATTCTTATTAAAAATCTTATTATTATTGCAGTGGCCATTTAAACATATTTATACACCCATACACACTCACACCCACACACACATGCTTACCTCAGGATGGAGATTCTCATTTAGGGTAAGATAGTAGAAAATTTTCTTTTTAGAAATATTGGCAACATTCTTTATTTAAATTATCGAACATTTATCATGCTTTTTTTTTTTCCTCCTCAGGTCTGCTTTCTGTCTTACTACATTAAAACTAGCCTAATTAACTCCTTTTAATCTTTCACATTTTAATATTGGCCAAACTCTCCATGATTTAAACAGATACATTTAACCATGTTTTTTGGATTCATAATTCATAAGATGCATTAACTAATAAATTATATATTTATTTGTGATTATTTTTTGATAGTAATGTTATTTCCCACAAAATTCTTTTTTGCTTTGGCTCAAAATATTATTCATTTTCTACCACATATTTAAGACATATTTATTGGATATAGTTTTCTAGATAAGATTCCCTGGAGGTTGTTAATTTATGAGTATTCTTTGTGGCTTGAGGGAGAACATCACTATTTTAACTAGATACTAATCTCAGGCTAAAATCTTAGCTTTTACAAATGTAACTTTACTTCTCTGTTAATGAACAACTTATAAAACGTACATTATATGTTGAGAAAACATTACCTACTCAACAGTGGAAAATCTTATTTCATTACTTGTTTTCCGCAGTCAAAATAGGTCTCCATCCCACAGTAGTTTTTATGATCGGGGGCTCAGACAGGAACCTAGTTAGACGGTGGAATCATAAGTTTCTTGGTTACAATCATCTCAACACAACTGACATCTGCTGAGTCATCTTCATCCCCATCAGGTGTCACAGACTAAGGTCATGCAAAGTGTTCCTGGGTCTCTTTATCCCAATAACAAGATCTGAGCAAGACCAATAACTAGAACTGATTGTCAACACTTCATCTACAGCTTTTTGGGGCATACCAGAAACAGAAAGCGATTTACACTCTAGTACACAAACACCTAAGGAAAGCTATCTCAGGCCTCTCTGGCTACAGAATTCTTGCTACTATCTCTATCCTATCGTGTCTGAACTGTGCCAGATGCTAGTAAATGAAATGAGGCTTGACAACGTCTCAAGCTATATGTCGAAAATGACTGTTACGTTAACAGTAGCAGTTAAATGGGTTTTATTGCTAAAGGAGACTCAAAATAATTATGCTTACAAATCTATAGCCTTTTGCAAGAAGAGAATGCAATAAAACAACAGCATTAAATAAGGATATGAACCACACTGTCTCATATCAAGAAGTTCAGAGACACCAAGTGTGAGCTTCAATTGCCCTACCAGACACAATTTCTCTCTCTGATTAGGACCATTACATGTCCATAAAGTAACTAGAATCGGAAAGTCTAACATGGGGACTTGGCTGGGGCTACTGATGGTCATTTTGGCAAATTTACCTAACCAGCTGAAATGAAAAATTATTCCAGAGATATTAAAGAGACTATGTGGAAAATATTAATCTCACTTTATTAATTAAAAATACCAATTTGCTAATATAAACCATTCCAAATTCCATAGACCTATGGCTATCAAGCAAGATTATTAATCATTATGTTTCATACCTTGAACAGAGTGGTTTGCAGATAATTTTGCAAACAGTATAAGCCAATTCTGGGGTGCTAGAACTAAACTTCTCAGCACAAAAACAGAGCCTAGACTGATTTGAGTAAGATCCTTCAACACATAACTCACACTTACTTTATATCTCCCTTAATGTCCAACAACGGCCTATGAATATTTAAATAATTTGGTGCTAGGCCAGTGTTCTGGCAGGAAATGATGACCATTCCAATGGAGCAATTAAGGAGCATTTAGCAAATAGACTGTTTTCCAAGGAAGGATGGTTCCCAAGGAGGGAATAGCAACTAACATGGGATGTTGTTGCTATTCCCCATAACTGGAAACAATATTGAAATATTAGCAGCAGCATCTTTGAGTAGGTAATAGTTTATGGAAACAAATTAATAACTGCATGAAAAGGGTAACTGATGGAAAGTCCAAGAGTTGTAGACTTCAGAAGAGGGATAAAGCCAACCAATGGTGACTGATTGCAAGAGAGCTGTTGGGAACTAGGGAATATACAGTTTGATCTACTTTTGTCTCCAACTCTGATATTCCAACAGAGGACAAGTGAATCACTGAGACAGTCCATATTGTTCAAATTTTTGAGACATAAAGAAGAGAAGGTGAAGAATGCCTTGGACCATCAAAAGAATATGTACCTGGTGTCAGGAAAAGGAAAAAAAATCTGTTTTACCTTCTCACGCCTTCTTACAAATCCATAATGTGTTATATTATAGAATATAATTTATGCTCTGACTCCTTCACAGATGGTAACTTAAAATTGCAAAACATATAGCATGAAAGCAGCACATGAATTTTAAACTCAGAATCATTTCTTCTCCTTTCCTGGGGTGACATTCCATCCTCAAAGCAATAATAAATTGGTTGGGGAAGGGTTTTAAGGCAGAAGGAAATTATCACAAGCACAAAACACATTAGTTAATACATTAAAATATTGTTTCTTACTATGGGAATAATTGCTTTGATTTCTATGATCTTATTTTAATTAATGTTAAAATATTTATATCCTTAATGTTTTTATATTTAAATGTTTATCAAAATTGATAGAAATTTTATTTTAAGCTAATCTTTTCTTTAATCAGGAAAAGGAGGAAATTCAGACTCCAAGATATTAAATTACTCTTCTAAAGTCACACTTACTTTGGTTGCTGAACCATGCTTAGAATCCACATCCAGTTCTCTCATTCAGTGTGCTTTCTGCCATACAAATTGACTGAAAAAATCACTTTTTTGATAAAGTATAATTAATAAATAAGAATACAAATGTTCCCTTCACCTATATATCATGACTGTCTTTGCCTTTCTTTATTTTTGTTGATTGGAAGCCTATGTTATCTTATATGAGAATGGCTATATCAGATTTCTTTTGGTTTCCAGTGGATTTTTCATTCATTTCCTGCATTGTTTTTATGGCTTCTTTGTGTTGGGTTTCAATTTTGTCTTCTATTTCATTAAGCTTCCTTATAATCCATATTTGAAATTCCTTATCAGTCATTTCAATATTCTGATTTTGGTTGGTTTCCATTGGTACAGAGTAATTGTTTTCTTTTGGAAGTGTCCTTTCACTCTGATTTTTCATGTATCCAGAGATCTTTCACTGATTCCTTCTCATCTTGGCAGCTTTTGCATCTTATTTTTTGATTTTCTTTTGATTATATAATGGCACACCCAGTTTAATCTCTTAGATGGTAGGTGGTGCTATGAGAGAGACTTGACAATTCAACAGAAAGATGCAACAACCCTAAATATCTATGTACCTAACAGAGATGTGCCCAGATTAATAAAGAAAATCCTACTTAATATAAAAAAATGATAAACAGCAGTATTGCAATATTTGTGGACTCTAAAACCCCACCGATAGAATGGGGAGATCCTCCAAACAGAATATAAACAAATAAACAATGGAATTTAATAGGACTCTGGAACAAATGGGCCTAACAGATATGTGCAGAACCCCCAAATACCCCCAAATACCAAATATATATTGTTCTCATCAGCTTGTGGAACATTCTCTAAGACTGATCACATACTAGGCCACAAAATATGTTTCAATAATTTTTTTTAATGGAAAGTATACCATGTATCTTCTCATACCACAGTGGAATAAAGTTAGAAATCAATTCCAATGGAAACACTCAACTCTTCACAAAGTCATGGAAATTAAACAAACCACTGCTGAACAATTATTGGAGGAAGAAATTAAGATGGGAAACAAAAGATTCTTCAAACTAAATGATAAAGGACACCCAAGCTACTGAAATATGTAGGATTCTGCAAAAGCAAACTTAAAAGAAAAATTCATAATCTTAAATGCCTATGTCCAAAAGACAGAAAGATCACTAATCAACAATATGGCTTATCTCAATTAATTGGAAAAGAAAGAGCAAACCAATCCCAAACCCAGAAGAGGAAAAGAAATAATGAAGGTAAGAAGAGAACTAAATGAAATCAATTCCAAAAGAATTGCACAGAAGAATAATAAAATAAAAAGTTGGTTCTTTGAAAAATAATCAAAATGACAGGTCTGTCACTAGATTAATCAGAGACAGAAAAGAAAGGCTACTAATAAGATGAATCAGAAATGAAAAAGGAGATATTACAACTGATACCACAAATACAGAATATCATCTCTGTGTACTATAAAAATCTTTATACACATGAACTTGAAAATGATGAGGAAATGGACAAATTATTACAAACACACAACTCCCTCAACTAAATCAGGAAGAAATAGAATTCCTGAACAGACCGATATCAAATAATGAAATTGAAGCAGAAATAAAAAAATCTTCCAACAAAGATAAGTACCAGAAAAAATGATTAGACAGTCAAATATTACCAGATCTACAAAAAAGAACTGGAACCTATACTGCAGAAATTATTTAATAACATCGAGAGGGAAGGAATCCTCCCCAGCTCATCCTATGCAGTCAATATCACCTTGATACAAAAGCCAGGAAAGAACTCAACAAAAAAAAAAGAACACAATGGACCAATATCCCTTATAAATATATATGCAAAAATTCACAAAATCTTAGTAAACTGAATTCAGTTGAACATCAAAAAAATAATTCCATACAACCAGGTGGGCTTCATACTAGAGATACAAAGACAGTTCAACATATGCAAATTTGTAAATGTGATTCACCAAATAAATAGATAAAAAGACAAAGACTATAAGATCCTCTCAATAGAAGCAAAAAAAGCATTTAACAGTATTTAGCACCCTTTTATGATAAGAACTCTTAACAAAATGGGCTTAGATGGAACATAACTTCACATTGTAAAAACCACATATGACAAACCCACAGCCAACATCATACTGAATGGGAAAAAAATTCAGAGCATTCCCACTTAGAACTAGGACCAGACAAGGTTGCCCACTGTTGCTATTTCTATTTAACATAGTGCTGGAAGTCTTAGCCAGAGAAATCAGGCAAGAGAAGAAAATCAAGGGTATCCAAATGGGGAAAGAAGAGATCAAACTATCTCTTTGCTGATGATATAATCTTATATCTAGAAAACCTCAAAGACTCTGCCAAGAGACTCCTGGAATTGATAAATAAATTCAGCAAAGTCTCAGGTTACAAAATCAATGCACACAAATCAGTAGCATTCCTATACGCCAACAAGTGTCAAGCTGATAATCAAATCAAATCAAATCCTCAATGCCTTTCACAATAGCAACAAAGGAAATAAAATACTTTGGAATATATTTAACTAAGGAGGTGAAAGATCTCTATAGAGAGAAATACAAAACACTGAGAGAGGAAATTGCAGAGGATATAAGCAAATGGAAAAACATGCTCATAGACTGGCAGAAACAACATTGCTATAACGTTTATACTACCCAAAGTGATTTATGGATTCATTGCAATCTCCATTAAAATTCCAATGTTATTTTTCACAGTTCTAGATAAAATAATGACATGCATTGGATGGAACTAGAGAAGAGGCCAAATAGTCAAGGAAGCCTTAAGCAAAATGAAGAAATCAGGAGGCATCAGTTTACTAGGCTTCAAGCTATAAAACAAAGCTATAGTAACCAAAACAGCATGGTGATGGCACAAGAACAGAGACATAGACCAATGGATCAGAACTGAGAACCCAGATATCAAACCATCCTCATATTGCCATCTGACCTTTAACAAATTAGACAAAAACATACACTGGAGAAAAGAATTCCTATTTAATAAATGGTATTGGAAAAATTAAATAGCCATGTTTAGAAGACTGTTGTATTTGCATGGACAGTAATTTCTTCTTTACTCCAAATTTGAGGAATCATAGAAATCTAAATCTAGCTCTTTTTTGGAGGGGATTTTTAAATTTTTTAATTTTTTAAAATTTCAGCATATTACAGGGGTACAAATGTTTAGGTTACATATGTTCCCTTTGCCCCACCCACGTCCAAGCTTCAAGCATATCCATTCCCCATACAGGGGGCACTGCACCCAGGAGGTGTGAATATACTCATCTCCTCCTCCCCGCTCCTACCTGCCTGTCACCTGATGAATGTTACTACTATATGTGCACCTAAGTGTTGATCAGTTAATAACAAATTGATGATGAGTACATGTAGTGCTTGTTTTTCCATTCTTGTGATACTTCACTTGGTAGAATGGGCTCCAGCTCTATCCAGGATAATACAAGAGGTGCTAGATCACCATCATTTTTTGTGGCTGAGTAGAACTCCATGGTATACATATACCACATTTTATTAATCTATTTATTTATTGACAAGCACTTCGGTTGTTTCCACATCTTTTCAGCTGTGAATTGTGAATTGTGCTCTATAAACACTAGAGTGCAGATATCTTTTTTATAGCATGCTTTTTTTCCTTTGGGTAGATACCCAGTAATGGGATTGCTGGATCAAATGGTAGTTCTACTTGTAGGATCTAGTTCTAACCCCATCACAAATGTTATAAGGAAATTATATAATATTTGTATTATCTTTGAAATCTGTCATTCCTGAAAAGCTTACTAATCTAAAAGTTAATACTAGTAGTTTATCAGAAAAATAAAATGAAGTAGAAGGATAAAAGGTAGCAGGAGAATAGAGAAAGAAAGTATCAGTTGGGAAATGTTTCAATATTATTCTGTTTCAATTTAAAAAAAAAATAGAGTGTATTTAGAAGTAAGCAGAAAAATCATCATAATTCTAAAGGCCAGTTAAATGTACATGAGCATCATCTCACCTAATCACTCCAGAAATGTGAATCATCTGGTTTATCTGTCAATAAATAGAAAAGTTTAAATATTTTAGTAGAAATAATATTGTCTTATATGGCCCTTTTTATTAAATAAATTAATTTTGCATTGATTGATGAACATGATTAGATACAATGTTTTCTTATATCCACAATGAATTTAAGGAAAAAGTTTAGTGAAAGTACAAATACCAAGTTCACCTGAAAAATAGTAGTATAAAGAGTTGCCTTTGAAGACAAGTGTTAAGATTTTTTTTACCCACCCACTGTTATAATCTCCATTAAATGTAACATTTCAAAAAAATTTTGTGATATTTTTGGTTAAATTATGAATATTTGAAAAAACTCTTTGTAGCTAATTTTAGGAAGAAAAATGTTAATTGTATTTTGCATAGCCTTTTATAACTCCTTAACATATCACATTTAAATTCTGTGGTATTCCAATCCTGGGGAGTTGGGCAAAACAGAATTCTTAATCTAATTCTTAAAATAAAAAAACTGAGACTCAGAAAGTCTTATAGTATAACTTTAGTGCACATAGCAGGTATCTGCCAAAGACTGTAAGAACATAATCTTGCTATTCTTACTGACATAAGTATGCTTGCTTTACATTAAAAAATTCATTCTGATTTTATTTATGTATATAATTTAGCTTTCTGTGAATCCAGCAGGTGTCCTTTCTTTTTCCTTTAGTTGTTACAGCTTATAATGAGTATGTTATAGTTATATATTTCATATTTTAAATGTTTAATTAAAATAAATTCTTCATTTTACTTTTTTTAACTTTTTTTTATTTCAGCATCTTACTGGAGTACAAATGTTTAGGTTACATATATTGCCTTTGCCTTGCCCGAGTCAAAGCTTCAAGCATGTCCATTCCCCAGAAGGTGCACACTGCACTCATTAGGTGTGTATACACCCGTTTCCTCTTCTTCCCTCCCACCTGCTCAACTCCCGATGAATTTTACTACTATATGTGCACTTAAGTGTTGGTCAGTTAAGTCAGCTAATACCAATTTGATGTTGAGTAAATGTGGTGCTTGTTTTTCTATTCTTGTGATACTTCACTTGGTAGAATGGGCTCCAGCTCTATCCAGCATAATATAAGAGGTGCTAGATCACCATTGTTTTTGTGGCTGAATAGAACTCCATGATATACACATACCACATTTTATTAATCCACTCATGTATTGATGGGCACTTGGGTTATTTCCACATCTTTGTAATTGTGAATTGTGTGCTATAAACATTCGAGAGTAGATGTCTTTTTTATAGAATGACTTTTTTTCCTTTGTGTATATGCCCAGTAATGGAATGGCTGGATCATATGGTAGTTCTACTTGTAGTTCTTGAGATAGTCCATATTACTTTTCACTTTAAATTTACTAACTTCTGATATATCTATCATCCCAATTTTCAAACATTATGAGCTTTCAATAAGTAAATTACTTAAGTATGTTTTTACCCTATTTCCACTTTTGTAATAAATATTCAGCATATATCAAAGACTAACAAATGCCAGACTGTGTTCTAGCACAGGGGACACAAAGGAGAGTAACGAGTATTGTTCTCCTTTTGTGGATCTCATAGCACAGTTGGAGTAGCAAGTAACAATGAAATAAAAAGATATGATATATAATAACAATGTTCTGAAGATAAGTAAGTAAGGGAGGTTTATTGTGTTAGCAAGGGTAGTTTACTATGTTATTATGGTGTTTTATTAGAAGATACTAACTAATGTGCCATGAGAAGCTTTAGGCATGCCTGCCAGGAAAAATATCCCTGAGGACAGCCTGAGACAAAGTGAGGAGGTGGGTCTACCATTCCCAGCCCTAGAAACTCTGTTTTACATCTTAACCAAAGGAAATGCCAAATCAGAGTGGGTGTTCATCAGCACTATGTGGTGAGAGGTTTGTTGCACAGGTCCACTGGACATAAACCCTTACCCAGCCCTCCCACCCTACTGGGATAGCCCCTTTGGGACCTCCTCCATTTGTACATAGCAGAACTCTGATTACTAGAGCTGAGGAAAACCTGGGAATAAGGTATAGTCTAGTACTGAAAAGGAGGCAGTGAACTCACAGTGAAAAAGAGAAAAAGGTAGAAAATCAACAGGTAAATTACAATCATTGTATGTTTGATTACTTTTCGGGATGTCCTGCCCAACACATACACTTAATTGATATTTTCAGTTCAGAGAATCATAGTTCACTAAGCAACTAAGCACTCTCATTTATTGTATTTTCCAAATAACAAATTTCATTCTTGAATTCACTATATTCATTTGAGACTGATAATCTACTGTAATTGACATTTACACATTTTACTATTTAGCATTCATTGTAGATGTAGCATAGATATGCCTTATTTCTCAGTAAAGAGTGGAACTGTGTTTATCCAGACACAATATTGTACAATTCCCAGTGGCCCTATATCAACCTGAGTCCCATACAAAACAAATAGATCTGAGGCAAATATGTATGTGTTAACAGTTTTTTGAGTAGTACAATCTCAAGGAAGCTGGTGCAAAGGATAAAAGAGAAGCAAAATAAGGAAGAAAGGAGAAGTGCAGGAGGAAGTTTTACTGAGCTGGTCACAGTCTTCAAATATGCTCAGTTAAATGCCAAGTATCACAGGAAATTTTCAAAGGGGCCTCATGAATTACTGTGCCTCAGGATAGCCCATGGGAAGGGGAGTGGTAGAGAATAATTTATCTTGTTTTCTTTTTGGTCAGGCACACATGCTTCTCCTTCCCCCACATTCCCATTGATTAACATAGGTGTTAACTCCCTCACACTTAAGCAAGGTCTTGTTACCAGTCTCCTCCAGATGACTGGTTCAGAAGTCAGAGCCAGCAGGCCATTGCAGTTTGTACCTCTTTGTCAGTTTGCCTTGTCCACGGGGCTTGGGGATCTGTAGGGAAGGCAGAGGAAGTTATGTAGCTTCACAAACTCCTGCTAGAGCCACATTGGGATCTGGAGTTACATATAAACTATTTCTGTAGAGATCCTGACTTTTCCTACTGTATAAAAAAATATTTAATTCCTCTTACAAACAGCACACGGTCACTGTTAGTCAAGTTTCTCCAGAGAAACAGATGTGTTTATGTTAAGAGACAGATTCATTTTTAAGTAGTTATCTTACATGAGTTTGGGTATTGGCAAGTCTGAAATCTGCAGGGCAGGTCAACAGACTGCAGATCCAGGGGAGAGTTAATGTTGCAGTTCCAGACCTAAGGCAGCCTGGAGGCAGAATTTTTCTTCCTTGGAAAACCTCCATCTTTTATGACCTTCAACTGATTGGTGAGACCCACACACATATGGGGGCAATATGCTTTACTCAAAGCCTGCCGATTTAAATATTAATCTCATCTAAAAAATGACTTCAGAGCAATATCTAGACTGTGTTTGGCCATAAATTGGGTACCATGATCTAACCAAGTTGATGCATAAAATTAACCATCACCCTTGCCTCACCTTAAATGTACAAAATGCACGTGTGCCCATGTATATTTCTTTTTCTTTCACATTTCAGTGGCCTGAGAAATCTTCTTGAGTTCTTCCAGAGATCTCCAAGATTTTCATTCCAACTTCAAAATCAAATGCAAAACTTTCCTCATCTTAGATCAACTTGTGCTTCAATCTCACTTTTTTCTTTGATTGTTGTGTTTTGAATGAGCCTTAACATCACTCTTTCTTCCCCTCCTCAGTCCTTTCAACTTTAAATATTCTTCCTTACCATTTTCCACTGTTGGAAGAAGAAGTTTTGATTCTTCTTCTAAAGTGGTCTAAAATTCCTTAAACCTTTGTCTTGTCAGTCTAACAATTCCTCCAAAGATTTTCAATTAATTTAAAAACAATACAAATTTCCCATTTTAAGATAGTGATGTGAAAACATCATATCTTCTTTTAAAAGTCACATCAAGCACAGCAATAAACAAACAGCAACTTTCATGGAAGTAGGAGATAATTGTAGCCTACTTCACTGTGTATGAAGATTGAAAGTAATGAAAGAATGATATATCATTTTATAAAAATGAAGAGGATAAACATGATGCAGAAGAAAATATTCCTAAGAAGTATATTCACTAAAACCCATGAAGCTCTTCAAAGTCTTAGAAATTAGAGAGACATGATAGACAAGTTGGGTGTGTGAGGGAAGGAAAGGGAAAGGCTGGAAAATAGGGAAATTATTATATATGAGAATCTATTTAAAGAGCAATTAGAATTAAATATCCTCTGTTCCGTCCTGAAAGAAACAGATATATTCTCTAGGTAAGCAGACTCAAGAATCTTGTCACAAAGAAGGGCTGTAATAATATTCCACATGAAAATATCCTCCACTGTCTATGTACCCCCATGCAGTCCTAGAACTCTAGGTTTTGAGTGCTTGAATTCCAGGTAATTGGTTGCTGAATCATTCTCTGGAAAAAACTTAACTGACTTAGAGAAGTTATTTGTACCAGAGCAAAACCACAAATTATTTTTGAATGTATAAATGGAACACTTTCAATTATTGAAAACTTCATAGGGAAACCTAGCAATTAACAAAAAATATTCACTGCTTTAGAAATTAAGACTACAAATTCAGTTTTGGGTTAAGACCCTGACAAATACTGAAGTTGCCCTGTCAGAAAAAAGGGAAAAGGAAAGCAACCATACGGCTTAATTCCTATGTGGTCTGCTTCACCTACCATTTTTTTTTTAATTTAATTTTATTTTTAAGCAATTATACTGTTGTGACTTTGCAATATAAACAAACCATTAGGTCAGGTGCCTCTGGCAGGTATTGAAACGCTTCCAATAACTTTCCAGTCAGCTCTTAAGGGTTTCCTTCAAATATGATAAATAAAGTATCACCAGACATTTGATGAGAGCTTCCAACATAAAAGGCAAAGAACCCAAACAAAGAGAATTAAATGGTCTTAGGAAAAGCAGGGAAGACACAGTGAGCATAAGAAAACTTCAAAGGGGTTAAAATTAATTTCATATAGGATACGGAAATAAGTGCAGGGTAATAGGGAGGCATCTTAGAACATAGAACCGAATGAGCCACCCCACCACCACACACACAGACACATACTAGTTACAATACATTATATAACTGCTGTTACAGAAAGAAATCAGTAAAAGTGTTATAAGATAAAATTGAGGAAATTTACCAGATTTTCAGACTGATAGCAAAAGAAGTCTCAAAATGACATCTAAACAGCAGCCTTATAGAACACACGCTAAACTGTAACAAAGGAACATAGGGCCCCATCGGTTTGGAAAAGAGCCAAGACAGTGGACAAACTTCCTAAATAGTTTTGGATAAACAAAATTAGATATAAAAGTAAATTTTGCAATGCTATTAGACAGTGAGGTATAACTTATTTATGTGTTTAAAGAAAACTAAGCAAATTAAAAAAGAGAACTATTAATGGTAAGAGAAAAAGAAAGTTGCACAAAAAAGGGAATTTAATCATGGTATGCTTGACTTAACAGTAAGAAATTATTTCAATAGACAATATAATATTTAGAAAGAACATACAAGCACTAAGCCAAGAAATTGTGATTAAATTATTTGGGTAATATGGCTAGAAGGTAAACAGAGTGATAAATGAGAGTAAAAATTGTCATCTTCTATAACTGGAAGTCTGTTTAAAATTGATGAATCAGGGAGCAACTTATGCACATTTTTGCTAGAAACATCTAGGAAAATACCATAACTAATATAAAATAGTTCAAAATGATTGCTTTTGTGAAATAGGTAATGACGGAAAGAGGAAAGTTAGAGTTAGGGGACTGCTTTATTTTAATTGTTTTGTTAATTCTTATAAATATTTCAGCACAAGTTGCTTACACTCATTAAGTGTGTGCCTTTTTGATAAAAACTAATTGAAGAGGAAAATGTTTTAAATTTTCAAATAAAATTTTGAAAAGACCAACAACATCACTGAAAGATGAAACTGCTAACATGGTCAAATATTTTTCTGACTCCACGTACATATTTTGATATGCTAAAACAATATCAATAGTGATTTGTTTCACATAACATGAAAAACTAAAGACTTTGATATTATTACAAATTCTTTAAGAATATTATTTATATTTATTAAAATATAATTATTTTAAATAAGTATTCTATAATTTACCTATTTGCTTCCCTTGGCAGTTAGTTTCCTCCAGTGATATTATAAGTTCAAAAATGATAAGAAAAAATATCTATGCTTTATTCATTTTTCAAATTAAAAAAATCATTATATATATATACATACATTTTCAGAATTGCAAATAATGAATCAAATTTTAATGCTCAAATACTACAAAAATTTTTTCGAAGTGGTTAAACTAATATACACTACCATCAGAAATGTGTATAAGTACTTAATTCATTGTGGCCTCTTAATTTTGTTCCTTGATATTCCTAGGATAGTTTATAAATTACCAATCAACAATCCTCTCCCTCTCTCCAATTTAGGGTTAGATAGAAAAAAATACAGATTTCCCCAAGCAAGTGTTAAAAAATAATTGGTGATTTTTATTATATATTCTTACTACTTTCCCATATTCCTTCACAGCACAGAATATGCACTTATTCCTAATTTTGTATACCTAAATTCAACCTGATTAAATGAAATATGAATGTAAATGCCAGACATTCATTACAAAGGTTGTGACTAAGACGAAAGGGCCAAAATTATACAAACAGGAGGGACAATATAGCTTTTCCCCCTTTACAACCATCATAGGCATGATATTTCAATTTAAAGAAAGAAAGAAAATCATAGAAGGAAAGAAAGGAAGAAAGGAAGGAAGGGAGAGAGAGGAAGAGAAATCAAGCAGGCAGGGGAATTAGGAATCAAAGACAATTTTAAAACTAGACCCCACTGGAGCTTGGAAATGAGAAAGGGAGATAAATGTCTATGGCTATAAAAGGAAAGCATGAGGAATCCTTTATGTTGGAAATATTCTATATCTTAACTGTGGGACTGATCCCATGAATCTGTACATGTGAGAAAATTTACACAATTGTATAGAATTGCATGTGTGTAAAATACACATAAACACACACAAAAGTGCCTGTTTGAATAAGTTTGATAGAATTGAGTCAATTTCCATTTCTTTGTTGTGCTATCATACCATAGTTATGTACGATGTTACCACTGGGGAAAACTAAGAGAGGGTATATTGAATTTTGCCATCTCCCTGTACTATTTCTTGAAACTGCATGTGAAACACAATTATCTCAAAATTGAAAAGTTAACAAAAAAGAGCCCTTAATCCTCCTACAAAAATATGGAAAGGAGTTTGAAGTCTATTTTTTCAAGTACACTGAAATTGTTCCTGAATTTTAAGTCCCTGTGGGTAAATATCAGTCAAATTTTAATGAAAAACAAATTTTATCTTTCAAAACTCTAAATTGGTATTTATTAATTATTTAAAAGTCAATATAAAATACAATAAATAAATAGTATAGCATGATACAATTATGTTATTACCAACTCTTCAAATGAAGGCCTACATAAGTAATTTTCCCCCACTGTGGTCAAATAGTTAAAAATACAACAAACATAATATATCTGGGCCAGGCTAGGAATGGTCTTTAAATTTATCATTTATGATAAATGATTTGCACGATTTGTAAAATGTATAGCTCTATTGTATTAGATAGGTTCCATTAATAAAAGTTCTTAGTAATCACTTAAACACTGAAATAAGATGTTTCTGTTTTTTCCTTGTAAAAGTTGAAGATTCATAGAACAATTTTAGAAAAAAAATCTATGAATAAACAATTTAGGGAGAAGAAAAGGTGATGATAGGAAATTAGAAAGGGGGAAGAGGTTTTTTTGTTTCAGAATGCTCACAACTTTCAACAACTGAGAAAATTTTTTACACAGGGAAGAAAGAGGTAATAAATAAGTCTTAGAGCTGTCAGAAACTTTCTCTAAGGACAAATTCACAAGAAGAATTCTGTACTCTTAAATCAAAAAGAGAAAATTCAAGAATCGCAGTTAAGGAAATAATTTTATAAGCACCAAGAGGAGCAATCCCCCAAGGAAACGTGATACTACCTCAAGAAACAAAAGAGAATCACTAGATAGTGCCTATCTGATCTGGTTTCTTTGCCTTATTATCCTGCAAGCAAAGGATAAAGAAAGTTCTTACATTTTCTTTCATTCAGTTTTTTTTGTTCATAACAGAATTCTTGTTCAGTAAAAACAGTTGTTTTCTTATGGATCAGAATATGGATGTAGTCAACCTCAATTTTAGAATACATATAAATAAAAATTCAGTTCCACATTTATTGAAGCTCCATGCTTTATAGCCTAAAATATAGTAAACATTTTTAAAAAATGAAGATAATTATAAAAGACTGTAGCAAAGCTTGCCGTGGGAGAGTTGACGTTGGAAACTCAGCTAAACTTGAGCGTTCAAGAAAAAACTTCCTTTAGGTGGTAATGCTCAGCTGAGAAAGAGCAATCTTTCAGCCTATACTTGGATGAAAGTATATATGTACATTGAACCCATAAAGGAAAAGGGAAAAATTAAGTTCTTTACGCGCTCTTCTTAATTATTTCCTAATTTAATTTTCTAGAATTTTGCTGGATGTTTCAAGTTCAAGCTGTAAAGATATTGCTTTCAAAAGAATTATCAAGAGTTGGCTTCCTGTTTATAAATACCAGAGGAAAGGAAAAATAAAAACATAACCAAAGTGAAACAACAGAAGCATTCTTTTTTATAGCACCAAAAATATATTTGTGTTTCTCCTATATAAGATAATACAAGCTAGAGAAGACAAATCTAGTTGACATCACCAAATCAACCCAAAGTTTTTTTTATAAATTTTCTCCAGGGGAAATTCTCAGTTTGTGTTCTTCCAGACTGCTGGTTTTAGTCCTTCCTCTGTAGTTGGTTCTTTTCAGCCATCTTAGAAAACACCTGTGCATTGCCTTCTTTCTTGAAACTGATCTTCTCAGGATTTTACCCTGTCTTTTTTTTTTTTTTTTTTCACTTAAACACTTTTCTTAGGTAACCATATTTGCTAGCAATATCATATTTTATGTATTCAGAAATCTACATATCCGACACAGATCCACCCAGCAGTTTTCGTCACAGCTGATCACATCATATGCTGGGCATCTCTGTAAGAATCTCAAATTCAAAATATCTAAACCTACTTTTCATTTATTATTCCCTATTTTAACGAATGGTTCCAGCATACCCAGTTACCAAGGTGTAGTGCCACACATGACTCCTACATCTCCCTCTTTGACAGGAATCTATCACCAAGTTTTATTTTCATCCCTAATCATTCTCTAACAATTTTATTGCTCTTCATTCTAAATGCCCAGGCATTGTCCAGATCATCATGATTTAATATATTTTTATAAGACTGTCCTTACTAATCTTGCAAAATTCACATTTACCTCATTTGAAATAATTGTCCATGTTGAACCTAGAATAATCATTAATGTATGTTTCCTTGGATTGCTAGTTCTCAAGTCCATTCAAGGGCTTCCCAATGAATTAGGGTTAAGTACAACTCCCTTAGACAAACTTTTAGGATTCTCTGTTCATGCATATGTGTTCAGCCTCATCCACTTTCACTTCTCCTTCTAACTTCACCCTCCAAATACAAAGACTTATTCCTTATTTCTGGCTATTCACACATTCTGTATCCTAGACCTGGAATACATGGTAATTTGCCATTTACTTTCACTGAAAAAAATCATTTTATCTTTCATGTTTTAGGTTAAAACATTTGCTCAATGAATATTTGTATTCTAACATTGAGTTTAATGTTCACTATTGTCATTTTTTTTCTTTTTTTTTTGAGACATAGTCTCACTCTGTTGCCCTGGCTAGAGTGCCATGGTGTCAGCCTAGCTCACAGCAACCTCAAACTCCTGGGCTCAAACAATCCTTCTGCCTCAGCCTCCCAAGTAGCAGGGACTACAGGCATGTGCCATCATGCCTGGCTACTTTTTAATATATACTTTTAGTTGGTCAATTAATTTCTTTCTATTTTTTTAGTCAAGACGGAGTCTCGCTCTTGCTCAGGCTGGTTTCGAACTCCTGACCTTGAGCAATCCTCCCGCCTCAGCCTCCCAGTGTGCTAGGATTACAGGTGTAAGCCACACACCCAGCCCACTATTGTTTTTTATGATGACAAAATAAAAAAAATAATAATTTGTCTTCTACAGTTAACAGAAATAAATCAGAGAAGAGTCATTATACGAGGAAATATCAAAGAATGGATAAAAATTAAACAGTGGATTTGATAGAGGAACTAAACTGACCATGAGAAAAAAAATGTAAAGGAGATAAATGTGCTTTACAGCCACTTAGATTTCCTTCATTATTCATGAAGAAAAAAATCATCAAATCTATTCTTCAGAAAAGTGTCAACATTACATTACATCTTGACTGTGACATTCACTGACAATTTTTACCTCCTTTTGTGTGCCAGTCCATCATAAAGAATTCACATCACTATTTTTTTCACCATGAAAATAAAAACATCAGTGATCTGTAATCCTCAGAGTGTACTTAAAATCATGTTCAAATGCCTAACTGTAGAAAATAATATGAATAGTCAAAAACATACATTTTCAATTTGACAAACTGTCACGATTGAGTATAACATGGTGATTATAAACACAGATGCTAAAGCTAGATTGAATCTGTTCAAATATTGGTACTTCCATTTATATGATCTTGGATCAGCTACTTAATCTCATATGTAAAATACAAATAATATTAGCACATGTATCATTGGATTTTATGCCATTTAAAAGAGTTATAGGTGTGAAAACAGTGCTTGGCATGGTGTAGACATCGTATAAGTGACAGTTATTATTATAAATATCGGTGCATCTTGGCATTTGGTATTAGAGTTCAGTAAAAGAACAACATCACAAAACAGAAACAACAGTAACATAGTCTAATATCTCAGTTCACTGTAGTCAACTGGTCTACATAAATCAAAAAGGACACTGGACTAGCATTCATGGAAACTGAAGGAATGAACCAGTCAGCAGAAGTGATAACTGATACAAATTAATGTGCAAATTATACTAGGAGTTTCACACATTAAGAACTAAGCCATAAAAACAATGAATAAGTCTCTCACTAGGATTTAGGACATCAGAGATGCAGATGTTCTTCATTTCTTTTTTGAAATAGAGAAGTATTCTGAAGTGTTTGCAGCATAGGAACTTAACTACTTGCAACGAAACTCTGTTGATGTAGTTGGGGCACTTTTGTCCCACAGTCTGCTTAGTGAACTTGCCTGTTTTCAAAGAATTGACACCAAGCTGCCAAATATCTTCTGTGTGCTTTGTGTCCGAGAAGAGAAAGGTAATACATGCCTGTAAATCCACCATTAGAGAATCATTTTATTTCTTACTGCTAGCTTAGAGTCTGGCTCATATAAGGCACTTAATAAATAACTGTTCAATCAATGTTTATTTTCTGGGATTCACAGAAGAATAGCTTTCATCATAGAGCTTGTCCAAGGAAATTAGCTTGGTATCACAAAGAAATGCATGCTGCATGATCAACTTAGCTGAAGTACAACTAGGTATATAGGCACTGTCACTAAATCATGAAAGAAAGTTATGACATGGAAATTAGTTGGGGATCGCTATATCTGACCTATGTTATTAATAAAATGTGGTTTCATCACTTTCAAGTTATGTACATGGCTTCTTTCCACATTGATAGCATGTGATCATTTTCATGTTCATCACTGATATATTTTAAATATATGTATATTTTACATGTACAAGGGAAAAATTACATGAACTCAAGAAAATTTAGGACCTCACATATTCTTAATATCAACCTATACATATATATTCAAGAATACAGATGAATTATAGGACATGATTCTGATATAACGTGTGGTAACAAACAACTCAAGAGTATAGGTTAGAGAAAAACTATTCAATACGATCAGTGTTATTTTTTCAAGGACAGCCATTAGAAGAATAATATAGGACAGTTCTAGCATCAAGAAGCTTTTGATTTAGTTGTTAAGATAGAATTTAGCAGGCCACTCAATCAGTTTAGATGTCAGGATTGATTAGTACCTAGTGGATTATGAGAACTGGACTAAATGCATGTGTGATGGGAGAAATGGAATATGGAGGAATGATGCAACATCTGTACTTCTTTCAAGAAACTTTCAAATATTAAATGTGGCAAGTCATAACTTCAAAATGTACAGACTTATTTGCCATAGTATCTTTCCAACATAATATTCTTTGCTCAATATACCATGTGGTAACAAACAACTCAAGAATATAGGTTAGACAAAAACTATTCAATACTATCAATGTTATTTTTTTCAAGGACAGCTATTAGAAGAACAATATTGAAGAATTAGTAGAATTTGAATGGAGCAAAGTGGGAACTAATTCCAGACCAAGGCAAACAATATGATTGTAGACAGAGAATCAAGAAGGAGTGAGTACAAGTAGGAGTAGTATAGATGTACTACTTATAGTAGTATAAGAGTACAGTAGGAGTAGTATAGATGATGGGAGGTTTTTGAAATTCATAAAAGAGGAAACAAAGTCTTTGCAAATTTTGAAGGGACAGGTAAATAGAGAGTCCAGGAAAAATATTCTGGTAATACCAAGCAGGATGTATCAAAGATACCACAGCATAGAAAGTAAAATGACCCATTTCAAAATCTGACTATGCAGAGATAAAATTCTTAGGCAGAATCAGAAGACTGAAGGTGGAGAAGAAAAAAGGCATATAAGATATTTATTTCATAAGTTGAATAGATATAGGCCCTTTAAGGAGAAAAAGTAGTAAAAATGGCTTTAGGTTTTCAAACTGAGATAATTAGAAGAATGAGGATGCAACCAACAGAAATACAGAGTAGGGAAATGTTTTTTGAAGAAAGCAATATTTTTTGTTTGTGACATATTGAGTTTTAAGTGATGGTTAGTGAGCCATCAAGTCTAAAGCTGAGTGATGCAGCTGATAAATCAAATCAACTGGCATAAAAGATAGAGATTTAGACTCTGAGGACATCAGTATAAAAATGCCAGCTTAGATAGTAAGAATGGGTAATCCTGAAAATAGGAGAATAGAACATTCCAAGAGCTAAGTTTTAAAAAATAACCACTGTTAAGATTCAAGAGAATATGGGTCCATGTAGAAGCTAAATTACCTATAAAACATTGCCCATAGAAGAGCTAATGAAATGTCAATATGAATAGCTTTTGAAATGCCATATTTTTTAGGCAACCACATTCTTTAAAGGTCAAAGAACAAAAATTAGTTAAAACTTAGTTAACAAAAGAAAGAAAAACAAAAATATTATTTCACCAAAAAAAATGCTAACATTTTAAAATTAGCAGACATGCCTTCCTCTTCTAAATCAAGTCCTGCACATCTCATAGTACATGATTGAACTTTAATATTCCACAGGCATACAAAAATAACTTTATCTGGTAAATTGTGACTATTGACTGATATGTGATAATTCCTCTGTGTATCTGAAACCATATATCATATAAGAAAATTCACAACCCTAAGATAATTTTTATTTTGTGTGCCTGAAATGAGAGCAATTATTATTAATATTAGCATTAGTATTATAAGTTTATTAACTTTATTACTTTCCAGAGGATACTTAGTTCACTAAAAATTATTCCACTACTGTGTGGGCATTTGTACAGAAATAAAAACATTCAGAATCAGATATGGCAGCCAACACCTTTGATTTTCCTTAATATTTTCATTCATTTCGTTTGTGGCAAATATTATTCTATGTTGCAAATATTATTCAAAGTGTTTTATTAAATACATCCAATAACTTACTTTATGCACAAGACAATGCTATGAGATAGGTATTGCTATTCTGTCAATGTTTAAAGATGAGAAAAATGAATCACAGAAAAGTTAAATAAACTACCTCACTTTATACCTGTGTGAAGTTACAGAAGGCATTCTCAAGACCTCCAAGACTGAAAAGCACAAGAAGATATCTTTGGTTATTACTGACTTGAGACCATTACTAAATCTAGAATGTTGGTTCACTTTATGTTTATATTAGTATTTTTTTCCATTCCATCTTCATATTGTGAAATTTTCCAACATTTTTTTCTGCAAGATTATTTATTCATAAATTTTTTATTTCTAATTATATTTTAGGAGCCATGCTTACATTTTGAACAGTTATTAACAAGTGAAACAAAGGGACTGAGATTTTGGTTTTATGCTTCAAACGTTGGATTTTCTGCTAATATGAAACCCTAAGCGTGAAAACACAAAACAATTCATTTTGCTTTTTACCCCAGAAATATATTATTATTAAATTAGTTGAATTGATAATTACTAAGCTCTTATTTTGCATGCATTTTTGAGGAACCAATGCATTAAGAAACAATGATTTGATAAAATACTAGTGCCTGGTTACTTTTCTAATATCAAGTTTAAGTGTTATCAATCATTGTTAAATATAACTCTGGTCTAAAATAAGTCTAAAGGAGAATTCACTTTGAAGTATTTCCCCACAACTGTAGCCCTGAAGAGAATACCTTGTACTTTCTCTGAGTTTGAGTTCTGGATTATTTTAGGACTTGGCAATAAAAGACCTTTACAAGTACATTATACCATTCCCCATTCCCTATTAGGAAAAGTCTTTAATTTTCTGTGTAAATATCTGGAAGAAGTTAAGTGCCTTGTTAGCTCATTATTTTCTCTTTGGGAATATTTTGCTCAAACTACCTCTTTTGGCTTGGTTAAGTAGCTTTTATATAAGGGAAATACTTCTGTGGCCCTCGTGGTCAGAAAAAATAAAAATCATAAGATCATTTTTATCCTTTCCCTGGATTTTTTTCTCCAGTCAAAGAACTCATCCGTAATCTGTTCATCCTCCTTTACTTTCCTTCTCCACTGCTTCACACACAGGTTTTCATTCTATGAACACCACATTTCAGGCATTTTGCTTCTTGCCCCAGAAATGGAATAGTTAAAATAGTTACCTCTTAAAGGTATACTTTCTTTTTAAAAACCAGAATATTAAAAATTTTCATCTAAATAGAACTAATTTTAAAGGAAATGTACCAACAAGACTTTCACATAATTTGAAAAAAAAAAAAAAGGCCTAAGACTGAAGTGTCTATGGCTTTTAAATAAAAAGAAATATTAAATGGAAAGCCACTGACATTCTACTCCATTCTCCTCTATTTCAATTTCCACTCATTTAGACTAATTTACCATCATTTTCCCTTGAAATCACTAAAGTTATAATCTAATACCAGAATCCCAGACATTATTCTTACCTTTTCTTGGCTATTCTCCATACTCCTGCCACAAAATTTATGTATATTTATAATATAATATAATTATAATTATAATGTTATATATACATTATTGCTTTAACACTGTTCAAAAATTCTGGAAAACATTGTGAGAAATGTGTAAAAATGATTTAAATATTAATATTGTTTTCTTATATGCTTAGAAAACAATTTAAAAGACAAAGCAGAACACACATATTTATTTGGACCATTTATATTCAGGTTAAATTGGGAACTATGCTGTAACCCTATAATTGGAAAATAATTAAAGATCTAGAGGTATATAAAAATTAAATTAGGTAATATTTCACAACCATTAAAAAGCAATTCATGTTCTATATATTTTAAAAAGGAAGGCATAAAATCAAAACCACAATGAGATACCACTTAACTCCAGTGAGAATGGCCTTTATCAAAAAGTCCTCAAACAATAAATGCTGGCATGGATGCGGAGAGAGAGGAACACTCTTACACTGCTGGTGGGACTGCAAACTAGTTCAACCTCTGTGGAAAGCAATAGGGAGATACCTCAAAGAGATACAAGTAGGTCTACCATTTGATCCAGCAATTCCACTACTGGGCATCTACCCAAAAGATCAAAAGTAATTTTATGAAAAAGACACCTGCACTCGAATGTTTATAGCAGCACGATTCACAATTGCAAAGTTGTGGAAACAACCCAAGTGCCCATCAATTCATAAGTGGATTAATAAAATGTGGTATATGTATACCATGGAGTATACTCAGCTTAAGAAAAAATGGTGATATAGCACCTCTTATATATTCCTGGATAGAGCTGGAACCCATTCTACTAAGTGAAGTGTCTCAAGAATGGAAAAACCAGCACCACATGTACTCACCAGCAAATTGGTATTAACGGATCAACACCTAAGTGGACATATAGGAGTAACATTTATCAGGTGTTGGGAGGGTCGGGGGGGAGGAGGGAATGGGTATATACAACCACAACGAGTAAGATGTGCAACATTTGGGGGATGGTCACACTTGAAGCTCTTACTCAAGGAGGGAGAGGGGGCATGGGGGGCATGGGCAATATATGTAACCTTAACACCTGTACCCCCATAATACACTAAAATTAAAAAAAATAAAATAAAAAAAGAAGGGCATAGATAGTATAAAAACAAATTTTAAATAAAATGATCTTTATTCAAATTAATTAATACATGTACATTAAATTATAAAAAGAAAACATCCATGTGTAACCTGAATAAGACAAATGAGTGATTCAAATAGTGTTTATAAAATTGTTATTAAATACACAATGATAAGACAAATGAGTGATTCAAATAGTGTTTATAAAATTGTTATTAAATACACAATGATAATTTTAAGCAAAGTTTAAGAATCAGACTTTCCTGTAAAAGACAGAGCAAATATGTATATTTTCATAATACCACCATACTCTAAATTGCCTGATAGAACAAAGACCCAATATTGATTTGAAAAAAAAAATTATCTCTTCTAAAATTAAGTAATAGCTATACCTAATCCTATACTTTTACATTTTGATATATCATTTGTGTTTTATGTATATATATATATATATATATATCAGAAAAAGAATGTCAACAGTCTAAATACTACTTTTATATTTATTTTTCAGTTGTACTATTATAAATTAGATTGAAAAATTGTTAAAAGCTTCTCTTGTTATCTTCAGACTTACCGATAAGACTGGAGACGTGGTGGCTGGCCATTGGGAAAGTGCTGCTCCCAACACTGATCTCAATGGAGGTAAGTTCAGAAGATAGAAAGCAAAGATATGAGTCACAAATTACTGCACATATTAATTTAAAAAAACACTTATTAAGACAGGCAGCCATAGTTGATAGCAAAGTCTCTTCAAATAGAGGAAACAATATTCTTAATTCAATTGTGCAACTGTGTGCTGACAGTGTAGAAAGATAAAGGAAAAAGTAACTTTCCTCTACTTAATTTTTCAAGAGATGTTCTAGCTTATTCTAAAGAGATGAAATAAAGAGAACCTTGAGTGGCCCTTCTCTCATCTCAATATTATACTTGTAGGTGAAACACATTCAGAGAAAAAGTTCCCAGAAAACAAACTCCTGTATTGTGACTATCACTCCCCTGGGCAGCTTAATGTTGGGATAGCAAAAACATGACATCAATATACAAAATTTTTTCTCAGTTTCTAAGGGAAAGATCCCAGAGTATCTCAGGTGAACAAGTTGAGAAGATCAATTCTATTCCTAAGAACCCGAGTCTGCTGGATGGAAGGAGTTCTAGGTTCTGAGAGGAAGAAAAAGGCAAAGAAATCTTTTGAATAATCTGTAGGAAAAGTCACATGAACTATGAGATAGCCTTGCCCTTCATATAATCTAAGTATGTTCCAATGTAATAATGAAACTTATTTTGATATTTTATTATAAGAGTTTTGGGGCTTTTATTTTATTTATTTGGTTTTGGTCCAACTCAAGGTATTGTGTTGTTGACCTTTTGGAGTAGGATTTTAAATTTGTTGTATGTCACTCATTATGAGTTACAAACTAAATTTAATAGATGAGGATTACTTTTTTAAAAATGAAATAGACAAGGAGAGAAAATAGTAGAATGTATTATTGGCAGTATGCAAAAGCATATATTTTCTGTGTGTGTGTGTGTGTATAGTGACATGATATAAAAAGTGTATGATATATATATATATATATATATATTTTCCAGAATTAAGAAGTTTTAAAAGGCCACTTCCTAGAAATGTTGCAATAGGATAAGTATCAAGTCTGGTACTGAAAACATAGTCAAACTCCTCCATGTGATCAATGATTTTATGCTAATTCTGAAACTCTATAGAGTGAGCAATTTAAGCCTGGGTGCATAGGATCTTAATGTAGAAACTTTTCTAATGGGGCCATGATATCAAAGAATAAACATTTGTTAACAGCCATGCCATTTATTTTCAAAATCATTTAAACTATGAAATCATTTAAGCCATACTGGTCATATCCTTAGGAAAAATTGTGGCTAGTGATGAATGCTGCAGATTTAATTTCCCTTGGAGTGTAGCTTTACTAATGTGTAATCCTCGCTTTGATTGATCGTTCTAGGAAAATTGTAGGGTCATCCAATTATCAAGATATCATCTAAGGGAGTAGGACACTTTGGCTACTGTCTTCCAGAGTAAATTCCTACTTTTGTTATCAAAAGTAGGAGATTCTTCCAAAGAGAACATATGTCTCAGTTTTTGATCAAAAAGTTTTATTTCTGGCCGGGCGCTGTGGCTCACGCCTGTAATCCTAGCTCTTGGGAGGCCGAGGCGGGCGGATTGCTCAAGGTCAGGAGTTCGAAACCAGCCTGAGCAAGAGCGAGACCCCGTCTCTACTATAAATAGAAAGAAATTAATTGGCCAACTGATATATATATAAAAAAATTAGCCGGGCATGGTGGCGCATGCCTGTAGTCCCAGCTACCCGGGAGGCTGAGGCAGAAGGATCACTTGAGCCCAGGAGTTTGAGGTTGCTGTGAGCTAGGCTGACGCCACGGCACTCACTCTAGCCTGGGCAACAAAGTGAGACTCTGTCTCAAAAAAAAAAAAAAAAAAAAAAAAAAGTTTTATTTCTCATTGGCTTATTATCTTCTATATTTTAAAATGAAACTACACCAGCTAGTACCAAAATATCACAGTCAAAAAATTCTGATAATTCAAAAGGTGCTTTATCTTTTCTCAAAATTGTACTATTAGTAAATAAATATATTCCATATTGTTGCTTATTAATTTTTCTCCAAGTCAATTAGTGTAATCAAAAATTTTTTTCAGCATATTATGGGAGTACAAACGTTAAGGTTACATACATTGCCTTGCTTCCCCTCTCCCCTTGAGTCACAGCTTCAAGCGTGTCCATCCCCCAGACAGTGCACATCGCACTCACTATGTATGTAAATACCCATCCCCTCCTCCCCTCTCCCACCTGCTCGACACCCGATAAATGCTTTTGCTTCGTTTTGTTTTGTTTTTATCATTTTGGTTACATTTTATATCTTTGCCTCTCTCTAGCAAGGGTTAGAGCTATGCCCTTCCCCTCCACAATGCTCACCACATCCCTCAGATGTTGGACTATCCCCCAACCCCTGAATCCCTGGTGAACACCACCACCCTTTGAGTACCATAGTGTTAATCAGTCAGTACCAATTTGATGGCGAGTACATGTGATGCCCATTATTCTGATCTCGTGTCACCTCACTTTGGATAATAGGCTTAAGCTTAATCCAAGATAATATAAGGGGTGCTAGCTCGATGTCATTTCTTTGAATTGAGTAATATTCCATTGTAAACATATACCAAATTTTAATAATCCACTCATGAATTGACGGACACTTGGGTTGTTTCCATGTCCTTGCAATAATGTTGTTTCCATGTCCTTGCAATAATGCTATTGCTGGGTCGAATGGTATTTCTTTATTTAGCTCTTTTGGATATCTCCAAATTCATTTCCACATAGGTTGCACTAATTTGCAGTCCCACCAACAGTGTAAGAGTGTTCCTATCTCTCCACATCCTTGCCAGCATTTGTTGTTTTGGGATTTCTTGATACAGGCCAATCTCACTGGGCTTAAGTGACATCTCATTGTGGTTTTGATTTGCATTTCTCTAATGATTAGCAATGTTGAGCGATCAAATTTTTAAAAGAAACTCCTTACATCCACCTATACTTACAGGTATACAGGATAATATTGCTATCATTAAGTGATAAAGAAGAAAACAAACCCAAAATTTTAAAGCATAATATATTTGAAAAAATTTTGAAAAGTTAGATAAAATCATACAAGATATACAAGGTATAAGAAGAAGACATTTGATTTTAGGAATAAATTACATCATACATTGCAAAAGATTAAAAATAATTCATAACTTAAAAGATGAAAGATGAGATATTAAGATAGCAAAATTAAGTGAAAATATATCTGATAATGCCTAGGGTAAACACTTAGAATAAAAGCAAAAACAATTTTACATAATTTAAAATTAACTACAAACACTGACAAAACAGAAATAGCACTATAAAAATTCATAATGAGCAAAAATTTTTAGGAGACAGAAAGTTGAATCATTTATAATGGAAAATCAATAAAATAATGAATAAAACAAATTCATAAATATTCAAGGATGCTGAAAGGTTGCTACCCATTTATAAGGGAAAAGTAACTTGAAATTATAACAGCTATCTAAGAAATGTTTGAAAATAAAATCACAAGCAGAGAACACATGAAGTATGTGGCTTCCTCAGTCTGAAGCAGAAATTTGGGAAAGGAGGAATGAAAAGAGGCAGAAAAAAATGTTGTTGGCACTAGTGCCCACAAAATCTGATTTGGGGGTCTAGGATTCAGATGCCTACAGCTAATTTTTCTTTCATGGTGTTTTCAAGGAGTTCTTGAGATAGAGAGCCCCAACACTGAGCATCTCTCTCTATCAGTTCCTTTTACCTGAAAGTATGAGTCCATGCTTCACGTGGTTGAATACATTTATTTTCTCAGCTCTAGGACTTCCCCTAGTTCACCAAAAGCCCTCATTCTCTAACCTCCCTATGCCCTCCAGGTTGCGGTAGTATACAAAATCACAAATCATCCCATCTACTCTCAAAATATTAATGTCTTTACAAACTTCCGCTACGCCACTCTCCTGATTTTTTATTATTCTGCAAATTAGGGAGTGCATTTAAGATTCTTCAAGAGTCCTGGAAGAAGCTCTCTCCAATTTCTCTTGACAATCTGCATATTACAATGCTTTCAGTTTTCATATCTATCTATCGTATGTCCGTGTAATACAGAAACTTCAATTTTAAAATACTGTTGGAATAAAACTGAATTGCCTTATAAGAAAATGAGCAGAGTTCTGTGGGAACTTAAAACTAAGTAAAATAAGGAAATCTTGATTTTGTGTCTTCTTACCATGAAAAAGATAAATTTGAGGAAATGATATTTGTCTTCAAATATTTGCAGGAATACAATGAGTTGTTGAAATATTGATAAGAAGTAAAATTATTTTCAGGGAATGAAAACTTCTGGGAGAAAATCTTTTTCTCAGTGACATGAATATCTTTCTCAGAAATGAAGGAATAAATGTTGAATGCATCAGCAATTAATGAGTGCATAAAAGAAAAACAAAATAGTTATCTTCATAAGTGTTAATAAAAAGTGCTTATTGGTGAGAGAAGATGTAGAGGGCATTGGTTTCTGAGGTGACCTAAATATTTCTCCATATAATAATTTCTGCTCATAAATGTTTTATAGTCTTAACAATATAAGTGAATGGAGGACACACACACACTTTCCCACACATACTACATCTTTTGCTATTCAGGAAAGTTAGGATTCATTCATTCTGCTCAATTTTTGGACTGAATTCACAGCCTTGGAATTTTGTTTGGCGAATATATAAACATAATCTTATAAAAATGAATTTCACATTTAAAATGCACTGAATTTGTTAAGCTATTAATAAAAGAAGCAGGACATTCTAAATACTAAAAATATTGAAAGTTTCAATAAAATTATTTTCTAAACAAGACTGATTTTTAAAAACTAAAGTTACCCCTATTTCATGTTTTTACATTTAGTTTTTTGTCATTTGTACCTAAGAAACTCTTCAATTCTCCTTATACATTTTCATATATCCCAATCATAAAAATAATGCAATTATATGTGTTATACATGCCATTTATTTTATTTTATTTTTTATTTTTTTATTTTTTTGATACAGAGTCTCACTTTGTTGTCCAGGTTAGATAGAGTGAGTGCCGTGGCGTCAGCCTAGCTCACAGCAGCCTCAAACTCCTGGGCTCAAGCAATCCTGCTGCCTCAGCCTCCCAAGTAGCTGGGACTACAGACACGCGCCACCATGCCCGGCTAATTTTTTCTATATATATTAGTTGGCCAATTAATTTCTTTCTATTTATAGTAGTGACGGGTCTCGCTCTTTCTCAGGCTGGTTTCAAACGCCTGACTTCGAGCAATCCGCCTGCCTCGGCATCTCAGAGTGTATACATGCCATTTAGATGTTAGAGTGGAGAATTTTGCTGCACGCCTTGATTATTCTTTGTTTTCTGCCTTTGTTTTCAAAGAAAACCTAGAAATTACATCCTTATTTCATACTAAATAGGCCATAGTCGGCAGTATTTTTTTCTATACCCTCAAAATAAAGTAATGAGCAAAGCATAGAAATCATATTTTATATTTAAATGTTAAAAAACATGCACAAATTTAAATGAAAGAAACCCTTAATCTTCTCTAATATTATCTGGGTGTGTCACCATCACTAAAATAATCAAGGATACAGTTCAATAGGTCCTGGAGTGATGGACAGATGGATAGAGAAGTCCTCTGTGTATGTTATTAGCTCTCTTCCATTCTTGAACTAGTAATCAAAAAAAAGTTTTCTCATAAAATAAATTGAATATTTTACTGGTAAAAAGTGATTATCTTCTTTTTTCCCCATGACTGACCTTAATAACTCACAAACTCCATAGGCACTTTGCGGATGTCTGTGAGTTATGAGACTTTCATTCTCATGAAAGAAATATAATAATCATCCTTCACTGTACAGATATTCTATACCCTTCATATTAAATCAGTAAAAGGCACACGGTTCCTTGTAATTGCAAGAAGGCTGAATAAACATGTCAGATAGCTATCTAATTCCAGACGTGTGACATCTGAAGATCATTGTTTGGAAAAGGGATTTTATGTCTGCACTATCAATATAAAAAACAGGACATTTTATTATACTTGGATTAGAAAATATGATTCCACATAGCCTCTAAATTTTAAGAGGGCTTCTTGATGTATTTTGTAATTGCTTATTAAAGAATATGTTTTACATTGAAAAAATTAACTGGGATATTTTAGATTATCATTATATTTTTACCAGAAAGACACTTAGTGATTATGCTACCTTCTAATTTATATATATCATTTACAAAGCACCCACTCTTCTATCTAAAACCATATGGATTCCAATAAAATCAGTTTTCTGACAAAAACAAGGTATATGTATAGACTGCATTAACATATACAAGTAGATAATTGAATCTTCCCTGAGAAATATAAATAATGCAACTTTTACTTATGGACTAAATGAGGCTAAACAAAGCAGACAGAAGAGTAAAGCAGAGAGACATTTTATGTTTTAAAGTACTAGTCCTTTAAGAATAATCGCAGTGTTCCCATTTTATTTATGACTAAACTCTGGCTAGGGAAGTTGAATAATTTATTAAAGGATGCCAAAATATGTTTGTCCAACTGAAAACTGGAACCAATTATTATTTTATTTTAAAAAATTAACAAATAGAAAATTTGAATGGCATTTGGGCATACATTTTTGATACATGTAGATTTGTATAATCTCTACTACAATCAAGACACAGAATAATTTCATCACCCCACAAAACTCCCTTGTATTGGTCCTTTGAAATCACACTTTTCCCTACCTCTTACTTCTACCAAATGCTGAAAAGTTTTTGTCACTCTAATTTTGGCATTTCCAGAATGTTATACCAATAGAATCATACAGTATATAAACTTTTAAGACTGACTTTTGTCACTCAGCATAATGCCTTTGAAATTCATTCATGTTGCCACATCTAACAATGTTTATTTCCTTTTTATTGCTGAATATTTCATTGTATTCCATGGGCAAGATCATGAAACCCACTATAAGGAGTTTGGCTTTTCTTCCTACTGTGAAGCCAATCATTTTATCAGGGTTTTCATGTGATCTGAACTACACACACATACACACACACACACACACACACACACACACACACACTTTCACTTTAGCTATTCTGTGGATGATAGAATATAGGCAAGAATAGAAGAGAGAATAAGGGCAAAATAGGCAGGAGGCTAGGGCTACAGTCAAATGAGAGAGTACTGTATTTAATGTATTTTAGGGGTATTCATGGTGTACGTGGAAAAAAGAAACAAATACAATATATATTTGGAAGGTGAGTTGACCAGATTTGTGCTATAGGGTATTTTTTTCTTTGTTAATTCTTATGGACTTTGAATTTTCTACATGTTTAGACACTTCTGGCTTACTTTTTTCTACTTTTATATTTGCTTTTCCTAGTTTTCTATTGAGTGGGTGGAGTGACCGTATGATATCATTCTGTTACACAATCCAAATAGCATACCATATGTAAGCTGTGCAAAAATGATATTATATGTCTTACTTATGTCTTTGCCAATGAAGAACTTAAAATCCACTCAAATACTCAACATTACAGATGTTGAAAGATTGGCAGATGTCTCCAAGTGCACACTTATAGTAAGTGTCATACAAGACAGTTGAAAAACTCAGGATTTGTTCAAACACAATTTTGCTTTTTTATTTTAATTTCAGAATATTACAAGAATACAAATGCTTTGGCTACATACATTGCCATGCAGCGCTTGACAAACATGCCCATCTCCTGGACAGCAAGCACTATATCCTTTAAGTGTAGATTTACCCATTTTCTTCCCCCCTCACCTGCTAGATACCTATGAATGTTACTTCTCAAATGTGCACATAAGTGTTCATCAATTACTATCAATTTAAGGATGAGTACATGTGGTGTTTGTTTTTTGATTCTTGTGAACCTCCACATAGAAAAATGAGCTTCAGCTAAAACAATAGGTTTCAGGATAAAACAATAGGTAGTTCATTATGTTTTATGGTTGAGTAGTACTCCATGGTATCCATATACCATGTTTTGTTAATCCACTCATGTATTGATGGACACTTGGGTTGTTTGCAATTCACAATTGCGAATTGTGTTGCTATAAACATTCAAGTACAGATGTCTTTTTTATACAAATAACTTGTTTTCCTTTGGGTAAATATCCAGTGGTGGGGTTGCTAGATCAAACAGTCATTCTACTTTTAATTCTTTGAGGTATCTCCATACTAGTTTCCATACAGGTTGTACTAGTTTGCAGTTCCACCAGCTGTGTATCATTGTTTCTATCTCCTCACATCTACACCAACATTTGTTGCCTTGGGACTTTTTGATAAAACCCATTCTCACTGGAGTTAAGTGATATCTCATTGTGGTTTTGATTTCCGTTTCCCTGATGATTAGAGGTATAGAGCATATTTTCATGTTTCTTGACCATTAGTCTATCTTCTTTTGAAAAGTTTCTGTTCATGTGCTTTGCCCACTTTTTAATGGGGTTGTTTGACTTTTTCTTGTGATTTTCCTGAATTTATGTGCATTTTAATTATCAGCCCTTTATCAGATGTATAGCATGGAAATATTTTTTCCAATTCTGTAGGCTGTCTATTCACTCTAGTGATAGTTTCTTGGCTGTGCAGAAGTTTTTTAAATTTGATCAGGTCTCATTTATTTCTTTTTCTTGATGCTGTGATTGTTTTTCCTCTACAGGGAGAACTATGAAACACTAAGGCAAGACATAGCAGAATAAGTAAACATGTGGAAAACCATACCATGCTCATAGAGACAGAATCAACATTGTTAAAATGTCTGTATTCCCCAAAGTGATCTACAGATTTAATGTAATCCCTATTTAAAAACCAATATCATTTTTTGCAGATCTAGAAAAAATCATTCTATGCTTTCTATAGAACCAGAGAAGACACTGTATAGCTAAAGCAACTTTAAGCAAAAATAACAAATTGGGAGGTATCAGTCTACCAGACTTCAAGCTATACTACAAGGCTATGGTAACCAAAACACCATGATATTGGCACAAGAACAGACACGTAGACCAATGAAACAGGAGTGAGAACCCAGATATAAAACCATCTTCATATTGTGTTTCCCCAAAAATAAGACCAACCCATAAAATAAGCCCTAGCAGGATTTCTAAGCATTTGTGCAATATAAGCCCTACCCTGAAAATAAGACCTAGTGATGGGCTTGGATACGCAGCATATCTGCACAACCCATGCATTTTGTATCTGCACAACCCATGCAGAGCGGTAAAGAAGACGAGCAGCCCTTCCCATCTGCCCCATGAGAGCTCTATTGCTGGACAAGAGAGATTGGGGCCAATAGTTCTAAAGGAAATAGAGTCACAAGAAATTCAGGATGGAATTCGGGGTTTGGAGAGTTATGATGATGTTCCAGAAGAAGACCACTTAACTATATTTGAATAAATGTAGATTGTTGTATCGTACTTAAAAAAAATAACATATCTCCTGAAAATAAGCCTTAGGGTGTCTTCTTGAGGAAAAATAAATATAAGACCCTGCCTTATTTTCGGGGAAACACGATATGGCCATCTGAACTTTGACAAAGCAGACAAAAACATACACTGGGGAAAAGAATCCTTATTCAATAAATGATGCTGGGAAAATTGGATAGTCACATGTAGAAGACTGAAACAAAATCTACACCTCTCACCTCTCACAAAAATCAACTCAATTATAACAGACTTAAACCTAAGGTATGAAACCGTAAGAAACCTAGAAGAAAATGTTAGAAAAACTCTTGTAGACATTGGCCCAGGCAAAGAATGTGCTTGTTTTTTAATTTTCACTTGCACTCTCTAACTTAACCCTTTGCACTCAGATGTAGAGTGTGGATAATGTCGAGTGGATAATGAGAAAAAAGCAAGCGAGTGCAAAGGGTTAATAATTTACAGAATAAGTGAATTGAGAAAGTGGCTGTAAAATAAAAGCAGTGAGAAATAATCTAATTGATCTAAATTGCTCTGAGATTTATACTGGGTCTAAGTAAAAATATATATCTCTCTCTCCCTCTCATATTTTGTACAGCACTGCTTTATTTTCTGAACCTACAAGTTATGTTAACTTTTTACAAGTTTTACATGATGCATGTTAATTCTGTTCAAATGAGTCAAATAGGATCTGTCAGGTATGTGTAAATAAAATAACCCTTTGAGTATATGGCTCTTCTCCTTTCCAAAGATTACTTAGCCATACTTTAGATACATTATAAGAATTCATTACTTAAAGAAAGTGTTATATTTTGAGTTGAGAAAAAATAATTTCTCTTCTACTATTAACAGAATTTTACAATTTGGACATAATTATTATTAATATATAAATTATTTAAATATTTAAAAATGATTAAAAGTTATATCAAATATTCTTGGTTTTGGTTTCTACATGTTCTTTCACCTGTGAGAATACACACATACACACACACATATACAATAATGAACAGTAGTAAATATGGATATTATTAAGTATAAAAATAAGATGATGGAAAGATGGTAACATAAGGAAATGTCTCTGGAGTAGGAGATATTTTGTTTTCATGTTTACTTGATTTGGTCTGTTTGCCTGGATCCCACTGGAATAATCTATTCATCAGGATTAAACATTCATGAGTCCCTTAAAAGCAGGTGTTTAGTTTTTCCAGTTCTGAATATGGTGGTTCCAAGAAAGATTCACAGAAAAAGATTCATAGGGGAGTGTTTCTTTTTCAAATATTTAATTAGTTTTCAAGACTCTCACTGAATTTTGGCAAACTTGAGCTATTAACCAAAACACCTGTTTGACTCTGCAGACCACTTTTAACATTTATTTTCAGGGTTGTCCAGATTCAAATAAAATTAAAAATTGAAAATATACTGGTAACATTTGAAAATTATGTCCTAATGCCATCATTTCCTCTGGGAATTATTGTTACAACATTCACCTAGAGATACTCAGTTGATAGTAATATGTATTAAGAATATCTGTGGGGTTTTCTTTATTATTTAGAATTAATTAAAATAACCATTAGTTTAAATTATAATCATTTTCAAACATAATAGACACAAGGAGACCTTAGTATTAAGTATTTACTTATTATTATTTTATGTTTTTTTATTTCAACATATTACGTGGGTACAAATGTTTAGGTTACACATATTGCCTTTGCCCCACCTGAGTCAGAGCTTCACGCATGTACATTCCCCAGATGGTGTGCACCACACCCATAAGGTGTGAATATACCTATCCCCTCCTCTTCCTTCCCATCTGCCCTACACCCAATGAATGTTATTACTATATGTGTCATCACTTAAATGTGTACTTATTATTTTAACATATTTCCTAGAATTTGTCTTTTCATTCTTATCACCATTTAAATTTTATCAAGTAATATCCAGCAAATTAAAATAGTATAATTATAGCAAAATTATATATGTATTTTTAATCTAAATCAGTGTTTTAAAACCTAGTATTATCTTTAGAAATACATACAAATATATGAGTATGACATTGTGATGTGTATATGCACGCAGATACATGCAAGCACACATACATGCATATATATAATGCATTATTACAAAACATATGTTACTACCAGTGACTATGTTGAACCTGAAAACTGAGATAATTTTTAAATAAGTGTAATTATTCTTTTTCTCCATCCTTGTGTTCTTCTCTATTCCATGTAGCAAACTGAATTCATTGCTAGAGAAAGTAACAGGTCAAGAAATCAATAAAGGGCGAATACACAGTCTACAACTCTACTTTCTCTTTTCTCCCACAATGTGCACTTTTTCTCATTTCTAGATATTCAGGGCCATTTGATATGCAACATTCACTATTTCTGAGTGGTCTCTTATTGATAACTTATTTTAGACCTACTTAATTTTATAAATTCCTGCTTGAATATATAATTTTGTTAGAAATAAATTTAGATATTGTTGTACAAGAATTTATGGCTTACCACTCCCCTGGCAGTTATAAGAGTTTCTACAATTACCCTAGCTCATTACTTTAAAATTAGAAATCTGGAATATAACAACGTAATGCTAAAAATAAGTAGTGCAACTTTTTTTATAGCCATGTACTTTTTTTAAGAATACTGGAATATGAAACAAAAAGCTTGAGTTCAAATTTTCAGTTTCAAAGTCTGATGCTTGGTTAATTAACTTAAATCTTCATGGACCTAGTTTTTCTTACTGTAAGATCAAAAGGCTTTTTCTAGACAAATTCTCATCAAAACACTGATAGCAAACTATAGAAATGAAATCACAAAAAAGAAAAAAAAGCAATTACCCAAAATTAGGAAATTGATAAATGTAATGTAGTTGATTATTTGGTGCCTTAAGTAAATTTTAGAATTGACATTATATATAGCATATAATGGTGGACAACAGTCCTTAAGTTATGGCATGAACAATAACATTATCAAATGTTATGAATGTAAGTTGACAATGAAAATATAAATATGAAAGAAATTCTTGAAATAAAAAATACTATATTTTATTGTGTTTTTATCTTGTTTTAGAATTACGTATATTTTCTCACACTTTTCTACTTTTTGTTTTATAAAATTATTATATTTCCTTTATCATCAGGAAAATTGTGCTATTTTTACCAAAAAAGAGTTGATGTTTTATTAGTATATATCAACATGATGTTATCTCTATCTTTTGCCTAGTTATCATTAGCCAGGATAAATTGTGAGTACCCTGAGAAAAATAATCACAAAGAAGGCTAAGCAATAATGTATCCTTAGTTGGTCTTTCACTTAACCCTATGGTAGAGCTTCTGCATGCTGAGCTAGAAAGCAAGGGTGGTCCCTTTCTTCTATTCTAGGCAGGATAAAGTCTGGAAATAAGTCTTTTGTTTAAATCCAAACACAAGTTTTCTATTTATTTTCTGGATATTTGTACACTATTTATTATGCACCTGTCATTTATCAGCAGTCTTCTGAGCAGAAGGAAAAATAAAAATAACCTCTTGACTTCATATTGTTTATATTATAGTGGCGGAGGTAAAGAGATAGATATTAAACACGTAAACACATAAAAGATAAGTTGCAATGGATAGTAAGACATGAATAAAGTCCAAAGCTTGAATTCTTAATGGAGAATTGAGAGGAATCAAAAGATGTGATGATTGATCCAGAAATGTGCCCCACATCAGAGTCCAACCCTTCAACCCTACATAAACCAGGGGTTTAGCACATCATCCCTGGATCTTTGAGCTTGGGACATCGGACAAAGGAGAAGGAGGTTATAGAAAGCAACATCCAAAGTAGAGCATATGTATGAAGAAGGGAGGAGAAGAGAATTCATGGAAGAAAAGATAAAATATAGTAGGGATTTCGTCTAAAAGAAGAAAGCCTGGATCTATGTCCCATTGGGAGTTGTGGAAATGAGAAAGTAAGAAAGAAAAACAAAGTAAGAAAGAGAATCAATCAATCAAGAAATGAATGAGCATTTTCCAGGGAAAAATGAACCTGGCTATTACTTCCACTTCCATATGGAAAGAAAACATAAAAGGAAAGGAGTTCTCTAAGAAAGGAAATCAAAGAAAGTGGCCACCACTTTGTACCACTCTGATCATATTGGAAAGAAGCCCCAAAAGGAACCCAACTATGTATACTCCAAAATTTAACTTAGCATACCAATATTACTCATTGTCATGGCAGCTAAAACATTTTAGTATTCTAAAACCTAAATAGCCCTTCTTTTCCCTGAGGATGGAGTGATTTGACCAATTTTTGAAGCCTTAGAGAAGATGATATAGAGGACTCTTGAGTTCTCCCTGGAAATTTAACAGAGATTATGTTTCAAAGGAGTTATGATCTAAGATATATAATTTAGAAGTTACAAATCCACCAGAAACACAACCATCAAATGGCTTTGTCCAAGACTACTATATAGGAATACTAAATGGAGGACAATTGAAAGGTGAGTCCCTTCAGCCACTATAATTATATTAATATTTCTTATTCTTTACTGGATATAATGTAGGCCCTAAATATCTGTTTTCAAAATGTACCTCACACCAGTCTATTCACTGTAAATACTTTTATTAATGTTTTAATGTGTTGTCTAACATTTAAAACCTGATTATCTCATATAAACCAAACACTTAACTATGTATTTTTCATATATGCACTCCTATAATTTACAAGGATATATATGCATGCATATATAGCCTCTTATATGTCAGTTGTTTATAATTATTCAAAAATTTTACACAAAAAAACCCAGGCTCAGTTTCAAATAAGGAAATCACTGAGTATTGGAACCAGAACTGAAATCCAGATCTTACTTCAAAGCCTATGTACTTTTTACTGACGAAAGTTCTCCTCAGACATGATGGCAATGATAATCCTGTATCTCTTACAGGCCTCTTTACTTTAGAAAGCGTTTTTATTTCTTTTATGTCAGGTAATCACATCATCAGCTCTGAGAAGATAGGATAAGCATTTTTATTCCCATTTGACAGGAAAATGCTTTGAATGTAAAAAGTGCTATACAAATATAATGTGGCATTATCAGTATGTGAAAAATAAACTTGACTGGCAAACAATTGAAACATAATATTTACTGCGCAATTCTTTGATTTCCTGCATCAAGATCCCATTGCTTTTCATAAGGTGTATAAGGCTACATCGACAGTATGTATTTAGTGATAAAATACAATCTTAGTTGATGGTAAAGTTGTCAAATGAACAAAATCTATAACTACCAACATTTGTGCTAAAACTTCAGTTGTTCCCAGTGAAATGCTGCTTCAGAACACCAACCTCCATTGTTTTAAAGTACTTTTTAAAATTTTCTACACAATGCAATCTTTTAGAATTCCTGAAGTTAAACGAAGCATAGATTGGGGACATCCACCATTCTCATCACAGCTGCTACAACATCATGGAACACATTGCAAGCTCAATGGGAAAGAAATTAACTGCCCATCTGTGCAGTGTACATTTCTTGGCTTCTCATGCTTGATTAGTGGGAGGATTTTTAAGTATGTGATAATCCAACCATTTCACAGAGATTTTGTGTGAAATCTGGACATGAACAATAAAACACAAAATCTTTCCTTTACCTGAAATTTTCTAAAAGCAAGTGGCACCTAATGGAAAAATAAATTATGTTATTGCAACTTAGCAAAGTATTTTAGAGAATTAGTGTCTCTGAGTAAGATAGTTAAGGATTAATGATCTCAAAACTAGCATTTGATGGCCACTATATGTGGGGTTTTCAGGGTACAGGGATGAAGTAATACTTATAGTATGTGAAGGAGGTTAAATTATTTTTTTTTCATGACAAAAATATAAATGCAGCCTGAGAATCAAAACGTTTGCATATGACTTTGCTAGTCTGCATATGCTATTATATCAAAACATGAATGAATTCTGTCCTAGCAAACAGAAAACTCTTCTCAGAAGAAAAGTCAACAATTATAATTAATGGGCTTATAATAGTAAAGGTAACAAAATTAGTGGAAATGTAAAAAGCAACAATCACTGTAATAAAATATTTTATGGCAAAATGTTTGAGATATTTTTAAATTATTTTTATTCTATAGTGTACAGCCTGAGCAAGTACTAAGAGATGGTGAAATAAATGTGTAGCATGTTCAGGTTCTGTCAACATTTGTCATTTGTCTACTTTGTGGAGCAGAAACATAAAAGTTTGGAAAATAAAAAAATAAATAAAGGAGAGATAGACATCTAAATCAAAAATACACTCTTTACTTTGCAACCAAAAATAGAAAGGTAATATATGTGGCAAAATATTGCATATTACGCAGTCATAGCCTGCAAATTAATTCGTTATTTAAGTAATTTTTAGGCCTTCCGTGAAAAGGAAAAAAGAAGAGAATGAAAATACTAGTCCTTTCAATATAGTTAACAATCAAATTATTTCTAAATGTCAGCTCCTTTCCCTCTACATTTTAAGGAAGGACTTTAAAAACAAATGAGATGTAGCTTTGCTAAAATAGAAGCTAAAGAGTTGGGAATGGGGATCAACTAGCCACCTGGGTAAATTTAGAGTTTAATTTTAAAAAGTGTGCTTTGTCAGTTTTTAAAGCAAAAATCCTATTTAAAAATCATCTAAATTTCAATTACTTACTATTATACAACAAGCATTTATTCTCATGCTTACAGGTCTATGGCTGAGAAGAGGCTTGAGTAAACTCAGCTGATCTTGGATAGGTAGTTCTGCTTCAAACAGTGGTTAGGTTCAGCTTAGATCCATCCTGGGGATTGGCCCCAAGTCTATGTGATGTGTCTTTTATTTTACTTGGTTAGAAACTACCCAAGGCTTGTTCTCTTTGGAATGGCGGGTGTGCAAGGGCCAAGCCAAACTACAAAGGCACATTTCAAGGCCTTAAGACACCACAACCACTTCTAATCTACTGGCCAAAGCAAGTTTCATGGCCAATCCCTGAGTCAAAGATTTAAGAAAATACACTGTGCTATGATGAAAGTAGGTACTAAAGGCATTCAAAAAGCCACAATATACAATATAGATTGAAGTAGAGAATTCATGGAAGAAATATATAACACACCCTTAAATAGCTCTTTGCTGCCTGCAGTGAAAATCACAGGCAGAATGGAGGAATTGGTTCACTAAACATTTTGTTCTGTGATAAAAATCCTGAGATTTGCATTGATCTTATTTTCAACACAAACTGATTACCTCAAGTGAATACAAAGAATCTTTGAAGAAACCGACCATCATAACTATCTGAATAGGGTGAAGGTTGGGAAGGCTGATACTAAAGGATCTCAGCTAGACATAGAGTATCCAGTAAGGATTATTTATTTTTTGCTTTCAGCTTTACTCTGACTTTGATTTTTCATACTTTGCTGCCAGCAGGATATAAATGTATAGGGAGATATCCAACCAGGAAAACAAAGTTATCTATCCATGAGTAGGTATTAATATTTCTCTTTTAAATTATTTTTTAAGTTGCACTAAACATTACATATCAGTACTAAATAAACCAGAAATACAGAGTAAATTACAAATAAGTTCTTGTGTGTGATCTAAATTCTCAGTCCATTACTATTGTCTACCATATTTTAATTAAGCATAAATTATATGTTAGCCACTTTGTTTACCTATGTTGATAAAAGGATGAATATGACACGTGTTCCTGAATGAAGAGGTGTGCTCTTGAACTTAATCATCTTAGACAGTCTTTCTATATTTCTAGTGGTTGTTTTTTTTTCTTTTAAGAAAAATGCACAATAATAAAAAATACACTTCATTAGGGTTTATGAATGTGAGTTTTAGCTCTAAATCTGTCTCTAATTAGGCTAGAACATACTGTATCTACTTCCCCTTCTAGAGAGTTGGAATCGTGGTATCTGCCACACACATATTATTAGGATTTCCATGATATGCAAATAGAATTGTAGATAATATCAAATTAAACAGAACTATGAAATTTACCCTTTAGTGTAGATTTTACTAGTGATTCTTTGGTCACTTGAGTAAATAATAAAACTTAACATTTGTATCTTGCTTTGAAATTTTAAAAAATATTTTCACATATGTTATTGTGGTTGACAGAATAATGACCTTCCAAGCATGTCTATGTCCCAATCCCTGGGACATGTGAATGTTCTTCACATAGTAAAAGAGACTTTGCTCGTATGATTAAGCTAAGTAACTTGAGTTAGTGAAGTTATCTTAGGTTATCTAAATAGATCTGATGTAATCACAGGGTCCTTGTGAGAGGGTGGCAAGAGGGTCAATGTGAAAAGAACACAACGTACTACAAGCAGAGTTAGAGTGATGTGACCACCAGCCAAAGAAAGTGGAAAGTAGACAGCATCTAGACTGGAAAAAGTAAGGAACTGATGCTACTCCTAGAAACTCAAAAAAGAACTGGCCTGCTGATGCATTGGCATTAGCCCAGTGAGACTGATTTTGGACATCTGGTGTCTAAAACTAAAGATAATAAGTTTGTATTGTTCTAGGTTCATAAATATGTAGTAATTTGTTCCAGAGAAATAGAATCAATAGGAGATACCTATAGAAAATGTGTGTGTGTGTGTGCACGTGTGTGTATGTGTGTGTGTAGATCAGGCATCCTCAAACTACAGCCAGCGGGTCACATGTGGGCCACCTAGCACATTTATCCAGCCTTCCAGGTGTTTTTGCCACCACCGCCTGTCCTGCTTAGCAGCTGACTTGTCCCGGGCCTATAGTGTGCACTCTACAACGGTCTGAGGGATAGTGAACTGGCCCCCTGTTTTTTTTTTTTTTTTTTTTTTTTGAGACAGAGTCTCGCTTTCTTGCCTAGGCTAGAATGAGTGCTGTGGCGTCAGCCTAGCTCACAGCAACCTCAAACTCCTGGGCTCAAGCAATCCTCCTGCCTCAGCCTCCCGAGTAGCTGGGACTACAGGCATGCACCACCACGCCCGGCTGATTTTTATATTATATATATTAGTTGGCCAATTAATTTCTTTCTATTTTTATGGTAGAGACGGGGTCTCGCTCAGGCTGGTTTCGAACTCCTGACCTTGAGCAATCCGCCCGCCTCAGCCTCCCAGAGTGCTAGGATTACAGGCGTGAGCCACCGCGCCCGGCCTTGGCCCCCTGTTTTAAAAGTTTTAAGACCGCTGGTGTAGATATCCATTAAAGGAGATTTATCATGAGGAATCATCTCACAATATTTTTAGAGGCTATGAAGTCCCAAGATCTGCTATCTGGAAGATGAAGACCCAGGAAAGTCAATTCAAACCTAAAGGCCTGAGAACCAGGGAAGCTATTAATATAAATCTTAGTCTCAGGACAGGAGAAGTTGAGATGAGATGTGCCAGCTCAGTGAGGCAGGAAAAAAGGGGCAAATTCTTACTTCTTCAGCCTTCTGTTCCATTGAGGCTCTCAACATATTAAATGATACCCACCCACACGAGGAAGAGTTATCTACATTATTATGTCCACCAATTGAAATATTAATTTCATGTGAAAATACCCTCACAGACATACTCAGAAATATTATAATATTTGATCTGGGCACCCCATAGCTCAGTTAAGTTGACATAGAAAATTAGCCACTGCAAGCCTTATTAACTTGGCACACATACTCATCTCTTTTTACCATACCTAATAAACACATAAAGATAATAATAAGCTCATAATTCCACTTAACATGTTACAACTATCCTGCACACAAATGACAAATGCACAGCCTCTTTCCCAGAAGAGGATATAAAGTCCTTGAGTGATGTTTACTCTTCTCCTTGATATTCAGTTGCTAACTACTATGATACATTATTAACAATATTAGGACATGAATATAGTTTTCAAAAGAAGACAGAATAATGGCCAGCAAACATTTTAAAAAGTGCTCAACATCTCTAAGCATTAGGGAAATGGAAATCAAAGCCACAGTGAGATATCACCTAAACCCAGTGAGATTGGCCTTTATCAAAAAATCCCAAAGCAACAAATGCTGGCAAGGATGTGGAGAGATAGAAACACTCTTTCACTGCTGGTGGAACTGCAAATTATTGCAATCTTTGTGGAAAAGAATTTGGAGATGCCTCAAAGTAGAACTACCATTTGATCCAGCAATAGCACTATCAGGCATCTATCCAAAGAAACAAAAGTCATTCTATAATAAAGACATCTGCACTCAAATGTTTATGTCAGTACAGTTCACTATTGGAACGATGTGGAAACAACCCAAATGCCTGTCAATACATGAGTGGATTAACAAAATATTATATATGCATACAATAGAAGACTACTCAATTATAAAAAATGATAGTGATCTAGCACCTCTTATATTTTCCTGGTTAGAGCTTAAGCCCATCCTCCGAAGTGAGGTATCACAAGAATGGAAGAATAGGCACCACATGTACTCACCATCAAATTGGCACTAACTGACCAACACTAAGGTGCTCACACAGTAGTAATATTCTTTGGAACCTGGGGGGTGGGGGTGGGTAAACTTACAACAAATATGCAGTGAGCATTGTAGGGGAGAAAAGGCACACCTCAAATAATGGTTTGGGTGTGGCAAAGTCAGAACATGTAACTAAAATTTTTGTACCGCCATAATATCCTGAAATAAAAATAAATAAATAAAAAATAAAGGCAGAGTAAAAAGCCAAAAACACATATAATATTTAAAAACTATGATATTAAATCAATACATCTTATGTGGTATGGGAATATGAGGGGAAAGAAAACAAGGATATATTAATCTATTTATCTACCTATCATCTATCTATCCTCCACCTACCAGGGAGCTAGCTGATCACTCCAGGGAATGGTGCCAAATTTAGGGCTCAGTGTTGGTCTCTGCTACTGGTAGATTGGGCATTTGGTAGAGGCCATAGCCAGGTAGACCTTGGTAGGTGTTAAGTCCCTATTGCTAATTTTATGCATAATCTCCATCCTTGACACCATGGCTGCTCTTCACATGAACCCATTGGGCAATGACAGGCGTCTATAAAGAGAAGAAGCTAACTGACATTCACAGAACAGGTCATCCTATCCATTTGTTAAAATACTCATCTGCCAAGGTTACCTTTCAGTGAGTATTCACATTTTTATGTTTTTTGTCTATTCAGAGAGGATATCTCTCCCCCATATTTTTATGAGCAATTTTTCTATCATGTTCCCTGACCATCCAGCCAAATCATTGGCCACAGATCATGAATTGATATATGGCCATTACTCTGGCCAGTTCTCTTTCTAAACAAAGTGAACAACCAGGTGCACTGCTTAAAGTTCTGCCTGTTGGGAGAATTTATATTTACCACTATCCTTAAGAAATATCCTAGAGGGGGGCTGTAGTTTTTTCTCTGCCAACTTTTGGCTAGTGCCAGCACATCCTGTAGAGCTATCTAGAAATGAAGCCTGAGTCTTTCTTCCTCTGTCAACTGCTTATAGGGAACTATCTGTGAGGCCGAAGATGCTGGCTGGGAGAGAGAAGGCATTGTAGTAGGAATGGACACCAGGGACATTTGAAACACTCTTTCAGGTAACTTACTGGTGGCTTCAGGGCTTCCTTGGCCCATTCACTTGACAGAATGTTGTTGTGCACACCTAAATTTATGATTTCACAGGTCAAATAACACCCAGCTTATAATGAGCAGCTCAGGTTGCATGGTAAATTGATAGCCCATGATTAAAAGTTTAGTCTCTACTAAGACCCAGTAGGAGGCCAAGAGCTGCATCTCAAAAGGAAAGTAGTAATCATCAGAAGATGGCAGGCATTGCTCCAAAATCCTAACTGCCTCTGCTGCATTTCACATAAAAGGGCCTGTCAAAGACACAAAACAGCATCCCTATTTGCTACTAAGACTTTGAGCACCATTGGATCTGCTGAATCATATTGTCCAAGTAGCCGAATATCCTGCACAGCAGCCTGAATGTGTTGCAGAGCCTTCTCTTATTCTGAGCCCCATCTAAAAGTAGCAGTCTTTGGGATCACTAGGTAATGGACCAGAGTAACATATCCAGGGAATATGTTGCCTTTTATTTTATTTATTTATTTAATTTGCAGTTAGTCTTTCCCACTGTTTTCCTTTTTTCTGTTTTTCTTTATTTTTATTTCGGGATATTACAGGAGTACAAATGTTTAGTTTACATGTATTGCCTTTGCCCCACCCAAGTCAGAGCTACAAGCATGCCCATCCCCAGACAGTTCACACAACACCCATTAGGTGTGAATATACCCATCCTCTCCACCCCCTCCCACCTGCCCAACACCCAATGGATGCTACTACCATATGGACACATAAGTGTTGATCAATTAGTACAAATTTGCCTCTTAAATCCAAAAAGGCCAACTAGGTTTTACATTTCTTTCTTTCTTATAGAAGGGGCCTGATGCAACAACTTATTCTTTACCTTATATGGGATATCTTGATGTGCTACATAACACTGAACCTCTAGAAATTTCACTTACATAGAAAGCCCTTATAGTATAATCAGAATTATTTCGCATCCTGTGACACACAAATGTCTTACCAATAAATCTAGAGTAGTCACTACTTCTTGCCTACTAGATGAAATCATCATAATGTCATCAACATAATAAACTAGTGTGATATCTTGTGGAAGGAAAATGCATCAAATTTCCTGCTAACTACATTATGAACTGAGACTGGAGAGTTGATATACCCCTAAGATAAAACAGTGAAGGTATATTACTGGACTTCCAGCTAAAAGCAAACTGCTTCTGGTGGCCTTATGGACTGGTATGGAGAAAAATACATTTATTGATCAAGAGCCATATACCAGGTATTAAAGGATGTGTTAATTTACTCAAGCAATAAAACTACAGTTGGTACAGTAGCTGTAGTTGGAGTCACCATTTTGTTAAGCTCACAATAATCCACTGTAATTCTTCAAAATCCATCTATCTTCTGTACATGCCAAATATGCGAGTTAAATAGGGATATAGTGGCAATCACCAACTCTGCAGTTTTTAAGTCTTTGATAGTGGCACTAATTTCTGAAATCCTTCTATTGCTTTTGATTTTCTATGTTCCTAGACAAAGACAGTTCTATTGGCTTCCTTTATTTGTTCCAACATAATAGCCCTCACTTCATTGGCCAGGAATACCAGTGGAGGGTTCTGCTGTCTGCTAAGTATGATTTGACTTCTTTAACCACCTGGATCTGAATCAGTAATTCCCTGTTTAAGATATTGCTTTTATTTTTACAAAATATTTTTATGACTCAAATGGAAGGAGGAGTGTCTAACAGTTGTATATATGTTTCTTCTATTTCACAGGCTGTTGCATCTCTGGATGTAGTTGTTGAGTCTTTATAGCCATGGTATCACTATTTGTGTGGAATTCCCTATTGATCATGTCTGAAGAATGGTTTCCTGCAATACATTACAATAGTAGCCATTCCTGATCTTTCTTATTCTCTCTCAGTGTCTCTTACACATCCAGGCCAGTACCACAGCATAGATAAGAAAGCAAGGTACCCATGCTTTATGGACAGAAGAGAATAATCTTTCACCATTCTCTTCTTTCCCATTAAACTTGTAAAATATTAGGAAAGATGGCATTTTTCTTGATTTAGAAATCCAGGTAAGTTTATCTGTCAAATTATAAAAATGAAGTAGGAAATATATGTTTTTTTGCCAAAATATGGAGAATGTTTAGTTACAACAAACAAAATAAACAATGAGAAATAATAATAATAACAGAAATCTAAAGGATGCAGTTATGGACATGTTGGTTAAAAAGTTGTCCTTAAATACATTTACACGTTTTTTTACATGCATGATGGAGTTTCAGTTTGATAATGGAATTCAATATTTTACTAAAATTTCAGCCTAGAAATGGCATATTGTGCCTATAGATTTCATACACTGAGGATAAAATTTAGGGACATCATCATTTTATATTACCGTAGGATTCATTGAAAGCCTATGAGGCCTTAACATTGTTGGATCAATAATCCAATTCTGAATTTGAATTCTGAATTACAGCTTGAATTCTGAATTATAGCTTCTACTTTTTACTTCCTTTGGAAATAATCTTAAACTTTCTGTATTTTTTTCTCTCATATGTAAAATTAATAATGGTGCTTAGTCTGTATATTTATTTTTACCATTGAATCAGCTAATACCAGTTAAAATTTTTAGCACAGTCCTTGGCACCTAGTTCTCAATAGATGTAGGCTAAATAGATTATAGCCTTCAGTATGCTATGGATGACTGAGAAAGATGTGTGGTTGTGACATGAATAATTAACCTGGTTGAAGAAATCACTATGGATCAAAGAACAACTAAAACAGAGATGAATGGTTTCTCTACAATGATACTTTCTATAGGTTGCAGGGTAATGTCAGAGTAATATATGAAAAGAAGGGCCTGAATATTTGTGTCCTGCTGCTGAAGTTCAGGAAGAGGATATCTTTTCATCCTTTTAGGAGGATCATGTATGCAGTGTCCAGGTGCAGGTGTCCAGGTGTGGGGTGTCCAGTGCATTAATAAGCATCTGTATGTTGTAATTTGGGTCAGGCAGGATATAGATCTATAGTGATTTAACTATTTTTACCTTAATATTATATGGATTGGTGAATAGTTACATAAAATTACTGTTCCCTATTCTTCTTGGATATATTTATTTTGAACAGATGTAATTCTCTATTCTATCCTGCCTTAAATATATTTTGTTAGATATTTCCTATGCTATTCTTAAAATACTATCTCAAATTATATATCCTTCATATATAATGATTGAAAATTATAACTTATTTTTCTGGTTTTATATAAAGCAACTGTGTGAGACAAAAGCAATCCATTTTACATGAATAATTGAAATGTCTACCTTATAAAAAAACATTCTGTATTTAAATTTTATTCTTTACTAGGTTAATACCCATTAGAGCCAAGTTTCCACTAAATATTCAATAACTGCTAGAGATCTCAAAATTGAAGAATATACTTTCAAATTTATTAACTTAAGAAACTATCTATTATTGTGCTTTATAACTGCCTAGGACTATTATTCCAAACATAAGATATATGATAGGTCATGAGACTATTTTGTGTTTTCAGGTTAGTCCTAACTCAAGTAATTGCTTTTAAAAACCCCACTTTTAACTATCCATAATATATAATCACCATTCTTCCTTCATGCAACAGATTAAAGCAGCTTGCAAGTTATAAAACTGATTTAATTCTGTGTAGTAAATGCCTTTCCTCAAAATTTAAACTCCTGTTCTTTTTTTTATATATCAAGAATATTTCTTGGTAATAAATATCATTTTGTTGCTGGAGTCTTTTGCAGCTTTGCTATTTCACAAACTGTATATTTTCAAAATTTTTTATTATTCATAAGAGAGTTCAGAATTGCTGTTCTTTCTATTGCTACAGGATGATTGCTTGTTTTCTCTCCTGGGACATATAAATGCATGAGAGAAGCTACTCCTGGGAAAAGTTGGATCCAGAAGAGGGTGCTAAAACTATGTGGTGGAGCCTACTAACAAATAAAGCAAAACAAAATAAAATAAATCTTGAGGTAAGTCATGTTGTGCATGGAAATTTTATATCTTTATGCAATAATTTTAAATGTTATTTTTATTTTTACTATTCCCCCATCACCCTTCCCTTTTGTAAATGAAATTCAATCTGCCAATGCTTACATTTATCTTATTAGGTTTTGTGGTTGGTAGTAACTGTTGGTTTTACCAGATATTTAATTTCAATAGCTGTATATGAATGTAGTACTACTCTTACAATTACATGGTACTAGGTACTACACAAAATGCATTCTGGTCACAGAAAAAATAAATAAACAAAAAATATACCTCATCCTTTCAGTATGACAACAATCTTTGAGAAATTAGAGAACCATCACTTTATATATTATGCTTCATTTCAAACAATATAATTGCAAAGCACTTTCACATATCACAAACTTTTGCCCAAGTTTTATAGAAGGGTAATTTGTGCATCAAAATTTTAAACTGAATTGCTATTAGTTGGGGAAGAATTGCCAGATATCAGAATTGAATGCAAATCTTCTGATTCCAAATATTCCTATAGCTCTTAGAGACTGACATATGACATGCAAATATTAATAAAAAATAAGAACAATATTACAACTTATGATTTGAAATATTATGATTAAAATAGAAAAGTGCATATTATGCTTAAGGTTTAATAAACCCTAAAAAGTTGAAAGTTTAGTTATACTATGTAAGTTCTGCATATTTTTGTCTATAAAGTTTTGTTTCGGTCATGAGCTGGAGTGTATTTATTTTGTGTGTTTTTGCCTTTTTTCCCCTAACTTCACCAATTGGGCTCAGCTCAAAGTATGGGAAACCTGGTATAGTTCTAAATATTAAAATATTACCATGTGCTTATAACTATGCTAAAGATCACAGAGTGTGTATGGCATAGCCCTAGCCCTCACCAAGTTGATAGTCTAATAGGGAAGACATGTGTCATCAGATTATTTCAATGCATGAATAAAAGAGTTGCCCAGGAAGCTACAGGATTACAGCTGGAAAAATAATGCCTGAATTTGTCTTGCTTTTTGTAGTTCTTTTAAAACATTTGCTCACTTTACATAAAAGCCATGTTATAGAATCTGACTTTTTTTAACTTCAATAATTATGTGCTCTGATGAAAGAAGTTCCCTGAGTTTCTGGCTTTGGCTCTACAAGTATCCAAGGGAACTGTTCAAGGCTTTATGCCTCAGTGGCTAAATTTATCCCTTAATAATGCCTTCTTTTTAGGTGGAAAAGGAATTTGAGAACAGTGGATCACATTTTCTTTCTCTTGCATCTCATGTGTTAAACTGGCCTCCTCTAGGTGGACACTCTAAATGCTATGCAGGTAACTAAAACCCTGTGAAACTATTCAAACTTTAACCTAACCACTTGAATGGGGGGGGGTGTATAATCCATATAGCACTTAAAACACTGCTCTGTAACTGCCAAATTACTACCTGTATCTCCAAGATCTCCTCAAAGATCCTCCTCACAGAGATTTCCATACGCACTGTTTTAGTCATTGACCCTGGCACTGGTACAAGTACATAGTTTAATATGCTCAATAAACATATGTGAAATTAACTGAGACACGACTTGGAACCAGCTCCTGAAACTGAAAGACTTTTTCTTTCACTGCTAGGATATCAGTAAAGCTGTTTTCTAACCTGTGAAGTTCCTGAAAAAAGAAGGGGAAAATAAGTTTTATAATATAATACTAAGTAGCTACTTAAAATAGCTTCAAATCGTTTTAAAAGGCTTGTTCCTTATGTAGGCACTTGATTTGGGGAAACACTTGATTCACTTTGGTTATTCAAGGCTGTATCTTTGATATAAAATTCTAAGTCTCTAGCTGGGTACTATAAATTGTCAGTGAGTCAGACTCCCCAGGGAGCAGATATGCATCGCTGATGGCACAGGCAGAGAGGAAAGGGCATGCGACAAAGAGCAGATGAGAGGATTACTAATATCACCTCCATCAGCAAAACTCACACCTCATGAAAAGCATACACTGGGCTATAGAAGAACTGGACTACAGCTTGGCCATGCTGTTGAACAAAGGAACACTCAAAGTAGTTAAAAATTTAGCATGTTACTGTAACTATACCAGCCTTTTTTATTGGTGTTGGCCTAAGGTATCCTATACATTCTTTTATTTTCATTATTTTTGTGTCCTCCTATTTAAAGTTTTAGAGTTTTATCTTTAATTTTCCTTTATCAAAATTTACATCTTACATCAAATTTGATCATCAAACCTAGTATTATTTGTAAACTTTGATTTCATTATTTAAACCTTTTGAAATTAAGTGGTAACAACGAGGCCCAATAGAGTCAACTTCCATCCTTGGGATGCACTTCTACATTTTAATTACAGAGTGGTATAGTCAGTTACTTTTTGATCTAAATGAAGAGGTTGGTTAGAGTGAAGAAACTTACTAATAGTGTCATTTAATTAAAAGACAGTATTCTCATTACAACCCTTTCTTTTAGATGATTAATAATGTATCCATGAAAAATCATGCTGAGTCCATTATGTTTCCAAAAATATATTCTCATAGCTAATAAGTGTGAATGGTAAAAAAAAAATGTATTTTACAATATGTAAATCAGTGTTTCAAAAGTATTTTCTATTTAATTTTAATGAATTGTTATACTTATTATTAGTAGTATATTTTGGGTAAGATTCACACATGTGTTTATTTAAAATGAGTTCTTTTTAGAAATATATGTATGTATATATGTATATATGATTTAAATGATTCTTCATAAATAATACTAAAATTGTTTGTTTTTCTTTTTAACAAGTTGAGAATATTTGGAACTCTTCCACATCTCAGGCTTTGAACGGAATGAGTTTCTTGTGATTTCCTTTTAGTCTTATTTTCTTTTAGCCTTCTCTAGCTAAAAGCCTGTTTAGGTAGCTACATAGTAGTAGTCTGTAGAAAGGCAACATGGAAGAGTATGTATTCCTCCAATAGAGCATTTAATTTATTAGGTTTGGTATCTTTACAAAAGTGCTGAAAGAATTCTGTAAGCTGTGAGCAGTGGTTCCTAACATTTTGGTACCAGGGACTGGTTTGATGGAAGACAGTTTTTCCATGGACCAGGCTGGTGAGGCAGGGTGTCATGGAGCAGTGGGGTGCAGAGCTAAGGTGGCAGTGGGAGGCCTTTCCTAACAGGCCACAGACCAGTACCAGGCTGCAATCCGGGGTTTGGGGACTGCAGCTAGAGGACATCTGGATGAGTTTGATATTCCTATACTTAGTATTATAAAATCCTTTTGAGCCAAATGGATTTTTAAAATTTTATTTGTAAGACACTTTTAGTAAATCTAGGTGATCAGATAAGATTGGTATCAATTATTTTTGATTTAGCAATTGCTAATCTTCGTGTGATTATCATTTTTACATTTCACCATATTCACCGATGACATATCAACAAAGACGGGGAAATCTGACCAGTTTCAGACAATAAAAAGATGTCTCTTATGTGATGGCTATTCAAAGCAAAGTTAGTGATAATGTTTTCTTTTCCTTGATTTCAAGTTTGGGGAAGAGTGGAACATTTATTTGTTCCGGGAAGTAAGGAAATTATATATATATATATACACACATATATATATACACATATATATGTATGTATATATACACACACACACACATATATAGTGTGTATGTATGAGTATATACACACACGTGTATACACACAATACATATATATGTATTATATGTATATATAATATATATGTGTATGTATGTATTATATATACACATATATGAATGTATATTTGTATATAACAGAGTTGTCACAAAGAAACATGTGCCAGATCAAAAAAATGTTACTAGCCATATCTGGGACAAATTCTTTTTCCTCTTTTTTTTTTATTTTAGCATATTATGGGAGTACAAGTGTTAAGGTTACATATATTGCCCATGCCTCGAGTAAGAGCTTCAAGCGTGCCCATCCCTCAACATAAAAAACATTTGCACTTGAATATTTATAGCAGCACAATTCACAATTGCAAAGTTGTGGAAACAACCCAAGTGCCCATTAACACATGAGTGGATTAATAAAATGTGTTATTTGTATACCATGGAGTACTATTCAGCTCTAAGAAACAATGGTGATATAGCACATCTTGTATTTTCCTGGATAGAGTTGGAACCCATTCTACTAAGTGAAGTATCCCAAGAATGGAAAAACAAGCTCCACATGTACTCACCAGCAAATTGGTACTAACTGATCAGCACCTAAGTAGACATATAGTAATAACATTTATTGGGTGTTGGGCAGGTGGGAGGGGGGAGGAGGGGACAGGTATATACATACATAATGAGTGAGATGTGCACCGTCTGGGGGATGGTCACGCTTGAAGCTCTGACTCTATTGGGCAAGAGCCTTATGTGTAACCTTAACATTTGTACCCCCATAATATGATGAAATAAAAAAAAAATTAAAAACAGAGCTACCATAAAAAAAAAAAGAATTACAGTTTCCTATGTAACAAAACATGGCAATACAAACAAGCATTTCCAATGGATTTAATTTGTTTGTAGGAACTATGCAAAAAATAAATAAATAAGCTCAATTTCACTCATAGTGAGAGAGTAGCAAATTATTGTAAAACTATACCAAGATACTGTTTTTTAAATCTATCTGATAAAACTCTGAAAGTTTGACAACACACACTGTTGGCAATATTATTGGGAAACAAGCCCTCTCACATGTGTCGATGATATAAATTGATGTCCAAACTGAGGAAAAAATTCAGCAAAATCTATTAAAACTGCAAATTTAATATGCATGTGACTTTTGACCCAGCAATCCCACTTCTGGGATTTTCTTTTATGAAAATGCTGATACTCATATAAAATGATATATACAAAGTTTTGTTTTAATTGAAATACAATTCATGAACCATAAAATTCTCCATTTTAAAGTGTACAATTCAGTGTTTTCTAGTATATTCACAAGGTTATGATACCATGACCACTAACTCCAGAATATTTTCATCATTCCTCCCACCTCCAATCCCAAACAACCATTAATTTACTTTCTGTCTCTGTGAATTTGCCTATTCTAGACAATTCATACAAATTAAATCATATAACATAAAAAAAAATCTTGAAAGGGATCCTTACAACTTTATGATTAGCTTATCTGATTTTCTGATGTATTCAATCAGAACAATACTTTTTTTCTGTATACACAATTTTAGGTACATCCCATAAATATTGTTATATCACATTTTAATTACTTCTCTATTTAAATTTTTAATATTTTAGTGTAATCCATAGGTCATTTAGAAATACATTGCTTATTTTTGAAAGATATGGGTATTTTAAAATTATGTTTTGATCTTTAGTTCCTAGTTTTATCCCATTACTATGCATATTTGTGTATGTTTAAGAGACCATGTGTTTTATAGTTGTTGACAAATGATTTGTCATCTGTCCATTTCATAAATTACTGAGAGAAGTGTAGTGAAATCACTACAATTGTGCCTATTTGTATTTCACCCTTTAATTTTGTCAGATGGTTACTATTGTTACTTAATAGATTTGTATTATTGTAAAAACTTCTCTTTGCCTCTAGTAATACTACTTGTCATAACAAACCATGATTGTTTTAAAGTTTATGTGTGCTAACTTCATAATGTAAATCTGCTATTTTTCTGCTTCTATTAATTGCATATTCAATTTGTTCTTGGTCTTCTCACATGCTCGGTAAGTGCCAGATGCTCATTATATGAAACTATAAAGATAATTTGAGGCTTTAGTTAATACCATTTTTCTCCAGAGAGGACTTACTTTTGAATTTGCAGGTATCTAATATGATAGCATAAGAAATACCAATCACAGCCACCCTAACAAGATTCAGATGACTTGAAGCTTCAGTCCCTGTAAACATATTTTACTCAGGTCACTCTTACTAGTAGTGTTTAGTGCTTCCAACGGATTTCCAGGGCCCCAAGATATAACCATGCCTTAATTTCAGTTTGTGTCTTGCCAGCTCCTTAACTCTTTCAAAGACAAATTTAGCTTATTAGGCTCTCAGTAACTGCTTTAAGAATTGGACATGAATAAAGGAAAAATGCAGGGAGACCAAATGCTGAGGTCACGTCTCTAGGCTTCAATTCTACAAATCATGGATCTGGACTTTTCCAATCTTTTCTTCCTTACTAGTTATTCAATTTCTTGCAATGGAACCTCTCGGATTTTGTCATTTCTCTTAGGGAGAGAATTATCCTGAAGCAATTTTATCACCATTGTCAGAAGCAAAACAGTGGGCATATTTTAAATTTAATATGTCATTAGCAATCCAAGTTCAAGAGCAAAAATAAAATCAAGGTGTACTAATTTCTACTATTTATTTTTAATTGAGTATAAAGAAAAAGAGTAATAAATTTTGCTTAATCCTATGTTTAATCCAGTTCTTCAGAACTTAAGTTCAGGACAATTGCAAGAAGTTTTATAAGTAATTTCCCTGCCTGTGGACTCTTCCTATTGCAAGCCATACTTTAAACTCTTCCTAAAATATTTTCTAAAACAAAGTTATTTTTGTCATTCTCCTTATGAAGTTATTTTCACCATTTATACAATAAGTCCAAATGTCTTTATATAGCATTTCAAATTTTTTCTAGTGTGACTCCATCTCCATTTCCAAACTCATTTATGACTACAGCCCTAGTTTTCTCTTGACTCCATACATGATAGACTCCCATACATTGAACATATCCTGCATTATTTCTGCTTACAAAATTTTTGCTCAAGCTAGAGTACTCTCCAATATTTTTAAAATTATGAAAAGTTTCCTGCCCTGAAAGAAAGAAAGTGAAAAAATATGATGGATGTACATCAACAAAATACAGAGACAACATGAGAGTACTCTCGTTGGCCAAAGCTAGAACCACTAAGGAAAGAGAGAGAGAGAGAGAGAGAGAGAGAGAGAGAGAGAGAGAGAGAGAGAGAGAGAGATTGGATTAAAACCAGGAAAATAGAACAAATAGTTATAAGTCCACACTGATATAAATAAATAAATGGGAGACTAGATATATATCCCATGCAGAAAAATGCTGATTAATTTATGTAGATACTTTCTCTTCAAGGAGGTTGACCTTACCTTCCACCCATTACGTGTGATCTTCACTGTGTGAATTTCTTCCAAATAGTATAGTCTAGAAACGAGAATAAAATTAGGTAATTTACCAGTGGATAAACCTAGCAAACACTACCTCAGCCATGTGTTATGATTATATATTATAGTGTGATGAGAATGGCAATTTTACCTCAATGATCTTCCTATAAAAATCTCATAATCTTAGTCTAATAATGAGAAAGATATTGGACAAATCCAAGATGGGAGACATTCTACAAGGTATGTGATCAATACTCTTCAGAATTGTCAAAGTCATCGAGAACAAAGAAAACCTAAGAAACCGTTAGCCTCCTCTTAGTCCAGAAGAGGCTAAGGAGACATGACAACTAAATGTAATGTGCTACCCTAGATGGGCTCCTGCAACAAAAAACAGATATTGAGGAAAACTGATAAAATCTGGATAAAATATGGAGTTTTACTAGCAATAATATATCAACATTTGTTAATTAGTTGTGACAAATATAACACAGTCAAGTGGGATAACAATAGGTATAATTATGTACAGAGTACATGGAAAGTTTCCAAACTGTCTATACAACTTATCTGTAAATGTAAAATTCTTCAAAAATATACATTAAAAAATCATTCTTTAAAATCAACATGGTGCCTACTAACATTCCTATAATAGTTTTATTAATCATTTGCCAAAAATGTAGAAATATTTAAAAGAATTTGAAGGCATTTGAATTATATTCAAATTATAACAGGGAGGTCATTGAAATTTCAAGTGAGGAGAATGACAATCTGACATACATTTTTATTTTTACTTTTTTTTCTTTAATTTTTTTGAGACAAAGTCTCACTGTCATCTGGGCTAGCATAACATGGCATTAGCCTAGCTCAGAGCAACCTCAAACTCCTGGGCTTACGTGATCCTCCTGCCTCAGCCTCGTGAGTAGCTGGGGCTACAGGTGGGCATATCTACATCCAGCTTATTTTTTTCTCTATTTAAGAGGCACAGGGTCTCACTCTTGTTTAGGCTAGTCTTGAATTCCTGACCTACTGCCTCTGTCTCCCAGAGTGCTAGTATTCTGGGAGAATGAGGCATGAGCCACCGTGCCCAGAACTGACATATATATTTAATAGACCAGTTTTCAAAGGTCAGGTTCATCATTTTACCCTCAGATTCCTTATGTAAGACTTAAACATTTCCTTCTATTACAAGTGCTTATTTTTTGTGTCTCTACTTGGTAGTTATACAATTCAACTTTAGTTCATAATTAGTTTATTCATTGTTTCCATGAATATACTTACTATGCTAGATGGTAGATGTGAAAACAGTGAATGTTAATATCCTTGACCTCAAAATTCCTACAGTTTAAGGGTAGGTAAACAATATTATACATTTAGATAATTGACAATCTGGAGAGATCTACAAAACACAAGAATAGTGTAGAAAAAGGAAATATTTCAGAAAAATTAATTTTTGTATTGAGATTAAGTCATTAGTATTATAGTAGGAGTGAAGTGAGTTACACAGTAGATTATTTTTCTTTTCTTTAAAATTAAAATTAATAACAGGTCTTGATTATTCTGAGTACAAATATTGTATTTATATTATAGAACATCAAACACAAATTCAGATGAAAAATTGATAACTATTTTACACAAATACAAACATTTTTATTGACATATATCTAATATTGTTCTGTAAGTATATTTACATTTTTAACAAAATTAGTCATAACATATATGCAGATGTACTGTTTTCTAACCTTTTTTCACATTATAATATTTTGCAACTGTTTTTGTGCCATTAAAAATATTCAAGCTAAGGTAGTATTGGTAAAGGCAACGTTATGAGCAAATGTAAAAGGATATATTGGAGCATAATTTATTCTGAAAATTACAAGTAATTAAGTATCACTGAAGAAGGCAAAGCCAAGAGAAAAACAAGGTAAAAGATATAAGGATGGTGAGATGGGTTTTGTCATGAAACCCTTTTATATCCATTACTCAAATGTTAATTTAATGTTTTTAGTGATGAAGAATCACTGGAGAATGTAGACTAGCACAGTGACATACAAGCATGTTTTTGTATCTCTTTCTCTACTGGATTGCAATTTGATAATATTAAATAATATATGCCAGTTGCTAAGAGTGCTTAGTTGCCTAATGTGGGAAATATGTAAATGTTTTACAGATAATAAGTAAAACTAAGAAATGACTTTATATTGAAATAAAATAAAGAACAGCATTGCCATAAAATTTTGCATATTGAGTCTCCTTAACATCTGATAATAAAAATGTAAATCATCTTTTGTCAACTTTTGGCCTTTATCCACCTGAATATACTTTACTTTACATATTCACTGAATTTACATGTTTTAAACAAACCATACAAGATATGATGCAATAAACGCCTTCATTAACCTTTATGGGATCTAGAAAACTACTTGACATCATGAAGACAGTTTGAAGAATTTGGAAAAATAACTAGATTTAAAATAATTAGATTCAGAAACCTTAGCAGTAAAAACATTTATGAATTATGTTAAATCAAATTGATGGTACTAGTTATTATAAATATTTTTCACTTGGGAACTATACATTTATTCACACCAGCAACTGAAATATCACATTTAAGCAATTTTCATAGAAGTTTAGTACTCAATTGTTAGTTAATTATTATATTGACTAACTCAGCATCTCTTAGAGTTATCTTAACTTAAGAAAAAGGAGGTGTTCCATTTAGTCAGTAGCCTTCTCACTAATATCTGGTTTTCTCTTTTTTTGGAGCACACTGAAGACTGAACTTCCTTGTTCCCCAATATTTGGGGCTTTGGGACTTGCTTTGGCAATCAGTTATGAATAGAAGTAATAAAAAAATTAAATTTAAGGGTAAAACACTCATAATCTTTCCCTCTGTCACAGAACATGTCCCCTGGATCAATAGGTAGACAGCCCTTATTGACATCCAAAAGAAGTAAACTTTTGTTGTTTTAAGCCTGTGGTATGTTGAGTTAATGATATCACAGCAGTATCTACCCTCTCTGGATTTATAAAGGAATTATTACCTAGGGGGAAAAATGTTGCTTTGACTTAGGATACAGGGGACAGGTGATAAAAAGCAAATCAAACAAAAAATGAAATAAAAAAACTGTTTATGAGATTTGAAAGGATGCACTGCATATTATACAGTTGAGGAATATTGAGTATAATTTTTTATGTGTGATACACTGAAAGATACATTCATTTGGTACAAATCTTCCCTATGATAATGTATAAGATAGAAATTGTACATAATAAATTTTTTGTTCTAGCAATGACTTTATAAAAGTAGAATATTAATAACATTGGTTGTAGTTGGCTTGATCTAGCTAGCTTTTACAAGAAATTAATAAATTCAGAAAAGAGCTGGCCAGTTAGCAAGCAGTGCCTGAAAATTTGGAGGGATTACTTCAAATGTAAGCAGTGAATGATAAAACTAAGAAATGTTTTGAACAATTTTAACCTATTTAAACTTAGACGTAATCAATATCCAGTCAAGAATATGATTCTTGTAGCTGTTGTAAAGACAGGCTTTTAATCTAAAGAAATATTAAATCTGAATAGATTAAATTATCACAGAGTAAAGGCACATTAAAGGATGCAGTATATAGTTGAATCTTTCAAATGAGCAAACTGGCCATACAAGTTTCTTCAAACAATTTTTGCATTTTCCCTGTTCCAGCCTTATAATTCACTACTTTTTTTCTTTTTTAAAAAATATTTTTAATTGCTAGATAAAATTATATATACATATTTATTCTGTACAAAGTGATGTTTTGAAATACACACACACACACATATACATTGTGAAATGGCTAAATCAAGCTAATTAACATATGCATTTCCTCACTAAGGAAAAGAGTATAGAGTTTCCTCAAAAAATTAAAAATAGAATCTACTACTTAAATGAAGTGTGGTTGTTTTTATTGGTGAATGGTATTTAGAAACCAAGCACTGTGTGCTGTTTTATCATATGTGCTTTTTTCTCTGAATGAATGAGAGATCCTGGTCCTTTATTTAAATAACACTTATTCCAATACCTGATTTGTGTTTAATTGGTGGCCAGATGAAGAAACCTAATTAGACAGCTGAAATGGGGGCAGGACATTTTAGGGATGTGTACAGCACAGGGCAGGCCAATATGAAAGCACTAAATTATGATAGAGAGAAATGTAAGCAGCTGGAAAAATATACAACATTGAGAGATGAGACATGCAAGTAAAGCAAACACAGTTCTGTGCAAGCAATAAGCAAGAGCAGAATGGATCCTGCTCAAAGACATGCTAACATTGGCACTGCCACCGATTCTCAGAATTAAATGAAAAATAAAAATCTATATACAATTTGTATTACATTTTAGATACTAATAAAGTTGATTTATACTTTCTCATTCAATATGTCTTGCTTTAACCTTTTTCTTGATTCAAAATATGAGGATTTAATAAAGATTAAAAAATAATGAATAGAAAATTGTTTCAAATAAACTCTTCAAATTTCTCACAAAGATGTAAACAAAAAAAGAAATGAATGCATAATAAAAAAAAGAAAGAAATTTGTGAAGAGTCATTTATGGCCAGAAAGCATTTTCCAATTAAGAAGGATGTTATCAAATGAATAATATTAATTCATGCTTTCATTCATTAATTCATTAAACATTTATTAAGTGCCTGTTATGTTTCAGTCACTGTTCTATATGCTGGGAATATATTAACAGACAATCAATCTCTTCCCTAATTGGGTATTCTGGTTGACAGGTGGGTGAAAATAAATATATTACTTTAGATGATAATGCATGCTTCATATAAGAACAAAGCAGAACTAGATAATAAACAATTTTTCAAAGGGTGGTCACAGAACCTTAATTAAGAAAAAGATATGAAGGAATAAATTATGCATATCTAAGAAAAGAATCTTCCAAATAGCGAGAACAAACCATCGAGGACAATGGTGACATATTCCACAAATAGCAAAGAGGCTGGAGCAGTGTGTGACAGGAAGAACATTAGAAGCTGAGATCAGAGGAGTAACAGGGAGCTAGATCAGGAAGAGTCTATAAATTACATTGGGACTTTAGCTTAACTCTAAGAGCAAAAGGATCCATTGTAGAATATGGAGCAATGAAATGAAATGATCAGCTTTTTTTTTTTATTTCAGTGTATTATGGAGATACAAATGTTTAGGTTACATGTGTTGTCTTCCCCCCCAGAGTCAGAGCTTCAAGCATGTCCCCCAGATGGTGGGCATTGCACTCATTATATGTGTATGTGCCCATCCCCTCCTCCCTTCTCCAATCTGCCCAACACCCTAAAAATGTTGTTCCTATATGTGCACTTAGGTGTTGATCAATGAAACCAATTTGCTGGTGAGTACATATGGTGCTTAATTTTCCATTCTTGGGATACTTCCCTTGGTAGAATGGGTTCCAGCTCTATCCAGGAAAATACAAGAGGTGCTCAGCTTTTGTTTTTATAAGAGCACCACAGCTGTTGTGTAGAAGAACAAAGGGAGAAGCAAGAAGGCCGATTAGAAAGCTATTGCAATTATGCCCATGAGAGAAGAGGTGCCTTGAACCTGAGTTCAGTTAGAGGAGGTGATAGAATGCTGGATGTAAGGTGAACTTTAAAGCATCAGGTCTTATAGCTGGAGTTGATACAGGGTATGAAAAAATAGTAACGTTAAAACATGGAGTACTATTCAGCTCTAAGAAACAATGGTGATATAGCACACCTTATATTTTCCTGGTTAGAGCTGGAACCCATACTACTAAGTGAAGTATCCCAAGAATGGAAAAACAAGCACCAGATATATTCTCCAGCAAACTGGTATTAACTGAGTAGCACCTAAGTGGACACATAGGTGCTACAGTAATAGGGTATTGGGCAGGTGGGAGGGGGGAGGGGGGCGGGTATATACATACATAGTGAGTGAGATGTGCACCATCTGGGGGATGGTCATGATGGAGACTCAGACTTTTGGGGGGAGGGGGGGAAATGGGCATTTATTGAAACCTTAAAATCTGTACCCCCATAATATGCCAAAATAAAAAAAAATAATTAATTTAAAAAAAAAAAAAAAAAAAAAACAAGTCCCAAAACAATAAATGTTGGTGTGGATGTGGAGAGACAGGAACATTCCTACATTGCTGGTGGGACTGCAAACTAGTTCAACCTCTGTGGAAAGCAATATGGAGTTACCTTAAAGCGATACAAGTAGATCTGCCATTTGATCCAGCAATCCCATTACTGGGCATCTACCCAAAAGAACAAAAGTCACTCTATGAAAAAGACACCTGCACTCGAATGTTTATAGCAGCACAATTCACAATTACAAAGATGCGGAAACAACTGAAGTGCCCATCAATACATGAGTGGATTAATAAAATGTGGTATATGTATACCATGGAGCTATACGAAACAATCAGCCATATGAAACAACAGTGATATAGCACCTCTTATATATTCCTGGATAGAGCTGGAACCCATTCTATTAAGTGAAGTATCCCAAGAATGGAAAAATAAGCACCACATGTACTCGCCAGCAAATTGGTATTAACTGATCAACATATAAGTGGACATATAGTAATAACATCTATCGGGTGTTGGGCAGGTGGAGGGGGAGGGAATGGGTATATACATACATAATGAGTGTGATGCACACCAACTGGGGGATGGACATGCTTGAAGCTCTGATTCGAGGGGGGGCAAGATAAATATATGTAACCTTAACATTTTTACCTCCATAATATGCTGGAAAAAGTTTTAAAAAAATAAAGAAAAAGAAATTAACTAAAAAAAAACTAAAAAAAAAAAATGTCTTGTATATTTTAGCTTAAGTAGTTATCAGGCTGCAATTGGGATTTACTTAGATGAAAGAAGACTATAAAAGAGATATATTTTGTGTAAAAAGGCAAGAAGTTCTCTTCTAAACATATTAAGTCAAAGTAGAAATTCTAAGAATCCAGTTGTTATGAGTCTGGAGTTCAAGATTCTACTTGCAGAAACACATTTGGATATTGTCAACATAGAGATAATTTTTAAATTAATGAAACTAGATAAGATTATCTAGCAAGTGTATGGGGATAAGTAGAGTAAGAGAAAGATAGAGGAGAAGGATGAGAAGGGAGGCATGTGGGAGATTGAAAGAAGAAGAATTATGTGGAGGAAAAGAAGAAAATCTGAAGCTGAGACTGTTATGCCAACATCTAAAAAATGAGAATAGGAGAAACCAGCCAGAAATACTAATAGGAGGGCCAGTGAAGAAGTAAAAAACTCAGGAGTAGAGAAATGTTTCAAGAAGTAAGGAATAATTCCTTTACCTAATATTACTGACACTCTAAGTTAGGTCAGAGATGAACACTGGCTATTAAAGTAAGCAACGTGGAGGTCATGTGCAGTCTCGGTAGAGTGGCTGGAGGATTACGTATTTGAAGTGGGATCAAGGGAAAATAGCAAAGTGAAATCAGTCAGCTCTTAGAGATCTGCTGCATAGAAAAGTAGAGAAATGAGATGGTAGGAAGATAGATATATAGACTTAAGAGAGTTTTTCTTAATATATAAGAGCTCAAGTATGTTGATTTGATGATGGAAATAATAAAGTACATGTTGTACAGAATAAAGTACAGAATGTTACTAACACAGGGGAAAGAGGGAAATTATTCATTTGAAGTTCTTCATTTAGGTGAGAGATAATTAAAAAGGCTTACACTAGATTTAGCTTTCATTTAGGATCACAAGTAAAAGTGGATTAAGGTTACAGTTGATAGAAAGTTAGAGGAAGAGTTAGAAAGACAAGTGGAAGGATTTGTCTTTGTAAAGAGCATGGAAGTTAAAAGGCCAAATATATGATATGGATCGGGCAAGTGAGTTAATGTTGTAGTGGCAATTCATATAAGATGCCTCTGTTTGCTTTTGTTTTTCAGGGAAATAAAAAGAAAAAAAATCAGCTAGAGTGAGAATGGGAGCAAAGTTGTTGAAGTGAATAAACTAAAAAAATGACCTTCAATTTCTGGGCAGGCAATACAAAGTCTCGACTAAGATTGGTGTTCATGATTTAAATGGAGGCCCAATAACACCTCTTCCATGCCCTCATTCATCTGCAAAAGCGTAGTGGTGGAATAAACAGAGATTGGTTTATTTGGAGTTTTCTAAGAGAATATAAGATAGACAGTGAGAGAGAAGGGATGCATAATATATACATAAAAGGAATACAAATGTTTGACAATATAATTCATATGCTGAGCAAGGAGACAAGTTAGTACAAAAAGGAAAGTAGAACAGGAAAGGCTAATAAGATCAATACCTTCTAGGCAAGGATGGTATTTTTAAATATAATGACTAGTAAAGAATAGGCACCAGGCCGGGCGCGGTGGCTCACGCCTGTAATCCTAGCTCTCTGGGAGGTCGAGGCGGGTGGATTGCTCAAGGTCAGGAGTTCAAAACCAGCCTGAGCAAGAGCGAGACCCCGTCTCTACTATAAATAGAAAGAAACTAATTGGCCAACTGATATATATATAAAAAAAATTAGCCGGGCATGGTGGTGCATGCCTGTAGTCCCAGCTACTCGGGAGGCTGAGACAGAAGGATCGCTCGAGCCCAGGAGTTTGAGGTTGCTGTGAGCTAGGCTGACGCCACGGCACTCACACTAGCCTGGGCAACAAAGCGAGACTCTGTCTCAAAAAAAAAAAAAAAAAAAAAAAGAATAGGCACCAACCAATTAAAACCAGCAACAAAACAAATTACAACTCACTGATCATAAACAATTGGTCTTCTTATTAGAATTTCGTAGCTGGCTATCATCAATAGTTGTAGGCCCTGATGGAATTGACAATGGTTTGAAGTTGTAATAATAAAGGGAGTGATGAGGACAAATAGGAGGTATTCTTTAAGAAATGGACTGTTTTAAATTGAAATTATAGAAGATTAAAGTTATTAATGATGATGATTTCTATTTAGAGGTTCTGGTGGTAGATTGCTGAAATAGGTCAAAGTACATGTTCACGGGAGAAAAGATTGGGTCAAAAAACAAAGTGCACAGGATATTGGGGGGATATCTATGTGAAAACTGAAATTACCAAGAATTAAAACGCAAATATAACAATTATCCAAGAAATTCAAATCTAAAAAAAACATGAGAAAGGATCACAGAGATTCATAGATGACTACAACCTGGAACATTATCAAGTGTATAGTCTGATAAATGTGCTTCAAAAGCTCCAGATTTGGAGGAAGAAGGAAGGGATAGTGACCTAATAGGGGTGATGAGGAACAACAGAAATACTTGCCCAATCTCTAGCCCAAGATACCAATACAAGAGAGAAAACGGTGGCAACTTGAGAAGTCTATAGAGGAAGCAGTGCTGTTAAGAGAGAACCAGATTTCAGATACATAAAAGAGGTAAAGGGAAAACTTATGGAAAATGTTGAGAATATAGACCATAGTTTTCTAAAAGAACAGTGGAAGAAATTTGGGAGATGACATCAGAAAAAGGAGAATACGAAACTGTCTGAAAATGATATTATGGGAGACCAGAGCTGATGTGAGAGCCTTTCACTTTTTGTGGATTCGAGAGTGGGGCCATAGAGTCCTCAGGACTCAAAGCAAGTGAAGGTGAAGCTGTGAGATTTGGGGGAGAGAGGGTAAGTGTTGTCACCAAGAGCTCTAAGACCTCTGGGGCTCTATCATCATTCCTTCCAATATAAAAATGGGGCAAAAGCTCAAGTTCTTTTCAATAACAAATAATAGCTTGGTTTATATTTTGGTTTATGAAAATAGATTCAGAAGAATAAATATGAAGCCAGGAGGCTTATATGTCATATTTAGTCCTGGAAAATATCAGTCATCTGTTGAGACCCTAAGTAATTAATAAAGTTTTAATTTATGTACTTAGTTGCCTGTAATTTATCCTCAAACCATTACCTAAATTTTGTTCATATATAATTGAACATGCACTCTATTCTAAATATGCATTTTCAAAAATGTACTCTATTCTACACACTAAAATCTCCTATTAGTCTGGCGGGGGTTCCCAATATTCTCTTTCTTTGGTTTATTTTAACAAGATCTGCGATTTATTTTAACAAGATGGAGATAATGAATCTGAAGATTACAAAATACTGAAAAGAGTTTTGTAAGTTCTGGAAATGTATAGTAGTGATGGTTGTACAATATTGAGAATGTTTAGTGACAATGAATTTTACAATGTCAACGGAAAAGAAGCCAAACTCTGTAAAATAATTTTAAGAGGTTTATTCTGAGCCAAATTTGAAGACCATGACCCAGAGCCACACCCAAGGAGAGTTGAGCAGATGGACTCGCTGTGGTTGGGTTACAGTTTGGTTTTATAAATTTCAGAAAAACCGAGGTTACAGGTAAAGTCGTAAATGGAAGGCACACATTGGTTTGGCTCCACAGCTGGGCCATCTTGAAGGGGTGTGTGTTTGTGTTACAGGTATAGGTGGGTTTAAAGACTCTTTGACTTGTAATTGGTTAAAGACATGAAGCTTTTTACCTAAGGCTTGAAATGTTTTAAAATAAGGAGGTATGTTAATCAGAGACAAGCTACTGGACATATTTGTTGTGTAAACTGAGGAGCTGCAAGTTTGTCTTGCATCCCCTTAGGCCTCCTAATGGATTACAAAGGATGTCTCCAAGAAGGGAAAGGGGCATGATGAGGCATGTCTGACCTATTTCCTTCTGGCCTGCAATTTAGGACATCCCCTTAGCCAGGAGGGAGTCCATTCAGTCAGCAGGTATTGGGGAAGTCTTAAGATTTTATTTTAGTTCACAACAGTTAAAATGATTAAAATGGTGAATTTTATGTTAAGTACATTTTACCAATTTTTTTCTCAAAAAGATTTCTGGTATATTTGTTTTATTATAAATAAAAATATTACTTCTTGAACATCTTAGTTCAAGAAAATCTGTTGTAATTACTATTGTCTTAGCCATGCTAGTGTACTTGACATTCTAAGAAATGTCATTTTGTTTTACTTCTGTGGGTTTTTTTGTCTCCTCTTAGTCTAGAATGGCCTTCCATGTATTCAGTGCTTACAGAAACATCTCTGATTCTTAAAATAGTGATTAAGAGATGACTTTGCACATAGACTCCTTGGGTTCAAGTCCTGGATTTTTTATTTTCTTATCTGTGAAATGGGAAAAATAAGTTTTTATTTCAGAGGGTTACTATGAATATTAAATAATTAAATATATGAAAATGTAGTACCTCACACATAGTAAGGACTATATTTGTTGCTATTGTTATTGTTGCTGCTGTTTTTGCTATTACTATTATTTTCATTATTATCACTAACATTTAACTTTTGTCTTCTCTCAAAGTTTTCTCTATCCCTCTAATATGAAAATCAATAGCATTTTTTGATGTTTCCATTTGTTAGGTAGATAGTGAGGGATTCTGGGTCTTCCAGGGACGAAAGTGGGTGCTTTGCCTTGGTGTAATTGCTCCACCCTAATTGTCTCCATACCTGGGGGAGGAGGGAATAGCCTATGAATCTGCCAATCAGAGCTTGGCGTGCCAGCTGCAAAAGAATGCAGAGGACTCTAGCCCACAGGCCAAGTATCATAGGTACCATAAAGTCTGGAAAGTGACCTAGAACACACATGTGCAGCAAGACTCAGGTCATGCAACTTCCAATTGTCCAATCAAAGTGCCTTCATGGTGATATTTGAGGTCCCTATCTGGATACCATATAATAAAACCCAGACCATAACCAAGATCTCTTTTTCTGCTCCGACAAGGAGTTGTCCATGGTGTATGTTGTCTGTGGTGTACGTGTCATGCTTTGTAAACATATGTCTTGCTCTTGCTCTGTAATCTTATCTTGCTCCCCCTCAATAAACTTCTCCTCATGCTTGTCTTACTTTGGTGTGTCTGGTCTTTCTTCAGGCAGGAGCACACTAAGAACCAGCTTTTCACACTCAAACCTGACATACTGAATATGCATTTCATTGTATAGCACTAATTGAATAGATTTTAAGAATGTTTGCTATACATTTTAACATTTCTGAAGTTAGAATGCATCTTCCTATGGACAACATTTTACCAAGATTTACATTTGGTGCTTTCACCTAAGGGCACAAGCAACCTGAGATCACTTTCATTAAATTCTCTGCTTGAGGTTTTTGGACCACAGTAGAAGTGTGAATTTAGAATGCAAACCTTACAATGTAATAGTTAGTGATTTAAATTATCAGACAAAGTTTTATCCCCACCACTAAATATCAAAGTGGAAACTTGTGAATTTCTTTGCTATCCTTTTCTTGTGCAGTTTAATTTCTTGTTTATCTTTGTGCTAAGGATATAACAATTTTGTAGATTACCCTTAAGTGGAAGTCTTCATCTTGGGTATCCTTTTTCTTGTTAGAAGTATATAAAAATGAGTGAAATAGAGATTCTAGCAGAAATTAGAGGAAAGAAGCAAGAAGACGAGCATACAGCGGACAAGGGCCGGAAGGAGGGGTACCTGAGACCACGGGAGACTCCACGGGAGGAGGCTGCGGAGGACAACTGGAGGCTGAGACCACCGGAGCAGCCCGGAGACCAGTGGCAAGGGTAGGTGGATTTGCTGTTTCCCCTCCCCTGCATTTGGGACTGCTGGTAGGCTCCCCAACGGGTGGAGAGACCTGCGGACACCAGCCCAGAGACCGCCACCGCCAGCCAGCGGTGAGCCTGTAGCAGACGTGGCGCCAGGTTCCCAACTTCCTCCGGGCACCTCCGTGTGCACAGACCCGAGCTGCGCGGCAGGCGCCATATTGCCTCCTCCTCCCCTCCGCCGACCCTACCCACGGCTGCCCAGAGAGACAATAGAGTCGCCAGCCAGAGGCACCTCCAGGGAAGGAGACCTTCCCGTTTGGGACCCTACACCTGACTCAGGGGAACTCAGATTGTGAGCTCCCTACCCGCCAGCCCTCCCAGGTGCTGCTGGCATGGTGTTCCCAGGAGAACGGTGCTGACTCAGAGGCTGAGAGACATAGACCCAGCTTGGGCTCCCTGTGGGTGAATTGGGACCAGAAATCCTCTCCCTGGTGGGGATACAGTTTGAACTCTGGGACCCAGAGGTCGGACCTGCAGACCAGATCCCCTGCACCGAGGGCTAGCATTGCCCGGGGCACAGAAGAGTTAAACCTGAACAGCCTACTGAGGTATGTATGCCTCCAGGGGTGGATCGGCGTCCTAGAGGGCAACCCAACTACCAGGAGGACTCCGTGCGCCCAACCTAGGTGGTGTTCCTGTGCAGGGAACCTCCCCGCCGGCATCAGAGTCCAGGGAGGCCTGGTGGCTTGTGGTCTGGCCTGCTGACAGAGGGCCAGGTGTAGCTGCGGAGTTGGGGAGGTTGGAAAAAAGCGAGGCCCGCTCCAGAATGTGGGTCTCAGACAGCCCCACCCCCACACACAGACTTTCTGGCTGAACGGGACCATTCCAACCCTGCCCTGACAGATTTCCCTGGAAGGAGAAAACAGAACTTTGGCCCCTGCTAACGGCCTGAGGGCAGGCTTACCCAACCCAGCTCCGCCCAGAACAAGAGCTGTTAACAGGACACAAAATCAACAGTATAGCCTATTCCTCCAAGCAAATGCCACCTACTGACAGGGACGGCATCTTGCACAGCCTTTCCATGGCACCCACTGACTCAATATACAGGGAGTGGTCCAATTTCACCCACAGACACCACCTAACGCCTCAGAAACTAAACAAGGTGTGTGAATACCCAAACAATAACCTAAGGAAAGAAACAACAACTGATCGACATGGGAAGAAATCAGTGAAAGAACTCAGGAAATATGAAGAACCAAACTGAAAACACACCCCCAAAGAGGAGCACCAGCCCCCTAGAAACGGATACCAACCAAAATCAGGCAACCAATATGACAGAAGAGAAATTTCGTATGTGGATCATAAGAACACTCACCCAGCTGCAACAACAACTCAATAACCAACACAAAGAAACCACAAACAGCCTCCAGGACCTAGAAAAAAGTTCACTAAAGAAATACACACAAAGAAGAAAAGTTTAATCGAACTACTGGAAATGAAGAATCAATTCAGCGAACTACAAAATACAGTGGAAAGTCTCAAGAACAGGGTAGATCAAACAGAAAAAAAAATCTCAGAGCTTGAAGATAACACCCTCCAACTAAATAAATCAGTCACAGAAATAGAGCAGAGAAACAAGAGAAAAGAGCAAAGCCTACAAGAGCTGTGGGATTATGTGAAGAAACCTAATGTGACGGTCAAAGGGTTACCAGAAGGGGAAGAAGACAACACTCAAGGGTTGGACAAGCTGTTTGAGGATATAATAGAGGAAAATTTCCCAGGCCTTGCTCAAAATCTTGATATACAAGTTCAAGAAGCTCAGAGAACCCCTGGGAGATTCAACGCAAACAGGAAGACGTCATGACATGCAGTCATCAGACTGACCAAAGTATCAACTAAAGAGGCCTTTCTAAGAGCTGTAAGACAAAAGAAGCAAGTAACATACAAGGGAAAGCCAATTCGAATAACATCAGACTTCTTTAATGAGACTTTACAAGCAAGGAGAGACTGGGGCCCCATTTTCACTCTTTGAAACAAAACAACGCCCAGCCTACAATATTATTCCCTGCAAAACTAAGCTTCGTATATCAAGGAGACTAAAAAAATTCTCAGACAAGCAAAGGCTCAGAGAATTCACCAAGACAAGACCAGCCCTACAAGAAGTACTTAAAACAGCGTTATGCACGGAACATCATAATAATAACACACGAATATAAAACCAACCCAAACCCAAAGATATTAAAGGCCAGATATTACAATGGCTCAAGACAGAAATCATAGCAACAACATCCAACCCAACAGAATGATCAGTAATCTACCTTACCTATCAGTTCTCTCAATAAATGTGAATGGCTTAAAGTCTCCACTCAAGAGACATAGGCTGGCTGAATGGATAAGAAAATACAGGCCAAGTATATGATGTCTTCAGGAAACACATCTAACCTGCAAGGAAGCATATAGACTAAAAATAAAAGGGTGGAGATCAATATTCCAAGCAAATAGAAGTCAAAAGAAGGCTGGTGTGGCAGTTCTAATTTCAGATGATTTAGTTTTTAAACCAACAAAAGTAGTAAAAGACAAAGAGGGTCATTATATAATGGTGAAGGGTACACTTCAACAAGAAGAGATAACAATTTTAAATATATATGCACCCAACTTAGGTGCACCCAGATTCATAAAGCAAACCTTACTGGAGCTAAGCAAAAGGATTAATAGCAACTCCATAATCGCTGGAGATTTCAACACCCCACTGACGGCACAAGACAGATCCTCCAAACAGAAAATTAATAAAGAAATAATGGACTTAAACAAAACTCTAGAACAATTGGGTCTGACAGACATCTACAGAACATTCTACCCAAAATCCACTGAATATACGTTCTTCTCATCAGCTCACAGGACATTCTGTAAGATTGACCATATCCTAGGACACAAAGAAAATCTCAAGAAATTTAAAAAAATAGAAATCATACCATGTACCTTCTCAGATCACAGTGGAATAAAAGTAGACATCAACCCTAATAGAAACTCACATTTTTACACAAAAACGTGGAAATTAAACAACCTCCTACTAAATGATTACTTCGTAAATGAAGAAATCAAGATGGAAATAAAAAAGTTCCATGAAGAAAACGACAATGGAGAGACAAGTTATCAACTCCTCTGGGACACAGCTAAAGCAGTTCTGAGAGGAAAGTTTATCTCTATAAATGCCTATAACCAAAAGACAAGAATATCACAAATAGACAATCTAATGAAATGACTCAAAGAGCTGGAAAAAGAAAAACAGACCAACCCCAAACCCAGCAGAAGAAGTGAAATAAACAAGATCAACTCAGAACTAAACGAAATTGAAAACAGGGAAGCTATTCAGGAGATTAATAAAAAAAAAGTTGCTTCTTTGAAAAAATAAACAAAATTGACACACCATTGGCTAAGCTAACGAAAAGCAGAAAAGAGAAATCTCTAATAAGCTCCATCAGGAATAAAAAAGGAGATATCACAACTGATCCCAAAGAGATACAAGATACAATTTATGAATACTACAAAAATCTTTATGCACACAAACTGGAAAATGTGGAGGAAATGGACAAATTTCTAGAAACACACAGCCTCCCTAGGCTCAACCAGGAAGACATAGATTCCCTGAACAGACCAATCTCAACAGCTGAAATAGAAAGAGCAATTAAAAATCTCCCTAAAAAGAAAAGTCCCGGTCCAGATGGCTTCACTCCTGAATTTTACCATACTTACAAAGAAGAACTAGTACCTATCTTGCAGAAACTATTCCATACCATTGAGAAGAACGGGAACCTCCCCGACACCTTTTATGAAGCAAATATTACTCTGGGGAAAAGAATCCCTCTTCAATAAATGGTGCTGGGAAAACTGGATAGCCACCTGTAGAAAGCTAAAACAGGACCCACACCTTTCACCTCTCACAAAAACCAACTCACGCTGGATAACAGACTTAAACCTAAGGTATGAAACTATTAGAACTCTAGAGGAAAAAGTTGGAAACACTCTCCTAGACATCGGCCTGGGCAAAGAGTTTATGAAGAAGTCCCCAAAGGCAATCACAGCAGCAACAAAAATAAATAAATGGGACATGATCAAACTACAAAGCTTCTGCACAGCCAAAGAAATAGTCATGAAAGTAAACAGACAATCTACAGAATGGGAGAAAAAATTTGCATCCTATGCATCCGATAAGGGACTGATAACTAGAATATACTTAGAACTCATGAAAATTAGGAAGAAAAATTAAATAACCTCATTAAAAAGTGGGCAAAGGACTTGAACAGTAATTTTTCCAAACAAGACAGAAGAATGGCCAACAAACATATGAAAAACTGCTCAACATCTCTAATCATCAGGGAAATGCAAATCAAAACCACGAGATATCACTTAACCCCAGTGAGAATGGCCTATATCAAAAAATCTCCAAACAATGAATGCTGGCGTGGTTGCTGAGAGAGAGGAACAGTCCTACACTGCTGGTGGGATTGCAAACTAATTCAACCTCTGTGGAAAGCAATATGGAGATACCTTAAAGTGATACAAGTGAATCTACCATTTGATCCAGCAATCCCATTGCTGGGCATCTACCCAAAAGATCCAATGACACTGTACAAAAAAGACACCTGCACTTGAATGTTTATAGCAGCACAATTCATAATTGCAAGGCTGTGGAAACAGCCCAAGTGCCCATCAATCCAAGAATGGATTAATAAAATGTGGTATATGTATACCATGGAGTACTATTCAGCTCTAAGAAACAATGGTGACATAGCACATCTTATATTTTCCTTGTTAGAGCTTGAACCCATACTACTAAGTGAAGTATCCCAAGAATGGAAAAACAAGCACCAGATATATTCTCCAGCAAACTGGTATTAACTGAGTAGTACCTAAGTGGACACATAGGTACTACAGTAATAGGGTATTGGGCAGGTGGGAGGGGGGAGGGGGGCGGGTATATACATACATAATGAGTGAGATGTGCACCATCTGGGGGATGGTCATGATGGAGATTCCGACTTTTGGGGGGAGGGGGGGAAATGGGCATTTATTGAAACCTTAAAATCTGTACCCCCATAATATGCCGAAATAAAAAAAAATGAGTAAAATAATGGCACCTTAATATCCATTGTGTGTTGTTTGGGTGAAATATGGAAATAAGCACTTGTATAATATTTAATATTTGTATTAATAGATCAAAACAATATTGGCTTTTATGCACATTATCCCTCCAAATATATTTTATGCCTTTGCTATTTAACCTTATTCCTTGAAGCCTTGCTATTTCTCCTGTTTCACAAAAATCTAGACAAATGCTTTATATGTAAAATATATTATAACAAGGTTAACTTTAAACTGTGTACTACTTAATTTTGCTTTGTACTTAGGGAACTAGGCTACAATTTATTTATAGTGGTATAATTGATAATGTAAATATTTTATTGAATCCATAATATAAAATGCTATCTTATATACATATCAATTAATAGATTTGTGCCAAATTTTACACAGATTAGATTGTTACTTATAGTTTAAACTTTTAGAACTTATTATATAATCATATTTCTATAGGTATAGTTTTTAAACGAAAAGTGAAAAAACGAAGAAAATACTTCATAAAGAACAATGATAATGGGGTAACTAATAGAGACAGTTTATTTTATTGCATTCTTCTTTCTTCTATCTATACTTTTGCATAATAATTAAAAATAATACTATCAAAATGGGCTGCATGCAATTTAAAATTTGTTTCTAAAAAATGTACTTTGTAGCAGAACATGATAATAGTCTATAAATCACTATTCCTGTGAAAAGTTTTAGTATAAGGACATTGTACAAATAACCTGAAATAATAAATCTTTTGCAAGCTTGATCACCTCTTTGATTGCCTCATATTCATTAAATGTATCTACTTAATGTAACTTTATTTTGGAAATTAAAATCAAATATTCATCATTAAGCTTGAAATATGTTATCACGTTTACAGTACATGTATAATTAAAATGTACAACTTCAATTAAAAAGTATAAAATATTTATTTCTAACAACTTTCTATGCCATTGTTTCTTTAAAGAACTTAAAACTCACAAATAAACTCTTTAATCTCTGCAATTTTAAAGAAATATCAGTTTCTTTTTGGCTTAGTCAATGTTCAGTGAATTTATGCAAAACACCTTTTATATAAACATTGAAACTTCTCTTCTCCAGTAAAGGTTTAAATTACAGTTTTATCCAACCTGCAAATAATTTTGGCAAAAACAAAAAAATCTCAAATAGAAGTATTAACCACTAAATCTGATATATTTCAAGATGTTAAAAAGTGTTTCTGCCAACTTTTCTTGGTAACAACAACTTTCAAATCTCAGTGGTTTAAAACAACAAATGTCTCTTTCTTTCTTTGTTTCTCTCTCTTTTTTTTTTTTCCAGAAATGTATCTCCCTATGTTGCCCAGGTTGGCTTCAAGTGATCCTCCCACCTTAGCCTCCTGAGTATCTGGGATTACAGGTGCAAGCCACCATAACCAGCAACAAGTGTCCTTTGTAACCCATGGATCTATGGTTCAGCTAGACCTCTGCTTGATTCTGCTTTCCATGACTTTGCTATTTTCCATATATCTTCTCATTTGGTGGCCCAGAATGATTTAGTAACTTGTACCTGAGTCATATTTTTTTCTCATGGTAGAAGGCAGAAGCAGAAGCTTAACCAAACCATACAAGAGATTTTAAAGCTCATGAAATATGTCAAGCCTTCTCACATTACATTGGCCAAAGCAAGTCATATGGCCAAGATTTATTACGAGACAGAGAACTATATTTCAATCAAAGGGATGCAGGAAAGACAAAAAATGAGAGTGTTATATGTTATTTTAACATTATTTTAATAAGAAAAACGTAGATAACTAGGAATAATTTAACCACCATACCTCTATACCATAAAATTTGGGCTTGTATTGATGAAAGTCTATAATTACAGGAAGATGTCAAAATCATTTTCAGAAAATTAAAAGCATTTACAGGTACACACTCTAATTGGAAAATCAGGAGGAAAATTCCTTGCTGCAAAAGTGAATAAATAATACATATACTTCTATGCATTTACATTCCCAAAATCTATATTATGGTTGAAAATTATTATCATCCAACCCAAGGTAAGGCTTTGAGAAAAGTCTGTCAATTAAAAAAAACTAAAATAATTTTCCCACCAAGTATATAATAAACTAAATAGGGAGCTAGCAGAGGAGCCATTTTGTGAAACTTACTATCTTTCCTCTGCATCACATTTCCATCTGACTCTTAATTCTGTAACACTCTCATTTTAATAAAAGAAAGAAAGGAATTCTAACTCTGTTTAGTCTAAAGAACCTAAAGGTTTTCAGTGTATCCAACAATATCCATATGATAAAAAACACAAGAAAATTAAAGGGTATGTTAGTTTGAAAACCGTCCATTATAATTATTTTTAGATGCTTACAAGTAGGAAGTGCACGTAAGATGAAATGGAGAAATATTCAATTAAGTGATAAACCATATTTGTAAAAATATAAAAGGATGTTCTTTGGCTTTATATTTGCATATACAGCAAAATAGACTGAAAATACATTATGGCTTTAGATTAAATGCTTAGTTATTATCATTTTTTCCTAGATATTTTCTTTCAAGGAAATCTAGAGCATTGGAGATGTTTTTATAAAAGTAATTTTAGAAATCTGTAAACAAGTACTCACTTGAGTTACAACTATAAATATATTATTTTTCTTATCACTATGAAGGTGAACTACTGAATAGCTAATGCTAATTGTGATGTATCTAGCTTCTCTCTTCAATTTTTTAAAATCTAAAATTGAAGGCAATATAACCTTTCATCCATGCTTACAGTAATCATTCACTATTAATCCATTTACAAAGAAATGACTTAATGCCTTTTGCAACCATTTGGATGGAACTGGAGACCATTATCCTAAGCAAAGTATCTACAGAATGGAAAAACAAACATTACATGTACTCACTACTAAATTGTAACTGACTGATGAGCACACATGTACCCAGATGGAATTAAATCTTCAGGAAATCAAACAGGAGAGAGGGGGAGAAGAGGATGGGTGAAAACCTACCTAACTGGTATAATGAACACTATCTAGGTGATGGGCACACTTTTAACCCTGATTTAAGCATTACAAAAATGATACATGTGACCAAAAACATTTGTACCCCCTTATACTTTCAAAAAAGAAAGGACATGATGTGCCACTAAATTGTGCACAGAATAATAATATATCATGGATGAGACCATGGAGGGACCCAGAGAACAAAGAAAATTGATAAATAAATTAAAGTTTAGAACATGATTTATGAATCTTTGCTTTTTATTTTATGCTTATCTTTTCTGTGATTCTGCAAACCTTAGACTTTCGCAGAAATGAGTTTGCATTTTGCACTCACCCCAATCCAATGAAGCTTTTCAATTCAACAGACAATAGCATTTATAATCATGATTGAGAGTTCAGTGCATAGAAAAAATGACATACGTGGCATCTCAAGAACTTCCTGAGCCCTACACAATGACAGTCATTCAAACCCCATCACTGGTGATTGTTATACACTGTGAACTGCTGCACAATTAAGTTTAGTGAACTACACTGGAGTGTTTATTTGCAAGCTGGAAAATGATTAAATGGAAAGTATTCTCCATTCTAAGATGTTCTTCTATTTTTAAAGCAATTTGGATGTGGGGACAAAAGGTATTAATCATCTGCATATGAGAGAAAGACTGGCTAAACAAAAAATTGAGTGGTCCCATCCAAACTATCAGTAGCTTCCTGACTGAGAAACATTGAACCAGGAGAAAAATTGTTCATCTTTGTTGTTGTTGTTGTTAACTACAAATTTCATTTAAAGAGTGTTTTTATAAAATACATATAGAGTTTTTTGGAGGATCAATATGGCGGACAAGAAACACCGCCAGATAGAGTGTCTCTGCAGAAAAGACAGATTCTAGCAGAAATTAGAAGAAAGAAGCAAGAAGACGAGCATACAGCGGACAAGGACTGGAAGAAGGGGTACCTGAGACCCGGGGAGACTCCACGGGAGGAGGCTACAGAGGAGAACTGGAGGCTGAGACCGCCAGAGCAGCCCAGAGACCAGCGGGAAGGGTAGATGGCTTTGCTGTTTCCCCTCCCCTGCATTTGGGACTGCTGGTGGGCTCCCCAGAGGGTGGAGAGACCTGCGGACACAAGCCCAGAGACGGCCGCCACCAGCTAGTGGTGAGCCTGTAGCGGACAGGCACCAGGTTCCCAACTTCCTCCGGGCACCTCCATGTGCCCAGACCCGAGCTGCGCGGCAGGTGCCATATTGCCTCCTTCTCCCCTCCACCGACCCTACCCGTGGCTGCCCAGAGAGACAATAAAGCCACCAGCCTGAGGCACTTCCAGGGAACTGGACCTTCCCTTTTGGGACCCTACAGCTGACTAAGGGGAACTCAGATTGTGAGCTCCCTACCCACCAGCCCTCCGAGGTGCTGCTGGAACTGTGTTCCCAGGAGAACAGTGCAGACTCAGAGGCTGAGAGACATAGACCCAGCTTGGGCTCCCTGTGGGTGAATTGGGACCGGAAATCCTCACCCTGGTGAGGATACAGTTTGAACTCTTGGACCCAGAGGTTCGACCTGCAGACCAGATCCCCTGCACCGAGGGCTAGCATTGTCCGGGGCAAAAAAGGGATATATGTGAACAGCCTACTGAGGTGTGTGTGGCTTAAAGGGCAGATCAGCATCCAAGAGGGTAACCCTCCTCCCAAAAGGAGGCCGTACGCCCAGCCCAGGTGGTGTTCCTGCGCAGGGAACCTCCCCACCAGCATCACAATCCGGGGAGACCTGGTGGCGTGCGGTCTGGCCTGCTGGCAGAGGCCCAGGAGTAGCTGCAGAGTTGGGGATGGTGGAAAGAAGCCAGCCCCGCTCCAGACTGAGGGTCTCAGACAGCCCCACCACCACAAGCAGACTTTCTGGCTGAGTGGGGCCATTCCAGCCTTGCCCTGACAGCTTTTCCTAGAAGCAGACAACAGAACTTTGACCCCTGCTAAGGGCATTGGTGGTGCCTGAGGGCAGGGTTACCCAACCCAGCTCTGCCCAGAGCAAGAGCTGATAACAGAACACAAAAACAATAGCACAGACTGTTCCACCAAGCAAGCAACACCTACTGACAGGGACGGCATCCTACACAGCCTTTTCACGGCACCCACTGACTCATTATACAGGGAGTGGTCAAATTTCACCCACAGAAACCACCTAAAGGTTCAGAAACTAAACAAAGCATGTGAATACCCAAACCAAAACCTAAAGGAAAGAAACAACAACTGATTGACCTGGGAAGAAATCAGCGAAGGAACTCAGGAAATATGAAGAACCAAACTGAAAACATACCCCCAAAGAGGAGCACCAGCCCCCTAGAAATGGATACCAACCAAAATCAGGCAACCAGAATGACAGAAGAGGAATTTCATATGTAGATCATAAGAACACTCACCAACCTGCAAGAACAACTCAATAACCAACACAAAGAAACCACAAAAAGCCTCCAGGACCTAGAACAAAAGTTCACTAAAGAAATACACACAATGAAGAAAAGTTTAATCGAACTACTGGAAATGAAGAATCAATTCAGGGAACTACAAAATACAGTGGAAAGTCTCAAGAACAGGGTAGATCAAACAGAAGAAAGAATCTCAGAGCTTGAAGATAACACCCTCCAACTAAATAAATCAGTCACAGAGATAGAGCAGAGAAACAAGAGAAAAGAGCAAAGCCTATAAGAGATGTGGGATTATGTGAAGAAACCTAATGTGAGGGTCATAGGGTTACAGGAAGGGGAAGAAGACAACACTCAAGGGTTGGACAAGCTATTTGAAGATATAACACAGGAAAATTTCCAAAGCCTTGCTCAAAATCTTGATAAACATGTTCAAGAAGCTCAGAGGAACCCTGGGAGATTCAATACAAACAGGAAGACATCACAACATGCCGCCATCAGACTGACCAAAATATCAACTAAAGAGGTCCTTCTAAGAGCTGTAAGATGAAAGAAGCAAATGACAAACAAGGGAAAGCCAATTCGAATAACACCAGACTACTCTAATGAGACTTTACAAGCAAGGAGAGGCTGGGGCCCCATTCTCACTCTTTTGAAACAAAACAATGCCCAGCCTGAATCTTAATCCCTGCAAAACTAAGCTTCATATATGAAGGAGAAAAAAAGACATTTTCAGACAAGCAAATTCTCAGAGAATTCACCAAGACAAGACCAGCCCTACAAGAAGTACTGAAAACAGTGTTACACACGGAACACCATAATAAAAACTTACGAATATAAAAACAACCAAAACCCAAAGATTAAAAGCCAGATAATACGATGGCTCAAAAGAGAAATCAAAGCAACCACATTCTACCCAACAGAATGATCAGTAATCTACCTTATCTATCAGTTCTCTCAATAAATGTGAATGGCTTAAACTCTCCACTCAAGTGACAAAGGCTGGCTGAATGGACAAGAAAATACAGGCCAAGTATAAGCTGTCTTCAGGAAACACATCTAACCTGCAAGGATGCATATAGACTAAAAATAAAAGGGTGGAGATCAATATTCCAAGCAAATAGAAGCCAAAAGAAGGCTGGTGTGGCAGTTCTAACTTCAGATGATTTAGTTATTAAGCCAACAAAAGTAGTGAAAGACAAAGAGGGTCATTATATAATGGTGAAGGGCACACTTCAACAAGAAGAGATAACAATTTTAAATATATTTGCATACAACTTAGGGGCACCCAGTTTCATAAAGCAAACCTTACTGTATCTAAGCAAATGGATTAATAGCAACTCCATAATCACAGGAGATTTCAACACCCCACTGACGGCACAAGACAGATCCTCCAAACAGAAAATTAATAAATAAATAATGAACTTAAACAAAACCCTGGAATAATTGGGTCTGACTAACATCTACAGGATATTCTACCCAAAATCCACTGAATATATGCTCTTCTCATCAGCTCACAGGACATTCTCTAAGATTGACCATATCCTAAGACACAAAGTAAATCTCAAGAAATATAAAAAAATAGAAATCATACTATGTACCTTCTCAGATCACAGTGGAATAAAACTAGAAATCAACCCTAACAGAAACTCACATTTCTACAAAAAAACGTGGAAATTGAACAACCTACTGCTAAATGTTAACTTCACAAATGAAGAAATCAAGATGGAAATAAAAAAATTCCATGAAGAAAATGACAATGGAGAGACAAGTTATCAAATCCTCTGGGACACAGCTAAAGCAGTTCTGAGAGGAAAGTTTATCTCCATAAATACCTATAACCAAAAGACAAAAAGATCACAAATAGACAATCTAACAAAACGACTCAAAGAGCTGGAAAAAGAAAAACAGACCAACCCCAAACCCAGCAGATGAAGTGAAATCAGCAAGATAAAATCAGAACTAAACGAAATTGAAAACAGGGAAGCTATTCAGGAGATTAATAAAACAAAAAGTTGCTTCTTTGAAAAAATAAACAAAATTGACAAACCATTAGCTAAGCTAACGAAAGCAGAAAAGAGAAATCTCTAATAAGCTTCATTAGGAACAAAAAAGGAGATATCAAAACTGATCCCAAAGAGATACAAGATATAATTTATGAATACTACAAAAATCTTTTTGCACACAAACTGGAAAATGTGGAGGAAATGGACAAATTTCTAGAAACACACAGCCTCCCAAGGCTCAACCAGGAAGAAATAGATTCCCTGAATAGACCAATCTCAAGAGCTGAAATAGAAACAGCAATTAAAAATCTCCTTAAAAAGAAAAGTCCCAGTCCAGATGGTTTCACACCCGAATTTGACAACACGTACAAAGAAGAACTAGTACCTATCTTGCAGAAAGTATTCCACAACATCGAGAAGAACGGAAACCTCCCCGACACCTTTTATAAAGCGAATATTACTCTGATACCAAAACCAGGAAAGGATGCAACAAAAAAAGAAAACTACAGACCAATATTCCTAATGAATATAGATGCAAAAATTTTCAACAAAATCTTAGCTAACCGAATCCAGACACTTGTCAAAAAAATAATCCACCACGACCAAGTGGGCTTCATCCCAGGGATGCAGGGATGGTTCAACATACGTAAATCTATAAATGCAATTCACCACATAAACAGAAGCAAAAACAAAGACCACATGATTCTTTCAATAGATGCAGAAAAAGCTTTTGACAAAATTCAACACCCTTTCATGATATGAACACTTAAGAAAATAGACATAGAAGGGACATACCTAAAAATGATACAAGCCATATATGACAGACCCATAGCCAACATCATACTGAATGGGGAAAAATTGAAATCACTCCCACTTAGAACTAGAACCAGACAAGGCTGCCCACTATCTCCACTTCTGTTCAACATAGTGCTGGAAGTCTTGGCTACAGCAATCAGACAGGAAAATGGAATCAAAGGTATCTAAATAGGGGCAGAAGAGATCAAACTTTCACTGTTTGCTGATGATATGATATTGTATCTAGAAAACCCCAAGGATTCAACCAAGAAACTCCTGGAACTGATCGATGAATTTAGTAAAGTCTCAGGATACAAAATCAATACACAGAAATCAGAGGCATTCATATACGCCAACAACAATCTAATTGAGAACCAAATCAAAGACTCAATTCCCTTCACAATAGCAACAAAGAAATTAAAGTACCTAGGAATATACTTAACCAAGGACGTAAAAGACCTCTACAGGGAGAACTATGAAACACTGAGGAAGGAAATAGCAGAGGATGTAAACAGATGGAAATCCATACCATGCTCGTGGATCGGCAGACTTAATATCATCAAAATGTCTATACTACCCAAACTGATCTACAGATTCAATGCAATACCTATTAAAATCCCATCAGCATTCTTCATAGATATAGAAAAAATAATTTTACGCTTCGTATGGAACCAAAGAAGACCCCGAATATCAAGAGCAATTCTAGGCAACAAAAACAAAATGGGAGGCATTAATTTGCCAGATATCAAACTATACTACAAAGCTGTAGTAATTAAAACAATCTGGTATTGGCACAAAAATAGGAACATTGACCAGTGGAACAGATGTGAGAATCCTGATATAAAACCATCCTCATATAGCCATCTAATCTTTGACAAAGCAGACAAAAATATACGCTGGGGAAAAGAATCCCTCTTCAATAAATGGTGCTGGGAAAACTGGATAGCCACCTGTAGAAGGCTAAAACAGGACCCACACCTTTCACCTCTCACAAAAACCAACTCACGCTGGATAACAGACTTAAACCTAAGGTATGAAACTATTAGAACTCTAGAGGAAAAAGTTGGAAACACTCTCCTAGACATCGGCCTGGGCAAAGAGTTTATGAAGAAGTCCCCAAAGGCAATCACAGCAGCAACAAAAATAAATAAATGGGACATGATCAAACTACAAAGCTTCTGCACAGCCAAAGAAATAGTCATGAAAGTAAACAGACAACCTACAGAATGGGAGAAAATTTTTGCATCCTATGCATCTGATAAGGGACTGATAACTAGAATATACTTAGAACTCACGAAAATTAGGAAGAAAAAATCAAATAACCCCATTAAAAAGTGGGCAAAACAAAAAAAAAAAAAAAAAAAAAAAGAAGGCCGGGCGCGGTGGCTCACGCCTGTAATCCTAGCTCTCGGGGAGGCCGAGGCGGGTGGATTGCTCCAGGTCAGGAGTTCGAAACCAGCCTGAGCAAGAGCGAGACCCCGTCTCTACTATAAATATAAAGAAATTAATTGGCCAAATAATATATATAGAAAAAATTAGCCGGGCATGGTGGCGCATGCCTGTAGTCCCAGCCACTTGGAAGGCTGAGGCAGAAGGGTTGCTTGAGCCCAGGAGTTTGAGGTTGCTGTGAGCTAGGCTGATGCCACGGCACTCATTCTAGCCTAGGCAACAAAGCGAGATTCTGTCTCAAAAAAAAAAAAAAAAAAAAAAAAAAAAAAGTGGGCAAAGGACTTGAACAGAATTTTTTCTAAAGAAGACAGCAGAATGGCCAACAAACATATGAAGAAATGCTCAACATCTCTAATCATCAGGGAAATGCAAATCAAAACCACAATGAGATATCACTTAACCCTAGTGAGAATGGCTTTTATCAAAAAATCTCCAAACAATAAATGCTGGCGTGGTTGCGGAGAGAGAGGAACACTCTTATACTGCTGGTAGGACTGCAAACTAGTTCAACCTCTGTGGAAAGCAATATGGAGATACCTTAAAGCTATACAAGTGAATCTACCATTTGATCCAGCAATCCCATTGCTGGGCATCTACCCAAATGATCCAATGACACTCTACAAAAAAGACACCTGCACTCGAATGTTTATAGCAGCACAATTCATAATTGCAAGGCTGTGGAAACAGCCCAAGTGCCCATCAATCCAAGAATAGATTAATAAAATGTGGTATATGTATACCATGAAGTACTATTCAGCTCTAAGAAACAATGGTGACATAGCACATCTTATATTTTCCTGGTTAGAGATGGAACCCATACTATTAAGTGAAGTTTCCCAAGAATGGAATAACAAGCACCACATATACTCACCAACAAATTGGTATTAACTGAGCAGCACCTAAGTGGTCACATAGGTACTACAGTAATAGGGTATTGAGCAGGTGGGAGGGGGGAGGGGGCGGGTATATACATATATAATGAGTGAGATGTGCACCATCTGGGGGATGGTCATGCTGGAGACTCATACTTGTTGGAAGAGGGGGGGAATGGGAATTTATTGAAACCTTAAAATCCGTACCCCCATAATATGCTGAAATAAAAAAAAATACAAAATAAAATAAAATACATATAGTGAAGGAATAATCTAAAAAGTTATATACCAAAATATTAATAGGGTCATTTCCAGGTAATGGGATTATTTTTACAGTATATATATTTTGAATGGTTTTATTTATCTCTGAGTGCTAACGTTGGATAGAACAATTTAGTCACTATTTGCCCCAACTTTTATGTTCATACTAATAAACATTCGAACTCTCTGAAACAGTTATTGCAAATTATTTTACAAGAAGCCTCTCACATATGAAAACTCCAGGTTATTCTCTTGGAACTCATTTAAATTTATGATAATTTCAGACATTGGTAATCAAAATCTTCCATACTACAACTTAAATAGCTTTTTTTATTTAGGATTTGCATAAAATAGGGTGGGAGCCATCCACTCCATACATTTATATATTAAAAAAGAATACAAGCAAACAGAAACTCTTTATTACTTGAAGAGAATGTTTAAATTTCAACAAAGGTAGAAAAAATAAAGCATCATAATTTTAAACATTAAAAATAAGATAATTATATAAAGAGTAGAATGGTCTCAGAGAATAAACTTATACAATGATGTTCATGTGTTTGTGTGTGCATATATATATATATATATATATATATATATATATATATATAGAGAGAGAGAGAGAGAGAGATGAACACATACACACATGTATTTTTCCTATAGATCTATACATGGAGATTTTCATTACGATGCATTTTATTTTCCTAGAAAGATGGAGAACAACATAATTTTCATCTCTAGAACTATATATAAGTAGAATATGACTGGTTCCAACTGTGGGATTCTATGTAGTAGTTAAAGTCAGCAATTAATATATAAAGAGAACAACATAGATAAGTTTAAAAAGCATAGTGGTAAGTAAAACAAAAAGAGGTAGAAATAACCTCAAAAATATTTTTATATAATTTAAAACTTTGCACACACACAGAAAAGTACAACACGACTTATTTTCCAAACATGTATTTCAATTTATTTGAGAGTGTAGGGTTGGAATGAGTTTAAAATAAATAAATTCATTTATCCACAAATAGTACTGATAAAAAGTGAAAGCAGTTATAAAGATTATCTATTAACTGAGAAATATGAAAATCTTAATTTACTTCTCTATCAGTTATCTATTTTCATATTAATGTAGTATAACATACTGCTCCAAAACACGGTGGCTTAAAACAATAAAAAATTATTTGAGTCTGTGAACTGAAAATTTCAGGTGGGTATTTTTGGGTTTCACTTGGGATTCCTAGCATGTCTGACTATCACCTGGCTGTTACATGGGAAATTCTGCACCTGGAAGTGTGCTGACTTTTGGCTGGGACAAGTTGGATCTGTTTAATTTTTCTCTCACATATCTCCAGTGGATCAGCCTGGGTGTACTTACACAGTGAAGGCAAAAGTGTACCAGTCCTTTTCTTGTTTACACTCATATTACACCTGTTAATATGCTAAACACCAAAACAAGTCACACAGCTGAATTAAGGTGGGAGGAATTATGTTATGGGCTTCCTGGGAGGAGCTGCAAAGACACATTTCAAAACAAAAGCATTCAGTACAGGCACAGAATTAGGCCCACTAATGCAACCAGTTTATCATAGCCCCAAGGTTTAAAAATCATGAGTTACATTTTATTGGTTAAGAGCTACAGACAAAACAAAATGAAATATCTTATTTCATTTTCAATTAATAAAATTGATTAAATTATAATTGATTAAATAGGGAAGAAATGTGATTCTGACCAAAACAAGCAAAAAAAGGACAACATAAATTGGTATCTGCTGTCCATTTACAAAATATAACTAGAAAAAAATACATCCAAGATGTAGTTGATTGACCTGCAAAACTTTTAAATATAAAGCTACTAGTCATGTAAGATTCATTGAAAGAAACACATCATGAGTAGCAGTAATCCTATTATTTAAGGTGACTATGTTTGTAAATCCTTTTACTTTTATGGATAAACTAACCAATAACTAATATCAGAAAGTAAATTCCACTCCCTGCTGTACATTTCCATGATTAGATATCTATGACAATATTGGCCAATTTCATTGAAGAACATCTCATATGGACTTTTTAAAGGAGATTGGATTACATTATCATGGCATTAAAACTTTTCCCAAGAAATGAAATTTGAGTAAAATGAATCATAAATAAATAAATCATCATAGAAGAATAAAAGCAAACAGTAATTGCAAAGTTGCTTTCAATGAGTATTCTCTGAATATTCTCCAAATTGTACATTTTTTATATTCTTTAAATTTTATTTTATTATTACTTCTTGCCTCCAGGAAAATCAGCCACCACTGGCAACACCAGCAATTGGATTTCTATGTTAGGAGTAGCTGCTGATAAAACAGAATTAAATATCAGACAAATTGGAGTTCTTATGTGGCGAAATATTACATACAAACTTAACAAAGGGAAGATACATAAAGAGTGAAGTTGCTTAAAAAAACTTAATGCCATAAAAAGGCTGTTTCCTGGGTATAACAGTTAAAAAAAAATCATAACAGAGACTCAGTCTTGATACCATAAAGATCTTTGAATGTGAAAAGAATAAAGTCCAACACATCATTCCAGAACTCTGAATAATAATAAAAAAAATTAAAGAAAGAAAGATTAGTCATTATGTAAATAATTTATATCTAAGAACTGAATAATGTAAACTCAAATTATCTGAAAAAATGTTTGAAAACAATTTGGCATTCAGGTGGATGCTCTTTTTAATTAATTCTAAGGCAGTTATAAAAATTTGTTTGATCAGCTTTCCATAATTGTATATTAATTTAAGGGATCAATTTTTGATATACTTAGTTAATCTTCTCTCCAATAACTTTTTACATAAAAATATGTGCATAAGAGACCACAGTCATTCATCACATAATGCTGTTTTGGTGAACTATGAGCTGCATATATGTCAACAATACCATGGGATTATAATGGAGTTGAAAAGTTTCTATCGACTAGTGACATCACTAGTGTGAGGTCTTAGCGTAATGCATGTGTTTGTGGTACTGCTGTTATAAACAAATCTGCTACATTGCCAGTCATAGAAAAGTATAGCGCATATAATATGTACAGTATATAATGCTTGTCAATGATAATAAATAACTATGTTACTGGCTTATGTATTTACTATACTCTTTATCAGTATTTTAGAGTGTACTCTTTCTACTTATTAATATTTTTTAAAAAATTGACTGTGACACAGCCTCAGGAAGGTCAGATGGTATTCCAGGTCCTTCAGAAGGCATTGTTATTAGAGGAGGTGATAGCTCCATTCATGTCATTGCCCCTGAGGACCTTCCGGTGAAACAAGCAAGATGTGGATAGAGGACAATGATACTGATGAATCTGACCCTGTGTACCTAGGCTAATGTGTGTACTTGTGTTTTAGTGTTTAAGAAAAAAACGTTTAAAAAGTAAAAAAAAAAAAATAGTAAAAAAATTTAAAAATGGATAAAAGCTTTTGGGATTAAGCAAAACAGCATAAAAAAAGAAAAAATATTTTTGTATAGGTATAAAGCATGTTTGTGTTTCAAGCTAAATGTTATAGATGAATCAAAAAGTTAAAATAATTTTTAAATGTTTTTAGAGTAAAAATGTTACAGTAACCTAAGATTAATTTATTATTGAAGAAAAACCTTTTTTTATAAATTTAATGAATCCTAAGTACATAGTGTTTACAAAGCCTACATCCTACCTATGCCTTCACATTCACTCACCGTTCACTCACTGATTCACCCAGAGCACCTTCCAGTCCTGCAAGCTCCATTCGAAGTAAGTGTTCTAGATAGGTGCACCATTGTTTCCTTGATACTGTGTTTTTACTGTACCTTTTCTATTTTTAGATATGTTTAGATATGCACAAATACTTTCCATTGTGTTACAATTGCCTATAGTATTCAGTACAGGGACGTGAAGTACACATTTGTTAGCCTAGAAGCAATAGTCTATACCACATAGCCTAGTAGTATAGTAGGCCATATCATCTAGGTTTGTATAAATACACTCTATGATGTTTACACAAAGATGGAATCACCTAATGATTCTTCTTGTTAGTACGTGACATATGACTGTACATCTATTTCATTTTTCTATTTGAAAGTACTTATTGATTTCCCAAATGAGACTATACTGTGATTAATTTTAGATGTCAACTTATCTAGGCATTGATGCCAAGTTGTTTGCTAAAACACCTATCTAGATGTTGCTGTGAATGTATTTTTTGATGCCATTATCATATAAATTAGTAAACTTTGAGTGAAGTAAATTACCTCCACAATGTGTATTAGCCTCATCCAGCCAATTGAAGGGCTTAAAAGAAAATAGGTTTCAAAAAAGGAAGGAATTCTGCTGTTTCCTGCAAAATAGAAATTTTGAGACTAGATTCAAGACTGTAATGTCAACTCTTGTCAGAATTTTTAGCCCACTGGCCTGCTTCAAACTTGCCATCCCTCACAATTGCATGGGTTGGAGATGTCTCTTTCTCTCTTTATCTCTCTCCAGATATCAACTCTCAGGAGCATATAAAAACAATGGAATGAAAGAGCAATGTGAAAGAAAGATATAATGTGGAGATAGAAAAAAATCTTTAAAAAATCTATACTTTTACTTACAAAGGAAAAATAGAAGATGTATTCATGACACAAGAATAGACTACAATGAAATAGGAACAGAAAAGGAAGACAAAGTCTTCAAAATTAATATATGAGCTCCACCAAAAAGTCTAATACAAAGTAAAAAAAAAAATCTTCCAGAAGTAGGACAGACACACAATGATTTAAAAGACAAAAGAAAAGGTAATGGGGGAGAAAGACAATTAGAAAATCAGTGCAAGAAATCCAACATCCAACCAATAGGAATTTTGGAGAGAGAGTATAGATATAAATATCTAAGAGTATCTTTGGTAACTTTTACAGTCACAATCATGCTGACATCTTTTTCATTTTCCTACATACAATCCTTAGAATGATGTGGTGAGAACTGATGTGTTCTGGGAAGTCACCACACATAGAGCAACTGATGTGATCAAGTGGATTTTTATAATGTCTGAAAAGAAGTGTTTCCTGTTTTACAATTAATACACAGAATATGATATTTCAAGTAAAAAGTAAGAGCATTTGGCAAACAGGAAAAGGCCTACTTTCTTTCTGTGCACTTCTCTTTGCTAACTGTTTCTTTCTTTTCTATTTTTTTTTTGCCCATGTTTCCAATAATTGGATACATCCCCTGACAACTGCACATAGCTGTCACTCTGCTATGAAATCAAATATGAATAAATATGGGTTCTTTCATTTAATAAATTCACTGTTTTAGTCATATTTCAATGTAACCCAAGTTTTGCAAACTATAAGCAATGTATACATATCCAAATTTAGCTATAATAATAAGAAAAATTTATCTTGCCATAGAAACAAAAAGTAACATTTAATATGTTTATATGATTTATATAATGCTGCTTTTTCTTTATCATTTTAAAATATGGCTCAAAGTTTTATGCTGGTATTTGTTGAAAAATGCTTCATAAATAATACTTTAGGAGTAGGCAGTTATGGCCTGCTGGCCAAATCTAGCCCACATCATGTTTTTATAAATAAAGTGTTATTGGAATATAGCCACACCCATTTGTTCACATATTGTCTACGGCTGCTATAGCACTAGAATGAAAGTTGAGTAGCTGTGACAGGACACCATATGGCCTGCCAAGACTGAAACATCTACTTTACAAAAAAAGTTTGCCAACCTTTGCTTTAGATGAATATATGAACAAATAAATTATAATCTTTTGTTTATATAAAAGATTTTCTGATTATAGAGTTGTATCACAAAATCATAAAGTTCTATTATTTGATTTTGAAATATTCTATAGAATGTTTCAAAGCTCTTATGACAAACCTACATGCATTTCATGCTGATTTTTTATGCTGTAGGCTTAATCTTTGCATCTGTAACTATGTTGTTTGATGGATGGGGTCATGTGTTTACTCTCTACCTATAATAAATTTCTCCTTAAAATTTACTTTATTATTTCTCAAACTAAGTAAATTTTCTCACAGAGAAATCAGAACCCTCTCTTTGGAGTCTGGCTCCTGAGAGTATATGAAGCAAAGTATAGGACTGTCTTTTTCCAACAAAGTAGCAAATTACACTTTCAGTAAAGGAACATTCCTCTAGGAATAATCTTCTGTTTTATACCTATCAGCGCCCATGTACTACCTAGATCTTTCTATATGGCTGTTGGTTTGGCCTTTCTCTGAGGCTATTCTCAAAGTCTTCTCTAATTCATATCCTGAAAAGACAATCTTTGTTAAAATTTACATGAATCTTTAAAAAAAAATCTTTTTAGACTTTCTTAGAAGCACTTCAATATAATACATTTTTTTTTTTCCCAAGGCACCAATTGAATGACTTCAATTTGGTCAGGGGATCCAATGAAATTCTTTACTTCCACCTTTGGAAAACAATATACATTTTGTCCTCAAGAAGGGAGAAAATGTTATAACTTTTGCTATATAACCCTTGTCCCTAGGCCTTCACCCATTAGTGGCTCTATACACATATTGAAACTAATAGATAATTTAGGAATATCTAAAAGTAGTTAAATATCATCTAATATCTCTCTCCAATGCCTGTGCCAAAAAAAATAATTTTGGAAAATCTCAAGTGACTTCATGCAGACTACCACAATTAACATCCTGCAATGAGGGTTGAGAGCAGGAAAACATGTTTTGAAACACTTGCTAACTTAGGGTCTGTTATTTGTGGTCATGAATGTAGGGTTAAAGTTTAAGAGATTATTCATGATTCTTAATCATTCTATGCTTTAGAAGAAAATTAGTCATCCTAGGATTTTTTTAACTAGCAGTTATGTCCTGTAGAGGGAAAAGGTAATCATTTTTTCAAAAATTGTATGTTTTCAAATATTTTCTGAAACACATCTGCTTTTCAAACTGAGGTGCAGCTGTGAAATAACTAATTATGTGGTGATTTCACAAAATATTAGCAGGTCAGAAGAATAAAAAGCAAAATATTCTACTTTCATTTGTTAACATTTTCTTTTATAATATAAAGCTGATTTAAAACATGTGAAGTAGCTTAAGTGAGTTAAACAAAGGTAAGATTAAAAACAAATACAAATTAATACACATTCTTGTCACGTAATTCATTTACAGAGATATAGTTTAAGAATGAGATTATTTGGGGTGCTTAAAAATCTACTTGCATTCGATAATAAAGTCAGTCTAAAGTATTTGTTGTGTGAAATGTCACTATGCAGTCACATGCAGTCAACTAATTTTGAAATTATGATAATTAATATTTCTATCCTCTTTGAAATTTTAAAGAGAAAGAACATGTGAACTCTTTCATATATTTATTCTATATTACTATAAATTATCATGCTGAATTTACTTTCATTTTCAAAGTAGAACAAGATTACAGATGCTAGCTCTTAAAAGCCTTGAGAAATCAACTTAAATTAAACAAGTTTATTTTAAAAAAATGTATCACTCGACCTAACTGTATCAGAAATCTATTATTACATTTTTGTAAAAATACTAGTTCCTCTTTGTTTAGAATTACACACAGCTACTCATTTCTATCAAGTTTTAAGATTTACAATTGTTCATCCAGCAGTAAAGTCTGTAAGACCTAATGTTCAAGGACTGTGAAGTCATTTATAAAAAGAATCCCACTGAAAAAATAATTCTTGTAGGGACAAAGTACACTGAAATTAAATTTATCAAGAAAGGAGCAGACAGAAAACACCTTTCTAATATTTCGATGATCCACAGATCTATAGATTAGTCTACAAACTTAAAGCATTACATATATATATGTATATATACACATACATATAAATACACAAACATTAATGTTGAAAAATACATTGAAACTATCTAGAAATATTTAAAAATTTTACAGCTATTGCCTTTTATTTTTTCTGAAACATATTGAAAAGTTGCTAACAGAAAAATGGACTAGAGCTGCCTATATGTTAAAAAAATACAATTATTGTGGAAATACTCATAACTTAAACTAAAATTACTAAAATTTTCTTCTTTTCAATTAAAAGGCTTTTTTTTTTTTTTTTTTTTTTTTTTTTAAGGAGAGACAGGGTCTTATTCTGTCACCCAGGGCAGTGGTGCAATCATAGTTTACTACAACCTCAAATTCCTGAGTTTAAGCAATCCTTCCACCTCAATCTCCTAAGTAGCTGGGACTACAGGACTCACTACTATACCTAGCTAATTTTTAAATTTTTTGTGGGTATGAGGTCTCACTACATTAACCAGGCTGATCTCACACTCCTGGCCTCAAGCAATCCTTCTGCCTTGGCCTCTCAAAGTGCTGAGATTATAGGTATGAGCCACTGCACCCAGCCTGGGGTAACATTTCTTTAAAAATGACTGTGCTTTCCTTTTATGTTAATGATACAATGGAAAAGAAAGTCAAAAACATTTACTTATTTTAGAATGTTTGTTAAATAATTTAATTATCAGGATGCTTTATTATTTGCAATTTATTAAGCAATTAGGAAACTGGTGCAGTAATGTAGAAAGGACATAGAGTACCTATTGTTAGAGAGGAAAAATTTAGTAAAGAAAAATGAGAATAAAATTGATGAAGTTATTTCAGAGCTAATGACACTATTGAGACACAGTAGTGAATCACCAAAGTCTTTCAGAATCATGAAGAATATACAGACAGGCCTAAAATCAGTTCTTACAAACCCAAACCTAATAAATTGTTGACATTAGTGTCCATTTGCTGCAGTGGGAACCACCTTCTCTGCAGCCAAGAAATAATTTAAATTGAAATATCACATAGTCCATTCAAGTAGATTTTTCTCCTCAGGATTCCATCAGTCTCTCTGCCACATAATCCGATGTCACTACACTAAACGAAATTTTCTTACTAAATAGAATAAAGAAAGCATCTTTAAGGCACAGAATATTTCTGAACAGCTTATAGAGATGAACATACATATAGTTCTTTATAAACCTGTTCTCATGTCTTTTCCCTCTGAAAAGGGAAATTTATTTTTATAAAGCTAGATTAAACATGTGAAGTAGCTTAATTGATTAAAATAAATCTAAGATTAAAAACATATACAAATCAATACATATTCTTGCCTTATAATTGTACACAACAGAATCCTTAGCCCCTAATATGACTATAGGTGGAAATAGAGTCTTTAAAAGGTACTTAAGATCAAATGAGGGCATAGGGTATGGTCTTAATCCAATACAACAAGTGTTCTTATAAGAAGAGACTTCAGAAATTTCTTTCTCTTTCTCTCTGTACCATGTGAGGACACAGAAAGCAGGTAACAGTCTGCAAGCCAGGAAGATAGAGAGCACAACAAGTGTAGTAATTGTCCCACTATATAGTTACTTTTATATTCCTCTTATAAGATAGAGGGGAAATATTCAGAGATAATAGTAATAGTAATAATAGTAATTGTAACTATTTTAAGAATATGATTTTAAAAATATATAAATGCACTTATACAACATTTCAATGCCATTTTAGAGGGTTCGTGGACTACTTAATCATGTCTATTATCCTACTGACTCAGATTAAGTAATCCTGCTCATACTTTTAATATATTGAGAGAAAGAAACTAATCAGTAAGAAGGCCAGAGGAAGCACTGCCATAGTACTTGGAAAAAGGGTTTGGCAAGAATAAAATCAGTTCCTATTTGAGTCCGTTAAATCTAAAGACATAGAAGCTAAGTTGTTGAACAAGAGGTGAAAAATTCAAGGGAAAAAGTTTAAGTGGAAATTTGAGATGAAAGTACTCTTTTAGAAAGTATCTGTACAGTGATCATGGAAATGTATTTAACTAGAGAAAAATGAAATATTAAAGAGGAAATTGTGGTAGAATCAAGGTAAAAATGGGAGAGAGGCAGAGAATGCAAAAATACAGAAAAAAGTCAGAGGTTTAAGAAGAGAATTTATAAAATGAGAGGGAATGCAAAAATAAATTATATTATTGTCTGATTCCATTTGGAAGAGGCATTCTTGAAGAGGCAAAACTATAAACACGGTAAACAGATTAGGGTTTGTCAGTGGCCTGGGGAGGGAAGAAGGCTAAACAGGTAAAATGCAGGGAATTTAAGGTGGTAAAATGCTCTCTATGATGCTGAATCTAATGGAGCACAGGGAACTTGTTAGGGCTGTGAAGCTATTCTGAAGGATACTGTAATAAAGAATGCATCTCAGTATGTGTTTGTCAGAACCCACAGAACTTTATAGCACAGGACTTTATTTTTTTCCTTGCTTAATAACTTTATTTTTTATTTTTTTAAATTTTATTTCAGAATATTATAGGCGTACAAATGTTTTGGTTACATAAATTGCTTTTGTACCATTTGAGTCAAAGTTACAAGTGTGCCCATCACCCAGATAGTGCAGCACAGAACTTTAGAGTGCATATTGTAAGAAAATTAAAAATGTATTTAGGAAGTTGGGGGATTGTAGTATGGAATACAGTCTGTGGAAAAGAAACTAACTGTATTCTAAACATATGAAATAACAAGGGAAAGGAAACTTTACATAAGCATGTCACTATAGCTGATAAACTTACTTCTTATCAGGACATCACTTAATAGTTCTGAAATCACTATACATGGAATTGAACAATTAGGTGAATGGAGGCAGTTTCTCATATTTGGAGAGAAGGCTAGAATAATCCACGCAGTACTGCAGCAGAGTTGCTGTGTGAAATCATGTTTAGCTTATCATAGACATAGGTGGAGGCATATAAGAATACTTACATGTACATATCTACTTTTATATACCTATATACCTCTATTTATAGATATAGGTACACATAGATATAGTTGTATTAGTCTGTTTAAGCTGCCGTAACAAAACATCATAGACTTGGTGGTTGAAAAACAGAAATGTATTTCTCACAGTTCTAGAGACTGAGAAGTCAAAAATTGTTGCTAGGCAATTTGGTTCCTGGTGAGGGCTCTCTTTCTTCCTGGCTTGAGGACTGATGCCTGTGCTCTGTGTCCTGACATGGTGGAGAGAGAAAGAGAAAGAGCTTTCTTATGTCTCATTTTACAAGGACACTAATCCTATCAGATTAAGACCACATCCTATGACCTCCTCATTAAACCTTAGTTACCTTATAAAGACCCCATGTCCAAATACAGTCATATTGGGGGTTAAGAATTCAACATATGAATTTTGGAGGGACACAAATTCAGTCCATAGCACAAGGGGTTAGTATGTACACACATACTTTGTTTATTTGGTTTCTAATATCATTTTTTAGTAAAATAAGTCAGAGATCCTTAGAAAAATGGATGATTTTAGGACTGGAAAAATCTAAGCCTGGAATACCTTTTAATGCTAGACAATAAGAGAGTGCTAAACACACACATAATGAGGGCTTGTCAAATTGATACAGAAACCAACCTAAAGAATTATAAATGGCTAAACCGGAAAATATTGAGAAAAAATGTAGTATTGGATTATAACTCTAAGTATAAAAGAAGTATCTATGTGCCCATATTGACATAAATAAATTATCAAATATATAACCTAACAAGTACAATGCATACTATCTTGGTAAGGGGCACATTTATAACTTTGACTCAAATGGCACAAGAGCAACTCATGCAACCAAAACGTTTGTAGCCCTGTAATACTCTGAAAGAAAAAAGGAAATAAGGGAGAATAGCTAACTGTTTAGTGCAGAAGAATTCCAAAACATTTGTGTAGATATTTTTCCCTCAAGAAAGTGGAGATAATTTCTAATGCCTTAAAAGGGATTAAGCGTAGTGACTTTCTAGAAGAGAATGAAGTATTGAAAGTAGAAAAAAATGAATGACTCCACTATGGGGAAATCTGATAAACTCTGATAAACTCTACCTCAGCCACATGTTCAAGGGTTAACATAAAAAAAAATATATATATATTATATAGACTATATATATATATATATATATATATATATATATATATATATAGTCTTGTTAGGGTGCATTCTTGTTATTATGAAAGAGAATTTCCCTTTACTTCGGTGGTATTCCCCCTTAGAACCCATAATCCCTGTCTAGCCATGACAAAAAAATCAGACAACCCCAAATAAAAAAAATTTTATAAGATATCTGACTGTGGCGTTGATCAGTTAGTGCCAATTTGATGGCGAGTACGAGTGAAGCCTATATGCGGTGAGCATGGTAGGGGGTAAATGGCACACCTCAAATCATGGTATGGGTGTGGCAAAACCATAACATGTAACCAAAATGTATGTACCCCCAAAATGTATGTACCCCCATATATATCTGACTAGAGTTCCTCTAAACTGTCAAGGTCACCCAAAATTAGAAAAGTATAAAAGAAACACTGTCACTGCCAAGAGGAATCTAAGAATGCATGAGAATAAATGTAATCCAAGATTTTCAAACAGAAAATAGACATTAGATAAAAACTAAGGAAATCTGAATAAAGGAGAGATTTTAGTTAAAAATAATGTATCATTATTGATCAATTATTGCAGCAAATGTATCATGTAAGATGTCAACATGGAACTCTTGTTGGTGGGTATATGGCAACTCTATTGCACTATCTTTAAAACTGTTCTCTAAATCTAAAAATATACTAAAATAAAAATTTATTTTGATAAAGGAATACTGTATGAATCTTTTTTATTTGTTTTTAACATAGGAAAATATGAGATTTTTTGCTTTACATTTTAAGTTACTTAAGATAAAAGATTTAAAAAAAGGCATGACACGGAAGTGACATGATAAGACTATTTTAAGGTGTAGAATAGAAGAGAAAGTTTAAATTTTGTACAGAAAGAGCAACACAGAAGTGAAGGAGAGGAGGAGTGATATGTAGGGCTTAGAGGCAAGGCTGTGGAAAGTTGAGATATCTCATATCAGGTAATCTCTGTTTTGTCATTAAAGCAGGACGTGGTAAGATCTGTTGAGAAACCAGAGGGCTTTCATTGAAAAAAAAATACAGAATTTAATAGAATTAAATTAAAAAACAAAGTATTTAAAATAGCAAGTAAGTTAAATAAAGGGGAACATAAAACTAGAGCTTTAAAATGATTTTTGAAAAATGAAATTAATCAACATCTTTTCTGTCTCCAATGCCATCTGCCAAATTGGGGATAAAGGAAAAGATTAGTCAACAGCATGGTTTAACCAACTTTTTAAATGGAAAAATCAAGACTGATAGGAAACAAAGGATCTCAGAATTTCTGGGGTAGATAGAGTGACAAGCTCAGAACCCAGAGTGTAGTGGTGGCAGGTGATGGTAGAATAGGATTGTAATGTGGGCTAACAGGTTTTATTGAGGGTTCTAATTCTACATGATTTTTAGTGGCTACCTGAAGAATTGAGATGGAAGTAATTCAAAAGCTTTGTCAGTTTAACAAGACCAGTTATTCTTACTATTATTATTCTTACTATTATTCTTACTATTATTATTCTTACTACAGATTGGTTGGTAAGGTCAGGGGCTGCATATTCAAGAGGAGGGAAGAATGGAATAGTACCATGCATTTGATTGTTCTAGTGGGTTAAAAAACTTAGGTTCAGGATTAGTTTTTAAAATCTAGTAGCATGGGATTGGGAGATAAATGAAAGTACATGAATATGAAATTAGAGGAAAATTTAAAGTTTGAAATCTTTCAAACAGAAGACATTTAAGATAAGGTAATGTTACTCCTCTGCTAAAAATCTTTTAGTTGCTCCTGATCTAACTAGAATATAATCCAGAGTATGTACGATGGCCTCATCAGCTCCAAATGATGAACCTCCAGATTTCCTGTGTAACATCATATCATCTACTCCTCTTATTCCCCCTTCTTCCTCTGCTCCTACCCACTGGCTTTTCACTGTATGTTAAACATTTTGAGTACATTCCTATTGTACATGCCTTTGCTTATGTTACAGCTTCCTCTGCCTGAAATACCTCACCCTCTGATAACTCCAGGACCTGATTTATCATGTGCTTCAGGTCTTTCCTTACATGTTCATTTTTCCATAAACATTCTATTTAAAATTCTAAGTCCCCCCACATCCTACCCACACACTCTCAATGTATACTCTCTGATCAATTTATTTTTGTAGAATTTACCATCTAATAAAGTGCATTTTTCTTCTTTACTTTTTCTTTATTGTCTGTAGTTCTAACAGACCAAATCATTAACCAGATTCTATAGCTCCATGAGAACAGAAATATTTGTGCTTTGTTCCTTGCTCTATATCCAATATTTAGAAGGTGCTTGTGCATACTGTGTACTTAACACATATTTGTTGAATGAATGAATACATGGAAGAATAAAATAATAGAGGACTAGCCTATAGCTAGATTTAATAACATGCCAAATGGGGGCAAAATGTTTCACATGGAGATAGCTATAAATATGGACAAAAATATAGATTCCAAAAAATTGAGTGACATTAGAAGAGGGACCAATTTCCCTAGAACATAAGTAAGAGGTGATGTAGGCATGAAAGTGAAAGGTACAAATGGTTTTACAGCAATTTGACTGACAGCAAAGATTTTAAGGACCAGAGATGACATATGTAGAAAGAAAAGAAAAATCTCTTACTGAGTCAAGGCAGAGGAAGTCCCATTAATGAAGACCCATTTGAATATTTTCTCAATTGATACATATTTGCCTAGAAAACTTGATAAAATATTTAAAAAGACTAACTCCAAGAGGATGCAGAACAGTCCATCCAGTATTAGGAGTCATCCAAATCAGTAGAAAGAAACTGGCAATGTGAGGAAGTTGATTTTCTTTATCAGAAAAATCACCTGCAAGCACCACAGAATTTAAGAAAGTTTGGGTATTTTGTAATTATTGTTAAAAATGTAAGTGCATGGCCGGGCGCTGTGGCTCACGCCTGTAATCCTAGCTCTTGGGAGGCCGAGGCGGGCGGATTGCTCAAGGTCAGGAGTTCAAAGGTCTGAGCAAGAGCGAGACCCCGTCTCTACTATAAATAGAAAGAAATTAATTGGCCAACTGATATATATATACAAAAATTAGCCGGGCATGGTGGCGCATGCCTGTAGTCCCAGCTACCTGGGAGGCTGAGGCAGAAGGATCACTCGAGCCCAGGAGTTTGAGGTTGCTGTGAGCTAGGCTGATGCCACGGCACTCACTCTAGCCTGGGCAACAAAGCGAGACTCTGTCTCAAAAAAAAAAAAAAAAAAATGTAAGTGCAAAAATAGAAAAATTAGATGAGAGAAAGAGAGAGGGAGGGAGAGAATGAAAAGATAAAAAGAAAAAGCAACAAGGATAGATGGTGAAAGGGAAGACAACTGAAGATGTTTAGAAAAATAATATCATCTTCCTATGTGATATCATATTGGAAGTTGCTGATACATTTATCTATTTCATTTTAGATCTGTTGCCAAACCAAAAATTTAAATTACATTTATGGTTCTAAATTTCTTATGCTGGTAAATTAGCTTCCCAATCAAATCCATCATTTCTATTGGAAATGTTGCTCTTCCTTAATCTATTGGAATTTTTGTCTCATTTCCTTCATTTGTCACATATACTATTGACGATATTCTGTCAATCCATTCTTTAAGTTATTTATGTTCGTTCACCACTCTTTCCTTCATTCCCATCACCACCTGTATTCCCACATTGCCTATCATCTAAAGTAGCCTCTGATTTGCTTTTTCTTCAAGTCACTTTTTCTCCATTCATTTTTTTTTGTCAATAAAATATGTTTAAAGCATATGTCAGCATTTCCAAGTCCTCCTAAACTGTCTATGAATTACACTAACTTTTCTTCCTGGTATTTCAGCACCTCTATAATAAGTCTCTACATTATGTCTACCAGTTTCAAAATGAATTTATCACTCCAGTGAAAGATGACTCTGACTCATGTTGTCACTGGGCTATTATACTAAGTCTTGCGCTCTTCATGCACTCACACTTTTCTTTCAACTTAAATCATCCTGTACACTTTCTTAAGAGTTGAATCTTTCCCCCCAGGTTTCAGTTCCTGCATTCTTCATGAAGCTCTCTTTAGTCAGCACTTTTAAACTCTTTGTTTTTTCTCCTCACAAGATCACCGGAGTACTAAATGGCTGTTTTATTAAATTAATATACTAAACATTATTATTTGCTATTCATATGTATAACCATTTCACATAGGCTTATTTTATATAAAAATGACAGTACTTTTGTCTTAAAAAATATAAGCTCCTCTACCCATTTAGTTCCTAAGACCTTTATCTTCTATTTGTTTTGTATCTTTCATAGGGTCAAAACAGTTGCCTGGGCTTCCAAGTGTATTGTAGGACAGCATTGGACCTATGATAGCCTCAGGTGATCTGAATTTGCTCTGATAAGTGAAGCCATAACCTAGGGCTCCCTCTGGAAGAGAATTCTCTCTACCTGTATGGAGGGGGAAAATGCTCATCTTAAAGCATGCCTGCAAAGCAATTGTTCTATGACCACTGGTGACTACTGCCAATTTTTAAGTAAGCTGGAAATCAGAAAGCTTCAGTAATAGCATCTAGACTTATTTGCCTATCATGTACTCACCTCCACTCAATCCATACTGCAACGCAAAAGCAACATTAAACACATTACACTGTTGTCAAAGAAAGGCTCTTAAAATTAGACCCTTTTTTTTTTTTTTTTTTTTTTTTTTTTTTTAAGGTACATTTCAGAAGTGAATAGACCCTTATATATTATTTATTCTGATAAAGAGAATAGAAAAAGTTCATGTATATTCTATGGGGTCAGTATTTTAAGATATTCTGACTAAAGCAGCAAAGAGAACCTTGTTTCATTCTAATAATTTGAAAGAGAGAAGCTAAAGTGGAAGTAATTATGGTTGTGATATTGGTAACACGTTGGCAAAGCTAGAAGTGCCATGGAAAGTTCCAGTAGGAGCAGCTATTGTTTTAAATGTGCAAGTAGTGTCATAGGTGGCTCCGATGGGGAAGGCAAAGGCGGTGAAACACGTGAAGTGGGTGGTGGCAAAGAGGGATTGGGAGAGGCATAGTCATTGCAGTACTTCACCTATAAACTGGACTCTGGCTCATCACAAGACACAGATCATGATGCCTTTTTGCCATATGCAGATTTCTGACTAACACCAATTATTTCACCTAGCTAAAGAAGTAGCAGAAAAATCAATATAGAAGAGTCACATTGTATAGGATCACTGCTTACAAAATAAAACTCAGGCTGGGCGTAGGTGCTCATGCCTATAATCCTAGCACTTTGGGAGGCTGATGCAGAAGGGTCACTTGAGACCAGTAGTTTGAGGTTGCAGTGAGCTATGATATCACTACACTCTACTATGGGAAATGAAACCCTGTCTCAAAAAGTAAACTCAGCAGACTTTTAGGTGCTATGCAAAAAGAAGAATGTAAGTAGAGATTTTCCCCTGCATACTAGGAAGACTGAGAGATGACATTTGTATTGGATTGTAAAGAATCACCAGTGTTTTCATGGGGTGGAGGTATCCAGAGTAATAAATTGGTGAATGTAGGGAATTAGTAGGCTTTCATTTTAATGATAAAATATTTTCTTTTGCTACTGCATATTGTGTTAATGTGCATTTTAATTTTCATTTGTATCACATCACATGTACCATATAAATACATACAACTATTATGTATCTATAATAATTAAAAATTTAAAAATTAAAATTAAAAAAAGTAGTTGACTATAGCATGCACAGGGCTTACTATTGTATCCATGGATCTCTGTGTTTATTGTTTCACCAATATAAATTGTTTTGATTACTGCTTTATGTTAAACCTTAAAATTGTGAATCCTTCCAATATATCCTTCGTTTTCAGATTTTTTTCTGACTAGTCAAGTTTCTTTGCCTTTCAATATTAATTTTGGAATCATTTTTCTATATATGCAAAATTGGTTGCTGGGGTTTTGACTGTTACTGCATTGAATTTATAAATCATATTGGAGACAACTGTCTTTTTTACAATATTGAATATCCCAATCCATGATTATTATATATTTCTTCATTATTAAGGTTATATATGATTTCTTTCCTCAGTTTTTTGTTAACTTTCATGTCATAGATGTATATATTTTTAGTTTGTTTCCCAATTATTTGATTTTTGAGAAAATAGTAAATACTATGTTTTAATTTCAAATTCCAGTATTTTGTTTTAGGAATACTATTTTTTTTTCTAATAGACCTTGTATCATGTAGCTTTATTAAACTCACATATAAATTCTACGTACTTTGGTTTTATTTATTGTCTTTCCTTTCTTCTGAATTCAATTTCATTGACTTATGATCTAATCCTTATGATTTCTTCTTCCTTCTGCTTGCTTTGGGATTATTTTACTTTTCTTTAACTACTTCCATTAGGTGGAAGTTTAGGTAACTGGTCTGAGGCTAGTTTTATTTTCTAATATAAGTATTTTATATTTAATATATAAATTATTTTTCTAATAACTGCTTTAACTGTGTCTCACAAGTTTTAGTACAATTCATTTACATATCATTTAGTTCTAAATATATATATATATATTTTTTTTTTTTTGCAATCACACAAGAGGAGCTTTATTTTCTGGCTAGCCAGGGTCCGAGCCCCAGAGCACCAACGCAGTGGTCACTCCCGCAGGCAAGGACCAATATATATATTTTTTGTTAACACTTTTCTTTTGATCACTGTGTTATTTAAAAGTATATTATTTAATTTCTAAATATTTTGTAATTTTTCTAGATACTTTCTTATTGATGTATATTTTAATTCTATTATGATCTCAGAATGTATAATACATTGTATTATTTCTATTATTTTAACTTTGTAAAGATTTGTTTCATAGCCCAGAATATGGTATATCTAGGTAAGGGATCCATAATGAGTCAATTAGTAAAATGGTATATAAATGTTAATTAGGTTAAATTAGTTGTTTAGGTCATCTATGTATTCACTGTCCTTTTCATTCTCTCGATTGATGAGAGATGAGAGAGTAGTTCTGAAATATGTGTATTAGTCTGTTTCTCACTCCTTTATATCATTAATTGCTTGATTTAATTTGAAGCTCTGTCATGTGTATTTATATTTGAAACTCTTGAAAAAATAACTCCTTTACCATTATGAAATGTTTCTCTTTATCCTCAATAATATTCTGTTTTTGAAGTCCACTTTTTCTGAATTAATATAAGTAGTATTCTATTAGTTAGAGCTGATGGTATTTCTTTTCTGTACTTTCTTTTACTTTTAACTAACTATGTATTTATATTTAAAATGGGGAAGGGCCAAGATGGCTAACTAGAAGCAGTACACACACACCACTCCCTAGGAGAAGATCAAACACTGCAAATAGATACTCACCTATGGATAGAAAGAGCATTGTAAATCACCAGAGAACTGAGGGAAGACACTAGAGTGAAGGAGAGGACAGGGAGTTCCATTCTCAAAGACTGTAAGGTACCTGGAGAAGACTCCTACGTGTGGGGAAAGGGATAAAGGAAAGAATCCCAGGGAAACAAGCTCCCCACAGACACACTATAATTTAAGCTGTGATCTAAACCCCGCCATGGCAGGCCTCCTCAGTACTGATCAGGAAACAACTTGGAGACTGTATAGTAAACTTGCATAGAAGAGCAGGCTTTGCTGCAGTTGATACCACTCTGAGTGAGTTCTCAAGTCCAGAGCTCCCCATCTACACAGGGGTCAGCTTCACTGCAGCTGCCTTGACATTGACCCTTGTAGGCCAGAAAAGGAGCAGGAAGAACAGACACTCTCATATGCCTGTGACTGAAAGCTGGGTGCCTCTCCCACCAGAGAACTGGAATGGAGCTCAAGAGTTCCCACAGTAGTGGCCTCAGGAAGACCTGTGTGATGAGACAGCCCCAGCCAACCAGAAGCCCAACCCCTGTGGCCCTGTGCATTGGTCAGTGGAACAAACCTCTTAGTTCCATGTAACTGTGCACTGAGGCCCGTGTCCTGGCATACTTGGGTACTGAGTGGACATCCACACCTCTGCGGAAACATGTGCCAACCAGCAGGCCATGCCCCCATGTTGCTGCATGCCCACCAGAGGAACAAATCATCCCAGCCCTGTAGACCACGTGGAGGTCCACAACCCCATAGACCTTAGCTACACGTGGTCGGCAACAACTCCAGAGACCTGCATGCTCTGCAAAGGGCCACATCCCCTTGGTTGTGTGGGACAGCCAGCAGGTCACACCCCCACAGCACCACATGACTCCATTCCTATAGTCCAGCTCTCTACCACAGACCCACCAGCCACAAGCTGACCCCCCCTGTGTACCGTCCTTATACCTAGATCTGGATGGAGTGAATCTCCACAACCCAGACATTTGCATTCATCACCTAGATAGCCTCACCTGCAGCAACCACCTAAATAGCCTCCCCAAACAATCACTGCCACCACTGAAGGAAGTCCTAGACAGAGCAGTCTCCTGCAACACCTGCCTGGGACTTGTCCAGCCTCCTGCTGATCATTTAATAGTGGCCTAGGGAACAACCCAGCACTCTACACAATGATCCCCCAGCACTGGTCCTGGTCCTGCAACATGTCCAGACACTGGCCAAGGTCCTGTGACATATCCGGGCACCTTCCAAGGTCCTGCAACCCACACTGCCACTAGCTGAAGTCCCATAACTTGCCCAGGCACCCAACACAATTCATTACCAGCCCAGATGCTGGTGAAGATCATGCAATCTGCCTCCCTTGAGAGGGACTTGTGCAGCCCCCAGCCCAAGATTCCAACAGTGGCCTGGGAACCAATACACCCATTCAGACGAATATCCTTAACATCAGCTTGGACTGTGACAACCACAGAAAATCAAGGTGACACAGGAGAACACCTGTGTTCCAAGCTCTTAGTGCATCAACCCCTGTGCTGCTGGATCAATCCTCTGAAGTAGGACAACAGTATTATCTAGGGACCTCTCTCCTCCTTCTCACTAAGTAGAGCAGTTCCCAGCAAAAGAAGACAGGTGGACTGCAAGTTTATCAGCCTTGAGATGAGAGAAGATGCTTCAGATTAGAAGAAACTAACAAAAAAGTTCTGGCAACATGAAAAAACAAACTAATATGACACTCCCAAAGGATCGCAATATATCCACAGCAATGAACCCAAACCAAAAGGAAATTGTCAAAATGTCAGAAATTAATATCAGAAAATGGATGGTGAACAAGATAATGGAATTGAAGAGAAAGTTGTAAACCTACACAAAGAAGCCAAAAAGAGGTTTTAGGATATGAACGAAAAAAATGAAAAACTTGCTAAAGAGATAGACAACACAAGAAATAATGTAAAAACACTTAAAAAAATAAAAGAGTCAGTTAGGAATTACAAAATACAGCAGAAAGCTTCTACAACAGGTTAGACCCAGCAGAAGACAGTATCCCAAACTTTGGAGACAAGGTTTTCAAACTCACCCAATCAAAGACTCAAAAAATGGAGAATTAACAATCACTCAAAGATATATCGGACCATGTGAAACAAGCCAATATATGGATTATAGTTATTCTGTAGGGAAAAGGAGAAAACCATAAAGAATGGAAAGCTTATTTGAGTGAATTTTTGAAGAGAACTTCTGTTATACCAGCAAAGATTCAGATATCCAGATACAAGGTGATCACTGAACAACAGGAAGATTCATAGCATATAGGACATCTCCAAAACACATAGTCATCATCCTGGCCAAAGTCAAAATGAAGGAGAAAATTATGCAAACTTCCAGATGAAAGTAACAACTAACCTACAATGGAAGACTCATCAGGCTAACAGCAGACTTCTCAGCAAAGACCTTATAAGCCAGAAGGGATTGGGGCCCCATTTTTAATCTTCATAAACAGAAAAACTGCCAGCCAATAATCTGTATCCTGTAAAGCTAATTTTCATGAATAATGGAGAAATAAAACTTTCCAGACAAGTGAACAGTAAGGGAATTTGTCTGTAATAGACTTGCCCTACAGGAAATGCTCAAAAGTACATTATACATACCACAGCACAATAGATACCCACCAGTGTAAAAACACTGAAAAGTTATAGATCACAGCACTTATAAAACAGTAGCAGAAGAAGGAAAACAAAACAATAAGGTATCATTTCCCACAGAACAGTATCCCACATATCAATACTAATATTGAACGTGAATGGTCTTAATACCCCACTAAAAGACACAGAGTAGCCAAATGGATGAAGAAACAAAACAAAACAAAAGTGAGTATTGTTATCTGCAAAGGAGGAACTGAATAAAGAAATACTGGACTCAAATGGGACTCGAGAACAAATGCACATAATAAAAATTTACAGAAAATTTTACCTGAAAACTGCTGAATAAACATTTTTCTCATCAGAGCGTGGGACATTTTCCAAGACTTATCATATCTTAAATCACTAAACGTGTCTCAGTTAATTAAAAAACAAAAATTGGAATCATACTGTGTATCTTCTCGGACAACAGTAGAATAAAACCAAAAATCAATTCCACGAAAAACACTCAAATCTACACAAAGTCATGAAAATTAAACAACCTGCAGCTGAATGATCCTTTTTCCAATGATGAAATTAAAATGAAAATAAAAAGATTCTTTGAACTGAAGGGACACAGTCTTCAAAATCTATGGGATACACTAAAAGCAGCCCTAAGGGGAAAGGTAGTAGCCTTAACTGCCTACATCTAAAAGATAGAAAGATCACAAATGAACCAGCTAATGTCACATCCCAAGGAACTGGAAAAAGAAGAACAAATCAAACCAAAAGCCAGGAGAAGGAAAGAAATAACAAAGCGCAGAGAACTAAACAAATAGTAACCGCCACCCCAAAAAACAATATAAAGGATCAATAAAACAAAAGTTGGTTCTTCGAAAAGACAAACAAACAAAGAAACTGATAGACCATTAGTCAGATTAATCAGAAATTGAAGAGAAAGGACTCAAATAACCCCAATCAGAAATAAAAAGGAGATAATAAACTAATAACAAAGAAATAAAAAATATCACGTAGTAATATGAACACCTTTACACATATTAGCTAAAACACCTAGAGGAAATGTACAAATTTCTGGAAATACACAACCTCTGATACCTGAATCATGAAGAAATAGAAATCCTAAAAAGACCAGTAATAGCAGTGAGGTTGAAGCAGCAATAAACATTCTCCCTGCTAAGAAAAAAAAAAAAAAAAAAAAAAAGCCCTAGGCCAGATGGATTCACAGCTGAATTCTAGCAGACCTATAGGAAGAACTGGTACCTATCCAACAGAAACTATTCCATAGCATCACAAAGGGAATCCTCCCTAATTCATTCTACGAAACCAGAATCAAAAGAGTAATAGCAACAAAGCCAGGAAAGGATACAGTAAAAAAAGAAAACTTAAGAGTTATTTCACTGATTGTTTGTCATATGGTCTCTCAATCTTGTCCTTGGAGCATTAGGCATGGCTTGGTGCTTGCCCCTAGATCCCCAAAGATCAAACCCTGACTATGCCATGGAGAAGAGTGCTGGTCCCAAGTTACCCTTTCATGGGGCTCAAAGCCGCTCTGTTTTTGATGATGTCTTCTACTTGCTGATGTCTTCTCCTCTTTTTCTTCTTCCTTCTGTGCTTCTCAATTTTTCTCTGTGGTGTGACTCTTCTCCCTACTCCTTTATCCAATATCTTACCTCCCTGCCAGAAAAGTCTGACAAGTGATGTCTCTAGGGAATCACCTTGGATTCCACCCTCTTAGTGGCATTTTGTACAACTTTCATTTCTTTTTCTTGCCTTATTCTTGCATATTTGTATTTGCTCTCTTGAAGTCTTTTACTGCTAAATCCAAAATTTGAGTCATCTTAAAATTAAGTTTCTATTGACAGTTATTGACTCCTGAACATGGCACATACTTATGTTTCTTTACCTATCTATTGATTTTGTTATAAGATTGGTCATGTAAGTATTGTGTTGATTTGTTCTAATAGGCAATAAACTTGCCCGTGTTAATTTTCAAAATTTGCCTACATAGTTATTTTTGCTGCTATTATTGTTTAACCTCACTCTGTATAAATTTCTCCTATGTATAAGTAGTTTAGTTTCTATATAATATGATCTGGTATCTTCTTCAAGACTCACATATTAGATTCCTGTTCTCAATTATATGTATTGGTAATCATCTGTTTCTCATATGTTAATCTGTTTGTTTTTTCTTCTCCATTCTCTAAGAGTGTTTCTTAATACTCTTACAACAGATGAGTTGTTCTATTAGATTTATTGTATTTTTTCTTTTGTTTTTAGTTACTTATTTATGTTGAATGGATCAGTTCCGCTCTTCAATGTTTTTAGTGTAGATTTGAATGGACTTGTCATTTCCATGACATTTTTCTTATTTCTTCTATCAAATAATTGATATATTCATGTTTTTAATATTATCCAGTTTTATTCTTGTGATTTGAGATATTATATATTGAAGACAGATATTCTTACTTCCTATTAAAAAAGACTATGGAGATTTTTCAAAAATAGGGAGTACCATTATTCACCATTCAGTTTCCTGGAAAGGTTTTTCCATTTTATTTTCAATTCTCTAGTTAAACTAAAAACATGTTGAGTTTCTAGTATAATTTCTCTGATTTTTCTTTCATTTTTTGCCTTTCTACTTGTCTCTTTCTTTTATTCTTTTTATTTGGCTTTCGTGTTCTTAAAGCCGTTATAGTACACACACAAAAAAATCGTAATTCCCTTCCCTTTTATGTTTCACTAAACATCTGTAAATGCACAATACCACAACCGGTAAGCCCCTAATTTCAACTTGTGACTTATAATACTTACAACTACTCTACTTTTAAAATATACTGTGAATATAGAGAACATGAGGTCTGGGGGCTTGAAGGAGGGGTGCTTAACTTACAAGTTCATGCCCTATGTGAGATAATAAATGTCTGCCATCTTCTCCAAGAAATCCATGCCGCAAGTTTTTGGGCCAGTGGGTAGTGAGTGGATGATATAAAAAAGAAGCATCTTTTAACTTTTTCTTGGTGTCCTTTCATGAAGCAATTTTCACATGTGCTATTAAAGCCTGGCTAGGTTTTTAATAATTCAGCTCTAGATGCTTTATTATTAATGAAAAATTTCCCCCATCTTCTGTCAATTTTTTGCCAGTTTTTCTTTTTCCAAGTTGCTGAGAATTCTCATTTTTCTGTATATCCATGCATAAAATAATTGGAGACTTTACACTGGTTGATGCCTAGTCATGTGTCATTTTGATCTAGATATGTCTAGAGATACTTTTTAAAGCTTTATCATGATTGAACCCCATCTATTCCCTTTGACAGAAAAATCTCCTTGATTTTCTTTTGTGAGGTTATGCGGGGAAGCTAAGCTATAAATCCTTCATCCTCCTCTTGTTCTTTCATAAGCTATCTCTACTTCCCAGTAAAACTTTGATTTCAAAGCTTTTGAAGTATTTCCAAAAGTCTTTCTACCCGACTGCATCCAAAAGAAAAAAAAAAAAAGATTATAAGAAGAACTGGACTCATACTGATGACAAGATTTTCAATAGCTTATGTAATTTAAAACAATTACATTTTGCTTCGACATATTCTATTGCATTATAAATTTAAGGTTATAAATTAAAAATAAAATTTCTGTGATTTTTAAAAATTAAATAACCAACAAAAAACAAATTACTATTTTTAGTAATTGTTATATTAATTTCTATCTTCTTTACTAGGCTTTATTTTTCAGTACTGGGTAATGTTTCTTTCATCACCAGCAACTAATTTATGCCAGCAGGTGATCAAAAAGTATTTGTTGAATTAATTAATTAGTATGCCATTTTACATTTAAGTGAGCAAACATGAATAAAGTATCGATCTATTCAATATTTCAGAAATTGATATCCATTTAAAATATTAACATTTACAATTAAAGATTAAGATGTGCTATCTTTTACCTTTGTCACTTAGAACTTGCTGTAAGATAGGATGAAAATGAGACCTTGGGTCAGGAGCCCCAAGGTCTCATTTTGTTTAATTCAGTTATTTACCTTTTATGACTCCAAGCAGGCACCTAAAGTTCTATGATATAAATTCTGTACTTTCAAAATGCTGATAGAATACCTACATTGCCTTTCTCATGTCTTTTATTCTCAGGATTAAATATGGTAATATATGAAACAAGTTTGGGCTAAAGAGTGACAGTGAAATACATGTAATTATCATAATTAATATCACCAACCAATCTAGAGAATGACTCTGGATGCACACTTATTAGTTACACAGATAAGGGAAGAAATGTATTGATCATAGTTAAGTCCTTACAGTATCTTTCCAAATAAATATTTCAGTCTTCTCCATGTCATTTCACCTTAGAATACTGCCAGATTGATCTATCTGATCATTTGTTATGTTTTCTTATTGTAAATGGAAAAAATTTGAAGAATTTTAGCATGGCAAGTCAGGAAACTCATACGGTTTCTTCTTATAACTTCATAAAAGCTCATTTCTAGCAACTATCCTCACTTCTGTTATTTTCTTTGTATTTTGTACGTTGTTGGTACTAAACTGCTTTTTCTTTAAACCTGACCATGTCAGTTTTTACAATGCCTCATTGCCTTTACTCACAGCTTTCAATATTGCTTAACATTTTTCTTTCTCATCAAAATGTAACATCCAAGTTCATGGTCAAATATTACCACATCTGAGAATATTAGACACCATTCTACACTTGCCAAAGTCAGATTCAAATGCTAACTCTTTATAGCCCTCTTATCATTTTGTTTAAACCTTTATACATTCACCAAAATCTGCCTACTCTTGATTCTAATTGCATCCTTTTTTTTTTTTTTTTTTTTTGTATTTATCAGTAGATAATGAACGCAGGACCAATTGCTCTCAAATTTGACATAAATGCAGAATAGTTTTCTTGCAAATAAAACTGAGTATAAGTCATGAACACTCATATGGTTACACCATGTTAAGCTGGTTGTTTAACTTTTCTTTGTCTCAGTTTGTAAAATTAAGGTTATAATGCCCAGGACAAAGGCTTGTTAGAACAATTAAATTGTATAATTTATGTTATTATTACTATTGTTATTGCTTTTCTTAACTTATAGGTCTTTGTATTCATTCTCTGCCACCACTGAACTAATTTAGCACTCTGCTCAGATACATAAAAAATATTTGCTAAAAATTGTTAGAATTGACTATATGCCTATTTACTTATGTTTTACAATATGATATTTTGAAAAATGTGTACTCACTGATCTAGTACATTCATAAAGATGAATTACACTTCATAGATTTCTAAAGTTAGGTACTGATATTACATTTCAGTTAGGAATTGGGTTACCAATAAGATATTTAAAGCGAGAAGAGCTCAATATTAAATTTCACTTTAGGTAGTAACCAAGTTAAATGCTGCATCTAAGTAAAAGTAATACTCTAATTACTGTCAAATCATTGTAATCACTTGGTGACACTTTTGTTATTGTATTCTCATTAGGCATGACCTTCCATTTTGCAAAGTCTTCAAAATACTGAATGAACAGGCCAGTTATTGATCATACCTTCGTGGTAATGCAGTGTAACATTTCACATGCAGTTGAAACCCTTGTTATTTTGAATAATAAAGTGGCAGAAGGAATCTCACTGGTCTGTTAAAAGTGAAGAACACTGCAAAATGTATTGGCTTGTTTGACATTAAAATAAGCACAAGTTTTATTGGTAGCACCTGTTATACTCATCTTTTTCAAACTTTTAAAATATGTTAATCAGGCATCATGAAGAGCCATGATGGAGAGTCACCAAAATGGAAACCTCAGAAATTACTGTTAGGAGTTAGGATGTCTGATTTTAGACCTTACGCTACTGATATCTAAGTGTGGTCTTAACAGGTAGCTCTCACTTTCTCATTGAGTAAAATAAAGAGAATTGACTTGTTACTCTAGTGATGTTTATTACCAAATAAAATTTTGTGATATGAAAGCATTAATTATGTCAATTATTCATACCTTTATTTCTATGTCTCTATCCTAGCTATCTATATATGTCTATCACATGTCTCTCTCTGTATATATAGACATAGATATAGATATGTTTGCATTTTGTCTCTCTGTGTAGATGTGATATAGCTTAAGAGTGTTTTATATAGAAAATCACTTCATTTTATAATTTTAGTACATAATACACATTTATTTTCCAGTTAAATGATTTTCAGAGTGATTATAAATAAAGTTTCAGTTCACAACACACAGAGTCTCAAAAAATGTTTAGTGGTTTATCTGAAAAATGTGCTTGAATGCTGCTAAACAAAAATCACTTTATAATTTAAAAATACAAACAAACAACCTGGCTTAACTGAACTCTAGGAATATAAGAATCCCCATCTAATTTACCATATCATTAAATAGAAAAATACTGTCATATATAGAAAAGCTAGTTTTTATGATTCAAAATGTACTTCAGTCATTATTTTCTGAACAAATTATCTTTTACTTCAAGTACTCTTAGAAAAGGAATAATAATTGCATTTCTGTTTATAGTCATATGATATGTTAACAGAACACCTTGTGAGTAAAATTTGCATAGCATAGAACTCACAAGAATGCGAACATCAGAAGGTGCCAATTTCTGTGAAATGTTTAAAAAGTACACTCATAGAAAGAAGACAAGTTTATGAATCCATAATTTATAAAGTAAAACTCCAGCATGATGGTCTCTATACATTAATAGTATGTAGTTGAAAGTTATAGTCTCAGTTGTCAGTGCAGTAAATTATGACTTTTTGCCTTTTTTTTTAACTACACAAGAGTGTTTTCAACATCCTTGTCCACAACAAACTTTGGAATTTGATTTAGTGATAAAACTGATAAAATGTAATTTATTAGTTACTAATATAAAATAGCCAATGTATATGTCCTAAATTGGTGTAACTTAAGGATGTTGATAAAATGCAGGTATCTGATTCAACTGGCTTGAGTGGTCTAACAAGTCTTCCAGATAATGACAAGACTGTTGTTCCCTTGCTTCACATTCTGAGCAGCCAGATGCTAAATGATGGGTAATCTACTTAGTATGCTAAAAAGAGTTTAGAAGAATAATAAAAGTGAAAGTCAGAAAGAGTTTCAAAGAAAGAAGTTGTGTCCCCTTGAGAAAGGATCCTGTAATGTTACAAAATATAACCATTAGCTATTTCTTAAATAAGTCTATGGCAATTTGTCAGAATAACTATATACTGAGGAAAGACATCTTTCCATGGCTATTGGATACAGAGTCTAGAGAGACACTAATATCGAGAGACCCAAAATGTCATTATAGTTCTCCTCCTTCAGTGGGATTATACAAAAGCACTGTTGTAAGTACTTGGTCGTGGTTCAAGATGTTTTTTACAGGGAGCCCATGAGTTTCCAGATCCAATCTGTGGCTATTTCTCATATTGCCAAGTACATAATTGAGACAGATATATTTAATAGTTAGCAATTAGCAAAACACTGATGTTAAGTCTCCTGACCTATGTGTTAAGATCCATTATTGGGAGAAAGGCACAGTGAAAGCCCTTGAAAGTTCCCTCCCTTTATCAAATTAATACAACTGAAGCAATGTTATATTCCAGATACAATAACACAGTTCACAGGAACTTAAGGAATGCAGCACTCGTGGTGCTCATCATATCTTTCTTTATTTTATCAGAATTACATCTGCCAAAGCAAGATGAATTGTGGCAGAAGATGATGAATTAATTTAAACTTCAAAAGAAGTAGCCCCAATTTTCACTGCCTCACTTGATGTGGTATCTTTTCTAGAACCTATTGTCATAGCCTCTAACACTGGATACTCAGCTATTGATCTGTTGAATGCTGTCTTTTCAGTCTCATCAAGAAAGGACATCAGAGTGTAGTAGTCATTTTTAATCTTGCCCCAGGGCAGAGTTAGCTCTCCTACTCTCTGTCACTACATAGTTCAAATAAATTTTGTCTGTATTGACATTGCACAGAATACCTACTGGTGCACTATATTGATGACATCATGTTAATAAGACTTGGTCAGCAAGTGGCAAATATTCCAGACACATGCATACCAGAGATAAAACTTTGGAGAAATAAAATTCTCCAAAGGTGTTTTATCATCATGGAAATATTAAGGCTATAGTGGTTTTGCACATGCTGAGACATCTCACTGGAAAATAAAGGATAATAATATGTCATCTCAAAACTTTATCCACGAAAAAAGGCACAATATTTGGTTAGCTCCTTTTGAATTTTAGAGAAAATATGTACAACACTTAGGTGCATTTTTTTGATCTATATTCCAGATGACTCAGAAAGCTACCAGTTTTGAGAAGGTTCTACCGCAGGTATAGCCCAAAAGATATCTATGACATATAAAGATGACTTGTCACATTACTGGCGAGTTGCAATAGGTATGTCTCAGTGAAAGTTTCTAGGTTCTACAGCAAGGCCATGTCATTCTGGTTGAATGTGCAGTCTTTTCAAAGCCACATTTTAAAATATTTCTTAACCATAAATATTGTTTTGAGAAAGAAAAGAGCAATATTACCACCGTTACTCATAACTCATTGTCCCGTCCCTTGGTCTGACTGAGCAAGTTATCCCAAGAGTACAACCAAGTCCTTTCATATTAAAATATTTAATCTTCCTAAAAAGCTTTTCAATAATCATTATGTGTTAATTTATGGATCTTATCCCAATATAATAGGTTGACAATTACTTCTTTCAGACATATACTACATTATTTTCTCCACACTGATCTTTTTTTATAATGTGATGCCCTGGAATCTCAAAGAACATATATATGTCATATATAACACTGAGTAGACTCAGTGTTAAACTTCAGATTCTAATAGCCCCAATATTACTTACAACAAAACAATTTTGTTTTAATAATGATCTTGGTGTTAGCATTATGTTATCTTGATTCATATTGAATTTTGCAATTTGTATAACAGAATGCTAATGAGATATTTTCCAATTAATATTAGAGCATGTTGTCAGAGATTTAACACTGCAACTACACCGATAAGAACATTACCATATGGGTCTCCAAAAATATTGCAGTAGGGATTTGAAAATAATAAAAAGTACTTAACAAAATATAAAACATTTTTTTAGAATATTCAGGGTGAAGTAAGGCACTAGAATTTTTTCAGAGATATAGAGAGAAAGCGAGAGAGAAACTTGCAATGCAAAATAAAGGAGAAGGCTTGGACTCTTGTTCCAATTTTGACACTTACTAGCTTTCTGCCCATAGGCCAGTCAATTCATATCTTTATATTTTATAAAATTTTGTGTAGATTTAATAAGAAAACATACATAATAGTGCTTTTATTTTTACCACTAAATTATATTATAACAATATTAAAGATATATTTTAAAGTATTATTATGATAACCCAATACTATATGTGTGTGCGTTTATTCAAATATTTGCCACATGGGTATAAATAAATTTATTATAGTTGAAGTCAGTCACATAATTCTGTTTTTAATTTTTGAAATAGCATTGTACACTAATATACCATATAAATTTAAGATATTGTTATAAAATGTTACCCAAATTGGGCTTTTTTAAAAAGACTCAGTTATGCCTTTAATTACTCTTCTGTAAATAAAATCAACCATAATTTCTCCAAAACTCAATTCTATTAAAAAAAGTTGAAAACCAATTAACAACACACCAGGATATTTATCTGATTAGCTTGGTCTTGGGAGTTTGATTATACGTAGATGCGAAAAAGAAGAGGTGGGTGATTATTTTAGAGTATCATTATAGTATTTGAATGATTACTTTGAACAAGAGTCAATCTTTGTAATTTTCATATGTTAAAAAGAAGCAGAAAGGAAAACTAATTTTTCATTCCTTTCATATTTAATTGAAATACCAGCAAAACTAATAAAAAGCAATTACATACTCATTACGAAGTTAACATTGGCTACTTCAGACTCTATTGTACTTCTCTCCTCTATGCTTATGTGAAGAATGTAATGAGATTATAATATAAGGAGCCAGGATTTTGCAAATAAAATAGCCAAAGCTTTAGAGTGTTTTTTACAGATTTGTAGGTTTTTGGCAACCCTGCATCAAACAAATCTATTGGTGCCATTTGTCTAACACCACATGCTGATTTCAACCTTTGTGGGTGACTGAGGGTTTTAAGATATCAATGGAGAAAGCAACTGCAGATGTGCCGGAAATAGCAAGAAAAGTAGAATTAGAAGTGGAGCCTGAAGTTGTGACTGAATTTTTGCAATTTCAAGATCAGACTTTAAAATATGAGGAGTTGCTTTGTACAGATCAGAAAAGAAAGTTGTTTCCTGAGATAGAATGTACTCTCGGTGAAGACACCGAGAATGTTGTTGAAATGACAATAAAGAATTTAGAATATTATGAAGCAACAGCAGAGTCCAAGAGGATTTACTCCAATTTTGAAAGAAGTTCTACTGTGGGCAAAATGCTATCAAACTGCATCACATACTATGGAGAAATCTTTCATGAAAAGAAGAGCCATTACTAAACTTCACTGCTGTCTTATTTTAAGAAATTTCCCTAGCCACCTCAACCTTCAGCAACCAGCACCCTGATCAGCCAGAAGGCATCAACATCAAGGTAAGACCTTCCATCAGCAAAAAAGATTATGACTCAGCAAAGGCTCAGATGATCATTAGCAATGTTTAGCAATGTGTATTTTTTAATTAAGATATGTGCATTGTATTTTTAGATATAATATTATTACACACTTAATAGACTACAATATCATATAAACATAACTTTTATATGAACTGGGAAACCAAAAAATTTATGTGACTTGCTTCATTGCAATATTAGCTATATTGCAGTCATCTGGAACCGAACCTACAATATCTCTGAGGTATGCCTGCATTTGATGATACTAGTTCATTAATATTTGCAGTGCAAAGTAAGGGCAGAATAAATGTCAGTTTGCCAGCCTATATTCAAAGTTACCTTTGTACAACTGTCTATAGTAGAACCTTCAAGAAAAGCTTGCACTAAAGTACTTAAGCTTCTATTAATCAGAATCTATGAATCATATGGCAACATATAATATGTTTGTTTAGAATACATACAAGGCAGCCTCAATTGTCTCCTTGAATTATCACTTCTTTGCTTTAGAATTTGAGAAGAAATAATGACAATATGCCTAATATTATTATTGCCTTTGATTATAATTGAAAATACTAGCAAACACTCAGCTTTTATTTTCTCAGATCTCACTCATGCTTTATCCTTTTTCTTATGAGGAAATAGAGCACGATTTTGATGGAATTTCTTCAAATGAAGGACAGATGAAAGCTATTGTTCAAATAGGCCCAAACTATAGATATTAGTGAGCTGGGAGTTGTTGTTATATCTTTAGGCACTTTAGTTAACAATTTCTGTTTATGTTTAAGGTATCTATTACTTGTTGAAGATATCTACACTTGGCTTCTGAGAAGTTTTGATATTACCATACTATGCATAAAGATATGCACTTTCAAGTGAGTATGCATGTACACATATGAATATATACTTTTATTTATACATATACACATATTTACACTTATTTATTTGTATAAGAACATATATCTGTGTTCTCCCTTTACTATCACACATTTACTTGGTAAAGACATAACTCATAATAACTGAATACAATGCTTATATATGTTTAAAAACTATTTGATTATGTGACACATAGTTTGCATATTCCAAAATATATCTAATGAAACACAGTGCTTTTTTATGTATATATTCTATATTGATTAATATGACCTTTCTTGCATTCATTTTTTTCTAAATTCTGGAATATAGTAACAAGATATAAACACTCCATTTTAAGTGCAGAATGTCAAACTGCATTCTTGCAAAATCATTTGTTCATATATCCAGACAACAGACTTTATACAATAAATTTGGGGTTCTGCCATTTCGCCTCACGTTTAAGTGGACTTTCTCAACATGAAATCATTTTTGAGAAAAAGTAAAATAGTGAATCATTGCTCTCATAAAACATACAGCATAGTTGTAATATTTTCTTTATTTTATATATTGCATAGAACTTTACTTCATATCAATTTTCATGGGAAACATCTAAAAAATTCTTTATGATGTAAAATATTTAGATTTTAATAACTATAAGCTTCAGATATTTGACATTGATCTTCTCCCACCTCATCTCTTTCTTCTGAGTGTGCGCATTATTTATATATTAATATTAAACATGCTCAGTTCCTTTCATTACAATCAAGTACATTATGAAATTCATAAATGCATCCCAAATATAAAGGTTGTTTTATTGTAAATTAGAAAAGAATAGAACAAATGAGAAATACTTTTATTGTCATCAGGAAGTCCATTATCATCACCACAATTTACACTTGACTCATAGGTTCTATCCAACACTATTGAAAAAAAAACAAAAGAAAAACTTTAAAAATCAAAATATATTGTATAATAAAGGCCCACCTTAAACAAATCTAAAATGCAAATGATGACTTGGGGAGAAACAAATTGAAACTTTATTTTATAGAAAAAAATCCACTTCCTTAAAATACAAAGATAATTTATAAAATAATAATAAGTACAAGAATAATCCAATAGAATAGAAAATAGTAAGCAGGTCACAGAAAAGGAAATAATTAACTTTTAAATACATTAGAATTTTCAATGCCCCTGATACCAAAGGAACTACAAAAATAAAGCTGAAATGAAATATCATGTCTTTCCCATAATATTTTGTCAAAAATCAGGGATTTTGATATCACACAGTTTATTATAATGTAGGAGAGCAAGCACTGTCATATTTATAATAGGAGTGAAAATACATACAACCTCTATTTTTAACAGTTTAATCAATATACTAACATTTGGGATATAATTTAACCTAACAATTCCAATTTGAATAATTTTCTTATAGCTGTATGCTTATATATGAATTTATGTTTGCACACAAATTTTCCCTAAAGTGCATGGTTTATAATGGCAAAATGATGAAAATGTTACGTTTACCAATGATAGCAGGCTGGTTAAATGAACTGTGGTACATATTTACAGTAGAATTCTATATATTCCTGTAAAAGACATGGCCCTATATATATATAGACATGGAAAGTTATCTAAATTTTATTTTTAGGTGAAAAGATCAAAGAGTAAAATATTTATATTTTTGCTACCATGGAAGAGGTATGTGTGTAGAGGGGAGAAGAGAAGGAAAATCTAAGACTGTACGAGTATGTTTTAAGTTTCTATTGTCTCTGGGGACAGGAAACTTCCTTTTCAAAAGTCTTGGCTTATTTTGAATTTTTGTCACACGAATTTTTTACATTATTAATAATTTTAAAATGCTATCAAATACAGTATGTTTGTATAGAAACATGAGGGAATTTGCTTAGAAAAATAATGGGCCTAGAAGCACAAGTACAGTAGTTTTCTAAACCTGAATGTGGGGAAGTCATTTCAGACACAAGAATAGACAAGCAGAGAAACCTTTCTGCGCTGGTTTTTCTCTACCATGTTATGCTTAGAGTAGCAGCACATCCAGTCTGTGCTGGTGTGTAGAGGCGGTGGAACATAGTGCAGCACATTGGTGATGAGCTCCTTACAGTCAGTTTCCATGTGCACAAGAGTCCCAGGGCCACAAGTGACAAGCTATGGAAATTGGGTAAGTTAGTAGCACCTTTATGCTTCATTTCCTGATTTAAAAAGCAAGAACATTTACAAATTCCTATTTCACAAAGATTTTGATGAGGGTTAAATGTGCTAAAACATAAGCCATTAGGAAAAATACTACACACTATCTTGATCAGTTACCAAGATTCAAAAACATCTGCATCTTTTTTGATTTTTTTCTATTACTTTTAGCCTGTGGCCCTCAACCCCTGGCAGCAACCCCATGTGGGTCTGTGGCCTGTTAGGAACTGGGCTGCACATCACCTCCTGAGAGCTGCATCATGTTCCCCCCCTACTCCCCTATCCCATTCCCACTGGCCTCCTCACCATCCTCCATCGTGGAAAAATTGTCTTCCATGAAACTTAAGAACTGAGGCCTCACAGCAGGTGAGCAGCAGCCCCTCCACCCCCAGCTGATTCATCTGTAGTCACAAATTTACAGCAGCTCCTTATTACTGTCATCACTGCCTAATCTCTGCCTCCCTCCACCTTCCAACCCTAACATTTGTGGAAAACTTGTCTTCCATGGAAACCTGTCCTTAATGCCAAAAAGTTTTGGGGCCGCTGCTTTAAGCCATTAGGAATGGCTGTGATCTTTACATTTTGATAGCTCAAGGTTTAAATCTCAGATATTCAACATACTAGCTTTTGCCCTTCAGAATTTTTTTGTTGTTGTAGTTGCTTGTTTGTTTTGTTTCTTTTGAGCCTTATTTATTCTTTGCAAAGAAAGTATTAATGAAGTATTCCACTTATCTAAAACTGTTGAAAAAGTGTATTGGACAACAATAAATGTAAAGTAGCATATGGTTAGTTACATGGCAATTAACAAAAACAACTAATAGGGTTATTAATGAACGTTCTCCTTTGGTGCACAACTCTTCACTAAATTATGGGAATACTCTTTGAAGTTTTTTTTTTTTTTTCCTCCCTTCTGGTGTTTTATCTTCTAGTATATTCTAAACATTCCACCCACATCAATCTTTTAAAAATCCTCGAGCTTTCCTGTGTCTGAGCCGCAACTAATCCATGCACTCTTCAACATGAATCATCAGTTTTAGTCATACTGTTCTTCTCACTGTCCCCTAAACACTTCATATTCATTCCAAAACCAAATCTTTTTTCCTGTTGCCTTCTCCTTTCCATAAATTTCTTCATCTTTTTCAGTGACTACCTAAATCCTTCCCATTCCACTCAAGTGTGAAAAATTTGAAACTTCTAATTTGCTTTTATATACCCCAAAAAAGATACTAATATTTAGAGTGCTGAGATGATGTACCTCTTTGTGACTTTCATTTTTCTTACTATAAAAAAGATGCCATGCATGAGCATTAGGAAATGTGCATCTCTATACAACAGAAAAAAAATGGATTCTAGGTTCATAATTCTAGATTCGTGGTCTTAACTCCCTATTTCCAAGTATTGCAAAGAAATTTCCCTATTTATGTTTTTACCTCTCTCTTCAAAAAGAAGCAACATAATATAATAGTTAAAAAGATTAAACTCTAGAGCCAAATTTCCTGTTTAAATTTCATTGCCTACTTATATCTAAGTAATTCTGGGGAATTCAATTTTTCTTTCTCTGTTTCAGTTTTACCCTCTGTAAAATGGGGGTAATTATAAAACTACTTCATAACATCATTTTGATTATTATATGAGTTAATTTAAAGAATTGGAAATATTCATAATAATATTACTTTATACATTGAGTTATTTTTCATTGTGAAACTTCTGTCCTTTTTTTACATTTGGGTATGGCATATACTAAACTTTTCTCATATATGTTCCCTTTGTTCATATAATCTGAAAACTCTTGTTGAATACATAGAATATATCCAAGACCCAGCTACTGTTGTCCCATCTACAGCAATTTTTAGCTTAGAGACTGAAGTTATTGTAAAATCAGCATCAAATTGGAGCCCAGGATGGTATTAAATTCCAGTTTACTTACGTGTACAACCTCAAGGATATTAATTTAATATTTATGTCTCATTTACCTTGACTATATGAGGATAATTATGCCTACTTTGGCATAATTTTTATAATTATTCAATTAGGTAACATACAAGAAAAATATTTTACCCAGTTACCAACATTCTTGTTTCTTCCCTTTAGCTGTCTGTCACCAGAGTCCTATAATGTATTGATACTCAACAGGATGAAAAAGAATTCTCTTCAATATAATTGGATTAAAGAAAACTTTGCCCATTATTTCAGGAGGTTCCAAATTTAAGGATTACAAAACACACATGATGTTTCCAAGACTAAAGGTCATTTACCTAACAATAGAAGTAGTTGAAAAAGCCATCATACAGATAATATCAGTTGTTGCTACACACTAATAAAGAGATCGACTGGTTATTCTCTCAATGACTCTCAGAAATTTAAATTATAGTTATAGTACCACCTGCAAAACTTATTTTCTCCCTGGTGAGGGGGCAGCTGGGTGACAAAAATTGTAATAAGCAACAAGACAGAAGTGAAAGAAGTATGTGTCTGCCTAGTACCAGCATAAATGAATGTGAAATTAAAATATCAATTTAACACCAATTTGTGAGTTTGTTTACATAATGTCAATTAAACACAAGTTTTTAATTATACTTATCATATTCATTTTCATGGCAGCTAAGTAGTGAGAAGATATTAAAAGGATTAGGAATTTAAGCAGAATGCTTGCAAAGGAAAATAACCTCTATAATCTTACAACATTGACATGCAATAATGAGTATAATTTAAAGTGTGACATATAGAGCTAAATAGATAAACTACATAAACCATTTCATATAAGTTATTTTAATATGTCAACTGACTACTCAATTAATATATTCTATTGGTAAAAAGGAATGATTTTTTTTCTATATATGTTCAAAACCATACATAGACTATAATTACAATTAAATTATTATATTTCTGCTTTTCAGTTTTTACCTACACCTATATATACTACAATTAGACTTAGGACTTTTAAATAGTAAGGGCTATGTATAAATTTTAATTAGAATTTATATGTATAAAATACATTACAATTTTTTTAATGTTTCAAACAAATTTTTGTTTTGTTACTGTTTCATATTTTAATCCTTTATATTTTTTTTAGGAAATAAATGATTAATGTTGTTTGCCACTTTTTAAACTCATTATTAGAAAATTATAAATCAATTGAAGACACTCAATAGATAAGTAATCTTTTAGAAAGTGGCTGAAAAGACAAAGAGGTATATAGACTTCCTTTAAAGCAGTATTTTCACATGAATATGGTCCTAGAGAATTAATGATTTTCAGCCCCCAAGCCTAAAATTATCTCTAATTTTTAGATAGAAAAGGGGTCCATGAACCTGGATTGGCAAAGAACAGACAATGGAGCAACTTAAAGTTTGGCTGTTACAAGATTAAGAACTTAATTTCAGTAGGTGTACATTATGCATGAAAAAAATCAATCATCTGGAAGGTATAAAAAGAGAAAAGAATTTTCATGCTAAGGTGTCATATCTTACAGTGGAGCCTTATCTTAGATGCTTAAAGTTTTTGGACTCTGGTTTTATGCCACATAAATATGACTGGAAAGAAGATTCTAGAACAAGAACACCAAATTAAAAGTAAGCAGAAATAAATACATAATACAGGTAAGAGGAAAATCAAAGATAGAAAACAAGAGACAAGGAAGCCTAAAACTTTTGAAAATATCAATAAAATTGATAAAATTCTAGCCAGATATATCATACAAAAGAGGACTAAGACACATCATAATTGTTAGAAATGAAAAATATTATGTCACTATAGTTCACACACATTAAAGGCTCAAAAGAAAATACTATAAACAACTTTAAACAATGAATTTAGCATCTTAAAAATATCGGACAAATTTTTTAATAGTCACTAACCACAAAAGCCCAATGAAGAAGAGATTTATAAAATGCATAGCTCTATATCTAGTATAATATAATTTATGTTAAAAAATCTCAAGTGAAAATTCTAAACATAATTGTTTTAACTGGTAAATTTTACAAGTGTTTAATTTCTATTTTTAATTATTATGGACACATGGTTGTATATATTTATGGGGAATATGTGATATTTTGATAGAAGCATACTATGCATAATATTCAAATTAGGGGAATTGGGGTATTCATCACCTCAAGCATTTATTATTTTTTTGTGTTAGGTATAGTTCCATTCTACTCTTTTAATTACTTTAAAGTATACAATGGTTTATTGTTAACTATAATCACCCTATTGTGCTATTAAATACTAGATCTTATTTATCCCATCTAACTGAATTTTAGTACCTATTAACCATCTCTATTTTATGCTTCCTTCTTGCCACACTTCTCAGCCTCTGGTAACTACCATTCTATTCTGTCTCCATGAATGCAGTTTTTTCCCATCTCCCACATATGAGTGAAAACATACAGTATTTGTCTTTCTGTTCCTGCCTTTTTTTCAGTTACATAATTGCCTCCAGTTTCATCCACATTGTTGCTAATGACATATTTTTATTCTTTTCATGCTTATTATTGTATATATGTATAACTAACTTTATTTGTTGATAGGAACTTGGGTTGGTTCCATATCTTGGCTCTTGCAAATAGCACTGTAATAAGTAGGGAGTGGAGATATCACTTTGATATACTGGTAATATGTGACTATGTACATTTCTCAGAACTCATCTAACTATATAATTAAAATTGGTGAATTTTATTTCAATATAATGATTTTAAAAATATTAATGTCCAGAAGTTCTTTGCTATGCTATATATCTACAATATTATGTAACATATAATGTCTGAGTATATGTACATAAATAGAAATGCACAAGTAATCACAATATATAATATGACAGTATATTAAAATCTATCTTTTGTTATTTTTCTTCATCGCTTTCACGGAGCACCTCCTTAAGGTATTATTCTCTTCATTATTTTCCTTCTTAATGCTATTATCTGAGTCTTCATTACTCTTGCCTAGAAGTATTTCCTCAACCCTTTGCACATTTCAAAAAAATTTGGACCATTTTCTTCAAAAGAAAAACCTATCTTTCATACATTAATTTAACTGAAAATTATTGAGTGCCCACTATCTGTGAGACAATGAGTTGGTCTCTTTAACATACACTTTATTTCCTACTCTTAATAATAACTCTCTGAGACACACATCCTTATTTCCAGTTCACAACAATGATAAGGTGAGGAGTATAAAGAGGAGCAATGACTTCCCAAGGTTACCAGTTCACCAACATACAAATTGTTCCATATTTCCTCTAATTCTGTAAAACAAGTTTTCTTTTCCAATATAAAATGGTTATGGATCCCGATTAGTTAAGGGTTAATGTTCCAAGTAACAGAGTGCCATATGTAAGAGTGCTTTCCAATGATTAAAGAGAGCAGGCCATTGGAGTGTTGTATGCAATACTTGGCTTTCATCTAAAACAGATTTTACCAAATGGTTCCTTAATTAACTTTTAAACAATAGAACATAGTTGATATTGTTTAGCTGCCTAGTTGATGCAATCAGAAATATTGACAGAGCATGGAAATAGGCAATCCTATTTTTTTTATATTAATCAGCTTTATAGCTATTATCCAAAAAGGCCATTTGACACTGAAGAGTAAATAACAAAAAATTCAGCTTTTTACATGCTAAAAAAAATGGCCTCCAATAAAATGTTCTTATTTGTGTAAAATAATTGTGTGTGTGTATATATATATATACATATGTGTGTGTGTATTAACATATTATACACTGGTACTTAATGAGTAAAATAATTAAGTATTCGCACATAATATACACTAGCATTAGTGAGTCACCTTTTTTATTTTTGGAATGATGGATAACAGATCAAAGTATTAGCTATGTAAGTTAAAATTAACAGGATAGAAAATTTTAACAACAATTTTGAAATGCCCTAGTTATTAATTATGTTTAACAATGGTTATAACATTAGAGTTCAAGGGATATAATGCAAATTTTTTCCAAAAGATGGCATAAGAGCAATTAAAATGAATAAATAGTATCTTCTGTTTTTGAATTACTAATGTGCCAAAGTTCTTTACGTTCAGACTGTTCACGATCATTTCAGATAGATAGATAAGATGAGAGATAGATAGATTGATAGATTGGTAAATAGATGGATAGAACTTAAAAAATAATATGCAAAGTGAAAAACATTCTTAACACTTTAAGGACATGCCCCACCATAGTCTCCTTTGCAGAGCGCAGAGGTCTCAAGGTAAGAGTTCTATGTGATATTGTCTGTGAAATCTATTATGTATTTTTAAGAACATTCAAAAATATTGTTGCCATCAAGAATTTACCTTTGTATTAGCTTCTCTGAAAAACAGGTGTATATTCCTGTCTCTTTTATTCACACTAGCATAATATCCACTTCCTTCTTTAGAAGTTGATGGAAATTATTTTCAAAGCCTACGTCTTTATAATGAACATAAATAAACTGAGTTTCCATGAATTAATCTATAATATACTATTCTTCTCACTCTGTTAAAAGTGTTTGTTTCTGAACATGTGTATTCAATTAATTTTTAAAATCAAAATGAAATGAAAGAGTATTTTTAATACTTTTGCAGAAATGTGTCAAAAATGAAAATAAGTTTCTTGGGTAAAAAAAGTTATTGTAGCATCAAAAAATGGGTCTAAAATCAAAACAAATTTTATTTTTCAACATATAAGAAAAACAGTGAAAAGAGTGGAAATATTTAATTTATTAAATATGTATTAAATTTATTAAATTTTATTAAATTTTATTTTACTATAGTACAGTGAAATTATATTTAGTCTTTCTTTTCAGATATTTAATATATCTTTGTGTAATGCAGTTTTTAAATTGAATATTTTATACAATATGAATTGTGAACTAAACCTGAAGAAAGACTAGCAAAAGTAGCTCCCTGGGAAATTTTCTGGTTTAAATTCCCTTTGTTGCATTTGCTTTCTATTGTCTCTGAAAAAAGCACAGACAGAGGCAACCAACCTGTGTCGGACTCTTCCAGTTTATAGAATCCAGGGACCTCATTTTAATCAAAAGTTCCAAATTTATAAAATTCCTGAAGTATTGATAAAGCTTACTAGCTCAGAGAATAATTTCATCTCTTTGATTTTCCTTTTAAGAATTTCAAAAGTAACATTTATTTCCATTATGTATCTAATGTTGCCTCACTCAGTGATGTTTCTTCCCTGTGTTTCCTTTACTTTAAGGAAACCGAACATATAGATAAGTAAATCTTTAAATTGCATGTTATTCATGATAATTATTTTCTCAAAGAATTCAGACTTCCAACAACAGGTTCTAAAAACAGAAATGTTTTATATTAGGTTTGTATATAGCTACAGACTCACCATGTGGACATATCCTACCTTTTTTATATACTTCTAACATTATTTATTTATTTATGTATTTTAGCATATTATGGAGGTACAAATGTTTAGGTTATGTATGTTGCCCTTGCCCCCCCAAGTCAAAGCTTCAAGTGTGTCCATCCCCCAGATGGTGCGCATTGCACTCATCATCCCCTGCTCCCCTCCTCACCTGCCCGACCCCCAATAAATGTTATTCTTATATATGCACTTAGGTGTTGATCAACAAAATGTGGTATATGTATACCATGGAGTACTATTCAGCTATAAGAAACAAAGGTGATATAGCAACTCTTGTATTTTCCTGGATAAAGCTGGTAACCATTCTACTAAGTGAAGTATCTGAAGAATGGAAAAATAAGCACCACATGTACTCACCAGTAAATTGGCTTCTAACATTTTTGCATACCGTCAATAATGAGTAAACAAATTATTAATATTTTCTATTTACTTGCTTATGTTTTATATTTGATTTTAGGTGCTGACTTTATATATTTGTTATATATATATTTATATATTTGTTGTGAAGGGTGGGGGGAGAGAAGGAAAGGGAGGGAAGGAAAGGGGTGCAAGAGGGAGAGGGCAAAACATCTGAGAATTCAGTTCTATTTGAGTTATCCTCTGCAAATCAAAACTGGAAAAGAACCCATAAAAAGTTTACATCTTCTTGGTGGCGGCGGGTGCCCCGGCCGCCCCGGCGGCCGCGAGGGGAGCCGCCGCCGCCGCCTCCTCGGGCCCCTGGGGGCCCCCGGGAGCCCGGCTGAGGGGCAGCCGGCCGCGCCCCGCGGCGGCGATGCGGCGGCCCGCGGCCCCGGCGCCGCCGGCCCGGGAGCTGATCCAGCCTTCGGTGAGCGAGCTGTCGCGGCCCGTGCGGACCAACATCCTGTGCACCGTGCGCGGCTGCGGCAAGATCCTGCCCAACAGCCCCGCGCTCAACATGCACCTGGTCAAGAGCCACCGCCTGCAGGACGGCATAGTAAATCCAACAATAAGAAAAGATTTGAAAACCGTACCGAAATTCTACTGTTGTCCAATCGAAGGATGCCCTAGAGGCCCTGACAGACCGTTTTCTCAGTTTTCTCTCGTAAAACAGCACTTTATGAAAATGCACGCCGAGAAGAAGCATAAATGCAGTAAGTGCAGCAATTCGTATGGCACGGAGTGGGACTTGAAGAGGCACGCGGAGGACTGCGGCAAGACCTTCCAGTGCACGTGTGGCTGTCCCTACGCTAGCAGAACCGCACTGCAGTCCCACATCTACCGAACTGGCCACGAGATCCCTGCAGAACACAGGGATCCACCTAGTAAGAAAAGGAAAATGGAAAACTGCCTGCAAAACCAGAAGTTGTCCAATAAGACCGTTGAATCATTGGGCAGCCAACCAATCTCTAGACCAGACACTCAAGAACTAGAAGCTTTAGAAATAAAGCTAGAAGCACCTTTCGAGGATTCCTGCGGCTCTAATGCCAGAGAGCAGACATTTACCACGCCTCCGAAATATCCTCAGAAGTTGCTTTTACCAAAGCCCAACGTGGCTTTGATTAAACTACCGGTGATGCAGTTTTCTCCCATGCCTGTCTTTGTGCCTACAGCCGACTCCTCGGCCCAGCCTGTGGTGTTAGGTGTGGATCAGGGCTCTGCCACGGGGGCTGTCCACTTGCTGCCCTTGTCGATAGGAACCTTGATCCTCGGCCTAGATTCAGAGACTTACTCCCTTAAGGAGAGCCTACCTCTTTACAAGATTGAGCCAGTAAGTACAAGTGTTCAAGTGAACTTGGGTAAAAGTCCATCCACTCCTTTACAAGAACTTGGGAACACATATCAGAAGAACAGCATTTCTTCAACCAATGTACAGACAGATCTGTCTTATGCCTCAGAAAACCTTATACCTTCTACACAGTGGGCTAGCCCTGATTCCTCTGTGTCGTCTTGTTCCCAGACTGACTTGTCATTTGATTCTCAAGTGTCCCTTCCCATAAGCGTTCACACTCAGACGTTTTTGCCGAGCTCTAAGGTAACTTCGTCTATTGCTGCTCAGACTGATGCGTTTACAGACGTTTGTTTCCAGTCAGGTGGGATCTCCAGAGAGACTCAAACCAACGGGATGCGGAGTCCGACCGATGACCCCATGCAGATGGACCAAGCTGGGATGTGCGGAGACATTTTTGAGAGTGTTCATTCATCGTACAGTGTTGCTACTGACAATATCATAAGCAGCAGTTTAGTAGCAGAGACAGTAACTCATGGTTTGTTGCCTCAGAACGACCCTAAGACTTTAAATCAAGATATTGAGAAATCTGCACCGATTATAAACTTCAGCGCACAGAATGGTATGCTTCCTTCACAAAACATGACGGATAATCAGACCCAAACCATGGATTTATTAAGTGATTTAGAAAACATCTTGTCAAATAATCTGCCTGGTCAGACGCTGGATAATCGTAGTCTTTTGTCTGACACGAATCCTGAACCTGACACCCAGCTCCCATCTGGCCCAACCCAGAACCCCGGAATAGATTTTGATATTGAAGAGTTCTTTTCAGCTTCAAATATCCAGACTCAAACTGAAGAGAGTGAACTTAGCACCATCAACACCGAACCAGTCTTGGAATCACTGGACATAGAGACGCAAACTGACTTCTTACTCGCTGATACCTCTGCTCCGTCCTATGGGTGCAGGGGAAGTTCTAACTTCTTAGGCCTTGAGATGTTTGACACGCAGACACAGACAGACTTAAACTTCTTTTTAGACAGCAGCCCTCATCTGCCTCTGGGAAATATTCTGAAACACTCCAGCTTTTCCATGAGTACTGATTCGTCTGACACAGAGACCCAAACTGAAGAAATTTGCACTGCTAAAAACATACTTGCTCTAGAAAGCAAAGTTCAGTTGAACAGCGCAGAAACACAGACCATGAGTTCTGGTTTTGAAACCCTGGGGAGCTTGTTCTTCACCAGCAATGAAACTCAGACAGCAATGGATGACTTTCTCCTGGCTGATTTGGCCTGGAACACGATGGAGTCTCAGTTCAGCTCTGTAGAGACCCAGACGTGTGCTGAACTGCACAGAGTCTCCAACTTCTAAAACTGGAGTCCGTGTATGGGATGGCGTTTACCATTTCTTTCTGGATTTGGAAAATGGGGAACAGGGACAGCAGTATTAATTCTGTCGAATGTAGTCGATGATGCAGTTGATTCGATTCTTTGCAGTTCTTGCCTTTTGTACTTGTAAACATGAAATGTGTGTATAAATGTGAGTGTATTATAAAGTGTAAGATGTTGATCTAAAAAAAAAAAGTTTACATCTTCTAAATGGTTCCTTTTTTGTCTTAGTATTTCTAATATATTCAATGGAACATGTTAGATTATTATCTCAATTCCAAATATTTTTTAAATGTTTTATAACAGTTAACAATATTCTTTCTCCTTTTAAATTCTCTCCCTCTCTCTCCCTTGGCTAATTATAAAAGGAACAGAAGAGTCAGAAAATAGCAACACTTAAAACAACTATTAATGGACCACTTTATATTAATTACTACTGTTAAATTTTTGCAGACTTTATTTTTCAAAAAATCATTTAAAAGTAGGCATTAAGCACAGTGTCAGATATATTTCTTCCCCCCAATGAAAAAAAAAGCCCAAAACCCAACGTAATAAAAACTGCAACAAATTTCATTTATACCATTTTTTACCATAATGTTATTTTTCTGTAAGAAAATGTCAATCGGGAAGAATTCCAGGTCATCATTTAGTTCAACTTTTATTACATCAGAATGAAAATGATGGTCGGGGAACTTAAGGCATTTACTCAAGTTCACACAGTAGATGGACCACTCTTTCACAGCAAGGCAGAGCTTTAAGATGGACAGTTCAGAGCTCTCCTCCCATTCTTCTGCCTCAGTAGTTTTATCCTGAAGGAAATGAATAGGTTAATTTTATAAAATTTTGTTATTTTGTTCCTATTAGGTTTATATTAGGCCCTATAAATGAGTGGAAAATAAACAAAAACATGAAAAAAGCATATTCTTAAGTTGTTATTAAATAATGATTTTCTTCAATGCTGAATACTGATTATGTTATGCAACTATACTGAGTTGTTTTAAAAAGTGAAATATTCTGATCAGGCTAATAATACAAGATTATAGGTATCAGGTTAGGTGTGCATAAAATCTAATGAGAAAACAAAATTCATGGATAAATGATAAAATGACTATCATAAAATAATACTTTAGACATAAAGACACATGTAATTTAAAAATGCATCACTTGATTCAAAACTATAAAGGTAAAACATTCCAATTAATTATCTAGCAACAAAAATAAAACAAACTGGAATTATTTTAAAAATGATGACAAAACTCTGTTTAAATAGAGATAACTTTAAAATGTATATACTGCAACTTAAAATTATTTTATTAATCACTAACTATACATACAGATTAATGAAAACCTTGGCTTGCCTTATTAAAGCTGTGCCTAAATAATGAAAAATAAATTTAGAGGTAGTACCTATTAAAAAAATGGAGCCAGTTCTTAAAATTCAGGCTTTTGAAAAATTTCTCAGCTATTTTCTATTCTTTTCTAAGCACGTCACAGTTCTCTTCACTCTGACTTGTTGCAGTAAGCACAATATATTTAAGATGAAGTCCCTTATTTCAGTTTTATTATCACAAAAGTTTTTAATCTACTTAAATAATAGAGTCAAGTAAGACAATCTCCCCCATATTTTATCTGTTCAGGGGAATTTGATCTGCTTGTCAAAGTGTTCACATAATAGGAAAACACACATCAGATTAAACTGGAGTTTATTACCTATGGCCTTTATATAAAAGGTAAAATCAGCAATGGTGTATCAGCTGCTAATAATGTCCATCAGCATCACATGTGGGAAAACGGCAATCTCTAGCAAAGAACTCCAGCTACATTATGCTGAAGAGTAGTACCTGGTCACTCAGTTACACCCAATCTCATGCCCCAGGGACAGTAGTAAATGATTCCCTGCTCCTCACCAGGAGTATTTCCAAAGAGGAATTGGAAATTCGCATTCCTCATTCGAAGTATTGACTCCACTAGCAGAACTACTGCTAGTGTCTGCATTAAACACTTTTTCTCTATTTAGACACAGATTATTCTTGACACATATCCTTTCAGAAATTACTTTCCCAAAGGCTATGATTCTCTAACAGATAAAAACCAACTGAACAACCAACCAGCCAACCAAAACAAACAAATTAACATAAAGCATTTCCAACCATTCTATCATTATTAACTATATAGCCTTGAGCCAGAAAGTGATTCTAAAATACTTTCATGAAAATTCCTCACCTAAAGCAGAGGTCAAGAATGAATTTATTCAAATTCAAATTTTCTAGATATTTAGGGCTGAAATAATTAACATTTTGTACATAATTAATAATATCTTTCACACAGATGACTGAATTGGCTTTTAGAATAAGTGACCTATGATATAATTACTTAGTCTTATTAATTATTGTAATTATTTTATAGTATTGACATAGTCTCCTAATAAAGACGAATCTCTTAAATTCAGAATCCTTTCACAAGAACATATATTTTCTTCATGAAGGGAGAATGGACATATACAATTTTTAGTCAGTATTACGATTTTCTTTCAAGGAATCAAAACCAGCACCAATCTCACATTTTGCTATAGTAATTAAATGACCTGAAACATATAAACCATCGGAGCAGAGTATCACACAGAGTGAACGTTAATAAATGTTAACTCATTATTTCATACCCATTAAATGTAATCTAGTAGTTACAGTCTAAAATCAGGTATATGACAGGTATCTAGTAGTTAAAGTCTAAAATAAGGTATATTGAGTCAGGTATATGACTCAAGCTTGATTACCCACATATTCTCTCTGAAATTTGAAGTTTAAAGTAACAACTCAAATCTGTTTTCTACATATCAAGAATCAAGCCAGAGATAAGTTTTAATAGGCAACTGTGTTTGTCCAGACAACAGACTGGGTATATTTCATTGCTGTTCTCAAACTTAGAGAAAGGAAAAAAAATAAATAATCACATGATATAGGGTAAATCCAACAGTGGCAGAGTGTTAGCATCACTGCAGCTCACTTGTTTGGTAATGAGCTCAAGTTCTTTAATCCTTAAATTGAGGTTTTACGGCAAAATGTTCTTAAAGGTTTCTTTAGGGTCTATTATATTATGATTCATTCCCATAACATTTTAAAATAGTAATAAAAGATTAAAATCTCTTGATAATGTGCATTTGCTTTAAAATTGCAATAACCAATTTTTTTCTGCCACATGTATCACTGAGAGGTACAATTGACATGTTGTGAGAGTTGAAGAAAAAATAAAAATGATACTTAACAATTATTTGAATGTTAGAAGCCACCATTATTAGACTAGATATAAGCACCATTGAACATCCCAACTGAGAATGGAGAGTTGGATCAAAATATAGTTTATAAAATTCTGGTTGCCTCTAAAAATTGAAGTCAAAATGGGTATATATATTTATGTTCCATCACAAAGTAATATATGGAATACATATACACACACACATAAATTTAAACAATTCATTATTTTATACTTGCTTACATTTCACATTTGTTTTTAAGTGCCTGAAAATGGCAACTAAAATATTCTTCATGTTCTCCTTGTAATTTTGTGTGTATTGGAGAGAGAGAGATAAAGACATAAAAAGGGAAGGGGAAGAGAAACTGGATTTGTAAATTAAAACTGAAAATACAACTTTTTTCATTTTTTAAAATTTTAATTGGTAGATAAAGGTCTTAGTAAGAATATGAGAAAGAAGACTGGTGAAAATGCTGCATATTTAAGGGGTTTAAATAGTGCATGTTCTGAGAATTCAAGACAGGAGACCTGTTAAACTTTAGGTCAAAGTATAATACTCACATCTTTTTGAATAGTCTAAATCTGGTGGGACAGAATTTTAGTTGGCTGTTTGAATATATTACCTTTACTCTTGCTTTGCTTATTAAATTTTAATTGGCTATTTAATATTTTGTGTAGGTAGGCATTTGTGTGTTTTACTGATTATACTGACTTGATTTAATTACCGAATGGAAGTTAAACATTTCACATGCTAAATGGAAAGAATATGTGCATTGTGTATCGTATATCAGAATAAAATATGAGCATTGAATATGTAAAACTCTGCTCAAATCACTAGAAACAATCAATCTATTGGAGGCAAGAAGATTCCTGGAGTTTCCTGATTAAAGCATTTTGCTCTCTAAAAATCAGCTTATATCTGAAAAGCCTGGCATGTATATTTAGTATCTTAAAATATTCAATAGATTGGGGAGTTTTTAAAGCATGAGTTTACTGAATGAACTTGTAACACAAGATAAACAGATGTTTCATGTATGCAGACAGAATTCATATAGAGATCTTAAAGCTTTCATGATAATATACTTTTGATTTTAGCACAAAATATGATTTAGATCACTTAACCTTTGATTTGAATCAACAGTGTCTAAGAATCTTATAAAAAATAGAGATGACTGGCCTTCTGTCCCAAGTGAAAGAATCATAGCCTCTTTGTAAAAATTAACATAATAGTAGAGTTATCCCATAGATTATTATAAAGAATATGTGATAATTCAAATAAATATCCTGTCCTCTATTAAGCACTCAATATGTTAGTTGTATTAGTTGTCCTCATCCTTATTAATTTTGGTGCACTCCAAAATCTGAGAAGCATATATTTACCTATTTACCTATTTTCCATTATTCTTTAATATTAATACCAAAGAAAATAATATTTTAGAATTAGTAATACTTTTTAATATATATTACTTCTTTTTTGTCTTTTTAAGTTACTTCAAGTCATTGATAAATGATCCCAATCAAACATGGAAAACCTCTATAATATGATGCATTTAGCAGTTAGCATAGGTTGTTGGTCATTTCTAAAAAACTTCATTTGTAGACCTAGACTTTAAAACTAGAGCATGGTTTATCTAGGTTTATATTATTAGCAACTTCTGCAAAAGAACAGAAAAAAAAAATGTAACATGAATTTCAAAGTTTGATAAAATATTATATTAAAAATCTCTCTCAGGGTTTGCATTTTTAATAATCAGTGTGAAGTTACTCATTTTTGCTCTCATGTCAAGTTAGATTGTTTTATTTTATTAGTTTTATTTTCCCGTAAAATTTCTAGAACTTACAGTTGAGAATAACTTAATGAAAATGATTTCTTTTAGTTTTCAAAAATACTCTTTATTTGTATTGCTAAGTAGATATACAATTCTTACACATATAGTTCATTTTTCCCTTAAACTGACATTTCAATGACTGGCTGTGTTTGTGATAACTTAAAGTACTTAAGATATTATCAGTGAAAACTATTCATTAACTACTCAATTAACAGAGCAAGAGAGTGATTTCATTTGAAGTCTTAAATATCTAAATAATAACAGTGGGCTGTATTTTTTGTGTGTGCAGTTCTCTTTTAAAACAGAAAATTTCTTCATCTCTTCTACTTGAGAATTTTATCATATCTATCTAGTTTCATTGTTAATGAAAAAATCACTTTGAAATAAAGCATGTGAAATAGAAGAGTGTGAAATTTGGACTTACGTAAATCCTTAAATCATTAACACCGAGTTCCTGCTCCTGGCTATATAGTTACATTAAATAGTCGTGGTCAGAGACAGTTCAACCACAAACAATCCCTTGGTGTTCCATACAAACTGCTTTTTCTTATCCTTTTGTTATACTAAAAAGTGACGTTTACTCAGCATTTTTAATCAAATTGACTACTTTATACTTCATTTAACCATATCACAAAACTGAGAAGTATGCATTACAGGAGAAATTAAGACATAGAAATTGTACAAAGCTACCAAATTTCACGAGACTTAGATCTTGCAAGGATCCTTCCCGATGTTAACTGATTCTAAAGACCCTAATGTTTCTCTTTAAGCGAATTACTGACTCTTTTCTAACCCTTCATGGTAATGTCTTTTACAAGTCCTTATGTCAGTTTGGTACAATTATCTGACTCCAATTTTATTGAGAGGTAGCTGATACTCAATACATGAACAAAAAAGAAAGTAAAGCCTTTTTCCACATCTTTTATAGACAATATTCTACCTCTTTCTCCCACTATCTGCTTTTGCATGGGATCTGCAAAACCTCAAGTACTAAGCAAATGGCCAAAGTTTTCCTATTCGTATTCTCTCTTTATACTTCTTTCAGTTCTCATTGTCTCAGTCTTGTCCTTTCTTTTGACATATTTGTTTTGGAAGTTTCTCCCAGACTGCTCCTCATTGATTCCTTCTCTCACACCCCGCCATTCACAATGAACACACCAATATCAATTAGTATAGAAGTGCTTGTTATTTTTTGACCTTTAAAAATGCCATGCCCTACCATTTATTTGTTTCTACTGTGTACTTGAAAAATATTGTTTTCCTGACAGAGTATCATGGGTCAATTCTGATTTGATATCTCAGAATTTTTCCTCTCAATTTTGTAATTCAATGGACTTTTGACAATTCTAATTGGTTGAATATGTGCAAATGCTTCTTGACTTAGGAGCTATTTCTGTATTCGTTTCCAATTTTAAACTGAAATATAGTCATGTTTGGGATCACTTTTAAAATCATTACATCTGCCCAATTTTTACTCACCAACAGTTTGCACTGTACCCTCCCTGTCCACTTTCATATCATAGTACACTCTTTCCTGTTTTCTATATAGGCTGCTGTTCCCTGTCTTTACAAAACTAAAGATTTGAATAAGTAAATGGATGTATAATCAAATTTAGTAGAAGGGGACACTAATCAGAATAGAAAAACTCTGCTAGACATCAGCTTAGGCAAAGAATTTATGACTAAGACCCCAAAGGTAAACACAACACCAACAAAAATAAATAAATGAGATTTGATTCAATTAAAAAAACTTTTTCACAGCAAAGGAACTAATTAACAGCATGAATAGACAACATACAGAATAAGATAAAATGTTTGTAAATTATACATCTGATAAAGGGCTAATATGCAGAATCTACAAAGGACCCAAACAAATCAACAAGAAAGTTACAAACAACCACATAAAGAGTGGACAAAAGAAATGAACAGAAGTTTCTCAAAAGAAGATAGACAAATGGCCAATAAACACATCAAGGAATGCTCAATACTACTAATCATAAAAGAAATACAAACTAAAACCACAATGAGGCATCATCTTACCCCTGTCAGAATGGTCATTATTAAAAAGTCAAAAAATGATAGACGCTTGCTTGGTTGCAGACAGAAACGAATGCTTATACACTGTTTATGGGACTGCAAACTGGGCAACCTCTATGGAAAACAGTACGGAGATTCCTTATAGAAATAAATGTAGACTTACCATTTGACCCAGCAAATCCACTACTGGGAATCTACCCAAAGTAAAAAATGCACTTAAATGCATATTATAGCACAATTCACAATTGCAAAGATGTGGAATCAACCTAAGTGCCCATCAGTTCATGAGTGGATTAAAAAATATGATATATATTTATCATGGAGAACTACTCAGCCATAAAAAGGAATAAAATAATGTCTTTTGCATCAACTAGGATAGAATGGAGACCATTATCCTAAGTGAAGTATCTCAGGAATGGAAAAACAAACACCACATGTACTTCCTAACAATATAATTGGTTGCTAATCATTGATCACACACAGTCATAAAGAGATGTAAAGGTCATTAGAAATCAATATAGGAGAGAGAAGAGGGGTAAAAACTTACCTATAGGATACAGTGAACAGTATTTGGGTGGAAGGCACACTAAAAGCCATGACTAAAGCATTATAAAAGGTATCCATGTAACAAAATATTTGGACCCCATTAATATTTTAAAATAAATAATAAATATCCCATGAGCTGATGAAAAAAACGTATATTCAGTGGATTTTCAGTAGAATGTCCTGTAAATGTCAGTCAGACCCAATTGTTCTAGAGTTTTGTTTAAGTCCATTATTTCTTTATTAATTTTCTGTTTGGAGGATCTGTCTTGTGCCGTCAGTGGGGTGTTCAAATCTCCGGTGATTATGCAGTTGCTATTAATAAATTTGCTTAGATACAGTAAAGTTTGCTTTATGAATCTGGGTGCACCTAAGTTGGGTACATATAGATTTAAAATTGTATATCCCTTCTTGTTGAACTGTGCCCTTCACCATTATATAATGACCTTCTTTGTCTTTCACTACTTTTGTTGGTTTAAAAACTAAATTGTCTGAAATTAGAACTGCCACGCCAGCCTTCTTTTGGCTTCTAATTGCCTGGAATACTGATCTCCACCCTTTTACTTTTAGTCTATATGCATCCTTGCAGGTTAGATGTGTTTTCTGAAGACAGCATATACTTGGACTGTATTTTCTTGTCCATTCAGTCAGCCTATGTCTCTTGAGTGGAGAGTTTAAGCCATTCACATTTATTGAGAGAACTGATAGGTAAGGTAGATTACTGTTCATTCTGTTGGGTTGGATGTTGTTACTTTGATTTATCTCTTGAGCCATTGTAATATCTTGCCTTTAATCTCTGGGTTTTGGTTGTTTTTATATTTGTGAGTTTTTATTATGGCGTTCCGTGCATAACACTGCTTTGGGTACTTCTTGTAAGGCTGGTCTTGGCTTGCTGAATTCTCTGAGACTTTGCTTATCTGAGAATGTCTTTATTTCTCCTTCATATACAAAGCTTAGTTTTGCAGGGATTAAGATTCTAGGCTGGGTATTGTTTTGTTTCAGAAGAGAGATAATAGGGCCCCAGTCTCTCCTTGCTTGTAAAGTCTCAATAGAGAAGTCTGGTGTTATATGAATTGGCTTTCCCTTCTATATTACTTGCTTCTTTCGACTTACAGCTCTTAGAAGGGGCTCTTTAGTTAATATTTTGGTCAGTCTGATGACTGTATGTCATGACATCTTTCTGTTTGCATTGAATCTCCCAGGGGTCCTCTGAGCTTCTTGAATTTGTATATGGAGATTTTGAGCAAGGATGGGAAATTTTCCTCTAATATATCTTCAAATAGCTTGTCCAACCCTTGAGTGTTGTCTTCTTCCGCTTCTGGTAACCCTATGACCCTCGCATTAGGTTTCTTCACATAATCCCACATCTCTTGTAGGCTTTGCTCTTTTCTCTTGCTTCTCTGCTCTATCTCTGTAACTGATTTATTTAATTGGAGGGTTTTATCATCAATCTCTGAGATACTTTCTTTGTTTTGATCTACCCTGTTCTTCAGACTTTACCAGTGTATTTTGTAGTTCCCTGAATTGATTCTTCAATTCCAGGAGATTGGTTAAACTTTTCTTCATTGTGTCGATTTCTTTAGTGAACTTTTGTTCCAGGTCCTAGGGGCTTTTTGTGGTTTCTTTGTGTTGGTTATTGAGTTGTTCTTGCAGGTCGTTGAATTTTCTTATGATCCACATTTGAAATTCCTCTTCTGTAATTTTGGTTGCCTGATTTTGGTTGATGCCTGTTTCCAAGGGGCTGGTGCTCCTCTTTGGGTGTGACCATATCCTAGGACACAAAGTAAACCTCAAAAAATTTCAAAAAAATAGAAATAATACCATGTATCGTCTCAGATCACAGTGGAAGAAAAGTAGAAATCAACGCTAACAGAAACTCACATTTCTACACAAAAATGTGGAAATTAAACAACCTCCTACTAAATGATTACTTCACAAATGAAGAAATAAAGATGGAAATAAAAAATTCTATGAAGAATATGACAATGGAGAGACAAGTTATCAAATCCTCTGGGACAAAGCTAAAGCAGTTCTGAGAGGAAAGTTTATATCCACAAATGCCTATAACCAAGTCAAAAAGATCACGAATAGGCAATCTAATGAAACGACTCAAAGAGTTGGAAAAAGAAGAACAGACCAACCCTAAACCCAACAGAGGAAGTGAAATCAACAAGATCAAATCAGAATAAACAAAATTGAAAAGAGTGAAGCTATTCAGGAGATTAATAAAACAAAAAGTTGTTTCTTTGAAAAAATAAACAAAATTGACACACCATTGGCTAAGCTGACGAAAAGCAGAAAAGAGAAATCTCTATTACGCTCCATCAGAAACAAAAAAGGAGATATCACAACTGATCCCAAAGAGATACAAGATACAATTTATGAATACTACAAAAATCTTTATGCACACAAACTGGAAAATGTGGAGGAAATGGACAAATCTCTAGAAACACACAGCCTCCCTAGGCTCAACCAGGAAGAAATAGATTCCCTGAACAGACCAATCTCAACAGCTGAAATAGAAACAGCAATTAAAAATCTCCCTGAAAAGGAAAGTCCTAGTCCAGATGGTTTCACACCTGAATTTTACCACACTTACAAAGAAGAACTAGTACCTATCTTGCAGAAACTATTCCACAACATTGAGAAGAATGGAAACCTCCCCGACACCTTTTATGAAGCGAATATTACTCTGATACCAAAACCAAGAAAGGATGCAACAAAAAAATAAAACTACAGACCAATATCCCTAATGAATATAGAAGCAAAAATTTTCCACAAAACCTTGGCTAACCGAATCCAGACACTTATAAAAAAATAATCCATCACGACCAAGTGGGCTTCATCCCAGGGATGCATTTATAGGGATGCATCCCTACAAATGCAATTCACCACATAAACAGAAGCAAAAACAAAGACCACATGATTCTTTCAATAGATGCAGAAAAAGCTTTTGACAAAATTCAACACCCTTTCATGATATGAACACTTAATAACATAGGCATAGAAGGAACATACCTAAAAATGATGTATGACAGACCCATAGCCAACATCATACTGAGTAGGGAAAAATTAAAAGCATTCTCACTTAGAACTGGAACCAGACAAGGCTGCCCACTATCTCTACTTCTATTCAACATAGTGCTAGCTATAGCACTATCAAATCCTGGCTATAGCAATCAGACAGGAAAGTGGAATTAAAGGTATCCAAATAAGGGCAGAAGAGATCAAACTTTCATTGTTTGCTGATGATATGATATTATATTTAGAAAACTCCAAAGATTCAACCAAGAAACTCCTGGAACTGATCAATGAATTTATTAAAGTCTCAGGATACAATATCAACACACAGAAATCATAGGCATTCATATACTCCAACAACAATCAAATTGAGTACCAAATCAAAGACTCAATTCCCTTCACAATAGCAATAAAGAAATTAAAGTACCTAGAACTATACTTAACCAAGGAGGTAAAAGACCTCTACAGGGAGAACTATGAAACACTGAGGAAGGAAATGACAGAGGATGTAAACGGATGGAAATCCATACCATGCTCGTCGATCGGCAGACTCAACATCATCAAAATGTTTATACTACCCAAACTTATCTACAGATTCAATGCAATACCTATTAAAATCCCATCAGCATTCTTCACAGATATAGAAAAAATAATTTTACGCTTTCTATGGAACCAAAGAAGACCCCGAATATCAAAAGCGATTCTAGGCAACAAAAACAATATTGGATGTATTAATATGCCAGATATCAAACTATACTACAAAGCTGTAGTAATTAAAACAATCTGGTATTGGCACAAAAATAGGAATATGGACCAGTGGAACAGATGTGAGAATCCTGATATAAAACCATCCTCATATAGCCATCTAATCTTTGACAAAGCAGACAAAAACATACGCTGGGGGAAAGAATCCCTTTTCAATAAATGGTGCTGGGAAAACTTGAAAGCCACTTGTAGAAGGCTAAAGCAGGACCCACATCTTTCATCTCTCACAAAAATCAACTCACGCATGATAATAGACTTAAACCTAAGGTATGAAACTATTAGAATTCTAGAGGAAAAAGTTGGAAACACTCTCCTAGACATCGGCCTAGGCAAAGAATTTATGAAGAAGTCTCCAAAGGCAATCACAGCAGCAACAAAAATATATAAATGGGGCATGATCAAACTACAAAGCTTCTGCACAGCCAAAGAAATAGTCATGAAAGTAAATAGACAACCTACAGAATGGGAGAAAATTTTTGCATCCTACGCATCTGATAAGGGGCTGATAACTAGAATTTACTTTGAACTCATGAAAATCAGCAAGAAAAAAAATCAAATAACCCTATTAAAAAGTGGGCAAAGGACTATAACAGAAACTTTTCTAAAGAAGACTGAAGAATGGCCAACAAATATATGAAAAAATGCTCAACATCTCTAATCATCATGGAAATGCAAATCAAAACCACAATGAGATATCACTTAACTCCAGTGAGAATGGCCTTTATCAAAAAGTCTCCAAACAATAAATGTTGGCGTGGATGTGGAGAGAGGGGAACACTCCTACACTGCTGGTGGGATTGCAAACTAGTTCAACCTCTGTGCAAAGCAATATGGAGATACCTTCAAGCGATACAAGTGAATCTACCATTTGATCCAGCAATCCCATTGCTGGGCATCTACCCAAATGATCCAATGACACTCTACAAAAAAGACACCTGCACTCGAATGTTTATAGCAGCACAATTCATAATTGCAAGGCTGTGGAAACAGCCCAAGTGCCCATCAATCCAAGAATGGATTAATAAAAGGTGGTATATGTATACCATGGAGTACTATTCAGCTCTAAGAAACAATGGTGATATAGCACATCTTATATTTTCCTGGTTAGAGCTGGAACCCATACTACTAAGTGAAGTATCCCAAGAATGGAAAAACAAGCACCAGATATATTCTCCAGCAAACTGGTATTAACTGAGCAGCCCCTAAGTGGACACATAGGTACTACAGTAATAGGGTATTGGGCAGGTGGGAGGGAGGAGGGGGGCGGGTATATACATATATAATGAGTTAGATGCGCACCATCTGGGGGATGGTCATGCTGGAAACTCAGACTTGTGGGGAGAGAGGGGAAAGGGCATTTATTGAAACTTTAAAATTTGTACCCTCATAATATGCCGAAATAAAAAAAAAAAAAAGAAAAAGAAAAAACGCTAGCAGATTCCAATGGGCAGAATACTAAATAAAAGAAAAAAATAAAGTATACAGGAGGATATGTGTACTTCATATGCAAATACTACAGGATTTTATATTAATGATTTGAGAGTCCAAAGATTTTGGTATCCACAGGGGGATTCCCCCAGGGATATCAAGAGACCATTGTACACAACATTTCTATTGTTATGAAGAGGCTCTAAGCCAGTAGGCTTCCTCAAATCTCTTTAATGGTGAACTCTTCCCCTACCCATTACCTCTGCATCCAACCAGGATTTCCATTTACTTAAAACTGGTGCATACATTGCTTATCGACAGCTTGGTGAAGACCTTAATATACTGATTACTAACGTAAGACCTTTTCTCAAGGCAGAAAAGAGAAAACACACAAAGTTAACTATTTCAACTTTCTCCCTGACGACAACCATAGGGTACATGTGCCACTAGTTAGTAATATCTGCATTTGGCTTGAAATATCCTATCTATAGAAAGTTATAACTTAACTATTTAAAAAACCTATACCCTATTCTTCTCCTTCAAGTACTATCAACAACATAGCCCTCAGGTCTCATCGAATTTTCTTTATCTTCTTGATCATAGACATTCAGAATCAATAGTCTGTCTTCTGGGAAAAGTTTGACATAATACAGACTTGGCATTTTCCTAGGATCCATTATATGATGAGATTAGTTTATGTTCATCTTTCCACTTCCACATCAATAGGAGCTAAATTTCCTAAGAAAGAAATGGCTTTATTTTATTCCCCTAAGCATTATGTGATATGACATGACATTCCCTTTCAAATTCTGATCACTTCTGCCTTACCGTTGATATGCATTCTTTCCACTTTGCAGTAAAACTTACCTTGATTCAAGTTTTACAAAAGGTACTCTGAGTAGTCAGTTTGAAAATCATTGTCTGAGTTAAATTATTTTATGTAAGTCATAAAACACTGGATATCAATGCTATTTTCAATGTAAGGACAAATTTCACAAAATTTTACACTGTTACCATGCTGTTGTCATCATCATAGTCATGCCTAGACTCCCGGGGATTTGCTTTCCAAGCATGACAATACGGTTTTAGAAAATACTGACCAAAGTCTTCCATATATGGCTATTTTCACTGTCTCATCACTTATTGTCTACAGATTAATAGAGTTTCAAAAGATTTTGATGACACTTATACTGCTACACATTCAAAGGAGACAGTTTCAGGTGCACTGAACTCACCAAATCAGAATCTATATAGCAATTGACTGTAATCTTCTAGTAATTACACTATTGTGTAATTGAATGGAATTACACTATTCCATTCAATCCATGCCTTCTCTACTTTCCCCTTATAATACAAACAAAACCACAAAAATAATAAGTGCAAAAGTAGTCTAGTATCTAGCAAATTTAAATAACAATGAGAGACATATGACATGTCTCGTACATATTTCAAGTCTTAAATTATTTTTCACCTTTTCGTATGCAATATATTTCTCCAAAGTGGCTAATCATTAAAAACTTAACATATGTACTTGTATTCAGGTAGATAAACTATTTTAATAAACTAACACAATTCCTTAATGTTACCATTGGCATGACTAAATTTAAATAGGTTTCTTTTTGACTATGGACTTCTTTTCTTTTCTTTTCTTTTCTTTTCTTTTCTTTTCTTTTCTTTTCTTTTCTTTTCTTTTCTTTTCCTTTCCTTTCTTTTCTTTTCTTTTCGATTATTTACTTTAGAAAAATTGTAATTGTAAATTATTTCCCTGCTCCTTTGAAACATAGACAAATGTTTTTCCAGCAATTGCTAGATTTAAAACTCAGGAATGTCTTTTTCAAGTATCTAGGAGCCATCTTTTTGAAATGTAGTCATCACCAGTAGTGTATGAGTGTTCCTATCTCTCTACATCCACACAAACATTTATTGCTTTGGAACTTTTTGATAAAAGCCATTCTCACTGGAGTTAAGTGATATCTCGTTGTGGTTTACATTTGCATTTCCATAATGATTACAGAAGTTGAGCATTTTGTCATATATTTGTTGTTCAATAGTCTGTCTTCTTTTAAAAAGTTTCTATCCATTTTATTTGCCCACTTTTTAATGGGGCTGTTTTTTTTTTCTTGCTGATTTTCCTGAGTTCTATATATTCTAGTTTTCATCCATTTATCGAATGTGTAGCATGCAAATATTTTCTCCCATTCAGTAGGTTGTCGGTTTGCTCTCATGATAGCTTACTTGGCTGTGCAAAAGCTTTTTAATTTGATCAGGTCCCACGTATAGTATAACCTCTATGGAAAGCAATATGGAGATAACTTAAAGCAATACAAATAGATTTACCATTTGATCCAGCAATTCCATTACTGGACACCTATCCAATAGAAAAAAAGGCATGTTATAAAAAAGACATCTGCACTCTAATGTTTATTATAACAGTAAAATTCACAATTGCAAAGATTTGGAAACAACCCAAGTGCCAGTCAATACATAAGTGGATTAATAAAATGTGGTATATGTATATCACGGAGTTCTACTCAACCACAAAAAGACAATGATGATCTCTTTTATATCCTGGATAGAGCTGGAGCCCATTCTACTAAGTGGAGTATCAGAAGAATGGAAAAACAAGCATCAAATGTACTCACCATCAAATTGGTATTAATTGATCTACACTTATGTGGTCAGATAGTAGTAACATTATTGGGTTTTGGGCAGGTAGGATGGGGGAGGAGGGGATGAGTATATTCACACCTAATGGGTGTAGGTGTGGCATGCCCTTTCTGTGGGATGGGCATGCTTGAAGCTCTGACTTGTGTGGAGCAAAGACAATATATGTAACCTAAACATTTGTACCCCGGCAATATGTTGAAATAAAAAGTAAAAAATAAAAATAAAATTTTTAAAAAAGTTAGGTCTCCTATCTCCCAGTCACTATGGAAGGGAGCAAAAATTCTATAAGTCCCAATAAGTCAACAGAGATCTCATAATCACTTTGACCAACCTCCCACTAATGACCTTCGGTACTTTTTATCTAACTTATCCCAGGGCTTAAAAACTATCTCACCTTTTATTTCAACAGAAATGAGTTTGGTAGTCTCTCTTCCCTATTGCATAGCAAGTATTCCTTGCCTGTTTGAACTCCATCGGTACAATTTTTTTGACATTGTCTATAACTTCTTATAATTTTATTAACATGAAATATAATAGATTTTCACTGTGTGACAAAAACCAATAAGAAATCTAGTCTTCATCCATGAAATAACTGCCTGCTAAATTAGTCAGTTTCTGATGTTTTTATAGAGCACTATAGCTGCAACATTTTTTTTAATTTTCTTATTTGTTAACACTGATTTTGCTTCAATTTATTTTATTAAGAATGATTCTATGTTTGGTTCTAAATTTTACATTTATCAGAGCTGATAACACTATAACAGGCTTACTGAAGCAGACTCCCAAAAGGGTCATGTATAAGAGTTAAAATGCAATCCTATTACTGAAATATATGCATATAATCAGCATAAAAGTTTTTCCTAGACATTAATTTTTAGAATAAATATCACAAATGAGACACAATTGATCAATTATTTTTTTCAGGATATTAGTCTAAGTTTGTTTTTTTTAGTCAGAAAAGAAAATTACTTTTAGAAATAGAATTTTCTTTATGGTAACAGTATAAGAAAGATAAAATAATACACATATACTATTTTCTTATTTAAAAAAGCTAGCACTGGCCATATGTAAACCAACCTTTACTATACCTTCACCTAGATGACTGAGAAATTATGCCTATTTGGTTTATATGCAAATGTTTCATGTCAAAAATCATGATTATGAAAATAATAAAAATATTTTATTATGCTTTTTAATATATTCAATGAAAACACTAAATACATTTAAATTTTATATTATATTAAAATTTTCTAAAATGTGTATATGTATAAAATGAATTGTGTTCTTAATTTTGACATATGGAAGATGTGCCAAAGAGTAACTTACTGAATATCTTCTGGTGTAACTAGAGGACAAAAAACTTACTGAGCAAATATACCCTACCTCCTATTATCATGAGATATTTAATTTTTCAAAGGAAGGCAAAGAAGGTAAAGACAGAAAGGAGTATTACTAACAATTCAGTAGATTATCTGAATTATAATCAAGAAAGTTCAATGTCAGAGTTAAACCACCTGGACAACTGATAAAAAAAATAATAACTCTGGAAAAAAATAGGTGAGCAAATATTAGATATTCCTGGAGGAAAAGGTGATATTTAAATTTGCTTTATGATGTCTTCAATTGCCCTATTTTCTCATTCTTAACATTGCATGTAACCCTTTTATTTACTTAAAAATTATTTGTATATGCATCATACTAAACTTTTAGTGAAGCTTTCTGAAGGGAAGCCCTCCTTCTACATTAGTAGGAAGGTAGCAAAAAAGAAAAGTAAAAGGTCAAAGAGAGAAGAGAGAACTAAAAATGAGAAAGCTGAAAAATAAAAAAAGACTGAATAAGGGATGATGAAAAAATATTACTTTGTCTAGTCAGATTGAGATGTCTAGTAGTATAATCCTTAGTGAACTCTGTGTGTTTACACAGAGTGTATAATTTTGATTATATTTATCTTCTCCATGTGGAGAACATGATTTCCCCTTCTACTTCAATGAAGCTTTGATTTACAGCATTCTATTTAGTCTGTAGTTGACCAGTCTTATAAATTATTTGCTACTTTCCAAATATTTTCTGTCTTTAGGGAAGAAGAAAAAATTTCCTGTATTTCTACCTGATCAGAGTATTGCTCTAGGTCTATGGCCATACCATCCTAAACATGCTTGATCTCATCAGATTATTGCTCTGGGAACTAACTTATTTTTTTTGTTAGTTAAATGATTCACAATTTAATAGCAGCATATTAATACATTAGACTCTTAGCCTCAAGTTTAAAATTTATAATAAGAGAAATTCATGGTGTAGTGTATATATATTTTTCATAACTTTTTCTATCAAAAATAATATATGGATTTTTCATTTCTTTTTTTCTCTGTAATATAAATCCACTAGATTCTGGAATACTGATGAAGAATATATATATATATATATATATATATATATACATATATACACACACACACACTCATATATTTGTGTGTATATATACACACATAATATCCACATATATATCCAACATACATATAATATATATGTTTTTATGTATGTATAAAAATATAAGTATTATCTAAATGTTTCTCACTAAAGTAGAAGATAGACTAAGAAATTATAACATTCTAACAATCAAGATTTAAAAAGCAATTATTTATTGCATATGTGAACGGCATTGAATATAAAAATCTATGCATCAGAAAGGGTAGCCACATTTCTGAATAGTATGAGCAAATAGATGGTGGTGGTGTTGGGTAGAATAGCTTTTTGACATGTAAATTGCTTATGTCCAGTATAATCATTCAGACTCTGACCGTTCAAATGCTTATCTTAACAAAGATGACTTTGTTGTTGCTAGCGAATGAAATTGACATAAGTGTTGCTGAAGGAAATAAAATATGTGACATTCCAATTTCGATGTCTAAAACAGTCTTCTTATTCATTTTGGTTAAGAATTCTGGAATATAGAGAGACATTGGAAAGCTGAAAGATATAAAACATGAATGCCAGTTTTGTTTCAGACTGAGCATTTTAAACATTTGCCAACTAGTCACAAAGGTTAATATGAAAAAGAATAAAGAAATGTCTGTACAATTAAATATAATAAAATTATTGAATGAATTTGGAGAAATCCAGATGAATAAAAGATTTTAAACCTTTCAAAATCTTGTCTAAATATTCAGAGGTTGGAGTTTATGTGTCTTTCTAGATACAGAGGGCTTTAGAAATCCAAGAGTTAGTTAAGTGTCTTAATTTCTTATAATAATCTGTGGTTGTGAATAAAAAAACACTATGAGGATATTAAAAGATGACAATAATTATTGAAGATTAAGTTTTAGAAGAGGATTTCTATAATTATTTAAGACTTAAACTTCAGAGTAGTTAAAGAGCATACCGAAGGAAAAGGTAATTTAGTGGGAGAAACATATTTTCTAGTACATGACAGTGAACATTACAATGGATGAAGATTAAGGTCAAGAAAGTATTTATTAAAGTTATTTAAAGAAACAATGTAAGATTGACTTCTGGTTCCAAAATGGAAGCAGAGAGGCAAACTAGCTTCATTCTTCCTCTTCCCAGAAAACCAAAATCAAGTATACAACACAGAGATTTACACCAGCAACAACAATCCAGAGGTCAAGTATGGGGCTAAGACAGTTCCTAGGGCCACAGAGAAGTGGAAAAACTCTGAAGAGATCGTAGAACAATTGAACTTTCACCTCTGTGACACCCTTTCCCCCCCTCCCCCGTCGTTCTGCCCAGCGCTAAGCACATGGAAAATCTTCCTCCAACTCATTTTTTTCTCTTAGCAGAGAACTGTCCTAGTCTTAACTTATAGGCAGTATCATGACTGCCTGAAGGGATAAATATCCCTAAGGATAGGCAGAGACCAAGTGAGGAGGTGGGACTACCCCCTCCACCCCTGGAAACTCTGCTTTCCCTGGAAACTCAGCCAAAGGAAAAGCCAAATGATGCTGTAGGCGATATGTTTTCCTGGTCCCCTAGGCACGAACAACTAGCCAGCCTTCCCATGCTGCTGGGATAATCCATTTGGACCCTACTCCATTCAGGGCAGGCAGTTCCCCAATCACTATCAGAGCAAAGGCAAAGCTTGGCTTAAGGTGCCATCTAAAGCCAAAAAAAAGGTAGTGACGTAGCAGTAAAGATTTGCTGAGCAAATATATGCAATAAAACTCAAAACCAGCTGGAAGAGAAAACTGGAATAAATTACTAATCCTTCAATGCAAATACATAGTTATATGCCTACAAGAAATATCAGTAAACAGGGAATCATGACCTCCCCAAAAGAACAAAGCAAAAGCTCAGTGAGTGACCCTAATGAAATGGCAATTTTTGAGCTCTGTGACCAAGAATTCAAAATAGAAGTTTTTAAGAAACACAGTAATCTCAAAGATAACACAGGAAATCAATTCAAAAAATTTTTTCAGAAAAATTTAGACTCAAATAATAAAAAAAATCAAACAGAAATCTTGGAACTGAGAAGTACATTTCCTGATCTAAAGAACTTTTTAGAGATTCTCAATAGCAGAATGAACCAAGTAAAATAAAGAATCCATGAACTTGAAGACTATAGATATATGAAAAAACACTATCAGAGAAGAAAAAAAAAAAAAAAACTAAAACAGAATGAAGACTGCCAAGATATAAAAAAATTACCTCAAAAGACCAAATCTTAGACTATTGGTGTTATATAGGGAGCTAAGACAGAGCAGGAGGTAGAAGTCTAGTCTCCAAATCTCTTTCTCCAAAAGTTGAGAAATATATAAATATCTAGGTACAGAACATTCTCAGAATACCAAATAGATTCAACCCAAATAAGACTACTCACAGCATATAACAATCAAACTCTTCGGGAGCAAGGACAAAGAGAAGATCCTAAAAGCAGCAAGAGAAAGGAAGCATATAACATATAAACAAGTTTCAAGTATTCTGGCAACACAGTTTGCAACGCCAACCATGCAGAGCAGAAGGGAGTGGAACGGCAATTTTAGTGTTCAAAAAAAAAAGACCTCCATACAAGAATATTGTATCCAGCAAAATTATTATTCATATATGAAGGAGAGATGAGGTCTTTCTCAGACAAACAAATGCTGAGAGAATTCACTACCATCAGACCTGTCTTGTAGGAAATGCTAAAGTGAGTTCTTCAATCTGAAGATAAAAAACACTAAATGGCAAAAGAAAACTTTTCAAGGTATAAAACTCATTGGTAAAATTAAGCACACAGGCAAACCCAGAATAATCTATTACTGTATTTGTGGTGTGCAATACACTCATATCTTCAGTATGAAGCCCAAAAGACAAATCTATAAAAAACAGTTATAGGTACAAAAACCTGTTAAGAGATAGGTAACATAGAAAACTATAATTGAGACAACTAAAAGACAAAGTGTGGGTGCAGACAGAGTTAAAGTGTAGAATTTCTTTTTATTTATTTCTTCTTTTTTTCTATATTTGTGTTCTAAGATAAGTTGTTATCTCTTTAAAATAACTTGTTTTATCTATAAGACGTTTGTGGTAAGTTGCATGGCAACTACAGTTCAAAAAGCTAAACAAAATTCATTAAAAATAAAAAGCAATAAATTAAAACATACTGCCAAAGGTAAAGACTTAACAACAAAGAAACATAGTAAGAAATGAAGAAAGAGGTGAAAGGTATGGATCCTGTTTCAGTCTTATACATGTTGTTATCCAATTTTCCCAGCACCATTTATTGAATAAGTATTCTTTTCCCCAGTGTATGTTTTTGTCTGCTTTGTCAAAGATTAGATGTCTATATGAGGATGGTTTTATATCTGGGTTCTCTGTTCTGTTCCACTGGTCTATTTCCCAGTTCTTGTTCCAGTGCACATACAATAGTAGTATTCATCGTGTGTCAGGCAGGTGGGAGGGGGAGGAGAGGATGAGTATATTCACACATAATGGATGCAGTGTGCACTGTCTGGAGGATGGACACACTTGAAGCTCTGACTTGGGTGGGGCAAGGGCAATATACATAACCTAAACATTTGTACCCCCGTAATATGCTGAAATTAAAAAAAAATAAACATAAAAAAAACTCAAACAATTAAATAGCAAAAATAAATAATTCAATTCTAAAAGGCAAAATACATGAATAAACATTTCTCTAAAGAAGACATAAATATGACTAACAAATGTACAAAAAAGGCTCAAAATCACTAATTGCCGGAAAAATGGAAATCAGGACCACATACCAGTTAGAATGACTATTATCAAAAAGACAAAAAATAAATGCTGGCAACGTTATGGAGAAAGGGAAACTTTCATACACTCTTGGAGGGAATGTAAATTAGGATAGCCATTATGGAAAATAGTATGGCTGTCTCACAAAAAAAATAAAAATAGACCCATCACATGATCCAGCAATACCACTACTAGGTATTAATATATATCCAAATGAAATTAAATCAGCTATGTAAAAGAAACATCTACACTCCCATGTTTATTGCAGCACTATTCACAATAGCCAAGATACAAAATCAACCTAAATGCCCATCAATGGAGGAATGAATAAAAAATGTGATATATACATCCAATGAAAAACTATTCAACCAAAAAAAAAAAAAAGATAGAAAGGATGAAATTCTGTCATTTCAGAATCCAGGGATGATCCTGGATATTATGTTAAGTGAAGTAAGCCAGGCAAACCAACACAAATACTGCATGATCTCACTTAATGTGGAATCTAAAAAAAAATGATCTCATAGAAGTTGAGAATAGAATAGTGGTTACCAGAAACTGAGAAGGATAAAGGAAAGGAGGATATGCAAATCATTTATTCAAAAGGTACAATGTCACAGTTCGACAGAAGGAATAAACTCTGGCATTCTATTACACAGTAGGGTGACTATAGCTAAGAATAATGTATTGTATATTTCACGTAGCTACAAAAGATTTGAAATGTTCTCACAGCAATGAAATGATAAATGTTGAAGGTGATAGATATGCTAATTACTATGATTTGATCATTACACAATGTATACATGTATGGAAAATCACATTATACATTGTAAATGTGTACAATTACCAAGTGTCAATTCAAAAATTATGATGGGCAATTTACCTACTAGAAAATAATGCTTTGTTTTTCCTAATGCTGATAGAAATGATAGTATAACTGAAATTGATGTGGGGAGTTTTAGCAGGTTAAGAATGTGTCTTTTTATTAAAGTAGACTGTTTTAGGCATTAACAACTTTGGGAGATTTTTCTATGTTTGTATTTCTCAATATCTGCATAAATATTGGTATTACATATTATAATGTATCACCTTGACTTGTTTAAATAGATATATGGGCTTTTTTCTTGTCCTTACACAAGGTAGAATTGTTTCTTATGTATTGACTCTCTGTCACATTTCATAGACCATGGCATAAATATCTAGACTCCATGACATTTAATAGGAAAAATCAGTCATATATTTTCTTTCTAGTTTAATTCCAGGGAACGAAGAGGTGCTATCATCCACAAGAATAAATAAGAGTAAAATTTAATATTATTATACATATATTTACTTTCAATAATTGGGGTTCACAATTTTTGCAGCTCACAAGTACTTATAACAAATCTTAAAACATTTGTTAAGTAATGGCATAGAAAAGCTCTATCAGCAGATAATATGGAAAAACTTATAAATATTTTAATCACACAAAGAAATTCTTTTTATGTCATATGGACACTAATATATACTCATATACTTAGGGTGAATAGCTTATATTTTCAAAATTTTAGATTGTAATAGTTTTAATTTCAGAACTTAGAATTTACTAAGGGAAGCCCAACTTTTTGGTTAAAATCATTCCCCATGTTGATATTTATTTTACATTCCTATGTTGATTCTCATAGGAGGTAAAATTAAGGAGGTTATTAGGTCAAAGAATTGAGTTTACATTAGAGGCTTTATTAATTCTGTGACCTTGAGTGATTCTATGGCTCCATGAAAGCATTCACTTAAGGCATCACTTCAGGTCAGTCATATGTACGTAGATTAGATAAACAAATAAATAATATGTATTATTTCCCCTTTTTGAAGATTAATCTTCTTACAATAATGGTATTGTGTCTCAGTAACTTGGTTTTGAGAAGGGAAAGCAAAAGGTGTTAGGTGTCCCCTTTATTTTTCCATTGTTGATTAAGGGCAGGGCTTACATATCTTCAAATTGTTAACTTCCCAAATAAGCTAATATTTTATTAATTCAAGTCTGACTTTATATCATCTTAAATTCCATCTTACCAATTAAGACATTCTTTTTCCTAGTATGTATATGAAGTGGAGGGAGGGAGTAGTGAGGACATTAAGGTAATGTTTGCTGCTACAAAAATAAGTCCACAAAAATCCCCTAACCCCCACTAAGGTCCAAAATAGATCTTTCGAATTGGCAAGAGGCCCTTTTTCAAGGTATAAATAAGACTAAGAGTTAATCTATCTTTGACTCCTCCATCTTCAACAGATGGCTTAAAAGTTTTCTGTGCTACTCTACATAGAGCTGGCTGACAGAAAAGAGAATCATGGGATAATCAAACATGGAAGAGTATAGGCCATACTGATGTGGGACACATCAATTTTATTCACATTTCAATGGCTGGAATTAAATTATGTGACAACACCTGAGTGCAAGGGAAACTGCAAACATCAGTCCAGCTGTGACAAAGAGCAGAAGAAAAAGAGATACACGACCAGCTATTCAGTTTCTTCCTTGGTTTTCCAGTTTTGTCTTCTGGCCACCTTATTGCCTATAGAGATGACAGTCACTTTATTTTCAAGGTACTCAGAATTAATCAGAATAATCTAGGTTATGGTCACTAACAAACAATGGCAATGTCTCAGTAGCTGAAAGCCACTTAAATTTATTTCTCAGTGATAATACCTACCTAACACAGTTCGCCAGAATTTTCTGATTAGTGTGATAATTTATAGAGATAGACAAATGAAAGCTCCATCATGGCATATGCTTCTATGCAAACTGTAGAGAAGGATGTGCCTAAAAGAAAAAGAAGTGCAATACATGCCAAGTCTTAAAGACTATCACACAACTCCAAATTTCCCCCGTCAATACAAGCTCCCCAAAGTTCTGAATATCCAGAAAATATACAGTCCTTTCTATCAGGTCAATGGATATGGTTCCTCATGAATTTTCAAGCTATGAACTAAAAGAAAAGTCATTTTCCCTACCCATTCAATTTATATTGCTAAACACGAAAAAATGACCATGACAACAACTTCCTTTCAGAAGAGTGGATACCGGCAATCACAGGCAGCAACCATTGGTTTATAACAGTCATGAAATCCCACTGGGTAGCATTTATGAAATCTTCCTTCCTTCTCACTGTGACTGGTGAAGTTCCTTAATTTTATTCTGATTCTGCTTTGTTAGGAGGAATCCCTTGTCAATTCTTTGCAATGTCCTGTATGTGCACGAGAGAGTAGGCGTGTGTGGTTTTTTGTGTTTGTTCATCCACCTTTGTGAAGTTCTCCTTTGGGCATCAATCTCCAAGGCATCATCTAAAGTGGTCGTGGGGAAGTATATGCCCTTACTAAGGGCCACACACCTTTCAACTGCCTCTATCCTGCTGTTGAAAGTTTAGAGACAAAAGAACAGTCTAATACTTAAATAAACAAAGTCACCATTACACTAAACTCTCGGTGTCCTTGGTAAAACAATTTCCCTCAGAAATAATTGAGCAGGTCTGTTCTATTTGCTTCTAGAAATTTCTATATTCAAGTAATCTTACTCGCTTTTTTCTTTCTAGACATAGGTCTCAAGTTGTCTTTATTTCCTAACTTCTTCAGTCCTATTCACTCTCTTTTAACAGGAAGCTATCTGAAAACATAGGCTCAAGTGGTGAAGAAAGACCCTTAGCTTGCACTTTATTACAAGGCAAAGTGATCTTGTTTAATGGGAAGCTTCATAGACATTTATCATCTTGGGATTTTTGTGTTGTTTACTAGATTTGGGGCATAGAAGCAGGTGGGTTTTCCACTCTGGTAAGGCCACACATTTCTGGGCTTTGTTGTCTTACATCTCTGACTGAAAACTGTCGATTCTTCCCTGTGCCAGAGTTCATTTCTATTGTTTAATACTCTAGTAAAAGCAAAAAATAAATCCCAACATTTCCAAACATTTCTCACAGAGCTGAAATCTTTTTAGAAAAATCACAAGTCCAAGTTGTCAACCATAACAATTTTACCAACCATGCTATCTTAGGGACTTTAGTTTTCTAACTACTGACATCAATGTCTTTATGGTCACTATTAAACTAGTTAGCTAATTATATCCATATCAGTTATGATAGCACCTTGCCATCACATTATTTCTCTATTGGTTAAAGAATCTCTAGTGCCTGAAACAAATAACTGCAACATGTATAATGGTACATGTATAATGGTACAAATGGTACAAATGGTACAAATAATTTCTGTAGAGTTTAATGCTTGAAACAAATAACTTTAATATATGCAATGGTACAGACAGTACAAAATTTCTTTCTCACTAATGTTTTGCTCAAATGTGTGTTCCCAGTGTGTAGCCTATTCTTTTAAAGTTTGCTTAAAATTCTTAAAGTAGCTTATGGTATTTAAGCTAATACTCATGCATAAAACATGCAATATAATATGTTTTTTTCCTATCTACTTTTTGCGATTATTAGTAAATATTTCTATATGTTATAGGCTTACATATTAACTCATATACTTGAAGAATCTATCATTCTCTCCCAATTACTTTTCTTTAAACCACATCTCCTGGTCTTTTTGACAGTGTTCTTAGGCTGAACTTCTTTATGTTCTGTTGCAAAGGAAGTCAGTTCTTTAAGGAAGTGTTGGTGCTCCCTCTTCTATGGGCTGCTTCTCCTAACAGGCAAAAGCTACAAGCCATGGCTCTGATGCTGGGAATGGGAAATTAGCAGGTTTCTCTCTAATTGACACCCTGCTTTAGGTACTGATTGCTCAGTGGATGTGGGGAAACCAGGCATAAATCTCCTCAAGTTTGTCTGTTTGGGCATGAAACTGCTCTGCTATAAATTAGGGAAATCACACTCAGGACCTCAGTGTTGTCAGTTGCACTTCACCTTACATAGAGGCTCTGTCCTACAAATGAAGGCTGGGCAGAATCAGGGAGTAATCATCTCTCAGCTTCACTCTTCAGAACTTAGCCTCAGCAAGTGGTAGCTGGGGCACTATTAAATGCTGATGTTCTATCCCTCCTGCACAGGTAGAACTTTGAGAGCTTGGGACAGAAAGAGCCCTGTATTGCTGTCTGAACCAGTTTGAAGTGGAGCTTTCTTGTCTTCCTGAGCTAGAAGGGGAATGGTATGGTACAGGGCTTGGTTAAGGCACCATAGACTCTTACAGCACTAAGTTATAGATTTTTTTGAATAGAAATGTATTTATTGTCTTTATATACTTAAGTTAATTTCCAGATAATTTAATTTGTTGTTGGTTTTTCTTTTTTAAAAAAATAATTTTCACCTGTTTCACTGTAGAATGGTGTATGAAGCTCCTCACTATCATGATATAAGTGAAATTCCCTAACCCTATCTTTTAAATGCACTTTTCCAAATGCCTCACTTACTACAGCAGTTAGTGTGACCAGGCTTCTATTCATAGGATACTTAAGTATATTTAATTGTTTAATTGTCGTATATGCATAACCCATTTTCACTGACAGAATCAATGCTCATTGTTGTATTCATCTCATTGACAGCTGTCAGTCCAATCTTACTTATGCTATTAGGAAGCTAAGAGGTTCACCCCAGGTCCAGAGCTACTGCTGAGGATGAAAAGGTCTTTTTATATCTTCTTGATATATCTTATATTCCCTAGTACTCTCTATATCTTTAAATCTAGGTTATTCACTGTAATATATTTTTGTAGACATAAGATATACTAGAAGACAGTGGTTTAGAAAAAAAATATTAAAATAATTGAGTTTCTTTTAGTGATTTTACCAATAACTAGTTCATATCAAAATCCATTTATTTAACTTCTGACAAAACATGTACATTGAGCATCTCTTTAACATACTCACTTCTAAACTCCTAGTTAAATGCTAATAAAATGATAGAAACCCGTAGAACTAAAATAATGAAAAATAAATTTGAACGACTTTTGGAAAGATGTAGAAGATGAAAGAGTGGTTGAAAAATGACTTACCAAAATGGAGAAACATAGTTGCAGAAGAATGTTTAAAATTCACTTGCATTGTAAAGGGCTAAATTTTCAGGATTTTGAAGCCATCACTTATCCTGGGAAGCAATGTCAAACAAAGGGTTTAAAAATTCAAGTGATTAGGTAAAAGTTTTGTATGCTGACCTTAGGAGGTATATGGCATGGGATTATCTCATCTCCATATTGATCCCTTTATATTCCACTTATGCCACCCCCTATTCCTCATTTTATCATTCATGGAAAATGAAAATAAGCTTTTTACTCTCTGCAGAAGTTGACTTTAAGAGACAGTAGAGCTACACTACTGCAGGGATGCCAAATTTAGTGAACAAAATTACAGGATGCCCAATTAAGTTTGAATTTCAGATACACAATAAATAAACAATGTACAATATTATGGAAATTAAAAAAAAGTATAAAGTAAGCATTAAGGAGAGAATTTATAGAGTAACAAAATCAAATCATATATAATTAATTAGGCATTAGGAAATGTTAGATTAAAAAAAAAAACACTAAAAGCCAAAAAACAATGAAGCAAAGTTTCAAAATTATGAGAGTGTGATTTGTTTTTAGAACACTACAGATGAGACATAATAAGGATATTTTTAGACATTCAAGATATCCTAAATTTTACCTTTCATATGTATAGAAATTGTATTCAGTACAAACAAGAATAAGGATGGCATAGTATCCAGCAAATAGGAGTACTACATAAGGGGAGAGGGATGAAAATGTCAGAAAGAGAATTATAAAACAAGCCTGGGAAATGACCAGATCACGTTGAATCAGGAGAATGAAGGCTATTAGGAGATCTCTAGGAAATTAAATTTAATGAATAAATTATCTGATGTGTTTTAATAGCAGGCAGATATTATTGAAAGGTTGTTGAGAACAGTATGAACAGATACATAAAAACAATCCAAATAAAGACATAATAAGCTTTTTCATTTTTGGACAAGATGAAGTATCAGGGACCAGATTCATCTTCCCATGTGAAACAACTACAAAAACAAAACAAAAAGTAGACAATATATGTGAAAAATGTTGTATATATAAAATGGTTACATAAACACAATTATGTTAGGTAGAAAGCAAAGAGTTGCATGAGTCAATGTACATTATATTATTTCAGCTTAAAAAAACAGATTTAATTGATAGAATTCCTGTCTTGTTTTGGCATCATATACATTTAGATTAGAAAGGGACAACAAATAGCACTCTTCTTCAATGCCCAAATATGGAATCACTTAAGAGCTAGACTAAAAATTCAGCTTTCTTACTCATTAAAGAAGGTGGAATGGACCTGTGGCCAAATGGGTTTCCTAATGTGAACTTCAGATGAGAGTTTTACCATGTCACAAATAGTGCTAGACAGCTGATTGCCACCAGCAGATTATATGTACCCTCTTGTTAGGCAGACAGATCCCAAAGACAGAGCTCCTGAGGGCTGAATTGTCATATTCACTAGACAGCTAACTCACTTCCTCCTGGAAAAAGTAAGGAGACTTAGAGGTGCTATATTTTCCTCTTCTTCTGCCCATTCCTAAAATAGAGTGAAAAGTTCTTTCCCAATATGTAAATACATAGGAAGATATATGTTCTCTGTCACATGGAAAGAGAAAATACTGACTTATCTCAGAAAAAGAAAAACAACACACACACACATTATTTACTTTTTCTTTCTTTTTCTTCATGTAAAAAAAGACATACTTAAAAGAAATACTTTGGAGGTCAAATTCAAGTTATTATTTTATCTTATTTGTCACACACAGGATACTGTTCACTTAATTATTTTTAATGTTTTCACTCATGAAGATGCAGTAATCTTTTTACCATTGGTTACTTTAATTTTACTTTGTTGGTTTTTATGCTTAGAGCAATTTGAATTTGTCTGTTCATTTATGGTGAATTTTAATAAGCAAAGTCAGTTAAACATCTGTCTAAGTCATCCCTTATATATATAGCAGTGGAATGTAAATTTACATTGCAATGAGATGTATTTAAAAAGTTTAACTTGCTAACACCTGATCTGGATATTTTACTTTAACTTTGAGAGATTCATTCAAATACATTAGAGTTGATGAAGACAAATATTATAATATGACGTATTTAGATAAAATAGCTACATTTAGGGGATGACAAGAAAATATTTCCTTGTAATAATATTTTAGAATCTTTCTTTATTATCTTTGTAGTTGTTATTTCAAAATGTCCTTTTATATCACCATAAAATCATATATAAATAGCATACTTGTTTGTATAACTCAAACAAGTTTCTAAAACCCTTGGCTTGGCTACTCTGATACCAGAATCATTCTGGTACCAGAATGATTACAAAGGTTTAAAAAAATTATAAAAGACTATTAATGTGAAACTGCATCTTTGAGTTTCACTTGTTGGAGAGAATTTTTCTTTTATGCATTGCTTATTCAGCTAAAAATTTAATTTATTTCCACTGTAATGATTTCAGATTCAGGTTCTTATTGCATAAAGTCCTGGTTCTTCTATATGAAATATTATTTGGGGATGTGTCCATTAAAAATCCTGATAGAGGAAAAATTTAAAACTTTTAGAGTATCTGCAGTTATGCCTTCAGGTCCATAACTACTTTTAGCTATATGAACACTGGAAATTGTTGTCTTCTATTAAGCCTTCAAATATTCTATTTTATTATAATGTATTTGTTTATTCCCTGTGTTTTCCACAAATTATAAGATTCATGAGGGCATAAACCTAACTTTTACATATCTATTTTCTTGCAGAGTGTTTGCATGTATTAGATGATCCAAACATTTAGAGAATTAGGAATAAATGTGTCTAGTTTTTCATTAGTCATCTCTTGCAGATAGCTGAGTGATTTATATGATTTTATTTAAATATGTTAAAGCCTTTTGAGGTTGAGGAAGAGATGTTTATTTTATAAGTATATTTGATTTCATGTATTTCTTCTTTTTTTGTTCATGTTTAAATTCACATGGTATATTAAATTTTTTAATAATTTCTACTTAGGAAGGCTTTCTATTGCCTAACTTCTTTTGGCCGATGAGGCATAAACTCAGACTTTTCAACAGCATAACAAAACACATGAAATAACTCATTTCATTTTTATAAAAAGTAACATATTGGCATAAAATTATATTTCACTGTATAGATATATAATGATATCCCTACTGTTTAATACATAGTTTACTTTCTGTTATTTTATTGTTACAAATAATTATGCTATGAGTAAATGTGTACATAAATGTTTAGTTATCTTGATTTGCTATGTCAGAGTTTTCTGGCCATTATTATTAAGCAATACTTAAGGAGTGGCTAGCACCACAAAGTATCTCATTTTATTAAATTTACAACAGTTAATGTATGCATATAGGTCCTGAGTGTCTAAAATTTTAATAGGTTTTCTAAACTTTTATTTGACCATTATTATATGCATGTCACATGTGGAATTCTACTGTTTAATAATATATAAGAGGTTTTGTTTAATAATATACAAGAGGTTTAAATGACTCAAATTTTATTAATTTAATTCATGTTCAGAGAATATCTTCTTGGAAAAGTAAATTTAAAAACTTTTAAATATCATAAATATGTGGAAAATATTAGTGTGTTTACATTTAAATTCTGCAAGAATAAAGGTTTCTGTTTGATCCTAAATGACATAAAACATGAGCAATCACTGAAGTCATTGCCTGAATCCCAAACTCACAAAATAACAATCTATCAATCAAAACAAAATTCTTGGTTTGTTATTGTCTGTTCACAGCTCCATAAAGGATTAGATTAGTGATCAAAGATCGCATATTTTGATGCTGACACCGAAAGACAAATATCAAAAAAATTTACACTCAAGAAGATAATATCCTTCAGATAACAGACTGACATTCTGAAACATGATAATGGTGTATGACAATTTGAAGTGTGGGGTCTTGACTGTGTTAAATACAGGGTTCAGGGAGTTGTAAGTCATTTATGCTAACTGTCTTGTCAAGATGACATATCTTGTCAAAGAAAGGTTGGAAAACAGAAACCTGTGGTAAATGAAGACAGTCTTGATATTTTGTCAATATTTCCAACCCACTGAGTTGATGTATTTGGCTCTTTATATACTACTAATAAAAGGAACTCAGAATATAAATTACATTTATCCTGAATATCTAAGCACTGTAGACTTAACTTTTTAAATTAGAGTGTAAATATTTTTTGTTGACTTCAGAAAATGTTCCACAGAACCTTAAATTTGGATGACAAAACCAAAGTTTGAAAGTGACTTTATTTGTTTCAATTTCACAAAGTCATATGTAATTGTAACCCTGAACTTGAATACATTTCTGACTTTTTAGTTTAATTTTCATTTGTAAATTAGTGAAATATAGAACTCTTTAGAATATTTACTCTAGGAGACCAAGCTCTCTTTCTCATTCAAGGAGAATAAGGCAACTACCTAAATACACAGCTAAATTTGATAGCTTCTTCACAAAGCAATTTTGATCCAATGATTGAACTTTCTACTTTTTTCAGAATATGTAAACATTTAGAGTTTTAACCATAAACTCATAAAATTGTTCATTGTAAAACCATTATTAAAACTTATAGAGAATAAAAAATATATGGTTGCATGAACTTATAAGTACATGCAAGAGATACTGATCTCTTGAGATACAAATCATATGCCATATAAAGTAAAATATTTCTTTAATAGCATCATATGTATTATATCAAAAACATTTACTTAAGCCATATTAACTATAAGCTCACTTGTATATTCATATTATATTTACCCTGGTGAATTTTATTATTGATTGTCCTTTAATTAATGTATGCACCATGGGACAGTTTGCATAAAAACTCATTAAGTTAATCATTTGTCCTTCAGATAATCCTAAAGTAAGAAGAAACTAAATTTCACTGATGCATAAAATGTAGCTGTTAATTCAAATATTAAACTAATGATTGCATCTTAATTTCTTACCTTACAGAACATGGTAGAGAAATGAATGTGGGATAAACACATAAGAATTAATTATCATTCTCTTATTTCACCTAGAAATTTATTGTGAAGTACACAAATTTTATAATATAGTTATTAAAAATTCGCAGCCAAAAATGGCAAGATTTCTAAGTGCTAACATTTTCTATTTCATTTTCAGGGGGCTCACAGACATATACATACATCACATACTCAGGCATTCATGTAGGTGTTTAAAGCAAAATTTTCCTCTATTCTGCAAACAAGCAAAATGGAAGAAAGGTTCTCTTCTTAGCTTACAAGTGGCTGAAAAAACATTCACATGTGCATGCATGTGCTCACATGTGCATGTACACAGAGTGGAAGAATAATATAGAGTGACATTTTTGAAGAGAATGAGAAAGAATCAGAGAATCCAACTGAATTAATAAGTGCAAGTTCAGTTTAAATGCTCAAGAAAGTATTTGGCAACAAGATACAGTAATGTGTCACTTAACAACAGCCATATATTCTGAGAAATGTGCAAAATTACACAGTGAACTTACATAAACCTAGACGGTATAGCCTACTTCTTCTAGGCTAAAACTCTGTATAGCATGTTACTGTACCAAATACTGTAAGTATCTGTAACTCAACGGTATTGGTATATCAAAGCATATTTAAGCATAGATAAGATACAATAAAACTACAGTATAATCTCCTAGGATCATTGTCCTATATGTGGTCTGTCAGATTGAAATATCTTGGTTACCAACCCATGCTACATATAAGGTTCAATTTTATACAAACACTGATGCCAAGATATCACACCAGACGTTGTGATTCATTGATTCTAATATCTTTATGAGACATTTTCTAGAAAAGGAGTGAACATACATGCAGAGTTGAGAACTACTCTTTTTGGCCATTCTCTAGATACACAATTATTTGAAGATTGAATAGTAGAAGACATGTTAAAAGAAGAATCAATAATAATATTCCCTAAGCCACCAAATAGAAGTGTAGCATCCATTCTTTTTGGGCCTTAGCTTCTTCATGGATAAAATAAATAGTGTGAACTAAATTATGTTTAAAGTAAATTATGTAAAAATCCAGATATAAAATCTCTGATACATAATCACTTACATATTCAAACATTTACAAAGTTTGAAAGGATCTCAGAGATAAAAAAATTGGAGATAACATAAATTTAATATCAGTTATTTATACAGCTTTTAATAGAAACATTTTGCTATGAAAGTTAGCTAAAATTCAGCATATCATATTTTTATAGGAGAGAATTATGATAAAACATAAAAATTGTGTTTGGCATCATAAAAGTTGCTTAAATTTGAGCTCTTCCATGTGCATTTTGTACAGCCTTTTACATCTGGCCTTGTTAATTTTGTTTCCTCATCTTTAAAATACACATGACATATATATACCACATGTATTTTACATGACATAATTATTCAGAAAGAGGTTATGAAAATAGAATGATATTAGATGTTTAAATTCTTTTATAAAATTATCAGAGGTAAAATTTCTTAACATTAAAAAATTTAAAGACATGATAAAATTTAAAACTCTGATGATTAAAAAACAGCAATGTTTAGATTGGTAGGAGGATAATTTGGAAATACTTTTTAGCGAATTGTAGCTTTGGGATTTCAGTGAAAGGTTACTTCAGTAATCCTAGACAAATTTTTAAGATCATACAAAATATATCTCACCCATGATTTAGTCCTTTTGTTATCTTTCATTGTCTAATTTATTTTATTTCAAGTAGACATAAGAAATTGCCTTTGCAGGATCAATACATATCAATAGCAGAAATAAGACCCTGAAATAACCACAAATACATTTTCTTGAAGATTGTGGAGTATAAAAAGAAGATTTTTTTTAGATGTATGAGGATGTTCTTAAAACTTTTTAATCCAACCAGAACACAACTGTAAAACAATAAAAATGTGAGATATGATGATAAATATAATTTCACTCATTTACTTATGTTTTTAACAATTATTTACTGAGTATCTACAATGTGTTAGGCACTGAAAAAATAAACAAGACATCTGTTTTCATAGAGTTTTCATAGTATAGAAGGAGAGAGACATTAATTATAAATCTTTCAGATAAATTTGTAGTTTTCAATGTTACAAAGAACTAGACAGCAGCATGTATAAGAATATAAAACAAAGGGCATTTGTGAAAAAGTGATTTTCTGAAAATGAGTTAAAGTAATTATCTGAAAAGGATAGGGGAGAAATCTAGGTAGAAGTATTAGTACATACAAAAAGCCTGTGGCAGGAGAAAATATAAGCACATTCAAGGAATGGAAGCAAACAAAGTAGGGGCAGAAATGCTTGTTCAGGAGACCACAAAGAACCATGTAGGCCATACTAAAGATGTTGTCCTTTATTCTAAGAGCAAGAGAAAGTCATTGAAGCAGTTGTGTGTGTGTGTGTGTGTGTGTGTGTGCGCGCGCGTGGGTGCATGTGCGTGTATATATGTATGTTTTAGTCCATTTTCTCTTACTATAAGCAAATACCACAAACTGAGTAAATTATAAAGAAAAAAACCTTATTTGGATCATGGTTCTTAAGGGTGGGAAGTCTAAGAGCATGATACTGACATCTAGTGACTTATTAAGAGCTGAATGCATTATAATTTATTGGTTTATGTCTTTTGGACACATAATATATAAAAATGTAATTTTGTGCCATCAACAACAGAAAGAGGTCAAGACAGAATTGTGCTGGTATAAATACAAATTAGAGTGTCATAACTTTAGGATGTGAAATATTTTAACATAATCTGCATGGTAATCACAAAGAAAATAACTAAAGAATATACACAAAGGAAATTAGGGAATTTAAAAGTTTCTTTATGAAAATTTAATTAAATACAAAAAAGACAGTAATGCAAAGAACGAGAGACAAAAAAGCTATGAGGCATGTGGAAAACAAATAGGAAAATGACAGAATTAAGTTCCTCTTATCAATAATTACTTCAACTATAAATAGATTAAATTCTCCCATCAAAATACAGAGATTAGAAGAATGGATTTTTTAAAAAGCATGATCTGACTGTATGCTATAAACAAGATGCTCACTTTAGATACAAAGACACAAATAAGTTGAAAGTGAAAGGATAAGAAGAATATCCCATGCAAATAGTAACCAAAAGAGAAGAGCAGTGGCTATATTTATATCAGGCAAAAGAGACTTTAAATTGAAAAAGATTATAAGACACAAAGATGCACATTATATATTCATAAAGATTCAATACAACAAAAAGATAAGAAAATTTTAAACATTCACACCCCTAATAACAAATCATCTAAATTTATGAAGCAAAAATTGACAAAATTGAAGAAAGAAACAGAGAGTCCCATGTAATAGTTGGAAACTTCTTTACTCCACTCTTAATAATGGTAGAACAACTAGAGAAAAGATAAGCAAGGAAATAGAAGATTTGAACAGCACAATAAACACATTAGATCTAAAAGACATATACAGAACACTCTATTCACAAAAAACATACATTTTTCTCAAGTGCACATGAGGAATTTTAAAAGAGAGATTATAAGTTAGGCCAAAAATTAGTCTCATTGGATTTTAAAATATAGATGTTACACAAAGTTTCATCACCAACTACAATAGACAAACTGGGAAACCCATAACAAAGGAAAAATTACAAAATTCCAAAATTTGTTAAAATTGAACAACATACTCTCAAACAACCAGCAAATCAAAGAATAAATTATAAGGAAATTAGAAAATGTTTCAATACAAATGAAAATGAAAACACAAATTATCAAAACTACTACTATGAGAGAAATTTATAGCTATAAATGTTTACATTAAAAGATAAGAAAAATCTCAAATCAACAACATAACTAGAAGATGTCAGGAAAACCCTCTCAGACATTGGTCTAGGCAAAGAATTTTTGAAGAAGACCCCCAAAGCAATCACCGCAGCAACAAAAATAAATAAATGGGATATTATCAAACTAAGAAGCTTCTGATCAGCCAAAGAAGCCATCATTAGAGTGAGTAGACAACCTACAGAATGGGAGAAAATATTTGCTCTCTACTCCTCTAATAAAGGCCTGATAACAAGAATCTATCTAGAACTCAAAAGATTTAAAAGGAAAAAATCAAACAACTCCATCAAGAAATGGCCAATGGAAATAAACAGAAAATTTTCCAAAGAAGACAGAATAATGGCCAGCAAACATAAAAAAATGCTCAACATCTCTAATTACTAAAGAAATGCAAATTGAAACCACAATGAGATATCATCTAACCCCAGTGAGATTGGCTCGTATCAAGAAATCATTCCCACTTAGAACTGGAACCAGACAAGGCTGCCCACTATCTCCACTTCTGTTCAACATAGTGCTGGAAGTCTTGGCTACAGCAATCAGACAGGAAAATGGAATCAAAGGTATCCAAATAGGGGCAGAAGAGATCAAACTTTCACTGTTTGCTGATGATATGATATTGTATCTAGAAAACCCCAAGGATTCAACCAAGAAACTCCTGGAACTGATCAATGAATTTAGTAAAGTCTCAGGATACAAAATCAATACACAGAAATCAGAGGCATTCATATACGCCAACAACAATCTAATTGAGAACCAAATCAAAGACTCAATTCCCTTCACAATAGCAACAAAGAAATTAAAGTACCTAGGAATATATTTAACCAAAGAGGTAAAAGACCTCTACAGGGAGAACTATGAAACACTGAGGAAGGAAATAGCAGAGGATGTAAACAGATGGAAATCCATACCATGCTCGTGGATCGGCAGACTCAATATCATCAAAATGTCTATACTACCCAAACTGATCTACAGATTCAATGCAATACCTATTAAAATCCCATCAGCATTCTTCACAGATATAGAAAAAATAATTTTATGCTTCGTATGGAACCAAAGAAGACCCCGAATATCAAGAGCAATTCTAGGCAACAAAAACAAAATGGGAGGCATTAATATGCCAGATATCAAACTATACTACAAAGCTGTAGTAATTAAAACAATATGGTATTGGCACAAAAACAGGAATATTGACCAGTGGAACAGATGTGAGAATCCGGATATAAAACCATCCTCATATAGCCATCTCATCTTTGACAAAGCAGACAAAAGCATACGCTGGGGAAAAGAATCTCTCTTCAATAAATGGTGCTGGGAAAACTGGATAGCCACCTGCAGAAGGCTAAAACAGGACCTACACCTTTCACCTCTCACAAAAACCAACTCACGCTGGATAACAGACTTAACCTAAGGTATGAAACTATTAGAACTCTAGAGGAAAAAGTTGGAAACACTCTCCTAGACATCGGCCTGGGCAAAGAGTTTATGAAGAAGTCCCCAAAGGCAATCACAGCAGCAACAAAAATAAATAAATGGGACATGATCAAACTACAAAGCTTCTGCACAGCCAAAGAAATAGTCATGAAAGTAAACAGACAACCTACAGAATGGGAGAAAATTTTTGCATCCTATGCATCCGATAAGGGACTGATAACTAGACTATACTTAGAACTCACGAAAATTAGGAAGAAAAAATCAAATAACCCCATTAAAAAGTGGGCAAAGGACTTGAACAGAAATTTTTCTAAAGAAGACAGAAGAATGGCCAACAAACATATGAAGAAATGCTCAATATCTCTAATCATCAGGGAAATGCAAATCAAAACCACAATGAGATATCACTTAACCCCAGTGAGAATGGCCTTTATCAAAAAATCTCCAAACAATAAATGCTGGCTTGGTTGCGGAGAGAGAGGAACACTCCTACACTGCTGGTGGGACTGCAAACTAGTTCAACCTCTGTGGAAAGCAATATGGAGATACCTTCAAGCGATACAAGTGAATCTACCATTTGATCCAGCAATCCCATTGCTGGGCATCTACCCAAATGATCAAGTGACACTCTACAAAAAAGACACCTGCACTCGAATGTTTATAGCAGCACAATTCATAATTGCAAGGCTGTGGAAACAGCCAAAGTGCCCATCAATCCAAGAATGGATTAATAAAATGTGGTATATGTATACCATGGAGTACTATTCCTCTCTAAGAAACAATGGTGATATAGCACATCTTATATTTTCCTGGTTAGAGCTGGAACCCATACTACTAAGTGAAGTATCCCAAGAACGGAAAAACAAGCACCAGATATATTCTCCAGCAAACTGGTATTAACTGAGTAGCACCTAAGTGGACACATAGGTGCTACAGTAATAGGGTATTGGGGAGGTGGGAGGGGGGAGGGGGGTGGGTATATACATACATAATGAGTGAGATGTGCACCATCTGGGGGATGGTCATGATGGAGACTCAGACTTTTGGGGGGAGGGGGGGAAATGGGCATTTATTGAAACCTTAAAATCTGTACCCCCATAATATGCCAAAAAAAAAAAAAAAAAAAAAAAGCTCAGGGAACAAACAAACAAACAAAAAAGAAATCTCAAAGCAATAAATGCTGGCGAGGATTCGGAGAGACAGGGCACTCTCACACTGCTGGTGGGACTGCAAATTAGTGCAACCATTGTGGAAAAGAATCTAGAGATACCTCAAACAGCTAAAAATAGAAATACCATTCGACCCAGCAATAGCATTATTAGGCATCTAACCAAAAGTGTATAAATCATTCTATTATAAAGACATCTGCACCCAAATGTGTTTGGCAGCACAATTCACTATTGTGAGGACATAGAAACAACCCAATTGCCCGTCAATTTATGACTGGATAATTAAAATTTGGTATATGTTTACAATGGAATATCATTCAATTCTAAGAAATGATAGTGAGCTAACACCGCTTATATTATTATCCTGGATTGAGCTTGAGCCCATTATCCAAAGTGAGGGGACACAAGATCAGAGAGATGGGCTCCATATGTACTTGCCATCACATTGGTACTGACTGATTTTCAATACGGTGCTCAAAGGGGGTGGTGTTCATCAGAGATTTGGGGGGTAGGAGGTTAGATCCACATCTGAGAGAGGTGCTGAACAGTGTGGAGGGGAAGGGCATACCTCTAACCTTTGCTAAGTAAAGGCAAAATTATAAATTCTAACCAAAATGTTATAAAAACAAAAACAAAAACAAAAAACAAAAAACAAAAATCATTTATCAGGTGTTGGGTAGGTGGGGGGGAGGGGATGGGTTTATGTATATATACATTATAAGTGCATTGTGCATTGTCAGGGGCGTGGACATGCTTGAAGCTCTGACTCCAGGGGGGAGGGAAGGCAATAGCAATGTATGTAACCTTAACATTTGTACCCCCTATTATGCTGAAATAAAAAAATAAAAAATTTTATTTAAAAAAAAGTAGAAAAGAACCAAACTACACACAAAGTTAGCAGACAGAAGGAAATAATAAAGATTATAGCAGAGATAACTGATATAGAAAATAGAAAAAAAAATCAATAAAGCCAAAAGTTTGAAAAGATTAAAAAAAAAACTTTTCTTTTCTTGTTGAAAAGATCAACAAAATTAACAAACCTTTACTTAAATTGCCCAAGAAAAAAAATAAGACTTAAATGACTAAAACCACAAATAAACATGGGTCATTACTATCCATTTTACAGAAATAAATAGAATTATAAGAAAGTACTATGAAAACTGTACAATAAAATTGCATAACATATATTAAAAGTACCAGTTCCTAGAAATAAGAAAAACATATTAAGACTAAATTATGAAGAAATAGAAAATGTTTATAGACCAATAAATAGCAGGCAGATTGAGTCATTAATCAAAAATTTTCCAACACAGAAAAGACTTTGATCTGTTAGTTTCACTGGTGAATTCTATGAAACACTTAAAGAAGAACTAAAACAAATCCTTCTCAAACTTTTCAAAAAATCAAAGAGGAAGGAACTTTCTAACTTATTCTATGGAGCCAGAAATATCCTGATTCCACAAACAAAGACACAAAAGGAAAACTATACCTTATGCATCTCAATGCAAAAATTCTCAACAAATTATTAGCACTCTAAAGTCACCAACATTTAAAAGTATTTTATGCCATGACCATTTGGGACTTATTCCTAGAATACAAGATTGGTTCAACATACAAAGATCCATATAATACACCACATTAACCAAAGAAAGAAAGAAAAGGGTTATTTTGATTGATGTAAAATAAGAATTTGGAAATTTGCAATATCATTCATGATAAAAACTTTCCACTAGAAAAAAAATTCAAGGTAATAAAAACCATATACGAAAAACCACTGCAAACATATGCAGTGGTGAAAGATTGAAACTTTTTTTTCAAGGTCTGGAATAAGGCAAGGATGCTTGCTTTTGCCATTTCTGCTCAACACAGTGTTTTAAGTCTTAGCCGGAGCAATTAGGCAAGATAAAGAAATAAAAGACATATAAATTGGAAGGAAGAAGTAAAATTCTTTCTGTCTGCAGATGGTATAATATATATGTAGAAAACCCTAAACATTATACACACACACACACACACACACACACACACACGTGTTATAAATGCATTCTGCAATGTAGCAGGATATAAAGTCAACACAAAAAAATCAGTTACATTTCTATATACTAACAGGTAACAAACTGAAAAGGAAAGGAAATTACAGCATCAATTTCATTTATAATATTATCAAAAAGAATAAAATACTCATGAATTAACTTAGCCAAGAAGTTGAAAGACTTGTATAATGAAAACTACAAAACATTGCTGAAATAAATTAAACAAAACACAAATAAATGAAAATGCTTTCCATATTTATGAATTGGAAGACTTCTTATTGTTAAGATGTCAATATCACCCAAAGTGATGTACAGATTCTATGCAATTCCTATCAAAATCCTGAAGATATGTTTTGCAGTAATATAGGAAACCATCCTGAAATTTGTATAGAATCTCAAGGGACTCTGAATAACCAAAACAATTTTGAAAAAGAAAAGCAAAGAATTATATTTCCTGATATCTAAACTTGCTATAAAATTAATCAAAATAGTATGATACTGGCAAAAGAATAGACATATAGAGCTACGGTAAAAACTAGAATCCAGAAATAAACCCTTTTATATGGTCAAATAATTTTTGACAAGGGTGCCAAGACCAATTACTGGGTAAAGAAAGTATTTTCAGACAAATGGTCCAGGGAAAACAAAATATCTACATGCAAAAGAATGAAATTTGACCCTTAGCTAACATCATATACAAGAATAAAAAGTAGATTTAAAATTAAATCAAAATGGGTCAAGCACCTAAATGTAAGACCTAAAACTAAAAACTCTTAGAATAAAACATAGAGCAAAAGCTTCAAAACATTGGAATTGGCAATGGTTTCTTAGATACAACACCAAAGGCACAGACAACAAAAGAAAAAAAGAAGACAAATTGGAGTTCAAGAAAAAAATTTTAAATGTGCAACAAAACACACTATCAACACAGTAAAAAAGCAACCCACAGAATGGGAGAAAATATTTGCAAATGACATATCTGATAAGGAATTAATATTCAGGATATATAGAGTATTCCTAAAAAGTCAACAGCAAAAAACTGAATAACCTGATTCAAAAATGACCAAAGGATTTGAATAGACATTTCTCCAAAGAAGACATGCAAATAGTTAATAAGCATGAAAAATGCTCAACATCATTTATCATTAAGGAAGTGCAAATCTGAACTACAATGAGTTACTACCTTCCACTTATCAGAATGGCTACTATGAAAAAAGAAAAAAAAAACAGTACATAACAAGTGTAGGCAGTAAAATGGAGCAATGGAATTCCTTGTGTATTGTTTGTGGAAATGTATAATGGTACAATCATTGTAAAAAACAGTATGGTAGTTCCTAAAAAAATTAAAAATTGTATTAATATAAGACATATAGTCTTATATAGTCATATAGTTTATAAGACTATAGTCTTATATAGTTTATAGTATATAGTCTTATATAGCTTATAAGACTATATAAGACTATATGTCTTATATTAATACTATTTTTAATTTATAATTTATATAAGACTATAAGTCATATAGTCTATATAAGACATAGCAATTATACTTGTTATATATCAAAAGAATTGAAGCAAAGTCTCAAAGAGATATTTGTACACCCATATTCATAGCGGCATTACTCATGGTAGCTAAAATGTGGAAACAACCTATAAGGAACTTCTGACAAATATTTCAACATGGATGAACCTTAAGGACACTATGTTAAGTAAAATGAGCCAGTCATAAAAAGACAAGTACTGAATAGTGCCACTTATTTGTGGTAATTAAAAGTGAAAATAATGATAAAATTAAATGTTTATGTATACTCAATCTGATTTAGAATCAATTCTTGTAGGAAACATGAGGTCCACAAATTGAGAGCCAAATGTATATGCAACACCTGTCTACTTTTAGCCAATAGTAGATTTGAGATTCTCAAAGACTTAGAACTTTATAATTTTATTATTTAATTTGATATTAATGAATTTATTAAAAATATTTCACAGTTGAAGGCATAAATTATACCATTTCAGAAAGCCTAGTCTAATCAACAAAATCCTAAGATTATTTATGATTTGAAGTTATTATTCTGTAACTACTTATATACAAATAAATTAAAATAAGAAAAAAAACATGCACTTAATCTAACCTGGAGCATAATCCCCACATCTACAGCTTTTTCCACATGAGATTGTTAAAGTGGGGTCATTTAATTATGTTGTCATCATATTATATTTGTTCTAACATCTCCTAAAATGTCTGATGACTTCCAATATAAATATTGACTCGACCATGCTTCTATTTGCACCCAAATACAAAATACAGTATTTTAGTCTAATCTAAAACCCATTATATCCTTTCCCTTTAACATCAGTTATAAAAAGATTTCACATATTTATGTATAAATCAAATATATATTGAATGATCAATGTGCTTCTCTGCATGAATAATAGTCATATTTAAATGTCCCTTATATTCACATAAATAAAGGATTGCCTCTATGATATTTGAAAAGGTTGCTGAAGCTCACACAGTGAGGTACTCATCATTAAAGGAGAACCCACGTGTAAATCTCCCATAAATGTACAGGAAGAGAGATATATTTTACTCTATTTAGCATTTACGCAGCATTTTTTGAAAAGTGCATTTTTATTAAAGTCTGTGCATAACATTCTTATGAGCTTCTTCTAGAGGTGTTATGCTCACTTAGAGATGGGTAAATTAAGGGCCAGAGAAGCCAGGCATTGCTCAAGGTCATGTGGCAGCCAGGCAGCAGAGGAAGCCCAAATTACTATTCTGAGACCTGACATTTTCCATCACGTTATTTTTCTTCCATGAGCCACACTACCCATTATTTCCTCAGAGGAAACATTTTTGGGCAGAATCAGAAATACAGCATTTATATGTAAGGTTTGTAATTTACAGATAATTATTTTCAAAAAGGCAAACAATGACAAACTGTCACAGTATAATTTATGAGTCTAAAACCTATCCTTAAGCTCATAGTAACTCTTCTAATAACATATATAATAGCTTATTATTACTTTTAAGATCATTTTATGCATAAAACATCTGCTTCCTTAGTGGGAAACTCAGAGTAAACAAGACTCCAAGACAAAAACTGATCAGACAATTTACAAAACAAACAAATGAGCAATGTTAGAGAAAAGCCAAGAGAAAACAGAAATATCATTCCAATATCTAAGAAATAGTTTTCTTAGACATTGGAATGGTATATTTTCCTAGATTTTACCATAGTCTAACATGACTTTATGACTTCTTGGTGATCCTAAACAACTGATACAGCATGAAGATAAATTCCACTTTCTACAGTGACAAACAAAAATCCTAGAATGCCCATTAGCTTTATTACTTCATGGAAAAAGCATGACCACAGTAATGTTTCTTGTGAATGGAACATATTTATATTGATCTGAACAAATGTCTCTCTCAACTTGTCGCGGTCCTTATATGCCTGCTAAGCCAGACCTTGAAATTACTTTTTGTCTATCTAAATATAAATGCATTCTACTTTTTAATTCTAACTTTATTTCTTAGAAAGGTTTTTTGGTTTAGTTATATTTATTATATAAGATATATAATGTGAAACAATTAATCCTCATGGAATTACTTTTTTCTTGATATTCTTTGACAGATTTTTATTATTGGGATAATGCTTTTTTGATTGATTGTATTCCCTCCCCACACACACACACACATGCTTTGAATTTGTTTGGTAATTGCTATCTATTTTCTGTTGTTGTTGAGACAGAATCTCCCTCTTTCATCCTGGCTAGAATGCAATGGTCTCATCTTAGCTCATTGCAATCTCAAACTCCTGGGCTCAAGCGATCCTCCTGCCTCAGCTTCCCAGGTAGCTGGGACTGCAGGCATATACCACGACACCTGGCTAAGTTTTTTGTTTCTCTTTACTTTTCTTCTTTTCTTTTCTTTCTTTCTTTCTTTTTTTTTTTTTTTTTTTTTTTTTTTTTTTTTTTTGGTAGAGATGGGGTCTTGCTCTTGCTCAGACTGGTCTAGAACTCCTGAACCTCAAGTGATCCTCCCACCTTGGCCTCCCAGTGTGCTAATATTACAGGTGTGAGCCATTGTGCTCAGCCCAGCAATTTTAACTCTTTACTCAAATTTCAAATATATACAACTTACAATACACTTTCAAACAATAATGATATGCCAAGCACATATGTCATTGCTGAATTTTGATTCTCTAAAGTAGGATTTTTTATGCTCAGCACTATTACCATTTGGCTGGATAATTCATTGTTACAGGATAGGTTTTCCTATGAGTTGCCAATTGTTCAGCAGGATCTCTGGCCTCTACTCATTAGATTCCAAGAGCGCTATCCCTCTTCTCCCCATTCCTAAGTCACAACAATCAAAAATCTCTCCAGACATTACCAAATGTGGCCCATGGGAGAAGGCAAAATCTTCTCCCCATTGAGAATCACTGCTCTAAACGATTACTCCAGCCTCTTGTCTTTAACTTTGCTGCTTGTCATGTACTTACCACAGGCTCATATGCTCAAAGATAATGTCCTCACAAGTATTGGCTTACTGATCATTGGTTTATTTGTACTTAATAAGGCCTTACACAACCTGGCTCTTGGTTATTTCTCTGATATAATATTTCTTTTTTGCTCAACCTGTAGTGGCCTCCCTGGCCTCCTTGCTTTTGTTCATTGACTACATATGGTAGTCATCTAAGAGCCTTTGGCCTACACTATCTAGAATGCCATGTCCCAGTTATTCACATAGCTCACTCCCTCATTTTCCTCAGGTCTTTGCTCAAATCTTACCTTTTCAATGGGGCTTATCCTGATCCCCCTATTAAATTATGACACCCCATCAGTATTTCCAGACCCAGGTATATTACTCTATTTTGTCTGTAACAATTTTTTACTTATTATGCTATATAACTTATTTAATTCTAATATGTAATTTCATTATTTTCATATTTATTGCTTGTTAACTGTCTCCCTACAAGAGAGTGTAGGATCCATTAGTTCTGAAATTATTACATATATTGTTCATTGTTTTAGCCTGAGTGCCTACATGAGTGTCAGGCCCAGAGTACATGATCAATGAGTATGTGTTAAATAAATGAATGAGCACAGACTTTGAGTTCTCATTCCCCATCACTAATATTGAGCTAAGCATAAATCAAATGTCAAAAATTCTGTAATAAGTGCCATCCTTGTTTTGCTCTAGTAGACATAACAACACACACACACACACACACACGCACACACATACACACATACCTCCCATTCAGAAAATGACATTGGATGGCTAAATGGTGGCATAGGCTGTTTCATGGTTACAGAAAAAACAATAAAAATGAAAACACTGGGCCTTCAAAAATAAATTCTTCTGATTATAACATAGGGACCAGTACTAGTGATTGTACTCTGTTCTTTAAAAAAGTATATGTAAATAAATATACATATGTCCTATAATACTATTTAGGCCTGGACTTGAGAATACTCCATTTGGATTGCAAACATTCACCCAGCTGCATTCACTGAAAGGCAAACAATTGCCTCAAATACACCTTTACACTCTGATTGCTCATTCTTTCCCAATTCTAGTAGTTAAGTGAACCCAACAGCTAGGGTTCAGCCCTCAGGGAGAAAATATTGTACAAGAGAAATCAGTACGGAGCATGAATACAAAAAATAATCAAGATAATTTTATCCTGTGGTGAATGATTTGAGAAAAATTTTGTGATGAAAAATGAGAAGGCCATGCTGGAACTGCTGACAGAAGGCAAGAAGGAGCTGACCTTCTTGTGTGAGTTGAGGTGATAAAGCACCCTAGAGAGGGACTAGTACTATGGAGCCCTTAAAGCAGCAATGAACATATATTCTCAGAGCTTCAGGAGGAAAATAACTCTGGCTGGAGTATATTTAGCAAAGTGTATTAGAGAGGTAATCCAGGAGCACTTTATGAAAGTATATTTTATTTCCATTGACATGAACGGATATTCCTGTATGAATATCCTGATTGGTGACTCACCTCTCAAATGATAGATCATTTTGGAAGGTAATTACAAAGTATACTATAAAGGCATCTTATTTTTTAGTTTACAAATCTCTTTTACAATTCTTGTTTGATTTAAGGATTTATAACAAAGATGAGTATGTACAAATAATAATCTTTACCCATCTGAAGAAGCCAAAGAGATTAGCAAATTCCTCAGAAATCAAAGCTCACAGGAATTTATATCAAGAACTGTGACTAAGAATAATAAATTACATAATATAAAACTATTTCAAAAATAAAGTATTAAACATAAGAAAAACATATAGTTATTCTTTAGAAATTATAAAAGTGTAACAGATACTCATTAGTACTAAATGAAAACTATGAAGAATAATACAAGGAGAAAATCTATAAAGGATTAAAACATTTTCTCTACTTACTAAGTAAAATGGGTTTGGAAGACATGTGATGATAGTTTTGCTTCTTTTTTTAACTTGTTTTAAAATAATACATCTGTTGTATACTTATGTATTTTGAGTACAAACTTTATAATCATTCAATTGTAAGAATCCATATTTATAAAATGGGGCTTTAAAATGAAAAGTAGTCCTCTTAAATCAAAAAAAAGATAAGACATGCTAACAGCTACCCTCAAAATATTTTAATATCTATGTAAATGGCTAAACATTTGTTGTAATAGTGTATTTCTGAAAATCCAAAGTATTGACATATGAAACCCAAATAGCTGCAGAATATTTCAATAAAACAAGTATGGTGTTTCATTATTATTGTCAATCTGAGGAGTAAAAACATATACTTCAGGTCACTAGCTTGCACTTTTACTGATATGCTGTTCTCTGCAAAATAATAGGAAGAGATCATTATGGCTTCACCATTTAATTTAGAATTTTAGTAGTGCATGTAGATGTAGAGAAAATAATCTGCATGAAACTTTTTCTTAGCCTTGTGTTTTCTGATTTTTATTTTCATACAGATCTGTGAGAATATGAACTAGCTATATGGCAATAGGCCAGCCTTTTCTTCTATCCTGATTATTTTCCTCATCATTAGCAAAGGTATTTAAACAAATTATGTGCAGAGGCCCTTTTTAGTTACCTGATACAATGTTATTCCAAGTAGTTAAATTACAAGTTTTACAAATGTTATTCATCTAGTAACTGAACTTATCGTGCATATTATTTTGTTTATAATAATTTTAGATATATTCATATTTTGAACTTCTAAGGAATTGTGCATAGGAGAAAAAGTATATAAATATTAGCCTTGCTAGTCCTAATTATATTAACTCTATGACCATGAAACCCAACTTTAGTTTTCCTATCTGTACAACCAAAAAATGATTACTATATTATCTCATGAGTTGTTGTCCATATCAAATTAAATAAGAAATAAAAACTGTTATATTTTCTCAAAGCTACATCATGTATAATGAAAATGTGATCGTAAGAATGATAAAAGAGAATAAAGGTGCTCCTGCTGGTACTCCTGCTACTGGTGTTGGTGCTGCTGTGGGAGGGGTGGTGTCTGTCCTATAGGCAGCTATTAATTCAGTAGGTGTTTATTAAAGTTTCTGTTTGCCAGAAAATATACTCAACTTAAGAAATAACACATAGTCCAATGGTTGTATTAATAACTTTGTAGCTTGGTTTATAGGTCATATATTTGGCCTACCTTTATTTAAAATAATATTGCTAACATTTTAGCATAGTGAAATTATAGTAAAAACTTAATGTTTTACTTTTTTTTTTTTTACAAAAATCTAGCAACTTCAAACTGTCATCTCCACCAGGAATCTGTAGCTGTAGCTGAATAGTCTGTTCACTTTGTAAAACGAGGTCAAAAGAATGACAGTATCGTCTGTAATGATATCCCCATATCTCTATCCTATTTGTGCATTTATGTTACACACTAGGTTCTGTAAACATTTGTGTAGACCCAATCTCTGTTCTGGAATATCTCTAAATCTGATCCAAGAATTGAAGTAGCAGCAATAAAATTAATATTCAATAAGAAATTCCCTTTGAACCCTGAGATACTTCCTTATATTTGATAAATAAGTTTATATATCACATTATTTATTTTTATCTAGGTTTTCAGAAATTTTAGACCTAAATATAAATACAATAGCCTATTTTTTTGTATATCAGTTTATCATTTTCTATAATTTTATTGTATACTTTATTAATTGTATTTTCTTAGTCATAAGTCAACAATATCCATTAACTACTTAGATGTACCAATGATTACATGTATGCATTTAATTGTAATGTGCCTCTAAATTTTATTTAGAAGAGGTAAAGAATAAAATATGGTTCATAAATAAAACATTTAGCTGTTGATATTTTTAATTGTATGGAATGCTGACACAATTCTTGTTTTCTTTTCTCTCCTAAATTTCAGAAAGCCATTTCCACAGTCATAATATCCCTGATGTATTCACCTTAGAGAACAAGCTGGAACTAATATGTGTGCCCCTGCATTGCTTTATGTAGATGATGAGGTAGTACCTGAAATGTTCTACTGTCCTTGATGGATTCTGAAGATACAGAGATAAATACTTCAGGATTACTGTTTTCAATATTTTAGCTGGTATCCTAAGTATTTATAAAGTATGACATTCAGAACATTTGACTTACCTCTCTAAATGGAAGAGTATGGAGGAGTGGAGGATGGAGGGTGGAGGAGTGGCCCATCTCTAGATGGGCCTCTTGGACTTGTCAAATTCTTCATTGAATACTGGCAGAGAAGATTAAAACACTTCACCATTATACAACAATATATTTTCTAAATGTGCTTTACAAATTTTCCAAACTGTGCAGAAATAATAATATGTAGGAGTCTTATCTTAAAACATAAAATATAGGGTGTTTGTTCTGTGCTATAAAACCTAAGTTTGACATTATAGCTTTGCTGAGAGTCTCTGTTATTTCTGACTTTGTAGTATGTACAATTTCAAGAGAAATAAATCAAATGTTCTCAATGTCATACTTTATAAATACTTAGGATACCAGCTAAAATATTGAAAACAGTAATCCTAAAGTATTTATCTCTGTATCTCCAAAATCCAGCATAATTTCCAACTTACTATAGGTACTCTAAAATGTTTGCTAAATATGTTAATGATCTTAACAAATGCATCAGCCATGACAACATTCTTTACCTTAGAGCCTATCCTTATCATGCCCTTAGCATGAAATACTTTGATTCTATTCCTAATTGAGCTTTTGTAGCTCTTTTACTTATTGTTAGCATTTTCTCTTGAATTACAGTTTTTAATTTCACAGATGTGTCTGTTATTAGAACATTATGAACTTGAAGGCAAAAAATATTGTTCATTTATGTACCATTGCCATTTAAGAGGCTAGTACACAGAAAGAACTCCATTTAGTATTTATAAACTTGCATCGTTTAAGGATTAGGAAGGAGTTATTTATTTATTCTTTTTTTTTTTACTCATTCAAAAATGTTTAGTGAGTAGTTATAGTGTGCCAAGTACTAACCTATATGTTTGCTATACATTGGTATATGTTAGGTAGGCAGTGAGGGACCTCTGGCCCTCCTGAGGACAAATGCAGGCACCCTGAGCAACTGCCACACCTGGGGGAAGAGGGAACACCCTACCAATCTGCCCGTTAGAATTTAGTGCACCAACTGCAAAATAACGTAGAGGATTTCCTAGCCTGGGGCCAAGCAGCACAGACATAGTAGGGTCTGGAAGATGACCTAGAGCAACCTAAGGCTAATTATCATGGCATTAGCTTAAATCTACATTGTGGTTCATATCCCCTCCAAAATGGGCTTTCAGAAAGGCTCATGGGAGATCCACATGCACAGTAGGGCTTGGGTTAATAATTCCCAACCCTCCATCAGAGTGGTTCCATGGTGATGTTTGAACCATGAGGAGGACCCAGGTTAGGCAATGTAAAACAGGACCCCAGACCATAATCAGGGCTCTCCTGTTACAACAGAGGGTCCATTCATTGTCTGTGGTGAACATATCTTCTGTCAAGTGCACAACAAGAACCTAGAACAGAAAACTATGATCCAACGGTATACATACAAGAAAAAGATTCTTGTGCTTCTAGAGTCAGCATTCTAGCAAATACAACAGATAAAAATAGGAAAACATGGTTAATGTTCTGTGTCAACTTGACTGTGCTAAAGGATGATCAGATAGAGGGTAAAACATTATTTCTGGTTGTGTCCATCAGGGTTTTCCCAGAGGAAATTAGAATTTGAATGAATAGACTGAGTAAAAAAGGTCTCCTTCACATAAGTGAGTAGGCAACACTGATGTGCTGAGGGCCCGCATAGAAAAAAAAGGTGGAGGAAGCATGAACTTGCTCTCTCTGCTTGAGACATCCATCTTCTCCTACCCTGGGATATTGGTGCTTCTGGTTCTTTGGCCTCCAGACTCAGACTGTGACATTGGCCCTCTGGTTCTCTGGCCTTTGAGTTTGGACTGGAATTACGCTACTGGCTTTTCTGTGCCTTCAGCTTGCCTACAGCAGATTGTGGAGACTATCAGCTTCCATCATCTCTAGACAAATACCTTATGATGATAAATATCTATCTATCTCTCTCTCTCTCTCTCTCTCTCATCTCTCTCTCAGTTTTGCTTTGCTGGAGAACCCTGACTAATGTACATGGTGACTAATTAAATCATATTGGATGTTGTTGGTGATAGGCACTACAAAATAGAGCAAGATATGAAGGGAAGGGGATGTTGTTGCACTATTATTTAGAGTAATCATATGTTCCCATTGAGAATGTTGAAAGATTTGAGCAAAGTTTGAAGGGAATGAAGGAGTTGGCATTCCAGGCAAAGGGAGCAGTTGTTTAGATTCTCTAAGACCTATGTGCACCTGGTAAAATCAGACAACAGAAAGGAAGCTGGGGGGAGTGGTTAAATAAAGTCAGAAGTTTGTGTTCATAGCATATAGGGAATGTAGAAAATTTTAAGGATTTTGAAACTTATTAGAAGTGAAATATAGAATCATTGAGTCTTGAGTAATACATGGTCTATGGTTTAAAAGTATCGTACTAATTGTTTCATGTACTATGAGGATGGAGGTAAGAAGAAAAATTCTATGAGGCTATGATAGTAATTCATGCAAGACAGTATAGTACCTTGAAGAGAATAAAAATTGTAACAAGTGGTTAGATTTCACATAAATTTGGACAGTAGAGTCTACAAGATTTTCTGATCAATTCATTTTGAGGTCAAGGGAATAGCCAAGGATGACTGAAAGGATTTTGCCTGAAAGGATGGAGTTACCATAAATTGAGATAGAAAAAATATGTGTGCAGGTGAATTTTGTTGGAAAATCTAACATTCAGCTTCAGATATGTTGACATTGAGATATCTATTAGATTTTACAGTGAATTTGTTGAGTAGGTATTTGAGTATATGAGTATAGAGATGGGTGAGAAGTCTTTGCTACAGATAAAATCATGTTGTCAATAGCATAGAGATGGTGTTTAAAGACATAAAACACAATGAGATAATCAATATAGCAAGCAGATATATTTAAAAAAGAGTTACAAGAATTGTCCCCTAGGTTCTCAAACTTTAATAAATAGAGAAGAAGTAAAAGAATGAGCAAAAGAGATTGAGTAAGACTCATTATGGAAGAGAAAATTTAAAAGTGTAATGTCTCAAATTTAAAATATATATATGGGAGGTTATTAATATTTCTGATAGTTAACAAAGTAAAAATTGAGAACTGACTGTTGTATTTAGCAACATGGATGTCATAGTTACTTGGATGATAGTGACTATCATTACGTGTGAGATACAAAAGTTGATTTAAGTAGACTGAAGAGAAAATTTTAGAAGAGCAAATTGAGACAGCTGCTGTACAACAGCAGCTGTTCCCAACCTTTTTGGCACCAGGGACTGGTTTCATGGAAACCTTCTATAAGGAAGACCCCAAAAGTAATCACAATAGCAACAAAAATAAGTAAATGGGACCTCGTCAAATTAAAAAGCTTCTGCACAGGCAAGGAAATTATCTTTACAGCAAATAGACAACCTACAGAATGTGATAGAATATTTGCATGCTATACATCCAATAAAGGGCTGGAGAATATAGATTCTTTATAGATTCTTTATAGAATCTATAAAGAACTCAGGCAAATCAGCAAGAAAAAAATCAAACAACCCCATTAAAATGTGGCCAAAGTACATGAACAGAAACTTTTCAAAAGAAGATAGATTAATGGCCAGCAAACCTAAAAAATGTTTGACACCTCTAATCATCAGGGGAATGCAAATCAAAACCACCGTGAGATATCACTTAACTCAAGTAAGAATGGCTTTTCTCAAAAAGTCCAAAAACAACAAATGTTGGTAAGGATGTGGAGAGATAGAAACACTCATACACTGCTGGTGGGACTGCAAACTACTGCAACCTCAACAGAAAGTAGTATGGAGATACCTCAAACAACTACAAGTAGAATTACCATTTGATCCAGGAATCCCATCACTGGGTATTTACTCAAAGGAAAAAAATTCATTCTATAAAAAAGACATCTGCACTCAAATGTTTATAGCAGCACAATTCCCAATTGCAAAGATGTGGAAACAACACACGTGTTCATCAATACATGAGTGGAGTAATAAAATGTGGTATATGTATACCATGGTGTACTACTCAACCATAAAAAAAAATGGGAAAATAATACCTCTTGTATTAATATTATCCTGCATGGAGCTGGAGCCTATTCTTCTAAGTGAAGTATCACAAGAAGGGAAAAACAAACACCACATGTACTCACCATTAAATTGGAACTAGTTGATCACGACTTATTTGTGCATGTGGAAGTAATATTCACAGTGTATCTGGCAGGTGGGAAGGGATTGGAAGGATTGGCAAATTCACACCTAAGAGGTACAGTGATTGCTGTCTGGGGGATGGGCATGCTTGTAGCTTTGGCTCTGGTAGTACAAAACCAATTTATGTGACCAAAGCATTTGTACTTCCATACTATTCTGAATTTTAAAAAAAGCAAAAACAAATATCAGAAAACAAAACAGAATAAAAACAAAAACTCTATTATTCTTTAGAAGAGCCTCTTATCTGGGATATCAAATAATATTTCTATTTCTATTTACAAGGCAGTCATTAGAAGCCACTATAAATAGAGCCAATGGATTTTAATGCAAAATATTCTACACTAATCTTTTTAAATCCATTTTTTTAAGTCTAAATATTTTCTGTTCTTTGAATACACTGTGTTCTAGAATGAAAGACACATGATGCAATAGCTTTGTGCTTAATTGTTAACTAAAACACTATAGGATAGTTTATAGTTTCATACTATGTTTTAGTTTCCAAGGGCTGCTATAACAAATTATCACAGACCTAGTGACTTAAGACAGCAGATATTTATTCTCTCACAGTTCTTGGAGCCAGAAGTCTGACATCGAGATGCCAGCAGAGTCATGCTCCCTCTGAAAGCTCTAGGGAAGAACACTTCTTTGCCTCTTACAACTTCTGGTGGCTGCTAGAGTTCCTTAGTTTGAGGTAGCATAACTCTAATCCCTGGCTGTTTTCACAGGGCCCTCTCCCCTGTGTCCCTTCTTTTTTTCTCTCTTATCAGAATACATTACTGAATGTAGAGCTGAACCTAATGCAGGATGGTCTCACTCAAGACCCTTTACCTAATTATATCTGTAAAACCCCTTGTTCCAAATAAAGTAGTATTATGAGGTTCCAGATTTACATACCATTTTGAAGGACACGATTCTACTCAGTTCACAATGTTATATCAATATTCTGTGTTGTTTTATTTTAGAATCAATGTTTTATTCATTATAATTAAAACTTTTTAATCTAAAATAAAATATATTAAAAGTATAAACGATATACTCAACATTTCCATTTACTCTATTTCTGATTTGCTTATATTTTACAAAGTTATAAAGCATTAAATATCCGTGATTTGTGCAGCTTTTCTTATTGACACACTTTCCCTAACAAGTCCCATCCCTGTGACAATAGTGCTAAAAGCCTTTTCTTGTCAACAGCAGGATCCTTCAAGTTAGCAGCTTTAAAGACCAGGACTTTGAATACATCAATCTTTTCTAAATCTGATATTGGCATTTTTCTCTGTTTGTCTCACTCACTCTGTCACCAAGACCACAATTAGTCATCTAAGTTTAAAATCAATTTCACTCACCCACAGTTAAAATGACTGGCAATCTACTATTTTAATATAAACTTTGTGCCTCTTATCAATGGCTCTTTGCTAAGATAAGTGAAATTCAAAGGATTTAGAGGAGTAAACCATGACATAGAAAAGGCTGGATACTGATATGATACCAGTCTTAAATAACAGTGGTAGAAACCTTAGAAATGTTTCTAATAATGTTTTTACTGACAGAACATTCAATTTTTGCATATTTTTACTATTTCTGTGCTAAAGAATAATAAGCATATATTGGTTACAGATTTTATTTGTCAGTCATACTAAAGTAAAATAAACACTTTATTTTTCTAAAGAAATACAACCCTACTTTTCTAAAATATATTTAATCAAACTTTAAAACACCACTTCATTGTAAAAATATTAATCTCAGTTATCCTCGTGCCTTCTATTGCTTCTTGTAAAGATAACAGATTTAAAAGAATCAAACAGTTGAAAAATTCCCTCTGCTCTTTAATCTACAAAGATTACTCCTATATTAGGTTGTCCAAATCCATACAGTCTTATACTGCATACGTTTAGTTTGATTAGTTGTTATGCTAAAGTGGAGCCAAGATAGAAGCCCCATTTCCCAAAGTGAGTTTCCCTACATAAGCAATTCTATCTTGAGAATATTTTTTTCTTTCCCTGGTCAATTGCTTCTGTGTCTACCTCTCTAAGCACATTCTGGATTTCTGTGGAAGGATACAGTATATTTTCTTTCAATTATTCTTTAGCAATGAAATATTGGCCCCATTTTTTATGTAAGGTGGAGTATGCAGACAGAATTGTTTTTTCTCATTATATCTTTATGTGTATATCAATATTATGTCAGTTCTTATAACTTGATATATTTGTACTGTTTTTTTCTGTCATAACTGACCTCTTCCTGAACCCTTTTCCCTCTTCTTTATCTTGCTAGACATATGAGTTTATTTTTACTCTCTAATGAATTGGATAAGTTAATGTGACTCTAGGAAAACTAGGAACTGGTATGGGATAATATTGATGCTGAGAAAGAAATAAGAGCTTCTGTTGTCAGAGAACTGATCTGGCCTCCTACAGTTAGACATCAATGTTAAAATATTATTATTATTATGAACTTATCCAGCATGCACAACTAGACTTCAATGTTATTCCAAAATGATATGAAGTTTAAAGCTAAATCATACTGTTCTCTGGTGGTAAATAAACAATATCATAAACATCTATATCAAATGAGGTCACTCTGAGACATGATAAAACGAGACAAAAATGAGCTCATTGTGCAGGCCATAGCATATTAAAGATTATTTTCTTTCAATAAATGAATGACTGCTACTTCTTATATAATCACAGCTTCATTCTTATTTGTACCTCCTTATAGATAAGATTTATTGAGATATCCAGTCATAAAATTGTCCCCACTTTCTGACACTACCTAATTCAGAACAATCCTCAAAATTAACCAACCAAATCAAAAATCCTACAACAGGTTCTTTTTAAGAACCTCCTTCTGTGATGTCCCATGGTTCTCTATGGTGTATGCTCTCCCTTACTGCTATCAGTGATACATTTAATTTGTTCAACTATAGGAGCTCCTGGATAATCCTTTGGCTGAGGGGCACTGAAAATGTATAATAAAACAATGTTTTATTCCAAACCAAGAGGAACTCACTGCCAACTTTACAAGGAAATGATTAAGCATACAATGAGGCCAATTACAAGGTAATCCTTCTGCTAGCAAAATTCTACCATACAGTCTATTCTATACACCAAAGATTTGATTACCTTTCTAAAATAAAGACATAAACATGTCACTCACATTACAATATGATTTTCAGGATTCGACATTCACTACACACAATATAATTGCTACTAATATGCTATCAATATATACATATATATATTCTAGAAAGGTATGAATATACATTACAATAAAATTACAGTCATTTCATTGGCAATAATTGAAGAATAATATGTATATAAGTAAAATACATGAATCTTGACTCTACAGCTTGATACATTTTTACCTAAATGAATATGTCTGCGTACTGCAGTCAAAATATAGCATATTACCCACTTTCCTAAAGCTTCTTTTAGGTGCCCACCCTGCTGTAACCTTCAAAAGATAAACTCAATTTTGAATTTTTCATCAAGTACAATTGAAAAATTATATTAGTTTTGTCTAATTAGTTTTGAACATTTTACAAATGAAATAAAGAACTCTGTTTTCTTTTGTCTCTAGCTTCTTTCATTCAATATATTATCTAAGAAATCTATTTATGTTCATGCATGTACCAGACATTTGTTCACTATATTGTATATAATATGCCATTCTATAGAAGTAGTACAGTGTCCATTCTACTTTTGATGGGCATTGGGTTACTTATCCTTTGGGGATATTGCTAATACTATTTACATATTTATATATATGTTTTCAATGTACATAGGTATAGTTGTGTTAAATATATACATATGGATGGAATTACTGAATTTTAGTGCGTGTATACATACATAAAAATATACATTCAGCTTTAGCAGGTAATGTGAAACGGTTTTCAGAAGTGTTTTGTGTGTGTTTTTTTTTGCCAATTTTACCCTCCTATCAGTAAAGTTCTATTTGTTCCACGATGTCTTTTTATCTTTTTTTAACATCAGTACTTTTAACTTAGACATTTTAGAGATTGTGTAATGGAACTTCATTGTGTATTTGTTTTGAATTTTCTTAATAATTGAAAAGCTGTGGCCGGGTGCAGTGGCTCTTGCCTGTAATTCTATCACTCTGGGAGGCCGAGGCAGAAGGATTGTTTGAGTTACGGAGTTGGAGACCAGCCTGAGCAAGAGTGAGACCCCCATCTCTACAATAAATAGAAAGAAATTGGCCAAACAATTAAAAATAGAAAAAATTAGCCATGCATGGTGTGCGCATGCCTGTAGTCCCAGCTACCTGGAAGGCTGGGGCAGGAAGATTGCTGGAGTTTAAGGTTGCTGTGAGCTAGGCTGATGCCACGGCACTCACTCTAGCTGAGGCAACAGAGTGAGACTGTGTCTCTAAAAAAAAAAAGAAAACAAAACAAAACAAAAGAAAAGCTATGTTTTTGTATGATAACTGGCATTTTGCTTCTCCCTTCTGTGAAGTATCTGTTTCAGTATTTCCCCATTTTGTATTGGTTGTCTTTCTTTTTCTTATTTATTTGCAAGAGTTCTTTATATGACTTTTTTGAAGTTTGAAAGAATCATGTATTTTGTAGTTGTTGGATACTATGTTCTATTTAAGCCAATTAGGTAAATTTTGTTAGTTGTATGGTTCACATGTTTTATATCTCTCCCATTTGGTATGAGATATTCAGCTTCAATTATGAATGCAAGTATTTTTCTTTTTAATTATACCAGTTTTGCTTTATATGGTTTAAGGCTATTGTAATAAGTGGATACAAATTGAGAAATGTTTTTATCTTCCCTTTGGATAAATTAGTTTTTTTTTTTTTTTTAGTGTATTTTTACTGTGTATTAAGTTCTATCTAGATTGATAGTTATTTTCTTTCTATACTGTATAGGTGTTATTCCAGTGTCATTCATTTTCCATTGTTTGTTATGAGAAGTCAATTGTTATACTAATTGCTGCTCCTTTTAAAGAAATGTGTCCTTGTTATTGTTTTTGTTGTTGCTTTGAACATTTTACCCCTTTCCTTTGGTGTTCAACAGTTGTACTGAAGTATTCATAGTCCTTTAATTTGTTTTTTAAATCCTTTTTGGTATTTATAGCAACTCTTGAATTTGTGGCTTGATATCATCTGCAGTTTGGGAAAATTCTTAAGCAATATCGTTCTTCCAATGTAGTTTCTGCCTTATTCCTTTTAACTTTAATTGTGACAGTTGAATTGGATATACCTTAATAGTTTTTCTATGACCCATATTGCATTTCATGGTTTATTTCTTGTATCTATTGGCCCCATTTTGTATGTACTTCAATTTAGATTAGTATTATTTAGATTTTACACTGATTTATCTTTCAGAATACTAATCTTCTTCCCTCCTATACCTAGTTACCTTTATCACATATATTAAATTATTTCAGTGATTATATTTTCCTGTTTTCAAATAATTTTGATGTATTTCCCTCTCGTAGATGACAATTCATTTTTTCTGTATACATATTAGTCATTGTTTTATTAAAACCCACATCCTCTAACACTAATATCTGGATCACTGTGTGCTTTGTTTGTTTCTTTCTCTTCTCTTGGTTTTCATTGTTTTACCTTCTTGTTATAATATGTCTGATAATTTTATATTAAATGTGAAGTGTTGTGATTAAAAGTTTTAGAATCTATGGATGATACTATTTTCCTTCAGAGAGGATTACTTTTCTTATTGTAGGCAGGAGATATGGATAGATGAGCTTGATCCAATAATGACTGAAATACTTCGAGGCTGCCTTACCGGTTTTTTATGATGACTTATGTATCTCCACTTTGCCCTTAATCCTAACAGTTACGCTTTTTTGTTTTTAACTGAAAATCAGAAGTTCTTTTTTACCAGTTTCACTTTTTATTGACAGAATCATAACTTCAATTGCTGACTTCTCAACACTGGCAAATGGTCAAATTTACAACTTTAACTCATAACACTTTCTGTTTCGTTTTTCAGCTTCTGAGCATGGTCCACACGGAGATTAAAAATTAGTAATTGCCTAGAGGTAGAATCATGCACAGAATATTTGGCCCATTTATCTAAATTTCCTTTTTTTCTGTAAAGTATTGATTCTTAAAGTATTTTGTAGCCTTGTACTTGATATTTATCTGTAAACTTCCATAGAGAAAAAGCAACATGAGTAGATCCTCATTGTTTTCTTTTTTTCTGGGATCTTAGACCCTAAAGTTGTAGATGCTTTTGTATCTCTCTGATATATTAAAAATCTCTCTGTATCTTATACAAATTTTATATATATTATAAACAGAAGTGTTAGTATGATATTAACCATCCAGCTATGGCTGAATATAATTATATTTCATATTTTTTAATTGGTCACAATATGTAGATAGTTTTAGAGCTGGTTTCAGAGGTGAATATTAAGAACACAGGATCTTTCCACTGTAAAATCTTCCGAGTATTGAATTCGATCTATAGGTTTGCCACCTCACAGTTATAAGATAGCTGGTGTAGCTTCAGGTATCATGTCCTCACATAATCAAATCCAGTACAGGAAAAGAAAAAAGGACAGAAAATGATTTTCAATTTTTAGGTTTATATTTTTTGATGAAATGAAGAGTCTAGCATTCCCAGAAGTCTCTGGCAGAATTTCTTGGCAAGAAAAGTTTCACTTTCTATTTTGAGCCAATAACTAAGGATTCAAGTATACTCTAATATTAGTAAATAATGCTATTATCTCCTATGCACAAATGAAGAAATGGGCTATGAAATATTAACTATCTCCTCTTTCTAAGAATCTACAAAAATTATTGGAGATACTAAAATAAAATCTAAATAATTTGATTCCAAAACTCGTACTGTCAATTTACATTCATTTACTGATTTTTGAAATCCAAATAAATTCTTTAAAACATCACACTAACCACAAAAGGATTGTTTTCAAAATTCAACCTCTAGCTAGGATTTATGTGCCCATTAGTTTGGTAAGATACATTTCAAATTATCTTTTTCTTACTTCAAAAATATTTTCCAATAAGAAGATGAAGCAATATTACTACAGCATCAGAGTAGAAGTGTCTCTGATAATCAAATGAACCCTGTGTTCACATTGCAATTGAATTATGTTGGAAATATTTTCTGGCAGAAAATATTACTTAATTCCACTACAGTTTAAGTGCAATTATTCAGAGTAACAGTTACCAAATTTAAATATCACATTGTATTCTACCTTAGGTCATCTTCGAAGCATAAAGAAACCCACCAAAGTAGAATATGAATCATTTGTATTTAAACACACACACACACACACACACAACTGTGAACCAGTGCTAACTAGGAAGGAAAATGTGATTACATTTATATTCTTTCACATATGTTTTATAGATTTCCTGTTGGAAACACAGATCTAACATCAAGGAATACAAAATAAAAATTTACAAATAAAAATATGTAAATATAGGTAATCTGGCTAAAAATGCCTTCTAAAGAATGTCATTTCAGATTAAAATGATTTTAGAACTAAATGTAGGAATTGAACATTTGTGAATAAGTATATAAAGTATTAACACGGAGTTCACCTATGCCAATGTTCTCAGTTGTTATACTTTGATGTTTGCACCAGTAGCTCAAAACTATATGCAAAATCCTGACAAATACTATTATATTTTGACTATGCTCTCAATTGTCAGTATATACTAAGCATTCTTTCCTCCTTTACTAGTGTTATATTTTGTATTACATGTACCTATCTTTCACCACAGGCTATATTTGTGCTTTTAAATCAATTTTACCAATAGGAATTCTTCCTTGCTCAAATTAAATTTATGAAATAAGACAAAACCCCTAAGGACTATATCCAGCTATTGAGAATTTCGTTTATTCTGTTCAAATAGTACTTTTCAATTACACACCATCATTTCTATGAATTTTTAAAGTGGATGCCAATATAAAATACAGCCATTCAAAAAGTATACACAGTTAGCTTTCAAGTTTCTATAGCTAATTACAATTTTACTCTCACATAAATTACATACCTCTGCCTCTGTAGTTTTTATTTAGCTTTAAACAGCTTCCTGCTCACACTAGGAAGCAAAGCTATCAAACAGAAAGGTTTCCTATTCTTCCTTCCACCCCCAAGGCAGTGAATTTCCAAGGAGATAACCCACTGGAGACATTCAGCTAGCAATGGTTTTTGAAAGCTCTCTTTTCCTCTGTTGGCCCACTCGTGCGGGTGTTCAGTGAAGCTACTTCTTTCATCTGATCCCCTATGATCATTTGTAATTGAAGAGCCGTGACAGGTGGAGAATTATTCTATCTCTCTCCCTGAAAATTGAGTAGAAGCAACTTCTACTTAAAACAACACTAGAGGGGAAAAAATACTCAAATCTAAATTTTTTTAATTATTATTTTTTATTTACAAGAGCCTATTATCTTATTCAGAATGATTATGTAGTTGTCATTTTGTTACATCTGATTTTTTTACCAAGATTTTTAAAATAAATGTTAAGTAACTAAAACATGTCAAATATGAATTATCTCATTTTAATGAATAATAAATAATCTAATTCATAATCAAATGTCCAGAAATTAAATTAATGATAGAATACTAACTAAAAAATTTTAATGTCTGAAAATGCATAGTTTCTCTGTATCAGCATCAACATATATCTTAGTAACAAAATAACATGCAGTAGAACAAGTTTAGAAATAAATTGACTTTCTAGATAAATATTCGAATGTTAATTTTTGTACCATTGTTTTGTGAATATTCATAAATATTTATTTGTATTCATAGAGAAATATTGTCGTTATTCTTTTTATTTTTTTAATTAATTTTTTTTTTGAGACAGAGTCTTGCTTTGTTGCCCAGGCTAGAGTGAGTGTCGTGGCGTCAGTCTAGCTCACAGCAACCTCAAACTCCTGGGTTCAAGCGCTCCTACTGCCTCAACCTCCCGAGTAGCTGGGACTACAGGCATGTGCCACCATGCCCAGCTTTTTCTATATATATTAGTTGGCCAATTAATTTCTTTCTATTTATAGTAGAGACAGGGTCTCACTCTTGCTCAGGCTGGTTTCAAACTCCTGACCTCGAGCAATCTGCTCGCGTAGCCCTCCCAGAGTGCTAGGATTACAGGCATGAGCCACCATGCCTGGCCTAGAAATATTGTCATTTATTCTTGACAAAATATTTTATTCTGTAAAATCTAACAGAATTTCATGGCCACCAAAAATAAAGAGAATCCCAAAGTTTTGATGCAAATTTCAAAATTGGAAAGAAATATAATACAGTGGCCAATGAAAGAGTTTCAAATATATATTTTTATTAAAATAAATTCAAAGAATAATAGTAATGAGATAAAATTTACCACAGTTAAAGGAATAGATTTTAATGCATTTTATATGAATAATGATTTGAATCAATTTGCTATGGAATTTAGATTCTACTGGATATATGTATAGTACTGAATAGTCTCTCTTAAAATAACTTTTTTAGGTGAGGTGACCCACTCCTGTAATACTCACTTTGGGGGGCTGAGGCAGGAGGATCACTTGAGGCCAAGAGTTGGAAACCAGCCTGGGCAACATAGTGAGACCTCTCTCTCTCTCTCAAAAAATTAAATTTTGCAGAGCATATTCACATTTGTCTGTAGTCTCAGGTACTTGAGAGGCTGAGGTGGAAGGATAACTTGAGCCCAGGAGTTTGAGGTTATAGTGAGCTATGATAACACCACTGCATTCCAGCCTGGGTGATAGAGTGAGATCCTGTCCTTAAAAAATATTAATTAACTTAACTTAAAAATAAAAATAAATAAATAAAAATATTAATTTTATATAAATATGCCAGATATTATATTTTTAACAAACAAATTTCAAAACAAAAAAATAGAAATCAGTGTAATAACGTATAAAGATAGATCAAAGTATCTCAAAATCATTTTTAGCAGGCATGAGGAAAAAATTTTTGAAGATCTTTGCGTTAAGTCCACCAGACTATTGATTCAATTTCTCATACCTATCACAACTGCCAACTCATTCCCATTTTCAGAGCTTTAGTTCAGGTCACATTATATCATTTTTCAGGTCGATTATTGACATTCTTCCCAAGAACATCCCATGCATCCTTGCCAGGGTAAACTTTTACATAAAATATATTAAAATATGTCCATGTCATTTAATGATCAGACCTTTACATTTTGACAGCATTCTCTTCTTTCTAGAAGTAATCATGTATGAATATCCAGTTATACATAAGGATGTGTATATGTTTTTAACAGAAAAAAAAATACAGCAATTGGTTAAATTGAGGAGTGAACCCTAAAACTTCTCCTGTTTTTCCTTTTTCTCACATGATCTAGAGGCCAGCTCTAAGAGGCTTCTGTGGAATAAATAGATTCTGTGAGACATAATTTAAAAACCACTCTTTGTACTGATTTGAAATCCAAGCAAGCTTTGAGAGCTATCCGAGGACTTTCATAATCTGACTGCAAGATTATGTTCTATTTCATTCTTGCCACTTCACCACATAAGCCTCTGTCAAAAATGATTTTATTCTCCAGACCGTATCACTGTGTTGTGCATCTCTCTGGGCTTCTATATATTCTTTTTCTCTGCCTAAAATGTCATTTTCTCCTTTGCCCTGCTATCCTAAATTTTCATTAATACTCAGTACAAATGTCTGATGGGCCTTCCCTGGCATATGCAGGAGAGTTAAATACACTTCTCTCATTACTCCTTCCACACCTTTTTTTATACCTACACTTTAGCATTTACTGTGCTCTGTTTTCATCTTTACCTTCTTTACTACTTCACATTTTCTGAAAGAATTATGTTCCAATTATCTCTGGGTTTTTAGCAACTGGTAGAACTCCAGATACTTAGTAAGCACCTAATAAATGCCTACAGAATCAGGTAAATTTGTTAAAAGACAGTATGATTTAATTTAAAGAAATTCTCATTATTTTTAATTTATTCAACCTTATATTGTCTATAAGATAATCAATATAGAATATTTAACTATGAATATACCATAAATCAAAAATATTGAGTACTGACTCTATAACAGGCATTCTGCTGTTTGTTTTACATGCTTTACACATTTAATCTGGCCCAACATTATGAGGTAGATACAACTAGTAACCACAGAGGACCCTAAGGCACCTTTAGCTATTAAACTCCCCATGGTCACAAGGCTAGAAAGTAAAGTTGTTGGTATTTCAACATACTTTGTCAGACAACTGAATCAGCTTTCACCAATACTGTTTTCTCTGTATCAGAGAATACTGAATTTATAGTATACTATCGATGCTTACATATCTTTTATTTCTACAAAGATTCAAAATAAATGTTGCCAAAGTACCTTCAAAACGGTTTGTCCATTTTATCTCCATTTATAACAAATTCTAGCCAAAGCTTTTATCAGATAGGAATATGATCCGCTAAGTCTGGAGTCACAGAGGTGCTGACCTTGGTCCAGCCCCTTAATTATGTCAGAGAAAGTATCTTCCTGAGTCCCCTCAACTTATTCTTTCCTTCCTGATTACAAAATTATTATCTAGCTCCAGATATTAGATCAATGCACAAGTTAGGATGAAACAGAAGGGGTAGCAATAGTCAAGTCTATTTACTTTATTAGAAAAGCAGAAAAATTTCCAGAATCCTTATTATACTCTGTTTTCATTTTATTTACCAAAACTGAGTCACATGGTCACAACTAGCTGCGAGTTGAAGCATATTTTTAAACATCAATTTATAGTTTTTATATTCATTGGTTCAGTTCATCAGCCTTTATTATTTGTTATTAAATATGAAATGTCTGATTTTGAAACAAAAGTATAGTTTGTTATTATATCTCATAACCCTGTGTATAAATTATTTCTCTATATAACCTTTAAATTATTCTATTCTTCTTTTCCCCTCTTTTATTTTGAAATTCTTAGCAGGTCCTAGTGTGCTTAAAGCTTTTATACCTGGCATATAAACTAACATCAGAAAACATCTCTGTGGCTAATTTGAAGGTGATATTATCCATCCTACGAATAGCCTTTTTAATCCATTAACAGTTTACTTGCATTATTACATTTTTAAAATTCAGTATAGATTAATATTACTTTTCTTGCTTCAATACTCCCATACTTGACTTTCCCAATTCAGATGGTAAATGCAGGTTACTTGAAAGTTTTCAACATAACTATCCTGTTTCTATGATGTGATTCCACACACATACATAAGCACAGGTTTTAGAGGAATAGTTTGCCTTAAAGACCAGTTATTCAAAATTATACAAGCAGACAGGGCCAGTTGTGTACAGTGCTGAGACACTATACATTTGATTTCCCCCAGAAGTAGCACATATGCTCTTTTTCTGAAATCACATTGTGGAAACATGGGCCAAAATCAAAATACATTACAGAGAACCCCAGGATAATGACAAGCTTCTAGAATTGTGTAACACTGTCATTCACACCATTCTTGGTGTAGAGCTTTGGTTGTTTTTCCTTTTTTTAATTGTTTTTATTCTTTTTTTTTTCTTATATAATGCCTCATATTTAGATGGTCTCATTATTTCCTTTAATTCACGAAGACAGAGATACTTATCCTCAATTGTCCTGTGAGTTACAGGTCTTCTTCGTTAGAAGTCCTATCATAAGCACCTGGTCTCAGGATCCAATTGGAGCAGACTTTTTAAGGATACTTTCATCATATACATCTCTAGTAAACTGTAAGTAATGCCTCGTATTTCCCTTTTAGGCTACTTCCTCACAAATGCTTTTATGAATAACTCTCAATATAAAGACAAACTAAAAAAAATATTCCAGATCCTAATAGATTTTGAGATATAGAAAATATCATTTAAGGTGTTTCATTTTGGGGTGACTCCTCTGAACATGGATTTGAACCTGAGTACACCTAAGTTTGTAGTCAACATACAGGTCATTTATACCCAAAATACCCATATTCAGAGGCTGAGGTACTTTTATTCATTAGTCATAGTCATTTTGAGCATGAGTGAATGTGATAAGTTGGTACCAACTCTGTCCCATGTTTAGTAGAAATTTTTAAACAATCTTTTATGCCTCTGGGATGACTCCAAAATGAAGGCAGCTCCCTTAAGAGACAGGTACTACGTTGGGAGCCACATACTCACTCACTTGATTTGATTTTAAAAATACTGGTAAATATTTATAAAGAAGAGTACAAGTCATATGGATAGCATGTTTTTAGTATTTTCCATTTGAACCTCAGTCATTTATTCAACAGTACTTATACATGCCCAGTTTGTAGCAATACTGGGCGTTTCAGCTATCATAAGAAAAAGTAGGCACAGTCTATCTCATACTGATGTTTCCTTTCTAGTAAACCTATGTTTTAATTCTCTACTCTTCAAATCGATCTGATAAATGAATTTCGGTTAAGACAAAGATTCTTACTAACAAAATCAAGTTTTGAAAAACACGTTTGCATGTTTGTCTATTTTGTTTTATAGTGCCTAAAATACATTTTGAGACTGAGTTTATGTGAAGGAAGAATAAAGGCATTTCAGAACTTTTCTGTTTTGTTTTGTGCTTTTGTTAACTTTCCATAGAAACGGCCATTCCTCTGTCAGGTTGCTGAAAGCTTTGATTGTTTCAATTAAATTGCCACAGTGACTGGGACAGTTAATCTGTTTATTAAAAAGAACTAATGGAGGCACTTGGGATAAATGAATATACAGTGACCTTTTGATTATTAGTGTCAGTTGAGAAGACTAGCAGGGATATTTTTAATTTAGAGATTTTTAGACCAAAATTTCATAAAGGGCATGAATTCTAGCCCTTTCCAAATCCCTGGCTTTCCATTGGCCACATAATTTCCTTTTCTTGCTTACTGGCTTTGCTCCTTGTAGCAGATATGCATTTTAGTATTAAACTGGTGTTGAGATTCTATTGAGAGTACAACCGCTGAATGAGCCCTAACCCCTATATGACTGTATTTGGAGATAGAGTATTTAAGATGGTAATTAAGATTAAGAGAGGTCATCAGGGCTGAGTCCTAATCCAATAGGACTACTGTCCTTGTAAAAAGAGAAAGAGACACCAGGAATGTGAACACACGGGGGAAAGCCATATGAGGAATAGTGAGAAGGCAACCTTCTACCAGCCAAGGAGAGCAACCTAGGACAAACCAAGCCTAATAACACTTTGATCTTAGACTTCCAGCATCAAGAAATATGTGAAAATAAATTTTGATTATTTAATCCACTCAGCCTGAGCCGACTAATACAACAACCTATCATTGACATCCACCTTCTCAGTTCTGCTCTCCTTACTTAAACTCAATACACTGGTATTCTTCTGGCCTTGACATTTCTTGGATCTTTGCATTGCTCTTTAATCCTTTCCAGTATTCTGACTCCTTTCACTACTTCCATCAGGGTTATGGCAAGAGTTCCCAGAAGTCTGTATTACTTAAGACCTGACAGCCAGAAATTAGCATCAGGTCAGAAATTTACCAAAAGGTTTGCTGATAGAGATCAATTACAAATACACTTTGAGATACTTTAGAGACTCTGTCTAAATCTTTACATTGGGTCTAATCCTTAAGTAAGTAACTCCGCTTATTGTCTGTGATGGTGTCTGCTTCTTTCTTTTCAAAACAGTTAGCAACACCTTTATCTATTTATGAGCTTCTTTGCTCTACCCATAAATGTTTTTCATTAACATATATTGCATCTCAAATATAATATTCTTTTAAACAGTAATTTCAGAATAAACAAAGAGAATAAAATACCCATATTAAATTGTGTGAAGGCAAAAATATAGAGTGTCATGCATCATGTGATAAAATGAATATTACAGTATTTATGAAATTTGGGAAACAAATTAATAATCATTTGATTACGCTTGAACCTTTGACTTATGTATTTTATAAGAGAAACACATTTTGAAATATTTGTTTTTAGTTATCTGTGTAATTAAACTTTGATTCTTGCAAACATCTATTAGGGCTGGGTGTGGTGGTGCACACCTGTAATCCTAGCATTCTGAGAGGCTGATGAGGTCAGGAATTCAAGACCAGCCTGAGCAAGAGCAAGAGCAAGACCCTGTCTCTGCTTAAAAATTGAGTGGAAAAAAAAAAACAAAACTGGACAACTAAAAATAAAAACAGAAAAAATTAGCTGGGTATAGTGGCACTCACCCATAGTCCCAGCTACTCAGGAGGCTGAGGTAGGAGGATCACTTGAGCCCAGAAGTATGAGGTTGCTGTGAGCTAGGCTGATGTCAGTTGTCAATCATGGCACTCTAGCCCAGACAACAGAGAGACTCTGTTTCAAAAAAAAAAACAGTCTGGTAGGTAAATACTCAGAGTTGAACTATCTTGGGCAACATTACCATATTAATAATGCCTTTCAAATCTTTAAACTGCAACTTTAATTAAATTCAATAGAATCATTAAAATTGTTCATTTTGTCCTAGTTTTACACACATTTTATAACATAAAAATCTTAAATTGACAAAAATTATAAATATAATCAGTCAAAATAAATTTTCACATAAGATAAGCAGATTATTAAGTTTTAATTTCTACAGACATATTAAGCTGAATATGGCTTTTAAGAACAAATGAAATATTAATCTGCTTACTCTATTAGCACAAAAGAAAAAAATAATCAAATGAAGTAGATAATAAAGTACCTAGTACCATTCACAGTAAATAGTAGATTGTTACAATTTGGTGGTACTATTACATATATATGTGTGTATATGCACACATATGCTTAACTTTTATGAATATATATGTTAATTTATACTTATGGTTATATTTTAAACAAAAGACTTTATTTACTGTATTATTTTTGGCCTAAATGAAGTGTTTATGAATACTTCTAGTATATAATTTTTAAACAACTCTGAAAAGACTGAAAGACCTACTATTTGTTTTCTAGCTGCAAACTACCTTAGGAATTGAAATAATATGGTAAGACAGAAAATTGTTTCTGTTTTTTTTTTTTAAATGAATGTTTGTAATAAAGAAATAGTTGGGTAGGTTCAAAACAAACCATACACTCACATTTTTAAAGAACAACTAGACATTGCTACTAGAAATAGAAAATAAGTAATTTTCTCAATATCATGTAACAATTAAAGAATGCCATTCACCAGCTCAAAAGATGTGGGGAAATGATAAACTTTTAGAAATGGATAATTTCTTTACTTGAGTGCTTTTTTCAGGAGGAAAAAAAAGCTGTTTAAACATATTTTTCTTTCTAAAATCTAGTTAAAACTCCTAGTATTATTTAAATGAATTAATGGTATTGATGGAAAAGAATATTGATTTAGATTGTATATCAAGCAAAAGACTATTTTCATAACTGCACTTTGGAATTAAGAAGTGTTAAAAAGTTAAAGTGTTGTTGGTGTGAGTGATATGAACACCTGAGTTAACCAGAGGGAGTATCATATACAAGTGAAAGACAATAAATAGTATCCTTTGAAATATATCAGCTCTTTTCATTATTCTATGCATCTATCATAGTTTTATTTTTAGTACACTAGAATTCATTCAATGCTTAGTTTTTTAAAATTTTACATAAATAACTCATTTCTGAAAGTAACTCAACATGATAAGTCTTAAAAATGTTGAACTTTTGATGTCATTAGGAAACAGAGTTGGGTAAAGGTGCATTGTATAATAAATATCTTACATGTCAAGTATAGTTCTAAGCTATAAAGATATAGATTGAATAATAATTAGACACTGGAATTAAAACTTTAAATTAAAATAAAATTTTCACTACCTGTGTGTAAATGCACATACTTTCCAACACTGCTGGTAATCACTACTGATTCTGGCCTCAAGTGAATTCATTATCAGCTTGTCCTGAAGTTATTTTTTGCTTCAACCAAGAAACAAACAAACAAACAAAAAACCAACAATGCTTTCAACAAAGGTCAAATTCATGGTTAGAAAATGGGAAGGGAACCAGGATCTAAACCACAAAAACCAATGTGACAAACTGTCAAAGTGTAATAATTCAAATTGTTTCAGTGGACCCAAGCCAATGAATGGCCATGACAGAATTACCCAGAAAGTTTATAGTATGCACCCAAGAAATGAAGAAAAATGCAATATGCTTCTATTTTTAAGCCAACCAATTGGAATATGATATGACAGTGCATAGAAAAGCACCAGTGATTTATCATTGAGCATTCTATGTTGACAGGTAGATTAAATAATCATGTCAAAGATTAGAGTTGGCCATTAAGAAAGGAAAACTGCTAAATGAATTTAAAATTAATGTTATCAACAAGAGGCTTTTGGAGAATTGGAACTTAATCAAATGTCAAATAGAGAAGCCTCTTCTGGTACAGAAGCAGAAAACCATACATTAAAATTGGGAAAGAAGTTGAATATAGGAGGAACCAAGAGCAACTAATAAAAAGCATGAACATTTTGCTGCACAACTTTCCCACTACATAGACAGCTTTAAAACACCAGCCACTGTCTCAAAGTAATATGCAAGTCTGACATCACATAAGTACATATATGAACAGAGACGATTTAAAATTCTTGTGCAAATCATGGACAGATATTTTACACCGTAGTAAAATACTTTAGAATTATCATAAATGATATAAATTTTATATAAATGAGATTTGGATTGTAGGTAAAAAAATTATTTCAGAGATTAGCAAGAAACAAATAATTGAAGATCTATTATGAAAGAAATCTTCTAAGTAGTCAGACTTTCTCCCTGTTTCAATCAATTAAATTGGGTAGATAAATTGTTTGATATATGGCCGGGCGCGGTGGCTCACGCCTGTAATCCTAGCACTTTGGGAGGCCGAGGCGGGCGGATTGCTCAAGGTCAGGAGTTCGAAACCAGCCTGAGCGAGACCCCGTCTCTACCAAAAATAGAAATAAATTAATTGACCAACTAAAAATATATATACAAAAAAAAAAAAATTGGCCAGGCATGGTGGCGCATGCCTGTGGTCCCAGCTACTCGGGAGGCTGAGGCAGTAGGATCGCTGAGCCCCGGAGATTGAGGTTGCTGTGAGCCAGGCTGACGCCACGGCACTCACTCTAGCCTGGGCAACAAAGTGAGACTCTGTCTCAAAAAAAAAAAATAAATAAATAAATTGTTTGATATATGGCTAAAATTTAAAACAATGCTTGATGAAACTGAATAATGTGTTTCCCTGCTATTTCATAATGGTGAGATTATTTTAATTTATCAAATTTCATAAAAAATAATGAACTATAACAGAGTGATAGTAAGCTTAATTGGAACAACATTAGAATAGAATCTAAACTCTGACTACTGTATTTTAATATCAACACATTAATTAATTGTGCCTCTGTTTAAACTTTTATAGAGATAGGTTAATACATGTATTCATATTAGATGATATGTTCTAATAAAATTATCTAAAAATATTCTAAAACTATGGGTCTACACTGAGAAATATAAAGTCAAAATAGTAACCAAATGCTTAAGAATTTATAGCATATTCATTTATGAAATCAGTACTTATTGTAAGAAACCAAGAAGATTTTGGTTTAAAAATAGTAATGCAAAATGTAGAAGCATTATTATGACTATAATTGGTAAAGTTGTGAATAACTATTTTTGACTACATATTAATATATTTGACTACATATTAATATATTTGGCATTTTATTGAGAAAGAGACACTGTAGAATAGTCCACTAAGATATAAACTTATAGTTCTAGCAAAAGCGGTAAAGAAGATCTATAACTCTGAAATCATAACATTAGTACATATTGTTAGTGAAATAAATAAAAGTATCTGACATTTTGGTAATTGGTGATAATTCATGGGTAAAATGCTTTTATATACAATATGAAACTAGGACATTTTTATTCTAAATTTTTATGAGTCTGTTCAATAGGCATATTATATTTATGAGTTCATCTGAATTAATAAAAATTCATTAAACACATACTTGAAGTGTGGAAATGAATATGAACAAAGAGTTTAAATAGTGTTTTTATAATTATAAGATGATAACTTTTTTACACAGAATTTATGCTAATTAGATTATCTATATTTGTTAAAACCTATTTTTATATGTTGTATGAATATTTCCCATTCTTTGTTACAGTGGAAGAAATATATTTTAAAAATCTAAGATTTATGACTTATCAGTTTTATACCATCAGATTATAGGATAACACTGGATAATATTTCCTACATTATGTTGATAAGAAAATAATAAAATATAATTCAGAAGGTGATATGTGTTCCAATGGAACATAATTAATTTTCAGAGTGATTAACTTAATTCCTCACTCAGAAGGTTACCTTTAGCTTTCATGAATAAATCACAAAATGTCTTTGCAAAACTGTAAGTGGTAACTTGTAACAAAAATTTTGGCTGAGGTTCACACAGAAACAAAATATCAAAACAAAGACTTAACCAAGCAGTAGAATAAATGCATTCCTATGAATTTTTAAAATATACCCCTCTTACTTTACTTGCCAACACTTCAAATAGGAAGATAATGGGTTTGGTGTGGTATTTTAATATCTACTCATGCTGAGCCCTTTACACAAAACCAGAAATAAAGATGATCTATTAGTTTCACTTTAGGTTTAAAAAATTAGGTATGTGACAGGTAGATCTGACATCCCATCTGGAACTAGAATTCATTTGGAGCTTCACAATTTTCTTGAGATTTAAATTTTCATGAGGCCTGTTCCCAGGAACTAAAGTATAGAAAAAAATTACAGGAGAATTTGCTAAACTAGAGTTAGGAACTCACATTTAAGCAGTAGTTGGGAAATATAATCACTCAAAAATCTTTACTGAAGGTTCTGATAAGGCTATGGTGTAGCCTTAGTGAAGGCACACAGGTAAAAGAAATATCTTGATGATTGTCTAGCATTCAAAAATCACTACCATATATTCTCATCAATAAACAATGGGAAACTTGTAAGTTCTCACAAAAACAGAGATAGATTGATGTTCTCAGATGAGGAGATCATAAATAGTAAATCTTGGAAGAACACAAATATTCCCTGGGAAACTTTATGTTAGCACCACAGATACTACACATGAAGCTTGGGAGTTTGTGTGTTCTAGAAGACAATTCCAGTAATAGAATATCCCTTAAAAAGGAATATTCTTTTCTGTCTGGTGAGATACTATCTTCTATTAACAATAATGCTTTGGTAAAATAGCCTCCAAGAGTGATAGGAAGAACTGGAAATCAAGTAGTCACATCAAAAATCAACACAGGACATACATTGGGAGAGAGATGTTATAGCCAGGGGACAAAAAAAGTGAAAAACATATGCAAATTCAAAAAATCATACTCAGATTATTGATTCTATAGAGAAAAGAAAACAAATCATAATTTTGTATTTTTCAAAATCTATGAAGTAAATGGGTCTTGATTTTGTCCTAAATTTGGGATTAGTGGTAATACCAACAAGTAATATTAATGAGCAGAATATAATATATATTAAATTGTTTACTGTTTTAGGGAAGGCAGGTTTTTAGGTGTTTAGGGGAGGTGTTTTAGGGGAGGCACTTGAGTTATTTTCTTGATTTTACTACTGGATGGTACACCAGAGTTAAGAATGACAGATGAGAGAGTTGATATAAAAATACTATGAAAAGTTGAACGATTGTACAAAACTAAGGTATTTTTATTAAAATGAACTGGGTCTTACCTGTCCATGAGTCCCTGTGGGTTTGCCAGTGGTCCCTTAATTTCATAGAGCAAACCTCTTGAGTCGTATGCTGACACGACCAAAAGTCAGCATTATGCTCAAGATAATGTTCCATGGAGCAGGGTGGTTTACAACCAAATGAGAAAACAACTATAATGAAGTAAGCACTTCTTCAAGCATATTTTACAACTGTACTGCTGTTCAAACTATTTTCTACCGCTCCATATTTGTCCCTTGGGCTTCAGCTAAAAAAAAAACAAAAAAAGAAAATCAGCTTTATTTAAGTATAATGTTTTCTATCTGTGGTGGTTGTTGGATTGCTTTCTTTACATAACTATCAACAAGAAACTTCTGGTATTTAAAATAAAGTACTCTTTCATGCCAAGGCATAATTTCTCATCTGAGCTAAAGATGGAATTCAAAGTTCTGACTAAAAGTGACTATATTTTGCAAAGTTCCAAAAGTTAACAAAGTAAAGCTAAGTGATAAAAATCATTAGTGGATGATGTTTACAGTCTTGCTTTTTAGTTACTTTAGCAGATGCAATATTGGCTTCTTCTTTTCACACTAAATTAGATATGCAATTACTAGAAGCAAGAAATAGATTTACATTATGTAAAAATGGTCTGCATAAGATTAATTATGAGCAGAGAACTAAAAATATGCCAATATTGAAATAGCTGTCACCATGGGGACATTCAGCTCAGAATGATTACATTAGCCTTTTGGCCAGATGATAACTATTTACCAGTCTTCAAATTAGTAAAATGTAGGAACTAAGAGTCATGACTTTTCTTAAAATAAGAAGACTGATACCAAGATTTCATACATTTATGATATATCCTTTAATTTTCTTTACTAGTTATGAATCTTTTCTCATTACTTGCTCATGTGTATTCATATAAAATTCATATATGGCAGTCTAAAAAATTTGTTCAATTTCCTATGAACTGACTTTATAGTATTAGTATCAATCAAGGTTTAGATCAGCTATATTTGGCCCAACTCAGGCCAAATGCATATTTTGAATTTGATTAAGTACACCTTGCATATATTTCTATTGCTTGGTCTTTTGAAAAATATTTTGTGCATGTCAAAACAGGTTGTGATCTCTATTGTAGTTCCCACTAGATGTAGCTCTCTGCAGGCCTCAATTGTGTCTCTACTGTTCAATACGATAACTTCAGCAGCCATAACACCTGAAAACTTTGTTCTATGGATTATTATATCATATGATAGATATGCTGTTATTAAATATGTAATATATTGTTATATAATAAATTATTCCACTACTTTAACAAGGTTCGGATGACATAAAGAAAACTCATGTTTATACATTTTTACTCTAACACTTATGTTTACCTCTGCTTTATTGACTTTTACCTTAATAAAAATTCTAAAAATCTATACTGAGAATATTTCAAAATCATTAAAATTTAAAATATAACTTTTTAAATTACTCTAAAAATATATAATTTTCTATTTATTCATTAAATATTATTGTCTACCTTAAAGAGTTTTCTCTATGCTCTGGAATATATTGGTAAACAATCAAAACATCTGAAATTGCATAATAGAGACAGAAAATGAATAAGAAAATACATAAACTATATAGTAGGTGAGGTAATAATAAGTGTTACAAGAAAAAATAAAGGAAGTAAGAAGAAAATGAGGGGTGGGGAATGTATTTAAAAGTAGTCAGGAAAGGCTTCATTTAGCATTTAAGCCAAGACCTAAAAGGTGACACTGTGAGCCATGGTGATACTTGAGAAAAGAATGTTCCAGAAAGTAGGAACCACACAAATAAAGGTCTTGAGGTAAGAATATTCCTGGCATGGCCCAGGTATAAGAAGGATGCCAGTACAACTATATATTTGCAAATGAAGTAGGAAATCATAAAAGATGTGGAGAGATAGGAAAGGAATGGACTAAAGGCCCTGAAGACAGTCATGTAGAAGGGCATTTAAATCATTGGAAAGACTTTTAATTTTTACTCTGAGAGATAGGTGGAGCCATTAAGCACTTTTGAGCTCAGAAGTTATATAATGTTATTTAAGGGGAGGATGTGTTTACGTTAAATATAAATAGATCTATATGTATATATGTACCTGTATGTATATATTAATATTAAATTATTAATTAAAATAATGTTGTTTTCTCTTGATGTACAGTTTTGTGAATTTTAAGAGTTATAGATACATATGGCCACTACCAAGCACTTAAGGTGTTTAACAGATTATTCTGGCTGCTCTTTTAATAGTAAAACATAGGCCAACAAACAAGAAACAGGAAAAACAATGAAGAATCTATAGCAATAAATCAAGTGAAAGATAACAGTGGCTTAGACCAGAGTGGTTAGCAGTAGAAATGTTTATTAGTGATCAGATCCTGATATTTTAAGGTAGTGTCAATTGTCTGGATGACAATTGTGAAAGAAAGAGAAGAATCAAAAGTGATAGCAGGAGCTTAGCTGTAAGCAAACATAAACTTAACTGGAAGAATAGGCTTATAGTTTACTGAAATGGGAAGACAAGACTGTGGGAAAAACAGGATAGCAGGGTGCATTAAAGTTTCTTTTGGGCCATGTAACTTTGAAATTGTTTAGGGATAGGAAATAGTAGTAGATTAAGTAGTTGGATATATGATGCTAGAGTTGAAAAGAGATATTCAAGCTGCTAATACAAAGTTGAGAGCCATCCGTGTATAGAGTAAAACCAGAAACCTGATGACTTTACTAAGAGAGAGAGTATACACAGATCAAGAAACAAACAAACAAACAAACAAATGTATGACCATTACAAACACAAACTTTGGGGCAGCTAAATACTTTAGATTAAGAAAATGAGGAGTAACCAGAAAAAAAGACTTTACTTAAAATGATTTTCCAGTAGAGTTGGACAAAATCAGAAGAGGAAGATGAGGGGTGTCGACTTTGTCAAATGGTAAAGACAGATCAAATATTGACATTTGTAAGAGTACTTTCTATAAAATGTTGAGGGTTTTATTTTCCATGAAAAGTCTTATGTAATTTAGGTTAGGAGAAGGATGAGAAGAAAGAAATTAGAAGCCAAGTTTCTATAAACAACTCTTTTAAACAGTTTTGCTACAAAGAGAAGCAGAGACGTAATGAAGAAACTGGAAGAAAATATATGTGAAAAGAGTTTTTACAGATTATTGTTGTGGTTTTCATTGTGGTCATCAAAAAATGGTTTGATTGCAAGCAACCTTTTAAAACAAGAAGGTAAAGGGAATATCTTTTTTTTTTTTTTACAGTTAATGCACGATGTTTTATTTTCAAAGCACTGTTAAATCGCCAGCATTATTATTTGATTTTTAAAGTACATCTCTTAGTGAATTTTTGACATATGCATATGTTAAAGAAATTCACACTAAGATGAAATTGAGGACATAATTTGTGATTATGAGTTCCATGGAGCACAGTGAATGGGGTTTAGGAATTAGTGCTAAATGGGAAATGGATCCAGAAATGGGGATTAAAGAGAGTGGATTAGAGAGAGGTTTGAGGGATGGGAGGATGACCAGGTAGTCCTGATAATAATTTTTATTTGCAAATTGGTCTTAGGTATCATAATTAAATATTCGCTTTCAGATATCTTTCTTAATTTTTAACTTGTTTGCCCAAATACAGGGAGTGTGATTGTCATCACTGCTATAAATTCCTTTAGTTCTGTAGCTGATTTTTGTGTGGGTACAATAGAGATTCTAGAAGTTAGTAATTTTGGAAAAATAAAAATTGCCTCACTACAAGTTTTTTTAAAATAATTGCTAATGAGGTTATGACTTGCATTTATTCTCTATCTTGTTTGAAATACAGCTTATTTTAAATTTATAATTTGTAAGGAAGACTCAATTTAGCAGCAGTCAGTGTCATTGCTAGGGGAATATAGTGGATGGGATTTTGAATTATCTACCTGTGAGATAAAATTTGGGTGTCTAAATACCAGAGTATGGTCATGGCATATATACTTAGTGACAGGTCTTTAATATGTGGATTTATAAAATAAATCTGCTGCAAATAGATAAGCCCGAGGGGATAAAAAGGAGTCTGACTTAACCAGCCAAGTCAAATGTTGCCAGAATACTACATTTGTTGTAAAGCATCAGGGATATCTTGCAGGACCTTTGAGGATAGGTGCAGTTAAGCCAATGGAAACTGGCGATTAAACAAGATCAGAATTGATGAAAGAGCAAAGCTTCTGTAATGCATTACTGATGATCAGTAAGACTCCAACATAATCTCATTTTATTCAAACTCTTCTGTAAACTGAGTCCTTATTTCTGATTTCTTGACTCTAGGTTTTCATGTTGTATTTTCATATGGGAATTTCCTTTACCTTTTAGGGTTTTTACTGTTTTCATTCATGTGGAAATCAATTTTTTTCAAATTTCAAATTAAATGTTATACTGACTAAAATGGCAGGGAGATTTTTTTTTTTGAAAAGTTAACACCAAAGATTCTTTACATCAGTAAACATTTAAGATCAGACAAACAATTCAGAAAAAAATAGCTAGGATTTATTCTGCTTCACCTTAAATCATATTATGAGCCTGGAAAAGTAAAAACAGTCCAGTGTACTGGGGCATATAACCAGAACAGAAATATATTCAGAAATATATTTTAATATTTATTAGAGGTAATGTTAAAAGTGACATATAAATGAGAGTGGAAATGATTAGTTATTACGAGATAAAATAAATCAAGTTTCTCTCTCAGTCCTACACTCCTATACCAAAACATATTCCAGATGGATCAAACTTTTAACATGAAAATATAAGTGCTAAAATACAAGTGGAAACATGGATAATATTTCCTAATATTAAAGATGGAAATGTCTGTATAAGCATAAGAGTAGCTTAGAAGGAAAATGTGATAAACTTTATGACATAAACATTTAAAACTCTTACGTGGTGAAAAAAGTAGCATAGTTTACAATCAGACAAGCAAACAATAAAGAACAAAATTGATTTGCAATTCATATGATAAAGGATAAATATGCTTAACATTAAAAAAATAACATCAATAAGATAGATTTAAACAATTTCATAGATAAAAGCTAAGGAATACTTAAGCAAATCATTGCCCCTACTAGCTATTGTGATACCTTGCTGTGAATTAAAACAAAGCTTTCCTATCCAACAGCAAAAGCCCTCATTAAAGCACATAGCTTGGGAAGCTGAAGGCTGGATTTCAGCTCTTACTCATCATGTTAGCTGGATATCACTGGTGAGTAATCATGATGGTCCTGAAAAAGACATTCAACCTCATCCATAATCAAACAATGCATTTCAAAACAATAGGATATTTTTCACCATCATACCAGCAAGATCAAGACATTTGGTAAGTTTTTTGAGAAACAGACATTCTTAGCTTGGGTAGATGGTAGAAAAAATAAGTGCAATTGAAGGGAATTTTGATATTATCTATCAAAATGTAAAAAACACGTATTATTTGATTCAGCCATTCCATCTCCATACACTTTCTATAGATAAATCTCACATGTATACAAATGCACATGAAACAATGCAGTTTATTACAGCATTATTCTTAAAGCAAAAATTTGAAACAAGCTATATGTCAGTAGATATATATTTATATATGAATAAATAATATACAAATATTATATATAAATATATAGTTAACTAGTCAGTTAAATAAATTATTTAGCATCTATAGCTAAACAGAGTTCTTTTTTTTTAGCAGAGTTCTTTAGCAGAGTTCTTTTTTTTCGTTTTGTAAATGAAATTTTATTGGTTGTGTTGAAGATCAGTACAGACATTTCAATTTTTACACAATTCTTAACATAATACTGAAAATCTAAAAAGCCATTTATTTTAATTCTTTTTAAAACAGTTATTCCAGTGACTTTCCACCTTAAAATTTGTAGGAAATTTTTTCTTAAGATATCAAAATATCAAGTATCAGTATCTTCAGATGTTCATAAGCTGTTACATAAGTCTCACCAATTCACAATTTATTATCATATACTACATACTCAAATTTTCAATCTTTCATAGCACATTAACAAAGATACTAGGAAAACAGGACTACCACGACCAAAGATATTACAGAGTATATGCAATTTTGACAGAGACAGCCATGATTGCAGAGTGCTTTTCTTTAAGAAACAAGTCTACTAAAAAACAACATGGCAGTAGAAGTCATTTAAAATGTTCAAGACATTAAATGCAGTCCTGAGACTCTGTATTGCCATTTAGTATGTTTAAAACTATGGAATGTTAAGCTGATGTCCAAAATAGTCAGAGCCTTCCATAATTCAATATCCCACACAATTTTCTGGTTGTTCCAAAAAATAAACAACCACAGAATGATTTCACCTCTTTAAAAAAAAAAACATTTATACTTAAAAAATGAGATGAGGTGGGATTCTGTCCTCCTTAAAAATGTTTCTAGAGCTACTAAAAAACTTACATTTACAAAAGAATTTATAAAAATATCCCTCTGGGTTGTACAAGAAGGGAGACATAGACCACTAATAAAACATGGTATATGCTATTAATCAGACTGGGCTTCTTTCTCTCCTGCTTCATCAGAGGCTGAACTCTCCTCAGTTCTAGTTTCTTCATTTTCTGCAGGTAAATCTTCTTTAGTTTCTTGGTTAGCCACTTTGGCCTGTTTTCCCTTTGCTCCTCTTTTCCCTTTTGGTTGCATTTTTTTGTCTGAAGATTTATCCTTTGTTGCTGCCTTTTTTTGGCTTTGTTTCCACTTTTGCAGGAGCAGGTTTAGCTGACAGCCACACAGATCTCCTCTTGGGCTCTTCCTTCACTGTGCCTTCGGCTGAGAGAGCTGACCTTCCTCTTGGGCATCTTGGCATCTAGGAGGGCGCCTCCTGGTGCCTCCGGGGCCGCTTGGCTGCCTATATTTAGTGGAGTTCTATGACTCTGTGTGCTTGTGTGTGTGTGTTAGTGTGTTTAATTTGCATATAATTACATCCTCCTCTTATTTTTTAAAAAATTTAGAAGCCTATTTGGTAACTCAGAGTGTAAAATAAAAAACAACAAAGCACCAAATTTGCATGATGTAATCTCATTCTGTACTTAAAAATATTCCTATTTACGTTACGAAAGAATACTTAATAAGATTTCTATAAAAGGAAGTAATTAAAAACCTGCCATGGGGAGAATATGCTGTACAGTATTAATTTTATTTTGGGTAAAACAATATTTCGATTGTATATTCTAATTACAAAATCATAGCCTTGCATGATATTGCATATTACATTGCCTTTCTATTTAGTATGCTTCCTCACATTTTCATATACAAGGTTCTCAAAACTAAAATTAGCCCAATAACATAAAAAACATTTCAAAATAATAAAATATGTTCTTTTATAAATAGGTATTAAAGTTGATTCTTATCTGGGGAATAGTAACATGCATTTTACCTAAACATTTTCATCCCATAACTACAATATACATTTCACAATATATGTGAGCAGGATAAGGACTCTCTCTGACCCCACTGCCAGGTCCCCCTTATCTCTTGCTTGGATCCATGCCTGATCAAACCTACTTCCTGTTCTTCAGCCTGTATCTTACAATCCATTTCCCAGATAGACTTCTGGAGTGATTGATCTAAAATGTAAACATCATTATGTCATCCTCTATTTAAACATCTTCACTGGTGCCTGACAGCCTTCAGATCAAATCTAAAAATCTTAGTTTTATACACTGGGCTCTCTGGGATCAGGCCGTGGCTCATATCTCTCATCTCCCCATCTCCTCCTTGTGAACTCATAAGAACTCTCCTTCCTTCCTGAGCAACTGCATGGGAGACTTAATCTTTCTCCATGGCAAAATTCCTCACTTCTGGGCTCAGTGAGCACTATTCTCTTAACCCGGGAATTTTTACCCTTCTGCTATCACTCCCTACAAGTTGCATAGCTAACCCTTACCTATCTTAGCAGATTCATCTCTATGTGGCTTCTCAGAGAAGCCTTTGTAGACCGGCACCAATTGGGTGAAGCATGTTTCCATGCTCTAGTACGGCACGTATTGTTGTGTATAATAATTGTCTATTCACCTGTCTTTCTCTTCTAGAATGTAAACTCTCTTGGGAGTAGGAACTCTTTAACTAATGTCTGTATTTCCAGGAACTTGCCACATGCTCGACCAGTAGTGTATACAAAATAAAAATATGTTAAACGAACTAAAAATTCCTTGGATAACATTTTACACTCTCACGCAAAGGGTCAAAGAAGACATATGAAAGAAAAATAAATAAGCGGCAGAGAAATATGTTTTCAAAATTAAGCCAGGGGATTCTACAGAGAGTTCTTTCAACAAATAATGTTGGAGAAGATGTACGTAATACCTACTTATTTAAATTCCAAATGCATCTGACCCTATATAACTTATTTTCTTAAAAGTTCAGAATTAAAGGAAACTCCTTAACTTTGTTTAAATCACTCCTAAGCACTATTATAATAGTTCTTTATAGGTGCATCTATGGACATACTATAGAATTAATATAGGTAAATACATTTTGGGGAGCATCATATTTTGGAGAAGCATTTCATGTACTTTTAATACATAGATAGAAATACCTATGAAGTGACATTTATGTTGATTATTTAAGAAATAAACATCTCAAGAAGGCTAATTCTGAATATAAAAGAGTATATATGTCAAAAATGCAAAGCATATTTTAGCAACACATGCTGAAGTCTTTATATTTGTGATAATTTTTCTATCTTTTTTACCATAGACTATACTAAATATAAGTCATGAAGCCAAATTTTTGTGCTGATTTTTATATATCAAAATCTTCAACATTTTCAGAACTGTATTGGGAAATTTTCTTTTTGTTAAATGGTTCTGATTTTTTCCCTTTCCCCCTCCTTAGCCTGCCCCTCCTCCCCCTCCTCCACTTTCTCCTCTTTGTTCTTCTCTTTATTTTTCTTATTTTGGTAACTTAGATTATATAATCAAATAAACTGTTCATAGGGATCTGAGGAATTCTTTCCCAAGTAATGTGCATAACTTTTATTGACATCTAATATACACCAGAATTTTCTAATGGTTTTATATAAAGCAAATGTGCTATTTTCCATATCCCTAGGCAAACAAAAATTCAGAATACTTACAATGTGGTTGAGTTTTTTGACTTCTCCCATTCTGTATGGTACAACTGATGAATATAAATAGAAGATAAAAGAAAAACAGACTAATCATGTGTGTCTTTCTATCATAAAGAAATAGTCATGATATAGAACCTCAGCTTGGAGAGTATATACTCAAATCCCTGTTCAACAGGAAAGAGTGAATGTATTCATTTCTTTTTGTGGATAATGGGACAGAAGAGAATAAACAAGATAAATTTAAATGGTACATGGTAAGAAACAAAGAAAACTAAAAATGTATGAGACTATTTTCTGTTAGAATAATTTTTGTGATTTGCTTCTGTTGTGAGTCTAAGTGTCATTACATATATTGTCACATCTTTCAGATTAATATCATGTAGCATTTTTGGCTCACAAAGATATTTCAAGGAACATTGAGTATATTCTATTTCCTTGGAGACAGAATAACAGCCATATATTTAAAAGTTGTTTTAGAATTTGCTTTAACGACTCTTATATTTCAATCAAGATTATATTAATGTTTGTTAGTGAATGCAAAATTTGATTTATGTAGTTTTTTAATAACCGGTGATATTTTAATGATGGCCTCTGTTATATAATAAATATTGTGATTAAATGAGCTGAAATAATAAAGTCCAAAGCTATGGAATATTAAAGCATACATATTCTGTCTTTCAGTCACAGCCACAATTATTATTGTCTGTCAATGAATCCCAAATCTGTTATTTGAATATACATTGTGTATATGTACATGTGTCATACATATTTTACATATAACATGTGTTACATTTATAACTGCACTTGCTATGAAACTTGTGTTTCACTAAGATCACTTTTGAACAAAAGCAAATCTGTGATAGAAATAGAAAATTAATTGATCTCTGTATACTTGAGGACACTTCATGAATAATTTACTTCACTAGTATTGCTTCCATAACAACAAATTTATAAAATGCTGTGCATTCTTTCAAGCAATGTTTAAACTCTCAGGAAGATGCCTAGAAGATAGTGAGGAAATTTCATGAAATAAAAAGTGAATGCTTCCATTAACATATTGCATACCTAAGAATTAGAGTAATAGTCTGAGAAATAACAATTAACATTGGTGAACTCTTAAAAGTGCAGTATTTTTAAAATCTACTCAAATATTCCCAGTTGGTTTCTTAACATTGGTTGGAAATTATTCCAAGTAGATTGAGCAAATCATTTAGAAGAGGATGTTAACTCTAATCAGCTCTACTTTCAAATTAATAAGGATAATTTACTATAGTAAAATGATTGAATGTTTCTGTGATTTTTTCAATATAAATATTCATGGTATTCTACTTTTCTATTTTTAATTATTAAAAATACAGGTAATAATGTATGACTTACAAAATCTTACCAAATCCAAATTTGATTGGTTAGTGAAATATTTAGTTAAGATAATTTGCAGAACTGTCTAAAACCAAAAACAATCATATAATCTAAATATTTTTACTCATTTAAAGAAAAAAAATCATATGTTGGTATTACATTTTATGCCGAAATTCTGTATATATCAGTAACTAAGAAATGTGAATGAAATGAAAGAGTTATCTCTCTGAATCTAGAAAAAAACTTTTGATATTTTTGTTTAATTCTTGCTAAAAACACATTATCTAAGATAAAAATTTGAGTAATTTGCCAGCCACAATATCTTAACTTTTTAAGTAGTTCTAGTTATTTTGAGCATCAACATTTTGAATAAATCACCACAATCATTGTACAGGCTGTTATTATAAAATCCATCTTTATAAGATCGATGATCAGTACCAATAAGAACCAGATATTTTGTATAGATAAACTGATTTCTCAGGCCCACCTAACACATAATCAAAGCACAGCAGACCCAGTAGGAAAGAGTGAGCAGATAGAATTTGAAATCATAGTGATGGAACCATTTTAAAGGATTAGAAGTGTGGCTGGCTGCATAGCTAATATATAAATGTAATGCATCTAAACATCTCAGCATCATTTGTTTTTGGGTGTGTGAGTTGCCTTTTTTCTAATATTTTCAACAACAGTGGGCAGAGTGATTTGTTATTGTCAGGCTATACCATTCTAGAAACAAAGTGCAGATGTGGGATGGCTGTGTAATGATGTGATAAATCAGTCAATTTGAAGCTGGCAGAATATCATTAGCATTGCTTTTATTTAATAGAAGAGAAGAAAGCGTTTTTGAAATTGATCTGTAGGTAATGACTGAAGATAATTTAGTTAATATTGAACTTTACATGGAATGATAAACTGCAAATCAATAAAACTACTAGTCAACATATAAAACAGTTTAAAATTTGTTTTTTCTAGAAGTAATTTCCCAAAAGTAATTTCAAATTTAAGTTATATAGTGTATTATTCTGAATTATCCAAAGAAAATACAACCAATAGAACATATATGTATATCTCAAATGAAAATATGTGTGCATATAATGATAACATATATGAGATTAACTATAATTAATTAATTCATGTGATAGTGGAGACAGAAAAGTTCCAAGATCTGCAAACAACAAACTGGAGACCCAGAAGAACTTATGGTATAGTTCCAGTCCAAGTCCAAGGGCCTGAGAACAAAGGAGCTGATGGGATAAGTTCTGGTCTGAGTTTGAGAACAAAGGCAGCAGAAGATCAATGTTATAGACTGAAGACTGGCAGAGAGAAACATTTCTTTCTTACTTAAACTTTTATTCTATTCAGGCCTTTCACAGATTAAATGAGGCCCACCCACACTGGGGAGAGCAATCTGCTTTACTCTATCTACTGATTCAAATATTAACTGCATCCAGAAACACTCTCACAGACACATCCAGAAATAATGCTTAGCCAAATATTTTGGTTAAACCCTATGGCTCAGTTAGGTTAGCTTAACCTAACTGTAAAATTATTCATCACATACAACATAGCATTATCACAGCATTTCACATTTCCTATGATACATATATTCTTATGATGTGTTTTGAGCACACTTTTAACAATGTGATGCTCTTTAAATGACAACATGCGAAGATTTATTTTTATCTCCAAAGTATATTAATGATATTATATCTACATGCCATAAAATGTATTTTATATATAATAGTTTCAACACTGTTGAATCTCTAACTTGATGTCAGCATTTTTCAGCAGATTTAGCATTACAAGGTGCTTGAAGATACATCTGTTTATCTTTGTAAAATGTAAAATAAATACGTAATGACACTACAGAAACAGTGAAAAAAGAGGATATGCTATTGATTATCATGCAAAATGTGTTCTGAATGTTTGCTTATTATGTCATTTATTCCAAACGTAGATAATAGTTTCCTTTAGAAACAATAAGATAAAAAGTGTTTGATTTCAAGATAATTCCATGAAAACAAATTTAATCCATGTTGTAGCCAAACAGAAGTACCATTAGTACTGAGACTCTAGCTTTAATTTGTTATTAATTTTTTCAAGGGAAAATGTATATGGGCCTAAGGTGGCTCATTTCAGGCTTCATAGATAGGGAGTTATATTCGTCTACAAAGGGAAGAGATTATTTTAAGAGTAAAAGCAATATTTCCTTTGTTCAAAATTGTTACTACTATTAATATACAAGGTCTGTTCTGAAAGTATGCAGCCATGGTTAATATGACAAGAACAGTTTGCACGACATCCAACCCAACAGAATGATCAGTAATCTACCTTACCTATCAGTTCTCTCAATAAATGTGAATGGCTTAAACTCTCCACTCAAGAGACAAAAAAAAAAAAAAAAAAAAAAAAAAAAAAGAAATGCTGGGAGAACTGTGTGAGGTCCCAAGTGCCTACTTTGAAGGGGACTGAGGCATCATTGTCCTATGTATGATGTTTCTTGTACCTTGTATCTTCTTTAATAAATGTCTCTATTTTTCATGTTACATGGCTGGACACTTTCCAGACAGACTTTGTATATTTCAGTTGATTAAATAAAGAAAGATGAAAGCTGGGATCTGAGATATGGCATAAGTATAGGACTTTCTAAAATTGTTTTGGATTACCTTCCCAGTGGGAGGTAGATCTACACATCTAATAAGCAAATATTAGGAATTCCTAAGAAAATGATAAAATAAACAAAAATCCTGTTTTCAGTGATTCTTGTTTCTAGTGAAGGAAACAGAGAAAAACTCCACAAGTGGCTTTAACTACCTTTTCATACTAATGTGGTGTTCATCTATCTTGATCAGATGTTATTTTGAGACTTGTCGCTTCAACAACGACAAGTTGAGAGCATACTAGCTGACAAGGTCTTTGACAAATCCTTATCATTGAATTTACCACCAAGTGCATCATTCCCAGAGAATGATGTGTGTGTATATATATACTTTATTGTTATAAATATATATAATTATACACTATATAAGAATATAAAATATATATTATGTATACATACAAATTCATATATATGTATAAAACATGCATACCTCGATGGTTCTTAGTCAGAAATGATTTTTCCCCAAAGAATATTTCACAATGTTTACAGTTATTTTTGATTGTCATGACTGGTGAGGAGGTGCTACTGACATCTAGAAGGTGCAAACTAAGGATGCTACTAAAACATCTATAAAGCACAGGGAAGCCTCCCACAACAAATAATTAATCAGTCCAAAATATCAGTAGTGTATACTTATGAGGGTTACAGCCTAGTGACTCTAAAAGACTATGCATCATAAAACTGTAATAATATTCTTATTTTATACATTTTCATATAGTTTTTGAGAAATCTATGCAAATATTTTTCTAAAATTAATTACTTAGCCAATCCATTAAAAAAATCCAGAAATCTCAAACATCTTTTGATTATGTTTTTCCACAAAATTAATGATAATTACATTGCTCCTAAATGCTCCTAAAAATTGAAATATGATTGGAGGATCATGTTAAGTCCAAGATATATTCTCATTACCATGAACTTATTTTATTCTAATTATGGAAGTGAAGATACACCATTTAAAATACATGTCAGCTAAGTGTGAAGCAAGTTTAAAGACTTATTCTGTTACATTTTACAACAAAATGACTTAAGAAAATATAGTGTGGGTATCACATAAAATGCATTTGGAATTGTTGGGACTATGTCATCATGATATTAATGATTCACTTATTCCAGAACATACTGATTAGATAAAGTTAATAAGAATAGCCCATTACCTATCTATGACTATTTAGGAACATTTCAAAAAGGGTCCATATTCAAAGCTATTTCCCCAAGAAACTATCCAAAAAGTATCTAAAATATCATGGAGATTTAGTTTTTTGGCCTATGGCTTTTCATTTCATGATTCTTTATTTGTGTAGAAATACCCCAGAACGAAAGTGTAATAATATGATGATAATAGCAACTCAATATAACTTTATTGGGGAGAGGATTAGCAAACAATAATCACCTCAAAATAAACAGAGATAAACAACACAGGGTGGATAACCATTCATAATACCAAAGGAGAGCTCAATAAGCCAGGGAGCTAAAGTGTGGTGAAGAACCCCAGGACCAGGTTGTGCACTTCACATAATGTTTTAGTTTGGATTCTGACCAAAGTGGACTCTAAGACAAAGAGTTAAGTACAGGAAGTTAACATAACTGAAAGAGTGGGCAAACTGAAACAGGAAACAAAGAAAAGACAGTAAAGGGGTACATAGACAGTAGGGTTCATTCTTTACCCTGAGGGACAGGAAATTTTGAACTACCTATCCAATCGAATCTTTTCCTCTTCTCCAGGCTACCCTTCCCACAAGCTGACTAACCTCCTGTGATATCAAGCCAGAAAAAAACATCAAACACAGAAGAGATATGCATGTACAGAGAATATCCACTGCAGCTTTAGATGAATTCAGGGGTGGTCTAAGGGGATGGGGGCAGGGCATCAACCATGTCTACTACAAAGTATTTAATGTTCCTCAAATTAACTAAATCACTATTTCCATTTAAGAAATGGGAAAACTGAGATTTAGTTTGGACAAAAAAAAAAAAAAACTGAGGCTCACAATTGTTAACTAACTTACCCTCAAATTACCTAAGTTTATAAGAGGTCATAGTGAAATCTGAAACTCAGATACCTCAGGCTCCAATTCTATGACCTTGATTTATAAAATACACTAAAAAGATGCCTAATACTAGTGCTATATCAGGAGAATAGTGGGCTCCTGATTGGTAGGAAATTTAAAAATATATTGATTTAAGGAATTAGGTAAGAATGACAAAAAAAGGGTAACATTTGGTTCAGGGATAATCCGAGTACATATTGCACTTACAACTACCTGTGAATAACTGGCCAGCCAAACTCCTAAGTACTCATTCTTTGATTGCTACTGAGAAGATCTGGGAAACAGAAGAATTATGTAAAATCAAGTTACTTGTCACAATCACTTGATTCCAAGAAAAATTCACATCAGAGCAGGGTCTTTTAAGTTTATGGAATGGCAGGGATTAATACATCTTCTGTATGGAAGAGAAGAGAGTAAGAGAAGGATGCAATAGAAGGCAGAGCCTACCACTGAGCTTGGTACACACACACACACACACACACACACACACACACACACACACATCTGGCACAGAAATCCTATATTGATTCAGAGACAAATTAATCCAGTACAGAAATTAACAATGATGGAAATAAGCAGTGATACAATAAACACATGGCAAGGAAATGAAGGAAAGGTACAATAGGACTCCTGAAGAAAGTCACTGAAGATTTAGAAACTGATTGTTAACTCACTGTCAGTAGTTTAGAAGACAGCTGGCACAGCATGTCTGTGTGAAGTCAACAGAAGAACAAACTGACACAAGATAGTAAACTCGGAGGCTCAACCCTTACAATATGCCTTCTCCTCTGACCATTGCTTTTCCTCCTTTTTAATTTTATGATTGTTGTCTGCCTTCTGACCCAATAAATATGTTGAGTATTAATACTCTCTACTGAGCACTCTACATTGGCCACGATGAATCTGATCATTTAGGCCTGACCTAAGTCATGGGATAATGAGGATTGGGGAGGGGGAGGATTGGGTTATGTGTATCCTACTAGATGCCTGCTCATATTTTTCCCAATTAACCTTATGTTATATCTTCATTCTTTCTGTGTCTTGAGCCCTTTGCAGAATAGTTTCCAGCTCTTTTTATACTCATTCTTAAGTTGACTAGATGTCTTTTGTACTGATCACTTGAGCTGAATTTTCAGCTAACTAAATTTTATCTTCAAAATATATCTTCATTTTTGAAATATCAGTCTTGTTTCCCTTCAGCCAAACTCTAGGACTCCTTTTTATTTATCTATCAAAAATTACCTACCATGGTGGTAAGCTTTATTTATTCCTTTTTCTATCAACATCAACCATACCAATGATCCATTACCCAGAGACCTTGAAAAGGTAATGTATTAAAAATTAAATAATTCACTGAAATATTAAAAACCATTGTTATCCTCTTCTCCTAACAACTGCATGTTATGTAAAAGTCCTGTAGATTAAGCCAAAGGACAAATAATTCAAAATATTTAAATGATCAAAAATGGGTTCATGTCTATGAAATCAGCTTTTTTAGTTTCCAAATATGAGTGAGAACATGTAGTATTTATCTTTCTGTGCCTGGCTGATTTCACTTAACATAATGTCACCCAGCCTCATGTCTCTGAGTGACAGGAATTTTTTGTTGTTGTTGTTTAATGGCTGAATAGTATTAGAGATGGGCAGGGAGGGAGAGAGGATGGTTAAGGAATACAAAATGACATCTAGTTAGGAGGAATAAGTTCTAGTGCTCTATAGCAGTGTAGGCTGAGTGTAGTTAATAATAATTATTTTGTGTATTTTCAAATAGCTAGAAGAAAGGATTTTGAATGTCCTCAACACAAAGAAATGATAAATGTTTGAGGTGATGGATAAGCTAATTATTCAGATTCCACCCTTACAGTATATATATGAATCAAAATAGAATGCTCTACCCCAATAATGTGTACAATTATTATATGTTAATTAAAAATAGTAATATAAAATAAAACAAATCTTTAGCAGGAAAAAAATGAGTCTATAATAGAAATATATTTAACTTTTTAAATGTGGCTTTTTAACAACTGTTCAATATATAAGCTATAATAAGCAACCCTGGTTTTCTCTGTCTTAAGTGGTCTTTGAAAGCTGTTCTGCATATTGCCAATGTAAAGTTGCAGTACTAAGCTGTGGCAGCTCTGTTAATGGAATGAGTCAGTAACTGTTTGGGAACTCCAGACAACTCAAGAGCAGTTGGTTTTTCCCTTTGCCTGTTTTAATTAACCACACTTCCAAACCTTGTGAGCTATTTTCCAATGAGCCAGTATAGAAAGTGGTATCAAGAGTGCAGTACATGTAAGGCAGATTTAAAAGCTTTTCAAGTTCTAACACAGATCTACTCAATATGTTTCATGTGTAAGTAAACAAAGTGAAATTTTATTTTTATTTTAATTGTTCACACTAGCCATTTTAAGAAAGGAACCATTTTTTGATTAAACAAATTTTTCAGACACTAAAATAAATTACACTGAAGCATGCAACCTTTTCAAATCTATTTTTTTAATTGTCAGCATAGCACATCACATTATTTCAGGCCTTACACATAATTAAATGTCAGAAAATGTCATGTGAGTTTTCCTTCAGTAATGATCTGTTAATTATTCTACTAGGATGTTTAAAAATCTTTAGATATCATAGTCTTTGCTTCAAGATCTTCAAATTGGATAAGTTTAATCATTAAAGAACCTTATGTTCTTTCTTTAGGATCTTTATTTCCTGGTTCTTTAAATAAAGACAAACGGCTTCAGCGTGACAAAACACAATTAGGTGTAACAGGTATGTTAGAGTACCCTGTACTTTCTGTGTAAGACCTTTTAGATAGAAAATAACAAATGAAAATGAATCAAGTAAAGTTGAAAAGTATGCTTTTCTAATGTTTTTCTTCTTTGGGTACTTTTTCCCACCCCTGGAGGTAATAGGTGCTTGCTTCATTTGCTATTACCTTACACTTTTAAGTTTTCATTTTCCTCTTTTTTCCATATTTAGCACTTAACATATATTTATGTTTTCCTTGTTCAAATTACCAATGTGGTTTCTATCCTGACTAGACTCTGATGAATGCATTATTTTTGTGCGTGTGTGTGTGTGTGTGTGTGTGTGTGTGTGGTCTGGTACCTTCTTCCTGCTTCTGTTGATAAACTTCAACAAGATACAAATGAAAATTGTTCCCACACCCAAATCCTTCTCTGTGTCTACCTGGGCCTCAAGCAAAGTTAGTTACTCTCTCTAATGTTCACTTTGTTCATATATTTGTAACACTCATCACAGTATATTGAAATGATCTGTGGACACATCCTCTCCCTCCCTACACATGGAGCTTCTAAACAATATGACCATGGTTTTTTTTTATCTTTGTTCCTCAAAAGTTAAACACAATGCCTAGAACATAATAGACATTTAGTAAATAGTTTTACATGAAAAAAATGTGAAAAAAGTATACACAAATAATAGCAGGTTTCTTAGGTAAGTTATTTTAATCAGAAATAAATATCAAAATCAGCATTAGATGCTTTGGAATTAAATGCAACATTCCTCAATATTTAGTGACACCAAATAACATAGTCTGTGTTTCTTCCCAATTATAACATTTATTTTAAGGAATATTCAGAGATACCTCTTTGGTAAAATTGAATCTTTATTTAAAAGTTCCTGTTATACTATTTTTAAAAAATAAATGAAAATGAGTAGATTGTAAAAAACTACAATATGCCATTTTTATTTTCTTACAGATACAGGAAAGATAAAGAATTAAATGTATGTGAATCATAATATGTATTATATTTCCTGGCCCCAAATACATAGATGTGTGTTCTTTCCTTCTCAAATCTATCTAGAAAATTTAAATGAGTCTATTAATCTTTGAACATCTTTTGATTGCCAGCTGTTATTAATATGTCAAAGCTATACAAACCAACTTGAATTCAGTGAAAACCTGAAAGATCCAGTTATTGTCATTAAAGTGGTTGGTTGAAGTTTTATACCAATGGGAATCAGTGAAGACTAAATTGAATCATAATTCCCCCTCTCCATGACCTCTGTCCCTGTCATCCATGAAAACTTTATATCCTAAATCTATATACAGACTCTGAGGCAAAGTTCAGAGAACAGAATTATCCACATCACTGTCATTGCCATAGCAGTTATTCAGCCTCTACTCTAAAAAAAAAAAAAAAAAAATTTACCACAGAGAAAATGTAATATTTTAACATGACCCTAAAAAGCCCCAGAAAGTCTTATAAAGATAAAGCAATCTATTCTGCTGTCTTAATTATTGGGGAGCTATAAACACCAGACAGGATACTCTGTTGAATTATAAAAGGTTGGTATTACAAGGTGTGAAAAAGTGTGGAAGGGACATGATTTACAAAATGTTTTCTAAAGCTTTAGCTCACAGAGTAAGTAAAAGGTTGAGGTGGTTATTTTCCATTTTAACCTGAATATATTGATCTTTTTTAGCTCAAAAATCAGATTATGGAATTTAAGAAATTTCCATCTAGAGTATGAAATTAGCCCAAAATGTCAAGACATGAGATATTTTCCCCCTAACTCATCATATATTATAACAGCAAGATCTAACATATATCACAATAAGAAAGAAGCATGAGCTTCTTAAGCATAGCTTAAGAAGCTGCTTAAGTTATGGTTTAAAATCTTCATCATAACTTTAAACCAAAATTCAACTCTTCTAACCCTTTGGAGTTTGTGATTGGTTTTGAGCTCACTGATAGCAATGCATTTATTTATAGAAAACCCTGACTAATCGCCTCTCAAGGATTCGACTCTTTTAAAAAGGTTTCTAACCAGAAGAATTGGGAATTATATAGTCCTACACTTCAGGTCACCCTGATTCTGCAAAGTCCTAAAAGTGTGATTTCTCATTATAACTTCATCTTTGAGGGCAAAAGAACTATAACACTCTGTCTCACTGTCTGTTGGACATTTTACAGCTGCAGCTTTTCTGAATTGCTAAAAATGCTGTAGAAAAAAAAAGTAAAATGTTTATTTTCCTTCTTTCTTATCATGTCTGTGGCCTATATTTTATTTCCTATCCTTTCTCTTCTAATTAACTCTGCATACTTTAGTACTATTTTGGATTAGACAAATATTTTAGTTGATTTTGCAGATATTTGAAACACTAAAAATACATGTTCTTGAACATAATTCACCATTACGCTTTATATTAATGTAGTAGTGGTTTAGAGTTAACATTTTAGAGAATGTGAATAGAATTCACAATGATTTTTTTAATGATATGAAAGAATCAGAATTAATCAATAACTTTAAAATTTAAGATAATCTTAAAAATTTAGAAAACATTTCATTTTAATAAAGATACAATACAAATGTATAATCATTCTTGTTCTACTAGCAACTCCCAAAGAGGAAAGGGAAAATCAGGGCACTACTATAACACCCTGTTAGGTAGGGATCAAATCTGCAGATGGTGGGTGTAGGCCAGGAGGGTGGTTCCTAGGGGTTGTAGAAGTCTGGGCCCAATCAGGGGAAGGGAATACAGGAAAATGCAGAACAGTTGGCAATCATTTGGTAATATCCCACACCTCCTATAAACCCTCCCCTGGACCAGGCCAATAAAAGGAAACGATCTGAGAGTCCTCAATGTCATTCTCCAATTGTGGAGACTGACCTATTCCTCTCTCTGGAATGTATTTTCACTTTGGGTACCTTCCTTTTTTTTCTTTTTTTCCTACTTTCACTTTGTATAGTTTCTTTCTTTTCTGTAATATTAATAAACTATTTGTGTTAGATTCTTTGTGTTTGTGATCACTCCGTCATTGGCTCAACTCAGTACTGGTACTCATTCTTCACACTAGGAACTGAGGACCAAGAAATATGGACATAGACCTATCGACCCTATCCCAATTCAGTATCCATTATATCAATTGAGAGGAAAAAGACACACACACACACACACACACACACACACACACACACAAGCCCAATGGAAACTTAAAATTCATCTCTACTTTCTTCCTCTCTACTCCCCAACACTTTCTCCATGGAAATTAATATAAGCTTCTTGTGGTGGGTAGAATAATGGCCAGCTACCCAAAGATGTACAAATTCTAATCTCTGAACCTGTGAAAAATATATTATATTCCATTTCAAAAGGGCATTAAGGTTGCATATGGAATAAAATTACTAATCAGCTGACTGTAAGATAGGGAAATTATCCTGGATTATCTAAATGAACCCAGTATTATCACAAGAGTCATTATAAGTGGAAGAGGAAACCAGAGTAGAATCAGAGGGAAGTGTGACTATACAAGACTGATCAGATATTCAATGTTTCTGGGTTTGGAGATAAAGTAATGGGGACAAAAACCAAGGAATGTGGATAACCTCTTGGAGCTGGAAAAGCAAGGAAGTGAATTTCCCTTAGATCCCCCAGAAAGGAAGGCAGACCTGCCAACAATTGGAACTTAGCCAACTGGGACACATGTTGGACTTCTAAATAGACTTATAGAATTTTAAAGTAATAAATTTAAATACTGTAAAGGCACTATGTTTGTAGTGCAATTTTTTACAGTTGCAATAGAAAACTAATATATTTCTCAAAGCAAGGTTCTGTGTCCTTTTTTTCCCTATGCTGGTAATTAATCCAGTGCCTAGCACATTCTCCCAGCTCTGCTGTTAGTAAATACTTACTATAAATTCTTCAATAATAGTTCTTTAAATCAATAAATATTTATAGAACACCTATTTTTGTCATTCAAGGAAGAATCTATTAGATTTTGGAGGACATCAGCATTAATTAGACACAAAGCCTGTTATCAATGAGAATTAATGAGTATAGGCTACCATGCAAATAAAGAAATGTGAAACTTCAGCACCTCACAGTTTGACATTACAAGTTAAAAAAGAAAATCTAATAAGTTGCTTAATTAGACTTTTGGAATATTGAAGTGAAAACTGCATATGTCCAAGAGAATTTATCTAGAATAGCTACTGTAATGAACAACTATTGGTTTTCCTTTCTGTCTTAGTTTCCTAGAGAAACCATAACAAAGTACCAGAAACTGGGTAGTTTAAAAAACAGAAATTTATCATCTCACAGTTCTGGAAACTAGAAGTCTGAGATAAAGATGTTAGCAGATGTTTTTTTCTTAGGGCTATGAAAGTTAATCTGTTCCATACCTCTTCATTTCTGGTAGTTTGCTGGTAATCTTTGGCATTCCTGAGCTAGCCTTGTAGAATCATCACCCCAATTGCTAATGTCACATGGAATTCTTTCTGTGTGCATGTCTGTGTGTCCAAATGTCCCCTTTAAAAAACGACATCAGTCGTATTGTATCAGTGTCCATCCTAACGATGCCATCTTAACTAATTGTATCTATAATGACCCTATCACTAAATAAGGTCAAATTCTGATGTACTGTGGGTTAAGACTTTGACATATAAATCTTGAGGGGAAAAAAGTCAACCCATAATACCTTCCCACAATTCATTCTCCCAACATTAGCTCTCTTTCATTTCAGAAATCCATTTCAGATCCTTCAGTTCATGAGTCTTAGCCACCTCTTCAAAAATAGACATACGATTTAAGATGGGCTAATTAGTGTTATATTCTGTGTTAGTTAGGGTTCTCCAGAGAAAGAGAACCAATAGGACAGACAGGTTGATAGATAGGCAGATAACTCCATAGATAGATGATAGATTAGAGGGGATTTATTATGAAAATTAGCTTGTATGATTATGGAGACCAAGAAGTTCCACATTTTACTGTATGCAAGCTGGATAACCAAAAAAGCCAATTGTATGATTCAGTCTGAGTCCAAAAGGCTGGGGACCAAGAGGGCTGACCAAGGTCAGGAGAAAACAGATGTCACAGCTCAGGAAGAGAGTGGATTTGCCCTTCTTCCATTGTTTTGTTTTATCCAAGTCCTCAGTGCCCACCCACATTGGTGACAGCAGACCTTCTTTACTCAGTCTACTGATTCAAATGCTAATCTCTTTCAGAAACACCCTCACAGACATACCCAGAAATAATGTTTTACTGAGCATCTGGATATCTAAGTTGACAGAGAGAATTAACTGTCACACATGTTTAGTAACTTACAGTGATTGCATTGGTGACTGGAATAATGACCAAGTTGAGCAAACAAGCAAAATCTTTTGAAGTTTTGCCCTAACTATGGAGAAGGAGAAATTCTCATGTGGTTTATGTTAGAATGAAAGGTTGGTATAACTCTTGGCCAATTTCTTTTTTCTATCATATGCATTGAGCCTGGCTAATAACAAAGTCAACATAGAAAAAAATTGGAGCACCTAAAGAAAAAAAACAGTATCCTGATACATTTAAGCATCTTGTTCTATCTGTACCAAAAGGCTTCCCCTTGAATTCTCCATTTTATAAATAATAAAAAAATTCTTCTTTTATATTTAAACAAGTATGATTTGGATTTCTGATATATACTTTTAGCAGAAGTGCTCAGCTTAAAATAGTTACCTGAATAAGCAGTCAGGGAAGAAATTTCAGGTAAATTGATAATTCCAAAATGTTAATAACACAAAATTTACTCAAATGTAATATCTATTCTGTAATGAAACTGAGATGACAAAATTAAATATAAAATAACATTTGAACTGTTTTATATAAATATTCTATATACTTTTGATGTTCAGTCTACTAATCTATTTTCCAATAAAAATTGGAAGTTAAAATTGGTAGTTAAATTTTCTAAATAAAATGGAGAGCACTGTGGGAGGCACTTTAATGTACTATATTTTATTTAATTGGTTATTTCCCTTTAATTGCTATTATGGGAAAACCAAATAGTACTCTATTCTCTCACTGTGCCATATTTTTCTATATCAGCATAGATATGCACCAGAATCACATTTCCAAGAATCTGCTTCCCTGTATTATTCTCAGTTATAGTAGACCACAAGAGAAAATTCTTCGAAACTTATCGTGGTCAGACACCATAACAGACACACAGGTACCTGGAATATCACTCTGTTCATGACTTTCCAATTGTCCTTCTAACTGTTGAATCTGTTGTCTAACAGCGTCCCAGTTTCATCCCTGGTTGCTTGAATGCAGCCCCTCAGAAGCAGTACAAATACAGGGGTAACAGCTGCCATAGGCCTTTCTACAAGCTCTGCTTTGTGAACTCATTACAGGGGCAAAAAAGTAATGGGTGCCTCAGATTTTCCTGGGAATCTTACCTGTCTGCCCTTGTAATCACACCACTCAAATTGTTAGTTTTTCATGCTCCTTCTATATAATTCCTTCTTCCCATATCTGTGTAAGGTATAATTTTAAAAATAAACCCCTTACACCCGTCTCACTCATAGTATCTCTGTTTTCCTGACTGATAACACCGAATAAAATTGGTAGTCATTCAAAAGCCATGTTAAATCTTAACTCTCATGCTATCAGTTGTTGCCAAGGCTTTAGTCATTTGCCTGGTTCTTCTTCCTAATGCTCAAAAACATAGATGTTTGATAGAGCAAGTTTGTTTTAGTTTACATAATAGTTTTATTTAAATATTAACTTTCTAAGGACCATATTCAGCCTCCATGTGTTAATTATTTTTTTGATACATATTCAATTTTAAAGGAAATCAAAGGCAAAATATAAAATATAAGCACAATGAGGGAAGAGACCTTACTTGCTTTGTTTATTACTTATCCTGGGTACCGAATAACAGTGTCTGGTATATTAGTAGAAGCTCCATAAATATTTCTAGAATGAACAAATCAAATAAATTAGATTTTGTTAGTCTTTTTATTATTTATTGGGGGTATACACATTTTGAAAATACTGCCCCCTTATACTCCTGAAAATAACTGTGTTTTTTTCTGGGTAAAGTTTCACCTCATTATTTTAAAAAGTTATTTAAGCGAGAATTACCATAGTCTACATATATGCCATAATCTCTCAAGGCTTAGTCTTGTATCCTAAATTGAACTTCTCTTAAATGGGTAAAATTTATCTTCCTCAACATGTGCAACTGAACAAAAGTAACTAAAATCAGTGTTTTTACTGAATATTCCTTTTGTTTTGTTTTGTTTTGTTTTGTTTTTTCACTGAGGAAAGAAGGGCCTTTGAGTGACAGACACCTCAAGTTTAAGGTTTTGGAACTTCCACAACCATGTTTATTCCCAGGTGGAGAAAGCTTGTTGGCAATGAAGTGATTAATGTCACCGTATAGAGAAGTAGAGATGAGAAATCATACCCTTCTTTAGTGTGTCTAAATCTCTATTTCCAGTTGTCCATAAAGCCCATTTTCTACTTCCCTTATATTTGGAAAGTGCCATCATTAACATGAAATAAGTTGATATAATTGCCATTCTTTTTCTTTATTTTGCTTATGTTAATTCCAGTTGGGTTTACATCCCTTGAAATTAAATTATGTAGACTACACATGTTAGAATAGGATATTCTAATCTGCAGTAACAAGCAAGTCACACTATTTCAATGGCTTGACCCAGGGCCTGAAGTCTCTTGAGGGCAGTTTCCTTTCAAATAGTGATTTAGGCTTTCAGGCATTTACAATGGTACCATCTCAATGCATTGATCCCACTATTATTCTAACAGCTAAGGCAACAGCATAGAGAACTGAACAAAGCTCTTAAGTGACTAAATTAAAAGTGGCATATCTCACTTCTACTTAAGTTCATCAAATTTGTCATATAGCCACTAACCTCTTATAGTTATAAGAGAAACTTGGAAAAATAGATAAGAAAACAGAAAATTTAGTAAGTCCTTCTCTCTTTGCCCCACCAACAATTATGTGAACTTTACTCTTGATGGAAATATTGTCTGCTCTCCAAAGACTACCTAATACATCTAAGCTTCAGCAGTACATGAGGAATCTAACTTCATGTTGACCATGCTTTTCTTCTCCATATAGCATTAGATGGTTGTCAATAGGGTTTATAGAGTTTAATTATATGAGCCAGGCACTACCTATCTAAAAAGAAGGAAAGGGACACTGTCTTATTTATGTTTGTATACCTATCATCTAGTGAGAGATTTAAAATTCAGTAAATGTTTATGCTAAGTAAATAGCTGCATTGAAATGTTTATAATTTAAGGAAATAATTTTTCCTTTAAAAATTTCAACACATTTTAAACTTAATTTTTTTAAAAAAATAGTAATTTTTATCTTACACTATACCATATGTTTATGTATATACATGCAGAAATACATGTTTCTTAAATATCAGTGATTTTGAGAAAGCAGTGAGGGTAAGCATTGTAGGACTTCTTCAGAAAGCATGTCCATTCTGTCAGAGAGGGAGGAAGGTGTGGCTTGATAACCCATAGTGCTGGCTTGATTGGCGTTCCTTAGTGAGCCAATGTTACTGAGAGGACTTTATATTAGGTATATAGTGGCAAACAAATGATAAATAACCATTTCATTATGTTATACATAATTTTATTTCTATAAGAAAATACCAGGAAAATCACTTATGATTAGAATATGTAAATTTAGTAAATTTTTAAACATGTCATCACAGTAAACATACTACTCTTAAAACATAAAATTTTGAGTAAATAATACTACAATTTTCATGCAGTCATTAATTGAGTCTTTTGCCTTTACTGGATGATGGAAATTTGATTGTTTACTTTAAGAAGATATATTATCAAAGATACATTATCCCATCAAGGTAGAGAAGAAAAAAAACTATACTCCCATAAAGGTGTCATTCTCTGAGGATCTATTCTCCTTCTTAGGTCTCTATTGAATATGAATTATAAAATTGGTCATTGAAATGCTATATCATTTTTTCAATAAAATAGTTTATTTCTTATTTCTCCATAGAATTTATTTGCATTGGTGGAGCCTAATATCTGTCAAAAACATATATTTGCACATTTATATTGTTGAAATATTTAAAAAACTTTACTTGATAACTCTTCATACTGTGAAAGGATTCTTAATGTTATACATCTTTAAATTCCAACTCTCTCAAGTGAATTGAGATAGTTCCTTTTCATATCATCTTTATAATAGCATTTGACCACTTCAGTATTTATTAGGTAGACGTTTCTTTGCTATTGTTTATATGTGTGATTAAAAAATCTCATTATAACACATGATCTTATTACAACTATTATAATTTATTTACATATGTATTTTCATATGCAGAAAACACAAATAAATCCCAAGACTACTTTTTAAACCTAAAAATTTGTCAAATAATATCAATAGACATAAATTATGCACTTAATCCAAGAAAAATGATGCTTATTGACTTTTTTAACTTTAATGTCAGAAAACATAGAAAGAAAATTAAAGGAAAAAAATCTCATTTCTTTCACCTGTTGGTAAAAAGAAGTCCATCATTATTGATGAAGTTATTAATATAATCCCATGAGCTGAAGAAGTAATGACATTTTAAAGACTCCTGCTGCCAGCACTCTCAGACTTGGTGTTATTTTCTAATTTACATTAAAGTTACTCTAATAGAAATTAGAACTTAATACACAGCCTCTACAATTGTGCCATCTTGACCCCAGTGGGTTTATGCTTATTTTTTTTTTATATATTTTAATTCATCCTTGCCTACATGTGTCTTGATAACCTGCTATCACTGAAACTTGTCTCTCCAGAAATAAACTGAAGAGAATGGATATTCTAGACTTCAAAGAGAGCTTATAGGTGAGGGAAAGTGAAGCTTTTAATGACTCATGAATTCCCTTGACGCTCTTCTGAATCACCATGAAATACTGTGAATATAATTCTGATCTGTAATACTTGCTTAAAGTAGTAGAGCACAGATTACATTGTTCAAATTCATCTCTTCAAAGACTTAAAATTCCAACTGAATGAAACTACAAAGAAGAGAAAAAACAGGTATTTTGTTCACAAAGTCATAAGGATCTGAGAGACTGATTTTTATCAGCATTTTATCCTAAGAAATTTCCTTGAGGGAGAAAGAAAGAGAATGTAGAGCTTCACAGCAGAGCTATAACATAGAATTTGAAGTGTATTTATGGTTATAATTTGCACAGATCACTTGGTGCTCTAACACCATGCTCTTGATCACAGCATAAATCACACTTTAATTTTAACCTTTGCAGTTCATCAATAGATTCAATATCAAAAATAATTCAAGGCTGACACTATTGGTTTACAGGTAAGTTTAACAAGAATGGGAGGCTTAGTGATGTATTAGTTGCCTTGTCAATTGAGGCATAAAGATTCATGACTCTTAACCTATGTTTCCATCACAAACTCAGTGCTATAAATAATGCAAGCAGCTAATCAGGCATAGAAAAGATATATAGCATCACTGAAAATCAGCTATTTGTACCATTCAAGTTTTTAAAAATTTATTCTATATAAAATCATCCAGTAACATAACTCATATATGATTTGTGCTGACTCAGAACAAACATTCACTGTTAATTTTTAAAGTTTTATTAGTTCCATGGCATAGCATTATTTTTTAAACAAGTTAAAAGTCTTTTCAGATAGAATAATTTACCTTAAAGTTATATTATGATTTATACATAGCATTAATTGTTAAGATTTAAAGTGAATCTCAAGGTAATACTTTATAACTTCTTTTTTTTAATACTTTTACATTAGTAAAGGAATTTCTAAAAAATAGCAACATGAAATAAAAGCTAATGCAAACTTAAGATATAAATTGAAAATTATGATAATGAGAGTTGGGAATTTTTACTCTGAATCTGTATTAGCTTCCTGAGGCTGCCATAACAAAGTATCACAAGCCAGATAGCTTAAACAACAGAAAATGTATTGCCTCTAAATTCTGGAGGCTAGAAGTCTGACATCAATGTATCAGCAGGGTTGGTTCCTTTTGATGGCTATACCAAAGTATCTGCTCCTTCCATCTCTCCTAGTTTCTGGTAACCTTAAGAATCTTTTGGCTAATATATGGGGTTCTTCTTGTACCTTCCCATTGTCTTCCCTGTGCACGTGTCTTTCTCTGTGCCCAAATTTCTGCTTTGTATTAGGACATCAGTTTATTGGATTAGGACTTACCCTGATGACCTCATCTTAACTTGATTACCTCTGTAAAGACTCTAAGTCCAAATAAGATCCCATTCTGATACACTAGGGGATAGGACTGTAATGTAACTTTTGTTAGTGGAGGGACAAGATTCAACCCATAACAGACCCTAACAGGACAAAACGTCTTGAAATAGTATGTTTAGTGAGAACACACAAGATATGATCATGAGTTTTATTCATCTGAGGAAAGCAAGCAGGACAATAATTGTGGAATTAAGTGGGTATTGTTCACATCAACAAAAGTATTGCTTTTCTCCATATTTTACTAATATTTTAACCTTTCAACAACAGTTTATTTATGCAAGAGTTTGTAATATCATGCCATTCAGTAACAATTTGTGGAAATTCATTACTATTTATTAAATATTTTATAATGTGTATCTTGATTTGATAATTAAAAGAAAAAACTAGGAAGGAAGGGAGAATGTAAGGAAGAAGAGAGGAGGAAACCATATGAACCAGCCATAATAAGCTAGTTTGTGCTGCAGAATCTACCAACTCCAAAGATAATGTGACTTAAAATTACAAAGATTTATATTTTGTTCTTACCATATCTTCACAGTGGGTCAGTTAGGGTCTGTTTCCACTTCACTCACTTAAAGATCTAGGTTAATGAAATTTTGTTTTAACTAATCAATCATGAATCATGAGATCCCTCATTTGCCATAGTAGGAGAAGAGTTCATAAAGAATTACACTCCAGCTTTTACACGTTTCATTACAAAGGTGACAAATTTCTTTGGTCAAATAAGTCATATATATGTGCTAAACTTCAGGGGAATGGGAAGTGCAATCTTTCCTATTCCCCCCAAAATAGAACACATATATTGGTCCAAGTACTAAGATTATCTACCATACCCTGTCAACCAAAATTCTACTTTGAAGGTTAAAAAGAATACACACACACATTCTCATAGAATGGAGATGACCTAAGTGCATTTTGCAACATTAGTTTTCATTGTCAAAATTATTTTTTTCGTTTATGTGGTAATATCCAATCTTAGCACTAAAAATTTATTTCTTTGTATTATCTCTAATAATTGTCTTTTAAAATACAAAACTGAATACTATCAATAGACTAAACTATTGGCAATTCAAATATATTTTTGAGAAAAATGATTATATATTATTTTGATAACCTGTGCCAAGCTCTGATTAAATTCCAGGCATGTTAATCTTCTTAATCCATAGCTGAAAATACTTAAATGTTGTGTTACTCTTAGCCAATCTTTTTCCTAAGACCAAAGTTTCTCTGAGACAGAAGGTCCTGAAGTAACTGCAATGCAACATTTGAGTCTCATAATTGAGTCATGTATTACTCTTCCAGCTTCCTCTTTCCATCCCCAAAATGGTGCCTGCCACACACACAATAAAATATGTACTTTAAAAACCATTGGTGTATATCCCCCCCCCTCAAAAAAAAAAAAAGAAGAAAAAAATTCAGCTTACCTTCTGGAACTTTTTACGGAGTATTCCCAAAATTATTATTTCTGAGTACTTCAAAATACTCCAACAGTTAAGATTTGGTTATTTGCTATCCTGAGGTCCTCAGAAAACCTATCCTCTTCTTAGTTTCATGTGTAATTGTACTTTTCTAGTCAGTCTCTTCCACTGAAACTTGAGCACCTTAAAAGCAATGAATATGTAGTATTATCATAAGAATAAACACTACATGAGACAGCATCTAAATAATGATATATAATAAACATTTTTTTCAATGAAGAAGTTTACTTACTTGTATATCTTACACATGGTACTTAAACTTTTCTTATATGAATTTATTTTATAACATAGTATAATGGACACCATAATATGCTATACATACTCTTTTATGTGTATGTACATATATTTGTGAATTAAGATAATGTATGTTTTATATTTTTCTTATTTATTATAAAAAATTTTCTAGATAGTTTGGTGATAAATTGATTTCCCACTACCACTTTACTAGGCCTCAGTTCTTGCCTTATTAATTTAGATTATATCAGACTCTTTCTGTCAGGTGTTTTCCTAATTTTTTTTTGCTTCCTTTCCCACAAAGAAATGAATTTGCCCTAAATTCAAGTCCAATAGATGACATACTATTGCCTACTAGCAAACCTACTTGATGTCAACTGACTGCTGGCCTGAACTTACAAATTTTCTGGCCTCTAATTTCCCCGTCTTCAGGTTCTCCCCTTTTTCTGGAAAACCCTCTTATAGTCCTTTGTTTTAAACTCCAACACCTATGCTCAGGTTCAATAAAATTATCTCTTCCCATATCCTTTTATCTACAACTGAACCAATTTCCTGGCAAACCACTCATTTGAATATCTTCCCCAAGCACATGTCTGAATCCATGGAAATAGTTACTGGGTTCATTTTCCAGGTTTTCCCAATTTTACCTGTCTACTATAATTTTACATGGGCAAGCTTGGTCATGTTCCAGGGAAAAGGCCATCAAAAGTCAACTTTAAACTTATATCTAAGACTCACTATTATCCCTTCTCTTCGAAAACATGGAAATGCATATGAGTAGTTTGCTGGTATTTATAGTGACTTTGAGGAAAAACCAAGGAACACATGGCTAATACAGATGTTTAGTATTTTATGCAGGAGATAACTGGAAAAGAGAAACAAGTAAGAACTAGTTTTCTGGAATACACTGTGGAGCCTTTCGTGATGCACTGCAGTGTGTTCTGACACATTGGTTTTCAGTTGAGAATCATTGTAGTAAATAAATGAATCATCCAAATAATGAGGATTCATTAATAAAAGATGACAACCTTTGATATACTATGTACATGAAGTTATAAAAGTATAGGAACCGACATATTTGAGCAACTAATGAAATAGTTCCTTTTTTTTTCCTTTTTTTAAAATTTATGTTTTATTTCAGCATATTAGGCAGGTACGAATGTTAAGGTTATACATATTGCCCTTGCCTGCCCTCCCCCCTCGGATCAGAGCTTCAAGCATGTCCATCCTCCAGACAGTGCGCATCACACTCTTTATGTATGTACACACCCCATCCCCTTCTCCCCCCTCCCATCTGCCCAATACCCAATAAATGTTATTCCTATATGTCCACATAGGTGTTGATCAGTGAAACCAATTTGCTGGTGAGTACATGTGGTGCTTATTTTTCCATTCTTGGGATACTTCACTTACTAGAATGGATTCCAGCTCTATCCAGAAAAATACAAGGCTGGAAAGTTTGAAAAGCAGGAAAGGACATTAACAAGAAGATGGCTGTAAGAGTAAGATACAGCCCCCACTGCCTCCATCCAGCAAGGAGAAATAACTGTTAAATAAGCATTTCCAGGGCATACTTCGATTTCTTTTCCCTGAGAAAATAGAATAAAAAAATCATAAGTAAACATAGCACCATTTCAGGAAATGACTCCATAAGAAAAACGAAAGATAGAAACTCTTCCCATAGTTGGTTAATTCATTTTAATTCACTTTAGAAAGAGAAAGCATTTTATGTCACAAAGATAAATAATAGTTTTAAAAGAAAACGGTGGTTAACTTTGCTTTACCTCACCAACCTAAGTTTGCATTTAACCAATAAACCAAAATATCTGCTAGCGAATTATTTTCCTGTTTGATGGAGTTACACTGATTAAAAGGTAAAGGAAACAGGATAATCTTTAATGCCACAAGTATTTCTTTTCTGGAGAGCATAAGGCCTATGAAAAAAGAAGTTGAGTCAAGGGATTTGGAGCGGTAAGAGGCTAGGTAATATACTAAAATATTTTGAGAGCAGATCTTATGAATAGAAGAAAAAATAAATACAATAAGAAAAAGAAAAATAGTAAGATTAACATTTATTTAAAAATTAGGATAAATATAAATTCCATTCAGTTTAATTCTTAAAACATCACTGCAAAATATGCATTATTATCACCCCCAACATAGAAATGGGAAAACTGATAAGGACTGAAATTCAAGCCTACTGCTACTTCCAAGAGTACTAATCCTACATCCTAGTTTGGTCAGAAGAGTAATTGTCTAGCATGTTTATGTGAAGTTATACAATAGGTGTAAAATACTTGGGAAATAGCAGTTTAACAGCTGAAATGTAGAAGGAGAAATATGAATGATTTTGCCAAAATGGTTGTCCTGTTTTATAGTTTAAATCAGGGAATGGATCCTAGCTTCATGAGACCAAAATCTATAAAATTATGGGGACTTTTTAATAAAAATACAATATTGTGAAAACAAAATTAAATATAAAATAAATATTTTATATTATTACAGCATAAATTATAGTATCGCAGCTGATTTTCTGTAAGTCATTCCTATACCAGGAAAATATATAATAACTGATATATACAGAAAAAGGACTGAAAGCCATAAATATACCCCAGCAAACCTTGACTAATCTGTTTCCTCATTAGTCATCTCTAATTCATCTTAGCTAGGTAACTGAAAGGCATCCTCTAACATCACCTAATATGATGAAAAAATTGGTGAAGAAGTGAGAATGGAGAGATGGAACTTAATGTGTGGTGATTAAAATAAAACATACTGGTTTTTCAATTTAAAAATGTGAATATATTTCTAGAACTACTTCTAGAACATTAGAAAAGTTTGATTCAATTGAAGAAATTTGAAGCTTAAGTTTCATTTGTGTCATAGGAAATTTGCCACTGAAACACATCTGCAGCATTTATTTCAGTCTGATATTTCATTCTATATTTATTTTTAGGAAAAATAACTTTTGGAAGCAATGAATTTAAGAAAAGAAAACAGTAATTTTAATAATAAATTGTACACTAACTATATTTTTCTCAAAAAATTTAATAATAAAAGTGTAATTAGTAATACTGATATTAGTAGCCATATGAAAACCAAAAGACATAAATCTACTCAAAGAAAAATAACCACAAACTTCAACATTAATCCTAACTTAAAGAAGAATGTGCTAGAAGGTAATGATTTAACACATACAGTTGCAGGAATCACATTGACATATCACACTGTGGAGCATGACATTCCACTTAGACTAAAAGATACTGTGCTAAATACATTTTCCTAACTTTCTATTCCATGATTTTTGTGCTTTCACAAAAAGTGAAGCCATAGGTGTGAAGTATTGGCTCTATTAGAAGAAGAACTTTGCAAACACTCAAATGAGTCCAGTACTGTCTGCTTCAAATAAAATTTTAGCAAACCAAATATCATCCATTTTATAATTAACGCTGAGTGTGCCTATTTTACTCTTTCAAAACTATAATTCTGAAAGGCTAGGGATACAAACATGGTTTTCTAAACTCTGTCTCAATTTACTGACTCAGCATTTCTGCATCTGCTTTAGTGAAAGTGGATTTAAATAACTACAAGCTGATCCCATTTCATGATTGACCATCTCTCTTCTATGACTATATAAGAAACACTTTGGGCCCTTTACAAGACAGGCATGTTTATTCCACTCAGGGATCTCTCTATCACAGACTTGTTTTAAAATGTTTCCCACAATATTCCATCAGCACTTTTCAAAATAACTTACAAATTAATTTTATTTTATATCATTTACATTTATATTTATTGACCTATTAGAATTTCACTGTCCAATATGGTAGCCATTAGCCACATGTGGCCTTAGAGCACTGAAATATGGGTAATTCAAATTGAGATATACTGTAATTATAAAACTCATGCCAGAATTCTAAGGCTAAGTATAAAAATAATATAAACTATCTCATTGGTAAATTTTACATTGATTACTACTAAAGTGATATTTTACATGTAATGTATAATTAAAATATTTCAACTATTTTATTTTACTTTTTTATTGTTACTAATTGGAAATTGTAAATTACCTGTGTGGCTTGCGCTATATTTCTATTAAACAGTGATACACTAGACTACGAAGTCCTACAAAATAGAAACTAATATTTCAGTCATGTCTGTATTTCTCATATTCATCACAGTAAACATTTAATGTAAACATTTAATATGTGTGAATGAATTGCATAAAATATTGTTTTATAATAAAAGATATAAAAAATTGATGCTGAGATGAAAAGCAAGTTCATTCCTATGATTTTGTTAAAACATGTGAATACTAAAAGTAAGTTAGAATATAGATTCTTAAAAATAGTTTTGAGAGTTATGAGAATAAAAATGAATTAAATAAGAGAACATATGCACAAAAGGAAAATAAAAGCTATGTGATATATACTTATATGCATTTTGAATAAAAATACAACCATATTCAAAATAAAAACAGATACTGAAAATTTTCAACACTTAATTAAACATTACCCACCATCTTCCAAACAACATACTATATTTATATTTTATTAATATAATACAAAGATAAGTAGCTACTTATTTTTCTTATCTAATTTATAATACAAGTCATCTGTATTCTAATTTATAGCTTCAATGAGGATTCTAAGTTTTATAGCCAAAGTGATATTTCTGAAGTCTGCATCCAATCACTTGAAACTGACTCCAAATCAAGAGAGAAGAAAATAAGACTCCCCATTGTCTTCCTTTGCATTCTCTTAGGTTTTAGTTCTGGCATTCCATTTGTGGGAATGGATCCCAGTGGCCTCAAGGTAAGGACTATCTGTGGGCAACACAATAAATTGAACCATATTGAGTAAAGTCAGCATGCCATTAGCTTGCTTATTGCCTGCAGAAATTGCAAGTTTTACTGGAAAGGAAATTTACATTTTAATTTGGAATCTCTTGGTCCCAAAGCATACACATAGTTCCTGTCAAAAACCTAGGCTCTGCAAAGAAATATTGCTAAAAGCTGCAGATCACAAGAGACAAGAATGTTTAAAAATTGTGATTCTGCTGATTATTATTTATTTATTCCTTGAGGGTGACCTGATAGAGTTAATTTAATGCATAAATGAAGCTTTTATTTTGCGTTTGTGTGGAGGAGGGTTGAAAGAGGAAAACAAAATAAAATTTCAGTTTGTATTATGTACTAGATACTATCCTATGTATTATTTCAGTTAATCTTCAGGACAATCCAATGATGAGTATATTGTTTTTTCTATTGTAGAGATAATAATACTGGGTGATCTTCATGCCTTAATTATCCTTCTATCTAATCTAAAACTCACACTACATTTCATATCCCAAATCTTTGAGCAATAGTTTTTGTCCTCAGGGTTAGATGAGTATTATCTCCAAAGATTGAAGGAATGCATTTAACAGCACAGACACTTTTTTCTACAGTCCTATGCTTGTTTTTATTCTATATCTCAGCCAGAAAATTGGAATGGCTTCCAGGGGGCTTTCTCAGGGAATGCTAGCCGATCCCTACATTTCTGCTGAATGACTTCTCCACAGAGGAGTTAAAGACAATGCCCCACATCCACAAATTCCTTGTAATATTATCATGCTTCATATATGGGGTTTATTCAGGTACCTACCTGGCTCCTGCTATTTAGTGATTTTGACCAAGAACAGTTTTAACTGATTTTATATCAGTAGTTCTTTTTTCTTTTTACTAATATATTAACCAATCCCCAAAACAGACCAAGTTAACCAAATGCAACTAATTTCATTAAAACACAATCAAAACGTAAAGCGCATAAAGATTATACATAAGTGTCTACAAAATCAAAGAAGATTGACTCACAGTAGGTGACATTGGAAAAATGGAACTCAACACTGGTTCTTTGCTGGTGATGTTATCAGCCAACACCATTGAACATTGCAGTTGGGAAATATTTATTTAAAACTGTCAACAGATGTTAGGATACCATTGTGGATGATCTGCAAGATTTATTGCAACATATTTGCACATATTTCTAACTTCAACCAAAATTATTAGTTTTTTTCTTTTTTCTTTTGTTGTTTGCTATTAATCTCATTGCATTACTATGGTCTTAAGCAAGTTACTCAACATCTATGAGTATTAGCTTTATTACCTTTAAAATGGGAATAATAATGACTCATAGGATCATTTGATAATTAATATAACTATGAGATAGACTCACAGGGCTTTGTCAGAAATTGTTAGTTCCATTTTTCCATAAATATCAGTTCTCATTCTTCCTTCATTCACAATTCACAATTGCTAACTCACATTGTTCCTTCGATTTATACTTCAGAGCACATGTATCTGCTCAGAAGTTTATGTCATCATCCCAACAAGAAGTATTTTACTATACATATATGTTAGCAAAGAGACAATTCTCGAATTATAAAGATCATAATTTCTTTATTTATATACAATATCAGTCAATATTTATTTTACCTAGCATAAAGTATCATAGCCTCATCTTCAATTATATTCAACTGAAATACTCAACCACTTTATATAGACAATTTTGGTTTCTACATGTATGAAAGTTTAAAATAAAATATTTGACAAAACTAGATTACAGATATTAATAGAGCCATAGTATGTAAAAATGTGGTTCTGATATCAGAAATAATATCTGGATCGAAATCCAGCATAAATCATTTAACAGTTATATGATATTGACAAATTGTTTTATATCTTTAAGCCTTAGCTTTTGAAACTATAAAATGGAGTTTTAATATTAACCACAATAATAATTACACCAACTATAACTTATTAACTGCTTTTCCTGTGCCAAACACTTATTTAATCCTCACACTAGTCTTAGTAGTACATATTATTGTCATCTCCATTTTATTAGAGATAACTAACACATAGAGAGGTAGATAATAAGGTCACAAAGCTCATTTTTGGTAGAGTAGAAAATAGAGCATGTGCATCCGACTCCAGAGCCAATCCAATTAACCTGCCTATTGCATTGGGTTGATGTGAGTATAAAATGAAATCATGCATATAAAATGCTTAGCATACTACCTGGTACATACTAAACACTCCAGGTATAATAACACCAATCAAGATTGTAATTATCATCATCAATATAATGATAGGATTGTGTAAAGAGTAAAGGGAATTAGAATGAGAACAATGCTACACATTTGCAACATGGGAACAGAGCATAGAAAGGCAAAGATTAATGCAATTACATTTTACTATATTATTTACAAATCAGCTCTGAGTCTTTTGTCGAACTCTATTGGGTTGCAAACTAAAGACGGTGACCAAGTTTTATTGTATCCAATACCCACGTTTTATTATTTTTAAGCATAATCACCCCCTCCTACACCCACTTCTGAAAAATCAATATCATTTACCCTATTTCATAGCCACTTAAATCAAATTACTTAGAACATGTTTAATTATATTTCCAAAGCCTGAGGCTAATTTAAGAAATTATAGTACTCCTTTGTTTTTTTAGTGTCAATAATATTATCTTCATATTAGAATGTTTCCTACCAAACTAACAGTAAAATATGCAATTTACCTGGAAAAAGAATTCTCAGAATGACATTTAAGTGGCCCTGCAGATGCAAGAAATCCCATACTTCATTAACACACTAAAGAGAATATATAATCAGCTTCTGAGTGAATAACCCTAATAATATTAAATAATTCCCTGGCTCATAATTCAGTAAAAATACAATGGAACTATAACTCACATTCTCAAATCCCAAATAGCCTCCTGCTGGTACATAAAAGTGTCATGTAAACCGGTGTCATTGTTCATAAACAGCAAAGCCAGAGGTTCCCCACTGTGTGAGTACTGTTAGGAGGCTCAGCATTCCCATATCATATCTCAAAATTAGTCATTTTTATTTTTTATTCTCTCAAGAAGCTTATTAATATACACTGTATGAAAATAATTCTTAGCTTATACATGACATTCTTCATTAATGTACTTACAGACTCAATGGTTGGACACTGTTATCAAACTGATTGAAATCTGGAGACCAGAACATCTCTAATGGCACATAGCCATTCTCAAAAGTATAATAACAAATTTTACACTACTTTAAACACTATGCATAGAATTTCTACACTGTCTTCCTTTACCTAAACTACCATCAAACTCTGGAAAGTCACTAAATATTGGGGGTTTGTTATAATGATCACTGTGTAATATCACATACACTTTCAGTTTGCAAGAAACAGAATCATTCCACTTATTTTTACATATGCAGGTTATTAATATGGAGACATGTGGAAATAAGAATAGCAAAGAACTTGACCCTATGATTCAAGCTTACAGACTCTGTAATATCTTTATAAAACAGCAGTAGTTTCAGCACATTAACAACAACTCAGTTGATTGACTTCTGAAGAACAGTGGTTTTCCCACAGAAGCTTGAAATCCTGGTGCAGACCTAGTATTTCACCATTAATACAACTAAACAACATAATGATATGATTAATTAAATTAGTCATCACCTACTTTGCTTGAGTAACTTTCTTTGCCTAGGCCACTTCTTAGGCTGCTGTCTAGTGTGTGTGTGTGTGTGTGTGTGTGTGTGTGTGTGTGTGTGTATGTAAACACACATATATATGGGGGGGGGTGTATTGGCTAGTTCTGGCTAAAATTAGCTGTGTCTTGGTGATAGAGTCATGTTCCAGAACTTAGTTACATGTGTGTAAACACAAATTAAACTATTTCCTCTTGAAGATGTGAAGACAACTCCCCTCAAAAGAAACGTGAAACCAGAGCACATATATAAAACAAAATAGATCCCTTAACTCTAATTTTTTTAAGTCTGTGATGTTCTAATATGAGGTAATTTTTCCATTCTAGTTCATTAATTTAACTATTTATACATAGTAATTCTAGCAAATAAAAATTATTAAATGTCTTTTGGTATAAAATTAATGACCTTATGGATTATCTTTCATTCATGAACAGCAAAGCTGTTAAAATATAATATTGCCTTGCAAAAATTATGAAAATACAAAAGCAATCTTCTCAGTGGCATGAAAATGTGCATTACTTCATTCAGATATATTTTTGTTCAACTATGAATCTTGCAATTTTCCATTTCTTCCTGCTTTCTCTTTCTCCTCTCAGCAAGCCAATAGACTACAATTGAAGAGTTATAGCACTGACTCTCAAGAGGTCTACTCACCTCTCTGTAGGTTATCATAAAAAAGTTAGTTGAAGAAACTTTAAATTGTTTCATTTATGGAAAAGAAACATTTTCTTTCTTATCTGCCACAATTTTTAAAGATCATATATAATAAATTTATTTATTGTCTTATTTACTTTGATATGATGCATAATAAAAGTTATTGAGTCATTATAGGAAGAAATTAAGATAGTTCCTACTATAACATCTAAAGTTTAATAAAGGACCATATCAATTAATTCTTTTCTAATTTGGGGAATATATTGCAGGCATAAAGTATGGGTCATGAAAAATCTGTTACATTTTGTAAAAATTTTTTTTTTTGAACAAGTTTCACAGTATACAATAAAATGAATTGCATTCTTTCTCATCACTAAATATGAAAAACTAAAAGTGATAATAAGTTTCTCTAAGTTAACCTTTTTCTCAGTAAAGGTATATAAATTATTTTAAGATAGTATTTCTCTCAAATGATTTCATTTCAGAGGCATTTTTTCTAGTTAAGAATTATCATCCCATATTGAATAATGTGGGTTACTGTTTTAACACCTTCCCTACACCTTCCAAATCTTATTATTTAGATGTTTCACACCTATAGTTTGCAGTGAAATAAGAAATGTAGAAATAGGGTAAGAAACAACAGTCCTCAATTTTCCTCATTAAATAAAGATTACTTTACATAAAGATTACAAACCCATACTTTTATTGCATTGTACATTAGAGGTTCATTATTCATCATGTGGTTGTCTAATGGTTCTCAAATTCCAAAGGATGGGGAAAGGAGGTAAGAAATTGCTCTACAGAATGTATATGTATATGGCCTTATGCCCATAATGTATATTATAGTCATAATGGGAAGGCTGGGGGTCATATGTGTTTTGATCAGGCTTCCCAAGTGGTTTAAAAATACTGCCAAATAACTTTTTTCTTGAGACTCACTGGCTTTGATTATGAATTGTGTACAAAAACAGTCACATAAGAAAACTATTAACAAACTCTAGAAGATATTGATAATGGCTTGGTCAAAATCTAATCTCTTGATTTTGGAAAAGTAGCGTGCCTAGCTATTTCCTAGGCTCTGGGTGATCTGGAGTAGCCATGTGACTGGGTCTTGCAAATGCAATGTAAGAACGAGTGTTGTGAATGTGAGCTTCAAGAAAAAAATGTGTTTTCCTGATAAAAGGAACAGGTGCTGCCAATCTATATTTATGCTCCTGTTCCTTTCTTTCTGTCTGATTTCTGAAAGGAAGATTAGCAGCCTGGAGGTAAAACAGCCATCTTATGACGGCCACATGTTTAGCAGAGAAGAGAGAGAGATGGAACTGTCAAGCCAGCACTGAACTTTCCGGTTCCAGATTACTTTTTAAGTAAGGGAAATAAGACTCTTACTGAAGACCTTATCAGGTTTCTGTTACAGTCCCCTAAATACATTCCTAAGTAATATACCAGCAATAAAACATTTTTATGTCCTTGAAAGATTGGACTATAATTCCACTTTGTATCAAAATAAGGTAAGAAGAGATTTTCCCCCTTATATTCCTTACTGACCTATTTTTCAATATTCATTTTCCATGCCACCTGCCTCGATTTAGTTTTTTTCACTTAAGGATTCCTTAGATGTTTTTCTATATCTAATAACTTCTATAATATTATTATGGGCAAACTGAAATGGACAGTGGCATTTGGGACATGTCTATAGCCTATCATTAACATGGGAGAGCCCAATTAGCCTGGAAAACTCTAGATTTCTGAATACTTTTCCTTGATGGAGCCTGAAATATAATTTCTTATGCTTTTTAATGATCACTCAGAATCCTGGAAACACATGTATTTCAGGTCATTTTTGATCGGGGAGGGAGGAGGCTAGATAACAGCTCCCCAAACACACCTATGTCCTATTCTCTAGAGCTTGCGTCTATGTTAGCTTACATGCTAAAAGGGTTCTGTGGGTGCAACTAAGTTAAGGAGATAGAGAAGCTGAATTCTCCAGTAAAGTCCCAATGTGATTGCGAGGTCCTTACATGTCAGGGAGAGAGAAGAGGAGATTAGCGTGATACAGCCATAAGCAAGTAATGCCAGCTGCTTCTGGAAACTGGAAGATGCAAAGAATGGATTCTCCCATGGAGTCTCCAAGGCATTCAGCCCTGCCAATACCTTGATTTTTAGCTGTGTAAGTCTCATTTTGGATTTTGACCTCTGAATTTATTATCTCTGATAATAAATTTTTGTTGTTTAAGCCACTAAATTTGTGGTAATTTGTTACAGCAACAATAGGAAACAAATACAATTTTGTACAATGCAGGAAGAATATTATATCCATTTATCATTTGATTCAAAATGGTTCACACTTTTCTGTAGACATTATTTTATAGACAACTTCTAAGGGGTAACAACAAAATGAGTTTTGAACTATATATTTTTCATTTACTTTTCTGTATTTCCATTTAGTCATTTAAAAATGATTTTTTTTTCAAAAATAATTGTCTCCAAAATACAAGTCACAGAAATAAATATTATATTTGGAAGACATACTGAGGGAAATCTCCTTTGAGCCTTAATCTCATTTATCCTTTTTTACATATATCAACAGGTTTTTGTTTAAATTTATAAAAGTATCAGGACTAAAATGTCAACATTTTTGTTACGGGGGTAAGATTTTGTTTGAATATTGACTACTTGCTATTGGTTGCTTAAAATGAAGTGTAGATGCAGAACCACCAAGCCCATTTATTGGTGACTAATAAGAATGACCTTTACAAATGCAGAGTTCTCAGGACATATTGTGATTGAATAGTGTCTCCATATCCAGAGAAACTGAAGCCATTCTGTAGACAGATTACAGAAAAGATGTCCTTTTTTTTTTTTTTCTTTTTGAGTGGAGGAAAAGAAAATTATAAGATAACCCTTAGGCAGGAGAAATAAACTCCATTTCCCATTTCTTTCTGTTACCATGATCCAGTTATTGTTACTGTGAAACAAACCTATGCCTGGTTCTCTTCACTCAGTGCCTAAGAAATACTTGAAATACTCTTAACTGAACAGCCAAATTGATGTCTAGGCATTCACCCAAATTCACTCAAAAGTAGAATCTACCAATGCATGTTCACACATGATAAAACTACTCAGGAAATGTGAAAGAACACTTAGTAAAGAAATAACTGGAGTTATATAGGAAATATCAAACAAGAAAGGTAATTTGGGTAATATTTTAATGAAGATAAAGAGATAGAATATAGCAAGTATTGATCAGAAAGTAATTGATTATTTGCTCTTAACTAGAAGTAAAAAAATAAATTCATGCGTAAAGATAGAGAAACAAAAATATGAGTCTCAAATGTTTCAAGTTGATAACTTTGCTTGTCCACTATTTAAAAAATAAGAAATTCATTTCATATTTTCAAATTTGTTTATTACATAAATGTATTGCATAGCTGTGAGATCTGGGCTTTTAATGTACATATCACTGGAATAATGTACATTGTACCTAATAGGTAATTTTTCATCCCTCACCCACACACCCACCATTCCACCTTTGCATTCTCTAATGTCAATTATTCCACTCTATACAACCATGTGTACTCATAGTTTAGTCCTACTTATGTCATCTCCAATATTGGGAGAGCTGTGGATAATTGAGACAGTGTAGATTAATGGTAATGAATTAATACTTTGGGGCTAGATTGCCTGGGTTTGTATCCTAATTCTTCCCCTAACTAGCTGTGCATCCTTTGGGAATGACAGACTCTGTGTGCCTCAAGTAGCTCACCTATATAATACAGAGATCCTAATAGTAACTACCTCATAGGATTATTAAGCAGATGACCTAAGTTAATAATTGTAAAATGCTTAGAAATTTACTAACACATAATATATATTACATATATTATATATTATATACTATATATGTATACATACACATTTCTTAAAGAAATTTACAGAATTTTTTAACAAGTTTTCAGTGGAAAAAATTAGCTGACACTTTTACTCTTTAATATTGTCTTCCTACTGTTTTATTAAGACCTCTTCCAAATTACATTTCTGTTTAAAATGAGAAAATAAGATATAATACCTCTGTATAATTCATAATCGAAATTCTAAATATTAGTCATAATAAAATTGAATTATAAATTTAGCTAACCTTCAAAGCTTAACAAATTACAGATCTATGATCTGTGTTATTGAAATAACTATGGATAATATGTTATAATTAAATCAAAATCCAATTAAGATTCATAGGTCCTTTCACTTTTAATAATGCTGAAAAAATGCAAGTTTATGTCATAGCTTCTGAAGCATACTTCTGTTCTGAATAACCTGCAAATGTAGATTTTTTATTTAAAGAAACAAAGAACTAACAAGTGTATGGAGAAGCAGCAGTAACAATACCATCTGTGAATTTTGTGAACTTTGGTTAAAGTTTGTGCTCATTAACTAGAATGCGCTCTTCAACTTTGATATTAAAACTATGACAGGTGAGAAATCAAAACTGTTTCATTTATCCCACTGTTTGAGATGCTGAAATGAGAAGTGACATTTGGAATAAGATCAGTGTCATGACCCCTTTCAGGATACAATTTATGGGTCTGTGAATGAACATGTGAATAATATTAAGCAAGCTATCACTGTGTCTGGATAAATATGCCTTAGCCAGAAAATGAGGAAAAGTGGACAAAAACTAACACATCCTTATTCTTTATCTGGTTTATGTGTGCATCTTGAAGAACTGTTGAACATTCAAAAAGGTCAAATGAGGCAAAGTTAAAAAAAGAAATTAGCTTCAAAAATCTTGTCAAGAATATTATTATACAAGAATACATGTTTTGCAGGAAGGGCTTGAAAAGTCTAAATTAAATGAAGTTATAATTAATTAAAACAAAGTATAATTACTTTAGTAAGCAAATTACAGAACACCATGCAGAAATGATCACATCAGCTTAAAAAAAGACATATCTATGTTTGTATATAAACAAAATTGCATTTTAGAATAGGTAAAAAAATTAGTTGAAGATTGATAAAAGATAAAATTTGATAAAGACAAAATTTTGTTAATACTTGGGGAAGGAGGTACGGGCATAGGTTTATGTCATGTAGTTATAAACCACTTTCTGCCTCTTGGATTGGGCAGTGAAATCACATATTAACATGCTTTAAAATAACATAACTGTTACAGTACTATCTTTCATGTTTCAAATATTCTGTTTAATAGGTAAAACAGTAAATTTTCACCTTGGAAAGATGTACTAGGCACCATTTTCCCTATTCTTCCTGCCAAGTACCACTAAAAACCATGCACATTATACGTAAAACAGACATAAGACTCTGAAAGGTGGAAAGAAGAAACCTGGCCAGCTAGGGACCTTAGGACCCAAGAAACAAAGAAAAGTGAGTTCCCTGGGTTTTCATCTTGCCTTGTAAATCCCAGCCTTGATACTAGAGAAACCAGAAACTTGGAAACACAGTAATGGACCAAAAAAAGCCCCATGAAAAGCCTGGTATCTCTAAATCAAGAAAAAGACCTGTCAAGACACAATAACTACTGTATTTCAGCCAACACCACAGAAAAACAATGGCTCTGCTCTCTCCAGAAAAGCTGAGTGGAGAGCATAGACTTCCTTCCTCAGAACACTGTAAAATACTGAGAAGTCTGGTCCTACACACACAAACACATTGGTACATGTATGGCACCTGTGCTGTCAGAGAAAGCAAATTGGAGAATTTGAACTCTCATCCCTGCTAGTTACTAACAAGCCCTCTTTTACCTTCAGTGTCCATGGAGACCAGAGTTCCACTCCCCCTGGCAGTAATAGTAAAAAGGTACTCCTACCCATCCCAGCTGGGGCAGAGTCAGAAGAGACCTAGTAGAGAGGTAGTACTTTCAACATGTTCAGTAGTAATGGGGCTACCCCTCACCATGTCAAGGGATATAATGTGGGACCACAGTTTTATCAGTGGAAGCCAAGTTGATCACCTCACCTAGCAATAATGAGTTCAAGTAAGAAACTTGGACTTCTACCCCCATCCTTCAGAAATGAAACATCACCCCCTTTGCATGCCAGCATGATGTCATAGGAGGCCTGCTAAAATGGGATATTTAAATAAAATGCAGATTCTCAGAATCGAATGCTCATAATATTAAGAATCCATCCAAAACATCACTCATCATAACAAGAACCAGAAAAAAACTAAATCTGAATAAGAAAGATGATCTAAATGCCAATGCTATGTTGTAGATGCTATAATGAGCAATTATGCATATACTTGAAACAAGTGAAAAAATAGTAAATCTACACAAAGAAATAAAAGATATAAAGAAGAATCAAATGGAAATTTAGAAAAATAAAATAGCTAAAGTTTTAGAAAACAATGTGCTCAACAGTAAAAAAGGATAAAGAGGAAATAATCCATCGAATGCGAAGAATGCACACTAGAAAATACCCAATCTAAATAACTGAGAGAAAGAAGAATTAAAAAATATATAAATAGAGCCTGAGAGAAAAATGGAAATATAATAAGATTCATGTCATTGTAGCCTTGGAGAGAGAGGAAAAAGATGATGTGTTTGTAAAATATATACAAGGAAATATGATGAAAACTTCCCAAATTTCATGAAAGACCTAAACTTATACATCAAGAAGTTGAGTGAAACCTAACACAGTATAAACCCAAAGAAATTCACACTATGACCCATCATAGTCACAATTATGAAAACTAAGACAAAGAAAAATATCTTGAAATTAGCAAGAGAAAAATGGCATTATTAATAAGGAAAAACAATTTAAATGACAGTGGATTTTTCATCAGAAACCATGCAGGTCAGCAGCAAGTGATACACTTTTTCAGTGCTGAAATAAAGGATTGCCAATCCCAATCCTTACTCTGTGGTCCCCAAACCCTGGGCTGCAGACCAGTACCAGTCCATGGCCTGTTAAGAACTGGGACATATGGTGAGCAAAGCTTCATCTGTATTTACAGCTGCTCCCCATTGCTCAAATCACTGCCTGAGCTCTACCTCCTGCCAGATCAGCAGCAGCATCAGATTCTCACAGGAAGATGAACACTCTATTGTAAACTACACATCTGAGGCATCTGGATTGTGTGCTTCTTATGAGAGTTTAATGCTTGATAATCTGAGGTGGAGTGGAGGTGGACCTGAGGTGGATGTTAGCGCTGGGGAGAGGCTGCAAATACAGACTATCATTAGCAAAGAGGTTTGACTGCACAGAGGCCATAATAAGTCAATTGCTTGCAGACTCATATCAAAACCCTATCAGTAAGTAGCAAGTGACAATTAAGCTGCATCTGATGGCAGACTTTACAGTGGCAAATGAACATCTCACTCAATTGTAAAGCTATATCTGGTAGCAGGTTTTAAGTCTTAATCTGACACTTATTTTAGTTTGTGCATGGCCGGCCCATTATTTTATTTACCACTTCCATCCATGCCTCTTTCCGCTGCTGTGCACTTGTCTCAGTCACAATTTTGGTGATTCTACAAGCTAACCCTAACAGAAATTAATACAAAATAAACATTGCTGAAGAGCTTCTTTGAAAAGGGGGAAAACCCAGAGATGAGACAGCAGAAAGTTCTAAGACTGCTAACAAAATTTAAGCTGCATTTAAAATAAAATACCAAGAGTCATACTTAAATTATGGATTAATTGTAACAAGTCATTCACATTCTCCAAGCCTGCTTTGTATAACATGTGGCAACAGGCAATCCAATGAAGCCATGAAACCTTCACAACTGCTTTGAGACATGAAGACCAAGCACCCTTCATTAAAAGGCAAGCCTTTGGAGTTTTTCAAAAGAATAGAATATGAATAAGAAGAGGAGAAGCAATTACTAAAGGTCACCATCTCATCAAATGTGTCTACACTGAGATTGTCATTCTTAGCGGCTAACCGAATTGCTAAAGCTAAGAAGCCCTTTACTATTGGTAAAAGTTGATTCTGCCTGCTGCTAAGGACATTTGCCATTAACTTTTAGGATAGGTTAGAGGTGAAAAGGTGGCATATGCTCCTCTTTTGGATAGCACCATAACTAGATGAATTTATGAAGCAGCAGAGGATAGTGAGGCACAATTGTTAGAGAGAAATAATGAGACATCATGGTATTCAATCCAGGTTGACAAGTCTACTGATGTTGACAACAAGGCAATAATGCTTGTTTTTGTGAATGTATTTTTCAGGAGGATGTGCATGAGGATATATTATGTGCACTTTTGTTGACAACCAACACCACAGCTGCAGAAATATTCAAGTCTTTGAACAATTGCATATCAGGAAAATGGAATTGGTCATTTTGTGTTGGTATACGTATGGACTGAGTGGCTGCCATGACTGGAGGGCTTTTTGGCTTCACTACTTGGGTCAAAGAGGTCACTTATGAATGTGATTCTACACACTGTGTCATCCATAGAGAAATTCTGGCTAGCCCAAAAATGTTGCCTGAACTAAACAATGTTTTACAGGATGTGATTAAAATTATCAACCACATTAAAGTACATGCCCTTAACTGACATCTGTTTCCACAACTGCATTAGGAGATGGATGTAGAGCACACATGTCTTCTCTTACACATAGAAGTGAGATGGATTTCTAAAGGTAGATCACAGAATTTTTGAGTTATGAAAGCTGCCAGAGATTTGTTGTAGAAAAACAGCCACCACTGGCAGCACATTTCAGTGACACAGAATGGGTCACAAAACCTGCTTACTTGTGTGACATATTCAACCTGCTCAAGAATTCAATCTGTCACTTCAAGTGAGAATGACAACTGTGTTAAAGCCGGAAGACAAAATGGCTGCATTAAAAGCCAAACTGGAATTAAGGAGGTGATGCGTGAACATTGGGATTTTTGACATGTTTCAAACATTAGCAGAGATTTTTCAGAGACTGAGCCAGGGCCTTCTTTCTCCCTGCTGGTGCATAATCACATATCTCAGCTTTCAAAAGAGTTTGAGCATTACTTCCTAAACACAGAAGACCCTGGGACTAGGAAGGAATAGATCCATGACCCATTTGTGAATAAGCCAGGTGAATTGACATTGTCCATGCTAGAATAGGATCAACTGCCTGAGATTGCAAATGATGGTGGCCTTAAAAGTATGTTTGAGACAATTTCAAATTTCTATACATTCTGGATTAAAGTCAAGGTGGAATGTTCAGAGAATGCCTCAAAAATACTGAAAAGCCTGCATCCATTTCCAATATCCTATGTTTGTCAAATAGGGTTTTCTGCAATGACAGTAACCAAAATGAGACTATAGAGTAGACTGGTCATAAGCAACACATTTTGGGTGTTACTGTCTCCTATCACCCCTAGATAGAACCATCTGGTTGCAGGAAAGCAAACTCAGGGATCTCACTGCTTCTGCATTATGGTGAGTTGTATAATTATTTCATTATATATTACAATGTAAAAATAATAGAAAAAAGTTCATAATAAAGGTAATGTGCTTGAAACATCCCCAAACCATCCCCCCCCACCTGGTCCCTGAAAAAATTGTCTTCCATGAAACTGGTTCCTTATGTCAAAAACAGTAGGGACTACTGCCTTATAACCAGTGAAAATAGTGTATGGTAGATCAATTTCCTTCAATTATTATTTTTTAATTTTTCGTTAGCTTTTTTCAACCATTTATTCTTCCAGATGATATCAGAATAATTTTGTAAAGTTCCAGTTTTTACATCAAAGTTTCAAATGGAATGAATTTAAATTTGTATGGAATTTTATACTAAATTAACATTTTTATAATATTTTATCATCTAATTCAGGAACATAATATTCTTTCAGTTTCCTAATGTCTTCTCTATGTGTTTGACCACTGGTACACCTATCAAAAGCATATGAGAGAAGATAGCTTGCCAGTCTGAAAATGAAAAAGGGAAATTATTTTCAAATCTTGATTTCATGTTGCTTGGTAATTTTTTTCCTTCTTCATTTGGTCACATCCTAGGTTAACATATAGTTGTATTTGGCTACTGTTGTTAATACTACAAATTATTTATTTTTTACTACTTCATTATTTAGATATTTGTTGACAATTTTTATGAAAACTACTGATTTGGCTACAAACTTTTGTACTGAGATACTTTTTTGAAACACTATCTTATATGAAATATTGTTGGGTAGTATTACATATCTAGGGTATGGGTATTTCCCAGACTTAATTAAAACCCCCTACTTGCCACTTACTATGTAACCTTTGACAAATAAGTTAACTTTGAGGGACATAGTAGGAGAAATGGTTTAGGGATCAATGTGGCTACCTCTTAGTAAACCCAGGAAGAATGCTAGACAGCAACTTTGCTTTCCATTTAGATTATAAGATATGTAGCATCTATATTCAATAATGTATTCAGGTGAAATTCTGAGAAAGAAAGAATAGTGTCACTGTCCCTTAAAGAGATTTTCTCTTTCATTTCAATTAGAACAGGAACATATGCTTATATAAATATTGCAAAATATAAATAATCAAAAAGAACATTATAACAATTTATAATAGCACAGATAATCATCACAGATAATTACTCTTAAAATTGTATATATTTGTACTGTCTTCATTCTGCAACCCTTAAAGTAGGCAAAGATATTATAAGCCAGGCATGAACATCATTGACCATAAAGGAAAGACTGCTCATTAAAAGATTTATTTATAGAAAAAATTTCAAGCCATAAAATAGGAAAAGAAATTATTACTTTTCTATGAAAAAAATTAATTTATGTTTCAAATATATAAAAATCAATACATCAATAGGAAAAGCAAGAAACACCCAGCAAAAGCTTTGAATGGGTACTTTACAATGTAGGGAATCTAAAAATAGTGCACATGCAAAGACACACAATGGAACCACTTTGGCATTACCAAAGTAAAACCACTTTGGCATTACCTTTGTAAACTGAACATATGCATATAGAAGAACACAGCAAATCCACTCATGGCTGTATGCACATAGCAGAAAAAAATATCAACTGTGCTATATCCCGTGTGGGCTTGATGGGTGTGGGACTTGAGGAATACTTCTGGGATGGTGAGTTGTGCTATATCTTGATCTGAGTGAATACAGGTTTGTTCACTTTGTGAAAATTCACTGAACTGTATACATATGATATGTATACTAACCTGTATGTTGTGCTTCCATAAATTTTCTTATAAGAAAAACAAAAAGAATACTACTACCCTTTCATATTAAATCTCATTATTAAAAGTCCAGGCATGTATACATTGATAAACCTATAATAAATCTATCTTGTTCATGCTGTATCATTCTTTTATGATGTTGATAGATTAATGTGTTATCATTGTGATAAGAAATTTTGTATAATCTTACATTTTGTGATATATTTGTTTTATTTTGTCAACTATGTTTTCTTCATATAATGTGTTTGAAATATTCATAGACATGAGAGGCATATTTAAAGTTAAAAGAAAAAAAAGACACTAACCAAGATATGTAAAGTACACACCTGTAAGATCATCTGTATTTGACATCTCTTTTAACAAATATATTTTAGTGTCATTGATGGTTACACATGTGTAGATTACCTAAGTCTACTTTATTTAACTTTAATACCTGAAGTGGTTCTACTATTTTAATTTATGTGGGGAGGTTGCACATATCTTTTACTTTGACTAAGGCTGTGATTTTTATTTTGGCCAGTAAAACATGAGTGAAATTGAGGCATGGACTCCAAGAAGAAGCCAAGAAGGGCAAGCATGTGACTCTTTCCATGCTCTCTGCATTATCCCTTCTGTGGTTTATTGTAAAGACTTCAGATAGTCTAAAATATTTTTATCACTCTGGGTTCTTATGTAAAAATGATATGGAAAAGAGTTAATATGTAAATACTAATATATGACAATTTTGTAGTCTAAGAAAAAAACAAATTCTGACTCATATGACTATTTAACCCTAATGAGAAGTTAAGAGAAACAGCACAACAAAAACATAGTCCTCTTTCCAGAATCCTACTTCTTAACTTCCAAACTATCATTGAAAATACAAAACTACAGTTTTTGAATATTCATTTATGTATCTAAAATAAATTTCAGAAAAAATTACATTATCAAGAGGTTAATATACCACATTGTCAGTTTTCCACACAATGATAATATCAAAATACTATAAAAGTAGATAAGAATAATGCCCATTACATGCCTGTCCTGGTCATTGCTGTTAATAATGACTTCCAAGAGATATTGGAAATGAATCCGAATATCTAAATGTGATTTAGTTTCACAAAAGAGGTGACAAAAAATTATTTGAAAATGAATATGTGTCATAAAGTAGTAAAGAAGGTTTTTACCAAAGGAAATATGATAATTGATTAACTATTTAGAAAACAAAATTTTTGACTCATAGATAGACAATATGTCATTGATATAATTTCTAAATATACATTCATGATACATATAATAGATAAAGCTGTAAAAGAACCAGACACTATAGTTGAATATTTGAGTCAATGAAACAAAACTATCACTGTGAACAAATACTTAGAAATAAATAAAATGTAAGTTTGATAGATTTGTTTGATAGATAAATTAAAAGATTTTACAGTCCTCAAAATAACACAAACAATTAAAGGCAAACAACTATTGAGAAATCCTGGCTAGAGCTGGAGCCCATTCTACTAAATGAAGTACACAAGAATGCAAAAACAAGCACCATATGTACTCACCATCAAACTGACATTTAACTGACTTAACTGACCAACACTTAAGTGCACATATAGTAGTAACATTCATCGGTGGGAACAGGGAGAAGAGGATGGGTATATTCACACCTAATGGTGTGGTATGCATTGTCTGGGAGATGGACACACTTGAAGCTCTGACTCGGGTGGGGCAAAGGCAATATATGCAACTTAAACATTTGTATCCCCATAATATGAAAGAAAAAAATAAAAAATAAAAAAAAGCAAATTTATATCATAAATAACTTAAATATGGAAAACATCTCCTATATAAATTGTTTTAACAAACTAATAATAGAATGATTAAATTAAAAATTGGGCAAAAGACATGAATAGAAAATTGGCAAATAATACATACAGATATATATGTATAGTATATTGTTTAATATTGCTAAAATAAAAATATATATTTTATTATTAATCATTTTGCCTATGAATTATGAAACTTTGTCACTTATATTGCTGAAGAAATATGCTAACACAGGCACTCATATCCTCTTTGTGACTAGATATGTGTAAAACCTCTGGGAGAGTATATTGCAGTACATGACAAAAATCTTAAACATAACCATATTGTTTCACTCAATTAACTTTTTAGCATTCTAACCTTAAGAAATAAGTTGGGGTGCTCTTATAGCTATCATTATAATTATCTTTTTAATATATTGCCACACTAAATTGTTTTTCTTGGGGCTACAGTGTTTTATTATAAAAATAGAATAAATATTTTGAAAACAAAACAATTCTTTCTAATTTATTGAAAATTTTTGTTATTTTTACTGTTTTTGTGTATGAGTCATATGCAATTAAATTGTCAGTGTTAGTTGTAATAATAAGAACATCAAAAAAGATTTTCATGAACCAACTGCAAGGTTTTGACGAGGGGATCACTCATCACCTAACATGACAGCGTGAGTTGCCAGAGCACCACACAGCTTCCAAGGTAAAGAGATATGTGAGTTACATATACTTCATGAGGCCCCAGGCTCAAAACTAGCATGAGTAAAATACAACTCACATGGCAGTTAATGTGTTAAATTATTATTTATAAAAGTGATTTAGAAATATCTTGCATGTAAAAAACAGGAGTATCAAAATAATTTTTGAGATGTTCAAGCTATAGAATGTTCTGCATCAAAGAAATATCATCTACTCTAATGAATTTCAAGATGTGACATATTTTCATGACATAGAGATAGGTGGTAAAACACAAACCAAACATAGGAAACATAAATCTCAGCTATTTATAGTGGGGTTTCCTTAACTTTTGAAAAATCAGATATCATCTATATGACATATTTATAAATAAATTCATATATATATCACAATACAATTTTAAAATATTAAACACATTTCTACTCAGTTCCTTTTCACACATTTTCTTATTATACTGTGACTTTTGCTTATTAAGTTAAAGGCATGTATTGTCTCAGGAAGCCAATGCATTCTCAGAAGTCAGACATTAAATATCCAAATTATTCATATGTTTTATGTACCAAAATAGTCATGAAACTCATGAAATAGACAATGATTTGGAAAATTTTCCAAAAAAATGTTTTAACTTCCAAATATACAGCAATGTTGAATATACTTTACAGGGAGCATCTGCATACTGTCCTAGATTTTACTACTAATATTTTACTCTACTTGATTTACCACAGTTTATCCATTTACATATCACTCTATTTGAGTTTTGCATGTTTTCTAAGTAAATTAATCATATGTTCATGATATTTTTATACTTTATTGTAAATATTTCATCCTGTGTGTCACTAACAAGGAAACTTGAGTTTAAGGTCTAAGATATAAATGATGCAGAGCCTGCTAAACCCTAACAACAAGTTGGTAAGAGAACAAATGGGAGACTGTAGCACTTCATCATCTGTGTTATATAATGTTATCTAGCAGATGACACAGATCTAGAAAAGAAAGCAATACAAGAAAACTTGTTTTGCCTTTGGTCCTTATAGAGGTCCCAAGTCCCAGTGGAGAAAAAAAGAAGTGTGCAACACAAAGCCCAGATAAAAGATTCAAGTTCAAGTAGATGACTTTGCCTTTTTTTTTCCCTGTTGAAGCTTGAAGAAACTACAGATATCTCAAGGAAGTTTGCTGTGCCAAGATGATCACCTGAGTCTCCTCTCTGCAGAGAAAAGTATGAGAGAGCATCAAAATGTTTTGGAAAAACAAGCACCACATATACTCACCAGCAAACTGGTATTAACTGAGCAGCACCTAAGTGGACACATAGGTACTACAGTAATAGGGTATTGGGAAGGTGGGAGGGGGGGAGGGTTTATACATACATAATGAGTGAGATGTGCACCATCTGGGAGATGGTCATGCTGGAAACTCAGACTTGTGGGGGGAGGGGGGAAAGGGCATTTATCAACACCTTAAAATTTGTACCCCCATAATAAGCCAAAATAAAAAAATATTGGGAAAAAAAAAGACAAAAAAAATGTTTCAAAAAGAGTGAAGAGTGACTGAGAAGGGTGTCTACAAATGTACTAATAAAAATATAAGGAAAAAGAAAAGAGCTTATGATCAATGACCAGGGACTGGGAGAAGACAAAAGATGGCTTCGGGTCAGGTACTCACTCCGCACTGATATATGGAATTCACTTAGCTTTGCTGTTGTGTATGTCATCCTTGGGAAGACAAGACAGTGAGAGGAAACCTGAAATTGATTAAACATGAAATATCTTGGAAAGTATAAAACTAATCAATTCTTTATAGAAATGAATAATTTTTGTTTTCTACTATTAAAAATAAATGAATATTGAAAATAAGAATATGCTTAGAAAAATTAACACATTTACATATATTTCATTCCTGAAGGTTCTTTTGCTTGTTTTTTTTATTTTTTTTTGCCAGAATATTTTCTAAGACTAGATTCTCAGATACATGGCAAAAACTTGTTTAATAAAAGTAGAGAAAATAATACATTTAGCTTGGAAATATATGCTGTCATTTTTATTATTTAGAGAAGAATCTTTTGGGGTCCAGAAAATAGAAAAAGTATTTATATTTGAACATTAGTTGCACACAATTAAGTCCAACCTTGAATAGGGAAGGACTTGGGCTAAATTTAATCTGTTACTAATCAATCAAACTGGGATGTTCTACATTATCTCTGTTTAAATTTTCTCCTTTACCTCCCAATCTTTAAAAAACTTTGTTTTTCCAAATGAAACAGTCTCATCTCTATGTAGTAGGGTAATAGGTTTTGAACCTTTTTTCATGCTTGATATAAAAATCACAGGCACACCTAATGGGCAGATCTAATGAGGGTACACATACTTGAAGCTCTGACTAGGGTGGGGCAAAGGCAAAATATGTAACCTAAGCACTTATACTCCCGTAATATTCTGAAATAAAAACAAAGAAACAAAAAAATCACAGGCTGTAGCAGCTACCTGAGTGGGCTAGATAATGATGTAAAAAGAAAAATAATATAATATATGGCAAGGACTCATTTATTTAATATAATGGAATATAAAGCATGAGTAGTCCTTGAGGGTTCTCAAGGTTAATGAGATAAAATAATCTTCTGTAGTCAAGGAGGGTAGAGGTTTGCATAGTATCTATAGAAATGTGACATTATTTTTGGTTTCAAGCTAATAAAACCTATCCTCAAAGAATATTTTCCATGATAGTTTTCTCAGATAATTTAAGAAACAAAGAGATGATATATATTTTCTTTTGAAGTTGTCTCTGTCTTTTCAAATAATCTAAAATGAGCATATGTTAATTTGCCACCACCTCCTCCCCAAAAATTGATGACAGTGCTTTAAAAACTCTATAGTAGGTTAATAATTTTGTCTTTTTACTTGTTTTGATCATAAAAGTTCTTGATAAATATTTTTAAAATAAAGAATATTGTGTCAGTCAGGGTTTGTACTGATACACTGCAAAAACAAATAACCTCAAACTCTTAGTGCCTTATATCAACACGTTTATTTCTTACTCAAATGTCATGTCTGTGCATATCAGCCTCATCTTGCTGCACTGCGTCTGTATCCTAGTACTAAACTCTATCTGGGTACATTCAAAGTCATTGTGAGTGAGAGAAAATATACATGGAAAATCATGCAGTGGCTTCTACCATACTTCTACCAAGAAGTGACGTATGGCACCTCTACTCACATTTCGCTGGCCAAACCAGGTCAACCCTGAGGTCTCCAGGGCAGGGCTATATAATACTGCTTCAGAGAGGGCACAACAGGAAGAAAAATTCAATATTTAGCAAAGAGTAATGAAACCCATCATAAGCAATAATCCAATATGACATATAATAAATATATTAACTTCACATTTAGGCAATTTTGAATTTCATTAATATGTATAATACATGTTAATGGAGTTGGGAATTTGGACTAATGGTTTCTGATCAATTGCTTCAATATCTTATTAAGGTGATCATATATGCTGATTTTGCTCACCCAACACCCATTCAGTTTTCTACTGGTAAGAGTGGCTGAAATGTCTTTGGGGGACTACATTTTGCACACTTTGGGTACATGTATTCCAGATAATGCTGCACCTGTAGCACCAATTTTACTGTGTGCTACCCTGCCCTGGGTAAGAGAGCATAAATACTCTGTAGCCACAGTGGTTGGTTCATGAGTAGGTATGTGACACGTTTGTCCAAACAGTGCAATTAGATCCACTCTGGCCACTTGATTCACATCAATTGAAACATAACCCTTAAGATATTTCAATCAAAACCTCTCTTGGATATGCACAAAATCTTGTAAGAAGAAACTTAAACAAAATAAAAATTCTCTCCTTTTCTTTTCTTTCCTTTCTTTTTATTTTCTTGTGTTGGCTGGGATCTAACCTGGGAAGATGTAGGCCTACCTTCTTGCCAACATCTTTTTACTATGTCACCATGTCAGTGAATTAAGTTAAAAGATGAAGAATTAAAAGATGTAGAGATGATGAGGCCTGATGACATATGAAAGCACAAAGAAAAAGCTGTACCTGAAAATGGACAATATGAGAAAAAATAAAGTCAATGGCAAGGACCCAGTTGTGGAATATGTAAACTACGAAATTAGATAACCTATGAAATAAATGTACTTTTCTTTTAATAGTCAAATGGAAGTGAGTTTTCTGTTTACCTGCAAAAAAAAAAAAAAAAAAAAAAAAGCCCTAGTTCTTTCAAATGCTTTTCAGAATAGCACACAGTGAGGTTTTATTTAGTGAGGTTTTACTGTTTCTGCAGCTGCTAATTTGCCATAATTATGAGGCTCAGACCTTTTTAATCTTGGCAAAGGCACAGCAGAACTGGCTTCCATGAAAGGAGACAAAACAATTTATTCATGTTGATCCTGGAGGTAAGACAACATAAATAGGCCTTCAAAGCTGTGAGAGGGGTCAATATAAATTTAATAGGACCCTAGAAGTCATGAACAGAGAAGATTTAGGATAATTATTTGAAAAGATAAAAGTCCATGATTTTCCATGTCGGTCTAAAGACATGAATCCTTGGATTCAGAAAACATGATGAATTCAAGAAAAAATAAGTAAGTTTTCAGTGGAAATCTCTATCATATATACCTATGTTTTAATTACCTAGATATCACTTTTTTTCCATAGAATATTATACTCAAGAATTATGATATCATGTCTAGCCTTAAGCTTTTAACTTTGTTTTTGCTCAAGGGATTCTAATGTATTGCAAAAAGCAATCACTCACATGCAAAAAGCCTGCTGGATAACGACCTCTGATATTTTCTAAAAAATTTTATCTTTTTTGATAAAAGTATCATTTCTATAAAATCCTCATCAAGGCACAGATCAGGTTTTTGGTGTCTGCCTTCTATTCAATAATCTATAAAAATTTATGGAAAGGATAGCCTTTTATTGTGATTTTCAAAGAATTTAACAAGAAAATATATATTCTTAATCTTTAAACCCCTGTGCTTTAAAAAATCTACTGGAGATATCTTTACATCCTTCGTAAGAATCTAAATCCAGAAAAATAGATGTTAAATTAGTTTTAACATCTAAGAGCAATGAATATTGTACTAATTATTTTAAAACTTATGCCTTAACCACAAAGTATGTTTTTCTTAATGCATAAATGTTTTGTGAATATCTAATTTAAAATAAATTAAAAGGGGGCTTATGTTATCAATGTGCCAGAAAACTAGTCAAAGCAGAATTTAATTTATATACCTTGTGAGATCCACTTATAATATAATATAGGGTTAATTTTATAACATGGAAATTTAGTAAAATATTTGAACTTGAAATTACAAATAAATGTCTGCTTATTTCATATGCATGTTAGAATATTGAATATATGTTCTCATCAAATGATGCAATATATGATTTGCTTTTTTGATGGCTTGAGGTAATAGATGAGAAGAAATGAAAAAAAAATGATAAGCCAAGGAATGTTATCATCCTACATTGAGAACTTTTAAGCTTAAAATTAAGTACAATATTTAAGGATAATCCAAAATACTTAATTTTTAAAGTAAAATATTATGATCTGGGCCACCAGAAACAACTGATTATCATATAGTTATAAGATTGTATATAAAAAAGTCACAGTTCTTAATGAACAAAGTAGATGATGGAGCTTAAGAGTGCACTAGAAGTTAAAGTTTATGTAATGCAATTAATCACCAAATTGTGAAAATAAAGCTGGTGCAATAGTTCTATTGGATCAGGAACCATAGGCTAAGAGTAGCTTGCATGGATTCAAAGTTTTTTCTATGTGTTATACTACTAAATCACCCATTTAAAATTGACATCATATATCTTATGAAAGAGGAGATAAAATTCTATAGATTTTTGCACTCATTTACTATACTCAATTCCCACATTGCTTCAATTAACACTAAGGGAAATTTATTCTAAGTAACATTACTAGGTAAACTTTTAAAAAATGTCATTTCCAAAGTAAGTGGCATATTTTTAATTTTTTAATGATTAACACTAAAATTTAAGCAGTTTTCTATTACAGGGTATCTCAGATTCTTTAAATCAACTACTACTTTTTCTGAATCTATGAGATGGAGATATAGAAAGAAAAAATATATCAATAATATTTTTAATTTGACCCCTTGTTGTCAAAGTCTCTAATACTATTGCTTAAAACTTCTGTAAAGCAATTATGGCTTAGACTACCTAGTTTATTTCCACAACTTATGGGGGGATATCATTTTACTGGTTTTGTAGTAACATTTACATTTTATGTTATATGTTAATCATTAACCAGTCTGGAATTACACAATATATCTTTGAAAATATAAGTGTAATTTTTAAAAATATCACAAATAGATCACTATACTGATCAAAGGTAAGATGGATATTTTTATATTTCATTTTCACAAGTTTACAACTTTACATATCATTGGAATAGAGCACATCAAACCTAAATTTACAAAATATGTAGAATGATCATATTTGTAGCTTATAAGTATGTTTTAAATTCTTAAAAGATGGTGAAGGATTGCATTAAATTTTATATTTGGGCCCATTTTTATTCATTACTTATTAAATACTTTATTAGGTTTAAAAAGTGAAGTTATTTTTTTCTCTCTGGATCCAAGCTTTCTCATTGACACAGTAAGAGCAGCACTTTTAAGTGTTAGTTCAGATAGTTTGAGGAGCGGTCAAGTGCACAGCAGGAAATTCAAAGAATGTGAAGCAGAACAGGGAAGATTCTTCTGAATTTCACATCCCAAGAGGTCAATACCTAGTGCCCTTTCTGGATCAAAATAAAAATGAATCAATTAAATTATTATGCAATTATGTAAATTCTGATTTAGAATCATTACATTTTCTGTACAAATATTTATCAAGATTTTTAAAAAGTTTAGGGCTCTGAACTCATCATTTAAGGTAAACTACAAATACATAAATATTCCTTGAGCATCAACAATATTAGCAAATAATTACAACTGGCATATGTAATAAGCACTAGTTATAGTTAATGTATGAGATAATTACAATGCTTTGCTAGAAAATCCAATAAATCCCAGAATTATTTTCTAAAATCTATTTTTATGGAAATTAGAACTTGAATATCCCATTTACTACAGGAGGAGGAACTTTAGAAGTTTTTCTGACATACTAAATCAAAAAACTATGTCGACTCATGAAAAGTAATTGCTTGTGAAGGGTGAGACAAACACTTTATTTTCTAAAACTGAAGAGTTTAATATTAAAATGTAGCAAACTTCATAATTTTCAAAACAAACTAAGTTTAATAATATGCAGGTACCTTGTTTTGACATAGAACTCAAGAAAATAAGCAAATATAACAACATTTTAAAAGATATTTTATACATTTTCAAAACCTGATTCACTTACAGAATAGCTTTACTTGAAATAAAATATTTTATTCAGATTAGCTTCCTTAGTGTTGTTTTTTACCCTATCATATCTTAACACTATAATTTTTTTCAATTCCCTTTTACTGTTATTTATTGTATCAGTTATTCAAGACTATACAAAAGATTATGCAAGGTAGTATATCTTAAAAAGCTTGAGTTCCACATAAAGTCAATCATCTGGTCTCAACCAAATTGGCAACCATGTAAGCTACTTTGTTATTAATTCAATACAGCCAAATTTTTCTTAACATGACAGTTGATTTTAGCTCACGTCCATATTTTCAAGTTTAAAAACAAAGAATAAATGCAAAGAATCTAGGTGCATGAAAATTTATTTATTATGTAACAATTGAGTTTGGATTTCTCAGCTATATTAGATTTTTTTATGAAATATTTTTAATGTACTTTTTTAATTTGTTTAAATTTTAGCAAGGTAATACATGGATAAAAATTTTGGGAAAAAGCTTTTATTCTTGTTAAACTATTATAACTGTAATACTAGCCTCCCTTATGTTTTGCAATTTAAAATTTTACTACCTTTCTGATATGATATTGACTTACACTGACCACTTTTATACTTTTCATCCTTCTCTTACCATACACTTAAAATATTACTTTATACCCCTGCTTTTTAACCTTTTGATGTTTACTCTAGTTTTATTATTAATTGTTTCACTGGCCATAGATACTTTCTCTCAAGTATGTACTTTGAAATATAAAATATTTAGTTCCTTTGTTTTTTTCAGCAATACTTATACACTCCCCCCCCAACTTCTGTATTCTGTATGCTATTTTCCTCTTTTTAAGACTGATATCATATCATTTTTTATATATAATTAAGAGTATTTTAAAAGGTTGGCTAGAATTTTATTTTAAAAGTTGAAATTAATCAATTATAAATTGGTATGGCAAGGAAATAATTTTACTAAGTAATATATCACAAGTATAACTTTAGTAGGATATTTATTTTACTTGGAGATTCCAGTAATATGTTATTTCTTTGTTTAATCATCCTAGATTTCAATAAAAATTTGTTTCTATTATTTTAGAAGGAGATCAAGTATATGAAATCCCAACCCTATTGTTTCACTTTAATTTTTCTTCATTTATCTCTTAAATTGGAATCATTAGTTCTTGCATCCTGTGCCTTGCTTTCGTTTGATATACTCTTGTTTTCTGGGAAGTTTCTCAATTAAATTATCAAAAATAGGCAAGTAAAAAATAAAATCTTAAATTACTCCATGTCATAAAATATCTTTACATAATGCTGAAAACTTCTCTATCTTACTTGATATGGAATCTAAGTTGGAAAAAAATGTTTTCTCTAAAATACTAATGCATTGATCCATTGTGTTCTTCTAATTAGTATAACTGATATATCCTTTAATGGATATTTGTTTTTATTTTTTGCCTTTTTTAAAATGATTACTTTAAAACAAGGATGCCCAGGATTGAGTGGTTTTCTTGCATTGTAAGGGCCACACAGTGGCCCGTTTTTTTTTGAAGTTCAGGTCTTTAATTTGAAGTAATTCTTCTTTCTCATTGCTATTCTTTAATAATTTTATCCTTTTATTTACTCTTATCTGTGAGGAGTTGTATCTTTTGAAATGAATCTTTTTATCTTATCTTTAACTAATTTTTTATCTCTGTTTTATTCCTTTAAGTTTTTGGTTATTTTCAGCAGCCTTTCTCTTTTAATTTTCCGTTTCTTGTCCTTTGCACAGAAACTTCTTCAGTGGATGTAGTATGAAAACAAACCAACAAAAATTCTGAGATAATAATCAGACTGTTTTTACATTTATTTTATTGTTCCCCTACTGTTCTTTGAATAATTCATATTTTTGAAGGAGTAATTTCTTTCATGTATTCATTTTGCTTTTGCCCTTCATGTTGCAGGCTTTTCTCTGGTTCCTTGTAGTGCTTGATTACCCTATCATAATTAACGATGAAACTGGTATATCCAATTGCACTTCAGCATACAATATGTTTTTCTATAAATTAAGGAAATAAATATTAGGCTTGGGGCCATAAATAGGTATATTGGGAATTAATTTACCTGGGTAACTAATTTCCATATTACCCACACAATTTCTTCTTAGACAGTTTACTTCTGAAGAAATGAACCTCAATGAATTGTTGGAAATTCATCTTCTGATTTTATGTGTGTGTGTTTGGTGGAGAAAGTTTGATTTATTTATATTTAATTGTGATTTCAGATTTACATCCAACTCCTGCCATCTGTCGGATTGAAGGGTTTCAGAGTATCTAGACTCTTGCAGATTCTGCAGAGCCAATCTCTTTCATATAGATTTTTTATCCTGACCTGTGTTTCAGGAGTTTATCCATCACAGTCTTTTATGTGCCTATCATTTTACAAAATGTTTGTGAAATATTTAACTTATTAATGATCCATCTCTGTTACTTTCATTTTTGTAATTTTTTTACCTTTTTAATGGCATTCTTGTGAGGAAGTGTGGATGAACACATGTTATGTCTATCATCCTAAACAATAAACACTATATTGTCTTATATGTTAATTATCAGTAAGATATTGCTATTATCTGCTTATTTTTTCTCTCTTCATTTGTTTTATTAGTTGCCTAATCCCATTTCATTCACACTTTAAGTTTGGCAAATCCCTAACAGAAGTCTCCTGCTCCAAATAGGCTCTTTATATTCATTTACATTGGATCTATGAGAAGCCTTTCAATTTTTGCTTCTTTGCTTTCTATAATGTCTTTCTCATAAATACTCATTTTTTTTTCTTTTACACTCCCTCTTCAGTCTCAAATCTCCAATCTCATCATTTGAAACGTGTCTATAAATGCACTGAATTGGTCAGTGGCACAGTTAACTTCTCATACATAAGTAAAAACCAATTAAATATAAATGAATGTAATGTAAATCTGCAAACAAATTACTGAATCATCTTTGTAAGTACACACAGTTATTGTGACAATAATTGAATAGTTGTATAGTCAGTGAGAAAATATCAGGGGATAATAACAGACATAATAATACTTCTGGTTTGTTTAGGCTTCATTGAGTAATATTTTCATATTTACTCAATTTCAAATACCTAATACTCTAATGATTAAGTTTTAAAAAAAAGACTTTTTTCCTTAAAATTTTAATTAGTTCTTAATAATTTTAAGTTGCTTTCAAAAATCATTCTCTTTTCTATTGTTTGCCAAGTAATATAGGAGAAGATCACAATGGTAGATGTTTCATACTGCAGTGAATAACACTTCAAGGTCTTTGAATTATTTAAAGTTTTATGTAAGACAGAAACAATATTTATTTATTCAGTAACTTTGATATAAGAGCATATTAATACTTCTGATCATTTAACATCAAGTTTTAATAATTTGTTTTTTGACTATATTGGCTCAATTCACAAAGCTTAGTTCTTCAGTTTTTCGTAATGTGGTTTCACCATCATTTTTACATATGCTGTTCCCCTAGCTTTTCCCATAGCTTACTTCCTGATTTCATTCATGTATCTTCACTCAAATATCTTCTCCTCAGAGAGGTCTTTCCATTTGTCTCTATCAAAATAATTCTCATTGCTCTAAATATAACTTATTTTTTTCATAGCAATTATCAGTACTGATGAATGATATTATAGAGTATATATATTTTCTTTTCTCTTTTCCCCACTAAAATAACAGTTCTCTGTAGGCATAAATTTTGTTTGTTTTATTACTCCATTCACAATCACAAATATTTATCAAAGCTTCCACATAAGTCCTTCTTAAATCTTTGTTAAATGGATGGCAAAATGAAATGATATAATTCTGAATTTAGTTTTATAATAGTAATGTAATAAAATAGATGTATGTATGTTTCATGATTATAATTTCAGAATATGTTATGGTGAAGTATGTAGGTAGGTGGGGGTTGGAATCAACCTGTTTTGACTTGTTGTGTTTACTTGTGTACAGGGACAAAATAGCATGCAGATGTATTCATTGTATTTAATTTGTTGAAATAACAGTTACAGATAAACAGGTGCACTCTATACATAATTATCAATACTTTTTAATACATTACATATTTCAGCATATCGATACTACTTTATTAACACTCTATGTACATTAACATCTTTCTAAAGCCAGTGCACTGTCAACAAACTTTATACAGTAATCAGCAAGGTGAATGTAGTTAATAATTAATTTAGTAATTGTTCTACTACTACATGAATTAAAAACATGAATTACAGCAAATATAACAAACAGATTAAACAACATTAGTAAATTGTGCTGCCTCCTTAAATAACACACCTACAAGGAAATTATTTAAAATCTTTTTTTCATGGGATTTACCCAGTCTGGGGTGGATTCATTTCATATACTGATAATACTGGTAGGCTATTCACTTTATAAATATGTGCCAGGCAATACACTTGATCCTAATGATGTTGTATTGTCCAGGAAAAGGAATTTCCTTATGTATCAAATTATTGGGGAAGAAAAGCCATTATGCAAATAATTTCAAGATTTTTAATCATTTCTACTTCTATGAGAAGTACAAAGTAAAATTAAACAACAACCACGATGTTGCAGAAAGCGTGGCACTTGTTCTTGAAGCCACATCAGAAGAATGAAATCAAGTGGTTTGAGGAGAAGGAAAGAGAAATGTATTACTATGCTAGCAAAGGAGGAAAAATGGCAGACTCTCATCTCAAAATCCAAATTTCCTGGACATAAGCAGAAATACAGAGCTTTTAAAGAGAGGGCCCTCAGTTTTAGGCTATTGTCCTTAACTATTCTAATTGTCTGATCTCTGCCAAAGACAAAGCCAGTGACCTCTGCCCACCTGGGAGGCCCACCCAGATCTCCCTCCATCAGCCAGGCACAGGACCTGGGATCTAGCAAACAGTTCAGATGAGCTATCTTCTGTAACAAGAAGATCAAAAGACATCCCCCTGCCCCTCCTGAGCACTTGCCCTGAGGCAGGAATGCAGGACTTAGTTTCTAAAAAAAAAGTGGGAGAAGTTTTAAAGAGAGAGAAAACATCTTTTTTTGCCATTTTTTTCAGTCCATTTCCTCTGTTACAACAACAAATCATTAATATAAAGCCAAGTAATATTCAAAGAATGGTTAAAAATTGGCTAGCCAAAATCATATATATGCAGCATTACAGGCAGAATGAAGAGCATACATTTAAAGAGACAAAGCATATAAAGTATACAGAGACTAAGGAGAAGTCTGATATGATTAATGAATGTGGTGTCTTCTGAGGAGATCAGACATATAAAAGCCACACTATACAATGTATTTCAGGATATATTAATTTTGGGGAAGGTTTTTATTTGTATGAAAATAGGAAGGGATTGAAAGGACAGAGAAATGATAGGACAAGATGTATTTCTTTATATATATTTAAAATTTTAAAACTATTATTTTACTTCAAAGTATTGTATAGGCATGTACAGTAAACTGAATTATTGGTCCTGATTTTTCACTCCCCTAAATATGAATTACGTGTTCATACCTTTGCCAAGGTCTCATAGCAACATAAACTTTCTAGCCTCTTGACGTGAACTAGACCCTTTATCTTGTTTGGGCCATGAACATTAGTGGACATGATGTTTGCAGAGAATTGATCTGTATTTATATGACTAGTATTGCTACCTTGAGCACCTACTTTCTCCATCAGAAGACAACTGCTATAGGCTTACTCTGCAATTTGGCCACCAGAATACACGGAGTCCCACAAAACCAGTAGCTTCAGAGCCCAAAGCAAAATCATGCTAGCTAAAACTGCAGCTATATTTTCAAGAAATGTGTTGTTTTTATGCCATGGATTTTGTGGGTGTTTGTTAAACACTATTATTGAAAAAAGTAACTAAATGATATTACATGGTAAAAAAATCCACTCTTAGCTGCTCTAAAGGTGGTGAGTTATCTCACTTGATTGTTCACAGTCAGTTACAGATTGGACTCCTTGTTCTACTATTTTTTCCCCTTCTCATCACTATACTTTACTAATCTTAAAGAAAAGAATAAGAAAAAATATAATATATATATGAAAATCCACCGAGAAAGACCTAAAGTTAAAATAGACATCAACCATCACCCATTTCTAAATTTATTCTTCCATTCCCATGAGCCACCTTGCACTACTCTAAATAATGTGTTTGTGAATCTCTGTCTTGATTTTTTAAAATACAGACATGTTTACTACTGCAATAATAATAAAGGTACACATGTAGATTTCTGTCTTACATAACTGTCACTCCTACCATCTCTCCCTTCTATTTGTGGTAGTTGCATTGTTCTATTATTTTAACTCTTTTTAATACTTCATGATACATTTCATTATTGATATCTTATTGTTTTAGCTTTAGATACTATTTATTAACCCCTTAATCTGTAATATGTGGTTACTGCCATCCTAGACTTCTCTTCCCACCTCTCCTTCTCAAATTCAATTAACCATATTATACTTTTCACATTAATAATAGTGTAAACAAGGTACACATTCTGTTCTCAAGATTGGTCCTACTATAAAACCAGGAATACCAGGGATGCCAGGGAATGGTTTTTGACTCATGTAGTATCAGTCTAGGTGTTCATACAGATGCCACATTTGGTTTGCATTAGTTACCTGACATTTAAGCAGACAGGCTCAGAATCAATGGAACAGTCAGGGGAGAACAGGCAACTAGAAAAAGAAAATCTGAGAGTGGCAAAGCAGAGCTTCTCAAAATACTTGATAGGGCCAGATGGTATTATTGACATCTGGGGTCACTTAAGGAGTTACAAGAGCCATGGAACCTTGTATCTCCAGCTGGGAATATGTACAGTATCTAGCTTTGTATAGTTGCCTCTGTTTATGTAGGTATGCATAATCTTTGTGATTTTCATCTTTTTAATAAAATGCTTTCATAGACAAAAATAACTTTGTCTTTTAAGTGTCTGTCATACCCCTGTTACAAAATGCACAGTTGTCATAATTAAACTCAAAATGTTTTTTGCCTGTATGATGATGAAAATGAAAATAATTATATGATTGTTAGTATATAAATATTGTTCCAAGCTATCTATGACATATGCCCTTTTATATTCTGTCAATTATGCAAAACCATACCACATTTTTTAATTTGATTTTTTGGCCATGATTATTTTGTGTACTATTTATCTTTGTTTCTGAATTTTTGCTTTTCTTAATTTTTTTATTACCTGTTTTCATTGTTGTTGGTAGAAAATATGTCTTGGTCATTTGGAAATAAGGGAAAATGTCCCATTTGCCCAGGAAGGCTTGATAAAAGATCAACTCACAATAAGACAGATTAATACTATAAGATAAAGAGATTTATTTACTGCACACATGGGGAGAATTGCAAAGTGATTATCCAATGTCCAAGTGGGGTCCAGAAATTTATATACCCTCATTTTAGAGGGAAGCGGGAGAAGAGGAATATAGGTAATTCTGTTTAGGAGCAATAAATGGTTATTAGGGAGAATGAATAGATACTTAGGAGAATGAATAGATGAGAGAAAAAGATTGACTGATAAATTATTTTCTTTGGAAATTAACTTGAGAGGCAGGTATTATATGTAAAATAATTTGTGCCAGGTATAGTTGCATTCTTGGTCTTTTTTCTTATAATATATTGAGATAACAGGGAAGGGAAGGGAAACTGATTGTTCTTTTTGATAGTTCTGGTTTTTATGAAGAAAGAGGAAAAGATCCTTCCACAACCTGTTGATTTCTAAGGGCCTTTAATTCAAAATTTACTTTATACCAAGGAGTCCTATTTTAGAGTGAAATTTCTTCAGCTCCTTCAATCATATCCTAAAGTTTATCTACATCATCAATTTTACTTTCTGAAGCACAAAATTCATATTTTCACTTTCTTTTTGATACTTTTTACTTTCTGCTCTAATCTGAATCAGGTGTTAAAACGGCTCGCTTTAAAATTTTAATTATTCTTGTCATCGCATTTTCCGATATTATAATCCTTTACTAGTTTACTGTTTTCCAGATCTCATATTTCCCTTTTGCTTGGTTGCTTTTCTCATTTGCTCATTTCTATAATTATTCAGAAAGGTAGAGCAGAAAAATAGTTTATGATTCTTTAAATCTCCAAATATATATATGGTTATTCATATATGTGCACATATGTGTATATGTTTGTTGTGTGGTTAAAACAAGGAGATGATCAAAATATAATTTCACAAATCACATGGTTTATTGCTATAAAAGAGATTTTTTCCCCTACAAAGTTCATAAGGGGGAGATAATGAGAACAAATCTCACAGGGAATACACTGGATAGACAAGGTGCATTAAGCACATGGTGATTTTCAATTTCATTTTGAGTCCAACTATTAAAGTCTAGTTGCTCAATTAGGATGGAAGCAGGGTTCCGTGGATGTAAAGTCTGGTTGAAGTTTGAGGCTCAATTTTCTTGGAAACGTTCTTGCATGAGACAGCTTGACCAACACAGAAAACATGCAAAGTCACTCCACACAGTGAGCAGTGCCAGTGTTGACAGGTAAAGCTTCAGAGAACAGCTGGAAGGCTGTCAGAGAATATGACGACTACAGCCAGAGCATTAGGGCTTGGAAGAAGCAGCTGAGAGTAGCCCTGACACAGCCTAAGTTTTAAATGGTGTGTCAAAATCATGAGCATTGTGGAAGGGGAAGGGCATACCTCTATCACTTGCTAGAGAGAGGCAAAGATATAAAATGTAACCAAAATGTTAAAAAAACAAACACATTTATCCGGTGTTGGGCAGGTGGGAGGGGGGAGGAAAGGATGTGTATTTGCATACATAGTGAGTGCCATGCACACCATATGGGGTATGGACATGCTTGAAGCTCTGACTCGAGGGGACAAGGGAGGCAAGGGCAATGTATGTAACCTTAACGTTTGTATCCCCATAATATGCTGAAATAAAAAATATCTTGAGTATTTATAGGTGTTTTGGAGTCTAGTAGTTGAGGCCAATAGCTCACATATGTGTTTTAAGAAGGTGTGACATAACATTCTTATGGGGAGTTAGGTTGGTTTCCATGTTCCAACACAACAAAACATACCTCACTCACAGAGTTAAGTGTTGGAGTCATTTCAAAGCTGCAATGCAGTATGTGTGTGTTTGTGTGCACTAGAGAGATAATTTATGTTTTCAAATTCTAAATAAAAAATAATTTGAGAAGACTAGTGCCAAGTGGATTCTCATTCTTTTTAATATACCTCTCCCTTTTTCAGATCTTTGTTAATTTTATCATATTTCTGATCTTTTATAAATTTTAGATTTGTCTATTTATTTTATCCTTGGTGCTCTGCAATGCCACAAGTATTTGTATTTTTATTCATTCATTCTACTCAATATATTTTTTGCATTTTCAAACTGACATCTTTATTCTTTTTTTTATTTTTTAGTGTTTTTCTAGTATTTTCCCTCTCCCGTGTTATCTGTTTGCTTGTTCCTCCTGCCGCCCTTTGCTGAACAAAATTGAACAATTAGATGGATACATCTATGACACTAATTTTGACACTTATTTTTCTCTTATTTTCCTATGTATTTTCTTGGTTCCTATATTTTAGACTTGAAATCAACTTTCCAACCATTCTAATTAGTGCTTTATATCAGAAAAAATATTTCTAATTTCACATATTACTTATTCTACTCTGCTTATTTCTTTTTTGGAGTATCCTTATTTTGTTAGTGGATTTCATTTTTCATCTTTGAAAGATATATCTGAAAATACTAATAGCTTTTGTGAACATTTTCCTCAGTTACTTTCACTCTTTATTTTGTTTTATTCTCTTCATTGTTGTAAGTATCTTTTTATGTGTCTGTTGTTGCTTGTTTGGACATTTATACTTAAAAATCAAAGAGTAGGCTCGTTCATATGATAGCAAGCAGGAGTTTCCTTTGCTGTTATATAGGCTGGACTGCTCCCCCAGTAGACTCTGAATAGGTAACCAGATATGTAACTGGATATTGAATGCCCATTTGTAGAGTATATTCATTCATTAGCTGCTTTAACTTTAGGGTCTTAGGGTAGGAGGCCAGGGATCAAACTCCTACACTCCAAGATGTCAAAACAGGGAAAGATTTACTCTGGAGTGTTCACACTAAACTCCATGCAATGCAGTAGTTTATTTGGTTTCCTCGGAGACTTTTACTTAGAGATCAAAAGAAAGACTGCAGTGCTAGGAGAAGGGAGGATTAAAGTAGAATAAAAATTGTTCTGTTATAGACTTTCAATTAATCACCAGTCTGTTGCCTTACTGTTCAACTTTGCTCTCGGCATCTCCTCACTACAAGCTTCTCCAGAATTTTTCTGAAAAGAATGACTTCAAGTCAGTCTTCTCTTAACTATATGCTCTGAAAGCTAGCTTCTTGCTGTGTTTCATTCACTAACCCACTCAATGTGTTAACTTCAAGCAATAGTCATTTGCTTTCATTATTCTTTGTTTTACTTTCTCAATCTTATTCCTTAAAAAAAGCCTATCTTCTTTGTACTAGTATGCCTTCAATAAACATTTCTTTGTTGATTGTTTGGACCACTCTTCAGTATTCTTCAGTATCACTTGCCTGACAGTTTTATCTTGAACTATTAACAACCCATCTCTCTGAAATTCCAGCATGCAGATACAGTCTTCCTAACCTCACTATATTTACAGTAAGAATGGATATGGTTGCAAAGATGGTGTGATGGCCATGGTTCATTCTAGCTTGACTTCAATAACAATAGAGAGAAATGCATGGATTCAGTGAAAATTGAAGGGTAAAATTTAAAGAAGTATAGATCATAAGACACATGGAATAATTTTTCCAGTTTGTAAAATTAAATGAATAGAACTTTCATTTAATGAGCTATTAGACATGATGAGTAGATTTGAGAGAAATATCATAAAATCAGTTTTGACATTTTGAAGTTTAAATTCCTTGCAAGACATCTATGTGGATGAATACATATGCAGGTGTACATGTGTGTTGAGAATCTGGGACCTGTGGATAATGACTGAAGTAAGATTAGGAATGAAGTAAGATTAGGAATAAAGTACAGAAGGAGAAGAAAAGATAGATTAAGAAAAGGAGGCCATTGATAAATTCTAGATTTAATTGTCTGCATAGAGCATGAGAACTCAACAAAGGAGACTAAGAGAAGCAAAAGAAAAAAAATAAAACACTAAGTGTTTAGAGAGCTGCAGAAAGAGGGAATCCTAGGGAAGTTTGAAGACTATGTTCTGGCCAAATAAAAAAGCATAAGCAATTTACTGAACTAACAAATAATTTTCAGCACTTACTATATTTTAGGCATTGAATTGGTCCCTGGGGCTGCAATAGAAAAACTATATAGTTCAGGGCCTCTAGGACTTTAAAATGTAGCATGAAAAATGACCATTACACAATATAATGAATGTATGCTACCTACCAGAAAAGACAAACATAGTATGCTATACAAGTGTATGGGCATAATTTGAGGGTCATAGTTTCTTTTTGTAAAGAGTAATGCTTAGACTGTCATTAAAGTATAGTCAGTAGTTGTTATTCTAACAAGTATATGAGTCCTATAATGCCATAGAGTAGAGAAGAGGATGACAAAAAAGAGAAAAGTACTGTGGAGTAGGAATCCTCAGAGAAAATCAGTTTCAGTTTCTTCCACCTATAGTTCAAAAGAAGAAAAACAGAATTATCACAGATTTCCAAATGTCCCAGCAATCCACATGCACAGCCCAACCTACTCTGGATGTGCTGAAGAGACAGAAGGAGAGGTAAAGACCCTGTTTCCATAAAACTGGTTGATATTGGAACGTGTGTGCATGTGCACTCTCCCATGAGAACCAGTTGGGTCACAGTTTAGAGCTTTTCAGTAACTTTTAAAATCATTTTGGATGATCACAATTTTAAATATTTGATCACTAGATTTAAACACTTTTACAGTTTGGCATGATACATGAATTTTAAAAACTCACAGTAAATGAAGAATTGATTTATTTTGAACTTTCTAACTGCAAATTTCATTTAAAAATTTTATTATTTTTACAAAAGCAGAGAGAAGATTCAAATAATTCTGAAGAAGTCTCAACAACTTATAAATTGAGGACTGTGCACCATCTTAAATAGAACTTTTTTTTTTTTTTTCAGTAACAGTTCTTAAAATTAAGCACCTTTTTAAGTGATCTCCATAGTTTTCTTGACCTTTTGGTAGAGAATATTTTCAGGGAAAAGATCATCTTAGTAAATTCTTAAAAGTCAAAAGGAAATATAAAGGCTATTTTTAAAAACTGGAAAAGGCCAAACACTTAAAATCTTGCAACATTATACTTTTTCACACTATAGAAACTGCCTTATAAAGGCACTTTCAAGATAAAATAATTTAAAATTTTTCACTATTTGGCAAGTTGCTTTTTCAAATCCTAAATAACTGCTTCTACATTAGTTGGTTACAGAGTAGAGAAAAATAATTTATTGTGGAGTCACCTAGTATGCAATTGATTACCAAAGAGTAAGATATTTTATAAACACACACACACACAAGCTCACAAACACATACACATTCACAACACTAGCAAGCAGTTACAGATTTTGCTTTGACAATTTAGATAAATAATGCAAAATTTTAAGAAAAAGCTTACACATTTGAAGAGAAGTTTTATATGTTATATTAGAGGAAAAAAGAAGGTAAAAACAAAACAAAATAAAAAATTCAATTTTATTGAGAAGCCAAAAGACTTTCTTTGACTTTTGAATAAGTATTATAAAGCTGAAGTGAAATTTACAGATTAGAATTTGAAATCATATTCATCAGAGACTGGGATTTAATGGAGATGCCATTTGAAGGAGAAGAGAAAAAAAAGAGTGGAGAACAAAACCTTGGGATTTGGGGTACTTGTTGCCACTTTATCCAAAACATGACTTATTTTAATTGACAGTACATATTGGGTCCTGAGTTTTTTGTCATTTTTAATCAAAAAGAAGCAATAGCAAATAAATTTAGGTTAAAAAGAGAAAAAAAAATATGATTGTACATGTATTTTAAACCTAGTCCAACATAATCAGTAAATAAAAGCAAAACAAAGATTCAAAGATTATGAGAATTAAGCATAATCTGAGACCAACCCCAGAATCTTGTTTTTTTTATTGTTGTTGTTGTTGTTGTTGTTGTTTCATCTCTACCCTGATCAATCTATATATGCAAGTTTCCTTTTCAAGGACAGAGTCACAGACTAATGGAAGCAGGAAAGGTACATACATCTGAGTCCATGCCTATTGTCAATCCTTTATATCTGTGTGATAGAATAACACTGCTTGGTGAAATACCTTTTTTTCTTGATTTATTAATTTTAATAGCTTTAAGGGAATAACTGACATACAAAAAGTGAAGATATTTAATATATGTAATTTGACAATTTTGCATTTGGAGATATGTATACACCTGTGAAACCATCATCACAGTCAAGATAATAAACAATACACCATATCCAGAAGTTTCCTCTTGTCCCTTTGTTTTTTGTTTGTTTTGTTACATTTTGTTCTGTTTTGTGGTAAGAACACTTAACATGAGCTCTATTCTCATGACAAATGTTTAAGATCAAAGAGATAACTGGATTTCTATGTTCATTACAGGTCCAATACCTTTTAGTTGTTATAACTTGGTGAGGTAAATGGCCATTGATTTCATGGAAGGATTATAGCCCTCAGGAGAGACTCCTTTACCATATCAACTAATTGATATGTAAGGCCATTTAAATCTGTTGTTCATAAGGGTCAGGCTATCTAGATTTATTTCAAATATTTGTTAAGTTCTAAATATAAAAAATTTAAAATGTGCTAGAAGCAATAGGAATGTTTATAATGAGATATAGTTCAAATTAGAATTTGCTTGAGAGTTGTAAATTAAATATTAGGGTGGCATAGAAGAGAGTAAGTTTAATATCTGTTTAATCTCTATCTAGGAAAAGAAAGAAGGTCAGATAGAACCTCATGGAGCAATCTTTCATAAGGACCAGGAAATGTGCTTGACTTTTGCTCCAGAGGGAGACATTAACTTTTTTTTTGTACTAGACCATAAATAAACCTGCTCTTTGATCTGGAAAAACACTCTATCTCTTTATTCCAAGACTGTGAACTAAACAAATAACCTTGAAAATATATTTGTAAACAAAGGCTGCAATTACTGCTGCTTACCAGATGGGCATAAATGTGAAGAACTGATGGAAAATTGTCTTGCAACAGAGACAACAAGCTACCTCAACAGGCCAAATGAAAGATGCTCTATGCCCAGAAGTAGGGAAGAAATAATGGGAAGAAAAGGAAGAAGAAGGAAGCCAAAATATTATGTAGGTGGGTTAAAAGAGCTGAATAAGCATTGTTTGGGAAAAGGGGAAAATGAATAGCTGAGGATTTGGATATGAATAAAATACATATGTGTTTTATATCAACAAATAGCTATATATAGGTAGATGCTATATTGGTAATGAACTAACAAGTAGAAAATGGCCCAGAATATCACATATAAATTATTCAACAAAAATATGTGTTTATAATCTTTATCAATTAAAATAGTAATATTTTACTTATAAACTGGATATAAAAATACTGGTTTCTTTAAAGGTGATATTATATTTGTTTAGTGAATCTCACATATATGGTAATTAGTATTTTTGATGACCAGCACATTGGATGCAAAATATATTTTAGTTAATAGATAACAATGAGATCTTTCCAGAGCTAAAGAATAAGCAAGTGCATTTAAATAATATTAACCTTGAATGTTGTATAAATTAATCAAAATAATTATTCATTTACGATATCTACAGCTCAATCATGGTTTTATATATATATATATATATATATATATATTTCACTGTGAGAAAATCACAATCTTTATTTACTTCATGTTGTATCTAAACAATAGGTACATGATTTATCTTGGCTGCTGCAGTTGACAATTTAGTCATCAGCAAAAAGAAATTAAATTCATTAATTTGTATGTTAGCAATCTGACCCATGAAAGCATACAAAGTTAAGCAACAGTAAGCTTTCTTTAACTCACAAAAAAAAAAAAAAAAACTACATGTCAAAGAAGAAAAGTAAATATTAATATTAAGAATGACAATTTTGAGTATGATTTTGGGTTGGTAACTAAAATCAATTTTGAAATATACAAAAACAAGTAAAACTCTTATTTAAATTTTTAAGAATATTTATGTGGAAAATTCATTACAAAGTAAATCTTAAAGCAAGGAGTTCTATAATTTTTATGTATTCCCTAGAATTTGGGCCTGTGTATTCATAATCCAGCTTCCTGAACTTTAGTAATGAATTTAGAACATTGAAGAAAAAACGAGGTCCTAGATAGGCTTGGCTTTACCCTATACCTCAAAGTAATTTTTAAATATTTTACTATAAAGCATCAATTGCTCCTAATATTTTCCTTAATTTCATGTTGTTTTAATGTCTTAATTATTTCCAAATTGGGGATAGAATCAATAGTCTTATTCCCAAGTTCAGGTAAAACCATTGTCATGAATATATTGAGAGTCTTATCAAATAAATTCATTATATAAGACAAAATAAAATGTCCTAATGTATAAAATGAAAGTAGGTATTTGGTGGTACAGAAAGCGGTGCTCTGAATATCAAGATTTCTGATGTCATTTCTAGCTTTATGATTTTTTTGGCCTTATAACATTATTCTCTATATGATAGCTCACTCTAAAATTTGATTTAGAAAGATAGAGAAAAATTTAGAACAGGAATAGGAGTAACAGGAGGAAAAAGAGACAGGAAACAAAATAAGCAGCTTTGTGCTTTCTTGCAAAAAGTTGGACCACAACCTTAAAGCTGCCTAAGAAAGAATGGATAGGCCACTGCCTTTCTCCTTGCTTTATGACATGAAAATTCAAAATTCCAATATTGAATACATTTCAAAATTTAAAAAATTTTGATGGAAGTAAGTTTCAGATGGAAATATCTTGTAAATGCTATTACCTGAGAAGTATCACAACTATTTGGATTTTAAAACAAGTATCTGAATCAAATTATTACACATTTAAAATAAATAAACAAATGACAAAAATCTGATTGAGTCCACCAATAATTTGTGGCCTGAAAATCCCTAAATCTTTCAAATGGAGAAAATAAGTAAGATAAGCATGATCCTAGTGGACAATTTATTTAAACTGAGTTTCTAAAAAGTTTTTCTTTGGTACATTTTGCTATATAGACACAGCTTTTAAGAATGCTGGGCTTCTTTACTTCATATCTTTCATGCCAAATACTAAAGACTTAGAAGAAGCACTGTTTTCTGCTCTTCCCTCCTCAAGGGCATCTGCTTATCAGTTGTTCCCTCCAATCTTTTTTTATTATAATAATTTAACTCAATATATCAAAAATATTATTACAATATGTCATCCATATCATGTTCTTAATAAAATATTTTTGGTTCTAAATCTTTAAAAGCTACTCTGTATTTTAAGATTCAAGAACATCCCAATTAAAACATCATATTTGGATGCATATGTCTGATTTTTCCTGCCTTTATTTATATTAAAGTTGATTAGTGGATCCAGGGAATGTCTACTTGTTTCTTTCATATAATTGTTTATCATTTGTTGATTAGTATTTTCCTAATTTCTCTGAGGGTTGCAAAATGGCAGTTTTCTAATTCGATTATATCCTCTGCATGTAGTAGTTCTTATTCTTCTATTAACAATTACATTGTTAGAAAGGGATGCTAGCAGGAGAAAAATTAACCAGCACTACCTGGGAACTGCTCCTCACCCACCAAATCAACAAGAAATTGTGAAATGTTTTTACTGTGCACTGGTTATCAGATTGCCTGAGTCCATTGAGATAGAACATCCATGCACACAAGTTACATGAAGCAGGTTTATTACTTATGGACAGGCAGCAACTGACAACAGAAGCCAAGAACTCATTATAAGCCGATCCCCCTAGGCTCAGAAAGCTGCTCCAGGCCTATAGAGACCCAACAATACATGTCTCAGTTGTACCACAGATGAGGGAATCCAGAAAGCATCCCACCTGGGGCTTTATTACTTGGGGTTAATGTGACATTCTGGGGAAAAGTGTCAAAGGACATCTTATTTGGGGTGCACTAAAACAGAGTCTGGGCTATTTTGATCAGCTCCTTCTTATCAAGATGTTGCATTTCCAGCACATTCTACAGTTATTTCTGAGAACTACAAGTAAGAAGGAGGGGGGTGGAAATGAGTTGGTCTAAGGCCACCCAGGAAATTATCCTGCAAATGTGGCTAATAAGAATATGAGAAGATGGCTTAAAGGGAAGAGTGTCTGTTGGGTAATTAGCTCCCTTCCTTTTAAGGCAATGCTATCCTTTTTAAGCAAACTGATATTATTAAGAAATTAATAGCTTGTTTTTCTGCACTTGAAATTCCCAAAGCCTATGCTCTTCCTGACAGCATATTTAAAGCAATTAAAGTACTGGCAGCTATTCAAGTAAGCTTAAAAATATTTTCCAAAAGAAAGGCAATTATTTTATATGCTATATCTACTAGGCATATATCATATTAATGATCAGAACTATCATCTGCCAGTTATATATTCATGAAATATAGGTGTTACTTTTAGTAGAGAAGAATTTCAAGCTTCTGAACCAAAAAAGAAAGGAAAATGTACCACTAGTTTATGTGACATTCCTTTGAGAAGCCGTCTTTGGTTGGTCACATAAATGTATAAAGTACTAAACGAGAGTCTTAATATGTTAGAAAATATACATGTAAATGTTATAAACGGAATATGTTTTATTTGATAGGGGTTTGTAGAATTCATATTTTAAAGTGAATTTTTTGAAATTCAATAATAATCATGTACATTTTTTCAAAGCAAAAAAATGAGTTCTTGGAAGAGAAGTGTAGCCGCTTGAATGTGGTGGCCCGAGGAATAATTCTCTCTTTAAGGGGTTTCCTCTGTCATTAGCAATATAGATGCTGATGAAGAAAATGAATAGCCAACTGCTTTAGCTGGATCAGAGTGTTTAATTTATTGATTACAGGGAAATAATACATTTAGGATAGGGGAGACCTGAAATTTAATCTTAACCTTGTAAGTACCATAAATTCGATTTCTTGAAGATGTTGAGATAATTTCATCCCAAGAATATGTACATGAAAATACATACTAACATATACTACATTATGTGCCGTATATAAATGCATGTTGAGCAGCATATTCCATACTATTTCTATATTTAACTACTCCTAGGAAAACATCAATATAAATTTCAGATGAAAAATATTTCATTGAAAAACAAAAGGCATATAAGTTTAATTCACAGAATTCATTTAATTTTTGTTTTTATATCTATGAGTTTTAGACTTACATATTTTTTCCTCATTAAGAATACAGCTACTTACATTCATATTTAATACATGGTTAAGTTAATGCAATTGGTAAATTGTTAATTTCTATTATCCATCAGTAATCGTGATTTTTAACTGACCCAGCAGGTGCATAGAAAAGGACAACTAACAATAATGTAAATTAGAAAATAATTACTTTTTCCAATATATCGAAGTTAATCAACTGGACAATGGGTTGATCTACTTTTTTGCTAGTTTTTTTTAAGAGTTCATTTTATAAAACTGTTTTTGGGTAATAATGCAATTACATTACATCCTATATTCCCACTAAATTGGCCAAAAATCAATAATATCAAATTAAATATAGAAATAAAAAACTTGTACATTGATAATTATTTTATGAATATATTATTGGCATATGATACAAAACTATTTATCATATTGTTATGAAAATAAAATGTTCTTTGTGAACAGGTTTTTGTGAAAGGTTAAGCTTTAGGAACAATTTCAAAAGTAAAATATATCTTGCCCTGGATAGTAATGAAGACAACATAGAAAATTTCAAAGAAGTTGAAGCATATGAGGAGGAGTAGAGAGCATACAAAGTCTATGTAATATGATAAAGTATTGGAGTATATAGAAACGGTGACCAATGAAAAATTCCCATTGATGAAGGAGCAAGGTGATTAAAGATTTTTTAGGAGCATGGATGGGTGATATTCAATTTTAATTAGTTTTTATTCAGTATACATTTCCTCTGTTTACAGAATCTTTTAGTAAATCCTGTTTCCTACACATGCCTTGTTAAGTTCCCCATTACCATGATCACCCAATGGAAATGAAAGAAAGAGAACAGTTGAGTTGCTGTGAAACAAAGAGAATAGCAATATGAGATAAGCCCTGGGTCATATTAAGCAAGGATTGAAACCTTGGAGATTTGAGTATAAATAATCATGAGTTTTCTTGAAAATTTCAGAAATTGTGTAGTGACTTTGAACTTCCCACAGACCACTGTATAAAACATTTCTATTAAATTTAGATGAATCTCAAAGTATCAAGCTAATATTTGGCTCACAATATTTAGTTTATATTGATGTCTCTTTGTGGATAAATTTTATAAAATAAACTATTTTAGAGTAACCTTTAAACTATTTTAAAGTAAAATACTTTTTAAAAATCATTCTTAATAATTTCAAGATATGAAAATTTTATTTTTCATTGGGGACAGCAGAATGATTTTGGCATTTGTTTTCCTTTTATAAATAGGTCTAAAATAGCAAAGAGCTTTTAATCCTTTGTCTAAATTCTATTAATTTAATCTATTTAGGATCGCTTTAGGAAGGTGAATTTGATGCCAAGCTATAATGATAGACATAAGAAATATTTTGAGAATTTGGATGCAAAAGACTGATTAAATTTTGCAGACAGCTAGGGAGATGGTACTTGTAGACTCTGAAGATCTACTCAAATATATCCTCAACGGGTCATATTTCCTCTGCGAATTCATTACAGTCTCGATTTTGATCCAAGACCTGCAGTTTTATAAATTCTTTCATATTAAGAGTTTCAGAGTCTTGGAGGATGCTGATTTATACTAACAAAACTCACAAGAGACTGAAATATACAGACCATATAGCATATTTTATATTTTTAAGTTGAATATCATAAATATAGCTACCTAAGAAATTAGAAATTTGTTCTTTAAATATGCATGAGTAGGGCATTCTCTAGTAAATTAGCTTTATTTTTTTTTAATTTTTATTTTTCCATGGGGACGAGTCAGGGCCCCAGCCCTGCCCTGTCCCCATAAATTAGCCTTATAGGAAAGAAAATCAACCAGAGGTCCTTTAGTGAGAAAGGTCTTAGAATAAAAATATTTATTACTTGATTTAATTTTATATAACATTGATCTCTGACAGTAGAATATATCCATCTTTAAAATAGAGGTAAAATACATTTTCAAGCCTTTCTAGTAGAATCTTTATTCCTTAGAAATGATTGAAACATATTTTTTCTCTGAGACTTATATTACTGCTTTTTTTCTTGGATCTAGAGTGGTGTCATCAAATAGGTTTAAGATAAACTAAATATGGGGTGGGGATAGGATCAGGGTTTTACACTAGCTCTTAGTTTGTAAACCTGGAAGGAGAGAGACAGCTGGACTGGGCAGATCCACAACAATATGGCATAAGTGAACAGAGAACTGTATTTCCAGCATAGAGTACATTGGCTGTGAAAGGACATGAGCTACCCCTCCTAGGCCTCCCTTAGTTCCCACATGGCATGGAAATATTGATATATTGTTTCTCATGGTCCCACAGAATGAAAGGTAGTAAAACTTAGATCTCCTACCATGCAGGAGAGCCTCTATGGCAGAGGGAGAGATTTTTAGTCCGTTTAGGCTGCTATAACAAAATTATCACAGACTCGGTTTATAAACAAAATTATTTTTTCACAGTTCTGAAGGATGAGAAGTCCAAGATTAAGATGCCAGCAGATTCATTGACTCACATGGTGGAAGGGATGAAGAAGAGCTCTGGGGTCTCATTTATAAGGACACTAAACTTTACCTTCATGACCTAATTCCTTCCAAAAGGCCTTATCTCCAAAAGCCATCACGTTCGAGATTGGATTTCAACCTATGATTTGGGAAGGGACATAAATGTCAGGCTATAGCAGAGAGCTATCAAATTTCAGAAGCTTTTGTAGAGGAGCAGGATAGCTGCCCAACCAATTGCATGGAGAATATGGCTGAAAGGCAGAGGTGTCTGCAGAACCTGTGAAGCAAGAGCAAAGCAATACAGAAAGACAGACACTGATCCCTGAACTAGCCAAATGAATAGGCCATGGGTTTAACACTCTACACTTGAATAGCAGATACAAACAAGCATATAGGAATCTGAGGAATGTATTGACCTGGACGCCAAAGGGCAAAGAAGAAAGTAGTTGATCCATTGCATGTGGATCCCAGGTATCCTCACTCTTTCCACTGTAATTTTGTGTATGCCATAAGTCAGCCCAACATTTATTTAAAGAGTGAAACAATTTCAGAAAAAATGGATTTTTACCTAAAAGAATACCTAAAAGAGATTATTTAAATTAGAAAAGACTGATGTACCACTGCATATTATCTAATAAAAAGAAGCCATAATTTGTAAGATGCAATCTAATTTTAGAGATGTAGAGTTTGTTAAAAGAAAGTGCTTTAATTAAGATTGAGGAAAAGACTATGATTTAGGAAAAGACTATTAATAATTATACTTAAAATTATATTTGCCATCCTCTACCCTATCCTAGAGGGTATTATTTGTGGCTTTCTTGCCTGAAGTAGGCAAGAAATCAATTCTAAGTTCAAATTCTAAATAAAATTTGAATGCAAATTCTTAACATTTGGGATAATAATCCGTAAGTATTACTGCTTATCCAACCAGGAATTATTCAGCATTCTAAACAATTTACCTGAATTTAAAAATATTTTCATAGTTCCCTTCTTCTTCCATGTTTATTTTTTGAAATGTCCTACCTCATATGTATCTGAAGTCATAGACTACAGTGAAATTCTATTATCCCAATTTGTCCTAACCTCATGGAAAAGTGGCTCTTTCAACTCTACTGAAGGTTAGGATATAGTCATTAAGTGTACTTCAATTAACACCAGAGCATTTTCTAAGATAGCTATTTGGATTTATGATATAATTATCAATATGATTCTAAAATTGAAATGTGTATCAGGGAGCATTTAGTTGCTTCTTTATGAAGCTTCCCCTATGAGATATTCATAGATGCAATTGGAGGATTTTTTGGGTTTCTATAATTGGAATGCTAAGTAGGATTATCTCCAATTAGTCTCTAGTTTCCTTGGCTATACTTCCCTTATTTTGATTTTAAAAGCCTTGCTATATTCTCCTTTTATATTGGCAATAGGAGTATACCTAAAGTTATTCAACTTTGCTCATTTTTCGGGACCGTTCATACTCTATTTTGCAAATAATGTGAAATTTGAGTTTCCCCCTCTATTACATCATGAAATACTAATTACTGTAGAGTTATATCTCTTTCTTGATGCAGATATGCTCATATTCAGTTAAATCACCAAGTTGTTCTCAGTTTTTACTATACATTTAAATCAATGACTTGTGGTCTTTACTGTCTGCTAAGAAGCCACTTTTAGATATTTATGTAAGAATATTTTTGTTTATCAGAATGATTGTAAGTACTTCTTTCATTCGGTAACTGGTAACCAATGGTGCTAAATGTACCACGTATGCATAAGACTGTCTTACACAGACAAGTACTATGCTACTTCCTACAGGAAATGGCCTCAAGAACACTGTGTTGGTGATAAACCTATTTATACTTTATCTTAGCCTAGGACTTAATTGTGTTTCATATAGGAACAGAAAATATTCTTGCATATTTCAAATACACTGATCTTATTTTCTGGGTATAAATACTGAGGGAAGATCGTAAGATACTTTTCTTAGTCATTCTTGTTTCAAATTTTACCCAAATTTTTTACTGGACTTGCCATGGCAACATGTTTGTATTGGTCTGCATCTGTTGATGTTCTACACTCAAGTATGTGCAATTATGTGTTATGATAGACATTATTTTATTATAAAAGACCTTCCTTCTAGGCATTATATTGATTAATAAACTTTCCACTTATGTATTGGATCAGTCAGTTATTACCCCAATAAGGCTGCAATAGAAATCAGCCACAAATTCAGTAGCATACTACCACCTACATTAATTTTTTGCTTTTGTTAACTAATTGAATAGGCATGGTTTTAGATCATGTAGGGCATACTTGTCTCCAATCAGAAAGCTAAATACAGGTCTGATCCACTAGCTTTCCATCCTCCTTGGACCACAGAAAATCAGAACACAAAATAGATAGTCTAAAATGAGTGAGCAAAGTTCATATTTTTGCTCATATGGCATTTGTTAACATAGTTAACATAGTTAACAAATCACATAATTAACAAATCACATAATTAACAAATCACATGCTTTCAGTTTTATGGACCAACCCAATAATCAAAATCTGGGTAAATATACTCCATTTATCATGAGGTCCAAGAAAGACAAATGGCCAAGTCCAATATTATGAAATGGGGAAGTGCATGTCTCCCATGGAGCTTTGATAAGGCAACATAGTGAATGCTTCCTGGAAAATTATCTAAAAACAATAGGAATTATATTGTTTTTTTAAAAATTAGATATAGAATTTGATCATAACATCTATGACTTTCATTCAAGATAAATAATAAGGTGCTTTAAAAAATACTTTCTAGTTTGTATGCACATGAACTATTCAAGGTGGACAATATCCTAGGACATCAAATAAATTATAAAATCTTGAAAGAATTGAAATTAGTCAAATTATGCTCTCTAGCCATGTAGTAGGCAGAAAAAAGCTCACTTACCCCCACAAAGATGTCCATATCCTAATCACCAAAACAAACCTGTTAATATGTTACTTTACAAGGCAATAGGAATTATGTAGATGTGACAAAGTTAAGGATTTTGAGATGGGAAGATTATTCTGGATTATCTGGATGGATACAACATAAACCCATGGATCATTTTAAGAAAGGCACAGAAAGGTCAGAGTCAGAGATGTGACTACAGAAACAAATGCCAAGTGATGCAACTGTTGCAAAAGGTCCATAGTCAAGAAATTCCCACAGTCTCTAGAAAAGAAAATGGATTTTTGCCTCATGTCTGGAGACCGGAGACAGACTCTATGATGGAATTGATGTTGTCCTGAACATGTCCTGACTTGTTAACAAAGAAAGCACTATTCTTTTAAGAACAAGCAGGTGCCCCTTTCTGCTGCAGTTGAAAAATTGAGGGCTCACCCTGGTGAATGTCCTTGGTACTTCCCTTGATCACCTCATTACTTTGCATCCTGGGAATTCTTATATTGGAACTGATCCTCATAAATTTTCTAACTAAATTGACGTCATCCCATCTAGAAGCCATCAAGCTACAAATGGTCCTACATTCTCTGCCTTATTTCAGATATGTTATGTTTTAAGGCTTATCTGTGTTGTACCATGAATCAGAATTTTATTTCTTTTTGTGGCTAAATAATATTCCATATTATGTATATATCACATTTTGTTTATCCATTCATCTGCCGATGGACACTTGAGTTGTTTCTACTTTTTGGCTATTTTGAATAATGCTGTGATGAATGCTGGCATGCAACTATCTGTCTAAGACTCTGTTTTCAATTATTTTTGTTATATATATAAGACTGCAATTGCTGGATCAAATGGTAATTCCATGTTTAGCTTTTGAGGAGCTGCCAAACCACTTTCCAAAGTGATTGCAACATTTTCATTCCCACTATCAACCCACAATGGTTCCAATTTCTCTACATCTTTGCCAACACTTTTGATTTATATATCTTTTTTATTAAAGATATCCTTGTAAGCGTGAAATGGTATCTAATTGTGGTTTTGATTTGAATTTCCACAAATGACTAATGTTGTTGAGCAACTTTTCATGAGTTTATTGGCCATTTGTATAAGTTCTTTGGAGAAATGCCTATTTAAATCTGTTTCTCATTTTTTATTTGGATTGACTGTCATTTTGTTGCTGAGAAATAGAAGTTCTTTATATATTCTGGATTTTAAATGCTTTTCAGCTATATAATTTGCAAATATTTTATCATAATCTATAGGTTCTCTTTTCACTTTCTTAATCATAGCCTTTGATGCACCAATGTGTTAGCTTTACTAAAGTCAAATTAACTTGTTTTTCTTTTTTTATGCTTTTGCTATAATATTTCATTGTGAAACCCAAGTCAGGAAGATTTATCCCTATGTTTTCCTCTGTAAGTTGAATGGTTTTAGTTATTATAATTAGGTTATTAATTCACTTAGAATTAGGTTTTGTAAATAGTGTAAGGCAGGGGTCTAGCTTCATTGTTTTGCATGAGAATATCCAACTGTTCCACCACTATTTGTTGAAGAAACTCTTCTTACTCTATTAAATGCATTAAGCACCCATGTGAAAAATCAACCTCCCCTACATGTATGGGTTTATTTCTAGACTCCCAATTCTAATCAATTAGGCTATATGTTTGTCTTTACATTGGTAGCACATTGTTTAAATTACTGTAACTTTGTAACAAATTGTGAAATTTGAAAGTGAATGTTTTTCAATTTTTTTATAAGATTTGAATATTTGAGACCCCTTGAAATTCCATGAAAATGTGAAGATCCATTTCTGCAAAAATGCTGTTTGAATTTTGGAAAGGATGAGATGAATATGTAGGTCCACTTGGGTAGTACTGACATCTTGACAACATTAATTCTTTCTATCATGAACAAAGAATATCTTCCCATTTATTTAAGTCTTCTTTAATATCTTTAAGCAATGTTTTATAGTTTTCAGTTTATAAATCTTTCACATCTTTGGTTAAGTTTATTTCTAGATATTTTATTTCCTTAGATGCTATTGTAAATAGAATTGATTTCTTTTTTTTTTTTTTTTTTTTTTTTTTTGAGACAGAGTCTCACTTTGTTGTCCAGGCTAGAGTGAGTGCTGTGGCGTCAGCCTAGCTCACAGCAACCTCAAACTCCTGGGCTTGAGTGATCCTTCTGCCTCAGCCTCCCGAGTAGCTGGGACTACAGGCATGCGCCACCATGCCCAGCTAATTTTTTTTATATATATATCAGTTGGCCAATTAATTTCTTTCTATTTATAGTAGAGACGGGGTCTCGCTCTTGCTCAGGCTGGTTTTGAACTCCTGACCTTGAGCAATCCGCCCACCTCGGCCTCCCAAGAGCTAGGATTACAGGCATGAGCCACAGCGCCCGGCCTTAGAATTGATTTCTTAATTTATATTTCACAGTATTACTTGCTAGAATATAGAAACATCTGATATTTGTGTGTGGATCTTGTACACTGCAACTTTGCTGAATTTTTATATTAGCTCTGATAGCTTTCATGTAGATTATTTGGAATGTTCTACATACAAGATCATGTCATATGTGAAAATGGGGTATCAAAGTCTTCAACTAATATTGTATAGCTATCACTTAAATTTCATCAGTGTTTGCTTATATATTTGCAGCCCTGTAGGTTGGTGTATGTATAAGTATTATATCTTCTTTATGAATTAAACTTCATTAACACATAATGTTTTTTTCTGTCTTATAACAGTTTTCAATCTAAAGCCTATTTTGCCTAATATTAGTATAGCCACCTAGCTGTCTTCTGATTATCACTTCCATGAAATGTCTTTTTACATTCCTTTACTTTTAACTTATGTGTGTTTCCAAGTGAATCCGTTTTTGAAAGTAGATAGAGTTAGCTTTTATTTGTGGTTTTTTAAATTTATTGTGTCAATTTTTGCCTTTGGATTGAAGAATTTAAGTCACTTACATTGAAAACAATTATTAATAAAGCCTTATGTCTGCCTTTTTACTATGTGCTTTTATATGCCTTGTATATTTTGCCCCTTATTGCCTTCATTACCACCTTTTTTTATGTTTAGTTGATTTTTATACTAAATCATTTTTTCATCTTATTTCCTTTTAGTGTATATATATTCTTTAGATCTTTTAACATTATAACAGGAACTACATTTAATATCCTAAATTTATAAAAAAACATATTAATGATTTGAATTGATATAAATGTAATTACAATCACATACAAAACTCAGCTTCTCTACAGCTTCATACTCCCATCTTATTATTTTCCTTCACTGTGAACATGGTCTGTGGCCATTACAACACTGCTAGCACATTTGGTTGCTGTAAATCTATGACTGTTTTCCAGAGTTCTAACAAAGGTTTTTCTGATGATTTCTCCTTTTTTTTTAAATGTTTCTATGAGGAAGAAGCATTTGGAATTGCCTTCTTCATCATTTTTTTTCTGATATTATTGCTTAACTTACTATTTTATTATTTCTTTTCAGGACAAAATACCAGCCTTATACATAATGACTCTTTTACTTGGGGATATTATTTGACATTATTTTAATGACTAGAGGGTGTGTCTAACAACCTTTGACATTTAATATGATTTTACTTATCTTCAAACATATATCCCAATTCTTCACACCCTCCTGCTATATCACATAAAACAGTGACATTTTTTGAGTAGTGTAGAGTACCACTTTAAACTTTATAAAGATATTATAAACTTCTTTTATATCTGTGTATAAGATTACTATATCATTTGTCATTAGGTTTTACTCAGCAATAACTGACAAACATATAATTATTCATTTTATGCTAAGTACTGTTAATAGTTTTCTAATAAATACAGAAGACAATTTGAATATGCTATTAGAACTTTCGGAGGAAGATTGAATATGTTAAGATCAGCTATATCTTTATGAAGGAAATATTGTTCATAGCATAATAATGTATTTGCACTTAATTTTGATATTTCCACATTTCTATAATACTAAAAATAAGTTTTATTTTTAATCTTATTTTTGAAATCAAACAAAAAAGAAAAGAAATATGGTGAGTTCTTTGATTGAAAAGCACTCGGTTCTTTACCACATCAGTCTAAAAGTATCAAAGGGGCAGGTGTTGGAGCATGATTTCAATAGGAAAAATAAAAATAGAGCCTAAGCTTTTGTGACAGATGTCAAGCATGCTGACAACTTTAAAAGAAAAATCATTTTCCTGATCCTGTGCAAGGAGACAGCTTGTAAGATTAAAGATGTATCTCTTTATCTATGTTTTTGGCAGATCATTTCCACTGAATAGAGCATGAAAGAACTTCAGATAGAGAAAAGGACTCCAGGAATTTTTATCATCTCAACCACACAAAAAGTATAATGAAAAGCCAAAAAGTATGGAAATATAAAAAATAAATACAAAACCTAAGCTTACCAGTGTTTTCTTCATGTTTTAAGCCCCAATATTACTCTGATAAATTTCTTTTCTGGCTTAAAATTTTAAATGCTCCAGTGGTTAAAAAAATAAATAAATAAACAAGCCACCAAACAGTAAATGGCATATAATAAATCCTTAATAAATAATTATTAAATGAATGCATAAATAGATTAACTTGATAATTCATCAATATTTGCTTGTAATACATGGCTCACCTTAGTTTATCTTGTCATTCAAAATGTTACCCAATTAGAATCACTGTCATCAAAAAGACAAAAAAATAGTAAATGCTGGTGAGAATGTGAAAAAAGGTAACTCTTATACACTATTTTTGGGAAATGTAAATTAGGATAGCCATTATAGAAAATAGTACAGAGGTTCCTCAAACAATTAAAAATAGAACTACCGGAAGAAGAGGAGGCGAGAACGACCCCCGGACCGACCAAAGCCCACGCGCCGCTGCATCCCCGCGTCCAGCGCCCACGTCCCGCCGCCGTCGCCACCATGCCCAAGAGAAAGGCTGAAGGGGATGCTAAAGGAGATAAAGCCAAGGCAAAGGACGAACCACAGAGAAGATCCGCGAGGTTGTCTGCTAAACCTGCTCCTCCAAAGCCAGAGCCCAAGCCTAAAAAGGCCCCTGCAAAGAAGGGAGAGAAGGTACCCAAAGGGAAAAAGGGAAAAGCTGACACTGGCAAGGAGGGAAATAATCCTGCAGAAAACGGAGATGCCAAAACAGACCAGGCACAGAAAGCTGAAGGTGCTGGAGATGCCAAGTGAAGTGTGTGCATTTTTGATAACTGTGTACTTCTGGTGACTGTACAGTTTGAAATACTATTTTTTATCAAGTTTTATAAAAATGCAGAATTTTGTTTTACTTTTTTTTTTTTAAGCTATGTTGTTAGCACACAGAACACTTCATTGTTGTTTTTTGGGGGAAGGGGCATATGTCACTAATAGAATGTCTCCAAAGCTAGATCGATATGGGGAAAACACCTTCCCCTTCTAGTTTTGAGAGACTTCCTCTTGGCTCTCGGGAGGAGGGATTCCCTGACGTTGACACATAGCCACCTTGGCACAGATGCCTTGTGGTATGGAAAAACTAATTTGTTTTTATGTCCTAGTCTCCCTCTCTGCCTTCAGCATAGTCTTAACTCCCTTAAACCCAGACACCTCACGGGGCCTGACCTCCAATAATTGCTTACCAGTATGTCGGGTAATCTGGACTTTTCCAGTGGTACCACTGAGATGGCATCCCTCAAAAGAGCAGCAGTTCCATTTGTAGATTGTGGATCTTCAGATAAATTCTGCCATTTTCATTTCATTTCCTGAAAGTCAGGGTCGGCTTGTGAAAAGTTGTTAAACAACATGCTAAATGTGAAATGTCAACCCTCACTCTAAACTTTCTCTGTTCTGGCGCATCAAATGAAGACTTCATTGGGTTTTATAGTGGCTTTCTGATTTTGGTAGACCATTGAAGAAGGGAGTTTGAAAGTTGTTGTATACTGTTAACGATTGTCTGCCCATGTCCTGCCTGAAATACCATGATTGTTTATGAAAAGTATCTTTAATAAAGCTGGATACAGTTTGGCTTGGAAAAAAAAAAATAGAACTACCACATGATCAAGCAATCCTATCACTGGGTATGTATCCAAAAAAAAAATGAAATCAGTATGTTGAAGACGCATTTATTTGCACATTGTATTTGTTCCAGCACTAGCGACAATAGCCAAGATACAGAATCAACATAAATGCTTACCTACAGAAGAATGGATAAAAAAATGTGGTATATATACACAATGGAATGCTATTAAGACCTAAATCAGAATGTTATTTATGGCAATGGTGGATGAACCTCAAGAACATTACATTAAGATAAATAAGTCAGGCACAGAAAGATAAAGACTGCCTGATCTCACTTATATGTGGAATCTAAAAAAATTGGTTTCATAAAAGTAGAGAGTAGAACAGTGGCTACCAGAGGCTGGGAGTGTAGGGGTAAGAGAGGACTGGGAGAGGTTAGTCAATGGCTACAATACAAAGTTACCATCAGAAAGAATGACTTAGTGTTGGTGTTCTATTAGACAGTAGATGAAGACAACAAATAACAATATATTATATATTCCCACATAGCAAGGAGAGAATATTTTGAATGTTGTTGCCACAGAAAAATGATAAATGTTAAAAGTATTGGATACAGGCCAGGGGTGGTGGCTGGCGCCTGTAATCCTAGCACTCTGGGAGGCCAAGGTGGAAGGATCCCTTGAGCTCAGGAGTTGGAGACCAGCCTGACCAAGAGTGAAACCCCTTCTCTACAAAAAAATACAAAACTTAGCTGGGCATGATGATGTACACCTGTAGTCTCAGCTACTTGGGAGGCTGAAACAGGAAGATCGCTTGAGCCTAGGAGTTCCAGGTTGTAGTGAGCTATGATGACACCACTACAGTCTAGCCAGGGCAACAGTGCAAGACACTGTCTCCAAAAAACAACAAAAAATGATGGATATAGTAATTACTCCAATTTAATCACTATACTATGTATACATTCATTGAAACATCACATTGTTCCCAATAAATATGTCCAATTATATGTCTGTTATAAATTTGAAAATCAAATAAAAATATTATTGTCCATTGATGTGAATTTTATTAAATTCTAAATATATGCTTTTAATTAATTTCAGCTACACAAATTATTTTTGTGTTTCCACCAGTAAAATTATAAAATATTTGAGTACATTTAAAATTCACAATGTCTTTTAACTCTCATTTCAGGACTCTTTTCTCTCTCATTTTTTTCCATTTTTTCTTCCATGTACACAAGCCTATGTATACCCTAACAAATACAGTATGTACTACAATGCAATGTAATATTTTGTTTATTATGACATTTTAAAACTTTTAAGTACATCTTAGCAATGTTTTTATATTATGCATAGAGCTAAACAATTTTGCATAGTATTCTATACTATGAATCAATCAGAGGTTAATCATCTGTGTTCTTACTGGTAAACATTTATAAAATATTTTTAAAGTATTCATAAAGTTTTTTTACTACTGCAAACACTGCCACACCCAACATCCCTGTATATATCTCCTTGCACTTTCTCAGTACTTCTCTTAACATGGAAACTGAAAAGTAAGACTACTGGGAAACTGGAAATTCACATTTTTAAATTTAAATTTTCCTCATTTTTGTATACATTTGTAATGTACTTTTTATTATCATAACTGATTAGCATGGATACTCAAGCTAGCATGATATCCTATGTCTACAATAGCTAGATGTATTTTTAGTTAAGAATTTAGATCATAAATAAAAAAAATGTTCATTCCCAACTTTTTACGTTTTCTCTTACACAAATTCTATACCTCAGTAAAAAGTATGTACTTTGAGTAACTTTTGGAACTTTTGCTCCTATGTTAGTGTATTTTTTCTTCTCTTCAACTGTGTCATATATTTTGTTTAGGTTCAATTTAAGATTTCCAGCTTATTTGAATGTGATTTGGTTCCACAATAACATGGTCTCCTATTCTCAGATATCCCCTAATATGTAAATCCTGACCTACTAAGTGTCAGGCATAGTGTTTAACATACAATCAATATTATCTTAATTAATTATAGCTCAATAAATATGAATTAAGTCAAAGCCATCTTTATAAAGCTGAAATCCATTTATTGGATTAGTTTTAACTAATTTTGCTAATATATGAATCTGGACCTATTTAAAAATAAAAGACATTTTCATGAGAATTCAAGTTCATTTGGTATTTTGGCAAAACATCAAATTTATTAAAAACACTTCAGAATATAAATATTAATTATTTTTATAAATAATTTTGGGTAAAGCCATTATTCAATTTCATAACCACCAATGTCAAGAAGTTTCTTTAGTTTCCAGCTTCTCTTTTTGAATTTAAGCCCATTATTTCCTCTATAAACATCAGTAAGGACTTAGGAAAGCCACCTACTACTGTACATATACTGTATTTGGAAGATGTTGAATTCTCCCATCATTGTATCTCTCTCAATTCAGTTTCTTTATTATTTCCAGATGGAAACTACATCTTACATTATTCTTTAAACCTTTGACAGTTATATGTATGCAATGTAGTGTAAATTAAACATCATGAAATCTTTCAAAGGAAGTTAGCCTTTGTGAATCACACATCACCATTCTTAAATTCAACTATCATGTTTGTTTAGGTTTTAGCTATAGCAGCCACTATTAAGTTTTAAATTATGAACAGTGAAATGGAAATTCCTAATACACAGTTGCTTCCTCCACTAATAAACACAGAATGTAATGACAGACAGCCACTAAAATGAATTGTGCTGATATAGATATATCAAAGAAGTTTTATTTAAAAAGCTACATAACTAAAATAGATATTTGTGTTTGACCATTCATTTTAAGGTTACAGACATTTATTTCTTTATTGGCAAAGACAACATTCATAAGGACTCTCATCTAACACCAGAGGAACAGGTATATATTTATTAGAGAAAAACCATATTGGACTTGGGTTTTACATGTTCTGTTTAACTTTTTTTGAGAAAAGGCATTGCTTATTTCTTGATTGAGTCTTAAGTATCTATGTAACTTATACAACACCATATAGTGCCTTACAATTCTTAAATCTGTTAGGGGCTGAATTGTGTCCCATCAAAATTCATATATTGAAGTCAATATGGCTTATTTTCAAAGAGGTAATTAAGTTAAAATGAAGTCATTAGTGTAGGCTCTGAATAGAGCCAAACACAGAGGAAAGACTATGTGAAGAAACAGGGAGAAGACAGTCATCTACAATTCAAAGGTAGAGGCTTCAGAAGAAACTAACCTTGCCAACTCCGTGACCTCAGATTTCTAGCCTCCAGAATTGCACTCAAATTTATGTGTGTAAGCCACCAAATCTGTGTTATTTGTCATGGTAACCCTAGCAAATTAATACAGTGTGAAATTAGAAAATTGTGAAATAAAGAAGTTTACAACAGTTGAAACAGAATGTTGTACTATAGGGGAATAATGATTCTAAACTAAATGAATTTTTTTAAAAATATACTGTAGTACTATAATACTCAAAAAATTCCAAGTACTATAATTTCCATATGCAAAACTTCTTAGGATGTGGCATAATTTTGTAAGGGAAAACTTTAAATACAATAATGAATAATATGTCTTTCTATAGTGGATTTGTTCTACATATGGTACAAGCTCAGATATGGATCATCCTATAGACTGTCTGTGTTTGGTACTCATATTATACAAAATGAAGACATGAAAACTAGACAGAATTAAATAATGATGATAATCTTAATACAGTGGGACAAATTGTATATTGTATTCTTTTTAGATACTTTTTAATATCAATTTTTAACTTATATTATTACATTGTTAAAAAAATTCTCTGTCCCTCTCTTTCCTCTAAATAACTGATCATGTAAGAAATTCGAAATAAAAAAAACTTATCATATATTGTGTTAACTGTGAATTGTCTTAATTCATAGACAGAATTGAAAGAATTAAAAGATAATTTCTACTTTTCTCATCATTACAAATTATGTATGTATCTATACAAACATATTAATTTTCCCCTCCAGTTTCTATGGGTGAAGCATTGTTGGTCCTAAGAAAATCCTTTTACTTGTTGGCTACAAACCATTTATTCTCTTAAACATAACACTCACATGCTTTAGCAAGTTTCCCTTTTACTTCTGTAACATCAGATTGTTTCTCTGTATAGGATCCTTACCATCAAACACATTGTAAACTCTCACGCTAATAAATTAAATAAATATCTCTGCATATTGTTTTCAAATACCTATGAAGAATTTTCCCCATGCAGAGCGTCCACTTATTCAGCTCTCACTATCTCTTGCACCCATTATAATCAGATTTTTATTCCCACTTTGGCAGCGACTCATTTTTGTATTGACTACCCATCTCAGCTATACACATTTATTCCTTTGACAAGCATTTCTTCAGCATTCATTACTTGCAAGAATACATTGTGAACAATGGACATACAGCAATGAACTAAATAGACAAAGCCTATGTCCTTTATGAGAGGGAAGTTAGCTTTTTTTATTGGTATTAATAGAAATTGAAAAGCAGGAAAAATGCAGGCTATAGAACCTGCTACTCACAGTATATTCTGTGAACCTTTAGCATTGCCATCACCAAGGAGCATGGGAGAAATGCAAAATTACAGGCCCCATGCCAAGCCTACAGAATCAGAACGTGCATTTTATCAAGATCACCAGGTGATTCAAATAAACATTAGAGTTTGAAAAGCCCTACAAAACCGTTAACAGAAGACACCTCCTTAGAAAATATGTAAGAGACCTTCGATATATTGAAGGTCAATATTTACCAATTATTATCATTCATGACTAATTCAATGCTATTTTGCTTAGTGTTATTTCTGTAGATTATATTATAAATTCATCTGGTTGTTAAAATTTTATTTAGCTGCAAGAAGCAGAAAACCCAGTACCATAGATATAAAATGTTATTGTCATTTTTTCAGCCCCTCAACAGCATCACCACTGATATTTCTCTGATTATCTTAAAAACTCAGTAATGTTGTAGGATGGCTTTTGCCTTCAAGCTAGAGAAAAAGAGAGGAGATAGATATACCAGGCACAGTTTTTATTTTAATCAGAAAAGTATAAGCTTTCCCTAAAGCGTTTCCATCCCCAAACATATCTGCCTATTTACTGTGTGCTAAAATAAATAATTTGGTTACAACAGCTGCAAGGTATACTGGAAAGGTAAGTATAAGTTTTCCAAGTAATACAGAGGAAGATAGAGAAAAGATGATTAGAAATGTCTTTGGAGCAGAAAAGCAGCAGTATCTGCCACAATGTAAGAGATATAGCAAATATTTTTAAACTTTAAATAGACACTTAATTATTCCCCACTACAACTACCACCAACATGATCAATATCTCTGCAGTCCTTAAGAATTATCACTATAGATTCTAAGTAGAAAATCTCAGGAGTGTCTCCCATATGGATCCAATGGTTTAGGTAATTCCCAGGAGTTAAGTAACATACTATGAGCACAAATACCATACAAACAATATGTTCTTTATGTTAAAAGTAAAAAGAATTAAACATATTTGTGGTGGGGCACATCCTCCCTTTCTGTCTTCTTTTGAGCTGACTTTGAAGAAATTAACATGGCAAAGGACTGAAGGAAGTTTCCAGATGATAACCGAAAAGAAACTGAGGTTCTTAGTCTGAAAGCCTGTAAAGCCAACACATGGAGCCTTACAGAAGGCCTTACAGAAGGCCCACAGAATCAGTGGCATCATAAATGGATGTTATTTTAAGCTGTACTTTTGTGCTAATATTTTACATAATAATAGATAACTAATATAGAAATTAAATTTTTAGAAAGCACATTTTGATACATTCCATTTGTTCATAAATAATACCTGCTGAGACATTTTTTGAAAATATTTTGTCTATTTACTTTGAAAATAGAACTATATTGGTACCAAAATATCGCTATTAGAGCTCACTATTGCGTTTTTGCACTGGGTATAACCTTGTTACTGTTAGTCTCTAGAAGTGATTGTTTTAAAAAAGGAACTCACAAATTGGTATACTGATTGTATATGAGTTTGCAGCATGTGAAAGGCCTTTTTTCCAAACGAAAGCCTGCTATATGGTTCCTTATCTGAATATGTATTAGTAGAGTTACATGCATTTTAATTCAAACCCAAAATTAATAGAGATTTGAAAATATGGAATATATACCTGGTAGTTAAAAAAGTAAGGCTGAAAAATTGTAAATGCCTGTCATACCACATAGACAGGGCAAAATGAGCATTTGGTAGATGATTTTTCTTCCCAGTAGTCGTTTCACTGAATTTAGGTCTATAGAAGATGATTCTATAATTTTTAATGTTCTATGATGATTTTCAACTAGCACACCATTATAGTGAACCTGTCAATTTTATTTTTGCCCTACTTAAGAGAGAGTTCATTTTTCTTTATCAGTGTGCAGACCATCTAAATGACAAATCTTGCTGTGTTTTTTGTCACCTGTTCTGATTAAGTACTTAGCACTGTTTACATTTGTCCAGAAGAAAGTGGAAAGGACATCTTTTCAAAGCAAAGAACTATTTTGGACTCAGGAAAATGTGAACCATAAAGATAATGAGAATAAAAATCAAGAAAATGAATGCTTGAGTTGTTACATTGTATCTGTTATTAACAAAAGCTATTCTCAGAAAAAAAGAATCTAACATTCTTATATACAGAATATAACTTTGGAAATCAAATAACTCTTCTAGTTTTCCATGACCTCATTACTTTTAAAAATTATCATATACTTGGAATTCATTATGCACACTCATGATAAATATCAATAAAAATACATTCTTGAGCCATGAATAAGATTTGGATTATTAAACATTTTGTATCTTCTCTTACTTATATTTACATCATGAAATTAGCCGTTCTTAAGAAAGCTTAAAATGCAATTCTCGTTTCTGGCATTATACTTGTTTACAACTGTGGCACTACACATTTCTAATAAATAGAACCCAAAACCCTTCAAATACATTACCTAGCCTCCTCTTCTCTTAATATAATAGTTTCTTTGAGAGCAACGGTCACAGCTATCACATTTGTTGGTGTTTCTCTAAGTTCACAAAGTGAGTGCTCAACAAATATTTCTTAATGACAGAATTCTCTCACACCAGTAGGAAGGCGGTGCTAAATTAGCACTTTCATCATGAATTTTAATTCACAAATTATTAAATTGGTACTCCAGTTAATTATTTCTTCAAGCATCCAGTTTAGTTTTAAAGAGCACTTACAAGCTTATATATCATTACACAATTAACATGTAATACTTTTATTCATAAATTTTGAAATTCATACATGCCTTTTTAAATTTGGATATATATTGGATACAAGTGCAGTTTTTTTACATGGACATATCCTGTAACACTGAGATCTGGGCTTGTAGGGTACCCATCACCAACATAGTGTACATTGTACTCAAAAAGTAATTTTTCATCTCTCATGTCCCTCTCATCCTCCCACCTTTGGCATCTCCAGTATCTATTATTACACTCCATAAAATTTCATAAATGCTTTGAGCAAGTACAACCGTGTATACTAAGTGAATGGGTTGGCCATTCAGGGGGAGCATTTTCAGTAGAGAATCTAAAAGCAATAATAAACCTACTAAGTTTTAGTCTTTTGTTTATTATCACCAAGTGTTATCAACTGTAAGTGATATCAGTGATAAATACTCTTCCCCAAAATGTTGGGCCACACTTATAGCACCTAACTTGGTAAATCACTGAAGAAGGAATCACTAAATAAGGATTGCTGCACACTTCATTTATAGAATATCATTTGTTTCACATTCCTAAAGGAGACTGAACTTTCATTTAGGACCAAATGTGCATAAAGTGAAGTTATGAACACTTAATTTAGGAGACTATGACTAGAAAGGTAAAAAAAGGAGTGAGTAATCAATAAGCAGCCATTTTGAAATGTAGTAATTTCAAATTTAAAAAAGAAAGAAAAAGTACAATATTATGCTAAATTATAATATAACTATATTATAATTATGTTACATATGCAATCTAATGGCTTGGGAATATTATTAAAATGTGTAAATTAAAGCCAATATACTTGTTCATAATTTTAAGGTTTATTTATTTTTAATAATTTTTTCTTTTGATGGTTACTGGGTGCTTTTGTTCTCCTTAATTAAAAAATATAGTTTGGCAAAAACTAAATTATGCTCATAAGAAGAGTAAAAAGTAAGGATAAAATGAAGACAATTAAAATCACAAAATATTTCAGCACACATTAATACCCTTTATTAACATGTTAGTGCATACTATTCAGACTTGATATACTTATGCATATGTTATAAAAGGATTAATAGTATAGATAGTATTTTATAGACTTCATTTAAAAATTAACATTTTATTTTTCCATTATTATTTCATAGGGAAAAAATTCCACAATTATGTTCAATTACTACATGATATTCCAATATAAATATGAACTTTATGCATTAAACTTATCTCATTTAAATATTATTTTGCTATTGTAAACAATAAATATTCTACAGTAAGTATATTTATAGGCAAATTGTTACACTAATTTTTATTGATTTCTTTATAATAAGTTCCTAGAGGTGTACTATGCTAGTAAAGGGTATGAATGGGCCATTTTATGTTTTTTGGTCATCTCACACATATAGGTACTAATTTTTGTCAGATTTTCAAGGGATTGTGAAAATACTTAAGTCCTGAAAAAATAAAAAACAAATTAGTTGAAAAGTGTTGAGAATTGTGCTGCTATAAACATTTGAGTGCAGATGTCTTTTTTATAGAATGTCTTTTTTGCCTTTCAGTAGATCCCCTGTAATGGAATTGCTGCATCAAAAGGTAGTTCTACTTGTAGCTCTTTGGTTTATCTTCACATTGCTTTCCACAGTGATTGTACTAATTTGCATTTTCACCAGCAGTGTAGGAGCATTCCTGTCTCTCTCAATCAAAGCCAACATTTATTTTTTTGAGACTTTTTGATAAAGCCCATTCTCAATGGAGTTAAGTGATATATCATTGTGGTTTTGATTTGCATTTCAATGATGATTAAGGATCTTGTGTATTTTTTCATATGTCTGTTGGCCATTAATCTATCTTCTTCTGAAAAGTTCATGTTCATGTCCTTTGCCCACTTTTTGATAGGATTGTTTGATTTTTCCTTGCTGATTTTCCTGAATTCTATACACATTCAACTTATCAGCCCTTTATTGGCTGTGTACCGTGCAAATATATTCTTCTATTCTGTGGGTTATCTGTTTGCTTTTGTGATAGTTTCCTTGGCTGGATAGAAGCTTTTTTTTTTTTTTTTTTTTTTTTTTTTTTTTTTTTTGAGACAGAGTCTCGCTTTCTTGCCTAGGCTAGAGTGAGTGCCGTGGCATCAGCCTAGCTCACAGCAACCTCAAACTCCTGGGCTCAAGCAATCCTCCTGCCTCAGCCTCCTGAGTAGCTGGGACTACAGGCACGAGCCACCATGCCTGGCTGATTTTTATATTATATATATTAGTTGGCCAATTAATTTCTTTCTATTTTTATGGTAGAGACGGGGTCTCGCTCAGGCTGGTTTTGAACTTCTGACCTTGAGCAATCCGCCCGCCTCGGCCTCCCAGAGTGCTAGGATTACAGGCGTGAGCCACCGCGCCCGGCCTGGCAGAAGCTTTGAATTTGATCAGATTTATTTATTTTTGTTGTTGCTGTGATTGCTTTGGGGGACTTCTTCATGAATTCGTTGGCTAGGCCAATGTCTATGAGAGTTTTTCCAACATTTTCTTCTAGAATTCTTAGAGTTTCATCACTTAGGTTTAAGTCTGTTATGCACCGTGAGTTGATTTTTGTGAAAGAAGAAAGGTGTGGATCCCATTAGAATCTTCTACATGTGGCAATCAAATTTTCCCAGCACCATTTATTGAATAAGAATTCTTTTGCCCAGTGTATGTTTTTGTCCGCTCTGTCAAAGATTAGATGGCTGTATTAGGATGGTTTTAAATCTGGTTCTCAGTTCTGTTCTACTGGTCTATGTCTCTACTCTTGTGCCAGCACCATGCTATTTTAGTTACTATAGTCTTGTCATATAGCTTGAAGTCTGGTAAACTGATGTGTCACAATTTGTTTATTTGCTTAAGATTGCTTTTGCTATACGATATCTTCTCTGGTTTCATATGAAGCATAGAATTATTCTTTCTAGATCTGCAAAAAATGATGATGATATTTTAATGGGGATTGCATTGAATCTGTAGATTACTTGGAGTAGTATAGACATTTTAACAATGTTGATTCTGCTGACCTATGAGAGTGGTATGGTTTTCCATCTGTCTGTGTCCTTACTATTTGCTTCCTCAGTGTTTCATAGTTCTCCCTGTAGAGGTCTTTCACCTCCTTAGTTAAATATGTTCCTAGGCATTTTATTTTCTTGCTTGCTATTGTGAAGTATGCTAAGTCTGATTTGGTTTGCAGTTTGACTGTTGTTGGCATATAGGAATGCTTCTGATTTCTCTATATTGACATCATAACCTGAGACTTTGCTGAATTTGTTTATTAATTCCAGTAGTTTCATGGCAGAATCTTTGGGGTTTTCTAGTTATAAAATTATATTGTAATCTAAGAGCAATAATTTGACCTCTTCTGCTCCCATTTGGATGCCGTTGATTTCCTTATCGGATTGCCCTGGCTAGAACTTCCAGCACTATGTTGAAAAGAACTGGAACCAGAAAAGGTTTCCCTGAATCACCACTTCTAAGCAGGAACACTTTAAATTTTTCCTCATTCAGGATGATGTTGGTTGTGGGTTTGTCATATATGGTTCGTGTCATTTTTAGGTAAGTCCCATCTCTGCCTGTTTTCTTAAGCATTCTTATCATAAAAGGATGCTGACTTTTGTTGAATGCTTTTTCTGCATCTACTGAGAGGATCATATGGTCTCTGTTTTTGCTTCTATTTATGTGTGAATTACATACATGGATTTGTGTATGTTGAATCATCCCTGCATCTCTGGGAAGAAGCCCATTTGGTTGTCATGGATTATTTTTTTGATAAGCACCTGAGTTCAGTTTGCTAGTATTTTGTGGAGAATTTTGCATCTATATTCAAAGGGATATTGGTCTGTAGTTTACTTTTTCTGTTACATTCTTTCCTGACTTTGGCATGTTTACTTTTTCTGTTACATTCTTTCCTGACTTTGGCATCGGGGTGATGTTGGCCTGATAAAACGTGTTCAGGAAGATTCCTTCCTTCTCAATGTTCTGCCTTAATTTCTGCAGGTTAGGCACCAGTTCTTCTTTGTAGGTCTCATAATATTCGGGTGTGAAACCTTCTGGTCTGGGAGTTTTCTTTTTAGGAAGGTTTTTGTATTGCTGCTTAATTTTCAGTACTTGATATTGGTCTGTTCAGGAATTCTATTTCTTCCTGATTGAGAGTAGGGAAGCTGTGTGTTTCTTAGAGTTGGTCCATTTCCCCTACACTTTCAAGTTTATGTGCAGAGAGGTTTTATAGTATTCCTAGATGATATTTTGTACTACCATGGCATCAGTTGTAATTTCTCTTTCTTCATTCCTGATGGAGCTTATTAGAGTCCTTTCTGTTCTGCTTCTCATTAATCTAGGAAGAGATGTGTCAATTGTGGTTATTTTTTCCAGGAACCAACTTTTTGTTTTATTAATATTCTGTACACTTTCTTTCTTATCAATTTCATATAAGTCTGTTTTTATCTTTGCTATTCCTTTTTTTTCACTAGGTTTGGCGTTGGTTTGCTCATTCTTTTTCAGTTCTTTCAGATGATTCCTTCAATTGTTTATTTGTGATTTTCCTGTCTTTTGGATGTAGGCATTTACAGATATAAATTTTCAGGACTACTTTAGCGGTCTCCCACAGATTTTAACAACTTGTGTCTCCTTTATCATTTAGTTCAAAGAGTCCTTTGATTTTCTCCTTAACACAATGATCATTCAGCAGAAGGTTGTTTAGTTTCCATGACTTTGTGTCGAGATGCGAGTTTCCATTGGAGTTGATTTCTAATTTTCTTCCTCTGTGGTCTGAGAAGATACATACTGTAACCTCTATTTTTTTTAAGTCATTGAGACATGCTTTGTGGCCTGGTATATGGTAAATGTTGGATAATGTCCCACAATCTGATTAGAAAAACATATATTCAGTGGTTTTGGGTAGAATGCTCTGTAAATATTAGCAAGGCCCATTTGTTGTAGAGTTCTTTGTAAGTCTATTGTTTCTGTCTTTATCTGTTTGGAGGATCCTGTCCTGTTCTGTCAGAGGGTTGTTGAAATCACTGGCTATTACTGTGTTGCCATTTATCATTTTGTTTAGATCACGTGGAACTTACTTTATGAATCTGGGTGCACCTGAATTAGGTGCATAAATATTTAGAATTGTTATGTCTTCATGTTGAATTTTACCCTTCACTATTATATAGTGACCATCTTTGTCTTTCATTACATTTGTGGATTTGAAGACTAAATTATCCGAAGTCAGAACTGTCATGCCAGCTTTTTTTTGTGTGTGTCTGTTTGCTTGAAATATTGTTTTCCATTCCCTCACCTTGAATCTGAATGCATCCTTGTGCATTAGATGTATTTCCTGAGGACAGTAGATACTTGGTTTGTGTATATTTGTACATTTGGCTGGCTGATGTCTCTGTAGTGGGCAGTTGAAATCATTCACATTTATTGAGAGAATTAATAAGCAGGAGTAGATTTCTGTTCATCCTGTTCAGTTCAACTTTGTTGCCTTGCTTTCTCCCTCAAGCCATTGTGCTGTCTGGCCTTTGACGTTTACTTTTTGGATGATTTTTACATTGGTGAGTGTTTATTGTGCTGATCCGTGTGTAACACTCTTTTGAGTACTTCCCGGAAGGCAGGTCTTGTCTTGATGGATTACCTCAGTCTTTGCTTATCTGAGAAGGTATTTATTTCTTCTTCATATATGAAACTTAGTTTTTCAGGGTACAAGATTCTAGGCAGGGCATTATTTTGTTTGAGAAGAGTGTGAATGGGACCCCAGTCTCTTCTTGCTGGTAAGGTTTCAGTTGAGAAGTCTGCAGCTAGTGTGATGGGTTTTCCTGTGTAGGTTACCTGCTTTTTTCACCTTACAGTTTGTACAAAGGCCTCTTTCAGGTTTATTTTGGCCAATCTGATGACTATTTCTCATGGTGTCTTTCTGTTTGCAATGAATCTCCCAGTAGTACTTTGAGCTTCTTTTACCTGTTTATCTAGATTGTTAGCAAGGCCAGGAAAATTTTCCTCCATTATATCCTCAAACAGTTTATCCAACCCTTGTGTATTTTCTTTCTCACCCTCAGGGATGACTATAATTCTCATGTTAGGTCTCTTCACATAATCCCACATTTCTTGTAGGTTTTGCTCTTTTTTCTTATTTCTCTGCTCTGTCTCTGTGATTGATTTATTTAATTGAAAGGTATCTTCAATCCATGAGATTTTTTTCTTCTGTTTGATCTACCCTATTCTTGAGGCTTTCCATTGTGTTTTGTAATTCCTTGAATAAATTCTTCATTTGCAGAAGTTCTGTTTGATTTTTCTTTAATATTTCAATTTCATTAGTGAATTTTTCTTCCACATCCTGGATATTTTTTTGTGGTTTCTTTGTGTTTTGTATCCATTTTCTCTTGCACAATATTGAGTTTTCTTATATTCCGTGCTGGAAATTCTCCTTGTCATTTTAGAGTTTCTAATTTCATTGATATGCATTGTTAGAGAGCTTGCGTTCCCCCTTGGGGTGTGCTTTCAGTTTGATTCTTCATACTTCCAGAGTGCTTTCACTGACTCCTTCCCATCTGGACCAGCTGTTGCTTCTTTTATCTTTAGATTTTGGTTTAAGCAATGATATGCACAGTTTAGTCTCTGAGCCAGTCAGTGGTGTTTGTGAGTGAGATCTGATCACATCTTATATGATTAGTCAGTAAATGCAGTAAAAGGGTGTGCCAATTGGCATCTCTATCAGTAGGTGGCACTTTCTAATAGGAGAAAACTGCAGTGTTGTTTTTGGATCATGTAACCAGCTCTCATTCCTCTTGAGACACACTCTAGTGCCTCAGGTTGTGGATAAGGCCTTGAAACTTCCAGCTGTGTCCTTATTCTCCACCTCCATGGGGACAGGTGGGCAAGTGAGGCTGGATGGGACTGGGTTGGTTGAGCCTGTCCTCAAACTCCACAGTTGCTTTTAGCATGGATCAAAGTTCTGTTTTCTGCTTCTGGGCAAAGCTGTCAGGGAGGGACTGAAATGACGACACTCAGCCAATAAGTCTCAACATGGAGGTGGGGCTGCCTGAGATCTGCAGTCTAGAGCAGGCCTCACTCATTTCCACCCTTCCCCATTCTGTGGTTTCTGATGGTCCTCTGCCACCAGGCAGGACTCCAAGCCAGCAGATCTCCCCTAACTGTGATGTGAGCCAGGGGTTTCCCTGCCCAGGATCACAGCATGAGCTGGGACTTGGTGCTCCCATGGGAGGAGGGTTGTCCCTTGTGTATGCTGCAGCTAGTATCTACTCTGATCTGCTCCTGAAGGCACACACACCTCAGTAGACTAGCTCACATATATTCCTTGTTTTCCCCCAGGCAGTGAGAATGAGACCAGGGTATGTGATCTGGCCTGTACATCTTTCCCCCAAGCCCCAGAGATTAATCCCTGACCCTGCTAGGGGGAAGAGTGTTGGTTTGGTTACTCACAGGGTGCCCAAGTTGGATCAACATCTCTTCATCTCGAGATGTGTCCCACTCTGCTGGAGTCACCAGGCATGCTGCACCTGAGATGGCCAGTGGGTGCAGAGCTCACAGTCTGAGTACCCTTCGGTCTGCTACAGGGGCCCAAAAGGAAAGGTACCATTCCCTGTGGATGCCTCCAAGTGGTGGCTAAATTTTCTCTCTCAGCAGCCAAGAGGAGGGGAGTGTAAGGGGAGAATAAAGCAATATGGCATCTGCTAATGGGCTCAGGTCTGTGGGATGGGAGGTGCCCCGAGGGAACTGGGAGCCTGATGCCCTGTCGGCAAAAGGCTCACCATTCACTGCCAGTAGCCATCTTTGGATTGCTGTCGGCAGGTCTCTCCAGTAGCTCAGGAGCCCATGAGCAGTCCAGGGTGCAAGAGGAGAAATTTAACCAATCCATCTAACCTTGTCACTTATCTTGAAGACTCTAGGGGTTTAGACCCTGTCAATGCTGTTCTTCTTCTAGTTATGCTTCACAACTTCTTCCCATGGAATCTCCTGTTTTCAGTTATCACTTCTTCCAACCTTCATCTGATCTATGTTTGTTTTCCTGTTTCTTTTTTTCAGCTTCATCTAAAATTTATCTTTCTTTCAGAAACTCTCTGCTGGTGGTTTTTCTCATCCACCGTCTTGCCTCTTTTCACTTCTTTGGTTAAGTTTATCCCTAGATATTTTATTTATTTGTAGCTATTGTATATGGGATTGCTTACTTTGTTTTCTTTCAGAGTGTTTACTGTTGGCATATAGAAATTCTACACCTTTACCAAATTTATTTTCCAGTTCTAATAGTTTTTATTTTTATTTCTTGGCATAGATTCTTTAGATTTATCTGGACATAAGATCATATCATCCACAAACAAGAATAATTTGACTTCTTCCTCTCCAATTTGGATGACTTTATTTCTTGCCCTTGCCTAATTGCTCTAGCTCGAACTTCTGAAATATGGTGACTAACAGGGGTAAAAGTGGGCATCCTTTTCTTGTTCTAGATCTTAGAGGAAAGGTTCTAAGTCTTTCCTCTTTCTGTATGATACTAGCTGTTGGTCTGTCATATATGGACTTGATTGTGTTGACATATGTTCCTCTGTATCCAGTTTTTTCAAAGATTTCATCCTAAAAGGATGTTGAATTTTATAAAATGCTTTTTCAGCATCAATTGAAATGATCATATGATTTTTATCATTTGTTCTGTTGATATGATGTATCATATGGATTGATTTGCATATGGTGAACCATCCTTGCATCCCTGGGATCAATCCTATGTGATCATGAAGGATGTCTTTTTAATGTGTTGTTCATTCAGTTTGCTATTATTTTGTTGAGGACTTTTGTATGTATGTCCATCAGATATATTGCTCTATAGTTTTCTTTATTTGTTGTGTCTTTGTCTGGCTCTGGTATCAAGATGATACAGGCCTCATAGATTGAGAATATCCCCTCATCATCAATATTTGGAATAGCTTAGGTAGGATTGACATTAGTGCTTCTTTGAATGTTTGTTAAAATTCAGCACTTGAAGCCATTGGGTCTTGGGATTTTCTTTGATGTGAGATTTTTTTATTACTGCTTCTTTCTTGTTACCAGTTATTGGTTTATTTATATTTCAATTTCTTTCTGGTTCAATCTCAGTAGGCTGTATGTGTTTAGGAAGATATCCCTTTCTTCCAGGTTTTAAAATTTACTGACATATATTTGCTCTCATTAGTCTCTAATGATCCTTTAAATTTCTGTAATGTCAGTTGTAATGTCTTTTTTAATCACTGATTTTATTTGGGTCTTCTCTCTGATTTTTAGTCTGGCTAAAGTTATATTAATTTTGTTTATCTTTTCTAAAAAATAATCTTTTGTTTCCTTGATTTTTGTATATTTTGTTTCAATTTCATTTATTTCTACTCTGATATTTATTATTTCTTTTCTTCTGTTAATTTTGGATTTGATTCACTCTTGTTTTTCTAACTCTTTAAGATTGTTAGGTTGTTCATTGGAAGTTTTTCTACTTTTTGATGTAGGTATTTATTGCTAGAAATTTTCCTCTTATTATTACTGCTATTGTTGTATGCCATAGGTTTTGATATGTTGTGTTTGCATTTATATTTGTTTTGAGAAATTTTTAATTTACTTCTTAATCTCTTTATTGACCTACTGGTGATTCAGGACCATATTGTTTAATTTTCATATGTTTGTATAATCTCCAGTGTTCTTCTTGTTATTGATTTCTAGTTTTGTTACATTGTGGTCAGAGAAAATATTTCATTTTATTTTAATTAAAAAAAAAATCAAGACTTGTTTTGTGGCCTAACATGTTCTATTCTTAAGAATCATCCATGAGCTGAGGACATTCTGTAAATATCTAATAATATTAGGTTGATTTGGTCTATTGTACAGGTTAAGTCCAATATTTCTTTGTTGATTTTTTTCTAGATATCTGTCCAATGATGAAACTGGGTGCTGAGATCTTCAACTATTATTGTATTGGGGTCTATCTCTCTCTTTAGCTCTTATTATATTTGCTTTACATATCTGGATATTCCACTGTTAGGTGCATATATATTTAGAATTATTATATCGTCTGGCTGAATTGACAGATTTATAATTTATAATGGTTTTCTTGGGTGTCTTTTTACAGTTTTGTCTTGAAACATATTTTATCTAATAGAAATGTAGCTATTCCTACTCTTTCTTGGTTTTAATTTGCATGGGATATCTTTTTCAATCCTTTTACTTTCAATGCATCTGTGTCTTCATAGGTGAAGTGGATTTCTTTTAGACAACACACACTTGGGTCTTGCTTTTTTGTTTTTTTCAATTCGTTAAGCCACTCTATATCTTTTGATTGGAGAGCGTAATCATTTATATTTAATGCTATTATTGGTAGGTAAGGACTTACTACTGCCATGTAGTTATTAGATTTTTGTCTGTTTTGCGGTCGGTCCTCTCTTTTTTCTTTCTTCTTTCTTGTCTTCCTTGGTGTAAATGTGATTGTCTCTGGTAGTGTGTTTTTATTTCTTGCTTTTCATTTTTATGTAACTGTCACAGTTTTTTTTTTATTTGTGGTTACCATGAGGCTTGCCAAAAACATTTTATAATCAATTATTTTATATAGATGACAATTTCACTCTGTTTATAAAAAAACAACAAACCAATAAACAAGCAAAGAGAAATATAAAAGAAATTCTATACTTTATCCCCATCCTCTCCACTTTTCTACTTTTTCTATTTCTATTTATATCTTTTTTATACCATCTGTCTCTTAAAAAGTTGTTGTATTCATTATTTTTGATAGGTTTGTCTTTTAGTCTTCCTATTCAAGACATAAGTGGTTTATAAGCAACAATTATAGCAATATAATATTCTGCATTTGTGTACTTCCTGTTATCAGTGATCTTTATACCTTAGATGATTTTTTATTGTCCATTAACATCCTTTCCTTTCATATTAAAGAACTGTTTTTAGCATTTCTTCTAGGACAGGTCAGGTGTTTATGAAAAGGTTTAAAAGTCTATTTCTCCTTTATGTCTGAAGAATATTTTTTCAGGATATAATATTCTAGCATTAGATTTGTTTCTTCAGCACTTTGAATATGTCATGCCACTCTTTTTTGGCCTATAAAGTTTCCACTGAGAAGTCAGCTGTCAAATGTTTTGAAACTCCTTTATATGTTATTTTTTTTTTTCTCTTTTTCTCGCTTCCCTTATAAACTTTTCTTTAGTATTGATCTGTGGGAACTTGATTATTAAATGCCTTGTGGTAGTATTGTTTAGATTAAATCAGTTTGGTGTTCCATGGCCTTCTTGTACCTGAATATCAATATCTTTCTCTAGGTTTGGGAAGATTTCTGTTTTTATTTCTTTGAATACAATTTCTACCCCAATATTTCTCTCTCTATCTCCTATTTAAGGCCAGTAACTCTTAGGTTTACCCTTCTGAGGCTATTTTATATAGCTTGTGGGCATGATTCATTATGTTTTATTTTTTCTCTTCTGACTGCATTTTCAAATAGCTTGTCTTCAAGGTCACCAATTCCTTATTCTGCATGAACAATTCTGCTGCTGAGATACTCTGATGCATTTTTCAGTTTGTCAATTGCATTTTTCATCTCCAGAATATCTGCTTTATTTGTTTTATATCTATTATAATTACAACATGTTACATTTCTCTGATAGACTTCAGAACTCCTTCTCTGTGTTGTCTTTCAGTTGATTGAGCTTCTTCAGTACTGCTATTTTTAATTCTTTGTCTGAAAAGTCACATAATTCCATCACTCTAGGATCTGTCACCAGTTCATTTGTTAAGATCATGTTTTCCTAGATGTTCTTGATGCTTTTGGATGTTTGTTCATGTCTATTCATTTAATAGCTTGATATTTCTTGTAATTTTCACAATATGGGATTCTTTGAACCCATCCTTCTTGAGAAGGATTGCTAGGTATTCAAAGGAAATTTGAGTATTGTGATCCTTTGGTCACAGCAACCATATCAGCATTGGGGTGTGCCAAGTCTAGTAACACTGTGACTCTTGCAGACTCCTAGTGGTACTGCCTTTGTGAATTTGAGCAAGATACATGATAATTGCCTAGATTAGCAGTTAAAGTTTTGTGCTCTCCTTCCTCACACTCAGTGCTGGGTTTCTGGAGTTAGGAGAGGAGTGATATGGGCACTCCCTCATGACCATCACAGCTGGGACTGTATCAGGTCACATCTGAAGCCAGTCCACTTAAAGTCTCACTTAAAGTCCATGGAAACTGCTTCCTGGCTACCTCTGATGTTTATTCAAAGCCCTAGGGCTCTTCAGTCAGCAGGTTGTGGATCCTGCAAGAAATGGGTCCTTCTCTTAATGGCAATGAGTTCCTTTCTGGCCCAGGGTGGGTTTAGAAACTCTATGAACTAAGGCCTGAAATCAGAGGCATCAGGAGGCTGCTTAATACTTCATTTTAATGTGACTGAGCTGATACCAAAGTTGCAAGACAAAATCCTTTGTCTTATAGCTCAGGTCCACTGCTTCTGAACCAGAAAAACCAAAGGACTTACCCAAGGACTACAGACTTTTGTGGTTTTACTGTTTTTCAAAGTAATTTCAAGCCCCAGGCTTGTTTCTTAAGTGGGTGGTGGGGCTGGCTGGAATTCAGGTTTCTACTGCTGGGATGAAGGATTTTCTTCTGGAGGATTTCCTTCTGGCCAGGCTGGTCTGAATGCTCCCTCTGTGGTTGCCAGCAGAATTATGCCTTGTGCTGTTTCCCTGTGACAGAGTAGACCCATGTTCCAATGCAAATTCCCATAATCACTTCACTGTACCTTCCAAGACACACAGATTCTTTCTCTACCTGGTGCTGGCATAGCACTGTCAAGGGCTGGGGGAGGGGTGATGTAGACAATGCAAGACTTTTATTTCTGTCTTCTTCAGTGCCTCTTTCCTTAATATAATGTTAAAACCAGGTACTATAATCACTCACCTGAATTTTGGTTCTTCGGAAGTTGCTTTCTTGAGTTTCATGTTCCTGCAAAGAGACAACCACTGGAGAGTTCTATTTGTCCATCTTTCTCCACTCCCCCCATAGTGTTTTTGTTTTGTTTTGTTTTGTTTTGTTTTGTTTTGTTTCAGTCATGTAAGCATGAGTTTCTTTCTGCATGTTCTCCCAGCCTTGATATGTCTGGGTCTGACTAGTGACTTCATCCTGGTATTTAAAACTTTCACATTTCTCCCTTTTGATGAAGATCTTTCATCAAAAGTATTGCTGTTCAATTACCTCACAGTCAGGTTTTAAGTGTCCCACAGTGACAAAATGGACCTGTCTTTTAGTAGGTGTGGTCTCATGTCAGGGAGAGGTGATAAATAGCTGGAAGTCAGTGTCAAGACTGTTTTTGCAAACATTTTGCAACAGGGAATCCAGAAGTAGAAGCTCTTATGGTTAGTTCATTTAGATTTCATCTTAAGTTGATTTTGTGCCATAACACTGGCTATCATCTAAAAACACTGGGGCAACATTGTTTTTTCAGGAGTTACATTTCTGTAGAAAATTGACAGACAACAGATATGTATGTGGTAGTCTGCAAACAAAACCATAAAGCAAAAGTAACAGCAATATGACAATTCCAGTTTGTACAATGGATTTAAGCCATGAAGCTAGGCTTGAATACAACTGACTAAACAGATCAAATGACCACGGAGAACTGATAGAGATTTGTTGTAGGCAGGTGGCTTGTTCTCTTATTTTAGGTAACTGAGTCTTTGCCCAGAGAAATTTATCCAGTTACAACTTGCAATATTAGAAATAGCACAGACACCATCTTGCTCAGCTAATAGATGGTCAAAAGAAATTTTGTTATTGAACACTATTCTCTCAAGAAAAGATAAGTGTTGTTGCACAGTCTTAGCCTTTGTGGCAGAGTGTGCAAGAGTTCCTAGGGTAGCAGATACATTTTTTAACATTTCTTCATTGGTGATTACACCATACCATGGTATAAAAAAAATTCCAATGATTCAAATTCTTTTTTCTCCATGGGCAAATAGAGTTTTCTTCTTATCTCTCATAGTCCCTGACATTCTCTCTTTCACTCACCTACACTTTTCCCCTTACATATACCTGCGCTGTCTTGTTTTTTTCTCTCACACTCTTTCTCCAACTTTCTCAATTGCTCTCACATTCACATCCTCTCAATCCCTTTCTCACACATACTCCCTCTTACTGGCAAGCTCACTCCGTCTACATCTTTAAGTATTTTCTTTGCTCTTCACACTTTCTGTTTCTTGTTCATAACCCCTTCTTTCTCTTTTTTCCCCCCATAAGTTCTCTTCTACTCCAACTCTAGCATTCTCGCTCCCTTACTATTTAACCTCTCTCCCCTACTGTTTAACTTTCTCACTCATTCAATATTTCTTTTTCTCTCAACTATTCTGACACTCATTTTCATACTCTTTTGCTCTTAAATTCTTTCTTGAACTCTCTTGATTCCACTGCCGCATCCTCCCTGACAATCTCACACTCTTAATTTCTCACCCTCACACCCCCTTTTCCTTTTCTTTCTCCCACCCAACCCTGTTCAGGCTACAGAAAAAAAGAAACTAATCAGGACCTATGTATTTCTGTAAAAGTCATCATCTTTTTCCCTTGAGAGCAGAGGGCACTGGGTCTCTGTTAACAAGCAGATGATAACAAGACAATCCTCGGGGAGTGTGAGAAAGAAAGCCCTCTGTGGGTTTGGACACTGTAACTTATTTCTACAGTGTCTGCTTTAGGGTATATGACATAGAGTGGCATTTTTTCTGGAGTATGGGGATAACCATGCCTTTAGTTGAAATGAGTAATAGTATTCTTTTAATTCAATTATTACAACATTAAATTCCTGTTCCCATGAAGCACTCTGCAAAATTTGCACATAAATGAAGCCAGGTTAGTTTAAGACCTAACACAGAATTTAGAAATATTCAAGAAATGTTAGAAGAGCATAGTTGATTTTTTTTTCTGAAAGAATTCAACATGAATGAAAGCCTAACAAAGTTTCTCTAATGTTTACAAAACAATATATCATCATAGTTATCTCAGGTTGTACTAAAAAGTGAAAGGAAAAACTGTCCCAATGTCGTTTGAGGCTGAGAAGAAAAGGCTTTAAAGAAATGATTGTTATGTCAAAGAAAGAATATCTTTTGTTTCCAAAATCTAAACTAAACTAAAATAACCCAAACTTATTTCTTTTCCTTTTCAAACCTCATCAACTTAGGTTACTATTATTCTCTTTCTTCCTCTCAAATATATTTCCAACATATCAAATAAATTTTCCAACATAAATTAGTAGTAGGTAGTTGCTAGTTTCACAGTATGTACTACCTGACTGATCTGTTGATGATGGATGATTTGAATACTGTACCTGCCACCTTATTTGTTCAATTTTATATTGTTTTTCTATGATTTCAATAATGATTAAAATTCAAATTCTATAATTTTACAAGAAATTCATGAGATACTCATTTTCCTATAAATCTGGATTTATCATTTGCCCCAAGCTTCTTCTTTTCTATTTTTTCAATCTCACCTAGGTTTAAATGTGGGAATGCCTTTAATCTTTTTAAATTTAAATATCAAAATTTTTATTGTTTCCCTGCATGATATGTAGTTCTTCTTTTTTCTATTTTTCCTTCAACCCCAAGCTCCTTTTATCATTAGGATTTTTCAACCAAGTAATTTTTAAATTATATAGAGTTGGTCAAGTATTTTCAACAGTATCTCAAGATCAGTGTAGTTAGTAGAAGTTCAGGACCTCCATCATAGTGATTAAAGAAGCTGAGATTTCCTATATTAGTAGTCATTCCATAAAAATTATTTTATGGACCTCAATATTGACTAAATTTGCTGCTTTATTGCTGTGCACACTTTGAGACACTGAACACTTGCTGAATATAGCCATAATTAATTTATATAATTCCTGAGGTAATATGCCAAACTCTGTAATATCACTAACACCTTTCTTTAGTTGTTATAAGTTTTTAAGAAATCTATAGCCTTGAATGCTTGTTAATTTTTTAAATTTTAAACTTTTAAATCTCAGGGAAATACCTAATTTTGAAGCTTTTCAAGATAACCATAAAGATACATTTTCTATATTCCCATAGCACATTGTTTATAATTTCTGGACAATCACAGCTAATGCTAATATTAATGCTAAAATAATAGGTGCAATTTATTGAATGTTTATTATTTGTTTAGCACAAAAAAGTAGTATCTTATAAAGATAATATTATTGAATTTGTATAATCACTATATATGGAACTGGTAAAGCTACCATTTAATCTAGGTTTATCTTATATTTAAGAATCTTACACTGCTCCTGTGTATCAATTCATATATAGAAATATAATTTTGAAAATTTGTTTCATGCTTGGATTCCCTAAAATAGACTAAAATAAATTAAAATCCTAGAGCAGAAGCCTTATCTATTATTGTTGACTACTAGTGTCTAGACTAGTATAAGGCAGATGCCTTGCATTTAATAAATAATAAATGAATGAAAGCACAGTATAATTGCTTTTGGTACTGCCAAAGGAAGTATGGAGCATCTCATTTCTAAGAGTTTATCCCATAATTGGTATCTTTTTGGAAACTTTGACACTAATATAAAAATGTACACATTATCTTGGTGATCATTCAATGATATAAAATTCTACATTAATATACAAAATGAAAGATATTATCTTAAATAATAAATTCCTGAACACCAACATTTTTAAAAATTTTTGTTGAGACCATGAATTATTTCTGTCACTAAACTATATAAACTATAAGATTAGAAAAAGAGTACACACTTTGCAAAGTAAAATTAAGATCTCAACTATTTATAGTCATTGACACTTTTCAAAGAAAAAAAAATGAAACCAGTTTCAAAAGCCTGTGTACATTCCAATTTGTGAAATTTCCTTCTACTCAACTAAATTTCTCCTGAACCTTCAAATCTTCAAATGGAATTTCTCTCTGTGCTCAGCTGTGGAGAAATTTGCAGTATGGCATTATACAGCTGTCAAATTCTACCCACAGGAGCTGATTTGGCAGTTTACACAAGCAAAACTTCTCCTGACTCTTGGGATAGTTACCATTTTTAGCATTTGTTGGGGATGAAGGGTAAGAATTGCTTAATTTGGAAAAAACTTCTTAGAAATTATTTTATAGACAAAAAAAGAGAATATATAAAAAGAATAAACTGAGCTTTTAAAAATGCATTTAAAAAATCAAAACCTTGAACATAAGTTTTGTTTCAATTGCAAAATTTCATAAAGATGTTAAAGATATGCTCATATAATATCTTATTTCTAGGCAAAAATCAATAATTACTTTGTTATAGCATGTTCTACAATCTAAGATGTAAAGAAGGTATAGGCAAGAATCAAACAAAAAAGCAACAAAAACAACAACAAAGAGAGTGAACAAACTCATGAATTTATAGTAAGTCATAAAAAAAAAACAGAACCACTTTTAAAATACATTAAGGAGAAAAGAGTAAAAAAATAAAAGTCAAAACATCTATGGCAAGCTTTTAAAAGAGAAAAATATTCTCTACTCAAACTTAAAAGCAAGCTTTACATTCAGAACAGTGTAAATCAGGTTTGGGAGGCCAAATGTTGACACCTGGAGCAAGAAATTTTCAAGATTTAAATATAACTGAGGAAAATCTCAATTCTGAAATGTAATAGAGTCAAGTTTTATCACACAACAGCATGGTGACAATGTGCTAAGGTCAAAATGTCTGAGAGGAATTCATTGATGGAGGATCTGGAAAGTCAGGATCCTTTTCTCATTTCCTCTGTCTTGGAAAAGTGATGGATTTGGCCCCAAACTGAAATTGGACACATCATATCTAAAGTTACTGAATAACATGCTGGGAAGATTGCCCAGAATGAGGATAAACTTGCCAGAGTGGTGTGTTCCTCCCTTTCATCCTATAGGGAATGATGGAGGGGCAGATGGTTTGCATGTTCTCAACCAGCACACCATTCAGTGAGACCTCTGATCAGGACACTACACCTAAATCTCTGGAGTCAATAGGCAGTCTCTTCTTCCAGTGAAGCACACATAAATTACCTGTAACATCTCCTTATAATTTGAACATGAATACAAGAACTGCCAAACACTTGAAGAGAGTCAGAAAAAGTCAAGATTAAAATCAAAAGTACATTGGAACCTATAATCTCTGCTTTGACAAATACTTTTACTATGAAGAAACTGACCTCACACATTTCTAAGTCCAATCCTTCCAATCATATTCTTGATCCCAACTCCCTGATTTGCTCAGAGACTGCTCTTGGAAGTGTCTTCTGTCTCTAATAAATCACTACTTTTTTTCCCCATCAGTTACGTTAGTCTTCTACACAAACATGCTGTAATACATTTCATGGAAAACAAGAGAAAAAACTCACTTGATCTTTTATCCTTCTAACTTCCATGCAAATGCTAAGCTCAAATTTAGAACCAAACTTATTGAGAAGAATACTTGCTTCCTGTTCTCTGGGACGTCTATTCTCATCAGGCTTTAGTTCCTTCACTTGTCAAAGGGTACCAATTAGCTCCACATTCCTAGACCCCAAAATCAATTTGAACTTGAAGACTAGAAATACTCTAGTCATATAGCAGACTCTGAGCATGTGCTCCCTGACAGCAGTGGCAAGTGGTGACCTAAATTATGCCCTGTCCTATCCGGTACTGTCTATGCAGCATCCTGGTGGTGACAGTGGTGGGGGAGAATTTGCAGCCCTTGCTTCTTCCAAGAGAGACCTAATCCCTTTGTCAATCACTGCAGCTAGAGCACAAAGAAGAGAGACCACTTCTGGGATAAAGAGCTCTCCTTTGACACCCATATGTTAGTGGGTTTACTACTCAACAAGTAGAAATGTATCCACATTAGAGCAGATCATGTATGATAACAAGTAAATCATCTACAAAAATGTCATCACCAAAATATAGCAGAACACTCTTCAGAAAATGCCTGAGATTGCTACTCTGAAAAAGGACATGATTATTTTGGAGATGAGTAAGTTTCAAACTGCAAAGAAGAAAATGAGAAAAAAAAATAACACTTGAATGGCATAAGTTAAGAAAATAAATAATGGATGAAGTGATCAAAGTCTAAATACATAAAACATTAGACTTCAGTCTAGAAAATAGTTGAATTAAAAAAAAATACTATATTCATTGAATACAAAGAAGCTGCATAAAATGAGGAGAAAAATGGTAACATTGCCTGCCCAAGAAGATGGGGATCTTAGCCAGATAAAGTAGAAGAGTGACTTCGAGAATTTTGCCTTAAAACCAGAAGGATATCATGCAAGGCTGATAATAGTTAATATTTATCACACTTTGTATTTACATGTCTAACAATAATTCTGAAATTTTTATCATCTTTGGATATAACAAAGTTTCTATTTCAAGAGATTTCTATTTTCTTTTTACTAAAACATAGTATATTATCTTTTCCCCTCATTTCAAAGTTTAACCCTGCTTTTGATATTATTCATATTATTAAAATATTTACTTTTATGCACTTTGGGATATATAACCAGTATAAAGATATCATGAACATCATAACAATCCCTGCATCTTTTCTGTTTGGTTGACTTTATAATGCTGAATGTTGCTAGGCAATGTCCATTCATCTCGATGATGAACTTCCCCTAACCTGCAATGCACCATAATAGTAAATACTTGCTTAGTAACCTGCAATGTAGAATAGTTTGCCAGTATAGCATTTAGGTGCTCCATTTAAAAGGCACAATGAGTTTATCGAATGAATCATTCAAACTAAAGAATACCAAATCCTTTTAGTCATCCTCTATTACCAGCTATTTCCTGTACCACATTTTTTGGTTGCAGAGTATTTTATAGTTGGTTGATGTGCAAAAGATATAATTGGACTTGTACACTCAAAGTAGTTTCCATTCCCCATCATCTTAGTAGATTATTCTTATGATTTTTTTATGTTCCTTCTAGCAAAAAGTGAAAAAGAAAAATCATGTTACCTGAGTAGTGCTATAGTATGGTGAAGAATTTCCTTCTCCTCTTTTACAACACAAGATTTCTTTCTCTATCCCTTCAATTTTAGAGCTATACTAACTGTCCATTTGTGGCACTACCAACTAGAAATCTTACGAATCTTGTCAGATAGTTATACACAACATCAAATATTAGGCACTAACTAACATGAAGGAGGAAGAAGACAAAATGTCATCAAAACTTCCAAATAATAACTTTAGTTCTACCAAATGAATATATCACCCATAGATTGATACTCAAATTATACCTTATTAGGCATAAATAAAAACCATTGTCAAATGCCTAAAATAGAATATCAAATAGGCAAAATATTTCTATTCCATTTTTCCTGGTAATCATCCTACTGGACTATTTTGCTCACATCCTTTTTGCTTTCTACTTCCCACTAACCACCATTTGTCTTTTTAAAAGCTGCATGAGCACCTCTTACCCACCTACTGCTCTATTAATAAGTGTGTGGCAGTAGTAATTTTGATTTTCATAATAATTTTATTATCTCAGATTGGTTTCTAGCTTGATATTTATCAAAACTAAGATCTGAATATATTCATTTTTTCCCTCTGCATACTAAGTGTCTTGGTTGAGAAGTCACAAGTTTGCAAAGACTTGAGTGAAGCCAGAAAAGTTGCTGGAATTTGTATCTGAACACTTTAAAACCAAAGCCCTGATGATCATCTGGAGGTATAATTGCTGTTACATAATAGTTGGGTGGAACACAGTGGAATCAATTTTATTTCATGTGGTGATCCAAGTCACCAAAAACATTGTACCTCCTTAATATTTAGAAATGTCAATTTTAAAAACACAGGTTAGCAAACAGAACATGTGATAAAATAGAACAATTGATTTGTGTGCAGTTTACACAAGCATATTTACAGTGTAAAAATTTATCGAGGCATATGGTTATTATTTGTACAATTTTGTACATAAATTATATATCATTAAAATATTTTTATGAAAAAAATATTCCACGTGATCACTTGGGAACTTCTTAATACCCCATTGTCTGATTTCAATATTAAATAGACAATTTCTGCATTCATGACTTGAGAATGATATAGTGGGCAATAGGTAACACCCCTCAGTGATGAGGGTTTGGGTTTATTTCACCAGAAAAGCCACCAGACCAGCAGAGGTGCTATCTGAGAATGAGGGGAATATAAAATAATTAGTAAAGGTAGAAGAAGAAAAAAATCAAGTATTAATTGAGTCCTCAAGATGAACTGCAATTACAGATTCTGTGATTTGTCTCAGTAAATTCCTATTTATAAATTTCCCCCAGGAAGAAAAGTCCATCAGAACCCCACAGTTGCTGCTTCAAGAACATTTTATAAAGAAATGTATCTAAATACTGCAAAGGTGGACTATCATTGATGTTGTGATGTACTCTTTAAATACACCTTAATAATTATCCGGATTTATTCTCCCAAATGCTATGGTACCACACTCTGACTGTCCTATGCTGTTAGGCCTTTCTGAAATTTTCCTCAGCTGAAGAGATATCTGATTCTTAGTCATGCCCTTCTCTTGGGAGATTCCTATAGCCAGTAAGTTCTTGATGTGGACAGTCAGCACAGAAAATTATCCTGTTGGATTAAATACAATTTTTTTTCTAGGCTTAAGTTAGTACATTAGCAACCTACAAGGATAAAATAAAGAATTTGAACTTGAGAAATACAACCTATTTCTCCTTTCAAAGAATTCAAGATCTGGACTCCTTAGCCTTCTTAGAAAATTTAATATAATATTTAATGTAATGATATATAACATTTTTAAAAAAATAAGAAAGTCTTAACTGTGGAACTATTAGAGAGCTCCCCCCATTTCTTTTACGAGATTTTACCCTATATAACTTCAAAAGAAACAAATCCTGGAATAGAAATCAGCCCTTTATAACTGCCTTTGCTTTAATTGGTATGATATTAGCATTTAATAAAAGGGTACGTTTGTTTTATGCAGGGTCATACTAGATACTAAGGAGAAATTAAAAGATGCGTTTGCACGTCTCACCACTTTAGAGGCATCATGAAAGTGCATTGGGAAGCAAGGCTGGGAAAGAAGCCCAAACAGACGAACTGAGTAAGCACAGTGCAGGGATAGCCAGGGTGATCTTATACACACTCATTGGCCAGCTGGTTTGCGGGTGGGGGAGGGATGTTTGGCTTGATTCCTCTAGGGTAAGAGATATAAAGAAATTAAACCCCTACATAGGTAGCGAACAGCCTCACAGGCATGTCGAAGATAGTAAGTATAGGTACTTGGATGCAGTGCAAAGTTAACGTAATCTATATGTGACAATCCTTTTATTAATCAATTTTTATATTTGAGTAAAAACTTTTAAAAAGGAGGAAAAGGCTAATGTTTACAACAATTAAGTACTTTGAGTACTTCCCCCAATTTTTTTATTAAAATATAGTCCAGTCTCAAAGAAAAATAAAGGAGAATAGTCAGTGAAGCCAATAAATAATGTGTTAAGGAAATTGATAATAATGTATAAAATAGAGCAGAAAACAATGATTTGTCACATTATAGAGTGATTTCATTCTAGAGTGATATGAAATATATACCCATATATTCGTATGAAAATGTTTTCTTTCCCACATAAAGAACGTGTAATTAGGTGTGCACCTTGTTTACTAAAATCCATTGGTAGAAAGAGACATTACATTTTTCTCTGTTCCACACAATAAAAGACCAAAAGAAGCTCTCTAAAAGAGAAAGTTAAAAAAAAATGGAGGTATCAAAGAATTTTGGCAAGAAAAACAATGTTGGATCTAAAGCTGAGTCAGATAATGGTATTTGCAGGCTATTTCAGGGAAATGGCCCTTGGAGATAATCTTGTTTAAAGCATTCTCAATGTTTCTGTTAGGCCCTAAGAGCTGAAGTGATGTTCAATGTTAAACAATTATTAAGTGAAAGGAATTCTTATCTTTGATTCTCAGCCTCATAGTCTGCTCTTGCACAACTTAAAGTCCAAATTGTTCCAATTGTTCTGAGAAGTTCATAGAAAAGGGGGAAACATGTACCTATCTCACATGCCAAACACATGAGCCAGTGAGTCCCTATGTATTTCAGGACACTTATCCATTTCAATACGATCTCTGGGCTCTGCAGTAGGGATCTAGGATGTGGTTTCATCCATATTTCAAAAACCAATCTTTAGGGTTTTTACACTTAGCTTTAAACATGTTTCATTTATGTTATTGCACTTTTAAAACACCTGTTTTTTGACAATGCTATCAGTCTCAGAATATAATGTGGGCCTGTCTCTTACTAATAAAATCTTGAAGATGATCCTTGAGGATTTTTTTTTCTAAATCTATTTTCCACATCTCATTAAATCTTCACACAAATGATCCATGGGAATTTTAAAGATACATCTAAAGACATTTTATTTACTGAAGTCTTGCTATAATTAATTATATACATGAGATCTGAGCTGTAATCTTTTCTATTTTATTATCCTCTAACAAATAATATTTTCATACTTTATTCTATTTCCTTGGCTAGTAACCCAAATAAATTAAAACTTTTTTGTTGTATAAATTTTAAATTGAAGTAGTATAAAAATGTGGTAAACATATTTCATTCCTTAAATTGCTTTAGCCATCATGCAGAGACGTGACAGAGTAGGGAATTAAAAATAAATATATTAAAAGAATATATCAATTGGGATACACTTTGTTATAGAAGTGAAGAATCTGTAGTTCACCACCTCATTCAAAACTCCCTGAAAATAGATGTATTCATTTATAAAATGTTGAAGTTTACAGTTATACCTAGTGGTTTGATGTATTTCAGTAAATTGTAAAATAAATTTCCATCTGGGACCATGAATATATTTATTTTTAAATATAATTTAAAGATTAACCATAACCTATTATCAGCATATGCAGAACACATTAGGGATTTCTTAGTGTCCCCAAATATCTATGCATTCTTTCTTCCTCTCTTTGTTTCACTCAGAATTTGGTGACAGTACCTTCTAGTGTCCCTTGTAGTTATCCATGGCCGTATGATTAAATTCAGGTCAATAAAACTGAAAAAAAGTGAGGTGTGCAACCTCTGTATCAGATCCTGAAATACAAAGTTAGTTGCACCACTCTCTCATTCCCTTTCTTGCTCTCTGAAAAAATGGGCATCATGGGAACAACTTCTTTAACTAAAGAGATAATAGAAATACATCAAAGATAATTCATGCTCTGGTGAGTTTAGAAAAGTAAGAATAATAGAGAAGTGGATTCTAAGAGTTTTTAAAGTTTCCTTTTTAAGCAAGAATGTAGATTCCCACATTTAATTTTAAGCATAGACACATACACTTTTTTTTTTTTTTTTTTTTTTGAGACAGAGTCTTGCTTTGTTGCCCAGGCTAGAGTGAGTGCCGTGGCGTCAGCCTAGCTCACAGCAACCTCAAACTCCTGGCTCAAGCAATCCTCCTGCCTCAGCCTCCCAAGTAGCTGGGACTACAGGCATTCGCCACCATGCCCGGCTAATTTTTTGTATATATTAGTTGGCCAATTAATTTCTTTCTATTTATAGTAGAGACGGGGTCTCGCTCTTGCTCAGGCTGGTTTCGAACTCCTGACCCCGAGCAATCCACCCGCCTCGGCCTCCCAGAGAGCTAGGATTACAGGCGTGAGCCACCACGCCCAGCCTACACTTTTATATAAACAAATATATAAATATATATATTTTATTTGTGTGATACATAATTTTTGTTTTGAAAATAAATGAATTTTAAAAACTCTGAAAAATTAGTACTAAAAATATGATGGGGGGGGCAGGCCTCACAACCTTGCAGCTTCCTCAGGCTCAGCACCCTCCCACTCAAAAAAAAAAAAAAAAGAAAATGTGATTCCATGGATGTCTGAGCAATTCTAATGGAAAATCCGGGACCACTCTACTCACCAAAAAAAAAAGGAAAAAAACAATCTAAATGCTTGGGGAGTGACCTCAAAATTGAAATTGGAAGTGCTACAAGAATATTGACTTCAGCGATACCTGAGCTTAGAAGTTCAGCAAATGTCCTCTCTGGGCTCCATTTTTCCAGCCTATGGAACTCAAATAAAGACTTACTGCTTCAAAAGACTCAAAGGTTCAAAAATAATTATTCAATTGGGATCATTCAACTAAATATAGTGAAAGGCATTTTGCAGTGTTCCCTTGTTTCATCTGTGGGAATATTGCTTCTAAGTTTAGATAATGATGTTGCCACATGAAGAACTTCGAATGTCATCAATAAAAATCTTTTAACATTTATTTTTAGAAGGAAAGGGAATGATTTATAAGTTTCTTCTTACTTTTGAGTCATGTCATGAATCACTGTGTATGCCAGATCTGTTCTGTTTCACTTCATGCCTCTTTCTTCCATAATCACTCCCACAGACAGCAGCTCTAGTAGAAGATGTGAATCCATATCTTTATCTTAAATTATAGTTAAACATATTTTATAAAATTTTGCATGCCAGATTATCTCAATGGCAACAAAGATTTTCCACCTTGTAAGTTATGAGGAATTATTAATACCTAGAATGATAGTTTAGATTGATTTTTAATATACTAAAGAATCCTTGTTAAAATATATGCAACAAAAAATACAATTGAGATATTATGTGAAAAAACAAGATAGTCTCTGAGTAAGGACAGCGGATTTCTTACAATAAAATCATTGCACTACTAAGTTCTATTTAAAAATGAAAAGGATGGAAATATCTGTGTCTTTTATTTTTAACTGAGAACATGTGATTATGAAAAATAAATCAATCCTATGTAGTGAAATATAAATTTTACCTGCGATAGTAGCAATCTTGAAGAATTATTGTTAGAATTGATAGAATTAAATTATATACAGAATTCAGCTGTACAGGGAGTATCAAACATTTAATTCCCTGTAATTATCATATGACATTATTCAATTTGCAGAATTTTGAAGAAAAAAATGTACACAGTTCCTCATGTTTGGAAAATTTCTTAGTAATTTGAGTAAATTATTTTCTCACTTGCATAGGGCTTATGACTAGAGGTTCTGTGAATTATAAAGGTTTGTCTAAAATATTTCTTCTACTGAAATGGATTCTCCAACTCACATTTAGGAGGATTGGTTACATATAATTGGTTTATTTGTGTGCTGCTTATTCTCTTTGCACCTCCAGATCCATTGTCTACTCAGCCTCTGTGATTCTCTACTTTTCTTGGTATCCTTGAAGCCTGATTTCTAGGAATTATATCACTTGGGTTTCCTTACCTTCTGTCTTTTGGTTGAAGTTAAAAAAAGGAGGTACCAGCAGAAAAGTAGAGGGAAGGAGGTAAGACAAGTCAGCTTCTCTCCCCAGCATTCCCCATCCCAGAAAGTACTTTTCACCATATTTGGATCATCCCACATTTAGTCATGTCTTCTGGTGGGAAATTACTAATACTTTCATGACTATAGCTCATACCAATTGCTGCTGAAATTACTCTTTACCTTTGTTCCTGTGGGTGTAGGGATAATAATGATTTTCTACTATTGCTACTCCCTGATGGCTTCACCATCCATCATTGGTTCTCTTAAATTTGTTGACATGTATTTATTAGTCTCGATATGAAATTATCTTTGACTCACACCTTTAAGTGTGTCATGTGTTCCTTGTTAGGAGCCTAATTGATAGAATAATTGGTTCCAATCAATATTCTATGAGCTCAAAGGCACAGAGATCTTTAACAGGAGCCCACGTTTCTTTGAGAATGAACTCAGTAATGCAAATACTAAATGTACACTCTAATTCTTTCTTTTAGTCTAAGTTACCCCCAAAAGGTAGTATTGGCCATATATCAAGTTTTCTCTTCATTCTGAAAAGGGACATACTCATACTTTCTGTCTCTGAACAGACACTATGTCCTATTTCTTGGGGAACCAAAACACTACTATGGTCTTTTAGTTACATTCGGACTAAAGAAATTTAGGACTTAGCTAAAAATGATACTACTCGGCCATAAGAAAAAATGATGAACTAACTATTGTATTACCCCAGGTGGAGTTGGAGCCCATTCCTCTAAGTAAAGTATCACAAGAATGGAAAAACAAGCACCACATGCACTCACCATTAAATTGGTACTAGTTGATAAACACTAGTGTGCACATATGAAAAGTAACATTAACAAGGTGTTGGGCAGCTGGGAGGGTAGAGGAGGAAATGGGTCAATCCACACCTAACAGATGTGATACCGCTCTCTGGGGGATGGGCATACTTATTAGGCACTGCAAAGGCAACTTATGTAATCAAAGCATTTGTAACCCCATAATACCCTGAAATAAAAAAAATTAAAAAATGATAAATAAATAAAATCACCCTGCAAGAATACTGAGGCTAATTAGATTTTTATATTTCCTCTAAGTTATTGACCTGATTTTTTTCTACCTAAATGAAAGATAAGGACAAATTTTTTTGCCCTCCAAATTTATGTGCCCTTTATCTCTGATTTGCTTTGTGCCATTGTAGTTTCCCCTCTAGGAACTTTATCATTCAGGCTTCTTTTCCTCCTTTTGCATCTGGTTGGCTTTGACCAATAGGAGATATAAGAAAGAGATCTGAGGGAGAAAGGAGGTAGAAGTAGACTATTTCCCTACCACCCATCCCTGGTCCTCTTCCCATGGTCCAATTTCCTGCTGATTCACCCTCCCTTTCCCAATACTAGAGCTTATACTAGGCCCTGCACCATCCAGACTGAAGTGACAGTGAGAGAAACTGGTGAAAAGAGCATTTGATGTTTCTGATACCAGGGTGTTTCACTTCTTTAGTTGGTTCCCTTAATTTTGACTGTAACAGATCAACCTTGCCAATTCCCTAACTGATACAAGTGGAAAACAACATTTCCTTTAGAGGCTATAAATTATAATATTCAAGAAATCTTTGAGGAGGGTCAGTGCTTAAAAAATGATATAAGAGGTAGTACTTTTTAAGAGAGATACTGAACAATATATGAAATACTTCCCGTTACAAATGTAGGAAAATATGAAAAAATAAATTTACCAAGAAAGTTTGCCAATATCAATACCAATGTAATTTTAATTACTTAAAAAAAAAACCCTTCAACAAGGAAATTTTAGAACATATTTTAGGAAATAAATTAGTAAATTAACAGAACACAAATTAAAAAGTAAAATAGAAAAGCCTAATTTCTAGTAAGTTTAGTAGATCAATACTTCATATAAAATTTTTCACTTAATTTTGAATATTTAATATTAACCCAGTGTCTGTAAAGAATCCACAACTCTTCCTCAAAAATATATGAAAAATCAAACCAAAACAGAACAAACTCTTAAGGTAACACTAGGCAGGTCTATATGACAGCCTCACAATATGGAAAATAAAACAAATACATGAATTTTCCCCTTATTCTCATCAAATTCTGCTTTTTAAAATTTTCATCCTTAAAAGTTTAATCTTTTTGTTTTTCTGTCAGATAAGAATTGCCAACTAACTTGATAATTTCTTCTTCTATTCAGGGTTTAGAGAATAATTATTATGAAAACTGTACTGTGTATAATTTCTTGAGGGAGCTAGTTTAAAATGCTACTTCCTGGGCTTTAACCCAGGAAGGTCTGGGATAGTAGATTATGAAATGCCAAAAATTAGCCCTTAAAACCATGTTATTTCACCCTACAAAAACATTGCTTCAGTTAGCTAATCAAACATATAAAATATAAAATTAAAAATGTCATTCAATTTCTAAGAGTGGGTAAGAAATAGTTAAACAGGAGATAAAAAGGAAAAATTAGTTACAGACATCCAGTATATACAGATTTTAAGAGTTAATGATTTATTCTGAGTGATGTTCTACATACACATGCAATCACAAGCTATTTTAATACAGCCATAACCTAGACTCCCCCCTTGGTCTCTACAACTTACTGTATGGGGAAGCAGGATTATTGGTTTTAAAAAATGTTAGTCTGCAGAAATGTTCACCCAATCTGTTCCTAAAAATATTTTTTCTTTTCTGCAGGTTAGTGTCAACTTTTTGTTTTATGAAAATTTTAACATAGAAAATTCTATTTGAAAAAAGTATAATAAATGTAATGACACTAACATTATGTTTTTATAATACACTTCCTTCAATGTTTAAAAATACTTTTTATACACTATCCATTTTGATACGAATATATACTTGCTTATTAACCACCTACCTGTACACAATAAAATGATTATTAGAAATGTCTTATTGTTATTCAAGTGGCTGAGCGACAATGAAAATTAGTAAGACCAATAAACAAATATAAAACTCTAAGGTAGGCAGTAAAGATCAATATGTAATTATTTCCCTTTTCCTTTTAAGTTTGTGAAAAGGATATATGCTATGTATCTGTACAAGCACATTTATATAATTTAGTTTTTTCAATAGGAGTTGGAAAAAATACTGTTATTACCTACAGAGGAGAATTAGAAAAACAATCAATGAAATTATTCTGAAAAATGCTATGTATGCCATTAAGGGTTGTTTGTTGTTCCAATATTGGTGGAGAGCCTACAGTTTATAAAGTGCTTTTATAAATTTCGTGTACTTATACACTGTCAGAAATAAGGGGAAATCAATCTCTTCAAAAAGTTTTATCAAATAGTTGCTTGATTATTGAGATAGAATATGGAAGGTAAATGGCTGTCCTGCTTAGCCAGGGCAGTAGTTAGGAAAAAAGTAAAGCAGAACACAGAAGTGTACTATGTCCTATCTCTGAACAAAGAGAGAGGATAGAGGAAGGAGGGAATACTTCAATGGGATCAATTAAGAAATTAATTGTTGAGGAGTAGCTTCAAACTTATTTTAGAAGTATGAGTAGATATTAAAGAAAGGAGACTAAGGCATATCCAGGATGAAGTATATTAAACACAATGTAACAAAATAGAAAACAAAAGAGAAATAAGGAGACACTTTAAATGATGACAATATTATAAATAGTTACAAAGAAGGACTATCCATTGGATTTCCTATAATTCTCTTCCTGAATATCTCAACTAAAGAGAAAATGAAGAATATTTCCTTTTTATGAATTGCAGAGAAAACATAGTGTCATTTCAAGTGAATGCTCATTATGTGTATATTTAAGATCCCTGTGGCAATATTCCTTAAAACGTAATGTCTTTAAACTTTTATTTATTATTTCTCATGAGTCTGTGTGTCAAGAATTTATTCAGAGCTCAGCTGGATAGTTTTGCTTCACATGATTCACTCTCAGGCCGAGAGAATCTATCTGCATCCTCGAGTTCAACTTGGAGTTGAACTCTCCTCGAGTTCCAAGTTGAACTCGAGGAGAGCTGGATGTCCAAGAAGGCCTCATTCACATGACTGGAAGTTGATGCTGGGTCTGAACTTTAATTTTGCTCTGTATAATCTGTCTTCCTCTGGTAGTGTAGACGGCCTTCCACTGGAAGCTACAAGATCTCATAGACACAAGATAAAGGACAGTCACACTGTCACTTCTATCCATTTTAATAGTCAAAGACAGTTCAATCTAGATACAAGAAAATTGTAACCAACTGCATTCTTGATAAAACACACAGCATATAAATACAGGGAAGAGGGGAATTTTTGGTAGCTATCTATGGAGAATATCTACTACAGCACATTACAAAGAATGTGTTATAGATTGTTATAATCTTTAGGGTTTTTTTTCTTTTGGCAAAACCTGTAATAACGCAAATCTTAAATTAATTTTAGTATTCATCTTCAATTGCAGAAACTAAAATTTGGCAGGCCAAATAATTTTAAGCTGAAGATATACTGCTGTTGTATGAAGAGTCAATGTCAGCTGACAAACATAAAATAGCAACCAAATATGTAAATTTAGTTTGAAACAGGTTGTTGTTTATGTGAAACAGAATTTCTGCCATAATTTTAGCAGGTATTTTGCTATTATTTTAATATTCATTCTTATAATTTAAAATGTCCTTCCATACTATAAACATTTTACTTCTATAACAATCCACTTGTCCTAGTGCAGAAAAATAAACATCCCCCAAAATCTATAAAATTTAGAATGAATATCAGAGGTGATAATACACTAAATATAAGGACAATCACCACTCTATTAGAGACTATCTCTGAAAAAATAGACATTTTTAGTGAAATAAAAATTTCAATAAATTAAAAAATAATCCGCAATGGTTTAAGATTTATGAACTCTTAGAATCCCCCTTTTTTTCCACTTTCTTACACATATTTTATATTTATTTCTGTGGAAAATTTGACTAGAGACAAATAATGGTTCTGTCATACATGTAAATACCCTGTGCTGTAACAGAAGGAAAAACTTAGATCCTCAATCTTTTCAGCCAATATCAACTACAAGGGTATTCCACTTTCAAATTTTTAATAAAATTATCTTATTATGCAAAACAAGTGAGTTGAACACATATGAAGTAGAACCCCACATAAAAAGTATCAGCCTCAGGAATAAATAGATACATCAACAATAAATAAGTTCTACTTCTTAGGTAAGTGCACTAATGAGAAATAAGTTACCAATTCAGAAATACACACAATAGAAGATTGAATTTCATGGCCATGCATACCTTGTGTGTTCATGTGATTCATTCAGATTAGAGTATTGTTTGGAAAAATTTTTTAAAAAAGATAAGAACCCTGTACTAGTCAAGGCATGGTCTAAGAGAATTTCCTAATATTACATCTATTACTACATATATCTGAAAGCAGAAAACTAGATTGTAAAATTACTCTACCTTGAGACTAAAGGTAAAAGATATGCAAAGGAATGAAGGGAGGAATAGCATGCGTTCTTTTTTATCCATTATACACAAATAAATTTTCATGTTTTCTTTATTTAAAGCCTCTTTTAGAATAAAAAATTGATCACTGTACTTGAAAGGGATTATAAATTACTCAAAGAAAGATTATCATCTGAGATTATGCTAAAAAGATTAGACTTTATCTTGATGGTGATTGGGAGTCGCTGATGGTTTTCAGAGGAAAAGTGACAAGATTTAAAATATAACCCTGACAATAGTGTGAAAATAGTGTTGACAGGATATTATGGATACGAATTCATCACAAAAGGTAAAAAGAAATAGAAAAGATTATACAGAATTAGTAACATGGAAAAGAAGGAAATAATCTGAGATTTGTATGATAGAATAGAAAAGATTCAATAATTTATTGAGTTAGAGAAGGGGGAGGGAGGGAGAGAAGTCCAATTTGTTAGATTTAAATAAAGGTATCATTAATCAAGATTTATAACAAAGGAGGAAAAATATGATTGGGAGGGATGAGTCTGCTTTTGGAAATCATGAATATGTTGAAAAGAGAAATAAGCTGCCTTATTAATATTCTTCTTAACCACAAAAATACTATTTTCTTCTAAACAAAATAATACCAAAGCATAAGATTATGATCAGTGTACTTTATTTAGATGTTTGTTAAGACAAAATGAATTTATTCACATAACTATTGAAGAACGTACTATATATTTTTCCTGATTTATATCTCCACCACCAAATAATTGGCATTTTTTCTCTAGATTATAAGAAATTATTGACTATTTGACTTATTTGTTGTTATAAACCTGAATAAATAAATTACTAACTCTAAAAGTTTTATTTATAAACATTATATGAATTTTGTTTACTTTAAAATTAAAACTGCTGTTCAAAAAATAAATTTGCTCAACAATTTTATCCTGTAAGCATTTCATTGAATATGACCTTTCTGATCTGTGTTTTAAATAAACTTACTAGTATATAAAAAGCATAATTATCCTAGTTAGTCAAGAAAAATCTCACAGACTGCCATATGAAAAAGTAGTAAAACTTGAGAAAGCAATAACACTACTCAAAATGCAATTTTAAAGAAAAGTTCTGACAAATACTCAAAAGCAGTCATATATTTTGCAAACTGTATTCAGTCAAAGACATATTTAAAACATATTTACCTGATTTTCTCTTGGCTACAAAATAAAATTTTTACTACTGTAGTAGTCTTGTCATAAAGGAAAATAAAAATTTACTATATTTTCCTTTATATACATTTTACACCTTCTAAATTAGAATGTAACTTAATTAAAGTTTGTTCTTGAGGTTTTGAGTTTGCATAAAAATCAATCTGGAATTTTGAACCAACATTTTTGTGTAAATATTGTTTTGGCAAATTCAACTACATTACTACATTTAATTAAACATATATAAATAATTTGGTTTATCAGTTGTAAATCTTCCAATTATATCTTTAGAAATTCAAGAGCATCTATTATCAGATGTACAATAGTTTAAAATTTTTATGTATAATTATTTTTCAAAGATACACTACTGTCTTTGGTAGGAGTATTATTCAAAAAATTATTTAATAGTGTTTTAAATACTGTGATAACTGCTGAGCACAACATTGTTCAAAGGAGCAATGGGTGTTATATCTAGAGATGAAAGTTTTAATAAGAAAATTACGTGTCTCTATGTAAATGCTTAGGGCAGGAATTATAGATGAAAACCCTCTCAGAAATATTGATGAAATTTTACAAATGAGTTGAGACAGTAGAAGAAAAGAGAGGTGAGTTTTAATACCATTCACGAGAAAGTTATACAAAAGAGATCAGAGATAAGAAAGACTATGGTATAGTCATCAAAAAAAAAAAAGAGTTCAGAATAAGTAGGGCTTAGAGTATAAAGAGAAAATTAATAAAGATATAAAAAAATAAAATGAACAGGGATCAGATATTGGAAAGCCCTCTAAAATAGAAAAATGGGTATTATTTTTGCAGTAAAGGCAAATAGAACTCATTTCAATTTTTAACCAGAAAAAATATAATTTACATAACACTGAGATAACTCTGACTGTACTGTTGGAGACAGTTATAGATAGACAGAAGCAAAAATAGGATTCAGAAAATCTAGTTCGAAGACTCTTTTTAGTGGACAGAAAACACAAGACAGTGGCAGATGTAGTATAGAGAGAAATAAATTAATTTAATTAAAGATAAATCAAATGTGAAAATGTAAATAAAGCAGATTTAATAAAATGGTTGTGGATTTAAGGCTGGGATTTTTTATTTGAAATCTCTTCCTCTAAGAATACAATGGAACCACTTCTTTCATAGATAATAATTTTGTATAAGTTAAAAATTACAAAAGGCAAACTTACCCTTGAGCCTTATTTCCACCCTAGAAAGAAAAAAATAATCTCTTAAGAAAACTAATCTACTCAGAGTTTTTTCTAATATTGGAACAAATTAACACTTTTACTAGAAACGTTTAATCACTGAGTATTACAAAGGAAAATGAATAAGAGCTGACTTCTCAGCAGTACGAAAGATAGGTCAGAAGACAGAGGAATAATATAATCAAGGTTTTTAAAAAATGTCAAGCAAGACTACTACATCCATTAAAGTTGCCTTTCAAAAATAAAATCGAAATAAGGACTTTCCTGGAGAAATAAAAACAGAGTTTGTTGTCAGCAGGACTGCTTTACAAAAATTACTAAAGAAAGTTATTCAGGCTGAAAGCATGTGAACACAAATGGAAATTAAAGTCCACATTAACAAAAAAGAACCCTGGTAAAGGTCACTAGGTAATTATAAAATATACTAAAAATGCCCTGTTTTTCTCCTTTCTTCCCCATTAACTGATTTAAAGACCAAATTTACAGAATAATATGTATATGTATCATTGGACCTGTAACATATAGAAATATAATACATATGTAATATCTTTGCCAAAACAGAACAAAGGATGTGGGTAAAAACAATCACATAATGGGCTAAAAAATGACTGAAGTTAGTAAAGTAGTAATTGTAACAGTGTATTCTTAGGCTTGTCAACATTAATTGATTTAATATGTGTAACAATAATACCATAAAAAGAGGAAAAGAAAATATAATCATGTTGGTGTAACACTTTCCCTGTAATTAACCTAGTATAAATCTGAAGCTGATAAAGATAAGATATATATGACAAACCACTAGAAATAAGAATAAATAAAAAACAATAGTGAAGAAATTGTTAAAGAAATTTAAAATATTATGTTAGAAAATATTCACCTAAAACGAAATTGAACAGCAAAAGACAAATAGAGGAGTAAAAATGACATGAGACATATAGCAAACAAAAAATAAAATGCAGAAGTAAATGCAACTATGTTAATATTAACACTAACTTTGAATGGACTGAAAATTCATTCAGAAGCAGAGATTGTCAGATTGGATAAAAAATATGACCCAACTAAATGTTTTCTATAAGTGACACTTTTAAGCATTCAACATTCAACTTTTTCATGATTCAAAAAAGCACACTAGGAACATAAGAAAACTTTCTCAATCTAACAAAAGAAAATAAACATAAAAACAATTTCACATACATGAAAAATCCACATATGATATCATACTTAATGATAAAAGATTGAATATTCTTTCCTTAATATCAGTAGCAAAACAAAATGTCTGACCTTGCCAGCTCTGGTCAGCATTGAACTTATAGTTCTGATAGGGCAAATAGGTAGGAAAAAGAAATTTTAAAAATCTAGATTTGAAAGGAAGAAGTAAAAGTATCTCTATTGGTATATGACATGAACCTGTGTATAGAGAATCCTAACAAACACACTAAAAACTTCCAGAATTAATAAGTCAGTTCAGCAGTATTTCAAGATAAAATATTGATACACAAAATTCAGTTATATTTTTATACTATAGCAGTGAACAATCTGGAAATAAAATTAAGAAAACAATGCCTTTTAAAATAGAATCAAAAAGAATAAAATACTTAGAAATAAGTTAAACAAAAGAATTGCAAAACTTATGCTATGAAACACTATTGAAATAAACTAAAGACAAGCTAAATAAATGGGAAAACATCTTATGTTCATGGATCAGAACTTTAACATTGTTAACATGGCGATAGTCCCCAAGAAAATCTCCAGATTTAACACTATCCCTTTTGAATATAATAACTTATTTGTAGAAATTTATAAGCGGATCCCAAAACTAAGGTTATTGTAATAGCAAGGGACACAAGTAGCCAAAACAACCCAGAAAAAGAACAAGTAGAAGAACTCATACTTACGTGATTTCATAGCTTATTACAAAATAATGGTGATTAACAGCTTTGTAATGGCACAAGTATAACACATAGATGAATCAAATAGAATTGAGAGTCCAGAAAATCTCATACTCCTGATTTTTTACACATGTGGCAATACCATTCAACGGTGACAGAGAAGTATCCTAGATAAATTGTCATGGGACCGCTAGATAGCCACTTGGGAAAGAATAAAATTGAATCCCTACCTTCTACTCTATATAAAAATGAACACAAAATGGATTAAAGACTTAAATATAAGAGCAAAAACTATAAACATTTAGAAGAAAATATAGGTGTCAAACTTTATGACAAGCAACAAAATAATCCTGATAAATTAAACTTTATTAAATTAAAAGCTTTTATGCTTCAAAGAACAACATTAAGAAAGTGAAAAGACAACCCATAGAATAGGAGAAAATATTTGCAAATTACACAGGGACTTATATCCGGAATAGATAAAGAACTCTTGTAATTCAATATTAGACAAATAACCAAATTAAAAGTGAGCAAATGATCTGAATAGATACTTTTCCAAGGAAGATGCCCAAATAGACAATAAGCATGTGAAAATATGCTACCTATAATAAGTCTTCAGGAAAATGAAAATTAAAACCTTAATAAGTTATCACTTCACAACCACTAGAATAGTTAGAGTCAGCAAGGTAGATAACAAGTGCTGGCAAGGATGTGCAGAAACTGGAACCTTTGTATACTCCTGGTGGGAATGGAAAATGGTGCAGCTGTTTTGGGAAATGGTATGTCAGCACCTCAAATGATTAAACATAGAGTTACTGTCTGACTCAGTAATTTCATTCTCTAGGTATGCACCTGAGAACAATGTAAATTTATATTCACGTAGAAAGTTATACATGAATATTTACGGCAGTATTATTCACACAGGCCAAATGGTAGAAATAACCCAAATGTCTAACAGCAAATGAATGAATAGATTAACAAAATTGGTAGAGTCACAAAAAATACATATTATATTGCTCCATTCATATGAAATTCCAGAATAAAGAAATCTGTATAAACAGAAAGCAGATTTGTGGTTGCATAGGGCTGAATGTAAGAACAGGGATTATGAGCTTGGGGGTAGGGAGTGAAAGTTGAATTATATAAGGTTTCTTCTTAAAATGCTAAAAATGTTTTAAAATTTATTGTGATTATAGTTGCACGTTATCAATGGATATATTAGAATACACTAAATTGTGCATTCTAAATTGGTGAACTGCATGTATGTGAATTATAGTTGAATATAACTGTTAATACAAAGAAACAAAAATATCAATGCTGTCTACATTAATAATAGAATAATGAAGAAAATGCATACAATATCTTAATAAACAGAGAGATAAAACAACTTTAATTCAACATCCATGTATAATAATAAATCACAGCTAACTAAGAATAAAGAGAATTTCTTCAATCTGACAAAGAAAATCTATGAAAAATCCTTTTACTAACATGATACTTTATGGTTATATCCTAAATACGTTCTCTTTAAGATTGAGTATAAAGCAAGCATGTCTACTCTTACCACTTCTCTTCAGTATTTCACTGGAGTATGCCAAAAGAATAATGAAATAAAAACATTTAAAATATATATGCAAAGACAAGAAGTGAAGGAGTAAATTTGTCTCTATTTTCAAATGACATGATTGTTTTTATAAAAAAAATTTCAGGCAATTTAAAAAACATCACCAGATCTCAAAGGTGATTTTTTAAAAAATTGGGAGTTGTAACATCCATATAAAATTATAGATTCTATTTTACATAGTATCAACAAACAACTGAAATATACTTTTTTAAAAATCCATTTATAATAGCATCAAAATATAAAATATTTAGGACAAAAATAATATAAAATGTAACACAATGCATAAAACCTTTATTCTGAAAATATAAAACCTTGAGATTAAGTAACAGAAGGTCTTATTAATTAAGAAAAATTAATAATATTTAATTAAGATATTGCTTTTCCTACATTTAGGTATAGAGTCAATATAATTCCAACCATACTTTCAGCAGATTCTTAAAATAGATATTGATAATCTGATTCCAAATTTCATAAGGAGTAGAAAAGGGCCTAGTATAGTCAAAAAGATTTCTGAAAAGAATAAGGTGAGAGAATTTACACTGTATGACTTGGAAACTTATCATAAAACAATTATTTTCAAGACAGTAGAATTAGAATAAAGATTGAAAAATAGAATGAATAGAGAAAATAGAATTAGGAACATGTTTATACATCATTATGCAAAAGAGTTAGCTCTGTAAGGAAAGGGAAGACTTTTCTACAACTAGAGCTGAAAAGAATTGGATATCATCATGGAAAAAAATTAGCCTTACCATTTTCAGAAATTAACTGAAATGGACTATGGATCTAAATGCAATGGCTAAAACTATAAAGTTTTCGAGAAATAAAAGAATATCTTCATGACAAAGAAGATGTCTAAGTAAGTTCTGGCTGCTATAACAAAGTGTTATAGATTGGGTGGTTTAGGAGCAATAGAAATTTATTTTTCACAGTTCTGAAGTTAGGATGGCCTAGATGAGAGTGACATGGTTGAGTTCTGGTGAGGGCCCTCTTTCAGGTTGCAGACTGCCATCTTCTTTCTCATCTGGTGGAAAGAGAATAAGAAAGCTATTGGGACCCTTGTATAAGGGCATTAATCTCATTCGTGAGGACTCCATCCTTATGATTTAATTATCTCTGGAGACCCTACATCCTAAAACAACCACATTGGGGGTTAAAATTTCAAAATATGCATTTTGGGGGAACACAAATAGTAGGTAAGAATTTCTTAGGCAGTACACATAAATGCAATAATCACCTAAAAATATATAAATTGCACTTCATTGAAATTAGTGTGTTCATTGAAAGACATTATTGATAAATGGATAAAACAATTTGTAAAATATATATTTGACAAAGAGCTAGTATGAATAATATATAAAGAAATCCTACATTTAATTTTAAGAACAAAATATATGTGCAAAAACCTTGGATAGACACTTCACAAGGATAATACACAAAAGTCCAATAATCATAGAAAAAGTACTTCTTAACATTATTAGTCATCAAGAAAATGAAAATGTAAAATCCTAATGAGATACCATACACTACTATTAGAATGATTAAAATTAAAATTAATCTAAATACCAAATTTCAAGGATGTAGAAGAACTAGAATTCTTAAAAATTGCTGGCTGAAAGGTTAAATCATATAACTACTTTTGAAAATGTTTGTGCAGCTTGTTTTAAAGTTAAGCAGGCACCTACCCTTTGACTTGGCAATTCTACTAGAGGGTATTTATCCAAGAAAAATAAATACCTATATAGACAAAATGACTTGCATAAGAATGTTCATATGTCCATAACTGGGAACAACCCAAACATTCATCTACAGGGTAATGCATATAAACAAATGTTGTTTTATCCAAGCAATAGAATACTATTGAACACTTAAAAAATACTGATACACAACCACATGAATGAATTTCACAAGCATTATGCTCAGCAATGGAAGCAAGGAACCAAAGAGTATATAGTTGCATTTGTATTAAGATCTAGGAAACAGCCAGGCACAGAGGCTCACACCTGTAATACCAATACTTTGGGAGGCCAAGGGGGGAGGATAACTTGAGGCTAAGAGTTTGAGATCAGCCTGGACTACATAGCAAGACCTTGTCTCTACAAAATAAAAAAAGCAGGTTTGGTGGCACACTATTGTAGTCCTAGCTACTTAGGAGGCTGAGGTGGGAGGATTGCTTGAACCTGGAAATTTGAGGTTGCAGTGAGCTAAGATCATGCCACTGCACCATAGCCTGGGTGACAGAGTAACACCTTATCTCTGTAAAATATACCTAGAAAAGAAAAAAAATTGTCTATGATAAAGAAAAAAATTTGTCTATGATGAATAATTATAAATAAATAATACATTAGAGAGGTGGTTTCTTCTGGTAGAGTAATTGCTGGAAATAGTCTTAAGGTAAATAGATGTGCATGTGTATGTATGTATATATTCTGAAAAGATTATTGACTCCATTTGTCTTAATTCATTAAATTGTACACTTAATACTTGATATTTAATGTATACAAATGTATTACAAAAATAGAAATTCAAATAACGAAAATAATTATAATTATACCAATTTTGGGATTGTTATGACAATCAAATAATTTCTACATATAAAACTTTGGGGAGAATAAGTAAAACATAGTAAACATGACAAATATTAAATGAAGAGGAAGGATTAGTTTTACCTACCATTTCAAACGTTTAAACCTAGAATTCAGTGAAAAAAATCATTTTTCCTGAAGGACAAACAAATCAGCAAAAAACTACAATGAAATAAAAACATGTAAAAATTCAAGTCAAATATATAGACAGCATAATTCTCTTAGGGTATGTATATTCCCTATTCCTCTTTGTAGTCCATTCCTGAGCCAAAGCTAGCTATTTTAGAAATGCTAAATGAATTATTAATGCTTCATTATCCCAAAATAGTAGGCTTTACTTGTTTTATAATAAAGTAATCATATAAGTTCCAATTTTAAGCTTTCTTAAACAAATCCAAACACTGTAAACACTGCTTACTTCTAAAAGTGATCTTTTTATAGAATTAATGTCATTAATACTGATTTTAAAAACAAACTAAATTTTCATATATAGATATCAAAATGCATCTCTATTAAAACCAATTAAAAATCTACATTTTTCAATAATACTATATATAGATGTGCATATGCCCTATAACAAGAACATGTATTAGAGAGATTATGTCATGTTACTATTCTTGATATTTATATTAAATTTTATAGACACTACACTACGGGAAGAAAATAGCTGCAAATTTTAAAGGTATAACAAATATCTTAAGTATTTTGGAAGCAAAAAGTATGAACATAATAAAATTACTTTGTGTTAAAATATCTTTAACCCTATACTGCAACTTAATAAACAGTAAACTTAGTAACTTGAGGGCAAATTTTATTTTAAACTTTACAAATTGCATATATCTATATTAGAAAAAAATACCTCTTATTGTTTTGTGATAACATGCTTTATGTACAAACTGAGGTGGCTATTAGAAAGTGCATATGTGTATTAAAAACTTTCATAAAATACTCCTAAGCACTTGCATTATTAGAGAAATCAGAATTAAAACTCTTACATGAGATGATATACTTTATTATTACTTCTAATGAAAATAATGAAATGGAAAAAGGCTTAAAAAAATTAAATCTGATTCACATAAAACTACAGGGCACACAAAACAACAATATGATCTAGAGTTTATGCAGTGTTTTGAACTTCATTAGTACAATTTAAACAAATTTAACATCTAGAAAATTCTAAATTAGAAAAAGAAATACTGTTATTAGTTATAATTAGACATTTACAGTCTCTCCAAAACAGAGTTCCATGACAGGTGAAAAATTATCAATGAATTTTCAGTAGATTGTAATCATCTACTCACTGGTAAAGGTTTTAAAATTAAAGAAATGACAAATATTTCTAAGGTCTCAGATAAAAATAATTTTGCGGAAATTCTTCTATTTCTTTAACAAAACCTAAAAACAAATATCCTCATTAAGTTTTAAGAGTTATCAAGACAAATAGTAAATAATTGAGACAAATTATCTATATAAGACTACCAAATCACAACTAATTATACAGTTGCCAAAGTTATTCTCCCTTTAAATGAAGTGAGAAATGGATTAGAGAAATTACTTTAATAGCTTGTGAGAGGCAAGTTTGAGAAATCAAAACATTAATCCTCACAAATTAGCAATGTTTCTTGGATTGACACCTCAGACATTAGTATCTGTTTTATTTCTGTTGCTGTATTATTCATTCTCTACAGCTCACTCTTTAAGAGGAGGATTGGATAGTCTACAGGAGACTAATCTCTTCAAATAATCCTTTGCAGGTAACAGCTGCTCTGGCAATCCAAACAGCTGTGGAAAGCATGAACAATTGTCATCAAGCTGAGGTAATGAGAGTTTATAGCAATGTTCTAGAGAGTTACCAGCTGCATCTTTGGGTGTCACAAGCTTCTCAAGTTTTCTAAGATCTCTTCATCACCAACTATTTTCTTATCATTTGATCTCATTTATAAGACGCTCTTTACTATGAATTCCTCTGAATTATAAGAGTTTTAAAAATTGTGTCATTGAGCATTATAAAAATATATAATATTCTTTATTTTTCTGGTATTCTTTTCCAAGATATCTAAATATAATCAACAAGATGCTATTTTTCTAATAGAAAATGATGAAGTGTGTCTCATGACCTCATGACACAAACAAACACACACACACACACACATACACACACACACACACACATATAAACTTTTTTATCCAGTATACATTTCTGAAAATAGCTCAGATATTCAAAAGTCATCATTAGATTGTGCTGGCTTCTTGTACATCTTTCGGCTGCTCCTCTCCTTTTCCCTTAATTTAGATATTGAAAGCTTTATGATCTCTTATGCACAAATTTATGTGTCTATTTTTCCCACTTAAATTGCACTTGCAATAATTTGGACTAAATTTAGCTGTTTCCTTAAATCTAATGTTTCCATTTTCTGATTAATTTCTATGCAAAGCCAATAGAAACATAGCACCTTTATAATCGTCATATTGCATTCATTTATTGTTGACTGAGTCACAATACTAGGTCCTGTATCAGTCATGCATTTAGGTTATGTGTGTCTTGCATTGTATTAGTAGTCAACATAAATGACAATCATATGGCATGACTTCCCAAGGTGAAAGGAATAAGTAGACAGTTACATTGTAGTTCAATTACAGTCTCTCTGGGGTCCTTTGCAGTTGTCACAGGTAAAGTACATTATAGTAATAAAACTTAATGTTATATGGTACAGATAAACTTTCAGTAGGAAAGGACACTCCATTCTCTGCAGCAAAAGAAGTAAAGCAGCATTTTGGGTACCCAATGATATAGGGGACCCAGTAGCTATTTATAGATCTCACTTTGATATTCTAGAAAAACTCACCTTCACTTTTGATTGAACATCATATTCAGTCAAGTTCTAGACTATCAATGCAGGATAAAAGATTAAAAATCTATGAACAGTGATATAATGAATGTGGGAAGGTAAGAGAAGAATTGAACAGTGCAGCGAGAGAACTACAATAAAATTTTCTATGGAAAGACTATTTAACTATGGAAAGGTAAAGAGTTTCATAAAGGTAAAAGGAAGCAAAGGAATATTGTTTCTTACACATGAACTTTCTCATCAAAACTTTATCTTCATTGGCCTGCAAAAATGGTTATTTTGTGATTTTTTCAAAACATTAATCAATATTAATAGAATGCTTCTTTTGTAATGATAAAATATCCAGTATTGAGTCTTAATGATTTTACAATCCGTCACTTAGTAACTGTGCTTCTATGTACACCAGAAGGAGCACAGAATGTAAGAAGCAAAGAGAAATACAGTTTGCTATTATAGGAGGAGTTCATCAAACAGATGCCTAAGTTCACAACAAAAAATAGTGTTTGCATACAATCAGAATTATCAAATTAGTAAAAGGCTTTATATATGTGTTGGATGTAGGTGTGTGTGTATATATAAATATGACATATATGTGTTATATATATAAAAACAAATTTTTAAATTTTTAAAATTGAAATGAATTTGGGATATGTCCTAGTTAGTGATTTAAGGCACAATTCATTTATCTGTAAAATTAAAGCCTATTTTTTAGATGCATTGATTTAACTGCAATATCAATTTAGCATTAGTACAAAAATAGTAAAATTAATGAGATATTTGCATTATTGAATACCTATTATAAAAGGGTATCTTTGCCTTTTCATCAGAAATATCATCATTTTCAGAGAACAGATGGGGTTAGTGACTTTATTAGCTAGTGATCACAGGGAAAAAAAAATTCAAAAACCTCTGCTTTTAAGTCCCTTTGCATTTTAAAAAGGAAGAATAACTAATTCAAACAAGGATAGGTTCTATCCTAGGCATCTGTCATTACATCTTTCTAGTTGTTATATCATTATCCTGCATCATTCACCAGAGAACATTATTCTACATCTTGAATTGAGTGATGCACTAAAATGACAAAATTTTAATCTCCTCTAAAATTTTAAGACATACAGCTATATTTGGCTAGTGAAGCTGTCACTGATTCCCTTATAGATTTTTTTCCCCAGCTGAAGTAAAGTTGTAGCCTTTTCTTCAAGCCTATCATACATTAAAAAGAACAGTGTTTCAATTAATTCAATTTCCAGAAGAAGGAGATGGAAATAAAATTACTTGAAGAGGATGTAGTTTAGTCAGTTAAGGGGAAAATGACCTTTTAAAATTTAAAAATAAAATATTCTTTCTATTTAAGATAACAATAATCTAATCATGCCATGTGTAGTGAAATGTTATATTCATTTAGAAGCCAAAATACCAAATGTCATAAGCATGGGGGAATTATAATGTACTAGTCTCATTGGCAATGGTGTATTCAGAATTAGACAAAATGTAAGCCATACCTATATTCACAATTGATAAAGCAAAAGGAATGTAGCTCTATATCCCTCTACAGTTTTAATACCATATCCATTCACTCCACAGGTATGTATTGAATCCCATAATGTGGATAGTCTAGACTTTTCTAAACACGGAAGACACTTCATCTTCTAAGTTAGATGCAGGGCTTACTTTCTATGTGTTCGAAACCAATTCAGAGGGATATATCCATTACTTTATGTAGGTATGTCATAACTCAAGGAGTATAAAATCTCAGAGAATAAGAGACTAATGTCAGCCAGAGGAGTCTGGAAAAAAAAATCAGTAGATATAAGCCTTTTATAAAAAGTTGATGGTTAAGAATATAAATAATATTAATACAAAGCGTAAAAAGATTTAAAAAATTAGGATAGAAAATAACAGAAAAATTATTTTGGATTGAGAATGAGCATAATATATTAAACAAAAGGAGAACTGACTTTCTGAAATAAAGAATATGTCATAAAGAACAGTGGGGAATCAGGTGGGAGAATCAGGACTTTGAACATGAATAAGATGCAGCCAATATTGCCTAGGTGATGATCAAATATATTGCAAGACAGTATATACATTTTATTGGTTAAATATTATGAAAATGTTTTCAATGATCAATTTGATCAGATGCAAAAAATACAATGATGTGTCAGAGTTTTAGTTGATAAAGCTCTAGAATATCTGCTAGAATCTTAATTTCGGTAGTAATTTCTTTCATTGCAAACTATAAGGAGAACTTGGTGTACCTATAACTGAAATGCTTTATGAGAGATTAAAAAAGAGTTGCAAGATATGTAACCCTAACAATATTTGTACCCACATAATATGAGATAATAAAAAAATTTAAAAAAGAATTGTATTTTTTTCAACTAATACTTCAAATGTGATTACTTTTTTTCTCAAAATAAGGGGAAAAACGTGCTGTAGAAAATTTAACAGGATGATGACACTTAGGTAAGGGCGCCATTATGAGTAGAGACCTATTTCTAGAAAGAGTATATTCTACTATCATAGTCTAAGAAGGAGAAAAAAAATCTCATGTTGAAAAAGACTTCATCATTTTTCTCTCTTTTTCCCTTACTTTATAAGTGTTTTTCATGTGTTGTATTTCAAATCCATTTCTACATACAACCTATTTGAAAATAATCAATATAGAATTGTTGTATATATTAAATACTTAAATTTTAAAAAGTTGTGATGGAGAGCAAGGTGGCAGAATAAGAGCTTTATAACATTACCCTACTGCAGAAGCATTTTGACAATTATCCATGAGCAAGAGAACCTGGGGAAGCCCAGGAGTCCATTGAAGAGTTCAAGCACACCACTGGAGCAAAAAAAAAAAAAAAAAAAAAATCTGAACATAGAAGTATTCAAAGAGGGGCAAAAAGAATAGTTTCATTTTACCCACATCACACTCCCTCCCAGGTAGCACAGCTCAATACCAAGGAAAAAACCCTTGACCCACAATTTCACCCATAGGAGAAAGTGAGAGCATAGTGCTGGAACATCTGGCTCTACAGCTGTGTAGAATGTTGTCAAAAAAAGCCACCTTCTTTCTTTTCTCACCCAGACTACTGAAGAGATCAACACAGCTGAGTGGCTGGGAGAGACTGAGAACAGGGAAGAGAGAGCATGGACCCTACTAATTGCTCTGGGAATAACATCAGGAAACCCACCCATGAGCTGCTTGGGGTGCCTCACCTGCAGATGCCCCAAGAGGCCTACTAGCACCCCAAATGCTCTATGTGTCTCATCACTCACTCCTCCTTCTTGGCTCCTCAAGTGCTCCCCTCTGGACGGTGATTGCAAGTGGCTCTCATGGATAGCCATGTTGACTGGGAATGTGAAAGGGCAACCAATGTTAAGTTTTTCAGGGGAGCACACTAAGAAAACAAATAGCAGGCTCTCAGCACCTGGCCTGGCTTTGTGTGATCAAGTCTGATTATATTTGACCTACTATAATATTTGATTATATCTGAGTTAACAGGATACAATAGAATTTAACTAGAATAGAGTCTCTTACAAAGCAAAACCCTTTTAGATGTACCTAGGACTATAATTATCAAATTTGATCTGTAGTCAGCAATTTATTCTAGGTGGGAAATAAATATTGTAAAGTCAATTCTAATATTATACTTTTAAGAAACCTAATATATATTGCACATTTTAAATGTTATTTTATCAAAATTAAAATCCAGATATAAAGCTATCTCAAAACAAAAAAGACTTAAATATGTATTTTTTATGTTTCAGTTATTTTTTCAACCTGCTTCCCAAGACCACAGACAAATGGATGAAGAAAATATGGTATATATACACAATGCAATAGTATTCAGCCATTAAAAAGAATGAAATCTTGTAACTTAGCAATATGGATGGAACTAGAGGATATTATGTGGAGTGAAATAAGCCAGGAACAGAAAGTTAAACACCACATGTTCTTACTCATTTGTGGAAGCTAAAAAAGTTGATCTCATAGAAGCAAAAAGTACAATGAAGGATACTAGAAGGTGGGAAGGACAAGAAAAAGGGAGGGATAAGGAAAGGTTTTTAAAGGATGCAAAATTACAGCTAGATAGGAGGAATAAGTTCTAGTGTTAGCACGATAGGATTACTACAGTTGATAATATATTAAATAGTTTCAAAGAGCTAGTAGAAGGATATTATATCCATTACAATAAAATGATAAATATACTAGTTATCCTGATCTGATAAATGTACATTCTATGTGTCAAAATATCACTATGTATACCCATGTATATGTACAATTAAAATGTGGTATATGTATACTATGGGGTACTATTCAGCTACAGAAACTATGGTGATATAGCATCTCTTGTATTATCCTGGATAGAACTGGAACCCATTCTACTAAGTGAAGTATCCCAAGAATGGGAAAAAAAGCACCACATGTACCCACCATCAAATAGGTTTTAAATGATCAATACCTAAGTGCACATATAGGAATAACATTCATCGGGTTTTGGGCAGATGGGAGGGGGAAAGGGGGATGGGTATATACACACACACAATGAGTGTGATGTGCACCATCTGGTGGATGGAAATGCTTGAAGTTCTGCCTGGGAGAGGGGCAAGGGCAATATATGCAATCTAAACATTTGTACCTCCATAATATACTGAAATGAAAAACATAAAAAAAGAATCAGAAAGTAAACAGCCCAATAGCCTCTAAGAAAATGCAAATATTTTATTCTTCCCCCTTTTGGTAAAAAACCAAATTACTACACAAGCACATGCATACTTATCTCATGAATAAACACACACACAAACACACATGTCTAATGATTAATTCTTGGTGGAATAGAGATCACTTTTGCTTTATTTTATCCAACGTAATCTCTCTTCCCAGGTAAGCTGCAGTGTGCACAATAGTTAATTTAATGAAGTCGTATATGTATTATTTCTTTTCAGGCGTGGACTTCTAAAGAGAAGGGAAAAATGTGATTTTTGGTCAAATTTGTATTGTTTATGGTTTTTTTATTAATGCCAATCTAAATGATACATAACATTTTAGTGTCTTACAAGTAGTCTTAAGAAAGAAAGACGTTCTTAATAAGAAAACCACATTTGTGTACTAGGAAAGGACAGCATTTCTTACCAAATTGCCTTAAATAATCCCATAGGTAGTTTCTGAAAGAAGGGAGTTTGTCACAAAGGATCACATTTATATACTTAGAAAAGACAGGATTTCTTGTTAAATTGACTTAAAAAGTGGATATCCTTAAACATTTCTACAGTCATTCCAAAAATAGTTTCCTATCTCCCTATAGAAGTTGTTAATTGGGTAATTTGATTAGTAAATTGGTTAGAAATAAAAATCCTATTATACATTTGTGGCATAAGATTGACTAATTTCTTCAATGACTATTGTTTATTTCTTGCTTCATTGCACATTAATGATTTCTTTTTTTAGAGGCCTTACATAGAATTTCTAGGTTTTTCTTTATTTCTGCAAAGACAGTCTAGAATGAATTTATTTTGTAGATTTTGATTCCAGAAGGAGGTTCTCTTTGTGCATAAATTATGGAACTGCAGAATTACCCTATTTTAGTATACTACAAACAACCAGTAAGACTGATATATGAAAATCAAAATTAATATAACTGATATCTGCAATTTATTCAAACCTTGGAAATCTATGCATTCTGATTTAGCTGCAAATGAGGAAACTCAAGGTAACACTAACTTTGATGTCTATATTATATTAGTACCACTACCGTATCCAATACTAAGTGTCTTACAAGTGCTTTTGGGTAAGTTGATCCATGGTCTTCCATTTTGCTTTCCTCATGAAGAGGCCCTAAACTGCCAATGGAGTCAGTGTCATGCATGAAAATACTATGTGTGAAGCCACAACAGCCTGGGCACAATTATTCTCTGCTTTATCGGAACTGGAGGAATATGGGGAGGTCTAATGACCTGGCCTCAACTCTGGTATGGCAGTAGTCACCTGGATCCTGGAGGAACACAGAAAGTCTTATAAACACTGCTTCCTCCAACTGATGTCTTTAATCTTTACAAGAAGAATAAAAATAGTAATTTTGACCAGATAGCAGAGAAGATATAAATTATCTCCAATACCTTTGCCCTTTCTACTTTTTTACTTGGAATCCTACATTTCTTTTTATTCTTCAGAGCACAGGTTGATCACAATCAGATTAGCATTTACACATAAATGCTGAATGAGGCCACTTCTACAAACAACTCAGCTCAGATTTCCACTTTCAGCTTTTCTAAAGCATTAAGCTAGAAAGATAAATATGTCAATGATCCAAAATTCAGTCTAAACTAAATTTCTTTTGGATTCCATCATGAATGAACATGTCGATACTTCTGAAGACCTTCGTATTTTCACATACGAACTCTTGCCTATGTCCTAGGAAGAAGAAATGAAAAAATAAAAGAATTTGTTCTTAAAGTTCCATTGAATATTAATAAGAATTATCAACATTGATAGCTGTAGCAGCTTGGAGCTCAACACTTTACCAGAGGTATGAAGTGACTTAACAATGATTTATTTCATCACTGAAGTGATGTTGCTAGGTTTGATTCAGATATTAACTAAGGAACCTGAAAATTTGTGTATGTATGTCACATTGTAGCCTAAAGAAATATTCTAGAGTAAATATTAAATTACTCTCTAAATTCTCTCAGGAGGAGAAGGTTAGTAAAATATCGGTAAAGTAGTAGAAAAATATTTTGAAGTCTTATAAATATCTGTGAACTGAATTAAAGAAATCCCAGTGGTTTTGCTGTATAATTATATTCTTACCCCTATGGCAAAAACAGCAAAGAAAAAGGTACCAAAGGAGCAAAAAACAAATTTCATAATACTAAGTATTTTCTCATTTATTTTAAAATACCTTAGCTAAGGCAAATATAAATGGATGTTTGTTTTAATCTGTGCCTTCGGGGCAGGTTGTTGCCCTAATGAGGAATCCAACTCCTTGGGGTTCAATGATCGTGAATCAGAGGCAGCAAATACACTTCAGCTATCTGTGTCATCGGCACAATGAAAGTCAAAGTTAAACTACTACTGGTGAAATTTATGCTTTTGGCTAGAAATATTTTAGAGTTATTCTCATGAAGATTTAAAAATCTCTTTCCACTTTCCTATCCAAAATGATAATTGTGGTGCTCCAGCTATATACCACCAATGCATCAGCCCCAAATCTGAAATATTGGAGCTCGGACTCTGCAAACACTGTTTCCAAAACTCCTTTGTTAGGTTTGCCAGAAAGAAATATACTGCATTTGGAAGATGGCATTGTCAAATGACGAGCAGATGGAAGGTATTCTTTATTTCTCTCTTACTTTGCTTCTTGGTAGTATTTCTGAAAATGGCTATGTCTTTACATTGCTCCTGACATTGGCTTCAAGGCTCTCCTCTGTGCATCCAGCACCATTCAAAGAAAAACTCTCAGTGGCTCAGTAGCAAATTCACTCCAGGTATCTAATAAAACCTCCTCCATTTCATTTTACTGCAGTCATAGTGATGATAGCTACCAGTATCTGCTTTTTATAATCCCTTATCTTTGTGTGTAACTTCTTTTGTTCATTTACAATCCTATTCAGTGTTACTTTTATATTTGCAATATATGTATAACCAATTACTTACATTACATTCCCTCTGTTTAAAATAGAATCATGTTTATGGTTTTATAAACTATACCCTGGTGGATAGAATAGGCTTATACTCTTGATGGGCCTATCTAGCCACCGAGTCCAGAGGGTACTTGATCACTTGACTCCAGTCAATTATTTAGCTAAATCCTCGCACTAGTAATTGTTTGCAGGTGCCTCAAGTGAAACTTTTTGGAGGATGATGTTAGCACCTGTGGTAGTTAACTTTATGTGTTACTTGGCTAGGCTACAGTGCCCAGTTGTTTGGTCAAATACTAGTTTGAATGGTGCTATGAGGATCTTTTGTAGATGTGATTAACATTTAAAATCAATTGACTTTAAGTAAAGGTTACCTTCAATAATGTTGATGGGCTTCATACAATTGGCTGAAGGCCTTAAGAGTAAAAACTGAGGTTTCCTATATGAAAAGAATTCTGTCTTAAGAAAGACAGTAACAGAAAAATACAACCTGAGTTACCAACTGTTTTCAGACTTGCCAGCCCCACAACACATGAGCCAAGTCCTCTGTGTATATCTGATGCATTTCATATATACATGTATATGTAGAAAGAGAGAAAGGGAGGGGGAGAGAGAGAGAGAGAGGGATGAGTTTGTTTCTGTTTCTCTGTAAGAATACTGACTGACATAGAACCTATGATTTCATCAAACTAAAAAAATAAATTGCATTCATATCTTCCTATAACAAAGACTGCTCTTGTGACAGTTTGTACTAAAACTTGCTTTCATTGTTATCTGTTTGTAATGGTATACATAGGAAATCTATGGTCCCCATGTACCTCTCTTTAACTACTGCGAGATACTGAAATTCATTAAACATACAAAATATCTAACATTAGTGGATATCCACACTGGTTTATCTCCATTCAAAACATGTGATTTTGCATAAAATCTCTTGAAATATTTAAACTGGGGATGAACAAAAATATCTACAGGTTTCTACTCACAATGATGTTAAATTTCATATGAGAAATAGAAATTAAATAAACACTAGTGATGCCAAATAAAACTAGAAATAACCTTTGCTAAATTGGTTATAAGCGTTTAAATTGTCCAAAAGTAGGCTAAAAGGAAAATGAAGTATTATGTTGCTGCCACAAGTGTAAAAGTAATTGATGGAAATATGCCAAAAGCCATATGCTGTGATACATGGTCCTTTCATGCAGGTAAATATTTCAGTTTACTACCCATTGAAAACCACACAGAACAGGAAGCAAAAAAACCACTCTCCTTGGAGATTCAATGCCATAATGGCAGAGGCTTTGCTATCTTCACTCAACAAACCATTTGAAACCTTACAAAGGATTTCTCTCTCAATTTTGTCCTTTAAGTCTCTGAACATTTTGTTTAGTTTTTTCTACTCAGAATGAAGAGGTTTGTTGGTTGATCTCTCATCAAGTTGCAGAAACACAAGTTTGCCTAAGCATCATCCTTAGCAATCATTGCAGTTCTTATGTTGCCTTTGCAATACAAAACAATGATCTCTTCTCAACAAATCACCTTCTTTCTTCATGTATTTTTACTATAATGTTAAATTATATCTATAATTCTCAAACTGGCACAATTTCACCAGGATAATTTGAAATTGCAGTAGCCACTTGATGGAATTTTAAGGTGAATGAAATTGTTCTACTGACAGGCACTTAGAATAAATAGTAGAGAACTCCTCTAAAGTAGGAGCACCTTTTTTGTTTAGCATAGTTGATGTTCCACTCTTGTTTCTCCTTTGGGAATTAATCAGTATTGGTTTATTAATTACATAGCTTATTATATTTTTCAAGAATCCAAGTTATTTTAAGCATGCATTCTCTCTTTCTTATGTATACTTGCCAAAATGCCTTTTCCTACATTTAAACTTTTTGCCTTCTTCTGGCAGAAAGAAAGATATTTGCTTTTTGAAGTGATAATTTCATGTTCATCTAGCTCCATTTCACTTTATTTTCTTTGTTTCACTTCTTCTTGCCTTATTTTTACTCACTATTAAAATTTTAAAATATTGATGAGAAACGATAATTGTATTATTATATACATACTCCAGGGATATCTAATACAGAAAGGCAATGAAAGATGTCTAACAGAAAGAACAGATACTAAACTATTAATTTCTTTTGGTGACTTTGAAAAGTGTACTTGCATAGTAGCCTTCATTTGTCCCTATGGTAATTGATACAAAGAAAAGGTTCCAATACAGAAGAAGAGCTTGTGAGATGATATAAGTATCTTTAAAATTTAGTTTACCATTTAAAAATGTCAACACATTTGGTTTGTACAAGATTAGGATTAAATATCTCATGACTTATGATTAAACTTCCTGCATTTCTGGCATTGAGTTTCTGAGTTAAGAAAATTATCAGATGTCTGTAACCTGTTAAAAATTATCTAAACTAAATAAAATGGTAACAACTTATATATTTTTATAGTTTATTTTATACTATCCTTAGTCATATGATTATGTTATCTATAGACGATAAGATAATTTCTGAGTGGAAATAAGTGCAAAACACTAGGAACCAGATTTAACTGTAATTCATCTTAGTTATTTACATGGCTAAAATTAAGAAAACATGCAAATGCCTTTGGCGATATTAGATGTACACATTCACTTTTATCACATCAAAATTGCTAAAGCAATATTAAATAAATTCTTATGCAGAAAAAAACAGCTAAATAATTTTCGCTGTTTATTGTTTTTATTTTAGAGTGTTTTATTGATATTTTTTCATGTACCAAAAAAAATTAATTAATTAGAATATTACCCCTGCTTTATGGGAGATGTTTTAAGACCCCCATTGCATGCCTGAAACCACAGATAGTGCTGTGCCCTATATATATTTTTTTCTATAAAACATACCTATGATAAAGTTTAATTTATAAATTAGGCACAGTAAGTGATTAAAAACAATGACTAGTAATAAAATAGAACAATTATAGCTATATACTATAATAAAAATTATGGGGAATATGATGTTTCTCTCTCTCCTAAAATATCATAATATTTTCAGAGTATGGCTGAACATAACTAATGGAAACAGCAAAAACTAAAGCCATGGATAAGGGGAACTACCATATTTAATAAAATTAATGTATTAAACATTGGAAAAATCATTATTTTAAGTTAATAATTAATATAAACGCAATCAGATGAGGTAAAAATTACAGAGAAGTATGAATATGTAAAAGATAATGAATATGATTTTATTCTTGTTTATTAAGAAAGTTCTTATAGTTTGTCAAGATAATTAATTTAATTATATGCATATTGTTTTATCTATTATACTGGTAGTTGATTATATTTTAATGCTTTTGTTAAAAGCTTTAAATTTATTGCCTATTCGTACGTTTTTATATCTGTGTAGCTTAAACACAGGCATATAAATGTATAGTAACAATTAATATATAATGTTTCATGAATAATACATAATGTGAGTTGGAATTGTGACAATTTTTATTGTAAAATGGATGTTATTTTCTGCCCAGATTAATAATGCTTCCATTTTGTCACAAAAATTCTGTCGGTTTCTTCTTTCAACATATTCTTAGATAACTTTTTGAAGTATTTCATACTTTTAAAAATGTTAAGTTTCTAAAAATCAATGTGTTCATTATTGAGTGCTTTTATAATGATGCCTATAAAATCATTTTTTCCTTATATATTCATGCCATTTCTTGCCTAAATACTATTCTTGATTTTTCCCTTCCCAAATTCAAACCACAAATTCTGAACAATACATATCTATTATGACAATATCATCTATAGTATCCTCAAATGGCCATTAGATAATGTAAAGATTTCCTCATTTATCTTGTAAAAGAAAGGATAATTAAATTTATATAGACATTTCTAAATTTTAATTACTTCCAAAATATAATAATATAACATGCATATGTATGTAAAAATAAATATATTTCAATGCTTATGTACTTTTCAAGTTAAAAACATATTTATGACTAAATTGGTAAAAAATTTTTTCAAAAGATTTGTTTCTAGGATTCTGGGCTCACAACATCCTTTTCCTTTTCTGTTCATGAGAAATCTGGGTGGGAACTAGGGTCCCTGATTTCGTTACATGGGAATCATCAAAGAGCTGCTGTTTATTTTAGTCTTGTATTAAATTTGAAAGCCAAGACAAATTCACCTTGTTTAAAAGCCACAGCAACAAAACTGGTAAAAGCTTCAGTTATTTTTGTTTGATAATATCCATAAACTTATTGGTATTCTATACCCTGTACATTCTTCTATTAACAGGAAATACTCAAGAATTCTCCATTAGCTGCCATTCCTCCTAAGAAATAGTGGTTCCTCCTCCTCCACGTATCACTATTCATTGCTGCTCTAAACACAGCATCCTCCTTCTCTAACCTTTGGAAAGAAAAACCAATAATTGCTTAACTCTGGATACTATCCATGCCATGAACAAGCTCTCTAAAAATTCCCATGGATAACAATTATTTAAATTTATTTTTTTTATAATTCATACTTCAAAAGAAAATATCAAAATTGCCAAGAAAACTATGCTATCATGGATCTGAATATAAACATTGAAACATAACATTCTTCTAGAAATTAAATCAGTTTGCTTGATTTGATTAATTTCCTTCACTGTGAATTTCCCGTGACAAAAGATCATTTATACTAATAGTAAAAACGATTTTGGATTAGTTGATGATATCAAAAGGCCTTAGAAGCAGATATTTCCTGATGTTTACAGACAGAAACCACTTATATTAATAGAAATGCACAACACATTGAACAGATTTTATATAGTGAATTATCACTTAAGGAGATAGCCATAAGAAAGTAGAGTTTAGTACAAACACTTCTTGAAAACATCCATAATAGAAGTAGATTAGGAGTTTATACTTGGAAACCTTGTGCCCTCTGTATAGTGTCCCTATCGTCCCCACAGCCTTGAGTGGCCCTGTCCCATTTGGTGTCCTTGGCTAATGTCTATCTTTTCTTTTCTCTGCTGTGCTTATGTCTAAGGCAGGAAACAAGGCCCTAAAATCCCCATTCCCTTCCTAATTTGACAAGGGGATTGGATGTTGTGCATCGTATTTTTGTTTATTTTGTTCTGAAATTAAAGTATGCTGAATAAAGAAGATGCAGTTTAAAAAAAAAAAAAGAAAAAAATAAAACATCCATACTTGATGGAATAATTTTAAAGATATTTTTCAATGAGTTTCCTCCTTACCAATTGCTTAATTCCGGCAAGGCTGCAAAGGTAGGACATGGATAAGAACCAAATTCTAAAGAACTATTTGAACACCTCCCAATGGGTTGTAACTATGTTCTGGATATTGTTGCTGCTTAGGTTGTTTTGGGGATTTTCCTGGCTGGGGAGCTATGAGTATAATAGTTAAGGAAAAATTGCTTGATTTTGTAATCTTGATTTTGGGGTATTCCAACATAACACTACAATAAGGGAGGCATATTTTTTAACTTGCATCATTATTAGAGGAATACATAAAGCTTTACTATTTACTTAGAAAATTTATTGTCCTTATCATAAAAAGGTTCAAGAACTGTAAAAATAAATAACAGAAATATACCATTATAAATATCCAGGATCTTAGAAAGCCTTGCCCTTACAAGCCCCAAAGTATTCCCTACATCATTGAAGGTAATAAAATTAACTACATTTAGGCTCACATATTATCTCTGAGTTAATAACTGGCTGTCCCATGCATCTGAGAATTTGAGACTCTATTCCATTATTGGCTAAAGTGATGGAAATATTGCCAGAAAACTATATGATACCTCCAGCATATTCAAAATTATCACTTAAAAGGTCCCTCCTGTATGATCTGAAACAGGGAGATTTAGTCTTTTGCCAAAGATATCAAGAAAACACTGTTATTGAATGCAGTGGAAAAGATCCTATCAATTATTAACAACTGACACAAAAATAAAACCACATAGTGTATATCCTTTGACTTATGATATACAACTAAAAATACATATGTAACTTTTTCCTGACTACTGATGCTACTTCTATCAAGAAACTTCAAACTTAAGATTCTTAGAAATTCACTAGAAACTAATTGTAGAAGTGAACTGCTTTCACTCAAGACACCAAAATAAGCTAATGATTGCAAAAATGGAAACTTTCTGAGCAAGATGAAAGAAAATTGATTATCTAATTTTTCAGTATCTTCTTTCTCCTCTTTATTCTACCAATGATCTTGGGTGTCATTATATTTTGGCTTGCTCTTTTAATTAACAAAACATTTTTCTCAATAGGTTGTTTCTTACCTTTCCTTTGTTCTTTTAAACACTATGATCTTTTGTGATTGTCCTTAATTTAACCAACTGATGGATCTTTCATTCCCTACCTAATATTCCTAATGAAAAATATAAAAGCTAGATCTTTCATTCCCTACCTAATATTCCGAATGAAAAATATAAAAGCTATTTCATAAAACATTTCAGAAGATAAACGTCTTTTAAAGTTCTCTTCTGAGAACTTAAGTTCTTAAGAACTGATACTTAAGTTTTCATCACATAATTAATTCTAAACTTCAGTATTGTAAATATTTAACTTTGAACTCATATAAAATAAATATTTGTGCTGAAGAATAATAACCCTACCAGCAAAATCTAGCCCAGCTGGAATGAGAAGTAATAATATTGGGTTAAACTTTGCTGCAGGAGTTAGATTGTTTTCTTAAGAGACATCCCAGTCTGTTTTCAAGGCACTGCTTAACTCCATTCAAAGAATCTGCCCACCTAAGGGATCAATAATTAATTCATTCCTGATGAGATAAATAATATTATATTCCCAATAGTTACTATATCCTTCTTATGAGTATATAACTTCTGCTCTGGAATACATATAAACCAGTTTAAATTTGAATTTATTAGCCAGAGTTGTCATGGACAAAAGCATAGCCTTTGATTTCCATTTATCTAGCCAAGAGGAAAATTATGCTATAGCAAACACTTCTCATTGCACATATAAATACTGCAGGTCACATAGAATAGCAGTTGTTTTTAGCTGGAAGACATAGACATACAGAAGAAAAAAAAACAATCATTTTTTTAAAAGTGTGACTGACATACTTAATTTTTAAAATAACTTTGTTTATATTTTGGTTTATAAAAATATAATATGTTTATTGTGTGAAAACTGAAATGAAGAAAAATTAAAATTCTATAATCCCACTACAATGGAAAAAAAATCATTTAACATTCCCAGGTGCATCTGTGCAGGACTTGCCATTATCTCTCAATACCTTCTACTGTTTTAGCAAAGTCCAAAACACTGTATAAATGAAAAGAATTGTTATGGGTATCCCATTGTTTTCTTATTTTAAGAATAATTTAATTACATAAAACTTATATACATAATATGAATACACAGTATTTGCTTTGAATTTTTAAGAAAATAACTATAGTATTTGAAGAGAGCTATTTTTCTAAATATGTCTGGTTTCATATAGAAATGGTTATATACCTAGTAATTTGCTAAGGGCTCAAATGTGGAATTGTCACATAGTTTATGTTTAAAACGTTTTTTAAAAATCTGTTTTTTAAATATAATAACTACAAATAAAGAATTACTAAAAATACAACAATTTAACTGCAAAATAAGTGTATATTAATAAAATATGACTGAAATTCATTAATGTATGGAAATAAAATCAACAAATATTTGAGTATCTATGAGTAAGATATTACTAAATACTATCTGGAATATTATAAAAAGATGACAAAAATATTTATTTTAATATGTAAAAGAAGATTTAAATTTCTTCTCTATGTAAATTTTTCCAATTGTGAAAGTAAAATGCTTTTATCACAGTTTTCTATGTTTTGAGATCTAAAATACATCTAGGTGAATATGTATAACAATAAATCTGAAATGCATTTCTATTAATAAGTGAGATAATTATTTTATATAAAATTAGAAAAATATTTTAATTGAAGAGAAGTAAGATCAAATTAATAAATATAAAAAATTTTCGGAAGCAAATATTTTTACTTTCCAAAGTACTTTGGAACAGACAAAATTAATAAAACCTCCCATAGCATCTCAGCTGATTTAAGTCTATGGGAATTCTTTCCTTGGATTTATTAAGCTTCTACAGATGGATAAATAACAGCATATATTTGCTAAAGTCATTCCTCAAAGCCTGTAGTCTCCAGACTGAAGATGTGAAATAAAGTGTTCGAATTTTCTTGAAAAAGACAAGTGATTTCCACCTATTTAAAAAACAGATCCTTAAAAAATAAGATAGAGGAATTATGAAAACTCTAGTAATAAAATCCTTGAAACAATAGCTAATTATACATACATAATGAGTGAGATGTGCACCATCAGGAAGATGGTCACGATGGAAGCTCAGATTTGTGGGGGAGGGGCACTTTTTGAAACCTTAAAATTTGTACCCCCATATTATGCCAAAGGAAAAAAAAATAAAAAGAAAGAAAAAAGAAAGTAGATAAGCACTTTGGGCTTTTGCTTCAGGAAGATGGAGTGGACATATTTTTTCCTATTCCTTCCTTTAAGCATAATTAGTAACTTTGTACATTATGCCTAAAACAAACATGGAAAAACTGAATGGTGCAGAGAAAAATGCAGTCTAGGTACCTCAGGACACAAAGAACAACATAGTGATGAATCCCATGGGTTTTCCGTTTTTTCCTTATATCCCAGAAATGTCAACAGGCACAAAGTGAAACTCAACAAAAGCTTTCTCTCTCTAGCTTTTAGTATTAGGAAAAAGTGAGCCTAGCAAGAAAGAAATCTTTTAGGCAACAAACACTCTATCCAGTCAAACAACATACACACACACACACACACACACACATACTCTCTCTCTCTCTCTCTCTCTCTCTCTCTCTCTCTTTCTCTCTCTCTCTCTCATTCTTTCTTTCTCTTTCTCTGTCTCTGTCTCTCTCTGTCTCAAACACACACACACACACACACACACACACACACACACACACACACACACACACAGTAAAACTATAGCTTCACTTTTGCTCATGCCAGTAAAGGCCAATTGGTGAGTCTGTTTCCTCTCTTCAGGCTATAACCAGGCATTTTACCGTCCTCTCAGGGATAATATCAATAAGATCAAGTAGGGAGTCAGGATTTTCTTTCTCCATGGGTGATAACAAGATTCCTCCTTTCCCTCTGTACTATCAGTAGAGACCACAGGGGAATTTGGACTTACACCAGCACCAAGCAGTAATGAGCTGCTGCCCCCTCTCGCAACTGGGTGGTGTCAGAAGCATCATAGTGGAGTATGAGTTCTTTCACCACCACTCAGTCCTCTTGGGACCATCCTCACCCCTTCCCCTGGTAATTTCTGAGAAACAACCATAGCCAAAAGTCAAGAGAAGCCTAAGGAGACTAAATGTACTGTGGTATGGATGGAATACCATCTGGATGGGATAATAGAATACAAATAGGTCATTAGACATTAGATAAAATCTAATGTGATTTGAATAAGCTATAGGCTTTAGTTAATAGTAATGCATAAATATTGGTTCATAATTATAACAATTTGCACACCAATGTTATATACTAATAGGGGAAATTGGGTGCAAACATATAATAACTCTCTGTACTATCTTCTCAATTTTTCTGTAAAACTGAAATTCTAAAAAATAACATCTATAAAATACACATATGTGAACACAATTGCACACACACATATATACACAAACATATCTTAATGTGAAGACTTAAATACAGAGTGGAAGAAAATGTCTTCAATACTCCCATCCAACATAGGTCCCATGTGAAAGTATATAAAGAACTCTTAAAAATCAATAAGAAAGAGAAAGATGATGTTAGTTTTTAAATGGTCAAGAAATATGTTCAAACACTTTTTAAAAAATAGAATGACCAAGTAGCACCTAACACAGAAAACAGCAGTCAACCTTAATAGTCATCAGGAAAATGAAAAATAAATCTGCAATATGATACTATGGTGCTTCTACAAAAATGTCAAATGAAAGAGTCAGAAGAAACAAAGTGTTGGAGAAGGGAGCGAAACACCAGTATTTTCATACACTGTTGGTGTTAGCCAGGGACTAAATCTGCAGATGGCAGATACAGGCCAGGAGAGAGGTTCCTAGGGGTGGAGAAGCTGGGGAAGAGGCTATAGGAAAATACATTTAACAAGTACAAAGAACAGGAACTTGATGTTTCGAGGCATACACACCTGTGGAGCTGCAACTTTGTTATAAGAACACCTGTCAATCATGTATATCAATCACCTGGTAACACCTGCTGTAAGCCCTCCCCCCAGGCCAGGCAAATAAAAGAAAACCACTGGAAGTCCTCAACGTCTTTCTCCACTGGTGGAGACTGACCCATTCCTCTCTGAAATGTACTCTTGCTTTGTATAGCTCCCTTCTTTTCTGCAGTAAAAACTGTTTGCATGGAATTGCTTCCTTTCTGTGATCACTCTGTCACATTCGGCCCTGCTTGTGAATTTTCCAAATAAGGAGCCAAAGAACCAAGACAATAGTCTGCCAAGAGGCCAGACCTGACACTGATATGATGATTAAATTATATAAACATGAAAAATGGTTTGACATTATCTCCTAAAGCTGAACAAATGAATATCCCAAGCCCTCACAAGTTTACTCCAACAGAAAATATAAATGTATGTATAAATATATATGTATATATACCAGTATGTATATACACACATATTTATGTGTGTTTGTGTGTATGTATGATATGCATATATTGATATGCTCAAATGTGTCAATAGTAGATAGTGTTATTTCCAAACTACAAACTACACCAACAGCCATCAACAATATATAGCATAAATTATGGTACAATAATGCAAGAGAATGCTAAACAGTAATGACAATATCTACGATGCTAAATATTTATGATAATGAATCTCACAAACATAAAATTGAGCAAAAGAAGCCTGATGCAAAAGACTATACATTTCAAAACAAGGGAATGTGTTATAGAGATTACGCTAATATAGCACAGACTGCAAAGAAGTTTGGGGAGATGGGGCTTCTGAGACACTGTAAATATTGTTTCTTGATCATGGTTCTGGTTTGCTTTGTAAACCTTCATCTAGCTGTCCATTTGCATATGTACTTTTCTATATGCATATTATAGTTAAAAAATTTTAAAAAGAGAAAAAATGAATCAGTTCTGTTTTTACTGATGAAATTTCATAACACATTTTGAACAAAAGGCAAATTGTAGTATTATATTAACCTACATGTGTCATTTTTAAAACCATAAAAACGAATAGCACTTATTACTCAATAAATGCAAGCTTCTTATCTCACTGGTATCAGACTAATGCCTAACCTCCACTAAGACTTTGATTTACTGCTTTCTTGCATTATTCCTGTGGTCATGTCAAACCTTCTGACCCTCTCCTTTCCAGGGATATCCTACTTTCTCTCCTCATAACTTTTACTGGCATGGAGAGAAAACTCCCTCCTTTGTCACTTTCTACCTCCACTGGTTTATATTCCTTTCAAGGCCATCTCAAGTGTTAATTGTTATCCTTGCCTAGAAATGTGATCTTCTTAAGGGAATATTATGTTTATTAACTATTATGAGAACTTAATTCAGATAACATTATTATATTCTGTATGGAAATTTTATTTTTCACCATTTGGAAATTATTTTATATACTTTTTCAGAATTTCATCTTTTTGTGACTTTATTTTTACCTAATTTTTTAGATTTTTAAAATTTTCCTTTTCCTTTTCTTGTTTTGACTTAGTCTTTGAAAGGTAAACTGGAAATGACTATAATTGAGACAGAGTATTCAACAACAAGTTCTTATAGACACCTTGAATTCATTATAATTTCTTAAGGATTTTCTCGATGAAAAACTTATTGATCCTCAAATATACCTTGGATTTTTTCACTGTTTCTTAACTCTAGGATATTCTTTCTATATATTTTTTTTCTGCCTGTTGAAATTCTATAAGGGTCAATTCAAATGTCATTTTCCCCTTAAAGCTTGATCTCTCAATCAAAATTAATGATTTCCAGAATTAAGCAATCTGTCCACTGCTTTTACTCAATAGACTGTTAATTATTTGAAAGTAAGTTCCCTGTCTGTTCTACCCTACTGCTACTCCCATTAACCACCCCACCACACACACACACACACACACACACACACACTACAATATTGCTATAATGCTTGGTAAGTCATAATATCCACTCTGTGTATTTTGTATTGAATTCCATTTGCTCAGACCATCACATATACCAAAAAGGAAGTACATGGAGAATAATACTCAGTTAAGTGTTCCTTAATATATTCTGACAAATTTGATGAAATATTTTTCATGACATTTCCAAAACAAAATTGAATAAAAATCATTAATAAGTATTTATTTTCATTATTTAAAAAAATCTCTTAAACACAGTTTGTCCAGGAGCAGAAAATACATACTTAGTGAATTTAGTCAGATACATACCCATGTCACAGAATATTCAGTTCAAATTTTATTACAAAGATGATGGAACAAACAGTAAAACATGCATCACATAATGATTTAGTGAAAATATAGTGAAAATATTCAAAAACTATACATTTGATAAAGGGTTAATATATAGAATCTACAAAGAACTAAAACAAATCAGCAAGAAAAAATACCAAGCAATCGCATTAAAACGTGAACAAAAAACATGAACAGTTTTTCAAAACAAGATAGACAAGTGGCCAATAAAAATATGAAGAAATGCTGAACATCACTAATCATCAAAGATATACTAATTAAAACCACAGTAAGATAACATCTTACTCCTGTCAGAATGGCCATTATGAAAAAGTCAAAAAAACAATCGATACTGGCATGGGGATGCAGAGAAATGAATGTTTACACACTGTTGGTGGGACTGGAAATTCGTACAACCTCTATGGAAAACAGTATGGAGATTCCTCAAAGAAATAAATGAGACTTACCATTTGACCTGGCAATCCCACTACTGGGTATCTACTCGAAGGAAAAGAAGTAATTTTATTAAAAAGACAGCTGCATTTGAATGTTTATTGCAGTACCATTACAATCAAAAAGATGTGGCATCAATCTAAATGCCCATCAATTCATGAGTGAATTAACAAAAATGTGCTATTTGTATACCATGGAGTAATAGCCATAAAATGGAATGAATTAATGTCTTTTGCAGCAACTTGGATGGAACAAGAGACCATTACCCTAAGTGAAGTATCTCAGGAATGGATAAACAAACACCACATGTACTCTCTAATAATTTGAAACTAATCAACAGGCATGCGTGGGCACAGAGAGAAGTAAAAGGCATTGGAAATCAAGAAACAGTGAGTATGAGAAAGGTAAAAACCTACCTAACAGGTACAATGGACAATATTCAGGTGATGGCCAAACAAATAGCCCTAAAAGCTTTATAAAAGGTATCCATGTAAGCAAAACATTTGTACCCTATTAATATTTTGAAAGTAAAGAAGACAAAAAAGAAAACATAGTTATATGAGCAATGTAATTTTTATAAAGTGAAATTTGTACATGAGATAATAAGAAGTTAAGAACAATATGGAAAAACAAAAATAGCTGTACCAAAATTTGAAAATTATGAATAACATTCTCTTTGATCAAATTTTTCTTTTGCGCTAATATTGGGGGAAGTGTCTAGTGCTATCCATGGAAGAAATCCCCCAAACAAAGAATAGACAACCTATTGTACTCACAGAATTTAAGAAAATCTGACCTGAATAAAACATGTGTATTTTTTTTTGTTTCTATTAATAACTATCAGAAGTTGATTGCACAATATACCAAGGATTCATTCCTAATACACTACAATAGGTACAGCAGATAATCTTAAAAATAACCGTATTAGTAGTTAATAATGTTTACCTGGAGCTACATTGCATATCATTTTCAGCAAAGAAAATTCTCAGTTTCACCTCACGCCTATTTCTTATTCCAATTTGACAATCACCTAATTAACACTTTATTATATCTTAGATCATCTGGTGCTTTCAGAAGCCAGTGATTTTACAAGCAATAGTATATATGTTACTACATATGGTCTTTTTCAAACATGAAAAACTAAGAATAATGATTTTAATTCTATTCATGTTATAAAACCAACTTGTCACATGTGAGCACATTATAGTCCTATATTAACTCTAGTTAAAATGTAGAAAAGTTAAAAAAAAGAAAGACAAATTCTGCTCTTGGAGTGTTTCACAATTTTATCCCACTTTATCTCCTCTCCCTACTCTCATGTCGACATCAATCAATACCTCAATATTTCCAAAAGCAGGAATGTTATGAGAAAAAAGAGAGGAGTGGCCCCACACACATACACATCCTGAACTTGAGTTCAGATTTGCAGTATCTTAGCCCTTGCTTGTGATTCTCAGAGTCATAGGGTATGTAGTTGTATCCATGGTCACTGAAATATTTTCAATAGGACACTGAAATATTTCCAGGTGGATCTGAATCTTACTTGCTTTTGACACCAAAAATATATTTTGTATGTTTTCTCATTTCTATCATCTGCTCACAGACCAAAAGAATAAAACATTCCTTAATCATTAGATATTAACAAGGTGGCAGATCTGAGTAGCATTTTTTTGTGTGTGTGTGAAAAGGAGTACAAATTAATTACTGTGTTAAATATATAATGAAATATGGGACAATGGAAGAATAAAAATATGTTAAATGTTAACATGGAAGAAGAAATATTAAACAAAATGAATTTGACTTCAATTTTGACTTAAATCACTTCCTAATAATAGTTAATGTAAAATATGTATATAATGGTATATTACTCAATTATAAGAAACAAGGTGATATAAGAAGTGATCTAGCACCACTTATATTTTCCTAGATAGGGCTTGAGCCCATTATCTGAAGTGAGATATCACAAGATCGGAAGAATAGGCTCCACATGTACTTGCCATCAAATTGACACTAACTGATCAACATTATGGTGCTCACATAGTAGCAATATTCTCCTGGGATTAGGGGGTTGGGGCGGTTAACTCACAACTAATGGATGCTGTGAGTGTTGTAGCCTTGCTTGGGTGAGGAAAAGACATAAAATGTAATCAAAATGTTTGTACCCTCATAACATCCTGAAATTTAAAAAAAAAGTGCACTTGAAAGATACACACACACACACACACAAAAGAACTAAATGGATATTTTGCTCCAAAATAGCTGAATAATTTTTTATACATTGAAAAATCTGCCCCATCCCTTTGATTTGTGATGTTTTACATTGTTACATATTACATTTTAAATATGCAAATCTTAACATATTATATTTAAATTAAATAGCTAAATTAACTTGTTACAAATAAAAAGTTAACGTGTAATAATTCCCCAAATTATGGTTAAAACAACCCATCAACACACAGTATTATCACCTTTTCACCCAGTGTCATTCCCCTTCTATTCTTCATAGTGAGACATCTGTTTCCCTCCCCAGCCCTGTCACATGTTAATTTCCATTTTTCCCATCATGCCATAACATTTAAGACCATATATATCTCATTGGATACTATGATTAGTAATCATGGTAGGAAAAATAATACCCACCCCCACTCTCAAAAATATATCCATGTCCTAATCCCTGAAATATGTGCTGCTTTACCTGGCAAGGGAAAATTAAAATCACTGATGTAATTAAGTTTACTAATCAGTTGGCCATAAAATAAGATTATTCTGAATTATTTGTGTGAGCCAAACATAGGAAGAGATTTGGAGATAACTGTTGGCTTTGAACATGAAGAAAGGGGCCATGAGCAAACTCTAGAAACCAGGAAAGGCAAGGAAACTGATGCTTCCACAAAAGCTACAGATGGAATGTCACACTGCTGACAGCTTGATTTCAGCCCAGTGAGATCCATTTCAAGTTTCTAACCTTATCACTGTAAGATACTAAATTAGTATTATTTTCAGCCACCAACTATTTGAAAGTTTTTGCAAAGCAACAGAAAACTAATATAGTGATTAAGTCCCATCTCTATTCAGATACACTGGAGCAGGTTGCCAGTATTTTTGCTATTCTAGAAGTAAGTAGCCTGTTTTTCACATTTTACTCTAAATGAACTTTCCTATATCTGACCCTGGAGATAGTTATAATTCAATTACTATGTTATCAAACAGCCATAATTATAATCATCTACAATTACAATAATCTTTTGACCCAACTCTATTACTGCTTATTTAAATATTTATTGTTATCCAGGAAATAGTTAAGAAAATCTTGAGTATTGCAGAGCTCATCATTTTTATTAGACTTTAATTTATGTATAAAAAATTACTGAGCAAACTATTATGACCTCAATATAAATCTAAGATTGGTTATTGATTCTCCACTATTACAGACAGAGCTAGAGAGGATATATTTTAGTTTTTCAGTAAATTCATCTGGCCTTCTTTCACTTTTGTAAGTAATTGTATCACAAATTGATTTAATAAATAAAGACATAACAAAGTAAAAGTTAAACCCTTCCCATGTATATGCATTATTTGGTAGTGTAATTTTTATGTACAGTAACACTTTACTTTGTATAAAGTCTTCTACGTAATATTGCCAATGTTCAAGAAAATGCATCCTGTGACTAAAAAAATAAAATATGAAAACTATATTAAACCCATGGAGAGAAAATAGCAAATATTAACAAGAAGACCTGTTAGAAAGTAGCAAATAAACCAATCATGACTTTAGAACATAAAAAAATAATACTAATGATATGGACATGTTATTGGGTGTTTGAGTATAAATATTTCAATAGCCGCAAACTTAAGAGTCTTTCAGCATTTTTTAAGAAAAAACTTTTGAAGTTTGCTTGCTTTTTCATTTGGCTGTGAAGATTTGCTTGCGGCAAAAAAAATTACAATCTTATTGCCAAACAGCTTTACATATAGTTTTCTACATTGCTAAATATTTAGACAAATCAGCAGAGATTTTTATGTGCCTAAGTGGCTCTATCATCTAATTTCTAAAGAAAAGCAACTTTTTCTATTTTAGAGTTTGCTGAATTGAAATTAATATGTGTGCCAAAACTTTCTACTCTACTTTTAAACTATCACTGCCTAATAAATGGCAGAAAAATATTAAATACAAAAGAAAAAAAAATGAATGATCTTTTTTCTCTGGATATGAGTAAAAATTATTATCTTTGCAATATTATTAATGATCTGTGTAGAAAAGACAAGATTTACTTTCTCATCCAAATGGAAATTCTAATGTTTTGTAATTGCAATTACATCTAGGGCGAGTATATTTTTATACTCTTGGGTCACCATAGCAAACATGAAATGAATAAAAGTTTCTGAACTTTCATGAAATGCAATTTTGCCAGAGTGAGTAAGCTCATTCTGATTTCTAATAAAATATTGTTCACCAATTTCACAAAAATTTTTCAATGTATCAATCTAGGCAAATTGAAATCCTTTGAAATAGAATCGCTTTTCTCTTTTATTAAAATACTTCTTCCAAGATTTCCCATGCTTTCAGATTTTTGGGGGGAGAGATTAAATAGTCTCATTAATGGATCATTTATAATGTTTATTATAATTGTGTAATGGCTATCTGATCTCAAATATCTCATTAAGTGGCAACCTCTGTATCTTAGCCCTTAAAAATTACTAGTGGTGAATAATTAGCTACAGAATGATGATGAAAAGATTTGGTGGAGTGCTTTTTTTAAACCCAGGCTCAATTACAATAAATAGGAAAATGGCCTTATCCGTACAGGGAACTTAACTGTTTTCTTATCTATTAAATTGCAACATTCTTTAAAAATAACTAATAGTTGATATTGCACTAAGTAGAAATTGGATTAAAGATAGAGGTGAAAATGAAAAATCTCAAATTCAGATTGGAAATGAAAAAAATATTGTTGAAGATAAAGCCTTATAAATATTTTTTTTTCTTTTGGCCTTTGCATCATTTGTGTTCAAAGCTCTGCTAAACTGAGTTAATCTCTGTTTTGCACTTTGAATTTATGTGTAAATAGTAACAGCTGATGCCCAGGCTAATTCACATGAGGGTATTTGACTTATTCACAAAGAATAAAACATCTTAGTACAAATAAAATACTCTTCCATTTCATTTATAAAATAACAGAAAAACTAAAATTGCATGACAAACATATATATACAGGCATACCTCAGGGATATTGCAGGTTCAGTTCCAGAGCACCTAAATAAAACAAATATCACAATAAAGCAAGTCACAAATTTTTTTTTATTTCCCAGTGCATATAAAAATTATGTTTACATAAACTGTAGTCTATTAAGTATACAATATTGTATCTCTAAAAATGCACCTACCTTAATTAAAATATACTTTATTGCTAAAAATTTGCTAACGATCATCCGAGCCTTCAGGGAGTCATGATCTTTTTGCTGTTCAGGGATCTTGTCTCAATATTGATGGCTGCTGGCTGATTGAGGTAGTGGTTACCAGAGGATGGAGTGGCTGTGGCAATTTCTTAAAATAAAGCAGCAATGAAGTTTGTTGCATCAATTGACTCTTCCTTTCACAAAAGATTTTCTATAGTATGTGACAGTTACTTCAATTTGACAGCATTTAACCCACTGTAGAATTTCTTTCAAAATTGTAGTCAGTTCTCTCAACTTTTGTGCTGTTTTATCAACTAAGTTTATGTAATATTCTAAATCCTCTATTATCATTTCCACAATGTCTACAGAATCTTAACCAGGAACAGATTCTATCTCAGGATATCACATTTTTTTTTGTCCTTGCATACGAATCAACTACTCATCCACTTAAGTTTTATCATGAATGGCAGCAATTCAGCCACATCTTCAGGTTCCACTTCTAATTCTAGTTCTCTTGCTATTTTTACTACTTCTACAGTTACTTCCTCCAATGAAGTTTTATACCACTCAAAGTCATCCATGAGCATTGAAATCAACTTCTTCCAAACTCTTCTTGTTGATAGTGATGTTAACTCTCATGAATCACAAATGTTCACAATGGCATATATACTGGAATTCTTTCCATAAAGTTTTAAATTTACTTAGCCCAGATCCATCAAAATGATCACTATCTATGGCAGTTAGAGCCTCACAAAAATATACTTCTTAAACAACAACATTTGAAAAAATGACTCCTTGATCCATGGGCTAGAATGGAGATTGTGTTAGCAGGCATGAAAACAGCATTAATCACCTTGTACGTAACCTTCAGAACTCTTGGTCAACTAGGTGCATTGTTAATAAGCAGTAGTATGTTTGAAAGAATGTTTTGTTTTGTTTTGTTTTCCTGACCAATAGGTCTCAACAGTGGGCTTAAATATTTAGTAAACCATTCTGTAAACAAATGTGCTGTTATCCAGGCTTTGTTGCTCCATTTATAGAGTACAGGCATAAAAGATTTATCAAAATTCTTAAACACCTTATGCTTTTCAGAATTTTAATGAGCATTGGGTTCAACTTAAAGTCTTCAGCTATATTGGGTCCTAACAGGGGCTGTCAGCTTCTCCTTTGAAGCTTTGAAGTCAGACATTGACTTCTCCTCTCCAAATATAAAAGTACTAGATGGCATCTTCTTTTGTTATGAAACTGTTTCATACATATTGAAAATCTGGTGCTTAGTGCAGCCACCTTCACCAATAATCTTAGCTAGGTCCTCTGGGTAGCTAGCTAGAGTTTGCCCATGGTCACTTGCTGCTTCACCTTGCTCTTGCTCTTTTATGTTACAAAGACAGCTTCTTCCCTTCTAATTCATGAACCAACCTCTGCTACCTTCAGGGTTTTTTTGTTTTGTTTGCAGCTTTCTTACCTCTCTCATCCTTCAAGGAACAGAGAGAATTAGGGTCTTGCTCTGGATTAAGCTTTGGTTTAAGGGAATGTTGTGGCTGGTTTGATTATCTATCCAGACCACTAAAACTTTCTCCATACCAGCAATAAGGATGTTTCGTTTTGTTATTATTTGCATCTTCACTGGACTAGCACTTTAATTTCCTTCAACAACTTTCCTTTGTGTTTACAAGTTGGCTAAGTCTTTTGGTGCAAGAGGCCTAGCTTTCTGCCTCCTTTGGCTTTCAATTTGCCTTCCTCTCTAAACTTAATGGTTTCTAGCTTTTTATTTAAAGTAAGAGACATGCAACTCTTCCTTTTACTTGAACACTTAGAGGTCATTATGGCATTATTAACTGGCCTAATTTCAATATTGTTGTGTTTCAGGAAATGGAGAGGCCAGAGGAAAGTAAGAGAGATAGGGGAATGGCCATTAGGCAGAGCAGTCAGAACATACACAATATTTGTGAATTAAGTTCACCATTGCCTTTTATAAGCACAATTATGCTACCCCCCGAAAATTGCCACAATAATGTTAAAGACCATTGACAACAGATCACTATAACAAATATGATAATAATAAAAAGTTTGAAATATTGCACAAATCACCAAAATGTAACACAGAGACAGGAAATGAGCATATGTTATTGGAAAAAATGACACTGATAGCATTGCTTGACACGGGGTTGCCACAAACCTCCATTTATATAAAATGCTACAGCTATAAAGTGCAATATTGCAAAGCACAATAAAAAAAAGTATGCCTGTACTATCCCAACACTGTTTTTTAAAAACAATATACGTACTCTATAAAATAGTCTAAAAATCTGTAAAAATTTAAACTAGAAAGGATAATAATTTTGCAATAGCTTAAACCTTAAAGAATACCATTATATGAATCTTAATATAAAAATTAAAACTGTGATGTAATTGAATTAATAAATGTTTTACAAAAAGACAACTTTTCTAATATATTTCTATTATTTGGTATTTATTTTAAAGGGAATACACATGTAAACATTAAAATATTTAATATTTAACCTTTCAATCCTATTTATCTTCTTTATAACACTTACTGACTCTATACAAACTCCTATTAACTATGAGAATTTAAATAATCCTTTCAAGGTAGCCAAGATAACAAGAGGTAGCTATAATAAACTCCAAGAAGCAATATATTGAATTTCTAAATGTACTATAACTTTAAGGAGTCTAATGGACCACTAAGAACAAAATAATTATGGGTTAAACACCATCCACTAAAAACATTGTTATAGAAAAATTAATAAGAGCTATGCTTGTAATCCATCATTTGCCATCGACTCCTATTTTATCAGTTATAATAAGTCAAGGAAATTAACTTCACTAAGTACCTACGAGTTAAGCATAGTTTTTTACTTATGCCTGATATTTATCACAAAACTGCAAACTAAATATTATCATCTCTTGTTCAAAAATTAGAAAACTAACACCAACAGGTTATGTAATTTGTCCAAACCTAAGAGTTCTTTAGTTAGATTAGGCGTTTTTCATAAATTCCTAAGGTAGAAACGTAGCCATTGAGATTCTCACCTATAAGTTGGAGAAACAGTTCTCAAATAATCATCAAATAACTTAAAGAAGAGGGTGAACTAAAACATGGTTGGAAAAAAAATAATCTACTAAAATTTTTCTTCATCAAAATTGTTCAGTTTTTCAGATTATTTCTACAGGCCAGATTCCCAGAAGTATAATTACTTAAAGACTAAATATGTTTTAATGTTCTTTAAATAAATTCAGAAAATTCCTAAATGTTAAACATTTGTAATTCATTTTAAACTTTGTTAAATCTTCCATATAACCATTTTTGTCACTATCATTAATATCATTTACATAAGTGCATTCTATGGTAAAAATTGTCTTCTGGTTTTAATGTATATGTATTAGATTTCTATGAGACTGAAAAATTTAAATGTCTGTGGGCTTTCTATTGGGTGCAGTGTGTGTTTAATTTTAATATGAACTCATGCATCTAATATGTTTTAAATTGAATATTTTAAAACAAGAAGAAAATAGGTCAATTATATATTAGTCATAATAATCTTAATATATTAATTTTTAAAAGCACTACTGTACCCAAGAAAGGAAGTAAAAGAAAATCAGAGTATGTTAACAGGGATTCAGGAAAACAAATAAATATGAAGTGATGGTATATATATATGAACTTCTCTATTGATTATTTTAATGTACATTCATTCTAGTCAATATTTAATTGATAACCCTGGGAAACTATAGGCTCAGTTTTCCATTAAGATAGCCAAAAATAAAAATAGGTTACATACTATGTTAGATTTTCAATATAAAGTTTTATTTATTGTTGAAGAGTGGGTATTTTATTTAACCAAACTAATATTGGTGAATAAACATCTGATATATCCATATTTGTATGGAGTGAAATCACAGTTTACTGAAAGAGCACAGATCTAGTCTTACAGATATGTCTTCAAATGGTATCTCTGGCACATACCAGACTTATTTCACTGAATGTGTTGTCACCTCCCTTATACTCTTTTTAGTCATTTAAAATTGAGTTAATGATAAATGTTTTGAAGATAATTAAGTGCATTCACAAGGCACAAGGCATTTGCATAGTGCTTATAAGTGTTCAATAATTAATAAAATTATTCATACATATGCAAACAAAAGTATTCTAAAAATACAAGATTTTATAATACCATGCTTAGAATCTAGGATTTTTAAAAAAGTAGTAGACTTGTACTCCTATTAATGGTATATTTATAGTTAGAAATAATCTTTTTTGTATTGAAATATCAAGATAATAATAATAATAGATATTATTGGAGCACCAGATACTGTTCCAAATGCTCTGAACTTATAATCTTATTAATACTCATAAAATTTTTAAGGATCAATGTTGTTTTTATTGAAATTTTACAGTTGAGGGAACTGTGACTCAAAATGTTAAGGAATTTTTACCTAGGGCACCCAGCTACCTAATAACATGCTACACTTGTCTCTACCAGAATTTATATATAAATTAAAAACTAATTCCTTCCTGCATTTGACAATCAATTATCACTGACAATGAATATATACCAACAGTCACACACAAACACACACACACTCACAAAGCACTAGATCATCTATAGTTCCTGGTAAATTAATTACTTGTTTTATTATTTTAAAAATATACACTGAATACAATCTATTTGCTAAGCACTATATTCAGTTCTGGAGATACAGTGGTAAATAAGCCAGCCAGAATTCCTGCCGTGATAAAACTCATCTAGTGGAAATGGTTCTAAGGAAATATTTTTACTTTTATTATTTGATTATTATTAGACAATACTTATTATTTGTTATAATTATTCGTTATTAAATTGCATCATTATATTCTGTTGTTAATTAATTAATTATTCAATTAATTGATAAGTGTGAAGTGCCATCAAAATGTAGCAGGTGGGGAAGGCTGCCACCAACCTTATCTAGAAATGTCACAAAAGATGTTATTTTTGGGTTCTTTGGGTTATAAACCCAAGAACAATTAGATAAGTAGTGATTAAGTAGGTAAAGTTTCTTCTACATAAAGGGAAGAACAGGGTCGAAGACTATAATTGTGAAGGGGAAAGAGACACTGAAGAAATTAAAAGACAATGAATTTGGACAGTGGAGAGGGAGATACAAATGGCAAAATTAGGCAGGAGACAGCCACTATATTCCAGCCTGGACAACAGTGAGAACCCATCTCTAAAAATAAATAATGAAAATTAAAATTAAATAAAACAAAATTTAACTTATATTTGCCTTCATTGATGCCATTTCTAGAGCCCTTAATTTTTTCATGTAGATCTATGGTTCTCTCCTGTATATTCTTTTTCCTGAAGTACTTGCTTTAATATATCTTATAAATCTACTGTCTTCTCCCAGCTTTTGTAATTCTGAGAAAATCATTACTTAGCCTTCAGTTTTGAAAATATATTCATTGAGTATAGAATTATAGGTTATTCAGTTTTTTTTCTGTTTTATATCTTCAAGAATGTCACTCTTGTCTTCTGTATGGTATAGTTTCTGATGAGAAATCTTCTGTATTTCTAATCTTCGAACCTCTGTATGTAATCAATCTGTTTTCTTGATGCTTCAAGATTTTCTCCTCATTAATTTTCAGCTGTTTGAATATTGTGAGTCTAGGATATTGTGTTTGTTTTATCCCTTTTTATGTTCTCAGCTTATTGGATCTTTGTTTTGATGGTTTTTATAAATTTTTGTAATTTTCAAACTTTATCTCTTCAAGTCTTTATTTTTCTTTCTTCTTGAGATCCAAATTTAGTTACAACATTTGGTATATATGCCCCACAGTTCTGAGTTTCTTTTTTCACTCCTTATTTTAAGTTTGAAATTTTCTATTGTTATATCTTCAGTTTCTGTTTCCTCTATTGTGTTGAGTTAAATGGAGACTCAACCAAAACAATTCTTCATTCTTTTTACTGTGTTTTCATTTATACTGTACTCATTTCCTTCTTATTCTTCTTATCTCTTACCTGAAATTAATCATTTTCCATACATGCTGTTCTTCTCCACTACAATGTTTAACACGTGAATTATATTTATGTTGACTCCTGTGTTTGAGAATGCCAATATATGGTTCATTTCTGAATCTGATTTTGTTGATGATTTTATTTCTTGATAGTGTGTGTGTGTTTTTATTGTTGATTCTTTATAGCTTCTTCATTATTGGTTGAATGCCATACTTGTTTTGTGTAACAGTAGAAAATGTAGTAAATATTATTTATTCCTGGAAGTGGACACACATTTTCTTTCTAGTCTTAGATTTTGAGTCATTGAGAACCGGATCTCAGTTTGAAATTTGTTGCTGCAGTTACACTCAATGAACAACAGGCTTTAAATTCCTCTACTACTCGCCATCAAATTGGCACTAATTGATTAATACTATGGTGCTCACATGGTAGTAATACTCTCCAGTGATTAGGGGGTTGGGGGGAGGTAAACACACAACTAAAGGGAGAGCACTGTAGGGGGGAAGGGCATGCCTCTAACCCTCACTTGGGTGAAGCAAAGACATAAAACGTAACCAAAATGTTTGTACCCTCATAATATCCTGAGATTAAAAAAAAAATATTTCCTCTAGTGTTACCTTGTGCTTAGATTAGGACTGCTTCACCTATAGGGTTTTTCTCAATGTTTTCTCCACACTCAGTTTATATCTTCTTTTTGTACCTGTAACTCAGAGATTGCCTCTCTGCTAGCTCTTCCCCCTCCTCCAACAGTCAAACCAGTTTTTTGTTTGTTTATTTGTTTTTACTTAATTCCTGTTAACATTTGTTGAACATGCTATTCTGTTGCTATTGTTCACCATCTTTTTTCTCATGGGTGAACATTTCTCAGTGATATTCTTGCCCCTCCTCTCTCACCATGAGTTCTTAATGATGTGTGGTCTTGTTTTGGGTGCCCTGAGGGTGATGAGGTTTGACACCCATTCCACTATAAAAGCCTTTTTTCATAAGAGAAGGGAACTATGTGGGGTTTCTTGTTTTCTCCATAGCAGTTGCTGTTGTTCTCCCTGAAGCCTGAACCACAAGGGAAAATTTTGCCAGTCCCTGGCTTTGGCCCTCATCTTTCTGTGAGCAGCTATAGATGTTTGTGAGAACAGCCTGAATGTGAGTAGGAATTCCCATTTTGTATGCAGCTCACAAAATTTTACACCTTCATACTAGCTTTAATACTGCCCTCAGGAATTAGCTAAACATTTTAACTGAATTCTTCTAACTGGTTTTATTGACAACTGGTATAAATAGCCTATATTTATCTTCTTGTCTTTGAAATAAAATTATTTAATTCTACCTCACCATTTAAGAGGCTAAGTTTCTAAAGCTCACAATGATAAACTGACATAAGTCTAAAATATAAGTCTAGCTATAGCACTTAAATCTAGTGTTCTTTCCATTTTTTCCCCATATTAGAGATGTTTCCTAAGGAAAATATGTCTGTCTATTTTTCCTTATATGTGTACTCCTAGTGACTAGAAATATGCCATACATATAGTAGATGCTCAGTTAACATTTATTTAATGAGTGTTTGATTCTGCCAAATATGCTTATCTCATCATTAAGTCTACACCACTCTCAAAAAAAATTATGGAGCTCAATATTTAAAATTACAATAAAAGGGGAAAACATACAATAGATATCATTATCTGGCTTATAGGTAGAACAAGTCAATATTCTACATGTGTAATTAATTGAAGAACTTTTGCCCCATTTTCCCAAATCATCTGCTAATATCTCTATTCCATAAATGGACATTCATTTTTTGTTGTTTTAATATATTCTATAGACCTATTAAAACAAAAACATCCCATAGAGAAGAATGAGTCATAAAAAAAATAAAATAAAACTAGGTTACATTAATTGGGTTTATTAGATCCAGTACAAAAAACAAAGTTAAAAAGCTCAGGGAATTTTACCTAAAATACGATACACTGATATGCTAATTATTTTTAAATTCAAGTCTCATGAAGGTCAGCAGATGATGGAGATTTTCTACTACAATATTCCCTTGTCTACCTTAAGGCTAGACCTTCCAGAGAGAACACAATTGCCTATCTTCTCCCTGAAATCTTACTCTTCATCTATTTAGGAAAAAAAGACTAAGGAATGCAACCACACCTGGACAGACTTTTTACAAGATATCTTCCTTTTGGACTCATTCAAATTCCAAAGAGAGTCATTTAAAAGTTAATTGCTGCCTCTGGGTCCATTCCTTCTCCCTGATAATCATTTACTACCCCTCAAAAGAATTACTTATAAACAAACAAACAAACAAAAAATGGAATGAAGTTAATTTAATAAAAATGTAAATAGAAATTACTAAAATTTCAAATATATCAACATTATCTTTATTATATTTTAAGTATTATATATGTTCAAATCATTTTATTTCTTTTTGAAATGCCCATTAAATTATGAAATAATTTTATCTCATTAAAATTTATAACAAAAATGATGCTAAGAAAAGAATTGCTTATGTTACCCATTCCCTCTGCAGCCCCCCACCTTTATGAAGAAGATCAAATAAACATCTGTACCATATTGAGTTATTGGGTAATCATTCTTATGCAATTTCCCAATAATTACTCATGTTAAATCATTCCTTATCCCTTATCTCCTATGAAACAATGTATTGTCACTTCATTTTCAAGGATCCTTCAGAGGGCAGGAGGGAAATTTTCCCTTGGTCTCTACAAAAGCAGTAGTAATAGGGAGTATTGGCAGTTATTGAAATTAGGCATTAAAGAGTGAAATATGAATAAACTTTTATTGACTATGTAAGATATGTATTTATAATTTTTTTGCATGTCTTTAATGTTAAAAAAATCAGCTAAATTGTTTCTATATCATTCTATTTTTCTAAAGGAAAACTTGGGTTTCAGAAATGTTTGGCAATTTTCCCTAATTATTACATGGAGTGAATGAGTGAACGAGAATTCATAACAACTTCAAGTGTCTTGTACTTTTCTACTAGTTTGAAATGTCTTTCTGAGGTAAGCAAGATGAAAATGTAGACTAGAAAGTAAAGAGATGAGATTTAGAATACTATTCTCTGTCACCGTGCTAGAAAAGAATTTTATCAAAAAGAAAAAAGAAACTAGAGATAAATGAAGATATAAAGATGCACTTTTAGATACTGACAAGTTGAGAGTTTTTTCATTCTCTTTGAACCAATTGAAGCAGCACAGTGAAAAGCAGGTTATCATCACTTCACTTAAACTTCATGATGTTCAAGTGTACTTTAAAAAGGAAACACTGAAAAATGGGTTTGAACAAATATGCAATCACTTTCATTTTTATGTGTTCATTTCTTGTGGCTGCAAAATAATTTAGACTGGCCATTTGTAGTTTTTAAGACCTTTGTCTTGCATAACTTTTAAGAAATTCAAATTATTCTTTCCTTCTGTTTAAAACATACATATTCATAAAGAAGAAAAACCTACTTACAAAAGAGATTTTAAAAAATATGTCTGACAAAAATAGACTTCTTTTTCTTTTGATCTTTTGAATAAAAAAGCTCTGCTATATTCCTCTATTTCATATAAAAAGGGTGAAGTAGTGTGTTGTTAATCATTTCATGGAATGTGACTATTAACATTCTTTAATTATCCTGTTAATCAGTGTAAATGTCACCTGTTACAATATTCATATACTGGATCCATGTCATCCATTAGTCTAATTAATTAAAAACTCAAAGTTATTTATTGATTCATTAACTAATTGGGTAAAGTCCATATACCTCTATAAAATTTACTGAATTAAAATTTTGCATCTGAGCTATATTTACCTTTCATTCACTTTTTCATCCTCAAATCAGAATATTTCAGATTTTTTGATGTTCCTATTTCTTTTATTTTATCTTCCTAGTCATCATTTTTAAAAAAGTATAATAGTCTTTTACTTTTGAAGTTAGATGAAATAGGAAGCAACTGTGGAAAAAAAACCTCAAAAAACCCAGCCTTCATAGAAATTGCTTTTTACTGGAAGCAGACTAATCATACATAAAAATGGAGCAAATGAGTATATTATACAGTATGCTAGAAGGTAATAAGTGATATGAGAATACACAGAACAGGATGAGCAGGGGAAAAAATTAAACATTTTAAAATAAATGGTCAGGGAAGACCTCGCAAAGGGTGGTGGTGTTCACCAGGAAATCAGGGGTTGAAGGAGTAGTCCCACATCTGAGGGATGTGGTGAACATTGTGGAGGGGAAGGACATACCTCTAACCCTTGCTAGGGAGAGACAAAGATATAAAATGTAACCGAAATGTTAAGAAAAAAGAAAAAAACATTTGTTGAGTGTGGGGCAGGTGAGAGGGGGCCGGGAGAGGATGGATATATACATACATAGTGAGTGTGATGCACACCGTCTGGGGGATGGACACACTTTGAAACTCTGACTCGAAGGGAGAGGAGAGACAAGGGCAATGTATGTAACCTTAATGTTTGTACCCCCATAATATGCTGAAATTAAAAAAAGAAAAGAAAAGAAATAGAAATGGGACCATAGACTTTTACCTTCACAGATTTTTTGTGAAGAATCTACTCCCCTCTCAGTTTCCAAACGTTCTCTCAATCTCTTCTCGATACTTACTGAGTAGAATTATTTCCATATATTCAGGGTTTTGGAAAGGATATATAGAGGCTTGAATCTAAAATGCTTATGTTTTAAGTCTGGCCAAAATCCTCAAGACAAGAAATTATAATTGTTACTGAAAGTTTGTAACTTGTTCTTGAGGCCACATCAGAAGAATGAGGACAAATGATTTGAAGAGAAGGAAAGGGAGGTTTATTAATTTGCTGGAAAATGAGGAGAATGGCAGACTCACTTTTGAAAGTACTGTTTTCCTATCTATTAGCAGAAATGCAGAGCTTTTAAAGGGTGAGTTTTCAGCTTCAGGGTATTATTGTTTACAGTTGATGGTTCAGATTGACCCCATCTCTGGCAAAGACATTCTCGTGCCTTCTGCCTGGACACTTCTGTTGAGCCATCTCCTGTGGTACAAAACAAAAACAAAGAACAAAGAACACTTCCCTGCATTTCCAAATGCTGGCCTGGGACAGGGATGCAGGTTTTAATTCCCAAAAGCAGTGTGTGGTGGGGGTTGGTTAGAGAGATAGCTTATAAAATGTTTTAACGTTTTTCAGGACATTCTCTCTGTTACATATTCCCCATTGTCAATTTTATCCTCCCATATCTATGGGAAGAGGGACAATGTAGTCATCAAGCTACTTCCTGCTGAATTTGAATGACATTTTTAGATGGATGGTTTATACTTATATATGCTATTAAAAGCTTTGGCAGTAGATATATAAATATAAAGAATACAACAGATTACCAGGTGGAAAAAGGGGAATAAGCAAGAGCTACAACTGTGAGGACTGACAAAGTGAAATGGAGGATACCTGCTAAGACAGATGTTACCCTGCTTGGTATCTAAGATTCTGGTAGGTTTGTGAGTCCTTATTGTTGCCTTGTACATAAAGTCTGGTACAGGGCTGAGTGTGGAGCTATCAGTTGTACCCTGCAGATTATCTAAGAGACTGGCTTCTGAAAATTCAGAAATCATATACAGGAATACTAAATGAGGTGTAGGATAGCAAACCTGTAGCAAGACAGATCAGCAGAAGAAGCAATAGCTCAGGGAAATCCTCACTAATGAGTTGTCTCTCCCTCCTATAGACAGAACAAATCACCAAAGAAAGGTTAATGAAAATATCAACATTTTCATTTTTCCATCTTCTTAAACAGATACTTCAGATCACTTAAAGTATGCTATTTATGCTACAGCCATAAAACCAAGTTGGACATCAATTGCATCTTTTATTTTCCATGGGGAGGGACAGTGTATGACTTCTGAAAATCCTCTTTGGATTTCTTATTTTTCTGTATGTGTTGCTGAGTATGCCAAGAATACAAGGTGCTGGCAACTTTTCACCTCTGCCATCTTGTAATAATAGCATTATATTTATAGCAAGAAACATTGAAAGATAAGGGATTATGGTACAAAGAGTAGGTTTGCTTACTACTTGATATAAAAAGAGTAGATTACCCAGGTAAGTGTTCTCCAACTGTAAAGCAAACCCACTGCCTATCCAACAATCTGCTGAGATACCTCATGTTATTTTCATGAGATTTGGGGCAAAGAGAACTGATACAAATATGCTTATGATAACTATAGCTGCTTGCTATGCCATGAGTAACAAAATGCTTTGTCTCTAATTCAGGAGTCTCTGGTCTTCTACCAGCATATGTAACACTCAGAGCAGCAGTCCACAATATTTTTGGCACCAGGGACCAGTTTCATGGAAGACAATTTTTTTGTGGACCTTGGTGGTGTGGGATGGTTTCAAGATGATTTGAGTACATTACATTTATTTATTTATTATGCAGTCAAACCTCTCTGCTAATAATAATCTGTGTTTGAAGCCATTCCCCAGCACTAGCATCACCACCTCAGCTCCATCTCAGATCATCAGGCATTAAATTTTCATAAGGAGCATACAACCTACATCTCTCACATATGCAGTTTACAATAGAGTTTGCACTCCTATGAAAATCTAAAACTGCTGCTGATCTGACAGGATATGGTGCTTATGTGTTGATGCAAGTGATGGGGAGCAGCTATAAATGCAGATAAAGCTTTGCTCCCAAACCTGTCACTCACCTCTTGCTGTGTGGCCCAGTTCCTAATAGGCCACAGACTGTACTGGTCCATGGCCCAGGGGTTGGGAACTGCAGAGTTACAGGTATAGAGTGCAAGGGAAATCTTTCCCTTCACCCTTTGAATGTTGCAAATGAAGGTTTGGCTGTCTGCCATCTGACAACAAAACATGAGAGGCTACTGTTGGAAAAGAAAAGGTGGCTGACTGAGGAGATGGTAGACTATTGTCTCAAACACCATCTCATCTTTCTTCTTCCTGAGCAACTTATAAAGGAGAGGCAGAAAGGGAATCAATGGCAGAAAGGGAATCAGTGGCAGAAAGCAAGTTTTGTGCAAGTCATCATGATTTTTTTGATGCTTATCAACAAACAATAGGTTTTTTGGTGGATCTTGTCATTAGCAGCCTGATCTGGACTTTTGGTCTGTTTATCCTCAAGGTCTTTTTCTAATCTTGTGCCCAGAAACTGTGCAAGCAAGCAGCAGGTTAATTCTGAACTTAAGACAGAACAAGCCTAAAGCATACTGGAAGCAAACTGGCTTCCCTTTTAGTTCTCTGGTGATATAGCCTGAATGGCCCTTGGGGTGTGCTTACATGAGGGTTCACCAAAAATCAACTCACAAAAGAAAAGTAATTGGTAAAAAAGCATAAATAGGTATTAATGTGCACAGGGTGGTGAGAATCACATAGTGATTACCCCTAACCCCCCAATGTGGTTCAGAAGCTTACATACCATCTTGAGGTTACAGAAAGAATGGGGGCTTGAATCCTGGAAAAATGTGTTATGGTGGGAAAACTGGTTGTGGGAAGAGGAGAAGAGAAAGCCTGGCTAACAAATTTCATCTTGTTACATAGATGAAATCCCACAGGTGGCAACCTACAGAGAGAATAAATGGTAAATGTTTCTTTTAGACCCATGAAAGTGTCAGATTTTCAGTTATTTTTTTCCTAGATCTGAACAGGAGAAAGCCCTTAGAGGACGCCTGGCTTCATCAATGCAGATTGCCTCTACAGATGCAAATCTTTCCTACAAAAGACAGCTTTGCAGGGCTAATTATTCACAGGCCCTCTAAACAGCTATCTTAGAACATATGAAAGAAATTTCTTTTGGGGTGAAATATTTTGATTTCCTTCACAGGTTAACATTATAAGTTGTAAGTAGGGTCACGCCCAATCTCAGATCCAATAAAGAGTGATATACAAAGTATAGGAGAAAACTGAACTACTAGAATAAGTTTCAGATAGAAAATATGGCTCCTGCTGGTATGGTGACCCTCTCCCCTAATCCCAGGCTAAGGTGGGAGGATCACTTGAGTGGAGTAGGTTGAGGATACAGTGAACTATGAGCACACCACTTAACTCCAGCCTGGGTAAAAGAGTGAGGCACAATCTGTCTCAAAAAAGAAGGAAGGAAGGAAGGGAGGGAGGGGGGAGGGAGAAAAGAAGGAAGGGAAAGGAAAGAAGGAGAGAGAGAGAAAGAAGAAAAAAAGAAAAAAGAAAGAAAGAAGGAAAGAAAGAGAAAATACAGTTCCTTTTCAAAATTCATTCATAATGCAACATATTCACAAATACAAATACAGTGAAGGAGGAGAGAGACATCACCAAAATTTTGCCTAACATGAGAAATGTATCTCTTTAGCTTTTAATTTCATATTGTGGTTTATTTTCCAGATAAATTTTACCATGATTTTTAATATTTTAGGTATATAAAGATAATAAAACAGACTTAAGCCAAAGACACGAAACTATAAGAATTGTAGAAGAAAATGTTGGAAAAATTCTTATAGACATTGGCCTAGGGAAAGAATTAATGAACAAGATCCCAAAGGTAATCACAGCAACAACAAAAATAAATAAATGGGACCTAATCAAATTAAAAACCTTCACAGCCAAGGAAACAAAAGCAAACAGACAACCTACAGAATGGGAGAAAATATTTGGATGCTACACATCTGATAAAGTGCTGATAACTAGAATCTATATAGAACTCAGGAAAATCAGCAAGCAAAAATCAAACAACCCCATCAAAAAGTGGGCAAAGGGCATGAACAGTAACTTCTCAAAAGAAGAAAGACTAATGGCCAACAAACATATGATAAAATGCTCAACATCTCTAATTATGAGGGAAATGCAAATCAAAACCACAATTTGATGTCACTTATCTGCAGTAAGAATGGTCTTTATCAAAAAGTCCCAAAACAATAAATGTTGGCATGTATGGAGAGATAGGGACACTTATATGCTGCTGGTATGACTGCGAACTAGCACAACCTCTATGGAAAGTAATAGGGAGATACCTCAAAGAGCTAGAAGTAGAATCACCATTGATCCAGCAATTCCATTACTGGGCATCTACCCCAAAGAACAAAAGACATTCTATTAAAAAGAAAGTCATCTGCACTAGAATATTTATAGCGCACAATTCACAATTTCAAAGATGTGGAAACAACCCAAGTACCCATCAATACATGAGTGGATTAATAAAATGTGGTATATGTGTACCATGGAGTTCTACTCAGCCATAAGAAACAATGGTGATCTAGCACCTCTTGTATTATCCTGGATACAGCTGGAGCCCGTCTACTAAGTGATCACAAGAATGGAAAAACAAGCACCACTTGTACTCATCATCAAATTGGTATTAACTAACTTAACTGACCACCACTTAAATGCACATATAGTAGTAACAGTAATCGGGTGTTGGGCAGGTAGGAGGTGGGAGGAGGGGATAGGTATATATACACCTAATGGATGCGGTGCACACCCTCTGGGGGATGGACACGCTTGAAGCTCTGACTCGAGTGGGGCAAAGGCAATATATGTAAACTAAACATTTGTACCCCCATAACATAATGAAATAAAAATGCATAAATACATTTTTAAAAAGATAATACATCACAGCTTTAGACATTTGTTTTATTTTGTAGAGTAACATACAAAGCAGTGGTTCCAACCATTTGAAAAATCATTCTGTGGAAAGAAAGCAGTGTTTGGCACCATGAGCTTATACTAACTTAAATGGTCAATCTAATTTAAATTTTACTTAAAAATTATTTAAAAATGACAGTGTCCTACTTTCTAGTCAGAAAATAATTTGAAATCAAGTTCTTTACTTCAAAATAATTACAAGGAAATGTTGCCAAAATAAATTGAAATATTCACTTTGGTCTCCTGTTTGAGATCTGAGATAAGACAGCATTTTAGCTAAGAAAGGAAAATTAAATTCATTTTTACAAAAGGTATCTTGAAGCACTTAATTTTTTCTTAATCTATATTTTTAAATTATTTTCTTTTGAAGATGCACTGAACTGCTTTAATTGGGAGAAAGCACATAGAGGCAGCTCATGTTAAATTCCAGCTAAATTGATTTTTGGTATGCATAACAAGGGCCCATAATATTAGCCACCGTGGACAGATTTAATGTTTTCATAGTTATTATTGTATTTTCTGTTTTTGTAATCATGACAAATTTGGCAAAACTCACTTTTAACACTTTACTATGTACAGAGGAAACTATTACAAAAATAGGAGAGACTAAAATGAATTAACAAGGATGTTTTCTGACAACTTTAATAGCACGTATTGATAACATGTATCATGTTATTAATAACATGTATTGAAACCATGACTTACATTTTAATAAACAAAAACATAAACTTTAAAATTGCAAAACCTCAACAAGAGCAAGCAGGCACTTTCTATCAAGGGTATTCATACTTTTATACCCTGATACTGAAGCTAGAGGACAATTGAGGATCAAAAATCAACTACAGGAGCACTACAGAAAGTGCTCCTGCTCAATAAAAACCAATTTTCTGGAAAGCATGTAATGGGGCAAGGAGATAAATGTAGGGCTGTTAATAGTTAAATATTAATAGTAATATGGAGAAAAGGAAATTGCACCAATAATGACAGAACAGAATGTCATGTTATGATTTTGAACTAGCTAATATTTTCTTAACCTTATGACTAGCTCTCACATTTTTGATGAATTTCTGATGACATCTGAAAACAGAGGTACCTTTGTAGAGTGACTTTGTATTTGAAAAAATTATTTGTCATAATTTGAGCATATCTCGAGATATCCCTAGAACAATACAAATGCAGTTGATAGAGTTGTGCATGCTAAAAATATAAATTCTAAGTATTTAAGACTATACCTGTACACTAAATAATTTGTTCAATTGTCACATTAGTTAGAATACAAGGATGCTATTTTGTTGTGGTATTTGTGGTTTTTACCATATTTGAAAGTAAAAAAATTTTTTGAAAATATATTATGGACTCTCTGACTCCATGACACTGTTGCTATTACTTACAGCATATAGGGGACATATAGGGGACACATACACACATATATAGCATAAGAGGAGTATGCAGAACTAGAGAATGAAGACTCAGCTGTTGTCCATGCTAGATGGCCCATGCTAGATGGCCACCAGCATTTTAGTGTGGAAAGCATATTAAAGTTCTCCAGGAGCTTTTTGCTTTATGTCTCAGTAACTCGTTGCATTTCCACAGTTTATATTCTTTGCCAGATTGTAGTAGCTTCCATTGCTTCATTAATGTCATACATTAGTCTTTTCCACTAAAGTACAATTGATTTTTAAATAGAACTCTTAATAAAATTTGGGGAATACATTTTGGTGCAGATTGGTAAGGTTGCACATGGACAGTATTTGCCAGTAGTTAACTTTTGAATTTCATTTCTGAAGACCCATTGCCTAGGTTCAAATGCATATGAGTATGCATACTAAAATAGCAGCTATCACATAAGGCTACATTTGGGATTATATCAGCTAATAAAAACAAAGCACTTGGCAGTTTCTAAAAAATCAGCTAAGGGAAAAGTTACCTATAATTGTCATTGTTCAATAATTTTCTAGGAGGGTATAATGTTTAAAGTCCAGGACAAAATGTTTCTGTACCTGACATTTGTTAAGCTATTAAGCATATGCTCTAATAGCTATTTTGCATTCATTTAATCTCAGTGTATTGAATATATAACAACAACAACAACAACAAAAAAGGTAAGCAAATAATCATGAATTTAGTTATACAGCTGCAATCTAAGAACCTCTCATGGACTTTATAATTTTATGGAAGTTGAAGTCCTTCGATATCCTGAAAGAAAGAACTCCTGGTTTACCAAAGAAAGGTGGCTGACCAGTTAAACTCTCCTAAGCTCCATGACCATATCTTGCCAATATATACACTCTAACCACATCAACAGTTCTTATCCTACCTGACCAGAGCTCATATGACCACCAGTGACCCAGGTGAAGAATGAACAAATATGTGTCTTGGACTATAGTAGCTGTCTAATCATTGTAAATTTCACTATGCTTTTAAACAACTTTTCAATCAAATCAACAGGTCCTCCACTCTTGGAACAGACATAAATATGAGCAAAAATTAACCATAAAATTATATGTCTTATAATTTACCTTGCAGATTCCCTAAGTAGTTATTAACTCCCTGGTAAACTCCTAAGCATTATCCCTCCAAGAACTTTTCGTTATTTGGGACTCTTTGGTCATCAAATAGTGACTGCCAAACTTCTCTTATGAAATTTATCTTCAATACTTGTGGTAAGCTGAATAATTACCCACCAAAGATGTCCATATCCTACTCCCTGGAATGTAAGAATATTACCTGATGTAGCAAAAAGGACTTTGCAGATGGGATTAAGTTAAGAATGTTGAGATGGAGATATTATCTGGGTGGGACTGACATAATGATAATTGTCTTTATACCAAATAGGCAAGTTATCAGAGAGAACAAAAGCAATATGCTAATAGAAGAGATTAGAGTCATATAGCTAGAAGCCAAGGGATACTGGCAGTCTCAAGAATCTGTAAGAAGCAAGGAAATATGACAGATGAAACCTTGATTCTAGCCCGATGAGGTCCGTGTTGGACAACTGATCATAGAACTGTAAGAGAGTACGTTTGTGTGTTTTAAGGCACTAAATTTGTAATAATTTGTTACATCAGCAACTGAAAACTAATATAATGTTTTCCTTTCTATATATTTGAGGAGATTAATGTAAATAAATTTAAAGGGAAAGTATGAAATATCTGAAATTTTGTGAGACTAAACTTCTTATTTTCCTAGACTTATGAACTTTAGAAAGTGCTTCCAAATGTAATTTTCAGCTCTCAAGAAGGTTCTAAGACACAAATGATGTTTATAATTTTCTATTTTCTGTAGTTCCTTGTGAAAATCTGCTAGAGCAAAATCTTTTTCACCTTCAAATACCTCTAGAAAGGCACTTATCAGAGTTGTTAACATAGAATCTGCTTAACCTGGATGACTTAACAAAGTCTTTCAAATAGACATAATATGTACTATAGTAGCTCAATATCTCCAGATGTTTTCACAGAAGAGATTTCTGTAGAAGGTAAAAATAGTATTGCTATGTACAAGCTATAAATATCTTAAAAGTCACCATGAATTCAGCATCCATAAACTTCTTTTTCAATTCTTCAGAGTTAACTTCACAGCAGAAACAGAAACATTTATCAAATACAAAAAGTGAGTGCAAATCATGTGAAGCATAATGTGAATTTTTGGAATTGAACATGTATGTACACAAGTATATATATATATATATATATATATATATATATATATATATATTTAATTTCAGAATATTATGGGGATACAAACGTTTTTGTTACATAAATTGCTTTTGTATCATTTGAGTCAGTGTGCCCATCCTCCAGAGAGTGTGCATTGTACCTGTTAGGTGTAAAATTACCCATCTCCTCAGCCCTCCTCTCACCTGCTTGATTTCCAATGAATGTTATTTCCATATGTGCACGTAAGTGTTGATCGATTAGTTCCAATTTAATGGTGAGTATATGTGGTGTTTGTTTTTCCTTTCTTATGACACTTCACTTAGAAGAATAGTCTCCAGTTCCATCCAGGTTAATACAAGAGGTATTAGTTCACCATTTTTTATGGCTGAATAGAACTCCATGGTATACATATATCACATTTTATTAATCGACCCATGTATTGATGAGAACTTGGGGTTTTTCCACATCTTTGCAATTGTGAATTGTGCTGCTATGAACATTCAAGTGCAGATGTCTATTTTATAGAATGTCTTTTTTTTCTTTGGGTAAATACCCAGTAGTGGATTATCTGAATTAAATTGTAGTTCTACTTTTAATTTTTTGAGATATCATTCAATTGCTTTTTATAGAAGTTGTACTGGTTTGCAGTCCCACCAGTAGTGTATAAGTGTTCCTGTTGCTCTGCATTCACACCAACATTTGCTATTTAGGAACTTTTTGATATAAGCCATTCTCACTGGATTTAAGTGATATCTCATTGTGGTTTTGATTTGCATTTCTCTGATGATTAAAAATATTGAGCATTTTTATATGTTTATTGGCCATTAATCTATCTTCTTTTGAAAAGTTTCTGTTCATGTTTTTTGCCCACTTTTTAATGGGGTGGTTTAATTATTTTCTTATTGATTTGTTTGCGTTCTATATAGATTCTGGTTATCAGACCTTTATCAGATGTATAGTATGCATATATTTTTTCCCATCCTGCAGGTTGTCTATTTGCTCTAATAGTGTTTCCTTGGCTGTACAGAAGGTTTTTAATTTAATCAGCTGCTGAAGCAGATCTCTTACCAGCATTTGCGGAACTTGAGGGCAGGATCACTCAACCCAGTGCCACCCAGCCTCACTCTCCCATCCTTTTCTAATTTGGTGAAGAATAAGGACTCACCTGGAAGTTCCAGGGCCCCACCCACTACCTGGGGCATTCAGAAACTTCTCTTGAGGAATAGAGCTGGTCACATGCCCCCCAAACAACACTGCAGCTTCTTCCTTTCTGTGAATGCCACACACACAAGTATAATTTTAAGAAAAATAAGCATTTATGATGTTTGGTAAAGGAATTATTTGAAAATTGACATATGATTAGATTGCTTCAGTATACTGAATATGGGGCTTCTCTACTGTCAGAAAATGGCTCAAATATTTTCTTGTTCTTTTATAAATTTTCAGATCTCTCAACATAGAACTTAATTAATAATCTAGTTTCAGATCCAAAACTGAATATAGAATCAATCTTTTACTTGCATAGAACTATTAGTGAAGGGTATTTCAATTCTCAGTTGAAACATAAACTATGTCATGGCTGGGGCCAACTTTAAAGAATTAACAACATTTATCATAAAAGAAAAGTATTAAGCATAGTTGTATATACTTATTCTAGTCATGCATATTTATCTGCTTTTACAATAAAAGATGTTTTTCTTATCCACTTCTACCAGAGTGTAATTTTCTGGTAAATTATGTCATAAATCAAATGAAGGTTGACTCTAAGTGAATAATAAACCATTAGTAGTATGAGCCAGAAAGAGGAAACTGTAAGAAAAAGAGATCTGTCTAATCCCTTAAAGAACCTAAATTCTTCTTTGATCCACTACCAAAGCACTATGTCATCCTGGGTTAATCAACTTGGTTGTATAGATACTACTGTCTTCACTCACAAGTATACTTAATAATACTTACCCTAGGTTGGCAGATAAATCAATTGATGTATGTAAAAACATATTTTAAAAATTTAATTACTATATCAATTTTCCAAGTTAAAAAATTCTTTTGAAATCAACATCAAAAAAATGTTCATCCTAGTCAATAATTATAAAGGACGATCATTTTTAACACCTCTTCTCACTGTGTACTTTTTCTATAGCAATTCTTATTTCTTGTCAGTGGTAGCACAGGTGTGGCATGTAGGGTTTCATGTTCAGATCAGCCTCTGAATCTGTGTCAACTATCACAAATCTAAAAAAAATGGGGTTGGAGTATATATTAGTTTTCTACAGCTGTGTAACAAACTCTTTCAAGTTTACCAGTGTAAACTACACCCATTTGTTATCTCACAGTTTTTATGGGTCAGGAATCTAGGCACAGTTTAGCCAGGTTCTCTTCTCTGATCTTATAAGACTGTAATCAAGGTGTCAGCTGGAACTGCGGTTCTCACCTGGAGCCTATACACATCCTCCAAGCTCTTGTGGATATCCACAGAATTTATTTTCTTGCTGTTGTAAGACCAAGGTCTCCAGCACATAAATTCTTCTCATTTCATAGGCAGCTCACAAAATGGTTGTTTGCTTTCTTCAAGGTGACCAGGATAATGTCTCTGGTGTGTCATCCTTTTTAACCACCTCACCTGGTTAGGGCAGACATACCAAAAATAATCCTTGTTTTGACTTATCAATATTTTGATTAATACAAATTCAACCAATTAGGAATGTTAATTGCGTCTCCAAAATATCTTCACTCTTGCCATGTAATCTAATCATGAAAATAATATCCATCATATTTGCAGATCCCACCTACACTCAAGGAAATTGGATTATACATGGCATGTATACCAGGAGTCAGAAATTATGGAGTCATCTTAGAATTCTGGCTACCACAATCATGCAAATACCCAAAACTTCAAAGACCTCTAACTCCTCTTTATATCCATCTCCCAACTCTGTTTCATTTCCAACAACATTATCTTTCTGAAGCCTTCCTCCCCATATAGAAATTTTGTAGTTGTAACTGCTACCACTGTGAGTTTTAACTTTCCTCTAAGTCAGAATTTCTCAACACTTTTTATTCATTATTACTCCACATGGAGCCTCTGTAGTCATTAATTTTTTTCTAATCATCTCTATGTGAAATTTAAATACCACATATATACTTTTATATCTGTATATGTGCTAGATGTATACCTGTGTTTTATTCCTAAAAAAAAGAGTTTTTCTTTACTCCTCAAGAACCTTTCTTGGGGGTGATATTACATGTGTTAACATGCATGCTCTAAGTAAGATACCTGATATACTTAATTCTACTTGTTACTCCATTCCTAATACAGCACCTAACGTAGTTTGATAATATATAATTCTTAGGAATAGATGAATGCATTCATCCTTATAAAATAAGCCTTGAACTTAATTAGAGGCTGACTTCAGAATTTGGGTGAACTGTCCTTTTCCTTTGTTATTGTTTCTTCTACTTTGTTACCCAAATTTAAATTATTTCATTTGCAACTAATATTTATACACAGGAATGGACAGAAGCAACAGCTGAAATTTAGGTTAATCAATATTTTCTGAGGATTGGCAAACTAATGCATGTTTTCATAGTTAAAAGTCAGAATATTTCAACAACAGCGGACAATAATTAGTTGTACATTCCAATTACTCATAATATACCTATCTTTCATAGTATGGATTATTACAGTTTCTTTTTTATGTGAAACAGAGGCTCAAAATAGTATACAAAATTGGGCATTGAAACAATCAGAACTTAGACATAATAATAGTTTTTCATTGTTGTTATCTTTACTAGACTCTGTCACAGAGAGTTAACTGCTATGAGAATATATGACATTATAACAACACTTGAACATGTATGAGAGTATCACAAAATGGATTGAATGGGGGAGCATGGACTGAGGACAACGAAAGCACTGTTGTCAAATTGGTAGAGACACTACTTCTCTAGTGTCACCGTGAGAAATGGAATATAAGCTCTGCTTCAGGGATATATAACTAGGCACAGAGTGTACAGGATGTCCCCAAAGTGAGAAAATATAGATTAATCTTCATAATGCCATAAAATGTAAATTCAATCTGTAAAAACAAATAATATTACTTTTTACTTTATGGACACCTATATAATAATTATTAGTACAAGAAACAACTGTAGAAAAGATGAACATATAAGAGATGACCATCATAGCTCAGAGTAAAAGTTCCATGTCTTATTTACTGTTTATATCTTGTTTTCATCCACTGTAATCCAAACATAGTTTTATTTCCCTTGTATTCTTTCTTTATATAAAAACAAAAATGTTATTATGTTTATTTAAAGTATATAACATGATGCAATAAGATACATTTAGATAGTAAAATGTTATCATAGTGAAGCAAATTAACATATTTTTCATTTCTTATAGTTATTCGTTTTTTTTGTGTGTGGCAAGAGCAGCTAAAATGTACTCATTTAGCATGAATCTTGTATATAGTACAATTTCATTACCTGTGGTCCTCATTTGTACAGTAGATTTATAGACTTGTTAATTCTACATTTCTGCAACTTTGAATCCTCAGACCCATATCTCCCCTTTTTAACTCCCCCTACTCTGCAAATGGTAACCAGTGTCATCTTCTATATTTCTGTATTTGTGAACTTTTTTTTCAAGATACCACATATAAGGGAGATCATGCAATATTTTTCTTTCTGTGTCTGCTTTGATTTTTTTTAGCATAATATTCTCTAGGCTCATCCATTTTATGTCAAATGACAAGATTTCATTCTTTTTAAAGGCTGAATAATATTCCAGTGTGTATGTGTACCATCATTTCTTTATGTATTAATTGATTGACAGATCCTTAGATTGTTTCCATATCTTGGCTACTATGAATAATGCTGCAATGAACATGGGAGTACGGATATCTTTATGAGGTGGTGATTTCATTTTTTTAAGTGTATGCCCAGAAGAGGAAATGCTGGGTTGTATGGTCATTCTATTTTTAATTTATTCAGAACCTCCTTATTCTTTTTCGTAATTGCTGTACCAATCTTCATTTCCTTCAACAGTGTACAAGGATTCTTTTTTCTCCACAACTTCAACAATATGTGTTATCTTTAATCTTTTTTGAAAATAGCCATCCTAATGGTTATGAGGTGGTATTTCATAGGTGTTTTAATTTGCATTTCCCTGATGATTAATGATGTTGAGCATCTTTTCATATACCTGTTCATTTTTTTGTCTTCTTTGTGGAAATATCCACTCAGTCCTTTTGCCTGTTTCTTAATCAGGCTGTCTATTTTTCCAAGTTTGAGTTTTATGAGTTCTCTATAAGTTTTAGATATTAACTTATTGTCAGATATATGGTTTGCAAATGTTTCTTCCCAGTAACTAAGCTGCCATTTCATTCTGTTGATTATTTCCTTTGCTGTGAAGAAGGCTTTCAGTTTGATACAGTCCTAATTATTTATTTTTGCTTTTGTTGCTTGAGCTTTTGATGTGACATCCAAAGAATCATTGCCAAGGATAATGTCCAGGAGCTTTATGTCTATGTTTTCGTCTAGACTTTTTAGTTTATGAACTTATGTTTATGTCTTTTCTCTGTTTAATTTTTTTTAATTTTAATTTTTTTTATTTCAGCATATTATGGGGGTACAAATATTTAGGTTACATATATTGCCTTTGCCCCACTCGTGTCAGAGCTTCGAGAGTGTCCATCCCCCAGATGGTGTGCACCACCACACCCATTAGATGTGAATGTACCCATCCCCTCCTCCACCCTTCCACCTGCCTGACACCCGATGAATGTTATCTATTTTATGTTGACTTTTGTGTATCGTGTAAGATTAGAAGTTCAATTTCATTCTCTTGTATGTGAAAATCCAGTTTTCCCCTCATTATTTATTTAAGAGACTATCCTTTCCTCACTGTATTCTCTTGGTGCTCTTGTTAAAAATTAGTTGACTGTCTGTTTGAATTTATTTCCAGGCTCCCAATTCTCTTCCACTGGTTTATGTGCCTGTTTTATGTCATAACCATGCTGTTTTGATTACCATAGCCTTATAAGTTTAAATCAGAATGTGTGATGCCTTTGTTTTTCATTCTCAGTATTATTTTGTCTATTTGGGGTCTTTTAGGGTTTCTTCTGAATTTTAGGATTTTTCCCCCTATTTTTGTGAAGAATACCATTGGAATTTTGATGGGAATTGTATTGAATCTGTATATTGCTTTGGGTAGTATGGGCATTTTAACAATATTAATGCTTCAGATCAATGAGCATGAGACAGCTTTCAATTTATTTGTGTCTTCCTTGGTTCAACATCCTTTCTTGACAAAAACTCTCAACAGTTAATGTATAGAAAGAAATTCCTCAGCATAATAAAGGCCATTTATTTACAAAAAACAAGAAACACGTTAACATAATCAGTGTGGGGAAACTGAAAGCTTTTCCACTTAGATTTGGTACAGGGTAAGAATGCCCACTCTTGCCACTTCTATTCAGTGTAAAACTGGAAGTACTAGCATGATTAATCAGAAAAGAAAAAAAAAAGGCATCCAAATCAGGAAGGAAGAAGTAAAATTATCATTTGCAGATGGCATAATCCTATATGTGAAAAACTCCAAAGATTTTATAAAAAACTGTTACAATTACTAAATAAATTCAGTAAAATTGTAGAATACAAAAATCAACATAATCAGTAGCATTTTATACATAAATAACAACCAAACTGAACATGAAGTTGAGAAAATAATCTTATTTATGATGCAATCAACAAAAACATGTAGGAAAATATTTAACCAAGGAAATAAAATATCCAACACTGGAAACTATAAAATATTGTATTCCTTCTTTTAGCAGGGACTCTTTTAAGTGCTAGGTATAAAATGATGAATACCCTTGATGTGTTTAGAATCTTGTATAATACTCTGGAAACTTTATATGCATAAGAATCACCTGGAAAGTTTGTTAAATAACAGATTCTCACCCAGAGATTCTAGGTTTTTTAATGTATGGGAATGAGGCCCATGATTCTATTTCTAACAGGCAGCCAGAGCTGATGTGGCTGGTCTGCAAACCACACTTTTGGTTAGAACTGATTAATAATGTAACATAAGTCATTTTCTGTGGGAAGTTTATATTTTGTTTCATTCATTCGTTCTAAGAATACTTCATCATTCCTCTCAGATTCTTCATCTACTTCATCGTTTCTTTTACTTCTTTCTTCACAATCACCTCTTGGGTGTTTATTTTCACACCCTCAAATTCTAGAATGGCTTTGGAAACAACAACAAAATCACAACTGAATCTATCTTTAGTAGAAATTCCCTTTCACTGATAACTTTTTAAAATATTTGTTCTCCCTAGTATGCTTATAATAAAAAAGGAAAGACAGTATGTATATATGAAAATGAGGAAATATCATGAAAGCTACATTTATATGGAGAGAAAAATTTAGTCAGAAGTAGAATCCATTATCTATATATGTGAATAGCAGCAATATTTTCTAGTGAATACTAAATTTAGTGTTGTAAATAAGCAAAAACTTGTACCCCAAATAATCTGACTTTTTTGTATACTTATTTTTGTGATGTATAATGTTTATGAATGAATACAAAGTGGGATATTTGTAATGATAAAGCTAAGCCAGTATTGTTTTCTTCTCTAATCAATGTGATAGTTCCCTACAATCAATAAATAACATTAGTGCAATAGATTTTCTAATAATATGCACAATTTAACATCCCTCTCTTACAGATTAAAGAAACACACATTCTTACATAATAAGCCCAAGTACCTGGGCTTCCTTCTCCTAGATCTAGTCTACAATGGAAAAGTACTATCAGTATTTTTTCAATACATGTGTTATATCTGTTTGTGTTTGTGCCTAACAAAGTGGCCATGAGCAATGAAGGAGTGTATTGAGGAGGGCAGGAGAAATGGAAGAGAACTACAGTGGCATGATTCCAATCTATTTTGATGTAATATACAAGGGCCAGAGTGGGAGATAAAACAAGAGGAGTGAAATGAAAAAAAAATGAAAGCATGTTATTTATTTATTTTTTTTGTCCATATAAGCAGCCAATTTCTATTCAGTAAATCAGAATTAAAGGTATGGTTAATTTACTTCTGTATATAATTTTTAAATGCCTGATGACCCTTGCTTACTGAATATTCTAGATAAATGTACTTTTAAGGATTTAGTGTCACAATACAGGAAAATTTATTTTTAAAAAGTTATTTTTGTTGATACACAGATTTATGAATCACTCAGACCCTATAGTAAATTATTGTTAATGAATGAAAAATAAAATGCATAATTAATGGGTTTTCATGATAGATGGTAGTGAGTTTACTATCCGTAATGATAATTAATTATACCTCCTGCATTTCTAGTGAACAGATTACATGATGAATTTTAATTACTTTAATGAATAGCTATCAGGTATTTTTTAACTCAGTTTATACCATAATTTAGATTTAATGAAAGACAAATCTATCATGAATTTAAATTAGCCCCAAACAAGTTATTGTACCATTCAAATATTTAAAATATTTTTTTCTCTCTAAAGACACTCACACAAACACACAATACTTCAAATTATCAATGTTTCCTTTTATTTTTCTTTTAGTCTAAAGTCCCTAAGTCTAAAAGAAATTATTACCATTGCTTCTTATTCATACAGTCTAAGAAAATCAAATCATTTACAAGGTCTTGGACAGTAAGTGACTTCAAACCTTCAAAATCCCAGTATGAATACATTAAGAAATAATAACCCATTGTACAACCCTTCATTACACTTTTATTTTATCTGTCATAAAAGACATCAAAATTGTTCATTCTCTGTACAGATGAAAAACGAAACTACTAACCCAAAAATGCAGCTTTGAATTTAATGCAGCAGTGTACAGATGAGTACATTTCTCAACTTGGACTGTAAAGCAAAATGCATGAGTTCTTTCTGATACTGAGCCTCTCTCTTATCTCATTTGGCTATGTATGCAAAAATTTAAGGCCAAAAATATCAGTGTTTAACTTCTGACAGAATTTGTCATATGAAGTATGATTTATGAAATACTGAAATACCAACAATAGTAATCCTGTATATTGGAAAAAAAAATAAAAACAACTTAGATGCCTATCCCTTTATAGTTCACTTCTAGGCAGGCACCTGGTTGATAAGTTCTCAGAGTTTGCTTCTAAAACTCGCTCCTATACAGAACCAAAATCAAGATGCTGCATGCCTTTGACAACCAAAACAGCTCCAAGTCATAGCCTCAATAAACCTAAGCTCCTGAATTATATCCAATAGATTTGCCATACTATTTTCATCGTCAACTCAATCCTATATTCCAACTTATAAAAACCAAGAAAAAACATATCATTTTATTTTGTATCTCAGAGCACTCAACATTTGGTTGGAATAGAATAAACATAAATCTCAGCAACAAATAGCAAAAGGTAACAAAGGAAAGTACATATGAAATTAGTAAGCACAGTACACACTCTCAATTCATTATATAAAAATAATTGCAGGGATTCTTTGATTTAGTACTGTAGACATATTATTTTGGGTAAATGCTTTTATAATCTGCTGGGTGGTTTGAATAGCCAAGTCAAGAATAATTACATACAAATGAATAAAAGGTCAGCTACAGATAAACTTAGAAAATATAACAAAATCAAACAAATTTAGAAAGTGGGCATGAAACAATACATATAATTTATTTTTAAAGAGTTTTTGGAGTATCAAATTATGCATGAAATGAAAAGTTATCCACATGTTAGTGAAATGAAGAACATCAAAATCCTCATAAATATGTACAGTGGTATCTGAAGGAGAAATGTTGAATTAGTTCTAAAAAGTGATTGCACCTCTTGTACTTTCCTGGATAGAGCTGGAACCCATTCTACTAAGTAAAGTATCTCAAGAATGGAAAAACAAGCACTGCATGTACTCACCAGCAAATTGGTATTAATGGATCAACACCTAAGTGGACATATAGGAAAAACATTTATCAGGTGTCGGGCTGGTGGAAGGGGGAAGGAGGGTATGGGTATATACAAACACAATGAGTGAGATGTGCAATGTTTGGGGGATGGTCACACTTCAAGCTCTGACTCGAGGGGGGAGGGGGAAGAAGGGCAATACAGATAACCTTAACAGTTGTACCCCCATAATATGCTGAAATAAAAAAAAAATTTAAAAAGTGATTCACTTTAATAATAATCATAGTTTTTAGACATGATTCAAGAAAGTAGCTAACATTCTAAGTCAGGGTTAGAGTTGCATATAGGGATAAAATAAAAATCAGTCACTGAGCAACTGAAATATATTCAAGTTTTCCCATAAGGAAAAAGGTAGCCTCACCTAGGGAGAGGCCTTACTGCTCTAAAGAAATGTTACATAACACAATATCCACAGAAGAACTAGCATGGATGATTTATGAAGCCTGGGGGAGATACAAAGTACACTGAAACATAAATGTATAGGCAGGTGGGAAATAGTCATGAATATGAAAATAGTTGAGGGTGAATGGGGGAATGTCTTTCATTATGTATCAACAGTTATAAGTGGAAATTTAGTGAAAGATAATTATGTATAACAATAGTAATTAAAAACATAACTTAAGAAGACATACAGAAAATAATTATTTATGTTAGCAGAAGAAGGATTTCCAAGAAGTCATTGCTAGTACATAAGTTCAAATTTTATTTTATGACCATTAGTATATAAATACCTGAAATTAGAGGAAAGATATATAAGGCAATAGCAACATGCTATGTTTTCATATTACACAGCCTTACTCTAACTGTAGAATATGCGAGATTTATCTTCCTGTGCTTGGCTTCTTTCACTTAACATAATGCTCTCCAGTAGCACGCCTGGCCTCTATTTGCTAGGTGCCAACAACATCCCTCACCGCTGCCAATGGTGAGTATCAAAAACATTTCCAGACATTTCCATGCGCCCCCTACAGGCAAAAGCACCACCATTTGACAACAACCACTATAGAGTATAACTCCTCAAAAGTGACTAAAATACATCTTTATACCATTTTTGTTTCTGTTTTTGGTTTTGGTGGTGCATGTGTATAGGAGGGTGGTATTCGTTACTACTGGCCCATCTGGGTAATATTATTGATCTACCCAGGGCTAATATGCTAAAGCATTTGTTTTCTTTCCTCTAGAAATACATGAAAGAACTTATTCATGAATTTGATCTTCATATTACACTTATAAATGCCTATGAAGTGATATATGTAGAAAAAAAGCCAGTAAAGCACGTTATCCATCATTTCCTCTGCAGATCACTAAATCCATATTGTGACCCATCATGCTAGTAAAACCACCAAAAAAAAACCCTAAAAGGACCAGCATATTTTTTTCTGACTCATGTAATGACCAACTCTACCAGACTTCTCAGTGATAACCTCTATAGGATCAGCCATCCCATTCTAGCCAGCTATTTAAAAATAGACATGAACATACATGTTTAGGTGATTTTCTATGCACCCAAGAGTGAAGGAAACAAAGAAAATATAAAAGGAAGTAGAAAGTACCAAAGCAACTTTTTAGTGTTTTTTAAAAAACCTCATTAGTTAGAAACTGAGCTAATATTACTCAGATGGTGGTCACCAGGATAAACATAAACAAGGACACAGATTTTGCTTTAAGTAAGTCTACAGCCAATATAATCTGCCTCAAGATGTTATGCATGGTAAAAAAAAAAAAAAATGATGGTTGTATATTTGTGGAACTCATTACTCCAGAAAAAGTAAAAGGAATAATCTGGCTCATTCCTGAGAGGTCATGACATCTAAACCTGGGAAAAGTTACAAGACCAGGGGGAGGTGGTAAATAGCTCTCTAGTTTCCTTATAAATCTGGACAAAAAGCTCCAATGAACTTTCTACGGTTTTCCCAGGCGGTAGCTCATAAAATTACTTTCTTATAATGTTGTGTATGTCACTACCCATCTGATCCAGATGGATATGATCTTACTGATTCTCACATCCTAGAAAATGTCTCTATTATTTCTTTGATCTGAAAAGAAGCAGAGACAAAAGGAGAAAAATGTCATAGTTCTGCAAGAATTGAGGTCTTGGCTAAAGAGAGCAGGGTCTCGGTGGTCCTGGAGGCTCACTTATTCCCTTTCTTTGGTAGGTTAGTAAAGGGCTGATTCAGCAGGTCAGAGGTGGCCCAGTGGAGGGACAGGCTGATACCATCACTACTGTTGAAGTTTTTCTCCTATCAGGCCACTTTCTCAGCCAGAGAACTTATATTTTCACATGTTTGGGTAACTGTTCCCTATTTGTTGACCATTATGGAAGTGGGGACTTCACTGAAAATTTGGCCATGGTGGATATAGTCCATCCATATTAACCTAAGCTGGGAGTTCAGGGATAACCTTTTGAAACTGTGATGTTCTTCTACCTAAACTTCATGTAAGTTTTTCCCCAACGAAGTTTATTTTAAATCTACTCTGTGTGTGACTAGTGCTGTCTATTTGTATCTCTTTCATATCATAGGTTCATTCTAGAACATGCTGCAATGCTTATAATTCTTTTTTTTTTATTTCGGCATATTATGGGGGTACAGATTTTAAGGTTTCAATAAATCAATGCTTATAATTCTTATCAAATCATATATTTAAAAAGAAATATTCAATATGCTATCATTATTTTAACTAATTAATATGTCAGAACTCTCTAAAATGTCATTAATGCAATCAATGAAACTTTAAAATTTCTTGTATGACCACATGTATGCTAATGAAAAATGTATTTCATGACATTTCAGTTAATTCTCAAGTTGCCTTACTTTAATATCATTAAAAGCCTTTTGCCTCAGAGAAAAAGTAAGATTGATTTGATAAAATAATATTGATAATTAAGATTCTGCGCCTAAAAACCTTGGAAAATTAAATATCATCCAATTATGAGTTGAAATGCAAATTCAAATTTTTTCATGTAATATTTGTCATTTAAAAAACTGTTATTCCCAAAATTATTTCTGTCACTAGTATAATTTTAGCATGTTTCTGTTTTCAGTTTTAAAGTTTTTTTTTCTCTTTTTCTTTTTTTCTCTCTCTCTTTTTTTTTTAATTTCGGCATATTATGTGGGTACAGATTTTAAGGTTTCAACAAATGCCCTTTCCCCCCTTCCCCCACAAGTCTGAGTCTCCAGCATGGCCATCCCCCAGACAGTGCACATCTCACTTATTATGTATGTATATATCCACCCCTCGCCCCCCTGCCCAATACCCTATTACTGTAGTACCTATGTAAACTTAGGTGCTACTCAGTTAATACCACTTTGCTGGTGAGTATATGTGGTGCTTGTTTTTCCATTCTTGGGATACTTCACTTAGTAGTATGGGTTCCAGCTCTAACCAGGAAAATATAAGATGTGCTATATCACTGTTGTTTCTTAGAGCTGTATAGTACTCCATGGTATACATATACCACATTTTATTAATCCATTCTTGGATTGATGGGCACTTGGGCTGCTTCCACAGCCTTGCAATTATGAATTGTGCTGCTATAAACATTCGAGTGCAGGTGTCTTTTTGTAGAGTGTCATTGGATCCTTTGGGTAGATGCCCAGTAAAGTTTTTTTTCTTAGTAAGCAGTATTGATAGTGAAATGTAATGAGTTTTCATGAAATATCTGTATATATATTTTCATAGTGAAATTCATACAATGCTATTAAAATACAATGAGATATGGCATGGGTAAGAAGCCTTACTCAAATGAGTATATATATTGTATAATTCCATTTATATGAAGTTTTAGAATGGACAAACATCAGAACAGTGTTTGCCACTGTAAGGTTATAATTGGGATAGATTTGGAAAGAGCATGAATTTGTTTTCTAGGATAAGGGTAATATTGTATGCATATATAGGGGATTTGACTGCAGAAAATCAGATAAGTGAAATCATTTATCAAAATTTAGACAAAGTACATTTAAGATTTATGCATTTCATTTTATATCAAAAGAAGAAAAAGATATATTGAATTCTAATTAATAATACAAATGCTGTAGTATTTAGAGGAATATGCTAATGTCTGCAATTTACCTTGAAAAATGTCCAAAAATAAGATGACTTGATAGATGGTGGGTATACGGTGTTCTCTGCAAAATCTTTTAACTTTGCTATATTTGTGAAATTTTTTACTATAAAATGTTATGGAATAAGTAAATTTAACACACTTTTATAAGTATAATGATAATAAAATGAAAAAAGTAATTTAAATATAATAAAAATATAATGAAATAACATAAAGTACAAATTAGAATTTCCAGGTAAATACAAAACTTATTGACAATTATAATAACACATAATTAACACAAGAAAGACTGAAACCACATTGCTCAGGAGAATATTGCTAATGCCTTATAGTATGAGTAGATCAACTATAATTGTTATATACAATATGAAAACGATTATTATAGTGAGAAAAATTTAAGGTGAAAAGATCTAAGATTTGTGGAATATATCAATTTTTCCAGTACAAAACTTTCCTCAAAATTAATATATAGGAAAGCAATTATTCAAAGTAATTCACAGAATTCTACTAATGTAAAAAAATGATTTATGTGAAATTTAAAAGGACACAGCACAAATGTAAACTTAGCTTTCTGAAAATCAGGCTTCTCCTTTATCCCATTCTCTTTAGCAGGTCATTAACTCCTTTCAATGGTAAGTATTTAGCAGATTTTCAAAATTTTTCATTAGTGTAGTGAAATGGGTATTCCAACACAAAATGTAATGTTTAGCAAGATACACCCTCAAGTTTACAACACTTAAGACTTCTTATTGTAATTCATGGTCATCCCTTTCTCTGAAATGACTGTCATACTGTTTAGCAGTTACATTTTTCATTTCATAAAATAATTAAAGTATCTGATATAAATATCCTTCTTATAAATCTCTTTATATTCAGCTTTTTTTTATCCCTTCAATAAACTAAACGTAGGTATAAAAGTGACCAATTTTATGTATTTTATTTTGGTCTGTCTCCAGAATATTTATTTGGGTCTGTAAAGACTCAAATACAATTGTTTAAATTGTGACTAAAGCTCTTGATGAATAGTAATCAGATATTACTTACTAACTATTAAACATTGATAAATGAGTCTTATTCCTTGAAATTGCCTTTTAATAATTTTAGTTTGAAGGACCTTGTATTTATATTTCAATCATACCTTATGGATAATTTTAATAACAATCAAAATTTGGAATGATTATTTTATTTTATTTTTATTTTTGAGACAGAGTCTTGCTCTGTTGTCAAGGCTGGAGTGCAGTCACTTGATTATAGCTCAGTGCAGCCTTGAAGTCCTGGACTCAAGGGATTCTTCTACCTCAGCCTCCCAAGTAGCTAGGACTACAGGCAGGTACCACCATGCCCCATAAAGAACCATTATTTTAAATAGTGTTCTAAAACAATTTCATCCTATTTTTCTTATCTGGTAGTTCTCATAAATGGTTGTGGGAATAGCCTCATTGGCTTAAGTAATACATATCTTTCAATGTCTTAATTTAAGAAAGCCTATCAATTAAATAACTTTTATATTATGGTTTAGTCTGTTGAAATAAGTAGAAGCGGATCAATTAGAAGTTACAGCGCTAAACTAATCAAAGACTAAAGCCATTAAAACCTCACTCTTTCTTAAGTAAAAATATTTCAAAATTCCTAAATGATATTCTAGTAAAATAGGTATTTTTGCCAGGGTAGGAAAGAGGCTAGAATTTTTTAAGCAATGATGACAAACTTTGGTGTCACCTTAACTCAGGTAATCACTCCAGACAAAAGATACACATCCCAATTATTACCTGAAATATATAAAAAATTTGTGATATTGTACCAGTTGGTATGTATTTAATTTAGTATTTTAAGACCACTTTCAAAATATCTCAAAATGAGAATTCAAATGTGCCATATGTGGTCATAACCACATAAGCTTAGAGTTAGACAACAAGCATGGAAGCATGGGAAGAGATCATGAAAGTCAAGGAGTGGGGCATAATTTTGTTGTTGGAGTAAGTACAAAGGATATAGTTTTACTGGAAGAACATCACAGAAGACAAATCATGGAATTAATTCTATGGACATAAAGACCAAGAATTAGGAAGAAAATGAAATACATAACTTGGGAGGTGGGAGAACAAGGAAACAGAAGATCAGGTGAGTTTAATCAGGCCAAGTATAAAGAATTATGGTCAAACAAGGGTACATTAAATCACAGAGTCAGTTCTACAGACCATTTTGAAGAAGTCAGTTTATGTTAACATAATGTCCTTTTTTCTTTTTCTTTTTTCCTGAGTCCTTAAAGATTTTTTCAATTGCTGTATTTCTCTCTTATAGTTACATTAGTTTTATGTTTCAAGCATTTGCTTCAGATTTCAGAAAAATACAGTGTTGTTGTATCTTGAGTTCAACAGGTCCCTGAATACAGTTTCTCATGTTATTCTTATGGGAGTGCTTGGGTAATAAATTTTTAATAATAAATAGGTGAAATTATAACTAGTTATGTGATTAAATTTTAAAAATTTGTTTACTAAAGTAAGGTCAGGGATATGTGCTATTCAACCTATGCTTAACTTAGATGATACACAGAAAATATGATTAACATTTTGATAACACAGAAAATATGATTAACATTTTGATAACACAGAAAATATGATTAACATTTGTAGATATAATTGAGTAGGTGATATTGGCCAATATATTCATGAATAAATGAAATGAGTAAATGAAGAAAGGAAGTAAATAATATTAACAATATCTTTATCAGATAGAAAACTAATATGAAATGAGCAATGAAGTTATGTATTTAAACTTAAACAAGTATAACCCCTTTTATACAGGATGAAAGAATGAATTGATTAATTTAAAATTCATTAACAAGGTTGGAAAATAGTTCACGTAGAAAAGTTTTCTCAGTTATTATATAAGACAATTTAGATTCACATGACCTCAAAGGAGACAATCTGAATAATTCTCTTTTGTATAAGATTTACCATAATCGTATGTCTGAGTAATACACATTAATAGGATTGCTAAAATATTACCCTAAATACTGGAATAAGAAAGGTGGTATAGAACGGTGGGAAGATTGTAAACTGTCACGTAAATAAAGGCTGTTAGGATGTAGGAACTACAGTTGCTTAGCAAAGAGCAAAGAAGGAAGGCAAGGAAAGGGAATCACCACAGTCTTAATATTCTCACACTGCTGAAGTTCATTACTATTCAATGCACCAACAACTATTTCTCTGATTATTTGACAACACACGCAGTGTTTCTGTTCAAGTTGCCTGAGAATCATTGATCCTAACATCAAAGTGTAGTTGGTTTTGAAGGGCTGTCATGTGAAAGAAGATTTCTCTTTTTATTCCAGAGGGCATAAGTAAAATAAATGATTAGATGAATTAAAGAGATAGATTTTTAACTCTATATATTTAATTAATATCTATTTAGGTCCTATCAGTAGTAATTAAGCAAAGGCTACATACATAATCATTTTCAATCATATGATATAAACTAGATTTTTGTTTCACATGGTTAGTCTCTCTGGTATCCATTAGTGCCCAACCATTAGTACCCATTCAAGATTTTAAGGTTCTGTTAGTAATATTTTAATTTGGTAAGAAGAAACAATTTTCCAAATGTCTTGTCTACCTTATAATATTTCATTAATCAAGTAAACACTCTAATAGGCATTTAGATAAATCCTAAACCAGTTGACTTTAAGTTTCTTTATTTTCTTTTTAATCTGTCTCATTCAGCAAGCAGCTACTTATTAAAATTGATGTTATTATTCCCTGTATTACCAATACCTGGTACATAGTATTCATTGGCTCAGAATGCTCTGTTGAATAGAGATGACAAAAAAAAAAATGATACCCTCAAAAGTAACTTACAATTCTGGAATTCTTACCCCTAGCATCATTTTAAACAAGGTACTTCCCAAACAATAATGACAAAGTGCCTATTTGATACAGAAAGAAAAGTACATGGACTCATTATTTGTTAGTTAATTCATCATCTAACAGAAATAAGAGCCCAAAGGAAGATAAATTTGAGTAGCCTAAAGTAGGAAGCAGGATCAGGCATTGCAATGATGTTAGGGCTTTCAAACTAGCTAGAGCATTGTTAAAATTATGTTTCAAATAGAAAAAAATAAGGCAAGATTAGATTACTCCATAATTTTGCTTCAGGCATGTTTGTAAAAATTAAAACAAAAAGAAATTTCAGGTGAACATTTTCCCTAGTTAGCAAAGGTAATCGATTAGCAGGTTGATATATGCGAATCATTTGAAGACTACGCGGCTATTATAGGCCTATTAATTGGAGAATACAATGAAATGTTCAAACTTGGAGAATCATGACAGCACACTCAAATTAGCATTTAATCTCACCTGGTTGATATTACCAAGGCACCTAAAGAACTACAGATGGCATTGATTGAGCTCTCAACAGATGACATTTTAAAAGCATTGTTTGATGCTAAGAAAGACCTAACTGAAATATGGAAAAAAGGCAGTAGAATACACATGGCTTCAGCAACATGCCCGAAAAATGCTTTTGTGCTTTTCAACTACTTATTGCTGTTGAATATATTAATATATTCTCCTACCTAACCCAAATCAAGACTCCCTTAAGATCACAAATGACTAATACCCATCTACAATATCAGCTGAAACTGCAGACCTCAATTCTGCAATCAAATATTCAAATACTTTCCAACAAAAAGCAGACACAACAAAGTCATTACAAGATTAGTTAACTTTAAAATGAACAAATAGTTTTCAATTTTTGAAATTATTACATATATGGTAGTTAGATTTTTACAAAATAATGTACATTTTTAAGTATATCTAATTGAGGTTTCTTGAATGAGGCCTTATTTGATTATAGCTAAAGTGACACAACCAGAATCCCACAGACTGTGTATGTTCTCATTCCTCCTATTACTGTAAAGGGTGGTATGTCACTCATAGAATTATTATGCTGCCTATTGAATAGGAAGAATTTTTTTAGCCAAAACCGTCTTCTGTAGAAGTGTTGACATTTTAAAGCTGCTCTAGTTCATTCCCGTTGCTGCATTGGTGCCAATTTCTTCAATTAGTCTGACAACACTTGTAGTCTCAGTAGTCAAGTTGTCTTAGAATCATTGATCCCAAGGCCAATGGATAAGTACTGCTGATCTTCAAACCAGTGATCAGAATGGCTTTCTTAATTATAGTTGTCCTCTTTCTTTTTTATCTGAATGACACAAACATTCTTAACAGACTTGAGTCATCTGCCTAGAAGCTGTTGTCATTACTCATTAGTATTTCACATCTAAAAGGTGTAAACAAGTCTTCTGGTTTCCATCTTTAGACGAAAAAGCCTCAGGAACAATTTCTTTTTTCACATTGCTAAGTTTAATATTGCCTTTGCCATATTATTTAGTAGTTCACAATGTACTTTTTTCCAAAGATAAAATCATTTCCTAAAATTTTAATCATTTTCTATAGGTTTACTAAATACATTTTCATTTTTCATCTATATAGCATGACACAATCATTTAGGAATAATGATAATTTGACAATTAATCTATCAATAGGTGTATAATATCACTAAGTGCATTATTGCAATATGATTTTATGTTGTTCTAAGTAATTAAATATTGAATAAATTTATACTGAATGGTACAGTTACTTTTGGTTGTTATGTACTCAGATTTAGTTATCTAACTATACCTAGTTTTAGATTACTAGGCAGGTACAACTAAAACTCTATGAGTGCCCTTCTCAAGAATGAAGTGAGTCTACAAGCTTCTCAGATATTCAAATTTCTCCAGCTCAGTAGATGATCAGCATGTTATTATTTCTCCCTCCTGTTAACTGACTTTGGCCTTTTTAAAACTTCTTCACACCACTAATAAAATAAACAGAAGAGATATTAAACTTAAATTAGCCTACTTGTTAGTCAATCACTGAGCCAGCAAGGACTTGCTGGGAGTCCATAGCATATACATTACAGCAATTTTATTTTTGGTAGTCTCTTAGTCAGAAAGGAACTCATTTTTTTAAAAACTATACTGCACTCATTATGGTTTTTATGGAATTTAACCATGTATATTCCCTCTATTTCAAAATATATCAGTTATTATTAATTTTATTTATATGTTAAACTATGTTTAAGTTTAATTTTTATGCTAGAAAAATGTGGTACTACAGAATTCCAAATATATTAATTTCCACATAAATATTATGTCAGACTAACAATTTCTTATAATACCAACACACTATTTTCTGTAAAAACATTGATAAACTTTTTTTTAACTTAAAATTTCAATGGAATCCAAAGAGCATAATCAACTATTTGCACAAATACTGAAGCTCTTTCTGGTAGCTATTGCAACCAGAAATATTCTGATCTAAAAGACATAATTATTGACACAGGCATTCTTCACTTGGGGGCAGAAAATCTTGAACAGCTGTGAAATATATAGGAAGATATTTGTCCATTGCCTTATATTCCTCACCCTTCACTCTTGCTTGATCAAAGTCTCTTGAAGTATTGTCCATAGTGACCAGAAGAACAACCCCTATGCCTTATAAAACTTCAGAGCCACCTCTTGCTCATTTAGTCAAACATGAAGGACTTTATCTGACATGTATTCAAAGACTACATAGTAGTAGGGTTCACTGGAATGGGTAGTTTCTTAATATGAAAGACAAGAAGAGTACATGGAATAGGTCCTATATTTCTAAGCCATATAATTAAAGAAAAATCTCCACACGACTAAGAGCAACAGGGGTAAAATCTGCCTTTTGTGTAGCCAAATACTAGACATGGGATATAGTTTGAGAAAACCCTATTTTAGTTCACAGAGTCACATTAATTAACTATATGCCAGACACTGTAAAATGCATAAAGATATCATTTTGTAGTCACGTTTCAATACTTAAAAAAAATTCTTCCTCCACCCACATAAACAATTAACAAGGGCAAGAAAAAAACTGCAAGGTATATTTATTTACAAATGCCAAGTTTGGATAGAATTCACCTTGATGAAACATACTAAGCATATTAAAAACAAACATTACATTAGCCTATGAATAAAAACCAAAAAATCTCTTCCTCTTATCTCAGAATTTTCTATACCTGTATCTACAAGATCTTTATCTACAAAATATAAATCATGGATCACTGTCATGAAGACTTAGAGGGAAAAAAATCTAGACTACTACTATTACTACTAATAAAGAAAGTTTAGGAGGTTAGTACAGTGTTTCTATGAGTCAGTCTGGGGAAGTCTGATAGCAATGAAGGATTATAACCAAGCAGTTTGTAGGTAGATTTTTGTATTGTTTGTTTTTAAGAGGAAGATGTCATCAAATTATTTTGGACATATATTTTTATTTCTAAAGTTGCATGCTATAAGCATAGTAATGTTGGCTAACAGCTACTCAATGGTAATGTTCACTAAACCAAATGTCACTGCCAGGTGACTTAGAAGAAGACGCATGCTGCTGAAGCACATTATAGTTTGCGTTTTTATTTCTTTTTGCCAAAAAAGAAAAGAAGAAGAAATTTTACAAAAAATAGGAGATTTTATATAAAGATATAGAGTTCCATTTTTCTTGAAAAATGAGAGTATCTGACAATGGCAATACTGGGCTTCCCATCTGTTGAGGTTGCCTGGTATGTCCCCCTAGGTGAATCACACACTCTGTCTACTCACAGTCCTCCTTCTTCCTCCAACCCCCATGACTCTGCATGTTTTGCTCATTACAAGACTCCCTAATCTGAATTTCCAATCTTTATTTTAGCAGAACATATTTTCACGACAAATATGTGTACATTATTTAAATCTGCAGTTCTTATTGTTTCTACCATATTGCCATGTATTTCCAATCTATGAAAATGGATTGATAGTTTAAATGGTTTACTGAGGCATAAATTCCTTAAGAATTTTTAAGGCATAAGTTCTGTTAAGCAAAAATTCCTGGGAATTTATTTTTAGTTTTTACAAGATTTGGTAAGCATGTGAAGCCAATTATACCAAAAGGAATCCTCTGACGGATTTCTGTAAAGAGAGTTGGTGAAATTAACAATAGTTAATAACTGTATGTTGCTTGTCAGATTGAACATTGAGCTGAGAAAACTTGATTTACACTTTAAAAATTAAATATCCCCCAAATTAACTGACTTCATCACACCATTCATCCTGGTAATCTTGTTGTGATAAGTTTTAAGTGATTTTTCTTAATTAGAATTTTTTGTACTTTGTAAATTTTTACAAGTACATGCTTATTATGTAATCATATGAAATAAACATTTTAAAATTTTATTACTATATGCCATATGTTGCAAAATTGTCGTATAATAATGTAATCAAATATTATCATCTAAAAAGGTAGAGTAGTATTTGCTTCATATTTGATTTTTGAAATTAGATAGCATTAAAGCTAGATAATCTTGCTTGTTCAAAATAATGCAATTAACCTGCCCTCCTCTATGTCGTTTTAATCAGTAAAGGTCAATAGCTAAACAGAGTATTTTGAAGCAAAATACTTCTTTGGTAGCATTATTACATTTATATTACTTTCCAATATTCACACATTAAACAGTTTTGTAATTTATTCTGAGTAACAGTTTTTATAGCTAGTAATATGAGTATAGATACTAAATTTTTCAAGTAATATTTATAACTCTAGATTTGTTTGGCTGCTGATCATCGCCAATATTACAATAGATGTGTTTCCTTGTCTGCTTTATTATTTCCTCCAAAAATTGTTTTCTAAGAAAAATAGTACAACTAGTTAAGCTGATGAAATTATCCTGTAAGCTATGCAACGTAGAACTTGTGATTCATCATTCACCTTTGTCTTTGATATTTTGTTTTGGCATTCAGTGTTTACTTGAAAAGAAATAATTACTTATAAAAGATTATATTTTTAAAATTTTCTTATAATTATGGTAGAAATTGTTGAAATATAAGCTACTTTATAAATTCAATTTTAGTGGATTATTTCTTTCTATTTTTACTATTAACAGCATTTTAACTTTAGCAGTCAAATACAAACCCTATAAATTAAAAAATGACTATATTTTGAAAAGTAAAAATTTAAGAACGGAGTAATTTAAACTAACATGGAATAGAAATGGTATTCTAATAAAAATATTAATCTGGTCAACTGTTACTGTAATGCCAAAATTAGAAATTAGAAACCATTCTCAGGATTATTGTTGACTAATAAATCATAATTACTATCTTTTGTAATGCAGATTATTGGATAAAGTAAGTAGTCTGCAAATTACCCTTGGAAAAAAGCACAATGTATGCTAAACCCAGTTCTGTAGGGGACGTAAGACAAAGGTCACTAGAAGGTGGGCACTGAAACCTGGAATCAGTTCATACTAGGTCATCCAGGCACGTATTCCCCTTTCTTAAATAGAAGGAGGAATCATTTCGGGAAATTATGATAACTAAGTCCATATTAATATTTATCTTAAAATTTGTAAAGAGAATATGACCAGGAAAATGGAATACAGAAAATATTTCTTCCAGTGAATTGATGGTCTTAAACATCAGCAGACATTAGCACACAATATAAAATGTGAATTTTATACACCAGGCTTATAAAATATATAAATTTAATCAATAAAATAAGAATTACAAGAGAAAATACAATTATCATATATTCACTATATGAAAGAAAGTTCACGAGTCAATACTCATAACAGACAATTGGACTTCAAAGTAAAAAACAATTATTTAGGATAAATAATTTTATTACCTAATGCTTCCTTAACAGGAAGATACAAAAATCCTGAGTTATATATTGTATTTAATAATATAGTTCCAAATGTATTTGTTACTGCTATATGTTAAAGTAAATATAAAAGTACATAAATAATACTATATTTTTATGAACATATATGTATGCCCATATGTATAAATATGCTTAAACATTGACATTAAATGAAGGAAAAAGCAATTGTGGAATGCAGATTTTAGTGAGACACTAAACTTGATCTTTTTGTATTAGTGGTCATAAGACTTAGTTATAACTTTTTTTTGAAACAATAGGAAGAAACATTTATTGAATGCCTGAAATGTGCTAGTTAATTTAATCACTCACATTTAATTCATGCAGTCTTATTGATGAAAGTGTGCAAAGTACTCTTTGTGGATGAGCTGTAATCATCCTCAAAACAATTTTTGTTATTTTACTGATCATAAAGCTGAGATTTAGCTAATATAAAATTACATATGTTTCACACAGTGGTCGCTGCAGATCTTCAGGGTAAGTATTATTAGGAGAGAGATCAAGCTAGTTGGTTAAAACACATACTAGTAGGTAGTGGAGCCAATGTCTCTTCAATATCTTACTCATTGGATAATAACATCTTTATGCTGTTTTTTATTTGTACTGCATACATAAGAAATTGAGCATAAGTAGAAATGAGCAGGATAGGTGAGGGGTAATAAGGAATCATCTGTGTTAAAAAGCCACCATTCCCCGAGGCAGTTTTAAACGACACTATAATTATGAATAGAAAATAAAAGGTTTTGAAACTTGTGCTGAGTTTTTGTAAGTGCACTTTTAATTTTATTGTATTAAAAAACTTAACTATTATGTCATAAAGCTCTAAAATTTCATGTTAAAATTAAAATTGAATCAGAGAGATAAAGCAATAATGCAGTACAATTAGCTTTTAAATTATAGTTAATTTATGGGATGATTAGGTTTTTAAACAAATTTCAAAAGGCTGAGATTCTTGAATGTTCTAATTTTAGGAACCCTTTATACTTTTAAAACTTGAGAATCTCAAAGATGTTTTGTTTATATAGGTGTGTGTCTGTATACACACACTCATATATCTAAATATATATATATATCACACTAGACAGTTAAAAAGAAGAAATTTAAAAAACATGTATTAGTAATTATTTAAACTAATATAAATCAATTATAATGTTATTGTAATAAATTTTTATAATAATAACCTTATTTGCAAAATTTTAAGAAATAGTAATGAGTGTCATTGTGTTACATTTTGTCAAAACTCTTTAATGTTTGGCTTAATAGTGAACAACTGAAGTCTCCACTTTCACCTTCTGTCTGCTGTACTATCATATATCATGCAGCCTTTGGAAAATTCCACAGTATATTTTGAATATATGAAAGTATAAAATGGCAAAAAACATTTTAATTTCATTAAAAAGTCATTTGCCCTCATAGACCCCTAAAAGGATCCTGTTTTCATATGTTTGAGGATGACCACCTTGAATAACACATCAAACTGAGTTTCAATGAAGAGAGAAAAAGTAAGCTCAAGAAAGGCTTATTAAGGTCTTAGTGAAGTCAGAAGAAAATTTTCAGTAAGAGGAAATAATTAAAGATAAAAGTATACACAGACCTGCATATACCCACACACACACACACACACACAAACACACGTGCGCGCGCGCACACACACACAGACCTAAAGGAGGACCGAAAATAAAGTACTGTTTTGTAGGTCTTCTTAGAGTTGATGTCACTTGAGTATCACCTACTATTCAGAAATTGTACGAAACTATGGCAACGACAGACTCTTGTTCTGGTTGGGACTCTGAAATTTCTATCAGAACCAAAAGGAGACCTTAACTTTCTATGTAGGACTTTTTAAAATACAATGTATAGGAAATGATTGTAATAGGCAGAATAATAGGCTCCCAACATGTCCACCTTGTTATCCCAAAGCCTATGAGTATGATATTTTACATGGCAAAAGAAACTTTGTAGATGTGATTAAGTTGAAGTCCTCGAAATAATGGAGACATTACCAAATAAGGGGAGAAACTTCCCAGGCTGTGATTAGAAAGAGTTGTGACAATGAAAGAATGTTGAAGACGGGCATCATTGCTGGTTTTAAGAGGGAGAAAAGAGCCAGAAGCCAAGGAATATGGTGGTGTCTAGAAGCTTGAAAAATCAAGAAAATAGACTCTCCAAGAGTCTCCAGAAAGGAACATGCTCTGCTGATGCCTTGATTTTAATCCATTGCAACCCATGCTGACATTTCTGATCTAAAAAACTGTCAGAAAATACATTTGCATTGTTACGGCATTGGGTTTGTGATAATTTATCACAGCAGCAGTAGAAAAACAATATGATGGTCAAGGAATTGGAGTGATGTTCTCAGCTCTGAAGCCACTTGTGCATAAACTGTGAGTAGGCCAAAGTTCAGGATGCAGGCTCTGGAGACAATTCTGGGTTCAAATGCTGACTTGACTATTTGCTAGTTCTGTGCTCTTGAGCAAGACACATAACTTCTCTCTTAGTTTCCTTACTTATAATACGGGCACAACAATAGCAGTGCCTTCATTATAAGATTGGGATAATGTGTTGTTACTTTATTGAACACTTAAAATAGTGCTTGACAGAGAGAACTATATGATATTTGATAAATGAAAAAATTTAAAATAGGGATGCATAAGGTCATTTACTGCTCAGTTGGAAATAGGTAATATTATTCTTATATCTAAAGGCTTAGCTTGGTGAAATTTTATTGTGAAGAATCAATGCCAAAAGTAGTACTGACATTTAATATTTAGATAAAAATACTGATTTTAAAATATTATTGATTTACTAAATTTTTCCTATTAGACAAATGCTTAATCAAACACATAAACACTGCTAATTTTTTTAAAAAAAAATCAAAACAAAACACAGAAATAGAACACTAGGTCCAAGAGATACTATAGTCTAATGCTCTAATAGCTAATAAAGAAAGACAGACAAGATTATTATTAACACATCTAATGTGAAAGTTATCAACTATGACTAGTTGATATGTGATGTATTAGGTATGAGTGTCCTGGAAATATTTTCAGACCTAATTCATCTTTTGGTTTATCTTTTAAGTTAGCAAAATAAGAATTTTATCTTCATGAATCCACTTATGTAAACATATCTTCATTCATTTGAATTGGGAAATATTGACAACAAAAATTGATTTGCCTGAGATTTGGTATGCTTGACCTTTTTAATTGATTAATGCTCAGTTTTCCAGAAAATTTACTAGCAAAATAACAAAAGATGAATTTGACAAAAACTATGTCTTCTTAGCACTGATAAAGAAAAATTAATAAAACTTTCTAATTGAAGTTTTCTGATGTCAGTTCACTTCCAGCCTTTATCTACTTTCAGTTGGAGATATCTTTTTGTTGCTTTGTATTTGCACAGCACTTTGTGTCACCACTTTTTGTGTGGCATTTATTTTCTACCTTGTAATAAAATGTTTAAATATAAAAAATGACACATCTTCTATTACAAAGGTGCCTTGAGTTGCAGAACTGGCATCCCCCCTGCAGACCTCAGGCAGGTCTATGGACAAAGTGGGCACTTAAAGTGTTTGTAATAAGAGAATTAAAACCCTTATTTTAAAAATAACTTCTACAAAGCTCCTGCAAATAGTGTCTGAGCAATAGTCATCATACTGTTCTCTAAGGAATACTTTGTGGGGCAGAGAGAAAAGAATATCTAAAGTTGTTAGATGACTGTGTTTTGCTCAATTTTGATGTGATTTTTGTGTTTTTTGGGGGAGGGAGGAATTTACCATATTGTACATAATGAGAAAGAGACTTTATAAAATGTAGTAGATTTGCTATTCTATTTCTATTTCATGTAAATATGATCATGTACATTACATTTAAATGTATGACTATAAATAGTTTAAATGTAGTATTCTTTTCCTTAGGACATTTTTTTCCACAAAAAAACTAAACCTTATTTCAAAATATAAGCTTACAAAAGAAGGACTTTATAGATCACCAATAAATCTGGGGTTTTTTTGGTTATAAATATATTAGGCAATAATCTAACAGGTATAAAATCTTATACCTAAATGTAAAAGAAACATGAAAGTAAATGATTATATGTCACTGAGACTTTTTGAACATATTCTGTTTATTTTTTGAGTAGCAATCCTCAAATATCAGGAATCCCTATGAGAAATAACCCTGTATTATAATTAGAAAAAAGACATTTTTTCTAATTATAACACACATATTCCTATACACCATATATATAATAGCCTGTACTCTAATTTTTTCATCCCCTCACCCCAAAAAGGTTGTGTTCTTAGAGATAATATTCTAATTAACCAAAATGAAGCTAACATATTGAACTATGAGTTTGAATACAAAGTGTCATGGCAACTAGAAGAAGAGAGTGTGTATTTAGTGTGTGTTGAGGCTGGTTAAAAATGAAAACTCATTGAGAAGGAAAATAGGATGATAAATTCTCTTCAAAACATAAAGCTTGAAAGCTTGAGTTAAGTTTTTTTCTTCTGTCTGAATTTGATAAAAAAAATCAATTGAACATTTCTGCTTCATTCTAGTTAGCATAAATGATCATAATGATGTACCCTGTCTGTTTCTTCCTTCCTTTGTCAAAAGCAATACTACTACACTCAAGAGATTTACTGTAAATCATTGAATATTATTATTTTAACTTTATTGGAGAGAATTTTATATAGTTAGCCCATATTAAATAGAATTATTGTCTTACTCATTGATAATATATAACATTATATATTAAGGCATGAATAAAAAATTACTTGCCAAATCCTTTCCCAGCTTAACATTATAAATAAATTAATAAATTGATAAATAAGAAATAAAAAGAATATCCTTAAAAACATTTCTCATTTTAGTGAAACTATCTATGGTAGTTCATGAAGCAATTTTAATGAAATATATCATCTTACATTTTACCAGAAACATGAATGGTTGTTTTATGAGTACCTCAAGAATATGACTCTGGAAATATAACACAATTGGAATTACAAACATAATGATACTACTGTCTGTAATTAATTCTATATTAATAAGGTAAATAATATTTTATATTTTCTATATTCTATCCCTTTAAATAAATATTTTTTAACCTGTAGAATTATTTTCTATGTAATTTTTATATGAATACATAGCATATTTGAAGGTACATTATATAGCTATCAAATAATGTACAATTAAACATTACACCATTTTTTCTACTAGGAATTATCTGATACTGAAAAAATTATATTTCAGATTTTTATACGTGTATGTATACATATACTCATATATATGAATTTATGTCTATGTGTACATATTACACAATAACATTTGTTCATTTTTAGGTAAGCATTATACAATTTTTATCCTTTTATATTATTAAAATTTGAGAATGCTCAAATAATATTCAAACTGATAGCGGTACTTCCTTTTCTCTACATGTTTAAAATGTAATTTTACCTTTCCAAGTTTTCTACAAGGCAGGGATAATACATTAATGGCTCCCATAAAATATATGTTTATAATACCGTAACAAAGAGTATTTAAGCAATTATTACAAAATGACCTGTTAATTAATAGTAGAGACATAATTTATATCTTGACTCCTAAGTACAAGAATTTCGGAATTCATCATATAATTCTTCCTGGTAGATACAAAATTTATTCCCAGAAGTCACATATCTGAAAAAAACATAAATTATTTAAACAAGAAACAAATACCATATGTGAACATTTAAAATAAATAGTACATTAAGATGTTGACAGAATCTCTGCCCATGATATGAAAAAAATAGCTAATAGTTTTGTGTGCCCCTTTTGTATTTCATTTACTAAATATTGAGTTGGAGTTAGAATTGAAAGAAGTGTACCAATCAGATTCGGGCATCAAGGCATGAATGAGATCTGTTTGTTGCTAAGGCTGGTTATGTGCTTTAGGTAAATTTTGGTCTGGAGTAAGGAAAACATTTATTTGGTCTAGTATTTATACGAAGGTATTTATTTTGTATCTATGTAATACAATTTTTAACTTATATGAAATAAAAGGATTCTATATAGAAATATAAATAACACTTCAGATTAAGAATTTTACAACTCCAAAGTAACACAGCTGATCATTTCAATACATGGTTTCTTTATTCACTGACACACTGCTCCATATCACATATATGTGAGAGAATCTAACAAAAGTTTGGCATCATAGAATAGATACTCACTAAATTTTCTTTCCCACATACTCTTATAGTGAAAAGTCTACATTTAATTTGTCTCTCTGGCTATTGGTTTGTTTAACTTGATTGATTCATATGAAAATTATTTTAAATAGAAGGAACTAAAGCAATTTAAGTTTGTGTTGAGTATAGAAAAACAATTCAGATTCTTAAGATCACAAGAAATGAGATGCCTATACATGGAAAATGCATTTTATATTACCCTTGCACGGTGGATACTCCAATAAATGTAATTATATATTACAAGTATTTTTCCCTCCTTGGTCATTGGCACCTTTAGCAACCAATAGTGAGGCTCAATAAAAGAACTTTGGCTCAGATTTCAGAAGCATTGAATGTTACATTTAGCATGTGTCAGGTTTTTCTTCTTTTTTGCTTTGAATAAACAGGCCCAGCTTAATTATTTGTTCTTTTTTAGAAAACCTATGGAAACTTAAACTTTATCTTTGCTCTCTGTTCTTCTTTTCATACTAATTTTAATATATATTTGGTATTCTTTTGAACTATACATAATTATATAAGACTCGTAAATAAATCTAGAAAGAAAGCAGAAGGAAGAATCCCAGTTTGCTGGCTTGCTAGATAGAAAGAAAGGAAAATATACATGATAAGGCCCAATTTGAGAAAGAACCAAAAATTTCTCTTCTCTTTTTTGGATAAGTAGCTGAAAGATGATTGTATATTAAAGACATACATGTTGAATCATTTTAATTGTTATTTCATTTTGGGATTTTATTATAGAAAATCTATATTTGTAAGTATGAGGATGGGCTTTGGAGCCAAGAAGTAGGGAAAATGTCTTATGTTCACTCATTAATTTAATAATATAAGACTATTTGAGTATCTACCATTTTCTTGACTTTGTTTAGGTGATATGCATGAAGGGAAGAATAGTAATTTCTTATTATCTATATATTTTACATATTATTATTAGTCATTTAACCATATTTATAGTTGCAATTATATGTAATCATTTAATTTTAAGAAAAAATTTGAATACTACTTAATTATATAAGTATATTTGAGTCATCAGAACTTTTAAAATAACATCACTTCACATTCATAAATCCTGAGTACAACTTCTGAGATCTAGGAAGTTCAAAATGATCTCTCTTAATCTAAAATGTTATTTAATATTATGTTTTCATTAACACAAATAAAATATTGTATTAGTATGTTAACAAATGTATGCTATTTATTGACTTAAATTTTTGCTCTATCACCATATGACCAAATTTAACATTAAAATAATAAACCTAAAAACAACATTTGTGGGAAAAAAATAGTTTTCTTAAGAGACATGTACACTAATGCACAACACGCTTAACATGTGAGAAAAGTGTTACCAAATTCACCTAAGTAGAATACTTTCAGAGATTAAGGATCTTATTTCCCCCCTACATTTATATATAAGGTAAATAACACCTCCATTTCCCTCCTGGTACGTAAGTCAAAAAGCTTTCATTTTCTTTAAGCAACTAAATTTTGTTAACTCGGTTTAGTCTTAACCTTAACTAATATGACTGGTTTACACACACTTGGAAGAAAACATATTTAAATTTTTTACTAACCTCTAGTGTATACATACAACAGCTTCCTGAAGTAAACTCACAGAGGATGGGGTGGAGCTATAGCAAAAACTGTCATTTTTATTTTGCAAAGGAAAGGTTATATGTTCAATCTTAGCAAATAAATGAACTGTTCTTAAATAAATTTAAATTCTTGCTTTTCATTCTAGCATATATAGATTGTAAGGATAATTTTCTTCTCATAGGCAACTGATTCTCTATTACAGATTCAATTATAGATATGGCAATAAAAAGCTATCTAAATGGGATAATTTGACTTTTTAATCACCTGCATTAATTTATCATGCTGCCATAAAAGCATGCTTATTTTTGCATTTGTACATGTAAAATATGTTTACATACTCACTTTAATTAAGAACATAATTTGATTAGAAATATGTGTCAGGCTGAATAATGGTTCCCCAAGCGATATCCATGTCCTAATTTCCAAAGCTTATGAATATTCCATTATATGACAAAAAACAACTTTCCAGATGTGATAAATTTAAAGTCTTGAGATAGAGAAATTATCCTGAATTATCTAGATAGGCCCTAAATGCAAACATGGATATCCTTGTAGAGAGAAAGAAATGGAGATTTGACACACAGAATGGGAAAAGGCAATGTGACCATAGAGGTGGAATTGGAGTGGTGTAGCCACAAGCCAAGGAATGCCACAGACAGCAGAAGCTAAGATAGGCAAGGAACAGGTCTTCCCTAGAACCTCTGGAGAGAGTGTGGCCCTTCTGACAGCTTGATCTCAGCTGAGTGAAATTGATTTTGGACTTCTTGCCTCCAAAACTGTAACATAATATTATATATTACACATGTTTTTATTTTATGTATGTTATGCTTTATATATAATTAAAGTCACTTGTAAATACTAATTACAAGTTTATAGATAAAAGACCAGCAAATGTAGACCTACTAAAATTAATTTTAAAAGTTATGGTATATGAGAATGCCCATAATCATTCCATTCCTTGGAATATTCTTCATATTAGAAATGCTAACTAGGTATTATCTTAATTCTTCACAGCCCCAAAACAAGGTAATTAGGGAATAATGAGAATTCTCTGAGCATTTTGCTGTTGGAATGCAGGAGAAGTGACACCTGATAGATTCAAGGAATTAGAATCGATTAGTCCAATATAATAAATATACTACTTAATAAAATTTAGGATAGTTGAAGTGACTTGCCTTGTTATATAAACAAGTTTGAATAAGGGACCTGCTTGATCAAATTTATTAGATACTGAAGCAAAGATTGATTGAATTCCTTTTCCAAGTCAGCAAATTCACTCTCTTAGTCCTACTTTGGCATTAAAATTAATGGTGTCTATTAGTGAATTGTATTTGAATAGTGTTTTAGCCCAGTATTTATTTATTGGAGAAGTTTGTAAATAAAATATTCTGCTCCATGTGAAATCCCCTTATGGCTTTGCATATTTTAAGCAATAAATTTATTAATGTAAAATAAAAACATATTTAAAAATTTACCTGCAGGGCACCATGTGGTTGTTAAAGAGATAAAATAATTATAAATTATAAATATAAAATATTATAAAATATTATAAATTATAAATATAAAACCAGTAACATAAGAAAGGTTTTTTTAATAAATAGAACATGATGAAACAAATATAAAATGATGTTAATTTAAATTAACATTGGCTAAGTATTATTATGAGTACATAGTAGTTGTTTACATTTATGGCATACATATGTATGTGATGTTTTGATACAGGTATACCCTGACCGAACGAGGGTAATTTGGGTATCCATCACCTTAAGCATTTATTATTTCTTTGTGTTAGGGACATTACATTCCACTCTTTTAGTTATTTAACAATATACAATACATTATTATTGACTATAGCCATGCTATTGTGCTACCAAATATTAGATCTTATTCATTGTATTTAACTGTATTTTTATACCCACTAACTATCCCCATTTTATATCCCCCTCCCTACTCCACATCCCTGACTCTCATAACCATCATTCTATTCTGTCTTCATGAGTTCAAATTTTAAAATTTTTAGCTCCTATATATGAGCAAGAATATGGAAAAATTGTCTTTTTTGTGCCTGGCTTATTTCACTTAACATAATGTCCTCCAGTCCCATTCATCTTGTTGCAAATGATGGGGTATTATTCTTTTCTATGCTTGAATAACACTCCATTTTGTATTCTTTATCCATTCATCTGTTGACGGACATTTGGGTTATCTTAGCTAGAGTGAATATCTTAGCTAGAGCGAATAGTGCTACAATAAACATGGAAGTACAGATATATCTTTGATATACTGATTTCCTTTCTTTTGAATATATACCCATCACTGGAATTGCTGGATTAAATAATAGTTCTATTTTTAATTATTTGAGGAACTTCACACTGTTCTCCATCATGTTTGTAATAATTTACATTCCCACCGACAGTGTACCAGGAGATACAATTTCTCTACATCCTCACCAGAATTTGTTATAGCATGTCTCTTGGATAAAAACCATCTTAAGTGGGGCAAGATAATATCTCATTGTAGTTTTGATTTGCATTTCTCTGATGATTAGAGATTTTGAGGATTTTTTCACATACCTGTTGTCCATTTGTATGTCTTCTTTTGAGAAATGTCTATTCAGATATTTTTTCTATTTTTAAATTGGATTATTTGATTTTTCCCATTGAGGTAATTGAACTTCTTATATATTCTGGTTATTAATCCCTTCTCAGAGGGTTAGTTTGCAAATATTTTCTCACATTTTGTGGATCTCTTTACTTTGTTGTTTGTTTCATTCACTGTGCAGAAGTATTTTACCTTGATGTAAGTCCATTTATTCATTTTTGCAATATTGTACAATTCAAATGTCCACATTAATTTTCTCCAAGATGAATGATAGGCAAGAAGCACTCTCTGGAACTTAAATTAGGGATCACAGATAAAAACAGGCAAGAGGCAAGATCCAGGGCTGTCACATGGCTAAACTGTTTTCTGAATTTCCATAATCATTTCAATTTGTTGATTATCGTGATTATATTTCTATACCCCTCTTTCTAGAAGAAGATAGTAATTGTGGTCATCTTTTGCTAACCCACTATTTTGTATTTGGTATTGAGGGCATTTCTCCCTTGTGTAGAACATTCTCCATAAACCAAAGATCCTGCCATTTAACAAAATTAAGTACTTAATTAGGACATAATATTGTCATTGTATCATTTGGAAAGAGAATAAGTGGGAAAAAGTGAGAGACTAAAAAAAAGTATATTTGGATGCTCAAATTGGTGAACAATGGAAGATACTGTGAATTCACTTCCAATACTCATTTTCCCCTTATTCATTATTCTCCCTTAGTCAAATAACAGAGTCTGTGAATTTAATCACTCTCAAAGTAGCCAAAATAAATACTACATGTTCTAGCCTGCTTTGCAGTTAGGTGTGTCTTTATAACTGTGTTTTAAATAATGGATTGGGTGATATGTGCACCTTCTTGACTAAGGCTTAAGGAAAGGGATCATGACTTCCATTCATTTTTTTTTTCTTGAACTTACTTATCTATGCAAAGGAATCAAAGCCATATGAGAAGAATGGCAGAGTAATATAGAGAGTTCTTGTGTCCATGACACAGCATGATCACATTAACATAACTGGACTGTCTATGAGAAAACTCTTATTTGACAGAGAAACTTCTATCTTAAGCTACTGTTCTTTTTGGAATATTTTTAGAGCAACTGAGCTCATATTATAACTAATACAGAGCTTAGTATCCAAATATGGATTCTACTACAATAAATCCACAACACATATGTCATTATCTTAAGCTGTATTCTAAGTAATATAGCTCCTGCCAATCAATTTTTTTCCCTACAAGATGCTGTTATAAAAATTGTACCATAGTTTCTCTCTCTTAAATAGTTTTCAATATAAGTCTCCTTATTAACAACACCACAACATCTGGGCTTTGTGCCAAATCTCTTCCATATGCTATTAAACTTTATTTTAATTCCACAAAGACCCCATTATGAAATATCATTTCATTCCATTTTACAGATAAGTAAAATGTAAAAATCTCTTTCCCAAGATCTACAGGTAAAGCTAGTAAGTGTAGGGTCAGAATACACTCAAGATGATCTGACTTCAAAGTTCACATTCTGAATCAACACACTGTTATATAATATGCTAGAATACGTTACTTCTTTTCTACATGTTAGATTGGAAGGAAAAAGAAACTCACAGTTAGCAACTAACTTAGAAATAAAATATTTATTCTTTTCCACTTGTAAAAAGGTACAGTGATCTATTCTCTAGTGCAATTTTAGCTACATCCATTTATAGTTCCAAGTCACTCATTATAACATTATAACACTCATTATAACATTTTCCTGATTATATTGGTTAGTGGAAAACAGACAAAATAATGGTAATGATAACAAAAGTCAATGAATTTGATAAGATATTTCAGCAACTAGAGCAATTGGGGAATGAAATGAGAAGTTAATATGTATAGTGAGTTGCCTAACATAAGAGGTGGATGACCATCTATCAAAAATATTATAAAAGAATGTCATCACCTACTGATAAACTAGGGATCTAATTTCATTTCTAGTCTTTACATTTTATAATATTTGTATAGGATCAAATGATTTGGAAGTGAAGAAAAAGTTAAAAGGTAAGGGAGAGTTCTTGTTGATGGATTATATAGATATGTATATGTATGTGTATGAATAAAATACATATAATATATATGTGTAAATGTGTGTTTGTGTATAAAAATATACTCTGTGTATGTGGGTATATCTATTTATATATTTGGGGAATATATGTGTAATAAATATATATGGGTATATATGATATATGTACATATTATACATGTATGCATATTGGTATATACATGAATATAAAAAGAAACAGATTTGAGTTGTGGGTTCCTATGGTGATGGTTACCATCTTGGGACCATAATTTAATTACTATTAACATCTATGTGAGGGTAGTAGATCAAATCTCTGAGGTTCTTGTGAAGCAGCTGTTTAGAACTGAGATCCTACGTGTAATTGGAAACTGATAAACTACTCAGTATGGTATATTAAACTAAGCAAAATCTTCCTTATCATTTTAAATACAAATATTAAAGTTATTGTTGTTCTCTGGGATCTGTAAGAAAAAGTTTTCTCTCACAAGTAAAAACAATCAAAACCTATGTTTAATGTTTGAACTTTGGTATGTATTTCCATGGCTTCATAGGCCAGAAACCTCAATTCAAAGTTCTCTTGGTTAGGGTGCATATATACCTATACTAATATATATGTGAAAATCTAAATAAATAAGATTAAAAAGAATCCTTCTCTGTGGTGATGTTCTTTCATCTCAATCAACAAGCAGATCTCAGAGTAAAAGCAAAACATATTAAAATAAGCTAATTATTATGAATTATTACACACCCAAATAATTAATTCATCAGAAGCAATTCTACAACTTATTATAAGTCAGGCATGAGGTAAATGCAAACATTTTATATTATCAAAATAATTGGAAAGATATTACACATAATTATTCATTATAATTCTAGTAAAGGAAATATTTCTAAGAGAAGGAAGTAGAAGAAGAGGATATAAGAACCATTTTATTTTTAAAAATATATCAAATGTAAAGGGAGTAAAAGAGAATACACTTTCCTTATAAGTAAACATTAAAGCACAGTAAATAAAAATCACAAAAGAATTAAAATAAATTGACAAATTCAAATATAAAAATAATAAACATATTATACATTTGCTTCTAGTTATGATGTAGTAGTTTCAAGCAATCCAACTTTCCTACTGAGAATAATTAGAAAAACTAGATAAAAAATATAAAATACACCTAAAGGCACAAAAGACCTCTAGAAAAGCTAGTACTGGTGGAGCCAGAAATTGAGCCAGGAAATCTATGGAGAAATGAGCTGATATTCTACAGCCACTTTTTCAATCCCATGTGTAGGGCAAAATGTTTTGAATCAGTGTTTTGTGTGGGCAAACACTGCTCATGGAAAAAGGAGTTGAGCTGTTTTGGTGGCTTTATTGGTTCAAGAAGACAAAATTAGAGATTTTGAAGTAAATGAGCTCAGTAAGAAGACTAAGATGAACTAAGTCTTATGGGCAGATGTATGGGCAGAAGCTGAGAAGTTGAATAACCACAAAAAAATACAAAATGGAGTAGCCTGTGACAAAAGAGTAAAAAAGAGAGAAAAAGCAAGTGAAAAAAAAAATAGATCAGCAACATTACAGAGCACAATCCTGTAAAAAATATAAAAGTTTAAAAATTTTGTGAAAAATGCTAAATCAGAACCAACATGGGTAGAAATGAACCAGTGTCATTGGAAAATATCTCCAGATGCTTTTCCTCTACTGTCAGGGTTATAAACCATTGTACTAGAGCAAAGGTTCTCAAAGTTTAATGGTTTCAAAATCTCATGGAGAATAAGTTAAAACACAGCTTTCTGGGCCCAATGCTGACCTAAGATTCTAATTCATTAGGTCTGCAATAAAGCCTAAGAATGTAAATATCTAACAGGCTTCAAGGTGACATCAATGTTCACCTTGGTCATTGTCCAAGACCACACATTGAAAACCACTGAATCCAAGATTTCCTTAAGATATTAAAATGATTAGGGTAGTTACAATAAATTACATATAACATTTTTGCATGTTTGTTCTATTGTGCTTTAATTTATGCATATTACCATTGTGAATGTATTGTTACTGTGATAATCATATATCTGAAAAGAGGTTAATATCTAAAACTTATAAAGACTCATACAACTCAAAAGTGAAAAAACAAATAACCTGATTAAGAATTGGACAAAAGCTCTGAATAGACATATCTCCAAAGAAGACATAAAAATGACCAAGTATATGAAAAGATGCTCAACATGTCAATCATCAGGGAAATGCAAATTCAAAAAACTGTGAGATACAACCTCACATCCTCCTTAATATTTTATTCAAATGTTCCATTTATTTATTTGATTTGGGCAAAATCTGTATCTTTCAGAGTCAATTTTTGAAGAAGTGAAGAAAATTTGCCTGATGTAGCTTCTTTTTCTAATTAGGAAATTGTTTGGTATATGGTAATGTCTATATTAATAGTTTTATAATTTAATAAATAAATTAAAATATACTAAAACTTTGTCTCAATTCCACAAGTTGGCCTTTAATAAAAATAATGGAATAACTTATATTATTATATTATATATTATATTTAAAGTTGTACATTTCAAGAAATCATGCAATCTTACATTTGTCAACTATTCCTTCTCAATTAATAAAGGATTCAAATAAAAAAATCAGATACATTAATTTCTATGAGACAAAGACATTCTAGAGAGGAGAGAACCGCTGCTAAAGAAAAAAACCTAAACTGTTCAGAAACACAAAGACAACAGTGACTTCTGACTCAGACAACATAATCATGGCTGTTTACCTTTTTCTTATTCCACTAGACACTAAATTTATGACAAACATAAAACTAAATAAATAAGTAAAAATTGAGTAAAGCCACATCACTGCTTCAAACTTGAGCATCTTGCCTGACTTGTCACTAGGAATTTTTGCTAAATATACTTGACTATATTAACAGACACCTGACAGAGAAGAAAGATACCTGATTTATGTTGCTTTGGAAATAGTATTTTCTACTTTGAAGAAAAATGATATGTACTGAGTGATGGAATCCTGAGAAACCCAAATGGTGAGGGCAGTGACTGGCATGTTCTCAGCTCCATGAGAGTGGAGAACATCTTCTGAACACTATTTCCTATCTTTTAGCTATATTCCTCACATTATAACAGACATCACTAATTGTTCAATTAATAATTAAAAATCAACCCTAAGAAGATAAATATTTGGGTAGTAGAAATCCTTCTTAGACTGGGTAGACATGGCAAATTAGAAGTCTTTTTTGATGTGTGCTGTCCAAAGATTAAGAACAACATCCGTGGAGGTTCTTTTCCAGAGTGAGCAGTTACTGTAAGCAGAGAACAATTTTTTAAGGCTTTTACCTAAATGAGTACAATATGAAAAGTACCAAAACTATGTAAAGACACAATAGGTCAAAAGCCAGGGACTTCTATTGTTAATCAAAGGAAATGTTGTCACTAAAACACTTTTGCTGCCATAAACAGAGCAAAACTTGAGAACATTTTTTATTTTGTCCTTCAAATTCAGGAGAATATATCTCAGCTGTAAAGCTAGAGCAAGTGATCATAAAGAATAGTCTACAAAGATGGAAAGATATTTTTTTAGGAACATGATCTTGTTAAACACAAAACAACCCTCTAGAAATTATAGAAAAATAAATTTATGATGATTAACAAAATAATGAAAAAGATGATAATTATAAAAAATGTGACAAATAAAAAAATTCAATCTAGGAAAAATAAGCTTAAGAGGATAAGAAATGTAAATCTTTTATTACTCAAATTAATAAGAACTACTTTAAAGATTAACTGAAGGATCTATAAGCAAAATCAAAGGATTTTAATATCGTGCCATTTTATTGAAATATTTGAATTTCAAGTATGTAAAAATTCTGTAAGCACCAATTTATGCAAGGCAGAGATGAGGGAAAAACAAAGAAAAACAAAACAGACTAGAAACATTAAAGGACATTGATAATGAAGTTACAACTAAAATGATATTTGGGGGAGGGGTCATGTAAGGAGTTGTACCAAGAAGACCTAAAATTCAAGAATTCTCTAGTCAGCCAAAACGCCTTTCATGCATAAAGCAAATAGATAGACTTCCAGACTGATTATGTCATTAAAGCAAAAATTCAGTAATTAGATCACTTATGTACCTTCCTGAATAAGTTACTTAAATATAATCTTTCCTTGAATGAAAAACGAAGCAAAATGCAAACCGGAGAAAGAAGACTCAGTACCAAAGTTTAGCATTATCAATAAAACCAGCTATTAATAAATACAAAATCAAGCCTATATAATACTCTAGTAAGGCTATAACATATATTCTAAAAATAAAAAGTAATTAAAATAATTTTGAAATAGAAGATACATAATATAAAATTAATATTAATAGTTATATGTACTCAAATATTTTAGATTTAAGAAACAAATGCAGTGAAGTGCTTAGGAAAGGTATGTTCAATTTAAATATTTATCTATACAGATAGACTTAGTGGGTTACTCTTTGATTCTTCACACTGTCAATAGTAACAAAAAACAGTTTCAGGAGTGTGTGTGTGTGTGTGTGTGTTTCTGGTTAATTGATAAAGCCACAATTCATTGATTATGATGATAAATCATTTTCTCCCCGATCTCTTGGGATATGTATTGGAAAGTTAGTTAGGTTTTTCTGCACCTTCCACCCCCTGCACCTGTATGAAAAGCTGGGCAGCCTCCTCAACATTTCTGATCACTTTTAGATAATTAAAAATACTACAATCACTGTAGATCACAAAATATATTCCTAATTGGATAACTTTAATGTCTGTCACCAGGTAAAAGACAGATGAATATGATTTAAAGTTGTAAAAGTTGAAACTTTTCCCCTCATTCATATGATCCACTCTCAAGAAAATGAGGTTACGGCCAGATTTTTCTTTCTTTCTCATACATAATAGTTCTTCTACTCCTCTGCAGAAAAATAACAGTAGTCTCTGATCATTTTGAAATTGGAGATAATGTATAGAGATACGAAGAAAGTAAGCTAGGAAAGATCGTATTTAAGAAATACCAACACGATGTACTCACACAATCTTGGATTTAGCAGGTGACTAAATCTAATGTGCCCTCTTGAGAAAAGTTATTATGGAGGATCTCAAACCTGCAGTTTCCTTTGGAGAGCAAATTTATGCTGGATATTCTTTTATTCTCAGTATCCAGGAATCCTTTGTCAATGGAAAAGAACTCAAGCTCTCTAAAATAATATAGAGAGATTTATTTTGAGCCAAGTATAAGGACCATGGCCTGGAGCCAAATCCAAGAAGTCTTGAGCAACAGTTTGGTTATATACATTTCAGAGTGACAGGAATTACATGGTAAGTCATAAATCAATACATGGAAGGTATACGTTGATTTGGCCCAAAAAGGTGGGACCTCTCAAAGTGGGACCTTACAGGTTATAGGTGGATTTACAGATTCTTTGATTTGTAACTGGTTAAAGAAATAAAGCTTTATATAAAGGTTTGGAATGTTTTAGGTTAAGATAAGGAAGTCTATTAATCAGAGCCCAGCCACCTGATACATATTCAGATTCAGGAGATTTTTTGGGCAAATTGATGACCTGGAGATGTGGTTCAAACTTTGTACTGCACAGTCTTAGGCCTGTTAATGAGTTACAAACGATAGCTCCAAGAAGAGAGCAGGACATGACTAGGTGTGTTTGGCTTCCCTTCTCAAGGCCAGAAACTTATCTCTAGGGTATTTCTGGAGTCCTTTTGTCCAAGAGAAAGACGATTCAATCAGCTGGGGGTACTTAAGGATTTTTTTTAATTCACACTTTTCAGCTTCTGCCTGCTGAGATCTGTTTCCTCTGCTTAAGCAAAATCTAAAGTAACTCATTTCTGGATGTCGTTCATGACTTGAGTCATATGACCAAAAATAAATGGTCTCAAATACCTTGCCCACAAACTGTGGAAATGCAAAATAGCCAGAGCCACCTCTTTTCTGCTTTGATAAACTACTTCAGCCACTTCTCAGTCTTTCTCAATTATAAATCAGAAAACGGTTTAAGGTGCCTTCTAAAATGCAGAGATATACAAGAACTCCATGTAGAGCTTTTTTTTTGATTGTTTACACTTAGAATGCACTACCACTTCTCACTTTTCTCCATGTTCTCTAAGAGACTCACAGCACACTCAACAAGCCCCAGAGAAATAATCTTCAAAGATACTTTCAAAGCTCCAAATCTCAACTCTGTTAGACTCTCAATGTGAGTGGGACTAGAGGCTTGTACAAAGAAAATCAAATTATCAGGACCATCCGCACTCTTACGCAAAAGAAAAGGTAAAAGACTCAGGCACCTGTGAAGAACAGGCCCCACAGATCATTCAAGGAAACACTTTGCTAACCTCCCATAAGCAAGGACAAGCAAATTGTTCCCCTATGTCTAAGGACTAAACTAAAGGCTATCTGACTCCACAATAATAATGAATTATCAATTTATCCTTACAGGTAACAAAACTGGAGACAAGACAGAATAAGAGGTTCTTTGACCTGTGCAGGGACATCCACATAATTGCATCCCTCCCTTTTTCCCTTCTAACATTCCCTTTATTTTGTGTAAAATGTAGCTTTCCTGGGCATCACAAAAATGTAAGCACTTTGCCTCATCAGCTCCTCCTTCCACTGCCTTTTTCCTTCTCTCTGCATGCCTTCAAAATACTGAAGGAAAAACAGCCACAGTTTGTCTGTGGTTCAGTTCATGTTTTTCCCACATATATTCTTAAAACTGTGGCTTGATAAACCTCAGTTGAGTGTAATTCTCATTTTCTGCCACTTATTATTTAAGCTAACAAGCTAAAAAGTCATTGAAATAGATGCACAACTATTTTTAAATTTATAATCTGTCATATAACTTTATATATTTGCATCAAATTTGTTTCAGCAAATATTTCCTTTTATATTGAGCATGCATGCTAATAGAATGCAAACTACAATCACTGTAATATGTAATCTTTGTATTACTAGAATTTTTAAATTGAATAAATACATTTCAATTTACTAGAGCAAAAAAGACAACATGGAAAACCCAGGTCTTAGAACAGAAAAAAAAAATGGTAATAATCATACTGCATTAATGAGGATAATAACATAAAAATATCAATATGTATTCAAATAAAAAAAGATGAGTACTGTGGGATCAAGCATGACATATATCACTCCTTTCATCTTACTTGAATCCAGCCACACTGGCCTCTTTGCTGATCTTCAGACATATTAGTCATGTACTAATTGGTCCCTTTAGCTGGAACAATCTGCATCTTTTCAAGCCTTTGCTGAAATGCTATCTTTTCAATGAGGTGAACTGTGATGATTCTCTAAAATTCCAACAAAACTTTATCCCCTACACTCCCAACTCCCTTGACCATACTCTTCTCAATTTATTATCTTTAGGACTTACTCCTAACAAAGTGCATAGTTTACTAACTACTATGTTAATTTTTTAACTGTGATTCTTGCCATTAAAATCTAACAGCCAAAAGGCAGAGATTCTTTGTAAATCTGTTCAAGGATGTTTCACTGTTGTTCAAGAAGTAATTGCTACTTAATGAACAATATTTATTTACTTGTTTGTTTGCTTGTATTTATTTTTTTTCAAAAAAAATGTTTATTTACTAGAGCATTTGCTTGTGTTTAAATGGGTGTAAAATCGAAAGATACCTGACAAGCAACTTGTGGTATCATCCTCTTGATATAAAGCCTTGATATTTAGTGGTGATCTTTACTGAAAGTTAAGAGTACATAAACCACCTTTTTATTCAAATGATAATGTATTTGATGCTACTTTGTTTTCTGATTCACTCCTTGATTTATATTAATAAGTATGTGCTCATAACACTAAAATATAAGTAATATCAAAATGTATACCAACAACCTAAAAGTGTTTTTTACCATCTTACAGTTTTAAAAAAATCCATGTAGATTTTCAAATAGGTAGACCAATAAATATCTAAAAATTAATTGAAAAATTTCAAACCTTTAGTTCTAATTTTTCCTAGTTCAATGAAGAGCACACAGTATATGTATAGTTATTGATACCAGTTACAAAGGCATCAAACCATGACCTCTGCCTTCCATACTCATATCAAATAATTCACTAAATGTTATCAATTCCTGTTTCTGTCTATTGCTAGAACCTAACTACTTAATTCTGAATCCATTGGTATTTAGTTTATGTCACTACCATTACTTAACTAGATTTATACCATAGTTTTCCCACTAATGCTTCTTCCCTAATCCATTCTCTTCTCTGGAGCTACAGCAATCTTGAAAATACATAACATTCATCTTTATGCATCTTGTAATGACTTCTTTTTGATCACTTATATGCACAAATATATATATGAAAATATATATATACCTCCTCCCATGATCTATTCAAGCCATCTTGACTATCATTTTTCTTTCTTTCTTTCTTTCTTTCTTTCTTTCTTTCTTTCTTGCTTTCTTGCTTTCTTGCTTTCTTGCTTTCTTGCTTTCTTGCTTTCTTGCTTTCTTGCTTTCTTGCTTTCTTGCTTTCTTGCTTTCTTTCTTTCTTCTTTTAGAATTTTTGCACATGCAATTTCTAATGGCTGGTACATTCTTCCTTCTATGCACCCCAACTTAACTTTGCTTAGGGTTGCTCACCCATTCATCTCTTAATATGAACGTTATTTTCTCCCTTGTCTTCTTTTGATTATACTAGATGATAATTAGCAGTCTTCTCAGGGCTTTACATATATTAACTGACTTGATCTTCATAAATAAAATTTCCATAAGGCAGCATTGCAGGTTGAGTTCATCCACAAAGTTAGGAAGCTAACTCTGAAATGCAGATTAGCATGTAGAAGGTTTATTAATGGTTGCTCCTATGAACAATATATGTGGAAGAGAAGAGAAAGGAAGGAAAGGGAAGAAGAAAAGGGGAGGGGAAGGAAAGAGAGGGAAAGGGGGAAACAAAGTTGGATTGGGCAGAGGGAGGAATCAAGCTTTGATGTAATCTCAAGAGAACTCTTGCCAATCATATATGGGCAGACACTAAAACAGAATGACTGTGAGAACTTTCTGAGTTGAGGTGAGAGAGCTAGAACATAATTTCCTGTGTTGATCAGCCATTGGATGCTGGGTACTTTAGGGAAGAGTAATTTGGGGTGAGGCAGCTCTCTTCAGTTGAATCCATTCCTGAAGCAAGGTGACAGCTGAGTGCTATCTGTTAACAACAATACCAACAGCTGGAAAAATAAAAGTCTTATTATTCCAAGTTTACAGGTAAAGAAAATGAGGGACAAATATTTTGAGTAACTCACTCTTGTTTACACAGTAAAATTATTGAACGTGAGATTGAAACCAGGGAGTATGGTCTCCTACTTTACAACATACACAAAATCAATTCCTGGTGAATTAGATAAAAAATACAAAAAATAAAACAATGATTTATTATGTAACATTATAGGATTATAATATAGGAAATGCCTTAATGTACTTGGAATGTGCCAATATATTTTAAAACAGGACATTAAAGCAGTAACAATAAAATAAACACTTGATGATTTGGACTATTTGAAGACATCATTGAAAAAATACTAAGAAATTGAAAAGATAAGCCACAAGATGAGAGGTAATATTTAAAATAAATAGCTTAACAAAGTCCTTGGATTCAGAACATAGAATTGCCAAGAAAAAAAAATTAAATTAAAAAATAGGCAAAAAATATAAACAGGTATTTTACAAAAAAGGAAATACAAATATGATCTGTAAACATCTGAAAAGAGCTCAACCTCCATAGTCAACAGTAAAGCATAAAATAAAACCATATTTAAACACCATAATATAGCCACCAAAATCTTAAAATACAAAAAAGGAGCAACTAAAACTAAAGAAAATAAAGCAGAAATAAAAACAGTATGCCGTGGTAAGGATATGGAGCAACTGAAATTCTTACTCTCTACTGATGGAGAGTGTAAATTGGTACAACTGCTTGAGAAAACCGTTCATTAGCTACTAAAAATTGAAATATTAAAATTAAATATTATCTTTAATGTAACCCAACAGAAATGTATATTTTTACTAAAAAACTGTAAAAGAATGTTTATAGTGATGTTACTAGAAATAATTTTAAATTGAAAGCTACCTGATTTCTAATGAATAGTAGATGAACAATAAAAGCCAGGCACAGAATAGTAAATGTTCTATGATTTCAATACGATAAAATTTATAATCAGGCAAAACAAATCTAAGGAATTAGAGGTAAAGATAACAGTTACTCATGGGGGCAGTGAAAGAGTAGAAATGGAAAAGAACACAGAGTCCCATAGGTTCTAGTAATGATGCTTGGGTTCTTGGTCAAGGGGTTGGTTACAAAGATGGGTTCAGTTTATGAGTATTCATCAAGCTGTACACATATGATTTGTACACTCTTCTAAGTGTACTTCAATTGTGCACTTTAATTTCAAAGAAAACTAATCCCAGGCAATCTTGCTCCAATGTTCATGATCTTAGGGACAATGTTCGTTTTACTTTACATATTGTTGGTAGGCAAGTAAATTGTTATAATTACACCAGATCACAAAGTTAAATCATATGGTAAAGTTGAAGGTTTAAATATGATGCATTAATTCTGTTCTTAGGTATGTATCTCAGAGAAATTCTTGTACATATCCAACAGCATGTACAATAATGCTCAGGACTGCATCATTTGTTGATAAAAAAGATGAAGATAGAAAATATGCCAACTATCCATCAAATAGACAAAGAACTGAATTTATGTATATTTATATAATGGAGTGTTATAAATTATTGAACAAAAATACACTATAGTCACTCACAGCAAAATATATTACTTTTACATATAAAATGTTGAGTGAACAAATCAGTTCCGGAAGATCACACAACATATAATAAAATTTTAACAACCCCCCAAACAATAAAACTAAACAATGTAATATTTAATCATGCACATAAATACAATAAAAACTGATTTTAAAAAAGCAAGGGATTGAAAAACAGTAATTGTAGATATAGGCTATACCTGTAGGGGAGGCAAGGGTGTAGAATTTGAAACAAGCACATGGCAGATAGAAAATATTGGTGAAGTTCTACTTCTTGAATTATAAAAGGGATTTACAATTATTTATTTGACATGTTTATAATTTATATATATGTTTCATATATTCATTTTTATATATTTAATATTATATTTTGAAGATGGTAAAGTAAAAAATAATGTAGAATACCCCAAAGCACTTTGGCTATGATGGGAAGAAAAGAGATAAAAAAGGAAAAGATGGAACATAAAGTTTAAGAAGGCTTGTTTGTACCTATATTTTAAGATAAAAGAGTCAATAGAAAGATAAATAACAATCATTTTGAATAAAACAGTGGCAGCAATTGGCAGTGAGAGGTTTCTGGCCATGGCAGAGTGGAATATGGAGGATCTCACCTGAACCTGGCCCGCATAGATGCATTAGACCCCTTCTTCCTCTGAGCCCCTCTTGCAAGCTCCTTTAGTTTGACTGTCAATTATCCTTCCTCTTTTTTTTTTGTGCTAGCTATGAATACACACATGGTTATTAAGATATTAAAAATAAAAATAAAACATTTATCATGAGCACTCTGTTTATAGGATCATATCCTCTAAATGTCAGGAGGGCCTTTTTTTCTTACCACAATATATTCTTAATATTTAGTGCAATTCTTGACAGATACTATCTGGTTTTTTTAATTATGCTAAACTGATATAATTTTAATTGATAGTTCTTATGTTTATCATTAGGATGAAACATAGGAAGTTATCATGTTTAATAAGCTTTTATCTACCAAATGGCAATTTCATATGAATCATCTTATTACTAAGACAATACTGTCCATTCTTAAAAGAGTTGGTTTAGCTTCCAATGACCTCAAGTTCCATTACAGTAAAAAGGGGGAGAACTGATAGTAGTTTAACACTAGAAGAAAGAGTCTCTGAAGATAAAAATATAGGGTATAGGGCTATTTCACATTTTGAAATAGTACAAATTAATCTTTCAAAAACAATCTTGAACTCCTAAAAAGTTTCTTGTTAGAGGATCTTCCTTCTAATTCCTTCTTAGAAGAGGGTTTTTTGGTATAGACTATGATAGATTATCAAAGGAGTCAAGAGCTGACCACAAATTACATAATACACAAAACTTGGAGATAGTATTTGAAGTGTAACTTACTTGAAGAGATATAGAAACATGTTATATTAAATGAATAAGGTATAACTTCAGCATAGAAAAACCCTAAGATTTGTGTCCAAACTTATACATGTGTTATTATTAAACTATGAATAGATAATATTAACAATAGATAATAAATCAATTGATTCAATACATATACTAATGTCTATCTTTTATTGAAAAAATGTTAAATGATACAGGTACTCAAACTAAAATCTCTCTATATAGTGGCAACTTTTTTGCATTTCTACAACATTAACTCATAAGTAAAGTGATTGATATAACAGAAACAAGTAACTACAATTTAGTGGGTGTTTCCTTTGTTTAAATAAATACAAGTTATCATGAAAAAGTAACTTTACTAAATATTTTTCTGTTCTTCAGATGACATTGAATATTATAATTTCTATTTTGTGTAGAGTTCAGATCGCTGTCCAGAATTTGTAAAAGGAAATTTAAATCTTTTCACAAAGATGTAAAGTTTAATAATAGTGAACCAAAATTCTGAATAATATCCAACTACTAAGAGAGACTCCAGCCACATGCCAATTCTGATGTGTTTAATTGCAAAGTTTATACCTAAATAGCTGCTTAATGATCTGGGACCTAGGCATCAAAATCGAAAACATTTCAATGATAACTCACTTCTTGATGCTCATGAAATTTTCATGGATTCATGAAGTGTAATGCATTAGATCATTTTACCTTTGCTTATTCTTCTATTCTGTGATATTGATGCTACATCTGAAATTATTCAGGAAGTGTGCATAGTGTCAGGCATTCATATATATGTAAACTGATCACTTCTCTCTGATTGCACTAGCTTGATTTCCTGCTATAACCTTAGGTGTCTCACTTTAATTTATATAAGGCTGTATTATGTGATTTTTTAACCCTTTCATTATATTAGAAAGTTTTTAAATTCCTTTTAAAATAAGGATTCATGCTCTCACAAACCAGAGTATGAATAATTGATTTTTCCACTTTTATTTTGTGTCCAAATTAATGACCTATGATTCTTCTCTATCTCTATCGGGAGTTCTTTTTCAAAAGCTAGGAACTGCATCAAGATCTTTATGGGAATAAGCCATTCAAACATGGACAAAAAGTTAGATTACCTCTTTTTCTCTTTCTTGTCTCATGTCAATGCATGATTACTAGAGTAAAATAGGAAGAAAAAAACAGCATGAAAGTTATTCAAATTCTGTTGGTCTTATTTCTTTATGTAGAATACAATTAATTAAATACAATTCAACCCAGGGGCCCTGAATTGGGGTTTGGCTGGATCCCCCTGGACCCCAAGGGCCTTGGGTTCCAGTCCCATTGCCAAGTGGCCTTGTCTCAGCTACCTCCTCCCAGGCTGGCATGAGTGTGTGTGCGTTCATGCCGAGCTTTTATTTCATATTGCAAATATAAATAAAGGAAGACAGTTTACGATTAAAAAATGAATAAATAAAAAATATAAATACAATTCAATAAACAACTATATAGCATTTAACATGAAAAACATTACTTATTCATTCAAGGACTACTTGTTGATCACTAATAGCATGCCTGATAACTTGCTAAATGGAAAAAATGAAATAAAGGAAAAGGAAAGGACAGGTAGTGTCCCTACGGTTTAATTTTATATCAGTGCACCTGGAAAGTCAGCATGCATCATAATTAATTGGAAGAGTTGTTAAAACTCAAATGTTGTGACTCATACCCAGAGTTTAGGCTTCAGTAGGTATGGAGGTGGTACCAGCTGATGCTGCTGGCTTGAAAACACATTTGGGAAACCACTGATTTATACAAATAAATGCCTATATTCCAAATCAACTTTTGTCTATGGAATCCAATGAAAACTTTGTCAAAGTTCTCACTTTTCTTTTACTCTTAATCTATATGGCCTATAATCATGCCAGTAATACAATTATTCACTTGCTAAAATGACAAGAAGGTGAGAAAATTCTTCCTGGAAAGGAGTGTTCAAAATTTTCTCAGTGCATCATCTGTTTCTATTTAAGATTATTAAGAATACTTGCAAATATTACTAATTCCATCTACTGACTATATTTTCTCAGATGTTGTGTGTGTGTTTATTTCCTATAAATGCTTTTGAAGTACAACAAACACACAAAAAGATGCACAAATCACAAGTTTATAGCTTGATAATTTTTCATAAAGTGAGCAAATACATTGTAATCAGCATCCAGATCAAGAAACAGATTATTATTAGTATCCCCAGAAACCTCCTAGTGGCCTGTTACACTTATGTCCCCTCTAAGAATAATCATGATCCTTACTTTTTACATATCATTTAGGTAGACCTACTTCTACACATAAATAAGTAGAAATAAATAAAATCATACTGATCTACTTTGTGTGGCTGCTTCCTTTTAGTTTTACTGGTTTTAGTTGTTTTTGCAAGTTTTTCTGAACACTATATCTGTGAGATTTATCTTGTCAGGTGTTGGTGGTAGTTTTGTTTTGTGTCTTCTATTGTGTTGTGTGACTATACTACGATATATTAACATTTATTCTATTGTTGATAAACAGTTGAATTGTTTCTAGTGTTTGGCAAGATATAGACTGTTATAGACTGTTATAGACATAATTATTCATAATTTTGATAAACATATTTATGAAATTTGCATATGTATATGCATAAAAGTTCAATTGTTGGGTAACAAGGAATATACATGTTCTGCTTTAATAAAAACTGACAAGTAATTTTCCAGAGGGATTTTAACAATTCTCACTAGCAGTACATTAGGGTTCTGGCTGCTCCAAATCTTGCCAATACTTTTTTAAGTTTGTTTTGTTTAGCTGTTTTACTTCAGATATTATGGTGTGTTAATATGAAGGTTAGCAGCTTTCAAAAGTATATTACAATTTTTATAGTAGATATCCTCTTTTTAAAATTGATTTATAGGCCAGGTTCAGTGGTTCACACTTGTAATCCTAGCACTTTGTGAGGCAGAGGCAGGAGGATTGCTTGAAGACAGGAGTTAGAAACCTGAACAAGAGCAAGAGCAAGTCTCGGCTGTACAAAAATAGAAAAATTAGCCTGGCATAGTGGTGTGTGCCTGTAGTCCCAGCTACTGAGAAGGCTGAAGCAGGAGGAGCAGGATCACTTGAGCCCAGGACATGGAGATTGCCATGAGCTATGATGATGCTAGTCTGGGCAACAGAACAAGACTTTATTTCTTGTCCTGCTAAGGTGCGTCCTCTGGGAAGGCTTCCCATCTCCCCCTTGCCTTCCCATCTCCCCCGCCTCACATTGCAGTTATTTGTATAGATATGTGTGCATTTTATATATTGATATATGTTTGTAAATCAACTAATGTAATTTGAACCTTTCCTGTGGTTTCTGTATGAATATATGAATACATAAAAAACATATTGCTATGTCTCTCCCCCTCCCCCCAAAATTATATAATAGATCCTTTGTAATAAAAGAAAAATATCCACCCACTGTGTGGCTCATTTTCTCTCTAAATCCTGTCTTGTTAAACAAAATATTCTTAAATTCAATGTATTCACATTATTATTATTATTCGTTTTGGCTTACTACTATTTGGCTTACTACTGTTTGGCTTACTATTGTTCGGCTTAGTACAGTTCTAATGCAGACATCTGTATTAGAATGTTTATAGCAGCACAATTCATAATTGCACAGATGTAGAAACAACCAAAGTGCCCATGAATACATGAGTGGATTAATAAAATGTGGTATATGTATACCATGGAGTTCTACTTAGCCACAAAAAACAATGGTGATCTAGCACCTCTTGTATTATCCTGGATAGAGTTGTGACCCATTCTACTAAGTGAAGTATCACAAGAATGGAAAAATAAGCACCATATGTACTCACCATAAAATTGGTATTAACTAACTTAATTCACAAACACTTAAGTGCACATATACTCATCCTTTGTCAGGCAGGTGGGAGGGGGGAGGTGGGGATGGTATATTCACACTGAATGGATGCAGTGTGCTCTGTCTGGGGGATGGACAGGCTTGAAGCTCTGACTCACGTGGGGCAAAGACAATGTGTGGCCTAAACATTTGTACCCCTGTAATAGGCTGAAATAAAAAAAAGATTAATATTTTATCAGTGGATTTTTTTGCTCTTTATTTAAACACAAACATGCTGTATGTTATGTAAATTTATCATCTGTATATTAAGTCTTTTATATTTTTTCTAGTTTTCTTAGATGAGATAGAACAGTAAAATGTTTTAAAAAGTTCAAAGCAAGCATAACTTTACAGTTGCTATCTCAGAGGTAAAATTTTAATGTTTCATTCTGAAGTATATTGTAAGGTTTTTTGTTTTTTTTTAGGATTTCATTACTTGAAATTAAGGATATCACTTCTATTTTAAGTTGCCAAAGTTTTTATCATAATGAAGTGTTAGCACTAACCAATAACATTTTCTACCTATATGAAGATGATAATCATAATAATGTAATAATTTTTTCTGTTAATATCTTGATTCATTTCTAAAAGTAAACTTGTCTTCTTTTAATATCAATGCTTTTTTTTTTTTTTTGAGACAGAGTCTCACTCTGTCGCCCTTAGTAGAGTGAGTGCCATGGTGTCAGCCTAACTCACAGAACCACAAACTCCTGGGCTCAAGCAATCTTCCTGCTTCAGCCTCCCAAGTAGCTGGAACTACAGGCACACACCAGGACACCAGGCTGAATTTTCGATTTTTACTAGAGATGGGGTTTCACTCTGGTCAAGCTGGTCTCCAACTCCTGAGCTCAAGCAATCCTCACTCCTCGGCCTCCCAGAGTGCTAGGATTACAGGTCTGAGCCACCAAGTCTGGCCAATATCAACGTTTTTAGACATATTTTTCTATAATTTTTCATTCTTGTACATTTATCAGTTGTTTTTATGATATGTATATGATCCCATAAAATTGGTCTATTTCATCTAACTTTTCAAATTATGGGTATAATGTTTGCAATAGTTTATAATTATATCTTCAAAGTTTCGTTTTGATGTGCTTTAATTTCAGTATCATTCAGTTCAAAATATTTTTAAATTTTGGTTTGTGATTTTTATCTTTAATCTGATTTATTTTAAATTAAAATTTCTCTCTCTCTCTCTATATATATATATACACAGACACACATGTCTTGATTTCGTTCTTTATTTTTGTGTGACCTTAGAGAATATTATCAAAAATTTCAATCTCTTTGCTGAAGCTTTCTTTATTATGTCAAATATAATTAATATTGTTAAATTTTCTGAGCACCTGAAAAATATCTTTTCATTTTTTCAGGGTGCAGTATGTTATACATGTGTGTGTATATATGCACACACACATATAATGTCATTTTCTAAGTAATTCATATCTTCTATATGCTTACAAATTTTTGTCTACTTGTTCTATCAACTATTGAGAGTAACATGCTAAAGTCTGTTATTACAATTTTAATTATGTTATTCTCCATATTCTTTCACCAAATTTTATTTTACTCATTTAAAGCTATTATTAGCCAAACAGATTTATTCTTACTATATTTCTTGCAAGTTGCCTAAGTAATTTTTAAAAGCCTGAAGAGACAAAACTGATTTTTTGATGATTAGGAAAAACTTACCACTTTCATATAACCTCTTCTGTGTTTGATTTAATGTAACTAGTTAGAATTATACAAAATTTAGGATGAGAATATAGTCGCATATTAACATTTGGTATATGAATCCAAAAGGAAACATTTGAATATTTCAGTATTCTTGCTCAGCTATAACGCCAATTTCAGAAGTTTTATAATAAGTTTCAGTGTATATTTAGAATATCTTTTTATTGAATATTTTTCATAATATATAATAAAATATTAGGGTTATCATATGGTACCCATAGATACCTGCATTTTTTGTATTTAATCTGAACAAATGTGGATATGCAGGTTTTTTTCCCTAAATAATTCTTAGACTGTAGCTTTTTATTGGGCTCATGATATTTTAAAAATCTGTTTTATTGGAAAGAGGAATTACTGAATTTTTCCTGTTATAAAGCTTTATGGCCCATATTTTAAAATAAAAATGTATCATTATTGAACCATAGTAGAAAGGAAGACTTTATAAGCTAAATTACCTGTGACTCAGTATTGCTTTTTTATTCTCCAAATTAGTGTTTGGCCAGCATTTTAAAACAATTATCTTACTACAACAGCAGCAACAGAAACTTTGCTCTATTTTTTTTAAAAAAGGAACTTAGTATAAAAATGGAAAGTTTTCTTAAATTCTCTAAGGTCATTACACTGATTATTAAATGTTTAATATAAGTTTTATGTCATGAAATACTTATAGTTTTCTTTCTAAGTCAAGTTACCTGCCTTAATTGTGGGTGTTTTAATATTTAATAATTTGCTTTAAAATTTAATTAACCACTTATATTTCTTTAGAGAAAATTAAGAATAAATTTTGAAAGGAACACTGATTTTTAAAAATTATTTATAGAAAGATTAGTAATTTAAAATTATTGTTCCATTTTACACAAAATAAAGACAAGGATTAAGTATATCTGAAAAAGTACGAGATAAGGCATTATTCAATTCTACTCTACTGAATAATAGGTACCAGAAAATAAGATAGAATTATTTTCTGTAATCCTTACCACTCAGATGCTTATTATTTTCTTTCAATGGATTATCTAGCTCTGCAGTGAATCATATTTAATATTTTTCATTATTAAAAGAGTGGACACTGTGCAAAGTAAAGTGACAGACATTATACCTTTCAGGATGACAATTTACACTATGAGAAGAGAAATAAACTATGAATGTTTTAATGTGAATTTGAGCATAATAAGTTTTTAAACACTTGGGTACACACAATGAATTAATAACAGTTTTGATTTGTTATGCAAAGAAGAACTTGTAAACATGAATATGTTCTTTCAGATGTGTTTATATATAAATATGTTGTGTAAGTGTATCATAAGCATGTAGGAGGGGAAATTTACCCCATGTGAAAGTGATGTACTTCACCAGTTTTTGTTGTTTTTTTTACTGTTGTTGAAAGAAAATGTTTAAATACTTGTAATCATGGAGTATATGTAATAAATTCATAGCTTAACCTGGTATTATCAAATAAGAAAGAAGTATGATAAACCTTGCTTTCATGATAAAATAAAAGCAGTTTATTATTTTCTACTTCATGTCATAAGTGGGATGCTTTAGTTTAACAGTTCTGATTTTTCTGGAACTTCCCTCTGGAACTTTTTCCAGATCTCTCTTCCTTATTTTGATGATGCTTAATCTGAAGGTCAAAATTGCTGATTTAGTGGGTATACTGTTTTGTAAAATATGTTTGATTTGGGCTTCAACTATTCTCCAATAAAAATACTTCCTTTTTTGCACTAGGCTTCATTGAAAACACATTCAAATTAGAAAATCCCAATATTAAAGATTTTAGTACTCCTTAAAAATTATTTGGGTAGAAATATAAAGTTATATGATCTTTTGGGAGAGAGAAGAATGATTTTTTTAATTTTTTTCTCTAGTTGCTTCCTGTGGAATACTTAATAACCAAATAAAATTCTATAAAAGTCTTAAAAAATTTAAACCTACTTTACATTAACAAATTAATAAATAAGCATGCGAGATTTGTGTGAAGAGTTAAGAAAATATATGGTAGCCAAGGCAGAAGCTTGAGAATTCAGATAAAAACTAAATTCCCTGATCAATTTTTTTGTTCCATGTTTATGCATCAAAATAGTTTTTACATGACTTCCAAATTCTTCAGAGTTTCAATGGGATATAAGATACACACACACACACACACACACACACATATATGTAGTATAAGTATATAAGCACTATATATAGTGAGAAAGAGAGAGAGACAGAGAGAGAGAGAGAGAGCACTCATTTTGTCCAAGACACCATAACCTTTGTGACATAGTGCGTCCTTACGAATCATTTCACATGAAAGTATGACTTTCTCCAACGTAGATGTGGTTGATACATTTTGATTTGAGTTTGGTTTTAACTTAAAAATTAATGTTTTTCCCTCTTTTTATCTGAGCCAGTAGCATAGGCAGGGCTTCTGGTAAATATCAAAAGTCCTTTAACTCTTTCTTGTCCTATTGTTCTGGACACAGGGAACAACAGGGAAAAATAAGCAAAGAAGAACAAACAACCGCTGGGACTTCACCTCTCATTTCTTCTGCTTTGGTTCTTGACCTGCTTTAGTCAAGGGAAATTCCATTCCAGATTTTGAGACTTGGTTTATGTTTGTTTATTGTCAAAGGCTCTAAGTTTGGATAAAACATTATATGATCTCCTTACCTATAGACAAAATCTGTGCCCATGAAATTTCTCAAATTCTTGGTAAATGGATAAATACCAGGTATACCTTTTCTATATTGTGTAGTGAGTCATTTTATAATGACAGATTAAAATTCATAAGGAGACTGCGAAGTCAAGTTAGTGGGCTAAATCTAGATATTATTATTATTATTAAATTTAAGAAATAGAATTAGAAAAACTAGAATAACAATCTTGGATTATCGTTTCCATTGTACATCTGGACTAAATGTCTTATAATTGTTTTTTAAATTAAAAAAAAATTACCTTCAGAATATTATGGGGGTGCAAACATTTTGGTTACATATAATGTCTTTGCCTCGCCCAAGCCAGAGCTACAAGCATACCCTTCCTTCATAGAGCACTCTGCACCCATTAATTGTGAGTTTACCCACCCCCAGCAACCCATTTCCACCTGACTGGCACCCAGTAAATATTACTCCCATGTGACCACCTTAGTGTGGATAAGTTAGTACCAATATGATGGCAAGTACATGTGGTGATACTTCACTTCAAAGGATATGCTTTAGCTCTATCCAGGATGATATAAGAGGGGCTAGTTCACCATTGTTTTTTGTAGTTGAGTAGTATTCCATGGTACACATATACCACATTTTATTAATCCACTCATATATTGATGGGCACTTGGGTTGTTTCCACATCTTTGCAATTTTGAATTGTGCTGCCATATACATTCCAGTGCAGATGTCTTTCTTATAGAATGTCCTTTTTTTCCTTTGGGTAGATGCCTAGTAGTGTGATCGCTGGATCAAATGGTACATCTACTTTTAGTTCTTTGAGATATTTCCAAATTACTTTCCACAGGGGTTGTATGTAATTTTTACATGACCTGATGACTGCTATCCTTTTTTTCTATATTTTAGACCCTACATTGGATATTTGCTTAAAGTTTGCTAATAAGCATCACCACTGTGGAACAAGAGGTAACTATGTTACAAAGTATTCTGGATATTTAAAAGACAATGGAGAATCTAATAAGTGAAAATTATGTGTCTAAAAGCACTTTCCTAACATGTCTTTTACCTGACATCTGTGTCCTTCAGAAATTGCTCTAGGCTGAAGGATGTTGACTTGAACAAGGTTATACACTCCTGGACAACCTATACTTAATGACCAGCTAATAAAAGGATATAAAGTACCACTGACCTTGTCTAAGTTATCACAACTTTGAAGATACATTATGGCTCTTTTTAGGATCAATTGAATTATCTATTGCAAATACATCCCAATTCAATTACCCCAAGCTCAATTCTGCTTTCACTCCCCAATAAACCTCTTTTACTGAGATCTCAGAATGTGTTTCCCAGGCAACTCCAATAGAGTAGTTCTTTTTCTCTCCATGATTAGTAGCAAAATGGGCCTTAGAAGGAGAAAAAGTAGAAAATCTAACATGCAAAGGTCATTCCTATAATACTAATGTAATACGTTTTCAAGGATTTTCCCTTCATTCATCAGATCTCTAATAAGGACTTCCTATGTTCCAAGTGCCTTACTAAATTTTGAGCAATATGCTAACTATGTCACGTTATATTCTTGTCTACACACCTTCAGTAGATTTTTGGTTCTGCCCTGCGGATTTGGTTCATTTTTAGTTCACTCATTTCTCTACTTTCTAGGCCTGCTTCACATTATGTCCTTCCGTCATCAAATCTCTACCGTATTTTCCCCTCTTCTTCACTCTTATGTTCATTTCCTCTTTCATTGAAAAAAGCAATCATAGGATAACCTTGCAAATTTCCACCAGGATATTCACATATAAAAGCATTTCAACCCAGAAAGACATTCTGGCTTTCCTCTTATTGCTATACCTGAACTCACGGGACTCCTACCTAAGGAAAATCCCTTCATTTATTTCTGAATTTCACTGTTCCTCATCTTGTTGAAGTCCTCACTCTCAGTATCTCTCTCAGTTCCGTATCATAACATTTTTCCTTTCTGATACCATCAGCATACAAATATAATGTCATTTCTCCCATTAAAAAATAAATTTCACTTTCCCTAACCGTGTATTCCCATAGTGTCTCCAAATACGTTCATATCTTCCTCTCTCAAACTCATTCTAGCTGAGTTTTCACCCAACCAGTTCATCAAACCAGTCTTGTTAAAGTCATCAAATTTTATACTTAATCCAGTCATTCTGGAACTATTATTGATATTTGAATAATTTTTCACTTCCTCTTTCTAAAAATAAAACAAAATAAATATCATTTTGGCTTCAAGGACATCACATCTTTTGTTACTTTTTTATTTTAGCATATTATGGGGGTACAAATGTTTAGGTTACATATATTGCTTTTGCCCCATCTGAGTCAGAGCTTTAAGCATGTCCATCCCCCAGATGGTGCACACCACACCCATTAGGTGTGAATATACTGATCCCCTCCTCCCCACTTCCACCTGCCCGATACCCGATGAATGTTACATGTGCCCTTAAGTGTTGGTCAGTTAAGTCAGTTATTACTAATTAGATGGTAAGTACATATGGTGCTTGTTTTTCACCCTTGTGGGAAAAAAAAAAGAAGCTCAGAAAAATGGTGGATAGAATTGTTTTGGTTAAGGGAATAATTATTCATTATATTAGTTGTGGAAGAAGGTGAAGTAAATCAATTTGCAAGTGGATCATGTATGACTAAAGCAACTGAAGCTTTACTAAAGAAGATATAAGACCAGATCATTAGTTGTTGAGGCAAAACTCATCATGTCTAGGTAAATTTTGTTGTTATATCTTTAATGAAGCTGCTTCAGTTATCTGATGTGACTCTGATCGGATAAGCACCTTAAAAATATTTGAAAATATCTTAAAGTCCTCTTCTCATTCTCATTCCAATTACTTCAGCATTTGACATAATACTGTAAATGTATTTAACTTATAGCCTCAGTTTTTTAAAAAACTTTTGAAAAAGTCTTGTATAAAACTCCATTTAATTTCACAGATTTTGATCATGCCTTTGTATTCACTATCAAACTCAAAAGTCAAATGTATAAAACATCACTTCCTTGGGGAGAGGTGGAAAACAAAACACTAAGCATAAGTATATGTGAATATTTTATGATTAATTATTGCATAGATATGCTATACCAAATACAAAACATGCATGTTATTATATAGTCTCTCAATTGAGTGTGTGCAATCTATTTATAATATATATAAATACATTTGTTCATATGTAATAAAAATACAAAATAATGTCCATAACTTAGCTTTGGTTCCCCACAAAACGAAAAGCTGGAAAAAAAAGGCAATTTATTACATATACACTTCCACAGAAATAAGAGTAAGGGAATGATGTGGGAATCATGTAGGAAGTAGACCACTAGGAAGATGTATTTTCAAACCAAGCATAAATTGACTAGAGACTATATCTATAACTTTTTCAGAATAGTCATTTAGAAGGGATAAGGGCAAAGAATTTAACCTGGAGTCCTATTGCCTATTGGGCAAATTTGTTGTTGTTGTTTTTGTTGTTTTTCCCATAGTATGTTACTCTGCATACATCTGGATTGCACATGCCTGTGCGTGCTAGAAGCTGATTGGCATATCACACCATACTGTCAAACAGAACATCCTAGTGTAAAAGGCAAGAGTTGCTTAAAGTGGATTTGAGGTGAAGCACCATTCAGAACCCAGTCAGATATGGTCAGTGCAATGAATGGTGAACCATAGTAAGTATGTAAAGGTCCCAGAGTCAAATGAGATAGAGTGGAGCTGAAGATATGCATGAGAGGTATTTGATACAGAAGAAAATTATATCAGTTTCTACAAAGAGGGTTTTATTTTTTTGTATACCATTTAAGATTGTAAAAATAGAAAGATGAAAATAACCACTTTAATAGAATTTTTGTTAAAATTAACCACAAAAAACCCACTGAATTAATTTTTTATAGAACCAGTATGAACCATTTTAAACAAGAAGAAAAAGTTTCCAGAGAGATTAATTGATTAGCTATTTTGTGGCACAATAAAGACTAAAATCTATATATTTCCTACTCTGTTTCCCTCATCAATCTTAAACTAGAAAAATGCATGTTGGTTGTAGGAAATGTAAACAGACCCTTTAATACTTCTCCCTTCCAGAGATAAAATCTAATATCTTCACCTCAAGTATGAGCCAAAAGTAATACTGTGTGACTTGAGACTAGGTCATAAGAAGCACTGCAGCTTCCAATTTGGACTCACTTTCTCAGGCTCACTAACTCTGGAGGAGGCCATGTACCAGGTTAAGAATAGGCTCAGGCAGCTCAATGAAAAGGCCCATAGTGGAAGGAACTGAGGCCTCCAGTGAGCCTTCTTGGGTGTGGATGCTTTATCCCTATTTAAGCCTTTCATATGATTGTAACATCTTGACTGCAACTGGAGAGACACTGAGTCAAAACCAAGTCAGAACTAAGCCGCTCCTAATATCCTTATTCTCAGAAACTGTAAGATAACAAATGTTTGTTATTTTTAAATATTGGGGGTAATTTGTTATGCTGTAATAGAATACTAATACATTTGTCTACAATATTCCTTGAAATGTTTTTCTTTTCCCCATCAATCCTATACAGGAGTCCAAAACCACCTTATGCCTTATAGAAAATATTAATTGCCATGGAAGACTTGCTTTAAGCTGTGATCTCAAAAGTATTGTTTTATCTTAATTTCCTTGCTTTTTTCCAGGCTTATAGACCCATCTGCACACATGTTCTGAACAAGTTTTTCTTGCTTAGTACACACCTGGTTGCATTTAACTTGAGTTCTCTATCTGGATTTCTTCTTATTTCTACCCTTCTCTGATACTTTTCATACATGTATTTGTTACTGTCAGCTATTTCCCTGGATTCTGTTCTTATCCATAATTCCTTCTACTTTGTCCACTTTCTTATGTAAGTTAAACTTTTCTCAGATCATTCAAGACTATTATTCTCAAAGTGAGTTTAAGAAAAATGTAATGTAAAACATGCTTATTTTAAGGATAGTTTATAAAATGACTTACATTCAAACTATGTTCTCTTTATATATAACAAAATATTGATTGAAATTGACTATATGTGAGTTCTACTTAAAGAATGCACCGTCATTCTTAAGTATTTTCCCAAAAACTAAATAGCATGAAATGATAGTTGCTATTTGCCTCAACCTGAAATTCTTGCAAACTATACATATGTAATATATATATAATATAGTACACATATAGAATATATATGAAAGAGAGGTAGAAAGAGGGAGAGGGTCACATATTTGATCTGTGCATTCTCATGTGCTCAGAAAAAAGATAGAGAAAAGACATTGAAAAATTCCTATTTCCTATGTTTTACATTTTAGAGGTTCTTAGTAAAAAGCCAAACTCAAACAGTTGATTTGCAGTTTAAATGATTTTTTCAGCATATTATCAGGGTACAAATGTTAAGGTTATGTATAATGCCCTTGCCCCTTTACCCCCTTGAGTCAGAGCTTTAAGTGTGACCATTCCACAGACAGTGCACATCTCACTCATTATGTGTAGGTAGTATTTCACAAAAAAAACATGAGAAAACATATTGATAAAATATAGCTACATTTATTAGACCTAGTATAGTAAGGGAAAACATTAAAAACAGTCTTAGTAGCATCTTGGTAGGAGACATTTAGGGGATGATATTTATAGAGTTTTAGATTCTGGTACCAGGTGGCTTAATGCAGGTTCTTCTAGGCAGGACATTGATTGGGACTGGGCAAGTTTTGTGACATAAAAATTTAAGATTGGAAAATACAGCAAGGTGAAGCTTTTAAAGGGAATATTGATAAGTAAACCACAATTTGACTAGTGTGCTATTGACCCAGGTTAGCAATTTATTGTTCTGATATGAGAGCTATTTGCCCAGGTGAGGGAACCATTTACCTATATATATATATATATTGGTTTAGAGAAATTTTCTTAAGCAGAGTGAAATTATTAATCTACAGTCTTATATTCCTGGAGAAAAATTTCCTGGAACAAATGGTTGTCAGATTAATGTATATGACCTAAATTTTCATTCTTGAATATTAAGCTATATGGAAGCATTTTGTTTAAACTCTTAGAAGCTTGTATATTTTATGGACTGTTGTACCTCATTTCACCAATTTACTTTAAAAATGTATATGCTTATTTGGGCTGCTATTAATATTTTCAGAAAATAATGAGTATAAATTTTTACATTATTTTGAATTAGAAATTAGGAAACTATGTTCCAAGAACCAAATCTTTTCTCATGTAAAATTTTTTACTGAAGCAACAGTCACACCCATTCATTTACGTATTGTCTATGGCTACGCTTGCATACAAGGTACCAAACTAGCTGCAACAGAGACCTTATGGTCTCTATGCCTAAATCATTTACTTTCTGGTCCTTTATAGAAAAAGCTCACCAATCCCTTTGTCAATTGCTTAAGTAAATTTGTAAAATTTTAGTTTGCAGAGTTCACTATGAAAATATTTGTAACTAGAATGAAAAGAAATGATTTCTTCTATAAAAAGTAAGATTTTGACAAAATCTTGCCATTCTCAATATTATCATGTGATAAGTAGTACCTTGCATATTAAGTAGTGGATATGTTATTTACAAAATATGATACATTTGAACATATTAGAATATTGGTGTTTTCAACCTATTGCATTATACTACATATAGATATAAAGCTATCACAATATTTAAACATAACACATTTGTGATAGTGTCTTGAGACTGAAGATCGGGGTATGGAATAATCAAATGATAATTTCTAAGACTAGAATAAGCATGTGCAAGAATGAGATAACAAATGTCCACATGATTTAAAGTTATAGAATTAAGATAAAACAATCTTAAAATATGTTAACAATAAAAGGATTTTTCTCTGAATAGAGACCTATTTTCATTCAAAATTTTAAAACTCACTTTTATTTCAATGTTATTTAAGAAGGAAGAGCCCTTTCCCTAAAGCAGGTTTTTATGAGACATATGTATTCTTTAAATTGCGTTCCTATTTCCTATGTAAATCTCTTTTCCAGGAGGTCTAATGAAGCTACCAAAGCTAAGACCCCCAAAAGATGTTAAACCAGCTGAGCAAATGTAAACTTTCAGTAAGAACGGATCTCATGCATATTTCATATGTAGAAGAAAACTGTGCAAGGTAATCACTTGCCCTTTCCCTGATATTTCAGGCTGCAGAAAATAAAAAGGAAAAATGCATAAAAGAAGGGCCTCAAACAATCCTTTGAAAGCACATCTGGTGAGACTGTAAGAATGCTGTGGTTGTTGAATTTTGTTTACATATTTATAAGCTGCATGTTTCTTGCTATGGTACAAGTTACAAGATTCCACTTTTTTATTATTCAGATATTCAGTCTTTGGGGCCTAAAAATTTCATATCTTGTAAAGTAAATCAATTTAAAAACAAAACTAAAATACCTCACAATATCTTCAATACAAGCTGTAAATGTTTTCATAGCAAACTATGATTGCTGTCAATCTTGGTACATAGATTTGAGATTGTACTCACAATCTCAAGAAGTGTTATCAAAAATACATCCACAGATAAAGAAAATATCTAAATGTCAAGCCTATGAAGGACCATTTATGTGACCCAGGTACATATCAAAATATATGTTTTTTTCTTTCAGAGAAAAGGCTGGGAAATTTTCTCTCAGAATAACTAGATGAGTGCTATACACCTGGTAAATACATGTTTAACTGAATTAAAAGTGGAAATGTGTATTTAGCATAAGCTTGATGGTCAAAATAGAGTGATATTCTCTGAGGAAATCCTAAGAAACAATCACTGTGTTCCTGAATACTGGAACAGTAGGCTGAGTCTCACCCAGACTACAAGGGCTAATTGCCATGAAGCAAGGTGATTTTCCATTTTATAACATCTTTAGACATGTTATGGATAAATGTTCGTATCCCTTCAAAATTCATATGTTTAAATATAATCCAAAATGCAATTGTATTTGGAAATTTGGGCTTGTAATTCAGTCAGGAGGGTGTCACACTCATGAATGAGATAAATTCCCTTTTGAGAAGATGACAGAGAACTATTAATAACTTTCTCTCTTTATGTCATGTGAAGATAAAAAGAGAAGTCAGCAATCTGCACCTCATAAACAGGCCCTCACCTGAACCCAACCATGCTGGTACCCTGATCTCAGATTTTCAGCATTCAGGACGTGAGAAATTTTTTTGTTGTGATTTAAGCCACTCAATCTATGGTGCTTTGTTATAGTTGCCTGAACTAAGGAAATACCCAATTTAATTTCTTAAGAGACAATTTGAATGAAGAGTTTATTTTGAATGAACAGTTTCATGAACAAGGACAAAAGTTTAATTTGTCAATGAGAGCCCTTAATAATTGAACAGGAACCCAGGTTACAAGCAACTTAAACAATTTATAAATTTTTAGTTGTCTCTTGTTAGATTCTTTTTTTTTTCCCTATAAGTTGCAATGGAATTAGAGAGTTGAGGAAACACCATCTTCTATAAATTCAGACAGATGTTGGAGGAGAGAGAATTTCAAGGTGTAAGTGGGTGGTAGCAAGCACCAGGAGAAAAAAGTAGACTGAGCTTGATGACCTTGCTATAAAAAACATTTTTTAGTATGAAAAGAGTAAAGTAGCTGAAAAGTAAAACATTTATTGGTATTTCTTACAACACATTTAAGCCTTTTATCACATTTATGACAATGTTAATTTAATGACAACATGCCTCCTTGATGAGGTCAGACTTTGTCATGAAGCTGAGGTTATCTGGTTGTGTAGCATTTCTTTTTAGATATACACTTGCATTAGTTTATTAATGCTGCTACAAGTTTCCACAAACGTATTGGCTTAAAACAAAACAAATGTATTATCTTATGGTTCTGGAAGCCAGAAGTCTAAAACAGGTTGGCAAGGATGTGTTCTTTTGGATGCTATGGAGATAAATTCACTTCCTTGTCTTTTCTGGATTCTAGAAGTCACCAATTTCCTTGACTTTTATCCCTGAATTATTCTAATCTTTGCTTCCTTTGTTACTTCTCTTTAGCTGACACTGACTCCCCTGCCTGCCTCTTATAAGGACTTTTGTTATTACATTTAGGTTACCTGGATATTTCACGATCATCTCCCCATATCAAGGCCCTTAATTTAATCACACATGTAACATCCCTTTCACCATTGACCACCCCATCATGTATGGTCAATTGTTTATAGTTTCCAGTGATTAGGATATTACATCTTTGAAGGGGAGAGCATTATTCTACCATAATCATTATTTACTTATACTTTTCTGTGTTCCCCTTCACTAACCACTTATTTACTTCCCATATATAAAATATTTACTGCAAATGTGATTCTATATGCAGTAAATTCCAGCAGGGGAGGGCTGTATCTCCTTTTGTCCCCCAGTGAATTCCAAGGACTTTGGACCATGCCAGATACATAGTAGTGTTCGCATTTGTTAGAGTATAATGCCTTATCTGAAACCTTCAAATTTTAGTAGTTTAATATATTGAAAGTTTATTTCTCACTCATGCAACAGATTCCACAAATGTCAAACTGGTACCCTGCTGTAGACGGTGACTTTGAGCTATAGCAACTGAAGCCCGTGGACTTCTCCATTCCTGAAGTAAACAACAGGGATCCTGGATAATTGTAAAGGATATTTTTATAGCTTCAGCATAGAAGTGGCTGAAGTCACTTTCATATTTGATTGACCAGAATTGGCTACATGACCCTGATGGATTGCCAGGAAGTTTCAAAATGTATTCTCCCACTAGCTCAGAAAGGTAAGGATAACTAGATATTGTGAACACTAGCACACTCTATAAATATTTGTTGAATAGAGAATGTGATGAGAATAGGGAACAGTAAAGAAAATGCAGTTATGCCATGAAAACTTTTTCCTAAACAGTCAAATCCCAAACACATAAATCAATATTCTTCCCCTCAAACTGGAACTTTAGGGAGCTTGAGAGTATAGGATAATATTTTTTGATATCAGAAGATTTGTCTTAAAAATACATTGGATTTTTGAGTCCTACTCCATAATTTATTGATGTATGATTCAATATAAAACTATGAATCTTTTTCAATTCCAAACCTCAGGGAATGTATTATACTTAGTTTATTCTCTGTAAGAATGCCAAGTTTAAGAAGCACAAACATATTAATTAACCAATTATGGGCAATGAAATTCCAATCTAGATAATTTAGGACTCAGAGTTGAAAGTGGTACATAAATTTTATCTAGTATGAGTTTTATTCAGTTTAAATTCACCAGAGATGGAATTTCATTTATGTACTTGACCTATCTGTATATATAATAGCATGTAGGCTTCCTACCATTAAATCCTACTGATACTTCTATATATTCATTTTTAAATTTTCATTCCCTCAATAGTTTTAAATACTCATAAATTCCATAATCATTTTTTTCTCTCTCTATGTTGCAAGTGCCCATGTACTGTTTTTAAAAAGAGTTGAAAGGACTTCTGAAGTCATATAAAACACATAAGCTTGTCCTAGGAAGTATTGAGTATTCAATGAGTACTATTACCACCACTACCAAAATAGTGTTCAAATTCATATCTAGGAATCTTAAAACTAAGATGAGAATCCAAATGGGTGATTCTCACATCATAGCTCTTTCCAATCAGCAAAACCTAACTTCTTCTTGTTTTGGTAAAATTAGTGTAATAGATATCAATGTATTTGCTATTATTTTTCTAGTGTCTCATCCTCTGATTCTGTGATAAAAATTTTAAAGTGAAATTTATTTATATGGATCTAATTCACTTTTGTCCTACATTATCCATAAGTACATTTCCTTTTAATTTTCTAGAATAATAGAAGCTGTTCTCTACTTCTCCATTCCAGACCACTTCCTAAGCTTTTCTATATTCATTATATATTTCTAAATCAAATTTTCATGGGGTATCATTTCCCACCTTTCATCTCCTTTGGTACATTTCCCCACATAATAAGATTAAGTGTCATGCAAAGAAAAAGTAGTCATTGATACAATTAGGCTTGAGATGGATTTTAGCATATATTCTTTTTCAGAAAAGACAGAAAACTGGCTCTCAATTTGAAATGAGAAGACAAACATTTGACATGATGCCCAATTTGGCTATGGAGCAAACTGTCAGCACAGATAGAATTATTATTATATTTCCATGAGCTGAAGACAGCAACTATTCATGTCAATTTAATTTATGTGTCTGAGCTATACCTGTAAATGTGTACACATGTATGCTTATGACTGAGGAAACACATTAATACAGGAGTCATATGAATAAACACATATGGCTTTATATTTTATCTTGATTATCTAAATGTAATAGCACAAACTAATTAGGATATATATGTTTATATATACATATTTATAATTATTACATTTTTATGAACATAAGAAAGATATATAGTATAAATGAATATTCTTTTTAAAATCAATCATTAGTAAAAGAAAATGCAAAAGTATTATTAACTCACTTAGCAACAAAGTTGGAATATTAATAAAATCCAAAAATCTCTCCTATGAATCTATATAACAGACATAATTTATTTCAATTATGTTTTGAATTGATTTTATCAAGAATCTCATCACTAAGAGATAATATATCTCATAATTATTTTCATCTGCTATCTCTGCTTTTCTAGAAATTGCCCTCCACAAAAGCCAAAATAATAAACAAATAATAGCTAGGACCTGAATTCTGTGTTCTTAATCATAAAAAACATATACTGATGCTTTTATTTTTAACAATAAAAAATGCAGTGAAATATGATAAACTGATGACCTTTTATATATGATGTATGTTAGTGTGCATGAGCTCTGTCAATTATTAGATAATTCTTTATGGCAGGGAAAGTTCTTCTTTCATATAATTGGGTTGGTCAGTGCTTCTACAACTCTATATTAAAATGTCTTTATCTCAGTCTCCTTTGTCTCATAACTACTTCTTTGTAAGTCCATTAAATCTTCAAGCTGACTTTCATCAAATTTAATTTTATTTGGATTGAATTGTCCTAAGAGGCAGATTTATCTTGAAACATAAGATCTTTTTAAGAATTTTTTTAGTTGTGAAGTGATTGGTATTAATTATTATATTATCAACATAGTCAATATTTCAATTATTAAAATACTTGAAATTATTTAAAAATTTTATCTAGTACACTCTTGCCCCGTTTTGCTACAGAAACTTAAATATTCAAAAGATGGGTGCCAAGAAAATCAGATACACTATCATGCATCTTTTATTTGTAAGTAATCTCTCATAGTTCAGCTTTATGACATGATTGCTTTTAGATTTTAATGTAATCTCAAATCTGGAATCTCACTGTAGAAATCCTAATTTATCATTTGGTATTAAATATGATCCATTGAGAAATGCTGGGAGAGTTGGAATTTGTGATGAAATAATACTTTAGCCTTGCTAAGTCAGTGTCTCAAAGCCATATATCAACTTTCAGTATTATCTAGAGTGATACGTGGTGCTCACTTCCATTCATGCACCATTTTCAGTGTTGCACAAGTTAATGACCACTTTCATTTCTGTCTCATTAATAAAAAGTAACTTACAAATTCTCAGAAGATTGAGAAATCATCTAAATCTTTAGGCCAAAATGTATTGTTCTGCACTATTTCTGAAATATAATTCATGTTTCCTTATCTATGTATCTTTTCTGCTCTTAGGTAGCTACATATGGTTAATACTTTTTTTGTTCAAATTCATCTGATACTTTTTTTCACAGGGGTAGATCCTGACCACTAAGCTTTATTTCGTGTTCTTGACATCATGGAAACAGAGCAAAGCAGAACTACACATAGAAAATCACTATGTCTTGCTAAACTGAAAAGAATCAATTCTTCGATTTTTCTCTCATTCAGTGAGAAATACTGATAGGCTAACTGGAACAGTGATATCTCAAAAATTGAATTGGGCATCTCTAGCATCAGCCAGGTTGTGTTATAGACTCCTGATTCTTCAATCCAGTAGCATTTCTCCTTTGTGAAAGTAACTGATAAAAACTCTAATTTTATAGTTTATTTCACCATTAGAAATCAAATGCAGGACAGATACAGGGATATTTTTTATAAGTATTTGAATTGATACTCTGAGTAATTCAGAACAGCAAACTTACTAAATGCTAGTAAGTAAATATAATTCAAATTTTCTTCTCTTCACATTCTGAATAGATGATATTTATTGGGAAAGTGCTTTAAGTCTAAAAAGGTTATCTGTCTATCTATCTATCTATCTATCTATCTATCTATCCATCCTTTAATCAAATTGTGTGACCAGAAGTTTATACACTTGAAGTACTTGATTTTGGCTGCTTAAAACATGTCATTAATTGCAATTTGTTTTGATGATCTCATCTTTTACCAAAAGATACTGAGAAACAGATGTTAATCCTGATTCTCTGGAAATAACCCAGATCCCCAAACATCGAATTTTTGATATCTGCTGAGCATAGTGAGAATTATTTAAATTTTTGTTTGAGAAGAAAATTTGTGAAAGGGAAATTCCAGTAAATGTGAAAAACCATAATGAACACTAACATATATTGAATGTTGACTGTGTGCTATTTATTCTGTCAAGTTACTTTCATATGATATTGATTTTATTTATTTTCTTTTTAGTTGACAATGCAAGGTCAGAAAATTTATGCAAATTTTCCAAGGTCACATAATATTTGAATCAAGTCTTGAGCTGTGACATAAAACTACACCCATCTTATTCAAGGAACAAATCTTTTGTTATATTATACTGCCTATTATCTTGATCGTGTGTTTTTACTAACTAATATTGGTTCCAAATTTCTTTAAAGGCACTATCCTGGTGAAGTAGGCAGCATTTTATATGAAATTAAAGTATTCTCCTAGGATTTTTTTTTTTATTCTGAACTCCATCATCACTCCCAATTAACAATTTAAGTGGGGAGAGAGGCAAGAGGAAAAAATGACATGTGACTCTTTCCAAATATTAGAAGGCTCTGGCTCACTTATCAGATCTTTCACATGAGGAATTGACTCTAGAAAGAAGTTATGCAAAAAAGACAAAGGCTCCACAATAATAGCAGCTTAAGGATTTTTTTTTTATCACTTCTACTTCTTCCTAGTATACATAACAGGCTCTGGAGAAGTAACATATAGTTACACATACCCACACACATACGTGTACATGCACACACACAATTTACTCAAAAGCAAAAGAGAAATTTGGTTGAAATATTTTTTTCACTAATATAATGACCTTTGTAACAACGAGAGCTAATATTATTGAAGACCCAATTACTACGTGCCAATTTTCCATGTATTAACTCCTGGTGTTCACAATAACTCAGGTATTGATGGTGTACCAGTGGTCAGACATTATCAGTAGAAGACCCTTATGCTAGGTAATAACGAAATGCAGTGTCAATAGAGAATATAGAAACCATAGTAAAACCAACTAAAAAGCAGTTTGCATTTTAGCACTGTATACCGGTAATTTTAAACTATGAGTGAAAAAATACTCCTCCACTCCTCCCCAATTTATCCTTCATCTTAAAAATATAGAAATTGGAACTTAGAATGTTTGAATAATCCATCTAAAGATACCTATACAATAAATACAATATTTGATCTCCAAAATATTTAAATTGTATTTTGAATTTTTTTTACACCATGACGACTTCTGACAAGCTTTGTATATCTTTAAAGAATTTTGGTCAGTTTTACAAATTATTTGCAGAGGTTTTGCTTTTTTCCATTTAAAATATTTCTAATTCTAATCCGTTCTGTATCATTCATTTACAATACTATATATATTTTGTAATTATCAGAAGAAATAGTCAGTGATATCTTCTCAACCACTTCACCATTCCAAAACATAACTTAGGAGTAGGCATACAACTGAATGTTGTCTAGTGCATTATGAGTCTGCTGGAAAAATTTTGGGAAAAGAATTCTCAATTTCAAGAGAGCAATGCAAAATATGCACACAAATTCATCTTTTTACTCCAGATGTTTCTGTGTGTACATATACCTGAAACTGCTGTAGCTAGTTTGTAAACATGAGGAAGTCAGCCCAAGGGAAAAAAATCACTTATTCATTCTTTCATTCAACAACAACTATTTTGTGCCAAGCACTGTTCTGTGTGCTGGGGATGCTAAGAAGACAAAAAGCTCTAGTTTTTCAGATCTTATGTCAAAAACATATAGTGTGTTCAATAATTTTAAAGGCTTAGGAAGAAAATTAAATATTGGGAGGGAAAAATAAGTGTTGGTTGGGGTAGAGATTTTGATTTCAGGCAGGGATGTCAGTAAAGAGCTTATAGAGAAGGTAACATCTGAGCAAATGTAAAAGTTTATTATGGGGCTATCTGAAAGGAATAACATTTTTGAAAGAAAAAAATCAACGTGAGTCTTAACATAGGATGTGTTGCTATATTCAAGTAAGAAGGGAGAGATTAACATAGTTAAAATAGGGTGAGATAGATATTGACCATTTTTAGGACTATGGCTTTACCCTTATGGAGATGAAAAGCTACTTAAGAGGTTTGACCTAAGCATACAGATGTTCTTGCTTGTTTTTAACATGGTCACTCTGTCTTTTGTGTTGAGTATCAGATCTCGATTTTGGGAGATGTACATTTATCTAAAGATTGAATTTAAAACCTTGTGAAATCATTATGTGAACTAATGTAGACAGATGAGAAGTACAATTACTGAGTGCTGGGGGTTCCTCAATATTTTTAGATCATTGAGATAAGAAGCATCTTTCAAAATGTACTTAGGAGGAGTAGTTAAAGGATTAGGAAGAACACCAGGAGAGTCTGGTATCCTGGAAGCCAAGAGGGAAAAAGATTCAAGGAGGAGACTGTAATTATCTATGTCATATGTGGCTGATATATCAAATAAATTTGGATCAAACATTGAACTTTGGATTTGCAATGTGTGTAGATCATTTCTGACATGGTAGTAAGAGCATATTTTGGAGTTTTGGGTGTAAGGATCAGGTTATAGTAAATTATAAAGCAAATTGGAAGACAACATTGCAAGGAGAGTTGCTATGAAAGGAAGGAGGAAAATGATATGATAGCTGGAATGATAAGGAGAGTCAAGAGGATGTTTGTTTGTTTGTTTTAAAATAGGAGAAAGAAAAACGTATATTCTGGTGGGAATTATATAAATAAAAGGAAATAATTATTCAGTAGAGAGACAGAATAATTGATAGAGTGATACATTTAGATGATTGAAAGGGATGGCATTCATTCTAAGGAGAATGAATGCATTACTGGAGTAGGAAAATATAATGAGCCACTGGTGCCATTAAAGGAAACTTAATTAGAGTTAGTGGTCATCAGTTTAATTGGCTGCATGTCAGAATTGTTGAGTTTTTTTCTTCAGTCAAGATGAGCTTCAGGGTTTCAAGTATGATCATGGCAGAGAATTGGATTTAAATGAGAAAATGAGTGAACCAAAAGTGTATAAAGAAAGATTTTGAGACAGTCGAGAGTGCCTGTAAAAGGAGTAATGACGATGTTTAAGCATAGAACATAAGCAGTATATGGAGTGATGTGAGGACATGAAGTAGATTACGCACAGTGAGGTGGTTTGGCAATGATATATAACTTCTGGTGAGGTAAAGGGAGTGCTTACACTAAGGTAGTAGATGAGTACACTGGAAAGATGGTAGACTAAGAGATGGGGATCTATGAAAATGAGGTTATGGAGTTATCAGAAAAGGCAAGGTCTGTTAGAAATATTGGGATGTGTAATTGAAATTGAGCATAGGAAAAAATATCCTTGTTTCTTAATGACATCTTTGGGTGAATCAATCAATTAGTTTTGTAGACTACCTCACCTCTGTATGCTATTACGTATGAAGGAAAAATGCAGATTCCCCACCATATAACAGACACACTGTGCTAGGCTGGAATCCTCAGCCAAGTTGTTAAAAAGTAGGTTAGACCGGTACCAAGATAACTCCTGGGCCCAGGAAAAGTGTGTAGAACTTTCTTGGATGCCTTAGCACTTTCTTGCTCTGAAAAGGCTGGCTCAAATGTTCCCTGACTGCTTTAGAGCTGCTTTGGCTATCTTATAGTGCTCTTTAGCTAATTGTAATACTAAAACCCCCTCCTCGTGGAAAATTGTAGTATCATTAACATAATGTGGGTTACATGGCAGTGCCTGATGATGGTATTGCACTTGCTTGATTTGTTTCATTGTGAACAAGCAAAGAAAAAGCGTGAAAACGCTACATTATTCATTGGGAAGAGATTTAAGGTAACACCACAGGGTGGGTAGATGGGGAAGAGATTTAAGGTAACACCACAGGGTGGGTAGATGCAGATTTTGCACACAGATAAGCTCCTGTGGAATAAATACCTGTGCTGCCCAGGAACAAGCATCCTTGTAACTATGTAACTAAACTGGACTCACCAAGCTGGTCTTGTCTGAGTCATTTTTGGTCTCTTGGCTTCCTCTTAGTTTGGGGAGTGGTATTCTATACTGTTCTGGATTTCTCCCCAAAACAATATATGACAGAAATTTTTATACTCTTTGAAAAGATTAAATTTTGGTTGTCTGGTATTTGCATCCAAAAAAGTCAATACTGAGATAGTGCTAAAACAACAAACCTAAATAATGTACAATTATCTAGGATTAGATTAAATCAAATGAATAACAAATAATGGAGTAATTGAAGCAACCTACAAGTCTAAAAATTGGAGAAGATAAAAATAACTAAATGTCCATTATTATTATGAGATCAATTATAAGAATTTATATTAAGATAAAGGATTCTTATCTTGAGCAATCAAGCTTTCAATAATAAGGGTATTTTGTGTGTTGACAGTTGATATACCTATGTAACATCATGTATGTATATTAGAGTGCATGTTTTTTATATAATCATGGCTGTTCCTCATCCAAATTCAGGACAAATGGAGGCCTAGAGATGAAAATTATTAACAATTTTGTAAACAACAATTAATAAGCACTATATTTTACGTACATATAGGTATTTATAACTTTTGAAAAAGTAAGCTATGTATACATATACACCAACATTTACACATCCATTAATTTAATCAACTGCATATAGAGATTATTCTAACCATTATAAAAGCAGCAAAGACAAGAAAACTCTCAAGTTCACAGTATTTCAAATAGTATAAAAATTATGGAAAATTATAAGTAATAAAGGAATCCAAAATATACTATGTATGTATGTGGACTCTATGGTCTACAGATAATAGGTTTTTGTTTTGTTTTGTTTTGTTTTTATTTTTTTTATTTTAGCATATTATGTGGGTACAAGTGTTAAGGTTACTTATATTGCCCATGCCCCCCTCCCCCTAGAGTAAGAGCTTCAAGCATGTCCATCCCCTAAATGTTGCACATCTTATTGTGGTTGTATATACTCCTCCCCCCTCCTACCCTCCCAACACCCAATAAATGTTACTCCTATATGTCCCTATATGTGTCCTATCAACACAATAGGTGTTGATCCATTAATACCAATTTGCTGGTGAGTATATGTGGTGCTTGTTTTTCCATTCTTGAGATACTTCACTTAGTAGAATGGGTTCCAGCTCTATCCAGGAATATACAAGAGGTGCTATATCACCATTGTTTCATAACGCTGAGTAGTATTCCATGGTATACATATAGCACATTTTATTAATCCACTCATGAATTGATGGGCACTTGGGTTGTTTCCATAGCTTTGCAATTGTGAATTGTGCTGTTATAAACATTCGAGTGCAGGTGTCTTTTTCATAAAGTGACTTTTGATCTTTTGGGTAGATGGCCAGTAGTGGAATTGCTGAATCAAAATAGGTTTTTATTATCTTAATTTTTTCTCTCTAATTCATATGTTTCTATTCTTTCTATATGTATAATTCTCCATTATTTTACCTCCTAATATTATACCTCCTCAAATATTTTGTGTCTATGTTACATGATGGTTACTCAAACCTAAAACATTGAGTCATAATCTTTTTGTTGGTGGAGGATCTTGCCTCTGTGTCAATAGCTTCTGATTGATCAGGGTGATGGTTGCTGAATGTTAGAGTGCCAGCAGAAAATTCTTAAAATAATACGACAATAATGTTTGCTGCATCAATTAACCCCTCCTTTCATGAAAGATTTTCTGTAACATGCAATGCTATTTGAAAGCATTTTACCCAGAATTTTTTTAAAAATTAGAGTTAATTCTTGCAAATCCTGTTATTGCTTTATCGACTAAGTTTATGTTATAAAATCATTTATTATCATTTCAACAATGTTCACAGCACCTTCAACAGAAATAGATTCTATCTCAAGAAACCACTTTCTTCTTCAAAATTTATCATGAGATTGCAGTAATCCAGTCATATCTTCAGCCTTCACTTCTAATTCTAATTCTCATGCTATTTCCACAACATTTGCTATTACTACTGAAGTCCTAAATTCTTCAAAGTCATCCAAGAGGACTGAAATCAATTTCTTCCAAACTTCTGTTAATGTTGATATTTTGACCTCTTTCCATCAAACATAAATGTTTTTAATGGAATCTGGAATGGTGAATATTTTCCAGAATATGTTCAATTGACTTTACCCAGATCCATAAAAATTACTATCTAAGGCAACGATTGTCTTACAAAGGTATTTCTTAAATAACAAGATTTGAAAGTCTGAATTACTCTCTGATCCATGAGCTATAGAATATATATTGTGACAAAAACATTAATTTACTTGTATATCTTCTTTGGAGTTCTTAGGTAAATAGGTGCATCTTCAATAAGCAGTCATATTTTGAAAGAATGCTTTTTGTCTGAGCAGTAGGTCTCAACAATGGGCTTAAAATATTCAGGAAACCATGCTGTAAACAGATGTACTGTCATTCATATTTTGTTGTTTCATTTATAAAATTGAGCATTGACTTCAACTTACAGTCACCAGGTACATTAGCCTCTAACAAGAAAGTCAGCCTGTCCTTTGAAGCCAGACATTCACTTCTTTCTAGATATGAAAATCCCAAATGGCAGCTTTTTCCACTATGAGGCTGTTTTGTCTACATTGAAAATCTGTTGTTTAGTGTAGTCACCTTCATCAGTTATCTTAGCTGCATCATCTAGATAACTTGCTACAGCTTGTCCATTTGCTGCTTAACATTGTAATTTCATGTTATGAAGACAGTTTCTTTCCTCTACCTCAGGAACCAACCTCTGATAGCTTCAGATGTTTTCTTCTTTTTTCTTTTTTTGAGCTTACTCACCTCTCTCAGCTTTCATGCAACTAGAGAGAGTTAAGACCATGCTTGAGACTAGGCATTGTCTTAAGGGAATATTATGGCTGATTTCTATCCAGACCACTGAAACTTTCTCCATATCAGTAATAAGGATGTTTCTTTTTCTTATCATCTGTGTGTTCACTAGTACAACACTTTTAATTTCCTTCAAGAGATTTTCCTTCACATTCACAAATTTTCTAATTGTTTGACAAACTATTCCTAGCTTTCAGCCTATCTTGGCTTTTGACATACTTTCCTTGCTTTCCTCATTTTTAGTTTTTGATTTAAAGTGAGAGATATGTGACTCTTCCTTCACTTGAACACTTAGAGACCATTGTAGGGTTGTTAATTGGCCTAATTGTGTCTCAGGGATTAGGGAGGCCCTAGGAAAGGGAGAAAGACAGGCTGGCTGGTGGAGCAGTAAGAACAAACACAGCATTTATCAATGAAACTTGCTGTCTTATATATGTATGGTGTTTTCTCAAAATAATTACAATAATAACATCAGAGATCACTGACCACAGATTACCATAAAACCTTTAATATAATAATAAAAAAGTTTGAGATATTGTAAGAATTACCAAAATGTGTCACATAAACACAAAATTAGCACGTGTTGTTGGAAAATGGCACTGATAGGCTTGATCTACAAAGAATTACCACAAATCTTAAAATTGTTGAAAGCACAGTATCTGCAAAGTGTAACTAAGTGAAGTGCAATAAAATCAGCCTACTTGTATTAAGTAATGGAACTATGGAGAAACAGTTTTCCTGTAATAGATAAGATCAGGTTCAAGAACCAAATAAAATAAGAATCAGCATAGAAATGTGGCCTAACAAATGAAAAAAATGAAGACATCAATAACGGCCTTTTTCTGGGTTGTCAAAAAGAACCATAGTAATATTTGCCTATGTAGAGAATGCAAAAGAAAAGAAAATACTGAAAGCCTTGTGTAAAAGATGAAAAGTTCAATTTTAGACACGTTGAATTTAGGTGATGATGGGACATCCATCATTACATCCTAAAAATAGGGTGTAAATATGAAGCTGAAATCCGGGGACAGGTTTAAATTATTTAGAAAGTCAAGAATCTTTTATTTGGAGGTAAAGCTTTAAGCCTTTATACTAGATAAAGTTTCTGAAAGAGAAACATATGCACAGATGTGAACAGAAATCCATGGACTAAATCTTCGTGAATATCTCAGTTTAAAGGATAAAACCTTTAAACATGGTCAGTGATGTACAAAACTAAGAATAATAATAATCAGAAACCAAGAGACAAAAACTTAAAAAAGGGGAATCTTTTAAGTAATTCTGAGATTTCGGTGATAATGAGTAGGGAAAATGCATTAAGTCAGCCATTTTCCCAGAAGTATTGAGGAAAGAAAGAAAACATATTACAGGAGTGTCTGAGGAATTTATGCAATCTAACATTCAGTGTCATTTTTCTTGAATTATTCTCCAGATCTAGAGTAATGAGTTGTAGTAAATGAAAACAAAGTTGAATACTCCTTTTTGGCATTCCTCACAGCTTCTGTCAAATGCTACTACCTTCCCAGTGGGTACTTTAATTAATAACTGACTCATTTCAGTGAGAGCTCATATATAAAATCGCTTTGGGCAGTCAATGAGACAGGGGTGCATATATTGTGGATTCCCAAAAGATACATTGTTACTTTGTTATCTGATATATTGGAAAAGGATTATTAAAATGGAGCATAACATCTGTTTCCAAATTATTTGGAATAATTTGGCATATTGAGTGGAATGTACTGAAAAAAGATTGTATCTACAGCAAGGTCTACTTTTGATGGGAATGTAAACAGGTAATCACAGTTTTTGTGATGGTAGACTGAGATCTTTTTAAATTTTTTATTAACTAAATCTACTTAACATTTGGTCACATTTCAATGCCTCTAACATGGTCAGCTTCTTTCCTGCTCACTTGCTCTGCCCCACCAATAGTCTTCTTCCCTCAGATCTTCACAAGTTCACTTCTTGTCATTCAACTCTCAGTTCCAATGTCACCTACTGAGAGATTCCTTCCCTTGAGCACTGACCAATACCATCCTTTCTGTACCCACTCTGTATTCATTAGCTCATTTTACTGACTCCATAACATTTATTACCATCTGAAATGATCTCAGTCAGTTGCCAGTCACTACATTTATAATGTAAGCTCCATGATGCCACAAAGTTCACTGCTGTTTTGGCAGCACTTAGAACAATGCTTAGCATATAGTAGGTATTCAATACATATATGTGAATAAATGAATGAACTGTGAAATTTATCTATGAATCTCATCTGTGTAATAACACATATTGTCTCCCATTGGTCTCAAATGCGCCCAATCATCCTGTTAATGTCCTATAGCCATAGGCAAGAGAGGACATTTGAGAGAACACTATATAAATTTATATTATCAAAAAATATGCTTAATACTTATAAGAAAATTAGATTAAATTAAACCCAAAATATTAGTCTCTTACTCCATAGACCAATATTCATAAATTTATTTTGAGAAAAATTTAAACTTTATATTTACATTCATCTTAGGCTTCATAAAATTATGATAAATTTTCTCCTATTTGTAGATTCTTTCTTCTGCTTAACTTCTTAATGATAATAACATCAAAGACACCAAAAATAGGCTTACACGTTTTTTCTTTTTGTCATTATATTTTGTTCATTTCAAAACAATTCTGTTTATTCTATTGCAGCTCATCTTATATCTCAAGTCTTCAATTAAATTCCTAAAACAACATTTTGTTTACTCTGAAAGCATTTGGTAAATTATAAATCTCTATTCAAAATGATATCTGCAAATTGTTGAAATTATTCTATTATAAAAAGACATATTACAGTAAATCTAATAAAAAATTTCCCAATTCACATTCTTGACCTTCTGGATTTCTGATGTTTACTCACTGCATGGTACATAATATTAGTATACAGTGAACTGCTGCCAAAAAGAAGTTATTAAAATTGCAAAATCGTGATTCTCTCCTAGCTCTCTGTCATTTTAAAGCCTTCCATTATATTATTCACTTGATTCATTAAGCAATGATGATACTGTTCAACCACTAAAAGTTACAGTTAACAGAAATAATTTTTTTCTCTTGAATATTAACATATGTGAAAAATGTGACGTGATCCCATCTCTTCCACCTAAAGAACTGTTTTCAATGTCAATGGAATATAAGAGGTTATGTTTTAGGAAATTTTACACTCACTAAATTGAAGATTTAGCCAAACATGAGTAGGAAACAATATATATGTAAATTAAATTAGAAATTAACATTCAAAGTGATTAAATAAACATTTCCTTTTAATCACTAATTAGCATCTGAATTAAACCTATAAAGAGAAGCATTTATGTTTTTATATAGCTATATGGCTAGCTATATTAATTATTCCTGCTATAAATTGAACACTGTAGGTTTCTGGCTTACATTTTTTATTTAAGCCAAATATTGTTGAAAGTTTGTATATAAAATAAGAATTATTTTAACTATTTTAGCTATTGTTGAGTGGAAGCTTCCTTAAGAAGCTCCATGCTGATTAAATTGTTCATGTATGATATTGGTACTCAAAAAAATAAAGATGACCTCTTCAAAGGTGGAGAAGCAGACCCACTTCCACAGACTGAAGAGGAAATTCGAAGTCTTATTTCTTTTAAACCAAAATATTTTTGAATAGTCTAATAAGACTGCTAATACTTGAACGAACGATGCATGTATTCATTTACTCTTTAGCCCACAATCTCAAAAGTGATTTATTTGTCGTCTTCAAAAATATCTTCCAGACATCTATTTCTGTCCATAATGAAATGATTTTTCTTACAAAAAGCATAGAAAATATTTCACTATTGTTTCTCTAATATTTACTCAGCAACCATTAGATTCATTGTTTCTGTGAGCCCAGTGAAAGAAGCAAATCTTGGCTTCAACCAGTTTTTATTGCCAATAATTATCTTCCCAAATTGTTAAAAAAAAAAAAAGCATTTTCCTTACATTAATAGAGAGAGTCACAATTTTTCAAATGTCTATACAGAATAGTATGGGCTATTCTAGGATTTTGATAAGGAAACTAAGATTATAAAATAAATAGAGTTATGTGGTAACATACAAGAAACAAAAAGTTAAAGAAAATTCTGAGCATTTTTGGTTGAAGAATGTGTGTTCAAATGGTGGCATTATCCACAAGAAGTTAAGCAGAAGAAATAATCTAGGATAAAAGTTCAAAAATGTATTTTTACTCTGTTAAGCTTATAATGAAAGTTTCAAGTTTCTCAAGAGAACAAATCAAACATTGATGAGATAATGAGACAGAATCACATTTTAAGTGCTAAATGTTTTTATTATAGAATAATAACTGGCAAATTAGGGTAATTATTGAGTTTCCTATAATAACTTTCCTATGTAGTCCCTGATGCTTTTGTTTATTGGAATTATAACTAAATTAAAAACAGAACTCAAAGTATATTTTAATTATAGCAAATAAATTGTTATATATTTTTCCAGAAACTATCTGAAATTATCATTGTAGTTGCTTAAAATGAATAAATTATTGTAGTAACTCAGATTAATATTTTAAGCAGTATTTATCATATCATTACTGTAATAATACAGTTATTATTAAGAAACAAGAATTTTTATGTATGCTGTCCATATTGGTTCATCTGGAAGTTGAATTTCAGTTACTTTCCAATACATTTTCTTAATTGGTTTTTATAGTTAATTACTGCAACAATGTTAGAAAATCATAAATTCTTATTAGATCAAATTGAAACATATGTCTAACAAATTGAATAACTTATGTGAGATGCCACTAACTCTGACATCATTACAAAATAATGTCACAAAATTCAAATTCATTAATCTGTAGTCAATGTTGTGTTGGAATACAATATATGGTACAGGAACCAAAACTTACATCTGGAAAGCCGAAATTTAATAAGCTATTACTAGGCAGCTTTATGAAGAAATAATCTATCTCCAAGGGAATAAAATAGCAATCCAAAGGCTGATTCATAGAGATCTAGAGATCTAGCATTTTTAGATATTTACAGTATTTCTAATTTGTGCAGAAATGTAAGTGAATAAAAACCCTAATTAGTTCAGCTGATCCTACTAAAATGTGTTCCACCACAACCAAGGCAGATGGGGGAGGAAAGCCAGGCAAGGTTACCAAGGGCAGACACAAGTGCTGCCCAAACAGGTGTTGGAGCAGTTTCTAGGCCACTTGGGTGAAGTTTCCAGGGAGGGGCAGAGGTGCCTTCACTGTGCCAAAGAGTCTGCATAGGGGAGAGAGGAAGTTAGAATCCACAGCTCAGAAGATGGCAATGGGGCCCCCTAACTTGGCACATCTCCCTCCAGAGTCTGGCCCCTTGCAGCAGGCCAAACCAGCTAAGCTAGTCTCAAGCAGTCTGTGTTTAGGTCTTGAAGCTGCCCCAGCCTGGGACAGAAACCACAGCTGTCAGTCTACACCCTTCCCTGGCCAGTCCTGTGAAAAGAAGGGCTTTCAGCTTTGCACCACAGCACTAACCCATGCCACACTCCCCCTTAGTTCTGCCCATAAGGGTTCCTTCCCTACTTGAGTTCAGTTCACAGATCTCCTTCCCATGCTTCTGAATGATGTGAATGAGTCAGGGGGAGGGAAATGGGAGCAGGCCAGGGTATCTGTCCTCAAACCCCCTGAGTTCAAGCACTAAGTGTGGTGAGAAGGGCAGGCTGGTCTCTGGCTTCTTGTGGAACACTCAGGACATGTGTGCCCCTCTCCATGGGGCAGCCAGGTGGGCAGCTCTAGGGAGACTGGCAGATATGGATGGGGTGTGTGGTTCAAACACCCTTCGGCCCTGCAGTAGCACACAGTTGTAGTGGTGGAACTTCACTTTGGGGCCTGAGAGAGCACCTGGGTTTCCATCTCCCTCCCTGGGCTGGCAGTGGCAGCACCAGGGGTGGCATCAGGACACAGCTCAGAGCCCCAAGGGAAGGGCTTCCCACTTGGCTTTGTGCTCCATGTGCCCAGAGTCCAGAAGCCTGTGGGATGCTACATGAGTTTGAGCAGGCCTTCTGTGTTATCTCCAGTCAGCAACCTTTACCAGCCTGAAGCCTGTAGGGGTTGAGTACCTCTTTTGTGGCTAAAATTGCAAAGGTCCAAGGTGGAAGTGTGGAGCCCTAAGGGTCTCTCACTTACTCGCTCCCTGATTACCAGTGGGGGCCGCTCAAGTCTTTTACCAACCCAAAGCAGGCATCCACAATTCCCCTCCCTTCACCCTCAGTGTCTCCCATCTCCTCTGTGTTGTATTCAAACATTCTTTTCCCAACAATCCATTTGAAGTATGGGTATCTAATGGATATCTTGATTCTTCTCCAAGGAAGAGGTACATGCCAGCTGCCTCTAATCAGCCACCTGGCCCCAAGAACTCCCATGATCAAGTTTGTCTTTTGCTTTGTGGGAAATCAAACATCTTAAGATACTCTTGTCCTTTTTACTATGACTTCTCCCAGTGTTCAGAGATAATAGAATTAGAACAGTTTTTCAACAAATATGCACCTAAGGTTTTTTGTTTGTTTGTTTGTTTGTTTTAACTCACTAGTGAAGAAACCAGACATATGAGTATGATTTTAAAGAGAATTTGAGAAATAATGTATGTGCAGCAACTGAATCATGAAATATAATTGCTAGGTTAAATACTAAACTATGAAATGAGAGTAGGACTTCTGATGGGCCACTGGACACTTTCAGTTTGGGGCAATGAAAATAAATTTTCATGTACCTTTATCTCTTCTGTTTAATTACTGCACTATGATGACATCTTTCTTTCTTAGGAAAGTGCTGCTTCCTGTGGGCCTTTCAAAAACCTAAAGCAAACTCTTTCCAGTAGTTCCCTGCCCTTTCAGGGGGAGATATGTCGGCTCTTTCATAAGCTCATATCTGTTCCTAATTAGAAGTTTCATTTGAAAGGCTCTGATAAACTATTTCATAACATGATATATATATATATATAAAAAACCACTAACTGGAAAAAAGTTATTCCACTAAACATATTGGTTGATTTCAATGATAAAAAAGTATGGTACTGATACTGACTAGGTTTGCTGAGTTAAACTATGGAACTATGCACCATTGCTATTTGCAGATACATTTTATTTTCAACAAAGCATCACATAAACACACAATTTATGGCATTTGATGAGCTCTACTAAAAATGAAATCTCCCATATAGAAGTTCTTGTCCAGGAGTTGAATATTTTATAATCAATATCCTCTGTGTTTCATCACCAACAAACTTTGTAACAGGCTTTAAACTGTCCTGATTCATGATATAATGCAGAATCTCATATGCTAGGAACAAAAAGTAGAAGAACCCACTTATAGCCATTCTTAGCTCCTTTGCAGGGAAGGCTGGTAATAAGACATATATGCTTTTACCCAACTTTCCTTTAACACATTTTTGGACCTGATGATTCCAACTGCTAAATGACATAGTATTTTCAAAATTACCTTTGAAATTTAAATTTACCATGGCGGTTTTCAGGATAGTGAGTTTCCTACCTTTCCTTTTATATTAGTACATTCACATCTGAAATAGCAAAGCATAACTGATATGAATGTTCATAACGAGGAGAATTTGCCCAAAAAGAGCTTTGACTGATCTTACCATAGTCATTGGTAGCACATCTAATATCATAATCTGTAATATTTTGCCCCCAAATTATCCTCAGATGTTATTCAAATAGATAGTTCTCCAAAATTGGATAGCATCTGGAAAATACAAGATACAAGGAACATAATAGTTATTGAAATATTCTTCATTGTAAGCAAATCTTGTTATTTTGTGTGGCTCTGGAAAGTCAAACTAGGATTTTAGGTTAGAAATCACTGTGAAGTAGATGCATTTCTAACATAAATAAATTAACAGAACTCACTGGCAGTTAGATTAGTCAAAAAACATGAAATGGATTGTCTTCAATGACTGTTGAAGAAAGAAGCCCTGCATTGGCTAGGGCATCCTAGCATGGCTAATCCACAGACAGGATTAGAAACCTAAGTAAACTATGTCAATGACTACCAATACATGCCTCTCTAAATCAGAAGTATTGTTACATAATAATGATTTATACAAAAGATTGTGAAAACAGAATTTTCTTATTAGACCCTAGACTCTATTTTTTTGTTCTTGAGGTAGTGTCTCCCTCTGTTGCCTGAATAAAGTGCAGGGGTATCATAATATCTCACCGCAACCTCAAACTCTTGGGCTCAAGCAATCCTCCTGCCTCAGCCTCCTGAGTAGCTGGGCCTACAAGCATGTGCCATTATGGCTGATTAATTTTTCTACCTTTTTTTTTTTTTTATAGAGATAGGGTCTTGCCATATTTCTCTGGCTGGTCTCAAACTCCTGGTGTCAAGTGATCCTCCCACCTCAGGCTTCTAAAGTGCTCGGATTACAGGTGTGAGCCACTGTACCTGGTTTAGACTCTGGTTCTATTTCAATATTAAGACACTAAAATTGGAAGGCCTCTAAGATGGCTACGTTCAAGTAATTGGGGGAATGCTTTGTACCAGTTGATTATCATGAATTATCTTAAGTTAATTTCCCATATATCACTGTAACAAATTCATTGTCATCTCCACTTGGAGATTTGGAAAGAGAAGTTCATTGCATAGAGATCTCACTATTCAGCCACTGTTGCTTAGCTAGCAAGTGGTTAAACTGGACTTTGAATCTAGTCCTGTTCAACTTCAAAGTTCATATGCTTTTCATTATGATGTCTCTTTGCAGAGTGATTTTTCAAAAGCTAAAAATAGAGAATTTAAGAGGGCAGCTTCTATTTTGTTAAAAGAAATGTGTTTATCTGAAAAACTTAGATGCCCCTTAAAGATGAGGAACGCTCAGTAAAGTTTTTAAATTTCAGAGTATATAAAGCCATTGTAATGGCAAACACAGCTCTCTCAGCTGCCTTCCTATCACTTCTCATCATTTTGGCACTTATTGTGGATAATTTAGCATTCATTCCACTGTGTTTGCTGAAGAAATGAAGGAAGGGTTGAATGAATAGCAGCTAGGACTATGGTTATAAATTTCATATTATTAGCTAAAACTATATTTCTCACTCATTATATAGCTTGGTTAATTATGACACAGCAATTACAAGTGGATTTGATCGGTGACATTTGCAAGAAACACAAGGAAATGAGCATCATGTAATTATTTATATTTCATTTTTACCTCAAACACAATTAAATTCTATTCACCAGTCAATGACATTTAACTCTTTCCAAGACCTAGCTCCACACTTAATTATCTCCATTTTGCAAATGAATTTCCAAATCAAGATTCATGGAATGTGCATATAAAACCTGTGACTTCAGCAATAGTAGAGATAATGAGAAAGTTGAATTGAACATAAGAAAGGATGAAACCTAGGACACAAGTGAGGAATGTACTGTGGGAGTTTAGACAAGAAATAATAAATGCTAAAACTGAAGTGGTGGCCATGATTAGTTAAAAGAAGATATTTGGGAGGGAGGAACAAGAACCAGAAGCTATTAAGTATAGAAGGGATAAGTTAATAATAAATTTTAAGTTTGAGAAGACTTTGATGCTCTGATGAAAAAGGAGAATTGTGCCATTAGCCAAGAAAAAAAAAGAAAGAAACAAAGATCATGGTAAAGGAGAGAATTTGTGTGTGTATGTTGACGGTGGGGTTGATGAAAGATAAGATCAAATTTGCATATGGCATATTTGAAATATTTAGGAAGAACCCCAACAGAAATGACATGTATGTGTGTGCATGTGTGTGTGTGTTCAGGGGCTGAGAGGCAAGCGTTGACTGGAGATAAATATTTCAAAAGCACTGAGCATCTAAACTTGCTTCAAAGTATTTTTTTTAATTTTGTTTTATTTCAGCATATTATGTTGGTACAAATGTTTAGGTTATGTATATTGCCCTTGCCCCATCTGAGTCAGAGCTTCAATCGTGACCATCTGCAAGATGGTATGCACCACACCCATTAGGTGTGTATATACCCATCCCCTCTGCCCCCTTCCTTCTGCCCGACACCCAATGAATGTTATTACTATATGTGCACTTAAGTGTTGATCTGTTAAAACCGATTTGATTTGATGGTGAGTACATGTATTGCTTGTTTTTCCATTCTTGGGATACTTCGCTTAGTAGAATGGGCTCCAGCTGTATCCAGGATAATACAAGAGGTGCTAAATCACCTTTGTTTTATGTGGCTGAGTAGAACTCCATGGTATACATATACCACATTTCATTAATCCACTCATATATTGATGGGTTGTCTCCACATCTTTGCAATTGTGAATTGTATACTATAAATATTCTAGTGCAGATGTCTTTTTTATAGAATGTCTTTTGTTCTTTTGGGTAGATGCCCAGTAACGGGATTGCTAGATCAAATGGTAGTTGGAATTTAGATATAATCTGATAAAGTCACTACTTTGAATTAACAGCAAATATTTAGCTCTTATTTGCTGTCAAAGTAGAGACTTTATCAGATTATATCTAGTGCTGTAATCTCTCTTTTAAATATGATTCTGATAATACTATACATTCTTATTACTATTTGAGAAGCACATATATATTTTCTTTATACTTTTCCCCAAATGTTTTCTGTTCATTCAACTTTTTATATACTTATTCCATTTTTATATTTTAATATATTTTACAAGTGAACAGAAATTAAAGAGAATATACTTCACAATATTATGAAAAAATAAATATAACAAGATAATTCTAAGTTCTCTACAAAAACATATAAAATTTTTTTGAATATCAAAAAAGACCTAAATGAAATAAAGATTAATTCCATAATGAGATACAGGAAAACTATTTCATTAGACAAATTAAACCACAGATTCAAGAATTACAATCAAAATCGTTTTTTACTTTTTTTTTTCTGTTTAGGTCCATGAGATCAAGCTTTTAATAGTGTAATTTAAATATTCAAGGTTTTGGTCTATACATTATTTTTGTTGTTATTTTAGCGTATTATGGGGGTACAAGTGTTAAGGTTACATATATTGTCCACGCCCCCCATTCCCCCTCAAGTAAGAGCTTCAAGCATATCCATCCCCCAAATGTTGCACCTCTTACTTGATGTGGTTGTATATACCCATCCCCTCCTTCCCCTTCCACCCTCCCAACACGTGATAAATGTTACTCCTATATGTCCACGTAGGTGTTGATCCGTTAATACTAATTAGCTGGTGAGTACATGTGGTGCTTGTTTTTCTATTCTTGAGATACTTCACTTAGTAGAATGGGTTCCAGCTCTATCCAGGAATATACAAGAGGTGCTATATCACCATTGTTTTGTAACGCTGAGTATTATTCAATGGTATACATATACCACATTTTATTAATCCACTTATGAATTGATGGGCACTTGGGTTGTTTCCACATCTTTGCAATTGTGAATTGTACTGCTATAAACATTCAAGTGTAGGTGTCTTTTTCATAAAGTGTCTTTTGATCTTTTGGGTAGATGGCCAGTAGTGGAATTGCTGGATCAAATGGTAGATCTACTTGTATCACTTTGAGGTATCTCCACATTGCTTTCCACAAAGGTTGAACTAGTTTGCAGTCCCACCAGCAGTGTAGAAGTGTTCCTCTCTCTCTGGATTCATGCCAGAATTTATTGTTTAGGGACTTTTTGATAAAGGCTATTCTCACTGGAGTTAAGTGATATCTCATTGTGGTTTTGATTTGCATTCCCCTGATGATTAGAGATGTTGAACATTTTTTCATATGTTCGCTGGCCATTATACTGTCTTCTTTTTAGAACTGTTTGTTCATGTCCTTTGCCCATTTTTTGATAGGGTGGTTTGATTTTTTCTTGCTGATTTTCCTGCGTTCTAAATAGATTCTAGTTATCAGCCCTTTATCAGATGTGTAGCTTGTGAAAATTTTCTCCCATCATGTGGGTTGTCTGTTTGCTTCTTTGGCGGTGCAGAAGCTTTTTAATTTGATCAGGTCCCATTAGTTTATTTTTGTTGCTGTTGTGATTGCCTTTGGGGGTCTTCTTCATAAATTCTTTGCCTAGGCCAATGTCTAGAAGAGTATTTCCAACATTTTCCTCTAGAATTCTAATAGTTTCATATCTAAGGTTCAAGCTGTTACCCAGCGTGAGTTGATTTTTGTGAGAGGTGAAAGGTGTGGGTCTTGTTTCAGCCTTCTACATGTGGCTATCCAGTTATCCCAGCACCATTTATTGAATAAGGATTCTTTTCCCCAGTGTATGTTTTTGTCTGCTTTGTCAAAGATTAGTTGGCTATATGAGGATGGTTTTATATCTGGGTTCTCTGTTCTGTTCCACTGGTCAATGTCCCTTTTCTTGTGCCAATCCCAAGCTGTTTTAATGACTATAGCCTTGTAGGATAGTTTGAAGTCTGGTTGATACCTCTTATTTTGTTTCTATTGTCTAGGGTTGGTTTTGCTATATGGGGTCTTCTCTGGTTCCATATGAAGTGTAAAATTATTTTTTCCATATCTATGAAAAATGATGATGGTATTTTAATAGGGATTGCATTGACTCTGTAGGTCACTTTGGGTAGTATAGACATTTTAACAATGTTGATTCAGCTGACCCATGAGCATGGTATATTCTTCTATCTGTTTACATCCTCTGCTATTTCCTTCTTCAGTGTTTCATAGTTCTCCCTGTATAGGTCTTTTACCTCCTTAATTAAATATATTCCATGGTACTTTATTTACTTTGTTGCTATTTTGAAGGGAATTGAGTCTTTGATTTGGTTCTCACTTTTACTGATGTTGGCGTATATGAATGCCCCTGATTTCAGTGTATTGATTTTGTATCCTGAGACTTTACCAAATTCATTTATCAATTCAAGGAGTCTCTTGGTTGAATCCTTGGGGTTTTCTAGGTATAATATCATGTCATCAGCAAAGAGTGAGAGTTTGATCTCTTCTGCTCCCATTTGGATGCCCTTAATTCTTCTCTCTTGTATGATTGCTGTAGAAAGGACTTTTAGCACTATGTTGAATAGAAGTGGAGATAGTGGACAACCTTGTCTTGTTCCAGTTCTAAGTGGGAATGCTTTCAAATTTTCCCCATTCAGTATGATATTGGCTGTGGGTTTGTCATATATGGCTTGTATCATTTTTCGGTAAGCCCCATCTATGCCTATTTTGTTGAGTGTTCTTATCATAAAAGGGTGTTGAATTTTGTCAAATGCTTACCTGCATCTATTGAGAGGATCATATGGTCTTTGTTTTTGTTTCCATTTATATGGTGAATTACATTTATAGATTTACTTATATTGAACCATCCCTGCATCCCTTGGATGAAGCCCACTGGTTGTGATGGATTATTTTCTTGACAAACACCTGGATTCAATTAGCTAAGATTTTTTTGAGAATTTTTGCATCTATATTCATAAGGGATATTGGTCTGTAGTTTTCTTTTCTTGTTGCATACTTTCCTGGTTTTGGTATCAGGGTTATGTTCGCTTCTTAAAATGTTTTGGGGAGGTTTCCATCATTCTCAATGTTGTGGAATAATTTCTGAAGGACAGGCATCAGTTCTTCTTTGTAGGTGTGGTGAAATTTGGGTGTGAAACCATCTGGTCCAGGACTTTTCTTTTTAGGAAGGCTTTTTATTGCTGTTTCAATTTCAGTACTTGATATTGGTCTGTTCAGGAATTCTTTTTCTTACTGGTTCAGCCTAGGGAGGCTGTGTGTTTCTAAGAAATTGTCCATTTCTTCCACATTTTCCAGTTTGTGTGCATAGAGGTTTTTGTAGTATTCATAAATTATATCTTGCATCTCCATGGCATCAGTTGTGATTTCTCCTTTATCGTTCCTGATGGAGCTTATTAGAGATTTACAATCAAAATCTTCACAGAGATTTGTAGTGACTGATACAATGATTTTAAATTTTTATGGGAGAATAAAGGGTAAGAATAGCCACAAAACTTTCAAAAGAAGGGAAACAGTGAGTGAAAACATGACCTGCCAGCAATCAGAATGTAGTTTAACCCTAGAATAAGTATGATTGTGTAGGATTATAAAATAATTTTCTTATAATGACTAATGGAATGGACTAGAATGACCAGAAAAAAAATCATTTATGTTTGGAACTTACAGAAATGGTGGGCTTTATCAGGTCTATAAAATTAAAGTTCAATAAACAAAGATGCAAAATGTCATTCTCCATAAAGTAAAGGATAGAATGAAACCATTTTGTCACAATACATATAAAAACAAAAATTGATTATAACTGAAATATCTAAAAAGAAGCTATAAGGAGAAAATACAACTAAATGTTTTTAGTTCATGAAGAGAAACTTTATTATGCAAGACACTAAAAATTGACTGTGAAAGAAAATATTTATAAATGTAACTATATTAGTTAAGAATTTTTATTCATCAAAAGACACAGTAAAGTAAAAGTAAAAAGATATACTAAAAAGTGGAAGAAGATATTTGCACAACATGAAATTGACACTGATTTTATAGGAAGAATACACAAAGAACTTCTACAAATTAAGAATATCACAAAACAACCCAATGGAAAAATGGGCAAAAACTTAAGCATGCACTTCATAGAAAAGAAAACACATAAGCCCAATACATGTTTGAAAATATATTTGACTTTCATAGTGACAATGGAAATACAAATGAAATGCTATTTTAAATACAATCAATTGGAAAAAATAATGTAATAATAACTATCAACTGAAAAGGTTGAATCCTCATGATCTCTAATATATTTCTAGTGGGATTACAAACTGTTACAATCCCTTTGAATTATTACTACACATTTTTCTGTAGTTGAAAATTTATATCCTTTTAGATCACAAAATTCTTCCCTAAATATATATCCAAGAAACATTCTTGTACTTTTCCTATTAATAACATACATGATAATTGTTATTGTAGCCAACATTCATCATATTAGTAAAAGCATTGGAAACACCTCCAAATGTGCACCAACCTCTGATATACAATGTGGTGTATCTACATAATGATTAGTAGTCCAAACAAATGAATCATATTATTATGCAAAAACATAACATTATGCAACCTAGAGTCATGTTGTGACAACTTAGCAATATAATATTAATTGAAAAATTGACACAAAAGATAATACATAGAAAAATATGCTTTTTATAGAGTCTAAAGAAACTGTAGTCATTTTTATAAGAATACACATAAGTAGAATTAAATCATTTGAAAAAAGAAAACAAACAAATCAAAAACAATGCAGACAGATGATAGTTAACTGTTGTGAAATGAAGGTCTTAATTGGTAGAGAAATTATGTATTGAAATAAGATTTTTGTCACATAACTCAATAGTTGATGGCCATTTATGGATTAATATTGGAACCAGTGATTATATATGAACTCATTCTGTGCACCTGAGATACAAAGACAGAAATTAAAATGGCTCAGTGGCTAGAGAATGAGAATGATCAAATCTCTTAGAATCCTAAATGCAGCAGAAGAAAACTGTGAATCATTTCAGAATAGTGAGAGTGGGAGAGGAAAGCAGAAACTGGGTCCGACTGGTGTGCCAGTGCTATGACTGATACCCTATATCCTTAACCACAATGCTTTATTTTTGGCATGTTTTTGGGCCACAACAAATCAAGTGGCCTTGGCACCAAACCTCACTATCATGACCTGTGTAATAAGGAGTCTAACTTTACTGGCGCTTGCTGTGAGATTTTAAGCCTTATCACTTCCTATTATTCTCTGTGTCACACATCAGGGCAAGCTCATAAGAAAGCTCAGCTGTTCTGTCCATTGACACCAACAGGAACCCTCATTCTGGCTCCATTTCTTTTTTTAAATTATATATATATATATATATATATATATATATATATATATATTCAGGATATTATGCAGGGCTACAAATGTTTAGTAATTTTTTAATATTTAGGAAACATACATTTATATATAAATTCATTTCAATTACGATAATAGTGCCCCTAGCCTGGGCTACTTTTAACAAAATAATGTAATGGCATTTTCCTCAAATGATATGAAATGTATCTTTTGCATCTATGTAATTTTCATAAGTAGGTAACTCAAATTCTGATCCTCCATTTATATCTAATTAATATATTAAAATATTCATACAGTACTTTCAAACTGGTTTGTTATATTATTGTGTTTAAATAAGATTAATGTTTTCTCCTTGCTGTACTTTTCAAAATATTTTCTATATATATATTAATATAATTTTTCATCAGTATTTTTTATAGGAATTTTACCTTATATTGTTAAAGTAGCCTTGGCTACGGGCACTATTGTAACTGAAATGTAATTTGTGTATAAATGTATGTTTCTTAAGTATTAAAATATTTACTGAAGTGAGTATTCATATGAAAGAAAAGTAGCATGAATTTTCATTTATTCAAATCTTCTATTATGTTTCAGATTAGTTTTTGTTCTTGAGACCAAATCATTTCTGTTGGATATGTACCTGGGTTTATTGTTATGATTATTGTTAATGAGCTATATTAGCCATTATAATTATTATTTTGTTGTATTTTGTTTTGCCTTTTTCTTTTTAATCAGAAAATTTTAAGTTATGTTACTAGTATTTTTTCAACTGAAAAAATAAGTAATCAATCATGAAATACAATAAATATTTTTTGCTTCCTTTCCATCTAATAATTATAATTCTAATTTATCCCTTTTGTGGAATTGTGTGTTAATACTTCGAGACAATTTTAATTTGTTAAATAATAATTATAATTTAATTCATATTAAAAATAAGGCTATTCATAGGTTTAAAATCATACATATTTTAGTATGTACAGAGTATCTATCTGATTCTCCTTCAATTTTTTCAATATTTGTAAGGAATATTCTTTTTCATTTTTGCTGTTCAAAATGATAAACTATAATAGTTAATTTTATACCTTGATTATTCTTGGAACCAATACCACTTCCCTTTTTATAACTTATATTAATGTAGTTATTGAATTTTATATCTCAATATTAATTTTTGCATATTAATTTATAAATAAAGTTTAATTATAGTTATTTTTTTACTTCCATCTTTGTTTGGTGTGGGTAGCAGTCTTAGGGTAGCATCAAAATAAGCTGGGAAACTTTTCTTTGCCTCCTATGCATTGTGGTATTTTCAATTATAATCTTATTCCTGGAATGATAGTTCATTGAAATAACTCACTGATGAAAATTTCTTGTTCTGGTACTTGAAGAGTGTCATTCCTTTAAACTTTTCAATATTTTCAAGTACTTGAACTGTGACTATTTTGTTTTTTAAGATAGAGCTTGGCAATTTATGTGTTCCTAGAAAAGTAATAGATCATCAGAGCATTTAAGTTTCTTTGCATAGCATTGAGCAAATGACACTTTACATTTATGTTAGTTTTATGTGTATATATTTTCTAATTTGTACAACTCATTTTCAATATTTTTGGCTCCTATTTTTTTATAGAATAGAATTACTGTATTTTGTATACTTTTTTCTTCAAATTTTTGTCTTATTCTTTCATCAATCTATCTGACATCAATCTATTTTGCTCTATTGACCATTTGCTATTTTACTCATCTGAGTACTTGTGATACCTCAATAAACAAAGCATACCAATATCCCTGCCAAGAGGAAATTACATTTTAGTGGACCTGGGAAGCTAGAGGCAAAATGTAATAAAAAATAATAACAATTGTTATTAGGTAATAACAATTTTTGAATATGATAATTGCTATGGAAAAAGAAGAAATATATCAGAAAAAGGAAAGGTGAATGTATAAAGGTAGTGGCAGGAGAAATCAAACAGAGTGACAGAGTAGGTGTCTTTGAGAAAGTGACATTTGAATAAACACTGAGAGGAAGTAAAACGATTGATTATGTGAGCTGCTCGAAAATGGCAGAAGGAACAGCCAGTGTGAGGCCCCAAGGGGAAGTCATGCTGGAGTGCCAAGAAACATAAGAAGGCAGGTGTGGCTAGAGCTATGTGATGAAGAAGAAAGTAGAAGGGGATGACATCAGAGAATTAATTGATCATTCCAATTATTTTGTGTTTTTCTCTGAGTGAACTAGAGAGCAGTGGAAAGTTGGAACAGAAGGATGATATAATTTGACTTATTTCTAAAAAGTCCATGTTGACCTCACTATTCTGAAAACATGGAAACAGTAGCTCATGAATATCTTTTGGAGGGCCCTACACTCATCATGACAACACTAATTACCTCCAAATCTTATCTTTATTCAAATGAATAATTAGGAACAAGAAAATAAATTAGTAAAACAACAAACATCAAAATAAAAGTCACAAATTCACTGAAAGTGTTCTTCTTCTGAAAATATACATGAGATTTATTTCTAGTCCTGTCATTACTTATTTTAAATACTGGGAAATAGTATAGTGCTTACATTGAACCTCAGTGCATTCATTATAATTATTCATTGAATTACTCTTTCTCAGTCCAGGAGATAATATTAAAAAAAATAGCTAACATTTATTCCAACTTACATTACACCAGGCATTATTCTGATTGCTTTGCATACGTGAACTAATTTAATCTTCCAAAATATCATGAGGCAGGTACAAAGAAATTATAACATGGTGATGTTAAGTGACTTTTCCAAGGTCAACAGGTGGTAAGGGTTGGGAGCCAAAATTCCAACCTAGACAGTCTGTCTCTAAAATGATAAAGTATTAGTGATTAAATTTATTTCCCATTTTTGTCAATAGACAATAAAATAAAAGAAAGATCAGATTCAACATATAAAACTTTAATTAGCAGGAAAACTGACTCATTTAGAAAAATTGATGTTAATAGTTTAAAATAATTTTGCAAGCTTAATTTAGGTGTAAATATACCTTTAAAATATTAAGATAAGGCTAAAAATAAAGGCAATCACAGATGTTCCTACCGATTACAAAACTAAAATTAAACCAAATTTGTAAATAATCTAATCATAGGGATGCACAATGAAAAGAGTAGAAACAAATTAGCTAGCAAGAAATTTATAGAATGATATCATAACTCTGAATTTTAAAGAATTTTTGTTCAACACACTAGCAAATTTGCTTTTACATGGGTAGTTAGTTTTATTCATTTTAGCCATTTAAATTTGAACTTGATAAAGAAGTTGCTAGAAAAAAGTTCCTACTGCATTATTTTATAAATTTGTATAATGTTTGAAAAAACATCATTATAATTATAAGAAATTTCACCACGTATTTTCTTCAATATATGCTAGATTATCCCTATTTTCTTTAAATTTCTCAACAAATTTTTTTGATTAATTGACATTTTCACAAAAAAAGAGCAACAAGTCAAATGAAACATTGTGTTAGAATTTATCCATATATCCATGATAGACAACAAAGAAAAAGAAATTACAAAAAAACACTAACTCACATTTTTAAAGGGGCATTCAATTGCCTTCATCACCAGCTTTAGTCAGTCTATAGCTTTTCTGACTATCCACTATCTAGTTACTTTTATGTCACCATCTTTATAAAGGTGAGAATTTGCATTTTTTAAACTATGAAGACTTTATTATTAAATAACACATCTTACTGAGGAACACAATGTACAAATATGTAATGGGGCCAGATCTTATATAAAAATACTCTCACTTATAAGTGAGAGCTAAGCATTGGGTATGCATGTGACTTAATGAACACGGGGTACTCAGAAGGAAGAGGATGAGAAGTGGGTGCAGGATGAAAAATTACCTGTTGGGTACAATGTATACTATTCAGGTGAGGGGTAAATTAAAAGCCTACAACTTCTATGCAACTATGCAACTCATTCTTGTAACAAAAAGCACTGTATCCCTTAAATTCACTTAAATAGAAAATGAAAAAAAAAAAAATAGAACTCTGAACAACATCTACAGCAGCCAGCCAGGAAGCCAGCCTGATATCTGTAAGTCAGACTTGCAGGAAGTCAGACTGCTATCTCTTGCAATCAATCCAAAAAGCCAACCAATAATCCCTGCAACAATAGGCCTAAAAAGGCCAAAACTTTGTAAATAACTGACAGCTTCCTTAATTTTTATCCCTGCTTCAAACTTAGGACCATCCATAAAAAGCCAAATGTGTACCTCTAATCAATCAAGTATAATGCCTAACTTCTAATTACTCTACCTACAGCTTTGCCACATCATACCTACAATCAGGGCTTATTTAAAACCTTCATTTTTTCACTATAAAATTTGCCCACTCTTCTGCTTGCCTTTGAGTCTCTGCCCAAATGCAAGTGATGGTAACTGACTTTCATCCTAGAGCAAGCTCTGAATTAATAGCCCTTGCTTGTTCTCATTTGGTTGATCTTTGTTTTGTTCCACATGGTATTACCAAATTCACATAATATTATACTGTCTTACAGAATTAAAAAAAATCCCTGTTATTTTAATTGGACCATATAACAGGTAGAAATAATATTGTATAAGAAGAGATACAGCTAGTTCCCAATTAACATGGGACATGAGAGAAGGGAAATAAAAGAATGACTAATCTTTAATTAAAGCTCAGTATGTGTGAAATATTTTATTATACAACAATTTATTTTTATTTGAAAAAGGTAGAATTTTAAAGAGTGAATATCAAACATAATTATAATCAATATTTATTGAATATTTTTGTGTTAGGCAATGTTTTAAGTTCTTTATATATTTTATAATAGCACAATAAGTTTTCTTATATATGTGAAAAGTGAGGTTCAGAGAAATTTGTTTTCCAAGGTCACATGCAAGAATATGTAAGAAGTGAGAAATTAATAGATATCTATTTGATCCCCAAGCTTTTGCTATTAACCATTCTCTTACAGTGCTATAAATAATTGAGTACTATTATGTGTCATTCACCCAGAAATCAGTGACTTGTTCAAAGCTAAGAGCAAGTAAGATATGGAGCAAAATTACAAAGTTCTACTAGAGCCAAAATTTATGCTCTTCTCACTATATTATGCTACTTCCCAGTACATGAAAATATTCATTCATCTCAGGATTTTTTTATGAATATGGGAAATTGTGTCTTTATGGTTGCTAAAATTACTTTACAAAAACAATCAGAGTAAGATAGTGAAGAAAATAATTCTTAGATTCAGTGATAATTCAGTGATTCTCAAAGTTTGTCCCCAGCTCAGAATTATCAGCATTATATGGGATTTGTTAGTAATAAAAACAAGACTTTTATTTACTAAAAGATTAGTTATAAAAGACCTACCGAATCAGAAAATTTGGTGGCAAGGCACAGTAATCTGGATTCTATATTTTGATAAAAACATAGTGTGTACACTAAAACAGGAGAACTACTGGCCTATTATTTGAACATCTGAAGAAATAACTTGAATTAATTATGGTTCCTTAAGTTCTGATTATCCTTCACTACTTGTTCTTTAACATTAATTTTACAGATAAATTTAAAAAACATACTTGTACATTCCCATCTTTTTTTAATTATCCATTTATTAATAAAATTGAAAGCCACATAAACAGTTAAGTCCCTGCAGGCCAAAAGTCTACAAAAGAAAAGGTGAAGTACACAAATGAATAGCACGTTAAATAGAGTGTGCTTAATGCTATATGTAATTTAAAGAGTACATTCTGATTACTTATATCATTACTCTCTTTCTTTGAAAATGTTGATTGTGCTTCACCACCTACAAATTAAACTCTGAAATCCTTCTTGAGGTAAGCAAGGCACAATGTCTCCTTCTAACATCCTCTGCAAGCTTCAACTTCAGTCACTATCCTCATAAACATTCTGCAAATTCTTTTCTCTTGTCTTTCTCCTAGGAATGGTGTCTGCATACTCCATGCTAGTTTAATTCCTACTTGTCAAAATAGATCTATGATACATTTTAAAAATCTTCTTTGATCTCCATTTTTCCATCCTCTCTATATCATTTTCTAGTCTTATCTCTCATCAGTTCTCATTAACACTTCCTATTCTGACCTCAAGCATTATTATTTTTTAATTTCAGAATATACATTCATGTTATTCCCTTAGCCAAGAATGGCCTCTGTCCTAACACAACTCATCAACAGCATAGCCAATCTTCAAGACATAATGCCAATCACTTTTTCCACAAAGCCTTCTTATCAGAGAGGGTCCTCTCCAAAAAGTCACCTCAGCATTTATGGCTTCTAATATGCACATATAATGCACACATAAAAATCAATCATATGCTAGGTTTCAACTTTGTGGTAGATTTATGTACAAAACTCATCTCTTTTACTAAATGGTAAATTTCTGGAAATCTGCTGTCGTTTTATATATCTTTAAATTCTTTATATCACCTAACATCATTCCTTGCATATGAATAAGTTATAGCAAATTTTAATAATTATTTATGTTACTTTTTTGAAAAAGTTACATCTTTTTGGCTCTTTTTAAGAGAATAATATTGCTTACAAAAAAGAGTATATATATTTTCAGAAAAATTATGAATACAAAAAAGAATAAAAATAAAACAATCACCAACAATTCTACCAATGAAGTGATAATAGTTCATATTTTGATGTGTCTCTCTCTGTTTTTTTTTTCCTATGTCTCTGTGTCTTTAGGCCTATAGGTTTCTATCATATCTATTTTTACATAAATTTTGGTATTGAATTTTTTAACATATCAGTAAATATCCTGTGGGTACAAATTTATTGTGCATTTTCTTCATTAAGTCTTTTTCTCTTATAAAGATTTTCACCTGGTTTTATTCACTGTATATTGAGAGAAATAATGATGGCTTTTGTATTTTTTATAGCACTTGTTATAAAAATAAGAGTTATTTAATCATATTAAGTCTTGATTGAACTAATTTATTGTCAAAGCCTTATCAAAATCTTTGAAAGAATGGGTAGAAATCAGGTTTATTATTGAGAGAAAAGGCCACCAATTTTTAGGACTTTTAAAAGATATAATTTACATTGCACTAAAAAATTATCCATTTAAAATATTTTTGGTATATTCATTATGTGGTGCAACCATAACTACAATTTAAGCTTAGAACATTTTCATAACCACCAAAAAGGAGAAAAATCACTTCTCATTTTCCTTCTACTAATCCTTCTACTAACCCACTTATTTACTTTCTGACCCAGCAGATTTTCAAATTCTAGATATTTCATATAAATGAAATGTTACCATATATGTTCCTTTGTAGCTGGCTTTTTATGATTAGCATAACATTTTTAATGTTCATCCATGTTATAGCATGCGTCAGTACTTCATTCCTTTTAAGCATTCATAATATTCCACTGTGTGGATGCACCACATTTTGATTTTTCATCCATCAGTTGACAGACATTTGGGTTGTTTCACTTTTTTGCTATTATGAGTAATGCTACTGTCAATATTTATGCACAAATGTTCATGTAGAAAAATATTTCCATTTCTCTTGGGTATATACCTAGGAGTGAACTTGCTGGGTCATAAGGGAATCATATCTTAAACATTTTCAGGAATTGCCATTTTTCTGTCTTCTTTAGAAAAATTTCTGTTCAAGTCCTTTGCCCATTTTTAATAGGGTTATTTGATTTTTTCTTGCTGATTTTTGTGAGTTCTAAGTATATTCTAGTTATCAACCCTTATCGGATGCATACAATGCAAAAATTTTCTCACACTCTGTAGGTTGTCTGTTTACTCTCATGACTGTTTCTTTGGCTGTGCAGAAGCTTTTTAATTTAATCAGGTCCCATTTATTTATTTTTGTTGCTGCTGTGATTGTGTTTGGGGACTTCTTCTTAAACTCTTTGCCTAGGCCGATGTCTAGGAGAGTGTTTCCAACATATTCCTCTAGAATTCTAATAGTTTCGTACCTTAGGTTTAAGTCTGTTATCCAGCGTGAGTTGATTTTTGTGAGAGGTGAAAGGTTTGGGTCCTGCTTTAGCCTTCTACAAGTGGCTATCCAGTTTTCCCAGCACCTTTTATTGAAAAGGGATTCTTTTCCCCAGCATATGTTTTTGTCTGCTTTGTCAAAGATTAGATGGCTATATGAGGATGGTTTTATATCAGGATTCTCAGTTCTGTTCCATTGGTCAATATTCCTATTTTTATGCCAATACCAAATTGTTTTAATTACTACAGCTTTGTAGTATAGTTTGATATCTGGCATATTAGTGCCTCCCATTTTGTTTTTGTTGCCTAGAATTGCTTTTGATATTCGGGGTCTTCTTTGGTTCCATATGAAGCGTAAAATTATTTTTTTATATCTGTGAAGAATGCTGATGGGATTTTAATAGGTATTGCATTGAATCTGTAGATCAGTTTAGGTAGTATAGACATTTTAATGATGTTGAGTCTGCCGATCCATGAGCATGGTATAGATTTCCATCTGTTTATATCCTCTGATATTTCCTTCGTTAGTGTTTCATAATTCTCCCTGTAGAGGTCTTTTACCTCCTTGGTTAAGTATATTCCTAGGTACTTTAATTTCTTTGTTGCTATTGTGAAGGGAATTGAGTCTTTGACCTGGTTCTCGATTTGATTGTTGTTGGCGTATATGAATGCCTCTGATTTCTGTGTATTGATTTTGTATCCTGAGACTTTACTAAATTCATTTATCAGTTCCAGGTGTTTCTTTGTTGAATCTTTGGGGTTTTCTAAATATAATATCATATCATCAGCAAACAGTGAAAGTTTGATCTCGTCTGCCCCTATTTGGATACCTTTAATTCCACTTTCCTGACTGATTGCTGTAGCCAGGACTTCCAGCACGATGTTGAACAGAAGTGGAGATAGTGGGCAGCCTTGTCTGGTTCCAGTTCTAAGTGGGAATGCTTTCAATTTTTCATCATTCAGTATGATGTTGGCTATGGGTCTGTCATATATGGCTTGTATCAGTTTTAGGTATGTTCCTTCTATGCCTATTTTATTAAGTGTTCATGTCATGAAAGGGTGTTGAATTTTGTCAAAAGCTTTTTCTGCATCTATTGAAAGAATCATGTGGTCTTTTTTTTTGTTTCTGTTTATTTGGTGAATTGCATTTATAGATTTACATATGTTGAACCATCCCTGCATCCCTGGAATGAAACTCACTTGGTCGTGATGGATTAATTTTTTAATAAGTGTCTGGATTCGGTTAGCTAAGATTTTGTTGAAAATTTTTGCATCTATATTCATTAGGGATATTGGTCTGTAGTTTTCTTTTTTTGTTGCATCCTTTCCTGGTTTTGGTATCAGAGTAATATTCGCTTCATAATAGGTGTCGGGGAGGTTTCTGTTCTTCTCAATGTTGTGGAATAGTTTCTGAAAGAGAGGTACTAGTTCTTCTTTGTAAGTGTGGTAATATTCGGGTGTGAAACCATTTGGACCAGGACTTTTCTTTTTAGGGAGAATTTTAATTGCTGTTTCTATTTCAGCTCTTGAGATTGGTCTGTTCAGGGAATCTATTTCTTCCTGGTTGAGCCTAGGGAGGCTGTGTGTTTCTAGAAATTTGTCCATTTCCTCCACATTTTCCAGTTTGTGTACATAATGATTTTTATAATACTCATAAATTATATCTTGTATCTCTTTGGGGTCAGTTGTGATATCTCCTTTTTTGTTCCTGATGGAGCTTATTAGAGATTTCTCTTTTCTGTTTTTCGTTAGCTTAGCCAATGGTGTGTCAATTTTGTTTATTTTTTCAAAGAACCAACTTTTTGTTTTATTAATCTCCTGAATAGCTTCCCTGTTTTCAATTTCATTTAGTTCTGATTTGATCTTGTTGATTTCACTTCTTCTGCTGGGTTTGAGGCTGGTCTGTTCTTCTTTTGCCAGCTCTTTGAGTCGTTTCATTAGATTGTCTATTTGTGATCTTTTTGACTTTTGGTTATAGGCATTTATGTAAATAAACTTTCCTCTCAGAACTGCTTTAGCTGTGTCCCAGAGGATTTGATAACTTGCCTCTCCATTGTCATTTTCTTCATAAAATTTTCTTTATTTCTATCTTGATTTCTTCATTTATGAAGTAATCATTTAGTAGGAGGTTGTTTAATTTCCACGTTTTTGTGTAGAAGTGTGAGTTTCTGTTAGGATTGATTTCTACTTTTATTCCACTGTGATCTGAGAAGATACATGATATGATTTCTATATTTTTAAATTTCTTGAGGTTCACTTTGTGTCCTAGGATATGTTCAATCTTAGAGAATATCCTGTGAGCTGATGAGAAGAATGTTTATTCAGTGGATTTTGGGTAGAATGTCCTGTAAATGTCAATCAGTCCCAATTGTTCTAGAGTTTTGTTTAAGTCCATTATTTCTTTGTTAATTTTCTGATTGGAGGATCTGTCTCGTGCCGTCAGTGGGGTGTTGAAATTTCCGGTGATTATGGTATTGATATTAATTTGTTTAGATCCAGTAAGGTTTGCTTTATGAATCTGGGTGCACCTAAGTTGGGTGCATATATATTTAAAATTATTATCTCTTCTAGTTGAACTGTGCCCTTCACCATTGTATAATGACCCTCTTTGTCTTTCACAACTTTTGCTGGTTTAAAAACTAAATCATCTGAAATTAGAACTGCCACGCTAGCCTTCTTTTGGTTTCCACTTGCTTGGAATACTGATCTCCACCCTTTTACTTTTAGTCTATACGCGTCCTTGCATGTTAGATGTGTTTCCTGAAGACAGCATATACTTGGCCTGTATTTTCTTATCCCTTCAGCCTGCCTATGTGGAGAGTTTAAGCCATTCACATTTATTGAGAGAACTGATAGTTAAGGTAGATTTCTGTTCATTCTGTTGGGTTGTATGCTGTTGCTTTGATTTCTCTCTTGAGCCATAGTAATATCTGGCCTTTAGTCTTTGGGTTTTGGTTGTTTTTATATCCATGAGTTTTTATTATGGTGTTCCATGTGTAACACTGTTTTGAGTACTTCTTGTAGGGCTGGTCTTGTCTTGGTTAATTCTCTGAGGCTTTGCTTGTCTGGGAATGTCTTTATTTCTCCTTCATATAAGATGCTTAGTTTTGCAGGGAATAATATTCTAGGCTGGGCATTGTTTTGTTTCAGAAGAGTGAGAATGGAGCCCCATTCTCTCCTTGCTTGTAAAGTCTCATTAGAGAAGTCTGGTGTTATGCGAATTGGCTTTCCCTTGTAAGTTACTTGCTTCTTTCATCTTACAGCTCTTAGAAGGGCCTCTGTAGTTGATATTTTTGTCAGTCTGATGACTGCATGACGTGACATCTTCCTGTTTGCATGAATCTCCCGGGGGTCCTCTGAGCATCTTGAACTTTTATATCGAGATTTTGAGCAAGGCCTGGGAAATTTTCCTCTATTATGTCTTCAAAAAGCTTCTCCAACCTTTGAGTGATGTCTTCTTCCCCTTCTGGTAACCTTATGACCCTCACGTTAGGTTTCTTCACATAATCCCACATCTCTTGTAGGCTTTACTCGTTTCTCTTGTTTCTTTGCTCTATCTCTGTGACTGATTTATTTAATTGGAAGGTGTTATCTTCAATCTCTGAGATTCTTTCTTCTGTTTAATCTACCCTGTTCTTGAGACTTTCCATTGTATTTTGTAGTTCCCTGAGTTGATTCTTCATCTCCAGGAGTTCGGTCAAAGTTTTCTTCACTGTGTCGATCTCTTTAGTGAACTTTTGTTCCATATCCTGGAAGCTTTTTGTGGTTTCCTTGTGTTGGTTGTTGAGTTGTTCTTGCAGGTCGGTGAGTGTTCTTATGATCCACATACGAAATTCCTCTTCTGTCATTTTGGTTGCCAGGTTTTTGTTGGTTGTTTGTTTCTAAGGGGCTGGTGCTCCTTAGGGTGTGTTTTGCATTTGTTTCTTCATATTTCCGCAGTTCCTTTGCTGATTTCTTCCCATGTTGCTCAGTTGTTGTTTCTTTTCTTTAGGTTTTAGTTTGGGTATTCACAAGTCTTATTTAGTTTCTGAGCCGGTAGGTAGTGTTGCTCACTGGTGGCGGCCATCACTGGGCTGGTGTCTGAAGGTCTCTCTACCTGCTGGGGAGCCCACCAGCAGTCCAAGATGCAGTGGAGGGGAAACGGCCTATTCACCTACCCTTCCTGCTGGTCTCCAGGCTGCTCCAGCGGCCTCCCATCTTCTGCCTCCTTAATTACACAGGTGGAGATAGATGGCAGGAACGGGAACAGTTCCTATCTCAGCTCCACCCCCAAGGCAGGGCTAGAAACTTTGGAGCCAAAGTCCCAGCCCCAAGTCGCCAGAGTGTGTGAGTTGTAAAATCTCTCTCCCTTATATCCACCAAAGGCAGCCTCCTACAAGGCTAGGCCCTGGCCAGGCAAACTCCAGGGCCTGGACACTGAGTGCAAGAGACCTGTGTAGGGAGAGACTGTCCTGAAGCCAGCAGGCTGGTAGCCAGATCCTCCCATCCCCATCTTCTGTCTCGTTAATTACACAGGTGGAGATAAGTGGTAGGAATGGGAACAGTTCCTATCTCAGCTCCGCCCCCAAGGCGGGGACAGAGATTTTGGAGCCAAAGGCTCAGCCACAAGACACCGGAGTGTGGTGGACGTAAAGTCTCTCTGCCTTATAACCACCAAGGGCAGCCTCTTACGAGGCTCAGCCCTGCCCCGGCGGGCTCCAGAGCCTGGATAATTTTTTAAATAATTTTTCTTCTCTCCACTATTTCTGGTACTCCTATTATACATAAATTGATATGCTTAATAGTATTCTTCATTTCTCTGAGGTTTTGTTTCTTTTCTTTTAATTTTTATCTCACTGCTCTATTGCATAATATCCAATAATTTATTTTTAAGTTCACTGTCACTTTATTCTTCAAGGTCCTAATTACTAGTAAGCCCCTTTATTTTGGATTTTTTTTTAAAAAATTAGTGTTTGTTCTTTTTCCTTTCTTTTTATTTATTTATTTTTAATTTCAGCATGTTATGGGGGTACAAATATTTAGGTTACATATATTGCCTTTGCCCCACTCAAGTCAGAGCTTCAAATATGTCCATCCCCCAGGTGGTGCATACTGCATCCATTAGGTGTGTAAATACCCATCTTGTTTTCCCCCTTCCCACCTGCCCAACATCCAATGAATGTTACTACTATATGGGCACATAAGGGTTGATCAGTACAACATCTGTGGAAAGTAATGTGGAGATACTTCAAAGAGCTACAAGTAGAACTACCATTTGATCCAGCAATCCCATTACTGGGCATCTACCCAAAGGGAAAAAAGACATTCTATAAAAAAAGTCATCTGCACTAGAATGTTTACAGCAGCACAATTCACAATTGCAAAGATGTGGAAACAACCCAAATCCCCATACATACATGAGTGCTTGTTCTCTTTGACTCCAGAATATCCATTTGATCCTTTTATTATTATTTCTTTTTATTGATATTGATGTCATACATTTGATAAAACATCATCATCTTACTTTTCTTTAATTTTTAAATAATAATTACTTTTAGATTTTTAAAAACATTTATTATAGCTGCTGTTAAGTCTTTGTCTGTAACATCTCAAATTTCTTGAAGACAGATTTTCTTATCAGCTTTTTATTCTGTGCATGAATTTTACTTCCTTTTTGTATGCATGCCTTATATTTTGCTAAAAAGATGGAAATTTTAGATTCGAATTTTAACACATTTGCATAAATATTCCCACTACCACATGAAAGATTACTGTTATTATTGTTTGCTTAGATATTTATTTATTATTATATTTATTTGTTTATTTGCTTGGCTAGATTATTTCAGTGAAGTATAGTTTTCTTGTAGAGTCTTCAGACTCTAAAGTTAGCTTTCGGAGAGCATCAACATGGACATACACATAGCCACCTGGAATCCCTGTCACCAGGAAAGACAATGGTTTTAACTAGGTTTTTTTTTTTTTTTTTGAGACAGAGTCTCACTTTGTTGTCCAGGCTAGAGTGAGTGCCGTGGCGTCAGCCTAGCTCACAGCAACCTCAAACTCCTGGGCTCAAGCGATCCTCCTGCCTCAGCCTCCCGAGTAGCTGGGACTACAGGCATGCGCCACCATGCCCGGCTAATTTTTATATATATATATCAGTTGGCCAATTAATTTCTTTCTATTTATAGTAGAGACGGGGTCTCGCTCTTGCTCAGGCTGGTTTTGAACTCCTGACCTTGAGCAATCCGCCCGTCTCGGCCTCCCAAGAGCTAGGATTACAGGCATGAGCCACAGCGCCCGGCCTTAACTAGGTTTTTTTAAAGCGTCTTTTTCTTTAATCTCTTCAGTAACCTTCCAGCTAAACTTTCTCCACTGGTGTTGCACCCAGCATCCATTAATTACTACCCGATTACAGTATTGTTTTGGACATCTCTCTGGGGCATAAAGTGCTCCACAGTATAATCCAATTAATTTAGAATCTCTGCAATGACAGTCTATGAAGTCAATCCTTGGGGCTTCCTTTATCACTAGTAGGTGTTTTCTTAAATGTCTTTTTGCCTATTTCATGCTGTTAAACATTTGTCTGGTCTGTGGTTTTGCTTGCCATTATTATGTAGCTGTCAGTTTCTGCTTAATTATTTACAATACAATCCACTGCTTTTTCAAGAACTTCTTTAATCTTGAACTTTCTCACAGTCTGCCCCTAATAAAGTCAGGTTCTTTAGGGAGAGTTGGAAACTCTATTCTTACAGTCTGCATATCTCATGGGTAGAATCTCTGAGCCCCTGATCTTCTGTGGTGTCTGTGGACAGTGCTTTGCTTCTGTGAGAATGATGCCCTGCTCCAAAAGCAGGCCTCTTGGTAGGAGCAGTACCCTGTGGTCTTTTCTGCTTTTCTTTCTCAGCTTCAGATCTTTGCCACTTGAGTGAATTGAGGTGAAGGTGATTTAAGGCCCTGTATTCTTGGCCTGCTTTACCTGAGAAAAACTTCTGCCTTAAGAGTGGGGATTGGGAAGCTAATGAAAGCCACACATCTCTAAGCCTCTTTTGCCTAGAGTAAAATTTCTGTAATGTAGAAGTGGGAAAGAAAAGCAATGCTGGTAGTAGTGTGCATCTTTCTGAGAGATATTGCAGCTCTCAATTGGGAGCTGGTAGAAGAGAGAGTCTAGTGTTTTTGGCTGTACCTGCATATGGTAGACCTTCCATCACACTGGATAGGGAATTGGGAGAAGATTGCCACAGACTCTCATTGTTCTTACCATGATTTAGTACATTTTCTTAAATAAATGTTTCCCTTTTTTTTATGATTTCAGAATAATTTCTGGAGACTTTAAATGATTCTTATATAATATTCACCAGTTATGATTGTTTGTATGGGGAGAAAGTTTGCAGAGCTCCTGAATCCACCATTTTTAAAGTGCTTTTGCAAGACTAGCATTTTGTTCCTTTAGTATTTACTCTTTGGAAACACTATTTTGAGCCCTTCACATAAACCAGTATATTAAGCCCTTATGATATAGCTATTAATATACTTATTTTTCAGGGAGAAAAACTGAGACTTGGTCAAGAACACATAACTAATTAAGTGTAGGTCTTCTAATTTAAATCCAGTTTTGTCTTATTACAAAACTCATGCACTTCAACACTATGTAAATAGAGAAGAGAGTGATGTCCAGACGATTAGCACCTGGTCATCCTCCAAAACAATGACCTCAGAAGATAGGTTTCAGAAAATAAAATATCGGGCAACTGGGGGATGTTATAACTAGGTAGAGAGAAAAGAACATGACTATAGTTAAGTATCCGAGAAAATTCAACTTGTTATTACAGTTTCACCAGGGTTGGCTATTCATAACAATTGCTTTGGGTTTACTGAAGTGGAATAAAATATATGCAAAAGCATGTAACTGATTATATAACAATTTTCAGATTCAGCAAAGCACTTCAAGTTGCTAACTAGCCTGAATACGACTATGGGTACATTATAATCTGCACAGGAGAAGCCCTTAAAGCAGCCAAAACTTTTAACTGGCACTTAAACCCATAAGCAAATTACTATTATTTCATCATGTTCCATAAAATGATAGACAAAGATTTAGGGGAAAAGAATCAAGAAATTCATAAACATTTAAGAAGAATTAATTTACAGGTTAGGCTATGTATTCTTCAGTATTCGCTCCAGAATAAAGTAGCATATAAACATTTCAAAACCGGCCGGGCGCGGTGGCTCACGCCTGTAATCCTAGCACTCTGGGAGGCCGAGGCGGGCGGATTGCTCAAGGTCAGGAGTTCGAAGCTGCCCTGAGCAAGAGCGAGACCCCGTCTCTACTATAAATAGAAATAAATTAATTGGCCAACTAATATATATACAAAAAATTAGCCGGGCATGGTGGCACATGCCTGTAGTCCCCGCTACTTGGGAGGCTGAGGCAGGAGGATTGCTTGAGCCCAGGAGTTTGAGGTTGCTGTGAGCTAGGCTGACGCCATGGCACTCACTCTAGCCTGGGCAACAAAGCGAGACGCTATCTCAAAAAAAAAAAAAAAAAAACATTTCAAAACCTAGCTCTCACCTCCTTCTCACACTGAACTCAATGATAGAGTTGGAATCTGACTTTAGATCTTAAAATAAAGAGTATTTTCATTGATAAACAAGATTCAGCAGTGACTCATTATATTTTATGCCATGTAATTACTTTTGAATTCCTTTTAAATCAAATTTTACAATAGAGCTGTCTTTTAATCTCTCTCTGAGAACATTTTCACCAACTACCACTGGGTCCCCCTCTTTCTTAAGGGCCTGTGATCACCTATTAAAAAATGTAAGCAGCAATTTTACCTAAAATATAATTGATAAAAGCATGCAGAAAGGAAACTTGTGTATTAGGGTTTTATTGTTGCTGTTATTTTGTTTGTTTTTGCATGATTACTGTATTTATGGCATTGTGTAAAATTATAACAAGAATAAAGAATGGAAAATATTTAAAACACCTTCCTTGCCCTCAAGAAACTTCTATTCTAGAGTACAATTCTAAAATTATACTCTGATATAGAATAATAGCACTAATGAAAAATAACAATCATTATTATCTTCATCATGTGCAAGCTACTATACTATGGACATTATATCTAATCCTAAAACCAATTTCATCAGGTTGATACAGTGATACTCCCTTTTTCCAATGTAAAACTGAGAGACCAATGATAGCGAGCAGTAGAGTCAATCCTCTACTGCTCCAAAATCCGTCTCCAAAATCCACTCTTATATATCTCTGTCCATGCCTCTAGCTTATTGTAGCAGAAGACATAATGGATTACAATAAAGTGACTTACAGAATCCTTATTTCTATTCATCCTACCACATCCAATTCTGATGACAAATTAAGCACTCTTTAACACTAGTTAAAATAGGGAAAACATGACTTAATTCTACAAACAAACAAACAAAAAATTCAGAAATTGTACCAATCCCTCTACTCCACCCCCTTCACACACAAGAAAAACTGTATCCTATCACAGCCGAAATATTAAGGGGACTTTGTTCAGCTGCCTGAGTGCCCGTACTAACATCCTATTGAAAGCCAGAGAAGCAGAGATGGCTCTAAGGATGCCCACCTAACAGGATGGATGATTTCTGCAGAGCCAGTCTGACACCAAGGTTCAGATTACATATGGGGCTCCCCTCAATTGCTTATTGTCATAAAAGCAGACTGTATTCTCATTTTCCTGATGAAATTCTATAAAAAATTACAGGAACTCTTAGGGACTCTACTAAGTTATATTACTTAAAGAGATATTGGTAAATTAGACCTTTTAAAAATTTTTTGGTTTTATCTAACAGTACAACATTAGCTTGGTTTAAAATAGATTTTCACACCAACATATTCACTGACTCCAAGTTGACAGCTTCCATGCACTTAACTGTGTCTCTCTTAAATTCGTATGTTAAATCTCTAACCCCCACTGTGACTGCATTTGGAGATAGGGCCTCCAAGAGGTAATTAAGGTTGAATTAGGTCATAGAAGACTATAATCTATAGAACTGGTGTGCTTCTAAGAAAAAGACACTAGTTATCTCTCTCTCCATGCATGCATACAGAAGAAAGACACAGCAAGACAGAGGCTTGCAAACCAAGGAGACAAGCCTACTAGAAAAAAAAGTCCTGTTGGCACCTTGATATTGGACTTTTAGCATCTAGAATTCTGAGAAAAGATATTTCTGTTGTTTAAGCCACCCAGTTTATGATGTTTTATTATGGCAGGCCCAGCTGACTAATAAAATGGGTAAGGACAGATTTCAGCTTACTGAAATTTGCTATTGTGTGACTACCACCAATTTAAATACTACTATTAATAATAATAATGATAATATTTTGCATTTAATACCTTTAGATGTAGAGATCCATTACAAACTTTATTTTTGAAAACACTTCACCTTCTTACTTGCCAAGCTTTATTAGACCATTTGAATCTGCAATGTCTAAATGGAAATTGCTGAATCTACAAGGGAGAAAAAAATGTTATAGACCATATATTTACTTTGCCTTTTTATCTGTTTGGTGTCAATGAAAGAAAAATAAAAGTTTGAATACTGGAAAAATATTTTAAAATGAATAGAGGAGAGAAAGAGAGAGACTAATGTGACTCTTCAGAAAATGTTGAATATTCAGAGAAAGCCTCATAGAAATGGTAGGTATTCAGCTAATTCTGTGGAAGTATGAGGAAGGGAAAATTGGGATGATTAATTCACCATCACCCATAGACATAATGCTTACCCAGAAAAATAAGAGAATTGCCTTTACCCATTAGAAGTTTTAATATAAACATAACATAACAATGGATACAGTTGGAATAAAAAGATACCTTTTAAACACATGCATAATCCTTAAAAATTACATTTTTGATGTTCTTTTGGCTTGCAGTCACAGAATTTAGACCCCTAACATGGAGATCCATTACATGGGGACAATCTAGAATTGCCAAAATCATAGACACTGTACAATGTGAGTAAAATAACTATCTTGGATTTAGACCATTTTAAGTACTTTTTTAAGAACTTGAGTTTGATTAGGCTGAACTTTCTCAAGACATAGACTGCTATGACTGCAAAGAGACCTGCCTCTCTAGCTTTGATACACATGTTATTAAGAAGAAATGAATGCATATATTGTGTAATGCTTAGGATTTCCTCCGGAAAAAGCCTTGATACATATAAGGCATTGGATTAAAAACCAAGTTGTTAATATTTCATGATGAGGAGAGTTGCATGATCTTTTCCTGTGTCCTTCATGTTGAACTCTGATCAGAACAAAGAAATCTGAATTGGAATATGAATCTAGCCAACATAAATGTAGAATTATTTGTAACAATGCTATAATAAATGTAATCTTATAGCAGTTAACCCACTGTAGATAGCTGATATCCTGTGAGAGCACATCCCCACTGATTTTCAAGAGCTATATATATGTCTCAAGTTTCGAGATACGCAAGAACTAAAATTGATCAACACCTACATGCACATATGGCAGTAAAACTCAATGGAAATCAAGTAGGTAAGAGGGGGAGGAGATGGGTGAATTCACACCTAACAGGTACAATGCACAGTGTCTGGATGAGGGTCACACTTATAACTTGGACTCAAATTGTACAAAAGCAAATCACATAACAAAAACATGTATATACACATAACACTCTGAAATAAATTTAAAAAAAGAAGATTTAAGAAAAATTTATGGGAGGTGAGAGTATATAGTTCAGAAAAAATGCCAATAAGGAGAAGGTTTTTCCTCAGAGATATACCAATTCCTGGCAGAGCAAACATTCTTCTTAGAGTTGAAAGTTTAATTGTCCTTAAAATAGATGATAAAACCAACAGTATTCTCATTATGTTTTACAATAATGAGGTGACTAATAGCTTAGAGAAAAAATAAAATCAGAAGTGATGTTGATAATTTGGACTAGCTAAAGAAATATAAGTATGATAAAATTTGTGAAGGTAATTCTACAATTACGGTTAGAAGTTGAGCAATTAATTGACATAGAATGGAATGCAATGGACTTTGTGTATGTGTAACTACACAAAAACATGCATCAGAACTTAGGTAGGAAAGTATGATACTAACCATTATATAGAAAACAGTGTAATGGACCTTTGATTATTATTTTTCTTCTAATCTGCATTGACCAATCTAATAAGAAGACCATATTTTTAGTTACTGTAGTTTCAGCAAAAAATACAGAGACAAGGTTTAAGACCCACATCTGAGGGATGTGGTGAGCATTGTGGAGGGGAAGGGCATCTAACCCTTGCTGGAGAGAGGCGAATATATAAAATGTAACCAAAATGTTTGTACTCTCATATTTCCTTGAAACAAATAAATAAATAAAACTTTCCCCCAATTAAGCTTCCAAAGTAGAAATATTAAAGTAAGCATTCACAATTTTTTTAAATCTGTTTTTTTCAAAAATAAAATATAAAATGAAAAAATTCTTAATTAATATCTTATAGAAAGGAACACTATAGGTGTTTGCTCCATTTCACTAAATATTTATATTAAAAAATGGACCGTAAACAAAGTAATAGGAATTTTCACATGTAGAGTGGAAAGAACATGTTAAAATAACCTTTGAGCTGATTTCATACACATCACATAATAGCATCCTTAAGGTATTTCATTATGATGGTTAATAACATGATTTTAATGTTTTAAATGTCTGCCTATATTTCCACTTATTCTCAATATGCTTTTTCATGATTGCTTGCTTCTTATTTCCTTTTTCTTCCTTATTCCACTTTTCTTTCTTTTTTTCCAGATGCAGAGTGACTCTATACTCCATTCTATAAGGACTTGATAGGTTAAGGGAACAGCATTGAGCTTCCATCATATTATCTTGAAAACCATGTTATTGGAAACTGAAATTGTCTAATAACTTATATTACATGTCTAAAATATTCAACAAAAATCTAAATCAGCTCACCCCAGGTAAAACATGCCGAAAAAGTGTTTATAATTAGCTGAGAAGAAATACATTTAAACATATCCAATAGTCTGTATTTTACAATTTATGCTACAAGAGCTACAGGTTAAAAACTGCTTTTGTATCCAATTTAAAAGCATGAATGTTCTTCTTTTTACCCTAGAGCTTAAAGACAATTTACAGAAGTAGGCCAGTATGAAGTATTGCCACAATAAACTGTTGTTTTACTTCCCCTTTGTAGCAAAAATTAGGAAAAAAACTGCAATGCTATTGAGTCATAAAATATGTTAGCAATAAAACAAACACAAGCTATCAGGTTTATTTAATTCCTACTGTTGCTATCATTACTCAGATACCTCTTTAAAGTCTTTCATATATTTGAAAGAAAATTATTTTGAAAAAAACTGTCAAATTTGGAATAACAGATTTTTTTCCAAAATGCTTAGTGTTGGACAAAGCTATCCTTCATAAAACAAAATATGAGGAAGTTCTTTTACTTGTTTCATACAGAAAATGTGACTTGAAAATAATTTTATTTCAAAAAAGTTAATCTCAATGGACATGCTGTGACAATATATTTGGCATATTTTTAAAACAACAATTTTTTTTATTTGACATCATCAGGTCATGGTGGATTATATGTGGTAAATCTATGTTAAGTAATTAAATATATTGAAACAAAATGATCATTACACTTTTCTCAATTCAAGATGCACAGTTGTTGAAACACCAAAAACTAAAACTTTTTTATTATCTTTTTATTCTAATATATAATACTTTTCCTATTTTGAACACTAATATTTAAAATAAATATAGGTATGCAAAGATGTTTGTAATTGTTTCAAATTATAGGAGTTGTAATTAGTGATAATGACACAAAAAGTAAATAAAAGTAAAAGAGTATCTATCTTATCAATTTTGGCAATTGTTTTAATATTATTAAAATGATATTCAAATGGTTCCTCAAATGGCAAATTAATATTCTATTCACTTGTTTCTAATTACCAAATACATCAATGCATATAATTTACTAATAAATATGCAAAGAATATATGGAAACTTTATATTACATATCACCTGCTGTTCTTTAAAGAAGGAATTATCCCCAAATATATGACACTCTGTATTGACCTTATTTTGCAAATGTGTGGCATCAGAAATTATTTCTGAATTTTTCTGGAGAATTAAATAATATGACAGAAGTTCTCAAGTCTATCATATGGGATCAAGGTCGGGAGCACACACTGTAAAGGAGCTCACAACTGTCTCAACAGGTATGAAGAGTGACCCATTGGAATAGGATAAGACTTCACCAGATTAAAAGGAGGAAGGGAAGGCTGGCAGGCTTACAGTAACTCTGGCTTCCTCAGAAGTTCTCAAATCCATCAATAAAAGTCAAGACAGAGTACACACACTCATAAGTAAGATTTCTTTTCCTGCAATGAGTCAAGAGAGAACCAGTGGCCTATTGATATGACACATCTCTCAGGCTTTATAATTCCATAATTCAAGGGCACCTGGGACACCCATGATTCCTAACTCACTGCGACTAACTGCCTTGAATACAACAGTACTAACCTTATCATGCCCATTGTCCCCATTTGAGTCATCTATCACAAGAAAATCCAGAGTCCTTTGTCACCTCTAAGATCTCACAATATCATCCACATTCGGTGTTCTATATTCTCTGTTTCAGTAGTTCTCATTCTTTTTTTCTCTCCAGAAACCTTTACAAGCTTACTTTTAAGAATTTCTATTCATTCACTATCTGGAATACTTCTACAAACACAATTTTCCTTCGTTGACTATTTCATTACCCTAAAGCACAGCACATGTAGGAAAAATTGAAATGCATGTTTATTTCCCTATATTTACTGGTTGTCAAAATAATTAATTGATTGCCTTTGGTTTTTCCAAAGGGAGCCAATAAATTTTCTTTTCAAATAATATTTAGAGCTCATAGTTTTCATATATTTGATGCACTCTAATCCATTGCTCTTGCAATTCCTTTTGATGCTCAAATTGCCTCATCTGTGTCCAGTGAGATACTCTTTAAATGAGCTTCTGAGTCCTATGATCATGACCCTAGTAGGCATCCATCGTTTTTATTCTTTCTCTACTGGAATCAGCCACTCCACCATGAAGATCTGATTAATTTCACTGAGAAATGTCAATCAAAAAGGCATTCTGGATATGAGGTATACTCATAATGATTGGATTGGTCATTATTTCTAGGCCTCTTCACTGGTCAGAACTAGGAAATACATGCGTACATATGTGTTTGTGTATGTGTGTATGATTATTAATTTTTTATTTGATTTCTAATAAAATGTAATATATACACACACATATATATATATATATACATACAGACACATGGAATACTGTATGTTTCATAAATGTAGAAGAATTTTCACACTAAACACATTTGTGAGCCAACATCCAGATCAAGAAACTGAACTTTATCATTCTCCCATAAGCCCTCTTTTGCTCTGTCAATCCCTATCCATGCTAATTGACAACTATTCTGATTCTAATAGAAAGATTAGTTTTGCCTGTTTCCATCCATTATAAACATGGATGTGTACAGTATTTACTTTTTACCTTATAGGTCATTCATCTTTACATTAATATGTGCAAGATTAGACCAATTATGTTGTTTGTTGTGCAGATATAATATATATTTGCTGAATTTTTGTTTGTTTGTTCTAGCAGTTTTTGATAGAGAAGTATATTAAAGTAGGACATGCTAACAGCTATTTTGGCTATAAGTATTTAAAATTATATATAATTAATTTAAAAAATTATAATTATATATTCTATCATATCATTGCATTAAAATATGCATATGTTCTATATTTACATATTATATATTTGTTAAATAAATTATTATACAGTCGTTCACCCATAGTGGCATTTTGGTCAATGACAGACCACCATATGATGATGGTTGCATAAGATTATAATGGAGCTATGGAAAAATTCCTATTGCCTAGTGACATTATAGATGTCATAATATCATAGTGCAACACATTGCTCACATGTTTGTGGTTATGATTGTGCAAACAAACCTACTTTATCATCATTATATGACTGTACTGCCAGTCATATAATAGTGTATGGTAATATTCTGGGACTTTATATTCACTCACCACTCAATCACTGACTTACCCAGAGCCATTTTGAAAGCTCCATTCATGGTAAGTACCCTATAGAGTTGTACAAATTTTTATGTTTTATACAGTATTTTACTGTACTTTTTCTATCTTTATATATGTTTAGAATCACGAATACCATTTTGCTACTATTGCCCACAGTATTCAGTGCAGTAACATGCTGTACAGATACAGCCTTGGAGCCACATGTGGCCTTTGGGATCTTTGAGTGTGGGCTTTTGACTGAATACAGATTTTTTTAACAAATAAACAATTTTTGAACAAATAAAGAATTTGTTCTGTGAAGTTTGAAGTTAGTAGAAGGGCCACACTTGAGGATCTGGAGGGCTACATGTGGCTTTGGGGCTGCAGGTTCCCCATCCCTGGTAGGCTTGTGTAAGTACGCTCTATGATGTTTGCACAATGAGGAAAGTGCCTAAGGATACATTTCTCAGAACATATTTCTGACTTTAAGCAACTTTTATTGCAAAAGCCCCTGAACAATAGGCTAATAGTCAAGGGAGTTGATGAATCATCCACAATCCTAGTAGTATCCACAGGAACCTGATAATGTTGAGTATTAGAGCACTCTGCTTAAAAATCAATTCATCAGGATTTCAGACACTACCTCCCTCAGCTACTTAAGTCCACACACCAAGTAAGGCAGTATGATAATACATGCACCCAGTCCCAGGAAGAGATCATATCCGCTTGCACATTCTCTAGGTAGTGATCATGATGAAAAGGCTAAGAGTAATATAAACTTATTTTGAAAATTTGGAATTCTTCCCTGACTGTTGCTGGGCATGATGTTTCTTTTTTCTCCTAACAGCATCCCTAAGCCAGTCTAACCGGTGCAACCACAGAGTGGCTACTCAGCCAAAAGAGGCTTAGCAAATTCTACTACCAGTAGTTCCCATTGCTCTCCTAGCAAATTACCACAAACTTAATACCTTAAGACAAAACCATGTTTTTGTCTCATATGTCCGAAGGTCTGAGGCCTAAATAGGTCTCACAGGCTACAATCAAGACGTTGGCAAAACTGTGCTCCTTTGTGGAGGTATTAAGGGAAAACCCATTTATTTGCCTTTTCCAGATTCTACAGGTTGCCTGCATTCTTTGACTCTTGATTCCTTTCTCCATCTTCAAAGGCAGCAGTATCACATCTTCAAACCTGTCTCAGACTCTGACTTTCTTGCTTCCCTTTTTCCCTTGTAAAGATCTATTTGATTACAGGGGACCCATCTACATTATCCACTATAAGCTTCTCATCTCAAGATCCTTAAGTTAACCACATCTGCAAAGTTACCTTTCCCCCTTTGTCCTGTAAGACAATGTGTTCACAAGTTCTGGTGATTAGAATATAGACATCTTGGAATGGGGCGATACAGGGTATTATTCTGCCTACCAAAGGATTAAAGCAATTCTGTTTTAGCTAACTATAATCTCTGGTTAAATGTACATGGTACTAGATCAGAGGCTAGAAAATTTTTCTGTAAAGTGCCCAGTAGGATTAGAAATATTCACAATGAATATGTATTCTAAACATATACAATATTCAACTTTAAAAATACAAATATAAATGAGATAACGTTCCAATGTTCACTAACATTGGAACATTTAAATACATATGCATATATTCATATTGAAATACTTGGTTTTATATTTGTCATCCTTATCCATTATTGATGGATGTGTTGTTACAATATTTATTGCTGGAAATAAAGCCATGTATTTTCATAGTTTTAATGTATTAATACTCTTATAGTGAGTATTATCACTCTTATCATTCTTATTATAGAATACTTATAAATGGAATAAATTAGGAAATATTATCTAATGTGACTTCTAAGAGAATGGTGCAATATAGAATTTTCATCATGCACACAATATTGTAAAAAATTTTTATGAAAAATAAATTTTAGAAAATGTTAACAATAAAATTTGTGTGGTAGTAGCACAAGTTATCTTAATTACTTTTCTACATCTATGCATTTTTCTAAATTTTCTATAAAGATTATTAAAATAAAAATAATACAGGCTATTTAAAAATTCTTATTCATGGTCACTCTTTGTGTTACCAATTTACGACAATTAAATTTAGCATATTTACATGGGAAATATTACACAGGGACTAGTATTTTTTAATAACTGATTTAATACAAAGACATTTATCTTTAATTAAATTATACTGATATATATAAATAGATGTTATTTTACCTTTATTTTTACTTCCTCTTCTTTCCTGAATGCTATTTCTATTACTTTACACTGGATTTGCACCTCAGAAGTCATCATTAGCCGGACGCAGTGGCTCACGCCTGTAATCCTAGCTCTCTGGGAGGCTGAGGCGGGCGGATTGCTCGAGGTCAGGAGTTCGAAACCAGCCTGAGCAAGAGTGAGACCCCGTCTCTACTATAAATAGAAAGAAATTAATTGGCCAAATAATATATATAGAAAAAATTAGCTGGGCATGGTGGCCCATGCCTGTAGTCCCAGCCACTTGGGAGGCTGAGGCAGAAGGATTGCTTGAGCCCAGGAGTTTGAGGTTGCTGTGAGCTAGGCTGACACCACAGCACTCATTCTAGCCTAGGCAACAAATCAAGACTCTGTCTCAAAAAAAAAAAAAAAGTCATCATTAGATTTAAGCAGAGTGGTCCAATATGGCTGACCTTGTTCATAAGGAGAAATCTGGAGCTAAAATTTCAGCAAAGGAGAAGATACTGGTGAGTGGATAAAAACTTGTAATATTGTCCATAGTGTGGCTGGGCTTGGAAAAGACAGATAATTTAGATGCTGTCATATTTAATAGCATAGTATTAAAGAATGAGATATAAACTCAGGTGAAAGCATTTTTTGAAATATGTACCAATTCCATACATTTTTTTCCATTTCTATTGCTGACCAGCTAGCCTACATCATGATAAATTTTTTTCCTGACTTCTCCCTAGTTGTATTTGTACTATGAACCTATAATCCATTCTATACACAGCAGCCACAAAAATATTTTTAAAACCTAAATAATAGTATATCCCCTCTCCTACACCACCCCAGTTTAACAGCGTCCTATGGCTTCCCATTAAATGTGAAAAGTATAATATTTTTTAATATTTCAAAGCATATTTTATTTATTATCTCTTTTGATTTTCACATCAGGCTTATAAAATAGCTCAGCAAAATGTTATTATTATTTCTACTTTAACTTGGAAAATTAAAGCATAAGGAGGTCATAAGTTGCTCAAGGTCACACAGAAATCCCATGACAGAGAAACACTAAGAGAGAGAATAGTGCTATGGCTGTTCAATCTGATATCTAAGGGTTTGAATCTCAGTTCCTCCAATTAAAAACTCTGCTTTCAGGGCATGATCTATAACGCCAAATTTAGAATAATATTCTGAAAAGTTTCGTATTCTTTATCATGGCTCAAAGACCCTATAATAATGTTTCTTTTTCTTTTTTTTTTTTTGAGACAGAGTCTCACTTTTGTTGCCCTGGCTAGAGTGAGTGCCGTGGTGTCAGCCTAGCTCACAGCAACCTCAAACTCCTGGGCTCAAGCGATCCTGCTGCCTCAGCCTCCCAAGTAGCTGGGACTACAGGCATGCGCCACCATGCCCGGCTAATTTTTTGTATATATATATTTTTTAGTTGGTCAATTAATTTCTTTCTATTTTTAGTAGAGACGGGGTCTCGCTCAGGATGGTTTTGAACTCCCAACCTCGAGCAATCCGCCCGCCTCGGCCTCCCAGAGTGCTAGGATAATGTTTCTTAATATTGGTTATACATTAGAACTTTCTAGAGAGTATTTTAAAAACAATAATACTCAGGCCACATTCCCAAATATTTGTATTTAATGTCTTTGAAATCAGACTCAGGTATTAACATTTAAAATAGTGTTCCAGAAGCTCTGCTCTCCATAATTTCTCCTGACCACTACTTCAGTCTCATGTACTGTCTGGTCACCTTCTTGCTCACTTCTCTCCCAACACAATGGCTCTTTCTGTAGCTCATGCCTGATTTAGGGCATTGGTACTTACTGTTCCTTCTGCTGGGAATACTCTTTACCAAGATTTCCATAGGGCTTCTTGCCAATTATATATTAGCTCAAGTGTCATGTTTTCAAAAATGGATGCTATTACCTCCAATAAATACTACCTCCCCCATTCCCTTATCTGTGATGTCAGCCATTTCTTATCATACCCAGGGGATATTGTAAAAATAATAACAGAGAGCTTATCTGCCATGTTTAGTTTTGTAGTCACAGTTCCTTGAGCAGTTTCCCACACACAATAGGTGTTAGTCAATACTTATTTAAAAAGAGTGAAAGGAGGAATGAACCAAGAGTAAAAGAATTTAGGCAAAATGAAATTATCTCACTTGGGATACATAACATGGACAAACTCACTGAAGTAGTAATATCAGTGAATATAATAACTATAGAAGATTTTATTTCCAAAGAAGGTGGTAACAAAAACTCCCTTCCACTGTGCTCTTCTACCGTGTGACCTTGGCACTCTCACATCAAAAAGTAGAATCCATTCGCAACCCTTTGATTCTGGTTCAACTGTGTGATTGCTGTGCAAGGTACAAGCTTAGTACTTAAACCAGGCGGAAAGATTCTGTTTTCTGCCTCTTGAAAGCTAATGACCAGGCAAGAAGTAAAACTACCCCAAGACCACCAGCCTAAGAGTAAAAGCTGCATAGAAATGCCCAGAGTGGGGTAGTACATGGAAACAGGGATAAAAAAAGGTTAAAGGGCACCAAGATGCCAGATATGTGACTGAAGAAGGCAATTTAGGGGCTTCTGTGCCACCCCCCGGTGCCCTAGTTGATGCCATGTATTTTAGAGTCATCCCACACAACAGACTTTTTTCCAAATTCCTAACACACAAAATTATGAAAAACATAAATGTTTGTTTTAAGCTGTTAAATTTTATAAAAAGGAGTTCTGTGAGAGTATTGTTATATAACAACTGATAAGCAAAACATTAACTAAAATTTAATAGTATCACTGTGCTAAATCTTTTATATGGATTAAATCATTTATTATTTTCAACCATCTTAAGGGTTAGGTACTATAATTTCCCCTTATCACACAAGTCCTGAGTCCTGAAAACTCAGGACTTGAATTTGGGGAGTCTGACTCCCTACTACACTCTTAATTCTACCATTTAAGAGGCAGCTGCTAATGAAACATGGGCAAGAACATGTCTAGTAATAGTGCCAAATGTGTTTGGATGAACTATTTGACATTTATCCCCAAATTTCAATAAGTGTTAAAACCACACAAACAGCTAATGCACTTCTACAGCTCTTCAACAAAGCAAAAGGAAAGCAATGTAAAAGAATAAGGAGAAACGTGAAGGGGAATGGAAAATTAGGGGTAAGTGGCTTTTATTCTCCATCTTGCAAAACAACAGCCATTTATTAGGGACACTTACAATGTTGTCTGAAGAAAGAAAGGAAATATATTTTGCTTGATTATTGTAGGAAGAGCGCTACATTAGTCTTTGTACTGGGGCTATTTTGACTTGTTTTTCTCCTGCTTTCAATCAATCTTGCCATATAGAATTCTACTTCAAAATGTATTTGAACTACTTAGAAAATCTCTTTCTTAACCTTAAATTCTGCAAATTCTTAAAATATGAATGTTATATTCTAGCTGTCCTCAATTGACTAACATCCTTAAAATAGAAAAATGTTAATAATAATAATAATAATAGTAAAATGTAAATAGAGTCGACAGCAAGCATAAAATAACTCTGAAAAGATATAGCATAAAATAACTCTGAAAAATATAGTGAATTTCGAACTTTGAGTGTACTGTTATTTTTCAAGGTAATATTCTTTGCTTCCTACATATAGTTTTCTTTGTATAAATAAGTTATAGGTCTAGTATAAATTAGTTTATTTGATAGCATTAAAATATAAAAGCATGTTTAAATTGAACTAGCAAGAAGGCACTTTTAGGCTAGTTATTCAATTTCTGAAGTATATAATATTAATAGAATTTATATTTTGGTGAGTGTTTGTTATCTTTCAACTGCCTTCAATTACTGTTGGTGGTGTTGGTGTTATTTTATTGGAGAAAAAAGGTAGAATGATAACACGAACTCCAAGAATAAAGGATAAGAGGCTTAGGAATCTTGAAAATCTTTTTTTCCCATAAGCTAAAGTTAGAAAGTTTAATTTTGTATCTATCATAAATATTTATGTATTTAATATATGAGTGAAAAATTCCTGTTAGACCTGTGTAAAACTATAGGTATTTTTGAATAATATTAAAGAAAAATTGCACTGGGAAAAGTTAAACAGGCAAGGAAGACTTTATGCAAGACTATTGCAATAGGGAAGAGAGAGTGACCTCAACTCCACTGAAAAAAATCCTGAAGAGATTGGAGTGGGATTGAGAAAGATCTTAGGCCTCCTGCATGTTCTGATTGGCCTTACCCAAAGAAAAAAATGTATTTTTTCCTTGTATTTTTATAACAGGATACATTTTGACAACTTGAAACAAGGTACCTACAAAAGTTAGGCTTCTACCTTCCCACAGAGACTGGGAGATAGGTGGGCTATCATCCATGAAGATTGCTTTTTAAAGGGATGGATCCCAGGTCCTTCAGAGAGACACTCTTTATGTCATAAACTGGCAAGAGACTTTAAAGGAGATTTATGTACATTTAAAAAAAGGGCTGAGAAAGAATTGGCAATTACAACTTGTCTAAACTAAATGCTCTACTCTAAGAAAACGAGCTTAGGGAACCATAGTCAAGAAAAAACCTGCCTTAAGTTTAATAAAGCTAAGAGGAATATTGTGGTCATCTTGATTAATGATATATTTATTTATGATCTTGGTAATAGAAAAAACTAAAGTGTCCATTGTTCTCTTTTATGTAGTAAAGAAAATATGTTTCTGTGCTGTATCTGTTAAATGAGGAAACTGTAAAAACATGGGGGTTCACTGAACTAAAAAGTTTGCAGCTGTAACCTGGTTGGCTTGAATTTAATTAAAGACCATGTGTATTTGGAAAGCAAACCCATTGAAAACTTAACTGCTGTAACAATGTTACAGATACTCTGAAAGTTTTGAATCCTTTAAGTACAATTAAACTACATTTTTTTTTTATTTTGGTCAGTGAGATGATGCATCAGAATACAGAAATTTTAAAGACTTTTTATTATAGTTGAAAGTACATTTAAAGCCAACACAAATGACTATGATTTTCCTTTTGTATTTCTTAAAGGGCTGTGAAAAGGGGGATTCTTAGTGTCGTGGGCTCTTCAGAGCCTCTCCAGCTTTATTCTACATACTTATAACTCTGAATAAAGCATTTATTCTTAATGACTAATTAGGTATATTATACTTATCCCATGGGGAGATCAAAGGACAAGGCATTAGTTTAATCTCTTTTACACTCTTTAATAGAAGTATAAACAAAATTTATTATATTAAATGTGTTCTCTGTTCTATCCAGTTGAAGATAAATATGCTAAGAGACAGAGACTTGGGTAAAAAATTGCACAGAAAATATGTGGCAGAAAAAAAAATTCAAAATTACAGAGTATTTAAAATACCTGTATTTAAAAATATGAACTTAGTAAAGAAAGAGTCATTAAAAAAGAGCATTCCAAGCTTCTGTCAATGCATGCGCTTTCTATTGAATGAAATAATTGTTAAAATGTCGAAATATTTATAAATTTTCATTTTCATCCACCTACTCACTTTCTAACACACCCTGGAATCTTCCATTTCTTATTTGAAAAATTTTGATTCACTTTTGATGTCATCTAAAACTGGATGAGTTTTTGAAAAGAAATTTTCAAATAATTTTTCCATTAGTTTACCCCTCCTTTCTTTAACAGATTTGTATAATCACTCTATTTAATATTCCAACTTTTCCATCTATACAATGTTTATCATGGTAGGAATATACCAGATACATTAAGAGATGTATTATTTTATGATTTGTGATAACAAGAGATTAAAGAGGAAAAATTTATTGTAATGGCCACCTCAGCATTTGCTCTTTGTGTGACCTTTGTAAATTCATTAATTCTCTGAGAAAATAAATTTCTTTATCTATAAATGTGAAAACATTAGCAACTAGCTAATATAGCTGAGTGAAGATAATAGTTCATAATGCATGTGAAGTATTTATTACAGGGTCTGGAATGTACTTAACATTAAAAAAAATAGCTATTATCACAACTGAAAAGATGAATAGCATTTAAAATAGAGCAACTGGATTTCAACTTATTTTTATGACATTTTATTAAATTGTATGCACCATTTTATCAAACTATCTTCTGTATTTGTTGGCCATTCTCAACAGCATGTCTCTCTTAAAAATTGGAGAATAAGTAGGTATTATAAGACAACCCAAATAACACATCTCTATATTCATTATTTGTCTGTTCAAGTTTTTCACTTCTTCATGATCCAGGCTTGGTAGGTTTTATGTTTCTAGTCATTTTTCATTTATTCATTTCTTCTAGGTTATCCAATTTTATGGTCTGTAATTGTTCACAGTAGTATCGTCTGATCTTTTTTATTTCTGTGGTATCAATTGTTATGTCTCCTATTTCATTTCTAATTTTATTTATTTGAGCCCTCTTTCTATGTTATTTTTAGTAAGTATAGCTAAGGTTCTGGCAATTTTGTTTATTTTTTCAAAAAAAACCCTTTTAATTTCATTGATTGTTTTCCATTGTTTTTCTATTCTGTGTTTTCTTTATTTCTTCTAAAATCTTTGTTATTTTCTTCCTTCTGCTAACTGGGTTCAGTTTGTTTTTTTCCTAATTTCTTAAGATATAAAGTTAGACTATTTATTTGAGATTTTTCTTCTTTTGAAGGTAGGCATTCATCACTATAAACTTCCCTTTAAGTGCAGCTTTTGCTACACCACATAAGTTTTAGTATGTAGTATTTTCATTTTTGTTTTTCTTGCAGTATTTTTTTATTTCTTTATTTCTCCTTTGATTTAATAGTCCAAGATTATATTATTTACATTCCACATGCATTGTTAATGTTCTAGTTTTCCTTCTATTATTTATATTTATTTTCATTCCATTGTGGACAGAAAATAATACCTAGGAATAAGGATGGAGAAAGATGGCAAAAGATGATTATCCTGTGATTGTCCCCCTATAGAAACATCAATTTAAACAGCTGTCCACACAAGAAAATACCTTTGCAAGAGCTAAGAAAACTAGGTAAGAGATTACAGTACCTGATTTTAGATTAATAATAAGAAAAAGATACTTTGAATAAGTCAAGAAGAACAGTCTCACTTTGCCTATCCTATTCTTCCCCAATGCCCGACAGTGCAGCACAAAGACACCATCCTCTTGGGAGACAGAAAAAGGGGTATGCATGGGACTTTTGCTTTGGAACCCAGCACCAGTCCCACCGATGTAAAATTCGTAAGTGGGTAGAACCCCATAGCCTTTGATTCCAGGTCAGCGTCCATGCACAGAGTCTCTAGATCTGCCCCAGCACCAGATGAAGATCTGACACCCCAGCAGAATGGACTTAGATCCAGTGCATGTCACTGATGGCTGACTAAAGTAGCCTTGGACATTCAATAAACTTCAGCAGCAGGCAGACCATAGTATCTGTGGGCTTTGTGTGTGTCTGAATGCAGCACTGTTCTCAAAGGCTGTGGGCTTCAGGTGTGACCCAGAACAGTGTGAGCTTAGGTGACCACAAGATTGCCTGTATCATGGCTTCCACAAGCTCCGGCAGGGCAACAAGTTCAGAGATACTGTCTGCTTGCAGAAAGGAGAGGGAAATGAGCATGAGATTTACCTTGAATCCCAGTACTAGACCCACAGTAATAAAACCCAGCATTGGGGAGAACACCACATCCCCTGATTCCAGGCTGATGCCCATGTGATAGAGCTTCTAGAGCCATCCAGGCACCCAATAGGAACCTGCTGCCTGAGTGGGATGAACTTGTGTTCTGGTCTACAAGACTTCCAGCTGACTATAGTGGTTTTGGGCCCAAAAACCCTCAATAGTAGGCATGTTGTAGAAAACATGGGCTTTAATGACCATGGGCCTTGTGCGCAGCCCCATGTTGTACTGGTATTAGTGGCCATGGGCTTTATAGCTATGAGATTGTCCACAACTCCCTTCCTCTAACCCCAGGCAGCTCAGTGTGAAGAGAGATACTATTCAGTTGTAGGAAGGAGAGGGAAGCAAGCTATGGAATTTAATTTACAACCCATTACCAGGCCCACCACATAAAAATACTACACTGTGCTTGGGTCCCTGATCAGCTTTATCATATAGCTTTGATACATCCTTGGAGCTTCCAGTCTGGGAACTTGAAGCCTGTGTGAAACTCACAGCAAACCTGGACTCAGAGTCCCCTCCAGTGCCGAAACAGCCACAGTGATCACAGGCTTATGGAACTCAATAGTCACTGCTTTGAATTTCTGGAAGGCCCTCTGAAGAAGGGCAGGTACAAACAAAGCCAGACTTCAAAGACTTGAATAAATTTCTAATTCCTTAATGACCAGATATTGATATGTGTTCACAAGCATCAATAACTGTCAGGGCAATATGATCTTGCCAAACAGACTAAATAAGACAACAGTGACTAACTTTAGAGACACAGATATGTGTGATTTTTCAGAAAAAGAATGCAAAAAAACTCTTCTAAGCAAGCTCAACAAACTTCAAGGAAACACAGAGAAACAATTTAGAATTTGTCACAGAAACTTAACAAAAATAGTGCAATAATAATAATAATAAACAAGAAATCCTGAAGCTGAAAAATAGAAGGAGAAAACAAACATGCAATAGATGATCTCAACAACAAAATTGATCAAGGAGAAGAAAGAATCAGCGAGCTTAAACCCAGGCAATTTGAGAAGATATAGAAATGAAAGCAACAAAAGCAAAACTAGACAAATGAGAGTACATCACACTAAAATGTTTCTGCACATCAAAGGAAACAATCAATAGAAAGAAAAGACAACCTATAGAATCTGAGAAAATATTTGTAAATCATATATCTGATAAGAGCTAATACGCTAAATATATAAGGAAGCCCAATAACTCAATAGCAAAACAAAACAAAACAAAACAAATAATCCAATTAAAAAATTTCAAAGGACTTGAACAGACATTTCTCCAAGAAAGACATACCAAGACCACCAGGTATATGAAAACAGGTATATGAAGATGTTTGATATCACTAATCATTCAGAGAAATGCAAATCAAAATCACAAAGGTATTGATTCATACCAGATAGGATGGTTACTATTAAAAAAAATAAAAAAACTAAAAAGATAAGTGTTAGGAGGATGTGGAGAAATTAGAATCTTTCTACACTGTTGATGGGACTGTAAATTCATGAAGCCACTGTGGAAAACTGTATGGAATTTCCTCAAAAACTTAAAAATGGACCTACTGTATGATATAGCAATTTCAGTTTGGGTATATACTCAAAAAATTAAAATTATGATCTAGAAGAGAGGTCTGTTCTTCCACATTCATTCTAGCACTACTTACAATAACCAAGTTCTGAAAATAGTGCAAATGTCGATTAGGAAGAAATTAATGGATAAAGAAAATGTGGTATATACATATAATGGAAAATAATCCAGCCTTTTAAAAAAGAGGAGATCCTGCCATTTATGACAACATGGATGAACCTGGAGGACAGCATGCTAAGTGAAATAAGCCAGTCATAGAAGGACATATTTCCATGATTCCACTTATACGAAGTACATGAAATAATCAAACTTATAGAACCAGAGAATAGAACAGTGGTTATCAGTGGCCAGTGGGAGAGAGATATGGAAAGTTGTTAAAATATTTTAAGTTATAGTTATGCAAGATGAATTAGTTCTAGAGATCTGCTCTATAGCACAGTGCTTACAGTGAACAATGTGATTTCATATACTTAAAAATCCTATAAGTGAATACATTGCATACATGTTAAGTGTTCTTACCACCAATAAAAGGGAACACAAGGACATTTTTGGAGGTGATGAATATGTTATAACCTTGATTGTAGTGATAGTTTCATGCTTATATGAATATGTCCACATCAATTAAATTGTATACATTAAATATGTATAGTTTTTGGTGTGAAAATTATATCTCATTAAAGCCATTTAGTTAAAAGAAGAAACCACTATGGAAAAAAAGAAATAATGAAAAAGAAAAAAATGTTAGGTCATTTTAGCATTTGAGGAATTAAATAGATAATTTTAATATAATAAGTAACTGAATTAAAGATTTTTATAATAAATGTTTATTTTTTATTTTTACTTTATTATGTATTTATAAATTAAAAATGTTAAGGAAAAATGAAATAGTACTTAACTCACTAGGTTGCATTTGTCATATATGTACAATTGCCATAAAAGCCTCTTTCAACAATTTTCAGTTTTTTTCTCTTCATGGAGTCAAAACATATGCATTAATCCACTAAATGCACTCATAATATATTGATAAATGCAATAAATACATTCAAAGTATATTGATGCATACAAATAACAAGCTTGAAAGTCTAAAATGAAGTAAAAGGAAAGTGCAAAATAGCAATAGAATATGGCTATTAAAGAGGGGTTGAATTTTAGACAAACCCACCATAACTTTTAAATCCAAAGAATAATACCTTCTATATAAATCACATTGATAAGATAGTAAAGTTATTCCAGTATTATTACTATTTTCTGAAAATCTATCAAATTTCTTTCTTGCAATTTAGCTCAAGGTGAATTTTATGAGCTAGACATGAAGTTTAGTCTTATTACTTTAGTTACACTGTTTTTCTTTGATTTAAACAGTATCTTCCAATTTAATCACTACCTTATTCAGCAAACTTAAATTAGTTGTATACTTTCCAAAAATTGAATCCACCTTCAAATGATAAAGGTTTTCCATAACAGAGAATGTTCAATAGAATGCACCTCTGAGAACAATCCCAAAAAAGAAGGTCCAGAAATATTTTGAGCAATGTCAGCATATTTAGAATAAATGCATAGTCTTATATTGTCATCATTAACTATTCTCTTTACTGTGTGGGTGTTTGATTATTTTGGGGGTAAAACTTATACATCCTTCACAATCACTATCTAGAAAGACAAATTTTTGCAGCCCTAACTTACATTGAATATTAACTTTTAAAGAATTTGTTAAACTTCATAAATCCCTAGAAATGATTTTCTTGGCAAATTGCACATTTTATTTTTTTTAATTTTTTTTATTTCAGCTTATTTTTTTTTTTATTTTGGCATATTATGGGGGTACAGATTTTAAGGTTTCAACTAATGCCCTTGCCCCCTTCCCCCCACAAGTCTGAGTTTCAAGCATGACCATCCCCCAGACAGTGTACATCTCACTCATTATGTATGTATATACCCGCCCCCCCCCAGACCTGCCCAATACGCTATTACTGTAGTTCCTATGTGTCCACTTAGGTACTGCTCAATTAATACCAGTTTGCTGTGAGTATATGTGATGCTTGTTTTTTCATTCTTGGGATACTTCACTTAGTAAGTAGTATAGGTTCTAGCTCTATCCAGGAAAATACAACATATGCTATATCACCATTGCTTCTTAGAGCTGAATAGTACTCTATGGTATAGATATACCACATTTTGTTAATCCACTCATGAATTGACGGTTGTTTCCACAGCTTTGCAATTATGAAGTGTGCTGCTGTAAACATTCGAGTGCAGGTGTCTTTTTTGTAGAGTGTCATTTGTTCTTTTGGGTAGATGCCCAGTAGTGGGATTGCTGGATCAAATGGTAGATCCACTTGTATTGCTTTAAGATATCTCCATATTGTTTTCCATAGAGGTTGAACTACTTTTCAGTCCCACCAGCAGTGTAGGAGTGTTCCTATCTCTCCCAATCCATGCTAACATCTATTGTTTTGGGACGTTTTGATAAAGGCCATTTTTACAGGAAATAAGTGATATCTCATTGTAGTTTTGATTTGCATTTCCCTGATGATTAGGGATGTTGAGTATTTTTTCATGTTTGTTAACCATTATTCTGACTTCTTTAGAAAAGTTTCTGTTCATGTCTTTGCTCACTTTTTGATAGGGTGGTTTGATTTTTTTCTTGCTGATTTTCGTGAGTTCTACGTAGATTCTAGTTATTAGTCCCTTATCAGATGTGTAGGATGCGAAAATTTTTTCCCATTCTGTAGGTTGTCTGTTCACTTTCATGACTATTTCTTTGGCTGTGCAGAAGCTTTTTAATTTGATCAGGACCCATTGATTTATTTCTGTTGCTGCTATGATTGTCTTTGGAGTCTTCTTCATAAATTCTTTACCTAGGCCGATGTCTGGGAGAGTGTTTCCAACATTTTCCTCTAGAATTCTAATAGTTTCATACCTTAGGTTTAAGTCTGTTATCCAGCATGAGTTGATTTTTGTGAGAGGTGAAAGGTGTGGGTCCTGCTTTAGCCTTCCACAAGTGGCTATCCAGTTTTCCCAGCACCTTTTATTGAAAAGGGATTCTTTTCCCCAGTATATGTTTTTGTCTGCTTTGTCAAAGATTAGATGGCTATATGAGGATGGTTTTATATCAGGGTTCTCAGATCTGTTCCACTGATCAATATTCCTATTTTTGTGCCAATACCAGATTGAATTAATTACTACAGCTTTGTAGTATAGTTTGATATCTGGCATATTAATACCTCTCATTTTGTTTTTATTGCCTACAATTGCTCTTGATATTCGGGGTCTTCTCTGGTTCCAAATGAAGAATAAAATTATTTTTTCCATATCTGTGAAGAATGCTGATGGGATTTTATTGGTATTGCATTGAATCTGTAGATCAGTTTGGGTAGTATAGACATTTTAATGATGTTGAATCTGCTGACCCATGGCCATGGTATGGATTTCCATTTGTTTACATCCTCTGCTATTTCCTTCCTCAGTGTTTCATAGTTCTCCCTGTAGGAGGTCTTTTACCTCCTTGGTTAAATATATTCCTAGGTACTTTATTTTCTTTGTTGCTACTGTGAAGGGTGTTGAGTTTTTGATTTGGTTTTTAATTTGATTGTTGTTGGTGTATATGAATGCCTCTGATTTCTGTGTATTGAGTTTGTATACTGAGACTTCACTAAATTCATTTACGAATTCCAGGAGTGTCTTGGTTGAATCCTTGGGTCTTTCTAAATATGATATCATATCATCAGCAAACAGTGAAAGTTTGATCTCTTCTGCCCTTATTTGGATGCCTTTAATTCTACTTTCCTGTCTGATTGGTATAGCCAGGACTTCTAGCACTATGTTGAATAGAAGTGGAGATAGTGGGCAACTTTGTCTGGTTCCAGTTCTAAGTAGGAATGCTTTCAATTTTTCCCCATTCAGTATGATGTTGGCTATGAGTCTGTCATATATGGCTTGTATAATTTTTAGGTATGTCCCTTCTATGCCTATTTTATTAAGTGTTGTTATCATGAAAGGGTGTTGAATTTTGTCAAAAGCTTTTTCTGCATCTATTGAAAGAATCATGTGGTTTTTTTTTTTTTTTTTTGCTTCTGTTTATGTGGTTAATTACATTTATAGATTTACGTATGTTGAATCATCCCTGGGATGAAGCCCACTTGGCCATGATGGATTATTTTTTTGATAAGCATCCGGATTCGGTTAGCTAGGATTTTGTTGAAAATTTTTGCATCTATATTCATAAGTGATATTGGTTAGTAGTTTTCTTTTTTTTGTTGCATCCTTTCCTATTTTCATATCAGAGTAATGTTCACTTCATAAAAGGTTTCGGGGAGGTTTCCATTCTTCTCGATGTTGTGGAATAATTTCTGCAAGACAGGCACCAGTTCTTCTTTGTAAGTGTGGTAAAATTCAGGTGTGAAATCATCTGGGCTGGGACTTTTGTTTTTAGGAAGATTTTTAATTGCTGTTTCTATTTTGGCTCTTGATATTGGTCTGTTCAGGAATTCTATTTCTTCCTGGTTGAGCCTAGGGAGGCTATGTGTTTCTAGAAATTTGTCCATTTCTTCTACATCTTCCAGTTTGTGTGCATAAAGGTTTTTGTAGTATTCATAAATTATATCTTGTATCTCCTTGGGATCAGTTGTGATATCTCCTTTTTTGTTCCTGATGGAGCTTTTGGAGACTTCTCTTTTCTGCTTTTCATTAGCCTAGCCAAAGGTGTGTCAAGTTTGTTTATTTTTTCGAAGAACCAACTTTTTGTTTTATTAATCTTCTGTTCAGCTTTCCTGTTGTCAATTTCATTTAGTTCTGATTTGATCTTGTTAATTTCACTTCTTTTGCTGGGTTTGGGCTTGGTCTGTTCTTCTTTTTCCAGCTGTTTAAGTTGCTTCATTAAATTGCCTATTTGTGATCTTTTTGGCTTTTGGTTATAGGCATTTATGGAAATAAACTTTCCTCTCAGTACTGCTTTAGCTGTGCCCCAGAGGATTTGATAACTTGTTTCTCCATTGTCATTTTGTTCAAAGAATTTTTTTTATTTCCATCTTTATTTCTTCATTTGTGAAGCAATCATTTAATAGAAGGTTGTTTAATTTCCACATTTTGTGTAGAAATATGAGTTTCTGTTTTCTGTTAGGGTTGATTTCTACTTTTATTCCACTATGATCTGAGAAGATGCATAGTATGGCTTCTATTTTTTTAAATTTCTTGAGGCTTACTTTGTGCCCTAAGATATGGCTGATCTTAGAGAATGTCCCGTGAGCTGATGAGAAGAACATATATTCAGTGGATTTTGGGTAGAATGTCCTGTAAATGTCAGTCAGATCCAATTCTTCTAGAGTTTCATTTAAGTCCATTATTTCTTTATTAATTTTCTGTTTGGAGGATCTGTCCTGTGCAGTCAGTGGGGTGTTGAAATTTCTGGTAATTATGGAGTTGCTATTAATCAATTTGCTTAGATCCAGTAAAGTTTGCTTTATGAATCTGGGTGCACCTAAGTTGAGTGCATATATATTTAAAATTGTTATCTCTTCTTGTTGAACTGTGCCCTTCACCATTATATAATGACCATCTTTGTCTTTCACTGCTTTTGTTGGTTTAAAAACTAAATCATCTGACATTAGAACTGCTACGCCAGCCTTCTTTTGGCTTCTGCTTGCTTGAAATACTGATCTTCACCCCTTTACTTTTAGTCTATATGCATCCTTGCAGGTTAGATGTGTTTCCTGAAGACAGCATATACTTGGCTTGCATTTTCTTATCCCTTAAGCCAACCTATTTCTCTTGAGTGGAGAGTTTAAACCATTCACATTTATTGAGAGAACTGATAGGCGATGCAGTTTACTGTTCATTCTGTTGGGTTGGATGTTGTTGCTTTGATTTTTCTCTTGAGCCATTTTAATATCTGGCCTTTAATCTTTAGGTTTTGGTTGTTTTTATGTTTGTGAGTATTTCTTATGCTGTTCTGTGTGTAACACTGTTTTGAGTACTTCTTGGAGGGCTGGTCTTGTCTTGGTGAATTCCCTGAGAGTTTGCTTATCTGAGAATGTCTTAATTTCTCCTTCATATATAAAGCTTAGTGCTGCAGGACACAAGATTTGGGGCATTATTTTGTTTCAAAAGAGTGAGAATAGGGCCCCTGTTTCTCCTTGCTTGTACTGTTTCAGTTGAGAAATCTGGCGTTATCCTGATAGGTTTTCCTTTGTATCTAATTTGCTTCTTTTGCCTTAAAGCTTATAGGAGGGTCTCTTTTGTTGATATTTTGGTCAGTCCAAAGACTTCGTGTCATGGTGTTTTCCCATTGCATTGTATCTCCCAGGAGTCTTTTGGCCACTTATATTTCTAATTCTAAGTTACTGGTTAGACCTGGGAAATTTTTCTCAATTATTTCTTCAAATAGCTTGTACAACCCTTGGGATTTTTCTTCCTCCTTCTCTGGAATCCAGTGAAGCTGCAGGTTATTTTTCTTCATATAATCCCACAATTCTTGTAAGCTTTGCTCATATCTCTTATTTTTCTGCTCTAACTCTGTGATTAACTTGTTTGATTTGAAGATGTTGTCTTCAATCTCTGAGATTCTTTTCTTCTCTTTGGTCCACCCTATTTTTGAGTCTTGCACTGAGTGTTCCACTGTGTTTTGTATTTCCTTGAATAGTTTCTTCATTTCTAGGTGATCAGATTGATTTTTCTTCAAGATCTCAATTTCCTTAGTGAATTTTTGTTCCATGTCCTGAATTTTCTTTGTAGTTTATTTGTGTTGGTTATCCATTTTTTCTTGCATATCATTGAGCTTTCTTACAATCCAATTTTGGAATTCTTCTTCTGTCATTTTAGTGTTTTGAGTTTGTTCATTTTCGATTTCTGGAGAGCTGGTGTATCTCTTAGGGATAGTGTTTTTGGTTTGATATTTTGAGGTTCCTGAATTCTTTCGCTGAGCCTTCCCCATCTGGTTCAGCTTTTGTTATTTCCTATGCTGCCCAGGGATCCTCTCTTTTGTAGTTTCTTGATCAACCACTCGGGGGAGCGCTTCCACCACACTTGGAAGGTACCCCTGATGGGAGGGGTTACTTGTGGAGCCTATTGTGGTCGCTTGTGGAGGAAATTTGTTCCTTAACCACCGGCCCTGACTGTTGGCCACTGACCAGGGGAGGAGATCCAGCCCCAGCATTTTGATCGACTGGGTGACCTAAACTATTCTGGGAAGCAAAGTCTTTTATACTGCCTGCTTACAGACTGCACACAGTCCCAGTGGGTTCTCCCTAGATCTGGGGGAGAGTGAACAGGTACTTAGTGAACAGCTCTGTAGGGCTGGCCCAGCTTGTTATTTATTTTGAGTCTCAGGTGATAGTTTTGCTATTTGTTTGCTTATTTTTATTATTTATCTTCCCATTAATTCTCAGGAAATTAATTCTCATTTTCTTGACCTTTTATTTTATGCTTTCAATCCATGAATACTTGTGCTGTAATTGCTGATATTTTGTATTCTGTAAAGTGAATGAGATAGACATCATCGTGCTCCTTATTTAACCTCACATCCTAGTGTAAGAGAGAGACAAAATAATTAAGCAATGTCTGGGGGTGAGGAGTATTCTGAAAGAAATAAACATGTTTGTTAAAATGAATGCAATTATCCTAGAAATACTAGTGATCAAAGAGGGAATTTATCTAATTCTTAGAGAACAGTAAGTGGCCAATAAAGCATTCGAGCCAATAGGAATGGAATAGTACTCTAGGATTTGAGACACCAGTATGGATTGATCAAAGACAGCTGGTGGATGGGAAGTAAAATGAGGTGATCCCAGAGTACTGAGCAAAATCTAGACCATGCAGGACAGGGCCCTATAGGTAAGAAAAGAATCAAGATGATTCTTATGTTCTGTCTTATACAATTGTAAGTATGTTCATGGCTTTTAATGAGACTGCTAAAAAGTTGAAGAAACACATAGTGGGGAGAGGTACAAATAATTTGTTTTGGTTTTGATCTGTTAAATTTCAGAAATAATATCTACTGCATATACTACATATTTTTTACATGGAATTCTTAGCAATTCCCCATGATTCAACTTTTAATTCCATGAATGACTCCAATTCACATCTTATGTGGCATTTCTTTGAAACAACAACAAAATAAATAGCTTATTTTTCTATGATAAATCCATGTGAGTCTTTTACTAACAGGTAAAATTGTAAATGTATCCTTTAAATATACATTAACATTAATTTATTCTTTAAATTTCAGCATAGTCCATGAAAGACAGAAGGAATTTACTTATTTTCAAAAAATGTAAAAGAAGAAAGAATAAAGAAACATAGGAAATTCTCTTTTGAAAAATATGTTAAAATAAATGTACCACTTTCTAAAATAATCAGAAAAAACAGAAGGCAATTCATCAATTTATCATAGCATAACTGGAATAAGTATACCATGAGATATATTTCTACTGTATTTATCAAATAATATTATTATTATGATCTTATAAAAATGTACATTTGACCCAATAATTCTATTTCAAGGTATATACACAAGAGAAATAAAAACGTACATTTACACAAAAGTTGTAAGTGAATATTGATAGCAGCAGCATTATTAATAACTAAAAAGCAGAAACAACAGAAAAATGAATGGATAAACAAAATTTGTTATATCAATACAATAGAATATCATTCAGCCATAAAAAGAAATGAAGAATTAATGCATGCTACAAGGATAAATCTTGAAAACATTACACTAAATGTAAAAACCCAATCACAAAATGTCATAAATGACATAGTTCCCTGTAGATGAGGTATCCCAAATGAGTAAATCTATAGAAGTAAAAAGTAAATAGTAGTTTACTAAGCCTGGGGGTAGGGAAAGAAATGGAGATGGATTGGTAATTTGTACTGAGTTTTCTTGTGGTATGATGAAAATGTTCCATAATTAGATTTTAGTGGCAGTTGCATAATTCGGAGAATATACTAAAAACATTGAATTGTTCACTCTATATGAGAGAATTATATAATATATTAATTATGTATCAATGAAATTCTTGAAGTCTTAAAGTTGAAAACCACAAAAGGGAAATAAAGAACTCAAATTGATATGATCTCATACAATTGTATATACATTTCTGTATTTAGTTGAAATACTAGTTTCCTAAGAAAATGTGAACTTTCAGAATTAACTCTGGAAGGTTTAAGAAACCTGAAGAACCCAGTAACCTCTGAATAAAACAAGCATATTATCAAAAATTTTACTCTACTTAAATATGCCTTGCAAAACTTATTTTAAAGAACAAAAAATATGTATGCAATTTAAAATGTTCTATTATAGTAAGGAAAGAAGATAAACAAGATAGCAAAACAAAAAGATGGTGGATATAGAATAAACACACAAACTCACATATGACTGGTGATCAAAACTAAAGTATTACTAAATTTGATCTACCTGTATATTAAGAATAATAATATTCCATGATCATGTAAGTTTTCCACTGAGAATGTAAATATAGCTTCATAGCATATTTAACAAATTAATAAATTATATAGATTCATGGGAAGCAAGTTTATTATCTATATAATAAAAGATGAGGCAATAGATAAATATAAATGTGATTTTTGGAAATAGTTTCTAAGTGTCTAAGAAAATAGGCAATAGGTTTGTTACTGTGAATATATCTATGTTTATAGCTATGCATTAATTCAAATTAGCAGTCACCATCATGCTCAATAAGGAAACACTAGACACATTCACAATAAAAAAAAAGAACAGTATAATGCCACTGACTCTATGTTATTTAACATGGTTCTTGACATTTCAATAAAGAATTGTGATGGGAGTATAAAACACAAGTTATAAATGTTAGAAAAGAAGCAAAATTGGAGTAGTTACTAAAAGCACTGGCTCTGAAATCATATTTTTATTAGAATCATAACTTCTGCTTTATCTCTTCAAATAAGGGTTGAAAACGTGGCATTTAAGTTTTGAAAAATACATACATAGTTGCACATGCAGAGGGAGGGGGATGAGGAGGATATTAGAAAAATGTCAAGCTGATGTCTGTTTTTCTGACAATGTCTGTTGCAGTTTTTCTCAATTTATCTTCATCCCAGACATATTTCACTGAGACCTGATTGTTCTTGCTGCTTTAGACATTGATGCACCCGAAGTCAGCATGGGGTGGAACAATTGATATATATGTCTCCAAAAATTTTTGACATTTTATATTCTTATCAATTAAAGACTTGAATATGCATCCTAATAAATTTGTGTGTGTTTAATTGAGAATTATATACATGTATTACTGTATTAAAATATCTCTATTTTATTTTATTTTGTGCTTGTTTTGTGTCATGTTTTAGGTATCCCATTCATATCTCAAATATTTCTATATTAAACAACACAAAAATGAAAATTTCACAAAAAAGAAAAAGATTAAATAAATAATTAAGAGTTTACTAATAGCACAAAAGCTCTCTCTTTCCCAGAGAAACTTTTTTAGTGAAATTAATGTGACCTAATATGCTTGCTTTAATGTTTTGTGATACAGAGATTTAAAGTTTTGTTCCTAAATATGTTTAGCTTGATACCAATTGGCATAATGGAAAAAAATAGCTCACAAACATACACAGTTATAAATTAAATAAGGTCATTATTTGCTGTTCTTAATAAAATATTTTTTCTTAGTCTTTTCTACCAACTTTTCCAAGAGCCATAAATATTTTACACCACAGCCCACCCATCTCAAAATAAATAAATGGGTCTTATTGACAAAAGCTTTAGTATCAGGATAGCTTAATATGGCTGACTTAGCATTACGGAAGGAAATTAGAAACCCTTGGGAATACCAGAGATTATCAGCTTCATCAGTGATTGGACCTTGCCTGGGAATCACCTATTGTAAATTTATAATGTCTAAAATAATGATGTTTATAAAGGAACTATTTTGTAACTAGTAAAAAATAGTAGAAATATAAATTCCATGTGAAAGAAATATTTTGAGTACAAATGTACTGCTTCAAATTATCTTTGGCAATTAAAAAGAGTAACTGTCATGTTAAACTATTAAGTATTTGGTATTGGATTTTACATAAGAAGAATGCCATCTGCTAATGTTAATGTCCACAAAGCAGGATCACAGCTCTAGCTAAAACACATATGCAATTAAAAGGTGGGAATATAGAAATGAAACCCAAACACTAACATTCAATAAATACAAATCAAGTTGCAATTGCAATTTTTTTCTTTTGACAATATTATTATCCCATTATTGAATTAATATCACTCTCATATTTTATTGGCTTAGATAGATCACATACTTACAGCTGATATTTATTACTTGGGGAAAGAGAAGCACTGATTTGTTAGGACTGTGATATAGACTCTATCCCTTAGTTAGACTATCTATACAGACAGAGAGTATGAAAAGATGAGTACCAAAATAAAGCAATTGCAGAAAGAATGGATAAAGAACACTCAGAAGAAAACAACAAATACAACAGAGAAGTAAGGGAAAAAACTGCAGGAAGTCCCTTTACTGTCCTTTCTCATTTAAACATTTCTTTAATTTAAGCTTCAGTCTTCCCACCAAAACACTTGTCTCTCAAATAGCCTTGCTATTTCCCTGCTTTTCTTCTAAGATGGTATCTGAGGGAAGTTGTATGCAAATGTATGCTGGCAGGAGAGACTCTGGAGTCCTAGGTGATTTGTCTGTTGAATGCTCTTGTCTCTATCAGCTTACACACCTGCTTTCATCTCTCCTTTTCCATTCCAGAATCCCTTTACTATGCCCTAACATCACTTATAGTTTCATCCACAGAGAAGCAAACATTATGGTCTCAAGAAGCGGGGTGGAAGGAGTATCTTTTCTATTACACTATAAGGAAAAATCTATGTTGTGACTCCTTGGGAATACTAATGATAATATAATCACTAACATTTATAAGTAACTGTGTATCAGATATAGTTCTAAGCACTTTTCAATTATTTACTCATGTAATTAAGTTAAGCACAAAATTAAATCATGACTGCATACTTTTTTCATTCATTCCATAAAAAAAAAAAATACTAGGTTACTCTCTGGTGGAAGCATTCTTCAGGTCAAATAGGATGAAAATCCTATAATCAGAAAGGTAAAAGTGAATGTCAAATTAATCATTTCCTCAGAGTTTCTCCTTTACTTCTTCTGTGTAGACATATAACCACATAGTTGTTTTGATTACAAAGTATTGACAGAGACATTAATAACATATATTGAATAAAGTAAAATCATGTAAATCACCTCTGCTTTGCTTAGCCCTCTTCTTAGGAACAAAGAACAAGGTCTCAAGTGGGAGAAAAAGAGAGAGAGAAATGTGGAAAAGCAGATAGACAAAAGTCAAAAGAGGCAGAGAGATATAACAGTAATAACATACCTAACTCTTTCGTGTTGAAACAGAATTGTGGATTTCATTTGTTTTGCTTCCTTTTCCTCAGCATTATCTCCCAAATACACAACATAAGCCCTACTGTTCCCTTGTCCTAGATAAAAGATATAAGAGGAGATTTTGAAGTGAAGAGAGTAGGAATGGGAAAGAAAGGGTTGCCAGTCTAGGGTAAATTACATGGAAACCCAGCTTAGATAGATTTCCTGATTCACCATACAATATAAGAGATAAAAAAAAAACCATGTGTATAGACTTAATTGGGCTGAAGGTGCCTCTACTGGAGGCAACACAGAATTATGGAAAGATAAAAAAAAAAAAAAAGAATGAAATCTTGGTCTTTGGTTCTAACTGCTAGTACCTTTTTCTTTCTTTCGTTTTTTTCATGGCAGCATCATATTTATTTGTCTTAAAATACTGATACTGCATTAGTCTTTCTATTTAAGTTTTTCATAATGTGGTTTTTTTCATAATGTGTACTCTCTGCATAATAGACAGGGATTATATCTTTTTTACAGAGTAGTGCCTTGATATTTTAAAGTAGGAGATAATTGACATATGTAAAAATATCTGAAACATATATGTCACATATAAAGAATACAGAAAAAATGAATATTTGTGCATTCATAATACACTTCATGGGTTAACACAAGTGATCAGTCTTGCCAAAGATATTTATTTGTGTTAAACTTTTCAAACTGATAATTTCTGGCCTTTTTGATTATCTCTCTAGGTTTTGGGTTTATTTTTATTTCAAAATATTAAGGGGTGCAAATATTTTTGTTACATGGATACCTTTTATAATGTTTAAGTAGGGGCTTTTGGTGTTCTCATCACCTGAATAGTATTCCCTGTACCCAATAGGTAAGTTTTTACGCCTTCCCCTTCTCCCCTTCTTGATTTCCAATCACCTTTGCATCTCTCTTTGTGCCCATGTGTGCTCATTGGTTAGCTCCCAATTATTAGGGAGTACATGTGTTGTGTTGCTTGTTTTTCTATTCCTGAGATATTTGACTTAGGATAATGTTCTCCACTTCCACCCATGTTGCTGTGAAGGACACTATTCATTTTTTTTTTTTATGGCTGAGCAGTAGTCTCTGGTATGTTTATACCACATTTTGTTAATCCGCTTATGAATTAATGGGCACTTCAATTGATTCCACATCTTTAACAAACACAAACACTTATACACTGTTGGTGGGACTTGCAAATTAGTATAACCTCTATAGAAAAAAGTATGAAGATTCCTCAAAGAAATAAATGTAGACTTACCATTTGACCCAGCAATCCCACTACTGTGTATCCACCCAAAGGAAAAGAAGTTATTTTATCAAAAAGAGATGTGCCCTTGAATATTTATCATAGCACAATTCACAATTGCTAGTACCTCTTTGAGTTTGGGCGTGTTCCTACTTCTTTGATCTTTATTTTCATCTCAAAATTTCTCAAATTTAAATCTTAATCATAAGCTCACGCTTTCTTTTAAAATATAACATTTTTGTGTCATACCTCAGGTCTATGAAATAAAGCTGCCTAGAAAATGTACATTATACAGAAACCTCTTTATGTAATTTCAGTAATAAGCCAGTTTGGAAACCACTGGGCCGGATGAAGTCTTAATTCTATTCCAATATAAATGTTCTACTCCTTTTTAAAAAAATATAAATATAATTTACATAACATAAAATTCTCTGTTTAAAAATATATAATTTAGTAGATTTTAGTATATTTACAAGGTAATCCAATCATTATTACTATCTAATTCTGGAATGTTTTCATCACCCCAAAGAGAAACTGTCTACCCATTAGCAATCACTCCCTTTTTTTCTTCATCCCAAGCCCTTGGCAACCACTAATCTATTTTGTGTCTGGTGCTTTTAAATAGGACGTTATAATATGTTCTTTTATTACTGGTTCTTTATCCTCAGCATAAAATTGTCAAGATTCATTTAAGTTATAACATGTATTAGTACTTCCTTCATTTCTATGACTCAGTAATATTCCATTGCATGGGTATGCCACATTTGTTTATCCACTCTAATTCAAATGTACATTTGGGTCATTTCCACTCTTTGTTATTATGTATAATGCATGTACAACACATTCTTGTACATACATTTTAAATTATCTTGAGAATCTGCCTAGTATTAGATTTGATGGGTAATATGAAAATTCCATGTTCAACTCTGAGGAATGGGCAAACTTTTTTTATAAGAGCTGTGAAATTTTATATTCCCACCTATATTGTATGAGGGTTCCAATTTCTCCATAGCTTTAATAATGCCTGTTATTTTCTTTTTAAAGATTTGTTGTGTGAAATGGTATTTCATTGTGGTGTTAATTTGTGTTTTCTTTAATGATTAATGATGTTGAGCATCTTTTTATGTGTTTCTTGGCCATTTGTATGTCTTCTTTGGAGACATATTTAGGCCCTTTGACCATTTTCAATAAGGCCAATTGTCTTTTTCATTACCACACTCTAAGAATACATATTTTGGATACTAGAACCTTATACTGTATATAAGGCTATAGCTTATCTTTTTTGCAAGACACTATAACTTACACTGACTAAAATTCTATAAGGTGTGTGGCTATTCCACTAAGAAACAATTGCTTGGTCCCAGGTAAAGACTTACCTCTGTATCTTTTTTTAAGATCTTTGTAGTTCTAGTTTTTATATTTAGATCTTTTATCTATTTTGAAGCAATGTTGTGTATGATGTGAAGTAGCAGTTCAAATCCTTTCTTTTGCATGAGAATATCCTGTGGTCACATTACCACTTGCTGAAAAGATTACTTTTTCCAAACTGAATCATCTTGGCACTCTTGTTGAAAATTAATTGGCCATAAATGTTTAGGTTTATTTCTAGACTCTATATTCTATTCCACTGATCCATAAACATACCCTTACATCAGTATTATACTTGTTTTGATTGTTGTGGCTTTGTCATCAGTTTTGAAATAAGTGTGAGTTCTCAAATTTTAGTACTTCTCAAAATTGCTTAGATATGCTAGGTCCCTTCCATTTCCATATGAATTTTAAGATCAGCTTGCCCATTTTTATTACAAAGGATTACATTCAATATGTAGATAGTTTTTAGGAGTTTTGCCATTTTAACCATAGTAAGTCTGTCAATCCATTAGCATGGGATGAATTTGCATGTATTTATGTCTTTTAAAATTTCTTTTCAATAATTTTATAGTTATAGTTCAGTGATGTTACACTTCTTTTGGTTAATTTACTTTAAGTATTTTATTCCTTTTGAAGTTGTCACTAATGGATGCTATTGTTAATTTCATTTTGGATTGCTCATTGCTAGTGTATAGCAATATAATTGGTTTCTATTTATCAATCTTATATCCTGTAAACTTTTTGAACTAATTTATTAGCTGTAATAATCCCTTTATAAATTCTTTAGGGTTTTCTATAAATAAAAAAATACATCTACTTCATCATTCAATTGAATACAAAATCTTTGTTCCTATGTAGTCCCCCCCCCATTATGCTATTATTTTCAAAAATTATATCACTATGCATTAGGTGTCCACCAACATACATTTGTAAACATTGCTCTATGGGGTTGCCTTTTAAATCAGATTGGGAAAAGAAGGAGTTGCAAACAGACAATATGTTTACACTCTTTTTTATATTTACCTATACAGTTAGGTTCACAGGTGCTAATTCTTTATATGAATTTGAGTTACTGTCTAGTGTCCTTTCATTTTAGCCTGAAGGAAACTCTTTAGTATTTCTTATAGGGAAAGTCTGCTAGCATCATTTCTCAATTCTTATCTAGGTGTGTCTTAATTTCTCTTTCATTTTCTGAAGAGTAGTTTTGCCAGGTATAGAATTTTTTTCCTTAGTTCAAATTTTATTTGTTCTTTCATTTCTTTGTCATCCTACTCTCTCTGGTTTTCACAGTTTCTAAAGAGTAATTAGCTCTTAATTTTATTGAATATCCTTTGCATGGAATCACTCATTCTTCTGTAGCTGTTTTCAAGATTCTCTATTTTTCTTTGTCTTCTGATAATTTGATTATAATGTATCTAAGTTTAGATCCCTTTGAATTTATCCTACTTGCAGTTCATTGTGATTATTGAACATATAGAGAATTTTTTCATCAAATTTATGAGAGTTTTTCGTCATTGTTTTGTTGTGTTCCCTCAGTGAATTTCCCATTTTAGTTATTTTACTTTATAATTCCACAATTTGTTTTTGGTTTTATCTGCTTTTAGATATTCTGAATTAGTTCTTACATAATATGAAAAAAGCCAACTTAAAGTTTTACCCAATAAATTTAATGTGTGAGCTTCCTCAGGAAGAGTTTCTAGTGGTTGCTTCTCCCCACCCCAACCCTCCTGTATATTTATCTTTATATGTCTCATATATATCTTTATATATCTCATATGTTTTTTCAAAAAATCAACATAAAATTAATATAATGTGACTGCTCTGGGAATCAGGTTTTACCCCCAAACCAAGGTTTATTGTTGGTACTACTTTTTTATAGTTATTTGTTTGTTTAGTGACTTTTTCAAACTAATTCTGAAAAGTCTGCATTTTTCTGTCAGATGTGACCATTAAAGTCTCTGCTCTACTAACTCAGTAGTCAGCTAATGATTAGACAGAGATTTTCTTAAATATCAGGAACCAATAAATGTCCCAATCTTTATAGAAAGGGTCTTTGTGTGTATCAGGACATGACTTAAACTCTTAGCCATTCAGTTTACACTGTCTTAGCCTTCGTTTCTTACTTGTGCAGAACCTCAACACCAGCCAGATGTGAGAGCTTGGGGCCTCATTAGATCTTTTTTGAATGAATGCACAGCCATCAGCATGCATGTGGCCTGGCCTGCTACATTCCCATGCCAGGAAATGAGCCTTTCAAATTCATTATTTTCTTTGCTTTCACTACTATCTGTTGTTCCAGGAAGCCATAATGTTAAATCACTTGTCAGTGAATATTTTTGACAAAATCTCCTAAGAAGAGGTTTATAGCACTGGGTGAACCTTGAGTAAGATCAAATAAAGATAAGTCTTTCAAGACAGGTCATTTAAGGAACCACCAGACAAGTCAAATAACTTTGGGAATGAGGCTTTGAAAGAACTCCTCAGTTCTGCTTCCTTCAGTATAGGGAATATAGGACTGTTATTTTTCAAGGTCACCATTGGGCTATAAAACAGAGAAGAAGAATAGGGCAAGATAAAATGCTACAAAATTCACTGTTATTAACAAGATTTAGCCCCTATTCTTGAATAAATGTTCACCAGATTGCTGCTAGCTTTTTGTTAATTTCAGAGTTTTGAAATAGTTGATTATGAAAATTTTTGCCAGTTTTATCATTGCTTTTCCCAAAGGGCAAATTTTCAGAGGACCATACTCTTCCATTTTTCTGATTTTAATTCATGATTTATGGGGAGCTGGGTTTTATAAAGAAATATTTTTAAAAATATACAAGAAACAGAAAAATATGTAGCACGACCAGGTACTCACCAGCAAATTGGTATTAACTAATCAATACCTAAGTAGACATATAGAAATAACATTTATCGGGCATCAGGCAGATGGCGGGGGGAGGAGGGGATCAGTATATACACACATAATGAGTGCGATGTAGACCATCTAGGGGATGGACATGCTTGAAGCTCTGACTCCAGGGGGAAGGGGAGGAAAGGCAACACAAATAACCTAAACATTTGTACCCCCATAATATGCTGAAATAAAAAAAATAAGAATATATAACAATTATAAATACACAAATAAAATCTCAAACCCATACACAGTAATGGTTTTAAAAACTCCAAAATATGTTTAGATATTGTCTCTTAGGGGCAATAACTCAGAAAATTTTTATGAGCATCTTTTAATAAAAGAAAAAGTTTCTTCTAAGCTTGTCATGCTGCGTAGGTATGAGCACTAGGTTTGTAGTGTTATAATCTTGTTGATAGCAATCAACAAATGGTTAGATAAATCCTTCAATGAACTCAGTATAACTTGCACTGTTGCCTCTCTTCCTTTTATAGCAGTAATGAATTTCTATGGTAGTAAATAAAATAAGATAGATCCCTTAGCTAAACACTTATATTTCTTTGATATTGGTGTTGCAAAAGAATATCAATAAAAAGGACAATATTGTATAAAAGTAAACTTAATTAAAAGTGAGATATTGCTATATTTCCAAACTTTACTAGAGATATTTGTTTAAAAGGGCTCATTACTCTGTGCCTACACAAGTGCAACATGGTATTCAATACTTTTATTTATTAAATATTTAGGCATTTGGCAATTTTTCACATAATTTGGTATTGACTAAGATAAAATTATATCCAAGTGTTCTTAATGGATAATGCTTGCTTTGCTAAATTACACTGAACTTCTTTTACAAATGCATGTAAAATATTTACTTTACTTTTATTTTTTCTTACCTAAACCATGGCTTTTCATACCTTTTGAATTTTCTTAACTAAATATTAATTTTATAATCCTCTCAATGATCTTTAATTCAAATTGGGATTGTTTACTTCAGGGGATTATAGAAATAATTTGATTATAATTCATTTCTGTTTTTGTTCAAGTTTCATTGTTTGACATTTTACATTAACTTTGTAATGCAGTTCCGTTTTGTATAAAGTGTGAGGTTTAGGTTGAGGTTATTCTTTTCCTATTCCTGTTCGATTGCTCTGGTTCTATGTGATAAAAGGACTGTCCTTTATGCACTGAATTTCTTTTGCACTTCGTCAAAAGTCAGTTGGGCATATTTGTGTGGAGCTATTTTAGTGGTACTCTATCTGTTCCATTGATCTATGTGTCCATTCCTCTGCAAATACCAACATATCTTGATTACTATACCTATACACTAAGCCTTGATATCAGATTAATTCCTTTCACCTTATTTTTCTTCAAAATTTTTAACTATTCCAAGGCCTGTGACTTTTCATATAAATTTTAAAGTGATCTTGGCTATGTCTTCAATATATCTTACTGGGATTTTGATGGGAAGTGCATTAAATTTATGCATCAATTTGGAGGAAATTGGCATCTTTACTATATTGAGTTTTTCAATTCGTTAACAATATATACCTTTCTATTTATTTAAGTTTCTCAGATGTATTTTACCATTTAGCCTTTGTTTTTATTATAGGTATGTTCTTTCCTCTGATTTGGCTATTTCTTCATAGAGGGACCCAAGTATAATATTAAAATGTTATCAGACGAGTACAAGAACACCGTTTCATATAAAAATATTTTAGATAAGAACATGTATTTTTCTTTAATAAAAACTATCTGAACTATTCTTTGTAGCGTTCTTTTCCTGTAACAATGTAGAGTTCATTTTAGAAACCTTTAAGATAGATTGTTAAATTTAAAGAGCAAATTGGGAAAAAACAATATATTATACTATCTACAAAAAATAGAAAAATAAATAAATTTAAAAGTGCATTTGCTTCCATAAAATTTGTAAAGCTAGTTTAAAAACCAAAAAATAAAAATTCTATTTATGAAAAAGGAAGCAGCATGAAAGGGACAAGGAACAATAATAGAAACTAGAGTTCTCTGAAAATATCTTATTTGGTAGCTATGACTTTGGAGATATTAGATATTTTCTATAATTGAAAACAACAAATTTGATATCAGGCTCATAACAGAGAATATAATTGGCACCCTTTTGTAAAGAATGAAGAAAAAACTAAGGCATTAAAAATAAACCTATAATATATATTTATATAACCAGGAACAAGATTTGTCTTTTAAGATAGAAATAAAAGTGACTATAAGGTATTGCTATAGTCTGAATGAATAAAAATATGCTTAGAAATGAAAGAATTTTCAGCATTCTTTAGCATTATAGAAAAGGTTAGGTAGAGATAATAGACTAATAGAAGAAAGGTTATGTATCAGAGGGAAGGAGAGAAATTAACATAGAGATATGTATTTTTCTACATACACATATTTCTATATACATACATATAGATAGATAGATATACACATACATAAACCGTATATTTAAGGAATCACAGGCTCCAAGGCCCCTTCTTTTTCTTTGCGCTGCATTGTATAACTAATTTAATTTGCTCTTCTTGAGATTGCAAATCATGACAGAACATATTCAGGACCTTTTTCTTTGATGCTTCCAAAGAAAAGTAATTAGGCACATTTTGATCTAATAGTTTTTTAAACTGCCAATCACTTGACTATAAAGCAGTGAAGAAAGATAATAAAAATAACATTAGAAAGTTTACATTTATTTTATACCAACAGATGGGAACCCTGAAATTTTCAGACAGAATTACTCTGTTTGCCACACGTGCTTATTGTTTCAGTTTATGTTCTCTGGAAAATAGATGCCAAGATATAGTTAATAGTGCCAGACATTTATTGGGGATGATGTCTGTGAAAGATAAAGAGGGAAGGGAGCATAGTAGAATAGAAAGCTTTGAGACCATGATGCAGATCTGATACCTATGAAAGAGGGAAAGAAAGAATATTGGGCAGGGAAGCCTATGATTGTGATGTAGCACTAAGACAGTGCTGGCTATTCCAAAGGAAGGTCTGGCACAAAGGCTAATCAATAGAGGGGTTCCCTTCAATACAGAAGTCACTGAAACTGATTGAAAAGAAGAGATAGAGCTTCTGTTACACAATTGGAGGAAGGAAATTATGTGGGGAGCTCAAGTAATTCACTTAGGCTCTTGGTTTTCTCCCTCCAGTTGTAACTATGAATGGATAAATGCAGCAACCCTGGCTTCAGAAGGATATAGATGCAAGGTGCTCAGATTCTTCAGAAATAAACATTGGATCACATCTGAATTCAAAGTTTAGATTGTAACAGATTCCTCAGGAATTAGGTTGAATCACAAAGACTTGAAGAGACAATAGATGAGAGTGAAGGAGATTTAAAATGGAATAGATGAGAGTGAAGGAGATTTAAAATGGAGGGTGTTAGATAAGAAAAGATGAGTGCAACCAAGTTGTTTTGTGTATCACTAACTTTTCTAAGTTTCTCTTCCAGAGAAGCTAGTCCATTGAGAACCATGGAAGAAGTACTTTCCTCATGATGGAGAAATGGATCACTTGGTACAAGCCATATACTGTGGCAGCAATAAGAAAAATGCAATGCAGACATCCCTTCAAGAAGAAACCTGCCACAAGGTGTGAAGTTACCTGGTGATCTCCAGTTGCAATGCTTTAAGGATTGCTCACAGCATTAGAGCTGAAGTGATGCTATTTCCAAAAATGACTGAATATAGCAAAGGTACTATGGCCCAGCCATTTCTTCCCAACTTGGAACTCACTAACGGGCATTCTTTGTACCAGAGCTTCCTTTTGGCTTTCCAAGACTCAAAATTGCATAACAGTCTGTCTTTTCTTACCCAATTTCTTTTTCTTCCCCCTCTCCTTTCTTAGGTGCCATATTTACATCAGAGTCTAAAATCCTTCCCTACCTACTGCTTCTTCTCTATACCTTTTATAATAATTTTCCTCAATAAATTTCTGGGACAGATAACAACATATAACATTTTGGCATCTGCTTCTCAAAGGACCTGAATGAACACAATCTTCTTCTTAAACCTCTTAGGTAGCCCAATAAACATGGTTATATTTCCTTAACAAGTATATCCTATACTTTTTCTTCAGAAAGACCTGACTTTATTCCTGAAGTAGTGTCAATGAGTTTTGAATGATGCAATCTCTAATACATTTTGAAATTATATACTGCTAGAGGTGCTTCCCTCTATTTCCCAATGGATAGTAAGCACATATATGAGTAAGGTTTGATAGACAGTACTGAAAAGGTCACTATGTATTAATACATTAATTTTTCCCACAGAAATTTTGTTATCTACTTAAGATCTCACCAATTCTAAATCAAAAGCAAGTTACAATCTTAAAGCTCAATAATAAGAAAACAAACAATATAATTAACAAATGGGCAAAATGATATGAACATATACTTCACCAAAGAAGATATATAGACAGTAAATAATAATATGAAATGATGTTCAACATCATATGTCACTAGAAAACTTCAAGTTAAAATAATAATGAGATACCACCACACACCTATTAGCGTGGCAAAATCCAAAACACTGAAAATACCACATAATTGGCAAAGATGTGGATCAGGAGGAACTCTCTTCCATTGTTGGTGAGAATGAAAAATGGTACAGCTACTTTGAAAGCTAGTTTGTCACTCAAACCATACAATTCAGTAATCATACTCTTTGGCATTTACCTAAATTGAAAAATTAAATTGAAAAATTTCCACACAAAAATCTGCACATAGATAGTTATAGCAGTTCTATTCATAAACGTAAAACCTTGGAAGTAACCAAGATGTTCTTTGGTAGGTGAGTGGGTAAGTAAACTGTGGTATTTCCTTTGGGTAGATGCCTTGTAATGGGATTGCTGCATCAAATGGTAGTTCTACTTTTAGCTCTTTGAGGTATCTCTTCCATATTAGTTTCCACAGCAGTTGTATTAGTTTGTAGTCCCACCAGCCATGTATGAGTGTTCCTATCTCTCCACATCCATGCCAACATTTATGATTTGGAGACTTTTTGATAAAAGCCATTCTCAGTGGACTTAAGTGATATCTCATTGTAGTTTTGATTCACATGGCCCTGATGATTAGACATATTGAGCATTTTTTCATATGTTTTTGGCCATTAGTCTATAAAATTGGTATTAATGGATCAACACTTATGTGCATATATAGTAATAACATCCACCAGGTGTTGGGTAGGTGGGACGGGGGAGAATGAGATGGGTATACTCATACCTAATGGGTGCAGTGTGCACTGTCTGGGAGATGGACACATAAGCTCTGACTCAGGTCAGGCAAAGGTAATATATATAACCTAAATATTTGTACTCCTGTAATTTGCTGAGATAAAAAAATAAACAGTGATATGACCATATGATGCAATATTATTCAGTGCTGAAAAAAAAGTTCTATTATGCCATGAAAAGGTAAGATAAGAAACATTAAATTTATCTTACTAAGAAATAAAAAAGAAGCCAATGTGAAAAGTCTACATACTGTGTAATTTCAACTGTATGACATTCTGGAGAAGGCAAAATCATGAAGACAGTGGTTATCTCAGGTTGGGGGAAGGAAGGATAAATAGGTGGAACACAGAAGATTTTTAGGGCAGTGAAAGTACTCTGTATGATAATAAGCTGATGTATATATGTCATTATATATTTGTTCAAACCTACAGGATGTACAGCATCAAGAGTGAGCCCTACTGTAAATTATGTACTTTGGGTAAAAATAATGTGTCAATATAGGTTCATGGATTGTCACATCCACCACTCTGGTGAGGGATGTTGATGGTGGGAAGGGTTAGGGGTTGAGGGGAACAGGAGGTATATAAAAACTCTCTGTATGTCCTGATGAATTTTGCTGTGACAAAATTGCTCTAATAAACAAATTCTTTTTTAAAAACTAAGTTATAATATTTACTAAAAGCTACTTTACTAAGGGCCTGCTAGTAAATGTAATAGATAGGCTTTTTAGGGGTACTGTAAGATGCTCCAATCAGGTATTTTTGTGGATAATGACAAGGTCAGTAGGGTTATAGAATGCAATGTATTCATAATAGTTAAAAATTTAAAAAATTTTAAAAAGTGATCTAAAGAAAGTATTAATACTAAAGCTTTAAACATTTTATCACAGATGTGCTCTCAATGTCAAAATAATTTTAAAACCATATAGAAACTTGTTTAATTTTTCTTAAGACTGTCTCAACTTTCAAGTTACATTGATATACACTTAAATAAATCCAAGTTAAGTGACTTAGTTATGTGTGCATAAGGCCTTAAAATACTTTCAGATTGGAATTATAGAACCAGTAGCTGACGGCTAAGTTAGGTTTCATGTCTCTTTTTTGTTGAAATTACTTTATGTCACTCCAATTTTACCAAAGTCCACCAGCAACTTACCAAAATTGAATTTTAATTCTATTTTCTTCATGCCGTCCAGTACCTAAATATTTCATTTTCCTCCAAGGCCCATTTAAAACCAATTGTGTCAACCAGCTAGTTAGCACAGTTTTTTAAATCTCAGAGAAAGGGACTTTAAACATCTATATTATTTCATTGTTCCATACAATGCCCTGTCTTGTTTATTATTTGCTAGTTTGTTATAATTTAATTATGCTAAGTGAAAGAAGTCATATCCAAAAGCTTACGTACTATGTGCTGCCATTTATACGACAATCTGAAAAATGATAAAACAATAAAGGCAGATGGCATTTACATCAATTGTTGCCAGAGATTGAGTGGAAAAAATGTCAACTACAAAGAAGTACCTGAGAATTTTGAGGGTGATGGAATTAGTCTATAACTTGATTGTGGTCATAGTTACACAACTATATGCATTTATCAAAACCTACAGACTTTTACACAAATAAGGGTGATTTACTATATATTCATCATACCTTAATGACTTTTAAAATGAGCCACATTTTCAAGTAAAAAAAATTTTCTTTTAAAGCACAAAGAAATAATAAGAAATTAAACAATAAAGGTAATGGTAAAGATCAATGAAAAGTGTAGAAAATTGAACAACCAAAAGCTGAATCTTTGAAAAGGTTAGCTAAGTTAGATTAATACGGCAAGATGAACCCAGAAAAATAGAGAAAAGATGCAAATAAAATATTGAATGAAAAGGTAGGGGGGCACTTCTGATTCAAGAAAAATATCACAAGAGAAAGTATTATAGATTAATATAAAAAATAAATTTGAAAACCTAAGTAAACTAGCCTTCCAATTAAATCATGTCCCATATGAGCTTACTTTCAAGATGAGTAGCAGCACCCCTGAAATACCTGGGGCTAGAGCTATGTAATCAGTGTGCCAGTGCAGGCTGCCATGCCAGAGAAGAATCAGGATGTGCTGCTGTACTCACGCCCTCAGTGTTGGATGGTGGCCCTGTGGCTTTGGAGTCACTTCATCTGACTAACTTCTTGCTTTGAGCAGCCTGTCCCAATTACTTTTGTGTCCCATAACAGTGTTATCATTTTCTACATATATCATGCTGTGAAGATTAGAAAGCACCACCTTCAAGCATGCTGTCAAAATAATAAAACATTTTGGACAAAAAAAAAAGTATTTTCTTTGTTCTCATTAGTCATACATATTTAATTATATCTTTTGTTCAAATCCTGTGCTGAAAATCAGCAGCTTTTTCATAAATGCATTCTGCATTTATGAAATGTATTATAACAATTTATTAATAAGTCTATTCAGAGTACCATGGTCTACTCACAGCCATATAATTTGTGATTTTTTTAGTGCACCTCTGTGATTAAGATGTACAGAGCCAGTGGAACTCAGGGCATATGCAATTTATCATTATGTTTTCTGTGTTTTCACAAATTTTTGATTTAAACAAGCAAAATATTTTCCTAAAGGGTCAAACACCTTACAGCCTTATTTTATATTGCTTACTCCGAGCACAATCCAAGACATGACAAAACCTTCTGTGACTTCTTTCTCTCAGGTGTTCTGAAAATAAAATTTCTCAAAATTGGGGACTTCGGGGACTTTTACTTGCTAAAATCTAGGAGAGAGCAAGGATTTTTGTTGTTATACTTTTCCTTTCTGATAGACTTGTATCCAGAGAATGTGATGGAAATGACCTCTAGTGATTCAATATCCATATGCTGCCTGAAATACAGAGACAGACCTTCTTAAAAGTTGGAGCATGTCCTAACAGCATCTACCATTCTTTGCATTCCTAGCCCTTCATCTGGACTTAACAGCAGGAGCTGCCTCTTCTCAGAGTTAACATGTACCTGAGTTGAGGAGAGACCTCAATATTTGATCTTCATAGGAATGATCTAACCAATGCCTGCCATGAGAAACACTTTTCATAAAATAATTTGAATATGTGGTCATCCACAACCCATTCTTTACTATCACTAGATTCCCTAGTGCTCTGTATGAAATTCCTTCCACAATTTTGGCCTCTTCCACTCTAGGGCACTAGGAGTTCTGAAACAAATTTGTTGTGTGCCTTTCTGGTGGGACCCAGGAACAGTACATGTCTGGGATCCCTGTGATAGTTGTGACTTGCCCTTGGCATGCCCTTCAAGGTATAGATATTTGTAATCATTTCTCTCCCACATCACAGATATTTGCATTTGTGTCAGATGACAATCGCAAGCATCGCCATTAAAGGACATAAACATTGTTTATACTAGGATCAAGTATCAAAGCAAAAAACTCTCAAAAGTTTATAGACTAGTGTCAAAACTTTATTTCCTTCTGCTTAGACATACCTTTTAATTGTAACTAATTTCATTTCTATAGTGACTATCAATATGCTGGGAAGAGAGATTATTGCAGCTCCTTGAGTCTCTAAAGTGACTGACTACCCTTTCCTCTTCTTCTTTGTTACAAGCTTCATAATGTGATACAGGTTATAAAAAATATCATACTTCATAAATATTTCACATGAACCCCTGGTAAAAAGGAAAGTCCCTCTTAAGTATGTCACAGAGAAAAAAGAAGAAGAAGAAGAAGAAGAAGAAGAAGAAGAAGAAGAAGAAGAAGAAGAAGAAGAAGAAGAAGAAGAAGAAGAAGAAGAAGAAGAAGAAGAAGAAGTAAAGTGTGATCTCTAGGAAGGCATCTATATCCATACACTTTTTTTTATCATATTATGGAGGTACAAATATTAAGGTTATGTATATTGCCCCCCCAAGTCAGAGCTTCAAGCATGTCCATCCCCCAGTTGGTGTGCATCACACTCATTATTTATGCATATACCCATCCCCCCCACTTGCCCAACACCTGATAGATGCTATTCCTATATGTCTACATAGGTGTTGATCAGTTAATACCAATTTGCTTGTTAGTACATGTGGTGCTTATTTTTCTATCCTTGGGATATTTCACTTAATAGAATGTGTTCCAGCTCTATCCAGGAAAATACAAGAGGTGCTATATCACCATTGTTTCTTATAGCTGAATAGTACTCCATGGTATACATATACCACATTTTATTAATCCACTCATGTATTGATGGGCACGTGGGTTGTTTCCACATCTTTGCAATTGTGAATTGTGCTGCAATAAACATTCAAGTGCAGGTGTCTTTTTCTTGGAGTGACTTTTGTTCTTTTGGGTAGATGTCCAGTAATGGGATTGCTGAATCAAATGGTAGATCCACTTGTATCACTTTAAGATATCTCCATATTGCTTTCCACAGAGGTTGAACTAGTTTGCAGTCCCACCAGTAGTGTAGGAGTGTTCCTATCTCTCCACATCCATGCCAACATTTATTGTTTTGGGACTTGTTAATAAAAGCCATTCTCACTGGAGATAAGTGATATCTCATTGTGATTTTTATTTGCATTTCCCTGATGATTAGAGATGTTGAGCATTTTTTCATGTTTGTTGGCCATTACTCTGTCTTCTTTTGGAAAGTTTCTGTTCTTGTCTTTTGCCTACTTTTTGATAGGGTTGTTTGACTTTTCTTTGATGATTTTCCTGAGTTCTAAATAAATTCTAGTTATCAGCCCTTTATCATATACTTTTTAATACCTTTTCTTGCATGATATCTGGAAGTTGAAATACTTTCTTGTATTTTTTATTCCAGAGGCAACTTGTGAAATCCTCACCTTTCTTTCTCTATGCCTCACTTATCTATTTGTCTGAGGAGGCCACCTTTTCTAGTATTTAGTACTGAAAGTTTATTAGAGTGAAAAAAAGCATTGAAGTTTGTTCAGGTAAGGACTATAATTTTCAGCTCAGAATGTCCATTTTTTAAGATAATCACAGTGTGAAAACATAACTGAATATATATAGTAAATGATCACTATTATGATATGTGGCCAATGACATTACATGTTTCATGTGTTATCCTTCATTACCAATATATAATACAATGTACTATGCAAAACGGCAATAAACAAGTACATTAACATTACATTTCCTTCAAGTTTTTCCCAAGCAACAGGAGTTTATTACAGTAATCAGTGTTTCTGCAGATGATTTGTGTCTCTGATTTTCACTAAATAAACATGTGCCTTTAGTGTACCACTGAAGGGATTTGATCTGTAAAAAATATTGATATGTTCAGGCTTTATGACTACATTATGTAATTAATTCTATAAACCATTTATTGATGAAAACCTGTCTTGAGCACTGGAATATGATTGGGGCTAATAAGACAAAGTAACTGTCTTTATGGAGTAGATTAGCTAGACTGAACACTTGCATATGTGATATACAGGAAACAATATGGTGATGTAAGAGAACATGTTAGGGAATTATAACCTAGTTTATTAAGGAAGACGTTCTGATAAAATGACATTAAGCTCAGATTATAAGAAAAAGTAGACATTATTAAAGTGAAGCTGCAGTATTAGACAGGTCAGCTCAATCTAACCAGAGGCATACAAAGCACAGGACCAGAGGAAGAATGTGGCATATTTGAGGCATTGTAAGTCTAGAAGTCTAGAATATCTGAGCTCAGAGTAGAGTGATATAAGTCTGAGAAGGAAGTTAAGTTTCATTTGGAGACCTTTATAAGCATGATAGGATCATATACTTAGAGAGCAGTGTATGATTTAAGAGATATTAAAGCAGTAGAATTAATCAACCAGATTTGATGGTTGTTAAATGTAGTGGGAAAATGAATAGAAAATCAAAGGTATTTTCAAGGTTGAGTAATTGGAGGTTATTTAATGAGATAGAAAAACCTGCAGAAGAGAAAAATTTGTGAGAAAAAATGATAAATCTGATTATGGACATTCTAAGTTTGAGGTATATGAGTTGTCCATTAAGCATTAGAGGCTAGAATTGGGGAATTGTCTATTAATACATGGTAATTGGACCTTCGAATCAGAAGTGTGTTTGTGAGTGTAGGTTTAAATGTGTGCTCGTTTCTTTTTCCCAACGTGGAAGCATTTCAAGTGTGTTTAAAAGTGTCTTAAACAGAGCCAATGAATGAAAGACTGAAAGTATGGTACTGAAAAGGAATACATTTTCTTGTATTTCTTGTCCAAAGCTGAACAACTTTGGGGGATATTTTTAATTGTCTATTTCTTCTAAGAAGGGTGGTTTCTGGCAAGTGGAGGGTCTTTATTCTACTGGATACAAGTCATCATGGTCAATAGATTGGCTTTCCACATAGCTGAGATGGGCTTTAAACAATGGAACAAGTAAGGATTTAAGAAAAATGTGACTTAGCTTGCTTTACATGCATGAAAAAAGAGGGAGATTGAGATGTAATGAGGAATAAGTACCAGTGGAGAAAGTAGGAGCAGGATTGCTAGGCTTTTTACATGAAAAGAACAGAAAAGGGACATGAAGCAGGAAACAATCTAAAGAGACAGAAGGGTAATCACAAGATACCTTAAATTGGGTTTTTCAATGAAATTCTACTCAGTGTTTGACATAAGGACGTAAGTTATTTATTCTCCAATTCCCATAAAAATCTCTAGTAAAATCATTACTACTAATCATCATTGCTAATACCTTAATGTAAGATGGCTCTGTATTAACTGTAAAGAACCATGTGTTTCTCTGTCATAGAGTCTCTGAGACCCTCCAGGGGTGTGGGCTTCTGATTTCAAACTGTGCTTTTTTAAACACCAAAGGAGGCAAGAAAAGCTTTATCTTTCTCTGGTGCACCTCTTTTAATAAAAGGACTTTTTTTTGTAAAATTTGGATTCAGTCAAAAGGCTTCACTCAAGGATCCAGAAGGCCATATGTGGCCCTAAGGCCACAGGTTCCCCAACCCCAGAAGCTCTTTTATGTATGATACAGAAGATGGGCATCAGAACACAGTTGTGAAGGTGGCTGTTAGGGTGAACCATACCATTACACTATAACAGGAAGAAAATATGAAAAAAACAATGATGGTAGATACATATAGAAAATGTGATTTCAAAGCAAGATCAACTGCTGAAAGGGACAGAAAAGGTAAAGTTACTGCCAGCTTAAGAGGAATGGGGAAACACTGAAATAATTATGAAGGGGGGAGGAACATATGATTTTACAGTGCCATATCAATGTAAATTGCCAAAAAGCATCGGGAAGCACAGTGAGTACTAGTCTGCCCAACTATGAGTTAGAGATTCAATAGCCAGGGGACAGTTGTGAACAAGAAGGTTGGTTGAATTCAATCTAAAGATTGATATTTTTAAATAATAGAGTGATAAAAGAGCAATGGGGCAAGGGAACTCACCTACTTATTTGACAATTCTTTCCCAAAGAGTCCCTCCCCCAAGAAGAGGATGTTGCTTTATAACAACAGAAATTGACTAAGATACATCCTTATTAACATGTACGACTCACAAGATGTATTCTTACTTACTTATCTAGTGTTACCAGTAAACACATTTGCTTTCCAGCTTCAATTCTTTTTTTCTAATTAAAGAAATCATTATTCTATTTTACTTTCTGAGATAGTAGGTGGTAGGTCTGAACTTGGAACAACAATTTGCTTAATCTACATCACCCATCTAAATATGTTAACCCCAACAGCTAGTGAATTCCTAAATACAAATCGAAGATTTGGAAATGGTGGAATCTGGGAAAAGTATTTCTCTATAGTTGTCTTTACGGAGATTTGTTAGAAATAGTAATGTTATTATTTAAACTGTAAACCAAAAATCCAAGCAAATATTCTTTTGAAGGAGCCAGTCCAAAAGTAGTTATGTCCTTTTGGGCTTTCCTTATATCTAGTTGACACAATCTTAACAAGATAAGTAACAACATTCTAAGAAGCCTAGAAGGAGCATTTAAAAATATAAGCCCATCTTAGAAAATATACCCCAGATATGACCCTTCTTTAATTGTAAATTATGAGAACAAATGTAAAAAGATCCTTATACTCTTTCCTCCCTCAATTTTCTCACCTTTTAACACTGTGGTCTCTGAGCCCCAGGTCAACCACTAACATATGGCAACAATCCACTAATATACTACTTTGCCTTTTATTTATTGTTATTATTGTTGTTTTTCTCTATCTCTATTTGTTTTGTTTGTTTGTTTGTTTTGAGGGTTTTTTTGGTGTTGATTAGGGTGCAGAAAATCATTGTCTTCTCCTTCAAGCATGTGTGGATGTCATAAGGCCTTGTAAGATATTCAGTTTTAAAATATACTCTATAACCATTTATATCAAAAATCCTAAAAGACACACATCAAACAAACTCCTTAAACAATTTAGTTACTAAGAATTGTGTTTTACTTCTTGGCTTGTGCTTGCCTGTCCTAGGATTAGATCATAAAATTTTTAAAAAGTCATAAAATGATCCTTTATTTTATTACAATTTTATTGTAAGAGAGATAACTAGGAGTCATGTTCTTATCCCTACTAGACTAACATTTATAGAATGTTGTTACTGGAATGGACCTTGGAGAGCACATAATTCAAACGTTTAATTTTCAGAGAGGCAATACTGTTTAATATAAAGAGTTTCAGCAACTAGGTAGCAAGAATAGAAATATAGTGTTTGATCATCTCCACCCAACCACCAATTACACAGACATTTAACCTCTCCCAATCTTGGTAATCTCACAATAGATTTACTCTAATCTCACAATCTGATTTATGCTGTATGTGAAGATGAAATTATCAATATCATGCCAATAAGAACAATAAAGCCTTCTAAATAGTGTCAAAATATAGTATTATTGTGAGAATTAAATCATGTAAAGTACCTGGCACACAGTAAGTTATTCTATGAACAGTTCCCCAACATTTCTTACAGTGAGTATCTTAACATATAATACCTAATTTTGGAAAACAAAAGTATTCTTGATATATCTTGTTTTCAAATAGTCACTGTTATTTTCTTATATTTGGAGTTATGTATCTTTGGTCAACAGAAACATGTAACTTATTTATTAGTAGTACAAGAATTGCTCCAAAAGAGAGCTTCCTAAAACAAACAGAATTCTGTATTTCTTTTCTTATCACTTTTGTGATATATGAGATCACTTGCATAGCAACATGAACAAGCTCTGATTTAGGCTGTATGTGAAGATGAAATTATCAATACCAAGCCAAGAAGAACATTAAAGTCTTCTAAATAGTGGCAAAATGTAAAAGCAAGGCAATTATTTTTCTTTGTAAGACTTCACATTTTATCTTGAGTTTCAGGAATATTTACTGATCTTTAGATGCAAGCATGAAAGATGTAAAATTATATTTATGCCTAAATATAAATTATAATTAGACATAAATATTCATTAACATTTGTTGCTATGATTTGTCCCTATAATTACTTCATTATATTAACAATAAATGTTGACAAATAATACTAAAAATAAAATATGTTTTAATATTTATCTAAACTCACCAAACACAATATTTTTTATATCTATATTCACCAAATAAATTTTTCTTCAAATTTGAAGTAAAAGTCAGCATTTTTATATTTTCTATTTCTTACCTCTTTAGTAGAGGTAGGTACTTAGAACTTCATGACTTCACACAGCAATGGCTACCTGGAATTCTCTCTCCAACCCATTCTTTATCATAGCCTATCACTATTATCATATTGGAAAACCAATGATTATGGGCTGAAAGGAAAATAATTTTGTTAGACTTTCAAAACTTTCCACATTTTCTCCAAAAATAAATTTTCAAACTGCCCTTTATTTGCTTATGTGAATATTTTATTGTCATCAACCAACCAAAATCCCTTTCTTCTGAACCTATTTCTTCTTTCACATCTTTGTTTATGCTATTTTTTTCCCCTATGTCATCCTGGAACTGATTTAACACTTTTCTTTGATAATTAAAAAAACTCATCTAACCTTCAAAATTCTACCCAACTTGCTTCTTTTCTGTAATGACTTCCTTGGCAGGCCAAATCCAAAGATTTTTCTCCTGCTAATAAACTTTCATGACATAGCTTCTATAAAACCATTTGTCAGCTGATTCCTTGAAGTTTCATTATTTGAGGTGTGGTAGGCAGAAGAATAATGGCCTTCCAAAGATGTCTGCCTAATCCTCAAAATCTCTGAATCTGTTACCTTGCATGTCAAAAGGGACTTTGCAGAATGATTAAGTGTCTCCAGGCAGGAGATTATACTGGATAATCCAGGTGGATCTAATGTAAACACAAAAATTTTTATAAAAGACAGGCAGAAGGGTCAGGATCAGAAAGAGAGATTGGAAAACTAGAAGCTGGAAAAGGTAAGGGAATGAATTATCCCTTAGAGCTTTCCTTTCGGAAGGAATGCAGACTGGCTAACACCATGATTAGGCAACCCTGTAAGACCCATTTTAGGACTTTTATCCTGTAGAACTATGAGACATAAATTTGTGTTGTTTTAAGTCATTCTTTTTGTGGTAATTTGTTACAGCAGCAATACAAATCTAACACATTATATATTAGATTCTTAAATTAGAGTCTTAGATCATATAATAGGGAGATATGTGCTTCATTTTAAAGATGTGCGTGGAAATAGAAAGGATGGGAGTAGCAATCCCATTACTGGGCATCTACCCAAAAGATCCAATGACACTCTACAAAAAAAAACACCTGCACTCGAATGTTTATAGTAGCACAATTCATAATTGCAAGGCTGTGGAAACAGCCCAAGTGCCCATCAATCCAAGAGTGGATTAATAAAATGTGGTATATGTATATCATGGAGTACTATTCAGCTCTAAGAAACAATGGTGATATAGCACATCTTGTATTTTCCTGGTTAGAGCTGGAACCCATACTACTAAGTGAAGTATCCCAAGAATGGAAAAACAAGCACCACATATACTCACCAGCAAACTGGTATTAACTGAGCAGCACCTAAGTGGACACATAGGAACTACAGTAATAGGGTATTGGGCAGGTGGGAGGGGGTAGGGGGGCGGATGTATACATACATAATGAGTGAGATATGCACCATCTGTGGGATGGTCACGCTGGAAACTCAGACTTGTGGGGGGAGGGGGGAAAGGGCATTTTTTGAAACCTTAAAATTTGTACCCCCATAATATGCAGAAATAAAAAAAAACATATATTACAAACAATAAAAAAAAAAAAGGATGGGAGTATCAACCACAGCCTTATCTTATGTCATGGCATTTAGGAGCAAACCCCAGAGCTTGAATTAATTGCCTCATGGATTTTTGAGTATATTTCAAGAATCTCTCCAACAGTGGGAATATGTCATACTTCATTATTAAGATAAATCAATTCTTTTTTGTCTCTGCCTACACCCTTCCTGTGACTGCTGTTAACTCTTCTCCTTTTACTCTGCACTTCTTTTCTCTACTCCATAACTTTTGCCTCATCTTAGCTTCTATTTATGCATGGCTTGCCTTAATCTTTTATGGTTTTCACTGATGCACATGTCTGTGCACTGACACATCTGTTTATTTTTCAGTTCTACTTCCAAATGCCTGTCCTTATTACCACATCTGTTCAATTTCTGGAGGAAGAGAATTAAAATAGTCCAGATAGTATCCAGTGTTTCTATTTGGATTCAGCTTCCACATGGATCATAGCTTAGTTGACAGTTTTACCAGCTTGGTCTGCTCTGTAACAAATTTGACTTTTTGTCCAATGCACTTACATTTATCTTTTGCTTTCACAACCTGATTATGAGAACTTTCATGTCTAGGATCAAGTATTATACTGTATTTAACATCATCATGTAACATGAAACCAAGATTAGCTAGGTTTTAATTAATTATTTTGTCAATAGTATAATTATTACCATCAATTCTGTTAACAAACAACAAAATGACAAAATATATTTCTGCTCAATCTGCTACATCTTTAGGTAAATGGATGCCACAAAATTGCTAAATATCTTTATCATTTTTAGGAATGCTTATATATATATATATATATATATATATATATTTTTTTTTTTTTTTTTTTTTTGAGACAGAGTCTCGCTTTGTTGCCCAGGCTAGAGTGAGTGCCGTGGCGTCAGCCTAGCTCACAGCAACCTCAAACTCCTGGGCTCGAGTGATCCTTCTGCCTCAGCCTCCCGGGTAGCTGGGACTACAGGCATGCGCCACCATGCCCGGCTAATTTTTTTTTTTATATATATCAGTTGGCCAATTAATTTCTTTCTATTTATAGTAGAGACGGGGTCTCGCTCTTGCTCAGGCTGGTTTTGAACTCCTGACCTTGAGCAATCCGCCCGCCTCGGCCTCCCAAGAGCTAGGATTACAGGCGTGAGCCACAGCGCCCGGCCTTATATATATATTTTTATATTCTATCTGTGTGTGAAACATGTTCTATGATTTACATATAGTGTTTTTAAGTTGAACAAATATTTATATTATTACTGATGTCCCAGTTAAAATATCTAGTCAGTTAATGGTTCATTAAGAATTTTAAATTAAGAGTATCCATGTTATTAAAAGATACACACTTTCCTGTAGAATACAAGAATTGGTCTTAATTAAGTTTACATATTATCCTATGGTCATATTTCTTTTAAATTAATGACAGCATACTGAAACACTGAAGGAAATTTTGTAACATGCTAACATTGATAAATACTGATATCAATTTTTTATTATATTTTTATACTTTTCTTATGTTTTATAAGGTCTCATTACACAATATTCTCAATTGTACTAACAAATAAAAGATGGTTTCATTTATTAATGACAAGTATGCCATTCTACCCTAGTTTCTTTTTTTAAAATATGAGTTTTATTAATGATAGAGAAACAGCCTCAATAACTAACTAAGATTTGTACTTTTGTTATGGTAAATTTTATGAATCACACTGGAAAAATAGTCTGCCTCACAATAGACATATTTTACATTTATGTATCATAAAACTTAGATTTTATCCACTAAATTCCATTTTTGCCAGAAAAAACATTAATTTACATAAAGCATCCAAGATTAGGAGTGTCTTTTTATTAAGGTTTTAAATGATAATGTATTTCTATTATTATTTATCAAGAGTATACCTTTCCTTTTGCAGAGCTTAAAGACCTTTACAGAAATGCATATTTTATAATATTATACATAGAGTTCAATTTTTTCTTGACAGAAGACTCTTACTGAAAGGGGTTTAGATACGTTGTTATACATATTTCACTTTTTTCAGTCATTATGCTATCATTTCATAAATAATTGATTAATTAGAATATAGAGTATATGCAACATCTCATTTTTCTTTAAGTACATAGAGACTGGAGATATTTCACCATGTTTTAAATTAACTGGATGAGACAATAATTCTCACCAAGCTTTTCTCAAGTAAGTAGTGCAGCAAGTGAAATGGTGTTTTTACTATTATACACAGGGCATTATTTTTTTTAAATGTGTTCCTTTATTATGAACTGCCTTCTATCCATTGCTTAAGCAGTAGGAATAAAAATAACATTAAAAAGAAAACAAAATACAAAGAAAGAGTCCCAAAGTAAGACATGGAAAGTCACTCTGGACTAAGTTATTTTCTCCAAGTCTCACAGATGCAAGGATAACAGACTCAAAGTGAAAAATTGCAAATAAGTAATGAAGAAAAGCCACAGATTTCTTCAATGTGCTCTTGATTACACCCTGTAGTTTCAGTGTTTGCAGAGACAAGGAGCTTAATGTTACTATTCACTCATTCCATAGACACACAAAGAAATCACATAGTATGTCAAGTCCCTTTGGTAATACAGACTATAGTTCATCTTTCCTTAAGGGATGCTACATTTGTGCCTTTTTAGTCACGCCAAATCTAAATATTGAGTATCCATAATATTATTTGCTCACTCGGTCCAAATTTACGGAAAAACAAATACAACATTGAAAACATTTTTTTGTTAAACTTGGTGCCTTACAAAAGAAAATGCACTATGTAAATTCTAATGGTATTATATTAATTTATAGTGACAACTAGAAACGGAACAATGAAAGTAAAAGTCTCTGAATGGCATGGTTTTTTTTTTCCCTATTGAGAAGCAAAATTTACAATCATCAATAATAATATTAATACCTGGTAATATGTAATTATAACTTTTAGAAATCATGATAGGAAACATTTACATGCATATTTTCATATAATTCTTCAAATAATTTCATGAGATAGAGCCCATGAATTAAAGCTTAGAAAAAGTGATGCGACTATGGTGGCTTTTTAATGTGACTAGAGATGTATGAGTAAAGGGAAAGGATAGTAGGTAAGGTAGAGATGAGGTCAGAGAAGTAGCTTTTGCATTAAAAATAGGCTGAAGTAGAGCAAGTAGAGAGAGATTACTGAAAAGACTATTGTAATAGTTCAAGTGAAAGATGATGATAGACGGGGCATGTCTGATAAAAATTGGGAGATATTGGAAATATTTTGAAGGTATCTCCTACAAGAATTACTGATAACTTATATTTGGAGTGTGAGAGGAAAAAAGTCAAAGGTGACACCAATGTTTTTTGCCCCAAAATAATTAGAAAAGGGGGAGTCCCTTTAAATTAGTTGGGAAACACTTCAAAGGAATAGGTTTGTGAAGATAGGTCATGTCCATGAGGATCTGAACCCTGGAGACCAGAGCTGCTAATGTTTACTGCCATGTGAAGAAAGCTGCCTGAAAGTTGAACCAACACAAACAGCAGATGCATGGGATGGACAGAGAGAAGTGTCCATCAGCTTTCACAAATGTATCACAAAAGTATTTCATTAGTCTCACCCTTACTAGCTTCCAGCCACATTGACCTGTTTTCCATTTTTCCAACAAGTAAATCTCTGTCTCACTTCAGGGCTTTTGTACTTTCTGGTTTATTTACTTGATATGTTCCCCCCATTCCTTGGGCTCCCTTTAAGTCACTCTTCAGATATTAACATGGATAACAACCCTTAAGGGCTATGATCTGCTTGAATGCCCAATCTGAAGTGGAGCACTCAGTTTTAGTTACCTGTTATCTCCACACACTTTGCCTTCTAGTATATACATACATGCATAATCTCATTTGAATATATGTATATCATGTACATTTATTAATATTCTATGCATATTCTTATTTTATTAATATATTTGTTTATTCTGTGTTTGTTTAATCATTCAATTTTGTTTGTTATTCCAAATTCACCAGTAGAGTCACAGTGATTCTCTAATGCAACCCTATTGATTAATTAAAGATTAAAACAATTAAGAGGTTCTATTTAGTTCACTCTAAGGTTCTACCTCTAAGTAAAGAGAAATGTTCAATTTAATTTTGTTAACCATTTTATTCTTTTTTGAAAATTGAGGACATTTCAGGTAATGACAATATTCAATTCATGAGAGCATTATTTTCTTTACCACTCACCCTTGTCCCCACACTCGCCAACTGTTGAGAATTCTTTCAATTAATGTTAACAATTATGAGGTCTCAAATTCGCCCCAAATAAATTATGAGAGAAATATAAGGGGCAGTAAAACAACTTCTCAAGTCTGACTTCTAGATGCTAATGATATTGAAGGGAAAGGTGGAATATGAGGAATATTTGTTACAGTAAAACATGCACAGTAATGAAATGTTGAATGAGTTACATAGGGCACAGGAACAAAACAAATTCAATTAAGGGAATTTTAAAAATTTAAATCATAGGAAACTTTGAGAGTGACAAATGTAGGATTCCATGTTATGCCTCTCCTTTCTTGTATTCAGACACAACATATATAACCGATACAGAAAACTATCAGTACAAATGAGATGAGCTCTTGCCCTAGAAGCAGCACTAGAAAATTCTCTCATTTTTGTTCCTCTTTATGAAAGAAAATGATCCCTACTCCTTTTTTTACCTCTGAAACATTGTTTGAATAGAAATTTTTGTTGTTTCAGCACTCATTGAACATACTTCTAAATTATGTCAAACCACATTTTCATCTTTCTAGGTAAAATATTGTGAGGAAAATGTATTTGTATATTATAATTTAGGGTATAGCAGTAGCTTAGGTTCACATTTCTGAACACTTGGTTTCACATTCTGTGTTATTTTTAGTAAATGGGTTGAATATACAATTATTTAGTATTTTGGTATTAAAAAGCATGTATTTTTACTATATATTCCTTGACATCTCTTTTTGTCAAAGAAACAAAATTTTATTTAATAGAAATGTCTAGCTGTTCGAGTTTAATGTTAACAGAAATGTAAGATAATGTACTTGGATTCACAATTTTCAGTCAATGTAAGAAGATACTGATTATTTGCATGTTAACAACTGTTTGTATAGAATAGAATTATAATTTGAAATCACTAATATTGGGTGTGATAAATAAAATAATAAAGCAAAAGTAATGAAATTTAAGGATATTTACATAACTTATGCTATTTATTGAGTCCATCTTTGTACTTACATATCCCTTGTCTCTGAACTAGATTTAGATATATGAATTTTCTTGAGATTTCCTGACTGTGGCCTGGTTACCTGATTTCAGACATGTAGAAGTATGGTCAGGTGAAACATAGTTGATTTACTACTCCTCTGCCTCCCATGCCCCACATCCCCCAGCATCATGTAGTAGGTGATAAATAAGTATTTTTCATTCTCACAATGTATTGGGAGAAAAGAGACTTGTAAAATCATAATGCAGTCAAAAACACATGACAAAATGCTTTTGACATTTTCTATTGTTGAGACAAATGTTTATGACATCTACAAATGGTCTATTTCTTTGATAGCCGCTTATAGAAACCACAGGTCCTAGATATCCCATGGCTTATATGATGGACATGGAAAACCTGTTTTTAACCTCTCTGTTCAGGTCATTTATGGAAAGAGTAGAATCTGCAAAGTACTTTTTTTTTTTTTTTTTTTTTTTTACTGAAAATCTACCTCTGTTAAACCTCTAATCTACAAGCATGGAAACAAAGATGAACACTATGATTCTACCTTCAAATAACTTATAGTTCAGTAGGGATAATAAAAGATGCACACAGAGAGCTGCAGTACAGATAAGATTTCAAAAGGTGGTGCGTTATACAAAAGTAGCAAAGAAAATAATGGTTTTGATTGCTCCATTGTGACAATCTTTGCACACCTGTGAAGATGTAGAGCCATGATTATACAGGGATGTGCATAGGATATCAATTTATAATAAGTTTGGAGTTTTTAAAAATTCAATATATGCTTAAAATTTGATGGCAAACAAAAAAGGTTTTCTTTACTATCATTGTAGTGTATAGATTCACAAAAAGGAAAATAGTTAATATGTCAATGATGTATTCATGAACATATAAAATTTAAATTCCTAAATAATGACTCAGCCTTCACAATTTAACTTTTCAACATATGGATCATTACTGATTTTATCTTAATTGATACGACAATTCCCTTTACACTCTGTAGCAACATTTGGAGTTGTGGTTTCACTCAGAGTGAATAACTCAAATATCTGACATCTTAATTTGGGGACATCTGTCAGTCTAAGCTAGAACTGATCATTGATTTTTTGGCATCAAAATATTGAGATCTTAGAGTGATAGAATGTAAAATAATCTCTGAAATAATTTACTCATTTTCTATAAATTATGTATTCATGTAAAATAGAATATGCTATGTCAGCATGGGCAGTTTATTATAAACCTTTTTTCTTACAAATAGTCACTATATAATAAAATGTATTACTCACAATTTTAGGTTGAAAGAACATACTTTTCCCCTCACTAAATTGTACATAGCTTTTTGATTCTTCCTTAGTGAAACAAGATAAAATGCATTGTCCTCTTGGCCAATTTCTGAAAGTATTGTGCTTTCTTTGATCTCTATATCTATATCTATAAATATATTTGATCAACAAATAAATATTTTACGAGTATTGCCAGTAATACTATTCTGTAATTTTTTTCACTAAGTCTTAAAACAGCACATTGTCAAATTTTATTATTAGCAATAATAATGTTTGACAAAAATGACATTAAAGATTCTCAACGAAACCAGGTGTTAATAATTTTTAAATTAACTACACATTCCCTCTCCCTTCCCATTTTTAGATCACTGCTTTATTCAGCCACTCTTACTGACAGGAGAGCATTTTATGCCTTCCTGGTTTTGTGTGACAATAAAGGCAAATGGCTGAGAATCATTGCATTATAATATGTTAAAAATAATTTCATATTTAGTAAAAATAATTCAATTTCTTATGATGCCATAATATTTAGGCAATTTTCATAGATAATAAAAGTAGACACAAATTATTTCTATCCCATTCCAAAAACTATTCATATAGATAAAATTGTTTTTAATTCATTCTTTGCTTTTATAGATATGCTTGGCTGTTAGGAAAACATAGATACTGGAATTGTATTTTAAGAATTATCATGAGCATGATCCAATTTAATTATTTAATTAATTATCATTGGCATACAATAGAAGGGTTGGTGTGAGAATCAAAACCTGCATTTTTCCACTGACTCTGTCATAGAAGTTTCATGGATCATACTTGTAGAAATATTATCATGGGAGTTGAATTGAGGTCTTTGAATTCATACTGTCTGGTTTTGAATCCCGAGTCTGCCATTTTGTTCAGATGAGCCAATTTAGGTATTACTTATTTAATGTAGCTAAGTTTCAATATACCTAACTTCAGGCCAGTAATAACGTTAAGCAGTGACCAAATCTACAGGTGGCAGATATGGACCAGGAGGGCATTTTCTAGGGGCAGAGAAGCATGGCAAGGGACTGCAGGAAAACACAGCTAACAACCACAAAGAGCAGGAACTTAAGGCTTTGAGGCATACACATCTATGGAGCTGCAACTTTGTTATAAGGACACCTGTCAATCATGTATATCAATCGTCTGGTAACATCCCACACCTCCCATAAGCCCACCCCCAGATCAGCCAATAAAAAGAAACCACCTGGGAGTCCTTAATGTCTTTCTCCACTTGTGGAAATTGAACTATTCCTCTCTGGAACATACTCTTACTTTGTATAGCTCCCTTTTTCTGCAATAAAAGCTGCTTTTGTGGAATTGCTTCCTGTCTGTGGTCATTCTGTCACACCGGCCCTGCTTGTGAATTTCCAGGCAAGTAGCCAAAGAACCAGGACAACAGCCCACCAAGAGGATGAACCTCATAATAAGGTTTCTATTTCCTAGAGTTCTAATGAGAATGTAGTGAGGTTATGAATGCAAAGCATTTACCCCAGAGGCTGATACTAGGAGAGAGCTATTAAGTTCTGCTATCATCATTATCATCATCATCACCATGAAATAATAGATATAACATAAAATTTCATATTGAAGATATTTAAGAAGTCTCCTTTAATGCTTACTGTTTCTTTTGATAGTATGCCAATTTCATTTATATTTTGAAAAGATATTATTTAAAATTCCATTTGCTTTTATGTTTTGTTTGAGTTTGTTCTTTGGGAGATTGTTTTGTTTTTTTAAGACATAAAATCTTTAAAGCTATTTTACTAAGCAATTTGTGTTTTGGAAATGACTTAGCAGATTGCTAAGTCATTTCAGGGGAGCAAAAAATAAAATAACAAATTATATCTATCTGGAAAAATCCAGCTGAAATGTCTAAGAAGAGTGGATAATTTGCTTATCTTTAGGAGTAAATTTATATTTCTTTTCTTATGATAAAAACAAACATTCCCAAGCTTATAGAAGCTCTCCTACAGAGAGGGCCCATATAGATAGCTCTTCACTTTCTGTCACACATGAGGCAATTGAAAATTTGGAGAGATACTCTGATTACTGAATTAAACTGTATATATCCAGCAGTTTGGTCCACAAATAAGGCAAAAAATGGACTTAACCATAGGTCCCAGGGAAAAACTTTTGCCTTCAGAAAATCAGTAGTGGGTAAATGAGTGTGCAAGATTGATGTTTCAACAAGGCATATTGCTTCAGAAACCCTAAACTTGGTACCATATTGCCTCTAGAAGTTTATTTCATTAAATCATCTAGGCTTTTTACCCATTTTCCCAACTCTCAGGGCATTCACTTGCACAACACATTCTCATAAGTGACACTCTAAAGGCAGAGGTAAGACATCCACTCCCAGCTTTTCATGTGATTTGTGAGGAGAGCTGATTTTTGAACTATAGTTAAACCTGAATATCCTGATAATCTTTTAAAAAATTTTTTAATGAAGCAGTTGAATATTTTATTATTTTGCTGCAAAGCTGTTGCTCACTGTATAAAAATAGCACGAGTAAATGCAGTATATTGCAAAATTAAGATATTGTTCCTCTTTTGTTACTGCACAACCAAGAAAAACGTCTCCACTCCCAGTTATTTCCAATGGAAAGTCTATTTAAGTTTTTCAACTGAAATCCCAACATAGATGTAAGCAAATTAGAGTATCATATAAGGCTTAAGATAATAATGTGATCCTTGAATTACTTAATTTTTATAACTAGTTTTTTACTACGGATAATTTGATGAATTCTGAATAGTAGAGCCTCGTCTAAAAATCATAGGGTATTGTGAAAAAGATGCATATTTTGTTTATCTACAATCATGAGAATGTTAAGGAGTATTTTCTTTCATTAGCAGTGTTGAGAGTAGTTGCTAATTTAAATTATCTATCCACCACTAATTTAAGACAATTATGCTGTATTAAGTTATTCACACTATTTAGGGGTTCAATTTTCACTCCTGAAAAGATTTTACATATTTCTCATGTGCTTCTTCACTCATAGGATTACTGAAGGATTCTAGTTCTGAAGGATTACTCAGTGTCATCTTAATCAGCCAACCATCTTCATAACAAGATTTGTTAACAAGTCCTGGGTTTTCTGCCAGAGCTTCATTAATTTCAGTTACTTCTCCTGATAAAGAGAGTTAGCAGATTTCACTCTTTCCAAAGCACCAAATTCATCTTGTTTGTTTAATTTTGTCCCAACTTCAGGCAGACTACAGTACACAACATCTCCCAAAGCTTCCTGTGCAAAATTGCTGATTCTCACTGTTCCAACATCATTTGCTGTTGTTATCCATTCACGTTTCTCTGAATTTAGGCACTGAGGGCAAAGCGGGTTCCTAGCGCAGCGTCGTCGGGAAGGTGCCTGCCGGCTCCCAGCTGCAGGCCACAGCCCACAGGATCTGCCCAGCGCGTAGCACCATGTTCGAAGGGGTACTCCATATCCTGATCATCTTCTAAATTGGGTTTTCCTAACTTACATCTTTACCCAATCACCTTAAAAATCATATTTTGTAAAAGGTACCTGAAACATTCTGAGGTAATAGAAGTGTTCTCTATCTTGATTGAGTGTTGGTTCTATGGGATATGTGCATTGGTCAAAACATATTGAAAAATACAATTTATATTATGCATTAATGTCCTGTACATAAATTTTCCTCAGTTAAAAAAAAGTTATTTATATTTGTGTTTTTTAATTTTCATTTTAAAATAGAATTTTACAGTGGTCATTTTTTCATTATTTTTGAGACATCAATATATGCTTACTTCTAGCTAAATCCAAAGGGATTATGCCTGAAGTCTGGAATATGTGGCACCATTGTCCCCTCATGCCAGCATATTGCCCTTTCAAGAATAGGATTTACCAGGAAAATTCTAGCACAAAGATGAAAACAACGGAAAATCATGGTTTCATAATGATATCCCCTTCTTTTAATTACCAGTTTCAAATTCTTGTGCTATCTTAGATCAATGTCTGATTTAATCTATGAAGAGTATCTAAAGTTTGAAGAGGCCTAATAAAGATTTCTCACCACACCCAACATTGATAATAAATTGAGAAAAAGATAACAAAGGACAAAATGTCAGTTTTACAAGGCTACCTTGATGGATACACTTTAAGTCACAGTCTCCTGGGCTTAATATCTCTTGACCTTCAGTCCGGGCCTGGTAAAGCCCCCTGTGGAGGAGTTTAAGTCTGTAGGGCAAACATCCTTATTCTGTTTTTTTCTCTTACACTGGCTGGAGACGGAGATGGAAAAAGAGACAAAATCCTCAGTGCTTATATCTTTTTGGTAGATTAGTTGTGTCATACAGAAAAGTGACTACAAAGAGCTTCTGTCCAGCGACCAATAGCTTACATCTGTGTGGATAAAAGTACAGGGCAGAGAAAGAAGAAAAAAGTGTTAGGGAACACTGATATCAAAAGTGTGGAGGCAGGTTGTGGCTAGATTGGAAGAATAAGTTCTAGTACTCTATAGCACTGTAGTGTGGCTAGAGTTAACAATTTATTCTATATTTTCAAATAGCTACAAGAGAGGATTTTGAGTGTTACCAACACAAAAAAATGATAAATGCTTGAGGTGATGAGTATGTTAATTACTCACATTTCATCATTACATATTGTATACATACATTGAAAGATCACACTGTACCCCATAAATATGTACAATTATTATGTGTCAATTAAAATAATGCAAAAATTTGTATGAATAAATTATGTACATTTATCTTCAAAAATGAATTAACAATATAAGGAGTGGAGAAAAAGTAAAGGGATGTGTAGGTAACATTAAAATGAAAAGTATGGAAGAAGGTCATCTATTTAACAAAGAAGTAAAAGTCATATGCTAAAAATATGTGAAATTAGGATATGATTTGTAGGCATCACTGATCTCAGTTCCTGACTTGATGTAACACATCATTATCATTGAATGTTACTGATCTGCAAATACATCAAAAGAGTCCTTTGTAGACTTAGATTTTTTTTAAAGTTCCTAGTATACTAAAATTGTAGCATAAAAAATAAAGTTGTAAAGCACACCTCTCAGATATTTCTTGGTTAAAATGGTCAATCTATGTATATTATTTTCTAGACCATTTTAAAAGAATAAAAGGGGTTATCTGCTGCTGCATAAGGGTAAATACAGAGTCAGGAGACTTCTGTAAGTTTGATATAGTTATTACTATTCGTAAGTAAGAAGGAGTAGAGACAGAAATCAGTCACAGGGAAGGACACTAAATTCTGCTTTTAGGTTTAGCATCTTACTAATGAAACCTTCAAATCTCTCGTTTCCTGTCTAAACTTTCCAGTGGCTTCTCATTCCACTCAGGGTAAAAGCCAAAGCTCTGTTAATGGCCTAGAAGGTCCTACATGATAAGGCCTCCCCTTGCTTTTCTGTTCTTATCTACAACTACCTATCCTCTTGTTCAGTCCACCCCAGGACACTTGTCTTTTGGTATTCCTGAACACATCTGTAAAGCTTGTACTTTCACTTTCTTCAAGAATTTGTTTAAATGTCACCCTCCCAGAGATGACTATCTAATAATTAATTCAACTCTTTTGCAATCCCTTGCCCTGTTCGTTGTTTTCTATGGAACTTACCACCTATCATTATGTAATATACATCTTTATTATGATAGAGGCTGATTCCCCTGACTAAAATATGAACATCATGAGAGTAACTATTTTTGTCTCTTTTATTCACTGCTTGATCTGATGAATCAATGCGTAGCCTCACATAAAATGATTAAAGCAAAGGGCATTCAGGATTTCTTGATGCTACAGGACACATAGCTTCTGTCTGTTGCAGCCTGCTATATTCCTGACACATACAGCCAGCTCATATGGCAGCAGAGTTTATCCTCAAGAACAACTAACCCCCATGTTAGTTATCTGCCTACAATGATACTCCAAAGAGTTTACTGCTTGGCTGTCTCTCTGATTCAGTCTCTTTGATTCTTGCCCTTATACCTCAGGACTTGTCCTCAGTTTCTGGTCCCTTCATGCTGATGATTGGTTTAGGCTACAGATGAACTCCTTACCCTCCTATCTATGTCCCTATATCTATCCTTGCTCACCGTCCATCCAGAATCACCTCTGCCATCCTTCCTAATGGAGGAGGAACAGAAATCAGCCTGCTTCACATTTACATTCTTAAAATATTCAGCCCTCAGAGTAGCAACTTGCCACCTATAATTTTGTACTTAAAGCCATGTCCGCAATTTTTTTTAAAAAAAAATCCCAGATATAAAATGTAGAACATAAGGGGAAGAGACTCCCTGCCCTCATTTCCTTCATTTTTATCATCTTATTTTCTCTGTTCTACAGTTGATTTTCTTCTGCTTTCTATTGAGTTACTTTCTATTTGCCTTGGGGTCTTCCCGGACAGTATCCGGTGGGCCTATTTTCCATCCCTTCCCACTCTGTATGTTAAATTTCAGAAGCGGGTATAGAGAGCAGGCATGTGAAATGCATAATCTGCCAGAAAGGTGCAGTGGTGAATACTGAGTGGAGGCCAGGGATGAAGCTGGGAAGGGGACTGGAGCCAGAGCTGAACTGGCTCGTGTTGCTGAGCCATGCAACAGAAGTCAAGGAGCCAAGAAAAACAGCCAGATATAACTTTTTGTCATATTGAGGTTTTAATTCTGGGAACAAGAACAGTTTATTTTTAAGTCTTACTATCATCATTTGTGAGTGCTGCTAAGCCTTGAAAGAACTTTACTTCTGCTGTTTTCATCTGGGATGGATAAAACCTGCTTATACTGAATACATACAATCCACAAACCCTGAGATCATCCTGCTCCCCTGCAATGATCCCATTCTCCTGGGGTCCACATGTTTGTGTAATACTCTCCCTTTGATTATGGGTATAAATGGTGGCTTGCTTCTAATCCACAGAATGCGGCAAAGGGAGATGATAGGATGTCACTCATATGGTTATGTTTTGTTATATAAGACTCTGTCTTGCTCACAAACTTACTTTAGAGACACTCCTTATTGGCTTGATGAAGTAAACAGATGTGTTGAAAAAGCCAACATGGCAAGTAATGCAGCAGCCTACAGGAACTGGCGGCAGCATCTTGCAGCTGTGGGTGAACACCAGCCTCTAGCCAACTTCAAGCTGGGGTACTCAGTCTTACAGCTGCAAGGAAATAAGTTTTGCCAAAAACCTAAGTGAGCTTGAAAGCAGATCCTTTTCTAGTCAAGCCTCCAGATGAGAATGCAGCCCTGGCTGACCTATATAGCAAACTTATGGTACCTCAAGCAAACAAGCAAGTTAAGCTGGGCCCAGATTCCCAACGCATAGAAACTTTGAAATAATAAATGTGTGTTGTTTTAAATATTTTGAGGGGTTGTGGTAATTTTGTTTGTGGTAATTTATTACACAACAACAGAAACCTAGTGGCTTCCCCACACCAAAAAATTTAAATGATGCTGTCATATCATCATCTCCAACAGGAACCCTGATTTTACCAAATGAGATCATATTTTCTACTTTTGCAGGCACATTTGATTATACTAGGATTGGCCAACTGCCAGTTACTGAACTAAGAGATGTTGTGACCTTGGTGATCATACTTGAAAACTGAACTAGACTAATTAGATTTTCTCTCTATGTAGTTGAAACTAAGAAGTGCCCTAAATTTCCCACAGATTTTGGGGAACAGGATGAATTTTGAGAGTGTATGTGTATGTGTTCATTCTAATGTGCAGGTCTACTCACATGTAAGCTATTAACATTTTATTGTAATTATGATTTAAAAATAAAAGGTACCAAAATGTCAAATGTAGTCAACATGGATTTACATTACTAGGTTATGTTGATTATCTCTATTCAGTAAATTAAAAAAAATCTTTGGTGATATATCCCTCTATATTATTAAACACTCTCTCCTGGGAACTTTTTAAATCAGTATTGTTTGTGATGAGAAGAAGCAAAGACAGCATAGGGCCTCTGAATTTTGTGAAGTGTAAATGTGTGTTAGTAGCAAAATGGGTGTATAAAAATAGTGTTGAAAGTATAGAAAAGTAAGTTTGTAATTTTATTATGGTTAACCTTATGGAAATCCAAATTTGGGTTTCGTTAATAGTGGTGACGTAGTGTATCTGATTTATTTATTATAATAACAATTATTAATAGTACCTATTACAGAAGATGACAGGTGCCACTGATAAAGAGATGAATAAAGCCTAGAACCTTTTGCCAACTATTTCATACCCACAGAAATACTGTATATCCCAAATATATTTAACATGGCCTTGATTAAAATTAATGTTTCAGTCAAAAGCTACATATTTCAAACATTAGTAAATGAGACATAGAAAGAAACTTTGACATTAGATCTGAAAATATGACAGCACACATTACAGTGGGTGTTTGATATCTACAGATGTGGAACCTATAGATAAATAGGGCCAACTATAAGAAACTTGAACATCAGTACATTTTGGTATCCAGGGGGATTCCAGGAACCAAACCTTGAAGATATAAATTAATGATAGTACATTTTTGTAATAAAGAAAAAAATTAACAAATATCTATTTGCTAGTTGTCATGGTGAAATTTATCAGGGAGTTGAATTTCATTTCAGATAATAACCAATCCTAAAGGACTAAAAGGTTTCCTTCTATAGTTCCAGAATATTTTGACTTAGAACCTTGAGAATATAAACACTTGCTATAGGGAACTGAGTATATTAGAATTTTGTTGTAGAAAATAGTATTAATTTATTTACACTTGTAAAACACATTACAGGAGGTTGGCTGAATAGAAGTACAGATAAGTAGCTCTGGGAGCACAGAGGAAGGGGTCCATCAGAAAATAATTAGAAGAGTAGATGAGTTAAGTTTTGTTCTGGAGAATAAGAATGAGTTGAAAATCAGAGAAGAAATGATAGGAATAAAGACACAGAAGTGCAAAAGAATGATATATTATAGGCTGACATTTACCTTTATAAAAAATATTGTATCCTCAAGTCTATTCCAGAAGGTTCCTTTCAACATTTGTGTTGTAAATTTTTTAGTAATTATTTTTACTCTAATAAACTAACACCCTTTTTTCTTTATAAATAGATGTAGAGTTAAAATCTTGTTTAAACTTTATAACTAGTAGAAAAAATTCTGGAAGAATTTATTGTCTAGTATCTATATAACATATTAAAACTTGTTATTTAACTCAAATAGGCATCTTAGTCCAGTTGATAGGTACTTACTACATTTTTAGAAATATACTTTCATACTTAATTCCTTGAAGGGAGAGTGGTGTGTAAGAAATACCATGAAAGGAAATAGGAAATACCCAAAGAATTCCTAGAGCATTGTTAATAGAGCATTGAAGGTGCAACATCAACCCTGGTGGGATGGTTAATTTTTGCATTAAATTGGCTGAACCATGGTGCCAGATTTTTGGTTAAACAGTATTCTGTATATTTCTGTGAAAATGCTTTTTGGATGAAATTCACATTTTAATCATTTGACTTTCAGTAAGGCAGATTACCTTTCCAAAGTGTGTGAGCCTCATACAATCAGTTGAAGGCCTTAATGTAACAAACATTTACTCCCCAGAGCAAGAAGGAATTCTGCCAACAGACTACCTTTGGATTTGGACTGCAACTCTTCCCTGAATCTCCAGTCTGCCAACCAACCCTGCAAATTTTGAACGCGTACCTCCACATTAATGTGATTCAATTCCTTAGAATAAATCTCTTCATGTACACACACACACACACACACACACACACACACACACCACACACATACATGTCCTATTAATTCTGCTTCTGTGGAGAAGTCTGACTTATACAAACTAATTCTGTCACAGTGAACAATTAACCATTCCAAACAATTTCCCATCCTTAAAATAGAGGGGTTGGACTAGGTGACTTCAAAATCTTTTATAGCTAGATTTTTTTATGAACTTTAATTTTAAGTCATTTTTTCAAAGTATCATGAGAGAGAAGAGCCTGGATGAATTGCATATTATTTCCGTTATTGATCACTTACAATATAATCCTTAGTCAGTGCTAAAGGACAATAGTTATAATTACACATACATTGTAAAAGGAAATTTCATATATAAATTAAATAACCACATGTACACACCATATTTCTATGAAAATGAGTTATCTATATGAGACCAGCACAAACAGTTAGAGATAAAATATTTTTCCAAAATATTACCACTTTGCTGTTATTTTGTACGTTTTTTCATTAACTTATCAGAAAATCTGATACTTGATTATCATTTTGGTTAAGAGTTATTGCTTTGATTGAAATTATATTTATTTTCAAAGGTTACTTCATGTTTACAATGCTATTTTGCTTTCAAAAGCTAATGATCTATGCAGAGTTTTCATGCATATATCATCAAAAGCATTTACATGAAAACACAAAATAATTTATTTTCCTGATAATCCATCCATGTTGGCAACTATGTTTTTTAAGCAGATGGTACTATGATAAATTATCCAATATGTAGGAATCATGGCATGAATCTGGAAAATTTGCACAGATGCTTATAATGAGATGTTCATGATCACATACCACTTGTACATTCAGAGAATGACAGATCTTTCTGTTGTGAAATTTTAAATGGTGAGATTACTTTTAGTAATGTTTAGTGGTGCTGCTTTGGTTTAAGGGTGATGTATTTGAGAGTAAATATATTTACTATATTTAATAGTTTCAATCTTCAAAGTAAAATATTTTTAAGAGCTGATTTTTAAAATTTTATTATTGTTAATTATTATGGTACATAATAGTTGTATATATTTATAGGGTACATGTGATGTTTTGATACAGGCATACAATGTACATTAATCAAATCAAGGTAATCAAGTTATCGACCTAAGAGAAGATTTTGATGGAACAGATCAATTTAGAGCTTTTTCATTTTAATAAAAGTGGATGAAAATACTCTGGGATTAAAGGCATTTACAAAACTAACTTTCTAGATCTCAATAAAAATAAAGTTTTAATTTTCAACTGCAGACCTCTAACATAAAAAAAACTTAATTTTCATATATGGAGAAATATTATTTCAAGGGAAAAATACATGTTGATATGACGATGTAAAAACTATAGTGCTATACCAATTCTTCTTTAAATACATGTTACAGAACACGTAAAATGAATCATTCAGGAGGGAAAAAGCTGTTATTCAAAGGCATAAGGCTAAGCAAACTTGACCTGTAAAGTAATATAAGATAATAAAAATAGGGAGCTAGTGGCTTGGAATGTTGACTGATGGTTCACAAGGAAGGCAGATAAATTACTTAACATAACATGCATGCAAATAACTGCCAGAAACACAGATTATAACAATATATTTCTTGATTCTTTAATACTGAAATATTTAAATTTCTAATATTTGAATGTCTGAGTCTCAACTCTGACTCAAATACTGAGTTTATCTGATATATATATAACAATATATAGGTTGTAGCTTGTTTTAAGCCCTAATTTATTTATATTTACTCTCTTTTTGTATGTGTCTCTCAAATACAACCATGCATACACAAACATACTTTCTAGAAATTCAGTGGAAGCAGATATGGGACCATGTGGAACATGCACAAATAATATTGAATATTTTGACTTCATTTCATACTTTTTATTTCTATTTTATACATAGAAATTATCATATACCTATATATTGATTATATTGTCAATAATTATCAAACTTTAAATCTATTAATGAATACTGATGAATTACATGGTAAATTATGTGCAACTAACCTTTCAGTTTTATATTTTTAAACTGAATTATAAACAAATTTTACCCAGGCACATTAGACAGTTGGTTCAAGTAGGTATAAATTTAGCTGGTATATAACAAATTTCATGCCTCTATTATTAAAATTATTAAAAGTATTATCATGAACTTGTATTGAGATAATATGTGATAGTAATAAAACAGGAATTTACAAATTCCGCAATATTTTGGTTATTCTTATATGGCTCATATGCTGTCAGTTTCTCATTAAGAAAAATATAGTAATCCCTTACTGGATCAATATAAAAACATGGGGGCTGTATTTTTCTTCCTTCAAGTTGTACTTTAAATTAATATAATCTGATAAGGGAAAATTTTTTAAACATACAGATAAATGTATGAGGAGATGAATTAAGCAGACATGGAGAAAAGGAATAGCTTTTCCTTGTATTTTTCTTGGTTTCTTTTTCTTCACTATTTACTTTTAATTATTTTTCTTGCATTGAAGTATTGTGCTTAGTGGCTATTAACAAAGCAACAAAAATACTCATGAAAAATGAGGCCAACAGTTTTCAACATGTGTTCTGGGGATCCCTTGATTTCCCAAAGATCCTTTCAAACTGTTTTCATAATACTGCGACATTGTTTACCTTTTCACATTTATTATCTCATGAATGCATAAAGGAGTTTTTCCGAGGTTCCATGACCTGTGAGATTGCAGCAGATTGAATTTAGAAGTAGATATGAGAGTCCTGCTGTTTTCTATTAAGGTAGACATTAAAAAGAATTTTCAAAATGTAAAACAATGAAACTCTTTTGACTGAATTATTTTCTGATATAAAAAATATAGTTACTTTACATAAAAATACATAGATGTTAACATGTAATGAATGAATGAATTCAATAATGAATTTATTATTGAATTTTTTAAATGTATTAAATATTTTAAACTTTCTCTGTTTCAAGTTCTAAACTGTAAACATTAAAAAAAAAAAACTATTTGAAATCCTCAAAAATTTTAGGTATATAAAAGAATCCAAAGCCCCAAAACTTTAAAAATCCATGTCTTAGATTAATCTCCAATACTTGAGATAATTGCCATTTTCTATATGAATATAAAATCTTAAAGTGACCATGATCCCCTCCCTGGTCCTCCTTGTATTAAGCACTGGGGCTAAAATGGTCAATAAGATTTCATGTCTATCTCAGAAGGAAACAGTGTCCTGAAGTTATTATAGTCTTCTAACCATTAAAGGTTGCTATACCCTCTTGTGAAATTGCAGTGTGTTTCTAATATGAAGCATTATTTACTTCTTTTTGCATTTTTATGTTAATTATTATGATTTAGCAACTCTTTATCAGGAGTTATAGCAATGAATCAAGGCAACTGCCTTCCTACACCTTAGGTCCTGGTGCATAGGTTATACAAGTTCTAGACTGCACCTGTGATATACACACACTGACTCAAATTTTTTTCAGTTTATTATGGCAGGAATAGAAAAAGAAAGACAAAAAATATAGACTTTTTGAGGTCTATTTTAAAGTGAAAACTGATTTATAAAACTTGAGCTTTGTTATTTTCAAGAATAAAATATTCTCAAAAAGCAAAAAAAAAAAGTCACTTAACATAGCAGGAGATAGCTTCTGTCATAGTAAGAATTGCAAAAATGACAGAGGAAGACATTTGAGTTGGCCCTCAAAAGATGTAGTTCATCTAATCTGAAATGGAGTTTACAAGATGATAATAAAACCTGCAATAATTGAAGTTGAGACTTATGGAGACAATGTGCGGAAAAGCAGATACAGCATTGTAAGCCTGGCCAGCATGAGCCATACCACCCTCCTAAGGCACCATGGGATCCACACCAAGGTTTGAAGCACATCAGTTTCCAAATGAGCGCATGACTCACATATGCTGAGCTCAGGAGTTATGCTTCTCATTGTTACCTGGCAAGGACCTCAACAATTTTCTGCATGTTGGTCATGAATCATCCCATGGAAATGATTCTCACCTATGCCAGAAGATTTTTCTGAGCTCCCATCAAAATTTCTAATGCAGATACTTCAATATTTATTTCCAGAACTTCTGTAAGTCCTTTGAATATCATGAGAGAATTTATGAATTTAGAGTGATATATACAGGAAGGACTTAGTGACTCAACTATGGAGTCTGGTCCCAGACCTCTTTTTCCTGAAGATTTAAATCCACAGCACAGAATCATTACCAATCCCTAGAATAAAAAGTAGAAGCCTAGTCATTTGAACTCAAGGTCATGACCCTTTAGGAAAACACACACCACACACACACACACACACACACACACACACACACACACACACACACACACACACCCTGAGGAAGAAACAGGAAACAGGTCATTCAAAAAAAAGTTAAAAAAAAAAGAAGAAAAAGAGGAACATAGAAAATAATTTTTAAATATTCTTTCTTAGACTTTGAAATTTCAAAATATAGAGCCTATTTTCAGTCACAAAATAAAAATTTACACAGCAACAGCTCTAGCTGCAGGTGCTGTGGCCTAGAGAATATTTGAAAAGGATGGAATTTGTAGGGAAAAACTGGACTCAATATTTAGGCCAGAAAACAAATTCACAACTGAAAACATGAAGACTACATCACTTTGGAGAGGTCTTGGGAAGCCAGAAAAGAATATCACTCTTAGTTTTGTTATTATTTAGAATATGACGACATCTGCGTCACACTTGAACTAGATGCCATTGTGATTCATGACTGGACAAAGATGTATAACTGCTCAAAGAAAGCTTTGCCCCTGGTTAAGGGCAAAGCTACTAGTAAGTGAAGGAAATGCAAATTCAGGGCCCACCCCAGATCTACTGAATCGGAAGACTCTGGGGATGCAGCTTACTTAGAATTTCGCTTTAATATGTGCTTCAGGTGATATTCAATTACTTTGAGAACTGCTGTTCTAGGGGAAGGCATAGTGCCCTCTACTGTTCATATGGGAGAATAACAGCCACTAATAGTTCCCAGTTTTACCTAGCCAAACTTGGAGAGATGGAAACTGATAGAAAAATGAAGTTTGACACAGTTCAGCTTTCAATTTCTAGGATTAAATGGCACTGTTATGTAAGACTAAGTGTCTTCCAGGGAAGCAAAGTTTTACCGGCATGAATACAATTGATATTATGTTTTTTAGGCTAAAGCAATAAAATGCTATTCCTAGTAATCTCAGTTGTATGCTGGTTTCCATACCTATTGGAATAATGGCATACATTGTATCAGAGAGAAGTCAGATACAGCCCCAATAGAGTATTTGTTGCTCAATTTTGATTTTAAAATTATATTTTTAGTCTACAGAAGATAATAGGCATTGGTATTAATTTTTCTCCTACATAGTAGAAGCTTCTTTTCAAATATCAAGGTAGAACATAGAAGTCTGTGCATACCTTTTTGACAAAGACAAAGTAATATTATATAAATGATATCATTACATCTTTACTGTGACTTAGAAGGGGAATAAATGTTTGTGCAATGCCAGGAATATTGAGGAGGTCTCTGATAAGGGATCCAAGCCCCCAGATGGGGATGGGGAAAAGATAAACTCAAGGTAGGGAAAGGAGTGATCTGAAAGTGATGAGTTTGTACCTGAGGTACTCGATAACCACAGAAGACTAGAAACACCTTCACATGCATAGGTAGGAGAGGTAGAGATAATGCCACAGGGATCTCAGAGTTTGCTTAAGGCAAGCAAGAGCTGCAGAAGTTCTTCATTCTCTTTTCGAGTATGTGGCAAAGCCAAGATGATCTGTAACCTTCAAGGTGCCCAAAGTTAGAATAAGAGAACAGAGAATCTTTGTGATTTGGGGTAGTGGGGACCTGCACAGTCATAATCAGTGAATGCCAGCCTGCTTGTCTAAAACCAGGCAGAACCATGCACACATCTGTAGACATCAGTTCAGGACAGACTGCCAAGGCAAAGTTCAGTGAGGACAAGAAAATGTGTTATGAATAATACCTTCCATGAAGATCAGAATGCCTCTCCTTAAACCAAGATACTAAACTTTGGAAAGTCATGGCAAGAAGACATTTTGAAGCAGAAAATAGTCATGATACTATGTCTTAACTTTATATTGACAAAATATTTAAGTGAAAGCAATGATTTTAAACCTCATAAGATCAAATTATATTTAATAAACAAATGTAAGGTACAATTCTGTCGGCACCATCAGCAAAAATGTGTGTTCCAAGAGACAGTGAGTTCATTATAGATAAAAAAAAGTTGTATTTTCACAGTTAAAATATGTAATTCAACACACAGAGACTCAAAATCCATAGACCTGTCTTATCCAATATTCTTCTCTGGTCTTTCAAATAAGGTCCTCCTTATAGCAAGCAAGGCATTTTGGTAACAGCTCAGATGAGTAGATCAATTTTCTGTCCAAAATGAAATTATATTTGTACTTAAGTAAATGCACTCTTTATAAGAAACAATAGTTCAGGCAAGTCATATATTGCATAAAAGCAGCAATAAACTGTACTTTTGAAATAGATTATTGCTATCATACTAGCATCTCTTCAAATAAATTTAAGAAAAAGCTACAACAATCAAGTAGTTTCTCAGGAATATTTTTTAAAAAATCAATAGGACTTATTTACCACAGCTAAGCTGAGTAACCTGGCATGTGTGTTTTTCAAATATTGACATCCATTCCAGGCCATGAGATATATAACATAGCCAAGGTTTGAGTGCAAACAATCCAAGATATGCTACAGAAAATGATGCCAAATGTGATAATAAATGCCTTCTATAAAAACAAGGCTTACTCATAAAAGACATTCTTTGTGGACAGATAACTCATGCTGACAGCTTGTGAATTCCAGAATTCTTCAGGCAGTTTTTCTACTGGATTTCTCTCTGGTGCAAGTTTATAATGTTAACTGATCAGCACACAAAGGTTGTTAAGAATATATTTCAAAAACAGAGTTTAGATAATTTTGGATTTGTAATGACATTCAACAAAGAGCTTCAATATTTTATATCATCTTTCCATATATATGGACAAATAAAGAAATCTAAGCATTAAAGGAAAGATTGCATTAAAACATGAATGGCTACATAATTAAGTTTGTGACCTTATCCTTAGACAAAAGTTTCTTAACTGTACATGTTTTTAAAATACAGCCATAAATCTATTTAAAGGGCTTCTTCATTCAGGCCTGCAAACATAGCATTGTCTTTGTCAATTTGTCTGCAGTGTGTTCTGGTAGGTGACATTGTTCTTGAGTAGTAATCAATTGATGTCTGCGTGCCATCTGGCATTCTGTCGCTAAGCACAGCTGCAACACTGTAAGGTAAAGTGTAAGTAGCAAGAATCAGGGTTTATGTTCATCACTATGTAGCAGTCCAGACTACACAGTCAATAAATCCTTCCTGTGCCAGGCCAATACCATGAACTACTTTATCCTAACAGGTGATGAAATGTCTTGGCAATTCATTTATGAAACTATGATGAAAAGTAATCACTCCAATGAGATTCTGAAAATCTTGCTTTGTTGACAGAGTGATCTCATTAAAAAGACACTATTATTTTCTTGAATTAAATACATACAAGTTATTAACAACCATATCATGACCTTAAAAAATTACCAAACTTCTGAGTTCATATTTGTTATCATTTAGAAATGTTATAATATTTCACATTGACCCATTTTCACTTGTCAGTAGGAGCCTATATAATTTGTCTTTAAATATCATAGAATAAAAGCCTGTTATCAATAAATATGCAGAGGAAACAGGCATATATGAAAAGTTTCACAGACAAACATAGTCAAGTCTGCAATTCTAGAATTGAGTCCCATTAAATATTGTAAAATTCAAGTAAAAACTTAAGTTCTGATTAAAATAGTTCTGAAAATAGCTAATTATTTGCTTTCAAAACATAAATAATAAGCTATTGTTAAGCTTGAATGGAGTGAAATTTTACCCAAACCTTCTCCAGAGCAAGAACAGTAAGGTGAAATTTTACGTAAACCTCCTTCAAAGCAAGAACAGTAAGGTGTTGATTGTACTTAAAATTACTAATTCCTAAGTATACCTATGCATTCCATGAGGTCTTTCTTTGCCATTGTATTTCATGACTACTGCAATCAGCATAACTCACGTTGGGTACACGTCTAATTGTTCAAGAACATCTTCCTGAATTTGGTTTTCCAGATTTTCCATTGCTTCCCACAGACAAAAGAGATATGTTTAACCTTCAAATAAATTGATTCAATGAGTATAACTAGCTGGAATAAAACTGGTTCAAAAAACACCTTGGGGAAAGGTACTGACAAAACCCCGTAGTAGATACCCCCTGATGAATGGCTTCAAAATATATCCCTAGTGATGTGAAACAGTTTTAAAGTATGCTTTCTCTTTGTAACTGTGAAGTTCTTAGATAAAGAGGCACCCGACACATTTAAATTAGTTTTTTTAAAAAGGACCTATATGTTTTATATATTCATTAATATAGTTAAGCAACTATATTACAAATTTGTATACAACATCTGCTATGTACCAAGAAATTTACAATATTCACAAAGATAAAAAAATTAGGTCCCTTCTATAAACTCAAATATAGGAGCGTGACAGAGAGAATTAAAACTTAATAAACAGTAAGATAGTTACTCTAAAGGAATGCCTCCTCTTTTCTGTATCTACTTGCCCAGCCTATTCAGATGTTTTAATTAGTCACTGAGTGCAAACTTTACTTAAAATACACCTATTTTTTGAGTGAGGCAAAGGAAAAGGAGGAAAAGTAGAAATAGGACTAAGTATCTATCCCTCTATTTTCATACCCTTGTTTCAGAAATAATGTATTCTGTAATATGGCCATTCTTCCTCAACAACATTGTAACTGGCTTTACATATGCTCATGTTTACTCTTATATTTGAAGTTGCTGTTTTTGAAAACTCTCCATTTACAGGCTATTACAAAAGTAATACAAAAGTAATACAAAAGTAAGGGCATTTCTCATTCACTTATTTACCCATAAAATCAAGTGAGAAAAGTGGGAACCCAAACATTACTGATGACACAATATAATTGAGCTTTGTTATATGGAGTATGATTAGCAATAGAAATAAAAATATTTTCTGGTAATTTGTAATTACAAGCTATTGCCAATTAATCAGAACTTAACTAACAAAACATGAAAAATATACAGGTTAACTCTAACGTGCATGAATAAATAAATGGAGAGATATCAATTTTATCCATAAGAAGATTTATATTATGAAAAAATAATATTTTCCTTAATTAATGGAATTGATTGATGGAATTCTAAAAAAATACTACACTGCACTGCTGAAAATACTAATAGCTTCCTACTTTATATAAATCTGTCCTTTTCTTTACTAATGGAACTCTAATTTTGTTCAGGGCTGCAGTCTAGCAGGCTAAAAACACTTCACTGCTTAGTCTATTTCTGTGGTCATATACCTTCAGCTTTCTGATTATGTAAGAAAAATAAAACCTTTACTGGCTTAAGCTAATATGAGTTGGGTTTTCTGTTGGTCTTATATAATCATAATCCTAATGGATAGATATACCATTAAATTTTTTTAACTTGAAAACCACTTTGATATTTCATGTAAAAAATAGAGATCCATGTTCTTTTTATTGAAAAATCATAAGAAAAAATTTGCATATTCAGATACTAAAATAGTGTGATATAAGCAAAAAAATAGAGCAATAAAACACAAAAGTGAGTAAAAAGATAAATTCATATTTCATAGGATGAATGTGTCATATCAAAAAAGGAGAATGATAACTAACTTAAGCATAGAATGTTATCTGTAACTTTTAGTAACTTCAGTAATTTATAACTATTAGTTTTCTACTTTACACCAGAGAGATAAAGTAATAATATACAAGTACTTTAAATTTTAAAAAAAACTATAATAGAAGAAAATATAGATTAGGATTTAACTGAAATGGGGTAAGAAAGAGCTTTTTAGAATATCTAAACATATAGCTAAATAAATAAATAAAATCATAGTTAAATGTACATTTTAAAAAGAACAGAATTTTAAAATAATCAAGTATACAATTATTAGAAAAATATAACATCTCATGTGGTTGAAAGTGTTGCATACAGGTCTTTATTCATTCAATAAATATTTAATGAACACCAGAGCTGCACTCTTAGGACTGAGGACAAAGTATCAATGAACAGACATGGTTCTTGTCCTCATTCTGTTTAAGTCTATAAGTAGGGAAAAGAGACATTAAAAATAATAAATAAATATACAAGCAAGTTTATAATTCCAAATTTCCTAAGGGCAATGCTGAGGCATTTCCAACAAATATTATATATTACCCCTTTCTCCAGAGATATCAACTATGGAAACACTATATACATCCACTCAAAAGCAATTGTATTATTAAACAATAAATACAATTAGTATGTATATCATGTCATTTCACATATTGCTTTTTCACTCACCTTTTGATGTTATCTTTATTCTTAAATATTACATTCTATTCTACTCTATGATCATGACAATTTGTCTATTTAATTTAGTTCTCTCCAGTATCTGTACATTATTGAAAAAAGAAAACATGTTATATGATGTTTGTGTACATGTGCATAAGTTTCATTAGTGTAAATGCCTAGAATTTTGATTTTAGGGCCCATAATATTCAATAATACGACAAAGTACTATTCAGCTATACGAAACAACGGTGATATAGCACCTCTTGTATTTTCCTAGATAGAGCTGCAACCCATTCTACTAAGTGAAGTATCGCAAGAATGGGAAAATAAGCACCACATGTACTCACCAGCAAATTGGTTATTAACTGATCAACACCCAAGTGGACATATAGGAATAGCATTTATCCGGCATTGGGCAGGTGGGAGGAGTCAGGAGGGGATGGTTATATAATGAGTCAGATGTGCATTGTCTGGGGGATGGTCATGCTTGAAGCTCTGCCTTGAGGTGGGAGGAAAGGCAATACACGTAACCTAAAAATTTGTAGCCCCATAATATGCTGAAATAAAAAATAATGGTTATACCAACATAAAATCTAGCAGCATGTTTTCAAGTTCCTTGTTTCCTTCTGGGCTAATATTGAGCAATGACTGGCGTTTACAATTTGAACAACTTTCATTTGTGTGAATTGGTATTACATTGTTTGTCTGATTTCATATACTTGAAAAATTATTAGAAAAATTTAGATTTTTCATGTTCATTAGCCCCTGTACTTTCCTTTTCAGTGAATTGCTTTTTCAAATCTTTTGGACATTTTTTATTTTTTGTTTTCCATTTTCTTTCTGTTTTAAATTTCTAGTTCTTCATATATTCTGCATATATTTCTTTGTTGGTTATATGCATATTTCTGTCTGTGTATATTTTTAAACCTTTTATGGAATTTTGTAAGTAATTAAAAATTTAATTATTTAAATTAATTAATCTTTTCCTATAATGCTTGTACTTTTGTATCTTATTTTTTAAAACGTCTCTATCCCAATATCATTGAAATCATCTAATAAGTTTTCAGTTTTAAAGTTTTGTGTTTCATATTTAGGTCTTTGATTCATATAAAAATATTCTGCAAATGGTTTATGGTTAAAATAGATATTGAATCAAAATATTTTATATGATCAGCAGTTGTTTCATCAATACTTATTGAATAGGTCATATTCTAACACACTTCTCTCATATAATATAATCTTATATAAAACTGGGTATGTAGAATCTCTATTCTCTTCTATTATATAAGGCTACTTATCATTATGCAAACAATATTATTTTAAGAATTGAAACTCAGTATTAAATATTTATATCTAGTGAGGCAACTTGTTTCTCTTTATTTTTATACTTAAATGTATTGATTATTTTGAGATCTTTACTTTTCATAACTTTGCAAGTGAATTTTCAAATTTTTTAAAAAATTTCTGGTGGGAATTTATTTGAAATTGTATGACTATTAGAGGGAGAATAGACATCTTTACAATACAGTTTTCCCATGGACGAACAAGATATATTTCTCCAATTGGGAGATGGGACATCTGCTATACATATTTAATTCAATTTAAAAATATTTGTCATACAATTTTATATTTTCTTGTAATTAATTATTCCCAGCTACCCTATGGAGATATTTTAAAGAACATTGTTCTGGTTTTCATTCTCCCTCCCATTGTTGTTCCAACTGTCTTCTATTTTATTAATTTCTATTTTTATTACTATGATTTCTATTGTACTATTGTCTTTTTGTCAGTTATTGCATGGGATTTTTGGCTTTTAGAATTTTGTAATTTTTCCAACAACCATTTATATCTATGAATTTCTTTTTAATATTCATTTAGTTTCAAGTTACCAAGGTTTAATATGTGTTCTTATTGTTACACACTAAGCATTTTGTAATATCATTTTAATTCCTTTTTTGATCCAGGAATAGTCTGTAAGTGGTTTTTAAATCTCCAGCCTTATGAGGCAATTTATTTCGTTTTTATTTCTAATTGTATTAAACTACCATCAGAGAATTTCGCCTGTACTAGAAATTACTTGATATTTGCTGTGTTTGCTTTATGATCTAGTAGAAACTAAATTGTATAACATGTTCTTGTGTCTTTCTACTTGGAGAACTCAGAATTTATATATATATATTTCTATTAGATAAGCTTTTTTTTTTGACAGAGTCTCACTTTGTTGCCCAGGCTAGAGTGCCAGGGCGTCAGCCTAGCTCACAGCAACCTCAAACTCCTGGGCTCAAGGGTTCCTCCTGCCTCAGCCTTCCAAGTAACTGAGATTACAGGCATGCACTACCATGCCCAGAAAATTTTTTCTATTATATTTTTGGTTGGCCAACTAATTTCTTTCTATTTTTTAGTAGAGATGGGGTCTTGATCTTGCTCAGGCTGGTTTCAAACTCCTGTTCTTGATCGAACCTCCTCCCAGAGTGCCAGGATTACAGGCCTGAGCCACCACACACGGCCAGATAAGCTTTTTTATTACACTTTTTCAAATCATCTAGATTCCTATTTTTAAATTTGAATAATAGGTAAATTTCTCAAAAAAATGCACAAAAATCCGTTTTTCTCAATATATCCCAGCTAAAGCTAGGCATGATGACATAAACCTATGGTCTCAGCTGGGAAGATGGCTTGAGGCCAAGAGTTCCAGGCTCTAGTGTGCCATGACAGTGTCTGTGAACAGCCACTGCACTCCAGTGCGGGCAATATAGGAGAACTTATCGCTTAAAAAAAAAAATAAAGAATCTTAGTTAGTAAAATAACCCAGCTATTATCAATGTGTGCTTCATATTTTTAAACTTATATTTCTGGTGCCTATGGATTCCACATGATTGTATATTCTGATAAAATCAATACTTTTATCATTATGAAATTATCCTCTTTATCTCTAATTGTTTTGTGTTTGTGTAACATCTATTGTTACATAGTTCTGTTTTAATTAGAATTTGTCTGGTATAAAGTTTCCTATTCTGTACTTTCAAAATTTTTATATTATTCTTTTTTAGCAGTGTTTTTTAAATAGCAGGCAACTTTAAAAAAATTCAATTTATGAATCATTAATTTTCATGTTGTGTAATCCATTTAATTCAGATACATGTAGTTTGATCTTTTTCTCTTTTAGGTTCCACATTTGGCTTTATTTATATAAACTAATTTATGTATATAAATTAAACTTATTTATATAAACTAATTTGTATAAACTATAGTTTATATAAACTAATTTACATAAACTAATTTATATAAACTTTATTTATATAAACTAATATAAACTATATAAACTTTACTTATATAAACTAATTTATATAAACTTATTTATATAAACTATATAAACTTTATTTATATAAACTGTATTTTCTTTTTATTGCATGTTCTTTTTCTTTCCTTTTCTTATTTCTTTGATTTATTGAGTTTCTTTCTTTCTGTTTATTTTTCTACCTGCATGTTTGGAAGTAACTCATTCTGTTCACTTATAATAATAGTCACCTTTACATTTTTATCTTTCTAAACCTGACAAACTCTAAAATTGATTAATATCTCTATTCCCTTCCAAAGTACTACAATGATCTTATAATACTTACAATAATTTAAGTCTCATCAACCTCTCAAATTCGTTTTATTGCTATCTGACAGTTAAAGGCTATATTTTTTACTTTTATGAAATTATTACATGTTAATATTAATTCATCACATTTTTTAGTTTTTATTCAAACATGCCTATTGCATTAGATTCTGTAATTTTTTTATTGTCACACACTCAAGCTTTTTATTTTATTATTTGCTTTGAACTCAATGCCTTTTATAAAGTGTATCTTTTAATAAATCCTTCAATAAGAATCAGTGAGATATAAAATTATTTCCTTCTGAAAAGGGCCTTATATCACTTTATGGTACTAAAATTATATAAGCTGCTTCTTGAAAAAGAAAGGATAAGTGTATCAGCAACATTAGCATACCTTTAGGGAATTTACTTCCCTATTAAACAGGAGATACCACAGAAGAAAATCCACAATACAAGAACAAAAATCACAAGCAAAGTATTCAAATACACATCTCTCCGAAGAAGACGTGCAAATGGCCACCAGATATGTAAAAAAAAGTGCAAACATCACTGATTATCAAGGAAATGTAAATCAAAACCACAATGACATATCACATCATACCCATTAGGATGGCTGTTATCAAAAACAATAAATAATTGTTGGAGATGATATGGAAAAATCAGAACCCTGTACATTGTTAGTAGGAATGTGGAATGGCACAGCCGCTATGGAAAACAGTATGAAGATTACTACAAATTTTTAAAAATAGATTGTCATATGATACATGAATTCCACTTCTGGGTATATATATCCAAAGAAATTAAAAGCAGGATTTCAAAAAGACATTGCATCCCTATATTCATTACAGCATTTGCACAGTAGCCAAGACCAACTCAAATGTCCATTGAGTTGAATGACTATAGAAAATGTGATATACACACAATTAATTATTATTTAGTTGAAAAAAGAAAATCATGCCATTTATGACAACACTGTACAATATACTAAGTGAAATAACCACAGTCTGGAGGCTGGAAAGTCCAAGATCAAGTCACTGGCATCTGGTGAGGGCTGCTCTGTTTCCAGAGGGTATCTTGAACACTGTATCTTCTGGAAGGGAGGAATGCTGTGTCCTTATATAACAGTAAGCAAAAGGGCAAAAAGGGACAAACTTTCTCCATGAATCCCTTCTAAAGCAGTTAATCCAATCCAGAGGATGGAGCTCTCATGACATAAACAACTACCAAAAAGCCCCACCTCCCAAAACTTTTGCATTGGAAATTAAGTTTGCAACACATAAATTTTGAGGGTCACAGTCAGACCATAGATGTATCTAAAATTGTCAAACTCATAAAAGCAGGTAATTGAATGGTGGTTGTCAGGCATTGGGGGAGGAATACATGGCTAATTATTTCCCAGTGGGAATGAAGTTTCTGTTATACAAGATGAATAAATTCTAGTAATCTGCTGTACAGTATAGTAGCTGTACTCATATGCAACATTTTGTACTTGAAAATATGTTAAAAGGATAGATATTACTTTTAGTGTTATTAAACAAACAACACACAAAAGAACACTAGGAAATTTTTTGAGATTATGCATATGTTTAGTACCTTGGCTGTGGTGTTGGTATCACAGGGGTACACATACCTCCAAATTTATCAAGTTATATACATTAAATGTGTGTAATTTTTATATAGAAATTTTACCTATATAAGCTAAAAAGAGAAGAGTGGACTTGTAGACTTTTGATCCAGGCTGTTGGGTTCAAATCCCATCTCTTTCCTTTACTGACTGTGTGACCTCGAGAAAAGTTCACTTTATTGTACCTCAACATCTCAATCTATAAAATGAAGATAATAGCAAAAAGAATCATTGATGACTCCAGAAACTTTATATATTATAACTTTTTAATCCTCCAACAATTCTTTAAAGTGCATGCTGTTTTGCCTATGATAATTGAATTTACCTATGATTTGTCCCAACTAGTGTTTGATTTCTCTTTTGTGATTTCCTGTCTCTTGATATTGCCTTGTTTACCTCTTGAGTTTATCTTTATGCATCAGAAATATAAACTTCTCTGGTAGTCAAATGTTTTAGAAAGTTATGTATATCACAAAACACCTCTAGTATAAGAGATGGGGATAGATGATAAATTCTACTTTTGTTAATCTTATATTTTATAAAAACCTTTTCCATACATTAGATTGTGATTTTTCCCAAAATTTAATAAAATACCCAAGGCCAAAATGTATATTCTCTCTTGAATTGTATTAGTCAGGGTCCTCCAGAGAAACAGAACCAGTAGGCTATATATAGAGAGATATATAAGGGGAAAACTATTGTGAGAATTGTTAATGAAAGTTCAGTACTTGTCCCCAAGGCTGAGTCAGAGAAAACTAAGAATGAGGACAAGGGTTTCAGGACAAGGAAAGAAAAGTGTATTAATTTGCTGGCAAATGAGGAAGGCAGTGGACTAGCATCTCAAAGACTTTCATCCTGGGCTTTAAGCAGAAAAACAGGGATTAAAAACTTCTGCACAGCCAAGGAAACTATCACCAGAGCAAACAGACAACCTACAGAATGGGAGAAAATATTCACATGCTACACATCCAATAAAGGACTGATAAGGAGAATTTATATAGAACTCAAGAAAATCAGCAAGAAAAAATCAAATGACCCTATCAAAAAGTGGACAAAGGACATGAACAGAAACTTTTCAAAAAAGAAGATAGACTAATGGCTAACAAACATATGAAAAATGCTCAACATCTCTAATCATCAGAGAAATGCAAATCAAAACCACAATGAGATATCACTTGACTCCAGTGAGAATGGCCTTTATCAAAAAATCCCAAAACAATAAATGTTGGTGTGGTTGCCAAGAGATAGGAACACTCATACACTGTTGGTGGGACTGCAAACTAGTACAACCTCTGTGGATAGCAATATGAAGATACCTTAAAGAGATATAAGTAGAACTACCACTTGATCCATCAATCCCATTACCGGGCATCCTACCCCAAAAACAAAAGGCATTCTGTAAAAAAGACATCTGTACTAGAATGTTTATAGCAGCACAATTCACAACTGCAAAGATGTGGAAACAACCCAAGTGCCCATCAATACATGAGTAGATTAATAAAATGTGGTATACGTATACCACAGAGTACTACTCAGCCACAAAAAAACGATGGCAATCTAGCACCTCTTGCATTATCCTGGATAGAGCTGGAATTCATTCTACTAAGTGAAGTATCCCAAGAATGGAAAAACAAGCACCAGTATTCACCATCAAATTGGTTTTAACTGATCAACACTTAAGTGCACATATTAATAATAACATTCATCAAGTGTCAGGCAGATGGGAGGGTGGAGGAGGGGATGGGTATATTCACACTAATGAGTTCACTGAGCACCGTTTGGGGGATGGACACATGTGAAGCTCTGACTGGGGTGAGGCAATGGCAATATATGTAAGCTAAACATCTGTACCTTCATAATATGCTGAATTTTTTTAAATGAAAAAAATTAAAACAAAAATAAGTAAATAAATAAAAATTGTGGTAGTTTCGGTAGTTACATAATTGGTGGTTTCAGTTGACCTTATCTTTGGTGATGATGATCTCCTGATCCTTGTCCAGACAATTCTGTTGAGCCAACTTCTGTGGTTTAAAGTACCAGAAAACAAATAGCAAAGACCATTTTTCTGCCCCTTTGATTACTGGCCTTGGGGAGGAATAAAAGTTTTAATTCCAAAAAGGGTGGTGGTTTTAGAGGGAAAACTTGTAATATATTTCCTTATCCTTTTTTCTGGACTCTACCTCTGTTACAGAATTGGTTTACCAGATTATGGAGGCTAAGCAGTCCCACGATATGCCACATGCAAACTGGGAATCGGGAAAGCTATTAATGTAATTCTGTCTGTGTCTGAAAGTCAGAGGTCCAAGGGGAGTTGAACAATTGATGTAATACCCAGCTCAAGGGCAAAGAGCTGAGAATTGGGTAGGGGGTCATATAAGTCCCACAGTCAGGAACCAGAAGTTACCATGTTTAAGGGTAGAGGAGTAATATCTCAACTAAGAAAGAGAGAGTAAATTTGCTTTTCCTACGCCTTTTTGTTCTATTTGGGTGAGCCTGACGGGATTAGATGATGCCTGCCCATATTTGTGAAGGCACATCTTCTTTACTCAGTCTACTGATTCTAGTGCAAGTATCTTCTGGAAACACTCCCACAGACATACACAGAAATAATGTTCTATCAGCTATTGGGTCATCCCTTAACCCAGGCAATTTGAAACATACAATTAATTATCACTCTTCATGTCATTTCTATGGCCACTGATGTAGACATTTATAGAAGTTAATATAGCCATACTTCTAACAATTTATGTGTAAATATAAGTTAGATATGCATGCATTTGTAAAAGAATACTTTGTGAAACCTACAAATAGATTGCTCCTTCCAGCCATGTTACTCATGATTTTTAACACTAATCTATTTGTTTATGTCATGCTGATCACTTAAACAGAGCGAAAACTCTGCCCTCAGAAGAATGATGATACAGAAAAGGGCTAAAGTACCATCTGTTGAGTTCGAGGAGGAAGTCAAAAGTAAAACTGTTACTGGGAGGCAAGTTTCAGTGATGTTTTCTCACGGCCAGCAAAATAAGCTTCTATGTATTTTGAAATTCACTCTGAGTAAATCTCTTTTCCATGATAAAATCATGCTGTGAATGTAATCACCAAATATGAACAGACTGAAAAACAATGTTAAGATACAGATTGTACTAAGACATAGCAAGATTAATTATTATTTCCCTGATTATATTTAGTAACTGCAGTAATACACCAGAAATCCAGTGCTTAGCTAAATGTCAGACTATTTGGCATTACATTGTTAGTCTAGTTCCAAAACAGAGGTAAATCTCAGCCGTTCACAATTTCTGCACTGTGGTTTTTGACTGTATTTCTCCCTATTGCCCCAAGAAACAAGATTTAAATTTTGGTACTTGCCAAGTCATTCTGTGGTAATAAACTGAAGTTTCAAAGAAAAAACAGAAAGACAAGTATCTGGAAATATAGCAAAAAGGAAAAAGAAGCAGAAAACACAGAGGACAGAAAGATTGTCAGAGGAAAAAATATCTTAGCAGACAGGGCTAAAATTACCCCGGTTTTGAAGGTACAACCTTGCTGTAGGGGGAGCCACTGGTTGCTCTTCTTTAATTCTTGTCTCAGAAGTTACTGTATAACTCCAAAATGTGATCTTACAATGATCAAATTTATTTTATAAGAATCTTATTTTTAAAAAATATACAAATTAGGAAATTTTTCAAATTACAGACATAGAGAAAGAATGCAAAATGTTATAATTTCCTATCTCACAAATAGAGTAGCATAACCGTTTTATTAATTTAATTAATTAATTTTTTAAACATGCTTGACATTTTATTTTATACTAAACAAAACTCTTCCATTTTTTCTCTGTCTTGAGCCCAGCTTTGAATATTTTTGCAGCCAGTGTATCTCTAGCATGTGCACACACACACACACACACATACAAATACAGATATGCACACACACACACAAGTGCAGATATGCACACACAGGTACACATACACATTGGCTCCGGTCTTTGTGATGTCATCTACCTCCCCAACATTTCTGCCCTTTAGGGAGTCTCCCAATTGCCTCTTTTTCTTTAAATTATTTTTAAATCTGCCTTTCACTCCATCTACTCCACTCTTACTTAAAATCTCTTTGCCCTAGCTTCTTCAAACTTCAACTTAACTTCCTTTTCTTTTTATTATCCTTAACTTGTTTTGACATGTTTATATCATTTCAGTAATGTTAATTTGGCAGCTTTGCCTCTTTCTGATTGTAAAAAACATAATGCAAGACAAAAATTAATCTTTTCCATAATTTTGGGTAAAAATTTCCTGCTAGATCATCTCAGCATGAAGTGCAGGATGGAATTTTTGACCATTATTCATTTAAATGTGACATTCTATTCAGGTCTGTATAAATAATGATTACAGGAGCAGTATGTTTGCATTACAGAAAATTGGAAAAGAGAAAAAATCATTTAGAGGTAAATTATTTTATATACTCACTCTGGAACCACCCTTACAAATCAATAAAGTGATGCCAGGCAAGAACTGGGGTAAGGGCCCAAAACTCTGTGAAGGCACAGGCTAAAATAAAATAGCTAAAAATAATAATAAAAATAATCAATCACTGCCCCCTCATTTTCTTGATAATAATTTATCACTGTTCCCCTGTTTCCTTCTCTGTAATTGCTACTCAGGAGTCACATACCTGATGGTTATAAAGATTCTTAACTTTTTTCATATATAACATCACCTTTGCAAAACCTAGGAGTAATTTCTGAGATATCTTCCAGGTCCCACAGTCTAATGGATTGGCTGACCCATCCAAACCAGTGGCCCATTCCAAGAAAGTGACTCAACTGGAATTGTGACCCCAGGAACTGAAGCATGATTTCTCCACCCCTATAATTTTTCCCCAAACCTAGCCAATTAGCAAACCTAATTGCCTAATCCTTTGCCCAACAAACCATCCTTAAAAACCCTGTCTCCCAAATTTTCAGAAAGGTGATTTGAGAAGTTCCTCCCATCTCCCTGCTTAGCACTATGTGGAATTAAACCCTTTCTCTGGGGTTTAATTCTGCAACACCTACTGTCTCAGTGTATTGGCTTCCTCTTGGGCAGACAGCAATGAACCTGGGTGGGTGGTAACAACTCTACAGCAATAACCACTATTAACATTTTAATTTTTAGTCTTCCAAATTCTCCTGGTGAGTGTGTTTGTGTGTGTGGCTACCATAATGAGATCACATTTTTCATAATGTTCTGCAAACCTAATTCTTTTAGCCAAGAATTTTAGCCTCAGTTATTTGTTTCTGAATTAATACCCCAAACTATTCAAATTTCCAAAATAGAACCCCAAAATATCCTTTATGATATCTGAACCTTTCTTGGCCATGAACCAGTCACTGCATCTGATTATGTTCTTTATGTGTTGTCCAGGCTTGCACAGAACCTTTCTTTTGCTGTTTTGTTGAAATGACCAGGCCAATGTAGCCCACTTTCAAGAGTTGTCTTGTTTTGTTATTGTGATATAATTTGCTTTCTAAATTTATTTTCTTTATTTCATATAAAATGGAACTCCTATATTAAAACTTAATAATAAAAAATTCTAATTAAAAATTTATATATAAACTAGGTGATGTTATATAGCTAATAATCTATTAATGCCACCATTCATGATGCAAACAATTACTCTTTGCTTAAGTTATAAAATTCTGGTTATAGTCTGTGTGGTTATCAAGAATATCAAATATCCAGTTTTCCATCTTCAAACTAGGATAAACTTAGTGATTTTAACACCAATTGTTAATTCTTGCCACAGTTTTTTATTTATGTTTGTGAAATTTTTGTTTTTAGCATGTTATTCTTTCTTATGTTATTCCATTTTATGTTGCTATAAAGGAAATACCTGAGACTGGGTAAATTTAATTCATTTAAAAAAGAGGTTTTGTTTTTTTTTAGCTCACAGTTCTATAGACAGTATAAGAATGGCGCTTTTGGTGAGGGCTTCAGGGAGCTTCCGATCAAGGCAGAAGGCAAAGTGGGAGCAGGCATGTCATGTGGTGAGAGAGGGAGCAAAACAAGGGGAGGAGGTGGTGTCAGGTTCCTTTAAACAACTAGCACACCTGTGAACTAATACAGCAAAAACTCACTCATTACTGTGGGCAGCTTGCCCTAGACCTAGCCCCCCAAACAAGTTTATTCTCTTAGGCCTCCAGGCCTGGCATGGGAGGGGGGCTGCCTTGAAGATTTTTGAAAGCACTTTGGAGACTTTTTTTCTCATTCTCTCGATTATTAGTGCCTGGTTCCCTTTTAGTCATGCTACTCTCTAACAAATCTGAGATAAACTTGGATTTCTCTCCTGAAAATGCTGTTTCCTTCTCTACCATGTGGCTAGGCTGTGAATTCTCCAAATGTTTAACCCTCTTCTTCCCTTTTAATTATAAGTTCCAACTTTGAATCATTCCTTTGTTCCTATATCTGGCCATAGGCTATTAGTAGCAGCCACACCACCACTTGAACGCTTTGCTGCTTAGAAATTTCTTCAGCCAGATAGCCTAGGTCATCACTTTTTAAATTAGGCCTTCAACAAAGACATAGAGCACCAACACAAGGCAGGCAAGTTCTTTGCTAAGGTGTAACTAGGGTGACTTTTGCTCTAGTTCCCAATAAATTCCCATATCCATCTGAGACCACATCAACCTAGTCTTTACTGTCCATATGTCTATCAGTGTCTTGGTCACAATCACTTAAGAAGTCTCTAAAGAATTCCAAACTTTCCCTCAACTTTCTGTCTTCTGAGCCCTCTAAACACTTCCACCCCCAGCCTATTACCCAGTTCCAAAGCCACTTCCATATTTTCAGGTATCTTTATAGCAATACCCTCTCCAAGTACCAATTTTCTTTTTCTATTTCAAACATCTAAATGATATCACCTTTACATATATTAGTTGTCCTTCTTTCTTCTTTAAATTAGAGTTGTCTCTCAATAACAAGGCTGTTCAACTTTATATTCTATTTGCCAGATTGTTGATTGAATTAATTTATATCTATAACCTAAGAGTAGGTGGATATCCATAGATCTTACTGGAATGTTTAGGGAAAAGTATGGTACCGAAAATAACTCTAAAATAATTCAGGGAAAATAATATGCAAGTGTGTGCATGTGTGTATGTGTATAATCATATATATGTATATATGAAGAAAGGGAGAATTGAAATTGGCTCAAAATATTAACATGTGGTGAATATGAGTAAAGATTATATGAAATTTTCTTGCACTGATTTGAAACTTTTCTATAAATTCTAAATTACATATAAATAAAAATTACATTTCAGGAAACTAATAAAAATGTGAAAACATGGTTGACCACAATAATAAGCAAATTAATTCAACATAAATAGTCATATTTTTATCTAAAAAATTGTGAGGTAGCAGTCTGAAATGTGAATTCTTGGTATGCTCATGGCCAAAGAATGACCAGGTGCACCAAAGTCAGGCAAGTATGAAAATGAGGTTTATTAAGGAGAAAAAAAATAGAATTATAGAGCAAGAGCAAGATACAGGTTTACAGAGTGAGATACATATACCACAGATGATGACTGGACCCATTGTAGTAGCAAAAAAGGGAGAACAAAATGGGCTTGATTATGGTCTGGGTCTTGTTTAATAGCGTCTGGGTTGGGACCTCCTCGTTGCTTAGATGTCACCATGGAACCCCTTTGATTGGACAGTTGGGAGTTATATGACCTGAGTCTTATTGCACATGCAGATCTCCCATGAGCCTCTCTGAAAGCCCATGAGGGGGGGAGTAAATGGCAACAGCACACACTTTTGTCCCTAGGAAGCCCAGAATCCTTCACTATCTACCTGACAAAATGAATAAAATAGTAAAATATGTAATTATAAATTGTCTTTTGAGCATAAGAAAGTTATACACTTTCCTAAATAGCTGATGAGAGTATAAATTCCTCCTGTGTGGTGGAGATAGTTGGTCATCTATGTCTTAGCCATAAAAGTGTACATATATTTTAAACAATTATGATTTAAGTAATTATTTCATGAAAATAAGAAATGTTTTAAAGTATTTGCAATTATTATGTCCATTTTTATATTACTATTTCAAAGAGAAATTTAAAATAATCTACCTATTTAACGAAAGTAAGTTAGTTAAAGTAAAATATATGATTGTGTACACATAAAGGGAAGAAAAAAGAAAAGTATATAGATGGTAGCATAACAATTTTCCCAGGTGTTAGGCTGCAGAACTTTGTCTCTTACAGTGTGGTCTGTGAACTTCCCCAATCATTCTCACTTAGGAAGCCAATTTAAAAGATCCCTCTCTCAGTAAACTGAAGTCAAAGCCCAGGAGTGTGCTGGAGGAATCTGGATTGTAAATAGTTCTCTGATTGATTCAATAACATACTAATTTATAATTTTTCTGAGAATAGAACTTTTTTGACACTTTTTTAATTTTGAAGTATTATGGGGTATAAATATTTTGGTTACATGGATTGCTCTTATAATGCTTGAGTCATGGTTATAAGTATGCCTGTCACCCTGAGGTAGAACTTTAAGAGTAGTCAAATGTTTGGGAAGAGTAAATTTAAGCCAAATCAACAAATTCTATTATAAACAAAGAAGCTTGCTGCTCTTTCTGTCTTTTTATGTTTTGTAAGAATGAGTTTCTCCTTTCTTTGCTCAAGCCCTGGTGCAATCTAGTTTGAGAACTTGTTTATATACTTTGATTCTCCTACTTTTGCCACTTCCCTGAAAATCTGCTAGTGTTCTAGGCTCTAATCAAATTGCTAGTATCTATAAAACTCTTTTACCTAAACTACCTACATCCTTATATAAAAAGCAGCACAGACAGAATTCCCAACATTCACTCTCCCTTAACTCCAAAAGATCTATATGGTGTCCCTTACTAATGTTACTTCCTATAGACACTTGCATATCAGCTGCTACCATATTCTCAAAAAATTTTGTTATGTGCAAGGGTGGACCTACTTTTAGTATTTGCAGAGAAATCCAACTACAAATATCTACCGCATCCAGGTGTAAGTGTCTAATCCCTTGGCTCAAGAGATTTGTTGAGATTGATTTTGACTAAGAACATTTCCCCTTTCTGTCAGAATTGTTGGAAACTGATTCCTATCTAATAGCCTGTGGAAGATTCAGGAGATTGAAAAAAATACATATACTTTGTACTAGACATATTCAGCTATTCCACTTCTAGGAAAATAAATCAAGAAAATAAGCAAAACCTGCACCAAAATATCCATATACAAAATACTTATTGTGATAATGTGTACATGAAAAAATATTAAAAATAACTTTAGTACTTGTATAATTTGGAGCAAATTGCTTAAAATCTTTGTTGTTAAATTTCCTCACCTGTAAATAGAGATAATAATAGTACTTACTTTAAAGGTAGTAGTGAGTTTTTAACAAATTAAAATATTTAAAGTGTTCAGATTAGTGTTTTCAAATAGTATTTTTTTACCTAACATAATGATTATCATACAATACCCAATTAATATATCACTCAGTAATTAAAATGTTTAATAGGAAATCAATACCATAAATTTAAAAGCAAGAAAAATTATGAAAACAAATGATTTTACTATTGCTACATATATTACTATAACCATGTACATAGATTTTTAAAAGTTGAATACAATATACCAAATGATCTTTTCCCTCTGTGATATGTAAAATGTAGAAATATACTTATTCTTCTAATCCATATTTTTTCAGAGAATGCATTGCTCTTGTGAAAATAAGAAAGAAAGAATTAATCAAAGAAAAGTTTAGAGCACTATTGTGGCATTAGTATGCCTAAGAAAGATTAATGTATAATATAGGACTAATGTTTCCCACATCATCTCAAATCTCGAGTGCTACTAATGAGAGAAAAGCCAGCCCAGTGGTAAAGGAGTTGCAATTAAACCTTAAAAGCAAAAAAACACTGTGACTGGCTAACCAAAAGCAATCCGAGAGCCAAGACTAGGATGGGTGTCCTCCACAAGCTTCAGCATATATGGTTGCAAAATCTGAGCAGTGTTAATGCCGTGTCAAGTGTCTTGTGGTATTTCATCAGTGTCACTTACAAGGCATACTCAACGGTTAACAGCAGGATCATTAACCATCCAGGCTGTGAGGTAATGGAATAGAACTTGCCTACTAACCCTGAAACAAGCTCACTGTGTGTGACCTACATCCTCCCGCTGGATGTGGATGAGAAAATGATGACACCACAGAAGCAAAGCAGCTGCTGTATGTTGAGCCACAAAGGAAGAAACTCTCAAGTAACACAGGAAGAAGAAATGCCTTAGAATGCACTGAAATAATGAATCTAATAATGTGGCATAGTTGAGAAATCTTGTAAGAAAAAGAACTAAAGGTGGATCACTGAACTAAAAACATTGAGCAGAGGAAAAGTTACCAGTTTTTATAATCAGTTTAAACAACATGTGTTAAAAATAAAAAATCTATTTTAACTGATTATTTCACTGTTTATCTTCCTGTTTAATGATGAAAATTAAATGTGTATATATGTGATATATTTTTTATAGTTGTCAGTGAATATCAGGGCATATAAAATGCTCTGCTGAATTCACACTAATATCAAAAAACATCCCTCAACAATTTCAGGGTTTGACAATAAAACCAACTACATGCTAGTGCAGAAAACAATACAGTGGACTTATTTTGGGGAGAAGAATTTTGACATTTGGATTTAAAAAATAATGTGACTTCAACCTATGGACTCTCATGTGGGCCATCAGAATGACTATATCTTAAACAGAAATCCATCACTTTACAAATCATTGCAAAATATTCAGTACTTCCTTTTAAAAAGCTTTTCCTCCTCTTATATATGTATTTTGTAACTTTTACATTACTAGGTTATTAAATAAAGTATAATCTAAATTACAAATTATTATGATTGTGAGGTTTATTATAAAGTCAATACTACGTAAGTAGAAATTTTCAGAGAAAAGATAATTTTAAAAAACCAAAATGGCTATTAGCTTGGAAGCAGTTAAGATGGAATGATATCAGCCTAATCTTGGTTAAAATTCTGTTTCCAAAACAGTGGGGGGATATATAGCAAGTTTCTGATTTTTATAAACTTTAGCTTTCTCATCTGAAAATATAGCTAATAATATTTAAATAATATATTTGTTGAAATAATATAAAATAGTTCATGTAAAGCATCAGTTATAATAACTGTCAAAAGGTAGAATTACAGCAAATGCTAGTTCTAATATTTCCTTGTTTGAAATTTTAACACACTATTAAGAACCAAAAATGGGCTTACCTATAAATATCTGCCATCTTATTAGTCCACAGTGAGCCCAAAATTGAGAGATTTAAAAGAGAAAGCTATCATTTACAAAATGTTAACAATGTACTGCCTTGAGAAGCCAAACATTAATGAGTTATTGAAAGGTTTTATTTTTCCCCAAATATCTATTTCAAGGAAAATAAGCCTGGAAGACAAATATATCTCCCATAGCATGTGCACAGCTGTTTGACAAATGTGTCTTTTCTATAGAGTTTGGTAAATATTGTTCACTGTATTTTTCCTGGTTTGACCAGAAAATTGTGACTTACTATGTATGACTTCCAGCAGAGGCCCCAGAATACGAAATTACTAATGCTGGCTGAGATTTGTGTGACTTAAATAAGTGTTTGGGTATAGGAATTGGAAGGGGATACATAGCAGAAACATTCACTCAGTTAATAGAACTAATCTTTTGATTTGCATAGCTTACATCAACAGGGTAATTATTTTGTTTCCTATTTTCTCTTTTACTATCTTTTCTAACTGCACCATTTTAACAGTACACTGGAATTCAATAACAACTTTTTAAATAAAAAATATGTGCATCTTCAAATCTTAAGACAACCATAGAAAAAAATGTATATTATGTAAAAAAGAAAAAAAAACAACTTAAAAGTTCTGATAGTGTTACCAAATAAACCTTGTGAATTTTCTGTTAAATTTCAACTTCTTTTAGTTAAGCAAGCTTCTATACTTTTTCCCCCGCACTCTTAGAAGAGCACCTGCAGTTGTAAAACATGAATCCGGTAATACTTCTGTAAATGAATCACTATTGCATTCATCCCATTAGCCTCTGAACAGATGTCAGAAAGTGAAGATTGGCTGCCTCTAGATCAAGTTGCTGCTGCCAACTCTCGCGAGCTTTGTCAGTAACAGTTGATTGTAATGTCAGTGCGGTCCAATTTACAGGCTGGAGCAGCAGCTGCATCCTGTATTTCTCTGAAGTATTACATGATTTTTACTCCTTGCAAACTTTATCATCTTTGTTGCAGAGTTGGGTAAGTTGCTCTGAATTTACACTTTCGTGTAAAGATCCAAGTTACTGTGAAGCTCCTTCTGTGGAAGTAGTGTGATCTCTTCACGTGTTTGCTATGCCCCTTGGGTGCTCTGTGGGAAACAGTCACCGAAGCTTGCATGTGGGACAGAGGAAGCAAGCGAGCAGGCAGATGCATCAAATCTTCCTATTCAGGGAAAACAGACTCCGTTCATTTGACGGCTGAGGAAATAATGAATTTATTTAATTTTGTATAAAGAACTGTAGCACTTGTGGAATCACTGTGATGTACATTCTTAGTGAGCTTTCTAAGGGAAAGCATTTTATACTGTTTTAATCTTAAATGCATTGTTTAGTTAATCTCTCCCTATGAATATCAAAAGTAGTCTTTCACCAGTCTTGCTCTATTTTTCTTTCCTTTTTTTAAAGTGGCATGGAATTAATAATTTTCTTGTTTTGCTAAGCAATTTTCTTAATCAACATTTTGTCAGCTGGAACTTTAGCAAAATCGATTGACAAATAAAAGTTTCTTTTATGTAAAGGAAAATCTATTTCCTAGTGATTTACAAACTTGTCCTCTTTGCCTTGTTTGTTCTCTTCCTTTTCTATGTGTGTTTAAATTGTAACAAAACATCTTACATTTGCTATTAGTTTTATTATTATAGAAATAAGCAAATATAGACTTTCTGCTCATCAGGTAATCTCATAAACTTACTATTACCTTGATGACATTGGTTCCAATTTAACCAGGGAATTAAGCATCAAAAAGTATAAAATGTATGAGTGATTAAGAGTAAACTGGAATATGAGCAAAATAATTTTATTGTTTATGATTTCTGTTTTTATATTATGAGTATATCTTATTACTGTTTCATGATAATAAACTCAATCAGGAGTTACTATCTCTAGTTTATGTAATGCCTTACTTAATATAAACTATCCCATAGTTATGATAAATACAAAGTTAATTTATTTAAATAACTATTTTGTTTAAGAAAAAGTATGAGTTTTTAAAGTGTGACTTTATAATTTAAATGAAAATTTTTAGAATTCTCTCTAGATATGAAGTAGCAGAGCCTTTTGGATGCCACTTAAATTTTCTTGTGGGATTTACAAAGTTCTATTTATTCTCCTAGATTTTGTTTGTTGTTGTTTGTTTGCAGTATTCTGCTTCTTTAATTATAAAAATGTGTTTGGGATCTACTCTGTATTTCATTTTTATAAAGCAGAAACTAATAATATCTTCACAAGTCACATTTTATCTAAAAATTTTGTTCCTGTTTTGATTAATTTCTGTAACAATAATACATATTTAAATTATGTGTTGTCTTCATTTTGATGCTTTCTTGCCAAAATCTGCTTATTCTTACCAACACTAGACTGTCCCAGATGTTAGAAAATTGTAATTGAATAAATAACAACCTGAGAGCAGATTCATTTTTCAAAGAAGACTCAAGACTAATAATTTATGCTCAAATTATTTATACAATGAAAAGTTTGTGAACTTTCTTCCTGTCTAGACAGATACAGATCTTATGCTTCTCATACCTAATGTAATGTCTTCTATCTGTACATATCCTTTCAATGACTAATGGGTATCTGATGAATCCCTGAAAAACAGTGGTATAGTCTATTTATAAACAAACTTCCTCGATTTCCTACTTCGCTTGCCACAAATAAAAACATTTTAGGTTTGGTAGAAAGACTTACTTTTTTTAATTTGCCCAAACACATTTAATGCTGCTTGTTCTAGACCATATTAATATTTTCTAGATAGTGCTTTCTCTACCATTTTAAGAGGCTTTGGTTTTAAGTAGATTTATGCATTTTATTATAATTTTTAAAAGACAGGAACATTATTCTACACCCAAAGAAAACTGTTATGAATATTCACTTGACCATCCTTTAAGAAATTCCTGGCTGGTCCATTATTTTGAAAGTTTGATTACTATTCAAGTATGCCAAATAGATGGCAAATAAATAGCTCTTCATATCAATTATTTTAGCACACCCATATTTTATAGCATAGCATTGTACATTTCTTTTTTAAATTGGCTGAGGAATTTTGATACTTCCTTCACAATTGAATTAAAAATGCAAAAAAGAAATAATTTTATGTTTTTTAAAAATTTTAACTGTTATATTTTTTAAAGTTTAGAGTTTTCCACAAATTGCCAATAAATTTTGATATCCTGGAGCATTTGATAAACTTGAAACACAATAGTACTAATTTATCCTTCAGGTATTTCCCCTCCTACTCCCATCAATCATTTTCTTTTGCAATTCCAAACAAAACTCCCACCTTTCTTCCAAATATTAAATAGTATTTTAATAAGCTAACTGATCTAAATTCAGATAATCACTTGTACTTCGAGGGGAAAATTTCCCCCATTCTTTATAATAGACATGTTATATACTTTCAGAGTTTAAGTGCTTATTTAATATGACAGTAGCCAATTGCATCAGACTTTATGGAAGGAAAAACAATGAAGTCTTATTAAATATTTTAATAATTAATAAAAATTTTGAGGTATAGACTAACAAGATTCTTAGTGTCCTTTTTTAATTTGCCTTTTGATTATTTAATTATATGATAAACGTATTGAAACTTTTCAAATTTTTTTAATGGAAAACTACAGAGTAACATGTTAGAATAGAGAATACCAGATTATGAAAAAGTCAATATGATGCATCTTTAAATAAAGTATTATAGCCTAATATTAATATATCAGCCTACACTAACAATGAGTATGTGAACATCTGCATATTTTCATGTTGAAGTACAGATTTAATAACATGATTTATAACACTGCAACAGGTACAGATGAGTTGGAATTATCACTTTTGCAATGAATGCATTTACATTGATTATTTTCAATGTTACTAATTACATTATTTACAAGGTGATCACTCAGATATCACTACTGAAAAAGTAAGATTTTAATTCATATAATTAGTATTATATAATGTTAAAATCTATGTAGCACAAAATATAAATAAAACATGTAAGAAATGGTTATTAAATCAAACTAAGTGACATGACATTGATATTACAACCTTTTAGATGTCATAGCAGTTGTGTGGAAACTTATACAATGAAAATTATATTTATTGATTATACACACAAAAATATATTTTGGTAGTAATTATAGTACTAGCTTTGCAATAAAAGTAACAAGCTATCTATATAGAAAAGTTTCAGAGACCAAATATTTGATGTTTGTTTTTTAAAGAAACATAATATTTAAATGAAACCAAGGTGGGGAATAGATGATCTTTGCTTTAGACTCAGAGGAAAACTGACTGAGCTAGTCAAGGGAAAGGAACGAGTACAACCTGGGATGCTGCAATTAATTTGTTAAAATGCAGTTGAAATCAAACCAGCTTTGTACCTCTTTATTCCTTTTTCCCATCCAAAGCAGTTTTTCAAAAGAGAAATCCATCATAGCACTTTCTTCTCCAAATGCCCACTTCCATTTATTTAAGAGAAAAGACTTATTAATTATCAAGAAAAAAAAAAAAGGATTGTGGTAGCAGCAGTGCCTCTGAAACTTCTATTCTGTTAGGAATAAAAAATTTCATTTGGCCAGGCATGACGGCTCACACCTGTAATCCTAGCACTTTGAGAGGCTGAGGCAGGAGGAAGGAGGATTGCTTGAAGTCAGGAATTGGAGACCAGCCTAAGCAAGAGTGAGACCTTGTCTCTACAAAAAATAGAAAAATTAGCCGGGCACAGTGGCACACACCTATAGTCTCAGCTATTTGGGAGGCTGAGGCAGGAGGATCACTTGAAGCCAGGAGTGTGAGGTTGCAGTGAGCTATTATGACACCACTGCACTCTATCCCTGGCAACAAAGTGAGACCCTGTCTAAGAAAGAAGGAAAGAAGGAAAGAAAGAAAAGAAAGAAAAGAAGGAAAGAAAGAAAGAAAGAAAGAAAGAAAGAAAGAAAGAAAGAAAGAAAGAAAGAAAGAAAGAAAGAAAGAAAGAAAGAGAGAGAGAGAGAGAGAGAGAAAGAAAGAAAGAGAGAGAGAGAAAGAAAATTCATTAGTAGATATCAGGTTTCAGGAAACATTAAATCATTGTTATATATCATTTATTTATGATTATTCCTAGTCACATTATGCAGTCATAATGACATTTAGTCAACAACCCACCCTATTTTCACTGTACCTTTTCTATGCTTGGATAGGTTTAGATGCACAAACAACATACCATTGTGTTACAACTGCCTACAATATTCAATACAGTAACATGCTATACAGGTTTGTAGCCTAGAAGCAATAGGCTGTATCATATAGTGTAAGGGAGTGGTAGGCTATACCACCTACACTTGTATAAGTATAATACAGTCTATGATGTTTGCACAATGAGGAAATCACTAACAGTGCATTTCATAAAATGCATTACTGTCATTAAGCCATGCATGACAGTACATTTATTATAATTATAATAATACCTAAAAATTATGAGTATAGAAATTAATGTTAAAATATTATATATTTCAATAATATATTTTATTGATTTTGAACATCCAATTATATCAAAACTGAGAATAAAAAATAATAATATGTGGCTTGATAAAATATAGCAATTTTATGAATAGATATGTTTACATATATATGAATATTGATAAAATTAAGTATAGACATAGGTATAGATATATCCATTAAGTATCCAGCCCTGAACAAAATGCTATACACCATTGATTAATTGATTCAGATATTTGTTGGAATCCAAAAATACTTCCTGATCACTAGCTATCCTATGCCCATTGGTGAATGAAGCTGATTTAAACATCCAAATATTCTAGGTCTAGGACATAGGTATCGTGATAATTCCTTATTCTCTGCCTTGTAAGACAATCTCAATTAAACAAACAAGTACAAATGTTTGATGCTCATAGGATTAGTTTCTTGGTTGCATAGGTCGGATTTACAATTACAGCATCTGACAAAATAATAAAGGAAAGATTTTGTACATTTATGGACCTTTGCTATTATTATGTGGATGAGAATCAGCATTTGTAATTGACCATTTTATTTGAGTTTCTTCCAGTTATATAAAGATGTTATTTCTTTTAAATGATACTTTCTTTACATTTTTTGTCCTTCTTTATCACATGGAGTTGCAGAATCTTTTAAAAATTTTTTTGTTATTTAAAAGAGACTAAGGTCTGCCTTATAAGTTTTTGATAAAACTTTGCTCTCCCTAGTAGTCTCTTTATGTTATTAAATAAAAATTGTTTTATAAAATACAAAATACTTATGATTTTATAACTCACAAATATTACTTTTGCTTCTTCCATTTGTCCCCATATCCTCAAATTTCAGTTATTTTGTCCACTGTAAAAATAGAAGTAACTCTGGCTATGCTAACACATTAAACTTCATTATTTCCATATACTTTAATCAATTAACAAATTAGCATAACATTGTACATTGAATAAACCCAGGGGGTAAAAAGTTTTTAAGCCACTATCTTCTCCCACACATTATAATACCAGCCACTGGTTCTCACCATTGACATTGTAATTCAGATAGAGAAGCTTTTCATGGTTATTAAATTTTAGAGAAATTGCCTGTTATGTATACCAAGTTTTGCTTTTTATATTTTTCCATGGGCCTTTTTAGTGGTAGTGTGCTTGTTAGTTTTCACAATTTGTAGATAAATAATAGCTACTATATACTTTTTTTTACTTAATATTCTAGGAATAAACTGACTAAATTCTCTTCTGATTATAGACTAAGATTAGATAGAGGAAAATACCAGTAGGCCAAAAGGATCACAGAGAAGACAATGAAAACAGACAAGGACAATAACGGAAGTCTGTAGATTCTTAAAAGTTCTTAACATACTTCGCAGTTCTGTCAAGAGCCAGCCAACCATATTTTAGAGAATAAATGAGCTTATATTTTCTCCTCCAACAACGATAGAAATTATTTCTGACATAAGTAGACTACCGCTTATTTGTTGTTTTGGCAGAGATGTATATATATAGACAGAAGTAATATTATACAAGCCTACAACAAACTTTTTATTTAAACTACTAGTTCTTCCTTACAGAGATTTCGTAATAAATATCTCCAAAATGAAATATGTTTAGTTTCTATGTCATTTATATCTTTTCTAAATTGAAAACTGAAATTTCTTCAACTGTTTTCTATTTTTTTCTACATAGGCCTTTACAGTGGTAGTGAATTTGTTTTCATGACTTTTATTATTAATAATAACTACTATATTTTAGTTACTTATCATCAATAAAGTATAGCACTATATGCATGAGGCTGGTAAAACTTCCTACTTACCTCTCTTTCAGAAATCAACATGCATAGCAAGGACACAATCATATACATCAGATTTCTCTTGTGGTTTCTTCTGCTCTGCGTGCTTATTGAAAAGTCACAAAATGAAGATGACATCATAATTGCAACCAAAAATGGAAAAGTCCGAGGTATAAATTTGCCAGTTCTTGGTGGTACAGTAACAGCCTTTCTTGGGATTCCCTATGCACAGCCACCTCTTGGTAGACTTCGATTCAAAAAGCCACAATCCCTGACCAAGTGGTCTGATATTTGGAATGCCACAAAATATGCAAATTCTTGCTTTCAGAACATCGACCAGAGTTTTCCAGGCTTTCATGGATCAGAAATGTGGAACCCAAACACTGACCTCAGTGAAGACTGTTTATATCTGAATGTATGGATTCCAGCACCTAAACCGAAAAATGCCACTGTAATGGTATGGATTTATGGTGGTGGTTTTCAAACTGGAACATCATCTTTACATGTTTATGATGGCAAATTTTTGGCTCGTGTTGAAAGAGTTATTGTAGTTTCAATGAACTATAGAGTTGGTGCCCTAGGATTCTTATCTTTACCAGGAAATCCTGAGGCACCAGGGAACATGGGCTTATTTGATCAACAGTTGGCACTTCAGTGGGTCCAAAAAAATATAGCAGCCTTTGGTGGAAATCCTAAAAGTGTAACTCTCTTTGGAGAAAGTGCAGGAGCAGTTTCAGTTAGCCTTCATTTGCTTTCTCCAAGAAGCCACCCACTGTTCACCAGAGCCATTCTGCAAAGTGGATCATCCAATGCCCCTTGGGCAGTAACATCTCTTTATGAAGCTAGGAACAGAACGTTAACCTTAGCTAAATTTCTTGGTTGCTCTAGAGAGAATGAGACTGAGGTAATAAAGTGCCTTCAAAATAAAGATCCCCAAGAAATTCTTCTGAATGAAATATTTGTTGCCCCCTATGGTACTCTCTTGTCAGTAAACTTTGGTCCAATCGTGGATGGTGATTTTCTCACTGACATGCCAGACATACTACTCCAACTGGGGCAATTCAAAAAAACCCAGATCTTGGTGGGTGTTAATAAAGATGAAGGGACAGCTTTTCTAGTATATGGTGCACCTGGTTTTAGCAAAGATAATAACAGTATCATAACTCGAAAAGAATTTCAAGAAGGTTTAAAAATATTTTTTCCAGGAGTAAGTGAATTTGTAAAGGAATCAATCCTTTTTCATTACACAGACTGGTTAGATGATCAGAGACCTGAAAACTACCGTGAGGCCTTAGATGATGTTGTTGGGGATTACAATATCATATGCCCTGCTTTGGAGTTCACCAAGAAGTTCTCAGAATTGGGAAATAATGCCTTTTTCTACTATTTTGAACATCGCTCCTCCAAACTTCCTTGGCCAGAATGGATGGGAGTGATGCATGGCTATGAAATTGAATTTGTCTTTGGTTTACCTCTGGAAAGAAGAGTTAATTACACAAAAGCAGAAGAAATTTTGAGTAGATCTATAATGAAACGCTGGGCAAATTTTGCAAAATATGGGTGAGTACCAATTTTTATAATTGTTCTTCTCTCGTTTTGTTTGTTTTCTTTTTTTTGCTTAGCTTTACTTGGTCTCTAGTGTAGAGTTTATTAAAGGCACAGAAAAGTTCTAATTGTTTATTCTCTGTGTACCTAACCTGGCTTTGTTTTTTTATTATTAAGTGAATTTCAACACCTTGTGTCAGAGTGCTTAAAAGAAATTATTATCCTAAAACTTAATGGCAGATATTTTCTTATTTCATCTCTGAAATATTTCAAAGTACTTAACAATCTTAGTTAAAATTCATATGGAAATAGATGCTCGTCTTCAGAACTAAAAGTATTGTGATAGTGCTGTTTAACATGCAAGTTTATAATGTTCACAGACTTAGGAAATAGTAAATATATATCTTTCGTGCTCTTAAGCTTGGTACAGTAGTAGCTGATACATCAAGAAACATATCTCTGCCCAGGAAAATGAAGAGGCATGATGGTGATGGGGTTTGCCCTCAGATTAACCACATACACAACATTTGCGATTCTATATTTTTGAATATAGATAGGTTTGTTCTGAGCTCTCACATAACCTATGTTCAACTGGAAATATGAAGGTCCTCATGTTTAGCTAAGCTGTTGTCCACTTGAGCAATCTTATGGCTGACATTAGATAATCAGAGACATTACAAAAGCACAAATTTTCCAACATATGTTGTAAATATTGTGATAATATGTCTTCAAAAGACAGAAAAAATAACCATTTGGAATATATTTTCTAAAGGTATGCATATATCTATACAGAATAAGATCCTTTTTTTTTTGCTACATTTGTAACCCCAAAACAAATTTTATACATGACAGTAATTTATGCCAATGGAATAATAAAAAATAGAAATTCAGAAGTTTATTTTTAAAATAATTGCTTATATCAATCATAAATTGATTGTTACAGTAATTCAATCTGTCATGCTGCCTTTTATAATTAAACAGAATGCCAATAATGATATTATTGCTTTCTGGTTTTCTTCTCTACCATCCAATTGGAATTCTCTCTACTCCATATTACTTTGTGTATATTTTTACAATATCAGTTGTAAGATATAATTCTTCTCAATATTGTTTGATATTTATCCACTGTGTATAAAGATAAATTCTTCCACCTAACATTGAGGGTCCCCTACAATCTTGCTGCAGTCTTCATTACCCAACAACACCTGACTGCAGTGTAAGCCACTTTTTTCACTAATGCCAAAGATTTGAAGCCTAACTGAACCTTACAGTTTTGTGCTTCTTATGTGCCCTGTATAGACCTACCCCAATCTCTTAATAACATAGTTCTCCTTTTTATTTATTTATTTTTATTTTAGCATATTATGGGGGTACAAGTGTTAAGGTTACATATATTGCCCATACCCCCCTCCCCCCTTGAATAAGAGCTTCAAGCGTGTCCATCCCCCAAACGTTGCACATCTTACTCATTGTGGTTATATATACTCATTCCCTCCTCCCCCATCCCACCTTTTTTTAACGTCTTGACCAACTACACATTGATGTAACATATTATTTTTTTTTAATTTTTTTAATATTTTTTATTAATGTTTGGGCTATACCAGAAGATGTAACATATTACTTAATTCCTAGAGTTGCAACTACTTCAAACCTCTTTTTCATTTTCCCAGGAGTTATTTATGGTAACTTGTCTATATTATACCCTTATTTGTAAGCTGAACCTCCTCAACTATACTAAACAAGCTCTTGAAACAGAAACCGTGATTTTTTTTGGATATTCATTTAAGTACTGAGATGAGTATATATCATACTTAAATATTTGGCTAGTGATTGAATGAAAGCTGGTAAAAGCTAGTGTGAGTAAAAAGTATAATTTTATTGTTTCTTTAAGATATGTGGGTTATTATATTATACACATCTATGAAATAGTTTATGCCTTTTCAACATCAGTCTAAATTTCTGCTCAAGAAAAGAAGGATCATCACAATTTTAGAGCTGCATTAGAATTACTTTTATATCATTCTGTTCCCTCCCTAGAAACTATATCCATATTGAATCATTTGAATGGTTTTAATACTTTCTTAAAATTCTAGAGATTGTAAATAATTAAGTAGAAATGTTTCTTAAAATTGTTGATGCCTGAAATTGTCAATGGAGTTCATATTTTGCATATTGAAATCATGAAGGAATTTATATTTTCTCATTGCACAGTTGGGAACACTGAAAATCAGATACGTTAAATGTCTTGTTTATGGCACACACACAGCAACAGCTTAAAAAAGAGAATCTTTGACATTTAATAGAATAAATTATTTAATTCTAATCTAGTACTTCTTCTGTGATTAACATTCTAATGGAAAACGAATAAAGGTTAACATTTTAATTACAATAATAAATTCATATAATAGAGATTATAAACCTTAAAGGGTTAAAGTAAATTCTGTAAAGCAGTATAGCCATAACAGCATATTATTTTAGTAAATGATTTTCTTTACAATCTCTATTTGCACAGTTGAATAGAAATAATAATACATCATATGTATTAAGAGCTGACTTGATGGCAAACATAATGATAGCTCTTGGTGCTCATTATCTACTTTCAAAGTATATGTATGGATAAATATAGAGGCCTTTTATTTTTATTTTTAATTTGTTATTTTAGAATATTGTGGGGGATAGAAATCCTTTGGTTACATATATTGCCTTTGCACCTCCTGAGTCAGAGCTACAAGTATGCCCACCCCACCCCCAGACAGTGCACAAAGCATCTGTTAGGTGTTAATTTACCCATATCCTCCTCTCGCTTCCAATTGCCCAATCAGTACCATTAGGAAAAACAAGCACCACATGTACACACCATCAAATTGGTTTTAACTGTTCAACACTTAAGTGCACATATAGTAATAACATTCATTGGGTGTCAGACAGATGGGAGAGGGAAGACATGTTAGGTATATACACACCTAATGGGTGTGGTGCACACCATCTGGGGGATGGACACGCTTGAGCTCTGACTTTGGTGGGGCAAAGGCAATATATGTAACCTAAACATTTGTACCCCCACAATATGCTGAAATAAAACAAAAAATAAAAATAAAAATTGTTAATATACTCTAAAAATGTGTGTTCTTCAGTTATTTGATATGATGAGTTCTGTAAATTAATTAGTTCATAGTTATCAGGTCTTCTAATATTCTTTCTAATATTTTTGTTACTTGTTTAAAATACTGAGAGAAAAGTGTTAACATCTCTAACTACAATTATTTTCTTCATCTAGCCCTGCTTATTTTTTTTATCATTTTGTTTATGTTAACATATATATGCTATATTTGTTTATATATTCTGTGCACATTAACATTTATTTATTCCTGATAAATATACTGTTTTATCATTATAAAATTTCTCTCTTTGCCCTGAAGTTAGCTTTGTCTAATAGTAAGATAGAGTTTCTCGAAACTCATAAGTTTGAGAAATTCATAAATTTCTCAAACTTATGCTTAAATGATATATTTTGTTTCATCTTTTCATTTTCAATCCATCTATATTTTTAATGAATCCTTTCTTATAGTTGATGTGATTAATCCATTTGCATTATTTTTATATTATCATTTGCATTAATCCATCATTGATTAATCCGTTTGCATTATTTTATATTGTATTTATATTTATAATATTATATTATTATATATTATCCTTTATATATCTCATTCAGTTATACAAAACTCATTTTTCAGTTACTTTAGAAAATTTTATCAAAAATGTTTGAAAATTGTTTTAATTTGATTTTTTAGCAAACATTAAAAGTTGTTCTTTGATGACACTAAATGATATTCAAATTTGGTATCTTTAGCTATAGTGTTTAAGATTTCTTACAAAATAGAAGCCACAGTACAATTTAGGCCTTTTTTAATTGAAATTACTCCCTATATATATCCTTTATTTGCCCATATCTTTCTCTAATCCCATCTAAAAAATGAACTTAAAAACTTACCCAAATAGCAAGCAGGTCCATATGTGCATTATATCCAATATCCTATCACAATATGTTGAACTATCAATACAACATAAATGTTAGCCACCAGTCATTCATCTAAGCAATAACTTGATGGCCAAAAAATTAAATTAAACAGCACTTAGTGATGTATTGTCAGCACTATTCCAATGGTGGAAGAAATTGGTAAAATCAAACTTGGTTTATTACAGAGACCAAAATACTAAAAAAGGAAAATAAGTCAGAATACAATTAGTAGCATAACATAAAATAGAGGAGATCATTATTTCAAGCCTTCTCAGATTGCTTCCTACTCTTGCAGACAGCCTTTTCTTTATGTTTTCCTGACTGGGTTCTCTATTCAGAGCTTTTCAGTGTACAGTCTCAGAGCGAGCCATTCATAGGGCAGTTTCACAGTCTTCCAGATCCTGTGCAAGAACCACTCTGACATGTCCAGGGTTAGTCTTTCTACAGATCCTTTGTATATGTAATTTAGGCAAGTTACTAAAAATCCCAATTTTTTTCTTATCTTTAAAATGGGAATATAAATATACCTACCTTGTTGACATATTAAAATATACCTTAGCAATAGGGACTCCTCGCCAGTAAAAAAAGAAAATAATAATAATAATAATAATAATTCAATTCCTCCCCATGTCAGGCATAGACTACTTCAGTCTATTCTCATCATTTAATCTCATCTAAATTAAACTTGGCTTCCTCCCAAAAGTGTACCATTGTTTCATTTCTTGGCTCAAGCTAATTAATTAATCAATTAAGTTTTCAACCAAATAAAGGTAAACTCCAAAATTGAGGTAATTAACTTCTATATTTTTAGTGATAATTCATTTATTCAGAGCTTCTCTGAAATGGTTAATGTTTCCTAATGCCTTTTGCCAGAAATAAATGTTATGACACATCACTTTTAGTTTGTTCTATTTTGGTATCAAAAAACCAAAAGGTTACTAACAAAGTAATTTAAAAGTAACAACACAGAAGGATGTTACTTTTAAGGATGTTACACTTTAAGGAAATTTATCACAAAAGGAACAATTTATTAAATGGAACAAAAATGTATCATTAAACTTTTCAGTGCTATGGTTAACTGATCTGGAAAAAATAAATAAAAGCAGTTCTTAACTTTCATAATGGGGAGTAGATAAGATTAAATTAAATGTTAAGCCATATTTTGTTAATGCACATGATTTTTAAAAACAATTTGGACAATTTGAAAATAGGCAAGTTTCTATATACCAAATTGTAATTGTAATCATCTGAAAGTGAATATTTGATGATTTCTAGAAGTGAAAATTTGCTCTGATTTGACACACACACATACACACACATATACACACACATATACACCCCCCCGCCCCCAGGGAAAGGTGCTTCTTGGAAACAGCCATAATAACTTCATTATAGCACTTAGAAATACATTCAATAATGTATTTTTAATACTTTTAGAGTGAAGTTAATTTAATAATATTTATATTTAATTGGCATATTTATATATATTTACTTATATATTACACAAGAAACAAAGTGATTGAAATAATATTTCAACTTCACTTATTTCCCAAATGGGTTTGTTTTCTTGGTGTGCTATTTTCTTCTCTCTTTCAAAATCATTCTTTGTTTTCAAATGGCAGCAGTAAAACTGAAAAAGTTAAAGAAATATGGATGGAGAACCTGTGCTAATTTGTTCTAAATTTCTGTATAGGAATTTAGCCCGTATCTACACTCATTACATAGCATATGTGCAAATTCCTTTACCAAGAAATTAATTTTCAAATTACATTTGAATTTACTTTTCTATTATTAATGTATTTTACAAATTAATAAAATAAATATTCTAGAACTTCACTAAAATATATTTCTAAATCAGAGGTCTCCTTAATATAACAAAAGAATACCAGATGAAGATGCTCTTAACATGAACATTACCATCAAAATGACAAGGTATGAGATAGATGGTTTCTATTATTAGAATGGGAAAATGCTGAAATGATGAGACTATCTAATATTTTTAGACAAGAAAATTGTGGCCATAGAGGAAAAGTGAATTGCAGCTAATAGGTGACAGAACAAAGATTAACTGTGACTCAAGACTATTAACTTTTATTTCTTTGTATTATACATTTGCTAGATTGCCTTCATTGTGAATTATTAAACACAGTCATTAAGTATGCTTAGAAAATGCACTTTGTTGCAAACTTGTAATTGTAACATGTTAGCATGCTTATACCTGCCTGGTTAATGTTACAGAGGTAAGGGCAGAGAGAAGACTAAAATTAGATAGCATGAGATTTAGAGACAAGTTTAAGTTTGTGAAAGACTGTCATCTGGCTATCTAGTCCAATTATTCTCAGATTTATAATTAGATTTTCTGACAGATAACAGTTCATGTAGTTTCCAAAGTGAAGAAAAAAATCCTTACCCCCTGATTCTATAATTATTTGTGTTATATTATCATAATGAACCCAACTGGAACATTTTGATGACTTTGCAGAAGGGTCAGGACTCAAATCCCCGTGGACTTATTTTATTGCTATCATAACAGCATCAATGTTCCATCAATTCAAATCATTTTTCCCCTTAGGGGTTAAGTGAGGAATTACTCAGAAATGAATAAAACAAGAAATGCTAACTGCAGCATTCCTGTAACTTACCTTAACAGATAGAATATAAATGTTGGTAAAAAAAACAAACCCTGATATGCATTAGTGTAACGCATTTGAAAAGGAAAAATTACATTATGGGACAATTTAAAGTGTACATAAGATCACTTAAAGAACTATTTCAGAGTGCAGTAGTATTTTACCTTCAATGACAATAGAATGAGATGGAGAAACCAAATGTCCCCGAAAGAGTCAAATCCATAAAGAGAGCCATAAAACTAAGATATGTTTGACCAAATATTTCAGAATACTCTATCACAGTCCAAAAGGAAAAACCTAATGCATATTTTGTATGAGAGGGCTCATTAAAACATAGAAAATCATCTTTATGGGATTCATTTTCTTGGAAAATTTTAATGTGATTTGTTTTCTATGTTTTCTCAAAAGTTTTTTTTTTTTTTTTTCCAAGACAGAATCTCACTTTGTTACCCAGGCTAGACTGAATGCCATGGCATCAGCCTAGCTCACAGCAACCTCAAACTCCTGGGCTCAAGTGATCCTCCTACCTCAGCCTCCCGAGTAGCTGGGACTACAGGAGCGAGCCACCACACCTGGCTAATTTGTTTTGTTTGTTTGTTTCTGTTTTTAGTCGACTGTCTAATTTTTTCTATTTTTAGTAGAGATGGGGTCTCGCTCTTGCTCAGACTGGTCTCAAACTCCTGACCTCAAGCAATCCTTCCACCTCAGCCTCCCAGAGTGCTAGGATTATAGGCGTGAGCCACTGCACCTGGCCAAATGTTTTCTTTATTTGGAAAAATTATAGCATTCAGTCCACTTGTACATATTAAGTTTAGTCTGATATAAGAATTAATAAATCAATTATATTTTAGAAATGAATGTTATAATTTCAGGAATACACACAATACACACTTGCATAATGCTTCAAAACACCTTCCATGTACAAAGTAATATCTTAAATATGGCAAAGTAACAAAATACAGTTACCAAAATGTGAATTTAAATATTTTCCTGCATAAAATTTTCTGACTGTTCCTCAATTAGATATGACTAAAATATGTTTTGTTAGATTCATGAGTTCCAAGAAATATTGTTGCTCCATTTTTTCTGCCCAGTCAGTAACACTCAAGATCAGAATACTAAAAAGTATAACTTCATCCCCTCTATTTTCTATATTTTAATACTTTGTCCATACTCATTTATATTATCATAATAAGTACTGTCAACCTGATGGGATAATCTATAGGCATTGTAAATTAAATATGAATAGTAACTTATCTATAGAACTTTGTTACATAAAAACAAGTGAATTTTTATCTCATCCAAATTAAATTGAATACTTTTTTTGTTTTGTTTTGAGACAGAGTCTCACTTTGTTGCCCAGGTTAGAGTGAGTGCCATGGCATCAGCCTAGCTCACAGCAACCTCAATCTCCTGGGCTCAAGTGATCCTTCTGCCTCAGCCTCCCGAGCAGCTGGGACTACAAGCATGTGCCACCATGCCCGGCTAATTTTTTGTATATATATTTTAGTTGGCCAATTAATTTCTTTCTATTTTTAGTAGTGTCAGGGTCTCGCTCATGCTGGTTTCGAACTCCTGACCTGGAGGAATCCGCCTGCCTCAGCCTCCCAGAGTGCTAGGAATACAGGCGTGAGCCACCACACCCGGCCTAAATTGAATACTTTTTGACATATCAAAATAGTAGATTCCTATTACTAGAGTTAAAATATTAATTGGTAAAATATTATTTTTCTAATAAATCATTAAATATAAAAATAATACTTCAATGATGTCCTAAGTGTTCGAATTTCAGGTTATGCTTAAAAGCCATAGCACCAAACATGCTTTGTTGATGTGGTGGTTTGATATAGTTTCTAGAAGCATATTTTGAGAAAATATATGTTTTCTACATGTGGTTTTCTTGATATGGTTTCTAGAAGCATATATTTTGAGAAAATTATATATTTTGTCAAACTCCTCAAAACAAAACTCTGTTGTTTTTAAAGAGGGCTTCCTAATTTCAAGTTAATTTTTTTTGCATGATTGGATCAAATATTGTGATGATTTGTTTATTCATTCTTCCATTTATTCATTCAACAAATATTTTTGAAAGCACATATGCATCAAGCATTACTGAAGTAATAGGGATTTAGCAGTAAACAAAACATGGGAAAGAGGAAAAAGAAAATGAAAAACACCGGGCGTTAGGGAACAGAATTCTCCACCTTCAAGGGCCTTACAATCTAATAGAAGGAAAAAGACAATAGATGAATACATAAATGTGTCTTATAGTGATGAGAACTCTGAAAAAAATATTGAACATAAGAGCCTGGAGCATGATGTGTATGGAATGTGACATTATTTGTAAGGTGGTCATAAAAAGCCTCAGACTAAGTTAAATTAGAGCAGAGTGAGAGAGTATATCATGTGAATATCTAGGAGAAAAGTTTCTACTAAAGTATTAACGATGTTGCAAAACAGCAAAAAAGCTACTGTGGTTGGAATAGGTATGTGAAGGAGGTAAGGTCAGAGAAGTACAGAGGGCCAAGGCCAAGATATTAAGATTTGATACTTGGGTAAGTCTTTGGAATCTAACCTGAGTAAGATATTAAACCATGAATTATTCAGGGCAATAATTTGACTCAAACTTCACAAAGATATCTCTGACTGATAAGTATCCAAAGATGAAGCAGAGGAGTGAGTAGGCTACTACAGCAATCCAGGTAAGAAATAATGGTGTGTTGGATTAGGTAAAAGTGGAAAAAAATGGTCAGATGTGGGATATGAGAGAGTAAATGGTGACAAAGATGCTCCAAGGTTTTTGACTTGAGCCAACAGAAGAGTAGAGGTGACATTTTCAGAGATAGTGATAACTATGGGTGGATGTACTTGGAAAAGTGTGATCAAAAGTGCTATTTTAGACATTTCAAGTTTAAAGGGCCTATTTTGGAGACATATGGAGCATTTAAATTTCTATTCTGACATAGACTTCTGGAATTCAAGGGAGAAGTAGAGGCTAGAGAAATATAAATTGCATCTAACGGCATTTTGATGGTATTTAATGCCAAGAAAGGATTATATCACTCATGGAGGTTGTAGATAGAGTAGATGTCTGAGCACTCCAAGTTTAGTGAGCAGGAGGAGAAACAGGAACCAGCATAAAGAATGGAGTAGCCAAATGATTTGGAAAAGCATGGTATCCACTCAAGACCAAATAAAGAAAACATTTCAAGGATTGAATACTTGCATCAAATATAGAATGAAAACTATATGAAACTATATAATTGTGGGTTTGAAAATGTGGATATTATTGATAGCAAAGAAGTGATATTTTGATGGATTATGGGAACTAAAACTTTAATAGAGATTCAAATGAGAATGGAAGGAGAGGGATTAGAACTTGCAATTTGAGGCAATTCTTCTAGAGTTTTACTCTGAAGTGAAACAGGGAACTCAAGTCAGGGGATGCTGGAACAAGAGAAGTTAGAAGTTTTTGATTGTTTTGCTTTTTTTGTGAGAAATATTGCAATATATTTGTATGCTTATGGGAATCGTATAGTGATTAATGTGATTAATTTGGTTTTGTGTAAACACCATAACTATCTACCTAATTTTATTTATTTATTTTCTTTTTAGAGAACAGTGCTCATAAATATAATACAAGCCACTTGGTTAAAACTTAGGCCATTAGTAACTTGGACTATGTGGAGCTCAAATAAGGGGATTCAGGAGACAAGAAGCAAAGGCAAAATAAACATGATAACACCCTAGATATTCTGAACATCAAAAATAGCTATCACAGAAATATTTCTTTGATATTTATTTCACAGCAAAGATCATAGTGGAACCTATTGACTTATAGTATGCTCTAAATTCTAAGAGAATTATTTCTTTATTTTTTAAGATGATAGACAAATCAGAAGCATGAGTTTCTAAGGTGGCATAGGCAGGAGGCAAGCAACTTTATAATAGAACTTACAGGTTACAGACTAAGAGCAAGACAGGAAGCTGGGGTAGGGTTGGTGAAATAACCTTTCATATACAAGCTGGTTCAAATAGTGAAAATATGTCATGTACTGCCCTCTTTTTGTCCTTGAATAATCAAGAAAGCATTCTGTAATGTCTAATAGAAAGTTAATTTGTCAAAATAAAGTGAATATGGTCATAGTAAATATAAATGAGCTCTTAAGGAATACACTTCTCATTTAATATATAAACTAATAATTTAATCTCTCATGAGATCAGAATATTCTTAAGAAAGTACTGAACAAGTAATTTTTGGACTCATAATTTTAAACCTATAGTATTGTTAGTATTAATAATAACATCAAGTAACTCTATTAACTGCTAACATGTGATAGCTCCCTGCCTATCACTTCACTTTCATTATCACAGCAACACTCTAAGGATTTATTATCATCATCAACAGGTGATGATAAAGATATTGAGGCTTGAAGACTGAAACTGTTCGAAATCCCACAGCTGTTAGTAAAAACCAGAATTCTAAATTGACTTTCATGGTCTGATGGAGAAACCCAGGAACATCTTCCCTAAACTTTGCTCCCTCTCTAATAGAATTTTTGCATATCACTGTGGAAAGAATATAATAGAAATTATATTTCTTTTGTGATTTGTTCCTTTATCTCTAAAATGAAAGTGCTAATACCTATCTCCTGGGTCACTATGGAAATTTGAGAAACTATATGTAAAGTACCTGACGTTATTCAAGATATGTACTCTAAGTAAAGTTGCCAGATAAAATGCAGGACACTCAGTTAAATGTGAACTTCAGCTAAATAAGGAACTTTTTTTTTCTTAGTATAATTATGTCTCATAAGTCTGCATGTAGCATACTTATACTAAAATACATTTGTTGTTTAGCTGAAATTCACATTAAACTGGGTGTTTTGTTTTGCTTTGCTTTTGTTAAATCTACTAACTCTTACTGCAGTTTAACAGCCTACAGAGAACAGAAAGCATCCCCAAGGAGCAGGAGTTTGGCAATAGCTGAGAAATATGTCAGAGGGAAGTTAAGGGAAGTTCAGGAAAGGGCCCACAAGTTGGTAGGCACAACAGAAGGAAAAATCAGGACTCTGAAGTGAATGCTAGTTTTGACAACTGGATCAGGCCAGCAGGGATTGGAGAATGGGGAGTCTAAAGGAACAGGCTGCATTTATAAGATACTGGCTGCATTTCTGAAAATTGGCTGTGGAGCTAAGCAGGGCTCAGCATACACATTTCAGGTTTCCACTAAGGATTAGTGAGCTGAGAAAAGTAAGGATTAACATCATAAGGGCAAAAACTAATCTAAAGTATTGACATTATGATAAAAATTAGATTTCCTTCTCCCTTACCCTAAAACTCTAAAGTTTTGAATATGTATTTGCATTTATTTTATTGTTTGTATTTGGATTTTACTTTTATTTTATTTTCTACTAAAAAAATAACTTCTGAGAAATAAATGTTTCATAAAATGTATTCATAAAGACTTTGAACCATATTAATGAACTGTGAAATAAAAAATGAGGGAAGAATAACATAAATCAGAAAATATGTTATTTGCAGAATCTTCAAACTAATTCTATTTATACCACTAGACTTTATAATTCTCAGATTTCACTTTGAAATGATTTGTTACTATAAATAACCATTTCCAGCACTCTTAATTACTTAGAAAACAATTTATTCAGATCTTGTAATATAGGGAGTACTGCCTATATTTAACCCTTTAACTGCCATGTAAGTTGTATTTAACTCACACTAGTTTTGATCCCGGGGCCTTGTGAAGCAAAACGTGGGCAAAACCCTACAGTTGGTTCATGAAAATCTTATTGTTGTTCTTATTGTTACAATTAATATTGACAATTTAATTCTAAAAATGTGGATTAAATGATTAGAAGCCAATAAATTTGGTTTTCTATTTATCTTTACCTTTAAGTTACACGTAAGCCTGACAAGTCAAGAAAAACATATTACCCGTATGACCTATTTTTCAAGTTTACGTATTACTTTTTACATTACTAATTTTCAACTTCCTATGTGACTTTTTAATTTTAAAAACACATAAAACAATAAAATATAACAAATTTTTATTACATTGAAAAGGATCACTTTGTTTTGATGTTTTTATTATATTTTCATAATAAAACATCATGGCCCCAAGGGGGGAAAAATGTTTTTCTTTTCTAGTGTGGCAGTCAATGTGTTAATACAAAGAAACCATTGTGGAAGTCAAAGAAACCTAATGGTTATATATATAAAAAAATAGTTTCAAGGATGTACAAATCCCAGTCTTCTCCATGAATTTTGGGTTCAGACTTTCTATTATTTAGTCAAGCTTATATTAGACTATATGTAAATTTAAGATTTTTTTATCTTTACCTTAGGTGAGTTGTTTCCCATCTTTATTTAAATTATATTCTTGTTGTTTCTTTAATACAATGAAGATCACTATATATAATGAATAAATTAATAATATTAAAGGGAGAAATATGATTAACTTATAAATATAAAATTAAACTTTATCTTTGCAATTGCCCTTTCTTATGCTTGAAACTTTTACAGAAAATTTACTTTAAACTCATAAATTTATTTTTATTGTTTTAACTTTTTTTTCTTTATTTTTGTGAACCTATTCTAGGTATAAACATAAGATATCTATAAGTTGAAAATAATAAGATGATGAAATATCAAAATTGATCTTCAAGCTTCAGTGATTTAAATTATTCATTGAATAGAGAATAAAAAGAGAATAGAGAATAAAAGTTATAATTGTAGTAAAATAATGAACATAATTATTTGATTATTTAATAACTAAAAAAGAATATCAGAACGATTCTACCTACATATTAAAGTATTATTTAAATTTTATTGGCAAGTGGCAGTGTTTAATAATATGCCAAACACCAGTGATTTGTTAAAATTTTACAACTTCTGTTGTTTGATACCCAGTAATCTCTCTCTCTCCTCCCCTCACCCCCCCCCAAGCAGTCTCTCTTTTTACCACGTTTTTCTGGTAAAAACATTTTGAACTATAATCTTTACAGAAAAGATGATGGAGCAATTAGAGAGTTATGAGAATCCTGTTACATTATGAAGGTCATCCAAACATTTCTAGTCACTTACAGTGATAGATAAGGATAATGGTCTAGAAAAAAAATTTGGAAGAACTAATGCCAATGTAAAATGCTCTGGAGGGCAATCTCTAAATGACTATATGATACTTCTATATTTACAAAGACATATTTAAGAAAATACCTCTCCCACACTATTAGGATATACACCTACTCATAGCATAATGCTGCTTTCTATAAAATATTAGTTAAACATTTTTCATTATGGGAAACTACCACATTAAAAAGCTGCCCAAATAAATAACAATTATACTCTGGTAATTACCCAAAATGGATATTTTTATGTAATATATTTAATTTCCTTTTTATTTCTCTGGAGTTCTAAAATAGTTGAGTTCTAAATATAAGCAAAAGATGGATTTTCAAATGAAATAAAGATAATATAGAAAATTGAAAATGCTAATCTAAACTCAGTTTAAAAATTGAACTATTTGTTTGAAACCATACTATGATAGTTTTATAATTTCCGTATGTCTAACATGTGGTTCGATTACCATGCCAACAAGAACAAATAAAGACTTATACTCAAACATGAAGTATAGATGGTAATAAATACTTTTATCTGTTATGTCTTGTAATGGGACAATAAAAAGAAAACTAAAAAAACTTACAAGATCCAGTTTTTATATAGTTATGGATTCATATATAAGAAATCTTTGAATAAGAATATTATAGTATTTGTTTAATCTTTCCAAACTGATCAACTCTTGACAAAATTGTATATCTCAGAGTTGGTACTAGAGTGTTTAGAATGGAAAAAAGCCAAAAATATTTATTTATATGAATTGCTGTTTGTTCCTTAGATAATTCAAGTGGTCCTTTATCTGTTCTTGAAACTCAGTATTCATAGATTTTTGGATCCAGCCTGCAGATATTCTGAACTCTTGAACTGATCTACAGTACAAGGAATCTCTGGAGATCAAAGGATTAAAATGAAAGAAAAAAGGGAAAAAAAGGAGAAAACCTAAATTTACCAAGGTTTTAGTGTTAGACTAAGTGCTATCACATTTATTAACCCATTCAATTTTCATATTGGAATTGCTCTAAAGGTATTATTTTTATTAGTTAGATTAAAAAAACATAGGTAGAATTAATTTGGACAAAGTTAAATGGCTAGATCTTTGCAATTGTGAATTGTGCTGCTATACACATTCAAGTACAGATGTCTTTTTTACAGAATGTCTTTTTTTTTTTCCTTTGGGTAGATGCCCAGCAATAAGATTGCTGTATCAAATGGTAGTTCTACTTGTAGCACTTTAAGATATCTCCATATCACTTTCCATAAAGGTTGTATTAGTTTGCAGCTCTACCAGCAGTGTATGAGTGTTCCTATCCCTCTGCATCCACACCATCATTTATTGTTTGGGGACTTTTTAATAAAGGCCATTCTCACTGGAGTCAAGTGATATCTCATTGTGGTTTTGATTTGCATTTCCCTAATGATTAGAAATGTTGAGCATTTTTTCATATGTTTGTTGGCCATTAGTCTATCTTTTTAAAAAATGTTTTAATTCATGTCCCTTGCACACTTTTTGATAGGGTTGTTTTTATTTTTTCTTGCTGATTTTCCTGAGTTCTATAGAGAGTCTAGTTGTCAGCCCTTTATAGGATCCGGCGTGTGTATACCATGGAGCTCTACTCAGAAAATGATGGTGATCTAGCACCTCTTGTATTATCCTGGATAGAACTGGAGCCTGTTCTACTAAGTGAAGTATCACAAGGATTGAAAAACAAACACTGCATGTACTTACCATCAAATTTGTATTAACTGATCAACACCTATGTGCACATATAGTAATAACATTCATCGGTTGTCAGGCAGGTGGGATTGGGGAGGAGGGGATGGATATATACACACCTAATGGGTGCATTGTGCACCGTCAGGGGGATGGACATGCTTGAAGCTCTGCCTTGGGGGGCAAAGGCAATACATGTAACCTAAACATTTGTACTCCCATAATATACTGCAATAAATAAATGAAAGAAAAAAGTTAAATGGCTAGCTATACTTTTAAATGGGCTTCTGAACCCAAGTCTTTCTTACCCCCAAACCCATTTCTTTTCACTAGATCATCTAACCACCTTGTCACTGTAGATTTTACTGTTCTTCCAATTATTTTTTAATCCCACTGTGTTCAGTACTTATTCACATTTCTGTGGTTAGGCTGTATCTCTACATGATAGGGAGGTAAAACAATGATTATTCATGTATCCCACCATCTTGTTGAGGAAGTACTAAATCTTAATTATCAGGTTAAATTTTCTTTATTTCAAGTATACAAATTAAAAATGTAATGTTGAAAACATAAATCCAAATAAAATTCTCAAAGAGGAAATCAAATTAATTTTGCTGCCGTTTTAATGTTTTCTGGTAGATGCAGAGAATTCAGTAATTCCTGGAATATTATCCTTGTCTGTTCATGCCAGCCCGCCCTCATGTTTAATATTATTATATTATTTCCCCATTTATCCCACATTCTTACATCCCACACACACATTTACACCCCTCTATTAGGCACATTTGCATACAGATGAAATATCTGTTCATGAATATATAAGTAGGTATGTTTTCACTTTTATTTTAGACTGGTGCCCTTTGGTAATTTAGATAGAAGATAGAAGCCTTAGACTGCATCTGCACATACAAAATCATTTCTAATTTCAACCTTCTGTTGGGGTATAACTGCTTACTAAATGGAGAGATCTAAATCCCTCAACTTTAGATTAGTTGGCAATTTGACTCTTCTATTTTTCAGGAAGATAGCTGCAATTCTCAGGTTGTTATATCCTACTAATTAAAATTTGATACCACTGTTGTCATGGCTGAGTTTTAAAGCACAAAGATTTATTGTATCTTAAATATCAATTGGGTAATGCAGCTTCATTTTATCATCACTATGCAATAAATTTTAGTCAATTTAACTTATAACTCAAAGAAAATGAAAAAAGGAAAAACAGGATATTTCACTTGACTGCATGTTTTAGTCAGAGTTTTAATATATTAATCTTGAGCCAGCTGCTTCTGCTCTTCCACAAGTTCCCCCTCAGTCCTATCTGCTAGTCTTGTTACAATGTGTCCTTTGAGTTGAAAGTGCCACACCAGTTCTTCATTTAATGATATACTAAGTAATAAAATTTTAAAAAGAGAATAACAATTTGTCTCAAATACTGCTAAGGAAGCAATGTTAATAAGTTAACTATTAATTTCAAATGAAAGAATTTTATTCTCCAGATGGCCACCAAACAGAGCTGATGAACACAATGTGTTCTCATTCCTACCAGCAATTTGACTAATGGTGTTTGTTTTGCTATTTTTCCTATTTCCTATCTTATTTGTCATGCCTTTAGTACTTGATTTGAATAGCTCACCATCCTAGCCTAGCTTCAACATAGAAAGCTGGCAACAAAACAGCACACTGAAGGACAAAATTGAAACAAATATTATAAAGTGATGAAGTTAGGCAAAGTGCTCAGTGAGTCTCTTAAAATATAACTACCAGCATACACAGAAAGGAAATGCATGTACTAGGTATCTGGATTCTGCTTGGACACTATATATGGTGTCTATTGAGATATTCTGAGTGGGCATAACTTCCCTAGTAGGAAAAGTATGGATAACTCTCACAGACACTTTCTATAAATTATTAATAGTATCTGCTAGAAAATCACAACTTGAACAGAAAACATTATCCTTAGTTCACATTGAGTATAACTATAGATAACACAGTTAATTTTTATCATTAGGTATCTATTTTTTAAAGTTCAGTAAGCAAAACTATAGCCTGAAACTTACTTTTTTGTCTCCAAAATAAATCTCAACTTTGTAATTGGTTGGTATGAAAATAGAGAATTATTTAAATTACCAGTAAGCATGAATAAGAATGGTAATTTTAAATAACTTATGTTACCAATAACTATAAATATATTAATATAAAAACCTCTTAGGAATCTGTAAAACTCTACTGATCACTATAAAATACTAAATATAGAGAAATTCTCCAATACATTATGACAAAATAATTCTTATTTAATAATACTTTTAAAAAAGTTTAACAGTTAAAGAAATTTAACTAAGGACAATGCTATAATAGATATGCATAAAGTCAGTTGCTGCTACTTTATGTTTAATTATAAAAGCAATATCACTTCTGTTGGAGAACTTATAACATTATCAAATTACATACTTTTCTTTGAGAGATACTATAATATGAAAGGATTCTACCCTTTTATTACAAAAATGCATAGTAATGTGGGTGAATTATTAAAATAATTTGTTATTATAATATAAATAGAATATACCTAACATTTGCCTTAATATATCTCTGATAAATTTCTGCTAAATATGAGCAATGGATCTAAACAGTTATGCATGTGGGATTTTATAGATGTATACATAATGAAAAATAAAATATTTAAAAATATATTGGTTCTAAAATAAATCTTTAAAAATCTCTTCATGCACTCTAAAATTTTATTGCATAACAATAAAAAATGAAAAGTATCCTATACATTTTTTAAGTTTTATTTAATATATAATACAAGAAACCCATTAATCTCAAATTTGGCAATAATGTGATATCTTGACATAAAAGTTGAAAACCTCTAATAAATTTTAAAAATTAAAACCACGTGGATATTGGGTTTAACTATGTCTTATGATGGGATTTTATGATTTTTGCTCGTATTGGCTTAATGTTGTCTATACAATACCCTAAAAAAGCCCACCTAAAATAAAGATTAAACATTTTTCAATGTAGAAACATGAAAGTTCATAAAAGTTTTCTTTCATAAGCTAAATACTAAATACCATTATGAACACCCATTTAAAAATAAATGGAAAGAATTTCATAATATATTGAGTAATATGTACAGATCATTTACTTTTTAAATAAATTAGGTAAAATGGTCTTTAGATCTCTTGGTGTTTAAACTTAATATTGTACATAAGTCAAAAGGAATAAATAGCTGTGAGTATATCATTCCATAATTGATGATTTTTTTCTTAATATGACTTTCTTATCCAGAGGTAAAATCATAGTCAGTATTTTTCCATAGGATATGCCGATGTTTTGTTGATGTGAATGGCATTTTGGAAGTATATTTATAGCAGTCTAAAAACTATTCAAATTTAGCTTTGTTGAGATGTGGCAGAAATAAAGTAATCACAATATAAACATAGCTTTTAAAATTAAAATCTTATTTATGTATTAAAGAAGACCAAATTGCTATTGAATTAAAATAAGATATTTTCTATAAAGATTCTTATAACATCGTGGATAATATAGTGTTTGTTCATAAAATATCACTTACATATTACACGTTAAGCATATCAAAAATTTCTAAAAGGAATGTATAAGCTTTTCTCGTTTCTTTATGGTATATGTCACTGGCATTCAAAGATTATATACGTATTTGACAAGTTAAAAGAAATCCTGAAACCTGTTTTACATTGGCATATATAAACTCATAAACACCATCTGTCATATCTCTGACTCCCTTTACCATAACTGGAGTTAGAATACTGCACATTATTTAAACAGGCAAGAATATACAAGGTTGTGAGTTTGTCTTAAAGAAATTCAACTAAGTAAAATATTAAGCATAAATATTTTACTATAGACTGGGCATGGTGGCTCACACCTGTAATCCTAGCACTCTGGGAGGCCGAGGTGGGCGGGTCATTTGAGCTCTGGAGTTCAAGACCAGCCTGAGCAATAGCGAGACCTGTCTCTACCAAAAATAGAAAAAATTAGCTGGGCATGGTGGCGCAAGCCTATAGTCCCAGCTACTCGGGAGGCTGAGGCAGAAGGATCACTTGAGCCCAGGAGTTTGAGGTTGTTATGAGCTAGGCTGACACAACAGCACTCTAGCTGGGGCAACAGAGTAAGACTCTGTCTCAAAAAAAAATTTTTTTTCCCTATGACTAAGTACTTTTTATATTATTAATAAAAAAATCTAATAATAAAATTTCTCTATTTTGATCTCAACCATTGCTACGGTAATATCTTGGTGTGCTATGAAGCAGATGATAACTGGTTTTTAAAAAGAATTATAACTGTTTTAAGTATATTAAAATATTATTGTGTTCCAGATAGGGAGAACTTAAACTATATTTCCTAAGGAAACTTACTGGACAAATAAGGTTCTAGAAAATATTACTTTACTTCAAAAATGGCCTTTTTTATAAGTGGTTGAAGAAAAATATGATTCTTGTATGATGTCAGAAAAATAGACAAACATTATAATTCAACTATAACTTACCTCAATCTGCAGGGGTTTTATTTTAAACTTATAAAAAATATCAGATGCTGGAAAATTTTAATAAGTTAATATGAGAAACCTAATGAAGTATTTTCCATTGGTTCTGTAATCGTTTAGCTCAAAAAAATAAAAAGTAATGAAAATTACGCATTAGTTATTTTGTGTTACAATCCACCAAAAAAAAGGTGATAACTTCTTAAGGAAAATATGACAGATCATAGTAGTTTTAAAAGTATGTGTTTTGATTCAATTTATTTAACATATCTTCCTAAAAACATACCATCATTATTTATATTAATAGTTGTTTCCAAGATTACAGAGTTCTTCTAGTCATGTGATTTTCTGTAATTTAACAGCTGAGTTTTGCATAATCACTCAGCACTACATGCAAAGTTCTAAATTTGGTCATTAAAACAATCAGAACACTCTTAAATGGGGTTGTTTGATTTTTTTATTGCTGATTTGCTGAGTTCTTTAAAGATTCTGGTCATCAGCCATTTGTTGGATGCAAATATTTTTTCCTATTCTGTAGGTTGTCTATTTGCTCTATTGATTGTTTCCATAGCTGCACAGAAGCTTTTTAATTTGATCAGGTCCCATTTATTTGCTTTTGTTGTTGCTGTGATTGCTTTTGGGGTCTTCTTCATAAACCCTTTCCCTAAGCCAGGCGTCCTCAAACTACGGCCCTCAGGCCACATGCGGCCTGCTGAGGACATTTATCCGGCCATGGGTGTTTTTGCTGCTGCTGCCTGTCCTGCTTAGCAGCCGACTCATCCAGGACCCACAGTGTGCATGTGTGGAATGTACTCTGCACTCTCCAACAGTCTGAGGGACAGTGAACTGGCCCCCTGTTTAAAAAGTTTGAGGACCCCTGCTAAGCCATTATCTGTAAGAGTTTTCCAACATCATCTTCTAGAATTCTTATAGTTTCATGCCTTCGGTTTAAGTCTTTTATCCATTGTGTGTATTAAATTGTGAATGGTGAGAGGTGCGGATCCTGTTTCAGTCTTCTACATGTGGCTATCCAATTTTCCCAGAACCATTTATTGAATAGGGATTGTTTTCCTTAAGCTGTACTACAAGCTTGAACTTACGATTTTTGTCTCCTTTGCAGATTCTTTTCTCATCTCTAAATATTGTAGCGTTTCAAAACTCAGCCTTGAACATCTCTTCTCTGTAAATATTTATTCCATAGGTGATATCCTTTAGCTTCACTTCTTTAACTACCATCTACAAACTGATGACTTCAAAAGTTTTATTTGTAGTCCAGATCTCTCCCTGAACCCCTGGGCCTTATGTACATATCCACTTAAATAAATATCTCAAACTTTATCCATAATTTACTTTTAAAATTCTCCTCACAGCCTTCCCCATTTTAGTTAAAAATGTCATTCCTTTACTTGCTTATGCCAAAAAACTCAGGATCCACATTGCTGTCTCCATTTTTATCATTCCCCGCAGCTAGTTTATCAGTAAATCCTGTCAACTTGACCTTCAGAAAAAGTAACCAAGCCAGAATTCTCTTCAAGAGTTCACATTGTTTATAATTGTTATGACCATTACATATTTTGTAATCTAGAATAGCCATAAAATATAGTCTGGGTATTATATGATATTAAGAGATTATTATTAAATTTGTTAAGTGTAACAGCATTTTCTTGGCTAAGTAGGAATATGTTCTTTTTTCCCAAATGTATACTGAATTGTTTGCCTGTGCAATGTCCTGGTGTCTATAAAACAACATAAACAAACCAATGAATAGAATGAGTTAGCAAGTGGCTACAACTTCCTATATAATGTAACATCTCCTTTCTCTGCTTTTTTGACCTCTTAGCATATATTATTTAACTGATTTATCCTCCTTATCATCTCTCTCCTTCTAATGTGTAAGCTCCAGAAAAACAGGATTTTTTTGTTTATGTTGCTCACAACTATGTTCCTATTACCTACAACATTGTTGGGTACATGATAGGTAGTCAATGAATAATTGTTGAATAAATGAGTAATTAAATAATTGAATAGATTTTTTTCACCTTCCCAACCTCCAAATATTCCTAGAGCTCAGTTCTTAGATCTCCTTTCTTCTTTTCCATATACCCTTCCATAAGTAATCTCATCTATTTCCATGACTTTAAATAACATGTATAAGCTCATGAATTTATAACTCTGTAAATGCCTCCATTTATAAGTTGCTAAAACCCAATTTTTGCTATCTTTGAATTTTTTTTTCATTCCCCATTAGTAAAATCTATCAGCTCATTCTTTTTTTTTTTTTTTTTGAGACAGAGTCTTGCTTTGTCACCTGGGCTAGAGTGTGTGGTGTCGGCCTAGCTCACAGCAACTCCAGACTCCTGGGCTCAAGCGATCCTCCTGGATCAGCCTCCCCAGTAACTGGGACTACATGTGCATGCCACCACACCCAGCTAACTTTTTCTATTTGTAGCAGAGACAGGGTCTCACTCTTGCTCAGGCTGGTCTCAAACTTCTGACCTCAAGCGGTCTTCCCACCTCGGCATCCCACAGTGCTAGCATTACAGGCCTGAGCCACCATGCCCAGCTGATGATTTTTGTTTAATTATAAACATTTTCAAGACATGCACTACTATTGTATTTTAAATATTAATACATTTAATCCTAATATATTGAGATTATTCAGATTGAAAGTTGAAAATTTAAATATACACTGCACTATGGATTTCTTGAGTTTTTATTTTTTTTAACTCAAACCTTGCTTTTTTATTGAATTCCCAACTTACCATGATGTATCAGAAAGAGCATGGCATTAGAAGAACATAAGCTTGATTTTGAAGCCCATATTTACCACATACTTGCCAGGTTAATTATTCCCTCTGTGTCTCTATTTCTCTAATAAAACCGGCCTCATATATTTATTGTGAAAACTTGTCCAGTGGTTAGTATGTATCCTATTGTGGATGTATATAGATGTGGATATACCTATGGAAAAGTATGCAAGCAACAATTAGACTGGCTACAGTGGTTATAGGATAGTGTTACTGTCTTCGCTAACATCATCGTCTCCTTCTGTTTCATCTTCTTTCTCTTCATTATTATAATTTCCATTGATTAAATATTCCATTAGTATCCAAGCAGGGTTCTAAGTATTTAACATAGATTTGAATATATTCTTCATAACCACTTCATGTAAAATGCATTAATATTCCTATTTTAAAAATAAAGCCACTGACTATTGGAAAGTTAGTTAAATTGCCCATGACCACATAATTAATAACATTTTTAATAAATACTTTCCACTGCAGTTTCTTGATTTTAAAATTATTTTTAAATTATAGTACCTAAAATAACACTTTAAAACTCCTCTGCTCAGAAAAAAAAACAAAACTTTAAAACGTAAGATGAGTATGTTGTCAGCAGGAATACTTCTCTTCCTATTTATAGAGTTGCCATACTCAATGTGATAAATAAACTTTTATCCCACTCCTCAGATTAAAGAAATTTTAAGATTTCTAATTTCAAAAATGTTTATAGTTATTTATTTTATATTTATTATATAGTCCATATTTTATAATTATGTATTCATGTAAAATATTAAAAGCATAACATTTCTGTAGCCCTAGTCATAAAATAGTATAAAATTTAGTAAAACAAGATGTTTCTGATTTCCTCAGATAGATATTTTTACATAAAATTCATGAGATAGTTTCCAAGGTACACTGCGTTTAAATTCACAAGTTATTAAATAATACTTTTCAGTATAAAATAATTATCCTTGCAGTTTTCATTATGGTACATCTGCCTCAGACATAAGAAGTAAAATTCTGTGACTGACTTAGCTGCAATTAGTAAGTCATTCAGAAATCACATTCATCACTGTCACTAAAGAAGAATCTGGAAGGAATTGCATGAGCTATATTTAGCATCTATGAGAACTGCAAAGTCCATTCTGTTCATCTTTCTCACGTTTCTGTTTGTAAGTAAAAGCCAGAAAGCTGTAGCCAAGAAGGGCCGGAAGGAAGATTTGCTTTCAATACCCATCTTCAGTTCAGCTCACAACTCCCTTCTATGACTCAGTAGCCAGTTCCAAATTACCAAATGCTCTTTAAAGATAATTGACTACCCTGCTTGTCTAGTTTTTCATAAATGATACTACAACCTGAATTTATAGTATCTGTTCATTTGTTTATTTACTCTTTTGTCCATTCATTAAACTGATGGATTTCTAAGATCAAGGATTTTATAAATTCTGTTCACTGTTGTATCCATTGCTCACAGACAAGTTCTTGGTACATGGTAGGAAATAAAATAAAATTAATGAATAATAAAGTGCTTCTTGAAAAAAAATTAATTCAGTTTATATGGTGTATCTTCAGGCACAAGTAACCTTATTTTTTTTCACAAGTGAAGTGGTAATCTCTAGTCTGAGGACAAAAAATAGTGTATGTATAGCAGGGAGGAAGAGGAATGGTGGCAAATATATCTGGTTACACATACAACTAAGGTTATGTCATATGAGATAATTTAATTATGGTCTGTGTGGGCTCAAAGTAGAGAATCTCTGGGTAAAATTTAAAGAAAGACAATTTTTAGCTTGTCATTAAAAAAATACATTTTTCCTTTTGGAAAAATAAAATAAAATAGCCCAGTGCCTGAAATTTTAGTAGAGCCTAAATGCATATCTCTTTTACTAAGTAGATTTAGTAATGAGTAAAGTTGTCAGGGATTGAAATGACTTTGTCCAAAATGTAACACACATCCCATTATGAAAAGAAGTTGGAATAGCTTCATGCAGATATTTTAGAGAGAATAAAATAGAGATATTGAAAGATTGGACAATATTAATTCAAGGAAACTTCAACTTAAAGGATATAATATTATTTTTGGTAAAAAGTAAAAATTATTTAGGTAATAGAAAAACTAGCAGGAAATATGCAAAAAGAGTTAACTGAAATTTAAGAATAGAAAATCTTTGATTATAAAATACTTCTCATTATATGCTAATTAAGTAGTATGATTCTATGAGAAATAATTGAAGGATAAAATAACACATCATAAATCTTTCAAATTGTTGACAATATGGATAAGATATTTTTAAATTTATTAATTATCAGTTAAATAATCAGAAGAATAGAATTATTGAAAGACATATAGCTTTTTATATGCCAGATAGCAAACATATATTATTATTACATATCCAACATTAATATAGATTTGACATTATTTTGAACAATGGTTTTAAGCAATTAGTAAGGTATCTGATATGGACCATAAAAATGAAGAAAGATTATTTTTTATGTATCACAATTTTAATGGTTAGAAATTCAATTTGCTTTGATGCGCTTTGGAAAATTCGTTAAGCATGATTTGGCCTCTATTCTGTACATATGTGTATTGCAATAAAACTGATTTAAATTGTTTATTCTTCTGACAGTTTCCTGCTAAAATAGGGTCATTACTATTTATGCACCTTACCATGATACATTTGGTTGTTTCATTTTTTTCCCCTGGAAGCAATGTCCTTTATGTAGATATACAAATAAAATCAAATACACATTGATAGATTTAAAATTTTAGTTTACACTATATGTATCATATTACCTAAATTTTTTTGCACATTGGATACTTTGTATATTTATACATAAAATTACACTGGATTCAACATCTTAAAATTTTTAAACTAAATTCAGTTTAGTATTTATTGGTACTTGGCAGAAGTATAGGTATATGAAAGGAAGTATATGAAAGGAACCTTATAGCTTTTATAGAAGCATGAACAATATATAGGGCATTGATATTCTCATGATTTCAAGGTGAGATCTGTGCCATTCAAAAGATACCACAACACTAAATGAAGAGAAATGTTTTGAAAATTAGATAGGATTTTTGTAAGGACTTCAAATTAAATAGGAAAAATGGTATAATATTTCAACTTAAAAGTTGAAGAATATTTCACTTATCAAAGTTTATCAAACAGTCTATAAAATTATATGGGTATGTCTTTTGAATAAGTAGTAATGAAATTATTTGTGATTCTACCATTGAAAATGGAATGCTGTGATACCTCATTTGTTCCACTGTAAAAAACTATATACTCTAGTTTGTAAAAACTATGTTAAGAAGACTGTTTTGTTGTTGTTATTGTTGAGCTGTTTTGTACATGGTGAAAGATAAGGAACCAGTTTCATTCTTCTGAATGTGGCTATCCAATTTTCCCAGCACCATTTATTGAATAGAATGTCCTATTCCCACTGTCTGTTTTATTCTGCTTTGTTGAACATTAGTTGGTTGTAGCTCTATGGCTTTATTTCTGGGATATCTATCTGTTGCATTGGTCTATGTGTCTACCTTTATACCAGTACCATGATATTTTGGTTATTATAGCCTTGTCATATATTTTGAAGTCAGGTAATAGGCTATGTGATGCCTCCAGATTTGTTCTTTCTGGTTAGTATTGCTTTAGTTATTTGTGCTCTTTTTTGGTTCCATATGAAGTTTAACATTGTTTTTTCAATATCTGTGAAAAATGACTTTGATATTTTGATGGGAATTCCATTGAATTTGTTTAAGCATTATTGCCAATATGGATATTTTAACAATGTTGATTCTTCCAATCCATGAGCATGGGATGTTTTTCCATTTGTTTGTGCCATGTATGATGTTTTCATCAGTGTTTTGTAGTTCTCATTGTAGGTATCTATCACCTGCATGTCATAGTGTATTCCTAGGTATTTTCTTTTCTTTGCTACTATTGAAAATGGTATTGAGTTCTCGATTTGATTCTCAGCTTGACTGCTATTAGTACATAGAAATGTTCCTGATTTGTGTACATTAATTTTGCAACTCGAGACTTCACTGAACGTATTTATCAATTCTAGGAGTCTTTTGTTGGGGTTTCTAAAGTTTTTTAAATATAAGATCATATTGTCAGCAAACGGATAGTGTGACTTCTTCTTTTCCAATTTTGATGCCCTTTATTTCTTTCTCTTACCTGATTGCTCTGGCTAGGACTTCCAATACTGTACTGAATAGAGGTGGTGTCACTGAACATCCTTGTCTTGTTCTGGTTCTTAGGGTGAATGCTTTAAACTTTTCCCCATTCAGTATGATGTTGGCTCTGGGTTTGTCATACATAGCTTTTATGATTTTGAGGTATGTTGCTTCTGTGCCTAGCTTGATGAGGGTTTTAATCATGAAAGGATGCTGGATGTTATTGAATGCTTTATCCATATGTATTGTGATGATCAAGTGGTCTTTGTTTTTGTTTCTGTTGTGGCTAATCATGTTTAATGATTTGTGTATGTTAAACCATCCTTGAATCCTGGGATGAAATCCACTTGATCATGGTGAATTATCTTTTTGATGTGCTGTTGGAATTGGTATGCTAGTATTTTATTGAGGATCTTTGCATCTATTTTTATGAGGCAATTGGTCTCTAGTTTTCTTTTCTTTTCTTTTTGTTATTTTCTTTCCTTGTCTTGATATCAAGGTGTTACTGGCTTCATAGAATGACTTAGGGAGGATTCTTTCCTTCTTGATATAATGAAATAATTCTAATAGGGTAGATTCCAGTCCTTTTTTAGGTCTGGTAGAACTTGGTTATAAATCTATTTGATTTGGGGCTTTTATTTATTGGGAGTTTTTTATTATTCTTTTTATCTAGCTATTCCTTATTAATCTGTTCAGGATTTATATTTCTTTCTGATTCAAACTTGGGAGGTGGTGTTTCCAAAATTTTAAACATTTCTTCTAGATTTTCTAGTTTGTGTACTTACAGTTTTTCATATTAATCACAAATGATATTTTGTATTTCTGTGACATCTGTTGTAATGTCTCCTTTTTCATTACTGATTGAGCTAAGTTGAATCTTTTCTATTTCTGCTTAATCTAGCTAGTGGTCTATTGACTTTGTTTATCTTTTCAAATAACAATTTTTTGTTTCACTGATTTTTTTGTATTATTTTATTTTTTTCCATTTAATTTAGTTCTGCTCTGATCTTTGTTATTTCTTTTCTTCTACTAGCTTTGGGTTTGGTTTGTTCTCTCTACTTCCTTGAAGTGTGACATCATATTGTTAATTTGTAATATTTCTATCTTTTTGATGTAGGCATTTAGACTATGAGCTTCCTCTTTAGCATTGCTTTTTTTGTAACCCCTAGATTATGGAAGCTTGTGTCTCCTTTGTTGTCCAATTTGTAAAATCTTTTGATTTCCATCTTTGTTTCATGATTGACTCAAGGATCATTCAGTAGGAAAGTTTGTCTTTTCTTTTCTTTCTTTTTTTTTTTTTTTGTTGGCTTCCATGTATGGTAGAGTTTTGAGAGTTCCTCTTGCAATTGATTTCTAGTGTTATTCCATTGTGGTCTAAGACGATACATGCTATGATTTTGATTTTTTTTTTTTTAATTTGCAGAGACTTATTTGTGCCTTAACATAGGATCTATCTTGGACAATGTCCCATCTGCTGATGAGAATAATGTATATTTTGCAATTTCTGAGTATAATGTTCTGTAAATATCTGTTAGGTCAATTTGTTCTAGAGTCCCATTTAAGTCCAGCATTTGTTGATTTTTTCTGCCTTGATGATCTGTCCAGTTCTGTCAATGGAGTGTTGAAGACCCCAGCTATTATGACATTACTATTTATTTCCTTGCTTAGATCTAGTAGAATTTGTTTTATGAATCTGAGAGCTCCTGTGTTAGATGCACATATATTTAGTATTGTTAAATCTTCTTGTTGAATTGATCCCTTTATCATTACATTATTTCCATCCTTTTACTTTTTTAACATTGAAAATTTGAAGTCTTTTTTTTTCTGATATGAGAATAGCTACTCTGTCTTGCTTTTGTTTTCCATTTACATGGTATATATTTCCACTCCATTACCTTGAGTCTCTGAGAATCTTTATAAGTTAAATGGATTTCTTGAAGACAGCATATATTTGGGTTGTGTTTTTTGATTAATTCAGCCAATCTATATCTTTTAAGTGGAACATTAAGGCTGTTTACATTCAATGTTTGTATTGATATCTGAGATACTCTTTTGTTCATCATGTTGATTCTTACATAGTTGCTTTGTTTTTCTCCCTTGTGTTAATATTTTATAGGAGCTATGAATTTTAACTTTTGGATGTTTTTTATAGTGGTAGGCATCAATTGTTCTGTTCCATAAATAGAGCACTTATCAGCATATCTTGTGGGGCAGGTCTACTGATGATAAATTCCCTTAGTGTTTCCTTATCTGGGAAAGACTTTGTTTTTCCCTTATTTATGAAACTTAGTTTTGTAGCATACAACATTTTTGGCTGACAGTCATTCTGATTGCGAAGAGTATAAATGGGACCCCCATCCCTCTCAGCTTATAAGGCTTCTGCTGAGAAGTTTGTCATTCATCTGGAGGGTTTTCCTTTGTCAGTTACTTGATGCTTTCATCTTACATTTTGTAGGATTTTCTCCTTCACTTTGAATTTGGCTGGACTGATGACTATGTACCTTGGTGATGTACATTTTGCCATGAATTTTCCAGATGTCTATAACCTTCTTGTACCTGGATGTCTAAATCTCTAGTGATACCAGCAAAGTTTTCCTCAATTATTTCCTCAAGTAGGTTTTCCATGCTTTTTGTTTTTTTTTCTTCTACCTCAGTTATAGCTATGATTCTTCTGGTTTTTTTCACTTAACATAGTCCCATATTTCTTTGAAATATTGTTCATTACTTATTCTTTTTTCTACCTTTTTGACTAAATAGATTTATTTGAAAGCCTTGTCTTCAAACTGTGAAATTCTTTGTTCTGCATAGTCTAGTCTGTTTTTAAAACTCTCTACTATATTTTGAAATTCCCTAAATGACTCATTCCCTTAAATTCTGTTATATTATCTATCTCTTTAATGAATATTAATTCATGTCCTAAATGAGTTTTCTTTCAATTTCTTTGTGTTGGTTTTCAACTTTCTAGTCAATTCCATTGATTGTACTTGCTGTTCTATATTCTGAATTCCATATCTGACATTTCAACAATTTCTTTTTGGTTGGAGTCCATTGTTGGAGAATTCTTGTGATCCTTTTGGAATGGTAATAAAGCCTGTTTTCTTTATGTTGCCAGAGTTCTTATATTGGTTCCTTCTCATATGGAACCTCTTCTCTCAGCTCAAGACAGATAGCTTTGTGGTACAGCTGATCTTCTCTCTGTTGCTTAGTGAAGAGAGGGAGAGGTCCCTGAGTGGAGTGCTTTAGTCCTACTCCAGAAGACTGACCAGGCAGGAGAGGGGTGGAGGCACTATAAGCCTTTAACCCTACTGCTCTCCTGTATTTCCCCTTTCCTCTCTGGTTGTCACAGGTGGTCAGCACACACAGCATGAGTGCCTGCCTCTCCTAGGTCCATAGGCAATGAGAGCAGGGGGTTGTAACATCAGTGGTTTCAGCATTTGACCTGCCCAGGTCCAGCAGTGGCAGCATTCTTTGGCACATGGAATCCCAAGGGTTTCCTCACCCAGGTTTGTCAGTGGTGATGTTACTCAGGAGACAGTGGTGGCAACTTCACCACTCATACAGTAGCAGCAGGCAGCCAGGGTTATGGGTGATCTCTCTGTCTCAATCCCATAATAGCTGTGGCTGGACAGTGCTGAGTGAATGGGCACCTGCTCTGCCTGGGTCACCTGCTAGCAGTGGGGCTGCATGTCACCTAACCATGGGGCTCATAAGAGCACCCAGCCTCTCTACCCCTCTCCATTCCAGCAAGGGTGATGCAGAGGTGGCAGCAACATATCTGACTCCTGGATATATGCAGAACTCTAGGGCTGGGACCTCAAAATGGTACCAGCTGTAGTGCCCAGGGTTTGTAAGTCAGTGGGCTCCTCTGTGCTTTCTCTCTGGAGCAGTGCCATTATGCAGTCACTTCCGTGTGTCAGTCCAACAGCCTGCTTGTGTGGAGGGGCCTTTCCACAGTTCCAATTGCAATGCCCATGAGAGCATGGAGCCCTGGGATCTCTCCTCTTTTCCTTCCCCACTTGCAAGTATCTTCCCTGGGTACCTCTAATTCTGCTGAGAGGGTCACCCCACTGCCCTCTTCTTCTCTTTGGGGGCCTTCCATTCCTGTCTGTTTATTCCTAATGCTCTCTCTTAAATGATTGATTCAAAGGTAAATATTTACTCACCACTTTCAATCATTTCTGCAAGAGCAGCTTATACATGCTGCTTCCAGTCTGCCATCATGGTCCCCTTAATTCCGTTAATCTTATTTATTCATGAAATAAATGAATTCTCTCTGATACAGATCTTGAATAATCTCAAAATATCTTAGCCAGGATCCACACTAGTTGTTTAGAAGAGAAACACACACACACACACACACACACACACACACACACACACACACAAGCTTTGTATTTTATTTTAAAAGACAGGCTGTAATTTGTATACAGTATAATCCCAATAACTATAAAAGTTCATTCTAATACAATTAGTCTACTTAAAGAAGTCAGTAAAACCTTTACCCAGCAGCCTTTCATTGAATAGTGACTTTGTGTTGGCTACAAGAATGAACAAATCAGACATGCTATTTGCTGTCATGGAGCCTCACAGTATAATGGAGGTGATTACTCAATTTTAGGGACCTCCAGTGAATAGTGATATAAAGAAAATAACTTTGAATTCAGAAAGCATGATCTGAAATTACACATTAAAGAAAAAAATCATAATAGCTAAGGTTTTATATAATTTTCTTCAAGCATTTGATTTCCCAAGTCTTTTCTAATGTTTCAGTATTCCCATAAAAATCAATCTATTTTAAGATTTGTATATGCTACTACAAAATTAAATCTCTAGGACTTTTTCTTGGCATTTCCTAGGTTCATTTTTGAAACCATGGGCCTGCTGCCATCAACCTTATGGCACAGACTAGAGCAAATAGACTTGAATAAGAGCAATACTGATAGTATTTAGAAGACTTAAAAGAGAAGACAATTCATTTCAAGTTTAGGATTATTTTCTTATCTGTGATTAATGCAAAGTCTGCCCCTGTATTAAAATAAGTGCTCTAGTACCATTACGTGAAAGGATATTTGAACTTTCTCCAGATCATTGAACTATAGATCCTCTGGGATTCGTATCATTGCATCCACTGATAGCAGTTTCATTGCTGTCACGAGAAAACAAAAATGGGTCCAAAATAAAGCATCTTTTGATTTAGAAATTAGTCAAAACATCTGGATGTACTTGCCAAGTTAATAGAAACAGAAAAGGAGAAAATAAAATGGAAAGGAAGGAGGGAGAGAAGGAAGTAAAGGAGTAACAAAGTAAGGGAGGAGGAAGAGACTAAGAGGAAGGGAAGAAGGGAGATGGACATAAGAAAGCAAGGAAGGAAGGGAGGGAGGGAGGAAAGAAGGGAAGATGATGGAAAGAAGGAAGTCAAGGAGGGAGGGAGAAAGTGAGGAAGGGAAGACAATGGAAGGAAAAGCTTCTGATTTTCTTTAAATTGATCTAGTATTCAGTGCAGTTCATTTTATAGAGTTGTAGGAGGCCAAACATTGCCTGGTATTCCTCTTTAACTCTCTAGCTAATTATACAAACCCTTCTGTCCAAACAATGTAGAGGAAAGAAGAAAGAATAATCTTCCAGACCATGAAAGCTTTGTTCATCCATCATACCAACAGTATACTAAAGATCTTAGAGATCTTTTGTCTGGCAACACTTTGCCCTTTCAGCTGATGAACAAGTGAAAATGTGCAACGCAAACTAATTACTAAAAGAGAACTGTGCACTGGGAATCAATTTGTTTTCATGACTCTATCCAACTACTTTAGTGGAGTATTTAGGAGAGTAGATTAAGTATACAAACATCTTTTAAATACTTATTAAGTTTTAAATGTTTTCACAAAATGTAGAAAATGTGATTTAAAGTGGGCACTCAATTCTCAGTTATAAACTTAGGATTTAAAAGATAAAACACTACATCTAAGCAATGGTGAAAATGTATTCAAAGATTTTTATCTGAATTAAAAAGAGAACACATTTTTGTGTGTTTAAGGCATTTTTTACCCCATTTTATTTCTTGAATAGGGTTTGAAAATAATGATTGACAACATGTGCAAGGCTCTTTGTTGGGATCTAGTAATACAAAAATTAGATAAGAATTAGATAAGCTTCCTATCACCAGAATCACTCAAGAAGTCTCATCCCATATAACTACAGGTTTTAATTTTATGTTTTCTTTTTTGAGACAGAGTCTCGCTTGTTGCCCAGGCTAGAGTGAGTGCCGTGGCATCAGCCTAGCTCACAGCAACCTCAAACTCCTGGGCTCAAGCAATCCTACTGCCTCAGCCTCCCGAGTAGCTGGGACTACAGGCACGCGCCACCATGCCCAGCTAATTTTATATATATATATTAGTTGGCCAATTAATTTCTTTCTGTTTTTATAGTAGAGACAGGGTCTTGCTCAGGCTGGTTTTTTGAACTCCTGACCTTGAGCAATCCGCCCGCCTCGGCCTCCCAAGAGCTAGGATTACAAGCGTGAGCCACCACGCCCAGCCTTATGTTTTCTTTTCATTCCTTTTACTTACAAGTCATTTACTTTCATAGCACATATCTAGCTATGTTATATCAAAATTGGCCCTTGCTTATTGCTAGTGGTGAAACCTCATCCCATGTTTTGCATTCCTCCATTTACTATTGCTGCTAATTATCCTTAATGTTTGAAGATGATGTGCAGTTAAATATATGTCATCTAGTATTTAACTGAAATATAATGTGTTCCTCTTTATTAGTGCTGAGTGAAAATAAATATTTTTTTTTTCCTGGAAAGTTTAGCACATTGGTGTGTTTTTCCTTTTGAACAAATTTATTAATGGGATCATGCAGGTGATATAGTTCTTTGGGGGATTCTCTTCTGTTTATCTCATAAAAGCTTTATCCCATTTCAATCCACTAGCTAGGAATGATGCAACAGCAACAGTATAAATTAAATAACTCACTTGATCATGAATTCTAATCAAGCATTATAGTTATATCAAAGAAAACGTCATTAGTGAATTTCTGAATTTTCACAGATTTCTAAGGTATGCTATTACAACCCTGTCCCTCTGAGTACCTAGGTTCCTGCCTAGAAAAACAAACATTATTATTTAACTAAGAAAAAAATTAACAAACTAATGAATCTAGAGAATTCTTCTTCAGGGTTGTCAATTCTTCTCCACAGGTTGTCATAGAAATATCAGGAGGTGGAAGGAAGCAGCTAATAAAGTGAACTAGATTTAGATATATGCATTAAATAGAATCTAAATTGCAAACAGTCCACCTATAAAAATTCTGTGTGTACAGCTGCATTATTATACAGTGCATATTGCTTTAGTAACTAATTTTTTTGCCCTTATTACACCCTTCAGAAACTAAAGATATAATTATAAAAACCTTCCTAACAAACTGTAGTCAGTCAAGAATGAAGACATAAGTAGTTCTTGGAAAATCTAAATTTTAGTTTTTGAACAGGTTTAAGAGAAACTCATATGTATGAGGATTCCTCATCAGTTGATGTAGATTATTGAAGACAAATATGGCAATCAAAGAATCAATGTGATTTTTTAATCTTTTTTAATCAATATTTTAATCTTAGAAGACTATTTGCTAGAATTTTTTCAACTTAACACATGAGAATAAAGTTAATTTATCTCTTCTAATACTGTGAAAATTTATGTTTTATAACTAATACTGAATTGATACAAGATACATCCAAAGTTCTGAAGGTTATTCACTTAGTTCTCATTTCAACAAGAATTTCTTGAGCATATGCTTTATGTCTGAACATTTAAAAATACATAAGATGTGATTTGCTCTAAAGCTCAAATATAATTTTTATGTATATAATTTGGCACTTACAATGAATTGTATTAATATATTATGATGTAAAATGTATTTTTGGATAAATAATATTTTATTTAATTGTTCTTGGTATTCCTAATTTTCAAGTTTCAGAATACACAAACACATATACCTGTTTCTGTTTGTGTGTTCTATAGACCAAAAGTTTGTGTTCCTCTAAAACTCAAAATCCTAATTACCAATGTGATGCTTTTAGGAGGCAGGGTCATTAGGAGGTAATTAGGCCATGAGGACAGAGCTCTCCTGAATGGAATTAGTGTTCTCATATAAGAGACCTAAACAGCCACCTTCCTTTTCCCATTATGTGAGGACACAGCTAGAAAATAGCTGTCTATAAATCAAGAAGAGGACCCTCACCAGAAACCTAATCTGCCAGTGCCTTGATCTGGAACTTCCCAGCTTCCAGAATTGTGAGAAATCAATTTGTGTTGTTTATAAGCCACCCAGTTTGTGGTATACTGTCATATTAGCACAGCATCTCAAGCACACTAAAACTGTATGTGTGTACATATGTAAAGATTATTTGAATTATTTCTTTATCTTGAAAAATTAATCATGGAAGCTTATAGAAAACCATGAAGTTCAGTATGAGACATTTCATAAAATTACTCAATCAACTTAGATCATTGCCTTGTAGATTAAAATGGAGCCAGTATGATTAAATTATTGGTAATGTATTCATGAATTAATACTAAGTTGTTTAATAGAATTCATTGGACATTAAACTCATTTTATTTGGATATCTAATTAAGAATAAATGTTATAATTAATTTATTTAATTTAAGAAAGCTATCTTTGGTCAGTTTTAAAGATCACATAGATTATTTTTAGAACACTTAAATAAAATCAATAAAGGAACTTGATCAAATTTGAAATTGTATTATAATCACAGAAAAATGCCTCTAAAAGAAATAAAAAAATACTTTGAAATTTGTTTAATGCCCACATTTAGCCTAAGGACCTTATGTATGTAAAATGAAGAAGAAAACATAATCTTAAAAGAAACAGAATTTTATTTATCCTTTTCTGTTTACACAGTGTCACTGTTTCACCTGTATCATCATATTTTCCTAAAACAGGTTTTTCTATGAATCTATGTTCATCATATGCTTAAATATAAAAATTAAATTTGTTTACACATGACAATTGTTTTTTCTGTCTTTATATAAATATATCAAGATAGGGCTGTAATCCTAGCACTTTGGGAGGCAGAGGCAGGAGGATCATTTGATGTCAGGAGTTAGAGATCAGGCTGAGTAAAATCTCATCACTATAAAAAATTTAAAAAATTAGTTGGGCATGATGGCTCATGCCTATATTCCTAGCCACTCAGGAGACTGAGGCAGGAGGATTGCTTGAGCCCAGGAGTTTGAGGTTACAATGAGCTATTATGCCACTACTGCATTCTTGCCTGGGTAATAGAGTGAAATTCTGTCTCAAAAATGAATAAACCAGGAACAAAAAGACAAATATCACATGTTCTCATTCATATGTGGGAGCTAAAAAAGTTGATTGCATGGAAATAGTGAGTAGAATCACAGATACCAGGAGGCTGGGAAGTGTATGTCAGTAGTTGGGGCATTTAAAAGAGGTTGGTTCATGGGTACAAACGTACAGAAAGAAGGAATAAATTCTAATGTTCAATAGAAAAGTAGGGTGACTATAGTTATATTGCATATTTCAAAATATTTAGAAAGGAGGACTTGAAATGTTCCCGACAAATAGAAGTGATAAATACTTAAGATGATAGATGCCCAAACACCCTGACTTGATCATTACACAGTTTATGTATGTAACCAAATATCACATGTGCCTCATAAATATGTCCACAAATTATGTATCCATTAAGAAAATTAAAAAGAGCTCATGAAACTAATTGAAATAGAGATTCCCTTGGTAAAATAAAAATCAACTACTAAATTCCAATTGCCTACTTACCATTTCCATTTGGATCTAAAATTTAAGATGTGAATTTAACATGTGAACATTTGATATTGCCCTCCAAATGTGCTCTTCTTGAAGTCTTTTCTATCACAACAATGGCAACTGAATTGATCCTTCCAGTTTCCAAAGCTAGACTCCTTGGGGTTATCCTTGACTGCTCCCTTCCTATCCAAATCTAAACTATTGTCCAACTAAGGGGCTACCTATAAAATACATGTAATATCTACCATTTATCTCAATGTCTTCTTCTCCCCCCCTAGTCCAAGCAACCATCATTTCTCACCTAAATTATTTCAGTAGCCTCCTAACTTATCCTCCTGCTTCTGGCCTTGCACCCTCTGTAGTCTATTCCTAGCACTACAGCCAGATGATCTTTTACATAATTTGAGCTCTTATCCTTTCTCTGTGCAAAATCTCCAATTCCTTTCTTTATTACTCAGAGTAGACACAAAAGTTTTCAAAGACCTACAGGGAACTAAATAATGTGGCCTTACTCTCCCCTCACTAACCTGTCTCCTACTCCTGCCTCCCTTGATAGCTTCACTCTGGCCATAAAACCTTACGTGTGTTTTCTGGAAAATTCCAGGCACATGTTGTCTCAAGGCCTTTTGTTCCTCTATTCCTTCTGAAAAAAATACTTTTCCCCCAACCAACTCCATGGGTCACCCCTCTTCTTCAAGTCCTCACCTAAAATTTCCTTTCATATTAAGTATTGCAAAGCTCCCCTCCCCAGAGTTAGCCAAAGTTGAGTTTAAGAGCATAGTCCTCCTGGCTGCTGAGTCTGTTCAAGATTTCTGACACCAGTCACAAATTTAGGGTCTGAATGGTTACTCTCACTTCAGACAAGCTGGCTACAAAATCAGAGTCCCAGTGGACTCCCATAGGTTTGATAATTCACTAGAACCACTCATAGAACTCAGAAAAACTCTAAAATTACAATAATAGTTATATTATAGCAAAAGGATACAAATCAGAACCAGCCAAGGACAGAGACACATGGATCAGGATTTTAGACTGAGAAGGTTCCAAATGCTAAACTTCTCTCTTCTCCAAGATCTATTACCCTCATGGTATAAATTGTGGCAATGTACACATTCTTGCCAACCAAGAGGCTCACCTGATCTTTGTGTCTGAAAATTTCTGTTGGATTTTCTTATATAAGCATGATGGATTGAATTGTTGCTCATGTGGTTGAACTCAATCTGCAGACCCCTTTCTGCCTAGATATCAGGTTGATGATATCACATGGCTAGAAGTCCCAACCTTCTAGTCACATAGCTGGTCTTTCTGGCAGTGCCAGTTCCCACTCTAAGATTATTGGCATGGCCAGCCCCATCCTGAGTCATCTTATTACCCTAAACTATCAGATGCTCACTGTAAGGCACCTTTTTAGCATAAATTATCAGGTACAGTGTGAAACTCCAAAGGTTTAGAGGTTACTTGGCAGAAACCTGGGACAAAAGGCCAATCGAATTCTTTATTATGTGCTCCCTCACCACCGTCTCCCCCACACACTGATAATCACTTGCCATTTCCCATTATCCCCATTCCCCACTTTATTATCTCTAATACACGTTACTGTCTAACATATTACATATTTTCTTTGTTGATATTTTCTATTGGCTATTTTCTCCATCATATAAAAATTGTAAGATACAGAAATTTCTACTTTGTCTTTGTTGAATCTCCTGTCATTCACTCCTGTCATACTCTCTGTCACGGTATTGGTTGATAAAACAAATGAATTTATTTTCCAAATTCAAGTTCTCTTATAGCCCCTCTATTTCTTAAATTGAAATAGAATTTTATTTAAGTGAGACATAACATGAATATGAATCTATGAATATTTGCATATTTGAAAATTACCCAATATAAACTATTTCTCCTCAATCCTCTTATGACAGTGAGATATTTCTGCTGGACTTTCAAGTTACGACTACTAACAATGGCTTCATTTTACTAGATTTTAAAGCACATTGTAATACAGTCACTTTAAAATTATGATATAGTTTACTTTAGAAAAAAGTGCCTTTGAATTCTTAATCAGAGAATTTTAATTCTTGAGTTAAGATAGGGTAGGCAAGACTGGGATCCTGTGATACCAAGAAAGCTTTATTTGTGAAGCTAATATGTATTTTTCTTCATAGAAAGGCATACTGAGTCAATTAATGTTTTTCTTTAATATGTTCATAAAATGAATTATCAAATACATGCTCAAATATCAATGACAAGCAGGTTATTTTCTGTAACACAGATGTTAGGGAAAGATACTCTGACTTTTTTTTGTTAAATAAGCCATGTCTGAAAACTCAAACCTACGTAAGAGGAAAATTTTAGTGAATGATTTTTAGACCATTTTGGCATGTCAAAAAGTAGAAAAAGAACCTGATAGTAAAAAAAGAACATAGACTTCTGTATTTGTCAGGTTTTTAGTCTGATACTGTCAGTTCTTGGCTCGTCCATGGTCGAAGACATGCCAGACATGCCAAAGTTAGGAGAATACGAAAATGAGGTTGATTGAGGAGAGAAAGATAGGATTAAAGGGCAAGAGCAAGATAATAGGTTTACATAGCATGGTACATACAACATGGATGACCAGACCCATTGTTGCAGCAGGGAAGACAAAAGGAAGGGCAAAGAGAGAGAGCTTGTCTGTGGTCTGCATCTTATTTCACAGTGTCCAGATAGGGACCTCCCTGTGATTCAGAGGTCACCATGGAACCACGTTGCTTAGACAGTTGGGAGCCACATGACCTGACTTTAACTACGCATGTGGGTTCTAGGTCATTTTCTCGACCGTATGGTGTTCATGGAGCTTGGCTTGTCCTGAGGGTTAGAGAGTCCTCTGCATTCTTTTGCAGCTGGAGTGCCAAATTCTGACTTGCAGATTCAAACAGTATTTCCTCCTCCCCCAGGTATGGAGAATTAGGATGTAGCAGGATCAAGATGTGGGCAACAGCACCCACTTTTGTCCCTAGGAGACCTAGAATCCTTCACTATCTACCTAACATATTTCATAGAAAATTTTAGGTATTACCACTTTAAAATCTTTATTTTGTGACAAGAACAAAAAATGTTTTTGAGAAATATCAAAGTCAAGATGTTTGAATGTATCTTATAATTTTGAGACAAAAATCATATAGTGTTTTGGAATGGTGTATCTGGGAAATATGTTGTATTTCAATAAAGTTTTTAATTGATACAGACAAGAAGAGAATTATCTTTTTTGTCATGTTTTAAAGTCTTTGGAGATTTCTTCAAATTCTAGAGTAAAATGCTCCTTCACTTCAATAGCTATTTCAATCATTTTTTGAAAACTATATCTGCATCTATAGGCAAAGGAATCTTATTATCTATAAATTATAATCTGAAATGTCATATATTATTTCATAGGACAAAGTTTGTTAAATGAACACTGGCAGTGTCATTAGTGCTTGCTCTTGGATTCCAGTACAAGTCAGCTCTGTTTAAATCACCATCTGCAGAAGCCTAAAATGAATGTGCAGATAAAATGGTGCCATAAGAAAATTAGAGTAGAATTAGAAGAAAAGTGGGCAGTTTAGGAACATAAGAATTGCTGTACCGAATCATACCAAAGGTTCTCCTGGTTTAATATCCAGCCTCCAGCAGCTGTACTTGTTAGTTTCTAAAGCTTTAAAAGAAAAGAAAAAGGTGACATAATTCACCTAGACAAGTGTGCCATCTGTGATCTCGAGAAATTTTCTTCTTGACCTCTCTCAAATAATACCCTAATGCAGGAGGCTTCAACCCTGCTAAGATATTGGTTTAGCTTGAATAGCTTTGGTTATTAATAATTCTTATTAAATCATCCAATTCCTACATAAAATCAACTAGTCCATCAGGAAGCTATTTATCTATAAAGCTCCTGAATTCATGGTTGAGCATGTCTGCATCTATGATAAAATATGAATTTATGGTGCTTATTCAATACAAGTTCTTGATGACAAAATCTGCCTCTAGATAATCATGCTGGATGAATACCTGCTTCTCTTTCCAAGTACTACTGAATTTAGAGACTTTGACCAAAAAAAAAGAAAAGTCTTATGTATACTAACACTATTCCCGAATTTCTAGCTATTAATATTCTATAAAAACTATTTGAATGATGAAGAATTTTATGTGCTGAATTTTTAGAAAAGTTCAACTAGAGTGTTTCTTATATGGTTTTCTTAAAGTAGAATGAATCTAAGAAAAATGAATGAATTAACTTATCCTATCACTTTAATCTTTTATGTTAGAAGCACTTGTGACTACTTTATGTGTTAATTTTATCCTCTTTTCCTAGTTTTCTCAACTTTCCTTTCTGATTCAGTTCCTTATTTACTCTCCTTACTTCACCCAGAATCTCATCCCTTCAAGTAATTTTCTTTCATGTATGTAGTGATTCCTCTCTTTTCTGACAATTTGTGGTCCTTTGTTTAAACTTAGTTTAGGCTATCTTATATTGTTTGTTCTTCGTTTTCATGAGTGTTCTTGATTATACATTCCCTGAGGGAAACTGTGCCCCATATGCTTTTTTAAAATTTAATTGAATTTATTTATTTTTTGTATTTCAAGAGCCTAGATCGGTGTCTAACTCATAATAATAACATGAAGATATATTATAGGAAAATCTATAGACTTGTCAGTGACCGACTACTTCGAACAACTTTAAAAAAACTCTAAATTTCTGTGACATTGGTAATAATGTGTTGTTTAGTGCTACAAAAATATAAAGGAACCGAAAACTATAAATGTCTAAAAATAGAGTCAATTCTTATTGGTTTTAAAATTATATTTCCAATTATAAATATGGGAAATAACATCAAAAAGTAATATGAAGGTTCTGACTGGCCTTGGACCCATGATATTGGACAATAAAGGAATTACAAGCAGAAGTAATGCTGGAGCAAAGGCAAAGAAATGAAATAGACTAGATAATTAGTAGGAGGTCATTCCTACTGGCTGGCTAATAAAGAGAATATCTGAAGCCAGGAGCGGTGGCTCAAGCCTGTAATACTAGCACTTTGAGAGGCTCAGGCAAAAGGACTGCTTGAGCCCAGGAGTTTGAGGTTGCAGTGCACTATGATGACACCACTGTACTCCAGCCTAAGCAACAGAGCATGACCTGTCTCAAAAATAAATAAACAAATAAAAAAGAGAATATCTGAAAATAAACTTATAAATGTGTTAACCTTAATCTGAACTCAGTGGGGAATTATTAAAATATTTTTAATTAGCATACAGAACTAGAAGAATGTAAGATGAACTTATAAATGATATTGAAAGCAGTTTCCTAGAGGGATGAGGTTATTACACGATATGGAGATGTATAATCATTCCTAAACACAGGCAGTATTGATAAGGACATGTAGAATAAAATACATGCAAGAGATATTGAGCAGGTGATATTTTTGTTTATTCTGAAAAGACTGAGCCTAGGAAAAAGGAAGAGAGGAAAATTAAAGTAATACTTCCCCTTATTTAAGCATGAATAAAGAACATTTTAATGCAATAAAAATATATTTCCTTTCTATATATGAAATAGAAATGTATGTAATAAATTCACGTATACATTGTGATTCCTAAAATTTTAACTAATATAGTGCTTCAAGATACTAAAACCACTGAACCCAGTTCACTTATATTTGACATTATCAACATATATCCCCTTTTTTTCCTGACTGTTTAAAGAATCTTGTTAACAGTTTTAGAGAATAATATTCTTTTTTATCTAACAATGATTTCAATATAACTCTAATGTCTCTTATTTAATTATTTAGAAATCCAAATGGGACTCAGAGCAATAGCACAAGATGGCCAATCTTCAGAAGTCCTGAACAAAAATTTCTAACCTTGAATACAGAGTCACCAAGAATATACACTAAACTACGTGCTCAACAATGCCGATTCTGGACACTTTTTTTCCCCAAGGTCTTGGAAATTGCAGGTGTGTGTTTTCTAGCGTTTGGTTATTTAATAGATTGTGGATTATGTAAAAGAGGAAAATTGCAGACTATCCAAGGCCTGTGATAGTGGTAATATATGTATCTGTGACTTTACAGTTACTTGATTCCAATGAATATATTATTTTAATGTTCTTCGAGCTTACTCAATGAGCAGCACTTTGGTAGCTAAATAAAGAAACTAAAATATAAATTTCCCCCTGGAGGAGCATAAAACATATCAGGGGAATTAAAACAAGGCCCTACTTGTTATTCAGATAATCTTTGTGAAATTAATGGATAAATAAATAAAGAAATGTATAAAATAAACACAATATATAGAATTAAAACAAATACTGAGAAATAGGTAAAAACAAATTTATTGATAAACAGTAGAACCCTTGATTTCTAGACAGGAAAAAACTCCAAAATTTAAATATTTAAAAATACAATCCAAATACTTCTAAATATTCTGAGCATGGAAATATTTATCTAAGAATACATATACACACATATTTATATATAAATTATATAATATCATAAACAGTAATTTAGTAGACTAATTTTCAGGAAGTGATTGTTTATAATTATGTAAGGAAATACTAGGAAAATTAGTTCATATTATCATATTTTATACTCATTAATTTTAATCAACTTGAGTGATCAAACATATATTATCTTAAACTGAGAAAAATAACATAGGTATCCAACTAACTTCCCAGTTTTAAAAAGCCCAGCTGTTTAAAACCTATGTTGTTTCTCAAGCCTATTTACTACTTTTATTTGAAAAATTTCAATTTCAAATAAAAGTAATTGACTTTCAACCATCAGACATATAGCTGGCTAGTTCTTCCAGAGTCTCCTGTTCTGTTCACCATGGCACTCTGGCACTCTGTAATTTCCATGTTATGTGTTAGATTTTTATAATACAACATAGTAAATGCTTTCATTTCTTGTTTAGAGAAGTTGGGAGTTAGTTTCAGGTAAATATGGACATATCAGAGATGTATTTGATTGTTTAATGTGTCTTTTGATTATCAGACAGTACTCACCAAAATTATAATTTTTATGTACTCCATCTGATTGGGAAATGTTTCTGATATACCAGTGCTCGGTGTATTAGCAAATGTTCTGTGACATGATATATATAACAAGACTGGCAACCGAAGATGGGAAAATTTTCACTAACAATATATCTGCACAGTATCTCATACTTATTTGAAGAAAGAAAGAAAAAAGTTAGAGAAATGACTCATTCATTGTCAAGGATATCAATATATTTTCACAAAAAGTGAAGGAATAAATTTATTTAAAGGATAAAAGTCTTTGACCTTTATATCATCCCAATAAAGAAAAATAATTAGACTCAGTAGTTCCTTCACTGGTCTTTGAACAAATCATGGAACATTGTTGTTTGTCAAAACTAAACAAGATCACATATAAATTTAAGTGCTCACATACCCTTTAGATTGGTCACTTTGGTGAATCATTTATCACTATTTGCTAATCAGTTAACAAGACTGGCCAGACACTAAAGATGACAGTGGTTAACAAGACTGGCAACCGAAGATGGGAAAATAACAAATAAGTAGGCGGCTTTGGGTAACTTTGTTTTTAAATTTATTATTTATTAATAATTTAATTATAACTTTATTATTTGTTTCATTTTAAAATTACATGAAGTCTTCTGAAAACGTATGCTGAGTTTATTCTAGTCCACCACCCACTCAAAAGCATAACAGGACAATTAAAAATTTGGTATTTATTGCATGAAGAATTATACATTCTCCTGATAATTTTAATAGCTGGTCTACAAACAGAATAAGCACTTCATAGATACAGAAGAGATTTTCAGTGAACTCTCAAATATAAAAATTATGTTTTTTTTTATATTATGATATTCAGCAGAATTAAGAATCATTAAATCTTTTCTAACTTCACCTCCATCAGCAAATTTGGGTTGATTCACCTCTAGTGTTCTCTCCTGCTATGGTCTGAACATTTGTATTTCCCCAAAATTCATATGTTGAAATCCTAAGCCCCCAGGTAATGATATTAGAAAGTGGAGCCTTTGGGAGGTCATGAGGCGTGAGAGCAGAGTCCTCACAAATTAGATTAATGCTCTTATTAGAAAGAACTGAGAGAACTCCCCATTCCTCCATATGAGGACCTGGTGATAAGGCTGCCATCTGTGAGCCAGACAGCAGGCCCCCACCAGACAACAAATATGCTAGTGCCTTGATCTTGGACTTCCTGTCTCTACAACTATGAAAAATAAACTTCTGTGGTTTATAAGCCACCTAGTGTGTGGTATTTTGTTATAGTAGCCCAAACAGACTAAAATGTCTAATTCCTCAGATTTGACTAAATAGACTCACCTCTGGTGAAAATTTGCTTACTTATTTATTGGCAAGAGAAAAAAATAATTTTAGTATTTTTTTCTCATAGTGATGAAAACCTGACATTTTTTTCCAAATGAGACAACAATGTGGCCAAAACAAAAATCAGAAAAAAATGAAGTAAAAAAAGTTAAGTCAATATGTTTATGAACTTACTATTGCATCTACTGCTTCCCATAACTATTTCCTTCTCTTTACCCTGTGAATCATCAAATCTAAAAAATTCATTCCCTTCTTTTATATTTCCCCAAAATTCACATGCACAAAACAGGTTGTCTCAGTCTTGAATTCAGTAAAAGACTTTGTACCATTTTAACTAATTTTAAAGTAGTTAAATCCCTCATATAACTAAGATGGTTACAAATTAAGTTTAATCTCATTGATTTAATACTAGGCATAAGAAGCTAAATAGTAATAATAACAAATTATATGTATCAAAGTACATATATGTATCAAAGTACATATATATCTATTTTAATTTATTCATATTTACATGTAGCACCTCTAACTTCTTGTATTTATGTAATATATATACCTTAAAATTTATACTAAAATTGCTAGCCTAAGTATAAAGAACTATCCTTTTCCCAAAAGATACTCAGGTCAAAATATGAGTTAAGTTAAATTTATTTATGCATGTTATATCACAAATATTCATATTTTCTGTGTGTATTTGTCATTTTACCATTAGGATTTTTTTTAGAAAATAAAAACTTTATTATTTATAATTTTCATGTCACATATGATTTATTATCTGCCAAAATTTAACTTTATTTATACATATCTAGCTATTGATTCTTTAAAGAATTTTTAAACAGTTTCTTTTACTGCAGGGTACAAAATATACTTGCATTAAAGTATAAGATTAATATATTGTTAAAATTACTTGAGTATAAGGAATGCTGGTATAACCCTCTCCAAAATATCACTTAACACTCTTCTTAAAGCTAACATAAGTATTTTCTGGGGGGAGAATGGCTGGGTTGGGGGAAGGTATTGCTTTCGAAATCACATTTTCAATTTTTATTTAAAATTTTTTGACCACAACTCAATGTTTTATTTTCTTCATAGCTTGCTCCTTTTCACAGCCTTTGTATACTGTATTTCATTGCAAACAGATGATCTAGGTATGGAAAAACACAGAGCTGATACATTGACTGTTCAAAGCCATCTCCTTTAAAAACCCATGTCTTCCACCGGAACCTTCTTCATGGGCAAGTCCTGAGCTATCAAATGGGGCCCTGTGCTCAGAAGAGTCCCACTGTTGGCTTAATGTTCTGCTGTCACTATCCTGAAATTATTAATATTTATTTATTTATTTATTTTTATTTCAATTTAATTTAGTCATTTTAAAAGAAATTAAATAATACAAAACATAAAAATGTTATTAATGTAAATAAAAGTAAAATTTTCCTAATTTCAATTACCCTAGAAAATGTAAAAATGAGAAGAAGAAAATAATCTCTAGACAACTAGGCATTTGTGGTGGTTTTCAGTGGATTGTCTTTTCTAGTAGTTAACAGTCAACTAATTTCTCAACATTTTTAGGACATGTTATCAGATCTATAGCAAGATACGTAGTAGAAATATAATTTATCTTTTTATAAGGTTTTTTCATCAATTAATTTGATAAACCTTTACAGAATGTATACTCTGTGACTGTGCACTAGAAACTGTACTAGCAGCTAAAGCTACTCAAATGAAAATGACAGGGTCTGCTCACACACAGCGAGGTGGTGGAGTCAGGGCACAGGACAATGGAAAGCTTATAAGAGAAGATACTTGCACTGAATCTTAATATGAGGCAAAATGGAGAGAAGCCAGATAAGCAGGAATCAGAAATAAAGTGCCTTGTGTGTCATGCTAAGGATTTTAATTTCTACCTTAAGCAAAGCCACTTGGTACATTTAAAAGGGAGACTGACCTGTTCTGGTTATTGATTCATAAATGCATTAGCTTTCACGGCAAAGAAAAGTTTTTCTACGTAGTCTCTTTAGAGTTTTAAATTTAAGAGGAGTACATGCCATCAACATAATAATTTCATTTATGAGGTAGCACCATTCATCCAAATAGCTGCTTTTGTTTACTAATTTGTTTGTATTAGGAATATGCTAGCTTCTCTTATTTTACTTATATTTATTTTATTTTTTCTTTTAAAATTATTCTAAGATTGCTTTTTCTTTTTTCACTATGAAAGTATGTAACAATAAATTTGCCTCCGAATGTAAATTTGGAAATATTCCATAAGTTTGCATATACAGTTAGCCTTTAACAACACAGGGGTTGGGGGGCAGCAGGCCCTACACAGTTGAAACCTGCATGTAACATTTGACTCCCCCAAAACTTAACTACTAATAAACAGCCCACTCTTGACCAGAAATCTGATATATAAATAAGTGATTAACACATATTATTGTATGTTATATATATTATACACTGTATTCTTACAATAAAGTAAGCTAGAGAAAAGTTATTAAGAAATCATAAGGAAGAGAAAATATATTTATTATTCATTAAGTGGAAATGGATCATCATAAAGGTCTTCGTCCTTGTTGTTTTCATGTGGAATAGGTTGCAGAGGAGGAGGAAAAGGAGTTGGTCTTGCTTTCTCAGGGGTGGCAGATGCAGAAGATAATCTGCATAAAAGTGTACCTGCACAGTTCAAATCCCTATTGTTCAAGGGTCAACTGTGTACATAATTTTTTTATAATTTCTTCTAAAATATCTGTAATTGCAAGTTTGCTTTTTCTTTACACACAGAGATTTGCTTTGGAGAAATTTGTTGTTTATTAATATTCCTATATATCTGTGTACATATGTTATAAATATCCACACACTATCTTAACTATTAGGGAAATTTTTAGCTTATATGTCCATATGATCATTTGTAATTTTGACATACATTTTATATTATAAAAATAGATTACCGAGATTCCTATTATAAAAATACAAATTTAAGAAATTTTTGGGGGGTGGTAGAAAATACAACACTTTTTAAAACACCCTTTTCCCCCCAAAAGTTAAACTTCCCTCTAAGTATTTCTTAAATCAACTAAGTTCTTACTACATAGTTATTTGAATAAGGATCTTAATATTCTTATTTATTTCTGCCCTATTTTTATTCAAGAAATAATAGAGATGAGTAACTTTTATGTATGTTTGTGCTACATATTTACACTTGTTCTTTTACATTTCACTTCTTTGTATTACTGTATGTTACATATAGTATTTAAAAGCCATAAGCTGAGGACAATGGATAAATAGCATATGCTCCATTGTTAATATTATAAATAAAGATAAGAAATTTTTTCATATGTATTATTATATAGTATGGCCATTATAGAATATGAATAAAGAGGACTTTATATATATTCTTTACATAGGAAATATCAATTGTTTCACAATTTTTCTTCATAAAAATTAATTAAAATCATAGTATATTTTGCTAATCATTCCATTATGGTCACAGTGTCCAAAACACAAAATATTACCAACTGAAAGAAGATAAAATGATCATAACAAAACTCTTTCTACCAGTTAAAGTTCTTTCCAAAACAAATTACAAGGTGTCAAGTGTTAACCTATTTGAAGAAAATGTTGCCTCCATATTTGATGGGATTGATCCATATTTGAGGTTTGAATGTAGTGTCAACCCTCCACTTTCTTTTCTTATTTCTACACATTTTCTTTTCCTCTCTCAGTCATTCAGCATTTTATTATTTTTATTTTTTCTCACAAAAAATATTTACATTTAGGGAATGATGATCGCTCTTCTTATTACCACCACATTTGTGGATTTTGAGATACCACTGGGCATGAAGACAGACATTTTATGGCAGGGTTATTATTCCTTGATGTCTCTGAATTTGTACAAAATATATTTGTTGATGCCCTCAATAATGAACATATTTAGTTAAAATTGTGCATTTTGTTTAAGATTACAATCTAGGAAACCCACATTTTTTGAGCATTATGATTCTGTTCTATGATATAATTATGTTTTAATTATTCAACTATAGAGTAGATGCATTGTGTACTATAATGGTCTTTTGCTCCTCAAATTTTAAGTAAATTAAAATTTTCTAATCAAGTTTAATACTTGTTTGTAATGTTCCAGCCCTAATGTTTTTGTTTATGATGTACCAGCCATTTAAGTTACATCATTTTACTCATTGCTAATGTTGATGATAATGTAAACATTGACTGGTGACTAACTTTTGTATTCTTAACAATAAAGAAGCCAAGATAAAATGACAGAAAAAAAGAAAATGAAGAGGATGAATAGGAGAAGGAAGGGGAAGGGAAAAAAAAACTTCTAACTTTGGATTTGATTTATTTAATGGGATTCAAAACATTCATTTTCTTAGTATGGTGTATTTGCTTCCTCCAAATTTTGTTAAAAACAACTAAATGTTTTATATTTTATTGTCTCAATCATTTTCTATTACTTCTAAAGGAGAAAAGAACTCAAATTTACAGAGCATTTGTGCACTAAAACATATTTCAAACAGTAAATTTTATAGGCATTTGATTATGACACATAGAAAATAAGTCTACATTCATATGAATAAATAGATTTGATATCATTCCATTTTCCAACAAGAAAAGAACATCAGCTCTTTTCTATAAGTATTAAAATTCATGGTCTAAGTGCTAAATTACCAATAATTTATTTGGTATTTCAAAAATATTTTTTCTGAACTTTATAGTACTTATTTTGTATATCAGTTAAGATAATATTTAATTATCATTTGAAAAGAGCATAAAAGTGAATAATTTGGCATGATATTTAACATTTTTATTCCACATCTAATGCTTTTTGATCCTTTAGAAAAGTTCTATTATTCCCCCCAAATTATAATCATTGACCTTTTTAAAAGCCATTTTTATATAAAAGTGGAACTTTTATATACATTTAAATATTTGTTCAATGCCCAAGCATTCTGAACATTTCAAACCTAAATATATCCTAAATTACAAAGGATATTTTAATGGCTATACAAATGTTTTAAATATTTGGATTCCATATAAACTTAAAATGAATCATTGATCCTCCAAATTAATATCTTACAAAGTTATAATTAATTTCAAAGATTTCTAACTTAAAGTATATATTTTTAAAAGTTACCATTCCCTATTTTCAGGATACTTGAAATTACTTAAAATTTTGATTTTAGTTAAGTGACTATAGCTTAGTATTCTAAAAGTTTTAAAAATAAGAGAACCAGGAATGTATAAAATGCTTATAGATTTAAATGATTTAAACCCTTTTCTAGCCTTATCATATATACTTATATCAGGACCAGAAATATATGTTGTAAAACTTTATAATTTAATAGTTTCTATTACTCACAAACCTTATTCTTTAATATAATACATTTTTAAGCAAATCAGCTTTTCAAGGTTCTTAAAAGTTATAGACCATTTTTGGTTCATTGCCTCACATTATTTCTGGCTAAACACTCCTTTGTACAGACACATACATATACTTTGCAAAGTACTTGAAACAGATATTGTTTTAGTCATCTTTTTGTTTTACAAAGCAATTAATAAACTACTTTCACACAGTTGATTGAAACAAAAACTAAGCAGTATTTGGAATTATAATATATTGTAATTAGGGTAAAATTTACACGGAATAGCAATTATAAAGTTATCCTTATAGGTAAATAAATGCAGAGAGCCCTTTGTATTTGTGAGTTTCACATCCATAGATTCAACCAACCACAGATTGAAAATATTCAATTAAAACATTGCATTTATGCTGGACATATGCAGACCTTTTTCTCATGTCATTATTCCCTACACAATATAACTATTTACACAGCATTTATATTATATTAGGTATCAATGATCTAGAGATGTTTTAAAGTATACAGAAGGATGTGCATAGATTATATGCAAATATTATGCCATTTTATATCAGGAACTTGAGCATCCAGGGATTTTGGTATTCCTAAGAGGTTATGGAACCAACTCCACATGAGTACCAAGGTCCACTCTATTCATATGAAGTTTTCATGAGAAATAATACACTGTTATATAATTATATATGTGAATGAGATGCATTTAATAAGGTTTTTATTGTATTAAAAGGATTCAAGAAAAGAGAGTAATATCTATGTATCTTCTTAAAAACTAAAGAAAATATATTATGTAATTTTCCATAATATAATATATAAACTAACTTTTCATTTTATGTGTTTGTACACTTCATATACATTTTACACATGTATATTATTTGCATTTTTATATAATATATAACAATTTATTAAAAGCTTTTCAGGTAGAAAGGGAAATTGTTAATGAATAGTGAACAATAAATAAAAAAGGAAAAATCTGCTGTGCAGTATACTTGGAGATACTGACATCTATAATCAAAATTATTTTTCAATTAATGTAAACAGAGATTAGAATTTTAATTAATATAACTCATTCCATGTTTTACAGGAAATATTGATGAAGCAGAACAAGAGTGGAAAGCAGGATTTCATCGCTGGAGCAATTACATGATGGACTGGAAAAATCAATTTAATGATTACACTAGCAAGAAAGAAAGCTGTGTGGGTCTCTAATTAATAGATTTACCCTTTATAGAATGTCCATTTTCCTGTAGATCAAGGCAAAAATATCAGTAGCTCTCTTACACACCTACTAAAAAAGCTATTATGTAGCCGAAACAATAATGCCAGAAGGATAATATTGATTCCTCACAATTTCACTTAGTATTTTACCTAGCATGTCAAAACCCAAATAGCTATAACATGTTTAATTAAATTTCACAATATAAAGCTCAACAGTTAATTATATGCATATTAAAACCATGTCTTGCTTCAATTTCTCTTTTCTGAGTAACTTTAAGATTTTTTCTAAAAATTATCAGTGTTCTCCTTTTAGTCACATATGTATTTTCATCATCACTCATAAAAAGGTATTTTTTAAATGAATTAAATCGTGAAACACTGGATATTATAATTCAAATATTATGTCTTCTAATTAACTTATAAATGTAATGTCAATATGTGATATTAAAACAAACACATACAATCATTAGCCCCTTTTTTAATATATAAAAGAAAGAATGGATCTTAAAATAAGAGACTCACCCACTTGGAAACACCTTAGGACAGAAGCAACCTGTTGCTACCAAGACATAAAATATAAGAGATAAAATATAATACATAACAAATATAATTATACATATTTAAAAATATGTATGTTTACAGTCCTCAAATTATATTCCTTATTCATTCAACTCTTGCTCTTCCTATCTTCCCCAATTCCCAACTCTTCCCAAACATGTACATATGTGTATTACCCTTTCTATAACCCAAAAATAAAAAAATTAAAATTAAAAATTAAATTAAAATTTTCTAATCAACTGAGCAGAATGGGACAAAGTATTCTATAGGTCCGTATGCTGACAGTTAAAGCATGTCCTATTTTTCATTGGCCATAAATGTGTCTACAGTTAAATAGAGTATGCGTCTACCATTCTTACTCAAAGAGCCTCTCTAAGTTCTTGGTACTTTGGAGATAGTTGTGATAAAAGCCAAGTCAGTTTTGATATCACTTAAATACTATTATAAATAAAGGGTTTTACTTTATAGTTTCTCCCTTATTCTGAAGTGAAACTACCACACAAAGGATAGATAAATTATCAGGCTTTCCATACTACACCACTATCTTCATTTCAAATGCCATTCTTCCAGGAATCCAGTATGTTTTTCTGAATCACTTTAGTCTACTTTTGATGTAGAATCCTCTGATATATGAAATTATCAGGTTGATCCCTATTCAACAGCATTAATGACTCTTTAAAAATACACTTGGTAAGATCAAGAATTAGAAAGGGGAACTACTATTTATAGAACACCTGTAATTTCCCTCATTTGACAAGTCCCAGCCCTATAAAAAGATTCAACAAACTACTTTTTCCAACCTTGGACAACCAATTGATTTGCTCTTGAATCATACCTACACACTCCTTGACTTACCTGAATCATTTATCTAAATGCAATAAGAAATATTAGCCAACACATAAACTCCTCTGTGTTTGTTCTGTATATAAGCTCATGTGAATCTATTATGTCTAGCATGATTGCAGGATGCTAAATTAAGGTTATGAAACAAACAAACAAACAAAGAAAAAAATTGTATAATACAGTGTATATGAGTTCATTTACTGAGATTGCCATATGGAAGTGACTTTAAATGCAAGATTCTAATTCAGAGACTCCCCTCTAAGCCAAAGGAGAAACACGAAAATCAGCATCTTTGACTTCTCCTTGGATTTTTGTACTTCAGAAGGCCCATAGTTGAAAAAAAAAACAAAACATTTTGGTCAATTAAAATGTTAACAATGTATAAATATTAAAACACTGGAATGGCATAAAATCCTTCCTAGAGGGCAGAATGTAGGGAAATATTATTTTAGCAAACATATACAAAGTTAAGGGGGCTATCATCTAATTTTGGTATTGGTAGTGTTTAGGTACATTTCTCAAAGCTGTGAGAGAAATTTGTTTCTAAGGCTACTACAGAACAAGTGTAGCAGGTCCAACCAGTGTCCGCATATTTAGCTTGAATCAGTTATTTAAGTACTGAAAAGTCATTATATTTTATGTTGTGGTATCCATGTAATATATATAAGGATCAAAGTAACAAATCACATAGCTTTAAAAAATACCATTACAGCTAGTTTAGTTTTTCCAAAAATTGGCTGTTAAATATCAGTATGAAAAGTATAATTTTTAAAGGTAAAGTAATTAAGTTTTGGCCAATCCAAAGCTAAATTCAATGGTTAAATCATAACATAATTTTATCTGTGACATTTTTTGCATAATATTCTAGTAAATGGAATCTTCCAGACATTGCTGCAGAAGGGTGACAAACTCAATAGTTAGCAAAATTTCCTATTGCAGCTTTAGCCATACTAAATTCAACAAAAGTGTTTTGTTTATAAAATGAAGATGATCAGAAAAATAAGAAATTTAAGTTTTTTTAACTAAATGTCCAATGTCCTTTTGTTCTGTTTTGTTTTTAATTGAGACAGAGTCTCATTCTGCCATCCTGGGTAGAGTGCAGTGGCATCATTGTAGCTCAATACAATCTCAAACTCCTGAGCTCAGGGGATCCTCCTGCCACAGCCTCCCAAGTAGCTGAGACTACAGCCACAGGCCACGAAGCCTGGCTAATTTTTCTATTTTTAGTAGAAATGGGGTCTCGCTTTTGCCCAGGCTGGTCTCAAACCACGGAGCTCAAGCTATCTTCTGCCTTGGCTTCCCAGAGTTAAATGTTCTTAATGTAAATGTAAATGAGAAGAATTTTATTAAAACAATCTTGATGGAAACTTCAAATTGACCAAAAATAGAGCAAAGACCACTAGGCTTAGAAACACATACACACACATATGTAAATACATACTTCCATACATTTATATATGTAAATGTCTATTAATGTCCAGCATGGTATTACAGTGAAGAAATTCACTGAATAACTACATAAGGGGGAAAACATCAGGGTGGTTTGAATACTACAAAGGGAGAATCTGTGATGATCATATGATAATCATCTAATTAAGCATCAATAACTAATGTAAGATACCATAAAATATTTTATAAATATATATTTATTACATATACTTATCTGTTAATTATCAAATAATATTAAAAATAGCATATATATTATGTTAAGGCCAGTTGTCATTTTTGATACATAATTGGGAAGTGCTACTATAATTGGAAAACACTATACTTATAAATTAATTGAAGAGAGAAATTTTATATTATATTGTCAGCAATTTACTAAAATATTTTCAACCAAAATACAGGGAAGACATTACAGGTTTGGATTGGAGGGGGAAAAATGATTAAAACCTCTATATAGCCACCCCACAAATTTAATACTATATCAAATGTGAACAATATCAAAAATTCACAAATTTTTGAAAAAGGAGAGAGAGATTTTCTTCTACAATTAGCCTTTAGCTTCCATGGGTTAGCTTATTCTGATCTCTCCTGTCCCTGATCCAAAATTTCATCGTTAGAATTAACAATAAATGAGATGACAAGGCAACAGAAGTGGTATAATGATTTTAGAGGTGAATCCTAACACAAACTGCCATACACATACCACATAAAAACTCAAATATCTCGACAAGAGAAGGCTGATTTTTCATCCAGACATTGTCCATTTTCTTACCTTAGTTTAATCCTTTATTGTTACCTTAAAGGTGAAAAAAACCCTGAATTTTCAAGGCAATTAGCTTTCAATTCAAGGCAATTGAGCTTTTGATATTGTAAGATTCAACTCTGGATTTCCAGTTAGTGACTGCTTACACGATGCTGCCATTATGTGTTTGTTGCTTGTTGATTGAATAGAAGAATGGGATGCTGAGATACAGCAGAGTTCACTTATGCTACATGGGAACAAAATTGCACTATGAGTCTTTGGGGAGCCAGGAGGAAGCATAAGGCAAAAATAGTGAGAAAGAGGAACAGCTGAAGGAGAAGGAGAAGGAGGAGGAAGTAGAGGAGGAGGAGGAAGAGCTATCACTGTGGCCACTTGGAACTGAGTTTATCCAAATGGGCTATCTAGGCACTTGAAGGTTAATAACTTGAGAAGTCATTAAAAATTCCAATATTCAGGCCACACCTCATAGTAATTAAATCACAATGTGAGAGTGGGAGTGAGGCATCAATATTTCTTAATGATCCCTAGTTGGTTCCAATGTGCAATAAAGTTTGGGAATCAATGACCCATTCTAGATGGTTAATTTAAAGAACTGAGGTAATATTCATACAACTGTAGTATCCACAAGCACATAACTATAAAATGTGCAATTATATGTTAGAAGGAAATGCACTTGTTACTGATATCTGGAAACTAATTGTTTTTCTCTGAACAAGGAACTATAACAGAGATTATTGTATGTTCAGAATAAATTTGAAGTACACACTTATTTTCCAAGGCTCCTACACTAGAAATTTATCTTTTCAGAATATTATTTTTACCAATCAATATATGCTTTGAGGATAGGTATGTTTGAAAAACAAGAAACAGTAACTGAAATATATACATAATATTTTATGATGGTTTATATAACTGCAGTTATTATAGAAGTTTCATTATTTACTTTGAGCTAATCTGGAATTTGCTCACTTGACTATAATTAATAACAATAATTCAGATTCAATATAAGAAATTATAATTTAAATTCCTATTTTCCCATGTACTTGTGTTAAGTATCAACTATCTTTGTGAGCTGTCACAAATATGAATAATCCTTCTAAATAAATTCATAAAGAAATTTTGGGATTAATTACTTAATAATTATAGAACTAAGTAGGTGAGTGCTAAGATTTTTTTAAATCTAAAAAGCATTAGGAGAAGTCTTTTGTTTGAGGCAATAACTGTATTACCTTGTCTTCCTGAAGTAAGATCTTTCATTCCCTTTTTTCTTCTTTCTCTGTTTTTTGATTTTTTAAAATTTTTGAGGCAGTCTCACTTTGTCACCCAGGCTGGAGAGCAATGGCGTCATCACAGCTCACTGTAACTTCAAACTCCTGGGCCCAAATGATCTTCCTGCCTCAGCCTCTGGAGTAGCTAGGATTATAGCTGCACACCCACCACACCCAGAAAATTTGTTTTTAAATTTTTTGTAAAAATAGGGTCTCACTTTTTTACCCAGGCTAGTCTTAAACTCCTGGCCTCAAGCAATCCTCCCACCTTGGCCTCCTAGAATGCTGGGATTACAGACGTTAGCCACCATGCCCAACCTCCTTTAATTGTTTTCTTTAACAGTTCAGGAAAAAGAAGACAAAAAGAAAAAATTATTAAAGAAATCTCTAGAGAATATATTGTAAACGTATTTAAGAATATAAATGTATTTAGAATGTAAATCATTCTAAATCATTGAAAATAAATAGGCAAATAAAATCTCTATCTATCATCTATCTATCTAGAATAGCCACTCCCAATTTTAGCACAAGAAAAAAAACACAGAAGAATGTTACTAATATATCTAAACCAATTTGGAATATAAATTCAAAATTATTAACCTGGACCAAGATAGCCTTAATTTTCCCCTCAGCTTGGCGAAAGTTTAGACAGGTTTTTCCTGATTGTAGGCCTTTGACTTCACTTTTCTTAGAACAGTTACTTAAGCAAACTTGCAATTATAAGTTCTTTCTCTTCCCCTTTGAAACTCATATAAATCTTCACCAGCCTCTAGACATTTTTACTACCCAGACAATTATGTCTTTCTCAAGGACCTGGGAACTATCATTTTGAAATGTAAACACTGAAAGAGATAGGGTTCCCATCTCCCAGTTCAAGTAGGAAGGTAAAACACTGACTTCAGTAGACACCAATTCCCAAACATAGATGGCCCAAGCACAAGGAAAAAATGTGCAGACTCAGGGATAACTCAATGTGCTCCATACATCCCATTACTCAACCTTTCCCTAATGGCCTCCAGTACTTCTCTACTGGCTCGCCTGAGCACTTAAAACCCATATCTTTCCTTTCGGTGGAGTTGAGTTCAATCTCCCTCCTACTGCAAATGTTTTGAGTAAAGTCTCTTTGCCTGTTTAACTCTGGTACAATTTTTACTTTGACAGGAATCAAAATCCAATATTTAAAAGTGTCTCAGATATACTCTAAATTCTACCAATTTTCTATTACTATATCAGGAAAATAAAAAAATTTGCTTGTAGCAGACTTCCTTCAGAAAGTGATTCCTCTCGAACTTTTCTTTTTTTTTTTGAGAGAGTCTCATTTTGTTGCCCAGGCTAGAGTGAGTGCCATGGCGTCAGCCTAGCTCACAGCAACCTCAAACTCCTGGGCTTAAGCAATATCCTGCTTCCTCAGCCTCCCGAGTAGCTGGGACTACAGGCATGCGCCACCATGCCCTACTAATTTTTTCTATATATATTAGTTGGCCAATTGATTTGTTTCTATTTATAGTAGAGACAGGGTCTTGCTCTTGCTCAGGCTGGTCTTGAACTCCTGACTTTGAGCAATCCGCCCGCCTTGGCCTCCCAGAGTGCTAGGATTACAGGAGTGAGCCACCGCGCCCAGCCCAGAAAGTGATTCCTTTCACAATTTCATGAAGTGATAGCAGAACTTGAACTTACAAGTTTTGAATACCTAATTTTTTGTTAATCTTTTCCTAATATCTTTTAGACCCCAATCAGATGATAATTTGCATAGCAGTGTTAAACTTAAATTGTTAGCATTTTCATTTTTAGTATTTTTTAGTTTTTTAGAGTTCTTGTATTTTTTCTTCCTTTTTATGTCAAATTTAAATTTACATTGTTATATTGTTTTCCTTATAGAAGAGCTCTGAGTAAATGGATTCTTTAATTTTGCATAAAGTGTTTCTTTTCTTTCTTTTTCTAAAAAAAGAAATGCAAAGAATCACTAGAGATCCTTATGCAGTAGTCTAGAAGTCATTGGTGATTTAAAAGATTACATTTACATCTGTAATGCAAATTTTCATTATACTCTTAGTCCTTTGGGAACAGGCCCGAGAAAATAACATTCTCTTCGAGAAATATTTATCATAAGGCTCATATAATTTAAGCTTCAGAGATCCTCACTTATAAGGACCCCTTCAAAGGAACTATATGCAATTTTGTATTTGTAATTTTATATTATTTTTATTAGCAAGGTTCCCAACAGGGTGTGAGTTTCAGGATTCTCAAAACTTGATTTATCTGTTGTTTTTTAATACATCCATGTGAATGTGCCTTTAGTTTATTGCTGCAGGCACAAAACAACATTTTTAGTCCTAGACGCTTCTTCTCGCACTGCTCTTAAAGATATGTCCTTGGTTTTCTATTGTTAAAATGTGCTATCTTTGCTTTACAACATTGTAATATGATATTTTAAGTTGCTATCTTTGTGCAAGGTAATAAGTAAATGAAAATGTAAAATGCTAACATCTGCTGTGGCATTTTGATTTTAAACCAAATCTGTGCACAATATTCTCATTGGTAAGTGAATTAACATTTTCACGTAACTATGAAAGATACAGTTTTAATATCTTCTTTGAAGTTATCTCTTGAAGTCATGTACAAAATATCAAATGAGAATTATAACAGAACACTATTTCTTCTCTCTTTTCAGATTTTGGACAATATCAAAGACAGGGAGTGAGTGCTGTGCCTTCCCTCCCAGTTAAATTGGTGCTCCAGCCAGTTAGCGAGACAGCCCTTTACTTATAGTGAACTGAAGGTTATCAAGGAAAGCCTCAAATCTCAAATCACCTAAGGTTCTTGATCATTGGTTGGCACTTCTATACAGAATTCCACATTTCACATGCATTTCTCATTGCCTGCAATATATTCTAACTTTTGTAACTTTTCTTAGAATCTCTTCTTTCTTTTCGACCTCTTTTTAACTGTCATTATCTGATGGAAGAAGAAAAATGTAAACTATTATATGCTAAGGTCCTAATAAAAGATATTTGATTTATCACATCACTATAATCACGCCAATGGATAGGATGTCAATTTCAGTGAAGTGAGTCTAGGTTGGATCTCATTTAAAGATATTCAGTGGTGGAATCTTTAGGGATTTTTTTTTTCATTTAAGGTACTAAACAGATTTTAAAGGCAGCCTTGGAGGAGAGCTCTGCACTATATAGGAGGACAGGTACCTGAGGTCCTTTAACTTCAAAACAATTTGGTGGTTACATATCTGTGCCCCACTTAATTATCCTCTCTTCTTTTCTTTTCTTTATCTGCAAAAAAAAGTTACTAATATAAGTTCTTATTTTAAAAATATGTGCTCATTGAAAAAAACCTTACAAATATCAACATGAAAAAAGAAAAACCCAGGCCGAGCGTGGTGGCTCACGCCTGTAATCCTAGCTCTCTGGGAGGCCGAGGCGGGTGGATTGCCCGAGGTCGGGAGTTCGAAACCAGCCTGAGCAAGAGCAAGACCCCGTCTCTACTATAAATAGAAAGAAACTAATTGGCCAACTAATATATATAGAAAAAATTAGCAAGGCATGGTGGCGCATGCCTGTAGTCCCAGCTACTTGGGAGGCTGAGACAGAAGGATCGCTTGAGCCCAGGAGTTTGAGGTTGCTGTGAGCTAGGCTGATGCCACGGCACTCACTCTAGCCTAGACAACAAAGCGAGACTCTGTCTTAAAAAAAAAAAAAAAAAAAAAAAAAAAAAAAAAGAAAAACCCTACAATCATACTGATCATAAATAATCTTTATTGTTTGGGTATAGCTCCATATACATTTATTAATCAACTTTTTTATTTTATAAAAATGCACACTATATATAATGCATATGTATTTGCATACATTTATATTTCAAAATATGTCTCAGGATATACCAGGATGTATTTTCATTTACCATTTAGCACCTATTATTATTATTTTCCAAGTATAGTTTTGGGCACCTGGAATACAGTAGTGCTCAAAACAGAAAAATCTCCTCTCTTAGAGCTCACATTCTAGTGATATGGGATACACAATGAAAAAACAAAGAACTATATAATTATATATTGTCAGGACCATGAATAAAATATGACACAGTAAGGAAATAGAAATTTACAGTGGGGCAAGGCCTGCCTGATAACAGATGATATGTCAGCCAAACCTGAAGAAAATGATGCAGCAAGCAATGCAAATATCTGGGGGAAAAATCCGTTCAGACAGAAGTAACAAATGAGAAGGCCCTGAAGGTGCTTCTCCTCCTTTATTGTGTTTAGAAAATAGCATAGACGCCTATGCTGCTGGAAGAAACAAGGAAGGCTGATAGCAGATGCAGGAGATAGAGTCTGGAGTGAGGAAAGGGACAGATTGGAAGCCATTGTGGGGCTTTGAACAGATTAATAACATAATCATGATCATACTTCATTTTAGAATTGTCACTCCGGCTCTTTGTAGATTAGACTACAGAGGGGCAAGTTTGGGGATAGAGCAAGCTAGTCAATGATGTTAGGCAAGAGAGGATGGTGGCTTGAGGTGCCTGTGGAAAATTGAGAGGTACTACATTCCTTATATTTCTAAGCAACAGCTAACAGAATTAGCCAAGAGAAAGAGAGTAATAAATAGTGAATACAAGATTTTCTGCCTAAATAAATGGTTGAATGGAGTTATTATTTTCTGAGACAGGGAAAGCCAGTAGCTCAGCAGGTTTAAATAGAGAAACAAAGGTTTGGTTCAGAGCATGTTAACTTTAAGATGGCTATTAAATGTCTAAGAAAGACAGCAAATACTTTGTTAAATGACAGTGGAGTTGAGGCAGATATCTGTATTAGAGATATAGAGTAGGGAGTCTCCGGCATAAAGTTGGTATGTAAAGCCATAGGACCAAAGGAGATTACCTAGAGACTGAGTGTGAATCTGGACTGAGCAGAGCCGGCACTCCAGTACTGAAACTCAATTCAATGTGTAACTCTCTGTTAAGATTTCAGTGCTTATTGACAACCTTTTATAAAACAATTTCCTTTTCTAACTTTGACTCACATCTCATTCATCTGTAATTCAAAAAATTTAGTTTTTCAGGAAAGTTAAACCAATTCTTTTTTTAGCTGAAAAAATCTTTTGGTTGCCTTCAGAAATTCATGAATATTTGGTTGAATTTATTTCTATTAAAATATTCTCTCAACTCCATACAATTCTCTAAGAATCAAAGTCTAAGAGCAACTGGAGTTTTGTTCTTATGCATTTAATCCATAACTTCTGTTTAAATACTTTCAGGATTTATGCATGTGCATGTACATACATTGTGTATACTGAATATATAGCTCCCCTATAAAATCCCATGCCTAATCCCTGGAATTTGTAAGTGTTATATTGTAAATAGAATTTTTCAGAAGTCATTAAGTTAAAGATCTTGAGAAGGGGAGACAATCCTGAATTATGCAGGTAGGCACTAAATTAAATTACATGTAAACTTATAAGAGGAAGACAGAGGGAGATTTGGCACAAAGAAGGAAAGAAGGCAATGTGACTACAGGCAATGAGATCAGAGTGATGCAGCCACAAGCCAAGGAATGCCAGCAGCCACCAAATGCTAAAAGAGACAAGGAATTAATTCTTCCCTAGAGCCTAAGGAGGGAGGATAAGCCTAACACCTTGGTTTCAACTCAATGAAACTGATTTCAAACTTCTGACTTCCAAAACTGTGACAGAATACATTTATATTTTTTAATCCATCAAATTTGTGTTGTTTTGTTACAGCAGCCATGGGAACTGATACACATATATAAAATTTCACCAAAATATATCTAAATATTATTTATCTAAAAATAATTTTGTCAGGATTTTCAAAGAGATTTTTAATCTGAATGTTCAAATATATTATTTGGTGAATTTTCAGATATATGTCTTTTATTTTTGCTCTGCTCTGTTCTCAACTACTTTAGTCCTATTATAAATGGGCCAGATTAGCTGAATTTGTCCTACTTTAGCCTCATTTTAATTTTTATTTGTTCCTTTCCTCAGAAATATCCTAATTTGGGAAAATTTTCTTCAGTGCTTGCTCCTCCTTCCAAATTTGTCTTGTGTACCTAATTCATTCTTATTATTATTATCAAAATATATTATTGTAATTTAATAATTTTGTTTTGCATTTCATATAGGTGTTCTTATTTCAACTGATTTTTTATGACTCACTGTTACAGTTTCATAAATGTCAAAACATTTCTTTAATTCTTTGAAAATAAATTCTCATACATTAATTAACATATTAAAAATGTCCCATTATTTTTACACTAAAAGAATTTCAGAGGTAGGTAATTTTTGGTTACAGTCATTCCCTTTAAATGTATCATTTTTTTCTATCAGTCTGTATTAGTTCAGTGTTATATAAACATTGAGATAAGTTTTGGCAGAAATTTCTGGTCAAATTCTCCAGACATAGGGAAAAGGAAAAGAAACAGATTATATTTAAATATGACTTTAATTTATCAATGAGGGAATTCAACATCTTGAAGGGTCTAAGAAAATATTCTACTGGAGGGCTCTGCCACAGAAAAGATATTTTTCTGGGTTCCAAAGAGTTTCTCCTCCAAGATAGGTGTGATAGACAGAAAATTGCCTTAGTAATGCTCCATTTCATGTTAGTTTGTGCTTATTTATTCTATTTAATTTTATTTCAGCCTCAAATGACCATAGTTATTGGGACTTACCTTCAGAGGTCTGTTCACCTTTTTTCTAACTCAGTTTTCAGTCCCAGGACTATGATTAGTTTAAATGGTAGAGTTCAAATTCTACTCACCTGCAGTGGTATAGATTTTTTAAATCTTAAAAATATAAAAAAATATATAGGTTGGAATTATGTGTCACTACAACTCAGAAATTTCTATCTGCTAAAAAAGAAAAAAACCCTGTATATCCTCAAAGTTATAGAAAAATCAGAGTGTCAGAAATCTTTCATCAAAATCTCAAAGATAAATAACACAGCTACAGTGTAAATAGCATAGCTAAGGGATATTTACTGGTGATCACAATATTGTTATTAATTGTTCTATTTAAAAAGACATGCAAAATATCTGTTAGCAATTATTTTTACTGAATCATGTCAATACAGTTTTGTTCAATGAGAAATCTACCAAGGATTTTATTTCCTTATACTATACTTAATAATTCTGACATAGTCATAATATGCTTATATGTTCAGTATCATTTAAAGACTTCTTTTGTTATTTATTGAAGTGCGCGTTTGTTTTGTTTTGTTTTTTTCAATTAAAGGTCAGGTGGCATGATGCTAACCCTGAATTAGAATAAATCAACTCTTTTTGCTCAGACATTTTCAAGTTACCAATGATACTTCTTATATTATTTTAAGATAGCATTCGTTGATGAAGGTCAAGGTGAATAAGTAGGGATGCCTAAGCTAAGAGATTTTAAAAGCTATAACTAAATATAGAAGGTCTCTTGAATGTAATAATTTATTTCAATAACAAACTAAGGAAATGATGTCTTAATTCAATATGTCATAAAAAAAATCCTGTCTTACACAATATTTCTGGAAATTATTGTTCCAAAAATTCAACTCAAATTAAGAAACCAGCACAGGATTGATAGGAAAATACTGGAATTAAAAGGAGAAAAACAGGAAACTAAAGAAAAGACATAAAATACTAGGTAGAAAAGAAAAATAATTTAAAGGACAAGATAAAAATTGTAACAAAATATATTTTCATTTAATTAGAAATGATTACTAATGAAACAAGATATGACATAAATCAGTAGTCAAAGCACAGATATAATAATTCAGGAAAGATATGGTAGATAACATAGATGATGCATGAATTAGCAGAGCAAGTGGAAGAAGTAGAAGGGAAAAAATAAACTTTCAGTTATAAAGCCTACATTAGGAGGAACATAAACAAAAACAGTCATGGATGAAAACAAAATGAAAATATGATAGCACCAAAAAAATAAGCTAAATAGAATAACAGCAAGAAAATAGAAAAACTAGAACAAACCAAACTTGAAGATAGAAGAAGAAATAAGAAATAACAAAGATTAGAGCAGAACTAAATGAAATCGAAACAACAAAAATAATACAACATATCAATGAAAAAAAATTCTTTGGGAAGATAAACAAAATTGATAGACCACTAGCTAAATTAATCAAGAAAAGAAAGGAGAGAATTCAAAGAAACTCAATCAGAAACGAAAAAGAAGACATTACAATTGATACCACAGAAACGCAAAAGCTCATTCACTATTACTATGAACACCCCTATGTGCACAAAGTATAAAATCCAGAGGAAATGGAAAAACTCCTGGAAACATACAACCTCCCTGATTTTGAATCAGAAAGAAATAGAAAACCTGAACAGCCCATTAATGAGTAGCAAGATTTAATCAGTAATAAAGCATCTCCCAATAACAACAACAACAAATGGCCATAACAGGAAGGTTCAACATATGCAAATCAATCAATGTGATTCACAAAATAAACAGATTAAAGACAAAAATCATTTGATCATTTCAATATATGTAGAGAAACATTTGTTAAAATCCAGCATCCCTTCAAATAAACTAGGCATAGCAGAAACATACCTCAAATTAATGAAAGTTATATAGGACAAATCCACAGGCAACATTATACTGACTAGGTAAAAGTTGAAAGCTTTCCTCCTACGCACTGGAACAAGATAAGGATACCCACTTTCAACACTTCTATTCAACATAGTACTAGAAGTTCTGTTAGAGCAATTGGGCAAGAAAAAGAAATAAAGGGCATCCAAATTGGAAAAAAAGAAGTCAAACTATCTCTGTTTGCTGATGATATAATTTTATACCTACAAAACTCTAAAGAATCCTCCAAAGGATGCCTAGATTTGATAAATGAATTCAGCAAAGTCTCAGGTTATAAAATTAAAGTACACAAATCAGTAGCATTTCTACACACTAATGACAGTCAAGCTGAAAATCAAATCAACAGCTCAAAACTTTACACTAGGCAAGCGTTCTACCAAAGTTCTTCAATAACACCCACCCTTAACATTTCCAGGCCCAAATGGCTCTTTTATGTTCTGTTGTGCACAATTTCTGAGATATCAACCAACTCATTGATTCTTTTACAAGAAAGAAAAATAGCCAATAGTACTTCTTACATGCAAATGCAATCTATATTCTTTTTCCAAAAAAAAAGTTAACATGGTCACTTACAGTTTTCTTCAACAATATCTGAATGTGTCTATATCCTAGGTTGTTGGAATAGATAAAATGGAAGTTAGGACCTGCCTAAAGTCCATACCATCTCCCCATCTCATAAGATAATGGAAAAGAAGCACCAACATTTTAGTATTATAACCACACCCAGACATAATCCCTTTAACATGACCCAAACATACTCCTTTCTTCTTAACCATTGATTAGCTAAAAGAGGAGGGAATAACAAAAGGCAAAATATCAAAATAGGATTCCCAGAGAGATTCTTTATCAGAGTCTCAAATCTGTTTTCTGATCAAATTAGATCTAGCCCTCAGTATACTGGCTTCTGCAGTTTCTTAATAAAACAAGTATGACTATTAGACACAGGATATTACATATGACATTTTTTTGTTATACAGCAAGACTTTCTCAGTAAAGAAAGCAATGCCTTGTTTTACATTTTGGCTCACGTTCCTTCTTTCTATTTTCAACTCCAGCACTCAGAAAGAAGATCTTATTTAGAAGAGCACTGTGATAGTGTATGCCTGGAGAATGACTTTAGGTCAAAGTCAGTGACGCTTAGATCAGAGATGAAAATGACAATAGTGAGACTGTCATGCAAATATCTGAGGGAGAGCACTGGAGGATAGTGCAAAAACCCCAAAGCAAAAATAAAGTTATTGTGTTTAAAAAAATATTTGAACTTAGAAAGGGTAAGAAAAACCACAAGAGATGAAGTTGAATCATGTAGAGTCTTGTAAGAACATTAGCACTTTGCATTTTATTCTAAATTCAGTGGAGAACTATTAGGAGGATAATGAGCATGGGAATTAAATGATCTGATTTAGATTTAAAAAGATCACTCTGCTATGTGGCAAATGGATTCCTGAGAAAAGTAGTCCTAGCAGAAGCAGGGAGACCAATAAGTAGACTATTGAAATAGTCCAGACAAGAAATGATTGTGGCTAGAAAAAGAATAGGAGTAGTATTCCAGGTTCAGATAAGAAACTGGAATATATTTTGGAGGTATAGGCATCAGAGATTTTTAATGTACTGAGTATGGAGTGTGAAGGAAATAAGTACTTGAGAATGACTAAGATGTTTTGTTTGATTAACTGAGCATATTATGGTGCACTGAAATGAGATGAAGAAGCTTAGATGGGGGAGCTCAGGAGGTGGAACAAATTTGTCAGCTGAGGGTGTAATTCAAATGTTCTGCTCTGGACTTGCGTATAATTTACATTGCTTATATTGAAATGAATCCAATACTTGTTAGGATAAATTATTAGATCCTTAATTCTGATCTAAGACTGTCTCTTCAACCACATCTCTAGTTAATCTCAACAAACACATAAATCTCATCTTCCAAAGAAAAGTGTTGTTCTATTTCCCTTTGTCCAAACTACTTCACATCTTGTATACCCTAAGAATTTGTCAGTTTCTTTCTGTAAGGGTCAGCTTACAGGGAAAGGGTCAGCTTTCCCTGACCTTTGTCAGGCATAAGCCCTTCCCCTCAGCAGTAATATTTCACTTTATTCATATCTTTTAATAGAAGGTATTAATATCATACTGACATTCTTACTAGCTCCATCATGAGCCCGTGAAGGGTGAGTCTATATCTAATTCATATTAAGGTTTCTAGAAACAAGCATAAAATATCACTAAAAACAAACGTTTGAATGCACTCACACTAACATACAGCTCACAGGCAGTATTTTCATTCACACTCCTGCTTATAAATAGTAATCACTCTCTCTGGATAAATTTTAAAGTAGGAAGGACAAATGTATAGTTAGAAAACAAAGATATGTTTCCAAAACTAATAGCAAAAATATGGCTTTTATCAAAGCAAACCTTTTTTTAAACATATTTTATTTTTATTGTAGAAACATTTCATTTTAGGTGGAGAAATAGAAGTATTGTCTTCAAGTTTTCTCAGTTCCCATTCCTTTAGTGGTAGTAGTGTTCCGTGAAGGAACTCATTATTTCCATACTAAATTTGCACATTTATAATTAAACCAAAGTGGTTTCCTCCCAACTTGCAGATATGGGTCAAGAATCTAACAGTGATTCAGAAACTAAAAGGCAATGATAGCAGTAGGTCTGGCTTGATCGTGGGACCCATTGCAGGGAAGGATGAGTGCCAGCTGAATGAGTATGTGCTCTCTCTTCACATCTTTTACAAATGTTGGGGTCTGCCAAAAATCTGTATATTGCTGGCAGGCAAGCAAAGCCAATCCAAGCACCTGTGTTGCAAAACTCAGCAATTTTGTGATTGCCACTACTGATCCATCTGTGAGGCTGGTACTTGCCACATGTCAGTTGACTCACATAAAGTGAGTTGGAAGAGAAATTCCATTAGATAGGAAGGACAGCAAAATTAATCTATCGTTTGTTCTTCTTTGTAATTGAAAAATATAGCAAATATAGATGGAAAGTGATGATTAGAACAAATCAGAATTTTAATTTAATTTAAAAAACTAAATAATTTTGCATAATTTGAGGAACAAAGACTTTACTTATTTTAATGACTTGTTATGCACAGTTGAAATCAAGAGTCACTAGATCAGAAAAGAGGTACAAAAATGATGTTTTAATAAGAATCCCAAACAGTAGATGAGGTTTATTGTCTTAGATTCTTAAATAACAAAACTCTCATTGAGGCTCAAAAAACTTTCGTTTTGATGTTAGAATTTGCTTGAGCTGAAGATATTAATGCAGCATTATCAATGAAAAGACTTAATAAAGATATGAATAGTGCGAACAATTTATGAGAAAATGTTGAAACTTCCCATAAATTAGAGGGCAATTTTGGGAGACACATTTTAGTCTGCCAATATGCTAAGAATGGCTGGACACGGTGAATCATGCCTGTCGCCCCAGCACTTTGAGAGGCCATGGTGCTTGAGTGGGGAGTTCCAGACCAACTTGGACAACGTAGCACAACACTGTCTCTATAAAAAATAAGAAAAATTTGCCTGGCGTGTTGTCACAGGCTGATAGTCTCAGCTAGTCAGCAGGTGGCTAAAGTAGAAGGATTACTTGAGCCCAGGAGTTCAAGGCTGCAGTGAGCTATGATTGGGCAACTGCACTCCAGCTTGGGCAACACAATAAAACTGTATCGCTAAAAAAAAAAAAAAAAAAAAAAAAGTGCTAACTATGTGCAAATCAAAAATAATGTGCTAATAGCAATTATAACTTATATTTATTTTTAATTGATTTTTTTTTTGAGACAGAGTCTTGCTCTGTCATCTGGGCTACAGTGACATGGCATCAGCCTAGCTCACAGCAACCTCAAAGTCCTGGGCTTAAGCGATTCTCCTGCCTCAGCCTCCTGAGTAGGTGTGAGCTACCACGCCCAGCCCACTTAGATTTAATTTATGAGCATGTGCCAGAGGAGAGGGTACACATATTTTATTTTAAGCCTCTTAAAGCTCTTAAGGTTAAAAAACTGGCACTCAGAGAAGTTACCTATCTTAACCACTCAATAAAATGACCTATTTAGTATTTTTTAAAGTCAGTTTTATTTCCCTTATTCCTTTTCGTGGCAGTATTCATAAAATTGCTTATTATACTACATAAACATCTAAGTCCCTAAACTATTGAGACAGTACAATCCAATAATATTGTATTATGAAGTACATGTACAATACTGTGCTAGCTGAGAAAAATCAATAGAACATAAAATACCCATTGAATAAGTCAATGAGTAATCTGAAGGATAAAAATTAATATTTGTCATGATAAGATTCAGATGAAAATGATGAATTTGGATTTTAAATAGCAAGATTTTTGGCCAAATCAATTAAATGACAAAGATAATAAATGCTTCTCATATTTGCTTTAGTCTCTTCAACTTTTAAAAAAGCATGTGTTAAAATAAATTTTTAAAAAATGCACACCACATATCTTGGTGTAATGAATTTATGGATAATGTATATTTCAGAATTTTGCTCTTCCGTATTTCCACAATGCGTATCTATTCATAGTAGACCTAAATACCTGAAAGCAATATTTAAGGTTCCCCATCATAAATAATGAGCAAGGTACACATTCAATGAACTAGAATATTCAAGGTTAAATGAATTTAAAGCAATGTAAAATATTATTATGAAAATAGTAAGAACAGAGATTCTTCTAGATACTCAAGTGCATAGAAATATTAACAACTGAGAATGCATTCTTCATGTTTGGTGGTGCTGATTCACCAGGGGTAATTTTTTCCAACATTTTAATAGAATATTTTTCAAACATACAGAAAAGTTGAAATGATTTTACAGTACACATTCACATGTATACTGTCAGTTCTTCAATTAACATTTCACTGTATTTATTTTATCACATATCCCTTCATCTAGATTAGTATAAACTTCTCTCTAATCACTAATTTATCTATCTTATTGTTGATGCATTTCAAAGAAATTTACAGACACCAGTATACCTCCTACACATACTACAACATGCATATCATTAACTAGAATTCAATATTTGTTTTAGTGTTCTTGTCACTATTGTTTTTTGAAGTAAATTTTACATAAAACTAAATGCATAAATCTTCAGTGCTTCTTTCAATGAATTCTCACAAATGCATCTAAATCTTAGTTTTAAAATGGTGTATCAAAGCAATCAAGTCCTATAAAAAAAAATAAAATAAAAAAATAAAATAAAATGGTGTGAACTCATATTAAGCTCATCATTGTGTTATTTTCTCAGTGTCTTTATAGGTTGGTACATTAAAGGCTATAAATGAGCCAACATTGATGAATGGCATTTTATGAGCACTTTCACAATTTGTATTACATTCTAAGTCACAAACAACAGATATCAACACAGGTGGATCTAAACCTTTTCTACCTAAGCAGAAAAATACTACTAAAAATACATTCAGTTTACATGTTTCAATTGAAGAGCATAGAAAAAAAGCACTAGGAAGTGTCAGGAGCCAGGTTTCAAAACAAGTGGAAGCAAGGACCTAGGTAATAACTAGGATCATTAAACCTGGTTAAAGAAACATTGAATGCTGCAGTAGGAACCACCACCACCATTGACTGGGATAAGATCGTTCTGACACAACTATCTGAGCTGGTATGGCCCACCACCAAAATGACTTTATTCCTATTTGTGGTAACTCTACATTGTGATGCATATCATTGAGGAATGCCCCTTATTGGCCCATTTAGGTTACATCTGTTCCATTTAGATTACTGAATGTAAGAACCTAACAATTTTTAGTTTTAATAGTGTGTGTAGTGGCATGTGGGATCTTAGCTTCCAATCAAGAACCATAAAGAAAGAAAATTTCTAAATATTAAAGGGAAGCTCATATGATTGGCACCCCAAAATTACAAATATTCACCGAGCATACATAATTTCATTTTTTTTACTAAACAATCCTATAAAGTCATAACCAAGGTGTACAGAGATAGAGAAAAGAGCAATATACTTTTCCTACTTTCACACGCCACTTAGTACAATGCTTCTGACATGAGAGTCTCCAGTGGATGCCAGTTGTGTGCCTTGTAATTCTATTCTGATGCTATATTCCTGCAGATAGTGTCAGATCCCACAGGTTGAGGGTTCAGTCCCACAGGACTGCCCCTACTTCACATGCCAATCACAAGTAGTAGGTTGTCACCTATACTTCTGACCAATTGGCTATCAATCAGGGTTCAAGCAACCACCTCCTCTGTTTTAATTAATTTGCTAAGACAGCTCATAGAACTCAGCGAAATGTTTACTGGTTTATTAATAAAAAATACAAATAAACAACCAGACGAAGAGATAGGACAAGGTATGGAAGGATCCCAGATTCAGGAGCTTCTGCCCTGTGAAGTTGGTGCTTGCCACTTTCTCAGTGTGCTGATGTATTTGCCAACTAAGAAGCTCTCTGAACCTCATAGATCAAGGATTTTTGTGGAGGCTTCATCACATAGGTATGATTGATTATCAATTCTATTTCCAGCCCCTCTCCCTTCTCCAGAAAATGGGGAGCTTCAAGCTTCTAATCATGGGCTAGTCTTTCTGGTTAACAGTCTCCATCCAGAATCCCACCAACAGTCACCTTATTATAGCAAAATACACTCCTATCACCCAGGAAATTCCAAGGGATTTAGGAGTTCTGTCAAGGATCAAACATTAGAACAAAAGATTCTCCTAGCGCTCCTGTCACTCAGGAAATTACAAGAGTTTTAGGAGCTCCGTGCCAGGACAGAGATCAATATGTATACTTCTCTTATTTTACATAGGGCAAGCAAATGTTCTTATTTTATGGATTTTTTTTTCAGACAACAAATGCTTTGTGAACTTATTCTGGTTTGATTAGTGAACTCCTGTTAGATTAGAACAGTGAGAGCTCCCCCTCTGGACACAGTGGGAAGGCTGCAGGACCTGTTGAGGTTAGACTAGAGATGGTACCAGACCAATACAAACTGGGCCAAGTAGTTCTTTAGCAAGGATTCCAGACATTTAATCGCTATTATGGCACCCTTCCACGATAGAGAAGTCTAAACTTAAAAGCTAATGGCAGCCTTTCTCAGCTATGAGACGAAGTTGATCAGCAGAAAGAGTGAACAAGGAAATGGGCCAAAGTGATAACGAAAGAGAAAATCCTGAGGACAGTCACATGATGGTTCCAGTTATTTTCCTGAGATCTGGCCACATGAGGCCTTGTGAACTGTAAATTACCCTTATATTCTATTCTAGTCATACATTTTCCTTTTGATTAAGCAATTCCCAGTGGGTTTGTTATTTTCCAGTAAGAGTAATAATAATTATATTAATTATAGCTAGATGATCCTGATCTTAAGCCTCCTTTCACCCTACATTGCAGAAATATATCAAAATTTATTAAGTATGGATGTCAATATTTTCTAACTATAATACAATCTTTCATATAATTAATACTAACTTTATTCCCTTCATAATAAATAATAGAACACTGAGTTTTTCCTAAAGCAAGGAATGCCTGCTTGTACTTTCATAAGTAGGTGTGAAACCAAAAGGGGATCAAGAAGTATAAAAGAAACATCTCATCTTCATTTAAATTATTATCAATTTTATCTTCTCCACCCTGTTTCTATGAAACATTAGTAAGGCTGTAAGTCTAAGCTCTTATGTGATTGTAAATGTACATAGCTTTCAGAGTCTACGAAAATTGTCTCCAAATATGGCATTTTCTTGCTACAAGTAATGTGCCTATGATAGGCAATAACTTATCTCTGCAAGCTCGAATTCCACAATAATTTATTCCAGGGCCTTGGCAGCTAATGCTTCGACCACTATTAATAGAAAACTGTGCAAGTGGTGTAGGTGGTACTTTCAGTTTAGTAATACTGTAGTTAATTTCTTTAAATTATAAAAGTATTTATAAATCACATCTTTACAAAGCTGCTAAAATTGTGTAGGCAGAAACCAGTTATCTCCTTATCTCAGAGCCTTCTAAATTGTATCCACTCCTGAAATCTGTACAATCAATTATACTCTTCTTACTAATTCTGTGCGTGACCCTCATCTGTCACTTTGTGTATTGTAAAATAACTGATTATTTTTATGACTTATGATTAGGTATTCCTTTGTTATTCCAATTACTCTATAGCAGGTTTTGTTACAGAGGGCTTGAGGGCTTGATACTATCTGGATTCCTACGCTGTATCCCAGCACTGGGAGTAGCATTTCCAAATTTTGCCTTTATGAATTCTCCACATTTATGTGATACTAGTATCACTATATCAGCTGTATCATGCTCAATGTTGGCACAGTATACCTTCTCTCATCCTTCTATTTCAGCTATGCTGTGTTCTAATAAAGCATTATTTATGGAGTCTGAAATTAAAATTTCCTTTAATATTTCACATCATACAATATTTTCTTCTTTTTATTTGTTCTCAATCACTTAAAATGTAAAAACCACCTTCAGCTTGTGGGCCATACAAAAATAATCAGTGGGCCTAGTTTACCCCACTGGGCAGAGCTTTGAGATTTTGTTGAGATAGAATTTACAAGCAATAAGATGTACAAATTTAAGTGTATACCCCAAGAAGTTTGACAAATTTGCAGACCTGCAAAACTACCATTTGAATAAAGATAAATAAATATTTTCATCACTCTGAGAAAAATAACATTTGTCTTTTTAGAGAAACCCCCACCAAGGGCAACTGCTATTGAGATGCCCCTCAGATTATATTAGTATTAATATTTGATGTTCTAGAAATTTAATTGAATAAAATTGTACAATGTGTTCCTCCAACAGTAATTGTGAATTTCTTTAATTTTCCCTTAGGTTTTGTTAGTTATTGCTTCATGTTTTGTTGAAACTCTATTATTAGGTATATGCAAGTTTAATATTTGTAGATCCCCTGATTAAATTGACTCATCTCATCAAGAATGGTTCTAATACCTGGGATTACCCCATGACCTGAATTTTACTTCATTTGATGTTAGCATAGCCATATCAGCTTTATTATGATCTGTGTTTACATATTAATAATATATCTTTTCCCATGTTTTTACGTTCATCTTTTCTGTTTTCATGTTTTAAATGCATCTCTGGTAAACTCTATGTAAATGAGTCTGGCTTATCCCATTTGATGATCTGACTCTTAATTGGATTATTAAGTCTACTTATATGTAGCACAATTATTGATGTTTGTGTTTAATTAGTCTTTTCTGTTATTTATGTTCTAATTTCATTCCTGTTCTGTGTCTCATTGTTCCTCCTTCTCTGCCTTCTTTAAAAAAAATAGACCATTTACATCATTCCATTTTACCTCCTATGTGAAACTTTATTAACTCTTTCAATTAGATTTATAGTGATTATTTAAAAAATTACAACATGCTTCCTTAACTTTTAAGTTATCTTGAATTAGTACCATCTCCCTGTACATAAAATGCAAGAATTTACAGATCAAAATAGTAAATATTTGTAGTCAGTCAGCAATCAATTCTTATAGGTTTTGCTTATCTAAAGTTACTTTATTTTACCTTCATTTTTGAAGTATACTTTCACTGTATATAAAATTCAAAATAAGTAGATTTTTGTTTGTTTGTTTTTTGTTTTGTGAGGTTTTTTTCTTTTTTTTTTGGAAGCACTTTTAATGTCATCTCATTGCTTTCTGTCTTCCATTACTTCTGTTGAAAAATTGAGAAATTAGTAGTCTGTTTATTATTTCTTTATTTTATGCATTGCCTCACTTTTTTTTAAATTTTTTTATTGGCTGCTTTCAAGATATTCTCATTATATCTGAGTCTTAGTAACTTGACTATGCTGTGACTATGCTGACATGGTTTTCATCGTATTGATCCAGCTTGGGATTTTCTTTCTTCTTGGATGTGTGAATAAATGTTTTTAAGAACTTTTGAAATTTTTAGCCAGTGTTAATATTTTCACATGTTCAATCCTCCTTCTGGAATGCCAGATACTTTAGGCTTCTTGTTATTGACCTCTAAGTTACCGGGGTTCTGTTCAATAGGCAAAAAAGAATCATCAGAATTTAGGAGCTCCGTGTGCCCGGCCTCATCAATGTCTTTGTCCAAATCCACATCTCAACTTACAGGACATCGTTTTTTTCCAACTAATGCTCTCATTTTAATAGTAGATACCCTGTGATTCTGAGAGCTTAAATTTAATCATAATTCAGCCAGTTGCATAAGGACTTATATTTGACACAATCTCAGCCCACTTGCTACAAGAAAGAAGATTCTCCCTTAGAAACTCTTCCAGGGGTGGGGAACCTGCAGCCTTGGCGCCACATGTGGTCTTCTGGATCCTTGAGTGTCACCTTTGACTGACTCTAAATCTTACAAAACAAATTCTTTTAGTAAAGGAGTTGTTCTGCAAAGTTTAGATTTTGTCAAGGGACTGCAGTTGGAGTTCTGGGGAGCCACATGTGGCCCTGAGGCTGCATAATAGACTATTTATTTGAAAGGAAATTTGAATCCCTGAGCCCATCCTTTTTTTTTCATCACCTTGTCTAACAACATTAGAATCAACCAACCAACATCATTATATTCCTTATTTTTCCATAAATGTTTCAAAGTACCACATTTAGAATCACCAAATTCCTTGTCTCTTATTAGAAGTATCCAATGAAGGTATTTTACATAGCTCTATAAGTAGTTTATGTTATGGAATATCAGTATTCTCTGTAGTATTGGAAGTAGACTCCTTAAAATTTTTAGTCTACTTAAATTAGAGAGCCAATTCCAGAGACACCAAAATGAATTAAGAAAACTCATCCTTAAAATTCTTTTTCTCTAGACTCAGCCTTGATACCAAAATCTATATTAGTTGGGGTTTTCCAGAGAGACAGAATCTATAAGATAGGTAGCTAAATAGATGAGAGGTGACTTATTAAGGGAATTGCCTCATATAATGACGGAATCTGAAAAGTCCCACGATAGGCCATCTGCAAACTGGATAACCAAGGAGACTGGTGGTAGACTCAGTACAAGTCCAAAAGCCTCAGAGCCAGGAAGGCTGCTGGTGTAACTCTTAGTCTGAAACTGAAGGCCTAAGAACACAAGGGGTTGCTGGTGTAAGTCTCACAGTTCAAAGGTTAGAAATCCTAGAGCTCTGATGTCTAAGGGCAGGAGAAGAAGGTTGTCTCAGAAGAGAGAGAGTGAGCAAATTCATCCCCCCCTCCTGTTTTGTTGTTGTTGTTGTTCTATCCAGAACCTCAGCCAGTTGGATAGTGTCCATCCACATTGAGGGCAGATCTTACCTACTTGGTCCACCAACTCACATGCCAATCTCCTCTGGAAATACCCTCATGGACATACCCAGAAATAATGCGTTACCAGCTTTCTAGGTATCTCCTAATCCAGTCAAGTTGACACCTCAACCATCACGCTGTACTTCAGATTAGATAGTTTCTATTAACTGGTCTTCCAGCACATTCACTCTTTTCTCTGAGATGTTCTGTCACCAATATCATTCAATAATTTTATTTCAAATACTGTACCTTTTAAGTTCTAAGATTTCTGCTCAGCAGTTTTAAAAAAGATTTTCTCTCTCTTTTGAAATTCCATGTCTTCACTATTATGTTCATTTTTAATGATAAATTATTTAGCATATTTATCATGGTTATTTTGAAGTCCTTGCCTGCCAATCTGGATATTTTTTTTCCTATTTACTTGTTTTCATCTTTGATATGTTTCATGTTTTTCTGCTTCCTTACATTTCTAGTAAGTTTTATTATATGCTAAATATTATAGGTGATATGTTATAGAGTATCTTAATTTTATCATCATCTTAAGAGTGTAGAATTTTTCTACCTGGCCGTTATGGTGGATTTCCTCTATACTATGAAGGCTTTTGGTTTGGCTGCATTAGGGTAAATCTATATTAGCTCTACATCTTGAGAAAGGCTCTTATCCCTAAAACATTCCCTGTGTGTATTTCACTAGAATTTCTAGAGTGCTTGCCAAGAAATGCTAACTGCACAGAACTTAAGTTCTAAATTCTGACTTCCTAAGACTGGGAAGCTATTGAATGTCTGGTCACTTATTTTACCATTCTAGCTATTGTTTTCCAATTAGTTCCTTAAAGTTGAGTTATTTGATCAGAAGTTTGATTACATATGATGGTTTCACTATTTTTTCCATGTTATAATAGCTTTTATTTTTTTCCTTTGTATATAATAACTTATTTAAGTATTCACATCCTCCCCGTAAATTTTACCCGGTGATTTTAGTATCCATTGTTATTTCTTACCTGGAGAATTATAATTATTATAAAAGTGATTGCAACTTGGTAATATTCTAATTCTGTGGTTCCTTTTATTTTTTATCTAGGCATTTTCTATAATTCTAGAAATCAAAATTTTTTAATACAAGAAAAGAGATTATCTATCTCTTCATTATTTTCTAAGAATTATGGGTCTCAAGAGTTTTTTTCTGGCCAGGTGCTGTGGTTCACGCCTGTAATCCTAGCATTCTGGGAGGCCAAGGCCGGAGGATTGCTCGAGGACAAGAGTTCGAAACCAGCCTGAGCAAGAGCGAGACCCTGTCTCTACTATAAATAGAAAGAAATTAATTGGCCACCTAATATATATAGAAAAAATTAGCCGGGCATGGTGGCACATGCCTGTAGTCCCAGCTACTCGGGAGGCTGAGGCAGCAGGATTGTGCTTAAGCCCAGGAGTTTGAGGTTGCTGTGAGCTAGGCTGATGCCATGGCACTCGCTCTAGCCTGAGCAACAAAGTAAGACTGTGTCTCAAAAAAAAAAAAAAAGATTTCTTTTTTCTTTGTAATGTAATATGTTAAAACTTTAACTATTATTATTGTTGATATTCAAATTGTTCAAATGTTGGCTATATAAGATTATCAGGCACCTGTAAGTTTTTTATATAGCATCAATTTTTTTTAGCATTTTTTTACTTTCTAGTGTAACAAGAATTTCCAGACTCATCTTTGTCTTTCCCTGTCTCAAATCTGAAATCAGTCATTATTATAATATCTTATCAATTTTCACATGCTGTGCTTCATTTTCTTTCAATTCAAAATAATTTAAAAATTTTCCTTGTGATATTTTTCCTTGATCCAAGAGTTATTTGTGTGTTGTTTAATTTCAAGAATAGGATTTTTTACACATACCTTTCTATTATTAATTTCCATTTCCTTTGCATTGTGCTTAGAGATCATATTTTGATTTATTTCAAGTTATTAAATTGATATAGTCTTAATTTATGCTCATAATATAATATATATTATAAAAAGTTTTGTACTTTTTTCAAAAATGTATATTTTTTTGTTGAGTTCAGTTCCAGAATTTCTGTTTGCTTCCTTTTTATGATATCCATCTCTTTGGTAAATTTCTCACTCATATACTGCATTGTTTTTCTTACTTTTGTATTGTTGTTTTTAGAATTCTTTTACCTCTAACTGAGCTTCTTTAGTATCATAAATTTGAATTCCTTTTCCAGGATTTTGTGAATTTCTTTTTTATTGGGATTTTTTGCTGGGGATTTATTGTATTCCTTTCAAGGTGTTATACTTCCTTGTTTTTTTTTTTAATGTTTATTGTGCCCTTCCATTAATATCTTATAAATTTTCATTATCACTTTTAAATGAGATCAAGAGTATTACCATTTCTGCCTATAACTCTCTTTTATGGTAATAACCCTGCTTATATAAACAATTAGAAAAACAGAAACAAAAATATGTGAAAACAGCTTTCAGGCATTGGACAATAGCCAACATAGGACTGTGATTACCAAGAAAAAAGAAACAAATCAAATGAAACTTATGATGGACATAGGTTTATTCACTAAAGGCAATTCCAAGGCTGTGGTACAAAAAAAAGAGTGACCAAACAAAGCCAACCAGTCTTAATATGTTGAAGAAACAGAGGTCATTGTTAGAGGAGGTAAAAAATGTTCAAATGTGTTGGGAAGAATATTGGAGAATTTACGGCACAGAGAGGGAGAGTGCTTGTGCTTAAGATAACTATAGAGAGGTCTCTTTGAATATTTATCTTATTATGGCTCTACACACTAAAGGAGTGAAATAGCATGAGGTGGTAGGTGTCTGAACAAGTCCTAGAGCTCAAAAATGCCAAGACACTAGGAAAAGTTCATATGTGGTATCACTTTAAGAGTTGGGCTAGTTATCTGTAGACTAAAGGATTCTCTGAACTTACCTTCACAATGCTTAATAGTCACCCTAAAATGATAGAGCTGACTGCAAGTAACTTACCTACATGCCAGAGCAAATTCCAAAACTCTTTAAAGAAAGAAAACAAAACCCAGCACCCAACACTGGTGAATTTTATTATATTTTAATTTCTTTATAAATATATCTCATTCAAATCCTACATCACAAAACTATCCTTTGCCTATTTCAGATTTGTATTTTTCTCACAGTGAGAACTGTGGTTATAAGTAATATAACTATATAGTCACCTATTTGCTCAATACATGCAAAATCATAACAATACCACTATCAAACACAAATTAACTCAGAAAACTCTCAAAATCTTTTTGTGGAAATTATTCTTACTAGAATATACTACATTTAGGACATAGAATCAAGGTATTGAAATTTTGTTACTTTGTTACAACAGAATATCATTTATCACATTTTACTTTGTGGAACTCATTTATGATCTAATATATGATCTATTTTTGTCAATATTTTGTAGGTACTTGAGAAAAATATTTATTTTTTATTTGGAGGTATAAATTTATATTTATCTATATAAGTATCTATGTAACCATCTGTCCATCTGATCTATTGTGTTAGTTAGGTTTTTTAGGCCTACTATATTCTTATGTATTTATTTTATGCACTTCCCTTGTCTTGTCCTGTGTTGAATTAAGGCTTGTATATTATATTCTTGCATCACTACTGTAGTTCTCTCCATTCTAAGTCACATCTTTTTCCTGTTATATTGATAAGTACTGCCAAATCTGTTTCCATAAGAATTATACCAGTGAACATTTCTGTCAGCATTATATGAAAATGCCTGTTTTAATATAATACTACATATCATAAGTACTTGAAATTTTGTGAGTCAAATAGCTAAAAATGGTGTCAATGTAGTTTAAATTTGCATTCTTCTTATTACATGTGAATTTGAGCATCACTAATACATTTTTCATTTTTTTCTTTTACTCTGAATTATCTTTATTCTTTATTCATTTTTTTCTACTGGGTAGTCAATATTAATTAAATTATTTTAACCAAATATTAGAACTTCATAGGATTTATATGATTTTATTAGTAATAAAATAAATGACATCGTTATTGTAAATAATTTTCTTAGTAATTCCTCATTTTTAGAAACCAGGTTAGATTTCTTATTCAAATTGTTTCTAAGTGAAATTTACATTTTTCTACAGCGTATTTTATCTAGAAATAAAAATATTTCAACAAAAAATATATTTGAAAAGGAATAAATTCATTTACCAGAGTGATAAATTAACATTATTCAAATTTCTTTCAAAATCTTCCTGTCTATAAGACCATGTTTGTTTTTGTTTTTTTTGTACTTGTTCTAAGTAATTTTAATTTCTTTTTATCTACTTGGTTATTTCTGTGTCTCAACTTCAGTATACTACTTTTGAGATATAAATAAATATAATCTGTCATAAATATTGCCTCTATTCCTTGGGCATAGTCCACTTCTTGCAATTATTATTGCTACAGTTTGTTTCTAGAGTTGTTTTTACTAGACTGAGCCATCAAGATTATAATTCAGGGCTCTTTCTGTCCTTAGCACAACCAGCACAAATTTTGGCACATAGTAGTTCAGTATTTTCTGAATGAAAAAGTCGAGGGCCCTAGTTTAAATTTACTTTCCAGACTTACCATCTATTTAATTCTGCAGCATATCATCTAACTCTCTTTTCCTAAATTTCCTCATCACTAAAATGAGTATGATAATTACATCTACCTCTTGAAATAATTACATAAGAATTAAATGTGTCAAAATGTTTAAATATTTAGAATAGTACTTTAAAGACTAAGCACTCCATAGTGGTAACAATCATTCTCGTTGCTGTTCTTATTAAAATAAGGGATATCTATATTAATACAGGAAGATTTAGTGAAATCCCTTACATGTAGATTGATTGGTCATCTTTACTAGGTCAGTTTGCTTGCCAGAAAATAACAAAAGAGTCCAGTATGTAAAAAGGGAATTACCAGATCAAAGGATAAGGAGCAAAGTGCTAAAATAAAGCAGTGATAACATAAATAGCTAATAAGAAGTTATTGACCAATAATTGTACTGCCTAAGGCAATATCTATTTTGTTCACTCTATTATTTACATTAATGAGCTTTTAATGCCTTCATCTTTTCCATGTGGGTTTAGACTTATGATTACCTAGACCTCAGCAAACTCTGTGTATAAGTATGACTTAATGACATACTATTTTTAGCATCTTCTGGAGATGCTGCAAAATTAATAATGCCACATATATGATATAAAGAGCCTTGTCACTTTGAATTTTCTGCTTGAGTAACTTTGCATTAAAAAGTGTATAAGTTACACAGTAGTTTTTAATGAGTTGAGATATTTGTGTTGATATTAATCCTATAATATCATTTATGCAGAAAAAGAAGTTTTATAAATATACTTTAAATCTTCCTTAGAGCACAATTATTTTTATAAGAATATAAATATGTATATCCTTAACTACCCATCTACTCATTCATTGATTCATTTACCTGTTTGAGAAAGCTATATTTAATTATGAAAACTAATTAGTATGAAATTATGGAAACCATTCTGAATTAAGTAAGAAAACATAAACATTAATATTTTTATTAGCAGTAGTCTAATAACCATCATAAGTTACATTTACATTATATTTTATACTTTATAAAGTGCATTTATACACATCATCCCATTAAAATTTCACAATCCTGTGAAAGGAAAGAGGTAGCACAACTGCCATTTTAAATTGTGTTTAAATGGTAAGTACGGTGTTGTTATTATAACTCCTTAGGTAAACATATAATTGAATATAATAATTAAATTTTAATTATATTTTTCTATGTGATTAAAGATTCTTGACATTGTCTCAGAACAAAACCACAATAATTAGTTTTCTATTACTACAAATAAGTTACCACAAGCTTAGCAGCTTTCAACAATATCCATTTAATAATTCACAGTTTGGGTAGCTCCGAAGTCTGTTATGGCATGAGTAAATTCTCTGGCCAGTGTCTCACAAAGCCAAAATCAAAGTGCCAGTAGTGCTGCAATTCAACCTAGGGCTTGGAGTCCTTTTCCCAGATAGGTAGTTATTGGCAGAATTCATTCCTCTTTCATGCATTCCATGTGTTTCCCTCCGTTTTCAAGCCAGTAAAGTCAGGTGGAATCCTACTGATGCTTCAAATCTCTCTGATATGCCCCTTTTGCCACATCTCTCTGATGTTTCTTCTTCTTTTAACCACTTAGGTACAGCGCTCACCAGCTGTGAAACCTTGCCCATAGTCGGCACTCATAGTCTACACGATAGTTTGTGTTGTGCATTGATGATGAATCTGTTTTGCTCTCGTGTGATGAGGAAAGCTTTAAAGCACTGAAAGCTTGTTTTACTTTACAGGCAGCTTTACTTGTAATGTAAATCAGAATAAGTAACATATACATATATGTTTTCATTATATTATTTTTAAATGTTCACAATTTTATTTTGATAAATGAAAAATTAGAAAAGTCATATCATGGCTGTCGGCTAAAGTCGATGCTTGGCTGTGTGCGTTCATCTGTGGCTATCGACTATAGTCGACACTTGTACTGAAGTGGTTAAGGCCTTCTGTGATTGCATTATGCATTAGATAAATTTAAGATAATCTTCCTATTTTAAAGCCAACTGACCACTAATCTTAAATACATCTGCAAAGTCCCTTTTTTATGCAATGTAACATGTCTTTCATTGTGACATGAGGGGCAAAGTTCATGAGAACAAAATTCTGCCTACCATAGGCAGAGACATAAGTTACAAAATACTTTAAGGTAAGAAAGAAATATCACTAAATTTTTGTCTGGAAATAAATTTCTGCCTACTCAAAATTAAGATGTAAATCTTAAAAAGTGAATTGAAAATAAAATGTATTCAAAAGGTATTTATTTGATGCACAACAACAGCCAGTCAAGAAGTATATATTTAGCACTAGCAATAGACTGGTACTACTAGAATCAACACAAGACTGTATCATGATATGTTTTTGTTTCTTTTGTGTAAGAGAGTATCTAGCAAAAAATTGCTCTCTCTATAATTAATAAATATCATAGGATAAAAAGAATGATCATCTTTTACCGTAACTCACAAAATATAAATAGTAATTGGCATTCCAGTGAGAGAGGTAAAGCAGTTTTCCTGTAGCTGAGATCATGGTATATAAGGGCAAAGGGAAACAAGTGGAGTCTGGAAGAGTAAGCAAGAACCAGATCATTAAAAGAAGGGTTTGGAAAACTCACTGAAAAAGTTAAAATTGACAAATACTTTTTATAGTCTTTCTCTTTTTAATGTAAGTAATAAGTAATGTGTTTCCTCTCATTTAAGCCATATTAGGGATGAGAAGGAGAGACTGAAAGAATAAGAAGACATCCCTACTATGTGTGCCTATTAAACACATTATACGTATTGATAAATAAATAAAGTAATGTACTTTGGATAAGTATTAATAGTTTCTATTTTTCTATGAAATTGTATAGTACAGGCTGTCACTCATTCTATGCTGATGCAATTTAAATCTCATGATCCTGTAGAAGATTTGTCATCATGAGCAAGTGCACATTTTCTCTGTGACCAATGACGAAACAATAACAAGACACTTTAAAATTGCAAAATTGGTGAAATTATTGTAATAAAACATATTTCACGAGTGAACACACCTGCTCACCTTTCATCACTGTTCAAAGTTCTCCAATGCTCCCTTATTGTGCATTTAAGTCAGTAATGACCTCCTTGACCAGCTCGCATTTTGTACTCCCTGCCTACTTCTCCAACATCATCTCATATCAGATATTCACCTTTACTGTTTGTTAAATTAAATGTTATTTTTTAAAATACATGCTATAATATACACTTTTGTTCACTTCAAGGCCCTGAAATTCTATTCCTTCACACAAACTTTAGACTAATTAACTCATAATAACTGTGCCAATTGCAAAATTGTTTTCTTTTGCTTTTTTAAAAAATTGCAATTCATTATAGGGCTTTTTTTGATTTAAATAATTTCAGAAATTTTCCTCTTTTTTTTTCTTCCTGCATTGTAGAACATTTTAAATAGAATTAGGCTGTTTTCATCTTACAAGTTTGTTAAAATGTCCATTCTTTGTTTCTGAGGACTTGGGAGAAGGAAGCAGCGATAGTCTTGTATTAGTCAATTAACAGTGACTTTCTGTTTTATGTTTTTTCTATCTAAAAATCTTAGTTGATGGATATTGGATTTCCTAGATCAGGGCTTTCAATTTCCTAACTTCTTGTTCTCCATGTCTTTTTTGTTGCTGCTGTTCTATTTTCCAGAAGCTTTGATCGAATTATCTTCCAAATATTATATTGAATATTGTATTTCTGCCATAGTAATTTAAGCTCCTAAAGTTTCTTTCATGGTCTTTAAATGTCCTATTTTTTATGATACTCTAATCCTTGTTTATGCATGCATTATATTTACTCTTTTCAAGAATATAAACTATAATGTTTGAAAAATTTTCTTGTATTTCTCTCACTGTTTGTATCTTTCATGTTTCATTCAGTGTTTCCTTCATTTATAATTTGAAATTTTGGGAATGAGTAAAGGACAATGCAAAATTTCATTTTTCAAGTTTAACTAGAATCTGTGAATATATTACTGGTTACTATAGTCAAATGGAATATTGACAATATCTACCAAAACCAAAACTCAAGTATTAGGTTATCTAATCCTTCAAAAGCAGCTAATACCCCTCAATTTAATGCTTATATTTTTATCTTGCAATTTTAAGAGTAAAGTGTAAATTCTGGAGAGAAATGAAATTTACAGAAAGATTTTCTAGATTGTGTGTCTGATCTTTAAATTTTAGGTAAAAAAATCTCTTAGGTTATTATCTTGATTAGCATAGAAACTAATAAAGAAAAATTAAATCAAAGCAAATGAGGATCCCATAAAATGTTAGTTCTATTGTGATCATAAATAAATTACCTCAAATCTTCATCCTTGTCTTGGCCACATAATGTGTATAGAGTCTTCCTCTGCCTCTTGACTTTGGGCTTGGACATATGATTTCTCTGGCTAATAGAATATAGATGGAAATATCAGTGTGTTTAGGGCTTAAGAAAACCTATGTTTGTTTGTTTGTTTTTGGTATTCTTTCTTATCCTCCTGCCATCCTCTTGAGAAGAGATTCTCTGGGTTCTCTAGAGAAGCAGAACCAAACCAAAATGATGTGTGTGTGTGTGTGTGTGTGTGTGTGTGTGTGAATGTTTGTATGTTTAGAGAGAGAGAAAGAGAGATACAGAGATTTATTATAAAAAATTGGTTCACATGATCATGGGGACTAGGAAGTCCCAAGAACTGCACTTGGCAAACTGGAGACTCAGGAGAGATAATAGTGTAGTTCTAGTCCAAAAGCCAGCAGGCTTGAGAATCCAGAAAAGCCAATGTTTCAGTTTGAGTTCAAAGGCAGAAAAAGACAGAAGTTTCAGGTCAAGGCAGTCAGGCAAGAGGAGTTCCTTTCTACTTGAGGTAGGGTCAGTTAGTCTTTTTATACTAAATCAGACCTTCAACTGATTGGATGAGGTCCACACACATTAGGGAGGGCAATCTGCTTTCATGGATCTACACATTTAAATTTTAATCTCATCCAAAAACACCTTTGCAGACATAACCAAAACAATGTTCGACCAAATATCTGGGCACCTCATGGCCCAGTCAAGTTGACACATAAACTTCACCATTACACCTGTGTAGTTGCCATGTCCATAGCCTGGGCCCCATAATGAACTAAAATAAAACTATTCCAGTAAGCCCAGCCAGCCTCACAGCTTGAAGTAGAGCCACCCAGCCAAAGATAGACTATATCGGTAGACTCTCTGAATATCCACAGATGAATAAGAATAAATAATATTTGTGTTAAGCCATTGGTTTGGGGTAGTTGATTATGTAGCAACAGTTACCCTATACATCTAACACTTACCACTTACATAACGAAATGGCCAAACATATCCATGAGACAACCAAGTACAGTCATACAATGCATTTAATTTGAAGATAACTACTGATATCCATGCTTTATGTTAAGCCATTACCACATTTGCTGTATAGAAACTACAAAAGCATGGTTTTAGGTAGGAAGCTAGCATAAGAATATATGTATAGACCTGTATATCCCACAGGTGACTGAAAGTAGTGTCTTAAAATGATTACCAAAATAAGTTACCAAAGCAATTTTATTTTTCATTTTGGATGTGGCATGTCTATGTAAGCATTTATTCTCTATACTTCATTTTTTAATATAATTTCCCCCATAATTTATGTTAAGCTAACCAATTTTCTGTTCCCATACTTGTCATCACTTAATGCCTTCCCTATAAGTATGTTATGACAACTACTTTCTAGTCTTCAGGAATTTGATCTGTCACAAGTGCACTTCTAAAAATAACATTTTCAACTTCTCTAATTTCTGCTGCACTCACTGTGAAGTCTACAGATACGTATGCCATGTGTTCCCAACACAGAGCGTTTATTACCCTGAAGAATGCCTGATGATATGCGAATCCTTCTTGAAGATCTTTGGTAAAATGAAATAAAATTTATCTTGTCTAAATTATACCTAACCTCCACTAAAGATGGCTCAAATTCTTTTTGAAATAAAGTCAAATCTAGTGACAATTAAATAAAATGTTAAAATCACATTAGACACTTGAATGTGAATGCTGTACCCACTACTTACTAGCCACATGATACTAGACTAATGTCTTATGTCCATTTGTTTCCTCAGCTTAATGCCAAGCTTATAGGTTTAATACATGTAGCATATAGTTTAGAAGTGGTAAGTTGTTGAACATGTGATGCAACTTTCTATTTTACTAACAGAGTACCCTGTTCATATGTGAAGAAGCTACTTAATGTCAGCTTGCCTGTGCTCTTACAAAAGAAGTTTTTATTATTGAAAATGTCAAATGGCCTATAAGAAGTATAGTAAAAATGAAAAGCAATTAGCAGTGTTATGAGACCATAGTGTGTACATATAGAAGAAATATGCTAAATAAATGCTTTTAATACATGGATGATCCTGTTATTTAAAGCCATTAAAATCCTTGTCCAATCAAGAAGCTGTTATTGTTGTTAACAGTGCAGTATTATTATTTTCTAATTCCTCAAAGAAAGATTTACAAAAGAAATATCTATTAAAATGATTTTATTATTTTATTCTCCTAAGTGCTAGGGGTAAAAATTTTTATCATATATAATGAAAAGTGTATTATCTGTAATAAAAATAACATGGAGAATTTGCTGTGTTCTATTATAGTAGTTTGCTACACACTTAATGTATTAATTAAATTAAAACTGATAAGCATGAAAGATAGCTATTGTTATTATCTCCATTTCACAGATAGAAAATATAAGTGCCAAGAATTTATGTCATTTGCCTAAAGTCACACAGATGAAAAAAAGACAGAGCTAGTCTCAAATAATAGGTGCAGCCCATTAATATCGATAGGCAAATCTTAGACCTTGACATCACCCTAATGTCTTCCATGATTGAAATTTAAATTTTGAATTACACTTTCCAACCAACATTTTAAGAGTTTTTAGCTGTCTCAATTATTTCTATTCCTATTACAATTTCAAATCCATGCTATTGGACCAGAAAATAGAAAGCTCCTTATACCTTTGTGCTTTTTGCTACATAAATCCAAGATTCCCAAATGCCATTGTTATGTGAAATGCTTTCACCATTCTTCAAGTTCTCCCTAGTAAACTCCCACTTGGTCATTGGGTACTTGAAGAATGGGCACTTAACATACTGTATTCCAAGCCCTTACCAATCTCTTTTTGCCTCTTTCTTGAGTACCACCACCATTTTCACTCCAGAAGTCAGAAATGTTTTGTAATTCAGAGAAAATCAATTATTTACCCCAACATCTAAAATGAAACTCCTTTCCTCCTTCAGCAGATATGATTCTCTTTAAGTGTTACTTAACTCTGAATAATACTAGTATATATTCACTTTCTCAAGATAGAATACTAGGGGAAATTATACTCTGGTTTTAATCAGTGGATTCGATTAAGGAAAAAGGTTTACAACAAGGAAGATTGAATACTAAGCCTTCATTTACACCACATTTTTGTGTAAAAGTAGAATCAGTACTAGGAAAAACATCCTAACACTGCCCAGGCTATGTGGCTATGTGTTATTTAAAAATAATGAGGGCCTTAGTTAAGGAACTAAGAAAACTAAAATTTAAGTAAAGGAATAGTGATATTGCTGGAATCCTTAATGATAAAGGCTGATCAAACATATAAGAAAAAGTTTAATCATATTTGTAAGAGAAAAGCAAAAAATGCTCAAACTAATGTCCCTCAATCAAATATAAACTAATGGATAATAACAGGAATGACATTTAAAATATTGAAAAGCAGAACAACACACACACTGAACAAATGAAGTAGGCAAAGGCAAGTCTATCCAACTGGAGCATATCCACACTTTATCAGACCTGGAAACAACAAGATTCTTCCCAATAAATGCCAATCTATTTTCAATTCTTTAGAAATGTTTGAAATAACTTGTGTCTATTCTTTGAAGTATTAAATTCTTAGCACTCTGTCTTCTTTATTTAGTACATTATACTATTCTTCCCCTAAAGTAGTTGTTTAGTCAGTTACTTGGATTTTGAGTTTTCAGCAGTTTTAATAGTGCTGATTTTCAGAGTTTTTACTTTAATTTAAACTACAATTTTCACCAATATTTCTTTTCAGCATTATAATGTGCTTAGCGATATTAAGAAGTATAATTGCTCTTGTGCTGAAAATGCATGGTCCAATAAATATGAAGATTTTTTTTCCTGTCCTTTCAAAAATAGCTTTGAACTAGAGCTAAAGTATAGTTTTTCAAAATATTTTAATATATAACAAAATTATATGTGTGCATATCTATTGACATCTTTTCAGTATAACATATACTATCTTATTTTTCTATTTGTAGACATGAATTGTGAAAATTTCTCCATCTTTTTTCTTCTATTCTCTAAAATGAACAGACAAAAGCTTCTGAACTGATTTACCCAAGACATAGATGAATTAAAATATAAGTTTTTGAGTGAAGTAATAAGCAATTGGGTAAAAATGATGAAAATGTGAACTCAACTAAGTAAAAATTTTAAATTCCTGCTACCAACCACCTCACCAAAAATGTACCCTGAAGCTGTACTTATCCTTCATGCATTCAATCATTCAATGGTATTTATTGAGCAGTTACTATATGCCATATATTATTTAAAATATTGTGACAAAAAAAGAGACAAAGTCTACCCTCATGTCACCATAATCTAGTAGAAAGGGACAGTAGACAAATGAACTAGTATTTATTTAGACTATGAGAAAATGATAAGTATCATGAATGAAAGAAAACTGGATGAGGGAGATATGCAAGCATGGTACCCAATGATCTCTGTCTCCTGTCATTCACACCTTGTATAGTGCCCTCCCTGACTATACTAGTCTAATATATTCTGTAACAATATTTGAATACAATTTATGATAAACTTTTACCAATAGCATGCATCAGAAATGATGGTATATCACTTCCAAGATTAAGTTATAAAAAACTTTAGCTTCTGTCTATGTACATCTTCCCTCTAGGATGACTCGCTTTGGGGAAAGCTGGCTGCCATTACAAATGTACACTATGAAAGCCTGCAGAGAGCCTCATGTGACAAGAAACTGAAGTCTTCATCCAACAAGTACTGAAAAACAAAGCCCGCCAACAGTCACATGAACAAGCTTGGAAGCAAATCTGCTTCCAGCTGAATTTTTCAGATGAGATTGCAGTCCTTGCTCGTAGCTTACCTATAAACTTGTGAGAGACCTTGTCCAGAACCACCCTGCTAAGCTGCTCCTAAATTCCTGACCCACAGTAATTACTAAATTCTTAGGTAATTTCTTATGCAGTAATAGGTAACTAATACATGGAATATAGAGTACAACCCTGGGACAAAGAAGAGTTTTATTTGGTCAAGTTTTATGGAGTTATTTGACTTTGAATTATAAGACTTTACTCAGATTTTCATCTCAAAAATAATACCTTATTCCTCACTAGTCAAATACATCTGTTGCATCTTTAAATAGAGCTTAAAGATTTTTATGACTATAAATATATATTCCTTATATATAAAGTACAAATATTACAGAATATGTTAATAAATTTCATCTACTGGATACAGAATTTGGTGACTATTTTAACATATGTTACATATGAATTTATTTGTCTACATAAAAACAAATTATATATGTATTGTCAAACTTCCTGCTTTATATATATATATACAAATATATATATAAATATATTTATAAATATCTTGAACAGCTCACATAGCTATAACACATCCTTTTAAATGTCCTACCAGACTGACTTTTATGGATAAACCATGCATGCATGATCTAAAGACTTCTCTCCAGAGGTACATTTGGACTAATTCTAATTATTTTTCTATTACAGAAAACATTTTGTGAAAATTTGTTAGTACGTTTTTAACAAAATATAAATCAGATTACTTGGAAAACTTTGGCCTTATAAGCTGTATCTTGAAAACACTGAAAGAATGAGTTAGGTTGACCAATTTCCTTGCAGATTTAACAGTTTTTTTAAACAATGGATTAATCAGTTGAAATGATTTAGTTATAAAACACAATATAATGTGTGAATATTCCATGATAAATGTTGTAGTCTTCCTTAATAACAAAGTAGTAACTGATTAATTGAAAGTATAATTTAAATAGTTAATGAATTTAAAATTCATTAATTACCTGTCTGTACCCTCACTCCTTAATCCAGTTCAAATATAAAATCAACAAATGATGAACAAAATCAGGGATCATAAGTCAGCTTAATGATACAGAGTGGCTACCAAGTCACATGACTTTAGTATAAATTGTTTTTAAGTGTAAAAATATTAAATGGAATGTGCCAGTTGCAAATGGGGTGGTCATATATTGAGTCATAGAAAAAGTGGAATTTCAAAATAAAATGTAAACAGTCTACAGGGTTTTTTTAAAAGAAAAATTAGGCCTTCTCTTTAAGATGTTTGGGTCATTGCCAAATTCCACACAAACTTAGGGATTTTTGTTACACGAGCCTGTCTTACTACTCACCAACTATTTGAATGCATTTCCACATTTCTCAGTGCTCGTCCGATTAGATAATACCAAATGACTAGTTTTGGCCATTGTTTTGAGCAAAAATGGTGTGTGTCACTTTCAGGCTGAATCTTTAAGACTTATATATGACCCTCCACCTCTCCAAGAGAAAAGTTAATCTTTGTTATGTTAAGCCACTGAAATTTTAGGGCTTAATGTGTTACTATAGCATAAACTGGGCTATCTGCATAATGAACTAATTCACTTTATTAAAATTTTATATTTATTAGACAAACAATATAGTATTGTTCAGCACCTAACCCTAATTATTGAGAAAGAATATGTCATTAGGCAAACATGAAAATTTCTTTGTATGTACAAGTACATGCCCTGTTGACAATTAATATATTGGTAAAAGGATTTATGCATCATTCTTCCTACTTTGGTTAATTTTAGTCTGTCAAAAAAATAACTACTTCTCCTATATATAAGATCTGTATAAAGCTTCATGTAAAATAGAGTTTTAGGGCCTAAATTGCTGAGGTCCTGGCACTGAACTATAGTAATTTCTCCAAGAATAGTATCCTATCCTCACACACACAAACGCCTATGTCTATCCTTGTGGAGTCTTTTGATATATTTTTATTCTGCCTTTGCTGCATGTATTTTTCATTTAACTACTTTTTATAATATACATTTAGAGGAACATTTACTAAAACCATAGAAGTTTGTATATAGATAAAAATAAATAATGTATTTTCTTTTTATCCAAGTAGCATTAAATATAATTCAACATGCTTACAGGTTTAGACTCTTGCCCTCGAGATGCTATAAAAATGCCAACTTCAGAAATGATTCAAGTATGTAATAACATAGTTCATCTTTATATTTAACCTTTTCTCTTGGTGCTATTCAAGTGTATTTTTATATGTTCTGCTTTGGTTCAAACAGAATTTCAGTAACTCATTTCTTAGGATTCTTTTATAAGCCAAATCTTTCTTTAGCCTTCTTTATATATCCTATTTTCCAGACCGTTTAGCATTATCATCACTCACTGCTGCACTCTTTGAATTATTTCCAGATTTTTTCCTTTTTAAAAATTTATAGCTTAAAATCCCTAGAATAATCTAAACTCGTTACAAGTTTTAAAAATCTCGATGTATATTGATATAGTTTCCAGTCAACGGCTCACCACTATTTTTCTAAGTAGAATCAAGGCCTGAGAGATAGCATCATTTGACAAATAAGATGCTTTGCTTTTAAAAAATAGTATTGATGATGTGATGCCACAGTATGAAAGTATATATGGAAGGATGTTTAAGTAAATGCAAATACTATGACATTTTATATCAAGGATTGAGCATCTGTGGATTTTGATATCTGCGGGGTGTTCTTGCTAACAATCTTCACATGGATACCGAGGGTCATTGGATTTCTGTTTTCCTCCTGATGTCAAAATGAATCTGAAATACATTAAAATCTGGTCAGTGATTTTGGCCAGTGATTAAATTTAGCATAAGTTTATGGAGATACCAAGTAAATGCAAGACACGTAATTTTAAGCATTTTTTGGTTCCACATAGCTTGTGCATTATTTTTAATATAATAGTAAACCTTTTAACTTTAAACATAATAGTTTATTTAGTTTGTTTTTTGAAATAAGTACTACACTTGGTCTAAATTTTTTGGTTTGATTTATATTTTCTATGTTATCTTTTCTTAGTTTGATTTTCTACAAAAACTATAGCATAGATATTGTGTTTTGAGTTTATAATATGTTCTTAAAGTTATATGTTTTTATCTAAAGTTTATGTTTTTATGTAAATAGGCCCCAAGTTAAAGCTCTGCATAACTTGCTGCTTCTTAGTTTTGGATGAATTAACCACTCAGACCTGAAATTAGATGACAGTTCTATATGCTCACCCACTAGTAAATTTTTTAGGAGACAATATTTTATTATGTCCCTTGTATTCTAAAATCCCATTCCTAGACTCCAAAATAATGTTCCCCAAAGTATTTTTGCAGAACATTAGTTTCTCAATGTATTTCATCAGAAATAACCTACAAAGTCAATTAAGTATGGGAAATAGTAGATGCAAAATACCATGTAGGAGATTTAAAATGAACACTAATATGTTCAAGACTCTGAGGAATACTGAAGTAGATAAATCTATTTAATTATTTTAGCAACCAATTTGAACATATTATTTTTTATGTACATGTGTGTTTAAGTACATGCACAAAATCTATTAATATTCTATGAAATTTGTGAAAATTATGTTCTTAAAAAAGTTATTTGCAAAATGTTTTTCTAGGTGAGTGATTCTCAGCCCCAATACTATACATATTTTGGGATGGACAATCCTTTGTTGGTGGTGGGGGTGGAGGCTGTTGTCTTGCATTTATAGTAAGTTTAGCAATATCCTGATCTTTACCCACCAGATTCCAGTAGCAGTCAAAAATGTTTTGAAAGATGGCCATGTACTCTGGGGACCAAAATTGCCCCTATTTGAGAACTATTACCCAATGTAAACAATGCAAAGCTTTTTACAGATAATGAAAATAATTTTTTTACCCAGGTTTGATCTTATTGAAAGGAGTTTGGGATATCACAATGAACATTTTGGTGGAAGAGCTGAGAAAAAAGACAAGAAGATAGAAAAGTTTGGCTGGCCAAACCTTTTGGTTCAGTAGAATGAACTATGGAACTGTCAACTCTCAAAGTCAGTACAGTTATCTGATACAAACAATTTCACTTTATACTTAAAGAATGGAAAATCCTTTTCACTCTCTTAAGCTTTATATTTTTGCTCACCCTCTTCCCATCACAAATATTTAAGGATTCTTTTACCCTAAATTCACTTCCACAATCTACATGGATAATCTGAACTATTGTCATAGCTTCAAATAATACTACTGTCTGGTACAACTAAATTAGTGTGTCACCATTCCTGATGATTATCGAGAAGTTTCCATCTGAATTGAAAACTTCAAACTCACTACCTTACTCCTTAAAGCCTATTCTTCACCTTTAATCTACTGAAGCATCACTATGCTCCTAGTCACATGTCATCTTGATTCTTCCTTCTTTCTTACCATCTTCTTCGTGGAGGAGTCATATTGTCATTTTTAGTCTTTTTGTTCATTGTTTTTTTTGTACCTTTCTTTCTTATTTTTCACCAGGCCTTATTTCAGGCCTTTATTAATTTCAATAGTTCCCTATCTGGTCAGCCAGCCATAAGTCTCTTCTTGAATTCTTTATTCACAGAGCCCTCCAAGCTACCTTTTTAAAAAAGCATTCATCTATTGATTTTTATTGCTTGATGCATACAAAAATATTTATAGAACATTCACTGTGTGTACCAGGTATTGTGACAGACATTGGAGGTAAAGTGACAAAGAGGGCAGGCATAACTGCTTCCCCTGTAGCATCTACACTGTGGTGAGGGAAACAAGAAAACAACAAGTAAGCAAACAGATTAATAAAATCAATATAAATGATGAGAAATTCTTGGAAAGAAATAAGCAAGATGTTAAGATGGAGTGTGACTAGAAGAGTAAGAGAGAGGCACATTCTAGATATAGATAATGCATGGGAAGGCCCCTGAGGAGGACTATTTAAGTTGTTGCTGGAAGGAGGCAGAGATGCTAGATATATCTGTCAGCATTTGATTGAAGAAACAGAATCCCTAGAAGTGATATATAAGGATTTCTTATAGGAATTTGAGCTCACCTAATAGTGGGAGGTGAATAAATACTCTATATAAGGCTTCCATCTTTGCCTCTGGAGCTGGAGACTTGAAGTCAGCAGGACAGAAAGTTGGGAAGGGAAGATAGGTGCTATGTGGGGAGAACAAAGAAGATGGATTGAAACTTGCACTGGTTTCTTGCTGCCTCCAAGCTACCAAGGTCGATGATTCAAATGACCTTCAACATAAATTGGGACCCTTATCATGGAGCTCAACATGCATCTGGCTAAGGAGTTGAAGAAGCCAAAGAAAGATCTGGTAGTTGCTGAAGGAGCTATAGGCTCAACTGCTGCTCCTTGCTATCAAGATAAGCCAACAAGTAAGAAAAATTTGTGTGAACTATAACAGCACCTGCACACAGTTCCCCTCAACCAACTGTCCATATGTGAAAATTATGTATCTGATGCTCCCCTCTGCCTCCCAGATATCATCCCATATATCCTTTGTGTTCATTTTTAATTTATAACTATCCAGGGAAGAGATATCTGGAAAATGTGATTTCCACTTAGCTAAATTGACACAATATAATTCCACCACACTAGTCAGGCAAGGGAAGAGTGCATTCTAGACAGTTAGGCCAATACATGTGAAATCTCTGAGTCACTAAAGAACTTGGTAAGTTTGATGAATTGAGAATTAAAGTGATTAGACAACAGTAAAAGAGCAGGAGAAGAGCATGAAACAATATTAAGGAGATAAGCAAAGTGAACACTGTGCAATGTCACATAAGTTATGCAAGGTGGCAAATAATGTTTTCTTCAAAGTCTTTTGTTTCTCCCCACAATTAGCCTGTATAACTTTCCATCCTAGCTACAAAGTGAGGTTACAACATTTAAAACAGTGGTTTTAAGCTCAGAATGCACGTTGTAATCACCTGGAAAGATGTTAAAAATCCCTTTCTTGGGCCACACTTCCAGAGATTATATTTTTTAACTGATCTGAGCTACATTCCTGTACCTATTGAAGTAGAACAGCATAGGCATGTGCTGACATCAGGTACTTGTTTATTGGAAGTGCTTTCATTAGCAATTAGCCATACCTTTTCTGGAGTCCTGGAAAAGGTAACACAGTAAAGAGAGATTAAATTGATTAAAGTGTTTTTTATGATAATACACTTCAATTTTGCTAAAAGTTACTTGTATTCTCAATAGAAAAATGTTCTAGATGACCACTTCAATGTGAGATGACTTACTATATGAATAGATTTCCAAGGTCACTTTCCTTTATCACCCTCTTCCTTATCCCAAGTTTTGAATACTGTAACTCTTCTTCATTCCTCCACTCACTGCCTCTACCTTCTTCTAAGGAAAACAAAGTAGTAATGAATAGGACTTGTAAGGAGAATTAAGAATTGTATTTTACCCTCTATTAAACTCCTCAGTTATGCCTGACATTTAGAAAGACTTTTTGGAAACAGATTATTTCTTCCTATTGTCCATAAATTAAAAGTATAGCTAAAGGGTGCTGTAAATAGATATTAGGAGACATTAAGAGAAATTAGAAGAAAAAGGCTGTGATTTAGAAGAAAAGGATGTGTTAGTTGTTAGTTTCAACTACAAGAATTGTTAATTTCAACTACAAGATTTAAGATTTGGTGGGAACTAGTTGCCTTCACCATTTTCTACCTCCTTTCTACTACCTGACTTCAAATGATTCAATGTAACATTATTAAGCCAACATTAGGTTTGGTTAATTTAATGATTTCATAGTAGATACTTATGTAGGATGTGAATATGTTATAAGCAGATTTATGGAATATGTGCACATAGGGATATCAAAATAACCAATAACATAAGAATAATGTCTCTGGAGTCAAGATGCCTCTTCCACCCCATTACTGTTGACTTTGTCCAAGTCACTTCACTTCTTTGTGCCTCAGATTTCTCATCTAAAAAATGGTGATAATACTACCCCATTGTAATATGCAGTAACACTTATTGTGAATCATGAAGATGAAATGTGTTACTATATAAAGTGCTTAGAACAGCACTGGAAACAATAAGTTTTCTTTTACTATGTTTATGTGTACATTCACGCGCATGTATTATATGTAAGCTTTTAGTATATGTTTATGCATGTCTACGTCTATGTATTTATAATATTTTATGTAAAAATTCTTGTAAGATATACTTCATTAAGAATGTTTTAAATTACCAAATAATATCATAGCATATTACTCCTGAGGATCTGCACAATTGAGATATGTTGGCTTGCTCAGGAGAGTGAAGATAAAGCTGCAGGTATTAAATTTACTCATTGTATCACTGAAAGATTTTGAGGTCTCTTGTGGAATAGAAGAGAAAGTGAGATTCTCACAATTGTCATGTAGCAGGATAGCATTTCAATTATTATACTGTTTGGAAAAGGTTATGGTCTCAAAAAGGTAATTTTTATTCAGCATTATTACAGGGTGTGCAACTGATTCCATTCATTTCAGTACAGGGAATCAGAATCATAGATGATGAATCTCTTTTCACAGAAAACATTTTCAGCTTTAGAAAGTAATTTATGAGGCTACATTGATGTCATGAACAGAATAATGAATGGCAAGAGATAGTAGTACTGCCCCATTATTTATCAATGATTCCCTTTTCTTTACTTTGGTATCTATTACTCTAAGAACTGTTTATTGGTCCTTTTTTGTTTTCTCTTTCATGCTTGAAGAACAACTGCTGTGGTCCTCTTCACAAGGTCATGCTGGCCTTCCTCCTCCCCCTACTGCTGTTTCCTAACACTGTAATTACAGATACACCACTGAATCCCAGCCCCAAACAAAGATCAAGTAATTGCTTCAAGTAGGAATTACCTTGTTGTTGTTTAATTTCTGAAGACGTTATATAGTCAGCAAAGAGAATAGTCACCTCTGACGTACTCAGTTGTTCCAATGGGACCATAGACCCATGGAATCAGAATTTTAGAGCCAAAGCAGACTTAAGAATATACATAATCAAGTCTTCTCATTTTGTAGAAGGGGAAATAGAGGTCCAGAGAGGTAATGTGGACACAGTTGGGTTTAAGCTCCTTTCTTTCTAATAAATTAACTACCATGGGCAAAAACTAAAATCACCATAATCATAATTTAAAAAGACAATTTTACCTAAAGAGGCCAAGTGATTAGAACAGGAAAGAAACATTCTAACAGGCAATATAAAACTGGTGGAAATAAAGAAAAGAGCTGGGGACAAAGAGGCACTACAGCCACCTTATTCTAAGGAAAGCCATCAACAAATGTGAACTGATACCTCAAGATCGTATTAAGAATTTTAAATACATCCCTGCTACTAGATAAAACCATTACTAGTAGTTTTATTTATCTTCCTCAAATGATCAAAGATCTAGAAACCATACCATATGAGATATGGTTGAAGACATTTTGGGATGCTTAGTCTATAAAAGAAAGGACTTTTGTGAATAAAATAGCAGTATTTAAAATTTTTGAAGGATTGTTTAATGAGAAGGGCACCAAACAGACTATGCAACTATAGAGAAAACTAGGAGAAATAAGTGAGAGATACTTTTTGCTAAATATAAAATACTCGAAAAATGAGCAACCCAATCATTGGGAGGAAGACTGAATTTGGGGGACCAAATGCCTAATGCCTAGAAATACCTTCTAGACAATGAATGATGGAAAATTCATTCAAACACATTTGAGACCTTTCCCACTAAGCTGCTATGATTCATGGCACATAGAAAAGGACAAAAGGACATGGATAACTCATTTGGCAAATGGATAGTCAAAATGGACAATTCAAAGCTAAGCAACAAACAAACTAAAAATGATTAAATTATCAAATGGCCCTGTTACTTCCCTTCTATTTAAAAATAATACCATTATTTAAAATCTGTTCTAGGTCCACTGAAGACTTTCAATCCCACCTGACCTATAATTATCATAATATCATTAACTGTAATGTATAGTTTAGGCCTTAGAAACAGCTTTTGGGGCCTTAACTTTCTCATCTGTGAGCTCCTACCAAACACATTACCAGTCACATTCAATTTGTCCTAATGATCTAACACATTCTGCTCCATCTCTTATAATACTTATCACATTTTATTTTGATTAGTTATTTACATATTGTTTTGCTATTATTGTATACGTGGTGTCTAGCAGAGTGCATGGCATATTGCAATTCTCCAGTAAATGTCTGCAGATTAATTAAATCAATGTATATATAAATGAGAAAATAAATAAATATATCTGGTAACTTAGAATGGTACTGTTAAGGGTTGAGATCATGTCATGGTTCCCCATAGGTCCTGTTGAAGTGCATATCATACAACAAATAGTAAATATTATCGCATGCTAACTCTGTTAGCCCTTAGCTTATTTCCACTGTGTTGTACTACAGCACCATGTTATGCTGCATTATGTTTTGATTTATATGCTTTACAGGTATACGTATAAAAAATGAAGTAAATTTAGAGTTTATCATGTATAATGTTAATATCATTTATATTCTTCCGCAGTCTTGAAATCTATTATTTTCCAGGTTGCTATGTAAGGATATCTAGACACACACAACTACAGGGATAAGAAATTAAAAATCAGATGCCCTTGACTCGAATGAATATTTAGTATAATTGGAATGTCTCACTATAAACAGAAAAGAGGAACGGTCAAGTTGTGTTTATTCTAAATTGCTTTCATGATATCACTCATTGGTTACCTATTCAGCAAACATTTATCAAATATCCACTCTGCAAAAAGCTCTATAGCAGCTTCTAAGCTTAGGAAGATAATACTTTCGTTTTTCCTTTTCTGTATGTAAAAATAGCAATAGTAAAAACTAACATTTATAGAGTACTTATTTTTTTTCCAGTCATTATGCCAAGGCCAAATATAGTCATCTCATTAAATTTTCATAGCAATTGAGTAAAGAAAAGCATCCTGGTATTACAGATGGGGAACTGAGGCTCAGAGAGATTAAGCGACTGCCCAATGTTCCGCATCTAGGGAAGGCTGGAGTTAGGATTTATACTGGGGCAGGTCATCTCTGCTACTGACTTCACAGAACTTCTTAGAGATCTATCTTAGGCTTCACTTTTATTCACTAGGGAACCTCTCTATCCATAGCTCCTATTTCTCCTGAGAAACTGCACAACTAAGCTTCATTTAAGTATATTTCAGACAATGTATTTTATTGGATAAGATATCTGACGTTTTATTTTTAGAATTATAAAGAACAAAATGTTACAAACTTGGGTTGTAACAAGGACACTCTTCCTTCTCTCCCCTATCTGAACAGGCCTCTATTCCGTTCCAAAGTTTCACTTGGATGTGGAGCCCTGATACTAGATTCCCTTAGGGGACCTTTTATTCTTTAACAGATGTAGTTTTAAAAGCACTAGATATGGAGAAAGATGATATGTGCTAAATTTCTGCCCTGCCACGTGCTAGTTCTGTAAATTGTTATGTAACTTGGCTGAGACTTTATGTTCTAATCTGTGAACAAAACAGGAGATGTCTATTGAAAATAAAAGGCTTCAGCCTCTTTGAAGGCATCTGGTGACAGTGTCATGTGGCAACATAACTACTAGAAAATTTTCTAAGTGGCAAATTATGATAGCTTTGCTGAAGATATCATCCATTCAATCAGGACTGATGTTCAGCCAGCATGCCATAAGAAGCCAATACTGGTGATTTAAATATCTAAACACTTCTAGTAAATAGTTGCTTCTCTGGGTCCTGAGTGCCTCTCTGCTTCCCAGAATATATTGCCTTACCCCTTGCCCTGATCCTCTAGACCTCCCTACTGTGCAGAAAATAAAAGGGCATGCTTGGCTCGGCAGTAATCCTGCAGATCCCTGCTTCAAATGCATAGCTTACATCCTTTCTAACTAAACAGAACTTTTGCTATACTGGGTGTAAAATAGAAAAAGACTCTTACTTTTAACAAATATTTCTTGAGCATACTAAGTGCCTCTCAGAATGAGACATGCATGGCCCTGTCAGAGAATTCAAGGTCTCTGCATAACCTTTTGAAAAAGAGATTCATTTTCAAAGAAATAAGGAGTACTGCTGGCAGGTGTTTTAGAATATGATTATAGTCCAATTTTAGGTAGAGCTGAGAGTAATCAGTATGCTACACAATTTTAACTGTTTATACTTTTCTCTCTACCACCTAAGTGGTTTAAGTTTAATGAGAATTGGGGATTTAAGCATTCAGTTTTATTCTCTACTATAAGGTATAAATTGTTTGTGTTCTTCTAAATAGTTTATAAACTCACAGGAAGCCTTGGCACCTGGATTCCCATTGACATTTGGTTCTTGCCGAATGCTGCAAGTGCTGCAAAGCCATTTATTACTTTACAGCAATTTTTTCTTCACCTTAGTCACTAATGACTCATTACTAATACATTATGGCTCAGCTATTCAAATTCTTTATGGCATAAGCTTGTATTTTATTTTCAAAAAATCTGTGCTTCCAATTTAAACCAGAGGAGCCATTGATGTACAGATGCAGAATATGCTTGAGTAAGCTTTCACATGGGAAATATTTTTCTGCAACATAAAACTTGTTTCATTAAAGGAAAGTGAAAATTTTGACAATCCAGAGATTAACTGATCAGAACCTTAGTCATTAACAGATTACCATATCAAGTGTAAGTATACAAGAGAGAACAGTTTGAGCTGAAGACAATGTGAGTGCAAAAAAACCTGTGATACTAATAATGAAATATATTTCATAGTTAATAATATATTCACCTAACAGATGATAAATTACACATTAAGAAATAAACTCTATTGGGACTTTGTGTAGGAGGAAAGACTTTCCCTATATCCTCCTTGGCTCAATATTTGGGTCTATGAAATAAACTGACAGCAGGCAGATTAACAAAAGAAAATGTATTCAGATTTATTAATTTTTAATATCACATGAATGTTGGCATAACAGGAAAAAATTGACTATCCCCAAATTAGTAAGATTTGACAGCTTATATATCATTTTAATAAGGGAAGGGCTAGAGGATGTAGGTCACTTAGGGGAGAGTAAATGATTTTTAGGAAAGATGAATGAGTTCATTTAGGAATAGATTGGAAATATCATAGTTTGTGACCAAGTTTGTCTGGGTGTGATGTTGAATTCTAGTCTACTCTTCTCCAATAAGAGTCATTCTTCCCTGGTGTTGAAACAGCCAGGAGGGGATTTATGACATCTAAGTTCTTTTGGGAGATCTATCTTTAGATAGATAAGGAAGTTCAGAGAAAGCTTCTCCTTATGCTGTTTTTCAAGTGCCTTCAGCTCAAAATAATTAATATACCAAAGTGGCATATTTTGGTGTGGTATGTCCTGAACTCCTTTATGGTCACATTTTGGGATGGTATGTTCTGGTCTCCAACCACTGAAACCAGTTATTACAACCTAGATATTCAATCTGTAATTCATAGATGGGTTCATAGAGAAGGTATGCCAATGTACTTATCATCATTGATTAGTTCATTGTAATCCTGCAAGAAATTTGTAATTGTAAGTCCTTCCCAAGCCTTGTTCCCTGCAGCTCAAAGAAGTTTCTAAGTCTATTTACCTTCACAAGATTTTATGCATTAAAATAGTTTTCTCCATCAAATTTTATAGTTACTTTATATAAACATGAATCTTAAAGTGGGAATTTAACTGGAGCTACAAACGAGCAAATGGATTAATTTTTGTATACTACCTTCAAAGGGCTCTGTGTGGTTATGCAGCTGGGTGAACATTGAAATTAAAATAAACAAAGGGTTTGTTTTTAAGTGTAAATTAAATGTAAAACAAGTTTAAATATGCTAGTCATCACCGTTCCCTAAATATGCATTAACTATTTCCTGTGACTTTTCAACAAGAAGAATACAAAATCAGAAAAATTTCAGTGATATTATAAAAGTGAAAATAACATATTAGTGAAAGCCCAAGAAGCTATTTGATAGTTAAAAAGAAAGAAGTGTATAAAGGAACATAGATTAGATTAAATTTATTCCAAAACATACTGAAACTTATCTCCACCTAACACTGAAGGAACCAAAGTTTACTTTTCTGATTCACATTTTTTATGAAAGCTTTCTTACTGAAAAGAGTCTTGTATAGAATTGTTAAATACTGGAGATTTAAAGATTGCTATTTTTTTTTCTTTTTTGACCATTTCATAGACTATCTCTCCCCCTGAGTCACAAGTTAGCTTTATTTTTACTTCTCCAAAGTCACTAAATGATATTTAGGATGTGATTTACAGTATCTCAATGTTGTTATTAAAAAGGACCATATAATCCAAAAAAATCAAAGAAAAATGAGAAGAAAATACATAACAAATGATAGGAAACAACCTAAAATCAATTAATTAATAAATCAATATGAATTACTTTCACAAGATTTATGTATTGAAATAGTTTCTAAAGCAAGCATTAAGTTCTAACTCTATCACTTAATATATGATGTTTTCTCCTTTAGAATCTTTTTGTGATTCCACAATGAATCAAACATTAGGAAAACCACTGACAATTTCTAAAGCAATTTGCTAGAGTCAAATTTTGTGACTGGCTTTTGAGATGCTTAAAATGTAATTGATAAAAAATCCACAAAAAATAATAAATAATAATTCAAAAATTATAACAGATTTTGTACTATGAACTTCATGATCTTGTAGGTTTTCAGGAAAAGTTGAGCTTGAATTAGGAAAAAGTATTCAAGGAAAAAAAAAGCAAGAAAAGAAGAAAAAGAAAAGAAAAAATAGACTCATACAGTAATTATGAGATGGAATGAAGTATTGGAAAATGAGTATAATGTTGACAAGTAGTAAAAATGCAGTAAGAATTTTAAGGGGAGCCCAAAATACAAAATGACAAAATGCATAGCTGACAATAAATAAAGAATATGCATAGGACACAGGAAAAATAAATCTGAATTAATTAGAATGTGTAAATGAGAGTTGGCTTAACAGATAGGTTATGATGTCTACAGAAACAGGAAAAAAAAGGGTAATGATGTACTAAGAAAGCTAATGTGTTTGGGGAAGTTGGACCTTTTTTTCTTTTATTTCAGCATATTAAAGGAGTACAGATATTTAGGTTACATATATTGCCTTTTCCCCATCTGAGTCAGAGCTTCAAGCATGTCCAACTCCCAGACGTTGCGCACTGCACCCATTAGGTGTGAATATATACATTGACATTTGGGATCTGTGGATGTAAATAGTAGTCTTCAAGATGAAATATATAACCCCTTGGCTAACAAAGGTTTTCCAACGTATATGTGGACATGGATGGTTTTAAGAGAAACCAAATTTGAAATCTTGAACACACATACACACTTTCCTAAAATTTTGTCTGCCTGAGAAGACATTCGATGGAAGAAAACAACCTGTTTTTCCTAGCAATCTTTTCTTTTGCAAATCTCCATCCCTACCTCTCATGAATTTTAAGCCTTACTATGTTGCATTGTCCCAAGATATTAAAGCCTCTAGATCAATTTACTATAGGTAAAATACTAATTATTAGTATCAGCAATGTCTTCTATAGACAAACTAAGACAAACCATATATTTGGCTTCATATATTTGCCAATCTTAATAACTTGAAACATGGTTTTAGAAATGGTATCATTTGGCTAGTGTTGGAATTTTCTGAATTTAAATGTTTTGTAGAGTGGAATCTAAGGAATATGAAAATTTTCATTTATCTAACTTGCCCCCCAAACCCATAACAGCTATCTCCAGTTACTGTAAAAAAATGCATTGTTGTCGTGGAGACTTATGAGATCAAAGCATTGGTGAGAAATATTGATAAAAGCATTACTTCTTCCCATCCAGGCAACAAATTCATTGTAAGGCTGCATTCATTTATTGAGCTAGCCATTCATTCATTCATGTCAGAATTAAAATTCAGAGGTCAGATAGTTATCTCAAAAATGTATTTGTATTGAAATCTGACCAGGCGCAGTGGCTCATGTTGTAAGCCTAGCACTCTGGGAAGCCTAGGGAGGAGGATCACAGGAGATCAGGAGTTCGAGACCAGCCTGAGCAACGGTAAAACCCTATCTCTACTAAGAATGGAAAAAAATAGCTAGGTGTGGTGATACACACCTGTAGTCCCAGCTACTAGGGAGGCTGAGGTAGAAGAATCACTTGAGGCTGAAAAGTTTGGGGTTGCAGTGAGCTATGATGATGACACTGCACTCTAGCCTGGGCAACAGAGTAAGACTCTGTCTCAAAAAAAAAAAAAAATAGAAATCTGAAATCATATTTTTCTTGGTGGAAACCTAGTCTAATTTCTCAGAGTGTCAAGATGTATTGCACACTGTCTGGAAGATGGGCATGCTTATAGTTTTGACACAGGTAGTGCAAAGGCAATTTATGTAACCAAAGTGTTTGTACTCTATAATAATCTGAAATAAAAAAGCAGATTGTACTGGATATTATATAATATCTTTAAAAATTGACAGACTAGTACAAAGTCTTTAAATACTCATATTTAGTAAAAAATAGTGGTAGCTCAAATTTACTTAATGCTACAGACCAGGCACTTTTTAAAATATTTATCTTCATTAACTCATTATAATAGGTCATTACCTTTTTCAATCAATCCTCTGAGAAATGTACTATTACTCTGATTATGTTAGTAATTTAAAAACACAGGGTATAGTCCATGAAGACTAAAATACCTAAATTAAATAACTTAACTTTTATCCAGTCCATAAAATAGAAAAGCTCAAAATCTGTAGCTTTTTAGAACTAAAAGATATATTCAAGCCTCCTTAACAAAGCATCTTATTTTACCAATGAAGCAATTGAGTCCATGTATAGGCCAAAAACAAGACAATCGGATCCACGCTCTTCTAACTCTTCATTCATTGCTTTAACATAACCATATATTTTATTACCAATATGAGGAAAATAATAATATTTATGTCCAATGATTGTTTTGAGAAGTAATTGTTTAATTCACATAAAACATAGCAACAGTACCTGGTATATAATCAGCAGTCAATCAGTTTGGGCTAATATAGTGTTGACAAGCAATTAATTTTTCTCACCTTAAAATAGTTCATTGCTTCTGAAATTTTCAGATTTCTTGTTGTTCTATCACCTTTAGTCTTTAAATATTTTAAAAGTATAATTAATTACATAAATACTCAAAGCCTTAAATCATTTGCTTGCTAATGACCTAAAAAAACTAAGAATTATTTAAAACTATTTTTGTCCTGTTAAAAGTTGAAAGTGGGTGTTGATAGGCAGTGACTCTGTACTTCTGGCAGTCAATTATTATATCTAAACAATTTAATGCTGTTTTGAACATCGTCATCATTTGTTTTTCTAATAATTATGTAGGATTGACGTTAACCCTATAGCAATAGTATACAGCTGCTTTTTTTTCCTGGTGTAGAATACTTTTCTAGTGCTCAACTGCTTTTCAGTGCAATGCTGCTAAAGACAGGAGGAGGCAGGGAGACTTTGAGAAAAAGGGTCTACATACATCTCGATCAATCTCTGGGGATGGGTGAATTTTTACTTTGAAAATGCCTTCACCTCTAAACTGGGTATATCCTTGGAGAACACACCCTTATTCATACCTATTAAGAATCCAGGCTTAAGGAAATATGATTAATCCTGATGCTAAAGAGGAGACTGGGGTTATATTATGAATATATGTTTTTAAAAAGCTGAATGATTAACTTTTGAATAAATTAATGAAATATTTTAGAATAAAACCCAGATAAAATTTAAAACTTTAAGAAAAATTTAAAATTCATGGGTTCAATTTTTTCAATAAAAAGCACCAAAATATTTGTAAACAGTCAGAATATCAACTGAAACTTCTAATTTTCACCCAAATGTTTAGCATTATAAAACACAGATTCTCAGCTTCTTTCATTTTGGGGGGAGAGCTTGGTTGGTTTAGGAAAAACTGATGTGATATTTGTAATATCATTTTGTGTTCAGGAAATTGCAATTCCATTATCAACTTCTTTATCAAATTCTGAACTTCTATTCCATCTCTATTTATTAAACTACTCTGATGGAAAAATGTGGTTTGTATTCACATTCATTAAGAGTTTTCTAGAGCATTTCATATAAGAAATCAAAAATCCCATAAGTAATTACTTATGTCATTTTTTTCCTACTATGGAGGCCAGCTTGAGATATAATCTAGAGTGTATCATTTTATCATTTATATAATTGACATTTACCATAGTTATTAAATATTAAGTTAAAACACTCATGGTACAATCTTGTCAGCTTTAAAACTATTAGATGCCAGGTGTTGAGTGTAAAATTTCTGTTTTTACTAAAATATCCTCCAACATGAACAGCTGTGTTTTGTCAAGAGTTTTAAAATCCATAACATTCAGTTCCTTTTTCCCTTCTTACATTCTACATGCACTCTCACATGCCAAAATGTATTAGGTTATTAAGTATGATACGTCCGATTTCCTTAAGTACTAAGTTTGACAGTTGATATCTCTGACATTTCATTTTGACACTTCTTGTTTTACTTTTATCACGAAGGTACATCCTCATTCTTTCTTGCATGGTTTGACTTGTGGTTATCCTTTTCAAATTTATTTTTACAACAATTTTGTGAAACCATTAATAAGTCAAAAATTCGTGGTAAATTTGTGAGTTCCATCATGGAACCAATGCAGCTCAGCTCAAAGTATCAACAAAGTTTTTGGGAAAAATGTGGCTGATGAACACACAGTACATCGATGGTTTGAGAACTTCTGTTCTGGTGATTTTAATCTTGAAAATGAGCCATGTGGGTGACCTGAGACCAAGGTGGATAATGAAGAGTTGAAAACTGTAGTGGAAGTGAATCCATCTCAACCTACATGTGAATTAGCAACAAGGTTTGACATTACTATTCCAGAAATATTGGACCATTTGAAACAAATTAGCAAGGTAAAGAAGCTGAATACATGGGTAATGCATGAATTAAACAAGCGTCAGAAGAGATATTGTCTTGAAGCTTGCCATTTTTTGCTGTCACAACATAAAGACAAACCATTTCAAAATCATATTGTTACATGTGATAAAAAATGAATTACTTTTTGACAATTGCAAGCATTTGGCACACTAGTTAGACAAAGATGAAATGCCAAAACACACTCTAAAACCGAATAGTCATCAAAAAACGCTAATGATGTGTGTTTGGTGGTCCAGCGCTGGTATTATCCACTACAGCTTCATGAAAACTGGTCAATCCATTACAGTAGATGTGTACTGCAACCAACTGGGCTAAATGATGAGGATACTTGTGATTAATCAGCAGATTGGTCAATAGAGACAGGCCAATCCTCTTGCAAGACAATGAATGCTTGACCACATGTCACACAAACAATGCGGCTCAAATCTACAGAGACTGGACTTGCTAACTCTCTCTTACCCATTTCATTCACCAGACCTTGCACCAACTGACTACCACTTGTTTCAGGGTTTGGACCACTTCATGCAAAGAAAAATATTCCATTATCAACAAGCTGTGGAAAACACCTTTTGCAATTTCATTGCTACTCGATTTCCAGGCGCCTTCACTGAGGACATAAACAAGCTACTGTTAAGATGGCAAAAGTGTGCTGATACTTTAGATGCATACTTTGATTAACTGTACTACTTCTTGTTTGAGATATAATAAACTTTTGATTCAAAATCAGACATTTCATATTTAATGACCTAATATATCTGAGAAACAAAAAGGTACAGAGAGATAGGGAAAAGAAGCAGGAGAGAGAGAGGGAAAACAAAACAGATTGTGGCCAACTCAGAGCATTTTCTCCTGAGCTTTTCCTAAACCATGTGGAAACAAGAGAACTAATGACAGTTGTTGTTTTCATCTGTGAGCTATTTGTATTTTTCAAAAAATATTGCATCATTTGGAAATTTTAAAGATTATGAGGGTTTTTAGCAGTTCAGACCCTTCTTTGAGACCCCTCTTTGAGCCTAATTCAAACACATGGTTAAATATTTATATTAAAATATGATAAGATTCTAAAGAATTGAATTTATCTTACTATGGTTATTACTATCCCAAATCACATAATCCTTATTGTCAAAATGAGAATAGCCTGCATGTCTCATGTTAAGCAAGTTTATTTCCCTTCTCTTATTAGCAAATATAGGCAAATTGCTTATATTTAAGATTTTCTCTTCTTTAAAATTTTTGTTTACATTTTATAGACAATAGTGACAAAATAATATGGAAATTTAAAAAATCCAATAATTATCCTTATTTAAAAATTTAATAACAGACTTTCCAGTTAAAGAAGATAGAATAAAGGCACATATTTAAATTTGTTTCATTTCCAAAACCCTATTATTTAATAAAATAACAGTAAATGGGATCACAATTTTGTTTAAATCACAAAGCACTTAAAAGGACACAGAGAACAGGAGAGGAAACATTAAAGTAATTTTAGGAGCTGGAGAAGAGATGTATAAATGGTAATTGAATTGACACATCCAAGGAAGCTCAAACCTAAACCTCGGTCCTAAAGCCACAGTGGTAGAAATACAGCAACCCAAGTTATACCATAGAGATCCAAATGTTCAAGGATTTTTAGCATCTCATATTTCTCAGAAAGAGGGAACAAAAGTGATGTCAAATTAAATCAAATAGTTTGGAAGATTTTTTAAAAAAATACTTAAACTTCTAAAGACCTTCTTCCACTCTGCACTGCCAGGAAATTACTCTTCTTTTATGGCATCAGAAGTCTGGAGTTTTATTCTATACAGACAGTAAAATACAGACATCAGGCACAACTGAATCACTGGATATATTTTTGAAAAAGAAATAACTAAATAAAATTTGTTGTTGTACTTAATCCTGAGATCCCCAGTCTCCTTCTGTAATCCTTTCAGTTGGTGCCTAGAAGACTGGCAAATGGCTCATAATTTTCAGGCAGAAGATTGAAAGAGTCCTCTATGAAGAATATGATCACACTAAAAATACAAAACCCAAGATGAGGATTCTCCAGGGAAAATGCACAGCCAGGAGACCCTAAAATGAAGTTCACAGTTAACAAGCCTTTCCCATAAACATCAAACATCTAATCAGTGTTAGTGGTCAATATGACAAAGACTGTTAGACATTTCAGTTAAGCCTCTAACACAAAAGACAAAGATAAAACAAATACCAAAAATAGCAAAAAACAACTTGAAGGAGGCATAGTCTATAGTTTAGAGGAAACTTTGAAGAACTACTACTCTTTCCTATCAATAAAAGAAAGCATTTACATCTGTAAGAAAATAACATTGCCCTATGTAATAAGAGAGATAACAAAAAAAAAACTGTGAGATATCAATAATACAGTAAGTAGGTAAATGACAGAAGAAAGATAAAGTTAAGAATTTTCTAGAAAATAGAGCAAAGAAAATTAAAAATTAGGAGAGTAAGAATAATACTATTAATCATTTCAGATGATACAATTAAAAATAACACAAGTTTCAGAAAGGTAAATTAAATAGAAGAGAGAAAAATATGAAATAAGTAATTTTAAAATGTCATGAGAACAGAGAGGTATGAGTTTCCAGATTATAAAGGACCACTGATTACTAAAAAAAATAAATAAATAAATAAAGGGAAAAGAAAAACAAACATCAATATTTTCCATCCTGAAATTTTAGAGCATACAGAATTAAAAAAAAAAAAAACTATTCTAAAAGCTTTCAAAGAGGAATAATATCAGTGATTTAATATAAAGAATCTATAGACAAAATAACATGAGACATTTCAACAGCTACAGAAGCTAAAGAAATAAATGAAGCTTAAATGTCTGTGGGAAAATAACTTCCACCCAAAATTATGCATTCTATTGAAATATTTCTTAGATGTGAAAATAGATCAAGGACATTTTCAGTATGCAAAATTCCCCCCAAATTAGCTGAGCCACTTTTCTTAAACCCTGAGAAAGTATTATAAGAGTAAATTGCTAAGATTTAAGTTTTGTTTACTCAACAACGTTCTTAAATTACAGAGAAAATAACGTCAAATTATGTATATATACGTCCTTTATTCACAAGTGTAAACCAACAATCAAGTATCATTATATATTTCTGAACTATCATTAAATGGTATAAAAAGCTGACCCAAATTAAAGAAAATGATGTCCATGAAGTAGGCAAAATACAAACAATATGTGAGGAAAATTGACAAAAAAAAACTTGTGAAAATTTTCCCTAAATTTAAGGCAGAATTGAATTTTCCAAAATTAAAAAAGGCCCATCCCGTATTTAGGAAAATATTGATTTAAAATTTTCTATGCTGAGACAATACTTGAATTTCAAGGATAAAGAACTTTTCAAACATTTAGAGGAAAAAATAAGGACAATCATACCTCAGCATACTCCAGAACTACAATGATCCATTATTCCATGAAGATAATGGAGCAATGACTCTATGTTTATGAAGGCCCAAGAAAAGGGCAAAATAAAAATTTTATTTTATTCCTTTTTGTACTATTGGAGGTTTTTTAAGCATATAGATTTCTAGAAGTTTAAAAAGTATCAGTATATGTTTACTTGTGCAGAATTCTGGACCTGTATTTGTTAGCATTAGGTTCAGCTACATGTAACAAGGGCAAACCAAAATGAAATCAAACAAACAAAATACGTACTGGATACGTTTGTTTATCACTTGAAGCATTTTCAGTCGAGGTCTTCTCTTATAGAATCTAGGTTCATACTAGCTTGATATTCCAAGATGATTTTCTCAGACTAGGCCATCATATCTAAATTCTAGCTGAGAAAACAGATAAATAAGAGAGTAATCATCCTTTTAACGACGCTTTCCAGAAATACAACAAAAAAGATCTTACGTTTTACTGGTAAAAACTCAGTAATGCTTATTTCCAGGGAGGCTGCAAAATTAAATTTATTTTGTAGACGTTGAGACTTCATTATTTTGTTGAAATATGACATTATCAAAAATGCATAGAAAAAGGCTTATATCTCTCAGGGGAAAAGAAAAAGCATTAACTTTATGCTATGCTTAATATGTAAAATCGTGTAGGCAAATGGACACTGGCCAAAATGTAAACATGAAAAAAGTAAAACTGTTACAATTGCTGGCAGTCATAAAGTTATAAATTTACCTTTTCCTTTTTATCAAAGTTTGATTTAGAGTTCTACAATGAATAGTTTTTAATGTTTTGTCAGGACATTTGGAGAGAGAAAGGATAAATCTTAAAATTTTATATTTTGACTATTTCAAGTTATTTAATAAGCCCTTGAAGAGCAGTGATGATTAGAGCACTTTGACCATTGAGGCTCTTCAACTGGAATAAAGAAAATATATTATACATTAAAAATTCTATTTTAGGGTGGAGCAAGATGGCGGACGAATAACACCGCCAGACAGAGGGTCTCTGCAAAAAGACAGATTCTAGCAGAAACTAGAGGAAAGAAGCAAGAAGACGAGCATACAGCGGACAAGGGCCGGAAGGAGGGGTACCTGAGACCCCGGGAGACTCCACGGGAGGAGGCTGCGGAGGAGAACAGGAGGCTGAGACCACCGGAGCAGCCCGGAGACCAGCGGCAAGGGTAGGTGGATCTGCTGTTTCCCCTCCCCTGCATTCGGGACTGCTGGTGGGCTCCCCAGCGGGTGGAGAGACCTGCGGACACCAGCCCAGAGACTGCCGCCGCCTGCCAACGGTGAGCCTGTAGCAGACGTGGCACCAGGTTCCCAACTTCCTCCGGGCACCTCCGTGTGCACAGACCCGAGCCGCGCGGCAGGCGCCATATTGCCTCCTCCCCCCCTCCGCCGACCCTACCCGCGGCTGCCCAGAGAGACAATACAGCCACCAGCCGGAGGCACCTCCAGGGAACGGGACCTTCCAGTTTGGGACCCCGCACGCCCTCCCAGGTGCTGCTGGCACCGTGTTCCCAGGAAAACGGTGCCGACTCAGAGGCTGAGAGACATAGACCCAGCTTGGGCTCCCTGTGGGTGAATTAGGACCCGAAATCCTCTCCCTGGTGGGAATACAGTTTGAACTCTGGGACCCAGAGGTCGGACCTGCAGACCAGATCCCCTGCACCGAGGGCTAGCATTGCCCGGGGCACAGAAGGGTTATACGTGAACAGCCTACTGAGGTCTGTGTGCCTCCAGGGGCGGATCGGCGTCCTAGAGGGCAACCCTCCTCCCAGGAGGAGGCTGTGCGCCCAACCCAGGTGGCGTTCCTGTGCAGGGAACCTCCCCGCCGGCATCACAGTCCGGGGAGGCCTGGTAGCTTGTGGTCTGGCCTGCTGGCAGAGGCCCAGGAGTAGCTGCGGAGTTGGGGAGGGTGGAAAGAAGCCAGGCCTGCTGCAGACTGCGGGTCTCAGACAGCCCCACCCCCACACCCAGACTTTCTGGCTGAGCGGGACCATTCCAGCCCCGCCCTGACAGCAGAGAACAGAACTTTGACCCCTGCTAACGGCCTGAGGGCAGGCTTACCCAACCCAGCTCCGCCCAGAACGAGAGCTGATAACAGGACTCAAAATCAACACCATAGCCTGTTCCTCCAAGCAAACGCCACCTACTGACAGGGACGACATCTTGCACAGCCTTTCCACGGCACCCACTCACTCAATATACAGGGAGTGGTCCAATTTCACCCACAGGCACCACCTAACGCCTCAGAAACTAAACAAGGTGTGTGAATACCCAAACAATAACCTAAGGAAAGAAACAACAACTGATCGACATGGGAAGAAATCAGCGAAAGAACTCAGGAAATATGAAGAACCAAACGGAAAACACACCCCCAAAGAGGAGCACCAGCCCCCTAGAAACGGACACCGACCAAAATCAGGCAACCAATATGACAGAAGAGGAATTTCGTATGTGGAACATAAGAACACTCACCCAGCTGCAACAACAAGTCAATAACCAACACAAAGAAACCACAAAAAGTCTCCAGGATATGAGAAAAGAAATAGACACATTGAAGAAAAGTGTAACCGAACTCCTGGAAATGAAGAATCAATTCAAGGAACTACAAAATATAGTGGAAAGTCTCAAGAACAGGGTAGATGAAGCAGAAGAAAGAATCTCAGAGCTTGAAGATAACACTCTCCAATTAAATAAATCAGTCACAGAAATAGAGCAGAGAAACAAGAGAAAAGAGCAAAGCCTACAAGAGCTGTGGGATTATGTGAAGAAACCTAATGTGAGGGTCATAGGGTTACAGGAAGGGGAAGAAGACAACACTCAAGGGTTGGACAAGCTGTTTGAAGATATAATAGAGGAAAATTTCCCAGGCCTTGCTCAAAAAAAAAAAAAAAAAAATTCTATTTTATGTTGTTCTTTTAAATTCTGTCCTGTAGTTGTGAGCAGTTGGTGTGCTGGTGGGCGCTTAGAAGGTATTGTCTAAATCACTTCAATTTTTAAAAGATTGTCGATACATTATTTACTGATACCAATAAATGGAGGCCTTTTTAATGATATAAACCAAATATATTTCTTTTTTTATACTGAATTAGAAAATTTTATGATTTTGAGGTCCCCAGAATCTATCTGTCCCGTTACCTAAATATGAAAAACATTAAAGACATTACCATTGTTCACCAATATCTGACCCCACCCTCATCTTCCAGGTTATGTGAGGATATACACCCCCTCTCTTGACTTGAGACATGATCATGCAAACACTTTTGATTGAAGATCTGTAGGTGGAAAATGTGTACCTCACTTTCTAGCTAGAAAACTTAATTGACAGAGACCAGTCTCACTTTTCCTGCTATGGTGGCTGTGAAAGACTCATTACCAAATAACTCTGATGAGCAAAGCCCCTGTCAGCCCTTTTGGACATGTACCCAGTGAAAGATAAACCCTTGTTCTATTTGGCCACTGAGAAAAGGGGGTATTTGTGCCCACAGCATACCCTAACCTAACCTGATATAAAAATAATATATCAATCAACAACTATATAGAAATTAAATTTTGAACATCCTGAAGGGACCATGTTTGCTTTTCTGCATATTAAATTTGAAATTAATTATCTATAACCATTGGCAAATTGGAGTTGTGCTTTACTTTTTTTCCAAAAGAAGAATCATGAATGCCAGAATTTTAAATATAATTCCCCTTGTCATACAATCTTGAACTCCACTTTCATTAAAATTCACAAATTATTTCTGTGGCACACAATATTATTATAATAAAACAAGCTTAAAACAGAAAACTCAAGTATTATTTTCATTTTTGACCTTAATATTCATTTGGATGTTCAAATTTTAGCAACATAGAGTTAGAGGGGTCAGTTCTAAACAACTACATATGTACATATATATGTATTAGTGTGTTTATATGTATATTCATTTGCATCTAATTAATATAATACTATGAAGTCTGTCCAGAAAGCATCCAGCCATTGTTGATATAACTAGAATGGTTTGTGGGACATCAATGTAACCTGGCAGTGAAGAAGAGTGGACGGGAATGTGCATGTGTGAACAATGATTACTTCAATGTACTGGTCAGTGGAGCTCTACATGATACTGAGTAAGCATGTGTACTGTGTGGCTGTAGCATTCAAAATGACTGAATGAGTAGAGCCATGAATCTGCATCAAATTTGGCGTTAAGCTTAAACACTCATCCTCAGAAACTATTCAGATTATTCAGAAGGCTTTGGGGGATGATGCAATGAGTGCAGCACAAATAAAAGTGTGGCACACTTCAAAGAATCTGTTGGTCATCAAAGAATCTGTGGTCAAGAATCTGTTGAAAGTGCTCCAAGTTCTGTAAGGCCTGCAACAAGCAGAACACCTAAGAATGTTGAACGTGTATGGGTTACGTTGAGAGACACTGGAAGAACTGTGTGAGGTCCCAAGGTGCCTACTTTGAAGTGGACTGATGAGTCATTGTTATATGTACCATGTTTCTTGTATTTTGTATCTTCTTTAATAAATGTCTCTATTTTTCATATTATATGGCTGGATAATATCTGGACAGGCCTCATAAACCACAACCTATTTTAGTTATTTGGTTTATTGAGTTCTGACAATGGTATAACTGTGGCCATTATCCAAAACAAGATAAAGAACATTTTCATTATCTCAATATTCTTTTTTTCCTTTCTGGTCAATCTCCCTCCCTCATGCTCAAAGAAACTTTGCTAAAATCTATTACGATAGATTAATCTTTTCTCTTATTCATTTTATATATATATATATATAATTCAAATCTTGTTTCTAATGTCTTTTGCTTGACATAATGTTCTTGTAATGATCTATGTTTTTACATTTAGTTAATTCACTCTAATTGCTGAGTAACATTCCATTGTATGGATATGCTACAGTTTACTTAACCTTTTTTTTCTATCGGTGGCTATGTGGGATTATTTCCAGTTTTCACCTATTATAAATAAGGCTGCTATAAATATTTTTGTACAAGTTTTTCTGGCAAAATATGATTTCACATATCTTGAGTAAGTATCTAAGTGTGAAATTGCTGAATCATACTGCAGAGATGCATTTAACTGCAAGTAGTTTTACAATGTGATTATACTATTGTACATACCTGTTGTGGGTTGAATTGTGGTACCCTGGAGATGTATATGTTGAGTCCTAATTCCCAGTAATTCAGAATGTGACCTTCTTTAGAAATAGGGTAATTAGTTAAAATATGATCATTACAGTGGACTGTAATCCAATATAACTGGCATTCTTATAAAAAGAGGGAATTTGGACACAGATGCAGGTATAGAGAGGGAATGCCATGTAAACAAGAAGACACTATCTATAAGCCAAGCATAAAGGCCTGGGAGAGATCCTTTTCTCATACCTCTCAGAAAGAACTAACCCTGCCAATAGTTTGACTCCAGACTCTTAGCCTCCAAAACTGTGAGGCAATAAATTAATTTCTGTTGTTTGAGTCACCCAGTTTGTTGTACTTTGTTATGACAGCCCTTGCAAACTAATACAACACCCTTTAGCAATATTTGAGAGTTCTAATTGGTTCATATGCTCAATAATATTTGTTGTCATTAGTTTTATTTCTTTGTTTTTGATTAGCCTTTTTAGAGGCATGAAGACTATCTCATTGTTTTATTTTGTGTTTCCTTAATGACTAAAGATGTTGACCATATTTTCATACATGTATTGGCTAGTTTCTTACCTGTGATGAGATATCTCTTCATAAGTTTCTGTCATTTGTTTTTACTAGGTTATCCATCTTTTATTGTTTACTTGTAGGATCATGAGTATATTCTGGATAAAGCCTTTTTGAAAAACCATATATTCTGAATATATACCACAATGTAAACATTATCCTTTAAGTTGTCTTTTGATGAGAAAAATCTTTAACATATATTTTTCTTTTGGTGTTGGTGATTTCTGTATCCTTCCAATTATTTTTTTAATCTATTAAATAGGTCAGATATAACATATATGCCAGTTTTTGCATGACTAAGGTAAGTTACAGAAGGCCTCTTTTCTAAGCCAAATTCTAAAGGTTACTATTAAGAAATGCCAGAAAATTAAATTATAAGATATTTTTTAATTTCTCAAGAAACTACTTTATAGCAAATTTACTTGTTACTTTCTTTTGAAAGCAAATTAATTCAGATTTGCTTAATGCCAAAATTAATATCAAGAATTAATTTGAAAATGACTAGAATTATTGGAAGGATTTTTAGGGATTCTTGTTTTTAATAGAAAGCAGAATACATAATCTTTTAAGCAATTCAATCTTATCTTCCTTATGTAAATTTTTATAGTTTCACATAGAATTTTGGCAACTAGAATAAGAAAGATACTTTTTCATTTAAGTACAAATTTAAAAGTATTAAAATTTTACTATGATTAATGTAGTTCAACTATAAGAAGAAAAACCCAGATTTCAAAACCTAAATTATATCAGCTAATTTAATTATGTATTTTTAATAAACTGTACAAATAAGAAGTCCTCAAACATTTAAAAAAAATAGTGGTAGTGATAGATGTTGTCTAAAATCTCAGTGTCAGAGATATCAAGCAAATAAATTAAAAATAAATAATAATATGCAGGCATGTTGGATAGTGATTTCTTTAAGCTCTTGACACTGCTAAGGGAAAATTATTTTATTTTATGTGAAGTTCTCTTTTGCATTTTAGTGATTTTTGTATACTTATGTGTTCAATATTTTGATCATAATTTTAGGATATAGAATTTACTCTAAAAAGAAGACCTGGCTTCGTCTCTGGACGTTACCATTATTTCTTGTCATTAAAGTCATAAAATTTGAAAACCCTAGGTGATATAGGCCAGGAGGAAGCAAGTATATTCCACAGTGGCAGTGGAATAGTTGGAAGACAAGGTAGTCTATAGAGGCAGGCAAATCTCAATGAAGAAGAGGATTTCAAGGAAGTTGGTTAGGTTTTAGTGATTTTCACTTTTAACTTGAGGGAGAAAATTTGGACGAAAATATCCAGAAGAAAAATACAAATGAAAAACAAGAAACGTAAATAAATGAAGAAGAAAAAAATGAAACTTTGGCTTTGAAACTTTGGCAATGAAACATTGAGCTTTGGAGACCATTTTTCTAAGTGAAGTATCACAACAATGGAAAAACAAACACCACGTGGACTCACTGCTAAATTAGAACTAACTGATCAGTATTCACGAACACATATGGAAGTAAAACTCAACAGAAATCAAGCAGGTGTGAAGAAGGAGGAAGGTATGGGTGAGATCATAACTAAAAGGTACAGTGTATACTACCTTGGTGATGGGCACAGTTATACTTTGACTCAAGCTGTACAAAAGCAATCTATGCAACCAAAACATTTGTACCCTCATGATATTCTGAAACTGAAAAAAAAAAAAAAAAGAAAATGTTTTTGAGGATAAAAAGGAGAGAAAAATGCAATAAAAAGTTTAAAAATTAGAAATAAAGGTGGCTTCTTTATTACAGTAGCTTCATGAAGCTGAATAAAGAAAGAAAGAATTTCATGGAAAAATTGATAATCACTTAGGAATAATGTCACTGTGTCAAATACTTCATAAGAGATATATTATCATGAGATACATATGTGTATATATGTTTATTTATATTTCCCAGAATCATAGCAACTCTTCCACTTACAGTTTATCCTCAATTGTACATATCTTAGTCAGAGATGCTATTAAATCAGAAGAAGCCAATGAAGCCAATTAAAACTTCTCCCTGCTGTGGGAGAGAGAGGTTGCAGTGCTTGCTGTGGCTGTCTAGAAGGTGGATATTCAGACTCTGATAATTAAATGCTCATTTCTCCAGATTTGAATCTTGTAAAAGTGACCAAATGACATAGGCATATAGAGACATTTTTCATACAGTATTGGCAGTTAGTACTGGGAGAGTTCAGCAGTGGAGACAGTGATAAGTGCTCAGTGGCATTAGTGCCAGTGGTAATATCCTAACCAGACCATCACTGAGGCATGACATTAGCTCTCTTTCCTGCTACATAGATGCTCTTGGTAGTTGCCCAATTTCTGAGCCTCTTTTTCCAGCCATCTGTCAATATTATAAACTACCACATGTACTTCCAGCAAATTCCTTTACTGTTTGAGTTCTCAAAAACAATAACAACAACAAAATCAGGAAATTATTATTCTGTTGAAACAAGAGAGACACTCACCTAAAATGTGGTTCTATGTTAAGACTGAAAACACCACACATACAACCCAAAAATATATAAAAAGGTTTGTTATTCACATTAGGAGGCTGCTGCAGAGAGCAGTACTAGCTCTCAAACTGGTCATAAAATAGCTTTAGAGAGTGGGGTAAACCTGGCACCCTTCATGGTGATTAGGAGAATATCTGGGTGAAGTTTCCCAGGTGCAGTGATCTAGGTTTCATTATTTGATCTTCTCACAGGTACCAAAGAAAGCAAGCACATGGGCTTTTTATCAACTTGCCCTGATGTGTGCAAAAAGGGAAGGGGAGAGTGGTGGGGCTTAAAAGATCTTAGTAGTCAAACATAAAAATGGTGATAGATTCTTATTATAGGCACTATTAAAAGTATAAATTAACCCAAACCAAATCAATCAGAACAAAATTATTGAATTACTGAATACCTCATAAAGAAGACCACTGGATCATTAAAAAGGACTGAGCATATTTATCTAAAATATAGATAGTGGCAAGTTCAATGGCTTTGTAATTAGATAGATGTGAATTAAATTCTGACTCTTACTTATATTAACTAAGCCATCTTGTGCTAATTATTTAATCTTTTTAAGATTCCGTTTCATCATCTGTAAAAAAGAAAAAGGTATCTACTAGACTTGAGAGAATCATGTAAGGAGACCTCGTTCTCAGGACTCACAAGAACAGCATCACCCAGTAATTTTGTTTCCTGTTTAACTACAGATGACTTCTGTTGTAGACTCACAAGTTTAACTGTTATACTATAACAGTATTACATGTCAACAGGGTGCTTATGACCTTTATTTATATAAAAACCAAATATTTAGTCAATTTACCATGTCTTAATTTAATCTTTGTACACCTTTCATTTTTAAGTGCTTAAATGAGTACTATATTGCATTAAAAATGTAGTGATATAATTAACCAGCCATTAAAAATTTACTTCTACAGATGAAAGAAAAAAAAAAGAATTTCATATCAAGAGTCACAGGACCTTCACTAAAATCACCACAATACCCTTCAGCAACTCAATAACCTTGAGCAAATAATAAAACCTATCAAAGAACCAATTTTCTCATTTAAAGTGGGGAGAACATTAGTACTAATAAAAACATTGGAGAATAAATAGAATCATAGATTTGGCTCAGAATAGGAATTCACTAAATCTCAGTTGTTAATATTCTACTCAGCAAATGGATCCAATACCAGCATGCATTAACAAGAATTGCATAGTTTACTGAAGATATTGTAATGATATGAGATGAAGCTTCTTGTTACACACCAAACAAAAACTTCATCAAATTGCGTATTCCATGGCTTGCTTCTTCTCCATTAGGTCTTTTCTCTGCAAGCTACTTGTCTCCTGTCTTTCCCTCCACAGACATTAAAATCATCCTATAAACTGATCATTGTAATTAGTTCTTACCCTTTACTCCAGTGCCTTAATCAGCCATGTAAAAGCCCAGAGGTCATCATTGTATTGACAACTTATTATCCTCCAACATGTTCACAGGAAAGGATCTCATTTACTACTACATCATTAATGACTTATCATATTAACTCAACAAAGCATGTTTCTGTATAAAATAGAATGTGTCTCTCAAGAAAATGAATATGTCCAAATAGTGCTATATAGGAATTATACCTGCCTCATGATCTTGTGGAGACAGTTAAAAGTAGATAATTTCTGTAAAGAACTTACTTCAATACCTTGCCCATGAGAAGCGAAACATTTATATTAGTTATTCCCATTTGCACTGTAGGAATCTATTTGATAGTTTCCCCAGATTTCATGTAATCTCTTTATGGATCTGACATTTTCAAATTATATTTATTAAAAATTATATCTTATTTGTGATGTTATTTTATTTACCCACTTCAAATGGCAATTCAAATTTATGCAATTCAAGGCAAAGTGAAAAAATAATTCATTTAAAACATAGCAGGGCAACTCTGGACTAATGAAATGTACTATTATTCTGGGCCTTTAAAAATCTTCATTAGTGTTTCAACTTTCATTTTTCTCTGTAGACCTATGAAATATAAATTAACTTAGAAAAGAGTGAGAGAATTCTATGCTTTTACACCATAGAAAATATCCTGACAGTATAGTGTCTAATTTAATCTGTGTACCTATATGTATCATTTTTATGCTTTCTGGATCCTCTAAGTCAAAACTTCAAGCAAGAACTTTAACTTACTAGCTAGCTATTAAATGTTTGTAGGGCTTCTTTACTTATTTATTGTTTTAAAATAAACAATGTTTAAAATATTTGGACAAAATTTTATTTAAAAAACTATAACCTACTTCCACCAAAGCAAAAAAAAAAAAAAAAAGTTAGTTTTGCACATTTTCTTTCTGAAGATTCAAAATCTCTACTATTAGTGATGCTGAAGCTGAAAAATCCTAAATAAAATCCCATGGTACCTTTTTTGTCCCAAAGTAAGAAAGCAGTCAGAGGCTAAGTAGCAGGGAAAAAGGGCAGCAAAAATTATTGCATTTAATAACTCAAAAAAATGCACTCTCTTCCACCTCTGTAAAGAAAATAAAAAGACCAGGTTATTTTTAGAAAGAGAAAAATACTGATATTGACATAAATGACTCTTGGGTCAAACCTGGGATGAACATGCAGGAAAGTAAAAGCTTTGACAAGAGATGGGTAAGGGAAGATGTTTAGTGGGATGAGTCACACCCTGAAACCCATTTCTTGAACATACTACCAATCACAAATGCTTCAATTTTGTGCACCAATATGGTTGCGTTTTAATCAAAGGAAGAATACTCTGTTATTGGTTGGTAAATGGTGAGGACAAAAGTGTTCTCTAAGCCTGCTTAAGTCTAGGTTGAAAGATAAAAACATACAAACACAAGTTCAAAGAAAAAAAAAACACAAAGAAATTATTTATGAAGTAAGCAATCAACAAGTATGACATATAAATATATTAATGCAGCAGAAATAGAGTATACAAAATCATTACCATATGCTGAAACAATATGTTTCAAACTCAGAAGTTACTCAGTAAATATTTGTTGAACATATCACATGGGTATCTTCCTACACTGATTTGTTCCTGATATGGAATTGAGATTTATTTCCCTACAAATAAGACAGAGAAGTAACTTTTTGTCATGGTTAATGTAGATCCAGAATAGCTGATAGTTTTTCAATAAGTCTAACCAAAATGTACTTAATGAATTCTAGCTTTCAAGCCTTCAAAGACTTTTGAGATACAGAAAATGTCACTTTATCAAGAAGTCAGCATGTTTATAGCAGAACAAGGGCTATAAATGTCATCAGTGTTGCCTGCTTCATACAGTAGAGACGCATTGTGCTTATTGAAACAGACATTTCAATCTCCATTTCACTCATCCTACATTGTAGTAATGAAATCTTGGGAATTATTAATAACTTGTTCTACCCAGTAGTGTGGCTTGATTAGTCTATTCATTCCTCTCACCTACACTTGGCTCAGATTTATACTGATTTGAGCCATGTTCACTCAATAAATGGGGTAAATATTTTTGCTAGTGGAACTATGATAACATGACAGTCACAGTTTCTCTTTCCCCTATCATGAGAATGTGGGAGCATGTTATCTGAATTGCTGCAAGTAGTCATTTTACAATCATAGAGAAAGTTACTTGATGATAAAGCCAAAACAAGAAGGAGGGTAAAATCAAGTGAATCTCAGAGAAATGGAGTCAGAGCTATGATTATGTGACCCAGTAATCCTTATTCCATATTATTCCTTATTATTTAGGCCAGTTTGAGAAGAGTTTTTGCTCTCTACAGGAAAAAAGCATCCCAATATAGTATGCTATAGTTTAGCTCTTCCTCTGCCTGTCTTTAAGAGGCCAATGTATAAGAAGTCACAGAAAATTCTGGCTTTCACACATCTAAGTCCACTTGTCTCCCAACTGTGGCATAACTTCGTTTCTGATCTCTGCAATTAGTGAAACATCTCCAACCTTGAAAAGAGGAAGAAGAAAAAAAAAATCTCCAGGTTAGAGTAAATGAAGTAGGGATTGGGCAGAAGGAAATTTAATCTGAAAAAATAGCAAAAATTAATTTCCAAAATTAAGTTGTTATAAGATTTACCAGAAAGAACCCCAAAGATGTTGGTCTTCTTTGGAAAATAAATGAATAAATATTGATTGATCAGTGGAACCTACATGCAAACAACCTCCTGACGTGGAGTAAGAGCAGCCTCCTCACAAGGCAGGAACTCTGCAGTTCACTGCAGTTGCCATCATACCTTATTGTCTTGTACCTGGCCATGTCACTCAAATATGTTGCCTTTTGTTCTATAGGCTTTAACTTTATTAACATACTCTAACCCAATAGAGACTAATGTTAAAAATCAGCAAGCTATATGTTAATATAGTTTTAAAGTCATTGTGTCCAAATTCCGATTATTGGACTTGTGCCCTATACTTGTAATCGCATCCCTACCTTGCACACTGGTTTATTGGCTACTGTTTTGTATTGCTGACCCCTAATTTCTACAATGGTAACCTGATGTGTACATGGTCTACCCTCAGTCTTATTGTCAATTATTAGCTTCCCCTCCAGAGACTGGAGCCCATCTCTGAATTGGAACTGAGTTATAATAACTTCCTCATGCCATTGCCTGCATGCAGGCTTCTTTAAAGTTTAAAATTTCCTGGCTTTAGATTCCCCAGAGTCGTTCTCCATATACCACTAGGGAATAACCCCCCACCACTACCACGAAACACACACACACTTAATGTTATATCACAACGTATTATCAACATGCACTACCACACAGTACCGCTGCCCTTCAGAGGAAGAGTTCTGCCCATTGCAGTTTATGTTTTTTGCTTATATATAAAACTACCAACATTTCACTCTTGCATCTTTAGAGCAGTCTCTTTCAGATTTGACTGTGGCCAAACCCTACGCAACAAATACATACTTGGAATTTCAAATCATTTGGTTTTAAAATTCCCTCCCAAGAATTCCTAAAAATCTGTCTCCCATTTTTCATCTTTATGTATCTTTATGGAACATAACTGATTTTCAAAGTTTATAGTTATCTATTAAAAGTGTTAAGTAGTTCTGTCGTTTTGAAGATGACTCACAAAAGATTAAGCAATATACTAATATCACAGTATAAAGCAGAATTATTATAATGTAAATAATGTACGGCTGTTTCATCTGAGGAAGTGTAGAAGTCAGTGTGACAATAGCCTATTCATCACGTTTCTTGACTTTCTGAAGTTCAATGCAGGATCTCCTCATAGCATAGGACACTGTGGCACAGTATACTTAATTATTAAAAATTTCTTTGTACCTCATTCTTTCATTAGTTTGAATTATACTAAACATTTGAAAGGCATTTAAATAATCTAAATTTAAGTCTAAATAGGATACTGTTAGTGCTTTGAGTTTTCCACTATTACTGATTTATTTTTCAAGATATAGGCAAAAACATTATGCTTACACATATTTTATAAATTTTACCTAATTTAAAGAAATGTGAAATGAATAATTAATTATATTTTATTGCAGAGCTTAGTGTGAATTTATTTTATTTTAGGCCAAATATGTAAGGCTAGAAAAACAGATGCTATTATGAGAAATTAGAATTTATATATCAAAGTCATCATACTCTCACAAACATTATATAGTATTATGTAAGAACTTCATGCTTGTTAATAATTTATAATATTTATTATTAGATTATTGTCAGAATTGAAATTAATACTTTTCACTTTATAGAATTTATAAAATCTAGTCCTGTTTTAAAGAAGTAGTATAAAAATCAATAAGTTTTAGTGGATTATAAAAGGTGATGTCTGAATTAATATTTGAAAAGTCTGATGAAGTCCATCTTATTATTTGACAAAATAAACCAACATCATGTTTCATCTATAGAAAGAAAAAATTTTGAAAATGTTTGAAGCATTCAGATATGATATTTATATGATGGATTTACAGAAGTATAGTGGGATAAATACATGAATTATTCTTATTGAAATATCTGAAATATTTGGAATATATACCTATATGTAGATATATAGATACATGTGTGTTTGTAATTTTTTAAGTGAATTGACTATAGGAAATTTAGAAGGCATTTAGAAACCAAAGCCATGTTTCTGTCAAAACCTAAAAGCTTTAAGCATCTCATTTAAGGACTTCCCAGGATATTGAGAACATAATTTAGAGCCTCAGTCTCCTCAATATTAGAAATCTAATAAAAGTCCACAACATAAAGCTAAGTACTTGCATAAATTTGCAAGGTTACAGTCTCAGTCAGTGTAAGGATAAATGAGAAGTGAACTCTATTATGAAAAACAATAATCTGTCATGACTTAATATTGAATTGATGTGGGAAGAGAGTCCCTGGGAATTTGCAAACACAATATCATCATTTTGAAAGGTTTGCATTTAAATCCTCACTAACTACATGGCCTATGAAACATCAAACAAAGGTTTTGATTTAAAACCTTTTGGTAGTTGACTAGCAAAAATAAAGGTAAATATACTCTAAAAACAAAACTATACTTCAATCTCCTCTTTAAAATTTTTTCACGAAATTATAAGGAAAATGGTTAGCTCACATTCAATTTCTTAAGCATTTCATGAAACTATGCCCCATGTGTCAAAGCTCACAGAGACAAGACAGAAATATATCACAATCTCATATCAATATTAGATATAAGATTTACCAAACACACAACATAAAGCATCTATTTATAACATTTTAAAAACTAAAAGAGACAAAAAGGCATGATATAAGAGGCAACAAATCTGATTTGACAAAAAACAAAACAGAATTTTTTCAGTTACCTCTAAAGTACATGTAATGATGTATTTCTTAGCCTGGTATTAGGTACTGGGCATTATTGTAAAAACAAAAGCAATGTCTAAACAAAACACATTCATCAGGCCCTCTGGAGCTATGTTCATTGGAGAAAATACACAGAAAAAGAATCAGCAAATGGTATGCAAATCTTACATTTATCTATCACAACTTGGGTAACACACAACTCTCTGAAGCACCATATATTGATCTCCAGGAGACAATCTCCAACACTTGGGCTATGAAACATTTAAGCTACATAATAAAAAGAATCACCAATTAATTTCCTGGTGATCAGGAGCTGCCAGCTCTGTGTTTGTGGCTGGAAGTAGCAGATTCTACCCAAATGTTACAAAGATTTAGTGTGCAAGTTTTGCACTTGCAGCTTTATGCCATAAAATGCATTTGGTGTGATTTACCATGTCATTATTTACAGTTGTGGAAGTACCAACCCTATGCCTAGCCCATGCCATAATATTGGAAGTAAAGTTGGTAAAGAAGCAGGTGATATTCAAGCTTTGAAATTAATCTGAATTCAATCTCAAGTGTTGTGCCATCTTAGGTTTCATGTAGTTTACCAGGAAGGGAACTTCTTTTATGGGAAGTCAACATGCAAAAGATAAAGCTTATAGAAATTAACTCCTATATATGCACCTAACATCAGGGCATCTAAATCTAAAGCAAATATTAATAGATCCAAAGGCAGAAATTGATGAAAAATAGTGGGGGACTTTAATGACCTACTTTTAATGATTTAAAAATATATACAGAAAATCAACAAACAACTTACTTCAACAAATAGACTTAGACCAAATGGACTTATCTGACATATATAGGACTTTCTACCCAACAGCAGAAGAACATACATTTTTCTCAAGCCTACACAGAACATTCTCCAGGACAGATCACATGTTAGATCACAAAACAAGTCTTAACAAATTTAGGAAGATAGAAATCATTCTAAATATCTCTTCCTTCCACAATACAATGAAGCTAGGATTCAACACTAAGAAAAGGAAAAAAAAAGTCACAAATATGTGCAAATTAAACAACACAGTTTTGGAAAAACATTGAGTCAAACAGAAAAGCAAAAGAGAATTACAAAAGTATCTCAAAATAAATGAAAATGAAAACACAATATGCCATAACCTATGGGATACAGCAAAAATAGTGATAAGAGGAAAGTTTATAACACTAAATGTCACATTAAAAAAGAAAAAAAAAGAAGATCTAAATAGGCAATCTAATTTTATACCTCAAGGAACTAGGAAAAGAGGAATAAACTGAGCCCAAAATAATCAAAGGGAGGAAATAATAAGACTCAGAGCAGAAATAAATCAAGAACAAAAAAGAAAGTAAAAAATTAACATAACTAAAAAATCAACAAATCCTTAGCTAGATTAAGAAAGAGAAAGAGAAGACTTAAATAAATAAGGTCATAAGTGAAAGAGGAGACATTATAATACATGTCTTAGAAATAAAAAAGATTATAAGGGACTATTATGAAAAATTACATGTCAAGAAATTGGATAATTTAGAAAAAATTGATAAATTCTTAGAAATACACAATCTACTAAATTTAAATCAGAAGCAAATAGAAAGCCTGGACAGACCAATAACAAAAAGAGAGAGAGAGAGAGAGATTGAATCAGTAATCAAAAATCTCCCATTAAAGAAAATCCAGGACCAATGGCTTCACAGGTGAATTCTACTGAACAGTCAATAAGAAATAATGCCAATCCTTCTTAAACTCATCCAAAAAATAGAAGAGAAAACAGTCCTGAACTCATTTTATGAGGCCAGCATTACCCTGATACCAAAATCAGGCAAAGATATTAAAGAAAAGAAAACTACAACTCATTATTCCTAATAAACATAGATGCAAACATCTTTTATAATATTCTAGCAAACAAAATTCAACAGCACATTAGAGGACCACATATCGTGACCAAGTTGAAATTTTACCAGGAATGCAAGGGTGGTTTAACATAGGCAAATCAATCAGTGCAATTCAACACATTAAGAAAATGAAAGAAAAAAAAAAACACATGATCATCTCAATAGTCACAAAAAATTTTAACAAGCTTAAACATCCATTCTCATGATTAAAACTCTCAACAAAATACATATAGAAAAATCTTAACCCAAACAATAAAAGCCATACAAGAAAAGCCCACAGCTAATATAATTAATGGAGAAAATCTGAAAGCTTTTCCTCTAAGATCTACTACAAGGCCAGAACACTCATACTCATCAATTCTTTTCATCATGGCTCTGGAAGTTCTAGTCAGGGAAATAAGAAAAAATAAATAAAAAGAAAGAAGGAAAGAAAGAAAGAAAAGGCATGTAAATTGGAAAGAAAGAAGTAAAATTATCTCCATTTGCATATTACATGATCATGTGTGCATAATAGAGAACCTTAAAGACTCAACACAAAACTGTAGAAATTAATAAGCAAATTCAGTAAAGTTTCAGAATATAAAATCAACACACAAATATTAACCATATTTCTATACACAAAATATTTAAAAAGGAAATTTAAAAACAATCTTATTCAAAATAGAAATAAAAGGAATAAAAAGGTCAAAGACTTGAATGCTGAAAATTTTAAAACATTGATGAAGAAAAGTAAAGAAATATATAAATAGAAAATCATTCTGTATTCATGGATCGGGTAAATTAATATTCTAAAAATGTCCATACTATGCAAAGTGGTATATGTATTCAATGCAATCCCTATCAAAATCCCAGTGACATTATTTACAGAAATATAAAAAAAAATCCTGAAACTTATATGAAACCACAAAAGACCCCAAATAGGCAAAGCAATCTTGAGCAAGAATAACAAAGCTGAAGCATTATATTTCCTGATTTCAATATGTGTTACAAAACTACAGCAATTAAAAAAGTATGACATTGGCTAAAAACAGCTATATAGGTGAACAGAATAGAAATAAATTCATACATCTATGCTCAATTGATCTTCAACAAAGTTTCCAGGAACATAAAATGGAGAAAGGATATTTTTTCAATAAATGGTGTTGGGCTAACTGGATATCTACATGTTTAAGAATTCTATTCTTTAAATATATACCATTTTTAATTATAAAATATACCTCAATGAAACTTTATTTTATTTTATTTTGAGACAGTCTCACTCTGTTGCTCAGGCTAGAGTGCCATGACATCAGCCTAGCTCACAGCAACCTCAAACTCTTGGGCTCAAGCAATCCTACTGCCTCAGCCTCCCATGTACCTGGGACTACAGGCATGCACCACCATGCCTGGCTAATTTTTTCTATATATTATTAGTTTTCCAGCTTCTTCCTATTTATAGTAGAGATGGGGTCTCGCTCTTGCTCAGGCTGTTCACAAATTCCTGAGCTCAAGCAATCCTCCAGCCTTGGCCTCCCAGAGTGCTAGGATTATAGGTGTGAGCCACCATGCCCAGCCCTCAATGAAACTTTAAAAAAAGAAAGTAACTCCTACTTTTTAGGAGCCCATTGTTAATTTTCTTTAAACTGTAATTTAATTTATGTATTCCTTTATATATATGATATATTTCACAATCTTTTAAATTCATGTTAAGCATATTTTGCTGCTTTGGATCAGTAGCAGTATCCATCTTCTCAAACACTTCATTTTTAATATATGAATCATTACTCTGGACTGTAAAGTTTGTTCAACCAAAGTGCCAACATAAAAAGAAGAATTTCAGATCCCTACATGACATAGTTAGGAATCACATATCATCGTAGACTAATCACATGCTACAATTTAATAAATGATGATAGTTCATAAATTGATTTTTTTTAAATTTATGGATTCAACATATACCTTCCTCCCAATGTAGCTTTTACCAAATCCAATGTCTACATTATGGTTAGGTCTTTATTTCTTTGATGCCCCTGTTTTCTCTGTGTGTTCGTTGTGTCTCTCCTTAAAGTTCATCAAATTCAGGTATCATGCCTCAAAACCATAGCTATAATTAGCTTCATTCAAGACACACAGAATTTTCCTAAACATAAATATAATCCATAAATAATTTTCCTCTTTCACATCCACCCTCAACTTAAAAAGAAATGAAATAAAATGGTTTAGTTTTTCTACTTTTTGTTTGGCAAAGATAGTCAGAGTCATGACATAGCCCATATCCCACAATGTGATTCTGCCTCTTCATTTATAAGAATCCCTATGGATAATCTATTTATGGTCCCTTAACTAGCATGCCTAGTGCAATATAGGACTTAGGAAAATTGAACTCTGGTCATGCAAATTTGAGTGAAATGTGAGTGAAAAATAACTTTGGTCAATTTTGTGATTCAAAATGGAAGATGTGGAAAGCAGACCATATTGAGAACAGGCAGTTCACTAAAATGTTTCACTACTTGAGTACAGAATGTGTCAGAAAAGAAACCAAGTATTTTGGACTTAATTGTTTCCCTCCAAAATTCATGTTAAGCTCAAGCCCCCCATGTGGCTATAATGGAGATAGACCTTTAAGGAGGTGATTAAGGTTAAGTGAGGTCCTAAGAGTGGAGCCCTGATGCAATAGAAATGCTATCTATTTAACAGAGGAAGAGACACCAGAGTTTTTCTCTTTTTGCCATGCAAGGACACAGTGAGAAGGTGGCAGTCTACAGAGCAGGAAGAAAGGCTTTGCCCAAAACTTAATTAGCCAATACATTGGTTGTGGACTTCCCAGCCTCCAGAACTGTGAGAAAATAAGTTTCTGTTATTTAAGACATCTAGTCTATAGTGTTATTTTGTTATGGCAGCCCATGCAGGTTAATATATCATGAGTAGAAACTGAAGATCAGTATCCATGGAAATCTGGTGAAATTACTGGAGACTACAATATGTGGAGCAGATTCAATTTGCTTTAATTCTGCAACAGGGCATATCTCTGAACCAAGACTTTTTGAAAGTCATGTGCTTTTGTTGCTGTGCAACATCTTAGTGCTATCACACTTTTGACACTGCCAGACTAAAAATCATCTGCACTTCTTTGGACCAGGAAAATATGTCAGATTATTTACTTTATCATGTTAGGTTGAATTTTCTATTTTTTTTTAAAGTGGTTAAAACTAAAAATTTGAATCACAGCTTTTGGAGATGGGAAGAAGTTTGTTACTATCAAACACAAACAAGCTAAATATATCTGTGGCAGCCATTTAGCTAGACACTGATAATACAGGGATGAATAAGCAGAGTCCCTGTTATTGAGTCTTAATATTTCAAGGTTGAGAATAAATCTGGAGACAGGCTGCTTAAGAAGTGAATGCCAGAAAGGAATGGTCCCAAGAAATAGTCAAACCAGAAAGGATGCTTACCTAAGGAAACCTAGGATACGAGAATGGTTTTCTAAGCTGTCATAAATAATAGCATGGAAAATGGAATCAAGCTTCACAAATATGGAGTGAAGTAAAAGCAAAAGCTAAATAATGTGCAGCAGGTTTTGTGTTAGCTGATGAAGATAGAATCAAGGAGGGATCAGGCGGCATTCTGAAGTATAGTGAAAAATGAGTTGTTTTCAATGTGGAAATCCCCAGTGCCGCTGGGACCAGCATGGTGGATTAAAGGGATAGTTCAACTCCGAAATCTATTTCAGGCATTATCAAGTATTTAACAATTTATTATGTATTTGTTAAGCACAAAATATTTGGGCATTATTTCTGTGTGCAAAACCACACAAGGCATAAAATGGAGAGCCTATTCCTCAGGATGCATTTACTCAAGTTGAAGAGCTTTGATACCCTGCAACAGAAATAAAGATTTTTTAATGATCCAGAGCCAGAAGGGATAAACTGAATGTCTAGCGAGTCATCCTGAAGACAGCTTTTCAACAGGACTTACTGATTTCAGAATCCAGGCTCATGAAGGGAATAAAACCACTTAGTTATTGGAGACAAGGAGGGAAATTAGGCTCTTTGATAAAGAAGTGAAAGAAACTTGACTTTCCCTTAGTATTGAATCTTGTAGGACTGAAAGGGACAAAGGTTTCAGATCCTTTGTAGATCACAAGTACATGAAATGGAGCAGTTTTAGACGTGGCAGACATTTAACGAGATGGCTGTGGATGTTCCTGTGGAGAATGGTCAGCAAGGTTCATGACCTTGAAAGACAGGAAAAGGTCACTTGTAGCTGGATGTGGTAAGGGGCAACAAAGGAACCAGCATAGCCTACTGGCTGAGGTTAGAAAGTCAGGAATTAAGATGCACTTCAGTGACTGACTTATTCCACTTAGGATAGTATCCTCCAGGTTTGTCTATGTTATTGTAAATAGCAAGATTTTCCTTGTTATTAAGTCTGAATAATATTCTATTGCATGTATGTGCCACTTTTCTTCATTCATTCATCCATCATTGGGGATTTAGGTTGTTTTAGCCTTGTGAATAATGCTTCAATGAACGTAGGAGAGCAAATATTAATATCTCTTTCAGATTCTGATTTTAATTCCTTTAGATATCTACCTAGAGCTGGGATTGCTGTGTCATGTGGCAGTTCTATGTTTAATTTTTTGAAGAACCTCCATACTATTTTTTCATAATGCTACACTAATTTACATTCCCAATAATAGTATACAAGTCTTCCAATTTTTCCACATCCTTACCAATACTTATTTTTTATAACAGCCATCCTAACAGATGTGTAGTGATTCTAATTGTGGCTTTTATTTGCAGTTCCCTTATTAAAAGTAATGTTAAACATCTTTTCATATACCCATTGGTCATTTGTAAATCTTGTTTGGAAGAACTTTAGTTATCTTCAAGTTCTTTGCCCATTTTTAATTGGAGTCTTTATCCTGAAGGATAAATATTGCATTATTCAACTTATAAGAAATATCTAAAATAGTAAAATGCATAGAGAGTTACATGGTTGTTGCCATGGGCAAAGTGAGGGGGAAATGGGAAGTTGCTGTTCAATGGGTATAAAGTTTCAAATACACAGATGTTTAAGTTTTAGATATTTGCTATAAAGATTTGTCTATAGTTAACAATACTGTACTGTACACTTAAAAATTGTTGAGACTACATCTCATGTTGTGTTCTTACCATAATCAAAACCACACTAAAATAAAAATCACTTTATATGAAGTATCGGCTCCATATTTTTTGATAACACAGTATTGTGGTCACAAGGAAAAATGCAGCTGCAATGATCACATCTGGTAAACTGTATTCTCCCCAAAGAGTTTCCTTGTGTAGACTCAAAAACAGATGAAAGTAGCTGATATTGGATTTCTTTTCTATTTTTTAGAATGGATGCCCAAGTTTTATTTAATTTGGTTTCAAATTGCACTCTCTACTAAGTTTCCATGAGATGATTTTCTTAATGTTCTCGGCATCTATTTTTTTTTATAGTAAATTAACTCATCTATTATGCATGTAGAATGATACTAGCTATGTACCTTCTATGGGATAAATGAAAAAAGTAGAGGTGCTTATTTTTCTCAAAAGTATGATTGAAGAAGACTATTCCAACATTGTATATACATATGACATGTGTTACACACCAAGTGTTGTACCAAAGTTCATACATAATATGAAGCATATAATTAAATATATGAAGATAATGAATATCAGAAACTACATAGGAACACTAATTCTTCCATTTGACTATATCATAAAATGGTGAACCTAGTGAAGGAGATACAGTGCTCTTAAAGTGAATGAAATATAAATGGCCACTATCTATTAGGTAATTAAAAGTATTTAAGTTTTTTGTAGAGCATCAGGAAGCTCCTCTAAAGCATAGGATCCCAATTTTCTGTGTCTGCTTGTGTTTTCTCCTTTTTCTCAGACTTTTCAATACCCCCTTCCAAACTCTGCTATAGACCCACAGAGAAATCAAGTACAAGCATATTCTAACTTTGGAAAAATTCCATCCTTGTCTTAAAAGATATTGTAAAGGCTGACACAACTGGGCACAATTAAATATGCCTTGCAGTAAAGTTCTTGGAATAAAAAATCACTTATATAGGCTCTTTGAGGACCCACCACACTCATTCCCTATATGTGACTAATTCTCTGCTCGGTCACTTCAAGAAGATGACAGACTTGTCAGGGACTGCAACTGTGGACTCGGGATGATTTCACCTGTATTGATTACTTACCTACAGTTTATTGGTGGAGAAATGGCACAGATATTAACCAGTACTTAAATTTAAGTGATGGTATTTCTCTATTTCATCCAAAGTATGGAAGTAATGGAAGCAGAACAATCAAAGCCCAACTTTAGAGACACTACGTTGATAAATATTGGAAGAAGAATAACTACAGATGGGAACAAGAGGCATTTAAGCTCCAATCAGGCATGTTGGCATAAAAATGTAAGAGATGTGAGTGCTTTTCTATGAAGAATTTGTAATAAGGGATTTAAAATGTTTGTACAGACCAATTAGTGAATACAATGTCTTAAAATGTAATAGCTCATATATTTGATAATCATTCAGCAACAAAAGTTTCATTACTTTAAGTAAAAGAAACAATTTAGAATGCACTTTCATGGTTTAAAAGAGTCTAAAATGTTCTTGTTTTCTTTTTTTTTCCTGGAAATCAGGAAACAAAATAACTTCTCTAGTTGTAGGATGTGTATCATTTTCTTTTATGAGAAAACATTATTTCTTTCTGTTCTCTTTTCATTTGTTTTTACTTTTTTCAGATATCTTTTTCTGACATTAAGAGCTGATGTTATTGCTAATTCTGGTTAAATCTGTGCAAATAGGAAAATTCATATGAAGAGGAAAATGGACTGACTTCTCTATTTCTTTTGTTCTTTGAATCCGTCTTTGTTAGGTTAGGCACGGTGCTGGAAATTTGCAAGTTGCCCATACACTGCAAGAGCATTGAAGGTCAGAACATCAATATATTTTGGTTGGTATAAAATGTCATAGTATCCTAGCACAGTGGGACTTTTTATTCATATATTAACTCATTATGTACAGGCAATATGGATGGTGAATTTGTTAAAAATCAAATGAGTAATTTAAAAATATTTGAGGAATTTGAAACCAAATTAAGTGGTAAATATAGAAAACCTTTCTTTTCTTTTTTTTTTTTTTAATCCAGTCCCCGTGGGGACCGTCAAAAATTGCCAATGCCGACTATATTGCAAGTGGTCATGGCGGGGTATTGGGAAAAGTTTTCAATTAGCAATAATCGCGCCTCGGATAAACCTCATTGGCTACGATACTGCCACTGCGCAAAGCTGGAAAACCTTTCTAATTGTATCTATTTTAAATGAATAAATTAAAATTCTTCCATTTTAAATAAAATGGAATTTGAAGTTAAATAGGAAATTTGGTGTAGAACTAACACTTTGTGATAAACAATTTCATATACCACTAACTAAATTTTATGTATGTGTCCTCCCCAAAGAAAAAGAAATGAGTGAATCTAAATATATTCAAAACAAATATTCAGACAAAAATGATTTACTTGAAGTAGTCATCCACTATTTCATTTATGCTGGTGAAATTTTGAGAATTACGTTTTTATGTAATTTTAATCTGGGATCCTGGACTTCTGTGTAAACTATAAGTATCAAGTTAATACTTATTTGGTTAAAAGCCAGGAGTTAGATTAAAGAGGGCAGAAGAGTTTCACCTTGAATCTCCCTGTTGTCAGAATAAGCACTGTGCGCTCTCCTGAGAGACCCCAAATATAAATAGATATAGAGTGCTATCAGGGTACTTAGAAAATTGTACAAGCATGATCATCCTCTTCAGAGGCTCTTAGCTGACTGTCACCATAGGTCTCTTGAGCCCTGGAGATGGCTGGCCTTTGGTAAATCACAGAGTTTTCTCCCTGGTTATATTCACTTTATTATCCATGAACTCTGTCCCAACTCTAAGAAAGAGAAAACAAACAAACAAACAAAAACCCTGAGTATTCAAGTTAATTTCCATAAGAATAGCTTATAAATAGATTCAGGTGATTTTTCATTTCAGAGCCTGTGATGCTAATATTTTTCCAGAGAAATACAACTTGCATCAATCTGATAATTTAAATATATACTCTCTACTTTCTCTTAAAGTACAAATTGATTAGTTTACTAGAAACTAAACTATTCAGAGTAGTCAGTTTTTTATATGAGAATCTGGCAAGCCACAGGTATGATCATCAACAATTCTCCATGGTTATATTCTCAATAATTTGATAAATATATAGGTTAAGAACAAACATATAGTTTACAATTTTGATTATTTTTGTTCCTATTTGACCTTGTGGATATTTATAGTATAAATTGCATGAGTTCCTTATAGATGGTTTGATACTAATCTGGGGAAAAATTTGTATATAAATATTGTTAAATCAAAATCAGTATAAATGGTGTATCAATGATTTGGGTTTTTTAAATTTTACTTTAAAAATATGATTTTTTAAATTTGAAAACACAGGTTTAATAGAATGATTTGGTGGTACAACTACAGAAAACAAATAGTTTTCTAAATGTGAATAATGTGGCTTTAGAAAAACAATAACAAATTAATATTTTATAATTACCTAATTATAGCAAGAAATAATAATTACTAAGGACAACACAAAAATAAAACCAAATAAAACACGAATGACAGTAATTTAATTCACTTATAATTAGTAAAACTCTAGTGTATCAAATTATTTAATTATCTGACAGCATGTTTTGCAAAAACTTTATCTTGGCAACTTGGTATAGTTAAACGGTATCAATTTTCAATTGAGGGATACTTTATTGAGGTAATTTATATATCCACTTATAACCTTAATTTATATGATGTCTAATTTTTATTGAAAGATATATTTCAAGTAATAATGTACTAGAACTATTCTCTGAAAGATAAAGAAGCCTTATATTCCTTGAAGCTTCTCACCGTAGTCACATCTCAATATGAATGTAAACCATGTATATTTTGCACCCTTAAGTTCATTGTAGAATGATCTCTGCAAAATTTATGCCTTGTTATAACCTACACTAAAAGATGGCATAAGAAACTACATTTTCTATCATATGTACTTAGAGTAATTAAATTATTACTGGCAGCATAATATATTATATAACATCTCCTTTTTTATGCAAACTATGGAAATCAGTTCTCTAAATATACACTACCAGAGAAAGTTAGATTTATTTGAAACAACTTGTTTTGATGTTAATTGTATATACACTAAAAATCCCTCAACTGATTGTATTTACCTTTTCACTTTAGTCATCTACAGAAGGAAGACAGGACTTTATGGTATAGATTTTCTGCATTAACTTTACCTTTGACCTCATATGCTATGTCATGTTAGTTTCTTCCAATCATGTCAAGTTGTCACGTTACTGTTTTTTAATTGAGTGGAATTTATACATAGTTGCTTTGTAAAGTGTTCCAAATCACATGAATTTAATCACAATATATTTTTTAAAATTTCTAAGTACTTTATTGAGATAAAATTGACATACAATTAACTGTTCATAGCTAAAACATATAGTTTGATGGGTTTTGACTTATTTATTATACACTTGTGAAATTATAACAATTGAGATAGTGAACATATCCATTAACCCCAAAAGTTTATTTATGCATATTTATAATTCTGGCTCCCATCCTGACCTAACATCCTAAAGCATATCTGCTTTCACTGATAAGTGATTAACAAGTCAATAATTTATCTGCTTTCTGCCATTATGTATTTTTCTTAGAATTTTATATAAATGAAATTCCACACTATATACTCTATTTTATATTGCATATTTGAGTAAGAATGATTATTTTGAGATTATCTGTATTGCTACATATATCAAGAGTTACTTGATTTTCTTGCTGAATAGTATTCCATTGTGTGAATATACTACTTTTTTATCCTTTTTGTTTTATTTTTTATTTGTATGAATTTAAGGGGTACAAATGTAGTTTTGTTATATGGATATATTGTATAGTGGTGATGTCTGAACTTTTTCTATAGCCATCATCCAAATAATGTACCCATTAAGTAATTTCTACCCATTAAGTAATTTCTCATCCCTTTCTCCCCTCCCTCCTCCCACCCTTCTGAGTGTTTCATGTCTATTATTTCACACTCTATGCCCACATGTGCATATTATTTAGCTCTCATACATACAAGTGAAAATATGCAGTGTTTGACTTTTTGATTCTGAGTTGTTTCACTTAAGATAATTGCCTCTAGTTTCACTGATGTTGCTGCAGAAGATATAATTGCATTCTTTTCTATGGCAGAATAGTATTCCATTGTGTGTGTGTGTGTGTGTGTGTGTGTGTGTGTGTGTGAGTGTGTGTGTATTTACTTTCCATATTGCCCAGACTGTTCTCAAACTCTCAGTCTCAAGCGTTCCTCTCACCTGAGCCTCCCAAAGTGCTGAGATACCAGGTATAAGCCAGCATGCCTGAATACCACATTTTCTTTGTCCAATCATCCATTTGTTGATGGACACAAGTTGCTTCCAAACTTTTGGTATTGTGAATAGTGCTGCTATAACACATGAGTGAACACATGGTTTTGCTAAAATGATTGTTTTTTTCCTTTGGGTAGGTACCTAGTAGTGAGATTTCTGGATGGATAAGTAGATCTATTTTTAGTTCTTTGAGAAAACTCCATACTGTTTTCTGTACAGGTTGTGCTTATTTATATTCCCAACAGTGGGAATGGGGCTATTTGTGAGTGTTTTTGAAGTTGTTTGAGTACCTTGTGAATTCTGGATATTAGTTTCCTATCAGCTGCATAGTTAGCAAATGTTTTCTCCCATTTTTCAGGTTATCTATTCACTTTGTTAATTTTTATTTTGCTGTGCTGTAGTTTTTTAGTTTAATTAAGTCTCATTTGTCTGTGGTTTTTTTTGTTGGTGGTGGTGTTGTTGCTTGTGCTTTTGAAGTCTTAGTCATGAATTCTTTGCCTAAACCAATGTCCATAAGACTTTTCCCTAGCTTTTCTTCTAGTAGTTATATGTTTTCATGTCTTACATTTCAGTTTTTAATACATGTTGAGTTAATTTTTGTATATAGTGAATGATAGGGGTCAAGTTTTATTCTTCTGCATATGGCTATCCAATTTTCTCAGCACAATTTATTGAATAGAGTGTCCTTTCCCCAGTGTATGTCTTTGTTAGCTATGTCAAAGATCAGTTTATTGTAGATATGTGGTTTTATTTCTGGGTTCTTTATTCTGTTTCATTGATCTATGTGTCTATATTTATACCAGTACCATGCTGTTTTTCTTTTATTTTGGCATATTATAGGGGTACAGATTTTAAGGTTTCAATAAATGCCCTTTCCCCCCTCCCCCCACAAGTCTGAGTTTCCAGCAATATCATGCTGTTTTGATTAATATAGCTTTACAGTAAAATTTGAGATCAGGTAGTGTGATACCTCCAGCTTTGTTCTTTTTCCTCAGGATTGCTTTGGCTATTCAGGCTCTTGTTTTTTTCCATACAAATTTTATGATTGTTTTTTCTACTTCTGAAAACTGACATTGGTATTTTGATAGGGATTGCTTTGTATCGGTACATTGGTTTGGGCGTTATGGTTATTTGAATGATATTAATTCTTCTGATCCGTGAGTGTGGGATATTTCTCCATTTGTTTGTGTTATGCATGATTTCTTTCATCAGTGTTCTGTAGTTTTTCTTGTAGAGATCTTTCACCTCCTTGGTTAATATATTCTTTTCTGTAGCTTTTTATAATTGGGATTACCTTCTTAATTTGGTTCTCAGTTTGATTGCTACTGGTATACAGAAATGCTACTGATTTTTGTACATTTATTTTGTATTCTGAAACTTTACTGAGTTAATTTATCAAGACTAAGAGTCTTTTGGAAGAGTATGGTTTTCTAGATAAAAGATCATATTGTCATTAACTATGGGTGGTCATTTGAATTTTTTTTTTTTTAATTTGGACTGTAACAAAAAAAGCTGAAGTGAATATTCATGCACAGGTCTCTGTATAGACATGTCTTTTCATTTATCTTGGTTGATGACTTTGTAGTCAAATGGCTGAAACATATGGTAGGTCTAGGCTGCACTGTTTAAGAAAGTGTAGAACTATTTTCTAAAATGACTATACTATTTTACATACATTCCCATCACTATTTATGATAGTTTCAGTTCTTCACATCCTTGCCAACATTTGATAGCACAAAGTTTTTAAATTTTAGCCATATATGAAGTCAGTAATGTTAAATAGTTATGATTTAATTTGCATTTTCTTAATGACTGATAATGTTCAGTCACTTTTCATGTATTTCTTTGCCATACACATCACTTCTTTTGCAAAATGTCTTTTCAAATATTTTACTATATTTAATGAGATTACTTATTATTTTATTATAGAGTTTAGAGACTTTTTAAAAAAACTATATTGTGAACACTAGTCTTTTATCAGATTTATTCATTGTAAATACTTTTCCTAATATATAAAAAATATTGTATTTTCATTCTCTTAACAATGTCTTTTGAAGAGTAGAAGTTTTTCAATTATGTTAAAATTTGATTTATCCACTTTTCCCTATTTGAATTTTATTTGGGGTTTCATATTTAAGAAATCCTCGCCTCAATGTCACAAATATTTGTCTTATGCTTATTTCTACAAGAAATATGATTTAAAGTTTTACATTTTGGTCTATGATTTATTTATTTTTTTGCCACCTAAAATCTTTTTTTTTTTTTTTTTTATTTCGGCATATTGTGGGGGTACAGATTTTAAGGTTTCAATAAATGCCCATTTCCCCCCTCCCCCCAAAAGTCTGAGTCTCCATCATGACCATCCCCAGATGGTGCACATCTCACTCATTATGTATGTATATACCCACCCCCCTCCCCCCTCCCACCTGCCCAATACCCTAACAACAATCTACTTGAGAACCAAATCAAAGACTCAATTCCCTTCACAATAGCAACAAAGAAATTAAAGTACCTAGGAATATACTTAACCAAAGAGGTAAAAGACCTCTACAGGGAGAACTATGAAACACTGAGGAAGGAAATAGCAGAGGATGTAAACAGATGGAAATCCATACCATGCTCGTGGATCGGCAGACTCAATATCATCAAAATGTCTATACTACCCAAACTGATCTACAGATTCAATGCAATACCTATTAAAATCCCATCAGCATTCTTCACAGATATAGAAAAAATAATTTTACGCTTCGTATGGAACCAAAGAAGACCCCGAATTTCAAGAGCAATTCTAGGCAACAAAAACAAAATGGGTGGCATTAATATGCCAGATATCAAACTATACTACAAAGCTGTAGTAATTAAAACAACATGGTATTGGCACAAAAATAGGAATATTGACCAGTGGAACAGATGTGAGAATCCTGATATAAAACCATCCTCATATAGCCATCTCATCTTTGACAAAGCAGACAAAAACATACGCTGGGGAAAAGAATCCCTCTTCAATAAATGGTGCTGGGAAAACTGGATAGCCACCTGTAGAAGGCTAAAACAGGACCCACACCTTTCACCTCTCACAAAAACCAACTCACGCTGGATAACAGACTTAAACCTAAGGTATGAAACTATTAGAACTCTAGAGGAAAAAGTTGGAAACACTCTCCTAGACATCGGCCTGGGCAAAGAGTTTATGAAGAAGTCCCCAAAGGCAATCACAGCAGCAACAAAAATAAATAAATGGGACATGATCAAACTACAAAGCTTCTGCACAGCCAAAGAAATAGTCATGAAAGTAAACAGACAACCTACAGAATGGGAGAAAATTTTTGCATCCTATGCATCCGATAAGGGACTGATAACTAGAATATACTTAGAACTCACGAAAATTAGGAAGAAAAAATCAAATAACCCCATTAAAAAGTGGGCAAAGGACTTGAACAGAAATTTTTCTAAAGAAGACAGAAGAATGGCCAACAAACATATGAAGAAATGCTCAACATCTCTAATCATCAGGGAAATGCAAATCAAAACCACAATGAGATATCACTTAACCCCAGTGAGAATGGCCTTTATCAAAAAATCTCCAAACAATAAATGTTGGCGTGGTTGTGGAGAGAGAGGAACACTCCTACACTGCTGGTGGGACTGCAAACTAGTTCAACCTCTGTGGAAAGCAATATGGAGATACCTTAAAGCGATACAAGTGAATCTACCATTTGATCCAGCAATCCCATTGCTGGGCATCTACCCAAATGATCCAGTGACACTCTACAAAAAAGACATCTGCACTCAAATGTTTATAGCAGCACAATTCATAATTGCAAGGCTGTGGAAACAGCCCAAGTGCCCATCAATCCAAGAATGGATTAATAAAATGTGGTATATGTATACCATGGAGTACTATTCAGCTCTAAGAAACAATGGTGATATAGCACATCTTATATTTTCCTGGTTAGAGCTGGAACCCATACTACTAAGTGAAGTATCCCAAGAATGGAGAAACAAGCACCAGATATATTCTCCAACAAACTGGTATTAACTGAGTAGCACCTAAGTGGACACATAGGTACTACAGTAATAGGGTATGATTTATTTTGACATAATATTGATATGTAGCATGAGACATGGATTAAAATTTATATTTTGCTTATAGATATCCCATTGTTCAAGCACTATATTTTGGAAAATCTTATTTCTTCATAGAATTCATATTAACTTTTGCTGAGATCCACTGTGCATATATGTGATAGTGTAAATGTTTGTGACCTCCCAAAATGCTTATGTTGAAAACTAATCCCCCATCTGATAGTATTATGAGGTAGTGCCTTTGGGGGTGATTAGATCATAAGGACAGAGCCTTTATAAATGAGGTTAATGCACTTACAAAAGAGGCTTCAGAGAAGATTCTTTCTCCTTTCTGACATGTGAGGATACAGGAAGAAGACAGCTGTCTATGAACCAGGAAGTGGGTCCATACCAGATCCCAGCATCTTGGTCTTGGTTTTACCAGCCTCCAGATCTATGAAAAATAATTTGTGTTGTTTGTAAGCTGCCAAGACTATGGTCATTTGTTATATCATCCCAAAAGGATGAAGATGATATATGTTTGAATTCATTTCTGGATTCTACTTTGTTCACTGATCTGTTTTTCTATCTTGATGCCAATACCACACAGTTTTAATTACTATAGCTTTTATATTAATTATCAAAATAATGTTAGTGCTTTAACTTTGTTCTGTTTTTAAAGCAAATATAAGGAGTGTCTGGCCTCATTCACACCTGTTTACTGTTAATATATAAAACTACTGTATTTGGGGATTGATATGACTCTTAAGCACTTAATCTTTAATCCCATTCTTAGTTTTATGCTTGTTTCTTTGAACTAATGATTAATATCACTTCCCTGGTTGCCAACATTATTCAATATGCATGTTTCTATTTAATACATTTTATGCCCATTTTAGGCAGTAATTCTTAGTAAATTTATGGTCTCTGTTTCTTTTCTTTCTTTTTGTTTTGTTTTGTTTAGTTTTGATTTTACAAGGCCTGCTTCTTCCCCTAAAAAGGAATTTGAAAAACCTAACTCAACATAAGACCAAAGTGCTCTCTAAAGTCTTACAATGTTTAGTTGAACCTACTTATAAATTAGTTATCTCAGGAATAACCTTTCTTTACTCATGTGAACTATTATTCACCAGAAAGTGAAGACAAATTTGCTTCAGTATCTGTTGCCTTATTGCTTGCCAGGGTTTATCAGACTGATTCAGTTAATAAGGCAGGTGTTCTCTTCCTCACTATTGCTAAGCTTTTGTTCTGAAAATAAGTGACTGGCCAAAATTTCCAGATAGAAAATGTTGATTTTTTTCCTGTTGCCCAGTGAACAAGTGGCAGGACTCAACAAAAAAGAAGTTTTTAGAAATAACAATGTGAGAGAATTCTAGATGAAAGGCCAAGAAAAATATGAAGTAATATAAGAAGGCATCTATTTGAAGATAGAAAAAACTAAACATATATAAAACATATATATAAAACATCATGTTGGAAAGAAGCACTGTAACCTTACACAAAAGTTAAAGGCCAAGAGTGAATGTAAAGTGGGAACAATAAGGATGGGTTTCACACAATATTTGAAGGTTAAACTGTGGGATGTTAGAGGGCTATAATCAAAATTTTATGATGAACATTAACATAATTGCTTTAAAGATTAGTGCTTCTCTGATCTAAATTCATGGATGCATGTACGTGTATAGGTAGATTGACATAATTTATTTAAATAATTGAAGATTACTATATTTGAGACCTCTAAAAATACAGTCTAGGTTTTGTTATTTGTATTTTTGTCTTTGCATTTTGGCTGATGAAAATTACATTGTGAAACTTCTGCTTTTAGCCAAGATGAATAGTTTGTGCTCTTGTCTGAAACAAACTAAACAATAAAAGACAAAACTTATAAAACAATGGTTCTCAGAATCCTGTACATAGGACATCAAAGGAATACTGAGAAATGGGAAACAAACAAGATAAATGCAACAATTTCCTCAGTTTACTGCCTTGGAGCAATTTACAGACTGTGTGCAGGTAGGGATAATCCAGTCAGGCATAGAGTCTCCCTTAGTTGAGAAGACAGAGCTGGGACCCCAGAAAGTACAAAGTGATTACAGTACATGGAAAAGAATACCAGAAAGTAGTGAGCTACCACAGAGAGAAATTCAGATGTCTGCAGGGGACTGACTCTGATGTTAAGCTAAATAAGGATTAGTGCATGAGTTGAGGCAGTGGGGTTGTGAGGCAAGAGAAGGGAGGACTCTGAAAAGCTTAGTGAGAACAACCTTGGAACTTACAGGAACTCCAGGAATATTGCCTGTTACTACTACCCAGAATGAAAAACCTAATAGTTGATGGGTACCAGACAGATCACTCATAAAGATTTTGTCTTAGATGTGGGCGAAATTAGCTGTAGAATAAATGCCAATCTATTTCTCCCTAACAAAGTTCAAAAGCATGACCTGAAAGGATTAAACACTTTCCAAGTAACTTAACCTTGTCCAAAAATGAAAGCAAAGAAACACTTTCCAAGTAACTTAACCTTGTCCAAAAATGAAACCAAAGAATATTTAAAGATAAACAAAAACATTCAACTTCTAATTAGATAAAATACTAAATGACTGTTATCTAATAAAAAAAATTACCAGAAATAAAAAGGAACAGGAAAATAACATCTATATTTAGGAGAAAAATGGATCAATCCACACCAACTTAGAAATTACATAGATAATAAAGTTAGTATATAAAGACTTTAAACATTATTATAACTCACATGATTATCCTTTTTTGGTGAGAATAGTTAGGACCTACTCTTGGCAAATTTCAAGTGTGCATTATTATTTATTATAGTCACCATGCTGTATATCTCCAGAATTGTATTCACCTTATATCAGACATATTGTACCCTTTGATCAACATCCCTATTTCCCCCGTTCTTGAGCCACAGCCTCCATTATTCTACTCTTTTTTTCTGTGAGTTGACTTTTATTTATTTAATTTTTTTTGATTCCACATATAAGTGAGATCATACAGTATTTTTCTTTCTGTGTATGGCTTATTTCACTTAGCATGTCATCCAGGTTAATCATTGTTCTCTAAAATGGCAGGATTTCCTTTTCTCTTGAGCCTGCATACTATTCCAAGGGACGTGTGTGTGTGTGTGTGTGTGTGTGTGTGTGTGTGTGTGTGTGTGTATCACGTTTTCCTTATCCATTCATTAGTCAATGGACACTTAGGTTGTTTCCATATCTTGGCTATTGTAAACAATGTAGCAATGACCACAAGCATACAGAAACCACTTTCAGGTAGTGATTTCTTTAGTTTTATATGCAGGAATGGGACTGCTGAATCACATGGTGGTTCTATCTTTAATTTTTTAAGAAACCTCCATACTATTTTCTATAATGGCTATACCAATGTACATTCCTGCCAATAGTGTATAAGAGTTCCCATTATTCCACATCTTTGTCAGAACTCCTTGTCTTTTGACTTTTTGAGAATAGTCACGCTCACAGATCCAAGATGATATCCCATTATGGTTTTGATTGACATTTCCCTGATAATTAGTGATATTGAGAGCATGTTTTCATACACTTGTTGGCTGCTTGTTTGTCTTTTTTGGAAAAATGTCTGTTCAGGATTTTTGCCCGTTTTTAAAATTGAATTATTTGGTTATTTTGTTATTGAGTTGTATAAGTCCCTTATATAGTTTGGATATTGACCCTTTATCAAAAAATGGTGTCTTAAGTCTGCTCAGGCTGATATAACAAAATACTATAAGCTGGGTGGCTTATAAACAACTGAAATTTCTTTCTCACGGTACTGTAGGCTAGCAAGTCCAAGACCAAGTTGCCCAGAAGATTCAGTGTACTGTGAGGGCCTGCTTCTTGCTATATTCTGTCATGGAAGAGTAGGCAAGGGAGCTGTCTAGACCCTCTTTTATTAGGGCACTAAATTCTATTCATGAAGACTCTGCGTTTTGCCCTCCTAAAGGCCCCACCTTTTAACACCATCATACTGGGTATTAGATTTGAACGTATAAAATTTTGGGGATACACAAATATTCACAACTTAGCATACGGTTTATAAATATTTTCTCCTATTCTATAGGTTGTCTCTTGATTTCATTGATTGTTTGCTTTGCTGTGCAGATATTTTTAGTTTGATGTCATCTCATTTGTCTATTTTTTTTACCTGTGTTTGTGAGGTCATAACCAAAAAAACATTGCCAATATCATTGTCTAACAGCATTTCCTCCATGTTTTCTTCTAGGAATTTTATGGTTTCAGTTCTTATATTTAAGTATTTAATGCATTTTGAATTGATTTTTATGTATTTTATAAGATAAGGGTCCAATTCCAATATTTTGCATGTAAATAGTCAATTTTCAAACACCATTTATTGAAGAGATTGTCCTTTCTCCAAGGTGCCTTTGTCACAGATTAGTTGACCATATATTTGTAGCTTTATTTTGGGCTCTATATTCTGTTCCACTGATCTATGTGTTTATTTAAATCTCTTTAAATGACCATTGAGTAGGGCTTGAACAGGGAATGTGGAATAACCACTAATGGGCATGAGGTTTCTCTATATGGTAATGATAATGTTCTAAAATTGGAATAGAATGATGGCTGAGGAATTCTATAAATATACTAAAAATATTGAATTCTATACTTTAAATGGGCCAACCTTATGCTATATAAACTATATCTCAATAAAGGTGTTAAAATATAATTTATTGTTTAAGCCAAAAATAATAAGAATGTGTTTTGGGTTTATAATATATGTAGAACTAAAATGCATGACAACAATAGCACAAATACCAGAAGAAGAAAAATAGTATCATAAAAAATGTACAATAATCTAAAAGAATGTACAAAAATGGGGGAAAAAAGGAAATATGGATCACACAAAAAGGAGCAAGAAAAGTGATATAAAATCACATCAATAACCATAGTAATTATTAATAGTCAAGGACTTAAAAGACATTATTGTCAGGTTGCATAAAAAAGTAAGACATAGTTATATTTTGCCCATGATAATTTAATTTTAAATATACAAGTAGATGAAAAGCAAAAAAAAAAAAAAAAAGAAAAAAGAAAAACACAATCCATACCAGAAGAAGCTGGAATGGCTCTATTAATATAAACAAACTATATTTCAGAGAGAAAGGTATTACATGGAATAAAGACAGTCATTTGATAACAATGAAATGTCTCATTTGTCAAAAATACATAGCAATTCTAAACATTTAAAAATGTAAAAAGAGTTTGAAAATTCATGAAGCAAAACTAAAAAATACTGGAATAAAAAATAGATAACATTTTGTCATCTAATATTATTAATGCCAAAACCTCTCTTTCAGTAATGAATTAGAGAAAAAAACCTAGAAGACAGAAAATCAGTAACGATGTGGAAAACCTAAACAACATTATTAACCAATATCACCTAAATGAATTTCATAGACTGCCAAGAAAAAATAGTAACAGACACATTATGTTCAAGTGCCCACAAAGATTACCAAAATAAAGCATATTCTCGGCTATAAAACATGTTTCATTAAATTTAAAAATAACCAATTTATACAAATGAAGTGCTTTAATGATGGAATTAAGTCAGACAATCAATAACAGCAAGATATATGGAGCATACACAAATATTTATAAAACAATACACTCCAAAATAACACTTGGGTTAAATAATTAATAAAAAGGGACACCAGAAAATATTTTGAACTGAGATAAAATAATATCTCAGATAAAATAAAACAACAAAAAATATCAATATTTGTAGAACACGATAGAAGCAGTAGTTAGCGGGAAACTTCCTAAGTGTCTTAGAAACAAGGTCAAATCTCAAATCATTGACTTCAGTTCTACATTAAGAATTGATGGCACAATCAAACAAGTAAACAAAAACAGAGTAATTCAAGCCAAAAAATAAGCAGAAGAAAAGAAATAATGTACATTAGAATGGAAATCAATGAAATGAAAAACAACAATAATAACAATAAAAAACAATAAGCAAGATCAATATAACAAAGCTGAATGAGAGAATCAACAAAAATAGAAAGAATTTTTGGCAAACTCATCATTTAAAAGAGAAAGAAGACACAAATTACTAGTATTAGATGAGGGAGGTAAAATCAGTATAGATTGTGCAAATATTAAAATAATGTTAAAGAAATATTATGAAAACATCATACACACAGATAACAAATTAAATAAAATAATCATTCTTTGAAATAAAACGTTTAAAATCACTTAAATGCAATTAAATAACCTAAATAGCCCAATCTCTATTAAGGAAACTGAATATATAGTGAAAACCCTTCCCAAAGAGAAAAAACTTCAAGCAAAACAGTTTCTCTGGTGAATTCTAACAAAAATTTAAGAAAGGCAATTAAAGAACATCAATTCTATGCAAACTTTTTCAGAAAATTCAAGAGACCTGAACACTTTCCAACTCATTTTATGAGTTCAGAATTTTAGTGCTACAAAAAGTAAGTCTTATGCAGTTAAACATATATCTACCATCTGATCTAGCTAGTCTACTCCCAGGTATTTATTTAAGAAAAATGAAAGCATACATATATAGACTTGGATGTTCATAACAATCTCTTATTTGTAAAGATAAAAACTGAATACAACCCAAATGTTTATTAGTAGGAAATGAATAAATAAATCATAATACTCATGCCTAATGGAATACTACTCTGCAATGATAAATGAACTATTTATATGTCTAAAAATATAGGTGAATCTCAAAATAATTATGTAGAGTGAATTAAATAAAAAATAATACACTGCTTATTATTCCATTTATATAAAATACTAGAAGTGGTTGCCTGTAGGGGAGGATGGGCAAAAAGCAAGGATTACATAGAGGTGCAAGGACACACTCAGGGGTGATACTTTGATCACACCTATTTTGATTTTAGTAATAGTTTCACAAGTTACATTTATGTTAAGAATCATTAAATGTAGGTTTTATTTTTGTGCACATTAAGTATGTCCATTATACCTCAATAAAGCGTTTTTTTAAAAAACTACAAGAATTTTAGTGGTTTAGAAATTTGAGAAGAAAGGTGGCTAAGTAAGACAAATTCGCTTTCTATCTTAAAGGCAATTTGTTGTTATGTGGAGAAAACTCTAAGAAATATTAAGAAACAGAAATATTTAAGATAAAGAAAGGGAAAAGAGAAGAATAATCAAGAAATGATTACTTTGATTTTACCATGTATTAATTTTTATGAAAACATTAAGCAGAGAAGGATAGAAAAGGTAGGCGCTAGAAAGGTAGCACAAAACAGGAGCTCAGTGTGTGAACTCTGAGCCCAGACTTCCTGAGCTTCAGTCCCGGCGGGGCTATGCTGTGTCTGTGTGACATTGAGAAAATTATATAACATCTGTCTTTATTTTGTCTGCAAAATGAGGATAGCATCAGCACCTGTCCCAAAGGATCATTATAAGAATTTAAGACCCCTACAGCATTAATGACATGCCTACCTCATAGTAAGCAGTATCAGTTTGTTGAACTGTTATATCAGAAATTACCGCATTTTATTCTCAGGATTTTCATTAAAATATTATTTCCACATGCTGTTCAAATACTTTATGTGTTATTTTGTTTAAACATACTGAATAAACATGTCTCTTGAATACTATAAGAGGAAAATAGATTATAATCACTTGCTCAAAATGCACAACAAATGGATGCTGACTGTTATTAAAGACAATCAACAGCATGATAGAGGATGAACTGTAAAATAGAAAAAAATTAATTTGATTGCCTACAAAGTTTTTGTCTCTAGAGAGTAAACAGACAATGAAAGAGAGTGGTCAAAGAACTTTACAAGTAAGTAGGAATAAAGAAAGTGGAATGTGCAGAACAAAGATAAAAATATGAAGACCAGGATTTGCTTTCTATCTTTTCTAGAGTTTATTTTGCATTGTTTATTTTTCCCATGAAACTATAAACATCCTTTTAAAATTTTTATTCATTCTTATAAATAAAATTTTGAGTAACACAATTATAAAATCTTTGGTGTATATAAAGTAGTGTAAAAATACACTATGGACCACATAGTATATTTCAATAATATGATATCTAAAATAGAGGGATTATATTTAAGTTGAAATATTAGCAGAAATAGAAAATAAATAGAATAAATACAACTCACTTATTTTGATATGAAATGATTTCTTACCTCTTAAGTCTTTAGAAATAAAAGAAAATTATTTTCCAAAATCCAGTACAATAAAACCATTCTGAATTCCATGAATTCTGTTTTATGGATAAGTAGAATCAAATGAAACTCTGTATGTTAGAAAATATATTAGATTAGAAAAGATTTTTTTCTGATACATACAGCAATTCCTGTTCTTAATTATTCTTTTCTCCCTTTTTTAAAGGGCTCTCAATAGGGCTTCATTTTTGTTAAGGTATTGGAAAAGACTGACAAAATTAGGTAAATATTTCTGTGTATTCCAATTATTGGTATTAAATCTACAGATATCTCAAACAATTAGAGGACTGAGAAAAAGGAATTTTGAAAATTGCAATTCAACAATTACTAAATATCTTAAATAACAGTTATTAAGTATCTTAAATATTTAATAATTTATAGTTTCACATTAGTAAAACTATACTTGTTTTGTATAAAATATTATACTTGTGTAATATATTTCAATTTGAAAATATTTTATTCTTATATTCAGTAAATCATTGCATATTTATATTAGAATTTTGAATATTAAATTATGGATTATGAATATATATGGATATTTAATACAATTATGCATATATAGGTTTTAAGAACAAATTTGCTATTTTACTTCAAATTATTATTACTTTTGTAGCACTTGCATTTCTCAAATATATTTTTTCAATAATTTTCAGAATGATAAAAATAAACATGAGCATTCATCACAGATTACAAAATAAACAAATAAATATAAAAGTACTTAAATTAGACTAAATAGTATGTTTTTTAAAAATACTAAGCTTTGAGTGATTCAAGCCTGGTTACTTGACCTTTATTACAATTGCCATTATTAAGATGATTCACTTTGTCCCTTATTCTATTGTCCAAGAACTGCTTAATTTAGCAGACCCCCAAATGTTTAATGAAAAACTTAATTTACTCAGCAATTGCACATCAGCCTCTTGTTCCAAAACCGCTTCTTCTTGAGTTTACTCTTTCTGAAAATAGCAATCACACAAGCAGAAAATCTTCTTTACTTTCTTCTTCTTTTTACTTTAAAGCATTCTCTAATGATTACTTGACAAGTCCTTCTGATTTTATTCTTTCTATTCCCTTGTCACTGCTATCATAATATGCTACTCTAACAACATACTATGGAATGTAATCAAGTATATATTAATAAATTCCTGTTTTAATAATGCAAATTTTTCAATGATTCATCTATATTAATGTGAGTCTTACATTTAGGACTTTCTGCAGTATGGCATTGACCTATCTTTGCAGTTTTCATTCTCACAGTTTCCCCTGAGAATCACCATAAGTCCAGCCAAATATATATGTCTTTGGCTAGTGAAGATATAGGTACATATCCATCAAATCTACAAACTTCCTTCTCTCTTCTGTTGCCAATATTTCTCAAAGGAAATCCCTATAAGAATAATCTGAAATATCAGTCATTATCAGTTATCAATTTCTACATTATATTTTTGGTATGGTTTTGTATGTTTGTAGTACAACTGGTTGCTCCAGACCAAGCATTGCACAAGGGAAGAGATAATTCAAAAGAAACAGAAACCCTTTAGCAGAAGCAGCCAGGAGAAGCAAGTCTACTTCCTCCCAGGCCCAACCTTTTCCCTCTCTGTCTCATATCCCAAAATGATGATGATCAGAGATACTGGCAGAGATGCTTGATGAGTCACAACTTCTTTACATCCTAAAGCCAAGTGAGGTCTTAAACCCAACCAAGCAAAGTATACCTTCTTAAAAAATATATTTTTTTTCACTGAAGTATATAACAAAAATGTTTACTTATTTTTTAAATTCTTCACAAAAACAAGATTAATACTTTTAGACTGATGAACCAGGTGCATGTTTCATCATTTTCTTCTTTCACTTAATGTAACAAAAATAGTTTCCCTTATGTTTAAAATTTTTCATAAACATAAGTTTAAAATTTGCATAATAATCCATCTTACATAAATAGCTTTTATTGATGGAAATGCAGTATGTTTCTAAAGCCTCAATATAATGACTATTCTGCATAATATCTTGGGGGTATAATGTTTTCACTGTATTTTTGCTTATTTCATTAGGATAAAATGCTAGAAATCAAATTATTGAATAATGAAATGTAAATAGTTTTAAGGCAGAGCAATCTACCAGAATGTTCATTTAAGTAATCTACTGACTTGAGAAATAACCCCTCTCATTCTGGAAAATGTACATCGGTCATGCTGTCAAATCATTCTAATATAATTATATGTACATTTTCTCTCTGTTTTTCTGAGATAACAGATAAGTATCCTTTTTTAAACAAATTCCTTGAAAGTCTTTCTACCTTTCAGAAATGATTACAGAAAGGATAGACAAGAGACCAATTCGTGAGACAAAACTATGGTTTTGGGGCATTAACAATTTTACCAGTGATCGTTAATAAAAACCCAAACCTGAATTCTAACACATTAAAATCAAAAACCCACTTTTTTCTTAAATTGTTATAGATTTTCAGACATTGTCATAATGTATTTATCATTTAAGTACATTAAAATAACACCAATGTAGTCAGGAGTAAATGTTATAGCTCTTAATTTAAAAAGCAAACAAAAGAAATAATTATTTGAGTAGTTAAAAATTATAACAGTGCTGTTGAATATAAAGTATACTGCTATAACATACGACAACTTCTATAGCACAAAAGCAATAAAAATCTCTGTATTAATATTGAGTATGAAAAGTTCTTGTGAAAAACAAGTCTGGCAGGCAAGACACAAGGAATCAAGATTATTACCAAGTGATCACCTGAAATGTAGGGGGAAGAGTATCACAGAGTATTCTTTTTGGAGATAGGAGTCACCAGGTTATAGATGGTAGTCAAATTTAAGATAGGGAAGAGTAGAATAAAGAAAAATGCACAGGTAGTTACAAAGGAAGAAGGCACCAAACAATAACCCAAAATGACACCATTTAAGGGAGTCAGCAATATAATAGCAACAAGAGAGACAAAAGATATATCTTAGAGTTAGAAAGAAAACCCAGGCAGCATAGTGGAGATGGTTGGTTATCTGCATAGAATTCATTTCTCCTTTCTATCAGAGTTGTGCCTTCTGTCTTAGTAATTATCTCTCCTCCCCATAAAACCCTGTGTCTTCAGGACAATCTATCCCAAGCATGATCTTTGGGGCTGGACTTTGATTCTAACAAGTTATTCCCTCCCTTGACTTTGCTTTGGAATCACCTAGAAATTAAAAAAAAAAGCAATACCCAGAGCTCATCCCAGAGATTATGTCTAAATTGGACATTCTGTATTTTTTATCCCTTCTTCCTCAGGAGTTCTTAAAAGTGCCAGTATACCTTCTTGCCTGAATGAGAGATAATCCATTTTAACTTTTAAACAGTCTACAAACATTTTTTTTATTACATGCAATCAAAAGCATCTTTAATGAAGAAAAAAAAAGTAAGGAATTTAATAAAGTATTCAACAATGTAAAGGGCTAATCTCAAGAAGCATAAAGTTAAAATATGTTTGTAGCTGCAGTAATAGCAGATCCAGGGAGTAGTTTTTATAGAAACCAAATGTTGATGGGTTGAAAACTGTACCAGTTCTAGTGCTATTCTTTGAATATTTCCACCTTTCAGTCTCACAGAATCATGGTTGGATTATACCTACACATTCCACCTTGGTCAGATGAAGCCATATGACTCATTTTGGCCACTAGTTTTGAGTTGTGACAATTAGCCACACATATCTATTTCTTTAAGGCTCAGTATTTATTCACTTAAAATTTATTGTAGTTATTGTGAAATATTTATTGTAACCTCTAAAGCTTCGTCTCTCTGCCAGAGCCACACGCAAATTTCATGGAACACTCCCTCTACCGGATGAGTCCAGGAGTGAGGACACCTGCATAAGGGAAAAATGAACCTTTCTTATTGCAAGCCATTGAGGTTTTGGAATGTATTGCCGCAGGATAACTCAGCCTATCCTGATAGTATACAAATCGATATAAACGGAGTGTGAATTCATGTCCACAGAATAAAGATGGGCTACATCATGCTGTAGTAACAATGTTAACTCAGCAGCTTTAAAAAACAAAGTTTCATTTTTCATGATGCCACCTGTCCATCATGACTTAATTGTGGGCTCCGCTCCACATTTTCCACACTCTAGGCCTCAAGCCAACAAAATAGTCACTATTTGGAATATTGCCAGCTTGCCAGGATAGAGGAAATAGTAAGTGGCATATCACACATGAGCTGGGTTCCCTAAGTTTGGTATGACACATAGTAATTCCACACATTTTTTTAGTTTAGGTTCCTCATAAGTAGCCTTTAAGCTGACAGTTTATGTGAATGTGATATTAATAGTGAATGAGTACATTAAAACCAGGAGGAATGTGGAGAAGTGGAACTACAACAAAATTTAAAAAAGAAAGCCAAGTAGGGTTACAATATAAAGCAAAGTTCCCTAGAGGGTATCTCTGGCTCCATCATCAGGGCAACTCTGGAGACTGGGCAAGTCAAACCTGAAAGCTGTACTGAAAAGAGACACAAAACCTGTGTTACTCTAATCCATTACATGTCAGATATGTTTTTAGGATTTCCAATGTAGTGATGCAAAATTCTCACCTTTTTAAACTCCAGTGGCCCAAAAAGAGACACAGTTCTAGATTTGGGCAGAAAAAACACATGAGATTTAGTGCAGTCAAAGGGCAAAGGGCTCCTAGGAATAAGGAGATGAGTGCACTGACAGCTCTGATGTGCATTTCCATGACAGGACAAAACACGCTCAAGTTTAAGGAGGCAAACAAGTGCAATGTACCATAGCAGGAGGAGGAAGAACTCACAATAGTTAGCAAATAGCACTAACGACAATCACAATAAAATGGGAAATAAAATTAAAAAACTTAGAATTCAACCTTACTTAGGAAAACATTATTGGATAACTAAGTGTTTCCAAGAATGAGTGGAAAGACCAAGGGAAGAAAAAGAGGGGATAGAAGAAGAGAGAAGAAAGAGGAAAGATAAGAAAGCACATGTTGAAGGAGAGGTTTTTTTAAAACTGAAAATCTTTTAGAATATGTAAATGCTGATATACATTTTTTAAAAGTCACTATGGAAGGTGAATTTGAAGGTGTAGATAAAAAGAATTAATAGATGAGAGTAAGTCTTTCAGGAAACACAAGAAAATGAAACCAGTCATATAGGTGAAAACTTTATTTTCAGCAAAATGGTGAGAAACCATTTACTTATGTAGGGAAAATAAATAGTAGTAAGACTAACTGGGCATGCAAATGAAACTGCAAGCAGGGGCTAAGGAAGTAAGAAAGACCTCCAGTGTTGTCTCTGCTTATCTCTCTGGAATAAAATTATCAAGTAATCTTCTGAATGGGTAGAAAGAGAAAACCTGGGAGTAAAGGTGAGTTTAGGGAAAACACTGAGAAGAATATTCAAGATATCCCTAGGTTTATGGTGAGGAGTACAGGACAACATTGAGGGCCAAATGAGGATCCAGATCATGAGTTTACAGTGAAATCAACTCACAAGCTTCCCCCTCCATTGAGCATATCTGTGCTGCTGTGGAGAAGTGTGCTACAGGCAGTGGCACAACATTGCAAAAGAATAAATGGATTTGTACTTTTGTTCAGAGAGTGATTAACGTGAGTTATCATGCGGCATCCTCTTGTTAGGAAATAAGAGAAGCCAGGAGAGGCCTGAAAGATAGAATATAGGAAGCTAAGGGCTTGATGTAAACAAAGCTCAGACAGAATAGGACTAATGAAATAATAGACCTCTAAGGAAAGAAATTGTATACATGTACAGCATTGAACTTCTGAATTTCAAGAATTCTGTCATTTACAATGAGATTTAAGGTATGTCATTAAATTGTTATCAAGAAATTATGACATTAGGGTAGGATGTTGAATACTTTATTCACATGTAGAAGTTGGTTTGGATCGTAAGGTGACCAAGAGATCAGATATAATGTTGTAATTTGGGAGCATAATATTATATAGCACAAAATGCAAGGTTAGTTGTTAAAACACCCCAGCCAGAGTCCTAATCTCTAGAACTTAGTATCTAAAACTATAAATTGTAATTAGTACTATTTCTTCTACCTACTTAGCCAATTATTCATTATTAATAATGAATGTGATCTCTTATCTAATATGTAAAGTCCTTGGCAAATATTATGTTGCCCATCAAGATTGAATGTTTAAAATCTCACATGATGGCAAGCATAGTGCAGCACATCAGAGCTGCCTAATGTGTGGTAAATTGAATTGAGCCAATATTTGAAAATGTCACATATCTTTGTTCTTCTTCAAATGCAGTGTGATTAGGGAAAAAGAGGTATCTGGCCTCAGATCATATGGTATTGATCAATGTTCTTCTTAGATAAACAAGTATAATTTGATGTAAGTTACTATCTATCTTTGTCTAGAAAATACAATTGAATAGTCAGCAGGAAAACCAAATTGCCACTGCATTTAAGCAATAAGACGCAGCAGGGAATGGTATTGTTACATTAAACACCCTGAAGTGAGTTAATGTGATTATAATGTGGTTTCTTTAAATAAACAAATTATAGTATGCACAGGTAATAAATTATTATCGGTATTAATATAAAAAGCTAAATTTTACATTTTCTATTTTTCTATATATAAGCATTTAAATGCGTCTCCTTAAAACATGAACATTCTTATGTTACTGCTCTACAGTTCACTGAGCCAGAAATGTTTCATTCTTCATTGAATTATTATTTCTTTCATTTATGTGCTTATTTTTTCCTTCACTTATGTAAAAATAGTTGCCAATTAGGGCTGAGTGTGGAATTTAAATATGATGCATGCTACACACGTGGTAGCTGTGCTTTATAATTGTTTTGTTAAAAGAAGTCACATTATAACCATGTTAACTCAGTGTTAGACTGTTAGGGAAGAGGAGGGATGCTATTATGACAATAGCACAACATGCTGTGTCTTAATATTTAAAAGGAGATGTCCTCAAGGAGTTTATAATCTGATAGGGGAAAAAACATATTCAGAACAATAACTCAAATGTCAGGAAAAAAATGTTTTAAGCTCCACAGAGAAATAAAACTGGATTGTACACAAGATTTAAGAAGGAGGAAATAACATTTCCTTGAAAGAATGAACAAAAACTTCCTGAAGAAGATAATATTTTAAACAAATCAGGAAGGACAAGCAGAATTCTATAACCAGAAATAAGAAGAGTTGTCGAGAGCGGAAGAGTATACAGTTAAGATAGTCCTGAGAAAGTTCAGATAGTAATGGGCACCATCTTTTAAATTATTTTTAATTGAAATAAAATAGAAGCATTTTACACAATCTTTCTATGAATATATGCATAAACAAGTTTCAATCAATTGTTTGAGAAATATTCACTGAGCATTGACCCTGTTCCACTCATAAGGGAGGGAGCTCAGAGTAACTTGACCTAGTATATTAGTGACAAAAAAGAGAAAAAAAAATCTAGTTAATAATCCATTTAGAATTACAACTTACAGGCTTTGCTGATAGACTGGAACAAGGTAAGTGAAAAAGTGCAGTTAAGAATAACTACAAGGTTTGGGGTATACCAACTGAATGGATGGTGCTGCCATTTACAAAGAAGGAGAACAGAAATTAAGAATTTGTAGGCCTGTTAGTCTAAGATGCCTGTAACTCATTTATTCTCTAAAATTCTATAATAAATATCTTCCTGACTCGAATCTTTCTGTATTTAGGGAGTTGTAGACTTGAATGGGTCTATCTGTTTACCTTGGAGGAACGGGGAACTGAAGTAGGCTAGTTCTTACACCTTCTCTGCCTGACCATTCCAACAATCCATCTCTCTCCAGTCTCTGCCATTCCTGCATTAGCAGTGTGTCAGCATACACCTTTTCTTAGCATGTAATCAACCACATAAAAAGATATTGGCTAACCTTCTGGAAAAATCTCCCCCCTCAGATTTGAGTAGCAAGGTCAGCCATGTGCTTCCCTTCTTATACTTCTGTAGAAAATGATATCCTCCTTCACAAAAGTCTTCTTTTTTTTATTTCAGCATATTATGGGGGTATAAATGTTAACATTACATATATTGCCCTTGCCACCCCTCTTCCTCCCCCACCCCCGGAGTCAGAGCTTCAAGCATATCCATGCCCCAGACGGTGCACATCACACTCATGTATGTATATACTCATTCCATCCTCCCCCTTCCCATCTGCCTGACACCCCATAAATGTTATTCCTATATGTCCACTTAGGTATTGATCAGTTAATAACAATTTGCTGGTGAGTACATGTGGTGCTTGTTTTTCCATTCTTGGGATACTTCACTTAGTAGAATGGGTTCCAGCTCTATCCAAGAAAATACAAGAGGTGCTATATCACCATTGTTTCTTATAGCTGAGTAGTACTCCATGGTATACATATACCCATGAAATAGGAACACTCATACACTGCTCATGGGACTGCAAACTAGTGCAACCTCTGTGGAAAGCAATATGGAGATACCCTGAAGCAATACAAGTAGATCTACCATTTGATCCAGCAATCACACTGCTGGGCATCTACCCAAAAGGACAAAAGACCCTCTATAAAAAAGACATCTGCAACTCAAATGTTTATAGCAGCACAATTCACATTTGCAAAGTTGTGGAAACAACCCAAGTGCCCAAAAAATACATGAGTGGATTAACAAAAAGTCTTCTTGACAAAGGATGGCTTCCTTTCTCTCCTTCATTATCAAACCAGTTTGGCTACTCTTACACCTGGGGGGAAACTGGTACTCATATTTTGAAAAATAAGCCTTGGGAAAGTTAATTGTGTTTTACATACAATGTTTTCTATATTGTAAACACTGCACTAGTCAGTAATCTCTAAGAGTAAGAAAATTTATTATTTCATAAAAAAGTAAATAATATTAAATAGGACTCGATTTAAAATCTGGCATCGTTAACCATTATTTACTGGTTAAAAGAATTAACCTAGTCTATATAGTATGAAAACTATTACTTACTCCTCCATTAAGGGTCACTAGAATTCATTGTTGCAACCATAGATGTGGTGTTGGTCTTTAGTTCCATGATTCTTTTTCACATCTAGAGTTGGTTACTATCTTGGGTTTTATAACATATGATTTTGTGATGTACTTAACACAACCTCCCACAACACCGCCTGCCCCCCCAAAAACCCCTTAAAGCAATAACAACCAAGCCCTACCACTGGTTTGATTAAAGAATCCCAACTTAGTGATATTTTATTTTTCTAGTAACTGCTATCAAGCGGACTCTTTAGAATCATCCTTTCTCATAGGTTATGACTTCCCCTTAATAATATATGTCAATTTAGTTTCATAAATTTTCAGTTATAATAAAAAGATTGGATTTACTCCTGAGAGTAATAGAAAGTTACTGATGAGTGTTAAGCTAAGGAAAGACATGATATATTTAGTGTATCAGAAAAATACACTGAATTTTCTCTGAAAATTACTCTGAACTCAACATAGTGAAAAGAGAGTCCTGGAGATATGGAAAAATGTTAGTTAAGAGATTTTTTTTAAATCACCAAAGAAAAAAATATTGTTATCTGCATTAAGAACTTGATGGAGAAAGTGGTGAATGTGAAAGTTATAAATGGGATAACTGGGTTATAATGTTATAATGGGTAAAAATAAAGTTATGATGTTATAACTGGTTAGATGTTAATGATAGTCTTTGAGATTGGACATTCACAAAGGAAAACTAGGAAGAAAATGGTTCAGTTTGAATCATGTTGGTCCTGAGCTAGCAGTGATGTTCAGTATTGAGAATTAAAAACAAAATCCTAAGCCCTCCAACCAAAGAAACAGACCCCTACTTGCCTAAGGAAGCCTCAGAGAAACCTTAAAAACTGAGTTCCTGGCCATGATGGGAGGAGAGCTTAGCCACACCTCATTAAATCCCTTTCCTTTAGTGTGTTAAACACAACAACTGAGGGCCATTAATGTTAAAATAAAGGTCATAAGACTCACAGAACAGACTCTTGTGGCAATAAGATACCAAATATAAACAGGACCTAAGATGATGCCAGACAAAGATTAAGTCATGCACACCTACAGTTAAAGAACAAACTATGTTCTAACCATCACAGGTATTTCTTTTCTCTCTAGCAGCTAAACAAGCACTGGCCTTGAGAAAAATAATACTAAAACAATTGCAGCTCATGCTCCACCAGACTGACTGACTGACTGACTACTAACCCTCCCCCCATCTTCCTGTTCCACAAGTTATTACTAATGCTTTGATTGGAAAAGAGGCTGATTTCTGTAACTTTTCTCTGGTAGAAAGACAAGGAATGGCTTTGGCCAATTTATCAAGGTTGTGCACTTAAGTGCTTCTGTGTCCCTGCTTCACATTTTGACATATGAATCGTCATACATTTAAATGTTAAGTCTCCACCCCAAAGTGAAAATGGGACAAATGTAATATCCATGTTTGCTTACCGTGTGTGTGTGACCCTCTGTCAAGAATATTTACAGCTTTTTGTAACCTGTTGAATATGTATGTTTGGCCAACCCATTCAGCATAAATTCCTGTCTCATCCTTACCTCTCCCAAGTGCCTGCCTTTTAATCTCTGCTGGAGGCTTCCCAGACTATCTGGGAGGCCACTCTCACCAGCAAATTAGTATTAATCAACACCTAAGTGGACATGTAGGAATAACATTTATCAGGCATTGGGCAGATGGGAGAGGGAAGGAGGGGTTGGGTATAAACATACATATTGAGTGTGATGTGCACCGTCTGGGGAATGGACACGCTTGAAGCTCTGACTCCAGCGGGGAAGGGGAGAAGTCAACACATATAACCTAAACATTTGTACCCCCATAATATGCTTACAGAAAAAAAGAAAACAAAAGAAAGAAACAAAGGTCTTATCTGTAATTGTATACATCTCATGATTTTTAAGTTGACAGTAATCAGTTGGACATGTGAGTATGAAGCTCATTAAAGAAGTGGTGTTTGGCCATCTAGATGATTGAATCATCAGAACTGATGGGAATTAAGTCATGAATTAACCGATGAAATAAACCCTGAATTAATATATGAATGAAGTAAAAGGATTCTATGAGATACTTGATCATATGTAGCAAAGTAACAAGAAGGAAACCCAGGGTGTATAATTTATGAAGTCTAGTTAAGAGTAAGTACAACATCTATGGAATGTAATATGGAGATACTTCAAAGAACTAAAAGTAAAACTACCATTTGATCCAGAAATCCCACAACTAGACATCTACCCTAGGAAAAAAAAAAAAGACATTATATAAAGAAGACAGCTGCATTCCAATGTTTATAGCAGCACAGTTCACAATTGCAAAGATGTGGAAACAACTCATAAAGATATGGAAACAACTCAAATGTCCATCAATACATGAGTGGATTAATAAAATGTGGTATGCGTATACCATGGAGTACTACTCAAAACAAAAAACAAAGGTGAACTATTAATAACACCTCTGGTATTATCCCGGATGGAGCTAGCACCCATTCTCTGAAGAGAATGAAGTACCACAAGAATGGAAAAACAAGCACCACATGTACTCACCATCAAATTGGTACTACTTGATCAACACTATGTGCACATGTATGGAAGTAACATTCATTGCGTGTTGGACAGGTGGGAGGAGGAAGGAAAGGATGGATATATTCACACCTAATGGGTGAGGTGCACACTGTCTGGGGGATGGGCACATGGGTAGCTCTGACTCGGACAGTGCACAGGCAGTATATGTAACTTAAATGTTTGTACTCCTGTAATATTTTGTAATAAAAAAATAAAATATCAAAAAAAATATTTCAAGAAAAGAGGATACAATGTCAAATGACCCAGGGAATTTATAAAATAAAAACTAAAAGTGTCCATTGCATTTCTCAAAAATAAAGATATTTGTGATATCACAGTACTAGTTTCATGAGAAAAAGAATGAGAGGACAGATAACAGTGAATTGTGGCATGAATAGAGGTGAGATAGGGACACACAGAAAATTAACATTTTGAAGAAATTTGTAGAGGGCTACAATAGAGGCTGGAGGGAAAGGTAGAACAAAAATGTGTAAATATAGAAGATTTGAGCACATTAATTGTTTATGAGAGGAATACTGTAGAAAGAGAAGTTGAAGATATAGAAGACAGATCCATAATAGATAGAATATGGTCCCTTTTGATAAAAGGGTAATACATTTTGGTGGCTTGCTGGAAGAATTACCATTAGAGTCAGCAAATTAATTTCTATTACATTTTAGTGGAGAGACAAAACGAGAGTAATTACAGGTAATTTTTTAGGTTTAGTAGTTAAATTTGGGGGGAGATCACCTAGCAATGCTAGTCCTAAGTGAGTATATGATGAAGTCACCTCCAGAGGGTAACCAATGGTCCTAGTAGAATTGAAGATTTAAGAGAAGTGAGAAATATATTTAACTGTGTTTCTGAAGAAAAGGAGAAAAGAGCTGACAAAATAAACACAGAGGAACTTCCAGTCTGCATTGCAGACACTAACAGGGTTAGATAGCATGGATTTATAAAGGAAACGATATGTACAATTGATTAATGTTTTTCCTTTTTTTTTCTTTTTCCCCTTGAAATGAAATAAAATATAGTATATTTAATGGTCTGTTAGCCAATTAAATTGATTTAGTGTTGAAGATTAGTCAGGTAGTGCTTCAAAAACACAAGAGATGCAGATATTTTTCAGTGTTATGGAGTTGGACATAACGAATTGTAGATAGTGTTTTGTTTGATAAAACAATAAAAATGTCATGTTATTGTATAAAGTAGTGTTAATTTTATAAATATAAAATGATAATCAAATTATATATATTGTGATCTAATTTTGTTCTCTTGATTTGAGGATGTTTAAATATTTAAAATATCAATATATTTGTTGTTTGTCTTAAAGTCAGGTAAAAGAATTACTTTCTGATTGAAACTGATGATTACTTAAAGATAAGTTCATGTAAACATGTAATATTTTTACCATAATATTAAAGGATATATTGTCATTTCTTTGTGCTGCAGCTACAATAAAATATATTTTGGAATATGCAAACATGTGCTTACATTTTTTGCTCCCAAATTCTGCCTTATCAAAGACAGTCAACACTATCTGTATCTATATTCAGGGATTAAAATAATAATGATTTAGATGCCTGCCACTTCTCTAAAATTATTATATTTTGCATAACCTAGATTTATATGATTGGGTTTACATTAATATGTTAGCTGACTAAAAATTTAAATTGAACTTAAATTCATATTTATTATCAGCTCTCTGTAGTCTGAATGCCATGGGCTTTCCTCAGGCTGTGGGTACAAATTATATCCCATTAATGATAAATCTGAACTTGAGTAATGCCATAGTTTCCCCTGTGTAATTGTAGGCCCCCAAACTGCCATTCAAAGTTCCACACAAATCATTCTGTCCTGCTAGATTTTAAAGGTGGAAAATATTAAACAATTTTATTTGCCAACCTACCTGAATTTCAGTTCTACTTCAGGTATGAAACATTATGGTATATAAAATTACATTTTACAAAATTCTAAATATCCTGAATTAATTAATTAATTTAATGAACAAACTGAGCTATAAGTATTTCTGCTTCTTGCTATCCTCAAATTTTAATGTAGCATATACTCATAAAGTAGCATATATAGTTTCTGCTCATATTTCAGTGGTCAGAATTTAGTAACATTTACCTTACCTTGCTAAGAAGTATGTTGGAAAATAGTAGTTTATATTCTGAGCAGACATAAGCTTCACTAAATTTGAGGTTGTATTTTTGTGTGAGAGAAGGGGAGAGTGGGTATTGGTAAGCAACTAATAATCTTTTCCACAGAGATTAATTGCATATGTTTTATTTGATAATGTGTGAAGAATCACAATAAGAATACATGAGCATTTGATAAATTTTCCCAAGAAAAATACTCTCACCCCTCTTTTCCATTGATAGTGGGCTTACCTGAGTATGAAATAATAATGTTGATAGAGAAAGAGCAAAATTGGGAAAGGATGGCAAAAATTATACTCTTGAAAAATACATAATTTTATAAGTCTCCAGGAATATTTATTCTTTACAGTTGGACTTGAATAGTAAGAATTCTTGCTTCCCTTATATTCTCAGGTCTACATTGTTAGTAATGTTTCTTAAATTCAAAATACAAAATGGTCTCTGCTTTCTTGATGTCAAAGGCATAAGGAATCGATGGTTTTATTAATTCAACAAACATTTTCAAAGGACCTACTATATACTCCAGGCACCAGAAGATACAATGGTGAAAAAAACAAATGTAAAGTTTAAATCTACAAAAAAAGAAAAATAATATAGTAGTAAACAAGAATGATAATAGTAGGTTTTAAAAAATACTTATGGAGGAAATAAATAAAATACTGTAATAGAGAACATTGCAGAATTCAACATTTAATAAGGCAATTAGGAAGCCTTTTTGGCTAGGGGTAGGTAGAGAAAATCTGGCTGGCAGGATGGTGAATACCACATAGCTTCATGGTGGTATACAACTGAGCTTTCCTAAGGTTGGGAGGAGGGCACACACAGAGCATGTGTCTGCCATCTGGGATCACAGAAAGGAGCCAATAGCATAGCCTAGAAAGTGGGACATTTGTTATGGGCACCAATCAAAATGAATGTTAGCCAGAAATCAGTAAAATGATCCGTGAGATCCTTGATACTGTAAGCATTTGCCCATTAACTGCTAACTGTGAGGAGATCTGGGGAGCCCCAGTAAAGAGGCTTGTAGGTCAGAGCAGCAGTGGAACACTGGAGGAGCTTTGGTCAGTGGCTATTTACAAATAGGTTTGTAAGTTTTTAACATTTCAAAGACCAGTAATACAGTACAGGTGCATGCTTGCTGAGTACCTCCTTTAAGTATAGGGAACATCATGGGCAAAGACTTTAATGTTCCGATAAACTTATCCTGCTGAGGAACTGAAAGAAAGCCAGTGTGAATCAAACAGAATGATTATGCAAAAGAATAGCTAGTACAAAGTAGAAAGTATGCAGGTGCCAGATTATGCAGGTGTCTACACTGTAGCTTAGAGAGTTGTCTTTAGTGCTTATTTTAAAGGAAAAAGGAATATTCTAAAAGATTGCAGGCACAGAGTATGTCTAAAAAAATTGAAGGATGGCAAGAATGAAAGTAAAAGAGCCACTTTGGAAGCTCAATTTATAATTCTAGTAGGTGATAACAATGGCTAGGACAGGGTGATGACATTAGAGATTGAAAACAAATTGACTCAAGAAATATTAAATATTTAGGAGGTAGAACAGACTGGAACTTGCTATTAGATTGAATGTACAGTGTGAGAGAAAAGGAGGAATCAAAATTGATTCCTAAATTTCTAGTTAGGCTAGATAATAGTATTAGAAAAGAAATACCAGAGAAGAAATAGGTTTAAATCTGGAAAGAAACAGGTTTTCCCTTGATTTTGATATTTCATCTCTTTTCCTTAATCTATATTTTACTGTCTGTGAGTATTAGTTATGTGACAATTATTCTGAGAAGCCTAAGATACTGGCTCAATGTGTTTGTATTACTAAGTTTATAAACCAGCTAAAAAATTTGATTCTTTAAGATATTATTATTTTCTAAAAAGACCATATAATTTCCCCAGCATAAATATAGTAGCTATAGATATATTATATATGAAATAATATATTGTTGATATATAATATGTATGATATAATTACATAGTACATGTTTATGTTTACGTGTGTGTTTGTATGTGTATAGATATATTTAAATGTAGAAAAATCTTCTTTTGTGGTTACTCAGAGAACTGGTCCAGATGTCCATCTGCAAAATATGCCTCAAGAGGGTATAAAACAATGTATTACTCACATAATGAGGTTTTTCTGAGGATAGAAGGACAAGTACCCAAAATAATTTATTTGGCTTGAGCATAAAAAATGGGTTGAGCCTTGATAATGGTTGGGGGAAGAGTCTAAGAAAAATTTCCTTTACACAAACTGGGGAGCTATGGGCTTTGAACTTCCTGCTACTGCCAAGGGAAGGATTTAGTAGGCTTTTGTTTGTTGTTTTGCTTATTTGTATGTTTTGTTTTGTTTTTATTGGCTCAGCCAGATGTGGAAAAGAGAGAGAAAGAAAAGCTATCAGTGGTAAACATCAACAATGGAGTCAGATCCTGTATTATAAATCCCAATGCTAGGTTTATTGTGATCTCATATATAATTATAGTTTGTGAAATTCTTGGCCTGTAACTCATAAAATAAAATTATATTGCAAAAACACAAGCAATTAAAATACCATTCACTCAAGTGTGTGAAAATGTAGTGAGGCTTTAATGTGGATGGCATTTAAAAAGCCAAATATGGTAAAAAAATCAAAGTTTAATTTATTTAACTTCTCACCGGATTAATATGATACTTTATACAAGGGCTTTTGAAAATACAAAATGTATAAAGAAAAATGGAAATCATCCACAGACTTACCTGAAAAAAAATCTGTTAATATATTCATATTTTCTTCCTGTCACTGATCTAAATATATATCTATACTATATCTGTATCTGATTCCATATTTTTACATATTTATATCTATATGTCTGTATCCATATCTCTAAGTATCTATAGTTTTTCCAGCTTGACAATAATGGTATTTTAAGCTAACATTATCTCAGGTACTGTCCTCTATGCAAAATATATTCTTAAAAAATCATTCCTTTGCATAAATATTTCAAATATATTTAACTATTATTCTTTTTATATAATATATTGTTTTAAGTTTTGCTTTAATAAAAAATAGAAAGCACAGTGGGCTACTAAACACTTTTAATATCATCCCACTCTTTTAGGTTGGATTCCTACAAGTGGGTGTAGTCACTCAAACAGTATAAATGATATTAATATTAATTTATAATTCAAATCTGCTTTTAAAAAAACTCATAACAATTTCCAAATTTACCACACTATGAAAGTAAATCTCAAGAAATACTAATAATGTGCTTATGTGTGCATGTGTGAATCTCTCAATATATACATCTATTTAAATTTTTGATGATAAAATGGCTGAAAATGAAATCACTGTTGTTTAATATGTACTTCCTTGAAGCTGAGAAATAATTTTTCATGAATTTCTGCTCTTTCTACATATCCAGACATTATGGCCCTTGTGCTCCAGAACTATCTTCTCAAGAATATTTTTACAAGCCACCCTGGAAAGAGATAGAGACCCCTTCTGGAACAAATGTATTTACATTTCCAGATAGTAAAGATAAAGTCAGTAACTCCCTCTGAAGTGAGATAAAAATGTCCTTTCCCATAAGACATTTACCAGTTAACAAATATAGAGACTCTGCCCTCTTCTCCAAGAGAGATTTGCTTACATTCCAAAGTAATAAATATAATGTCTGTTTGAAGAGGAGAGAATGGACAAGTTTGCCAGCTGTCCTTTTATGAGATCAGTGTCCTAAATGCAGGATTCTTCTGTAATATTTCCCCACTCCATGTTCATGTACCAGTTGGCCCTCATCATGTTGCCCAGTACAAATTGGCATTTGGGGAACCAATGCAAGATGTTACTGTGGATAATCATTTTCCTGTGATTAATAAACTTCATCTCTTACTCTGAGGTCTAATGTCCTTGCACCAGTGTGAAACTGTAAAATTATGACTAACTTGTTAGCTGGTTTGTGCAGTGAAATCTCAGAACCTTTAGTTTCTTATTGGATGTTTTTTGTTTGTTTGTTTGTTTGTTTGTTTGTTTGAGACAGAGTTTCGCTTTGTGGCCAGAGCTAGAGTGAGTGCCATGGTGTCAGCCTAGCTCACAGGAACCTCAAACTCCTGCGTTCAAATTGTCCGCCTGCCTGAGCCTCCAGAGTGGCTGGAACTATAGGCATGAACCACCATGCCTGGCTAATATTTTGTTTCTATTTTTGGTTGCCTGGTTAATTTTTTTCTATTTTTAGTAGAGACAGTATCTCACTCTTGATCAGGCTGATCTGGAACTTCTGGCCTCAAGTGATCCTCCCGCTTCGGCCTCCCGGAGTACTAGGATTACAGGCATGAGCCACCGTGTCTGGCCCTGATTGGACATCTTAATGCTAGATAATTAGTGAGATTGAAATCACTTTATATATTAACAATTTGCATTTCATGGTTTATAAATTGTCTTTTAATAAATTTTTCTGACATTTCTAAAGTGTTTACATTATTAATTAATGTGTATCATTATGTATGAGAGAGATAAATCTTTTGTTGAACTTGCCCCTTTGGTCATATGGCTCTTAGTTTTATAACTTTTTACGGTTTGTTTTTGCGGTTTGGGGCAAATTTACCAATTTTATTTTTTATTGTTTTCACTAATTTTGTGATTAGGAAAAGTATCTTTGTTCTAAAAACTTATTTATTCTTCTATTTTGAACTTGAATTAATAATGCAAGAACTTATTTTCTAGCTTTTTAATGACTTATCTTTTAAAATTTAATCTTTAGGAAATCTGGAATGTATTTTGGTATGGGGCATGCCATCATAATTTAATTAAAAATCACCAAATATACTACCCCTTTCACCAATACCGTTAGTTGAAAAGTTTCTAATGTAAGTAGCTTTTGATGTTTTCTTATAGATCTATTCCTTAGTAACCTAGTGTAAAAGGTTAAAATAGTTTTGTGTTCAGAAACATCCTATATTCTTGATTCTTTTATCAAACCTATAAAAAGTAATATTATAATGTAAATATACAATTCAAAGAAAGTCTGATAGTAATTTAAAAATATTTAAAAGGAATATCTATAATTTATTCAATTAACAAATACTTTGATACATAATAGGCATTTTTCATTTCAACATGGATTTTGCTTTGATAGTCCTAACATGTTGAATACCAAGTCTAGGTATATTTTCAATCTCTCCATAAGAATCTATGGTTCAGCAAAGTTTAAAAACCCAATTCATACGTATTTGAAAGTAGATTATATTTGATTTAAATATCTATTTAACACTAAGGAAGAAAACAAATTGTTATGTCAAGACATAATTGTCTTATAAAAATAAAGTGAATATCTTTAAAGAAATGTCCGTTTCTTGTGGGGCTAACAGAAGAGATGACCCTTCCCCTTGATGTGTAATTGTAAAAGTTGATTTTGTGCTTTGCTTGTGTATGAGAAAGAGCTGAATCACTCTGCAGGATAAAGTGAAGAGAATTTATATTCTTTATAATTCTCAAGAACAAAATCTATAGAGTGTGAATGGTTACCATTGATAGAGTAATTGCCAAATGGACTTTAAAAGGAGGAATATATAATTCAATTTTAAAGGTTTTCACTGAAAAATACAGAAATAAAACAGTATCAAAATACTAAATTTATAGGTAAAATAATTTTCAGAAGGAAAAGCATGTAACTAGCACCCATATTAGCAAGAACACTTCCATTATAATTGACGCCTTTCCTAATTACTGTTCTCCATCAAATATAGACATTAAGATGATTTCTAACACAGTGACAGATTTTATTAGTCTGGTTCTGAAGTTTTCATAAATGGAATGGTTAAGTATAAGAGCCTGTTGTCTGGTTTCTCTCATCCACGTAGTTTTGTGTAGTTTACTTCATAGTTCTACAGAAGGATCTCAACCTTGCACTGTTAACATTTTGGGCTGGATAATTCTTTGTTGTGGGGTGTCCTTTGCATGGGAGAATGTTTAGCAACATCACTTGCATCTACCTACTGGCAGCCAATAAAACTTCTATAGTTGTGCAACTAAAACTGTCTCTAGACATCATCAGACATCCCCTGGTGATAAAATTGCCTCCACCTGAAAACCATGGTCCTATAGGATTCAAATGAATGTGACAAAAATTGTTAATTCATTTTACTGTTATTTGGCACTTGAATGTTTTATTTTATTTGCTGCAATGAACATTCTGGTACATATCTTATGTGACCATATACAAATCTGTTTGGTACATACATAGAGGTGAAATTGCTGAGTTAAAGGATGTTTCAGTAGATATGCTAGTTTTCCAGAATGGTTGTGTCAATTTATTCTACTATCAGAAATGTGTGTTATAGTTGCTATATAAAACTTGGTATTTTTAAGGCCAGGTGTGGTGACTCACACCTGTTATCCTAGCACTCTGGGAGGCTGAGGTTGGAGGATTGATCGAAGTCAGGAGCTCAAGACCAGCCTGAGAAATAGTGAGACCCCATCTCAACCAAAAACAGAAGGAAATTAGACAAGCAACTAAAAATAGAAACAAAAAATTAGCCAGGCATAGTGGTGCATGCCTGTAGTCCCAGCTACTTGGGAGGCTGAGGCAGAAGGATTGCTTGAACCCAGGAGTCTAAGGTTGCTGTGAGCTAGGCTGATGCCATGGCACTCCAGCCCGGGCTACAGAGTGAGACTCTGTCTCAAAAAAAAATAAAAAAATAAATAAGTCACACACAAAAAACAGTTGGTATTTTCAGCCTTAAATTTTAACATTTTCAGTGGATATGAAGTGTTATCATATTGTGGTTTACATTTTATAATGTTTTTCATTATGATTAGTTTTCTTTTGTGTGTTCCACTTAAGATATTTTGTCTCCCCTTTATATTTTCATATTTTTTTTGTCTTCTAGGACTTCAATTGCTTTACCTTTCATATTAACAAGTACAATCCATAAGAAATCAGTAGTTTATATAGGGAAAGATGAAGCATATTTTACTTTTTCCTAAATAAATATCCAATTGATACAGTGCCATTTATTAAATGACTACTCCTATTGAAATTAATATGTCATGTAATTCACTATGTCATGACATTGTGATATTTATGTTATAAATCAAGTAACTTATGTGGCAACATGCCTATGTTCATGTGGCAGCATTTCAAATCAAGGCTTATGCTTAACAATGATCTGGTTGATTTTATTCCACAGGTTTCAATATCTTGACTCAGGTCAGTAGTGGACTCACTGCTTCTCAACCTGGATTACTTCAACAGGATAGTGTGCAACAGAGATCCCATGGTCTTCCTCTTTCTTAGAGTTCCAGTGACTAAATAGCTGAGTATGTCCTGCTGATGAGGTCTACTTGCTCCCTTGCATTGAGGACAACTTAAATCATTATACTTTTTCTTTACTGTCTTTGTATAAGTTTCATTATTTTAATAATTTTACTACTCTAGGTTGTTATAGATGAGATGAGAACATAGAGCCCAGCTATTTAGGCATGAATTTTTGTCTCTAGTTTGTTCTCATTTTTGAATATTGGCATCCATTCAACCTCCAGGTCACTGCCCAGATTCCCACACATATAAATGTTCTGGTGCGAACAGTCCAAAATACTTGAATTTTGTCAAAATTTTACTAAAGGCAATTTAAAACTTCAGCCACTCTGGGGGACTTGAAGTATAAATAAACTCATCACCTATATAATGCCTTAGGTCTAAGGGTCCAAAGCTTCCAAATTATCAATAGTCAACATTTTTGATTGATATAAAAAGCCCTCTAAAATACAGAAAATTGTAAAACCACTTCCTTGAAAGACTAATATAAAAGATAAAAAGCAAAATAAGCAAAAAAATAAATAAATAAAACCCACAAACATAAAACACCAACACATTGTATATTGTATAAAAACACATATGATCTGTCCAATCCTGAAAAAATAAAAAAGACTAATAAAATCCAAATTTAAACTCTTCTCCAACTTTCTTGATTCAAACTTGGTTTTGTCTCCCTTCGGAACTCCACGTGACTTCTTCTATCCCTGTACTCTCATTACTGTTCCTCCACATCCTCCTGCACTTTGCCAGAACCTATTTTCCTACAGATATCCATTTTTCTAGATTTTCTAATTTATTGGCATATAGATGCTCATAGTAGTCTCTAGTGATCATTTAAATTTCTGCAGTATCAGTTGTAATGTCTCATTTTCAACTCTGATTTTATTTTGGGGTCTTCTCTCTTTTTTCTTAGTCTGGCTAATGGTTTGTCAATTAGTTTATCTTTTCAAACTTTTCAAACTTTATCTTTCTAACTTTTCAAAAGTTAGTTAACTTTTCTCCTTATGGACCTTTTGTATTTCTTGTTTCAATTTCATTTATTTATGCTCTGATCTTTAATACTTCTTTTTTTCTTTGTCTAATTTTGAGTTTGGTTTGCTCTTGTTTCTCTAGTTCTTAAAGATGCATCATTGTGTTATTTATTTGAAGTTTTTCTACTTTTCTGATGTAGGCACTTATTTCTTCAAAAGAATTTCCTCTTCTTTGCATTTGCTATATCCCATAAGTTTTGGTATGTTGTGTTTTAATTTTCATTTGTTTCAAGAAATTTTAAAATTCCCTTTTTAACATCTTCATTTACCCACTGGTCATTCAGCAAAGAAGTTTCATTGGTAGAAATTTCAAATAATACACAGATTCTGCTTTTGTATTATTCCCTGTATCTTGGAAACTGATCAAATACACCTTTCTGTTTAGTGATTTCACTCTAATGAATCTGTGAGGGAAAAACCTATTTGGAAATGAGGTGCCAGTATGAATGATAAATGAGATGACATCTTTTAGGAAATCCCTGAAGGAGATGAATTCCTAGCCCACAGTTTTATGATAGTAGAGATTGATTACTCACTCTGATGCCTCCACTGTGACATCTAAGACCTTGAGTCTGTTTCCAATAGCATCTTAGCTAAAGATAGTTCATATCTGGTGCATATTAAAAAGGCTGATACCATAAAGTTCTTCATCAATCCATATATGTCTCACTGAAATTGGTCCAATAACTATTAATAAAAGAGGCTTTTGGAGAACCATCATATCACTTTCCTCCAAAAAGGACCCCAAATTCTCTATATTGGCCTGTATAATATATTTTCTGTCCATCAAAAAGGTAAATGAGTGTGGCTAACATCTTGTACAAGACTTATGGACCATTAACATGTTTGCACATCTTCACCTCCTGCAATTCCCAATCTTAATACAATCCTATCATTCCTCAATCCTGAGACAGCTAACTGCAGTGGTTGATCTATATTCAGCATTTTAAAAATATGGAAATACTTTTCCATCCAAAGTCAGTACCTTTTTTCATTTAGTTGAGGAAATAACCAACACACATGACAATTACATTGCACTGATTTGGGGAAGCATTCTAAGATACTCAGCCAAGTTCCACTCTCATATATGGGTGATCTTTTCCTTCACTCTCCAGATAGAAAGTCTTACAGAATTGATTCCCTCTTCTTGCTGACAAAAGATTTTAAAAACAAACATTTTTTTTTCAACACAAGTGCACTTTCTAGGCCATAACAACATACAAAGTGGTAAATCTTGTTTCCTAAAAAATTGGAAGATATTTATCATTTTCACTGGCCAATTACTGGAAGAAAATGGAGGAGTTGTTGTTCCCATAAGATACGGTACATGGGATTTCTATTAAATAACATTTCTGAACTTAATGCCCCTTTATATAGTCAATAAAAGCTAAAAAATCTGAACCTTTGGCTTGGCTAGATTCACAAGAGACTGTCTTCAGTAACATTAAGCATTTCCTTCAAAACTTTCTACCTTAAACTACCAAATGATCATAAAAGTTTGTTTCTATATATATATGAAAAATTAGGGCAAGCATCGGGGATTATTACTCAATTGGACAATAGATATCAGAAACCCATTGTTTATAAGTTTTTACTTAACTCCATAGCAAAAGCTTATCCTTGTTTATGCACACTGTGTGCAGTTGCACAGTTGACTAAATTCTGTAGTGATATTTACTCAGGTCTTGGGGCAACTTCAGTACCACACACCCAATTATTAAAACAAACAAATAAATAAAAGGACCACATTGGAATGGATCAAATTATTTATTACACCCAAATGGTGTCTGACCACACTGAGACAGCTCTTTGGATGGCTCTGAAACATTGAGATGAAGACTGTAAGAAAAATTTAACCCACCATGTAAAAGAAACTTAAAAACATCTTAAGTAAGCCTTATTTAGGAAACTTTAACATTACAGCAATGTCTCTAGTGCATGTTCCATCTGTGAACCCCACAATCCTAAGAAAAATGTAAGGATGATTCATGCCCACATCTTTAGGCTTCTTCACACATCTACAGCTTAATTTAATTAAACCTCATATGGTTATGAACAAATTCTTACTATTGTCTTTATGTTTTCTAGTTGACTAGAGCCTTTCTTTTCCAAAAGACACCTGTTTTGATAGTAGAAAAGCAAATTTTGACCTTTGCATTACTCTCTTGGGAAAACTCACTTATTTGTCTAGTGATAGGGTACCCATTTTATTGGAACACTAATTAAGATACTCAGTAAGGCTCTGCTTTTTGCTTACAAATTTCACTTTCATAGTCCTCAGATAAATTAGAGTAAATAAATGGTACACTAAAATTAGCAATGCAAAACAATTTGAAGAACTTCAGTGGCTGTGGCCAAAGGCTTTGACCAAAGGCTTTGCCCTTAGCTCTCACGGCCATGGGCTCCACTCCAACAGTAACTCATAGACTATGTATGTGAGAAGTGTGTGAGCTTCTTGCTTAATGCCATGCAAAAGCTCAGAAATAAAATTTATTATTTCATGATAAAAATAACCATTAAGAACCTAGGGAACCCAAGTGAGACTGCCAGAATTGGCAGAAATTTCAACAAGCTGTGGTGCAATTTAGAAAGACTTTAAATATATTCAGCTCACAAGACAGTATATATGCTGACTCAGGGAAAGAAGAATGCACCTATTTACCAAGAGATATAGTGGATATTTTTCAACATAAACAAGATGGTTAGGAAAACTAACAAGAAATTAGAAGGAAGACAATTATTATACAAATTTATATCAATTTTCTCTACAGACTCAGAGTAAGGGTGAGATCTGTTCTCTCAGCTTAATCAAGGATCTTGAGTAAAATATATTGTGCAAGACATTTTGATAATTCTGATATTATAATACTAGTTTTCTGCAGAATTGATTACTCTGTTCTCACCAGAGTCTTAAATGCATGTGCACATCAATTCATTAGCCAGATAATTTAAATTCAACTATAAAGACAAAAGTCATAAGAAGCTCTGATGGTAAAAATCACCAATGAATCTGGGACCACAATCAATGAGTGAAGTCAACCTAGAATTCTGAACAAATCTAAATGTGGTCAATAATAATACCCAGCCCCCTTGTTAAACAAAAGGGGGTGACTATGAAAGACTCTGAAAACCTAAAAATTTTCCACGTTAAGCCTTGTATGACATTAGCACCTAGTTTAATTTGCCACCATCTTTCTTAATAGTCTCATGATTTAATGCCCACATAGCTGAATATACACTGCTCAAACAATGGTGCTAAACCACAATTACAAATGTTCTGTCTTTTAAGAACTGGTTTTATCAATCATTCTTCAAACTAGCTGAACTTCCATATTTTTCTTCCTGGTTAAGCTCTGAAACATTTCATCTGTCTTCTCCAATTCAGAGCTCTCATTTGGAAAGCTTCTCATGCTATACTGTTTTAAAAATTAAATACTTAGGAAAAGGTTTTTAAAAAAGATGTGAAAGACCACTACACTGAAAACTCATAAACTATTTTGAGATAAATTAAAGGCCTAAATTAAAGGGAAATACCATGATCATGGATCGGCAAGATCAATATTTTAAAAACATTATTTCTGTAGGAAAAAATCAATCAGAGTACCACAAGCCATCTTTTAAAACATCTTTTATTTCAAGCTTTGCTTTTTTAAATGTGTGCATTTAAGATAACAAATCCCCTAACATGCATAAACTTCATGCCTTAAGTTTAGATATGCTGCATTTTTATTACCATTTAATCAAAATTATGTTGTAATTTAAATTGAAAATGCATCTATGACCTATGGGTTATTTAAAAGTACATTGTTTAATTTCAAACAGTTGGTGTGTGTTTAGTTACTGTTTACTATTGTTGTTGATGTTGATTTCAGACTAATGCCACTTAATTCTATAGATGGCAAATTTTGGTAAATGTACGATAATAAATTGAAAATAATAAATATTCTGTAGATAATAGTTGTAATGTTCAAAGTATCCTAATTAGGTCAAACATGGTTACTGTTTTAATCAGATATTTTACTTGTCTACTAGTTCTATCAGTGAAATGTGAATGCTATGAAAATAGCTCCCACTAAGTTTTGAATTTGCCTTTGTCTTCTTTTGTCCTGTCAAACTTTGCCTTATGAATTTTAAAGCTATGTTACTGAGTCTTTACATAATTAGAACTCTTCTTGAAGAAATTATATTGTTACCATGATCAAATATCCCTCTTTATCTCTAGCAATTCTATTTGCTTTAAGGTCTGCTTTCCTGAAATTAATACCTACAGCAGCTTTATCTTAGTCACTATTTTCATGGTATATTTTTTCTCCTCTCATTTTCACATCTCTATGTCCTTATATATGTTTCATTCACAGATTTAGGCATTATTTCTGCTTTTTAAATCCAGTCTATCTATATGTAATTATCATTGCATTTAATTCAGTTACTGACGGTTGTGGTAAAATCTACCATTTTGCTCTCTGTTTCACATTCTTCAAATACGTTTTAAATTACTCTTCTGCCTTCTGTTTCTTTGTTGCAAATTAATAAAGTACTTTTTACTTATGTAATCTTTTTTTCTATTATCTTGTTTGTCTTATATACTTTTATTATTCACTTGGGGAATACATGTAGATAATATTATTAAATTATCACAGTCAAATATAAATTAATATTTTATTATTTCCTAGGCAATACAATGACCTTAAAACTTTTTTTTTTTTTTTTTAATTATTTTCTTTATTTTGGCATATTATGGGGGTACAGATTTTAAGGTTTCAATAAATGCCCATTTCCCCCCCTCCCCCCAAAAGTCTGAGTCTCCATCATGACCATCCCCCAGATGGTGCACATCTCACTCATTATGTATGTATATACCCGCCCCCCTCCCCCCTCCCACCTGCCCAATACCCTATTACTGTAGCACCTATGTGTCCACTTAGGTGCTACTCAGTTAATACCAGTTTGCTGGAGAATATATCTGGTGCTTGATCCCTAATGAATATAGATGCAAAAATTTTCAACAAAATCTTAGCTAACCGAATCCAGACACTTATCAAAAAAATAATCCACCACGACCAAGTGGGCTTCATCCCAGGGATGCAGGGATGGTTCAACATACGTAAATCTATAAATGCAATTCACCACATAAACAGAAGCAAAAACAAAGACCACATGATTCTTTCAATAGATGCAGAAAAAGCTTTTGACAAAATTCAACACCCTTTCATGATACGAACACTTAAGAAAATAGGCATAGAAGGGACATACCTAAAAATGATACAAGCCATATATGACAGACCCATAGCCAACATCATACTGAATGGGGAAAGATTGAAACCATTCCCACTTAGAACTGGAACCAGACAAGGCTGCCCACTATCTCCACTTCTGTTCAACATAGTGCTGGAAGTCTTGGCTACAGCAATCAGACAGGAAAATGGAATCAAAGGTATCCAAATAGGGGCAGAAGAGATCAAACTTTCACTGTTTGCTGATGATATGATATTGTATCTAGAAAACCCCAAGGATTCAACCAAGAAACTCCTGGAACTGATCAATGAATTTAGTAAAGTCTCAGGATACAAAATTAATACACAGAAATCAGAGGCATTCATATATGCCAACAACAATCTAATTGAGAACCAAATCAAAGACTCAATTCCCTTCACAATAGCAACAAAGAAATTAAAGTACCTAGGAATATATTTAACCAAAGAGGTAAAAGACCTCTACAGGGAGAACTATGAAACACTGAGGAAGGAAATAGCAGAGGATGTAAACAGATGGAAATCCATACCATGCTCGTGGATCGGCAGACTCAATATCATCAAAATGTCTATACTACCCAAACTGATCTACAGATTCAATGCAAGACCTTAAAACTTTTAAGCCCATTTACCTTTTCTGAATTTTTATTGTTTCCATATATTTTAATTCTACACATATTTAAAAACACACTTACTAAAATTATCTTAACTGGTATATATTTGTTTAAATTTCTGAAATTACTGTATTTCTATGTTTCTCTATAGGATCATTTTATTTTTGCCTAGTACTTACTTTTGTATAGGATTGCTACTGATAAGTTCAGTTTTAAGTTTAGTCCATCTTTACATTTAAAAGGTGTATTTTTCAGTGTATAAAATTATACTATGACACTTATTTTCTTTCAACACTATTCTAAAGTGTAGATGTGAATATTGAAGTTAAAAAGTAGATGTAAATATTGAAGTTATTAAATGTAATTAAATATGACAGTAAAGTGTCATCATAATAGCACTGAAAAAGAAAAGCCTGTCAATATGGAATCTATATATAGTTAATCCTTGAACAAAATGGGTTGGAGCTGTGCAAGTCAACTTATATTATACATGGATTTTCTTCTGTCTCTGTCACTCCTGAAAGACCAAACCTTCCACTCTTTCCTCCTCCTCAGCTTACTCAACACGGTGAAAATGAAGATGAAGGACTTCCACTAAACAAATAGTAAATATATCTTCTCTACCTTATGATTTTCTTAATAACATTTTCTTTTCTCAAGCTTACTTTATAGAAAGAATGCAGTATATAACACATATAACATACAAAATATGTGTTACTCTACTGTTTATGTTATTAGTAAGACTTCTAGTCAACAGTAAGCTATTAGCAGTTAAAGTTTTAGGGAATCAAAAATTTTCAACTGTGTAGGGTGTTTGGCAGCTCTAACCCTCTCATCATTCAAGAGTATAGAAAAACATTTTCCAAAATGTAAGCCAAAATAAAACATTTTTCAGAGAAGTAAAAGCAGACAAAATTCTTTGCCAAAAGACCTGAGCTATGATGCTAGACAGAAACTTGCAAATTTCCATATATAAATAGGAAAAAAAAAAAATCTGGATGTGGTGGCTCACACCTGTAATCCTAGCTACTGGAGAGGCTAAGGCAGGAGGATTACTTGAGACCAGGAGTTTGAAGCCAGCCTGGGCAACATAGCAAGACCTAGTACCAAAAAAAAAAAAAAAAAAAAAAAAAAAAAAAAAAAAACGTAGAAGAAGAGGAAAGAAAAAACATAGAGTAAAAAGACAATTTTCTTTGTTTTATTCACCTTAAAAGGTAATTAACTAAAGCAAAAATTAATTTAAAAAATCCATTATGGGATTTATAATAAATGTAAAATATGATTAGGACAGCCCCTTTCTTTGCAACAGCTGTAGCCCAGAAACGTCCTGTGGTTATCTAGTGATGTCCTTCCTGGGAGAAAACCTCTGTCCTTTGTCTTCAATGACTGCAAACAATTGCCAATTCTGGACTAAGAATGTCTTGATATGTTTGAATTGTTTGAGCTTTTAATTCATAGGGACTTAAAAGGATAACTTTGAGTTTCATTCATAGGCCTCAGGATATTTTTGAATTATTTGGGAATTTAATGCATAGGGACTTAAAAGAAATGTAAAACTTGTACCATTTTCTTTTCCTTCGACTCCTGAAATCTCTATCTCATTGTGATAAAAATAAAAAGTTTAAAAATTGTCAAGTCCAGAAAAGGAAAGCACCCTCTTAATTTGTATAAATGATAGAATACCTTAAAGATTTATAAATATTTAAGATAAAATGTTTAGGCAACCTCAAGCTAGAGGAGATTGCCTAAATCTTTCTATGATTATTGCTAGATATAAACTGATTTATCACATTATAATTCAAAAAATATAAATTATAGAAACACAGAACGATCATTTTGAGAGCAACTTAAAAAACAAACACATCTAATTTATTTTCTAACTAGAAAAAAAGTAAAAATACAAAAAAACTGGGGCCAAATCTTAAAAGATTTTGCTAAATTCATGCAGTCAAAATTATTGCAGCCCTGTGCATATGTCCTGGGCCCACTAACAGCAAGTTATGTTCTTAAGACTATGTATTTTACCATATGCAATGATATGAATGCTATATTTCAGAATTCCTTTAAAATACAATTATTTTAAGTTAAAGGAGTACAAAGATTCCAGTGTATCACAACAAGGCTACAGTGGAAATCATCTGTCATTGAACGTTATGTCATGAATAATGTCTTAGGTTGCTCCCCATAAGCATACTGAAAAAGTATTTTTCCAAAATATTATTATAAGAAATGTACCAATCTCTGGAATAGCAAAAGAAACAAATATACCATATGTCTTGGTCTTGTATATACTTAAAAACAAGCAAATAGACAAAAAGCTAAGGAACAGCAACATCAGTAGATCTAAAATTTAACTGACAAGGCAAGATTCATAACTACTAGTTTTTTTCTTCAATGCTTAAAAATACAGAAAGATGCAGAAAATAATAAAAGTAATCTAACACCCAAGACTGACAATTAATTGTGCATAATTTTACTTAAAATTTAGAAAAATAATATATTGTTTAAATCACCTTTTCTGTCTTTCTATACCATCGAAATTCATATTTTCAGAAAAAAAAGTAAAAACAAAGAATAAAACTGACTACATTAGGAAAGTTTAATAAGATATTTTAAAACATTTTGAGTAATAACCATCAAAAGGCTGTATGTATAATTGGAAAGATGTACAAAAAGAGATGGAAAGAAACATAAAGGACTAAAATCTAAATATCTAGACTTTGTTTTCACCAAATTCAAAATAATCCCTTGTAAATACATTATTAACCAGAACATCTAATGCTTCCCACCCTACTGATGATCAATTACATCAAGAGTACACTCGGTACTCATTTTAAAATAGATAACTGTTATCAAAGATACAGGACAACATGAGGAACTGAACGCAAGAGAAAGCAAAACAAAAAATTTGTATTTTTCTTGATATACAGAAGAAAGAAGACAGATCAGACTTCAGTTGTACAGGATTTTTTTTCTTCATGCGACAAAACTCTGCTAAATGTTCAGATATAAAAATCAAGTTGATAAGTGCTAAAGATTTTCTCTATTACATAGCTACAATAACTAGTCAATTGTTAAAATAGCAAATGATTTCTACATTTTCTCTTGAAAAGGTTTACATAGAAATCATTGAGGTGGGATATGCCAAATCCAAATTTATGTCCAGTGAAAAGACTATTTTAAGCCTGTGGCGAAATAGGTATTTAACCAGTCTGATATATGTGTTGGGGGAACTGTGCTCTGATTTTTATTTACAAAATAATTGCTCTAGAATTTTTGCATACAATACTTGAAAGAGGAGCATTATATTGAAGGATCCTTTAGCCTCACATATTGGGAGATTAATTTCACAGTGTTGTGTATAACTGACAAAGAATCACACTGCTAAAACCTCATTAGTTTGTCCTAAAAAAGGAATTGCAGAGTAGCTAAACAATTTGTGAGTTTCATAGACCCTAGAGATGAAAACCAATTGGTCTAGAAAAATGCCCCCTTTGACTGTTGAGATAGAGTTCTCAAACAAATTTCACATGAAATATAAAGATTGAGGTTACGTTGGTAACATCTTCACAGATGTAGGAAATTCAATTTTATACTTTAGGTTAAATAACATCATAGAAATAGAAGATGGGATATAATGTTGGACTGAATATGAACAAGGGCCAGTTGTAATTCAACATTAGTTTATTAAAATAGGAGTTCCTTTGATAGTCCTTCTTATTAAAATTATAACTGCAGGAAACATTAAAAAACTGTAGGAAAATATCAGAAAATATATAAAAATCTTTTGGAAAATGAACAATATGATATTTTGTTTGCTGTTTGTATATTTGCTTCCGTAATAATCCCTATAAAATAATAAATAACCATTCAATGTATTTGTGATACAATCTGAAGGGATGGCAATTCATAATAAATAATTCCAAAGATGCTGTTGTACCACCATCATATACTATTGTAGAGTTACTTCCTTTGAAGATTCATATTCTGTACATGTTAAACCAACAAGTTTGGGTTTGTGTTTTATAAATGAAATAGCATATGTATTGGCACACCTTCTAGATAGCTTGATTTATCAGAGTAGGGAAATAGCATTCATTGAGCAGCTAGTTCTGTGTGCCTGTTGTGTGCTTGTTTTTTTTACAAATATTAACTTACTCAATTTTGAGGAAGTATTATATAATAATATTTTCACAGTTTTATATTGAGTAATTGATCTTCAGGGTGGTTATCTTGTCCAATAAAGTAGAAAGTGATAGAGCCTTAATTTTTTATCTAGGGATTCCTAGAACTATAATCTTCATACTTTTTTTCATAAGAAGAAACAGACCTCTTAGAATGTGTGTTTCAGATTATTCTGAAATTCAGTCTTTAGGATCTCTCTTTTAGCATAAATAATTAATTGATAAAGTTTGATCTATATGTAGAATAAACCTGGAAGATATCATTTATTTAAGCTGGAAAATTTCTCTCTTAATTTGCTTTTACAAACATGTTACTGTGGATACGTATTTTTTATTTCAAAATACTAGGGGGCTATAAATGATTTTGTTACATGGGCAGCTTTTATAATGCTTAAGTCAGGGCTATATTAGTGTGCCCATAATGTGAATAGTGTTCATTATACCTGGTTTTTAACCCTCCTTTCCTCCCTCTTCCCCCCTTTCTGATTTCTAATGACTTTTACTTCTCTCTGTTCCCATCAATTATTTCCAAATTATTAGAGAGTACATGTGGTGTTTGTTTCTTCCATATCTGAGATACTTCACCTAGCATAATGTTCTCCTTGGTGTTAAAAAAAAAAAAAGTTTTGTCCCTCTGATTTGGATATTGGTTTATTCTCTGAAAATTTCTAATGTCTGTCATAAGCCTCTACCTAAATAATTGAATTTAGGAAGGCAAATGATAAAGTGAGCTAAAAGGAAAAGTAGACTTTATTAATCTCTAGAACTTTATATTCAGTGAACAGTGACAGACAAGATTCAAGGATTTTCTAAAGCTATAGTAAAGTTTCATAAAAGCCTGAATGATGATGGGGAAAAAAAAAATCAGATATAAAGCTCAGTTCTCTAACTTCCTCAATTGCTCCTCTTTGAAGTGCACTTTCTAATACCTCTATCTACCTCTTTACCAATTGCTGAAAAGATTCTTATCCTTCAAGCAAATAACCAGTTTACTCGAAAAAACACTGTGACTTATAGTAAGTGGAACTCTGTGGAACTATTTTTATTTTTTTTTTGTAGCATATGATGACCATGATCAATACACAGTCATGGCCATGTAGAAGTGAAGGGTGAGGGTGAGGACAATCAATTAAATGCTTCAGGGATACCAGTCAGAAATTCATTGTTTGAAAATCAGTAGTATTCCACAACATGTTAGTCAATGATAGTAACATCAGAATCAATTAGATATTTAATCAGAATTTATTAATTGCTTATGACAGAAAAAGAAAATTTGGTCTCCAAAAATCTGGTATAATATTAATTATAATTATTTTTCTTCATTATTTAATGAATTAATTTAAAAATGAAACCATCATGGTCCCTGACCTTAAGCAGAACAAAGCCTAGTGAAGGGAGATAAAAGTATAACAATTAATTGCAGGAGAATATTGTAGGCACTGTAATGTGATGACAGCACTAAGTCTATTTTACCTTAGAAGCTAAGAATATCATGATAGACTTAATAAAGTAAAAAATTCCACATATTTTGTGTCTCTTTACAAGGCTTACATTCCCATCTTTCAGAATCATTTGTCTGCAATGCCACCTCTTACTCCCCTCTACTCCTCTCAGCATTACTTTGCATGCTCCTTGATTTATCTTTTCTATAAAAAACTAAGTTAAGATCCTTTACTATATAAGTTAATATTTTCAGTGAGAGATAAGTTTATTAGATGTGTTGAAAGAAAAAAAAACTATGGATAAAATATTTTAGCAAACATGGCAAAAATATTTTGGTAAGATTCATTAGCATATTAATAATCTTTTAAGTTACCATATTTATCAATTGCTATTATGCATTTCCTAGGTAATTCGTCATGAAGATTTCAGATGGGAGTAGAATTGGTTAAAGCTAGACATTCACTATAATTTATTTCCTTAACCATTGTTCTTGTTAGTGGTTATGCTTTTGTTAGTAGTAGGTATTGCTAAATAAGGCTTTTAGTTGTGTTGCCATTAAAATTTTCCAAAATTATACTATGATGGCCAATGTTCACAATAGTTCTTTTTCTATCAAAATTGAGGGATAAATTCTGATTGACTATCTCATTAATTAATGCCTATTTTATATAGAGTATTATATTTGTAGGCAGGAATTATGTTATCTTTTTATCTTCTATTGTGTCCTGCATATACTGTTTAGTCAAGAAAAATTTGTTAAAATGAAATTCCTTTATACTTCATATTGTTTCACAATTAGACACCCTATTCCCCGATCAATATATTTAATGTTTATTAATACATATTAAATTAAATTAAATATATTATGTTTACATAATATAATGATTGGTATATTTAATAATATAGTAATCAAATAAAATGCATACTATGTGTAATGATTCCTCTATGATAAACAACTAAATGTCAATTTTTATTGATTTAGTTTTAGTCATTATACAGTCGACACCATATATAATTCTGTTCAACTACGTAATCATCTATATTTGTTCACATTTTTACAGAAGTTTAACATTCTCAGTAATTTGTCCTCTCTGAGAACAGTTTAATATTTGTCCTATTCATTTTTTCTTTTCCTTTAGTAAAATTATATTTTTCAGTGACAGGAGTCAATGTCATGGCCACTTTTAGAAAATCATTCATTATAATAAGTATTCTGATTTTGATAATGCATGTATTTTGAGCCTTTAATTTACTCTCTCAAATCCTGCAGGACAGAGACAATCCACACGTAATTGGCATATATATTAAAAGACTTTTTTACTGTAGCTTGAGTTTTGTTTTTTTTGAGAAATGGGTTGATTTATAAAATATAGATTCTTCATTAGAAAGTGTAATATGCAAACATCCTAAGTATAAAGGTTAAAATCTGCTATATAATCTCCCTCTTTCCTTCTTTAATCTCACCTCTTTTCCTTTGTTCTCTTCCTATTTCATTCTTCCATCCTACAATTTAAACATTTAAAGACAGGGCAAGCTCTTAATGTCACAATGTAAGACATGTTTTTCATAGAGTATTTAAGAGTAGTATTAACAGTATTCTAAATCCTCTTCTGTACTCTATTGCCACAGTTTGGGCTTTTATCATTACTTAATTCTCAGATTTAAATGAATTCCATCTTCTTTTTATGACAATCAATTTTTGTTAATACTTAATATTAATTTTGTTTATTGAATTATAGAAAAGATTGGTACCTAAACTTGTTTATCTTACTAAGAGGATTCCATTAGGATTGTCATTATTATGGTAACAGTGGAATTTATTGCAGTAATCATTCTTCAAATTAGAAGTTAAAGAATAGCATTGAAAACCTTTAAAAATGCATTAGACGTTCTAACATTTAAAGAGAATAAACCCTAGAAATCTCAAGGAATTAATAAAAAGATCCAGTTAATTTATAAAAGCAGTATACTAAAACATAATTTAAAAATACATAGCAAGTCTCAAATCTGAGAAGTTTTGACTGATTAGTTTTCTCGAACTACTGATTAGTTTTCAAATTCTTGGCTAGAGTTAGTTGTTTTATTCTTCCAAAGGAAAGTACTAGCATATTCCAAAACAAAACAAAAGTATTACCATATCTAAATTCAACCTCTCTGATTACATTTCTTAACTGGATCTTTTTATTAATTAATTGAGATTTCTAGGGTTTACTCTCTTTATTAAGACTTCTAATGCATTTTTAAAGGTTTTCAATGCTATTCTTTAATTTCTAATAATTTCAAAGAGATTATAGATTTTTCAAGTTAAATGCATCAATCAATCACCAGAGGGCATCAGCCATTGTCAAAATGGGCTTCTGTGAAATGTTTTTTCTGCTACATTTGGAAGCAACAAGCTAGAAGGAAAGAGTCCACAGCTGAATAAGAAGATTAAAAATTCATGATGAAAAATTTCCATTTTATCTAAGACCCTTAACCTTACATCTTTTTGTAAAAATTCATAAATTTTATCAGCCATCCAAATGTCTCCTTCTCTGGGGCTTCCTATCTCAGGAGTTTTTTAAAAGCACATTTCCTTTGTCAACTGATGTTAAAGTTCCTACTTCAGTTTACTCCAAAATTAAAGGACTAAGCACAAAATTAAACTATGGTTAAGAAATGTAATTGATCGCACAAAATGAATAGAAATAAGAATTCTACGTGACAATGCCAGATTATTTCTCTTTGTGATGTTGTCATTCTCAGGGTAGGTTATGTATGTGGCATCATAAGCAGTGTTTTTCAAATTTTAACTTGCATCATAATCATTTGAAGGGCTTATTAAAACATGGAACCCATGCCCAGAGGTTCTAATTCAGTATGTCTGGGGAAGAGGAGGCAATCATTTTCATTCTGGACACATTTCCAGGTGACACTGATGATGCTGGTCTGGAAACCACTTGTTGCAAATTACTGTGTTTAAAACCGGGTAACTTATCTTGAAGTGTCATTGGCTAGCAATTTCACTCGCATTAATTAGATGACAAAGTTTTTATAAAGATTATTTCATTTATATTTTACATTGATGAAAAGGCAAAAATAAAAATATAAAAGTTAGTTTTCTTAATTTAAAATGGCTTTGGGGAAATATAAAAATAATGTTGGAAATAAAGCATGCTTTTGGGACAACTGTGGATCCAAATGATGATTTTTAGGTTGATAAATATTATTAAAATTTGTAGAAAAAAAATATCCTTGTTTGATAGAGTTGATGGGAAGGGTATTAAAGGAAAGGAAGACTATGAAGAGTTTAGTAAACAAAGCAGTTCCCAATATTATAGAGCTTATATCCCAAAAGACAAGTGTCAATACCTTTCTCACCTTTGATTCTATTGTAATTTATTTTTCCTTTTTTTATTTTCATGGAAAGAAAAGAATGGACTCTGAATTTGATAGGACCTATAAACAAAACAGTAAGAAATTTTAAAAGCATTTTTGTTGTTGTTCCAGGAAAATTGCTTTCAATAAGAAATCACAATGTCTTCTGTGAAGTGGGAAGCGTGGTAAAAAAAAAATCACAATGTCATATTTAATCAGTAATAGACAGGTTGCACAACTAGAACTAATAAATAAAAAAAAAAACTAGTTTAATGAAACTAACTTCTTCCCCTTATTATTAAGGTCATATTTCCATAGATATTCCAAAGAGATCCTGGGCTTAGAAGGTAGAGTCAAAAATTGACAGTAATTTTCAAGAAATGCAACAACTTTAGAAAAGACTCTTAGTGGTCTCATTTCCACCCTCCCTTCACTAAAATTTCTTTGTTTTTTACTATCATTCTAATTTTGTCATTTTTGAAATGATTATTTGGTAATAAGTATATAGAAATCTCTCCATTTTAAAAATATCTAATCTTGCTTTATTTATTATGTATGATGCATGCTATGAGAAAAGCACAAAAAGAGATCTCTTGCAAATTAATGTTATAGCAATACTATAATAAGATTGTTTCCTAAATAAAGAAAATACAAATGTTCTATATTTAGGATACTAGTTCAATTTATTGTTCAAAAGAATAAAAGTGATAAGCAATTTTTTTGTTTGTTTGTTTACAAGGACAAACGTGGTTCCAAGTATGCAATAATTTAAGTGATGTCCTGATTAGCAAACTGAATGCTTTTAAAATCCTCTAAAATGTGTTTATTATTTATAAATATGTGCCTTAGATTCTTTGGAGTCAGAATTTAGAAAAATCAAACTACATAAAAATAATATTAATACTAGACTTGTATTTATAATCTTGAAAATAAAACCTTACTAGAATTTTAAAAAGTAGAGTTGGAAAATAACTTAAATGCTGTCTGGATGAATATCTCCTTAATGTATAAATTATTTCTTTAATGTTAATGCAATAATTTATTTAAAAATATTTATTACATGCCTGTTGTTTGGTGGGGGTATTGTTCTATATACTGGGTCCATTAAAACAATTAATATACTGCTTCTGTTCCCCACAAATTTGTAAGCATTTAAGACAAAGGGTCAAGTAAATAAATCAGTATGATACTACATATATTAAAAGTGATAGAGCATGGGGGGGGAAACAGGTTCTGGACACTGTTTGCTTTTCCTATTGCTTTTACTATAAATACTTTCTTCAGTTTATATTGGAGATTTCTTTATCTTAAGGATTTCTCCAACAGATTAATGGCTATGATTAGTTTAACCCACTTGTTATAGTATTGTTTCCTTCGACCAATGATGGTCTATATATCTAGCCACACAATCCGGTAAGTACCAATAGAAGATGTAAGCAGAATTAAACTGGGTGGGATTTCTAGGAAAACTTTTGGTTTCTTAATAAAAGAGAAATAATCAACAGACTTTGCCTTCTTCTGCCTTTTTCTTATCACCTTATTTCCTCTTTGAAATGCTTATAGAACACATTCAGGTAAAAGAGCCATCTTGTAACAATAAGGAGACAAGGAGAAGAAAAGTCTAAGGAATTTGGACATATGTTGCCCATGACATCATCTACTTGCTACATCAATCTTATCAGCTCGTTATCTTTCTAGCCTTCTTGTTATCACATAACAAAATGTCTATCTGTTAAATGTCTATCTGTTAAATATATATCAAGGTTTCTATTATTTACAGCCAAACTCTTATTTCATACAGAGGAATAAATCTCCATTAAATTATCCTACCATCTCTGAATGAAGATAATCAATTACAAGTATCACTACTTTACAAGATGATATGTTCTAAAGATCAAATATTTTAAAAAGTGCTTACTTATAATATTTAATTAAAATTTAAGATGATCTGTTTCTTGAACTTCCATTCAAAATATTATACTATAAATCCATGTTTCTGATAGCAACAATAGCTTAAAAAATTAAAGATACCCTCAAAAATAAGATTAAAATCACTATGGACTAGCAATGAATCTGGGCCTGTGGGTATTAAGTTCAGATACAAGTAGCAGTAATCTTGATTCTATCAAAACCTTTGTAATTGTTCTACCCAGCACAGAGTGAAAAAAAATAGTAATAATTATAGTAGCGACAAAAATAAAAATTAAAAATACCTTTGCAATATTTGAGAACCACTTGGGCAACAGTGGAATATTAAGAAAACAGAGATAGTAACAAAGAACACTGTTGTGCATTCTCTCTGTACACAAGTGCAGAGTTTCTTTAGATATTGTGCCAGAAATAGAATTTCTGAGTCATGGAATATGCTTATTTTCAACATTGTTAAACACTGCCAACTGCTTTCCAAAGTTGTCATAATGACTTATCATGTGATTAACAGTGCTTAAGACTTTTCACTTCATATAGTTATAAATAATTAGTTCATATTATTATATTTTTAATATTTTTGCCAACCTAAGGGGTGTAAAATTGTATCTTTCTATTTTTATTTACATCTCTCTGGTTATTAGTTGGGTTGAGCAGCTCTTCAAAATGTTTATTAGACATTTATATTTTATCGTCTTAGAAATATCTATACATAATCTTGCCCAAATCTTTAATAAGTGTTTTTTATTATTATTGATTTGAAAATATTCTGTATTTTTCCACTAATATTTTCTCTGTTACATATGTGGAAAATTTTTATTCCACTGTTTTCTTTCATTTACCTTTACATATGTGGTATTTTGTTGCGAAAATTTATAATTTTTATATAGTCAAATATATTAAACTCTTTCTTATGATTTCTATTCTATATCTTGCCTAAGAGATCATTCTTTATTTTGAGTTCTCTAAGATATATATGTATATATTGATTTCAATACTAAAAGTATCTGTTCATTATAGATATTTATTTCAATTAGAATTTTTTTATGGTTAATAAAAGAGAGGAATCTACTTTTTCCCCTTCTCCAGAAGGCAGTCTTTTCAATGTAATTTGTTAAATAATTCATTCTTTTTTCACTGATTTTTGAATTTTTTACTAAGTGCCTATGTATTTGGAAAACATGGGTAATATTTTAAAAGATGAAAAATAATCATACCCAGTGATTTATTGTGAGAACATATCACCACCTTCAATTTGTTTTCTTATTTCACAATTATCTTAGGCAATCCTGACCTAAATCTTTACACTTCTGTAACAATATTAAAATCAATTTATCAAGATCTCCCCCCCAAAAAAAACCTATTAGGATAATGAATGTAATTGTATTATCCTTATATTTTAATTCGGAGAAATTTGACATTTTCAATATTAAGCCTTAATATTCAAAAACATGAGTATCTTTTCATTTATTCAAATCTTCTTTATGTCTTTTATTGACATTTTACAATTTTCTCTCTAGAGCTCTTTAACCTCATTTAACAATTTTAAATCACTGTTTATTTTAATATTAATTCCATTAACTTTTTTATATATGAAATGAATGATACATAAAATATGTAGAAATTTTAATAAACTATTTAATTTTTTTAATAAATAAATCATAGAATACTGATATAGAGTTGATATATAACCATACAGTTTAGATTCACATCAAACATAAAACTAGAGGCTTCCATTAAGATAGAAAAAAAACATGAAATGGAAAAGGGCATAGAAGGTTATAGCTTCATGTATAAATTATTATTCTTAAAATGATAGGATGATCTGAAGTAAATATAATTTTTTTTAACTTTTTAATAGCAGGCATTATCATCTTTATTTAATTTTCCATACAATTAGAGAAGAAGCATAACATGGCAGAGCTTTAAAAGACAAACATAATAAAATCAAATAATCCAATAAACAGAAGTGGAATATGCCAACTATGTATTAGCCATTGTTGATTTATCCAGAGAGGTATTCCACAGTTACAAAAGGAGGGACCTTTCAGGGTAAACAACACAGATTTTCAATATTCTACTTAGAATCCAAAGCAGGTGCTGCACACTGCTAAGTGTCAGCAATCTCCACTCAACCTGACACTGCAAGGCCAGTTTATAACATCATGCTTTACATCCTCATAAATCTTACATAACTGATATTCTTATACCGATGCTGCCCTGTGCTTTCTCCCAACCATCTCCACAGCAATCTCTGAAACCCCTGTTCATTATAAAGAGATCTTCCTTTAACCTGAAACTCTTCAGAGAATTCTCACTCCCTGTCCTTGCCTGAGGCTAAAACCTGACTCCCCCGCCCCTACACCCAAGCTTTCTGAAGAGGAAAGTATCCATTCTTCCATACATCATGTACCTCTGGACAGGGAGCTAATTTTGGTGGTATTCTACTAGTGTTTCATTGTCCTTTCACAAAATTTTTCATTAAAAAAATATCATGTATTCTGGGGACAGATTGCTGGGCCTGAAGTCTTTTTTCATCATTTCCTGGCTATGTGATCTTGGGCAATTAATAATTACTTCTGTGTTTCAATGCTGTCATCTGAAAAATAGAAATACAAAATAGTTAAGTTGTAGACTGATAAGAATTAATTGAGTTAATATATATAAAACACATAGAAAGTAGTTTTTATAATGTAAGCTGATTACAATATTTTCACATATATATTCATTATTATAATGTCCACTAAAATAGCCCAATCTGTATTTTTTAATCTCTACCATTGGTTTTATATATTATCCCTGTATCAGCACAGAACTTCAAACTTTTTAAAAATAAAATTCTATTTCCCTAGTAAATTATAGTCATTTACTTCATGTATTCTTTTGTGATACAATTTCAGACAAACCATGATCTTGTCTAGTCCATATATGAATGATGCTTTGCTATTGATTCACATCTAAATTGTATAAAGAACATATAAACATCAAAATGGTTATTGGTTATAAATAGGAAAACTAACAAAAAGTTCAGGAAATAATAGTTAAAACTAAATAGCTACTAGTTTTTAAATGTATAGAATGAAGGTATTTCAAGCAAATAAATGCATGCAACAGTGAAAAAAACACATTTTCTTTTTTTGTTATCTATAAATAAAAAGGGCCTACATTATAATGCAGACTTAAATGCATTTTACTATAGGTGAACACTCCATAGCTCAAATAAATTCATTTACATTCTAGTCAACAGGATAAAATCTCATCCTGTGGGAGCTGTGGCATATTGAACAATTTTTGTTGTCTCCCCAGAGCCCACTAAATAAGAATAAAGACCAAAACCAATGTAAATATAATTATGGGTTTAGAGATTTTATCTATAAATTCATTCTTCACTATAAATTGAAAAACTTTAACAAAAGTTGGAAAGAATTTAGATAAGTAGCTTGGTGTAAGGCTTTCTAGGTTATTGCCTTTGAATGGCATAATGAAGATAAGGTACACATTCAACCATTATAGAGTTAAGATACTTGCACAAGTTTTCTCAATTCTTCAAACAAGAATTCCATCCTTATAAGAATCCCAAATTGCCACTAATTCTATGATAATCTCTAAACCATAAAGCATTAAGCTACACCATTTGATGTTTTACATTTGTTTTGCATAAGTCCAAGTTTTCTGTCTAAGTCTGTGACCAATGTGAAAGTAAATAAGAAACCAAGTCTCAGCGGATGCCCTGAGCTTCTTGACACTGGCTACTTTTATAAAAAACATTATTCTGGGGTTGGGCTGGTCCTGGTGGCTCATGCCTTTAATCCTAGCACTGTGGGAGGCCAAGACAGAAGGATTGCTTGAGGTCAGGAGTTCGAGAACAGCCTCAGTAAGAATGAGATCCTGTCTCTACTAGAAATAGAAAGAAATTAGCCGGACGTGGTGGCACATGCCTATAGTCCCAGCTACTCGGGAGGCTGAGGCAGGAGGATCGCTTGAGTTTGAGGTCGTTGTGGGCAAGGCTGACATCACAGCACTCTAACCTGGGCAACAGGAGACTCTGACTCAAAAAAAAAAAAAAGTATTCTATCAACATTGCAATAACAAGATTAGTGAAGTCTTGAGAATTTTTAAATAAAAATTACTATTTCTCAAAGTGTAATCTGCAGACACCTATGTATCAAAACCATTCCAGGGGCATCTACACAGGTAAGACATTTTTCTAATAATAAGAAGACATCATTAATGTTTTCACTGTTGTGACATTCTCACTGAAGTTGTGTGACATTCTCACTGATGATCAAAAGTAATGGTATATAAAGCTCCAGGCCTTTAAACAGGAAGTGGTGGAGCCTAACTGTGATAGTAATCATTGAATTCTTCATAGTAACAAATTTGAAGTTAAAAAAAAAAATCCAGTTTTACTTAAGAATATCTTTGATGAAGGAATAAAAATTATTTATTTTATTAGATATCAACCATCTAGTATAATTTTTTTCAATATTCTATGTGATGAAATAGAAAATACACCATAAAGCCCTTTACTCAAAACTGAATTATCATCGTTATCTAAAAAAAAGCACTTTGCAATTGTTTGAGTTGTGATTAAATCCAGCCAGCCACGATTTTGGTGAAACATCATTATGCCTAAAAGAACTATAGAGGACAAACTACAGTTGTTAAGTTTTGTATATTGGACAAACATTTTCTTCAACATGAATTAAATGAATCTGCTGTCTCAAACAAATTTGAATTTATTTGTGGTTAATGATAAAATTTGAGATTTCAAGCAAAACATTATAAATTTGAAAAATATATATCAATCATGGGCTTGATAGCTTCCCAATATTTAGGTTTATTGATGAGATCAGTAGTGCTCAAAATGAGTGGGATTTAAATTTCAGTATTTTATAATGAAATATGTCAACAGTTGGGAGATCCACATGCTACAATAAAACAAATTTTCCAAATAGCCAACCATGCATAAAAGGATGGATTCCAAATGCAAGATGGACCAATGGATTTTAATGGGATCAATTATAAAAAACTCAATGTTGTGATTTCAGAATTCACTTTACAACTAACCTTTAAGAAAGTGCTACTGATTTAATTTTGGTATATTAACAATTAAAATACCCTTAATTATGAGAATAGGCTATTAAAATACTATCACTTTTCTAACAGCATATGTGTTTAAGCCTGGACTTTCTTCATATTTAAACCAAAATAAAACAATCTGTGACAGATTAAGTGCAGAGTAGATACTATACAAGAATCTAGCTGCCTTCTTTACATACCAGTATTAAACAGATTAGCAAAATTATAAAATAATTCTGATCTTCTCTTTAATTATTTCTTTTTCTTTTTTTGGAAATGTATAAATTATTTTATTTTTTAAAAACCTCTATGTTAACATATGGTTGGTTTATTATTGTTGTTTTTAAATAAAATAGTAAAATTTTCAAAATTCTTTTAGTATAAACAGCAATATATATAATCCTTATGTGCAAAAGCTCTTTGGGATCCTTAATGATTTCTAACAGTGTAAAGGAGTTCTGAGACCAAAAAGATTGAAAAACGCTAATTTAAATCAATGCCATGAGTAATCTATTTCTCAGCACTAACACCTATGTTTTCTATGTTTTTTTTTCTCCTGAAGCTGGAAATTTTATTAGTTATCTACATCAACATGAGGGGAGCCAGGTTTTTTTTAAACTACTGCATATAATTTTGAATTATTTTTATTCTTTCCTGCAGAAGTGCATTTCAATGTCTAACTAATGGTTCAGTAACATGATTTCCCCAATACTTTTCTGTTTGTTTTTGTCTTTTTTGCACAAAAGCCTGGCTCACCATAATATTATATTTTTATAACACATTTCAGCCACATTCCTGCAATAAAATTGCTAATTTAAAGACAAAGAATTTTGTATTTATTTCTCTTAAATCCAGTTTTGATTTGGCTTATAGTTCAAATCTATTGGCATTTTGTAACTGTATTTTCTATTGTAATATCTCTACCAACTCTGCATAATCTAAAATATTTAATTTTGGACTCCATCAATATAATCATTTAACAGAGCATTGATAAGAAAAAAATTTGTCACGCTATTAGAGCATGTTTTATAGATTTTCAGTAATTAATCAATGTTATTGATATATTTTTAATCAGCAACAGAATCAAAAATACTATTATTAAGCATATTCCATCATCTTACAAGAAGAAGAGGAAGAACAAGAAAAACAAGAACAAGAAAGAGGGAGGGAGGGGAGAGAGACTCTCAAACTTTTTTCTGGAATCAAGATATTATATATGATCTCTCAGTTTAAAAGGGAATGACTACTCTTTAGTGAACCCATGATGGGTCTCTGTATGCTTATGATATTATCCCTGAGTTTTTACATTTTGAAAAGCATTAATGTCAAGCTTCTTAGTAAGTTGCTCCCAGGAGACTTCTACACTCACTACATACCTTTAAAAAACAGAACATTTTCTTGCAGCTTGCTTTTGAAAACTTCCCATTTTTACTTTTATTTCTTAAAGATTATCAATAACATTTTTTCTATAAACCTTTCCGTGAACTTGAATATAATATTTAAAGGAGTTTATAACTTTTGTATTCTTATTTTGTCTTATTTGGATATTCACAATTTCTCAATATGACTTAGTATGGTGCTATTCCAAGTCTCACCGTGGAAGATAGGGAAAGCACTTGGTTAAGAAGCTTGTGAGGTGACTCTCAATGATCCCTGCCTCCTACTATTCCATGTCCTTTTGTACTGCCATCCCCTTATGTGAGGACCACACTTACTGACTCATCTATTGAATAGAATGCAATGTAAGTGATGAATAATCACTTCCAAGATTAGGTTATAAAAAACTAGTTTCTGTCTTGGGCACATTCTCCCACACTTTCTCTTGGACTACTCAGCCTGGGAGATATCAGCTGCCGTGTTGTATGGTAGCCCTGTGGACAGGTCCAGGTGGTGAGGAATCAAATCCCGCCAACAAACAGGTCAAGTAAATTGGGAGGAAGATCTCCCTCCCTGCAATGGATCTTTCAGATGAGAGCACAGCTGGAGCTGACAGCTTGAGAATATTTTCATGATATACCTTGAGTCAGTGGTTCTTGGCTAAACCATATCCAGATACCTGATCAACAGAATTTGTAATATTATAAATATTGGTTTAAGCTGCAAAGTTTTGGGGCAATTGGTCATAGATTAGCAATATAGGCACTAATGAATGTAATGTGGATTTTCTTAATGTAAAATCTGAATTCTATATCGCTTTCACCATAGGCTTTTATAAATTTTATCAATAATTTAAGAGACAGCTAGAGAAAGATCAGAAAAAATCAGGCAGAAAATTCCAAATTCTTTCACCAGTAACTAGAACATTAATAGTGTTGAAAAGTCAAGTACTAATGCTTCTATATAAGGATATAAATTAAGAGTATAATTAAAGTGGTAATTCTTGAAGCACATACAAATGCTATAGGAGGTTATTTTGCTACACTTTTGCATAATCACCAATTCTTCAGTGGCTCTGGTTCTAATAGATATGTCAAGGAAACACTAGATCGAATTAAATTGAATATTATTTATAAAGATTGTTTTGAGAGAGACAGTAAACTGTTTTCCTTAGAGTTTTTGCTCTTTTGGTAATGAAAAACCTGAGTTCTGAGGAAATAAATATTTACATTCCTGCTGCTTAGTTTGGCTCATCATTTATATCAACAATAACCACACTGTATAATATGTCTCTTTTATTCTTCACTCAATAACTTTTTTCAGTAGTTATTATTATGGCTACTTTTTTAAAAGAGACATTGAGACCTAGGGAGTTTTAATAGATTTTGTGGTAGTATCACAGTTAATAAGAAATAAGCTGAATAGCAAACAAATATAGTGGTTTTCAAATCTCATTAAAATAATCAAAATTGCAATTTATTATTTTATATTTAATGACATAATTATATAATTTATTTTCCAAAGTGTTTCAAAGAATATCAGTTTTGTGGGGTGTTAAAATGTGTTATACATTGACCAGGGGGGGCGGAGCAAGATGGCTGACGAATAACACCGCCAGACTGAGGGTCTCTGCAGAAAAGACTGATTCTAGCAGAAACTAGAGGAAAGAAGCAAGAAGACGAGCATACAGCGGACAAGGGCCGGAAGGAGGGGTACCTGAGACCCCGGGAGACTCCACGGGAGGAGGCTGCGGAGGAGAACTGGAGGCTGAGACCACCGGAGCAGCCCGAAGACCAGCGGCAAGGGTAGGTGGATCTGCTGTTTCCCCTCCCCTGCATTCGGGCCTGCTGGTGGGCTCCCCAGCGGGTGGAGAGACCTGCAAACATCAGCCCAGAGACTGCCGCCGCCTGCCAACTGTGAGCCTGTAGCAGACGTGGCACCAGGTTCCCAACTTCCTCCGGGCACCTCCGTGTGCACGGACCTGAGCTGCGCGGCAGGCGCCATATTGCCTCCTCCTCCCCTCCGCCGACCCTACCCGCGGCTGCCCAGAGAGACAATACAGCCACCAGCCAGAGGCACCTCCAGGGAACGGGACCTTCCCATTTGGGACCCCGCCCGCCCTCCCAGGTGCTGCTGGCACCGTGTTCCCAGGAAAACGGTGCCGACTCAGAGGCTGAGAGACATAGACCAAGCTTGGGCTCCCTGTGGGTGAATTAGGACCGGAAATCCTCTCCCTGGTGGGAATACAGTTTGAACTCTGGGACCCAGAGGTCGGACCTGCAGACCAGATCCCCTGCACCGAGGGCTAGCATTGCCCAGGGCACAGAAGGGTTATACGTGAACAGCCTACTGAGGTCTGTGTGCCTCCAGGGGCGGATCAGGTCCTAGAGGGCAACCCTCCTCCCAGGAGGAGGCCGTGCGCGCAACCCAGGTGGCGTTCCTGTGCAAGGAATCTCCCCGCCGGCATCACAGTCCAGGGAGGCCTGGTGGCTTGTGGTCTGGCCTGCTGGCAGAGGCCCAGGAGTAGCTGCGGAGTTGGGGAGGGTGGAAAGAAGCGAGGCCTGCTGCAGACTGCGGGTCTCAGACAGCCCCACCCCCACACCCAGACTTTCTGGCTGAGCAGGATCATTCCAGCCCCGCCCTGACAGCTCTCCCTGGAAGCAGAGAACAGAACTTTGACCCCTGCTAACGGCCTGAGGGCAGGCTTACCCAACCCAGCTCAGCCCAGAACAAGAGCTGACAACAGGACTCAAAATCAACACCATAGCCTGTTCCTCCAAGCAAACGCCACCTACTGACAGGGACGGCATCTTGCACAGCCTTTCCACGGCACCCACTCACTCAATATACAGGGAGTGGTCCAATTTCACCCACAGGCACCACCTAACGTCTCAGAAACTAAACAAGGTGTGTGAATACCCAAACAATAACCTAAGGAAAGAAACAACAACTGATCGACATGGGAAGAAATCAGAGAAAGAACTCAGGAAATATGAAGAACCAAATGGAAAACACACCCCCAAAGAGGAGTACCAGCCCCCTAGAAACGGACACCGACCAAAATCAGGCAACCAATATGACAGAAGAGGAATTTCGTATGTGGAACATAAGAACACTCACCCAGCTGCAACAACAACTCAATAACCAACACCAAGAAACCACAAAAAATCTCCAGGATATGAGAAAAGAAATAGACACATTGAAGAAAAGTGTAGCCGAACTCCTGGAAATGAAGAATCAATTCAAGGAACTACAAAATACAGTGGAAAGTCTCAAGAACAGGGTAGATGAAACAGAAGAAAGAATCTCAGAGCTTGAAGATAACACCCTCCAATTAAATAAATCAGTCACAGAAATAGAGCAGAAAAACAAGAGAAAAGAGCAAAGCTTACAAGAGCTGTGGGATTATGTGAAGAAACCTAATGTGAGGGTCATAGGGTTACAAGAAGGGGAAGAAGACAACACTCAAGGGTTGGACAAGCTGTTTGAAGATATAGTAGAGGAAAATTTCCCAGGCCTTGCTCAAAAGCTCGATATACAAGTTCAAGAAGCCCAGAGGACCCCTGGGAGATTCAATGCAAACAGGAAGACGTCACGTCATGCAGTCATTAGACTGACCAAAGTATCAACTAAAGAGGCCCTTCTAAGAGCTGTAAGACAAAAGAAGCAAGTGACATACAAGGGAAAGCCAATTCGAATAACATCAGACTTCTCTAATGAGACTTTACAAGCAAGGAGAGACTGGGGCCCCATTCTCACTCTTTTGAAACAAAACAATGCCCAGCCTAGAATATTATTCCCTGTAAAACTAAGCTTCATATATGAAGGAGAAATAAAAACATTCTCAGACAAGCAAAGGCTCAGAGAATTCACCAAGACAAGACCAGCCCTACAAGAAGTACTTAAAACAGCGTTATGCACGGAACATCATAATAATAACCCACGGATATAAAAACAACCAAAACCCAAAGATATTAAAGGCCAGATATTACAATGGCTCAAGACAGAAATCATAGCAACAACATCCAACCCAACAGAATGATCAGTAATCTACCTTACCTATCAGTTCTCTCAATAAATGTGAATGGCTTAAACTCTCCACTCAAGAGACATAGGCTGGCTGAATGGATAAGAAAATACAGGCCAAGTATATGCTGTCTTCAGGAAACACATTTAACCTGTAAGGATGCATATAGACTAAAAATAAAAGGGTGGAGATCAATATTCCAAGCAAATAGAAGCCAAAAGAAGGCTGGTGTGGCAGTTCTAATTTCAGACGATTTAGTTTTTAAACCAACAAAAGTAGTAAAAGACAAAGAGGGTCATTATATAATGGTGAAGGGCACAGTCCAACAAGAAGAGATAACAATTTTAAATATATATGCACCCAACTTAGGTGCACCCAGATTCATAAAGCAAACCTTACTGGAGCTAAGCAAATGGATTAATAGCAACTCCATAATAGCCAGGGATTTCAACACCCCACTGACGGCACGAGACAGATCCTCCAAACAGAAAATTAATAAAGAAATAATGGACTTAAACAAAACTCTAGAACAATTGGGTCTGACAGACATCTACAGAACATTCTACCCAAAATCCACTGAATATACGTTCTTCCCATCAGCTCACGGGACATTCTCTAAGATTGACCATATCCTAGGACACAAAGAAAATCTCAAGAAATTTAAAAAAATAGAAATCATACCATGTACCTTCTCAGATCACAGTGGAATAAAACTAGAAATCAACCCTAACAGAAACTCACATTTCTACACAAAAACGTGGAAATTAAACAACGTCCTACTAAATGATTACTTCGTAAACGAAGAAATCAAGACGGAAATAAAAAAGTTCTATGAAGAAAACGACAATGGAGAGACAAGTTATCAACTCCTCTGGGACACAGCTAAAGCAGTTCTAAGAGGAAAGTTTATCTCCATAAATGCCTATAACCAAAAGGCAAGAAGATCACAAATAGACAATCTAATGAAACGACTCAAAGAGCTGGAAAAAGAAGAACAGATCAACCCCAAACCCAGCAGAAGAAGTGAAATCAACAAGATCAAATCAGAACTAAATGAAATTGAAAACAGGAAAGCTATTCAGGAGATTAATAAAACAAAAAGTTGGTTCTTTGAAAAAATAAACAAGATTGACACGCCATTGGCTAAGCTAACGAAAAGCAGAAAAGAGAAATCTCTAATAAGCTCCATCAGGAATAAAAAAGGAGATATCACAACTGATCCCAAAGAGATACAAGATACAATTTATGAATACTACAAAAATCTTTATGCACACAAACTGGAAAATGTGGAGGAAATGGACACATTTCTAGAAACACACAGCCTCCCTAGGCTCAACCAGGAAGAAATAGATTCCCTGAACAGACCAATCTCAACAGCTGAAATAGAAACAGCAATTAAAAATCTCCCTAAAAAGAAAAGTCCCGGTCCAGATGGCTTCACACCTGAATTTTACCATACCTATAAAGAAGAACTAGTACCTATCTTGCAGAAACTATTCCACAACATCGAGAAGAACGGAAACCTCCCCGACACCTTTTATGAAGCGAATATTACTCTGATACCAAAACCAGGAAAGGATGCAACAAAAAAAGAAAACTACAGACCAATATCCCTAATGAATATAGATGCAAAAATTTTCAACAAAATCTTAACTAACCGAATCCAGACACTTATCAAAAAAATAATCCACCACGACCAAGTGGGCTTCATCCCAGGGATGCAGGGATGGTTCAACATACGTAAATCTATAAATGCAATTCACCACATAAACAGAAGCAAAAACAAAGACCACATGATTCTTTCAATAGATGCAGAAAAAGCTTTTGACAAAATTCAACACCCTTTCATGATACGAACACTTAAGAAAATAGGCATAGAAGGGACATACCTAAAAATGATACAAGCCATATATGACAGACCCATAGCCAACATCATACTGAATGGGGAAAGATTGAAATCATTCCCACTTAGAACTGGAACCAGACAAGGCTGCCCACTATCTCCACTTCTGTTCAACATAGTGCTGGAAGTCTTGGCTACAGCAATCAGACAGGAAAATGGAATCAAAGGTATCCAAATAGGGGCAGAAGAGATCAAACTTTCACTGTTTGCTGATGATATGATATTGTATCTAGAAAACCCCAAGGATTCAACCAAGAAACTCCTGGAACTGATCAATGAATTTAGTAAAGTCTCAGGATACAAAATCAATACACAGAAATCAGAGGCATTCATATACGCCAACAACAATCTAATTGAGAAACAAATCAAAGACTCAATTCCCTTCACAATAGCAACAAAGAAATTAAAGTACCTAGGAATATACTTAACCAAGGACGTAAAAGACCTCTACAGAGAGAACTATGAAACACTGAGGAAGGAAATAACAGAGGATGTAAACAGATGGAAATCCATACCATGCTCGTGGATCGGCAGACTCAATATCATCAAAATGTCTATACTACCCAAACTGATCTACAGATTCAATGCAATACCTATTAAAATCCCATCAGCATTCTTCACAGATATAGAAAAAATAATTTTACGCTTCGTATGGAACCAAAGAAGACCCCGAATATCAAGAGCAATTCTAGGCAACAAAAACAAAATGGGAGGCATTAATATGCCAGATATCAAACTATACTACAAAGCTGTAGTAATTAAAACAATATGGTATTGGCACAAAAACAGGAATATTGACCAGTGGAACAGATGTGAGAATCCTGATATAAAACCATCCTCATATAGCCATCTCATCTTTGACAAAGCAGACAAAAACATACGCTGGGGAAAAGAATCCCTCTTCAATAAATGGTGCTGGGAAAACTGGATAGCCACCTGTAGAAGGCTAAAACAGGACCCACACCTTTCACCTCTCACAAAAACCAACTCACGCTGGATAACAGACTTAAACCTAAGGTATGAAACTATTAGAACTCTAGAGGAAAAAGTTGGAAACACTCTCCTAGACATCGGCCTGGGCAAAGAGTTTATGAAGAAGTCCCCAAAGGCAATCACAGCAGCAACAAAAATAAATAAATGGGACATGATCAAACTACAAAGCTTCTGCACAGCCAAAGAAATAGTCATGAAAGTAAACAGACAACCTACAGAATGGGAGAAAATTTTTGCATCCTATGCATCCGATAAGGGACTGATAACTAGAATATACTTAGAACTCACGAAAATTAGGAAGAAAAAATCAAATAACCCCATTAAAAAGTGGGCAAAAGACTTGAACAGAAATTTTTCTAAAGAAGACAGAAGAATGGCCAACAAACATATGAAGAAATGCTCAACATCTCTAATCATCAGGGAAATGCAAATCAAAACCACAATGAGATATCACTTAACCCCAGTGAGAATGGCCTTCATCAAAAAATCTCCAAACAATAAATGCTGGCGTGGTTGCGGAGAGAGAGGAACACTCCTACACTGCTGGTGGGACTGCAAACTAGTTCAACCTCTGTGGAAAGCAATATGGAGATACCTTAAAGCGATACAAGTGAATCTACCATTTGATCCAGCAATCCCATTGCTGGGCATCTACCCAAATGATCCAGTGACACTCTACAAAAAAGACACCTGCACTCGAATGTTTATAGCAGCACAATTCATAATTGCAAGGCTGTGGAAACAGCCCAAGTGCCCATCAATCCAAGAATGGATTAATAAAATGTGGTATATGTACACCATGGAGTACTATTCAGCTCTAAGAAACAATGGTGATATAGCACACCTTATATTTTCCTGGTTAGAGCTGGAACCCATACTACTAAGTGAAGTATCCCAAGAATGGAAAAACAAGCACCAGATATATTCTCCAGCAAACTGGTATTAACTGAGTAGCACCTAAGTGGACACATAGGTGCTACAGTAATAGGGTATTGGGCAGGTGGGAGGGGGGAGGGGGGCGGGTATATACATACATAGTGAGTGAGATGTGCACCATCTGGGGGATGGTCATGATGGAGACTCAGACTTTTGGGGAGAGGGGGGGAAATGGGCATTTATTGAAACCTTAAAATCTGTACCCCCATAATATGCCAAAATAAAAAAAATAATTTAAAAAAAATGTGTTATAGTGAAATAAAAATTGAGTAGTGGGTTCTGGTATCAAATAATTTTGAAAAATACTAGGTTATATATATTTAAACAAACTTTGAAATTTCAGTGCCGTTAAAAAAATGTACACGTGAATAATATTGTTTTATAATTTTAAAGTATAACATGTATCGAGAAAAGTCCACAAATCCTAATATATAGCACTATGAAAGATTTCATAAAATAAAGTACCTATGTTACACCATCCATAGGAAGAAGTAGCATATTACTAGCAACTCAGAAATCCTCATAATGCTGCTCCCATTCATAAAACACCTAGCTCATGGCTAGTAATTATATTGACATCTAATGCCTTTTTCCCATCATTTTATAAATACAATCATATGTATCATATGTCTGTGTTCCTTAGGCCAGTGTTATAGTTGAAAATTCCTTCATTTTCTGTACAGTTTCAGTTCATTCATTCTCATTGCTATATAATATTCCAGTAATGAATATATCACAAGTTCTAATGAGTTCTAATGTTGCAATGGAAATGTGAATGTTTTTTTTTTTTTTTTTTAATTATTTTTTTTATTTTGGTATATTATGGGGGTACAGATTTTAAGGTTTCAATAAATGCCCATTTCCCCCCCTCCCCCCAAAAGTCTGAGTCTCCATCATGACCATCCCCCAGATGGTGCACATCTCACTCACTATGTATGTATATACCCGTCCCCCTCCCCCCTCCCACCTGCCCAGAAATGTGAATGTTTTTAAATGGAGATTAATTTGAAACTGCTGCCGCTTCAAAAATTTTGTATGTATCTTTCAATTTATCTGTTTATTTACTTATTTATTTTTTGCATGTGTCTTTTGGATGACATATACTTGGTTGTAAAAGGATTAGAATTGCAGTGAACAGGGTATGGTTATCAATATGGACTAAATTTTGTGTTCCCCTCCCCAAAATTAGTATTTTGAAACTTAATTCCCAAGCAGACACCAAATCTGTCATCACCTTGCTCTTAGACTTCCCAGCTCCAGAACTGTGAGAAATACATTTCTGCTATTTATCAGGTATCCAGTTCATAGTGTTCTATTATAGCAGCCCAAACAGATAGAGACAGTTATGTTTTGTATTAGTAGAAAGTGTCAAAATGTTTTCCAAAGTGGCCATACTAATTTATATTCTAATGCAGTGTATAATGCGTTTCTCTTTTATTCATTCTCTCGCAAAACTTTACGTGTCTTTTCTGCTTTTACACTTCTTGTGGTGCCACATGATATATTACTGTGGTTTAATTTGCTGTTCTCAGATAACAGATTAGGTTACAACTCAATTTCATTATTGTCCATTGGATATCCTATTACAGTATCTTTTGATGAACATATACTCTTATTTTTAATGTAATCTAACTTGCTAATTTTTCTTTGATATCACTTTGTGTCCTATTTAAACTTCGTTTAATGTAATATCATAAATATAGTTTCATAAATTGCTTCTAAAAGCTATTGTCTTTCATTTGAAATCTACAATACATCTGAAAGTGAATTCTCTATAGTTTGAAGTAGTTCTGAAGATTATTGCATTTCAATGTGGATATAAAGTTTACCTAGTACCTATAATGTAAAAAAAATCCTATCCCATTTCATTGCAGTCCTTCTTGTCATTAATCAGGTGAATGCCTAGTAAGGGTCTGTTTATGAAGTTTATATTCTGTATCATTACTGATATATCCTTTTTGATAATACTGTATATACTGTTTTATTTACATTATGTACTTTTGTAAGTCTCGATATATGGTATAATATTTTATCAGCTATGTTTATATCCTTTAATATTTGTTGTCTAGTCAAGGTTATTTTCATGTTCATATTAGTTTTAGAAACAGCTTGTAAATTTCTAGAAAATATATGCCTGCTGAGAGTTTGATTGACATTAAATTTAATGTAAAGATAAATTTAGGATAATTTTTATGTTAATGATATTTAGCCTTCTAATTAGTGGACATATTTTGTCACATTGTTTACTTAAGTCTTTGAAATCTTTCAGTAATGTTTTGTACTTTCCAATATAGAGGTCTTACACAAGCTTTGTTAAATTTCTTATTTGGTATTTGATGTTTTAATGCTATTGTAAATAGTATCCTTTGAACATTTTATTGTTTATTATATAAAAATATAATTACTTTTATATATTAACCTTTCAGTGAGCATTTTCTATTTCCTTGTCAGTAGTATGTCTATGAATACTCTGGGGTTTTCTAGATAAATAAGCATAAGCATGTATTCTGAAAATAATCTTAGTTTCATTTTATTTTAATTTTCATGTATTTTTTTTCATATTAGATCTGCTAATTTTATCTCTAGGATAAAGTTAAATAAAAATTGTGATGGGGAATTCTTGTCTCATTAAATATCTCAACTTTTAATAACACTGGGAAATAGAATGTTTACTATAATATTTTCAAAGGCATTATTTATAGGACTAATAAATCTCTATTCAATGTATAGATTGCTATGATTTTTAATCATGTATTTAATAAATTTTATTAAATATTTTCCTATGTCTACAGATGTACTTACTTTTTTATATTTCTCCTATATGTTATAAAGAAGCTGTGTTTATTGTGTTTGAAATATAAATCTCCTTCACATTCCTAAAATATCAATAAAAACATTTAGTAATGGAGCTGAGTATGGTGGCTCACACCTATAATTCTAGCATTCTGGGAGGCTGAGGCAGGAGGGTGGCTTGAGATCAGAAGTTTGAAACCAGCCTGAGCAGGAGTGAGACATCCATCTCTACTAAAAATAGCAAAAGTTAGCTGGATGCAGTGGTGCAAGCCTGTAGATCCAGCCACTTGAGAGGCTGAGGTAAGAGGATTGCTTGAGCTCAGGAGTTGGAAGCTGCTATGAGCTAGGCTGATGCTACATCATTCTAGCCTGGGCAACACAGTGAGACTCAGTCTCAAAAAACAAACAAAAAAGCATTTAGTAATGGACCAGAGTGGTGGATTGTGCATGAATCTCAGCACTTTGGGAGGTAGAGGTGGGAGGATCACTTGAGGCCAGGAGTTCATGATCAGCCTGGACAACACAGGGACACCCCCAACTCCACAAAAAATAAGAAATATTAGTAGGGCATAGTCGTGCATGCCTGTAGTCCTAACTACCAGGGAGGCTAAAGGAGGAGGATTGCTTGAGCCCAGGTGTTTGAGGCTGTAATAAGCTACGATAGAGCCATTGCACTCCAGCAAGGGTGACAGCAAGACCCTGTTTCTAAAAAATAATAATAATAATAATTTTTTTAAAAATTTAGTAATGTGTGGAACTGGAGGCCATTATCCTAAGTGAAGTAACTCAGGAATGGAAAATCAAATACTGCCTGTTCTCACTTATAAGTGGGAACTAAGCTGCAGTTACGCATGGTCATACAGAGTGACATAATGAATATTGAGACTCAGAAGGGGGAGGATGGAAAGGGGGTGAGAGATGAAAAATTACCTATTCAGTGCAATGTACACTAGTTACAGGTACACTAATAGCCCAGACTTCACCATTATACAATTCATGGTGTAACAAAAAGCCATTTTTACTCCCTAAATCTATTGAAATAAATTTTAAAGAAAGAAAAAAATCAAAGTTGGCAATGACAAAATCTCATATATTAATATTTTAGTATGCTGAATTTTAATTATTCAATTCAAAATATTAAAAAATTTTCCTTTGACATCTGTTTTGCTTTTGCTTTGAAATAAAACACATTTCAATATTATATATATTCTTAAATAAAACCAGTGAATTGTGACATAAAAAAATTAAAAGACAAATTCATATATGTAGATGGTTATTATACTTCAGTGAAATAATGCTTCTGTAACTGGCTTGCCAGTATAAAAACAAAACTTTAAAATATCAGACATTTGAGTTCTAAAACTTGTGCTGTCTTTGGAAAGTATGAACAAGAAATTTGAATCTTTGAATGCCATATTTTTTAATTCAAATTTTGAATTTTCTACTTAAATGTTATTTAAAAGATAAATGAAGTATGTTTTGTTCACTGGAGATCAGTCTGCTAGAGTATTATCTTTTTAAAAATAAGCTAAAAATTATTAAACAAATGTAAATTTGAATATTGACAAAATATTTTGTATTATAAACTTAATTTTTCCTTAAAACATTCAATATAGGTATGATGTTTTGATAAATGAAAACTTATCTTTTAGAAATAAATATTAAAATATTTATGAATTAATTTTTATATTATTTTGGATTAGCTTTACACAATATAGAAAGATGGGAGTGTACTGAGTATGAATGAAGTATGTATGGAGCAGGATCAGCCATATGTTGATGGCTTGATAACTAGTGATATGTTCATAAAGGTTAATTATATTATTTTAATTATGTTTGGGCATGTTTAAAAATTCCTCCTTAAAAGAGAAAAGAAAAAAATTCTAACATGGCTTAGTAAATATCATTGTGACTTTCATATGAGAAGAAATAAACATTATATTCAATGGATCTGAGAGTTGTCCATTTAAGAGTTGTTGGACAGTGGATAAAGGTCAACATGTTAAGACGAAAGAATAAAAACTGCAAGATAATTTATAGGTACCAGAGAGACTAAAAAGGAGTCAAAGACCCAAGGAGAGAACTACATGAAAGAAATGCTCAGTTTTAGTCACGGGATCATATGTGATTAAAAAAGGAACAGATATAAAGAGAAACACATATTTACACAGGAAAAAGAAAAATCATCAAAAAGAGGAGAGGCTTTTGGGGTGAGGTGAGTACAAAAACATATTCAGCCTTCAAATATTATACCAAGCATTGATTCTCCTTGGAGATTTTCCCTTTTCTTCCAGAATATTATAAATATTTAAACCTCCCATTCCCAGCCCTTTACAATCAAACAGCATTAGTACATATATTCTTCATACACTTATAGCATTAAACTGTTATCAGGTTTAAATTGTCTACCGTTCACACAAATCTATAAATTTCTTGCTAGACGGAACAATGTTTTATCTGTTTTATATCTAGAACAAAAATATGATATCAGGTACAAACCAAATCTATAATGATTGAATAGATCAACCCTAGTAACCACTAAAAATGTCAGTTAACTAATTTAAAAGCAAATTATCAACATTGTATTATTAAATAGCTATTTATATTGATGTGAAGTTAGCCTAGAGAATTTTTTATTATCTCTTTTCCTACATTACCTTACTGATTCAACTTTCAGACTTTACATTCCTGAACATATGTGTTATTATAGATTTCAAGAGAAAGTTATATCAAATATATGATTTGTAATGATGGCTGTGCATACATTTTTTGTAAAAGAAAATACAAATAGAAACTTTCAGAAAAGTTTTGTATTATATCAATCACAAAGTATCACTTTCTTCTTCCGATAATGAAGAATTTTTAAGTTCATAGAAATCAAACCACTCTCATTCAAACAATTCATATGCGAGGGAGAAGTGTAGATATAAATGAAAGAAATCCGATTCAATTGCTAATGAAAAAGAAATGACAGAGAATATTTTAAATGGAACTTGCAATCTAAAAAACTGTTAACAGTAACTTTGAAAATAATTTGTAGTAAGACAAAAAAATCACGTTGGAAATAGTTTTTTTCATTATTGTTTCACTAAATCATTATTGAAGAAAGAATGACAAGTTTTACATTATCAAAATATATCTATAATTTAATTTTTACTAAAATTTATAAAAAAGAAAACTATTGAAGCTGAGTGTCTGAAAATTAATATATTCACATAATTAAAAATGTGACAAGTATACAATGATGAGATATGTAGAGAAATTTTCCCCTGTACCCTTAACTTCCATACACCGAGATCTATTTTAGAAAGGCAATAAAATTTAAAAATGTTCTTACATATGATTCATGACTGTATTTTTCCCTCAGAGACTGTTTCTAGAGGAAAACATTCTGAAATGGAAGTCTTTCAGATCAGATATTAGATTTATTGTTAAGTAGTTTTTAATGCTAATATATAAAATACATATTTTAAATGTCATCCCTAATTTTTTTGTTTGATTTACTAGTTTAGCTGCTGTAACCAAATACCACATACTAAGTGGCTTAAACAATAGAAACTTAAGTTTTCACAGTTCTGTAGGATGAAAGGCCAATATCAGCTGGTTGGCAGGTTTGGTTTCTTCTGAGTTCTCTCTCCTTGGCTTGAAGATGGCTACCTTCTTGCTATGTCCTCTCATGGCCTGTCCTCCATGTTAGTGAGTTCTCTGATGTCTCTTCCTCTTCTTATAAGGACTTCAGTCATATTGGATTAGGGACCCACAGTTAGGACCTCACCTTAACCTTAGTTATCTCTGTAAAGGTCCCATTTGTAAATAAAATTACAGTTCCAGTTCTAAATATTTAGGGCTCTATTACTTTTTAATCCATTAAAGTTTTGGCTTACCTAGATTTAGTTATAGTAAGAACAATTGTTCAAATAGGTGTTACCTTTAGATTAATTAATTTTGATTATTTAAACATTTTGTTAGGGATACATGTATGTTAAAGTTATGTCACATTTTCTTAAAACCCTTAATTATAATATTAGGTCATTACATATGAAAAATCTGATTTTGAATACAAAGTATAGTTTATTATAACTCAAACAAGAAGGAGTATCAAAGTATGCTTCTAAACTATCAACACAGTTTTGCCATCTTTAAGAGTAGCTTGTTTATGCCAGCAGTGAGGAAGCATGGAGAGCAAGTGGCAATGAAATCATGAAAGATGTTTTCCACAGCTTGTTGAGAATTGACTATTTTTCCTTTCAAGAAGTGGCCCAAGCTCCGAGATTCGTTCTTTTGCCTGGTTTGGTCTATTCCCCTCACAATCTTTACTTGAGAAAAATTATATTGAATTCACAATCAGGCTTATTCTACTCTTCCTGACACAATAGTGGAAATGAAATAAAATGTATAGTCAGCATATTGTCAATTCACAGTTACAGTAACGCTTGTGAATGTGGCATTTAGATGCCTGACAGATGTTTGCCTATGTAATTATTCAGAATTATATTTTCCACTGCCTTTCTGTAATGTCTATTAACAGAAAGCCTAGAGCTGAAACTTTAAATAAATTTTTACTAAAAAGCTGTGAAAAATAAATGTCATTCTTATTTCTATTATTACCAATACATCTGATTCTGATATTAAGTGACTGCTAGAAAGTCAATCACCTGACTCTTCATCACCCTATAAGGATGAGCATTTTATACCCATCCTCCATCATTCTCCACCTCATAATAGAATTTTTTCTTCTTTCTTCAGTAAATTGCATTTTATGTACAAATTATATTGTTTAGTTTCAAACCATTGTTTATTACTTATGTAACCATGTTTTCACTGTTCAATTAATATATTTTTCTAACTATGAAAAATTATTTGTGCATATTGGATTGAGATAAAATGTATCTTATTTTCCCATTAAAATTAATAAATGTGTGTGTGCACACGCATGTTTGTGTGTGTGTGTGTGTGTGTGTGTGTGTAGGCAACATTTTCAAGAAGAAATTAAAATTATTAACTAAAAATCTGGTATAAATTTATCACTGAGCGATTCAGAAGCCAATATAACTTCCATTGTCTATAAATGTAACTTCCTTTTTTTTTATTTTTGTCTAACAATTTGTTTTGTTTATGCTCATAAGAAAGTGAAATGAAATTAAAAAAAAATAAATACAGAAAATTAATGAAACAAAACTTGGTTCTTTGAAAAGATACACAAAATTGATAGACCTCTTGCTAGATTGACCAGAAATAGAAAAGAAAGGACCTAAATAAGCTCAAACAGAAATGAAAAAGGAGTTATTACAACTGATAGCACTGAAATACAAAATATCATTGATGAGTACTATGAAAATCTCTATGCTCATAAACTCAAAAACATAAAGAAAATGGACAAATTCCCAGCATCACACAAACTTGAAGACTTAATCAGAAAGACTATTCCTGAACAGACCAATAATAAGCAATGAGATTAAAGCAGCAATAAAAAAATCAAGCAATAAATAAATGTGATTTGATTAAATTAAAAACTTCTGGACATCCAAGGAAACAATTAACAGCGTTAATAGACAACCTACCGAATGGGAAAAAATATTTTGCATACTATACAGCCAATAAAGGGCTAGTAACCAGAATCTACAAATAACTCAAATTAGCAAGAAAAAAAATCAAATTACTCCATTAAAAAGTGGGCAAAAGACATGAACAGAAGCCGTTCAAAAGAAGAGAGACTAATGGCCAATAAACATATAAAAACTGCTCAATGTCACTAATCATCAGGGAAATGCAAATCAAAACCCTAATGAGGTATCACTTAACTGCAGTGAGAATAGCTTTTATTAAAAAGTCTCAAAACAACAGATGCTGTTGTAGATGTGGACAGAAAGGAACACATACACACCATTGGTGGGACTGCAAACTAGTTCAACCTCTATGGAAAATAGTATGGAGATTCCTCAAAGAACTAAAAGTAGACCTACCATTTGATCCAGCAATCCCAATACTGGGGATTTACTGAAAGGAAAAAAAGTCACTTTATCAAAAAGACACTTGTACTTGAATGTTTATTGCAGCACAATTCACAATCAAAAGATGTGGAATCAACCCAACTGCCCATCAATTCATGATTAGATTAATAAAATGTGGTATATGTATACCAGGGAGTTCTATTCAGCCATAAAAATTGAATTAATACCTTTTATAACAATCTGGATGGAACTGGAGAGCATTCTCCTTAGTGATGCATCACCAGAATGGAAAAACACCTACTCACTACTAAATTGGAACTAAGCAATCAGCACTCATATGCACAGATGGAAGTAAGAGTCAATGGAAATCAAGCATGTGGGAAGGTGGAGGAGGAGCTGGGTGAAATCAAACCTAACATGTACAATGTACACTATCTGGATGATGGACATCCTTATAACTTTGTCTCAAGCTTTACAAAAGCAATCCATGTAATCAAAGCATTTGTATCCCCATAATAGTCTGAAATATAAATGAATAAATAAATTACCACAATGTGGGGGGCAAGTGGTCCAAATCCTGGAAGAAGTGATAGTCACTTGGTGTAATGTCTGGTAAATGCGGTGGATGACAGAGAGTTTCCAAGTCCAGCTGCTGTTTGAGCACAGTAGTTTGTGTGCCATATGGTTGAGTGTTGACTTGCAGGAGGATTTGGTCTGTCTCTATTGACCAATCTTGGCTGCTTAATCACAAGCATCCTCATCATTTTTTCTAATGGTTGCAGCAGACATCCACCGTAATTAATTGACCAGGTTTCATGTAGTGGATAATACCAGTGTTGGACCACCAAACAGACAAAATTAGTTTTTTTGATGAATGTATGGTTTTGGACAGTTTTTTGGCACTTCATCTTTATGCAAACATTGTGTTTAACACTTGTGATTGTCAAAAAGAATCCATTTTTCATCACACATACCCATACTGTGTAGAAATGGTCACCTTTATGTCATGACATCAATGAAAGGCAAGCTTCAAGAGGATTTCTCTTCTGACGCTGATTTAATTCATTCAGTACCCATCTAACCAGCTTCTTTATATTGCCCATTTGTTTCAAATGATCCAAAATTGTTGTAATAATGACATCAAACCTTGCTGCTAATTCAAGCATAAGTTGAAATGGATTTGCTTCCACTACAGCTTTCAGCTCATCATTACCACCTTGGTCTCAGGTCACTCATGTGCCTCATTTTCAAGATTAAAATCACCAGAATGGAACTTCTCAAACTATTCACATACTGTACATTCATTATTCACATCTTTCCCAAACACTGGTTGATATTTCGAGCTCTCTGTGCTGCATTGGTTATATGACAAAACTCATATTCAAAAATAACATGAATTTTTTACTTATCCATGGTTTCACAAAAATTTCTCTAAAACAAATTTTGAAGTATAATCAGAAGCCAAAACATACTTTTGCAAGACTGAGAATTTATCTTCACAATAAACATAAAACAAGAAGTTTCAAAGTGAAATGTCAGAGATATCAATTGTCAAACTTAGTACTTAAAGTCAGACATTTCATACCTAGTAACCTAAGTGTTAATCTATTTCTTAATAGAAAAATACCTACATTTTTAAAAATTATAACATAATTATGACTGAATGTTTTAAACTGTTTTAATATGAAAATGTAATTGCATTTGCATTGTGTGCTTTTCTATAATAAAAGGAAGGAACACAAGATTTCTCCTCACTTCTACAGAAATTTTAAATATTAAGCTTTCCCTTTCATCAAGGAAAGAAGTGGTTTTTAAGGTTGTCAATGTTTCCAAGTTTGGATTTAATAGGTCATAAATATCTCTTTCCTGAAGAAGAAGCAATATAACAGTAATAATTTTCCCTAGGAAAAAAAGTAGGTCCGAAGTTTGAGGAGTGAGATATTGGTACTCATTCACAAGCCAGGAAGTTGATCCGGATGAAGTTTAATTGTACTCATAGTCTAGAAAGAGCTGAGTGAGTGGACCAAACAAAGTCACTATGAAGAGATTTATGGAAGATCCCTGGAGCTGTATTCGAATGGACTCATTGCCTAAACACTTCTTAGCCTTTATTGTAGAGAGAATATCTCATTGTTTTATCCCAAAAGATTATTATCATTTTCAATTGGTTATTAGCAAAGTCCATTGAATAACAATCTCACTTATGGCATATTTTCTAAATAACTTAAATAATACATTCTTCCAGACTGAATACATTTTAAATACACAAATTAAATCAGGACATCTGGACCTTTCAAGAGTATTGCCTAGAGATTATATATTATAGCCATTTATTTTGCACTTATTACTTTTTCAAAGAAACAATTACGCTCATGATCTTATTTACTCTCCATAATAAAAAGTGACAGTGAAGTATAATTGAAAAATTCTGGCCTAAGATTCAGGAATCTAGGCCCAGTTTGCCTTTGTTTCTAAAGTCACTTTACTTCGCTGTGAAAAGTCACTTAATTTCAGTAGGAATTGAGAGCTGGAATGTGGTTCTATTGTTTTTGCCTGTCCCATACCCAATTCCATTTATTTCTGTAAGAGAACATGATTTTCCTTTGGGGAAATAACCTCTAATCTAGTAGGAGTTTATGCTGTTCGGATGGAGACAAGTCCCTCTCCCTGGCTCAAGAGATGGAGTTATAGCTTGGATGTCAGTGATTTTCTCATGAGTAGACAAATAAACCAGTTATGGTCAGTAGCAGTCATACCTGAAACTTTGTTACAGCTATAGAAAAGAGTTGTTGTTCCTCTGGGGTAACTAAACTGTAAACCTGGAGAAGTTTGGAATCCTCAATTTGGACAAGAAATAAGGGCAATACAAAGGAAAATAGAATAGATACTGAAAATGATAGAAACCTCTTGGTTCAACTTGAATTCCTGTATTCAGCCATGTTTGCCCAATAAATTCTTTTTTTAAGCCAATTTGTGTTAGGATTCTGTCCTTTGCAAGTCAACAAATCATGACTCATATACTGTCTTCCACTATAAAATCATACAATTAGATGATGATTTCCCCACTTACACCACTGTAATGCAAAACCCAAGAGGAAATAATTAATACAGAATCTACACTCCCTAAGTGCAGGTATGTTTTTCTCTCCACTGCTGATTCATCAGCACCAAGAATAGTATTAAATAATTTTTATCTTAAGATGAAGTCATTTTATGATTCTTTTCCTCTTATCATTCTACTAGCAGAAAATAAAACATAAAATCATTTATTTACAATTGAGTGTGATACTAAATTAATTCACACCTTTGATGACTATCAGGCTTCCATAAGCAGTTTGGGACCATAAAAGTTTTTCTTGTCTTTATGAAATTGCAAAACACAGGCAACTCTCTACTGTTCTTATTGGTATGGTTGATCATGAATAGAATTATCATTTCTATGAACATACATATAAACTTCCTTATCACAAATAGAGCTTTACCTGACCACATATTTTTTCAGGTTTATAGTATGCATGAATGATTTCATGATTATCAACTACTTATTGAGCACTTACTATATGCTAAAATTATGCAATTGTAATATGTTGTAGGAGAAAAGCAAAATGACTCCTAACTTTTCTTATCCATTAAATATCAACAATATAATGTTTACCTAATAGGATTTGTGAGGGAAAAAGATAAAAATATAAACATGCAATTGAAAATGTTTTTTAAACTGCAAATTAATTTGTACATCTAAGTGCTTCTTCATTCCAATCCACATTAGAACTTTGAATTGGGTCATATTTCATAGACATGAGCAATTTTACTGTTACAGGCAGGACCATTTCTGCAAAATATGATGTGAATGGTTCCCACTGGAACACAACTTCAGAATGTATCATTCATTGGAATGATTCAGAGTTGTTGCCTTGGGCCCAATCTATAATAACAACCCATTTATATCACTTGTCCCCTCACTTTGTTGTCACTGAAATTTTAGTCCCTGTTAAAGTATGCTAAATCATATATATTCCCAAAGGTTGCTTTATATATACTTGGGGACTACATGGATCCTGCTTTTTTACATTTCCAGGGTCACTTCCCATAGGGATGTCTGTGGCTATAATCACTCCATTTTAAAACTATAGAAAGGCACTTTGACTTACCTCTTTTCCCCATAGTTGAACTGTCTCCACCAGGTATTAGAATTACTCTTACCAATCCCTACTGCTGCTACTGGCACTGTCACATTTTCAGTGGGTTTTCACTGCTCCCTCCTCTTCCAAGAACTGCCCTCTCTGAGGAGATGAATACCTCAGAGATACTCAGAGAGCCAATGTGGATTTTGTGCAAGAAAAAAAAAAATAGCAAAAGCCCTTAGCTCAAAACTTTATTAAAACATGAAAATATGGGAACAGCTCATGACTTTTGTGGAGAGCTAAAAGCTTTTAGGCTTTAAAAGGGAAAAGGAAATTGAGGATTGTCAGGCAAAATCCAATTTTTTAGTTAATTTTCACTGTTCAAATTCCTGACAGGTGTTAAGAAATTGAGGTTGTGTTAATTATGGGAGAAGATGCGGGGTCACCAGGACTGAGTCCATGGCTATTGATCAATTGAATCTAGGAATAGACATGAGGAGGAACAGTTGGAAGCAAGTTCTTGCTAGTGTCTGTGGACATTTTTTATTCCTTCTGAGTCTTTAACACCTTGAACCCAGTAGATTCTTCATGGGCATTATGTTCAATGCAGAATTGAATAGTGCCTTCTTGCTTTTGCCGTTATGTTTTATCACAGAGTTATGACAATGCTTTATAGTCTACAGCCTTCAAACCCCCCAGAGGAAACAAACATGAATTTATGGACAACTGAGTCAGGAGCTAATTTTTTATAGGTACAATATTGTATTTAGAATCATCTTTCCTTCTGTGGGCTGAAGGCTGCTTTGTGTCCCCCCAAAATTCATATATTGATTCTAAGCCCCAGTACCTCAGATGTGACTACATTTAGACAGAGAATATTTCAAGACATAATTAAGTTAAAATAAGGTCACTAGAGTAGGCCCTAATCTAATATGATTTATGTTTTTACAAGAAGAAGAAATTTTGATACAGACATGTACAGAAGGAAAATTATGTGAAGACATGGATTTCAGATTTTCAGCCTTCAGAGCTGAGAAAATACATTTCTGTTGTGTAACCCACCCCATCTGTGGTACTTCATTATGGTGGCCCTAAAATCGAATAACTTTTTCTCTTAGATCTAAAGTTTTGTTAATAGAGGAGGGTTGTTTTCATGCCTTCCTCAACCCTTAGAATGAATTCTCCCTCAAAAGAGTCTCCAGTTCTCTGCTACACAAATCTCCCTGACATATCCAGTAGATCTGAATACCAGTGACACATGCAGCTTAAGTTTTAGATGAGCCACACACTCCAGTCTCTGTTCTCATATATTTAATGAACTACCTTGCTGCTATTTCTGGCTCCATCATTATAATAGATGGTCCTCTTACAACATTAGAATTATTTTCCTATGAATCCATCTATCATTAAGGTTCACAGGCATGAATTAATGTAGGGAAAAGGGAAAACTCTGCTTAAAAGAGAGAGTAATGTATTTGTTTAGCTGCATCCACTTTCTAATAGCAACTTTAGGAGAACCCCTCTATTGCTCTTTTATTTGCAAGTGTTGGTCAATACCTGAAGTAATGGTGTTTTCATTAGGCTTGCTTAAACATAAAAGCTTTGAGATGTCAGAGAAAATGCTCATTGAAAAAGGAATTGACTACATGGCACACTTGAATGTGCTTGTACTTCTAAATGAATTTGTAAGCCCATCCTGATTGATAACTCAATGGGCAACACCTTGAAGGCTGGGAGAAGAAAATTAAATACACATAGATTGCACACTGATAGAGGTGGAGTGCTCTTTCTCTTGCTCAGTATGATTTAAAATTTTGTTATATGTTACAATAATTTATTTTTCTCTCATTATAAATTAGTAGGTAGACTATGTACATTGGACTTAAAAGTAATTTAAATACTGGCTCTCCTACTTAATACTGTAGGACTCTTCCTCCCTTTTTTTCACAAAAATATCCTAATCGGCAAGCTAGAAATAATTATGCCAATTTCATAGTAGCTGTGAAGATTATTAATGCATAGTGCCTAGAAATTTGTAAATGTTGAATAAATGTTAGTTGTTTTCAATAATGTTAGTCAGCAAATGCAAAAAAATTGTTGATATTACAACAAAATTAAACTGACTATATAGTGTGCTTACGTTGCATATTTTCTTTAAGGGGATATATTAATTTCCTAGGGCTTTCATAACAAAGTACCACAAACTCTGTGGCTAAAAACAACAAAAATTTATTTTCTCACAGTTCTGGAGGGTAGAAGTCTAAAGTCAAGGTGTCAGTAAGGTTAATTCTTTATGCAGGCTCTGAGAAATAACTGTCTCATGCTTCTCCCCTGGCTTCCAGTGGTTGACAGCCATTGTTGGTGCTCCTTAGCTTGTAGAAGCATCACTCTAATATTTGCCTCCATTTCACATGGCCTTCTTCCCTGCATGACTTCACATGACCTTAAAAGGACATAAATTATTTATAGCTGCAAGGGCCCTATTTCCCACTAAGTTCACATTTTTAGGTTCTGGATAGACATGAATTTATGGAGGACACTATTCAACAAAATATAGTCCATTCTTTGTTTTCCTAATATCCAAATCTTTCTCTCACATGCAAGACATAGTCACCCAGCCCCAACATCCTTAAAATTCTTAACTCATTCCAGGATTAATTCTAAATCCAAAATTATCAACTTAAATAGTTCTAAATCTTACACTCAAATCATCTAAAACAAGAGAGGTTGAGACTCTGGGTACAATTTACACTGGGAAAAATCCCTGTGGATGTGCAAAACTAGAAAACAAGTCTGTTTCCAAAATGCAATGGTGAAACAGCCATAAAATTGACATTCCCATTCTGAAAGGGACAACATGGAAGGAATAAAAGGTTCACTGATCTAAAGCAAGTTCACATCTCAGCCCATAAAGTTACTTAAGGTTTCAAGGCCTGAAAATGACCCTCTGTGGCCTGATGCTCTGCCCCTTGGGCCTGTAGAAGTTCTATTAGTGAGACACTCAATGTCACCTTCAAAGTAAATTTTTCCTTCATTTCATTCCCTTCTGTATGTTTCAGTCCAGCTGGCAGTACTTTCGCTGGCATAATTTTTTAATTGTGTCAATTTTCTATCAAATAGGTTCACACCATTATATAGGAAAAGTTTCCACAGGTTTTTCCTAGATGATCCTATGTCTATTACTGGCTTTTGCTAAGATGGTTAATGGGACCTGTGAGTCACACACCTAATCTATTCACCATAAGGTTGTCCAGCCACTATCTTGGAGTTATCTCAAGAACATTCTTTAGCATACTTTGTAATGTGGATAACCTGAGAATTCTTCAAACTATCAAATTCTGGTTCTTTGTTTAACATTCCTTCCTCAATTTGTCTCTTTTCTCTTGCATTTTACTGTAAGCCCAAGAAGAAACCAGGCCATACGTTTCATATTTTGCTTAGAAATCTTCTCAGCTAAATATCTAAGTTTATTGCTTACAAGTTCTCTTTCCACTCAGAACACAATTCATTTAAGTTTTCTGTCACCTAATAAGAATCAAGAACCACCTTTATCAAGTGTCCAATAACATTCTTCCCATGTCCTTCTAAGACCTCACTAGAAGCATCTTTAACATGTATATTTTTATAAACATTCTGTTCATATGTATTCGCTACAATGATAGTAGCTTTCTCTACCGTGCTCTTCACTTGCATCTGAGCTTTCACTGGAATCATTTTTAAGATCCCTATTTCTACCAACCTTCTCTTCAAAGAAATCTAGGCTTTTTCTATCAAGTGCCTCTACCCACCAACCAATTCCAAAGCCACTGCCACAATTTTAGGTATTTGTTACAGCACCACCTCACTCCCTGGTACCAAAATCAGTATCAATTTTCTAGGGCTATTATTAAAAAGTACCACAGATGAAGTGGCTTAAAACAACCAAAAATTATTCTCTCGTAGTTCTGGATGCTAGAATTCCGAAGTCAAGATGTTGGAGGGCTTGGTTTCTTTGGGACTCTGAGGGACAAATTGTCCCATGATTCTCTCCTAGCTTCTGATGGTTGCTAGCAATCTTTGGTGTTTCTTGGTTTATAGATATATCACTCCAATCTCCACCTCCATCTTTACATGGATTTCTTCTCTATGTGTCTTTGCATGGCTTTCTGATAAGGACACAAGCCATTGGATTTAGGGACTACACTAATCCATTATTACCTCTTATTAATTAGTTATATCCATAAAGATACTTTTTACAAATAAGGTCACATTCTGAGGTTCTGGGTGGACATGATCTTGGGTGACACCATTCAACCTAATAAATACATCAGGATGTGTGTTTCGAATCAGCGCATGGATACAATAGTTAATGCCAGGTCTATGATGAATGGAGAGCAGTTAATAAAGCATTGAGTAGGACAGAATACATCAATAAGAAGTACTATTCTCCTCCTTTCACCAATACCACATGCTTTGATAGAAAAATTTAATCTTGTTTCAAAATATTTTCAAGTTTCCACAGAAAACTGATGTTTAAAATATAGCTACAAATATGTATTATGCAATTACAAAACAACAAAAAACTAACAGCATTTTCTTTAACTCCAAAAATGATAAAGGCAGTAAGTGTTAAAAAGAAGTTTAGAAAATCATAATTAACTATAGGCTGAAACCATCACTGCATCTAATTCTTTATGTTATGCTTCAATTGTAATGTTTACAAGATAGGGAATTGATTTCAAGTAGCTTATTGTTTGATTTTCCTAATTAATAGAATCCTCCTAGGGTACTGGTTGTTTTAAACCCTGATATTATGCAGACTTGAGGTGCAAAAGGAAGGTGAAGGCAGTGATGAAACATGCTGCTTCCTGTAGTGCCAGCTGCTTCGAAAAGATGCTTCCAGCTGCTTGGCCTGGTCCTCCAGTGAGCAGCAAGACTGGGAAGAAGGGGTCCAGTAGCTCCTACAGCCACACTCCCTGAAGCTGCCTAAGGTAAAATGATTTTGAACAAGGACGTGGAAGAATAGTATGACCAAATCCAAGGAATATTGTGCTATATTAGAATAGTGAAATGAAAGTAAAATGAAGCAGAATAAGCAGGCAGGAGTGCAGGAACTGATGAAATATTTAAATGCCACCTGTTTCCTATCACTCCCACTGCTAGTGAGTCCTTGTTTAGTGAAGAAGAGTTACTCAAAATCACTTGTTTAGAAGATAGATCTTAGCATTTGGGTTAGAAGCAAGAATATCCTTAAGTTTATCTGTTGCTTCTTTTGTTTATAGAGGCTCTTTTGGTTAACTATATTAAAATCCATTAATATCTGAGGATTTGGCCCCAAGCATTAGCTCTTAGGTAACTCTGATAAACATTTTGTTAAAATTTTCTAGGAAAGAATTAAAATTTGTTCCTACTCATTCATGTATGATCCTGTCTCATGACACAGTAGCTTGAGTTACACAGGCATTATTTCTACATCCCAACCTGCTTTTAAAGAACCTCTAGTTTTCTGCCAACTTTTTTCAGATTCAGGGCCTTCTCCAGGCTGGGTTTGCAGAGGAATATCATGCGGGTCCTGATAGCATCATGCTGAGTTCAACTTCTTATCATTTTTCTGCTGGGGCTTATCTTTTGTTGGATCCACAGAAGTTCTTTGCTGCCTGCATGAAGCTGCCCTGCCAATGCTTCCAGCAACATTAGTTTGCCAGCCTCCATCTGGGCACCACTGCTGCCTCCATGGGGCACTGACACCTGATGTATATGCATGGGATGGAAGGAGTCTTGTCCCTGTACAGATTTCAGTATGTCTGTGCCCACTACTCATCACTCAGAAGTGAGGAAAGAATATCTATTCCCCTTTGCGTTTATAGTATCGCATTGTTTCTAAAGCAATGCTGCCTAATGTTCCAATACTTTACAGAGTTTTTGTTGAAACAAGCTCCCTTTTTTAATTTAATTTGAGTGAAATGAGGGTTAATAGTTAATAAATGAACATTTCTGGACAAAACTTCGAAAGGGCTTTTTAGTAAAAAGTACTTCTCTACCTAAACCATTTAGTTAGTTTTTACATAAATCTTTTGAATGTTATTATATCTATATTTTTTCACACTGAAATCATATTAATAGCATAAAATCACCCTTCTGTGCAATCATCTTTAAACTTAACATAATTTGTACATCTTTATGTGTGGAGTTATCTTATAATTTATGATAACTACCTTTACTATGTCATGTTTACTGTATCATAACAATGGATATTTTAAATGTTTTAATTCTTTGGTATTTCCAGAAATAGCTAAAATGAATAAATTCAAACATACATATTTGTCCACTATGGGAATATATCTAGAGGATAAATTCCTGGAAGTAGAAATCTTTGATCAAAGCCCATGTCTATTAAAAATCGTGATAAATATTGCCATGTTGCATTTTGTAAAAGTTATATCCAAATAAATCCTAAAATAATATGTTGTTTCCCCACACGTACATACTTTTTTATCTTTGCTAGTCTGATAGGTAAAAAAAAAAAAAAAATAGGATTTTCTTGTAGTTTTAAAGTGCATTTCTGAGGTTATATGATTTGCATTGAGCTTATTTTTGTCTATTTTACAGCTATTTCTATTTTATGTAAACTATTTCCATGTATGTTACCCTTTTTCAATTTTCTTCTCATCAGTTTTTATGGTTTTAAAAGATTTAGGATAATATCAATATATCTATATATGTATTCAAAATATTTTTCCCACCTTATCATTTTTCTTTTGATTTTGTATGTCTTTTTCCATGGCACATTTTTTTAAAAACTGCAAAATAGCTTTATTTTTAAATTTTTATTTGACATAAACATGTTTTATTTCATTATATAAGTGAATTAAATGTGCAGTGGAAATACATCTTTTTTTCTTTCAGCATACTGTGGAGGTACAAATGTTCAGGTTACATATATTGCTGTTGCCCCCACTCCCCTCAAGTCAGAGCTTCAAGTGTGTCCATCCCCTAGATGGTGTGCACCACACCCCTTAGCTGAGAATATAGAATGTTCTCTTCCACCCTCCCACCTGCTCAACACCTAATGCATGTTACTACTATATATGTGCATAAGTGTTGATCAACTAGTACAAATTTGATGGTGAGTATCTGTGGTGCTTGTTAGTAGAATGGGCTCCAGATCTATACAGGATAATACAAGAGGCATTAGTTCACCATTGTTCTTTGTAGCTGAGTAGCACTTTATGGTATACAGGTACCATATTTTATTAATCTGATGTCTGATGGGCAGACTGATGTCTTGATGGGCACTTCGATTGTTTCCACATTTTTGCAATTATGTATTGTGCTGCTCTAAGCATTCAAGTGAAGACGTCTTTTTTATAGAATGTCCTTTTTTCCTTTGGGTAGATGCCTAGCAATTGGATTGCTAGATCAAACAGTAGTTCTATTTGTAGCTCTTTGATGTATCTCCATATTACTTTCAAGAAAGGCTGTATTAGTTTTCAGTCCAACCAGCAGTGTATGAGTGTTCCTATCTCTTCGCATCCTTATCAATATTTATTGTTTTGGTATTTTTTGATAAAAGCCATTCTGACTGGAGTTAAGTGATATTTCATTGTGGTTTTGATTTGCACTTTTCTGATAATTAGAGATGTTGAGCATTTTTTCATACGTTTCTTGGCCATTAGTCTATCTTCTTTTGAAAAGTTTCTGTTCATGTGCTTTGTCCACTTTTTAATGGGGTTGTTTGATTTTTTCTTGCTCATTTTCCTGAGTTCTATACAGATTCTAGTTATCAGCCGTTTATTAGATATGTAGCATGCAAATACTTTATCCCATTCTGTAGATTGTCTATTTGCTCTGATGATAGTTTTCCTGGCTGTGCAGAAGCTTTTTGATTTGATCAGATGCCATTTATTTATTTTGTTGTTGCTTTGATTGCCTTTGCAGTCTACTTCATAAATTCTTTCCCTACGCTTATGTCTATAAGAGTGTTTCCAACATTTTCTTCTAGAATTCATATAGATTCATGCCTTAGGTTTAAGTCTGCCTTCCTGGCAGATTGCTTACTGTACATTCCATACATTTGTGTGCTTTGTTCTTCAGCCCTCTCTCCTTGCTTCTCTATGATGCTGACCAAGGTCCAGGAAAGCTCCCACCAGCTATGCCACCATCCTAGAGATGCATCCTGGAGATATAATTTTATCCCTCATTGTGACCACCTACATTGAAGACCTCTCTATGCCATCGTTATCTGATGATACAGCTGTAAATTGCCTTTCTCAGCATTTTTTTTTTTGCATCACATTATTCTCACTAGATTTAATAGGACTTCTCCATGTATTATTTTTAGGGTTATAGGTAGGTTCTAGTTTCAATAAAGATAGAGCTGTGTTTCTCATCTCTGTCTCACAATTTTCATTGTTTTCAAATGGTTTCAGAGAAAAGAAGCAAGGCTATTGACACATCATTATGCCATTGTAAACCAAAAATCAATTCTTAAAATTTTATTTTTTTGTTACCTTCTATATCTATTGTCAACTTTGGACTTAATCATTAACTCCATGAAGGTTAATGTGGGGAAAACTCTGAGTGAGAGTAACACTGATACCATACCCTTACAAAAACCTGAGGCATTACTATAGGTCAATCAAATGACTTCAGGATATTTACATTATGGTTTTATCAAGATATTTCTATTAAACTGGTTTTAGTATAACATTTGTCCTGCCAAGACATGAGTCATAACTTTAATTCAAGATAAGAATATTTCTTCTCTAATATAATATGCATATAAGAATGAAAATGTTAGAACAATGGAAAACATTGAAAGGGAAAATGAAGAATGGGGAAATAAACTATGGCTTGGAGAAAGGTGTTTTGCAGAGGAAGGATTCCTAAAGGACATAATACATGACTTGGATCTTCAAAGATGAGTAAAAGTCTACCGGGCAGGCATGAACTGAAACTAGAAGGAAAACAAGTGAAAGGCAAGGACAATTGAGAAAGCATGATGTATTAGTGTTGAATTGTTGCAGAGTACCACCACAAAGAGCAGCTTAAAAAAAAAAATAAACACTCACGTAATATCTCATCGTTGTATAGTCAAAATTTGGGGTATATTTCAGGTGAATTATCTTCTCAGTGTCTCACAAAGCTATAATTAAAATGTTAGCCTGGCTAGGGTTTTTATCTAGAGTATGGAGTCTTCTTCCAAGCTTATTCAGGTTGTTAGCCAAATTCAGTGCCTTGTGGTTATAGAATTAAAGTCTTCTGTGGCCAAAGGGCATCTGCTGCAGCTTTAAATATCTCTAAATTCTTGTCTCTCTGACCTCTGCATTCTCTTTTAAGAAGACTCACCTGATTGAGGTAGGCCAACCCATATTCAAGGAAAGGGACTTATACAGAATGTGCTCAACAGGAGGTAAGAATCTGTGGACCATTGTACAATTCTTCCTACCACATACAACATTTTGGGAGAGATTTGAGACCTTAGTTATGACTACAATACACCTTGGAAGCAAGCAAGCTGGATAAGCAGGTAGAAGCTTGATGTCTACCATGTAATGAAGTTTGAAATTGCTTTTGTAGGCAATAGAACACTATGCACATATTTTAAGCAGGTAAGATCTTGGGTGCCCTACAGTAGTGTAGAAGATGAATTGGTGTAGTAGAAAATTATAAGAAGATATATTTTGATAAAGAATATTAAAGTATTCCTGGAAAGAGCTAATAAATTAAAGATAATAAATCAAATTTGATAGATTGAATGTATTCAACATATACTTTTACATATTTACTATGAGCTATGTGCCAAACACCATTCCAGGCATTGAGTCATAAATAAAGATAAAATAGAAGATATTATTATTCCTAAAAAACAAGGAAAAACCAGGCTGGGCACAGTGGCTTCTGCCTGTAATCCTAGTACTCTGAGAGGTCAAGGCAGGTGGATCACTCCAGGTCAGGAGTTCGAGACCAGTCTGAGCAAGAGCAAGACCCCATCTCATATAAATATAGAAAGAAAATCTCGATATACAAGTTAAAGAAGCTCAAAGGACCCCTGGGAGATTCAATGCAAACAGGAAGAGATCACGTCATGCAGTCATCAGACTGACCAAAATATCAACTAAAGAAGCCCTTCTACCAGTTATAAGACGGAAGAAGCAAGTAACATACAAAAGAAAGCCAATCCAAATAACGCCAGACTTCTCTACTAAAACTTTACAAGCAAGGAGAGATGGGGTCCCATTCCTAGTCTTCTGAAACAGAATAATGCCCAGCCTAGAATCTTATTCCCTGCAAAACTAAGTTTTATACATGAAGGAGAAATCAAGACATTCTCAAATAAGCAAAGACTGAGGGAATTCACCAAGACAAGACCAGCCGTTCAAGAAGTACTCAAAAGAGTGTTACCCATAGATCAGCACAGTAAACACTCACGAATGTAAATCTACTCAAAAGCTAAAGATCAAAGCTCAGACATCACAATGGCTCAAGAGAGAAAACAAAGCAACGAAGTTCAACCCAACATAATGAACAGAAATCTGCCCCACGTATCAGTTATCTCAATAAATGTGAATGGCTTGAACTCCCCACTCAAGAGACATAGGCTGGCAGAATGGATAAAAAAACACAAGCCAAGTATCTGCTGCCTTCAGGAAACACATCTAACCTGCAAGGATGCAGTTAGACTAAAGGTAAAGGGGTGGAGAATGATATTTCAAGCAAACGAAAGCCAAAAGAAGCTGGCGTGGCAGTGCTGATGACAGATAACTTAGTTTTTAAATCAACAAAAGTAATAAAAGACAAAGAAGGTCATTATATAATGGTGAAGGGCACAGTTCAACAAGAAGACATAGAAATTCTAAATATGTATGCACCCAATCTAAGTGCACCCAGATTCATAAAGCAAACTCTACTTGATCTAAACAAATGGATAAACAACAACACCATAATAGTCAGATACTTTAACACCCCACTGACAGCACAGGACAGATCCTCCAAACACAAAATCAAAAGAGAAATAATGGGATTAAACAAAACTCTAGAACAAATGGGCCTGACTGACATTTACAGGACATTCTACCCTAAAACCACTGAATATACGTTCTTCTCATCAGCTCATGGGTCATTCTCTAAGACTGACCATATCCTAGTACACAAGGCATGTCTCAAACAATTTAAAAAAATAGAAATTATACCATGTATTGTTTCACATCACAATGGGTTAAATGTAGAAATCAACCCTAACAGGAACTCTCATTTCCACACAACGTCATGGACACTAAACAATCTTCTGCTGAATGATCACTTCATAAACAAGGAAATGAAGATGGAAATCAAAAGATTCTTTGAACTAAATGACAAAGGAAACACAAGTTATCAAAACCTGTGGGACACAGCTAAAGCAGTCCTGAGAGGAAAGTTTATTTCCATAAACGCCTATATCCAAAAGTTGAAAAGATCACAAATAGACAACCTAATGAATTGTCTAAAAAGCTAGAAAAAGAAGAACAGACTGACCGCAAACCCAGCAAAAGAAGTGAAATCATTAAGATCAAATCAGAACTAAACGAAATTGACAATAGGGAAACTATATGGAAGATTAATAAAACAAAAAGTTGGTTCTTTGAAAAAATAAACAAAATTGGCACACCTTGGCTAGACTAACGAAAAGCAGAAAAAAGAATCTCTAATAAGCTCCATCAGGAACAATAAAGGAGAAATTACAACTGATGCCATGGAGATACAAGATATAATTCATGAATACCACAAAAACCTCTATGCACACAAACTGGAAAATGGGGAGGAAATGGACAATTTTTTAGAACACACAGCCTCTCTAGGCTCAACCAGGAAGAAATAGAGTTACTGAACAGACTAATATCAAGTTCTGAAATTGAAACAGCAATAAAAAACCTTCCTAAAAGGTCCTAAACCAGATGGTTTCACACCTGAATTTTACCACACCTACAGAGAAGAACTGGTGCCTATCCTGCAGAAATTATTCTACAACATCAAGAAGGATGGAATCCTCCTCAACACATTTTATGAAGCGAATATAATCCTGATACTAAAACCAGGAAAGGATGCAACAACAACAAAAAAATTACAGACCAATATCCCTTACGAATATAGATGCGAAAATTCGCAACAAAATCCTAGCCAATCAAATCCAGGTGCTTGTCAAGAAAACAATCCATCACAACCAAGTGGGCTTCATCCCAAGGAAGCAGGGATGGTTCAACATACGCAAATCTATAAATGTAATTCACCATATAAACAGAAGCAAAAACAAAGACCATACAATCCTCTCAATAGAAGCAAAAAAGGCATTTGACAAAATTCAACACCCTTTTATGATAAGAACGCTCAACAAAATAGGCATAGATGGGGCTTACCTAAAAATGATACAAGCCATATATGACAAACCCACAGCCAATATCATACTGAATGGGGAAAAAATGAAAGCATTCCCACTAAGAACTGGAACAAGACAAGGTTGCCCACTATCTCCACTTCTATTAGGCATAGTGCTAGAAGTCCTTGCTACAGCAATCAGACAAGAGAGTGGAATTAAGGGCATCCAAATGGGAGCAGAAGAGATCAAACTCCCACTCTTTGCTGATGACATGATATTATACCTAGAAAACCCCAAGGACTCAACTAAGAGACTCCTTGGTTGGATTCAACCAAGAGTCTCCTTGGTTGGATTCAACCAAGAGACTCCAAACGAATTTGGTAAAGTCTCGGAATACAAAATAAATACACAGAAATCAGAGGCATTCATATACGCCAAAAACAGTAAAAGTGAGAACCAAATCAAAGACTAAATTCTCTTCAAAATAGCAACCAAGAAAATAAAGTATCTAGGAATATATTTAATTAAGGAGGTAAAAGACCTCTACAGGGAAACTATGAAACACTGAAGAAAGAAATCGCAGAACAAGAACATTGACCAGTGGAACAGAACAGAGAACCCAGATATAAAACCATCCTCATATAGCCAACTAATCTTTGACAAAGCAAACAAAAACATACACTGGGGAAAAGAATCCTTATTTAATAATGGTGCTGGGAAAACTGGGTAGCCACATTTAGAAGACTGAAACAGGAGCCACACCTTTCACCTCTCACAAAAATCAACTCATTCTGGGTGACAGACTTGAACCTTAGGTATGAAACTATTAGAATTCTAGAGGAAAACGTTGGAAATACTCTTCTAGACATTGGCCTAGGCAAAGAAATTATGAAGAAGACCCCAAAAGCAATCACAGCAAAAACAAAAATAAGTAAATGGGACCTGATCAAATTAAAAAGCTTCTGCACAGCCAAAGAAACTGTCAAGAGAGCAAACAAACAACCCACAGAATGGGAGAATATTTTTGCAAGCTACACATCTGATAAAGGGCTGATAACTAGAATTTATTCAGAATTCAGGAAAATCACCAAGGAAAAATCAAACAACCTTATCAAAAAGTGGGCAAAGGACATGAACAGAAATTTTTCAAAATAAGACAGAATAATGGTCAACAAACACATGAAAAAATGGTCAACATCTCTAATCATCAGGGAAATGCAAATCAAAACTGCAATGAGATGTCACTTATCTATAGTAAGAATGGCCTTTATCAAAAAGTCCCCAAACAATAAATGTTGGCATGGATGCAGAGAGATAGGAACACTCCTACACTGATGGTGGGATTGCAAACTAGTTCAACCTCTGTGGAAAGCAATATGGAGATACCTTAAAGCGATACAAGTAGATCTACCATTTGATCCAGCAATTCCACTACTGGCCATCTACCCAAAAGATCAAATGACACTCTACAAAAAGACACCTGCACTCGAATGTTTATAGCAGCACAAGTTGTGGAAAACAACCCAAGTGCCCATCAATCCAAGAATGGATTAATAAAATGTGGTATATGTATACCATGGAGTACTATTCAGCTTTAAGTAACAATGGTGATATAGCACCTCTTGTATTTTCCTGGATAGAGCTGGAACTCATTCTACTAAGTGAAGTATCTCAAGAATGGAAAAACAAGCACCACATGTACTCACCAGCAAATTGGTATTAACGGATCAACACTTAAGTGGACATATAGGACAACATTTATCGGGTGTTGGGCAGGTGGGAGGGGGGGAGGAAGGGATGGGTATATATAAACATAATGAGTGTGATGTGCAACATTTGGGGGATGGTCACACTTAGCTTCTGACTGGGGGGAGGCATGGGCAATATATGTAACCTTAACATTTGTACCCACATATTATGCTGAAATTAAAAAAAAGACAATACCAAAAAAAGAAAGAAATTATCTGGACAACTAAAAATATATAGAAAAAATTAACTAGGCATGGTGGTGCATGCCTATAGCCCCAGCTACTAGGGAGGCTGAGGCACAAGGATTGTTTGAGCCCAGGAGTTTCAGGTTGCTGTGAGCTAGGCTGATACCAAGGCATTCTAGCCCAGGCAACAGAGCGAGATTCTGTCTCCAAAATAATACATACATACATACAAGGAAAAACAGACAAAAACAGATAAATTCATAAATAAGCAAGGTTACTATAGATTTATTACCTTCATGAAGAAAAGTGGACAGAGTATTAAAGAGAAAACAGGTCAATTAAGCTGCTTTCGTCTGAAAGGAACGTAACAGCTAATTCCAGATGGTTTAAATAAAAGTGAGACTTAGTATTAACAAACATAAAAAGAAGACTAGAGTTAGTGTAGTGTGAGAGTTACCTAATAAAACAATGTCACCTGGATTCTGACTGTCTTTGTCTTTCTTCTCTGTCACTCCCAGGATGATGGCTTTTATCCTCAGCCTTTTACTTTTCTGAGTACAAGATGGTTACAGTATTGCCAAACTTCACATTCTTACACAAAGACGTCCAGCTGATTGTTGAGGGATTAGATCTTCTTCAATGCTCTCCCTTTTAAGACAAAGAACACTTCTCAGAATGCCATTACCAATCTCTCTTTCATGTCTCAGTTATCAAATTGCAACTTGTGCTCATTCCTACACCAAATTATTTGAAGCTTACTCAAAAAACCATAACTAGTTTAGAAAAATGTTTTTCAACCTCAGACCAATGGTATCAGAATTTCTGTGTGTGAGGCACTTGCATTCATTGAAAACTTCAGGGTTAGACTAATGAATATTAAAATCCATCAGATTTAGAATAACAGGGCTGGAGCTCACATTCTCCTAAACACATAGCTATGCAAGGAGGGGAATCACAAACTCATGATGTTTGTTAGAATAAATAAGAGGTGAAGAGTTGTCTGATACAGAGAATGACAGGGCAAGACAATATTTTAAATAAGCAATTAAGAACTGGTATTTCTAAGGAGGTGATATATGAGCTGAAACCTAATATAGAGAAGGCAGCCAGCCATATCTGGGCAAAGCAGAAGGGATTGAAAGGCCCTAAATTGAAAATGACCTTGGTGTTATCAGAAGATAGAAAGAAAGCAAATGTTAAAGAAGTTGTTGGAGTTAGTTCCTATAATCTCTGAGGGTCTCAATAAAGAACCTAGACTAAGGGCCATAACACTCCATTTCACAGCATGAATTGTGTTTGTGGTTTGACAGGATTTGTTTTTGTTTTTATTTTTTTCTAATCACTCAGTTCTGAAAGAATGAATCATGTAAAACAGTGGTTCCTAACCTTTTGGGCACCAGGGACTGGTTTCATGAAAGACAAGTTTTCCATGGACTGGGGGTGGGGATGGTTTCGTGATGATTCAAATGCATTACATTTATTGTGCAGTCAAACCTCTCTGCTAATGATAATCTGCATTTGCAGCCACTCCCTACTGCTAGCATCGCCGCCTCAGCTCCACCTCAGATCATCAGGCATTAAGTTCTCATAAAGAGTGTGGAATCTAGATCCCTTGCATGCACAGTTTACAGTAGGATTTGTGGCTCCTATTAGAATCTAATGCCCTTGATGATCTGACAGGAGGAGGAGCTTATACAGTGATGCAGGTGATTGGGAGCAGCTGTAAATACAGATGAAGCTTCCCTGCATGCCTGCTTACCTCTTGCTGTGCAGCCAGTTTCTAACAGGAGGTTGGGGCCCACAGGTGTAAAGAACTTAATTGAGAAGAAATGAGTCCATTAGCAGTTTAGTCAATCCCGGTGATAGCTTTGGAGAGGAAGAGAAGTGAATGGATTTAAAAATAAAACTAACCGGTGTAGCTGGTGAATTGGATATGGAAGATGAGGAAAGGGAAAAAAAGAAAGTTTGAGAAAGAGAAACATCCCTTCTATGTTTAAGGCACTGAACTACTGGATAAACATGGGATGATATAATTGACTAACATAGTCACAAAGTGAATAGAAAGTTAAAAATAGATTTTTTTTTAAAAAAAGATAGTATTGATATTCAAGGAAGTTCTCAAGATATTGGTTGAAAGAAACAACTAACCCAATTAAAGCATATAAATAAAATATTTAGAATGAAAAATTACACACAGACTCTAGGCTATTGCAAATTTGAATTATAATTAGAAAATAATCAATCCAAAAAATAAATCCTCATGAATGTCAAAGATAACAACATTTTGTAATAGTAGTTTCAAATCTAAAAAATATCTGGAAATAGTCAATGATGGACAGACATTTTAGGGAGGTTATTAATTCCATACTCTATCAAACTATAGGCAAGAATTTCAAGTTATCAAATAGGGGTGGTTATTTTCTTTGAAAATATTTATGAAAAACACTGCCTGAAGAGAAAATTAGAGAAGTTCCTGATTCCCTTCAACCCATCATCTTCCTTTACAAGCATACTATTACATATTCATGCATTATGCCTAACTACATTAAGATTATCAAGAAATAGCAAATCAGTTTGTAATTTGTATTCTTGACAATTTAACTCAATACTACAGAATATATCAAGTACTACCTTTAGGAATTTTTGGCTAAAAGAAGAAAAATTGGCTAAAAGAAGAAAAATTAGCTAAAAGCTTATTTTCCTCTCACTAGATAGAGAATGTAAGAGTAACCACACAGTGAAAAACACACTTTTTAGTTACTGATACTGTAGATATATCTGTGGGTTATTAAGATATAGTAAAAGAATATCTATTAAATAATTTGTTACAGGCCCGATTTTGTTAACTGTAATTGATAAAATAAGTCTACCATAAATGTCATGCTCATAAAAATGTACAATATTTGTTCTTAAAATTGAAACAACAAATATATTCTAGAAACTTGTTTGTTGACATTACAATATAATGTTTTGTTTCAAGGGATAAAAACTTTATTACTTCATTCATTCATGCATTCAGTGAATACTTATGGAATAACTACATGTGCCAGACTCCATTCTAGGTATGGAATAAACACATAAAATTCTTGTTCATAGAGTTTATATTCTAGTGGGGGGAAAAATAAAAAGCCCACAAAGAACAGAGAGACTATTCCTGTTCCTCAAGGGAGGCACACTTTTTTCTTGGCATTTTGCTATGCAAACAATTTCTTACTTGGAGATTCATATCAAGGGCACTTGGAGTGAATATTACACTCACGATAGAGGATTACATTCTACAGCAAGTTTCAAAGCTTGATTCATAAAGCATGTCACAAGAGCTGAGTGAATTGAAAGCTATTCTTCAGACAGTTAACATCATGTGATTCAACCTTACTTAAATCAATGTTTCTCAACCTTTTTCTGCCGCCACCACACCATTCATATTCACAAGACAGTCCTGTAAGGAAGATCTCTCAGTAGAAATTATGATTATCAACTAGGCAGGGTAGGGGAGGAGGAAAAGGATTTATCAGAATTTTCAGGGAGGTTTAGATAAAGAAAAACCTTTTCTCCATCCTCTCTCTGATATGTCACCTTTTCACAATTGAAACTCAGTTATTTAAAATAAACAGTATATCCATCTCTCTCATTATTTAAGAGTATCTACATAAAAATTACAGTAATAGAGTAATAGTTGCTAATGATAGTGCTTACTCTGTATCAGGCACTGTTCTAAGTGTTTCAGTACTTAACTCATTTAATCCTCAAACCAATTCTTGATGAGAAAGCCAAGGCACAGAAAAGCTAGGTGAGTTATCCTGTCACACAGCTAGTAAATGACAAATCTGGGATTCAAAATCAGGCACAAGTACAAAATACTATGATACTAACTACTATTCTGAAAAACTTAAATGCATAACCATGGTCAAATCATAACTTTATTCAATTGTTTATTTATGAAAATTTTCATATTTTATCTCTTTCTTTTGGTATAACCAGAAAACTACTGTTAAATTCTTCTGATCATGTCAAAAGGAAATGAACTAAATATGAATTTATCAAGCCCCTGAATCTTTAATAGCTCTGATTAACAGCACTGAGCTAGGCCCATACTTTTGGGTTTATTGAAATTTTTCAAGAAGTCTTACATCAAACTAGGTCCTCATCCCTCAAGTGGCAACACTTATTTATTGTTCTTTGCAATAACTTAACAAGCTACCTGCTCTGAAATTTAGCTAGAACTGGAAAATATCAGTTACAACAACAAAGCAATACTGTGAGTATCATCCACGCCCTTCCTTGTTTCTTGGCTTGCATCTATGTGCATCTGGTATACATAGGCCCTGTACTATGGCATTGTAGAAGCTACTGAAGCTCTGTGTGACAGTTTCCTCATTTATTAAAACCATATAAAAGTATGGCTAAAATTAAATTATAAACTATGAATATGTAAACACTTGGCACAGTATCTGGTATATATAAATGATCCATAAATGGTACATGTTAGTTTTATTAACCTAAATGTTTATCAGAAACAGATTTTTTTTTTTTGCTAAGTAATTTATTTGTGCGAAGTCTTCATTTTATTTTACTTCAATAGATTTAAGGGGAACATAGAGATTTTTGTTACATAGGTAAAGTATATAATGGTGAAATTGTGTAGTGGTGAGATATTAATGCGCCTGTCACCTGAATATCATACCTTGTACTCAAAGGTATTCAGTGCCTACTGTAAAGGTACTCCTTAGTAGAAAATGCTTATACTGAGATTAAATGACTATTCATTCTTTCAGGTTTTATTTTTGCACTTTTTTACCTTATTTATAGGTGACAATACATTTACATAACACACCCAGTTATACATATATACATATACAAACACACACACATGCACACTGAATATGCAGGTAGATCTGTTTTGACATAGCTTGCCTTTCCCTAAGCTTTATTGCTTATGGTGTTCCTTCCCCAGTCCTAGAAACTGATAATGTTTTTTCCCTGCCTACTAAAATTCAACTGTACTTCAACATTTTCTTTCAGAATAAATGATCTTCTCTGCTTTCAAAATTGTCAGCTACCAAACCCAATGAAAATGTCCCTGTTAATAGTGTGATGGCAAAGTATCCCAGTATCCCAACACCTATTTCTAGATTCAGATAATATATAACAGTTCCAAATAATACATAGTGTGTTCCTGGTAGCTTCCTGGAGACAATGATTTCATGTTTGCTGTACTTTCTAATAGAGTGATTTCACTGTTGGGAATTTAAAGCCAGCGATTCTCAGGGATTCTCCAATTTTATCTTTATCATTTTTTTTCATTTTAGTAATAATCATACCTTTACATTAATTCAATAAAGTTACTTCACTCAGCTTAGTAATTGCCAGCAACAAAGAGGTTTGGATTTTTAAGCAGAAAGTGACAGTGGTATTTTTAATCCCCAAAAGCAATTACATAACTAGCCATTATTACATACCAATTCAAACTTTCATTGTTGGGGAAAATATCACATGAACACCACAAAAAAGCATCATAAATGACTCGGTGCTCCAGAATACAATATTTGCCCTGTGGGTGAAGAGTTCAAAATCCAGTTGAGAAGATTAAAAGCAAAACACCCAGAGTATTGATTTCTGTGGGTATTAAATTATTTGACTCATATTATAAGAACTCTGGATAGTTATCAATACCTTAGTATGACATGTCCAAATCCATATGCCATTATATGCTATATATAAAAGATCATTTTTCCCATATCCTACATTTCTGCTATTCTTATTGTATTCCCTCCAAATGTCTTGCCCTTTTGTAATCTATTCATCTAATTCTAACTTGTTCATCAAAAAAAAAAAATGTTTACAGTCCACCTCCATTTGGGTTTTTCTTTTTCTGATCACTATGCTATTTTCAATTTAATCTAAAAAATCCACAGGTTCTTCTTCATGACTAGACAGTTTTTTTATGTATGTGTTTTGTTTCTTCAATTTGAGCCAAACTCCTTGAAAGCAAAAACCATATCTCTAGCTTTTGAAATTGAACTAAGAACATCTTAGCAAGCATGTTTATACAATAAAATGTTGATAAACATATTAATTGAAGAGATCAACAAGCAGCATTTCTTTTGGCATCCGCATTTTCCTAATGACCATTAAGCTTTAACTAACTTTAAGAGTCAACATGCTTCAACAATTTTTCCTATTAGTTTTGCCTGATTAGAAAAGTAAATTTTTACCATCATAATGCTCAAAATTCACTCAAAATATTAAGGTTAGGTATTCTGGTTTCTTATAAGTTATTCTTAAAGTAACATTATATTGCTATTGTTATTAGACTATGGTACAAAATATATATAGCTTGAAGAATACGAGCACAAAATAAAAATGACTCATATTCATAAGAATAAACATGATTTAGTAGATAACCAAGTAGTACCCTAGTACCCACAGGTAATACTGATGATCACGAAGCAACATTTATATGTCACACTTCAATGGATATGATTGCAATCAGAGTAACATGCAATTTAGTTAGCTCTGATCAGATGATGACTATGGCTGGCTAAATTTCAACAGATTTCAGTGTATGGCCTTAGACAAAGGTCGTCACCACCTACATTTTCACATGTAACTAGAACATGTTCATGTGGTGTAATATTTTCATTTCATGGCTTTTATCCAGCAAATGGTATTTTAATAGAGGACTGTTCGGTTAGTAAACAGACTGGTCTTGCTGACATATCTTTCCTTTTAAAATATACTTTGGCTGAATTCTAACAAAACCATTTTGAATGCAAAAGGGATGCTTTTCAAGCCAGATGGTTTATCTAATAGGAATGTTTTCTGATTAGAGAAACAGCAGTAGACTCATGATCACAGCAGGTGCCAAACTGGTTCTGTAGTTTACATGAATTTGCAACTGAACAAGTCATGAACTAAAAGGAATCTATTTTGAAATGTGCCACAGTCTATTCTGAGAAAAAAGGGAAATGTAAAAGATGCTACCATGTAAGAGGGGGTTAACATGTCATTCTTGATATTAATGTGGCCATTATTGCATTTGTGATAAAATGTATTTGTATATTAAATTTAAGTATATTGTGGAAATGATTAATAAAAATTCAAAATTATAAATACTTACATGGCATTCTATGATAGGATAACAATCTTAAATATCTTTTGTTGTTATTAAAATAATCAGACATCTTTTTACTGAAAAAATGTATCATTGTTCTTCTTTCTCATTGTCCTCATTCCTGGTCCATGTACTAGTAATTAGGAAAGCAGAATACTATTGGTATGGTAGACCTGCCCATGTATATGTATAAGTGTATATAAAAGAAAGAGATCCTTGTAGGTCCTGTGGAGATGGCGTGGGGGTGCAACTTCCTGAATAATGGATTGTTGCCTTTTACTATAGTGTAGACTATTTCTGGGTGCTGACATGATTATTGGGTATATAAAAGGCAGTGAGCCCACAGATTCACACTGTGACCCAGCAGCTTCTCATTCTCCACTGTCTGCCAAGATGACCAAACATTGATGTGCCCTAATAAGATGTAAGAGGAAACGTGTGTAGTGTGAGAGAAAAGGTGTGTAGCTGCCCCCACCTACTGTCTTATCTTATTTACATCAGTGGCTCTGTTTATTTGCTACTTTGGAAGAAAACCAAATTAAAATTAATCTAGAATTGACTCCAAGTCATCATTCTCACTCATCCTCATCCCAGGCAAATTCCATGATCTGTTCTAGAACAGTTGGTTAAATAGTAAAGACTGTAGGTACCTGGAACTTGTTCAAGTCAGAGATGTATTATTCAGAAGAATCATAATTTTCTAATTTTTTCAGTAATTTAAAATTCAAACAAAATTATATCTCTACAGTGATATAAATATAATTATCCAAATTAACTTTCTTTTAAGGTGTTCAGTAAACATCAAAACATGTCTAAACGTAAGTGAAAACTCGAGATCTCATTTTTAAAAGAAATAATGATTTGAACAGTTATTTTAGACATGGATTTGTCATTATATGAATCAGAATTTTTATGATTTATTATTATAAAAGTTTTTACTAAGCAAATTTTTGTGCCTTCTATCATTTCCTCTAATTAATTCAACTCCTTCAGAATTTTTAAAGTATTGATTTTTTAACCACTTACTTTGATAGTTATTCATGCACAGACCTGAAACCTAACTATTTGATGAAGTAAATCATGGATTTCTTATATTGTATAGGAAACATATCTTCCATATTCTGTTCAATTTATTTACATTTCTGTACTATGAAGAATAGACTAATAATGTCCTTATTTGATTAAAATCTTGAGGTTACCTATAAAGGGGGGAATTCTATTAAAATAGATGGACCTGTTTTTGACTTTTGTGCTCAATTTAAGAGTCTTTTATTAAAAAGCATTCTAGCATTAAATATTGTTGTAGCATCTTTTTTCCTTGTCTTCCCTGATGAACTAAGTGACCGTTAATTTGCATTTCTTTTCTTTTAAAATGTTTTCACCTTTGCTGTGGGTCAGTGTTTTATAACCAGAATAGGGGTGTGCAAATGTATATAGGTAATCTACAAGTTCTCAATGAGAATGGTTTAATTTTCCTCTCTATTTTATTAGTATTGTCATATACATACACACTCATGTCAGATAACCTAGGTGATAATTAAAAATAAGATCTTGCATAGGATTCCAGTGCTCACATTGCATATCAGTTTAAAAATGCTTTGGTGTCATGAGGGAATATTTTAACAGTCCTGAGAAAATGAGAAAAGAAAACTATAGTAGTTTAGAACATCAATTATATGCTTTTTCTTCATTTATGATATGTTCCCTTAAGAAGTCAAACCCAAATGGTTCAATGATTTCTGTTCCAAAGGAGATTTCAAGAAAATGTGAACAGAGAAAAATGAGAGAGAACTGAATCATCATATAGAGTGCAGTAAGATACATGTGCCAAACTCAAAAGACCGGATGGAACATCAGGTAGTCTCATTTTGGTGCCTCAAGTGCAAATTTAAGAAGATGGAGGGTGAGAAACATCACCAGACAGAGTATCTCTGCAGAAAAGACAGATTCTAGCAGAAATTAGAAAAAAGAAGCAAGACGATGAGCATACAGCAGACGAGGGCCGGAAGGAGGGGTACCTGAGACCACGGGAGACTCCACGGGAGGAGGTTGCGGAGGAGAACTGGAAGCTGGGACCACTAGAGCAGCCCAGAGGCCAGCCAGAGGGGTAGGTGGCTCAGTCACCTTTCCCCTCCAATGTATCTGGGACTGCTGGTGGGCTCCCCAGTGGGTGGAGAGACCTGCGGACACCAGCCCAGAGATGGCCACCACCAGCGAGTGGTGAGCCTATAGCACATGCAGTACCAGGCTCCCAAATCCCTTGGGGCACCTCCGTGTGCACAGACCTGAGCCGCTCAGCAATCGCCATATTGCCTCCGTCTCCCCTCCACCGACCCTACCCATGGCTGCCCAAAAAGACAATATAGCCACCAGTCAGAGGCACCTCCAGGGAACAGGACCTTCCCTTTTGGGACCCTACAGCTGACTAAGGGGAACTCAGACTGTGAGCTCCCTACCTGCCAGCCCTCCCAGGTGCTGCTGGCATGGTGATCCCAGGAGAACAGTGCAGACCCTGAGGCTGAGAGACACAGACTCAGCTTGGGCTCCCTGTGGGCGAATTGGGACCGGAACTCCTCTCCCTGGTGGGGATACAGTTTGAACTCTAGGATCCAGAGGTCGGACCTGCAGAGCAGATCCCGTGCACCGAGGTTTCCCATTGCCCGGGGCACAGAAGGGGTATACGTTATCAGCCTACTGAGGTGTGTGTGCCTTCAGGGGAAGATCAGCATCCTAGAGTGCAACCTTCCTCCAAAAAGGAGGCTGTACGCTCAGCCCAGGTGGCATTCCTGCGCAGGGAACCACCCCACCGGCATCACAGGCCAGGGAGGCCTGGTGGTGTGTGGTCTGGCCTGCTGCCAGAGGCCCAGGAGTAGCTGCGGAGTTGGGGAGGGTGGAAAGAAGCGAGGCCCTCTCCAGACTGTGGGTCTCAGACAGCCCCAACCCCACACCCAGACTTGCTGGCTGAGCAGGGCCATTTCAACCCCTCCCTGACAGCTTTTCCTGGAAGCAGAGGACAGAACATTGACCCCTGCTAACATTGGTGGTGCCTGAGGGCAGGCTTACCCAACCCAGCTCCGCCCAGACTCTATTGTAGAGCAGTCCTCACTGAGGGGGAGAAAAGTACATACCTGGAAGTCTCAGGGCCACACTGACCACCTGAGGCACTAGAGTACCTCACTACAGGAACAAGAGCTGATAACAGGACACAAAAACAACAGCATAGCCTGTTCCTCCAAGCAAGCGCCACCTACTGACAGGGAGGGCATCCTGCACAGCCTTGTCACGGAACCTACTGACTCATTATACAGGGAGTGGTTAAATCTCACCCACAGACACCACCTAACAGCTATGAAAATAAACAAGGTGTGTGAATACCCAAACAAAAACCTAAAGGAAAGAAACAACAACTGATCGACATGGGAAGAAATCAGTGAAGGATCTCAGGAAATATGAAGAACCAAAGGGAAAACACACCCCCAAAGAGGAGCACCAGCCCCCTAGAAATGGACACTAACCAAAATCAGGTAACCAAAATGACAGAAGAGGAATTTCAAATGTGGATCATAAGAACACTCACTGACCTGCAACAACAACTCAATAACCAACACAAAGAAACCACAAAATGCCTCCAGGACCTAGAACAAAAGTTCACTAAAGAAATAGACACAATGAAAACAATTTCAACCTAAATCCTGGAAATGAAGAATCAATTCAAGGAACTACAAAATACAGTGGAAAGTCTCAAGAATAGGGTTGATCAAACAGAAGAAAGAATCTCAGAGATTGAAGATAACGCCCTCCAACTAAATAAAACTGTCACAGAGATAGAGCAGAGAAACAAGAGAAAAGAGCAAAGCCTACAAGAGATATGGGATTATGTGAAGAAACCTAATATGAGGGTCATAGGATTACCAGAAGGGGAAGAAGACAACACTCAAGGGTTGGACAAGCTATTTGAAGATATAATAGAGGAAAATTTCCCAGCCTTGCTCAAAATCTCAATATACAAGTTCAAGAAGCTCAAAGGACCCCTGGGAGATTCAATGCAAACAGAAAGACGTCATGAAATGTAGTCATCAGACTGATCAAAATATCAACTAAAGGGCCCTTCTAAGAGATGTAAGACGAAAGAAGCAAGTAACATACAAGAGAAAGCCAATTCGAATAACACCAGACTTCTCTAATGAGACTTTACAAGCAAGGAGAGACTGGGGCCCCATTCTCACTCTTTTGAAACAAAACAATGACCAGACTAGAATCTTATTCCCTGCAAAACTAAGCTTCATATATGAAGGAGAAATAAAGACATTCTCAGACAAGCAAAGTCTCAGAGAATTCACCAAGACAAGACCAGCCCTACAAGAAGTACTGAAAACAGTGTTACACACGGAACACCATAATAAAAACTCACGAATATAAAAACAACCAAAACCCAAAGATTAAAGGCCAGATAATACAATGGCCCAAGAGAGAAATTAAAGCAACAATATCCAACCCAACAGAATGAACAATAATCTATGTTACCTATTAGTTGTCTCAATAAATGTGAATGGCTTAAACTCTCCACTCAAGAGACATAAGCTGGCTGAATGGATAAGAAAATACAGGCCAAGTATATGCTGTCTTCAGGAAACACATCTAACGTACAAGGATGCATATAGACTAAAAGTAAAAGGGTGGAGATCAGTATTCCAAGCAAGTAGAAGCCAGAAGAAGGCTGGCGTGGCAGTTCTAATTTCAGGCGATTTAGTTTTTAAACCAACAAAAGTAGTGAAAGACAAAGAGAGTCATTATATAATGGTGAAGGGCACACATCAACAGTAAGAGATAACAATTTTAAATATATATGCACCCAACTTAGGTGCACCCAGTTTCATAAAGCAAACCTCACTGGATCTAAGCAAATGGATTAATAGCAACTCCATAATGACCAGAGATTTCAATACCCCATGATGGCACAAGATAGATCCCCCAAACGGAAAAATAGTAAAGAAATAATGGACTTAAACAAAACTCTAGAACAATTGGGTCTGACTGACATTTACAGGACATTCTACCCCAAATCCACTGAATATACGTTCTTCTCATCAGCTCACGGGACATTCTCTAAGATTGACCATATCCTAGGACACAAAGAAAATCTCAAGAAATTTAAAAAAATATAAATCATACCATGTAACTTCTCGGATCACAGTGGAAAAAAAGTAGAAATCAACCCTAACAGAAACTCACATTTCTACACAAAAACGTGGAAATTAAACAACCTCCTACTAAATGATTACTTCATAAATGAAGAAATCAAGATGGAAATAAAAAAATTCTATGAACAAAATGACAATGGAGAGACAAGTTATCAAATCCTCTGGGGCACAGCTAAAGCAGTTCTGAGAGGAAAGTTTATCTCCATAAATGCCTATAACCAAAAGTCAAAGAGATCACAAATAGACAATCTAACTAAATGACTCAAAGAGCTGGAAAACGAAGAACAGACCAACCCCAAATCCAGCAGAAGAAGTGAAATCAACAAGATCAAATCAGAACTAAACAAAATTGAAAACAGGGAAACTATTCAGGAAATTAATAAAACAAAAAGTTGATTCTTTGAAAAAATAAACAAAATTGACACGCCATTGACTAAGCTAATGAAAAGCAGAAAAGAGAAATCTCTAATAAGCTCCATCAGGAACAAAAAAGGAAATATCACAACTGATCCCAAAGAGATACAAGATATAATTTATGAATGCTACAAAAATCTTTATGCACACAAACTGGAAAATGTGGAGGAAATGGACAAATTTCTAGAAACACACAGCCTCCCTAGCCTCAACCAGGAAGAAATAGATTTTCTGAACAGACCAATCTCATGAGCTGAAATAGAAACAGGAATTAAAAATCTCCCTAAAAAGAAAAGTTCTGGTCCAGATGGCTTCATACCGGAATTTTACCACACTTACAAAGAAGAATTAGTACCTATCTTGTAGAAACTATTCCACAATATCGAGAAAAACAGAAAACTCCCTGACACATTTTATGAAGCGAATATTACTCTGATATGAAAACCAGGAAAGGATGCAACAAAAAAAGAAAACTACAGACCAATATCCCTAATGAATATAGATGCAAAAATTTTCAACAGATTCTTGGCTAATTGAATCCAGACGCTTATCAAAAAAATAATCCACCACGACCAAGTGGGCTTCATCCCAGGGATGTAGGGATGATTCAAAATATGTAAAACTATAAATGCAATTCACCACATAAACAGAAGCAAAAACAAAGACCACATGATTCTTTCAATAGATGCAGAAAAAGCTTTTGACAAAATTCAACACCCTTTCATGATACGAACACTTAAGAAAATAGGCATAGAAGGGACATACCTAAAAATGATACAAGCCATATATGACAGACCCATAGACAACATCATACTGAATGGGGAAAAATTGAAATCATTCCCACTTAGAACTGGAACCAGACAAGGCTGCCCACTATCTCCACTTCTATTCAACATAGTGCTGGAAGTCCTGGTTATAGCAACCAGACAGGAAAATGGAATTAAAGGTATCCAAATAGGGGCAGAAGAGATCAAACTTTCACTGTTTGCTGATGATATGATATTATATCTAGAAAACCCCAAAGATTCAACCAAGAAACTCCTGGAACTGATCAATGAATTTAGTAAAGTCTCAGGATACAAAATCAATACACAGAAATCAGAGGCATTCATATACGCCAACAACAATCTAATTGAGAAACAAATCAAAGACTCAATACCCTTCACAATAGCAACAAACAAATTGAAGTACCTAGGAATATACTTAACCAAGGAGGTAAAAGACCTCTACAGAGAGAACTATGAAACACTGAGGAAGGAAATAGCAGAGGATGTAAACAGATGGAAATCCATACCATGCTCGTGGATCGGCAGACTCAACATCATTAAAATGTCTATACTACCCAAACTGATCTACAGATTCAATGCTATATCTGTTAAAATCCCATCAGCATTCTTCACAGATATAGAAAAAATAATTTTAAGCTTTGTATGGAACCTAAGAAGACCCCAAATATCAAGAGCAATTCTAGACAACAAAGTCAAAATGGGAGGCATTAATGTGCCAGATATCAAACTATACTATAAAGCTGTAGTAATTAATACAATATGATATTGGCACAAAAATAGGAATATTGACCAGTGGAACAGATGTGAGAATCCTGATATAAAACCATCCTCATATAGCCATCTAATCTTTGACAAAGCAGACAAAAACATATCCTGGAGAAAAGAATCCCTTTTCAATAAATGGTGCTGGGAAAACTGGATAGCCACCTGTAGAAGGCTAAAGCAGGACCCACATCTTTCACATCTCACAAAAATCAACTCACGCTGGATAACAGAGTTAAACCTAAGGTATGAAACTATTAGAATTCTAGAGGAAAATTTTGGAAACACTCTCCTAGACATCGGCCTAGGCAAAGAGTTTATGAAGAAGTCCCCAAAGGCAATCACAGCAGCAACAAAAATAAATAAATGGGACATGATCAAACTACAAAGCTTCTGCACAGCCAAAGAAACAGTCATGAAAGTAAACAGACAACCTATAGAATGGGAAAAAATTTTTGCATCCTACGCATCCGATAAGGGGCTGATAACTAGAATATACCTAGAACTCACGAAAATCAGGAAGAAAAAATCAAATAACCCTATTAAAAAGTGGTCAAAGACTTGAACAGAAACTTTTCTAAAGAAGACAGAAGAATGGCCAACAAACATATGAAAAAATGCTCAACATCTCTAATCATCAGGTAAATGCAAATCAAAACCACAATGAGATATCACTTAACTCCAGTGAGAATAGCCTTTATCAAAAAGTCTCCAAACAATAAATGCTGGCATAGATGCGGAGAGAGAGGAACACTCCTACACTGATGGTGGGACTGCAAACTAGTTCAACCTCTGTGGAAAGCAATATGGAGATACCTTAAAGCGATACAAGTGAATCTACCATTTGATCCAGCAATCCCATTGCTGGGCATATACCCAGATGATCCAATGACACTCTACAAAAAAGACACCTGCACTCGAATGTTTATAGCAGCACAATTCATAATTGCAAGGCTGTGGAAACAGCCCAAGTGCTCATCAATCCAAGAATGGATTAATAAAATGTGGTATATGTATACCATGGAGTACTATTCAGCTCTAAGAAACAACGGTGATATAGCACATCTTATATTTTCCTGGTTAGAACTGGAACCCATACTACTAAGTGAAGTATCCCAAGAATGGAAAAACAAGCACCACATATACTCACCAGCAAATTGGTATTAACTGAGCAGCACCTAAGTGGACACGTAGGTACTACAGTAATAGGGTATTGGGCAAGTGGGGGGGGAGGCGGCGTGTTATACATATATAATGAGTGAGATGTGCACCATGTGGGGGATGGTCATGCTGGAGATCAGACTTGTGGGGGGAGGGGGAATGGGCATTTATTGAAACCTTAAAATCTGTACCCCTCTAATATGCCGAAATTTAAAAAAAGTACAAATTTAATTTGTACAATATAATATCATCATTAAATATTAATTTCATGTATATATAATTTAAATATGTTTTGGAATAAATTAAAGCTATAAATATAAAGAGTGCATACCTAGATATGCATTTATTCAGATTTAAGTAACTATACAATAAAATTAATTTAAGTCATTATTTGTCATCTAGGAGAATATCTTTTGTACTTCTAAGGTATTATTTACATTTCTCAAGTGTAAAAAATGCTTTTGTAGTCTATGGGTACTCCCTACAGTTTCTGGGTGTTAGTTTATTATAGTGATGGGAAAAGACACCAGGATCAATTCGTTTAGTTCAGGAGTTAACAAAAGTTTTCTATAAAGAGCCAGATGGCAAATATTTTAGGTTATGCAAATCAAAGTCTCTGTTGCAACTACTCATCTCTACTGTTGTAGCAAAAACTGGAGCCATAGATGATTCATAGATGAATGGGCATGCCTGTGTTCTGATAAGACTTCCTTTACAAAAACACGTGGTGGACCAGATTAAGTCTGTGGAGTGTAGTTTGCTGATCCCTGAACTAGCTGAGTGGACTATCAGATGTATTAATCAAATATTTTCAGTAGGTTATTTCTTATCTCAGCTTCTTAAAAGGGTATCCTAGGGTAGTATCCTAACATAGTTCTACAAAACAAAACTGCAATACTACACAAAAGTTTCCAGTTGTTTCTTACTGTAAGTTATACATAGCCGATTATTTTGAGAGTCTGAACAAAATGTACCTGGAGTAAAAAAGATAGTGTTCCTTACACATTAAATACTTGAGGTGATAGGTAGCCTAAATACCCTGACTTGGTCAATATACATTTTATACATGTAACAAAATATCACCTGTATCCCATAAGTATGTACAAATATTGTGTATCAATAAACAAAATTTTATGCAGATCAAAAATTTGACAATGACATAAACATAAATTGCCACCTTATTAAATGTTGAAAAAGAAATGATCACCACTCCTTAAGACAGCATTTGATTTTTCTCTCTTCAATATAAATTTTCAGAAATTTTCAGGGTTATGTTTTTATGAATGCACTTACTTTTCTTGGAAGAAACAAGGTAACATATTTTAGTAATGGGAGCCAACCAGCTACCCAATGTCGGCATAGATGTGTCTTATGCATTTTAAGTACCTTGGGTTCTGAACCATGAGATTCACATCTTTTTAACAATGTTAAGTACCTTGGGCTCTGAACCATGAGATTCACATCTTTTGAACAATGGTTACCTTTAGAAGGAATAAATGTAACACATCAAGTAGTTTCTTTTCTTACCAACTCAAAGGTATTAATTGAAGGGCAATAAACAAATAACCAAAAAAAGCGCATAATATTCATAAATGACAAGTTTTCCTATACGATATGATTAATCCAGATATGTTATGAAAAATAGATAATTCAAATCTTTCAGCAAAACACCAATTCTTCTACTCAGGAGGCACTTACGTATCTATAAGGGAATCCTGACACTTTGAAGAAATCCAATGAATAACATTTGTTATTACAACTTAAGCAATTTTATAGTGAAATTATTTTTTTTATCTAATGACATTCATGATCATATTTTGTTTTGTTTATGAAGTAGAAATAAAATAATAAATCATTTATCATGCCTAATGGTTCTTACTTCTGCTCAGTTAAATATTGATGTTTGGCTGATCATTTTATATATTTTTAATGTTTTGTAGAAGATTATAACTTTCTAATTTGTCATACACATTTTTCTTCTTTACTTCTTCTACTGTTACCTCGTTTGGTTTGTTCTTTCATTCATTATTTTGCCTGTTAAATAATTTATTTTTTATTAATTTCATTGATCTATATTTAATCATTTCACATTGAATTAGGCATTAAAGGTATTCTGCAGTCATAGCATACTTGGTATTCTGCATCTAATGCTTATATAAAAGGCATTCATGTATAGAGTGATAAATAATAATACAGAAACTTCCAACTTATTGTGTCAAGGCATGGAGGCCATTAGACTTTTTAAATTAACACTGACCTACAATTTAAAATAAGTTACCTTAATAGAAGTAAAAAAACAAGTAAAAGCTTATTGAAAATATTCAATAATCTAGAAATGTATAAGTGAAAGTACATTTTTCATACCTATCTCCCAAATTCTTACACACTAGTATTCAGTGAGGATATTAATGTGTACAATTCAGACTTTGTACATGCAAATGTAAATGTTTATGTATATATGTACATATATGTGGAAAAGTACACAAGCATATATTTTTTTTATGAAATGAAACCTGACTATATATATTGTTTTGTTTTTGGTTTTGGTTTTGGTTTTGTTTTTGGCTGCTCATCAAACAAAATAGCATGGGCATCATTGTATATCTGCATATCTCATTTTTTATAGAAGTTGGCTACTCAAAATTGAAAATATTCCTCCCTTTATTAAACTGTCCCCCAATTGATAAAATAAAAGGTGTCTCTTCTTTCCTAAAAATGATGCAATAATGAACACCTAAGTGAAGGAATTTCTATAGGATTGAATTCTTCTGCAAGTGTAATTTTTGAGTCAAGTGTTTGCACATTTCAAATGTTGATAGGAGAAAGTACTCAGCCTTCCAATTTACTTCTCCATTGACTGTGTATGTTTCCCCACTCTACCACATTGACTAATCATTGCCTTTTTCAAAAATTTAACCTCATTGAGAAATTTTAAATTATATTATTTTCAGACACATCTAATCACCAATGTAGTTTGATGTTTTTTACATGATTCTTGCCCTCATTTATTTCTTCCTCTATGAATTACCTTCATTTTTTTTACCCCTCGCTTTGGTATGTTGTTTAGATATTTTTCTCATTGATTTGGTGAGTTATTAATATAGCATGGCCATTAAGCCATAGTTTACCATGTTGCTTTTCTTTTAGCAACTAATCATGGCTATAATTAGCTATAAATAAATTTTAAAATAATTATAGGTACTTATATTTGTTATTATTTGTGTTGTTTCCATGTCACACATCTTGAATAGGAAAGAGTCTCTCAAGTCAAGAAAATAAAAAAGTTGCATTAATGATATATTTTCTTTTAATAATTTATATGCAATCATTGTGATCCATTTAATGAGTTTAGAGTAAATTTCTTTTCTTTTGTGTTTGTGTGTATTTTCAATTACTAGCCCAAGCCACAATTATTAGAGTTGCACAGATTAATTTGACATATACCTGGTATTCTTATGTTTTTGCATGTTTTACTTAGTTCTTCAATAAAGGTTTGTAAGTTTTCTACAAAAATCTTAAGTTCGTGTTTATAATATTTTCATACATTTTATAGTTGTTTTCTGATTAATGGGAATGTTTTTCTCCTAACATTGTCTTACCAAGGATTACATGAAAATTACAAATATGAGTTAGAACTCCAATTATTTCTCATAATGTTTTATTTGAATGTCTTTTACTTCTCATGTAGAAATAAAATAATCTACCTTTTACTGATGTAGGCTTTTTACTACTTTAATTGACATCTAGAGTTACTGATTGTTGACTCCTCCAATATACTTGATTAATTCTAGTATTTTAAATTATTTTTAAGGAAATTGTTAGTTTCATGTAAATTTTCAAATATTTAGAATAAAATTCCTGAGAAAGTCATTTTTAAATAAACTCTGAATCTTTGATAATGTCCCTTTTTAAGTACTAATTAATTTTTCTTAATTTCTAATTAGAGTTGCCAGATGTGTTTCTTCTTATTTATTTGGCGAGTAGGTTTTCTTTTGCTCTCAATCTCAATTTTTTTTCTTTTAGAATATTACTATAACTAAACTCCATACTTATTTGGATTTCATCAGTTTTTTATTAGTGTCTCTTACTGATCCAGGAGTTAATTCACTTTACCTCATTGAATGCAATTGTCCCATTTCTACAGTATCCTCTTGTCTGTGATTATTTCTCACTCTTTCCTGACCTGGAAAGTCTTGAAGCATACTGGGAAGGTGTCCTATTGAAGGTCCCCAAACATGAATCTGTGTTGTTTTTCTCATGATTAGGCCATGATAAGTTATTTGAAATAATATCACAGAGGCAATACTGTTTTCATCACATCATATTAAGGGGATAATGATGTCCACATGGCATCCCTAGTGATGTTAATCTTCATCATTTGGTTGAGGTAGTGTTTGCCAAGATTTTCCCACTGTAAAATTTATCATACTTTCCTTTACTTGCACTATTGTTTGAAGGATATCCTCAAGTCTAGTCTACTTTCAAAGGGGAGTTACAAAGAATAAGAATTAACCTTCACCTCCTGAGATGCGAGTATCTACATACACTATTTGGAATTTCTCTGTAAAAAAGACTTGCTGGGGGAGGGGGGCGGGTATATACATACATAATGAGTGAGATGTGCACCATCTGGGGGATGGTCATGATGGAGACTCAGACTTGTGGGGGGAGGGGGAGAAATGGGTATTTATTGAAACCTTAAAATCTGTACCCCCATAATAAGCCAAAATAGAAAAAAAAGACTTGCCACTTTTACTTTATTAAAATAATAATTCTTTGTAATATGTATTCATTTTTTTCTCTTCCATTGACTGTAAACTCCCCAAAATGATTCCAGAAATATTGATCCAGCAAAACTAAGTTTATTAGACAATGCAGTAAGGAATAATACCACCTTGATAGAATATATGAGTATAGTGTCCCAGAAAAAGGAAGTCAAAGGGAGGGAGAGAGTTTATTAGGTTTTAGTACCTAAACTGGGTGATTTTAAAGCTAGTCTTGCCAGAAGGGAAGTTGATTGGGGTTCAGCAGGGTTTAGGAAATAGTTTTGGATTGACAGGAACATGAAGCAGGGTATTGAAATGAATATTGATGAACAAGCTGTTAGTTTTTATTAAAAAGCTGTTTTTGTTGGTTCATGGTCTCATCTTCAAAGAGCAAGTGTTTCCTAGAGCAAGTAATTGCCTTATTTTGCTTGTTCTCAGTGATATTTATTAATAGAGGGATGAGAAAATATGCTTGGTTCCAGTTTTATTTAACAAAAGGACCAGAAATTATATTCGTTTCAGTTCTCAATTTTTTGTTATTTTTCTACTTTCTTGAGACGAATGCAAATTTTATTTCGCAGGCTTTAAAAATATATTTAGTGTTACAGAATTGCTTTAGAGTATGATTTTGATATGCTATGATTTTATATGTAGTAAGATTCATTTCTAAATAAATAATCAACAATTTCTGTTTTGATTTCCTCTTTACCACAAATAATATTTTTAATTTCAAAAGATTATTTGTGCTATTTTTGCTTTTAACTTCAAATTTTATTCTATTATCTTCTTTTAATATAATTATATAAAATTTGCTTGCATTTTATTGATGTTTTACAATAATATCAAATATTCTTCAGGAATCCCAGAATATAATTCTATATTTTCTGTTTATTAAAAACAATTTAATCCACTATTTTGTGAAATTCTTCTATTTCTAATGTTTGCTTTATATGACTTGTGGCTGTTTTTCAGCACATACTTACTTACAATGGCTACATCTTCCTGGCAGACTATATCTCTTTGCCTTTTTGTTCCATCTTTTGCTACTTTCCATTTCTATGCCTCATCTTTACCTAAATCATCAGAGGGACAAGTCCTTCAGGGTCCTGGGACTCTGAAAAGAACAACTCCTTTGCCTTTTGGCATTCAGCCTCTAATTTTCCATCAGCAAGTACTAAAAATTTTCCATAGGACACGCTGTCATTTTCTAGACCAGCCAAATCTCATCATATTAACAACGAAAAAAAATCAGAAGATGTCAGTCTGCAGAGATATACCAAAGAGACCATATTTTCCATTATTATGCAGAGCATTTTTTACTTCTGATAATGAAGAGTCTGCTATAGCTTTTTCTGATATTGGAGTCTGCTTTTTATTTTCCTAGTTATATATCTCATACAAGTGATTTTTCTAGAATAAAAGAGTCTGTCTTAAAGATAAATCTATTACTTCTATTTTAGAACAGAAACCCATATTTCCTTTGAAATATCACAAGAGTTATTGCAAGTTCTATTCTCTCTTTCAAGATTTCAGAGATTCCAGGGGCCATAGCAGAGTTCAATTTCAAAGCAACCAGTCACATCCTCCCACTCGTATGTAAGAAAGAAGCTTTTCCTAAGCTTCTCCCAAACTCATGGGAACAACTTAATATAGTAGTGAGGTCAGGCATCACAGGCAGGTGGCACCTGGTCATGTATATATTGTTCTGTCACTGTAAGACCTTGAACAATTTACTACATTTCTTTACAATTAAATTTATTTATATGCAAATAAGAATAATGCTAGGTTTTGCCTTGTATCACTGTTACCAGCATTAAATGAGATAGTATCTGCAATGTGTTTTACAAGAGCTTTGCACAGAATGAAGACTCAATGCAAGATAGCTACTATTAGAAATTGAAGGTCAATCTTGGATAATAAATATATGCCCAGCTTGTATACCTTGTTCCAAGGCTCATTACCTTTTTCCTGGGTCAAGACCACTATTACATATAGAAGCAAAAGCCAAGAACCCATCACTGTCTGGAAAAGAACCTAGGGTAACAGAAGAGAGGGTACAGAAAACAGGTGCTGAGTGATCTACTTAATTCTGATGGATGGCATGTGTCTGGCCTAGGGCTATTTTTAACAAGCCCAGCAAAGCTGCAGCAGATCTTACTCTGTAGCCTCTTAAAGGCACTGCCAGCACCTGCCAGGCTTCAGAACCAATGAGAGCTCTGTGCAAAGGTATTTGTTATCCTTTCTGGCCAAGGATTTACTTTAATTACGACTGCAGTCCCTTGTCATGTTTTTTAATAATATGCTTCATTCCCGCTATCAATCTATCCACTATAATGTAAACAGTGAAAATATATTTTTTGCAATAGATACTTGTTTTCTTTTACACACTACTTAAGTTTTTGCTGCTCACACCAGCAAGTTGAGTCAGCAGATAAGTGAACACATGTATGCACTGAAAAAGTACTTCATCCCCTGCATTATCCTTCTAAGAACAAAAAGAATATAACTGATGCTTCACTCTGCCTTTCAAATATGTCCCAAAATGTCCCTTTTGACCTATCTGGAACTATTTAGAAAAAGGAATTTGGGGAATTACGACTCCAAGTTAGCTCACTTGACCCAATAAAAGCTACAATAACTTCTAATTGGATGTCTTTTAAGTACTTCAAACTCAACATCTCTGAACATAATCTCTCAATTCCTCTTATCTTCTGCCTTCAAACTTTCTTGTATCCCAATGTTCCCTGTTAAAAAAAAATAGTATCACCATTTATCTAGCTGCTCAGTTACAGTCTTACAATCGTGGTTCATTCCTCTCTTTTTCTCAAACCTCATAGCTCATCCTCCAATGAATAATAGGAAAAAAGTAACCAGGGTTACCTTAAGCATGTTCTTGTTTTTACTTTTCTCACTACCTCCACAACCACCACCCCAATCGAAGCCACCATCATATATAACCTGGACAACTTCTGTATGTTATTCTTGCTCAAAACCTTTCAATGATTTCTCATCACACTTAGAATCAATTTCTATATGCTTATTATGGCTTATAAGTCCTTATTCAGTCTTATCTCTAACTTCCTCTGTGTCATTTCTTATCATTTGCCTAGTTGCTCGCTTTCACCCAGCCACAGCATCCCCCTTGCTATTCTTTAAGCATCTGAGCACACTCTTTTTCCCAGGGAATTTACACTTGCTCTTCCCCTGCCCTGAATACTATTCTTTCACATACATGCATGTCAGTCTCACTTATTCACTTCATTCAGATTTCTGTTGATATACATTCTTAGCATAGTATCTTCTTTTCTGTGATATGGCCACTTATAAGAGAATTTTTTTCTAAAACAGTATCTATGTTTCTCTCTCCAATTATTCTGATTTATTTTCTTTCATAGTATTTATTACTCTCCAATATCTTGCTTTGTTTTATTTGATTTTATTAATAATCCTTTCCATACTAGAATGTAAGCTCTATAATGGTGGAGCTGGTCTTTACTATCCACTTGTGATTTTCCAACACTTATAACACAACCTACCTCATTGTACATACTCATCAAATTAATCTTCTGTTTATTACATGTTTTAGGTTTGTTTGCTCTTTGCAATAATTGGAGTATGCTCTGCTGTCTGCCCTAGTGGAAACTGTTATAAGGAGCTGATACAGCATTATTAGATATAATTTTACAGCTCCTATACTTTAGAATGCCAGAGCACCCCTTGTATTTGCATCGTGTACAAACTCTGCAGTTGTTCACAGTGGCCCTGCCAATAAGTAAAAAGAAAGGGTTGGACAGGGACTCAACTTCGAGTGTGATAAAGAGGACCAGGGGAAACACAAATTTACAGCAAGTGGAGCCTCAGCATTCTTAAGCCTACTGTTGATGATATCATGCAGGTGATAATATTAGATACCATGATCTTATTGAAAATCACTTTTTTTTTTTTACCTCCAAATAGGCAAAGTGTAACAAACACATAATTTGGGGCCACTAAAATGTGTGAGTTTAATATTTAAGAAACAGAATGTGGCAGCAGAATAATATCAAGTTAGGTAGAGAGGGTTAAACATTATGTAAAACTGGATTTATAAAATGTATTTGGAGGAATGAAAAGAAATGGCAATAACTGGCAATTTTCATAATATTTTTTTCTCTCAATGTCTTAGGAGTTGTGAGAATTTGGGAAGCTTCAGGAACAGATAAGTGTTCTATGTGTATTTTCTTTCCTCTGTCCCTATGCAATAAGGTAATAGAGATTTCAAATTGAAATATGCCTTGAAGTTATCAGGAGAGAAGAATCATCAATTTTAAAGTCTTCCCCTGTTTTTCTTTCTACTGTCCCTCACATCATTTTATGCCCTGGACCATTTAATTCCCACTTTTCTAGGTCTCTATCACTCATCTCAACTCTCTCTAATCTCTCTATGTTGGCATTTCACCTCTGCTTTCCTCCCATTAAACCTACTACAAGGCCCACAAATCATGTCCTCTGGTGAGTCATTTATCTTCTTTACTTCATTTTTATCATCTATAAAATAAAAATACTAGCAATCTTTTATGTATTTTACAAATACAGTATGGCATACAACAAATAATGTATGTGGAGACTGATGGAAGATGCTATGAAGATATCAGAAGATAAGAAATGTGAAGGAAGCTAGATCACCAAAAGAGCTGTCACTAAGAGAAGAAGATGGCCAATTAAAAGTCTAAAGAAAAAATATAAAGAGTAGATAGTTGGAAGCAGGTGGTGGAGAAAGTGACTGCTCTTAATAGCCTAAGGGAACACTATGGAAATTAATGGGACATCCTGGGAAGCTGCAAGATAAGCACAAGTAAATATAATCTTTTTGCTCATCGGGGAGAGTTAGGCACTGCGATGAGCTAAATATATGCTATTATTTATATGCACTGGAAATTGGTTAGTAAAAGCATAGGCTGGCTTACTTACAGTGAACTAGAAATTAGAATCAAGTAATGATTGCTGCTGCTGTGTTTGTGCTTAAGTGGAATTACATTATGATTAGGTTAATAGAATAATATATAAGTGCAACATCTATTGAAGGCCAAAGCTCTCACTCTCATCAAAGGAGTAAGATTATGAGCAAGAAATAATAGGCAATTAGAGTTTAGCAACTACTACTCTCAGGAGATCCTTGTTCAAGAGCCAACAATAGAGGTTGTTCAGAACAGGCAAATGAATGACTCAGAGTAGAAAAAAATAGTCTCCTGGCCTAAGGCTGTGGCTTTCTGTACCTCTCTCAGTAAAATACATCTGAGGAAATCCCAAGGAAAGTCAAGGAAAATTGCACATATCAGGTTATGATATAAACAGATCTCCTGACTCTTTTTCAGAGTTAGATACTAAGATTTCAGACTATAGCTCCTTCTTAGGGATAAAATCACTAGGGGAATTCCTCTAACTTATTTAGGGACTACTTCTGGGTGAGAAGTATTATACCAACTATATTTGTGCACTACCTTTGTTACGCAGGCTTTGATGTGCAAAGAAATAAACTCCAAGGAAACAAATTAAAATTATTTTTCAATTTTACACATTGATTAGATACAAAAGCTGTATCTCTATTATGCCAGGAATCTACATTCCAAATTCCTTAAAATTGAAGTCTTTTCTTTTGTTGATCATTATCAATAATTTCTTCTCTAAAAAGAATTTTTTAATGTTTAACACTAACTCAAAACCTGGCATTAAAAAGTGAACATTGCAGAATTACATTTTGGTTTGTCTTAGATGAAGTAAAAGATACATATAAGGAGTTAAAAATCAAATAACTATTATGTCCAATTTTATCTGAAAATTTAATGCTGTTTAGTTATATGAAAAAATTTATAGAAATGATCCAGGTAGTATAGAAATCAATTTCTTTTTCAAAATGTTAGAATATTGTGAACATTTTTCTAAATCAACTTAATGGATTTAATTTTTTAAAGTATTATTTTGTAATATGTATTGTATTAAATCTTGGAGTTCTATTTTGCTCTATAGTGTAAAATTGAATTAATATTTATTTCTATTGGTCCATTCACTTAAGAAACATTTATGGAGTTCCCACTATGTAATAGGAGCTGTCTTAGGTCATGGGGTTAACTAAGAAAGCAATTTTTCTGTTCTCCTAGAGCTTATGCCCTTGTAGTGGGATGTGTGAAATCTGGATTAGATAGGTAGATAAATAGATGTATAAATAAATATAGAAGTCATGATGATCATAAATAAGGAAGTAGAGCACTTGGTGGGTTACTTTAGGTTGAGTACTCAACCTAACCTTTATGTTATCCATAAACTTTGACCTGATTACAACATCTGGACAAAGAATATTCTTATCAGGGAGTGACAATGACAAAGCATGAAGGCAAGAACTAGCTAGATTTTAGGAAACGGGAGAAAAGTGAGTGTAATGGGAACAAAGTAAGCACAGTAAAGAATGGTATGACATGAGCTTGGGGAGTAGTTAGAAACTAGTTATAAAGGGCCTCTTACGACAGCATGGGAGCTTGATTTTATTCTACATTCTGTGTTATATCAGTTGTATATTCCTATGTGACAAATCACTCCAAAACTTAATGCTTAAATAAAAATGATAATTTATTTTGCTTACAAATCTTCAGTAATACATGTAACATCAGCTGAAGTGATTCAGCTGGGAGCTAAAAGATTCAAGATGGTTACTCACATGACTGTCAAATTGGTACTGGTTGTCAGATGCCAGGTCAATCAGCCTGTAGCCAAGGGCCTACATTCTTCTTCACATGGGCCTCTCCACAGCAGGTCTCTTGGGGGTATGCAAGCAAAGTGGCTAGGTTTTAAGAGCAAGCATCCTAAATAAACTAGAAGAATATATTATGCTCTCTGGCCTACTCTCAAATGTCATGGAATTAATGGTCACAATCCTGCCCAGATTCAATGGAAAGGAAAGCCCTCTTGATGAGAACAGCATTAAAGGCATATTGTAAGAAAAAAATTGTGAGATAGGAAGTCTCGTTACAGCCATCAATGAAAAATATAATCTACCACGATCTATCTTCAGGCCACAATAATTTATATCCCTCCTCCCACATGCAAAATATAGTCATTCCTCCAAGACTGAAAAATCACATTCCATAATTACATCAGCTTAAAGTCCAGAATCTTGCCATCTAAATAAGATCGAGGTACAGGTGCATAATTCCTCCAATACAGTTCCTTGGGCATTCGTTCTTATAATGTATCACAATAATAAGTTATATACCTGACCTAAAGAGATAATTTTTCTATTTCTCCAAGTACCCAAAATAAAATTGTGGGATAGGTATTGGATAATTTCTGTAGATATTCCCATTCAAAATGGTGGGAAAATAGAAGGAACATAGTAGTCCTTGGTCCATATCAATTCTGAAATGCCAGGCACAAGTTGCCAGTTCTCTGATTAGAGTTTATTCATACTCCCTGAGAGCTGTTCTCTGTGGCTCTTTGCTGGACTCCATGAGCTCTTGATTCTCCCCTCTGAGTCCATCTTCCTTTTCCCTAAGCCTTCCTAAGCCTATTTCCTGCCTGTAAAAGTTTGAAACCTCCAGGCCATTTCTTAATTTGTGCTGTTTCGTTCTTTTTTGTATTACAGTACAATTCTTTTAATTTTGTGGGATTTCTGTGTATTAATAAATAATTCACTCCATCAGACAAAAGCTGTAACCATAGATCTTTTCAAGATAAGCCATTCTTTTCTTCGACCTTGCCATAAGACTTCTGTTAGAAAACATCCTTAAGATTTTTGTAGGCCTCATTATATAATGGAGAAGACATATAAAGTACAATATCATGATCCTTAGAAGGGCATTTTTCTGTTTGAAAGGTTCTGAGAGGAACCATTTTAGGTTTCTCTGAAGTCTTAGCAATAAGTTTTAAAGTACAACTGATCTTCTCCCGTAAGCCAGACCTTAATTTAAATATCATTTACAATCTAGAGAAATTAGGAAAGAGAAACAGATTTATTTTCAAACTTAGGAAGTTCTGGAGCCTTTATAATTAAAGTTAATTTTTTAGCTCAATCCTTTCCTATCAGATTTTATCATAGGCATTGAAAAGAATCTAAGTAACACGTTTGATATTCTGCCTGAAAATTCTCCCTAGCTTGATCATCAGTTTCATTAGTACACTTCTTATCTTCTCTGTTACTTCAGGTAATAGTGTTGTCAAAATTTATACCTACTACTATACATCTTCCAATCATATTTTCCTTTCTATATTTTGAGCTATCAGAGACAGCTTCCTCAAGATTCTTTAAGCTTCTGGTAACACTTTGCCAATGACTTTCTGGCTTTTTTATAACCTTTCCCAAAGCCAGTGCTACATATTTAAACATTTTTACAGCAACACTCCGCTTTTAAGCACCAAATTTGTGTTAGTTATCTATTACTGTATTTAAAAAAAAACTATCCCAAAACTTAATAACAAAACAGCAGCAAAAATTTCCTTTGCTTGTAATTCTGCACCTGGGCAGGGCTTGGTTCGGATAGCCCACCTCTATTACAGTTGACAAAACAGCTTACTTACAAGGCTGGCAAAGTCATACTGGCTATTGGTTGGGAACTTAGCTGAACCTAGGAGCCAGATCCTCTCCATATGGTGCTCTCCACAGGCTACATGGGCTCATTCAGGCATAAGGACTGGGTTCAAAGCAAGTGTTGGCCAGGAACAGTGGCTTACACCTATGATCCTAAAACTCTGGGAGCCCAAGGTGGGAGGATTGTTTGAGCCCCAGCATTGAAGGCTGCTATGAGCTCTGCTCATATCACGAAACTCCAGCCTGGGAGATAGGGGACGACCTCATCTCTGGGGGAGGGGGAGAAGTAAGCAAGTGCCCCAAGAGACGTAGACATGGTTGTTTTAACTGAATCATATGGTCATGAATATTTAAAGGGAGGGGACATAGACTCTTACCTTCCAGTGGTAGTAATATCAAGTTACATTAAAAGAGGAAAATGTGGAATGAGAGACTTTGTTGCTGCCTTCTTTGGAAAATAAAATTCGATTAAATGAAAAGACATTGAATCACTTTGAGCTAGATTAGTAATGTGATCTGATTTTTGTTGAAAAAGATCACTCAGGCTACTAATGTATATGATAGATTAATGTGTGTCAAGACTGGAATTAGGGAGACTGTTAAAGTGATTATTTCCATAGTTTAGGAAAGAGATAACAGCAGCTTACATAGAGAGAAGAAGTAAAAATGGAGACAAGATTAGAGATATGTTGTAAAGTCATAATCAATGGAAATACATTAGATGCAGTCATTGACAGAAAGAAAGAAATCAAAAATTACTTCTAAATTGTGCACTTGAGAAATCATGTGAATTGTAATTCTACTCACTGAGATAAAGAAGATTGGGGAAGAAACAAATTTTATGTTATATTTTAGTAGGAGAAGAGATCAAGAGCTTGGCTTTGTATATTTTGAGTTCCTTATTAAATATTCAAGTGGAGATGTAAAGTAAGCCATTACCTATATTTGCCTAGAATTCAGTGTATCGCAAGAAAATAAGGATAGAAATGCAATGTGGTGGAGTAGAAAGGGTCATCCACATGTAAATGTAAATGCCATGGGTAATAAAGAAATAAAACAGTTTAGATAATGTATATAGAAAAGAATAGGTAGCCCAGGGTCCTGGAACTCTCTAATATTAAGATGCTGGGCACAGAAATAGGCGCCGATTGAAGAGAATGAGAAGGGATAGCCAGTGTAGGTAGAGGAAATCCAAAATCCCCATTGTAGAAGCCAAGACAAGTGTTTTGCCTACTATAACTGTGTAATAAAAACACTCCAAAACTTAGGTAATTAAAAAAAAATATGCTGTTAAGTGGCAACCTGAGCAGGGCTCTACTCCACTCCACTCTAAGGAACAGCTTAAAGACAAGCTGAAATCATGTGAAAACTTGCTTCCTCACTTAACTGTCTGGTGCCTGTACTCACATGTGGAAGCTGGGCCAGCTGGCGTTTCCAAAGCATCTTTGTCTATCACTAGGTAGTACCTCCATGTAATTACTCCAAAATGGTAGTTTCAGGGTAGCTGGATTTCTTATATATCAGTTTTGGGCTTGCAAGTTGTGTGTCCCACAAGAGAGAGCCAGGTGGAAGCATATCACTTCTTTTAACTGGTATCATAGGCCATCCAACACTACATTTACCACATTTTATCAGTCAATGTAATTTCAAAGGTCCAAGGAGTGAAGCGGGGGGGGGGGGGGGACAAAGATGCTATCTCTCAATGCAGAAAACATACGACCCCCCCCTCCCGCCCCCATCTCTCAATGTTACTTTTCTAGAATAGCATGTGGGATATGGTGCAGTCATGTTTGGAAAATATAATTTGCCACAACGAATAAAGTAATCAAATAAGGTCAGCAGTATCAGATTCCATTAATATATCTAGTAAACTGAGTCTATGAAAATGACCACTGGATTTTCTCACTATTAGAGGTCACTCATGACCTTAGCATGAGCAATGTAAATTGATGAAAATCAGCTTAGGGAGAAGTAAAAGGGAAAGAGTGATAAGAATATGAGAATATTGATTATAGATGACCTTTTGAGAAATCTTTCTGTTGAGAGGATCTAAGCTGGAAATATATATAAGTTCAATAAATCTTGTTTTTAAAGATGGGAAATATTTGCATGCTCATGGAAATCATTTAAGAGAGATATTGATGATGTTGGGGGAAAAAAAAAAAAGAGTAGTAGCAGGCACAGAGTCTTTGAGAAGAAAAGTGAGCCAGAGATTCAGAGTGCTATACAGTTGAAGGAGTTGAACTTTTATGGGAAAGTGGACTTTATTTATAGCCTCCTGAGGGAAATTAGAAAGTTTAGTAAAGATGCACTATTCAAGGGAAACAAAATTATGTTTTTGTGACTATAGTGGAAGAAAACCCAACCTAAGAAATTAGCAACATTATTTTTGATTCATGTATTTTTAAGTTTGAAATTAAGGTAACAGCCATCACAGGCAAGATCACACAATTATTCCTCCATTTTAATCATATCACCCCCTCCAGTGATCTGAAAGGAAACTCTACCCTTTTCTGATTTAACTCATCTTCACTCTGCTAACTCTTTAGTTCCTGTTTTTCTGAAAAAATAAATAAATAAAAAGGTTAGCTGAAAGAATACTAAGTAGAAGTCAGCCAAATTAGATTTTGGTCTTTGGTCTGCTACTGATTTAGTTAGAATTGACAATTCAATTTTCTTGGTTTTCAGTTTCTTCATCTTTTGGAATGGAATTTTTGTACAACATAAGGTTAATAAAAATAATACCTTGCATTATATAACAATAAATTTAATATTTTTAGATACATCCTTTTTGCTCTGAATTATTAGGCTCCAAGAGAAGATGTAAGTTTAAGATAATACTAAATTCATAGTTTTAATGCTTTATGTTTTAACCTCATATGCAATATATTCTTTACAATATTAATGTGTAGGTAATCTTATGGTTTATATGTGAATGTTTAACTTTCACCATTAGGTTGTCTCATAAAATCAGAAAAGTTTGCCTTTTCTTTTTATCTTTTTTTCCCCTTTAAAGTCTTGAAAGCCTATAGCACAAACATAATATGTGTGGTGGTACGAGAGGCAGTATATCAATATACAGACTTTTCCTTTCTTTTCTAGATATTTTGAATCTATTAAGTCCTTTTATGCTAACAACATGTGATAGGTGTTATTTCTGCAGTGATTAAAACTGAGTTACATCCTAGCAATCATTCTTGTGATAAAAAAAATAAAAATAAAAATAAAAAAAATAAAACTGAGTTACAAAGAGGTGAACTAAGGTCAAACAGCTGGTAATTTCAGATGCAAAGTTCATTGTCTCAACCACTAATCTGAACTGCCTCTCTGAAAATGATGAAGTTATTGATGATGATATGATTAAGAAATGATGCTGACAATTGTATAGCTGAGAGTTAATTTAAAAACTAAGGTTTAATTCTAAGAATAAAATGCTTAAATCAAGGCAAAAGAGAGTTAAGCACAGGAAATTAGCTTGCAAATGGTATAGTGACTCCATAATATAAGGAGAGTGGCAGGGGATGAAATTAAGTAACCAGTTTTCTGAAGGCAGGGTATTAAATACAATCTCTTTCATGCTATTAATGATGTAGGACTAGTCAAAATTAGATTGCTAAACAAAATCAACTTCTTTGATAGTGAATCCACAAATCTAATCAAATCATTTTCAAATGTGAGAATACATTTAATCCCTATTTATAGCAAAACCCAAAGTTAATTTTAATTAGCGAAGAATGAACATGCATAACTGTATTAGTCAGAATTCTTCAGAGAGCAGAACCAATAGGAGATACCTATACCTACAACTGCTCCTATAGATAGATATTAATATATATAGAGAGAGATATAGACAGATAGACAGACAGATAGATAGATGTAGTATAAGAAACTGGCTTCAGCAATTGTGGAGGCTGAGAAGTCCCAAAATCTGCAGTTGGCAAGTTGGAGACCCAGAAGAGCTGACGTATAGTTCCATTCTGAGTCTGAAGGCCTGAGACTGAAGAGTGTAATGGTGTAATGTTCCAATCTAAAATCCATAAGGCTCTAGACCAGGGGTGGGGGAACCTACAGCCTTAAGACCACATGTGGCCTTCTAGGTCCTAAAGTGTGGCCTTGTGACTGAATTTAAATTTTATAGAAGAAATCCTTTTATTTTTATTAATACATTTTTGCCCATTTTTTATATTTATATTTTATTCTTAAAAAGAAGGCATTTAAAATACCAAAGAATAAAATAAATTTCAATTAAATAATCTTCCCAGATTAACTGGCATAATTAGAACATTAGTAAGCCATAAGGGCTAAATTGAGATCTGCAACACTCATGATTTAGTTCTAACTCCCCCCATGTGACTGGCACCACTACTGCACAATGCTCGTTCATGAGAGTTTATGAGGGTTGAGTACGCCAGTCTATTATCAGCTTTTGACAACAGCTCACTGTGTTTCTATTTGAAGTGCAATTTGTGAATAGTTGCACAGCTTGACAGTATTTTTAAATTCTAACAGCCCATGATGTAAAAGAGGACTAAGAGAACACTGAAGGAAGAAAACAGATTTTTCAACAAGGATTGAGAATTGCAATATTATCTTGTTTCTGCTAAAGATAAGATGATTTGCTTGCTTTGTGATACTGCAATATCAACATAAAAGAAATCCAATTCTCATCAGCATTATAATACTCATAAGGACCACAAATATTTCAATTAGAGGGAGAGGCACCAAAGATTGTGTTGCAGAAATTAAAAGATAAAAAGCAAAAGCAAAGGCAACTCTTTCAAGCAGAAATAAGATGTGGAAATAATGCCAGTGAAACAACTTATAAGGTAGATTATATACTCAGAAAAAGAGGAAGCCATTCAGTGATGTAGAAATTGTGAAAGAATGCATTGTCAAAATTATAGAATGCTTAGACATCCAATAATGTTTCAAGATACACATAATTGCCTCTTTCAAGTAGAACCATAATTGATTGGTAGCATGAATTAGCCTTCAACTTAACAGAATAACTTCATGTAATATGTCAAAAAGAATACATACATACATACATATATATATATATATATTCAATTGCTTTGGATGCATCAAATGATACTGCTGACTAGGCACAGGTTTTATATTTCATTCAGGTCATAACAAGATTTTCTTTGCTACAAAAAGTTGCTCACTTTGGGCACTCTCACAAGTAGAACACAGGGAATAGATATCTTCAACAACTTTCAAGATAAATGTCATGAAATTGGACCAAATTTGAAAAATTTAGTGAGTGTACGTATAGACAGTGTACCTTCCAAGACAGGAAAACATGAAGGGCTTATTCTATAGATTTAAAAGGTATTTTTTTTATTTTTTTTTATTTATTTTTATTTATTTTTTTTTAGGGAGAGCCACAAAGTTGTAATTTTTTTTATTTTTATTTTTTATTTAAAAGGTATTAACAGATCCAGATGCTCTCATTTATTTTCATTGTATCTTGCATCAGTGAAATCTCTGTGCTAAAGCTACTACTTTAAATGACAGTCTGCAACAAGTTACAAGTATTGTTAACTATATTTGTGCAAATGCAACACAGCATCCTCAGTTTCATGCTGAAGTTGAAAGATGAGGTATGCAGTATTGGTTTGCCCTATCATTCTAATGTGTTGGCTGTGGCAAGGACAGGTGTTAGCCAAAATTTTATTTCTGTGAGAACAGGTAGTCATGTTTTATGAATAACAGAATCATCAATGTGAATTATTGAAAGAAAATTTCTTTAGAAATGAAGCATTTCTGTGTGATATCATGTCAAATCAAATGACTTGAATATTTCTTTGCAAGGTAAAACGAAGTCTGTATATGCTATGTTGCCAAACAATTGAAGCATTTAAAAAAAATCTATCTTTCTTCGAAACGCTTCTTCTTCAAAAGGAAATTTCAGGTGAACATTTTCCCAAGTTAGCAAAAATCATTGATGAGCAGGATGTTATATGTGAATCATTTGAAGAATAGCAGCTGTTATAAACCTATTAATTGGAGAACACAATGAACATTTCACTGACTTTGAGAATAATCACATCACACTCACCTTAGCATTTCAGCCTCACTTAGTTGTTATCACCAAGGCACCTAAGGAACTACTGACCAAACTGATTGAGCTCTCAGTAGATGACATTGTAAAGTCATTGTTTGATACTAAGAAAGACTCTATTGAAATATGGGGAAATGCAGTAGAATACCCATGCCTTTAGCAACGTGACTGAAAAATGCTTCCTTGCTTTCCAACCACTTACTGCTGTGAATGTACATTCTCCTGCCTAACTCAAATCAAGATGCCCTAAAGGTCACAAATGACTGATATCCATCTAGAGAACCAGCTGAAAATGTGGACCTCTATGCTGTAAATCAAACATTCAAATGCTTTCCAACACAAAGCAGACACACAAAGTCATTAAACGTTAGTTATCTTAAAATTAACAAATAGTTTTCATTTTTGAAATTAAGTACATAGTAGTTAGATTTTACAAAATGATGTACATTTTTAAGTATATCTAACTGAACTTTTTTGAATGATAGCTATATTTGATTAAAACTAAATTAATGCAGATTTTTAACATGAAAAGTTTCCCCATTCCTGTTCTAGATCCAAGAACCAATATCTCAGTCTGAATTCCAAGACAAGACCAATGTCCCAGCTAAAGCAATCAGGCCGGAGGAGTTTCCTCACACTCAGCCTTTTTGATCTATTCAGGTCTTCAGTTGATTGGATGAGGACTACATGTATTAGGGAAGGCAATCTGCTTTACTCAGTATACCCATTCAAATGTTAATCTCATCTAGAAACATCCTTGCAGATGACATACCCAGAATAAAGTTTAGAAAAATGTATGGGCACCCCATGGCCCCATCAAGCTGACACATAAAATTAACCATCACAATAATATGATGGTGTTATTAAAAATTAGGAATAGGAGATTTTCATTGATTATCCTACAAATTTAAGACAAATATATGTGTATTTACTAATTTAATGAGGTAAAATTTGCATATAGTTAAATGTATAGATCTTGAGTTTACAGTTCAAGTGAAACCACCAACCCAATAAAGAAAAAGAACATTTCCATCATTCAGAGAGCGTAGGCCCTCTTCCAGTCAATATCCACAATCCTAGGTAACTACTTTTCTCATATCTGTCATCATAGATGTGTTTTGCCTGTTCTTGAACTTCATGTAATGACTATGCAATATGTAATTTTGGCACTATTCCCATAATGTGAAACCCAGAATATTTCTCCGCCACTCCAATGGTCCTTCCATTCCTTCTCCCCTAATTTCAGTAACTTTACCTTTCCCCTTTTCATGATGTTTTAAATCCTTATGATTCTTAACACTATAAGGAGAGGATTGGTATATACCTACATAATGAGTGCGATGTGCACCATCTGGGGGATGGACCCTTGAAGCTCTGACTCAGGGGGGGCGAAGCAAGGCAGCATACTTAACCTAAACATTTGTATCCCCATAATATGCTGAAATAAAAAAAAAAAAAAGGAAAGTCACCTAAGTACGGACTTTTTTTTTTTTTTTTTTTTGAGACAGAGTCTCACTTTGTTGCCCAGGCTAGAGTGAGTGCCATGGCATCAGCTTAGCTCACAGCAACCTCAAACTCCTGGACTCAAGCAATTCTCCTGCCTCAGCCTCCCAAGTACCTGGGACTACAGGCATGTGCCACCATACTTGGCTAATTTTTTGTATATATATTTTTTAGTTGGTCAATTAATTTCTTTCTATTTTTAGTAGAAACGGGATCTCGCTCAGGCTGGTTTCAAACTCCTGACCTTGAGCAATACGCCCACCTCAGCCTCCCAGAGTGCTAGGATTACAGGCTTGAGCCACAATGGATTTTTAATCCCTTAAAAGTCAATCTCAGAGAAGCCCTCAACTCTACCACTTTTTAAAAAATGTATCTGCAGTCAAATGTCCATCCACTACTAGATCTATAATCACATTCACATTTTTAGCAATTAATGAAGAGGATCCTTCTTAAATCTTTCTTTCTATTCAGGTCCCACTTAAATTTCCATACCACCGAATTTCTTGACCGTATTAGAGTGCCACTCATGCTTCGGTGCTTCAGTTTCCTATACATTGCCATTAAATTTATTCCCATTGGATTTCTGCTCCTCTCCTTTCCCTGACATTTAAATCCCAAAGGTCAGACATTCAATGCCTAACATATGCCAAATCAAAGGTCAAATTTCTGTGTCATCAGATGCCATTATCAGCCACCAAGTGCTTCCCAATTTCAGTATTTCCATTTTCTATCCAGACATTAAATCTAGATCCCCAGAATTTTAGCCTTTCTTTTTATTTTTTTTATTACACTTATAATCTTTGAGGATTGTCATTAAATAAGAGCTTTGAATAACTATTTTTATGCTGATCAGTGCTAAAATCTTAGCTCTAACAAGTTTTCTGAGAACTATGTATTTCAACTGCCTACTTGACATTCTGCAACAGACTTTTCAAATACAAATGTACCCAAACTGAACTTCCCTTCCAAAGTCCACTCTATCTCCTGTAATTCCTTTTTCTGTAACTTCCATCCACCTAGTTATTCTTTATTTTAACTGATCACCATTTATGTGCACATGTAGTAGTAACATTCATCAGATGTCGGGCAGGTTGGGGGGGATTGGAATATTCACACCTAATGGGTGCTGTGCACACCATTTGGGGGATGAAGCTCTGACTTGGGTGGGGCAAAGACAGACTTGAAGCTCTGACTCTGGTGAGGCAAAGACGGAGCTTCAAGCTTGCAAATCAAACAGAAGGTGCGCACCACACCCATTAGGTGTGTCTATACCCATCCCCTTCTCACCTCTTCATCTGCCTAACACCCGATGAATGTTATTACTATATGTGTACTTAAGAGTTGACCACTTAATACCAATTTGTGTATAGCATGAAGTTCTACTCAATAATTTAAAATATTCAAAGGCAATTGCCTTTGCCCCACCAGAGTCAGAGTTTCAGGTATGTCCACTGCATTAAGTAAGTGTGTGTATACCCATCCTCTCCTCCAAATTAAGAAGGAATTTGTAACTGATTTACTAAAGTCATGCAAGGTTCAACTTATACAGTGTTTAACATGAAAAATTTCCAAATTTATATATTAGAATATTTAACAATAAAATCCTGACCTGGCTCTTTTAAAAAATTATAATATTTGATAAGAATGGCACAACATTCATATCAGTAGTTGACTGCTGGGGTTGTGATTTCTACCTGCAGATGCACCAGTTGCCTTTATCTTTTCTTAACTCGAGCAAGCTCATTTCCTCAAATTCTGTTTCATTAATTTATGTAATATATCTAGGTCATATAGACACATGTGAGACTCTTATCTAGAGAATATCCTTGATTTCACTGATATGAAAATTGAGATATTTTTATGAAATAGATATGAAAATAGATAAGAAAATTGAGATATAATTGAGTCTTAGAGATATTAATGATAATAATATTACTCTTATTGTAACTATATGTTATATAACTATATATAACTATACTTATGTAATAATAACTATATATTACTTAAAATAACTATATATATAACTATACTTATGTAATTTTACTATTGTAGGAACTATTCTAAAGAATCTATATATATCACCTAATTTAGTTCTCAAATTGACACTGTAAGGTAGTTACTTTACTATTGTTTTTATAAAGGTATTGTAATTTTCAGTCTAATAATTTTTAATGACATTCTAGATATAGTCTTCTGATCATTGATTTTGCTTCCAGGATAAAATTGGAATATCATGCCCAGCCACTTAAGCTGAGGTGGGAAAAGGACTAAACCTAAGTGTTAGGTTATTCAATAATGCAATTGATAAGAAAAATAAGAATCCTAGGAAAAGGCAAATATTTTAGTTTTTATTTGTCTGGAAAGTTCTTCCATCTTTTTTTTCTGATATTAGTACTTTCTTTTGTTGTTACAACAGGGATGTTCACATGACTTAGGCTTTTCAGACCCAGCAAATGGTCCATCTGTGATCACATGACAGGAGCCACAGTCTTTTACTGGGATTGATTTCTAGGTCCTGTTGGAAAGACGTTTTCTTCAGCTTCCTCCTAGGATGCTAAGTAGGCAAATATGAATTTGGTACTGGCAGTGTTCACTTTCCCCCAAAGTAGAGAAGGCCTGTCTGCAGCATGTAACTGAAGAACTACAAAGGAAAAAAAAGACAGGAAATGTTGAGGTGGAGTTCAGAGGTGGTGGTGGAATATCCAGCTATGGAAACCACTATTTCCCTTTAATTCTGCTTATGCTAGTTTATTTTATAATTTCGCCATTTGTCATTGCTATAATATCGATTAATACAGTAGGAAATCAGACAACCTGAAACTCTTGGGAAAACAGGTGGCAGTCCTAAAGTTAAACTGATATAAAGACAAAACATTTAATTACCAGCTAAATACAGAGTCCTAAGAAATCTAGTTCAGGAGATTCAGGACTGGGGCACACATCCAGGAGTTCAAAGTAGGGCCACACAAACCTTGAATTCTGAGTAGGATGGGTGGAAAGGGATACAGCCCCTACAGAATTAAACAATATATTCCTGTAGCTTGAAACCACAGTTAGCACTGCCTGAAGATATTAGTTTCCAGAAGGTAGAAGGGACACAGATTGTTAAAATCTGAGAAACAAGGCTGATTTCACATCCACCTAGCAATGCCATGGCGAATCAATCTTAAGAGAACAAGAGAGGATCTGGAATTGCACAAAACTATTACAATTCAATTAACTGTGAAGAAGAGGTAGCACTGCCAGTAAACACTTGTATGTATTTCTGGGGAATAGCTGAAACAGGTAGCAGTATGTTGTATATTACATATTATGCAGTAACAGTATATTATATATTAACATTAATGATTACACATTATTTAATAAATAAAAACAATGAGAACCGTCTTTGAGCTCCAGGCTGATTTAAAGAAAAAAAAAATTCATAAGTATTATGGAAATGAGTTGGAAAATAAACATTGAATGGACCTTAACTGATCTCATTATAGCAAATCTACTAATTGTGGACATGACATAAAAAGATTCCAGACCCACTTACCTCTTTTCATCTATTTTAACCCTTCCTACACATAGGTCTCCTATAACCTGGCTTTGCCTCTTAACTCCCATTTCTTACTTTGGCCCACTTGGATTTTATGATCAGTGTTTCCTTTGGTTACTTTTCCTATGGACAGTAAATGCCAACCCTCTACCATGCTCTTTCTATTGGGTCATTGACTCCTTACTAATTCAAGACAGAAAAGAGACTGAATAAATATGAATATAGATTTACAGAAAAATCCAAGCACAATACAAAAACTGGAACTGAAGATTAGCTAATAAGACAATTTTTACTCTTTCAGACAATAGCAAGAAAATCTGAGAAAGAAAAATCAAAACCACACAAATGAGATTATGCAGTAAAGACAGCCATAGAAACAATTCATGCTGACTTTTTGTTTTTAAAGAGGCAAAGTGAATAGAAATTCCAGCTGAGTATCGTTCATTTAAATTTAGCATTTTTAAGAATTAATAGAGACCATCAATTTACTCTTGCTAATGGCTCAAAATGCTTATATTGATGTTTTGAATTGTGTTCACTCTCATTCCTTTTTGGAGGTTATTGGGGAAAAACAAAGTGTCTACAAGCTTTTAATAGAACAAAGAGTGTATCTGTCAGCTATACCCACGAATTTAGGCATTGGTGCCTCTGATCATCAATTTACTTTAGCTTTGCTCCTGACTCACTAGAATGTTAAGTACTCAAGGGATTAAATTCCAGTCCCTTGGGGTTCTGTACACAAATAGGCTGATTTGGTCTTGTAATCAAATGAGATTTGTTTTACAAGAAGATGCGAGCACAATTACTGAAACCAAACACAAATAGAAAGAGGAGCAAGTTGCCAAACCAAAAAAAGTGTCAGTGTTTTAGAACAGGGAGATAAAGACTGTCTATAATAGGGCATCCACTGTGAAGGAGACAAATATCTGCCCAATTCCTGAAGAAAATCCTTTTTTAAAATACTAGTCATTTCATGAAGTGCAGTTATATAACCCTATTTGAATTCTCACCTCTTTTTATTCCCTACAAACATAGTTATAGATTAATTCCATGGTACAAAGTTCCCCAGAAGAGCTTATACATAAAATAAATAACAATACATACAAAAAGTTGTGGGACTATTGGAGAAATATAAACAACTCTTTTCTTTTCATCCTAATATATTTTCCAATATTTTGTATTTTTCTAATTTATGTTCACATCTAGAAACTGTTGGAGAGGAAAGTTCTAAGGTTTAAGGTTCTATTTAAGGTTCTATTTAATTTAAGGTTCTATTTAATTGCTTTACATACAGATCTCATGAGAAAGTTAGATAATTTAATGTTAATTTATTTTCTATTTATTTTATTTTTCTTTCTTTTATTCGGTTTCAAATGAGGCTTATATTTTCTATATTAACCTAGTGTGGTGTATATTGAAAGGTTTATAAAACAGTACAGAATTTTATAATAGCATGATATATAAATACTAAAATAATATGAATAGCAATAAAAAAGCCTAATATCATCAAAGAGATATTTCCAAAGTAAAAACTAAGAATACCTAGAACTAATTAATTCTTGATTTCTTCCTGAAATTCTTTTAGAAATTTTTAATGATTATTTTTACACTTTGAAAATGTACAAAAATCTGTTTTAGAGCTTCCTAAAAGGGAAAACTTTAAAGAATAACACTACTATTTTTTAAATCTCACCCAATGACTATGCAAGTACCTGTGAAATTTGGCTAGAAACTTTTCATTCTAGCTTATTTTAATCAGTTGTTCTCGTACAGTAATAAGCTTTAATATTTTTATGAAATATTTTCTTAAAACCCATTGAATATCTTCTTTTGGATGATTTTTAAACACGTTAAGAAATCCTAAATGCTAAGGTTTAAGTCTAAAATGTGTACATTTTTATAGGTGATATGTTTACATTTTTTCCAAGAACTTACAAAGTGACAGAAAATTTTTCAGACTTCTTTATTTAAAACTCTATATAACACAATTTTTTTTCCATCAAGCACTTACTTTTTCACTCACTGTTAAAACTTAACTTTTATTAATACTTCTCAGGAGCAGATTGTGCTCTGTGATTGATTTTTAGCAAATATTTTCTAGTTATTATACAACTAAATAAAACACTTTCCATTATAAAAAGTTCACCTGATATTAAACACTCTCATTTGTAAATTAGCAGCTTATCTTTAAACTAAAAAAAAAAAATCAGTTCATACTTTTTCTAAATATCTATACTGGCAGGGCATGCTTATGATCCCAGTACTTTGGGAGAAGGAGGTGGGAGGATTGCTTGAGCCTGGGAGTTTGGGGTCACAGTTATCAATGATCACACTACTGCACTCCAACCTGGGTTACAGAGCAAGATCCTGTCTCTGGAAAAAAAATAAAGAGAGAGAGAGAGAGAAAAGAAGAAAGAAAAGGAAAGAAAGAAAGAAAGAAAGAAAGAAAGAAAGAAAGAAAGAAAGAAAGAAAGAAAGAAAGAAAGAAGGAAGGAAGGAAGGAAGGAAGGAAGGAAGGAAGGAAGGAAGGAAGGAAGGAAGGAAGGAAGGAAGGAAGGAAGGAAGGAAGGAAGGAAGGAAGGAAGGAAGGAGGGAAGGAAGGAAGGAAGGAAGGAAGGAGGGAAGGAAAAGAAAGAACGTTTAAATTATCAGCAGACCTCTATGTGTTCAGATAACTGTCATGGTCTTGATCCATCCATCTATACCAATATTATTAAGTATTGGAATTTTTTATACTATTTGAGATTATGAAATCTATAACTCTATTTAATGAACAAAATCTGATTAAGACAAATCAACTCCTTTTGATTGTTGGATGCTCTCTCAGGCTACCTTGTTTATTACCTAAGCTTATACAGCCTGACTATCTGATAAATGGTCCAAGAAAAACACCAGTGTCAATCCTTGTGTTAAATATTTTAAGCAAAATCCATTTTTTCTTCTTTTTTTTTTTTTTGAAAAAATAAACCAAAATAATAGAGATTATTTTTAAATCTCAGTGGGTTTTCTTCTTTGGAGATCATTGTATCAAAAAAAAAAAAAACTTGATTAATGAAAAGGAGTGATGTACTACAGAAGAAAGAAGTTTAAGGAAATAGAGCCTGACCAGAGAAAGAGAGAAAGAAAAAATAAATCCTGGATATGGGTGATATTCTCTATTCAACATACAACTTCAGAATGAAAAATTGGTACATATATAATGGAAATGAGATTTACAATGAAAGAAGAATGCAGTGATAATCACAATTGAGTAAAAAGAAAAACTCAAAGTAAAACTATTTCAGCCTATCACTTTGATTAGATTTGATTGAGATGAGTACCTGTATATGCATATGCAAAATCCAGCACTCAATTTAATTTTATCCACAACAAGTTCTCTTTCACTTAGCATGATGTTTTGGAGATTCATCTGTAATGTTGTATGTATTAGTGTCATAAACCAATTTCCACAAAATTACTGGCTTAGTGTACATAAATTTATTATTTTATAGTTCTGGAAGTCAGAAGTCTAAAATAGTTTCAAACAGCTAATATCCAGGTATCAGTTAGGGCAGTCCCTTCTGGAGGTCCCAGGGAAGTATCCATTTCTTGCTGTCTTCAGATTCTAGATGGTGACAGCATCCCTTGGTTCCTGGTTGCATCATTCCAATGTTTGCTTCTGTTGTCACATCTTCCTTCATACCTTTTTCTTCTTTCTGATCCTCTGCCTTGCTTTCGTAAAGGCATCTGTGATTATACCAAGTCTACCTAGACAACTCAAGATAATGTCTCCATCTCAAGATATTTAATTTAATCACACCTACAAAGTCCCTTTTTCCAGATAAGGTAATAGTCACAGGTTCTGGGGATTAGAATGTGGACATCTTTGGAAAGAAGGGAGGATATTACTCGGCCTACCACATCAACATACATTAGTGGTGAATGCCTTTTCTTGTTTATCATTAGAGGGATTTACCTCAACTTGTTTATTCATTCACCTATAGATGGATGTTTACATTAGTTCTGGTTTGGTGTTATTATCAAAAAGCTATTGTGAACATTAGTGTGTAAATTATTGTTTGGACATACTATTTTCATTTTTCTTAGGAATTTACCTAGGAATGAGATTTCTAGATTGTAAGGTAAGTATATTTTAATTTATGCAACAGTCAAACTTTTCCAAATTGTCTGTAGCATTTTTTATTTCCCACAACAATGCAGAAGAGTTTTACTTGCTCAGCATCCTCACCAGCAATTCAAATTCTCACATATTTTTTTCTGTCATTTATTTGTTTATTTTCCTTTCTGATAGGTGTATGGAGGTATCTCTTGGTGTTTTTCATTGCATTTCTCTAACGGAGCTATCTGCACTTCATCATGCAAGGTGATATGCAAAGGAAGCTTGTCTCTAGAAAGCAGAATCAATAAAGATAAGAAGTAGAAATGTAGAGAGAATAATCTCTTAGTTTCCTCTGGGTATACCCACAGAGATACATGCTCTAGGTTTTGGGGCCTGTCAATTTACTGCCCTTGATTTTGTGAAATTTCTAGCTTCAATCCTTATAACAAACACTATTTTATTTGTGTAAACTGGTTTAGAGAGGTTAGTGGATTTACCCAAAGATACACCTATGTCTTTGTAATGCCAAAAACTATTCTTTTTCAACTTCACTAAGCCACCTCTGAATAACTTTTCTGAAAAAATACTTATTTTGTCCTCCTTCATCTAATATCTCTATTTAATAAATTGCATTAACTCATAATCATTTTTTATAAATATAATATTCTTCTGCTAGGAAAAGTAACATTTGGTCAAAAGAACAGGTGTTTAGAGAGCAAGAAAAAGTGGTATACAAATACCAAAGATGTCCAAAAAGAGGAGATGAGATGGTGAGAGAGTTGGGGAGTATATATTTATAAAAATATGGGACTGGATATTTTGATAGCAAGGTAATTTTATATATGATAAAATCATATCATAGATAAATTAGTGTTTATATATCAAAGCTACATCAACCAGGAGATAGATATAAACACAGGAGGTACAGAAGTATAGAGACAGAAGATATAGATTAAAATTTCAGATTTACCTACCACTTGCTATGTGCTTCTTTCTTAATCTCTTGATGCTTCAGTTTCCCTAGTAATAAAATGGAGATCATAACACAACTTGCTTCTTAGAGTTGCTTTCAGGATTAAATTAGTTAAAATCTACAAAGAGTTTAGAATAGTAATTACCATATACTAAATATCTTATGTACATTAAATCAATAAAAATTCGTATAGGTAAACTTAACTGCTAATTACGTGAGGTAGGAAAAATTTTGAGGTTAAGGACTCTATCTTATTCAGTAACTAAAACAGACTAAGCAAAGAATAACTATTTGTTGATGGTAGAACTTTTTCAATAATTTTTCTTTTAAAGAAGCAAAGTTGATAATTTCCACTGATTTATTTTTCTGAAAGTATCACCTTTAAAAATTATTACTTGGAGATATTTGGCATTGATCATTCAAATGAATATCTTTGTTATGAATATTAATAAGATATTCTATTTCCTAAGTTTCACCAATAAAATATAATTCTATATTATCTGGTCATGTAGAATGTAACAAGTCATATATTATAAGAACTTTATTAATAACATCTATAAAAATAAATTATTTCATAATCCAATATACTGAATATTTCCCCAAGTGGAAGTTAGAAAGAAATTGGGAACATCTATTAATGCTTTCAAGCAAAAGCTAATGGATTAAGGTAAAATACATTGGAATAATGCTTTGTTGAATATATGATTTTGAACTAAATTTTGTTGCTTTTAATTTATTTAACTTTATAGTTTTCTGTGATTTCTTATTTTCAATGAACATGATAATTTTACAATAAAAATATGCATACAAAATATGTACCTATGTACACATACACACACACACACACACACACACTAGCTGGGCTGCTATTGCTCTGAAAAAAATCATTAACCATCATTACATTAACATTCTCTAAGCTATTTGCTCTACAACGTGCTACTGAGACTTGCTCCTATTACAATCAGTCAGGTTGAATATCAGCACCTGCATATTTGAGCATTTTTGCTTTTGTGACTTTCATTTTGGGGGCTCATATTTCAAACCACTATTTGTTTTTGCTGTACATAATTATTTTTTTTATTTTTAAGTGAGGTATGGTTCACCATAAGTGAACACTTCAATGAATTTATATGTATTTATTTATATCCACTTTTATTTATATGCTCTTGTTAACTACTCACCACATTTTAGAACATTTCTAGCTTCCTAGAAAGCTTCCAGTCAATAATGCCACATCACTCCTGAGATAATGGTGGTGACATTTTAATACATATTGTCTCTATGAGTATCAAATACTTCTTATAGCACCTTTTGTTTAGCTGCTCAAGTGAATGACTGCCTTTTGGAGTGTGGCCAGACTTTACCCTTCAAGTGAATTTTTTATACTTCATATAGTACATATTTAATTCACACCATTCCAAATATATTCACTAATTTGGTAGAATTTAAGTTCATTTTTCAATTCACATGGGATATAACTGTCTCTCTTGTAAGTGTGTCCCTTACCCCCCCAAAACGAAATTGGGGGATGCTCATAGCCAGGTTTGAAACTAGCCCATCTCAAACAGGCTCTCCAAACTTGGTAACAATATATCTAGCTGATATCTGATGGGGTGATAAAAAATAAGCAGGGAGAAATTTGCAGACATGATTTATATTATTTGTATACTATTTGTAAAACAGTCAATGTGCAAAAGATAATTTCTAATAGAAAGTCAAAGATGGTGGTGATGAGATAATAAAAGGATTTAAAATAGAAATGGAAAAGCTAAGGTATAAGTTAATAATGATTTCATAAATATAAAACATTATCAGGAGAAGATGAAGAAAGATTGTTTTTCATTCACCTTTACTGAGACCAGAAGCAAAACAATAATAACTAATAATCGAAAGTAAAACATAAGCATTTTAGGTTAGAAATAGCTAAACATTCCTCACAATGAGAATTGTTAAATACACAGAACCTCTCTCCAGAGGTCTATAAAAGTAGAAAATATACCAATCTGTCAAAGATGATTTAGTTGCAGTACTTTCCAGAAACTGAATAATGACATTTAGAGATCCCTTTTATCTCTGAAATATTTCAGTTCTTTTATAATAATATGTATTAAAATATAATATATATATATTTAAAAACTATATCTTCAACATATTAAAGTTAAAAACCAACTTATATAGTATTTTGTGCTAGTATCCAATTCATAGAATTTTTATATGCAACATATTTACAGTGAGTCACAATAGGAAAGATCAAAGATTTAGATTTTGGAAAACAAGAGCAATTCCTTTATTTGGCATAAATTTAAAGCCAGGTTATTCTTCAAAGAGCCATATGTATCATATTTAAATGTTTTTTTTTGTTTGTTTTTTAGTCCCATTACATTTTGTTTTGTTCATGTGTTTGTTTTTAGTGACAGGGTCTTTCTCTGTCACCCAGGCTAGAATGCAGTGGCCCAGTCAAGGCTCACTGCAGCCTCAAACTCCTGAGCTCAAGGGATCCTCCTACCTCAGCTGGGACTACAGGCATAGGTTCAGCTAGGGTTTTTATTTTTTATTTTTATTTTTTGCAGAGATGGGATCTCACTTTGTTGCCAAGGCTAGTCTCAAACTCCTAGCCTCAAGCAGTCCTCCTGGCCCAGTCTCCCAACATGCTGCGATTACAGCATGAGCCACCATGCCCCACCCTGTACTATTAAATTTAAGTGAAAATGAACATGATATTCTTTATAGAGGTGGATACATTACTGTTGTTTTGTCCTACAAAGAAGTTTTACACAAAATACTTTAATAGTCAGTTATAATTAGAGATTATAATCACTGATTATGTAATTTTCCCACAATTTTTATAGATGGGTCAACATGTTCACAGAATATTCTAAGAGGTTTTGTTTTTTCCAACCTGAATTACAGTCATACAATTCAAAAATACAAAACAATATATTGTTCCTCAGATATTCTTTGGCAGTAAAATAACTATTAAGATTAACTGCTTTTTTAAATTTATATTTCAGAAATTTTGTTTCTGTGCACAGGTTCTCTGGATTATTCAATAAAAAAGAGAGGGAGTGATAAAAACATTTCCAACAACTGAATTTCTGAATAAAATAATAGTATACATAATAAGATAGTAATAAAGGAAAAAAACAAAGATTTTGATATATATTATTAATTACTGTACTACAGCATATAGAAGCATTTAGTGGATTCTTGGTATATTATAGATTCTCAGTAGTTATTAAAATATAATAAGGAGAAGAATTGATCCAGGTATTTTCATTTACAAACTCTGTCAGAGGAAAATATTTCATATATCTGATAAGAAAGCACTTCAAAGAAAGACACATCTTTGGAAAGCTGACTGGGAAAAGAAAAAGAAAAAGAAACAGATAAGAAGAGCCAGAAAATACAAAGCAGAGAACCTAGCTTGATGTCACACTAGTAGCTAATTACTGATCTAGTAATAGATAGAATACTATAATGTCACTAGAAATTTGTAATTGTTTGGAGATTCCTGAGTTATGTATTTTGCATTTATGTAAGATAAAATAGTTATTATGATACAAAATTAGTAATAATTGCAATAATTATCTTGATTATAATAATAAGTTAGAAAATTGCTTTACAGAAACAGATTATGAGGAAAGAAAATGAGTGAATGAAAGTTTGTAAGGCAGATACATGCAGACAATTTCTGCTAAAAATTTCAATAAAACTTACATAAGTGCATTCTTATGCAAAGAGACATTATGTAGCTGCTGTCACCAGACCTGAGTAAATCAATAAAGCATCCTGAACCCAAGAGATAAAAAATAATTGGGGACTGTGTATAAAGAATCGCTATGGCTGGGCACAGTGGCATAGTCCTAGCTACTCGGGAGGCTGAGAGGAGAGCATCACTTGAGCCTAGGAGCTCAAGGCTGCAGTGAGTTATGATCATGCCACTACTCTCCAGGCTGGGTGACAAAGTGCAACCCTGTCTCTAACAAAAAAAAAAAGAAGAAGAAGAAGAATTGGTGGTATGGCAGAACCTGGAAAATATCAACAAGGAGTAAGCCAAATGTTCAGACCACATATACAAAAGAGAAATGATCACCTTACAGGTACTCCTACATACAGTAAAATCTATAAATAAGGTAATTTTCTAGAGGCATCCTATCAAAAACACGAGTAAAGTTATGTCTAATAGATGGGCCTTCTGGTAAACTCACAAACCCATGAAAATGCTAGACCGAATGTGTTTGTAAGAACTCTAGACTGAATGTGTTTGTAATGAAATTAAGGCTGAGATTTATATAATAGACCTTTAAAAATTCAAACTCTGTCCATTTTTATTGTCCTTGGGATTTTAAAAAATAACAGTTTCATAATTTAAAAATAAGTATCAGCACAGGAATACTTATATAATAAATTTTTATTATGATGTTTCAATAGGAAAGAAAAATAGAACTGCAGGATCCTCTAGAGGTCTTTATCACTCTATGAGGTAAAATTGTAGGTATGTAGCAAAGTTTGATAACCACAGGGTTTTGATGTACTATCAATAAATAGTATGCTTTTCCTGGATTGATTTCTTTAGTTCTTTTTATCTACAAAATATATCCAACAATCAGTGGTTCAGTTCAACACCATAAAATCCTAGAACTAAATGTTTTTCACTAAACATTCTGGATTCAGTCAGTGGAGAGTCATAGAAAATTATTACAATGGATCTTCAGAGAAGATTGACTTACTTTCAAAATTAGCATCATTTAAATGGGATATAATATTTCAGATACTCAAGGAAGATGATAAAAAGAACCCAAAGGCAAAGGTGTTTGTTTGGTTTTTGGTGTTTGTTTGTTTGTTTGTTTGTTTGTTTGTTTGTTTGAGACAGAGTCTTACTCTGTTGCTCAAGCTAGAGTGCCATGGCATCAGCCTAACTCACAGCAACCTCAAACTCCTGGGCTCAAGCAGTCCTTCTGCCTCAGCCTTCCAAGTAGCTGGGAGTACAGGCATATGCCACTATGTCCAGCTAATTTGTTCTACATATTTTTAGTTATCCGGCTAATTTCTTTCTATTTTTAGTAGAGACTGGGGTCTTGCTCTTGCTCAGGTTGCTGAGCAAGAGCAAATTTGCGAACTCCTGACCTTGAGTGATCCTCCCTCCTCCGCCCCCCAGAGTGCGGGATTACAGACATGAGCCACCACACCCAGCCCTAGAACTTTTAAGTTTTTTAAAGCAGTGCTGTCTTCTTTTTTAAATTGGAAATCTCTGCAAGCATGCTTCGATACCCAGCAAGTCCCACAAGGTAGAAAAGCGTGCATAAGGAACACACTATGATCCTTTGTGCATAATATCATCAAATTCTGTGCTTGACATGGCCAGTGATAGATGACTCTAAAGAAAATGCAAAAGCTCCATATCTCATATAATTTAATAATTTTAAACCATAGGGAAATTCCCTTCCAACTAAAGTTTATGTAGTAATTCCTGAAAGTACAAGTCTCACCTTATCCTAACTATAGATGCATTTTTTTTAATTTCATCATATTATGGGGGTACAAATGTTGTTAAGGTTACATATATTGCCCTTCCCTCCTCTCCCCCAAGTCAGGGCTTGAGCTTGTCCATCCCCCAGGTGGTACGCATCGCACTAATTATGTATGCATATGCCCAGCCCCTCTCCCCCCTTCCCACCTGCCCAACACCAGATAAATGTGGTTTTTTTTTCCTTTTTTTTTTTTTTTTTTGACATTTTGGCTATATTTTATATCCACATCTTAGGGATGTGGTGAGCATTGTGGAGGGGAAGGGCATATCTCTTCCCCTTCCTAGAGAGAGACAAAGATACAGATGCAATTTTACTTTATATAAACCACTCATCTCTCAAAATATTTTGTCTTAATAATATTATAGTATCTCTCAAAGGCTTAAAGTGATGTTTTAATCTTTCTAGGTAATATTCTATTCCCAAATGGTGAATTTAACTCATATCTAGCAAAAAAAAATCTACTCCAGAAACAAAATAAACAAATAAATTAGCAAACACCAAAAAAACCTTAACAAATACAATTATAAACTAAGTATCAACTGTGAAAAAATCTGTGGTACATAAAGTTATATTTTTAATCCTATAACCATTTGATGCACTTCATTTTATGATAAATTATAGTATTGTTAACTTCTAGATAGACCCAAATACTGAAAACATATAAAGTCGTAATCATCATCATCAAACTTCTAAGTATTTTAAGTTCATGATATGAATATAAAAAATTGATTATTTCCTCTTATACAACGTTTTTAAGTCTTAAAATATGTTGTAAGCATTAGTTATACACAGTAACTAATTCACATTAACAAAACTGAGATTCCCATTTTTTTCTGCCATGCATATCCATGTCACACTAGCAAAGGATTGTTTTAAATTTATACCTTTAAGTAAACTTTCTGGTCACTAATCAGAAAGAGAAATTGAGTTGAAATATTTATTATATAACATTGATTGTAACATAATCCTCAATTGAATAAATCTACTATGTCTACTATGAATGTTAGCCAATGCATAACAAAATACATAAAGCCAGTCTACACATTTCACAATAAAAGGTCATACAAATACAATTTTAAAAACTCAAGATACTTACACGATTCCCACTACAGACTAAATCTTTATTTTTAATTTGAACATAAAGGAAATGATATTGTACTCATCATCAAATTGGTATTATCTGATGAACACATGTGCATATATGTTAGTAACATTTATCAGGTGTAGGGAAGGTGGGAGGTGAGATGAGGGGATGGGTATATTCACACCTAATGGTGCAGTGTGCTCCATCTGGGGGATGAATACGTTTGATGCTTTGACTCGGGCAGGGCAAAGGCGATACATGTGACCTAAACATTTGTACTCCCGTAATATTCTGAAATAAAAATATATATATTGAAACAAAGGAAATGATATTTGATACTTATAGTAATTGTCCTTTTATAAGTTGCTAGAAAAGTCTGTCAGCCCTACCACCACCAATGCCACCCCACCAATCTCCCAGTCTTCATTGATATTGATTGTAGACAGGGAAGTTTCTTGGATTCCATAATATGTTGTTATTTCTGTGTTTAGAAATAATATCCTAGGCAGGTCTATATTAATAATTTGAACAGGCTGGGCGCGGTGGCTCACGCCTGTAATCCTAGCACTCTGGGAGGCTGAGGCGGGCAGATTGCTCAAGGACAGGAGTTCGAAACCAGCCTAAGCAAGAGCGAGACCCTGTCTCTACTATAAATAGAAAGAAATTAATTGGCCAACTAATATACATAGAAAAAATTAGCCGTGCATGGTGGTACATCCCTGTAGTCCCAGCTACTCGGGAGGCTGAGGCAGGAGGATCGCCTGAGCCCAGGAGTTTGAGGTTGCTGTGAGCTAGGCTGACGCCACGGCACTCTAGCTTGGGCAACAAAGTGAGACTCTGTCTCAAAAAATAATAATAATAACAATAATTTGAACAAATATTTCCCATTTTGTTGATTCATGTTTCAATTCAGTTCAGTTTAGTTTATCTTGTTTTTTGGTTGTAGAAGTAGTCTTCATAGTTTCAAACTACTCAACATGAACTTTTAAATCACATACACACATTTCCCACAAGAACTTTTAGTCTTATATTAAGCCTCATCTAAAAACTACAAATGTCAAAATTATTTCTACTCTGCTGAGTCAGCTCAAGAATAAAGTTACATTTTGGAGACAGAAAATTAAAATGATTTTTTCTCTTCATATACTTGAAGTATTTTAAAGATGTATTCAATATATTGTAGGCTCAGTATGTATTATAAAATCTAATTTACCTTTAAAATCTTTCTAGCATAATGAATGGACAAATCATGTAATTTTCAGTTTTATAATTTAATGCTCTTGAAATATACACATATCAATACTTTCAGAACACTAACCTTCCAAACAGTAATCTTGGCAAAGGCTAATTAAACTATTTACTTTTCTATATAAACAACCAAGTTTATATGAACCTTTTAAGTTCACTTGAAATTTTTCAGTTGTTCTGACTGGAAATAAATACTCGTAATTATTTATATTATCCTGATCCCATGATAATATGAGTCAGAATTGCATAGTGTTATCAAAACTCTAATATAGACAAACTGCTTCATTCGTATGTTATGTGAAAGTACACTATTGTTTATTGGCTTATTTGATAAATGTTTGTTGTTTCTTTAAATCCAAAAAGGAAATTGATTTTTTTTTTTGCCTTTGACCTATGGAGCCATTTCATTATGATTGACATTCAATTCCCAGTCTCCTTGTCCCTCTCTCACCCTTATAGCTGAGTAAGTGCCTGGGGAAAGAGAACCTGAAAGGTATTTTTAAAAATGCCTTGGCATCTAGAAGTGGTAGAAATAAAAAAACTTAGAATTAGGTAAAATAGGCACAGTGTTTCCTTAGCAATTTTCTATCCTATGGCCTTCTCTAAATGATGGGTTTTTAATTTCCTTCTTTATTCTGACCTTTGAGGACAGAAAATATGCTACTAACCACACTACCCAGGTCCATCATACTGAATGTTTTCCATCGTATATATTTACTATCTATTTTTGTGTAATAATTTTTTCAAAAAAATCGTGGTTTAAAACAAAACATTTATTATCTCATTGTTCTTTGGGGTCAGAAATCTGTGCTGCTCAGGTTGGTGGTTCTGGCTCAACATTGCTCAAGAAATTGCACTCCAATGTTGCAATCACCTTTATGCTCAATAGGAAAGACATTTGTAAAATTCACTCACATTGGCTGTTGGCAGATCTCAGGTCCTTGCTGGATCTTGGCCAAAAATCTCATTTTTATTTGTTTGGTTTTTTTGCCAGATGAGCCCCTCACAACATTGCAGATGAATTCCCTCAGAGCAACCAAAGGAGAGTATAAGCAACCAAAACAGTCTTTTTATAACTTATCAGAAATGGCAATCCACAACTTTTTCTATATTATGTCCATTAGAAGAAAATAAATAAATGAGCTATACTTCAGTGAAGGGAATTACACAAGAGCATGAATATCAAGGGGTGGAGATCATTAGGAGTCATTTTGGAGGCTTCTGAACATGCCCATCTTACCCCCAAAATGATTTTTATTCCATCTCTCAGTAAAGTATTACCTTAGAATTGAAATGAAAATTTTATCTAATTTTTTAAGAGTTTCTCTATATGTGCCATGTCTAAGCTCTAGGAAAATGGTGGAGATATATCTGGTGTTCATTCTAGAGAAAGGAGAACAGAAAATATCAGAACATAACAATATAACCACCATGAATAAAAAAAGTAAAATGATTATAGAATAAAATGAAGGGCTAATAGGACATGATAATTATTTTGGCTAATCAGAGAAGGTTTATCTAGGGAAGCATTTTTTAAGATGAGAGCCGAATAGTAACAAAGAATTATTCTTATTTTCTCATGGGGTTACTGTCAGGAGTAAACTATCACAGAGAAGGTAAAGAATAAGGCAAAGATTTGAGGTAAGAAAATCCTAAACAGGCAAATTATGGAAATTTCTTGATACTGATATAAAGTTAAAGGGATCAGATCTTCTAGAAACTTGTAGGCCATTGTAAGGATTTGGACTCTGTGGAAGTACAATCAAAAGCAATTGAGTGTCCTAAGTGGTTGAATATCAACACATATTTTTAAAAGACCATTCTAGCTACTACGTGGAAAATGTATAGAATAGAGGCAAATGTGGCAACAGAGGATCACATATTTATTTCAGTATTCCAGATAAAAGATGGTGGTATGTTGAATTAAGTAATGAAAATAAAGACATGAATGGATACAAAAATACATTTTGAAGATAGAGCAGGCAATCTTTACCAATGAGTTACTGTTAGGAGGATATAGCAAACTTTTATCATATTTTAGCTTCTAACACTTTTGAAAATATTTCTATATTTTTGTAATTTACAAACTATGAATCCTTTTTGATTAAAAGAAAATTCAGAAAATTCACTCCTCTCCCCTCTTTGGATGTGAAGAACAGACATGTGAACTGGGTTATGCCAATCAGACATACAGAGGACAGACTGATACAAAAGAGCAAAATATGAAAGCATAGGTATAAATGTTTCATCCCAAAACCCAGGAGTAGAGTGTGTGTCAAGAAGTAGGGAATGTTCAGTTATACTGAATGATGCTAAGAGATTTGAGTACAAAGAGACTGAACATGTAAATGTTCTTTTGGCAACAAAGACGTCATAAAAGCGAAGTGGACAGATATAATTAGAAGCCTAATTTAGTGGAATATGGCATAAATGAGATGTTAGGAAGAAGAAATAGCAGTTACAAAGATATATATTTTTCATTAAGTTTTGCTATTAAGGGAGCAGGGGTTGTCAGTGGTAAGCAGGGAAAGTTAGAGGTTTCCAAGAGATTCTTTAAAGAAGAAAGGTATTAAAATCTTGTTTGCATGCCAACAGGCCTAAGGTAGAAAGGTACTAAGGTAGAAAAGAAGGAGATGCAGATAATGGCAAAGAAAGAAGTTAGATTCATCATTCATTTATTAGCAAGAATTTATTGACAATTATGTATCAGACACTGTTATAGAAATATGAAATATGTAATGTACTTTCTAGTTTGGACTAAAAAATGATAAACAAGGAAGATTACATAAAATATAGAGTGTGTCCATTTACTAAAGAGAAAAATAATGCTGGCAATTATAGATAGAGTGAACAGTTAAGGTCTTATTGAAAAAATGATATTTGAGCAAAGATCTGAAAAAAATAGGACCTGTATCTTGTGTATATCTGAGGAAAACTTTCCAGGGATAGGAAGCAGCAAGTATAAAAGTTCTAATTCAAAAACATGCTTGATATGTTTGAGGAACAGCAAAAAGGCCACAATGTGGCTGAGGTCAAGTAAATGAGAACAAGGAGACAACATCAAAGGAATAATAGAAAACCACATCTTGTGGGCTTGATAGATTATTTAAGGATTACATTTTCTACTCAGAATGAGCATTTGTGATGGGCTGTTGAAATAAAAGCCCACTCAAAGGGAGTTCACAAAAGAATTATAAGAGAGAAATGGGAGATAGAAAAGATTACTCTTTCAAGAAGTGTTGCTTAAGGAAATGGGGGAAAATGTGGTGATTTGTTTTGTTTTTGCTTTTTGAGACAGGGTCTCTCTCTGTTTCTTGGGCTAGAGTACAGTGTCATCATCATAACTCACTGCAACCTCAAACTGCTGGGTTCAAATGATCCTCCCTAGTAGCTGGAACTACAGGCATGCACCACCATGCCTGGCTATTTTTCTATTTTTTTCTATTTTTTGTAGAGATGGAGTCTCACTGATGCTCAGGCTGGTCTCAAACTCCTGGCCTCAGGTTATCCTCCCACCTCAGCCTCCCAAAGTGCTAGGAATATAGGCATGACCCACCACAAGAATATCAAAATATTTGTATGCTATTTAGAATGGCCCAGTAGATCAAGGTATTTTTCCTATATTGCTGACCATATATTTTCAGTCCCTTTTTCTTGCTCCTTTTTCAACTACTTAACTTCTAAATATTGGAGTATCCCAGGTCTCTGTTCTTAGACCTTTTTTATTCTCCTTTTTCACTAACTTTTTAGGTGATTTTCTTTGGACTTATTGTATTTATAATATAATATCTCTCAAATTTATAATTCCAGCCCAAATCTTGCCTGAACTTTAGATTCATAATACAAGTTTTTCTCTGGTGCTCTCGTGGCTAGGATTCAGTGCTTTCATATATACAATTTTGCTTTCAACAGCACTACTAAACAAACTCCTGAAGTACAGGATTTCCAATACAAAACATCTAATTCACTTCCACTCCCACCATAGCCATCCTCGTTATTTAAGTAAATAACCATTAAATACTTTCAGCTCTTTAGGCCTCGATACTTGGAATTATTCTTGAAGTTTTCAGTTCACAATCTTCATCCCATTCACTGCTCAATGCATTCAGTATTACCTTATCAGTGTATAAAACAGTTCCAATAGCTCTTACAACTTCCACTGCTGATCTTGGACCCTACACCACTTCTCACTGGAATTATTATAGTAACTTCTAACTAGGTTCCCTTTATATGCTCTTAACTCTTTATAGTCTACTCTCAACCAATAGCCAGAGTAACCATATTAAGCCATAAGTCATATATAATGATTTTACTATTTTCAAAACTCCTCAATGCCAAAACATCTCATTCAGAATAAAAGAAAAATAACTTGCAAAGTCCTGAAAGGCCTTACTTGCTTTGAAACATTACTATCTTTCTATCCTATCACCTACTGCTCTCCTTCTTGCCCAACTCACCTTCTTGCTGATGTTGAAACAGTCCACACATGCATACAGCACAGAGCATTTACATTTTACTGTTTCCTTTTTCTGTCATAATCTTTCCACAGACTTATGTATAGCTTGTTTCTATGCTGCCTTTATCTCATTGTTCAAATGCCACTTTACTAAACATGCTTCTCTGACTGCCCTGCATAAAATAGTAACCTTCCTTCTCACAGCATTAGATATTTTCCTTTTTTTTTAATGTTCCTTACTATATATTTACCTGTGTTTTTTTTCTCTCCTACAATAGAATGTAGGTACCTTTTTTTCTGTTTAAGTTACATTTCCATTCAATGATCAGTATAGTGCCTGGCTTATAATAGGAAATCAACAAATAATTGTTGAATAAATGAATGAATTTCTTAAAACACTCTTTCCATACTTTGTCTTAGTTGACAATTGGTTTTAACAGAGGACTTCTTGATAAATCAAATGACACATATACATAGATGTCATTTTTGACCACTTTGCCTCATTTGGTGCTGGTTTTGATTTTTTATTTCTGAAAGTCACTCCTTCCCATGCTCTTGGTGTTTCTCATAACTTTCTCTTCCCTATCATTACCAGTTGCCTTTGAATGATCATCTTTCTCAGCCAGTCTGTTCAATGTTTATCCTCTTTTTCAGGGTTCTAGTCTTAACTCGCATTTCTCACTGCTTACGTGAACACACCTATTCTTACAGCCTTCACAATGTTATATTTCTATATGTTTATATTTTCTGCAAAGTAGTTATAAAAATGCTTCTAATGTGGTTATGAACAGCCTTTCAACTGCTGGGAATTGGCCTGGAGGTTCTAGGTTTTAGGGAATAAGGCTCTGAAAGCTCCATTTTAACAAGATCTTCTGGTACTTTTATGTACACAATGATATAGAACCATCATATCCAAGAACTGTGCAACAACTACCAAGGTATAAAGTACGTGTAATGGGAATACTAGAATGAAAGGAAAGAGAAAAGGAAACAGAACCAATATTTGAATCAGTAATAATATTTGCGAAAGTGAGAATTTCCCCAAATAATGTTAAACACTAAACAAGGATATTCCTTCTCACTACTGCTTTTTTTTTTTTTTTTTTTTTGAGACAGAGTCTCACTCTGTTGCCCGGTCTAGAGTGCTATGGCTCCCGAGTAGCTGGGACTACAGGCATGTGCCACCATGCCTGGCTAATTTTTTTTATGTATTTTTAGTTGGCCAATTAATTTCTTTCTATTTTTAGTAGAGACGGGGTCTCACTCTTGCTCACGCTGGTTTCAAACTCCTGACCTTGAGCAATCTGCTCGCCTTGGCCTCCCAGAGTGCTAGGATCACAGGTGTGAGCCACCATACCCAGCCCTCACTACTCCTTTTTAATAATGTCCTGGAAACCTTAATTAATGCAACGAGGCAAGAAAAAAAGAAAAGGTATACAGATTGGGAAGGAAAAAATAATACTACTTTTGTTCACAGGTGGCATGATTGTAGAAAATCAGAAATTGAAAACACACACACACAGACACACACGCACACACACCCCTCTCCTGGAACTAATCAGAAATTACAGCAAGATTGCAGGATACAAGGTATATAAAAGTCCATCTCTTTTCTATACAACAGAAATTAACAACCAGAATATGAAATGATAAAGGAATAAATATACAAAATACTCTTAAAACTCAATAATAAGAAAATTAAAAACTTGATTTAAAAATGAACAAAAAGCTTCAACTGGTGCATGCATAATTTCATCTTATTTGTGATCTTCCCTGTTAATTATGGTTGAATATTTATGATACGGATGGATAATAATTTTTATTTATTGTGCATTACCCAATGCCTGCCAAATAATAAATACTCAATAAATTTTAAATCACTTAATATGAAAGAATAAATTCACTTTGGGACAGCATAGATTTGTGTCAGGAACTGACCACCAAGACCAGTTAGAGAAAAATATGCACTACACAAGCCTGTACTACTGTAAATATGTATGCTTTCTAACTTTGATGAACTCATAACATTTTCTATTAAAATTTTGAACTATCTCTTAACTGCTTCTTCTCACATTCTTCTTAATGAAATTTTGTTTCATTTTTCTTAAGTTCCTTAACAGTCTATGATGCTTATATTTAACAGATAATTTAGCCCTTCTCTTTTACAAAAAATAAAATAAGAAAAATGAAGAATTTCTGGGCATTAAATTCCATACTTAATGATATATACTTTCATGCTCATCTGTACTTCTTTGTCCCAAGTTCCAAAAGAAGAAATTCCTCTCTTTCTGTCTGAGGTAGTGCTTTCTGACCCAACTTCTGACACCAGATGTTTGATTTTTTTTTTACACCATGCAATTCTCCAATTCTCTATCACCAACTAGGCTTCCAACAATCCAACTCAATCCTCACTCTATCCACAAATTCAGCTGATTACAAAATCATAGGTTTCCACAACTCCCCCCTCATGTTTGTTAATTCTCTGGAATGACTCATAGAATCCAGAATAACACATTATTTATATTTACTGGGTTTTTTTGTTTGTTTGTTTGTTTTTTATAAAAGATACATCTCAGGAACAGCCAAATGGAAGAAATGCATAGGGCAAGGTATAGAGGTAGGAGGGGTGACGAATGGAGCTTCTATGCCGTCTCAGGGCACACCTTGGGTGCATCATCTAAGGTAACCGCAAAGGTTTAAGTTCTCGACAGTACTAACTTTGTTGCAAGCTTTTTTTTCTGATATTTTGGACTTCTCTGTGTGCCATTGACTCCTCACCCCTACAAACCCATCTCCATTTAATTAATTGTTGTGAAGAAAACTTTTAAAAATATGTAGAGTTCTTTGAAAAAAATGTGTGCATGTAATTACTAACGCTCTTTTTAGCATTTACTGGATTCTTGAATATTTAACATTAATATATACCAAGGTCTTTGGAATCCTGGCCTGAAACTATATTTCCTCATTATTTCAGTTTCCATAATTTCTGAAGCAAAATTGATTTGTAGTCTGCTAAATGATAATCATATTCCTATTCATTTTTATTTATTGTGTGATAGAAAAAATAAATTATACTAAAATACATTAAAATGAAATATTTTGGAAATGAAAAGAATTTTTCAGTTTTTTGTTTATTTTTATTTTATCTTTGAATTTTTAAAATTAATTTGAATTGTGGTAAAATACACATAACATAAAATTTACCATTTTAATAATTTTTGCGTATATAGTTCAGTAGTAAATATGTTAACATTGTTGAGCAACCAATCTCCAAAACTTTTTCATTTTATAAAACTAAAATTCTATTTCCATTAAATAACAACTCTTCATTCTCCCTTCCCTCCAGGCCTAGCAACCACCATTCTGCTTTCTGTCTTTAAGAATTTGACTTCTCTGGATATCTCATATAAATGGAGTCATATAGTATTTGTCATTTTTAGTGACTAGCTTATTTCATGTAGCATAATTTCCTCAATATTCATATATGTTATAGCTAGAATGTGTGAGAATTTTCTCCCTTTTTAAGATTGAATAATTCCTTTGTATGTATATGCCACATTTCCTTAACTATTCATGCATCTGTGGACACTGGGGTTGCTTTCACCTCTTGGCTACTGTCAATAATAGCTATAAATACACATGCTATAAACATGTGTGTACAAACATTTCTTTGAGATCTTGCTTTTAATTCATATGTATATATACACATACATACAGACACACGCACACAGAAGTGGAATTTCTAAATCATATGGTAATTCTGTTCTAAATTTTTTGAAGAAACACCATATTGTTTTTCATAGTAGTTGAACTATTTTACATGCTCACCATCAGTATTTAAGGGTTCCAATTTCTCCACATTGTAGCCAGCACTTGCTATTTTATGTTTTATTTGATAGTAGTCATCATAATGGATGTGAAGTGGTATCTCATTGTAGTTTTGATTTACATTTTCCTTTTTTTTTGAGACAGACTGTCACTTTGTTGCCCAGGTTAAAGTGAGTGCCATGGCATCAGCCTAGCTCACATCAACCTCAATCTCCTGGGCTCCAGCAATCCTTCTGTCTCAGCCTCCCAAGTAGCTGGGACTACAGGCATGCGCCACCATGCCCCGCTAATTTTTATTATATATATTAGTTGGCCAATTAATTTCTTTCTATTTATAGTAGAGACAGGGCCTCGCTCTTGCTCAGGCTGGTTTCGAACTCCTGACCTTGAACAATCCGCCCGCCTCGGCCTCCCAAAGTGCTAGGATTACAGGTGTGAGCCACTGTGCCTGGCCTGCATTTTCCTAATGATTGGTGATGTTGAGCATCTTTTGGGGGAGCTTACTGGCCATTTGTATATCTCTTTGAAGAAATGTCCACTCTGATTCTTTGCCCACTCTTTAATGAGGTTATTGTAATTTTGCTATTGAGTCCTAAGAATATTTTATACATTCAAAATATTATCCCCTTGCCAGATGTATGATGTGTAGGTATTTTCTCCCTTTCTTAGTCTGTTTTGTTTTGCTATAACAGAATACCTGTGATGGGTAACTTATAAAGGAAAAAGATTAATTTAACTCATGATTCTAGAATATGGAAAGTTCAAGATCAGGTGACTGTATCTGGCCAGCCAGCTTCTGGTGAGAGTCTTGTGCTGAATCACAATATGCAAAGAAGCATAAGGGTAAATAGGTACATGCAAAATGAGGCCAAACAGGAGAAGTAGCCTCATTTTATAACAATCTGCTTTCATGGTAACTAATCCAGTCACCCTCGAGCAATAATTCACTCCTATAAGAAAGGCATTAATACTTTCTAACAACCTAATCACCTCTTAAAGGCACTACCTCCAAATAGCACTACACTGGGGACTAAGCCTCAATATGATTTTTGGTGGGGACAAACCATATTCAAATTAAGCATTCTGCCTCTTCCTCAACAAAAAGAAACTCATGTCCTTCTCATAATGCAAAATACAATAATAATAACTGCTTCCAGCATCAACTCAAGAGTCCAAAGTTTCATTTGAGACTCAAGGCAAACTCCTTCCAGCTGTAAGCCTATAAAATCAAAAAGAAGTTATTTTCTTCCAAGATACAGTGGTAGTGTAGGCATATAGTATATATTACCATTCCAAACAGGAAAAATAGGCAGGAAAAAAGAAGTAACTGCCCCAAAGTAAGTCTAAAACTCAGAAAGACACATATTAAATGTTAAGGCTAGAGAATAATCTCCTTTGATTCCATGTCCTGTATCCAGAGCACATTGTTGTGAGAGTTGGGCTATCAAGATTTCAGACCGCCCCACGCCTATGGGTTTTTTGGGTGCAACCCACATAGCTGTCCTCATGGCATGGAAGTTTACACTGGTGCCAGTAGCTGGACAGTTTTGAGTCCCAGAAGCAGCTCCACTCTCAGGACTCTACTAGTTTTTGTTCTGGTAAGGACTGTCTGTTGTGGCCACCCTGTCTGTTGTGGCCTTCACCAGGAGTTATTTTCCTGGGTGTCCATGCAGTTCATTCATTCTTTGAAATCTAGGTGAAGGTCTCCACACCTCTGTAGCTCTTGCATTCTGCATTCCTGCAGAATTAGAACCATGTAAACCCTGCCAAGGTCTACCACTTGCATATTCTACATCAGTGGGCAGAGCAGTGGGTAGAGCCACACCTGAGCCACTTGAACCATGGCTGGGGCCACCAAGGAACTGTGCTAGATAGCAGAGAGCAGGGTCTCAAGGCATCCATGGGTGGCCAAGCAGGTGGAGGGCATCCCAGGCCCAAATCCCAAAACGATTCTGCCCTCTGCAGCCTCTGGGCTTTTGATGAGAGGGGCAACCTGGAAGATATCTGCCATGCCTTTGGGGCCTTATTCTAATTGTCTTAATGATTAGCACTTGGCTCTCTTTTAGCCATATTAATTTCCTTATCAATCTCTGAGCCACACTTTTGGTTTCCTCTCCTAAAAATGTCCCTTTATTCTCTACCACATGGCCAGGCTTTAAAATTTCCAAATCTTCCACTCTACTTTCCTTTTCTCCAGCACTTCACTGTAAGCCATTAAAAGTAAATATGCAACAGCTGGAGCACTTTGCTTCTTAAATATTTCTTCTGCCAGATATGCTATTCCATTACTCTGAGTAGATTCGGCCCTCCACAAAACCCTAGGGCATGGACACAATGCAGTCAAATTCATTGCTACTATATAACAAAGGTGGTCTTCAGTTCCCATAAGATATTCTTTATTTCAATCTGAGAATTCATCAAAGTGGCTTTTACTATTTATATTTCTATCAGCATTCTGGCCAGAACACTTAACCAATTTCTAAATTCCAGACTTCCCTTGGTCTTGTCATCTTCTGAGGTCTCACCAGAATTGCCCTTATTGTTTCTGTCATGACTACACAGGCTTCTTCTGCCTGCTCCTTCAAATTCTTCCAGCCATGATCCATACCCAGTTTCAAAGTAACTTCCACATTTTCAGATATCAATTTTTCTGTCTTACTCTGTTTTGTGTTGCCATAAGCAAACACCCAAGACTGGGTAATTTATGAAAAAAAAAAAAAAGAGGTTTATTTGGGTTTCCAGACTGGGCAGCTGCACCTGATGGCTTCTGATAAGGGCCTTTCATTACATTAATAGCATGATGGAGAAATGGAAGAGTGGCTGCAGCAAAGAGAGGCAAAAATATGAGAGGCAGCCTCCTTTTTTAACAACCTGCTTTCCGGGTAACTAATCTAGTCCTAGGAGAGCAAGAATTCACTTCTCCAGAAAAGGCATTAACCCCTCTTAACACACTAATCACTCCTTAAAGGGAACACCTCCCAACATCACCACTTTGGGGACAAAGCCTCACAGTGACTTTTGGTGGGAACAAACAATATTCAAATTATAGAAGTTGCTTTTTTGCTCTATTGATTGCATCCTTGATGCACAAAAGTTTTTAATTTTTATGAAGTTAAATTTATCTATTTTTTCTTTTGCTGCTTGTGCTTTTTGTGTCACATCCAAGAAATCAATTCCAGTTACAATGCCATGAAGATTTTCCTCTATTTTCTTCTAAGAGTTTTACAGTTTTTGCTCTTATACTCAGGTAGTTGATTAATTTTGTATATGGTATAAGGTAAGGATCCAACTTTTGCATGTGATTATGAAGTTTTCCCAAGAACCATTTATTGAAAAAAAACTGTTCTTTTCCCAGTGAATGATCTTGGTACACTGGGGGGGGGGGGGCTGGAATATATAGTCAAGGGTTGATTTCTGGGTTGTCTATTCTTTTCCATTAGTCTATATGTCTGTCTTTCTGTCAGTACAACAGTATTTTGATTACTGTAGCTTTGTAATAAGTTTTGAAATCAAGAAGCATGGGACCTACAAGTTTGATATTCTTTTTCAAGATTGTTTTGGTTATTTAGGTCCCCAATATTCTATATGAATTTTATGATATAAATTTCTATTTCTATAAAAAACAGCATTGGGATTTGGATAGGACTTTTCAATAAATCCATAAATTGCTTTGTGTAGTATTGACATCTTAACATAAATCTACCCAATGTACATAAGAGATTCTTCCATTTATTTGTGTCTACTTTAGTTTCTTTCAGCATCATTTTGTGGTTTTTAGTGTACAAGTCTTTAGCCTCCTTGATTAAGTTTATTTCTTTCTTTCCTTCTTTTCCTTCTTTTCTTTCTCTCTCTCTCTCTCTCTCTCTCTCTCTCTCTCTCTCTCTCTCTCTCTCTCTCTCTCTCTTTCTTTCTTTCTTTCTTTCTTTCTTTCTTTCTTTCTTTCTTTCTTTCTTTCTTTTTTGAAACAGGGGCTGGCTTAGTCACCTGGGCTAGAGTGCAGTTGCATCATCATAGTGCACTGCAACCTCAAACTCCTGGGCTCAAGCAATCTTACACTTCAACATCCTGTGTAGCCAGGACTACAGGCACACACCACTATGCCTGGCTAATTTTTAAATTTTTTTTTTGTAGACACAGAGACTCACTATGTTGCCCAATCTGGCCTTGAACTCCTGGCATTTAGCAATCTTTCTATCTCAGTCTCCCAAAGTACTGGAATTACAGGCATGAGGCACTGCACCTGGCCCTTTTATGTTTATTTCTTAGTAAATGGGATTATTTTCCAAATTTGCTTTCCAGATTGTTCATTATGAGTGTATAGAAATGCAACTGATTTTCATGTGTTGACTTTGCATCCTGCAATTCTGCTGAATTTAAGTTAGAGCTAAACTCTAACAGTATTTTTCCCCCAATTTTTGGGATTTTCCAGATATAAGATCATGTTGTCTGTAAAAAGACATTATTTTCCTTCTTCTTTTCCAGTGTCAACGTCTTCTATTTTATTTTCTTGCGTAAGTATTCTAGAGAGGACTCCAGTATCATGTTAAATAGAAGGGGTGAAAGTGGTCTCCTTATCTTGTTCCATTCTAGGTTTCTTTTTAGGTGATAAACACAAAAGTGAAAATGCTAAACACTTACTCATTTGATTGATATGATGGTATTTTATGTTTTAAAGGTATATATTTTGTGTTTATTGTAATTTGAAGAGTAATCATAATTATGTCCATTGTCGAGATTTGTGATCAGTTACAGAACCAGATGATTATTCAGTGCTTTATTTTGCTTCATTCAATACCAAAGATAAAACAGAAGGAATTTGTGGATTGTTCTTTGGGTTAGACACAGGCTGGTAATTTAACAATAGACTGGCAACAGAACAATAAACCTACACAGGTTTTATTGTCTTGATACAACACATAAGTCCTGACCAAAGCAATAGATTTTTTATTTTTCTGAGGAACTTGTTTTCACTATAATGTTCATGTAACTGTGTAGTAGATGTCATCTGCCAAGAGGCATTCATAAAAATAATGGGAGGATCTTATCCAGCCTCCATATACAGTTTCTTTGAAAAGCAGTGATCATCACTGTATTTAGCTTTTTAAAATGGCACTGTTGTCCTTTTGTGGCAAATGAAACTCCATTTTTCAGGCAAGTCAGTCTCCATTGTCTAATCCTAAATATAGGGGCAGCTTTATAACTTACATTTGGCATGAAAGGCTATACAAATCTATTTGGCTGATTTAATTCACTAAAAGAGGTAATTTTCTAAATAAATGCTATTGGCATGAAAGTTAAGATGCTGCCAAGTGAGTAGTTTAGTCCTTTCTAACTGGCACAATCATGTCAAGACATAAATGGAATACTTACTATGAGTTTCTCTATCCACAAAGAAGCAGAACACATAACTAAGCAAATGGTTTAATATTATTACTGTATTAGTAGGAATCTCTTAACCTTTGCTATACATATTTTGATATACATGACCCTTGAACAACATGGGTTTGAACTACATGGGTCCACTTACAGATGGATTTTTTCAATAAATATTAATATATTGGAAAATATTTTGGAGATCTGTGACAATTTGAAAAAACTCAAACTGTGTAGCCTAGAAATATAAAAAAAAAGAAAAGTGAAATATGTCATAAATGAATAAAATATATGTGGATGCTCCTCTATTGGTGGGTTAATCAACTGTTTATTTTATCAACAAAGCTTCTAGTCAACAGTCGGCTATTATTAGATTGGTGCAAAAGTAATTGCAGTTTCAGACCATGAATTTTAAATTATTATAACTAGGTTCAAATACATCTTTATTAATCAAATAGAAGCCATTACAATCAACACATTGTTGCCAATAAGAAATTCATTTATTTTTTCCTGTGGCATAAAAATCTGTGCTTTGGGATTCCATGAATTCTTGGAAAGCATTTTCTGCATCTTTCTGGTTGTGGAAGCCTTTGCCCTGCAAAAAGTTGTAGAGATGCTTGAAGGAGTGGTAGTCAGTTGGCAAGAGGTCAGGTGAATATGGTGGATGAGGCAACACTTCATAGCCCAATTCATTCAGCTTTTGAAGTACTGGTTGTATGACATGCAGTTGGGCATTGTCGTGGAGAAGAACTGGGCCCTTTCTGTTGACTAATGCCAGCTGTAGGTCTGCAGTTTTCAGTCTATTTCATATATTTTCTGAGCATACTTCTCAGATGTAATGGTTTCACTGGGAGTCAGAAAGCTGCAGTGGATCAGACTGGCAGCAGATCACCAGTGTCCATGACCTTTTTGGTGCAAGTTTGGCTTTGGGAAGTGCTTTGGAGCCTCTTCTCAGTCCAAACACTGAGCTGGTCCTCTCCAGTTGTCATGTAAAATCCACTTTGTCACACATCACAATCAGATTAATGGTTTGTCGTTGTGTACAAGAAAAGAAGATGACACTTCAAAACAATGATTTTTTTTTTTTTTTTGACCAGCTCATGAGAAACCCACTTATCAAGCTTTTTCACCTTCCCAATTTGCTTCAAATGCCGAATGCCCACAGAATGGTCAACTTGGAGTTCTTCTGCAACTTCTCATGTAATTGTAAGAGGATCAGCTTTGATGATAGCTTTCAATTGGCCATTGTCAACATTCTATGGCTGGCCACTGCACTCCTCATCTTCAAGGTTCTCATCTCCTTTGAAAAACTTTTTGAACCACCACTGCACTGTACATTCATTAGCAGTTCCTGAGCCAAATGTGTTGATGTCATTGGTTGTCTCCACTGCTTTATGACCCCTTTTGAATGAACAAGAAAATCACTCTAATTTGCTTTTTGTCTAACATTATTTCCATAGTCTAAAATAAATATAAAATAAACAGCAAGAAATAAGTCATTAACAAAAAAAAGTAAGAAATACACATTAAAATGATGTATAACATAACAACATATTTAAGAATGTATTCCAATAGTAAATGGCCAATTTCAACAATGCTAAAACTGCGATTACTTTTACACCAACCTGGTATTAGCTAAGTTTTCTAGGAGTCAAAAATTTTACATGGATTTTCAACTGGGGGATTCAGTGCCCCTAACCCCAGTGTCATTCAAGAATCAATTTATATAAAATATACACACGTGTATTATATAACAGTGTATATATACAGGTAGTATTTCTATTAAATTAATGATCAGGATTTTAAAATGTATGTATTTGGAAGTATAACACATATACAAGAAAGTGCAAAAACAAATCTATAGCAGGAAAAAGTATCACATAAAGCAATCATGTTAACAATCATCCAGGAATAGAAATAGACCAGAAACAGAGAAGCCACTTATGCACTCTCTCTACTCCTACCAGCTTCTTCTTCACAAAAGGTAACTACTACCTTGATGTCTGATACTATAGTTTAAATTTGTCAATATATTTTTTAATATACAACTGAAATAATACATTATTTATTCCTTTGACTCTGACTTGTATAATTATGATTCATGTATATTTTTTGTAGTTGCTTCATTTTATTGCTGCATAAATTCTGTTGTGTGAAGGTAGCCATGAACATTTTTATAGTCTTCTTGTGCATACATTTCTGTTTATATATAACAATGAATGAAATTTTTATTTCATAAGGTGTGCAGATCTGTAACATTAGTAGGTGATGCTAAACTTTTTTCCAGACTATTTGCACGAATTTCAGACCCATCAGGAGTATTTCATAGTTCTTGATACTCCATTTCTTCTTAAACCTTTGTATTAGAGGTCTTTGAAATAAATATACCCGTATGGGTGGGTTTAAAAAATGATTTATGAAAATTTTTCTTTGTATTTCCCAAATATTAGTGAATTGCAACCCTTTTCATAAGTCTATAGGACATTTTAATATTCTGTTTTATAAACTGTCTCTTCATGTCTCTCATTCAATTTTTCTATTGGGCAGTTAAAGTGTATATATTTTATAATTATTTATTTATTATATATTAATATAATAAATATACCTTTGTCAATTATATGCTTTGAAAATATTTTCTCACACTTTGGCTTACATTATGAATCTGTTAGTTGGGTTTTATTCTGTTCATATGTTCTTCATTTGATGTTTTGGCCTTTTTACTATTTGTCTTTATAAATTAATAATACCTTTTAGGTACTATTTTATAAATTTTTCTCTATCTCAACATCATGAAGATATTCTACTCTATTATCTTCTGGAAGTGTATTTCTTGCATTTCACACTTAGATGTTGAAATCTACCTAGGATTGATTCTAGAGTGTGGTGTGGCACAGGGGTCATGTTTTACTTCTATTTTGTCACATTGCTTTTCAGTTGATTCATAAAAAAGATTATCCTTCTCCACTACTCTGGAGTAACTCCATAAATCAAGTGTTCATGGGCTCTCTATTGAATTTCATTGGCCTCTGAATATAACTTGCTTCATTTTTTCCGTGTTTTACAGTAGCATTATAAAGAAACTTGCTGAAAGTCCTGCAACAATGTTATTCTCCATCAAGAATGTTTTATGTAATTTTGGCCCATGGGACTTCTCTAAGAATTTTAGAATCAGCTTGTCAATTTTCACACATATACCTATGAGAGTTTATGCTTAGGTTATGGTTCATCTACATAAAAATTTGTGGGACATTTGAGACCTTTATTGTGGGCAATCTTCCAATCTCTGAACAGAGCGTGTCTATTTATTTATCTCTCATTAAGTTGTCTGAATATATTTCTTGTTTGGTTTTCACTAGTTTAGTTTCTATATATTTATTATATTTTATGCATTGACGATTATGTTTCTAAAAGATATTTCATTATTTCTATTATGCATGTATATATATACTTTTGTATATATGTTAAGTTTATGTTCACTAATCTTACTCTGTTTACTTCTTAATTCTTATGTATCATTGTGCTATCTGTAATGACATTTTTATTTTTTATTTTACTATATTTGTTACTTCTTTTTTTCATGCTTTTATTATATTAGGTTGTACCTCTAGTAAGATGTTGACTAGAAGTAATAATAACACACATATTTTCTTATTTTATTTTATTTTTTTAGAAACAGGTTCTGACTGTGTCACCCAGGTTGGAGTGCAGTGGTATAATCACAGCTCACTGGAACCTCCATCTTCTGAGCTCAAGTGATCCTCCCACCTCAGACTCTTGAGTAGCTAGGACCACAGGCATGTGCCACCATATACTGGGCTAATTTTTTTTATTGCTTTTTGTAGAGATGAGATCTTACTATGTTGATCAGACTGGTCTCAAACTCCTGGGTTCAAGCAAGGAGTTTTTTCACTTTATTTGACATTCTTAATTTCTTTATGGTTGGTTTATTTGCTTCCTGCAATCAGTTTTGGAAAATTTTTGGAAATTATATCTTCAATATTGCTTCTGCCTCATTCTGTCTTTCTTCTCTTACTGGGACTCAAATTACACATGATTTTGATATTCTAATTTAGTACTGTTTATCTCTTAAATACCCTTCTGTGTTTGACATACTTTGTCTCTCCTTACTTCATTCTGGAAATTTCTTTCTGACTTATTTCAAGTTCACTAATTCTTTTTCAGCTGTTTTATGAAGGAACCAATCTATTAAATTTCTGATTTCAATTCTTATTTTTTTAAGTTATAGAGTATTCATTTTTAAAATTTTTTCTTATACTCTGACAAAAAAATTCAATTGTATCGCTTATCAGCCCAAACATAAAAAAGTTGTTTAAATTCTTGAATATAGGTAAAAGTACTAGAAATCTGGGATTATCTTAATTTAGTTTCAGATTTTAGATGATTTGAAATGAAGCACCAACTTGAAGGAGACCTAAACTGTTTGTTTTTATTTAAATTTTTTTCCCTAGCCTGGAGGGAGTTTCAAAAGCATTGCTCAGCTTCTCAAATACTTCTTGAAGAATCAGTTAATGCTACTTGGAAGAAATTAGCAGCAAGCATTAACTATCTTTACATTTCTACCTTTCATATTTTGATCTTGTAACTTTTCAATTTTGTTAGCTCTGCAATGCTTTTAGGAGACTTGTTTTTAACTTTATACAGATTTCTGAGTTGTCTTAAATATGGAAGTTGACCAAAATTACCTAGTCCACAAATTTAAAAATTATAAATCTGAATAATAAGCTTTTTAAAATCGCTGAAGAATAACATCAAAGCAAAGGATCTTTATAAGTCTTTATAGTTTTCAGACTTGATATGTTTCTAAAATATAAAAAATTGTGCAGACATTAATTAAATTATAAATTTAACATTATAATATATGAACACAGAAACATTCATGTCCATAGAATTTTTCTTTTATCGTTTTTACACATATTCCTATAACTATAATGCTTGAACAAGAGTGTACCTTTCATCATCAGTGTCCTGGCACATTGGATAGTGCCTGGTACATTGTAAATACTCAACACATTCTGTGAATTTAATGTAATATTTAGTAAAATTATAAGAATTTTTATTAACAAATTTATTGGCTATTTTAAAGTGGCTACTTTAAATCCAGACGTCTACAAAGGTGCATATAAAAATACAATTAAACATAAATGTAAAATCATATATTTGTTTTAATAGGTTACAAGGCCTAAAGAAATTTATATTATAAATTGTTTATACTTTTATTTTTTATTTTTGTAGAGACAGAGTCTTACTACCTTGCCCATGATGGTCTTGAATGCCTGGCCTCAAGAGATCCTCCCATCTCAGCCTCCAAAATTTGCAAGAAATTTGATACCTTTACTATATGCAATCTTCCAATCTGTGAACAGAGTATGTCTATTTATTTATCTCTCATTAAGTCATCTGAATAGAGTTCTTGCTTGGTTTTCATTAGTTTAGTTCCAATTTGTTATATTTTATGTAATGACAATTGTGTTTTTTAAAAGATATTTTATTATTTGACAATATTTATTTGTCAATTATATCTTAATAAGTTTGGAGAGAAGTAAAATAAAATTATCATGTTAAAAGTGGGGAAAAAAATAAATGACCAAGAGCCAGCTAAAAAAATATTTTATTATTTTTATTTAGCATGTATATATACTTTTGATATTTGTATGCTAAGCTAGGATACAGATGTGAGCCACCATTCCTTATAAATTGTTTATGCTGGAAATATTTCATAGATGTATAAATAAATAATTTCTGTATAATAATCTACAAATACATGCATTTAAATGCTAAATGAATGTAATATTTATTAATAATTTTCCAGTCTCTCTGTGACTCTCTGAAGATCCAGTAGTCACTCAAATTAATGAAGTAAACAAGTTGAAGGTTTTTCATATTCATATTTAGGGTTACTTGTAGCCTTAATCATTGTCCTTATCCAGATACCTGGTCTGTCTTTGCTTTCCTTTGAGCAGAAAACCAGATAACAAATATCCCTGGCAGTGTATATTGTGCTGCTATTGTTCATGAAATAGCCTCTAGTTGTGTTTGGTTCCATCTTGGTTGCCAATGCAGCCTAACTTCCTCAAACTATGTTCAGGATGTCCTTAATGGTTCAGAATATTGGAAAGAGTTTTTATCTCTATTTGGTGGATTGGTAAAGAGTCTTTACTTGGAGATATATTGGTGCTCAGCCTCTTTTACTTGTGGTTCTAGCCCTTGAAAAGAAAGGTAGTATTTCCTCTTTTCCATTCAATGCCAAGCATCCCTTCTCTTCTTTATTCTAACCGTTATCTTTTCACCTCCTCTTCTATATACAGACCCACTCTTATCTAGTCTGAAGCTGCTGTGTAAGCAGATGGTTGAATCTTTGTGTCATGTACTTACATATGAGTGTTTGTTCTTGCTTCCTCACAGGAAAGTTGAACAGGGAATAAATGGCCTTGGAAAGCAATGCAAAGGAGATGAGGAAAATATATAGAAAACATGCAGATTAATATTTAGAAATTTATAGTCCTGGTACATACTGTATGCTATTTATGTATCTAAAAAGTTTGAAAAGAGAGAAAACTAGTTTTTGTTTTATACCTACTATATTCCAGACAGCATACAAAATTGTTTACATTTAATAAGAACTACTATCTTTTAAGGTAGATGTTTATAGATGAGGAGACTAAACTTCAGAGTAGTTAGGTGGTTTGCCAAAAGTCACATAGCAAGTAAGCAAATAGAATTTAAGTCCAAGTCCTGTTGGCTTCTAAACTAGGTCTGTAGTTTTCTATTCCATACTTATACTTCTGAAGAAGATATAAAAGCCCATAAGTCTAAATCTGTTTTCTAATTTTAGATTTTATATGTGACTTCCTTCTTAGACACTAAAGTCTTTCTTCACTGGGCTAAATATTTAGAAGTGAATAATTTTTACATATTAATATTAATTAATATTTTAATACATATTAAAACTCAATGAATATTAGGTATTACAATTAGGTCAATGTAGTATATCTTTTTTTCTTATCCCATTCTCTCTGCTCCAGACAAAGGAAAGACTAAAAAAGGATTAGTTCTCCTCCTGATTCACTGTAGCTGCCATTTCAAATGATTATTTGCCCCAGTTGTTGCTTGGATGCTATTTACATTGGATTGTCAGACAAGCAGGAAGAGGAAGGCTTGTGTAGAATAATAGGCTAATAAGGAATAATGTTGATCATATTTATATTATATAAGCATTTATTATTGGTGAGGCATCTTACCAAGAGCTTTGCATGCATTACCTAATTAATTAATATCATGGTCACTAAATCTTCACCATAACCCTAAGAAATAGATAGCATATTGTTCCCATTTTATAGATGAGGAAACAAAATGGAGAATGGCCTAAAACAGTTTTAATAGTTTTAATGTAGTGTTAACTTTAAAGGATTTAAAATTTTTAATTTAGCTACCTTTCCAATTTTTGTTGTTTGTGATTTAGATTAGTGCTTCCCAAACCTTAGGCTGTACAAAAGTCATCCAGGGACCTTATTAAAATGAAGGTTATGATTTAGTAGGTGCTATGGTTTAGATATGGTTAATTTGTCCTCACCAAAGCTCATGTTAAAATTTGATCCCCAGTGTGGTGGTGTTTGCAAGGTGGGTGTAATGGGAGGTATTTCGGCTATGAGGGGTGATCCCTTATGAATGGCTTGGTGCTATAATCATGCTAGTGAGTGAGTTATGCCTGTTCTCACCACTCTGGATTAGTTCTAACAGGAATAGATTAGGACCCAAAAAGAGTGGGTTGTTATAAAGCCAAGGTGCTCCTGAGGTTTCCCATCTTTCCACATGCCTGCAACTCCCTTTGACATTTTTAGCCATATTTTGACATAGCACAAAAGCCCTCCCCAGGAGCCTAGCCAATTCCAGAGCAATGTTTATTCTTCAGCCTTCAGAACTGTGAGCCAAATAAACCTCATTTCTTTATAAATTTCTGAAAAACACAAAACTGACTAAGATAGAGGTCTTAGGTGTGATCTAAGATTCTGCATCAAACTCCCTCAGATCATACTTTAAAAAACAACTTTAGATTGCTGATTTTTCTATCATGCTAGGCTTGATTCTAAAAAGGCCTTCATAATGATTTTATGTTAGTTGATAATCAATTAGGTATTAATATTTAAGTTTATTAAATAAATTTGATAATCAGATGCACACCCGATAGTTGATAACTTATACTGTGCAAGAATAGCTGATTTTATTTATTTATTTTTCCCTTTTTTTAGTAGTGGTATTCCCAGGCAGTCTCCCATCCAAGTACTAACCAGGCCCAACCCTGCTTAGCTTCTGAGATCAGAGATTGGGCACAGCCAGGGTGGTATATCTGTAGGCAAGAATAGCTGATTCTAAATGTTGTACTTTATGACTATGAATCTGGCTCCATGTCCTATCAGTGTCTCTAGTGACTGGCTCATCTCTTCTGGTTTTATAAAAATGCTGGACAATACTCCCACTCAGACACTCCACTGTTGAATTTGTTATAGCCTTAAATTACTTTTCTATAATTACAAATTCAGTGGCTTTAAAAACTACAAATTTAATATTTTACAATTTTGTTGGTCAGAACTCTGTTGGATTCTAGGAAAGTTTCCTTTTTATTCTTTATTCAGGTTGTTGGTAGAATTCAGTTCCATTCAGTTGGTAGGACTGAAGTCTTTATTTCTTTGCTGGTTGTCAGCTGAGGGCTGTTGCCTTTCCTGGAGGTTGCTTGTACTCTTTGGCTCATGGCCCTCATCCTGTATCATCAAAGCCAGCCAAAAGATGATAGAATCTTGGTCATGTTTAAAATGTTTTGTATCTCTTCTGTCACATCTCTCTGACTCTCTCTCTCTCCCTTGCCTTCACCAGAAAAAGTTTTCTGCTTTCAAGGACTTATGTGACCTTTGCTGTGGATTTTTCATTTATGGTTTGTATCATTTTGGGGTAAGTTCCATCTATGCCTATTTTGTTAAGCGTTCTTTTTATAAAAGGGTATTGAATTTTGTCAAATGCTTTTTCAAAGAATCTTTTGATTTCCATCTTGATTTTCTCTTTTACACAATAGTCATTCAGCATAGTTGTTGTTGTTGTTGTTGTTGCTGCTGCTGTTGTTGTTGTTGTTTTTGAGACAGAGTCTCACTCAGTTGCCTGGGCTAGAGTGCTGTGGCATCAGCCTAGTTCACAGCAACCTCAAACTCCTGGGCTCAAGCAATCATTCTGCCTCAGCCTCCCAAGTAGCTGGGACCATAGATATGTGCCACTGTTCCTGGCTAATTTTTTCTATATATTTTCAGTTGCCCAGCTAATTTTTTTTTCAATATTTTTAATAGAGATGGAGTCTCATTCTTGCTTGAATGGTCTCGAACACCTGAGTTCAAACAATCCACTGGCCTTGGCCTCCCAGAGTGCTAGGAGTACAGGCATAGGCCACCACACCCAGCCCATAAGGTTTTTTAGTTTCCATGACTTTGTGTAGAACTGAGAGTTCTGGAATCAGAGAAGACCACATATAGCAAAAGCAATCTTAAGCAAAAAGAACAAATTGGGAGGCATCAATTTACCAGACTTCAAGCTATACTACAAGGCTATAGGAAATAAAACAGCATGGTAAGGGCACAAGAACAGAGACATAGATCAATGGAACAGAACTGGGAACCCAGATATAAAACCATCCTCATATAGCCATCTAATATTTGCCAAAGCAGCCAAAAACATACACTGGGGAAAATAATCCTTATTCAATAAATGGGGCTGGGGAAATTGGATAGCCACATTTAGAAGACTGAAACAGGATCTGCACCTTTCAGCTCTCATAAAAATCAACTCAGCGGATAACAGACTTAAGGCATGAAACTATAAGAATTCTAGAAGAAAATGTTGGAAAAACTGTTGTAGACATTGGCCTAGGGAAAGAATTTATGAAGAAGATTCAAAAGGCAATCACAGCAACAACAAAAATAAATAAATGGAACCTAACCTCATCAAATTAAAAATCTTCTGTACAGCCAAAGAAGCTATCATGAGAGCAAACAGACAACCTACAAAATGGGAGAAAATATTCACATGTTACACATCCGATAAAGAGCTGATAAATAGAACCTCTATAGAACTCAGGAAAATCGACAAGAAATAAAATCAAACAACCCCACTATAAAATGGACATAGGACATGAACAGAAACTTTTCAAAAGAAGACAGACTAATGGCCAACAAACATATGAAAAATGTTCAAAGTCTCTAATCATCAGAAAAATGCAAATCAAAACCACAGTAAGATATCACTTAACTCCAGTGAGAATCACTTTTATCAAAAGTCCCAAAACAACTAATGTTGGTGCAGATGTGGAGATATGGGAACACTCTTACACTGCTGGTGGGACTGCAATCTTGTACAACTTCTATAGAAATTAATATGGCAATATCTCAAAGAACTCAAAGCAGAACTATCATTTGATCCAGCAATCCCACTACTGCATATTTACCCAAATGAAGAAAGGACATTGTATTTAAAAGACATCTGCACTTGGATGTTCATAGCAGTGCAATTCACAATTGCAAAGATGTGCTAGCAACCCAAGTGTCCATCAGTACATGAGAGGATTAATAAAATGTGGTATATGTATACCATGGAGTACTTCTCAGCCACAAAAAACAATGGTGATCTAGCACCTCTTATATTATCCTGGATAGAGCTGGGTACCATTCTACTAAGTGAAATATCACAAGAATGGAAAAATGAACACCACATGTATTCACCACCAAATTGGTATTAACTAATCAACACTTATGTGCACATATAGTAGTAACACTCATCAGGTGAGAGGCAGGTGGGGGGAAGGAGGGGATGAGTAAATTCACACCTAATGGGTACAGTGTATGATGTCTAGGAGTTGGGCACACTTGTAGCTCTCACTTGGGTGTTGTAAAGGCAATATATGTATCCAAAGCATTTGTACCCCTGCCCGTATTATTCTGAAATAAAAAAATAAATAAAAACAGAAATTCCAGGAGGGCCAGAAAACTGGGTTTAGAGATTATGCAGCCAGAAATAATACCCAAGCCATACCATTTAATATTCACAGGCTTGATTACAGTAGAGGCATTGTAAACAATGAGCATGGGACACTAACCCCAGACATTCTACTGTAGTTGCTCCCCAGACTTAGTGTCTATGCCAACCTCTGCCATATTTAACCAGTATGAATTACTCAACAGCCTGCTTCTTCTGTTTTTTTACCCCCCTTGCTGAATTGAAATTCTGCGGAGGTACATTTCACTGGGGGTTAAATGTATGTTTCTTAGCTTTCAAAAAGGCTGGCAAATTCAATCTTGGATTCTTCTTTGATATCAACTTTTTCCAAATATAAAGAAAAACATATTTTTAAAAAGGTTCTGGGCCACAAGTATGACTGTCTATCCTATATGCTCCTTCTTACAGATGGCTTTAAGAAGGCTAGTTTTCACCTCAAAGACAGAATATGAATACTTATTACAACTTCCCAAAATGCCCACAGAGAGTTCCATCTACATTTTGTTAGTTAATATAGTAATATTCATGGTTTTATTTTTAAAAGATTAAGACATTTAAAGAATTCATAACTCATAGAACCATACAAGTTAGCTCCCAAATATTTAAGAACTCTTATAATTCTACAGCATTGATAATTTAGATATTTTTTATATTTATGGAATTTTGTAGCAACTCAAGGTATTTTTCCCCAGTCATAGGACCCTGAACCCTGGATTAAATGATGTTGATAATAGGCTTATTGGATACATTATTTTTAGTTTATTAATCACAGTAGTTTTTCTCATATTTAATATTCAAAAATACTATGAGCAATAGTACACTCTTCCCTTGGTATACACAGGGGATGAGTTCCAGGACCAACACATATTTCCCAAATCCACACATATTCAAGTCCCATAGTTGGCCCTGTGGAACCCTCAAATAGGAAAAGTTGGCTCTCCTTATAGGCAGGTTTAGCATCCCATAAATACTGTATTTATTTAGTTGAAAAAATTCCTAGTATAAGTGGATCTGGACAGTTTAACCCTGTGTTGCTAAAGGGTCAACTGTATACTTATTATAATCTTTATTTTACTGCAGAATGATTGCTGAAAATTAGGGGTTTAAATTGGGAAGACCTAGGCTTTAATTCTCTTTCTCATTTTCCTCATCTCTCAAATTGGGATTCTAAAATCTATCTCATGGAATTGTTTTCACAATTTAAAAAGGGGTAGAAATGCATATAACTTGATTGCTATTAATTTAATATAAATTTAAAACCAAAAGGGGGCTTAGGAATATTGGAAATAGTTCTTTAATTGTGGACCAAGTGATGACTGAACAGTGGTCATGGCTGATGACTCAGGGTTTGAGATGGGAAAGCCTAATGTCTGCTCATATTGATTCAGGACTTTTTATTTGGAACAAGACAGGTATTTTCACCTAGATTTGAGGTTAAAAACTATGGTAAAAAAATTTTTTTCCTGGAAAATCTAATTTTTTTGAGGGGGTGGGGTACAGAAATTAAATCAGTGGCCCTAGGCATGAACTCTCTAGGCAAGAATCATGATATGTAGCACAAACTGTAACTTAAAGGCATTTTCATAAAAAGCAAACCATGGGCTGGGCGTGGTGGCTCACGCCTGTAATCCTAGCTCTCTGGGAGGCCGAGGCGGGCGGATTGCTCCAGGTCAGGAGATCAAAACCAGCCTGAGCAAGAGCGAGACCCCATCTCTACTATAAATAGAAAGAAATTAATTGGCCAACTAATATATATAGAAAAAATTATCTGGGCATAGTGGTGCATTCCTGTAGTCCCAGCTACTTGGGAGGCTGAGGCAGAAGGATTACTTGAGCCCAGGAGTTTGAGGTTTCTGTGAGCTAGGCTGATGCCAGGGCACTCACTCTCTTACTCTAGCTTGGGCAACAGAGTGAGACTCTATCTCAAAAAAAAAAAGCAAACCATGGATTCATACCACAAGAATGACATGATTTGGTCAAGCTATTCGCTATACATATATCAATAGTTTATTTCATAATAATATTTAAATTCACTGGGAAACATATCCATGAATTTGATGTTTGTACCCTGCCATTTACAAATTCCAATTAGTCCCTGAGCATGGGGTCAGTAGTTTGTTTTGAACTCTCTTTCCTCTCAGTTAGTAGCTATTGCCCTATGCATTCATTCAATTAATGAACAATTCCTTATTAAGGGACTGCCTACCATGTAAGCCCCTATGCTACATGTTGGGGCTTTTGTTCATGTGGTAAACATTATTCTTGTCTTCACAAAGCCTATATATCTTAGAAACAGTAGTTGCTGAATTACAGCCATCAAATAACTAATTACACAATTATTTCATTACATTTTGAATGAGACCACCAAAACAAAATAATATATTCTGTACAACAAATTGACTCCTAACTGAAAAAATCTGGAAAGTATGATTTAATCTAAAGCAAATCATGTCCTATGCCACTTATTATAAAAAGAATAAAGTAGAAACTATATTGAGTTTAGAGTTACTTAAAGGATGCCAAGTAAAAGAAGTTACTTTCTAGCATTTTACTAGTTAGCTCTTTCTTTAAACATCACTTTTCATTTGAAGTTGCTTCTTTTAATTTTTAACAATTAGTCAGAATTTAGCCCAAGCTGCACCACCATATAATCTAAAACCATAGCCTCATTTACAATGTACAGTTATCAGCAATGATCTATGATGGTTGAGTTGATAATGTTAATGCTGGTCTTTTAAAGTGAGTGCATCTATACTAATATATTCAGTAGAGTGCACTCACAAATTTGATTAAATATTCAGTGATTTTTATTTTATTTCAGTTTCTTTGGATTCCATTATGTTATAATTTCTCTATTGTTAATAAATATAGCTACATCTTGTTTACCTACCTGTCCTCAAATAGCACTGTAATTTGAGATGGTAGAATTTAGCATCTTAAAATCAATGTCTTTAGGATGAGCATCTCAATCACTAAATATAAATGTTTTTGCAAAATAATTATTATACTTTATCTGGAGTACTTTCATTAACTCAAATCTATCTTGTTGCGTATAAAATAATCACTATCCCATAAATTTTTTTATTAAAAAATAAGTTATCTGGAAATATTTTGGCATATTTTCATTATTTGTGACTCTGTTGAGAAATTTTAAGCAAGTCCCTGAATGTCTCCTTCTTCGAATTAAATTGCTATTGTAAAATCAAATCATTCATGTCATCATTTGCAGTGATTCAACAGGTTAAATTTATAGCTTTCTGGCACTAACTGAGAATCATATGCTTCTCTTGAACACCATAGTGTCTTCTTCTGAAGCTGTTACAATATTACTGGAAATAGTTTAGCTTGTCTATGTGATACATTTTCACTAAAAATCCCATTTAGAGCAAATCATATGATTCAACTGATGTCTGAAAAAAGATATTAACACACATAGCCAATGAGCATTAGTATTATTTTTAACAGAGGGTATTTTATCCAATGTATTGACATCATTTTGTTGTGTATAGTGAATAAAAGATTCATTATTATTACTTAGTGTCATTTAATATTTTCATAGCTCCTGATATTAAAATATATTTATTTTAAAGGAAAGAAGGCAGCTTTTGTGATTTTCTTAAGCATTCAAATTGAGCTGTTTCTGACTTTAGAAAGAAATGTCCCTACCACTTCTATTTGACAGTATAGCCATGTTTGAAAAATGGTTTAAGATTCAGCTAGGCACAAGAGAACAGAATTAGCTTTACAAAACATGTGAGGAAAGTATTTTCTCCATCATGATATTGCACAACACTAATTCACATATGTATTTAGTCATTGCAACAGACATGAAAGAAACAAGAACTATTTGTTATAGTAATTATTAATGATGAAATCTTTATATGCTTGGCAAGGGGATTCTTTCCAATTAGTTTCTGTGGCTTTCAAGTTCAGCATAAATTTGTTAAAATTCGTTTATTTCCATCATGATTTTTCTGAGGCTCTCTTTCCTGGGCAAATCTCCAGATTGGCAAGCTCAAGCGGATTTTAAAATATCCTTTCCATATATTACCCACACTTGTCCTGCTTGGGGATGGATTGACGTCTGAGCTCTGAGGGTTGTAACTAAGCTGCTTTTCATGGCAGAAAAGTTCATTTTGCTTCAGCTGGTACAGATATCTCCCTTACCTCCCACTAATTCAGTGATTTCCAATTGTTTCAGCCTGCTTCCAACTGTTCAAGCACAAGGATCACAGTAAAAGAATGCCAAGGAAAAGCATCTTTTTCAGAGGATATATCCAAAGTTATTCTTCTCTCTTGACACATTAAATAATTTTCTACATGGATAAGGTATAATCATATGTTTGTTTTCCTTTGCAGTTCAGACAGGGAACTAATAGACTGGCTAACTTAGTGTTTGTTTTTAAAATTTAGATATTTAACTTATTAATGATCTTTAATCCTTACATTTTAAATTGTTAAATAATTTAATAATTCCTAAGCTATCTCTTTCTATTCCATGCACTTTGGTTCTTTTCTAAGAGCAAAGGTTTCTGAAAAAGCATGGAAGAGATAGAACAGGATCTCAAATAGAAATTAAAAATAGGAACCTCAGATCCAAGAGCACCTATAACATACAAAACGTAACGTAATATATTACATTTGGGCTTAATTATGACTATTAGCACATCACTAATGATGTCTAGGTCATAAATCATAGAATGTTAAAATAGACCTTGAGAGAATCTTCAAGTTGATCTAGGTCAAATCTCCAACATCTTTATGTTGAAATAGAAGAAATGATTCTAACAGAGTTAAATGACTTAGCTAAAGCCAAATGGCTAATTGCAAAGTAGAAATTATACCCTAGACCCCCTGATTTCTGTGGCATTGCACTTTTTCCTAAGAATGATTACTATTGCTTATATAATCCTTCATAAATTGTAAAATCAAGTCATACCTAATATTTCCCTTTACAGTGGATAAAGACTGTCATCTTCATATTAAATACCAAACTGCATTATTCACACATTGATCAAGAGATGTGCTAAAATATGTGATTTTTACACTGGATCACTAGATTTCATCTAATTAACTGTCCACTGTTTTATGTTTGTAGAAGAAACAAAAAAAAAAAAGGTAGTCAAATAATATTCAGTTCATAAAATTCTCTGGAAACTGTGTATGAATATGGTTTAAATGTATATTCAACTGTTTTAAATAGTAGTCAGAGGTTCAGTTGTTAAGACTATGTTTGTTCTACAGAAGAATATAGTAGTTAAGAAGATAATTTTGTGAGCTAGAGAGACTGGGTTCAGAATCTGCAGTTTCCTCATATTTAAAATAGGATAAAAAAGTACTGACTTTACAGGGTTATTTGGAGATTAAATATGTTAATATGCCTATGTTGTTGCTGTTGTTTTCACTGTCATCATTACTATTATTTTCTTCAAAGATTTGTAATGATAAACTATTTTAAAAATCATAGCTATATTTTGTTCATAATAGTCTATTCTCTATAAAGAATAGATTCCTTTTAATAAAACATTTACTGGAAAATTGCATCTGAGGCATTTTTTGAGTTGAATTTAGAGCCATGAGCAATAAGATTTCAACATTAAAAATGTATTGTATATAAATGACTTTATACTAAGTCCAACTAGAAATAATTGCTGATCAAGGTGTTAAAACTTAAAAATGTAAAGTAAAAAGTTTTTTCACATATATCCTCCATTCCTTAGCTCACTTCATATTCTCCCTCAGTTTACTTGTATAGAAAAAAGGGAAACTAGACAAGATATATCTGAAAAACTCCCAGTGTTAAAACTTATGATTGCATTCTTTGATTCTGTGTCTCATTTTCAAAGGGAGTTTCTTCACTTTTAGAAATAAGTAACAAAGTACTCTAAACTTTGCTAAAAGTAAGTATTGCAGCTTTAAATGATAAGTTGATCATCTTTTGGATCTTTATGGCATTTATGTATGCATTTCTAAAATGTTTGGTCTCCAAAAAGAACACTATAGTAGGTTAGCACAAGAAATAACAGTTAAAAGTAAATGGTAGACACCTGTAATCCTAGCACTCTGGGAGGCCGAGGCCGGCGGATTGCTTGAGGTCAGGAGTTCAAAACTAGCTTGAGCAAGAGCGAGACCCCGTCTCTACTAAAAATAGAAAGAAATTAATTGGCCAACTAATATACATAGAAAAAATTAGCCGGGAATGGTGGCGCATGCCTGTAGTCCCAGCTACTTGGGAGGCTGAGGCAGCAGGATTGCTTGAGCCCAGGAGTTTGAGGTTGCTGTGAGCTAGGCTGACACCACAGCACTCACTCTTAGCCTGGGCAACAAAGCGGAGACTCTGTCTCAAAAAAAAAAAAAAAAAAAAAAGTAAATGGTAGAGTATCTGTATAAGAAAGAAGTAAATTTAGAATCCTGAAAAATATTTTAAAATAGATGATGTGGTAAACATCGGCTTCAATCCATAGGAAATGAAGTTTACTTTAAGATGAGTTGAGAGAATAAAGACTTTGTAACTACATATACAGAACTTCAACCTTCACAAGGATTGGCTGGAGCACTAGTTGGGAGAGAAAGGACGGATGGAGATACTCTTCATATGTAGGCAATTTCCTAGAATATATAAAGGAGAATCTAGTGTGACATGGATCACCTAATAAAAGCATAATACACACTTGCAGCAGATGTTGCCAGTGCTCCACCCAAATTTCCTGGGACTGCTTTTACTGCTTCCTGGGGGTGCTTTTGCTAATACCTCACATTGACTGATATTTTCTGGACAATTTCACTTGGGTTATGGAAGCCATTTCTCACTTTGTCAGAGTTCTCCAGAGAAACAAAACTAATAGTATGTATATGTAGAAAGAAAGAAACTTATGATAAGGAATTATCTCACATGATTATGGAGAATGTAAAGTTCCAAGATCAGCAGTCGATAAGCTGGAGTCCCAGCAGAGTTGATAGTGCAAATAGTTCCAGTCTGAGTCCCAAAGTCCTGAGAACTAGGAGAGTCAACAGTGCCAGTTTCAGATTGAGGGCTGGCAGGCTCAAGATCCAGGAATAGCTGATGTTTCAGTTTGAGTCTGAAACCAGTAAAAAAAGCCAAATGTTCCAGCTCCAAAGCAGTGAAGCAGGAGGAGTTTCTCCTTATTTATGTTCTATTCAGGCTTCAACTGATTGGATGAGGCCCACTCACACTGGGAGGGCAATCTATTCCATCTACAGAAATGCTAACACTTTCACAGACACATCTAAATTATTGTATGATCAAATGTCTTCTCATGCCATGGGCCAGTCAAGTTGACACATTCAAGTAACCATCACACTCACCTTCCGGAAAGTGACTGGCAGTTACATTGGTACACCCTGTTTCTCCTTCCACCTTGCAGTCCACAGTTAATAACAAACTGAGGTTTTAGAGGCGAACAAAAGCCCTGCTTCCTGATCTCAAGTCATGACACGCTGTCATGTTATTTATATTCTAAAGGTCTCAGGGGATCACAGAAAACATAGTCTTCACTGAAACCACATCTTGTGCAGCTCCTTCCCCTTCCCTGCCTTGCTCCCCTCAGTCTTTTCTAGTTTCTCTTGAGAACACCCCCTTAATAAATCAGAAGCATAAAATCTGCTATTGCAGCTCTACTTTTGGGAAACAGACATAAATAATAGCTCTGCAGCCTTTAGAAAACCTGTGGGGGAAGCCCAAGTTAAGTAGATAGAGTGTTTACACTTTTTTCAACCTCTCCTTACTCAATATTAATTTCTTAGTTTAAAAATATTTTAATTAACCCTTTATAATTTTATATGCATATGTAAGTATTACATATACAGATTAACATACATTTAAGTATGTAACCATTGCTTATACAAATTAATAACTAATATTTATGTTATAATTTATTGTAATATTTCTGTATGCTATATCTATTTTGGGGGGCATTTTGTGTATGCGTGTGTGTGTGTGTGTATGTGTGTGTGTGTGTGTGTGTGTGTTTTAGAGATAGGGTCTCTTTCTGTCACCCAGGCTGGAGTGCAGCGGTCTGATTTTAACTCACTGCAGCCTCAAACTCCTGGGCTCAAGGGATCCTCTTGCCTCAGCCTCCTGAGAAACTGGGACTGTGGGAATAAGCCACCATGCTCTGCTAATTTTTTCCTTATTTTACAAAAGGGGTCTTTCTCTGTCACTCAGGCTGATCTTCAACTCCTAGCCCCAAGTGATCCTTCCACCTCAGCCTCCTAAATAGCTGGGATTACAGGCACAAGCCACTACACCCAGCTATATGGTTTTTCAAAGTGGGAGGTCATTAAGCAGCATTTAAAATATGAGACCAAAAAAATAAAATAAAATAAAATAAAATAAAATAAAATAAAATAAAATAAAATAAAATATGAGACCATGTAAATAAGTAATCCAATGGAGAATCAAGGAGCAAGATTGGATCTACAAGGGAAAGAAATATAACCTAATATTCTAAAAGCACTGCCATGCAAATGAGAATCTTCCAAGACTCATGTCAATAGATCCTCTTTACCCTCTCTATCTTTTGCTGTGTCTGTGTCATAGTTGCTCATGCCACCTCTCATATGTGACAAGATCTGGTGCATTGAAGGTAGTATGCCCGTAAATGTGCCTCTCATATCTAATGGTATCCAATTTCTTTCCTTTTTTCATTTTGCTGAAATTACTTTTTAAAAAAATAATGTCCTTCATTGGTGAGTATTCCATAACCAAGCCCCTTGAATAGGTTTACCATTAGCTATAAACCTGGGTTGGAATTTTTTTATTCCATATTTGTGCAATAAGCTAATTGTCACTATGTGAAGCTTGGGCCCACCAGCTGTGTGGTCATTAAAATAATATATTATAGTTAAATATTCTAACAATACAGAAAGGGGGTATTATTTAAAAATGTGAATTCTACCATGGAGTACTATTCTGCTATAAGAAACAATGGTGATATAGCACCTCTTGTATTTTCCTGGATAGAGCTGGAACCCATTCTACTAAGTGAATATCCCAAGAATGGAAAAATAAGCACCACATATACTCACCAGAAAATTGGTTTCACTGATCAACACCTATGTAGAAATATAGAAATAACATTTATTGGGTGTCAGGCAGGTGGGAGGAGGGAGGAAGGGATGGGTATATACATACATAATGAGTGTGATGTGCACCACCTGGGGAATGGACATGCTTGAAGCTCTGAGTCGAGGGGGAGGGGGGCAAAGGCAATATACATAACCTTAACATTTGTACCCCCATAATATGCTGAAATAAAAAAAATTAAAAAATAATAAAAATGTGAATTGTCGGTCATTAAAAGAAATATGCTCTAATTCTGAATTTAAAGAAATGTAAACCAGGCAACTGAAATACAACAGATAAGTATGTATTTTATACTAAGTCACAGAGTGTTTTACACTAGATTATAATGGAACTGAATTAAAATAAATTAGTATTCTTTTTTGTGTTTCCTATTTCCATTTTATTTTATAAGTAGCACGAAAACTGAACTTATCAATTTAACCCCTTATAGTTGTAACAATCTAAAAATAGTAGAAGAACCATGAATTACAGAAACTAGTAATTAAGACTATCAGTTAAGAAGAGTTAGCCAAATATAAAATAAACTTATTGTCTAGTGTAAATATATCTCAGAATGTGATCCACTGAAGGTAATCCCACAAAATGCCCCATTGAGGAGAAATTTTTTTCAGGTCCAAACAGATTAGAGAAATACTGCTCAGTATACTTCCAATTTTAGAAAATCACACTGTATGATGGTAAATTAAACACTCTAAGCTGTTCTACATTTAAAACAAAACAAAGCAAAACTAATGAAAATCAAACAACAAAAAAAATTCTGTTTAACTTTATTTAACCAAGCATTACCAACAATAGACCTCAGACATTATTTTCAACTGACATCTATTTTCAAGTGCATGAGTTCTGTGCATCATATTTTGGGTAATAAACGTTAATGTTTTAGGCTAAAAAACTAAAAGTCATTGAGCATTTACAATATGTTTACTTGTTTTTAAACAAGAGGATCAACTAATAATCAGGACTAGAATCTCCTTGATTTAAATAACCAACTTAGCAATAGACAGAGCCTATTCTCAGGTAGTTTTAACACAAGGAAAAGGCAATTTGTGAAACCATAAACTTTCTACATTGGGTATATATTTACCACAAAATATTGAGTATTTCATATGGGGTACTAAACAAAGTGATGATATTTGTGGCTCTTGGTTATTTAAAATCATAGAAATTTTTCAAATAACAATAAATTCTGATGCCTTAAAAGATCTACTTTATTAAAAAGAAGTTGGTAGAAGACCAAGATGAAATCATAGTTTTTCAGGTAATTCTGTTGTCTTGAAAAATTTACTTGACCTTGGACACTTTAGCATCTACATTTATTAAAAGATAACAGTCACACTTGGATTGTTCATCTGCAGAATTATTGTTAGTATCAAGTAAAATATAGGAAAGAGTACTGAAAAGCATTATAAAACATGGTATAATAGAAAACATTTATTTAAATTGTAGATTTCATTTTGAAATATTTAACACATTAACTACCATGGGAGTTGTATTTAACAGACACTAGTTTTGAGCCCAAGGCCTTGTGAAGAAAAACCTGGGCAAAACCCTGCAGTTGGTTCATGAAAATCTTACTTGTTGATGTTCTTATTGTTACAATTAGCATTGACAATTTAATTCTTAAAACGTGGATTAAATGAATAGAAGTCAATTCATTTTGAAAATTTGAAACATTTCATTTTTCTGTTTATATTTACCTTTAAATTACACTTATGCATGACAAGTCAAGAAAAACACTTTACCCTTCTGAACTATTGTTCAAGTTTTCACATTAGTTTTTACATTACTCATTTTCATGTTTTTATATTACTTTTTTATTGAAAAAACAAAGAAAACAAAAAATAACAAAATTTTCATTAAATTAGAAAGGATTGGTTTGTTTTCAAGGCTTTTATTCTATTTTCGTAATAAAAACACTGTGGCCCCAAAAGAAATTAATTTTTTCTAGTGTGGCAGTCAATGTGTTAAAACTCTGCTAATATAACCATTCACGTAAAAAGCAAAATTTACTTATTTATAAAATATTTGTTGAATGGAGTGCCACCTATGTGCCAGTTCCTGTTTAGGAGCTTTGGATACATCATCAAACAAGAAAAGACAAATCTTTTGTGGAATTCTTATCTTGCTAGATACCACAATATATAACACCTTCACAGTTTCTGATTGGTCATAAATCTTATCATACTTTCTGACAACTCTAGAATAAGAAAAAGGTTCCCAGACAGAGGAATCTCAATTGGTGAATACATTATTGTTGTATAGCTATTTGTTGGATACTTAATATTGTTATATAACTAATATAACTGTTATATAACTAATCTCACTCCTTCAAATTATAGGCTTAGACCTATAAGTTGTGTGATGTTAAAAAGTTATGTTTTAATTTCAGTTTACACAAGGGAAAAAAACCATTCATGTAACTAATATTAACTGAGTCTCTGCTATGTTTCTAGGACCATTCTAGGATCCTTAGTTATGTCATTGAAAATGCAGACAATGCCCTACCTAGTCAGGTTTATATTTCAATGCAGGGTGTATGCAAATCCTATCTCCTTGGTAAAGATTTAGAGAAAGAAAGAGGAAGATGAATATATGAAAACTACTTAGCCCATTGCCTGACATGAAGTTGATGTTCATTAAATGGTCGCTAAAAATAAATATTTATATAAATTAAATATGTTTTATTATTAAGAGGAAAATTTACATGTAATATTGATGTAACTCTCAATAAATAGTTTTATCATCCTGTCATGAATTTAAGATAGATAGAATTTATTCAAATTTTATTGAGGTTACTAGTGAGAAGCAGGAGACAGTAGGCTAGTTCATCAAAAACCAAATTTCAACATTTAAGTTATGTACAACAATAAAGTATTTCACCAAGTGAGAATTTTGTGAATGATAGATAGCCTTTTTATTATTGGAGTTAGAGTATGGAGTTGGCAGGTAACAATGGGGCTGAACACATGGTGAGATTGCCAATCGATAACAATGCAGGCAGTGTAATATTGCATCTAATGAGATCCCAATTCTGCAGAGCAACTTAATAAGAGGATGCATTTCTGGTATGAACTGTATTATGTTGTCTAGTAGATTGAAAAGGCCACTATGCAACCATAGGCTGTTTAATACACCAGCTCTCTTAAAGTAGGAGAAAAGCCCTGATTTTTAACATTCGCAAATTTCTATGATACTCTTGTTTTGTACTGTTCAATTATTGTATGCCTTATTTATTCAGCATCACCAGAGAAGGAAGGAAAATCATTTTTGAAACACGGGTATGGTTAAGAAAATATTTCACACATGCAGACAGATAGATAATATAAAATAAACACCCATTTGTCCATGTCACAGAAAGAAAAATGTTAACTTTCTGTCATGTTTTCATCAGATAAGGATAAGGTTTTGAAAATTATGTTCTCATAAAATAAACAAAATAGTTGAATATTCAGAATAACATAAATTACCCCTACAAACTTTCTTTTTAAAAAATCATGATTAAGAATTCTAAGGTCTGAAAATATCATTGATTATTTAATGTAAACATAATGTAAAACTTTAAAAAACATGAGGTAACCTGAAATGTTGTTTATTTTTACCTATGGGTTCATAAAGGTAAGAAAAAAAGGCACTTCCTATATTATATATTAATATTCTTGACTATAAAGTATGTTTGAGCAATAAATTCTGATACCAATTACCTGGAGTTGGGCTGAATTTCACAGGTTGAGAACACAAACTTGCAAAAGAATGTCCTTACTTCAGACATTATTTGCAAGTTTGGGGGTCCCCAGGCCACCCACCTTTCTTACCAGATGACTACAAATTCAAAATTTCTACTATACTCTTAGGTTCAATAATTCACTAGAACTGCTCACAAAACTGGGGAAGTGGTACACTTATGAGTACAGTTTTAGTAAAGAACAGGATACAAATCAGAACCACCCAAAAGAAGAGATGCAGCAGACAAGGTATGGGGGTGTTTTAAATGAGGAAACTCTATTGCTTTCTACCTATGGAGTCAGGAAAAGTCACCCTCTTGGCACATTTACTGTGACAATATATAGATTATTACCAATCAGGGAAGCTCGCCTGTGCTTTGTGCCCACAGTTTTTACTGGGGTTTCATTAGGTACATGTGATTAATTCAATAATTTGCTACAAGACTGAGCTTACTCTTCAGCTCTTCTCCCCTACCCAGAGTTGGTGCTGATATTACATGGTTCAAAGCCCCTAAACCTCTAATCACATTGTTGGTTTTTCTGGCATGGACAGCCTCTATCCTGACTTGCCTCATCAACAAAATCTATCTAGGGCCCCTCATGAATATCTTTAGCAAAGCATTATCATCAGATCCACCACTAATGACAAAAATATTCCTTTCACTAAGGAAATTTTAAGGATTTAGAGACTACCACCTAGAAATTGGAGAAAAAGGCCAGCCAAATTCTTTATTACTTAGGAGTTTATTTTGAATTTTTTTCAATAGATATCCTCTAAAATACACAAATCAGTATCTCATACTATTTTTATAACTATTAATATTGTGGACTGGGTACTGAAAAAATAAGAAATAGACATTTAACACAAAAGTTATTTCTAGAGGAAAAGCTCTAGCTAAAATGTCCACAGCACCATGTTTATGCTTTAGGTGGTGGAAAAGAAAGAGCATAATGTTGTCAGTGGCTGTGGGTTTGAGTTCTAGTTCTGCTACTGTCGATTTTGGACAAATCACAGCCTCCAGGGTTTAATTAATTATTGGGAAATAGATATAATAATAATTTCTGTTCAGCCTAAATAACAAGTTGGTTGTAAAGTTTATATGAAATAGCTAATGAACATGAAAATAAAGCTATAAAATTATGTAGCCTGTAAGGAAGAAAGGGATATGTAGATGTCCTGTGATCACAATGTGCTGATGGGTTCACTTAAATTTGCTTACTCAATCCTTAAGCAAACCTGACAAGAAGGTGTGACTATCTGCACTTTGACAGTTAAGAAAATTAAATTCATAAAGATTAAGTACTTTTGCTGAGTCCACATAAGGTGTGACTACCAGAGCCTATTTTAAGTTATGCTATTCCATATGACTTATAACACAAATGGTGAAGTTGAACTGGATTATCCCTAAGATCTCTTCTAGTTCTAAAATTCCATGATTTTTTTCCTCACTAAAGGATTATGGACCATATGGTCAAAACGTTAGTGTTCATCTGACTTCAGCAGAGTAGAGGGCTGTGGTGGTGGTCATGGTGGGGGTTGATACATGGTGAACAGCTTTGAAAGCAAATATTGCAATTGTTTTTCATAGGCAACTGATAGATACTACTTAAGAAGCATATTTTGGCAGCTGATATAGACTAGATTAGGCTAGGTTATGTTATGGCAACAAAGCACATTAAAATCTCATTGACTTAACATAATAAAATTTGATTTCTTAGTCATACTACATAGAGAACAGTAGGCACTAGGTTTTTGCAAACAAAGTAACATTTTGAGGTAGAAGCTTCTCATTTTCATATAGGAAGACCATAGTTCAGGAATTTAAAAATATTTACTTCAGAGACCAGAAAAGAAATAAAAATAATGAAACAACGCAGCCATTTCTCTCTTCTCTTTCACATATACACTTAATATATCCCATGTGAAATATAACTACAAGAACCTTATAATTTATTGCCCAAACCAAGATGGTTTGGAGAATGAATGGGTTTATTAAGAAGAGTTATGGTAGGACAAGTATAAAGCAGGATTGTTCCACAAAAGCTGGCATGCATTATCATCCCAAAAATGCTCAGAAGAGCATTATCTCTAATCTTGGCCAAGCACGATGGCTCACTCCTGTAATCCTAGCACTTTGGGAGGCCAAGGTGGGAGGATCACTCAAGGCCAGGAGTCCGAGACCAGCATGAGCAAGAGCAAGACCCCATCTCTGCTAAAAATAGAAAGAAATTAATTGGCCAGCTAAAAATATATAGAAAAAATTAGCCAGGCATGGTGGCACATGTCGATAGTCCCAGCTACTTGGAAGGCTGAGGCAGAAGGATTGCTTGAGCCCAGGAGTTTGAGATTGCTGTGAGCTAAGCTGACGCCATGACTCTCTAGCCTGGGCAACACAGTGAGACTCAGTCTCAAAAAAAAAAAAAAAAAAAAAGAAAAGAAAAGAAAAAGAAAATGATCTCTAATCATTTAAAATTCAATTTATCTTTTCTTTTCCTTCTATGTTATATATACATAACACTTTCAGTTGAGAAAGTATTTGTTCATCTACTTGTTTATTTAACAAACATTTGTGTGTATACTTTCTGCTCATGGAGGAGAGAAATATTAATTTGCTTTAAATGAGAATTACAAAATGAAATTACAGCTTTACAAACACAATTTTTAGTTAAGAAGCATTCAGCTGATATGTCTTGTGATGCTGAAACATAGCCGATTACAATTTTATAATTAATTTTTGTATGAAGCTCTAAACACATTTCTCAAATCTTAAATTTTTACTTGTTTAAAAATCTAACCTATTTTTAGTATAAATTTGAAACTAAGTATAGATTTACATATATTTAAATGCTTAAAAGTAAAATAAATACAAACAACTTAATTTTGGCTTTATGATCCATGTCTCGCTAAATATCTTCTAGTTACTTAAACATGTCAAATTTCAAAACAAGAATCATGTGATGGACACATTTATTTTAAAACTTCAATAAAAGTGTGGGTAGTTCCTACTCAGACTTGAAATATAATAACATGAATACTGTTAATGCAGAAGTTTCCAGCTCTAACAGTTGTAGGGACCCTTTTTGACTCCCAGAGTTGATGTAAAATTTATTTATTTATTTATTTATTTTGAGATAAGCCTTGCTCAGTAACCCTGGCTACAGTGTAGTGCTGAATATAAACTTTTACTCTAGGTATTCCACTACTTTTTCCATTATTGGCAGTTCTCCTGTAAGTATATAAATCAACATTATATTTTCTTCTATAAATCTGTCTATTGTCAATTAATTTGCAAGTCATGAACCTAAGTAATAAGAGAAATTTTTTTCTCCCAACACATTTGTAATCTGTGTTTTGTCTGTCTTTTCTTTTGAAAAAGTAACTTTTTTCTCTTATTATTTCAAGACAAATTAATAAGCTGTGTTATGGTCTGAATGTATCTTTCAAAAATGCATATGCCGAAACTGAATAATCAATGTGATGGCATTAGGAAGTAGAGCCTTTGGAGGTAATTAAATAATGAAAGCAAAGTCATTATGAATGGGATTAGTGTCCTTATGAAAAAAGCCCTGGAGAGATACCTTGCCCCTTCCACAATGTGAGGACATTGTAAGAAGCTGCTATCTATGAACTAGGAAAAGAGCCCTTACCCAACACTGAATCTGCCAGCACCTTGATCTTGGAGTCCCCAGCCTTTAGAACTGTGAGAAATAGATTTCTGCTATTTAGAAGCTGCCCATTTATGGGTGTGTTACAGCAGCCCAAATAGACTAAAACTGGCTTGCATTATTTGAGGTAGTGAATTTTAAAAATATACATGTTACTATATTTTACAAATAGGAAGATCAACCTTTAAAAACATTAGATGTGAGACAGAAAAGATTATAAGATTTTAAAATGGTATGAGAATTTGAAATATACAAAAAGTTTAATGTAAATATTTTGATGAGTGAAATACTTTAATTATAAATCTAGTTTTAGTCATAAAGAGATTTTAAAGTTATTCTAAAAGCATAACTACTTTCATTTTCACATGTCCTTGATTAAAATGAACATTTTATTTTCCCTGGCATCACTCCATCTTTCTTATCTTTCTCATATCTTTATGTTTTCCTTTCAATTGTTGTCTCTTAAAGAGATCCAATTCCAGTCAGCACTGTGTTTTAATGCAGTAAATCTTCAATTTTACACATATAAATTCTGAGAAAAAAAGTAGACAATGTAAGTTGAAGTATAACACATTAACAAGGATGCTGTTTTCCATATTTAACATTAACACAATCACAAAAATAGGCAGAAGCATACCATTTCAATTATATCTATTGTGACTATTTTTCAGATTATGACTATTTTTCTCAATACTAGCAATAAAACTTAGCTGATACAAATGGGTTTGAGTGTTGGTTACATTACTTATGGTGGACTGTCTTGTATAATGTTTGAGGATATATTGTAACACTTCCCTGAATCTTAGATTTAAACTCATGAAAAATAATGATAAATTTTAGCAAAGTATAAATTAAAGGAAAAAAGTTAGATTACCATATGCCAGTGCATTAATAAGAAATTGTCTTTTTATACACGGAAAAAATGTGAGACATGCAAAAATACATGTATCATACTATCTAAAATGTTCTCATTATTTTTAAAAATAAGATTTTATATTATAATAATAGTAATTATAATAATGAAACCAATGGCAAGGATACTTATTACCAGATATTCTGTCAAGTGCTTTATTCATGATAGAATATGAGGGGAAAGACTTAAATTCAGATTCTTATCATAGTCATTGTTCTCTTAATAAATTTTATTGAGTTCTTATAAAACATGCTTTTAAATCATGCATTTAAAAATTAAGATACCAATATGTGATCTGAGAGACCAAAATAGATGCTCCTTTCTTTATCATCTAAGGAGATACCCTAAAGTTAAAGAAACAAAGTTACCTACAAGTCAAGGGTTCAAGATCAGGGCTGGCATAGTAAATTACTAAATTCCTTTGACTACAAGAAAAACAGCACCATTGCTAAACCCCCTAACAATAGCAACTATCAAGTTTATTTACAGCTCAGACCACCACAACTGTGATTGGACAGAAGGCCAGCCTTACAAACATTCTTTCCTGGTAAGTTATTTCAGACATTAATCCAGTTTCAGCCAGTTTATGGAGGCTGCCTGTAAGCTGTCTTTGTGTTCTATAGTTTAACTTTTGTCATAAATAGCCAAATTTCACCTCATTTTAATAAGTGAACATGGTATGTATGTTACATATGTTTACCAATCTGCTTGAGCTGGCTCCCCTCATAAATATATATAGCTTTTCCCTCAAACCTGCTGAATGTGTAGGATACTGGCCCTGTGCGGCATAAAACCCAGCCTGTCCTTCCCCTCTTTGAAGAGAGAGCACAGTCAGTCCACTTTCTCTTTCTGGTTTGCAAACTTTCCTCGGTTTTATGATCTGCTTCAGGGGAGAAGAGTGAGAGAAAGGCCAAAGAGACCTTCTTACTTCTGTGGTTTTCTCAAATTCCTTCAGCCTAAAATATTGAATATACCAAGGTGCCATATTTTGAGTTCCTGTACCCCAAAAAAAGGGGTAAGTCATTTGGGACCCTTTCAGAATCAAAATCTAGCAATAAAGATATGTCCCAGGCTAATCAAGGACCCCTAGATAGAAAAATGGAGTCATGAGCTGCTAGAGTGAAATGACTACTGTGAGATAATTGTAACCTATTGAGAGTGTTTATAAGTAGCAACTATGGCAAAGAGATTTACTTATGGATAATTTGGTTTAACAGGGACACCAGGGGTAAATGTAACAAAATGTCAAGTGTGACTCTTTTGTCTCAGACCTTTGTCAAAGATCCCAAAAGTCAAGTACCTTCACATCTTAGAAAAGGCAATACATTACATTTAAAGACATCTGAAATATGTCTGAAACACTCTGACATACTAGCACATCACCCACCTGCAGGGTACAATAGAGAAGAAGTTGAAGAGACTTGCAGATATATATGATTTTTGTGGACAAAGTTCTGTCAATTCTCCTCCTTCACTGGTAGCTAAGGCAGAAAGCTCTGAGAGTCACTTGTTCAGTTTTATATATATTCCCTGAGTTTAAGAGAATGAAAAGTCTAAAAGCAAGTAATTGGAGCTGGCTGGATTCTCCTTGGTAGGCAGAGAAAGCAACTGAAGCTCCACTGGTATCAGTTCATAAGTAGACAAAACAAACAAGACTAGCAAATTGGATTATTTGGCATCTCTCACCCAACAGAAAATGGATCACCATCATCTCTCTAATGGAGATCTTCAAAGGATCAAATTATAAGACCAAATTCTCAATTACTACAGCCACCAGTAGGGAAAAACTTATTATTGTTGAACTGGACACAAAAACAAAAACATGTAATCACTAGGAAAAAAAAATAATAATATTAAGTAATAATAATAGTAAACTAGAGAAAACAGCGAATTTAAATTTCTGGGCTTTACTCTGAAAGCCAAGACAAGACCTGCCTGGCCTTAAGCAGCCCATGAGGTGCACTTTTCTGGCAATGCAGTTTTTCCTGACTTCATCAGGTGAGTCCATTTAGGCATCAAAATAAGTGACCTCTGTAATTGTTAAGGGTTAAAAAATTAAAACACCAAATATAAAATGAACATATGTCAAAGATTTTATTTGACTCAATATTAACAAGGGAAGTAGTATTGTGATAAAGTCACACCAAGAGCGTTTAAGAAGCTAGGTAAAGGGCATTTACCAAGCCACCCTGATAACTCTCTATAAAGAAATTCTCAATGGGCCTTTCAACTTTCTTTCTTTTGTAATTTCAAGGTCAGTAAAGATCGAAAGCTACCTGCAATGGCCAAACTCCTTACCTGCTCTGTATAGGCAAGCTGACTTCTTATTTTAGGATGAGGGGACACTTATACTTATTATTCTTGGTCTTAGAGATCTCTGCTTAAACTCTTAGACAACAGAACAGTGACAGTTAACCTTCTGAACACCCTGAGAAATATTAGTTTTTATCATAGGATAAGTCTTTTTTGAACAGTCGATGTACATTAACTATTTTAATTCTCAACCTTAGGCTGGACGTGGTGGCTCACGCCTGAGCACTCTGGGAGGCCGAGGCGGGAGGATTACTCAAGGTCAGGAGTCCGAAACCACCCTGAGCAAGAATGAGACCCTGTCTTTACTAAAAATAGAAACAAATTAGTTGGTCAACTAAAAATATATAGAAAAAATTGGCCAGGCATGGTGGCACATGCCTGTAATCCCAGCTACTGGGAGGCTGAGGCAGAAGGATCACTTGAGCCCAAGAATTTGAGGTTGCTGTGAGCTAGGCTGATGCCACGGCACTCTAGCCCAGGCAACAGAGTGAGACTATGTCTCAAAAAAAAAAAAAATTCTCAATCTTACTAACGGGCCATATAATACCCCCATTTACCCCCATTTAAATATAACCAAACTGTGATAAAGAGACACTAAGAAAGTAACTTATCTAAGTTAATGAATTGAATTAAGACATTTCTTTATATTGAAGCTAAACATGAGGAAGTCACCATATAATGAAACAAGAAAAAATAAGGTAAAAACATTGTTATTTCCTGTGTTCAATATTTGAGCATAAAAAATATTTTAAACATATGAAAAACACTGAACAGGAGTAGAAGAAATTTATAGTCCATAAGCATAGAGATTTTAATGCACGTCATAGAAACTGATAAATACATTTGAAAATTAGTAAAGTTTGAAATATTTGTGAAATACTTGTAAATCTAAATATTTATTTGGATTAACAAGTAAGATCTAAAAGTCATAATAGTAAATTAGAGACCACTTTTTAATTTCTTCTTCCTTAACCATGGTCCAGAAAGGTGCACTCCAATTATAGGAAAGTACTTATGTATGAGAGAGAAGTGGGGAAACAAGATGGAGAGAATAGCCTTTAGATAGACCTGTAATGTTTTATTTCTTACAAAATGAGAGAAATTAGAAATAAATATGACAGAATCTTAAAATTTGTTACATCTAAATAGTAGATACATCATTAGTGGCTGTTGCCGTACGCTTTTTAATTTTTTTGCTTTACAGTTCATTTGAAATATTCATAATTTTAAAAATAATTACAAAAAATGAAATTGAGACAAAGACTCACTTCATTATCTCTGAGAGCTTATAATAAAAGTTTTGTTTTATAACATATTGCTCTTCTTTGACAGAGTTCATTCTGCTTGTATATGCAGGAAAAGATTATTTGCAGTAGTTGCTTGAATTTGTTTCCTGTACAGTAAGCTCCTGGAGAAAACTAAGTTTTTTACTTCAGTATTCCTGTACACACATTTCCCACTCAATGCCTTAGGTCCCAAACTGCCTTGTCAGTTTGTTGTCCTTTTTCTCAGAACAAAGAATATGTGTAGGGGGTGGTAGGTAGGCAGGTATATAGGGATAGAACAAAATTAATCATTGTTTCATAATTCTTACATTATACTATACATGTAGGCATATAATAATTAAATGTAGATTTATATGAATTAGGGATGTATATATTTAATCCATAGAAAAATGTGGAATACACACACATACACACATACACAAATAGCTCAAAAGTCTATGTAGGTGATAGAATAGAACATTAAAAGATACTCAGTTCAGATAACTCTACACAGACAAACAAAAAAATAAAATACAAGTGGCACAAATAGGAAACAAGTAGATAATAAATTTAAGCTTTTTCTTGTACATATAGTAAATTTAAGTGGCTTAACTCTCTAATTAAAGCAAGACCCAATTATATATTGTTTACGATATATGACTCTAAATATAAAGACTCAGGCAGAAAGTAAAATGATATACTATGCAAACACTAAGCATAAGAATCCTAGTATGGTTATAATATCAAACAAAGTAGACTTCAAGGAAATAATTGCTAATTCACTGAGAATTATATAACAATCAAGTATAATTCACTGAGAATTATATAACAATCTTGAATGTTTAATATTTAATTACAGAGCTTCAAAATGCATGAAGCAAAACTGTAACTAAAGGTAGACCTGAAGGCAGATATAGACAAATCCATAATCCTAGATATTTTTAACAGCCCTCTCTCAGTAGGCATCAGAGACCAAAAAATTAGGAAAGGCACTCTGAATGTGACCAAAACTATCAAACCACTTTACCTAAGTGTTATAATCATAGCATATGTAGAACACCCCACCCAATAGCAGAAAAATATATATTCCTTTCAAGTGCAGATAGAATATACACAATGAGTTACCATATGGTAGACGAGACTCAATAAATTTAAAACTACTGATGTCATATGGAGTATGTTCTCTCATTGCAACGGAATTAAATTAGAAATTTAAATCAAATTTCTAATTTAAATAGAATTTCTGCGACACACTTTCAAATAAGAAGGAATGAAAGAAGAAACCAGAAGTAAATTCAAATATATAGATAGTTCCTTACTTAAAATGGTTCAATTTATGATTTTTTGACTTTACAATAGGTTTCTTGGGATTTTACCGCATTGTAAGTTGAGAAGCATCTGGACTTATAAGGTTTTAATTTCATGATGGGTTTATTGGGGTATTAAATGCATTTTTGAATTATAATATTTTTGGCTTATGATGCATTTATTGGAATGTAACCCCATTGTAAGTCGAGGAGCATCTGTATATTGAATTGAATAATAATGAAAACACATGAGAAGAAACATAAAAGTATGAGAAAAGTAGAAATCAGTGTGATAGAAAACAAATAATAGAGAAAAGTTTAAAAGTCAAAATGTTCTTTAATAGATTAATATAATTGTTAAATCCATAGAAAGACTGAATAGAAAGAGAGAGAGAGAGATTGACTTATCCATATTAGAAAGAAAAGAAGGAATAACCTAATATTGAAGGAAGAATAATGAGATAATATTTGAAAACTTTCTAAGAAGTTCAAAACTTAGATAAAATAGACAAATACCTTAAAAAATATAATTGAATACTAATACAGAAAGAAAAAGCTGAGATCCCTGTACATGTTAAAGATATTGAAATTATAATTAAAAACTTCTCCCCAAATAAACTTTAGGCCCAAATGGCTTTGCTGATGAATTCTATCAAACATATGACAATAAATAATATCAATATTAAACAATTTTTTTTTTCAGGAAATAAAGGAGAAACCATTTCACAACTCATCTTATGAGGCCACAAGAACTCAGATACCAAAACCTGGCAAGAACATCTCAACTGTGGGGTACCAGAATATGCCACCCTAAACTATGTCTCTTTGCCATGAGGATTATTTTGAGCTGAAAGCAATTAAGCAGAAGCAGTTGCAGGAAAGTTCTCAGCCCTCTCTCTGTTTGCCTAAAATTAGGACATAAATTTAGAAAGACAAAGAATATCCTTTTCCTCTTCTCTACCTCTACCAGGAAGGACAAAGCTTAACTGAAGACAAGTTTAGACTTTTACTGTCCTAGAGGTGACACCAGACAAGCTTTATTAATTAGCCTTTATCTGCCATTTGTTTGCCTTCCCACAATTTTGTGGCCCTTAGAAACTCAAAGGCCATTTTCTTTATATTGTTGTCTCTCTAAAAATCTATTGTTCTTTGTTGAAAGTGCTATATAAAACTGGAATTCAAAGTTACTTCTTTGAGAACTACTCATTCCCTGAGTATCTCCAATGTATATGTGTAATATACATGTTAATACATTTTTACTTATTTTTCTTTTGTTAACAAGGCTTTTGCATTTATCTAACTCTAGCCCCTCTAGTTTTCCTGTCTCGCCTACAGGAGAAAAAGCTAAGAAACACTTATGAAGGTCACAGCCCAATGACACAGGCTCAGTAAAAAACTGAGATTAAGTCAAAAGATAGTAGGTAGTAGATTACTTCTTTTCCCCCCTACTATTTATGTCATATCAGTAGTGTACTAAAATACCTGCAAGGCACAGACTCCATTTAAGGGAGAGTTCTGTGGAAAACCAAAACACAAGAAAGGAGACAATGTAAACAAGGATCCTAGAGGAATTTAAAGCTTATGATACCGACAGTAAAAACAAACATTAAACACAGCCCATCTCCTATTCAGATTAACATAAATGCTTAGACTAAAGGCCTATTTAGGTTAATTCCTATTATTCAATGCATCAATCATGTTTGGTTTTCGATAAAATGTTATAAGATATGCAAAAAGCCAAGAAAAAACTCAGTCGAAAGAGAAATAAGCAAGCATCAGAGATATGGCATAGTTTTTAGAAATATCAGATAGAAAATTTAAAGCTATTATTATATTAACATGTTTAATATGTTAAGGGCTATAATAGAAAAAGTAGGTAACATGTAAGAACAGATAGGTCATGTAAACAAAGAGATGCAAACTCTTAAGAAAAAATTAAAGTGAAGTGATATACTGAATCAGAAACTGGGTAGATAAAGAAGAAAATATATTTAAAAAAAACAAAAGATAAAGTGGGGTGTTAGAAATCAAATCAACTCAAAATAATCCTAGACCTAAATGTAAAATGCAAAACAATAATGCTTCTACAAGAAAACATAGGAGAAAATATAGGTGACCTTGTGTTTGGTGATGTGTTTTTAACTACAATACCAAAAGCACGATCCATATAAGTAAAATTTGAAAAGTTGGATTTTTTTTCTGTTTTTTTTTTTTTGAGATAGAGTCTCATTCTGTTGCTCACTCTGTTAGAGTGCCGTGGCATCAACCTAGTTCACAGCAACCTCAAACTCGTGGGCTCAAGCGATCCTCCTGCCTCAGCCTTCCGAGTAGCTGGCAGTACAGGCATGCACAGGCATGCACTACCATGCATGCCTGTATTGACCAAATTTTTCTCTATATATTTTTAGTTGTCCAGCTAATTTCTTTCTATTTTTAGTAGAGACAAGGTCTTGCTCTTGCTCAGGCTGGTCTCCAACTCCTAAACTCAAATGATCATCCCACATCGGCCTTCCAAAGTGCTAGGATTACAGGCATGAGCCACCGTGTCCGGCCGATAAATTGGATTTTAATGAAATTAAAAACTATTGTTCCATGAATATTCCTATTAAGAGAATGAAAAGATAAGTCATGGACTGGGAGTAAATATCTGCAAAATACATACAGACTAATGTCTAAAATATACAAAGAGCTCTTAAAAGTCAAAAATATAAAAGCAAATAGTACAGTTTTTAAAAAATTTTTCATTTTAGCGTGTTATGTGGGTACAAATGTTAAGGTTACGTATATTGCCTATGCTCCACCTCCCCCCTTGAGTCAGAGCTTCAAGCGTGTCCACCCCCCCCAAATTTTGCACATCTTACTTGTTGTGTTTGTATATACCCATCCTCTCCTCCCCCCTCCCATGTGCCCGACACCCAATAAATGTTATTCCTATACCTGCCCTTGAATGTTTACAGCTGCAATTTTTAAAATGAGGATAAGTTTTAAACAGATACCTTACCAAAGATGTACCAATGTCAAGTGAATATGAAAAGGTGCTCAATATTATTTGTATTTAAGGAATTGAAAATTAAAATAACAGTGAGAGAAAATATAAAATCCCAAAATTTGACAATGTCAAATGCTGACAATGTTGTAGAACAATAAAAACTCTTATTTCTGAAGGGAATGCAAAAATGTACAGGCTTTGGAAGAAATTTTGACAGTTTCCTACAAAACATGTATGATCAGACAAAATCCCAGGTATTTACACATATTATTAGGTAGATAGTGAGGGATTCTAGCTCTCCTAGGGACAAAGGCAGGCACCCTACCTTGGTGCTGCCTCAGGTACTTGCCACACCTAGAAAGAAGGACAAGAACAAACACCCCCTCTTGGTGCTGCCCTACCCTTGATCCTTCCACACCTGAGGGAAGGAAGAATGCCCTGCCTGCCAATCTGCAAAAGAATGTAGGGAATCCCCCAGCCCAGAGGACAGGCAGTCTAGACACAATAGGATTTGATTAGTGACCTAGAGTAACCCAAGGTTAGTTGTCATGTCATTAACTGTCTAGTAAAGTAGTTCAATGGTCATATTTGAACCCTGAGGTCCCAATGCAGACACTATAAAACAAGACCCCAGACCATTTCCAGGGGCTCTTGTTAAGATGGGGCCCATTTGTTGCCTGTGGTGAATGTATCTTGCTCTTGCTTTGTAAACCTATCTTGCTCTTCCTCAATAAATCTCATTTTCAATTTCATGCTTATTTGCTTTCAGTGTGTCTGGTCATTTTTTAGCACACCAAGAACAAAGAACAGACAACTGCTGATCTAACAATATGATTTGAAAATTTATAACCACAAAAAGCCCTGCAAACAAATGTTTTTAGCATATTTATTCATACTTACCCAAAACTAAAATCAACCATGCTGTCTTTCAATAAAGTGAAAAATTAAAGAGATTGTGGTACATCCATACAGTGGAATATTATTCATTAGTGAAATAAAAAGGAGCTATCAAGTCACAGAAAACACAGATGGATCTTAAATGCATAAGTAAAAGAAGCTACTGTGGAAAAGCTATGTACTATTTAAGTCCAATTATATAACATCCTAGAAACCGCAAAACTATAGGGACAGTACAAAGATCAGTGGTTTCCAGGGAGTCGTGGGGAGAAAAATACTCTGTATAATATTGCAATGGTGGATATGACATTATGTATTTGTCAAAATCCATGAACTCTACAACACAAGGAGTAAGTCTTACTGTTTGTAACCTTTTTTTTTTTCTTTTTTTTCCTGACAATTCACTCATCAGTCACGCAAATTTTTTAAAAAAGCATTTGGGAGGTCCAGGGATCTCAGCAAGGGAGGCAGACTGTGACAAGATAATCTAACTTAACTGCATTACAAATGAGTGAAACAACTAATGTAGACATTGGGATCTATCAAACCAGTCCCTCAGAGCATGATTTTCCCTGGTCAGCTGATATTTGTATAAAGAAAATGCTTTCCATTTTTTTCTTACAGGAGAGGGAGGAATATACCTGACCCATATTTTTAAAACAGACATTGATTTTTGTTTTGCTATAATTTTTAAATTGAAAGATAGATGAGGAATCATATTGGATTGAGTGCATGCATTTCTAAATTCAATAGTGTTATAAATAAGATAAAAATGACAAGATAAAGATTTCCAATTCATAGCACAAATACATAAAACTGGGTATTCAAAAAATTAATAGTACATCATATCAAATATAATGCACAAAAATAGTGATCTCTATATTCTCTATTTATCTATATTTTGATGGAGCTGATTACATAGACCAAGAGCAAAATACATTCACAACAGATGGTGAATGGGCCCCTGGTCATAATAAGAGGCCCTGGTTATGGTCTGGGATCCTGTTTTAAATTGTCTGGATTGGGGCCTCCTCCTTGTGCTTCAAACATCACCACTGAACCACTTTTATGGACAGTTAATGACATGATAATTAGTCTTATTATTGTAGGTCATTCTCCAGACTCTGTGGTGCCTGGGCCCAAGGGTATCTGGCCCAAGGGCTGGGGAATTCTCTGCATTCTTTTACAGATTGAAAGTGTCATTCCTCCTTCCCCCAGGTGTAGCAATTGCTCCAGGCAGGATCAAGGTGGGGCAGCACGCAGGTGGTGCGCCTTCCCTTGTCCTTCTTCCCCAGTTGTGGCAATTGCCTGCGGCAGCACCAAGACAGGGCACCCACTTTTGTCCCTAGAAGAGCCAGAGGTCCCTCTACCTAACAAGTGGCTCTTAGATTTCAGATACATTGTTAGACTTAAAATGGCCAATAAAAAGAACACCTGGGAGATTTCGATATAAATCACTTGCCACTATTTACTGCCTTTAGAACTTTGACTTGCATATCTGAAAAGAGAAAAATACAATAACTCTCAAGGTCAGGAATTCTAAACCAGCCCAAGCAAGAGTGAGACACCCGTCTCTACTAAAAAAATAGAAAAAAATTAATTGGCCAACTAAAAATATATAGAAAAAATTAGCCAGGCATGGTGGCACATGCCTATAATCCTAGCTAATTGGGGAGGCTGAGGCAGGACGATTGCTTGAGCCCAGGAATTTGAGGTTGATGTGAGCTAGGCTGATGCCATGGCACTCTAGCCAGGGTAACAGAGTGAGACTCTGTCTCAAAAAGAAAAAAAAAACTCGTTTAAAAGTGTATTTACTTCCTCAAATTTATATATATGCTGTATTTACATTTACTAATATTCTAAATTCCTGTCTTTGCCAGCAACTTTACACTTGATCTTAGCCAAAAGGCTGAGAAGCGATTTTTGCCAGCAACTTCAAAATGTGAGTTTAAACCCTACAGTGAGTTAAACAGCAATCCCAAGGATTACACTGCATTAGAAAAATTAACTCAGATTTCAACACTTATAATTTTCAGTTTGTGACTCCTCCTGGCAGGTAGTAGTTATCTTAAAATAAGAATACTGACAATGATAGCAACAAAAATAAAGCCAACAATGAAACAGCAACAAAAACACCACAATAATTAGATCACCAACATATGATTGAAAGCAATTTTGATTTCTTTTTAAATAGAAACAGTTCTAGTTATGTCGCCCAGGCTAGTCTCAAATTCCTAGGCTCAAGCAATCCTCTTGCCTCACAAAACTTTAATCTTCAATGCAATCTCTCAAAGGAAAAAAAATAATAAAATCACCAATAATTTTTAATGTATAACAATATATTATATAATTATACAATTCCTGTCTTTTTTTCTTACTCTCAACTTTTTTTCATAAGCAGGATAGAGTCTCTTCATAATTCTTTTTCTCTCAAGATAACCTCAAAATAACATTTCCCCAATCCAACTTTTGCAGACTTTTGTCTCTTTAGCCCCTTTCCTTTTTGTCACACATCCATAGCATAACCCACTTCTTATCTTTCTCTTTTTCTATGTATAGGGTGGGATTCCTTTCTGACAGTCTAGGCGATGATATCTGGCTTTCCTTAGCTGGATGTGTTCATCAGGATCTCTTTTGGCTAATCTAATCAATTCCCAGGAAACAAGTACTTCAAAGTTAGGATTTATTATAATAACTGTCAGTCATTAATGGTCACACTTCTGGCCAGAGGAAGAAGATGGAATATTAACTAAGTCTTGTTCTTCATGTCTGAATTTCAAGCACAAGACCTCCCTCAGTGCCTCAACTCAGTTCACTCTGTTAACGTCCTGGCTGACAGAAGATTGTTTAGTTTTCCCTATTCATTTTGGTACCTGCAAAATACCAAAGAACAGCAATTATTGTTGTGACAGACCATAATACAATTTCTGATATGAGCACTAGACTGGGTTTAGTCTATGAGCACTAGACTAGGCAACATTTTATAAACTAGTTACAAAAAATTAAGTGAATTATGTCCCGCATATTTTTAAATAACATTGAATAAAAGAGAATAGAGTGCATTGCATGTATTAAGTGTAGAGTTGTTTAGTGAGTGCTTTCTGTCAATTGCATATATGTGTGTTTTTGTGTATGATGGATCCCTTTGTAAAATGTATTTCTTACTTTGAATTATAATCTAAAAAGTTTGAAAGGGTTCAGGTGGTATCATAATTGAGTTTGAATAATTCATATTTCCTAGTCAAATAATTACATGCATACATCCAACCTTACTGCAAAAAGCTGAAGAAAATTTTTATCACTTCTGTATTCCCTAGACTATGTTGGGTTTAATTTTTTTTGTTTCATTGGTTGGCTTTGCTTTCCAAAATGTGTCATAGATACTTTCTCTCTCTCTTTCTCTCTCTCTCTCTCTCTCTCTGTCTCTCTCCCCCCTACACTAGATTTGATGTTTTAGAACAGTTTAAGTTCACAGCAAAATTAAGTGCAAAGGATAAAGTGTGTCTCAGCCCCCCACACATACAGCCTTTCCACTATCAACCTCCTACACCAAAGTGGTACACTTGTTGACAATAAATGAATCTATATGGACCCATATTATCACCTCAAATTTATTACTTGCATTATAGTAAACTCTTGGAGTTATACATTCTATGAGTTTTGACAAATGTATAATAGCATGGCATGTATCCACCATAATAGTATTATACAGAATAATTTAACTGCCCTAAAAGCCTTGTATTCTGCTTGTTCATCCATCTTTATACAGTAAACCTTGGAAACTATTACTCTTTCACTGTGTCCATATTGTCTTGTCCAAAATGTCGTATAGTTGGAATCATACACTAAGTAGTTTTTCCAGATTTCTTTCATTTAGTAATATGCATTTAAGTTTTCTTCATGTATTTTTTCATGGCTTAATATTAATAGCTTTTTTTCCTTTTCCTCTTTTCTTTTCCCTTCCCTTTTCCTTCCTTCCTTCCTTCCTTCCTTCCTTCCTTCCTTCCTTCCTTCCTTCCTTTTCTTTCTTTTCCTTTCTTCCTTTCCTTCTTTTCTCTCTCTCTCTCTCTTTCTTTCTTTCTTTCTTTCTTTCTTTCTTTCTTTCTTTCTTTCTTTCTTTCTTTCTCTCTTTCTTTCTCTCTTCCTTCCTTCCTTCTTTTTTTTAATAACTTCAGTGACCTTTATCAAGGCTTGATAGCCATTTGTTTTAGCACTGAATAATATTCTATTGTCTGGATGTACCAGGGTTTATTTATTCTAGTGAAGGACATCTTGGTTATTTTAAAGTTTTAGTAATTATGAATAAAGATTCTTTAAACATATTAATATGCACAAGATTTTATGAGAAAATAAGTTCTCAACTCTTTTGGGTAAATACCAAGGAGAGTGATTACTAGATCCTATGTCAAAAGTACATTTAGTTCTGTAAGAAACTGCCAAATTATCTTCCAAAGTGGCTTAGCATTTTATATTCCCACAAGCAATGCAATGAATGGGAGGTCCTGTTGCTCCACATCCTCACCAGCATTTGGCAGTGTTGGTGTTTTGTATTTTGGCCATTCTAATAGATATAAAGTGGTATCTTGTTGTTTTAATTTGCAATTCCCTATGGCTTATGATGTTGGGTATCTTTTCATATGCTTATTTTCCATCTTATATCTTCTTTAGTGAGGCATCTGTTCAGGTCTTTTGCCCACTTTTTAATCAGGTCGTTTATTTTCTTATTGTTGAGTTTTAAGAGTTCTTTGTACATTTTAGATAATTGTCTCTTACCAGATATGTCTTCTGCAAATATTTTCTCCCAGTCTGTAGACTTTCTTTTCATTCTCTTGATAGACATCTCTTTTTTTTGTTGTTGTTCCCCAGTACAAATCACCTTCTTCAAAAGTAAAGATTCAGGCTACCCTTCAAGTTGCAGAAGGACTCTAAGGGATTTTTTTTTCTTTTTCTTATTTCTAATTTGTGACAATACGTTGTCTCACATTGATCCCACTGATCTCCAAATGTTTGTGATTCTTCAAGTTATGTTCTAACCATTTGTGTCTTATTTTGCCAGGTCCCCCACCTGGATAGATCACTATAGAAGGCAGTTTCTTCATGCTTATTACATATCTGTCCTTTTCCTGTTGATGTATGGCTATGAATTCAGCATATGGACCTCTGGCACTCTATACACTGATGAATGAGCTTTTAAGGTGTAGAAACTGTAAGTGTATTCAATTCCATCAATTGAATTCCATCAATTCTCTCATCACTGACCTTTCAACATACCCAGTGACAAAAAATAAGCAGTAAGGAATTTATATTGGACAATAGGAATTTATATTGGAAAATTGTATTTCTTTTTTTTTTTTTTTTATTTTGGCATATTATGGGGGTACAGATTTTAAGGTTTCAATAAATGCCCATTTCCCCCCTCCCCCCAAAAGTCTGAGTCTCCATCATGACCATCCCCCAGATGGTGCACATCTCAATCACTATGTATGTATATACCCACCCCCCTTCCCCCTCCCACCTGCCCAATACCCTATTACTGTAGTACCTATGTGTCCACTTAGGTGCTACTCAGTTAATACCAATTTGCTGGAGAATATATCTGGTGCTTGTTTTTCCATTCTTGGGATACTTCACTTAGTAGTATGGGTTCCAGCTCTAACCAGGAAAATATAAGATGTGCTATATCACCATTGTTTCTTAGAGCTGAATAGTACTCCATGGTATACATATACCACATTTTATTAATCCATTCTTGGATTGATGGGCACTTGGGCTGTTTCCACAGCCTTGCAATTATGAATTGTGCTGCTATAAACATTCGAGTGCAGGTGTCTTTTTTGTAGAGTGTCACTGGATCATTTGGGTAGATGCCCAGCAATGGGATTGCTGGATCAAATGGTAGATTCACTTGTATCGCTTTAAGGTATCTCCATATTGCTTTCCACAGAGGTTGAACTAGTTTGCAGTCCCACCAGCAGTGTAGGAGTGTTCCTCTCTCTCCGCAACCACGCCAGCATTTATTGTTTGGAGATTTTTTGATAAAGGCCATTCTCACTGGGGTTAAGTGATATCTCATTGTGGTTTTGATTTGCATTTCCCTGATGATTAGAGATGTTGAGCATTTTTTCATATGTTTGTTGGCCATTCTTCTGTCTTCTTTAGAAAAATTTCTGTTCAAGTCTTTTGCCCACTTTTTAATGGGGTTATTTGATTTTTTCTTCCTAATTTTCGTGAGTTCTAAGTATATTCTAGTTATCAGTCCCTTATCGGATGCATAGGATGCAAAAATTTTCTCCCATTCTGTAGGTTGTCTGTTTACTTTCATGACTATTTCTTTGGCTGTGCAGAAGCTTTGTAGCTTGATCATGTCCCATTTATTTATTTTTGTTGCTGCTGTGATTGCCTTTGGGGACTTCTTCATAAACTCTTTGCCCAGGCCGATGTCTAGGAGAGTGTTTCCAACTTTTTCCTCTAGAGTTCTAATAGTTTCATATCTGAGGTTTAAGTCTGTTATCCAGCGTGAGTTGGTTTTTGTGAGAGGTGAAAGGTGTGGGTCCTGTTTTAGCCTTCTACAGGTGGCTATCCAGTTTTCCCAGCACCATTTATTGAAGAGAGATTCTTTTCCCCAGCGTATGTTTTTGTCTGCTTTGTCAAAGATGAGATGGCTATATGAGGATGGTTTTATATCAGGATTCTCACATCTGTTCCACTGGTCCATATTCCTGTTTTTGTGCCAATACCATATTGTTTTAATTACTACAGCTTTGTAGTATAGTTTGATATCTGGCATATTAATGCCTCCCATTTTGTTTTTGTTGCCTAGAATTGCTCTTGATATTCGGGGTCTTCTTTGGTTCCATACGAAGCCTAAAATTATTTTTTCTATATCTGTGAAGAATGCTGATGGGATTTTAATAGGTATTGCATTGAATCTGTAGATCAGTTTGGGTAGTATAGACATTTTAATGATATTGAGTCTGCTGATCCACGAGCATGGTATGGATTTCCATCTGCTTACATCCTCTGCTATTTCCTTCCTCAGTGTTTCATAGTTCTCCCTGTAGAGGTCTTTTACCTCTTTGGTTAAATATATTCCTAGGTACTTTAATTTCTTTGTTGCTATTGTGAAGGGAATTGAGTCTTTGATTTGGTTCTCAATTAGATTGTTGTTGGCGTATATGAATGCCTCTGATTTCTGTGTATTAATTTTGTATCCTGAGACTTGACTAAATTCATTGATCAGTTCCAGGAGTTTCTTGGTTGAATCCTTGGGGTTTTCTAGATACAATATCATATCATCAGCAAACAGTGAAAGTTTGATCTCTTCTGCCCCTATTTGGATACCTTTGATTCCATTTTCCTGTCTGATTGCTGTAGCCAAGACTTCCAGCACTATGTTGAACAGAAGTGGAGATAGTGGGCAGCCTTGTCTGGTTCCAGTTCTAAGTGGGAATGATTTCAATCTTTCCCCATTCAGTATGATGTTGGCTATGGGTCTGTCATATATGGCTTGTATCATTTTTAGGTATGTCCCTTCTATGCCTATTTTCTTAAGTGTTCGTATCATGAAAGGGCGTTGAATTTTGTCAAAAGCTTTTTCTGCATCTATTGAAAGAATCATGTGGTCTTTGTTTTTGCTTCTGTTGATGTGGTGAATTGCATTTATAGATTTACGTATGTTGAACCATCCCTGCATCCCTGGGATGAAGCCCACTTGGTCGTGGTGGATTATTTTTTTGATAAGTGTCTGGATTCGGTTAGCTAAGATTTTGTTGAAAATTTTTGCATCTATATTCATTAGGGATATTGGTCTGTAGTTTTCTTTTTTTGTTGCATCCTTTCCTGGTTTTGGTATCAGAGTAATATTCGCTTCATAAAAGGTGTCGGGGAGGTTTCCGTTCTTCTCGATGTTGTGGAATAGTTTCTGCAAGATAGGTACTAGTTCTTCTTTGTAAGTATGGTAAAATTCAGGTGTGAAGCCATCTGGACCGGGAAAATTGTATTTCTTATAAAAAATGTTCGGAAATTCTCCATGAATTCACTGACACATGTTTATTATTACTTAGCTGATAGGGAAAACTGTGGACACCTTATTGCATTTGTTCCCAAGTTATTACTAGTATTAATAGATTTAATGCTTTAATAACCTACTTAAGCTATCTGTTATTTTCCCATCTTTAAAAAATGGCTTCTTGAAATTATCTTGTGTGTGTATCTTTTAAAATTATGTTAGCTCAAAAGCTTTTTGACTGCATACATAAGAAAAATAATAAATATATGATTTATTATAAACTGAAGTGGTATTTTACAGTTGTTCTTACTCAATTTTTATCATTTATTTGATAAGTTTTAATTATTTTGACTAATATGTTTTATTTTGTGAGTAAAATAATTATGTTCATAACGAATTAAACAATTCTATTAAAATGTATCGCAAGGAAAGTTATAATTATTGTAACTGATCTGGCCATGTGCAACCTGCATTCAATTAGATTTTTTTTTTCTTTTCTGAGAAACTGCTGGATCAATTAGATTTTAACATATACTAATAATAAAAATATTATTTATAAAATATAATTAATGATGTTTTGAGCATATTTAAATAGGGGGACAAGTTATGTTAAATGAGTTTAGAAAATGGTAAAGTATGCCAGGATGAGATTAATTACTTATATATTTACATTTAACCTTTGGTGATTTATTATAAGAAGTTATTATAAAATAAAATGCACTATTGCACACAATAGTCATTGAATTTTTATGTGCCATATTTTAATCAGTAATAAAGAGGGAATGATAAATTTAGGACACATCTTAGTTCTAAAATGTGTTTTCTTCCATACTTGTTTATATTAATAATGACAAAGAAACCCCAAAGAAACAACTGTGCACTGAAATTGTTTTTATTTTCTATAAAATCATCATTGTTTAATTGTGATAAGGGACAATAAATCCTAAACTTGAAATATGTTACCTTGACTAAATCTCTTCTATGTTTTAGCTTGGGCTAGTTTAACTATTTAGCTGCAAAAGAAATAAAAATCTCAAATTAATTATATATTACTAAGAAATAAACTTTATAAATTACTACCATAAGAGATTTACTATGTACAACACAAAGAACAAGTTCCACATGTATAATGTAGTTAAACATAGTTTCTATGAATCACACATTGAAATGTTAGTATAGAAAGAGGATTAAGTCCTAAACCCAGAGTGTGTCATATTTATTTCAAATTATCTTCTAAAACTTATCCCCCGGATTTCAGTTCCTTACCTAGTAATTGATTTTATAAGTCACACAATGATAGGTGCCATTATATCAACCAAACAGAAAGTAAAAAATAAAAAATATCTAGTTTAAAACTCTTATATAGTGATTCATTTGCTTTTTCCCAAATTTAAAATAATCACTTTTAATGCCATCAGCAGGATAACTACATTCTTCAAACAATCTCAGAGAGTTACAAAGCTAAGACTGACCTCAGCATATCAAGAATTGCATGGAATAGTGGTGCTTTTTTCATTAATTTTCAGCTGAACTCTATTTTGTTGAAGCATTTTAGATTTTTCAGTTTCCACTGGAGTGCTTGTGACTCAAAAGAACTGGTCATGGATGGTATGAATCCCAGAAAAAGTATATCCTATTGTATATGATAAACCGATTTGATACAAAGAGGATAGTTTAGTATAAATGTTAAAAGTAATTGAAAAATCAATGAATAAAGATAAATAATAGAAAGCCTATTTTTAGAAATGTTAATGTGATTTCATGGTAGTTAGTGACATGATAAACAATATACTACAAAATCACTAAAAATAAGAAAATCTCAAAATGAAGAGTTGAACTGAAATAAGTAAACATGATTACAAAGCAATACAAGGGAGAAGTAAAATTAAATGGAAAGAAACTACTTTATGCACTTAGTCTTCTTTACATATTTATAAAGCAATTTCCTAATCCCACAAACATTAATCAAAGAAAGGTATAAGGTATTATGGATCCAAATATTTAGGTTATATACTGTGCTATCACAGGCGATAAAATAATAGGAACTAGTTTCTTTCCTTAAAATGTTCACTCATTGTAATACCTAGTAAAATTACAGACTTTGCTTGGGAATTTGGTATTGTTAATCTAATATTTTCATTTTACAGGTAAAGAAACTGAGATCCTAAGAAATTGGTTATTTTCAGAATAATAGTGGATTGTGATTGCGAAGGTAGATTCTGTATTCAAACAGCATGGTTTTGAATCCCAGATCCTCAATTTATGAGCTAAGTATTGTTGGTAAATTTCTTCTAATTACTTTAACTGTATTTTCTCATTGGTTAAAAGAAGGTAACATCTCCCACATTTTCCACATGGGAGATGAAGGAATGAAATAAAATTGTTAATGCAAAATGCTTAGCACAATTTCTGTCAATTTTAAGTGTTTAGCAAATGTTAGGTGAGGCATTATGATTAGTAGTAGTGGTAATTAGTGTTAATACCATTATGAATTATCACTATTATATTTATTATCACAGCAGTAGTCAGATTCTCCTCATGCCAAAGCCATTAAAGCAGTGTTTTTGTGTTAACTCTGCAATTAGTTTTAGTGGGTGTTTTCTGTTTTAAAAAAATACCCATAGTCACTTTACATGCTAACAAAATCACTAAATATTTCTTGTTCTTATTTTCTGATTCTGGTAAATTGGTTACTTTCAGGGCTCATATTTTACCAATGTTGGTCTCTATCAGAAATGTTGATGTAGTTAATATTTGGGGAAAAATTATGCCTATTTTTATTTGTCAGACTAAGTTGTTGTAATTAAATAACCTATGCAATAATAATGCATAAAACCATCCAAGAGGACCTATGAATTCTTCTTTAAGCAAGATGAAATGCTTACATTTTATTACATTTAAATAAACTTCAAGTAAATATTTTCTTAAAGGAGTGAGTAAACCCAATATAGATAGATAATTAGAGATGGATGAATAGATAGATGATAGATGATTGATAGATAGAAAATAGATAGATGGCTAGACAGACAGATAAAGTCACCAATCCAAATTATGGTTTATCCACGCTTATAATGACAAAGTCACAAATGCTATCGATCAGCAGTCTTCATGCCTTCACTATTGCCCATATGAGAATACACATTCTAAGGAAGATTTTGTAGAAGAAATCATTATTGTAAATAGTGGGATGGAGGAAAAATTAATTTTCAGATAGATAATATGATAGATGATTTCAAATTTTCACTTTATGAGCATAAACAAATTGTTAGACAAAACTTTAAAAAAATCTTTTAAAGAAAGGCTAGAATCTACGATTGATTGATCGATTTTTTGGAATCTATGCATTATTAATCTTTGAAAGTTAATGTCTGATCTGCCTTTATACATAATTTCTTTAATATATTAAGCCATGGCATAAATTTATTATATTCAAGTAAAAGAAGCTATTATTTAAAAGCCATATTAATCTGTCCATTATTTATGACAAAAATCCTACAATTAAATAAGTGTTAAGAAGATCAACCTCAAAAAGTAATAATTAATAGTTATAATTTTAGATGACCTAGTCTTCTGCTTCACATATTAAAATTTAAAAGTCAGACCTTTTATTATCAAATGTTGGCACTTTTAAATCATGGATTTGTAAAATTCTGTTAAAATTCCTATGTCTTTTGTATAACAAACAATATTTGAAATTTATGGCAAAAATTATACAAATGCCTTTAGGTATATGCTTTATAATGTTCTATATGTAGCATGCTATTTATAGAATTTAATGATGTTCAACATAAAGGCTCATTTATGACAATCACCAAGGAAGTTACATTTATAGAAATGTAGATTATATTGGCTTTTGAATCTCTCAGGGATAAATTTATACCCAAGTTTTAGTTAATAACTTTAATTTCTTCCTTAAAATATTGCCTACACACACACACTCACAAACACATGTGCATGCACACACATTTATTAACTTTAATGAGAAAATAAGATGCATTCTATCTCAATTCAATATACCCAAATAATTTTTCATAGTTAGAAAAATATATCAATTGAGCAGTGAAAACATGATTATATAAGTAATAAACAACAGTTTAGAAGTAAATAATACAGTTTGTACAGAAAATGTAATTTATTGAAGGAAGAAGAAAAAATTCTATTATGAAGTGGAGGGTGGTAGAGGAGGGGTGTAAAAGATTCATCTTTACAGGGTGATGGAGAGTCAGGTGACTGACTTTCTAGCAGTCATGTAATATCAGAATCAGACATACTTGGTAATAATAGAAATAACAATGACATTAGTTTCTTACAGCTTTTTCTTAAAACATTTATTCAGAGTTAAAGTTTCAGCTCTAGGCTTTCTGTTAATAGACATTACAGAAAAGCAGTGGAAAATACAATTCTGAATAATTACATAGGCAAACATCTGTCAGGCATCTAAATGCCACATTCACAAGCGTTACTGTAACTGTGAATTGACAATATGCTGACTATATATTTTATTTCATTTCCACTATTGTGTCGGGAAGAGTAGAATAAGCCTGATTGTGAATTCAATGTAATTTTTCTCAAGTAAAGATTTGGGAGGGGGTGGGGACAAAAACTACTAAATCAAAACCAAAAATATTCATAGCTCCAGAGAGTTCTTGATTCAATACAGATGTCTCTAGGGGATTGGTTCACTGAGTACTTTGGAGAAGTAATTTGAATATATTCTAAGCAGTTACACAATTTTTAAAAACTTAATATTATTGTTATAGCAGTATCAATAAAAGTAAGAAATTTAAATAAGCAGTAGGTTAGTATAGATATAAATAATATATTGTGTGCCTAGTAATTACACTGAGAGACAAAGAGAGGTGTTTGCTGTTTGACATCCTTTTCCTGACCTTAGCAGTGTGCATATTGAGTTAGCTAGGGCATATTGGTTAGCTAGGGCATAATAAAAGGTCTTGAAGAGATAAAGAATCTGCTCTAGGAATGAAACTTAGTTTTGCCCAAGGAATTTATCCAACAGGCTGAAGTAGGGAATGTAGATGGGTGGTGCATGAAACAAAAAAGCAATTAAGTTATCTATCCAAGGTGGTGGATATGAAATTTAAATCCAAGTCCCCATTCATAAGCCCTCTCTTTCAGAACAAAATGCTACTGTATATGCTTATGCTTATAAACCTATTAAATTGCATGTGTGAACACACATACACCATATATATATGCACATGTGCATGCATACACATATACCAACTGAACAGCGAAAATCTTTATGAACAATAAACAACAGTTTATAAGTAAATTATATATACATATTCATCCTATAAGTCTTCCTAAAGCTTAGGAATGTTAATAAGTTTTCCCAATGTCATTAAATCATTAAGTAGCAGAAAAATCTGAACTCAGACATTTCTAACTCCAAAGCTGGTGGCCCATCATTTTTCAGTCTACATATATATAAACAATGGAGGATTTCATAATATAGAAACACATTCCTCTATTTTAAGCAACCATTTAAATATACAAAACCAGAGGCCTAAATCAGGCTTGGCACAGAGAGTTGTATTGTTATTCTAAATTGTGTTGAAATGTACTTTTCTAGTGTTAGAATGTCCTTGGAGAGTATAGAGAATTTGATAAGAAAAGAAGCTAAAAGTCATAAGGGACAGGTTATTAAATGTACAGAGAATAGCTTAATTCTGCTTCTCTTCACTATTACTCATCTCAGGGAAAGCATTAACAACTGTAGATAAATTTACTCCTTTTCTATTTATAAAATAAAGTGAAAGAACAACTTTATACAAAAGTTAGAGCTCAAAGTTTATAACTTAATGTTAAATTACTTAAATTATTTCTTCTGTGGATAGTACCAAAATCTATATGAAAATTAACCATTTTCATATCTACTGTTTTTCTCCTTATTAAGAGAATTCTAAAATTAAAAATTTTTGAGATTTTAAAATCAATTTTCTAGACTGAAAAAAAGGATATAAGTTTACTTAGTCCCATGTATACTTTTAATAACAGTGGTAGTTTAAAAAAGATCTATTACCTAAATTATTTTCACATTCTTCAAAAGCAAATTTATGAATGCACACTAATGGCTATTGTGCAAACTTTTTAATAAAGAATTAATTTGAAAATGCATTATAAAATTGGAATGAGAGGGAGAAAGAAAGAGAAAGTATTCAGCCTAGTAGTTTTTACAGGCATTTATCATTAGAAAGTAACCAGAAAAATTAATAATAGTGTTTATAATATTTATCATAATGTTATATATAATAGCCAAAATAAGTATAAGTAATTTATAAATTAATTTATAAATTAGTAATTTATAAATTAATAAATATAATTATAAGTATCATAAATATTCCAAAATAGCAAATAGCCAGTTATGGTACATTTATACAAAGGTACACAAATAAACAAGTATGTTAAACAAAAAGATATATAAATAATATTTTGTGTATAAAAATGAAATAAAGGGAGAAGTTAGGAAATAAAAAAATGGAAATACATAATTAGTAAATATAGTCAAGCACATGTTTTTTTAAAAAAGTAAGACAATATGCACAAAATATCGGCAATTACAATTAGGAGAAAATGAGAAAATTAAATAAAATTAAGAATTAAACAAAATAAAATCATGAGGGATATAAAGACTTTTTTAGTTATAAAAGAATATAATTCTGCTAGTAATTTCAAAAATTCAGATGCTATTTAAACTTATAGAAAAATATGAATATTAACTCATTACCAAATATTACAAATATAGCATAAAAACAAAAATCACTTATAACTCCCTGATTAAAAAAGATTTTAAAAATATTAATAGCAAATGGAAAGCTATCAACTGCATTATGCAATGTATTAAAATATTAATTGACCTGACCAAATAAGACTTACTACTAGAATTCACAGATGGCTTTAAAATTGGAAAAATACAAAAAGCCTTTAAAAAACATAATATAATCTCAAAGTTGAACAAGCATTTGATAAATTCAATATTCACTTAACTATGTAGTTTTAGAAACTGATGAATAATTATCTGTAGGCATATAATTACACAATTGGAAAATAAAGATGATTGCACTTTGACTTAAAGAGCTTATTAAATGGCCTAGATTAAAAATAAACATAAAATTTGAATAACAGATTTTATATCTCACTAACAAATTACATAATGGAGGTGATTATTCATGCTAACAATACTAATACAACATAGATAATCACAACAAAAATCCTTGCATCTAACTTTTAGGTTGCTTCTGGCTACAAATCTTAAAATAAATAAATAAGCAAATGAAAACCACAATGGGCTTAACCAGTGAGGAAATGTTTAGTGCACATAACCAGATATACAAATGAATATACTTCTGAATCATTTGATTCATTACTGAGTGAATTCACCAAAAATCCAGGTTGTTTCTGACTCTCCACTCTGCTTTCCCAGTGTTGACTTAACTTTCCTCAGTCTTCATGGTAATTGTGTGCTGGAAAATTCGGTGTATTACAAACACTGAAAAAACGCTTGTGTATATAAAATAAAGACAGGATATAGATTTAGTCATGAAACATATGGTACACTTGTTTATTGTTGGTCTTTCTCTTAGACACTGCAAAAATGTTTAGCATACCTGGAACTCCGCTATTTAAATGTCAATAATTATGTCCAAATTCCTTAAACCACAAAAAAACTTCTACACATTTAAAAAATAATGGCAGTAATACCACTGTTGTGTCACAATAATATGGACAAATTGAATAGCAAAATTACACAACATATAGAAAATACATATATTTTCTTTTTTTTTTTTTTTTTTTTTTTTACCAGAGCTTCCTGTGGGTAAATACATATATTTTCTTTGCAAATATATAGGTACATTCCCCAAACTATCTATGTGAAGTAATAGTTCTCAGCTGTGGTGGCTACATTCTTTAGGTGTTTTAGAAATTTTGGGGTCTCTTTTTATTTTTTTGTGTGGTTATACTTAAGAATTTCCATTAATATACTTCTTTTTTTTAGCATGGTCTGCCCCAGAAAAGAGAACCTGAGACAAGATCTTATGTGGAGTAATTTATTTTGATTTGATTTGATTTATTTTGAGTAATTTATTTATAATTAATTTATACAGCAATTATAGTGAGAGACTGGGAAGACTAATACAGACAAGAGGGAAACCTAGTCACGAATGACCATTGAGGTGGACATAAGAGCTTAATTTCTTTAGGAACTCTCCCGAGTCATACAGAATGTATTTAAGATATAGCCACCCCGGAAATATATTTATGTCCAGCTACTGGCCCTGTTGGTTAAAACCCCTTTTTGTCCTGTGGAGTATTAACTTCCTCGTACTTCCAACAACCTGGGTCCTTGGTGAATTCACTCAGTGATGAATTAAATGATTCAGAAGTTGTATTCATTTGTATATCTGGTTATGTGCACTAATACATTTCCTATGCTAGAATGGCTAAGTGGGTTTGGCAGCTATCCCTCAAAAAAGCATCCTGTATGCTTACACTTATACGAAATGTTAGAATAGTCGAAATAATCTATAATAATGGAAAGCAGATCGGTGATTACCTGGGGCTTGGGAAAGTGATGGATACAAAGAGGTATGAAGAAACTGTTTGGAGTGATAAAAATATTCTATATTTTGATTGGGGTAATGATTACATTGGTGTATAATTTGTCAAAACCTATCAAACTTTATACTTAAGAAAGGTGAATTTTATGTAAATTATACCCCAATAATTTTTATTTAAAATTTGTTTTTAAAGTTAAATCTAAACTTATATTCTTATCCATTAGTTTTTAAAAAGCTCTGAAGTTTCAGCTTAAAAACATTTCAACTTAAAAAAATAAATAAAACAGCAGTAGAATGAACTCAAGGAATTTAGAAGCAAACAATAAGTACAGAAATTAATAAAATAAAAAAACAAACATAATGGGTCACTGATGATTAAAATGGGCTCTTTGAAAAGACTAGCAGGTAGACAAATCACTGGGAAGATTAATTTAAGCAAAAACAAGGCAAAGGGGACAAAACCACAGATGCTACAGAAATTAATCAGCTTTGAAATTTTAAGAACAAGTTTATACCAACACATTTGAAAAGTTAGATGAAATCCATAAATCCTTACAAAAGTACAACTTACAAATCCTAACTTGAGAAGAAATTAAAATCCTGAATAATCATAACCATTAAAAATGTAATCAGCTAAATGTCTTCCTATAATGAAGATGCAAGCCCAAATGTATTAGAAGTGAGTTCTATCAACATCCGAGAAGCAGTTCATTCCACTGTGTACCAGTTAGGGTTTAATCAGAGAAGCAGAACAACTAAGAGCAACGGGGATTCAGAGATTTATTATAGGAATTAGACAGGGCCAGCTAAATAATTTTGAGCAGTCTATGCACAATAAAAATTCAAAGCCTTCCATTCAAAGAGCAGGAACAAAGCTTCTTTTTTTCCTTCCCTGATCTCTTTCTATCTGTGATGTTGTTTTTATTTGCTATTTGTCATACTCCTTTGTGTATGGAAATACTTGTGGGTGAGTGTACATCCTTACAGGCACTGGAACAGCTCCATGACTTGATGCATAAAGTGCATGTATCCAACCCCAACTCTTCCCACCCACATGCCCAGGGGTCTGCTGGGTCTCTAAAACAGCAGCAGTTGCTGGGGAAAGCCTAGCGAGTGGAACACCAATAAAGCTTCTCAGAAAGGCAAAACAGCTTGTTAGCCAAGGATCCAAGCACCTGTTTCATGCTCCATTGTCCCATCAGAATTTGATTACACAAGACAAAATCAAAGACAAAACTATTAAGAATTTGAAAATGGCAACTACAGAACACGGGCACTGTTCTGAGTGTGAGGTCCTGTATGATGCACTGGTTGCAATCTCATGGAACAGACCCTGGAATCAGACCTTATGTAATCATGGAAGAAAATAAAAAAGTCAATGGAAAGTTGTTACCTCTGCATCTTGTGGTGGACCTGAAGTCACTAAATTAGCACATGTGGCAATTGGGAGAATAACATCTACACACAGAGCAGAGAAAAGCAAGGACTGAAACCCAAGGATATTCTGGAATCCACTTCTGTTTCTCACCACCTCAAATCTACTACAGAATAAGCTAGTGCTCTTAGCATAAAAGCATAGTGCTCGCAGCATAATAAGCTAGTGCTCCACATGCATCTTGCTCAGGAGTTAGAGAATTTGAAAGAGGAAGACATGCAAAAGATGGAAGAGCTGAAGGTACAACAAAGTGAGCAACTGAATCAGCAAAAATATGTGCAAACTGCAATGGTGTCTGGTATCTTACCCTAATAATCATCAGAGCATAGTGGCTGCTGCTTCATATTCTCCTTTCAAGTCCACACATATTTCTCTCATGGCCTATCCTTTCATGGAACCAGAGAGGGAAGACAGTTCTGGGAAATATAGTTCTGGTTTAACTAAATTGCTACAGTAGAAAGTCACTATACAATATTACATTAACATCCTCAGAGAATAGGCTAAAAGGAAATATAATTTACCTTGTTTTCAAACTTAAACATGTCATGAGAAAAGAAATTTACCAACAGCTTACTGCTAACTATTGAAACAAGGATCCTATGGAAAGTATTTATTAAACCAAAGAACATGTTGGATTTGTCTCAACAATGCTGTATTTTTTTAGTATTAGAAAAGTAATTAACCATATTTGCATGGCAACAAAGACAAAATACATATAATCTCTATAATAGAATATCCATTCAAAAGAAAAAAGAGGGAAAAACACTCAAAAACAGAAGGAAATCTCTCTAATTTAGAGTGCATATAAGTCTTAAGTGAAATATCAAAAGCTTCTAAGTTATTTGTAATTTTCTTTTTCTTATGCTGAAAGATTAGTACAAGAATACTCATTTAATTATTGTTTAAACTGCATATCCCTATATTCTTGAATATCTGCATGTATTATATATTTCATAGTATAAAATAAATAGAAGAAAATAAAAAATAAGAAGAATGATGAGAGAGACTTAGAGGACTGGATTAGGAAGCTCAACATCTAACAAAATAAAGTTCAGGAAAAGAATAGAAATGAAAAGTGAAAGATATTACCCAAGAATTAACAGAACAAACTATCCAAGAACTTCATAAGTACTCAGCTTGGAGTTCACACATCAAGATATATAATTGCAATTCAGAAAAATGGTATCATGATGGCACTAGAGAAATAAACCCTCAGTCTTCACAGCAGTGAATTAATAATTTTAACTTATAAATAAAAAACTAATAAGAAATATTAATAAAAGCACATCATCTAAAAATATGTATTTAAATGCCAAGGGAGAGCAAAAAGAATTAGTAATTGCCTATGGAGAGGGGAATTATTGGCAGAAGTAAAGCTTAAGACTATAATTATAGTTTTTAATATTGTTAAAATTAAGATTTCTAAAATTATGAAAATTAAATGCCACTTTGTTGTAAAAATACACAAATGTATGTTTAAAAAATGATAGACATTTATGCCCCCAAGTATACCCTTCCCAGACTCTACTAACCATATTCCACTCTCTATCTCCATGAGATCAATTATTTTAATTTTTAGCTCCCACGTATGAGTTGAGAATATGTGAAATTTGTTGTTCTGTGCTTGGTTTATTTCACTTAACATGTTTTTCTGTTCAATCCATGTTCTTGCAAATGACAGGATTTCATTATTTATTGGTGAATAATATTACATTTTGTGTGTGTATGTATCTCACATTTTCTTTATCCATTCATCCATTGACGAATGTTTAGTTTGATTCCAAGTCTTGGCTATTGTGAATAATACTGCAAAAAAGTGCAGATATCTTTTCCATATACTAATTTATTTTCTTTTTGATATATACCTAGAAGCGGGATTGCTGGGTCATATGGTAGTTCTATTTTTAGTTTTGGGGGGAACATCCATACTGTTCTCCATAGTGGTTATAATAACTTACATTCTCATCAATAGTGCACAAGGGTTTCCCTTTTTGGGGATAGTCAATGGGTACAAAAATATATTTAGATAAAATTAACAAGATCTAATATTTGATAGAACTACAGGGTGACTATAGTCAACAGTAAGTTATTTTATATTTTAAAATAACTAAAAAAGTGAATTTGGAATGTTCCCAACACAAAGAAATGATAAATGCTGGAGTTGATAGATACTCCACTTACCCTGACTGATTATTACACATTGTATGCCTGTGCCAAAGCATCACGTGTACCCCATAAATATATACAACTATTATGTACCTTAACACAATGAAATGTTCTCATTGTACATAGAACCACAACTAAGAAAGTTCTTAAAAATTATTGAAAGAAAACTAGTCTCAAAAGCTAAAAGAGGAACTTTACATTGTATTAGAAACAGACATCTCTATTGGAAGTATCCAGGAAGCTAAAACCAAAGCAGGATCAAACACCCTTTCCCTACAAGGCAAATGCTGAAACACAACGTCAAAGAAACAGAAATAGGATGCTCCAAGCTCCCAGGATGTGCAATAATTTGACCATCTCACGTAGATCTCTACCTTTACATATATGCTTTCCATAGTTCCCAGAGTTCTTTAGGAATTGATTGTTTTCTGACCTGTGAATATGTTTATTGTATTTCTGTGTATAAAGTTTTCATTTATCTCTCATAATAAAGGCACCAGCTCATTATACAAAGCTTATCATACATGGGCCCTGCTTACCTCTCCAGCCATGGTTTTCACCAAGATTTCCTAACCCTACATTCTGGCCACTCCAATGGCTTATACTTCTTTAACTGTGCCAAGTGGCTTGATGCTCTACCTTTATCAATTTTGACTCCTCAATTAGGAATGCAAGCTCCTCAGGTTGCATTTCAATCTGTGGACCCTCTCCTGTTAGGCCATCTCATATATTAAGACACAAAATGTCACTTCTAAGAAGTCTTTCCTGACCCTATAAATAATGCTAACAATCTATTCTTTTTTCCTTTATTGTGCTCTATACTTATATCTAACAGAAGATCAAGTGATTCTTTAATAAACTTTTCTTTTTTGGTGCTGGAGCCTACTTCTCACTACTGATCTAGAAGTTCCTTGAGGTCAGATACTATGTCTTGATCTCTTCTATAGCTCTAGGACCTGACATATAACAGACACTTAATAAGTGTTTTAGTAATTCAATGCATGTTGAATGAAGGAATCAAAAATAAATGTTCCCTTAAAATGTCTTCTGCAGCTTGAGAAGTTGGCAACCTGTCAGGTGATAACATAGGTTGAGACTGTCATTGTTTCTGACTTAGCATAAAAACCTCATAAGCACCTTAGAACAAATGATACTGCTCTGCATCTCAATCAGAAATGACTGAAGGAGAAAACTTGCTAACAGTGGCTGTGCTTGCTGTTATTGAATGACTGGATTAACGTATGTCACTGTCAAAGGTCTAAATGTTTCTTCCTGTACATTTATCCACCCTAAGTGATAAGCTGACACTATTTTACAGGGAAATAAACAAGATAAAATTTCAGGCTAGGAATCCTTACTCAATATACTTTCCATTATATATGTTTTCTTTTTCATTGATAAAAATGTAAAATTCCCTGTGATATTTGCAAAAGAAGTATGGCTTTCAAGTAAATAAGATGAAAAATCATTTTGCTGATATGATATGCATTTTTGAATATGTGATAAATTTAAATATCATTATTACATTTTACAATATTAATGAATTAAATAAAATATTCTCTTTATTGTGGTAGCTAAAGTAAGTCTGTAGCTATTTTTAAACATTGAGCAAGGTTTTCTTAAGGTTTATTTTTCAAATTGAACAATATCTATAAGAGGAGGACTATAATAGGCCCTTTGCTCCAATCTCAGATGATCAGAAGCTTTCCTTAGCCAAAGCCCATCTGCAGGGTTTGGAAACAGCAGCAAGGGAATAGAGGTTAATGAGAACACAAGTTACTTCCAGCTGATATGTCAAAATTGTTGTAACAAAAGTAAACCAAAAAAACCTATCATCTCATTACTTACTTTCTTTTTATGCACTTCCTCCCTTACTGTACATAAAATTACTTTCCTAATAAACTCTCCTGCCTCTCTCCTCTGTAAAAATCTCATCTTCCCCATAAATCTACCTTACCTTTAATACATTATTTATTCTGCAATACTCACATTCATTCAAAACTTTCTAAGAACAAAAAAAGCTGGAATTATATTTCAATAACCTACCACTCCCAATTTTAGAATTACAAAGTATTTCACTGGGACAAACCTGAGGAGACAGATGTCAGTCTTAATTCAGTATTCTTCACAAAGACACTCATTTCACATTGCTTATTAATTCCTGCATTTACAATATAGAATGCCATTGAAAGGCCATAGTGTTGTGGATGTATTAATGAGATCCAGAGGATATGACTTTATAGCATTAATATTTAACCCAATGAACTACACTGCTCCCATCATTTTAAATGACTATCATCATGACCTAGAGTCATCAATAAATGTATAAATTCTTATTAGTATACCACTTACTAATGTAAGCAAATACAATACATATTTTAAATATAATTATTAAATCTAAGGAAGAAAGAGCAAATCCTTAAATCTGAAATGATCATATACATAAATATTCTTAACATATTCAGTAAGTTTGATGCTACTAATTTGGGATATTGGGTCTTATGTAATTTGATAATTAGATTTTGTTCTACAGTAGTAGGCTCTGTGATCTGATTCTTAGGTTTAATTCTCAGCTCTGTCATTTATATTTGTGTGTCCCTCAGCAGTTATCTGATCTCCTTAAATCTAAGTCTCCTCATCTGTAAAATGAATATTACATTTATATTATATCATAAAATGTCTGTGACGATGAAATGAAGCATGATTTAGGAACTTAGCATAGTGTCTGACATTCAGTGAAGTTTAATAAATGCCGGCTACTATGTTTTTTAATTAATCATACAGAGATATTATATATCTATAACTTCCTTTTTACTAAACACAAAAATTATAAACAACCATAGTTCTTAAACTAATGCCAACCCTATAGGATTATGCAAGACAGGATATACTTCTGCACTGCTTTATTTACCTGGCACATAGAAGAAGATGAATACAGATGGCCTTCGGCAAAACTGTGAGGACTCATACTCCAAATTTTTCCTACAAATCTTGTTTTATGGTTTACCCACACATTTTTAGTGTCTGATTCATTACTTTTCTTCTCAGTAGCCTTAAAACAACACAAGCACCTGTTTCTTCTCTTCAAGTCTATTTCTTAAAAAAAAAAAAATTATAGAAGGCAATACAGGTGCTTAATTTCACTCTATCAAGATCTTCTTTCTTTCTTTTTCAGTTCCTTACATTTTGACTATACACCTCTAACCTCTGTTCTCATATCTGTTTCACAAAGTAGTAAACTATAAATTCAACCTACATCCTCTCAGAAAGTTTAACCATTTGACTACATAGGAAGCTCTTTTCCAATAGTAAGAAAAATAACATCAGAACATGTGTCTGTGTTTCTCTCAAAGCCACCCTTTCCTTTTTAATTTTTTTAACAGTTTATGTACCAACTGTGATGTTTCATTCCTTGGCAAATGCAGTATGCTGAATTATTTCCCATTAGGAATCTCTGAACTCTTTCTGGCCTCTGTTAGAAGTAACACTATTCAAAATGATCATCACAAAATAAAATGTATGGTCAATAAGCAATTGACCAACATTTCTTTGAGTTCTCCTTACTGCAGGTAATATCAGAAAGTTCAAAGTGTAGAGACTTTTTTGGGAATGAAGGCTGCCATAACTGAGAATGCTCAAAGCCAGTTCTACATAAAGACTTACGCAGATACAGAGACAGTCCTAAGTACTGAAGAAGGTTGGTCATCTAAAGTGGTCAGAAAGAAAAAAGTCACTGGATAAACACATGCTCTTTCAAATTGGGTAGCTGAATTCTAACACAGAGAGGAGACTATGCTAACATTGTCTAAAGCTGGACAGAAAGAAGAAAGAATACAACAGTAAGAAATGAGGACAGCCAATGGTTGGCTTGGTTAAAAACAGAGTTTCAGGAAGACCTTGCAAAGAAATTTTTTAAAGCAAGCTTTATTAACCAATCATGGATCTAGTCATGTTTTGAACAGACATTATGACTTCAATATCAGTGCACAATAATGTCAAAATATGTTCCTCTCAGAAAATAGCCTTCAATGCCTGTCACACCTGAGCAGATCCAAACTACTAGGACTAAATAGAACAGCTGGTCAAAGTTGTTTTTACACATTTAATTAAAAGCTTCAGCAAAAGTGGAGATACCTTAAAACTCAAAGTCAAACACTGTCATCCTAAAGCTTCTTGTTTATTGGTAGTTATTATCCACATTTCTATAAATATTAACATTCTAAGTGATCATCACTAGTGCAGGTACCTTTAACATATGAAAACTCCACAGAAAGCTATTTCGTTTTCTTTGTAACAATTAGGATTCTAAAGACTCAGTTGTACCATAAAGATAATAGTAATAATCATAATGATAATAACCATAACAAACACTGTTAGCAAAGTGTATCTCTTTTGGTGATTTTCAGAACCAACAACTGTTGGCTTTACACATAGATGGTATGTTGATTTGATAATATATGATCACTAGAAGTCTCTGCCTGTAAGTATGAATTAAAGTTCTTTCCTCCTTATAATTTAGAGTTTTTACAATTCCAATGTAAACAGCACCAGTAAATTTTCATAAAACATGTTTGCTACTCTCCCCTTCATTTTCTATAATTGTAATTCTTATCTGCAGTATTGTACCATTTCTTCCTTCCTATAATCAGAACTGAACAGTTGTTTAACACTATTCAGCTTGTAAACAAGAAATTAAATCTCAGAACACATGTAAGGTATCTTTTATATTTTCATTCCACAGCACATCAAGTGGTGTTTACAAGGCTTTTGCTCCTTCCAACACACTACAAAAATATATGCAAAAACAGATATGTTTTCAGCCAGCAAATATTAATAGAACAAATATATTTTAACTGGAATATTTTAGAGATCACATAATTACAACCTCTTGACTGAATTCATCAATTGATTTCTTCATAAATCCATATATGTATACAAGCATATGCATTTATTAGTCTACATGTCCATATTTAGTACATAAGAGAGTCAAGTAAATTATTTTAGGTTCTTGAAGTGAAAGTGCTTCTGACAAACTATTTCTAAAATTGCTCTACCCCCTCCCAAAAGTTGTTTTAATCTTGTATAGAAAAATGCATAGCTATTTCTAAAATGTAAGACTAGACACTAAAACATGCTTTGTCAGGAAAACTAATTCATGCACTTGAATATACCCCAAATGTCTTATTTTTATTAAAGTTAGGCCAACTTAATAAAACATCATCTAGAATCAAGGTATACCATTTCATTACTTGATTCCAAAAAATGTCAAAAATCATTTGGCCAAAACTTAAAAAGGCAAGCACTTCCTCCTTGTCTCTTATGTTTAAAAAGGACTGGTTGGACCAATGTGATCAATATAACTGCTATATTATATATATATTATATATATATATAATATATATATATATATCTACCTTAACATTTCCATTCATTAGCATCTTATCATAACATACAAAGCCTCGTATGCAAATTCCTTACAAAGGCTTCCCCCAAAAAAGATATAAGCACAAAACATTAGACAGCCAATTTTCAAAGTTTTATTTCACTAATTTCAGGTCAAATTTCCACAACTGTGTCCTGTTCAATTTACTGTCTTCGCTTGGCTTCCCAAAATGGTATTACCAAAAGATTTGTGGGTTAGGGAGAAGATATCGCTTTAAGAAGCACTCCATTTACTCATCTTCCACAACACAATGGAGTTAAGCATTTGATTGCTCAAGAAAACAAAGCTTCATTAGCATCCTGGAGGGCAGACAGGCAAACCAGGCTATCCACACACACTCTTCCATTTGTCAAAATCAAACCAGAGAAAACCTAGTCCACACAGATATAAAAGGTATTGATGTTCATCTTTTCTTTCTCTGTTGCTGCAACATTTTTCTTCTTTTAGTTATTATGTAGTTTCTCAAGTCCTTCCTTTAGTACATCTCCTATGATTGCACAGGTAGGCTGCAAATCCCAAGGAGTTAATGAACTCAGTTCACCCATTGCTAACAATTTGTCAATTTTTGAGAGAGACAATAGTTTCTCAAGTCTTGTTCGTTAGCAACTATAAGTACAAGGACTCCTAGATTTTCTGATATCCTAGTTATTTTATGCAGTTCAGTTTTGGCTTCTTCCATCCTTTTGACACCAACAGAGTCCACAACAAACACAATGCCATATGTGCATCTGGTAAATGTCCACAGCGGCCTTAATTTCTCCTGAACACTTACATCCTGAAAGTGAAAAATGACTTTTAGGATTTCCCAAGGTTACCTTAATTTTCTCAGTGCTAAATTGTTTGGTAGGTACAGTATTTACAAATTCATTGAACTGCAGCCTGTATAAGACAGATGACTTCTCAGCACAGTTCAAACCCAGAATAACAGTGTGGAAGGACTGAAATGAAGGTAGGCTGGATAAAAATCTGGTCTGATAGTCCATTCCCCATTTCCAGCTGCAAAGAAGTGTCTGAAATTGAAATGCTTTCTGCTTACTGCTTTAGAACTTCTTTTCCTGGGTGATCTATCTATAAGACTCCCAGATTGGAGTCTGGGCCCCTAAGAGAAATCATTGGCAGTCATTGCTACATGGGGCAAAGCACCCCCACATCTGTTTACCTTAGCTCTCTGAGCAACTCTCCAAAGGATTACATAAATAAAATAATTACCATAACATTGATTTAATGTAATAACACAACTTTGTAAACCAATTTGGCAAACATTTATTAACAGCTTATTATGTATTATGCACAATAATAACGCATTAAGAATTATACTATGTGCTGAGAATATAACTATGACATGATCCTTAACCTTACTATGCTTATTATGTTCTAGAATGAATCAGTAAAATTTTCAAATTTGATTTAATTTGGGAAAATTGTAGCTTCTGAATTAATGGCATGGAGGATGAATTAAGTTGGATGAATCAAAGACAATTTTAAGACTGCTCTTTTGATAAATTAAGATAATCAAGTAATATTACGAGAAAGGGTAAACCAAAATCATATGAATCCAAAACTTTTTTTTCTTTTTCTGAGGCAGAATCTTGCTCTGTTGCCCGTGTTAGAGTGGAGTGGCATCAGCCTCGCTCACAGCAACCTCAAACTCCCTGGCTCAAGCAATTGTCTTGCCTCAGGGGCCCAAATAGATGGGACTATAGATGTGCATTACCTCGCCTGGCTATTTTTTTCTATTTTTAGTAGAGATGGGGTCTTGCTCTTGCTCAGGCTGGTCTTGAACTCCTGAGCTCAAGCGATCCTCCAGCCTCAAATACATAAAATAAAAAGAGAAGTATTTTTAAAATATATGGTCTTATACCACATAACAATGTTTTGGTCAAAACAAACCTCATTTGACAATGGTCTCATAAGATAATAATACAATATTTTGACTGTCTTTTTCTATATTTAGATGTTTAGATACACAAATACTTACCATTGTGTTAAAATTGTATGTAACATGCTATACAGGTTTGTAGCCTAGAAGCAATAGGTCATACCATATAGCCTAGATGTGTAGTAGGCTATAGCAAGGGTGGGGAACCTGTGGCCTTAAGGACACATGTGAGTACATGAGGTGCTTATTTTTACATTCTCGTACTCACTATCAAATTGGTACTAATTGATCAATATTTATATATACATATGGTAGTAACTAACATTCATTGGGAGACAGGCAGTTGGGAGGGGGAGGTGGGGATGGGTAAATTCACAGCTAAAGGGTATGGTATGCACTGTCTGGGGGATGGGCATGCTTGAAGCTCTGACTGGAGCAGGGCAAAGGCAATATATGTAACCTAAACATTTGTACTCCCATAATATTTTGAAATTAAATGAAAGGACATGTGGCCTTCTAGGTCCTTACATGTGGCCATTTGACTGATTCCAAATTTTACAGAATAAATCATTTTAATATATTAACACATTTTTATTCTTTTATATTTATATTTTGTTTTTCAAAAGAAGGTATTTAAAATGCCAAAGAATAAAATAAGTTTCAATGAAATAACCCTCCCATATTGACTGACACAATTAGAACATTAGTAAGCTATAAAGGCTAAACTGATGGCTGCTACACTCAGTTCTAACTTCCCCTGCCTGAGTGGTACCACTATAGTATGAGGCTGATTTGTGAGAATTTATGGGGGTTGAGTACACCAGTCTGTTAACAGCTTTGACAATGGTGCACTGTGTTTCTGTTTGAAGTAGCATTTGTGAATAGTTGCACAGCTTGACAGTATTTTTCAATTCTGTCTGCTTAATAGACCTTGATGTCAAAGAAGACCAATAACACTAAAGGAAGAAAACAGATTTTTTAAATGAGGATTGAGAATTGCAATATTATCTTGTTTCTGCTAAAGATAAGATGTTTTGCTTGCTTTGTGATACTGCAATACCAACATTAAAGAAATTCAATGCTTATCAGCATTATAACACTCATAAGGACCACAAACATTTTAAATTAGAGGGACAGGTGCAGAAGGTCATATTACAGAAATTAAAAAGATGAAAAGCAAGGGCAAAAACAATTCTTTCAAGCAGAAATAAATCCTGGAAATAATGTCACTGAAGCAACTTATAAAGTAACCTATATACTTGTGAAAAAGGAAAATCATTCAGTGATATAGAAATTGTGAAAGAATGCATTGTCGAAGTTGTAAGAATGCTTAGACCCCAATATTGTTTCAAAGTGCAAATAACTGCCTCTTTCAAGGAGAACTGATGTCATAACTGACTGGCATCATGAATTAGCCTTCAACTTAACAGAACAACTTTATGCAATACTTCAAAAGGAAAATATATATTATTCAATCACTTTGGATGAATCAATTAGTAGTACTGACTAAGTGCAGGTTTTATACTTCATTAGGGTCATAACTGAAGATTTTCTTTGCTACAAAGAGTTACTCACTTGCAAACACTTTGCAAAAGGGCACTCTTCCAAACATAACATGGGGAATAGATAGTTTCTATAGATAGCAGCTTTCAAGATACATGTCATGAAGTTGGGCTGATTATGGTAAATTTAGTGAGTGTAGGTACAGATAGTGCACTTTCCAAGACAATAAAACATGAAGGGTCTATTTCACAGGTTAAAAAAGTATTCACAGATCCAGATGCTCTCATTTCTTTTCATTGTATCTTGCATCAGCAAAATCTCTGTGATAAATCTACTATTTTAAGTGAGACTTCACAACAAGTTACAAGAATTGTTAACTATATATTCCTGCAAGTGCAACATGGCATCCTCAGTTTCATAACATGCTAAAGTTGAACAATGAGGTATCCAGTACGGATTTGCCATATCATTCTGAAGTGTGTTGGTTATCACAGGAACAGATGTTAGCCAAAATTTTATCTCTGCAGAAAAGATAGTTAAATTTTATGAAAGAAAGAACCTGCAATGTGAATTATTGAAAGAAGATTTCTATAGAAATGCAGCATTTCTGTGTGATATCATGTCAAATCAAAATGACTTGAATATTTCTTTGCAAGGTAAAGTAAGTCTATATATGATATGTGACAAAAATTCAAGCATTTTGAAAAGAGCTGTCTTTTTTTCAAAACACGTGTTCTTCCAAAGGAAATTTCAAATGAACATTTTCCCCAGTTAGCAAAGGTCATTGATGAGCAGGATAATATATGTAAATCATTTGAAGAATGCACAGCTGCTATAGACCTATTAATCGAAGAATACAATGAAAGGTTCACTGACTTTGGAATCATGACATCACACTCAAATTAGCATTTCAGCTCCTCACCTAGTTGATATTACCAAGGCACCTAAAGAACTACAGATGGAATTGATTGAGTTCTCAGTAGATGACATTTTAAAGTCATTGTTTGATGCTAAGAGAGATCTGATTGAAACATGGAAAAATAAAGAATTCCCACGCCTTTGGACAACATGCCCAAAAAACACTTCCTTATTTTTCAACCACTTATTGTTGTGAATCTGCATTCTCCTACTTATCCCAAATCAAGGCACCCTTAAGGTCACAAATGACTGTTACTCACCCAGAGGACCAACTGAAACTGCAGACGTGCATGCTGCAACCAAATATTTAAATGCTTTTCAACAAAAGTAGACACAACAAAGTCATTAAAAGGTCAGTTAACTTTAACAAATAGTTTTCATTTCTTGAAATTAGTAAGTACATAGTGGTTAGATTTTTACAAAATTATGTACATTTTTAAGTATATCTAATTGAAGTTTCTTGAATGTGACTATATTTAATTACAGCTAAATTAATGTGGTCTTCCAACATGAAGGTATAGCCCAGGGGTGGGGAACCTTTTCATGTTGGAAGGCTGCATTAAGTTCCCCATCCCTGGGGTATACCTTCATGTTGGAAGACCACCATCTAAGTTTGTGTAAATATATTATGTGATGTTCCAATAACAAGAAAATCACCTAAAGATGCATTTCTCAGAAAAGTATCCCTAGCATTAAGCAATGCATGACTGTATATCTTAATCTGAAATATAGAAAGCAAATTCTAAGTATATAAGCACTTAAAGATATTGTAAAGGGAAATGGTGACTAATGTAATGTACAAAATTACACTTTTTAAATGTCTACTATTTCCTAGATGTAACTAAGAGGAAACAAACTGAAAAGTGTTTTGTCACAACTATCCACAAATGTTTAATATCACTTCACAAACAGGTAAAGATCATTGCAAGTTTTATACTAATTTATAAATAAAAAGGAGCATGATATTTCAAAAGAGAATTCATTTGGTAAGAAATGAAATGACTGCTAATCATTTAAATATTCAATCACATAATTCAAGAAATATGCCAACTTAAAGATCAATAATATATTATTTCTATCAATTTATCAAAACTTACAAAAAATATTAACCATTATCAGGCTTATAAAAAGGAGTCAATTGAAAAAGACAAATTAACAATAATAGAAGAAAAATAAATAATGACAATTATCTTTTTAAGAAAACAAAAAGGGTCCTTTCTTTTCCACAGACATCAAGAAAGGACAAAAAGATCTGTACGTAGAGACAGTAATCGATTGAAATGAGAAGATTAAATGGGAAAGCATGGGCCAAGTGTCTTGATTTTGGCTAAATGAGAGGCAAGATTAACAGCTAGAAGAAGGAAGCATAATGAAAAATCAGAATAGAGAAGGCCCAGAGCAGTTAATGAAAAAAGCCTGCCAAACAGCAGCAAGAACAAAAATTATATTTGAACTTTGTAAATTTATGGTGAACCAAGCCTTTTAGAGTATAAAATTTTCGACTTCTCCTACTCCTATGCCCCACTCCCAGCAGCTACTCTGTCATCTACTTATGGATTGGATGGTTAAGTGATTAAGTCCAACAGAGTACGGGCAAGGACATATATAAAACAATTTATCATACAGCCATTGTTGGAGGAGTCTACTGAGGCAAGGGGAATGTGAATATCAGAAGAAAAGGCGTTGAGTCCTTGAAGGTTCTGGGTGAAAGGAGGATGAAATAATTTCTAAGGAGCATAATTGAGAAGTACAGAGTTGGGAATTCTGATGTCATGGTACCTCTAAATCGTATAGTTACGTGCTGGAGTAGTACCTCATTTCTATAGATAAACTTACTAAAACTTGCACCAAAGTCTTTTAATTGTGTTTCCATCAGATCTATAAGAAGTTAAAGTTTAAATATTCTTACATTTCTTGTGGGCATGTATATAAAAACCCAAAAGGTCTAGACTTACTAGAAATATAGTGGGATGCTAGGGAAGTAGTCAGTTCAAAACTTTTACTAGTTCCAAGGCTAATCACTATCCTGCTTCTCTTTTGATGTGATAGTGTTCTCACAGTTGCCAGGAATGGTTCCAAGTACAAAGGCTTCCCTAAGCCTTCCTTCTCCCTTCCCCAACCCAGATCACACATTCACTTTTATCATTGAAATTACTTAAGTTTTCTCAGGTTACCCTAAGTCACTTGCCAATTTTCCACTCTTGCAGATTCACACTTTAATCTAGCTGTAACACTATAAAAGGATATTCACCCACTAATCAATGGATACTAAATTTGCCTTTGTTACCTAATAGTTGTGTGTCCTGGGGCATATTATTTCATTTCTCTGAACCTAAATTTTTCACTGCAAAAATGAATATCATAGTATATTTTTTAATAGTCTATTATATGCAGGTAGCTGGCACAGAGCTTTATAAATACTTTATAAATACTTTCATAAATATTTTATAAATGACTTTATAAATACTAGTTTCCTTTCTCCATCTCCCTCTCAATAGACTTCTCCTCAAAACCTCCCAGATTTTCTTTTCTAACCACCCCTCTCTAACTCTTCTCTCAGACTCATACACAGGCCTCTTCTCAAATCTCAAACTTCCTTTTCTGGCTGGCTCTTTCCCACGAGTTCCTGGCGGATTCTTCCTTATCATCAATATTTTCTCTCATTTCCTCACCACCCTCCACCCATTAAAATCTGACTTCTGTTGAAATAAAATGCTGGACTCTACCAATTACCTTGTTTCTCTCCCTTCTAAAATATTTCCACTTACCATGTCAGTGGTAATATTTGCACTTACCATGCCAGTCTGTCTTTGTCAGACAGTTCAGCAGGGCTAAGACAGTGAGTACCTGTGGCTCCTGATGGTTCACTTTGGCTCTCAGGTGCTGAGAATTAGGAGTTAACTCTGGAGACTTAAGGAGTATATGGTGGTCAATGATTTCACAGAAAGTCCTGCTGGTTTGTTGCTGTAAAATGGAGAAAAGCAGCAGTAAACAGTTTGGATGAATATGGATTACAATAGAGCAAAATACAGCTACAGTAGTTTTAAAAATTTAGCATTTTAATTGACTTGATTTGCGACTTTCAGGAATTTTAATTATTTTTTCTAAGAAAACAATTTCTTTATAACACAAAGATTTAAACTCATATACATCCTAGACTACTACAATATAATGAAAATATAATGTGAACTTTTTATATGTAATTTTAAATGTTCTAGTAGCTATTGAAAAGAATAAAATTAACTTCAATAATATATTTTTAGTATGATATATCTAAAATGTCATTTAAACTTATAATTACTTTAAAAAGTAGGATATTTTACATTATTTTTCTTGTACCAAGTCTTCCAAATATGATGTGTATTTTATACTTATAGTACATCTCAATTCTGACTAGTCATATTTCAATTGTTCAATTGTTCCTTGTGTTTAATGGCTACTGTAATGGACAGCACAGTTTTAGACATTAGAAAATAGCATATTTAGCTAGCCACATGCATGCCTGTGGTCTCAGCTAGTGGCTACTCAGGAAGCTGAGGCAGGTGGATCACTTGAGTGAGCCTAGGAATTAGAGGTACTATAATTTCATCTGTATTTGTACAAAAATTTTCCAAATATTTTTCATTTTTAGAAAGTCTTACCATTTTTCATTGCCTTAAAATAATCAAGGTTTGGTGAACTTTCATTTTTTTGTCTCCAGGTTCTGCAATGGTGTCATCTACTTGTATGTAATAACAAATTAAGTAAATACAATATTCATTTTAACATGTGATTAATCTGGGGGAAAAAGATTATTTTCAACACTTCTCTCTTTTCTTTATCCTTTCCAGAGACAAGGTAACTAGCTACTCGCCATACTGCACACTTGATAAAAACAAAGTGCTCTCAGACACAAGCAGCACAGATAGCTACCTTCATTTAGTCTCAAGTAATGATGATAGAAATATTTGACACTAGTGCCCTTACTGGGCACTTGATGTCCAAGCCGGTGTGCCTTGGCCTGTCCCATCATCTGGAAGTTTCAAATTGCTAAGGCTCCACTTAGTAGGAGCCATATAAAATATAAGAAAGTATGTGTATATGAAATATATGTAGGTAATGGAGTCATGGCTAAAGAGTCATGCCATAGCATGTATGCAACCATAATGCCCTTTCTCTAGCTGTTTTTGTCATCTATTTTATGCTAAATATTTACAACTAATTATTTCACTGATTGCTTGCACTTTCATCTTACAATAAACTCTTTTTTGTCACAATGACCCAAAAGACGTCAACCAAGAAATAGGAGTTTAACAAAAATACAGTAATAATGATGATGATGAACATATGATTTATACAGAATATTTGTTGACATTTCTTGCCCACAATATATGGGGCCATAGGGATATTAGAGACCACATAAAACCCAGGTCATAAAACTTCAGAAGAAGCAACAGCATGTAGTAAAACTATTAGTACTTTACAAGTAATCATGTCAGTAGATCTCTATTTAATTCATATAGTTATGAAAATCAAGTTTCATGTCTTTGAAATGTGACTTTTCATTTAGATTAAATGATTCCTCTAAATTAATTTCATTCCCTTTCAATCCCAAGTTTTCTTGTGTATATACAAAAAGTATAGGGACAACTGTTCATTGATTAGCTCTATTTTCCAAAGAACTTTGCAAGCACTGAAAAGATGTGTGGTTTAAACTAGTCTCAACAGTTGTTTCATCTGAAAATATTGATGATAGAAAGTTAGTTAGATTAATCCTTAAGGTAGTTATACTTTCATCTAATTCATGTACTCTAAGAAAAACTTTTAGAAGTTAATTCTTATGGTGAAACATCTAAGGATTATTGAGTGTCATTCTACATAATTAAAATTTCAGCCTTGAAGATTACAATGATATGCTTTTAGGGAGATAAAAATATTAATACAAATGTTTGTGTATCACTTGGTCATGGTAAAGAATTAAATGTATAAGTGTAAATATAGTTGGAATTGGATATATATACACAAAATTAATGTTATATTCAAATAATTTGTAATATTTTACCAACCTAATATACTAAGCTATATACTACAGCTTCTATACACACACAAATATACATACCCATTAAAATGAAGCTTTGCACACTTTGTGTCTTTGATGGCATCATCAATTAAATTATAGAAATGTTTTAGCCTTTATTTAAGCCTTATTTAGATTGTAAACCAATCTAAATATTGCACGATGATATTTAACAATATTGTCAAAGATTTTAAGTGGATTATTAAAATTTGGTATATGTTCACAATGGAATATTACTCAATTTTAAGAAATGACAGTGAGCTAGCGCTGCTTATATTATCCTGGATTGAGCTTGAGCCCATTATCCAAAGTGAGGTGACACAAGATATGAAGAATGGGCTCCACATTCACTCGCCATCAAATTGATACTGATTAACACTATGGTGCTCAAATGGTAGTGGTGTTCAACAGGGATTCTGGGGTTAGGGGAGGAGACTCACATCTGAGGAATGCAGTGAGCATTGTGGAGGGGAAGGGCATATCTCTAAACCTTGCTAGGGAGAGGCAAAGATATAAAAGCAACCAAAATGTTTGTACTCTCATATTTTCTTGAAATAAAATAAAAAACAAACAAACAAACAAAACCCCAACTACCTATTCAAACCTGAAATCATAGAGCCATCTGTGAACTTTCCTTTTTCTTTCCTGTCCTGACTTTGCATGCAATAGATTAATGTATCTTACCAATTTTTCACTATATTTTCTTCTTCATCTTTACTTCACTGATTTAGTTTAGGTCTTCATCATGTTTTGTATAATATAAATCTGTGGTAACCTCCTAGTTTACCTCCTTACCTCAACTGTACTCATCCTCAATTCATTAGACCTACTGCTGTCATAATGAATTTGCGAAAAGGAAAATCAGATTTTGTTACCCAAATGCACTCATTTCCTCAATAAGGGGTGCTTTACTAACTATGGCATAAACTACAAACTTATTAGATAAAATTGTAAAGTATTTCATGATGTAGTCTCTGCCTTTGTCTTCAACTACATAGCTTTTCCTATCTCACCCATCTCAGACCACATGCTCCTCTTCTTTGTCTTGACACCTGGTATTTTCTTCCTACTGGAGTAAAAGATTGTCTTAAGTGCTTAAAAATCCTCTTGTTAGATTTAAAAATCTATTTCAAGTACATTTTTTCTTCTCTAAAGACTTTCATGTTACAAAGTTTAAATTGTACTTTTCTTTGTCCCACAGTATATATGGTGTGTATTTGTATATGTGTATGTGTATGTGTGTAATAGCTTTTATTATACTAGATTTTACTCAGTATTATTAAATTTTCCTTGTCTTCTGGACTTTGAGACACAAAGAGTTAACATTTTGTTTTTGTTTTCCCCATGGAAAATGGACATATGTTCATTACAAATCGATACTTAGAAAAATCTTTGTTTCCTCAGTGGTTGGATAGAAGAATGAACAACCTATATATAGATGATTTAAAAATATTTATATTTTAGCATGCTCTGTGTTTCTTGAGGATATGCAAATGCACACACAACAAATGTAAAATTCACACAAAGTTAAAAATGCAAAAAACTACACTGATAATAATTAAATAATTCATGGAACTTTTTTGGCTAGATATGTGTGTTCTTTGTTTTACTTCCTAGATTTGGAAGTTTGCTCACAACAATACCAATAATTGAATCTGTTAAAAATACCTAGGGGAGAGGGGGGCGGGTATATACATACATAATGAGTGACATGTGCACCATCTGAGGGATGGCCATGCTGGAAACTCAGACTTGTGGGGGGAGAGGGGGAAAATGGCATTTATTGAAATCTTAAAATCTGTACCCCCATAATATGCCGAAATAAAAAAAAATACCTACATTTGAGTATTGATTAGAAAGTTTATGGCTTATTTAATCATCTAGTTTTATGTTAGATTATTATTATCAGTCATAAAATGTACTGTATATCAAAACTATTTTGTATGTTTAAATTGAAATTTATTTTGTATCAGTGTTATTAAAATAACTATGGAAAATTTAATTTCTTTGTCATCTTCTGTAACTGATATAACTGCAATCTTATAACATAATTCAGGGGATTAAATTCCAATATAAAGCACTGATTTATTTGTGATTACCCAAAGCCTTTTCTGTGATTTCAACTTGGTCAGGAAATAGACTAAAGATACCCAGTAATTTATTTTACTTGAATTAAATATGTGCACTTTCCAAATCTATGCCTTCTGTCTCTTCTTCTATTTCTCCAAGATGGCTGTCTTGGAGAACGTGTATGTCTTAGCATACACAACTAGAGATTTTAAAAAGTCAGAATTATCTTTGATAATTGTTGACATATTAATTCTGAATTCTGCTTATTAACTTCAAAAATAGTGTATTCACATTTGTATGTATGTTTGTGTAATAATAGCACTTATAGATATGTGTTATTAGACTCAGATTATTTATCAAAGAACTAAATTTAAGATAAGTGACTTGACCACATACACTCTACCTGGATGAAATAGGACCCAAACATAGGTCAAATTTGATGTTCATTGCTCTATGTAGGGATAGAATAAATGAGGCTATTTGATTGTATTTGAGCCTTACAAAACTATAATTAGTTTACTGATATGGTATTTTTATAATATGTTTATAATTTTGAAGTAATATCTTTAGTATCAAATTTTTCTTTCAATGATGAAATAGAAACATTCTAGAAGTTTTAAAATAGTAGCTTTTCCCACTTTAAAATATAATGTAGTCCATTTAGCATTATCAATTAAAAGGATAATATTGCACATCCAGAGAAAGAGATTATTTATATATATTACTGACTCTTTTAAATTTAAGAACATATGCTGCACTTCAGGCAATTCGGCAACTTTGGAAATTTGGGGATTCTAAGAAATATGAAAGCAAATTTTTTTCCAAACAGCAACATTGACCATGAGACCGTATGCAGACCAAGAGAATAGAGATCCAGGAATTGTTAACACACAGAGGAAATTATTTGAACAATAATTATACTATTCATTGTCTTGTAGAATTAACATTTAAAATTGAAAAGTTCTTCAGTAAATACTAAGATCAGGCCAATAAGTACTAGAAAGGAAAAAATATATAAAATAGTCCAGAAATATGACCATCATTCTGAATATTAAGAATCTGAAGCCAAAAATATTTCTTAAATTTATATTCTCCCATTTCTGTTTTAAGTGAGTTATAATATAACCTATTAAATGATTTTCTTTTAATAATTTTCTTGAAAAACTCTTTGTGGTTGGTACAATCCTCAACCACCTATTACTACTGACATTAAAACAGATAGATACTCTATCTAAATCCTGGGCTCCATTTTGCCACGTAAACAGCCAATAGTTTTTCAGTGGGGAAACCAGTAATGACCATACAGTTAAATAAAACTTTTCTACCTGCCAGGTTGCTGTGATTTTTGGCATCCTTGGCATACACTGATAGCTTAGTCAAGTACTTTCCTGTCATTTCCAAAGGTACTCTTTGGCTTTCTATATTGATCTGATACCTGCAGTGCTTCCAAGAATGAGGTTTAAAATTACAGCAGTGATTCTGTGGATAGGTATATATAGACCTCGGAATCCAATATACATTTTTTTTTTCATTTGGGAGTTATAATTCATTCCCTATCTATTGCAAAGTTCTTTAACATACAAGTTTGCTCTTAATGTAAGCTTTAAAGCCAAGTATAAATAAATGATAAAAGTTCAAAGCACTATAGCCATACTGGTAAAATTTTATGTAGTGGAAAATTAGAATTTTTGAAAAGCAGCTTTTAAATATCATCCCTTCACATGGTAGTTAAGTAAAAAATTCATGCACTTATTACTCTTCATTTAATCTCCCTAATTTCTCCCTTAATTTAACTTTGAACTTCTAGGTTTGTATAACTTTCCCTAACTATAACACAGATATTCATGTTTATGTTATCCCCAGACTTTTATAGACTAACAAGTTCTATAATTATTATCCTTTTTTTTCTGAGTGCAATATTTTCTGTTCATAGTGTACCAATATTCTTCTTCTAAATCTGGAACTACTGTAAAGTGTCCATTATTTTTGCTATTGTAATGCAGATTATAAATTGTGGTTACTTATCTGCTGTGTGTCAAATTTTCTCTTTAGTATTTTTTTTTCTCTTAATGTAGTTGTTTCTAATTTCCCCCAAATTCTGAAAAATAAATATATCTATCTTATTCATTGAGGCTTTATTAAACAAATTTGAGGAAAGATTATAATTTATGTTTCCCTCTTGTTACCTTAATTTTTTTTTTTTAAATCATCCCATCCAAAATATCATTTACCTTAATTCTTTTCTAAGTGAGATACTGTGTGGACTTAGACCAACCAGCATTTCTGAAGGTTGTTTTTTTTTTAATTTTTTTTTTTATTTCAGCATATTACAGGGTACAAATGTTTAGGTTATATATTGCCTTTGCCCCACCACAGTCAGAGCTTGAAGTGTGTTCATCCCCCCGACAGTGTGCACCACACCCATTAGGTGTGAATACACCCGTTGTTTATCACTGAATAATATTCCACTTTGTGAAGCTTTTTACAGACTTTAAGTCAATATTGCTTTGAGGACTTCTCTTTCCTTCCCATCTCTTTTCTGTTTCTCTTTTTCTGCCTTCCTCTGACTTCCTTGTGATATATTAATATGTCCAGACTCGTTATAGTCCATGAAAATGTAGACATTCACTGACTATATCAGTACTCCTTCAAACTACTAAGTTCCCTGCTGTCCACAGAGGAGCCAGACTTGTTTCTTAGTGGTCTTTTCCCATATAAAGATGAAGGATAACACAGATTTTCTATCACCCCTCATAATTTATCATCTGGCCAGGACCCTCTCTTCTTTGCCTGGGCACCTCTTTCAGGTATTCCCTCCTTTTCATTCAGCACAATGCCAGAGACCGCGGGTCCACTCTGTCGTCTGTAACCGATGCAAGAGTGAGTCTCTTATAGCAGACTCAGAGTCTCTATTTCCATTGCCCTAATTGCTGGCTTTCACATTCAGATTCTAGAGGACACCGTCCCTATTTTTCTTTCTTTTCATGCTATATCAACTCTGTCGGTAAGTATCACAAGAATGGAAAAACAAGCATCACATGTACTCAGCATCAAATTGGTTTAACTTGATCAGTTACTTGATCAGTTGCACTTAAGTGTTGATCAGGTAATACCAATTTCTGTACACCATGGATTCTACTCAGTAATTGAAAATATTCAAAGGCAATTGCCTTTGCCCCAGCACAGTCAGAGCTTCAAGGGTGCCAATCTGCCAGAAGGTGTACACCGCACCCATTAGGTGTGTCTATACCCATCCACTCCTCCCACCTTCATCTGCCCAACACCTGGTGAATGTTATTACTATATGTCCACTTAAGTGTTGATCAGTTAATACCAATTTGATGGTGAGTACTTGTGGAGCTTGTTTTTCTCAAAGGTTTTAATACATGCTAGAAGGGAGAAATTTTTTCAAGGGCCAACTAACTTTAGGATTCTCATCATTAAATAAGGGTCTTTACTGTAACAACTTATGGAATATTTAATAGATTAATGAAATTTATAAATTTCTAATATAATCTTTCAAACTCATTTGCACAAAGAATCTTTTTGTGTCCAAGAATCCTATAGGCTAGCATTTCTCCAAACCCATTTTAGGAGGAATTTGGATTAGAAGTCAATCACTTCAATATTATGTTGTACTTAATCTCTCTCTTTCTCTCTCCATCTTATGATTTATATGTCCTCCTTTGCCAGCATAAATACCTACTATGTTCCAATTATTCTAATAGAGGTTAAGGATAGAGTGATGAATAAAGAGGGTACAAAAAGTCACTGTTCAAAATGGCATTTCTATTTTAGAAGAGAGGAAAATAATATACAAATAAGATAAATTCAGGTACTGATGAGTAAGTACTATGCCCAAAAGATCATTTAACACAGCAACCAAAATAGAGTGAACTGAGGTAGTTTTTTACGTTACTTGTCAGGGTAGTTCTCTCTGATAAGATGTCATTTGGGCTGAGACTTGAATGAAAAGAGAAAGCCAGACATGTGAAGATCAAAAGACAGAGACTTCTGCACAGCCAAAGAAACTGTCAGGAGAGCAAACAGACAACTTACAGAATGGTAGAAAAATTTCACATGCGACACATCCAATAAAGGGCTGATAACTAGAATCTATTTAAAACTCAGGAAATTCAGCAAGAAAAAAAATCAAACAACCCTATCAAAAAGTAGGCAAAGGACATGAGCAGAAACTTTTCAAAAGAAGACAGAATAATGGCTAAGAAACATGAAAAATGCTCAACATCTCTACTCATCAGGGAAATGCAAATCAAAACCATAATGAGGTATCACTTATCTCCAGTGAGAATGGATTTTATCAAAAAGATAACAATAAATGTTGACATGGATGTGGAGAGACAGGAACACTCATACACTGTTGGTGGGACTGCAAACTAGTGCAACCTCTGTGGAAAGCAATAGGGATATACCTTAAAGAAATACAAGTAGATCTACCTTTTGATTCAGCAATTCCATTACTGGGCATCTACCCAAAAGAACAAAAGAAATTCTATTAAAAAGACATCTTCTCTTGAATTTTTATAGCAGCAAAATTCACAATCATGAAGATGTGGAAATAACCCAAGTGCCCATCAATACATGAGTAGATTAATAAAAATGTGGTATATGTATACCATGGAGTACTATTCAGCTATAAGAAACAATGGTGATATAGCATCTCTGGTATTTTTCTGGATAGAACTGGAACCCATTCTAGTAAGTGAAGTATCCCAAGAATGGAAAAATAAGCACCACATGCACTCACCAGCAAATTGGTTTCACTGATCAACACCTAAGTGCACATATAGGAATAACATTTATGGGGCGTTGGGCAGATGGGAGGGGGGAGGAGGGGATGGGTATATACATACATAATGAGTGTGATGCGCACCATCTGGGGGATGGACATGCTTGAAGCTCTGACTCGGGGTGGGGCAAGGCAAAATACGTACCCTAAACATTTATACCCTGATAATATGCTGAAATAAAATTTAAAAAAAGCAAACAAACAAGACAGCTCCAAAAGAAAAGCAGATACAGAACTTTGAGTGTGGGAATATTAATAAGTTTGTGTTTTCCAGGAACTAGAGCATTGTAATGTGGTTAGAGAAAAATAAATGAGGAAGGAAAAATAAATAAGCAATAAGGCTAGAGAAGGAGGCAGTGACCATATCATGGATAGCCTTGTATGGAGCTTAGATTTTATTCTAAGTGCAATGAAGAGGTTTGGAGCAGAAGGATGCTTGTGGCAGGTTTTGAGCAGAAGGATGTCATGAATTTTAAAAGATCACACTGGATGCTGTGTGGAGAATGGCTAATTAGGGAGCAAAAGTAGAAATAGACAAACCATTCAATAGACCACTGCATTAGCCCAGATGAGCGAAGATTTCTTGGACTAGGTTAGTAGCAATGCAAATTAGTTGTATTTTAAAAAGAAACACAGGATTTGCTGATGTGATAAGGTGTGAGAGCTGTGGGAGAAAGAGAATGAATGATAATTCTTAAGTTAGATTAAACAACAGAGTGGATATGATGCTGTTATTAATAGGAAGAAGACTGGAGGAGGTAAATGGGAGGATAACATGAAGATGAGAAGATAATTATGTTTTGAGACTTAACAGAGATATCATATAAGCACTTGTATATATAAATTTGAAGCCATAAAGAGAGAAAGGCTGGAGAGTATTCATTATATTTATATTTAAAGTTATGGGACAGAATAGGTTGCCTAGAGGGATAAAGTTTTTAAAAAGAAGGTATAACCTACCATGAAGCCCTGGGAGATACATATATTTTTAATTTTTAAGCTTATAAATTATATATTTTTAAAAGTTACTCTGTGTCTTGAGCAGTGGACATAATTAGGATGCTTCAGTAACCTCTCGGAATTTACAGATCACAGTTCTGAGGAAACCAAAGTACAAAGCTACCACAACAGACCAGAACCAGACACTAGAATCATATTCTCAACCAAAGGAGAGAACTCTGTGAATGTAAAAATCTGGAGCCACATCATTCAGAAGCGGTAAAACTGGTACATTTTCTACCCTCTTATTATTTTCTCTAAAGAATTACTTCTTAAATTGTGATATTAAGGCATATCACTGCTGATTTTCAGAAAGGAGAACTGAAACATCATTAATACAGTCCAGACAGGGAAACTTCCCAAAGTCATTCAGGTCATACACTAAGTAAAACTTTACATTAAGGGTTCTATTAGAAGAGACACTTTATTGCCATAGGGAATCTAGGGACTTCTTTTCAAATGCTGCTACTCTTGCAGTGCATGTAATGTTTGATAAATTCTAACCTGAGAATCTGTTTCAACAGTTAAAACAATTGAATAGAAACCCAGTAGATTCACGATAATGAAATTCACCTGCATAGAAATAGCTATCTATTCTCTATCACCTACTATGCCCATATATTAGCCATCATCAATTAACCTGTTTATGCTGTCCTCCAAATATGATCATTAAATATTTTATTTTTTTATTTTTAGAAGAAAACATTTTCTTTTTTTATTTTTACAAGAAAATATCTTACTAGTGTTATCACATTGTTCCCAAGACAACTGAAAAGCAAGCATAACGGAAGTGATTCTATTTAAATAACTGCCTAAATTAGGATAGCTCTCAGGAAAACTAAAGATTACACCATGAGAAACAAGACCATAAATATTTAGAGAGTCATTAAGAAATTAATTACTGGATGTATAACAGTATAAATTATGGCTATAAATGTATCATAGGAATGTTTTCACTAGGAAAGAACTAGTGGGTTGGGTTGTTAGCAGTTCCCATTTTATAAAATATCTGTAATCACATTCTGGCTTTAGCACACTATAGATAATGGTAGACCATACAGCCATAGATGTGAGGATTTACAAAGGAAGGCTGTATTTCTGGAACCAGATAGTGTTTACAAATTGTAGCAGCCTCTTATTTACAGTCTAAATCTGCTTTAGATTACGTAAACTCTGTTGTGACTATTCTCTTGAACGATGACGGGACATGGTTGTGGTGAAGAGTAGGCGTGCGCAGGAATACTGTAATAAAAACTGAAACTGACGAGAAAAAGCCCGAATCATTGCAGTAGGCCAATGTGAAGGAATAAAATGTCACCAGTAATTGGTTGGATTTGATCTGAAGTCATGGCTCATTGGAAAATCAGTTGCTTGTTTTTCCATTCCTGGGATACTTCACTTAGTAAAATGGACTCCAGGTCTATCCAAGATAATACAAGAGGCACTATATCACCATTGTTTTTTGTGGCTGACTAGAACAAGTATACATATACCACATTTTGTTAATCCACTCATGTATCGATGGGCACTTGGGTCGTTTCCACATTTTTGCTGGATTCAATTGTGAATTATGCTGCTATAAACATTCTAGTGCAGACCATCAATTTGGTATTAACTGATCAACACTTCAGTGCACATGTAGTAATAACATTCATCGGGTGTTGGCCAGATGGGATGTGGGAGGAATGGATGGGTATATTAACACCTAATGGGTGTGGTGCTCACATCTGGGGGATGGACATTCTTAAAGCTCTGACTTGGGTGGGGCAAGGATAATATACCTAACCTAAACATTTGTACCCCTGTAATATACTGAAATAATCAAAATTAATTTTTTAAAAAAGAAAATCAGTTGCTGTGATAAAATACATTTTTCTGCATGGAGAATTATAAAGAGATATAAAGAAATACTTGCATTTAATTTTGTCGACATTTTAAAATACAATTCTGCATCATTTTCGCCTTTTCATTCTTTTCATTTTTGTCCTCTTTAATTAAATGCATAATTTTTAAACATAGCTCAACTGTATTAAAAAGTTCTAAAAAAATGTTATTTTTAGCTATGAATCTAACATAAATTTAATGTGTGTGCTTATATTTTTTTAAAAAATTCTACCTACATTTACTTTAGTGTTTATAAATCAAATCATATTAACATATTTCAAAGAATTCATTAGGCATAGCATCATTCAAGTTTATTGTGAGAAATAATAAAAAACAGCTCTGACCATAAAAAGCTGGAAGTTTGGTTTAGAAAACAAATTATGTGGAAATGTAATTACAACAGAATAAGAATTATATTAATGTTCAAATCAGTATTTCAAAATATCATTAATAAATAGCAGGACTACAAAAATATGAAAGCTACAAGTCTTGACATATTTCACGTAGGTAGAAGGGTTCATATTTGGTTTTTTGAAAAACCTCTTCTAATACTTGTTTTATCTATGTTTCTGGCTTTCCTTCATTATGAAGCATCATAATAAAAGAGGTGAAGAAAGCATAAATCCTACCAAGAAATTTTTTTTTAACAAATACATCTTAAATTTAATTGATAGAAGCTTCAAATCAATTACATTCAATGATTCTCCATTTTGTGTCTGCTACATGCAATGTACAGTGCTATATACTTTTTGGATACATGTTCTGAATACATTTTCTTACTTTACTAATTCATAGGATCAACCAAATGTAGACTGTTGGAACTGTAAAAAATAGTAAGCTGCCAGACTGATTTAATCTAGAAAGGTCATTTATTTGTTACTCCTGAAACTGTTCAGCCTATTTTGCATACCAAACAGCTCCAAATTGAAAAGACTTATTAATTCCATAGAAACAGTGTCAAAATGTGAACATAATACAAATTGAAGCTCACCATCATTTTTATAAAAGCATATAGGCAGAGTAGCTGTAGTTTAGAAAGCAGGTATTTATTCAAGGGTATAAAACTATTTTGATTGAAAAAAACAATAAAATCATGAAAATATTTAAACTTTAATCAAAAGATCCATAATCTCACTCTCTTAATTCTTTTCATACTTTTGCATACTAAAGCATACATTAATAATTCTTTTTTAAACAATTGAAATAATAATGTATATGTGGAGAATATTTCTATTTTTCATGAATACTTGCCTATAATCTGCCTTGTCCAAAATGGTAGTAGCTTGCCACACGTGGCTGTTGAGATCAGAAAAGTGTTGAGTCCAAACTGAAGTATACTGTAAGTATTAAATACGCCCAGATTTCAAAAACTTAGAACAAATCAAAGAATAAAAATCTCATTGATGTAATTTATTTATATTGATTATACATTGAAATAATATCTTCAATATATTGATTAAATAAATATATTAATAAAATTAATTTTACCTCTCTTGTCTCCATTTCATAATCTGGCTACTAAAAATGTATAAATTTTAAATGTATACATTGTTTATTAAATTTATAAATTACATATGTGGCTCACATATTTTATCTGAACAATGCTGAAGTATATAGCATTTATGTTTCACTTTCAATGATCAGATAACATTCTTTTATGTTAATTCATGAAACTATTACTTTTTAAATCATTCTAATATTAGACAATCTACAGATGTCCTTAAATTTTTCCAACTGTGGATAATAGTACAATAAATAACTTAATATTTATAGATTTCTATTTTTATTGAATTATTTGATGAGAATAAAATAGTAGAAATGTATCAAGCTAAAGGTCATAGTCTTTTAGATCTTGTTACATGTAAATATATTGAATTTCATTGAAGGGTTATACACATTTATAATACCTACTTCGTGTACCAGTTTCACCAAAACCATTCTAAAATTAGTTGTGTTAAGAAAATTGCTACTTTTGACTGGGCACAGTGGCTCACACCTGTAATTCTAGCACTCTGGGAGGCCAAGGTGGGAGGATTGGTTGAGCTCAAGAGTTCAAGAAAAGCCTGAGCAAGAGCAGGACCCTGTCTCCACTAAAAATAGAAAAAAAATAGTATGTTAACTAAAAACAGAAAAAAAAAAATAATTAGCTGGGCTTGGTGGTGCACTCCTGTAGTCTCACCTTCTTGGAAGGCTGAGGCAAGAAGATTGCTTAAGCCCAGGAGTTTGAGGTTGCTGTGTGCTAGGCTGATGTTACAGTACTCTAGCCTTGGTGACAGAGCAAGGATAAGAAAGAAACAAGAAAGAAAGAAAGAAAGAAAGAAAGAAAGAAAGAAAGAAAGAAAGAAAGAAAGAGAGAGAGAGAGAGAGAGAGAGAGAGAGAGAGAGAGAGAGAGAGAAAGAAAGAAAGAAAGAAAGAAAGAAAGAAAGAAAGAAAGAGAAAGAAAGAGAAAGAAAGAAAGAGAAAGAAAGAAAGAAAGAAAGAAAGAAAGAAAGAAAGAAAGAAAGAAAGAAAGAAAGAAAGTTGCTACTTTAATGACTGCAAAACACTCTTTCAAGGGTACTTTAACTTACATTTTTAGTTTTTACAGATTATGAATATTATTAATGCATCTTCTGCAAATTTTCTATTATCTTTTGCCTGTTTGAATTGTTTTGGTTTTTTATAAATCTAAATAAAATTGTGTGCATTTCAGTGAAAGAGCTGAGAATGTGAACTAAACTTGATAATTATTGAATGCCTACTCTATTTCAAATTTTTTGCTAGTAACTCTATGTATTTATTTACATTTAATTTTCACTTTAACCTTAGTTATACATACTATGAATCCTACTCAAGTAACTGAAATAAAAGAAGTTTAAATAAGTTTACCAAGAATCAGAAATATATTAAAAGTACTGGGCAGGTCTTCAAAGCCAGTATTCTTTCTACAATATTACTTCATCCCTATGTAATAAATAATTACTTTTGTCTATTACATTTGATGTATATTCCACTTTTTTGCTGTCATTCAAATATCCATTTATGGTATAAAAATAACAAAGACAGGCAAACAAACATGAACTCTTTATTTGTAACAATATTTTTCTGGAACTTCAATGTGGTAAAAGGTTTGGGGAAAATTCTTGAAACATCAGAAAAATAGAGGTTAAACCATGCTAGATTTGGAGAAAAGATTAAAAGAAAAAAATACAAGATGGCGGATGAGAAACACTGCCAGACAGAGTGCCTCTGCAGAAAAGACAGATTCTAGCAGAAATTAGAAAAAAGAAGCAAGAAGACGAGCATACAGTGGACGAGGGCTGGAAGGAGGATTACCTGAGACCCCGGGAGACTCCACGGGAGGAGGCTGCGGAGGAGAACTGGAACCTGAGACCGCCGGAGCAGCCCGGAGACCAGCAGCAAGAATAGGTAGATGAGTCACCTTTCCCCTCCCCTGCATCTCAGACTGCTGGTGGGCTCCCCAGTGAGTGGAGAGACCTGCGGACACCAGCCCAGAGACCGCCGCAGCCAGCTAGTGGTGAGCCTGTAGTGGACTCGGCACCAGGCTCCCAACTCCCTCCCGGCACCTCCGTGTGCACAGACCCGAGCCATGTGGCAGGCGCCATATTGCCTCCTCCTCCCCTCCGCCGACCCTACCCATGGCTGCCCAGAGAGACAATACAGCCACCAGTCTGAGGCACCTCCAGGGAACGGGACCTTCCCTTTTGGGACCCTACAGCTGATTCAGGGGAACTCAGACTGTGAGCTCCCTACCCGCCAGCCCTCCCAGGTGCTGCTGGCACGGTGTTCCCAGGAGAACGGTGCCGACTCAGAGGCTGAGAGACAGACCCAGCTTGGGCTCCCTGTGGGTGAATTGGGACTGGAACTCCTCTCCCTGGTGGGGATACAGTTTGAACTCTGGGACACAGAGGTCGGACCTGCAGACCAGATCCCGTGCACCAAGGTCTAGCATTGCCCGGGGAACAGAAGGGATATACGTTAACAGCCTACTGATGTGTGTGTCTTCAGGGGTGGATCAGCATACTAGAGGGCAACCCTCTTCTCAAAAGGAGGCCGTACGCCCAGCCCAGGTGGCATTCCTGTGCAGTGAACCTCCCCAACGGCATCACAGTCCGGGAAGTCCTGGTGGCGTGGGATCTGGCCTGTTGGCAGACGCCGAGGAGTAGCTGCGGATTTGGGGAGGGTGGAAAGAAGTGAGGCCCGCACCAGACTACAGGTTTCAGACAGTCCCAACCCCACACGCAGACTTTCTGGCTGAGCGGAACCATTCAAGCCCCACCCTGACAGCTTTTCCTGGAAGCAGAGAAGAGAACTTTGACCCCTGCTAACGACATTGGTGGTGCCTGAGGGCAGGCTTTCCCAACCCAGCTCTGCCCAGAACAAGAGCTGATAACAAGACACAAAATCAACAGCATAGCCTGTTCCTCCAAGCAAGTGCCATGTACTGACAGGGACGGCATCCTACACAGCCTTTTCACGGCACCCACTGACTCATTATACAGGGAGTGGTCAAATCTCACCCACAGACACCACCTAACGGCTCAGAAATTAAACAAGGTGTGTGAATACCCAAACAAAAACCTAAAGAAAAGAAACAACAACTGGTCGACATTGGAAGAAATCAGTGAAGGAACTCAGGAAATATGAAGAACCAAATGGTAAACACACCCCTAAAGAGGAGGACCAGAAACCTAGAAACGGACACCAACCCAAATCAGGCAACCAAAATGACAGAAGAGGAATTTAGTATGTAGATCATAAGAACACTCACTAAGCTGCAACAACAACTCAATAACCAACACAAAGAGACCACAAAAAGCCTCCAGGACCTAGAACAAAAGTTCACTAAAGAAATAGACACAATGAAGAAAAGTTTAACCGAACTCCTTGAAATGAAGAATCAATTCAGGGAACTACAAAATACAGTGGAAAGTCTCAAGAACAGGGTAGATCAAACAGAAGAAAGAATCTCAGACATTGAAGATAACATCCTCCAACTAAATAAAACTGTCACAGAGATAGAGCAGAGAAACAAGAGAAAAGAGCAAAGCCTACAAGAGATGTAAAGAAACCTAATGTGAGGGTCATAGGGTTACCAGAAGGGGAAGAAGACAACACTCCAGGGTTGGACAAGCTATTTGAAGATATAATAGAGGAAAATTTCCCAGGCCTTGCTCAAAATCTCAATATACAAGTTCAAGAAGCTCAGAGGACCCCTGGGACATTCAATGCAAACAGAAAGACATCACAACATGCAATCATCAGACTGACCAAAATATCAACTAAAGAGGCCCTTCTAAGAGCTGTAAGATGAAAGAAGCAACTGACATACAAGGGAAAGCCAATTCGCATAACACCAGCCTTCTCTAATGAGACTTTACAACCAAGGAGAGACTGGGGCCCCATTCTCACTCTTCTGAAACAAAACAATGCCCAGCCTAGAATCTTATACCCTGCAAAACTAAGCTTCATATATGAAGGAGAAATTAAGACATTTTAAGACAAGCAAAGTCTCAGAGAATTCACCAAGACAAGACCAGCCCTACAAGAAGTACTCAAAACAGTGTTACACACGAAACACCATAATAAAAACTCACGAATATAAAAACAACCAAAACCCAAAGATTAAAGGCCAGATAATACAATGGCTCAAGAGAGAAATCAAAGCAACAACATCCAACCCAACAGAATGAACAATAATCTACCTTACCTATCAGTTGTCTTAATAAATGTGAATGGCTTAAACTCTCCACTCAAGAGACATAGGCTGGCTGAATGGATAAGAAAATACAGGCCAAGTATATGCTGTCTTCAGGAAACACATCTAACCTTCAAAGATGCATATAGACTAAAAGTAAAAGGGTGGAGATCAGTATTCCAGGCAAGTGGAAGCCAAAAGAAGGCTGGTGTGGCAGTTCTAGTTTCAGACGATTTAGTTTTTAAACCAACAAAAGTAGTGAAAGACAAAGAGGGTTATTATATAATGGTGAAGGGCACACTTCAACAAGAAGAGAGAACAATTTTAAATATATATGCACCCAACTTAGGTGCACCCAGTTTCATAAAGCAAACCTTACTGGATCTAAGCAAATGGATTAATAGCAACTCCATAATCACGGGAGATTTCAACACCCCACTGACAGCACAAGACAGATCCTCCAAACAGAAAATTAATAAAGAAATAATGCATTTAAACAAAACCCTGGAACAATTGGGTCTGACTGACATCTACAGGACATTCTACTCAAAATCCACTGAATATACGTTTTTCTCATCAGCTCACAAGACATACTCTAAGATTGACCATATGCTAGGATACAAAGTAAATCTCAAGAAATTTAAAAAAATAGAAATCATACCATGTACCTTCTCTGATCACAGTGGAATAAAACTAGAAATCAACCCTAACAGAAACTCACATTTCTACACAAAAATGTGGAAATTAAACAACCTCCTACTAAATGATTATTTCATAAATGAAGAAATCAAGATGGAAATAAAAAAATTCTATGAAGAAAACGACAATGCAGAGAGAAGATATCAACTCCTCTGGGACACAGCTAAAGCAGTTCTGAGAGGAAAGTTTATCTCCATAAATGCCTATAACCAAAAGACAAAGAGATCACAAATAGACAATCTAACATAATGACTCAAAGAGCTGGAAAAAGAAGAACAGACCAACCCCAAACCCAGCAGAAGAAGTGAAATCAACAAGATCAAATCAGAACTAAATGAAACTGAAAACAGGGAAGCTATTCAGGAGATTAATAAAACAAAAAGTAGGTTCTTTGAAAAAATAAACAAAATTGACACACCACTGGCTAAGCTAACGAAAAGCAGAAAAGAGAAATCTCTAATAAGCTCCATCAGGAACAAAAAAGGAGATATCACAACTGATCCCAAAGAGATACAAGATATAATTTATGAATACTACAAATGTCTTTATGCACAAAAACTGGAAAATGTAGACGAAATGGAGAAATTTCTAGAAACACACAGCCTCGCTAAGCTCAACCAGAAAGAAATAGATTCTCTCAACAGACCAATCTCAACAGCTGAAATAGAAACAGCAATTAAAAATCTCCCTAAAAAGAAAAGTCCCAGTCCAGATGGCTTCACACCCGAATTTTACCACACTTACAAAGAAGAACTAGTACCTATCTTGCAGAAACTATTCCACAACATCAAGAAGAATGGAAACCTCCTGGACACCTTTTATGAAGCGAATATTACTCTGATACCAAAACCAGGAAAGGATGCAACAAAAAAAGAAAACTACAGACCAATATCCCTAATGAATATAGACGCAAAAATTTTCAACAAAATCTTAGCTAACCGTATCCAGACACTTATCAAAATAATAATCCATCACGACCAAGTGTGCTTCATCCCAGGGATGCAGGGATGGTTCAACATACGTAAATCTATAAATTCAATTCACCACATAAACAGAAGCAAAAACAAAGACCACATGATTCTTTCAATAGATGCAGAAAAAGCTTTTGACAAAATTCAATACCCTTTCATGATACGAACACTTAAGAAAATAGGCATAGAAGGGACATACCTAAAAATGATACAAGCCATATATGACAGACCCATAGCCAACATCATACTGAATGGGGAAAAATTGAAATCATTCCCACTTAGAACTGGAACCAGACAAGGCTGCCCACTATCTCCACTTCTGTTCAACATAGTGCTGGAAGTCTTGGCTACAGCAATCAGACAGGAAAATGGAATCAAAGGTATCCAAATAGGGGCAGAAGAGATCAAACTTTCACTGTTTGCTGATTATATGATATTATATCTAGAAAACCCCAAAGATTCAACCAAGAAACTCCTGGAACTGATCAATGATTTTAGTAAAGTCTCAGGATACAAAATCAATACACAGAAATCAGAGGCGTTCATATATGCCAACAACAATCTAATTGAGAACCAAATCAAAGACTCAATTCCCTTCACAATAGCAACAAAGAAATTAAACTACCTAGGAATATACTTAACCAAGGACGTAAAAGACCTCTACAGGGAGAAGTATGAAACACTGAGGAAGGAAATAGCAGAGGATGTAAACAGATGGAAATCCATACCATGCTCGTGGATCGGCAGACTCAACATCATCAAAATGTCTATACTACCCAAACTGATCTACAGATTCAATGCAATACCTATTAAAATCCCATCAACATTCTTCACAGATATAGAAAAAATAACTTTACGCTTCAAATGGAACCAAAGAAGACCTTGAATATCAAAAGCAATTCTAGGCAACAAAAACAAAATGGGAGGCATTAATTTTCCAGATATCAAACTATACTACAAAGTTGTAGTAATCAAATCAATCTAGTATTGGCACAAAAATAGGAATATGGACCAGGGGAACAGATGTGAGAATCCTGATATAAAACCATCCTCATATAGCCATCTAATCTTTGACAAAGCAGACAAAAACATACGGTGGGAAAAAGAATCCCTTTTCAATAAATGGTGCTGGGAAAACTGGATAGCCACCTGTAGAAGGCTAAAACAGGAGCCATACCTTTCACCTCACAAAAATCAACTCACGCTGGATAACAGACTTAAACCTAAGGTATGAAACTATTAGAACTCTAGAGGAAAAAGTTGGAAACACTCTCCTAGACATCGGCCTAGGCAAAGAGTTTATGAAGAAGTCCCCAAAGGCAATCACAGCAGCAACAAAAATAAATAAATGGGACAATAAATAAATGATCAAACTACAAAGCTTCTGCACAGCCAAAGAAATAGTCATGAAAGTAAACAGACAACCTACAGAATGGGAGAAAATTTTTGCATCCTATGCATCCGATAAGGGACTGATAACTAGAATATACTTAGAACTCACAAAAATCAGGAAGAAAAAATCAAATAACCCCACTAAAAAGTGGGCAAAGTACTTGAACAGAAACTTTTCTAAAGAAGACAGAAGAATGGCCAACAAACATATGAAAAAATGCTCAACATCTCTAATCATCAGGGAAATGCAAATCAAAACCACAAGGAGATATCACTTAACCCCAGTGAGAATGGCCTTTATCAAAAAATCTCCAAACAATAAATGTTGGTGTGGTTGCGGAGAGAGAGGAACACTCTTACACTGCTGGTGGGACTGCAAACTAGTTCAACCTCTGTGGAAAGCAATATGGAGATATCTTAAAGTGATACAAGTGATTCTACCATTTGATCCAGCAATCTCATTGCTGGGCATCTACCCAAAAGATCCAATGACACTCTATAAAAAAGACACCTGCACTTGGATGTTTATAGCAGCACAATTCATAATTGCAAGGCTGTGGAAACAGCCCAAGTGCTCATCAATCCAAGAATGGATTAATAAAATGTGGTATATGTATACCATGGAGTACTATTCAGCTCTAAGAAACAATGGTGACATAGCACATCTTATATTTTCCTGGTTAGAGCTGGAACCCATACTATTAAGTGAAGTTTCCCAAGAATGGAAAAACAAGCACCACATATACTCACCAGCAAATTGGTATTAACTGAACAGGACCTAAGTGGTCACATAGGTACTACAGTAATAGGGTATTGGGCAGGTGGGAGGGGGGAGGGGAGTGGGTATATACATATATAATGAGTGAAATGTGCACCATCTGGGGGATGGTCATGCTGGAGACTCAGACTTTTGGGGGGAGGTTGGGAAATGGGCATTTATTGAAACCTTAAAATCTGTACCCCCCATAATATGCCGAAATAAAAAAAAAAGAAAAGAAAAGAAATAAAATAAATGTATATTTAAATTTGGACAAAATCCATAATGTAGGCATTTGTGAAATGACTATACTTCATTCATTCAGCACATATTTACTGTATAGATAGATGATCTTGGTGCCAGGGAAATGAGGCAGAGTACCTCCTTACCTAAGTGACAAAGAATTATTAGACCAAAACAAGTGCTACCTAAATATGTCACAGAAAGATTCTTAAAAATGTGATATCTAATCACTACAGATAAAGAGGAATTCATTTAGTAATCAGGGTAGAACAGGATATTCCAAGCAGAGGAAATAGCATGAACATATTGATATGAAAGGACTAGATATATTAGAAAATGCTGAAATTTAAGTTTTATTAATGCTTAGATTGATGGGTTAATTGAGAGAGGATATATTAGAATGAAACTTAATTACTATTTATTGAGTGTGTCTTGTTTTTTCAACACTGTGGTAGGTGTTGTGCATATATTTTCTCTAATTATCACAACATTTGTTTATGTTTCCATTTTCATCTGGGCTCCAGTGCTTCAGAGAAATAAATAACTTGTTTAAGCTCACACACTTGTTAAATGGTTGTGTCAAGTGTCAAACTTAAGACTTTCTGACTACAGCATCCCATGCTTTAAGTATCATGATTCTAAATTTTGCAGTGGGTGCTTTTAGATATAGTGATGTATTGGTAGGACAAATTACATTTAATTAAAATTAATTTGAAGAAGATAAACCTAATTAATGATGCTGTTTGTGGCCTGAGACTTGGGAAGGAAAGAGCCAGTTAGGAGGCTACAGTGGGAAATCTAACAAGAATCAATGAATATCCCAAACAGAAACGGGACTGGAAAGAAAAGGAAGGTTTCAAATCCACATTAGAACTAGAATAATAATACTTGGAGGTTCCCTACAAATAGGCAGTGAAAGAGAGAGAAATTAAGAATGACTACTATTTTTCTAGCTTGGAAAACTGGTTGATGATCATTATGCTGTTAATGTGAAATGACAAACTGGAAAGAAAAACTGGGTGAAGAAGATAGTGAATTCAATTGTTTGGTTTTGAATTTCTGGAGCCTGGCCACTATAAAACTGGAGACACATAAATGTCAGTTGAAAATATAGGTCTAGCACTGAAATGAGAGGTTAGAGCTGATAGTGTACATTTTATTCATTGGCTGGGACTGTCGATATTACTGAAAGAGAAGGACCTTGATCTCTCTCTTCTGGCCATGAAATCATGATTTTATAAAACCAGTTTAACATAAGTGTTATTCTTATGACTGTAGCTGTTAAATGGCATAGATGGACCCAATTATTATATGTAATTTGACATAGTAAAGTGTCATGGAACGGGTATCACAGATTTTATGATCTAAAAATTGTTTCATAACTGAAAAGTATAAAACATTGGTGAAAGAAATTGAAGAAAACACAATTAAATTAAAAGATATCCCATGTTCATGAACTGTAAGAATTAATATTGTTAAAATTTCCATAATATGCAGAGCAATTTACAGATTCGATGTACTCCCTATCAAATTTCAACATCATTTTTGATAGAAATTTTTTAAAAATCCTAAAATTTGTGTGGAACCACATAAAAAAAGAACCAACTAGCCAAAGCAATTTTGAGCAAAAAGAACAGAGCTAGAAGCATCACACCTTCTGATTTTAAATATAAAATAGATTTATAATCTATTATAATCAAAATGACATTGTACTGGCATTAAACAGAAATATCAACCAATGGGACAGAATGGAAAGTCCAGGAATAAACTACACATTTATGGCCAATTGATTTTTGGTAGCCAAAAACACAAAATGAAGAAAGCATGGTCTCTTCAAGATATGGTCTTGGGAAACCTGGGTATGTACATGCAGAATAATAAAATTAGAACCTTGTTTCACACCATATATAAAAATAAACTCAAAATGGATTAAAGACTTCAATATAATACCTACAATTAATAAAACTACTAGAAGAAAATATAAGAAAAAACTCTGCATAACATTGTTCTGGTCAATGATTTTTTAGATCTGACACCAAAAGCATAGGCAACAAAAGCAAAAATAGAAAAATGGGATTGCTTCAAACTAAAAAGCTTCTGCACAGCAAAGGAACAATTAACAGGGTGAAGAGACAGCCCACAGAGTGTGAGAAAATATTTTCAAACTACATATCTGATAAGAGGCTCATACCCCAAATATATCAGGAATTTAAGCAATTCAATAATAAGAAAACAAATAAAGCAGTTAAAAAGATGAAAGATAAATGTTGGCAAGTATATGGAGAAAAGGGAACAATTCTGCATTGCTGATGGGAATATGAATTAATACAGCCATTGTGGAAATGGTATGGAAGTTTCTCATAAAACTAAAAATAGAATTAAGATATAATCCAGCAATCCCACTTCTGGATATATATCCAAAAGAAATGAAATCAATACACCAAAGAAACAGCTGTACTCCCATGTTCATTACAGCACTTTTTACAATAGTCAAGTTATGGAATCAACCTAGGGCACATCAGCAGATGAATGCATAAAAAAAAATGTGGTACAAATGCACAATGGAATACTATTCAGCCTTACAAGAAAAAGAAAATCCTGTTCTTTGAGACTATGTGGATGAACTTGGAGGACATTATGTTAAGTGAAATAAGCTAGGCAGAGAAAGACAAATACCACATGATATCACTTACATGCATAATCTCAAAAAGTCAAATTCATAGAATTAAAGAGTAGAATTTTATTTACCAGAGGCTGAGGGAGGGGGGTTAGGGGAGGGGATAAATGGGCAAATGTTGATCAAAGGGTGCAAAGGTTCAATTTAGACAAAAGGGATACATTTTTGAGATCTATTAAACAGCAGGGTGACTATAGTTAATAATAATAAATTGTATACTTCAAAATTACAATGAGTATAAATTTTAAAAGTCTAAACACAAAAATGGTAAGTGAAGTGATGGCTATATGAATTAGCTTGGTTTAATCATTCCCCTTTGTATACATATATCAAAACATCACATCACAATCCATAGAGATATACAATTATGGTCTGTCAACTAAAAATAGCATTAATTTTTAGAAAATTGTTCCCATTATCTTGACAGTACAGTTCTTTTATGAGTTCCATCAGATTTTGAAGTTTGATAAGATTTTCTAATAAGAGATTGTGGCAGAGACTATTCTTATGTGCTCCTTTACACCTCCTAGTCATCCTTATAATTATGTCAATCACGTGACTGCCAATGTAATGTAGAGAGAAGAGATCAAAGAAATTCATTATTCTATCCATTTAAGACAACTTACTATACAAACATAATGAGTGAGAAGTGCAACATGTGGGGGATGGTCATGCTTAGAGCTCTGACTCGAGGGGGGAGGGGGGCATGGGGAATATACGTAATCTTAACATTTATACCCCCATAATATGCTGAAATAAAAAAAAAGAAAGAAAGAAAAAGGATTGGGCAGAGAAAGAGGGAGTGCAAGGGAAGAGGAAAAAACAAACAAAGCTTTGAACATAAAAAAAAAAGACAATTTACTTAGCCTTCTGACCCTATCTTCTACCATGGTGACCTTGGAAGCCATTTTTTTCCAATGGCCCGCCCAACTGAGATACCTGGCATTCATCAAATGTTGTCTCAATGAGAAATAAACATTTAAAATATTAAGCCACTGGTATTTTGGGTTTTATTTGATTCTTTATTCTAACCTAACCTGTTTGAATAATATAAGCATTGGTTTTGGAAATGGAGTGAATGGAGTGAGATCATAGTAAAAACCTAAAATCCTAAAATTTATGCCAATTGTTTTAGCAAATGAATGGCAAGTATTAATAGTTAGAAAGCTGCCACCAGAGGCTGGAGAGATAAAGATGCATATTTTGTAGTAGCAAACCTTTCGGAGTACTGTCTGTGGTAACTTGAAAAGCAGTTCATATCTTACCAAATTCTCTTTAAAGTCAGACTCCTCAACTCTAACATCTCTATCATTCTTACCACAGGAAGTTATGATGGAATTTTTACTTGGACACATAATTAAATTCTGAAAAGCAAATGCTCATTTATATAATGGGAATAACACATATTATTTGTCAAGGTTGGAAGCACTTTGTACTAGTTAGTATTTAGGTTGTCCTGAGCAACTTGAATAAATATAACGAGAAAATGAGAAGTAAACTGTGAGATAAAATATATTCAATTCTAGAAGATATGATATCTCTAAAATATATTTAAGTTTTAATAGCATAATATTGGCTAATGGAAGTACTATATATTGCTGTTAGTTAAAAGCACAGATTTTGGAGTCCAAAAGATTTGAGTTTAAATTACTTTACTGACTAAATTTCAATTAGTAACATAACATTTCTAATCTTCAATATTATCTAGATAATCTAGATAATAAAATTGCTTCAACTGTTGGTCAAATAAATTGAGAATCTGCATGCTAATTACTTAGTAAATTTACTGGATCATAAATGCTGAAATATTGGTAGCTATTTTGTTGTTGCAGCAAACCCTGTTGTAATCACCACCACCTTTATACATACTTGCATATTTTTCACAAAAGACAGTTGATGCACAAGCAGTCTGTAGAAATAGACTCAATAGGATCCTTACATTTAAAGCAATGAAATTCTCAGAAATTTCTGTATTATCCTGAAACATTTCCCTCACAATTATAAACTGACTCCATCTTTCAGTGAATGGTTGGTTTTCTGAAAAGTGGTAGAGGAATATAAAGTGCTTAAAACAAAATTATTTTAAAATCTGGTGCATTACAGAAAAAAAAATCAGTTGCATGATTCTTGTCCTTCAACATTAATATGAAGAGTAAATTGGCTATTTATGGGAAAAGGTGAACACAAATATCAAAACTAACAAAATGAAATCATATGTAATATCCAATGAAGATTCAGATAGCATTAACTATTAGCATTGTCCACATAATTCTTTATCTTCAATTAAGATTTTATATTTTTAACCTTTGTGCTATTCAATGAGGTTGTAGTTTAGTTCTTTATTTAACCTTGTTGGATTGTCTCCTGTTGTTCTGAATGAATGTCCACTAATTGGAAGCATAAAGTTGGTCAATTGTTATTTTATAATGCATGTGAAAATGATTTTTGCTCAATTTATGACACATTCTCACAGGATTTATCATTTAAGAGTCTCCCAAAATTCTTAAATGGCCTCATTATTTCATTTAAAAGTTTTGTGGGAGATTTTTAAAAGGACTTAGGGACCCCATGAGTTAACAATGTAATGTCAGAACACCTGAACAGCACTTGAGAACAGGAAAAGAATGCTGGGCAGGAAGCACTTTGCATGAGGCTATGAATAATGAGCATCAATAATTTCTTTCTCACTCAGAAGAAATTGTGAACTACCTTACTAAATACAAGCCCTGACTTCTGACCCTGTGACAGACAGTTTATACTGGATCATGCCTAAATTTATAAGGATATATGTATGAATAATATTAATTTTTTTCATTTTTTTCTAAAAAGCACATATATTATCAATATTGATGGTTATGAGAAAAAACTCCTGTCTAAATTAGGTTTTTAATCATAACAATGCAAAATGAATCAAACCGAAATAGTTTTCAAATCATCTTCAAGAATCAAAATGAATCTGATGTTGTAAGACCTGATTCTATCTTGACTAAATATATTAAAATATGTAGGGGAAATAAATGGATTTAAGAAGGTAAATTCACTAGACATGAAATAAATTTAATAATAAAATCATTGAGCATATACTGTGTTCTAGGCAACATTCTAAACTCTTTAAAGTATCTTTTATTTAATTCTTACACAAACACTATAAAATAAATATGGTTATTAACATATTAAAACTAAGACACAGAGGAAAAAAAACTTGCCCAAGGTTATGCAGTTAGTAAGTACTGGAACTAGGTTAGAAAGAAAGTTTGTCAAAAATAGTCAGGACTTATCCTAGCACAGTTCAGAGTAAATATATTCCTATCTAGTAGACTTGGAATATTTCACTCCATAGGCAAAACTATGATATGACAATGACAGGTCAGTTATCTGAATCTGCTGTCATTAGACATTTTTGTCTTCTAATGAAATCCATTTTTTCAGAATCCATATTCACCAGGCAGTTATAATTTTCTTTTCCTATCTATAGAAATATAAGGAACTCAATAATTTCAAATAAGTGTTCTAGTAGATTTGATAGTTAAATGTCTCATTATAAATTTATAAGGTACCATTTTAAATTTATAGAACATTGTTTGTAACAGGAATGTTTTAATCTGTAAGTTAACAGAATAACAGACCAAAAGTGGCTGCAACATAGAGGTAAATTTTTCCCTCATAACAAGAAGTCTGAAGATAGCCAGCTGCTGGTGCTGGTTTCACAGCTCACAATGCCAGGACCAGAATCTCTGAGATTAATTTAGACTTCTCCTCCTGGTCACCGTAACAAGATGGTTGTCTCAGGTCAAGACATTATGTCAGCATTCAAAGGAAGAATTAAGAGGAATGATCCGTGTCCCTATATCTGGATATTTTATCAGGGAAAAGAAAGGTTTTCCAGAAATTCTTCAGCACACGTTGGCCAAATCTGTGTAATATGGGCACTCCTACACATAAAAAGATTAGAAAAGTGAGCATTTATGTATTCCAGTTTAAATAGTAGAGAAGATAAAATAGAAGAATGTTGGGAAATGGCATTAGAGTGACACCCATGAAAGAGACGACTTCTTCCTCTGAGAGTGTAAGTATACCAGCCAGGTTCTGCCCATGATAGATGCAACAAGATGAAGGAAAAATATGAGTGAAAGACAGCAAGACTAGCTTCTTTTAACATCACCTACACAACACATTTTCATCAATTTTGCAATTTCTAAAACTACAATTGAAAATTACAATTTCAATGGTTAATTGCCACCACTGTAGAAACTTTTGTGTTGTAATAATTGTAATTTTCTGTCAAATTCACTTCTATATATCCAGAATCTATGGTTGCAGAGTGGATTCCTAAGAATAGGACACACCAAAAATATGGGCAAGTCCAAATCTCATGGGTGCCTTGAGTTATCAAGAATTTCTATATATGAACACCTATTAGTCCCATGAGAAAGAGTCCTTTGGTTGATGAAACACACCACCAAAAATTCGGGAAAACCAATAATCTTTAAAAAAAATTACAGCATAAAAAGATTGGGAAAGAAACTCCACTTGAGGTAGAAAGTGCCTGGTCCTGGTGTCTAATCAGAAGAACCAATGAAATGAAAAAACCATAAATCAGTATCATTCTACTTTCCTCTTCATTGTATTCCCAAACTAGGGTTTGCAAATTGCTGGCAAATAGTAGTTAATAAATGTCTAATTAAATAAATCAATAAAAGAATATAGTTAGCTGGAAGGATTTTCAAAGTATAAATATTGAAAGTACAGTTTAGTAAGGTGGTTTCGTGTGTGGAAATGATTGTCTTTCTACAGTCCTGAGGCATGCTCAGTGGAGAACAGTGAAAGAGAAGCTATGGTACATGAGAGTAACAGACTAAGAATGGAGGCTTTCAGCCTAGTGGGTGGTTGTCAGGGCCTACAAAGGAGAGAAAGAGAGAATAGGTTTGTATTATAGCATAGTTGTTAAAAAAAATCAGGCCTTGGGGATAAACATGACTGGCATGAATCTAGGTTCTTTTAGCAGCTATGTGATCATACAGACGCTCTGACTAATCTCCCTTCAAGGAGACTTATCGTTTCAGCTGCTGGAAGCACTGTTGGCAGAAATCCTACAGGTCTAAGCCCTTGAAAGACTGAGCTGCAGACTCACTTCCCCAAGGCCACACCTTTCTTGGGGGCTACATCCATTGACTTCCCAAGGCTGGATTATAAAAGCTAGTTCTTCCTGTCCAACTTGAGACAATAATTCTGACAGGTCTTTTTTAGCTTCTTGTGATGTCCCCTGAGATTGTCCAGCCTGCATCAGAACTGGACCTCTCCCTCTGCCTAATCTTCCTTCCTTCTTCTCCTTTCTTCAGATGTCAATTCCAAGGGCACTTCTAATAAATAGCTTGCCCCCTAAATTTCATGTCAGATTCTGCTCCCTGTGAACCAAAACTTAGACATATCTTGACCAAAGGTCCCTTAGTTACTCTCATTTGGAAACTAGAGGTAACAGTACCAGTCTCAGATTTTAGAGTTTCATATTTTGCTCACAAATCTAAGAAAGAGGTACTGTTCTGAGACTATTTTCACTCATATTTTGCTATTGCACCTCCAGATTGGTTATGTCTGAAATCATGTGGATAAACTACATAAATAAAAATTAGTTACCACATGAGTGAATTGCAGTATTTACATTAACACAGATGACATTGTAGGGTATAATATCAAATGTATGTGTTTGTTTTGCTTTAATAATTTCAAATGAACACTAACACCTCTTTTCATACATCTTGGCATTTATAATGAGGAATTTCATTAAGGTTACACTATAATGATACAAATTAGTACTAAATTTCTTTTCAGGATTTTTTTTTTTTTGGTGGAAAAGTTTGTTGCAATATTTTCGGTAACCACTTTATTGTAGGGCCATCATTTACCTTTAACTTTAGTTGATATTTTAGTTGTTTTAAAATTTTAATTATATTATTTGATTATAATTGTTTATCTAAAATTATATCTCTGAACACATTTTCCTTTTTAAACATGTTATGAGCTAATTTTAGATGTTTGTGATTTTTAAAATCTTCCTATTTGTGAGAGGATACATGTATATCTTTAAGACAGTGGTACTTCAGGTTGTGGGAAGCAAACTACAATAATTACCATTTTTATAGCAATTATTCTTACTGAATATTATTATAGGCAGTAAAAAAAATTCAAAGGTAAATTCACTAGAAAATTAATACAACTGTTGTCAAGAGCAAAACCTATCTTTAATATGTGTAAAATGCTATTTTCAGAGCTATGGAAACATAAAGAAAATGGATGACACTGTGTTAATGCATTGCAGAATGCACAGTATAATCTGAAAGATGATATAGCTGAATAAACGAAAAGGAGACATAGGATCAAATGAAAACCTATAGTCACAACAATAGTAAATCTTCAAATAAATATGGGAGCTTATTTTCTATAACCTCCACACTACGTACTTTAGGAAATACAAAGATGAATAAATCTAGAATGCAAGGAAGAAAAGTGCACAAGAGTAAGGATACAGTAAGTATAAGAAATGAAAGTTATGTTATGTACAAAAAATATAGATAAATGCTAGCCAGTATCAATGGAGAGAGACAGCATATGTATTTGGTTGAAGAATTCACAAAACGATGGAGAAAATAGCTTTCATAAATGGTGTTTACAATTTCAACATTGTTGATTTCAACATTTAGGAGGGAGAGAGGCCGAGTGGGAAAGGCATATCAAATAGAGAAACAGCAATTGTTGAATAAAAATATAAATGCACATAAATGTTTTACATTATATATTTAAGAATATATCCTTATAAAACAAACATGTTCAAGTTGGTCTGATTTTACACATAGACATTCTTAAATAAGAGAACATAGAATGTAAAATGATTTTTTTTAAATTCATCCTCCCATTGACTTCCAGTATCATTTAGGAGACATATTGCTAAAAGGGATGGGAGTGGGTGAGAAAAGTTGGGTTTCCAAACAGCAAAGCAATAATTTCTTAACATTCACCCTATCTGTTTCACCAAATTTAAACCTCTTACATTCCTTGTAAATTTGTGTATTTGCAGCTTTGAAAGCTGAGCTTCTCCCTTGAGATCTAAAATTCAAGTTAAACTACTGTGATCCTTCTACAGGTTGTGTAAAACTTCCCATCTACTAAACACTGAAATCCCACAGAAATGTTACCACTTTAGTTGACACAAAATAAATATGTGGCTATCCCAATTATCCTAATTTGATAATTATACATTGTATCCTGGAATCAAAACATCACATGCCCCCTATAAATGTATACAACTATTATGTACCCATAATAATTAAAAATGAAAAATAAAAATAGTGTCTTTTGTTCTTTTGGGTAGATGCCCAGTAATGGCATTGCTGGATCCACTTGTATGGTTTTAAGGTATCTCCATCTTGCTTTCCACAGAGGTTGAACTAGTTTGCAGTCCCACCAGCAATGTAGGAGTGTTCCTATCTCTCTGCATGCACACCAACATTTATTGTTTGGGGACTTGTTAATAAAGGCCATTCTCGCTGGGGGATGGACATGCTTGAAGCTCTGATTTGGCAGGGCAAAGACAATATATGTAACTTTTTTGGACCCCCATAATATGCTGAAATAATAAAAAAATAAATAAACACCTGGATCATTTGTTCTCCTTTTTTATGTTCCCTATCATTCTTTCAATTCCATTTGTCCTACTGTCAATTCATCTTCTACCTAGTAACTACTTTCCTTGATATCTGTTATATTCTTCAAGACCTGTGTCACACTCCAATTGGTATGGCTATAACATAGAACCTCTCTACCTTCAAGATCTTGAATTAGGTACTTTCCATTATGATAAACCTTTTACATTTTCTTTCTTTCAGTTTCACTAAATTTGCTATTTTCATTCTCAGTGTGAACACCTATACCTCAACCCTGCCAACTTACTCAGATCTTTAATCTCTAATTACAATGAACTCACCACAAACTTTGTTTCTACCACTGCATCTATCACAGTATCAGATTTTCCCAGAGTTCATTCCTGTTTCCCTATTTCCAGGCCAAGCCTTGAATTATTGGTGAACAAAGATTTAAATACATGAGGACAAATCCCCCTTTAAAAAGTTTGGTACTCTTTTGTTGTTGTTGTTGTTTTTTTTTTTTACTAGGAGCTAACAACTGCAAAACATTATGTAATTCACAATTTTTTTTCATCTTTAGCACACTCCTAAGAAAGCAATACCAAGTAATAACAAAATTTACATATTCTTTTAAAATATTCAATTAAGATGTACTTTAATAACAATTTCCAATGCGAACTTCCTCAGATGAAGTCCTCCCAAACTCAGTAAATTATTTTTTACACATTTATTTCTTATTCCATCATTTGGTCTGAGAGAAAAAGATATCTCTCTTCTTTTGAATTTCAATACTAATATTTACATTTTAAAATACTTGCCTTAGGTAACACTATCTCCTTCCTCATCAAAGTCCATTCCCTAAAGCTGAATGTCTACTTGAATGTTCCACAATATACACTGTACAGTCAGAAATCTAATTCATCACCTTGTCCTCCTTTCTTTTCATATATTTAACATAGTCAACTAAATTCAACTTTTAGAATTTTTTTTTTTTGCTTTTCCTCACATCAGTTGTCAAATTCTTCAAAATTTACTTGCATAGTATATATGCCATCATCCTGTCTCTCACCTCTTTTCAATCCCGCTGCCACAAGGACCCAACAGGGAGGACTCACGAGGTATCTTGACTTTATTGCTGCAAAAATATCTTGGCTAGTTTAATTGATTTCCACTCTTATTTCTCTTCCATATATTGTAGCCAAATTAACTTCCAAGAACAGTACACTGTTACTTTGTTTGCTTTCTTAACAGCACATTATTTGCCAAGTAGTCTCAATTAGTAAGTCTGACATTTAAGACTCTTCTTAATTGGCTGACTTTATTTATACAATTTTACACTATTCTTCAAAATGGGGCTTATACTCCACTCAAGCAGGAATATATCATACAGTGTTATAGTGGACAATTATTTTTCTGCTGTTTTAGGTCTCTAGCACCTTTTGAACACATTCTATGTGTCAGAAGGAATTTCCTACTTTATGATTCCAGCTTCCATTGCTGCCAGGATACAGGCAATGTAAACCCAGCTCCCTAATCAAATACACTGAGTTGACACATCAAAAACAGGCGCTGAGTTTACATTGCCTGTATCCTGGCAGCAATGGAAGCTGGAATCATAAAGTAGGAAATTCCTTCTGACACATAGAATGTGTTCAAAAGGTGCTAGAGACCTAAAACAGCAGAAAAATAATTACCCACTATAACATTGTGTGATATATTCCTGCTTGAGTGGAGTATAAGCCCCACTTTGAAGAATAGTGTAAAATTGTATAAATAAAGTTCATAAATAAAGTTTATCAATAAAGTTTATAAATAAATTGTATAAAATAAAGTTTAAGAAAAGAAAGGCATAAAGAATAAATTTAGGTGGATAGTTTGAGGATATACTCAGCATTCAAATGCAAAAATATAAACTTTTCTCCACAAAATCCTCAATTTAGTGTCCTGTGCCAATTACTTGTTATTTTATTATAATGTTTTCCTCTTCTTAGTTTTCTCAAATTGGCTTATTCACCTACAACTATACTAACATGCACTTTAAATCTCAAATTACTTTCTTATTGACTAATCAATGTACTCTTCTAGGTTTTAGCTCTTAGAAATCTTCCTGCAGAATTTATATCACTACTGGCCAACTCTTCATTCTTGAAAATGATCTTTTTTTTTTAATATATCATATTCTTAAAGTTCCTTTTATCTGACCAGTCATTACTTCTCTGACCATTTACTTTACATTCTCTCCTCACTAATCCTCCAAATATGAATATTTCCTGAAGCCCAAAGAAAAAGTAATGTTCTTGTTTTATATTTCTTCTCTTGTTGTTTAATCATCATTAATGGCTATATATAGATGATGCTAAAATATGTTTATCTCTGACTTCTTCCTGATTTTTTATCATATATGTCCAAAACATCTTTCAGAATATTGGTATTGATATCTTACCAACTCCTAAATTTCCTACATCTATAATTTAAATAAACTTCTATCCCAACTTCTGGTTTCAATCAATACTACTATTATTTTTTCCGTAGCACTATGTTAGAATGTCTGTCCTCTAAGATCCTCTGTATAAGGCAGAGTCATAATCAAATTGGAATATAAATTCCATACAATAGTCACATAATTCAGTCTCCAAATAACTGAATAACAAGTTAATACACTGCTAAAAACTCTCTCCTCAGTCTGAATTTCAAGAAGCTGAGGAAAGAGTAATAAGAACACCTTAACTTCAGAAAGAGGGAGCACCATATTTATAACCAGGGCTAGATGAAAGAGAAAAAAGGTTTCCATGAAAATTTACATTATCTTTATTTGTTTTAAATGCCTGTTAATATTATGAAACACAACTAAAACAAAACTGCAAACAATGAGAAATATGCCCCTTTATCAAATTTTTTGATATATCCAAGGTGCATAGTCCTTATACTTTGACTTTCCTTATCCTCACAGTGTAAAATTTGCGATGTTTTAAAATTGCTTTCAGTAAGAGATATAGATGAATTCAATGATAGCTCTGTTTATTTTATGCTTGTAATAACTTTTATGAAATACTTGATTCAGAGTATGTGTTGTTGTGTAGCATAAACTCTACAGTATTGTATTAAAATATCTATTTCTGGTTTCTGTTACTGACATTCAAAATTCAACATAAAGGCAAGCAGAGAAGATAAAAATGAAGATGAATAAGAAAAAAGTCTCTGAATTGTTTGGAGGTTACATGATATATGGGGAGTGTTGGAATTTAATGAAAAAGGTGGAGATTGAATGATAGTTACAGGAAAGTGAAGAGCCTAAACAAATGATTGGTTTAGAAAGAGGAAGGCACGAGAATATTTAAGAATAAAGGAATAAAGATAAATTGTCATTGCTACCAATAGAGGAAATAATTATAGCACTGAACCTCAAAGAATGTGGTATAGAATACATTGTGGAATATACATGAAAATATTTCTTTAGAAAAGAGGAGGGATATGACTCATAATCATAAAGAGAAGTGTAAGTTACATTCAGATCACCTACTTACTAAGACAGGGTAGAGAGTATTTCATTTCAGAAAGAAATATCTGCCAAAATGATCAGCACAGATAGATTGTGGCATGTAAGTGGATTACATTTCTGATTCCAATAATATAAATTCTAGGTATTTCAAAAATCTAAGAATCTCTTGAGATGTGTAGATAATATTAGCAATCTATAAAATTTTCCTTTCCCATTACTTAGAATGTTTAGGGAAGAAAAAACAAAACAAAGCAAACAATAAATAGTAAATTAAAAATAATACCTTATATTTTCTTGTAATCGAATTACATAAATAGCCACTGATCAATAAAAGGTTAAAAGGTTAAGGTTAAATGGTGACACATTATCATTGGTCTTATCCTTGTTAGTGGGTCTGGGCAAAAGCTCAAAGATGTTGAGATGAATCTCAAGTTCTAATACTTAAAATAAATTGCAAACAATGTAGAAAGCTTTAAAAGTGAGATATTTATTATAATAAAAATTACTAATTCAAAATTCAGTGTTTGTATACTAAGATTTTGTCTTTGTTATGGCAGACGTCTGTGTAAATTTTTTTTAAAAAGAGAATATCAGTGAACTATTATAGTAATTGTAGTAGTGGCCATCACCACATAGACTAAATAGTTCAGTGTTTAATTGAAAATATATAGTTCATCCAAATTAACCAAACAAATGTTTTTCATTTTGTTATGACCAAATCTTCTCTCTGGCAAGCTGTATGATTGATTCACAGCTTCTGCCAAGCAGCAGTGAGTTCACAACTTCAGCTGTTTTTAAACTGCCTTATCTCTTATGTTCTATAGTGTACCCTTTGGTTTTTCTGAGGTTGTATTTTCAAGGTAAAAATTTCCTTTAAAAGACACATGGCAAAATGACAGAAAAGTAACTCTAGTGGTTTTTGAATGGCTAGAATAATTTTTAAAGTTCTGACATTTCCGAATTTTCTATATGGGCTTCTCTGAAGTTTATTTTTTTAAAAATCACTAAAATATGATAGACTTTCTTAAAATCAACAGGTTGCATCATTCATTGAACCAATGAAAGAATGGAGTCCTGATCTTATTTCATGGGGTAGAAAATATTCCAAAGAAAAATACACCAAAGGAAAAAATATAATATAGCCACCCATACTAGCCTTTAAAGACTAATATTTTTTCATTAGCTACTGACCTAACATAGATTAACTCCCAAATTAAATTATGGGAGTGATCATAAGATTACCTGGGATCCCCAATGTCCAAAACTATCTCTGTCTTTCTCCCAATTTCTCTCTCTCTCTCTGATTCAATATTTCTGAAGAATAACTTGACTATTTTTCTTTTTTTAAATGTTTATACTTTTTTATTTTTGTAGACTTAAGGAGTACAAGTATAGTTTTGCTACATGGATTCAGTGCATAATTGTGAAGTCTGGGCTTATAGTGTAACCATCGCCCAATAGTGTATTGTACTCATTAAGTAATTTTTCATTCCTTGCTCCCCTCCCACCATCTCTCCTTCTCAGCCTTCTGAGTCTCCAATGTGTATCATTGTGTATGAGTCTCCAATGTGTATCATCTGTCCATGTGTACACATTATGGAGCTCCCTCTTATAAGTGAGAATGTGCAATATTTGACTTTCTATTTCTGAGTTATTTCACTTGAAATGATGGCATTCAGCTCTACTGATGTTGGTAGAAAAAGTATGATTTCATTTATTTTTATGTGTGAATGGTATTCCATGGTAGATATACCACATTTTTAATCCAATCATCTGTTGATGAACACTTGGGTTGATTCCATATCCTTGCTATTGTGGATTGTACTATGATAAATATACAATTACAGGTATATTTTTGATATATGCTTTGTTTTCTTTTGAATAGATACCCAGTAGTAGGATTGCTGGATTGAATGGTAGTTATATTTTTAATTTTTTTGAGAAATCTCCAGAATATTTTTCATAGAGGTTGCACTAATTTACATTCCCACTAAGAGTGTATAAGGTTTCCCTTTTCTCCACATCCTCACCAATATCTGCTGTTGTTTGACTTTTTCTTATAATATCATTCTAACTGGTATAAGATGATATCTCATTGTGGTTTTAACTTGCATTTCTCTGATGATTAGTGATGTTGAACATTTCTTCATATACTTGTTGGCCATTGGTATGTTTCCTTTTGAAAAATGTTCATATCCTTTGCCCATTTTTTAATTTGTTTTTTCTTGTAGAGTTCAGTTCCTTGTAGATTCTGGATATTAATCCTTTATCAGAAGCATAGTTTGTAGATATTCTCCCCCATTCTGTAAGTTGTCTGTTCACTCTGCTATTCTTTTGCTGTGCAAAAGCTTTGTAGTTTAATTAAGTCCCATTGATCTACTTTTTATTTACTTTCAAGGTCTTAATAATGAATTATTTGTCTAGGCCAATGTCTAGAGGAGTTTTTCCTAGGTTTTCATCTAGAACTTTCAGTTTCAGGATTTAAATTTAAGTCTTTAACCCATCTTGAGTGAATTTTTGTATATAATGAGAGATAGGAATACTAAGTTTCATTCTTCTACATATGGGTATCCAATTGTCCCAGCACCATTTATTGAGTAGGGTGCCATTTCCCCTGTGAATATTTTTATCGACTTTATTGAATATCAGTTGGCTGTAGGTATGTGGCTTTATTTCTGGGTTCTCTATTCTGTTCCATTGATCTATATATCTATTTTTATACCAGCATCAGGCTTTATACCACGCATTCTCCATTTTTATTCTTTTTCTTAGGATTTCAATGGCCATCTAAGCTATTTCTTGGTTCCATAGGAATTTTAAGATTGTTTTTTTCCTAATTCTGTGAAAAATTACATTGGAATTTTGATAGGAATTTTGTTGAATCTGTAGATTGCTTTGGACAATATGATTATTTTAATGATATTGATTCTTCTGGTCCACAATCATGAGATGTTTTTGCATTTGTTTTTATTATCTATAATTTCTTTTCTCAGTGTTTCACAGTTTTCCTTGTAGTGTTCTTTCATCTCCTTGGTTAAATGTATTCCTGAGTATTTTATCATTTTTTTGTAGCTATTGTAAATGGAATGTAAATTGACTTGTTTTTCAGCTTGATTGTTATTGGTGGATAGAAATGCTATTGATTCTTGTATGTTAATTTTTATCCTGAAAATTTACTGAATTCATTTTTCTAATCTAGTAGTCTTTTGGCAAAGCCTTTAGGATTTTCTGGATATATGATAATATCATCAGCAAAGATAATTTGACTTCCTCTTTTCCAATTTGGATGCCTTTTATTTATTTATTTTGTCTGATTGCTTTGGATTGGATTTCCAGTACTATGTTGAATAGAAGTGGTGAAAGAAAATAGCATTACAAGGTTCCAGTAGAATCTTACACTTCCACACTTTGTAAATTATGAGCTGTGCAAGTTCTTTTAACTAGAATGCTGTTAGTTAGGATGACATGTTTTTATCATAAGCCAGAATCATGTAGTCCTAGGCTCTGAAATCTATTAACTGATTACAGTATCATTGTGGCTATAGAACAATCTATCAGATCTTGTGTTCTCTCCTTATAGCTCTGGAAACTTGAAAATCTTTCTTACCTGTTTAGCAATGACTCTGCCACAAGGACCATTTTTGACCTTAGCCAAAAAGAGCCTAAGATGTTTTGTTCAACCTTATGAAAATCAGTATAAAATCACCTTTGCTGTTAGTCATTTATTTTTTCATTAAACAATAATTTATAAAAGAATTAATGTGTGCCAGGAACTGTGCTAGATGCTAGGGATATAGACATTACTATGACAAGCAGAAGTAGAGTGCTCTGACAGCATATAGCTAGGGCTCTGCCCCAGGTTGAGAGGTCAAGGGAGAATTCATTACTAAGAAACTGATATATGAGAGATGGAGATTCACAAAATGAAAGAGAATTAACTAGAAACAGAACCAGCAGAAAGACAGCAAACCAGGTCAAAAAAGAAAAAAAAAATCAATCCTAAGGGAGGAAAGATAAGGACTCATTCCAAAACTCTGAGTCAGGTGATGCTATAAATAAGCCCCCAAACATCATACTAACAAACTGGAATCCACTGTAGGGATATGAAGATAGTAGAGGCATATTTTTGTCACTGAATTTTAAAAAGATAACTCTGGCTAAAATATGACAATTTTATCAAGCAAGATAAAAGAAGAAGAAGATTGTTAGAGGCCATTGTAGTTTTCCTGAGGAGACACATGCCATGGAAGAAGCATATAAAGAAAATAGTATAAATAGCTCTTTCAGAATGGATTAAGTAGATTTGATGGCTTAAATATAGGGGTTAAGGGTAATAGAATTATCAAGAATGACTCTTGAATTCCTCATCTACAATTTCTCTTAGCTTATGTGCTAGCTCTTAAGCCTGAGTGCCAACATACATAAGTGCTTATCTTGGTAATTTGCCCCATACTTCAATCTTTTAGAATTCAGATGACAGACGTCCTCAGGCTGACTGCCTGACTACTAATTTAGACATTTAGTTATTGCTTGCTCATGGATTCTCCATTGCCTGCTTATTAAAGCATCTTATTTCCAATTTTATGACATTGAGTGATGACCTTGACTACTGTGTTTATTCTTTCTCCTAACCTCTGTGTTTTATATGCTGTTTATTTGTTAATTTATTTTATGCTACTTCATTAAAAAATTACAGCTACTTTTCAAATATCTACAATTAAATAACTAAAAAAAAAAAGAACTAAAGGAAAATGCATAAAGAATGAGGGAAAGCTAGACCAGTTTTGTACAGGTCAACTGGGCATAAAGCTATTAAAAAAATAGTTACAAATTTTAAGCATCATGTTGTGGTGGTCAAAGCAAAAAATAAAACATGATCTGTCATATAATTTGCATTATCTACAGAAAGAAACAAGTCAATTATTTGAAGAAAGCAGTAGATATATTGCCACTTAGGAATGAAACATTTCTCTCAAAAAGCAGAGGCTAAATGATGTAGTGAAGCATCCTCAACAACATCCCTGAAGTAAATACAATGCTGAGTTTCATATTAGTTTCTTTAAGTGCCTGTTAATATTATCAGTATGAAGAGCTAGTTCAGAGTTATTATAAAAATAATTCTGAATGCCATACAAATATATCATTTGATCTAGGAATAAATTCTGGACTATAGAAAATGTATTTGCATTGAAATGAAGAAAGAAGAATAAAAAGGAAATATGCTTAACTTGAGAAGAACCTGATATAGGAAGACAGATTCTAAGTAGCCAATCTTCACTCTTGAAAATCTAAAATGCTCACCTAAGGAGGTAATATCTATGATATGCCCTATGCAATCCATGAAATGTGCATACTTCAGATATGCTAGAGAGAGGAAATAAAGATGAGAAACATTGATATTGAGATATGAGCCTGGGCCATGCCTTCACACACACCACCCCCTTTTCTGCCACACAAACATACACACACACAATTTCCCAATCTCAATTGGATTTTTGATAAAAATTGGATGTCAGGGCCAGGTGTGGTGGCTCACCCCTATAATTCTAGCACTGTGGGAAGCTAAGTTAGGAGGATCACTTGAGCCCAGAGTTTGAGACCAGACTGAGCAAGAGAGAGACCCTGTCTCTATTAAAATTAGAAAAATGAAAGAAAGAAAGAAAGAAAGAAAGAAAGAAAGAAAGAAAGAAAGGAAGGAAGGAAGGAAGGAAGGAAGGAAGGAAGGAAGGAAGGAAGGAAGGAAGGAAGGAAGGAAGGAAGGAAGGAAGGAAGGAAGGAAGGAAGGAAGAAAGAAAGAAAAGAAAAATTAGCTAGGCATTGTGATATATGCCTGTAGTCTCACTTACTCGGGAGGCTGAGGCAGGAGGATAGCTCGAGTCCAGGAGTTAGAGGTTGCAGTGGGCTATGATGACACCGCTGCACTCTAGCTGGGGTGACAGAGAGAAACTCTGTCTCAAGAAAAAGAAAATTGGATGACAAACAGTTCAATGCCATAAATGTGAAGCAGCATTAATGCTGTGATTAGCACATAGTCCCTGAACGGCATTTATATAGATTTAATCTTCATAATATTACCAAATCTCTCTATGACACAATTTACTCTTTATAAAAAAAGAAAATAATACTCATATCTACCTAACAAGATTGTTGGGAGGATTAAAGAAACTAATTTGTATAAAATGCTTAGAAAATTAGTTGGTATCTAATATGTACTAATATTCATTTTAAAAAAAACCAAGAAACCATCTATAATTGTATGAAGGGTCATTATTCTGCTTTGTTCAATCTCTTTTTTATCAACAAACATTTTTTATATCTTTATTGTGTCAGGCCCTATACCAAGGTTTACTAAGGCTACTGTGATTGTGATAGATCTTCAGCTGCCCTAAGCTTCCCAAAAGAGTTGATAAGGGAACGATTTAAACTTTAAACATAAGAACTGATTTTTCTCTCTCTCTTTTTCTCTCATTTGCTTTCTTACTTCTTTTCCTTTATCTCTAATTTTTTAAAATTATTTTCCAGCTGTTCAAAAAAATACTGTATTAAAGACAGTTTAAAAAAGCTTATCTAGTCATATTACTTGGATATACATATTTTACAGATTAACTGAAGAGATGATAATGCTAAATTTTTGTGAACTTATTTTATTTTATTTGTGATATGGGGTCTTGCTCACCTAGGCTGGAGTGCACTGGCATCATCACAGCTCACTGTATCCTTGAATTCCTGTGTTCAAGAGACCCTTCTGGTTTAGCCTCCCCAGTAGCTATGACAACAGGAGCACACCATCATGCTTGACTAATTTTTTTTTTTTAGAGAGACAGGTTGTTACTATGTTGCCCAGGCTAATCTCAAACACCTGGCCTCCAGTGGATCCCCAAACTATAGTCATGTATATTCCTGGTTACATTTGCATGTGACCAAAACTAATACTTCATTTTATTTGACATAAGTAGTGTGTACTTTCAAGTACATAAAGTTTGAAATTGAAGTATGTTATTGAAATGTCTTATGTTAACATGTATATTCATTGGGATCAACTAAAATTATATATCCTCAAATATATGCATACCCTTTACGCATATCCTAAATACATATTAGAAAGTTAAATTTAAATATTTTATTTTCATTTTTTGGCAGAAAAGTCAATTGTGATCTAATTTTTCTTCCAAAGTAATATTGGCATATGTCAGAATTAAATTATGAATATCTCATAGGAAAATATTTTTACGTATTTAGTAAATGAAAAATTTGGGGATAATTATACAAATCCTTTCAAAGATTTGAAAGAAAACATTCATTCAGTTTACCAAAGGGCAGTTTTCAAGAAGATTAAATTTTTGATTTTTCTAATATTTACATTATTCAGACACACAGTTAACTGAGCATACATAAAATTAATTTAAACTTCAGGACTAAACATTTTTTTGTGATATAATTTTTGTGACAGAAAAATATACATAATTTTTCACATATACTAGATTTTATTTTTTTATACTTTTAAAACTATTTAAAAATTTCTACTCTCTGTATGTGATGATATACTAGATTTCAAATAATTATTCTTTACACGAAATACAAAAATTCCCACATTATACTTGTTTTCATAGAGAGCTTAGTAATAAATACTTTAAAAGATCTTTTAATTTTGTTGATTTTAAAGTATTTATTAAAACATATTAAATATATTAAAGAAACCCTTTTTAGAATACAGTCAGTGTTTCACATATTTCAATATTTAAAAGTACTTAAAACTTTGCAAGAGGATTTCTATTTTGCTGACATCTTTAGTAGCAATGTAGATGGAAACATACAAGCTGTATGTTTAAAGTAGTAGTTATGTGATCATAATAATGAACAAATAGGATATATGTGTAGATTCAGAAGTCAGATATTTTTGAAGGAAGGCAAATTTCATATCAGAAGCCCATGTAATTTCCCAACTGGGAAGAAGTCTGCCATAGAGGAAAGATAGTTGCTGCTGGAGTTGCACAGAACCAACTCTAAGATCTCAGTTTTGGTGCAAGTTGCATAACTTGCTCCTGCCTGAAATAGACCAAAAAGGCTCCATAAATATTTTTGGTAGATTGACTAAACAACGAAAAACTTTTAAGAATCAATTTCCTCATTTGCAAGGTACTTGATAAAGCAGATAATCATAAAGGTAAATATTATGGTTGTTTCCAATTGTTATTATTATTTTGTATTATTATTTTTAGTAATGTTGGTTAGGTATTATTGTCAGGTTTGGTATCCTGAATTGTCAGTTCTTGTGTTGCTTGTGGCCAAAGAATGACCAGACATACTAAAGTAAGGCAAGCATGAAAATGAAGTTTATTGAGGAAAAGAAGACAGAATTATAGAGCAAGACCAAGATTTACAGAGGAAGGTACACATGCCACAGATGATGACCAGACCCATCATCATAGCAAAAGAGAGCGTGGTTATGGTCTGGGTCTTGTTTTATTGTGTCTGGATAGGGATCTCTCCGTGATTCAGATGTCATCATGGAACCATTGATGGACAGTTAGGAGTTATATAACCTGAGTCTTATGACACCTGTGAATCTCCCATGGGCATCTATAAAAGCCCATCTGTGGGGGTGAACCACAATGGCTCCCACTTCCTTCCCTAGGAGACCTGGAATCCCTCACTATCTACCTAACATTATTAGAATTATGGCTTCTAATTAATGTTTGATACTATCAACTATTTCCAGGCCTTCCAATTGGTTGATATTATTCAATAATATTGAGAATAGCTTAGCCACATGAATGTAATAACATTATATTTTTAAAGCAAAATAAAATATAAAAGAATTAGAGCTCTTCTTTGAAAAGTTCAAAATAACTTATTATAGTTATAGAACATTTTAGCACTAAAATTCTATTAGCCCACTTAAAACTAATTTTAATAAGGCTTATATTCACAATATTGATAAATCAATTTTAAGACATTATTTTTAAATATTAGTATTAAATAACAACAAAATTAGCAAAAATAATCCTGAATAAATCTATGGTGAAAATAAACATTGATGGGAAGGAAACATAAAGAAAGAAAAATGAGAACTTTAATTTCCAATACCTTTAATTATAGTACATACAAAACTTTTTCCCAGAATTACATTTTAAAATTAAACTAAATTTATTCATAAATTTTACTTATAAAAGGGTAGTAATAGGATAATACAAACAAAAGTGTATAATCTATGGCATCACATGTAAAAATAGAGATAGTGAAACATGCTAACTATTTTAACATAGGCAAATGTATTAATAAATGTTATGTTTCCAACATGCAATGAAAGAATAATAACTGATATTAAAATAAAATGTATTAAGTAAAAATCATTTAGTTTTTCTATAATCTTATTACATAAGGCAGAGATAGGCAAACTACCACTTGTGAGCCAAATCTGGCCCACCAGCTATTTTTGTAAATAAAGTTTTATTGGAATAAAGCCACAGTTTTCTTTCTTTTTTTTAAATTTTTTATTTTTTCATATTATGGGGGTACAAATATTGTTAGGGTTACATATATTGCCCCTGCCATTCCTCCCCACGCCCTCCCCCCCTTACCAAAACATCAAGCATGTCCTACTCTCAGGTGGTACACATCGCACCTATTTTGTAAGTGTAAATTCTTCCCCTCCTTCCCCCTCCCATTTGCCCACCACCCGATAAAAGTTTGTTTGTTTGTTTTTCCCCCTTTTTTTTTACCTTTGGGTTACATTGTATATCTTAGCCTTTCCCTTGGAAGGTTTAGATGTATTATGGTCTATGGCTGGTTATGTGCTTCAGTGGCAAAGTTCAATAGTTATGACAGAAAACATATGGCCTGGAAAAGTTAAAATATCTACTATCTGTTCCTTTACAGAAAAAGGTTGCTGACACCTGATACAGATCATTGTTACAGAAAATCTATTGTTACTGATGAGATGTTTTAAAACAGCACTTTGAATGCTTCTTGGTTTTAAATGCATATTTGCAGAAAATATTATAGGCAGGGCATTTTTCCTTTTCAAAGCTTCATATTTCTAATATTGAGCACAAATTTTCATTCATAATATTCTCTGACAATTTAAAACTTAAAATAAAATCAGTTTTTAAAGTACCATTTTAAGTAAGTATTTTGTTCAATTAATTTTACATACCTGAATTACAAGAAAATTCAAATTCTTCAACTGTTCTTTGTATTTGTTTTTTAATTTCAGCATGGGGATACAAATGTTTAGGATACGTATATTGCCCTTGTCCCACCTGAGTCAGAGCTTCAAGCCTGTCCATCCTCCAGACGGTGTGCATTGCATCCACTATGGTGTATACACCCATCCCCTCATAAAATAAATTTAGCAAATATGTCAGGTTTCAGTCTGAAATGTCAGTTCTTAGAATGCTCATGGCCAAAGAATGACCAGATGCACCAAAGTAAGGCAAGCACAAAGATGAGGTTTATTGAGGAGAGAAAGATAGAGTTATAGAGCAAGATATAGATTCACAGAGCATGATACATATGCCACAGATGACAACCAGACCCATTGTTGCAGCAAAGGGGGAGCAAAGGGAAGAGCCTCGTGATCATCTGTGTCATTTATAGTGCCCAGATTGGGACCTCCCTGTGTCTCAGACGTTACCATGGGACCCATCTTTGTCCTTTTTCCCAGGTGGGGCTATTGCACTAAGGCAAGGCACAAACTTTCATCCCTAGGAGACCTGGAATAACTGCCTAACACATACATGAAAGCATTTAAACAAAAAAAGTAATCTATTCTATGTCACTACTTAGATTTATGTATTATGCTTATTAACAAGTTTATCTTTTCTAAATTTTTAAAAATTTAAAAATGTGTATTACAAAATGTTTATATATGTGATTGCTGTGTTTTTAAATTTGTTTAAACAGATGTGTACTTTTTTTCTTTACTTTTATTTTTACCTCATATCAATAGAGATGGACAAATGTGTACTGATTTGTACCTTTTTTAGCAAACAGAAGAAATGCTGTGATTAGATCGTGTATGATTTTAGAAATCTTTCCTGATGTGCCTCATTTTTTTGTGATTTTCTAAATTAGCAATTCTTAGCTCCTGCCAAACCATAAACTGTTTTTATTTCAAGAATGTCACTTTTTGTTCTGCTACAGAGATGTCTTTATAAAGAGCATAGTTTTTGATAATGTGGAAATTAACACACTTGTGAGAGTCATTCAAGTAGTTATTGTTCCATTTAAATCTAACTTCTTCATAATTACATCATAATGTAGCCTCCATTCAGTTGCTTAATAGTCTTAATACAATGTAATCTCAGAATAATCACTAACCTAAGAGCAACCTCTGCTGGCAAACAGAATATGAGCTGCAAGCATTTTTACTCTAGTTTTACAATGCCATTTTACCATGCCAGATTACCAAGTATATTTTGGGGAGGGTTTTTAACATTTTGATTTTATATATAGCAGTGTAACAAATTGTATATTTTTAATATGAAATGAAGGAAACTATGATATGTTTGCTTAAGACTACATCAAAATAAAAAATTCTAAGTTTAAAGCTTGGTTTTCAATTCTCAGTTTTGTAGTTTGAGGGTTATATAGAAAGGACAATTAAATGGGGATAAGAGCTCAGATTTTACAGGATTCCTCATAGAATTGAATGAGAGGATGATATACCAAAAGCTTATTGTTTTTTGTAATGCAAAGTACTACATAAATGTTAATTACTGATTTTAAATATGGTTCCAGTATAATTAACCAGACCAATGTAGTTAATGAATTTTTCCTTCCAGATAAACATAAGTGTAAATGACATGCTATATAGAAGGTATAGAATACTGCTTCTTTTTTAGAAGCACAAAAAAGAAATGCCACCTAGATACAACTTTCAAATGTTACATTTATTAAATATGCAATCATTCTTCCTGTGTTTATGTTACTAAAGCACACAAAGATTGAGTATAAAATATTACTTGCATATTAGTCAATAATTATTCAATAGTATATATAATTATGTTGTCCTTTGGGCTAGGTGCCATGGAGGATATATTTCATGTAAGGGCATATACATCTAGTATGATAAAATTAGACACACAAAAATCACATTCGAACAATTGTGAATAACTCAAATCCACACACTCTATGACCATTTAGATATGTGGCTTATATCATTTGACTCCTGCACTTATTTGGATAGTATCATCCTTCTAAGCTTCATCAGAACATCTTGATAAGGCCTGCAACACAAGTAAATTTTTAGGTCACGTTTTGTTTGATTTTTCAGTATGCAGCCCTTAATTAAATAGATCTCTCTATAATCTGAGCCTTACTTCCCCAAGTGTATTTCCTACATAATTCATCCATTTACATTTGTCAAGTCTATTAATTCTTTGCACAGACCTTGGCACTTCCTTGTTAATAGTATTAATAATAATAGCTAATATGAATGCCTCATACAATGGTTCTCAAAGTATTGTAGAGGATACTAGAGGTTCCAAGACACTTCCTAAGAGTCATGAGGCCAAAACTATTTTGTAATGCTAAAATGTTGTTTGCCATTTTCATTGTGTTGACATTTGCACTGAAGGTGTAAAAGGAATGGTAGAAAAAACTGCTAATGTCTGAGTACAAACCAAGATAGTGGTACCAAACTGTAGGATTGATTAGTCAGTATATTCTTTACCACCACACACTCGTAGTTAAAAAAAAAAAAAAAAAGTTTCATATAAGGATGCTCATGAAGCAGTAAAAATGTATTAAATCACAACCCTTGAGTATGTCTTTTCCTTTCCATGTAATAACATGGAAAATTTACATAAGCACTTTTGCTGCATACTAAAGGGTGATGATCATTTTGAGTAATAGTAGTCATCCAATTATTTGAGCTTAGAATTAAACTAGTTACTTTTTAGATGGAAAATAATTTTTACTTGAAGAAAACAACTGACAAATTACAATTATTCAAATGTGTATTTGGCAGAAACGTTTATAAAAATGAACACTGAGCTCGATCTTCAAGAGAAACAACTGACATCATTTGTTGCCAATAATAAAGTTCAAGATTTCAAGGAAAAATAGTAGGAAGTGTAGACAACTTGCATCTCTCATCACAAGCTTAAGATCTTCCCAATAATAAAAGTGATCATTGGTGACAATGAATGTGATTTTCTGATTCAGTATAATGAAATGTGTTTCAGAATTCACATTGCAATTAACCTTTCAGAAACCATCATTTGTCAAGTTTTTGTGTAGTATCAAAGAAATATATCCACAATTATACCAAAAGTTTTTGAAAATATCCATCCCATTTTTAACTACATATCTATGTGACACCAGATTTTTTTTTCATATACTTTTACAAAAACAGCATATCACAACAGATTGCATGCAGAATCAGATATGATAATTCAACTGTTTTATTAAGCCAAACAGTAAAGAGATGCAAAAATGTAAAACAATGCTAGTTATATCACATATTTTTATCTAGAAAATATAGTTATTTTTTCCTTAAAAAAGATTACTTAGTTCAGCTTGTAATGAATGTACTACTGTAATTCTAAGTTAATTAATAGAGACATAGTTTTTTAAATTCTTATATGGTAAATATAAATACAATTCTTCAGAGTCCACAATAATTTGTAAGTTGTAAATGCCCCCTAAGATCTAAAATTTTAGAACAATTGATTTATATGTACTACAGTCTAAGCATTCTCCAGATACTGTTTCATTTAATTATCAAAGCTACCCTATGAGTGAGTACTATTATTTTCAAATTTTTTAGACAAAATGGAGGCATTATTTGTCAGAGGTCATACAACTAAAATGGAATAAACGCTAGGATCCAAATCCTAGGTCCTATGCTCTTTACCATTTCCTGTCTTCATTTCCATAAACGAACTACCTCACTGCTTAAGTCCTCCATTAAATGAGATTGTACCACAAATACAAAAATAACTAACAGAAGGCTTGAATTTGACTTCCAGCTCTACCATGAAATTCCTTGAGATTCAGTAGCTTAAAAAATGAGAAAATTAATAATGTTTATGGTTCTTATAACAAGCAAATTAAATAACACACATAAAAATTTTGTATAACTCATAAAGCATGCTAAAGTCATTACTGCCCGGTGCTTTATGCCCCAACTAAAGGTATTTTTGTCCACAAAGTCTTCCTAACTATCACATTCCTCTCTGTCTCTGCCCTTTTTTAGAGAATTATGGTATTTTGTAGTATACTCATCCAAAATTCAACTTGCTTTTTTGTATGTGTACCTCCTATATCTCCTATCTTCCTACTTATAGACTCTACGAGGAAAGAATCCCTTATATCTAAGTGCATCTTCAGCTCCTTACCTTGAGCTCAATCCCCAGTAAGTTCCCATTAGGTGTTGTTTAATGAAATCAATGTGATTATGCCTATTCCTTAGGTTTAAGATTGCTACACTCTAGATCTGATGGTCTGACCTCAATTTTATTCAAGGAAGAAAGCCAGTGATGATGTTATGAGGTAAATAAAAGCCTGAAGTGAGAAATTTTAGGAAAATGTCCATCTATGCAGTACATAAAAGGAGATAACATGAAGCCACAGTTAAAGGGAAAGAGTATTTGTGAATTATGCTTATACTGATGTATTATGAAGGCCTATCAATATGCATATTTTCCTGTTTTGACTCTTAGGCCCTTATACACAGAGGAGGCAATTATGTATTGCCTTTGAAGTATACAAACCTTGATTATTGGGTTTTTAGCTAATGTTCCTAAAGCATCACAAAAATTATGCTGGATCTCTGGATACCACAGAGACAATGCCAAAGGGTTGAAGAGTACATACTCAGTGAGCCACTCAGTGAACTCTTAACAAACATTATATTGTCAATGTCAGTGTCTTAAAAAATTACAGGAACTCCTCCATGCAGGTAGAGATGCTTTCCATTCCAATAGCCCTTTTTTGTTTCTCCTGCGAACAGAATGTTTTGTGGTGTCTTCCAATATTACTATCTTCCCTTTCCTGCTATGGTGTTTACACAGTTTATTTTTAAACATTCATTTTAAACAGAGATATATTCATATACTCTTCTTTTCCTTTGATATATGTAACTTTTTTTGGTACAACACAATGACTTTAACACCCATTATGATCTCATGATCTTTGTGGACCCACTAATAAGACTTGTTCATACCTTGAGTATCCTGCAAGCACTTGAGGTTTTGGTCTATATCCAAGAATACCACATACTTGTTACACTGTGAAATGTTTGGATATATCAATTTTATAATTTTCAAGTAATTCTTGTCATTGATTTGTTTCCTAATAATCATGAATTATTTTCCAAAAAGTTAAAATGTACCCAATGTATTCAAAATAATTACCTTTTTAAAAACTTCACATTCTTTTTGTAAGTTGACTACTTCTAAGTAACATCAGACCTCTTTCACTGAAACATTTAATTGTTCATCTTCAGGTCACTGATGCATCAGAGTGTCTTTTTGATAAAATATCAGCTCATTTACTGTATCAAAATAAAATTATTGTGCATTAATTTAATGACATAGCTCTTCCCTTTTATGAGCTCTGAAAATATCTCATTAACAGTTTCACAAATTACCACAATAACTTATGCTGACATGCTCATTTATTCTCATTTATGAATAAATTTGGTTCACAAACCTAATGAAATATTGCAGGGAATTCCTAGTCTCTTATACAGATTAGACATCATTAGAGAGTCTCAAAATGGGGATTATGTGAGCACAAACACTTCACTATAAAAGTAGGATATTATTAGATTCCATCAAATTTTACTATAAAAATACTTATCAGCTGACACTTGTCCATGGTACAATGTGGAACTGTTCTTACTTCCCACTCATCAAGAATCACAGTGATCTCCACCATCTGCCAAATGTTTCATGAGAGAACAATCCCATGATGTTGATGTATCTATGTCTTTAGAATATTATTTTCTGATTTTTTTTGCTTATTAATTATGATAGGCTACTCTCAATGATTATTTTCCAGAAAATAAAAAAAATAATAATTAAATGTACAAAATTATTTTAGAGTTGACTCAAATATATTTTATAGAAAATAGTGGAGATAATTTAATGTTGTTGTGAAGTGAAGTGAAAAACAGAAAAAAGTTGTACTCCAATCTTTGGGGTTTAAAAAAATCATTTTAATTGTTTAAGCAAACAAAAGTGAACTTTTAAAATATAATTTGTCATATATATTTTTCTTTTCTTTAGTTAGATATCTATGTAGAGGATATTAATTAAATATTATATAAAGACTAATAAAACAGGTGTAGTTCTGTCTTTCAAGAGATTATGGTCTAATACATATTGAATATATCTAAAGAAATGTGTTTATATTCACAAATCACCCAATATATTTCCACATGGATGTCTTCCTTTGACAACAAAGGTCTTTTTATTCTCTTCTGTACAAATTCATTTTAGAATTATAAAAGAGCAATGTGTATGACTAACTTATCTATGGAAACACTCTATTCAAACACATTGTATATTTTTATGGTATAAAAAGTACATTGTCTCATTTTTTAAACTTTAATTTTAATAATTTATATCTTTATTTGTTTCTTTTCTTTTCTTTTAAACATTTGAGGACTACTTAAAACCCTTTAGATTGTCTCTCATATGGATACTATACTATACTATGCTATATAATATACAAAAGTGTTTTGGCCATTATTAGGTTCAAATATTTAAAGGTCATGAATCAAAATCTATTATTCCATTTCCCTTGTTTTAGTCCAGTGGCCTTCATTGCATAGTTAAAACATACTAAAATAATATAATATGGATTTCAATTACTATTCATTAAAAAATTTAATAAAGGGTTCTATTAATAATATTGTTAATATGGTCATTGACTACTTCTCCCATCTTATCTCTGACTATGCTCCTCCGCCTTTATCATATTCTAGTCACACTGGCCCTCTTTCCATTTCTCAAATCAGCAAGCCCCATCCTGCTCTTTGGACCACAACATATGCTGTTCCATCTATCTGGAACTCTCTTCTCCCAGATCTTCACAGCTAGAGCTTTTCTATCATACAGGTCTCAGCTTAAGGGTCACATATTCAGATATGCTTTTGCTGAACATTTTCCTTAATATGAACCAAATTTGAAATCATTATTTATTACATTTTTTGTTTTATTTTTCTACCACACCCTAAAATAAATTTGTTTATTTGTCCACTTATTTTCTGTTGAAGAAGAAGAAGAAGAGGAGGAAGAGGAACATGAAAAACATGGCCATTGTTTATTTTCTTCACAGTGTCATATCACATAAAACATTACCTGAACTCTGGTGTATCTGTCTAAAACATTTATTAAATTAATGAATGAATGAATATATAATCCTGGTATCTAAACATAAATTTCCTAGAATGAAATGCAGATTAAAAAACAAGAAATGTTAATAAAAGTATTAAATATTGTAACAAACATTTTTTTTTTACCTGCTGTAGGAGCATTAAGAATGAAACAGTTTCTGCTAATGGAAACTTAGAAAAGCTTCATAAATGCATTAAATACATGAGGTGCACCTTAATAGTAGGATAATTTATATAATTTTTTCATCCATGCTAGGAAGCATTTAAGAGAAACAGGGGAACAACAAACAGAAACTGAAAAGTAATGGTTGAGGGGGAGGTGTGGAAGAGAGCAGAGAAACTGAAAAGGAGAATATTTTGGTATAACATGAGGTCAAAAAAATTATAAATTGCCTAAAAAGGAGTGTAGATTTTATTCTAAAGGCAGTAGTTTCCATTAAAAGCATGTGAATGGCAAGACAACATCTATGTTTTTAAGATGGAACTTAAATATTCAATATTTTGTAAAAATTCCCTTAGTTAACATAAGCAGACTTGAGAGTGGAAAGAATGAAGCTGGGTAGGAAGATAAGGAAAGAGGTAAGGAATGAGATGTAAAGTCATCTTTCTTCATAACAAAACTAGCTTTATAGGACAACTGGTCTTCATCTATTATTACAATCAGTCTCTTAGACTGCATGCAAAGACAAAAGGATTAAAACAAAGACCTGAAACTTCTGGTCTGTGTGGGAAGAAAAGGTGAGGGAATGCAAAAAGAAAGTCTCGGAGTTCAAATGAATGGAATAACAACAAAGACAACATTTTTTAAGCAAACAGCAAAAGAATAAAAAATAACAACAAAAAAAAAACCTATTCTGATGAAGAGAGAGAGAACTCATGGAAAGCCAGACTGCTCTAACCTGTTTTAGACCTTCTGGTGACAGATAAACCACTTGCATGCACTGACACATAAATACTCAATATGTTTTTATAGAGCAATGAATGTATATAATTTCTTTGCCCTTTTCCAATATAGGGGAAGACAACAAAAAACAAGTAATTCTCCACATTTTTAGTTAAATCAATGAAATATGCAAATCTCTCCTATGGATTTGTCAATTTCATGTTCTATTTTAAACATCTTTTACTTAAAATTTCACTGGAATTGGTGAATAAAAATCCACTATTGGGGTAGATTTTCTGGTTAGGACTTAGGATACCTAAGTCAGATAGGGACATAAACAAAGAAAAGAGCATCTGGGATTGTGCATTAGCTTGGGAAGCAGGACTCTGTATTACTGTCTTTCATACTCCTAAGAAATGCTCTTTACAGGCTGAGTATAAAGTGGTCCTTTCTCCCTCTGTTAAAATGCAGAGCTGTTCTGTTCTGCTCAAACAACTTTTTGCAATAATGGCTTTACCAGTGAAAGTGAAGAATAATTCATCTAATTGAAACTTAGAATGCTATAGATAGGCAGAAAGTAATTACTATGATACAAACTAGCCAGGTTCCTGGGAATAACATTCATATCTTTATGAAAAGTGCTATGAAATTATTCCAGACCATGAGCATCAGGACATCCATTTACATCTTATCTGCACCTCTCAGAGTTCCACAGGATGCATAAATAGGAGTAGAGTAAATAAGAACAGCAAGGTAATCCTCCTATTACATTCGGCACTGGTGAAATCCTACTGTGTCTAGTTTCTCACCCCAGAACATAAGAAGGATGAAGTGAGTGCAGGACAGAGGAAGAGAAAAAAATTGAAGTGTTAGAAAGGGGAATTCTAAGAAGGGTTAAAAGGATTTATATTATTTCGACTGAAAAGAACAGGTTAAAGGGTCGTTATTAATAGTCTTCAATGAAGAGTTATTCCAAAGATTGTGGTGACCAGCTATTTCCCACTTTTGTTGAAAAATAACAGAGAAAAATGAATTTTAATAGCAAAACAAGGGAGGGAAGAAAGAAGCTTTTGATAATAGAAACGGCTGTTCAACATTAAATGAGTTCCCAAGAGATTTCAGAACATTGAAATTGCGGAAATCTTTTTTAAAAATAGAATTTTAAATCTGTGAGGCTTGGAGGTCAAGGGAAGGACAAAATGACCCTTTAAGATGATTTCCATGACTGAAATTCAAAGACTGTTTTATGAGGGAGGACAGGACATGCATTATTCACTGAAAGGGACTGTGTAGCTAGGGGAAATAAGTATAAAATGCACGCAAATGTGGCATCTCTTCTTGAAGTTATTTACCAAATTAGATTATACTAAGATTTTTCTTCATGTAAGGGTGAGGGAAGCAGTTTATTTTTCCTCTCTATTTCTCATAACATATACATGCCAAAATATATACATATGTGTGTGTATATATATATATATATATATAATATATGTATATGCTTTTCAGAAAAAGGAGAGAAAATAAATTACTTCCAACAATGAGATATTTTCCTCTCAAGATAAAGTTCTTGCTGATTCATGTGAGTTGGAATCTCCCACATTATGTAGCAGAAATAAATAAGGGGAAATCTTACATAACTGCTAACTTAACCCATCTCTGGCAATGTTGGAAAACTTTGGATTTAAAATATAGACTAAGGCTTCTCAACTTTAGCATGCATATAAATCAGCCAGAGGCTTATTAAAAATGCAGATCCATGGGTTAAACCCTCACAGATTCTGATTCAGTTGGTCTGATTCAGTGGTCCCAGGAATCTCTATTTTCAGCAAAATCTCAGATGATTATAGTGTAGATTGTCTGAGGTCAACAATGTCAGAAACAATAGTCTAGAAACTTTGGTTGTGGTTCATATATACATTATTAAACATTTTTGTTGTAATAAATATATACATAAGTGAACTATTCTATGAATATTAAGTTATAAAATCATAACAGAAAAAATCATTTGTGATTAAAATCACTTTTGAAGTTCCTTTAAATCATCCATAAATTACAGTGTAATGTGTGATATAAAAACTTGCATAGTATTTATAATATTAATATAACTACAATCTATGGCTTAAGAAGTACTTAAATATACCAAGGCAGATACAACTGAAAACAATTTTGTTTTCAAAGCATTAGTATTCTAGATTACATCAAACTAAAAGGTTTCTGCACCTCAGTGGAAACAATCAGTACAAGGAAAAGACAACCTATGAAATGGAAGAAAGTATTTGAAAACCATACATCTAATAAGGGGTTTGCTATGGTCTGAATGTTTGTGTCCCTTGGAAATTCATATGTTGAAACTAATCCCCAGTGTGATGATATTAAGACTTAGGACCTTTAACAGTGATTAGATCATGAGGACTCTCCCTTTATAAATGGGATTAGCACTCTTATAAAAGAGTCCTGAGGAAGCCCAATTGTGCTTTTATCCTTCCACCATGTGAGAGGACACAGCTAGAAGAAACATCTATGAGGAATGAGTTTTCACCAGACACCAAATCTGCTGGTGCCATGATCTTAATCTTTCCAGCTACCAGAACTGTAGCAATAAATTTCAGTTGTTTATGAATCACCTTATCTAAGGTATTTTGTTATGGCATCCTGAACTGACTAAGACTGTGTTACTATCCAACATATATAAGAAATTCAAATGATTCACTAGCAAAAAACCAAATAATATGATTCTAAAATGGGCAAAGGACCTGAATAGACTTTTGTCAAAAGAAGACATACCAATGGTCAATAGGTATATGAAAAAATGCTTAATATCACTAACCCTTGGGATAATGCAAATCAAAATCACAATGAGTTTTCACCTCACACCCGTTAGAATGGTTATTTTCAAAAGACAAAAGATAACAAGTATTAGTGGCGATGTGTAGAAAAGGGAACCTGTGTACACTACTGATGGGAATGTCATTTGGTGCAGCCATTACTGTAAATAGTACGGAGGTGCCTCAAAAAATTAGGAGAAATAATAGGCTATACCATATAGCCCAGGTGTGTTCTAGGATATACCATCTAGGTTTGTGTAAGTACATTGACACAATGATGAAATAGCTCAATGACACACTTCTCAGAACAGTATCCCTATTGTTAAGCAATACATGACTGTATGTGTGTTTAAAAAGAAGAAAACTCTACCATTTGCGACGACATGGATGAAACTGAAGGACGTTATGATAAGTGAAATAAGCCAGACAAAGAAAGACAAATACTGCATAATCTCACTTACATATGGGATGTAAAAATGTTGAACTCAGAGAGAGTAGAATGGTGATAGCCAGGGGCAGAGGATTGGGAGACAGAGGGAGGTGTTGGTAAAAGGGTACAACATTTCAGTTATACAGGATGCATAAGTTCTGGAGATCTAACATAAAGCACAGTGACTATAATGAATAATACCTTATTGAATACCTGAAATTTGATAACATTCTTAAGTGTTCTTACCATACATACACAAAAATGATAACTGGGAGGTGACAAATATGTTAATAGCTTGATTATTGTATTTTACAATATATATATACATACATCAAACATGTACACTTTAAATATATGCATTTTTATCTGTCAATTATATCTCAATAAATCCAGAGAAAGCATGATTAATATTCACAAGACACTACCATTAAACCAATTAGCAAATTTCTAACTACGAATATTAGAAATTCATTTTAGAAATGTTAGAAATTCATTGTAGATAATTCTAAAATGAATATTCTTGCCAACAGAGTTAATATTAATCTTATGTAACTGCACATGATAAAAGTTCATAGTGTGTTTGCATGTTTTAAATTAGATAATAAATGTGAAAATATCTAATACAGGGTATGGTGCTTTGAAGATGCTCAGTGTTTTTTTCTGAATTTTGAAATTAAATTTTGCTTAATTATAATAACAAACAGATTTTTCCTTTGAAATTCTGTGAAAAAAACGTAAACATTTTTACCCTCATAATATGCTGAAATAAAAAAGAAAAAAAAGAATTTGGTATCTAGCTTCTCAACCCCCCAACATTACTTTCTTATCATAATCTACTCTTTCCCAACATCTCTTTAATGCAGTGAGAGACAGGTTTCATGATATGTTAATATTAGGTTCTCACCACAGAGGTAGATTACAGAAGTGATCAATTTATGATAAATTAAATGCCCAGCTGATGTGATTTTTCTGTAATGACATCTGGTCATTTTCCATTTTGAGTCTGTTTTATCAATTACAGAGTTTAGACTGTATGAACTCAAAATATTATTGCCAGATTTAAATTTCCATAATTCTAAATAGTTTTTATATTCTTGTTTGTTTTCTCCCAAGTTACAAACACCAGGTGACCACTTCTAATGCCCACTCAGACAATTCATTTCTTCTTTCTGAACCAGACATCAAAAGGCAGTATGGAAAAGTAGTAAAAGTCATGGTTATTAAAATAACTTATACCTAGATTTGAAAATTGATGATGACATTTAGTAACTGTGTCACCTTGAGAGAAGTTATTAAACCTTCTCAAACTTGTTTTTCTCAATTTAAATGGGTAAAATATTGCTTACTCTTCACAGATGTCAAAAAAATCAAACACTATAAAGAACTTACTATAATGCATGGGATATAATAAGTATTCACCAATTGATAAATGTTAGTTTAATTGTCCTATCCTGAAATGGTAATTAACATGTTTGTTAGAAGTGCCTTCTTTCTAACTTTTGCTTACTCGAGAATCAAAAACACATCACAAAAAAATCAAGAAAAATCTCTACAAAATTGAAATGTCAGAAATTCATTTATCAGGAGAATGTTCACACTTGTTAACAAAAATTTACTAAATAGAGGTCTGCCTACTATTAAAAAAATTATGTTTGAACTTTGTAAATATTTGAATTGAATATATCACATTTTTCTTGCACAAAGCAAGATTTAGAAAATCTTTTAATAATTGTTTATCTCTCTTAAAGTAATTTCACATAAGAAAAAAAATCTCATAGCCTGGTCCTGACCTTATGTTACTCCTGTTTCTAAGAAAATAGAGTTGATTATTTACATTAATAATAAAAGAAACTTTATTGCATAAATTATGATGAAATTCAAACACAAAAACAATAAAACCATTGTCATTCTGAATTTTCTTCCCAGGTTCATCAAGTAAAGATGTTGTAAAAAAATTGAAGTTCATTACAAAAGAATAATATATTCCTCCAAGTGTGTAGAACAAAATATTTTTTTAATTTTTTTAATTTCAGCATATTATGGGGGTACAAATGTTTAGGTCACATGTATTGCCTTTGCCCCACCAAAGTCAGAGCTTCAAGCATGTCCATGCCACAGACAGTGCGCACCACACCCTTTAGGTGTGTGTATAACCATCCCCTCTTCCCCACTCCCATCTACCTGACACCCAATGAATGTTATTACTATTTGTGCACTTCAGTGTTAATCAGCAAATACCAATTTGTTGGTGAGTATATGCGGTGCTTGTTTTTCCATTCTTGTGATACTTCACTTAGTAGAATGGGCTCCAGCTCTATTCAGGATAATACAAGAGATGCTTTGAAATTTTGAAGATTGCTTTTCTAGCAAGGAAAATTTGTAAAAATTCAGAATTATTCTGAATAAATTCTCTAACTTCTAATGCTTGTTTGGCATGAGCAATGATAATATATACTCTATTATCCATTCTTTTTAGAAAAAAAGGTTTTCTATTCTCATCGATTCTGATTGCTAAAAAGATTTTATATATGTATATTTGACTTATCTGCTTTTATGGAATTAGCATACAATGATAGACACTAAAATTAATTTGAGCACAACTTAATTACTGAAGATTAAGAAAGCACTTTAAGATGTTCTATTGTGCTGGGTTATCATTTAAAAATTATTAATTATTATGATTAGGAATTTCTATTTAAGAGTCCTAGAAAGATTTTTTTCCTGTCTATTTTCTTATTTTTTTACTCAGTTCTCATTCTTTCCATTAGTATTCTAAATTCATCAATCCCCAACTCTCTGGAAACTGAGTCTCCAGTTTATCTCATTCCCTCTTTAACATTTCTATCAGCCTCTCCTCAAAGTACACTTTTTTTTCTCTACTGTAAACTTCTTTTATTTTATTTTTATTTGTTTGTTTTTATTTTAGCATATTATGGGGGTACAAGTGTTAAGGTTATATATATTGTCCATGCCCTACTATAAACACATTAAGGAGATCTTCAATTATAAGCACATGGAGGGAAGCAGAGTGGAGGGCATTGAATTTTCTCTCTCTTTTACTGCTCTCTGGTTTTCTTGCAGTGACAAAACTGTTCAAGACATGATATACTTCCATTATTTCCTCATGCTTTCACCCCATCCATTACCTTTTCAATACATACAATCTGGTCACCTCTCTAGAATCTTCTTTCTCATAAGTTTCTATTCTCCTTATTGGCGGCTTAATCTTTCAAAAGCATTGCTTTCAAAAGCATCCTGCTCAGTAGTCTGCAATAGCATCCTATTACCTACTGTATCAGTTGAAAATCTTTCTGTCTAGTTTTCAAGACTCTCCATGATCTGATTTAACTTATCCCATTGAAAGTGGAATAAGCAGATATTTTCTAATACAGACACAAAATTACAGTCAGTCCAGTATTTTCACCATCACCTCTACACATAATATTTCTTTTTTACATTGCCCCCTTAATGCTCTTTCTTTTGAAATATTTCTTACCAATTCTTTTCTACATATCCTTCATGGTCTGCCTAATACATCATCTTCAAAGACATCAGAAGCTTTCACTTATATTTTATTCTCTTTAATTTATTCAGTATTCAGTTGCTTCTACTTGTTTTAATTCATAACAATAAATCTCTAACTAAATATTTTTTTATTCAAAGGCAGAAATTATGCTTTTTATTTTTTCTTCTATTATTTATTTTAATCTATAAGAACACTGAGTTCCATGTCATGAGAAAAACAACTTGGCTAGTTCCACTGACTATACACACTATAGACATCATTCATACAAACAAAAATGTTAATGTCACTCCCTAGATTTTTGAGGAAAAATGTCTACTCTACCATAGAAATGGTCCTATAATCATAGGAGATTTCCTTAAAGATTCTCACTAAAAACACACAAATTTTACTGTGTTTGGGTCAAAGTCCAATTCTGGATGAAAGTGTTGCCATATAATTATAAATATACAAATATAAAGAATTATTTATATGTGTGTATTTAAATATGTGTGTGCTTTTCTGTTCCGATATCCATGGATTTCCTATTTGTATATAGAAATAAAATATTAAATTAAAGATTTTTCAACAGTAAATCTTAAGAACTCATAAATTTTAGACATATGTAAGCAGCTACTGAAACCCTCTTCCCCCAACCTGGAACCATTCATAGTATAAAAGAGATCTGGATAAAGAATACCCTCAAATTCTTTCTCTGCAGAATGTAGTCATTTCCTATATGGAGGAGCTCATTTCCAGTAGGAGGTCCTCAACTTACTCTTCTTTCAGCACCCTGCTCAGGTTCAGAAATGTCAGCATGAGCACCTATCCACAATCAGTGATTTAGAAAAATAAAAAAATAAATCTCAAGATTTGGAAGCCTTGCACTATAGGAGACTAATGGTCTAAAAGAATTGATGGTTTTATAGGTGAGTATCTTTTTGCCAAAAAGTATCTCAAGTACAGAGGGAAATAAATTTCTTTGCTTATTATAATAAATTACCTACATAATTTAAACATACTTGTCTCTTTAACAAAACATAGAAGGTCAATTTTGTGCCAACTATTTGGAAATATATACTACAAATATCTCTAGTCTCAGGTTAATTTTCTTAAAACTGATTTTGGCAACCTTCTTACATTTTTGGGTAAAGTAATGTGGATATGAATTAGCATTTCAAACTCCAATAATATAGACACATTATATTGATAGTGCTGTTAGAATATAGACATGAAAATGGTATTCTCATTTTAACTATTCATAAAGATAATGCATATCATTTTCTAATATTTGAGGGAGTGTCATTTAATGTATACATTTTGAATTCAGAGATATTTATGTCTGTATAAGGATTAAATTGGAACATTTCTTACAGCTTTGTTCTGTTGTATAAATTTTGTCTATGACATTATTTTGGTTGGTTACAATTTTTTGTATACTGTATTAACATTTCAAATAAAAAACACATTGTGACACTTTGTGGAAATCAGCCTATTTTTTCACTGGAAAAAAATAGAAATGAAGAAAAACTTTTTATTTTCTGTCAGTCTAGAAATGTCAAATGTGAAACAGGGTCCCTAACTTGTCCTTAGAGAGGAAATTCTGCTTCTAGTAGAGGGTATAGTTCAGGGGAAAATAAGGACATTTCTTCTAGAAGACAGGCTGTTCTCTGTCAGATACAAATGATCCCATGAGAATAAAGAAGGAGATGATTAAAGGGAAAAAAGAATTGACCTGTTATGAGACTAAAGTAATGTCTCAGATGTCCTGCTGTTTAGATCCTACATTTATGCTCTTGAAATTGAGCAGCCCTGACTTGTGTCATTCTGTAGGGTTTAGGCAACTGAGAAAGTAGGAGAGTTAATCTGAGAAAACAGGAATATGGAAATGCTCAGGGCAGAAAACATTCTGCCTTCATTACCTGCAGAAAAAGGAAAGAAAGCATTTAAATTAATACAGTCTTTTCTGTAGCAAGTTTTTCCTTTTCTTCATTCATACGCTTCTATTCACCTATTTCTTTTTCCCTTTCACAATTTGGGATTTCTTTGTTCTTTTGTGCAAAAAGAAAACAATAAAAATAAAAACAAATTTGGTATTCATGTAGTATTCATCCCTTGAAAATAAATGAGCATCACCTTACTATATGCCTTCTAATGAATTCATCAATTTAGCTTACGTTTCTATTGGAAATTACAACATGTCAACTATGAAAAATGCCCCTTATTTATAAAGCAAATTGTTTACATTACAAACAGACTTAGAAAAGGAAGCAATTCCACAGCTTCCAATTCAATGAAATGAGAGATCCCACCATAACTTGGTAGCCTGAAAGCAAACTGCAACCAATATTGCAGAAGTTTTAGGTTCAAAAACAGTAATAGTAAAGTTTCAGACCTTACTTTTAGACCAATTTCAAGGTAGCATTAGTTAATAGTATTAAAAACAAGCACCACATGTACTCACCACCAAATTGGTTTTAACTGAGCAACACTTAAATGCACATATAGTAACAACATTCATTGGGTGTCAGGTGGGGGGGAGGGGATGGATATATACATACCTAATGTGTGCGGTGTGCATCGTCAGGGGGATAGACATGCATGGAGCTCTGACCCAGGTGGGGCCAGGGCAATGTACATGTGACCTGAACATTTGTACTCTCATAATATGCTGAAATTTAAAAAAATTAAAAAACAAAAAAATTATAATAAGCTGACTACATAGGCTGTATTTTCTTCTTCATAGTGCTTCCATTAAATCATCTGACTTATTCTCATGACGTATTTCTATAAGGAAAAACAAATCAGATATTGTAAAATTTCAGTCTAGACTTTACTGAACAACTTTGAGAGGATCCTATAACATTCTGGTGCTGAGATCTGTAGGATTATAGCCAGCTGGCGACATGCCAGGTAGGCCAACAACAGCTGGGATATCTAATGGACATCTTAAAGCGGAGAGAAGAATTGGCTTTATAGTGAGGGTAGAGTAGGTGATTGCCAAATGCAATGTGTCTGAGGGATGTTTATTGAGGTATGTCTATATATTATATAATATTACATGTTATTATATAACATATAATAATATATTTGCATATTCTGCTTTGATAGAGGGTGCTTTCATATATTAAAATTAATATATGAACATTTATATAAACAATATATAAATATTTATTTTATATTATTAGCATTAACATGTGAAATTATTCCTTACCGAAGTACAATATGTTAGGAAATGCTAATTGTTGTTAATATTAAACTAATGTTATTAATGCTAATACATGAAAGCAACCCATATCAGATATATGCTGATATGTACAATTTCAATATAAGTTGAGGTTTAGGCAACAATATCTTGCAGGTATTGCCCTACATTTAGTACTTCAAGTAATGCAGTTGCTGCCCTACTAGTTACATGTTCATTTATGAATAGTTACAAAGATCTTAGCATGAATTATTTCACCAATGCTTTTATTAATTGCTAGCTTGAAATGGAAGAGAAACACATCAGTCAGTTTTAGATGTGGAAGATTAAGTTAAGATTTTAATATGAATTTCATAATCAAGCTACTATTTAATAGGTCTGAAGGAGAAAGAAACATAGAGAATCAAGGACATTTAGACAAAGGCAAGTGTTCTCCACAATTCTACAGAAATGGCAGCAAAGCATAGAAGGGATTTCAGTAAGGAAAAGGAAAATTTATCGAATATGAAGACAAACCAGGATATTTTTCAGAATTTTGCATATTATTAGAACTAGAAATGATATGTTATCACCTCTGGATTTTGTAGATTGTTCCAGGCTTTATCCTTGGGGACTTAATTTTAATTTAATTTAATTAATTTATTAATTAATTAATTTATTTTTGAGTCAGAGTCTCACTCTGCTGCCCTGGCTAGAGTGCTGTGGCATCAGCCTAGCTGAAAGCTACCTCAAACTCCTGGGTTCAAGTGTTCCTCCTGCCTCAGCTCCCTAGTAGCTTGGACTACAGGCACGTGCCACCATGCCCGGCTAATTTTTTCTATATATATTTCTAGTTGGCCAATTAATTTCTTTCTATTTTTAGTAGAGACAGGGAATCACTCTTCCTCAGGCTAGTTTCCTGACCTTGAGCGATCCTCCCGCTTTGGCTTCCCAAAGTGCTAGGATTATAGGCGTGAGCCACCACTCCTGCCCTTTTTAAAAATATTTTTATCTAGAGTTATTACTGTAGATAAAAAAGAAATTGCTCTCTGGTGGGCATATAGAACCAAACCCTCTGGTCTAAAACAATGTCCATGTATTTTGGAAGTTTGCCTAAACAGAGGGACAGTCCCTAGATAACGTAGCCTGTGGTAGCCACTATTCAAGAGGAGTTAGTGATAAAAACTAAGCATACTATCCTTAGGGATAGCTGAACTATTACAAGATTATTTTAGGTCTAGCAAAAAAGATTTACAAATAGTTTGTCTTAGTTTTATCTAAACTATAAGGAGTGAATAGGTGAAAGGTCAAATATATCAAAAACCATATCTCCTTTCCAATTACTTAGTACAAGAAAAAATTTCACAATGCTATGTCAATTTACAAATGAAGACACTTATCTAGGAAAAGGAAGTCACTTGTATCTTCTCTAGCAGAAGCTAGTTTATTTATTAGTTCACTAAATGTGATCTAACTTTTTTCTATATGTTTGCTATGCCTATTAAAAGATAGAGCTTTTCTTCTCATGCTGTCAAGTCTTCCTCATACTAAATTCTCCCTAATTATCTCTCTCTCTCTCTCAAATATTTTCCTTCTACAATTTTCTTTTTTTAATGTCAAAGGAAGCTAACATAAATTAAACCTGGAATCTCTTTAGGCAGAGATCCAGAGACAAACTATTTATCCACCTAAAATGTTCAGGAGTGATATACTTTAATTTTCAATATAACGTTACTCCCAATCCCATCATAATATGATAAACGTTTATTTAGCCCTGAGGCTGAATTCTGGCTCAACCAATTCTCTCTTTGAGAGAATTCTCTCTCCTTGTTAGTAATGTCACCCAAAGGAAGCCAGTTAGGGTATCTGAATATAAGTTCACGCACCCATTGAAATGGGGATATACATCCCCTTCTTAAGTTATGAGGATAAATTATCAAAAATGGAAATACCTAGCATAACCCTAAAACATTAGGTGCAAAGTCAATGGTGGCTTTTTCTCTTTGCTTTAGTTAGAGGGGAAAATAGCATATGCTTTGAAGGGTCAAGGTGATATGATAAGAGATTTAAGTTTAAAATGAGGACAAGTTAAGTATGAGTGCTATCATTTCATATCTGTTAACCTCAGACAAGTCATTTAAAATCTCCAAGTCTCATTTTTTTATATGTAAAACATAATAACTCTCTTGTTTTTATTATGAGACTACTAGAAGAAAAACATATATAAATACTTTTGAGAGCATTTTAAAATATAAAGCTTTACTATTGTTACCTCTTCATGTACTAATTAATCTGCTCAGCATTTCTGTGGCTATAGTTAGAAAAATAGAGCATTGGTTCTCAAGGTCTTAAAAGCAAGCATCCAAAGGGAGATTTATTTGTGAGAAAAATTAGGTAACACAATGAAGTTAAACTGAGAGTGTTAAAAAATTTATAAACTCTTGATGTCATGGTAATGTTCGGCTAGGGTCATCTTTTTGGCACATAAAATCTATTATTAAAGTCTATTAATAGCACAAAATCTGTAGCTCTGAAAAGGACTTTCTCATAACAAACTGCTCACATACATCTGTAGTTCCTGAGCGAAGTTTTTTATTTTTCCTAGTTACATAAAAATCTAGAAGCTATCTTTCTCTCTTTGATATCTGGCTGTCAGTTTCTGGGACTCACTGTGCTGGAACACTATCTCAGCGCATCAACAACTACTACATTTCCAGATCTTCAGCATTTATCACTCGTGACATCTCTTGGGGCTATTGCCTGTACTTGCTTTTGGTCCCTGTGTATTAAATTGTCCAAGCATTTATTAGGAGCCAAAGCAGAGGTAATGCCGTTCTACAGATACCGTGAGGTCCCAATCCACGTAAACATCTGTGCTGAATTTTTGCCACAGGATCTTACATTGATTACTAGCTGGAATAAATCTCAAAATATTGTGCTCTCTAATGAGAACTGGAACATGGCTTTAACACCAAAGTAGAAAACAGAGGTGCTATAAAATTATAATTCATGTTTAGAATAAATTCATCTGCATTCATTTCTGGAAAGAAGATCATTCTTGGTTTTTTAATTGTTTTAAGTATAAAGCTTTATGAAGCATAATGAGAAAACTCATTTGTTTCTATAATATAAATACATCATTTGATTTCAACAGAGACATCTCTGGCTTGTATACATACCATCTATGTTATACAGAATATGATATGTTTGCTTTATATTTCTTGTCAAATTTTCCTCAAGTTTTTTGTAATATATTAGTCCATTCCAATTACATTTTAGGATTCTTAGAATTGTAACTCTTAAAAATCATCTGGACCATTCCTTATAACTTTACACCAAAAAAAATTGAGGCTTATAAAGAAGTGATTTACGCAAGACTATTCTTCTAGTTAGTAAAAACTTGTTCTTAATTTCTAGTCAGTATTGCTTTTACTGCAAAATACTGCCTGCTTGAGGACAGAAATCATTATTTATTATATTCAAAGTTATTTCCTTTTCTTTCCTATATTCTTCCCTCTTTGTCATGCCAATAAAGATAATAAGTATATTTTTGGTTTCTGTGTGCATATATATATATGTGAGGGAGTGCATATATATGTGCACACACAGATATATATATATATATATATATATATTTCAAGATATTATTGAAGGCATGATTTATATAATAGGAAATAAAAATGTGAGATTAATAGATAAAAAATTTAGATATAATTTTAATTAAAATCTGTGGAAGACAGATATGAGAACTTTTTGTAATATTGACAGATAAAAATCTATTAGAAATCTTCAATGATAATTTATTTTTATAGAACAAGTACTATGATAAGTGCTTTTATTATCTCATTTTAATCTCAAGATAATTCTTGTTAGGTTTTATTTTATCATTCCTTTTTGCAGAAGAGAAAAGTAAAGTGCTACATGACTTCACAGTTAAAGTATATATGAAATTTTAATATTGTAAATATTAAGACATATATTACAATGGATTTTACATGTTTATGAGATTTAAAATGCATAGCACATGTATATCATATATATAGTAATTATCACATATTGCTATTAGTATAACTCTTTTTGTTCATGTAACTCATATGTTTCTATATTCTAAGATCCTTAAGAGAAATAATATGGCATCTGAGAAGCCACCTAATTAAGAGCCAGTCAAAAAATTAGCCTGCAATAAAAACTAAACCAATAAATAAATAAATGCATTAAATAACCAGGATTTGTCATAATTGGGGTAAATAAAGAACTGCATTGAGATGGCTAATCTATTTTCCTCCTTATAAAACTACTGGTATTAAAAATTTCCAGCTCCAAGACAAAAAATAATTTTCTTTTTTACCTGTAACTCATCTTCGATAGGCTTATAAATATTGATTTACATAATTTTCCTATTATAAAAGCCAATATGAATCAAATTCCTTTTGTGTTTTCTTTACTATTTGTATTTTACCTCATTAGAAGATTGAGGCCAGTTTGAAAAGCTTTTATATAAGATAACTTTCATTTAATTACTTCAGAGACTAATGGCTTAAACCAAAATAGAAAATATAGAATTAATGAAATAAAGAAACATTTTCAATAAATTACTATATCTCATTTATCTTTACAATTCCATAATATGTCCCAAATTTGGCTTATATATCCCCCAAAATACAGTTAACCTGTCATCTATACCTAGGACAGACATATTTAAATGTTCTTATTAAAATGATAAATCTACAAATAATATTCTTCATCTGATCCTACGAAGGTATGACATGAACACTTAGTTGAGACACAACCTAAGGATTCTAAGCATGCCTTTCCTCTAACAGATGGAATATGTACTACTGATGTTACTCAAAAACTTTTAACAGTTATAAGTTAGGGCAGAGCAGTGGAATGAGAAGTGTTATTCATTCCTGCTCTCAAAATGTATGATATTATCTCTTGTTTATATTGTGAGGTCTTTTACTTCCATAGAAAACATTTAATTTAACTTGTATTAGTAAAGCAAGATATAAATAGACCTGATAACTTCTGAAGACATGAATTTAAATTATTTCTTTAGCTGGGGTTCAAAATTAATTTTGCAGATCTCTAACTCAGGCACATTTGATACATTTCAATACCATATTCTGTTAATGTAATTGTCAACATCTGAAAAGAAATTGAGAACTCATGAAGGAATGTTTCTCTTTTACTAGAGTTAATTGAACAAAGCTTTTCCTAAGATTCATCTCTAGTTCCTACCAACCCTGAGCCTATGATTAGCAGAGATATGTCATAGCAGAATTTTATCTCTAAGTCCTATTGTAAAGAAACTACCACTTCTCACTACATTGCTACATTGTTCCTATTTTAAGGTAGGACCATCAGTCATAACTTCCCTTCCGTTTCATTAGGAATGGATTTATTTCCTGCTTTGCTGACACTGCTGGATACAGAAAAAGCCCCAGGTATTAACAGCAATGCAAACAATTATGTGTATCATTCTGTTATTAAAATTGTTATATTAAAATAAAGATACTACAAAATAAATATTCCTTCTTTTATAAAACATAATTCTTAAAACAAAAATACAAAATGTTTGTGTTTTAATTCACTTAAAACATCTCTCTTTAAAGAAAAAGGGCACATACATTAACTTCACTGAAATAAAGCACATTTCTTTAAATTACCTTCAGGCATTCTTAAAAGACCCGAACCACAGGCCATCCTATGATGCCCTAGTGTCAGGTTCTGTGAGTTAGCCAGTTACATTGTAACAGTACAGAAATATGAGGCTGGTGCACAGAACTTCCATGAGGCAACAGCACACTTTTCAATTGTGTTCAAAAACTGGATCTCTTATAAAAAGAAATGTAATTTACTAGAAAAAAAATATGTATATATATGACAGCAGGGTTCTGCATGAATTTTAAATAGAGTTAAAGAGGTGTGCAGAAATAATTTATTTCTAAAAAATCGTTAAAGGTACATATCCTCTAAGCCAAAAGCCCTACCCTTGCCTCCATATGTCAGCTCCATTCATAACTCAAAGTTCTGATGTAAACTGAAAGCAAGCATCAGATACACACAGTGAATAATTTTTTCTATGCATTTTTGTCACATGATATTATGGTCTTTTGACTGCCACATGGATTGTACCATGTAACAGTTAAAATAACAAGGTACCACAGAAGTAAAAGTACAATAGAACTAAACACAATTAATTCATACACAATAACAACACTTTCTTTAGTGTTGTTTAGTGTAGCTTACAGTTACTACAAGGTTGCATTTTCTGTTTGTGTAATACAAATATGATTAACTCTATAACTTTTTATTTTCTCTTTGTTGTGCTATAATACTTCATATTACATTATTTTCCTCTATGTTATATTATATATTATATATAAATAATACTATTTATATTTGATACAGACTTCTACCAAAGTCTTCATTATGTATTACTAATAATACTTTTCCTAACTCTATGGAAGCTATATCCAATAAATATTCAAACTATCACTAATTTTGAACATTTTAAAGCTCCTTAAATTCTAAAAAATATTCCAACTGTAAAAATATGTCCTGTTTACTACGATTATTATATCATTAAGTTGAATTGTGGATTCTGACACATCCAAATAAACATATATACAACTTCGTCAATACCATCTTAAAGTTCACATTATAGAATTTCATTAATTGAATAAAAACACTACATATAGAGAAATTTATTTTGCTTACATAATCTGTAAGCAAAGCTCTTAATACACACTTTATAGGTTTTATGAAGATGAACTATAATAAGTAAAGGTAAAGGTGTCACTACAGTATCATAAATCAGTTAGCATTCAACAAATATTAGATATTATTCCTTTAAAGTTCTTAGTATGGTGTCAATTCCACATAATAAGTACTTAGATATAGTATTTTACTTTTATGATACATTAATAATATACTAAAAGAAGGACTACAGGTTGGGATAAAGGTAGTTGCTTTAAAGCAGAAGTCTAGATAAGAAGGCTAAAGGATAAGCCAATGACAACAGTAACAGAAGCTGTCCATATATTAATCACAGGCTTTAAATGTGGCTGGGGGCATGCCAAATGATAACAGGTGAGTGTCTGGTCAGCAGCTTTCACATAAAATGCCTAGATGTCTGCTCTCTGAGGTAATCCTTTATTAAAATACATAATAAAGGAATGTGTGTGGTAGGCAAATCCTTTATAAGAATATATATTTTAGAATGTAGTTGATTCCAGAGTGTTGGGAGAGGGATTCAAGCAAAATAGAAACACAAAGAGCCCACTAAGGTAAATAAAGAAGTGACCTCAAAAATGTTGTAGCCTTTCTTGTGTGTTTCGGGGCATGCTGGTTATACCCTTCCAAAAAGTAAACACAATCTACCACATTATTTCTTTAAAAATGCCTAATTTTATATAATAACTATAAGGCTATTACTACCTGAAGGTGATTACCAAAACCCTCATACTGGCATTAAGCTGGACTAGAGTCTCAAATTTCCCCAAATGCAGCCTACAACAACTTCCAGATGAATATTAAAATACCAGCTTGACAATCAGTACCTGGAAGGCCATGCCAAAAGTAACTCTGGTCCCTAGTGTAATCTCTTCAAGAAGTTCCTGGATAAGTTAGGATATCTAAATTTTGGTAAAATAAACTTATGAGCCACTATTTACTAGCCAAACATTGGGTTATATATCAGATTATGCTGTGAAGTATTCAGGCCTGCTAGAGAAATATTCTTTGTGCTAAGGAAAAAAATCCCATTCGGAGTACAGATAAAAAGATGGACAGAAATTATAAATATGTATTGTGAATTTACTAAAGATCTCAACTTACAATTAAAGTTGTAAATGCTATGCATTTCCCATTACAAATGAGGGAAATATGAGAAACATTGGCAGACTGATTTGTTGGAGGGCTTTTAATCTTAAGAATGCCATTCACTTAACTCTTACATGTTTTACAAATGTTTTCTGATTCTGTGCTTTTATCTCTTAGTGTTTGTGGTAGCTATGGTGTTCTTTGGCAATCGTAAGTTTTAAATTTGATTAATTTAAACTTAAATCTATATCCTTTAGATTTCTAACATTGCTACCTTTTTAAAATAAAGTTTTCTCCATAAAATTATTTAAAAGTAATCTATATTTTATAATCGCTTTAAATTCTTACATCTTTTAACCCATCTGGCACTTCATTTGAAGTATAACTTGAGATAGACCCCCCCAAATTTTTTCTCCCAAAGTATAGATATTTTCCCCAACACCTTTATTAAATATTCTGTCTTTTTCTCATCAACTCAAAGTCATCGTATGCTATATTCACCAATATACATATATAAGATTTTGAATTCTTTCATTCATCCACTTGTTTAACTCTACACTGGTGGCATATGTTTCAGCTGCAGTCATTTTCAAGAATTTCTGATGTTTGTTTCAAAATGCTACTTGAATGAACTTTCTCTTCATTTCTATATTTTTTAAAATAAAAGTTTAACAAATAAATCTTCCAAATAAATAAACCTTAAAATGAGCATGTATATTCACCCCATACCACTTCCTTTTTGAATTTGATTGTAATTGCTTTGACTCATTGATTAAACTGAAGAAGTTAAATCCTCACATGAATTAGAGAGAAAAGGATAACTGTCATGGGCTAGGTTCACTAGGAAAGAGACTTGGAGACCAAATTGATTGCAAAATGTTTATTAATAAGAACCTTGTAAAAGGAAAGCAAAATAAAGAGCAGTGGTCAGAGAGAGAAATTGAAGTGCTGCAGTTCCAGTGACAGCTGCAGCCAAGCCATGAGAAGCTCTAGAGTTAGAATGGCCAGTCAGTGTTGCCTCATGTTTGGCTGAAAAGGCCCAATTCCCTCATCAATCAGTCACTGGGTATGAGGAAGTAGGAGAGGGACATGGTCCCTGGACAAGGTGGTTTTTGTCAGCTGTGGTGACAGCTGGAACTTGTCTGTCCATATCTCATAGCAGTTATGTCAACAACTCTTTCATAGAAGAAGAATCTTGACAGTGTACCATCACAACTTGACAATATTAATTATTTTCATCCAGATATTCATTCCATTTATTCTAGTCTTTAATTATGACTAAGAATAAAATATTATAACTTTCTTCATATAGATCTTGCATAGTTGAATAGAATTTAAGGTAGTTATGGTTTCCATTGGTATTGGACAATCCATTTTTTAAACCACATTTTCTTTCATTAGATAAAAGAAAGCTATTGATTTGTGTATACTAATCCAACAATTTTCTTTGATTTCAGTCACTCTTCTTTTTCTACTTTTGTTGTTGTTGTTGAAGCTTGATTCACATATTTTTAGTCTCTCTATAATAAATATCTTTTTTTTTTTTTGTATTTTGATTTCAGGATATTATGAGGTACAAACATTTTGGTTACATTTTATGTCTTTGCCTCACCCAAGCGAGGGTTAGAGGCTTGCCTTTCTCCTCTACAATGCTCACTGCATCCATTAGTTGTGAGTTTATGCCCCCAGCCAAGCCCCTGAATCCCTGGAGAATATTACTACCGTGTGAGCACCATAGTGTTCATCAGTCAGTGCCAATTTGATGGTGAGTACATGTGGAGCCCATTCTTCCAATCTTGTGATATCTCACTTTGGGTAATGGGCTCAAGCTTAATCAAAGAAAATATGAGGTGCTAGATCAATGTCATTTCTTATAATTGAGTAATATTCTATTGTATACATATACCAAATTTTAATAATCCACTCATGAATCCATGGGAACTTCAGCTGTTTCCACATCCCTGCAATAGTGAATTGTGCTGCCATAAACATTCGAGTACAGATGTCTTTATTATAGTGTTATTGCTGGATGGAATGGTATTTCTACTTTTAGCTCTTTGAGGTATCTCCAAATTCTTTTCCACAGAGGTTGCACTAATTCGCAGTCCCACCAGCAGCATAAAAGCATTCCTATTTCTCCACATCCTCACCAGCATTTGTTGTTTTGGGATATTTTGATAGAGACCAATCTTACTGCGATTAGTGATATCTCATTGTGGTTTTACTTTGCATTTCTCTAATGATTAGAGATGTTGAGCAATTTTTTATATGTTTGCTGGCCATTATTCTGTCTTTTTTTGAAAAATTTCTGTTCATTTCCATTGGCAATTTATTGATGGGGTTGTTTGATTTTTTTTCTTGTTGATTTTTTTAAGTTCTAGATAGATTCTTGTTATCAGCCCTTTATCAGATGTGTAGAGAGAAAATATTTTCTCCCATTCTATAGGCTGTCTTCTCTATAATAAATATCTTGAAAGATAACATTTTTCTCCAGAAGCCTGCTTAGACCTTACCCTATAGGTGTTAACCAGCTGCATTCTCAAAATATTTTTATTCTAAATGTCCTGTAACATCAGATATGATTTCTTTTGAATCTAGGCCTATTCTATATATTTTAAAATAAATTTTCTCAAATGGTTTAAAATTTTTCTAATTATTTTATTTATTGATTGCATTTGGTTGAAGAGTATGTCATATAAATACTAATTTTGGAAAAGTTTTTAGTTAACTTACGATAGACCACAAAAATATACAAATGACGGTGGGGAGAATTCTTGGTTTATCTTTCTAGATTACTAATTTGATCATATGGTGTTTTTATTCCATTATGTACCCCTAACATTAGTCGGCTGTTTGTTTCATTTTAGCAATTTTATATTTAATTCATAACTTTTAATGTTCTCTTACTGTTTCATTTTTTAGCAGCCTTCTTGTTTTTCAAATATGATTCTAACATCTTGAATAGATAAAACTTTCTATCCTATTTCCTTCATTAACACTTGTTAAATCTAACCTTGTTCCTCTATCAATTTTAAAGTATTTCTTACTGTTGGATTTTAGTGAGTCTCTTAGTGATAAAAGTGATGAAACAAAGCACAAGTGGGGAAAAAACCCAAAACTTGAAAGAAAAAAATAAAGTAATAAAAAATAAAACATAGGGAGGAAGCCAAGGTGGCCAACTGGAGGCGTGGCTTGTTGGACTGTCCCAGCTGAAGAGTAGATGGTTGGATGGATGAGAGTGGAGAACAGTGGCAGTTCATATGTCAATAACAGAGACAGACAGCAGAGGCATCTGGATACTCCCCTGAGAAGGGCTGCAAAGCTGAGAAAGAGGACAAGAGAGAAGAGAAAATAGCAGCACAGACCAAATCCATAGAGGTCCAGAACCCAGTGAAAGAGTAAGGAGTAGACTCTCCTACCTCACACAGGTAACTCTAGCAAGCAGCAGGACACAAAAACTCTCACTCCCTAGGGGAGTCCCACAAGAGTCCTCCAGAAAGCCAGTATTCTTACACCTAGACACCACCTCCTCTGCACCTCCTCCATTCCTGTCAACACAAAAAGTAATTTTGGCTCAAACCTGGCTTGTAGCCATGGCCCCACTCCCCTGCAACCCAGAGAGTGTTCTGTGCCTGTGCCAAGAAGCTGGTTTCTCTGCTGCAGGGGAACACTAACAGTGAGCCTACCACTGAGAGAGGAGCCACAGTAGTGGTATTTCATGGGATCACCCACTGGTGGGCAGGACCTGGTGCCTGTCGGACAAGAGAATAGTGCATGGATGCCACAGCTTCTCCCCTCCATAGCAACCATGATAGTGGTGGATGTTGAGAGGACTGTCTGACTATGGAGGAGGCAAATTTCCACAATGCCTGCAACTGAAAGTGGAACCATCACAGTGGCATAACCTGAGAGGTTCACCAAACCTGCTAGGGCACCTCAAATGCAATTCAGGATCAGCACTCCTCTCCCAGGCATGGTCAGGGACCAATCTTCAGGAATTCAGAGACAGGTAGATAAGCCAGTCCTATAAAACTCAACTCTTGATTGAGAAACCATATGACAAGGAAACAGTAAAAGACCTCTGGAAATATATATATATATATATATAATATATATGTAATATATATAGGCAATATATACATATATAGGCTATATATATAGGCTATATGTATAGGCTATATATATAGGATATATATATATGAAAGTACACCCCCAAAAGAAAACAATAACTTCTTACCAATAGATACCAAACTAAATGAAAATATTAAAATGATGGATGAAGAATTTTGAATATGGATTGTAAGGAAGCTCAATGAAATACAAGAGAAAATAGAAACTGAACACAGAGAAGTCACAAAAACAATGCAAGAAATTAATGAAAAATTATCTAAATAAATTGAATTATTAAAGAAAAACCAAACAGAACTTCTGGAAATGAAAAATTCATTTAAGAAATTAAAAAACACCGTGGAAAGCCTTAAGAATAGGCTAGAATAGGGAGAAGAAAGAACCTCAGAACTTGAATATAACACCTTTGAGCTAAACAAGTTCATCAAAGAGAAAGAACAGAGAAGCAAGAGGAATGAAAAAGCCTACGAGAAATGTGGGATTATGTAAACAGGCCAAACATGAGAATCATAGGCATCCTAGAGAGTGAAGAAGAAAATACACAGGAGTTGGAAAATTTATTCAAAGGAATAATCCAGGAATAATCTCTGGCCTTGATAGAAATCTAGATATTCAGATACAAAAAGCCAAAAGGACTTCCAGGAGATTCATTGCAAAGAGGCAACCACCATGACACTTTGTCATCAAACTGGCAATGCACTCAAGTTTCAGTCAACTGAATTGGGAAAGAAAGAAAGATCCACTCATTCATGAATTCTTTTAATCACTGGATAGGTACATAATGAATGTCTACTATATGCCAAGCACTGTGCTGTATGGTGGTGCTTGTCTTCATGGAGGTTACAGTCTAGTTATTCAAGAAATTAGAAATAGATGAAACAAAGGGACCATGCAATACCATTATTGCTAGGTAATGGAGAAATTAGAAGAAAACATTGAACTATCCCAAGAGTAGTCTATTTGTTACTATTACAACTATACAGCAGTCTGCATAAAATTTAGGAGTTTAAATTGAAAAATAATAGAAACTTATACATATTCTTAAAAATGAATAGCATAATTATTCTATACGAAGGAATGTAACTTTTTGTGTAAAAGTCATTTGTATAATTAAATCAAAATGCTCCTTTTTAAATTTACTACAGAATTTGCCAAATTATAAAAAATGTTAATTAAAATTATGGCAATATCAGATGAGTCCCTATTGCAATAATTAGAATTTGGCTTTTTAATTATGGCAGAACAAATTGCCTTATTGTATTACTACTCAGGAACTAATATTTGAAGACATCATTAATATCTTTCTGTTAATAATGGCAGTGAATATTACATTATATAATGTAACTATATTACATATTGAAATTATTTTCTGAGGTATTGCAAAATGAGATTGTGCTCAAAGCAAAACTTTTCAAAACTCAAATTGTGTAACTTTTTATCTATATAAATTCTGCTAAGCACTCAGAAGTACAGGTAAGAAACTTTTCATCCCAACCCAACCACTTTATACACATTCAACACACATGCTAACTGTACCATGAATTCCCATCAAATGTCTCAGACATTTTTCCTCATTTAGCCTTCTCTAATGCTGCTCATTACTCAAATCCATAGCCCATGTTTAACTCCATTCTTGGCTCCCAGACTTTATCTAGTCACCATTTACTGTTGTGAGTATAAGATTTGAATTTTTGTATAACTCAAAGAAAAGATCTCTGGCTCTATCACTCATCTCCATTCAAATTTATATAAAAGTGACCCCGCCCCTTCTCAGCCCCTAGGTCTGTTCCTAACACTTCACATTTTTAAAAAAGAGAATTAAACAGAACCCTTTACTTATTTGAATATTTAATTTTTTTCTCATTTAGAATATTTCCAAAAATATACTATAATTACAGTAATTATTTTTTTGAGACAGAGTCTTACTCTGTTGCCCAGGCTAACATGTTGTGGTGTCAGCCCAGCTCATAGCAACCTCAAACTCCTGCGCTCAAGCAATCCTTCTGCCTCAGCCTCCCAAGTAGCTGGAACTACAGGCATGTGCCACAATGCCCGGCTAAATTTTTCTATATATTTTTAGTTGTCCAGCTAATTTCTTTCTATTTTTTTAGTATACACAGGGTCTCACTCTTGCTCAGGCTGGTCTTAAACTCCAGAGCTCAAATGATCCACTCGCCTCAGCCTACCAGAGTGTTAGGATTACAGGCATGAGTCACTGCACCCAGCCCAGTAAATTTTTTAATATACGATTCCTAATTGTCCTGTAGTCATCACTTGTCCTATAGCTATTGCTTATGAATTACAAACCTGCAGTAGCTGTAATCTAGCAAGAGGTTACAAATCACAGGGGTTCAAAGATGATATTTTAGATCACAAAACAAAGACCATCCAAAGAGATATTCTCAGAATTTTAAAATTTTTGGCTGTATAACTACAAAATAAATAAATAGGTAGATAGTTTTAAATATAAAACAAGATCCTAAACCAACTTTAGCTGACTCTGTGAAAAATAATAGATGGTTCCCTTGTAAGAATAAAGAGAACAGACTTCAAAAGCACTGTAAGCTTTATTTAAAATTTGTTACAATGAAATGAGCTGGTTTTTACAAAAGGGTATTTTTCAGACAATTGAAATATATTCATTGAAGAGCCATATTTCTTTGATAATCTTTGATGAAGTCTTTCAGAAAATATTACAAATTTCACTGGTTTCTTAGGTAATTAGCATGATTATGATCCTCAATAATTATAGTGATAATATAATGATTCCTCATTTGGCATTAAGGTAGGTATATAAGAATGATATTCTTGTATTTTTCAGTGGCCTGAAGTCACTAATCTTTTTGTTCTTGTGCTTGTTTTCTACAGTTCTCTCTCCTTTTCCTTACTATCAGTCTTCCCTCCATCTCTTTTTATATTCTAGTCATTTTATTTTGCTTATAAAAGATATTACCCCACCCATTTTTTCTTTCTTCTTTCCATACCTATCCTTTACTCTTAATTTATAACTTTAATATTATAAATTATAGATTTGAAGTCACTTCATTAAAACCAATGAATATTAAGTTTCATGCATACATAAACAAATACATATCATATTAGAAAATATTAACATGTATGTCAATTAAATATATATATTTTATACATATGTGTTTTATACACACACACTTATATATGTCTCCGTGAGAAAAATCTGAAGTTGCCAAAAGGCAATTTCCCACATTTATGAAGGGTTTTGTTTGGGTTTTAGACAGTGGTGTCAGCCATAAAATGAGATTTTTGATAAATGAAGTTTCACTGCAATTATCTAATGCTATCAAATCTCACCTAATTGACCCTAATGAATACTATGAGATATGGAAAAATAAAAGAATGAAATATTTCACTTATAGAATTCATTATATTAAAAACTTAATTCCATCAATGTAAACAAAATTATATATTACCTGATTGTGTAATTTAATGTTAAAATCAAAATACTAAAAGTTTTGGCTTCATCTTAACAATATTATTTTAGCATTATTTCAACTCAGATTCAGTCCTGGCATTTTTTTGTTGCTGTTAGTCTGAAAAACATAAGCCGTCAGCCAGTCATAGACTCCTTCACTCTGCTGATTAATAGGAGTTTCTCATATTTTGTATCAGTAAATCTCTTTGGCCTGATGCAGTGCAGCATTATCCTTCATTAGGGAATCGGATTTTATGCTATCAGAGAACACTGTGGTAGGAAGGGACCTCAGAGATCATTGGTCCATTCTCTTTATTTTGGAGATTAAAAGGGGATTTTAGAAAGATGATTCCTCTGGAAAAATCTCTTGTGTTCTGATTAAAATTTATCCTTTTTTGGTCCACTTAAATAAGTTTCTTATATCTTCTTTACATAAACAAGCTCACTATTACATAAGGCTAGCTTACTGCTATTGTATTTCAATCAGGCATTACCATGTTGTGGAGAGAAAGGAAATAACACATAGTTTTTGTTTTACATTTCACACATAGTAAAGTTGTTCATAACTTAAATCTATAAGTTATAGTTTTACTGTAAGGAAGTTCTCGACTGTGCACTGTGAACTAAAATAAAATCTTAAGCCCCCTCAGGTGACTAAATGGACTCCTTGGTCAAGGGGACCCCCAAGAAAAACCTTAAAGCTGAGTTGCCAAATATGGGAAGGGAGGTCGGACGCACCTAATTGTGTCCTGTTCCTTTTGGAGTTATTTTTCCCCGACAATAGAATACAAAATCATTAACAAGGCTAAGGCCATGTTAAGACACAGGCTAAACCACACCAGCAGGTCATCAGTTTACTTAACAGATCACTTGAGTCTGAGTACATGCCCAGTATATGTCCAGTGGTTTGCCTTTAATTAACAGACTCCCTATTCTTAAAACATCACAAACCTTAAAGGAAGCTTTATTTCTTTAACCAAGTATAGGTGAAAGAATCTTTAAACCCACCTATAATTTGGAATCCCATGCTTTGAGAAGTTCTGCCTTTTCTGGCCAAACCAATGTATGCCTTTCATGTATTGATTTATGATTTTACATGTAATTCTTGTCTCTCTAAAAATGTATAAAACCAAACTGTAACCAAACCATGGCAAGGCCACTTGTTCAAGGTTTCTTAAGCATGGTTTGGAATAAATCTCTTTAAATAACTTTACAGCTTTTAAATTCTTTTCCGTTGACAGAAGAAATAAATCCTATTATGTCTTATTTCTCCTTTGTTCCTTTTTCTTTTCTGTGTTATTGGGGTAGGGAAAGGGTTCTGGGAAAAATAATTTTAGTGGTATTTCTAAGTAAAAGTATTTTTAGTGGTATCTTAAGTACATTTTTCTGACTATAAAATTATGGCAAAGTATGGCAAATAAAAAAGTATATATCTTTATATATTATGTGTGTGTATACATACATGGGTATATATAGTGATCTATTACTTAACCGGGCAGAGGTTTAACAGAATATCTTGAGAGATTTCTATTTTGTGTTTCTACTGTGCTGTATTTTTACATGAATACAGACATACATATTGAAATTGCAAGCCTGAGTACTGCCTTAAAAGAGAATTTAACAGATTTTTTTGTTTTTAATTCTGATACAACACACCAAGGACAGCCTGCAAAGTCACTCTTAAAATTTTTTCCTTCTGTATCCACCATTAAGATTTAGCTCAACTTGGGGAGAAAGAAACTATGAGTTTTAAGAAGTAAAAGGAAAGCTCACTCTGTTTTAATCCTGGAGGTGTAGAAAGGAGAAGAAATATTTTGTTGAAAAAGAGCATCAACAGCAGGGCTCTCGCTCAACTCTCTATATCAACCACTGGCAGGAGGCAACTTTGCAGAGTATCTCATAAGTAGTCTAAAACAAAATGTGATCAAGGAGGGAGATATTTTCAAATTTAGCTTTCTCCCATCCAAGTACTAACCAGGTCGGACCCTGCTTAGCTTCCAAGATCAGATGAGATTGGGTGTGTTCAGGGTGGTATGGCCGTAGACTCAACTTTATCTTTCTATAGTGATTTTACCTCCTAAATGGATTGGAAGTAAATTGAGTGCCAGAGGACCCACCATGGTGTTTGTCATGATGTGGTGAGGTGAACTCTTTCAGACCACAGGCTGGATCACAGTAGTTAGCAGCTTAATGTAAATCATTAACAAGGCTAAGGCCATGTAAGACCACATGCTGGAAAGCTTAAAAGCAGCTTAGAAGTTGAGTCAGCACTGGGGAAATGTCTGAGTGTCCCTCCATACCCATAACAAAATAAAAACAAAACAAAACAAAAACTAAAGCAACCCAATTCAGGCAGGACTACAAATGGCCCAGACCCTTCAGGAATGAAAATCGGGATCACCCACCAGGTAAAGAAACATGGTGAGCTAAAGTGCTTCCTGAAACCAGGAGGAATGTGGAATGATGGCCTCAGTTATAAATACCCGCTACGACCACACAACAAGTCACAGAAATGAAGACTGTCATTATTGTATTTTCTCCTATTTTGTTATGAATATATTTGTGTGTGTATATTAAGCAAATATTGTTTTCTTCCCTCTTTTATCCCTTTATCCTGTTATGAGGGCTATCAAGGAGAAGAGTAAGCATCACTCAAGGACTCCACCTTCTCTGGGGAAGGGATTAGTAGATTTTTGGTTGTATTCAGATTAGTTGTGTTGTATCAAGTGGAATTATGACCTTATTCTTAAGTGTGGTTTAGGGAGACATGCCTGGGTGTCAAGTTGACAAGGGGTGGACCTGTGATGGTTAATTTTATGTGTCAACTTGATTGAGCCACAGAGTACCCAAATATTTGGTCAAACATTTCAAATAAAGCATTTGGTCAAACATTTCAAAAAAAAAGAAAAAAAAGAAGAGAAAGTGTATTTAGCAAGATGTATTGCAAGTAGAAAAGAATTACTGCTCTAGAGACTAGCAGGTGTATGTATGCCTTTACACACCCCCAAACCAGCATTAAGTCCTTTTATCTCCTAATTTGCAAGATGTAAAAGCTTCAACCCTTTTGCTCATATATAAGATGATGATGTTTTTATGGGTAAAGAGACTTGGGAAATTAATTTTTATATAAAAATAAATAAATATTAAACAATAGTTTAAGTACATAAATTGCTTTTGATAGAAACATCAGAATAGTCACTCCCCACTACTGCCCCTGCAAGGCACACTATGCAGAGTTGGGGATTCCGAAGAAAAATTCACAGGTTAAATATTGCAAAAGTAAAGCAGTTATTTTTCTATATACATCCTCATTATAGAATGAGTTAAGATTCACAGTTTTGCTTCATATGTATTTGCTTTTCTTAAATTTCTATGGGTAATGTGTGCTTTAGTCCACAACTTAAATTTGTCAGTGCATCATACTATCAGTGATAGCATCAGAGATTTAATTCCATTGTCAATGAGTCTGCCATTTCCTAACTTAGATTTAAGCTGTTCCTACAAGCCTCTAAGGAAAAGCATGCACACTGTCCCAAATGAAATAGGATAGCATGAGGATAGAGCATCTCCATATTTCCACCATTCTGAAGAATATGATGAAGGACACAACCTTATATGGTAAAAGACCTGGAGCAATGATGTTAGTTAAGCAAAAAAATTGTTATTGTGGTTGCTTAAATCTTATTTATTTTTGGTTGAAAACTGAATCCTTTTGTCTTATGTAGAGAATAGCTATAATACATAAAATAAGCCCAAATCAAATACCTTCTCCACAACTAAAAGTGTAAAAACATTTTTCTATTATCCATATTCTCTTTATTAAGATAAACTTTCCTAAATTATATTTTCAGGATTTTTTATTTTGAATAGAGCTCATCTTCTAATCATTTTGTAAACTGCAATTAGTTTCAGCAGGTTGATACTGCAGGATACATTCCTCTCTGTAAAGGTAGTCACACCTAATTGAGACTTTATAATATGAAAGTCTTGAAAGAACATGAAAAAAGGAAATCTTTAAAGTATGGAGAGTCATCTTAAATATTTTATGCAGTGAATCAATATTTCATTACTTTATTTATGAATTATTCTGTAACTGAACAGATACTCTGTATTAGAAATATTATTTTCTTCAATATGCTAGTAGACAAATAGTTTTCTATAATTCTAGAGCAAATAGATAACCTAGAGAATGGGAGAAAACATTCACAACTATACATCTGATAAAGGACTAATATCAAGAATCTACAAACAACTCAAGCAAATCAGCAAGAAAAATAACATAAAACCTCAATAAAAAATGGGCAAAAGACATGAATAGAAGCTTCTCTAAAGATGATAGACAAATGGCCAATAAACATATGAAAAAATACTCAACTTCACTAATCTTCAGGAAAATGCAAATTAAAACCTCAAGACTTGTGTCAAGAATAACAGTAGAAGAATCCAGCAGATCCTCAACTGCTGTACAATGACATCCAACAATCACTCTGGACCTTCAAGTGAGAAGGATTCGTCCTGGAAAAAATAGAGATTGGGCTAGTACTGCAAATAGAACTCGATCTAGAGTAGGGCTAGAAGAAAATACAATCACTATCGAAAGCAATAGTAGGGGCTTTCGCCGAACTATTTCTCGTGTAGAGCGGTCAGGTATGCAAACTTATGTTAGTAGCACAACAGTTCCTCTTCATAGGATTTCTGAGAATGAGCTTGTTGAGCCATAATCAGTAGCTCTTCGGTCAATTTTAAGGCAGATCATGACTGGGTTTGGAGAATTGAGTTCTCTAATGGAGGCTGAATCAGAGTCAGAGATTCAGAGAAACGGTCAGCATTTACCAGAGATGTATGTACTCAGAACTGAGTAACTTAGGTACAGTTAACAACAGCAGTCAGCACAGTGAAGGTCCCTTTCAAGACAGACAGGCCCAAGACAGCACTGAAATGCATGGTGAAAATGAAACCACTCAGCCTCATACCCAAAACAATGACAATAGAGGTGGCAGGCAGTTGCGAAATTCAGACAATTTAGTAGAAACTGGAACACTACCTATTCTTCGCCTTGCTCACATTTTTTTACTAAATGAAGGTGAGGACGATGATCGAATACGTGGTTTAACCAAAGAGCAGATTGACAGTCTTTCCATCCTGAACTATGAGCATAATAGTATTGATAGTGACCTAGGTAAAATATGTAGTGTTTGTATCAGTGACTATGTAACTGGAAACAAGCTCAGGCAATTATCTTGCACACATGAATTTCACATTCACTGTATTGACCTATGGCTCTCAGAGAATTGCACTTCTCCAATTTGTCGGCAGCCTGTGTTAGGGTCCAGTATAGCAAACAATGGGTAAAGTGATGGGATCTATTCAAATGCTCTATTTTAGTAGAGCTGAGTATTCAAGAATAGTTTTGCTGGAGTTATTTGTGATGAGCTAATGAGGATGAAAAATAACAGATTATAGTTTGAACTATTTTTGTGTGCTTTTTTAACTTGTTAAAAAGAGGAAATTTATATAAAATTTAAAATGCAAATGTTAAATTATCCAAAAGTACAGAATAGTTAATATTGCTAGAACCAGATAACCTCTAAAAATGTTTTCATTTTGGTAATTTTGTCATGTGAAGCACTTTTGTATCTGTATAATTCAGTAGGTTAAAAATCAATCTTTTTCTTAATAGTACAGCAGACTTTGACTTCATAGGCATAGTACTATGTCTAGACATTGGTGTCTATGCTTTCATTAACTTTTTATTCTAAGGACTATCTTTTTATGAAAGTATTTGGCTGAATTTTTGCTAAATATATTTAAGTTATTTAAAATGTTAAATTTAATATGCAACATACCGTGTGTATATATAGGTATATAATTTTAAGGTTAAAATATTCAGTCTAAAAACTATAAGTTTGATTCTTATTTAAGCTTTTGAGATAATACTGCATATGGTATAATATTTAATTTTGGCAAGATCATCTCTGAGAGAAAGTGGATTAAAAATAATTTAAAAATAGAGATAGTTTATTGAAGTATGTCTGACAATGTGACTTATTATATAGCAAGCAATATATGATACTAAACAAGTATTTATTTAGAAATGGAAAATTTAGAACATATAGGTTATTTAACTTGAGTTCTGTCTTTTTGTAACATTTTTGAAAGTGCAAACAATTCTTTGGGTTATTAAGTAAGGTATACAATACGCATGGTTTCTCTAATTTTAACATCTAAAAAAAAAGTCTAAGATCAAATGTGTAGATAATCTATTAAGTTTACTTGGAGGCCAAAAAACTCCAATTAAAATAAAACAAAAAACCGTTAAGAGAATGTAGAATTTATATAAACACAAAAAATGCATTGAATATTTCTACCAATAAATATTGAAACAAAAACAACAACAACAAAACACAATGAGATATTACCTTACCTCTGTTGAAATGACCTTTATTAAAAGTTCAAAAGCAATAGATGCTGGCATGGAGGCAGAGAGAAACAAATGCTTAGACACTGTTGGTGGGCCTGCATAGTAATACAATCTCTATGGGAAACAGTATGAAGATTCTTCCAAGAACTAAAATAGACCAACCATTTTATCCAGCAATCCCACTAGTTGGTATCTACCTAAAGGAAAAGAAGTCATTTAATCAAAAAGACACCAGCACTCAAATGTTTATTGCAGCACAATTCACAATTGCAAAGATGTGGATCAACCCAAGTGCCCATCAATTCATGAATGGATTAACAAAATGTGATGTGTATATACACCATGGAGTAGTAGTCAGACATAAAAAGGGATGAATTAATGCTTTTTGTGACACTTTGGAAGGAACTGGAGACCATTATCCTAAGTGAAGTATCTAAAAAATGGAAAAACAAATACCACATGTACTTGCTCATAAATTGGAACTAACCAATGAGCATACATGTGCACAGAGGAAGTAAAACTCAGTGGAAATCAAGCAGGATGGGGAAGGGTGGGGGGAAGAGGGAATAGGTATACATCTATCTAACAAGTACAATGAACACTATTTGTGTGATGGACACACTTATAGCTGTGACTCAAGCATTATAAAAATGATCCATGTAATCGAAAATATTTGTACCCCCTTAATATTTTGAAATAAATAAATAAACTTAGAAATTAGAGTGCCATGAAATAAAGACATTATGACATATTTGATTAATGTTACTAAAAGAAAAGTAATAAAACATATTTGATACCTTCATTTTATTGGAAGAGGCTCTGATTATTTTGTCATTATTTTTGGCATAGTTGTAAAATCATTTCAAAATATACATTGAGGAATTTTTAAACTACTATAAGAATATTTGGGTTGTTCTACCAAAGCAGTAAAGCCATGAAATAAAACAGTGCCATTCCTAGACATAGAAAAAGTGGAACATTTAACATGGTACCTAGAATTCTGATTTTGCAAATTATGTCTTTGCAGTCCATTTAGGGCACATAAAGACTATTGACTACTAATGACAATCAGCTAAAATACTCTTATAAAACATTTTTGTTCATAAATCACCTTCAAAACTTATTTTTAAAAGACAACATAAACATCCTAAATCTTAATAATAACAAATAACATTCATTTTATGTTTAGTTATAATATTTTAGTACCTAATTTCAAAATGGGGGGCAGGGCATGGTTAGTTAACTGGTCTCAGGTTGTATAGTTTATTAATTTTAAAGTTAGAACTCAAGCTCAGGGTTTAAGGTGTGTGATAATTTCTATTCTAATAACAGTTAAAACTGAGAAATTTTTAAAAATGTGTTTTATTAATTCATTTTAAAATAAACTCATTCCCTGTTAACATAAAACATCATTTGTAAGAACAAAACAAAATTGTTCTTTTTCTTAACAAAAAGTATTATTGAGAAGCATGGCATTATTTTGTATTTTTGCAAATTTATTGGCTTAATAGTAACAGCTGGATTTTCTCATATTTTTGACATTCAGTCAGGTAGCCTCTGGAAAACCCCACTGTACATTCATATGCAAATAAAGGTGAAAAATAAAATAACATCTTAATATTTTAAGAAAGGAGTTTTGACCTTGAAATACCACCTGAAACAGTCCCAGGAATGCCCAGATTTTGATACCCCTGGATTGGAAGATCTTTATAGTTTGTTTTTTTTTCTGATCCTGTAATCCTAAATCTAAATAGGTGATTTACATCTCTGGAACCAAGGTTTTGCTTTGTGGATATAATCAGATTTTTTTAAGGCATCTTGAATCATTATTGAAGAAGAGAACTAAGAGAGGAAGACAAGGAGAATTTAGAAAACTACAGTAATAAGAAATACATAATAGTGATAACAGGATTGCAGAGTGGAATAGATTGAATCTAAATAGAATCTAAATAGAATCAGGCCCATGCTTGAAGCTGAACTGAATACAGATGGCATAATGCATGATTGGATATTGATCAGCTCAAAGTCACCAACAAGAGTCTGACAGATGATTAAATATGTGCCAATGTAAGTCTAGTCCTATGACATCCAGCTAAATGAGGACCATGAATATTTACCACTGCACTGCTGAAAACACTACTTAGTTTTCTTAGGATATATGCTAAAATAATTGGAAATCAAGAGAAAACAACCCCCACTCTAAAAGTGATACACCTGCCTAACATCTTATACCCAGGATGAGATAATAAGGTTTATTACAAAAAGTCCTTGGATAGGGGACAGAAGTTCTATATTTTCTGCTAACTACTTAAGATATTGGTGAATAACTTAATCATTCTAGACCTCTGTGACTCTAAATGAAGGGGGTGAACAAGATGATAGCTAATATTTTAAAATACAATACACAATGTAACAAATGGTGGAGAGACAGTAGACATTATGGAACATCTGATTAATGTCACTAAAATAAAATAACAATATATTTGATACACTTATTTTGTTGGAAGATGTTATGCTTATATTATCATATTGGGAAATATTTAAAATACTGTAAGGATTGTTTACTTTTCCCTTTTGGAAATGAGAATGAGAGGGATGTGATCAGTATAGAAATCTACCATTAGGAATAGAGGTAGTATAAAGTGGTACATATGTCTTAAGTAAGGGAAATAATGTAAAAATGCCTTGTGCAGTAAAAATCAATCCCTATAATCAGACAACAGGTACATATAGCCAAACAAAGACAAAGTGGATTCGATGAAGAATTGAGAAGCTAAATAAAGAGCAAATTATACAAGAACATGTATCAGTATTTACTGTGGCCAGGGAACAATGACTCATCTCCTAAATCCATAGCTTCAATGTAATAAATGAAAGAATTCTATTTAGACAAGTTATAGGTCTCATTTCTCATCAAAAAAATTTCTCATCATGGGTATTTTAAATACAAAACTTTTTAATTCTCAATAAAATTCTATAATACACATTAGCAGTATTTACTTTTTATTTCAGTTAAAACTTGGAAACCATACCTAAAGTCAGAATTATTAGATAATGCTAATTTTCCCAAGGGCCAATGCCATAATTGTAAATTATTCCTCTGTCCAATTATTTAACCTAAAACAAGCCCAAATTATGCCCAATTATAGGAAATAATATATCAAATAAATGAAAATAAAAGTTTGACATTATTTAAAATATCACATTAAAATCCCTTAGTATTTTAGATTTATGACATTGCATGCCTCTTCTCTTTGCCTGAAATGTCGGTTCCATTCCACCTAATTAACAGACTCATGTTTATTATTCAAAACATTTCTTCAGTATTCTAGTAAGTTTTCATTTGTGGTGAATGAGTTGAGTTCTGTAATATAAGAAGATTTTACAGTTCGTTTTCCCTACTGGATGTAAGAACTCTGGAACATTCCCTTGATACATATCAAATAAATGTTGATAATAGTATGAATCTCAGTGGATTGCTGTGAAAATTTAACAAGTGAGCAATGCCTGATACAAAATGAGCATCAAAGTAAAGTTTCTTTCACATTAATCCCCACTCACAACAATAATACATACACATTTCTCACAATTTCTTTTATTTGGCATGTGCTCATTGACTACATACACCTGCCAAATAATAGAGATTAAAAAGAAAAATAGATTTAAAATATAGATACAAAATACAGACAAAGAAGGCAAAAAGATTTTAAAAGAAATAAAAGAGACAAAAATTTTTACCCTCATAAACTAACATGTTAGTGAGGAAAGGCAGATAATAAACATATAATATGCTAAATAGTGATACTTGTTAAGAAAAAAATGGAGCAATGAAAAGGAATAGAGAATGTGGAGAAGTGTGAGGGAGTTAGAATTTTGGAAAGGTAGGCCAAGGAAGACCTCACATTTGAGTGAGTAATATTTGAGTCAAGATCTGAAGACAGTTTGCAAGCCAGCATAAATATGGTGGTATTCCCGGTAAAGAAAAGACAGAAATACTCTTCTATCAATACAGCACCATATTGCACTGAAATTATTTCTAAATGTTTCTGTGTGCTCCATCAAACTATTAAATTCCTAATAAGATGGTAGGGACCATCTTATTCATTTTGTATATTAGCAGTAGAAAGCAAGGTGATAAGCACTGATGTTCAATAAGCAATGGGGTGGAAAATTTTGGTTTAGCATAGACTTATGAAGCAGGAGAAAGTCTTGTTAGATACTATACATTGGACTAGAAACTCTGTACTTCAACTCACTCAGTTTTTAAAATCCTTAATTCCCAAGACATTTGTTTATTGTAATAAATTAACTTATCTCCCTTGCATTTACAATAACACTAATTGTGCATGATTTTCTCTCATTCTTGGAAGAATAGAGAATATAGTCATTCAAATGAGTGTCTATGTTCAGTGGTTCAGAAAGCACAAGATTTCAGAAAGCACTGGATTTGGGGAAATGATTGAATTAGTATATCATTTTTCACAAAAGAGGGCAAGGACATCAATTTTGTTGGCAAAGAGTTAAAATAGAGGAAATTTTGTTAGAATGTGAGTAAAAGATGTAACAGAGGAAACAATCAAACTACATGGTTTATATTATAAAAAATACATCAATGTACACTGAATTGGAATATAATTCTGACTACGGAAAATGAAAAAGGGCCCTTGAAAAATGCTATCTTCTAAGCATTAAAATAATATTAAGAAAACTTTTCCATTGTAAATAGATTTTTAAGAGAAATGGAAAGAGAGTAAAATAATATAGAAGAAAAAAAGAAAAAGCTGAAAAACTAGTCAAAGAAAAGACAAAGGAATATGAATGATAAAAGACTAAAAATACAAATTAAGCCTTCACTTGGAGAAATAAAGGGCAAAATTTTAATGGTAAAAGCTAGACAAGAGATGCAGAAGGATAACATGAGTAACTCTTCTTATTAATACACATAGAAGAGAAAAGCAAATATAAAAAGAAATTTAAGGAGCAAATGATTGATATTGACCAGTAGTCGAGGAAAACAATAGAATTATAGATGTTTCTTTGGAAATGTTGCCACGAAGGAAATAAGATGAACTGAAACAGCATCTATATCATAAATGAATCACAAAAAATTATTTAGATGATGGAGAATTTAGAATGTATATCTGAACTAGTACTATGTTTTAAGAAATGAAAATCAATGAATAGATACTATCGTATGTAGCCTAGTAAATTTTTATTTATTAAAATAAATTAAAAATCTGAGAAGCATCCAGATAGGAAAAGGAATAAATAATTGATCAGTTTCAGACATCTGATCTGCAGAAGATGATGAAGTAATGTGATCAAATTTTAGAAGAAGGTGTTAAAAATCAGAAATTGCATACCATTCAACTTTTTCCCATTCATGCAGAAAATTGAAAGAGATACTCAGATACATATGAGATCAGAAATAATGACATTAATAAATCTTATATGAAAAATAATGTTGAATCTATACTCCAAAAAATTACAAGATAGATAATAGTTTACAATTTAATAATGAAAAAGGTGATACAAATGGATTAGCAGAACTATCTATTATGTTTCTTTAATTATGCAGCAATCAATTCTATAGAAAACTCAATTCCTGATCAATTTTTCAGCCTAAAATGTGAAGCTTAACTTTGTACTATTACCTTCAGCTATTACTCTTTCCTGTGCCAGGAAATATCTCTTGAGCACATACCCTTCAAGAGTGAAGGTGGAATATTTTTCCTCAGTTAATAGAAATTTAAAACATGAAATGGTGTTTTTGTCTTTAGACAATTGTTAATAATAACTAAACTATATTGTTGAGCTGCTAGGATCAGTGAATTGTTAAACTTAAGTTTTGTTTTATTTGCCTCTTGCAAAGTTATTACCAGCTAAGGACAACATAAAAGTCATTTTAATAGCCAACAAAGTTAATTAATGCTTTTCTTGATAATTAAAACTCATATTGAACTAGCTGGTCCATTGTGTTGCTTTGATTTTAATTGAGAAATAATAATGAATCACTCAAAATATAATATTACCTGTCATTTAGCCCCCTTTCCTTTCTTCTTGAATCTCAGGACCAATGATGTTCTTTCATTAATTATGAAAGATTCAGTAAACAAATTCATATGCATACATAAGTATCGTAATTTAAAAGTATACCAAAAATACAAAGATATTATTCATGGCTTGTAAACATTTTACACAATTTTTAATATTTTTAATGTATACATATTTTCAAGTGAATATTTTACTTTCATAAATAGAAAACAATACTAAAGGACAATATTTTAAAATTTTTATATAGAATGTAATCATAACTAAATAAGATTTTAAAATTACATTTAAAATAAGTGTTTACAGTAGTTTTCTGAGGGTATTAGGATTTAGAGAATTTTTATTTTTTGTAATAGTGTTTTTGAGAGACTCTGGGCCTCAAGGGGTCCTCCTGCCTCAGCTCACAGCCTCCAGAGTAGCTGGAACTACAGGAATGACCCATCACATCAGGCTGGATTGTGAGTATTTTTATTTTTAAAATTTTATACCTTCCTATATTTGTCACATTTTCTACAAAGAGTATCATTTTTATAATATAAAAAATACACTATAAAAATACTATATTTTGTCATGTTAGTTTGCTGATGACAGGACTCACAACCCAGGACATGAGTACAAATGCAGGCCCACATATTCATATGTCTTATATTTAAAACTATAAATTAATTCAATAAATGGTGTTGGGAAAATTGAATAGCCACCTGTGGAAGACTGAAACAGGATCTGCACCTTTCACCACTCATAAAAATTAATTCATGATGGATAACAGACTTAAATCTAAGACATGAAACTATAAGAATTCTAGAAAAAAAATGTTGTAAAACTCTTTTAGGTATCAGCTTAGGCAAAGAATTTATAAAGAAAACCTCAAAGGCACTCACAGAAACAACAAAAATTAACAAATGAGACTTGATTAAACTAAAAAGTTTCCATACAGCCAAGGAAACAATCAATAGAGTGAAAAGACAACTTACAAAATGGCAGAAAGTATTTGCATGCTATACATCTAATAAAGGGCTGATAAACAAAATCTATAAAGAACTCAAAGAAATCAGCAAGAAAAAAATCAAATGACCCCATAAAAAAATGGGCAAAATACATGAACAGAACTTTTTCAAAAGAAGATAGACTAAACCTAAACATTTGTACCCCTGTAATATGCTGAAATTAAAAAAAAGAAAAAAAAATAGAATCATGGCCAAAAAAAAAATGAAAAAATGCTCAAAGTCTTTAATCATCAGGAAAAGCAAATCAAAACCACAGTGAAATATCACCTAACTGCAGTGAGAATGACTTTTATAAAAAAAATCCCAAAACAACACATACTGGCATAGATGTAGAAAGAATGGAACACTTATATACTGTTGGTGGGACTGCAAACTAGTACAACCTCTAAGGAAATTACTATGGAGATACCTCAAAGAACTAAAAGTAGACTTACCATTTGATCCAACAATCCCACTATTGGGTATTTACCCCAAGGAAAAAAATTATTTTATCAAAAATACTTGTACACTGGAATGTTTATTGCAGCCAATTTGCAATCACAAAGGTGTGGAAACAACCAAATGGCCATCAATAGATGACTGGATTAATACAATGCTGTGTATGTATACCATGGAGTACTGCTCAGCCATAAAAAATGGTGAACTTTTTTTAACAACCTAGATGGAACTGGAGACCATTCTTCTAAGGGAAGTATCACAAGAATGTAAAAACAAATACCACATGTACTTACTATGAAATTATGAAATCAGAACTTATAGTAGTAAATCTCAATGGAAACCAAACAGGTTGTGGGGGCAAGAAAGGGTAGATAAATTCATACCTAATTGGTACAATGCACAATATCCTAGTAATGGGCACACATACAACTTTGACTCAAACTGCACAAAGCAAATCAGGTAACCAAAACTTTTGTACTCCCATAATATTCTGAAATTAAAAACAAAAGAAAAGACATAAATAATATATATTCTATTATCTTAAATTATTAGCAAATATACCTTACTAATACCATCGTTTTTTTAAAAAGGTGGCAAGTTATCATTTTTATAAGATTGAAAAATGTAGCTATTACTTCAAATACTAGGATGCTGTGTGGAGAAGACGCTGATGTTAGGATGCAGAAATACACATACACACTATATATATATATATATATATATATATATATATATATATATATATATTCCATGCATTATTACATATCTATTTCATATAACATATTTTATTGCTTTCACTTAAGCAAAATTATTTATAGTGATCATAATAGTTGAGATTTCCACATAATCTTCTAAAGAAATAAACTTTTACTATGTTAAAAGTATATGAAAATTCAGTACCTTTTAATGAAAGTTGTAATTCAAAGTAAATGTAAAAATTTTACATCAAAATTATTTTTCACATATTTAAGTAATTCTATAATATTCACAATACTATGATAAACAATATAAAATATCAAAAAATTAATAAAATTATGTAAAGACAATTTTAGATTTAATTTTATAAAATTTTTATTTTAAACCATTATGTATTTTTATAAAAATGGAACTATTCAAAAGTCTATTATTCAATGTCCATCCAATGAACCACCTAATTATTGATATCATACTTTAAGTATATTACATCTAAATATTTTTTTTTCAAATTTAAGAGTAATATATGTGGTTAAATATTGAAAAATATCCCTCAGCCAGTATATACAGGACTTTTAAAAATAAGTGCCTATTTATGAGGACCTTAAGGATTACAAATACAGGCACAAAGAAATACAAGAAAACAGGATGCTCAACATCCCTGGAAAACAGTATTTCATTATGTAATAAACTAATGCATTCATATTAACTGAAAGGAAGGATTTTAAAATATTAATTTCTCTTTTATTTTTTAGTACTTCTTTCTCTCAAATTCTCTCTCTACTCTAAAAGAGTATGTCAGTATCTGACATAGATAATAGTGTAACCCACAAGTCAAATCATTTGGATTCAGTCCTTTCATTCCAATAACATTTGCCAAGATATATTGTGAAGTTTTCCTGGGATCTGAATAGCATAAATCAGGAGAGCAGACATTTAAGATTATGGGCTGTTATGAGAATTGTCTGTCTTCTTAAACAAATTTTTTTTTTAATTTTCATTCAAAGCCCTCTGACTTGGGAAGCTTAAGGCATAGAGGTCTTTTTGCATTGATCTAAAGGCAGTATCATTGGGAAACATGCCTTTCCAAACTTGCCCACACAGTTACCAACAGAACTTCTTTATAGAACACTAAGTGGTTAATAACTGTAGGATTTTTGGAATTAACTTAAAACCTAAGAAATTGGTAAAGACAGACATGGTGAGTTTCTTGAACATATTTTATGATGCTTTGTGCAAAACTAAATGAATGAGTAAGCTGAGATAAGGAATGTAATGAAGGACTTAAAATTAAGTAAAGCAACAAAACAAAAGAGGATAAGATGTGGGAACTGTTTACAATGTTCCTTCCCTTCAGAATATATGCTACATATCTAAAAGTTTTTAGTCTTAATAAAATAAATAATTAAAAATGGTACAAATACACCTTTGTAAACACAAGCCCAACTTGACTTCTGAAAGGGAATCTGTTTACACTATATATGCAAAGTACGCATCATTTGGAAATCTAAAGCTCATTCTTTTCTTGTGCTAGAAAGGTCTTGATTGTTATAACCATGGGGAATCATTTATTGAATAGTACAACTATGCTCCTAAAAGAAATTCTGAAGTTTAGCCTAACAGTTCTTGAGTAAGGCAGAAAAACATTTTTACTGTCAATTTGTTGAAGAAAGTATTAGGCATTGGCATTCTACTGTGGTCATATCTCAAAATATCTATTTTTTCTCCAAAATAAGACACAATCTGTAAAAATGTTTGTGTATTTCAAGATGACTTCACTAGAACCAGTGTAGAGTTTCAATAAGGTAATCAAATTCTTTAGAGACTCCTCTAAATATAATTCTTAAACTGTAAGGTATTTTATATTCTCTTTAAAAAGAATACTTGACAGAAATAAAATATGAAAGGATTTCCTACTCAGTCTCCAAAGACATGCAGTGGATCTGATTCTGTCTCAGCCTGAGTCAACAAAAGGTATTAATGGAAATACTACTGCTCAGTATGCTCCACATTGCTAAAGTTGACAAAAATAGTCTAAGAATTAAAAAAGGAAAAAAAAGCTAGAAAAGTTTAAATTTTAGAAGCTCATTGTAAACTTTAAAAATTGTAATCATTAAGTCTGTATTTTCATGATACCCTTTTTGAGACAAATATTACATGAACCATTCTCAACATATGTCTGTTTTATATCCCTATATAAGTGGTTCCAAAAATTACCTTCTTGTGAATGAGAATTAAAAAAATAAAAACTCAAAAATCTTAGCATAATCTGATAAAATATAGTTTTCCCATTATATATACTCACCTCAAATCCCAGATAAATGATTTGTAAAATTTAATTCTGTCAGTTTTTCTCAATAACTAAAACATAAGATTGCTTTTCTAAAAATTCCAATAATGAGAGGAAATTAAAATGTTAGAAATAAAGCATAGTTTTCAGCTTATTTATTTCATTATGGTTTAATCTGAAATATAGTCTTTCTACTATAAGATGTATTTTCTGTAAAATGGATTAGTCAAATAAGACTGGTAAAGAGGGGAATGATGTGAATGTGGAGTGGAAATTGCATTGGTTCATACATGATTTTCCCTAGCATTTTATCTCTTTGTTCTATCAAATAACCATTGAATGCAACAATCCATGAGAGAACATAGTACTGTATGTGATGTCAACTGACCTCACAATCTACCTTTTGGCTCAAGTCAGATAACTCTTCTGACTCGGAAGTGATTATTACATAGTTTGCTGCCATACTTATATCTGAGTGGAATGGTGGTATGGTGGCTTTGAAAATGTACGTCTGCAAACTAATTCCCAGAATCTGTGAATATTGGCCTATTTTGAAAAAAAGGATCTTAGCAGATATAATTAAGTTAAGGATTTTTCAAAGAAGATATCATCCTGGAGATCCAGAGAAGATGGCGAATGAGAAACACCACCAAACAGAGTGTCTCTGCAGAAAAGACAGATTCTAGCAGAAATTAGAAGAAAGAAGCAAGAAGACGAGCCTACATCGGATGAGGGTCAGAAGGAGGGGTACCTGAGACCACGGGAGACTCCACAGGAGGAGGTCGTGGAGGAGGACTGGAAGCTGGGACCCCCGGAGCAGCCCAGAGACCAGCGGGAAGTGTAGGTGGATAGGCCATTTCCCCTCCCCTGTATCCCGGACTGCTGGTGGGCTCCCCAGCGAGTGGAGAGACCTGTGGACACCAGCCCAGCCACGGCTGCTGCCAGTGAGCGGTAAGCCAGTAGTGGACACGGCACCAGGCTCCCAACTCCCTCGGGGCACCTCCATGTACACAGACCCGAGCCTTGCGGCAGATGCCATATTGCCTCCTCCTCTCCTCCCCCGACCCTACCCGCAGCTGCCCAGAGAGACAGAGAGACAATATAGCCACCAGCCAGAGACACCTACAGTGAATGGGAGCTTCCCTTTTGGGGCCCTACAGCTGACTAAGGGGAACTCAGACTGTGAGCTCCCTACCCGCCAGCCCTCCCAGGTGCTGCTGGCATGGTGATCCCAGGAGAACGGGGCAGACCCTGAGGTTGAGAGACATAGACACAGCGTGGGCTCCCTGTGGGTGAACTGGAATTGGCACTGCTCTCCCTGGTGGGGATATAGTTTGAACTCTGAGACACAGAGGTTGGACTTGCAGACCACATTCCATGCACCGAGGCCTCACATTGCCTGGGGCACAGAAGGGATATTTGTGAACAGCCTACTGAGGTGTGTGTGCCTTCAGGGGCAGATCAGCGCCCTAGAGGGCAACCCTCCCCCCAAAGGGAGGCCCTGTGCCAAGCCCAGGTGGCGTTCCTGCACAGGGAACCTCCCCGCCGGCAGCACAGCCAGGGAAGGCCTGGTGGCGTGTGGTCTGGCCTGCTGGCAGAGGCCCAGGAGTAGCTGAGGAGTTGGGGATGGTGGAAAGAAGCCAGGCCCGCTCCAGACTGGGGGTCTCAGACAGCCCCACCCCCATACGCTCTCTGACTGAGCCGGGCCATTCCAGCCCCTCCCTGTCAGCTTTGCCTGGAAGCTGAGAACAGAACTTTGACCCCTGCTAACGACATTGGTGGTGCCTGAGGGCAGGCTTACCCAACCCAGCTCCACCCAGACTCTCTCCTAGACTAGCCCTCACTGAAGGGGAGAAAAGGATACACCAGGAAGTCCCAGGGCCCCACTCACCACCTGAGGCACTAGAGTTCTCTCTACAGGAACAAGAGCTGATAACAGGGCATAAAAACAACAGCGTAGCCTGTTCCTCAAAGCAAGCACCATCTACTGACAGGGATAACATCCTGCACACCCTTTTCAGGACACCTACTGACTCATTATACAGGGAGTGGTCGAATCTCACCCACAGACACCACCTACTGGCTCAGAAACTAAACAAGGCATGTGAATACCCAAACAAAAACCTAAAGAAAAGAAACAACAACTGATCGACATGGGAAGAAATCAGTGAAGGAACTCAGAAAATATGAAGAACCAAGCGGAAAACACACCCCCAAAGAGGAGCCCCAGCCCCCTAGAAATGGGCACCAACCAAAATCAGGCAACCAAAATGACAGAAGAGGAATTTCGTACGTGGATCATAAGAACATTCACCGACCTGCAACAACAACTCAATAACCAACACAAAGAAACCACAAAAAGCCTCCAGGATCTAGAAAAAAAGTTCACTAAAGAAATAGACACAATGAAGAAAGGTTTAACTGAACTCCTGGAAATGAAGAATTCAGGGAACTACAAAATACAGTGGAAAGTCTCAAGAACAGAGTAGATCAAACAGAAAAAAGAATCTCAGAGCTTGAAAATAACACCCTCCAATTAAGTAAATCAGTCACAGAAATAGAGCAGAGAAACAAGAGAAAAGAGCAAAGCCTACAAGAGATGTGGGATTATGTGAAGAAACCTAATGTGAGGGTCATAGGGTTACCAGAAGGGGAAGAAGACAACACTCACCGGTTGGACAAGCTATTTGAAGATATAATAGAGGAAAATTTCCCAGGCCTTGCTCAAAATCTCAATATACAAGTTCAAGAAGCTCAGAGGACCCCTGGGAGAGTCAATGAAAACAAGAAGACATCACGACATGCAGTCATCAGACTGACCAAAATATCAACTAAAGAGGCCCTTCTAAGAGCTATAAGACGAAAGAAGCAAGTAACATTCAAGGGAAAGCCAATTCGAATAACACCAGACTTCTCTAATGAGACTTTACAAGCAAGGAGAGACTGGGACCCCATTCTCACTCTTCTGAAACAAAACAATGCCCAGCCTAGAATCTTTTACCCTGCAAAACTAAGCTTCATATATGAAAGAGAAATAAAGACATTCTCAGATAAGCAAAGGCTCAGAGAATTCACCAAGACAAGACCAGCCCTACAAGAAGTACTCAAAACAGCATTACGCATGGAACATCATAATAATAACCCACGAATATAAAAGCAACCAAAACCCAAAGATTAAAGGCAAGATATTACAATGGCTCAAGACAGAAATCATAGCAACAACATCCAACCCAACAGAATGAACAGTAATCTACCTTACCTATCAGTTCTCTCAATAAATGTGAATGGCTTAAACTCTCCACTCAAGAGTCATAGGCTGGCTGAATGGATAAGAAAATACAGGCCAAGTATATGCTGTCTTCAGGAAACACATCTAACCTGCAAGGATGCATATAGACTAAAAATAAAAGAGTGGAGATCAGTATTCCAAGCCAATGAAAGCCAAAATAAGGCTGGTGTGGCAGTTCTAATTTCAGATGATTTAGTTTTTAAAGCAACAAAAGTAGTGAAAGACAAAGAGGGTCATTATATAATGGTGAAGGGCACAGTTCAACAAGAAGAGATAACAATTTTAAATATATATGCACCCAACTTAGGTGCCCCCAGATTCATAAAGCAAACCTTACTGGAACTAAGCAAATGGATTAATAGCAACTCCATAATCACCAGAGATTTCAACACCCCACTGATGGCACGAGACAGATCCTCCAAACAGAAAATTAATAAAGAAATAATGGACTTAAACAAAACTCTAGAATAATTGGGTCTGACTGACATTTACAGAACATTCTACGCAAAATCCACTAAATATACATTCTTCTCATCAGCACATGGCACATTCTCTAAGATTGATCATATCCTAGGATGCTCATCATCTCTAATCATCAGGGAAATGCAAATCAAAACCACAATGAGATATCACTTAACCCCAGTGAGAATGGTCTTTATCAAAAAATCTCCAAACAATAAATGCTGGCGTGGTTGCGGAGAGAGAGGAACACTCCTACACTGCTGGTGGGACTGCAAACTAGTTCAACCTCTGTGGAAAGCAATATGGAGATACCTTAAAGCGATACAAGTCAATCTACCATTTGATCCAGCAATCCCATTGCTGGGCATTTACCCAAAAGATCCAATGACACTCTACAAAAAAAAAAAAAAAAGACACCTGCACTCGAATATTTATAGCAGCACAATTCATAATTGCAAGGCTGTGGAAACAGCCCAAGTGCCCATCAATCCAAGAATGGATTAATAAAATGTGGTATATGTATACCATGGATTATTATTCAGCTCTAAGAAACAATGGTGATACAGCACATTTTATATTTTCCTGGTTAGAGCTGGAATCCATACTACTAAGTGAAGTATCCCAAGAATGGAAAAACAAGCACCAGATATATTCTCCAGCAAACTGGTATTAACTGAGTAGTACCTAAGTGGATACATAGGTACTACAGTAATAGGGTATTGGGCAAGGGGGAGGGGGGAGGGGGGCGGGTATTTACATACATAATGAGTGAGATGTGTACCATCTGGGGTTTGGTCATGCTGGAGACTCAGACTTGTGGGGGGAGGGGGGAAAGGGCATTTATTGAAACCTTAAAATCTGTACCCCCATAATATGCCAAAAAAAATAAAATAAAAAAAAAGAAGATATCATCCTGGATTGTCGGGATTGGCCCTAAATCCAATGACAAATGTCCTTATAAGAGAAAAGTAAAGAGAGATTTGAGACAAGCAAAAGAAAGGGAGAAGATATACAGAGGGCAAATCCATGTGAAAATGAAAGCAGAGATTGGAGTGGTGTAGCCACTGGCCAAGGATTGCTATAGCTACCAGAAGATGAAAGAGTCAAGCAACAGAATGTTTCTTATAGCCTCCTGGAGGGAGTATTGCTCTGCTTACATAATACCTTGATTTTATTCTTATGGCCAGAACTTGGAGAGAATAAATGCCTGTTGTATTAAGCCACCTAATTTGTGGTAATTTCTTATAGCATCCCTTGGAAACTAACATAGCTTATAAATTTTATCTCCATAACAGGGCAACTTAACCCAAATCTTCCTTAGCCTTCATTCCAAAAATAATGTTTACTTTTTTGATAAATAAAGTTCTATAATTTATATTTAGTGGTTTTATATATCTTTTAAACTGCAACAGTATATTTATAAAGAATTGCATTTTATTTATTTGCTTTATGCTTCAATTGCAAAGCTTTACATATGCTGAGTGGCTTTGCCCACTCTTAATTTTTTCGATAAGCCCTGTGATTTTATATGTGAGATTTTGGAAAAGAGCTCCAGATTATTTTTTTAAATGCCTATTTTGCGATATAACAGAAATTCTTATATTTGATGTGAATAGCTGACCTATCAAAAAAAGTAATTCCATATAAAAACTGACAGCATGAAATGTGATCATTGAAAGCTTTAATGTAATTTCCAGTACATATAACATCACAGAAACAGAAAATTGGAAGTGATCTTGATTGTCATTTTGTCTATCCTTAAGAATATTGCAGGAAATCTTTATATAAAAATTGTGTTAGATTGTTTAATCTAATAAATATCCAATAATTGTTTGAACATTTTTATTGAAGGAAAATTCACAAGGTCATAATATAGCTCATTCATGGTAGACTTTTATAGCCATCTTAGATTTCTAAATTACTACTATTTGAAATATATTTAATGCTCATTTCATTTTTACTCTCATTTATACTTACACTTTTCTCTAAATGTGTATATTTAAATAGATCTAAAACTGTGTTTGTTTAGGTAAAATCAAACTCAATTGGGTGATTATAGGTTTAGTGAGGACAGATGGCTGAAGGTGGTTTTGGATTAGTGAAATTATAGAGAGCTAAAAGCAATAACATTCTCCAAGAATATATTAGAAAGTAAATGGATGACCTGGCTAAAATAAATCAAATATATATCACCTGATATATGGATGAAGTATGGTATATCCATATAATAAAATATTACTGAACAATATAAAGATGTTACAATATAGATGAGCCTTGAAACATGATGCTATGTGAAAGAAGTGAGTTATAAAAACATATTTTATAATTCCATTTTTTTGAAATGCCCAATATAGGAAAATCTATGGAGGCATATAATATATTAGTGACTTCTATAAATTATTGGAAAGGGATCATGTAGAGTGACTGCAAAAATACTTCTTTTGGGGATGATAAAAATTGTCTAATATTAGATCATTATGATTGCACAAATCTATGAATATCCTAAAAACTACTGATTTGTCCATTTTAAAAAGGTAAATTTTATGGTACATGAATTATATGTCAATAAAGATGTTAGGAAATCACACATACAGACAAAACCAAAACCAAATCCAAAAAACAAAAAAACAAAATACAAAACAAGATCTACATGATGTCATCAGCTACGAGAAAAGAAGCAGGGGAATGACAAAGGGAATTTGTATAGATTTGAAAGCCTAGAAACTTTCAGGTCACCTACAGGTAAATGATACCCCTTACAAATTTGGCCAGATAATCAGAGTATAGCATTAAAAATTGAGTCCAGGTTTGTCACACTCTGACAGGTTTCATAAGAAAACCTGTCCAAATGCTATTGTGGAAAAACATTGAGCCCTATAAACCCTTGAAATCCACTAACTAGATGTCCTGTCCAGAACAGTCCTACATTAAGAGAAGCTGTAGGATACAGAAGTTAAATTAAGAGGGTTCAGATAAAATTGAGAAAGAGAAAGACAGGCAACAGTTTGAAAATACATGACTACATATTTTAAATATCTGTGAGAATAATAAAGTTCTAGAATCATGAAGTTAGGAAGGTTATCTTAACCTATCCTCTTCCTTAAAAGTATAGAAAGACTGGGGGAGGGGGCAACATGGCTAACTAGACACATTGGTCACCAGGTCCTCCCAAAAAGAAGAAAAAGTTTCAGACAGAAAAGCATAGCCCAGGTAAAATCCTAAGGTAAAGGCACCAGAACTTACCCTTATCAGAGATGCCACAGGAAAAAGTTGTGGAGCAGAACAAGAAGGAATAACACTTTGGTGGAGACTGATTCCTGAGAGATTTGAAGTCCAGAGGAAAGGGTAGGTGGGAGTGTTTACTTTTCTCCTGTTCACATCTATGGGAATCTGCCAGTTCCTGATCTGTCAGACAACCCTTCCACTCTGATGAATCTTGCTGCCATCAGCCAACAGAAATGTTCTTGGGAGCAGAGAACCAAGCTGTGGGCCTGCACAGGGTCACTTTCCCCACCACAGACCTGAACTGAGACAATAGTTGTCATATTGCTTGTGTACACACTGGGTGCCTTTATCCATCCAGAAAAGACAACCCATCAGTCTCCTTGTAACTGGGTCTTACAAGGACATTCCCCAGGACCTGCTTGGACTGTGACAAACAGAAAGGAACAGAGTTTCATCCCAGGGATTCAAGGATAATTCACAATATGCAAATGATTAAATGCGATTCACCCTATAAAGGGAATTAAAAACAAAGCCTATACAACCATCTCAATAGATGCAAAGCAAAATTGATAAAATCCAGCACCCCTTCATAATAAAAACCCTTAATAAACTAAATGTAAAAGGAACATACCTCAAAATAATGAAAGCCATATATGACAAAGCCACAGCCAACATCGTGCTGAATGGGGAAGAATTGAAAGCATTTTCCATAAGAACTGGAACAAGATAAGGATGCCTACCGCCACAACTTCTATTCAACATAGTGCTGGAAGTTCCAGCTAGAACAATCAGGCAAGAGAAAGAAATAAGGGCCATTCAAAAAGGAAAAGAGGAGATCAAACTATCCCTTTTTGCTAACGATATGATCTTATATTTAGAAAAACTTAAAGACTTCTCCAAAAGACATCTAGAATTGATAAAATAAATTCAGTAAAGCTTCAGGTTACAAAGTTAATTTACACAAATCAGTAGCATTTATACACACTAATAACAGCCAAGCTGAGAAACAAAGCATGAACTTAAACCCACTTACAATTGCAGAAAAAAAAATAGGAATATGCTTAATCAAGGAGGTGAAAAATGTCTATGAAGAGAACTTTAAAATAGTGGCTTAACATCACAAATCATCATGGAAATGTAAGTTAAAACCACAATGAAATAGCACCTTACCCCTATTAGAATGACCATTACTAATACGTAAAAAACAATAGATGTTAGCATGCATGTAGTGAAAAGGAAACACTTATATACTTTTGGAGGAGATGTAAATTAATACAACCTCTATGGAAAACAGCATGGAGATTTTTCAAAGAACTAAATGTAGACCTACCATTTGATCCAGCAATCCCACTATTGGCTACCTATCCAAAGGAAACAAAGACATTAAATCAAAAAGATACATACACTCATATGTTTATTGCAGCACAATTCACAATTGCAAATATATGGAATCAACTCAAGTACCTATCAATTCATGAGTGGATAAAGAAAATGTGATACACACACAGACACACACACACACGGACACACCATGGAATACTACTCAACTATAAAAAAGAATGAAATAATGTCTTTTGCAGCATTTTGGATAGAGCAGGAGGACATTGTCCTATGTGAAGTATCTCAGGAATGGAAAAACAAATACTTCATGCACTGACTTATAAGGGAGAGTTAAACGATAGGTATGCATGACCATGTAGAGTGATATAATGGACTTTGGAGACTTAGAATTGGGGATGGAGGATGGGGAGTGGTGAGTGATCAAAAATTTGAGCAATCAAAAATTTTCTATCAGGTACAATGTACGTTATTCAGGTGATAGTACACTAAAGCCATGACTTTACCACTGTACAATTCATCCACGCAACAATAACAACAAAAAACACTTGTAACTCCTAAATCTATTGAAATAAAAAATGAGTATAGGAGGACTCATTTCATTTGCATATAAGTAGCAGAAAAGAATATTTTAGTAGACTATGCAAATATATTATAAAGAATAAATTGCAGAATACCATACCTACCAGAAATAAGCTACTATCTTTCAAACAAAAATGAAAAAACTGACTTAATATTTCAAAACAATCTAAAATAACTTATTAAATTATAGAATAATGAAAGAACAACAAATATTGGAATTAGAAAAATTCAGATATGATGTGATAAGCGAAGACAGAATTATAAAAGAGATATTACATAAGTTAGGAAATAATTAGAAGAAAAAAATCAGAAATAGAACTAAATTAGAAGTTTTATTCTTCCTGTTAAAAGTAGAAAATAGAAAAAAAGGAAATTGTTTTAATCAAAAAGAAAAGACTATATGGAGGATAAAGAGGACAATGTCATCTAGAGAGAAAGCTTGTTAGACCATCCTAGCAGAAAGGTTGAGGATTGGACTAAAGAGAGTGGGAGATTACTGATATTACTGCTCAGAAGTGGACCCTGGGGATAGACACCAGTGGAATCCGGGAACACTACCAGTAAGAACTGAGCAGCTGAAAGAGAGAAATATAGAAGGGAGTAATCAGTGGGAACTAACTCCAGGGAGTTCAGGAGCCTAGGGAAGGTGTAAGTTTTTTTTTTTTCTTATCCCACCGAGGTGGCTCAGACCAGCAATGGAACATAGTGCTTTCATCCCAATCCTATGGGGGAGTGACATAAGAGAACAGAGAGTCAGCATCCCTGCATCTGGATGCCTCCACCTCTGTACCCCCTCCACTCCTGGCATTCCAGAAAGTAATTTTGGCTACAGCCAATTGTAGTCCTGTGGCCAAACCCACCCCATAGTAACCACCAAAATGCCTTGTGCTGAGTGACTCAGCTCCCCATATTGAGAGTGGACTCCCTGCTGAGCATGCTTTGGGCAATGCGAGTGCACTCCCAGAGGACATTCCCAGACAAGCCTGCCTTAGTCAGCATAACCACTGCTGCCACTTGGAGAGAAGGGTGGTGGGGCCCCCATGGCCTCAGCTTGGAGAGAAGGGTGGGGAAGAGTAGTGCACCAAGTGAAGTGCATAGATCCTTCCCCAAACCATAGCAACTGTTAGAGAGCTCTGTCCTGAGTGACCTGCTTTCAACGCCAGGACACATTTCCACCCCCATCTGGCCAGGCAGCATCAGATTGTGAAACATCAGGGTGGGAAAGGTGTGGAGGAGAGATTCTGGTTCCAGGGTCTGATGGCAAGTGACAGCGTGTGCCCATCAGGAGGATGTAAAGGAGCACAAGAGAAGGGGTTCTGTGGGTGAGCCCCACCTGCCTCTGTCCCAGCCCTCAGAAACGTCATATTGGACTTTGCTGAGCCATTATGACTCAATTTACATAAGTACTGATTTCCATGGCAACCAAATGCCTCAGTTGCTTTAGACTGAATCAGAGCAGCTGCCCTCACCCCCACTCACTTTAATGGGGAATTCAGCTTGAACCAAGAGTTCCTTGAGCTGCCACTATTCCCTTCATGGGAGTGTCCCCCCATAGGAGACTTTTAGAGATAAAGAGGCCCACCTGCTTCCCCTTGGGGTCTAGTAACAGAAAAGGGGTGTGCAATTGGAGATGCCCCTATCTGCCAGCAACATGTGGAGGCTCATGCCAGCAGATCAGACACACGAACTATGGGGAAGCTCAGTAACTCATCTTGGGCAGAGAAAAAACACAACTGGATAGTTTGGAGGGAAAGTTCCCAGGTTTGTGGGCACAGATGTAAAAACCTGGCTAGGGCACATGCCTGTAATCCTAGCACTATGGGAGGCCCAGGGAGGTGAATTGCTCAAGGTCAGGAGTTCAAAACCAGCCTGAACAAGAGCAAGACACCATCTCTACTATAAATAGAAACAAATTAATTGGCCAACTAAAAATATATAGAAAAAAATAGCCAAGCATGGTGGCACATGCCTGTAGTCCCAGCTACTTGGGAGGCTGAGGCAGAAGGATTGCTTGAGCCCAGAGTGTGAGGTTGTTGTGAGCTAAGCTAATGCCATGTCACTCTAGCTTGGGCAACAGAGTGAGACTCTGTCAAAAAACAAAAACAAAAACAAAAACCTGGCTAGAGGCCTCAGCAATCACATGAGTAAGCCCCTCCATTCAGGAGCATCACTCCAAGATTGGAGAGATAGTCCTGAACTCCATATCAGTGGCTCCCCCATCATTCAGTTAAGCAACCTCTGACTCTCATAGAAGCCCACACATCCAGGTTCCCACACCCTAGCTGCAATCAATCTTACTCCTTTCCCCACCTTAGTGGGGAGCAGGGTCCAAGCAACTCCTGAGAGCAGGAAGGTCTTTCCCAAAGCCTGGGGCATTCATATGCCCCACCTGGGGAATAAGAGCCTACCATGAGCACAATAGATTTCCTCAGCAACTGGCTCCTTCGTGCAAACTTCAATCACCAATAGTGGAAACAACTCCATAGCTAAAATAGTGCCTTCCATATCAAGGTATTAGGGAGCAGTCGATTTCTACCCACAAGTATAATCCACCAGCTTGGAGCTGAAGCTGGGGAACAAAACTCACTATACCCCATTGGGAAGAGGTGAAGACAGCAGGTCAGAGGTAACCTAAGAAGTTCATCAAATTTGCTAAAACACCCCCAGGGCAATACAGGACCAGTGCTCCTCTCCACAGCACTGTCACAAAATAATCCTTGGGAACTTGGAGACAACGTCATAAACCAGCCCTAGCATCCCCAGCTCTTGACCAAGGGGCCAGATGAGAAATAATCAGCAAAAGAACTCAGAAAAATGAAAAATCAAAGTGAAAATCACCCCCAAAAGAAATCATTAGCTTCTCAGTAACAGATACCAACTTAAATGAAATAGTTAAAATGAAAGATGAAGAATTTTGAATATAGATTGTAAGGAAGCTCAATGAAATTTAAGAGAAAATAGAAACCCAACATAAAAAGCCACAAAAACAATGTAGGAAATGAATGAAAAATTCTCTAAAGAAATCAAAGTATTGGGGAAAAACCAAACAAATTCTGGGAATGAAAGATGCATTCAAGAAATTACAAAACACAATGTAAAGCCTTAATAGGCTGGATTATGCAGAAGAAAGAATCTCATAGCTTGAAAATAACACCTATGAGCTAAACAAATCAGTTAAAGAGAAAAAACAAAGAAACAAGAGGCATAAACAAAGCATACAAGAAATGTGGGATTATGTGAAGAGGCCAAACACAAGAATAATAGACATCCATGAGTGTGAACAAGAAAATACACAAGGGCTGAAAAATCTAATCAAAAGAATAACTGAGGAAAATTTATCTGGCCTAGCTAGAAATCTAGATATCCAGGTACAAGAAGCACACAGAACTCACTGGAGATTCAATGTGAAAAGACAATCACCACATTACATACTTATTAGGCTGGCCAAAGTAAATAATAAAGAGGTACTCCTTTGAGCAGTAAGGCCAAAACAACAGATAACTTACAGAGAACAACCTATCAGTCTAACTGCAGACTTTTTACCTGAAACCTTACAAGTCTAAAAAGCCTTAGGACCCATCCTTAGTCTTCTAAAACAGAATAATAGCTAACCTACAATCCTTTATCCTGCAAAACTAAGCTTCTTATATGAGGAAGAAATAAAGACTTTCCCAGAGAAACAATTGCTGATAGAATTTGCAAAGACCAGACCTGCCCTGGAGGAAGTACTCAGACCTACATTAAACACTGACAAGTGCAATAGACACCCACCAGTGTAAAATCACCCAAAAGCTAAATTCCAAAATCCATAATGGCTCAAGAGCTGAAACAAAACAATAAGAGTCTACCCAAAAGGATGAACAGAAATCTACCCCAAATATCAATTCTCTCAATAACTGTGAATGGCTTCAGTTGCCCACTGAACAGATGTACGCTGGCTGAAAAAAAAAGCGAAGCATCTGCTGTCTCCAGGAAATGCATCATACCCACAAGGACTCATTCAGACTCTGAGTGAAGGGCTGGAAAACAATTTTGCAGGCAAAAGGAGACCAAAAAAAAAGATGTGTGTGGCCATTCTTACATAAGGTACCATAAATTTTAAAGTAAAAATTTAAGAAATGCAAAGATGGTCATATTATAGTCGTGGAGGGATAAATTCAAAAAGAAGAACTTAACAATCCTAAATATTTATATACTTAACACAGTAGTGCACAGATACAAAAAGCAAATCCTGCTTGATCTACACAAAATGACATATAGCAATACCATAACACCTGGGGACTTCAACAATTCACTGACAGAACTAGAAAGATCCTCCAAACAGAAAATAAGCAAAGATACAATGCACTTAAACAGAGTTCTAGAACAAATGGGCCTAACAAATAACTATAGAACACTCCACTCAAATATAACCGAATATACCTCCTTCTTCTCTGCTCATGAAGCTTTCTATAAAACAAATCACATCCTAGGGCACAAAACAGATCTCAAAAAATTAAAAAATAATAGAAATTATAGCATGTAACTTCTCAGACCATAGTGGAATAAAATTAGAAAGCAATTCCAACCGAAACAGTCATCTTTACACAAAGTCAGGGAAATTAAACAACCTATTGCTGAATGATTGTTGGGTCAAAGAGGAGATTCAGATGGAAATCATAAGATTCATTGAATTAAATTATAATGGAGATGCACATTATCAAAATCTGTGGGATACAGCAAAAGCAGTCCTGAGAAGAAAACTCAGCTTTGAATGCCCAAATGCAAAAGACAGAAAAATCACAAATCAACAAGCTAATGAATCATCTCAAGAAACTGGAAAATGAAGAGCGAACCAATCCTCTACACAGCAGCAGAAAAAAAAATAACGAACATCACAGCAGAACTAAATGAAATGAAGACCAAAAGACCTCTACAGAAGATTAATAAAACAAAAAGTTGATTCTTTGAAAAAATAAACAAAATCAAAAGACTTCTTGCTAGACTAACCATAAGAAAAAGGAAAAGACTTTAATAAGCTCAATTAGAAATTAAAAAGGAGAGGTCACAACTGATATAGAAATATAGAATATCACCTTTGAACATTAAAAAAACTCTATGTCCAAAAACTTGAAAATGTGGAAGGAATGGAAAAATTCTTAGAAATACACAACCTCTCTAGGCTCAATCAGAAAGAATAAAATTCCTGAAAATACCAATATCAAGCACAAAAATTGAAACAGCAATAAGAATCTTCCAATAAAACAAAGTCCCAGACCAAACAGGTTCACACTTGAATTTTACCAAACCTACAAATAAGAATTGGTACCTATACTGCAGAAATTGTTCCACAATATTAAGAAGGATGGAATCCTCCCTAATTTATTCTATGAAGTCAATATCAGCTAGATACAAAAGCTAGAAAAGAACACAACAAAAAAGAAAATTACAGAGAAGTATCCCTTATGAATATCAATGCAAAAATTCTCAATAAAATCTAAACAAACCAAATTCAACTGTGCATGAAAAAAATAATTCAGCATGACCAGGTGGGCCTTATCCCAAAGATGGAAGTATGGTTTAACATTTGTAAATTTATAAATGTAATTCATCATATAAATAAAAGCAAAAACAAAGACCATATGATCCTCTCCATAAATGCAGAAAAAGCATTTGACAAAATTGGGCACTCTTTTATGATAAGAACACATAACAAAATACTCACGTATGGGTCATAATTCAAAACTATTAAAGCCATATATGACAAAGTCACATCTAACATCATACTGAACAGGGAAAAATTGAAAACAGTCCCTCTTAGAACTGGAACCAGACAAGGTTGCCCACTATCTCCACTTCTATTTAACAAAGTGCTGGAAGTACTAGCCAGAGAAATCATACAAGAGAAAGGAATCAATGGTATGCAAATGGGGGTGGAGGAAATCAAAGTATGGCTATTTTCTGATGATATGATATCTAGAAAACTCCAAAGATTCAACAAAGAGACTCCTGGTATTGATAAATGAATTCAGCAAAGTCTCAGAAAACAAAATTAATGCAGACAAATCAGTTGCTTTGATATACACCAATTAACAGTCAAGCCAAGAGAATCAATACCTTTCACAATAGCATCAAAGAAAAACATTTAGGAATGTATTTAAATAAGGAGGTTTGAGACCTATGTGGGGAGAACTATAAAACACTGCTAACAATAAATTTCAAAGGATGTAAACAGATGGAAAACCCTACCATGCTCATGGATCAGTAGAATCAATATTGTGAAAATGTCTATACTACCTCAAGTGATCTACAGATTTAATGAAATCCCTGTTAAAATCGCAACATCAATTCTCACAGATCTAGAAAAAATAATTCTATTATTCATATTAAGACAAGATAAGAACCCATATAGCCAAAGCAATCTTAAGCAAAAGGAACAAATTGGGGGACATCACTCTATCAGACTTCTATGAGGCAGAAGTAACCAAAACAGCATGGTATTGACACAAGAATAGAGATATAGACCAATGAAAAAGGACTGAGAACCAGACATTAAAATTATCCTTATATTGTCAACTGATTTTTGACAAAGCAGACAAAAACATACACTGGGGAAAAGAATGCTTATTCAATAAATGGTGTTGGGAAAATTGGATAGTTACATGTAGAAGATAGAAACAGGACCTGCAACTCTCACTTCTCACAAAAATCAAATCATGATGGATAACAGACTTAAAACTAAAACATGAAACCATAAGAATTCTAGAAGAAAATATGAGAAAATTCTTATAGATATGAATTTAGGTGAAGAATTTATGATGAAGACTCAAAAACCAATCACAGCAGAAACAAAAATAAATAAATGAAACTGGATCAAATTAAAAAGCTTCTGCATAGTCAAAGAAACAATCATGAGAGCAAATAGACAACCTACAGAATGAGAGAAAATATTTGCATGCTACATATCCAATAAAGGGGTGATAACTAGATTCTATATAAAACTTAGGAAAATCAACAAGAAAAAATTAAACAACCCCATGAATAAATGGGCAAAGGAAATAAACACAAACTTTTTTAAAGAAGACAGACTAATGACCAAGAAACATATAAAACACTTCTCAACATTTCTAATCATTAGGGGAATGCAAATCAAAATTACAATGAAATATCACTTAACTCCAGTGAGAGAGGCTTTATCAAAAAGTCCCAAAACAACAAATGTTGGCATGGATGCAGAGAGATAGGAACACTCATAACATTGCTGACGGGACTGCAAATTAGTACAACGTTTATGGAAAGTATTATGGAGATGCCTCAGAGAACTAAAAGTAGAACTACCATTTGATCCAGAAATCCCAGTATTGGGTCTTTACCCAAAGGAAAAAAAGACATTGTACAATAAAAACATCTGCACTCAAATGTTTATTAGCAGCACAATTCACAAATGAAAGTTGGAGAAACAACCCAAAGTACCCAACAATACATGAGTGGCTTAATAAAATGTGGTATATGTATGCCATGGAGTACTAATCAGCCATAAAAAACAATAGTGAATTAATACCATTTGTATTTTCCAGGATGGAGCTAGAGCCCATTCTTTGAAGTGAGGTACACAAGAATGTAAAAATATGCAACACATGTACTCACCATTAAATTGGTACTAATGAACAATATTAATGTCTACTTATGGAAGTAACATTCATCAGATGTCAGACAGGTGAGAGGGCATGGAAGTCTTGGGTAAATTCACACTTAATGTGTGCAGTTGTATACCATCTGGAGATAGGCATGCTTGTAGCTCTGACTTTGACAGTACAAAGGCAAAATATGTAACCAAAGTGTTTGTGCCCCTGTAATTTTCTGAAATTAAAACATAAATAAATAAATATAAAGACATACAAAACATTTAATAGATATTGAGAAAGAAAAAAATAAAATAAAAGCAATGAAATATAATAAGCAGTATAAATTATGATTTAAGAAGTATTTTTCACTTAAATAAAAGATTTGAAGAAACACATTGAAAGAAAAATTGACCTAGAATAGCCTAAACGAGACACGCTAGTAAAACCATTAGACTTTAACAAGAGACTTTAATCCTGATAGGCAGAAACTCTAAGCAACTTAAAGAGGAAAAAGCCAAAAAACAAAAAAAAACCAGATTGTTACTAAGTTATTTCACCTTAACATACCAATAAAGATAGAAAAATATATTTCTGAAAGTAAACATGAGCCAAAGATTTTATATACAACCAACTTTACTTTCATGTATATAAGCTACAAACTATTGTGAACAGGGAATTTTGTTTTGAATGATCCCTTCCCTGTAAACAAGCTTCACACAAATAAAATGGCTGAATAAAAATGAGCATAAGGATTTATAACAGTTAATAAATATACCTAAAATTAAATAATGGTTAAAAGGAAGTTAAATTGTATATAATGCTATATACTCTGAAAATTTACAACTATCAAAAAATGGTATGGGGAAAATACAGATAGTAAATGAAAAGTAAATAAGCTCAAAGATAAGGTTCCATTTATTTATTTTTGTTGCTGCTGTGATTGCCTTTGGGGTCCTCTTCATAAATTCTTTGCCTAGGCCAATGTCTATAAGAGTTTTTCCAAGATTTTGTTCTAGAATTCTGATAGTTTTATGCCTTAGGTTTAAATTTTTGTGAGAAGTGAAAGATGCAGATTCTGTCTCAGTCTTCTACATGTGGCTATTCAATTTACCCAGCACCATTTATTGAATAAGAATTCTTTTGCCCAGTGTATGTTTTTGTCTGCATTGTCAAAGATTAGATGGCTATATGAAGATGGTTTTATATGTTGGTTCTCAATTCTGTTCCATTGGTCTATGTCTCTGTTCTTGTGCCATTAAAATGCTGTTTTAGTTACTATAGCCTTGTAATATACCTTGAAGTCTGGTGGGACTGCAAACTAGTACAACCTACGTTGAAAGTAATATGGAGATACCTCGAAGAGTTATAAGTAGAACTACTATTTGTTCCATCAATCCCATTACTCGGCTTTTACCCAAAAGAACAAAAGACATTCTATAAAAAAAGACATCTGCACTTGAATGTTTATAGCAGCACAATTCACAATTGCAAAGATGTGGAAACAACCTAAGTACCCATCACTAAATGTGTGGATTAATAAAATGTGCTGCTATATGTATACCATGAAGTTCTACTCACCCCCACAAAAAATGGGGGTGATCTAGCACTTCTTGTATTATCCTGGATAGAGATGGAACCCATTTTATGAAGTGAAGTATCACAAGAATGGAAAAACAAGCACCACATGTACTCACCATCAAATTAGTTTTAAATGATCAACACTTAACTGCACAGATAGTAATGACATTCATCGAATATCAGGCAGATGGGAGAGGGGAGGAGGGAATGGGGATATATAGATGTAATGGGTATGGTGCGCACCACTTGGGTTATGGACATGCTTGAAGCTCTGACTTGTGTGGGCAAAGGCAACACACATAACTTAAATATTTGTACACCATCATACACTGAAATAAAATAATAAGATACCTTCTTGTTAAAAGGAGTTAAAAATTATCTGAACCTTCAGCAAGTTCTAGTCTTTTTACTGGTGGAGAATATTGGCCTTTGTTGATGGTCAGGTTGGTGAGTACTGAAGGTTGGGGTGGTTGTGGCAATTTCTCAAAATAAACAATAATGAAAATTGCTATAAAAAACAATAAGCTCAAAGATTGCCTTACTGGTATTAACTTAGAGTAAAATAATAATATTTAAAATTAGGTGTTGTGGGGATTCATTATACTTGCTCCTCTGCTTTTGCATATGTTTGAAATTAAGATAGTTAACAAAAGAGATAACTTTGGGGTTTCTAGTTTATTAATCTTACAATAAGCCAGACAAGAGAAATTGCATAACTTTGTGATCTGTGGAGATAAAAAGGAAGAAGATGATAAAATTGACTCCAAGGTTTTAGTTGAGATAACTTGGTAGATGGTGGGTGTCACAATCCAGACACACGACACATGAGAAAAACAGTAATACAATTAAATTAGATGGGAACACAGAAGAATAAATTTGGACCACAGGATCATGAGCTATATCCGGAGAAATTAAAATTACCAAACATCAAGGTAAAACAAAATAATTAGCTATAATAATATTTTAAATTTTAATTCCAAACTAACAAAAAAGTCTAACAAACAAATTCAATTGATTTTCTCTGTTTCTTTTCTTTGTTTCCCTCTATTATGGTTTGGGAGGAAGTTTCCTCCATAAATTCAGCTTTCTGTTCTCTCTTCCACTCTTACATTTAAAAACTTTATAATTGTTTTTATCAGATGATATATATCCTTGTTTTAAAAATTCAAGTTAAAGTGGAAAAAAGGAGAAAGTTGTTTAAAGTAAAAAATAGACCACCACCTTATAATTATGCTTCCTGTAATTATGGTATTTGAAGCTCTTTTTAAATTATTTATCCTGGCATTTAGTTTTGTATTTCTAAAATATATGTAAATTCTACCAACTCTGAGTTTATCAATTAATAGTTTGTCTATTGTCTTTCCATTAAAATAAATAAAGATTTAGTTTCTGTACTCACTTAACCTATAAACGAATACAATTATGTTACATTAAATTTAAAATCAGTATTTGGTCCTTGCATTGTTATAAGTAATTAAACATCACTACTTTTGAGCTAGTTGGGATACACTAATTACATTTCCTTTTTTTTTTTCTTTTGGTAGTTTCTTTGTTTTTTCTGGAGTTTATAATTATTACTTTTTTCTCATTTTTAGTTTTGCTTGATGCTTTATAATGACCCTTCTCACACCACACAACAACCTCTTAATTAAATTTTCTCTTTTTATAACTTTCTTTAATTGAAGTATAATAGCGCATCCAACCATCCATGAGGCCAACCATCACATATTCTCTCTGTTTCTCCCTGTACTCCCAAAAGGCCTAGAAAAGCATAAAGCTTTCAAAAGATGACGCATAGTTGTGCCCTAAAACATTCCATAATCATAATTCTGAGAATTTTCTTCTCAGAACTGCACAGAGAGAAGGAGCACATTGTAGGATTTACAAACATAGACATTGAAGCTGATTCTAACTGTTCAACTCTTACTTCTTATGGATATTATTAGACATAATGAATTGATATAAATAAAGTATTTAGAAAAATTAATTTACAAAGTTAAATGACATTTAGTATTTTTAAATAAAAATGTCTCCTTTTATTAGACTCATGGCTTCTTTCTTGGTTTACTTTGCTGTTGTGGTAGAACAGATGTTCCAGGAGCTTTTTGATAAAGGATGGGAGACAGTCCAGATATTGTATATTGAAATTATACTTTCTCTACTCTGACATTTGCTCAAAAATAAATTTCAATCATATGATTAAATTAATAAAATTTTAATCAAGCATGATTAACCAATTAATTAATTGGGCAATTAATTAAAGTGCTTTTTACAATTTCAGAAATAAAGCAAGAATTCCCTGCATTATATATTACCAAGTTTTCCCAATGAAGATTCTCAGTGATTAATGAGAACAGAGAACCAGAACTGTGATCTCAAGTAATGAGCTGTACTATTAAAAGTCACGTGGAACCTCATACACAGAAAATGAGCTAAATATATTCCCTAAAGAAGCATGCTTGGAATTTACCATTCCTTAATTACTGATATAATGACTGCACGAATTATAACCTTATTTCATTATTGCAAAGTATCCCTTTTCATAATAGTTAGTAGATTACATAAATGAAAGTTGGTTTGATAATAAATAAAATCTTTGGCTCTCACTTCGCAAAGAAAATACTCTAGCTATCTGCTACCATTATAAATCAATTTAAACCCTTATCTTGAAAAAGGAGTAGAAAACCTTGAGACACCAAACATTTCAGGAAAACAACATTAAAACTATATATAAAAGGCAGAAATAACCAGAGTCCAAGGAAATAAAGCTAAAATAAGAAATAAAGTTCACAGAAGAAAAAGGCTAAATTATTAAAGAAAATAAATAAAAATATTAAAATAAGTGATTTTAATTTTATATTTAAATAATATTTTAATATTAAAGTATGACAAGTGTTAAAATGAATAAATAAACTTCAAAATAAAATAAAATAAGTAAACAAGTAAAATATTAAATAAGTGAAACTTTATTTAAAACAAATATGCTAAAACTTTCTATTAGAACATAATAAAGAATAATGAAATATATTAAAAACAATTTATTTCTTGAATTATTCTCAAACTCCTTATCAATATCTTCCCACAACAAAACAAAATGGAACAGCAATAACAAGAAAACTAAATTATCAATATACACACTGAAAAGCAAATGGAACAGGGTTATACATAAAATTAACAAACTAAGGAACAAATGAAAGTCATATTCTAAAATAGAAATAAAATGCTAAGAGATAGGGCAAATACATCCTTGTTGCTATAATATCTCTTAATTAAGGTATTGTAGGACATAGGATGGATAGGATGTAGGGTAAAAATAATCAAATACATAAAATATTATCTATGAACTAAAAAGGATTATAGTCATTTGACTGAAAATTACCACAAAATGACAAAAGTGAATTGAGAAAATTACCCAAAAAACATATTCATATGAAAATGTTAAACCTTGAATAGAAAAAACAAAATAGCACATTTTCAGAAAGAAGCATAGTAATATTTTTATCTGGTCACTCCCCATTACATAAATTTTCACTTGTTGAAAATATTATGCTTACTATTCTGATTACTTGCCCTTTAAAATCAGTTTTCTCTCATTAGAATAAAAGATTCCTCAGGACAGGGAATATATTATAGTAGTTGTTGTTACTTATTATTTATTTAATAATAAGAATTGTGTCTAATATATATTGGGTATTCAGTAAATATCTGCTAAATGCATGAATTAATGAACAGTATTGTCACTTAACCACACAGACAATCAGTTGTTTCATAGAAAAAAAGAAGCAGCTGAATTAATTTTTGTGGTTCCTCCTTATAGGTGATATTTTTATGATCCAAGATTGACTTTTATATCCAAAAATTAATTTACAAAGTCAAGGCCGGGCATGGTGGCTCATGCCTGTAATCCTAGCACTCTGGGAGGCCAAGGTGGGCGGATTGCTCAAGGTCAGGAGGTTAGCCTGAGCAAGACTCCGTCTCTACTAAAAAATAGAAAGACATTAATTTACCAACTAAAAAAATATATAAACAAAAAATTAGTCAGACATGGTGGTGGCGCATGCCTGTAGTCCCAGCTACTCAGGAGGCTGAGGTGGTAGGATCTCTTGAGCCCAGGAGATTGAGGTTGCTGTGAGCTAGACTGATGCCACGGCACTCACTCTAGCCTGGGCAACAAAGTGAGACTCTGTCTCAAAAAAAAAAAAAAAAAGAAGAAGAAGAATTTATGAAGTCAAATCTTAACTCCTAAATCTCTTTGATTTCTTCTATGTAATAGTGGATATTCCTCTGGTTGTTGTTGTTACCCTGAATATAAACTCTGTTTCTATATTGGAACATAGCTGCTCTATGAGTCTCAGTAGCATGTAGGTTTGACTCCAGACTACAGAAGGCAAAGAGCCCAGATAAAGACAAGAAACTTCTTCCCAGGCAGGCCTCAGCTCTAGACCATGATGCAGTGACCTAAGTATCCTCTTATTCAGACAACAGGAGATCCATTATGGTGGCAGGAGGTGGTAGCGGTTTCCAGAGACAGACATGGCAATGATAACAGTAGCCACATCCCAAGTCCAGTGTTGCTAGCAGACCAAGCTGAGTCATGTAATGATCAGCAAAATCACAGGAATGAATGATATGCTGAAATGAGTTTTGATTACAGGGCTATGTACTGCCTAACTTCCCTTATTTCTCTCCATATTTTGGCTGCTGAATTTTTTTGAGCTACCCAATATCATTTCAATAAATTTCTTTTTGGCTTACATTTTGTATGCTTCCAGCCAAAACTGTAGACAATAGATTTACAAAGCAAACCTTAAACAGTCTCAGAAAATTCTTAGACATATGTTTAGAGAGATTATGATTCCTTAATTGTAGGAAATAGCGATGTCAAACAAATTATTTTCAGTGAAGATACGTGTGATTAATATTCAGTAGCAGCTCATTCAATATGAGCTCTTTCAGGCAGAAAGCCTTCAGTATTTCCTGTGTTTTGTGCGTGTATGAGTGTGCATAAATGTAATAAGAACTAATTAATATTTGCTGAACTTAAAATTTTAAAGAACAGTGATTAGACTTCTAAAAACTGCTGAGATATTGTACACAAGTATTTAAATTAGAATGTTATAAATGTTGAAAATAAAATGAAACAAAAATATATTAAGACAATATTAATAAAAAGAATAACAGTATTAATGACAAAATGGAATTCAAAGCAAAATCATTCAATAGAAAAAAAAGATTTCAGAATAATGAAAGGTAGACAACATCAAAAATATGACATAAAAATCATGAACTTGAATACCATAAAATATATTATCAAATATATTTAAAATGATTATAACTACAAGAAAAATCTATAAATTAAATTTTATTTATAAATTAAATTGGAGGCTTAAGCATAAAAAGATAATTTGCAGGCAAAAACATGATTATGTAAAAATTTCAGCATTAAAACTAACCATGAAAGCATGATATTTGGTATCTAAAGTAGAGAAATATGCTTTTCTTAAGCAGTTATGCCAACTACACAAACAATGAATATGTATTAGGTTGTGAAAACAATTTCAAAATATTCCACAAATAAATGGTAATGATACTGGAAATATTACTGGACTAAAAAAATGCAACACAAAATCAAGAGGGCTTAATTTCAGAGATGTAGGATGGTTTAATATACACAAATCTATTAATATAAGTGTAATGCACCACATAAATAGAAGTAAAAGCAAAGACCATATGATTCTCTCAACAGATGCAGAAAAAGCATTTGACAAAATTGAGCACTCTTTTATGATAAGAATGCTTAACCAAATAGGCATAGATGGGACTTACCTCCAAAAGATAAAAGCCATATATGACAAACCCACAGCCAATATCATACAGAACAGGGAAAAATTGAAAGCATTCCTGCTTAAAACTGAAACCAGTCAAGGTTGCTCTCTATGACCACTTCTATTCAACATAGGGCTTGAAGTCCTAGCCAAAGCAATCAGACAACAGAATAAATCAAGGGTATCTAAATGGGGAGCAGAAGAGATCAAATTATAGCTCTTTGCTGATGATATGATCTTATAACCAGAAAAACTCAAAGATTCTGCCAAGAGACCACTGGAATTGATAAATAAATTCAGCAAAGTCTCAGGTTACAAAATCAATGTAAATCATATACACCAAGAGTCAAGCTGAGAAGTAAATCAAAATTTTAATGCCTTTCCCACTAGCAACAAAGAAAATAAAATAGCAAGGAATATATTTAAGTAGGTGAAAGACCTCTTCAAAAAGAACTATGAAACATTGAGGAAGGAAATAACAGAGGATGCAAACAGATGGAAAAATATACCATGCTTATGAATCTTCAGAATAAATATTGTTAAAATGCCTATACCACCCAAGTACTCTAAGGATTCACTGCAATCCCTATTAAAATAACATCATTTTTCACAGATCTAGAAAAAATAATTCTATGCTTTATATGAAACCAGAGAAGACCCCATATAGCCAAAGCAACCTTAAGCAAAGAGAACAAATTGGGAGGCATCAATCTACCAGACTTCAAGCTATACTGAAAGGCTATTGTAATCAAAAGAGCATGGTGATGACACAAGAAAAAAGACATAGACCTATTGATCAGAACAAAGGATCCAGACATAAGACCATCCTGATGTTGCCATCTGATCTGTGACAAAACAGACAAAACATACAGTGGAGAAAAGAATGCCTATTCAATAAGTGGTATTGGGAAAATTGGATAGCCATATGTAGAATACTGAAACAGGATCTGCACCTCTCACCAATCACAAAAATCAACTCATGATGGATAACAGACTTCAACATAAGGCATAAATCCATAAGAATTCTAGAAGAAAATGTTAGAAAAATTCTTATAAACATTGGTCTAAGCAAATAACTTATGAAGACTCCAAAAACAATCACAGCGACAACAAAAATAAGTAAATGGAACCTGATCAAATTAAAAAACTTCTGCACAGTCAAGAAAACTATCATTATAGCTCATAGACAACCTATAGAATGGGAGAAAATATTTGCATGCTATACATCCAATATAGGGTTGACCACAAACTATAAAGAAATCAGGAAAATCAACAAGAAAAAAACTCAAATAACCTCCTTAAAAAGCAGGCAAAATACTTGAATAGAAACTTTCAAAAGAAGATAGATTAATGGCCGATAAACATATGAAAAAATATTCAAAATCTCTAATCATTAGGGAAATGCAATCAAAACCACAAAGAGACATCACTTAACTACACTGAGAATGGTTTTTATCAAAAAAGTCCCAAAACAACAAATGTTGTTGTGGATGTGGAGAGATAGGAACACTTATACACTGCTGGTGGGACTGCAAACTAGTACAAGCTCTATGGAAAATAGTACGGGGATACCTCAAAGAACTAAAAGTAGAACTACCATTTTATCTAGCAATCTCACTATTGTGTATTTACCCACAGGAACAAAAGACATTCTATATAAAAAGACATCTTCACTTGAATGTTTATAGCAGCATAATTTACAATTGTAAAGATAGGGAAACAACCCAAGTACCCATCAATACATGAGTGGATTAATAAAATCTCTTCTATGGAGAGAGGTCGAGGCCCCGACCTCTCTCCATAGGCGGGGCCTCGACCACCTCCACCCACCCCCACACCCACCCCCTCCAGCAACAGCACCAGCAGGATCATGCCCAGCGCCCAGCTCAGCCCCACGGAGATCAGCGCCCTGCGGCAGCCCATCTCCGGCTACCGGGAGTCTGCGGCCTTGCTGCGCTCGGCAGATGAACTGGAAAACCTCATCTTACAGCAGAACAGACCCGCTGGCACCTGGAGTGCACTGCTCTAGGGAAGGAGGCTGTCCCAGCCGGGACCCGGCTTCCTGCCTCACCAGTTGGTACATTTTGTTTTTTGAAAGAGGTGGGATCCTAAAGAACTGTTTCTAGCCACACTCCAAGCACCTGAGACTTTGGGCACAAGAACACTTTTTTTTTTGGAATCTCACCACATGGGTGCTCTGACCTGCTTGGAAGAGGCCAACGGGGGCAGCTCTGGAAGAGTGGGGCTCCCTGACAAGGCGCCAGGGCTGCAGCTCTATTTAGAACCATCTTCGTGGACCCTGATGTTAGAATCCCACTCCCAGATGATTACCTTTCAAGTCTTAGGTGAGCATAACTGCATATTTATTGAGAAAAACAAAGTGGACACTTTCTTCCTCTCTCCTTAATAATTTATTTTTCTGAAAAACAAAATGGCCATGGATGCCATATACTCGGGTATAAAAAAATGGAAAACTAATACCTCATATTTACCTGGATGGATCTGGAGTCCGTAAGTGAAGTATCACAAGAATGGAAAGACAAACACCACAGGTACTCACCATTAAATTGGAACTAATCAATCAACACTTATGCACACAAATAGAAATAACATTCATCAGAAATCAAGCAGGTGGGACAGGGTGTTTGGGATGGGTAAATTCACACCTAACTATTATAATGCACACTATCTGGGGGATGAGCACACTTTGACTCAAATGATACTATCGCAATTTATGGAACCAAAGCGTCTTTACCTCCATAATATTCTGGGAAAAAAAACAAATGAATTTATACATTTTTAATAGTAATTAACAAAAAGTGCCCAAAGAATAACAAACTTGCAAAATTTTAAAATACTTCTAATGGTTTAAAGAAGAAAACAGTACTGTACAAAATTACAGAAATAAAAGACAAAAGGAATTATCAAATATCTATAAATCTAGTCAAAATGGTAGTCAACTGAAAAATTTAAGGCTGAAATATTTGTCATAAAAGCAGGGGTTAAAAATGAATAAAATAAAATTTTTACCTCAGGAAAAAACGAGAACCTAAATAATGTAAAGGCAATAAATTAATAAGGATGAAAGCAACAATAGTAGTTTTAATTAGAATATAATAATAGATTAAATCACTAAAATAAAATCTAGGCTTTAAGAAATAGCAACAAAATAGAGAAAACTCTTTAAGATTTGCCCCCAAAATAAACTACATTGGAAATAGACAAAAGAATATAACTATAAGGATATTTTAAATGTCAGGAAAGATTATATATAACTTTAAGCTAATAACTTTGAAATTTCATGTTACCAGTTTCTTATAATATTTCAACTACCAAATTTCATGAGAAAGGTAAAAATGCCTTAATAGAATAAAAAATTTAGATAAAATTGAAAGTGTAGTCAAAGATTTCTAACCTCTAAATATGTATTTGATCAAATTCAGCAACTATTCCCAATATTTTATGCGATATTATGTTGTCATATTGTACTACTAACAAATGATAATTAGAAATAATGTGAGATCTAGGATAATGGCCAAGTTTAAATTAAATGTGCTTCAACTAGCATATTGGAAATTTAAAAAAAATTGAGATTATTGAGAAATAATACTAGCAGAGAGCATAAGTTTTGGTGTTTATTGGCAGATACTTTTAGAAGGAAAGTTTTAAATGTGAATATTCTTTGTCCAGTCATACAGAAATACCTCAATATATATACAATGGATATTAATCATCCATTTGTATACATCCATGGCATAAATCCAGTTTTCATCCATGGTAAAAATGAAAAACTGAAAAATACTAAATGTTCATAAGTGATTAATGGTTAAATAAAACATGCTATGCTTATCTTAGGAAATAGTTTGCAAATTTTTAAAAGTACGATCCTATTTACATAAAATTAGAAAACAGAAAAAACATAAGCAGGGAATGGTAGCATGCCTGTCATTTTAGCTATTAGGGAGGCTAATGTGGGAGGATCCCTTGAGCTCAGGAGTTCAAGGCCAGCAGCCTGGGCAACACAGTGAGACCATTTTTCTAATATATAATATATATATATATATATATATATACATATATGTATATATATATAATCTCAGTTTATATATTTATGATATATATTTGAATTTTGTTGCTTAGATTCATATTCATATTATATGATACGTTACTTTTTCCCCCGTGATTCAAATTAAATCTGGCCCTGAGTACAGACAAGAAAAAAATTGGGAAAGATACTAACTAGACTATTAAAAGTAGGAATAGGATAGTTTGGCTTAAGACGAAATATATTTTGTTTTTATGGTTCTAACTTCCAGATCAAGCTCCTGAAATCCTTGAAATTTCCTGCAAGATGGGGATGTCTACTGTTATTGACAGTGAGCTCTTTATAATCATATCTGGGTATATGCTAAAGAGCTGAATTAGAATAGGGCCCGTAGATAGCCTAAGGATGGGGCTGATCACCAGAAAGACCAAGTGATTAGAGGGTTGGTATTTTCATTCCCACTCACCCAATTCTTGGAAAGGGAGAATGGGATAGAGGTTAAGCTGTAAAAAAAAATCTCTTGAGTTAGATTTTTTGAGTTTCCAGATTGGTGACCACATTAAGGTGCTGGTAGTCTGGCATTTTCAGGTAGCATGGCAGCTCTGTGTACACCCCACCTCCCACCTCATACCTAGCGTATGTAGTCCTCACATTTGGCTGTTCCTTAGTTGCATCCTTTATAAAGAATGAATAAATGTAAGTAAAGTGTCTTTCTGACTTCTGTGAACCCTACTGACAAATGATCAAACTTTAGGAGAGGTTTTAGGAACCCTCAACTTATAACTTCAACTTACAAATAGGCAGCCAGAAGTATGGGGGGCCTAACACTTGCAATTGGTGTTTAAAGTGGAGGCAATCTTGTGGGACTGAGCCCTTAAGCTATGTGGCCTGGGCTAACTCTAAGTGATTGTTGTTAGAAATGAATAGAATTGTTAAAAACTGAGTTGGTATCCAGAGAATCAGAAAATTGGGTGTTGGTATTAAAAAACACTCCAGATAAAGATATCAAAGGGGACTTACACATTTTACTCTATAATCCTTTTATTTACATATTCATTTATTTATTTTTCACTACCAAGCATGAATTTGCTTTTTACTATAGTCTTAAAAACTTTTAAAAATTGTGTAAAGAAATATGATGAATGTAGTTTCTATTAATACATTCTTATAATCTTTGATTTCTTCTCTTTTAGTAGTGTTATTATCCTGTTTTAATCTGGTGGAAGGAAGCCTATTCACTGATCTGGTGCCAATTACTTTGGCTGTACCTTACTACATATATACAAAATGAAATAAAATTCAGTAATGGTTAGTAAAATGACACAGGAAGTTTAGGAGAGGTGGTGAAATGAGCAATATTGTTAGAGTATGAGACTAAGAGGCAGGGCTGAAACCCAATGCTGGGACTTGCAGATTGGGTGCAGGTCTTAAAGTAAACAATCCTCAAGCAAAAGTTAACTAGAGGGGCTGATAACCACAGGCAAGAGTGGCTTCGACTAGTTTGTTAGCTATCTCTGTCATCTCACATGAATTTTGGCTAATTATAATATCATTTACATTGCGATTTTAAAATTTCTACAATCTCAAAATCACCATGGCAGTTCCAAGAAAACCATATAAAGTATGAAAATGGGAGGGAACCCAATTCTAGGAATTATTACCTAAATTCTTAGTAAAAGCTAACCCTTTGCTCTTGAATATTCCTCCCCTCAATTAGTGTTACTACAAAAGATCTAAAACAATTTCCTCTCAGAACAACTGCTCTTTTTTGAGCCTGCTCACTCTCTCTCCTGCGAATGTACTTTTGTTTTCAATAAAAAGCTTTTGCTTGCTTGGGTTACATGCTGCATCTAAGAATTCTTTTTCTGACAATCACCAAGAACTTGGAAAAACCTCCACTTGGAGGCTGGTAACAATGTCACTAAGCAGCTGAAAATGTGTTGAGATTTACTAAATTCTATACAAAATAAAGCAAACAAACAAGATTTCATTACACAGTTGACTAATCATTGCAACTTATGGGCAATATTCATTGCCTTATGACATTCAAACTTTCTTTAGTAATTTCAGGCCAGCATAGGAAACATAAAATTGTATGCATGATGCCTCCAAGGTGAAGTTTTAAGAGTATGATTCTGAACGTATTGTTAGGAATCATACAAGATTAATAAATAGAAAAGTCTTAACACAAAAAGTTAGAAGGCTCTAATGCTAAATTCAAAAAGCTTAACAGTTAAAAAAAAATGGTCAAGTAAATCCAACTTATATTTTGAGAGTGCTTTGTAAAAGGTAATAATAATCAATTAAAAATACTCATTCCTATAATTTTCCGTAATTTTCTCATAAATTTGATATTAAAAATTATATTAATGCTTCATAGGGATAAGATATATAAACAAAAACTACATAAGTACCTGCACAGAAAATAAAATCTTTGGTAACATCTCTGACTGCCTGAAATGCAATCCAAAATCCAAATCTCTATATTATCATTAAATAATCTCTCTCTGTGCAAGAGAGGCAAATCATATGCAATATTTCTAATCTTTTAGTAAGGAGAGAGAACCTGTAAAACTAAACAGATTGCTCTACAAAAGCTTCTGAACTTGATTTTTTTTTTTTTAATCACAAAGGACTGCCAGCTATCAGTAGAAAATCCCAACCAAATGATTCATAGAGCTTAATCTACTTGATTAGACTGCAAAGCAGTTCACAGGGCTCTTATACTCTAAACAAGAGTGGTGTAACATTTCAAAGACATTAGTAGGATTTCTAAATCCTGATTGCCAGCTTTATAAATCATTATATTTTCTGAAAAATAAAAGGTTTCAGTACCTGATATCTAATATAAATTTCTTTGACTTTATCTTCTTATATAAACCTGGACTGACTTTTCATTGTTACATTTTTAATATACTAACTAAATGAAAATTTTTGGGGTGGAGAGAATTTTAGTTATTTTGAAGATCAAAAGAATTATAAAAGCACATGTGAAAATTATGAGAAATTAATAATTTTAAGGACTAAATAAAATATGTTAGTAAAAACTATACTGCTAGCATTCTCAAATAAGCTTTCAAAAATTAATAAGACAAATATAAGATAAAATATATGTATTTTTAAACCACATAACATTCAACTTAAGAATATTTTTTACATACAAATTTGTATTTGAATCAATGTGACTTTAAAATATGCTGTTTTTCAGTTTAATTTGGCATACCAAGTGGCCTGACTATAACCAAACATCATTTTTAAAAATACAAAATATATATGGAAACTGGAAACCTAAAACGTATTAACCTTATAATTTTAAATTAAGGAGATTTAAATCCAGTGAGGTCAAATAATTATACAAAATTACATGCCACCTAGAAAAGGAGAAGCCAGCTCTAGCACCTGGTCTCTTGACTACCAGTCTATATTTTCTGTCCATTCTTTTGAGCTATAATTTTCAATTAAATGTTAACTATGATAAAAATGTACATACTTGGAGAAATTAGAAACAAATTATTGAATATCTTATAAACTAAGCTTTGCTTATTATTTTACTAGTCTCAAATATTCAGTAAAGAGAACATTTATAAATTACAAGGTTATCAGATATTCTGAATTATCATAAAGCACAGCATGCCACACAAAAGCATAAATAAGGTATATACATAAAAATAAATTTCATATTATATAAGGCTCACATTCTTAATTTTTATCTAGCATCATTAAATATTCTTTTCTATCCACACACCTAGGCTTCTTCAGATTAGTGGAACTATTTATTCATCATTCCTGAAAATTCAACATTCTATAATTAATCAATTTATATCTACTCACTTTATTAAAATAAATAATCATTAACTCTGGAACTCCAAAGAAAATGTGTCTTGAAATATAAATATGCACTGAGACAGAAGTATTTTTTTAAAACCTTTTCTTATCAGAGGTAATTAATCCCTTACATGAGTTAAGACTTAACATCATCAAATTTGCTTACTAATGAAAAACTGTTCACATCATTCAGCAAATAGCCTTTCTCTTGTTCCATTTTATAGGTCATCTCTTCTCCCTCTTTGGTCTTACCAACCTTATATTTTAGCCACAAAAGCCACTGAAGTTATCTTTGAGACAATGATATAAATTAAATTTCTTTCCAAATTCTAAGCAAAATAAGCAGTTTAGCTAAGTGAAGATGCTGACTCAGAACAATAAAAGTTTTAGCACTAGGCTCTTCACCAGCAACAAATAGTATGCTTTGATCTGCTGTGTATCAAAAAAGTCAGCAATTCCCAAGTAAATAGCTCCCTTAGTTTATAAGATATTCAATAATTTGTTTCTAATTTCTCCAAGTATGTACATTTTTATCATAGTTAACATTTAATTGAAAATTATAGCTCAAAAGAATGGACAGAAAATATAGACTGGTAGTCAAGAGACCAGGTGCTAGAGCTGGCTTCTCCTTTTCTAGGTGGCATGTAATTTTGTATAATTATTTGACCTCACTGGATTTAAATCTCCTTAATTTAAAATTATAAGGTTAATAAGTTTTAGGTTTCCAGTTTCCATATATATTTTGTATTTTTAAAAATACTGGCCCAACCATCATCATATGCTCTGATGTCTAAAGTCATTTGAGCTCCCCTAGTACCAACTTTGCAATACAGACCACAGAATGCTAGCTAGAGCTGTTTGGGAATTTAGAAACAATGAATTAAAAGGGAGATCAGCCAACAGCTAAGAGGCAGCAACTTCTAAAGAGTATGAAGACCTCAATGGAAATGTAATGAGAAGAAATATCTATCTATTTATCTATCTACCCCAGAACTCCTTTCAGGGAGAACAAGACCAGAGGTTGGAAAACACACTTTGAAAAGGATCTTGCAGTTTTCAGAGGATATGATGATATGAAAAGGAAAAACAGTGATCTCCAAACTACTTTCAAAGTATAATGGGTCTGGATAGCTACTGGGCTTTTGTTTTGTTAATTGGATATTAAAGTTCAGGCATTGAACCAAATTGCTTAGTCACAGTAGCACTGAATACTTGTTTGCCCCTCTCTCATAAAACATTCATCTTCTCCTAAAGAATATCTTCAGTTTGAGGTGGTACTCATTATTAGCCTATACAGGATGCTAATATTTATTTTTAATAGTTATGATGGAGTCCAAACTTTTTTCTTTTACTGGTGAGTAGGCTCACAAAGGTAAAATTGTTTTCTAAAAATTTCTTCACCTGAGTTCTGGCCAGATCACCTGATACTTAATATGATATTCTTTATAGGACAATGGTTCTCAAAGAGTGGTGACAACACTAGCAGCATCAACATTAACTGATGCTTCTTAGAAACATAAATACCTTACTATTTAGCCATTAAAAAAAATGAAATAATGTCTTTTGCAGCAACTTGAATGGAGCTGGAGACCATTGTCCTAAGTGAAGTAACTCAGTAACAGAAAACAAAATACCACATGTTCTCACCTATAAGTGGGAGCTAAGCTATGCACATCCATACAGGGTGGTAGGAAGCAGCAGGCCCCAACCTTTCTGGCACCAGGGACCATTTTCATGGAAGACAATTTTTTCTATGGACCAGGGAGAGGGGATGGTTTGGGGATGATTCAAGTGCATTACGCTTATTGTGCATTTTATTTCTATTATTATTACATTGTAATATATAATTATACAACTCACCCTATGTTGGGGACCCCTGCTTTAGCAATGTAGTTAGGCACTAAGAATGATGCTTTCAGTGCAAACACATTTGATGAAATGGTGGCCTTCAGTAATTGCTTCTGTCCCTCGTATTCACATTTTTTTCTTTTGAAAAACTCCAAAGGCTTGTCTTTTAATCCAAAGTGTTTGGTCTCCATGTGACAAAGCAATTTTGAAGGTTTCATGGCTTTGTTGGATAGATAGTCACCACACATTATACAAAGCAGGCTTGGAGAATGTGAATCACCTGTTGCAATGAACCCATAATTTAAGTGGGACTCTTGGTATTTTCTTTTAAATGCATCTTTATTTTGTTGGCAGTCCTAGAGTCTTTTGCTGTCTCATCATTGGGTTTTTCCTCTTTTCAAAAAAGCTCTCCAGTGATGTTTGTGTTTTATTCATTTTTGCTAGGGTTAGCTTGTGGGCTTACCAAAACTGTGACTGAGGCTGGGCATGGTGGCTCAAGCCTGTAATCCTAGCACTTTGGGAGACTGAGGCGGCAGATTGCTCAAGGTCAGGAGTTCAAAACCAGCCTGAGCAAGAGCGAGACCCTGTCTCTACTATAAATAGAAAGAAATTAATTGGCCAACTAATATATATGGAAAAAATTAGCCGGGCATGGTGGTACATGCCTGTAGTCCCAGCTACTCGGGAGGCTGAGGCATAAGGATCACTTGAGCACAGGAGTTTGAGGTTGCTGTGAGCTAGGCTGATGCCACAGCACTCACTCTAACCTGTGCAACAAAGTGAGACTGTCTCAAAAAACAAACAAACAAACAAAAAACTATGATTGAGACAAATGTGCAGTGTAAAATAAAAGAAAGGATGGAAGTGGTAAATAAAATAATGGGCACACCACATGTAGACCAAAATAAGTGTTGGATTCTGACGTAAACCTGCCACCAGATGCAGCTGTACAATTGAAGTAAGATGCTCACTTGCCACTATAAAGCCTGCCAGCAGATGCAGCTTAACTGTCACTTGCCACTCACTGATAGGGTTTTGATATGAGTCTGCAAGCAATTGATTATGATCTCTGTGCAGTCAAACCTCTCTGCTGATGATAATATATATTTGTAGCCCCTAGCCAGCACTAGCATCACTGCCTCAGCTCCACCTCAGATCATCAGGCATTAGATCTTCATAAGGAGCATGAAACCTAGATCCCTTCCATGCACAGTTCCCAGTAGGAATTCTGTGAGAATCTATTGCCACCACTGATCTGACAGGAGGCAGAGCTAAGGCAGTGATGTGAGTGATGGGGAGCAGCTGTAAATACAGATGAAGCTTTGCTCCTGCCTGCCACTATAAAATTTGGATTCAGTCAAGGGGCCTCGCTTAGGGATCTGGAGCACCACATGTGGCCTTGAGGTTACAAGTTGCCCACCCCTTAGACTGATTGTCCTCAGGCAATCAAAGGTAGTCAAATTGTTCTCACCTATGCTTACTGCACCCCTCCCATTGTCCCATCTATTTTTGCCAAAATATCTATTCATTTTCCAGGGCCATTCAAGGGACAATTTATGTGTGATTTTTTTTTCTACAACTTAACCAAATTCTAGATCAAATTGGTATTTCCTTATTATTACAGACATATTTCTACCAAAACAATTTTAATACCTCATTTATTCATTTATAATAATTGACTTCTACTGTTAGATTCCATACATTTGAGAGGTCAAAAAGTACTTTATTCTTTGTATCTCAGCGCCCACATCAAAGTACCTAGCACAAAATAAGCATTTAATATATGTTTGTTAAATATGTGATTGGATAAATATAACTTACCTAGTCCTCATGGTTTTTAAGATTTTTACAACCCCTGCTTTGTTGAAAAATTCTATTCAATATCACTTAGAACAATAATTCTCTGCTTTAGCTACATCATGGAATTAACTAAAGAGCTTTAAAAATACTGATGTCTAAATCCTTTTTATAACCCACCAAAAAGCTCTGATTTAACTGTTGTGGGATACAGCCAAGGCATCAGAATTTTGAGCATTCCTCAGGTTATTCTTACACAAAGTCATGGTTGATGTAAAAACTGAATGTGAAAATTACTGCTAATAAAATGAAGTCACTTTTGTCAGACTCAGACAAAGTAGAGCTGAGAGGTCAGGCAGGAGAGGGGCTCATATTTGTGTGTCTGAGATAAGAACTCACAAGGATTTTTCTAAAATCCATAAGAAATTCTTGCACACCCTACACTTGTTTTATGTCTTATTTGACTTACCTTGTGCTTTCTTCATGCCCACACATATTTCTGTAACAAGGTTTATCTAAGAGTTTCTTCAAGGCAGTGGCATTCTAGATTAGATGCTTTCACAAGAACACTTGTCTAGCAGCAACTGTCTTTACCAATGGGCTAATGCCAAGTCCCACAATGAGCTTCTATGACCAGCATTCCCTGTTTCAGACCAGCTTAAATAGACATTGTCTTTTTGTCATTAAAAGCTTTCTCTTACCTCAGTCTACCTGGATACACCTATCACTTGTCATAGCCTGTGCATCCTGAAATGCAATCCTCTGTCATCACTTATTCCTGAATAAAATTATTTCTTTGAAGGGCCTCTTTCGATTGTTATTTTAGGTTGATGCTGAGAACTGACTTAGAATGATTTTCAAGTTGGCATCAAGAATTATATTAAAACAGCAGGAGTCAACCTGTCCCACCACCTCTACAACAAACTTACTGTGTAAATATTTCTGGTTTGAGTCTTCTGAATCATTTTGCTGAGTTTACCATCTCCATGCCAAAAAAAAAAAAGATGTTTAGAAGGATAGAGAATTCGGTATTTGGAAAAAAATAAAAAAGGGCAAACATTTCTACTACTGAGAATACACATTGTCTCAAATATCTTACCTAAAAATTTCCCCAAGCCCAAAGCTGATATATTAAAATATAAAATTTATAGATTAGTAACTCACAAGCCTCTGCCTCAGTCAAAAATAGTATTTTGGGATTCTATGTAAGATTTATTTGTTTGACTGTTTTCTCAGAATCTCATTCTGGTCCTTTAATCAAAATGATATTCCTGGCATATCAAACCCCCATAATATCTGTCTGAGTAGAGTTCTAATGTATTTCTAGTAGAATATTAATATAGTCTTACTTAGTACCCTTCTGGAAAAATATCAACCACTTTGGTCTTCTCTGCCGGCAGTTTCAAACAGTGTTGCCAGATCTGTATGATATTCTATATTTGGGGGGGGGGGAGGGAGAACAGAAAAAGTAAAGGAAAATAAAGACTTTTTTTTAATTTGGGAGATTTTATTTAAAATATAACTTTCTGGCTTATATAAAAAGAAAAAAACTAGAATTTTCAACACCAGGCAGCAAAGCCTCATAATACAGGAGAATGAAAGCCAGATGTTATGTATTCAATGCTCAATCATTATTGGCAAAATTAGGACTATGCCACACACACTCAAGTTTGCCACAGCTCCCATGAAGACTGGATCAATCTCTTACTAATTGTTTGGCCTTTATTATTGATGGGTTTCATGAAATACTACCCCAAAATATGGCACCTTGGCATACTGAATATTTTAAGAAATTTGAGAAAACAACAGAAACAGGAAAGTCACTACCTTCCCCCTTGCCCTTCCTCCCTGAAGCAAGACACAAATTATAATAAAGATTTTCTGAATTTTTCCTGAAGGAGATGGTAAGACTCTCATGTGGGAAGTATCCTTACCTATATCTAAAAGAAAGGTACATCCTTATCTCTGAAGACAAGGAATGCAAGAAGAATTTGAACACGACTTGCTGAGTTTCTTAGTTTATTATCATTAGATTACACACTTTTTGCCCTTCCATATTTCTCCACAACTCTCTACTCTTCATCAAACCTACTATAAAAAACACTCACCATGTTTCCTGAAAATAAGACCTACCCATAAAATAAGCCCTAGCAGGATTTCTAAGCCTTTGCACAATATAAGCCCTACCCCCAAAATAAGACCTAGTGGTGGGCGTGGATACACAGTGTATCTGCACAACCCATGCATTTCGTCACAGAGTGGTAAAGAAGACAAGCAGCCCTTCTCATCTGATCCATGAGAGCAATATTGCTCGATATGAGAGATTGGGGCTAATGGTTATAAAGGAAATAGAGTCACAAGAAATTCAGGATGGAACTCGGGGTTTGGAGAGTTATGATGATGTTCCAGAAGAAGACAATGTAACTATATTTGAATAAATGTAGATTGTTGTACCGTACTTAAAAAAATAACACACCCCCTGAAAATAAGCCCTAGGGTGTCTTCTTGAGGAAAAATAAATAAAAGAACCTGTCCTACTTTTAGAGAAACATAGTAGGTTTAACTATTTCTTGGGTCTTCATTTCCTTATGAAGGAATGCCATGTAAAATATATTAAATAAATGCATATGTTTTTCTCTTGTTAATCTGTTTTTGATAGAGAGACCTCAGCCATGATCCCAGAATGAATAGCAGTATATTTTTCCTCCTTTGTATTATCCTATGCTTAGGTGGGCCTCAAGTTTTACTTATAAGAGTATTAATGTTATATGGGAGGATAGGATCAGAATGGAACAGATTTAAAGTTAATTTTCATGGGATATGATAAAGAGATTTCTCTCTGTGAAGTCAACTTTATAACATTATCTTTTTTAAATCCCAGTTCTCCAAAATGATTTGAGTTGAATGAAAACACTACCCTTAAAGAAATTTTACCCACTCCAAATATTTAAAAAAAGAAACCACTAGGGAAAACATGGCTTTATGGAGTGGAGGAAGAAAGGGGAAAAAACTGAAAAATATGTGGAGGAAGGATATTTTAATGCATAAAAATTTGCATTTGTATATAGATGATATATGAATTTCAAATGTTAAATGTCTTATAAATTATAATTAAGAAATGACTAAAAGAATCAGTTGATATACGTACATGTTGTGAAAGTTTTCAGAATCAAAATGGAGCACTAATGTCAAAAAACAAACAAAAAACAAAAACATCCCTGAAAATAGAGCTGGGAAGACCATGAAGAAAGGGTTCTTATGTGTATAAGTCTGATAACAAAAACTATCACAAAAGTTTCTGCAAAAACTACAACCTTGCACAAAGGCCATCACAACCTTACACAAAAAATACTCTGCAAGGACATCTGCCCAGAAATTGCCTGTCCAACCTTGAATTGGCATCACACTTGCTATTGATCTTTTTAGCCAAGGACAATAATGTGAAAACAATTATGTAATCCTCTTCATTTTTTTTCCTTTAAAAACCTTTGTCTTCTTTTACCTCTTTGACTATGCACATAGTTTACTATGGCACATGTATTTCCATTGCAATGCTCTATTCCCAAGTAACTACTTTTTCCTTTTACAGAGCCTTTCTCTGCTTGTTATTTAGGTTGACAAATATGTTATCAGAAACGGGACCTAAGAAAGATCACTATTGCAAAGAGTCGGTGATTCTTGGAAGCGGTTTATAGTAGTCACCGGAGTCCTTTGAGCTGTCTAATTCCACGGCTTGCCTTTTCTGCCCTAGTGAGTGTTCTGTTAGGCTGAGAATTCCTCTTTTTGATAGAGATTTTGTTGATATTATTTCAGATCTGGTTTTAATAAAACTGCCTTAATAAAGGACTATATATCCCTCCCGGGATGATAAAAGACTTACTATCTTTTCTGGGAAGACCTTTCTGGTATAAAGGCATGTCTTTCAGGATTGAGCACTGAGATTTCTAGAGAGTTTACATTCTTTCTGTGATACATATCTTTTCTGGTAAATTTACTTTAGTCTGTATACCTACTTTAATTTTTTATTTTTTATTATTATGGGTACATAATAGTTGTATATATTTATAGGATACATGTGATGTTTTGATACCGCCATACAATGTGTATTAATTAAATCAGGGTAAGTGGGGTAGCAATCACCTCAGGCATGTATCATGTCTTTGTGTTAGAAACATTCCAATTCCACTCTTTTTGTTGTAAGTATAGCCCAATTTATTATTTACTGTAATCACTTTATTGTGCTATCAAATATTATTCATTCTGTATAACTCTCTAACTGTATTTTTGTACACATTAATCATCCCCATCCTTCCTGCTACCCTTCCTCTCTTCTGGTAACCATCATTCTACTCTCTGCCTTCATGATATCAATTATTTTAAATTTTAGCTTCCATATACGAGTGAGAACATACAAGATTTGTCTTTCTGTGATTGGTTTATTTCATTTACACAAAAAATGGTTATCTAGTCCCATCCATATTGTTGCAAATGGAGAATTTTGTTCTTTTTATGGGTATATAATATTCCATTGTAGATATGTACCACAATTTTTTAATGTACTTAGCCCTTCATGGACACTTAGGTTGATTACAAATCTTGGCAATTGTGAATAATGCTGCAGTGTTCATGCAAGTGCAGATATCTTTTTTGATATACTGATTTCCCTTCTTTTGTATATATACTCAGCAATGGGGTTGCTGGGTCTTATGGTAGTACTGTCTTCACTTTCTGAGAACTGTTCAAACTCTTCTCCATAATGCTTGATCTAATTTATGTTCCCATCAAAAGTGTACAAGGGTTACATTTGCTCTGAATCTTGGCCAGCATTCATTATTGCCTGACTTTTTAATAAAGCCATTTTATATTATTTTATCTTTTTTTTATTTCAGAATATTATGGGGTACAGATGCTTTGGTTACACAGATTGCCTTTGGACTACCTGAATCAGATCTACAAGTGTGCCCATACACCATTCAGCACCCATCATACATGTTAGGTGTGAATTTACCCATCTCCTCCTCCCTTCCCACTTGCCTGACACATGATAAATATTACTTCCATATGTACACATAAGTATTAGTTATTTAGTTAGTACCAATTTAATGGTGAGTACATGTGGGGTTTGTTTTTCCTTTCTTGTGATACTTTACTTAAAAAAGTGGGCTCCAGCTCCATCCAGGATGATACAGAAGATTGTTCATCATTTTTATTTTTTATGGCTAAGTAGTACTTCATGGCATACATATACCACATTTTATTAATCCACTCATGCATTGATGGGTACCTGGGTTGTTTCCACATCTTTGCAATTGTGAGTAATGCTGCTATAAAAATTTGAGTACACGTGTCTTTTTTATAGAACTTTTGCTCCTTTGGGTAAATACCCAGTAGTGGGATTGCTGGATAAAATGGTAGTTCTACTTTTAGCTCTTTCAGGTATCTCCGTACTACTTTCCATAAAGATTGTACTAGTTTGCAGTCCCACCAGAAGTGTATGAGTGCTCCTATCTCTCTGCATTCATGCCAGCATTTGTTGTTTTAAGACTTTTTGATAAAAGCCATTCTCAGTGGAGTTAAGTGCTATCTCATTGTGTTTTTGATCTACATTTCCCTGATGATTAGAGATGTTGAGCGTTTTTTCATTTTTTTTTTTTTGGCCATTAGTCTATGTTCTTTTGAAAAATTTCTGATTCCATACAAAGCATAGAATTATCTTTTCTAGATCTGCAAAAAAATGATGTTGGTATTTTAATAGGGATTTCCTCAAATTTATAGATCACTTTTGGGAGTATAGACATTTTAACAACATTCATTCTGCATATCCATGAGCATGGTATGAGTTTCCATCTGTTTACATCCTTTGCTATTACCTTTCTCAGAGTTTCATAGTTCTCCTTGAGAGGTAATTCACCTCCTTAGTTAAATATATTACTAGGTATTTTATTTTCTTTGTTGCTCTAGGGAAGGGTATTGAGACTTTGATTTGGTTCTCAGCTTGACTGTTGTTGCCATATACAAATGCTACTGATTTTTGTACATTTATTTTATAACCTGAGACTTTGCTGAATTTATCAATTCCAGTAGTCTCTTGGCAGAATTAAATAAAATACCTAGGAATAAGCTTAATCAAAGAAGTGAAAGATCCCTACAATAAAAAAATGATAAAACATTGATGAATGAAATTGAAGAGGACACAAAAATTGGAAAGATATTTGTTGCTCATGGATTGGAAGAATTGATATTGTTAAAATGTCCATATTTTCACTATAGATGTGTGGATTTTTTTCTGAGTTCTCTCTTCTGTTCCATTGGTCTTTGTGTCTGCTTTTTATGCCAGTGCCATGCTGTTTTGATTACTAGAGCTCTGTAGTATAATTTGAAGTCAGGTAATATAATTCCTCCAGTTTTGCTCTTTTTGCTTAGGATAGCTTTTGCTATTGTGGATCTTTTGTGGTTCCATATACATTTTTAGAATTCTTTTTCTGTTTCTGTGAAGAATGTCATTGGTATTTTGATGAGGATTGCATTGGATCTGTACATTGCATTGGGAATATGAACATTTTAACAATATTGATTCTTACAACACATGAGCATGGAATATCTTTCCAGTTTTTGTATCCTCTTCAATTTCATTCATCAACGTTTTATAGTTTTCATTGTAGAGATCTTTCACTTCTTTAGTTAAGTTTATTCCTAAGTATTTTATTTTATTTGAAGTTATTGTAAATGAGATTACTTTGTTGGTTTCTTCTTCAGTTTGTTTGCTGTTAGCATATAGAAATCCTACTGATTTTTATATGTTGATTTTATATAATGCAACTTTACTGAATTTATCAGTTCCAATAGTATCTTTATGGAGTCTTTTGCTTTCTCTAGATATAAGACCATATTGTCTTCAAACAAGAATAATTTGACTTCTTTTTTCCAATTTAGTTGATTTTTATTTCTTTCTCTTGTCTGATTGCTCTATCTAGAACTTAGTACTAGGGCGAGTAACAATGGTAAAAGTCAGCATCCTTATCTTGTTCCAGATCTTAAAAGAAAAACTTTGGTTTTTTATCATTCAGTATGATACTAGTTGTGGGTCTGTCATATATGGCTTTTTATCATGTTGAGGAAACTTTCTTTTATACTCAGTTTTTAGAGAGTTTTTATCAGGAAAGGAGGTTGAATTTCAATAAATGCTTTTTAGCATCAGTTGAAATGATCATATGTTTTTTGTACTTCATTCTGTTAATACGATGTATCACAGTGATTTGTATATGTTGTTTCATCCTTGCATCACTGTGATGAATCCTACTTGATCATGATAATTTTTTAATGTGTTATTGAATTTGGTGTGCTATTATATTGTTGAGGATGTTTGCTTCTATATTCATCAAAGATATTGGCCTATATTTTATTTTTCTCATTGAGTCTTTGGTTTTAGTATTTGGGTGATACAGGACTTGTGGAATGAGTTTGTGAGTAGTCCCTTCTCCTTGATTTTTTGGAATAGTTTAAGTACCATTGGTATTATTTCTTTTTTGAATGCTTGGTAGAAGTCAGCAGTGAAACCATTGGGTCTTCAGCTTTTCTTTGATGGGAGACACTTTATTATTACTTCTATCTCATTGCTTATTATTGGTTTATTCAGGTTTTGGATTTCTTCCTTGTTCAATAATAATAGGTAGTATGTGGGTAGAAATTTATCCTTTACTTTAAGGTTTTCCACTTTATTCGCATATAGTTGTTCATAGTAGTCTCTAATGATACTTTTAATTTCTGCAATATCAGTTGCAATGTCTCCTTTTTCATTGTTGAATTTATTAATATTTATTTAGATCTTCTCTCATTTTTTCTTAGTAGTCTGACTAAAGGTGTCTCAATATTTTTTTCCTGTTCAAAAACCCAACTTTTCATTTTGTTGGTCTTCTGTATTTTTTGAGTCAATTTATTTCTCTCTAATCCTTATTATTTCTTTTCCCCTACTAATTTTGTGTTTGGTTTGCTCTTCTTTTCTAGTTCTTCAAGATGTATCATTAGATTATTTATTTGAAGCTTTTCTACTTTTTTGATCCAGTACTTATTGTTATAAATTCTTTAAATATGTCATGCCACTCTCTCTGGGCCTGTAACTTTTCCATTGAGAAGTCTGCTGCCAGATGCATTTGCTTCTTTATATGTTACTTTTTTTTATTGCTTCTTTTAGGACCTTTCCTTTATCTGTGACCTTTGGGACTTGGCTATTAGATTTCATGAGGTAGTCTTGTTTGGGTTAAATCTGATTGATGTTCCACAATCTTCTTGTACTTGAATATTGAAATGTTTTTCTAGGTTTGGAAATTTCTCTTCTATTATTTCTTTGATAAACTCTCTACTTCTATCTTTCTTTCTCTCTCCTCTTTAAGGCAATAACTCCCAGATTTTCCCTTTTGAGGCTTTTTTCTAGATCTTGTAGGCATGGTTCTTTCTTTTCTTTCTTTCTCGTCTGACCATGTATTTTCAAGTAGCCTGTCTTAGAGCTCACTGATTCTTTATTCTGTGTGATCAACTCTGCTGAAAGACTGTGATGCATTTTTTGGTTTGTCAATTGAATTTTCCACCTTTGAAATTTCTGCTTGATTGTTTTAAAATTATTTTATATCTCTGTTAAATTTTTCTGGTAGCCTTATAAATTCCTTCTTTGTGTTGTCTTGAAGTTCATTGTGCCTCTTCAGGACAGCTATTTTGAAATCTTTGTCTGAGAGGTCACATAGCTCCATCACTCCTACATTGGTATCTTATTTAGTTCATTTGCTGAGGTCATGTTTTTTGGAAGGTTCTTGACACTTGTGGATATTTGTCAATGCCTGGCCATTGAAGAGTTAGGTATTTATTTTAATCTTTGCAATACGGACTTGTTTGAACATGTCTTTCTTGAGAAGGCTTTCCAGATATTCAAAGGGAATTGAGTGTTGTGATCTAAGTCTTCGGCTACTGCAGCTATATCAGCACAGGATGTGCCCTAAGCCCAGTAATGCTGTGACTCTTGTAGATTCCTGGTGGTACTGCCTTGGTGTACTTGGGGAGACATTGGAGAATTCTCTGGATTACCAGGCAAAGTCTCTCACTCTCTTCCCTCACTGTCCGTGCTGGGCTGTGGGTATTGGGGGAGGAGTAACATGAGCACTCCCTTGTTGTCATCAGTGCTGGGTATCACCTGAAGCCAGCCCAGTCCCACTACAAACCTGTGGTGACTGGTGCCTGGCTACCTCTGAAGCCTATTCAAAGTCCAAGGAAGGTATAGTCAGCAGGTGGTGAATCCTGCCAGGCTGGGTTCTTCCCTTCAGGGCAGCATGTTTCCTTCTGGCCCAGGGTTAGTCTAGAAATGCCATCCAGGAAGTAAACCCTGGAATCAAGGGCTTCAGGAGTCTGCTTGGTACTTTATTTACTGTAGTTGAGCTGGTTCTCAAGTTGCAAAACAAAGTCCTTTGTACTATTTCCCTTTTCCCAAGTGGAAGAAGACTCTTTCCGAACTGCACTGCCTGGAGTTGGGGGAGGGGTGATGCAGGCACTGACTGGCCACAACTGCTGGTGTCTCACTCGGTCACATGCACCTTATGTCCACTGGCTCCAAGCCAGCACAACTACAGGAATTGACCAGGGATTGTAGTCTTTCTGGCCTGACTACCTTATGCTTTTATCCCAGACCCCAGGCAGCTTTTTGTCAGCTGGTGGTGGGGCTAAACAGATCTCACATTTTTGGGTGGATAATTTTCCTCTTGCTGAGCTGGTCTAAATGCTACCTCTGTGGATGCCAGCAGAATTTTGCCCTGTTCTGTGCTCTCTTGTGACAATGTGGCCCTGAGTTCCAATGCAAAGTCCCATAATCACTTTACTCTCCCTCCCTCAGGCACACAGATTCTCTCTACACTTGGCGTTCTCCACAGCACTACTGGAGGAAGGTAGAGGAGGTGTCATAGGAATTGTAAGACTCTTTTTTGTCCTCTTCAGTCCTTCTTTCCTTGATATAATGTTACAACCAGGTACTGTGATTATTCACCTGATTTTTGGTTCTTCTGAAGACATTTCCTTGAATGGACAGTTGAATTTGGTGTTTATGTGAAAGTATGATCACTGGAGGTTTCTATTTGGCCATCTTGCTCTGCTCCCCTAGTTTAATATTTTGCTTGAACTGCATGCCTGGGTTACAATTTTGGTGAACACTCTTATCTTAGTTGACTTTGATTTTATTTGACTCTTTTCTCTTGTTTCTGGAAATCTTTCAAGAGCAAAAATAAACATTCTCAATGATGTTGCAGGATGGCTCATTAAAAGCCACTAAGGTGGTCACCATCATCTAAAACACCAGTCTAAACTCCTGAAATTCCCTAACAGGAATTGTAGAATTGATTCTGTTCTCAAGAGAGTAATGAGCAATGAAATGATATTCACAAACTTTAAAGTATGCCAAGTTTTCTAGGATTTTAGCTGACAATATGACACGACAACATGACCCATTCTTGTGCACATTTAACTGATGGGCAAAATTACACCCAAGAAAATTCAGAGCTCAATATTCATTATCAAAACCCCTGAAAATATGCAGTTAACATGTAGAGTCTTCTAACTTCTCTATCTTGCTATTATTTTCTGCCTACTTTGAATGTGGTAAGTTTTCATTGGGGTTGAGATAAAAACTCACTGCTTTTGGCATTCCAGACAAGAGTTTTTAAATCTTGAAAAAAATTATTATTATTATTTTATTTTTTAAAAAGAAGCTGTCTTTTTTTCTTTTTTTTTTTTTTTGAGACAGAGTCTCGCTTTGTTTTCCAGGCTAGAGTAAGTGCCGTGGCGTCAGCCTAGTTCACAGCAACCTCAAACTCCTGGGCTCAAGCGATCCTCCTGCCACAGCCTCCCGAGTAGCTGGGACTACAGGCATGCGCCACCATGCCCGGCTAATTTTTTTATATATATATCAGTTGGCCAATTAATTTCTTTCTATTTATAGTAGAGACGGGGTCTCGCTCTTGCTCAGGCTGGTTTTGAACTCCTGACCTTGAGCAATCCACCCGCCTCGGCCTCCCAAGAGCTAGGATTACAGGCGTGAAAAGAAGCTGTCTTAAATGGCTTTCAAATTAATGGCTTTACAAATTACAACAGTTCCATGGTAACCAAGAACCTAGATGCTTGTCAAAAATATAAATTTAGATTTGTATGACTATTATGTATGGTGATGGAACACTTAAATAAAAAATTAAGACTCTAAATGAAAAAGAACTAGATAACTATTTATAAAGGTTAGGCTCTCAGATCAAAGAGGCCAAAATCTTAAGCTAAGAGCAGTAATATAAGGTAGCTCTGTTTGGTATAAAGTTTTGATTTTTATGCCATGGAGAAGCCAAAAAGAAACAGCTGGGGAGAAAAAAAAAAAGAACTGCTACAATTATTTCCTGCCTGATTTTGTGAATCAAGAAAATCAGGCCAGTAAACAAAAGATTTGTTATTAATTCAAGGCTACTTGGAGGTTTTGTTTTTCTTATACAGTTCAGCCAGTTCTAGTGAAAATGTAAACATTGAATATTTACTCCTAAACAATCGAAACTGAAAAAAAAGAAAACTGTCGTGGAAACCACTTCAACCAAAGTTTTGATCCACACAGCCCTCATTAGATTACCTACTGGGGCAAATAAAGATTGGCCATGTGACCATATGCCAAGTTTGTCAGAAATAAGGTTTGGAGCCAACTGTCTTTTATAAACTGTTGAGATTATATTACTATTTCATGACAGAAATTATAAAATAAAAACTAGATCTAAGATGTTTGTGTATGAGTACATGTATTCAGGTTGGTTTATGCATATATAGGTGTAACATGTTAAATCTTATGTCTACTTGGATCATTTCCAAATAAGATTATAAAAACTGAAACAAATTACTGAACATAAATGTAAGTCTGTTCTTGACTTCTTAAATTATATACAAAGAATATATATTTGGATCTATTAACATACATAAAAATTATGCAATGGAAAACATGTTTTGAAAAATTATAAAATGGTTTTGATCTATAAAATACTTCTATGTGCCAGTTCAAAATTGCTTGCTATAAATTAAAATTACTAAGAGTTAAATTTCTAATTAAAACATATAATTTTGTATGTAAAGTATGCTAAAAAGGTAAAATACATTTTAATAAGAAAAAATTATTAGAAAGGCAAAAAATGTGTTCTTCATGGAGACAAAAAGAATAATTTTGTCTAATTCAGAGCCAATTTAAAGATTTTATAAAATGGATTTGGGAAGAAATTAGAAATAAGATACAAAGAACCAGTAAGTAGAAAAGAGAGATGTAAATAGTTATAGATATAAAGATGTATTGGTAAGGAAAGTTAAAAAGAAAGAATGATTTATTATAAGAAAAAAATCTCATGTGGTAAATTTTCATCCTAACATAAAATGACCATTAAAGAAAGAGAAAGTATAGAACAAAACAGAAAGCCCAGTTATGTCATAAATGGTCTGAGTAAGTCATGGTAAGGTTTGTGAAGAGCATTTATGAAAAAAGTTTTATCTGTGATTAAGTTGACTATAATTAGAAGAGAATCATCCATGTTTTTCTAAAGATTAAACATTGACATTAAAAAACACACTAAAAATTTGTCTGCTATGTTAGAGTAACAAAGTTTTCTTAAACTATTGATTTGTTTTTAGTAAAATTACATTGCTTTTAGTATAATAAATTGCAAGAGATTTTGACTTTTAATTCTGATATCTGTTTCTTTAACAGCCATCTTCTCAACTACAGTTTCTATTTCTGTCATATTTCTTCCTGAGATCTATTTAATTTCCCTAGTTTCAGGTTGGAAATATTGTCTTTTTCATTTAGAATAGTAATTTCATTTCTTGAGTTAAAATTTTTTGTTTGAAGCTTCTCAGATTTATATCTCAGAAGTTCATTTTTTGGTATATCTCGCTTTACATGATTTGCAGGTCAGAAATCATTGCCTTTTGTTCTTTCTCCCCTTAAAAAGGTATATCTTTCTGCTTGACATGATGATAACTCTCTCCTTCAACCTTTTTGTTAACTCTTTTAACTTATTTTCCTCCAGTTCTAACTCTGTTGTTGCAACCTGATGCTAAAATGTTTATCTTGAAGGTCTAGAAAAGCAATGTTTTCCTCCAGTATAATTTGATTCTGTACTTTTGCCTTTTCTTGATTTGACTGGATTATTCAATGTAGCTTGAACAATTTTGCTATTAAGAGTTGTGCATTCCCCTTCTCAAGGTTCTAGTTTTCTTATTTACATTTCTGTATAATATAATGTATACTTATAACCCTGTACACACTCTTTTTGTATATGATTAAATTCAAGTGCCTTTTTCACCAGGTTTGGAAATCTAAATGGGCTTCCCTTAAGAAGAATCAAGCACACTACCAGAGTTTTTTCTTCACTTTTTTAACCACTTCAGTACAAGCGTGTACTATAGTCAATAGCCACAGATGAATGTGCACAGTGACTTTAGCCAACAGCTGTGATATGACTTTTCTAATTCTTCATTTATCAAAATATAATTGTGAACATTTAAAAATAACATAATGAAAACATATATGTATATGTTACCTATTCTGATTTACATTACAAGTAAAGCTGCCTGTAAAGTAAAACAAGCTTTCAGTGCTTTAAAGCTTTCTTCATCACACAAGAGCAAAACGGATTCGTCGTCAACGCACAGCGCAAACTATCCTGCGGACTACGAGTGCTGGCTGTAGGCAAGGATTTGAGGCTGATGAGCTCAGTACCAAAGTGGTTAACAACTGGCCTAAAAACAAAGATTTTATGCTTTATCAAGATAATTTCCTTTATTAGGTTTCCATTTAGTTAAAAATACTGAGCTTTAAAAGAGTTAAGGTTTTTACATTTATGTAACTCTCTGTATTACTTTTAAAGTCTTTTGATTATCATTCTGGTTAAATTAATGATGACTATTTTACACTGATCTGTGAATCTGTTTTGATCAAGTATTTTGACACCTTTTGCAGGCTTCCCTAGAATCAAAATTCTAAATGGAGTCTTTTTGACCTAGAATTAACTAACTTTGGGATTTTCCAGTTGGACCCCTGGAAAGCATCAAAAAATGTGTCTCTCATCTTATAGAGATATTAAAAGATTAGCCTTATTTGGTAAATCGCATGTGAAGCACTTTCAAATAATAAATAATAACAGATCTTTCAGTTCCATTTATTGGTTTGTTATTGATATAAATGATTCAAAAATTATAAAAAAATTATAAAAGTGTAATACATTGTCAGTCATAATTTTGGTTATTATAGTATTTTTAAGTTATATTTATATGGATATGTTATTAATGTGAGTATTCTAAAGATTATATGAAATTTATAAAAGTCTGATGGTCCTTATGTGACCCTGTTAGTCATGATTATGGTTTTATCTTAAACTTCTGCCTGTAATAAAAATAACTAAATTGCTTTGTCAATTGGGAATTTTCATTAGATTATTAATCATAATTATTCAAAGTTTTTGCCATACACAGTTATTGGTTTGAGTTCTCTAAAATCATCTGCAGTCAGCTTTAGTCCAAAATTGATCTTCATTGAAAAGACTCTAGAAAGTACTCTTAAACATAAATTTCTGATCAATGGACTGAATAAAAATTTCCTGAAATCTAATAAAGAAACCGATATGTTCATAAAATTGCTAATGAAGATCAAGAAAAACAAATAAATTAACATGAGTCTAATGATTGATGATGATGATGATACTTTTATGATTTTTATTTAAAACTCTTTGTTCTTTACTTAAATGCTTTGTTTTCTAGATTCACAGAAGTTTTTGCTCATAAGCTATCTATAGTTTTCAAAATTTGCATAGTATACTTTTGTGAACAAAGATGAAAACATTTGTTTTTTCTCCCTGCTTCTTTCCTCCAAAATTCAGAAACTATTCATAAGTATTCTTATTTTTATGATAATATGATTATTCACGTAAGTTGAAAAAAATTATGTTCTCTCTTTAAAAGCAGAATACAATTGGAAGCATTGGTTACACTCCCAGGGATTTGACGCATGCGTATAAAATGTCTGGCTTCAAGAGTTCTTAGTCTTAGAATGAGTGAATAAAAATTGTCACTTTCTGGCCAGCCTAAGTACCGTAAGACTAAGTAAAATCTAAAGACTGCCTTTGTTTGGCTTGCTAGCCTCAAGAGGTTTTAAAATCTGAGATTCCTATATGTAAAGAAAAAAAAAGTATACTCCTAAAGAAAAACTATAATATACCTCTTATTAGATTGCAGCCTTGTACATTGTTTTCAATTTCTAGTTATCTACCTGTAGACTGGGAGAGATCCCTGTCTCTCCTAATTTCCTACAATATTTGGCTATAATTCTCCAACTAAAAACAAAAAATGCTTTTTTCCTAAACCTGAGTTTAAACTAGATAAATTTTAAGGAAGAAGCCCGTGCCTGATATGTGTGCACACAAAAGTTCACCAAGTGATCAAATGTCATTACCAGAGACATTCAAACTACAAATCAGGAGGAGAAAGTGATATTTTAAATAACACTTCATATAATAATGACATTCTTACCCTTCTTAATGCCTACCTTTTCCCCTTGAGGGAATAATGGTGTAACTGAAATTTCACAATCAATACTTCTACTGGTAAATTAATAAAACTTAACCAAGAAATTCTTTAGCATCCATTGGTTAAACAAGAAAACATCTGTTAAGTTTTAGTTGATTGACAGTATTCAGTGGCTTTAAGTGTTCTGTCTTTACAAATGCCCTGTTGCGGTTAACTACAACTTTTAAAATATCTCTCTTGTTAAAATATGTCAGATGTCAGAATCTAGTCACTTTAAATTTGCCTACAACTTCATGACTACATTTTCTTTGACTGTCCTTTGATCACTTTCTGTGGTACATATTTATCCTCCTCCCCTCCCCCATTTAAATTAGAATGTTCTTTTCATGTAGTTACTTGTATAACATGTAGTTACTTTAAATATCTATGAATATTTAAATATAGAAAGGTAAGAATAATGTTTCTTTCTTTCTCCCCCACTCAAATGTTCTGAGATTATATTTTGAAGCCATAACTTTCAACTCTTTTTATTGCTTCCTTCAACATTGACAAAAAGTCAAATCCCCAAATTCATAATGTCCTAAAACTCTGGATTTTAATTTGTACTGCATCAGCTTTATTCTATGATCATTTTTCATTATTTTATACTGTGATCCAATATCAAAAATGAAAATCATTTCTTTATCTATTCTAGTTAGAACCAGATCTTTACTCTACCAGAGATTAACTGGCAACCAATATTGCAGCATTCTCAAAGAATATCATAGGGATAGATTGCCATACCTTTTCTTTTATTTTCTTTTTCACAAACACACTGTCATAGCTTTTCTGCCTAGTAAATTACAGGCCAAGGTTTCATAATTCCAGAACATAAGCCCATATTCATCCATATATCATCATTTAGTCCAGGGGCATTCAACCTCAGAAATATTGATGTTTCCGGCTAAACAATTTTGTTTTGAAGGTCTGTTCTGTGACTAGTAGGCTGTTTAACAGTATCTCTGACCTCTACTCACTAGATTCTATTAGCATTCTCCAAGACACTTTGTGAGACTGTAGAATATTTCTAGACTTTGCCAAATGTCTCTTCAAGAGTGAAATCATCTCTTGTTAAGAATCATTGTTTCTTGTCCTTTCTAAATAGATAAGCCTACTCATCCCTAAGGTATAGATTTTATATATAAACTACAAATGAAACTTAAAAGAGTATTAATATCTAGTAATACTATTTGAGCTAAATTAGTAAAGTGATTTACTAGTGATTATAATCACTAGTAAATATTTATGGAGCACCAACTATATGCAAATTATATCCTCTCTCTTAGTACTATTAAAATTCAGTATTATACTTACATAATGCCTTAAGCAAGCATGATATGATTTCAGGAGTTTGGAAAGTTAATTTTGAACCACAAAATATTTACCACACTTAACATAATTCTTCGATGTTTTTAAATTGCATAATATTCTAAAAATTAAAGACTTACATTGGTTTAAATTTTCTGTATTTCAAAATATATAGTCTCATAGTAATGCCAGATGTTTTGATTTATTCTCAAATTTACCTGGATATTTTTATTCTGATTTTTCTTTTTATTACTGCTATAGATGGGATATGCATTTTTACTACTGCTATAGATGAGATGTGCATCAAGTAACAGACATTTTGATAGAGTTGAAAGAAAAGAGAAGGTTCAATTTTACTCTCATAAATTCTTCAAGGGAGAGAAGGTTTGTGTTGACAATGTCAAACTTTCTCTGAGCTCTGTGCTCCTGGAAAACAGAGAAAGTTAAGAATTCCTACCAATAATTTATGTTCAGAGAAACTATGAAAGACCACCCTACCCACACATATTTCATGCTAAGACCCACCTTTATCCTCCCCTCCAGCACTTCCTTGTTTTATAAACCCCTGGTGATCTTTTGTTTTTAGATGTTTTTCATCAGTGAAAGTTCACACTATTGAAACAATAAGAACAAAATCATATTCTTGATTGACTCATGCATTTTGTGATTCATAGTGGCTTTTTACAATTCATTTTTTGTTTGTTTGTTTGCATTGTTTTTGTTTTCATTTATTTGTCTTTAGGAAGAGAAGAGAAGTCAAATAACCTCAGGAGAACATGGCACAATTTCAGGAACTGTGCTTGAGCCACAAGCAGTCTCTCATCATTTAACAAGATTCTCAGATTATTCATAAACATATTCAAATTTGAGTAGCCCCACCTAAAACTTTTCCTAGACATTCCTTCTGGAAATGGATAGGCCACTGCATCTTCTTGTGTCTTTCTTTGATTTTACTTATCTAGTATCCAGTGAATCTCTTCTGTTATTAAAATAATTTTAAAGTGAATAACCACAAAAACTGTGTTATCATTTCACTAACATATCAGGTTCTTTCTGTCATTCTAGCTTTTGCATTGTTTTTCAGTCTACAACTACCTCTCCTTCTATCAAAATCCTACTCATTTATTATAATCTATAATTAACACATACCTGTCTGTCTGCTCTAGATCATATACATCCTGGAAGCTGAGACTTTTTTTTTGTTTATTCACCTTATCACTAGCACTTAGGAAAATGACTAGAACATAGTATGTGCTCGGTATATGTTTAGTTAACTACATGAATTGAATAAGGAAGATATAACAAAAGGAGACATTTATTTATTCCACAAATAATTATGAAGGACTTATTTCATAAACTAAACCCTATTTCATGGGATAAGATTCCCATGAAAGGTAAGAAAATATATACAAAGTTCTTGTCCATAATTTTTAGTGATTTCAGATCATAGTGTATACTTTGAAGTAATATCAACTATGAAGTTGATAAAGTTGATACTTAGGAAGTATCTAGTTTACATAGTAGAAGGCCCCTCATAGGACAGGTTACATGAGCTGACACCAGAAAAGTAAATGGCCTGACATATACACATGAATGAGTCACTGACCGTACATTCTAAGTAGAGGGAGGAAGTAGGGCAAAGGCCCAGAGACACAAAAAGCTTTGGTGTGTTCAGCTTATAGAAAGAAGGCTACTGTGGCTGGATCATACAAGCAATGGGAGGAGTAATATGGATGGAAAGGGCGATTTAAATTTTAAAACATCACTGTCATTGTGAGGAGGAGGAAGAATGAGTAGCAAGAGTAGAAACAGAGATATATATAAGACAGAAGACAACAAAGACGAACTTTACCTAATTTGAAATTTTGCCTAAATCAGTAGTGCTAAGAAGGATAAACAGATATTCCAAAAAAAAGACAAAATTCACTGGTCAAAGGTAGTAGCATGGAAAGTTACATGAAAAAGTCACACTTTAAGTGTTGCCAGAAAAAGTCTCTTTTCCATAAACCAAGATAGTCTTTTTCACCAATGCTTCTCATACTTTAATATGTATAGGAATCATCCGTGTACCTCAGTAAAATGCAGATTCTAATTCAGTAGGTCATATGTGGGGCCTCAGATTCTGCATTTTTAACATGCTCCCAGGTGATGTTAATGCTTCTGGTCTGCAGAACACACTTTGAGTAGCAAGGTTTTAGACAATGGCCAAATCAAGGTATAGCTATATTAAGAAAAGAAGCAGAAAAACAGAATAGAAGGTTACCATGACTGGGTTCAAGAATTCTCTACTGCAACATTAAAAGGTCACGCACAAAGACAAAGACACACTTGATTCTGATTAATGTAAGATTCTGATTAATGTAAGATTCTGATTAATGTAATTACTGGCCAATTTTGTAATGATCATATTGCCACAGAATTTTTTCCTACAACCTTTAAGTCTGAAAGTTTTCAAGGAAACAAGGAGTCTCAAAACCACTTTGAAGACCTACTGGTGGCTCAGATTTCTTTTGATCTTTATAAACTTGTTTAGTGAAATCACATATAAAGCATTATTACTGGTATTTCTTTCCTGATCTCTTGGTCAAAAACACATCCATTCTGTTCTCTCTTAGGTTACAGTGGAGTTCCTCAACTCTTGACAAAACTTTCTCCTTTTGTTAAAATAGATAATATTTATGTATTATTTGAGCATATTAGAACATTGGTAGAGTTGGGAAAATACTCTGGAGTGAGAGGAGATAAACACCCTAATTTTTACCAAAATGCCTTTATTTTCCTTATATTTACTTCCATGCTTTTAGAATGAGAGAAGTAACAAAACAAACTTCATAAGGAATGAAAGATTTATGTTCTGACTTTACAATTTAGCTTAGTCACTTGGACCTACATCAAGATATCTCAACATTAAGTATCAACATTCAGATTAAGAATTACTCCCATTAAATTCTGACATTTACTTTCTATTAATTGAAGATGATGGATAAATGAATGGTTTCCAATTTTCCAGTATTTTTATTACTATAAAAATATTTGGAATGTTTTAAATATTACACAATCTTAGATTTTTCTGGGTAAAAATTTCAAAAAATACATTGGAGACATACAGATTAATAGATTTTCTGCATTTATCTAATACATTTGGGAAATAATGCAGTTAAAAATAACAAACCCTTATTTTCAGTATTACGCAAGCATACTATAACAGAAATCATGATTCAGAACAATGTGTTACCAACATTATGAAGCTTCAGGGACATGCAACTCCAGCAAAAGCAAAACATAATTTCTTTTTTCTTTAAAAGGTCAATGCACAATATTAATGTCTTGTATTTTACCTATTTAGTACAAAATATAAAAATCTTACTCTCTGACAAAATTTTAACTCATTATGTTTGTGAGTTTTAATCTTTCTACTACTTACAGTTTTTATTTCTAATTTATTTTCAAACTTAAAAAATCTTCCTTTTTCAATGTCCTTATAATGCATACAGTGTTTCATTTTTCTTTCGCATGAATTATACCAAAATTTGCTCAAAGCTTGCCACACTAAATTCCAACTTAGAACTTTACTTCAAGTCAATATGTAGGTTAACCAAAGACCTTCAGGTCATCTGAAAACCTTGCACGGATTCAAATGATAACAAAGAGAATCACCCTTAACTACAATGATGTATACCATCTGCTGATATCAGTGTCCAATACTGACATATCGTGTTTCCCCGAAAATAAGACCTACCCATACAATAAGCCCTAGCAGGATTTCTAAGCATTTGCACAATATAAGTCCTACCCAAAAAATAAGACCTAGTGATGGGTGTGGATACACAGTGTATCTGCACAACCCATGCATTTTGTCACAGAGTGGAAAAGAAGATGAGCAGCCCTTCTAATCTGCCCCATGAGAGCTCTATTGCTCGACATGAGCGATTTGGGCCAATGATTCTAAAGAAAATAGAGTCGCAAGAAATTCAGGATGGAATTTGGGGTTTGGAGGGTTATGACGATGTTCCAGAAGAAGACAACTTAACTATATTTGAATAAATGTAGATTGTTGTACCGTACTTAAAAAAAAATAACACATCCCCTGAAAATAAGCCCTAGGGTGTCTTCCTGAGGAAAAATAAATATAAGACCCTATCTTATTTTTGAGGAAACACAGTACACTCATCAAATACACCTTAGATCTATGGACCAGCTGGATCTGTTCCCCCTACTTTTCTCATAATGTATTGATGGATTGAATCAATAAAAGTAGGTTAACCCTGTGATTGATGAAGATAAAATGGATATCTTTCAAGATGATTTTCATACAATCTTTTAGAAATAGATATAAATTTGTGATTTAAAATTTGATAAAAGTTAACAAAATGAGAAGCCTTGACAAAAGAAAGGAAATGGCTTGAGAAAGGGAAGTCAGTACCCAATAGGCAGCCTAATGACTTATTAAAATTTGACAATGTTATTTGAAATCAGGATTTTCATTCTCTTTTATATTATATATTTTCAAAGAAGTAAATTCCAGTTCTAATTGTATTGAAATGTATTTATAGCATATTTCTACTTTCAGCTCCCTTTTGTGTTCCCCAGTATTGTCATAATTGGCTAGAATTCTTGAAATATCCTAGACGTACAAAGAGGGATTTGAAAGCTCATTCTTATAATCCATTCATTATGAGAATGGTGATAGGAAATCATCATATTTTAAAATATCAATTAGTCAATTCCTAAAATATCAACTTCTTCCAAAAATGCCTAAACAAGAAATGTTCTAGTATTGAAGGTTATGTAACTTCTACATTTGAAATGGCACATATTCATGTTTGTCTCACTGCTCTCTTAAACCATTTAAGTGGAGGTAGTCCTTCCCCTTTACCTGAATAAAAACTTTTGTGGTTCTAAAAGTTTTCAGCCCACTCATAAGTAAACAGAAGTCACTCTGTGTCACAAGTGCAGTCTACATTCAGTAATTAAAAGTGAATTTCTTGACATCAGCTTCTGACCAAGATAGAGTAACAGAAACTGATTTTACCTTCCCATTTGAAGCAACCAAACAACTGGACAAAATCTATGATAGAATGCTTTTTAAGACATTTGGCTGCAGGCAATGAAGGACAGCGATATTTGAGAGAAAGGAACAAATCCTTGATCCATACTTTTACCCTGTATAAAGATTAACTCAAAATGGATCATAGCTTAAATGTAAAAACTAAAACTATAAAAATTCTAGAAGAAAAAAAAGAAAAAAGTCTTTGTGACTTTGAGTTAGGCAAAGGTTTCTTAGATACATAACAATAAAATTAATTGATAATTTGAATTTTAGAAATATTAAAAACTCCTGCTCTTCAAAGACACCAAAAGAATGAAAATACAAGCTACAGAGAGATATATTGGTAAATCATATATCTGATAAAAGATTTATGTCCAGAATATATAAAGAATTCTCAAAACTCAATAATAGTAAAATAAACCAAAATTTTTAAAATAGGCAAGAGATTTGAACAGATAATTAACCATAGAAGATATATAGATAACAAGTAAGGTCATGAAAAAACATTGAAAAAGAAGATATATGGATGGAAACTAGGCTCATGAAAAGGTATTCAACAACATTTGTCATCAGAGAAATGTACATTAAAATCACAAAGAGATATTACTGCACACATGTTAAAATAGATAAAATTTAAAAGACTGGAAACACTAAGTGTTATAAATGAAGTAGAACAACTACAATTCTCACACATTGCTGGTTGTGATGCAAAATGGTACAATTAGTTTATATAACATTTTGGCAGTTTCTTAAAAAATTAAATATGGATGTCCTATGTGATCTAGCCATTCCACTCTTAGATATTTTCCCAAGGGAAATTAAAGCATATGTCCATGCAGTGACTTATACATAAATATTCAGAGAAGCTTCATTTGTAGTAGGCTCAACATGGAAACAATCCACACATCCAAACCATGTGAATAAACACATTGTGGTATATCTATTAAATGGAATATTACTCAATAATTAAAAAGAATATAGCTTTTGGTATATGCAACAACATGGATAAGTCTCAAATAATTATGCTTTGTGAAAGACACTAGACCAAAAAAAAAAAAAGATTTCATACTGTATTATTTCATTTATATAAAATTCTAGAAAATTAAAACTAATATAAAGTAATAAACAAAATGAAAACAGTGGATGTCTGGAACCAAAGAGGGAAGGAGAACCAGGATTACATACATGTTTGTATGGATTACATACAGAGAGGCATGAGAAAACTTTTAGAGTGATAGATATGTTCATTATCTTGATTGTAGTGATGGTTTTATGGGTGTGTGCATATGTAAAATTTAACATATTGTACATTTATATATGTGCAATTGTTTGGATGTCAATCTTATGTCAATAAAACTGTTGAAAAGTGCTCTTTTCCACACTCAGTTTACCTCAAATGTATTCAATACATTTATCTTCATTTAAAGAAATATGACTCCATCTTTCCCCACACAACTTGACTTGATTACCTTAGGGGAGGGAGGCATAGTCAGCTTGGCTTCTCTCTTTTCCACTCAATAACTGCTGTTTTTGACACTTTCTTTGTACGTCTAGGATATTTCAAGAATTCTAGCCAATTATGACAACATTGGGGAACACAAAAGGGAGGTGAAAGTAGAAACATGCTATAAATACATTTCAATTCAATTAGAACTGGAATTTATAGGATAGGATTGGGAAGAGGTAGGAGATATAAAAAATTCTGATTTTATTGCCACTATCATGTAATAGATTGGCAATCTCTGAGTCTGGCAAATATTTAAATCTCAACTTTTTTCTCTAGAGACATTTTTTGTGTGTTCTCTAGAGCTGTCCCATATAGCCACTTGAGACTATTATATACTTGAAATGTGGTTACTGTAAAATGCATATTGATTTCAAAGGCTTAATATGAAAAAATAATGGAAAATATCTCAATATATTTTATTTTGACTATAATGTTGAAATGAAAATATATTAAATTGTTAAATATATTATTAAATTAATTTTACCTTTTTTCATTTTTTAAAAATGTGGCTTAGAAAATTTTAATTGCATATATAATTCACATTATATTTCTATTGGGCAATGCTGCTCAAGAGGCCTTCTGATAAAATTCCTTTGGCTCTGACAGTACTCTTCAAATACACTCTTGGCTTGTGACAGTGATACATCCCATTGGACTTGCTGCTAGAGTCTCTTTACCTGGGAAGGCAGAAGACTTCAGGCTGACATTCCCTCTGGGGTTCCTCATCTAGAACTTGAAATTTGTGATGGATACTATGATGCACTGTCCAGATTTCCCTTCAAGAAGAAGTACCTAATTAGCCACTTAGTGGGATGGTTGCTCTTAGCTATCAGCCATATCTGGGAATGACTTCCTTCCCTTGGCAGTCATCATCTCAAGAGTAATTAACATGGGTACATAATAGATTTGCCCCATAGTCTCAAATCTGGTAAACTCAGAAGAGCCATTCAGCTTTCCAGTTTAATTTCTCTGTCAGCTTTTCCTCCTGCTGTTGATTCCAAGAGTTCTCATTAATACATTTTTTTATTTTTTGCAAGCTAGCTAATCTCTGTTCCAGAGTCTGCTTCCTGGGGAACACGATGTGCAACATTACAGCACATTTGACTCATGAAAAATGAGTGTAAGTTCTTTCCAGAAAAATTTGTTCACTCTGTTGACACGAGTCCCGTTAGCTTTCTTGGCCCTGACTCAAGCACCAGCCTACTAAGCCACTCAATTACAAAGAACACACATCAGGCTCTCAAAGTAATCTCATTGAGATCCTTATTAGGCTTGAGGTTAAGGCAGACATTCTTCTCATTCTAACTCAACGGGAAGATGGGGTTTACAGAACAACTCTCTCCAGAAATCCTCTTCAAGAATTCTCTCTTTATATTAATTGTCCTGTCTTTTTCTTATCACCCTTATGAATTACTCATAAGGTTCTTGGTTCTGATTTTCTTACACCTCACTTTGTAATGTAGCATTGTTGTTTTTTTCTCTTTATGCCTTAAGATAAACTGAGAAAAGAAAGGAAGAAGAAAGAGTTCAATTGATTATTAAGTTACTAGTATAAGATCTGAGATTCGCATGTGTCTGGCCCTTACAACACCAGAATAATAAAAATTCAAGAAAAATATCACAAGATTTTAATTGCTAATTAAAGTTAAGAACATCTATACTAAAAAAAAAAAACATCCTTACTAATTTAAATTAGTTTTTAAAACTATTTTTCAATATGATTGATATGATTACATTTGTTTTTCCTGTTAAACATTAGCTTTCCCTCTCTGGACTTTGGCACATGAAATTTTTCACACCATTTAGTATTTCATTTTATACTAACAGTAATTACCAGTTGTTCAATATTGTTTAGATACTTTTTCCAATTAAGTTTGTTACCTTATTTTATTGTCAGAAAGCTGAGCAAATTTAATAAAATCTTTAAAATATTTTGCATGCACATTATTTCCACACAATTATATGTATACAATTATAAGTTTTAAAAGGGTAATCAGTATCTCCTATTATCAAATGTCTACTCTATGAAATAATTGTAAGTCATTATGAGGAATGGAATATACTTACTAAAATATTTTATAACTATATTAAAACGGAAAAATATTTTAAAAGATTGGATTTTACACTCAGCAGCAACTTTTTAAAAATTAGAAATAAGCCTGACCCTTCAATTTAGTATGATTAGAAAGCAAAGCTTTTATGATGTATCAGTGTGTGTCTCTGGTCTTTCCTCAATACATAAAACATAGGATTAGTATTTAGGTTTTGGTTTTTTATTTTTGTTTTTAAACAACTGAAAGACGATATTGATTTAAATTTTCTCGTGTTCTAGTTAAATTACTGTATATAAAATAATGGGTCCCTGAAGCTGGCCTAGTGTTCCAAGGTAAGAAGAAGAAGAGGAGCCCTACTCCTAGCAAGACGATTATTTAAAATAAAACTGCTTAAAGATACATTTTGGTATTTATTTTCAAAGTTAAACTTCCTTATAAAGTATTCCAACAAAAAAATGATAACATGATTAGTGAAGTCAACTGTAAAAATACTGCTGACCTTCCAATGCAAACATGACATTTTCTGACCTACTACCAGGAAAGTGTATACTTTAAGTTTCTTTTCAAGACTGATGATGATAGATTTGCAGCAACCAATATACAGACTCTCGCAGGGTCCTTCCTGAAAGTAGAGAAATGGTCTGGGTCAATATCAATGTCTATGAAGGGAAGAGAAAACTGACATGATCAAATCTCCACTATTGGCCTACTAGCTTGTTTCAAACGAGTGAATCATCAGCCTCAGAAATCATATTAGTATTTTTATGTTAGTAGTAGTAATATTATTTTGCTATTCCTTGTGCAGATAGATCAAACAATTTCCTGATTTCATTGTCCAGCTTATTAATTTATTTAATTAATAAGTGTTTACTGTATTATTTATTGTACTAAGCTTCATGAGAGAAATAAAAGGTATGGACCCTATTCTCCAAAAACTTACAGTTCAAGCATGAAACAATATATGTGCACAAATAATTCAAATTTTATTTGAAGAACAGTGATTTTTTGTAACTATTTTGTGAACTCCAGATTCATCTATTTATAGATCATTGATCTATTTCTATTGGCTACAGCCAAGGCAGGCCCAAAATCCTTAGGTGGCACATGCTACACAATGGGTACAAGTTCCTCAGCAATGAACTATCGTACTCTTTCATAGCTTTATGCCTTTTGTAATACAAAAGGCATACATGGCCTCAGAATTCTTACTTTTCTTTCTTTCTTTTTTTTTTTTTTTTTTGAGACAGAGTCTCACTTTGTTGCCCAGGCTAGAGTGAGTGCCGAGGTGTCAGCCTAGCTCACAGCAACCTCAATCTCCTGGGCTCAAGCAATCCTCCTGCCTCAGCCTCCTGAGTAGCTGGGACTACAGGCATGCACCAACATGCCCGTCTAAATTTTTCTATATATATTAGTTGGCCAATTCATTTCTTTCTATTTATAGTAGAAAGGGGTCTCGCTCTTGCTCAGGCTGGTTTTGAACTCCTGACCTCGAGCAATCCACCCGCCTCGGCCTCTCAGAGTGCTAGGATTACAGGCGTGAGCCACCATGCCCAGCCTAGAATTCCTACTTATCTTTCAGACCTTGCTTATATATCACCTCCTCCATTGTGAAATTATCCCCAAATTCTCTAAGAAAAATTAATTAAAACCTGAGCTTTGGCTCAATAATACCAGAGAGGTACCACAATGAAATAGAAAAAATATGCACATAGTCCTGGATTGCTCTTGTTGATTCTTTCTCTACCAATTACCTACTATGCACCTGTAAACAAATTATTCACCTTCGTGAGCCTCAGCTTCCTCTTCAAATGGAATTAGTAAAACCTATCTCACAAGACTTAGTAAATTTATATAGGTAAAGCACAGTGGCTGGCATATGATAAAGCATACAGTAACACAAAATATTATTACATAATTATATATAAAATACTTAAAATATAATAGGTAATTAGTATTATTACTTTACAATAACAATAATAATAACAAGTAATAATGCTTAGACTTCTATTTCCTTTATTAGCCTGTCGTAAAATTAAAGACAAGAACAGTCTTACTCACTTTATGTCCTTAGTTAAGCTAGGTATCTCACCTATAGTAGGTATTCAATAAATGTTTGTGGAATTAATGAGATAATAAATGAGTGGCACTAAAGCTGAAATGATTATATGTTTAGATATACTGAGATTATTTTCCAAGATGTAATACAAACAGTATATTGAAAATGGGTGAGGAACATGGCATATGATTAAATTAGTGGGACTAGATCATGGGGAATGTAAAAACTGCTGGCATGGATAGAGAATATAAGTTACTTTCTGGGACAATAGTTTTTAGACTGTTGCCATTGTTCACAGTATGTTTTATTCTTATGTTTTTTATTTTTCACCACTGTATAATAGACTCTAGCATATAGTGACACTCAATAATTTATTTTAAATAAAAATTTATATGTATTGTATAATAGGCATCTGTTAAGATGATAAGGCAGTGCTATTATTATTGACACTTTGTTGAAAATCAATTGGTCCTACTTGGGACCAATTGGGTTCATTTCTGAAATCTCTATTATGTTCCATTGGTCCATGTATATATTTTTTCCATTTTCCTGCTGTTTTAATTACTATAGCTTTATGCTGCAGCTTGAAATCAGATAGTGTGATACCTTCAGCTTTGTTCTTTTCATTCATGACTGATTTATCTATTCTGTGTTTGTTTATGGTTCCATATGAATTATATATATGCACACACACACATATATATATATGTACACACACACACACACATATATGGGGGGGGGGGTTCTTGCTTCATTGCCCAGGCTGAAATACAGTGCCTTACCATAGCTTACTGCAGCTTTGAACTCCTGGGCTCAGGTGATCCACCCACATAAACCTCTGGAGTAGCTTGGATTACAGGCGTGAACCACCCTTACACAAAATTGGTGGGAATGTAAATTAGTACAGCCATTATGGAAAACTGAATGGAGGTTCCTCAGAAAACTAAAAGTAGGCTAGGTTCAGTGGCTTATATTTGCAATCCCAGCACTTTGGGATGCCAAAGCAAGAGGATCATTGAGGCCAGGAGTTTGAGAACAGCTTGGACAACATAGCAAAACATGTCTCTACAAAAAATTTAAAAAATTAGCTTTGTTTGGTGGTGCACATATGTAGTCTTAGCCACTTGGGAGGATGCAGCAGGAGAGTAACTTAAGCTGATGGTTTTGAGGTTATAATGAGCTATGACCACTGCACTCCAGCCTGGACAACTGAGCAAGATTCTTTCTCTAAAAATGTAGAAATAAAGCCAAAAAACTAAAAATAGATTTACCATATGATCAAGTAGTCCCACTTTGGGGCATTTATCCATTCATTTGAAATCAGTTTGAAGAGATATCTGCACTCTTATGTTCACTGCAACACTATTCACAATAGACAAGTTATAGAAACAACATATGTGTCCATCAATAAATGCATGGACAAACAAAATGTGTTACATATTCACAATTTAACACAATTCAGCCTTTAAAAAGAAGGAAATTCTGTCATTTATGACAACATAGATGGAACCGGAGAAAATTATTCTAAGTAACATAAGTCAGGCACATAAACACAAATATTGCATGTTCTCACTTACATGTGGGATCTAGAACAGTAAAACTCATAGGAGAATGGTGGTTATAGAGGCTGGGGTGGGAAGATATTATGGTCAAAGGCTACAAAATCTCAGACAGGAAAAGTTATTTTTTTATCTATTATACAGCATGGTGAATATCATTAATAACATTGTACATTTCAAAATTGCTAATAGAGTAAATGTTACATGGTCTTATAACAAAACAATGTTAAGTGTTTGAAGTAATAGATATGTTAACTAGACTGATTTGATTATTCCACATTGTATTTATAAATCACAATATCACACCATACCCCATAAATGTATACAATTATGAATTGACAACATACAACACAATACTGAGAGGCCCACATGGCTAGGCAGAGAGGGTGGCCTCAAGCTGACAGCCAGTAAGAAGCTGGGGCCCTCTGTCCTACAATGGCAAGAAAACAAATTCTGCCAACAATGTTAATGAACTTGAATGCAGATTCTTTGTAATTTGTGCCTCCAGATGAGAATGCTGCCCAGCTGATGCCTTGATTGCAGCCTTGAGAGACCCTGAGTAGACAACTCAGTTAAGCCATACCTAAACTCTTAACCCAAGAAACTGAGATAATAAATGTGTGTTGTTTTAAGAAGAAGAAAGTAAACAAATAAAAGATAACGAAGTATGGGAGAATAAAAACGTCGCTGAAACAACTGATCCTTGCCAAGAATGAGACAATCACTGACATCAAAACAGGACGATGCTGTTTTTCTTGCTCCCATTCCTTCCTATCCCCAAAGAGATAAAAAAGGACTCAGTGTCATGTAGACCTATGGCAGCCTTTATCTAAGAGAATATTGAGTGTATTTCATCTTTCTGTTGTTTATTTGGTCTCTATGTGTCTATGACCTTTTTCTGATAATAGGAAAGTTATTTTTTAATTTATTTTTTGTTTTAGCATATTATGGAGGTGCAAGTGTTAAGGTTACGTATATTGCCCATGCCCCCACTCCCCCCTCGAGTCAGAGCTTCAAGCATGTCCATTCCCCAAATGTTGCACATCTTACTCGTTGTGGTTGTATATACCCATCCCCTCCTCCCCCCTCCCACCTGCCCGACACTCAATAAATGTTATTTCTATATGTCCACTTAGGTGTTGATCTGTTAATACCAATTTGCTGGTGAGTACATGTGGTGCTTGTTTTTCCATTCTTGAGATGCTTCACTTAGTAGAATGGGTTCCAGCTCTATCCAGGAATATACAAGAAGTGCTTGGCATGGATGAGGAAAATTATTTATTGTTTACTTCATTTTCTCCAAATGTAAATGGGGATAATAATCTTCCTGACCTCATGGGATTGCTGCAAGAGTTAAATGAGTTCACCCATGCAAGATACTTAGCATTCAATAAGCATCTGGCACATAGAATTCAAATGTTATACATTATCATAATTAGTAAAGACCCATTCATATACAGAAAAAAGATTCTATTTTATTTCTACCTCTAGAACTAGAAAGTAAAGTTAGAACTCAATCACATGACTATCCTGAATTAGAAATCAGGACACAGGAGTCTGACTTTTTCTGTCACTAACTTATTAAGAAACTCTGATAAGGTCACATAACCTCTCTGGGCTTAGAGATTTTCATCTGTAAAATGATTGCGTTAACTAAATAACCTCTACAGTACCTTCTTGCACTAACAGTTTATAACCCAATGCACTGTTAGGTCAAGAGATATATGGAGAATGCTGACCTTTAGTGAGAGGAGTGGGCTAGACATGAGAGTTTATAAAATTAGGAAAAGGAAAGATGAAAAATAGAAGTAGAAAACATCAATTAATCTGAGCATAAAGCAATGTGCTATAAAGACTTCACAGAATGGAATAGTAAGTCAAGTTAAAAATTTATAAGGCAGACAACACAAATCTATGTTTGAAGACAGAAGGACAATTCTTATAATACAGAGATTAAAATGCATAACTTTCATATCTATTAATTTTCTGAAATTCATCTAGTTATTACTTCTATTTCTATCATTTCCGTCAACTAAAAATTAGTTTTCATTGTCAGTAGTAGTCACTCCTTTAAAAGTTCATCTCATTTTGTTTTATCATTTCAGAAAGCCAGTCAATAACCTGTTAATTTTGTTGCCAACACAGAGAGTTAACTTAAAACTAAATGTGAAATTTAATGCTGTTGTCAGTGCCATTTCTTTTCTTCCATAGAACCATAGTACAATCAGAAGAATTTTTGTCAAATAAAGTAAAAACAACCCATGATCTTCTAGCACTCTGTACTGCTCTACACTTTAAACATAATGATATACTTGCCCATTTTAGCAGAACTAAGGAAGTTGTAATTGCTGAGGCATAAGATAAGAAAAGAAACTAAGAGAATGAGTCAAAGGAAGAAAAATGGAGGTGACAGTTTAAAAATGAAGATACGTGTATACACCATGCTCCAGTTGAGAGACAAAGGTGTCTTAAGGGAAAGAAAAAAAACTAAAAAAGAATTGGTAACATTTATGGAATCTAGTGATTTGCCATTATAGATAGATGCAGAATCTCTAACAAAGCAAATACTTGATATATAACAATACCTTCAACACAATTTGAAACCATTAGAAAATAAATATAAAAGGTAATGTTTCAATTATATTAAAATATATCGTCCCTGAATATCATTATTACAGATATTGCTTTATGACAATAACATTAACAATCACAAATATTTGTATCTGATCAACAGATTCAAATTACTTTCATATATTATCACACGGCAGGAAAAGCAGATGATAGAGAGACAAGGAAACAGATTAACATGGGCATTACTATGTTCTAGGGACTTCATTAAGTAATTTACCTAAACTATATCATGTAATCCTCATAATAGATCTACAAAGTAATATTGTCCCCATTTATAGACAATGAAACTAAGACTCAGAAAGATCAAGCCACTTCCCAAAGTCACCTAATTGGTGACATAGTAGAGATTCAAACCCAAGTTTGTCACTTTTGAGAAAACTGTAAGTTCAGAGAGAGAACAAGAGAAAACTCACTAGAAAAGAATCATTGTTAAAAATTTCAATTCAGGATACTATTAGTAATGTGAAGAACAAAAGGAAATCATGGGTGGAGATAGAAAACTGAAAAAATTCAAATAACAGAAATTTAGAAGAAAAAATTTTATTTTTAATCAAATCTCTCTTTGTTAGTTTATATCCTTGCCTACCTCTGATGCTATAGATCTCAAATTTTAGCTGCACCATAATTGCCAGGAGGTCTTGTTAAAAGAGGCTGCAGGACTTCTCCCAAAAAGGTTCAGCTTAAGTGTGTCTGGTGATGGGACCCCAAAATTTTCATTTTAAATTAGTTTACAGGTGATTCTCATGCCTGCTAGTCCATGCTTATCACTTTGAGAACCACTGTGCAAGCTATTAAATCTGGACGTTCAATTAAAACAGAGTACTTGAATGTTCCATGACATAATTTAAAGCTGTAGTAAGTTTGCAAAACAAATTATTCATAAGACAAGTTCAAAAAGAATAAAAATTTATAGAATTAAAAAATAATGAAAAGCTCTGAAACCTATTTTTCATATCCATTCAATGTTGCTCAGAAATCCATTTCTGTAATTCATTTTTAAAGTTGAAATAATAAGCAGAATAAAGGATGTGGGATGGTATTACAGAATTTTCTTTCCTTTAATCTAACTTGAGTACAGTAGACTGAAGCATTATAAAGGAATGGTGTTTACTGATTACAGGGCTTTAGGAGAAATACTTAACATGACAAAATAGAAATTCAATCATCAATGGAATACAACTGTCACTCATTAAAACCATGTAGGAGTATGCCTTTATATACAAAATTAGATTATACTGCTTGAAATATCTTCATATAATCATATAAATAATAAAATACTTGTTTTAGTTCATGCCTATTCAATATTAACTTTAAAATAAAGGGAGAAGAATGAGAAAAGAAAGAACAAGAAAAAGAGGAAGAGTAGGAAGAAGAAGAGAAGGAGGAGGCAGAAGAGGAGGAGAGAGAGGAGAAGTTTAAGTTGTCTAATATCCTTTTCAGCAATGTGTTAGCAGACTCTGTACTCTGCATGGGATTAAAGGTTGGAGGGAAGCCTTGGTGATTCAGTTGCCTTAGTTGTGTCAAAGCCCACTTAAGAAATTCTACGATTCAAAATTAGTCCGAAACAAAAAGGTGATTTTTTTGATCATTTATTCATTTTCTCTTATTTTAATATCCCTGAAGTGTTAACAGAAAATGCCAGAACAAAATTAGACTTCTATAGTGGAGACCATTAAGTACCTTATTAATAAGTGATAAGTGTAAGATTAAAGGGTAAGCTGCAGAGTAGGAGTAGGCAGGATAAAAAGATGTGTTCTATAGATAACAGAGATCCCAAGTACAGGCAGGCCATCAGAGTCTGCTAACACATTCTGTCTCAATAGATGGTTCTTGCTACAATTCTCTGAGAAAATCATTTCCCTCTTTCCAGATTGTCTTCAAGCCTTCCTTATTCCCTGATATATTTTTAATCTCATTCCACTTGATTTCACATTTCTTTTTAATTAAAGTCAGGGAAGGACAGTAAGATGATAAAATAAATGGCAAAGAAGGCACAAGTGACCGTCCTTAGCACCATCCCAAACAGGACCACAGACAACTGAGCCAAAACTTGCAAACATTTGAATTACCTTTTATTTCCTGGGTGTTGAAATCAAGTTAGATTTTCATTCTATACTGGCAGATGTGGGTCTTCCATTCCAACATGAGGATACTAGTTGTACCCAACAATTTAGGATCCCAATCTAAATTTCCTCATGTGAACACCTGCTCCCCACTTTCAGTGGGTATAATACTCAACAAGCGTTATATGGAAAAGAAAGGCATACATCTGTTTTGGGTTGAACTCCAGATTATGAAATCATACTATACAAGGTTAAAGCTTGGACTGTCTTGAAGAATTAATATTTCCCCAAATCTATCCTTCTCAAATGATGTTTGTGTGACCTTAATAATATAATTTAAACTACTAGGTAAAGTGGTAGTCATTAAAGGATTTTGAACAGAAGAAAAATAAAACAAAAGTTACTCTAATCTGGCACCCAAAAGAGAGAATTGAGATGATCAAATGACCATGAAGGTCTGACTTACGGTCATAGAACTAAATAACAAAACCATATTTCAGAGATATCATTAGAGATGAAAGCATTAAGATTTGAAAACATTTTGATGTTAGACATTTTTTTTTTTTTTTTTTTTGAGACAGAGTCTCGCTTTGTTGCCCAGGCTAGAATGAGTGCCGTGGTGTCAGCCTCGCTCACAGCAACCTCAAACTCCTGGCTCAAGCAATCCTCCTGCCTCAGCCTCCCAAGTAGCTGGGACTACAGGCATTCACCACCATGCCCGGCTAATTTTTTGTGTATATTAGTTGGCCAATTAATTTCTTTCTATTTATAGTAGAGATGGAGTCTCGCTCTTGCTCAGGCTGGTTTCGAACTCCTGACCTCAAGCAATCCGCCCGCCTCGGCCTCCCAGAGAGCTAGGATTACAGGCTTGAGCCACCACGCCCGGCCAATGTTAGACATTTTTGATGATGGAGATAAAGAATGGAGAAAGTGGACCAGGGAGAACAAAGGTTCTAGCATGGGTTACTAGGAAAGATTAGTGTCCTCAACAGAAAATAAATCTAAAGGGGTAAGGTGTTGCATGTGTATTTTGGGAAGTGGTTGGTCAGGGCACAGCTGTGGATTATAGGTTATATTTTTTGAGTTGATTGGAAGTTAGCCAGAAAATATATTCAGCAAAGAGTCATACACAAAGAACTAGAAAAGGTCACCATCATAAAAGTATAAAGAGAGAATAGGAACAAACCTAAAATCTCAGAGGGCCTAAAATTAGGAACAGAAAAAGGAGGAAGTCAAATGATGTTTATTACTCAATAATAATATTGATAGATCATTAGCTATCCCAAGATGGCAGGATAACATCATCAGTACTTAAAAATTTATGATAACATTATTTATTATTATATGTTTTCTTATCTTAATAAAACATCACCACTATTTTGAAAATACTGCTAGCAGTGTGATCCATATCTAAAATATTTACTTGTAGGCATAAGGTTATGAGTTAGGTGTTGAGAGATATGTGATTTAATAACACATGGTCCCTGACTTCTGCAGAATGGTCAAACATTATACTGCATATTTATGAGACAGATTACTTGGAAAGTTAAATAACTATAACTTAAACTCCACTTTTTCATCTATAACTTACCTTTCAATAGTACTTTTAATCTTTTTTTTTTTTTTTTTTTTTTTTTTATCATTTCAGGGAGTCCACGCAGAAGAGAGTACTTTTAATCTTTGTATGCACAAATTTTCACATTTATCCATCTCATTTGATTTTTCTAACAATCCTGCTAAGACAAGGAAGTATGTTTCCCCATCTGACATCGTCTAGCCTATCAAGCCACACCTGTTTTTTGTGTTTTTTTTTAATTTTAAAATCAAAGTTTATTTTATTCATTATTCTTGATATTTAAGGAAAACAATGTAAATTGGAAAATAAAAATTTATCTTCTGTTATAACATCAAGAAAGCACTTTAATCCAAGCCCCACTAAAAATTGTAACAAGAACAGGCATTACATGATTTTGGAAAAATGAAAATGTGAAAGTTAATAGAAGCATTGTGAATGTCAAATTGTCACCAAATCATAGTGAGGTGGTTGTAGTACACTTAACTTACACATAGGACTTACAACATGATTGCTAATATTTAAGGAAATATCTGATATAGGGAATTACTTCTATGTGTGGCCTTCCAGAGGGCAAGGATGATTATTCATCTCTGAATATTGAGATTCTAACACAGTATATAGGTGCTCAATAAATATTGTTACATTGACATGTTCCTTTTATAATTAATGTAGTAAATTCTTGGTAATTCTAGTACACAATATTTTCTGGTTGTGTTTCCCCTACATACAGGTAGGGGAGTAATAAAGAAGCAATACCTATGAGGAACTATTATGTTCAATATTTTACGTAAATTCCTTTAGAATAAGTTCTAGATTGGTTAATTAAAAAGGTATATGAATTATCCATTGAAGTGTCATAGCCTAGCTCAAGAACCCCAAGAAGCCTGTGCTATGATTATCCCCCCAAGACTTGTGTCAAATCCCACATGCATCTTTTTCTAGTAAGTATTGTTAAGAGATTTAGCAGCTGGGGTAGGGTGTTGGTGATGGGAAAATCTGGTACAACTCCAGCTTCCCTTTTTCCTAGGGAATATTGAAAACCTATGACTTCCTTAGGAAGGTTTCTCCTATCACTAAAAGTCAGGCCTTTTCCTAAAATTCTTATCATCAGGGATATATGCATTGTTGCCCAGATTCTGTTTTTAATTTTGTTGATTTAAAATTATATAATAGAAGTATATTTATTTTCTGCACACAAAGGTGACAAATTCATTATATAGCATTTTGAGACTAAATATTTGATACAAAAGACATTAATCATTCAATGGTAGTTTCTCTAAAATTTCCATTCTAGAGAATGATATTAATATCATTAATATTTGATATTTATATATGTAGTTATATCTATATATCTACATCTACTATTAATATATACAGTAATGTTATATCTTGTATCCAAATCTTTTATCACTTAACATTATTTTATATCTCTTAACAAAATCATTTTCCCTTTGACAATATTTTGTCCTATAAATGGAACATAATTTACCTTACCACATCTTATTACGTTTTAAGGTTTTTATCTGGAAATGTGTAAAATGATGTTTATTCACCTAAGTCTCATTTCAATAGTACACTGTGAAAATAAAAAGACCTTTAAGGGAAATAAATAACTGAAGAATACTGAAGAAAAAATCCATAAGACTGTATAATCTCATTATCTCTGAACTTAACTTGCTCACTTTCTTATTAATGACTTGGATGAATGTGACTGTGCGTTATGCTGCTCAACTGTGCAGATGGCATGGAACTGGTAGAAATAACAAACATGTTGGATGATGAAATTGTAATCCAGAATGATCAAGAAGGTTGAAATGATAGGCTAAACTAAAGAAGGATACATTTTTAAAAGGATGAATATAAATTTGTGTACTTGAACTTGAAAAATCAGTTAAATATGATATGAATGTGATTTAACAGAAAGTTCATGCAAAATAAAAATAACAGACTATAAGGGACAATGGTGTAATTGGTCTGACAAAAAAAACTGGTGCAATTTTGAGATGTTCTAAGAAAAATACTTTGACCAAATCTGGAAGATGAAAACTCCACTTCTCTAAACTAGACGGGTCAAACGTGCAGTTTGTTCAGCTCTATTCTTTAGAAATAGAGCTGCTCTATTCTTTAGAAAGATATTTCAAATCATCATAAGTTGGCAGAAAGTGTTTATGATGAAAAACATCTCAAAATGTAACATATAAAGAAAGTTTGAAAATATTAAAGACATTTGGCCAGGAGATAAGAATATTGAATTCTAAAAATTAATTTGATAGTTGTATGAAAACATGTAGAGCAATTTAGGAAGAATGATTTGATTTGTTCTAATAGGTGTTTTCTTGTGTGTCTCACAAAAGCAAAATAAGGACCAAAGAATGAAAGTTATACAAATATTAATTGTGGCTCAAGCTAAGCACATTTGATTCAATACATAATAGTATATAAAAATAATAATAATACATAACATTTGAAAGTATCCAAAAATAGAATGGGTTGCCTCGATCTATTTCCTGTTTTGGGGAATTTTCATTCTCTGTACTTGTTGAAGCAAAAATGAGATAACATATGATCATCTCTATTCTTACCCTGCACAATTTTGTATACTCAACATTGCTTAGATTGTTCCTACTGACGATTCTAAATACTGATTTCAAGCCTCATCCATCTCCTAAATTCTAGACACACAATCTCAACACCCTCCTTGTTGTCTCTATAGTAGCGGTTCTCAACTGGGGGCAATTCTGTTCCTGCCTCAGGGAACACATGGAAAAGTGTGGAGACAATTTTTAGTTGTCATAACTGGGAAGGGTGCTACTGACATCTAGTGGGTAGAGGCCAGGGATGTTGCTAAACAGCCAACAATGCACAAGACAGGCCCCTTACAACAAATAATTATCAGCCCGAAGTGTCAATAGGACCAACATTGACAAACACTGCTGTACATGTAGGTCCAGCAGGTAACAAACTCAGCATTACTAACTCTGAACACATCCCCACTCCACTATCCCATTTCCCCTTAAAATTCGAACCATCCCCTCAACAAAGCTTAGTTGCTATTCCCTATTATGATCACATGTCCATTATTAGCTAGCTAAACACATGAGCAAGAAATCTCGGAGTCATCCTTAATTCTGCACTTTCCCTCACCCCTTTATGCCAAATTCTATTGATCTACTTCCAAACTGTCTTTCTAAATATTTCCCTTCCTTTTCATTGCTATTGTCACTGACAGTTCAGTCCTGGATTTTCTACAAACCATATTTTTTTTTCCAATTAATCCTACACATTATTGCCAGGATGGTCATTCTGAAACACAAAAGCAGTGTCCCATAATCCCATGCAGAAACCACCGATAAACCTCCATTGCCCAATGACTAAAAGTTCAAACTTTGCATTGACATGGAAGGTGCTAAACACTCTGGTCCCAAATTCTCTCGACAGTCTCATTTCATACCTTTACCTCCTTTTCTTCAATACTATATTACAATAATTGTAATTTTTTTAATACTGAGGTTCTATAACTCCAGTATGTATGAATTATGGATTAAAGAGACAGCATTGTTCATATTAAATATGTTCCACTGTATTGCTATCTTTATATTAACATCTATTATTTTGTTTCTGATTAGTCTTTAATTTTGCATAGGCCTTCCTAGAAAGAGTATATCAAGAATAGGACATTTTGAAAGTCTACCATAGTGATTATAGCTAAGTATATATTACATTTGTTAACCAAAAGACAGAAACTAGCAACCATTTAAATGGTTTGTGATATTTTTAAAATATTTAGATTTCATGAATAAATACCTCCAAAGATAAGGAATCTAAAACATCAGTACATGTTATATCTCCCACTGGAATAGTGGGAGGATCATCGTATATGTTACATTTTCTTTTTATGAAGTGTTAAAACTTATTCAGGGAAGATTAAAAATGTAATAGTCCTTTGAGGGTAATACTGAAAGGAAAACAAATATTTGACTATTGAATGCATGTAGCCAGGGTGAAATGATTGAACATATAGATGTATAAATGTTAAGTATGAAGTTAAAAAAGACCTCATGATGTATTTGAGCATGCACTGCACTGAAACATATTAAAGGTACACAAATCTCTAAACCTCTTTTAATAAGTAGGAAAAGAAGCATGTGCACAAAATAGTGCACCCAAGCCCTTTATATTTGCCTTTGGAATTTGAGCAGATTTATACTCTGTCACACACACAGGCATTCAAACAGTGTCATCATCATCTAAGCTGAATCTTTCCTAAGGAGACCATGCTATTGGCAGCCAAAAACAAAGTTAGGTGTTCCAGAGAAGCCAGTCTGGGGTTACAGCCAAATCTACACAAAGCAGAGAGTTCTCTAAATAATAAAGAGTTGACTGTGATGGCAAAAGTCTTCTTGCAGGTGCAGATGCATGTATTTTGGAATACAAATAAACCCTTTCAGCTGCTTTCTCTGTTCCACTACCACCACCTTTATTTCAGACAGTGTTCTAATATTAATAGAGTTCTTCACTCAGAACTCTCTTTACTTCAACCTGGTCCAGGTGTGCGATGGAGTAAGGAAGCAGAGAAGATAGGGGAGGACATCAATAGAAATAAAAATTGGGGGGAAGGGAGAATAAAGGCCTTCTACTATATATAAGGCCTTTATTCTTGCCTTTGGCAATATAATTTGATGCGCTCTATTCAGATTTAATACATGAAAAGGAGTCTTCATGCATACATTGCTGACACTTTTGTTGTAAGTAGACTATAAAATAAATACCAGATATCACTATATTAAAAAATTCCTAAACTTTTATTGGCTGAATTTTTTTATTTCTATAAGTCTCTTACATTTCACACTTATCTTTGTCATAAATTCATTTGATTTCATTTCTTGTCAGATCCTAAGAAACTGTTATACAACAACAATTTGGGGACATTTCATTCCCTACCTGTCATACAAAAAATTTATTCAATTATCATTTTTATAATAAAATCCAAATCAGTAATTTATCTGCTTAAGTAGTGTTTTAGGCAAAATTAAACAGAACAATTTCTCAAGCTCTGCACTATGCTTATCAGCAGCAAATGAAAGTTAAAAATATAGCAGACTAATTTGCAAAGCATCATTTTCTGATATCTCATCTAAAAATTATACAAGTCTGGATTTTTCTTATTCTTCTAAATATTATGTGGATCATCAAATCAGACAGACAACATCCTTTTCTTATGGATGAAGAAGTTTTTCACAAACTCAGTCATAATCTCTTTGGCCATTTGTAACTTGCTCAGTCTTGCAGTATGGACAAACAAATGCTAGGTGACTCTCCACTTTAATTTTCCAGATGCATTTCAACATGGAACAATAAAATATTTTGAAAAATATATCTGCAAAATGAAAATGATGTATTCTACAAATGTAATGGTAAATAGGAAAAGTGTCCCTGAAACTGATGTGTAAAATCATGAATGTATTTCGGAATAACTTATCATAATTAATTGCACTCAACCTTAACAAATGAGCACAGATTTGAACAAAATTCACAAAAAGTCTATAGTGAATCTAATTTAATCTAACCTAATATAGTGAATTCACCATAGCCAGTCTATAGTGAATTTAATTTCCTGTATATGAGACATCTATATACTAGGCTCCCTTTGACATTGGCTAGAAGATTCTGCACAGAAAGTGGCAATCAATGAGATTCTAGCAATCTTATCACCTGAAGAAATCCATAAATGTTTCAAAATAGAATATAACTTACAAAATGAGAAGAATAAGAAAAAAACAAAACCATGGAAATCTTGGTAACTAGTACTGGGTATTGTGAAACTATGGTGAAATTATTGAAAAGATATAAAAGAACAGAGATATCAGGTTGAATTTCTAAACTAAAGGATAGAAGAAGTCCTTACTTTAAAAAAATGACATTACTTGGAAATCAGGTAACATGATCATTTAGTCGGACAATCTTGTTTTTTTGTTTGTTTTTTTTTTTAAATTCCAGTGCATTCATAATGTTACTTACCATCAGAATTATTATCGGGATTCAATGTGCAGCAAGTAGGTGGTAATGTTATTGTTACTGTTTCATACAGATTAGGCATTCTCAAGGGCAAGGTTTACTCTTTTGCATTATTATAAACCCACTTAATGGTTGGTACAAAACGTTGTATTTGAATAGTATATGCCTAAAAGACAATGATAATAGGTGTCGTTGAAATCTATATATGAGATCATGTACATACAAAATCATAATGTAAGGGTGTTTTAAAAAAATTCAACGGCCTTTGTTGTTGTTTCTGAATGTGGTTGGTCAAGGGTAGAAAGTAAAAAGGCAAGTGGAAAAAAAACAAGAGCTTTAAAAAAGAACAGCCAATTAGATAACTCACCAAACCAGGGAAAATAATATTAAAACTAGAAGTAAGAAGGCCTAGAAAAGCCCCTACTGTAGCTACCTGAATGTGAAACATGCAATGCCCTACCCTGCAGAAGGAAAGCATCATAAGAGCACAGGCTATGTGCATAACATGACGACAGTATTTGCTGAGGAAGAGATTTAAATAACAACCTCCTAATCTCTAAATGACATGTATTAAAAGGACAGTGGCCAGCTTTTCTCATCTTCACTAAGATAAAAAATGAAGATGTGGGCTTCTATAGCAGCAGGAAGGTTTTAGGAAAGGGTTTAATGATGCAGGTAACTGCACATGGGGATGGATTAGCAAAAAAAAGTTGTGACATAGCTTCTTTGAAAGTGTTTTGAAATTGTACAGATTCTCATTTCATCCTGAACATCACCTTTCAAGCTCTCCTTTTAGACCTTTAAGATTTTAAAGTTATATGTTAAGGACCAATTCAAAAATATAACTACAGATAATGTAAAGGTTATATTTAACCAGATAATGCCTTTGTCAATAAACTAGGAATGTCATTTTCCTATCAGTCAAAATATCCAGTCTCCACTAAGTTTATTATTCATTAACAGACCCATAAAATTGATGGCCACAACTTGAAATATTTCTGAAAGTACACCAGGGAATTTAATGCCATCAGTGATAATTTTAAAGATATCAATGTCCGACACCTTACTAGTTCTTGACAAAAAGACAGTGTTAGAGAACATTGGTCTCAGATAATAGAGATGTTCTCTTTAATGCACTCTTTAGGAAGTTACATCAAATACCCATGATACAATAAAAAGCAAATGTTCTAAAACCTACAGTATTATTTTAATTAAACAGCACTAGTAAATGTCTCCCAAAGAGAACTTTCTTAACTTTAAGAAACATGTTTCTGTCATGTATGAAAAGAAACATGTTTTTGTAAAGTATTAAGAATAATTAAATTATGAGTTGAAAAGGAATTCATTCAAAATTGTTTTTTGAGCATCATCTTTGAATGATGCAGGACCCTTATTCTCTTGGAGCTTTTTATGTAGTGGGGGCAAGATCCATTTTATCAACTGCTATTCACTATGAAAAACTGGAAAAAATCCCATAGTAATGCAGAGAAAGGACTAACTAATTTTAAAATACCTCACATAAAAAAAAAGTCAAATCAAAAATTTCAAATCATGTTTCTTAGTTTAGGAAATGCGTATTTGATTATGATACCCAGACATCAAACATCTAGGGCATTTACTTCCATAATCAACCTACTTTAAAGTACATCCTCCTGTGGCAAATCTTAGCTGTCTGCCATTTCTGTTCAGTGAACTCAGTATTATTTTTTGCTTTTGATTTGAATGTCTTTAATGTATTTCATATTTCAAATGACCTAGTAAAATGAAGCCTTGAACCTCTGAGTTGTTCTTAGAGCCCGTTTCCAGCCATACTCTTCCATCGGTAGCTCCATTTACTTTCAACCAATATCCAATGACTGCCAAATTTCCATGTCTCATTTTTAACTTCTCATCTTCTCTTCAGCTTTATTTTTCTAGTTCCCTACATCTGTAGTTTCCATTTAATATATCATCAAAATAATAAGGGAACTTGTTATAAACAAGGACAGTGACCCACCTCAAATTCTGAGTCTAAATCTTCTAGCTTCAGGTCTGGGAATTTGGGTTGTTGACAAGCCTTTTTCCAGCCCCTCAAATCCCAAGAGATTTTCAAATTTTATCAATTTTAGGAAGTACTTTATGAAATGACCATCAACCTTAATACTAACATTGACCATAGAATAAATCCTTTTGGATCTCAATCTCTACATGTTATTCAAAGTTAATCATCACAAAAATCTTATGCAATACTATTGTTTTTATTTTACAAACACGGAAACTAAGGCTCAAACAATTAAATGCCATGTGGATCTATGAACATCACCAGCATGCTGTATAGACTGCATGTTAGAATGAAAAAGATAAAGTGTACAGGAGTGAAACTTATATTTGAATCCTGGCAGTGCCACTAAAGTGGCCTGATTTTGTCATTCATCCTCTTTGAGCCCCAGTTAATCACAGTCAAATGGTAATTATAGTGCGGAGCTTTGTAGGTTACAGCATATCATAGTCACTCAAGAAATATTATTCCATTCTCATCTGCAATTTCATTTTTTCCTTGCTAGTTCCTTAAAATGAACCCCAAGAAATTTTTGGCCTGTTTACTTCTGAGTAAAAACACATTCCCACCTTTAACAATCTTATTATTAGATGTTAATTTGTCATGTAAATATGTTTATTTAGGAAAAATATCTGTTTTATAAAGCACCATGATAAGCCTGTTCAAATAGACTAAAATTGGAAACAATAAGACAATTCCAAAAATTACAAGAATATTGCAAGGCAAAGTTACTAAACAAAATTATAATACAGCCACATAATACAATCTGCAGATACTGAAAATTATAATTTTTAAAGGACATGATAAAAATAATAGGTAAAAATAGGAAATGAAATTATATTTATAATATGATTTCTTTTTCTTTCTTTTTTTAAAAAGATTTTTGTAGCAATGGGAGGTCGATATGTTGCCCTGGTTAGTCTCGAACTCCTGACCTCAAATGATACTCCCACCTTGACCTCCCAAAGTGTTGAGATTTGTCTTTGGCCAATATCACCCTGGATATACCTGAACTCCTCTGATCTCAGAAGCTAAGCAGGGTTGGGGCTGGTTAGTACTTGGATGGGAAGCTAAAATGCTGGATTAAAGGCGTGAGGCACTGTGCCTGACCTGTAACATGATTTTGTATTAAAATATGTGTGTGTACAAAGGCATGTGTTGTACAAACATATTAATATGTGCATATGTAGTTTTTTCAAAAGATAGGAAGGAAACATGCCAAAGTATCAAAAGTAGTTATCTTTGTGTTCAATAATTATGATTTTTGTTTTCTTCTTCGTAGTTTGTATTTTACATGTTTTGTACAAAAGGCATTTTATAGTGAGAAAAAGTAAACATTGTATAAAATAAAATTTATAAATCAAATATATAAATAAAACAAAATAAATAAGGTATGCTGAAAACTATTAAAAATGATACATGCTATTATTTGCTTCTTTTTTTTATCTAGAGATCCATACAAGAATGTATTTCTCACAAAGGTTCCTTTAGTTTCTAACATGCCCATCACTGTAAAATGCTCAATGAAAGATAAAGATCCTCTCAGATTGCACACATTAGAAGTTTTTTCTGTCCATATTTAGCTTCCATGAGAATTCTACAAATAAAATATATGCAACAGAAGGCTCTGAAATCAGAGAACAAACTGTTCTTAACTGTGTAGAGTAATTTTCCATTAACATGGGAATCAATCTTCCCAAAATAAAATTGCAGTAGCCCTCATTTAAGTGTTAGTTCATGTCTGCTTTGTCCTGGTAAGTGTTCTAGGTCTTTTACTTTCTCTTTGTGACCTTTGGCAAGTAACTTAACCTTCCTATGCCTGTATTTCTTATATATAGCAGCATGATAATAGTACCAACTTAATGTTTGTTTGTTTTTCCTTTTGAAGACTCAGTTAACATAGAAAGCTCATGAGTAAACCTCATTGTATTACTATAATAACAACAACAACAACAACAAATTAATAACATTATTTTAAACTTTAACAACCACTGTTAAGAGGCAGGTATACAATTACTCAAGATAGTATCTGAGGACACTGAAACTGAGAGATTAGTTACTTCTCAATTGATATGTGGCACTAAGAGTTAAATGCCACCTTACTTATATCAAGGTCCATACACAGTCATAAAACTATCATGCAACAGCTAATATGCATAAATATTTTCAAACCTACTGTATGCACGACACAAACGTGAGCAATGTTAGACAAGACTAAACTCCTGCCTTTAGTAAGGAGGGCAGGCAGGCCTTCAGGCGATAAGTGCAATGAATGGCAAGGGTGAGAGTATGAGGCAATAATAGTGCAGAGAAAGGTGCTAAGTGCATTTTAGAGAGGTCAGGCAAAGCTACCTGGAAGAAGCAACACTTCTGCAGAGATCCAGAGCATGAGTAAGAGTTAGACCTCAAGCTGGTGAGGAACAACAATCAGTTGGCATTTGCTCCCTGGTGTTCTGTGCTGGAACTCTGGAGCTGCCAACACTAACTTCATGCCAGGTGACAAATGATCTGAGTGCCCACAGCTGCAGCTGCCGTTCTATATGCTCTCCCTCCTACTTCCAACGTTAATGAGCCTGAGGCCAGGAACGAATACATCTTAGTAACCAAAAGCTCTTCTGTTAGCCTTTGGCCCAGAGATACAAGAGAAGCTTCTTCACTGAAGCTAACAATACAGTCACAGATCCTTTGTTATTTTCCTCTAGCACTTGCTAACATAGCAGTTTGCTGCTACTAACTCATTTTCATACATCTTGGTGGCAAGCTGTAGTAGGCTCATAAATATGCTCATTATTAAAAAAATGCATGATTTTTTCTCCCCAGAAACAGCTTTAAAGCATGTAAATGTTTCTAAGCTCCTTTAAGGTTAATTCTAACTGCTAGGAATTCTGATTTGCCCTAACTTTTAGCAGTTCTAACTTTACGATATTCTTACACAACACCCCAGAGACACAGGTAGACTAGAAGATATCCTTTCTGGCTGTAAATGGTTTTACCAAATGAAGGCAAGTTTTGTGCCTTTATATATATGTCCACATTTAAAAAATTGTTTTTAAAATGATGTTTCATTTCTAATAGTTAATTAGGGAGAACACATTTTCTCTTTCTGCTGTGATTTATCAGGTGTACCATTCCTGGTATACAGAGCCACTAGAATGACTTCTACTTTGTCCCTTATAGACACTGCTATATGATTCCATCTACTTATTCTAATTAATGTGGAAAAATGGGAAATTGATCTTTATTACTTTGTCAACAAGCAAACTCAAGTGCTGTTTGTGGCTGACAGCATGTTTAGTATAATTGGTAGATTGAAAGGAAGCATGGAATTTGTTTCCTGCCTTTAAGGAGTTTATAGTATGGTTGAAAAGGCTAAAGCAAAATCATGTTAAACTGATTCAGTGACAATCACTATAGAAAATAGTGACATCAGGATACACAGAGGAAGAACTCTTCTACACTAAGAAAGAGGAGTACTATATGGGATCTAATAGTAGAAAAACTTCCATTTATTTTGTATTTGTGTATTTTTTTTTTAATGTCCAGCCTTCTAAAGAATACTGAAAAGCTCTCAGTGTATTTTCCAGGGTACTGTATTTGTATCTTTCAAAGTTATCATTTGATGAAAGTCATATGATCTCCTAAAATAATTTTTAAAAAATGTAAGTTAGAGAATATCAATCAAACCAGCTTTATTATATGAAGAAAAGTCTGTTTCTATTGTGTTAAGAACACAACAGCTTTAAGTCAACCACTAGGGGGAAAAGTCTGCAGTACACTCTGCAGTATATTTTTCCAAAACTGAATGGCCAGCATTATTTGAGCAGAGTATGCTTCCCTAATCCATTAGTCTCCAGACTCAGCCATGCCCCAGGGGTTAGAATAAGGTGAAAGTCTTAGGCCAGCCACTATATCTTACTACCTTCTCTCACAGGGCTAAAAATGAAGCATTACAAGCAGGTCCAGTAGAATGGAGACCAGGCTGGGGTGAAAATTTGTCATATTGACACTGATGAGAGAAAAAGCCTGACTCTGTGTGGATTGGCTCCAAGTAAAACTGAAATCCTCCATCCTCAGTTTAAGTGACACATTTAAGCCCCATAAACATAAAGTGAGAATGTCTACTCTTAATATATTTTCAGATGAGTCATATAAAAGTAAATTAAGATATATAAATCATCATCAGAGAGCAAAAGATCTCTCTTGGGAAGGGGAGGAAACTTCATGGGTTTATTTTTAAAGTTGTTGGTTCAACAGCATTGTTTATTTGGCCTTTCTATTTGTAAGACACTATGCATTCATTTAAAATTTAGTTGAACAAACCACATTTATAAATTCCTTTAAAATTTCTGTTTCTTTTCATTTAGTATCATCCTTTCAAATGTGGAAAACTTTTTTCTTCACTAGTTTCTTCATATGTGCCTGCCATTGCACATAAAAGGTATAGATATCGGCACACAGGAACAGAGAAGAGGACCACTGTTGTATATGGGGTCTGTGACCCTAAGTAAGCTATCTCAGTCTCCCCAAATACTACAGAAGCAAAGAGCTAAGGATTTCTCAAATGATTACTTTGTACTTCCGGAATTGTAAAGAGGCTATAGAAAAAGTTGCAGACAACCAAATATTTGAAGTGTTCTTTTAAGGAGGTAAACATATGTTACAGGGTACAAAGGCATTCCTCAAACTCTTCAACTCTTTCCCTGAATGTGTTTAATATGCGTTATATACTCACTATGTCTACGATAGGGGTATGAAGATGAACTGGTTTATTCTGCCTGAAAAATCAGAATCTATAATTATCTTAATAACCCTTTTAAAAATGCAAAGGCAAGACTATTCGTGTAAGAGGTTAAAAATAGAGTAAGATTAAACATCAGTAGTGGTAATTCCAGGGAACTTGCTTGAAATTACCAGGGTATTGGTGAAAAATGGAATCAGCTGGCATAATAGCTTCAAAGACTTGGCAAATTTTAGGATGTTAGTCATCTGTGAGTATCAGGAAAACTAAATGTGAGTGATGAAGAATTCTGGCCTTATCCTTATTTTACCATGCATATATTCATTCAGTGATAAATATTTTTCTAGTAATTTAAATGAGTGCTGTGTCTTGGAACTTATATCCTAATAGGGTACATAGACAATAAATAAACTATGAAGTTATCTTAAAACTTTGTGCTGTCTCTTGCCATTATGCACAGCATTCAGTGTTTCTAAGAGTACTGAATTCCTATGTTAATGGAACTGGGAATGAACTAATGATAACATCCAAAATTTCCAGCCTGACGTTCAAGGCCATCTCCAATACTGACAGATCTACTTGTATAATATTATCTCTTACTGCTCACATCTGAGACCAATAAAGAAAGCAGCAGCCAACACAAACAAAATGTCTGACTGGAGTATATCTCTTGCTCAGGACCTCATCACACCTACCACATTCATTCTTTCAATCCTTCCCTTGAGAAGGTTCATAATATGAACCCCTTACTAATGCCCCTAAGTCAGATGTCTTCCTCAATTTAAGTGCTATACACCTGTATATGTCTCTCTATGAAAACATTTATTTTATTTGTTTTCACTGTGTATTCATATACATGAATATGCCCAACCTAGTCATTTTAATGGCAACTTTTTGAGGGCAGGGGCTCAATAATTTCTAACTTTTTTTGTAACTTGGGACTTATTTAGCATACTCTCTTACATAATTAGTTCTCAATTCATATTTCTTATGTTGAATTGTATTATATTTGCTTGTGGGCAATGGTGGAACATAAAACTCAGTTAATGCTTCATATGCAACATCTGTTCGAAAAAAATCCATACAAGTTTATAAGTAGTCTAATATTAGAGTAATAATACTAAGAATAAAACCTCATCCTCAGTTATTTCCAATTTAGTTCTAAACCTTTGAATCTTTTAATTTTGTAATATAAACTCCCAGTCAGGACTTTCAAGTTTTCAGAACTCTTGGCAACTCCATGTATAACCTTAAATTCAGGAAACATATATTTATATGTCCACGCAACCTACATCCAAATAATCACCTCAGCTAACATTTTACATTCAAAATATAAAAAGCAACCCACCTCAGAATGTAAAAGCATAGAAAACTAAGTGCACACTTGAATGAAACTTGGGAAATCTAAAATGTAACAGTGAAACATGTACATTCTTTAAACTCACATTTAATTTTTTGGCAATAGGTGATCTGCATACTAAGTTATCTAGATAGAAATATTTTTTTTCAAGGTGCAAAAATTCATCCATATTCAGCACATGCATATTTGTAACCATGAAATAACAATTCTGCATCTAGGTCACAGATACATGTTATTGTGTACACATACACAACACACATTCACATGGCATATTATACTATACAAAATGTACATACACATGATAATGCATTTTCCATAACTGATGTTTTCATAGCTACACAATGCTCTGTATGGCACACAGATGTGAAAATACTGATATTTCACAGGTGTGCTTAAGCCTACACCAATAGGTAAAAGTCCAGTCCACGGTAAATATTTATTTTCTGCCATTGTCTGTCAAAAGTCACATATGGCAAAACTATACAGTAATATAGTTTAGGTTTACTTTCTTTTTTTCTAACAAAGAAACATGGAAGAAAAGTATTTTGGTATCATTTTCATGTGTTTCTTTAGACATGTGACTAGGGTCACATTTCTATTAATAAACAATGTTCTGTAAAGCCTTTATTATATCATGTTAGAAAAATGAAAGATCGTGACCCCCATGTCCCCATGATCCTGGTGAAAATGAAATGAGTGCATACACATAGGCACAATCCAGGACATAGAACGTTTGGTACACAAAGGATGATCAGACGGGTTCCTACCCAGCACAATTCCATTGAGTAGTTTGTATTGCACGTACCAGCTCAGCTGCCCATGATCCATTCTGCTTTTAAATACTACAAAGCAATTTACATTCCAAGTGCTGCCCGCTTAAGTTCTTCCTTTTGCTCTCAGAAATGGAAATACTTGTGCAGAGAGTGATGCCTTGTTGCAGCTGCTTCCCGAGTCCTTCAGAAACCCACCTCTGAGCTGCGCCGGGTTAAACCCTGGGGCTCCAAGCTCGTTCTCCCGAGCAGCTGGCAACCGGCCGGTCTCTGGGTGGAGAGAACGGGCACCAGCGCGCCATCTGGAGGCATCTCGAAGCAGCTGCAGCAACTTTATTTTAATAGAACAACTAAGGGTGGGATAAGAGTTTCAGAAAATTACTTAAATAATCATATTGGTTTTCTTTACACTTTCTTGTGCACATAAAAAAGGCTAAAAACACGCAAGAAAGTCTCATCCTATTGCCTATGAATTTTCTATTTCTTCATACTTCACAATAGAGTAAGAAGTGTGATCTCATAAATGTACAAACACCACAAGATGGCAAATTTTCTGCATTTGGTGGCTCATCTCAAAGGAAAATAATTAACACTAACTATTGTCAGAAGTTATCAGGATTTAGATATTTTCCAATGCGTCTGAACTAACATAATGCAAGCGTGTTAAAAATGCTCTGCTACTTTTAAAAATTATAAGCTTTACCTCTGGAAATGTTTAGTCTGTTCCTTATCAAAACATTATGCTGACTTGAGTATGATAACAAGGAAAAGCAGCTTCAGTTTCAATTCATGTGATGAGGTGTTCATATGATTTTAATATTTAAAAAAATCTTTTAAAATAAATGGCTCTTTAAATATCTCCCTAAGTTTCTTTTCCTTAAAAAGAATTATTTGTATACCTGACTGAGATAGAAGTTTAATTAATTGAATAGAACACTTTATGGCTTATCTACTGTGATAGGCAATTAGAAATATGACTATTGGTTGTTTCCTTACTCCCAACATATTGCAGTGAACATGCGTCCCTATCCGACACTCCTCTGCCAACGCCCACTCTCACCATGCATCAATTTTGGATTTCACTTTCCTTTTAAAATTAAAATTCCAATTTGAAACTATTTAATCAGAGACCCATCTACAGTGGCTGTATATTTTTCCAGGAAAACGTGGACTAGAATTTGATTATACACTATGTGGGGCCCCTTTGGGAAATAGAAATTCTTAATTACTTCAATTTCAAATCAGTATTTGACCATTTCTGGCAGGATAAACATAGAAGAAATTAGTCTTATCAATATTTCATCTCAAGTCTTTATTTTCAAATATATGACAAATGAACATACTGGCTTTTTAAATACAAACCATTAAACATACTCTGAAGAAAAGTGACATTTTTCTTTCAAATATGGTATGTAACAAATATTTAAACCATAATTTTTTGTTGAGTTTATAAAGCCTCCAAAAATATATGTTCTGATTTGATTACAAGGAATGTTAATTCTTCGTGTCTTTATACCCTTAACTTTTATGAAAATATATTAGTTTTCCTAAATAACATGACTTATATGCTGTACTATGTTTAATGTTGTATAGACCTTCTAGAACATCAAGACATTCAAACATATAGTTTAAGATTGCAAGCAAACTAAATAGCATTTGGAAATACATAAATAATAAAGAAATATATAGTGACTAACCACAGATATGTCCAATTTTTACCAAATAAAATTTATATCAATATTTCAATGTAACACACAGATAAATCAGGTAATAAATTTTTACACATAAATATTTTAGCTTTAAAAAGGCATTGTTCATGTAAATATTCTCCAAAATTTAAAGAATAATTTTATTGAAAAAAATAAATTAAATGTTCATATGTATACACAGAAAAAAATGAAACATTAATGAGAGGAGTAGACATATGAATGTTATAGCCAAAGACATTGTGTCTGTGCTCATCTGAACCAAAAGCTGAAAATCATAGGCGCTGATGCTGCATGCAAAAGAGATGATTAGGTGTTTACGGGAGGAAGAAAAGTATTATGGTCATGTGTTATACCCCGAAAGAAAGTCTTATGTTAGTCTTAAGACATTGAAACCAGGGAAAATGTAGTAAAAGAGCAAATACCCAAATAGAAAGATGCTAAAGAAGTAGACAAAATTATTCAATTTCCTTAAGTTACCCTTTAAAGTTAAAAGGAAGAAAAGGTCCAAGTCAAAGTCATGTTGTGAGGTCCAAAGAACTAAAATGATGTGTAGATTCTAACTAGGATGAGGCTCTGTATTAGATTTCTATTGCTATATGACAAATTACCAAACATTTATTGGACTAAAACAAAGCACATTTATTATATCACCATTTCTGTATGTCAGCAATTCAGACATGGCTTAGATGGGTCCTCTGCTCAGGGTCTCACAGGTTGCAATCAAGATGTCAAGGCTTGACTGGGAGAAATTTATCTGTAAATTCAATCAGGTTGTTGCAGAATTTAATTTCTTTAGGGCTAGAGAACCCATGGTGACTTACTTCTTCAAGGCCAAAGGAAAATGTGTCTTTATTTCATGAAGGATGCCAGTCTCTCTTTTAAGGACTTTCACCTGGTTAAGCCAGGCCCACCCAGAAAAATCTCCCTTTAGTTTAACTCAAAACTAACTGATTTAGGACTTTTACATCTGAAAACACCCTCCACATTTGCCATAGTTTATTGAGTAGATGAAAGTAACAGGTTCCACCCACACAAAAGGAGAGAGGATTATGCAAGGGCATGATTCATTGGGGTCATTTTAGGGTGTGTCCACAACAGTATGTATTGTAAAGACACATGGGATTTCTTGTTTAGCATGCACAAACTAAGTGGAACAAACTGGGAGTGGGGCATGGAGTTACAGGGACATTTTGTTGCCTTTAGGATCAAGCCAGAGCCATAGGTTTATTTATCATAGAAGTGTTGTAACTGAATAGTTATATCTGTGGTGAACAGAGTATAACAAAATAAGGCTGAAAAAGTCATCTCATTAGGAAGGAATATGACATGGGCAGAAGGTAGATGCATTGAATTGAGGAGTGATGTCAGAATCATGTGCAGGATATGGGACAATGAAGAGCATTTGTGCAGATGCAGCTGCAATGGCTTTATGCCTTAGATGTGTTTATGTTGCCTGGCTGCTTGCCCACAGCCCCTCATGCCTAATCAACCATGCTCCTGAGGTGGATCAGCCTTATTAGACAAAAAGAATACACCTGATCAAAGAGAATACACCCAGAGATTGTTCATAAGTTTATGCTTCTTTATGTGGCCTTACTGAAAAACTTAACCTGCACAGTTAGATTTTCAGGAATTTGCACTAATGTAAAAGAGAAAAGTTGCCCAGTTGGTGGAGAATTCCACAACTGAAAGGACATGGAGTAATTATGAGCTATGTGCTAGCTGATACAAAAAAAAAAAAGCTATTAGCTGGAAAAAAAATGATGCAGACTTAAAAGGAAGTAGACATTAGAGATAACATTCATTTATTTAATCCTTCCAATACATGCATGAGGAGTTCCTATTAGGTACTGGGCACTTTTCTGGGTGCCAGTGATAGCACAATGAATGAGACAAAGTCCCTGTTCTGAAGAAATTCATTCTTGTAGAGGGAGATAGACAGTAAATATGCACAAGCAAATAAATTATATATTATTAGGTGGGCAATCTGTAAGAATAAAGCAAGTTAGGAAGTTCAAGAGTAATGGGGAGATCTACCTGAGATAGCACGGTCAGGAATGCCTATTTGGCCATGTGTTCTTTGAACAGAAATATGAATGCAGTCAGCCATACTGATATTTGTAAAAAGGATATTCTGGCCAAAGTGCACTGCAGTTGCAAAGGTCCTGAGATAGGTGCATTCTTCATTCCTTGTGAGCTGAAGGAAGAGCAAGGTGGAAAATAAGGGTGATATAGGGGGAGCAAAAGAGCAAATTCTAGGTATAGGGTCAGATACGGAGTGAGCAAAATGATCATATAGGGCTTATAACCCTGTGTAAGGACATTGGTTTTTAACTAGAGAGTTAGGAAGCCACTGGTGGATTACTAGAAGATTATATCACACTTCTTTTTAAAGAATCACTCTTGTTGCTGTAAAGAACAGATGGCAAGTGAGAGAGGTGACAGACAGGGCATGTGGATCCTGAGAGAGACAAAGTATAGCCTAATATTCAATTATGTTTCTTATAAGGTCTGTTAGTTTCAGTCCTTGATTTCCATGACATGACACTAAATCCTTTAAAAAAAAAACCCACAAAAACAACAAAAAAAACCCCTTTTCTCCAACTAGGCATGGGTCTCAATTTCTTGTAAAGTGGAAACTAAAAGTTCCATTGATGGAAAGAATCCAGTCCAGCTTGATGAGTGACAGGTGCTGCCTTTAGGTTGGCTCATCAGATTATTAAAAGGATTTGTTCTGTAAAATTTGAATGCAGTCAAAAGGCCACATTCAAGTATGCAGAAGGCTACATATGGCCCCAAGGCCTCAGGCTCCCCCAACCCCAATGAAAAGGGTCAGTTTCTAAAGATTATCTGCTCTTTTGTGACATGAGTGTTCCAAAAGTTTCTAACTCAATGAACTTTATCATCCAGTATCAATAAAAGAGAACTAGGATGTACAATTTACTTTTAATATTTTGTGCATATTCTGTTTGTTTTACACTACAGAATTTTTGAAACTAGGTATACTTTCCCATTTTAGAAATAAAATAATTCAAACAAATATTTTACAAGGAGTCCATTAATTTCCAATTTTATATTCTCCCAAAACAGACACAAACACACACACACACTCATACACATATTATGTATCATTTGTGTATGTGTAGGAATATTTGAGATATTTTTCATAGTATTTCAAATGAAATAGTGCAAAATCATCTATAAAGTATTTCAAATGGAAGCAGGAAGAGTTGGGAAATATTTTGTCACTTTCTTAATCACATTAGACATTTCACCACTACCCTTTGAATAAAAATATCCAACTAAAACAAGAAGTAAGAAAATTAGTTTTAGGTCAGATTATCATTTGAAAATTTTAAAATACATGCTAAAATATACAAATGTTATTTTTGTTCTACTTACATTTTGTTGAATCTTTATAGAAGATATTTTACGATTTCTGGGGGGCTGTAAATTTATACATCATAGGTTCCATATTATTTGCTAATTTTGCTATCATTAAAAACCAATGAATGGTATCTTAGCCATGACACATGTTTATTAATTATTTTCTTGCTAATATTATTTAAATATTTACTACATAAGATTTGCTAAAGAATAACATTTGTAATAAACATTTTCCCATTTGCCAAAATTTTTAAAATACTACCAACTGAGGAAATAAAATTCAGACCATTTGTCTGTGAAAGTAGAGTATTTTGTCAAAATGTGATGGAGAAAAATTGGCACACATATGGAATCACGTATTTACCTTCATGTGAAAAAAATCAATTACAGTACTCAAAAGAGAAAGTTACAGATATGGGAATACCTAAACATTAGTTGTTTAACAACACAGAAATGTGAAGGAAGATTTAGATAGAATATTTAAGCTAAAGGCCTCAGCAGAGTGATATGGGGAGGCAGCAAAATTTAAGGAGACTTTAGCGTTTTGGATTTAAGTCAGTCAATCACTTTATGAATTACTGACATTAATAAAAACATTCAATGTTTCATTAAACTTTTGTTTTACACTTAAAATGCAAAGTTGTATATAAGATTTCCACTGTCTGTGAATTCTAGCACATGATCATAGTAAAGCTTTTTATCTTGTCCCAGAGTTGGTGGTGAAAGAATTTTTTATCAGGCTTTACATTGAAATCAGCCTCCTTTCAAAATATTCATTTCATATTCATGTTCTCAAATAGCTTTCAAAAATTCAAAGACCAAAGTATATTTACACATATAGAACTTTATATGTGCACCCCAAGGTATTTTCATGAAAACTAATAAAAATATTTTGGATATTTCAGAAATAACTTTTAAGAATGGCAATACTCTTTAACATTTTGTCAGTTTAGTATCTTCAACAAATTCTACAGTTTGATAGCTTTAGTTACTTAACAATTAAAATCACTCCTTCTCTAGCCCTATCTCTTATCTTGAAGACTAATTCTACAGTTCTACCTGCCAGAGGTGTTCCTTTGCATGAGTATATACCTAACTCAAATAAGCAGAAAGTTCATTACCTCAGATTTTTAAACAAGCCCTAAAGAGATAAAACTGTGACAGATTAATGGAAAGTAGTTTTAGTTTGCTTAAATTTTTTTGATAGAAATTTAAATTTGTCCAAAAATAAAATGAGCTGCCCTGAAATGTACTAAACTCCACATCATAGTCAATATTAAAGCACAGTCTTGATAGCAACTTGTCAGGAGATAGTAGAGACTCAAATATCAAAGAATTGATCAAACTAGATAACCTTTCAAGTCTCTCTTAATCCTGAGATTTTATGATTCTATAAAATCATTCCCATTCCTTTCTCTCATAATCTATTTTTTAAATCTTCCTCTACCACTAACGCTTATGTGATTTACCTCTTTCTATATAACACATATGCTTTATTTCCTGATGCATTATTCAACAGTCAATTTACTTCAACAAGTACATTTGCTTTATTTCTCCTTATCTTGGTCTTTTAATACTTTTTTCTCTCTGTAATTTTAATCATAATGGCTACAATTTATTAATTCTGAATAACTTTGAAAAACCTCTTTAAAAGGAGACAATAACTTTCTATGCTTACCCAGTATATAAATAAAAATTTGGAAGTTTTGTTCACATCAAATAGACTAACTTTGGTTGTTCCAAAATAGTTCACTTAACCATTGAGATTGAAACACTTGTTTACTTCAAAAATAAGCTGAGATTTCATTTAATGGATGCCTATAAAGTGCTTTAAAATGTTTTAGTGAAACAGGATAGAAAAGATCAATGTCTAATTGAATATCTTATAACTTCTCCATATTTATAGCTTATTAAATCTATGCTGATTCACTACATTTTATAAGATGCTTCAAAAAACAAAATTATCAATTGATTAGGAACTTTTTCCATATGATATGAAACGTTTCAAAAGTGTTTATTCTATGGAGGTATAGGAAGATCTACACAAATAAACATTTCTATAAGTATGTAACCCTCAGTCCTAATTGTTCAATATTTTGAATTCTTTCAATAAATACTATCTCCAAACAGAACAAAACTAAAAACAATAATTTATCTTATATATCATATTTTATTTGCTTAATTTTTACAGCCTATATTCCCATTTATAAAATGTGAAGAACTATATTTTCAAATATTTTAACAGTGATATATCAAAAGTTAATCGAATAAGGATATAGTTACTTTTTTGTTGATTATTGAACAAGCAAAATTGTATTGAAATTTATTGAAATTTTATTGAAAATTATTTGGAATGGACAAAGGAAAAAAGAGATAGACTTCATGGATGTTTGTATAATATATAAAAACAGATGAATACAACATGTAGAAGACACAGGTAGGCTCTACATAATCACAGGTTACTGTATTTAGAGTTTGGAACTTTCTTGAGTGAACACTCCATTATATAGCAAACAGTTCTCCAATACTACTTCAATTAGTATTATATATGTTAAAACGTTCATTCATTTATTTTATTTAAACCATTAGAGTGAATAAAATATATGTTGGACAAAAAAATGCCCATTTTAGGTATTTTAATATCATTGTTCCTGAGAGGAACAATGATAAAAGGAAACTATTTGAAATACTGTAATGTCTTTGTAACTTCAAAAGATATGCCAATCAGCAATATAGACATATTTCATTTTTGTTGAACTAAAAATTACATCTTATATGCTATTGTTATATTTTCCTTTTATCCATTATGCATCATTAATAAAGAACATCTCTTTTTTTTATGAGATTTCCCCCTTTTCACAATGTAAATTATGTTTGGCAAAATAGAACTACGGACATATAAATGTCTTTGCAGAAAGCACTAAAAATTCATAACATAGAATCAAAGAGTCACCAAATCACTTACCCCACAACATTTTTATCGGGCCTGCAATATTTGTATTGAAAGTATTCACTTTTAACATTAACAATTAATTCTAGCTATTCAATGTTCTGTAGGTCCCCACACCATCAGACCATACCAACATCTGCTCAGAATAAATATATTAATGTAATTCAAAGTTCTCTCATCAACAAATAACCTTGAAAAAAATCAAATAAAAATTGAAAATAGCTCCTAAAAAGTTAAACAGATTCAACTATTTTAGAAATAATATTGCCTGATTTCTTTCAGGGTTACTCTAAAATCTGTTAGCTCTGAGCCTCAAGGGGCATGTGTGTGATTTCACACTTGCCCACATAGAATATGGTGTACCCAGGAGTGATTTGCCTGAAATTGGGCAACCACCTGAAAAGGCCAAAAACATCTCTGTGACTCATCAGCCTACTGATGCAGTTTTGTTTCTCCTAAATCTGACTGATTTGTTGCAGGGATGTACTCCTTTCCCAACCTTTCCTGGATATACATATCTCTTTATTTATTTATTTTTTTTGTCCCTAGCCCTTTAAGGCCAATTTTGAGACCTAGTGAGTGAAGCACCTCTGATAAATGTTCTTTCCACATCCATGTCTTCACATAAGTAAAATTCACATGGCAGAATTTATTATCCCAGAAAATGCTGAGGATAGGTTTGGAATTCATGCCAGTTGATCTGAAATATTATATTTAAAAAGAACAGATTTTAATATCATGGCCATTTTATCGATTTCTTGGTCCCTGTAGATACTTCACTAATCTTAAAAATGAATGTTGAATATTTTAAAGAACAAATTGAAACATTGTAAATATGATATATACATATGTGTCATACATGTATATAGTATAATCTCACAGTTTATATAAAACCAACACTGCTGCCATACTGAATTTGGGGTGTGTTGTGTGTTTGTGTGTGCATATGTGTATGTGTGTGTGTATATTTCAAAAAATTCCACAGGCCCTGGTTCTCTCTGTAAACAAATCTATCCTCTCCTTTCTTTTAATATGGGTAATATGGACACTAGATTTTTTATATTATATGTCTAGAATATGGGCTAACAATGGTATAAATTACAGTAAATAGAAAATCTACTAGATAAAGTCTAAAGTCAAATGTTCAGGCCTTTCTCTCAAAGGTTTTTATATACAAAAGAGTACTGTTACTTTTCAAGAGGTAAGTTAGAGTTCCTTGGAAAGCTTTTAAAAATAGGGTCAAAATCATTTTACGTCTACAATTATAAAAACTATAACAACTTCACTTGTCTTGGACAATTTATTCCATTCACTTCAGGGAAGAAAGGCAAGAGATACAGAGATGATTCCCCAGACTACCTCCTATTCAGTTTGGGACTTAGTGGAAGACTGCCCTCTTTCCAACACAGTCGCTGATGAAAGGGATCTATTAAAAAGAACTGCGTTGGTTTACACTGCAGATTGAATGGAGCATTAAATGACTGCATTAGTATGACTGCAGTGGGGGTAATGGTAGCATCTATGATGTTGTAATAATACTTTCGCATAGGTGCAATAATTGTTCAAGCGTCCTTATCTAATTTTGTCACGAAATGGTATCCAGCATCTCTCCAGCAAATGCACCCCCACACTCCCTTTAGCCTACAGTTTTATTTCTCCCCCTTTTAGCAAGTGTAAACAGATGAGGAAATGTGTACTTTCAAATTGTCACATATGTATCATGAAGGTGGGGGGGTGACTGCAAATCACTTGGAAACTGCTCCTCGAGGCTGTTAGCGATACCGCCCATCAATACAACTCAGATGTTCTTAATTTGATCCCCCCACCCCGCCCCCGCCCCCGCCCCCGCCCGTTTGGGCTGTAATTTTCCAGCCATCTCTCATTTGCAAATAAAAGTTAAAATTAATCCACAGATGCAGAACGCTGACTTCCCGACACTCAATTTTACAGGGCTTCTCTTTGTAGAGCTAGCAGATCATGACGAGAGAGGGGAGGGAAGCAGGGAGGGAGAGGGGGGGAGAGAGACAGAGGGAGAGAGATCACTCGCTTCCTCGCTTCCCAAACCGGGACTCGCCCGCGCCGCGCGGACTGCGGCGGCCGCGGCACCCAGTTGGCGCGGAGGAGGGGCGGGCGCGGGGGCACGAGCTGGCGGCGGCCCCGGCCATGGGCTGATCTGGGGGCTCCGCGCGCCGCTCCCTCGGCGAGCGATCTGGGGGCGGCCGATGGGTTTGCATTCGCGTTCCAGCCCTGCGTTCCCTGTACGGACTCTTAATGCCCGACCTGGAGCTCCCAGTTTAGGAGCGGGCGTCGGTAAGTAACGTATAATCCGATTTCAGTTATTTCCTAGGCCATTAAAGTGGCACTTTTAAAGCAGGTCAGTCTTAAAAGATGCCGCCGCCGCGAGCGTCTCCTTGGCCTGAAATGTTCGGCGGTCCCCTCCCCCACCTCCCCTCCCCTCCCCCTCCCCCTCCTGCTCCCGCTCGGGGAGTGAGGGCGCCTGAATGGTGAGCTGTCAGGCCACTCACTCTCGGCCAGAAGGACCGCTTCACCTTCGTGCTCTGCCCGAGGTCTCCCAAACCCGAGCGGAATCCGGTGTGCAGCCATACCTTTGCATTGGTGCCTTCTGTCCCTGGCTCCTTCTGCCCCCCGCCCCCCTCTCGCCGTCTGACCAATGCTGGGATCTGAGATCCAGTCGCCCCCTCCCTGCCTCCCTTCCGCCTCTCTCTCCCCTTTCTTCTCTCGTCTGCACGCCACCCACCCCCGCTCCCACCCGCCCGAAGGGCAAAGAGCAAAGACGCCCGGGGAGGGCGAGGGCGAGTCCCGTCTTCTCGGATGGAAGGAGGCCTCGGACAGGGATTGCTCTGTGAGTGACAGCCTTTCCAGAAGAGAGAGGGAGAAATTCAGAGGCTGAGCTCGGGCTCTCGGGAGCGGCGAAGCTCGGCGCCGGATAGAGAACACCGAGATTTCAAACCAGAGGAGCGCAGTCCTGGGACGCGGGAGCTGCCCGCCTGCCGCCGAAGGCGCGAGGAGCTGAGGTCGTGAGCTCCCCGTCCCTGGCCCCGCTGCGCGAGGTGCGCGCCCGGCTCTCCATTGGCATGCAGCGACCATTTCCCTGCAAGTCTCGAAGGTGGAAACATCTAAAAGGATTACAAGCGTGATTGGGTAGCCTTCTGAAAGTTGGTGGCCGTACGAGGAGAAGCTACAAGGCTACAGTGTGATGGATACAATCCAGCCTCCCAGAGAGTTTGCCCCTCCCGCTGGGAAGCCCCTCGGAGCAAACCTCGGAGATCGTGAGCGCTCTGCACCATAGGTACTAGCCGCCATCCTTTCCTCTCCTACTTTGCCTAATTGAAACCAGTATTCTCGCATGTAGGATGTGCACTGTAGAGTACACAGACTTTGGCCGCGGTGTCATCCTTACGCTCACAGGTGCTGGGGGGTTGTTGCATTTTGAATTGGATCAGTTAGGTATAAGGACACCGGTGAAAGGAAGGGTGCTGGAGAAAAAACATACCCCCTGGTTCTGGGGAAGGAAATCTTAACTCCAACAAATAGACCAGGTGGTTGAGTGAAGTACCCCTTCTCCAGGCTATATCTCGCTAGTGTTGCAAGAGATAGAGGGAAATAGCTTGGGGCTTTTAATAATTTTCCTTTTCTAAACAGACTCATTGTGCGTTTCGCCTGCCTGGCGACAGCTAATTAGAAAAGGATCTCTAGAAGGCTCAAAGCTCTTCAGAAAATGAATGATGCAGCATTTTAATTATTTATTATAGGGGATATCATTTTGCTTCCATATTGGAATATTTCATCTTAGATCTGGAGAGATTAGTGGGCTCTAAGATCCAGCAATGGGGGGAGGGAGGTGAGAAGGGGTACTGTGGGGAGAAAGGGCTTCTTGTCCTCCCTCTGGACAAACAAATGGTTCTCGATGCCTCCAGCAGGACGCGGAAAAAACCGGGGCCCCATGGCCCTCCATCCTCTAACTTTTTGAGCCCTTCCCATGCCTTAGACATGCTATCCTAAGGTAAAGGAAAGGAAAAGGCTGAAATGGGCTTTAGGACACAGCCAAAGTCCAGAACTTAGGGGGCTGTAGTTCAAGAGGGAACAGAGACTTGATTGTAGAGAGGACTCTTTACTGTCACCAGGAAGCTCAGAGCAGCCTCCTGGGGTACTCATCGATGCCATCACATCATGGATTCCGATAAGATCCCTGAAGCAGTTACCGCCCCTGCACGTTGGGTACCGAAGGTGCTGGGCGGGGGCTGGGGGTGGGGGTGTTGGCAGCTGGGAAGGGAGATAGAATTGCTATGGTTCTGAGCTCCGGCTATTGGCGTTGATTTGCTTCATGGCTGCAACCTATGGGAGAAATAGGGTGGGTCTGGAATATTAAGGGTGTAAAATGTGAGAGAATCTGCCCGCCTGCCTGCTTACTTAGTCTGACTGCTGTTTCCAATCTAAGCTACTGTGGGGCGGTGGACACATAAACGGTCATTTGAAATGCACAATATCATGCAAATAGCCTATGACTTAACTTTTAAGGAACGTTTTGTTGAGTTTGGTCAGTTGAGTTACCTATTTTAGAGTGGTAAGAAATTGACACATAAGCAGTGCTTTTCTTTAAAATTTGGTTTTGTAAAGAGTGCTTTAAGGGAAAGCCATCTCTATCTACCAACTTTGAGCCCTTGGGCAATTGAGGTTCAGTTTAGTTCTTCAGAGACAAGAAAGTCCCTCCCTTCCCCCTTCCTTGTGAGTTGGTGACAGGATTGGTGTGTGTGTTTGGGGGTGGGGGTGGCATGCATCCATGACACACAAGTTCCCACTAACTAGAATCCCTTGCTGTACACTTGGCTTTCCCCAGTTTCCTCTCTAAGCTGCATTTCCTTCCAGCAGGCAGGGCTGTAGAGCTGTCAGTTGAGCCTTTAAAATTTTTCCTTAGAGGATTCCTGTGAACTATGATGGTGGCCCCTCTACAATGCAATATCTTCCTTTAATCACTCCCGCTATCTATCCCTATCTCCTTCTCAAAAATATCATGAAAATTATTTGAATTAAAAAAAGAAAGAAAGAAAAGAATCCAAATGCTTAAATTCTTCTCCTGCCCCTGTGAGGTCTTTCCCAGTGGAAGAACGTTAAATATACAATTGTTACCCAAATGGTCTGTATCTTCTTCCAGAGAACTGGCTTGTCTCTGTTTTTAAAAATGTGGAAGAAAATACATAGCTGTTGAATCCTGAGGAAATCGAAGCTTTTGAGCTGCAGCACAACAAAAGAATTCCTGGTGCAAAAGGATCGAAGCAAAATGCAGAAGAAACTCGGTCCAAGTCTCTCAGGTTGCTTGAGCTCTTATTTGGGACACCTAGGCAGAATCAGCCAGATTAAGCTCTCTTGCTTTGGGAACTCGGATTTCCCCCTCAACCCCATCGTCGCAGGAAATGGCTGTGCTGTGAGAAGGGTAATTTCGAGGGATAGTCTCACTTTTCAAACCATCTGCACTAGAGATGAGCTTTGGGAACTAGAGGAACAAACCATCCAGGGAATGGTTTCCCTGAGAGTTAAAAAAAAAAAAGATAAAAGAAGAAGAAGAAAAGGGAGGAGAGAGAGAGACAGAGACAGAGACAGAGAGAGAGAGACAGAGAGACAGAGAGAGAGAGGAGAGAGAGAGAGACAGAGACAGAGAGAGAGAGAACATGCTTACCCCTCCCTATCTCCACCTTCCCAGCCAAAGAAAGGTTTCCCCTAGGTTGGTCTCCTCCCCCTTCTCTCTTCTTATCTTTTCTTATCTTTCCAATTTGTCATCTCAACCCCTCTACTTCATTTCCCTTCCTTTACATACAAACACACACGCACTGTATACTCATGTAGCCCTAGTCCTCACTCCCAACCCCAAGCTAAGCGCGTTCCCCTTCTTGGGGTTCATTTTCGTGACGTGATAAAGGGGATCCAGTGCTATAGCACATTTTTTTAAAGCCAGCGCGACAGAGAGAAGTCCGAGATTCAGCACTGTGATCGAGCTTTCCTTCCTCCCTGCCTTCCTCCCGCCCTTCCTCCCAGCGCCCAATGATGTGCCGCTGGTACCCAGAGAGATCAGCCACCACAGCGGCAGCAGCAGAGCTGGAAGCCTGCTGCAGCCCCTTCTCCTCCCTCCTCTATTGAGTGTGCCAAGCGGCAGTTCTGCATCCCAAAGAAGCCCCATTGAAGAGTCCATTGCATTCCCTGCACGTCTTAAGCTTGCTTTTTTTTCCTCTAAATCCCCCCCCCCAACCCCAACTCCCTTTATCCCCTTTTGCTTCAGTTTCAGCAAATGGAAGGGAGGGAGAGGGAAAGAGAGAGAGAGAATCCTTGAGCTCAAGCTTTTTTCCCTTTTTCTTTTCAATGTTCCATGCTTAAAAAAAAATCTGCAAAATAGGTAAGTCCAAGACATCTGGAGCCTTTTTTTTTTTTTTTTTTTGCCTCAGCGACTGAAAAATAAGAAAAACATTTAAGAAAAGGAAATGGTGAAGAAAAAAGAACTTAAGTAGATTTAATATTTTATAGGGGAGACAGGGAAGACTGATACTGCAATGTAGCCTTCTCTCACTCTCTCTCTCTCTTTCATTTAATTGTTTTTAAAAATTGAGTATTGCATGCCCGAAGCAGATTTCTCTTTGCTTTCTCATGGTTTCTCCTTTCCTTACAGCTGTGTACATTGTATACAAGTTGAATATGAGGATTTATTCAGTTTACTTTCCCTATAAATTATATATTGTGTTTTAAGTTAGAGGGTTGATGAATTTTTTTTTTTTTGCTGTATGATATGTGTGAGAAGAAAAATATAAGCTAAAACATTTTTATTGATTAAAATAAGCCATTTAATTTTGATTGATATTTCAGTGACTCAGGAAGGATGATCTAATAAAACTGCATTATTATCATTTATTCATGTTAACATTTTCATATATTGATGATACTAGGCAAGGAAAGACAGCCATAGAGGAAGGCTCCGTATGTTATTAGAACAGTGTGCTACATTTATTTCTTCTGATTGGAAAATAATGATGTCTTTTTTTGAAATGTATTTCATGTGACAGATCATTTATTAGCAGGTAAGAATAGAGGTTCCCACCCTCTCTTGCCTTTAACTACTCACCTCTCCTTTAACCAGCCACCTGCTTTTCCAGCTTTTTACAGGGTTCCTCAGTTGATCTAGAAGGCACAGATACACATTCCAAACTAAGCTCTGCAAGTATTTTAATTCAAACACTACCAGACTCAGCATCCTTTAGCTGTCACTATCTTTAGCTCTGACAATTGCAGGGGCATGTTATTTAAAAGAGCTAATCACTCCTAAATGCTTGAAATAACCAAATGATACAAATATGAAGAAGTTATTTAATTAAAGGAGATGTCAATAATCTGTGATTGGGTAAAAGGGGTGGGGGGCATAAAGTGTTACTGACAATACACTGTAATTAAGCATGTTTTGATCATTTCTTAAAAGAAATATTAAGTTTTCCTAAGGTGCTGATCGTCTTACACATCTCCACACCATATAGTAGGCATTAGGCTCATACTTTATGATACCCTAATATACCCTGATACCCTAAGATACCCTGATAATCTAACAACTTTGGGGTATGTCATGTCTTTTTAATAGTTGATACCTATAATTTGAAGAACATACTTTTTCCCAGAGTTCCAATCAGATTTATAATGGGCATCTTTGATGTCAGTGTGAGTTTTAACGGGCAAACAGGTGTAATGGCCAAATTATTGCCATTATTACTGAATCTGCCCATGCCTAAGAGGCAGCACTTTATACTAGTTCCACTGTTTGCTATAAGAAGCAATGCGGGCTGCTTTTGTTCATGTGAACTGCCATTTACCAAGAATGGCTTGGTTCAGGAAAATGTCAATGTATGGTTCGATATCTCTGAGTCTCCTAAGTTTAAAATATAGGACACACTGTAAACGTTAAGCATGTTGCTAGCTCATTTTGAGTGTCAGTTCAACAATTGCTGAAGTTTTTATATCACTCTTAAAAAGCCCCACATGTAGGAGTCAATTAAAATAGTACATATGACTAAAAGCTAAAAATCTGCATTTTTATTTCTGTTGCAGTTTTGTAATCAACCACGAATGATGAAACCTTCCATAGCTGAGATGCTTCACAGAGGGAGGATGTTGTGGATAATTCTTCTAAGCACAATTGCTCTAGGATGGACTACCCCAATTCCTCTGATAGAGGACTCAGAGGAAATAGATGAGCCCTGTTTTGATCCATGCTACTGTGAAGTTAAAGAAAGCCTCTTTCATATACATTGTGACAGTAAAGGATTTACAAATATTAGTCAGATTACCGAGTTCTGGTCAAGACCTTTTAAACTGTATCTGCAGAGGAATTCTATGAGGAAATTATACACCAACAGTTTTCTTCATTTGAATAATGCCGTGTCTATTAACCTTGGGAACAATGCACTGCAGGACATTCAAACAGGAGCTTTCAATGGTCTTAAGATTTTAAAGAGGCTATATCTACATGAGAACAAACTAGATGTCTTCAGAAATGACACCTTCCTTGGTTTGGAAAGTTTGGAATATCTGCAGGCAGATTACAATGTCATTAAACGTATTGAGAGTGGGGCATTTCGAAACCTAAGTAAATTGAGAGTTCTGATTTTAAATGATAATCTCATCCCCATGCTTCCAACAAATTTATTTAAGGCTGTCTCTTTAACTCATTTGGACCTACGTGGAAACAGGCTAAAGGTTCTTTTCTACCGAGGAATGCTAGATCACATTGGCAGAAGCCTGATGGAGCTCCAGCTGGAAGAAAATCCCTGGAACTGTACGTGTGAGATCGTACAGCTGAAGAGTTGGCTGGAACGCATTCCTTACACTGCCCTGGTGGGAGACATCACTTGTGAGACTCCTTTCCATTTCCATGGAAAGGACCTGCGAGAAATCAGGAAGACGGAACTTTGTCCCTTACTATCCGACTCTGAGGTGGAAGCTAGTTTGGGGATTCCCCACTTGCCATCAAGCAAGGAGAATGCATGGCCAACTAAGCCTTCCTCAATGTTGTCCTCGGTGCATTTCACGGCTTCTTCTGTTGAATACAAGTCCTCGAATAAACAGCCTAAGCCCACCAAACAGCCCCGAACACCAAGGCCACCCTCCACATCCCAAGCTTTATATCCTGGTCCAAACCAACCTCCCATTGCTCCTTATCAAACCAGACCACCGATTCCCATTATATGCCCTACTGGGTGTACCTGTAATTTGCACATCAATGACCTTGGCTTGACTGTCAACTGCAAAGAGCGAGGATTTAATAACATTTCTGAACTTCTTCCAAGGCCACTGAATGCCAAGAAACTATATCTGAGTAGCAATCTGATTCAGAAAATATATCGTTCTGATTTTTGGAATTTTTCTTCCTTGGATCTGTTGCATCTGGGGAACAATCGTATTTCCTATGTCCAGGATGGGGCCTTCATCAACCTACCCAACTTAAAGAGCCTTTTCCTTAATGGCAATGATATAGAGAAGCTGACACCAGGCATGTTCCGAGGCCTACAAAGTTTGCACTACTTGTATTTTGAATTCAATGTCATCCGGGAAATCCAGCCTGCAGCCTTCAGCCTCATGCCCAACTTGAAGCTGCTATTCCTCAACAATAACTTGCTGAGGACCTTGCCAACAGATGCCTTTGCAGGCACATCCCTGGCCAGGCTCAACTTGAGGAAAAACTACTTCCTCTACCTTCCTGTGGCTGGTGTCCTGGAACACTTGAATGCCATTGTCCAGATAGACCTCAATGAGAATCCCTGGGACTGTACTTGTGACCTGGTCCCCTTTAAACAGTGGATTGAAACCATCAGCTCAGTTAGTGTGGTAGGTGATGTGCTTTGCAGAAGCCCTGAGAACCTCACCCACCGTGACATACGCACTATTGAGCTGGAAGTTCTTTGTCCAGAGATGCTTCACACTGCACCAGCTGGAGCGTCCCCAGCCCAGCCTGGAGATTCTCACCTTGGTGGGGGACCAACAAGCGCATCACCTTATGAGTTCTCTCCTCCTGGGGGCCCTGTGCCACTTTCTGTATTGATTCTCAGCCTACTGGTTCTGTTTTTTTCAGCTGTCTTTGTTGCTGCAGGCCTCTTTGCCTATGTGCTCCGACGCCGTCGGAAGAAGCTGCCCTTTAGAAGCAAGCGACAGGAAGGTGTGGACCTTACTGGCATTCAGATGCAGTGCCACCGGCTGTTTGAGGATGGTGGAGGTGGTGGCAGTGGAAGTGGGGGTGGAGGTCGACCAGCTCTTTCCTCCCCAGAGAAGGCCCCTCCTGTAGGTCATGTGTATGAGTACATCCCCCACCCAGTTACCCAGATGTGCAACAACCCCATCTACAAGCCTCGTGAGGAGGAAGAGGTAGCTGTTCCATCAGTCCAAGAAGCAGGGAGTGCGGAACGTGGGGGTCCTGGGACACAAGCACCAGGAATGGGTGAGGTTCTCTTAGGAAGTGAGCAGTTTGCTGAGACACCCAAGGAGAACCACAGCAACTACCGGACCTTGCTGGAAAAAGAGAAGGAGTGGGCCCTGGCAGTCTCCAGCTCCCAGCTCAACACCATAGTGACAGTGAATCACCATCACCCTCACCCTCACCACCCAGCAGCTGGTGGGGTTTCAGGGGTAGTTGGGGGAACTGGGGGAGACTTGGCAGGGTTCCGCCACCATGAGAAGAATGGTGGGGTGGTGCTGTTTCCTCCTGGGGGAGGCTGTGGTGGTGGCAGTATGCTACTAGACCGAGAGAGGCCACAGCCCGTCCCCTGCACAGTGGGATTTGTGGACTGTCTCTATGGCACAGTGCCCAAATTAAAGGAACTGCACGTCCACCCTCCTGGCATGCAATACCCAGACTTACAGCAAGACGCCAGGCTCAAAGAAACCCTTCTCTTCTCAGCTGGAAAGGGCTTCACAGACCACCAAACCCAAAAAAGTGATTACCTCGAGTTAAGGGCCAAACTTCAAACCAAGCCGGATTACCTCGAAGTCCTGGAGAAGACAACATATAGGTTCTAACAGAAGGAAGAAAATATATTAGTGCTTTTTTCCCCCCCAAACAGAAAAGGAAAATAAAAGAAATATATCCCTTGCTCCCTTTACACTTGTCCTGATAACTCCATCCTCACAATCTTCCCTGCCCTGAACAGAACTGAAGCCGCATGATAACTAGAGAATACAGATGTATGCTCTCCCTTCTCAGATGTGATTTGGAGGAAGGGCCATACTCAGATCATTAATCAATGAAGTGCCTTCGCAGACTTTTGCCAGCAAATGTTATCATTATTTTTTTATACTGAAACTTGAGACTTTGACTGTGCCATGTATAAGGTATACTGGGGATCGTTGTATTGATCCTAATTAAGTAAAATTCAATGTGTCTTTTATTTTCAGTAACTTTTTTTTTTAGTTGTAGTTTTGTTTGAAAGGGAGGCGGGGGGAAATGACATTTGTGGCTTTCTTTCCTCTTCCCACCATGGCACAGATTCTGTACATGTATTAACAATGCAGTTTGCTGCATGCCTGGAAACTGCAAGATGGGGAGGGAGGGGTGGGTCTTGCTCGAATGTTCTCACTCACTCTCTTGTCTCTCGCACACATACCCATATGCAAACCACAGATCTGCACACAGTAGGCTCCCTAAACCTGCAGTCTCTTCCTGCTGGTGCAGGTACACACACACACACACACACACACACATGCACGAGCGTGCAAACACACACCCTCCGCACACGGCTCCCAGTCAACCCAATCTGCTTAGTTCGGGTTTTATTCATTTCTCTCCATAGTTCCACCTACCCTCACCCCTAGTGTACAGCTCATAGCATCTCGCCTACCACCCTGGGAAAAGTCACATTCTAGGTTGGATCCTACTGAAGAGGAGACCTGGCGGTTTAACAGCCGAAGGAAGACAAACACCTAGAGATGAGCACCCTCTTTGTGACACTTCATCCAGATGCCAAGATTTTTTGGAGAACATCTGCACTTTCTTATATATATATATATATATAAAATATTAAAAAAATAAAAAAGCAACTGGGTATATATCACTAACAGCTTTTTAGGAAGCACTTTTAATGTTTTCTCTCTCACACACAAAGATTCAAAAGAAATGTGCATATATTTATTCTGTAATTTCAGTGATTATAAATTGTAAAGGTAATGTTTAATCATTGTATAGTGATTATGCGTCTGGTATAGCTTTCCTAATAAAAGGTTTTTGAAAAACATAATACATTATATATAGAGGATACAAAGCTTGAACCTTAAACTCCAGCTATGCCATGCCTTTTGTGCTCCCATTAAAAAAGATAATTTCTTTTACTTGTTATACAGAAAGCTAATTTATTAACAAGTTTGATGCACTGTGATGTTGATAAATCTTATAACCCACCACCCCCATCTCATACCAGGACATAATTGGGATTTAAAATTTGATTTATGGTTCACTTCTTTTTCTTGGATTATAAATTTCCAACTTAGTACCCAATGATGCATTGTTTCCTAGGCATGATGCAATGGGGAACAAGTGAAGTAACTAGATTGCTAAGAATTAGTACAGGATTCATTAGGAGAAGGAGATCAAGAATCCATACATCTTAGGATAGTCAATGACATAAAGAAAAAGGAAAGTAAAATTGCTATTGTTTTAAATAAAATATGCACTAAAATTATTCAGACACACTCGCACACACCCAATAAAAATAAAAGGCCTTGGGCCAATTTGACTGTCAGAATCCTGTTATTGGAAAAGCTGTCACTATTATATTTGGCTACTGTTTTCCAACCACTTATTTTAACTGGCTCCAGTAATGCTTTAACTAAAACAGAGTATGCTGAAAGAGTTTTTATTTCTGTATGACATTAAAATGATGTTGCAAAATTAACCTGAAAATAATCTAAGTTAAGATCTATTTACATGTGAGCGAAACCAAAGAGAATTGGATTTTTAAGGTGCCGGTATTGTGTTTGTGGAGAAAACTGACAAAAAGAAACCTGAGAGCTTTGAGGCAGGCGCTTACCTAATTAGACCAGTAGAGGGCAGCAGAGCTCCAGTGATCCACAGACCCACTAACTGCAGAATTGTGCAGCGAGTCCAGTGTTCTCCGCTAGTTTCCTCCAGCTGCCCTTAGTACAAATTATCATTACGTGTTGAATGTAATTCATCACAAGTCACTGATGCCTTACATCACATTTTTTCCATAGAAAGAGAATGAGTCTAGCAGCTTCTAAAGCTGTGCGACAGATATAACACTAAGGCATTGTGCTGAAAAAAAAAGCCACATGAATGTCTAGAACATATTTATATATTCTTGATTAATTATATAGAAGTATCAGCATAGGTATGCATAAAAATTAAAAACACAGGTTATATCGATATAAAATGCAATTTTTCGGGGCTTTCCTGCATTTGACATGTTGTATCTATAACTTTTGTCCTCACTTATTTGAAATGTATTTTGGAATTATTTTAGAAGGAAAAAGTCCATGAATATGATTCACTATCTTTCTATGTATAATATTTAAATGAAGCTGTTCTTATGCAAAAGAGTCAGGCTCACTATTAAATAGGTAAAATTATTCTTTTTTTGCTTTCTTTGTTTGACATATATATTTTTTACTTTCCCATAAGTCACCTTTTTTCTAGTTATCTCACCTTCCTTATTCTTTCTAATCATCTCTCCCTCCTGCACCAAATTATTATTTAAGGTACAGAAAGCCAATACTACGCCTTAAGTATTTTAAAACTCAATTTATGGAGTCCTTCTAAATTAATTTATCATACTTAATATCTTCCTAACCAAATATTTTGGTGAATATTAGAATACATATACATAGTAAAAACTCAAAGTGCAAAGCTAGATACTGATAATAATAATTTCCTTAATGACCATGCAGTCATTCATAATGTGGTATATTATACAAATCAGGTTAAAGTACTATCTCAAAAGACTGGTGCTTTTAACATTTGAAAATGAGTTTCCATAAACCATATCAAATTATAATATAACTTGATAATTATGCTTGTTTTATTTATTAAATACAGAAAGTCAGACTGTCTTGTCTTAAATATAAGTAGTAATTTCACCCTTGAATGAGGAATAAATTTATTTATTTAGTGAAAATAAATTTATATGAGAATGGAATTTCATATTCAAGAGGATACTATTTTGCTTTTATAGAGTTTTCTACCCCCAGGCCAGGACACTTACTTTAGCTGTGCATTAAAATTACTTAAGTTAGCTTAAATTTATAATGTTTTCATAAAATACCATAAGTACTATGATTAGGATATGTTTTATGTTTTTGCTAAGGTGAAATATTTATTTTTAAGAAAAAGATCACTAATTCACTTCACAGTCATAGTCAAGTTGACTGAATCAGACTCAGATCTAATAGATATTTGCTATTATTCATTGCTATTTTTATTACTAATTACAGTAATAATATTTAGAAATAATAAAAATATTGTAATTTACCTTAAACTGTGAAATGGTTAGTAGAAAATAATTAAAAATGAACTATAAGTTTAATTCAGTAATAGTTTTATTAATAACACGTTCTACATCATATATGGTATTATTTATGTGGATGTTTTTATATTTTTATGCAGAAAGTGATATTATTTCATCTAATTGCAAACTACTTAAAAAATAAGAATAATAAATACCACAATTTCAATAAAAGTCCAGAGAGAAAGAATCACAAGAAAATTTCAGTGACTCAGCTCAAAAAGTTTTTTCAATCTGTGAATGCTATTTGTAAACCTTTAATATCTGAAAAAAATGATATTTATGTTTAAGACTATGAAAAAAATTAATGAAATGCTTCACAAAATGTGATAAATATGACAAAAACAAGTCAAGATAACATGAGAAGAAATAGTAGTAATAGGACATTCCATTTGAAGTGATTTGAACTAGTTTAATTTGAACTTAGACATTTATAACTTCCCCTTAGCTCAAAATCCTCAACTATGAAAATTCAGGTGAACAGAACATTAATAAACATCACTAAATTCACCCTATTCTATTCAATATACCATGTTTTGTTTAATATACTATAGGCCTTTAAAAAGTAATAGGAGCAATAACACATGTAATTGAGTAATCATGTGTGTGTACATATATGCAGCACTATTATATATGTATATACATTGTATATACATGTATATAGTATATATATCCTGAGTTATATGTAAATTATGCATTTTTTCTTACATGTATAACAATTTCTGTTTTATGCATTTATTTTTCTTGCTTTGTCTAGCCACAATCCAAGCGAGGCTGGATGAAATTATGAGTCTTCACTTTGGGAGTATTCACATGTAAAAAGTAACAATGTAATTAATACTTCTGAATTTAAAAGTTCTTTCATCTTCCAATTTGTTTCATTTTGTTTTGTTATTTAAGTCATAGGGGACAAATCTCAGGCAAATTGTGATTTAAGTTTTTGACAGTCAAGGAATTAATTTCTTGTAAGTATGCAACATAAGTCTAATGAAAAGCAAGTGCTTCTTTTTTCATTTTTCTATTTCTAGAATAAATTTTATAGGTAAAAACAATTTTATTACTTTCATTAATTAGACAAGACTTTTGTAATTTGTCTAGATATGTAGAAAAAGTGAGAGCTTAAAGGTAAAATGTAAGAGAAGTAAAGGACTAGTTTAAGACATTCATCATCTTTTACTTCTTTTAACATCATCATTAATTTTAAATGTTTAATAATAGTATTAATAGTAACAAAGATGACCATTTTTAGTGTGCTTATATGAAATCAGAATGGAAGGGGCAAATTCTTGATATGAATATATCAAGAAATCAGGGATACACAAGAGTTACTAGTTGTGAATGTGGCCATCTTCCTTAATTTTGATGAAATATGCTCCTGAGAATAGTAGACATTATTTTTGAGAAAATATATTGTTTCCTCTTTATTGCAGTGAAATAGATGATTTTTCACATTTTAAAAAATTCTAATAGAAAATAATTATTGTGGTGGACTTCAGAGATACATAACCACAGAGTAATTATAATAAATTTATGGCTTGACTCAACCCAAATCCTATAATATCTTTAAATATTAAAACATGATGGACATTAGGAACAAAAGGCTTCCTTCACTACCACTCAGAAAGATAAAGGTCGAGCATACTAATTAAATGCTTCCTTATTATATTTAGTTTACTTGCTTATAAGAGGAGTAGTACAATGAATTGATAGCGTTTGCCATATATTAAACTGTACCAAAACCAAACCAGTTTCATCAAGAAGACTATTCTAATGATCAGATCAAAACAAACCTGAATACTTTAATTAAACTCTAATAACTAATAGATTGTTCTCTTGATAAGGAAAGGCACCCCATGCCCTGTATTACACTGTATTATATGTGAAGATGGGGCTTGTGTTCTTCTGATACATTTTACTAAGAACTTTTAGGTTTAGAGTTTATTTGAATGATTAAACACTACATAATGATTTTTGGTATCTTTAAAACAAGAGTATAACTTCCCTAACCTGGGCAAAGTTAGCTCTGATAAAAGATACTGAAACAAAGATGTCACCTGATTCCTATGTGTGTATGTGGTGGAGGGAATGGAAAGAAGTTCACTTACCCCTCCTGGCCTTATTCCTTTCACTTTTCCTGTCAGCCCTGCTTCTACTGCTGTTTTTGACTCCGTGACAAGATATTCTTGTTCCCAGGCATGTTCTTTGAGCTCAAATTAGGTGCCAAGTCAAGATCAGGAATTGATTAGAGTACTTACGCTCAATGACAAAATTCCCAATTCACTTAACTTTGTATATAGGCTGTAATAGTAATCCAGCATATCTCCCCGCATTGTGAAATTATTTATAAACCTGGTTAAAAAAATGTCAGCGCCTATAAAAAAAACTAGAACCACTCCTGGAAATCAAGAAAATCAGTAAATGTTTTTTAAACATAGAATACATTGTTAAAATCTTAAAATCTGTCTTTTCCTCCTCTGAAATGCTCTTTCTCTTTGCCATACCATCCAAAATAGTGGCTTAATTAAAGATACTAGAACCCACACATTTTTCACACTTTTCTCTTATTTACAATGTAAACTTTCTGACTATTCAGATGTTATAAGATGTTATACTGCCACATAGAATTCTAAGGATTTTTTACACAGAATGATTTATCATAAGGCATTTTTTTTTGGTCTTTGGTAACTAACTTTGTAATAAAAATAAGTCTGTCAAAAATGTGAACATTAACTATATTCTGTAATTGAGAAAAAAACCCTTAAGTTCTATCTAAATTGGATATTTTATATGTATTAAATCAATTTGGGATTTTTTTTTTCCTACCTGTGCTCAGCTTCACAAGATTTAGATTTGGAATTGAAATCTGTTCCTCTATTTTTAATTGACAGTTCATTTGTTGTTTTTCTTTTCTAGCTGGCAATAAAAGGGAGGTAGTTAGATAAAATGTTAACTCCAGGTATAAGTATATAATCTGTCAGTGGAATAACCAGGGTCAGGAATTTCTCATGTTTTCTTCAGGAAATCTTCCTCATCAAAAAGGACAATGGAAATATAGGTGAGAAAATGAAAATGCCCCCACCCCCTTTCTGAAGACCTTTTGAGATAGACTTAATGTAGAAAGTTTGAAGTAGATTTTCATATTAACCTTTTGGTGTCCTACTTTTGGAAGAGTTCAAATCCCACTGTAGGTTCACTATATCTTTCAGTATGATTCTAAGCCACTTCAATTACCACCTGTTAACATATTGTTGGAAATAAAACTATAACAGTAACTAAACCAACTATAACTACAAATAAATTCTAATGCAAAAAAATTACCAGTAAAACTGAGGTAACAATGTATTTTAAAACATTTAGCTCAGTTCATAGTATCGATGTGAAAAATGAATTATGAAGTCTTCTTTTCTCTCTCTCTCCCTTTTTATATTAGTAGTTTCTTCTGTGCAAACAATAACTCCTTAACACCCTTTAATTAATTTTTGGGCCACCATAACACAAGTTTGTTGTGAGCCCATTACCAAAACTCACTTAAGAAACACAATCTTTTCATTAATATTTATTAAAGAAAACTTAAGTATTTATTAAAATTACTGCAATTTAATATGTAATATATTCCATAGCTCTATTTCAGAGCCAAATATACATACTTTAAAATACTTTTTTAATACCTATAATGTTGTTCTTCCCTATTTGTGTTTATGATTGTGTTTGTTTTGTGATGTGTTTACAATGTGTTTATGATTTGAATTTTAACAGTATGAACAATATTACAATAGCTTCTGGATCATATACTCTTCTCTCTTTATAAATTTGGATAACTGATAGCTGAACAGTGTTCAGCTGAATTCTGGAGATACACACACACACGCATATATATATAGAGAGAGAGAGAGGGAGAGAGAGAGAGAGAGAGAGAGATTTTCATTGCTAACATTTATCTATTTATCAAATGCGTGACAATTTGCATACTGCATTATTGCACAAATGAAATTTTAAAAGGTTCAGATTTAAGGTTCATCATAATGGGTTAAAATGTAGTGTGGAATGTTGAACAGTATATACAATCTAATTGCTAAGTTTTATTTGTTAAATGAACCAAGCTAGAGTTTGACACAATCATCTCTCATATTATTTTAAACCTGGCTACCCAGTTGTGATATACTCCATTCACTACTCCTACATCATTTCAAAAATATTTTAGCATACCTACGTCCTAACTCAGAGAAGGGAGGGTGGAGATATTGATTCCAGGGACTTTCCTGCAAACTGTAGTCTGCCTATCTCAATTGAAACATGCACAGCTACACCATTATTTCCACTGCAAGGAGCATCATGCAATAGTGGAAAGAAATGTAGCAAACAGAAAATGAAGAGAAAGAAAAGATAATGTATAACTCATAGGGGGAAAGTTGCTGAGGTAAGTCTGATACACTCACTCACCAGATGCTACTTTGAGAACTATTATTCTTAGCAAATATATCATCAAGCAAATACTTTATATTTCCAAATATGAAGTTTGTTCATTCCCTTGTTTGTATAAATTACTGTGGTTATTCTTTTATTTTCTGAAAATGCACATTTCTTATGGACACCAAAATTCAATTCCAAATTCCCTTCATCTAGCAGGCCTTTATTGATACAGTAAACTAACTTTTTACTATTCTCTCAAATATTTATACACATAATTTACTTTATGCAGATTTGGGTGTGTTGGACTATTTTATCTTAAGTGTCCTTCAGTTATTCTGCCTCTCTGCGCCAAGAATTCTGTCTTTTCAATTATATTGTAAGCACTTGAGAGCACAGACTGTCTTCAAGGTCTTTTGTAGGTTAGTGTCTAAGGCTCTATTTTAAACAGGTATGGGCAATACATTCGGATCAAACTTCTGAGTTTCATAGATCTTATCTTGTTTCTAGAATAGCCATATTACTACCATTCTTTCCATTATTTCTAACAGATAGCCTTGCTAATAACAGACAATTACGGAACATTTATTGAATAAAAGAATGAAAAGTTTTAAAATATGTGTGGCCTATAGGTTCTTGCAAAAGTTGAAAGTCCTTTAGGGTACACAACCCAGAGAAATAATGAAAAAGGAAGGAGTTTGAAGTACAAGAGAAGTGATAAAAAGTGTGATAGTATGAGAAATATTTAATATAACTTATTTTACTTTTCTTAAACTTATTAGTTATATATACACTGACCTCAAGTAAATAAGATTGAGGGAATTGAGTAGTATGAGTATGTATCCAAGGAGAAATTAGAAGAAAGAAAGAAGAAAGTTAGAAAAATAGAAAGAAAGAAAAGGGGAGAAAGAAAAGTGAAGGAGGGAGGGAGGGTAGAAAAGAAGAAACTATATACCCTCCTCAGTAGCAGATAAAGGACCATGGCGAGCAGTATGTAGATGTGATGTTAGTGAAACATTCACACAGTTGTTTAAATGTTTGCAAATAAGTGCGATAATTTAGGAGGCTTTATTGATGTGTTTTCTTTGTTGTAATTGCTTTAACTACATGTTCTACCACTTCACTGAAAATTCTACTAGAATAATAATCCAGTCAAAAATTTTAAAAATAAAACAGAACATACATGCAAGTATATGTACCACCTTCTTTTAGAGAGATAAGCAGTTTAAATACATTTTTATCTGTTCTATACAAGCCAAATATAAAAGAATTTGCACTTACAAGATATAACTAGCTCTATTCCTTTATTTCAATCTCTAACCCTGTTGTGGACAAAGGTGAGGTAAAATAGATTATGAAAAAAAATGCATGAATGATCAAGTGAATAAATATGTAAAATTTTAAGATCCAAATTTTAAAGCATATCTAACCATATTTTAACCTAAATAATGTGAGACATTAAAAAGAGAATGGCCAGGAGCGGTCGCTCATGCCTGTAATCCTAGCACTCTGGGAGGCCAAGGCAGGAGGATTGTTTGAGCTCAGGAGCTTTTTGACAACTAAAAATATATATGGAAAAAAATTAGTCAGGCATGGTGGTGTATGCCTGCTGTCCCAGCTACTCGGGAGGCTGAGGCAGAAGGATCACTTGAGCCCAGGAGTTTGAGGTTGCTGTGAGCTAGGTTGATGCCACTTTAGCCCGGGCAACAGAGTGAGACTCTGTCTCAAAAAAAAAAAAAAAAAAAAAAAAAAAAAAAGAGAGAGAGAGAAGAAAAATCATCTCTGTTCTTATTAAATTTGAGTATTGAAATGCTACCTACACTTACATTCTCTTCTATCTTACTAGAGAATATAATAATCAACCAGTTTTGTTGATGGTAATTTAGTTCAAGAAAAAAACATTTGAAGCAGATATAAAAATAAAGACAAACTTTTTTTTTTTTAGTAAACTGTAGATATTTATTTTCAGTAAAGCTGTGGCTATCCTTTTGAAAATTCACCTGATTTTTGAGCTTCTGTAAGGTGGACACTGAGGTAGTATATCTTAGTTGTCTTGGATTTTGTATTAAAATTGTATATTTTGTTGGCATTTTATGTTGCCCGAAATATACTTGTGTTTGAATTCTAATCCCATTTAAAAATGATCCTAAACTGTAAATTTATATTTTTAATGCATTTAGAATATCATTTAATTATTTTAAAGGTTGTACAACAGTATTATGTAAAATGGGTTACAGAATTTCAAACTGTTGTTAAAGCAAATAAATGACATGTAGTTCAGTATGTTCTAGGAAATGTAACCTATGGATATCTTGCTAGTAAATAGAATCAGGGATGTAGGAATAATAATTTTCTCAAATATAAAATAGGCTTGTGTAAAATTAACATCTAAAAATATGATCTTTTAGGATGATTTAATATACTGGGATTTTAAAGTAAAATATTTGTATGTGTAGACATATTTTTGCTACCATTTGCATTAATAAAAATGCTATGACAAAATAGAAAAAGGTTAATATACAACTTATAAAAACTATAAACATGAGACATATATTAAATTTCATATCTTAATCCAGTGTAAAAGTCAGTAAACATTTCAACGTGAATTTTTCAAATAATCAGCTTTGTAAAACAAGATACTATGCTGAGGGCATATATGGTGACAATTTATGACTCCCAGGCAAATCTTTTCCATGCATTAAATATGTTCACAAATTGTAAGTTTTATTGGAGCTTTATAAAATGCTTATATCTAAAAAACATAAAAAGCCACTTGCACTGCATATTAAAATATTCTTTTTTGTTTGATTGTTTATAGTTCTGAAATTGCAATGTGATCAGAATTGCTTAAAATAGTTGAGGATCTCCTGTCATTATGATATGTATACTCTGCTCTGAGTCAGTATTATTTCATATAAATCATGCTCTTATCTTAAAAGAGCAAATTACCAATAACAAATGAAAAATATAAAAAATAAAAGTTCACAACTATGATTTTTTAAGTGATTGCTATAGGGATTTAGATTTTCTCTTCTTCCTGGTATTATCAGGTGAAATGACAATTAGATAGAAAAAGACTACTCCAGCCTGTAATCTCAACCTTCTATTCATGTTTCTTCACTAAAGCTACTATAGTTTAATAAAAAGCTAATTCTAAAGAGGATCCCACAGATAGTCACAGATAATTGGTCTCACTGCTAAGTACCTGATTTTTTCTGGTGAAAACATGACAGGTTTATTGGAACTCCTCTTTTTCCTAATACTAAGATGGGTAGACATATGATAATATAGCTTGAAAATCCTCACAGGTTTTTTTTCAATAGTTTCAGGTCTCTACTATACTCTAGAATGTGGAATGAGGCTAAACTTCAGAAGGATGTCTTCATGATCTATTACTCCCTAACAAAGGGGAGTATGAAGCTCCACGTTCAGAAAATGGGACCTCTTCCAATGACCATTCTGCTAGTTTATGCTTTTGAAGGCGCAACTCTAATGCATTATGGTGAAGGCAACTGTGACGATTGCAATAACCTCACAGGAAGACCCTTTCTTATACTTAAAGAAAATCACAGCCCTTGCAGTATCTTGAACTTTCTAAAGTGAATTGTGGCTGAGAGCATAAAAAATCCCCTTTATCACAGAGGTCCCCAACCTTTTTGGCACCAGGAAGACAATTTTTCCAAGGGAGGGGTGAGGGGAGGCGGAGCTCAGGCCTTGATGTGTTGACGGGGGTTTGCTGTGTACAGATGAAGATTCCCGCTTGCGCTTGCCGGGTCACCTCCTACTGTGCGCAGGGTTCCTAAATTTCAGGGAAGACAATTTTCCCACAGACGTCGGTAGGAGAGCTGAGGGTCAAAGCTCAAGCAATGATGGGTGGCCCGGTTCCTACCAGGCTGCGAACCTGTGCTGGGGCTCGGCGAGTGAGTTGGGGACCACAGCTTATCACTCTCTCGGCTTATTAGTTTAATTAGTATTGATAAAGATTTCTTAAGATTAAATAGATAACTAAGAAAATCTAATTACATGTAACAGCTGAGTATGGCCAACAGTGAGTGTAGCAAATAACTGATTTCCCCATGCCTATACCTCAGTCAGTGGTAAGTATGGTGTATATATGTACGTGACATTTCCTGTTTGGGGAATGGGTTGTGGGGAAAAGTTTATAGAAAAAAGGTGGCTCAATAATCTTGATGTGTATAATGTGGTCAGCCATAATAGCTTCTTTTCTCTCTATCCAAAGCTTCTACTTCTTTCCTCCAAACCACGTTGCTTCAAAACATATACATTACGTGCTTTTTTGACTGTTTCAAAATTACTTTTTCACTTTCAAATTGTCCTTGAAAATTATTTCAGTTTATTTTTTAATAAAATGATGATATCTTCTGTAGGTAGGCCTTCTTTCTGGTTGTTCCCCATCTCTACATAATAGAGATATTTGAATTTTAAAAAAATGTAAAACTAAAGTATGTCTCTGGGGGTTTGATATAGGATATCAGAGAGAAGGATATTTGTATATTGAATGACTGATAATTAAAATTGTTGTCTAGAATTTTGATATCGTTAGAAATAGGCACAGTCATGGAATAATTTAGTAACTAAACTAGGGTTTTGAATTTCTTCATGTATTCATGAATGTACAAAAACAACTATTTGAGAATTAAGTTACTTTAAAATATTTTAGAACAGTATTTAAAATTTGAAGACACTTCCAAGTACTAATACCTAGTTTTTTTGTTCTGTATTAGGTCTACGTGGCATAAGCATTCAAATTGTGTTTTAGAAAAAGTTTCAACTGAACTTAAAACTAATTTAAAATATTACAGCTGTGTGTGTGTGTGAATGCAAGGGAATTCTTTTATATGCATATTTGTAAAGCAGTTTCTATTAAAATGATTGATAAATATTTGGGCAAAGTAATAATATGTTTGGCATGTATCCATGCTCACATTTAATGTCACGAATTGCTTGTGGTTAGAATCAGACCAAATTTAAATTATGGATGGGAAATGTGCAAAGTTGGGGGACACTGGCTTATTACTGGTAAGTGCTGAATCCACCACCTAGAGGACTCAGTAGTGTATTTCTTAAGAGACATTGAATCCTGTCAGATCTGGGTTAGAATCTTTGTTTAGCCATTAATACCTATAGAATCTTGGACAGGATGTTTTAATGTTTCTGATCTGCTTAAACTCTCTAAGTTACATAGCCAGATTTATATTAATAAAAGATAATTCTGGAAGCTGTGGAGAATGGACTAAAGAAAATGGGGCTAGGATGGCAAATCAGAAAGCAGTTTAACTATTTAAAAAAATGTTTATACTAAATTTAGATGTACAGAAAAGTGGCAAAAATAGTACCGAGAGTTCTCTATATGCCCTTCAGTCAGGCTCACCTAATGTTAACAATTCATGTTATATTTGTAAAAACTAAGAAATTATCATTGAAATACTATTAACTAAACTATACAATTTACTTAGATTTCAGCATTTTTTTTTCACTATTGTCCTTTTTTATTGTTGTTGTTGTTCTGGGATTCAATCCAAGATAACATATTGAGTGGAGTTTGTTTATATTTTTTTCTGATTCCAGCCTAAAGATACCAGCGGCCTGGACTAGGGTAGTACCAATGAAAACAGAAGGAAGTAGATGTAAAACATATTTTGAAGTTGGGAGCAATGGGCTAGGTTACTGAATGGCTATGAGCCATGAAGCAAATGAAAGAATCAAGGATGATTTGTAGTTTCTGACTAGACGAACTAAGTGTATGGTCATGACTTTTATTGAGACAGGAAGTCTTGAGGATGGAATGGGAGCATGTTTAGAAGGAAAATCATGAGTTTCAATCTAGACTTGTTAAAATGTGAATATAAGCAATAATGTATGTAAGAAAAATTAGATTAACAACCACCACATAAGTGTTCAATAAATGACAGCTTCTATGAGGTGGTCATTATCATTATTATCACTATCATCATCATCACCAAGGAATATTAACACTGCATCAAGTTGCAAAGAAACATTCTGTGAAGGTGCCAGTGAGAGAGGAAATCCTATTTGGTTCCACACTCCTGTGTGGATGTGGAGTGTTTTCAGAGACCTATACAACAGAATTGTAAGCTAGAGATTCTAGAGTTTGTTTGGGTACAAGAAGGACATTCTGGTGAAATTCCTGTCTTTTTCTATCCTGACTTTGAGTCTGAACTATGGATCCTATAGTACAAGGAGCTTCACTGTAACATGCCAAGTTGAAAGGTTTCTACACTACTTGGGCAAAGGCATAGGGGTATAAAAGGGTATGGAATGTTAAGAAAATGGAAGTTTAGTGAGTTGGAGGGAATGGTTAAAGATGATATTAGTAAAGTAATTTGGGACCATAATGAGAAGACTTAAATATATGAAAGGAGTTTGGAATTTATCCTTGTAAAAGGGAAATTATTAAATTTTATAATATCAAGATATTTATCAGTAGGAAAGCTATACCAAGGTAATAATGGAATTCAAATATCAAATATCCTTATGAACAACATAGTTTCCTATGTTCAGTCTATTCCTAACCATGGTGCTCTTCAGAACAGTAAAATAGTTACCTTAAGGATGAGAATAGTGAATTTAACAAAGAGTCACTTTTGATTTTGATATAACTATTTTTAGTAGATTCCTACTCTGAAAAATGCCCAGGGATGCTATAGTTTGAATTATGATGTGCCTTACCTCCTGTGCCCGTCTTTAACCATTCACTTTAAGTCAGAGGGAATGATAAGCTGTAAGTTCCAAAAATGAGAGATTGCCCTTTATTTCCTAAACAGGATGGTAACATATTTTATATCCTGCCATATGTTTGATCCAGAACAAAATAACAGAAGCTAATTTCAGCTGAGCTAAAAAATTGGGGCATCTGCGAGGTAGGAAAGGGCAGCATCTATTCATAATGCCATGGGACATCTTCTTTGTATTGTATTAATACATAACCAAATTACCCAGACTTTGCCCATTACATGATTTTACAAGTTTTAGCATGTATCTAGCTTTTATGCCAATAATAAGTTATTCTCATTGGAGTCATGTAGTTTACATTTAATCTTGTAGTGGGTTGACACTACAAGTACCTTGAATATCAAGAAGAGACAATGGGGCAGCTTCAATGCTGAATGTGAACACAAAAAACAAGTTGTAACATATTAAGGTATTAAACATGAAACATGATTCTACCAATCCAGAGATGGAAGGTGGATGCATGTAAGTTGGTAGAATGATATGAAACACCATGAGCAAAGATTCCTTCAAACTATTAATAATCCTTCATACCCTATTCATATTATCCCAGTGGTACCATTTTCCAGTATTATACATATTACCTAAAATTATTGCATTGTATAGACACAAGTCCTGAGACTTAGATTTTCAATACATCGTTGGTGACTGGTACAGAAAGTACTGGAGCTGGCTTCATTTATCTTTCTGTTTATGGTCTTATATTAAATTTGCTCATCTCTATGGGGCCTCACATTTATCTTTTACTTATTTGATCTACTTATATGTTATTCTTCTGAGTAAATCCACATGCTCAACAGTAGAGAATAATAAATAAGGTTTGATACACTTACAAACAAGAAAATGTTATTAAGAAAATGAATGTGTTCATTGAGAATTAGCATGACAGAATCCAGGCCATGAATCCCATTAGTAGATTTTGTCCTTTCACTCGGCCCCTGGGAATAGATGAAATGCCAATCAAAACTGACTTTACATAGGTAAATGACAGATAAGAGTGTGGATATTTAAAAATATTCCACTATTCCTCATCCACAATTATTTAATTTCGCTGGTACGAAATACTGTTATTTGAAATAACAGTAAACTTTCTGCTTTACTCTTCCTGTTTCTATACAGCCACTACAGTGCTGAGTGAAGGATTTATTGTTTATACAATTTAAATAGTTAAAATAGAAATAAGGTAAAAAAAAAAACAGTCTTTAATAATGCTTGTGCCATTTAAAAACATCTTTGGAAGTTCTCTGAATAAGCATTTGTAGGTTTATTCCTTAAGGTAAGGGAAGTAATTTTTAAAAACTTAATTTTGGACGACTTGGACATTGCTGGCAGTGATACTAAGGCCTGATTCTTAGTTATGCTAGTCCTGTTTCCACACCAGTATCTTTTCTGCTATTTTTATCTATTCTTGTTTTGAGCAAGAAATTCAATACTATTACTTTAAATTTTAAACCTGTTACAAAACAGGCAACAAGGCGGCAGGAATTTTAGGAATAAAATGAGATAAAATGGTGTCTCTTATATGATGCTTGAAAGATGCCTTTTAGGTGTGGTCTAGGAATAATACAAAGTCACTTATCAACAAATTGGTTGTTTACTAACAGGAATATACAGCACCATATTTTGCATAGAGTTATTGAACATCTACTGTTTCAAAGCAAGTCATCGTGAATACAAAAATATATGATTTCAAAGAAATGACACACTAGTTTGGAAGCTGTGACTCAAACGAGCACAATTATTTTAAGGTATTAAAAAATATTGGGATAGACAGAACTCATAACAAGGATTATAAAGGGGTTAAAATACCGTTTGACAGGAAGACATATGTCATATCTATTTGATGTCCTCAACACCCTCAGCCCTGAGCAAGTACCTTCTGAAATGCTGGAGAACTTAAAAGCCATCATTCCTCACCTCTCTGTTCATAGGTCATTCTGTTTCAGTCTGCATTAGTTCAAATCAACTATTGTGTATAAAATAGCAAAGCCTGGAAATTATTTGAAGGAAAAGGTTAACCTCAATTCTGCACTCAAAAGTTGTTAGCTGGAGAATCACTTAATGACACAGTTATAATTATTCAGACTACTGAAATTTTTTAAAAGGGTTATGAACTTAGAAAGATGCTGACTTGTTCAAACAACTACATCTAAAATCATTAAGCACTCCTTTTGTAAGAAATAAAGAATTTCATCATCCTGATTAAAATTTTTCATTTAAGCATATTTTATGGAAACTAACTGCAGTTTCTTGAACTTGGTTGTACTGCCGTCTTTATCTATCTCTTGATTGGTTCCTGATTATTGGTTCTATACAGCCATTTTATAAATGATGGGAAAGGTCCTACTTATCTTGCTATGAGAGAATGGCTGAGGTTATGGTGGTTGTATAGTTGGTGATCCGTGTTTTCCAGAATCCCCCAGGTTGCTCTCACTGCTCTCTCCACTCTGCACATATTCTACTGATTTCAATAAATAATTATTGATCTCTACAGTAAATCCATAGGAGTCAGCAATATTCTGGTCATCACAAGACAGAAAGAGAAGATATCCTCTTACAGTAAAAATCACAGACATAAATCAATCAGTTTATAATGGAGAATCTTAGCCACCTACAGAGTAACCTATCTCTTATATGTCTTGAGGAGCTTCTTATATAATCACCTTTGGTAACAGTGTTTTAGGTGATTTAGGATCTCAGAGATCCATGACAGAAACAAGACATCCTACTGATCCTATATCCTAGGTCTATTTCTGAAATTATGTCTTTTCATCTCCCAAAACCCATCATTTACTTACAATTTCTCCCTGAACTACAGCAAAAGTTAATTATTTTAACCACATTCATTCTTGACCCCATTCCCATAAACACCTTTTCCATAGTAACTGAAGTGATAATGTAATTCTGATTAGTTTCTTCCTTGCTTAAAAATCCTTCCACAACTCCCTATGATCCTTCTTAGAAAGTCCAAAATCTGTAATATAGATAGGAATGCCCTACATGGTCTCCATGTCCTAAATTCCACTCCCCATACATCATTAATCACTCTTGTTTTTATTCACTGAGCTCCAGCTACATCTGCTTTCTATTAATTACTTAAAATACTCAAGTGATTTCCCACCTGAGGACCTTGTTCTATGTTCTCACTGCCTAATTTTTCCTCTAGTTCCATCTATTCACTTTTCAAGCCCTAGCTTAAAAATCATTTCCACAAGGAAGCCTTCCCTTACTTTTCACAGAAAATTGGTTCTTTTGTACTACAGTCACATACCATCATTTACATTTTCTTCAGAGTAATGAAGGAAGTTGTAATTAGTTATTTGTGTGATTACTTCTGTAATGCATGATTCCATCACTGTACGTTCAGTGGGGATAGAAACCATATCTGCCTAGTTAGTGTGTCATCTTCATTGATTTACTTAGTGCTTAGCACATGATCTTTCTTTAACATTTTTGAATGAATAAATCAATTAATAAATGAAAGATAAAACCTCATCAAGTATATTGTAATCATTATAAGAGAGAATTACTAAAATCAAAGACTTGGCTAAAGGAAATTAGAGAGCAAGAACTTCTTACTACTTGTGCAACACTTTCCCAGGGTTGAAGATGCCTCAAGAGGAAACATCAAGGTTAAGTAGTATCCTGCCATGAAGCAGAAAAAATTATCCATTAAGTTTATCTAGCTATTACCCTTGCTTCGATTCTATGATTACTAAACAATACTCCTTTTCATTTTTTATTTCCTTAAATTTTTTTAAGAAAAAAATTTATTGTGAAATTGATGTAACTATTCTGATCTCTGTGATATAATTCTCACTGTAAATAAAGTGATATTCTGGGTTATATAACAATCATTTGTTAATTAATTTATATGAGTCAGTCTCAAGTCTAAATACCCCTCTGCTGGTGCAGAGAATGGGAACACCTCAGAAGATAAGATATTGCAACCATTCAAGGCTGCAGTGGACTTTAAGTTAAAGGTATGGGCACAAGCTGACATGTAGAAATCTAGGTTCTAGCAAGATTTTTATTTTTTTAAGATGTGTAGAAGGAATTTCAAATATATAAGACAGAAGCTAGTGTCAAAGGCAGGATATAGACCTCAGAATTCCATAGCCAAAACAATGAAAATGAGAGAAATAGGTTGAGTAGAACTGTAGAGGAGTCTGAGAAAATTGTCTGCCAGAGCACTGCTGCTCATGGTGATGGGTACCAGCAGTAAGACATTGTGGCTTCTGAGCTTGCATTTAAAGCACAACATGTACCAGAGATGCCAAGGACCAGACATAAATACAACATCATAGCAAATCTAAATGTAATGCCACCTATGAGTCCAAACAGGATGGCCAGCTTAGAAACTGTTCAATCTCTTTAGGGATGCAGGAAATGTGGAATGTGCACTTGAGTGTGTTGATTAAGAGATAGGCTCTGGCGTTAGAATGCCTGTAGTGAATCCCAGCACTCCACTTACTAGTCATGTGACCTTGGGCAAGTCACTTAGCATTAGTTTTCCTCATTGTAAAATGGGAATAATAATAGTACCAACTTGGGAGAATTAGATGGAGATTAATATACATGGTGATGTTTCGTATATGGCACAAAATATTTGTAACTGTAACAACAAGGCCCTAAATATAGTAAACTACTGTATTCAAAACATTGTAAAAATGATTGAAAAGAGAAGTAAAGGTAAAGGTGGTGTGAAGGAGGAGAAATTCTGAGATGAATGAGATTAAATTCATGTGAGATAGGCATTTATGACTTAATAAGGGAGATTTTCTGATTAAAAAAATATCAAGAACCTCTAGTGTCATTGTTTGCACAGGAAAAATTCTATTGGCAGATGGGTTTAGTAATACAAGAAGGAACAAAGATAAAGTACAGAGATTAACCTGTTAAAACTTAGATAATTTATTTAATCTTTTAAAAATTTATTTTGGTAGTATGCAATTAATAAAACTTATTAGAAGACATTTAGCAAAGAGATTTAGAGATATGAAAAGTAAAATTCCCATTTAAATAGAGATATTTCACATTAAAATGAAGTTGATGTAAAGGATCATATCAAAAAAAAATTGTGTTTCTGACTTACTAATGTGTGTAATTATACAATAACAACTGAATGATGTTCATCACCTTTGAAAGATTGTGAGAAATAATTTTGGTGTTTATGTAATGCAGGATTTTAAGATTTCAAAGATAAAACTGCCTCAGAGGAAAGAGAAGAAAAACTATAATAGAAATAAAAGAATGGTTCAGTTGACATACACTCTTACACATATATTCTAGGCAAGTGAGTGGCCATTTGCAACAAACTATAACAGTAATTATTGAAATATTAAATTATAATACAAGTCAATATTTTTCTAATAAAGCACAAAATAGTGATTTGGTAACAAGAAGCCATCTTGGGCAGTTTAAAAACATATTGGAATAACAAGTGCTCCCAGTAATGCACAGGAACAGATTGTAAGTCAGCCTGCAGAACAGTCAGAGCGAGTAGCTGTTAAATTACAAAGCCAAACATTACTTTTGAGTTCTTGGTTGAAACTCTACTGATAAACCGATTAAAATGGGATTGAAAGTAGGAATGAGTGAGGTAGAAAGAGTATGCCCAGAGATTTGGGGTGTCTGTGTGTCTATGTGTATATGTGTACTTGTAAAATAAATAAATATATTTGACAGAAAACAAAGGATGAAAATTAAATTGACTAATTTAAATAAACCAATTATATCAAAAATTTTTTAAAAATTATATAAGGAGCATCAATTGGCCACGTAAAGTGATGTTGCAAATGTGATAATAATTTCCCATTTCCTGACACTGCTGCAAGTAATAGACCTGAGATATCTCATTTACCATTTACCAACATCCAAGAAAGAGAAGATAAAATGGATTTTAATTAAGCAAAACTAAACAGACCTAGAGGTAAATCTACTGACTAAAGAAATGCCACCAGATAGCGATGTGTCTAAATGTTGCACAAATGTTTAGGTTACATATGTTGCCTTGCCCCGCCTCCAACCCCAAGTCAGAGCTTCAAGCATGTCCATTCCCCAGATGGTGTTCATCACACTCATTATGTATTTATATACCCTTCCTCTCCTTCCCCTGCTCATCTACCTGGTACCTGATAAATGTTATTCCTATATGTCCACTGAGGTGTTGATCTGTTAATACCAATTTGCTGGTGAGTACATGTGGTGCTTATTTTTCCATTCTTGGGATATTTTCCTTACTAGAATGGGTTCCAGCTCTATCAAGGAAAATACAAGAGGTGCTATATCACTGTTGTTTCTTATAGCTGAATAGTACTCCATGGTATACATATACCACATTTTATTAATCCACTCATGTATCGATGGGCACTTGGGTTGTTTCCACATCTTTGCGATTGTGAATTGTGCTGCTATAAATATTTGAGTGTCGATGTCTTTTTTATAGAACGTCTTTTGTTCTTTTGGGTAGATGCCCAGTAATGGGATTGCTGGATCAAATGGTAGATCTGCTTGTATCTCTTTAAGGTATCTCAATATTGCTTTCCACAGAGGTTACACTAGTTGCAGTCCCACCAGCAGTGTATGAGTGTTCCTATCTCTCTGAATCCATGCCAACATTTATTGTTTTGGGACTTTTTGATAAAGGCCATTCTCACTGGAGATAAGTGATATCTCATTGTGGTTTTGATTTGCATTTCCCTGATGATTACGATGTTGAGCATTTTTCATGTTTGTCAGTCATTATTCTGTCTTTTTTTGAAAAATTTCTGTTCATGTCCTTTGCCCACTTTTTGATGGGGTTGTTTGATTTTTTTCTTGCTGGTTTTCCTAAATTCTAAATAGATTCTAGTTATTAGCCCTTTATTGGATATGTAGCATGGGAAAATTTTCTCCCATTCTGTAGGTTGTCTATTTGCTCTCGTGACAGTTTCTTTGGCTGTGCAGATGCTTTTTAATTTGATCAGGTCCCATTTATTTATTTTTGTTGCTGCTGTGGTTGCCTTTGGGGTCTTCTTCATAAATTGTTTGCCAAGACCAATGTCTAGAAGAATATTTCTAACGTTTTCCTCTAGAATTCTACTAGTTTCACACCTTTTCAAGGTGTTCTTGATTAAGAGGATATCAGTCAAAGCACAGGCAATCAGCCTGATACAGAGACTTCCATACAGGAAATTGGGAATATTCTATCCTTATGACTTCTACTTTACTAAAATTACAATGACTTCTCTAAATGTTGAATAGTAGCTATGGTAATAATTAACTGTGTTCCACCAATAGCTGTTCATATGTGTTTGAGATAATACACTACTGAATTAAAACTATAAAATTTGAATTTGACACAAGCAAATATTGTATCCTATTTTTTTCCTATGGGCTTTCATTAATATATTTATGAGTTTTTTAAAATCTAAAACATACATTTTGCTTACTAATTTCATATCTGTTTATTATCATGCTACATTATAGGAAAGTTCTCCAGGTAGCCTTGGAGTGATCTAATTCTCCCTCTATTTGCTATAGTTCTCATGAATAAATGTAGAATGTGCTGGGAATGCACATTCTAAGATAATGTGGATCTGGACTTGCCAGAACAGCCTGGGCTCTGTTCCAGTCTCCCCTATAAACAGTATATTTTTCAATACTTTAACCCAATGATTCCTGTCTGCCTTGGGTATAAAACTCAGGGTGGGCTGCTTTCAGGATCTCTCAGATGCTGTGCAAGTGGGGCATGTGTAGATGAGACTTCATCTACTGCGGACCCTAGACTTAGGTGATTCAGCTTTCTTCATGAATGCTAGGCTTCTGTTCTTCCTTGCTGCCTATCTGTAAGTAATAAATCCACTTCCTATAACTTATTTATATGGATGTTCTGCCTCACTGGACTCAGAAAAGTTAGTAACCCAGTGCAGGGTGAACCTGCTTTGCATACATCTTATCATCTGAGGTTATACCTTCCAAGCTTGCTGTATACATTTATGTTCTAAAAGCTTTTTAACACTGAACCATGACATTTTTAACTTAAATTTATTTGTTTTGATATTCCAGTTACATTGAAACTTCTGCAAATGTTTTTATTTTTTATTTTGTTTTATTTTTATTTTAGCATATTATGGCGGTACAAATGTTTGCATTACCTATATTGCCTTTGGCTTACCTGAGTCAGACCTTCAAGTGTGTTCATCCCCCAGATGGTGCGCACCACACCCATTAGGCGCAAATATACTCATCCTTCCCCCTCCCACCTTCCTGTCCTCCAATAAATGTTACTACTATATGTGCAATTAAGTGTTCATCAGTTAATATCAATTTGATGATGAGCACATGTAGTGCTATAAACATTCTAGTGCAGATGTCTTTTTTATAGAATGTCTTTTGTTCCTTTGGGGAGATCTCAGTAATGGAGATATTACTTAACTCCAGTGAGAATGGCTTTTATCAAAAAGTCCAAAAACAATAAATGTTGGCATGAATACAGAAAAGTAGGAACACTTATACACTGCTGGTGGGACTGCAAACTAGTACAACCTCTGTAGGAAGTAACATGGAGATACCTAAAAGATCTCAAAGTAGAACTACATTGGATCCTGCAAAGTTTTGTTTTATTGTGTTGCTAATGTAACTTGTCTTTAAGTATTTATTTCAAATTAATGTTTAATTAAGTGAGATTTACTTCCATTTATTTCAAACAATGAAAGGAAATTTAATTTACCCCAAACAAAACCTAAATAACAATGAATTTTCTTTTTATAGAAAAATCTATGCCAAAATTAGGTCCTGGAAAAGGGACAGATACTTCATGCAATAACAAAATCAAATTATACTGATGCCCTTTTTCCATTTCAGCAAGACAGCAATAAGTAATTATTTTGCCTTCCTTAAAACAAAAATGTTTAATACCTTGTTCAGAAGTTCATATTTGGGCTTCAGACTCACAGAATTCTGTTCCAGTGATTTAAAATAGGCTTTCAAAGGTAAATGAGGTAAAATCTGCCTCTTAACATAGATCCTCACCAATGTCTCACTTGAAGAAAAAAATGCAGACTTTAGCTCTGACAAAATCTATGTATACGATTAATCTTATTCATGATATGAAATGTATTAAATCTTCAATAGATTTTTAAAATGTTTATAGCAGCACAATTCACAATTGCAAAGATGTAGAAACAATGCAAGTGCTCATCAATACATGAATGGATTAATAAAATGTGGTAAATGTGTATCATGGAGTACTACTCAGCCATAAAAATGTGAACTAACACCTCTTATATTAACCTAGATGGAACTGAATATCATTCTTCTAAGAGAAGTATCATAAGAATCAAAAAACAAACACCACATGCACTCACCATTAAACCAGAACTAATCAATCAACACTTATGTGCACATATAGAAATAACATTCATTGGAAATCAAGCAGGTGGGAGCAGGGTGAGGGGATGGATAAATTCACACCTAACGGGTACAATATACACTATCTGGGGATGGGCACACTTACAACTTTGAGTCAAATGGTACATAAGTAATTTATGTAACCAAAATGTTTGTATGCCTAATATTCTGGAATTAAAAATAAATAAATAAGGTTTTTAAGGAGCCCAGATTAATAATGCAGCCTTAGTAAAGCAGAGCTTCAATGTTATGTTTTCTGAAAGCAGTTGTGTTTTATCTTCCTAACAAACTGTAGCCTTTTAAGAAATATTATGTTAGGAGGTAGAAAGAGTGGGATGAAATAGTTAATTATTTCTAAAGCTTTAGGTAGTGTATGACTTTTTGTTATTAGCTATATGATCTATGTATATGACATATGTGTGTGTGTGTGTGTGTATCTATGTTTTTTTCTTCTCCCTAAAGTGGAAAAATTCTAGTATCAAAGTACTTCTCAATTTGTAATTTGTTTTTCATCACTGTTATCTAGCATAACTAAAGATTTAAAAAATTTATAAAAGTGATTCACACTAGATTATTTTCTCTAAAATAGGACAGTACACCTATCGAAAGATAAATTTTGAGTGCTCATTTTGATGGAGTTACTATGTTAAGCGTATGAAAATATTAACTAGGTCAACTGGCCTCCTTTTTTGGATTGACTATGGGTTGACATGCAATATGCACATTTTATATCACTCAGTTAAACAATGGCTTAATGATTTCGGTTTGAGCCAGACCTTAGTGTTTTAAGAAGAAAGTTCAGGAAATAAGGAAGAAAAATGCTATTAAGCTATATAGGATTATATATAGAAAGACAATAAGAAACGATTTCCTGAAAGATAAAAAAATCTCTCCTCTCCCTTTCTCTCTGTCTTTCTCCCCCCTTCCATTTTTGTCAATATATGCTTAAAACTTTCAAAACTTATATAGGTAGGAATAATGCAAAATATTATAGACTTGGATAATATTACTGGGAAATTTATGTTATGGTGGGACAATTTACCTCTATTGGTTATAAAAATAATATATGGTTACTTTTACTACCACAAAGAATATGAGACTGTATGATTATAAAATTGGTTTGTTTTATATCAGGGTCACAGGAAGGGAAGGGTGGGATACATGTGAAATTCATGATAAATTGTTTCCTTTGAAGTATATATCGAGGATGTAGACTTAAGAAAAACTATAAAGAAGTTTTGAAAAAAATAAATAAAGTTTGGTGTTGTAATGAGCCCTAACTGAAAGTACTATAAAAAGATATACACTGTACTAACCCTGTGATCATATACTAACACCCAGTGTTAGTGGCTTTCATGAGTATGACAATTATCTAGGGATACCTTGCTGTGATACCTTAATGATGTGAACAAATTTTGTCAAGGTCACTGTAGTAAATTTTGTCAGGGCCATTCCTGACCCCTGAGGGATAAACAGAAGTTCTCTTATATTAGAAACTTGAAGGTCTTTACCTGTTACTTCTGTTGATGCTGATATTGGAACAAGTGGCCCTGGTTCCAATAGTTGCCTCTCTTTCAATTTTAGGAGCCATCCCCCTGCCAGGAAGAGTGTGAATGACTGGAAAAGACTTTAGAAATGGTTCTGGACAAAAGGAAGGACAAAGGCTCAGGAGATAGACAGCAGCAATTTTTCCTGATTAACTGAAAAAACTGACATGGTACCTTTCAGATGGGTAAGAAACCACAGATTAGGACAGATTGAACAAAAGCTTGGAAGACTGCTGGGATAAGACAATTAGATTCGCCAGTCTAGGGAAAAGGAAAGCTTTTCTCAAATTGTACAAGAAAAATGAGACTAAACTAAAAATTGGAAATGAGAGGGTGTTTAAAATTTGGCCTTAATGAGATGACATAAGTGATAGTCTCAGTGGTGGCCCATGAGATGAGACTGGACAGGAGATTAGATTGGGCAGCTACTTTTTAGTAAATTATTTCCATAAATTGCAACTTAAATGTTAGTGATCAGGGTAAATAAAAGTAAAATTAAAGCTGAATTATAGTGTTATTTCTATCTGTCTTAAATTATAAATTTTTAAAATCTGTATTCATGGTAGATTATTAATCTGTAAACCTGTATCCTATTCACATATCTCTGTTGGAATGATATAGGATAAATATCTTACTTGAAAATATGTTATCTGAATGCAATGCAGTTGTTTCAATTTTAGGGAGTAGAAATTGACAATTTTTTTCAGTGTTAGTCATAAAATGCAAATTTGTGTTAAAAAAAAACACTGAAACTAATTAAATCCATTTAGGCTCATTAATAGGATGGTGGTAGTGGCTCTCTGATTTTCCAGTAGTGTTTGTTACCATTAAAAATAATAGAAAAATTAACTTTGATGGCGTAATATATATAATATGTCATAACATAATATATGTTTGTTATTTGGTACCTAAAAAGAGAAGTGCAAGTATATTAAGTAAGAAGAAATGTATGGGTAATACAAAAAAATCATAGCTACTCAGCCACAAGGAAATAAGATTTTTAGTGCTTGTGGTTAGTAATATACAAGGCACACTGTCAGTAACTGCATGCTGTGGAAAATCCTGGAAGCCATGAAGCCAAAAGGAGGGACACATTTCAAGGCTTTTCTTTAGAAACTGGATTGAGAATGTAAAAAAGACTTAGCATAAATATTGGAATTATTGATCCAGTCTCCCCTACCCCCTCATCTTACTTTCATCTAGTAAAGAAAAGGATGGGAGGGACAAGAAGAGAAATAATCCTTGTGGTTTAGAAGTCATAGGTTGGACCTGGATTCTATCTTCTTTGACTTGCCAAGTGCCTCCAAAAATACTTTTTAATTCTCCTATGAAAATATAAATTTTTCCCCATTTAACTGTGATCTTTTGGTAGTCAAAGGCAGTACACAGTTTATTGTCTAGAAGAATTTCTTGTATATAATACACTTTAAAAATACAGTCTATTTTTGTTATATAAAATAGTATGTTCTACCAAAGTCAAGACAAACATTGAGTTAGCAAATACTGAACTGTTGCTCCTAGAGGAAATAAATATTACATATAAACAAAAATAGATACATATACGCATGCACACATATACACACATCTCATATCACACATAGATTATAATCTTAAATCCTAAAAACAACTCATCCTGGTAAATTTTATTTTATTTTACAAAAGACAAACTGAGGTTCAGAAGTGGTGTCTTGCCTGCAGCCATCCCACTTATAGGTACCAAAGTTGGGGTTCAAATCTATTCCAACTGGCCCCAGAGCTGGAACATCTTGCACTGCACTGCACTGCCCCTACCATCTACATCCTATGGTAACCTGTGAATGAGGAAACAGTGTTGCCACGGTTAACCTCAGCAAGCAACATATGCTCATTTTTTGCCACTCTGTGCATGTCCACAAATGACCACAAACAGTGCCTTAGAGTATTTGTTAGTTACAAATAAATTTTAACAAACAGGTGAATTCACAAATACAGAATTCATAGATAATGAGGATTCACTGTATAACAATGAATTGAATTCCATCTTCACAAATGCACAACATATAACATATAACACAAATACACAACATATAACAATAATTATTTATTTTTTATTGACCAGCTGTAAACGTTAAGTGGCCTGAGAAGCAGTATGACATAGTTGTTAGGCACACAGATTCTAAAGTCAGATTGTCTGTGTTGAAAATCCATTTGGATAACTTTTATGAGACTTTGCGCAGGGGATCTTAACAGAAATCGTAGTAAAGCCCATCTCATAGGAATTCTGGGAATATTAAGTGAATCAATTTATTGCAATAAAAATATGTGTAAAATGTTTGCAATAGTACCTGGAGCACTGTAATCATCCTAAGTTTTATTTACATTTAAAATATTATTATTATTACATTTATTAATTAGAGAAATGGTAGAATTTTTTTATACCTGCAATGTGAAATGTAATTTTTAAATGGGCATTTGGAAGGAAGATCAGAGAGATAAAATGTCATGTTCATCTCATCATATCAAGGGTGATGTATAACTATCAATGTGATGTATGAGTGTTGATGTTGACCTTGATCACTTGGCTGAAGTGGTGTTTGTCAGGTTTTTCCACTTTAAAATTACCCTTTTCTTTCTTTCCATATTGTATGTTTCAGGAGGATGTCACTATATGCAGCCTACATTTAAGAATCAGGGAGTTATATCCTCCATCTTTTGGGGTGAAGTATCTACATAATTCATTTAGAATTCTGTATAAGAAATTTTTCTCTTCTACCCAATTTATTAGCTTATTGAATCATTTATTTATATCAGTATGGATTCATGGATGTATATTTTATTTTGGTGGTTATAACCCACTACCACTTTATCTATATCTATATTAATTTAAACGTGAATTCTTACTAATGGCTCTAACTCTAATTCATTATATCATTAACAATTCTAGCCTCCTGCTTTTGTTAATTTGTAAATTCCCATTCTAACAGTAAAAAACCTGGCTCTCACCATCCACCATCTATTTACTTAATTATTGAATTCTACTAGCCATGTATAGCAATATCAGGTTGCTAACCTGTACCCCTGTGGGAAACCACATTATCAGAGTACAGTGCTTATGTGCAGCTCCTTTTGCCTTTAGTTTTACAGCCTCCATTCATTTTCAAAGTTACTTAGGTCAGTATTTTTCCCCTACCCCTTGCAGAGAGGATGCTTCATATGTTTTTAACTATGTTCTCTTGTCAGTCTTCATTTTTCCACCCAGGTCTTCCTGATTTTCTAAATGAATTTCTAAATGCACATTTAAATTTGTGCATATTAAAATTGACTCTTTGTAAAGTGTTCTATGGGATTTGAAAAATGCATAATGTCATACTGATTGTTATGGGGTTAATTGTGTCCCAATAAAAAATATATGTTTGAGTCCTAACCCCCTTGCACCTCAAAATCTGATCTTATTTGGGAATATGGTGTTCATTGAGATAATCAGGTGAAAATGAGGACTAATGTATTTATAAAGAGAAAATGTAGACACAGACACACACATAGGAGAAAATATTATGTGAAGATGAAGGCAGAGATCAGGGTGATGCATATATAAGCCAAAGAATGAAAAGATTACCAGCAAACTACCATAAGCTAGGAGAGCGACTTGGGATGGATTCACTTTTGCAGCCCTTAGAAGGAGCCAGCCCTATCAATATCTGATCTCAGACTTCTAGCTTACAGAACCTTGAGACAATAAATGTCAGTCACTCTAAGGTACTCAGCTTTTAGTAACTTTTCATAGGAGCTCTTGGAAATGAGTACATTTGCCACTACAGTGTTAAACAGAATAGTTTCACCACACCAAAAATAACCAGTGCTTTAACTATTCATCTCTCATTCTCACTCCCTGAATCATAGGTAACCACTAATCTTTTAAATGTCTTTGTAGTTCTGCCTGTGAAATGTAACTTTTGAGTAACTCCTTTAAATAATCATGGACAACAATAGACACACACACCCAGACACAGAAAAAGAAAGAAGAAAAGTATCTAGCTTTCACTGTGACATCTAAGTATTTGTTGAAAATTTTAGGAACAATTAAATTTGGGGATGAAGTAGCATAAAAGGAACTGTCAGACCAAAGAATCCTTCCACTTCTTTGAGGCTGCATATAAAGTAAGGTAAAATAATAGATGTTGCTGAAAAAAGAGTAAAAGCTTAAGTACAAAATATTACATTAATTACAAAAATTAGTAAATTTTTAGGTCAAATAAAACAGAGTACACAGACTATCAAAGAAATAATGAATTAATTGGACAATGGAGTTTGTAAAAAGTGAAAACATCCATTATAACCTTTTGCCTACATCAGCAGGGGGTATACAATTAAAATTTAGTAACAAAGTATATGGTGTGCAAAGCCCAAAATATGCAATGTTTATATCTAAGTATGAACTTGTGATCAGCAAAACATGTCAAAAATTTCAAATAACTTCTCTTAAAGCATTCATACAAATGAAGGAGAATAAAGAACACATTCTTCTAAGGGACAGAGATAACTTTACAATGGTTATTAACTAAATATTCAATCCTTTACTCCTCATTTTTCATGAATAATTCATGGCAACATGGAGAAACACACATCAAAGTTTAGGTATCAATTGATCACTTTCTAGAGGTAAATATTACTTCCAGTTGCATCCAGTGACAATAAATTTATAAGAAAAAGAGTGAAATAATACTTTCAGATTAACAATTCCAAACAACTCTTTGAGATTTTGCAAGAAATTCACTGTTTTGTTAAGGAATGAGCAGATTATTTTGCTATCACATACAGAATTTTTTGTACTATAGCATGGAACCTAATATACATGTTGTACCATAATAACTGCATGGGTATAAGTCTGTGGGAAGGTATAATTTGTCTCTTGTGATAGGCAGTGAGATTTGAAGAAGACAAGGACTAAATTTTCTTATATTAGATTCTTGAATAGTTTACATTGGAAATATAGTAGGTGTTCAATAAACACATTCCTCTAACATCATTATTTCTTCTTAATCTAGAATTATTTTTTAAAATGTTGGAAATAGAGAAAAATACATAGTGAAATATTTAAATAACTAGTAAACCAAACTAGTAAATTATAAACTAACATTGTTTTATTTTAATATATTTTCTTCTATTTTTAATGTACATGTACCTATATATTTATATCTAGCTATTTACATAATTCGAATCAGAAAAATTCCATTTTTTCCATTTTAGAGCCTCCTTGTTCTGCTAAATTTTATACATGCTATTTTTTCAATATCATTAAAATAACTTAAATATACTTTTAATTAGTATAGTCTATACGCTCTGATTTGTTTAACCATTTTCACTTTAGCTAATTATTATTATTTTTTTTTGTTTAGAGATGGGGGTCTTATTATATTGCACAGGCTGACCTTGAACTCTTGGGCTCAGGTAATCCTTCCACCTCTGTTTCCTGAGTATTTGGGACTATAGGCATGCACCACTGCACCTAGTTTAATATTTTAAATTACTGAGTAGAACTCCATGGTATACACAAATTGGTATTAACTGATCAACACTTAAGTGCACATATAATAATAACATTCATTGGGTGCCAGGCAGATGGTAGGGGGGAGGAGGGTATGGATATATATACACACCTTCTGGTGGATTTGCACACTTGAAGCTCTGACTCTGGTCAGAGCTAAATATTAATAAATTTATTTTCACTTCACTGAGCTCAGAGTCAGAGATTCAAGTGTATCTTTGCCCCACCTGAGCCAGAGCTTCATCCCCCAGACTATGCATACTGCACCCATTAGGTGTGCATATACACATCCCCTCCTACCTCCCCACCACCTGCCTGACATCCGATGAATGTTACTACTATATGTGCACATAAGGTAAGTGTTGATCAGTTAAAATAAATAATAACTAGGTGGATGGAAGTTACAGAAAAAAGGAATTACAGGAGATCAAGTGGACTCGAGAAGGGAAATTTAGTTTGGGTGCATTTGTATTTGAAGAGTCTGCTGCAGGAATGTCAAGTTAGCAGTTGAAATACATAGTTCTCAGAAAACTTGTTAGAACTAAGATTTTAGCACTGATCAGCATAAAATAGTATTCAAAGCTCTTATTTAATTATATTCCTCAGAGATTTTAAGTGTAATAAGAAAAATAAAAAGAAAGGGTAAAATTCTGGGGATCTAGATTTAATGGCTGGGAAGAAAATTGAAATCCTGAAACTGGGAAGCACTTGGTGGCTGATAATGGCACCTGATGACAGAGAAATTTGACATTTGATTTGGTATATGTTAGGCATTGAATGTCTGACCTTTGGGATTTAAATTTCAGGGAAGGGAGAGGAGCAGAAATCCAATGGGAATAATTTAATGGCAATGTATAAGAAACGGAAGCACTGAAGCATGAGTGGCACTCTAATATGGTCAAGAAATTTGGTTGTATGGAAATGTAAGTGGGACCTGAATGGAAAGAAAGATTTAAGAAGGATCTTCTTCATTAATTGCAAAAAAATGTGACTTCGACTATAGATCTAGTAGTGGATGGACATTTGATTACAGATAAATTTAAAAAATGATTGGTACAGTTGAGGGCTTCTCTGAGATTGTTTATATGACTTTTAAGGGATTCAGTCAGCCATTAGGTGACTTTTATATAGTGTTAAGAATCATAAGGACTTAAAACACGATGCAGAGGGGAAACGTAAAGTTACTGGAATTAGGGGAGGAGGAATGAAGGAACCATTAGAGTGGCAGAGAAATATTCTGGGTTTCACATTATCGGAATAGAGCAGTTCCAAGTGCTAATCAGGTAGAAGAAGTGACTGTGCATGTGAGCTGTGAATGTTTGGAGTAGAGGACGATAAAGCCCTATAAAGCGAAGGTGCCAGAGAGGGCATCAAGGGAAAGCAGTATCCTAATTATAACTGGGTATGGCTGTAATAAAAGGAAAGTGACACATTGGTTTATTGATAGAGTTTGACCCTTGGTATTTTACCTCAAAGAGCTAAATTAAACTAAGTAGATCTGAATCATAAAATCATAAAGCTTTAAAACTGGAATGACTATCTGAGATTGACTTGTTGAATTGACATCATTTTACAATTAAGAAACTGGAGAAATTATAGATTATCTAAAGTCACGTTGCAAGTGAGAAACAAAGTTAAGGCTACATAAGTAACTTAGAACTTGGGTTACATGTAATTTAAATGGATTGTATCTGACTGATACTGAAGAGTATTTTTTGTCACATGTAAAGTATCTTTGGAATTTGTCCTTTAAATAGAATTGAATTTTTATTTCTTTGTTCATCGTATTGCATTCGTAATGGTTTACCAGCTGATAATAAAAGTTTTTTTTTTTAAATAAAAGCTGTGGCTAGGTAGAGAAGACAAGTTTTGATTGGTTGCAACAGATTATATCACTTTTTAGCAATTTCATATTTTATTTATAACTTATATTAATTGAAAATATATCCTCAATGTTTTTATTGGCTATATGTTTAATCATTTCTGAATTACATTATTCTTCACCCAACTAAATATTAATACATTTATTTTCACTTCAGCTCAGTGGGGAATGATTAATTTCTTCTTATATATATAATCACATACTAGAATTGTAGACTTACATTGATAAATCATGGAAATTAACCAACTCTATCTCTTTTTTCTTTAAATGAATAAAATGAGGACCAGGAAAGTTTAAGTGATTTGTTTCTCACAGTCATGTATCTGCTATATGATTAACTTTTTTTAGGTTTCTTAATATCCTTGGTACTTTTCATTGTCTCCATACCTTAGGAATCTGAGTACTTGATGACCATAACTATGGATTTATGGGATTTTCTGAGTTTCAAGCTGCACTACAATTCATTTTGGTGCACCTGATCTTTCTTCTCAGTATAATAATATAATATTCCCTTTAATTTGATCTTACATATTGATATCTAGATCCTTCACATCACAGATCCACAAACAACTTACCCTTGGTTGACAGAAAAGCATCCCTAGAAAGGTGTAGTCTAGCAAGAAAACAAAACAAAACAAAAACAAAAAAATAACCTTTTAGATAATAATCATTCTACTATGGTCAAAAACCACAGAAAAACCTGTCGCCCCATGCCTACCCACATTAGCTAAGTCCCAATAGGGAACATAGACTTAAAGCCTCACAAGTGTGTAATGAAGAGCCTCTGCACTCCCACTGGGATGGTGTCAGTAGATAACACATGGGGAATCTGGACTTGAGCTCTCACTGAGGAGTAACCAGGTGTCCTTCCCTTTACCCACTGCATGGTGCAAAGGAGAATTATTGGCATCAGGACTTTCACATTCACCAAGCAGAAATGAAGCCACCCCACCACAGTGTCAGTTGTGAGACCACTTGGGGAACCAGAAATCCCACTCCCACCTAGTAAAATGTGAACATGTATCAATGGAGGCCACATGTGGAAGCTGAACTTCTGCCTCTATCTAGTAGTAATGAGAAGGTGCTTTCCCTTTCCTGTGATGGGCAAGCAGTGACAGGAAAACGCAATCAAAACAGAAAGTTTAAATAAGATACAGTAATATAATGTAATAGTAAAATATTCAGGTTTCAGTTGAAAAACCACACAATAACCAAATACCAGGAAGATCACCTAAATTTAAAAAGTCAATCAGTAGATGTGAGCACTGAGATGACAGAGATGTTAGAATTATCTAACAAAGATTTTAAAGTATCCACGAAAAAATGCTTTGACAAGCATTTACAATCATCCCTGAAAGAAATGAAAAAATAGAAAGGCTCAACAAAGAAACATGAAGTTTCAGCAAAACACCAGAATACAGAAACACCAAATGGAAATTTTAGAACCTAAAAGCATAACAGAAGTAAAAATCTCAGTAGATAGACTTGACTGTAGAATGGAGGAGACAAACCAAAGAGTCATTGAAATGGAAGATGGAAAAAACAGAAATTATCAAGTCTGAACAACAGAAGAAGAAAAAAATGAAAACAGAACCTCAGGGACCTGCTGGACTAGTTTGACTTTAGTAACAGATCTATAATAACATTTGTGTCATCAGGTTCCTTGGAGAAAAGGAGAAAGAGAGCAAACTAAAAAAAAAAAAAATCAAAGAAATAATGGCTAAAAATTTCACAAATACAATGAGACATGGACCCACAAATTCAAGAAATGAGCAAATCTCAAACAGAATAAACTCAAAGAAATCCACATCACAATATCATAAAGTAAAAATTAAAGACAAAGAAAATATCTTGAAAGCATTTAGAGAAAAAAGATACCATATCTATAAGGGAAAAAGAAATCAAATGATAGAGAATTTTTAGATGCCATAGAGGACAAAAGGAATTGGCATAATAGGAAGAAACTATTATCCAGTGTCCTATGTCTAGTGAAAATATCCTTAAGAATGAGTGGAAATCAGAACATTCTCAGATGAAGAAAAACTAAGACACTTTGTTACCAGCAGATCTACCCCCAAAGAGTGGCGAAGGGAAATTCTCTAAAAAGGCAGGAATGGTAAAAGAAGGAATCTTTAGATCACAAGCAGGAAGAAAGAACATGGTAAGCAAAAATATGGGTAAATGGAACAAACTTCCCATCTCTTGAGTTTGCTAAGTTACACTTGATGATTAAAGCAAAAATTATAACACTGTTTGATGTGGTTCCAAATGCATGTAGAGGAAATATTAAAAACAAATGCATTATAAACAGGAGAGGGCAAAGAGATGTAAGGGAAGGTGAGTTTCCTATACTTCACTATTGATAAAATGATGACCACAGTTTACTATAACAGTATGCTTTTATACTGTAAAACTTGGAGCAACCACTAAAAATAAAAACAATAATAACAAAAACACTATACCAAGAAATACACTAAAAACTTCTATAGGTAAATCAAAATGGAATTCTCAGAAAAGTCTAAATAACCCACAGAAAAGCAGGGGAAAAAAAACAAAGAAATGAAACTAAGAAAAAAATAGGAAAAAGGGCAGATTAAGCCCTAATATATAAATAATTACTTTAAAATGTAAATGGCACAAGTGGTCTTAAGTACACTAATTAAAATATAATGGCAGATTGAATTAAAAACTACAACCTGACTATATGCTTTCTATAAGAAACTCACTTTAGGTATAACAGTATAGGCAAGTTGGAAGTAAAATGATGGGGAAAGATGCATCATATAAACATCAATCAAAAGAAAGCAGGAGTGGCTACATGAATATCAGATAAAATAGACTTCAGAGCAAAGAAAGTTACTAGAGTCAGAGAGGGACATTATATAATAATCAAAGGGTCAATCTACCAAGAAGACATAGCAATCCTAAATAAGGACACAAAACAAAGGTGAAAAATATGTGAAGCAAAAAATTGATAAAACTGAAAAAATATAAGTCCACAATTATAGTTAGAGATTTAAACATTCTTCTCTCAACATTTGATAAAGCAGCAAGGATACAGAAGACCTCAACATTATCAACCAAAGGAACTAATTAAAATGTATAGAGTTCTCTATCCAACAGCAGCATAATGCATATTCTTCATATGTACCACAGAATATACATCAAGATAGATCATTTTCTGGGAAATAAATCAAACTCAAAAATTCAAAAGAATTGATATCATACAAAGTGTGCTCTCCAACCGTAAGAGAATAAAATCAGAAAGATATTAATAACAGGAAAATCTTCAAACACAGAAACAAAAAAGAAAAAAATCTGTGAGTCAAGGAGGAAATTTAAAGGGAAATTAATAAGACAACTGATTGATCTGAATAAAAATAAAGATACAGCATATAAAATTAGTAGAACACAGCTTAAAACAGTACTGAGAGGGAAATCTACAGCACTAAGTGCTATTAGAAAAGAGAAAAAGTCTCAAATCAATAATCTAAACTCTCATCTCAAGAACCTAGAAAAAAACCAACATAAGCCAAACTAAACAGGAAGAAGGATTTAGTAAAGATAAGAGCAGAATTAAACTAAATTGAACACAGAAAAAGCAATAAAGGAAAATCAATGAAAGAAAGAGCTAGTTTTTTGAAAGTATCAATGAAATTGACAAATCTCTAGCAAAATTGGCAAAAAAAAAGTAATGGAAAAGACACAAATTACCAATATCAAGAATGACACAGGATATCGCTATAGATCCTATAGACATCAAAAGAATAATAAGGGAATACTATGAACAACTTTATACACATAAACATGATAGCATGGATTACTCATAAAACACAAACTATTACAAATCATCCAACATGAAATAAGCAATTTTAATAGCCCTGAACTATTAAGGAAATTGAGTTCATAATTTTCAAAATCCCCTGAAAAAATACCCATGCCTAGATGGTTTCACTGGAGAATTCTAGGAAATATTTAAAGAATTAACACCAATTCAATACATCTTTTGTGGAAAATAGAAGAAAACATTTCCCAATTTTTTTATGAAAAAGAATTATTGTTATTAAGAATTATTATTATTTATTATTATCTTGACATCAAAGTCAGACAAAGATAGTACACACATTTAAAAAAACAAAGAGACCTAAATCCCTCATGAATAAAGATCCAAAAATCCTTAATAGTGGTCAATCATATTGTGATGCATCTATGCCACAGAAAATTATATACAAATAAAAAGGAACAAACTGGTAATACATACAACTTGGATAAATCTCTGGAGATTTACACTGAGTGAAAAAATCCAATCAACACAGGTAACTTACTATATGATTCCAATTATGTAAGATTCTTATTTTATTTATTTATTTATTTATTTAATTTCTGGTCAAGTGAAGCAGTGGGATTGGAAAAGGAACAAAGGAATCTGTAACTGGTTGTGATCCATAAATTGTAAACACCACTGCACTCAGACCAACCTCCAATTATGTAACATTCTTGAAATGGCAAAATTTTAGAAATGAATAGATGATTGGTTGCTGGGAATTAAGGAAAAGGTGAAGACCGAAAGTAAAGTAGATATGGCCCATAAAAGAACAACATAAGGCTATAGAAATGTTCTTTTAATTGTGAATATTGACTCTCCTAATGTCGAGTCTGGTATGATATTTTTAAATACTACAGTTACCAATGAAGGAAACTAGGTAAAGGGCACTTGGGATATCTCCGTATTATTTCTTACAAGCATATGTGAATGTACAATTATTTCAAAATAAGAAGTTTAATTAAACAAACAATTCCTAACTTGCTTCCTCCCTTTCCGACACTCATTCCACCACCACCGACAGTGATGGTACTTTCACTACTTAAAAAACATTGAATCACAGTATTGATCTTAAACGAGTTACTCCTTACATGGAATAAAAGAATGAAAAGAATCAGACAATACTAAAGAATACATAATCTTCGGATACAGTGTTTCTCAGTCTTTTATACAGCTATAGCCACTTTTGGCAAATATAAAGATCACGGTTTTGCCTTCATTAGAAATTTTGAAATAAATAGCAATTACTAAAACGTTCAAAGCAGTAATACATTTTGGTGTGCTATTTCAACCCCTTTCCCATAGACTAATAGCACTGTAATCAATAAAACACCAATGTGAAAGGAACACAAGCTTAAAGTGAGCCACACAGTTCCTGGTATGTTTGACCTTAAGCCATTCAGGTCTCTACTGGTTTCCTGAGAATTTAGAACTGTGACTGAGAATTCCTGGAGGTGTGACTGAGAAGAAAGCCAAAAGAAAGCAAAAACATTTTACTCTCTCCATTGTTGAGGATTGACTGTACTTGGTTTAGGCAACTTCATCATAACAAAAATAACAAGCACAGGACGAAAAAATAATGTGCTTTTAGAACACTATTCTGACTTGAGAATTGGGGCCAGGTAGAAAGGAGGTAAAAAGGGAGGAGGGTAAAGCATAGAAAACTGATTGCCGTTTCTTTTCCGTTGCCTCTTAAAAATATTTTTTAAATAATCCAGAATCCGCATCTGACCACCTTTGTCACTACTATCCTGGGCTGAACCACCATCATGCCTCTCAATTCTTGCCATAGGTGGTCTCTGCTGTTATAATAAACAACACCCTACCATTTATTCGCCACACAGCAGCCAGAGAGCCTCACAAAACAGAAGTCAGATCTTGTGACTTGTCTGCTCAAAACTACAATGGCTCCCACTGCACTCAACAAAAAGCTGAAATCGCACAAAGACTCACAAAGCACCACAAGAACACCCCCTAACCACATGTTTTTCCTGCGAATTCACCTTACTTGTGCTGCTTAGGCCACACCTGTGTCCTCATGAAACGAGGAGGCTCCAGCCTGAGGAGACAGGAGCCTGCTTCCCCTCTTAAAGTCCTCAGCTCCCTCAGTACTTTGGGGACCCAGCAAATTGTGGTGAAACCCCCAGGTCCGCATGGAACCTAGGCCCACCTCCAACCGCCAGGCCCTTCCCTCCATGCCTGCCTAGGTGTACTCATCTCACGACCATCTGCCCTGGGTTGTCAGAGAAAGAGACTGGGCAGGTTCCAGAAGTGGCCCGTGCAGTGGGGCGGGAATAGAGCGCCCCATTACCCAGATCAGGTCAAAGTTGGGATGCCAGCCTGGGCAGGTACCAGCCAGGGTCCCTACATCGAGCTAGCCTATGGGTGGGGGGCACTCAGGGGTAGTGAGACAGCACAGAACTCAGCAGCTGTTGCTCCTGTGGTCCGCAGGGTCCGCAGGGCTGTTTCTCCAACACATACAAGCATCTGCTTAGGTTCAATGTTGCTTCCAGTCTCTCCACCTGGGTATTTGCCCCCAGATATATTAACACATGTGGCTCACTGCCCAACTGCCTTCAAGGTGTTGCTCAAATTGCGCATTCTCAAGGAGGCTTCATCTGACCTTGATATTTAATTGTACAACTCCCATCACCACCCTTAACATTTCACGCTCCCTTTCTTACTTTCCTGTGTTTAAACCACTGTTAGCTCTCTTGGATATTTTTACTTTTTTTTTTTTTTTTTTTTATTGTCTGTAGCCCTCTGCTAGAATGTAAACTTCTTAAGAGCAAGGAAGAAAATTTTCTAGCCCTACAGCTTTAGTTTTTAGGTCAGTAGCAGAGGACTTCACGTCCTACTTCAAATCTGGTTCTGTTTTTCATGTTCACTGTCAGTATTCAAACTCAAGCAAATATTATTCTTCACCTGAATTACCACAATAACCTTTAGTCTTGACAACCTCCAATATGTCCCCCTACATGCATTTAGTTTTCAAAAATGCAAACCTGATTTTAGTGCTCCCCTAACTAAAACCATTTAGTGTTCTCCCATTGCTCTTAAGATTACATAGAGATTGGGTAAGAAAGTGCATTTAATAAACAGACGGATGGATGGGCAGTTACATTGGTGGCTGTCTTAGTTCACCAGGCTGCTTTAACAAATTACCATAGTCTGGATGGCTTAACAACAAACATTTATTACATTTATAGATGCTGAGGAGTCTAAGACCAAGGTGGTGGCAGCTCTGAGTGTCTGGTTACTTGTTTTCAGATGGCCATTTTCTTTTCATATCTTCACATGGCAGAGAACCAAGAGACTGGTCAAACTCTTCTGTTTCTTCTTATAAGGGCACTAATCCCATTCATGAGGGATCCAATCTCATGACCGCATTAGCCTCAAAAGCCCCCACCTCTTAATATACATGGTGGATTAAGATTTCATATGAAATGTGGGGAATCACAAACATTCTGTCCATTACAGAGATCATGGGATTATTCCTATTCCAGTGGGACCTCTGCATATGACCATTGGAAAAAGGGACAGTTGAGCCTTGGTATACTCTGGCATTTGTTAGGAAGATGCACAACTGTGTCAGTCTTGATCCAATCTGGGCAGATAAATTTCTCCAGCAACCTACTACATCTACACATGAAAACTATAGAACCATTACATATACACACATATAAATGTCTATTACTTATACATATGTACATACTTTTCTAAGACTTAAGGGAAACCTCTAAATTACGAAAATTAAAACTAAACCTTTGTGAATGGGAAAGTAATTTTATAATTTTAAGAACACATGAATAAACATGGAGTGAAAGTCATTATCCATGATTTAAAAATAAATAAAATAATAAGCACCATAATAAAAAGTCAATACAACTTAACAAATGACGTTTTCTGTGCAACGGCTTCAATATGTAAATTTCCCCAAGATTGTAACTTAGATATGTGGTAGAAGCATTCATATTGGAACATGTGCTCAATTTTTTAATTAGTGCTTTGTCATAATTTTAATTGCATCTCTTCAAGGTTTTTTTCTGTTATCTCTGAAGGATTCACCTTCCTAAAATGATTATTCAATTTTAAAAGCATTTTGTTTTCAAAATGTTGTGAAAGAAATGGGGTCATGTTAATAAATTATTTAGCCTATTTTAAAATGGCATCACATAAATATTCTGGTAGACCCTCTTTGTGGTTCCTAGAAACCTCTTTATTTGAGGTGCATTGACTTTCAGACCATCAAAGTGCTCTTTAGTAAGTGGCTCCACAGGGCCATTTCTATGCAAACTAGTGCTGACTGCTTTTCCTTACTATTTTTTTGTTTTGTTTTGTTTTAAAGATCAGGAAAAAATGGATAGATTAAATAAATGAAATATTTATATTTCCCCTGGTAACTTTGGCATATAGATATGATACAAAATAGATACATTTTGTATTCTGAGTCTTTTTGGTTTAATTCATGCATTTGCCTTGCAAAAGCACGTGTTTTCCACCATGTGGGGTAAAGCTGAACACTAATCTTGTGTGCTATCTAATCATTTTTATGGCACTGATTATTATAGGATTTGTGTACTGGACAAAGATCAATTTAAAACAAGCTCAGGAAAATGCTATTATAATGTGGCTTGTTATTAAGTGGAGTCAGTTTGAGGTCAAATCTTGTCCTCCAAAATATTTAAAGTACATGTTGTAAAAACTTGATAAGCTGTTCACCTGAAAATAAAGTGATTATATTACATACAGATTAGGCAATGCAAGAATGAGGAAAATGTATAGGGTAGGATGAAAAGTCAGGAGTCAGGAAAAGGGAGGGGAAAGAGAAAGATGGTAGAGGAAGAAAACAGAATATTATATATAAACAGAAAAAAACGAAAAAGAGTTTGACAAAACAATGTATTGCTACTTTTTGGTTCGTCCTGTATCTGTTACCAATTTCCTCAATATTTGTGACAGCATTACTAGAATTTTTAAATCATTGTTCTTACACATGTAATATCCTCATTCCTTATCTTCATGTTAATTCCAACTCATTTTTGCCAGCAGGAAATATCTTGAAAAACTCCTCCTGTGGATAGAAGAAGATGTGTGTGTGTGTGTGTGTGTGTGTGTGTGTACAACTACATTGAAATATACACACACACACATACATTCACACAAGTGACTATATTTTAGCAATTGTGTCATTCAAGGAAAAAATTACTGCTTCTTACAGTTACTGATTCTAGTAATTCCTGTAAAGGAATAGCAAAAAGTCAATATCACATGCTCTGAGGAAGGGTTTTCTAATGATTCTGTTGTTATTTACTTGGGAAAAATGCTTTTATGGATACTAAGCGTAACACTGTCACACAGACTCTTCTGTACCTGGCAAAAAGTACACAGTGACTTCAGTGATAATGGCAGAATTCTATTTTGATCAACTGCAAAGTTCTTAAAATACAAAGAGATTTCCCAAGCTGTTTTATCATATGAATTGCTAAGAATCTAGAAAAGACAGATTCTTAGGCCACTACCTTTAAGATTTAGACTTATTGCTGGCTCTGGATTCAAGAATCTGTTTTTGATGAGCATTTCAGGTGATTTCAATGTGACTTCTTTAAAGATGTCCATTTGCGTAAAACATAAATAAGCTTGCTGCTAACAAACTGGGAGACTGCTTCTTTGGTAATGCCTATTTGTGTAGCAGAAATTTTGACATTTGACATTATTTATAATCAGCTCAGACAACTTTCTGTAACCACAATCAAAATGATTCCATAATTTGGAATTTGTGAAGATGACCAAAATAATTAAAATAGTAATTACATTATTATATTATACTTATTATACTGATTATATTGTATATATACTTATTATATTATACTTATTGTATTATTATTACATTATATATTATTATAGATTACATTATTTAATGAGAGCTATCTATATTGTTCATTGCACACTTAATCTCAATAATTGTTTATAACCAAAATAAGTGAGTGTATAATTCTATGGAACTCAGAAATAGATAACTGCTTGGAATTTTAAAATTACTTTTCCAAATTTGTAAATTTGCTTTTCCCAATGACTAGTGAAATGACATAGCTTTGTTTGTTAAGTGATGTGGTTTGTTTGTTCTTGTTTTGTTTCAAAGATATTAAATCACCTTCAAAATGCTTGAAACTTTTTTGGTTTTCTTGCAAATTACATCATATGTTTGGAGGTAGGAATACTAGTATTATTGCTATATTAAGCTTAACAAGGTGACATTGAAAGTGCCAATGCCACATTTTTCTTTTCTTTCACTCCATTACCTTATGTAATGAACCAAAGTAGAGCTCTCCAGTCTTTTCTTATATTTATTATTTTTTTGAATTCCTGATTAGGATGTTATCAATGCACACTGCCATATCTGGAATTCTAGAAAGCAGAGGTTCATAAAACTTTGGACTATTCAAAGAAACAGAAATTCAGACTGGAAGAATTTACTTAGCAAATTCAATAGAAAAATTACTATCAAGAGGAGTTGGGAGAAACAAATGCACTTTCTCAAATGTGCCATCTTAGAAATCACCTAATCTCATTGTTAAACATGCAGATTCAATGGTCTTCGGTGAGCCCTGTCGTCTCTGTGTTTAATAAATACACAGGCCTTCCTATGAACAGGTAAGTTTGATAAACACTGAAACAGAATCAGCAATAGATTAGCGTGGTAAGAACATGTTTGTATAAGTCTGCATGACTGAATCAGGGCCACGTTTATGATCATACACATCAAATATGAGTGAGTCTTAGGTTCTTATTCATAATATATCTATAGACTGTAAAAATCTTAAAGTCAACTTTATTTAGAATATAGTTTACATACAATCAAATGTATCCAGTTTAAGTATATCTTTGGATGAATTTTGTTTCTGTAAAGTTCTAGTAATGGAATAATTGCTGCATATTAATTTTTGAAAAAATATTTATTACTCTTTCAAACATTGAAAATAATTCTCTATTTGATATAAAAGTAGAATGCCTCAGAGAATGCATCAGAATATCTGTTTCTGTTGCCAGCATCTAGTAGTTTGACTATTTTGATAATATAAATGTATACCTTCAAATCTAATGGATTAGTATGGTATAAACAAATAATTTCCTATGAGGCTTTTACGTATCTTTCCTTCAACGTTGAGTTAAAGCTCTACACTTGAAGATGTTATATTGAAAGGCAAAACATCCAATATTTACGTTGTAGTTATTGTAATCTTGAAGAACATGTGACAATCCTAACAATTCTGTCACAGGAACTGAAGAATACTGTAATGAGCATCTTTATAAATCAGTCAGATACCTTTCTTTTATCTTACATTTGGAGAAATTTATGAGTACTTTTGCCAATACTATAGAATTCTAGGTATTATTGCTTTCTTATTTCAGAAATTATATAACTCCACAATCATTTAGAATACTCAATACATTGTTCAATACGTTTTGTGAACTAAATAGGTTAATAGAGGGTACATAGTTCTATGAAGCATCAATAAATTAAGATCTTTACTCACCAAGCTTATTCAAAATCAGAACACACTACTAACAATTATGTGATTTATGGCTTTATTTCATTTATATTTGCTTAATACATAAAATTCAACATGAATTTTCTTCGATCCATTACATAGATATTCTTTACTTATTTTGTTTTGTCAACTGCTACATAAGTTCAGTAGTTATATACATGTTCTAACTCAATGACTAAAAATGCTCAGAACATCTTGCATTATTTTTCTAATATAAGTTTTTAAATTCTTGTTAAAACTTGGAAGAAGGGAATGCGTTTGAGTGATTCATTTTGTCCTCAAACAAATGTTGTCTATTGATCATCCTGGAGTGTTATTTATTTCATTTCATAATCTTTTACTTAAATCATATTTTACCTGAATAAAAAGAATTCTTTTTACAGTTCACTACAACTGTTCTTTCTATGATTTTTTTCTATTCTAATCTTTAATAATGCTATTATACTATGTTTCTTTGTACATCAGTGAGGTGCTAACACTTTTTTTTTAGTAAAGAACACTGCTATTTATTCCCTTTACATTGCTCTCTTCATTCAAATAACTATGATTTATAATTAATGCCCCAAGAATCAAAGACAAAATTAAATCCTACTTATTTTAATTTTCAAATTATTTTGATAAATACTGCTTTTTAAAAAGGGAGATAGTAAAATATACAATAAAAATGAGTGATAAGAGGTTTCAGCTTTCATTGCTATAAGACAATTATAGGTTAGTAAGAAGCTCAGTCAATACGCCCACCCCCTCATCTCACTGGGGCACTAAGGTAGTGGCGGGGGTGGGGTGCAGGGGGGGGGGAAATGGGGGTGTGGCCAGAGCCTCCATGGCTCCCAGGTACAGAGAGAGGCCTGCTGAAAATGACTGAATATAAACTTCTGGTAGATGGAGATGGTGGTGTAGGCAAGAGTGTTTTGAAGATACAGCTAATTCAGAATCACTTTGTGGATGAATATGATCCACAAAGTGATCATATAAAATCCAATATGAGGATTCCTACAGGAAGCAAGTAGTAATTGATAGAGAAATTTGTCTCTTGGATATTCTTGATGTGGCAGATGAAGATGAATACAGTGCAATGAGGTATCAGTACATGAGGTCTGGGGAGGGCTTTCTTGGTGTATTTACCATAAATGATACTAATCACATGAAGCTATTATCAAGAACAAATTAAAAGAGTTAAATAAAGACTCCGAAGATGTATCAATTGTCCTAATAAGAAATAAACATGAGTTGCCTTCTAGAACATTAGACACAAAACAAGCCCTGGATTTAGCAAGAAACTACCAAATTCTTTTTATTGAAACATCTCCAAAGAAAAAGACAGGGTATTGATGATATCTTCTATATATTAGTTTGAGAAATTTGAAAACAGAGAAAGTAGGAGTGAAGATTGTAAAAAGAAGTCAAAGATAAACTGTAAAATTATGTAAATACAATGTGTACTTTTTTTCTTAAGGCATACTTAAGTAAATGGGGTAATATTTGTAATAACACTAAATTATTAACATTTGTTTTAATATTATCTAATTGTTTTCCTAGTCCATGCAAACTGTTAACTTTTATCTTTAATGCTTATTTAAAATGACAGTAGAATTATTTTTCACTCCAAGTGGCAGTAATCCCTGAGTTTTGGTATTTGAACTAGCAATGCCTCTGAAAAATAAACTGAATACCTGAGATTTCTGTCTTGTGGTTTTGGGTGCATGTAGTTGATTACTTCCTATTTTTCTTATCAATTGTCAACGATGGTGTGAAACAAATAATGAAGTTTTCAAATCATCTCCATTCTGTATTTTGTCTAGTCACATAAATAAATTAATTACTAATTATAAGTTCAAGTGAAATTTTATGATTGTTTTAGTGAAATATTGAGGGTATAAAAATTTGTGAGCAAAAACAAAGACCACATGATTCTTTCAATAGATGCAGAAAAAGCTTTTGACAAAATTCAACACCCTTTCATGATACGAACACTTAAGAAAATAGGCATCGAAGGGACATACCTAAAAATGATACAAGCCATATATGACAGACCCATAGCCAACATCATACTGAATGGGGAAAAATTGAAATCATTCCCACTTAGAACTGGAACCAGACAAGGCTGCCCACTATCTCCACTTCTGTTCAACATAGTGCTGGAAGTCTTGGCTACAGCAATCAGACAGGAAAATGGAATTAAAGGTATCCAAATAGGGGCAGAAGAGATCAAACTTTCACTGTTTGCTGATGATATGATATTATATCTAGAAAACCCCAAAGATTCAACCAAGAAATGCCTGGAACTGATCAATGAATTTAGTAAAATCTCAGGATACAAAATCAATACACAGAAATCAGAGGCGTTCATATATGCCAACAACAATCTAATTGAGAACCAAATCAAAGACTCAATTCCCTTCACAATAGCAACAAAGAAATTAAACTACCTAGGAATATACTTAACCAAGGAGGTAAAAGACCTCTACAGGGAGAACTATGAAACACTGAGGAAGGAAATAGCAGAGGATGTAAACAGATGGAAATCCATACCATGCTCGTGGATCGGCAGACTCAACATCATCAAAATGTCTATACTACCCAAACTGATCTACAGATTTAATACAATACCTATTAAAATCCCATCAGCATTCTTCACAGATATAGAAAGAATAATTTTAGGCTTCGTATGGAACCAAAGAAGACCCTGAATATCAAAAGCAATTTTAGGCAACAAAAACAAAATGGGAGGCATTAATATGCCGGATATCAAACTATACTACAAACCTGTAGTAATTAAATCAATATGGTATTGGCACAAACATAGGAATATTGATCAGTGGAACAGCTGTGAGAATCCTGATATAAAACCATCCTCATATAGCCATCTAATCTTTGACAAAGCAGACAAAAACATACGCTTGGGAAAAGAATCCCTTTTAAATAAATGGTGCTGGGAAAACTGGATAGCCACCTGTAGAAGGGTAAAAACAGGACCCACACCTTTCACCTCTCACAAAAATCAACTCACGCTGGATAACAGACTTAAACCTAAGGTATGAAATGATTAGAATTCTAGAGGAAAAAGTTGGAAACACTCTCCTAGACATCGGCCTAGGCAAAGAGTTTATGAAGAAGTCCCCAAAGGCAATCACAGCACCAACAAAAATAAATAAATGGGACATGATGAAACTACAAAGCTTCTGCACAACCAAAGAAATAGTCATGAAAGTAAACAGACAACCTACAGAATGGAAGAAAATTTTTGCATACTATGCATCCGATAAAGGACTGATAACTAGAATATACTTAGAACTCACGAAAATCAGGAAGAAAAAATCAAATAACCCCATTAAAAAGTGGGCAAAGGACTTGAACAGAAACTTTTCTAAAGAAAACAGAAGAATGGCCAACAAACATATGAAAAAATGCTCAACACTTCTAATCATCTGGGTAATGCAAATCAAAACCACAATGAGATATCACTTAACTCCAGTGAATATGGCCTTTATCATAAAGTCTCCGAACAATAAATGCTGGCGTGGATGGGGAGAGAGAGGAACACTTCTACACTGCTGGTGGGACTACAAACTAGTTCAACCTCTGTGGAAAGCAATATGGAGATACCTTAAAGTGATACAAGTGAATCTACCATTTGATCCAGCAATCCCATTGCTGGGCATCTACCCAAAAGATCCAATGACACTCTACAAAAAAGACACCTGCACTCGAATGTTTATAGCAGCACAATTCATAATTGCAAGGCTGTGGAAACAGCCCAAGTTCCCATCAATCCAAGAATGGATTAATAAAATGTGGTGTATGTATACCATGGAGTACTATTCAGCTCTAAGAAACAATGGTGACATAACACATCTTATATTTTCCTGGTTAGAGCTGGAACCCATACTATTAAATGAAGTTTCCCAAGAATGGAAAAACAAGCACCACATATACTCACCAACAAATTGGTATTAACTGAACAGCACCTAAGTGGTCACATAGGTACTACAGTAATAGGGTATTGGGCAGGTGGGAGCGGGGAGTGGGGCGGGTGTATACATATATAATGAGTGAGATGTGCACCATCTGGGGGATGGTCATGCTGGAGACTCAGACTTGTGGGAGGAGGGGGGGAAATGGGCATTTATTGAAACCTTAAAATCTGTACCCCCATAATATGCTGAAATAAAAAATAAAAAAGAATAAATAGCCTTCAAGAGTGAAAAAAAAATTGTGGGTTTCCTGTTGCCTAATCTAGTCATCATGTCCTATAGTTTGTAATCCTTAATGAATGTACAATTACACTGTTCACAAAGGTTTTCTCCCCCTTCCACTGTTTTTAATGTCACTTTCCAAAAAGTATATATTTTTTCTATGAAAAGAAAAAGTGAAAAAAACACAAGGCAATGGAAAATATTAAAAGGCCATTTCCTTTCTATAGCAGATAAATTACTATAAGACTACTAATAACTTTTCCTGTTAAAGCAGACCTACTGTGAAATAGATATTATAGCAACCATTTTGGGAGTATATTTGTATGCTACTAAATTTTTATAATAATTAAAAAAATGTTAACATGCATAAAAAATTCTCATGGGAATTAAATGTAGTCTCCCTCTGTCAGATTGCTCTTTCCTAGCATAACTTTAAATATTTTATTGAACTGAAGTCTTTGAAAATAGTTTTAATTCTACTAGTGATATTATGTACTATTTATGCCTATTATAGCTTAGTATATGTTGAAGAAACCAAGGTTGCAAGGCCAAGACCTGTGTGAACCTTTGAGCTTCATTGAGAGTTTCACAGTATGAACTGCATCCCTATAATCATCCAGTATTTTCATGCATTGGTTGGCCAAAATGGGGACTAGGAGAGAGTTTGGGTAGCTTAACAAGATGCAGTCTCGCCATGTGGTGGTCCTACTGACAAATCAAGAGCATCACTTTCTTTAAAAAAAAATAAAATAAAAACAAACTTTTTGTAAAAGAAATTACTTTTAAATATTAACTTAAAAGTTGAAATTTTGGTTGGGGTGGAAGGTTGCCAAGGAGCGGGGAGGAGGAGATGGGTATATACATACCTAATGGGTGCAGGGTGCACCATTTAGGGGATGGACATGCTTGAAGCTGTGACTCTGGTGGGGCAAAGGCAATATATGTGACCTAAATGTTTGTACCCCTCTAATATGCTGAAATTAAAATAAAAAAAAAACAATGAAATGAAAACGTTTCAAAATCTCTAGGTTTGGGTAGTTCTTTTAATGGTGGCTAAATTAGTATATTTTAATTTTAAAACCTGATCTATATTTAAGAATATCTAATGCTTAAAAATTAATTAGCATTAATAAAGACAGTCCTTTTGATGCATATAAAATGTTACTTAATTTGAAACGTTTGAAGTGAAATAATGTGGTAAGGTGAAAATATTACTGGACTGGGAGGAAGGTGATTTAGATTCTAGATATGTGTCTTAGAACTCTGATTTTGGGCAAATCACTTACTATTAATGCTACTTCTTCATGTTAAAAGAAGTCACCTTAAAGGCTTTATCTAACTTTATAACTATGTGATTTGATTTACATTCAGTTTACCTAAGGATACACCTGTTTGTTAAGTTCAGCACAATTTGTAACTTTTTACAGTCATTACAATCTTCAGTACAAGTCTTTGACAAAATTGTGCAAGAGTTGAAGTTTATATTTGAATGTCCATTTTTCAGTTTTAAGACTCCTCTCCCATATTAACTTCATCTTGCCATGCTACACTTCCACATGCCCTGTGACTTGATGTAATTTTTTTAATACTCTAATTCCCCTAACTTCAAGATTTATTGCTGCTATGGATATATCCATTAAAGTTTACCATTAAGTCATATTGAAATGCCCCACATCTTGTTTCTTCAGGGCTAAAAATAATCTGAGAAATGTCATGTTGGGGAGATGACCTAATAGCCAAATTTCAGGGGGTGGCTGTAATAATTTAATCTTGATCCTTTGACCATCATCTCTATGCTGCCTGGTCCATTAGTGATTAAGTAGGAATTTTCAAACCTGGTATGAGTAGACAGAACCCTATCCAGTGGAAGGAGAATTTAATAAAAGTAGTATTAAAAGAATTCCTTGAGTACTCTGCAACTAGGTCTAGCCCTGATAACACAGATACATTCCATTGTTTTAATAACTAAAAATATTCTTACAATAAAACATAATGTAACATGTAATTAATGCTTACTTTTTGCATAATTCATTTTTTTCAACAAATATTTATTGAGTGCCTTACAGATGCCAGATGCCAGCTACTGCACAAAGCACTGGAGATATAATGTCCCCAAACAAGAGACATAACCCCTGTCCTTGTGTAGTGCTAGAGTGGCCTGTAATGTCTTGGTAAGGCCTTTGGTGCATGACCCAGAGATAACACGATGTGTATTTTAGTTTTGTTAAGAGGGGATTCAGTCTTAAGGTTTCTTCTAGCTCTAAAATACTGTTTTGCTATGGTTCCAATACAATTGTTTAATCAAGCTACTTTATATAAATCTTTATTTCATTGTTTTAAAGAAGTATGCTTGATTGTATTGTATTTTTTTTTCATTTGGCATAACTCTGAGACTCTATTGGAACAATTATAGTACACATTAAGTTGTATGTCAGATACTAATATTAAAATTCCCAGAGGTGTAATATTCTAGTTTACTTTTTGTATAAGTAATTTAAGCACACTTTCAAAAATTAAAAAAAAGAAAAAAACACCTCTTTTAAGTTATGTGATCACCACAAAGTTTATGTTAAGAACAATTTAAGAAAAATCTATGTGTGTACTTTCTCTTTATATTGGTATTAAGGAAATTCTGTTTGAGAATGTACCCTATGATGTTGTAAATAGGTTACTAAATTAATCAAACAACAAATATAGTCTTTTTCATCTATAATAGTCTGTAATCTCGAACCATATCACAACCTTTCTGAACCTCAGTTTTTTCATTGGCACTGCTAAGAGATATGTACTACTTTTATTTTCATGTTCTAAATTATGAAACTGAAGCATAAATAGGTTGACTAACTTGTTAGGGACACAAAGCCATGAAATAATAGAGTAAGAACTGAATCTGTCACCCCAAAGTCCAAGACCTGATTTACTATGATAAGCAGTCTGTCAGGAAAATAAGATTTTTATCTTTGCTTCATAGATAAGGTAAAGTGTGACAAAGAAAAATTAGGGTACTTATATGGTCTATGAATGTAAAAGCTGAGACTTGTGTACAGAGCTAATGCTACCTAATTCTGATTCTATTTTTTCCTTTGTACCAAGCAGGCTACCAAAGTGAATGCCTCATGAAGCTCAGCTGTAGTAAGAAGGAAAAGACCCTAGAGACAATGGCTGGGGTGTGTGTGTATGTGTGTGGGATATATATATATATATATTCAAACATTATAGACATCTAGTTCTTTTCTAGGAGGCAATTACTATTATCAGTGGCTTCCAGAGATATTCTATACATTTACAAATATATATACATACATATTTTATAAATAAATGGTATATTCTATGGCCACTATCTTCCTCCTAACCTTTTTCCCTTGGTGGTCCTGCCATATAAGCCACTACATATCTGCCTTTCTTTTAAAGTGCTGTGCAATATTCTGTTTTATATTGTAGAGATCGTTCAGCGTCTCTACCAGTGTCATGGAGCAACAAAGAATGCTCCAGACCACAATCTCAGGCTGAAAAAGGAGGAGAGACTCTTTTCATTTCAAAGAACTCTTGAACCTCTTCAAATCTCCACATTTATTGTAGGGAAAGGTATATGTGTTTACAGTAAAGAACATATAGATAAAATTTTTGGTGTCATATGGTAAGCATATTGTTCTAAACAAGTCTATTTAGTGATATACATTAAACTTATAATTATCTTGTTATTTCCTTGTTGCTCCTTAAGGCCATAAAGGAAAGGGCAGGGACCCAACACCAGTCACGCTTCCATACATTCCAAAGCCTGCTGTGTGTAGCTGGCTGATAACAATCATATTCCAAGTCCTGTTTGCAGGACTGTCAGATATCCACTGTTCTCACGTTCCAAAGCTTGCTGTATGCAGCCAGCTGATAACAATCATATCCTAAGTCCTGTTTGCAGGACTGTCAGATATCCACCTTTCTCATGTTCCAAAGCCTGCTGTATGCAGCCAGCTGATAACAATCATATCCTAAGTCCTGTTTGCAGGACTGTCAGATATCCACCTTTCTCACATTCCAAAGCCTGCTGTGTGCAGCCGGCTAATAGCAATCATATTCCAAGTCCTGTTTGCAGGACTGGCAGATATCCACATTTCTCACAGTCCCTTTATCCAGGCCTTTATGCCTTTTCTAATATCCTTTACATATATGTGCACCATAACTTAACTAGTTACAAAATATTGAACTTATAGATTCTTTTCATATTTTGCTATTATAAACAAAACTGTAGTGAATAAACTACATCTTTGTGTATACAATTTTAAATGTAGGAAAAAGACCTATGGGCAATATTTCTGGGTCAACAAACATATACATTTTTAATTTTAATAGATATTTTAAAATGGCCACTTACCAAGGTGATAGTAATTTCCTACCCAACTGCACATATAAAAAGGACTGTTTTCTGTGCATTCTACATCACAGTGTTATCCAAGTATCTTATTGCTTGGGGTGAATGATCTGGCAGTTTTAATATTTATATCTCCTATTATGAGTGAGTTAATTTTCTAAGAGCTATTTTTTTCTGGGTAATGATAGTTGATACCTTTTGTTATTTTTTTGATTAGACCAATGGTCTATTTTTTATTTGATTTGTAAGAGATTATGTTAATTCCAGAAAATCACCTTTGGTGTTGGATCTAAATTACCAAAATTTTCTTAATTTGTCATTTAATATTCTTTTTGTTAAGGGTATTTTGAACTAATGAGAACATTTAAATTTGTATATATTTAATTTATCAATATTTTATCTTTTTAGCTTCTGAGTTTTGAAACATTTAGATACATTCCCTATTGAGTGCTTGTTTTAAAAAAGAAGAGAATATATAAGAACATTTCATGTGTTTTCTTCTAGTATTTTTATAGATTGATTTTTATGTTAAAATTTTCAGATCACCTAGGATTTATTTTGGTTATGTATGCCAAACATTATTTGTTTCTCCAAAACTACCCATTTCTCCTAGCATTCTTTATTGAATAATCTTTTTTTACCACTGATTTGAAATACTAATTTTGAGGTCCAGAGATCTTTTAAATAGTATTTGATAGGCTTTTAAAAAGTCATCTGCCTCCTGTTACTCATATTTAACACATATCAGGAAGACATTGTAATACTTCATAAGCCTTGACTTAACTTGGAAGCAATAATGGATCGGCTAGACCATATTTAATTGTTTAGGTAAGTGTTTATTTTAGTGCAACCTCTGTAAGCAAGATGTAGATAATGATTAGGGATAAAGAGAAAAGGCAAATAATTTCAGCCAGCAAGAAAACTTAACCATTAAAAATTTTAAAAGATGCCTTAGTAATACACTGACAGTTATCTCCTCCTTAGGAAGAGTCAGTAATTCAAATAAACATTATAGTTGGTATATGAAAATTCACAAGATTTCTAAATATAGCTTTTATTAGAGTATCTGAAGGTGGATGGGAGTCTTAGATATGCTTAGGCTATACAAACACTCCTGGATATACAACAATATTTACCATTTACATGCACTCCTTTTTTATTTTTATAGATGTAATGGGTAGAAGTAGAGGTTTGCTATGTAGATATATTGCACAGTGGTGAAGTTTTGGCTTTTAGTTTACTAATCAGCCAAATAGTATACATTGTACCCAATAGGTAATTTTTCATTCTTCAACCTCCTCCCACCCTCCCACCTTTTGGAGTCACCAGTGTCTATTATTCCACTTTGTATGTTCATGGATACCCACTGTTTAGCTCCTACTTATATGTGAAAACATACAATATTCGACTTTGTTTTTAAATTATTTCACTTTGGATGAAATAACTTCTATCCATGTTCTATCCGTGTTGCTGCAAAAGACATGATTTCATTCTTTTTAATGGCTAAGTAGTATTTCATGGTATATATTCCATATTTTCTTTATCCAGTCATCTGTTGATGGACATGTAGGTTGATTCCACAACAGCTATTGTGAATAATGCTGAGACAAACATGAGTGCAGGCATATTTTTTACATAATGAATCTTTTCCTTTGGATAGATAACCTACAGTGGGATTGCTGGATCGAATGGTAGTCCTGTTTTTAGTTCCTTGAGAAATATCCATACCATTATATTTTCCATACAGGTTGTGTTAATACACATTCTCATTTACAGTTTGTGTTTCCTTTTCTCTGTATTCTCTCCAACATCTGTTGTTTTTTGACTTTTTAGTAGTAGACATTCTGACTGGTGTAAGGTCTCACTGTGATCTTAATTTGCATTTTTCTGATGATTAGTGATGTTGAACATTTTTTCATATGCTTTTGCTGCTTATATGTCTTCTTTTGACAAATGTCTGTTGCTTCTTTTTCCCATTTTTAACGAGGTTATTTTTTTTTTCTTGGTGTGTTCCTTGTAGATTCTAAGTATTAGCCCTTTGCCAGATGTATAGTTTGCAATTATTTTTTAATTCTGTAGATTTTCTTTCTTTTGCAGTGCAGAGCTCTTTAGTTGATTTAAGTCCCATTTGTCTACTTTTGCTTTTGTCATCTTTGCTTTTGAGGACTTAGTCATAAATGCTTTGCCTAGACCAATGTCCAGAAGTTTTTTCTAGGTTTTCTTATAGGATTTTATGTTTAAGTTGTTACATTTAAATCTTTAACCATCTTGAGTTAATTTTTGTATATGGTGAGAGATATTGTTGTTTCATTCTTCTGCATATGGCAATCCAATCTTCCCGGCATCATTTATCAAATAGGGTGTCCTTGCCCTGTATATATCATTGTCAACTCTGTTGAAGATTGGGTGGTTGTAGGAATGTGACTTTATTTCTGGATTCTCTATTCTATTCCTTTGATCTATGTGTCTATTTTTATAACAGTACCATGCTATTTTGTTTACTATAGCTTTCTACTTATAATTTGAAGTCAGGTGATGTGATGCCTCTAGCTTTGTTCATCTTGCTGCAAATTGATTTTACTATTATGACTCTTTTTTGGTTCCATATGAATTTTAGTACTGTTCTTCTAATTTTGTGAAAAATGACGGTAATTTGATAAGAATTGTTGTCTTTACTTAATTCAAAAGCTGTCACTTCCTTTTCACATCTCTAGTCTCTGTGGTTGACAGTGATGAAATATGCCTTACTTGACAAAGTTTCTTATTGGAAACTAGCCTTCATTATGACATGTGATCCCTGCATGTACACTGTCATTATGAAGATAATGTATCCTTATAAATAAAACTGACCTGATGAACTCTGGACCTCCACCCACGTAATTCAGATAGTGCTAAGTAGCTTATTAATGCCAACATTGTACATGAACTCATCATATATTATTTAAAATATAAGATAGGTTAAACTCCAAAGTTATTCATGCTTTAATACAAAGAACATGGCCTTCAGAGATAGAAACCTTTGGCTCTCCCACTTGACTGTGGACATTGAACTTCCTCTTCTCCACCTATAACTCTAAAGCAACTGCTCAGTTTATGTGTTTTTTTTTTCTTTTGGGAATCAAATTAAATAATAAGAAAAAAATATGGCACAGTGTTTTATATAAAGGCTTAGAAATGTGAACTCACTTTCCTTTTTTCTCCTTCACTGGAAATCATTTTCATTACATAATATCAGATGTTTCATTTAAACTAAGAACTTTGTTCTAACAACTCTCCCAACATATTATTATCATTTTAAAGTTTTTATGTCTTAAAATCATTTTCTACAGAACCTACTTTTTTCATGAAGATTTCTTTTTACTTTTAGAGCAAGATAACTTTATAAAGTGACTCGAAATATCTAAAATATTCCTAGTAATTGATTTTATTTCAATCAGTGTGTGAATTTTTTAAATAAAAGGTCAACACAAGGTAGAGTCATATAACATTGTACATTTTCAATTGTTAAAGGACTTCTTTGAATCTTACTATTTTTCTTTGTGTTTTGAATGCTATGATCTTTCCATGTCTATGTTACATGACTTTTGGTCATTTGCCTTCACAGATTTCTCTTCCTTTGGCTGCTTTTCTTAAAATTATTTTGTTATTAGTGATATTGAAAGAGAAAATATAGGCTCATGATATCTCAAAAACTTCACTGGGGCTTGTTGGCATTACGTGGAGTACTGATGTTATAATAATAGAAAAGATTTGTTCCAAATAAATAGCATGTATATACCTCTTCTCTAGCTCAGTGACCACAAAATACTAAAAATAAATTTAATCTGATTTAATTGCAGATTCTTATTTCTTGCTTAATGCAGAAAATATGAAATGTTATTTATCACAAAAACACATATAGAAGGAGATATAATTTAAATTTACACCTTCCCACATCCAGCTTTATTTAGGACTTCTTTTCTTATATTCTCTTGTGTCCTGAGGCTAACCTTGAAACAAAGGAAATTGCAATTTAAAAAAAATGAATATACTATTTATTTTACATAATTGGCTTCCATTCTTGATTTCTGGAGTTAGACTTTAGGACAAAAATGTAGTTCTGTATGATTAAAATTATCTTATTATTTAGTTATCAATAGATCTGATCTGCCGATCTCTCTTCTTGTCATAATTCTCATGTGCAATCTTTGTTTCTATTATTATCCCAGTCACATCTGACCCACATCTGTGGTCTTTCTAATCCATAAGTGCTCAAGCAATAGTAATTGTCTTATTCAATGTCTATTCCTGCCAGCATTCCTCAGTCATCCTAACTGCAAAACTTGTCATAATGGTTAGCAGGCATCAGTAGGCATATTATCACTAGGGTGATAGAATAAAAAGAAAGTAAAAGGATTAGTGAGCCAGAAAGGATAATTGCACCCTTGTAAAGGGCAGATACATAGAAATAAGAACAGGAATGGGGAGGAGGAACTCATGTATTTGAGGTTATTTTGTTTACCTCAGATAGGTGGATCTAAAAAGATTATTTTTAACACTATTCTGTAAATGTGCACAAACTCAGATTATACACAAATAAGAATTTCTTAGTTTTAGATCTAGTATTTTATTTTGGTAGCAAAAGACAGTAAGTGTTGAAAAGTAATATTTATCTGAGATGGGAAAATTAGATCTCATAGATGACAGAGCTTTAGTTACAATAAAACTTATTGTATTCATGAGAGGACTGAGGCGAATGTGAAATGACTTGCTCAGTCTCAAATTTAAGTTATCCAGTAGCTTAGCAAGATCTGTCTCCTAGACCAGTGTTCAGTCACCTGATACGATAGCCAGTTGCCATAGGTATAAGATTTGGTGATGTTAACCATCCCAGATTTATGATGGTTTCAGAAATAAACACACGAACAAAGGAACAAACAAGTAAACCTCACAATTCCTGAAATGTTATTACATGAAGAAAACATTTAATATCATATTGATAAATCATTATCTTCATTTAACAGATATTTATTGAGCACCTACTATGTTGAAACCTTTATATAATCTTCTGGAATCAGTATCAAAGGCCACTTACATATTTTCATGTTTTCCGAAACCTTTATTGCCTCTCTTTTGTCTTTGGCCAAATATCAAAGTTATGTTCTCTTTTGTATATGTTATTTAAAATATTATCTTTTTAAATCCAAATTCAAGTAAAATTCAGAGATATTAAGAAATTAGCTATAATTTACTCTCTCTGGGTTTCCCTTTCTCCCAATTGATTAGTTAGTCTTCTGATATTTCTAGGAAAATTTGAGTGGTTTCAATTTATTTTCACTTGACCTACCAGTTATTTTTATGGACATTTGTACTCATTTCCTAAATATAGTCATATTCTACATAACAACATTTTAGTCATCCTTGAACCATATATACAATGATATTCCCATAAGATTATAATGGAGCTGAAAAATTCCTATTGCCTAGTGATGCCATAGCCATTACACTGCATTATTTATGTGTTTGTAATGGTTCTGGTGTAAAAAAAAAAAAAAAAAACTTACTGCACTGCCAGTCATGTAAAATTATAGCACCTATAATCATGTATAGGTTAATCCTTAATAATGATAATAATCCTTAATGATAATATCCGACTATGTTACTGGTTTATGTATTTACTCCACTATAATTTTTATCATTATTTTAGAGTGCAAACCTTCTCCTTACAAAAAAAGTTTACAATAAAACAGTGTGCAGCAGCCTCATAAAGTGTGCTTATTGCATCTTTTGATTGTATTATTTTGTTTTGTGTTTGATTTAATCTCATGTGGTTTTATTCATCATGGTTCCTAGGCATACAAAATCCACTGCTAATGTTGCCAGTAAGAGGCCATACTGAGTGATTGACCTGAACACAAAATTAAAAGTGATTAAGGACTGTGAAGGTGGAAAGGTAGCGATAGTTATTGTTCGCCAGTCAGGTATGTTCCATTCCACACTAGCTACCATCTTAAAAAAGAAGAATCACGTGGTAGAAACTGTTAAAGGATCTGATTCATTGAAGGCAATGGGACTAACAAAAATCTGAGAAGAACCTATATGAAATATAGAGAAACTTCTAATGACCTGGTTTGAAGACCAGACATGGAAGAGGATTCCTCTTACCATCATGACAATCATGGCCAAAGCAAAGAGTTTACTTGCAATGTTGAAAGACAATGCTAGACCCCATTATGATGTCAAATTTATTGCTGGCTCTGGATGGATGGGCTGATACAAGAATCATAATTTTTACATAATGTGAAAGTGAGTAGTGAGTCTCTCAGTGCTGATGTGAAGGCATTTTTTAAAAAAAACTCTAGATAAACTGATTGTGGAGAAAAAAATTACTTGCCAGAACAAATCTTGAATATGGACAAAACCTCCCTATGCTGGAAATGGATACCTAAAAGAACTTTCATCTATAAAAAGGCCAAGTCAATGACAAGTTTCAAGGCTTTTAAGGACAAATTAATAGTCTTGCCTGGGGACAGTGTTTCAGGCTACACATTGAAATCTTTTGTGATCTGGCATCCTGAGAACCTCAGGGCATTCAAGCATGTCAACAAACACATACTGCTAGTGCACTAAAGGAGCAGTAAGAAGTCATGGATGACACAGCTCCTCCACCAAAATGCCCTGCTGAATTGCTATGCTGGCCAAATGAAGAAGTATTATTTATAGAGTAACATATCTTTCAAGATTTTCCTTATTGTTGGTAATGATCCTACACATCCTCCTTTTATTGGTGATCTCCATCCCAATATCAAAGTGGTGTTTCTCATTCCAGGACAGGATGGCTAGAGTGGGCTGGAGTTGGGTATTTCCCTTCCCCAAGGTCAGTTAGGCTTTAAACTTTTCTAATAATTTAGCCTCTGGTAAAATAGCTTCACTTGAGAGCAGGCCCTGTTAAGAACAGAAATACGAAATACGCTCTAGCATATTTCAAAATATTTATTATTCCCTACTCCTGCTAAAAACATGAAGAGATTTATCATCATTATTCATGTTGAGCTTCTAGAGTTAAAATGAACAAATGATTGCCTCTCCACCTATGACTGAGTCCCCTAGGAGTTTTTAGAACTCAGAGTGGTGACACTGAGCCTCCAGGAATTTACAGCTCATTTTTTTCTACTCTGGCACTGGCTCCTGTGGAGCTTTCTGCTTTATTAAGTTGTAATCCTTTGTATCCATCTGCTTATTTCTCCACTTTTGGGGACAGCCGTTTGCCCTGTGACCTTACTTCTTCGATGAATCTAAGAAGAGTTGTTGGTTTTTCAGTTTGTTCAGCTTTGTATTTGTTGTTATAATGTCGTGACAACTTCCATGCTCTTTATATGCCAGAATAGAAAGCAAACATTGAGTATATGTGTTTTAATGCTTAGAAACCTCACTTAAAAAGTTGTAGAAAGAAATGTACTCAAATATGTAGTAAATAAGTGAAAAGAGATGCTAAAAATGTTTTAAAAAGTTAAAAAGAAAGCAAGAAAAGAGAAACACATAAATGAAAACCTGAGGGAATAAACAGAAAACAAGCACTATACAGACAGTCCCTGATTTATAATGATTCAACATAATGATTTTTCAACTTTACAATAGTGCAAAAGCAATCTCTATTCAGTATCCTCCTCAATTTACAATGGGACTGTGTCCAGATAAAGTCATCCTAACATTTTGACTTAAGATATTTTGATAAGTTTATTTGGATGTGAACTCACTGTAAGTTGAGAAATATCTTTAATGGTATGCCTAAGCCCAACCCTGTCAATAATTATAATTAAATGTACAAACAGAAAAAAAGATAATAGAGAAAAGTAAGAAACCAAAGCTGATATTGTGAGAAGACAAATCAGTAGATAAATATCCAAACCAAAGGGAAAGAAAAAAGAGAGAGACAACACAAATTATTCATACCAGGAATGGAAGAGATGATATCACTAAGAACTCCATAGACATTAAAAGGATAATAAGGGAATGCTATGAGCAACTGTATGCACATAAATTAGAAGACTTAAATAGAATACACCAAAACTAAAAAATACTCATCCAGGTGAAATACATAACTTGAATAATTCTATAACTATTTAAGATATTGGAATTGTAATTAAATAATCATTTGAAAATAGTTTATAGTCCTAGACATTTAAACTGATGAATTCTACCAATTTATTAAAGAAGAAATAACATTAATTCTGCACCAGATAATCAAAGAAAACTTCCTAAGTGTTTTTTATGAGGCCAGCATGATCTTAACAGTAAAACCAGAAAAGTAGAGTACAAGCAAGGAAACTATATACTATGATCACAAAAATCCTCAACAAATGTTGAAAAGTTAAATCTATCAATATATACACATAACAGAAACAAAAACCCCAAAACTCTACATGCAAGTGAGGATTATCCCAGTAATGCAAGGCTAATTCAATATATAAAAATAAAATAACCTATGAAATTATTATGTAAATAATGCATTTGATAAAATTCAACGTCTATTCATAATAAAAACTCGCAACAAACTTGGAATAAAAGGAAATTTCTTCAATCTAATTGAAGTGTATACAAAAAAATCCACAGCTAACAAAAACCTGAAAGTTGAATGATTGAATAGTTTTATGTAATATAATGAACAAGGAAGGATATGTATTCTCACCATTCTTATTTACCATTGTTCTGGTAGTTCTAGCCAGTAGAGTAAGATAGGAAAAGAAAAGTCGTATACATTGGAAAAAGAAGAATGCAACTTTCCTATTCATAGATGATATGATTATCTACCTAGGAAATCCCAGGGAATCTGTTATGGTTAGTTTTATGTGTAAGTTTAGCTAGACTATATAGTATCCAGTTTTTCCATAAAACACAATGGATTCAATACTGTTGAAATTAATATCCCAGCAGGATATCTGTTGATATAAACAAGCTAATTCTAAATTTTATATGAATAGGCAAAGATAAATTTCTAGAAGGAATGATAAATGATAGTTATTCTGAAAACTAGTCAATTTCTTATTAATTGAAACATACACTTACCATAAAATCTCACAATTTTGCTCCCTGATTTACCCTAGACAAATGAAAACTTACATTCGCTCAAAAATGTGTACACACACACTATTTATAGAAATTCAATTCATAATTGGCCCAAACTGGAAACAATTCAACAGGTGAATGGATTAACAAACTGTGGTACATTTCATACAATTAAATACTATAGATCAATAAAAAGGAATGGAATATTAATATATACAAAAATGTGAATAAATATCAAGGGCATTTTGCTGGTTGAAAGATACTAGTTTTAAAAGGATACCTAGGGTATAATTCTGTTTTAAAGGTATTCCTGAAAATATAAAACTATAGAGATGGAGAAAGTTAGTGTTGGTCAAGATTTAGACATGGAGGATGATTTGATTGCAAAAAGGCAGCACAAAGGAGATTTTGGGAGTTGATGAATTGTTCATATCTTGATTGCAGTTTTGATTGCATAAATCTATACATGTGCTAAACTTCATAAAAGTGTATACTAATAAAAGACAATTTTAATGTGTTAATTTAAAAATACAAAATAGTGTAACAATGCTGTACCCTGGCACGCACAATCATCTTCTACTCTCTTCCCCACATAGCTCTTACTGTATTCTAATATACTATATAATACACTTACTTAACATGTTTGTTGTTTGTTGTCTATTACTTTCCATTGGAATATAAGCTCCAATGTATAAGGACAGAGATATTTTTCTTTTTCTTCTTACTGATTTAGGCCTAGTCCCTGAAAAGTGTGTTGCAAATAGTAGGTTTTCAGTAACTATTAGTTGAACAAATGACTGAAGACATTTTAGGATGTATTAAAAGGATGTTAAAATATATTCATTTTAATTCAAAGGACATATACATAATACAAAGGACATATGTATAGTTCATTGAAAACTGGGACTTTGTGTTCAAATATTTTCATCAAATATAATCACTATGAAGTAGGCAATTTAATGGAGGAGAATTAATTGTTATTGAACTTTGATCTTCTTATCACAGTGAACTTTGTATTGTTAATCAAATGGATTTTGTTTGTTTTTTTCTTGGTGGGAAGTTAGTTAAAGAAATTACAGATGTCTTTTCATGTTGTATTTTATGAAAATACATCAACTTCAAATATTTGATTATAATGTATAATACCGAAATTACAGCAATACAATTATATGGTTTTTTTCTCCAAGGCATATATAATTTTCTGAATTATAATGGTCAATGTTTGATTTTTTTCTTATACAATAAGGTTAATACTGCCTTTTTCAATATTTCATTCTTATAAATAATGTGCTCTCAATTATAATTCAATAAGTCTAGTTAGGGCTAGACTTTAGATTTTATACATACTATTGTAATTTTCTTTAGTTTCCAATCCTTCAATATTAAAGAACAGAAAAAAGTGCTTCTTTCCTCATACCTAAAGCATGGTACATATTCATCACTTATTCTACAATCAGTGAAAGTTTGACCAAATCTGTTGGTTATTACCAGAAAAACACAGTTTACTAACTAGAACAATATTTCATTTTTTAACATTTTTTAAATGATATAGAAATTTTTCCCATCTCAATAAAATACTCAAAAATATTTCACTAATACTTGTTAAAAACTTTGAAAACTCCACTAGTAAGCTTCTTTTCTTAACATTAAATTCTATGTCTTCAATTTGTAAACCTGTGTCTGATTCTACCAGGCAAATTTTAGCTACTCGGTTATAATTTATTCCTTCCAACCTTCTGGATAATACTCATTAATATTTTTGAGCAGAGTCTGTTCTCATTTAATTTCTGCCTCCTAGAATAAGATTTAGTGTATAGCAAGTGTTTGCCATGTGAAAGAAGAAATGCAAAAATGTAAAACAATACAATTTCCTATTTCTAGAAAATATTTATTTTAACATTGTTAGTTATTAACAATATTTTAAGTTTTAAATTAAAATAGAAAATATGGCAAATATTGATAGGTAAAAATCCCCATATACAAAAACTCTTTGGGAACTTCAGTATACTTTAAGAGGGTAAAAAAATGTTGTTTTACAAAAAGAATGTGCAGAAATCAGTAGTGTTTCTATACATCAGTAATAATTTTGCTAAGGAAGTAATCAAGGAGGAATCCTATTTATAATATGTACAAAACATAAAATAGCTAAAAATAAATTTAACCAAGGAGGTGAAATATCTCTACAAGAAAACCCACATACCTATGAAACAGAATGGAAAGAAATTTATGTTTCCTTAAAATTAAAGGATATTTAGTAACAAAAAATAAACACAAAAAAGTGTTATAAGAAGTAGGAAGTAATACTGATAAGATAAATCCATCACAACCCTGAACTAAAATTCTAGCCAATAGAAACATGATGCTAGAGAGTAGGGAGACAAAAGAGGAAAACAAGCATACTACAGAGATTAAAAGTAAAAACAAAAGAAAAGAAGAATAAATAAGCATTAGTGTGGATTTTATATCAAGAGCAACCACTAGAAAAACAAAATAAAAATGTATAAATTTTAACCCAATAAGAAAAAATATCTTACACCGATAGAAAAGAAAAATCTATTCAAATAAAATCTAGAAAGGAGAAAAAAAGAAACAAAAATACAGAAAATAAAAATATAAATTAAGATGCCAGAAATAAATTTAATATAACAGTAATTACAATATATATAAAAACAGATAATTTCAGATTAATTTAAAATAATAATCAATAGTATATTGAATTTAAAAGAAACTCTTGAAAAGAAAGGACAGACTTTGACAACAGAAAAATGAAGAGTATATAATTGGCAAATATTAATGAAACACAGTTGTGGTAACAATCCTAATACTTGAAAAATTAGGATGCAAAAAGCATCAAAAGAAAAAAATATGCTATATTACAGCAAAATAACAATAGCACAAGAAGATATAACTATAAGGTACTTCTAGACACCTCACAAAATAGCCATAGAATGTCTAATATAAAATTGACAGTATAGCAAGGAAAACAGATTGCATAAAATATATCTAAGGAATAGAACTATGGATTGAGCATGTGGAAAAGATAATTACATTTTACTTTAATTGTATGTATGTAAGGGCCTTTTTCTTTATTTTTTATTTCAGAATATTAAAGAGATATTAATGTTTTGATTATATGAATTGCTTTTGTACAAATTGAGTCAAAGTTATAAGTGTGTCCATCAACCAGATACTACACATTGTGAATTTAAACATTTGCTGTGAATTTACATGTCTCCTCCCTCTCCTCCCACCTGCTTGTTTTCCACTAAATTTTACTACCATATGTACACATGTGTGTTGATCTATTAGTTCCAATTTAGTAGTGAGTTCATGTGGTTTTTGTTTTTCCATTCTTGTGTTACTTCACTTAAAAGGATGGTCTCCAGTTCCATCCAGGTTGCTACAAAAAGTATTAGTTCATCATATTTTTACAGCTGAGTAATACTCCATGGTATACATATACCACATTTTATTAATCCACTCATATATTCATGGGCACTTGGGTTGTTTCCACAGATTTGTGATTGTGAATTGTGCTGCTATAAACATTCAAGTGCAAGTGTCTTTTTTATAAAATGTCTTCTTTTTCCTTTGGGTAAATACCCAGTAGTGGGATTGCTGGATCAAATGGTAGGTCTACGTTTAGTTCTTTGAGGTAATGAGGTAACTCCATAGAACTTTGCATAGAGGCTGTACTAGTTTGCAGTCCCACTGACACTGCATAAGTGTTCATTTCTTTCCACAACCACGCCAGGCATCTGTTGTTTGGGGACTTTTCGATAAAAGCCATTCATACTAGGGTTGGATGATATCTCATTGTGGTTTTTATTTGCATTTCCCTGATGATTAGATACGTTGAACATTTTTTCATAGGCTTATTGGTCTATCTTCTTTTGAAAAGCTTCGGATCATGTCTTTGTCCACTTTTAATGGGGTTGTTTGAAGTGTTCTTGCTGATTTGCTTGAGTTCTTTGCAGATTCTGGTTATTAGCCCTTTATAGGATATACAGCATGCAAATATTTTATTCCATTCTCTAGGTTGTCCTATTTGCTCTATTGATAGTCTCTTTGGCTGTGCAGAAGTTTTTTAATTTGATCAGGTCTCATTTATTTATTTTTGCTGTTGTGACCTCCTTTGGGTCTTCTTCATAAATTCTTTGCCTAAGCCATTATCTATAAGAGTTTTTCCAGTCTCTTCTTCTAGAATTCTTATAGTTTTATGCCTTATGTTTAAGTCTGTTATCCATTGTGAATTAATTTTTGTGAGTAGTGAGAGGTGCAGATCCTTTTCAGTATTCTGCATGTGACTATCAATTTTCCCAGTACCATTTATTGAATAGGGATTATTTTCCTCATCATACTTTTTTTCTGTTTTGTAAGTTCAGATGGCAATCCAAAGATGATTTTATATCTAGGTTCTCTGTCCTGATCTATTGGTCTATGTCTCTGTTCTTGTGCCAACACCATCCTGTTTTGGTTACTGCAGCCTTGAAGTATAGGTTGAAGTATGGTAGAGTGATGCCTCCTGATTTGTTCTTTTTGTGTAAGGTTGCTTTGGCTATTTGGGGTCTTTTCTGGTTCCATATGAGGCATAGGATTATTTTTTCTAGATCTACAAAAAATGATGTTGGTACTTTAACGGGGATTGCATTGAATATGTAAATCATTTTGGGTAGTATAGACATTTTAGCAATGTTGACTCTGCCAATTGGGCCAAGCATGATATATTTTTCCATTTCTTTACATTCTCTGTGATTTCCTTCCTCAGTGTACTCCACCATGGTCGAGTGGGCTTCATCCCAAAGATGTAAGTATGGCTGAACATATGCAAATCTATGAATGTGATTGACCACATAAATAGAAAAATAAAGACTGCATGATACTCTCAATGACATGAAAAAACATTTGACAAAATTCAGCACCCTTTTATTATAAGAGCTCTTAAGAAAATAGGCATAGATGGAATATACCTTATTATATATTATATATAATATATATTATATATAATATCTTAGCTCAGTATGATTCCAATTCCTTGTAAATTGTGTTGGAGTAATAGTTCAACTCAATGAAGAAAAACTACTAAATCCTCTTCAGTGTAGAAATAAGATATTTCTCTATCTCAGCAAGAATATATCAACCTCTTCATTTTGGGTTATATTTTTCTACTACTCTAACAGATGTAGTATTTTATTTATAACAACAAGATAATTATCTTTTCACACAATTACATAAGAATTTGAGTATGAACTAATAAGTCCAGAACTTTCAGAAACTTCATTTGAGGATTAATCCTCCACTTACTTTCAGACACTTCTTTACTGAATACTGACATTAATCATACAATATAAATTTCACAACATCCTTTGAGTTAGGCTCTCTTATTGACTCCAAATTACAGAAAACAAAATTTACATTAGAGTGATTAAACATTTAGGTGTATAATTTGTTATATATGCATTACCCTGATCCCCTATGCTCTCTACGTTAGCTAGATCATTGGTTCTCAGATAACTTATTTTTCGACATCTCTTTTTATTTTTATTTTTTGTTTTTTAAAAATGATTTCTTACTTGTACAAATGTATGGGATTCATGTGAAATTTTGTTACATGTATATAATGCATAGCAATCAGATCAGGGTATTTAGGGTGTCCATCACCCAGGTACAATATATTTTTGTTTACCTATAGTTACTATGCTCTGCTATTGAACATTAAATTTATTCCTTCTATCTAACTGTATGTTTGTACCCTTTAAACCACTTGTCTTCACTCTCCACCCTTCTCCTCAATCACCCTTCCCAATCGTTGTTCTATCTTTCCACTCTCTTACTTCATGTGATCAAACTTTTTAGTTACCACATATTAGTGAGAACATGTGATATTTATCTTCTTGTGGCTGGCTTGTTTCACTTAAAATAATAGATTGTTATAATTTTGGAATGTGTTAAGTAATAATCATGGTAACTACAAAGAAAATATCTATGGATTATACACAAAAGGAAATAAGAAGAGACTCAAAATGTATCAGAGCAAAAAATTAAGTCAGCACAAAAGATGGCAGTACGAGAGGAAATGAGAAACAAAAAACCTATAAGACATACAGAAAATTAATGAAATGGAAATATGAAGTCCTTCCCCATCATTAATTACCTTAAATGTAAATGGATTAAGCTCCTCATCAAAAGACATAGATTGGCAGATGGATACAACAATAGATCCAATCATTTGCTATCTATAAGAGACTCACTTTTAGATCTTAGAATGTGGATAGGTTGGAACAATGGAAAAAGATACATTCCATGCAAATAGTAACCACAAAAGCATATATTTTTAACAGACAAAATAGATTTTAAATAAAAAATAGTAATAAGAGGCAAAGAAATTGCATTATGTAATTATGAAAGGGTCTGTTAACCAAGAAGATATAACAATTTTAAGATACATTTGCACCAAACATCAGAGCTCATACATGAAAAAAATCATTAGTAGATTTGAAGGAATTAATAAGACAACTCTACAATAATACTAGGAGACATACCTCACTTTCAATAATGGATATAGTAACCATCCATCAAGGTCAAATATAAAAAGACTTGAGGCCGGGCACGGTGGCTCAAGCCTGTAATCCTAGCTCTCTGGGAGGCCGAGGCGGGCGGATTGCTTGAGGTCAGGAGTTCGAAACCAGCCTGAGCAAGAGCGAGACCCCGTCTCTACTATAAATAGAAAGAAATTAATTGGCCAACTAATATATACAAAAAAAAAAAATTAGCCGGGCATGGTGGCGAATGCCTGTAGTCCCAGCTACTTGGGAGGCTGAGGCAGGAGGATTGCTTGAGCCAGGAGTTTGAGGTTGCTGTGAGCTAGGCTGACGCCACGGCACTCATTCTAGCCTGGGCAACAAAGCGAGACTCTGTCTCAAAAAAAAAAAAAAAAAAAAAAAAAAAAGACTTGAACCACATCATAAAGCAATGGGATCTAACAGACATATACAGAAGATTCCACTCAAAAATAGCAGAATACACATTTTTCTTAAGTACACCTGGAACATTTTCCAGGATAGGCCATATAACTAGTTTTGTTCAGACACAAAACTAGTCTTAATAAATTTTAAAAGATCATACATAGTATCTCACCAATCACAAAGGAATAAAACTGCAATTTTGATTGCTAAAGGAAAACTGGAAAATTTACAAATATGTGGAAATTAAACAACCTACTCTTAAACAACCAATGAGTCAAAGAACGAATCATAGGGGATATTGGAAACTATGTTGAGAAAAAAAAAGTGAAAACACATTATACCAAAACCTATAGGATGGGCCGGGCGCGGTGGCTCACGCCTGTAATCCTAGCACTTTGGGAGGCCGAGGCGGGCGGATTGCTCAAGGTCAGGAGTTCGAAACTAGCCTGAGCGAGACCCCGTCTCTACCAAAAATAGAAATAAATTAATTGACCAACTAAAAATATATATACAAAAAATTAGCCGGGCATGGTGGCACATGCCTGTAGTCCCAGCTACTCGGGAGGCTGAGGCAGTAGGATCGCTGAGCCCCGGAGATTGAGGTTGCTGTGAGCCAGGCTGACGCCACGGCACTCACTCTAGCCTGGGCAACAAAGTGAGACTCTGTCTCAAAAAAAAAAAAAAAAAAACCTATAGGATGCAGTGAAAACAGTGTTATGAGGGACATGTATGGCTGTAATGCTTATGTTAATAAACAAAAAGATCTCAAATCAAAAATCTACTTTAAATATTAGAGAGCATAAAAAAAGAACAGACTAAACCCAAAGCTAGCAAAGTAAGGAAATAATTAGAGCAAAAATAAATGAAATAGAAAAATAATAGAAAAAAAAATCAATGAAGCTGAGTTGGTTTTTTGAAAAGTTCGACAGAATTGACTAACCTTTAGTTAGTCAATTGGCTAACTAAGAAAAAAATTGATTGACTAAGAAAAAATAGGAGACTCAAATAACTAAGATTAAATATCAGTACTGTTGGTGGGAATGTAAATTAGCATAACCTCTATGGAAAACAGTGGGAAGACTTCTCAAAAACTAAAAGTAGACCTACCATTCCATCCAGCAATCCCATCACTTGGTATATACCCAAAAGAAAAGATGTCATTATATTAAAAAAGATACATGCACTCCTATTTTTATTGCAGCACAGTTCACAATTGCAAAGATAGGGAATCAACTTGATTGCACATCAACTGATGAGTGGAAAAAGAAAATGTGATACATATATATCACACATACACAGATACATGCACATACACATACACACACTATGGAATACTATTAGCCATAAAAAGAATGAAATCATGTCTTGCAGCAACTTGTATTGAACTGGAAGACGTTATCCTAAGTGAAGTATCTTAGCAATGGAAAAACAACTGCCATATGTACTTACTAAGAAGTGATACCTAAATGATGGGTATACATGGTAGCACGGAGTGGTATAATGGACTTTGGAGACTCAGAATGAGGAAGGGTGGGAGGGAGATGAGGGATCAAAAATTATCTAACAAGTACAATGTACATTATTTGGGTGATGAATACACTAAAAGCCCTGACTTCACTACTGTACAATTCATCCTTGTGAGAAAAACAAAAACAAAAACAAAAACAAAAAAACACTTGTATTCTCTACATCTATTGTAATAAAAAAATCAAAGAGGGGACTTTACAACTGATTTTATAAAAATAAAAAGGAGTGTAAAAGAATCCTATAAATAAATGTATGTGAACAAATTTGATAACATAAATGAAATGCATAAATGTCTATAAACACACACCTACCAAAGCTGAATCATAAAATATAAATAGAAAATCTGAACAGAACTATACCTAGCAAGGAGATTGAATCAGTAATGAAAAATCTCCCAACTCAAAAAGCCCAGGACAAGATAGCTTCACTGGTAAATTCTACCATACACTTGAAACAGAATTAAACCAATCTTCTTTAAACTCTTCCAAAAATACTGAAGAGGAGGAGACACTTTCAAACTCATTTTACAAGCCCTGAATTATCCTGACTCCAAAGCCAGACAAACACACTACAGGAAAATATATAACTAGAGAAGAAAATTGACACACACAAAAAAATCCTTGACAAAATATTAGCAAACAAAATTCAACAGCTCATTAAAAGGATCATACACCATAACCAAGTGGATTTATCACTGGAATGAAAGAATATCTCAACATAAAAAAGTCAATCAGGTGAGATCGGGCACGTTCAGGGTGGTATACACCTCTAACCTTGCTAGGTAAAGGCAAAGTTATAAAATCTAACCAAAACGTTAAAAAAACCCCAAACATTTATCGGGTGTTGGGCAGGTGGGAGGGGGTGGAGGGGATGGGTATATATATATACATTATAAGTGCAAGATGCATTGTCAAGGGGATGGACACGCTTGAAGCTCTGATTCGAGGAGGGGGGGAAGGCAAGAGCAATGTATGTGACTTTAACATTTGTACCCCCAGATTATGCTGAAATAAAAAAAGAAAAGAAAAACAAGAAAAAAGTCAATCAGTGTAACACACCACATAAATAGAATGAAAGAAAGAAACATTATCTCAATTAATGCAAAAAATTAGACAAAACTTAACACACTTTCAAAAGAAAAACTCTCAATGAAATAGGAATAAAAAAACACTATGTCAACTTAATATATATCATATATATAAATCCTACAGCTACTATGCTCAATGTTGAAATACAAAATTTTCCTCCAAGATAAAGAACAAGACAAGGAGGCCCACTTTCATCTCTTCTATTTAACATAATACTGAAAGTCCTAGTCATAACAATTATGCAAGAAAGATAAATAAAAGGGCTTTAAATAAGAAGAATGGTAGTAAATTTATCTGTATTTGCTGATGACAGGTGTTAGAACTAATATACATATTCACAAAATTATAGGATAGAATATCAATACACAAAAAATACAGTTTCATTCCTATGTACTAACAATGAACCATCCATAAAGAAAATTAAGAAAGTAATTATACTCAAAGAACGAAATATTGGGGAATTACCTTAACCAAGGCTATGAAAGACTTATACAATGACAACTACAAAATGGTTGAAAAAAAATTAAAGATGACACAAATAAATTGATAATTAATGTTCATGGATTGAAAGATTGTTAAGATGTTAAAAGTACCCAAAGTGATCAATAGTTTTAACACAATTCTTATAAAAATCCCCACTGCATTTTCTTGTTGGAGAAATAGAAAAATACATCCTAAAATTCATATGGAATGTCAAAAGTTCCTGAATAGCCCCCCAAAACAATCTTGCAAATGAAGAAAAAAATTAATGTCTACTTCCTGATTTTAAAACTTGTTATAGAGCTATAGAAGTTGAAGCAGTGTGCTAATGACATAAAAACATACATATAAACAAAGGGAATAGCATATAGAATCCAGAAATAAACCCTTACTTGTGTGCTCAGATGATTTTTGATAAGGGTGCCAACACCATTCAGTGCAGAAAGTTCAGTCTTTCTAACAAAAATGCTGAAAAAAGTGGACAACCACATGCAAAAGAATAAAATTGGACCCTTTACTTTACAGTGTATGTAAAAATTAATATAAAATGGAGGCAAAATCTAATTATAAAAGGTAACTGTAAAACTCTTAGAAGAAACTGCAGGGGGAAACCATTAGATTCTTAGTACACTAAAAGCACAGGTAACATAAGTAAAAATAGATAAATTGGACTAGATCATAATTAAAGATTAAAATATTTCTGTACATTAAAGGACCAAATTGACAGAGTAAAACAACAACATGTAGAGTGGGAGAAAATATTTGCAAATTATATATTTGATAAGGGATTGAATATACAAAGAAGTCTTTCAACTCAACAACATAACTTATTAAAAACTGAACATAGCACTTGTATAGACATTTCTCCAGAGAAGATTTGTAAATGACCAACAAGCATATGAAAAAATTTTCAACATCACCAATGATTAGGAAAAGGTAAATCAAAGCCAAAATGAGTTACTATCTCACATCCATTAGGATGTTTACCATACAGACAAACAAACAAAAAACCTAAAATAACAAGTGCTGACAAGAATTTGGAAAAATTAGAACACTTGTGCATTGTTGGGGGGAACATAAATTGGCACAGCTGCTACGAAAATTAGTATGGTGGTTCCTTAAAAAATTAAAAATAGAACTACCATATGATCAAGCAATCTCACCCATAGGTATATATCCAAAAAAATTGAAAGCAGGATGACAAAGAGATAGCTACATTGTCACAGTAGTTAAAAATTGAAAGCATCCCATGTGTCCACTAATGGATGAATGGATAAGCAAAATGTGGTCTGTATAGAATGGAATATTTTTTAGCCTTTGAATGATAGTTGCCTGGGTCTGGACAAAGTTGCAGGGGCAATGCAGAATTATTGTATAGCATGTATGGAGTTTCAGTTTGGTAAGATGAAAAGAATTCTGGAGATTGGCTGTACAAGAATGTGAATGTCCTTAAAACATTACTGAATTGTACAGTTAAGGATGGTGAAGAGGGCAAAATTTTATGTTAAGTACATGTTACCACATACAAAAATGTTTTTAAAAGTTTGTTTTTTAATTACATTTCAAAAATTACCAAGTTCCACTTCTGGCATGGAAAGACGAGAAGCTTCACAGACACACTCATCAGTGAAAACGACAAAAATTATTTAAAGAAAAATAACAACCATTCAAAAATTGTATGCTAATGTTCCTAAGTTCACAAAACGAATGAAGAAGAAATTAAGTAACTATATGTATTTTGATCCATTTCTGTTTCTTTGTCTTGTCTATATATTTCTATGCTAGCACCAGTTTTAACAATTATAGTTTTAATTTATATTTTATCCTCTGAAAAAGCCAACTTTCATTGCATCACTTTACTTTTATCTTCTTACAGCTTTTTCAAAATGTATATTTTTAAAGATAAATCTTGGTATCATCTTAGCTCAAATAATTGTTTAAATGGGATTATATTGATTTCATTGATTAACATAGATCAACATCTTTATAAGATGGAGTATTTCCATTTAAAAACAAAGTATGAGTTTTGCATTAGAATATTATATTTAAGTTTTTTTATATGTCTTTGAGAAGAGGCCTAAAGTTTTATTCAGATAGGTACTTCACATTTCTTCATTTTATTTCTAACTTGGTTCATGGTAAAGAATCCTTTCTTCTAAATATTTTCTAGGAGTATTTATTCCCATTATACATTCTAAGATTATTATTAATATTTTCATTAATTTTGTAGCTAGCTGTCATTCTTAATAATTTTGTTGCTGAAGAGCCTTTCCGTTGATACCCTTGTAATTTGTATTTATACATTCATTCATCTACAGATGACAATTCAGTACAATCCTTTCTCATGCTAATAACTTTGTTTTCTTTTTTTTGTCTAGCTGTGTAGATTAGTATTTCTAATTAAAAGTGTTAACTAACCGTGGTAATATGTGGCAAATGATTTTTATTTTCTTCTTTATAATGACACATGTTAAAAGTCTCAAATTTCCCATGGGTTGGCACTTTAGGGGGCTGATTTTTATAATTGTTTCTTCTTTTAATTTTACTTTTAAGAGCCTTATTTAGGTATAATTGACATGTAATAAACTTAACATATTTAAAGTGTATAATTTGATAAATTTTGACGTATACATATACCCATGAAAACATCACAACAAGCAAAGTAATAAATATGTCCATTACCCCCAAAAGATTCCTTTTATTTTTCTATAATCTTTCACTCCTGCCCCTAGCCTTCTCCCCACCACCCTGGAATCTAGAAAAAATTGAACTACTTTCTGCACTATAGATTAGTTTTCATTTTCTGGTATTTAATATAAATAGAATTAATGATATTCTATATACTACATTCACTTTTGTTTCATCCATTCTGTTGTATGTATAAGGAAGGAAACAATCTTTTTTCTCTATGCATTTTAGGTTCTCCAGCTGGAGCCCTGTAAATTAGACTAACAAAAGACAATTAACAAAAGAAAAACAAAATATATTAATGTTCATCATGCTTACATATAGAAGCATTCAAACATGAAAAATTCAAAGGAGTGGCTAGAATTTGGGCATTTATAACATCTTAATGAAAGAATAATAAAAGTTTAGAAGAAAAGGCTTCCAAGGGTGGCATAAAGGAAGGTAAACATGTGGGGAAAACTAATGGGAACAAATGGGTTTATTTGTGCAGGTCCCTCTTGACACCCACTTTCCATCCTTCTCATGGTTATAAAACTTCACTGAGCTCCGGTATTTATGGTAGTGCTCATTTATCAGAAGTTTCTACTTTCAGTGAGATAAGGAAAGCTCCTGCAGCACTTTCTGCATCTGCTGATTCTCATTTGCCTCCAGCTTAAAGCAATTGTTATGCTAAAGCGGCATATTTTGGGATGGCATATTTTGTTCCCCTGCAAGTGCATTTATATTTCATTCAGCATTTGTTTTTGTTTTTGTTTTTTTGTCACTAATTAGTATCCCATTGTATGGGTATAGCATAATTTGTTTAACCATTCATTCACTAGTGGATATTTTGATTGTTTTAGTATTTAATTATTACAAACAAAGCTGCTATGCACATTCATTTACAAGTCTTTGTATAGATATATGTTTTCATTTCCTTTAGGAAAATATCTAGAAGTGGAATAGCTAGATCAAATGGCAGTCACATATTTAAATTTTTAAGAAAATTCAAAACCATTTTCCCAAGTGATTGCACCAGAGTTCAGTTGCTATCACTGGATATGGTGAGTCTTCTTAATTTTACACATTCTAATATATTTGTGTCAGTATCTCATTGCAGTTTTAATTTGCAGTTTCCTAATGACCAGTGATGTTGAGCATCTCGTCACATGTTTATTTGCTATAGTAAACCTGGGACATGTCTATCACTCTAGTCAGAAGGAAATGAAGAGGAGTCAGCATAACAGTAGTTCAGAGAGACAAGTTATGAAGTCATTCTAAGAATCTAGGGAGAGGCCAGGAATCCATCCTAGCACTCTGGGAGGCCAAGGAGGGAGGATTTCTTGGGCTCAGGAGTTCCAGACCAGGCTTAGCAAGAGCGAGACTCTGTCTCTACTAAAAATAGAAAGAAATTAGCCGGACAACTAAAAATATATAGAGAAAAAATCAGGCAGGCATGGTGACACATGTCTGTAGTTCCAGCTAATCAGGAGGCTGAGGCAAGGAGGATTGCTTCAGGCTAGGAGTTTGACAGTGCTGTGAGCGAGGCTGATGCCACGGAACTTTAGCCTGGGCAACAGAGTGAGACTCAGTCTCAAAAAAAAAAAAAAAAAAAAAAAACAAATTCCAGGCAGAAAGTGATAAATATCTGCATTAAACAAAAAAGGTACAAGGGATTTAGGGCAAAAGTAGTCCAGCTAAAGAAGATATTATTAAATTTTGTCACTCTTTTGCTTTGAAGAAAGCGTTTCTTATTTTGCATTTCTTATTCATATAAAATGTGTTTCTGCACTTACAATTTCATGTCATCTATAAATTTGGTTATGGTACTTTTCAGGCCAGCTTGAGCTTAAAAACTGACTCACTTGAAGTACAGTTCTTCTGATGGTTCTGAATCACCTAATTTTACTGTGAAAGCTCATATCTTTCAATTGTCCATAAAAATTATCACTGGATACATTTTTCATTGCTTATATATGTAGACAGTTGAATTCTTCCTGATTCTTCCATTCAATCCATTTAAGAAACCTGTCCAAAATACAATTGATATTGTTTAGAAATGATTTGGTGAGTCCACCAAAGATAATTTTCTGACATAAAATTCTCACAAATCATTTTAATGCTTCCAAAATAATATATTCCAGACTTTTGCCCTCAATAATAAGTTTGAAGAAAACTCATTGAACTGCTTTTAAATAAGTAGTTATTCAATTTTGCTCTGGATTAATATGCAAAGTCAATAGCACTTTGTTTATACTTTTGGCTTTAGTCTTCTTTGAAAGAAGAAATATTTGCTCATTTTGTTATCATCCTTTCATCTTTCATTATTCCTATGTACAATAATAAATGATTAGCATTTTACCATAATTTTTCAATAATCTGAGATAATATTAACCCAGAACATAAAATCTAATCCCATGATTATAGAAGTGAGGTAATCTTGTATGTCCTTCGCATCTTGGGATTGTTCTTCCATAGTTCTGTTTTAGTGTGAAAATTATTTTATTTGCCAGAGAAGATGCTCCCCTACAAAAGAAATAGGGTATTTCTAGTGTCTGCCATCTAATACTATTATATCATTTGTAAAAAAGGACAATATTTTCATTATTCATTTTTTGGTTCAAAAGTAGTTTGTGGGCCTACTAATTTTCACAAACTTTAATTTAGAACATTATGAGTCCAGATAGTTACTAAAAGATTCATGTGACTCATCTATTTATCTTTGGTTTCACCCTTTATTTCTATCATTTATATATATATGCCTTACAAAATTTAAGTTCATTGAAACCTGTCCTTGCAGTCACTCTTTTTATGTTATCATTGCCTTCTTCATCAATATTTATTTGATTTCTGTGTCAAAATTATATCCATGTATGAGATAGTCCTAAAAATATTGAGTCAACGTCTATGGTGTGTGAGGCAGGGATCAAATCTTCAGGTGGCAAATACAGGCCAGGAAGGTGGTTCCTAGGGATGGAGAAGCCAGGGGACCAATTAGGGGAAGGGACTGCAGGAAAACGTAGAACACCTGACAATCATCTGGTAACACCTCACACCCCCTGTAAACCCTCCCCCAGACCAGGCCAATAAAAGGACACCACCTGGGAGTCCTCAACATTTTTCTTCACTCATGGAGACTGACCTGTTTCTCTCTCTGAAATGTATTCTCACTTTGTATAGCGTCTTTCTTTTCTGCAATAAAAGCTGTTTGTGTGGAATTGCTTCCTGTCTGCTATCACTCTGTCATACTGGCCCGCTTGTGATTCTTCCAAGCAAGGAGTCAAAGAACCAGGACAACAATCCATCAATACTCCCTGACAGGGAGTATTGTAAGTGGAATCAACAAGTTAATGGGATACGAAACTGTATGGCTATTCACTAATGTTAATCTCATGAGATGAAACAATTGCATCTGATCAAAATCAGATGCTTGCTTTTTTAGCAAAGTAAGAGTGTTTGCAGAAGAAAGTTAGTATAGGCATATCCAATTAATTACCTTCAATTTGAAGGCAATAGAGAGCTTCACATTTCAAATATGTAGAACATTATCCCTTAAGGATTTTAGGGACAGAGTTAATTATCTGAAGATTTCATTGGCTTAAATAACGCAATTAGAGCATCATTTAATTAGGTAGAAAAGAGCCATCTAAATGTGATGAATCTCTTTTTCTTTTCTTTCCTGTCCTTTTCTTTTTCCTCCCTTATTTTTTACTTAACAAGGCAAATACATTTTTTTTTAAATTTTCAGGGATGAAATTAAACTTCTGAATAACAGTTCAAACTCAAGTATGATTTAAAAAATAGTAAATCATATTCCTTCTATTACATACTTGCATTTGCAATCCCATCAAAATCAGAATGATCTGCTAAGAATTCTATTAGCATTGCTAGACCCTCAACTCTACTTCCTCTTGGTAAATTATCTCTGGCAGTTAATGTAACTTCTGAGAGCGAGAAAAAAGACCATCTGCTCCCTTTTATCTTGTGAACAATCCTTGTTTCTCATGTCTTGGCATATTTCCTTCAATAAGAATTTTGAGATGTTATACCTATGCTTTTCTTCTTTCCAATTTTTATTTAAGGTAAAAGAGACTATCTTCAATGACCTTTAGTGTTTGATTCCTGAGATTGATGCTTCACTATAGTGATGACATTAACTAATGGTATTGTACAAGAAGCATTATATACAATTTAAAAGTAATAAAAGATGTCCTTTTTAATTCCCTCTCCAATATATTGTTTATAGAATTTTTACATGTTGACATTTGGCAACCTGTTCTTTATTTCATCTTTCATTACTATTTGCTTATGATTTATAATTCAGTGGATTTTAATTATATTTATAAATAACTCAGAATATACTCATATATGAACAATGATTTTTTTCATCCTATAAGTTGGTGTTGTTTTACTTGTCATCAAATAGAATGATTTCATGTTGCAAGATTCATGTTCATTAATTTACCAATCAACCAATAGTTACTTATTAAGTACTAGCTTTGTTTTCAGCATAGAGTTAAAGAAAAATATATGTTCTGTAATATATTAAAAGAAAACATATGATTGCAGAAAATTCTTCAAATTATAAAACAGAGTGGAATTGAACCTAAATTCTGTGTGATTTGGGGATAGACATTACTCTTAGTCTCAATGAATCATCTGGAAAATGGGAATTGTAAATCCTCCTTAGCATAATTTGGTAAGAACTAAACATTATTTAAGTAAGGCATTTACCACTTAATATTCACAGCTAAGCCTCACATATATAAAACCAGTATGGAACAAAACAAAATACATATCTAAGGTTAAATGTGTTTTTTAGATTCTATAAAAATTCTGAGCAAAAAACTTTTAAGAGCTACGATGATCAGTTCATTCAAGAACTGAAACATGAAAGAGGAAGGTAGATCTTGAGGATGTTTTCTATAGAAATGGCGGCACAAGATCTTGAAACATTTTATGAGAAAGTTAAGATAAAGGATACTGAGTTTAATTTCAGAAATGTTGACTCTGAAGGATGGAAGCACATTCAAGTGAAGATGTATGGCATTTTGTTAGGCATATTGTACTTTAGATGAGAAGACAAAACTAGAAAAAATGTACAGAAATAAATCCATGTATATACAACCAATTTATTTTCAACAAAGATGCCAATAATATTTACATTGTGAAAGAGACACCTGCTTCAATTAATGGTACCGGGAAAATTAGATATCCATATGCACAATAATGAAACTGGACCTTTATCTCTCACCATATACAAAAATCAACTTAAAGACTTAGGTATAAAACCCAAAACTATAAAATTATTAGAAGAAAACATAGTGGAAACATGTTAGGACATTGGAATAGGCAAAGATGTTATGGCTAACACTTCAAAAGCACAGACAACTAAAAATATATGGATAAATGGGACTATATTAAACTAAAAAGCTTCTGCACAGCAAAGGACACAAGCGACAGAATAAGGGTACGATCCATTGAATGGGAGAAAATATTTACAAGCTATTCATCCAATAAAAAACTAACACTCAGAATATACAATAAACTCAGACATCTCAACAGTAAAATAAAATAAATAATCCCATTAAAAAGTGGGGAAAAGATATGAATAGACATTTTTCAAAAGAATACATACAAATGGTCAACGAGTGTTTGAGGAAAATGCTCAACATCACTAATCAACAGGAAATTGCAAATCAAAATGAGATATCATCTTAACCCAGTTAGAATAGTTATTGATTATAAAAAGACAAAAAGCAGATGCTGGTGAGGATATATAGAAAATGGAATTTTTGTGTACTGCTGGGAATATAAATTAGAACATCCATTATGGAATATAATCTAGAGAGTTCTCAAAAAACTAAAAATGAAACCATATATGATCTAGGAATCCCACTATTAGATTTTTAATTAAAAGTAAAGAAATCAGAATATCAAAGAGATATCTACACCCAATGTTCATTGCAGCACTATTTACAATAGCAAACTTATGGAATCAACCTAAATGTATATGGTGGATAAATGTATAAAGATTATATACTATACATACACAATATAAAATTATTCTCTTATAAAATAAAAGATTGAAATCATGTCATTTGCAGCAACATGGATGGAACTTCCAGTTATTATGTTAAGTGAAATAAGCCAGGCACAGAAAGACTATTATTGCATGTTTTCATTAATATGTGGGACCAAAAAAAGTTTATTTCATTGAGGTAGAGGGAAGACTGGTAGATACCAGAGGCTGGGAATGTTGTGGGGTGGAGATAAAGAAAAATTGGTTAATGGGTACAAACATACAGTTAGATAGAAGGAATAAGTTCCAATGCTTGATATCAGAGCAAAGTGACCATAGTTAACAACAATGTATTATATATTTCAAAATAGCTAGAAGAGAACACTTGAATTGTTTCCAACACATAGAAAAAATAAATATTCAAGTTAATACTCTGTATCCTGCCTTGATCAGTACAAATTGTATGTACATAACAAAACATCATATGTACCCCATAAACATTATGTATAAATATTATGTACATATATCTATCAACATTAAAAATTTTAAATGAAAATAAATAAATTGATATCAAAAACATTAAAACATAAAAAAAGAAAGTTAGGCATACTGTAATTTAGGTGAGGAGAAAAACTAAAAAAATTAATTTAGTAGTTTTCAGCAGAGATATGACAATTGAAGAATGAGTTCCCCTAGGGACAGGATTTTGAGAAAGAACAGAGGTCCAAAAGAATTTTAAAAGTCAACAAACATATAACATTTTTTGCTTTTTTTCTATTAAGATCTAGCTCCATATTCCCTTGACAATGGTGAGAAATATGAAGAAGAGTCTACTTTCAGAAGACAAATGTTGCCTTCTTCAAATCCTACCTGGAAAACAAAGATACAAATCTAATTCCACTTTAACTAATATACTGGTAAAAAACAAACTTCATTTATGGATAGGCTAGGTACATTGGTTTTTGGTTTTGTTTGTTTGTTTGTTTTTGAGACAGTGTTTCTCTCTGTTGCCTGGGCTAGAGTGCTGTGGCATCAGCCTAACTCACAGCAACCTCAAACTCTTGGGCTCAAGCAATCCTCCTGCCTCAGCCTCCTGAGCAGCTGGGATTACAGGCATGTGCCACTGTGCCTGACTAAGCTACATCTTTTATAATAGAATTTTCACCAAAAATATTTTATCACTTTAATATAGAATACTTGAATAGTAAAGTATCTTTAATTTCAGGTAATGTATACTTTATAGGAAAGCTCAAGATAAAGTAAAAAAAAGGAAAAATGAACTTTAAACAAAAGAGAAAGTATTTCCAAATACAAAAATCAGCATTACAATATGCCAAAAGTAAACAGTCAGAAAAAGTAAACAGGAATGTAATCTCATTTATAATAGCTACAAGTAAAATAAAATGTGTAGCAAGAAGTGAAAGATCTCTACAAAGAAAACTATAAAACATTGATGAAGAAAATTGAAGAGGACACAAAAAAGGGAAAGATATTCCATACTCATGGATTGGAAGAATCAATATTGTTAAAATGTTCATACTACCCAAGCAGTCTAGAGATTCAACGCAATCCCCATCCAAATATCAATGACATTGTTCACAGAAATAGAAAAAATAATCCTAAAATTTACATGAAACCACAAAAGACTCAGAATAGCCAAAGCCATCATGAACAAAAAAGAACAAAACTGGAGGAATCACATAATCTGACTTCAAATTATATTACAGAGTTATAGTAACAAAACAACATGATATTGAAATAAAAAGTGATACATAGACCAATAGCACAGAATAGAGAACCTACACATCTAATAAATCTACACATCTGTAGTAAACTTACCTTTGACGAAGGTGCCAAGAACATATAGTGGAGAAACGAGAGTCTCCAATAAATGGTGCTGGGAAAACTGGATATCCATATGCAGAAGAATGAAACTAGACCCTTATCTCTTGGTCATATAAACAAATCCAGTCAAAATGAATTAAAGACTTAAATATAAAACCTTAAATTATGATACTACTAAAAGAAAACATCTGGGAAACGCTTCAGGACATTGGCCTAGGCAGGGATTTTTTGAGTAATATTTCCACAGCACAGTCAACTAAAGCAAAATTGGACAAATGAATCACATTAAGCTAAAAAGCTTCTGTACAGCAAAGGAAACAATCAACAAAGTGAAGAGACAACCCACAGAATGACACAAAATATTTGCAAACTATTTATCTTATAAGGGACTCATAACTAGAATGTATAAGTTGGTCCAACAACTGAATAAGAAAAGAATCAAATAGTCCAATTAAAAAATAGGAAAAGGATCTGAATACACATTTCTCAAAAGAAGATATACCAATGGCCAAATGGCATATGAAGAATCTCCCAACATCTTTAGTCATCAGAAAAGTGGAAATCAAAACTACAATGAGAAATTATCTCACCTCAGTTAAAATGACTTTTATCAAAAAGTCAGGCAATAATGAATGTTGGTGAGGATGTGGAACCCTCATACACTAATGGGGGGAGAATGTAAATTAGTGCAACCACTATGGAGAACAGTACATGGGTTTCTCAAAAAAAAAAAAAAACAAAAAAAAACAGAAAATAGAACTACCATACACCCAGCAATTCCACTGCTGGGTATATATCCAAAGGAGGGAATTCGGTATATCAAAAAGATATCTGCATTCCCATGTTTATTGCAGAACTATTCACAATAGCTAAGATTTGGAATCAACCTAAGTGTCCATCAGTGAATGGATGGATAAAGAAATTGAGGTACATATACACAATGGAATATTATATAGCCACAAAATAATAAAATCATACCATTTATAACAACATGGGTGGAACTGAGAATATCATGTTAAGTAAAATACACCAAGCACAGAAAGACAAATCTTAAAAAAAAAAAATAAGAAGAAAGAAAGACAAATCTTGCATGTTATCACTCATATATGGGAGCTAAATATTAGAATAGAACAATTGATCTCATGGATCTAGAGAGTAGAATGATGCTTACAGAGGATGGGAAAAGTAGCGAGAAGAGGGGGATAAAATGGTAGTGGCTAACAGGTGCAAAAATATAGTTAGATAGAATGAGCAATATTTTAAAGCACAACAAAGTGACATTAATCAATGATAAGCAGGCGTCCTCAAACTATGACCCTCGGGCCACATGCGGGTGTTTTTGCCCGTTTATTTCAAAATAAGATACGTGCAGTGTGCATAGGAATTTGTTCATAGTTTTTTTTAAACTATAGTCTGGCCCTCCAATGGTCTGAGGGACAGTGAACTAGCCCCCTGTTTAAAAATATTGAGGACCCCTAAGTTATGGTATACTTTAAAATTGCTATAAGAGTGGAATTGAGTGCTCCTACCACAAAGAAATTATGAGTGTCTGAGATAATGGATACCCCAATTGCGCTGATTTGATTAATTCACATTGTATGCTTGTATCAAAACATCATAGGTATCTTCTAAAATATACAACTATTATTATATGTGCCATAATTATTAAAATGAATTTCAAAAAGAGAATGTATAGCAATACATGGTCCTAAATTATAACTGAAAATAAATCTATCAAATTTTATATTGCCAGTTTTTGATCAAAAGTTATATCTGATGTAGATGATTCCATTTTCTTAGAGATTCTTAATCAGCAGCCAATTATGGTTGGAGGTAGTCATGTTTATATTCAGTGTTTTTCCTTTAGGGCAAGTTGTATCTTTGAGATGTGGGTTTTATAAGGATCAATATAAACAAATGCTCCATTCATGATTATTTCTTTTAAATTACGCAAATAATCTTACATTTAGGTCATATCCTCAAATATATACAATTTATATTAAATAAAATTTTAAAACCAACAACAAAAGGTAATGAGGACTAGTTATTTTTTTTCAGTTTTACCATGTCTGTTAATATCTTTAACTATTTTCAAGTTCAAACCAAATTCTCAATAGATTTTTTTGTCATATTAAGACAGTTGCCTCAATATACTACTTTAATCATTTTTCTCATCTCATAAACAATATGTACATTCTCATAAATTTGTTTTCCATAATCCTTTCTTGCTATTTACCCTAAATACCTGTTATTTTTCCTAAATACCTGTTTTTTTCCCTTAAATACTTGTTTTAAGGAAGAAGAAAATAACTTATGTTAAGAAGAAAGGGTAATGGTCAGTATTCAGACTTAGATCCCAAGTACTTGCACTCATTTTTGAATACACACACAAAATGAAACTTACTTGGTATTTAGTTGAATTATTGCTATTCAACCACATCTGTCCTGCATTTTGAAGACCAGAGAGCAACAAATGCACAGGAGGGTAAAATTCAAGTATGTTCTTTTCAGACTCCCTTATTCTTGCATGAAGATGTCAAATATAAAGTCTGATCAGCTGACCACTCAAGTACGTGCAACAGAAAATAGGACTTAGTATACCTTTGGGTGAGTGTAACCAAGGTCATTGCAAATTAGTTCTTATACAATGATCAGTTTAGAGAGACAATTACACTTTAGATAAGGTAATTAATTCTCCATTCTAATAAATATAGAATATCCTATTTTAATACTAACAATGTAATCCTGATAATATGCAATAAATTTAGGCTTATGATTGTAATCTTTTGTTTCCAGAGATTTAAAACATATTAAATAATTCCAAAATACACTTTGCATTTTCAATACCATAATATTTATTTCTGGGATTTTTATACATCATTTCTTTACATTTGGAAACAAAAATAGTTTCCTTAAATTCACTGAGTCTTAGATTGAGGAAAAAGTTTGCAGGTTTAATCACACCTAAGGATATCCTTTTTTTGAATAGTCCTAATTGAAATATGTTAATTAGCTGTCGTAATTATGTAAAACCTTTACTTTGTTGTCACTAATATCAGAGCTTGCTCTTTTTCCATTTACTACTTTTTTTAAAATTTAAAAGTACGAACTAAATTCAAGAAAATATAGAAATGTGGTAGTTCCTCAATTGGTAGGAACCTCAATTGTCATTGGTAGGTAGCACTTGCTAGCTCAGTTTATGATTGCTTAGAATATTTTTTCATTTGCTAACATTCAGAAGTATAGATTGGAATAAGAAGATGATTGGGGCGTCAGGATATAGGAGAAAGTGTAGGTGAGCCAAAAATTGAAAACAGCAAGGTTAAGCATTCCAATATATATACTTTGATTAAGCCAAATAAGCAAAAATCTCATCTTAAAATGCCATGGTTTAGACCTCTCACAAATTAACTACATTGAACTACTCCTTCGGACTTTTTGTTGGTTTTGGTTCTACATTGAGAGGACAAATCCATGACATTCATTGCCTTAGATACTATAACAAGGTGATATGATATTGTTTACTTGTGTTCTACACATAAAGACCCAAGAAATAAATATATTTATACTTAGTACAAAGAACTGGTGTAAGTTTTCTTGACAACTGGCTTGATGTTATCTAATGAACACTAGGAATTATATAACAAAGTCTGACTTTTCATTAGGCATAGGCTACTGGAAAGCTTAGAACAAAATTTGTGATCATAGTTTTCCAACATTCAGAAAATCATATCATCAGTGTTTGTGTTAGCATCAACTTTAGTTTCTTCTAATTTTATTTCATATTTATTCTCATCTTCCTTTCTCTCTCTGTCTCTCTCTGACACTTTTCTCATATGCTCATTTCAAATGTTAATCTATTTTATGATGTATAGATTTATGTAAGCTCTAAGTTCTTTTTGTTAGTCACTGAGGTAATCATGCATAACAAATAAATAGAGTTCCTTGCTAATGCATTGAGTGATGTTTACTTAGTATTTACTGTTTTATAGGCAGTGAGGTAACTAGTGTGAGGCCATATGTTAACTAGTTTGGAACATTAAATGAATCTTAGTTAAATGGTTGGCAAATACACACAGATAGTTCTATAACAAATAGGAAAAAGAAGATATAAAAGAGAATCTAATGTACCATATGGGGTTTCAGAGATTAGGGAAATTGTTATTAGCTAGGGAAAGCCAGTGGGTGTGGGGAAATTCAAAAAAGGCCTTATGATATTGAGACCATCAGACCTAATCTTTAAGGAGTGGTACGATTTAAATATCAGCCCTGTAATGTATGGCAGTGGTCCCCAAACTTTTTGGCACCAGGGACTGGTTTCATGGAAGGCAATTTTCCAGGGATCTGGGGAAGGGTGGATGGTAAGCAATGTAAGAGAGGCTGTAAATACAGACAAAGCTTTGCTTGTTTGCCTGCTGTTCACCCCCTGCTGTGCACAAGGGTTCTTAACAGCTCATGAACTTGTACCAGTCAGTGGTCCTGGGTTGGAGACCACAGATGTATGGAATATAATTTTTGTGAATCTGGTGGGGTTTCAAGTGAGTTTGCTTCCCCAAATTTTAAATTACATTTCTTGTAGTATTAGCCAGTCCAAATTTCTTAAGCTTAGTAAGAGAAATACATTTCTCCTCACAGATTTGCAGGGGCAATGTTCCAAACATCAGCAAATAGAATAAATGATTTTCTTTGTTGGGGTTTTGTATTCGGTTTGTTCAGATTTATTAATTAAATTTGTCTAATATTTATTTATTTATTTCTGTCTGTCAGACATGCTATAGACTACGAAGGATGCAAATATAATAAAAATATAAAAACTCCAAATATTCATATAGAAACTTACATACTATTTCATGTTTATTGTCTTAAAGGAACATTTGAAGTACAATAATTAAAATCAATAAAAGATATAAGTAAAAAAACATACAAAACTTTATGATGTCATTCTGTTGTGGTTGTATGATTGCAAAATAAGGAGAAAATAAGAAGTATCATTTAATTTCTTATGTTTTAGTACAGAGCATCATAGGCCAGAAATTAAGAGGATAGTGTATTAAACAAGAAAATAAAAAACAAACAAAAACTATCTGCAAAAGTGAAGACTTGCATTCTGAAAACCATTGTGACTACCAGTGATAATCAGACCCTGTCGTACTTGGTGGTTTAGCACTTTACTTTTTAAAAATACATTGTCATAGGTTTGGTTCTGGAATAATTTCTTAATCAAGATTTATTCTGACTTTGAGATTTTTATACATAATTTTTCTAGCTTTTGGGTTTTTGTGTTTTTTTTTACAAATGAGAAGTCAGAATTTGCTACTATTGCCTTAGTCATATAATATTAGCCACTTGAGCTTAAGTTTGTTGTACCCTAGTGCACTATAATGCACTATGGATTTTATTTGGAAATGCTTTTATTGTTATGTTCTGGGAAAAATACAATTGAAGGTAATAATAATATTTTCTGCTTTTTTGTTTAATCAATTTCACTTTTTCTTATACTCAAATAGCTCTACCTTTTTGTTAGTTTTTGTTTTTTTGTACTTCTAATTGAAAAACTTCTTCTTGTTTAATTCCAGTTCAAATTATATATACTTTTCTTGTTACTTATTATTATTGTTCCAGGAAAAGAATAGATTTGGCACCTTTAGAATAAAATATAATTTTATGTTGACATTAGCAAAGTGAGAGTAAGAAAAACAAGTTTGTGAATAATTAAATCATCATACAAATAAAATTATTTCTTTAGAGAATAAAAACACAAGGGAGGCAAGTGATCCAGCAATCCCCCTACTGGGTATTTTCCCAAAGGAAAAAAAGACATTCTATAAAAAAAGACATCTTCACTAGAATGTTTATAGCAGCACAATTCATAATTGCAAAGATGCAGAAACAATCCAAGTGCCCATCAATACGAGTGGATTAATAAAATGTCATGGAGTACTACTCGGCCATAAAAAACTGTGAACTACGTCTTGTATTATCCTGGATGGAGCTGGAGCTCATTCTACTAAGTGAAGTATCAGAAGAATGGAAAAACAAATACCACATGTATTCACCATTAAATTGGTACTAATCTGATCAATACTTATGTATGTATATATATGAAAGTAACATTCATTGGGTGTCAGGCAGGTGGGGGGAGACAGGGATGGGTAAAGTCATACCTAATGTATGTGATGTGTGCTGTCTGGGGGATGGGCATACTTGTAGCTCTGACTTGGGTAGTGTAAAGGCAATTTAAGTAACCAAAACATTTATACCCCCATAATATTCTGAAATTAAAAAAAAATTAGTGTACAAAAATAAACAAAAATGACGTAAAGAATCTCATAAAAAAGACAAAGAGGGTCACTATTTATAATTTTTTAAAATCTTACAAAAATGACGTAAAGAATTTCATAAAAAAGACAAAGAGGGTCACTATTTATAATTTTTTAAAATCTAATTTTAAAACATTTATTTTAAATACAACTTTTGTAAGGATAGTTCTATGGGTTGTATTTAGTTGTGGAACTTGTTTTTTATTACAAATGATAAAGGAAAAGTCAAAATACTAGTGTTGTTCTTACCTTTGGGTTTTCTTCTGGAACAAAGATAGGCAAAAATTTATGGCTTACTTAAGCATCTTCAAATATACTTGATTTTATGTTTCACTGAAAACATTCAAAATAAAGGTCATACCTATGGCAATTTCATCAAACTACTCAGATGTATTAGAAGCTTCAGTTCTCCTGTATGATTTAATGAAGAGAATATCACTGCCTTGAAAAAGTAGCACAGTGTTGCCAGACAAGTTGGTCTCAAAATATGTTCTCCTATTACCTTTGGCCCTGAATGCGTTACCTATTTTATTATTATAATAATAGGGAGATTGATAAAAATCAATACTTACAGAGAAAACGTAGAAGGAGGAAATAACCAAATATACATAGGCTGAAATAAAAGGCAAAGAAGGAAACATAATATTGGGACATGATGAACTGTATTTGTAGCTTTCTCAAGGAACTATTCATATAAAGAAAAAAATTTAAATAAACACACAATAATTATTTCTACTGGTTTACTTTTAAGATTTAAAATAGGGATGTGAACTATATTGGTTTCTAACAAATTCCCTTTCACATATTGACTGTTCTAACAAAAAGCAAAAACCAAAACAATCACCATAAATAAACAAAGCAAGGCGAGAGATGGGGAGAACTGGATTTAAGATGTTTACCTACTAAGTCTTTAGGATAATAGAGTTAAATATTATTCTATTTTATTTTTTTAAGACTTTCGATGTGATCTCCTATTACCCTATTTTAATTATAGTCTCTTTCTCTCCACCACTAAGTTGCATAAGGCAAAGTACTGTCCTTTTTACTATTATGTCTCTTGTGCCTAGAACAGTACTTGATATAGGGTAGTTGCTAAGTAACTCCTAAATATATAAATAAATTTCAAACACAAAATCTATCTTACAAAAATTATTTTTCAAAACAAATAGCCCCTCAGAAATCTTCAAAAGAGAATTGAGATTGTATATTAGCATAATGTATTCTTTTAAAAAAGTACACTCACTATATAAAATGTTTACAACCTGAAAAATTAGGCCAGGCTCGGTGGCTCACGCCTGTAATCCTAGCACTCTGGGAGGCCAAGATGGGCGGATTGCTCGAGCTCAGGAGTTCAAAACCAGCCTGAGCAAGAGCGAGACCCCATCACTGTTAAAAATAGAGAGAAATTAGCTGGAAAACTAAAAATATATAGAAAAAAATATTAGCCGGGTATGATGGTGCATGCCTGTAGTCCCAGCTACTTGGGAGGCTGAGGCAGAAGGATTGCTTGAGCCCAGGAGTTTGAGATTACTGTGAGCTAGGCTGAAACTACGGCACTCACTCTAGCCTGGGCAACAAAGTGAGACTTTGTCTCAAAAAATAAATAAATAAAATAAAAAATTAATTTGGTTGATTTTATCCCTCACTTTACTAATTCACTTACTAAATTAAATATTTAATCTAATTTAGAGGAATAAAGAATGCAGAAAATCTGTAGTTGAAGTTTTTGAAAAGGCTTTATGTTTTCATTAATATGGCAAGTACTGGGCAAAATGTAAAGAATAAGAACAGTGACTTAAAGAAGAATTTATAGAACTTCTCTGTATACTTATTTTATGACTCTTCATAATCACATTCCAAAGTTGAAACTAAGGTGATTCCATTTTATCTTGAAACAAAACTAATCTGTCAAAATATTATAACTACCTTGATAGCAATGTAGTTCCCCCATTCTATTTACCTGAACTAAATCAACCATCTAGTATTTGACTTTTCCTTTTTTTAAACAGAAAATGTTTCATTCTGGGTTAGATTTCTTTTATTATTTTGGGCACCTTTCATCTCACATTAAATGGTATTTGTCCAGGAAAAAACGATATAAATTTATAGTCATAAAACCAAACAATATTTTTTTTTTTTTTTGAGACAGAGTCTCGCTTTGTTGCCCAGGCTAGAGTGAGTGCCGTGGCGTCAGCCTAGCTCACAGCAACCTCAAACTCCTGGGCTCAAGCGATCCTTCTGTCTCAGCCTCCCAAGTAGCTGGGACTACAGGCATGAGCCACCATGCCCGGCTAATTTTTTCTATATATATTAGTTGGCCAATTAATTTCTTTCTATTTATAGTAGAGACGGGGTCTCGCTCTTGCTCAGGCTGGTTTCGAACTCCTGACCTTGAGCAATCCGCCCGCCTCGGCCTCCCAGAGAGCTAGGATTACAGGCGTGAGCCACCGCGCCCGGCCAAACAATATTTTTAAAAAGGAAAAAAAGCAATAATTTTGACTTTGAATGAGTTGTTTATGTAAGAAGCTAAATATTGATGGTATTTGTTACACATTGTTAAATATACTTCTAGTATTTCTTCTTCTTTCTTTCATTCTTTTAGAGATAAGATTTTGCTTTATTGCCCAGGCTGAAGTGCAGTGGCATGCTCATGGCTTACTGCAAGTTGAACTTCTGGGCCCAAGTGATGCTCCTGCCTCAGTCTCCTGAGTAGCTGGGACTACAGGCACTCACCACCATGTCTGGCTAATTTTTTTAAATTTTTGTAGAGACAAGGTCTTATCATTTTTGCCTATGCTGGTCTAGAACTCCTGACCTAAAGTGATCCTCTAGCCTCAGCCTCCCAAAGTGCTAGGATTATAGGCATAAGCCACCATGCCTGGCCTATAGTATCTCTTTATGAATAATCTAATTAATTTATTGTGAAAATCTATTTTAAATTGTGATGATCTATTTACTTACTCAAAAAGTTAGTCAATTTATTTCTACTACTCTATTTCCTTAGATATGTATGTAATCTTTAATAAGTCTCTAAATCATATAGATCAACAAGATTCCACTGAGAATGTAGTGAAGCCGAATCTCTTGTCTTTTACATTACATTAAATGATGACATCTGAGCTCCCATTCTAAAATCAGGGTCTATAGCTAATAGATTATAATATCTATAAAAGAAATTTAACTTGTTGCTAAAAACCTAATTATAAAGAAATCTCTAGGACCAGATTATTATATGGTAAATTCTACAAAACTTTGAAAGAAAGAAAGAAATATTTTCAATAGTACATAAAATTTTTCAGAATTTAGAAGAGGAGGAAGCATTTCTCAGTTTATTGCATAACGTCAGCATTTCCCAGATACCAAAATCAGACAAAGATATTAGATAAAATAAAGAGAAATGGGCCAATATCCTAATGAAAAAAAGACACAAAAAAGCCCAAGAAAATACCAACATTATATTAAATACATATAAATTATATATATATTTATATTATATATAAAAATATATTATGACCATGTAGGATTTATTCTGTGAAAGCAAGACTTTTTAAAAAAGTATTTGTAAACCAATTAAGGAAATTCACCAGTTTAACAGAGTAAAGAAGGAAAGTCATTTGATTATCTCAATACATACTGAAAAAGCTTTTAAGAAATTCAACATTAATTTCAGCAAACTATGAAGATAACTTCTTCAAATTGATCAAGAGTATCTATAAAAACAACCCTACAAATAACATTATTCTTAATGGTAAATGATTATAGAGTTCCTCTATGCACAGTCACAAGGCAAGAATGACTGCTCAAGTCACCCATATTAAACATAGTACTAGAGGTCTTAGCACAATAAGACAAGGAAAAGAAATAACAGTTAAACAGATTGAAAAGAAATAAATAAAACTTTATGAGCAGACAACATGGTCATTGATGTAAAAATCTCAGTGATTATACAAAATGGTACAGGAACTAATATGTGAATTTAGTAAAATTGTAGAACACAAAGTCAATGTAAAAAATTCAACCATATTTCTATAAAATAAGTTAAAAATTCAAATTTAAATTTAAAAATATCTTTTATACTAGCATCATAAAACATAGAAACACTAAGTTAAAAATCTTAGAAAATAGACAAGATCTACATGTTGAAAACTAACATGAAAGCAAAGAAAACCTAACTATATGTACATGGATTTGAAGATTCGATATTACTAAGATATAAAATCTGTCCATACTGATCTATACATTCAATACATGCACAAGCAAAATCTCAGCAGAAATTTTTGGTAGAAATTTTCAAACTGATTCTAAAATGTACATTGAGAAAGAACTCCAATTGGCAAAGCAATTTTTAAAAAAGAACAAAGCTGGAGTGTGAACCCTGCAGTCTTAAAGAATTACTCTAAAACAGGAGATAGTATGGTGTTTGAAAAATGTTAGACACATAGCTTATTGAAACAAAATGGGGTCCAGAAATTGACCTAAACTTATATATATAATGTATTTTCAGGAGTGGTGAAAAGCAATTTGGTGGAGAAAGAATAGCTTGGGTTTTTATTTTAACAAATGCTGCTGGGATAGTTGTATATCTATGTGCAAAAAATAAACGTTGCCAGATTTTGCATGGTACACAAAAAAATAAGATAAAAAAGAATAAAGTCCTAAAATTATGAAACATCTAGGGGAAAAAAAGTATAAAAGATCTATGACCTTGGGTTTGACAAAGATTTCATAGATATGGACCACCAACAACATAAAAGAAATATTGGACTTTAAAAAATTAAGAATATTTATTCTTCAAAAGATTTCCTTTGGAGTATGAAAAACTAAGTTACAGGACATAAAAATTTATATTGTCTTTGCAAATTACAATCTCAGTAGGAATTTTTTTGTACATATCTCCAAACTAATATAATCACATTATGTATGGTATAAATAATCCATACACAATCAACTATGTAAATATGTCTTAAATATGTAAATTTATCTACATAATCACATATGTGAATATATTATATAGACATATTATATATATTTAATTATATATAATTATTAAATATATTATGTATTGTGTGATAACATTATATATAATATATAAAATATGCAGCTATACCCTCCCTTCCCTCAGATATGTAATCATATACAACTACATGCATATTTTTCTTTGTGGCCTCATTGTGATAAGTTCTACATCAATAGCTGAGAACTCCCTTTGATTTAAAGTTTCAACTTTCTGCATGTACAGAGAGATTTCAATCTCTACCTTTCCTATTTAACATCCACTCTGTCAGTAATTTTATACCTTTATCTCTTCCCTCTGAATTCTAGGGAAGCATCTTAGTTGTTATTTTGTATTTTTTGGTTTAAGTTAGACAGTACATTGAACCTTAAATTTTTAAACTATTGGTTACTATAAAAGTATTTTCTCTTCTAATGAGTTGTTTCTGCAGCTTGATTCCTCTAATTTTATCTAATTTTTATTAACCACGATGGTTTTCAATTGGGTTTGTCATAAACAGTTAATTAAATCAGTAAGGAAACAGATATAATAAAATATCTACTATAAAAAACTTTGGGAACAAATATATTATTTTTGTGATTAAATGAATATAATTAGCATAAAAGTCAAAGTTGCATTTAAAAAAATTAATTTGCCAGCATAAAAACTAAAGATAACCGTAACAACATTCTTTAAAGAGGATGCACGTAACAATCTGACAAAAGAACAGTAAATAAAAAGTTAAAACTAAGGTAACAAATTTGGAATGTAGAGAAGTTCATTTAAATATGGGTTAATGTTCTCAATTCTAAGATGGATTGTCAAAAACTTATTTTTATCTTGATAATGTTAGATAAAGTTTGTTTCTCAAAGCAATGTTGACCTCATAGTAGTGGAAATATAACCTTAATCCTGATAACAAATAATTCAAGTTAAATTCTTAGCATTTGTGGATGAGAACATTTATCCTTTTTCTTAATATATTTTTCTAAATATTTTAGCCAGAAATTGGTAGGACATTTTGTAAACTTTTACAAACCATTTAAAATCTTTATATTCAGTTCATGTTCCTTTAAGTTTTTATTTTAATCGCAGGTTTCTGTGAATCATATTGTTTCATCATTTTTCTTTTAGGTAAATATTTTCTTTTACATTATCTTAAGTAAAAATAATTTGTGGGAAGAATTTTAATTCTCACAATATATTTATGGGTATGGGTTAACATTTTTCCTATAGAATACCTCCTGACATTCAAACTTCATAGAAAGTACATATTTCATTGCATCACTAAAAACTTGATTCAATACATTTTAATCAGCAAATAGATGATTAACAATACATTTATTGAATAAAGTAAATAACAGAAGAGAACACATCATCCATTATCTAATGAGTGTACACTATTAAACATTGTTTGGAGAATTAAATGTAAAGCTGATACTAAAAGTAAACTGAAATTTTTTTGTAGGATATTAGAGACTGCGATAATTAGTATTTGTGCCTGGAAATGGTTACATCTTAGCCTTTTCTAGTCTTTTATTGTGAAATGTTGTGTCAGTCTAGATGGGAGCTAAACTGGGTTTCAATTTTGTTGTTGCTATGAATACCCAAATTATACCAATAGTTTCATATTTCTCTAGAGTTACCTGCAATTTGAAGGAGGGATAGTAGCAGGGGTGGTTGGCTCACAGAGTGTGTTATTTTCAATGTCTACTGACCTCTAGCTCTAGGTCTTTTCTTTTCCTCTGTGCCTCAGGAGACTCTTTCCATGATCTTGTCCATTTCTTTAACCATAGACTGCTGTTCCTGTTTCTCAATACTCTTTAGCTAGTGGGGAGTAACATTCTCTGTTATTCTGGTTCAGCCTTCATTTTATCAGGTCCCATGTCCTTGAGTCTCAAGGGTGTGGCTTTCTCTGCAATTCAGCCCCATACCCAGAGGTAGACAGACCCTCCCAGGAGTGCAGTTTAAAGACATATTCCTATCCTTTTCCCAAGAGAAGAGGATTTTTTTCCCTGTTTCATGCTTCTAGCTTCAGTAGGTAGGTAGGTCTTCACCTGAGCCCTAAGGACACCAGATTCGTTATATTTTCCCAGAATCATAAAACCTTTTCTGTAAGGAGGAGTTAATAGGAGCAGGTGGGATATTGTGCCTTTCTTGCAGTAACAGCCATTTCTTTCCACTAAACCTGCCTCATAAGGGAAGATTTCTCAACTCTCTCCACTCAGTGTCTAGTCCTATTCATTAGAAGACCTTGTGAGTGGGTGAAAATTCCTCTTTGTCTTTGGCTCCCAGACTTTCCATATTTTTGTTGATAGTGCACTCTCAGCCCTTAGCAATCCATTACAGTTTTCTCAGCACTCTCCTTACTGGCTTGTATAGCACTGGTTTCCATCTGCTCCAAATGGTGGAGCAAATGCTCATATCCTGTGTCTCTTTGAGTTCTTCTAGATTTCTTTAGATTTTGAGTTAACAGGCTTACTGTGACCTCAACTGTCTAATATGGATATAAGAAAAGTTGTGTCTGCAGAGTATCCAACTCTTTTGTTATTATAAAAATGATAGTATTATGATCTTTCTAGTTTTCTATATTTTGCACAGAAGCCAGAATCTAGACATTTTGAAATATGAGTAAAACAAACTACGTTTTGAGGAATCATGTTGCCCAAACTGACCTATCAAAAAAGTAGAAATTCTTAACAACTCAGTATCAGTGGAAGAAACTGATATATTATTCCCTCTAAAACATGTATCAGTGTGATGACTTTTCGGTTTTGTGCAATCAGTCTAGCAGTTGTCCAAATCAGATATTTTCTGAGGTCTTTTCCTCCCTTAGGTGGGAAAGATTGAAAAAATTAATTAGATACATGTATTATGGGTGACATACACACAGAATGTCCCTGGATTAGATTTTTTAAAATATAATTCAAGTAATGTATTCTAAACCTAAAATGAATTTCAATTATTAGTCAGACTCTATATTTTAGCTACAGATTCTCAAATATTCTAGGGGAAAAATTACAATGTTAGTATTGTAACCTTTGTTTTATATACTCTGAAAACACCAGGGAAGTTTACTAACAACATAACATGCATCCACTATGGCCTGTATTCTCATTTTAATTGGACAATTTTCCTATTGTCTCATAAAAAGTCTATTAAGTTGAGACTTTGGCACATATTACACAGTCTCACAGACTTTAAGAAGCAGTGATTGTAAAAATGGGAAATATCATTTATCCATGTATCCACCCTAATGCAGAGTTGGCATTTGGTAACATATCAATAGGTTAGAATGATTATAAAAATTCCAAAATATGGTGAATATGAATATTAGAGCTGAAAGGGATTTCTTGGTTCAATTGTTGTTCATTGGCTTGGAAAATATATGAGTTAAATGAGCCATTGAGCCCATATTTTCCTCCTAAAAACTATGTTTCTTGAAACTATTGCAGATTTGAATGGATACTAAAATGAGTCTTAGAAGATGTTTCATCTAATCTTGTTTGAAGGCTTAGAAAGTTCATGTGTTGGAGATACTCGTAGAGATTGCTTCATTATTTTCAAAATATTTATATTTAAATTTATTTAAAATTCACTTTTAGGTACTGCAAGTTAATTAACAAATATTTTTTCAATTTTCTTACAGGTGTGAAAGAATAAAAAACTGAGTGTTTACTCCATGTTTCATTGAGAACTTATTAGCATTGTTAAAACATTTACATAATTAGAATTAAAAATTATTTTCACAGAATCCTATGAACACAGAGTCCTATGCAGTTTTTACTGATTATCCTTAATAATATAAAATTACAGGAATTTAAAAGGCAAGTTTGTAGGCTGGTTTCAAAGTTCTCAACTTATTTGCCAATGAAATAGGGCTTTAAGTTTCTAGTAAATATTTAATTAAAGGCAGATACATCTCACAGTGCTAGGAAAATTAGCTTAATTCAAAGCAGCCCCTAGTCACTTTATTTTTGTTTATCTTAACAGTTGTTTGTGAAACTTCTGTTTTAGGAACTTATAAGTTAATAGCCACTACAGAGAAATCATGGCCTGTTTACTTTAAATTTCTTACCATATTTAGCCTTTTATTAGTTATTTCCAATATGTGAATGAATATTTCCTACTCTAAAAGTGGAATTTCCTATAATAAATACCATAGAATGTAATATGGAAATAGGGTAAAGAAAATTATTAACAAGTTGGAAATTTTAGGACTGCGTTCAGGAATGAGATGTATTTTCAATATTTACAATGATAATTATAAAAATTGTTTTCAGACATTCATTTTTGTCATTTGTTTTATTTTATGTGAATGTCAAAGAACTAATAGTATTACAAAGACAAAATAAAATTTTCTTTGTATACCATATGAGTGAAATTTACTATATAGCAATCTGTTTTTTTCTGTTTGCTCTAGGGAAGATTAAAGGACAGCTTTCAAATATTAACTTATTAGAAGTTCTCTAAGTATTTGAAATGAACTGGCTCTTCCTCATCTACCTTAGTCTTCTTGGGCTGCTTTAACAAAATTCATAAACTCGGTGGATTATAAAAAAACAGAAATTTGTTTTTCACATTCTGGAGGCTGGGAATTCCATGACCAAAGAGCTGGCAGATGTGATCTCCAGTAAAGGCTCATTTCCTGGTTCATAGATGGGGTGTTCATGTTGTGTCTTCTCACAGAGTGAAAGAGATGAGAGATCTTTCGAAGGCTTCTTGTATAAGGACCCTAATCCTTTTCATGAAGGCTCCATCCCCATGAACTAATCACTTCTTAAAAGCCCACCTCCTAATACTATCACCTTGGAAGTGAGAATTTCAACATATGAATTTTTGGGGTACATAAACATTCAGATGTGATGGGTGTTATGACCATAGACTACATAAATATTCAGATCATAGCACCATCCATATTCACAGTTCACATTTCAAGAATGAAGATTTGAGAAAAACAACTGAAACCTTTCTCATCAAATATCATGAATAAGATCCTTTGTTCTCATTTTATATTCTATTTTATAATTATTTGTATAGTGACGCTATTAGTCTTTTCAAGATTTTTTTATTTCTTCTTAGTTCTATGTGTTGTGTATGTATGCATATAGTTTCATGATTTATAAAAATACATAGGGAACTATGTCATAGAAGGTCAAATAAGGTAATAAATAATTCACACAATCCAACTAGTGATCTCTGGATCCATAGTAGACATGCTTAACATTTTATCATTAGAATTCATAATGGCTGATACCTATTCTTATCATCTGTATTAGATAAGAATCTAACAAGCTCCTCTAATTAAAAGACTCAAATGTTCACTCTTTCATTTAACACTCAGAGGAAAGTGAATGATGTAGGGTAGATAGGTAGCTATGGTCCACAAGGTTGTCCTAGAATCTAGGAGCCTTCTCATTTTTTACTCTACTGTCTCTCTCCTAGGAAATACATGGTCAAAACTGACTTACAGGAACATATGTGTGCTTGGTTCATAGAAAAATATTAAATAGAGGATATGGGCAGGGCAATAAGTCTCTTCTTAAAAATGTACTGTGAAAGTTTCATGCATGAATTCTGGTTTCATCCCCTTGACTAGAATTTAGTTACATAGCCCAAATTAATAGCATTGAAAGGTTGTAAAATGTAATTTAGACAGCCACATACCTCATTCAATTTAGGTGGTTCTATCATCAAAATGAAGAAGGCAAAAAAAAAAAAAAAAGGAAAAATTGGCTCTGCTAGCGGTCAGAGAGTGACAAACAATGTTTTTAACAAGGTGGTATTGGAGGTGCAACAATTGACTTTTGAATGTGTCATTGCTTTATTATCAATGGTATCCCTAACATGACTTTGTTTCTCCCACTTTCTAAATAAGAATTATGATACCTGGCAACCGTATTACTGAATTGCCTTTGTATCTAGATATTATCCAATCCAGAGCTAGTCTCCCATTCTCAAACCTTTCTTTGTAGTCACACAGCACAAGTTTAAGATCCATTAAAAAAAAAAAAAAGAAAGAAAAACAAGGCAAAACAAACAAACAAACATAAAGTCTTCCACCTTCCTCTAAGACATCCTGCTCTTCCTTGTTTGACTACAATAGTGTTCCTGATCATCTGTGGCTCGTGGGTTTTGACAAAGGGGAATTGACATAAGTATACAGTTGGCATTCACTGCTATATTTTGCTCCATACGAAACATCATGTTAATAAATTAACTAAAGGCAAGGAAAACATTGTCCTTGTTCTCTAAGTGTTTCAGTTTCAAATGGCCAATAGAAGCAATCATTGATAGCATTAATATAAGATAAGCTAAGGCAGTACTATAACACAAGTATAAAATACATTGTTATGGAGGGGAAAGGGGGAGAAATTAATGCCCTCAGGGGCAAAGAAAAGGATTTGAGAAGTCTCTTTGGAAGAAAAGAGATGTCAACTTTAAATATGGATGCAATTTGCATTATGAAAGTGCAATCCCACTTCTGGACCAAATAAGCATGGATATGAGTTTAAGAAAGTAAAATAAGTTTAGTAGATGCACATTGAGGGGAATGTGTTGATTATAGGATGTAAGATGGAATGGCAAATTTATAATATACTTTTAAATCTAAAGTTAAGAAGTTTGGTTCTCTACCTCTAGGTGGTAAATAGATGTTATTGGAATACTGCACTGGGAATATAATGAGTTTAATCATTTTTGTGGGGAGAGGTAGGTAGATTTAGTTTAAAATTAAAAGAGGAAAATTTGAGTAATTTGAGTTTGGAAGCCCCTTTAAGAAGCAATTATAATAACGCAGGCTTGAAGTTATAAGTTACAGCAGCCACAATAAAGTGAATAGAAAGGATTACATATGAGATATTGAGAGAAAACACAGAATTAAGTGGCTACATATACAATGCTGAACAAAAAGGAGTTGAAAATCTTGAGCTCATGTGACTTGGAGAAAAGTAGAGATATTAACTGACATTGAGAAAGAATGGACTTGATGGAGATGGTTAAGCGTTTTATTTTATGAAAAAGGCCATTCTCACTGGAGTTAAGTGATATCTCATTGTGCGTTTGACTTGCATTTCCCTGATGATGAGAGACGTTGAACATTTTTTTCATATGTTTGTTGGCCATTATTCTGTCTTCTTTGGAGAAGTTTCTGTTCATGTCCTTTGCCCATTTTTGATAGGGTTGTTTGATTTTTTCTTGCTGATTTTCCTGAGTTCTAAATAGATTCTATTTATCAGCCCTTTATCAGATAGCTTGCAAAAATTGTTTCCCATTCTGTGGGTTATCTGTTTGCTCTCTTGACAATTTCTTTGGCTGTGCAGAAGCTTTTTAATTTCATTAGGTCCCATTTGTTTATTTTTGTTGCTGTTGTGATTGCCTTTGAGGTCTTCTTCATAAATTCTTTGCCTAATCCAATGTCTAGAAGAATATTTCCAACATTTTCTTCTAGAATTATAATAGTTTCACACCTAAGTTTCAAGTCTGTTACCCAGTGTGCGTTGATTTTTGTGAGAGGTGAAAGGTGTGGTTCCTGTTTCAGTCTTCTGCATGTTACTATCCAGTTTTCCCAGCACCATTTATTGAATAAGGATTCCTTTCCTCAGTGTATGTTTTTGTCTGCTTTGTTGAAGATTAGTTGGCTATAAAAGGATGGTTTTATATCTGGGTTCTCTGTTCTGTTCCACTGGTCAATGTTGTTCTTGTGCCAGTGGAAAGCTGTTTTAATTACTACAGCCTTGTAGTATAGTTTGAAATCTGGTAAATTGATACCTCCTATTTTGTTTTTATTGCCTAGGATTGATTTTGCTATACAGGGTCTTCTCTGATTCCATACGAAGCGTAAAACTATTTTTTTCTATATCTGTGAAAAATGATGATGGTATTTTAATAGGGATTGCATTGACTCTGTAGGTCACTTTGTGTAGTGTAGACATTTTAACAATGTTGATTCTGCCAACTCATGAGGATGGTATATTCTTCCACCTGTTTACATCCTCTGCTATTTCTTTCTTCAGTGCTTCATAGTTCTACCTGCAGAGGTCTTTTACCTCCTTGGTTAAATATGTTCCTAGGTACTTTATTTTCTTTGTTGCTATTTTGAAGGGAATTGAGTCTTTGATTTGGTTCTCACTTGTACTGTTGTTGGTATATAGGAATGCCTCTGATTTCTATATGTTGATTTTGTATCTTGAGACTTTATCAAATTCATTTATCAGTTCAAGGAGTCTCTTGGTTAAATCCTTGGGGTTTTCTAGGTATAATATAATGCCCTTTATCAAAAAGTCCCCAAACAATAAATGTTGGCGTGGATGCAGAGAAATAGGAACACTCCTACACTACTGGTGGGACTGCAAACTAGTTCAACCTCTGTAGAAAGCAATATGGAGATACCTCAAATCGATACAAGTAGATCTACCATCTGATCCAGCAATTCCACTACTGGGCATCTACCCAGAAGATCAAAAGTCACTTTATGGAAAAGACACCTGCACTCAAACATTTATAGCAGCACAATTCACAATTGCAAAGTTGTGGAAATAACCCAAGTGCCCATGAATTCATGAGTGGATCAATAAAATGTGGTATATGTATACCATGGAGTACTATTCAGCTTTAAGAAAGATTGGTGATATAGCACCTCTTATATTTTCCCGGATAGAGCTGGAACCCATTCTACTGAGTGAAGTATCTCAAGAATGCAAAGACAACTACCACATGTACTCACCAGCAAATTGGTATTAACGGATCAACACCTCAGTGGATATATAGGAATAACATTTATCAGGGGTTGGACAGATAGGAGGGGGTAGGAGGGGATGGGTATATACAAACACAATGAGTGAGATGTGCAACATTTGGGGGATGGTCACGCTTGAGGCTCTGACTCAAGGGGGGGAAGGGGGTATAGGCAATATATAACCTTAACATTTGTACCCCCATAATATGCTAAAATAAAAATAAATAAATAAATAATAAATTTAAAAAAAGAGTTTTGTTTTAGATATACTGAAGGTGAGTTATCTGGAAACTTTAGTTTGAAGCTTGTAAGAATAATCAGATCTGCTGAGCACGGTGGCTCGCACCTGTAATCCTAGCACTCTGGGAGGCCGAGGCGCTTGGATTGCTTGAGGTCAGGAGTTTGAAACCAGCCTGAGCAAGAGGAAGACCCCATCTCTACTAAGAAATTAATTGGCCAACTAATATATATAGAAAAAAATTAGCTGGGCATGGTGGCACATGCCTGTAGTACCAGCTACTTGGGAGGCTGAGGCAGCAGGATTGCTTGACCCCAGGAGTTTGAGGTTGCTGTGAGCTAGGCTGACGCCATGGCACTCAATCTAGCCTGGGCAACAAAGTGAGACTCTGTCTCAAAAAAAAAAATAAAGAAAGAAAGAATAAGCAGATCTAGTGACTAAAAACTAAGAAGTTATCTGTGTCATGTATCATGATAAGATTGGAGTACTACCACTTGTATATGTCCATATGAAGAGTAGTTGAGCACTAGTCTGTTCTGATTACACTAGGTTTCAATAACCATTTAAGGTTCTATTTTACTTTTGGGGGTTACAACTTTTTCTGCCTACCATCTAACCAACTCAATTTTGGGGTCATTTTGTTTCATGACGTTTTAATGTTTGTGAAATTTGTATTTTAATAAATAATATTTTAAAAGTAGTGCTTCCTGTTCAATAAAAATAATACATTTTAAGTTCAAATGATCTTTTATTACATTATATAATTTCTTATATTGATAACTGAGTGCCTATATATTGTGGTTTTGTCTGAGTTTACCTTCCAAGCAATTCATGAATATCTTACTCTCCTATTGATGGAGATTCACTTAAGGAACCAGGATTAGGGTGGGAGAAGATGTGTAAGAAAGAACAAAAGAAACTGCTCCAAGCAAAGCCCAGCTCATGGCACCAGACAGGGAGAGCAGGATACAAAATAGAAGATAAGAATATTTAATTGGAGAGAACAAACGATATTACTTAAAATATTTCTATACATCAAAGAAAATATAAAGGAGGACTAATTAAAATTTGGCATAGCCTTATAATTTCAGTCCAAAGATGTGGAAAGCAGGTAAGAATGTTTGCCCTCTAAAAAGAAGAAAACAAACTGCTAACTACTTTTCTTGAATCCATCAGAAAAAAGAAATTGCAGGAAAAACAACCTGAAATTTAAGATTCATCAATGTTGTTGTGTCAATCAACATTTTGTAACTTTTTATTGCTGGATACTTTGCTATTGTATGGATATGCCAGGTGTTGACAGACACCTGGGTTGTTTCCAATTTTCAGAAATTATGAATAAAGTTGTTATAGAAATTGATACACAAAATTCACAATCAACTTGTCAATATTTACTTAGTGGGGTTTTGATTTGGATTATATTGAATACATAGATATAATTGTGGAGAATCAATAGCTTAACAATACTGGATTTTCCAATCCATAATTACAGTATGTCTCTTCTTTTATTCAGATCTTCCTTGGCTTCTTTCATCAACATTTTTTGGTGCTATTGTGAATGATTACTTATCTATCTATGTATTTATATCTATATCTATATTTTAGTTTCGGTTTCCAATTGTTCATTGCTATTATGTAGGAACTTGATTGACTTTTGTATATTGACCTTATATCCTGTGACCTTGCTTTTTTCAAATCTTTATACTAGTAGATTTAATGGGGTTTTCCACTTATATAATTATGTGGTATATGAACAGAGAGTACACCACTCGTAAATTTTATTACACTGAACTTAGTTCTTCCCATTCAGAGCATTCTAGAGTGATTCTAATCTTATTTTCATAAAATTGTTTTTTATATACTAGAAGTTCTCCTTTATATATCCTTTGAGTCTCGTAGTAATCCACGAATATAATTCTTTTATTTTATCTTTAAACTCATATTTATTTTGTGTGAATATGTTATTTTAATATATATTTGTTTGAAAAATGTAGTTTGCAGATTGTGTGCGGAATTCAGATATTGACCATTTCAAAGTTACATTGAACTGTCTTTGTGATAGTAAAACAGCAATAATAATAATTGGCTATATTGGCCGGTCCAATTCTCATAATTACCCTGTAGATGAATATTTTAATGAACACGTCATAGATAAAGAGACTTAGTCTTAAAGAAGTAAACAGATTTGCCCACAATTTCTCAGGTATACATAGTACAGCTGGCATTTATGGTCAGACTTCTTATATCAAATCCATTGTTCTTAAACACTATAGTAGCTTAAACCAGAAGTGTAGTTGAGTCTATACATTTTTTGATATAAAATGGAAAATGTTTACTATATTATTTTTGATAATTAAATTAGTGCTATACATAATACATAGAAAAATAAAATTCTGATTTTATTTATGAATTATTGATCTGTACACCTCTACTTTTATGTTTTATTCTTATGGATTTAATCAGTTCTTTAAAGCTAACATTAAAAATGAGACACAGGAGATACATTTTATTTAATCATTGATTTCTATGAAATATTATCTTCTAATTGTTAGGTCCTGCAAATATTTTACAAATTCTATCTTTAGAATATGTTTCCACTTTCCAGTCATAATTTTAATTTCACACAATAAGGCAAAACAGTTATTAGAGCAATATCCAGATAATGAAAGAAACAATTTTTAAAATAGGAAAAAACAATTGAAATAACTGCTTTTATGTTCTTCAGCCCGTAGCCTCTAGAAATCAAGGACTATCTGATAGCACAATTACTAATTAACTTAGATTCCCAGAGAAAAATGTTTATGCAAACTACTTTCAGGTTTAAGGCTTTTAACAATTGCATGTTGAACAGAAGATTATTAAATACTGATAGGCTGGTGAGGGTGCAATAAAACTTTATGAGCAGGTCAATATATATCTGAGCAATTTTCCCTGATAATTATTTTAGCAGCCTTACCCAACTCTGGCACAACAGAGCAACAGAACAGGCTATGAAATAAGGTAAGTCTATGGATCTTATTTTTTGTTGTCATTTTCATATTTCCAAGTAATTACGCTTTCCTTCATTTATGTTAACAATGTTCCCATCTATCTATCTGCACTTATTTTAAATAGCAAAAAATTACATTTTATGTTGCCATTTTAAATATATTGTCAGTCTCTTGTACTAAAATAGGAGAAAATATTTCTATTTTTTTTTAAGAAAAGGTAATATTTTCTTTGTCCAGCTCTTTGTTGTAGTTTTTGTCAGACTTAGGTGAAATCATAGCTGGTTTTGTTTATTGCTCTATGTGGAAAAATGTGCTGAAACATTTTTTGAAAAGTAGAGGATTAAGTATGCTTACATATAGTTTAAGAAAATCTAATAGGCAGAGTAAAATGTTGCATTTATAAAACATTAACATTTTCCTGGTAATCTTTTAAAGATTTTTCATCAAGCTATCATCTAATAAAGTATCATTCAATTCCATAACAAATATGCAGATAAGGGTATTAATACAAAATTTCCAAAAGTAAGTTTGCTTAAAATTACTGTGATCCAAAATGATCACTATAATTACCATTTATAGAATATGAACAATTTTAGTACTGATTTCTTATGAGTACTCATATGAGTAATTTAATTTCAGTACATTAATTTTGCTCTGATGTTTCTAAATAAAAGAGAGTTTGTTTTATGACAATATGCAGTTTTTAAGGTTTTCCTTAATGAAATGAAAAGCACAATTCTTGTTATTGGCTTCTTACTACCAAAATAGGATATTGCTTTAAATGAGACTTATACTTATTTAAAGTAGGACATTAAATGTAACCACATCATTTTCACATCAGCAACTGGGTTTTATCTTCCAAACTGCTTTATATATTATCTGTTGCTTTGATTAAGTTTAACTTACATTCAGTTCTTTTGAAGATTACTGATGCAATAAACAGCTTCCATATATGTAACAGGAAATTATATTCTAAAATTGAATGCTAATCTTCATTCATATGGTATATTAAATATTAAGCTTGTGTTTACTCAATATCAGTCTTTGAACTACTTTCATTATTCTTGCTATTAAACTGTAACAATCTAATGGAGGTAATTGACATACGCATGAATAATTGCAATAGATATGTTATGCGCTGTGGTAAAATGGAGAAAGAATTGATTAAGTTTGCCTCTAAGAGTAGTAATGGACTCACAGAGGCCATGACATTTGAACTGGGCATCAATTAAAATTCACCTAGAAGAGTAGATGGGGAGGATTGAGGCAAGATTGAATAGCACATACAAAGGAGACATGCTATTCAAAAAATATACTTCAGTGTTGGGGATAGGATGAGGATATAACTCTGAAAATATTTTGGAGGTAAATTCAAAAGATTTATAGAATAATTGAATGTGGTGGAAAAATATGAGAGAGGGAAAAGAGGTTTTTAGGTTGGAACAATTGGTATGTGAACTGACATAGATAGACACAGGAGGAGAGACCTCTCTGAGACCAAAAGAAATTTTTTTAAGCCAGCAATTTATTAAAACATTTACCATAGCAATTCTAAATTCTACCTTTCTCAATATATTCCTTTGAATGAAGATTTATATAAAAACTATGGAGTACAGAAAACTCATGAGAACTTGAAAGCTAGAAAAAAGGGAAGATGTATAGTCAAAATTAAATTGAAAAGTATGCTTTAAGATAATTATTGTAGAAGGATTCTTCCCAGTTTACATTTGGCAACCTTTTGTATGCTACTTCAAATACATCATGTTGTCTAAGAATAAATACATATTTTTGATATGAGAGTTTGGTATATTTTATTTGTTGTTTAATGGAGGTACTTGGTGATAATTTAGTCCAAAATGTTTTTAAATTGAGCAAGAACTTGCAAATATATATTTTCCTTCCAAATATATATATTCATATTCTGTGCCACAATATTGTTATAGAAAGTAGTGCTGGAATTGGAGAGATGAGAGTTCAATTAGGAAAACTTGAACTTCTTTACTTCAAAATATAAATTATTCTCTCTTAAGCTTGAATTTCCTAATCGATAAAATGTGAATAACAGGATATCCTTCAGAGTTGTGAGAACTGAAAATCATAGGGCAAATGGAAATTCTTGACTTACAAAATGCTTTCAATTGAAAGGACAAAACACTACTACTTGGAAATATTTTTTTCCCTCTATATTTTCATCTTAGTGTACTACTGCATCACTAACTCCTTCTTTTTACTTGAAATTTCATGTGTTCCTTATTTTTTTTGTCAGTGTGTATTATTTCAGGTTAGTAACAGAGCTGTCTGCAGCTTTGTTTGCATTGTGCTTATTTTAAAAAAGAATGAATATAATTTCATGATAATTGATGGTAGTTTACTATAGTTATATATTTTTACATTTTAAATGCATATTCTTTTCTTTCATTAGATGGCAAGAAAGAAATTTAGTGGATTAGAAATCACTCTGATTGTCCTCTTTGCTATAGTTACCATAATAGCAATTGCCCTAGTTGCTGTTTTAGCAACGAGGACACCTGCTGTTGACGGTAAGTAATATTAAAAATACTTAATATATTATAGTGAAGTTAAGAGAAAGTTACTCCACAATAGTTATTGATTTTTAAAAATAATCTATATGAGACAAAACAGATATTGAAAGATCTAGAGTAAGTTACAAAATTGCTCCAACTTTTTGTCTCCATTATGTTCCAGTTATTTTAATGAACAGTTATTGTAATTAAGGAATCCACATGCACTGATATTGATTGCCTTCCCTACTTATGTTGCTTAAGAAAGACCCAAGAGGCAAAAGGATCAAGTTGTTAACAAAGGTGGAATGATCACCTACTGTTGCCAACAAGATTCTTCTCAGTAGTGGGAAAGCCTGGGTTTTTGCTCTGGCCTTCATATATTTGCAAAGGAGATGGAGATTTTGGTGAATATTCTTTGTTCTGGATCAATTTTTTTTTTTTTAAGTAGAAAGAGGTTGTATGAGAAAGGAAGGTAGAAGCAAGGTGAAAATAGGCTTCAGGTGTTTAATTGTTTATTTTTTCTAAATATTACTATCCTAATTTATCTCGGTGCATACTACTCTGGACTACCGAATCTCTTTTTTCATCATTCTCTCTTGACAAAATCAGAATTGTAAAGGATGTTACATACCATCTTTTAGTCTAATTGTTTTTAGCATTTCCTACTACTGTTAGTCTTTTGTTTTACAGTCTTCCAGCAACTGAGATCTCTCTGTAGTGTGGCGCAATCAGTTTTGTCTTACCCATATCTGATTCCTAGAATGTTCTTTCTATAGAGTTGGGATCTCTTTTTCTTCATTATTCTGGCTTTCTTTTATCTACCTATCAAATTATTCCCTTCAAAGTATCTTCTTCCTCCTATTTTTCTGTTCTCTAATTTGTTGTCTCCTTCTCTACACCTTTTTTTTTTTTTACAATCCATGTTTCTCTATCTATTTTTTTTTTCAGCTATAAAACACAAATGCTAATGTGGCACATATGTATATTTTGTTTCTTTTTGAATCTACACCAAGATCTTCTGTGAATGTATTTTTTCTGAAGAAACAGTCAACAGGATTCTGCCCTGTCAATTTCTTATTATTTGGATCTTTTCCTTTTGATAACTCCTTTTTAATACGAATATGTTTTTCAATTTCTAGCATATATTCATGTATTCTTTCATGAAGTATTGATTACTTGAAAAGTCTGAAAAAATTAATTTAGTGTCACGTTTTATTTTATTGAGTTTTTTCCCCTCCCAGAAATTAGTGATTCTACTTCAAGTCCAGCTACGACTCCATATCCTTCTGGTTCAGGAAAATGTCCAAATAACGTAAATGATCCTGTCAATGTGAGAATAAACTGCATTCCAGAACAATTTCCAACACAGGTCTGCAACAAAAGTCCTTAATATTTTTTATGAATATATAAATCATAATTTGTATAATTGCTCAATATTGGATCAATACATTATTAGTAAGGATTTAGATTTTAATTAGGCTGCATTTGTCTTTTTATTGTAGTTTCATATAAACAAATGATGGATGACAGAAGTTACTTAGCTTGCTTTTCTGTATCTCTGTTCAATTCAAATTAGCAAGTTACTACTTACCCGTGCTTAACGAGTTATTGTTAATTTTATAAACTTTTATGAAATTGTATCCTCTCAAATCTACTTCTTGATAAAAAGTATAACCTTTGATAATATAGAACATTTGAGAGAGAATATCTCTGCTTTATTAGAGTATTTATAATGAAGGTATTAAGAAGTACCTGTGCAAAAAAATAATACTAATTTTTAAAAAAATTATTATTTTTCATTATATGAGGCTTAGGATGTAAGAAGATCAAATGGAGAAAATTAAGAATAAGTGTTTTGATTCATGTAACTCTGAATTGACTCTTTCTTTAGCTTCATCAGCCTGTTTGTAAATAAAGGTCATTGAGTGGACAGTCCTCTCTGAGTATTCACAGGGAATTGGTTCCAAGATACTTGCAGATATCAAAATCTGTGGAAGTGGATGTTCAAGTCCCTTATAAAAGATGGCATAGTATTTGCATGTAACCTATGCACATCCTTCATATACTTTAAATTACCTCTAGATTACTTATAATACCTAATATAATAAGATGTAAATACCTTGCAAATAGTTGTACCACGTTTTTATTTGTATTACTTTTATTGTACTGTTACTTTTCAAATATTTTTTATCCACAGTTTATTGTATCTACAGATATAGTGGGCTGAATGTATATATTGACATTTTGCAAATATTTGCCTTTGCAAATATTATAATATTCATATCTAAATCTCAACTTTGCCACTTTCCCCACCACATAACTAAATGAGCTATAAAATTTCTATTAACCCTATCCCATCTTTGCTACATCATACTTAACATATAATGCTCTGATTAATTTGCCATGAATAATTATAAATAGATGAGATTTTCCTTAAGCCAACATTAGGAATAGTAGCACCTATAACTTACTCACTGATTATAAGTCACAGAGTGCCAAGGATTGCCAAGAGCCACTAGAAGCTAGAAATGGACAAGGGAGAATTCTTCCCTAGAGCCTTGGGAAGCAGCATGGCTCTGCTGACACCTTGAGTTAGTACTACTAGCCTCCAGAACTGAGAGAGAATAAATTTCTGTTGTTTTAAGACACATTTTTCATAGATGTTATGGAAGCCTTAGGAAACTACCACAGTATGTTTTAAGGGATTTAATGTAAGCCTGTTTTGCTATACATTTTTTATTTTGTCAAAATGTGATTATTTTTTCTCTTGTTTTTTAACTAGCACCTTTACAACTTTCTAAATTGTTACATGAATGTCTAATTCTACCTCTTTGTTTTGTACTAACATTATAAAAAATCTTTTATAAAGACTACGTAAATGATAATTTTTGTACAACTATCTCTTTGTAATGCTGGGAGTATTTCTATAGTTTAGATAACTAGAGGTAAAATTGCCTGATCAAAAGTCACATACACTTTAGACTCTGATAAGTAATAGACCTCCAGAATGATCATATCCAATTATATTCCTGTTCAAAATGGATATGTATGTGTGTATGTATATGTGAATGTATCTGATACCATTTAAATGGTATTTGATGGGAAATTTTTAATAGGAGAAAAAGTTTAATGTATATTTTCAATTGACTAAACATGGAGGCTTTCAACTTATTTTCATGGTAAATAGCCAAGGGAGTAAACCCTTCAGGTGTTCACATTATGAAAGTGTGTCACACTATTAAATTTAAACAGTAAGTAGATTTATAATTATACCACTCTAAATGCATAGCATTATCATGATGCTGCTCAATATTTTATATTAACATTGTACTTTTTCTTTAGTTTAACATCTTTCATGTAGATAATACAATTACTGAGAATTCAGTATTTTATTTTATTTATTAAATGCAATTGCAGCAACTATTTGTGACACTTGAAGTATAAACTAGTGAAAAGATTTTAAATAGTTAAATATTGAACTAATAAATAGGTGGAAATAACTATCCTAAACATTTTATCTGGGATTTAATCCAGGGCCATATCTTCATATTTGTAGCTTAACCTACAGCTTGGTACATAATTAGTACAAATAAAATATTTCAGCTCTCTGCATCAACACCATGAAAACAGAATAAAATTGCCCAGGGGGCAAGAACTTTTTAAAACACATGACACATACACGTAAAACACATGACACATACACATAAAACACGTGACACATACCTATAGTCCCCGCTACTTGGGAGATTGAGGCAGGAGGATTGCTTGAGCCCAGGAGTTTGATATTGCAGTGAGCTATGATGATGATACTACACTCTACCCTAGGGAACAGAGCGAGATCTGTCTCAAAAAGAAAAACAAAACAAGACAAAAATTTGTACTGATATGAGAATTTAATAATCACAACTTGAGCATAAATCTCTGACAGGTTGTAGTTAATTAAATTGATCAAATATTTATATTTCTTCCAAGTAAAGGAAACAAAAGAACAAATGCTATTTTGGCATATTATATATTTGAAGGAATAAGCTTGCTTTTAAAACATTTTTTCATTGGAAAAATAGAGAATGAAACTATGTGATAATAGTACTAATGACATTATTCCTTTATAAAAAATATTTTATCAGGCAACTTGTGCACAGCGAGGCTGCTGCTGGAGGCCATGGAATGACTCTGTTATTCCCTGGTGCTTCTTCGCAGATAACCATGGCTATAATCTGGAAGGAGAGACTACAGAAACAAATACTGGTGAGAAATGCTGTATCATAATGATTCAATATGATGTACTCCAAGTGAAGCAAAAATATGTTTTAATATTTTCTTTGGGAAAAATCTAAAATGTAATCAATGAGAAGTATGAACACAAGAATGTTCAGATTGGTTATCTGAACAATTTCTTTTTTCCATGATTATATCTATTAATAATTTAAAAAGCACTCACTTGTGATAAATGCAATAAATAATAAAAATACACAAAATATTTAATAATTTCTAGTATTTATACTTAAAATCATTCATGTCAGCTTTTTTTTTTTTTTTCATTCTTTAAGGATTTGAAGCCAAATTAAACAGGATACCTGCACCTACACTCTTTGGAAATGACATTAACAATGTTCTTTTAACAACTCAAAATCAGACACCCAATCGTTTCCGGTTCAAGGTTTGGTTTTCATATTTTTACAGAAGATTTAATAGTAAAATACATTTTATGAACACACTTTTCATAGTAGCAATATACTTTCCCTATTGAGAAATATTTGTTCTAAAGCAAAGGACTAATTAGACTCTACTTCTCTGAGCCTGTTTAGTCAAATATAATGATAATATTTCCTTCAGCACTTATTTTTGAAGAACTTAAATAATATAGTCAATGTAAAATACTTAACATAGTGTCTCGAATAGAATTAAAATTCAATAAACATTAGTAATTTTTATTATTTAAACTACAGGGTATGATGAAGGATTAAGTAAAATTTAATTTGAGAAAAGTGTTAACTGTGCTATGTAAATGCAACTTACAGTCACTATGCCTTTTTACTGAGTATTAATTGTATTCACGATTTTAAAGAAACTGATTCTTGCCGGGTTTTTTTTTAACAAGTAGTTTACGAGTTTTTTTTTTTTTTTATTTGGAAGTAAAAATAGCACCATATAATTTGTATATTACTTTTCTAGCAACAATTTCACAGGAACTAAGGGTTTTCTTAAAACAAAATTAAAAATTCTTATGGAACTACCTACAGGGTGAACACCAAAAAGCTGAGAATATTGCAATTCACAAAAGTCTAGTATTCAATAATCATTATTTGGTAATACTATGGTTGATATTTTTATATCAGTCAATAAAAATCTTCACTTGATTATTGGGTGTTTTTGTAACCAGCTAATTGTAATACTATTTATTTCTTAATTTATATGGTTGGTGTATTCAACAATATTAAAATGAAGGTTATGACTTGATTATCATCGGTTTTCTATAAAATTTTAAAATATATTATTTTTACTTGGAGCTTACATTTAATGATTAATTCAAAATTTAAAAATTAATAATAGTTTAGAATCAAGTAATGCTAATTTGTTTAAATCTTTGCAGATTACTGATCCAAATAATAAACGATATGAAGTTCCTCACCAGTTTGTAAAAGAATTTACTGGACCCACAGCTTCTGAGACATTGTATGATGTGCAGGTTACTAGAAACCCATTTAATATCAAAGTTATTAGGAAAAGCAACAGCAGGACTTTGTAAGTAATCACTTTATTTTATAATTGTATAAAATAACTGGTCAATTTAATTCTATTATTATCGAATAGGAAAGTCTTAATGTCAAGGTATTTTCAGAAAGAATAAATATCCTCCATTAAAAGGATGGGTATACATCTTTGTAAATGTTATGAGCCTAGAGGGCTTTTGTTTCCTGTAGATGAAATGTACTAGAATGTGAATGAGAATACACAAATTGGAGCACTCCAAAGGTGAAGGTGTGGAGAATATCACTGATACAATTATAGCCCTGTGTAATTTTTGCATACCTAGAACTCCTGTTGTACCTTTCCTTCCTTACTGATAATATTGTGTTGTCAATTTTTAGGATCAAATAGTTAATATTAAGAGAGGAGTTAATTCTCATGGGTATACTAAAATTATATGTATATTAAATTAAATATAGGCTTAATACCTTCATTATGAATGTATTAAAGGGGGTACTGATACAAGGGATTTAGTCATATCCTGTGAATATTTTCAAGATTAATGCTCTTCATTCCCAAGAAATGTTAATAAAGCAATTGTCAATATTGAATCTCAGCAATTACTTTTATTAAATATATTTTGATACTTTTGCAATTGCTTTTGTGTTAAAGTATAAAAATATTAAATGCTAAGTGAAAAAAACCAGGCCCAGAAAGAAAAATACTGTATAATCTTAATTATATATATGGAATCTAAAAAAGTCAAAATCATAAAAGTAGAGAATAGAATGGTGGTTACCAGAGGTTGGAGGTTGGAGAGAATGCAGAGATGTTGGTCAAAGGGTCAGACAGAAGGAATAACTTTTCAAGATCGATTGCACAGCATAATGACTATAGTTAATAATAAATTTAATGTATCTTTCAACATTGCTAAGAGAGTAATGTCGGTTCTAACTGTTTGCACCACAAAAAAAGGATGTAGGTTGATGGATATGTTAATTATCTTGATTTAAAAAGTCAGTAAATTCAATACCATATATCAAAACATTCCATAAATACTTCATAAATAAAATCAACCATTGATATCCTTGGGGTATGGGTTCTAGTATTATGTAGTATTTGGCTACAACCTAGACACACCTTCCTGTATACTTTAAATGATCTCTACATTATTTATAATACCTAACACAATGTAAACACTATGTAAGTGGCTCTTATACAGTATTGCTTAGGCTATAATGACAAGAAACAAAATCTGTAGATGTAGAGGACACAGGTGACAAACCATTTTCTCCCAGATATTTTCCATTTATAGTTGGTTGAATCCACAGATTCAGAACTCACAGATATAGAGGGCTCAATGTATATAAAATTATTATCAATAAAAATGAAAACAAAAATATTAAATATACTTTAACATTTCTTGTAGTATATTTTTGGTCTCCATAAAATATACAACTTCTTTCTTTTTTGGAAGAAGTGATTTTTAATTTAATTTTTAGATAAAGGTCATGTAAAAATGTGTGGAAACCAGTATAATACCGTATTTTAAAAATCAGTCACTGGAACAAGACAGAACTAGGCTTGACATCTGGCTCTGCTGACTACCAGTTTATGACCTTTGGAATCAATTTTCCCAATTTGTGTCACCTGTGAAATGGGATTGATAATGGTAGTTAGACTTTAAGGTGCTAATGAAGCTTACAGGAGGGAATGCATGTGAAACATATTGGCCATGACGAAGCAAATTGTACTGATAAAATGAACAAGTTCTGGCAATGGGATCATTTGAGTGTTTCTTAAAAAGTGAACATATGTAAAGACTGACATTTTTAAAATGAAATATTCTGAATGATGTTAATATAAACTCATATGGTAGAACATTTTATATATGTCTATAGACAATTTATGAATTTATTTTATGGTGTAGGTTTGACACCAGCATTGGTCCCCTGGTGTACTCTGACCAGTATTTACAGATCTCCACCAAACTTCCCAGTGAATATATGTATGGTCTTGGGGAACACATTCATAAGAGATTTCGTCATGATTTATATTGGAAAACATGGCCAATCTTTACTCGAGATCAACTTCCTGGTGATGTAAGGAACTATTTTTCTTGTTATAAATAAAATCAGTATATTGGAGCAGATAATGGTTTTAGCTTATTTTAAACTAGCATTTAGTTGAAATTATCAGTTAAACTATTTGAATGTCAGTGACACATAATCTGGAAGCTTGTTTATTTTAGGGGTGAGAATAATTGATTGCTAAATTGTAAATTAGCTCAATGACTAACAGATTTTATATTTCAGCAAGCATTTCCAGTTTATAGATTTTTTCTTTTAACTTTCATTTTCATATTTTATTATTCCTTTTTCAGTCACTCTTGTACTTAAACCCATCAATGGCTACTCGCAGCACTAAAATAATTCCAGACACTTATCATATTTTACATGTCTTCATATTGGTGTCTGTTTATCTATTGAAAATTATCTCATGCATCTCTGCCCTTCTTTATCTAGTTCAAAAATATGATAATCTTCCAGAAATTCAAATATCTGCACAGGTATTTGGTTTTCTTTGCAAGTACTAAAACTTAAGGTTCTTTATCATTCAGATAATACATTATTGAGGGCTCATCTGAAGTTTCACTTCATAAAAACTTCATAAAAATCTCCCAAACTCTCTCATGAGCTTTTATTTGTATTTTAGTATGACAATCATCACAGTGTATTATTCTTGTATATATTTTTTTCTCCTTCTGGAATATGAGATTCTTGAGGACAAAGATTATACCATTTTTTTTAAATTTCAGCATATTATGGGGGTACAAATATTTAGGTTACATATATTGCCTTTGCTCCACCCAGTCAGAGCTTCAAGTGTGTTCATCCCCCAGACGGTGCACACCACACATATTAGGTGTGTATATATACCCATCCTCTCTTCCCCTCAACCTGCCTGACACCTGATGAATGTTATTACTATATGTACATATAAGTGTTGATCAGTTAATACCAATTTGATGGTGAGTACATGTCATGCTTGTTGTATACCATTTTTAAAAAATTATTTTTTATTGGTTCATGATTGATTTGGCTCAAATGTGCTACAGTGTATGTATAGTGTACATGTACACATAGTGAAGAAAATTAGTATTAGAAATATGGGAATTTATAGATATAAATGAATTTATAAAGATCATTTTAACACATAGTTTATTTAAATACACTTATTTTCATTTACACTTAAAATAACTTATTTTAAATACACTTTGAAAATTTTATTTCAAATTTTTGCCTTATAGAATAATAATAATTTATATGGCCATCACACATTCTTCATGTGCATTGAAGATACTACTGGAAAGTCATTTGGTGTTTTTTTAATGAACAGCAATGCAATGGGTAAGACTAATTTATTTGATAATATATTTAAAGGAGATATAAATCAAAATGTTTTAACTGCTCTCTTTATTCCAGTCATACATATTGTATGTCAGAGTAAACTCTACTGTTAAGGATTTTAGCATATAAACTCATTAAATGTAGGTTCTGAAATTAGTGAGTCAATACATTTTTGCATATCAATGCTTCTATTTTGGAGAAAGTATGCTATGTCATGCCATTCAGGCACTCTATTTTTCCCTTGAGAGGAAAATTGAAACCATTCATGGCAATAGTATTTTCATTCCCACAACTTCATTTGTCAAGATAGATTAATGTGCCATTACAAATAAATAAAAGAAAGGTCTTTATAAAGGTGAGAAAAAGAAAGAGTAATTTTTTAGTTTATCACAATTCAAGTAATGTAGAATCTTTTGGTTTTTAATATTGTGAGTTCAATATTTATTTAATAGGTGAATCAATGATAATAAAAAGTTACAAAAATTAATAATGTTCCAACAGGATCAGTTTATTACATGGTTATGGAGTCAATTACTATCTCTTAAATATAGAAGAGTTAAATTTAAAACATTTGGTTTTTCCTTCTTAGAAATTAATATATGATAATCTGATCTTTCAGAGAATCTTCTATTAAAATGACTAATTGAAATGCCATTTTAAAAAGAAATCTTTTTGTTGTAAGAGGACTAATTCTCTATCCTTTACAAGGCAGTATCCAGGGAAGCTTTTGCCCAAATCTGTAAAAGGAAATATCTGAGATATCCTATTATAAGCTTCATACCCGGCAGCATTCTACTTTTCTCCTGTGCTATTCCTACAATCAACATCTTATTTCTTCTCAATTATTTAAAAATAGTGTAAAATAATGTGGTTAATATAAAGTACTTTAAATTAATTTTGCAATTATTTTATTACTATGTACCTTTCTGCCATTTACATGTACTTTTTGAATTTTTATTTTGTAGAGATTTTCATCCAGCCTACTCCTATAGTAACTTACAGAGTTACTGGTGGCATTCTGGATTTTTACATCTTTCTAGGAGATACACCAGAACAAGTAGTTCAACAATATCAAGAGGTGTGTTTTAGTTCTATTTTATAAAAATCTTTTCTGCCAGACTTTTCTTTCATCTAACGTGTTTACATATTTAGATAACTTTATTTTACTTATCAGGGGCCTCTTAGCTAATCATATTTTAAAATCTTACCATTTTAAGGATACAAATACATAGTTGTTATTTTTTTCTCTATACAGTGAACCTTATGTATACTTAAATGTCTGTATTTCTAATTTCAAAATGGTTTCTTGCCTCTAGGTTGCTGGGTTCAAGTGCTGAATTTCTTTGATATGTTGCATAGTAAATCTTTACTTATGCATAACTTACTTTAGTGGAATAAAGCAAAGAAAGGGAAGTATCTTATCCTCACTACTGAAGATAGGCAATGAATTTGTAGATCACGTATTCATGTAATCAAAATCCTAGAGGTAACTGAGTTGTGAGAAAGGCCAGTAAAAGTTGGTATAAATGCATAGCAGGCAAGCTTCAGGAAAACTGGTTTTCCTTCTCAGGCCAAGAGGGGGTGGAGTTTGAAACCTAGTCTGAAGCCTTACATCTTAAGTAACTATCTAAGCAACTCTCACTTACATGTTAAGTAGCATTTTAGTGTACGTGAGCCCAATATAGACTTAGACAGGTGAGGAATCCAGGACTTTCATCAAGCCTGATTCTAAAAGTTCCTCCCATGTAATTGTTCTCCTATAACAGTTGGCATATACGATTCCTAGTGTTATCACGGAAAAGGAAATTATTTTCATTGGTATAAGATTCAAAGATCATGTCTATTTGAAAAAAAATCTTATATTGTTAATTTACTTCTCGATATATAATTTGCATTTCCAAAAATAATCTCAAAGTATTTACCATCCAAAAAAATTCTTCAGTTAGGATACAGAAATCTGAAATGAGTTTAGCTAGAATTTTACACAGTTGATTCATTTACGATAACAATTTCTAAATTTCTGTACATAAATGTGAATTTTAAGAAAAAGGACTCAAAATTTCCAGTTTCTGTAATATAAAATTATAATTACATTTCAGGACTGGCCTGGTTGTATATACAACCTTTGTGTATGATTATCACATAAAAAAAAGAAAAAGAGAGACAGTATGCTTTTAGAAAGAATTTGACATGTGATTGGTCAAACATTTGTTGGCATAGTTGTGCCATATTAATGCTGAATAAAGTCTGTGGTCATCAGTAGTTGAGTTGAGTCTGAGGCATGCTTGACATGTGAATGCAGCATACATACAGTATAGTAGTATACTTGCTTACAACATTTTATGGGTAGACTTGTAGAGGCTTGAAGCTAAGCAATGAGGTGAAAGATTGGTATAAAATATAGCACTATTAACTACTGCTACATTTAAATGATGTTACAACTGTGTAGAGAGTAGGCAGAAGAAACTTTATTTCTTATTTACAGAAAAACAAATTATTCTCTGTGCCTAATAAGCTAACCTATTAGTGGTCTCAATTTGCTAAAGTTGAAACATAATTAATTTTAATGACCAGATTGTTTTAGCAGGCTATTTTTTTTCTTTGAGACAGAGTCTCGCTTTTTTGCCCAGGCTAGAGTGAGTGCCGTGGTGTCAGCCTAGCTCATAGCAACCTCAATCTCCTGGGCTCAAGCAATCCTCCTGCCTCAACCTCCCGAGTAGCTGGGACTACAGGCATGTGCCACCATGCCCAGCTAATTTTTTCTATATATATTAGTTGGCCAATTAATTTTTTTCTATTTATAGTAGAGACAGGGTCTCGCTCTTGCTCAGGCTGGTTTTGAACTCGTGATCTCGAGCAATCCACCTGCCTCAGCCTCCCAGGGTGCTAGGATTATAGGCGTGAGCCACCGCACCCGGCCTATAAGTCTTTTTTTAACCTATTTTTTTTTATTTCAAAGTATTAAGGGGGTACAAATGTTTTTGGTTACATGAATTGCTTTTGTAGTGCTTGTGTCATGGCTATAAGTATGCCCATCACCCAAATAGAACTAGGTTTTCACCCCTCTCCTCCTTTCTCTGCTCCCTGCTTGATTTCCATTAAGTTTTACATTCCTCTGTGTACATGTGTGCTCATCAGTTAGTTCCAATTTAATCAGTTTTAAAGGCAATGTATACATATAAATTAAAAAATAAATAATACTTAAATAAATATATAAAATAAATATTTCACATATATATGAGAAACATAAATTATTTTATTTATATATAAACAGTACTTCACACACGTATGAGAAGAAATTTCAATCACATGTCCAAATGTTTAAAGAATTCAATGAATCATAAGGTGTTTAGGAATATAATTTGAAAAATGCTTATTTTTTTAGAGAGCTTTATTTGTTATCAAGTTATTTTAAAATTAGGATTAATACTTGAATTGAATAGAAAATAGTAATTCAGCATGAATAATTTCTCCTTGTTTTTTTGCATCATGGGTTTTTAGACATAGACTGTGGAGAAATCATGTATTCAAAAATATATATGTGTATATATATATATACACACATGCATATATATGTGTATATATATATATATATATATATATATGCCTAAACCAAAAAGAATGATTATGCCAAATAAGATTATTTTTCTTTATGTAACCTAATACACAGTTTTTAGTGGGGAAAAGAAGTGGCAGTTACATCTAAATTTCCGTGTGCAAAGTTGTATCTTCTGAGACAACTGATTTTCTTTTTCCATTGTGCATTGAACTTGCTTGGGCCACCAGAGGAATCTGAGAAGGTGATCCACATGACCCCAGGGAAGGGAAGAAGCCAAGGCCCTGTATATGAATGAGATAAGCACTCTATGCAATAACTGGTTGGGAGCATTGTAAAACATATATTTTACTAACATTTTTGCAAAGCAGGAGATAAATAACTACCAAAGTATAAAGGAATAGAGATTATGTACTTTTAACATCTTTGTTTCGTATGTGATGACTTTTTTTTGTTGTTATAGAAAGTGGAGGTGTTACCGGACAATTTCCCTTTCATCTCATTATTTTTTTATTGCTATTCTTTCATTCTCTCTTTTAACTTTCCATGATGAACAAAAGGTATCTTAACCAACATTACTTTCTGGAATGCTGCACTTTCTAATTTTTCAAAACAAAATAAAATATTAGGGACAAAACATAAACTTGTTAAGGGTTCATAGCAAAATTTGAACAGAATGTCTAGGAACCACTTTAGAATACAGGTAATGTTAACCTTTGTTTAAAATAAGTACGCTTAAGTGACTACCAGAGATGTAACAAAATAAGAAGCACATTAATATTAGTTACTAATGCTAAATTCATTTTCTTGTATTAAAACTAATTAAATGTTCATTTATTTCAAGCTTGTTGGACTACCAGCAATGCCAGCATATTGGAGTCTTGGATTCCAACTGAGTCGCTGGAATTATAGGTCACTAGATGTAGTGAAAGAAGTGGTACAAAGAAACCGGGAAGCTGGCATACCATTTGTAAGTAGAATGAAGGGTTTGTGGGAATATATATCAATTATTGTCAAATACAGTAAGTATAGGAAATTGTCAGGAATAACTAATGTATATTATATTATATGCTGTATATTTATAATTAAACTGCTTTTTAATCCTAAAATCTATTTATCTCCATACCTAATGCCCAGGCCTTCTGAAAGTTAAAAATATATACTTCTGAAGAACTGATTATTAGTTATACTAGAACAGAATACATGTTTAACTGTGAATAAAATCATATTCAGTTTTTTAAATAGACCTTAATTTTAGAGCCTATATATTTTAAAATAATTTTCTGAAATGTGTAAGGTCTTGTTTTCTGTACAATGAAACCCACATATAAAAAAATACATACCAGTCATCATCTCTGAAAAAATGTGGATAATCATTTAATGCTTTTGTACTTAAGAATTAAGAAAAAACTAGTTTTGTAAACAATATCACGGCTTTTTTAATGAAATTGAAGGAATACAAGTTTGTTTGTTTATTTGTTTATTTATTTACTTTGTAGAGACAGGGCCTCTCTCTGTCATCCAGGCTGGAGTGCAGTGGCTAGATCATAGCTCTCTGCAGCCTCAAATTTCTTGGGTTCAAGTGACCCCCTCAGCCTCTTAAAGTGTTGGGATTATAGGCATGAGTCATTTTGCTCGAGCTTTTAATCTTTATATTTATAATACAAGTTCATTTGGCTTACAAGTTGATGTGATTAGAGAGTTCTTTCAGTATCCTTTGTTGAAATATAGTGTGTTACTTTCAGGATACACAGGTCACTGATATTGACTATATGGAAGACAGGAAAGACTTTACTTATGATGAAGTTGCATTTCAAGGGCTCCCTGAATTTGTTCAAGATTTGCATGACCATGGACAGAAATATGTCATCATCTTGGTAATGACTGATTATGTTAATATATTTTTAGTATTTATACACTTTTAAGTTAATAGATTTTCTATAGTTTCTTTTTTCTATTATTAGGATCCTGCAATTTCCATAGATAAACGTGCTAATGGAGCAGCATATGAACCCTATGACAGGGGAAATGCAGTGGGTGCATGGGTAAATGAGTCAGATGGAACTACAGCCATTATTGGAGAGGTAAATTATGATATTCATTAAAGTGATGGTATTCAAATTTTCTACTATGCAACAACAAAGTTTCTGTGAGAGAGTGTGTGTGTGTGTGTACATATATTTGCTTTCAACTCTGGTTTTGATATTTTAATTGGGGAGGGAAATTTTAGGCAAAGGAAAGTATTCCAAATATCTCTAAAACAATTCTCATAAAAAGTCATACAGAGAGTAAAAAACAGATGCCAAATAATGTTCAATGTTAGACAAAACTAAAGTTAACAAAATATATTAAATACCAAAAATTATTATAACAATTAAAAGTCCATGCATATTTTGATATAAATAATTACAAATGTAAATTAAACACATTTAATGGGCACAAAATTTTAATCTCACAATAAAATGATTGCTATGATAAAAATTCTCATTTTTCAGGTGGAAAAAACTGAATCTCAGATAAGCAAAGTAACTTTCTTAAGATCACAGAACTAATAAGAAGCAGAATCAGGAGACTTTCTCGGGAAAGTCTTTTTCACTTGATTATGAGCTTCATCAGGAAAAAAATCCCACACATTTTCCTAGCCTCAATACCTATTAATATTTCACAGAATATATATTTTTAATGCCTACTGTGTTGGATATGGATAGATCAGAGAACCAATATGGATTAATTGTATATAAAACGATATAATTTTTCTCAATTTCTCTGAAATTGAAATTTTCTTGCCTACTGTTATAAGCAATAAGTAAAATTATGCAAAATAATTTTAAGAAGCATATATTATTTAATATCATGGACTCAGATATACAATTTCCTGGGTTTGAATTTCTGCTGTATGTTTTAGTGGGGTGACTTTGAAAAACTTATTTAACTTCTCCATGCATCACTTTTCTCATCTGCAAAATAAGTATAATTATAGTCTCTACCTCACCTGTAAAGTAGTGATAAAAATAGAACCCACCTTCTAAAGTTTTAATAAAGATTAACTGTTAATAATCTTAAAAATCCTTGAAACAGTACCCAGTATATGTATCTTATTTATTTTTGTGAATAAAAATTAAATATAAAATAAGCTTTTTTATTTTTAGTTTTTGGAAGCCAATGCCTTTGGAAATGAAGTAATATGCTTTCTTTTATCAAAGAATATATTATATATGTTTTCTTTTGTTTGTTTGTTTATTGACCTAACCTACAAGGATGCTCAGAAATAAATTTAGTTGCAAATGGCAGCCTTATTTCATGTTCTTATATTTTTCTTTTCCTAAATACTTCATTACCTCACTCTCTTTTACTTTAACGTCTCTCCTTTAAATATATCTTAAAGTAGGCCCGAGATTATTGTGAATATAGATAGTGCATAGGTCACATGTACCTAAAGAAGTACAATAGCATAATATTAATGATTTTTACTATTCTTAACTCAATTAGTGTGAAATTCCATTTATTTATTTTTCCTTATATTTATGTATATATGTGTATGATCTATCCTTCTAGGTATGGCCAGGATTAACAGTATACCCTGATTTCACTAATCCAAGCTGCATAGATTGGTGGGCAAATGAATGCAATATTTTCTATCAAAGAGTGAAATACGATGGAATTTGGATTGTAAGTAGCTATTTTAAACTGGTAATTTTGGTCAATGACCATAAAATTTTTTATTTATAAAAATTAAATCAAGATATATTTTTTCTGATATATTCAACATAAAATTAAAAGTTCCCATAATTTTGTTTCTAGGATATATAAATATACTTGTCATGTATATGGGCTAGAAAAGAATAAGATCTAAAAATGCAAATTGAGATTTTTTTTCCTTCCCTGGTAATTACTTCATAGAATAAATTTTGTATCTGTAACTAAGGTGTTATATCTTTATGACAAGTAACTTATCTGAAAAACAGTTAATGAGATTTGGTGACAAATGTATAGCAGTGCAATTCCGAAAACACTTATTAAAGTTTAAAATTGTCAAACATTCGCAGCAATATGGATCTGAAGAAAGCTCCGCCCTTTAGAGATTTCCTTTTAGTAAGCTAGGGAATATAACAATTCCAAATTGGCAATAGGTTTAGTGTTTTTTATCTCAAGACAACAACAGTAATAAACAAAACCCTAAAATACTTGTAAAGTTATTAATGGAACGCACATGTTTAGAAATTTCCTTCAATGAAGTTTCGTATCTCTAGCTGGCTGTTGATAGCCTGCTGCTGTGCTTATGGTATAGAATAGTATTGGATGATAGTCCAAGGGTTAGTGCCTTTGCTTATGGTAACTGTAACACATTTCAGAAATGAAACTACCTGGTGATCTCAGAAGTCTATATTTTAGAAAAAAAACTCTGATGGCCCAAATACAGAAGGAAGACCAGGATTTTGTTCAAAAGTAATACACAACTGCATAGGATTTTGAAAAAAATAAACATAATGAACACCCTTGGCATAGCTATATTTCTTTGGCTGTTTATAGCCACACTATCTCCATTTTCCTAAAGTAATTACTACTCATTGTCATTATTTTAATTATTCATTTATTTATTCAAATAGTCATTTACTTAAAAATGGTTATTTTGCACCATGCTCCTGTCAGGTTTGTTGTAGGAAATTCAAAAATAGGAATATTATGTTTTCTGCTGACAATTTGGAATTGAGTAAAAAGTAAGTGTAACCTTCAGAATTTCTATGATGATAGTAACAGAATGAAGATGGAGAGGCTGTAGTTATTTAATACAAAGTCAGTGAGATTACACTGCTGGTACCTAATAATAGGTAGAAATAATTAAAAAATTGCACTCTGATTTTTACCTTTACTTGTAATTCTAGCTCTTAAATTATTTAATCAAAATTAAAAGTTTCTTTAGTCTTTTTTCTTTCCTACTTAGGAAACATTTTAATTACAGCAGAGTTAAAGATATAAAATGGTACTTTAGGATTTAAGTGAAAAAAAGTTTCTGATACAGAAAGAGAGAATAAATATTCTACTCCCTGCTTCCATTGAAAACTGAAATTCCTGATTCATCTCCAAAAAGAGGAAGTGGATGAAAGGGAAAATATCACCTGAGAAAGGCAGAGTTTTTCCAATACTAATATAAAAACATTTTGACTAAGCCTTAAACAATAAATTAAAAATCACTACATAAAAAACAGTATAATTTCAAGGCTCATTAAATATCAGTGAATTAATACATACTATGTATAAGCAGTGGACATTCTGCTTCTAGCTTTTACTTAAATGATTGCCAAATTATATTGTTAAGTTGGATATCTATTCTTTCACTTTCTTTAGATTATTTTTCGTAATTCAGCGAAAAGAAATGTTATTTAACTGGTGAGGTTTTATTTCTATGCCAAGTTTAAAAATATTTTTATAATTTACTAGATTTGTAATTTGGTTCCCGTATTAATGTTTTTGAATTTTAAGCTTAAATATTAACATCACTTTTGGAAATAATGTGTGCTTAATGTCATCGAAATATAGATTTTTGCATATAAAATATAATAGGCTTGAATTCTCTTTTTCCTTCATTGTGCTTGAGATAATCTCCTAATACTTGAGAAACAAGAGCCTACTATTTTTGGTATAATTAAAATTAAAGCTGTGATTTCAAAATAAAATCATTAGGCAATATATGTATATATATATTTTTTCTTTTTTTGAGACAGTCTCACTGTGTTGCCCAGGCTAGAGTGCCATGGCATCAGCCTAGCTCACAGCAACCTCAAACTCCTGGGCTCAAGCAATCCTCCTGCCTCAGCCTCCCGAGTAGCTGGGACTACAGGCATGAACCATCATAACCGACTAATTTGTTTTTTCTATATATTTTTAGTTGTCCAGCTAATTTCTTTCTATTTTTAGCAGAGATGGGGGTCTCGCTCTTGCTCAGGCTGGTTTTGAGTTCCTGAGCTCAAATGATCTGCCCCTCTCGGCCTCCCAGAGTGCTAGGATTACAGGCGTGAGGCACCATGCCAGGTCAATATTTTTAAAATCCAAAGGCCATTTTTATTTTTCTGGATACATGGGCATATTTTTTATATTATGTTGTTATTAGGGTTTCATTCTTAAAAATATAAGAAGAATTCTTCAGTGAAGAAATGTAATAATTTACCATAGAATATCTGGAAGCATAAAATTCTTTAAGAAGATATATACAAATGTATTTATATATTAAAATACCTAGAAACTTATTTCATTAGAGTCTTCCTATATTTCATGTAATTCTCATAAAAAATGAAATTCTTTACAATCCTTTACAAAATGGGGTTAAATTTATTGAGATTTAGCTTAAATGTGAAGGGATAAAATGCCATCAGATCATTACACACAATTTTCAATGAATTTTAAAGAACCTTGACAAACATCCTCAAAGCAGAGTTTATAATTTCTAAAAATAGCATTAGTAGGCTTAAAATGGTTGAATGATATTTGAATATCTCTACGTGTACTTATTAATATCAATCCACTGAGTCTTTTGCCTTACAATTACAATGCTTTGAATCTACTAGCTGTAATATTTAAAATACTAATTTAATTTACTTTTACATAATATTAAATAATTTCACTTAAATCATTTTAATAAATTTGAGAAAAATGTTTTCAGAATTTTCAAAATGATAAATTTACAAAATACATTAGAAGAGACAAATTCTATTAAAATATATGTAGTAAGTATAATTTAGTACAATCTTGCCAAATAGACATACTTTAGACATATTTTAATGAAAGATAATAAAATAGTAAATGACACATTTAATGTAAAATATAGTTAAAATCATGTACAAGTATTTTTTTCCTTTAGTAGGTTAGTAATTTATCTTCCTGAGTTCAGAAGACTATTTTTCTGTATATTGTGAACTGGCAAAATTATCATATTCTGATATAATCATATTTATGTTGTTGTATGATAAAACTTTTAATATCTAAATTTTTGATTATTTCTTTCTTGTGAAATCCAGTAATATTTTTCTAAAAATTATGTTTTTCTTAAATTTCATAATAATGTCTACTTTGAGTGCTGAAAAATTTAATACATTTTATGGCAAGTTTTCACATATATACTCAAAGAGAAATAACATAAATTTCATAGCTGAGTGTTTTGGGTTGTAATTCCTCAACTATACTATATACAAAAGATGTTAAAATGGTTTAGAAAAGGATTCTTTTAAAATTAAATTAATACAACTCACTATTCCCAAATTATGAATTTCAGCAGTTTCTTTTTAAATTTAATTTAATTGGTAGATTCATGAACAGAACATAATTACATTTATTAAACTTATTGGTTGTATAAGTGTTTCTTTATTAATTTTTACTGGACACATGCACACAAAATTGAGTATAATATTCCAGGTAATTTTAAAGAAATAACTTCAATGTAGCTCTAGGTATTTTATGCTTTAGAATAACTAAGTTATTTTCATTCATTCTTGGATATTCTGAAAATATTTTGGAAATAGATATATTTACCTTTTAAAAGTTACATCACAATGATAAACTTTGAGCACCTTTAATTTCTCATTTTAATTCCATGTGACAAGTTTCTTTAGATTCTTTTCATATCCATAATCTGGACACTTTCATGAGATTGTTTGGAAAATAATAGAGATGAGTAATCATTTCTGTGTAATGGCATCAGAAAAAGCCAATATTCAGGGAAGCTTTACAAACTAAATTAGTATACCTAGTTGTTACAGTTATAATTTTATGAAAAAATAATGTCTAACTATAATACAAGTTATTCATTTTTATATTTTTAGAAAAATGTTTTTATTAGTCTTTTTAAGTGATATGATACTTTCAGCTAGAACACTTTTAAATATATTAATAAATATTAATATGAGTATTTAGGAGGATTCAGAAAGCAGTATGAGAGATAGATCCAACCATTGCAAAGTCAATACAGAAGTTTTAAAGTTAAAGGAGATGCTTGAAAGTTAGAATAAGAGGAGGAGGACTCAAGAAGATGAAAATTGGTTTGGGTCTTAAAACAAGGACAATGTGGATGGGAGGAGAGAAGTCTCATAAATAAGATATATTTCTCAGGGGAATAAAATTAACACAGATATAAGGATTTGACTGAGTGACGCCTTTATGAGAGCAGAGACAATTTATTATATTAAAGAGATGTGGAAAATAAGACGTAACATTTATAGAACTTCCCAACGTAATTAGCAGAGGAGGAAGAAATATATATTTCTTGAGCATATGGTTATTGTATATGATTTTACATACTTTTCTTTATTATAAATACTCTACTTAATCGGTTATGGTCACACAACTAATAAGTGGTGGGAGAAGATTGGGACCTAGATTTAAATTGCTAGAAAATATTTGAACATAATATCCTATCACTATTTCTTCAAAAGATCCTTAGATCACTAGTTCTCAGAATATGGTCAAGCTGACCTAGGATTGGTTCCTTGAGAATTTTTTCAAGGTTTCTGTGAGGTCATAACTATTTTAATTAGAATACTAAAAAACTATTTACCTTTTTTCACTTCCATTCCTGCATGAGAGTATAGGAGCTGTGGGCTAGATAAATGCCATCCAAAACAAGATAAGTTGAATAAATGAATGTGCTAGGAATGTGTATAATGATAGACTCACAGGGAGAAGATCAACACAACTAATTAGAAAAGATATTTGCTTAATGCTTATAATACAATTGATGTCTCATATGTGTAATTAAAAGTAGGTAAATGAAATACATTTTAACTGTTTAGAATTTCTCAATCCTATATCTAAGACACCTATGTTATCCCATATATACATTCAGTTTATTTTTAGGTTGGTAGCTTATATTTGTCTTCTGGGAGGGAAATAACATCATGGCTGCCTTATATAAAACATTTTCAAACAACTAGACAGTTTCTGCTTATATGATTTGTAAGTATTTTAAATAGGCTGTTCTTTATTTTATATCTATTCAGGACATGAATGAAGTTTCCAGCTTTATTCAAGGCTCAAAGAAAGGATGCGCTCATAACAATTTGAATTATCCACCTTTTACTCCAGGTAAATTTTATCTGGTTATGTAACTACCATTAATTGACAATTATTTTCTTCTTAATTGGTAATTTGTAGCATATATTTCTAAATTATAATCTTTGGTATAATTCTGCAATCTTAAAATCAAGGATTTGTTTCTTCTTTCACCCAAAATATTTCCTACCTAGGATTATATTTAAGTAATCTACTACAAATCATTAAAATGGGTCTGTAGGTATATGATGCACACTATCTATGTGTTTATTTCTATATACCTACTAAAGACTGTTTTTCAATACGTTTATTTATTATTGAAGTCAGGAAGCAGAATAATTATTAATGTATTAATAAATGTAAAACTAATAGTTATTCCAAGCTCAACAGAAGTGGAAGGTAAAGACCAAATTAGAATTTAGTTTAATTACATTATTGCTTCTTTCATTATTTTTGACTAAGTATGATTTACATAGAAAATCATAAAAGCAATATAAAGTTTAAAATGGAAAAATGTCTCTTAAGAAATGCTTCTTATATATTTTCTCTAAGATATTCTTGACAAACTCCTATATTCTAAAACAATTTGCATGGATGCTGTGCAGTACTGGGGGAAACAGTATGATGTTCATTGCCTCTATGGATACAGCATGGCTATAGCCACAGAGAAGTAAGTGTAATTTCATTCAGAAAATCTCTTCATATGTAATATTCAGAAATGTTTTTTGATAATTTATCAATAGTTAGGAAATATCAAGAATAAGAAAGAAAACAAAGATAAATATTTTCTTGCTAAAAATTTACCGCATTGAAATGATCAGTTTTTTACTAAAATTCATAAACTTGCAACTCAAGTTATTGAGAATTACAGGGTACATGTTTTTAACTGAGATTCTTTTTTAATTCATAGATTTAAGTCATCTTCTAAAACAGCAGTCCCCAATCTTTTTGACACCAGGGACTGGTTTTGCGGAAGATAGTTTTTCCAGGAGACGGGTGGGAAGTCTTAGGTGCGGGTGAGGGGGAATCCTCCCCCTCAGATCATTAGGTGTTGGATTCTCCTGGGTGCAGCGCAACCTGGATACCTCGCATGTGCAGTTTGCAGTGGGGTTCACACTCCTGTAAGGGTCTGATGCCGCTGCCGATTTGACTGGCAGGTGTGGTGGGGGTGTGGTTTCCGTGGTGATGTGACCCATGGGGAGAGGCTGTGGTTGCAGGTGGGCTTTTCTTGCCTCCTGCTGTGCGGTGCGGATCCTGGCGGCATGCACTATGCTGGTCTGTGACCCTGGGGTTGGGGACCTCAGCTCTAAAAGTTTGATTCAGCTTGCCATCTCTGAATATAATTGTGTTCTAAACGTGAACTTGACAGTTGGCCTGGAAATTTTTTTCTCCTAGAACAGATTATTTTTTAATTTCGGCATATTATGGGGGTACAAATGTTAAGGTTATGTATATTGCCCATGCCCCCCCTCCCCGCTCGAGTCGGAGCTTCAAGCGTGACCATCCCCCAAACGGTGCACATCTCATTCATTGTGTTTGTATATACCCATCCCCTCCTCCACCCTCCTACCTGCCGGACACCCGATAAATGTTATTCTTATATGTCTACTTAGGTGTTGTAGATTTTTTTTTTAATACAACTATTTTTCAAAAACTAGTGTCTCAGGTAAAATGTTCACTAAGTAGTATCCCCCCAAGTAACTTTTTAATGCAATGTATTACAAAACATACTAAAAAACAAAAGAAGGAGACAATATGTTGATTATCTGCTATTTTCCAAGCATTGTTTAAGGTCCTATCATACAATACTCAGTAAGACACAGATCCTGGCCTCAATATATTTGTAATTTTCTCATAATTAAACATTTATGAGTGAGTATTAATTCACACCCATGTTTTTCTGGTCCCAAATCATACCATGATATCAAAAACACTTAAACTCTGTCTTCACAGTGTGTACTTCTTAAACTCAGTAGAGTATTATATATTGAAGTATATAAATAAATTCTATGTAAGAAAGAAAACCTATTGTTCAATATGATAAAGATTATAATATGCAAAAGTGCCTAGGAATAGTATTATATATTTACTAGGAGAGTATGCATAATTTTATATACTGATTTAATTTTTTTGTGTATTTTTCCTATTTCTCATTTATGGAAAAATTACCAGTAATAGTTGCATAGCAATAGAGATTAATAGTGCTAGTAGTTGTGGATGGTAGCTGACTTCTAGAAACTAAAACAAGAAAATCCTTCTTAAATATATAAGTTTAAATATATAAGTTTAATTATATATTTAAGTTAAATATATAAGTTTAATTCCAACAATGCTTGCTAATATTTGAGAATGCAGAAATTAAAAATAATTAGAATCATTGTAGAGGGCTCAAGTTCAGGTTACTAAATATATTTATGAAAGGATTTCAAAGAGTTTAAACCATATATTTCCAAAATGAATGTTGAGTGAATACCAAAAGCACATGTTTATTTAATTTGGTAAAAGATGACTGAAGTCATTCAAAATCTCTGTCATTCCTACAAGATTTCTTTTCACTGTATTTTATCAGAATGTATTTAAATAAGTAAATGTTGAAGGCTAAATACAAAATTGATATAAAATTTTGACAATATAGTTGTAGATTTTAGGGCTTGGCTCTGGGAATTGCAAAATATTCATTTGTAATTAAGATTTTAGAATTTATAAATTCCAATTTTATTTTTTAAATAAATCTTGCTTATTCATTTGGTTTTATCTTTAGAGCTATACAAAATGTTTTTCCTAATAAGAGAAGCTTTATTCTTACCCGGTCAACGTTTGCTGGATCTGGACACTATGCTGCACATTGGTTAGGAGACAATACTGCTTCATGGGAACAAATGGAATGGTCTATTGCTGGAATGTTAGAGTTCAGCTTGTTTGGAATACCTTTGGTAAGGCAGTTTCATACAGTGTTATTTATCAAAGCAGTAATTACACTTACATTTTAAATATTGTCACAATGATTTTTGGTAAAATGATTAAAAGACATGTAATAAAAAATTCCATTTTTATTCATAAGGGATTTATGAGAAAATTAACAAGGATGATGTCTATAATATTCAAATCATTGAAATGGAAAAATATAATTAACAAAATTTAATCAAAACAAAAAAATTCAGGAAAATAAGTATAAATATAAGTAAAGCATACAAGAAGTTTATAAAATAAATATAAATAAATGGTAATGAAAATAATAATAAAGATAAATTTCAGAAATCTAAATCTATTTAAAATACTGAATTATCAGTTTAGATTAAAAATAAGAAATTTGTTTTGTTTACAAGATGAAAAATAAAGACAGAAAAAGTGTCCAAAATTTCAAAATTGGAGATGATGTATGCTAGGAAGTTCTAAACATAAGAAATCTGGCATGTTTCTACTTCTATCAAACAAAAAAGTAGTACACATGTTGATATTCCAAACTAAAGATGTAAACTATATTAGAACATTATAGTGATTCATTTATTGTTTTCATATGCACAATAAAATGAGCACCTTAAAAGCCAACCAACCAAACACACACACAAAATCTTACATATGAAAATTAAAAGACATGTTATCAAATTATTCATGAGTTAAAAAATAAACTGAGTTGAATTGAAAAGAATAACCTTAGAGTTGAATGTTAACAATTTTACTTCTCAAGCCTTGTGGAATTTTAGTAAATTTAGTATTTAAAGGAAAACTTAGAGACTTACATACTTAAAAGCAAGGCTAAATATTAGTGGGTCAAGTACATGAATTTAAAATGTGGAAAAAGTAAAACAAAATAAATCTAAAGAAAGATATAGGTAATAAAAATAAGAGAAGAAATTAATAAAATGAAACCAAAGCCTCTAGAGAAAAAATTTAAAAATTCATAATACAAAGGTTGCTCTTTGAAAATTTTAATAAAGGGACCAATTTATGTCACATTTTGTCAAAAAAGAAGAAAAAGTGATATTAGGATGTATTTTAATATAAAGTATCATTTATTATAGCAACCAATTAACATACAATGAGGAGTAAATATTACAAATAATGTAGGACTTTTTGAGAAATATTTAAATGATAACTAAATAAATTACAGACATTCCATATTGAATAATAAGAAGGCTCAATGTATTAGGAATATTCATTTTCCATAAACGGAATTCAGTAGAATTCCAATTTAAACCATAAAAGGGATTTTGAAGAACATAAAAAGATTACTCTAAAAATTTCATGTTAAAGATGATACATTTTAAACGACTGCGAAAAAACACTGAGGATTTGTTTTGCTAGTTTAAGCTGTAATAATCAACTCAGTGATACTGGACTATGGCTATGCAAATAGATTAATATGGGAAAATAAGATGCAAGTCTGTGCATATATAGAAATTTCTTCAATGACAGTGCTATCACTGTAGATCAGTGAGGAAAGTATCAACTATTCATGTAGACAATTGAGTATCCATTTAAAAACAAAATAAAATGGGGCTATTTCTCACACCATACACAAAAATCTATCCCAGATATATTAAAGACCCACATGTAAAAAGTAAACTTTATCTATTTTAGAAGAAAATTTAAAAAGGTAAATTTATGACATGAAGTTAGAGGGATAATTGCTTAAACAGAACACAAAGAACACAAATCATTGAGGAAATGTATATAAATTGACTACAACAAAATGAAAAGTGTACATCAAAGATAACTTGAAAAAGTTAAAAATAAAATCAACTTACACACAGGGAAGTATTTTCAGTTCATATAGCCAATAAATAATTGTTATTCAATTTAAAGTGTCTATTGTAAATCTATAGAAAATAACATTAGAAAAATTAGTAAGGGATATAAACACAATTCTATAGAAAGAGAAACCCATATGGACTCAATAAATATGTGAAAGTGTTCTCAACCTCCCCAGGAATCAGAGAAATGCAAATAAAAACCTTGATGAGATGCATTTCATATAGATAGGTGATCAAAATCAAAAGTCTGAAAATATGAAGAGTTAGTAAGAAAATGGATAATGGGAACTTTCATGTACTGTTATAGTGCTTGGAAATGGTTACAACCAATTATAATTAAATAATGCACATTACCAATAAACCATAAAAATAGTCCTGTGTATATATACCATAGAATAAATGTAAGTTTGTTTGTTTTTTTTTAGCATATTCACAAGGAAAACTATACAGGTTGAGTATCCTTTATCTGAAATCCTTGGGACCAGAAGTGTTTCAGATTTTGCAGTATTTCCATATACTTAATGAGATGCCTTGAAGATTGGACCCAAGACTAAATGCAAAAGTCATTATGTTTCATATATTCCTTACATCCATAGCCTAAACATAATTTTATACAATATTTTTAATAATTTTGTGTATGAAACAAAATTTTGACTGTATTTTGCTAGTAACTCATCACATGAGGTTCAAATGTGGAACTTTCCACTTCTGGTGCCAGGTCAGCATTAAAAAAGTTTTGGATTTTGGAGCATTTCAGATTTTACATTTTCAGGGGATGTTTAACATGGATATTAATTTCACAGAAGCATTTTTTACAGTCATGAAAATCCCATGTAAGAGAAAACTAGAGCAACATTAATATAATTGAATCTCACACAAAAAGGAAATTGTACTGTTATATGAAGTTATAGTTAATCAACATGTAAAATCAACATGTAAAAAACCTATATATAATATATATATAATATATAAAATCAACATGTAAAAAACCTATATATAATATATATACTTACATAGAAAAAATATGGTAATTCTTGTAAGTAATAAATACTAAATTAAGGATAGTATTTTCTGGAATAAAAGTAATGCAATCTTATGTGGGCTCATGGTGGGCAAAGCTCAATTTATTTGGAATAATGTATTTCATAAGCTCAACATTAATATAGTCATGTTTTTTTACTATTTTATTCCTATAGTAATATGTTATACTATAAATAAGAAAATCAAATCAAGCGCTATGAGTTTTGGATTAAGTAGCAACACATTAATATAATAATATAATCTTTATCATGAATTAAAGATTAGATCAAGAGAGAAAATAAATTAAAAATAAAAACATGACACTAGGAAAATGTTTGAAGAGACAACAAAGAAAGAGTAGTAAACTAATGCAATTAGAGACATGGATGAAGAAAAATGGAAAATAAAGAAACTGAGATAAAGAAGAGTATATAAAGACAATAAAACAAACAGATAGTAAATAATGCAAAATAATCTACTGAGACTCTAGGCAAATTTGAGAATCTTAACATCATAAATACTATATATATTTGTTATTTAGGTTGGAGCAGATATCTGTGGATTTGTGGGTGACACCACAGAAGAGCTTTGCAGAAGATGGATGCAACTTGGAGCCTTTTATCCATTCTCCAGAAACCATAATGGGGAAGTATATGTGGTAAGTGCCCCTTGTTCTCCATGCTTTAAAATAAAACACAAATGTATTTTTAACAATGCACTTATATTAAATTTATAAAAGATATGATCTGAAAGTTTGTAGAATGATTTTTAAAGAATAGTTAGAAGTCCTCTTCTTAAGGTCTATCTATATTTTGCATATAAGAAAGGTTAAATAAGGAAATTATGGAGAAAAAGTATTCACAACCTCAATATTTTATTTAATCCTAAAGCATATACTGTACATAGTGTGTTAAATCACCAGCATTTTAAATTAGAGCCAAATCTTTTTGAATATGGATTCTTGGATTCTACCAGTGTAAGTTGCAAGTAACTTTTCTCTCATAAAATATATACTATCAAGGATTTCCAGCCTTTGTTTTGTTAAAGAAAGGCAACAAAGACATTTGCAAAACAATTTGAGTCTGGAGTCTTTCTATAATAAATAAATGTTGAATAAATATATTGGTGAAAAACAAAGCTGACACTTTTAAAGCATGTATTTCAGCTAGTAGGAGCAGACATACAAGAGACTACAGAGCTATTCTACCAGAACTGGGAATTCAACATGCTGTGGTTGTAATAGGCATATTTTTTAGAGAGAATGGTGAAATTCTGATAAGCAATTAAATACATGTTGATTAAGAAATCATTCTATGTTCACACACTGGTTGCATATGGGGCTGATATTCTGCTTGAGAAGAGGGACAAATACTCTGGAAGGAGGCATGATAGAACAGAATTACAGTTCAAATGGGAGTTTAATTACTTCCTAATACACCTAAATGATATTTTCAAGAAACCTGTATCCATAGGGAATTCTACTAATTACATTGCATTCTATATTCGTCTTCTCTGAAAAGCAGATGACAAAACATTATTAGATATGTTAGAGATTTATTGGTGAAGGATGAAAGGGAGGGAGCATGAGAAGTGGGGAGAGTCTTCAGACCACAACTCAGGTCTGAACCTGGAGAAGATGATGGGGAAGGAAGGCAGTTTGGCAGGGAGAAGTACAAACTACAGTCCAGTTCTAACAAAATTTTAGTCAGATCAGGGAGGAATCCTCAAGGCAAAGTTGGCCATTGACTTTCCCTGTATCTCCCAGGTAAGAGCCTGCATAGCATTCTCACCTCGCTCATTCAGTGCCTGAGAGAGCCAAAGGGAACATGGCTTCAGTTCAACCATAATGGTGGATGCAGGCAGGTGGTGGCTGAAATCTTCAGTTAATTTTGTTACTCATAAGCAGGAGATCTAAACAGGCTTGCTCACATCAGTGCACCTAGGATGAGGCAGTCAGTTGATCTGGAATAAAGTCAGTATGGAGGCTGTACTTCATATGACAAGCCTGCAGGTGGGCCTGGCAGTTCTGTTTCATGTGTTCCTGGGCCAGTAGACTACCTGGGCTTATTCTTATAATGGAAATGGCAAGGCAAAGACAGTAATTCCTCAGGCTAGTATATTTCAAGCCTTCACTTGAATATGTCACATGTACTAACATCCCATTGGCCGGAATTAGGTTACATGGCTGAGCTCCAACTCAAGAGGCAGGAAGGCACACTTTATCTTCACTGGTAGGGACTCACAAGTCACATGGCAAACGTTGTGGGTTCAAGGAAGCACGAAAATAATTCATAGTTCAATAATTCATTCTATCACAATTAACATGTGAAAAGCTTAACCGTGTTAAAAAATATGTCATCTTTACTAAGTGCATGTATTTAAATCAACACCTTATGTTGATTTAAATATCTTGAAATGTTTACTTCAAAATTAAGTTTAATTAAAACATATAACCAAATGAAAACACAAAAAGTAGATGCATTAAGACACCTTGATGATTAAATAGGGATATATTTAATTTTTTGTAGATAAACTAAAATGTATATTTCTTTAAAAATAGATTAAAATGCTTCTATTTTAACTTACATTAATGTTTTAGCTTTCTTATTTTAATTTCTCTTCCTTTTCCACAGCATCAGGATCCTGCATTTTTTGGACAGAATTCACTTTTGGTTAATTCATCAAGGCACTATTTAACTATTCGCTATACCTTATTGCCTTTCCTCTATACTCTGTTTTATAAAGCTCATATGTTTGGAGAAACAGTAGCAAGGCCAGTTCTTCATGAGTAAGTACCATGTACAAGAATTATAATATCTTTTAAAATATATTCAGGCATATATTGAAAAGATTAGCAGAAATAAATCAAGCTATAAAGTAGAATTCTGCTGCTTGTTTTTACATTGATATAAATGATTAGATGAGCTGTATTGTGATAGTGGTAACTATAATTAATTTAGTGGATTGGACAAAAATAAGGTACAAATGGGAAAATTAATGGAACCCACAGGAAAAAATATATAAAATATGTTAGGAAAATTATATCAGGAAGAAAGATTAAGCATAGAATTATAGAAAAAAACATCAATATTGAGAAAATAATCTAAACACAGATCAAGAGTGTACTATAGTAATTACAAAAAAAGTGATTTGTGCTTATCTTTGCATATCATCAACTCAGCAGAACAGTCTTTTCCTTGAGAAATGACTTAAAGGTCCTTCCAAATGTTTCAAATCTAGGTTAAAACAGGAGTTTATAATGAAGTTTAAAGGGAAGAAAGCAGAATATGAAAGATTTTTGGTACTTTGAACTTTTCTTACAAAAGAAAAATAAACAGAATAATTGTTTACTACAGATAAAAACTAACCTTATCTTCTAGATAGATTTTTTTAAGTACAAGTTGATTTCCTTCCTTCCTTCCTTCCTTCCTTCCTTCCTTCCTTCCTTCCTTCCTTCCTTCCTTCCTTCCTTCCTTCCTTCCTTCCTTCCTTCCTTCCTTCCTTCCTTCCTTCCTCTGTTACTCCTTTTTTCCTTATTTCTTTCCTTTATTCTTTCTTCCCTTTTTTCCTCTCTCCCTCCTTCCTTCTTTTCTTCCTTCCTCCCCTCTTTCCTTCCTCCTTTTCTTCTTGAGTCTCAGGAGAACCATAAAGGATATAAGAACTAACAATTCAAATGACATATGGAGTAAATAAAATTAAAGCTAATAATATTTCCCAGGGGAAAAAAAAAACTAAAAAGATAAGTGGACAAGAAATTTGAATGGACTTTTTTTTTTCATTATATCTTAACCATTGTCTTTGTTCTTAGGTTTTATGAGGATACAAACAGCTGGGTTGAGGACACTGAGTTTTTGTGGGGCCCTGCGTTACTTATTACTCCTGTTTTAAAACAGGTAGGTTTTAGAAGTTTAATAAATTTATTGCTTAAAGAGAATTATGTATAACAAAATCCACACTGAAGTATAAATAAAGGGTAACTTGAAAACCAGATGATCATATGTAAATGTTGGAAAAATTGTGGAGTGTGGCATGTGGTTATTATCTACTTTTTAAAAGTAGGTGTCTATGGAAGTATACAGAAATGTTCACACTCACATTGACTGTGTTGCTTATAAAAATAAACATGCATGGACACATTATTTTCATTGCCAACTCAATTAATTTCACCTTTGTCTCTTTGCTTTTTGTATGTTTTACATTGTGATATTGTCTAAAGCCAGTAAAAGAGCCTTATGATCTATAGGAAATATATGGAGCTTCATGACATAGAGGAAGTTCTTTTTCCCTTGAGTGTAAAAACATGACTTAATATTTCACAAGATTCTCTCTGTTAAAAATTGAAATAAAAAATGTATTATCTTGCTTTATTTTAGGGAGCAGATACAGTGAGTGCATATATTCCTGATGCTACTTGGTATGATTATGAAACTGTAAGTAACTTTAATAGACTTACACACTTACAAGTATATTTTTACACATTTGTATATGTAAAGTTAACTGCAACACATAGCGTATCTAGTTTTAGGATTTCTGTCACTATTATAAAAATAATAATTTCAAATTCAGTAATGTGTAAACATTTCCTTAAGTATACCCTTTGTTACACAGGAACTAGACTTTAATATGAAATTATATTCTTTAATATAAAGATATATTATTCATTTTTTAATTGTGGAAGTAAAATATCAGCAGTAATTTAAGAAGAAATGGCAACTTATTTTAATGCTTTTTCCAATTTTCCATATTAATTTTATTGACAGAAGAATTAATTGAGTACTGAGCTAATCTTATATGTTGTTGTTATACGGTACATCCCAACATTTGGAAAAGTCTTTTCATTTCAGCTTTGAAAAGTCAAAATACATACATTCATACACACAATCTGTTTTTTCTATTTACCAAGATCTCTAGAGAAGTATTTATTTTAAAAGTATTATTTTGCATATCACTTATATTTGCTAAGCAAACCCTTTATTTTTATAGAAACTGATTTTAAGAAAATCCTTTCTAAAGACATGGTTAAATTTAAACCAAAACAAAAACTAAAAAATGAAGCTAATTAAATATATTGTTAATTATTATAGCTAGGAAATGGATTTCTTTATGTGGATTGCATTTTTGAGAAATTAAACATTTTTTTTATTTGTTCAGTAAGCAAAAAAAAAATTCTCTCTAAAAGTTGGAAAACAGTATATTAATATCAGCTATCCAGCATGAATTGCCCATGATAAAAATTATTTCCTTTTATAAATATTAATTCTTGTAAAATAGTGTTTAAAGTCTTCATTACCAATAAAATATTTTTTTATCTTCCAAATATTAGGGTGCAAAAAGGCCTTGGCGAAAACAACGTGTTAATATGTATCTTCCAGCAGACAAAATAGGGTTACATCTTAGAGGAGGTTATATCATCCCCATTCAACAACCAGATGTAACAACAACAGCAAGGTAAAATGAAATTCATTAGCTGAGATATGAAATAAAATTCAAGTTTTAATATTTTACATTTTTATTAAGAATCTGAGTTTAATGTTTAGCTTTATTACCAGAATAGAGTTGACACACCGAAGTAATATTTAACTATACCCATAATTGTTATAAAAAGAGTCAAATTATGCATATTATTATAGATGTCTTGAATTAAATTAACGAATATAATTGGATTAGAAATTCATTTCCTGTACCAAAAATTTCCTTATATCATCTTAAAATATGCAGAATTGAAGATAATCTTTGATACTTAATAAAAATATGAAATATTAGCATTTGCTATATAATTGAGAAAAAAGCATTGTGTTGCTTTTTACAGACGAATTTCTATACATAAATAAGTCACAAAGTTTTTCTTTCTGCTAAAATGCTTTGCCCTTAAGTTGATAAGATAGGTGAATATTTTAGGTAAAGAGCAAGAGAGAAACTCAGTTGTTCAATAAGAGTAAAACTCAGAAATATTTAGAAAAATAGAAGAAACTTGAAAATTTTGATGCTCCATTTTGCAGCATTCATTTTGAGTACAAAGGCACAGAAGGTATCACATTGAATTCACATGCCTTTCTGTATTCTGCAATACCCCAACAGACAGTTGCCATCTATTCCTTACCCTGCTATATTTTCTGTATAATGCTAAGAATATCTGAAATTATATTATTTACTTTTTCTCATATGCAGTATGCCTCCTTACCTAGACTATAAGCTCCATAAAAGCAGGGTCTTGACCTTTTACAACTTGATCCTCCAAATCTTTAACAGTGTTCAGCCCATAATAGATTCTCTATTTCCTGTATTTGTTGAGGGAACAAATTAATGAGAGAATGAATGTGCCTTAGTAATTTAATTATTTTGGCATTCTAGAATTGACTATTGTCATAATGTAACTGTTTCATGACTATGCTCTAAAAAATTGGTTGTACTCTAGAAATTTACTGAAAAAGAGGAATATACACTTTGGTAACTGATTGCTGGAAGGAATATATTTTTTACAGAGTAGTTGTCTATACTGTACAGCCTGAGGGATACCATTTTAGGATAATATAAAAATAAGAAAAGTATTTTTATTGATCGATCACATGTATCATTTCTCTGTTGTAATTAGCTTCCTTTTTAAGGTTGTTAGAGATTCTGCTAAACTTTTTTTTTTAATTTATATTATACTTTTTATTGTTTCGCACATGAGTTGTAGACCTAATACTTTGCAATTTAGGGTTATACAGGTTGAACTGAGCATTCATTGGACACATTTAATTTTTCTTTTTGAATTAAAAGATTATACTGTTTCAATTTGCAGGTGTCTCAGACTTCAAAAAATCCAGTATTGTATTTATTCCTTTATTTTCTAAGTATATAAATTATTTCTGCATTCTTATAAGAAAATTGATACTAAAATTATTAATACATATAAACAAATTTATTATAAAATAGGTTGAAATGGACTTAGTTATAGGATTTTTACTATAATATATTTATTTTTAATCATATATGCACCTAATTTTCCTTAACAGCCGTAAGAATCCCCTGGGACTTATAATTGCATTAGATGAAAATAACACAGCAAAAGGAGACCTTTTCTGGGATGATGGAGAAACTACAAGTAAGTTTCAAAGTGATATACAGAATGAACTAAATGTTCATTCTGATGATGGGGGAAATTTTGACTTTATTTACATAACTCACATCTATTTTTAAAATATCACACATTTTCAATTCTAATACCTATTTTTATATATTGTAGGCCTTAGGTTATGTTATGAAGTTTAACATTTTTATTTGAGTTATATATTTTTAATGAAAATATCCAGTTTTGGATATTTGTTTGTTGTAAAAACATTTGACAATATTTTATCTTTATATTTATCTATTAGATTAACATTTTAAATAAAAATGGTTAGTAAATTTCCAGATGGACAAAATTGCATCATATTTTAACTATTTTAAATTATTGTAATAGTTAAAACTAAAATTTTGTTACTGTAAACAAAAACAAAAAAAATTTACATGTTTAGTTAAATAATGTCAAATAATTTGAGGTGAAAATGTTGTAATACAAATAGTTTACAATTGTTTTCCTTATTAAGTATCTTTAGTTTTATTTCTTGAGCTTCAAACTTGGGAACTCAGTATAGCAAGCAAATTAAAAAAGAATTATTTTGTGATTATATGTAATTATTCCATGGTAATTTTTTCTGTTTGGATTTAATTAGTCAATTATAACTTTCCTCATAAACTTAAAGGTTTTTAAAAATCTTATTTCTTTTAACAGAGGGCTCTTAGGTATGTGTTTTATATGTGTGTATAAAAAACTACAGTTTGGCTTCTATTTTCCTTCACTACTCCTCAGATGTATTAAAGGATATCCTAAATGCCTATAAATGTATAGGAAACATTCAAATATTTTTAATCTAATTCAAGAAGTGGTCTATGTATTGGTATACTCTCCTAAAATCTGAAAATATGAAATCTATTTAAAAATCTTATTTTTTAGTCTTATCTATTTATGAAAATGTAGATATTTTAAAATTACCACATGTATCCAGTAATTCTCTCCTAGGACTTGTGATAGTCACACTCAGTTAACTAATATTTGTTTAAATAAATAACTTTTATTTATGGTATTATACCAATGTATTCAAAATAAAATTTATTCTATAGAATAATCATTTTACTGGGAGATCTTCCTTGATGCAAGCTGTGAATTAAGATATAACATTCACAACCATTTATCATAAATGTCCTGTTTTTTTCTATTCTTTAGCTATAGTCTTTACCTTGATATGTGTAGTCTTTTGTGTCATTTATCTCCCAAATTTATAGCTTCAGACCAGACCCCTGTGTACGTAACCTTTCCTTTTGTATGTCTAATGAAAATCCAAAATGTAACCTACCAAAATAGAACTCAGACTTTACCATCATCTATCTGTTCCAAGTAGAGTCTTCCCCTTGTCAGTTGATGGTAACTTCATCTCTACAGATGCCAAATACCTTGGAGTTGACTATTGCCTCTCACAACTTATGAATTTTTATTGCTTCTACCTTGATCTGGATCCTCCCATCAGCTCCATCACTATCACCACTCTCTTTTAGTTACTACAATAGCTCCCTAACTGATCTATAAGTCTATAGTTCTTGTCAATCCCTTTTTGCATTCTATTACAATCCAGCATGTGTAGTAATCCTTTCAAAAGATGACTCAAATCATCACACCTTTGCTCAAAACCCTCTAATGATTCTCCACTTTACTCTATTAGGAGCAATAGTCTTTACCAATGCCTAGAGAGAGAGCTTACTATGATCTGTACTCTGTGCTGTTGCGTGCAGGAAGTTTTAATAACTTGATTTTTGCATTTCAGATACCATACGGGATAACAACTACATATTATATACATTTTCAGCTTCTAATGTAAGCATTCTTCTTTGATATGGTAGTTAAATGTATACTTTGTTAATGTCTAGGTTATTTTATCATGAATGTTTTGAAAAGATATTTATATTATATTTACCTCCAGATTTCAATTAAATGTAATGAAATAAATTATTAAATTAAATTGTTAAATTTAAATTATAAACCAAATGTTATCTTAAAATTTTAAATTTAAGTGTAATAGATAAGAAATTGATGCACAGAAATCTTTAGACTTCTTAAAGTGTTATGTCTGGTTTTAAACAACATGCCCTATGAAAATAATTTCAGCATATTTGAAAATGTTTTAATGTATCAGTCACAGTAATAACTGGTGTAGATTTGGGGTAAGGATGAAAAACTTATGTGCAGAGTTAAACTCTGAACAATTAATAGGAACAATTTTCATAGATGTTGGATTTCTTTATATATTCTTTTTTGCCAAGGCTAAGTTTTTTGTTTTTTTTAATCAATCTTACAGCTAGACTAAGAAAGGTTATATATGTGTTGCTTCATGAGTGATTTATATTATCTCTGAAAATAAAGTTTTATGGCGCATATACAAAAAATGAAAAGAGTTGTTCATGCATATATTTATATATGCTACTTGGATGGAGAGAGGTGGTAGGAGTAGAAAGAGGTAGATGATTGTTTTTTTCTCTTATTTCACACCTATATTATTTTTTAAGGTTTGTATCTGATGTATTAATATATAATATTACATACTTTTCCCCCCCCCCAGAATGCTTTAAATATTACATGCACACATTCATCATACCAGGAAGGAACTTCCTTAGCATTTGAGACAATAAAAGTTCTTGGGTTGACAGACACTGTTACAGAAGTTCAAGTGACAGAAAACAATCAGCCAATGAATGCTCACAACAATTTTACTTATGATGCTTCAAACCAGGTAAATACAATCTTTTAAAGTATTTTAGCTGTCATGTACTGTCACATTTAACATCATGCAACCATTCATGCATTTGGTTTATTCTATTTGTTTTTTCATGCCATGTCTTCCCTCCATCCCTCCCTCCCTACTCCTTCCCACCCCTCAAGATTCCTCTTGCCTCTCTCCCTGCCTCTCTCTCTTTCTTTCTTTTCTTTTCCCTCCCTCCCTCCCTCCCTCCCTCCCTCCCTCCCTCCCTCCCTCCCTCCCTCCCCTCTCTCTCTCTCTCTCTCTCTCTCTCTCTCTCTCTCTCTTTCTTTCTTTCTTTCTTTCTTTCTTTCTTTCTTTCTTTCTTTCTTTCTTTCTTTCTTTCTTTCTCCTATTTTCTTCACTTTAGCTACCAATCTTTCATTTTAGGTCATTCTGGTTGGTATTTAGATATCAACATGAATGGAACTTCTTGCTACTTCTCCTTCATTTCATTTTCTGTTGGACATCACTTATATAGGGCTTCCCAATATTTTTTCATAGCATTCTATTACTTTGAACTCAACCTACCTCTTGCATACAACAAAATTCCAAATGTTTTAGCTTCCTATTTAAGATTCCTTAGGGTATTCAATCCATTTCTTCAATCATTTTCCCTATTCCTTCTTGTATGAACTTCCATTGCCCTCAGAATGTTTCTTGTACTTTCCTGACTTCAAAGTTTTATTTACACTTTTTTCTTCCTGTAGAAGGACTTTCTTATCTTTTGATTTATGCCTCTTTTAGTGTATCAGTGAGAGAAAAAAGACTCACAGAACTAGGTTCTAATTCCAGCCCTGTATTTCAGCACATTAAATCAATCTCTCACTATCTCAGCTTCCTCATTTGTAATAATATTTAAGTCATATTATTGCTTTGGGCAGTAAGTTAATGTATTTGAAATGTCACAGAAAGTAATAATTTAAAACATGAAATAATTTTTTGGTATTTACTTTTCCATCATTTATATAATATCAAATTATTGTTAATATCAGCATAAATAAATTCTAAATTATTTAAGACATAGAGCATTGTCTTATAACATTTTTTGTCTAACTAGTAAGCCCTATGCCCCAGTGCTATTCATTTAGCAATTTTCATAAAAATACATACTGGTTAATTATTTTTATCTAATAAACATAATATAATATATATATATATTCCTAGCACTATAAGAATAAATTAATATAAATTGAATAATTGCACACTTAGTGAGAACTTTATGAATCTAACAAACATTACAAGATGTCTAATACAAAAATAAATTTGCTTGGTTATGTGTACAAATCAATTTATATCTATATTTTTATGTCTATTTTTGTGCTTAAATAAACATAGACATAGATACCAGTAAAAATACACCATTCAAATTGTGCTGTGCTTAGACTGATCTTTAAATGAACTTTCATTTCTCAAAGTAGAATTTTGAAAGTTTGTTTGGTGGATATGAAAGAATAAGCTATGTAGATGAAAATCCAATTGGGATAAATCTTGCCCATGTTAATTCCTAAGATACATAAGCAATAACCAAACTTAACTTTGCAATACCAATAACAGAAATAATCACGTATATATATATATAATTTTATATATGTAACATATATGCACAATATAATAATTCTGTATGTGTGTATATATATATATCCTCTCTTTTTTTCTTTTTTGCATAATGCCATATTTTCTACCTTCCAATTTGTCTCTCAAACATTGTAAGTAATGGTTAATAGTAAGTTTAGAATGAAAGAAATATTTGTTTCCCTTCTCTGACTCTAGAAGCCTCCATATCAACTAAAGTGGTCAATATGTTCTTCCTTGTATATTTCTATACAAGGAAATAAACTAATATTTATTTCAAACTTAGTATGTCCCAGGCATTGTTCTAGATGTTTTAAATTTTACATCTCATTCAATCTGCATAGCAACGCATTTAGTAGGAGGTATTATCCCCATTTTACAGGTAAGGAAATTGAGGATAATGCATAACATATAATTTTCCCAAAGATTCATGAGCATTAAATGGCAGAACTGAGAAATGAACTCATGTCTGAATTTAAAGATAATGCTTTCCATCAGTATTCTACAATCTCTCATAGCTTTTTCATCTTGAGGTTCTAAGCATTTCAGTGGTATGATACTTTCTCCTCCTTTTCTGTTCTTCAAGTATTGTATTAAAACTAGTAATGATTTGATTTGAAGAATTGCTGTAATTGCCACATTTTGTAAAATGTTAAATATTTTTTAATTGTGCAATGGTGAGAAACAGTCTTTAATGTTTTGTTGCCACTTTTTCTTCAAAGATTCTTCTAATTATGGGTCTCAAATTGAACCTTGGAGGAAGCTTTAATGTTCAATGGAATCAAGTTTTCTCAGAAAATGAAACATTTACCTGTTATCCAGATGCAGACATAGCAACTGAGGAAAAGTGCACACAACGTGGTTGTTTATGGAAAACGGTAATACTGATTTTAATTATGGCTCTTGATGTGATTTTTACATAAGCATTTCAACTTAAACTTTACATATTATACTTATTATTCTGTAGCATACAAATTAATTCATATAGAGAATTATTTGCAATATGAAAATATCATCTCTGATAGACAATTTGTCTTTAGCTTATTAATTCCCCAAAGAAGTAGTTTAGTAAATACCAGGCTAAATGAAGCCTCGAGGGAAGTTGACCCCATTTTTCTGTATCTATTGGTAAAGCAGCATAATCTTTATGATTAGTGAGGATTAGGGAAGAATTGAAGAACAGAAAAAGTAAGGAGAAGAAAAAGATTCAAAAATCAAGAAAAATCATATAGTGAAGTATTTTACATTTCTCCATCTTCCCTTTAAAATGCAGCACTCCAGTCAAATTCAGATCCATCACCCATTGCACTAGGAGCATGTTCACTTACTTCCATCAGCAAAACATATCTTAAGGATATTCATTTCACTAACGCACAAATAACTTCTAAACATGAAAATGTAAATACAGTTTTTCAGAACTGTATTTTAGCACTTATAAATTCTTAGGTTAAGTAAGTAAAACTTTAATGTTAGGAAGTCAGGAAAAAGAAGGAAATTAAATTTGATGATTTAGGATGCAGATATACTTCTTTGTGTTTCTTTAAACCACATTGTTTCTTCATTTAGTCATTCAACAAATACTTATTGAGACTTGATATGTTCTAGTCACTGCTCTAGGTGAAAAAAATAAACAACTCTCCCATCCTGATAGAGCTTATTTTATACTGTGGGAAAACCAACGAATAATAAAAAGGTTTTGTTATGTTAGATAAACACTATAAGAAAAATAAGAAGGAAAGGAGAAGAAAGGAAGAATAAAAATGGTGTGATTTTAATGATTGGACAGGGAAAGCTTCCTTGAGAAGATGACATTTGTTAAAAGAGATGAAGGAAAGAAATGAATGAAATAATATTCCAGAGGGAAATTAACATTAACCTGAAGTGCATCTGAAGTGAGAATGTAGCTTATACAGTTCACAAGCAGCAGGAATAGTGTTTTTGAAATAGAATTAGGGGAATGTCAGCAGGAAATTATGTCATACACATATGGAAACAGATAGTTTAGATCAACCACTTAGACCATTTTTAGTATTATAAGCTTTTCTTTAAGATAGGATGCTACTGGAAAGTTTTGAACAGACAAGTCAAAAAATTGAACTTTCATTTTAATGGGACCATCATGGCTATTGTGTTGAAAATAGATTGTTAAGACAATCGAGGTAAGGAGACCAGGAAAGAGGTGGTTGCAATAATCAAGGCAAAACAGCATTGACAGATTGAAACAGAGTGGTAATGGTAGTATTAGTAAGAAGTGATTGAGTTCACATATTTTTAAGACAAAGCCAAACTATTTTGTTTGTTGATTGAATGTGCATTATGAAAGAGTAAAGAATGACTTCAAATTTTTTGGTTTGAACAACTGGTAAAAAAGAGCTTAGATGGGAAGTTATGTTTTAGAGAAATCAAAATTGAGAAATCCAAATGCAATTGTCTGGTTGTGAGATGTATTTAAACTCTTGAAATTGAAAACTTTATATCATAGGTATTATGTAAACTTTAGTGTTAGCCTATATATGGTTTGAAGGCATTTGATGGGATGGTGAGTCAAAGGAATGAGCTTTAATATGAAAGGGGTTTAAAGACTAACCCCCTGGATCATTACATTTAGTCAGAAAAGTAAAGAGAAACAAGAAATGAAAACTGAGAAAAACTAGCAAAAGTATTAGCTTGAAAACAAAGAAGATATTAAGATCTAGAAGCCAAGTGAACAGAGCATTTTAAAATAAGGAAATGGCGAACTGTGCAAATTATGCTTATAAGTCAGTAAGATAAGGACTGGAAATTGACATCTCAAGTTGGCAGCATGGAAGTCTTTGGTAACTTTGACAAGTAAATATTGGTAGAGTGTTGTGGGTAAAAGCCTGTTTAGAGTCAGTTCAGGTAAAAAGAGAAATTGGAGATAGTGAGTATGGTGAATTCTTCTGTTCTGCTGTAAAGTAAAAAACAAAACAAAAAGGGCCAGTAGTAGGAGAAGTTAGTGATGTAACATTTACATTTTTCTTAACATAGAAGAAATAATGTAAGTTTATGCATTAAGGATAACCTACACTGAATGCAATATTAGTGATGCAGGAGAGAGAGAGTGGAGAATTAAGGAGAAATGGTTTTTTTCAAGTAAAGAGGCATGCTATTGGGTACACAAATGAAATAGTTCACCTTGCATAGAAGACAGACAGTACATAATTGTCACAGTAGCTGAAAAGGTGGATGTGTGGGTACATTTGGTATTTACTTCTGAATTTGTTTTGGTTGCTTTCTTTTTTCATATTAAAATAACAAGGAAAACCATTAGGTAATGATGAGAATAGGTAAGGACTTGTTGGTGCTTGGAGAAGAAAGGAAAATGTCATATAGAGCAATGTGATGGTGAATGAACTAGGAAAATGTAGTATGGTTGCATCATTAGGACCCACTGGAACTTTCATGATTATATAATATGAGAGCAGTCAGCATGGTTGTTTGCATTTTTCAAACACAAATGACAGAATTGTTGTCATTGACAAGACAGAGGATAGATTTTTTTCCAGGGTGTGGTTTTGTAACTGAGTATAAGAATGTGAGTAAGAGACATATGGACGGAGATTGTAAGAAAAAAAGTAATTTTAGTGATTGAGAAAAAAAAAAATAAGCTCCTTAAGGAAAAAAGTAAAGTCATCATTGTGTGAAGGACAAATATAGTAAGGGTTAGATGGTATGGTTACTCTGGTTCTGGTCACTCTATGTATAAACCCTTAATTCCCTTATTCTGATAAGAAATCAAAAATAAAAGAAAGAATTATCTTGTCCCAAGACTTAATGTAGCAAGAAATATTAACATTTTCTAAATCACGGATAATTATAGAAAAAAAAAGATTTTACCTAGAACTTTGACTTGCTAATTCATCCAGGACCAAAATTTTTTAGTAATATGCTTAATTTTTACAGATAACACAATCTAGCTCTATTTTTGAGTAAGGAAATCTATAATATTTCTTCCTTCTACTATAATTTTCTTTCTGTAGAGTCAAAATATAAATATTCTATGTAACATTTTAGTACATGGGATTTCATATCACATAATAAAAATTTTATGCTGTGATTGCTATTTCATTTTAGTATTCAACAATACAACTTGCAAATCAAACAACATGTGATTAACATAAGCCTACTTTATTTTTTTGAAAGTCAGATATTACAATGCTTACGATTTCTGGCAATGAACTTGCATTGTGTTTTAGGCTACTTCTAATTCCAACGCACCTGACTGTTACTTTCCAAGACAAGACAACCCTTATTTAGTCACGTCAACTCAGTATTCATCGATGGGTGTTACAGCTGACCTCCAATTAAATAATGCAAATGCTAGAATAAGGCTACCTTCTGAACCCATCTCAACTCTTCGTGTGGAGGTGAAATATCACAAAAATGAAATGCTGCAGTTTAAGGTATGTTAATACAAACTATCCAATGAGAGCTCATCTCTCAACATTAAAGATTTTTAATATATTATGTGCTTGTATTTTTAATATAATGTTAAGGGTTACTAATTGGCTTGACAACATTTTTATTCTATAAAAATAAAAAAATTTTTACTACACAGCCCGTACCTGGGTGGCCCAATAAATGAAGCTTCTCATTTTTGCTAATCTGTGAATAAACATACAGTGGTGATTTAAAATGAATAAATTTAAATTCTTGCTAAATAGATAAGCAATTTAGAATTGAAAAATATTGATAGTTCCATTAAAATAAAAAAACCAGGATGCCTACCTACTATTCCCATTATTTTAAATCATGGCCTGAGTTTTCTGGTCAATGTAATAAGACATACAAAAGTAAATAATTTCTTTCAACTTTTACAGTGAGCGAATTTTGTTTTACTTAAAACTCCAGTGGAATCAATTAGAAATGATAAGAACTATCAGCAAAATATAAAGAGATATAAAATAATATCTCCAAAAAATATTTTCTTGTAAACTATCATTTAGTATTTAGAAGCCAAAATGGCAGCAAATCCCATTAAGAAAATGAAATTTTAAAAAATCAAATATGGTGGACATTTTTTTGAGAGAACTGTCTCAAAAAAATAGCAAATAAACAAGAAAAATATCAAAATTATAGGACAAAGTGGACATTCAATAAGGAGAAAAGCTATTAAAAAGTATTGATATATGTTAAATAAGTAATAAAATATTCTAAATAAGACTAAATGTTATTTTAAATGTTAATTTACTTCAGATCAATTTGGGTTGAAAAGTATTTCTATACAAATCAGTGGAATATTATTTTAGTCTTCATAAAGTAACATTTAGGTTCATCTGGAAAAATAAACACATGGGAATGGTTAGAACTGAAAAAGAGGCATAGAGGTGATAAAAATTCATGAAATTAAAACTGTTGAACTGAAGCCAGATTGTCCAACAGTTTATTGAAGCAGGATGGCACAAAAACAAAGATTGTGTGTGTGTGTATCCATATATATTTTATAACAAGATAGAGCAAGCTTCACAAATTAATAATACACAGGTAGTTTATTTAATAATTAACATAGAAAAGTGTCTGACTCAAATCATACGTTAAAATGAAATTCAGATAGAGTTACATGTGAAAACTAAATCAAACATAAATGTAAACAAAATTTAGCTCCATATTTACCTTATATCTGACTAGTAAAGGCCTTTCAAACCACAGATACAAAGGTATGAATCCCATATACAAAAAAAATCTACACATTTTCTTACATGAAAATTAAGCATGTTTTCAGACCAAAAAGCACCATAAGCAACTAGAAGACAAAAAATGGGCAAATATTGATACCAATATGACATAAGAAAAGCAATTTCAACTCATACAATCAAGAAAAATATGGATAAATTGTGATACATATACATAATGGAATATATATAGTACACAAAAGAATGAAATCTTGCCATTTGCAACAACATGATGGAACTGGAAAACATTATGCTAAGTGAAATAAGCCAAGCACAGAGAGATAAACCTCTCATGTTCTCAGTCATATATGGAAGCTAAATATTAAAAACAATCAAATGCAAGGAGAGAGATGGTTACCAGAGGCTGGGAAGGGTAGGGGGGATGGAGAGGATAAAGTAGAAATGGTTAATGGGTGCAAAAATACAGCTAGATAGAATGAACAAGGTCTAATAGCATGACAATTTAACTATAATCAACAATGAGTTAGGGTATACCTTAAAATAACTAAAAGAGTAAAATTGGAATGTTCCTAACACAAAGAAATGATAAATGCCTGAGGTGATGAATATCCCCATTACTCTGATTTGATTAATTAACACTGTATGTCTGCATCAAAATATCACATATACCCTATAAAATATACAACTATTATGTACACTTTATTAAAATTTTAAAAATATCTCATAAGCAGACATTTAAAAGAAAACATAAAAATAAGAAATAGAATATTAACATTTAGAGTCATAAAAATACCATGAACAAAAGACAATTTAAAAAAAGAGGAAACATGAATGTTGAATGATTATCTCAAAAAAGATTCATTCTCATCAGCAAGAAAATAATTACCAATTTAAAAAATACTTTGAATTGAACATAAATTAGTATTAGAGTACACGATTTGGTGAGAATATTAATTAGTACAGTAATTCTAGAAACCAGTTTGTGAGTAGGTACAAAGACCTTAAAAATATTTATACACTCTGACCTAAGTGCTATAATTTCTAAGAAATGTACTGAAGAAATAAAAATGGGAATAAAGATATGGTATCATTAATGTTTATTGTATGATCACATTTATGGCAGAAAATATTGAAACAACTTTTATGTTTAATCATCAAATGATTAATAATTTTAGTATATACATATAATAGAATATTTTACTGTAAAAGTTTTATGTTTGATTTCTTGTTGTATAGAAAATAAATCAAAAAAAATTTTAAAAGGTATAAAATGCAGTACTCAATTTAGTGCCATATATGTATATATAAAATTCTGTATAGATGTATGGGCCATCGATGTAGAATTAGGAATTATGTGAACAACAATTCTTAATGTGCTTGTTTGAACCATTATTTAAATTATTTACTGATATTTATGTGCTATGTCAGCAATAAGAATATACTGTACCTATTTTTATTATTTTCCTTCAATAGATTTATGATCCCCAAAAGAAGAGATATGAAGTTCCAGTACCATTAAACATTCCAACTACTCCAACAAGTACTTATGAAAACAGACTTTATGATGTTGAAATCAAAGAAAATCCTTTTGGCATCCAGATTCGACGTAGAAGCAGTGGAAGAGTTATGTAAGTGTTTGAATTATTTGCTAAGAAGGATATTTAAATGTTATCTTAGGAAGGGAAAAAAGTAAGATGCATATTTACACAGTCTTCTCTTTGCTAGAGTAGCATAACACTAAAAGATTCAGTCGTGTTAAGTCGTTTTGCCTATTCTAATATTTCTAACCTAAACAATTAGCATGCCCATGGGACTATCAAAGGATTGGTCCACAATTTCATTTACACTTTGGATGTGATCAATTTCATAATTAAATATCAGGCTCATTCTCTAATTAAGTTGAGAATCATATCAAGAATTCTCTTGAAATGCATGATGAATGTTGACAAAAATAAGTAATCAAAATGAGTGAAATAAATATTGTATTAGAACTATTGGAATTGTTTATTGTAGCTGGAGACTGATAGAATTAATAATTTCTCTCTCAAGTATTAATGAAAAGAAATTGAGACATATAAATCTAGATATATTTTTATGTTACAATGAATAAATTTAATCTAAAAATGTAGTCTTCATTTTAGTCAAAAGCTTTACAAACTATAATATATTATAATACATATTTATGCAATTTAAGCTTGCTATGCCATTCTTTAGATGATGATGTCAGGATGTTTTCAGGTCATGATGGATACAAATGATAAATAAAACTATGTTTGAATTATTTTAATAATTTTGTTGTTATAACAATATTTTTGTTCAAAAGGATGTGAAACTAAGTCATTTGCAAAAAATTATGGTACAAGGGCATCATTTATTGCTATTAATATTTTCCAAGCGTTATTCCCTATTAAAGAGTTTTCCAAAATATTTAATATAAAAATATTGAATAGGTCTCAGATTTATTTGTAATACTTATATTTCCTCCCCAACCAACTTTATATTCTTTTCTTTCTCTTTATATTATTTTTCAAATGACTTGAATAACAATATGTTCTTTGTAACATACATATACACTACATAAACAGTGATTTATATAAATACAACTTGAAGAAAAAAACAGTTGAGAGTAGTAACTGGGGAAAGTTTGAAATTTAAACATCCATTATGTTTTCAGTTCTTTGTAATATTGATTTGTTTTTATTTCATTTATAGGAAAAAGGGTATAGTGATTATCTCAAGGGAGCAGGAAAACAGAGGACTTTCAATGTCTAGGCAATATATTACTGAGTCATTTATCACTTCATATTAATTTTATTTTTAAAAGCAATATTTGTCTAAAGATTAACATGTGCAATCATATTATTCATATATGATTCATGTATAAATATATGAAACATAGTTTACATATTTCATATATTTGCTAAAAAAATTAATTATCCATTTCCATTTGGTACATGGGTATAATCGGTATATAGGAAAAAGAATATTGATTTTCAGATCACCTAAGAAAGAATTACCACTATTATTTGTGATTCTGCTTTGCATAGATTTTTACAGGAATAGAATTATTTTCTTTTGTTTTCAGTTGGGATTCTCGCCTGCCTGGATTTGCTTTTAATGATCAGTTTATTCAAATATCTACTCGCCTGCCATCAGAATATGTTTATGGCTTTGGGGAAGTGGAACACACAGCATTTAAGAGAGATCTGAACTGGCATACTTGGGGAATGTTCACGAGAGACCAACCCCCTGGTGTAGGTATCAGCATTTGACTACCTCATGAGGCTACTAAGACCATGATTAGAATCCAACCACTTCTTTGTAGGCCTGTACTGAAGCAATGTCAAAGGGCTAGGAGTAGCTATAGTCATTTTCACCAGAGTAGCTAGAGTGAATTTCTGAAAAACAAACAAAAGTCACCATAAATTGCAGGTGAAGGTAGAGGAGTGGATGGATAACAACTTGCTTGATTAGTGTGAGAAGCCAGGTTGTGACCTAATTCTCAAACCATTTCAACTACAGAGAAAGAACATATTGATTCAATATTCCCTATCATGTCTACATTTACTCCCAACTTTTAGAAAATAACTGTCTAGAATTCTCCTTGATATTTTTCCTTCTGATACATTTTTTGATCCTAACTTTTTTTCTTTATAACCCAAAGCTGCAGTTGTATAATTTTATGAGGCCAAACTCCTAATAGTAGCTTTAGAATATAAGACTTTTATATACTCATGACACTTTTATCAAAGTGTCATCTTGTTAATGTAACATATTTTATTAATACTTAACGTACTGTACATAAAATAACTATAATTATTCCAAACATATCATAAAAATACTTTTCAGTAAAAATTATCTTATTTCCATTTTTCACATGTTATGTATGCTTAAGGTATCTATTCAGCAACACACTGTATGTGTATGTAGTATTGTAACCATTTTTTATTGTTTGGTGCTGAAACAACATTTTTGTACTACTATAGTCCAGACTTAGATTATTATTGAAGGCTGTTTTTCACTTATACCAATTTTTATACCATTTATACCAAAATTTATTTATTAAAAATTCTTCAGCATTGGTATAGATATTATTAGGTGAATATAACCAAAATTCTCAATATATAAAATTACTTTAACGTGTTCATAAATTATTGGGATTCAAATACAAGACAACAAATTAAATATTTCATAAATATAAAAGTGTGTTTTATAAACACAAAATATATATAAATTAATTATATCACTTTAATATTTCTAGGACAGTGTATTATAGAAAAAAAGTGCCAATTTATAAATAAATTAAGACATATAGTCTTTGGAAAGAAACCCAACTACTCTAATGCCAATGGCACTCTACCTCAGTTAATGTGTCAGTATTTGTGGATGTTACATATTTGTTTATTTATTTGTGTGTGTGCTCTAAAGCAGTAACAGTTAAAATAATAAATCATTTTCTAAGAGAAATACATTCATTTTAATTCAACTTTAGTTTGAATGTGCAAAATAGGAGCATTTAAATCCCAATTGTCAATCTTATAATAAATTTAAAATGACATTGATTAAATTCAATTAAAATTAAAATTTTATTAAAATTAAAATGCTATTATTATTTAAACATAAATTTTGTTTAATTTTTTTTATGTCAGTATAAACTTAATTCCTATGGATTTCATCCCTATTACATGGCTCTGGAAGAGGAGGGCAATGCTCATGGAGTTCTCTTACTCAACAGCAATGCAATGGGTAAAACAATTGTTTGTTGAATTTCTCATATTTTTGACCTTTTCATATACTAATATATTGCATAACAATTGAATCATATTTTGCATTTCCAGATGTTACATTCCAGCCAACTCCTGCTCTAACTTATCGCACAGTTGGAGGAATCTTGGATTTTTATGTGTTTTTGGGCCCAACTCCAGAAGTTGCAACACAGCAATACCATGAAGTATGATTGCATATTTCTTTTTAAAGACATAAAGTGTTTTAAAGAGTACAATTATAAAGTAATTCTTAGTTCACACATAATTTTTTTTTTAAAGATGATTGGCCGACCAGTAATGCCACCTTATTGGGCCTTAGGATTCCAAATATGTCGTTATGGATACAAAAATACTTCAGAGGTTGAGCAAGTATATGATGGAATGGTGGCTGCTGGGATCCCCTACGTATGTATATTAATTCTTAAAACACTGTTAAATGTGGAATATATAAAAAGAATGGAATAATTAAATACTTATATGCTTTAAAATTAATTTAACCATTTGGTAATAATGCTTAGTTTTTAGTACAAATTTATGAATCAAACATAAGATTTATATACAATGTTTTTGTTAGGTTAATAAAGGAGAAAGGATAATATTTAATACCCTTTCTTTTCTTTCTTTCTCCCCACTTCTATGACCCTGAGTTGTGCTAAACAAGTGACCGTGCACTTGCTTTCCTCTCATAAACTCTGGGTTGTATAGGTGGTCAGACATATTCTGTGTATTCTCTTTGTGTTAGAAGAGTTCAGAGGAAGCTGTATCACCAACAAATGTGACAAGGAACAAGTTGGATAATTTTTTCTCCTGAATAGATAATAACTGTAATGTATAGTACAGATTGATAGGATTTGAAAAATAGTTTCTTCCCTCAATGTTCAGGAAACTAAATATTCCAAATGCCTCTCATTTTATGAGTGAATTAACACAATGTGGTATACGTACACCATGCAGTACTTCTCAACCATAAAAGAAATAATTAATACCTTTTGCAACAGTCTGAATGAAACTGGAGACCATCCTCCTAAGCAAAATATTTCAAGAAAGGAAAACAAATATCACGCATACTCACTATCAAATTGGAACTAACACAGATTAGCACTCATGTGCACAGATGAAAGTAAAACTCAATGGAAACCAGCAAGTGGGGGGCCGAAGGGATGGGTGAAATCCTGTCTAACGGATACAATATACATTATTTAGGTGATGGTCACACTTATAACTTTGACTCAAGCAGTACAAAAACAATCCATGTCACCAAAACATTTGTACTCCCATAATCTTCTGAAATAAAAATAAATGAATACATAAATAAATAAATATTCCAAAGTATCCACATCAATCAGTCCCTGCAATTTTACTTTTTAGAAAGACTAAGGGATACCATGGGTCCTGCTGGTAACACATAAACATTGAAATATAGAATACTTGGTATATGATTTCGTTCTAAGAAGAATCAGAAGGTTGTCATTACAAGACACTGGTATTTACAGTAGAATCTAATGTATGGTTCCTGAATATACTATAATGGAAAAATTATAATGGGAAAATTAATTGTATAGATTGATGACATAGAAACGTGCAAGTGTAATTTGATTATCAATAGGGAGCTTTTACATTATTAAGCCCACTATATCTGCCATACTTTTTATAACACCCAGAAGAAACAAGCTAATATGAATTAATGGGAAATAATTAACAAATTTGTTATTTAGGCCTTAATTGAAGATTCCATTGCAAAATTCAAACATTATTTAGTTTAAACATATTGACAAGTACCTACCTGTAAATAATACTTTACTTATTTAAGCGGGGCTGTTATACTGAAAATGGCTTTGATGGATAACACAAGAAAAATTATATAATAGTCGATGAACTTCCCAATACTCTTTTTTTCCTCCTTTTTGGCAATATTAAAATCATTTGAAATTATCCTATATTTGTTTTATAGTTCCCAGAAATAGATCAACACTTGTTTCTGTATACACTGTACTAAATTCTAATTTTTCATTTAACATAATTTCATAGCATCATAAATTATTTTATTCCTGTGTCCTGTTCCCTTTAGTAATTACATAATATATACTAATTTAAAAGAATTTTTACTTCTAAATCAAAGTAACTAAATAAACTATTAACAAAATTGAACATTTATAGGAAGTTTTTCTTAGAATATTTTGCATCTTTATGTGCTACTTTTATTCCTTGAACACTGAATTAGTCGATTAATTCTTTTTAGGATCTAGAAAAAAAGAATTGAATCTTTCTTATTGTTGTTACTTTTGTAAGTATGATAGACTATGATACACTTACCCATTTGTGTTTCTTACCCCATTGCCATGATTCTCATATATTTCAGGATGTTCAATACACAGACATTGATTACATGGAAAGGCAACTAGACTTCACAATTGGTGAAGGATTCTATGACCTTCCTCAGTTTGTTGACAGAATAAGAGCAGAAGGAATGAGATACATAATTATCCTGGTCAGTATTTATAGTTTATCTGAGTTTTATTGTCATGGTTTTATTAATTATCCTAAAATGGGGGGAGGGGTTTCAAAATAGGTAGTATATAACTTTAGATTCTACTCCCAAATCTAAAATATTCTTCCTTTCCCACTTCATTTTATTTACATGGGCTGCCACCAGTTACATTTGTATTTCGGTATATCCTTAAAGCTCTAAGTCTAAAGCTGGGAGAGAAAAGCAAGCTGTTTTCTAGCTATCATCATAGCTACAGACTGGCCTCAATTTACAGAGGTTATCAAAAAGTAATTGTAGATTTTTTATTTCTATGCGATTCTGAAGTCATTCTCTAGGATTGCTTCTGATGCTTTTCATATTTAAAAATTTGCCCTCAGGTTTGTGATTCTGTGGAGACAATTTTTTTATCATTGTCTTATAGAAGCAAGCGAGGTAGCCAGACATCTCACCATAGAAATAAAAACAAAACAAAAATTCCTGATAATCTTATTTAAAATCATAGCCTATACGTTTTCAAAAGTCCTTAGAATTTTCTTCTAAGAAGTGTAAAGAACAATCTAGCTAGAAATCTGATGTTTATACCATTTGTGAATCCATGTGAAGGTACAATATTATGATAATATAATAATAAAAAATTATGTTTCATAATGCCTTTCCAAGTGTCTATACTTTTATTCCATATATACCATTTTAATTTTCATTTTAATTTTAGGATCCAGCAATTTCAGGAAATGAAACACAACCTTACCCCGCATTTACTAGAGGAATAGAGAAAGATGTCTTTGTCAAATGGCCTAACACCAGTGATATTTGTTGGGCAAAGGTACTGAATTTATATCTTGAAATAGAATATGTATAAAAATGCTATTTCATTGAAAATTTCCATTTAATTTTTTTAAACGCTAAAAACATATTCAGAAGTAGAGGTATACAGAAATGTAATGATTTAATAATAAAATACTATAAACTATTTTATAAATGTTATAAAATGTTATAACAATAAAATACTTCCATCCAAATTATTAGACACAAAGGAAGAATGCTTACACGTCTTTTGTCCGAATACTCTTTGTTTCATCTTTAAGGTATTTTATTATATATATTGGTATCTTCTGTGGTTTATTATAGAACAACCATTAGTAAGATGGCTACTCATTCTACTGCAAGAGTCATTTAAATGTTTGTACTTCTCTTTAAAAGATCTCATTAATAAAAACAATGTTTTTAAGAGCTCCACTTACAGCTCTAAGATGAAACAAGACATATAATTGACTGTATTTTATGTGATTAATAGTAATGTTCAGATCTGAGTATATGAATAAAAAATAGTTTAATTTGGTTTTCATATAAAATAATCAAGAAAAAATCCAATAGTCATACCTGGAGTGAACAACAACAGCAACAAACCCCACAAAATCCCATGATGGGAAACATAATTAAATGCAATGTGAGATTCTTCTTGGATTTTGACCCAAACTTGAGCCATCCATCAATGATAAAAGTGGTAAAATTCAAATATTCTCATAAGTTAGTTAACTGTATTGTATCAACATTAATTTCTTGGTTTTGATAACTATACTACAGTCTTATAATATGTTAACAGAAGAAGCTGAGTGAAGGGTATAGAAAAACTCTAGGTACAAATTCTTGCAGCTTTTATGTAAGTCTAAAAATGTTTCAAAATAAAATGGTAAAAATAAAATAAAATAGAAAAAAATCTTATGATACATTAGTATAACATTATAATATTTTAAGAAACATTCAAAAATAGATTATGACATATTGGCCATAGAGGGGGATTTTTTTTCTTCCACGTTCTCCTTATTTTATACTTTTACACATTTTCTAAGGTTTCTACTCTTTTTTTCCCCTTCGTTTAGAGCAATATTCTCTACTAGAAACTAATCCCTTGTAAATAATTAGTCTTTGGGAATTATTTACATTTTTTATATGGGGCTTTCTGATTTTTGCAACACAGATTCAAATACTGAGAGCATTCAGCATGACTGAGCTTGGGCTCTATTTTGTGTTGGAGTAGAGGAAAGCATTGGTAGCCAGTGTGTCTTGGGGTGGTGATGAAGGGAGATGAGAATTTAGTACTAACTTTTGAAATAAGTGGGATTTTTGAATCAGCATGATATTATCAAACCAGATCTTCAATTCCTTCCAAATAAAAATATTTATCATTTTTAGTTTTCGATTCTTGAATAATTCTAGAAATAGTTCTAATATACCACATTAAATTAAATTTGGTATATGCTTTTCATATTATTTCTTTATCAGATCTTTTGGTTACAAGCATTATTTTCAAAATGACTAATAACCACAAAGTTTGGCAATTCTTTCTTTATTTGCCACATTAAAGAGTGGAGTAATATGGAAAATGGGAATAATTTGCAGATGATAAGTATGCAAAGAAGAGAATTGAAAGGATTACAGATCTGGAGGTCTCGAGTCTATAATATATCGCTAATGCTCCACTACATCTTATTTACATCATGATCATATCATACTGAATTTATTTTGAACTGTTCATTCATTTCTGCTCTTGTGTAGGTTTGGCCAGATTTGCCCAATATAACAATAGATGAAACTCTAACTGAAGATGAAGCTGTTAATGTAAGTTTTACATTGATTAACTATATATTACTAAAAGAAATTCAAAATGTGAACTTAATGATCACTTTAATCAATAATTTAATTTGAATGCTTTCCCTAAAAAATATATGGCTTATTTTTAATTCTCTATATCAGATCATACTTAGGTCAAATTTATTCATTTTTTCCCCAAATAACAAAGTATGTCAGTCACTCTATTAAGCAATTTTATATTTTTTATTTAATCCAAGCAATCATTCTTTTAAAAAATTATTGTAGTAATAATAATTAACATTAAATTTACCTTCTTAACAAAAATTTTATGTGCATAATATAATATTATAAAATATAAGAGTGATATCTCTGGGACTGTTTATCTTGAATAATAGATTTTATGCCAGTTACTTAGGAACTTCCTATTTTCCCCTTCTTCCTGTCTTGGACAACCACCAGTATATTCTCTTCTTCAGTAAGTTTGATTATTTTAGATATTGCATATAAGTGGAGTCATACACTTGGCTTTCTGTGATTGGCTTATTTCACTCAGCATAATCTTCTCAAGGTTCATCCATGAAAACAAAAGGAATGAAAAAGATATTCCATGCAAATGATAAACAAAAGTAAGCAGGAGTGGCCATACTCATATCATAGAAAATAGATTTTAAGTCAAAGACTATCACTAAAGACAAAGAAGATCATTACATAATGATAAAAGAGTCAATTCATCAAGAAGATATAACAATTATAAATAAATATGCACCCAACATCAGAGAATCTAAATATATAAAGCAAACAAAAGGAGTGGAAAGGGCACAGCAATGCAATAATAATTGAACACTTTAATATTCCACTTTCAATAATAAATAGAACAACCGGAGTGAAAATCAACAAAGAAACAGTCTTGAACAACACTATGAACCAAATAGACTTAACAGACACATATAGAACATTGTACTCAACAGCAGTAGAATATAAATACTTCTCAAATGCACATGGAAAATTCTTCAGGAAAGATTACATGTTAAGTCACAAAACAAGCCTTAAAAAATTTAAGCATATTTAAATCATACCAATTTTTTTTTTCTGGCCACAATGGAACTAAACTAGAAATCAACAGCAGAAGGAAAACAAGAAAAGTCACAAATAGGTGGAAATTAAACAACACACTATTGAACAGCCAATGAGTCAAAGAAGAAATCAAAATGGAATTAGAAAGTTTCTTCAAAATTTCTTAGAAATACAAAAATGAAACTATATCATAGTAAAACTCATGATGTGACAAAAGCAGTACTAAGAGGAAATTTTATAATAATAAACACACACCCTCATTAAAATAGAAGATCTCAAACAAACAACCTAGCTTTAGACTTCTAAGAACTAGAGGAAAAAAAAAAAAAAGAACAAAGCCCAAAGTTAGCAGAAGGAAAAAAATAAAACAAAATAAGGAATACAAAATCAATAGAAAAAAAATAAACAAAACTGAGAGCTGGCAATCCTTCTTTTAGGTAGAAGAAATTATAATCATTAAATCCTACAACTTCATGTTAAGTATAAAAAATTAGGGAACTTAAAACTTCTGAAAACATCTTCTAATGCAGAACCAAAGAACTGAACATACTTAATTATGTTGTTGAGCAAAAATCCAGAGTTTTGATTCAATTTGAGTTCTACCCACTGCTCTTGGGTAGTAGTGCTACACTGGAGAGAAAGGCATGACTTCTTATATAGGTGTTGGAGGACAGCTTCAATTTATGTAGAATGACTTATGTAGAAATCTTTGGGAGTATCTTCCTCAAAAGATATAAAGAGTGTTGGACCACATATACATGATTAATTTTCTAGATATAAGCAATGATTTGTACTTAAGAGATAAAAGCATTAACCTACAAGAATTAAACCAAAAAATGAATTGTGGAAAAAACATAAAAGTGGAAGGTAAGAAACAAGATCGGGTGCTCCCTTTCTTCTTAATTGTCATTGTGATCTGCAGGAGATCCTAGCATAGAAAATATTCATTCAATGTAATCTCACTAAGCCTTCTCTCCTTATGAGTGAAATGTAATTTTGGGGCAAGATGATAATTTAAGTCCCTTTCAACTCTTAAAAACATCCATGGTACATATTTTGTAAATCTCTGTATTCCCTCCTCTGTATTTTCTTTATGCACATTCCATATCCCTGTTCTCCCTGTTCATGGAGAAAACTGTTTCTGCTGTTACTATTAATACATAGACTTACAAATCCAAACTTACAAACCCATGCGCCCCAAACCCGTTCAAGATATGCTATGTTTTTGAGACATCACCAATTGATTTACCTGCAGAAAGTCAATCTTGCTAGCACACAGTTCCTCTGACTTTAAAACTTAGGTGTGGACTCAATTACAAAATGTTCTTAGTAGGGAATGGAATAAAACACCTCTTCTTTACTGGGATGGGAAGGGATAGATGTGAGAGAGAAAGAGAAGCAGTCGGTCAGGGGTGTGTGATGATCTGTTGTTTCTGGGAGTTCAGAAACCAAAGTAAACATGTTTCAATTAGAAAAACAAGCTTTACTTCAGGCTTTTTTTGCACCCACCATGCTCTGCAAAGATAAACTTGAAATATAGGGCTCTACGGATACATAGAAAAATATTGTCTATCGCCCCAGGAAGCACTCAAAATATATTTCTATGTGTTCTGAACTATTTCTTTATAACCCATGTAGCACCCAAGGTTGACCTCTTCTCTCCATGTATGTATGTGTCTCTCTTTCCTTCTACTCCTCTTGGCTACTGACAGGGTTAGAAAAAAATCACATACATTTATGTATTAATAATTAAGTTTATCAGGTTGCCTTCATTATCACTCAGGTGTGACTTGCATTAATAAATATGATAGATAAATCTAAGTTTATAGTGCTAAATTAAATCTAGTGATAAATTAAATAAATTAAATCTAGTGATAAATTAAATCTAAGTTTATGATCTCTCTTATGACTGTCCACATGTGGATCTGAATTTTGGTTTTAAAGGCTTCCAGAGCTCATGTAGCTTTTCCAGATTTCTTCAGGAGTTCCACAGCTGAGTGGTGGGCAAGGGAAATTATAGATTTCTACAATGACCAGATGAAGTTTGATGGCTTGTGGATTGTAAGTAAGCTTTGAAAAATTTATCTTTTAAGTTATTTATTGTGCAGCGATTATGCAAAGTTACTAGGCTCTAATAATGTCAATAAAATATTCTTTGTAAAAATTAGCTCACTCATTTTTTCCCATAGAATTTTCTTATGCAAAATCTTCCAAAATAAAGTTTTAAAAATGCACTTTATGCTTATTGATTCTGTTTCCTGGACATTTTCAATTTAACCAAAGAACCTACATAGCCTCTTATTCTAGCTATTAATGAATACCTGTAAACATTTATTTTATTGTCATTTAATGTAGGAATTAATCTCATGTTCAAATAACTGTCAATCTTTTGTGTAAGAAATAGTCTTATAAATGTACTAATATTGTTTTCAAACATTTTCTTTCTTAGAGGTAATTTTAAAATATTAGAAGCAAAATTTTTATTAACATAATTTTGAGATAGCACAAAAAAGAATTTACAGCAAGTAAATATTTAGCACAGAAGATTATATATAATCTATAAATTTCTGGAGTTGTAATTTCTTATTCTATTGTTTTTTCCACTGGAAGGCATTAATTTTAAGTGCTATTATGTAAAGCCTTGAGGATTTAAAACTGCATAAGGAATAGCTTTTTTTTAAAAAAAAATAATGGAACACGTGTGTTTATTGGTTGTATAAAGTTATGTACTATAAGGAATTCTCTTAAGTATATTCTGAGAATGATATCTTGATGCAGAAAAAATAACCTGTTTTCAGGTAGAGGAAGTCACCTAAATGGTAGATCATTTATATATTTAGATCATGATCCCATATGAATGGCTAATGAGATACTGAGATGTGTGCTCAATAGAGATATTTCTTGAAATTTTCTGTATTTGTAAACAATATCTTATGTTTTTAAAAATAAAGACAATTGATACCAGCCTCAGGTCAGGAATGGAGGGAAAGGTGATAATGGGATATATACTATTATAATTTAAATTTTATGTCTTGGAAATATAAATATTTATTCACTTCTATATGTAGGAAAGAAAAATAGGACATTTTATGTTTCTAAAAAGAAAGGCATAGGTTGATAAATGTTAAGAAACACCGAGTTAAGCTAAATTCTTTAGCTTCATTGAGGTGTTTTATATTTTGGTTTTTTATAATAGTGAGTAAATGTAGTATATTATTCAAATATGCTACTCTAATTTACTCACTTTTAGAATTAGTTCTTTTCAGAATATATGTTCTAAATTTATTTCTTGTCTTTCTCTCTTGCCATTTTTAAGGATATGAATGAACCATCAAGTTTTGTAAATGGAACAACTAGTAATCAATGCAGGAATGTAGAGCTAAATTATCCACCTTATTTCCCAGGTACAATATTATTGCTATGCATTGGATATTACTATGTTATTATTTTCTATTAATCAGTTTATATATACCTGAGGATGTAGAGTAAGATTTGCATTCCCAGTTTTCACTACCCACTCATACACTGGACCACAACTTGACTCATTACCAATATTACTCAATTACTCAGTACCAACAAATAATTTGAGAAAAACATAAAATAGTTTGAGAAAAACATATACATGTTTTATGTATACAAACACAAATCTAAATTTGCTTGAAGTTGTTACCTTGATTTTCTTAAGAATCTTTCCAGATTTGAAAATTTTAAATACTCTTTAAGAGTATTCCATAGTCATTCTCATTCTCTTGTATAGGCAGAAACCTTTATAAACCATTAACATATAAAGTGACAACAAAGCTCTGAAAAAAGGCATCTTAAACTGAGATAAAGTGGATTAAAAAAATAGTGTTGTAGCATTTACCTAGCTCTTAATCTCAAGGTTTTATGTTACCAAGTAGATTTTTTGGTAAAATTTATTTAGTATTTTCCACCAAAATGCATTAAAAATAATAGACATTTAGGAGTATACTTATTTTTCAAGTTTATTAATTCATCTAATAGTTACAATTGCAAACTGATTTTTTCTTTATAATTAGTGTAAAGTATACAAATGATTAAAAATCAAGTTATTTTAAAACAATGATTAATGTTGTTGCCAAAAGAATATGTAGTTATGTGGTACACATTTCAATACATGGGATTATATACTATATTAATAGTTTTTCATTGATTCTTCTCAGAACTCACAAAAAGAACTGATGGATTACATTTCAGAACAATGTGCATGGAAACTGAGCAGATTCTTAGTGATGGATCATCAGTTTTGCATTACGATGTTCACAATCTGTATGGATGGTCACAAATAAAACCTACTTATGAGTAAGCAGCATTCATAATTATCCTCTTTAACTCTTTTTTTTGTCCTCCAGACCTTACATTTAATGTACCTATCTTAAGAGTCCCTCTGACCTTATCTGGTAGCTAGTGTGACTCAGGAATGGAATTTTAAAGTTTATTTAATTTTCACTAAATAATATTAAATAATTAAGCATAAAATAATAGATGGCAAATGACTATTATTAATATATTAGGCATTGAAGCTTTAGAGCACTAGCTCTTAATTACATATTGTAATCACCTGGAGATATTAAATAAGTGATGATTTAATTGGTCTCTTCTACAGCAAAAGGCATATGTTCAGTTATTAATTAAGCATCAATGAATAATTTTTGTAGAAGTAAGATATAGAATAGGAAAAAAAGAAATCTTTCAGGAATATGATTTTCTTGCATGTGAACACATTAGAAAATTGAGACAACTATGTCCTTGTAAATAATTTTCAAATCATTTAAATAAAATTAATTTTGTTTGCAAATTAACTAAACCCAGAAAGTATATTTTCACATAGATGTATAGATTATCAATCATTTTACTCTCTTTTAAGTACACATTTATTTCTTATCAGCAAATATATGTGCCATATATTTAAAATACTAATATTCCATGTATATTGACCCCTTTATATTTATCATGGAAAAATAAAGCAATGAAGATGGTTTTTCTATATGATCTTTTTAAAGAGGGACATAATGTACAACTTGGAAGTTTTAAGTTAATGAATACAGTGTTGTCTCTATTTTCAAAAGATGGTTCAATATATCATCTTATGTCTATTTAATGTATTTTTAGTTTCCTGTACTTTTGATTTGAGATATTCATTGCCTCAAAAATTTCCTGAGCTACTATTGCATGCCAAGAACTGTATTAAGTATAAGAGATACAAGGAAAATTAAAACATAATGCTTGACTACAGGAACCTCAAGATCTCATGAAGGAAGCTTTATCATAAACAAATGAGTAAAAACAATGTGGTCCATGCTATAAAAAGGAAATGATTCAATAATGTTGAAAACAAGTTAGTGAGTAGTAAAGTTTGTTTAATTAGGTATTTGAGGTATCTTCTCCCTGGATAGTTCTATAGTTCATTTTCATATACAAATTATTCGAGGAATATAAAATAAATTTTTATTTTCAGTTAATATAATAGCAAAATAATTTTCCCTTTTGATACTCTAATAATGTCATCTCAGTCTACAGTCAGAGAGCAAAGGAGAAGGAGAGAGAGAAAGAGAAAGATAGAAAAACAGAGGGCAGAGAAAAGGATATAGAGGAAAAGAGATGCAGATAATATAATTCATTATTGCATTATTCCTAAAACTATAATATATTTTAATAAGCATAAATTATTTAAGTCACTCTTCAAAGACTGAGGAGGGGAGAAAAGAAAAATATAACATCATTAACCATAATCTTTTATCTTGATGAGATCTTACTTGGTATAGATTCTATGCTTGAAATAGAACAATTAATTTTATTTTTATTAATAAGACACAAGAAAGCCTTTGTCTCTTTAAACTAGCCTCTAAAACAGGAATTATTGTAGCAAGATTTCTCTGCACAGTAATATGTACATTAAGTGTTGACTAGTTATAATTGAGAACAACTGGAGTGATCATAGTTAGAGCCTAGCCCTTTATTTAAAAATATTTAAATTGTCTAAATGCATCCTTGCAGGTTAGATGTGTTTCCTAAATAGATTTAAAAAGTTCAACTTGATTAGTTTATTTGATGCTAGTAATCGTTGATTTAAGTTGTATTCATTGAAGAAATATAAAAAGGCTACTTAATATCTGCATGTCATTCTGGTAAATGTTGGGAGGAAAGAAAAATGTCCTTCGTGTCTGTGAGAATTCTGTAGTATAATGAGGGAATACTCATTTATTAAGACCTAGTTGGAAAAAGAGACAACTCGAATATCATAAATCAAACACTTTTTTCCACAAAGTGGACATAAGTAGAAATATTTGAAGAAAATACTTCATGTAAAAACTCAAAATCCTTCTTTATCTTTATTAGTGCATTACAGAAGACAACTGGCAAAAGAGGGATTGTTATTTCTCGTTCCACATTTCCTACTGGTGGACGGTGGGCAGGACACTGGCTTGGAGATAACTATGCACGATGGGACAATCTGGATAAATCCATCATTGGTAAGTGAGAGTCATTGTATCTATCACTATTGTTTTGTTTTTTCTATTAAGTATTCACTGTTGTTTGTGCTAGTTCATATACTTTATAAGTCCTCAGAATTATACTTTGGCATCATATTTTATGAAATATGATAATCAGAATCAGAAAAAGGCAATGGGCAAGGAAGCAGGATTGGGGATGCTGTGTAGAAATTAATGATGTCCAGCTAGTTTATTTTGGGAAAATAATGTTCTTTTAGGCAAAATTTTTCTGGTTGAAAAAGGCAGATTCTGGGAAAGATAACATCTAGAGCTAAGAAATAGAAATGAATAGAAATTCTAAATTGTAGGGAATAAGAATTACTAATAGATGTTGAAGAAGGAAATGTTTCACACCAAATTTGGAAAGGATTTTGTGACAATCATTAAATCATTTTAAAGGAAAAAAAAGGTACTTTAATGTTAAAAGATACTTTAATTAAAAGATACTTTAATGTTTCATGACTAGTATTAAAAACTATTTACGATTGGTAAATAGGCTCAAGGAAACAGTGGATGTTTAGAAATATTCCTTTAAAAGAAGGGCACTTTTTGAAACCTTAAAATTTGTACCCCCATAATATGCTGAAATAAAAAAAAAAAAAGAAGAGCTGAGAAAACACATGCATTCTATTGTATTGAAGTGATCATTCCTTAAGAGGATTTTATTAAAAGAAGATCATTCAATTTGTCTCAAATGATAGGACCTAGTGTTATCTAATTGCAGAAACAGCCTCTTTATTTTCGAAAATGAAACTGGGAAACCACTATCACTCTCTTATCACACTATCATGTTTCAATAACAGATTTGTGCTCTATGTCATGTTGTCAAGAAAGTTTATAGTGTCTTATATAATCATTAACACTATAAAATTTAAAAATGAATGTTATGAGAAGTGATGTAAAATTATATTAATAATTTGAAAAATGTTTCATTAAATTGAAGGTTGCTGTTAGAAAGAGAGCATCTTCATGAGTAGAAATAAAATATATTAAAATACATGAAATAGTTGCTTTCTAAATTTTTTTCCATTTTTTTTAGGTATGATGGAATTTAGTCTCTTTGGAATATCATATGTAAGTAGCTTTATTCCATTTATCCTCCTAAATTATAAATATTAAGAAATAAACTATTCAAAACTAATTAAATATAACAATATATTTTAGACTGGAGCAGACATCTGTGGTTTCTTCAATGATTCAGACTATCATCTCTGTACCCGCTGGATGCAAGTTGGAGCATTTTATCCATACTCAAGAAATCACAACATTGCAAATACTAGAGTATGTAATTACTGCATTTACTTTCGATATTCTCCTGCAACCAACCTTAGAAGTTTTTTAATAGAATGCATCTTACTTGGCTGATTTTCAGATGAATGTTTTTAAACTTCTTTATAATTATAGAGGACATCTGAAACCATAACTTTGAGAATATTCTGAGTTGGAATATACTTTATTATACTTTAGAACACATGGCTTGGTTAGCTGGCATATTTACTGCTGTCCAATATAATTTTGGAGTGCTTAGGAGAAAAAAAGCCTGCCTCTGGAACTTCTTTCAAACTGAGATAGAACAATAAGGAAGCCAGCTGCAAACTAAATAATTGGAAGTGAAAGTCATTTGTATCAATGCACGAAATGAACAGATTTAAAAGGCAAAGATAAACAAGTCGAGAAGCTGAAAAATATGTTAATAAAAGGAAAGGGATTAATGAGAACTAATTTCTGTGTTATAGTACAGCTATATACTTTAATAAAATGCCTGGAGGAATTTTTGAGTAATTGGGGAAACAATACTAAAAATCATGGAAAAGTAAGAATAATTAGAGGCAATACCTAAGCACAAAATTTCATAATACTTTCAATGAAGAAGTTCAGAGAAAAGATAAATTAGCAAAATGCACATAGTGGAGGAGTTGAAGACAGCACAGGACTTTGAAGGATTTGTTCCCATCATAGTAATTGAATAGCAGGTCTCATGATGTGCTGTGAAATTTTGCCACCCATGGGAAATTTTAGTTGAAATTGAAAGGAGAGTTTATTTTAGAAAATGCTGCAATATAAGAACGAAAAGGCAGAATGGAACCACAATTTGGAAGAATTTTAAAGTTGAACAGTAGAGACATAACTTGATGGAACAGGAATATTTTAACAGGAAAACTTGCTGTCCATAATGCAATTTAGAGGGCTGTATATATAGGGGAGATGGTGCAAGAGTCAATAAAAGCCTGGGCAGAATTCACTAAACTAAACAAGTATTTATTGAGATTCTACTATTTAATATTTAAAAAGTCTTTGCCTTAATGATTTATATATTCTAAGAAGAGATAGAGATAATAGATATATATATTTATAATATGTGAGTAAATATGTGTGTATAAGGGAAAATAGAATAAGCTAAAGTGATAGAGATTTATACAGGTTCTGTTTTAGAAAGGAAGCTCAGAAAGGGCAGGATGAAAGTATGTTAGAGCAGAGATGGGAGTAGGGGAAGAGTAATCACTATAAATATATGGAGGAAGAGAAGTTGGGAGGAACAAAGTGAAACACTGCAAGATCATAATGTGATTGTAGTTTTTGAGGAAAACTGAAATGTAAAAGCAGGGAAAGGCTGAGGAAGTATTTGTAAATAAAAATTTCAGGGACAGAAACTTCCACTTAAGTTTAAATATAAATTAATATAATTGAACTTTGGAATGTATGATTTAGAATTTAATGCTTGTATATCAACATTCTAAAATTGAAATCATATTAATGAAGTTAATAAGCAACAGATGTGATCTTTGTCTTTTCTTTTTGTTTAACTTTGAAAGTACTAACAATGGGATCACATATAGCTTAATACTTCTTGGACCATTTTTACTTTCAAGGTTTTACCTATTCTAATACTGCATACAACAGCTATGACAATCATCATCCAAACTTTATTACTCCTGAAATCTAGAAAAATTGAAATCTTCATAGATATGACAACTCTAAACAAGACCAAGGGCTTATAGCTGTACATAATTTTGCTTTGTTTCAGAGACAAGATCCTGTTGCTTGGAATGAAACCTTTGCTAATATGTCAAGGGACATTCTCAATATCAGATACACCTTATTGCCCTATTTCTATACACAAATGCATGAAATTCATGCTCATGGTGGCACTGTTATCAGACCCCTTTTGCATGAGTAAGTACAAAGTTTCTTTGTTTTTTCCTTCCTCAAAGATGTAGCTTTCATTTAATTTATTCAATAATTTCTTATAGTTCAATGTAGAATATTTTAGATTAGAAAGTTTTTATTTGTTATGTTAGCATTCATTTTGGGTTAATAAAGCATTTACATAAATAAATCTACTAATAAACAGACTAATATATGCAATTTAAGAACAAAACACCTTAATCAGTTATTAAAAAGTAATAATTGTTAAGAGTAACAACTATGTACCAGATATTATTTCAGATGTTTGATATACATAATTCATTCAATATTTTACAAAAATATTCTTGGAAAGAAATAATATCATCCCTTATGATTTAATTAATTGAGGTTTACTGCAGTTAAGTAAATCTACCATGTATATATTTCTGACTGAAGAATACCATTTCACTTTTTCCTTGAAGTGTGCTAATAAGATATGTTTGAACAATTCCATCATTCTCCTTAGAATTTTTTTTGATTCACCCTTAAAATTTCAACTAATACAGAACCAAGCCTTGAAAATTCTATGACATGGCATAGTTGCAAACATTTTAACTTGTTCTATTCTTAAAATGCAAATACGAGGACATTCTTACTATGAATGTTAAAAAAACAAACAAAACATATAATCAAACAGAAAAACAAAAAAACCCTAAATAATCATAGTATACTTAGCTTTTTGTGTGCCTTATATCATCAGAATAAATGAATGAATTGTTAGATTCCACTATTGATAAAGGACTAAAACAGTGACAAATATTTACCAGAATTAAAGCATTAGTACCCAACATAACATTACCAAAATAATAAATTGATCAATATGCCTTCTTTTTTGATAACAGTATGAGAAATCCAGTTTTCTTAAAATAAAAAAAATAATTCCTTCTAGATTCAAGTTATTCTATAATTACTTTATTGATTTATTTACCATAATCCCTTCTTAATTTTATTGATCCCCATCCTTTTTCATTTACAGACTCTTCCCCTTTATCTTATTCCTATAAACTTCTCAGAATATTTGGGGTAACAGCTCTGAACTGAGTCCCCAACCACAAACATTAATAATAATGCTTGTCCTGTTGAGAATGCCTATGCCTTGGCTCTCAGGGGAAGTCCATGGAAGGGTAAACCCAGCAGTCCAATTCAGCATTAATCTCAGTTTTTAATAAAGCAAAACAAAATGAAACTGAACAAATTTTATAAAAACAACTTTTCTCTTTCATTTCAGTTTGAGAAGAAATGTGAGCATTTAATACTGGCTATTCTCAAATTATAAAAGCAGTTTTGTTTTTTCTAGCCATTTATATTTAAAATTAAATGATCTCTTTGCATATGGAAAAACCTTTAAACACATGTAAATTAAGCATATAGACAGCTCTATAGTATAGGATAATCAAACTCTATTTAAAGTTAACAGATTTAAGATTCTTATAGCACGTGTCTCACAATTTTCTTCCAGCGTAGTTATATTTACTTCCTAGTTTGTTGATCATACATTAGGCGAAGTTAATATTTGTATTTCTATGAGTTCTCTTCCAACATGATTTCTCATTCAGTTGGTCTTACATGTTCATCACAATTCTCTGCATTTTTCAGAAAATTTATTCATAGTCTAGAATTACTCATAAAATATAGTACTGCTGTGTGCTGAATCCAAGGACTAGGATTGTTTTTGATGTATTTTTAGGTTGATTTTCACTTTAATCCACAAAAGTCCATACTGCAAAATGTGATTTGAATATTATTCTAATGGTATTCAGAAGAGATAAGGTTATTTGACTTAATTTAATTATTTCTAATTATTTTGTCAAGGTTCTTTAATGAAAAGCCAACCTGGGATGTATTTAAGCAGTTCTTATGGGGTCCAGCATTTATGGTTACCCCTGTATTGGAACCTGTAAGTCCTACCGCATAATTTTGTTCACAAAATAATTTTTTTGGTTTATATGTTTTTTAATGGCTATATATTTAAATTCCAGTATGCTGAAAGTGTATATGGCTATGTCCCTAATGCTCGGTGGTTTGACTACCATACAGTAAGTATTCAAGAAATTCTGGGGAATTAACTAAACAGAAATGGGTAATAGTTTGGTCCTAGCCTTTCCATTAATGATGTATATGATTTACTTTCCACTTTAAAAAGTAAGATATTTCCTGCTGTTTATACCTGAACCAAACCAACACACACTGAAATAGAGTTAATTTATTCTGCTATTGCTTGTTATACAGTCATTGATTTATTTTAGCAAATAAACATGGAAAGGTCACATAACAAACAAAAAGGTCATTGCCTTTTATTGGATATGTAAAATGATCATTTAAAGTAGTGCAGTCCTTCCAAAAATAATGTACATGACAACTCAGGAACAGCTTTTGTGACCTTTCAAAAATTCGCACATTTTCTGCATGTGAGCTCCACAAAAACAAGTATCTGCAAATTACTTGCAAAGCTATCATAAGGATTTACATTTAAGAACTAAAGATATATTCTAATATAAATGTTATTGTATATATGTGAAGTACACACTATGATATTATGGGATACATATAAATAGTAAAATAATTACTATAGTGAATCAAATTAAGATTTCCTGAATAAATGTTTGTTTCTAAATTTTTTAAATTGAAAAGTGTATTGTTTAGCTTTACAAACGTGTCCCTTCACTTACCAATATTGCTGATGATTCCACTCCTTGCTTTTTTGGTTCTTCTTTCCACCCCTTTCATTTCCAGGGCCAAGATATTGGTCTCAGAGGACAATTTCATAATTTTAATGCTTCTTATGATAATATAAACTTACATGTCCGTGGTGGCCACATCCTACCATGTCAGGAGCCTGCTCAAAACACATTTTACAGGTAAGTGAACTGTTTTCAGAGCTCAGATTAAATTTTGAGATACATAATGCTAGAATTGTCAGGAACTAGAAAGGTCTGATATTTTACTCCAATTGCAAGTGAGTACAGTAGCCTGCCACAGTATCAAGGATGCTTGGCAAGAGACAAAAGTCTTTATTATTTATGGCATAACAAGAAAGAGGAACTTCATATTAGCATCAGTTTTTCTTGTCCCCTAATTCCCATGAGAATGACATGGAGTGGCCCAGGCAGATGCTGCACATATAGGAGGTTTGTGTCACGGCTGAGGATCTCCGAGTTTAACAAAAAACAAACATTTATAGGGCTACAAACAAACCTATCCTTTCTTTGCTTTGAAGGAAGACATTATCTTTTTTATACTGGACAGTAATAATAATAATATATTTTTAAAAAAATTTTCCCTGTCCTTCAATGCTATTCACTTTTAAAATAGCCTTGAAAAGAGTTCAGAAGAAAAGCTGTCAGCGTCTCTGCATGTAAGATACACAGTAACGCAAGAGACTAATGGAAAATTGTCTTCCAATAAGACGTCCACTCTTTTTTTTTTCTGTGTTGTTCTCTTTTTATTTATTTATTTATTCAGGATATTATGGGGGTACAAACATTTTGGTTACATGTAATGATGTTTGCCTTGCCCAAGCCAGGGCCACAAGCATTTCCCTCCCCCATGCAGTGCATTCCGCTTCCATTAGTTGTGAATTTACACCCCATCCCCTAACCCCACCACTCAGACCAATATATAAACTAAACTCTATGACCTCTGATATAATATGCAGAAGTACTGGCAAATGAAAGTCTTATATTTTAAATGTCTTCATCTTTTTTCTGCCTCTAACATGTGGAACAAACTATTACTTAGTTCATGGAAACATGATTTTTTATTAACCTGTTTTTAAGACTATTGTTTAGAGCAGTCTTATATTCACAGCAAAACTGAGAAGAAAATCCAGAGATTTCTCAAAAACTCCCTGCCCCCACATATGCATAGTCTCCCCTATTATCAACATCCCCCCCAGAGTGGTAGATTTGTTACAATTGTCGGACTTACACTGACACATTATTTTCAACCAATGTCTATAATTTACCTTAGGGTTCACTTTTGATATCGTAGCTTCTGTGAGTTTGAACAAATGCATAATGACATGTATCCACCATTGTAGTATCATATAGAATAGTTTTACTGCTCTAAACATCCTCAGTGTTCCATTTATTCATCCCTTTCAACCCATGGCAACCATAGTAAATAATTACTTTCTTCATCATGTTGTCTTTTCCAGATGCCATATAGTTAGAATCATATAGTATGTAAACTTTTCAAATTGATTTCTTCCGTTAGTTATATGCATTTAAATTTTCGCTGTACCTTTTCATGGCTTAGTATCTCATTCTTTATCACTAAATAACATTCCATTTTGTGAACCCTTTTATAAACTTTAAGTCAATATTGCTTGAAGGACTTCTCTTTCTTTCCCATCTCCTTTCTGTTTCCCTTTCTCTGCATTACTCTGACTTCCTTGTGATATATCAATATTTCCAGACTCATTGTAGTCCATGAAAATGTATAAATCCACTGACTATATCAGTACCCCTTCAAACTTCTAAGTTTCCAGCTGTCCACAGAGGAGCCAGACTTGTTTCTTAGTGGTCTTGCCCCATAGAAAGATGAAGGATAACACAGATTTTCTATCACTCCTCATAATTTATCATCTGGCCAGGACCCTCTTTTCTTTGCCTGGGCACCTATATCAGGTATTCACTCCCTTTTGTTCAGCAATATGCCAGAGACCATGGAACCGCTTTTCTTCTGTGACTGATGCAAGACTGAGTCTCTATTTCCATTGCCCAAATTGCTGGCTTTCACATTCAGACTCTAGAGGACTCAGTTCCTATTTTTCTTTTTTTTTTTTTCTTTCATGTTATATCAACTCTCTTGGTAATCTACATACTGACAGCTTCATTGTTATGAATAGACTCTTCTTATCTCCTGGAACCACTCAGCTTCATTTCTATCAATATTCTATTCTGATATCAATTAAAGATGAGAAAAATGATTGTGCCTGATAAGTGAGGGCTTCATTGAGGAAACCATTCATAAGTTGTGCCTTGAAGAATCCTTGCTTTTGTTGTAAGACAGGACAGAGACCACTGTACAGGGTAGAATAAAAGTTGTGAAACTCTTTTTAATCTCAAAAGTTTTAATAAATGTCTGGAAATTTCAGGTTAAATCAGATTTTTAATGTTTCTAAGTCATACTTTTAGCCCAGTGACTGTGAACTGAAATGCATATATGTATTCATGCTCATGCTTATTAACATCTTTTACCTGGAAAATATCAAGTTACTGTGGAGATTTGAACTTCAGAAATGTGGATATTTTAGGAGACTTCCATGACATACATCCTTCAACATTTGTGATTGGAAAAGGCAGCTAGCTATAACTATTTGTCTGAGAAATCCTTCCTTAACAGTATGATGCTGCTAAAACAAGTTGTATCTCATAATCGCTGGACATTGAACATGGAAGCGAGTATTTAGTTTATAAATAGGCCTATGTAGGCACATGCTTGGGAGTTATTTTCTATTATAAGGATAGAACTCAGAATTTGCTGGCTACTCTATACATTCTTATTAATAATGGCCAAAAAGAATTCAGTGATTTATGTATGCAAATGTGAGGAAGACTTAAATCATAGGACACCAAAATGCTATAAAAATAGTTTCATGTTTCATGGCCAATAACAGGATTACCAAAGAGAAGAATAAGTAAATATATCAATAACCATGGAGTACTACTTAGCTACAAAAGACAATAGTGATCTAGCACCTTTTGTATTATCTTGGATAGAGCTGGAGCCTATTCTACTAAGTGAAGTATCACAAGAATGGAAAAACAAGCACTACATGCACTCACCATCAAATTGGTATTAACTGATCAATACTTAAGTGCAGATATAGTAGTAACATTCATTGGGTGTTCGGCAGGCAGGAGAGGGGAGGAGGGGATGAGTATATTTACACCTAATGGGTGTGGAGTGCACCGTTTGGGGGATGGACACGCTTGTAGCTCTGACTCGCATGGAGCAAAGGCAACATATGTAACCTAAACATTTGTACCCCCATAATATTCTGAAATAAAAATAAATAAATAACTTAATGTGGTTTTAATTGCTGTAAATGAAGCCTCTTCTGAATTGTTACAGTAGGTGAACTCTTGAGAACAAAAGACATGCATGATATTTTCTATTAAATATAAAGAATTTTATGATTTATATTGTATTTCAGTTTGCATTCTACTTAACTGCTATTCCAATTTGTGTTCCCTTGGATACTTATATGGATGCCATATCATAACTAAACATGTTTTATTCTATAAACATGGGTAAAACTATATATTTGTTTTTTATAGTCGAAAAAATTACATGAAGCTCATCGTTGCTGTTGATGATAATGGGATGGCACAAGGATCTCTGTTTTGGGATGATGGAGAGAGTATAGGTGAGTGTTACATTTAGTAGATAAATGTAATTGGTGACATACATATTCTCTAGCATTAATTTTATGTTACCTATTATTGTTCTTTGGATGCTGAATTAAGGTATTACTGTTATTCAAAATTAAAAGAGTTTAATAATTTTATTGAACCAACTTACATAGATAAACATGTCACAAACATTTAAAGACCTCCCTTATTCTAAATATAGTTAATTCCTATAGTAAAACTAAAAATTTGTGTGGGTAGGGATTATATGTCTATCATCTTTGTACTTCCAAAGATAGCACAGTGCTTTTACATAATAGACACTGACTTTCCTCAATTCAACAGTCATGTTCTGTGTGAATATATTGATGCTGTAGGAGAAGAAAGGGTTATCTCTTTCTTCATATCATAAGGGTCTTAGCCAACACCCCTGTAATAAAAGACAAGTTAACAATAGAAAAGCGTAAGAAACTTATTTAATCATAGTTTTATGTTACATGGGAGTCTTCAAAATAAAGACCCAAAGATATAGGGAAAGTTATGTGATTCTATGCTTAGACTCAATTAAACAAGAACAGCCATGTAGAAATTTGATTGGACAAAAACTGCATGAGCTAATGGAAATAGACTGAATGGGGAAACCTAGCAATATCAGTCTGTTCAGATTCTTCTTGTCCTCTTTGTTGTAGCATTTTTTCCTCCCAGGTGTGATGTAGAACCTCTTTGGAATGAAGATCTAATTTCTTTAATGCCAACTGTGACACAGAAGGGCAGGAGGAAGCTTACAGTAATATTCTTAGGATTTATGGCTAGCTTTGGATGGGAAAAGGATTCTTGTTTCTGTGACTGGAGAATGAGGGTCAAGAGACAGGACAGCAAGAGAAGATCAGAGAGAAACTTTACTTCTGAAGCCTTTATTTTGAGATATCATATTTTGAGCCCCAACAATGTGCAAAGGATGCCTCTAAAACAAGGGGATAGTCCAGAAACCAAACTCAAGTAAATTTGATCTCTGTACTTTATTGCTATTGTTTTTTGTTTATTTGTTTGGTTTCGTCTTTAATACTTAAATTTTTTTTTATGTACAAGAGAGGATATCCTTAAACATAGATCTATGTTTACTGCCTCCATTACTGTTCCTCAATACCAGACTGAATTCTAAGCTCCTATCCTTATGTTCTCTACTGACCATAAGCATCAGAAACAAATGGAATAGCTTGTTAAGAATTCAGATGCTGGGGCTCATCCAAATTCCATTAGTTTAGAGAGAAACCCAGGAATCTGCCTTTGAGCACAGTGTCCCCAGAGATTCTTATGCTGTGTGTAAACACTGGTAGATGAAGTATATTGACTGCCATTTAATGGTTCCCGTTCTACTTGATGGGTGCTCCGAACATTTTCTTGACATAAACTCTAGTCAAATTTCACATAGATGGGCTATGTTAACCAAGGTTCTACAAAGCTTGCAGCCTTTATTTCTCACCTGGGCCCAGCAGGATGCACTTTGAATTTGCCTACTATTAATATTGCCAAGGATGTAAAATTGAAGTATTCATAATTTGTGTCTTTGTCTTAGAATCTTTGAATCTCACAATTTAACAAATTAAATTCATTAATCTAACAGTTAGGTAGAGAAATCTTCTCTTAGAATTTTTTTCTCCAGTTCTTCCTATCAAACTAAGATGTAGATGAAATAACGTGGTATGGCCTTTACCCTATTCACATTTCATGATAGATTTTTATAATTACTGGAAAGTAACTGAGTATAAATCAGATATTTTTCTATGATCACTCCATGCAAGCATACAAAATTGTTTTAGCTAATTATATCTGCTTATTTTGTAATATTTCACAATCTCAGCATATTTTATATAATTAGGTATAAAAATTTTAAATAATCCCTTAAAATCTCTTCACTTAACAGCAACAATAATGTACAGCAAATGCTACCTCTCTGGATTTATTAGATCACAATCTGCAAAGAAGTTTTCTCTCACATCAAGCACACCAGTCTGAAATGATTCCTTCATTTTAAACAAATACACTCAAATTTTGTGATATATTATAATGTACTAACAAATTCTTTCTCTCAAAAAAAATCATAGATAGAGATAAACCTGTCATAAAACTTGTGAACATTAAATAAATTTTGACCATTCTAGCTTTTAATAAAGGTGTAGCTTAATAAAATGTTAATTTGTCATACTTTTCCTAATGAAATAGATATGGGTGTGCCCTTATCATCCTCTTAATCATTAAAAACAGCAAAGGTGCTCATATCCTCCACTTTTATTTTTTAATCTCAGGATTTTTTACTTAAAAATTACTCATTAAAAACTTATCCTAAAACTTTATATTTAAAATTATAGCAAATATCTAAGATATATTAACACTAAAATGCCTCACAATGCATAATAAATTAGTCATGCATAGATTGGCATATATATAGAAAAATATTTAGGCAGAATATTACTTTTAGTATAGGCAAAATTAAGTGAAAATTAATTTTAATGGATTAATGAATACAATGATGTATAAGTAGACAAGAATTAAAATACATTGCTTTTTCAAAGTTACCTCAATACTTGTTTCAATCATTCATTTGATTCTACTTATCCCTTTCTGTCTTATGCATGCTTTTGCTTTTTACATAGCAGCATAATCTTAGAAGTCAAGGAAAATTGGGCTTGATCCCAGACCTTGACAGTAATTAGTTGTTACTAATTTATTAAAGTTGTTTCACTTTGGGCAATTTATTTAACCTCTTTCAGGCTCACTTTCTTTTTTTATCAGTGGGAATAATAATAATACATACCTATTAGAGGAGTTGTGATAAGTACTTAGAATTTGGTGTAGAGTAAGCTTTTAATAATTTTAGCTGTAAGATTATTATTACAATTGATTTTAAATATGATAAGATTATACTTTAGATAAAACAGTAGATATAAATGTTATGCTTTATCAGTTGGATTTTAGTCGACTTGCAACAAAATCTATTAATTGAATTTTTTCTTAAATGACAATGTGTTGCTGCCCTGTTTCATTTCCTTTAAAATTATTATTATTTTGTCAGTCACTGAGTGTTCACTGCTATTACCACCCAATTCTGTTTATTCTTGCACTTCTGTGCACTTCTTGCCACCTTTCTAGAGGTTTGTGTTAAAGTGATCGTAGATCTGTTACAGCTTCAGTGTTATCCTCTTACACACATAAACACACACACCACATGCACACATCCCAATCTACCTTGTCCCTTAGGATCTTTTCTAGTGATTTATCTTTCATTTCCAGTGCTTCTTGATCTGTGTCTAAAGAAGTTAAATAACATTAGAGAAAAGTTAGTTATGCATTGATACTATATGCTGCCCTTTATACTGGAAACAGAAGCATAGTATACTAGTATCTATTATTCTTTGAAAATAAAAATATATTATCTTTTTTTCTCTCTCAACAGACACCTATGAAAGAGACCAGTACTTCTTGGTACAATTTAATTTGAACACGGTATGTAAAATCACTAATATACCATTTTTAGAAGAATATGTAAAATGTTAATTCATGTTTATAATGTAAAACACCCCATTTCAAATATTTGAATAAATAATTTGCTATACTATGAAATATATTTTTGGTTAACAGACATTTTTCAAAGATTTAATTGCTTTTGTAAATCAGAGGTTTAAATTATTTCTTTGTCTTTACAGAGCACTTTGACCAGCACTATATTGAAAAGTGGTTACATAAATAAAAGTGAAATGATACTTGGATCCATCCATGTATGGGGGAAAGGAAATGCTCCTGTCAGTCAGGTTAATCTAAAATATAATGAAAATACAGTGCTAGTTACTTCTTTTACCCAAGACTCAACTAAGGAGGTAAGTGACATAAGAAAACATTTTTTTAAATGTAGCTATTCAAAACATCTACATAAACTTCTTATATTTCTCAGCCATAAAAAACATAATTATGAGTCAATTATGACATTCCTTACCTATTGATTTTCATTAAGCTTCTATATTTATTTCCAAACATTATCCTTAGTAACTTGTCAATGTAATGATATCATGATATCTATTTTATTATTGTCCTGACACAATCAAAGCAGGATTAAATTAAACTTGTAAATAACTGTTAAACTTTATAAATAACTTTAACTGTTTAACTTTATAAATATGGTAAAGTGCCTCAAAAAATTTTTTTAAAAAATAAAATGTCTATAAATAATACTGCATATGTCTGAGACAAATATGTATTTGAAAATTCTTGCAAAATTTATAGAACTATTTCTTAGCACCCATGAATATAGGAGTATGAAAGATTTGCTACAGGCACTAAACACATAGTCAAAATTCTTGTGTTAAAATTTCACTGCTGCCAGTAATTAGCCTTTTACTTTGAACAAATAATTTTAGCCCTTATTGTTTTCTCCAACTGAATAAAAAATATACAAGTAAACAATCTCTTAACCTCTTTCCTGTCCTAAGTCTTGTGAATCTATGGCTTGTTAAGGTGGATTTCAAACAACATATATTCTAGAAAACAGCTAACTGTTGCAAGTATTTGATCTAAATTTAAAGCTATGTATACACGGATGAAACTGTGTGACTGTGTGTGCACACACCCTTTTGTGTTTAAACTCGGGTAGAAACAACGAGCTATTAATGAAAACTTTAGAAGAACTTAACTTTTAAAATTAGTTGTTTGACTGACTTCAACGTAAAAGATGTATCTTGGACACACTCTTTGGTCTTTGTAGATTTCACAGAATGCTTAACAGCACCAGAAAAGCTGTTTCATCCACTTGAAACTTAACCCCCATCCTACTGTTACTACTATTTTGTACACAAGTGGGATTTCCTCTATAATGGGGAACTATGTTTTTCTTACTACATTTGCATTAAAATACCCTTTATTTCTTTACATTATGACAAGGTTGAAAAACTACAGTTTAGTATAGCTAATGTCCTTCTCTGGTAAAATGAAGGTTTATGACTTAGTGCCTTTCATTTATCTTCCTTTTGAAAATTTTACTGTTTATAAAATTCCAAAATAAGGGAAATACTGATTTAGGCCAGTGGTCTTATGTGGGATACCAAGAAATTGCGTCCCTAAAAAGAAAAATTAATTCTCCACGAATAGTCAATAGTTATCAATCACAATTAAAAATTAGTTTTGTTGCATTGCTCAATGTTGAATTAGACCAATTAGACCACAAAAGGATAGTTTGCTTATATATTTATTGCTCTTTATTTACTATTGCAATGGTGAAAAACAAAACTCATAACTTTTACTATGAAAATAAAGTAAACAAAGTCAAGTAAACAATACCAAATAAGATATTTTAACATGTCAAGTGTTATTTCAAGTTCATTTTGATCAAATAAATGGCATAAAAAAGACCTTTTTCATTCTACTTTTTAAAAAACATTCACAAAGAATTTTAAGTAGTAAGAAAAAATCTTTGGCAATATTTTATTACCTCAATGATATCAAAAGAAGATATTTACTTTAGCTAGTAACAATTGGCAGTTCTTTCTAAGTGCATTTAAAAAAAAGCAAATATTTATGAGAATCTCCTACTTTCCAAACCTTCATTAGATACATAGGAAAAGGAGAGAATAGTCAGTTTCTTTCTCTACCCTGTTTGCTCTTCACTTTATTCAAGTGATGATTTATTTGCTCTATCAATATGATTTTTATAACATTTTTCTAGCAATAATTATGGCTAGTTGATTTTTGCACAAGCTATTAAAAGCTATGTGGTGTATTTGTTGCTTTTCACTTTTGATACAAAGAGCTAGTTTAACTTTAATAATTGAAACAATTATTAACTTTTACCTTTTAAACTCTTCTTCTATAAAGTGTGGTATTAATCCAAAATCACTATGCTTTGGTAAAGAATAAATATTATAAAGCCCTTAGTAGAGTGATTGGTCTGTGCTAGGCAGCAAAGGAATGTTAATTTTACTTCCCCTTCTCTTGCATATTTGATCCTTGAATCCAAAATTTCTGAGCTAAGGCACAGAGAGTCTTGTAAGTATGTTGGGAAAAAATAGCAATAGCAATGGTAAGGTCTCCTGAAATCGTCATATCATAAAATTATGACAGATGATTGTTTGACTAGAGCTGTAATTGATCATCTTTATGATTAAGCCATATACAGTCTAAGTGAAATTGTCTCAGGTGAAAGAAAGTAACACATGCAAAATTGTAATTACTGACAATAAATTAAGCAACACAAAACTATTTGTGACTGAGGCAAAATAATACATATTTCTAAATCTAAACTTTGGGTGAACATGGCTGGAAAATATTGGAAAAAGTGAAGGATTAGAAATCCATGCAGTACAGTTACAATAACTCCATATGTATTATAGTAATCACGTGGAAAAACTAATATAATAGAAATGAATATAACTGGTTAAGAGTTTTGGTGTTTTACTGTCTTTTGACATTCACTCTGCCTCTCTTGGATTTATTTTCATCTTCTGTAAAATGGGTTTATTTAGTGAGGTTATTGTTGAAATGGTTGCAAACTCTCCAGATGAAAACTTCATCAAAATAAAAAAGAAAAACAAGGTATATTCCATTGACTTAGAGGACATTTTTAATGGAAATAGTCTTTACTAAAACAAACAAAAACAAAAATTTGGTTCTGATTAAATAATTAATTACCATTTTACCTTTTCTAGATATTAAATATTTACCTGAGCAGCAATAATGTTATTCTCGATGAGCCAATAGAAATCTCCTGGTCATGAAGATCACCATCAGCTCCAGTTGTGAAAGAGAAAGAAATACATGGATTTATGTTTTATAGCACTTATAATTTTCCTTCTTCACTGGCTTCTTATATTTTATAAAATATAATTTTCATTACATCTATCTAAAAGTTATTGCACAGTGTACATGGATGGTGGTGCTAATTTTATATTAGTATGGCCTGGATTCAATTTGTTAAAACATGTCAAATAGAATTTGAATAATTCTATTTATGCTTGTTAAGTATCAGCTTAAGTGTAAACTAGTTATTAAGTATGTATATGTATAGCTAAGATATAATTTAAACAGGTGATTTTAAATTAAGTGAAATCCTCATGTAATGTAAATTATATACAATAGTTTCTCAATGTTTAGTAGATTTGAGATATGTAACAACAGTTGTCATGAGATTTAATTATTTCTTAGTATGTACATTTAATTAGAAAACAGAAAATAAAAAGTATATAATTATATAAAGTTTGCATTTTTTCTTTCTTTCCTAAAGGTAATTACCTTAATCAATTTGGGCTACTGTAACAATTTACCATAGACTGGGTTGCTTAAACAACAAATATTTATTTCTCATAGCTCTGGATTCCAGAAAGTCTGAGATAAAGGCATTAGTAAATCCAGTATCCAATGAAGGCACTCTTTTTAGTTTACTGACACCTGTTTTTCTGTATCCTTACATGGCAGAGATAGAGAGAAAACAAGCTCTCTTGTGCCTGGAAAGACATTAATCCCATCATAAGAACTCCATTCTCATGAACTAATTGTCTCCCAGATGTCCCATCTCCAAATACCATTACTTTGGATATTAGGGTTCAAAGTATAAATTTGGAGAACACAAACATCAGTCTAAAAATCCAAATTTCTTTTTTAGATTGCTTTATATGCAAGAGAGGGAAATAAAGAACAAATACAAATTGGACAGGAGGAAGAGAAATTGTCCCTGTTTGCAGATGACATGATCATATAAATAGAAAAACCTAACAAATCCACCAAAAATCTGTAAGAACTAATAAATACATTCTGAAAAGTTTCAGGATATAAAATAAACATTCAAAATTCAGTGGCATGTCTACATTCCAGTAGCAAACTATCTGAAGAAGAAATCAATAAAGCAATTCGATTTACAATAGCTTTAAAATAAAAATACTTACAAATAAATTGAACCAAAGGGGTGAAAGATCTCTACAATGAAAACTATAAAACACTGATGAAAACACTGAAGAAGACACAAATAATTGGAAAGATATTCTGTGCTCATGGATTGCAAGAGTTAATGTTGTTAAAATGTTCATACTATCCAAAGTGATCTACAGATTTAATGCAATCCTAACCAAAATATCAACATTCTTCACAGAAATAGAAAACAAAAATTCCTTAAATTCATATGGAACCACAAACGATCCCAAATATCCAAAGCAACCTTGAGTAAAAAGAACAAAGCTGGAGGTATCACATTATCTGACTTCAAAATACGCTGCAATGCTATAGTAACTAAAACAGTATGATCCTGGCATAAAAATAGACACATAGATCAATGGAACAGAATAAAGTCCAAAAATAAATTATGCATTTACATTCAACTGATTTTTATCAAAGGCACCAAGAACACACATTGAGAAAAAAAACAGTTATTTCATTTAACTGAGAAAACTGGATAGCCATGTGCAGAAGAATAAAACTAGATTCCCTATTTTTCATCATACCCAAAAGTCAACTCAAACTAGATTAAAGACTTAAATCTAAGACCTGAAGAACTAGTTGAAGTGAAGAAGGGAAACACTCCATGAGATTGGTCTGGGCAATAATTCTTTGGTTGGACCTCAAAAGCACAGGCAGTAAAAGGAAAGACAGACAAATGAGATTCCATCAGGTTAAAAAATTTCTACATAGCAAAGGAAAAAATCAGTGGAGTGAAGAGAAATCCTACAGAGTGGGAGAATATATTTGCAAATTATCCACTCAACAAGGTGTGCATATTCATAATATATAAGCAAAAAATAACAATAATTATAAGCATATATCTAATAATATATAATATATAAGCAAAAATAATAATCCAATTTTTAAAATTACAAAAGACCTAAATAGACATTTCTCAAACGAAGACATACAAATGGCCAGCCAGTATATGATAAAATGCTCAACATCACTAATCATCAGGAAAATCAAATCAAAACCACAATGAAATTTTACCTCAACTCATTTACAATGTCTATTATCAAAATGCCAAAAAATAAGAAATCCTGGCAACGATGCAGAGAAAGAACTATTATACACTGTTAGTGGGAATATAAATTAGTACAGTCATTATGACAAAATGTAGAGAAGTTCCTCAAAAACCTAAAAGCAAAACTACCAAATGACTCAGCAATTCCACTACTGGTCATGTATAAAAAAAAAATTGAAATCATTATGTTGACGAGGTATCTGCACTCCTATGTTTATGGCAGTGATATTCATGATAGACAAGAGATGGAATCAAACTAAGGGCCCACAAATGGATGAATGGCTAAAGAAAATATGGTATATTATACAAAATGGAATAATATTCACCTACAAAAAAGAATGAAACCCTGTCATTTGTGGCAACATAGATGAATGTGGAGAATATAATGTTAAGTGAAATAATACAGGCACAGAAAGATGCATACTGCTTGATCTCACTTATGTAAGGAATCTATTAATAAAAAGGATCTCATAGAAGTAGAGAGCAGGGTAGTGATTACCATAATCTAGAAATGGGAGAGAGGGAAATGGAGGTTGGTCAATGGGTACAAATTTACAGTTAGATAGAAACAATAAGTACAAGTGTTATAGTACATAGTGGGGTGACTATAGTTAATAACAACATATTGTATATTTCAAGATAGCTAGCAAAGAAGATCTTGAAAATTATCACCACAAAAAATTTATAAAAGTTTGAAATGATGGATATGTTAACTACCTCAATTTATTCATTATGCAATGTATATATGTATTGAAACATCATATTATGCCCCATAAACATGTATAATTTTTATGTCATTTACAAAAAAAATTTAAAAAACTCATTCAACAATAAATTTAAGAATTTATTTTAAAAGTCTGAATTTTATTCCATTGATCAATACGTCTCTCTTTATGCCTGTACCACACTGCTTGATTACTTTGGATTTGTAGTAAGTTTTGAAATGAGGACATACAAGTCTTCAAATTCTGTTCTTTTTCAGAAAAGTTTTGGATATCTCGGGTCTCTTGAATTTGATTTTTATAAATTTTAGGATCAGCTTATATTTTTATAAATTTTATTGTAGGATAGGCCATTTTATATAAAAATGGCAGGTAAGTTTTTTTTTTTCAGTTTCTTTGTGGCAGGTGATAATTTGGTAGCGATTGTGTTAACCTTTAGCTCAGTTTGGTGGAGTACTATCATCTTAACAATATTAAGCATACCTATCCATAAACATTAGCTACTTTTCAATTTATTTAAATTTGTAAAATATTTTTCAACAATGCTTTGAAGTTTTTGTGCATACATTTTGTATTTGTTTTGTTAATTTTAGTCCAAGATATTTTATTCTTTTTAATATTACTATAAATTGAATTGCTTTTTAATTTGATTTTTAGATTATTTATTGCTTATTTATAGGAATACAATTGAGTTTTGTATATTATAATTGTTTTCTGGAAGGAATTACTTAAGATTTTCTACAAAAAAGATTATATCATCTGCAAATAGAGATAGTTTTACTTCTTCATTTCCAATCAGTATGTTTTACCTTTATTTTTGCCTAATTGCCTTGGCTAAAACCTCCAGTACAAGTTTTAATAGAAGTAGTTAGAACAGACATCCTTGTCTTGTTCCTGATCTGATGGGAAAAAAAAATTCAGTCTTTTACCAGTAAAGTGTGTTAGCTATTAGTTTTTTGCACATGCTCTTTAACAGGTTGAGAATTTTTGCTTTTATTCCTAGTTTATTGAGCATTTTTTCCATAAAAATATATAAGATTTTGTCAAATGCATTTTCTTTATCTACTCAGTTTATCATGTGGTTTCTGTTCTTTATTATAGTAATATGATGCACTACATTGGCTGTTCATTTGAATGTTAAACCAACCTTGCATTTCTGAAACAAACCTAGATTAGTCATGGCTTATAATCTTTTCTCTGTGCTGCTCAATTTGGTTTGCTAATACTTTTTTGAGGATTTTTATGCCCTCAACAAAGTACTAACAAAACATAAAAGATATTTTTATGTTGTATACTTTTTTGATAGCTTTGTCTGGTTATAGTAATAAGGGTAATCTTGGCCTCATAAAATTAGTTGGAAAGGTTTTCACCTTTTCTATTTCTTGGAGGAATTTTGTCTTAGTCCATTTTCTGTTGCTTACAACAGAATACCTGAAAATAGGTAATTTATAAAAGAAAGAAATTTGTTCATTGTAGTTACAGAGACTGAGAAATAAGATTTGGGCATATGGAGAATAATATAAAGTTGTTTAAAAGTCTCCTACACACTTGTTTTTGGACACTTCCAAGAGGGACTGATAGATTCTATATTATAACAGCTTTGACAGCCAACTTTGATTAGCATAGATTTTATTTCATCTTAAATTGTTAGATTTCTTAGATTGCAAGGGACTGACTCAGGCAATGAAGCTTGTTGTACATAAAGGAAAGATACACAAGCAGGAAACAGAAGGGAGGAGAACAGATAGGCTTATTAGAGAATTGGCAGCTTTATTAGTCTGCCATTCCTTTTCCCTTTTTTGTTACTATCTTTCTGCAGATACTCCAAGTAATTTTCTCTTTTCCAACTTTTGCTTCTGTTTATCCATGACTCTCATGTTTCATCTTCTCTCTACATTTCTTTGTTTCAGTCACAAAAATAAATGGTGTTACTTGTTGTTTTGGCCATCTGTTACTATGTAAAAAAATCAGCCCCAGATTTTGTGGTTTAAAACAACAATTTTATCTTTTACAGTTCTGCCTGTGTTGGGTGCCAGACGTAGGTTGGCACTAGAATCAATTGAAGGTTGGATTGGCTGGGAATTGAAGATGACATTTTCATTCATAGTTGATATCTCAGTTTTTATACTCATGCCTCTCTCTATAGTTGAGCTGCTTGGACTTCTTACATGGAAGTTCAGACCTAAGAGGTAGGACATGGCACAGTTAGTAAAAATAGTCACAAACCAGCCCAGTTTTATAGAGCCTGATTTGAAGGAACAGACTCTCTCCATGGAAGAATGGCATGTAAAAGGGGGGAGGGGGATTGATAGCAGCCATCTTTGTTGACAAGTTACCAGAACTGTTAGTTTTATATTCTTTTCTTTAAGCTTCTCCTTTCTGTCTTTTGCTTCATTTTTGGCATTAAAAATCTTCAGTGCTTCTCCTGTATTGAATTCACTGGAATTTATATTATCAAAAATTGCCTTATTATGTATATTAAGCAAGATATTTCTTTGTAAATTAATTTATACTCTATGTCTCTACCAGTCATCCCTCTAAATAATATGAGGCTAAAGGGATTAGAACAAGAAAAAAATATAAAAATAAAATAGGCAATTATATAAAAACCAAGCCTGAGCTTTTTAAACATTGTGCATTTATGTTTTCTTCTAAATTTTTTCATGTTTACAAATTAAATGTGTAATTAATTAGTTAAATATATTTTCCTATTACTATTAGGTAATCCAAGTGGAAAACTTTTATTTGGCATAAAAAAAATGGTGGTTGACTGGGAAATAGCTTAAAAATAATAGATTAGATATTGAATAATTAAAACAAGAGCAAATGGTTTGGTTTTTGGTTTTTTGGGCGGTTTTTTGTGTGTGTGCATGTGTGTATCTACACGATTTGAGAAAGTCATGAAGAGAAATTCAAGAATAAGAAAGAGACAAGCTAATCAGTATCAATCATGCTCTCTACTGGGAACAAAATGTGTTTAATTTAGTTTACCTGAAGCTAATATTTTTTACTTACATAGATGGTATGAAATCAGCTGCACACTACACATAAAGGACTCTCTTCCTGAGCTATCTTTTGGTTAAACTAGGTGGAAAGTATTGAGGCTCATTTTTTGAGCAGTTTGAAGGATTACAGAGAAGATTAAAGTGCTTCCCTTTTGGGTCATTACAAATTTTCATGGATATATGTTTCCAAATTAATATAGGTGTCATAACATTAGGGAGAAATAAAATATTATTTTATTAGCCCATAATGTGTTTTGTTTTTCAAGATACAGCTTTTACACACTAGAGATTTAATGAAATGACAAGCTAATCAATAAACAAACAAATCATCTCAAAACCCTTCTTACAAGTCTGTGTAGTATCTTATGGTTACCAGGTACTATTGTTTGTACTTGCTCCTTCATATATTTTTCTTAATTTTTATTGTGTTCTCTCAGACTTTTAATATATATATTTTTTATTTTTTAGTTAAATTGTTGTACTTTCTATTTCAGGCCTAATTAAAGTTTGGAGAAATTGTTCAAAGTATATTCTTACTTGTAAGTCTGTATCTTCTGTTCCTTGTCTATTTTTATATTTCCTTGTAATATTCTTAAATATTTCAATAATCATAGAAATTATCTAGATAGGTATATATAGGTGATTTTTTAACTTAAAATATCATATAGGTCTTGAAATTATTAGTCCTTCAGTCATATAATTATTCCCTTAATCACCTAGGACTTTCACATTTTATTCTTCACTTACATTTCTGCCATCTGTCTTTAAGATTGTTCCTCCGATGACACATTATATTATATTCATACTCTTTCATGTCATCTTAGTAAATATTTTAAGACTCTTTGCTGTTATATTCTGTTCATTATAGATATGTATATTGATTTACTTTTGATATGAATATTAACAATATATAATGACCACTTACTAACACTATTCTACTTCAAAATAAAATAGTGTTAGTAAATGGTCACTATATATTGTTATATAATAGTAATATATTAAATTAACATAATTTAAGACTGTAATAAAATAGATTAACTGTAATAAAATAGATTAACTGGAAAAGAAAACACATATTATTGTAATTTAGTCCATTATCACTGTGGACTTTGTACTTATCATCATCAACTGGTGTCTCATTTCCTAATAGTAAGTTTTAGAAAATAATGATAGTTCATTTAGGTGAAATTCACACTTGAAATATGTGAATATAATATACAGAAATGTCAAATAGTGTGTGACAATGCTTTTGGAAAATAATAATTTAGCAGTATAATTAAATTTAATAGCATTTGCCATATGTTTATTTTTAAATTTCATCTGACATATTTTGCTAAAATATGAAACTTATTACCAGCACACAGAGGTTATAACAGTCAGTAAATGCCTAGATCTTCAAATTCTCCTCCAAATGTCCCTTTGACACATTTTGTTTTTAGCTGAACCCTGGTTGATCCCTGATGATAATGTTTTTCTGGTTGTTTATTATTTAAAAATTCAGTAACTTTATGCTCCAGGCCAGATCCCTATTATAGTTTCACACTCATATATTCAACTCCCTCCTTTACAGTAATTCCTTAGACATCTCACAAGCACCTCAAATGTGAACTTTAAAAAACTGAACTCATAATCTTGCCCACCTTCCCTACTCCATTTTAATTACCAAACTAGGTCCTCATTCATTCTTTCTCATTTTGGAATATGACTCCACCATCCATCCAGGAGTTCACAACAAAATTTGGGCATATATTTGATGGTAATTTTTACTTTATACCCCAGATCTAATGTGCTATCACATCCTATGGGTTCTAGGTCTTAAACTCTCTTCACTTTCTCTCCTGTTCTTCATCTCTCCTGCCACTATTATTGTACAAACCATTGTTATGGCTCATCTGGAACATCAAAATAGACCACTAATTACTCTGCCTTCCTCAATTTACTCAATTTTTGCTCACTCCTCAGCTATTCTCTTTAAAGAAGTCAAAGTGCTATATAATAAAAACACAAATGCAATGATATCACCCCTATGCTTACCCATCAGTGGCTTCCCTTTACTGCTAGGGCAAAAAGAAAGACTCAATATGATTTCCAGGACAATGAATATTTTCAGATGAAATAATTGGTTTTATTTAATTCTGCTGATAACACTGAACTCATATTTTTAACTCTGTTTTAAAAATGAGGAAGCTGACTGTTAAAGTCAGACAGCAAGAAAGTGACAAAGCAAAGATTAAAATCTCAAGTATTTGACCAAGAAGTAGTTTTGTTTGATTCCCTACCATGTACTTACATGAATTTGGAATGGCAGAAGAGAATGCGTTGCCTTTAATAGAATGGTTATTATTTTATATGGACATTCCAGAGATAATGCATTTCCCAGTTTTATCTTTTTAAAATGGTCTATCTTATAGAGAAAACAAATCAGTATTATTTATCTTGCCATTATGTATTTCTGTATTTAATTATACATATATGTTGTAAAATTTAGTTGACCTGAGGTACGTTCTCAAACCTGAATCATCAAAATACAGGACACATTCTCATTTGACACATCAAAAGTTTGGATGCTTGTTTTTTCAGTTTAACACATCCTAGTAGATATAAATTAGTTTAAAATGAGATTTAAAAATGTGTTTTATTTCTTTCAATATTGTTAACTTTTAAAATAGAATTTTCCTTAAAAGTTCAAAAGTGTCCTTGCTGGGAACAATGTTATAAAATAAAAACTTTGGAAACTGCAGGCTTACTTCCGTATTTATAATAGTGAAATCCCAACATATGCCAAACACTAGCACAGCTACCCTCACAACTATCACAGCAAATACATTATTTCTTTGGAAAAATTGGGTTTATTTTTTCAAACACAAGACTACAAGAATCATATAGTCATCAGGATAAAGGTTGGTGATCTGAAACCTTAATTTTGGTCTATTGTAATACTCAATTGTGTTAGGCACAATAATGGCTCCTTAAAGATGTCTATGCCCTAATCCCTAGAAACTATGAATATAGGTCATGTAACAAAGGAAAATCAAGATTTCAGATGAAACTAAAGTTTCTAATCAAGTGACTTTGAGGTGAGGAGATTATTCTAAATTATGTGAGTAGTCCTAAAATTATCACAGAGATTCTTATAATTGGACATGGAAAGTAGATGTCAGTGTTAGATTAATGTAATTGGCTATTTTTGGTTTTGATGATGGAAAATAGCAAAGACAAAAACTATGTGCAGCTTCTAGAAGTTGGAAAAATTAACAAAAAGATTCTCCTGTGAATCCTCCTGAAAGAATGCAACTCTGCCAACACCTTGATTTTGCTGGTGAGACCCATTTCAGACCCATAATTAATTTGTGGCACTTTAAGCCATTATGTCTGTGATCTTTTAGTATAGCAGCAATAGAAAACTAACACAATTATTTTAAGGTATAATTTGAAATGACACTCACAACGGTTGTTGTTATTGTCACTTTGATATAAAGAACTTTGAATTTTAAGTAATATCTTAGAGGAGCAGAACTAAGAATGCATATATCTAGAATTAAGCCTGTAACTCTGTCTCTGGAAGATGCACTACCACAGTAGTGAAAACTCAATGTCTACTGTCTGAATACATCTATATCTCTGCCCATAGTTGTCATCATGGAATAAAGACTTCCCTTCTGGGTTCTGTATCAAACACGATCTTCTGTGATGGGAACTCTTTGGCAATAAACTCTTGGAAATGTTTACTATCCTAATGCCCCTGTGCTGAGAGCTTAGACAGATAAATATAGTATTGAATATCAATAAGAATTGTGGGAATAGTAATCATTTGACTTTAAGTACATCATATAATTACTGTCATCTGTAGTAAGGTGATAATACTTGTATTTACTTTGTATGTTTATGTGATTAAAGGCAGTTATCTTTGGACATAATTTAAAGAAGTGCTAACAGATAGAGAAAGTTTAATATAGATTAATTATTTGTGTTTTAATTTCAGAAGATAGTATTAATAATACATGCAAGAGTCAGGTGAACATTGATTTTAAGCCTGATTATTATATCACTTATTATTTAAATGTATTTGCCAAATTACTTAATCTTCTAACTCTTACCTTTTATAACCATAAAATGTAGAAACACCTATTAGCTAACATATGGCAGCACATAAATGATTAATAACTTGTAGTCACCGTTAGTATTAGTAATTATTATCACAAATAATAAATTTAAATTGAATAAGTATTTTTTATTAGATAAATTAATTAATTTTCTATCAGCAGATGAGAGCTGAATATAAAACATAAGACATGTGAAGCAAGGTTTGTGAGTTTACCTTTATCTTACGAAGTGATGTTAAAAGAAATAATTCATGGAGGGCATTTTCTTCCTATGCCCATCATTGTCAAAAAGTATATTAAATGAAATTGAGTTGAAACCTGGGCTCTCTACTATATTTAGAGCATAATAAAAGCACACAGTAAAAATCATCTTTAGAATGCCTAGTATAATATTTTTAAAGTTTTAGAAAGTTATTTTGTTTTTTTAATTACATACATGATTTAAGTAAATTATAATACATTGCTATTTTTAAATCAAACAAAAATTATGAGGAAAAATTTTAAATCACCTCAAATTATATCACCCAGAAATGATTGTATTTTACATTTGATGACTATCATTCTAGAGATTCTAATATTTATATTTATAAACGCCAAAAACTGTTTTTGATAAAGTATTTAAATTTTAGTTTTAGTGTCAAAGCAAAAAAAATCCAATAGCTTCTATATCCTTCTCTCTGTTCTTCTTATATATTTTATAAATAATATTATCTTAGAAACATGTATAGACTTATAGGGGTTACCAAACTGCGATTTTATTTGAAATTGCTATTTTGTAATAATCTGCTTAGACTTTATTTTCAGAGGTGGGTTTATTTCTTATCTTTAGTAGGAACTGAAAATTTATGTGTGTAAATTAAAAATTTAGGTGACATCCTTCAGACCCACATTAAGGTTATTGAGGGAACAGACAGAATCGGAGAACAGGGATATTGCACTGAACTTCTGATGCTGTGTAGCAAGCTAGGATTATATCCCAAATAAATGCCTCCCTTCCACGTGTAGGACTTCTAGCATGTGTAGGATTAAAATTTGTGTCATTGCAAAGTTGCAAATTACAGTGTCATAGACCTTCCTAGTCATTCATGAATTGCCTAAACCAAGAATGCAAATGAAAGGTTTTATGACATTTCATTTCAGATATTTATATTTGCACTTCTGGCTTGAATATTAAGGAATTGCTTTGAATTATTTAAAGAGGACTATAACTTTTACACTTTAGGCTGCTTGAGAAAGATAAAGCCCCTCTTGGTGATTTGATAAAAATCATTCTGAGCTTGCAAGACTGCTGGGCTTCTTCTGATTCTGGCAGCTTGGATAGTTCAACAAAGCAGCACTAACTTGTGGCTACACATACTGGTTTCTCTGTATCACCATAAGTACATTTCTTCTTACTAGAGATCTCAAAAATGTGCATTTAAATTTTAGCACTGTAAACTATCAAATGAATTCAGCATTGTGCTTTAAAGTCTGCTAGCTCTGAGATTAATAATATACGTATATTTTGAATTTTTGTAACTACTTTGACATAGTTGTTTACTTAGTATTATTTTCTTAGTTGTTTACATAGTATTTTACTTTATAGAAATGAGAAATTCAGTGGCATTTGCAGAGCCAAAATGATCAGTTGCCAGGAGCAGGGCATCAGCAATGATGAAATCCCTCTTCAGTCTGGAAAAGAGCTGGCTCAGCTGATGCTCATGTGATTTTCTTATATGGTTTGGATAACGGAGAAGATGGTGATACCACCAACTGAGATATTAAGTTGATGATGTGGGAAAACTTGGGGAAATTTCAGTGTATAAAGGGGTTGCTGGACAGATATTTCAACAGGCATGAGCTACAATTAGCAAATATTTTCAACCAACCCACCTTCCTTTTCTTTCTTTCTTTCTTTCTTTCTTTCTTTCTTTCTTTCTTTCTTTCTTTCTTTCTTTCTTTCTTTCTTTCTTTCTTTCTTTCTTTCTCTCTTTCTCTCTTTCTCTCTTTCTCTCTTTCTCTCTTTCTTTTCTTTCTCTCCCTTTCTCTGTCTTTCTCTCTTCTCTCTCTTTTTCTTTCTCTTTCTCTTGCTCCCTTTCTTCTCTCTTCCTTTCTTTCTTTCATATGCAAAGAAGAAGAGGATCAGGTAAGATGTCATCAAGCATCTTACCCAGTCCCACAACTTGAAGTAATAAAGTGAAATAATCAAACCCAGATATTTCTGGTTCAAAAGCTGATCTGTGACCCAGTATGCTGGTTAGACTCATGTGTATAAATGGAAAACACTCTGAATAGCATGTAACATAAGGAAAACAATGGACTGAGGACAGGATTTTCAGAAAGATCAATGTTTAGTACTTGGGAGAATAAAGGAACTATTGAAAATTAGTTAGGATGTTCTGGGTGATATAAAGAAACAGAAAGAGAAATGTCCTGAAATCAAAGGGAGTAAACAATCTCAAGCTGAAATAAGAGGGAAAAAATCTTAGAGAGGCATAGGAAATATAAAAATAAAGATTTTATCCAACTTCTGTAATGAAATGGTGTGGTGGGAGGACAAAAGTGGATTGAGAGAAAAAAGATGCAGTCCAGTCTGAGCTGTATCACCAATTTCTTTGAGAGTCAGCATTTTCAAATCCCAAGTGAGCAGTTTAGCAAATTCTTATTATAAATAGATATAAAATAGAGATGTTTATAAAAAAATTTCAATATTATTGAGTAAACTGCCATGCTAATAAACACTAGTAAAAATTAGCTTACTCAATAATATTTAAAAGTGTTTGGGAATCAAAATGGTTATCTTTTGTGGGGTGATATTTCAATATTTACTATGTGTGAGTTCAGGTTTTATAATAAAAGTAACTTCTAATCGTTGCTTATATTATATAATTCTTATCTTCAATATAACATACAGTGCTGAACTAAATATATAAGATCTATTTCTTAAGATTTTTTAAAATTAATTTTTATTTTAGAGATAGTCTCACTATGTTGCCCAGGCTGATCTTTAACTCCTGGTCTCAACTATACCTCCTACCTTGGGCTCCCAAAGCGCTAGGATTATAGGTATAAGCCACTTTGATTGGCCTATTTCTTAAAATATTTAAGGCAAAAAAGATCCTTTGCTTATTTTCTTTTCTGCAATAAAATGTAATTGTTTAAAAATTTGTGATCCTAAAAGATATGAACAATTGTCTAACCTAATATAGCTACACAAATGATAAAGAGTGGTTAATCAGAATACTTGTCTTAGGAGATAGTCAGAGAAAAATTTGAGAAATTCTATGTCTGAAACTCTTTATGGAGATTAAAAACTTCATTGAAATATAAAATATACTGTTAAATCCCCAAATATTGAGACATTCATAAATTAATTCGCACAATGATTTCCAAACTTATATGTTAATGAAATCTATTTTCTATAACACCTTTAACATTTACTGGAAATATTGTCTCAAAAATATAATTAGTAAGATATTGATACAGTCCTCTTCTTAAATTTACCTATTCTCCTTGGAATTGAGTTTGAGTTGTACAATTTTTTTAGGAGGCAGGGTAACTCATTTTCTGAAATTTTTCATTTTATTTCCTAGATATATATTTAAATATATATTTCTAGGTATATATTTATAATATATATTGATAGATATATATTTCCTAATATATGTTCCTATATATATATTTCCTAATATATATTTCCTACTATATTTTGAATTGAAATTTGTTATTCCTCATTACTATTGAATATTAGACAATGCATCCCATCTGTTAGATTCAAATGATTCCCTGGGGACAGAAAATAAGAAATAACACTTGTAGAATTTTCCAGGCAAGAGAGAGTTCTCACTCAAACAATGTGTTAAAGAAGAGATTGTGGCAATACCTATTAAAATCCCATCAGCATTCTTCACAGATATAGAAAAAATAATTTTATGCTTTGTATGGAACCAAAGAAGACCCCGAATATCAAGAGCAATTCTAGGCAACAAAAACAAAATGGGAGGCATTAATATGCCAGATATCAAACTATACTACAAAGCTGTAGTAATTAAAACAATCTGGTATTGGCACAAAAATAGGATTATTGACCAGTGGAACAGATGTGAGAATCCTGATATAAAACCATCCTCATATAGCCATCTAATCTTTGACAAAGTAGACAAAAACATACGCTGGGGAAAAGAATCCCTTTTCAATAAATGGTGCTGGGAAAACTGGATAGCCACTTGTAGAAGGTTAAAACAGGACCCACACCTTTCACCTCTCACAAAAATCAACTCACGCTGGATAACAGACTTAAATCTCAGGTATGAAACCATTAGAATTCTAGAGGAAAATGTTGGAAACACTCTCCTAGACATCGGCCTAGGCAAAGAGTTTATGAAGAAATCCCCAAAGGCAATCAAAGCAGCAACAAAAATAAATAAATGGGACATGATCAAACTACAAAGCTTCTGCACAGCCAAAGAAACAGTCATGAAAGTAAACAGACAACCTACAGAATGGGAGAAAATTTTTGCATCCTATGTATCCGATAAAGGACTGATAACTAGAATATACTTAGAACTCACGAAAATCAGCAAGAAAAAATCAAATAACCCTATTAAAAAGTGGGCAAAGGACATGAACAGAAACTTTTCTAAAGAAGACAGAAGAATGGCCAACAAACATATGAAAAAATGCTCACCATCCCTAATCATCAGGGAAATGCAAATCAAAACTACAATGAGATATCACTTAACTCCAGTGAGAATGGCCTTTATCAAAAAGTCTCCAAATAACAAATGCTGGCGTGGTTGTGGAGAGAGAGGAACACTCCTACACTGCTGGTGGGACTGCAAACTAGTTCAACCTCTGTGGAAAGCAATATGGAGATACCTTAAAGTGATACAAGTGAATCTACCATTTGATCCAGCAATCCCATTGCTGGGCATCTACCCAAATGATCCAGTGACACTCTACAAAAAAGACACCTGCACTCGAATGTTTATAGCAGCACAATTCATAATTGCAAGGCTGTGGAAACAGCCCAAGTGCCCATCAATCCAAGAATGGATTAATAAAATGTGGTATATGTATACCATGGAGTACTATTCAGCTCTAAGAAACAACGGTGACATAGCACATCTTATATTTTCCTGGTTAGAGCTGGAACCCATACTACTAAGTGAAGTATCCCAAGAATGGAAAAACAAGCACCAGATATATTCTCCAGCAAACTGGTATTAACTGAGTATCACCTAAGTGGACACACAGGTGCCACAGTAATAGGGTATTGGGCAGGTGGGAGGGGGGAGGGGGGTGGGTATATACATACATAATGAGTGAGATGTGCACCATCTGGGGGATGGTCATGATGGAGACTCAGACTTTTGGGGGGAGGGGGGAAATGGGCATTTATTGAAACCTTAAAATCTGTACCCCCATAATATGCCAAAATAAAAAAAAAAAAAAAAAAGAAGAGATTGTGAAAATGCCAATCAGCATGATGACAAATCAAAACTGGGTAGAAATTGAAGTTGGAAAAGGGCACAAAGTCATTTGATGAAGAGAAATGTCCAATGGGGATTTGTTTATTAATAATCATAAATTTACATAATCTTTGACCTACAATATCACTCCTGAGAATCCATTGAGAGAATATGAAGTAAGGTTAATGTTAAGTAATATTTATCCACATAAAACAGATTAGTAATATTTAAAGATCTTTAGAACATAAGTAAAGAAAACCCCCAAACATTATGTATACAACAATTAAACCTCATACATCTGAATAAATTCTGGAATAAAAAATGAAATATTTAAGTAAATTATATACATATATATATATACACACAAATATACCTTGAGAAATTTATTTGATAAATTGACACATATATTAATATAAACTATTTTGAGTTGAAGTATATTGTGAGTCTAAAATTTTTAGATGAAATGTATCTCATGCTCATTACAATAGAAATTTAGTAAAACAGTAAAAATATGGACCTCTATCACACTTTCATCCAGAGGTAATCAGAATTAATTTTTAAATATCTTTTTTAAATCATATTGCAGATGGATGATAGATAAATGACAGATAGATAGATAGGTCTTTTTCTATATATCTTGTACATAGGAACTGGAAACATCCTATTGTGTTCTGTATTTTATTTGCTGTATAATGATTCTTTTTCAGTGTCATTAAAATTTCATATATATTGACTACATATTATTTTTAAGTAATTCCTCTCAATAAAAATTTAAGTTAATTCATTGTTTTGCATCTTTTTATTTTGTAAAATATCTTATTTTACCCTTAAATGAGAAGCTAGTGGTTCCGGGAATCTTACTACAACAATGTTTTGTTCCTTAGCTCTTGGGTGAGAAAGAATAGGTGAATGATAAAGAGTTGAAGAGTATGGAAAGTCACATAATGTTTATTTCCTGTCACAGCCATCAGGAAGACATGGTATTTGAAACAAAAAATGAATACCTGGAAGGAAGTAACCATGCAATAATCTCGGAGTACCCTGCAATGGTGAAAGGCTTGAGATAAGAACAAAGATGTGGTGTTTGAGGACTGGAAAGTCCAGGGTGTTTGACAAGGGATGACTGAGAAGGAGAGAGTAAGAAGAATGTGGGAAAGGTAGAGGCAGGCCATTTTAGGTAAGGTCTTTTGGATTGCAGATATGAGAACGTATTTATTCTAATTATAATGGGAAACACAGGGGAGAGACATAATCAGATTCATATTTAAAATAGCCTACATTTGATAATTGCTTAAACATTTGAATAAATATATATAATGGTAAAAATATTTGGAAATTACAGTTAAAGCAGAATTACTTATTTAAAAATATAATAATAACTCAAGCCATATACACATGTGGGAAAGGAAACACTTTTTCCTTGAAAGGGATATAACTTAGTGAGTTTTTTTGTCTAGTAATTCCTCATTTATCATCATGACCCACAAATATAGCTCAAAAACATAACTATTTTTATATCTGCTTAAAAATTAGAATTGAACCACAAATATTTCTTAGCAATTAGATAATACCCTAGTAGCCTATAAAATTTATTATTATAATTAAAATGACAATTAGAAATGCTTAAGTAAATTAACAGAACGGGAAAAAAGATGAGTATAAGATTATGACATGCTTAAAACAACTGAAAGAGAATTTTCTTAGTCCATTCAGACTACCATAACAAAATACCACATATTGAATGGTTTGGTTTTTTTTGGTTTTTTTGAGACAGAGTCTTGCTTTCTTGCCTAGGCTAGAGTGAGTGCCGTGGCGTCAGCCTAGCTCACAGCAACCTCAAACTCTTGGGCTCAAGCGATCCTCCTGCCTCAGCCTCCCGAGTTGCTGGGACTACAGGCATGAGCCACCATGCCCGGCTGATTTTATATATATATATATATATACATATATATATATATATATATGCATATGTATATATATATTAGTTGGCCAATTAATTTCTTTCTATTTTTATGGTAGAGACGGGGTCTTGCTCAGGCTGGTTTTGAACTCCTGACCTTGAGCAATCCGCCCACCTCGGCCTCCCAGAGTGCTAGGATTACAGGCGTGAGCCACCGCGCCCGGCCATATTGAATGGTTTTTAAACAACAAACACTTAATTCTCACAGTTCTGGAATTTAGAAGTCCAAGTCAAGGTGTCAGCAGATTCAGTGTCTGGCAAGTGTCTGCTTCCTCACAGACAGCACCTTCTCACTATGTCCTCCCATGGTGGAGGGCCAAACGAGTTGCCTCAAGTCTCTTTTATAAAGTCACTACTCCCCTTCATGAAAGCCCTGCCCTCATGACGTAATCACTCCTCAAAGGCCCTGCATCCTAATAATATCACTTGGAAGAAAGGATTTCAACATAGTCTGCCCTTGTTATTTTTGAATTCCATATCCAGAGATTCAACGAATTGTGAATGGTAAATATTACAGAGAAAAAAATTTAAAAGTACAACAATAAAAAATAATGCAAATGTTAAAATATAATAGCTATTAATAATTACATAGTATTTACATTATATTAGATATTATAAGTAATCCAAATATGATGTAAAGTATACAGAAGGATGGGTGCAGGTTGTATGCAAATACTACACTCTTTTATATAAGGGACTTGGGCTCTCATGGGATTTGGTATATGAAGAGGCTCCTTGAACCAAGCCCCTACGGACACCAAGAGACGATTGTATGAATTTTGGGAGAGACTCAAACTTTCAGATCATAGCAAAGGTATATAAATACCAGAAGTCATTAATGACATATGTTATTTTCCGTATTCTTTTTTGGTGGTTAAAATATTTAGATAGTGAATAAAGAACATTTTAAAAGAATATGGTGAATATTTAGTCACATTAGGGAAAACATTAAGTGATATATCTATAAAATATCAAAAGTTTAATTAAAGAAGTAGCCAGTATAACGGACTTGAGTGTGATTCTAGATTCCCATGGTAAAGCAGAATTTATAATACCATAGAACTGGAGATACACATGGCCAAAGGGTTAGAATATATATACGAAGTGGATATGCAAATTTATAAAGGATAAAATATGGTAATTTGTGTTTTTTTTCTTTTGAAAGAATAGTCAGATTTGGGGAAAATTGCAGTGATCAGCTCAATGTATATAGATAATTTTTGTAATAGATCTGTGATAATCAAAATAGAAATTCTATGCCAAAAAGACTTTAAATATATACATCAGAGGAGAGTATAGAAGAGGGTTTCTTCTTCCCAATGAAAAAGTTAATTCTATGATTTCCTGGGACAGCTCTCAATAGGTCCTGATATTTAAAGCTTAAAGTGCTTAATTTTTATATCCCCTATAAAGTTTCTTGCCAACATTAGCCTTCTTATCTTGGACACAGACAGACACAGTATTGAAGAGAAGAACAAAGTCAGAGAACGGACACTACCCAACTTCAAGACATATTATAAAGCTACAGTAGTCAAAGATGTGTTGCATTGGTGAAAGAATAGGTAAAAAGCAGTAGCTAAGTTCTGGGGACTGTCATAGTATTAATATAAAAGCATTTGGAGATGGATCCATCTGGATTTAGATGTCGCCTGTCACTTTAGCCATCAGCTTAATCACCTATCTTCACCTGGTCTTGGTTGAGGAATGTATCCCCCTAGGTGCTTTTAATTTCTCTCTTTTGGTCATTTGAGATCTGTTTGATCTCTGCTATAGCTTGCTGTGCTTGAAACATGGGAATCATTCTGTCCCTTTCACGCTATACAAGGACATAGGAAATATCTGTAAGGCCTTTAAGATCTTCTCTTTTTTTTGAGATAGAGTCTCACTCTGTTGCCCAGGCTATAGTACCATGGTGTCAGCCTAGCTCACAGCAACCTCAAACTCCTGGGCTCAAGTGACCCTCCTGCCTCCACTTCGCTAGTAGCTGGGACTACAGGCATGCACCACCACATGCTGCTAATTTTTTCTATTATTAATAGAGATGGGATCTCCCTCTTGCTCAGGCTGGTATGGAACTCCTGAGCTCAGGTGATCCTTCCACCTCTACCTTCCAGAGTGCTAGATTACAGACATTAGCCACTGTGCCTGGCCTAGATTTTCTTAGGGGGAAGGGGGGACCGGGTATATACATACATAATGAGTGAGATGTGCATCATCTGAGGGATGGTCATGCTGGAGACTCAGACTTGTGGGGGGGGGGAATGGGCATTTATTGAAACCTTAAAATCTGTACCCCCATAATATGCCGAAATAAAAAAAAAGAAGAAAAAGGCTTAGTTTGACAGACTTAAAGGAAAATGAACTGTTCAGCTTCTTGAGATTTTTTTTTTTAAGGAATTGTAGGGCAGGCTATCAAACTGGAAATTAGGACAGAATTTCTGTTACAGTTTTGAGACAGAATGTGGTAGAACTACCATTTGATCCAGCAATCCCATTACTGGGTGTTTATCCAAAGGAAGAAAAGAAATTCTGTTAAAAAGACACTTGTACTTGAATGCTTGCAGCAGCACAATTCACAATTGCAAAGCTGTGGAAACAACCCAAGTTCCCATCAATACATGAGTGTATTAATAAAATGTGGTATATGTATGCCATGGAATATTAGCCATAAAAAATGGTGACTACCTCTTGTATTAATCTGGATGGAACTGGAGCCAATTCTTTTAAGTGAAGTATCACAAGAATGGAAAAACAAGTACCACAAATATACTCACCATCACATTGGTACTGATCAATCAACACTTATGTGTACATACAGAAGTAACATTCGTCAGGGATTGGGCAGATGTGGGAGAGGGGAGGAGTAAATTCACATCTAATGGATATAGTGTACGCTGTCTGGGGGATGTGCATTCTTGTAGCTTGACTCAGGCAGCAAAAGGCAATTTATGTGACCGAAGTGTTTATACCCCCATAATATTCTAAAAAAATAAATTCTGAATTCTGAATTATTGCAAAAGCAAAAAAAAAAAAAAAGAAATCTTTTTATCCAGTAAACTTAGGTATTGGCTTTAAGGCCTTTAAATTATTGGATGAGTCCCATCCACATTATCAAGCGTAATCTCATTTATTTTATGTCATTTAATTGTAAATGACAGCCCCATCTACAAATTACATTCACAGCAACATCTAGACTAGTGTTTGTTTAATAACTGGGAACCATAACCTAAACAAGTAGACACATAAATTGAACCATCATATTCTTGTTTAAATTTTTCATAAAGTTTCATGCAATAATTTTCAATATTAAATTTTATTTTCTTTTTTCAATTAAAAATAAAATTTGTTATTAGATTGAAACAAGCTCTTTTATAGAACTGACAGATCTTATAATATCATTTTTATGTATAAAATAGCTTTCATCTTTTAATTCTATTTTTTATTTTTTATTAAAAAATTAATTGACACATAATAATTATACATATGTATGGGGTACGTAGTGATAGTGCAATACATGTAATGGAGTTGTTAAAGAATACAAAATTACAGCTAGATAGGCAGAATAAGTTCTAGTGTTCTGTAGCACTATAGAATGACTATAGTTAACAATATATCATATAATTTTAAATAGCTATAAGGATATTGAATGTTGTCAACACTAAGAAATTATAAATGTTTGATCTGATACATATGCTAATTATACTGATCTGATCACTACACATTTTATTTTCTAAATTTGAAATTTTTGATTTTTTTATTGACTTTTTTCTGCAAAGAATAGCATTTTTAATTTATAAAATACTCTTGGTTTCTAATGAATTTGGAAACTGAGAGCCTATTTTGCTAAATGAAAGATATAACCAATTCTATTTTTTTATTAAAATATGTAAATACTTTTTCACACATATTTCCACAGGTACTGCTTTTTGACCCCATTCAGAGTGCTCTTCTTCCATAAATATTTTTTACAAGACTACTTTTTTCAAATAAGTTCTTTATTCATTATTCCATTGAATATTTGCTAAATTGAGATTCTGCAAAATTATAAAATATAATTTTTAAGTAAACAAGCATTTTAAACCATTGTCATCTAATTAAGAAATATGTTCCATGATCATAAAATAAATTATTATAGATAATAAAGATTATATAAAGAATAGTCAGGCTAATCCTTTAGACTTTCTGTAGTTAATCTCTGAGTCTTTGCTTCCATGATATATTACAGGTATCTCCAAACCATAATTTTCCATATTTTTCAATGTAATTTTGGGTTTATGTATTTTGCATGCCATAACATGGTCCATAGCATAACTTGCTATTACATAAGGTGACTGACAAAGACAGCAGTATGGAATACTTTTCCCATTGCCACCTGAGATCAATTGAGTTAGCTATATTTCTCAGCATTTGCATGTGCGGACAATTCATTTTATCAACAAGCATATACTCTGTTTTGAAAGTGTAATTTTTCGTTATATTATGTCTGAAAAACAAAGAAATATTTATAAAAGTTATTGGTCATCTTTCAGATTGATGATATTAAATTACAAAAGCTATTCACTGTACGGGCGTCTAATGCTCTGTAAGTCCACAGCAAAAGCTGAAAGTTCAAAGTGGAGGTCTACAAAATCCATTTTGGTATTCAATAGTGCAACTTTTAATGATACAATTTCATTAAAGATATGGACAAATTGGGGACAAATACTAAATATGATGATATGCTAGGACAACAGTTTTTAAATTGGTCTCTCCCAGGCAAACCAGAAACTATGTTCACTCTAAGTATAGATGTAAATCAGCATAGTATCTTGATTAGGACTTTTGGGTTGTTAAGTGACAAAACGCAACACAAATTTGCTTATGCTTAAAATAATATATATGATTTTGTCTGTTCTCATAATAGAATTATATAATTAAAGATCCGTGGACTCAAGAAATTCCTTCATTTCTTTCTTTTCTTCTTCTCATCATTTCTGTTTTGCATTCCTAATTTTTCTTAACTTTATTTTAGTCAGTTTTTCTCTGCATGACAGTAAAAATGATGCCATCGGTAACTCAAGTCTTTTCCTATCCTTATAGGTTAATAATCTCAGAAAAAAATAGATTTTTAATGGCACAAGCAGAATTTGGGGAGATAACTGATATACTCAACTTGGATCAATTAACCATCTTTGACCCAATCAGTGTGACCAGGTGGTTAGGATTTAATGGGTAATTAGTCTTTGTTGAATGGTCAGCCCAGTTTTTGGGAAAACAGGACTATGTACTTAACAGATCCAATCGGTAGAAAAATGAAGTTCCCAAATGGAGAAGATGTCTGGGAGACAAAAAGAGTACCAGATATTCACTATAGTGTATTCTGGGGATGGGCGGTGTCTAGAAATTGACCTCAATAGAGTGGAGAGTACATATTGTGGGAGTGAGTGGAGGAATGACTGCTTAGTTGAGAAAGAATTAAGAATGTCCTTAAAACCCAAGCAGAGAAATTCAGATTAATAGCAGGAAATACTAGCTTCAAGAATAAAAGATACAACACTTTCAAGACTGGTTTTCTGCAAAAACTTGTTATAAATTTTATTTTTTTTCCTGTACCCAAAAGTGAACAATGCTGTAGTAATAGTTAATTTGAGTTTTGTGTGACTTATGTTGTTCTCAGTTTGCTGATGAATTAAGGCAAAACAGTAGCAAGATAAATTTAAGTTATTCCTAGTTCTCCTTGATTCTCTCTTAGTTTACTTTGTGCTGCTATAACAGGATGTTTGAAACAATAATTTATAAAGAACAGAAATGTATTGGCTGACAGATCTGGAGATTGGGAAGTCCAAGGTCAAGACGCCACAGGTTTAGTGTCTAGTGAGGCCATTCTCTTTTTCCAAGATGGTACCCTCCACTCTGCATTCTCTAGAGGGAAGTAAGTCTGGATGGTCACATGACTGAAGGAAGAAGGGCCAAAACAGAAGTAAAGGGAACAAGTGCACCCTTTCATAATGGCACCAGCCCTCCCATGAGGATGGGGACATAATGGCTTAATTATTGCTTAAACTTTCCACCCCTTAATGCTATTACAATAGCAATAAAATTTCAACATAAGTTGGAGGGGGCATGCATTCTAATTATAGCACTTTCCTTTATTTTGAATTCATTATTTATTTATTTTGACAAAGTATATTTCCATATTATTTTTGGGCACATAATGATGTTATGATATTTATAGGATGCGAAATGATTAAATCAAGATAAATAGCATATCCAACACCTTAAATATAATTTATTAATTCTGTATAACTGCAATTGTGCATTCATTATAGTATTTTAAGGGTTTTTCAAGTTCATACAGTGAAAAATTAGGGGAGTGGTCTTATATTTTACAATATTCATAGCTTAAAACCAGCTTTCATGTCTTCTCACTACTTGTAAATTCTGAAGGTGAAATAATTTTTATATATATACATTTATTTCAATATTTTGTGTAGCTGTACAATACTTTTTAGGACATCCAGAAATGACCTTAAGAATGTAAAGTAATTAGAAAGACAGCAGTACATTTGGTGAGAAAGGGTATAGAATGACCTACCACATCTATATACATTCATAGTAAAAAGGACAAGGTCATAGCAGTGAAAGTCAAATACAACCCACAAATGAAATCCTCTTTAAAAAAAAAAAAGTAAAATGTAGCTTTTTTGGATAGTAGTAATTATCTACAGCATTTAATGATAGGGAACAGATAATGTTTGGGGAAGATAAGTAGTAGAATGCTTTGACAAAGAATGGAGTATTTTTTTTAAAAAAAAGTTTAAAGTAGTTAAGCACTGCTTGAAAGGTTAGATAAAATGGATCAGGATGTGAGTCGCAGATTTAAGCCTGGTTCAATAATTCACTATGTGATGTGGGTCAAATAATTTCACATCTTAATTTCACTCTGACAAAATAAGATGGGAAAATGGAATAATGAGAGTTCTTTAGGGCACACAAATTAAAATTATATTATGTTGGAATCTAGGCTAAGAGTAAAACATGTCTTTTATGAGAAGAGCTGATGATTGAAATAAATGCAAGTGGAACTAAAGGGTGACATTAGAGGTGGAGGACTACCATCAAAATTTAATAAGCAAGAGTCATTTTGAGGGATCTTAAAACATGTTACATGAATTGTCATATATTACATCAATCATTATTCATGTGTAAAACAGTATGATTACTGACAATTCAGCATATATTTTATGTAAAAGGAACCTAAGCTCTATTAAGAATTAGGGATTTATTCTTTAATTTCAGAATATTACAGGGGTACAAATGTTTTGGTAACATGGATTGCTTTTGTAATGCTTGAGACAAAGTTCTAAGTGTGCCCATCACCCAGATAGTGTTCATTGTACCCATTAGGTAGGTTTTTGTCCACCCCAAGTTTCCCATCAACCTGCTTGTTTTCCATTGAGTTTTACTTCCATGTGTGCAGTGAGTGCTGTTTGGTTAGTTCCACTTCAATACTGAGTGCATGTGGCGTTTATTTGTTTTTCTATTCTTGTGATACTTCACTTAGGATGATGGTCTCCAGTTCCATCCAGATTGTTACAAAAGGTATTAATTATTTTTTATGCCTGAGTAGTACTCTACAGTATACATATTACCACATTCAGTCATCCAAATAGGTTATGAAAAATAGTCCAAAAGTTTAAGGGAAATTGTTCCTAGAAAAGGTGATTATCCATAGTATTTAGGATAATGTTAACTTATGTTCTGAAGGCTTGTAATGAATTTAATATTTTCAAAGTAAATATAAGTAACTCTATAATTTATGAATGTAAATTATTTATGGCTTATCTCTACCTCTACTCAGCCTAATTTACCCCTAGTAATATCCTGGCTCCAAAATATAAATATCTTTATTTTCTTCTTATATGATCATCAGGACAGGAACAAATAATTATTATTTTTGGAACAGCATCAAGCTATATGTAATATTTCTTGACTTGTCTAATGTTTTCACTTAGGGGGGGCTATATCATTATTCAGTTTAACATGAATAATTGAGAGTGGACTACCCAGATCAAATGTTTAAAACTTTAAAGTTTTTTAAAAATATATATTTTCTTTCTCACCAGAATAATCAATTATAGGATCTCTTTATGCTAACATCTTTAAATTTCTTACATTATGCTTATAATGAAATTTGGAAGTGTAGCTACTGTGGTAGAGTGGTTACTAAGAATGTCTGGAGGAATATGTTGTCAAAGTGTGCCACTGTTCTGCACCTGGTTTTGTAAGGTTCTTGCTTCTTATACACTCTCAATGTCCTTAATGGGAAAAAGAGGATATTTTCAGTATAAAAATTAGAAACAGAAAGAGAGAGAAAAAAGTTCATGAAAATGAATAGGATAGGCAATGACAAAGGCATAACGAAAGGAAACAATTCAGGTGGTAGGTGGTACTGATGAATCTGAGGCAGTAAAACTTCCTTATTTTCTGAAAGGGAGCCCTGTGACGTTCTCTTGTTTATAAGGAATTTGTGTGGAAAGTAGTAAGTAAAATGAACTTATTGATAACATCCAAAAGGACTGAGATAGGTTCAAAAATAAATTATATAAAAGCAGTATCTAAAATTGTTTAACAAAGGAATTCAATGCATTTATTTTTAACCACAGTAATCCAAAATGTAAAAAAATTATAAATTTATAAACACATGATAAGAAGCAGAACAGAAGGATAGACAACATCATATAAGAGGTATAAACACATTTTTTGGAAGATATGATGTAAATAAATAGATCATTACTGATTTAGTAAAATGGAGAAAGCATAAAAACATTATTGAAAATTAGAATAGAATTTCTGGATGGATGCTGAAAAACAATGGAGCAATGCATTCAATATTCTGAGAGAAAATTATTTTACAGAATTTAAGCCCAACCAAGGCAAAATTAAATGTTACAGTAGAAAGAAAGAGATTTTCAGACCCATAAAGACTACACAAAGTTACTTAGTGTATTAGTATTCTAGGCTGTATAACAAATCACTACAAATTTAGCAGCTTACAACAACACACATTTATTATCTCACAATTTCTATGGGTGGGAAGTCCAAGCACAAATGAGCTACATCTTCTTCTCAAGGTCTTAGAAGTCTGCAATTAAGGTGTTAACAAGATCTTGGATCTCATATGGATGGAAGCTCAGCTAGGGAGGATCCAATCCCTCAGTTAATGTGGTTGTTGGCAGCATTTAGTCACCATAGTTGTAAGATTAAAAACTTCAGAGTTTTTTTCTGACTCTCTGCCAGAGACTGCCCTCAGCTTTTCAAAGCTGCCCGCAATTCTTGGAGGCAGGTCACAGTTCCTTGCCTCCTCTCCTTGCCATTTGGGCTCTCTCAATGTGGCTACTTAACTTCATCAATTCAGCAAGGAAAGAGATAATACACTAGCAAGACTGGTGCTTGAATCTTATGTAATAATGTGACATTATCCTGTATTGTTGCTGTATTCCATTGATTAGAAGCAAGTCACAGGTCACACACACAATCAAGGGGAAGATTGAATAAAGGCATGAATACCTGGAGGTAGGGACCATGGGAGCCACCCCGGAATATGTTCACCACACTTCCATGGCTCTTTTCCAAGCCAAAATGGAGAGTGGGTTCCACAAATCAAGGGAATAAAGAGGAACATATGGCTCTGTGGACACAACGGATACAACAAAGAGAATAGGCAAAAGAAATTCCCAATATGGCTACATCAACAACTGTATATCTGACATATTGAGAAATCAGGTTAGACCAAGGGGTAAATATGTAGAGCATCAGGATGAACATTGTTTATATATATATATAAAAAAAACAGAAAATGAAAAAGAGAGAGGAAGAGGGATTACCTGATCCATTCAATCATGTTAAAAATTTTATGGGATAGGCTTTTTAATTTTATTGTAAAGTTTGGGAAGAATTAATAAGTACCTAGCAAATTAAGAAAATTGGGAAAAAAGAAATTATTGACTTCAGAAATGATAATATATTATATTACATGAAAAATATTAAAATGGTAAAATAAAAAGAAATTTAAATCATATGGGGATCCAGCTTCAGCAAAAAGCTATATTTATTCTTTCAAGAAAACATTGTTGAATATCATTTTCAGGTATTTTTTAGTGCTAGAGATAAAACAGGGAAGGAGACAGATAATTGTCCTCATTGAACTTACATTATAAGAAGGCATGAAACAAAAAATAAATAAATATAAAAATTAGTATAAAATGAAATGTCAGGTAATGATAAATATTAAGAAAATTTAAGTGGGATATGTAAATAACAGAATATAGTGGATATGGAATGGGAAGGGCTAATATTGACATAATCTAAAACTTACAACAAAGCAGGTGGGAAAAGGAAAGTGAGGTGATGGAATAATGTTCAAATGTAATCCCCCCTAATACAGAATTTATAAAATTGATACAAGTTGATTTTAAAAGTGAACCTGCTATTCAAGATACATTTTATTGTTTATCTTTTCCAGCTGATTTTAAGACTTAGTTAGAAAAAACAGTCCTATCACCTTCAGTTACCCGTACTGTCTTCAGATGAAACTTGAGAAAACACACTGGTAGCTCATGACAGTGAATAGGGTCTATCCCTTACTTGGGTGATAGATATAACATCTGAATAAATATATGGCATTCAGAATTAATTCCTATGTTCATTGCTTTCAATATATAGCACACACCTTTCCAAATTCATAAGGAGAGCAAAACTATTTAAAAAGATAAAATATGAAATTGATTAAAGATGAAAGCAGAGTAAGGAGACTATATATATTATTGCCACTTAATTTACTTAAAAATATACTAAATTACATAAATATGAGACATTTTCAATATGGGACTGACTTACGGAGTTTTCTTTAATGCCCTAGTGTTACAAGAAACCAATATATAAGGAGATCTTTAATAGGAACACTAAATAATCTTTAGCAGTAAACAGAGTGGGGAGAGAATGTGTCTTAACCAAAAATTAGTATTTCATGACCAAATGACTAAAGAAAGTTTATACTGGTGCTTTTGATAGTAAAGGCCAGGTGTGAGCAGTTAAAAGTGATAAGAGAGGAATTAGCTTTTTTATTAACTCATTATATGAGGATTGGCTGGACTTTGGACAACAGAGAAAGTGTATTTTGTTCTATTAAGAAAATGAAATTTTCTCTGGATTAGTGAATTGGGGAAGTGAAATTCAAGTCATAGAAAACAAGTTTCTATTACTAAAATGACCTAGGAACAAGCTGTTAAATTAATAAATATTGTTTCTTGTACCCCAAATCTCTTGTGATTATAAAGTTGATATATTAAAAAATTAAAAAGCAAGGGTTTTATATCTTTTGAAGACTTGTTAAGCCTCTTCTCAACTCTGTCCATGTACCCATGGTACCAAGTATAATAAAATACAGTATAATAAAATACAGTTAGTTCCTTCAAGGAGATTGCAGTGCAGTCTAATGGATAAACAGATAAGGAGGAGTAGGGCATTGTTATACTTCTCAAAATAGCTTTCTAAAATGTGTTTTGGTGAGTACTATTAGCCTACATGGAGTACAATTAGAACAAAAGAAGCCCTACATGAAAATAGCTATGTTTATTTTGTAGATATTGAGGAGAGATATTTTTTACTATATCACATTATGTCTTTTATTTGGATCACTGAGAAACTTTCTTCTCTGTTCCTATACGTGTAATTCTTCTGCACAGTTAATACATTTTACCTCAGCAAAAATAGAACTTGTGTCTTTGCAAAGTTATCCTTCCACATTGTTAAAAGGAAAGGTACCAAATGTATATACTATTAACAAAAGACCAGGAAGTGTCAGAGGATAAAAAGAGAACTTTATTTTCTATATAAAGCAATCTTCAGACCAGAGGGATGCAATCTCCAGCATAAAAGGAAAGCATGCTAGGGAGAAAAATGGGGTTGGGTTTAAATAGAAAAAGTTTCCACCTCAGTCCTCAATCAGGTCCATATGTGCAAATAAATGATTCAAACTCCTTCAGTCATAATTGATTAAAAAAAAAAAAAAAAAAAAAAAAAAAAGGAGTCCTGATTCAGTAGTGTCCATGCCCCAAACCAGGAGTCTCGGTTGAATGCCCAGTTCAGGTGGCTGGTGGGAGGAGTTTTCCAGCAATGGTGTCTCAGATCCAGTTACAGGAATTGATTTAGCTCAGAAGTGCAAACACAGGTGTTTGGAAGGAGTAGCCCTCTCTAGGAACAAAGGGTGCCTGACTGTCCTTCCCTCACTCATCATGGCCAATGGGGTTCCTGTTCCAATTGGGGCATCTCTATCAAAACAGGGAGTCCCTATCTTCTGGAGAGCTTGGGAACTTACTTACTGGTTCTTTTCATAACATTAATGAAAGGTAGAGGCATAGAATAATGTAAATTTTAGATATATATTTGATTGAACTTTGTCCTCACTCTTGTTTTTTTCCATCTTTATTGCAATCTATCTATGCTATTTTGTGCATTTTATTTTTACATATCTACAATGTATTTTATTTTTAATTTTTATTTATTTTTTATTTTAAGTACTATGGGTACATAATAGTTGTATATAAACATGTTTCAAAACATGATGCTTTGAAACAGACATACAATGTATTAATCAAATCAGGGTAATTGGGTCATCCATCATCTCAGGCATTTATCATATTTTATATTAGGAAAATTACAATTCTATTATTTCAGTTATTTTATAGTATACGCTAACTTATTGTTGATTATAATCATTTGTTGTTACCAAATATTGTTCATTCTATGTAATTGTTTTGTACCCATTAACCATCCCTACTTTATCCCCCTTCCTACTACCATTCCTAAACTCTTGTAATAATCATTCTACTATCTAGTTCCATGAGATCAATTGTTTTAATAATTAGCAACCACATATGAGAACATATGAGCTTTGTCTTTCTGTGCCTGGTTTATTTCACTGAATATATGTTCTTCAGTTCCATCCATGTTGTTACAAATGGCAAGATTTAATTCTTTTTTGTGGCTGTATAATGTTTCATTGTGTGTATGGATGACATTTTCTTTATCCACTCATCCATTGATAGATACTTAGGTTGATTCCAAATCATAGCTATTGTGAATAGTGCTGCAATAAATATGGGAGTGCAGATACTATTTTTGAGATACTGATTTTCTTTCTTTTGGATCTATACCTAGCAGTGGACTTTCTGGGACATATGATAGTTCTATTTTTAGTTTTTTGAGGAACCTCCATACTGTTCTCCATATTGGTTACACTAATTTACATTTTCACCATCATTGTATGACCATTCTCCTTTCCACATCCTTGTCACCATTCATTATTGCCCATCTTGTTGATGAAAGCTATTTTAAATGAAGTGAGATATCTCATTGTAGTTTCGATTTTCATTTCTCTGAATTAATGATGTTGAGCATTTTTTAGATATATGTGTTGCCCATTTCTATGTTTTCTTTTGAGAAATGTCTATTCATATATTTGGTCCATTTCTTAATCAGATTATTTGATTTTTTTTCCTATTGAATTTTCTGAGCTCTTTATATATTCTAACTATTACTCCTTATCAGATGGGTACTTTGCTAATATTTTCTCCCATTCTGTGAGTTGTTGCTTCACTTTTTTGATTGTTTCCTTCTCTGTGTAGTACCTTTTTAGCGTGGTATGATTCCATTTGTCCAATTTTGCTTTGGTTATCTGTGCTTTGAGGGTATTACTTAAGAAGTGCTTCCACAAACCAATGTCCTGAAGCATTTTTCCAAGGTTTCCTTTTGGTCTTTTCATAGTTTCAGGTCTTATATTTAAGTCTTTAGTTCATTTTGATTAGATTTGTATATGGTGAGAAATAAGGGTCTAGTTTCATTCTTATGCATATAGATATTCAGATTCCCCAGCACCAATTATTGAAGACACTGTCCTTTCCCTTATGTATGTACTTGGCAACTTTGTCAAAGATAAATTCACCATAGATGTATGGATTTATTTCTGGGTTCTCTATTCTGTTCCATTAGTCTATGTGTTTGTTTTTATGTCAATGCCATGCTATTTATGTTACTATAGCCCTGTAATATACAAGGTATCCAAAAAGATACCATAAATAGGAAAAATGGGATATACTAGCTAACTGTACCTTTATTTACAAAATATTGACTAAAAAATTTTACCAATTATTTTCTTTGTAGTCTCCAAAATTTGAAATCAGCTGTAAATTGAAATCAGCTAATATCATTCCTCCAGTTTGTTCTTTTTTCCCAAGATAGATTTGGCTATTCTTTGTACTTTTTAGTTCCACAGAAATTTTAGGATTTTTATTTTATTTCTGTGAAGACAGTTATTGGTATTTTAAAGAGCATTATTTTGAATCTGTAGATTGGTTTGGGTAGTATGGACATTTTAACAATATTGATTCTTCCAAGCCATAAGCATGGAATCTTTCCATTTTTTTGTGTCCTCTTCAGTTTTTTTCATCATTGTTTTATAGTTGTCATTGTAGAGATCTTTTGCTTCTTTGGTTTATTCCTAGGTATTTTATTTTATTTGTAGCTACTTTAAATGAGATTAGTTTTTTATTTTCTTTTTCAAATTGGTAACTGTTGGCATATAGAAATGCTACTGATTTTTCTATGTTGATTATATACTCTACAACTTTACTAATTTTATCATTTATATTTGTTTTTTGGAATCTTTAGGTTTCTGTGATATAAGATCATATCATCTGCAAACAAGGAAATTTATTTTTACTTTTTCCTTTCTAATTTGGATGCCTTTTATTTCTTTTTCTTGCCTGATTGCTCTACCTGGAACATCCAGTTCTATGTTGAATAACAGTGGTACAGTGGGCATCCTTGCATTGTTCAAGATATCAGAGGAAAAGCTTTCGAGTTTCCTGATTCAATATGATACTAGCTGTGGGTCTCTCAGGACAGTTTTTATCAGGTTGAAGTAAGATTCTTCTATACCCAGTTTCAGAGAGTTTTTATTATGAAAGGATGTTGAATTTTATTGAATGGTATTTCAGCATTAATTGAAATAATCACATCATTTTTATCCTTCATTCTGTTGATATGGTATATCACATTGATTGATTTACCTATGTTGAGCCACCTTTGTATTACTGGGATGAATCCCACTTGATTATGATGAACAATCTTCTTAAGGTATTGTTGAATTCAGTTTGTTAGTATCTTGTTGAGGATTTTTGAGTCTACCTTCATCAGAGATATTGGCTTATTGTTTTCCTTTTTTGTTGTGTCTTTTTCTAGTTTTGCCATTAGGGTGATATAGGCTTCATAGAATGAGTTTTTGAGTATGCTCTTCTGTTCGATTTTTTGGAGTAGTTTAGGATTAGTATTAGTTCTTCTTTGAAAGCTTGGTAGAATTCAACAGTGGAACAATTGGGTCTTTGGCTTTTATTTGGTGGAAGACTTTTTATTACTGCCTCGATCTTGTTGCTTATTATTGGTTTATTCAGGTTTTGGATTTCTTATAGGACATGTACGGTGTTGATGAAATCTCTCAGCTTTGTTTGTCTGAAAAAGTCTTTATTTCTCCATGGTTGGAGGATATTTTTTGCAGGATATAATAATATTCTAGGGTTAAGGATTGTTTTCCTTCAATACTTTGACTATGACATGCCACTCTGCCTGGCCTATAAGGTTGACACTGAGAAGTCTGCTGCCGTACATATTGGACCTCCTTTATATGTTATTTTTTCTTTTTTATTGCTTCTTTTAGGACCTTACCTTTATCTGTGACCTTTGGGTCTTGATTATTGAATGTTTTATTTGGGTTAAATCTAATTGGTGTTTTATGGCCTTCTTATCTGTAACTTATTTCCTGAACTTTGTTTAAGCTTTTGATTTTAGGGATACTTTTTCTGAGTCTAGCTAAAATGTAATCCCAAAAGTGTTGGATCTTAACCTTCATCTCCATTGTTAAAATTCCAGATGGAGTCATGAACAGGGACCACCAGACTAGCTCTGGTCCTCACCCAGTTATTTGAGTGTTCCTCCTGTAGTGGATCAGCCTCCTCTTTGGCTTTTTCTAAAACAATTTGGCATTCTTAAGAGGTCAACAAAATATTGAGCAGGCTTTTTACTTCTACCTAGGTGGGATGATGTGTGGTAAAAATAGACTCAAAGAGATCAGTTATCATTTTGGGTCATCCTTATAGAAAGGATTGTTTTGTTTCTAATTATATAAATTAGGAATAGTGAATGGACTATAAACTCACATTAGTCTGGAAGGTTGTTCATTTTCATTTAATCCCCCTATGGGGACATCCCTCAAAGGAAATTGCCCTGTGCTGGGAATGAAGGAGGACCCCAGCCAAATTTGGTACCCTAGCAGGTACAGGAGGAAAATGATGTCCCCAAGCTTTTCAGGACTGACCTCAGAAAAGGAGAAGAGATATAAAGGGCAAAGGGGGCAAGGTAGAGGTCACAGAATCATCGGGGGAAGCAGCAGAATTAAGAAAGTGATTTCTGGAAGGCCATAGGGTTGGGATGAAGTGAGTCAGGTCAACCAGGAACAGAGTTGGAGCCTGGGTCATGGGTAAGCAGGGGCTGTGGACTATGCTAAAGCTGTGACTGGGCCTGGAGCTGCAGCCAGGGCTGGGAGCTATGACCAAAGCTGCCCCAAAGTTCTTCTTCCAGGAAGGCACATCCCTCTGATTGCAGCACCAGGTTTTCAGGTTTTAAATCCCGTTCCCTGACCAGCTTATAGGCCTCTGTCCATTGTATTGAAATTTTACATTTACGCTGATCTGGCTTGTTTTGATAAAGGAGCAGAAAAAATTGAACATAGGGGATTTCATCCCATTTTCTGGTTTGATGACAAAACAAATTTAATTGAAAGATAGTGTTATAATTTAATGTCCCTTTGAGGTGCCAAGTTTCTCCAGACTCAAGATCTTGTTCCTGGGCCAAACAGTATTACAAATGTACATATATATATATATATATATATATATATATATATATATACATATATATATATATAATTTTTTTTCTTCATAGGTTCATAACTATACTCAAGCAAATTATGGATAAGGTATCCCAAAGGGCTGCATTCTGGGATTAAATTCTAGTTTCCCATGGCAACACATTAACATAAGCAAAAATTCAAGAGGTTTTAAACAAACGAATTGCAGTTTCAACAAATATGGTTAGGGAGGGCAAAATCAAAACAGTTGGGTCAGTTCCCACTCTCACAAACATTTGCAACTTCTCCAGCCCAAAACAAATGGAAATTCCCTTTCAATTCTCCAAACTGAGAGGGGTGTTCCCCACTGTATGGTACCTTTAAATAGCACTCAGCCATCTGGACACAAATGCCCCAATTCAGAGATCTGTTCTCCCAAAACAATCAAGAATGGGTCCAAATCTGGTGACCATTGAGCCAGCAGGAGAGTCTGAAACAAACCTCCAGCTACAGTACAGTCAAGCATCTGCTAGGAAGCCTTTTGGTAGCTCCTTGCTCAATGGCCAGGTTGCCATGAGCAACCCAATCTCAGTCAATGTACCAAATTCTATCCCCAAATCCAAATGTAATCTGGCCTAAATCTGGCTGCTCACCACAGAGGAAGCCAATTACTGAAATGAGTATTGCTAGGGAAGAAAGGATTTTATTGTGATTGGTGTCATCCAGGAGCCAGGAGATGTTTCTCAAATCTGTCTCCCTGATCAACTAAGAGCAAGGGCTCTTATAGCTGATTGTGGAATACAGGACAGGTTGAGTGAGGTTTGAAGTCATGGGGCAAAATATAATATTTTGCTCATTGTGTTGAATGGGCAGAGAACAAAAAAATAGCTTAGGGAGGGGCTCATTTCTCAAGGTTGATTATAATATTTTGGTTAAAATAATAAACATGGGACATTTAAACTGTGGGTTTTATTTTATGATAAACATATGATTTATTTTAAAAAGAATGACTATATCATAGGCATGTTGAGAAATCCAACAATTTGTCCTCTTTATCATATTTATAATTAAAGTAGCTAAATTTGTTTAGAACTTAGCTTTTGTGAGGCACTGTGCTAAGAACTGAACATCCCTTATTTTATTTACCTTTTTCTGAATTCCACTGTGACTTCAGGACTATTATTATTCCCAATTAGATATGAGGAAACATGTTCAAAGAGGTAAAAAGTTATCAAAGTCACATATTTGGGAAGTGGTAAAGCTAAGATACAAACCCAGGTTTCTGACCTGGTCTATTTATTTAATCACTATGACATACTGGTATAAAACTAACATCTTGGAAATTATGTCTCCTTTATTAACAATGAAAGAGTCTATATTTGTAGTATTATAGTGAGTTCTTTGATATACTATTTTAACAGCTTTATTGAGATGTAATTCACATTTTTCACCATTCACCTATTGAAAACCACTGAATGCAGTGGTTTTTACTATAGTCACAGATGTGCGCAACCATTACCACGGTCACTTTTAGACTCCGGCATACCTTCAAAAAGAAACACCATGCCTTTAGTTAACAGTTCCCAACCCCCATTTACTCTCCATCCTCCATCCCTAAGCAACTACAAATGTACTTTCTGTTTCTATAGATTTCCTAGCTCTGAATGTATTATATTAATAGAATCATATAAGTCATGGTGTTTTGTAACTGTTTTTTCTTCTTAGTGTAATATTTTAAAGGTCCATCAATGTTGCAGCATGGGCAATTATTTCATTCTTTTGTATAGCTAAAAGTTATTGCATTGAATGTTTATGACACTTTTCTTTATACATGATAAACGTTTGCATTTTCCCCCTTTGGGCTACTATAAATATTTGTGTACATGCTTCTGCATGGACATATGTTTTCATTTCTCTTGAAGACACTATATATCTGGAAGTGGAATTGCTGAGTCATATGGTAACTACATTTTTTTCTTCGAGGACTGCCAAACTATTTTCCAAACCAGTTGTGCCATTTCACATTTCTATAGTATATGAGTACTTATTTTCCCACGCCATTTCACATTTCTATAATATATGAGTACTTATTTTCCCACATCCTTCCCGATACTTGCTAGTATCCAACATTTTTATTCTAGCTATCCTAGCTGTGTATGTATCTCACTGTGGCTTCGATTTGTATTTCACAGATAACTCATAATTTGAACATTTTTAATGTGCTCACTGGCCATTCGTATATCTTCTTTGGAGTATTGTCTATGCACATAATTTGCCTAGTTTTTAAATGGGTGTTTTCTTATTTGGTTGTAAAAGTTTTTCGTATGTTCTGGATTTAAATCCCTGATCAGATATGTGATTTGTTAACATTTTCTCTCATTCTGTGGATGTCATTTCACTTTCTAGAAGGTCTCTTTTGAAGTACAATTTTTTTCACTTTGATATCCAATTTATCCATTTTTTTTCTTTTGTTACATGTTTTTTAGTCTCTTATTTAAAAACCCTTTGTCAAATCCAAGGTTATACACTTACCCCAACGTTTCTTTTAAGATTTTATAGTTATAGCTGTTATATTTATGTTTTGATTCATTTTGACGTTTAGTTTTTGTATATAGTGTCAGGTATGTCTTAAAATTCATTTTTTTGCCTGTGGCTATCTGGTTGTCCAAGTACTGTTTGTAAAAAAGACTATTTTAATCCTCATTTGATAGTCTTGGCGTCATTGTTAAAAATCAGTTGATCACAAATATGTGGGTTTCTTTCTGGACTCTTAATTTTATTCCATTGACCTACATTTTTATCCTGTGCTACTACCAAACTGTCTTAATTAATGTCTCATAATATGTTTTGAAATTAGAAAATGTAAGTCATCATATGTTGCTCTCCCTTTTCAAGATTGCTTTATTTGTGGTCTCTTGTAATTCCATATGTATTTTAGAATCAGCTTGTAAATTTCTACAAAGAAGTCTACTAGGATCCTAATAAGGAATGCACTGAATCTGCAGATCACTTGGGGGAGTATTGCCATCTTAATAATGTTAAATCTTCTAAATCATGAACATGGATAGGATGCTTTACTAATTATTTGTATCATCTTTAATTTCTTTTTACAGCATTTTGTAGTTTTCAGAATGTAAATTTTGCACTTCTTTTGTTAGATTTATTTATAAGACAAAGAATGAAATTCTGTTATTTGTGGCAATATGGATGAGCTTGGAGGACATTATGTTAAATGAAATAAGCCAGACACAGAGAGTTAAATACTGTATTTTCTCACTCATATGTGGAAGCTAAAAGAATTGATTTCGTGTGAGTAGAATAGTTGTTACCAGAGGCAGGAAAAGGTAGGGTGAAAGGGGATAGGAAAATGTTGGGTGGAGGGGGATAGAGAAAGGTTGCTTAAGGAATACAAAATTAAAGCTGGATAGGATGAATAAGTTCTAGTGTTCTAAAACACCATAGGGTCACTATAGTTAACAGTAATTGATTATGCATTTTCAAATAGCTAGAAGAAAAGATTTTTAGTATTCCTAACACACAAAAAATGATAAATTGGCATAATAGATATGCTAATTACCCTGATTTGATAGTTATATATTGTATACATGTATCAAAATATCACACTGTAACCCATAAATAGGTATAATTATGCATCAATTAAAAAATTTTAAAAAGAAACCAAAATTATATTTTTTGTTGCTATTGCAAATGGAATTGTTCTCTTTATTTCATTTTTTGTATTGTTTATTGCAATTATATAGAAATAGAATGGATTTTTTATATTGAACTTGGTACTTACACCCTTGCCTATCTTGTTTACCAGTTCTAATAGTTTTTTTATTTGATGCTTTATGATTTTCTATATAGAAGATTGTGTCATCTGCAAATAAAGATTGTTTTACTTATTCCCTTCCAAACTGGATGACTTTTATTTTGTTCTTGCTTACTTGCCCTGGATAAAATCTTCAGTACAATGTTGATTGGAAGTGATGAGAATAGCCATCTTTGTCTTGTTCCTGATACTAGATGAAAAAATCATCTAGTCTTTCACCATTAAGTCTGATTGATGTTAGCTGTGAGATTTTCATGGATGTCCTGTATTTGATTGAGGAAGTTCTTTTCCGTGTTTAACTCATGAAATGTGTTTTTTTTTAATCATGATAACATGTTAGATTTTGTCAAATGGTTTTTCTGTGTCTCGAGATTATCATGTGATTTTTGCCATTTATTCTATTGATATGTTGTATTCTATTTATTGATATTTGAAATGTTGAACCAGCTTTGCATTGCTGGGATAAATACCACTTGGTCATGGTGTATAGTTGTTTTATATGCTGCTGGATTGAATTTACTAGTATTTTGTTGGGAATAATTTTGTGTTCATATTCATAAGAGATATTGTTCAGTAGTTTTCTTTTATTGTGATGTCTTTATGTGGTTTTAGTATCCAGGTAATCCTGGCCTCATAGAATGAGTTGGGAAGTCTTTCCTCATTAGATTTTTGGAAGTCCCTTAGAGTTTCTTGTAGAAAAAAAGTGCTTATTTTCTTAGTTTACAAATATCTATTTGATTCACTATTTTATAAAATCATAGATTTTCAGGTGTAAATGGAATTTTAGATATTTAGATAATTATTTTTTAAAAGAATTTATATATATGGCTCTTGCTTTTTATACCTAATATATGCTAACTTTATTGTCTATTCTAATTCTACTTACTAGAGAACAAGACATCTAGATATATTAGATATATAATATCTATATGATTAGTTATTGACTCATTTTGTTTTGATTTGCTATTTTGTTGTATGTACTCTTTTTCTTTAATCTATAGCTCAATATTAAGATGTCAATCATTCCCAATTTTTTATTTTATTTATTTATTTATTTTTGCCATCCAATTTGGCTTTATTATAAATCATGTTACATGCACGCTTAGGATTATACCACAGACGTTTTTTTAAAAAGTACTCATTTTAGCAAGGTTATAATTAGATGGATACTCTCAAATATTGATGGTGGACATATAACTTGGTTTAGCCATGCTTGGAAACTATTTGGCATTTTAAATTATCTGTCCAGTGTTTTACTGTCTTCTAAAATTTAACTTTTTAATGATCATCTAATATTTCATCAAATGTATATGTCACCAGCTATTTAATCATTCCCCAGCATTAAATATTTGGGGTTTGCTATCATAAATGTTACAATGAACATTCTTACATAATTTTTTTAAAATTCAGGATATTATGGGTGTACAAACATTTTGGGTTTTTTTATTATTACATATGCATTTTTCTTATCATTTTGCTTTAATTTGCTGTGGCCTCATGGCAAATTACTAATAACTTTGCTTTTGTAATCTTATTTACAAAAAACAATTCCAAGAACCACACATGCATATTTAAAATTTTTTCTATTCATGATCAGTGGTGGTACCCTACGAATAATAAAATTTAATTAATACTTACCAGAGATTGGAGTTTAAAAGCATAACTTTTCTTTCCAGTTTTCTTTCCAGTTTACAAACATAAAAGTAAATAGACTAGAAATTATCTTGACCATCCTTTTAACTGAAACTAAATAGATTAGAAATTGTCTTGACCATCACTTTAACCACAGTATCTATAATAGCTACTGGTCTGATTGCTCATTTATACCTAATATATGTAAGCAAAAACCTGAAATAGTCTCAGGTAAGGGCACATTATAAAGAAGACTATCCCTTTTGGCTCCACTTTTGCACTATTTGTATTGATATATACTGTTCACCTAGTAAACCCCTTTAGTTAAAGATATTCTTTTAGTCTGTTGCAATCCAGGGATAGTCCTGTGGCTAAGGTTGATCTATCTTCCTTAAATGTGTCAATAGTCCTAGCTTTCTGAGGTCTCACATCCTCATCAGTGCACAGAATGGGGTGCTGGATTTGGTCACACAAGGAGTTGTGGACACTTGACTTCTCCATCTACAAAAGAGTCAAGTCTCTCTTCTCCTCTCCTCTCTGCTACTCCAGGCCCTTGCTTCTCTCACTTTTTAGGGTTTCTGAGAGAGGAAACTATGCATTCAAAAAATGTGTATTATAGGGTCCACAGAAAACCTGACATGTAGTCTTTCAAAGAACTGGTACTTCTTTAGAAGGGAATAAGAGAATTTAGAGAGAATAAGCAATAATTTCTCCACATCTAATACAAACCAAATAAAAATAATTATTCTTTTAAAAAACTCATGATGAAGCCTTTCTATTGAGCCTTTCTTGTCTATTAAGTAGACAAGAGCTGTCTGCTCAAGCCTACTGTAACAAAGAATGAAAACACATGCATACCTTCCAACTCTTTTGAGATCTATAAATTTGAATAAGTGATTAAATAGTTATAAATTTAATAATTTCCACATAATGAAAATATTATTATAACCAAATAAATATACTTATAAAAATATTTTTGTAATAATTTATTATACTACATCATTCATAAAAATATAAGCTAGTTGTTCTTTATCAGTGGTAAATTGTACTCCTTTTTCTCACTGAACTTTTTAATCACAAGTTTCAACATGAAGTTTATAAATAAACTGGAATGATTTTTTTAAATTTCCATTTTCTTTAAGTCTCTGTTAAAAACATTTTTTGTTTGTAAATGCATTTGACTACTATTAATACAAAATTACTCAAAATCCCTTTATTATATTATATATTTTATGAATGAAAAAAGTAAAATTTTATTGAATATGCATCTCTTAATAATCTTAAATGGGACTCTTTTCTCCAATTCCAATATCTGTAGGGGAACATAAATTACTGATATAATGAAATAGAATTTTGTACCAATTATACTCTTATTTTTAACTTTAAAGAATTTTTGAGTTGTTAAGTCTTAATCATACAAATAAAAAGATTAAAGAAATTTTGCTATGAAATCAGTTGCTCAGTTCTTGAAATGTTTCTGAATTTTCTTCCACAAAACATAATTGTGTAATTTTAAAAGGGCTCTCTTTAAAACAAACAAACAAACAAACAAACAAAAATTCTATCTTAGCCAGAAAAATCTGTGTCCTCTTTTCTTTCTGTTTTTCACCTTAAAGCAAATAACTGAAAACACCTGACTTTGAAAAGGGCTCATTACTCATTCATTAGAGTCATTGAGGATATCCAGGTCTAAAAAATACACCAATAGTACTTGACTGAGATTTATCAAATAGCATTTTCATTTAAAGTAACCTGGTTTAATGCAATATTCTCAGACAGGATTGAAAGAATAAAAGTATTGTTAGTTCCAACGAACCATTTAGGGAACATTATTTTTGATAATTTGATTGTCACATCATTCAGATTTATTTTTATGAAAAATGGCAACTAAAAATATTGAGCTAATAAAATATCCACAACATTATCTAACTGGGAAAAATAGTTTTTGTATTAAAATACACTTAAAGAAACAAAACTAAACAAACAAACAAACAAACAAAAAAGCACAAGTCGATTATGAAATATATTTTGCCCAATAAATACTAGAAATCAAGAAGAAATCAGCATTTATATATCTAATAAAATTAAGTCATAACTTTTATTATCAAACAAAACAAGAGATCAGAATTTTGTTTTCCATTACTTATTTTATAATAGCACAAAATAATATGTTCCTATATTTTTTAAACTATTTTGAAGAGAGAAGTGTGATAAAAGAACACCAGAGTTTGATACACATATATATACATTTCACTCCCCCCCAACTCAGTTTATGAAAGAAGTGGTAGGAAGTGGATGAATTTCAAAAGAAACACAGGAGATAAAAAGAATGTACCAGAAACACCAGATGTTTACCATGATAACCACCTATGTCTGATTTATTTTATTCCTTTTTCATCTTTAGAAGACTTTCAAAGTGCTAAAAAATTAGATTAACAGACTGTGGTATACACATATCATGGAATACTACTCAGCCAGGAAGAAGGATGACTTAATGTCTTTTGCAACAATTTAGATGGCACTGGAGACCATTATCCTAAGTGCAGTATCTAAAGAATGGAACAACAAACACCATATGTACTCATTATTAAATTGGAACTAACTTATGAACACAAAAGTGAATAGAGGGAAGCAAAACTCAGTGGAAATCAAACAGGGGAGGTGAGGGTGGGTGAAAAACTATCTAATGGTACAACGGAACATTATCTGGGTGAAAGACACACTTATAACCTTGACTCAAGCATAATAAAATTGACATATGTAATGAAAACCTTTGTACCTCATTATATTCTGAAATAAAAAAATTGTTTTTCAATATTTGGGATTTATTTTAATTTCAATTTGTATGTAGTATTAATGTATATTTATATAAATTTCTCTCCTGTAGGATTATTTTACTGTATTTGATAATGGTAATTCTTCCTGTTCATTAAATTGTGGTCTATAAATATGTGAGTGTATCATAGGTTGTACATATATAAGATTCTGTATTTGAATATGTATCCCCTTAAAAGTAAATAATTTACAAAAATTAATCACTAGCAGTTTGACTATTATTATTTAATTATATAACAAAGGATCATAAAAATAGATAATTCAGTCCAGTGTTTAATAGTAATTTGCAGAAATGTTCCAATTTCCAGTTGTATGTGTGGTGTTTTATGATTGTCACTGGCTTGCTATTTATTCATTATATTTTATTTATCATACCAATGTTTATACATATCATCACAGTTAATACTCATCCTAACCAGTTAAAACAAGTAAAATTAAAACCCCCTTTCAGATGTGATAATAGAAGACCTGATATTTTAACTGAACTTCTTGTTTGCTAGTATGGCAGATTTGTAGATCCAGTCCTTGGCTCTCTGACTAAAAAGGCATTTTTTAATTCACAAAAGCCTGCTGAATTTTATGATAAAGCACATTTTGTGGGAAAATGCAATGAGAATTTTAGTTGCCATGGGCAAAATGAAGCTCTATGTGAAAATTTGAAATCGACAGGATGGAAAATGCCAAATAATGCAATCTTTGTGATGCTTTAACAGGCAGTGTGTGAACAGCATGGCTGCTGTTGGCACCCACTGAATTAATCTTTCCCTCCCTGGTGCTTCTTTGCTGACAATAATGGCTATAAAGTTGACTAAAAGACAACAACAAATGCCAGTATAGACTTTTCTCAAAGAAGAACATGCTCTTTAATTAAACTCCCTTCTTCCCTAGCCCCTCATTTAAATTTACCTGCTCTGTTTGGAAATGATATTGCCAGTGTACTTCTCACAACACAAACTCAGATAGCCAATCCTTTCTCATTCAAGGTTTGGTTGTCAAAATATTCAAAGAATAGTTTTGTTATATGTGCAAATTATAACATAAACTCATTTTTACTAGGTGCTAATAATGGTATTTTAAAACATAAGGACTTAATGAACTATATTTAGCATTGAATGAAAGAAATTTGGAGACAGAAAGCAAACTGTAGATAATCTACTTTATTTCTTTTATCTTTTCATAATTCCTAACAATTTGAGGACCCCAAAACAGCTATGGGCTTTTCCTTCCTTCTATTGGAAATCACTGACCATCAATTCAGCATTAAAGTGATCAAAAAAGTAACAATAAAATTTTATAAATGATTTTTAATTTGACATTTCTTTAGTTTCAAACAGGTATCTGACCTTTATTATCATCATTCGGAAGCCAAGTGTAGAAAAGGTACAAGTCATTCCTTTTATTTTTTCTGTAGACTTAAAATGGTTTCCTGATAAATGAAAGATTTTGCTATTTCCTTACCAGGAAATTCAATATAAAATAAGAAAGTTTGTCTACATTATTCTCAATATAAATCTTTTTTTGTTGTTGTTGTTGTTGTTTTTTTTTTTGAGACAGAGTCTCACTTTGTTGCCCAAGCTAGAGTGAGTGCCGTGGCGTCAGCCTGGCTCACAGCAACCTCAATCTCTGGGGCTCAGCGATCCTACTGCCTCAGCCTCCTGAGTAGCTGGGACTACAGGCATGCGCCACCATGCCCAGCTAATTTTTTGTATATATATTTTAGTTGGTCAATTAATTTATTTCTATTTTTGGTAGAGACGGGGTCTCACTCAGGCTGGTTTCGAACTCCTGACCTTGAGCAATCCGCCTGCCTCGGCCTCCCAAAGTGCTAGGATTACAGGCGTGAGCCACCGCGCCCGGCCCAAATCTTTTAATAAATTTTCTTAGAGAAAAAAATTTTTAAAGAGACAGAGTGGGGATGAGAGATTGAGGAAAAGATAAAAGTAATTATTACAGTATGGAATTATATTTGAAAAAAGACATCTGCACTCGAATGTTTATAGCAGCACAATTCACAATTGCAAAGCTGTGGAAACAACCCAAGTGCCCAGCAATACATGAGTGGATTAATAAAATGTGGTATATGTATACCATGGAGTACTATTCAGCTATAAGAAACAACAGTGATATAGCACCTCTTGTATTTTCCTGGATAGAGCTGGAACACATTCTACTACGTGAAGTATCCCAAGAATGGAAAATAAGCACCACATGTACTCACCAGCAAATTGGTTTCACTGATCAACACCTAACTGGACATATAGGAATAACATTTATCGGTTGTCGGGCATGTGGAAGGGGAGAGGGAGGGATGGGTATATATATACATAATGAGTGCTATGCACACCATCTGGAGGTTGGTTGTCTCCAACCAAACAACCAAACAATTGGTTGTCTGGTAAGAGAATTTCCAGACCAAGTTTTCAACAAGAGCAAAGATGAGATTTGAGGAAATCTTTGCATGGATAGACATGCTTGAAGATCTGACTCAAAGGGGGAGGAGGGGGCGAGGGCAATATACATAACCTTAACATTTGTACCTCCATAATATGCTGAAATAAAAAAAAATATCAGTTATTAGAGGTTAAACTTTTTATAACCATGACTGTCTTTAATAGTAAAAATGTACCATGTACAAAGGTGGCTAAGTAGGGAAAGTTTATCATAAACAAACTGTCTAACAAGACTGTCTAAATTGTTATTGACATTGAATAAAAAGAAGCAAATGTAACAACATCCTTAATAAGCATAAAAAATTTTTTCAAATTATAATTGCATTTGAATATAGAATTCCCTAACTCTAAAATACCTTCTAAAGCACATATACAAAATAGTCAACAAAATGTACTTCTTTTTGATGATGTTTTACTTCCACATTCTATAATTTATCATGACTTTAGCCATTACTACCGAATTTGTCTCTTTAAAAAATTATTTCTCTGAGTTATAAGAATTCATATCATGGCAGTACCCAGGGGCTACTTATATTTAAAGGTAGCAGCTCATCTAAACCACTGTACCAAATCTTTCTTCTAGACACGACTGCTGGAAATTGTGACATAAAGGAAGGGCCTGACCATTTTCAGATTGTAGAGTAGGCTTAAATGTCCCAGTAAACTGGACATGACCATTTCTATAATCACATTACTGCTAAAGCATAAAGTGTCAGGAGAAGTTCCTTGATAAAATGACACCTGCACAGTGACTTGTAGAAAATGAAACAATTGGTTGTCTGGTAAGAGAAATTCCAGACCAAGTTTTCAGCAAGAGCAAAGATGAGATTTGAGGAAATCTTTGCATGGATGATGAAGACAGAGCTTGATAATTGAAGTAACAAAGTAAAGGAGGCCCATCAAGTTGGATAGGTCAGTAGAAGCTATTTTAAAGGCTTTAATTTTACCCTTACCTCAATGACTAGACACCTCTCCTTCTTTGACAGAAGAGTGACATTGGAGAGCTATGTAAAAATATTTCTATTAAACAGGAGTGCAAGGAGCAGAATGGATATATAGGTGTTGTAACAATCAAAATTGATTGGACTAACATGGTGACATTAGAGGTTGAAATATGGATATTTGTAACATAGTATAGCAGGAAGGAAGAAGTTGCTGATAGATGGATGTGGATTATAAAGACAAAATGAGGGTTCCAGGAGGTTGTTTTTGATCTAAGAAACTGTGACAATGTCAGCCACTGAGTTGTGGAAGACTTGGAAAGGTGCAGATTTGGTTAGATGACTGAATGATAACAGAATTCTAAAGTTTGTTTTTGTACATGTTATGTCTGAATTGACTATTAAACATCCAAGTGAAGACATGGAGTCAGCAATTTGGATTTTTTAATCCGGAGGCTAGAGAACAAGAGGGATTTCTTGAGAATCATCAGAGTGTAGACGATTCTTAAAGCCATGATGCAGTTACGATATCATCTGAGAAATCAATGTGCCCCAGGGCTATATCTGGGAATACTTCAACATTTATAGATCAGGAAAAAGAAAAGGATCCAAAAAAGAAATCAGACAAGGAGCATCATATTGGAATATAATGAGAGAAAGAAAGAAACCTCTTAAGAATAGATTATATAGTCTTTCTGAAAGTAATCGTCTGTCCAAACTACCTTCAGTTCTTGTTTTACCTTCTTACATTCCAGTCTAAGAAGGAAACTCATAAACCTGCTTCTGAGCCTTACTTTCCTCACAAAGTTGAAACACAATCAGCAGCATGTAGACTTGGCTGTATTCTTGCTTCTCAATACAGTTTAGAAGAATTACTGTCTGAGCTCTCAGGACATCTTGATAGGCTGATAGTCATGAGGCATTCAATACAAACAATCTCATGGGTATTAAGGGAGAAGCAGATATCTCAGACACACTATGACATATGTGAGGCTTGCTTTCTACTTCCTAAAAGAAATTTTGGTGATTGCTTGTTGCTCATTTGGTTTGTTTATTGATCATGCAGCATAATAATAATAATAGTAAAAGTAGTAATGATAATACTAACTACAGCACCATTTATTAAGCACTTATTATACTATAAAGGATTTCTAACATTGGAATGTAACTTGTATGCAATAAAATTCACAAAACTTAAAAAAAATTACTGTGCATTAAGCTACTCTAAGCATCTTTTACTATAAGATACTTGATAAATAGGGTCACCATTTTCAACTTTTAAGTCTGAAAAAGATGTTATTTATATATTTTTTTCTTTTGACTATAGATAGATAACACATGAGTTACATTTTAATCTTTTGACTTTTATGTGTGACCAGGATTTACTGTGCTCTCTGATTTTACCAACCTGGCACATATAAATTAGTGGTGAATGGGGTAAAGTTTTTCACCAGAAAATAAAATTTGATTATTTTCAAGCATAAATAATTATTGTACAATTTGTTTTAGTAAGGAGAAAATGACACTATCAATTGCTAACACTATCTTGTCATAAAATATCTTTTTTCATATCATTCAAAAGATATTTCTTCAGCAATATTTTTAATCTTTCTTAGATGTTTAGAAATAATTCTTATTAATACAGAGGGAGAGAAAAAAGGAAAATTTGTGCCCTATCTCCATTTCCTCCTGACAAATACACCCTGCTCCCTCTGAGTCTTACTACTTCTAAACTCAGAATTATCCTTTGGTTGCCAATGGCATAAAATTTTGATGTAATGGAAAAAGTTGCATAAAAAAATCAAGTTCATTAAGACATTTGAGGATTGAATGTAATTTAGCTTCATGTGAACTAAGCAGCCCCTGACAAAATAAAACTCCTAATTAAATTATGGATGAGACACTGTGATAAGTACCAGCAGTAGTTATCACCCTGGAGTGATTTTGTCCATCTCAGGAACATGTGATGTCTGGAGACATTTTTGGCATTTAAACTAGAAAATGCTACAAGCATCAATTAAGTAGAAGCCAGAGATATTGCTAAACATTTTATGATGCACTGTGCATCCCCCAACAAAAAATCATCCAGCCAAAAATGTCAATAGTGCTCAGGCTAAAAAACTATGGCAACAGGGATATAAGGATAAAGTAAACACATAGTTATATATGTAAAAATTGTATCTTTGCATCTACTATAAGACTATCTCATTTCATTAGGTTCTACTTTATCTTGCTTCACAGATATTGCATTTTCTTTCTTTTTACAAATTGAAGGTTTGTTATTAGCATGATTATTCCAAAGCCATTGGCTCACTTTTTGTCTGTTTGTCACATTTTGGTAATTTCTGTAATATTTCAAACTTTTTCATTACTATATTATCTGTTATAGTGATTTTTGATATTACTATTATAATTGATTTATTTTTATTTTTTAATTCAGCATTGTAATTGTTTTGAGAAAGTTTGAGAGGTTTGGATAGGAGATCAAACCAACCACAATATTCCCTTAACACCTAATACAGAACAAGGCCTAATTCTATGAAATTCTGTGAAGGCTAAGAGATGTGAAGAAACTTTAGATGATAGTTTGAAGATAGCAGACACTTGTTCATGAGATTTAAGGAAAGAAGCCATTTGTGTAACATAAACATCCAAAATGGAGTAGCATATGCTGATGTGGAAGTTGCAGCAAGTGATCCAAAAGATCTAGCTAAGATTATTGATGAAGGTAGTTACACTACACAACAGATTTTCAGTGTAAATGAATCAGCCTTTTGTTGTAGGAAGATGTCACCTGGAATGTTCATACATAGGAAAAGTCAATGCCTTGCTTCAAAGCTTCAAAAGACAACCTGACTCTCTTGTTAGGGGCTACTGTAACTGGTGACTTTATGTTGAAGTCAGTGCTCACTTACTGTTATGAAAATTCTAGGACCCTTAAGAATTATGCCAAATCTGCTCTGCCTATGCTCTACTAATAGAACAACAAGACATGGATGACAGCAGATCTATTTACAGCATGGTTTGTTGAATATTTTAAGTCTACTGTTGAGACCTACTGTCCAGAGAAAAGAATTCCTTTTAAAATGTTGCTGCTCTTTGACAATGTACCTAGCCACCCAATAGCTCTGATGGAGCTATACAAGGAGATTAATGTTGTTTTCATTCCTGCTAACATAATAACTGTTTTGCAGCCATGTATAAAGAAGTAATGTTGATTTATAAACCTTATATTTTTTAAGAAATACATTTTGTAAAGCTATAGTTGCCATAGTAATTCCTCTGATGGTTTTGGAAAAAGTAAATTGAAAATCTTCTGGAAAGGATTCACCACTTTAGATGTCGTGACAAACACTTGTGATTTGTAGGAGGAGGTCAAAATAGCAACATTAACAGGAGTTTGGAAGAAGTTGACTTTGACCTTCCTGGATGACTTTAAGGAGATTAAGACTTCAATGAAGGAAGTAGCAGAGGTGGTAGATGTGGTCTAGATGTCCACCATTGCAGATATGGTGGAAATAGCAAGGGAACTAGAATTAAAAGTGAAGCCTAAAGATGTGACTGAATTGTTGCCCTCTTATGATAAAACTTGAGCAGATGAGGAGTTGCTTCTTATAAATGAGCAAAGAAAGTGGTTTCTTGATATAAAATCTTCTCTCAGTGAAGAAGCTGTGAACAATGCAAAATGACAACAAAGGATTTATAATATTACATAAGCTTACTTGATAAAACATAACAGGGCATTAGAGAATTGACTCTAGTCATGAAAGAAAAGTTCTACTGTGGATAAAATGTTATTAAACAGCATTGCATGCTACAGAGAAATCTTTCATGAAAGAAAGAGTTAATCCATGTGGCCAGCTTCATTGTTTTTTTATTTCAAGAAATTGCCGCAGCCACCCCAACCTTCAGGAAACACCATACTGATCAGTCATCAACCATAACATAGCAGCAAGATCCTCCACTAACAAAAAGATTATCACTTGGTGAAGGCTCAGGTGATCATTACTGGGTTTTTTTGGTTTTGTTTTGTTTTTTTCATCAATAGAGTATTTTTGAGTTAAGGTGTGTACATTTTTAAGAAATAATGTGCACTTAATAGACTACAGTATAGTGTGAATATAACTCTTGTATGAACTGAGAAACCAAAAGATTCCTGTTACTCGCTTCATTATGATATTTGCTTTATTTTAGTGGTTAGGAACAAAACCCTCCATATCTCCAAGGTATGTCTGTATATACTAAGCTCTATGGTTACCAATTATCAATGTCATTTCATAATTATTTTATAATCATTTCATAATTATTTATTAAAAAGAGTTTTAATTCACAATTATATGTTTTCTGGAGGTAGATACTAGCCTCCAGTTGATAGCAATGGACAAGGTTTTACATCTCTTTTATTATTTCAGAATATTATAGGACTAACAAAGTTTTGGTTACATAAATTGCTTTTGTACCATTTGACAAAGTTATAAGTGTGTGCCCATCCCCAGATAGTGTGCAATGTGTCTATTAGATATGAATTTATCCATCTCATTTCCCCCACCTGCTTGATTCCGAAGAATGTTATTTCCATATGTTGATTAATTAGTATCAATTTAATGGTGAGTACATGTGGTGTTTGTTTTTCTGTTCTTGTGATACTTCACTTAGAGGAATGGTTTCCAGTTCTATCCAGATTAATATAAAAGGTATTAGTTCACCATTTTCTATGGCTGTGGAACTCCATGGTATATAGTATATGGCTATAGTACTCCATGGTATATGTACACCACATTTTATTAATCTATTCATGTATTGATGGACACTTGGGTTGTTTCCACATCTTTGTAATTGTGAATTGTGCTGCTATGAACGTTCTAGTGCAGGTGTCTTTTTTATAGAATGTTTTTCCCCCTTAGAGTAAATATGCAGTTAGTGGGATTGCTGGATCAAATGGTAGTTCTATTTTAGTTCTTTGCAGTATCTCCATACTCCTTTCCATCAAGGTTGTACTAGTTTACACTCCCACCAACAGTGTATGAGTGTTCCTATCTCTCCACATTCACACTAGCATTTGCTGCTTTGGGACTTTTTGATAAAAGACATTTTCACTAGAGTTAAGTGATATCACACAGTGGTTTTGATTTACATTTCCCTGATGATTAGACATGCTAAGCATTTTTTCATATGTTTGTTGGCCATTAGTCTATCTTCTTTTTAAGAGGTTCTGTTTATGTCCTTTTGCCCAATTTTTAATGGGGTTTCTTGATTCTTTGATGTTGTTGATTTTCTTGAGTTCTTTACAGATTCTAGTTATCAGTCCTTTATCAGATGTGTAGTATGCAAATATTTTCTCCTAATCTGTAGGTTGTTTACTAACTTTAATGATTGTTTCCTTGGCCATACAGAAACTTTTTAATTTGATCAGGTCCCATTTACTTATTTTTGTTGTTGTTGTGATTGCTTTTGAGGTCTTCTTCATAAATTCTTTGCCTAGGCCAATGGCAATAAGAGTTTTCCAACGTTTTCTTCTAGAATTGTCATAGTTTAATGCCTTAGGTTTAAGTCTGCTATCCATCATGAGTTAATTTTTGTTAGTTGTGAGAGGTGCTGACCATGTTTCAGTCTTTCACTATCCAATTTTCTCAGTATCATTTAGTGAATAGCAATTCTTTCCCCCAATGTATGTTTTTGTCTGTTTTGTCAAAGATTAGATGGCAATATAAGGCTTTTCATCTCTTTACCCATGTCCATGCTACTAGGAAGTATGTTTCAATTGCATTCAAGTTTCAGAAAAGAGTTTGGCCACATAAAACCTTTCTTAGCAAACAGGCTTTAAAATTTTTCCTCCTGTTCTCTAAGCCTCAGGAAGAACAAGTTTTCTGTCCTTATAGTGCTCCTATCAGCACTGTGCACAAAATGTTTCTTCTGGTACATGGAACAATACTCTAGCAGAAATATTGACAAACTCCTTTGTTAGCTTTGATTATAGATATGATCGGGGTTCTAAGCTTAAGATGTATTTCTAAAGGGCTTATGCTATTGCTTTCACTGGATTCTTTTATATGGTGCATAGCAAATGGAAGTTCTAAAAAGAAATCTCGCTAATATGCAGATATTGAACTAATATCTCATTTAACAACCAAAAAATCATATCAATATTTCTAATGCTAATTAATGAATTATTTGATATTTAGCAGAGATAACATGGTTGTAAATGTTAGAGTAACTACAGTTAGAATGCATACATTTGACTAGAATCTTTCAAATACTAATTTACCACTCTGGGGGTAAGTGTATATTTTTGATCAAAGTTAAATATCCTGCACATACTGAGATATTTTAAAATAAGTAACACACAGTATTATTCTCACTTATGCTTCACAATAACTCAACTTACTAATGTGGAAATTGATGTACAGAAAGATTAAATACATGCCTAAGATTATATAGGTAGTAAATTGCTAACCAAAATTTGACAAAGGCTTGTTTAACCTCAAAGTTTTTGTTATAATTACATATATCATTCCTTTCACAATACTTAACCATCTAGGTTGGCAGACAAGCAGGTAATCACAATGCAGTTTAATAAATGCAACAATAATCATTTTTTCCATGGTATAATTGACTAGATAGAATTGCTACCTGAGTTGGGGGTGGGATGAGGAGCTAGGTATGGAAAGAGTGGTTGGGTGAAAGAGTAGGGGAAGCAGATTCAGGAAAGCAACATTAGTTGTAACTGAGTTTTCTATATGAAGAGAAAAAGAAAGGCTGAATCAAATATTGAATAGGTTTTTTTTTTTTACTTCATTAAGGAAATTGGCCAATGTATTCTAGGCTACAGAAAATAGTTGAAGGCTTTTAAATGAGAGATTTGGATTTTTAATAGATATTTCTGACAAAAGCACGAAGGATTGACTTAAAAGAGACAAGACTGGAGTCAGGGACGTTAATCAGGGAATTGTTAAACTAATTCAGCAGAGACAGTGTCTTACCTTGGGGATATATGAGTTAGGTAAAGGTTATGGGAGGGATGGATTTAAGAAACAGATAGAATATTAAAACCTTTCGGCTTTGTGAATAATTGCTTGGAGTTGGGTGGAATGGTGCTTGAGAGAGGTGCCTCATGAATTACTTCCATATTTCTATCTGGGATAAGTGTTGACAGCACATGGAGCAGCAGAATTTGGGATAACATAATGAACTCTGTTATGGATATATTAAATTGAGTTGTTCATGGTTGGCCAATTAGTGGAAAATATTTATAACAGTTTATTTGGATATGTTTCACAATTTTTATAGGGTTAAAAAGGTTCAACCCTATTTTTTAAACAGTTTTATGTTATAATATGGAATGAAAAGCAATATGTCTTGGAGGTTCATGTTCTTCTGCCCTACAGAGCATTCATTGGTGATATTGTATTAGCCAATTTTTTAAATAAAAATATCAATGACTATTATCATGCTTTCATACACATAATTAATGTCATTGTCAAAATAATGATATCCCAAGTCAAGTCCAGCTTCAGTATTAAAATTCAAGAGGCATCCTTATGAATTATCAACTATGTGGAGGATAAAGCTGAAAATTGACAACGATACGTGGTGATTTTATTTCCCATGTGCATAGTGAAGTAGGCTAGAATTATTCATAATATGTAGATTTAGATTTAGATGTACTCAAGTAGTTAAGCTGGAAGTATAAGTCTGAGAATCACAATTCCCAACATCATTTTCCACACGATTAAATGATCAAAATTGCTAATATTTCGGTCAACATCCAGTTCCATGGTGAATGAGAATAATAAAATAGCTTATCTTACATGGTATTTAGTATATGCTATACATCCTATTTAAGTGTTTTTGTAAACTACAGTCTCAGTTAATTTTTTTAATCCTCATAACAACCATATATATATTTAAAATTTTTTTTTTATTTCAGCATATTATGGAGTACAAATGTTTAGGTTATGTATATTGCCCTTACCCCACCCAAGTCAAGCGTGTCCATTCCCCAGACGATGTGCACCGCACCCATTATGTGTGTATATACCCATCCTCTCCGCCCCTCTCCCATATAATTTTAGGCCTGATAAAGCTGAGGCATAAAGAAAGGTAAAGTAACATGTCCAAGGTCGCATAACTATTTAATGGCTAAACAGATTCAAACTCAAGCTTCAGTCTCTGGAAGCCATGATTTTAATTAACACACTATTGAGAGTAAATTTTAAAGTATATTTTAACTTTGATCTGCTTTAATTAAGAAAGACATAAATCAATAACATGCAAATGTTTGTATTTTGCCGCGATTTTTCATGAATACTCACACCCCTGTGTATCATGATACTATTTTTAAAAATATGGAAAATGTTATTGAGGCATGGAGAATTTTTAAAGCTACAAAAATAATGAAACAGAACAATAACAAAAGAGAATCTAAGTACAGTGCTTTTTCTGGAGGGAACATGCAATAAATATTTGGTGAACATTTGGAAGCAATGACAATTGGCCCATCTGGATAATTTACATGAAAATTGAATAAATAGGGATCTTGTATAGAATTACTTAGTATTATGTATTGAGCATGAAAAATGTTTGCTATGAATAAATATTTTGGTTTTCGTATTATTAATATTGACCAGTTCTTTCTGATATTAATTAGACCAGGGTACCATTCTCCTTGTTCATTTTGTTTTATTTTTTTATTGTAAAAGTAATATATATTCATATATAACAGCATATTACAAAGTATAAAGATAAGGAAGAAAATAAAATCATCCATAATTAAACCATTCAAGATATAATCACTATTAACATTTTGGTAGATATTATTACAATTTGTTATTTTTTTCAAAAATATGTTAGTATTTTATAGTAAAAATTGGAAACTACTTCTCCAGGATTATTGATTCCAAGACCATACTAATGGTGATATTCATTTGGTTTTGTCTGGAATTCTGAATTTTTAGAAATGTACACTGGTTTGTCTTAGGTTAAGACAAGCTTGCAGAACCTTTCTCTAAGGGTATCAGTTTAATTCAAAATATTTCTGATAAAGCACTTCCCCCCAAATTCTACCCACTTGATTCAGTGCTCAAATTGGTGACACTGTAATTGGCATAAATCGTTACTCCAAGCCAAAGTTATGAGTCCAAATTATGATGAAAGATACAAGATCACTCTCTTTTCAGTTTTGGGAAATGCTTCCCAATCATAATAATGTCAAAATCTCTGTCATGTGAATAACGGGCTTTATGATAAAATTTAAGCATACATTGGCTCCCTGAGCTTTTTAAATTATGGTCCATTCTTCTAGGTTCCTTAATGCCTAGGTAGGCAAATTCCTTAAAATATATAAAGACTGTCATGCTAAGGTGATTTCTGTAGGTTGGAAGTACATTTTTAAACATAAAATTGCTAATAATTGCATTTATTTGATAGAGGACATTAAATGCCTTGATGCTGTCAGGTTCAATTCTCCATCCAAGAATAGCTGGTAAAATATTAGGATACAATAACATATTTCAAATGTAAAAATGTTATAGGTTCTAAAGAGTATGTTTTAAACAATTATGAGGAATAGGTTCTTTTTAAATAAATATTTCATTTTATTTTATTTTTTTAAATGTATAACATATATTATAAAATACACAAATATTAAGTATTTCTTTCATTAATTTTTACATATGTTTGTATCTGTATAATCACAAGAAATGAAGCTACTTAAGTCATAATTGCCTTTCAAAAAAAAATAGATTTCATGAGATTCATGTTGCAGGTTCTAATGCCTGAATGATACAGTGAAAGATGGTCAGTCATATTGTAAAATTAAGTGTAGGCCACATCCTCATTCTTTTAAAGGCTAAATCCTAATTATAGTGAAGTATGATCCTTTAATAACTAATACTGATGAAAATTAAGCAGTTAAATATGGAAATTCTTTCACAAGTAAAGTATGCAGTGGATTCCAAGACCCCTGCAGGAAAAAAAATCCATGCCTGCTCCAGTACCTTATATAAAATGAAACAGTATTTCTATATAACCTATGCATATCATGCCATATACTTTAAATCATCTCTATATTTATTACTTACAGTACCTAATACAATGCAAATGCTATGCAAATACATACAAATAATACATACATATTTTTATTTGCATTTTTTATTTGTATTATTCATTTGTTTGTTCTTTGTAGAGGCAGGGCTTCACTATATTGCCCAGGCTGGTCCCAAACTCCTGGCCTGAAAAACTTCTGCCTCTGCAGACTCCTAAAGTGTTAGGATTACAGGCATGAGCCACCGTGACTTGCCCTGCATTATTTTTTTTTTCCTGACTATTTTTGATCTATGGTTGATTGAGTTCTCCAGTGCAGAACCCACAGAAACAAAGTGCCGACTCTATTTACTCGATAGAAGTTGTCTTTGATGGTAAGATTTGAATTATAGATTATTATTTAAAGAAACTTAATGCGATTACTTTCTAGTAACTCTAGGTGAATAAGAGATTATCTCCAGCTTCAGATTCATAGTTCTAAGGTCTCTTCTGTGGTTAAATATTTTGTGCTAAATTCTGATTTTAACCTGATTAGCTTTCTAAATAAAAAAGAATAGCTAATATTTATTGAATGCTTTCTAACTGCGCTGAGGACCACCTGATCCTTAGACAGAGTATTTTATTTCATTGGACAATTCCTCTGCAAGGTAGTAAAACAACACTTTTGCATCTTTAAGTATTAGGAAACTGAAGGAGCGAAATTTATTACAGACAGAAGATTGGAAATTTTATTATACAGAAATTAGGATGAGTCCATCTGGATCTCAGCCAAGATCAGGAAAGTCATCAGGAATCTTAGGGTCTTCCTTCCATCTTTTTGTATGTGTCTGGCTGACTTTATCCATTATGCTAATCCATGGTAACGCATAGGCTCCAATGAGAAGATCTTTATTTACTCAAAATGTATGGATTATAATATTAAATATCAAAGACACCTCTGGTTCAAGTTACAGTGGTCAGGGAGCCAGGTTCAGACAAGACATACTCTTGGTTCATCCCTGTGTATAAGTGGTAGTAGGTGGTAGTAGTAGTGATTATAAAGATAATCTAACAGTTACCTTCTACACTGAAGGAAAGCTTAATTTGTAATGGGTTATATTTAACCAGGATGTCCCCAGCTGTTTCACAACAAAGCCCTTGCCCTTTCTACTATGTGTTACAGACTCACCATTATTGTTAGCTAATATAAGTTGATTCCTTTTTTATTATTTTTTTGAGTTATTTTAGAGCTAAAGTGTCATCTATAAAAATTGTTTTGTGCATATGCTGCTCTATTTAGGATACAACACTTACTAGACAAAATATAAAAATCTCTTTCCTTTTGCAGCTTACTGTAAGAATATGTAAAGACATATTCAAGCAAATCAGACTTTAACCAAGATGTTTTATTAAAAATTTAATAATTTCTTAAAGTAAAATAACCTGATATTGTGCTTCATTATTTCCTTCTTGAACTCTTATATAATGCTAATGGATTCCAAATCCAAATCACCATATATGTTTTATATATTTATATATTTGTTTTATCCTTACAGTGGCCTGGTAGTGGTGGCAGTAATGATTTTAAATCTTGTTAAGGTATCAGTAGAAAAGAAGAAGTGACATAACTCCTTTTTCTTATGAGAGCTAAAGATTTGTTAAATTCTTTGATCTTTTCAATAAGCCAATTCTTACCTTCATTGATTTTTTAAAATTGAGATTTCTAGTCTCATTTTCATTTATTTTTTTCTCTAGTCTTTATTTATTTCCATGTGCTAACTTTGAGCTTAGTTTGTTCTTCTTTTTCTAATTCCTTGATATAGAAAATTAGGTTGCTTATTTGATATCATTCTTATTTTTAAATGTAGGCATATACCACTATTAATTTCTCTCATAGCAGTGCTTTTGTTATGTCTCATAATGTTTTTGCTTTTGTTTGTTTCAAGATATTTTCTAATTTTCCTTTTGATTTCTTCTTTTGCTTATTGGGTCGAATATGTTGTTTAATTTGCACACATTTATGAAATTTAAGTTTTCTTTCTGTGATTGATTTCTAATTTCATTCCATTGTATTTGGAGAAAATTAAATCTTCTTAAATTTGTTAAATTTTTATATTTTTATGACCTAAAGTGATTTATCATGTTTTTAGTGTAACTTGAGAAGAATGCCTATTCTGCTGCACAGAAGAACGTTCTGTGTATGTCTGTTAGGCACATTTGGTCTATAGTGTTTTTCACATCTTATGTTTCCTTATTGATCTTCTGCCTGGATGTTCTATCTATTATTGAAAGTTGAGTATGTAAATTCTCCATTATTATTGTGTTACTATCTACTTCTCCCTTCAACTATGTCAATATTTACTTCATGCATTTAAGTATTCTGAAGCTGGATGCATATATATTTATATTTTCTGAGTGAATTGACTCTTTTATTGTACATAATGTCTCTCAGCACTGAGTGGGGGTGGGAAGGACTTTGACACATGAGTTCATGTAGTCCAGACATTTACTTTTGTTCTCAAAGACCCTCAACCTAACACCCTTTTCTCGGTCAGGACTTAGAGTCAGATCATACAGAATCCAGTCCCTTGGGCAGCCCCCTTTAAAGTCTGTACTTTGAACATATGTTTCATCTTATTAATATCACCTTCCTTCCTTTCTATTTTGATCAAAAGACTCCTCTTGTGATGTAAGTAGCAGAGAGAGTGGTATATCATTAAATAAATTTTGTTGGTAAAATAAAGATGATATTATTGGGATTAATTTGTAAGTTTAGAATTTGGCAAAATTTCATTTGAATATTCAAATTTCAAATTTTGTTTGATATTTGAGTAACAGCATAATATGTCAAAAATTTTTTTGTTATTTTTTTCTATCCCAATTATTTTGTTTGATCTTTAGAAAACACATTCTGTAATTATATCATTTTAGATCTTACAGAAATATCTTCACTGAGTTATTTCTTGTTATAAAGTGGGATTTTTTTGAGGGAAAATCTAAGAATTTCTTTGAATATTTTTATTATCCTTTGTAAAACTGTGGTAAAAAGTATCATCCATATGATTAGTCACTGTCCTTTTGTAACAAGCCATACATATAAATGGTCTAAACCACAATCCTGGGGAAAAAAAATTGTCTTTCCATAATGACATGCATTTTAAAATTAGATGATGATAATTAACACATTAACTAATAAGTGAGCTGTGTTTAACTCACACTGGTTTTCAGCCTGGGGCCTCAAGAAGCATCTGTAACTCACATGTCTCTACCTTGGAAGCCATGTAGTGCACAGGCAACTCATGCTGCCATGCTGAAGTACCATACATGTTACATGATGGGTGGCCCCCTGGGCAAAACCCCACAGCTGGCTCATGAAAATTTTACTTGTTACTGTTCTTATTGTGACAATTAATATTGATAATTTAATTGCATGTAACTCATGCACAGAAAACAATAAAAATAACAAAATTTTCATTAAATTAGAAAAGATCACTTTGTTTTGAAAGTTTTTATTCTATTTTTGCAATAAAACTCTGTGGCCCCAGGGAAATTTTTTTCTACTGTGGCAGTCAGTGTGTAAATAATTAAAGTAACTTTCATTTTGTTATAGCTTTTAAGAACTACAATAAAAATAATAGTACTAAATTTAAAGGACTAAATTTACCCAAGTCTTTAAAAAAATCTTCTATTTAACTTTTGATCATTTTATGAATAACTTCTAACATTCTCATTTTCTTGACTTATTTGTTCTAATATTGTAAGTCACATCAAATCAATCTTAGAAGTAGTCCAAGAGTTTTGAAGCACACAAATGAACTATTTTTTTCCACTTACATTAATTTATTAAGGTCTCAAATAGGCACCCATTTCAATCACAGAAATTCTGCTTAACCAATATTTTTTAGGGCATTGGTGATTTACGTGCCTCAATGCAATGTAGGAAAAAGTCAAATACTTTTAGTTTTTGAGCATAAGGATTAAAGTAAAAGAATTAAAATTATTAAATAGTTGTACAATAAAATACAATGAGTCAAATTTGTTAAAAAGTAGCATCTGAATGCCATAAAATATTTGTATTAGCAAAACACTGCCATAGACAGAAATAAGAATGGAAGTTGAATATTTATTTATGTAATTGATATAATTTAAATTTTAAGTATTTTGCATTACAAAATATTTGTAATGCAAATATTTGAGCTGTGTGTGAGGTTTATGCATATATGTATATTTCAAAGATGATTGTATATTACTACCCAAAACCTCAAGGAAACTTCCTTCTATTCTAAAATAAAATCAGCATAATTAACATTCCTGTATCTCTTCTAATTTCTTAGCTGTATGATTAAACTAAGTCAATGGGTATACACGAAATAGGGGTGAGGTATTTTTCAAGACCGTTTATCCTTGTGTATGTGAACACCACTGTATTATGTAGTAGAAGTAGATAGAATAAAGTCAATTCAAGGAAACTTTTTTCTTAATTATCATAATTAGTATAACATTAAGCCTTGAAAGCAAGTTACTTCCTAGGTATATTAAATTCTTCTAGTGTATGCTATTTATTTTTTAATCTACAATTTTCAAAATATTGACACTAAAATCTCTAATCGAATAATGTGATCTACTGAAAAACTAGTCAACTTTTGAAACTATGGCCCTAAAAACATTCTTTATTTTCAGGATATGAATGAAGTGTTAAGTTTTGCTAAAGATTCAAGGAAAAAATTTGACAACAATTTGAACCATTCATCTTTCACTTCCACTTAAGTGATCATGCAGAAAATTTTCATTTGAAAATTTCATTTGAATGAAATTCAAATTATTCATTTGAATAACTAGCAATCATTATTATCTAATTATTATTAATTTTCTTCCTGGACTAAAGACATTTATAAATAATTATTTTAATTACAATGGATATTAATATATTTTTTCTTATCCTCAGTTTATTTTGAAACTCCTTAGTATAAATAGTTGTTCAGATAATGATAAATTCTTTCTTGCTTCTCAAAGATAATCTAGATATAATCATGTTTTTTCCAATGTTATAATTATTAAATAAGAGAGTATCTTTCAGGAATATCTTTTTGAAAACAAAGTAAATAATAGAAATAGAATAGAAAGGCATAAAATACAATTTTTTATATTTGACATCCATGCAATCCAAAATTCATCCAGAAACCAGCAGAGAGAGAGAGAACCTACAATTAAAATAGATAAATAGATGACACAAATGTCATGCCCTATGCTGATGTTCATAGAAGCAGGCCTGATATTTAGCCAGTACACACTGGCTTGTTATCACAGTAGTTGTTAATTTATTGAATGATTTCCAAATGGTTGGATAAATAGCTCAAATACTCTTGACAGTTTCAGCTGCCCTGAGCCTGTACTGCAAGAACTTCAGTCCTCTTAATAATGCTACAACCAAAAGACCTATAGGTGGAGAGCCTCAGAATCCTGGTTCAGTACTGTGTCTGGTGTTCATGCTCATTAGGCAGTGTCTACACCATATTGGTTATTAAATATTGCATATAGCCTGTGCATAAGACAGTACTTTAATTCTTTATTCCAATTCCTTTCAATCTTATTTTAGACAGACATCTAATAAACTCTATTCTAGTACTGTTCCATTTTTACATTTCTATCTGCTCCTGTGTTTGGAATGAACTGGTGGAATGTAACCTCCTCATTAATTACAAGTGTTTTCTTTATCATCCATAGTTGCATTTAACTAAAAATAAATTGAAGAAATATAAATAAAATACCAAAATTTAAAAAGGCAAAGCAGCCAAGAGCAATCTATAATTATTATCAATATAAATTTATTCTATTTAATAGTACTTACATTGCCATTATCCCTGAGAATACTACCATATTATACCAATATCTAGAAATTAGCAGTGCTTCAAGAATGGATTATAAAACTATGTTTCATGTTCTTAGTGAGAGAAAGAAAAGAAATATTCAACATACTTGACATATATATTCATTAAAAAATATTTTAAATAATAAAAAGCTTTTAGGCTTAAATAAATTAGATTGCGTAGCAGATTACTCTTCAACAATGATAGTTAAATGAGATGTTGCCTTTCCTCAATGACTAATATAGTATGGATCATTTGTTTTATTTTTGAAGGCAGTTTTCTGGTTATTAGAAAGATGTCTGAAATCAAAAGTATTTTGGAAAGAAATACTTTCCAAAACTAACCTCCTGCCTTTCCAGGAGGTTGGATACCACATAGCCACTGTGAAGAAAGAATAATAATGAACTGCATAAACATATGGTAAATCAAGTAATATGACCCTTTAAAAATTCACTGAGTTAATTATTTAATCATACATATTTACCTATGATTATACTTTATTGGTATGTTGGGGAAAAGTAGAACAAAAATCCAGAATAAAACAATTATACAAGCAAATCACCTTACTCGCACACACATATACACCCTCATATTGATGTGTTGTTACAAGGAATGAAGAGAATTCTTTATGGAGGAATTGCTTAGATTCTTTAATCTATTACTGTGTTATTATAAAAATATGCACTGAGAATCTCCAAGAAGTACACACTCTGTATATTTTCACAAACATATATCACCAGTGAAAACTTTTTCAAGCCAGTCCTTGTGATGGTTAATTTTATGTGTTGACTTTACTGAATTAAGGAATACTTATAGAAATAGTAAAGCATTACTTCTAGGTGTGTCTGTGAGGGTGTTTTTAGAGGGGATTGGCATGTGAGTCAGTGGACTGAGTGGGGAAGATCTGCCTTCAGTGTGAGTGGCTGCTATTCACTCAGCTGGGGGAGATCATTGAACATCAATGATAGAACAAAAAAGGAGAGAAAAGGATTTTTTCTGTAGCTCTCTTCTGCAACTGTGACACATCCTTCTCTTCCTGCCTTTGGACATCAGGACTACAGGCTCTCTGGCCTTGGGGCACCAAGACTTATAGTGGTCCCCTGGGTTCTCAGGCCTTCAGACTCAGACTAAGAATTATACCAGTGGGTTCCCTAGTTCTCATGCCTTCAGACTTGGACTGAGCCATGCTACCAGCATCCCAGGGTCTCCAGCTTGCAAATGGCCTGTTGTGGGATTTCTCAGCCTTCATAATCACATGAGCCATTCCACTAATAAATTCCCTCTTACATTATTGATCTCTATATATTTCATTGGCTCTATCTCTCTAGAGAACCTTAACACACTCCTGTAAACATCTTTCAAGCCAAGACTGCTGATTTATATTAATTTGTTAGTTATATGCAACTGTAGGAGTCAAAGTACATTTAAGAGTTACAGATGCTTACTCTATATGGCAAAATTTAACAATAATTGGTGTAGGTTGAGGCATTGCACCTACATTTTATTTATAATGCTTTTTGTATAATAGAAGTATTAAAACTGGTTCGTATCTGTCCACTATAAGTAGAACCAGAGTGCACAAGTAAAGAGACATCATTTCCTTTCTTCCTACTTATTAGTTAAGTGTCATGTTAGAGTTTCCCACTGCAGAGGTTGGAAGGGATGGGAGGAGATTGTAGAGGAGTCATTGATAGAAGATCATGATACTTAAAATTGAAATTGAATTTTTAAGAGCCAAACTAATAATAATAATAAATATTGAAACACAGATAATTAATTTGATTGGCTGGCTATAATTTAATTTACCTGGAGTGTGACAGGATGGTCCTCCATGTTCACACAATTGATCCTAGGGACCTCCATTCTCCATTAATGGTGTGATCTTAACCATTCTCTATAATTCCCTGGGCCATTGCAATTTCAGCTGTGAAAAGGAAATTATGCTGTTTTATTAGCTTTTACACTAAGGAGCTGGATGTAATAATTTAAGGCCATATTCACATTAAATGTGATTAATGAGTTTATTATTGCTCCCTTAATAAATTGAAATAGGAAAACATTGTTTGTAATTTATAACATAAGGAACAGTAAGACTGCAAATGAAAACATCTTTTGTTTCATTTTTATATAAATGTGTAAAAAGTCATCGTATAACAGTATTATGTTTTTTCTAAGGTATCCTTGATGAAATCATGTTTTCCAAAACTCTTTGCATGGATTCTGTGTGGTAGTAGTAGGGCAAGCACCATGACTTTCACAGCACATATTAATACAGCATAGCTGTAGCCACAGAGGCATAAGGAGAATTTTTACTTTGCTTACTGTCTAAAATCATTATATGATTAACTTTATTAGTACTTTTTAGAAAGCCATAAATATTTAACCTAAATTTGAAAACCGTCTGCAACTGGGAAGGTTTATTCTAGAGTGGAACATGATAGGACATGAAAACAATCATAAAATATTTTAAGGACAGTAATGTAGAAGAAGCTTGGGCTTGTTCTGTCATTTCTGAGAAAAGAACTAAGACTGAATGGGCTCTCTAGTTCTGAGAAAGAATGTCCAAGAATGGAATGGATCACCACAGGGAGTAGTGACATTCTTCTCAAAGGAGTCACTCATGCTGAGCCAGACTTAGTGATTTATCCCTTAAATGAGTATTTTCTTAAATGCCCTCTAATAGTCCTTTGAATTTCAAGGTGGCTGCTGTTATTATTGTTACTTCAAAGGGAAAGCATTCACTTTTTAAAAATGCATTCTTTCTAATAAATTTTAACAAACTTGGCTTATATTTATTTTATTCTTTCCACTGATATCACCTTTATTTAGCCCCATCTATTACAGTCATAGATATATTGTAATTGCCTTCTAGCTGTTTGCTTTCTCTCTGATTTCTGCCACTCAGACCAATTCTTCAGACTACCTCCCGGGCAAACTTCTGCTCTGAACATGAAACTATACTGTTGCCCCTTACTGCGTTCTCAGTTTTCACTCCCATCTCTGCCTTTTGAAATCTCAGCTCAAATGACATCTCCTTATAATATGTTGGTTGGATACCATCTTTTTCCACTCATCCTTTTCTTTTCCACCACAATTCTTGATTGATTTTTTTTTCTTTTCTGGTAAGTCTTTTATCAGATATTATAATACAGCATTTCCCCATTAAATTTCTAACTCCTTAAGGGCCAAAGACAATCCTTATTTGTTTTTATATTCTCCTCCAAGTTCTAGCATTAGTTTTTAAATATACACTATTAAGTTTTTACTATGACAATTTCAAATATGTGTAGAAGAGAGAATAGTGTAAAAGTAACTCACTACATCTATCACCTGGATTTAACAATTTCACTATATGATCAGCTTTGTTCAAGGTCCCCATTAATCTGGCCAAAGCCATATTTCCTGGCTTATTGATCCTTAAAATGTAACATAAACCTCAGGCTCCTGAAAAAGGTAGGTTAATCTCAGTGTCTTGAATTAAAGGTATGTCTTTTTTATGCTAATGTGAGACATCACTCACATTCTTTTCTCCTTTTTATTCATTCTTTCTTACCCTGACATATCTTATGGCATATCTGAAGAGTTAAAACACAAGAACAGCTTTGGGAATCCATTAAAAACAGTAACAACTTTTAGTGTTAGTTTCTTTTTTATTCTTTAAAAAAACATTATTGAAATATAGCTCACATACAATAAAATTTACATAAAGTGGATATTTCAGTACATTTTAGTGTATTCAGAGTTATGCCACCATCACCACTATCTAATACTAGAATTTTTTCATCAACCCAAAAGGAAACTGTAAGGCTGGTGGTGGGCCCCCTCCCTTTCCTAGATCAAAAAAGAAAAGGCTCATGAGACCAGACTGGCCAAGGACAAAACTGCCAGGCCCCTCTGAGAGGAACCACACCCAGATGTCCACCCGGATAAGAACGTTTTTTGGCTCCTGAATTCCACAAATACCTCCAGCCCCTCCTAAAATCCCCAGCTCTTCCTGCCAAAAGTCCCTAGCCAGGCCCAAAGGGTATAAAAGGCCTCAGCCCCTTCAAACAGTGCGACTTCTGGGGCCCCCTCTCTTGGGGCCCCAGAACCTCCTCCATGAGTGTATAATAAAGCCACGTGGTTTGGCCCCCACTCTTTCTCTCTCTGTGTCTGTCTTTTCTTTTCGCTGCCGAAAAACCTTACAGAAACTCCATAACCATTAGCTGTCACTCCCCATTTCCACCTCTCTTCAGCCCCTGAAACTACTAATTGACTTTCTGCCTTTATGTATTTGCCTATTCTGGACATTTAATATAAATGAAATCATACGATATGTGATTTTATTTTGTCTGTCTTATTTAACTTTGCCTAATGTTTTTAAGGTTCACCTATGTTGTAGCATAAATCTTTACTTCATTTATTATGGCTAAATAATATTCCATTGTGGACAGACATTTTGTTTCTCCAGCCATCAGTTGGTGAACATTAAGTATTTCCCCACTTTTAGGCTATTCTATATAATACTGCTATTAACATTTGTGTACAGGTTTTAGGTGAACATATGTTTTTAATTTTTGGATATATATCTAAGAATGAAACTGCTAGATCACCTCATAACTTTATCTTCAACAATTTGAGGAACTTCCAAACTGTTCAAAGTGCCTACACCATTTTACAATCCTTCAAAAGTGTTTATGAGGCTTTCTCCACATCCCCACCAACTCTCGTTACTGTCTGATATTTTGGGTTTAGCCACACTAGTTAGTATGAAGTGATATCTAATTGTGCTTTTGATTTACATCTTCCTAATGACTAATGATGTTAAGCATCTTTTTATGTGCACATTAGCCATTTGTATGTCTTCTTTTGATAAATGTATATTCAAATCCTGTGCCCATTTTTCAATTTGGCTATTTATTTCTATTGTTGAGTTGAAGAAGTTCTTTATTTATTGTGGATACAATATCTTTATTAGATACATTAATTGTGAAAATTTTATCCCATTTTGTGGTAATATTTTCACTTTTTATGGTATTTTTGTAGCAAAAATGATTTTGATACTGAAAATATGCAATTTATATTCTTTGCACCTTACTTTTATTATTATATGACAAGGCTTTGCCTATCCCAAGGCAAAGATTTACTCCTATGTATCTTCTAGAATTTTTGTAGGTCCAGCTCATACATTTAGATCTATGATCCATTTTGAGTTAACTTTTGTATATGAACTTTTGTTTTTAAGTAGAGTCCAACTTCATTCTTTTACATGTGGTTATCCAGTTGTTCAGCATCATTTGTTGAAAAGACTATTATTTCCCCATTATATTGCCCTGATATCTTGTGGAAAATTATTTGACCATAAATATAAGAATTTATTTCTAGACTCTCAATTCTATTACATTGATCTATACATCTATCTTTATGCCAGTTTTGACTGTTTTTTCTCCTCTTGCTGTATTTTTTCAAATAGCTGATCTCCAAGCTGCCCGATGTTTTCTCTGCTTGATCTATTCTGCTCTTGAAAGCCTCTAAAGTTTTCTTCAGTTGAGCAGAGGTATTTTTCAGTTCAATATCTCTATTTTATTTTTTGTATTAGTTTAATCTCTGTTAAATTTATGAATTTCTTTTTTTTCTGTGTTATCTTAGAGAACATTATTTTTCCTTAAAACTGTTATTTTGAATTCATTTTAAGAGTGCTCACAAATCAACATCTTGGTAGAATCAGTCACTGGATTTTAGCTTTGTCCTTTTGGGAAGGTAGGTCATGGTTCCCTGTTTGCTGTCATTTCTTGTACTTATACCACTTTGTCTTTGCATTGAATTGTTATGTATTCTAATTTTCTCTGTCCAGTGTGTTCTGGTTTTTATTGAATATATTTGCTTAGTGAAACTTCACTGCTAGGTCACTTCCTCCTTTTCTGTTTAGGTGGCTCCTTAATTCTAAGTTTGCCTCAGCTATAGTAAATGGTTGGACCACTCCCTGTCCCAAAAGGGATTATAGAGATTATAATAATTGGATTATATAATTGGAACCTCTTGGAAAGGGGTTCCAAGAGATTTGTCCTGGCAATATGGGAAATTTGTGCCCAGGAGATACAGCAGTTTATGCCCAGGAGAACATATTTCCTACAGTATGGTGCTCTTAAACTCTGATTCGGTGTCCTCTTTGTTTGGGTTACAGAGCAGAGTTTTCCAGACTTGGGATGGGACTGCCACCTCCTTGTTTGTCTCTGCCTGTCTTCCAGGATATTTCTTCCTTCAGGCAGTCACTATGCCTCCCAGTGGATTACAGAGAGGATAGTCCTTTTGCCAGGAACTCAAGAATGTGGGGAAACTGGTTTAACACCTACCTTTCACTTTTACTGGTGTGGAAACCATGAGCTGGGGGGAGATTTTCTGGTGCTGGGCAGAAGTGGGAGGATGTTTTTTCAGTGTTGGGCAGAATGCGGGGTGAGAAGCATCATGGATGTGAAAATCTAATTCATCTACCCTCTGCTCAATGTTTTTCCACTCTTCCATGGCCATAGGAATTGTCTCATACTCTTACTTGAACTCTGAGTTGTTGCTGGTGTAGAGCTCTGTGCTCTGCATTTGCTTTGGGTTCACTGTGTTCGGGAAGGGGGTGAAGCCAATTTGCCTCTATAATGCTATTATGGAGCTAGAATCCCTCTTTTTAAGTATATTCAGACTCTCATTCATAACTCCCTATGAAGCATTTATAGAATATTTACAAAGTGATAATACTGGGCTACTTTCTGCACCTACTGAAATAAAATACCTGTTTCCTGCCCTCAAAGAATCAAAAATCTTAATGTGAAGTATAATACAAGCTGAGATTTTTATCATATCAACCTCCATCACCAGACCTATCCCTTTAATTCCATAGCATTTATTTCTCCCTGAAATTACATCATTTATAGATCCTCATTTACAACCTTGTATAGCAAATGTTCAATATTTTGGAAATAATTGTCTTTTGCTTAACACATCAAGATTGTATTTGAACATTTGTGATGCAAGGTTGCTTATCTCTATACTTTGCTTTATAAGGCCCTCATAAATAAGTACACAGTATCAAAGCCACTTCTACATAAGTAGGTCAAGCATTCACAAATTTGTTTCATTTTTCAAGTATATTTAGTTAGTGCTTAAAACACCACTGGGTATATATTGTAAGAAATTTATAATAAAAATAATATAATTAGCAGCAATTTCTTTAAAGATTGTCAGTGCTATTCAACAAATTGAAAATAATTAACCACCAAATTTTGAAGATATTATTCATACACATATAAATACTTTCAGAATGAAATTTAGGCCATTGTACTTTGTATGGTACTTTCATTTTTGTATTTTGTAAGGATAGGATTTAAAACTTACTGACCAAACAATCCTGAATATAACAAACAAAGAGAATGATGGCTGAAACATAATGTGAAATGGGAGTGATACTAGACAAAAAAGACCTAAATTTGTGGATTAATCATTTTTTTTGTATTCAGATACTTGAAAAGCCAAATTTAAAGCTAATATTTAAGAGTAAAAATAGTTAGATGGTGAATTTGGAGTGGTTTTGTGTATTTTCCCTTTCTGAAAAGAAATTTAAATTTTGTAAAGTAATTAAAGTGATTAAATTATTCTATTTGTTCCTAGTGAAAGATCTCTTTAACAATGAACTATACATTCTTTTACAAAGATAACAAAATATGTCCTGTGAAGAAAACTTAAAAATATATATGAGGAGAAATTATTTTCAAATCTCAAGGAGTGGCAGAATGTTTTACCGATAAGAAGAAATTTTAACTACCACAATTTTTCCTAATTACATCACAACAATATTTGGCTTTATCTTAGGTTTTATTCTGATCAAAATACCTAAAGTGAAGACCCTCAGTTTTCATAGAGCCCAACGTTCTTTATCAGTCCTGTCCTAAAGCATGTAAATGTAAGTTTTGGAATATGGATGTATATTTTCGCAAAGAATTCTTAGTCGTAGATATAAATATTTGTCCAATTTTCAATTATGATTACTACTAGGTATCCTTAATTTATTTAAATCAATTTACCATGTATCATGCTATCTTACAATGATTATAATCATAGGTTAACATAATCCAACCAATCTAAAGAAATGCATATATCATCAAAATATTTTTTAGAAATCAGTTAATAGAAAAAATATAAAGAGTATCTGCCTTCTTTCTATTTTTAGATACCAACTTTTTATATATCCACTGAAGATCCTGCTTGGCTTTTAAATTATAAATATGTGTAATTGATTATAAATTTGTTATTATTTATAATAATTGGATTGTACCATGCATTCTATTTCATCTCATTTTTTCTTTTTTAGTATACTAGAGAAAATCTTACCAGATCAATAATATATTGGTTCAGTTAAAGAAGGTCTTTAATTACCTATTTGTTATTGATATTTTAATACTTGAAAATTCTAGCCTGAAAATTCTTAGATTAGTACAATATAATCTATTGTCAAGGATATGTCCTTGAATTTATGATGGCTCAATCCTTAGCAAAAGCTATGCTGGAAAAAACACTAATTAGGAAGTACATCCTGAAGAAAATACAGCCTGTTTCTTCTGAGATACATGAAAAATCATCCTCAGCCTCAGCCACATGATCAGAGAGCTGCTACTTAAGGTGATATGTGGTTTGAATTTGCTGAACTCTGTCTCAGCATCATGTTACAAACAGGTATCCTTTGATGCTTTCTGTTGTATTTCTTGCAGGTCTATCATTAAAACATTCTTTATAACATGACATGATAACTATTTCATGAGGATTCTTATGGGACAATGTGCTTCTGCTCATTAACTAGCTTGTTTTTATCTTATGGGTATAAAGTGATTCAACCATTAACATGTTCTACTTTGTGATTGCTGGTTATAAATCACAAAGATTTGTGATCTTTCTTTAGTAATGTTTTACAACATCCTTAGAAATGAAATACATTTTAAAATTTAACATTCTATGTTCTTATTTTTCCTCTCACATGACTTTTCTCAGTTATATTTTTACCTTTATATATATATATATATATATATATATATATATATTAAGCTAATTCAAATAATTTTTATTTAGAAGCAAGGTAAAAATAATTATGAAAAGATATATTCAGGTTAATAAAAACAATTCCTTTCTTTATAAAAGTTTAATTGGTGACGGGAAAGGCCCACATTTTGGCTCTTCGAATTAAGGCCAAAAAAAATCATTTAGTTTCTGAATGTGGCTCATGGGAAGAGAGACTTGTGGATGAGGTATGCAGTTATAAGGTTTATATTACAATGACTGCTAGTCTTGTGGCATTACTACCATAAACATGAGGACTAAAGAACTGTTTGCCTTGCAGGGAATGATAAGTAGCACATTGGTTCTAGTGTGCTACTTATATAATATTTTTTAAAATTAATTTACCATCACACTTAATATTCTATAAAAGAAATTTTCCTCAGATTATTCAAATCAATATTGATTGAGAACAGAATTTAATTTTATCTAAAACTCAGCTTTGCATTGTTTTGCTTTCATTTTATTTCAGGGTATAATGTCAGCAAATGCCTATATCCTTGATAAAGAATAATATGATTATGGAACTGTAAGTAATTTTTAATTGATGATAAGATACATTAAAGATTTGTAACAAATTGTTAATAAGACACATTCGATTATAACTCAATTTATAAATACAAAATTTATTACTAAAATATATACTAAAGGATGCTAAAGGAAATTTAGCATCCTGAAAAAGTCAGGATGTAAGTTAGAAGACCTTGATCACAAAGCTGCTTACCTTCAGTGTAATCTTTGATCAAACCACCTCAACTCTATTTAGCCTTAAATTCTTAATCGGAAAATAGAGATAATGGTATTTTTCTTTTACTTCATTAAGCAGTTTCATAAACAAAATGAAGTTATTTATTGATATATTTTTGAAACACATTTCATATTTTTTAATAAACTGTCTAATTATGTTAACATAATATACACAATGAAATACTATTCACCCTTACAAGATAAGAAAGTTCTATCATTTTGCAACAATATGATAACACTGTGCTAACTGAAATAAGCCAGGCACAGAAAGACAAATACTGAACATTCTCACTTATATGTGAAATTTTTAAAAGCTAAGTTGATAGAAGTAAAGAGTAGAATGGTGGTTACCAGGAAATGGCAGGTGTGGTAGGGTGGGGTAGACAAGAAAAACAATTTTAGTTCAAGGGTAAAATGTCAGTTAGGCAGAAAGAATACATTTTTAAGATCTATTACATAGCATGGTGGCTACAGTTAATAATAATGTATGTTTCAGGATTTTTAAAAGAGTAGGTTTTAAATGTTCTCAACACAAAGAAATGATAAGTATATGAGGTGATAGGTGTGTTCATTAACCAGATTTAATCATTCCACAAGTTTTACTTGTATCATAGCATTACATTGTATCCCATAAATAGATGCAATCATTGTCAATAAAAATAAAATGAAATTTAAAAAGTTATAAACATAGCAAACTTTTAAAATTTAAGCATTAAGCTCATTGTTTGAACTAAGTTTCAGAAGTTTATTTTTCATTTATTGTAAATACTATGTCAGAAAATAGCCATACCCTCCTCTACAAAAGCAACAAATGTATTTTTAGTCTTTCTCTTAAAATACTGTTGCCAATCCTCAATTATTTAAGTAATTTTCAACATTCCTTTTCTGTCTTTTTATCTAGTTTTTTTGTTGTTGTTGTTGTTCATGCCTTAAAATTTCTGTTTTCAAGGGATCTTATATTGGCTTTTATTTCTTCAAACTTTGCTTCTCCTCTCAATTTCTGTGACTTTATATATATGACTACCAAATCTCTTCCTCCATGCCCAAAGTTAGTCCTCGATACCAAACCTAAATATCTATGTTTTCATTACAAATCCCCAAAGGCACTGATCCTCCAGCATGTCATGAAATGCACACTCATACATGTACGATTAATGAATACATAAAGACTACATTTCTTCCTCTATGAAGTCTGTTGAAATTTACAATAGAGCCCCAGTTTCTAAATGTTTGTTTTATTATTTATAAACTTGTAACTGCTTCAAAAAAAGTCTGTTTCTTGAGAAAGAAAGTGACTTAAAAGTCAAAGTATTTCCTTTCTACATGGGAGAGCCACCAACTCAGGTTTATTTTTTCAATTTTGCTCATGGTTTCAGGAATTGCTCTTTTCATTTCTACTTTGACTTAATTTTGCTTTATAATTATGCAAAACTTTTACATGGCTCCAATGTCAAGTCTATAAAACAGAATGTATTCAGAGAGCTATTATCTCTTCTAAAATTCTGATTTCTGTCTTCCCTATAACCATTTTATTTACTTATGCCTTATTCTTCCATTTAGAAAATATTTAATAAAGTATGTATAATTTATAATTTATTTCTGGGAATATATGTTGCCATTGATATGTTTTAATCATTTGCATAATTAATTTAATTTATTATAGCCATCAAAATCTCATTGGACTATAATTGCTCTAGATTACATTAATTTGACAAGGCTTCTTTTCCCCAGTATATATTGTTGTCTACTTTGTCAAAGTTCAGTTGGCTGTACATGGATGGTTTTATATCTGGGATCTCTATTCCATTCCATTGGTTTATGTCTCTATTTTTGTGCTAATATCATGCTGTTTTGGTTGCCATAGCTTTGTAGTATAGTTTGAAGTTTGGTAATGTGATGTCTCCAGATTTGTTCTTTTTGCTTAAGATTACTTTGGCTAATTGGGCTCTTTTCTAGTTCCAAATGAAGAGTAGGGTTTTTTTCCTAGATCTGTGAAATATGATGTTAGTCTTTTGATGGAGATTGCACTGAATCTGTAAATCACTTTGGATAGTCTGGACATTTTAGTGATGTTGGTTGTACTGATCCATGAGCATGATATGTTTTTCCATTTGTTTGTGTTATCTGCAATTTCTTTCCTCAGTGGATTTCTTTCCAAAGTTCTCTTTGTAGAGGTCTTTCACGTCCTTGGTTAAGAATATTCCTAGATATTTAATTTTCTTTGTTGCTATTGTGAATGGTATTGAGTCTTTGATTTGATTCTCAGCTTGATTGTTACTGACATATAGGAATGGTGCTGATTTGTGTGCATTAATTTTGTAACTTGAGACTTTGCTATCTTTTATTTATCAATTCCAGGAGTCTCTTGGTGGGGCCTTTGGGGTTCTCTACATATAAGATCATATTATCAGCACAAAAATGGTAGTTTGACCTCCTCTTTCCTTTTTTGATGCCCTTTATTTCATCTTTGTTGCCTGATGCTCTGACTGGTACTTCCAGTACTAAGTTGTATAGAAGTGGTGACAGTGGGCACACTTGTTTTGTTCCAGTTCCTAATGGGAATGCTTTCAATTTTTCCACATGCAGTATGATGTTAGCAGTGGGTTTGTCATAATGCTGCTGGAAAATTGGATAGCCATATGCAGAAGAATTAAATAGGATTCCTATCTCTAATCACTCACAAAAATTAATAAAAACTTAAATGTAAGGCATGAAGCCATAAGAATTCTAGAAGAAAATATTGGGAAAACTCTTCTAGATATTGATCTAGGCAAAAAATTTATGAAAAAGACTGCAATGGCAATCACAGCAACAACAACAAATAAATAAATGAAACTTGATTAAATTAAAAACCTTGTGCATAGCTAGGGAAACAATCAGCAGACCAAATGGACAACCTGCAGAATGGGAGAATATATTCACAAGTTATATATCCAGTAAAGTTCTAAAAACCAGAATCCACAAAGAACTCAACCAAATCAGCACCCTCCCAAAATACAAAAAGTGGGCAAAATACATGAACAGAAGCTTTCCAAATGATACACAAATGGCCAATAAACATATTTAAAAAATGCTTAGCATCACTAATCATCAGGGAAATGCAAATTAAAACCACAGTGAGATACTACCTCATCCTAGTGAGAATTGCTTTTATTAAAAAGTCCCCAAATGGTAGATGCTGATATGGATGCAGAAAGGAACACTTATATACTGTTGGTGGCACTGCAGATTAGAACAACCTCTGTAGAACACAGTGTGGACATTCCTCAAAGAACTTAAGGCAGACCTACCATTTGATTCAGCAATCCCAGGACTGGGTATTTACCAAAAGGAAAGGAAGTCATTTTATCAAAATGACACCTGCACTCAAATGCTAATTGCAGCACAATTCACAATTGCAAAGATGTGGAATTAACCCAGTGTCCTTCAGTTTATGAGAGGCTTAACAAAATGTTGCATGTGTATACCATTAAATACTACTCAGCCATAAAAACAGATAAATTAATGCCTTTTGTAATAATTTGGATGGAATTGGAGACCATTATCCTAAGTGAAGTATCTAAAGATTGGAAAAAGAAACACCACATGTACTTGCTATTAAATTGTAACTAACCGCTGAACACACATGTGCTCAGCTGGAAGTAAAACTTGTTGGAAATCAAGCTTTGGGGAGGGTGAAGCCTGGATGAAAACCTTCCTAATGGATACAATGAACACTATTCTGGGTGACAGGCACACTTACTGCCCTGACTCTAGCATTACAAAAGCAATTCATATAACAAAAAATATTTGTACACTCCATAATATTTAAAAATATAAAAATAAAACAAAATTTTTAAAAATCTGGAAAAGCTTAAAAAAGTAATTCGACAAAAGGAATCTAAGAAAGTTGAGTTGATAGAAGTAGAGATGATGGAAGGTATAAAGGTAAACATATATACATAAAAGATATAAGTTGGTAATTTCCAAAACAGTCTAAAATAAAACCAATAGCCAAGTGCAATCACTTTGCTTTGATCTAAAATTAAGGATGACTAAAATATAACTAAAACTGATTTTCATGTGTGGTCTATGGAAGTCAAGATGGAATGTTATACAGGCAAATATTACAGAGCTAACTTACCATCTTTTCCCATATAGACATGCAAATAAATAAATATAAGGTGAAAATGAGTAGGAATAGAAACAGAATTCACCATGTGTACACACACATATGAACAAATATTATACAAAAAGAATAAGTGAAAACCCCAAAACAAAAATTTGTTTTACAATAACATGCCTCGTAGGTGTTTGTAATGTCTATTGAACACAAACTAAATATTTGGCTCTGATAGTGTTGGCAGCTACAGGAACGAGAAATGTCTGATTAGATGTAACATTGAATGCCACTGTCTTAATAACATTTGTTTATACGAAGCAAAGCTTCTCTGGAATTGAGAACATGAGTTTTCACAAAAGGTATTGAAATACATGGAAAACAACATATTTGGCAGCATCACTCCAATAAACATCCCAGTGCCTTATAGTAACTGATGAGAACATTGAGCCATGTGATATCATTCAAAGAAATTTATGTTTTTATGTTCCAAAAAACATAAAAGCTTCTCAATACTTTACAGTCACAAATATGTATTCACATTTATAAAATGAGTAGGTTTAACACAATTTAAGTTTATATTACCATGCATATTAAAGAATCCATAATGTTCTCTTAGAATTGAGAAAATATAGAACTATTAATATTATAGTATTACATGCTTATATTACAATTGAAAAATCTGTTTCATGCAGAATATTAGTAAAGATAAAAAATTATTATGGTAAAATCAGTTGAATGCCTAAATCACTTAACTCTATTTTCTATTGTACCATGCCATCTCTGCTATGTGTAGACTAGGAGAATGTGACTCATTCATTAAGATGGTAATATGTGACATAACAACTTTAGTTATTTCTACATAGTATAAACGTAGATAATAACTAAAACACTCATAATCACAATTTCAAAGTTAGAAAAATATGTTCGCATGTGTTGTCTCATTTAATGCTCGTAGCAACCTTGAGATGTAGGGCTGGTGACCTCATTTGTCAGATTAGAATCAAAGAATCAGCATTTATATGATTTCTCCAAACTTTCAAAACTAATAGGTGAGAGGAAAGCAATTCTTGTTAAAAGATTCTAATATAACATCTTTTTTTTTTTTTTTTTTACTGATCTACAGTTTATAATATCATAACAACTTTACCTGTTGGTTGAGTCATTTATTCCATAAACATTTATTAAATGTAAATTTGTACTAATTATGATCTAAGGAGGGAAAATCACATAATTATAATAAGACTCAATTTCTCCTAAACAGGAATTTACATTTTAGGGCCAGGCACAGTGGCTCACGCCTGTAATCCTAGCGTTCTGGGAGGCTAAGGTGGGAGGATTGCTTGAGGTCAGGAGTTCCAGACCACCCTGAGCAAGAGTAAGACCCCGTTCCTACTAAAAATAGAAAAAATTAGTCATGAGTGATGGCATGCCCCCATAGTCCCAGCTACTCAGGAGGATGAGGCTGAAGGTCACTTGAGCCCAGGTGTTTGAGGTTGCTATGAGCTAGGCTGTGGCCATGGTGCTCTAGCCCAGGCAATAGAACGAGACTCTGTCTCAAAACAAAACAAAACAAAACAAAAAATACATTTTATACAGGAAATAAAATTACACTAGTTATTTTCATGACCAAAATTAGTTAATCAAGAATTGTAGTAATGGATTAATTCCTGTCATAAACTTTTTGTGTCTTGAGTGATATCAAATAACACACCAAAATTTTCTTGAGCTAGCACTATTCCAAAATAATGTTTGTTTCATTTGCTTTAGTTAAAATATATAAATGTATGTTTATCACTAAGCATAGTGGCTGGCACCGTAAGAACTATTAGTAATTATATTAATAGTGAGAATTTTTAATAGATATAATAATAATGAGAACAATTAGTGGTTATTATGTATGTCTGCTGTAATGAAAAATCACCTTGGTTAAACAATGTATCCTGAATAGACATTTTTCACAAAGAAGTTATCTCCACTCTCCAAAAAATGCTATTGACAATTTTTGAGTTCAAGTAAGGACCACTGTGAAATGGGTTGAAAGAATTACCAGCAAAATCCATCATTTACATATTGTATTACTAAAGTACAAGACTTTTTTGGACTTTAATGAATGCCATACTTGTCTTTGAAATTCACAAGTGATTTTTTAGTCATGATGAATGCAGATCCTAATTCAGAATTTCATTTTCAGTATAACATAAGGCACATTTAAATGAATGGCAAAAAGTGGTCTCCTGCATAAGATATGCAGGATACCTTTTTTCTCCTTTGCTTTTTTCAATTTAACCTAGTCCCCATGTTCATTTTTCATGCTGCAACACTATTTTCATTTTTTTACCACAATTAAATATCTCATTAACATGATACTTTGTTCTAGGTACTCATTTTGGAATCAGACAAGCTCAATTTTAATTTGAAATCTGATTCAAACTATTCATGTGACTATGGGTAAGTTATATAACCTGACAATGATGCTCTTCTTCTGTCCAATAATTGTTTTGAAAAGCCTCACATAGTTATCACAAAAGAACTCATTCAGCATATGTATTACATATACTCCAAGTTATACCTACAACCATTATCATCATCCTCTTTATTGTGAGTTATATTGAGAAATGTGAAGCAATTTTGACTAGGATTAAAAAAAATGAAAGGATGTTATGTTTAAATATTTAGTTATTGCTATGAAAAGAATGGGGGAGTGAGAGAGAGAGAGAAATGCCCCACCTCCTCAAACACAATAGTGTTTTTTCTTGAGAAGAAAAGAAAAATTTAAGAATGTGAGTTTATTTAGATTAAGACCGTGTGTGTAGTTTTAAACAAATCTATCTACTTACCAAACTTTTCCTAGTTTATTTTTGTTAAGTGTCCACTTACTACATCTCTTAATATCTTCATACATCTCTAAATACATAAAAATTAAGATTTTTCTCTTAGGAAATCTCTAGAACTACTCTGGAATAGTTTTTGTTTCTTTTTCATTATTTCAGATATTATAGATAAACAACTATATTTTCTATGAATTTTTAATCTCTAATGTGGGAATATTCTTTGGATAAAATGTTTCTTATGTACCTTTAATGAATACTTTTGTTTCATGCTATTTATGTCTTGTTTTTGAATGTATACTATGTTTCAAATTTCACATAAAGTTATTATTTAGATGAGTTTTTTAAGATTTTGAATCAAAATCAGTAAGTTAACTTTTCGATTTTCATTACATTCATGAAAAGTCTTTACTTGCCCTTTTAAATTAATGTGTATTTTTAGAAAAAGATGAGTTCTTGGGAAATTCAGCTATTGTAGACAAAGATTGTTAAAGGAGAGAAAAGGAAAAAGCCTGTAATTAATTATGAATTAAATATGTTATAAAACTTATTTTAGACATATATGTAAATTGTTTCAATGTATTTTTTTAAACTAGTGAATAGTGACTAGCTATCTTTTTATCTTCACTGAGGCAGAGCAATAAAAATGAATATAGGATACTTTAAGGTAGCCTCAAGGAAATTATATAGGTAAACAGAGGAGATGTAGCTTGACTAAAATATTTATGAAAGCACTGTTGATTTCTGTGTTGTAGTGATAATTTCTTCCATGAGAAGAGACAATTGAATTGCTCTTTGCTTTCATAAACTAATTTTATTTTTATAGAAATGTGGTATTTTTGTAGCATCATAAAACAAATACATTTATGTTGACATAGTTTATTATTTCTTCAAAGAAACTTATGTACCTTTGACTTATATTTTTTCTTACTCTATGACTCCCTTTGGGAAGTTGAAAAAGCAGGCATCTCATTCATTACACCATATTTTGAGGAGATATTTTAAGCATGACATTGCTAATGTGTCAGCATTACTATTACTTCCTTGGTGATACATATTTGTGCCTTTATTTTAGGTTCTCAATAGATAATCTAATAACAGATACAGTTTTTTTAAAAAATCACTTAGCTTTAACTCTGTCAACAAAAAAGATCTGTGGAAGGCAAAAAGGAGAACTTTACTTTCTGAGAGCAATCTGCCGATTGCGAAGACACACACAGCCTTCAGTACAAAAGGATAGTGCATTCCAAGATGGGTATTGGATAGATAGATATTATAAAGGCAAAACCCACAGGTCGAGGAGGAGAGCAGGGGAGTGAGGAACAGTACTGATTGGACGATCTTTAAACCTCAAATCACCAGTCTCTCTGCTAATTTCAGCTGGGATTGACAACAGGTGGTCTATTAGTGGTCAGTTGGGGAATTTCCAGCTGCAAAATTTGAGGGATTCCCCAGTTGGGGAATTTCCAGCTGGGAATTTCTCAGCACCAACAACAGCAACTGGCTTGCCTTCCCTGTAGAAAGAGAGTTTCTGTGAAGTTTTAACAACTTCTTTCTGAGAACACAGTATACCTGACTGCTCCCTCAGCCACGGCCACCTCATTCTGTTTAACTTTGAGCAACTCAATTAGCAAGGAGGAGGCCATTTTGACTATTGGCCTGGAGCATACTTTAACAACTTGTACTCATTCACAATGTCCTAAAGGAACAAACTTGACCTTTTCTGACGTTAAAGTTCTTGGAAAAGAGACCAAACATACATCAATAACAGTGAAAGAGAACAATCAGTAAATCACTTCTCCTACTTTTAATTTTGATATGGTGAGTAAAATTCAGTTAAATATTTTACATATAAAATATAGTTCTAAGCTATATAGATTTATTGCTTAAACTTACACATAAGGAATGTATTAACTTTTTCTGCAATTCTAATTCAACTATTTTCTACTTATTTATATTCAATTCATTTACCATAGTCACCCTATTCTTTTAATCTTGTGTTATTTTTTCTATTAATTTTTAATTGATGAAAGATAAATTATATATATTTGTGTATAAAATACAATGGTTTGAAATATATAGGGAAATTATTAAATCAACCTAATTAATATATTCATTACCTCATATACATATATACATATATCTAATTTTTGTGATAATACCTTAAATCCATTATCTTACAAATTTTTGAGTGGACTATACATTGTTATTAATTACAATATCATGCTGAGCAATAGATCTCCAGAACTTACTTCTACTGTGTAACTGAAACTTTGTACCCTTTAACCAACATCTCCCTATTGTCCCCTACCCCAATCCTCTAGTGACTACCTTTCTACTCTCTAGTTCTACGAGTTTGATTTTTTTAAATTCCAAATATTACTGAGATCATGCAGTATTTGTATTTCGTGCTTAGATTATTTCACTAAACATAACATCCTATTCATCAATGTTGCAAATAATAGGATATCTTTCTTTGTTATAATAAAATCAACTATAATGAGATATGATTCACATATCATGCAATTCACTATTTAAGGTGTACAATCCAATGGGTTTTTGTATGTTCACATAGTTGGGTAACTATCATTACAATTTTAGAAAAATTTGTCCCCCCAAAAAGAAACTCTATTACCATTAGTAGTCATACCCCTTTTCTTCCAACCCAACCCCTCCTCCCCAACCCCTCCCCAGTCACTTCTCTACTTTCTATCTCTATATATTTGTCTACTCTGGACATTTTTAAATTTATATTTTCTATTTAACTGTAGTTATATATTCTTTGACTAACAAGCACAGAAGAACAAATAGGAATGAAATCCTTCTCATTTCTATATGAAATCTAAAAGTGTTGATCTCATGGAAGTAGAGAATAGAATGATGGTTACCAGAGACTTGGGTGGCTAGGGGGGATGGAGAATGAGGAGATGTTGGTAAAAAGATACATAATTACATTTAGACAGAAGGAATATTTTTTAAAATATCCAAGATATACTTCTGTGTTAAGGCAGAATATTATTCCATTGTGAATATATATCACATTTTCTTTATTCATTCATCCGTTGATGAACATTTACATTGATTCCATATCATGGCAATTGTGAATAATAGTGCAAAGAACATGGGAGTGCAGTGTCTCTGTGATATACTGATTTCATATTCTTTGGATATAAACCCACAAATGAAATTGATGTATCAATATGATAGTTCAATTTTTCATCCTCTTTGAAACAATGTTCTCATCCATTCATCCCTCTCACTTTTTCAGTCACTCTGACTCTATCTTGTCATTCAGTGTAAAATATAATTTTATAATCCAGTGTAGCTGTCTTCTGGCTTCTGATCTTTTACTCATCATCTACCAGGTAATTTCCAGCATTTTGTCTCTTCCTCTTTTTTGTAAATCAATAGACATCACTAGAGAACTCACAACAATGTGTTGGTTGGGGCTCCAGAAATGACTTTTATTTCCTTTTTAATACTCAAACATTGTTTAATATTCTTGATGACAGATTTTATTATCTTTTTTCCACTCTACTCCATTTCAAAAATTTTATTTTGTTATCATAATTTAACCTCAAAAACCTCTATCACCAGCAAACATGTTGTCAAACCCAAAATATTCCCTATCTTTAAATACTATAATTACCCAGCTAGTAAAGACCCAAATCTAGAAGCTATTACTGTTGCCTTTCTTTTTCTCAGTACCATGTCAATCATCTTCTTGAGGACTATTATTTATAACTCCAAAATATATCGCAAGTCTTCATTTTCTTCATATCTACTACCAACATCCTTTTCTAGAAACATTTATTGTTTCTTAACTTCTCCCCACTTCCCCTTATCCTTTCTTCAAGCTATTCTCCATATACTATCTCAACTGATCTTAGAATGTAAAGATCATATTTAGGCCTTACTAAATATATTACAGTGTCTTCTTATTGTACCTAGAGCAAACCTCAAATTCTTTCACCTGTCATATGAGGTTTTACATGATCTTATCCCTGCCTACTTCCTCAGGCACATGCCATATTCTCACTTGCTGACTTATATCCAGTCTTATTCAAATTGTTTCAGTTTTGTTGACATGCTGTGCCATTTTCTACTGGAAAATCTTTACTGATCTGTAGAGTCCTCAACTAAAATGACTTTCCTCACATTTTTTATTTCACTAGTTCATCTAATTCTTCAAGTCTCATTTTAAATTTCAACTGTTCAAGGAGGAATTCTCTGTCTACAATTCTAAAGCCTGATCCCCTCTCATGACTATCTTTCTTAGCCCATTATGTATTTTTTTCAAAGCACATTATCTCTCTTTCTAGCCAAAGTGTTTATCAGTTTTCTTATCTTTTAATTTGGTTTCTGTACTGGGACAGGAATCATGCATGTTAAATTTCTCAACAAACCCCCAATTGTCAGTACTGTGCCTGAATATACAAACTCTCAAAAGTGATTTGTTTAGTGAAGGAATAAATGAAGCCCTCACTTCCATCCTAAGGCATTGGTTTTCTACGTGAATAGATCAATAGAAGCTGTCCATTGAGAATTTATTCACATATCTCCTTTTCACTTCAAATTTCTCCATCTGTTTAAATACTTTGTACTCTCCAGTTTTAGAGAAATACTTACCTCAGCTACTTGAAAAATTGATCTCATCACTGTCCAATCTCCTCATGATTTTCCTTTTGACTTTATATCTTTTTTAGTTTCTCTCTTTTCCTCTAGAGGCTCCTTCTACGTAGCTTCTAAGAACCTATCAAATTCATTCCTTGACTCTATCCTCCTCTTTCTTGCCTTTCTATGTCTAATTGTCTGTCACCTAACATGGCCTCTGCCAACAGCTCTCACCAAAATACTTCTCAGAAAAGATCAATGTATCAATTACAAACCTCTTTCTTAGGATTTCTTCTGGCTAGCCTATCTATTGTACTCAAATGTGGGGCTCTTTACTAGCATGAGATTTTGTGGCAGTCTTAACCCTTGATCAATTTTGCTCCATCTCTTTTGATACTTTCTTTTCTTTTACCCTACACTTAAATGTGTGGACACATTTCTATCTTCAATTTTGTACTTTTTTTGAACTATTCTCACTCCGTCAAGCTTTACATCTACTCCAATGCTCATCTCTATATTACATTTTTATTAAGTAGAAAGCTTTACACTAATTTCTCCATAAATGTTTCTGAAATGGCATTGACTTGAAATAGTATGTCTTATCTCTAACCCTTGTCCTTCCCCAGATTTAATTCTGTTGTGTGGGACTGGCTTGGTCATGGAAGAGAGCACTACTCCACAAAGTATCTACCTAATGCGTTGGACTAATAGGTCATAATCAGAGTCAATGAACACTTCTCTTAAAAATCATATAGTCTGCAAGAAAATCAAAGGTATTTTCTATACATTTTCTATGTTAGATAACCACATTTTTTACTTTTCTGTACTAATGAAAAGACAAAATGTGTGAAACTTAGGGCCAAAAATACATGCTGACTTTCTATAGTGTAAAGGCTTTTTAAAATGTATAACATTAAGCAACATTATTTAAAGTCAATACATTTTATTTATTTATTTATTTATTTATTTATGTATTTATTTATTTATTTTTTGAGACAGAGTCTCCCTCTGTTGCCCAGGATAGAGTGCCATGGCATCAGCCCTAGCTCACAGAAACCTCAAACTCCTGGGCTCCAGTGATCCTCCTGCCTCAGCCTCCTGAATAGCTGGAACTACAGGCATGCACTACCTAATTTTTTCTATGTATATTTTTAGTTGACCAATTAATTTCTTTCTATTTTTAGTAGAGACAGGATCTCACTCTTGTTCAGGCTGGTCTCAAACTCCTGACCTTGAGTGATCCTCCCACCTCAGCCTCCCAGAGTGCTAAATTACAGGCGGGAGCCACCGTACCTGGCCAAGTCAATAAATTTTTATTTGAGGAATTTCACATGTTGTGATTCCTTCCACTGGCCTTCAAGGTCACATTAGCTATCCTAAAGCTTGAGTCAGGATTTATCTTCGAGTTAAATATTGTTATTATAATTCTTTTCCTCATGTGTACACATTCCTGCTTATCAGTTAATTCAATTAAGACATAGAAGGTGTTGCCTTCCTATTAAGTTGGTATTCTGTCACTTAGACAAGCGATTCAGTCCACTGATTTGTCTCTTGATGAATGTCCAATGCTTAACAACCTACTGAAGTCTCAAAAAGAAATGAGTATGTGAGTGTGACTAGTGGTGGTAAATTCTACACTGTGAAATATTTTTCCTTTTCTTTATTAAAACTCAAATAAAACAATTATTTATCTTCAAGGCAGTTCTTTTTAAAATAGCTGATACGTAATCCACAGTCCTCCTATCAGTCCACAATTTCTTTACGAGAGCTCCTTTTATCTCCACTGGGATTGTGGACATCCTGAGTTCACTAGACATCTTATATCAACTGAAAAAAAGATACTGATAGAATTGTTGAAATCAAATATTATGTATAATATTTACTTCATGGTGATAAAAGTAAATAATATATTTATATGTAAAATATATTTTATAAAATATATAGCAGCCCTAATAAATTTTAGCATGGTGAAAGATTATTTTACTGAATTTGTCTAGTTTTATATGTTTTGTAGTATTGAGAAATGATGGTTCAGAAAAAACAACTTAGGACTTGATGTACATTAGCTGCTTTTATTTAACTATAATAATTTGATTTGTGCAAAATTTCCTTATATCCAAGATAATTTAGATTTAAAATAGTAGGCAGAGTCTGTTTTAAAAAAATCTGATGACTTAAATGTACAAATCAGGATTTTTTATTAGTTTCACATTCAAGTCCTTTAAGTTTTAAACTGCCAAATATTCTGTTTTTATTAGGAAGTGTGTGTATTTAAGAGAATTATTAATAAACATTACAAAATATATTACCAAAATCTGAAACTGTAAAGTAAAATTCCCTTTAGCAATCCCTATCAAGAGTTGAAAGCAGAGTTTCTCAGCCCTGACTGCACATTATTACTCCCTGGGGAGACTTAAAAAGTATCATTGCTGAGGACCCAGTCCCAGAGATTATGATTGAATTGGCCTGGACGGCACCTCTGAAATGGCAGTTTTAAAAAGCTCCCTATGAGACTCTAATATTCAGTCAGAGATGAGAACCACTGATTGAAATTAATAGTATGGGTTATTTGTCACTACTATCAAATATATAAATTGATTTTATGTTATTCTTTAAAAATATGCAGAAACAACGTATGAGACAGGCACTTAAGTATACCCTATCATATCCCACTTCTGCTTGGTTACTACCAATGACAAGGAATTCAGTGTCTAGCATTTAGTAGTCAATCAAATAAGTAGCTGTTGAACTGTGAATTGAATTACCTGCTGATGCTAATGCATCATCATTTCTTTGTAATATTCTTCATCAATGTTTTTAAATGTAGAGTCCTTGCCAATTGTATAATCAGTATATCAGTATATCATCTGTATTTTCTATATTTGTATGTCTAAAACTCAATTAATTTTTACATATATATTCTATTTTTTTTCTTCTGAAATTCTCAAATGCCTGTATTTGTTTCTCCTTTATCAATATACTCATTTTCATTATGGCTACTCAGCTCTCATTTTCTCTTCATCACTATATAGATAACTTTATGCTAAAGAAAGAGGAAGAGCATTCGTGCTAACCTAAAATAATAAGGGTAGATTTGGACATGAACTAAAACCAAAGTAATATTAATGAGAAGGATGCTGATTTTGTTTTTAATTCTCATTGTGTGTTTTTAATCATGGACATTTTGGAGGAAAGCAAGCCAAAAGCAAGTGGAACCTCTCCCTTTTCCATGTTGTGAGAATATAAAAATTTAGGAAAAATACTTTTTATATTCTCTCATTCAGCAACAATCAACATAGAAGCCTTTGGTGACCTCTGCTCACCAAGAAGTATGTAGGTATTTCTCTCCACTAACAACAAATCAGTAAGTTCTGCAGTAGATAACAACTGTGTGTCCTTTAATTCAATTTAATTCTGATACTACCTGGAGATTGTCTCAGATTGCACGAGTTGATGGCTCAGTCCCACAAGAGTGTCTCCCACTTTGATACGCATCATAAACCCCAGGTTCTATTACCTGTGATTCAGACCAAATGGTCCTAAATCAGGATTCCCCAATCTTCTCCTTAGATTCAATTAATTTGCTAGAACAACTCACAGAACTCAGGGAAACACTTTTCTTACATTTACCCATTTATTATAAAGGATATTAGAAAGAATACAGAGGAAGAGATGCATTAGGGCAATGCCTATAGGAAGGGGCACAGAGCTTCCACATCTTGGTTGCATTGCTCTTTAGGAACTTCCACATGTTCAGCTATCCAGAAGCTTTCTGAACCTAGTCCTTTTGGATTTTTATGGAAGCTTCATTATGTAGCCATGATTGATTTAATCATTGGTGATCCACTTAACTTTCAGCCCCTCTCCCTACCCTGGAATTTAGGGGGTGGGTCTGAAAATTTCAACCCTCTAATCCTGCTGTAGTCTTTCTGGTGACCAGCCACCAACCTACCTAGTGGGAAACTTCCAGTTACCAATCAACTCACTAGGATACAAAACAATATCACTTTGGAATTCTAAAAATTTTAGGAGTTATATCCCAGGAAACAGGGGTGAAAATCAAATAAATATTTCACAATATCACACATGCCCACTGATCTGTGCTTCCACTTCCAGCTGATTATAATGACCTGGTGAAAAGAACATACCCTTCCATATTAAAGAAGCAGAAACCTGGTCTGATGAAAAAAGGCATAAATGTACCTATGCTATAGATTCAAGAATGATCTTGTATTTGATTATCTTCCTGTGTGATAAATTATTGTAATCATGGTAGTGTATAATAGCATACATTTTTTATATCGTATTTCCCACAGGTTAAGAGTCTAAGCACAGCTTAACTACATCCACCAGTTATGGTCTCTTAAGGCTGAGACAGATCATGGCTTTGGCAAGATTGTGTGCACATTTGGAGACTTGACTAGAAAAGAATCCACTTACAAGCTCATTCAGGTTGTTGATAGAATTTATTTACTTGCAGTTATATGAGCAAAATGATCAAGTCCTGGCGGCATGGAATCTGGCCTGTGGGCCTGTCCCTGAAGATTAATCCCTGACTGTGCCAGGGAGAAGTGTGCTCAAATAGGCTTGATGTCCCTCTGCTTTGGGGTGTGCCGTGTTCTGATGGAACAGGCAGGTAAGCAGCACCAGGGATGCACAGTGTGCAGGGAGCTCCCAGTTTGAGCACCCCTTATCCCACTGCAGGTCTTTAAGAGGAAAGGATTGAGCCTCATTCTCTGTGGAAACTTCAGTGTGGTGGAGGCATCAACAGAAGAGAAGCACCCACTCCCGAGAGCCCCATTCAATTGTTTCTCTCATCAAATGCAGGTGGGGTTGGGAGAGAGGAGGAAAAGACTCTAAATGGACAACAGCTAACACTCTGGTCATCACTGTCCCTCTCTCTGGAAGGCAACTCACCCAGAATATCCAGGCTCTGAGGTGACACAGATCCCCTGGACCCACCTGCCCCTATGGGTCCCACACTCTGGGCCAGAGTTGGGAAATGTTTGTGTGGGAAAGAGCAAGATGAAAACTGAGGGGCTGAAGGTATCTGGGGAGGACAAAGGTGCACAGTGGATGGAGAAGCAATATGGCACCTGCCATTTTGACTCAGGTCAGTGTTGATAGGAAACGCCCCCAAGGGTCCTGGCAGCCTGGGACTTTGTCCTCAAGAAACTCTCAGTTCCCTAGCGGCAGCAGCTTTTGGGCTTATAAGTGTAGAAAGACTCTGTAGCCACTGGGGAGCATGGCCACTACCAGAGATGTAAGGGAGGGAGAAACCCCCACATCTACCCTTTTTCCTAGTCTCCAAACCACTCTGGAGTTGATCTCTGCCAATATCTTGCTCTTTCTTGTACTGCTTCACAACTACTTCCTGTGGAATCTCTAGTATGTTCTGGTACTTTTCCCTTGGAATTATGCCCAATTTATGTTTTTTGTTGTTGTTTTGTTTTTTTATTTCTTTTTCATCTAAAACTTTTCCTTCTTTCTGAAACGATCTGGCAGATGATGTCTCTGGTCAGCCATCTTGCCTTCCCTGTCTGAAAAGACATTTTATAAACTTTATTTTATTCTTACAGTTTAAATACTTTGGAGAAGCTCAAGAGAAGGGTACTTTCTTGTTTTCAACACACTGCTTATCTTCCTCTAGTATACTTGTAAGACAACTAGATGTGATGTATATTTGTACCAATGTTACTCTCATACTTTTCTTCTTTCTCTTTGGAAATCCAATGCCTCTCTTCATTGCATTGTTTTCCTCAGCAGAGGAATGATATAAGCACTTTAATTTCCTACAGATTTTTCTCCACAATTTTAACCTAGATATAAATAACACATGTGCCATTTTGTGTATCTATACAGAAGTTTTAAGAATAACCAGAAGAGATTAGATGGATAGATACATACATACATATACATACATACATACATACATACATAAAAGGAACAAGAAGTAGGCTAAATGCTAATACTGTTTACTGTTCTTCTCAGAGTTCATGGTAGGTTACAGAGATGGGAGATTTTAAAAACTAAAATTTTTACTTGTTCCTCTCATGGGAACATTCATATTCTATTCTTGATTCCCTCTCTGGGGCTTTCTTTTTTCTCATGATAGCAGTTGGAAATCATTATCAGTAAAGTTAGGATTCAGAAAGATATTATCCTAAGAGGATGAAGCATATTTTAGAATTCAAAAATGGGGACATTATAATATCAAAAATCATGGCAAGCAGTGAAACAAGTTAAAATATTGATAAGCACAAATTATTTTGGTGAATGTGCTATGAATCAGATTAAAAAGATTAACTGTTTTTTTAAATAAGATTTTCTAAAGGTAGGATTTGTTGTGACTTGAGGTTTTTCCTCAGTCTCTAAAATGGCATGGCTTACTCATTCTAAAGATCAGACACTACAAACAAACAAAAAGTAATTAATGTTCATCTGGTATGAGACATTTCATATGCTATTCAGACTGTGTGGTGATAAAAAAGAAAATAAAATGTAAATGTAATCCATATTTTGGACTACTTTAAAAAATATATTTCTAGTTTTCATTTTCCTCTTCATGTGATATCATTTTTCACTTGAGTTAAAAAAAAAAAAGTTCACATAATATTTGCTAAATTGGCTGGGCTCTGTGGCTCACACTTGTCATCTTAACACTTGGGAAATCTGAGGCAGGAAGATTGCTTGATGTCAGAAGTTTGAGACCAGCCTGAGCAAGAGTGAGACCTACCTCTACCCAAACCAGAAAAAATTAGCTGGTGTGGTAGTGTGCACCTTTAGTCCCATCACTCAGGAAGCTGAACGAGGAGAATTGCTCAAGCCCAGGAGGTTGAGGTTGCAGTAAGCTATGATTATGCCACTGCATTCTACTTGAGGCAACAGGGCAAGACCCCGTCTCAAAAAAAAAACAACAAAAAATTTATGTAAATTGGAAATATCTGATTCAATTTTCTATGAATGATCAATTTTCTATCATTCATATGTATTTCTGAGTCTACTGCTATAATGGGAAAACTTATTTTTCTTTGACAATAATTTTTACTTCTTTTGAATGTTCATTATAGCCTTCTTCTCTGAATTTGAGAGAAAATCCACCAACCTTAGATTCATGTCCAGGAGTTGTTAAACAATTAAAGAATAGGCCAGGTGCGGTGGCTCACACTTGTAATCCTAGCACTCTGGGAGGCTGAGGTGGGCGGATTGCTCGAGGTCAGGAATTCGAAACCAACCTGAGCAAGAGCAAGACCCCGTCTCTACTATAAATAGAAATAAATTAATTGGCCAACCAATATATATATATATATATATATATATATATATATATATATATATATATATATATATATATATAAAATTAGCCGGGCATGGTGGCGCATGCCTGTAGTCCCAGTTACTTGGAAGGCTGAGGCAGTAGGATTGCTTGAGTCCAGAAGTTTGAGGTTGCTGTGAGCTAGGCTGATGCCATGGCACTCACTCTAGCCTGGGCAACAAAGTGAGACTCTGTCTCAAAAAAAATTAAAGGATAGAAAACATAATAATTTCAGGTGTGTCTAAAATATTTACAATCCAATCTTTCTCCCAGTTTAAATGCTGAGCCCAGGGTTAACTTAGAAGAGCATCTCAGAACTACCACAATTTTATGGAAGTAGTTATGCAGCATTTAATGTAAGCTATCAATATGTGAGTTGTAATAGATGTCTAGTGAGGCCCTAATACCTTTAACTTCCAGAGGTGCTAATGGCTAACAACTGTCACCTCAGTCTCTCTCCAAGAATTGTCTCCAGCTGGAAGATCTGCCTTGTCCAAATCCACATCACCTTTCCATGGGCAGCCTGCATCCAGTGACTGGTCCATGTGAATATATAAGAGCCACTTCCTTGTCTTGATACCCTATGACTCTGTAAGATCATCCCAGCATGGGAACTCCCCATAGGATTTGTTTAGACCTTTGTTGTAATTGTATGGCAATTCAACTTCTTCCCCTGCCCAATCCTATGTTCTTTCCCTTGGCTGTTGATCACAGAAGCACTGTTCAATGAAGTTACTAAATAAAAATCTCAGAGTTTCAGTCTATTTCTTAGAGAAACTGCCCTGTGACATGGATGCGTAAATAGACAACAAAAGTACAAATACTAGTTCACACTATGTATTTAAAGAAATCTATCTTCTGGGAATAATCTCACAGTCAGCAACTTTGAGGCCTCAAATGAAAACACCCAAAGATGCTCATGTACATTCTATGAACTCCCTTTTGATATTCCCACAGAATATCAACAATTAGGGATATAAACTTCGTGACTTCATCTATTAGTTCTAGAAAATCCTCTACTATCGAGACTAATGGCTCCTTCCAGGATACAACAAATTCTAGATTCTTCTGCTGAAACAGGTCTTTAGCTCCCAAGCTGAGGAGCTCCAATAACTAACCTATAAGTCAGGGTTCTAGGTAATATAGTAATGAATCAATCTCTACTTCTCCAGAGAATAATTAAAAACTTGAACCACCAAGCAGCGGTGGAGAATCCCCAATAGTTCTGTATTGTCAGATGTGTATTCAGGCTTAGAATCGAGACTGGAATGGGGATAAAGTAAAATTAACTACTTTTCTTTGAACTTGCCTGTGGACCATGGACTGGTACCAGTCTGTGGCCTGTTAGGAACTGTATTAGGAACTGGGCTGCACAGTAGGAGGTGAGCAGCAGGTGAGTGAGTGAAGCTTCATCTATATTTACAGCCACTCCCCATTGCTTGCATCACTGCCTAAGCTCCACCACCTGTCAGATCAGTGGCAGCATTAGATTCTTGTAGGAGCAGGAACTCTACTATAAACTGCGCATATGAGGGATCTAGGTTGCCAGCTCCTTATGAGAATCTAATGCCTGATGATCTGAGGCAGCAATGCTAGTCCTGGGGAGCAGCTGCAAATGCAGATTATCATTAGCAGAGAGGTTTGACTACACAATAAATGTAATGTGTTTAGATCATCTCCAAACCATCCTGCTCAAACCTGGTCTGTGGAAAAATTGTCTTCCATGAAACTGGTCCCTGGTGCCAAAAAGGTTGGAGACTGCTGCCCATAACTTAGTGTTGCTCAACTAGAGATTTTTTTTTCCCCCAGAGGACATTTTGTTATCTGGAGACATTTTGATTGCTTCAACTTGGGATGGGTAGCAGATATTATTGGCATTTAGTGGGTTGAGTTCAGCAATAATGCTAAACATTCTACAATGTACATTAAAGATCTCCAAAACAAAGAATTATCTGATCTAAAATGTCAACAGGTTGAGAAATTCTGCCAGAAGACACTCAGTAATTAAGAAAGGGTGAGAGTTACTCTATTCCTTTTATGGACAACTAATGAATTAGGCTAACAATTTCTGTAAACATGGCACCATTCTGTAAACATGTCCACAATCAATTTTGCTTCTTTCTGTTCTTTATGCTATGGACTTCCCAAGATCATATAATATTTCTGTGTTTTGGAACATCAATAGGTGAAGGAAAAATGATGTAAATTTTATAATGGTATGAAACCATGTTGAGGTTTGATGACTTGTAGAGTGTAAAATATATGTGCATATATATATATATGTATATATATACACACACATACAATGTATTTTTATTTTTTGTGCATTAGAAATTATGTGAAATCATTAGAATCAAGTATTACTGTTGGTAATGTGACCTCCATGAAAATAAGACTATCTACTTTTCCAGCAGTCTTTTCTTATAAAAACTCTGTTGAAATCCAGCACTAACACTTCCATTGAACAAATATTTGTTGTGCTTACCATAAATACTGGTATGGAGGTTGGATTGAGTAACATAACATTCTTGCATGGACAATTTACATTTTTCCACCTGGCTGACCACTTAAAGTGTGACTAATCTACCTGTTTACACGAGTTTAACATTTATTTCCTTTTTATGAGTTGCTTTTAAAGAAATAAAAAGGACATTTCACTTTTCTATCTCAAGCCACTAGCACTACAGGGTGAGCTTTAGAGGAGTCGATCTAGACATAAATATGTTTTCTTGTTGTTGGAAAGTCTACTTGAAGAATGTTAACTAATCAGTTAGTAAGTCAGGTACGTTTGATTTCTTTATTTAGCTAGAGAAATGGTCAACAATGTAAAAAATTTTGTGATAGGTTTATTTATGCAAAAAGTTAGATTGTGGCCGGGCGCGGTGGCTCACACCTATAATCCTAGCTCTCTGGGAGGCCGAGGCGGGCGGATTGCTCAAGGTCAGGAGTTCAAAACCAGCCTGAGCAAGAGCGAGACCCCCGTCTCTACTATAAATAGAAAGAAATTAATTGGCCAACTAATATGTATATAAAAAAATTAGCCGGGCATGGTGGCGCATGCCTGTAGTCCCAGCTACTCGGGAGGCTGAGGCAGAAGGATCTCTCGAGCCCAGGAGTTTGAGGTTGCTGTGAGCTAGGCTGACGCCACGGCACTCACTCTAGCCTGGACAACAAAGCGAGACTCTGTCTCAAAAAAAAAAAAAAAAAAAAGTTAGATTGTGAGACTTGGAGTTGCTAGTCTAATTGTATGACAGACTGAAACAGAGAGGCAATCTCAGGTTTAATGAGATGATTGACTCTCTCTCACAAACTAAACCCATCGCTGCCAGTTCTACTATGTCATGATACAGTGACCTAGATACAAACTTTCTTTTTAGCTGTCATCAGGAGTTGGATATTCTTCCCCTCTGAAAAAATTGCATTGTCTATGCCAGAAGATAAAGATATTTATCAAAAACAAATTCTATAATTGTGACCTCAAATATACCTTAGAGGTCACCATGATTACTATGTCACCCTAATAACAATCTAGACATTCTTGATTTTGGTGTTTTGTTTGTTGGTTTAGTTTAAAAAATACAGGCCATGTAAAACCAGGAAGAGCTTTCAGTATGAGGAAAAGTAGCCTGGGCAAGACATAACATTTGCAGACAGTCAGGCAAAGGTGTTAGGTCCTCTGAGAATGCTAATGGAAGAAAGTAAAGTTGTCAGTAATTTACAGGAGAATCAAGGGACTAACAGAGGAGATTCAGGCAGATTCTATTGCATGCCAGCCAATAGATCCATACCTATTACAGTACCAGCAGGAAAATACCTAAAGATTATCTCAGGCAGCAGGGTATTCAGACTGCCTGTATTCAAGTTATCAGTTCTACCACTTGCTAGCTACATAGAGAGAGAAGTACCTTAAACTTTCCATACCTCATTATCTCCATTGGTAAAATTAGAAAATATCAATGCATCTGTGGTTATTGAGAGGATAAAAAAAGTTATAATAAAATGTTCAGCTATAACATTCTGCATGTTGACTACTATTCTGGTAAATATTTTAGCCTCAAATATTAGTCTTTAAATTTAGAGAAATAAAATATGTTTTTAATTCCCCAATTATGTTTAAATTTCATGTTAGTATAGACAAAAAATAATTCTAGTTAGTATCTTTATTCAAGAAACAATTTTTTAAGAGTTATTAGGCTTGATACTTGTACTGCACTTAAAATGAGATATGGCTCAAGCTTTATAGTCATACCTCAAAGAAAGATTGACCCAAATTAAATAGAACTATAATTATTTAATGTTTTCAGAAAACATGAAAAGGTTAAAAGTGTAGTTACATTAGATATAAAGCAACCTCCAAATCCTAGAGTTCTAATATAAAGTCTCTGACCTTGGGGTTAAATTTGGAAAATAAAAGTATGATGGTATCCAGTGCATTTATAAATATCAATCAGAAATAGTTCAGGATAAAATTCTAAATAGACTCAAGAAGCATTTATCTAAATCATAAATAATACACTGAGCGAATTATGGATATTTGGGTTACATAATTATTTTCTGGGATTTTTAAGGATAATTACCTAAAAAGAAATGATAAGTTCCCTCTTGAAGAAAACTTTATTGTTCCTGTTGGAGACAAAATACTAGTTCAGTTGTATTATTTTAAATAAACAGGATGATTATTATGCACATAGAAATTATTAGTGAATATTAGACCCTGCAGTATAATAGAAAGAATGATTAATTTGAATCAGAGTTGGAGTACATGTCTGGGCTGTAGCTATGTGACTATAAGCAAAATAATTCATTTCTGTGAGGCTTTTTGATATGTAAAGCAAATAATAATTTCTATCTTTATTTCACAATTTTAATTAAGACCAGATGAAAACATGTTTATAGGTCTTTGTAAACATTAAAACCTTATCAAATACAGCTAAAAATAATTATTATTATCATTTTGCCTTAATTAACTAGGAAAATTAACCCAACTGGTATATCACTGTAGTTATTTTTAACAAATCACATCCATTTTAGAATACTTAATAATATTTTTAAATAATTTACAGCTTAAGGAGAGTGTTCTGAATGATCTCATACAGCTCAGGTTTTAGATGAATTTCAGTTAAATGAGAAAACAGTCTTTCTGAAAATTTAAAAGTGCTAAATATCCCAATTTTTATTTCAAGTTCTTTCAAAAAGTTAAAATGTATAATGTATAATTCAAATTTTTTTTTTCTTTTTCAAAATCCCATAATAGTCTCTTCCTCAATGAGGTAGACATGTTCGATCTCCCTGATACATTCTCCCTCTTTCTTTTTCAGTGTGGCTGCCAGAGGCCCCACTGAACAGAAATGAACCGTATGACCCCATCCCCAATGTTAGTTAATTCAAAACTGGAACATTCTGATTCACACTCGACCAATCTGTTTTTCTGTGTATAAAGCTGGAATTTATATTTAGAACTACTCAATTCTATTTATTCTGTGTTGACAATAGAATGGGAAGGACTTAACCAGAGAATCAGAGAAACAAAATAGGTAGAGGAAGAAAAAAATAAAATAGAATAAGATTCAACATAACTGAGAGAAGAAACTGGGTAGTTCTAGACAGAAGACTATTATCCTAGCAGATTTCAGTTCCATATAAGTCCCAACTGTACTTTCTGTTCTTAGTTTAATTAAGTGCACCCTTTTCTGTTATATTAATATTAAATTCCCATTTTTGGCTTAAGCCCATAGGAGCAAATATTGAATACTTCAACAAAATAACTAGCCTTGGGGATAACAAGGCACTGTCTTGAATAGTTTATACATTTGCAGTTGAAAGAACTGGTGTTGTATGGAATCCAAGAGGCAGATTTACAAGTCAGACTATTTGACAGTGACAAAGCTGGATTAGTACTCAGTTATACCCCTGTTGCTTCCTTTTAAAATATTCTATTCATACAGTCCTTTTTTATTTGCTTTCATATTATTTTTCCTGTTTAGATTCTATTATCTTTGCCCTCCTCACCACTAGATCTCATGTACCCTAAGTCTAGCACTGCATGCTTTAGCAAATATGAAGTGCTATAATTTGGTAAGAAAAAATAAACCCAAAGAAAGGCACTAAAAACATATCACAAGCCTTCAATGAGGGAAATACAGATTTTAGAACATATATTTTTTAAATGTAGGGATTTTACTTGACTGTAAGAAATAGTGCCTTCCTGGAGGATATAGTATTGTATTCTTACCATTACTTTTGGCCAAGAGGACCTCTTTGAAATGTAAGAAATTATATATGACGTATATTTTATTAAGCTGTAACAGAAAGAAGATAAAGATTCACTTATTTATTCATTTATCAAGAGTTCTTACCAATTGTCTTACAAGGGAAGACTACAGATTCAGGATATAAGGAACATAATCCAACCAACAAGCATTTTTGGCACCTTACAATCAAGATCAAAATCTTCTAAAAATCCAGCTGTGAGTTTCTTTTAATTAGCTCACTACTCAGTATAACACATATTGCAAATATTCCTTCTTGAATAACTTCCTTGAATAATGCAGCTGGGCGTATAGTCAGTTGAGCATTGATGCAGCTGGGTAGCTGAAAAGATGAAAATCAAATGTGAATTCTGATGAAGTAATTTCATTTTGAGCCTTTCATATGTCTTCCCCCCTAAATTAAAAAGAAATGAAACCTTGAGTTCAGCTGGTTCACTGCCTACACCATACCAACTCACATTTTCAGAAAATAAAATTATTTTTCCCAAAATGGATACTAACCACAAAATTCAATTTTCTCACCTAATAGTGAATTTTTAAAAATACACATACATAATGAGTATGATGCGCACCAACCAGGGCTGGACACGCTTGAAGCTCTGATTCGAGGGAGGAGGGGGGACAAGGGCAATATACGCAACCTTAACATTTGTACCCCCATAATATGCTGAAAAAAATAAATTAAAAAATAGGAGAGAGAGGAACACTCCTACACTGCTGGTGGGACTGCAAACTAGTTCAACCTCTGGGGAAAGCAATATGGAGATACCTTAAAGCGATACAAGTGAATCTACCATTTGATCCAGCAATCCCATTGCTGGGCATCTACCCAAAAGATCCAATGACACTCTACAAAAAAAACACCTGCACTTGAATGTTTATAGCAGCACAATTCATAATTGCAAGGCTGTGGAAACAGCCCAAGTGCCCATCAATCCAAGAATGGATTAATAAAATGTGGTATATGTATACCATGGAGTACTATTCAGCTCTAAGAAACAATGGTGATATAGCACATCTTATATTTTCCTGGTTAGAGCTGGAACCCATACTACTAAGTGAAGTATCCCAAGAATGGAAAAACAAGCACCACATATACTCACCAGCAAACTGGTATTAACTGAGTAGCACCTAAGTGGACACATAGGTACTACAGTAATAGGGTATTGGGCAGGGGGGACAGGGGAGGGGGGTGGGTATATATATATATACATAATGAGTGAGATGTGCACCATCTGGGGTATGGTCATGCTGGAAACTCAGACTTGTGGGGGGAGGGGGGAAAGGGCATTTATTGAAACCTTAAAATCTGTACCCCCATAATATGCTGAAATAAAAAAATATATAGAGAGCCTATAGTTTAATGTTGTAATTATTGATCATGAAATGTTATCTTGTCTCAAAAACATTCATATATATTCACTTTCTATAAAGAATTGTATTCAGAAATGATTATAATTATTATCCTGGTATAATCATTCATTGTGAAATATCCATAAAGTTTTCAAAGACCATTTTTTCACTTCATACTTATAATGAAATTAATGTCCTCAGACATTTAATCAATTGATAACATCATAATTTTAAATAATCAACCCATGAAATTCAATTAATATAATGGAAATGTCTGTTTGTTCTAGTTACATATATGGCAGCTCATTTTAATTATATTATAGATTTTAGTTTTAGTTCTCCTTTGTTTTGCATTGGTATAATATCATATTAATATACTGGATTTAAAAATTTGAGCATATAAATGCCTATTTTTTCATTCTTTAATTTATTAATGTATTCATCCAACAAATATTTATTGATGGCCCATTATGTGCCAGATGGTATGCTAGGCACTGGAAAAACAAAAATGAATAATTCAAGCATTGGTTTTCAGTTTTACAGTTCTTTAGAAAAAGAGAGACCACCCACACAAAAAAAGTATCTGCACACCTATCAGATTAGCTTTAAAAATGTGATAGTAACAAAAGCTGACATGGATGTGAAGAAATGGGATCGTTCATATAGGGCTGGTGTTAATGAAAAATGGTATAGCCACTGTGAAAATCAGTTAGGCAGTTTCTTATAAAATTAAATATGCAAATGCCATATCATCTAACAGCTATAGTCCTGAGAATTTATCCCAGAGAAATAAAAATTTATGTTCACACAAAAATTTGTTCCCAGATATTTTATAATATTCAGGAATAGCTTTATTTGTAATAGCCAAAAACTGAAAGCTGGAAACTAAGAGTTAGGAACAGGGTCAGTGGGTAGTAAGGAGAGAGGTAAGTGAGTTTATAAAAGAGTAACCTGAGGGATCCTCGTGGTGGTAGAATTGTAGATATCTTGACTGCGGTGGTGAATATACAAACATACAGATACAATACAATCATATAAAACTAAATATGTCCATACATTCAAATGAGCACTGATAAGGAAGACGCTCATCTATTACTTGGCACATCAACCACCTGAGACCCCCACCCCTTGGAACATAATACTAAACTGTTACCTGGCACATCAACTAACCTATTACCTGGTGTGCCAACATAATACTAATATATTACCTGGCACATCAACTAACCTATTACCTGGTGTGTCAACATAACACTAACCTATTACCTGGAACATCAACTAACCTATTACCTGGCACATTAGCCACCTAAGACCCCATCCCTCAGACCACCCCAACCTAATAAAAGTGGGAAAAATTGGGTAGACGGGGCTCAGAATTTGGTGGCGAGACCCCTTTGACCCCGCCAGTGAATAAACCTCAAATCTTGGACTCCCTGTGTGCCCTTGGGTTTGTCCTAGGAATCATCCACTGTAACACTTGCTGTACCAGTACAAGTAAAAATGGTGAAATCTGAATACGATCAATGGATTGTATCAATTTTAATATTCTGGTTGTGATGTTATAGTATACTTTTACAAAAATGTCACCATTGGAAAAACATGGGTAAAATGCACATAAGATCTCTCTATATTATTTCTCATGGATGTGTGGGAATATATGATTATCTTAATAAAATTTAAACAAAAAACAGTACAATAATATGGGAAAGTTGCTTTTACAGAGTTGCTGTATGACATAGTAGGACTATAAGGAAAATATCAATACTTTGTGTATTTTTCCTTTGACCAATTAATTGATTCATTCACTCATTATATATAAATATTTATTGAGCACCGAGAATGTGCTAGGCATGGGATATATAGTAGTGCATGAAACACACAAACATTACTAGTCTCATGTATTAATAGCTTCTACTGTAACGGAGAGATACACATTTTTTAAAAAGTGAATATAATATGCTAGTTTGTGAAAACTTTTATGATGAAAAATCAAGCAGAGAATGAGCAAGAAAAAATAAAGCAAATGGAGTAGGGTGGGCTGGGTAGGAGGCTAGATCATATAGGGCCTTGTCAAGAATGGCAAATTCTTTGATATTTACTATGGGTGAAAAGGGCATTTCTGGAGAGAAATACTTCGTCATTTTATTCTTGTTTATTTTTTGAAATGTAACATAATTATAGAAAGGTTCACTTATGTGTACAAAGCTGAATGAATTATTTTGCTAAACCCACTGCACAATCAATACCTAGATAAGAAACAAAACATGGAGTCCCAGAGTCCACCTCATGCTTCCTTCTGGTTACAATAAATCTAGCGGGAAAATACGTGGATAAATAAAATTGATTCTTCAAATTTGAAGGCTACTTGTGGATCTGGTGGCAGAAGATCTGTTTTTGAATCCTGGCTCCATCTCTAGCTTCTCTGACCTTCAGTTTTCTCTTTTATTAAGTGATAATAATGAACTTAGTTCACAGGAGGTAATTATTAAAGTGCCTTAAATTATTAAGGCACATATACATGAAATTATTATTAGAATAAATAGAAATTTTGATTTGCTTAACAGCTACAAGTCTACTTCTTTCTAAGAAGTTTTATCATTGGAAAGTTATATTGAGGTATTCTAAATTCCCCTACTTAATTTTTATACTCTCCTATTAATTCCAGTACCTCTTACTTTATTTTCAATTAACATTTTCATCAAACACTAATTTAATAACATGACTTACTCTAAATATGTTAATGTAATTGACATATATTGAATAAAATACTTGTTTTATACAGATTAAATATGATCAAAGTATGTGAAAAGTTATACATTATTTTCATCAAATGATAAAAAGTTATTCACATTTCTAGAAAATTCTCTGTTTTTTCAAATAAAATGTATCATCTTCTATATTAACTTTTCATTAGTTTTTCACCCCAACTTAAGAGGTTTGGGCTCTCACTGAGATGTTGAACAAAAAAATGTTTGTCTATATATAAACTTAATTAAGCTTTCTTAAATTACCTCTTTTCTATTTATATAATATGCTTTCTTTCTGTTTTTCTATTCTGCAGGTGTTAAACATGTCACAGTTTTTTCCAGAACAACATAATACCATAATAGCCATGTTTTGCTTCTGATTTTTGACTTATTCAAAACTTTCTTCTTTTTGATCCAATTCTAATAATTGATATTTCCATTGGCTTTTCATTCAACCTGAAAAGAATAGGGTAAGCAATAGCCTATGATGTTTATTACGTATAATTGTGAAAGGATATTTTGTAATTGATATTAAATATGAATGTTTCAATATTTCTATAATTTAATTAAAAGAGTGAACTACCCATTGAAGACCATAGATAAACATTAATTTGTCACAAAGATCCTAGTGAGTTCTTTCATGCAATAGAACTTCTTAAATTAGACTTGGTTTATTTTTCTATGTAAAATTAAAAAGGCCCACTTTGTGGTATTAATGGCTATTTAAAACAAGTAACCAGTTAAAAAAAAAATAAGGGTTCTTAGTGGCAGAGAGTAACTGGACTCTGATCTTTCAGTAAGCAATTATCAGGTTACTACTAGTATTAAGGGTGAATAAACAACAAGATAATGAGTCAATTGTTCCATAAGGAAGCCAATATTCTAGTGATAATTGAGAGTTGACTGGCTTGTTTCATAGTCAATATCCTAGTGATAACTGAACCTTCACTGTTTTATTTCTTAGGCTCTGAAATAAGCCAATGTTCTTATAGTTTAATCATTTACATGAAATCAAATTAAACCAAATACCTTATGTCAGCCTACTTTCCCATGAATTGCTGAAGGCAAAGATATTAGGTATACAGTTTTAAGTATATTCACAATTTCCTTATGCACTTGATTCACTTCCTTACATAAACTCTGGAAATAAGAAAAAGGAAAATGAGGAAAATCTCATTGCCTAATGAAAACAGTAATCATGTTATTTCCCACAGTTATATTATTTTGGGAGTTGTTTATTCCTTATGAATGAATTTAAGTAAGACCTGAGAGATGAAAAAGAATTCCAAAATTAGATTCAATCTATTTCAATAAAATGACAATTTTCTTCAACACTTGTACTTGATAAATATATATTTAAATAGTTTCAAATAATCTAAGCATAAAATTTAGATGCATATTTAGTGACAGATTTTGTTTTCAATTTAGGAATATAATTTTTAAAACGTACAAAAAGTTTTATATTCATTATTCAAAGTCAACAGGATTTTACAAATGTCAGGACAGACTACTCTCCCAAAAAAATTTGATCAAGACACATAAATTACACATGCCAATGAGAACATTTCTATCAAATATTGCTTGTGAGTAGGCCTACCATGCAAAGTATCTTCTATACTACATATATTATACGCTTCTGGAATGATACAGCCTTAGAATTTCAACCACATGCAAAAACCTCTCATCTAATGAAAATTTCTGAGGCTAAACAAGAAAGTGACAGTAAGAAGCTGTTTAAATTTAGATCATCATATTTATGTTATAATTTCATTATCTCTATTATTCATTGTAACTCTATTATAACATAGGGGCAGCCTCCTGACTAATAGGCAACCAATATAGAATCTAGGAGGCAATCTATAAGGTAGTCAATGGGAAGATGAGAACATTCCATTCCACAAGACTTCTGTGGAAAGGTTACAAATTCAAATGCCTATAATGGCCAAATAACATTTGTTAAAATATTTGTAATTTTTAAGAAAAATACTTGAACATAGGTACATAGGTAGTATGATGTGTAAGTTATACCCCAGATGAGTTAATTTGCTTATATCAGCCTCTCATCCTCTAAGGTAGTTAGTTAGCATTTAATCAGAAAGACCTAAGACGGCTACTTTAAGTACTTCATGCTATCCATATACATATAAGGTTTTGCTATTTAGCAAAATAAAGATCACAATATTCTTGTGAAAGCATTGAAATTCATATTTTGCAGATTGCCTAAAATATTTGTAAGAGATGTTTTTTATGACACACCTCACATTCTCTCAGCTTCATCTCTAATTCTAGCAACCACTGCAATAAACACTCCATGCAGTTTCCATGTAGTTTATAAATATCAACATTTTACCAAATTTTATATGCCTTTTATTCTTTTTAAATTTGAAATATGAGCAAAGTATATTATATATCAAAAACGTATAGCCATTCTTAGCAGACTGGTAATCTGTGAAACATTGATTTCTGTTAGGTGTTACTGTTTTCCCCCTGTGCTCAAATAGGTTAAGAGAGTACTACTTAAAGTAGATTAATTAATTACCAGACAACACTGAAAAAATGGCGTTGCTAGTAAATCATCTAACACAAAAACATCCCAGCACAAATGGTATCCCAGCCCCATTGTTTGCTTCTTGCTTGACCACCTGGGGGATTAACTTACTTTTTATGAGCTTTCTTTGCAGAACTGGAAAAATATTGACCAAACAGAAAAGGGCATGTACTCTCTCCTTCTTTCAGCACCTACCAGATCACATTCCAAGAAGTCAGAGAAGACCAGCCTAACAGAAAACAACTGTTCTGGAAAACAAACTACCTTATGTTATCATTTCACAATAACAAGTGTTCTGCTCTGTAAAATTCCAATAAAAGCCCAAGCTACTTATCCTTGGGCCAGCATCCCTTCTTCAGTTAATGCTGCACCCTTTCTTCCCTTGGAAAGTAAACTTTTTGATTCAAAACCTATCTTACTCTTTGAGCCAAGAATTCTTTCTCAGTCCATGGTACAAACACCTCTACCACAGAACACCCACCCACCTCCACCCACAAACCACAGAACATTTAATGTGTGAAAGAATATTATGACTATGGAAAAAAGAGACTCCACAAAATGTATGTTTATATTACTCACACCTAGAAAAATACACATAGACAGGAGGAAGCTAAATACACATAGACAGGAGGAAGCTAAAGCCAGGTTTTAACATGATAATGTAAACAAAAAATAAAATCTGAGCATGCCTCCCACCAACTGAATGGATCTTCACTTGGCCAAGGCGATCCTCCAAAACTGTAAAAACTGAGTTCCCATCATTGATAGGAAAGGAGGTCATACACGCCTCAATTTACCTCCACCCTTTTGGAGTTTAAGCACAGCTCACCAACATTAATGTTAAAATAGAGATCTAAGACTGACAAAACAGACTCTTTGTGACAGTAAGATACCAAATTATAAATAAGGCCTAAGGTCATGCAAATCAAGGGTTAAGTTACACCTGCAGGCCATCAGTCTTGCTGTTTTGACTCACTTGGTGTATTGAGGATTACTGTTCAACCTGACTCTAGCATGGCACCGCATGACAGATAACAGACCCCTCTGTCACATTGTCTTGAACATTCCTTTCTATTGACTCCAAGTTTTTGGCAAAGCATAACTCTTTCAACCAAAGGCCAACTAAGGAATCCCTAACCCCACCTATGACTTGTAAGCCCCCTCTTTAAGATATTCTGCCTTTTGGAGGCAAACCAAAGTATATATCCCATATATTGATTTATTATTTTACCTACAATTCTTGTTCTCTTAAAATGTATAAAACCAAACTGTAACCTGAGTGCCTCAGGTGCACTTTCTCAGGACCTCTTGAGACTGGTGTTTTTCCAGGATGCGGTCACTCATATTGGCTTGGAATAAACCTCTTTAAAATATTTTACGGAGGTTAGTTTTTCCATTAACAGCAATCTATATCTGGTTTCTAGTTTATAAATGCTCAACAAGAGCAAATGCTGCATTGATAAATAAAAGAGAAAAAGCAAAGTGTTATGTGTTTTCTCCCTATATTTATAATTTTATAATTTTTATCTTTATTGTCAGGAAAACAAAATGATTCACTTAGGTTAGGGTTTTGGCCACCAATATCTTTATCAACTGCAGAAAGATTTTGTTATGCTCTTCAGGATATAAAATAGGAATCTTCCCTGATTAGTTTTTCCAGGAAACTGAAAATGATTTTCTGAACATATTTATTTCTCTCTGGCACAGCACATGATTTCTGAATAAGGATGGAATCTACTTGAATCCTTCTTTAGAGCACTTGTGTACTGAAGATAATGAAAATATTTCCCTATAAAATACACTTCTTTGACATATTTTATGATGGTTCTTCAAAGGGTCTACAAACAGAAATAGCCCTGCAAAGTTGTCTTGTTGGGGAGATTTGCATCTGTAGAGAATGGGCATTAATGCAGCCAGGCATTCTCAGGACAAGAGGGTTTCTCTGGTCCAATCTAGGAAAGATTAACTGTGAGTTTGACATTGTTAATGGTCTGAAAGAAACATTTGCTATCTATTCTCTCTGAGAGTTGCTACCTATTAGGTTACAGCTACATAAGAAGAACACCTTTGTGGGCTGGGTCTCCCCCCCTTCTTGCTCTCCTATAACCTGTTTTGCAACTATAGCCCATACTGACAGGATCTAAGCTCCTATTCTTTCTGCAACCTTAAGATGGTATACAAGGTTATGAACACCAATGGAGTGCTAGGGGCACCAATCTGTGGTTCTCTGTTGTATTTATGTTAATACATTCATATGTCTTTTCTACAATTAATCTCCTTTTGTGAGTTTATCTTTCAGTGAACCCTCTGAGGGTGAAGGTAAAGCTTTCCCTTGGCCTTTACAGTACCTACCTTTTCCAGGCAGTGATCCTGGAGTAGCTCAAACAGAACAATGAGGTTACAACTACCGATTCTTACCAAAAACAGTGCAGCAAACAAAAAGTCAGTGAATGACAGAAGTTCTCCTCACTTTGCAGGATCAAATTGAGAAAAGAAAAGAACTTTAATCAGAGAAATACAAGTCCTTTTAAATTATCAGGACCAGAGAAACATTGAAATGAGACAGCAGCCCTGTCCTCCTTTCTCTCTTGAGCTATGTATTCATCTGTTGAAAGTGGTTGATATTGCCACAAGTAGTTGTAAAGTAGCAATTCTTCATCAGACACTATAATCCAGACCATATACCTTAACAAGGTATAGTCAATCACTAATCAATGTTATTTCTATAAACCAATGAGTATTCCACCAATGTGTAGCAATCCACTCTCTGTCTCCTCCCCCTCCCCCTTTGCCTTTAACCACTTCGGGACCAGAGTCGACTAGTCGACTATGATAGCCACAGATAAACGCCCACAACAACTTTAGCAGACAGCCGTGATATGACTTTTCTAATTTTTCATTTATCAAAATAAAATTGTGAACATTTAAAACTAATGTAATGAAAACATATATGTAAATGTTACCTAGTCTGATTTACATTACAAGTAAAGCTGCCTGTAAAGTAAAACAAGTTTTCAGTGCTTTAAAGCTTTCCTCATCACACAAGAGCAAACGCATTCGTTGTCAATACACAGCACAAACTACTGTGCGGACTATGAGTGCAGGCTGTGGGCAAGCTTTCCGCCGGTGAGTGTGGTACCGAAATGGTTAAAAATCCACTTGTAAAAAAGGTTTAATAGAGCTCCTATCTAAGATTACCTGGGTCTGAATCTTCTGGGCAACTGTCTTTAATTTGGATCAAGTAAACCCTTTAAATTATATTTTGTGCCTCAGGCACTTCTTTTTAGATCAACAAAGTTAATTTTTACCACATCTCATTTTTTCTTCCTATTGACACCTTTCTGAATGGTGCAACCCTCTACTAATTTTCTTTTCAAACTTCCCTAAAATGGAACTGACTAGGTTTCATGTGGCCCTTAAGTAATTGATGTTTACATATTAAGAAAATGATTTTCTGATATAATGAATTTACTAAAATAGAGGTTCTATTTCTGGAGAAGCCAGGGGAGGATTATAAAGATAGCTACCACATTTAGCTATCTTTGGTAATGTGGATGAAAGAATTCAATAACTCCACAGTTTTGTTTATTTTCCCCCGTGTTTTGCCTTTTTCTTCACCCAAGTCTCCACTTTGTTTAAGTTCTAATAGAGCTGTATGTACATTTGCCCCTGAATATGCTAATTTATCTACTTGAAGATCTACTCAAGAATATTGATGTGATAACGCATATTTAATACCTTACAGAACTGTAGTACGCAATCCAACTTTGATATCTATCATGAACTCTTTAAATAGATGTACCTGTTGCCATCTCTTAGAGTAAGGAAATTAATTTGAATGGATCATTGGACCATTTGTTTGGTCCAATAATACAGCACTCTAAACCGAAGTTGCCTGAAATTAATCTAGTGTTTCCACAAGGCTCCATCCATTTTCTTTATTATCTTTTGTAATTTAGTTGCTTGTATTGTAACAGACAAGTAAATTTAATAGTCTAACAACAAATATATATCCAATATAATAAATTATTCTCTTTGTAAGAAAGTATAGACATAACATTACATTATTATTTTTAGAACAATGAGACAGTTATTACAAAAAGACTCATTACCTATGGCAGCACGTAGTTTATAAACTGTTATGATACTCCTCAAATTAAAAAGGCATGTTTTATTTAAAGTTAGCATCATATTATGCTTGTCTTTCTCATAAATTACCATTTGTAATGCTTTCTAGTATGAAGTTTCCAGGTATTTTCTCATTTAAAAAATTAAACTGGGGTCATTTAATTTAAATATTATTTGTACCAAATGTTGCTTGTTTTGTAACATGATAGATAAACTGGTGGCTCCCTGTATCCACAGACACCTCCCATATGGAGAAGCTGTTTTCTTCATCCCACAGTGTCTAACCCTGGCACTTTGGGTGTTGCAGCTATAGCCAAGTTCAGACAGCCTACTGGGTAATTGCAACTCAGTGGCCACTGTCTGCATGGATGAGTTCTTACTACGACATCACAGATGGCTGGAAACAGATTCGCTGACTGTAAGAATTAGCAGAACACCACTCATTGTGACTTAAAATATTTTACAAGAGAAATGATAAAGTAAATAGCTGGATCTAATAATTATTTAATTTCCAGACATTCATATTATAAACACAATTTTTAAGTATCTATAATATTAAAATTATTTAACTTAGTAAATGTCAGATTTAAGGAAAACTTTTATAAAGTCTGTACTGAATCTAGGTTGGATCGGTGGCTCATGCCTGTAATCCTAGCACTCTAGGAAGCCAACGTGGGAGGATCATTTGAAGTCAGGAGTTCAAGACTAATCTGAGCAAAAGTGAGATACCATCTCTACTGAAAATAGAAAAAATTAGCCAGACAATTAAAAATAGAAACAAAAAATTAGCTGGGCATGGTGGAGAGTTTCTGTAGTCCCAGCTACTTGGGAGGCTGAGGTAGGAGGATCACTTGAGCCCATGAGTTTGAGGTTGCTGTGAGCTAGGCTGTTGCCACGGCATACTAGCTTGGCCATGGCACACTAGCTTGGGTGACAGAGTGAGACTCTGTGTCAAAAAAATAATATAAAAAAATAAAACAATAAGTAGACCTCATGGCATAGCAAGAAAGTAATTTGAATGTTAGGTCTGGATAATAGGAACTGATTCCCACCCCACCTACATCCAGCATGTCTCCTTCCAACCCCAAAGAGACAAAGTAGCAAAACTGATTGATCTGGGTCCCAAGACTGTGAAAGCCTCCTCATGGCCCGCTGAGTCTACCATTAGGTGGCAAGATGCTGCACAACCGAGTAAGAACTGTGCTTGCTCTTGAGAATACACACTTGGAATCTTGTAGAAGTTGGATTTTATTGCTGTTTGGTTTAATTTACCTATCTGCTTACCCCCCATAAAGAAGCAGTAACATTCAAATTAATTTCTTGCTATGCCATGAGGTCTACTTATTGTTTCAGTCTAGCTGGTCAGCCTGTGGCCCGTTCTTTACAAATTGCTTTTCTTCAGTGGCTTTTCTTCAATTGCTTTTCTTCAATGGCAGATTCCATACTTTTCCAATTCTATTTATAATTATAAGTTGAAGTTGAATAACACTTGTAGTTAGAATATGTTGGCATTGTAGGCTTATAATTACTCTTTCAAACAGATTTGTCCTAAAATGAAAAGGTTGACTCTCAGTCCTATTTTATCTGAAGGTAGAAGAGCTCTCTGGTGTATGCTAGTCCTTTCCACTTCAACCACCATGTCTTTGCTCCATGCTTTTTTTTTTTTTTTTTTTTTATGCTTTGTAGTTATCACATTCTCAATTTAGTTTCCTTTCAGCAATATAGGTAGACATAAAGAGCTTAGATTTCCCTGAGAAATTTTACTTTCTCTTTTCTGAGAACGGCTGGTTCTTTCTATGGGTTGGGAGACAACTAGTTGGAACAAAGACATAGTATAGCTGTTTTTGTCAGTAGTCTTTTAATTATTCTGATCATTATGCTTGCAGTCCATTTCTCTCCACACTCCACAATGTTTGTCTATAATTTGGTTATTATCACACAAAATATGGGCTATGATTTCTTCTGCTCTGTATTCACTAATATATCACATTTGTGTTCCATTTATCAGGAAGGAATTCAGCAAATTTTCATGCTACTTTTGATACCTATTCCTCTAAATTTTCAATGAGATTTGTGGACTTTATCTTTCTTTTGGCACAACTTACATCAATAGAATTTTAGGAAGTAAATTCATGTGTTTTGTCTATCATCTTGAGCTAGAAGTCATCTTTTCCTAAACTTAGCCATCATCTATCCATTATCTATCTGATGCTCATATACTTTGAATGTCAAAAAACAGAGGACTCCCACATAACATTTACTGTTCTTTGAAATTTAAAATTAATTATTAAAAAGCTCACTCTATGTAAGAAAATTGAGAGAATTATCAAGTTATAACAAGGCGGAAGAATAGTTAATTATTTTTACTATTTATTTCATATCAATCTCAAACTAAGATGAGCCATTTGGTAGCGAACATCAACTAAAGTAGTTAATATTTGAGTATGTAGGCATTAACTTTAATTAATAGTGGATTTTTACTTAGAGCCTAAGAGTAATTAGAAAATATCATATAATAATTATTATAAGAGGATATCTTCAGGCTATACTTATAATTCTAGCTCTCTTGCTAGTTCCATCACATCTTCAGTTACTTCAGCTACTAAAGTCTTGAACTCTTCAAAGTCATCCAGGAGGATTGGAGTCAACTTCTTCCAAACTCTTGCTGATGTTGCTATGTTGACCTCCTCCCTGAATCATGAATGTTCTTAATGGCATCTGGAATAGTGAATCCTTTGCAGAAGGTTTTCAATTTACTTTAGCCAGATCCATCAGAGGAATCACTATTTATGGTATCTATAGTCTTAAAAAATAAATTTCTTAAATAATTAGAGTTGTAAGTCAAAGTTGGATACTCCTTTATCTGAGGGTTAAAAAATGAATGTTGTGACAGCAGAAATGAAAACAGTATTAAATTCCCTGTATATCTCTATCAGAACTCTTAGGTAGCCAGGTACATTGTCAATGAGCAGCAATATTTTAAAATAAATCTCTTTTTCTCATCTGTAGGTCTCAACAGTGGGCTTAAAATGTTCAGTAAACCATTCTGTAAATAGATGTGCCATCATCCAGTCCAGGCTCTATTGTTCCATTGGTAGAGCATAGGCCGAGCAGATTTAGCTGAATTCTTAAGGACCCTAGAATTTTCAGAACAGTAAATGAGCATTGGCTGCAACTTAAAATTACCAACTGCATTATCCCCTAGTATAAAAGAGTCAGCTTTTGACTTTGAAGGTTTGAAACCAGGCATTGACTTTTCATCTCTAGCTATGAAAGCTTTGAAGCCAGGAATTAACTTTTCATCTGTAGCTAGATGGCATTTTCTTGCAAAAGTGGCTGGTTTGTCTACATTGAAAATCTGTTGGTTAGTGTAGCCACTTTAATCAATGATCTTAGCTAAATCTTCTGGATAAACTTGCTGAAGGTTCTAAATGAGCACTTGCTGCTTTACTCTGGACTTTATGTTATAGAGATGGTTTCATTTCTTAAACCTTATAAACCAACCTCTTCTGTCTTCAATCTTTTCTTCTGCAGATTTCTCACCTCTTTCAGTGTTTATAAAATTAAAGAGAGTCAGGGCTTTGCTCTGGATTAGGTTTTTGTATAGGGAATGTTGTGGTTGCTTTGATCTTCTTCCTAGAATACTCAAATCTTCTACATATCAACAATACACTGTTTTGCTTTCTTACCATATGTGTGTTAACACTTTCAATTTTCTTCAAAAACTTTTCTTTTGCATTCCAACTTGATTAAGTATTTGGCACAAGAGGTTTAGCTTTTGGCCCACCTCAGTTTTAGAAATGCCTCCCTCGCTAAGGTTAATCATTTTTAGCTTTTGAATTAAAGTGAGAGACGAGATTTTTCCTTACACTTGAACAATTATAGATCATTGTGGGGCTATTTCAATATTGGCCTAATTTCAATATTGTTGTGTCAGAGAATTGGGAGGCCCGAGCCTAGGAAGACAGATGAGGGAATGGCTAGTTGGTGGAGCAGTAAGAACATATACAACCTTTATTGATTATGTGTGCCATCTTATATAGGCATGGTTTATGGTGCCCCAAACAATTACAATAATAACATGAAAGATCACTGATCAGAGATCCCCAAAACAAATAATAATGAAAAAGTTTGAAATATTGTAAGACTTAATGAAATGTGACATAGAGACATGAAGTAATAATGACACCAATTGACTTAGTCAACATAACATTGACTCAAATTTTCAATTCATAAAAATGCACTGTGAAGTACAATCAAGTGAAGTGCAGTAAAATGAGGTATGCTTGTATCTAGAGATTTTCTGTACCATATCTGCTGCAAATAAGTTCTCCTCTCCTCCCCTGTATATCTATCCTTTCATTTCAAATATCATATCAAATGTCAAGTCTTTCATTAAACTGCTTTTAAAATTTCAGCCAGATCTGAGGATCTCTGCTTGAAAGCCCACAGTATTTTGATCTGTGTTGTGACTCTCATTTTGCTCTTCCTTTTATTAAACATGTTTTTGTACTTGCCTGTTTCTTTTAAAAAATTCTTCTATCAGTGCACTTCCTTTTCTTATCTAGTTTCTATCCTACAGAGTATTTATTTTAGTGTCCTATATATTATAAGCATTTAAGAAATTGCAATCAAAATATATACTTATAATGTTCAAACTTTTTTCCAATATGCACATTGTACTTACCACAAACAAAAAGTACAAAGGATTAGATTGGCTGATTAAACAATAATTTCTTCTGATAAGAACATCTACTTATAAAATAGCCACACACACAACTCCACACACAAAGAATACTATAGAACTAAAGGCTAAAATCACTCTCAGAAAATATTTCTTTTCTATTCACATTATAGTGATTATGTTTAAAATTATGATCTGAGTTAATGAAAAAAAATTCTGGGATAAAACTAGGAAACCACAGGCCTTTTTCTGCTGTATCTTGTTATGTCAATTTTGGCAAAATTCCCTAATCTCTCTTTTTTTTCAATTTTCTCATCAAGGAAATGGAATAAATTCTCTCTTTGCTATAAGCCTGTAAAGTTGTTGCAATAATACATTGTGCTAATTATTTAAAACTTCTTTGAAGATTAGTAATCTAAAAATACAAGTTTTATTATTAGTTTTACATGGGGATTTATTAGCATGTAAAATTTTTCTTTGGGACTAGTGGCAATTTCAACAATGAAATACTAGGAGAATAAGAAGGCATCATTATTCATTTAAGTTATAAAACTTAATTTCCAGGCTGATATAATTAATATTTAGGAGTAAGGATAGCCCAATTTATTGGTTGGCATAAAGAAATACTACATCGCAATCAATGTTTCTGAATATGTAATTATGAAAATATGTTTAAACAATAGGGCATCAAAGTTGTTTTGTTTTTTTCATGTCTAGATTAAATTTGTTTTATCTTGATTAAGCATGGGTCTTCATCAGTCTGCAAGAACCCTGCAAGATTTGCTAGTGTCCCCATTGTTAGGGCTATCTATATTTTAAACGTTAGCTTTAAGGCATCCAGCCATTTATCTCATTTAAGCAAATCTAATAACATATGTTATATTAATAGATTATATTAAAGAGAATAATTAAAATAATAATGTAGTCCAACTAGCTGAAATTCTAATCAACATTATATCCTAAGTACAACATTTTATGTAACCTCAGTTAGTACCAGATTCTGAAGTGTTTTCTTTGGTCTCTCTCCTCAGAATCTTTTTATTCTCTTGAGTTTAATTTAAATCCTTGGAGGCTTGCCCCTGCTTGCATATTCAAATTATTCTCTTTCCTCTCCGGGCTTGCAGGTGGTTCTTAGTCTATTTTTGATTACTGATGTCTTTGATAATCTAATGAATTATATGAATCTAGTGTATTCTATCTTTACAAATATGCTTATATATTTATACATATACAATTCTGCATACAATTTTACATGGCTCCAGATCTTCTGAAGCCCATCCATGTTCTCTCTAAGGGACTGCCGATCCTACGTTAAAAGGCTGTGCTCAGGACCTGCAAACTCTTTTTTGAGACTATTTTTCTTTGCCAATTCCTTTTTCTTTATCCTTATAGTTCATTCCACACACAGTTTCAATTTTTGATTTCAATGTTATCAGTCTCCATGAAATGAACTCCTTGTCATTGTGCCTTGTTTCCTCCTGATCATTTCTATTACTGCCTATCACTAGCATTAACATTATTTGTTACCTCTAGCAAAAAAAATTTTTTTTGAAAGATTTGATGTAAGTTCACCATTCAGAATAATTCAAATTAGAATTTTGGAAAGCGCTTGTATTAATAAAAGGTGAAACCAAGGCAAGATGGATAAAATAAATGACAGGTCTTCTGTTGACTTCATTTTTCTTGTATATTTGTCATGATCTCTTGACCATGGCTATATACCTAGATTTCACATATTACTCATTTCTATTTATCTTATCTGAAAACTGAGTTTATGTACTCAGCTGTATTTGATATTTAGCAAGTATGGATTTAGAGTCTAATATAAAGCAGTAGGTATGATACTCAAATTTTATTTGATATGAATCTTAACAGCAACACTATCTAGCACATTATGAGAAGGAAAGTAGACACATTTATTTATAAAATTTAAAACACTTATTATAAATGACAAGGGCTTAATAAGTATTTCACTGATATCGCACAAACATGAATTGCTTAATTGTTCAGAGATACATGTTGGATGGGAAGTTGTTTATTCCACCTATTTTTACCTCCAAAGAAAAATATTCATTTTGAAGCCAGAAATGCCAGAATAAGTATTTTACAGTATAAATGATCATTTTTAATAGATAAATAGATATGATAAAGTTTTTTTTTTTTTTTTATGAAGTTGTTACTTGGGGAGAAGTGAAATCTATTTTGAAAGTCACTTTCAATTTGATGATTTCACTTCTGGTCAAGGTTTCCAAATTCCATTATCTTGCCTTGTGCATAAATCATGCAATCTAGAATTATTGGCTTTTACAAACACATGTATTTTATTTAGGAGTGTGAGAATGAGTCATTCTTTAAAAATAGCTGGATGCTTTTTATAAGATGAGCTATGAATTGTTACTACCTGATTGGAGATGGGAGGGGAGGAACAATGAATAAAATGTAAAGTGGATTTTGACCGTGCAAAATGTTTTGGTACTTTAGACCTTCAGTGTTTGCAGTTTTTAAATTCATGAATTCAAGTAGTCACAAGTAAGCGTATGTGATCATGTAGTAATTTGTCATTTTACAGAGATATAAAATTAGGAGTGTGGAATTTATAGCAGATATGGGTGTGGAATTTATAGCAGATATTGAAGCCAGCAGTAAGTTTAGCATTTGCTTCTCAAGCCAATTCTTGCTGCTCCCTGGTTAGTAAGATTCCAGTTTTTTTTCTTTTAGTAGGAGGAAATTATTTGGTATCCTAGGAGTCACATATTTAAAGATAAGAGATTCTCAGGCATGCTCCCTGAATGTCATAGTGTATTATAATATCAGCACCATCTTCTCTAAATTCAATCTGGGAAGAAAAACTAATCAAGCCAAATTGAGAAAGACTGATATAGGAGGATATACATAGATGTTCAGCATTACCTATCAATTCCATATTTTAAAGGGTATCAAGGAGCAAAACACTGGGCTAAGTGGAAATTATCTGCATTTTCATGTGTTTCTTACAATGAAGGGAACACTCCTTCTCCCTATAATGTAAGGATGAGTTGAGAGAGTAATAGAGCCAAACAATAATTTTTTGAGTACTCATGAATGTTATGAAGCCACTTTTTCCTATCTTCTTTGTAATGTCTACTAGAAAAGCTAAAAAGAAAAGAATCATATTACATAATCTTATAATATTAATATAAATTCCAGTCACGTTAATTATTTGTAAGAATAGAATTAGCTACAGTTTATTTAATATATAATATATGCTAGGTGGGTGCAATCTAATGAGCTAGGTAGATTTTCAAAAGAGCTTCTAAGTATTATCCTTCATGAATATAGAAAATATCACAAAAATCCTTGTATTAAGCCCAAAGATGAATAAATGGCAAATATAAACATGATAATCAGATAACAGACTGTATTTCTTCAATTAAACAAAATTAACACTTTTAAATTACTGAAATGAGAATACAATAACACGAAAATCACAACAGTAAAAATTTTCACTGAGACTTTTATTCTTTTAATCAATGGTCAATCCATGCTAGATATCTGCTAGGTGATAGGGATGTAGTGAAGAAAAAGGTTTTACTTAAAGTCTAGTTGAGATAAAAAGAAGAAAGCCTCACTAATAAGTCAGAGTGATCATGGCTACAACAGAGAATGTACATTTTACTTTGGTAGGTCTGAGTTTCTGGAGGCTCCTGAAAGCATATCTTCCTATGAGAATGATACCTAGACTAAAATCTGAAGTATCATCTCCATTCTATAGCTGACACTATTGTGACCAGAGAGCTTGACTAACACCTCCAAAGTTATACAGCTAATTGATGGCTGAAAAAGTATTTGAATTCAAGTATAGCATTCAGCTAATATTATGTCATTTACTTTGGCATAATTAAGCATACCAATATATATTATTCATTAACCAGACTGCTCTAAAACATAGAGGAAAAACAACATTGCTGCCTCTAGTCGACATTGCTTTTCCCAGTGAAGGTTTTGAAAAGAACTTAGACAATTCTATTGAGAATTAGACAATTCTATTGAGACAATTCTATTGAGAATTAGACAATTCTATTGAGAAAGGATCTTCATAATTCATGTCTAGCATACTTCAAGTTTCTCACTCTGAATCAGAAACATATGACCAACCACTCTTAAAGGACAGATTACCCTTATCTCCATGCACTGGCTGAGTTTCTATTTTATGTGGTCTTTGGGTCTGATTAGATGATGAAGCATTAGCTGATTGACATCCAAGAGTAAGGCAGTGTGGTCTCATTTCATGTCTATCCTGCCTTTCACTTTCAGATTGCAGAATTTCTAGATATGATCGAGAAGTCGAGGGCTAACTGATTTTCAGAAAGTTCTCCAACAAAGGACCTGTAAAGATCTAATATTGAAATAAGATCTGTGAAAAACTTTAAAAAAAAATAGTCCTTGCAAAAATAGAGAAAACATCATTAAGGAGGCTCAACTCAAGCTCAGGGAAAAGCAAAAAGTAAATATCAATATAATAATCAGTTAAACCAAAATTATATATTAGGGGATGATATGAAAATGCAATAGTCATAAGTATTCTTGAAGTGTTTGTTCATTTAACAAATACATTTGAGTGTTTACTGCATGCTAGCAATCTGCTCTGTGCTGGCAATGGAATAGGAAAAGAGATTGAGTTGAGAGTCCAGTGCAGGATTAAGAGAGGCAAACGGACAGTCAGAATAAAAGGGCTATAATGGAGTATAATTATTGTACTGACAAAATGTTTTTTTGTCAGGCATACCACCATGAAAAAAATGATATCTAAACTGATACTTGATTATAAGTAGGATTTATACATTTGAAAGATAGAGATCATTCTCTCAGTTTGGTGGAAAATCATGCATGAAAACAAGTGAAAAATGCAGGGAAGTCAAAGAACTAAAAAATATTTTATTGTATATGGTTAAACCATAACATTTGAGGGAAAGAGTAGCAAACTTTATGACAATTCATTGAGGGTATGATTTAGTTATATCATGTTTTAAGCCTAAGTACTTATCTCTAATGATTATTTTGAGCACAGTCTGATAAGTTTAATTATCATTTTTGTCATTTCTTGTATGTATGGTTCTGTAATAAAAGCTGTTATGCAAAGGGCAATGAAGAGCTCTTGAGGGGCTTTATAAGGGTGTATCTTAGTTAGATTTTCATTTTGGAACACTCTGGTTTCAGGATGGATAATAAATTAGAGCAGAGCATGATTGGAGAAAGGAAGCCAAGGTAGGAAGCTGAATGGAAGAAATACAGAGAGCCTGATATAGTATGGTCACTGGATGATAAAGCAAAGTGAGTAGATTTCAGAAAATTATAGGAAATATATAGGAAAATTATAGGAAATAAAGCAGACTTGACTAAGTGACTAATTCAAGGATGACCAAAGTTCAATGTCTTGGTTCAATGTCATGGCTTGGGTAGCTGGATAGATGAAAGTAGACAAGATGAATAAAAGGAAACATCTTCTGAGTTCACTTTTTACAAGTTGATTTGAATGATCTGTGGATAATGCAAGATGTATTTCCAATAACGATTAGCAGGACATAGAAGGTCCAACAAATTTGAATTAAAAAATAACCCTCCATAAGAAAATTGCATTCCATTACATAATATTTTATTTAAAGACGGTGTCAGACCATTATATAAGATTATTTCGATAAAATGTTTTTTAAATATGGGCAGCCTCCAAACTGCCTTTCCTTTTATATACATCCACATTCAGCTTATTCCTTCTCTTTTAAGAAAGAAAAAGTTCAATGAATTCTGGGAAAGGATCTTTTTCAAAATCCAGACAAATATTTACCAGACATTTTCAGATATGTCTGAATCCCAACTTTCTATGAACTAGTATACTTGATATGTTAACAAACAAAACCATCAACTACAACTACAGTCCAATATGGATATTTTGATAGGTCATATAAAGAAACTGTCAGTTATAACTAATATATTGTATGCTTCTCAAAAGTCTCAAATTGTCTATTGCATGCAGAGCTATTTTCTTCACCTTTTTAAAAGGCTTTATTACTTAATTTATGACACTCAATTTCACTGAGGTTGTTTGTATTAAGATTGCCAGTAATCCTTATCAAATATGATTCTTTGTCACTTCTTTCTTTACCTTTTATTAATAGTAGTATGTGACACAATTAGCCACTTTATGATACATGGAATTTTACCCCCTCCCCATGATTTCTGTGGTGTTTCTCTCTCCTTTTGTTTCTCTCCAAACCCACTGGCTGCTCCTACTCAGGTTTCTTCAATTCTTCTCTTCTTCTGATTAACCTATAAATATTGGAGTGCTCCAGGGAACTTTATTTTTATTTTCTACCTAAATGATCTTGTCCAGATCCTTAGCTCTAAATAAGTTTTACCTGATGATGGTGTGCAAACCTTTTTTCTGATAGTCATTAGCATGTGTAATAGGCATTTCTAACTTTAAAACAATATGTCCAACACAGAAATCTTGATCTTCCCCTCTTAGTAAAAGGTACCACTTCCCGTTGATGCTTTATTGATATCGCAAAAAAAAAAAAAAGTATATTCTGAGAATTTCTTTTTTTCTTCTGTATGTGAAATTTTGATGTTTTTATGACTTAACAAAATTACTTGAAAAGAGCCTGACTTAAATGTGTGTGATGTAATAAAATAGTAATTTTGACAAATACTCTCAAAAGTTCAAAAAACCCCACTGTTTCCTAGTCGACATTGTGACAGATGACATACCAGAAAACTTCTCATCATAGAAATAAAGACACTGCAAAGAATGACAGTTTCTACTTAGCTAATTGACAACCAGGGACATAAATACATCAAAAGAAATACATTATGATATTACTCAAAGGAACACAGTCTGTTAGAAAATGTGCAATGTTTATTAGTTGAAAATGAGAATGCATTTTTGAATTATAACATTGAACATTTGGTTATCTCTTATAAATAAAAACACTAGCTACAAAAATGATTATCCAATTGAAGGCTAATAGGCAGTAATGATGAGAAAAAGAAGGTCTTTTGTTGAGGTACTTAAAGTGTTCCTGTTTAAACAATGTAGCAGAATTGTATGCATTATATTCAAAGATGACTTAAAATTATAGCAAAATGTCATTGTATATTTTAGTTTTGTAATTAATATTTTCATTCAAGTATAAAAAGCATATTTCAAAAATCTTGTAGAAATCCCATGGGTGTCACAATTTCCAATATTGTTTTTTCTTGTAATAAATATAATGGATATTCAAAAATAAATTGCATTTTCTCAAATAAAAATTATCTGAGAAGACTATAACTATTAATAAGAGGCTCACCCTTGAGTCTCATGATGTGATATAGGAAATGAAATAAAATTAAAAATATATGTTTGTATTTGTACTTGTCTAAATATTGAGTAGGAAACTCTTTATCTTTTACAAAGTAAAAGAATTTTTCTCCTGAATATTATTTTTAGCTAATTGTAACATTAAGAAAGGAAGAGAACACATTGTCTTTGAAAGCCTGCTCTATGGTTTATATTGTGCTACATACACATTGCTCTGTTCATGACAAAATATTCAAAAGTCTGAAGTAAAATGAGAAAAAAATACATAAGTTAATGTTTTATAAAAAGTAAAATATGTTTTAAGTTTCTAATATTCTATCTTTATTCTGAGTTTATGTTATTTCCTGGTGTTACAGTGTTTTCATTTTATTATATGATAGCATAGGTAGTTGTGGAATTTGTTTTGTTCTCACTTGAAAAATATAGAAATCTTACATGAGTCTCTGGAGGCTTTAGAAAGTGTTACGGTTTCATGGAATGTTGAATTATGGGAACTATGATTGGCACTCACAAGTTCCCTTTATATTATTTACTATTTTTTTCCAATAAAATGGATGATAAATTGAAGCTCAAAGAAATAATAAACTTTACTAAGGTCGCACAACTAATAATGAAGAGGTAATGGCAAATTCAAAGAGGAAACAAATTGAAATCAGCTGGGCTTTGATGAATGACTCCATCAATTACCATTGATTGAAATACTTGAGGGTATTATTTTCTCCCTTAGAAAAATAAAATCATCTTTGAAGAGGGTACACAGAATAATTTATTTCATTTTATTTCTTAGAGTCAGTATATCATATTGAAATGTGACACCTCATCTGCTATCCATAGAAAGGTCCCTTCTTATTTCTGTCAAAGCTGGAATTTAGAGGTTAGATGGTGTGGTAAGTATAAAATAATGAAAGGTAAAAGCTGGAGTTGGGGAGATTCTGCTTTTGAAAAGTGTAGATTGATTGTCCTTCCTCAAGAGAGAAACCAAAGATGGGTTTCATAAATAGAAAATACGTCATTAAAATAAGAAGAGTCATGTTACAAAATGAGAAAGGCCATATGTAAGGTAAATAGCTACTATTTAAGCTAAATCTAAGAACCATGGTGACCATCACCGCAGAGGACAAATATGTAATCAGTGGAAGTTCAAGCCTCAGGTAAGTGTGGTGAATGTGACAATCAGTCAATGATGGATAGGAAACTGTTGTTTGTTAGGGAACCTGTGGTTCTGGGCAAAAAATCCTGTCCTGAGAGACTAAAAACTTGAAAGTCAGTCACAGGGCACAGAAAGAGAAATCATTGAGGTACTACAAACAATCACTGTTTAACTCCCACTTAGGGAGAGGACTGCTCAGAGCTTGGGACAAAGGTTATGGTGAAGCATAGCACTTGCAAGAGAGGAAGAAATGATTCTCCTAGTTCCTAATTTGGAGGAGTAGTTCTTAACTGATTTTCACTTTAGCATTAGCTGGATTCTTATCTCTCTTTCTTTTTTTCTCTTGGTAATTTTTTCTTTTATTTTTCAAAATACTTGTACATAGAGAACCACTCACTTCTATCTATTTATTACCTCTGGATAGAAGGCAGTTATGAGCTATTAGAACATCCCTTTGGTAATTCTGATGTGCATCCATTGCTAAGAATCCTGGGAGCGCTACAGGCCAAGTGAACTAAAGAAACCTTTTAAAAAACAATCAAGACATTTCAGAGCACAGTGGGAATAACCTTTAACATGTGGGAAGTAGATTACATTGATCTATTGTGATTATATTCTTGGATTAAAGACTTCTGGTAAATAAGGTGCAATATATAATTTGAAGAATAAGATGCAACATGTATTATTTGAAAAATTACTTAAGATACAGAAGGAAATTGGAAGTACTAATAGTGAAATGAGGAAGCAAATTACCTAGGTGATTCTATGTTAACTATAAATTCATCATTAAGTTCTACAGATTACAATTAAAATAATGGTATTCATAACTAACATTGCTTATTAACAAGTCCATCAATTTAGGTTATACGAGAAAAACTTTGAGAATGCAGTGAAGGGCAGGATATAATGTTTGTGAATGAGGTCATTTGGAAATAGAGCTTATAATTTATTGGTTGAAGGAGGAACCCTTAAACTTGTAATAACAAAATAACAACTGGTGAATGGTTATGCCAATATTTGAAGTGCACAAATTTTGAAGTGCACAAAAATTCTCAGGAAAGGATCTTAATGAAATGCAGATTCCGATTCAATAGGTTTACCGTGAGACCTGAGATTCTGCATTTCCAGCAAGCTTCCTGATGGTGTCATTGCTACTGGTCCATGGAATACATTTTAAGGAACTAGTCTCCAGTCTACCCCATCTAAATAAGAGACAATCTGAGTGAATATATGGGTCAGCAGGGAAAAGGAAAGGCATTCGTTTTATAGTTTTATATTAGCAAATCACTTTTTTCTTAGGTTGTTTAATAGTATTGGAGGCAAATTGTATAAAGTCATCCAGAGATGATAATAGGATTCCATAATTATGTACCTAGTGTAGCACCTTAATATCATGCTCTTCTATAAGGAATACAGCAAATAATCAGTACATAACATCATAAACACAAGGAGACATTTAATAAAGGAAATTTTAAAATGATCTCTTTTTTTGGAGTTTATGACAGCAAATTATCTTTCAAAGGTTAATTTTGTGATTTTTCCATGACACATGAGGCAAATTAATATCAAAATCAAAACTCTGGTTAGAAAAATGGTAAAATTTAGCATGTGTGTTGGGTAGAGTGAATTTCTTAGTTTGAACCAGAACTGCATTCATTGTAGCTAGCAGAAAATGTGGGTGGGATGAATGGCTGGACTTTAGTTTCATGTGTTTCAATCACTCTGTTAGGAAAGATCTCAGCTTTGTTTTAAAAAAAATTGCAGAAACATTGGAAGGTTGGACTATTAAGAGTTGTAAATATCTGACATTTAGAATGTATTCTGGCTCTGCTCACATATATCTATGCCTAAATAGGGTATAAGGGGATGCTATGTCAAGAATTTTAAAAAAATGGAAGACCCAAGAAATGATTTCTATAAAATGTCTGTATGACATCAGCAGGGCAAGATGTGAGCAGCACTAGTCCAAGCATGAACAATGGGATCAAAATGCAGGAAGTCCAGCAAGACGGTGGTCAATGGATTGGCAACAGAAGCTATTAACACTATCTATGGTTACAGTTACAATTTTGGTCCCCCTTAACATTGAGCATTGATGTTTCTTCTGTAAAACCCAATCCCATAAACCCTTAGATAATTAGATAATTCATAATCCTTAACAAGAGCAATAGAATACTAAAATAGAAGTCACATGTTAGAGTATTCATTATTGGAGCCCAATACCTCTTGATTGACAAAACTATTTTGGAGGAAGTTGGAGGAACTGTTTTCCTTACAAAATGGATGAGATAGAGCCACAAAAGAACTGCTTTGTAGCTGACACTGGTATCTCCAGAATAGCAGGACTGGGAAACACACATAAAAATTATTTTTAAAGTCTGAAGAACAAATGCACTTTATATGTGCTTTATTATACTTTTAACATTAAGGAACACCCTTGGAGACTTAAAAATTCTACATGAGAAGAGAGTGGGGAATTTTAAAAAGAATCTCCCCAATAATGGGTTTCAAAATCAAGAGTATGAACATAGACATTTTTTGTTCACAAATTTGTTCTTGAGAATTAAGTGTTACTGAACTTAAGAAAATATATTTCTATAGCCAAGAGAAAAGTACTGTGTGAGTGACATGATAACAGTCCCTGGGTTCTATGCCTGGGAAGTATTTACATACAGAAATTGAGTGAGGATAAAAAATGGAAAATCTTTGTAAGAAGCCAAAGCACGTTTCTGAAGAATTAATGGTCTTAATATTAAAAATTTTTTAAATCAGTCCACTGGGAAATCATGTTATAGCAGTGGACTCAAAGGCAATAGAACAATTTAATAAACAGCTTCTTTTATTTTAACATTTTTTGTTACTATAGAATAAAAATATAATATTTTTGCAACTTAATTTATAATTTATAATAATTCATCTTCATAATATAAATTATGAACATACAATTTTTGAGAAAAAATGAGAAATTTTATAGGACCATGTGACTTTATTTTCTGTAGTTACAAAGAGTTCTCAGACTTATTAGAGTTTGAACACATTTTTTATTACTTAGTTCCACTTTCTTCAATTGTGCTAGCAAACTTATAGCTTGCTTTTGGCAGTCAGGGGTACAGGACTGAAAATACAACATAAGATTTCTCCATTGATCAGATTTTCCTGTGACTCCACTATTATACCACTGGCGTCTCTGATAATAATTAATTGCCTATAGAATGCTTTATATTTTTTAGTTTCCCCACAAACTTTAAAAAGCTGACACTAACTTCCTACCAATGTTTTAAAATTACAATTAGAAACAAGGAAAATGGATATGGACTTCTTCCATGTTGTTTCAAGACATATCTTTCTCAAGGATGTGTCTCTCTTCCATCTGAGCTAAGAGAAAAAGCTGAGCTGTCAGGTGTCAGAGTAGCTGATTAAAGCAACAAGTCAAAAATACAAAAGTTACACCTTTAATCATTTACTATGATGGTATAAGGAAGAATCTAAAATTGGTAGAAGCACTAACTCACCTTTTTTTCCATCTTCCCCCATGGGACAGCACACCTAGCTGGAGACAAGTGGATCAGTGCAGTCTTTGGGGGGTGCTCTCACTGTTGAGGGAGCCCAGAACAAAAGGCTCAGGCAGTTGCATGGACTGTGAGGTCAAGGAGATGTCAAGGGAGAAGAGTTAGGTGTGGTCATGTACTGTATACTGAGTCAGAGGGGGGAAACGTGTCTTTCAGATTTCAACAGAGGTGCCTGGAGAACACCTCTGCCCAAGTCTTCAGATAAAAAATACCTAGGAATGAAGATGCCAGAGTTATAAATATAAATATAGAAGAAGGATGGGCATTCAAGGGGGCCATGACTCCCTTCAGGGAAAATAACACATTGACTGTGCACCAAGTCTTGGGCAGGGAGGACAGCTATCCCCCATGAGGCCTTCAATTGCCTGTGGTCAAGTCTGAAAAAACCAGGAGATGGAATTATCAGCATGGATCTCTCTATACTTGTAAGGCTCTTGGAGGAAAAAAAGCAATGGACTTTATCATATGATATTTTCTTAGCCTGATTTTATTTAACCTGTTATAACTACTCCTACTATTAATTTTATATATATATATATACATATACACACACACACACACACACATATATATATATATATATATATATATATATGTAATTTATCAGGGCCCAATGTCAAAATCAATATCAGGTCCCTTTCAGGGATTTCCCCAACAGGAAAGTGGACTCCGGAACATCTTCTGACCTGCCCCACTATTCTCTGCTTGACTAGGCTTGGGGACTTCAGGAATTTTGAACCTCTACTTCTTGACATCAGACAGAGACAGTGAGAGCCTGGTCAGCTTATAAATTCTCTGACCATCAACATTGAGAATTGCTTCTTCTTCTTCATATTTGTTTAAAAATCTTTTATCTTTCATGTTTGCTCAATAATGACATTGTATTCTTATTTTACCTCAATTTCTGTAAATACCTAACCAACATAACATATCCTAAAACACAATTATGACAATTTTACCTCAATTTTACCATACTTTTCTATATTTTATATTTTAACAGATGATTTTAACTAATATTAGCTATAAGTAATCACAAATAATAAAACTTTGAAATACATATAGAAGGTGAATATCCTCTAGGATCAACTTTTTTCCTATTTTAGTAATTTTTATGTATTTTCCACAATTAATATATTTATGAAAGGGATATTCTTTGTTTGATTTCACCATATTGGTACTAACAGAGTAATTAGATCTTCTAAAGCTGATTAACTAACCAAGACAGAAGACAACAAGGAATATGAAGAAACAAACTGATGTGAATAGATTTCGTTCACTGGCTGCCTTTTGAAGAATGTAGGAACTAATTCAGCCATGACAAGGTGATGATACCACACAGATTGAACGACAAAAGAGGATTCAGTAGATTCAAAATCCTGGGTGAATGTAAGATAAAAATCAATGACGTTATTGCAGTAATAAAATGTCAAAACACTACTGAGAAACTTAATGAGAGGAAACTAAAAAATACATACTTCATTGGGTCTAATTTTAAAAAAATTCAATCTACATTATACATCTTACAATTTTTTCTAATAATTTACTAAACAAACATTATTCATATAGAAGTATAGAGCTGATAGATTACAATTCTCATGAAATATGACTAAAGAAAAATGACCAGAGAAAATAAAAAAATTGAAGACTGAATGAAATGCTTAATTGACCATAAATTATAAATACTTTATTAAAAGACTAATTTTATACACTATACATTTGTGCTTTATAGTTCTTATTCTATGAATACTCACACTAGACTCTAACACATTTTCCACTTTAAAGTAGCTTTTTATGGTGGTTAGAATTGCAATGTGTGTAGGTATTTTGCACTACCTACTTGTGAAGGAATTCGTCCTTTGCCAATTTTAGTAATTACTCCTTTTCCTTTGATAAAACCTGAGTAGGCCTTGACATTGGTTCCCACTTAAGTCTACTCATTTTATAAGAGAAAACAATCTAGACAGTGCATTCTTCTTATTCCAAAAGCCCTTTGAAATTGGGTAAATGTCTAAGCCATTAAATTATACATAAGTGAATTTGATATGATCACATGCCCAGCTTTAATAAATAGTCTGTCCTTACCATAGGATATTTACCATTATCTTTTGTTTTGTAGTTTTCATCAAGATAGGAGTTATAGAATGATTAGAAATATATTTCTATTTTCAAATCAATATGAAAACATTCTGGGAGAAACCAAGTTATTGTGGTCAGTATTTGTGATTTTAACCTACATATGTAATATTATATAACATTACATATATTTGTCATATGCATATAAATATATATTTTATTTTTTTCTTTGACAAATATGTTATAGGATTGAGATATAGAATAACTACTAAATTTGGAAGAACCAGAATGAATTTTGCAAGCATAGCTCAGAATTTTTTTACTTTATTTTTATTTAATTAAATGATCAAAACCATTCATAAAATGAATAAAATACTTTTGAAAAACCCTGTGTGTGTGTGTGTGTGAGAGAGAGAGAGAGAGAGAGAGAGAGAGCGAGAGCAAGAGAACTGGAAAAGAATTTTAGATCCTTATTACTCAAAAAGCATGGTCCAGCTAGTACAGTCTTCATATAGAAATTTCCATTAATTGCAACTTCTGATTCAAACTGCATTTGATAGGTTTGGAGTGGGCCTGAGATTCTGCATTTTGTTTTTAATATTAATTCTGCCACCATTTATTTATCCATACAATTTTTCATAATACACTTAAATTTTGATTTTACCATCAATAAAACAGCAATGCCATTCATAGTTATTGATTTTTATAGTTGAAAAGATAACGTATACAAAGCACTCTGTACCTAGCTCACATTGGAAATTTATAAATAGTCTCTGGAAGGACTATGGAATTTGATATCCATGATCAGATGTTATTGAGGTAAAATCTACCTGGTATTCATATTTTCAAAATCAAATGAGATTCAGAGACATATGTGAGAACATTTTTCTTGAAGTCAAGATTCTCCCAGAAAACTTCAATTCTGAAGTAATTACATGCATACATTAAGAATTGCTGGAGAATTTGTTAAGTGACAGTTATGTGCTCTATAACTGACTGGGCTATTATGGCAGCAATCTCTTGTCTGGGAACATGGAAAGTCATATATGAATAATAAACTTCCAGAAGTAGTCCTTATTTTAAAAGGCCTTAATTATCATGTGTGGAATAATGGAATCCCATTAATCTCAAGCATCTCTGGTTAAAGTTATTGTTCAGATACAATTCCACTGACTGACCAAGAACATATTATCTCTCCAATACTCTCTGGAAGAGATATTCTAGTTTGTTATTCATAGCAAAGGAATTGATTCTGCATTGTGATAATTTTATAAATTATACAATTGGAAACTTACATAGGTATAAAATTAGTAATTCTAGATATTTGGCTAAAGCTATTGTTACATTGTAGACTTAACTTTCAGCAAAAAGAAACTCAGGTGCTTAGAAAGTACATATGAAATGATAAACTCATGGTTATTATTTATCATATCTAAATAAAAAGGCAAAAATGCTTGTGATATTGTATAGTAGCATTGATTCTATCTTTATAATTAAATAAACGAGTAGATTTTGAGCAATTATTTAGCTAACTGAAGCAAAAGTATAATTTTTGGTTTGCATACAAAATAATATAGATATTTAAGGCTGATATTTTCTATATCACAACTTTGAAATACAAAATAAGGTCTAATACCATTTAATTTACATTATTTTGAGAATTGTTCTTTCAGGATTATTTTTACCAGGTATTCCCAAAGATCTCTGGTATTTGCTCATTCAGTCCAAAGTAATAAATATAGCTTCCCACTGTTGAAGCTGAAAAGTAGAAAGACTCCATGTTCTTTCTTAAGTTTTTATTGCTTCCTCACCAGTCTGAGCCATCCAAAGAAGTGCAGACACCTAGACTACATCCTAGCTTTTGAAAATAGTGGTAACTCCACCCAACTCTACAATAGTTATCTTCAAACTTTTGGAAGTGCAGTCAAGCACCTTATTTTTTAAAAAAATATATAATATTGGGTAGATAACCAAAATACATTTGTTTGACTGAGGTGCCTAAATCAAGGACTTTCAAAGAGAAATCTGTTCCATGATACTATTAATTCATTTAAAAAATACATCCAACAGTAACTATGATCAGGTATTAGTCTAAGTACTTAGCTTGTACTAATTCATTCATTCTGCAAATCAACATTATGAGATAGGATTCCCTAGGATCTTTGCAGGTAAGAAAACTGAGGCATAAAGATATTTATGTCTTCCCACGGTTGTGCAGGTGATGAGAGGCAGAGTTGTATTTATACCTAGCAGTCTCGCTACAAAACCCATGGCACACTATATAGTCTCTCCTGAGGCTTCACTGAGTGCAAACTGCTAGCAACTTTACAAATTCCCCTGTCCTGGCACTTAATATCTTATTATATGTATTTGAAATCTCAGTTGAATTGAATCTAAATGATTAATATGTAGATGAGATTGTTTAAATTTTGGCAAAATATTCATATTGACTTTAAAAACAGAGCTCTCATCTTCATGGTAACATTCCACTGATATACAACTCACAGATAATTTGTGCTTGATTGTTGGATAAATCCACTATCAAAATGCCCTGATATATTTTCTTTTCTCTCCCTTAACAAACCATCCTGTGACTTTTATTAATAGTATCTGATCTTATTGTATTACATTTTCATGGTACATCCAGTCATTTCCTTTTTGAAAGTAAATGGAATATGAATAAATAAATACATGACTCCAAATTACCTTGTTCTATAAAAAATTAATTCAATTATATAGGATCATTTCCTGCATTATGATAAACAACTGAAAGTAGAGAAAAACTTCCTGATGATAGAATTTTAAAAATTTTAGGAGCCTTGGTATTGATTTACCATTGACTGACTTGTTCCTCTGATTGAATGAGTCTCTTTATATTTGCAAATAATAAAACTATATTTTGATAATACATTAATGTGGCAGACAATTTAGGAAAATGTATTATTTATCCAATTTTACTAAAGAAGGGACTAAAACTCAGGAGTTTACTTGATGTCACTTCCTACAGCTTCTAAATTAGACAATAGTGGTTTGGGAAAAGATATTTTGATCCTAGAATTAGTGTACTTTCCACATCATGAGTGTGGATAAGTGATCCAGCATCTTCTTTTTTTTTTATGTTTACTTTCCAAAGGCTGGTAGAATACAAGAGAAACTTGAAGCAGGGAACCCAGAAAGGTCCAGGAGATAAATGTTAGGTCAGAACCTCCCTATTACAAATACAAATAAAACAATGTTGAAATATTAGACTGGTTATTATATCAATGGAGGTTTGGCAAAAATATAGATGACTTAAAGGGATCCTGTCACCCACCACTGAGTGGGTGACCAACATAACACATAAACAACATTAAGGATGCACATAGATAAGAACACTTCATTTCTAGAGAGCAAAGTCAGCAAACACCACCTCTCCCTACTCCCCAAACAATTACTATTCGAGAATGATTAGTTTTGAGAATTACCAATGTGTGTTTAGTGAGGTGATATTCACAGTACTGGCAAACTAGGGACTTTTTAAAATTTCAAGATTGATAATCTCACTTCTCTAGAGAAGTCCTTTCTTCTTCTCTATATGAAATATCATAAATATAATGTAAGAGCTTTGTATATGTAAGTTGGAGTTAGGATACTGTGTCTATCCTCAGTCTTGTGTAGATGATCTTCTTATAGCTTTCTGTGGGCCTATCATGTTGTTGATGTCTTCTATGCCTCGTTCTTCATATGTAACCTTCTGGTTCATACATAAATTTTTAAAATTAGGGTTTAGACAATAAGTGAAATCAAGTGAAGTCATCACTCAGCATAAATTGTTTGCTCTATTCTCGAGAGTTTTGGAACTTTTTGCTCCACCCATATTATTTGATAAAGTGATAGCCAATATTGATATTTACTTCCATAATAAATAAAATCACATTCTCATGGTGAAGTTCTCATTGATTGATTTGAATTTTTATTTTGTTGAGACTATGCTCAGATTGGGAATCTTAAATCAGAACAAAGTAGATTGGATAGATTACCTTTATGATAAAATCGGTCAAAATTTCATGAATTATCAAATTCCACATTAGGAATGGTCAGAGTCATTTCAGTAGCACTGGAATTCTTTTAGTTACTTGGTAGGACATTCTATTTACTGATAATGCTGGGATAGGTGCTATTTATGTCAACTTTTAAATTCTGGTTTTATGGTAGACTATCCCTCCATGGTTTTATAAACACTTTCTTCCTCTCTAGGAATTAAAAATTAGCTAACATTACAGTTGCCTTGAGGGGAATTTGGACTCCTTCAGGTGACTTTGTATTCCTTTGTTCTGGTTCATTATGCCTAATTTATACCAAGAAATTTCATTTTCTTGTTTTTTCTTTTTCCTTTTTTAAAAAGTTGGTAGAAGAGGAGAAAGACACATGGTAGTTTACAAATCCTGATGAAAAATAAAAATAACAATAGCAAAATCAAGTTTTTTTATGAATTCAATTTTTTGATATTTCATAGTTTCCTGCTAGAGAAATTGGTGGTAGGCTCATTAAACTCTGTCATCCTTAAAAGGAGAGACCCTACTAGTAATCATCTTTGTACCCTCAGTGTCCAGCATCTCATTTTTACATGGTAGACAACCAACACATATTCACTGAATTAATACCTGCATTATTCACATAGTTCTTAAAACACTATTCATAATTTTTTTGTCTTTCATTACTATGTTTATGTGTATATGTGTGGATGTATAATGATAATTCCCCAGAAATATTTTTAACATGTTCATTATATATCAGGTGAACAAAGTATAGAGTCAAAACAAGAGTGATCTACTGACAAAAATATTTTTTTCAAATAACATATTTTTTCAAATAATAACAGATGGTATAATCTCCAACACTTCGAAATACTTAAATTGCAGATGACAAAATTTTCAGCAGTCAAGGAATATACTTATTTATAACTAAGTTTGTAGTGCTAAATACTGAAACTTCATATAATTGCTATATACATCAATTAGGATTTTCAAATAAAAATAACAGTTAAAATGTGTTGTTTTGCAGATTTTAGTAAGCAAGTTAGAACTTAGTGCAATATGTTCTACCTAACATAGTTTATCAATAACTGTATAGTATTTCTCTCTGAAACGCAGTTCTCTAAAATGCGTATTCACCCAGGATAGTAAATACCTCAGATTATGGCACAAGCCTACAAATATTTAACCTTACAAAATAGTTTTTGCCTCATATTTTATCAAGTTGGATTTTTGTTAGTGATGTGAGTTCATATAATTAAATTACGCTCATGTCTACTATTAAAAATAATCACTGAGAAATTTCTTGTGAGTCATAGTATCAGATATTGTAACATTATGCTAATGTATTTTGATGATATTAGTATTATTTAATATATGATGAGACTTCCAATAATGCCAGATGGACTAGGACAGATCAACAAGTCCTGAGGGTATATGATAATCATGTAGAGGAGGAAATATAATTACAAATTATAATTATATTTAACTTGAGTTTCTCAAGGAAATGAATAAAACATAATTGCAGTTTAAGTATATGCTTGTAGTTAATGAAAGCTGTTTCATGAGAGGAGAAAACATGAAGGGATATTTTACAATAAGCACCAAAGGCAAGAAACTGTGAATTAAAATAAAGAAAAGAATTTTTGGCAACAAATAACATCTTAAATTAAAACTGCTTGTAGATATGCCAGTGATGATGCAAACAATGGTTTACTTCTACACTCTGAATAAGATCTAGGGTTTGTAATCAATTATACAAATGGAACTGAAATGCTTGAGTGTATTTGTTGCTGAGGAGCAGACAGATTTCACAAATGTTTGAGTAGATCTCCTACTATACAAATGGATCATAGTTCCATGGAATTTTAATTTTCTCATAAGCAGAGTCAAATGCCCATAGGATGTGATGAAACCCTCAAATTCATAAGCTTATGTATAATCTGATTTGCTTTACATCAAAAATATTAACAAACTTTTAAAAATAAAAGATAAATGATAATATCAAAAAAAAATCTGCTTTAAGAATTATGGTTAGGGAAACCCTGAGAAAGTTTCCCTCCTGGTGCTGGCCTAGAGGGAAATAGCATCTATTATTAAAAAACAGCTAAAATATTCAGGGAGAAAGAAGGACATCAAAAACTGTTGCCATTAGGATACCAGTGAGACCCATTTAAGCTGAGGAAAGACTTAAATACACACATACGCACACAGAACAAGACACCCTTTATAACCAGGGAGACGGAGAAGAATACATGCTGAGCCCACCATTATAGCTGGAGAAGAGTAAGATAGTTGTTAAGGCCACATATTCTGAACTCAGGGACATAATCCTTTTTTGAAATCCAGGGGTAATTCACATGTTGGATAATATCATCCTCACCAGCAGGCTAAGATTGTAAGATAAAAACAATCAACAAATGAAGCTGGGGAAGTGAAAAGAGACAGATATTCTCTATGAAGCACAGTGCAAAGAGAAGACTAAATGCCAAGGATGGAGATGACATTGAGGAAACTCTGGCTAAGTAACTCCACCCTAAACATAATATGCCACTAAAGGACGTCGATAGCTGTAGAGCACTGAGGGTAACCATAGCAACAATAAATCTCAAATCCAGTTTAACTCCTGACTATATTAATGAACACCCCCACATTAAAGTCCAAAATTGTTTATTCTCTATGATCCTACACAAGATATCAAGAAGTATAAAAAACAAGAGCAAAAATAATAACACCACCAACAAAACATTAAAGGCAGCTAAAGGGAAAAAAAAATAAATACAGAGGAACAAAGACAAGTATTATAGAAGACCTCTGTTCAGAAGTTAAGCTAAAAGATAATAAAGTGACATCCTGAAAGTACTAAAATAAAAAAAAAATAGTAATTTCAACCCAGAATTGTACTTACAAAAGTATCTTTCAAAATACAGAGTTTTAGAAAACTCTCATCTCCTGAGATCAGGATCTAATTGTGAAGGTGGGAGAACTGAAGATGTGACTAAGAGCACAGCCTCAACAAGCCTCTGATGTCAAAGTCATGGCTATGAAGAGAAAATAATATATCCTGGACTGAGAAAATTTGGGGTGTAAAATTCCAAAAATCCCAAACGGTCACATTTTCCTATATTATATAGCTTAGAAAACATGTGCTTTTCCAACTTACCAGGGGGCCACAGCCTGCATGGTGACCATGCAATGATCTCAACTGAAGATTTTTATTTTCCTTATTGTTCTCCCACCACACTTTATTGCCTTTATATTTATAGTCAGATCTGAGCATAGCCTAGTCTAGAAATACATTATTTGCCCTTGAATGAAATGTGTTATACACTAAATAAAATATAAACCTTAAGGTCTAGCTTAAATGTACCAGAGGTAATCATGAAGGAGAGATTATTAGGTATTAGGATGTAGAATCTGAAAAGGCACTTGGACAACTAAAATTGCCTGTAGCATATACCCTGGTTTTAAGGATACCACATTTTGAAAAACCAACCTGACTTATCTGATATTCCTATTTATATTGCATATTTGATAATGTGTACTGATGGTTCATGTACTTGAGATAAAAGAGGCCCAAGGCTTCCTGTGTCATGGTAACTTATAAAACATTGAAAGCTTGCATTTTGTCTGGAATTAAGTTTGCACAAGCAGACAAGTTAATAGCAGTTTCAAGAGCTGAAATTCTTGGCTGGGCGCTGTGGCTCACGCCTGTAATCCTAGCTCTTGGGAGGCCGAGGCGGGCGGATTGCTCAAGGTCAGGAGTTCAAAACCAGCCTGAGCAAGAGCGAGACCCTGTCTCTACTATAAATAGAAAGAAATTAATTGGCCAACTGATATATATATAAAAAAAAATTAGCCGGGCATGGTGGCACATGCCTGTAGTCCCAGCTACCCGGGAGGCTGAGGCAGAAGGGATTTAATATGAATAAGTACTACTAATAAATATATCTTTAGTCTTTGTCATGCAAGAGAAAAAAATTAAAAATAAAATATTTTACACTTAAAATGAGAACAGAAATATCTCATGAAATTTGATAGTTGCTTTTCAGAGGCTTTCCTCCTGCTCAGACACCAGTAATTCATTGTTGAGTTCAAACAGAACAGAATGAAGAAGTTTCTAAAGGCAATGATTTTGCTAATAGAGTTGCAATAGTTGCTTTTAAACCCTAGTAAACTTCAAATGTAGAAGCTCCATTTTTGATACAATAAAATTTTATTGTTCATTTTCAAATATATGCTTCACAAAAGAAAATGGACAAATGATTAGAGAAGGGGCTGTAAGAAATTTGACAAGACTGTGGGAATTACTTAAAAAGTAATTCCTATGTCACAGTTCTTATTTGCTTGGTTAGTGTTATTGCGTAACACTAACAAAATCATCTGATTAAAAGATTGATTTTAAAGACATTATACTCTTACTATCCCTATTGAAAAGATAAAATTACTCAAAATATATAAAAAGACTTGCTCTTTTCTGGCAGTTCTTTCCAGGCCACTACTAGGAAAAGCACAAAAAGTTCTCCCTGACCAACTTTATTAGGAATCTAGCGGCATTTGGATTTCATGGAAGGAATGCTTGTAAAAGTTAAATAATATTGTCTAATTACTATATGCATTACATATGATGTTTTGAAGTCTTTTCCTCTTGAAAAGTTGATACTCAGGGTAAAATCATAATTTCCATTTTGCAACATGAAAACATTTGAATAAGACGGAAAAAGTCATTTTATTTCTACTATTATACAGGAATTATGCAAATGTTTACAGATTGCTACCCTTTTTCACTATGCAGTTCCAATCAACAAATCAGATTTCAGCACAAATGTCACCAATTAGTGTTCCATTTTATAGATTTAGGGTAATGTATCTTTTCTCTATAGTCTTACAGTTAAATTATCAAATGTATGTGATTGTATATATATATTTTAATATTTATAAATGTGTGTATATATTATACATAATTAAAGCATAAAATATAGTTAAAATATGGAAAACTCCCCTTTACTGAAACTTAAACTGCTATAAAAGCAGAAATCACTTTAGTCAACAATTTTAAACAGATGTTTAATAAATATTTAATAAGTGAATAGGTTTATAAATAATAATTTTTAAAGTATAATATTTTCCTTTTTTAAAAGTACCAAACTTATTTATTTCACAATGGGGCTGTGATTACAGACACAACTCAATTAGAATTCTAGAGGAAAATGTGGGAAATACTCTTCTAGACATTGGCCTAGGCAAAGAATTTATGAAGAAGACCCCAAAGGCAATCACAGCAGCAACAAAAATAAATAAATGGGACCTGATCAAATTAAAAAGCTTCTGAACAGCCAAAGAAACTGTCAAGAGAGCAAACAGAAAACCCACAGAATGGGAGAAAACTTTTGCAAGCTACACATCTAATAAAGGGCTGATAACTAGAATCTATTTAGAACTCAGGAAAATCAGCAAGGAAAAATCAAACAATCCTATCAAAAGTGGACAAAGGACATGAACAGAAACTTTTCAAAAGAAGACAGAATAATGGTCAACAAACATATGAAAAAATGCTCAACATCTCTAATCATCAGGGAAATGCAAATCAAAACCACAATGAGATATCACTTAACTCCAGTGAGAATGGCCTTTATCAAAAAGTCCCCAAACAATAAATGTTGGCATGGATGCAGAGGGAGAGGAACACTCCTACACTGCTGGTGAACTGCAAACTAGTTCAACCTCTGTGGAAAGCAATATGGAGATACCTTAAAGCGATACAAGTAGATCTACCATTTGATCCAGCAAATCCACTACTAGGCATCTACCCAAAAGATCAAATGACACTCTACAAAAAAGACACCTGCACTTGAATGTTCATAGCAGCACAATTCACAATTGCAAAGCTGTGGAAACAACCCAAGTGCCCATCAATACATGAGTGGATGAATAAAATGTGGTATATGTATACCATGAAGTACTATTCAGCTTTAAGAAACAATGGTGATATAGCACCTCTTGTATTTTCCTGGATAGAGCTGGAACCCATTCTACTAAGTGAAGTATCTCAAGAATGGAAAAACAAGTACCACATGTACTTGCCAGCGTATTGGTATTTACGGATCAACACCTAAGTGGACATATAGGAATAACATTTATCAGGTGTCGGGCACGTGGGAGGGGGGGAGGAGGGAATGGGTATATACAAACATAATGAGTGAGATGTGCAACGTTTGGGGGATGGTCACACTTGAAGCTCTGACTCAAGGGGGGGGGCATGGGAAATATACGTAATCTAAACATTTGTACCCCCATAATATCCTGAAATAAATAAAACCAGAAAAAATATTAGTAACTTATTGTTTCTTTAGGAAGACATTTTGAAGAAAATTGACAAAATTGATTTGTCAATTCAAAATTGAATGTAGAGACATCTTTTTAACTTACAGATATTTTAGAGATGGTGGTGAGTGTATTTGCTTGATTTAACATATATTGATATTTAATAAAGAAGTTATTGTTATTTTTGTTGTTATAGCTCTTTATATATATATTTCAAGTGGCATGTAATCATATAGGGAGAATACTTCCAACTCATGATATATTTTTAAATGGTTTCAGGGGTTTGTGATTTGGTTTGTGCTTGCTGTGCCATAAATTATTTCATAATTTACTAAATATTTTTTACATAAATAGTAATCACTTTGGTTTCTCTATTATTTTTCTATGCCAATATTTGGATAAAATATTAGTACGTTATTGCTTCGGTTCCTGCTTCAAGGTTTTCCCGTTAATACATACATACATGATTTTGTTCACTCAAATGAATATTTGAAATAGAAAAAAAAATACTTCATTAGTACTGTCTTCTTTTTTCAGTTTGAAGTAGACAGAAACTGGCTTTTTATACTCATATTGAATAATGAAAGCAAAGAATCCCTCTGTCAAGTTGGGGTAGAGAAAGCTGAAAAAGCTTTTATCCTTGTAACTTCTAGGCATTTTTTTTTCTGATGAGAAATCAACCTCTATTGTTGGGAAAAGAGAACAACTTGAGGCTTTTGAAATCTTGGTTATAAAGTTCCATAGAAGTAGGATAGAAAAAGAAAGGAAAAGTTCCTAGGTTTTGGGTCCATATAACAGTTATAGTAAGAATTCATCCTGAGATAAGTTTCAGATCTGGTGCAAGGACTGGAAGTTGCTGGGCCTGTGGAGAGTTTAAGGGACCAGTATTCGTCAGCCTTGCAGGGGATTAACAGTGGCTGCTGTGCAAGGAAGTCCATCTGAGCTCTGAGTGTGGGCAATCATCAGGCTTCTCAATAAATGCTGCACTTTGATTTCACTACAATAGGTTGTAAATCCCATATTTGAGGAAGCCTTTCCAAGCTCTATTCTCTGTAGACTTCATCCATCAATCTGACAATAGGAGTACTTACAGAACAAACTAGAGGGAACACATCAACAGAAAACAATTTAAAAAATTCCTTGATATAAGGAAAGAATATTCATATTTTAAACACTTATTAATACCTAGCCTCCAAAAAATATAACAAAGAAAGAAGGAAGGAAAGAAGGAAGGAAGGAAGGAAGGAAGGAAGGAAGGAAGGAAGGAAGGGAGGGAGGGAGGGAGGAAGGGAGGGAGGGACAATATTATAAAAGGTACAATATCATAAAATGTTAAAACATCTGAAATAAAAAAAATTTCCTAAACTATTCAAAAAGATATACAATAAAAAAGCAAAATGAACATCTGAAAGATGATGGAATAATGTTTTACAAATACTAAGGAAAAAAGATTTTCAAACTAAAATGTTTGACTCAAACAAATAATTTAAAAAAGTAAAATAATATAAAAATATTTTCAGATATGCAAGGATTAAATATGTTTATATTCTACTGACTCTTCTTTAGGAAGATACTAGAGGTTGTCTGCCGTAAAGAAGGAGAAAACCACAAAAGAGGATAAAATGGAACGTAGGAAACTGGGGATTAAACCCAGTAAAATGTGAAGAGAAATCCTTGATAATGTGTAGGATCACTCTATGTAGTTTGTTTCAGAATAGGTGGATGAAGTGCTTTGTGAGGAAAATCTCTGGAAAGAAAAATAGACATAATCATTTGGCAACAGTGAGCCCTTTATAGATAATTTTGAGATTGTATCTGCATAGATCTGATTCACTATATGGCAGAGATCAATATAACAACATAGAATTCTACGTAAATGAAAATCCAAAGCAGCTATTAACATGAGAAATGTCAAGCTGTTTAAAATAATATGATAGTACAGTAATTAGCTATATTATTTCTACTAAATCCCAGTAGCAGGAATACACACACACACACACACACACACACCATACTCACATATTTTGGGAAGATGGTATAAGAGAATATAAGATCAATATAAGCTAAATTTTCATCAAGCAATCACTAACATCAATATAATTTCTAAAATTGAAAAAATCTTTTTGTAAAAATATATTTAAAGTAGAGATAAATTAAAAAAACATATAAAAATGACTAAAGAAATTCCTTTTGGGAACAGAGCTGTGAAGGTGAATAGGAAACTCCTATTTTTTTTTACATATCTTTAATGTTGCTGGTCTTTTAAAATTCTGAATTATTTGATAAGAATATTTGGTAAAATATAACTATTAAGTACTTACGAAAACTTCCAAATTACATTTGATACAAATAATTTATAATGGAATTATTTACTGCCTATGTGAATCAAACATTTGACTTGAAGCTTTGGTATATTTATATTAATATGATCTCTGCTCTCAAGGAGCTTATAATTTTGGAAGAAGGGCAATTAGTCACTGTATAATTATTTCCAATTGTAACACTACAAATCTGTTCTTTGTGTAAAAAGTATGTATTTTTGTTGTTGTTGTTGTTGTTATAGCATTTGGTAAAGAGGAAGGGCCTCAAAATCCCTTTACTTCCTTTTTCTAGTTAATTATGTAATTTATTTCTGATTATTAAAAATGATACATGCTAGCTATAATTTAAAAAATTATAGTGCATACATGCAAGATGAAAGTATTCTATAATTTTATAACTCACAAAATAGTCACAGTTATTTATTTTATGGTATATTCTTGTATTTTTTCATAACTATGCTGTCTTTTGTTTATATTTTTAGATTTTATATTCATATGTAAGCACATATTATTTTCTAGTACAATTACACTATACTAAGGATACTATCTTGCTATTGGCTTTGTGTTTCATTTCCTATTCCATGGTAAATTTTATTTATAAAATTTACATTAAAGTACTTATAAATCTATGACTTTGAATATTAAAGGGTAGCTCTTTGAAAACACCATAATTGGATAATATTCTCTATTGATTAACATTTGCTTCCTTTAAATATTTTTGCTATTAAAGTGAATATTTTATAATTATTGCAACTACTTCCATATGACAATATTTAAATATAGAAATGCTTTATTAATTATTAATATTTTTATTTTGCTGTATATTACCAATTTGTTCAAAATGGTTATAGTAGATCATATAGATTGCAATGTTCTTTGGAAATTGGGTTGCTTTTTAATCAAACTTTGCCATAATCAAGTGTTAAATTTTTGTTAATGTCTACACATCAAATTGGTTAGAAATATCTTGTGTTTTAAATTATTTGGTTAATCATTGGTTAGATTTGCATCTATTATATTATCTACCATTGTGTTTCCTTTAATAAAAAATTGCCCACTTTTGTATTTAGTCAATTCTTCTTGATTATCTGGGGCTCCTTTCTTCTAGAGAAAATAGAAATTTGTGTTTTTAAAATATTTTCCTCAATATATTAACTGTCCTTTGGATTTATTCGTAATATGTTTTGAAGTTTAATACATTTATTAACACATAAACACATGTGTTTTTAACACATTTGTTTTTAACATATTTAACTATTATCATAATATGTTTTGAAGTTTTAACACATTTATTAATAATAGCATAATAATTTTTCTTTATGTTTTCTATCTTCCAGGTCAGGCAAAAAAAAGTTTTTCACACACTCAGGCATATTTATCCATATTTTTCATAGGACTCTTTTTTTGTTTGCTTGAATGGAAGTTCTGGGATTAATTCTCATTGACTTGAATTGGGTCTAATGTTCATTCTCAAAGCTGACATGGTCAGAAATTGTTGCTAACTAAGCTCCTGTCCCTTCTTAAGCTGTCCCTACCCTTTGAGATGCATGAAATGGGAAGAAACTGAGTAATTTTATAAGAAGAAAAATGGATTTGAGCACAAAAAATAATTATTATTATGAGCTAATTATCATATTACATTTTTAAAATGTAATGAATCTTTCCTGACACTGTCTTGAAAGATCACTTTAGCACAAAGGTCTATGTGTTGGACTTCTTTGCCCAAGCTCAGGGAAGCTGTTCCCTTTGGTAAGAATGTCTTTGATTCTGTTGGACACTGTGATAATGTTATGTAATGGATAATGGATATTGTATATTGCACATAAAGGATATTTGATAATGTTATGTAGTGTAATGATATTATTTGCATTATTTGAATTCTAAATATTAACCAACTAGCCTTATGCCATACGGGTAATGGATGCTGTCAATGTCCTGCCCATATTCTTCAGCAGTCACTGATCCTTCACATGTTACCCTTTACATGTCACATAAGACCATGTTTCTTACATGTTAATGGTTTCTACTGAAAACACCCACACTTATCTGCCTAGGGTCTTTTCCTGCCTACAAAATTATTCTCAGTTCATATGTAAACAAACCAGAGGTGCCAGAAAGTAAATAACCCTGGGAATATCCCTCATAAATCACAGATGGTAGTTGGTGGATAAATACCTCTGAATTGCTTGTGGTGGGACAATTCAGAATCAAATTATATTTATTTTTTCAGAAGTTCCTAATGGGGATTGAGTCACAGCAGAAATCTGCTCTTTAACCATCTGTACTGGCTTTTTTCCCTGCTCTGTCTCATCTTCCCATGATCTCACCGGTGTTTCTAGGAGTAACTTCCCAAATAAGTTATGTGTACTGAAATGATTGTCAATTTCTATGGGAAACCAATCTAAAACAATGAGACTTTACTTATTTAATTAATCAAGATTGCGCTACACAATTCGTTGCACAAACTTTGAAATGTTGTGTAGTGCATGGTACTGAATGCCCAAGACTGAATGCTCAAGTTTTATTTTGCTAATAGTATTTGCTCAGGCACAGATTTTCAAGTAAGTGACTTTAGTTTCACATGTATACTCTCCAAGTCTGAAACAAATATTGACATTAATTGACCAAAATGTTATCAGATTTTCCTTTTATCTTTAGTTTTCCTTTAGAAAAATGTCAAAAAGACATGTATGTAATTTGGAAGTTGATAAAGCAGTTATTAGTTCCAAGGCTTTATGATTTCAGATCTGTGAAATACATATGCCAACTGTCATATAAAATACATTCATAAGGGCTGCTATCCCAATATCATGCTTTTGAACGCATCCGCCTCTTTTATTTTTTTATCTATTCTTGCACTGTACTTCTCAAGACAACTGTTTTAATTACTGAAATTTTAAAATTAATTTTAATACACAGTGTAAATATATTCTTTCTTTTCAACATTCTTGGCCATTCTCAAACATTTATTACTCTGTATTAATCTGAATATCATTTAAGTTAAAAATAACAAAATCATGTCTGAAACGATTTTAATTGGAACTGTAATCAATCTTACATAATAAATATGGAATGATGAAAATCTTTACACTTTTAAATTCCCTCTTTAGCCACATGCTATATTGTTTATGTTTTTTGTTCCTTGATAACATTCTTTGTATAGGCCCTGTACTGGTTATGTCTTGCAAAGTATTTTTGATTGGTTACCATAATAAATAAGAAATACTTTGCCATTACATTTTGTTAGTGCTGATATCAAATGACATTTTTTATGTTAACATCCTTTCTCAAACCTCATAAATGTTATTTAATAGTATTATTATTTAATATTATTTATATATTAATAAATATTGGTAGAGTTATCTCTGGGAGATGATTTGACCTATTAACACAGAACAAGTTCTGCAGATTATATATTTCCATTCTCAGTTTCTCTTGGTACAAGAAAACTTAGTATCTACAGTTGATATTACATAAGGAACAAAAAGTCATGTGTTAATAATGTCACTAAAAATACTGTTTCTTAAAATCTTATGGAAGAAGAATTTTTCAAAGGCTCATCTAGTTCCTTAATAACTAATTATACCTTAGGAAATTAAGTAATAGCCACCTTTTGTAATGAATAAAGGTCATTATTTTGTTTATCTTCAAATCATTTCTAAAACAAAATCATTAAATTATATAATTTCAATGTCAGGACAATGAAGAACAGAATGGAAATGTGTCTGTCCTTTTTTTAAAATTAAAAAGTCAAATGCCAAATTTTCTTGTCAATAGCCTTATTGAGCAAGTTCCACTAATCAAAACACAAGTACTTACCTAAATAACTAACTTGAACAATGGAATTGTCCATCTTCTTTTTGTTCTTGATATTGCACACAGCTGAGTCAGTGACTGAATGGATTTGTAGTCTACTCTTTCATTTCATTATTTTTCATCTGTCATTTTTAACCTTGTTGTCCTCACAACATTAGGGTTTACATTTTAAAATCTGCCCATATCTTGTTTAATAATTCCAGAGTTTGTATATTTTGCTTTAAATTTAAGGAAAAACTATACCCTCTGTCATCAAAACAAAAAAATTATATAAAGAAGCCTAAATGGAATATAGGTAGTTGAAGGCAATTTTTGTTGCATTGAATTACAAAAGACTATGGGACTTTGAATTCATCTCTTGTATTTTCCTTCCCTCCCACTTTCCCTCTGTCCATCCCTCCCTTCCTTTCTTCCGTCTTCCTTCCTTCCTTCCTTCTTTCCTCTCTCTCACTTTCTTTTTCTCTCTTTTTCCCTCTATCCCTCTCTTCCTTTTCCTTCTTTCCTTCATTCATTTTACCTTTTTCCTTTTTATCAATTATAATCAACATATTCATTTAAATTATCTGCATTTCAATTAACCATGGAAGGATAAAAACCATAAAATTATCAGTGTTTCATTACAATGAAAAGACTTCATATACTACTTTAAGCTTTACTTGGTATAATAACTTTAGTTTTTACCTCATTAGTTACAGATGATAATATCTGCTTACTTTACATAATAACTTTGAAGGTCAGATGTAATATGTATGAAAACACATTGAAAATATATAAAAATGTAAAATGTGACACATTGTTTTAAGTATTATCCTAAAAGATTAGAATGGAACCGAAAGTTGAGTAATCTTATACAAATTGAATCTGAAATTCTTAATACATTATCCTACATTTTGTAGTAACCTCAAACTTGGGAACTAAACAACTTTTAAACATTAATTCATCATCTACTATAAGGTAGGGAAAGCAAGTGTGAAAATGAATGAACAGTATTTAAGAGATTTGTGAACTATTGCAAGGCTACGAAATGACAGGGATGAAATTTGAACCCACATTTTTTAACAGTGCTCTTTCTATCAACGTGTATTCTTTGGTCTACTGGGTCATGAATACTTTGTGAAGGAAGTAAAATTCTACATTTTCAGTAATTCTTCTTGAAACATTTTTCTCCATTGTATAACAGGAATATGTTTATATTAAACTATGTAAACTACCACTCCTGAGATGCCTTGCTCTTCTTCAAATCACCAAGGAATTAATTTGTCATGCAAAGAAGGGAAATGATGAAATTTCATTTCCAACTTTAACACTTTTTGTGTTTATGCATAATTCCGATGATTACCGAAGAAAATTCCAAAGGTTCATTCATTACAGTTGAGAATTCATTCTTATAAGCATTGTAACAGCAATCAAGCATAAATAACCATGTGCTTCACAATATTTTTATCAGCAAGTCAGCCAAAGAAAGGAACTTGAGCGACACATACTGTGAATCATTTGTTGTCTGATTTTTACTGTGAGCTGGTTTCTCTCTATAGAAAAACAAATATCACTTGTTGAAATGTCAGGTTATTCTGATTTTATAATAAACAATGAGGGAGAATCATGATTAAAGCAGTGAGTAACCAAGAGTTTAACAAGGTAAGGGCAAATCACCTGAGGATAATAGTTATAGCACCCTGTTTTTTAACTGTTGGGAGGAGTCTGCTCATAGAGAAAGCAGCTTTCAAGGGACCAAAATCAAGTGATTGTTGCATTTCAGAGCACTGTTCTTAACTCAAGAACTATATTACTTACTACTCCAGGATGAGCACCTGGAATATTTGTCCAAATATGACCAAACAGATTAGAAATTTAATACCTAAACATCAATGACATAACTTCAGTAACTCTTTCTGGCTGTTTTTAGAATTGTTTAGATACAAATTCTAGCAATGTTCTACCTTGTTCCTTGAAATGAAAAGCCCATTGATCCACTTCATTATTTTCCATGGATATAAATAGTACTGAATACATAGTATGTGAATCTTTATATGGTACTTTACTACAAGTAGGGTCACATTTCTAAATGAAATTAAATGAATCTAGTGTTTGTAGGTGAGCTGAAAATAAAATTTCAGTAATTTTAAGAACTTTTCCCTCTCCCTTGATACCTAGAACCCTGCATCAAACACATAATATGTACCATTTCAGACACATAAAGCCATTGCTGCAGCAACCTGTTTCGTGTGGACGTTAGCTTCATGTAGGTTCAGCTTGAGAACATTTCACCTCAGGCCAAGGTCTGTTCCTGGTGCCTGTCCTTCACACTCCAGGACCTCTCTGTTCGCATCTGTTCTGAATATGGAATTGCCTCCTCTGATGCACTATTTATGCAAGTATTAATGTTATTCTGTCTCCAGGCTTACAGAAGTCTAATTTATTGACACAGTAGCACAAGAAACATATACCTTTAACCAAAAGATACATTTTATGGCAAAGGAGGTGATACAATGGATACATGATCATAAGATCTATTGTCATTTTCAAATATCCCAACATCCAAATGCAGATGATCTAATAGAACATGAAAGAGCATGTTGAAAGTTTAGCTAAAGTGACAATTTAAGGACAATACCCTGTCGCGCCCGCCTCGCCAGCAAGGAAGACGCGGCAACTGGAGTTCTTCTGACAGCGCTTTAATGGGGATTGCTTAACTGGTTACATGCGGAAGACGCCGAGGCGTTCTCGGCGGCTGCTTATATAGACAGTAAGTACACGGGGCATAACCTGATTGGTCAACACAGAACAGGAGAGGAGGCAAGGCTTTGCACATGCGCTGAACATCTGTTTGTCAGACGCACAGTAGGGTGTGACCAGGAAGCGGGCACCATCTAGGAATGGCGTTGCCACTGCGCCCCACATCTCCCCCTATTTTATTAATTAAATGAGAACTGAGCAACCGTTCAGCACCGTCCTTCGACAGTACGATCAAGGATGCAGAGCCTCACTTCCACCAGCAACCACCTTACCTCGTGCAATGAGCAAAACTCGGAGGTATGCAAAGGCTGGCTGTGGGATTGGAGACATGCCTTATCTGGTGCAATGGGAGAGATCCCTCAGAGTGCAAAGGCCATGTCTGCTAAAATACCTGGGGTTAGGAGCGGGTGCAACCCAAAACTAGGCTAACCTTTTAGCATGGTCAACCACACCAGTGTAGACTGTCCCAGTTCAAGCGCAGCAAATGCCTGTGCCAATACCACATGGTCCCTCCGTCTCTGGGCCTGCGGCCTACAGATGGCCCACAGCCCGCCGCCAGCCGCAGCAAGCAGCAAGACGGCCGTGGCTGCAAGACCGAAACAGAGTCATAGAGCCAGGAGCTTCAACAGGAACAGGAATGTATCTAGGCAAGCGGGTAACAATGGCAGAGGGGTGAGACGTGGCATTCCAACACAATGTATAATTGCACGTATAGAGGAACAGTTCACATATGTACCAGAGGGTTTTTCCGTGGATACCACCCAGATAAACGGGGGCCAAACACAGACAGGTGTAGGGGCAAAGGTCACGTTTCGCCCTCCCGCAATCACCCTCACAGAACCTTCAAAAGAGTCGCTAAGATTCCATGCGAAACTAGCATTCCCTGCCATACCCCCAGCCACTATGGACAGGGGAGCCAAGTCTGTGCAGCTTCCGTTAACCCCACACAAAACACAAAGTCCCCTTCAAGGAGAAGGATCTATTTCCCTCCAGTTTACTACTCTGTGTGTCCAACGGCAGGTACGCAGTGCCCAGGGAAACATTAGTAGAAAAGAGGCGGGGGAAAACTGATGCGTCATGTGTCACAGGCATCGGCAGGGGAAGCACTGACAGGATCCCCCAGCGTGGCTCCGCTGCCATCCTCGCGATCATCCATACTGTCGTCAGGAGGAGTAGCCAGCACGTCTTCATGCTGCTCCAGAGGCTGCTGCACCGTTCTAGTCAGCCGTGTGGGCACCCAGATGGGATTGTCCTGGTCCTGTGGAAAAATACAAATAGCTCCCCTGGATCTCATTATTACTGGATCCGGGCCTTTCCATAGATTAGACAACACATCTTTCCACTTCACTAATTCTTTCTGTGGCGGAGCAGGCATGACATGCCTGTCTGCCGCTGAACGTCCCTTGACATCTAAATTTAAAAAATTTAAAGTAAAGAGAGCAAAGGAGAGGCGTCCTTTGGGTGATAGCCCTAGCTGTAGGGCATCTCCCCCTTTTTGTTTTTGTAAGTACATTTTGAGCGTGCCGTGAGCACGCTGCACGATGCCTTGCGCTTGAGGGTTGTAGGGAAGACCGGTACGGTGCTCCACACCCAAGCGAGTGCAAAACTGCTGAAAAGATTTTGAGGTATAAGCCGGGCCATTATCTGTCTTAATAGCCCGGGGCTTGCCCCAGGCTGCCCAAGCTTCTAGGCAGTGAGTGATAACGTAACTTGCCTTTTCTCCAGCCAGAGGCGTGGCATGAAGGACACCTGAGCACGTGTCTACAGACACGTGAACATATTGAAGCTTCCCAAAAGATGGGACATGAGTTACATCCATTTGCCACAGATGTAGAGGACGCAAAACCCTAGGATTCACGCCCGTATGAACAACGGTGCGAAGAGGAGCACAATTTGGACATTGCAGTACAATCTCACGAGCATCTGCACGCGTGATGTTGAACTTAAGTCGTAAGGTTTCAGCTGGCACATGATAGAGTTTATGAAAGTCTATGGCGGCGGCGTGGCCATCAGACACCCAGAGGGCGCGAGTGGCGTGATCAGCCATAGCATTTCCCGCAGCCATAGGTCCAGGTAACAAGGAATGAGCTCTGATATGCTGAATGGAAAATGGGTTCCTTCTGTTCTGAATAGTATTCCTAATTTCTGTAAATACAGAAAAGACAGTACTCTTGGCAAGAATGTGAAAGGAGTTCTCTAACTGTTTAACTGCGTTGACCACATAAAAGGAGTCTGAGATGATGTTGATAGGTTCAGTGATGGTACTGAGAACCAGACCGACTACGGCACACTCTACTAGCTGAGGAGAAGAATAGTTAAACTGTTTGGTATACACCTTGTCCTGAATGACATAGCTCCCAATACCCATCTTAGAACCATCGGTATACACACCTAAGGCATCCACCAAAGGTTGCAGCGAAGTTACTCTTGGGAAAATAAGCTCGTTCCTCATTGCAAACTGCAGCAAGGCATGTCTGGGATAATGGTTGTCAATACTCCCCGCAAAAGTGCATCTCAATATGGCCCATGCGTCAAGAGTGGCACATAAGATGTTCACCTGATTGGCAGTATATGGACAAATCAGGCTATCAGGGTGACGCCCAAAATGAGATACAGCCAAACTAACACCCTTTAAAGCTATCTCGGCCACACAGGTAGGATAGTGGCCAATCACCTTTCCTGGAGAGGCTTGAGGATGCACCCATAAAAGGGGGCCATCCTGCCAAAGCACTGCCGTAGGGAGCGTAGGAGAAGGGAGTACACAGAGGGAGAAAGGATCGTGGTGCTGAATGCGCACCAGTTGCGCCTTCTGAATGGCTTCTTCTACCTTATGAAGAGCCTTAAGGGCCTCAGGAGTCAAAGTTCTAGGAGACGTAATGTGTGAGTCTCCCTCTAGAATCTGAAATAATGGCTTCAGTGCTGCTGTGGTAAGACATAGGAAAGGTCGAAGCCAATTGATATCTCCTAGCAGCTTTTGGAAATCATTTAATGTTTTTAAGGCATCTCTTCGGATGGACAGTCTTTGGGGTACGATTTTGTCAGGGAGAATGCTACTACCAAGAAACGCGCCCACTTCTCCCTCTTGCACCTTCTCAGGGGCGACCAGCAAGCCCTTTTCCCTTAAGTGAGCCTGAAGGGACGCATAAGCCTGGCGTAGTACGCCATCATCACAATGACACAAGAGAATATCATCCATATAGTGTATAATTTTTACCTTTGAAAACTTCTGCCTAACCTGCTGGATAGCCGAGGCCACATAAAGTTGGCACATAGTGGGACTATTAGCCATGCCCTGAGGTAAAACCTGCCATTGATATCTTGCATCAGGCTGCTCATGGTTTATGGAAGGAAGCGTGAATGCAAATCTGCTTTTATCTTGTGGGTGCAGGGGAATAGAGAAAAAACAGTCTTTGATGTCCAAGATAATTAGACTCCAATGTTTAGGCAAAGCAGAGAGAAGGGGCAGTCCTCTTTGAACAGGCCCCATAAGCTGCATCTGGGCATTAATTGCTCTAAGGTCATGCAACAGTCTCCATTTACCAGACCTTTTCTTAATCACAAAAATAGGGGTATTCCAGGGAAATTGAGAGGGCTCAAGATGCCCAAGAGTAAGTTGTTCTTGCACTAGGCTATGGGCAGCGAGTAACTTTTCAGAGGGTAAGGGCCACTGAGGTACCCACACTGGCTCCTCTGTTTTCCAGGGTATGGGCAGAGGATCCCCAGCTGTGCGCTTGCTCTGGCTTGGTTCATACAACCTTCCTGAAAAATTGATTTCCAGTCTAGATACTGACCAGTAGTCAAGCAGGCCCTTATTGTATTACTCCAGTCATCAGGGGTCATAGCTAAGTTACCAAGCCTCTCCACTTGGGCTATGGTGAAAGACGCCGTAACCCCCCAGGACCGCACCGACTCAGCAAGGTCTTTCAATTGTTTGTGCTGGAGAGGCTCATGATACCGTTGCTGATTGTTGTTCTCAAAAACAGGGAATGAGAGAAACATTTTCCTCATATCGCGGGGCCTGATAAACGAGCTCCCGCTGACTTGTTTGGGTCTGGCTCCTCCCTGCTCTCTCAGAGGAGGGGCGGTAGGGGCAGTAAAAGCAGCGTAGGGCGGCGGCCGATATCTCCCCGCCTCATACTTTGCTGCTTCCTCTTCCAAAGTAGCTTCCTCCTCTGAATCTAGCTCCTCCCCCGCCTCCTCCCCTGAACTTGAGGAAGTAAGAGAAGAGGAAGAAGAGGAATCATCCTCAGAAATATCTAATTTCTTAAATTCTGACAGAAAAAGGCTTTCTCCTCTGTCTTCTGTCCTGTCCTTTCCTTTGTTATTTTTATTCTTGGTACCTTTACATTTCTTTCTCTCCCTTTTCTTTTTTCTCTCCCTTTTCTTCTTTCTCTCCCTTTTCTTCTTTCTCTCCCTTTTCTTCTTTCTCTCCCTTTTCTTTGTTCCAGGCCTTCTCCCTTTGTCTGACTCTGAGGTACTGTCTTGATAGTCAGAGAGCACCTTTTGCCCTGCCTGTCGAAACGAAAGCAGGGGGCTCACGGGCTCTCACTAACAGCCTACTTTGGTCAGCAAAGGTCCGAATTCGGTTCCGTCCCACGCGTCAGTTCTGAACTCACGTCTATCGAGGTCGTCTCCGCTGGTGCTTCAAAGTTGTTTCGGTTCCCGGGTTTCGGCACCACTTGTCGCGCCCGCCTCGCCAGCAAGGAAGACGCGGCAACTGGAGTTCTTCTGACAGCGCTTTAATGGGGATTGCTTAACTGGTTACATGCGGAAGACGCCGAGGCGTTCTCGGCGGCTGCTTATATAGACAGTAAGTACACGGGGCATAACCTGATTGGTCAACACAGAACAGGAGAGGAGGCAAGGCTTTGCACATGCGCTGAACATCTGTTTGTCAGACGCACAGTAGGGTGTGACCAGGAAGCGGGCACCATCTAGGAATGGCGTTGCCACTGCGTCCCACAATACCCTATGGATTCCGATGCTGTCTCCCAGGATCCTGAAACAATAGCTAATATATGATACTCTGTTTCCATACCTACAATATACAAGTCTTGAAACAAAGGAAGCAGTATTGGCCTTTCTCACCATCATGTAGTGGAGTCTATGCTCATGCAACTAACTGCAGGACAGCCAGTAAGTTCATAGACAAGGTTTTAGAGCAAAGAAGGTGACTTTTATTTGGAGAGCCAGCAAACCAAGAAGATGGCAGACTAATGTCCTAAATAACCATCTTAAGTTCGTATGAACTTTAGGCTCTTTTTTATTTTAAGAGAAGGGGAGGAGGAGGTATGTTGTAAGAGGTAGCTAGGACTGTAGACATTTGGGCATCAGCAAGGGGCCTTGGGGCTTTGCTAGAGTTTTGCTCTGGAGGTTGCAGTGGAGACACTGAGAATAGCTCTTCTATTTTCTAAATTTGTTTGTTTGTGCCCCATGGGAACAATATTTGACTTTTGGTATATAATCTTTTTTTTTTTTTTTAATGAAACAGGGCCTTGTACTGTTGCCCAGGCGAGAGTGCATTGGTGTCATCATAGCTCACTGCGATCTCAAACTCATGAACTCAAGCAATCTTCCTGTTTCAGTCTCTCAAGTAGTTGTGACTACAGGCATGCATCACCATGCCAGGCTAATTTTTGTATTTTTTGTAGAGGTGAGGTCTCCCTATATTGCTCAGCCTGGTCTCAAACTCCTGGCCTCAAGTTATCTTCCTGCCTTGGCCTCCCAAAATGCTAGGATTATAGGCATGAGCCACTCTGTTTGGCCAGCATATAATTTGTTTTTTGTTTTCCTGAGGGCCAGTCCTGACATGCATTTCATATGACTCTTCAGGAATTCCTGTTAGAATGAACAAGCAGTTATTGATCAACTACTTTATGCATCTTTGTATTGACTCTCCCTCCTTTATTATATCACACCTTTTCTTCACACCTGCTTCCTGTTTACATATGCAATAAAGTCCTTGATTTTAAACCTTTTTCAAACTCTGCTTTCAAGACAACTCTGGGCTTCCAAAGAGCCCAGAGCATACTCAACGAATATTTTGAGTGTTTGTTCTTTAGTCCATGAAAAACAGTGCTGAGCTGCGATTGCCTGGCTCTATTTGGCATATTGAGGTTTAGGTGGTTCTACGCTCAAAGAATCCACTTTCTCCACATATTGGTCTTGGAGCCAGTATGTTCATTACAATTTTTAAGGTATTTGTTGATGAGTTTCCAGAAATCACAGCTCTTCGTCAACTTTTAGGCTAATGTCTTATGTGGTAGTAGGATAGGGTTCCAGCCACTTATTGCATCTGTGTCCTACTCAGGGAGAATCCAACTTTCTCTGAGATCTGGCCACTTGTTCTCCTTCAGCTCTTAGCAGCACCCAAGGACAACTTAGCACAATTGCTGTGAGCATAATTTTTAAAAATTTAAGAACTCTGGAATTTCTCATAGGGTAATAAAAGTCAAATTTTTCAAGACCTAAAGCTTCAGCTGCTCTTCTTTCCTAAACAGTTTAAGCCAACAAACAAGATAGTTTATTATTCCTACTCTTATTCTATATAGGTTTTGGGGAAAATATTTATTTACTTTTGGTGAAGTGAGGATAATATTGGCTTGGAAACTTTTTGTAAGATATTGTCCTTAATATCTATTTCTTACTATTATATGTCTTTGAGAAGGTCAAGGGCCTTAATTTCCTCACCTCTAATATGGAAATAATATCTGCAAGATTGGTTTAAAGAAAACAAGCAATAAGACTTGTGGTAATAATTTGTTGGTAATTTTTAGGAATGTTAGAAGTTTCCATTATTATGGTTATTCATGTTGACATACTGCTTGCTATACCCAAAACATCTTTTTCAGTTAAGTAATGCTATTTGTTAAATTTAAATGTATTTGAATGCAAGATAATTACACAGAATTTATTTCTGACTCACTTAAAATTGCTAGAAATACACATCTTTATGTCATTGAACAAGGGTCAAACTACATGAAGAACAAGATGCTACCAAGAAAATTAGGGATGAATTTTCTATGCATCATGAAGATCATTTATGTATTAATATGCATTATGTTACATAGCATTAGTATATAGTTGTATATTGCTAAAGAAAAAGAAAAATATATGCGTATAAAAATGAAAATAAAGTGTAATATTTTTCTATCTGGTTAGACTTTATGTCCACCTTAGCTTTACTTATCTCAGAAAGATTGTTGATTTCTCCTAAATAAATCCTCACACTTTGAAATGTGAAAAATACTTAAGAAATGTTTATTGAAGTAATTTCTAAAGAAATGTTTAAAAGACCATAAAGTGCTAAAAAGAAGTCCTGCATTCACTGTCTATGATCAAAAGTATTTAGATTAGATTGTTAAATAATTCGACCTACACATTTTCCAGCAGCATCTTCTTCTTCATGTAGTTTGACCTTTGTTCAATGAGATTTAAGACATATAATTTTAACTTTTTTACTTTCACATTTATTTCTCTGATATATCACATTTTCATTACTTTTGATCAGTGCATACTATACAAGAACAATATCAGCAAAACAGATGCATCTCATTTCATCATCACCCACTGCTGACTAGCCTCTACTACTTGAATGTAGGTTTCCATTCTCATTTCTTTTAATAGCTTTAAGGGCACTCCAGATTTTCATGGATGAGAAATGAAGTAGACACTTTTAAAGTCTATGAAAATGTCTAGAGTTACAGATTATTTGTTGATTGCAAGCTACAGAGCTTGAAAGACAACGTTCTGTAATAATTAAGAATATTCCTTGCTTTTAATCATTTGCATAATTAAATTTGGCTCTTATTTGCTATGTTCAAACTGCAGTACAGAAAAAAGAAACATTATTTTAAAGCATGTGGTACCATTATTTGAATGCCATGAATCCACACAGTCTAAATAGGAGATTGTATTTTCTCTTTTATTGATCATTTCAGAAAAGGCAAAGGCTTACATGAACCCTAGAGAAAATGCACACAGCATTAGTATTATGGCAGTGAAGAGATTTTTTCCCTCTAAAAATTTACATATTGCATCTGGGTTGGTTGGAAAAAACTGTCAAAAATGATTTTAAAAAAGAAAGTTGCATTGTTTCAAACAGTAATATATCTACCTTTTCTGCTATTATGTTCCACTTTTTAAAAAAGTTTTTACTTTGAAATTTCCTCAGGCTTACAGAAAAGATTCAATAATAATAATACAGTTAATTCTCACCCTCTTTATCCAGATTCCACAAATTGTTATTATTTTGCCACATTTTCATTCTCATCATCTATCCTGCACAGACCCGAACACACACACTGTTATTTTTTTTTTATGAATCACGTGAGAATTTATTGCCACAATCAAGGGCTTGGCAAAAACCTTTCTTCTTTGTGCATGACAATCTGATCTTTTAAAACATTTTTTTATTTTAGCATATTATGGGGGTACAAGTATTAAGGTTAGCTATATTGCCCATGTCCCCCCCTTGAGTCAGAGTCTCAAGTGTGACCATCCCCCAAATGTTGCACATCTCACACGTCCCACGTGCCCAACACCCAATAAATGTTATTCCTACATGTCCATTGAGGGGTTGATCCGTTAATACCAATTTGCTGGTGAGTATATGTGGTGCTTGTTTTTCCATTCTTGAAATACTTCACTTAGTAGAATGGGTTCCAGCTCTATCCAGGAAAATAAAAGAGGTGCTATATCACCATTGTTTCTTAAAGCTGAGTAGTACTCCATGGTATACATATACCACATTTTATTAATCCATTCATGAATTGATGGGCAATTGGGTTTTTTCCACAACTTTGCAAGTGTGAATTGTGATTCTATAAACATTCCAATGCAGGTGTCTTTTTCATAAAGTGACTTTTGATCTTTTGGGTAGATGCCTAGTAGTGGAATTGCTGGATCAAATGGTAGATCTACTTGTATCACTTTAAGGTATCTCCATATTGCTTTCCACAGAGGTTGAACTAGTTTGCAGTCCCAGAAACTGTCAAGAGAGCAAACAGATAACCCACAGAATGGGAGAAAATTTTCGCAAGCTACACATGCAATAAAGGGCTGATAAGTAGAATCTATTCAGAACCCCGGAAAATCAGCAAGGAAAAAATCAAACAACCCTATCAAAAAATGGGCAAAGGACATGAACAGAAACTTCTAAAAGAAGACAGAATAGTGGCCAGCAAACATATGAAAAAATGCTCAACATCTCTAATCATCAGGGAAATGCAAATCAAAACCACAATGAGATATCACTTAACTCCAGTGAGAATGGCCTTTATCAAAAAGTCCCCAAACAATAAATGTTGGCGTGGATGCAGAGAGAGAGGAACACTCCTATACTGCTGGTGGGACTGCAAACTAGAAAATTTGATCTTTGATTGAACTATCTAGCACCATTCTTCTGATTAACCTAATAAATGCTGGGATGTGAACTATGTTATTAGTTGCTTGACTTAGTCCATTCTATGCTGGTATGGCAGGGTACCTGAGACTGGGTGATTTACAATGAACAGAAATTTATTGGCCTACATTTCTGGCTGGGAAGTCTAAGATCAAAGAGCTGGCATCTGGTGAGGGCCTTGTAGCTGTCATCACGTGGTGGAAGGCAGAAGGGCAAAGAGAGCAAGAGGGCCCCAAACTTGCCTTTCTATAATAGCATTAATCCCATCCATGAGAGCAGAGCACTCATTTCAATGACTAAATTTCAATATTTTTGCAGAAAATGAAAATTCAGACCATAGCATTGCTTAAGGTAAAAATGCCCTTTAATTAATAAACTGAATGAATATTTGATAGGAAACCATATTGGGGTCTTCACTGACAATATTGGCTCTTATAACTGATAGGTCCTTTGCAGGGACCATGAAAGGACTGCTTACAGAGTTGTTACAAGAGATACGGGGTATTTGAGGCCTTAAACTTTTAAGCTAGGTAAGCTCCTGCTCCCTCTTGATTTGGATCATGCCTTTGAGATATTGAACTGCAGCAAGGACTCCTGGAGAAAAGCAATGCCTTACCCTCCTTTTTTGGAAAGCTGTGATTCCTGCCCTTTTGTTTCTGATTAGAGTGGTGCCTCTGTATCCTTAAAATTTTAGTGTTCAGTTCCTAAAAACAAGAATATTTTCTTATCTAATTGCAATGCATTTAAATTAAAAATTAAATTAAATTTTAAATAAAATATGAAAATTTAAAAATAATAGAATTTATACCACATTTTCTTTATTCATCCATTGGTAGACACTTAGATTGATTTTATATCTTGGCTAGTGTGAATAGTGCTACAGTAAACTTGGAGGTGTAGGTATCCCTTTGATACATTGCTTTTTATTTTCTTTTGGATAAATTCCCAGTACAAGGATTGCTGGATCGTATAGTAATTCTATTTTTAATCTTTTGAGCAACCTCCATACTGTTTTCCATAATGTCCGTACATGGTATATATGCATAATGAAATACTACTCAGCCATGAAAAAGAATAATTTGTGGCAACATGGGTAAAACTGAAGGTCATTGTGCTAAGTGACATAAGCCAGGCATAGAAAGAATATTACATGTTTTCATTCATACGTGGATTCTAAAAAAGTTGATCTCCTGAAGATAGAGAGTAGAATGATGATTACCAGAGGCTGGGAAGAAAAAAGAGATGTTGGTTAATTGGTACAAACATACAGTTAGTTAGAATAAATAAGTTCTAGTGTTGATAACACAGTGGTATCTGTATAGTTAAGAATAATTTATTTGTATATTTCAAAATAGCTTGAAGAGTTGAAATGTTGAAATGTTCCCAACACAAAGAAATAAATGTTGAGGTGATGGATTTCCTAAATACACTGATTTAATCATTACCATCGTATGCATAAATATGTACATTTATTGTATATCAATAAAATTAATTAAATATTTTTATCAAATTTACAGATAAAAAATATTCTCTTTTTTATCATCCCAATGATGTCCTTTGTATTATTATTTTCATCTATTACATTTGATTGTCATCTTCTTCTATTTTTCTTTTATCTGGAATAGTAATTCGGCCTTTCTTTGTCTTTCATGATATTTCGCATGACTGCGGATCAGTTATGTTATAAAGTGTCACTTAAATTGAAATAGTCTTAATTCTTTTTTTTAAGCCATTAGCATCTATTTTCACATTAAGTTTTTAAAATAAATTAGATTTTCTAAGATCTATTCTTATAAAAATCTTGTTTCAAGTTAGTGTATATAATTCATTGGCTTCAGATTTTCTTTTATTTTTTTATTGTTATTTCAGAATATTATCAGGGTGCAAACATTTTGGTTACATTTTATGTCTTTGGCTCACCCAAGAGAGGATTAGAGGCATGCCCTTCCCCTCTACAATGCTCACTGAGTTCATTAGTTGTGACTTTACCACTCTCCCAACCCTTTAATCCCTGAGTCTGATTTTTCTTCAGGGTGAGATTCACTATATATCCTTAATCCAAATAATATAAAAGTGATGCTGTGTCATTCTCAGAATATCATATCCAGAAGCATGTAACAATCTGCATTGGTGACATTAATTTTGATCATGTAATCAAGTTCTTGTCTGGTTTCTCTATTATATCCTTACTATTTTTCTCCTTGCAACTAACAAACAATCCATAAGGATACCAATTGACCACACAAATACTCTGCTACCCATAAAAATCTTAACCCTCCTACATATAGTTCTATTTTTTCCCTCAAATTTAACTATTCCCTGTAAGCACTTATCTATTTATCTATCCTTCTCTGTAACAGAGTAGTTAGGCCTTCTCCTTATGACATGGAAGCATAAAATTGAGAGTGGGGAATATGTAACAGAGGGAATGGCCTGAAAAAAATGGCAAAAATATTTTCTGTCTCTTTAAAACTTCCCCACTCTTTTGGGGAACTGTGGCCTGGCCTGCATCCCTGAGGCAGGTTAAGTCTTTTGTTCTTTGTTTTACAAGAAATAATTTAGCCATTCCTTCCCAGGCCTGCACCAGCCCTGCAGGTTGACCCAGGTGGGGATTAATCTTTGGCAGAGATGGGAAAATTAGAATAGTTACCACAATAGCCTAGAACTGAAGGGCACTCTCTTTAAAAACCCCGTATTTCTGCTTATATTGAAGAAATTTGGATTTTGAGAGGAGAAGGGCTACCACTTTTCTTTCTTCGCCAGCAAAGTAATAAACTTTGTTTATTCTGATATGCGTTCTTCTGATGCAGCCTCGAGAAAAGTGTTGAGCTTTCGGTAACATCTCTAACTATCTATTGAGAACCAGTAGGGACTTATGCATTATTATTTTGTTCAAGGGTTATATGAATAATTTACTACTGTCCTTGTTTAATTTGAATTTATGAACCCCAAAAGGGAAAAAAATTAAAGAAAGCCATACCTATACATAGTTTAGTAAATATACTCAATGCTAAAGACAAATAGAAATATTTCAAATGCATAAATAAATTGCTGTCAAAGTAATATTTTATATCTGATAAAAATATTCTACAAAAGAGAAGCCAAAATAAAGACAAATCCAGATATTGTGCCCTCTCCCTATTTTCTCCATTCCCATCTCATCTTTGTTGCAAACCAAGTATGGATCTTTTTGGTACATGTACTCTGTTCCACTCATCTAGTTGTCTGTCCTCACATAAATACACAATATCTTCATTACTGTAACTTTATAATACATTTTTGTATTTACTAGTATAGTCCTCCAACTTCTTCATTCTTTTTTAAGATTATCCTTTGTGCTGTGTTAAAAATGACCACAAATTCTGTTTGTATCTTGGGTTGATCTCGTGAGTTGCTCTAATAAAGTAAATATCTGTCACTTTATCTTAGGCCTGTCAGCTAGCATACCCAATATAGTGACACTATATATGAATCTATAATCATCTTTTAAATTATTTTCACAGCTCCTGGTACAGTGCTTGCATATAATAAGTACTCAGTACATCTTTGTTGACATATTGAATCAAATCTAATCTTAATTGTTAATATCTAATAAGACTGAGAGTTCATGATCTTTCCAATACGAGCCTACAGGGGACTTATTAGTATTCAAATCATCAGCAGACAGCTTGAGTCAATTAAAGTATATCTTTCATAATCTGTAAAGAGATTAAAATTCACCCTACTTTAGAAAACCATTAATAATTCAAAAACATGTTTGAAATTTCTTATTCTCTGACACCAACTGATGGTAAATATCAATTTAATTACATTCAGAAAATTTATGTTAAGCACATACTACATACAAAGCTCTCAGTTCTACAATATGAAGACTATAAAAGTTAAAAAAAGACATGGTATATATTATAATTCTAGTTCAGTATTTGAAAATTTAGTGTTTGCCAAATACTTAGTAAGCATTGTCTGCATTAGTCTATTACACAAGCATTTATTCAATCAATTGTTATGCAAATATTTATTAAGAACCAGTCATGTATTAGGCATTATTCCAGGTTCTGGGGTTAAGAAACAAAATAGAACAAATCCTTGGTCTCATGGAATGTATACTTTTATGAGGAAGACAATAAATACATCACATTGGTTAGTACAGACATTTTAACGATATTGATTCTACCAATCCATGAGTTTGGCATAGTTTTGCATTTCTTTGCGTCAATTATGAATTCTTTCATCAGTGTTTTGTCGTTCTCTTTGTAGAGATCTTTTACTGCCTTGGTTAAGTATATTCCTAAATATTTTATTTTCTTTGTATCTATTGTAAATGGTATTGGGTTCTTGATTTGACTTTCAGCTTGATTGCCCACATAAACAGAAGAAAAACAAAGACTATATGATCATCTCAATAGATGCAAAAAAAGCATTCAATAAATTCCAGAACTCTCACGATAAAAAGCCACAATAAACTAGGCATAAAAGGAACATACCTTGAAATGTAAAAGCCATATATGACAAACCCACAGCCAACATCATACTGAATGTGGAAAAGTTTAAAGCATTCTTTCTAAGAACTGGAACAAGACAAGGGTGCCTACTTTCACCATTTCTATTCAGCATAGTGTTGGAAGTCCTAGCCAGAGCAATCAGGCAAAAAAAAGAAATAAAGGACATCTAAATCAGGAAAAAGGAAGTCAAATTCCTATTTGCTGATGATGCAATCTTATATCTAGAAAACACTCAAGACTCCACCAAAAGACTCCTAGAGTTGATAAATAAATTCAGCAATACCTCAGGTCACAAAATCAAGGAACAAATCAGTAGTATCTGTATATACTAATAACAGTCAAGCTGGGAGTTTTCTTTATGAATACAAATTATATTATGAATACAAATTCTTTATCATATATATGACTTGCAAATTTTTCCACCCAGTCTATAACTTGCTTCGTAAGTTTTTCAATGCTGTATTTTAAGAAAATGCATTTTAGTTTTGATGAAATCTAATTTATAATTTGTTCTTTTATAGATCATTCTTTTATTTGTTTTGGTGTCATCTGTGTGAGTGAGTGTGTGTGTGTGTGCCTGTGTGTGTGAGAGAGAGTGTATATATCTTTGCATAACTCAAGGTCAAAGGTTTACTCCTACATTTTCTTCCAGACATTGTATGGTTTTTGTGCTTACATGTTAGACTACGTTCTATTTTCAATTAAGTTTTGAGTATGGTGTAAGGTCAGGATCTAAGTTCAATTTTTTTTTTGCAAATCTAATTGTCCAGCATCATTTTAGAGTTTAGTCTCTCCATTGAATTTCCTTGGTACTGCTTACAAAATCAACAAACAATAAATGTAAAAGTTTATTTCTAGACTTTACATCTAGATCCATATATCTATTGATCTATATGTCTATCCCAACAAAATACCCCACTATATTGATTACTATAGCTTCATATAGTTTTGGAATTGGGAAAAGGAAGTCCTCAAAGTTGTTTTTGATTATTTTATTTCTTTTGCATTTCTACGTACATTTTAAGGTTGGCCTGTTGATTTCTCCAAGTAAAACTATGGAAATGTGATTAAGATTGTGTTGAATCCCAGCCTGAGCAAGAGCAAGATCATGTCTCTACCTAAAAATAGAAAGAGATTAATTGGCCAACTAAAAATACATAGAAAAAATTAGCTAGACATGGTGGTGCCTGCCTGTAGTTCCAGCTACTCAGGAGGCTGAGGCAGGAGGATCGCTTGAGCCCAGGAGTTTGAGGTTGCTGTGAGCTAAGCTGATGCCATGGCACTCTAGCCCAGGCAATAGAAGTGAGACTCTGTCTCAAAAAAAAAAAAAAAAAAAAAAGATTGTGTTGAATCTATGTAACAACTTGGGGCAATTTGCCATCTTACCAATTTTGAGACATATAATGTCTCTTCACTTATTGAGACCTGTTTATCCCTTTCATCAATATTTGTTGTTTTCAGTGTACAGGTCCAGTGCTTTTTTTGGTTTAATTTATTACTAAATGTGCTCTTCTTTTTGATACTATTGCAAATGAAACTGTTTTCCAAACTGTATTTTCTCTTTTTGTCTTTGTTGTTGTTGTCATTGTTGCTACTCAGTACAGAGAAATATAATTAACTTTTGTATAATAATCTTATACCCTGCATAATTCTAAAGTTAGCTATTGGTTAGTGTAGTTTTTTTGTAGATTCCTTTGGATTTTCTAAATACAAGTTTATATCATCTGAGAATAAAGACAATTTTATTTCTTCCATTTTAATCTGTATGCCCTTATTTATTTCCCTTGTTTTAATGCAATGATGTTGCAGAGGTTGCACTTACACACCTCAAGCCAATAAGGTTTCCACCCTCTGCCAATGGATGTACATGTGTTGGCAAGCACATTCAAAGTTCAGCCAATTTTGAAGAACACCCTGTCTTTTAATTTCCACTAACCTTTCTCATGTCTTCTCTATGTATGTATAGATTCCCAATCAGCCAAAGGGCTTTTGTGAGCCTTTCTAGCCATTCTGTGGCTCTCTCATTTTCAGGATCCCCATTTTAAATTTCTGGCTTATATGACAGTGCCCAATACTAGAGTTTTAACTTCAACATAGTAGAGCTCTGGATTTCCTTAGTTTCTTACCAGGCTTGCTACTTCTGCTGGTGACTCCACTGGGAATGAATTTCTGGACCTTGTTCTAAATTAATTCAGTTTTGTCTGGCAATGAAGCTGTTGCTTTTGAGAACAAGCACTGCCTTGATAAAACTATTATGTTAACCATACTCGGGGCCAATTCCAGGCAAGAAAACTACAAACTAGCACCACTCTTACCATAAGTTTTAAAGTACATTTATGAAAAAAATCCCTCTCAATTTGTTGTTTTTCAATTTGCAATTCTCTAAAATGATTACTATTGATAATTTTTGTTTGGTTATTCATTTAGCTCTAGGAAGAATATCTGATGACCAGCTTATTCTTCTATAACTAGAAGTCCCCAAAGTAGAGTCAGAGCAAGAATATAACCTAGGATATAAAAGATCATTTCATAATGATGAATGAATAAATTCACAAAGAGGACATAATCATAATTATTCTGCACATAACAATAGAGCTTCCAAATGTATGAAACAGAAATTGATGTATCTAAAAGGAGCAAGAGATAACTCTAAAATTACTATTGGTGACTTTTAAAATTTTCCTTTAATAATAAACAATCTATGGAAAATAATTAATAACATAAAATATTTTAAAAAACAAGAAACAGACTTCACCTACTTGACATTTATAGAACATACCATTCCAAGTAGTAAAAATGCACTTTATTTGAAGTTCTTGTGAGACTTTTATCAAGATGTAGTATATTCTGAAATTCTAAAAAACCTTGGTACATTTACAAATATTAAAATCATATGAAGTGTGTTCTCTGATCACCAAGGAATTAGTTAAAACCAGCAATAGAAGGCTATCTGAAATAGCTCCAATTATTTAGAAACTAAATTACACACTACTAAATAACCCTTAGGTTAAAAAAAATAAAAACGGAAATTAGAAAGTAGTATGAACTTAATGAAAATATACTATTTCAAAATGAGTGGTAATGTAGTTAAATATTGCATATCACACAAATAACTATATTAGAAAAGAAAAAAGCCTCAAATCAATGATCTTAGCTTCTACAAAAAAAATTAGAAAAAGAAAATCAACTTATATTCAAAATAAGCAGAAGATATGGATTAATATCTATCAAAGGAGAAATCATCGAAAGAGGCAACAAAAACAATAAATAAAATCAATTAAACAAAAATGCTGATTCTTAGAAAAGATTGATAATACTGGGAAAGCTCTATTCAAAATAATCAAGAAAGAAAGAAGATTTAACTGGGATAAGAGAGGTGAAATCACTACAGATACAAAATATAAAAAAAATGTAAATAAGAAAATATTATATAAACAACTCCATGTGACAATTTCAACTTCAACAAAACAAATACATTTCTTGAAAAATTAAATTAATAAAGTTCATAAGAATAAATGAATCTCTTAAAAATACCCAATTAAAAAATAGGATTTGAACAATTACTTTATCCAAATAAATATACAAGTGATGAATAATCAGATGAGAACATTTTCAAGTTCATTCTTCATTGGGAAATGTAAATTAAAACAATTATGAGACACCACTACACTCAAAAAAAAGAATGTCTAAAATTTAAAAAGAAAGATTTATTCTATCAAGTGTTGATAATGATGTAGAGCAACTAGAAGTTTCTTTTACTGATTGTTAGCCAGTAAGGTGATGTACATACTTTGAAAAACAGTTTGGCAGTTCCTTGAAAAGTTAAACATACACTTACCATATTACCCAGCATTTCATTCACATGCTGACAGGAATCTGAAAAAAACTTAAATAAATGTCCCTTAAGAGGTCAATGGGTTAATGGACCAAAAAAAAAAAAATTAGTTTATCCATATAATGGAATACTACTCAGAAATTGAAAAGAATAGACAACTGACATGTCACCAATATAAATGAATCTCAAAATATTAATACTTATACTGAGTCTAAAGAATCAGACAAAAATAATACATACTATATAAATATTCTTACATTAAATTCAAGAAAATAAAAACAAATTTATAGTAATATAAAGCAAATCAGGGTCTGGAGTCTGCCTAGAATCTGGATTAGGGTTCAGGGAGTGGTGAAGAGGAGGAATTAAAAAGGAGATTTGGAAACATTGGGACCTGATGGAGATGGGCATTATCTTCATTGTGATAATGGTTGTATGGGGATATATAATTGTCAAAATGTATTAAATTGCAGTTTAATATGTATAGTTAATTTTATGTCAATTTTACCCCTCTAGAGCTGTACATTTTTTAAAAATTTAAATTTTTTTTTAAAAAAGAACAAGAATAATTTATTTTTCCTTCATAAACTTAAATATTTTATATTAAATTAAACTGTTTACAATGCTAACATTTTCACTGAAATAGTTTGTAGATATCTCTTATTCCACAGGCCTTCATCTCTCTGTATATGTATATATATATTCAACAGCTAACTAGTGGTTCATCTGTGTTGTCACTGTGTACAATAATATCTCTAGGGAAAATATATTTTAATATTTAAGTGAATTTTCATCAAGTTAAACTTGCTGCTCTCACTCTGTCTTCATGTAATAGTTTTATCACTGAATCTTTGTTTATTTTGAGTTATATAATCTACCTTATATTTTGGCTGTAGTCACTCTAATGTCTGTTTATTTTCCTAAACTTAGGTTATTGTTTCAATATTTTGCCTGATGTCCCTATCTCTGGGGATTGTTCTCTTACCTTTTGCTGGGTCCCCAGGGTTTAAGAGCAAGTGTCTGACTTCAGAACCTGTAGGGAGCCATCTCTGTTGCTGCCTGAATGGATATTTCTTGACTGTCCTTAGACTTCCTGTTGCTGGATTCCATTAGCCTTGCTCTTGAGTATTACGTCACTGCTGGCCATTTCTTATTCATATTATTTGTCTGGGCTTCCATCTGTTTTTTGGCACTGTTCTTTCTAGATATCACTTCAAGTCTGACTCTCAGTCACTAGGAAGTGATTCAGGTCCCCAGTCACTTATACTGCTTCCAGAAATTGTGGAGTTCTAGGGCTCTCTAGACTTCTTAGTAGCCTGACTTCATTGCTGTTTGTCATCTCATGCCATAAGAGATAACATTTGGCTAATAAACTCATTAAAGAGACTTCACAAATGGGTAAAAAGAATGTTATTTATTATTAGCTTTGTTAGGTTTCCCATCCTTAAATTTGAGAAAAATACCATAATGAATATTATCAAAATATGACAATTAGTCAGTGTTCAGGAAGTCTTACTTATATTCCATGAAGAAAAAATTATAAATGCACAGTTCTACGAACACATAGTACAATTTTAAGAACTTTTCCTTCATTTTTTGAAATTTAAATTTAGGCAATGATGCCCTACAGAAATTGATAGAATGTAAATTCCCTGTGGAAACATTGTGACCAGTAGCAGGTTTTTAGTCTGAATTTCCTTTAGGCATTATTTTCTTAATTTAAACTTGGAATAATGAAGGGTAATTTGCAAATGGATTGTGTAGGTTTCTTGTTTTAACATGAGCATTTAAAAAATTTCAAATGACATCTGCACAGTCAGCACAAGTTTAGATAAATAGTATAGTGTATTATAGGTCTGAATAACCCATTTGTTTAAATTTGCAAAGGGAAGTAATATAGATATAGGTAAAAACTATACACAAATCATCTCTTCATAGAAAATACCCTTGGGATTCATAAGATTTGAAAATTATCATAGATACTCAAAATTTGTATAGATTAAACTAAATTTATACAATCAATAAATAGTATTTCCCAAATTCTACCCTTTGGCATGTTATCTCACAGATCTTTGTACTATAAAAAGGAGAGAAGGTTTGATGTTTTAAATATTGATTAAACTTTCAGATATGTGCTAATATCTATCATGTGATCCACCTATGTGGAAACTACTATAAGTAACCTTCAAAAGCTTTGTTAATTTTATTTTAAATGGCTGTGATTTTACATTTCATAATAATCAAACTTTATTATAAATTTCATAATAATCAAACTTTACATATGCATTATCTCTTTAAGAAGTAAGCATTTGCATTGGTTTAAAGGGTTTTTTGAGGCATTTTTAGGAAAAAAGTATGACTTCAAAGAGTTGGGGATTAGGTAATAGTCAAATTAAAAACATATAAATTAGCATATTGGAGAGCAACACTAAAATATTTTATATAGTTGTAGGAAATTAAAGTGCAACATAAATCTTTCCTCTCTTAATCTCTCCTATTTGAAAAGCTAATGTGTAAATTGGAGATGTCCACCAGAAGAAGTCAACTTTCTCACTGTAAGAGTATCACAGGGAGCATTCTTACAGATGTTGGCTTTGAAGACACAAGATGAAGCTTTCTTCCTGAATAATTATACATGGAGAGTTAAGGCTTCCTTTGTACTCAATTTCCCTGTAATCCTAAAGACACCAAAACAACCTGAGAATATATGCAAGAAAAAAAAATCAGTGGTCTTATAGGTAAATTATTTCCAGGAACATAATTGGTAGATTGTTACCTGTTGAACTGAACTAAACTGTAAGAAAATGTTCAGTAGTGTCAATGGTTCCTGATAGTTAAAGAGTTTGTGGACTGAGAAGAGAAAACACTGGTCATCTTTATGAGAAAGATTTTATAAAATAGGGGAGATAGAATCCAAAAGCAAATAGTTGGAAGTAAATAGTGAGTAAGTTTAGACAATAAGTCTCAATGACTTATTTATTATTGCAAAACTTTAAAAACATGTGTAAGTTGTAAATGGTTTGGTGGAAGAATAGAAAAAGATACAAAAAAGGAACTTTATTTTAATAATCAGAAGAAATAAAATCCACGGTTCTTGAAAAAGTGAAGGAAACTCCTTGCTATAGGAAGAAAATTTTAATTAAATTTTGAGGTAGAAAGGAAGAAGTTAAGAGAATTTAGGAAGAGGATTGTCATCTGCATAGAGCAAAGGCTCAGACTTTTGGAAAGTGGAAAACTAATTAAATAAGTTCTGAAAAATGTAATGGGTAATCTTTTAGAAACCAATGCAAAATTGACTGAGCTGTACCTGAAGCATTATGAATTTTCAACACATTTAGTGTTGATGTTATTTGTTACTCCTTGACTTTCAACCTGTTTACAGTCATGAGCCACATAATCGTATTTGGTCAACAACAGGCTGCATATTTGATGGTGGTCCCATAAGATTACAATACCAATTTTTTCAGTACCTTTTCTATGTTTAGGTTTGTTTATATACACAAACACACCATTGTGTTACAATTGCTGCAGTATTCTGTAAAATGCTGTTACAGGTTTGTAGCCTAGGAGCAATAGGCTGTACCACAGTAGGTGTATAGTAGGCTATAGCAATTTAAGTTTGTGTAAGTACATTCTATAATGTTCACATAATGAGAGAATCACTTAATGATGCATTCCTTTGAACATACCCTTATTGCTAAGCAACCAATACTATTAATATATTGGGTTACATGTTAATAAAGTTTTATCACAATCAGTACTAATATCAATATATTCATCATACATTTACTACAGTCTCTCAGATGCCTCACATTGTGCTTTTAGAAATATACAGACGTGAATACTAAACATTAAGTTACAAACATGACACACTATCTTTATTCAATCTTTAATATATCAGGAGTGCTTAATAGAGCAGCACTTGAAGTCTTGTGATATGAATAGTACAGATTAGGGTTTAATGTAGCAATTTAATAAGATAAGGCCAAAGCCTTTCAGGTTGATTGTAGAAGAAAGGCACAAAGGACATACAACTCCTCTAATGAAAAGGAGTACACCTCAGAAAAATTCTTATATGGCTGAATGCTACATTAGTGTAGTGTTAAGAAAAAGGTAAAAAGTCAAGAAAACTGACTTTCTTAAGCACAAAAGTCTTTGTAAGGAGGCGTTGCAATGCAGCAACATTAATGTATTGGAAAGAAATTTGAAAGTGCTAATAAAATGGGAGCATGATCTAAGCAAAAAACAATGCAGGTTAATGAGATTTTTCAGTAATCTACAGCAAGAGCTAAGATTCTACAATGTGGAAGATTTTGCAGTGGCATGTAGTCCCAAAACCTGTGTTCCACACCCCCAGGAGACAGCTACATCAGAATAGGTAGTTTGATTGATCTCTGACAGAGGGGTAGCCAAAGAGCTGTTGGGTTGATAAGGTTTAAAAATACTGATAGAGTGCACAACTGGAGTATTTATGGAAGATTTTTACCACATGCTCAGAATTCTGATCCAATACCATTTTTGAAAATATAACTAATAATATTAAGAAGGTTTATTCTCATTCTTCACTCAATAGGCCACTTTTGTCTGTTTTATGTTTGGGGCAGGCAAACAATGGAGTAGAAAATGTATTCATTGAGTTATATTATTACAAGCTGATTTCTGTGCTTTGTGGGTTTGGCTAGTGTTTATATTGTTTTATTTTATTTTTTATGTCAGTATATTATGGGGGTACAAATGTTTAGGTTACATATATTCCCCTTGCCCCACCTGAGTCAGAGCTTAAAGTGTGTCCATTCCCTAGATGGTGCACACCACATCCATTAGGTGTGAATATACCCATCCCCTCCTCTCCCTATCTACCTGATACCTGATGAATATTACTACTATATGTGCACTTAAGTGTTGGTCAGTTAAGTCAGTTAATATCAATTTGATGATGAGTACATATGGTGCTTGTTTTTCCATTCTTGTGATACTTCACTTAGTAGAATGGGCTCCAGCTCTATCCAGGATAATACAAGAGCTGCTAGATCACAATTATTTTCTGTGGCTGAATAGTACTCCATGGTATACATATACCACATTTTATTAATCCACTGATGTATTGATGGGCACTTGGGTTGCTTTCACATCTTTGCAAGTGTGAATTGTGCTGCTATAAATATTTAAGTGTAGATGTTTTTTTTATAAGATGTCTTTTGTTCTTTTGGGTAGATGCCCAGGAAGGGGATTGCTTGGTCAAATGGTAGTTCTACTTGTAGCTCTTTGAAGTATCTCCATATTACTTTCTACAGAGGTTGTACTAGTTTGTATTCCCACCAGCAATGTATGAGTGTTCCTATCTCTCTGCATCCATGCCAACATTTAATGTTTTGGGACCTTTTGATAAAGGCCATTCTCAATGGAGATAAGTGATATGTCATTGTAGTTTTGATTTGCATTTCCCTGATGATTAGAGATGTTGAGAAGTGTTGAGGAAGGAGCAAGATGGCAGTTGAGAAAAACTGCCAGCCAGAGTGTCTCTACAAGAAAGATAGATTTTTAGATGAAAGTGAAAAAAGTAAACAGGCAGACAAAGGTAGATCACATGAGGGTTGGAAGGAAGGGTGCCTGAAATTACAGAAGACTCCATAGAAAGACATTGCTCTGCAGAACTGGAAGGAGAAGCCCATCGGCAGGAACTAAACCCCACGAGGTGTGGAGACCAGCAACAAGCATAGATGGAGTGGTCAAAATTCCCCTCACTTGCATCTTGGCTAGTGTTTAAAGCTAAACCTTTTCTCTCATGGCCTCTACTGTTATGTTATTTGAAGACACTCCATTAGTGATCATTTTTCATCTGCAGTTTTGTTTTTTAACTTGGAAAACCATAATTTCTCTCCCTGGTAACTTACAATTGCTTCCTCTGACATCCAGTTTCTTCTACTGTCAGCTTCTGGACCTCTAAGCAGCTATATTGTCTGGAATCCAAGACAACCTCCTGCCAACTCAGTCTTGAATAATCCACATGTGATCCAAAGGATACACTCATATATCCTTTCTTCTCTTCCCCTCTACCCCAAATTGGAATTCTGTGTGGTTGCCACCTTAAAAACATTATTAATAGACCATTGGGCACCCAGTTTCCAATCCTTTAGACTGCCCAAACATGAATCAGAAGCTCTAAAATGTACATCAAATTCTGTGAGTGTTGCATTAGAACGTCTTTCCGAGGCTTGAACTGATAGTAAAAGCACACCTATTATTTCTACATAGGGAAGGAGGCAAAGAAGATTCAGAGACTATCAAAGTTTTCCCTATAAAGCTCCTTCAAAATTATATATAGAATATATATTGTATTAGATAATAATATAATAATATTGTGTCAATCAAAATAAAAATGTTAAAACAGAGAAACTGAAAATAGCTACAAGAAAATAAAAGAGCAATGCAAGAACAAATAAGTATTTAATGAAAAGCTAATTTCATAATGAAATTAGTAGTCATTATACTTAGCTACATTTGGAAAAAAGTACTTGCCACTTGGAAATACTTGCTATGTATTTTCTTGGGCCACATCCAAAATGATTTCAGTTTTAATATAATGTAAAAAGGAATACAGCAATATGGTGTATTTGAAAAAATATTTGTTTTTCCACAAGTTATTTTTAACATTTAAATATATGAGAACTGATAACAAAGGTGTGATTAAGCTGTATAATGATTAAATAAATGGGTCATAGGAAATAAACATTGTATACTTACTTGTAATTTATGAAACAGCACACTAGTATTTTAAAGTTTAGTATTACTTAGAAAAAATTCACTCAAACTTGAAGAGTATCACTCAATTTAATTATTTTAAAATTTTTTCAGTCTTTTTTCTCACTCTTCTTTGGATTTGATAATTTCTGTAAGTATCTTGGACATTTACTAACTCTTTCTCCTATCATCTCTATCCTGCTATTTAGCCCATACAGTGTATTTTTTTTCTTGATTTCAGATATTATAATTTTCTGTTCTAAAATATCCCTTTGGATCTTTTTTATTTTTACTTAATGGTTCTCTGAGATTTTCAATCTTTACACTTATTATAACCATATTTTTTCCTTTCATTTTTAATCACAATTATATTATGTGCTTTAAAATTCTTGTCTGCTACATGCAAAATCTGTGTTATCTTAGAGTTGGTCTCGGTTGAGTGTGATTTTGCCTTAAGGATAGGACATTTTCCTGTGCCTTCATATGTTGAGAGTTTTTTATTGCACCTTGAACATCATAAATGTGAAGTTGTAGAGACTCTGTATTCTATCATATTTCTTTGAATCATGTTGACTTGTTTTGTTTTGTTTTGTTTTAGCAGCCAATGAGCATGGTTGAATTCAAACTCCAAACCTTGTTTTTGGGCATCATTTCATATCTTGGTTTATTCCTTTTTCCTTAGTTAGGCTGCATTTAATTGGTCACATGTTAGTTCTATTTGTCATCCAAATCAGAGACGTGGGCAGAGTTTATACAGAGAATTTGAAGTTCCTTCTTTCTGGCTCTCTCTCTTCTGGGTATTCTTCCTACATTTTCTTTCAGTTTTAGTCACCCAAAGCAGCACTGATTATAGTCTTCACCCAATATAAAAGCTATAAAAATGAACAACTCACCCCATGGTGTTTTATTCTTTCAAAGCTTGGATTCCAACTAAAAGATGCTTGTTTCTCTCTAGTGCCTTCAAATAATTTCTTAAAAAATTTTTCTTCATTTTGTAATTATTATCTGAGGTTCAGTATAGTAGAAGCTTGTTTGGCCATACCAGAAGCTGATTTCGTAGTTCAATTTTATAAAAAATAATTATTTTGGAGGATTTATTACCCTTATACCTACATAATGATTATGAAGTTAATATTCTGACCATAGAAAACAGTACAGTCTGCTGAATTTTGGAAACATTGTTTAATCCTTAATATATTCTAGCATTATTAATATGGTTACTATGGTTTCTAAAGCTTTGTACAAAGCATAATAATAAATTTTAAATAGTAAAAATGCCTCACCAATTATTAATATATTATTTATAACATTGTCAAATTAGTCCCCTTTTGAAGAAAATAAATATTCTATATTAAGTTATTTAGGGCACTTTATCAAGAGCATGGAGGAAGTAAATTTAGGTGATTTCTTCATATGTCAATATCTTTCTACTTTGGGCCTTAGTGCTTTATGACAAACAGCCCCCTATCCAGTGAGTCCCAACATCAGTATATTAAATACTGCTCAAGTGCCTTTAGCAGATATACATTAAAGCTGAAGATAACATCCTGGCTATAAGAGTTTAGTATATTAAATAAGTAGAAAGTGGCAAATTTTGAACTTAATTCTATCTATTTCTTAAGGATATCCCCACAATATTGTACAGTCAAGGGGATGTAATGTTCAGAAGAGGGTGTTAGGCTTATTGAACATTACAAAACACCCTACGCATAAGACAAACGCCATTCCCAAAAATAATGTAAGGGAAGAGGAGGACAGTTCAAACCCATAAAGTGATTTCAGCCATCAACATCAAGTTCTTTAGAGCAGGAGCTGGTGAACCCCAACACTATGGTCAACAAGAAGAAAAATAATAATAATAATCATAGTCACTTCACTATTGGAGCCATAAAACATGAAATAAACCAACTTTAATCTGAGGACAATATTGGTAAATATTCCAGAATAATTGATGCTTTAATATTTTTAAATTAAATTTTCTAGAGTGATTATATTCACCTCTCCTTTAAATAATAATTTTCAGCTTTACTTTGTCACTAAAAAAGACTGTCTAATATATGTTACTATAGTTCTTAAAAATATAACTATAAAATGATTTGACCAATAATAAAAACGATTATAAATAAATATGCTAAAAAACCTCTTTGTTACATTATGGTTATTCAAAAATAATAATTAATTCTGAAATGTGAGTCTCTAAAAATTGCCTAATCAATTCTTAGAAACAGAGTCCTCTAGATTTATAGTTTAATAAATAACCTGACCTCTGAGTATACTGCCATCGTAAAAATCTATCTAGGACTTCAATAATAGTATTGAAAATATCCAAATGAGAAATTAGAAAATGGGATACATTATTTACTAGATAAAGTGTATAAAGCTTTGGTTACCTGATTAAATAACACTTTGCCTATGAACCTAGGCAGCACCTGAGTGTTACTTCTGTTTTTTTCATAAACCTCATTTTCAGTGTACAAAAAAGCAATATTCTCTCCACATATAAACATTTTTGTATAATTTAATGTAATTAATCAGAGTTTTAATTCAGTTATCACTGCAGCTATTACCACACTGATAATCATATAATTTTTAGTTGGCATTTTGTAAATCACTCTGGCATTCAATTGTTTATTCATACATATATACATATATTTAAATTTGTTTTTAAAGATGATGAAAAGGTTGTAATCACAACTTAAAATCAACAATTGCCTTCCTTCCACTTCTATCAGCTGCAGGTTTTATTGCCTAGCGTTTGGATTTTCAAAATGTAATCCTTGCCTATTGTAAAGCAATGTTTATGTGAACAAAGATTAAGAAGATGATGATGACAATGATGATAATAATTATGATGATGATATGTTCTAAGTCACAATGTATACTGAAGTCCTGATATTCATAGATCCCATAGAAATGAATTTTCTCAATTAAGAAAAAGAATATTCTGTCTGTCTTCAAGGTAGTTTTCCTTTTTTTCTTTTTTAGTTTAAGTATTTGCCAGGACATATTTTTGTTATTGAAAAATAACTGGTAAAAAAAAAAAAAAAAGAAAGAAAATGTTATGTTGGAGGCTATTACATCATGCAATTTTGTTATTTCTCCTAAGAAATACTTTAACCTCAGTTTCAACATCATTATCAAAAAAGCATTTTTAAACAACCTAACTGGACAAGGTTTATGGTAAGATCTCTTTTGAAAAAGAGAACTGTATAAATAAATAGTCATTTATAGTTTTATTATATTAGGTAGGACCATATGACCTACTGTTTTTGTAGTTCAAAATCAGTTAAGAAATCCTACAAACTACTTTTTAAGTAATTATAAAGTGAAGAACACTGTGCAGTGGGTAAAATGGACAACACATTGGTAAGATGATTAAAGTTTATATCATTGATAAGGTAAAACTGGACATGGTGTACTTCCAGACATGTTACCCTGAAAAGGACATTAGGTCACTTCTGTAGTACTTGAGCCAAAGATGCATAACTTCAATTTAATCATGAGGAAACATCAGACAAACCAAAATTGAAGGATATTTTATAAAATAACTGGCCTTTAAAAAAATCAAGGTTATAAATGATGAGGAAAGACAGAGAAACTGTTTTCATATTTATAAATCCTAAAGAGACAGAACAACCAAACACAATACATGCTCTTGAATTAGACCCTATGTAGGATGAAAAAAATGCTATAAGGAACATCAAGGAGATAATTGATATAGAGTAAAAGATTCTATCAGTGTTAAATTTTCTGAATATAATTAGACAAGTATCTGAATCTGTGGTTATATACAAAAATATCCTTGTTAGGAAATGCACATGTAAGTATTGAGTGAAAGAACGTAATAAATGCAACCAACTCTACAGTGCTTAAGAAAAAAGTATTACATATATATATATTTAAAGTGAATTAAAGCTAAAGCAAATGTGATAAGATATTAAAAATTCATGAATCTTGGTAAAGGGAATACTCTTGTTAGTTTTTATGGTTTAAAATTATTCAAAATAAAAGTTAAAATAGTTGAGTGCCAGCAATTTTTGATGGTCCAATGTAATTATAATGTTAGACAGAATTATATATGCAACACTGAATTATGTATGAGAATTCTTTTTTCTAGTCTACCTTTATAGACCTGAAAGCTTCATTTCATACAAAAGCTTGTCATACTGCCATTAGGTAGAACCACAGATATTTACAACCTTGAAGTCATAAGGAATCTTTTTTCTTTTTCTTACATGAACTACAACTTGGATGGAGGTCTACAAAGTCCTTTTATTTTAGTTACATGACTTTCTTCTAATAAAATTGAAATATGATTAATTATGTCAGGCTATGAAGATTATAATTAATATGCAGCTTGAGGCATTTGTAATATAAGACCAACACTTTCTCCACTTTATCTGCAGCAAATAACAAAACATCGCTCATGTAATAATCTTACTTATTATGGTCAACTCAATATCTCTTGTCATATTTTCACAAGGACACAATACATATATGGGAAACCTCTATGACTTAGAAACATACTTTACCACTCCCAAGGAAACAAGGTGTTCCACTAAATTTGAGAGGTAGAATGAAACACATTACAGATTATATTCAGCCTAGACATATATGTCAAAATGAATCAAGATCCATTATCTTTTTAAACTGTATGATGCCAAATAACCTGATGTAATCTGACATTGGTAACAACACGCTTTATCTCCATTCAGTATAGAAATCTCTCTAGCACTTTTATCCCCCAAATAATTGCTGTTTTCACAATTCAAATAAATAGGAATACAACATTTTCTATTACTGGGTAATCAGAAAGGAGATAAGCATGAAGGAAACTAGTCTGAGTTTTAAAACTAATGGCTCCACCATAAATGACACTTTCTGAAAGAAATAATATAAGATACATAAGTACATGTGTACAATCATAGTTCTACAAAGTCACTTAATATTTTATCAAACATTAGTTTAAATAATAATCATTTAATAAGAAGAGATAACAGCATTAATAAATAAATAAAAGCACACATTTAATGCCATTGTGCCTTGATTCTTTACTAGAGCACTTGAAAGTAAAATTTGTTACATGCTGTTTTACCTAGGAAACTCTTCGTTTTCTCTGAAATCTGTACTTTTGTGGGACAGTATTATTCATTAACCAAAAGATGCTCTATATTATCAGGTATGTTACACCCAAGGGTTCATTTTATTTGAAACATACACATGGATCCACAGTAATGGATATGAGTATAATTATAAAGATAAAATTTTGCTGACATGATATTTTTGTAGGATAAGACAAGTGAGTCAGTATGGACTTTATTCAACATTTGATCTTGTAACTAAAAATGAGTCTGAAAAACCTTGTTTCAGAATGGCACAGGGAATTTTTTATAATTAGTTCTACTAAAACTCATTCACCCATTAATATAAATTCAACTAGAATATTAACTCATCTTTCAAATAAAATTAATGCACACTTTTAGGAAATTCAGGATTATGAACCTGGAAGAATACAAAGAGACTTTATTCAAATCCACTTCCTGAAGGTAAGCCTCTTGCCCTGTTTTGCACATATCTCTGGAGTGGAAGTGTCACTGCAGAATGATGATGATTTGGAAACCACAACAGCAAATGGTGTATCCGAGAATGTAAACAAGAGGCTTCAGTGATAACATTTTTGTTAAAACGTATATGTTTCTATACTTTTTGATAAAGTTAGGGACTGTATTAGTCTTTTAAATAGTTTGATAGTAGGATTTATACAAATCCTTTCTTCTGCGGACAAACTAATGTGAACTAAAATAAAATCTTAAGCCCCTCAGCCTACTGAATAGGTGCTCTCTTGGCCAAGGGGATCCCAGAAAAATCTTAAAGCTGAGTTTCTGGGCATGAGAAGAAGGGAAATCATACACACCTAGTTGTCCCCTCTCCTTTTTAAGTTACTCTTTGTAACAAGATACTAAATCATTAGCAGGTTTAAGAACATGCAAGGAAAGTTTAAACCATACCTGCTGGCCATTAATTTACTTAACAGATCACTTGAGTTTCAGCAAATATCTGGTGGCTTCTTTCTCAATAACATACTTCCTTACCTTAACTTAAAACATTCTAAGACTTTAGAAAAAGCTTCACTTTTTTAAGCCATTACAAATCAAAGAATCTTTAAACCCACCTGTAGCCTATAAACTGCCGCTACAAGATGTCCTGCCCTTTCTGGCCAACCAATGTATGCCTTCCATGTATTGATTTATGGTTTTGTGTGTAATTCTTATCTTGGGAGGTAATCTGAAAGCCCTTGTCATGTCTTGTGTGCTAAGAGTGCATTTGTTTACATGGTAGCCTCTGGCCATGCCCAGTAACCTTGCTAACAATGTAGCGTATGATGGAGGGCTTTGAAACACTCAGTGCCAGCTTAACTTCTGCAGAGGTCAGAGACTAAAGTCAGCCATGTGGGTGCTCAGCCATGTCTAATATGACCAAGCCCCAGTACAAACTCTGGGCACCAAGGCTCAGATGAGCTTCCATGGTTGGCAATATTCCATGCATATTGCTATATATCATTACAGAGAGAAATAGGAGCTTTCTGTACAACTCTGCTGGGAGAAGACAACTGTAAAATTCATGTCTTTCTTCGTGTCTCCTATTCCTTGCCCTGTGTACCTCTTTCTTCTGCCAATTTTAATCTGTATCTTTTCACTATGATAATCTCTGTGAATAAAACAGCTTTTCAGAGTTCTGTGAGTCCTAGTAAATTATCAAACTTAAGGGTGGTTTTAGGGACCTCAAAATTTGCACTTGGTGTCAGAGGTGAGGGTGATACTGGGATTTCCAAATTTCCCAGCAGAAACTACTTTACCTTTTAACTGCACCAAATCATGAACTAAATTCATTTGTTGGGAATAATGATTTCTTTACTTTTTTGGGAGGTAGTGGGAGAGGGAGACTAGAAGTTGCCTAACCTATCTCAATTTCAATTTTCTCATCTGTGTAATAAGAATAAAAACCTCTATCACATAAAATATCTGTGACAATTAAGTTTTTAAAACATGAAATTTCTGTCAAATAAGTCTGCTATGTGGTATAGTCTCTGTAAATATTAGAATCTAGTTATCTTTTCCGATGTTTTTATGTTTTAAAATTATAATTTGTTTCAAAAATATTTGTAAGAAGGCAGTAGTATGTTACAAAAAGCAAACAAATATTTAATGGAAAAAGTTTTATATGGAGGTGTATGTATTGCCTTATGAGATCTCTTACAATAAGTGAGTATAAGACATGAACAAAATAAAGTCAGAAACAAACACATTTTGTTAACTATTTTCTTTCAAGTTATTAACATGTAATTATTTTATATTAGGATATAATTTATGTTAGGAAAGAAATTGGAAAATAAACATGTTCTAATGCACTACATTTTCTATAATACGAACAATGAGTATTATGATAACCTTATAATATAAAATTTTCACACCCCCTGTAATAACTTTGAAGCACAGTTAAGGCTGAAATAATATACACTATATCATAATAATTTATTAAACTTTATAATCAATTCACTTCAATTTATAAATTCTTTTCCTTCTATTATTGCTTAGTTGTATTAATTTAATCTAAAGCATATTCTGTCATTGATGTTGAAAATCAATATGTGTGTATGTATACTAAATTACATAGAAATATAACAAAATAATTCAGTTATGAATATTCTGTTTTCATGTCTTTGTGGTGAGCCTATATACTTGCATAACATTCTGTTGAATTTTTTTGAAAGGCTTTAAGGTTATATAAAGAAAAATATATGTATAACTCTGTGCAGTTCTGAGACCTGCCATGATTGTGCTGGGAGTTATTTACAGAAGATCTATCTCTTCTGTTGGGAATACATACCACAAGTTTTCCTTATTGTTCTGGACATCTCACCCACTAAAACCATTCGTTTTCTCTGAGGAAAGAACTAAATAGCACAATCTGTTCTCAAAGACAACTAGCTGTTTTTGAAATGTTGGGAACCTCATGGTAAATGAGCAGAATGTTAGATATAAAAAAGAAAAATGGGGCAGCAGAGATAAATCTTTCATGATTCCTTCTCTCATTCGTTTACATGGAAACGTTATTTTTCCACAACTATAGATGACAAGAAACAACAGAAATTACCAGTTTGAAATATTCTTGAGAAAATAACTTTAGCATCAAAATAATTTCATCATCAGCCTCAAAACGCATTTATGTAAACTTTTTTTTAAAGTGCAAACTAAAGATCAATTTACAACCAATTTTTGAGAATCATATTTAGAATCTTAGGAGTGTTTTATTATTATTAAACTAAATTCTTATAAACCTCCTTTTTGCAATAAATATTATATGCAATTTTTTTGCAATAAATATATAATTTAGACATGAAAGATGAAGGAAAGAATTATTACAACTTCCAAAATTGTTATAATGATTTTCTCCACCTGAGTATAGCCACTTATAAGATGTAGCTTTATTACTTGGTGGACAACAAATAGTTTTATTGGCATTTTTCCAGAAAATACTTTCTTCTCACTCAAATAATTAGAAAAAGAAAAATTGTCCTTCTACCAGATGAATGATCAAACATAAAGTGGAAAAAAAAAGAGAGAGGGGGTAGCACTAGGGTAAGTCAGTGGACATAATTAAGCTAAAGAGATCATGACAAATGCTATTTTTCAAAGATGGCCACACCCATATGTATCCCATCCTGATATGCTTTTACCATGCAAAGTCTCATACCTCTCCCCTTGAATATGAGCTAAACTCAGTAATGCTTCTGATAAACAGAATGCGGCAGAATTGATACTTATGACTTCTGATGAAAGGTCATAAATTACAATATGCCTACATCTGTAGTCCCCCCCACCACCCCAGGGCCTGTTAAGAACAGAGCTGCAAGGCAGGAGGTGAGCAGTGGGTGAGCCAGCAAACCTTCATCTGTATTTACAGCCACTCCTCATCGCTCACATCACTGCATTAAACTCTTCCTCCTGTCAGATCAGTGACAGCATTAGATTCTCATAGGAATACAAACCCTACCATAAACTGGGCACGCAGGGATCTAGGTTGCACACTCCTTATGAGAATCTAATTGCCTGATGATCTGAGGTGGAGCTGAGGCAGTGATGCTAGCACTGGGGAGAGGATGCAAATACAGATTATCATCAGCAGAGCTATTTGACTGCACAATAAATGTAATGCACTGAAACCATCCCCCACACTCAGTCTGTGGAACAATTGTCTTCTGTGAAACCAGTCCCTCATGCCAAAAAGATCGGGAACCACTGTTCTACATGGTTACCTCACCCCAGGATAATCTAGCAAGCTCAGTCACCCTGCTTTGAAGAAACCATGTTGCCACATAGAAAGGACACTTTCATGTTTTCCGGCGGCAATCCCAGCTGATAAACATCTTTAAATACAAGATACATGACTTAGTGAGTCTCTGACGATTTCAGCCCTCAGCCTTCAAACCTCTGATGCCAAATAGAATGGACATGAGCTGTTCTCACAGAGGCTTGCTAAACTACAGATACTTGAATGAAATAAATATTCTTGTTTTAAGCCATCACATTTTATTTATTTTACTGTATTTTTTGTCATATATAAATATTTAATTTCAGTGTATTATGGGGGTACAAATATTTAAGTTACATATATTGCCTTTGCAGACATTCAAGCATGTCCATCCCCCAGACAGTGTGCACCACACTCATTAGGTGTGTTATATACCCATCCCCTCCACCCCGCCTTCCACCTCCTGACACCTCATGAATATTGCTACTATATGTGCACTTAGGTGTTGATCAGTTAATACTAATTTGATGGTGAGTACATATGGTGCTTGTTTTTCCATTCTTGAGATACTTCACTTAGTAGAATGGGTTCCAGCTCTATCTAGGGTAATTCAAGAGGAGGTAGATCATCATTGTTTTCGTGGCTGAGTAGAACTCCATGGTATACGTATGCCACATCTTATTAATTCATTCATGTATTAATGGGCATTTGAGTTATTTCCTCATCTTTGCAATTGTGAATTGTGCTGCTATAAACAATCAAGTGCCAATGTCTTTTTTACAGAATGTCTTTTATTCATTTGGGTAGATACCCAGTAATGGGATTGCTGGATCAAATGGTAGTGCTACTTGTAGCTATTTGAGGTATCTCCATATACTTTCTACAGAGATTGTACTAGTTTACAGTCCGACCAGCAGTGTATGAATGCTCCTATCTCTCTTGTATCCATGCCAACATTTATTGTTTTGGGACTGACATTTTTATAAAGGCCATTCTTATTGGAGATAAGTGATATTTCATTGTGGTTTTGATTTACATTTCCCTGATGATTTGGGATGTTAGGTATTTTTTCATATGTTTGCTGACCATTAGTCTATCTTCTTTTGAAAAGTTTCTGTCCATGTCCTTTGCTCACTTTTTGATAGGGTAGTTTGATTTTTTTCACACTGATTTTCCTAAGTTCTATATAGACTCTAGTTATCAGCCCCTTATTGTATGTGTAGCATGCAAATATTTTCTCCCATTTTGTAGGTTTTCTGTTTGCTTTTGTGATAGTTTCCTTGGCTGTCCAGATGCTTTTTAATTTGATCAGGTCTCATTTATTTATTTTTGTTGCTGTGATTGCCTTTGGGGTCTTTTTCATAAATTCTTTGCCTAGGCCAATGTCTATAAGAGTTTTTCCAACATTTTTTTTCTAGAATTCTTATAGTTTCATGCCTTAGGCTTAAGTCTATTTTCCACTGTGAGTAGATTTTTGTGAGAGGGGAAAGGTGGGCATCCGAATAGGGGCAGAAGAGGTCAAACTATTGCTTTTTATTGACAATATGATCTTATATCTGGAAACCCCAAAGATTTTGCCATGAGACTACTGGAATTGATAAATTCAGCAAAGTCTCAGTTTACAAAATCAATGTACACAAATCAGTAGCATTCTTATACATCACCAACAGTCAAACTGAGAATCAAATCAATGACTCAGTATCCTTCACAATAGCAACAATATATGCTGCTGGGGGAAATTGGATAGCCACATGTAGAAGCCATCACATTCTAGAGTGGTTTATTTGTTTTTTACCTAGCAATAGATAACAGGAACAGATTAAATTTAGGCCAAGATTTGACACAAGGTCAGTCTTGGCTGTTATTCAAATAGTAAAGACAAAATAAAGTAGAAATACTACAAATTATGGCTGTTTCTGCTGACTCGCAATGATGATATCTGTACATATTTGGGCACAATATAATCCTGAATCCTGAATGACCAATGGGTCAATGCAAAGGTTAAGAAGAAAATTAAAAAAAAAAATTGAATCAAATGAAAATGAAAACACAACATATCAAAACCTATGGGATACAATCAAAGTAGTACTAATAGGAAAGTTTATAGCAATAAGTACCTGCATCAAAAAAGTAGAAAAGCTTCAAATACACAATCTAACAAAACATCTTAAAGAACTAGAAAAACAAGAGCAAACCAGTCCAAAACTAGTAGAAGAAATACATAATAAGGATAAGAACAGAAACAAATGAAATTGAAACCAAAAAGAAAAAAAATCAACGAGATAAAAAGTTGGTTTTTTGAAGACATAAACAAAATTGATACATATTTATCCAGACTAAGCAAAAAAGACACATCACCCAAATAAAATCAGAGATGAAAAAGGAAATATTGTAACTGATAATACAAAAGTTCAAATGATTATTAAAGACTACTATGAGCAATTATATTCTGATAAATTGGAAAACCTAGAAGAAAGAAGAAATGGATAAATTCCTAGCCATATACAACCTATCAATATTGAGCCAGGAAGAAATCCAAAACCTAAATAAAGCAATAACAAGTAACAAGATGGAAGTAATAAAAATGAGAGTAACAAAAAGTATTTCATCATTGAAAAGCCCAGGACCCAATGGATTCACTGCTGAGTTCTATCAAACATCAAAAGAAGAACTAATGCCATTCCTATGTAAGCAGTTCAAAAAATTGAGTAGGAGGGAATACTCATCCAAACTCATTCTAGGAAGCCTGTATTACCCTAATATCAAAATGAGAAAAAGATATGCTAAAAAAAGAAAACTATAGGCCAATATCTCTGATGAACATATTAATAGATACCAAAATCCTCAACAAAATACTAGCAAGGTGAACTCAACAACACATTAAAAAGATTATTCTTCATTATCAAATCAGTCTAGCCTGGACAACAGAGTGAGAATCTGTCTCAAAAAAAAAAAAATCAACTCATAATGGATTACAGACTTAAATGTAAGACCTGAAACTATAAAACTCATAGAAGAAAACATAGGGTAGAAATCTATGACATTGATTTAGGTAAAGACCTCTTGAATATGACCCTGAAAACACAAGGAACAAAAGTAAAAATAGACAAATAAGATTATATTAAACCAAAAAGCTTCTGAAGGAAGCTATTAAGCACAAAGGAAACAATTAAGAGACAATCCACAGATTAAAAAAAAAAACAACTATATTTGCAAATTATACATTATATGAGAAACTAAATTCCAAAATATACCTGAAACTCAAACTACTCAATAACATGAGAACAAATAATATATTAAAAATGGACAAAATGACTTCAAATTATAATACAAAGCTATAGTAACCAAAGCAGCATGGGATTGGTATAAAAGTAGAGGCATAGACCAATGGAACAGAACAGGGACCCCAGAAATAAAGTCACATACTTATAACTAACTGATCATTGACAAAGCAGACAAAAATATATACTGGAGAAACAACAGAGACCCTATTCAATAAATGGTGCTGAGGAAATTGGAGAGCCACATGCAGAAGAATGAAACTGGATCCCTCTCTCTCACCACATACAAAAATTAACTCAATATGGATTAAAGAGTTACATATAGGCCCTGAAACCATGAAAATCCTAGAAGAAAACCTAGAAAAACTCTTTGGACACTAGCCTAGTCAAAGAATTTATGACTAAGCATCCAAAAGCAAATGCAGAAAAGCAAAAATAAATAAACGAGACTTAATTAAACAAAAACCTCTGCACAGCAAAACACATACTCAACAGACTAAATAGAAAACCTATAGAATCAGAGAAAATATTCACTGGTTACTCTTGAAAGATTTAAATTGATGGTTATAATAAGGAAAATCTGAGGCTACAAAGAAGAAAGGAAATATAAAGAATGAAGAAATCACATATTCCAAGTGATAGATATATCAGCTTAGCTAAAATTTATGTTTCAATGATTCTAAATCCACCCACCAGAGCAATCCCTGTGAAGTCCCCATCTAAATATATCTGGCATTTCTCAAACCAAGGTTTTTGTTTAATTAAGTCTCGTTTATTTATTTTTGCTTTTCTGCATTTGCTTTTGGATGCTTAGTCATAAATTCTTTGACTAGGCTAGTGTCCAAAGAGTTTTTCTAGGTTTTCTTCTAGGATTTTCATGGTTTCAGGGCCTATATGTAACTCTTTAATCCATATTGAGTTAATTTTTGTATGTGGTGAGAGAGAGGGATCCAGTTTCATTCTTCTGCATGTGGCTCTCCAATTTCCTCAGCACCATTTATTGAATAGGGTCTCTGTTGTTTCTCTGTTGTTTCTCTTTACCCATCAGATATTGTATATTTTCAGCCACTTTTCCCTTCAAATCTCCTTCCTTTGATTTTTCCATTAGATATTTCATAAACATCAATTGTGGCTTGCATTTGGGATATGACATCCCATGAGGTACCAATACCGTGGTTTCCTGGAATATGTAACTTTTTCTTCAGTCGCCAATTTGCTTCCCTTGGACTATGCAGAATTTTTCTAGTGATTGCCAACCTTCACTGAACATTGCTGTTCCTCCCACTATTCTGGATTTCTCTGAGTATCAACTGAGGCATTATTTTTGTATGAAAGCCATATTCTATTGGGAGCAGAAATTAAAGGACTGCACTTTCTTTCTTGAGAACTTCGTACTTCCAGTTGAGCACAGAAGGAGTGTTGCTTTCAGCACCAATGTCTTACAGAAATTTAATGAAAAGTTTTTTTCTATTTTACTTACCTATCCTTGTTGATCCCAAACCGGAGCCTGGACTGTGAAACTTTTTTTTTTTTTTATGACAGTCACCAAGTTTCACTTTTATAATATTAGTTATTATTAATTAATCAGCTTGTCTGCTTGGATTCTTTGAGTTAAGGACTGAATCCTATGTAGGACCCGCAATCAAATGGCTTAGCAATTTTCCAGAGGTACTGACAATTTTTCAATTTAATTGTTAAATGCTTAGACCTCAGGGGATATGACTGATTTGTACATGTCTACATGCTCCATGGAATCACACAAAGTACTTTCCCTTAATCTACTGGAGTTAATCCTGACAAATGAGCTAAAGATAATCTTAACACTCCCAGTAGACAATTAAATTCATAGATCATCAAAGATAGGACTGCAGTTTTTGCAGGTTTACATTTTCTATAGGATCATAAATAATACTTTTCCCAGAGGAGATCTGAATAAATTCCTTGTAAATGAGTTTTCCTCTATTTTGCTGCAATAATTTTGTTTTCTTAAAATATTTTAGAATGGAGTTTTTACAAATTTTTCTTAAAAGGATTTTGGCTGTAGTTTTGATTACCAAATTTAACTACATAATAAGAAAGTTTTATTTTGAAAATTCCTGAGGCTAATAGGGGTAAGACAACACTGCATAATCTGTTCAAGCTGATTCAATGTTGAATAACGTACTATTAATATGTTCAAGGCGTTCTTTAAAGTACTGACGGTTCAGTGAGTAAGCAATAATGGCAAAGCCAGTCTTTAGGGAGTGTATATCCCCATGGAGTTCATGGGGTACTCACAGTCTATGAACATGCTAAACCTGGGGTTCAAAAATTATGAGCTCTTGCTTAGATGATATAAAAATAATTTGAGTTCTATTTATGAAAAGACTAGTTGCATCCTGAAGTTTTGACATACAAAAGTAGTATTTATTTACAGAGATAGGTTCAATAAGATGTAAATAAAATAATTCATTGGTTGTTGCCAATCCTTTTTACTCACGTTCTGATATCTGATGTATACTCTTCCTGGTATAAATTCTATTGTCGGTCCCATGGTCTACTGTTACTCATAGGTACTGAAAATTAAGTCCACTCTGATACTTTAAAAAGTAAAAATATAAAAAACATCATCTAATTCAAATTTTTCCTCTTCCTACATTAAGGCTTGTTTCCCCAAGTTACTCCTTCACTACTTTTCTCCCACTCCCAGGCTGTACATTACATTTCTCATGTTTGAGCAGGTAGAGGAGAAGAGAAGAGCACAAGGGAAAAGTCCTACTTAACTGTTACAATTGTCATTGGATTTTGGTGTCCCATGAATAAATGTATTCTAAGATATGAAATGTTTATTATTAATTTCTTGAGGTTCATTGGGAGTTTTATTTTATACCTCCTTTGGCTTGACAATCATTAAACTATAGTTTCCTTAAAGTGAGTAATCTCATCTTCCGAAATAAACAAAATGTGAATTAAACATTGTCATATTTCTGTTTCTCATACTTTAATGCCTTCCTGTTACTCTTAGAATAAAATGCAAATTCCTCACCACTGCCTGAGAAGCCTAAGTCATCTGCCCTCGAGTATCTTCCAACTATTACGGCCACCTCTTTGCTCACCTTATTTATGGCCTATTGACCTACGATTCTTATTTCCACATTAGATTTGTCCCATATTGTGATTCTCTCTGCCTGATACTCTCCCTCCAACTCTCTCTATTTTTTTTCCATCCTTCAATTATTAGTTTAAATATTAGCTATTCAGACAGGTCTTTTGTAAAAACACAATCTAAATAGGCCAAACCCTTTATTTTTTATTTTAGCATGTTAAGTTACAAATGGATATTCACTCATTTTAAAAAGATAATTCTCGAACAGGTCATATATCTTATGCCCATCTAAACAGCAGCGATAAATTTCTATAGAATAGTGTTAGGAAGATTAATATTCAGAATTACCTGAAATTTGGAAAAACTTACAAAAAGAGAAACAATTATTGAATCTTGGTTTGAACAGGTATAGAATCAAGCAAAAGTGGGCCCCAAGGCTTAACGCATAAGTCAAATGGAATAATGTTAGCTTGAAAAAATAAAAATATTAATCATAAGTCAATGATGTTAGAATGTTGAAACTTTTTAAAAAATTCTTGTTTGTCAAAAGAACTTGAATTTCTGCAACAATTTTTGTAAAAATAAGAGATTATGAAAGTCTTGTGTAAGTGAAGATATTGGAGGAGATCAGCAATGCATGGAAAAGATAAAATTCTAATAATATTTGGATTGCAATGCAGAGGACTTATATTTTGGATATGATAGAATTATTGTCAATTACAGTAATTTTAGTGAGAAAAGAGATAGAAAATTGTATTAGAAAATTTACTCAAATGTCAGGAAGTTGGATCCTTTAAAGTGTAGGCTAGAAATCATGACATCAGTACCAACCAAAAATTTGGAAGTGATTATTATTGCACAAAGATACTTTCTAAGGATCTAGAAACAAAAGAAAATATGCTAATCTAAACCAAATAAATTTTTATAAGGTCACCGCACAAATAGATTCAAGCAATGCTGTAAACACCTGTATTTCAGGAAATACTAAACAAAATTTTACACAATGTATTTTAGGTCAAAATACAAAACCTGTGATTTGATGGATACATTATAATCTCAAAAGGTACACTCCAAAGTTGTTAATAAAAAGGCTAACATTAACTTCAGAATAGGTTTCTGATATCCCTGTTGTCGGCCCTGGTTTGGCTTTCTAATTTAAATAATGATTTGGATTTTAAAAATTATGTTTTAAATCCAGGAACTAGAATTGATAGACTGGATGCAAAAATCAGTATCCAACATGTATTGAAGCGCTAATAATATAGATCTTAATAGTTGTAATTTCTTAAGTGAAAATTAGACTGCAAATGTTACATAGAATTTTTCAGGATAATGGAGTTCTTTTTAATCCTGTTTAGGTTACTAGTGTTAAAACTGCGATCTGTACACCAAAAATGTGAATTGTACTACATATATTTAACAAAAAATATGGATAAATATAATATATTTTATACTTGAGTTAAAAGTAGATTAAATCCATTGCAGCTATTCTTTATTTAACATTTTAACTAGCTGATTTAGGATTTTATCAACATTTTATCTAAAGAAGAAAGCATTTACTTATGCTTTCAAATATTTTATGAATAATGAATTCTATGACATTTAAAATATTAATTTATTAAATTGCATAAACATTAATTTTAAATTTAAAAGGAAAGATTTTGTTGTGTTTAAGAAAACAATATTTTTGAACTTATAGTTACTTCTGTAAAGAATAAATACATATAATATTTAAATTATAAGATATCCAGATATTTTCTCTTGCTGGATTTCCAAATGAAGATAAACATAACAGATAAAGATACGATCTTTCTATATTCAATAAGTAATGTTTATTGCTATGTACCATACATTGATAAAATGTTTTATTTTGATCTATCTGTTTCTTCTAAAGTATAACAGAATATTCTAATTCAATTTACCTACATTTCCAAATACAAATTTATAAAATTTCTTAATTTTGCCTTTTATAATATTGAATATTAGAAATGGATTCCTCTATGTCTACATATTCAGTTATCAAAGAACTATCCTTGGAACAGTAGCCTCAGCATCAGTGCAAATGTAAGTACCTAAACTAGATGTACTAAAGCAGAAATGTTGGGGTCAGAATCCAGAATTCTGAGATGTTAGAAGCCTTCCAGGTGATTCTACTGTAAGCCAAATGTGACAACTTCTGTGTTAGCATATCTGAGATAATTCTAATACAAACAGCCTACAATTTATAAGAAAAACAGAAAAAGAGTTAAATTTCAGTGACTGTAATGTGTGGTAAATGTCAGCAATTCTAGGACCTAAGGGAGAGAAGAACCAGGACTCATTCTTTCACTTAAAGATATTAATTAAACTCTTATAGATTACAATATAATACAAATGGAGAAGAGAAACAGAAACAGCACATATGAAAAATATAAATACACATTTTAATAACTGTATATCAAAGCAAAGTACAAGTTGCTATGAAAGAGTTTAAAATAAAACAGTAATTTAGACTGAAGGGTCAGAGCAAAGCTTTTTGAGAAATTTATTCTTCCAAGATGACCTTAGAAGTGAAGTAAAACTTTCAGGCAATGGTGGTGGGGTAGTGGAGGAGGGCAGCATTCCAGGCAAAATGATGAGAAAAATGTGTGAAAAAGCCCTGAGTTAGAAGAGATGTTGTTCTGTTCAAGATAAATCAAATATAGTGAATGTTGTAAGGAACTACCCAAATTCTCTCTTCAGAATAGAGGCATAGGCCCATGCTTTTTGCCTTAATTTGCAATGATTCTGAATGGTCATCCAAGCCCTAGAGCTTCCTGTGGGACCAGCTGAAGTACTGCTTTAATTGCATACCTACTCAACTTCTCCTTTTGCCTAATAGTGCTTCCTTCTTCACTTCCTTGCATATCCAATAGAAATCCACAACAAACCTCCTGAGCCCAAGTCTCTGTCCCAGAGTCTGTTTACACAGAACCTCATCCCAGACAGGAAAAAGATTATTGTAACTTCAGGGAAATAAGAACTGGGTAGAGCAGTGTGAAATGGGACCAGGCCGTTCGGCACAAGACAGATACAAGCTCTCATTAAAAATACTGCATTTTATTCTAAGTGCAATAAGAATCCATTAAAGGGTTTTTAACAGAGGGATTACCAAATATATGATTTAAAATGGTTGATCTAGTCACTGCTTAGAAATAGAAAGAGAACAGTTTTCCTCCACCTGTTAATATAAAATAAAGGGATTGGCATGCTGTTCCTCTTATGATTATATTCTAATCTTAACACTATGTTGCCTTTCATATTTAGACTTCTCAATCACTGCCTTTCATAAAACAAGAATAAAATTATTTCATAAGTGAGATTTTAAGTTCTTTGGCAAAAGGCCTAAGTTTTCTAACTGAATTCTCGGGAATAATTAGCATGATTTTGAATACATAGTAAATGCTCAATTCTGAAGTCGAAATAAAAGTTGCCTTGGGCACATGAGTTGCAAGAAAGGCGTTGGCTCTCTCCAAGATGCCTCATCTGATCTCATTATTTTTGAGTGTTCATTGCAGCTGCCTGCAGTCAGTTCTTCAGCATTGGCAAGCACAAGGACTGGCTGTATCAACACACTAAGAATAGATTTGTCTTATGGGAAAATGTTCACATTAACTAAGTCCCCAGAGACAGATGTTTAATGCTTGAACTCAAAGGTAGATCAGCACATTTTCTCTTCTTCAGCAAGCTATACTAAAGGCTCAAATATGACTAAAATGCTATCTGTACTTATGCTACACTAAAAGTCAAATTACAATCAGAAATGTGTTTGGTAAGCATAGAATCAGAAAAAGGAAAGTCACTATGTGATTTGAATGTGTGAAAGCATCATTCCAGGAAGGCAACCTGATTCATTCATAGCCAAGATACGGATTTTTTGGCTTATTAAAACCAGACAAAAAGTATCTTTGTGTTTGAATGAATATATTCAAAATTTGCTTTCTTGATGTTCCCAGAATCAAGGAACCATCTTCAAAGAATTATACTTTTTCTTAATTGTGTTAATTACTTTAATGAGGTTTTATCAATTCTTGCTAGAGTAATTGTGTGCATTTGAGATGATTTTCTTTTATCTCTGTTATAACTTTGTATGATAATTTAATAATTTGCTCAATTTATTTCTGTTATGTGAGGGCAAGAGAGGTTTTGATGTAGAAGCTAATTTTTTCCTTTTTCTAAACCACTAGTGTGGTAATTAATACTATAAGAAAAAGTAACAATTCCAACTGTATAGCAAATGATAACTTGAAACCCTTGTATAAATGAACTAATATTGGAAAACTTAATATTGATTAGTCAAATAAATGAATAAAGAAGGAAATAACTTCCCTGAATAGTAATAATATTTGTGATTTGTTAATTATCTCAATTTATTACAAGTTAGTACAGCACAGGAGTTTCTACACCAAGGCTTAAAGATACGTATAAGTTAAAAATATGTCTTCAAAAAACTTTTGAAAATTATGCAATGAATCTTCTTTGCTTCTTAGTTACATTCTATCAGAACAGTGAGGAAAATGATCAGGCTATGTTATAGTATATATTTGTAGAGAAATAATTAAATCATCTCATATGGTTCTTCTGTTCCCAATTAGTACATAAAGTAGAATTTTCATCTGTTAAAACTTATACAAAATGTTTCATTCTCAATTAGATCAATAATGAATTTGGACAAGTACTGTATTTCAATGATAAATTTTAACTTTGGCAAGAAATTAAATGAAGAAAAGAAGTCCCTAGTGAAAGCAAAGCAGTAGGAGGAATAGCAGTGTGGTTGAGTAAAATAAATGAGGAGTTAAAAGACCTTAGTCTGGAACGATTGGGTGATATGGTACTGTCTAGTGTCTCAGTAGATTCCTAATCTATAAAATGAAGATAATAACACATTTCCCACCCAAACAACTTGCTTATTGAGGCTAACTGAAATAATGTATGTGAAAAGTACTGTTATCAGTAACAAAAATAAATTATTTGAAATGCAATTATAATAGCATTCATAATGTATAGTTATAATAATGATAGTAAAGTAAGAGCATCTAGATTATAACAACTCTGACCTTATTTGGAGCCATGAAAGTAAGACAAAATTGAAACATAAGAAGAAATTAATTATTATCTTACTTTTCAATCATCACCAAAACAAATATTTGAATGTTAGGCCTCTTGTTTTATGATTCTTTCAAAATTAGGCTCTATGTTGAAAAGTATATTTATGATACAAGGATAGAATGTGTGTGCGTTGTTTTCTTTTTGTCATTTTGTATTTGTTTTATTTTCATTTGTTTTAAAACTAAAATTCTGGAGCAAATACTTTTTCTTCTTTGGCCTTCCATTTTCTGCAGGCACAGAAACTTTAATATAAATGTAGAACAGATTTGTTTTATATAGTTTTGCTGCCAAATGTAGTGGATACAAAGCCTTTCCTTCTTGGTTCGCTGCTTATGTATAATGCAAATTCTGTGATAGCTCAGCAAGATATCATAAAGCATAAATGTCAGATTGATTCAATTGATAGTATTTGTAATGTTGATTATTTTTGCATTTGAAAGCATAGATTATGAGCTGTTCTAAACATGGCCAAGTGAAGCAACAATCTCCAGTAGAAATGGTTCCATCAATAGTGCCATGTAATTATTCCTCTAGTGTCATCTCACATAGCCACTGCAAAAATAAGCTTTCTAAACACATTTCATCTTGCTACTCTGATGCTCAAGGACCTACAATTGATCCGTACTGCTTACCACTTCCAGTTACGAATCCATCTTTTATTTATCAACTCAACAAATACGTATTGAGTTTCCACACTAGGGAAGAACTGTTTTAGGGACTGGAAATACAGTGTTGTTTAACACACTCAAATGCTCTATAGCTCTGCATTCTATTTATCAAATTTTCAAGAATTTACATCTAACATACCTAATTCAAGTCTATTGGCATATGATAATTACATTTGGTTCTTTGTATATAAAATTATATACACATACAAGTGTATATCTACACTTATAAAATGTGAATTTTTAAATTCTTTACTTTTCAGCTGGCACTTAATCATTACCTACCCATTCCTCTCTCATTAGCACATTCAAATTATGGTAATTGTTCTAAAAGTTGCTTTTCTCTACAAAGTTCATTTCTAGTTTTTTTACACCACAAATTTTTACTAGAGTCACCAACACAGTTTATTACTTAATTGTTTGTTAATATGTCCACATCAGTTAATTTTCTCTTCTTAACCAAATTACTGGCTTCTAGGATTATGGTCAGATAATTTTAATGTATTCACCCCAGTGTGTACCTAATTTCTAGATATTTACTGAGGATCCAATTAATCTATTGATCTAATACCTAATGAGTCACTGGTCTTTCAAAACAGAAGATACTTTTAATGAACAATGTTAATTCATACTTAAGATTAAAATATCTTACTAAATGATAAAAATAAGAAAATATATTGTTGACTTTGGGATTTCTATTCTGATATTTTAATCATGTACAATGATATATTTAAGAAATATATATGCCCTTTATGACATCACTATTCAAATTGAAACCCTAACAATTAATGCATAATATATTGTTTGAGGAAAGAACTAATGAATTGATGACATGCAGTGCTTTTTCTACCTACAAATTTTATTTTTATAATATTTTTTTCATTTGTTCTTAATAAAGCTTGAAAAGTCAGTCTCATGTGCAAATATTCTAAATTATAGAACACAGATTGGTGAAGATATATCTGTTTTTTTAAAGCACATGTAAAATTGGTAATTATGTTTTATTTATAAATATTTTCTAAGCATCTGCAACTATGCTCTTGAATTTCCTATGATAAAATAAATTTTAAAATAGTTCTGGTAATTTCTGAATATAATACTATCTTTGAAGAGACTAAATTTTGTAATGTGATTAATGACAATTTTATAATCTTCATTGCATTTCTTCCTTTATGAGTAAGGTCTATTTTGACAAATGGCATAACTGTAACTTTCCTGTTGAATAGAGTCACTAGGCAGATATTAGCCACAGAAGAAGAACTAGAAAAGAGGCCAGAAAATAATGTTTTGGAGTTAATTTCCCATAGAATTCTTTATCAGTAGAAGATTGTCAGCCTAAAAGGCATACTAACTTTCCTAAAGCTTTGGTTCAAGTATTTTATTCCATTGTGCTTTTAAAAACTTTCCTTGGAGCATTTATAGTACCTTCCATCTTTAAAATAGCTTAAAACTGTCAACTAGTTAGTCCTCACAACACCCCTTTGAGGCAGGTAACCATTATTATTCTCATTTTACACTTGAGAAAAAATAGTAAAATGGTTAAAAAGAACAGTTAGTGACTCAGTCAGAACCCTGAAGCTGAATTCTAGCCAATTACACAGATCTATCCTTAACAAGTTTTCTTTTAATAGTTACCCTTATAAACATGTAGGTTAAGTTTATTTAAATATTCAGTAAGTAGTAGTTGAGCAATAACTCTACACAACACTTAATTTCGGGATCAACTTATCTTGCACCACAAAGAACTTACAAACAAATGCACACATGCACATTTGCACACTACACCCACATACACCCAACACACTCATATGCACAGACACACGTGCTTATGTGTGTGGAAGATGGTAATATGAAATATAAACAAATAATGATCATTCATAGCAATTTGTTTTAAGCCACATAAGCAAAAGAGAGATTCTTTTTACCTAAAAATGATCAGTGAAAGTCTCAAGAAGTGTCACTTATACTGCTCCTCAAATATATATCATAAAATTTTCCTCAGTATCTTCAGTCATACAACTCCAAATACCTAAATTATTTCTCCCAACTATTCCATCTGCTGATACTCAACCTCTCTCAATTTTTCATTTCTATATATGCCAAAATCATTTTCTAACATTGAACTTCAAGTAGTCCTGGTGATTTTTATCAGATAAATTTGAAAAAATGGACATTGAAGAATAAAATCTAACTTGTTTCCAATGAAATAAGATCTCCCTGTCATTTTTCTATGTTTCCAGCCTCATTGGTCCTTGTCTACTTAACAGCAATACGTGTTCTTGCAGTATGCATTTTCATACTCTTATCATATCATTTGTCAAACTCTAACAGAATTATTTGTTTACTAGTTCCTTTTCTCACTGAACTGCTGGCAATAGAACCTAGCACAATCTCTTCAAGTAGTAACTTAAGAAATATCTATTTATTAATATACTACTCTAAATGGTCTGGTGGAATGTTGAAGTTATGTGAATTCCAAAGTGTAGGGGGTATCTCAAGTAAATGTCCTCAGAGATGAAAAGTTCATGACATAATTAGAAAACAGCATGTAATTCTCTTTGGTAGAAGCTCTAGGATTGAGTAGAGGAGGAGAAGAAGGACAGGGTGGAGATGTTATTTGGGATCAGATCACAGAGAATTTTACATAGCTAAGTCTACTCAGAGTTTCCAATTTTTCCAATTTTTTAATTTTCCAATTTTACCCATTTTCTCATTCACTTTGGTCTGAGCATCCTCTACCTCATTTTTCAATCAAATATTTATTCCTTCAAATTCAATATGCCTGTATAGATCAGGTCAGTCTGAGATTATTGCAGAATTACTTCTTAACAGATATTTATTAACTGATTGTCATTCCCACAAGCATTAATTTATCTCATGCACATAGACGACGAGATTAATATTCACATAGTACATGTCTTATCTTATTCTCTTCTCTAAAAAAGTCTTTAATGATTCTCCATTATTAACATAACACAGGCAGGGTTAATTGATGTTTGTTCTTATTTCTTTTCCTTTAGCTACATTTGTCTGAAAATTTAAAAATCTACAAGATACTATTTAGATGAGGGAAATTTAATGCCAATATTTTGAAATAGTGATGATTTGTCCTTAAGTACATTTATTCCCTATGTCAACCTAGTTGAAGAATTATGGTGAAGGGGAAAGAATCTATGAAGAAAAAAAATTAGTATATACCCATGGTTTGGAAGACTTGTTGAGAGAATATTTAACTTCCTAATGTTCTTTATTTGGGGACAAGGCTCCTGATTTGAAACATATGGTTCTTTCCTTCTTCACACAAATAATATGAGTATTTTTAGTTAACCTATTTTACTATAAAAGACCAAACTTAGGAAGACTACTTATAAAGAATGATTGCTTATTAAGTTTGGGAGTGGAAAAGGGATTAGTACAGGGTATCTAAACTACTTGCATGAGAAAAACATAAACTATACGGGCAGAGTATAAGCCATTATTAGATTATTCCTTCAACTGTGTATTTATCCATTTATTAGGCAAAGACTTCTTAGACATGATATCAAAAGAATGATCCATGAAAAAATGAATTGTTGAATTAGACTTCAATTTTTTTAGCATTCCTCAAAAGACATCATTAAAAACATGAAAAGACAAGCCACAAAATGGCTGAAAATATTTATATATATCTGATAAAGGAATTATATGCAGAATATATAAAGAACTTTCAAAACTGTATAAGAAAACTAACCTAATAAAAATGAAGATAGTATTTAAACAAACACTTAAACAAAGAACATATACAGATGTCAGAGAACACATGCAAAGATATTTGACACCATTATTCATTAGGCAATTGCAAATTATAGCCACAAGGAGATGTTACTAGACAGCTATTAGAATAGTAAGTTTGAAAAGACTGATTATAACAAGTGTTGGTGAGGATGCAGAGAAACAAACTCTCATACAGTGCTATTGAATCCATGTATTGGTTTGCTTTTGCTGCTGTAACAAATTACAACGAACTTAGTGGCTTAACATCTTACATAAGTATGGTACATTTATCAGAATTAATGAACCAATAGTGATATATTATTATTAACTAAAGTCCATACTTTATTAATATTTCCTCAATTTTTCTCTAATGTCCTTTTGCTACCATAAGATCTCATCTAGGATACTACATGACATTTTGTAATCATGTCTCCTGAGGCTCCTCTTGGTTTTGGCAGTTTCTTAAATGTTTCTTGTTTTTGATGATTGATTTTCCTCTGTTGAAATTTGCTGTGTTAAGTGATTACACTCATATTTTGCTTTAATTCTTTGAACATTCTTATAATATTCTTTTGGAAGTCTTTGGCTATTAAATCTAATATCTGCGCCTATTCAGAGGTAGTCTGCATTGATTGAATTTATTCTTGACTATAGGTCACATTTTCCTATTTCCTTGCATATTTTATAATATTTTATTGAAAACTAGAAATTTTAGATAATATAACGTAGATAATACATCTGAATTCTGTTTTATTTTTCTTATAAATTTATAAGATTTTATAAAATTTATAAATAAATTTCCTCGATGCAAATTACAGAAAACAGAATGTTTTCCCTCATGGTCTGTAGTTGCTGATGTCTCTGCTCAGTTGTTTATTTTCTTATCTTTCTTTCTATGTTCTTTTAGCTTGCCTTAGCAGTGGTTGCCCAGCTTAGTGATCAACCAATAATTTGGTGAGAGTTTGTGCTTAAAAACATTAAGCCCTTCTGTGGCTCTTATTTCCAGAATATTTTTTGCTAATTTTCTGATGGGTATGCTGCTTACTCTAACTAGGACTACTGTCTTAGGTTACCAAAGTTGTGGTTTTATTCTCATTCTCATATTCTACCAAGTTTGTCACTTTTAAATGACAATACTGCAGAGTTTTGTGCACTACCACAAATCAGTTTCATTCCCCTGGAAGCAATGGTTCTGATCTTCTTCCCCTTTCTCCACCTTTGTAAAGCCGCTATTCTTGTCAGCTGAACTGGGGGTGTTGATGGGAACAGCCCGAGGCAAGTTGGCAATAGAGTACTGCTCTTACCCCAAACTCGAATAATTTTTCAAGAGTATATGCTTTTCAATTTGTTGTCTGCATTGGCAGCTTGCAAACCTGAAAGGATGGTTTTTGACAATTTTGTCCAGTTTTATACTTTGTGTGGGCGGGAGAGGATTTATCATCTTCTTCACATTGTCTTAATGGAAGTCCTTTTCCAACACTTGAACCAGAGGCCAGTGTTAGCACTGTGAGCAGAGGTACTGAGTCTCCAAGGGTTCCTTTTAGAGATTAAGAAAGATATTTTATGAATATTTTATCTTGAGAATCTGTTGTGCTGGACACTGAAGGTTATTTTCTTAGAACTAATAACACTTTTCTAAGCTACATAAAAAATAAAAGACATTCAACAGGATTTAATTATAACTACAGTTCATGCAAACCGTATTTTGTAATTAAACATTAATAACTCATTACAGATTTTTTTCCTGAGACCATAAGCCATTTTAACTGATTTAGTAGAAGTACGATCCTAATTAGCCATTGATCATATTAGTTGCTTATTTATAATAGGTATGATAATTCAGTAACTAAAGAATTTATGTTATTTTTACAATAAATATAACATTTAAATAAAAACTTATTCTAGGTTAGTGCTTAATATGAATATCCATCTACCACAAAAATGTGTATGAGTAAGTGAAAACATGACAAGAGCAAAAAGTTCAAATTATGTGATTCTAAGTGCCAAGACAAGGTGACTTTATTATTGCATTTCTTTCTCATTGCTCTCTAGAGCAATGACATTTAAACAGTACAGGAAACCCCAAATTTCACCTTTTTTATGTATTTCAACTTTCCAGGTGGAAAATATGATAACAAATAAATAATTCTACCCCAAAATAATAAAAAATGTTAGCAAAATATTTCTAGCAACATGTACAGTCCTTTAGTATTTTATGTAAGATGCATATTAGATTATATTCTTAACATGATATTAAATATTCCATATACTTCCCCAAACTCATTATCTATAAATTTATTTATTCGTATAGACTATCTCATGCTATTTAAATAGTCTCTGTCAATAATGAAATCTTACTTCACTATTGGGAATCTGTATGAATGCATCTGATTTATATGGGTATATGAAAGAAAAATATTTGCTTCTCCACACATTTTAGGGTTAAATTAATAACCTACATGAAATCAATAACTAATAGCAAAACTAAGTAAACAGTTGTTTATTTTTAATAGGACACTTAAAGTACCCATAATTACATACCACACTGTTAATATTTTAAACACAAAGCAAAATTTCTTTCATGAAAACTGTATATCTTTAAATTATCTGCATCTCTAGAATAGGACTTTCATGCTTTCCTTTGTACCCTGGTTTAGAGACCTCAGTAAAGTCTAGATATAAACAAAATCCAACATAAGTTCACTTAAGTTGCTATTCCTCAATTATATTGTTGCAACAAAAACTTTCTTATTTTACTAATAGAATTTCTGTGAGAAGATATTTCATATGGAAAAATAGGGAATAAAATATTTGAAATATTTCATTGATACCCAAATATATTTTTCCTATTTTAAAAATCAAGACATGCCTTAAGATTTAAGGTGGCTTAAAGTTATAATTCTCAGTCTTTGCCTATGGTGGCAAATAATGTAATGCTGCATTAGACAATCAATGGCAATTTGGATTAAACATAGATTATGTGAAATGTGTCTCTAATAGTATGTGTCGATGTGTACATATATGATATAGCTAAACACTGCATGAAATGAAGCAGGAGTTTCAGAGATATGTTCATAAGAGTACAGAAGATAGAAGAGACTGTTTAAACAATGTGGCAGTATGACTAAAGAACATTTTAAGATCAAGATTATCTGCCAGCAGGAGCAGAATCGTAGGCTCCCCCAGGGGAGCAAGACCATGTGCAGGTGCAGGCCAGCTGACTGCAGTGGGTTGTGTGGCCAAGTGGAAGAGAACTGCCCCCAGGCCATCAGGTGGTCCTGCCCTGCCCCCTGCCTGCAGCACCCAGCTGTGCAGAAACTCCAGCCCCTGAGGACAACAGTTCCCCATGTGCTTTCCTCCAGCCCAGCTATGCCCACAAGGTGGTGCCCAGGGACACGACTGCTACAGCTGCAGGCGTTACCCACCTGCCTCCTGCTTTCTGCATGTAATGAGAGACTGAGGGTACTTGGTGGTAAGAGAAGCTGTTTACTCTGCGAGACGGTTCTGTGCTTGCTGATGCTCATCTTTGTGAATAGCCCATGAAGAAAAAAAGAAACTGAAGTGAAAATGAAAACATCTTGTAAACTTCACCTTAAGAGACAGTATTTCATAAAAGGTCCCTCTAAAGATTAGAAAAATATATGAAAGACATTGATGCTTAAGGTTAAATATGGTGTACAGTTGCTTATCTTTGTTTTCTCCTGAACTCCTCACTAAAATGATATTCAAAGAATAACGTGTGTGTGTGTGTGTGTGTGTGTGTGTGTGTAAACACCAAACAACAAAGAGAATGAGAGTGGAGATACAGCTGATGTCAATATTTGGAAGCTAAAAAGTGGGAAAAACAAGTGGTAACTGACAAACTAGAGAAAGATGAAAGCTGTCTATATATGTTAGAACAAACAAGATACAAGCCTGATTTGAATCACAGATCACTCTACCTCTCCTAGGGCAAGGTGGGTTAAAGATAGGAAGAGTTAAAGTCTTCAAAATTTATCAGGGCCCTAGACCTCTCTCAGTGGAAAATTGGAGCTTTACCTTCTGGGTTTGGGATATTAGGCAAAGGTGAGAGCAGAGTGAGGTTCCATACTAGAAAGAGGAAATTAAGTGAGATTCCCTTTCACCCTTCACCTTCTTGTCTTCTAGAAGGCAAGTGTCTAGGATTATATGCCCAGGGGAAAAAATATTGACAGAAAGTGACTTGGTTTGTGTCTGAACCACATTAAAGTGAAGTTTACTCATATACGAAGAGCTCTGATAAGCATTTTAGTGCATCATTCTCTAATGGGTATTCTAGGATCAACTTGCCAGCAAAAAAGAGGATATAGAAGGAAATGAAGTCCATGCAAGAGGCAAAAGACAAAATACCAAAGCAAACAAACAAACACGAGAAAAATGAAACAAAGAACCCCAAGACAATAAAGCAAAAAACAAAAAGTAGCCAAATAAACAAAACCTCTAACTTATGAAATAAGAAATAGGGAAAAGGGAAAGAAAATATTTTTAATAGGATTATTCTAGTAAAGCAAACATGCACATAATGAAATTTCCAGAAAATAAAAAGCAAGAAAAACGGAGAAGAGAAAATTCTCAAAGTAATAAAAATTTCCCCAAACTGAAGGACATAAATTACTAAATTATTAAGGATCACTGAGTATCCAACATGATGAATTTAAAGACACCCACACCAAAATGAATAATTATGAAATTTTAAAACATTGCTGACAAAGAGAAAACATAAAAGCCTCTAGTAGGAAAAACTCAAGTCCTGTACAGAAGATCAAGGATCAATATGACAATTGGCATCTATGTAGCAAAACTGAAAGCTGGAAGATATCATGGCAATACAATCAAATTCTGAGACAAAATGTTCTTCAATCTGTATCTACATCCAGCAAAATTATTAACAAAGTATGAAAATAGAATAAAGATATTTTCAGACATGCAAGATTTTTTTTTTAATTTATCTTTCATTCATTCTTTCTTGGAAAACCACTGAAGGATATACTTCATCAAAACTAGAGAATACACCAAAAAGAGAAAGGCATAGAAAACAGGGAACAAATGATTTAACCCAGGAAAGACACAGAAGTAATTCCTAGGAATATGTGATATTAAAAACTGTGTAATTGGCCAATGAGTACATATAGAATCAAGAGGACTGATCATCCAGAAAAGATGTTTCCAAGGTTTTGTTGGAGGCGGGAGGAGATACATCAATAATACTTTTATTAAGATGTATTTGAATGTAGTATTAATGTATATTTTCACTCTGGTTGGGAAGATTAGAATGAGTTAGTGATAGGTACAAAGAAATTTCAAAAAGGGGAAATAAGTGTAATTATCAAATTTTCAATGTAAAACTAAAAATTTTAAAATAAAATGTAACCGTAATAAACTAAGTTGCTTGGGTGTAAGTAATAAAAAGCAAAACTATACATATTTATATTATATTATAAAATATTATAATATATAATAAAGAATATATTAATAATATCATAAAAGGGTGTTGAATTTTGTCAAATACTTTCTCCACTTCTATTGAGAGGATCATATGGTCTTTATTTTTGCTTCTGTATATATGGTGAATTACATTTATAAATTTGTGTATGTTGAATCATCCCTGCATCCCAGGTTGTAATGAATTATTTTCTTGACAAACACCTGGATTCAATTGGCTACAATTTTGTTGAGAATTTTTGCATCTATATTCATAAGGGATATTAGTCTGTAGTTTTCTTTTTTTGTTGCATCCTTTCCTGGTTTTGGTAACAGGGTTATGTTCGCTCCATAAAATGTGTTGCAAATCAAAACCACAATGAGATATCACTTAACTCCAGTGAGAATGGCCTTTATCAAAAAGTCCCCAAACAAAAAATGCTGGCGTGGATGCGGAGAGAGAGGAACACTCCTACACTGCTGGTGGGACTGCAAACTAGTTCAACCTCTGTGGAAAGCAATATGGAGATACCTCAAAGTGATACCAGTAGATCTACCATTTGATCCATCAATTCCACTACTGGGTATCTACCCAAAAGATCAAAAGTCACTTTATGAAAAAGACACCTGGACTCAAATGTCTATAGTAGCACAATTTGCAATTGCAAAGCTGTGGAAACAACCCAAGTGTCCATCAATACATGAGTGGATTAATAAAATGTGGTATATGTATACCCTGGAATACTACTCAGCTTTAAGAAACAATGGTAATATAGCCCTTCTTGTATACTCATGGATACAGCTGGAACCCATTCTACTAAGTGAAGTATCTCAAGAATGGAAAAACCAGCACCACATGTACTCACCAGAAAATTGGATCAACACCTAAGTGGACATATAGGAGTAACATTTATCGGGTGTCAGGAGGGTGGGAGGGGGGAGGAGGGGATGGGTATATACAACCACAATGAGTAAGATGCGCAACATTTGGGGGATGGACACGCTTGAAGCTCTTACTCGAGAGGGGAGGAGGCATGGGCAATATATGTAACCTTAACATTTGTACCCCCATAATACACTAAAATGAAAATAATAATATTAATAAACACCACGTGTTATTTTAAGAAAGAGGGCTTATATGAATAGCCTAGGTAGATGAGAAAAATTCTGTAACATTTTTATATATGTGAGGGTGGGAATAAACAGAGTGGGTATAAGAGCATTAAATTCTAACTTCTATGATAACTTTCATATCCAAAGGATGATTTTAAAACTAAAAAATTAAGGCAAAGATGCATAAATAAATTCCTTAAAAATGTAGAGGTAAAGACAAGTGGAAATGACTAAGAGTTGAAGACAGTTTTGAGGAACAGTAATCAGGAATGAGGTAAGTTTTATTAAGGGATTGCTGATTTTTTTATAAGCTAATGTTATTCATATAACAGAACTAGAAGTGTGTATTTTATTTTAATAAAAATGACACACACACAATAGGCAAAGGACAAGATTGTTTGATAGGGTATTTACAAGTGTTAGTGTTGAGATAACAATTCTTTCCACAGTATATTTAGTAAAGTTTGTGGTCAAAAAAAGGTAGGTTGCCTGCCTGCCTCCCCTCCTTCCTTCCTTCCTTCCTTTCTTTTTCTTTTTCTTTTTTATTTTGTTCATTTTTAGAAGACAATGAGATATGTGGTTGGGGTCCATGTTTAGGTTAATATTAGAGTTAGCATAAAAATGACTGTTAAAAGACGTAAGAATAGATAATAAAAATGAGTGAAATAAATATTTAATATATTGAAACCTAAAGTTACCTCATTAATTTAACTCCTGGGAATTCACAGACATTTTGGGAAGGGTTGTTGACTTCTCATAGGATTTAGAAAGCTTTGAGTCTTTTTTAAGAGAGCAAATAGGCATCAAGAGACAGCTGGGTTACTGTGTTAATCAGCAGTTCTTAACTGTGTGTAAAAATGAAAATTGATAGAATAGCTCCTTATTCAACTCCAAAACTCAAAAGAAAGATTTATGTTTATATATAATATTCTCATGAGTAATGGGGAGTGAGAATGTGGGGGCACTCTTAGTTAATAAACGTAATCCTCATTCTGTAACATTAAAATTAACATGTGAAATAAACCAGAGAAAAGCAGTGTCTCCTAAAAGACAGACTGCTTCTCAGTACCAAAATAATTTAAGTTCATAAGTGATCTTACATAAATATGAAAGAGTTATTGTTCAGACCTGGAAGCATTAAAAAAGTGATTCTCAGAGGTCAACGTTAATGGTAACTTCCAGCCCTGACTAGGACAAAAGTCATGACTGAATATTATGGTTTCCTTGGTTGTTGAAAGTGTTTTAAGCTACCATACCTAGGAGAAAAAGCTAAATGTCACCTTAATACTTATATTTTGATTCCCTTATCACAAAAATATCTTTTTGGGAGTTTGCCTTCTCACAGTTTGTCTGGAAGGGAAGAAAATGCTCTGAACAAAATTATACATAAGTTTCTCTGCAAATAATTGCTTCTTTTTGTTATTATAGGTTATGGAATTTGTATTCTGGTTATAATTTGACTTCCTGCTGGAAGAAAATTAAATTAATAAATTGTCATTCTGGTTCATAAACATTTATAACTATGTGCTTAATATTGTAATGCTTAGGATGAGTACAATAAGAGGAGGTATTTTCTTTGTTCCCAAATATCAGATGTCTGAATTTGCAGGACTGAGTGAGGGCCAAACACTGGAATTTTGTAAGCCCCCAAACAAAAAATTCCACTTTGTAGTATACTGTTTCTGAAGCCAGTTGGCCTCCTGATTCAGGGAAATATTGATGGAAAAGTTTCCTGTGACCTGCCTCTACCCTTTGATATTTTCAAAGCTTTGTGAAATTGAGGAGCCCATTCACCTTGGTGGTGACAATTTTCCTATATCGACTCACTTCTTTTTTTTTCCTATACTCCTTCATTGAAAGAGTAAAAAAAAAGCATGCTGTATAATTCTGGATTTCATATTTTACAACAAAATTTCATAATGGAGAAAAGACCAAAAAAAGTGCCCAGCCTTCCATAAAGAAGAAATATGAGGTCACAAATTATCTTTCTCTGCAGTTCAGAGCCAACTTTCATGCTGTTGGCTACTGGACCCATGAATTTTCAAAAAAAAAAAGTCTAAATATATTTGCTGGTTTTTTATATTAACTCCCCACCACCACAATTACCTGTAATATTGTCCATCAGCAAGTGTACATTTTAGGGAGGAGGCATAAGTGATACCTTTGAAATATGAGGCTCTCTGATGGAGGGTATAATGTACTAAGGTTATAAGAAACATGAAAGAAAGACCACTGGAGATGGACAGCAGAGAAAGGAAGATAAAAAAAGATGAAATTTAAATATCACCTACTTAAAATTTTTTAAATTCAAACTATGTTGTTTTAATATATTCCCAATGATAAAATTGTTATCCAAGTTTGAAACACCCTCACTCTTACCTTGAGGCCTACATAGATCAACAAGGTGACATTAAGAAGATGAGATAAACCAGGCCCTTAGAGTTGTCTTCTCTGTGAGACTTTTGTGCAACCTATCTCTACAAATGCTGCTGGTGTATTTTATATCTATTAAAAAAGAACCCAAATAGCTATGTTTTGTTTTTCATTAGATCATAGATTCATAAAATATTCATTTTGGAAACAATCTTAGAAATCAGATAATTCATATGCATCAAGATTTTTGCAAGAAACCTGGGTGATGCCAAAGGTTTTATCTAGTTATTAATATATAATATATTATCCGTAACTCCAAAATTTAAAATTAAAAATGCTCTGAAATTAGTTTTTCATAATTTATTGATAATTTTTGCCCTGAACTAACATTAGGCAATTTATAGTCTTTTTAAAATCCCTCTTGTTATGACTATTTATTGGTTTTGCAGCTGAAAGATAACTGTATTTGATTATAGGAAGCTGCTCCTTTCCTAGAGTGGATGTTAAGCAATATACAGTATATACATTCTTATATAATATTTAAAAAATACATGAATCAAGAACATATTTTACCCTAAAGGTTTTGAATCAAGGGTTGCAAACCTGTCGAGGCAGAAGAGTGACTAGAATCATAGGAATCTGGGATTTGTATGTGTGATGCAAGTGAAGTATTGATAAGAGATGAGTGCTTGCACTTTGGGACTATTCTCTTATAGTGTTTCCTTTTTTTTTTTTTAATATTTCTCTTTTTTATTTTAGCGTGTTATTGGGGTACAAGTGTTAAGGTTACATATATTTCCCATGCCACCCTACCCCCTTGAGTAAGAGCTTCAAGCGTGTCCATCCCCCAAATGTTGCGCATCTTACTCATTGTGGTTGTATATACCCATCCCCTCCTTTGGAAATCCATCACCATGATCTGAAGGAGCCCAAATAGCTAAGTGGAGACACTCACACAAAGGAAAACAAAACACCCAGCCATTGAGGTCCCAATCTTACCTCTAGACTACTCCAGCTGTCTCTTATCCTACATCATCTAATTCACTAAACTTTGAGCTGAGTTATTATGTAGAAAGATATAATTGAGACATTTCTCAGATTCAGATGTTATGTATGTGACTATAATTTTTTTAAAATGTATTTATTCTGATAATATAGAGAGTAAGCAGTATAGATATTGAATGTGTAACCTCTAATTTAGTCCAAACTCCATATTTTACTGAAGAAATTGATATCTAGGAGGTCAAGTGGTAAGTTCTCAAAATCAGTGGTAGCCAGGCTATAGTATTAGTCACAATAAATTAATGAGTTCATCCTAGATGTTAGATACTGCATTTAGTCTGGATGGATTCTCAGGCTAGTCACAGATTGGCCCTCCAAGAAACTCTAGTGAGTTTGAAAAACATGTAAACAAACAATTATTGCACACTATGTTTTATACCATACTAAACCTTTTTCAGCATATTTGCAATTATACAATTCTACCTACTTAAGAAGATTGTTTTTCTAGCTCATTTTATAATAAGTAAGAAAAGTAAAGATGGCAAGTAGAATGCTGGAGTCAGGCCTAAAGTAGAAGGATGATTTATTTAAATTGTTATATAAGAGATTTCCTAAAAATATCCAGGATTAATTTAATTTAGAACCCATCCTTTCCAAATCATGAAGTAAGCCATATTTATATTCTTTAAATACTGGAAAAACTTTCTATATGTGCATATTTTTAAAGAAAAAACTCATTCAGAATACCAATTCTAAAGTGTACTCCATACTGTATAAAGTGTACATCATACCATATGTACATTTCATTTTCAACATCTTTCTTGTCAAGTGATGTAAATAATTCTAAATTCTTCTCCCCCTCACTTTATCATGAGTAATGGCTTAGAATAGTGTGTCAGTCAGCAAAATATGTTATAAAGACTTCTGTTAAGAGACACAGAGGAGATTAAAGCACAACCCTGTCAATCTGCAGTAAAAGAACATGTTGCTCATAGCTGGTTGTTCTCTTTTCAGAGCACTGAACTTGGCAACGAAATCAGTAGAAGTAAATGGCAGAGGCATGGGACTGGCAGAGACATGGCAGCCCCTGTGGAGAGGCTGTCTACAGATGACATAACAATAACCACAGGATCTTCAGTGTTCCTGCATGCCTACTGACTTCGAGGGAGATACTAATCAAGTGGAAAAATAAAGTTTAAGTTTTCAAAATATGAGTGCTTGGTTTCTCTGAAGGAAACAGGAGGTGACTAAAGACAGGATATTCAATCAAATGTTTAGTTATATGTTACTGAGGGCAAATAACTGGAGAGAGATAGAAAAAAGGAAAACACCTTTACAAACCCTGCAAACCACACCATTTTTATTAAAGAAATTGATTTTGGAAAATAATATTTCTCTCTTTCTCTCTCTCTTTCTCTCATTCCAGATCACTAAATGTGTATGATGATCATTAGGTCTTTTATTCTTCACTTTAGTGCTTCAGGCATTTTTAATAAATTATTTTAATTTTTTTTGTATTTTATTACATTATTTCAATGAGACTTTTTGACATAAGCTATATATAAATATTTGAACATTAAATCATTAAAAGAATTATTTGACCAGGGTCTCCAACCACCAAATACTACCTCCCACCCAAATATACCTACATAATAACATGAAGTCTACTGTACATATAATAACAGTGAAGGGAGATGCCAGAGCATGTACATTTGTACCCTACAGAACTGGGGGCAGAATTGGATTTTTCTCCAAGGCTTTACTTACTTTTACTATAATTTATTTGCAGAAATTCTAGCAGGATTTATTTTTTGGACATGTGAAGGAAATTCTAAAAAGTATATGGAAATTCAAAGGACCTAGAATAACCAAAATGATTTTTTAAAGAAAAATAAATGTTGAGGACTTACACTACCTGATTTTAAGACCTTTTATAAAGCTACACTAGTTAAGACACTGGAATGTTGGTGTAAAAAAAGGATAAATACGGCAACGAAACAGAAAAGCTTTACAATTGAATCACACTATTGATTATTTATAAACGTGCCAAAGCAATTCAATTAGAAAAGGATAATCTTAACAAGTAGTGCTAGAAAACTCATATAGTAATTCCATAAAAAAACCCTTGTTCCTAACCTTATACAATGTATTTACAAAAATTTAACCAAAATAAATCATAGATCTAAATGCAAGAGCTAAAACTATAAGATATTTGAAAGGAAATATTGATAAAATCTGAGTATCTTGGATTTCACAAAACTATATGAAGTAGACATATGAAACATTTTAATCAATAAATTTGATTTTATCAAAACTTTTTAAAAACTTATTTTCATAATACATTGCTATGGCAATGAAAACACAATTTAAAGATTCAGCCGGGCGCGGTGGCTCACGCCTGTAATCCTAGCACTCTGGGAGGCTGAGGCGGGCGGATTGCTCAAGGTTAGGAGTTCAAAACCAGCCTGAGCGAGACCCCGTCTCTACCATAAAAAAATAGAAAGAAATTAATTGGCCAACTAATATATATAACATAAAAATCAGCCGGGCATGGTGGCTCGTGCCTGTAGTCCCAGCTACTCGGGAGGCTGAGGCAGCAGGATCGCTTGAGCCCAGGAGTTTGAGGTTGCTGTGAGCTAGGCTGACGCCACGGCACTCACTCTAGCCTAGGCAAGAAAGCGAGACTCTGTCTCAAAAAAAAAAAAAAAAAAAAAAAGATTCAGAGAAAATATTTGAAAAATAGTATATCTGAAAAGGACTTATGTCTAGAATGTATAAAGAACTTCTACAATTCAATAATAAGGAATCCAACAACCTGATTAAAAAGGAGATTAAGAGTTTCAACAGGTATATCATCAAAGCATATATATGAATGGCAAATAAGCACATGAGAAGATGTGAGAAGATGTTCAACATTATAGTCATTAGGACAATTCAAATTTAAATTACAACGAGATACCACAACTCACTCATTGGAATGAAAATTATAAAGATGGATCACACTAACTGTAAACAAGAATGTGAAGCAACTGGAATTATTTTTACCTTCTACTAGAAATGTATTATAAAATGAACAAGCAAAGTGAAAAAAAGTTTTGTAGTTTCTTAAAAATTTAAACATACATTTACCATACAACCCAGTAGATATAAATGTGAATATTTATGGCAGATTTACTTCTTAAAGAAAACCAAAACAAAACGAAAAGAATGCAAATGGCCATCAATAAATGGATAAAGAAATTGTGGTGGTATATAGGAACAAATTGAAAAATACTCACAAAACTAAGCAGTTATAAAAATGTAAGTCAACCGATACTTCTACTTTGCTATGGTTAGGTAAATTGGTGCTGTCAATTTTGCAGACTGACCATATGTACTTAAAATAAATGTATAGCTAACATGCAAACCACATTTTTACCCAAGAGAAATCATTTATTAGGGGCAAAACTGTTTATAATAGTGCTCATTTTAGTTTTGTTCATAATAGTCAAATACTGAGGGGACAAAAAAAAACAAACAAAAAAAAACCTGCGACTTAAACAGAGATGCACTGCTTAAATTCATCTTTCACAAAAAGATCGCTGCATAATTTTCAGAGTCTGTTTCACCTTTTGGACTGAGGTCAGTCTTCTCAGGGTGGCTCCTGGCAATTGACTGAGCAATGTGATGGTATCTGAGGTCTTCTTTGTGCAGCTTTCAGCCAGTGTACGAGCAAAGCAATAGCAGAGGTCATAGACTTTTGGGAGCAACCCCAACTAATGAATGACTAAGGTCTAGTCATTTCTTGGCAATGCTTGACTCTTCTAATGGGCAGTCTTTGCTTTGAGTCTTCCTAGTGGGCTTGGTAAGATTTTAATAAGTTTGCCTTTGTAGTCCAATGGCTTTCCCTTCCCTTTTCTTTCAGGTATTAGTCCCCAATTTAACTTTTGTAAACATAATTCTGTCTCAAAACCTGCTTCCCAGAGAACTCAAAAGCAAAAATCCATTCATTAATTAGTAAATGATAGTAATATATTTATGAAACAGAATGCTCCACAGCACAAAAAAGTATCATATTATATCATATCATATCATATCACTATACTGCTGATACAAAAATCAACATGGATGAATCTCACAGATACTTTGTTGAGAAAAACACAGACACAAAAGAATATATAATATATGATTTTATTAATATAAAGTTCTCAAGAAGTAGTAAATATAATCAATGATGATAGAATTGAGAATAATGGTCACTACTGGGTTGGAAGTGAACTGGAAAAGGGAACAACAAATAAATAGTTCTTGGTCATGAAGATGTTCTGTATATTGACCTGGATGGTGGTGCATCAGATATACATAAAAAGTGATGTGCACCATCTGTGGGATGGACACACTTGAAGCTCTGACTCGAGGGGGGAGAGAGGGGACAAGGCAATACATGTAACCTAAACATTGGTACCCCCATAATATGCTGAAATAAAAAAAACAAGAAAATTGTATCACTTTAAATATGAATAAAGTTGAAGAGTTTTTCCATAAAAAAATAAAGTCATTGAATTTTGGACTTGAGATTTTTGTACTTTATGTACCTCATTGAATGCATTGTATATCTCATTTTATTCCTGAATATACACAAACACAAAAATAAAAACAGTTTTGAGTCAATCCTTTGTTCTATCTTGTCTTGGTATATATTGGGGGCCGCTGCACATTGCTAGAAAATTCTCACAAATATATATTGCACTAGAAAAATAAATTCATGATCTACTTCTTCTACTAGACCTCACATTCTGCCCTGAAATTCTCTGTACTTCTTTGTTCATTTCCTTTGACAGTTTTTACAGCATCTACTTAACACATTCTCCAGCTCTACAATTTTCTTAGAACTATGATGCTGTAAGTCCTCTCCCACACTCTTTACCAGTATATAACTTCATCTCCCTTTTCAAAGAGAAAATAGAAGTGGATAAAATAGAAATTGCCTACATAAACTAGAAGAGAACAAACCTTAAAGGGGGTTTCAACAATAGTTCAAAACAAACTTTTATATGTTGAATCTGTAGTTCAAAATGAACTACTACTATCACCTCCCCCACAAATAAACAAAACTAAAGAAGATCAAGGACAGATTTCTGTTTGTTTGTTTAATAAATTGTTAAAGACATAGATATTTCTAACACAATTCTAATTGATTTTTTTAGTATTTATGTTAGTCCATTTTGTGCTTCTATAAAGGAATAAAAAAAAGAGAGGTACAGTTTTACAGACTGTACAAGAAGCAGGGCACCGGCATCTGCTTCTGGTAAGGGCTTCCAGAGGCTTTCAATTGAGGCTGAAGGTAAAGGGAAACAGGTGTGTCACATGGAGAGAGAAGAAAGAAGAGAGCGAAGGCAGTGCCAGGCTTATTTAAACATCTAGCTCTCACATGAACTAATAAAGTGAGAACTCACTCATTGTCACAGGGAGGGCACCAAGCCATTCATGAAGGATCTGCCCCCATGATCCAAACACCTCCCCCCAGTCCCACCTCCAACATTTGGGGTCAAATTTCAACACCAGATTTGGAAAGTCCAAACATCCAAACCATATCATTCTGTCCCTAGTCCCCCACATCTTATGTCCATCTGACATTACAAAATACAATCATTCTTTCTTAAAAGTTCCCAAGTCTAACTCCTTCTTACATCAACTCAAAAGTCCAAAGTCTCATCTGACACTAAAGGTAAGTTCCTGCCACCTATGCATCTGTAAGATAAAAAACAAGCAATGAATATTTACTTCCAAGGTACAATAGTGGTACAGGTCTTGGGTAAACATTCCCATTCCAAAAGGGAGAAATTAACCAAGAGAAAGGGGCAACAGGCCCCATACAAGTCCCAAAGCCAGCGTGGCAGATATTAAATCTTAAAATTACAAAATGATCTCTCTTGACTCCATGTTCTACTTCCTGGACATGCTGTTGGGAACGGTGGGTCTCCATAGCCTCAGGCAGCTCTGAGTCTAAGCTTTACTGGACACAACCCATGGGGTGGTTAATCTTGTGTACTGAAGTCTTGTGTCTCAGCCTTTTCCAGGCTGAGGACTCATGGCTCTACCATTCTGAGGCCTGGAGAGTGGCAGCCCCCTTCCCACAGCTCCACTAGGCAGTGACCCAGTGGAGACTCCATGTGGGGCCTCCAACCCCACCTTTCTCATGGGCACAGCCCTAGTAGAGTCTCTCTGCTTGGTTTCCACTCTTGTGGCAGGCTTCTACGTGGGAACACAGGCTTTCCCATACATCCTCTGAAATCTATGTAGACGCAGCCAAGCATCCACCACTCTTGCATTCTGTACATCAATAGGCTAAATAGCACCTGGAAGCCACCAAGGCTTGTAGCTTGTGCCCTCCAGAGTGGCAACCTGAGCTGTGCTTGGGGCCCTTTGAGCCTTGCCTAGAGCCTGAGCAGCCTGGATGCAGGGAACAGTGTCTGTAGGCAGTGCAGGGCAGTGGAATCCTGGTCCTGGCAATCAAAACCATCCAGTCCTCCTAGGCCTCTGGGTTTGCAATGAGAGGAGTAGCATGGCAGATTTCTTTAATGCATTTGGGGATTCTTCCCCATAGTCTTGATTAGTACCTGGCTCCATTTTGATCATGTTAATCTCTCTAGTTCCACAACCTGCTTTGATTCCTCTACTGAAGACACACTTTTCTTCTCAACCACATGGCCAGGCTGCAAATATTCTAAATTTTTACACTCTGCTTCTCTTTTAATTATAAGTTCCAACTTTAAATCATTCTTTTGCTCTCATATCTGGTCATAGGCTGTTAGAAGCAGCCACACCACCTCTCGAACACTTTGCTACTTAGAAATTTCTTCCACCAGATACCTAGGTCATCACTCTAAATTTTGGCCTTGTACAAAGACATATGGCATGGACACAATGCAGCCAATTTCTTTCCTTAGATGTAACAAGGGTGACCCTTGCTCCATTTCCCAGTATATTCATCATTTCCATCTGAGTCCTCATCAGCCTGGCCTTCACTGTCCATATGCCCATCGGAATTTGATCAGAACCACTTAACAAATCTCTAGAAGTTCCAAACTTTCCCTTTCTGTCTTCTTTTGAGCCCTGCAAGCTCTTCCAACCTCTACCAGTTACCCAGTTCCAAAGCCACTTCCACATTTTCAGTTGTCTTTATAGCAACAGCGCACTAATGGTATCAGGTTTCTGGGTCAGTCTGTTTTGCACAGCTATAAAGGAATACCTAAAGCTGGGTAATTTATAAAGAGAAGAAATGTATTTGGCTCATGGTTCTGCAATCTATGTAAGAAGCATGGTGCTAACATCTGCTTCTGGTGACAGCTTCAGGGTGTTTCCAATCAAGGTGGAAGGTGAAGGGGGAACAGATGTATCACATGATGAGAGAAGAAGTAAGAGAGGGAAGAAGTGGTGCCGGGCTCTTTTTTACAAATCAGCTCTCACATGAACTAATGAAGCCAGAACTCACTCCTTATCATGGAACGGTCACTAGGTATTCATGAAGGATCCAACCTTATGGTCCAAATACCTCCCACCAGGCTCCACATTCAACACTGGGATTGAATTTCAAAATGTGATTTGGAGGGGCCAAACATCTAAACCATCTCATTGTCCATATACCAAAAGTAAATGGAAAAATGAGCACCCCATGTACTCACCAGCAAATTGGTATTAGCTTATCAACACCTAAGTGGACATATAGCAATAACATTTATTGGGTGTCAGGCAGGTGGGAGGGGGAGGGTGTGGGCATAAACATACATAATGAGTGCAATGTGCACCATCTGGGGGATGGAACGCCTAAAGCTCTGACTCATGGGGGGAGGGGAGCAACGGCAATATACGTAACCTTAACATTTGTACCCCCATAATATGCTGAAAAAATTTAAAAATTTAAAAAATAAGTGTAAAAAGTTGAAGTCATGAAAAAAGAAAACCATAGACAAACTCATCATATTCATAGCTGCAAAGACATAAAATCCTAAGGAAAGTATTAGTAAAATATTTCAAGAAATGTATAAAACAAATATACCATGGTCAAAGTGGGCATATTTTTGGAATGCAAGGCTAGTTCAAACTCAAGAAATCTATTAATGGATTACTATAGACTGAATGTTAGTGTCCTCCCACTCCAAATTCATATGCTGTACTCCTTAACCCCCAATCTTATGGCATTAGGAAGTATGGGTCTTTGGAGTAATTAGATCATGAAGGCAGAGCTCTCATAAATTGGATTACTGCCTTTATAAAAGAGATCCTGAAGATATGCCTACTTCCTTTCTGCCATGTAAGGTTACAGCAAGAAGATGGTCATCTATGATTCAGGAAGTGGACCACACAGACACTGAATTTACTTGTGCCCTAATCATGGATTTCCTAGACTTAAGAACTGTGAAAAATAAATTTCTGTTTTTTATAAGCCACCCAATTTATGGTATAATTTTTTAAATTTATATTTTAGACAGAGTCTCACACTGTTGCCTGGGCTAGAGTGCCATGGCATCAGCCTAGCTCACAGCAACCTCAAAATCCTGGGCTCAAGCAATCCTCTTGCCTCGGCCTCCCAAGTAGCTGGGACTACAGGCACGCACCACCATGCCAGGCTAATTTTTCTATATATTTTTAGTTGTCCAATTAATTTCTGTTTTTTAGTAGAGACAGGGTCTTGCTCTTGCTCAGGCTAGTTTTGAACTCCTGACCTTGAGTGATGATCCTCCTGCCTCAGCCTCCCAGAGTGCTAGGATTACAGACATGAGCCACTGTGCTCGGCCTATGGTATATTTTTAATAGAAGACTGAGCCAACTATCTGAAAGTGGCTTTGGAATTTGGTAATGGGTAGACACTGGAAGAGTTTTGAGGTACATGCTAGAAAAAGCCTACATTGCAGTAAATGGACTATTAAGGGTGATTTTGGTGAAAGTTCAGAAAGAAAAGCAGAGAGCTGAAGAAAAAACTTTCAGTCTTCTTAGAATATACCCAAGAAATTCTCAGAAGAATATTGGTGGAAATATAAATGGAAATGCCATTCTGTTGAGATCTCAGATGGAAATGAGGGTCATATTAGTGGAAAATGGAGGAAAGAACATCCTTTTAAAATGGCAAGGAACTTGGCTTTCTTGTATTCCTCCCCTAGAGTTCTGTGGAAGGTAGAACTTGGGATATTTGGCTGAAAAATCTCTAAGCAAAATGTTGAAGGAATGGCTGGGTGTCTCCTAACTGCCTCTAGTACAATGTGAGAAGAGAAAAATTATTTAAAAATGAAATTGTTTATCAAAAGGAAAACAGAATTTAAAGAGTTGGAAAATTATTAGCCTCTTCATATTGTATAACATGAGAAAGCCTAGTCAGAATCTAAAATTAAGGCTGTGGTCAAACCACAGACCTCAATGTAGCATCAGCTGTACCGAGCAAACTGTGGAGGTATAGCTGCCTCTACCTATATTTCAAAGGATAGGGCCTCCTGGCAGAGCTGTGGGATTTGGACCTCAGCCCAGGAGATCCTCAGAGGCCAGGCCCAGAGCTGCCGTGACTGTGGGGCCCAGGCAGAGAGGCTGGCCAAGCTATGGGAGTTGGAATGTCCAGAGACTTGGGAGCCCAGTGTATGCCTGCAAAATGTGCAAGGGCATTACTGAGGCCCTGGTGGGTTTGAAAGGTGGGACACCCCACTTCAGTGTATCCAAAGAGCAGGACCTCCTTTCCAGTGGGCCTGAACATCACAGCATTGAACCAAAGAGGATTATTCTCAAATTTTAAGAACCAACAAAATTTATCCTATTGAGTTTTTTTTTTATTTCAGGTTATTATGGGGGTACAAATGTTTAGGTTACATATTTTCCCCTTGCCCTCCCCTCCTGAGTCAGAGCTTCAAGTGTGTTGATCCCCTAGATGGTGTGCATGGCACTCATTATGTATGTATATACCCATACCCTCCTCCCCCCTCCCATCTGTCCAATGCCCAGTGAGTTATTCCTATATATCCACTTATTTTTTTTCCATTTTTTTATTTCGGCATATCATGGGGGTACAAATGTTAAGGTTACATATTTTGCCCATGTCTCCCCTCCCATCTCAAGTCAGAGCTTCAAGTGTGACCATCCCCCAAATGTCGCATATCTCACTCATTATGTTTGTATATACCCATCCCCCCTCCCACCCGCCCGACACCCGATAAATGTTATTCCTATATGTCCACTTAGGTGTTGATCCGTTAATACCAATTTGCTGGTGAGTACAGTGTGTGCCTGTTTTTCCATTCTTAGGATACTTCACTTAGTGGAATGGGCTCCAGCTCTATCTAGGATAATACAAGAGGTGCTATATCACCATTGTTTTTTCTAGCTGATTAGTACTCCACGGTATACATATACCACATTTTATTAATCCATTCATATATTGATGGGCACTTGGATTGTTTCCACATCTTTTCAATTGTGAATTATGCTGCTATAAACATTAGAGTACAGGTATCTTTTTTATATAATGTCATTTGAGTTTTTCATTTGCTCAGGACTTGTCCCTGTTTTCTTTTTTCCTACTTCGCCCTTTCAGATCGGGAATGTCCATCTTATGTTTGAACTACTACTGTACTTTGGAAGTACATAATTTCTTTGGTTTCACAGGTTCACAGCTAGAGAGGAATTTGCCTCAGGATGAATCACACTATGAGTCTCACTCATGTCTAAATTATAGGTATTTAGATATGACCCGTACAGCTGCCCTACTGCTCCCTCTACCAGGTTCTGAACAAGCCCACCTGGAGGCCCAAGAATTGATCCTTTAGGACCCACTAACACCAGTGTCAGTGTAAGCTGCTCTGGGGCCTAAAAGTAGTCACACTGAACCCACTGCAGCCACCACTAGAACATGAAAAGGCTCAAGTGGCATCAAAGTCCCCAGCAAAACTTCACCACAGACTCAACTAATAACCATAGTCTAAGCCACTGAGGAAATCACAGATATCACTGACCTTGTGTACTGCTAAAGAAATCATATAAAAATCACACTACCATAAGTACACAAAATCAAAGCCAAAGTGTCCTACTCAACCAATAATACATACACATCTTCAAGAAAAAAATCTCCCCTATAAAAGCAATTTTAAAAAGTTGAAAGAAGTGACTGCTACACCAGATATGCAGAAAGTTTGTGCAGTGAGTAAAAGGAGAAAATATATTTCAAACCTACTGTTTTCTAAATCCATTTTGTCTTGTGACTTACTTACAAAGAAATTCTTGAATTATAATTGGTCTACTGTAAGACATATACACATATGCACACCTGCATAACAATATCACAGTCATATTTATTATTCAGACACAGTTTCTGTTTTAGTAGATTAATGCACAGAAAGCTATATTTGAAAGCATTAACTCCTTGCATTGTAAGTGGGAAAAAAAGACTGGTTTTATATTTTATCCATAAATATCTGGATAAAATTTTATCCATATATATGTGTATATGTATGTGTGTATATATCTGTATGTGTATATACATCTGTGCATATGTGTGTATATATCTGTGTATTATATATCTGTATATGTGTGTATGAATATGTGTTATATATGTATTATGTGTCTGTATATATATGTGTGTATATATTTGTGCACATGTCTATATATCTGTATATATATATTATATATGTACACACATAGCTGAGGAAAGAGAGAGAGTGTGAAAGAGAGAATGAAGGAAAAGTTCTGTATACATAAGAGAGGGGAACTTTTATTATATATATATAAAATAATGCTTTGTGGTAGAGTTTTTTTCTGATTCTGATCTTTTTTAGTTTTCTCTATTTTTAAAATATATGCTCATAAAATGACCTAGATTTTGGTTTTGATCTCCTAGGAAATTTTAAGTGACTAACTCTATCTGAACTGATCCAGTATGGAAAAATGCATGTGAAAGAAATTCATAATTAAAAAAAATAATTTTAAAAAGATTATCTAAATCCAGTGATCAGAGTAGCAGATGTTGCTAGGAGTGGAATACATCCTCGTTGACAGTATTAAATCACCAGCCTGAGGAAAACATTAGAAATGAGGAAAAACATTAGAATAAATGACAACAGTGACTCAAGAAAATGCAATAATTGATTTTGTACATCATTTGAACACTACAGAATGATATATTGAAGGATAATATTTCTCAATGATTTATTGATAACCATTCTGAATATGAAGCATTAGCAAGCAATTTTTCCAAGTTCAATTTTAAAAATAAATAAAATTCTATTTATGTCTTCTAGAGTAATTTTTTCCTACATGATCAGCTCTCAACTTCTGTAAATTTGTTTATCCACTATAAATGGTAAGCCTGGAAATTATTTTGAGTGGGGATTTCTTCCATTTTCATGTCCGAGTCATTGAAGTTATCATCTACTTAAAACTAAAGTTGAATTGAGGGCAATGAGTAAGATGGTGAGAGCTGGATAACTAATTTTCAAATATATTAGGGGTATCTCAACTTAAAAGAGGGCAGATGTGTTAAGATCGCCCTTTCTTCAATTTTAACAACATTTGCATACTCTTACTGACTGTCTAAAGAGCTATAGCTAGGTATTATTGTGAAGTAGTGTGAGGTATACCTTCACTCATCCCCTATCCTTTTTTAAATTATCCATTCTCAGTGAGCTCAGATTCTACCATTATCTTTCTGAATTTTGAGTCTTAGGAGTTATAATAAGGCTATCTTCACCTAACTAACCCTCTTTATTTCAGAATTATTCTTCTATCTTCTCATAAAATTGGTAGATTTTTTCTTCATTCAATATCTATATGCTCTACTAGCTGGTGTGATATATTAACCCATCCCAACTAATGCTGAAGGGTTAATATGAGATTATCTATTTATCCATTTTTCTGTATCCCATATAAGTATTTATCCATAAATTTAACAATACGTTATATCTACTTTATGGCAGATATAGGATAGGCCCTAAAGATCAAATTGCCTAAAAGAGATCTAGCAAAATGTCACAGTTATATAAAAATGAACTAGAATATGAGATAATGATTATTATGATAAATATATGTGGCTGGCCATGGTGGCTCATGCCTGTAATCCTAACACTCTGGGAGACCAAGGTGGGAGGATTGCTTCACCTCAGGAGTTCGAGATCAGCCTAAGCAAGATCGAGACCCTATCTCTACTAAAAATAGAAAAATTAGCTGGGCATCATGGCACATACCTGTAGTCCCAGCCACTCCAGAGGCTGAGGTGGGAGGATCACTTAAGCCTAGGAGTTTGAGGTTGCCAGTGAGATATGATGACGCCACTGGACTCTACACAGGGTGACAAAAATAAATAAACACATCAATGTGTCAAAATGTTTTAGAAACAAGGTTTATTTGCTATAAAAACAAAAAACAAAACTTTTTTTTCTGAAAAAAGTTGGGATTTTTTCCAGGAAAGTGACATTTGACATTTAAAAAAAAAAAAGAAAAAAGAAAAAAAAAAAAAAAGAAGGAAAAGCAATAACAGGGAAAGAATGTAGTAAGAACAAAGAAATGGAGATATGAGTACTGAGAGAAATGTGCTCCCGGGGTCAAGGGTATCGGCATCACATAAGAGTTTGTTAGGGATGCACGTTCTTAGGCTCATCGGAGATCTATTGAATGAGAAACTCTGGGAGTGGGGACTAGTAAACTGTGTTTAACATGCCTCCCACATGATTCTGAAGCATCCTTTGAGAACTACAGAGCAAGTCTAAAAAGAAAAAAAAAGTAACTAGTTAGTATGGCTTCAATGTAGTCTATACTGGCCGTAAATTGAAAACAGATTTGGGTTTTCCCAGTAGGCAATTGGAAAATATTTGGTGTCTTAAGCATACGACTGAAATGCCCTTAAGAGTTTTAAAAAGATAACTCTTATGGTATTGTCAACGTTTAGCAAAGTTGGTGAAGAGACATTTAATAAACCATCATCAGTAGGATATGAATAAAGCTTTAGCATCATTAGTGGTAAAAAGGATGAAGGGCAGGGGATAGATATAAAAGTAACTGGACATGTAGAATTTCTCAGATAAATGTGTCTTTCAACAGGATTTTCTGGAGACAAAGCTTTACAAAAGAGAATCAAATACAGAGAATTGTAAGAATCTACAATTGTGTTGATAGAGGATAAGGTTGTTTGAAGGGGATTTGTGCTATTCTACAAAGCAAAACTTCTACTTACAGCAATGTGTACTATGTAATATAGAGGAAAAAAAGCAGAGTCACTGTTTTTTGTTCTTTGTGTTCTTCAAGTAATTAGGCAGGTATATGTCAAAACTCCGGTTATGGGTTAGATTCAAGTCAGCTCCCAAATGGTTCCTAGATTATAGGTAAGCTGCTATGCCTCTTTTATCCAGATTCCTGTCTACCTTAGACAAAACACCAGAGTAATTAAATGGTCTTGTGGCAAAATTTGAAAAGTAAACTCCTAAATTTGACTGCAGAATTTTTAAAAAGAAGCTGGGTTTTGAGTTTGAATCTTTACTATTAGTATGTTACAGAAAGATATTGACAGAAAAGGGAAGTGGCATCCTGGAGAGAGGAACTGTATGAACAAGGTTACAAAATGGGTAGATTCATGGCTACTTAGAGAAAATAATAATTAGATTGAGGAGTGCTCATGCCTGTCTTTTGACCACAGCATTCTGGCATCACTGTATATCATTTTAATGAGAAATAAAGTTAGAAGAAAGGTGAAAATAAGCAAATGTTTCAATACTGTAAGTAGGCAATGGTGATTGAAGATGAGGAGAGTAACAGTGCAGACTGTGGAGTTATTGAATTTAAAACATTTGGATTCAAAAACCAGGCCAGCTAGCATCTTGCAGTTAGGAAGCAGAAAGCATCTCCAAAAGGTCCCCTCTTCCACTCTTAGTAGATTTACTAGCGTCTCTTTACTAAGCTCACTACCCTCAAAAATCCATTGCATATTTTTTATGTATGTGATTTTTGTTTGCCTGAAAAGAGATCCATTATTCTAGTCCATGATAATTTTACTTATTCTAAGCCTCCCTCCCCTGACACACACAGAAAAGAGAACCCATTATCCCACCTTCTTCCAGGGAACTTGGATTTGCAGCTTTATTTTGGCTCCCAGCTTTATTCAGGATCCCTTCCATTCCCCAATTGTAGGAAAATGTTATTTGTTTGTCTTGTTATTTCAGAAGAACAATAGAAGGGAAAGCAAGCCAGTATCTTGCAAAGAGGCTGCTCTATGCTCAGCCTTCCTTAATCTGTCTCCTTATTCCTACCCTCCTCCCAAATATGACATACCTTGAATACTGGGAATAGATAGCAGAACTTAAAACCCCAAATTTTCAACACTAAACATAGTACTCTTTTTGTAAGATATTTGGGGTGATGCAAATATTGCAAGTATATCATCTTGTGTTATGTGTATCGGAAGGTAATGTCATGGGTTGAATTTGTCTATCCCAAAAAAGATAATATTGAATGGCTAACCCCTAGTACCTTAGAATTTCACGTTATTTGGCGATAGGGTAGTTATAAAAGTTAAATGAGATCATTAGGGTGTATCTTAATCCAATGTGACCAGTGTCCTTATAGAGAGGTGCAATTTGGACATAGAGACTGACACTCTGACACTTGCATAGGCAGAATACCGTGTGAAGACTACAGTTTTGGAGGAACAACTCAAGGAACTACTAAAAGACAGGAGAGTGGCCTGGAACAGATTTTTCTGTGTCTTCAGATACAGAATAGCATTGTCAACATCTTGATCTCAGAATTCTAGTCTCATAAACTGTGAGGCAATAAATTTATATTGTGTTACTTTGTTATGGAAACTATAGGGAGTATAGGCACCTAACCCTTTCTTAACATTATTGAGAACTTTTTTGCTTTTACCTATTTTGTTGATTCTAGCTATGCCATATATTACTTTAAGCTTAATCCTTCTGTCAATAAAGCAATCATTTCAGATGAATTTCAATAAATACTAAATAATTCCACAAAACTAGTTTCCCAATATGACAAGACTTTTTTTTTTCTTTGAGGTAGGGTCTCACTCTTTTGCCCAGGCTGGAGTGCAGTGGTGTCATTATAGCTCACAGAAACCTCAAACACCTGGGCTCAAGCAATCCTCCTGCTTCAGCCTCTCAAGTAGCTGGGACTATGTGTATGTGACACCACACCTGGCTAATTTTTAAAGTTTTTGTAGACAGGGGTTCTCACTATGTTGCTTAGGTTTAAACTCTTGTTCTCTAGTGATCCTTCCCCCTTGGCCTCCCTCAGTGCTGGGATTATAGGCACAATCCACCATGTCTGATCGATTTTTTGAGATATTCACCTGTATTTGCTTTTCTACATTTTTATTATAGAAATGTAGCCAAAATTTTTCTATTATATTTTCTTGTTTCAAGGGGATTATCCTGGGTTATGTGGATGGGAAACGTGGGGCTTTAGAACATATGAAGCATAAGTCAACTAAAAACACTTCTTTAAACTACTTATGGTAGTGTCTTCTCATGGAGAAGATTATGTTTGGGGAAGGAGAAGAGAAAGAGGGAGTATAGATTTTCTACAAAATGGGGTTACTAAACATGTCTATGTTTTGCAGATTAGCAGGGATTCTCATATCTTGAAGAACCATTGAAGATGATGAAATCTCAGAATGGAATATTGCAGGAGAATGAGTGAAGTAGAGGCTACACAGAGGTTTCTAACCTCACTCAGGATATCTGTGTATGATAGGTAGAAGTCTAAAGATGTTATAGAAGATTCCTGTTTTCTGATTATTTAATCTAACTCTAATTTATTTTTAATTTGTAATTTTTATGGATACATAATTGTGGTACATATTTATGGGATACATGTAAAATTTTGATGCAAGTGTTTAATGTGCGATGATAAAATCAGGGTAATTAGGATATCCACCACCTCAACCATTTATCTTTTTTTTTTATGTTAGGAACGTTCCAGTTCTACTCTTCTAGTTATTTTGAAATATACTATGGATACGATTAACTATAGTCACCATATGGGGCTACCAAACACTAGATAATATTCCATGTATTTAACTGTATTTTTGTACCCATTAACCAGCCCCTCTTTATCCCTTATCCTCACTACTGTTCCCACATTTGATAACCATTATTCTACTCTCTATCTCCATGAAATCATATTTTTCATCTCCCACACATATAACATTTGTCTTTTTGTATTATGTGTCTGTATATATACTTATTTCACTTAGCATAATGATCTCCAGTAAATCCATGTTGCTGTAAATGACATGATTTCATTCTTTTTTATGGCCAAATAGTATTCAATTGTGTACATATACCACATTTTCTTTATCTATTCATCTGTTAGTGGACACTTAGGTTGATTCCTTATCTTGGCGATTGTGAATAGTGTCGCAACATGGGAGTGCAGATATCTCTATGATGTGCCGATTTCCTTTCTTTGGGGATACATCCGGTAGTGGGATTGCTGATCACATGGCAGTTCTAGTTTTAGTTTTCTGAGGACTCTCCATACTCTTTTCCTTAGTGGATATACTAATTTACATTCCCAAACACTAATCTGGGTACAACTATGAAGTGACTGTGTAGATCCAATAAAGGCACCCAGTTTAAAATAGGGAGATTATCCTGGGTTATGTGGATGGGTCATACCTAATCACATCAGACCTTAAAAAGAAAAACATTCTTTCTGGCTAGAGTCAGAGAGGTATGACAGAAGAAAAGGTGGGAGATAAAATCTATCACTGAGAGGATTTGAGATGCCTTTTCTGACTCTGAGGTGACAGGCCTATGTGCAAGTACCTGAGAGAACTTCCTAACAGCTAAATGCAGTTATAAGCTAAGACCAGCTAGGAAACCGGACCTCAGTCTTACAACCACAAGGTATTGAATTCTAGCAAGAACCTAGATCTGTTTGGAAATGTATTATTGCTCAATAAGAGGCCTACCTGCTGATACCTTGACTTTGTTCTTGTGAAATCTGGAGCAGAGAAACCAACTGAGCCAAGCTGGAATGCTGACCTATAGAACTGTGAGATAATTTTTATGTGCTGTTTTGAACTAAGTTTATGGCACTCTGTTATGGCATCAATAGAAAACCTAACGCTGCAAGGGTGGCACAGAGGCAGAGTAGCCACTACTTCCAGGCACCAAGGTACTTTAGGCAATAGAAGACATCATCAGTGATCACAACAGACTGGGAATCGGAGGCTAATTTCCTATTTGGGGAGCACAACCAAAGCTTCCAAAATCCTTGTGCAAATTCAAGGATTAGGAAAGGGCTCCAATAAGTCTATGATTTAATTTCCTGGATTTCAGGTTAGCTGGACTTGAATTTAAAGGAAGCAAGGCAATTGTATCTTTTGTGTGCCTGACTTTATGAATTAAGATTTATTTTCACTTCCCTCAAACTGTGAATTATGTTTATTCAGTACATGTCATCTCCCTTGTGCTAATATTTCATGTTAAAGACTTTTATACTTATATCAAATGATCCACAAATCCCACCTTGTGTCATCACCCTCATTTAATAAGCCCTTTCCAATTATTCTTTTCAGGGTAATACTTCTACTACTTCATGCTCTGAACATCACCAAAAGCTTATTTTCTGGTATTTGTCAAATAAATTCGGCTAACATAGTTTGATCACCCATTATACTAAAAAAGTTCTTCTATTTACTCTATGTAATAGCATTTAATAGTCTGATTCATCATATAAATGAAAATTCCATCTCTAGTGTACATTATGAAACTTAAGCTTAGATGCTTAAGTTTGCCCAGGATGCCACATTTAGTAAAAAGGGAAGCAATAATTCAAATTTTTGTCTATTTATCTCCCATTGTGAGTTATAAGTACTACTCAAGCATCAGCTGGAAAGTAATCATTTTGCAAGTAAGTCCTATGGAAAAACTAATTGTAGGCTGCATTACCCTACCCTGTGGTCTTTTCATTTCAACAAGGTGTAAGGCCTTGAATCAAAAGAATGAAAGTCCAAGAATAGAAAAATCCACCTGGGCAGTTGAAAGGAAGTTAGCCAGCAGGAGTACCATGTAGACATTCTGACAGCTCTGGCACCAGCTCTGACACCATGCTATGTAAAAACTACATCTAGTAAAATGGATTTGAATTCATTTTTCTTTGGTGTCTTCTTCACCCTAGAAGACAAGGCTAGTTGTGACTTGGGTTCATATTATTGTTACTACTCCTCCTGTCATCATGTTTTCTTCATCTCTCTCTCTTTTCTATGCACCTAGCCTTTATGCATAAGCAAGTGAAAACTCAGCCCAGGTGCATCTCAGCATCTCAGTGAGGTGATTTACCATACATTCTGCCCCTCACCACTGACCTTTGGGTTAAAGCTGGTCTTATTGGCCTGAGATACCTGGTGCATGCCCTAATTATCATAGCTGTTTTCCTATAAGTAATAATGTTGAAACATTCACAGTTTAAAGCTAACACTAATAGACTTATCTTGACATATTAATAAAATTATAACTTCAGTAAACTTCATTAACAACAGAATAACTCCTGCTTTTAGTTTGAATCACAGTTGAATAAAAGCTACCATTTTAGTATGAAAAAGTATAAAGTTACCGAGTTGATTCTTAAAAAATTTTAGGGAAATTAGGAAAAATTCCTATTGTCAAAGGGCAAACTGGACGTTTAACTTTAAAGCAATATACAAACTTTTAAGAAAAAAGTAGAAATGCTCAAATATTGTTAAAATTAAGAGAAATGGAGTTTTACAAGAACAAAACTGATAAAACTAGATATTTTTTAACTTTTCTTAAACTTGACATTGCAAAACAGTATTTCTCTTAAGCAGAATATTTTGACTGTTAACCTGAGTAATGATTATTGTACTTTTTATTTTCAAAGCTGTTTGGGGCATCTCCTAGAGGAGAACATTTTATATAGCCTTGGTTCAGCATAGCTACAAAAATCAAGAGCCCTCTGATGATCAGAATGTGTCCCTTGAAGGACGTTGTTTCCCAGCTGGTAATTTTCCCATAAAACTTTTAGCAGTGTGAAATCCTCAGAGAATTGTGTGATACATTCTTAGATATTGGGAACCATTATTTCTTTATAGAATATTTGAAACTAAACTTTATTTCTAAATAGCCTATATCAGAGCAGTTAAATATTAGACTAGGATATTCTAAATTTGTTTTTTTGGGTCTACAATATATTATTTTTTAAAGATGGAATTTTGTAAAGTGTGTATAATAGCCTCTTAAGTCTCAAAGATTTTAATCTTGTAAAAATTAGGTAATTACTATTTTATAATTTTAAGCTTCTATTGGCACGGAAATGTACTATTCGGTCTTCTAGTTTATACTACTTTTACAATTGATTACTCAAAATTTTATTAATGTCAGCATTCAAACTCAATCAAGGCAGCAATTTAAATATTGCTCATCTCAGAAAATGTACACAGATGGTTCAGATAAAATCCTACCTGTTCCCTTCCATTCCTGTCTTTAACTAGTCTTTTTGCTTCTATTGTTTTGTCCCTTGTTATCTGTTCTTCAGCAGACAGATTAGTCCAAAAACTCAAATCAAATCATATCACTTTCAAGTCAAATTCCCCAAGTGAGCTTTGTTTGCATGTAAATATCATCCAACCCCTTATCTTGACAAAGCCCTACAATATTTGTCTTTGCCTCTCTTTCCAACCGTATCTTTTAACACTAGCCCTGTTCTTTGCTTTGGTTAAGCTAGACTCTGTTTTGTACCTGAAAACCTCCAGTTTTCTTTTAAATTTAGGGCCTTTGGATTTGCTGAGCCTCAAGCCTAATGCATCTTTGCTTCATATCTTAACATGTTTTCATCCTACTTCTCACTAAGGTCTCAGTTTAAATGTTGCTTTCTCAGAGAGACCTTCCTTGCCCACCCAATATTCACTTGCCATGATTCTTTTTCATATCACCCTATTTATTTTCTTCATACTTGTTTGTTTATTCATGCATTGATTCTTTCATTCACTTATTCACTTAGTACCTACATCGTAATGAAGCAGAAAACTATCTTTAAAGTTTACAACTGAATTCCTGATGTTAAAAATATTTTCTGGTTCATAGTAGGTAGTCACTGAATAAATATTTATTGATTGAATGAGCAAGTAGATGAACAGTAACTATAAGTATTGTTTACAGGTAATTTTTTAAAACTTCATTCTTAAAAAAATTTGAAGTTAATTTTGTAGGAAACCATTTGCAATATTAATCCTCAAAAGCCAAATATAAACCTTTTGTCTGGCAAAGTAAAATATGAATGGGAACTGATAAACTGATAAAACATTTGATAAGCCTGACTAGAAACAAGTCCTATATCTAAACCAAAATTATATATGTATGTGTATAAAAAAAATGTATAGAACATGTAACTTTCATTACATTTTCAGAAATGATTAAAGATATAATATAAAACATGGATTATGATACCAAATAAGCTTTAATTCGAATAATTTCTCTGCCTGTTATTTGCCATGCAAGACAATATTATTATATATATTGTATATTCTCTCTCTCTCTCTCTCTTTCCCCCCTCTCTCTGAATCTAGGTAGAAAACTATATCCACATAGTGTTAATTACTCTTTTGGATTACCTTTTCTTTATGATATAATCCTTTATTGTGTGATATTATAATAGGATAAACACTAAGAAGAGTTTAAAATAATGAGATGATGAAGGTATTTTAAGAAATAAACATACATTTTAACAATTTAGATAATGGTGATTTTTAACACAGTACTCTAGAATCAATTACTAAGTTTGCAAATAATCAATGTCTACTTATCAATACTTTTTAGCAATCCTGAGAGTCAATGTAATTCGATTGTTTAGATAACTAAAGCCCACAATTTGTTAGTTCAAACCTATGCGTACTAGTTCCTTTTTACATGTGAGCAGAAGACAAATTGAACTTTTGTCAACCTCATTATCCATGTGTAAACATTTCTACAGGTATAGTTCCTCACTTGTAGTGACTTAAGTGCTTAGAAAGCCTATTAACTTTAAACCAATAGTGTACCACTTAATGAACTGCAGCAATAACACTTTGGTTCACTTGTAAACTGAAAAGATTTGCTGCCCTAGATGCCTAACTACTACTGAGAAGGAATTTTGACACTTGGAGAAATATAGGCCATGGAAACTGTACCTACATAAGCAATGCAAAGTCAAGACTTACGGCACTTTTCTAGATTATTCAGAATAAAGGAAAAGTGTTTATAGAATGCAATTAATTGAGAAAAATAGAATTTCTTATGAAGAATTTTTTTGAGAGAGATTGATCTGTGATCTTTATTTCTCTAGTACATTGCAGTATGTAACATACAGTAGGTTCGCAAGAAACATTTGTTGAATAAGTGAATCGTGAATAATTACATAAATTATTCATTTAATTTGACTTTTTAAAGTCAAACTTTGTTTAATCTGTTTTTAAACAAGAAACTAATAAGGATGAAATAACTTTTTGGGCATTATGTATTTAATTTTCTAAATCATTAAATCATGACAATTTATGTGTTATACATAATGTTTGATTTCATCTTACTTCATTTTTCCTATGAATGTTTGTAGAAAGTTTTTATAGTGAAAAATAAATCATTCTGTTTTGAAAAAATCTATAACTTTACTGAAACAATTTGCATACTGATTTTTTTCCTAGCTTAATGTTTCAAATTACCATTCTAGTCATAAAAAGCTTATTCCTCAAAAAAGTTGGTTTTCCACAAAAGAATAATTTTATTTTTCCTTTGTAAAATCACTGTCATTCAAGGGATTATTTTAGTTCTTGTGATCAGAGTCTTGGTAAACAAAATCAACTTTTTCCTATTGCTTTACTTGCTATGTTATTTTTCTGTATAATTTTATTTATCTATTTAGTATTAGAGATGAGGTCTCACTCTGTCACCCAGGCTGGAGTGCAGTGGCACACTATTATAGCTCACTGCAGCCTTGAACTTCTGGGTTCAAGTGATGCTCCCACCTCAGCCTCCCTAGTGGCTGGGATTACAGACATGAACCACTAAGCTTGCCTATGCAACTTTATTTCAAACTTCCCTAGTCTGTACTATTCTAGATAGAAGGGTTCTAATATAATAGTCTTTCTCATATAACTTTTCTATTGCTTTGATGATTTAATGCATCATTCCCTCTTGATAATTTTTAAATGATTAAAAAACCTGATGAAAGCATTTATTGATTAAATAATTAGAATCATATGAAGACTGTTTATGATAGAATTTGTTTTAATAATTTCCATCATATGACAACTATTAATTAAGTTGCTTTAGCTATAGAATTATAGGAGACTGATGTTCTTCAAATAGCCAATAATTACTCTGGACACTTGTCTAGTAGTATAATGTAAACAATTATCTCATCCTGCAAATATAATTTGGATTATTGTTTTCCTAAAGGCCTTACCTTTAGGAAATGATCTATGAATCATATTTAATTAAAGGTGTGTCAGAGATTTTTTTCCAAATTTTATCTTTACAGGGTTCCCATTATATATCTAAGGACAATATTATCTCAAAATCTAAAGAGTTTTCAGAAAGATTTTGTAAATACTAACTTATCTGTAAGTATATATTTTAGCAAAATGTTTTCATATACAGGCTCTCTCCGACTTATGGGTGAGATACATTGCTGAGAACATCTTTAGATCAGATTTGTATGTAACTCAGATCCCTGATGAACAGTGCATATATAGTAATCATCATCATAACAACAATACTATAATGACTCATATGTAATGATAGTATAACTATAATAATAATACCCTTATTATAATAATGTTACAGAAACTATTATGTTCTTTCTTTCAATTCAAACAAACAGAACATAAAAATGAACTCATACAAAAAGTTTAGATAGAATATAGGAGAAATTTCAAGAAAAATATTAAAGGTTAACATTCACCTATAGTTGAATCAACACTAGGCTAATATGAATGTTATGCTTGTTTTGATCCTCTAACCAAATCAATAATAACCTTTCCATTTCAATAATTAGTCTACCTCGCTGCTTAGTAATTATTGATGGTTTCATTGGAGCACTGCCTTTCACATGTTCCATTATTCTCACTTTATCCTTAATAATTGGATAGAAGAGCAACTGAAGCCCGATGCTTTCCCAATGAATGATGGCATCTGGCCTTTCTCTGAATGCTTAATTATTTCAACTTTTGTTTCTATTGTATCACCTTTCTTTTCACTGCAGGCTCAACTGGACTTGCAGTGGACTTTCACTTTGGAGGCATGATCATAAGGGTAAACATAGACTCACAAAATCAAATTAAAAAGTTAAAATGAAAGTGATACTATAAACGAGCCTATGAACAATGAGACCAGTCGCTAGCAGAAACATGCCAGGAAGTCTTGAGAGCCTGTCTGTAAGCATAAAACACTGTAAGTTGGGTTGTCTGTAACCCAGGGACTGCCTGTATTATTCTTGTCTTTAAGCAAGTTATCTATTAACAAAAATATAATGACCAAGTTAATGATGTTACTATTATAAAAAAAATTAGAGTAGCAAAGCATTGAACATTTTTCTAAAAGTATTGAAATTCTAAATAAATAAATTTCACATATTATATATTTGTTGCATTTGTTCTTATTAACACTCCAGAAGAAATCCAGTAAATAATTATGCTAGAGTATTACAATTTTAGAAAATATAGTCTCCCTACACTGATATGTAAATGTTCTATGATTCTACACGTTTACGTGGGTTCAAATGAATTAATGTGCATTTCAGAGTTTTTATATTTGTGCAGTTACCAAGATATTTCAATAGAAATTTCTCCACTAACAAACAAACAAGCAAACAATAAAGTAGTTTAAACAAGATGAAACAGTAGCACACATCTCCTGAAAGGTTCTAAAAATGCATTGATACTTCCAAGGGTACTTTGAGAAATATTTCATGGCAGTCAGTTTATTGAAGGGAAGACTCATATATTTTTGATTTGTACATATGAGACTTTGATTATGATCCTTTTTTAGAAAATGGAGATTTTAATAAGGATAGAATTAGAATATGAAACTATTCCTCCTTTTTTGCTTTAAAATGAAACTAGTGAGTACAGGTCCAAGGACTAAAATTCTTCTTTGAAACTACTTTTGTGTCTCCTTAACACACAAACAAATATGTTATTAAAGGCAGCACAACTATATAGTGTCTAGTGTTCCTTATATATATGTGTTGTCCAGTGTTCTTTATATAAAACAACCATTATAAAAATATCTATAATGGAGATCAAACTTGTTTGAAAATTTAAAAGCACTACACAAATATAAGAGCATATTGAATGGTGACTATATTTGTGAACAAATACATGGTTATACTTTCAGATATATTGATATTCATTTCAGAAATATTCAACAATGGTAATATATTTTACATTTATTGTTGGGATGAGGCTAATAATTTTACTAACAAGTAAATGCACTATTGCTAATATTTGTAACCCCAAATTTAATATGTTTAAATATCGATGGAAATACATGGCATTCTTCAAAGAGCAAAAAGCCCAGAATTACTGGTCTCTGACATTTACTCTTCAGCCTTCTTAAGATCTAAAATATATTTCCCTTAGAATCATGTTACCATGGTGATGTTTCATATAATTTCAGACACAAAAGGTTTAAGACATTCATTTCAGTGGTATTGTCGAATTACTTAAAGTGTAATTGGCATCTGGAAGTTATTGGTGGACCTCAGCCAAAATTTCTTCATCTTTTGTAACAAGGTATGATGTTACAATTTGCTTTGAAATTAAGATGTTAATAAAAGAGCTAGTTTTATATTTAAAAGGAATTGATTTCAATTTGAAATTTCTAGGTCTAACAGTGACACCAATATATAAAAAAGGAATTTACAAAGTGTGCATGGCTTTATGGGGGAGAAAAATTAATACAATTTAGCTTTAGGCTAACCTTTGCTTTGGGTGTAATGTAGACCTTTAATCTTTTGGTAATATTATGTGTGAAATTTTGCATGGAAATCTCAAAGCAAAAATAGTTTAATCTGACTTTGAATGAAGACATTTTGAAGTTTAATTTTGAAATATGACAGCTGGGGCCACTTTTCTGCCTTATCACTTTTTCAAACTTTATACATAGCCATGTGGGTGGTATTAAAAATAAATAAGATCTGTTTCTGTGCCATACAAGTGAAGTAAAAAAAATTCAAAAATCACAAAGACTCTTCTCCTTTGGGAACAGTGGAAGTCTCAGGAAAAGCATAGCTTCATCATCTTTAAAAAAGGTCAGTAGACAATCAAATATCTTGTGGTTTTATATTTCTTTGTTTTTAGATATGTGGAATTTGGATGATAAGTGGGTAACATTTTGTAAGCAATGATTCATAAGTAGATATTAAATAAATAACACTTTCCTTATAATATCATATTTGTTTAATTTAAACAAGTTTAGTAAAATAATTTATTTTTTTTTATTTTCCTGTTTAAATTTTGTATCATACAACAAATTTATTTCTGTTAATTATATAAATTTATAGTGTCTGTGAAATATAAGGAGATAGCTTTGATATAATTAGTCATTGCCATATTTATCAAACCAGGCATTATGTCTAAATCTATATTTTGTTTTTCTGTTTTCCTTTCTACTAAAACTTAATTTCTCAGACCATAAGTGTTTAATATGTACTCTCTTCTTCCCAGAAGGAAGGTCATTCCAAGGAAAACTCTTAAAATAATGAGTGACATAATAATTTTTCAGGATGATTTTCTTTTGAATAGCATTTGTTTACCTTGAGAAATTTTCTAGTTTTTTATTACAAAAGTCTCAAGAGGGGCAAAAATAACAGAGTTTACTGGCAAGTCTGAATTAATTATAAAAAAAGAAAATGAACATGATTGAACCATAAAGAAACATGTAAAATTTAATTTTTCTTGAATTCCAGACATTATAAAGCAATTGTATTGAAGAATGTTCTCTTGAGATACTTCACTTAGTAGAATGGGTTCCAGCTCTATCCAGGAATATACAAGAGAAGCTGTATCAACATTGTTTCTTAAAGCTGAATAGTACTCCATGGTATACATATACCACATTTTATTAATCCACTCATGTATTGATAGGCACCTAGTGGACTTATAGGAATAACATTTATCGGGTATCGGGCGGGTGAGAGGATGGAGGAGAGGATGGGTGTGTACAAACATAATGAGTGAGATGTGCAACGTTTGGGGGATGGTTGCGCTTGAAGCTCTGACTCGAAGGGATAGGAGGAGCATGGGCAATATATGTAATGTTAACATTTGTACCCCTATAATATGTTGAAATAAAATTTAAAAAAAGTATGTTCTCTATATATTTATATTCAAATGTCAGAAAAATATAAAGTATAACTGTAAAAATAAGAAACATGCCTGGGCTGGATATGATGGCTCACTTATATAATCCCAGCACTTTGAGAGCCCAAGTTGGGAGGATTGCTTGAGGCCAGGAGTTCAAGATCAGCCTCGGCAACACAGCGAGACTTCTGTCTCTATATAAAGTTTAAAAAATCAGTCAGGTGTGGTGGCACATGCTTGTAGTCCCAGCTATTCTGGAGGTTGAAGCAGGATGCTCTTTTAGCCCAGGAGTTCGAGGTTACAGTGAGCTATGATTTATCATACCATTATACCACTGCAGTCCAGCCTGGGCAACAGAGTGAGACCTTGTTGCTCTAAAAAAAAAAAAAAAAAAAAAAAGAAGAAGAAGAAGAAGAAGAAAGAAAACAAAATAAGGCTAAGGTCTCTGTTTCCAGTAATTCTAGGAATTTTTCCCTACAAAATTGAAAATAGTTTTTACTTTAGCAAACTTTGGATTTTGAGTAAATAAGAAAATGCCAGAAAGCTCAATGTTTGGTTTTGCCCAAATGTACTTTGCTTAAAAGTATTGTAAGCAGAATTTCATACTGTATCTCTCAAAAATGTAACCCCCAAAAAATCCATTCGGAAAGTTTCTTTGCACCTCATAATTGAATGATTTCTTATATAACTACAATAAAACCTCTGGGAAAGAACTTATTATGAGTACTGTGTCAGCAATTTTAGCTTATTGCACACAACTTGTTCTTTTTCCACATAACTATTTAATGAAATTAAAATTCAAATTGTATAATTCCATAGCTAATAGGATCTTTGAGCCTTTTTTAGATATCTTGAAAATTAAGATTACCAACTATTTGGGGAAGATAGTTTAATGAAGAAAGTAACTCTTAAATGATGCTGAGTGGTGTTTACCTCTTGTCATATCCTTGAGATTAGCTCCAGATAGTATCTGTACAAAAATGCATTTATGGATTCTAAAGTACACTTCAAAATTGCTTAAGCTACAAGCATGTTTGTAAATTTTTTACCCTGTAGAATCAAAATGTTAGTCAACATATGCCAAAGAGGAAAAATTGAACCACTGAGAAGGTTCAACATAGTATTCTGGGTTTGCTATCTTCATTGTTGTTGTCATTATTAAGTATCTAGCAGCATAGAACGCTAAAGAAATTGTGGAAGAATTGCCAATCAGGATTGAGAATATGCAGAAAGTTTATGTTAAATGTCTTATAGCGGGTATAGTTTTTTATAAAGGAAGAAAAGGAGCTTAAACTCCATGGAAGCAGGGAAGTAGAAGGAGAAAGAAGAGGAACTATGGGTTCAGAAGGGTTTGATTCTGCTATTTACCATTTCTGTGACCTTCAGCAAGGCTTTTTTTTTTGAGAGTCTCACTCCTCAGCCCAGCTAGAGAACAGTGATGTCATCGTAGCTCACAGCAAACTCAAACTCTTGGGCTGAAGCAATCTTCTTGCTTTAGCCTCCCAAGTAGCTGGGACTACAGGCACATGCCACCATCCCTGACTAATTTTTATAATTTTTTTTTGTGTGTGTGTGTGTGTGAAGACAGAGTCTCACTCTTGCCCAGGCTGGTCTTAAACTCCTGGTCTCAAGCAATCCTCCTGCCTCAGCCTCCCAGAGTGCTAGGATTATAGGCATAAGCAACTGCTCCCGGCCTCAACAAGGCATCTAAATTTTCTGAAACTACATTGACTTGGTAAAAATGGAGAAATCATCAGAACCTCACAAGATGGTTCTGATGATTTAGAAAAGCACACACACATAAAAAAGCACTGTTGTAAGTACATTATTGTGTGCAAATTGCTATTATTATAATTTATTTCAAACGAGAGCTATCAGGTATTTTTCAAACGAGAGCTATTTTTCACATTTAATTCTGGCATATTTGCTATGTAACTAGCAAATCTTTTATAAGACTGTGTATAGAAAGATGCTCAAATCTATCATTGTTCCTCAGTTTAATTCTATTAATATTGTACCATAAGCTAAGTCTCTCTCTCACCCAATCTGGCCTTTTTCAATCCATTCCCCATACTGGAGCTAAAATGATCTTTGCAAACCTTGTGATGTCATTCATACTGCTTAAAATCTATTATTGTTTGTCATGACTCATAAAACTCTATGTTATCTGGCCCCTGCCTCGCTCTGGAGCTACATCATGTATCATTCCTTTAGTTTAATAAATTTTGGTGCAGTTGCATTTTGTTTTCGTTCCTCAAACTTGCCACTCTCCACATGCCTATCAACACTCCAATTTGAATATTCAACTACTATTCATCCTTTTTCTTTAGGTGAGGTGTTACTTTCTCAAAAAGCTTTCTCTCTCTCTTGTCGAGCTCAGGACCTTCTTATAATGCACTCATATGGTCCTTGAATTTTTCCTCCAAAACACTTACCTCAGTTTGTCATTATATATCTATTTTAATAATAATTCCATTAATATGGATTTCCTTGACCAGACTGTAAACTCCTTGAGAACAAGATTCTATTTTCTACTTACTGCTAATCTGTAAAATATTTGTGTAATTATAGAGGCTCAATAACTATATTTTTATAAAATTCTTCTAAATATTTTATTGACCAATATTTATTTGATTTTTTGCTTGATTCTAGATGACAATCTTTAAAAATGGAGCTCTCTGTGCGTCAGGCTAGAGGGCAGGTCATAGGAGAAACACAGCATGTAAGTGGCCTAATGTATACTCTGAGTATAGTGACATGCAGTAAGTGGTCATTCAAACCACCACAAAATCCCTCAAGGAGGGAACAATTTAAAGAGGCAGGATGCTAGGATCCGACAGTTTGTTGGTGTTTGGGAGGTTTAGGAAAAAGGTAGCAGAGATTAACCTATGGGTTTAGGTTGGACTCAGATGGAGACTCAGTAAATGGAACTGGGACACAGTGAAGAGATGGCACTGGGGAAAGAAAGAGAATTACCATTTCTATACATAGACCAGCAACAAAGTGGAATTTCTGTGAACTTACATGAGCTATTGAATTAGAGCTAACTAAGGATCAACATAATTAAGACAGAAAGAGTCTCTGAAGCCTAAAAAATGTACTAAAGGAAAAGATAAAGGTAAATCCATAGAGTAACAGAACAAATTAAAAGGCAAGGAGCCATAAAGACTTTTACAATTAGGGTTTATTTTTAATGTGAAATATTTTAATCAATGTAAGTATACATGAATGCTCTGTGTCTGTAGAAGCAGTATACATGATAGAGGGGAGTAGTTATCAGAAAAGTATATAGGGAGAAGGTAAGAAAGGACTAAAGGTAAATGAGTGTTTGGTGAAAAAATTAAAAACACAATTTGAGAAAGAGGGGAAGAAAAAGAAAAAATTAAGTACTTTCCCTCTTAAAGAATTTAAAAATACTCTGTGTGTTGTTAAAATTTTTTGGAAAGCCAGGAAGGTGTAATTGCAGTTAAATCTCGTAAACAACCATACTTTGGACTGTCATTCAGCTCAGAGTGGAGCCAAGGTGGTTGAATGAGCCTGAGTAGAATGAACTGCCTTATTAAGAAGATATCAAAACAGGAGACAAAATTTTCGAAGACAGAAATACTAGGAAAATGGAAAAGGGAAAAACAAAACAAAACTTTTACCTACTTTTTAAAGTAATCTCTGTGCTAATGTGCATATTTTAGGACTTTTTCCTCCCTTAAAATATTTAAATAATCTATACCTATAACAGTGTAAGGATGCATGGTGTGAGCTTATGATATGATGCCCATTTCAATGAGTATAACAGACATTCCCTACATAACACACTCACAAATTCCACTGTGTACAGGTGGAGAAATTGAGACTACATAAATAGAAAAAAAAATAATGATAAGGAAGAAGGTAACCTATATTAAGAAAGAGATAATGAAATCACTTGAAAATTCTGAGAGCACTATGTTTAATTTTCAACAAATAATATATTCTTTTTGGAATTATTTGCTATGCTATTTGAATAATTAATAAAATGTTCTTTATAAAAATAAATTTTCTTACATTCATTTTAACTTATTTATTTTGTGATTTCTTATTTTGGTTATTTATTTTACAAATTATGTTCTGCAAATAATTGCCCCAAAGATGTCCACACTCTAATCTTCAAACCTGTGAATATATTATATTACATGTCAAAAGAAATTTTTACAGATGTAATTAAGTTAAAGACCCTGAGACATAAAGATTATGGATTACTCAGGTGGGTCCAATCTAATCACATGGATTCTATAAAACAGAGTACCATTTTTCGCTTCAGAGAGCCACAGAGATGGCCTTCTGAAAATGATTTGACCCACTGTTTTTGGCTCTGAAGATAAAGGAAAGGCCACAAAGCAAGGAATGTAAATGGCTTCTAGAAGCTGGAAAAGGCAAGGAAATGATTCTTTCTTAAAGCCTCAAAAAGGAATGCCGTTCTGCTGAGAGCTTGATTTTAATCTAGTGGATCCAAGTTAGACTTCTAACCTACTGAACTGTAAGACCATAAATTGTGTGATTTTTTAAGCCACCAAGTCTGTGCTATTTGTGTTACAGCAGCCAAAGAGAAATATGTACAAACACAATGAAATATTTTTCTATACAAAAAGAAAGTTAACAATTGAGAGGAATAAATGATAAAATGAACCTAATGAAGGAGGAAATTAAGTTTAATAGAATCCACTGAGCAAGAATTTAGAATCCTAATAATAAACAAGTGCTATTTTTAGTTCATTTTGTCATTGAGAGAGAAATTAATTCATTTGTATTACATTTAAATTTTATCCCCAAAAGACAAGTTGAGGAATGCATAAGTAATTCTTTATTTAAAATAGAATTTTTCCAGAGATACAGTGAATGAAATGTATTGTGTAGATATAAATGTGCATTCATTATTCATTAAAGTGATCAATATAAAGGGCTCCTTCAAGACTGTACTTTATGTCCTATTAGCCCAAGTTAAAAGAAAAAAAAAATGACTTTGATTCTGAAAACTATTTGTAAATTAACATAAGAAAACTTTCAGAAAATATATTTAACTTCCAGACCTCAATAAATAAAATGATCAAATATATTTCTTTAGGTTGCTAGGTTGGGGCCAATTACAAGTAGGTACTAACTCAGACCACATTCCATTCATCGTCAAGATCATATATGTTACATAAGGAAGTATGAGAAGTGTGGTTATTATCAGCCATCAAGTATGGATCACTTCTTCTTCTACTGTGTTCTATCAAACCACACTACATCATAATGACAAAGGATTTTATGGTAGATCACTATTCACTGAAATAATAGCATGAATCACCACAATCTTTATCACAGCGATTCTCTTTTATTACTAGATTTTTTTGGCGCAATGTTAAGTACATTATCTCAGTCAATTCTTAATAATCACAACAACCTATTAAGGTGCAAGAGGGAAGTTATCCCATTCCCTGCTCAGTGATTTGAGCAGTATCTGATTCTATATAGGTGTTCAATAAATATTTGTTCAATGAAAAGAAAGCTGAAACTGTAGTTTTTGGTAATTTTTGTTTTTAAATCATTTTATCCCATTATAGAAAAAAACAATCCCCGAGACTTAAAGAGTTGAAAACTATTTTGCCATTTGCAACAGAAGCAGCTTTTGATTCCAGTTACCTTATTTCAGTGTCCAGGCCAATAAATACAGTACTGAATTTGATACCAATGATGCAGTTCAGATGAAGATTGCCTCTTAGCCAGATCCATACTTTGGGGCTCATATTCCTAATATTTTTGTAGGAAATGTATCTATACATGCATAAGTCTCCCCAGTTTAGCACTTTAAGAGTATTATTTAGTATTTGGTTTGTTTGTTTATAGAATAGATTCAGCATGAAGTGAAATTTTCCCAAATCAAATTTTTATAAGTGTCTGCATAATTTAGCTTCACCACACAAATTTGCTCAGAAGTCCTAAACTACTACTTTACTTTTGAGATGTTGGGATAAATATTTTACTCAAAATTGGGGCTAAAAATTTGATGCATATACATTTTTTTTTTTTACCATTTATAAAAAAGTGACTGTGAAGGAAATATTTTTTTTCTTTTTTTATTGTTATCTCACTGTTTTATCCCCTTCCTCTTATTTGGGTATATGATTATGAAGACATTTTTAAAATATATTAATATCTAAAGTACCATATCTACTCATAATACGGCCATAAACTGCTGCTATAGATCTTAACAGTTATAGTGATTTTATGTCAGTTTTCTTTTTTGCTGTTCTCTAGTAGTGAGGTCTGTGGGATTTTCATTGCCAATATTATCTTGGTTCATATGGCAAAGCTGAATCACAAAATTGTGAGTCATAACTTTTATTTCTGCTAGTGTATTTTATTCCATTAATATGTCAATACAAAGAGACTTGATGACAAACCGATTTATTTTTATTGTTTGAGAACTTGTCAAACTCCAAAAGAGGATTGCAAATAGCTTCTTAAAAATGTAAAAAATGCATCAGTCAGTGTTTCTTTTTCTAATAACCAATTACTTCCACAGGCAGTTTAGTGCAGCCAGCGTACAACCTCTGCCCAGAATAAATACATTGGAGAAACCCATGTAAAAATATGAAGTGATTATCAGATATTTTGCCTCTTTGGATTATAATCTAGTGTTACTTAGGTCAAGATCATAGCTTCATTTTTCCTCAAGACAGCCAACTGTTAATAGTTATTTAAGAGATTCTCAGAGTTTTGTGAGTTTGTTCAGACTACGATGTGATATGAAATCAAAGGACACTTAGATGGTAGTGTATGAATAATATGGTATGCTGAATAATATGGTATGCTAGTACTGTTACTAGAAAGAGTATATGTGGGTACATATTCATCAACTCCAAGAGAAAATGTTGCAGATAATACCAGTTTTTAGGCATGTATTTTACATTAATAGTTACTATTTCTTTTATTTTTTCACATTTGTTCTGTGTAAAGAAAAACAACATGGTGGGTGCAAAGAGGATTTTTTCTCAGTATGATAGCAAAGTATATTTATATAGTTTCATAACATGTTTATCAGAACTAATATTGAGTTACTGGTCATAGCATGGTGACAATAATATTAAGCCTATAAAAAATCTTGTCATCCATTATTAAGCAATTTTAAACTGCAATTGTTAATTGACAATATATCAATCACCTCAAGTTTGGCTAGTCTTAAAAAACAATAAAGCACATAGGAAGACACTAGTATGAATCCTATAAAAATACACATACATATCAAAGTATGTTTGATTTACCAAATAAATTATTATTACTATTATCATCATTTGGAGACAGGGTCTCACTCTATTGCCCAGGCTGGAGTGCAGTGGCCCAATCATAGCTCACTGCAACCTTGAACTCCTCAGCTCCAGGGATTCTCCTGCCTCAGCCTCCAAAGTTGCTAGGACTATAGGCATGTGACACCATGCCTAATTTTTTTGTAGAGACAGAGTCTCTCTATGTTGTTAAGTACAGGCTGGTCTGGAATTTCTGGGCTCAAGCAATCCTCCTGCTTTGGCTTCCCAAATTGCTGGGATTATAGGAGTAAGAAACCATGCCTAGTCCTAAAATAAATTATTTAAGAGTAAAATTCAGTGAAGAAAACAGAAACTATATGTATACAAATAATAAACAACAGTATTTTTTTTTTTTTTTTTGAGACAGAGTCTCACTTTGTTGCCCAGGCTAGAGTGAGTGCCGTGGCATCAGCCTGGCTCACAGCAACCTCAATCTCCGGGGCTCAGGTGATCCTCCTGCCTCAGCCTCCCGAGTAGCTGGGACTACAGGCATGCGCCACCATGCCCGGCTAATTTTTTTTTTTTTATATATATTTTTTTAGTTGCTCAATTAATTTATTTCTATTTTTGGTAGAGACGGGGTCTGGCTCAGGCTGGTTTCGAACTCCTGACCTTGAGCAATCCGCCCGCCTCGGCCTCCCAAAGTGCTAGGATTACAGGCGTGAGCCACCGCGCCCGGCTCACAACAGTATTTTTATGGGAAATATTATATTCATGTAATTCTTTAATAGGAAAAATTAATTTACTTATTTAATAAGTGTTTATTGAGAATTGTCTCTGAATATAGATCTCTATGTGGCACTATATGAGGTTAAAACATAAAGTCTAACAGGGCCCTGTTTTAAGAAATCCATACTTTGATTAGAGCAGAATAAAAGACATGTATGTGTATTCCCAAGAGCATTTTACTTTGGAGTACAATAAAATTAGAAACCAAATAATACAAAAACATAATATTTTCAAATCTCCAGCTCTGGAAAATTCAACTTTAATCACATTCTACTGAGGTGTACATTAAGGCAAATTTTGTCTCATCTTGGCTTCATGACCTTTATTTCTTATCTCTTGCATCAGGTCACTATAGTTGTGACCTCTATTCTGCCAATTATTTATATGTTTATTTTTTAAAAATATATACTTACCTTCTGCTTTGTACTAAGCACTATGCTAGTTATGGGGTTTATGATAATAAATAAAACAGAAAAAAAATGCCTTCATGGTGTTTACTGTCTGATGGAGGAGACATAATTAAACATAAAAAAATAAATCATTAAAAAGTGACTTAGATTCATTAAAGGACAAGAGCTGAATGTAAAAGAGAGGACTGTATGTATTTGGATCTTAAATATCTTAACAACTTAAATCTGTGGTAAGCCCTGAGTTCTTCATATAAATGTACCTTACCTGTCATAAACACTTTCCCTGAATGCCTGGAATCTAAACAACAATAATATAAACAATCTAAACAGCAATCTAAACAACAATATTAAGAAGTAAAACTGTACAAATTGTTAAGTAACAGTACAAAGCTTAAATGATAATTCAATCTCTTGATGCACAAAATGACACAAAACAATGAGGTCTGATGACTAATCAGTGGGATTAGTTATTAATCTTTTGATGTTGTAGGAGGAATATATCTTTTTTATTAACTGAAGCCATTAGAACAACCTTAAAAAAAAGTAAATTTGAATTTAGTTGGAGCTGCATATTGTACAAGTTTGATAAAGGCAGAAGAAAGGAGATCCTGGGACATACAAGATTTATTATTTTATTTAAATAAAACCAAACCAAATATAAGAACAATAAATAAAATGACATAAAAATTGACATATTTGAAGTTGTGGAAACCTTTTCTGCTTTTGGAAGTGAAACTTCAAGCAATTATGTCTGTTCTGCTTGCTTGTCAGTTTTCTCATTTTGGAGCATCATATTAAATGTATGAAGCAGCAAATGTAGTGATGGAAGAATCTGAAACTGAGGATAGGAAAGCGATTTATTCATTACACTCAAACTATCAAATAAAACAAAGGATTTTATATGTTCTGTGCAAAGTGAGGCTATTTTAGCTGCAAAAAACACTTAACATAATAAGCAATGGCACATGAGATTCAAATTTATCCTTCAACAGAAATATGCATTTCTGTTTCTTAAATGTTTTTTGGAGTCCTACATAAACAAAATGAGCCTTTGTATTATCATACACATGATTGAGACTTTGTAACACATGATCATGATTGTCAGTTACTCATACTTTGTACTCTGATTGCCCCACAGTAAGGTTGGGCCTGGTTTTAGAGAATCATCCACAAACATGGCATTCTTATGGAGAAAATGTTTCACGGTGTTAACTCTATTTGGTCAATTTGCTTTAAATCATTTAATCATAATATTATTATTTGTTCTTTTATTTTATTTTCTTTTATAGATGGGGGTCTTGCTATGTTGCCCAGTCTGGAAAGTAGTGGCTATTCACAGGTGAGACCACACCACACTCTGGCTCTGAGTGGTGGCTGGGATAAAGTGATCATTTTGCCTCAGCCTTCTGAGTAATTGGGACTACAGGTGGGCACCACCATGCCAAGGTTTACTATTAGTTTTAATAGCACATAATGTTGACTAGATTTTGAAAATCTAGTACTTTCATGTTTTGTTGCTATAGTGAAAAAATTATTATTCTACAATGGGCGATTGGTTTAACAAATTACAATAAATGTGTAAAACCGAAAACAATGGTAGGGAATAACATACAATGACATAGAAAAATGTTTACAATATAAAGCTTAATGAAAAAGAATAACACTACCTTGTATCCAGAAACAAGAATATTCTACCAAGTATGATTTAAATGAAAAAAAGTAGAAACAGAAATCTACTGGCTCAGAAATCTAATAATTAATCTAAATGTATCAGAATTATATGAGTTCATGTCATAGAAAACCTCAATAACTGTAGTTTTTTTTGTATGTATCAATTTATTTAAAAATGTTTAAGTTTTTTGAGATATAATTTATATACAAAAAGTTGCACATATTTAATGTATGCATTTTATGCATTTGGACATATGCATATACCCATGATACCATCATCGTAATCAAGGAATTAAACATATTGATCACCTGCAAAAATTATCTTGTATTCTTTTTTTGTGTGTATGTGTGTAAGTTAAGAAGAAAATCCTTCCATTCATGACACCATGAATTAACCTGAAGGACACTGTGCTAAATGAAATAAGCCAATTTAACAGTGATTTCTTAATAAATAAGATTTTCCTCTTGTAAGAGTCTGGCATAGATAATTTAGGACTGGTAAGGAAGCACCATACAAATATAGCTCAGGCAATTTCTGTCTTTACTCTTTGCCATTATGGTTTTTATCTTCAATGTGATCTCATTTATCAGGTGGCTGCTAAAACTCCTGCCATCTTGTTCATATTTCAGGTAAGAACAGAAAAGGAAAAGCAAAGATGACATAATTCCAGCTGTCTTTAAAGGCTTTTCCTAAAGGTCTTTATATGAACAAATGTGTATGAAGTGGCTAGAAAACATTAAATAAAATTTCAATCTTTTTGTGGCAAGAATGGCTAAACTGATGAGATGTAAATATGCCCTTAAATTATACTGTCGAAATGCTGACAATGAATTTATCTATATGGCACCAAAATATTCTGTCAATGACTCATATGGCAAGAACAAATAAAAATGAGCTTAGAAAAACAGACTGACTTGTTTTGTTTGGGATTAAATAATGACAAAAATGACAATTTTGTAAAAATACATTTCAAAAACACAATAGTTCATTAAATAGCAACAGAGTGATTTATCATTTTTTTTCCTCATCTACCTCATCTTGGCAATGCCATATCTACATTGGAGAGCATGATTAAGTAATTTATAATTTTTGGTTGAATAGATGTGCAAACTACAGTGCTACTAAAAGAATACAGTGATAACACATTTCAAATTTCGGAAACAAAAAAATGAGATATGATACCACAAAGAAGAATCTCAGTATTCCATCAATCTTGATTGGAAAAAGACAAAGAACACAAGACTGTGACTTTTGCCTTGTTTTCTCCATATTGTATGCTGCACTTCGCTATAAATAGAACAAGACCAGTTTTGCTTTGTAGGGGTAGCACAAAGTCTCTTCAGTGAAATATAAGCTCTGCAATCAGCCAACATACATCATCAATATGCTCAGGTGGTTACCATTTCCTATATTTAATTTTCTTTGGTTTAAAGGTTTGTCTCCAGAAAATCCTGTTGAAAGATTACACATTATCTGGGAAATTCTACATCTCTTGTTTCTCTTTTATCTATCCACTCCCCTCCATCTTTCCTAACATTATTCATGTTTAGGCTGTATTCCTTCCCCAATGGGTTGGTCTTGTTTCTTCACAAACTTAATTAAATGTCTACAATGCTATCAGAGATCATTTAAAAACTGTTATGAACATGTCAATCCTATGTTTAAGACATCAGACATCTATTAATTGCCTATTGGGTAAAACACGAACTTGTTTTCAATGTACATCTTTATATACTTGATTTGTATGAAATAGCTATTTTTTTAAGGCTTGCTTTCTAGTTCTCAAATTTTTATGGGATTCAGAATTCTCTGGGGATTGTGTTACTATACAGATTAGTAGTGTCTGATCCCAGAATTTCTTATTTAATAGGTCTGGACTGGGCCTAAGAATTTGAGTATCTAACAAACTCCTATGAAATGCTGGTACTCTACACTGGGAAGTACGGTTCAAGGACACTTTCTGTAAACATTCTTCTTTCCGTGTCTTTGTTCTTGCTGTTCTCGTTGCTTGGTATTGCTTTTCTTTCCCTTCATTTTTTAAATTTTTTTTAAAAAAAGGTCAGATGACACTTACTTTAATAAAAAAAGTTCTAATTCTTCCAGGCAAAATTTGTTTCTTCTTTCTTAATTTTCATAGCAAATAAATATTTCTTTTATAATACTTTGAAAAGTACCTTTGAATAATGCTCATTATCTCATTAAAATTATTTGTTTATATAACTACAATATCCTGGTATATTTACCATCTCTCTTTTAGGCAATGGAATCCTCAGGGGTGTCCCTGAATGAACCTGGTCTCCTGAAGATAAAACGGTCCCTGAAATTGCTAAGAGGAATAAATGTGGCAAACAAAGTCAAAAGATACCTCATGGTTTGACTTGTTAATCTGAATGTCGTTTTCAAGATAAATATGAAGCTAACCTTGACAGTCACCTGAAGGTGCAATCCCCACTCTCCCACTGCTACACACAGGTGTACAAATGTGGACACACAGGCACACCTCCATGACAGTCTCTCTATTCTGGGTGAAGAAAGGCATAGCACAAAGAAGAGAACTGGTCCCAAGAAAGGGATCGAGGAATAAGAAGGGGAAAAGGATTTTTTTTTTCTGTGAATCATGGGATGAAATGACTTTACCAGAGTATGTCAGTGTTGATCCTGCTCAACTTTGCAGTAGGACCTACAAGCATATCACACAAACATCTGTAGATAACAGAGTATAAGATAAGTGGAGTGTAGAGGATTTGTCAATTAGAAGACAAAAGTCATGATATTTTCCAAGAATATCTGAAGAATTTCGCAAGAAAACTTTTGATGACAGTGATGGCATCAATTTATCAATTTATACTTGGTGATATTTATTTATACTGCTCTATGTTGGGGCTTCCTTTCTAAGTTGAGCAGATATTTACTGAAAATATATTTTAACATATTAAATACATATATAGATATGTCATAACATTGTAGGATTTCAGACTTGAATGAGAGTGTAGATATCAGATAGTGCATGAATTTGGATTAAATCTCATGGAGGATCTAAAAACTCTTAGTGGTATAAAAGTAGAGTATGGAAAAAATGAAGGCCTATGTTTATTACCAAATGTCATTTTTTTCTGTTTCTAAGGAAAGAAAAAGGTAATTGGCATAATGAAGTATAACATGAGTTTTTGATAAGTACACCTTACTTCAGTATTTAGAATAAAAATGTCAGTGGACACACGGAACATGGATTGCATCCTCCTCAAAGTTAAGAATTTAACATTTTTTATAGTGTAAACTAGATACCAATTTCAAGGAAATTTTATTATATAGTATACAATTAGCAGAGAGAAAGATTTTTTACATGTTTTACACGTTATTCACATGAATAACATTGTAATAATAATATTACATCTTTAAAATGTAATTTTTCATAATATGTAAAATAACGTAAAGAGTTTTATTCTGAGCGCAATTTGAAGACCATGGACCAGACCACACCCAAGGAGCCTTGAGCAAGTGGACTCACAGTGGTTGGGTTACAGTTGGGTTTTATACATTTCAGGGAGACAGGAAGTACAGGTAAAGTCATAAATCAATACATGGAAGGCATACATTGGCTTGGTCTGAAAAGGTGGGACATCTCAAAGCGGGAGCTTATAGGTTATAGGTAGGCATAAAGACTCTTTGACTTGTAATTGATTAAAGAAATGAAGCTTTGTCTAAAGGCTTGGAATGTTTTAAATTAAGATAAGGATGTCTGTTAATTAGAGATGAGGTACTGGCCGTTTGTATGAATTGAGGACATGCAGGTTTGTCTTGCATAGCCCTAGGCCTGTTAATGAGTTACAAAGGATATCTCCAATAAGGGAGGGGGGCATGATCAGGTATGTCTGACCTCTCTTCTCATGGCTGGCAACTCAGTTATAGGGTATCCCCTTGGCCAAGAGGGGGTCCATTCAATCAGCCAGTGGTGGGGGTGGGAGAGCCTTATTTTAGTTCACAATTCTCATGTAAAACCTTTCTGCCAAGCATACGCCTTTTTCCATTTGTAAAATTATGTTTCTGGTTCTGCTTCTTAAATTGGGTTATGTCTCGTCCAGTGGTTACATATTGGAGCGCCAAGTGAGAAACTGAGGCTTTTTTTTTTACTGGGAGCTTCCACTTTCTGCAGAACAATTTTCAAAGAAGAAAATAAAGTGGTATCATTAGTGAGTAGTGGTAAATATAATTTTTACAAAGTAGATTGGAATGTTTACATGAATTTATTTCTTACACTCTTGATTCTTCCTTACAACCAGTGGGCACCTCTGGATTCCCCTACCAGATCCCATAGGTATGATTCACTTTCCTCTGCTACTAGTAGTGCTTCAGTGGTAATATTTAAAGAGATTTTAAATAGTATCTTTCTTTGCTCATCTAGAGACCTTTCTTCAAATCAAATTAGAGGTGACCTTTCTAAAATACAAATTCTGTCAGGCCATTCTAAAACCTTAAAATGGCATCACATTTCATAAAGTGTAAAGTCCATGGTACTTAGCAGACTATGCTGGTCCCTCCCTAAGCAATTCCTTTCTATTTGCTTAGACTCATAGCCAGCCATGCCTCCAAACACACCTATACTATGGTAAATGCCTGAAGACTTTCTGAACATGTCATGTGTTTTGTGCCTCTATGAATTTCCACAAGTTACTCTCTGTTCCCTTTTGTTCTCCCTTCACATTGTTCCATTTCAGCAGACTCCTATTGATTCCCCAAGATCCACCTTACTCTAACTCCTCTGTAGCCTGCCAGGTAAAGTCAAGTGCAGTCTCTTCTTGTTTCCTCTGATGTTGTCCATTTTAGTACATGTCAATTATAGCACCTGTGTCACTTTGTTATTTGTCTTCTTTATTGGAGATCTCAGTGCAAGAAACATTGGTCTACAATGTGTAGTAGAATCAGACAGTTGATGGGCTACTTCAGTTACTCAATTTTTAAATATCATTGTGAAGGTAGTGATGTGATCTTGTTTTAATTTTATTTCCACTAATTGAATAAATTTTCTTATAACCAAATGATAAAATTGTGGCCTAAAATATCTGTGCCAAATTCCTGTTTTATTGTTTATTCAGTAAAACACTGGTATTGAATTTGTATTACATTTTATTTTTACATCATAAGATACTTACAGGAACAAGAAATCCCATTCCTGTTATAAAATTCTCCTTAAATAGAAACCAAACATCTGAAGTTCAAAGAGGTCATTTGGCTTACTAGAGTCTGAGATAAACTCATAAATATTACTGTAACTTAAAGTATATACACAAATTATAGAAATAATTGTGCCATTTCATTAGAACTAAACCAATATTTCCTTTTACAGAAGATAGATTTGTAGGTACAGTAACAAAATGTATCTCCCTTATTCACTCTTGTTGTAAGCAATCTTCAGACATAGACAATAAGTATTCTATTATTCTGTTGGTTATTTTTCTACCTATTCATAAGAGAGTATCTCTTTACACATGACAAGTATCTAATTGCCCTTACTTGCCATTCATTTATTCATCCATGCATTCATTTTATTCATTGGCATTTTTTGTTGTTGTTGTTGTTACCTGTCATATACCCATTACTCTACCAGGTACTTTATATTTTAAAAAAAAGTTGGACAATCCCTCTACTTACATGGAGATTAAACGTTACTGGAGGAAAATGACAATAAGGAAATAAATGTATAACATGAAGTCAGAAAGTACCATATAATATTAAGTAGTTGGAATGATAGAACTACAAGCTATGAGCGTAATTTTAGATAGACTCATCAGAGGATTAAGGAGGCGAAATTTGAGCAGAAACATAAACGAAATGAGAGAATAAGGTGAGAAATTTCCAATTGTATTTCTCACAATCAACTCAAAACAGAACTTTTTATTTCTTTTTTTGTGTTTGTTTTGTTTTGGACATATTGCCCCAAGTTGACTTCCTCATCTCAATGAATGCTACTATCTTTCATCAATTTAAGTTAGAATCAATCGTTAATGTCATCTTTTATGCCTATGTATTCCTTCCTCATATATATATCCTGAGTTTGACCACTTTTCTCTAAGTCCACTGTTGGAATCCTAGCACTGTCCTTAATCATCTTGCAGAAGAGATGCTCCAAGAGGTCCCTAATGGTCTGACAGCACCCATGCTGGACCCTTCCTATCTTTTCTCTGTATTATACACTGAACTTTATTATACTTTAATCGGGGCATGTGAATCTCTCCTGTTTAAAGAACCATTGCTCTTATGATAAGGATGCAACTGGCAGGGCCTAGCAGGCCATGATGGTCTGGTTCCAACCTTTCTCTTCACCCTGGTCACACATGCTATCCTCACTCTATTCCTTCTAGCCACACTTTTCACTTTCTTGGGCTTATACTTCCTCCAATTGCAAGATCATTTCACAGCTATATTTCCCTTGGAAAAGGTTTTCATTCTTACTTGATCAAGCTAACTTGTATTTATTTTTAAAATCTCAGCACAATTTTCAGTTCTCCAGTGGTCTTCTTTAACCCCTGACAAGGACAATACTCCTACTATAGGCCAAGAGCAACTTTTCCTTCTTAGCACTTGTCATAGTTTATGTGATTATTTGTTACTCTTTCTTTCCCACCAATTCTAAGTCTTTCAAAGGTGCATGCCACATATGTTTTTCCAAAATTGGCTCACTATTCAATGAATCTTCATTGAATAAATAAATGTTAAAACTAATTTATCAATGCATTAGTGGTCTTCTTTTCCAGCACTCTTCCCTTCCCTACCACAACTTAGGTACATCATCTTTTTTCTCTGAAAAGCTCTAGGCTCTTTTCACTGCAGGGCTTTTGCACATTATATTGTCTCTGTCTGGAGGAGCTTTTGCATTATGGGTTTTTTTCACTTTTTATGTATTAGCTTAATTAAAACCTACACAGAGAAGGCTTTACAGCTAAACATTTTTAGTTTTGTAGCTCTCTTTTTCTGTGTCTCTTAAAAAAAATCTATTAATTTTATAAATATACAATTAAATTTTTATATATTTTTAATTTATATTGTTCAGTAGATTGGGTTCTACAGAGATGGAAACCATGCCTGATTTGGACACTGTTGAATCCCCTGTGACTTGCAAAATGATTTATGCATACTAGGCAACATAATATTTTGAGTTAACATATAAGCAAAAAAATATAAAATATCTGAGAAATAATGCTTATTAAATTAATTTTACTTTACTAGCAACCCCCCAATATTTTAGTAAGGAGTTGGTTATGAGACAGCATCATAAATATTAATACATAAAATGCTCACTTTTCCCAAAAATGCCAGTTTTCACTGGGTCCCACAGTTGATCCCATTCAAAGTCTTTTTTTTTTTTAAATTTTTTTTTTTATTTTGGTATATTATGGGGGTACAGATTTTAAGGTTTCAATAAATGCCCATTTCCCCCCCTCCCCCCGAAAGTCTGAGTCTCCATCATGACCATCCTCCAGATGGTGCACATCTCACTCACTATGTATGTATATATATACCCGCCCCCCTCCCCCCTCCCACCTGCCCAATACCCTATTACTGTAGCACCTATGTGTCCACTTAGGTGCTACTCAGTTAATACCAGTTTGCTGGAGAATATATCTGGTGCTTGTTTTTCTTGGGATACTTCACTTAGTAGTATGGGTTCCAGCTCTAACCAGGAAAATATAAGGTGTGCTATATCACCATTGTTTCTTAGAGCTGAATAGTACTCCATGGTGTACATATACCACATTTTATTAATCCATTCTTTGATTGATGGGCACTTGGGCTGTTTCCACAGCCTTGCAATTATGAATTGTGCTGCTATAAACATTCGAGTGCAGGTGTCTTTTTTGTAGAGTGTCACTGGATCATTTGGGTAGATGCCCAGCAATGGGATTGCTGGATCAAATGGTAGATTCAGTTGTATCGCTTTAAGGTATCTCCATATTGCTTTCCACAGAGGTTGAACTAGTTTGCAGTCCCACCAGCAGTGTAGGAGTGTTCCTCTCTCTCCGCAACCACGCCAGCATTTATTGTTTGGAGATTTTTTGATAAAGGCCATTCTCACTGGGGTTAAGTGATATCTCATTGTGGTTTTGATTTGCATTTCCCTGATGATTAGAGATGTTGAGCATTTCTTCATATGTTTGTTGGCCATTCTTCTGTCTTCTTTAGAAAAATTTCTGTTCAAGTCCTTTGCCCACTTTTTAATGGGGTTATTTGATTTTTTCTTCCTAATTTTCGTGAGTTCTAAGTATATTCTAGTTATCAGTCCCTTATCGGATGCATAGGATGCAAAAATTTTCTCCCATTCTGTAGGCTGTCTGTTTACTTTCATGACTATTTCTTTGGCTGTGCAGAAGCTTTGTAGTTTGATCATGTCCCATTTATTTATTTTTGTTGCTGCTGTGATTGCCTTTGGGGACTTCTTCATAAACTCTTTGCCCAGGCCGATGTCTAGGAGAGTGTTTCCAACTTTTTCCTCTAGAGTTCTAATAGTTTCATATCTTAGGTTTAAGTCTGTTATCCAGCGTGAGTTGGTTTTTGTGAGAGGTGAAAGGTGTGGGTCCTGTTTTAGCCTTCTACAGGTGGCTATCCAGTTTTCCCAGCACCATTTATTGAAGAGGGATTCTTTTCCCCAGCGTATGTTTTTGTCTGCTTTGTCAAAGATGAGATGGCTATATGAGGATGGTTTTATATCAGGATTCTCACATCTGTTCCACTGGTCAATATTCCTGTTTTTGTGCCAATACCATATTGTTTTAATTACTACAGCTTTGTAGTATAGTTTGATATCTGGCATATTAATGCCTCCCATTTTGTTTTTGTTGCCTAGAATTGCTCTTGATATTCGGGGTCTTCTTTGGTTCCATACGAAGCGCAAAATTATTTTTTCTATATCTGTGAAGAATGCTGATGGGATTTTAATAGGTATTGCATTGAATCTGTAGATCAGTTTGGGTAGTATAGACATTTTGATGATATTGAGTCTGCCGATCCACGAGCATGGTATGGATTTCCATCTGTTTACATCCTCTGCTATTTCCTTCCTCAGTGTTTCATAGTTCTCCCTGTAGAGGTCTTTTACCTCTTTGGTTAAATATATTCCTAGGTACTTTAATTTCTTTGTTGCTATTGTGAAGGGAATTGAGTCTTTGATTTGGTTCTCAATTAGATTGTTGTTGGCGTATATGAATGCCTCTGATTTCTGTGTATTAATTCAAAGTCTTTTGTAGTTGCTTGGGGACTGTCCTCTTATTAAATTTATAAGAATTTCAGTCTGGACCACACAAGGTGTGGGTATGTGTCTCTTTCTGCTCTCTCTCTTGTGCCCTTATTATCAGTAAACAAATCATACCCCTCAACCACTCACCATTCCAAAAGATGATCTCTCTCATTCAGGAGCTCTATACGCTACCACACTGTTGGAAGCTGGTCTTAGATAATTTTTATTTTTTTGATAAGGAAGTTATTATTTTATTTTTGAAGTGTTTTCTTTTAATGGTTAATCTTAATGTTCACCAGACAAATTCTCCTTTCGCTCTCCCTAAAGTTATTTAAGTAGAAATAAAGACCTTATTTTTTCATCACAGTGATTATAGTTGCAATCTATGCATATATAAAGAATTTGCCTTCTTGAACATCTGATTTAGTTTCTCATTCTACATTGAACATCAGATATAGAAAATATATTGCCTAAAAGGACATTTCTCTTCATTCATTGCATAAACATACTCATTTATTTAACACTTTTCTCACGGATTAAATAGAAAATGTTCCCTTTCAGTTCTTTTCAGTATCTTCCAAGTAATATGGTGCTAGTCACATATTATGCCACTCCAATTGTTAGTCTGTTTATACTATAATCAGGTATAATTTTTTGAACAAGAAATGTTCATAATCCTGGCAATCACCATGAAAGATTGATTTAATATAGTAAGTAGAAGTTACTGAAATTACCTTAAAAAACATTATGTAACACCTGCATGTCCTCATGTAAATTACATGCAGGATTGTTTTATTCTAGATTTGCACATTCTATATTGAATGATAAATATAATTTTGAAGTAACTCAAGTAACTTCATAGCATGCATCAAAGAACCATACACCCAACCAAACCAGCATGAACATTCTGTAGTTGATATCACTTTCTCTTAAGCAGAGAAATAAAGCACATTCTGCTACTTACCCAAATGAATTTTTTCCAGATTTTATATATATGTATGTATATACATATATGTGTATATACATATATGTGTATATACATATATGTGTATGCATACACACACTGAAAAATGGCAAGAGAGAGATGGAAGGAACAAAATCTTTTCCTATATAAGCATCACACAATTTATAAACAGATGCATTGGAACCAGGTAATTTGTGTTTATAGGGAGAGATAAGTTAACAGTGTTTAGCTATAAATAGAGGTGACAGGCAAAATATAAGAAACAGGCCAATTTAATGTCCTAGCATGTGAGTAGATTTGTTTTCATATTTAAATATTTTATTTTGAAATAACATTTGGTTTGAATAAGAGTTGGAAAATGAATATAGTGTTACTATTTACCTTTTACCCACTTTCCCCTGAGGTTAACATTTTGCTTGACCTTGGATTCTTTATCAAAACTAAGAAATTAACAATAGTACACTATTATTAACAAAACTAAGACTTCATTCTTATTTCACCAGTTTTCCAGCTAATATCCTTTTCCAGATCCATGATCCAGTCTAGGGCCCTATATCGTGCTGATATTTTGTCATGATTAAACAGGCTTGTAGATTTTGGGGAATCATGTCATACAGGTAAAGTTCCCTTCTCATGATACCATATCAGAAGTTACATGATATCATCACTAATACTAGAAATGATAAATTTGATCCCTTAGCTTAAGTAGTACTTGCCAGGTTTCTCCACTGTTTTACTTTTAGTTACTATTTTTTTATCATTCCATACTCTCTTCATAAAAAGTGAGTCATTAAATTCAACTTATATTCACGAAGATGAGAGTTAATTTCTATCTTCAAGAGAAAGAATTATTAAAAAATTTGTGGGTATGGGTTAAAAGAGTCATATTAATTAATTTTCTGGTACAGAGACTTTGAGAATATGCAAATATCCTATCTATTCTTAAAGTTTAGCTCACTAATTTTAACAGTTATCAGTGAATATTGCCTGTAGCAACTATCATTACAATGTTCTAGTGATGAATTTCTATTTTCTTCATTCCTTCTACAATTTTTATTTAAAATTATTCTATAGGAAAGATTTGTTATTTCTTCTGAATGTATATATTTATTCAATCATTTATTTATATGATTGTGGCCTCATAGATACTTGTTTTATTCTTAGGGTTTTAATCCAAAATTAGTTTTATTTATTTATTTCTTAAATCGTTCCAGCTTTGATCACTGGTATACTCTCAAGTTACTACTTGTGTTCTTTATCTAGATATTGTTTCTTTTAGCAATTCCTCACTTTCTGGCACCACAGGCTCATCTTGTGTTTTCCCTATAGCAGCCCTAAAATAAGCCATTTCTCTAGGGTGATTTTGTCTTTTTATTGAAAAATGGTTTTAAGAAACAAAGACTTGTGTGCTATGTATTCTCTTTTCTACTAAAGTCTTGCTATGAATACTTGCCAGCATTTGGTATAGTTAATATTTTTTTTATTTTTTAGCTATTCTAATAAGGATGTAGTTGTAGCTTATTATGGTTTTAACTTGCTGAATTTAGTTGAAAATTGTATGACTAAGTACACTTCAAGTATACTTTGGCTACATGTTACTTTCTCCTAAATTAATTCTTTCAGATTGCCACTATAAGAAGCATATTAAAATTATCAGCTTAGTGAATAAAATGGTACTTCAGGATTTTTGAATATGTCTGAGAGCAATGTGTCTCTGTTGTTACATTCCATTGCTTCTGGCCCAAACTTTATAATTTTGATTAAATTTCCATAATCTTTAAATTCTGTTCTATGCTTCTATTTACTCAAAAGTTCACAAATGGTCAAACCAGGTAGAGTTGTTCTATTATAATTTGTAGTTTGAACTTACATAGTCAGTATTTTATTGAGGGTTGACAGGTTGCTAAAGCTTAATGCAAATCATTTTATGTCATATAACACTTGATTTATTTATTTAAAATTATTTTAATATGTTTTTTGAAAAATCACTTTATCCACATCTACATTTGGAATTGAAACAGTATAATAAGAATGGAAAGATTAAAATACAAGTATTTAAGGAGTTTAGGATAAAAGATAATCTTTATAACACCAAACTTTATCCATACTTTATTTTCTTATAACTTGTTAAAGTCAAGATCTGACTTAATAAATTTATTTCCTGTAAAAGATTAGTTTGAGTTTTCTCTTTTAAAATTTTCTTAGGAACTAATGATATGAACTAGCATCATTAATTAATATTCATAAAATGTACATTTTTAATTAAAGATGTTTTTCTCAGTCTAAAAACCTTTAGGTTGACAACTTTTTTTTCACAATTGTGCCACATTCCTTGGGTTCTACTACTTTAATAAAAGGACTTTTATGATGAGGGGCTCAGAAAACAATATTCCAAAATAAAGGCCTCAAAAGCAAATGTTGTCCTCTGCCGTTCTCCATCCTTCCTGTCTCTCAGACCCATTCTTCCCTGACACTAGCCATAAAAACTAGAATTCTTCTTCCCCAAGGTGGGTCATAGAAATCAGAACCCTTTTTCTTGAAAACCAGCCATGAAACCTAAAAGTATTCCGTGTAAAAACTGGCCATCTATATGGTCATGTACTATCTGACCTACCTTATTTGACTGTCAGTCATAAGACATCTCTGGAAGAGATGGTCCTGACTGACACCTCAAAAGAAGGAATGCATGTTCAGAGAGGCCAGGAAGAATCTAGGCAGACAGGCCTTGCTGGGTTCCCCAATTAGGCTATTAGCGTTAAGTCATACCATTTTTGACCAATCATATTTCTACATAAGCTGTTCATACTTTGTTGAAGCAAAGCATAAAAATGAACAATCCCCCCTGTATCTTTACGTCTTCATTCTGAAGGCCCCCACGTATGCATGTTAAAAAAAATTGTGTGCCTTTTCTCCAATAAATCAGCCTTTTGATAGTTTATTTTTCAGAAAAACCTCAGAGGACTGAGAAAAACCATTTTAGCTCCTACAAGGGGAAGAATAATCATTGTAAAATATACCCAGAGCTTTTATATAAAACTTTATACTCTGGGGATGGAAAAGGGGGAACTGTTCCACAGCTTTATCACAGCTGGAAAAAAAAGAAAACGTCTTCTAATTCAGACACCTCTATCTATTCTGTCTTATGTAAGGAATCAAGGGAAACACAGTTAACAGAGCTCTGGAATTCAAGGAAATAAATTGAGAATGCTGCAGTCAAGGAAGGGGCTAATGGACAGGGGGGAAAAAAGCAACAAGTATATCACCAAGGAAATATTTGTGACAGTAATAGCCCAAAGACAGACCCACTAAAACAATGAGATTTAAACAAAAGATCAAAGAATGTTCCCGTCTCCTATACATTATCACCACACTAACAGGGCTCCAGTCTAATACCAGCTGCATGTAGGCCAAAACACAGAAGCTCTGAGTAAAATTGGTAAGTGAAGCCTACAGACAAGAGAGGAGACAAAAATAAGGACACTGGAGGAATTTGAAGGCTCTAGTACCTATAACTATCTTCAGCAAACATTAAACACAGCCCAATTCCAAGTAACATTACCATAAATCCTCACATTTAAGACCTATTAACTTCATGTTCTTATTACCCAATACAACATGTTTGAGCCTCAAGAAAAAATTTACAAGGCATGACAAAAGGTAACAAAAACCACAGTCTACCTCGATAATGCATGCTGGTAAGGATGTGGAGTAAAGGGAACTCTCCTATACTTCTATACTGTTGGTAAGAATGTAAATCAGTGCAACTACTATGCAAAGCAGTATAGAAGTTCCTCAAAAAACTAAAAATAGAACTACCATATCACCCAGCAATTCCACTGGGTATATATCCAAAAGAAAGGAAATCAAAAATAGAAACAATATCTGCACTCCTGGGTTTGTTGCAGCACCATTCACAATAACCAAGATATGGAATCAACCTAAGTGTCCATCAACAGATGAATGCATAATGAAAATATGGTACATATGCAGAAGGAAATATCACATAGCCATAAAACAGAATGAAATCCTGCCATTTGCAACAATATGTATGGAACTGGGGGACATTATGTTAAGTGAAATAAGCCAAGCACAGAATAACAAATCTCAAATGTTATCACTCATATATGGGAGATATATCTGGCCAGTGACAAATGGCCCATAAATCAAGATAACTATAGCTCTTTGATTTTTATCACTAGAATTTAAAAAATGAATCATTGATATTGCTCATTGTTGTCATGATATTTACTATTCTAAATTCCATTTTCCCCCTAATCTAGAAGCAGTGAATCATTATAATAAATTAGATCCCTTGTGCTTTTACTCTTTATTGGGCAGGGTTCTTTATATAGAAAGGTATGGCCAAATACACATGTATCTATCTGTGTTGATCTAGTCACAGGAAAACACTGTCTTTTCTGCAGTTTTATGCAAAGAGTCTGTGATTGGTCAGTCATGATCTTACATTCCTAAAAATGTCATAATAAAGATACAGCGAATGCTGTATTTATGGTTTAAGGATTTATATCGGTGATTCCCATGTCACTCAAGAAATTATAACTTATCTGTCTTGATGATTCCTCCCCATGGTTTAACCAGTTGAGGCCAAGTCTATTGCCTGGACTTCTCCCATGTCTAGTGCTATAGAGCTGTTACATCAATGCCAGCTCTTAATTAGAGGTTAATTAACAGGAGAAATTCAGTAGGAGTTTCCCCATCTGCCTTTTGAGCCTTGGATGCTTATTTTATTTGCTTAATAGTGACACTATTCTTTTAGCTAATTATCACTGGTAATAAGACTGCAAATTTCCCATTTCCCAAGGACTGACTTCATATTTTGGGCACAAACCCCAAATATGTTGAATTCATATTCCCTGTATCCCTTAGTTTTCCACCTTTGGATGTCATTACCATTAACTCTAGCTATATACTTGACAATTATTTGATAATGAGTGTATGTGGGCTTATATCATGCCTATGTGTGTATAAATTTTAAGCATCAGTGACATGAAGATGAACTTTCCATGATTAATTTATTTATAATTAATATACTAAATATAGACATGACTGTAAGGTAGACCTTTAAGGACTAGGTATAACCTATTTTAAAATGCCCATCCCTAAATTTCTGCATCATTTATTAAATTGTATTTAGGAAGTAAATATTCACATAATCTATTTTTTAATCCTACCCCAGAGTCTGTAAGCTATAAACTTTCATAAGTTTGAAGGTCCCCTGGGCCTCAATTTACATCCCTGAGTGAAATCTATTCATTTGAAACCACAAATACTTTAAAGCAATTTTCATGCTCAAATGGTCATGAAATTGAGGGGGCTTTCAGCTTCAGTAAGTCATATATATTTTCTATTCTTAACTCCCTTTTAATAGTGTAGATGTGGCAAATGTTTATAGAAGAACCATTTTGGCAAGATGACACCATTAGGAAGAATTCTGCACTCATTTACTTTGAGCTTTACTTAAAGGAAGTGAAGAACAATTCAAAATGTCATGAATTAAAAGGCTTATATCAAAAAGTAACCATTAAAATTATATGGCATAAAAAATTTTAATAGCTTCATTTTGAGATCAAAGATCATAATTAAGGCTATATCCAACAAAGGATATTATATGTAATAGATACAACTATTCCATTGCTTTCTATTTCAAATAGCCTGTTGTGTTTTTATTACCAATTAAAACATTGGTAAGTACCTATAACATATTAATAGCTTCATCATCCAGTTTCCTACACTTTTCAGGTATTACTTTATTTTATTTTCATGAAAAATCTACCAAGGTAAAATTATTACTATTTCTATATTAAGGATTTGGGAACAAACTGGGAAAAGTCATTCAACCTAACCGAACTCTGGATTAAATGTGCTTAGTTCTCACACCATATTACCTCTGCTCTCCATATATATTTCCTCCAAAATAGATCAATCAGGACATAATAGCAGCTATTTAATGTCTACTTATCCTTTTCTTCAAGATTGTTATATACCTATGTATATGTTTGTCATTATAGATTTTCATTTAAGATTACCAAATTATAACGTGAATTAATTCTCACTTTATTTTGCACATGTTGTGAATACAAATAGTATGAACTCCAAATGTTACAGAGGTTTAATGCTACAAAGATTTTGTACTAACTATAAGGAGCCTGCATATTCTAACAGAAATTTAGTGAACCATAATGCAGAATAAAATATATCTTTATCTTTTTCTGTGTCCAAGTCAGGACTATGATAAAGAGTCAGATATTCTGAGGGGCTGACTTATGGAAAGAGGATAAAATTAAGAGGAACTTAAAGACATTACTGTAATTTTAACAAAATCACATTTGTTTTTTAAAAAAACGTTTTTAAATAAAAGTTTCTGTATGTACAGTTTGGATAAGGTTGATATCACTTTTATAGTTTCATCAGGCTTCTCGTGTTTACTGAATAAATTTTCTTAAGTCTACTCAAGCTATTAAAGTCTGTATCCTGGTACATTATGTTAGAACCCTAGGGAACTACAAGTTTTTAGGAAAGTGTTCCAGGACCACAAATCATTTTAAAATTGGTGATCCAAGAAAAGTTTATAGGATGCATAATTTTTCTATTGTCTCTAAAATACATTATCCAAGTAAACAATATTTGAAATTCAGCATGTTAGATAGCATTATAAATTATTTTACGGACCTGAAAGCTCTATATAAGCCATGCAATATCACTAATCAGTGATGATATTTAATGAGCATAATCAATAACAGTATAACAACTATTTTTATGTTATAGGCAAATGTAATGTAAGGAAGAATATCTGTTTAAATTGAATCTTTTCTTATAAAACATCAAAAGACCAACTTGGTGTTTCAGGTTTATGTTTTTTTTTTTTTTTTTTTTTTTTTTGAGACAGAGTCTCACTTCGTTGCCCAGGCTAGAGTGAGTGCCGTGGCATCAGCCTAGCTCACAGCAACCTCAAACTCCTGGGCTCGAGTGATCCTTCTACCTCAGCCTCCCGGGTAGCTGGGACTACAGGCATGCGCCACCATGCCCGGCTAATTTTTTATATATATATTAGTTGGCCAATTAATTTCTTTCTATTTATAGTAGAGACGGGGTCTCGCTCTTGCTCAGGCTGGTTTTGAACTCCTGACCTTGAGCAATCCGCCCGCCTCGGCCTCCCAAGAGCTAGGATTACAGGCGTGAGCCACAGCGCCCGGCCCAGGTTTATGTTTTAATAATTTATACATATGAGATGATATATGCTGATCACTAGAGCACAATTTCATATCTCACACCTGTGAACCACACTAATGTACTTTTATTTTAATAAAAAGTGTATATCATTGGGCAATGATTATTAGGCATAATTTTCAAAGGTGGATTTGTATGGAAGGAATTATTAATACATAATAACATTCTCCATTATATGATATATCACATTCCATTTTATTAATTAGTTGCCTGAATATTCTATGCCAGCCTTTTACTCTTTTTTATCTCCTTTTTTATGTAAAGATGTTTTGGGGTGGGGAATTGAGGGGATAGCAATATTATTTTAAGAACAAATACAGATAATATCAATAGATGTTGGACATGAGGAAAATTGGCTACAACACAAGAATACTATTTAAGTTTTTATTAGAACATAATGACATTGGAACACAGTTTAACATTCAAACTATTGAAATTGGTTAATATGGTAGTTTAGGGAATATGTTTTGTATGTAAACCAATTTGGGGGCACAAAACAAAGAGCTTTGGCTTTAAAAGTGTTTCACGTCTAAAGACAAGGAAAGCAGTCTTTGTAGGTCACCTCATCAGCTATGAAAGTATATAATTGTCCCTGGCTCCTGAATAAATCAGGATTTAACCAGGATTAGTAAGTAGCATTCCCCACACCATGTTTATAATAAACTTACTTCATTGTATAAATTGCAATTATTTCTCTTAAATTATTCTTCAAGATATTTTTTCTAATTGTCAATAGTATCAAGAAATTCCATAGGTTAACATGAGAGCTCATAGAGAATTAGGATCCACCTCTATTTAAATACTTGCAGAGTCCTTTATACTTATGTCTAGATATTTAAAAATATAAATCACACTAACAAAATATAAAATAAAACTTGCTTTATATCTTGACAAATATACCTTCATTTTGATAAAATTGAAGAATATAGTTATAATATTACTTAAAGATAACTTTATCAAAGATAATTATATTTATTTTTATTTGTGTATGGCCTGATAATACTTGTACCAAAGCAAAAATTTCACTGAGCACAAACAGGTAGGGAAGACTTGTATTCAAGGCTATTGCATTTTAAGAAAGAGACTAGAACTCAGTCTGAATTCCACTGGACTGAAACAAAAGGCTGAGGAGTTTTAAAAAATGGAGGCAGAGTAGGGAGTAGAGGGAGAGAACATAGGCCATGTGTGTTTGCTAATTAGTCTTACCCACACAAAAAGTAAATTTTTTCATATCTTCATGATAAAATATAGTTTTATAACTTATAGAGAGGTATCCATAGAAATTAGGCTCCTACTCACCAACAGAAAATGAGAGATAGCGGGGCTTTCTCCTTTGATGGTCACATTTCAAATGCATACCTCTTATGTCCTTGAGAAAGACATCCTGGATTATATAATAGAATTGGCAAGAGGCTTTTTATAAAGATTTATATCTCAAAAAGGTAGAGAAAGATTTTACAATTACAAGTTTTCTAAAGTAAATACTTCAAGAAAGGGTAAGGAAGAGACTGCTATGGTTAGTCCATTTGGATTTACACATGATTTTAAATTCCTCCAGACAAACTGGGACAAAAAATAGCAAGGAAATGGACATTAATCTCCACTGAGAAGTGATGCAGGTGGTCCTTGGTATCTGTGGGTTTCCCACTGAGGGATTCAGTCAACCACGAATCCAGATCAAAACCCACACATGCAGAGAACCCACTGTACTGCACCATTTTGTTTTTGTTTTCACAAAAATCTATTTCATCTCTGAAACTGAGATGAAGAATTGGATAATAAATTTATCTTTTCTCTTATTTAACTGCTTCTGTAATTCAAATTCTCCACATTCACAAGTCTGATTTCAGGCTCAGTAACAGTACAACCCGAAAACTTTCATGCTTGGGACTATGACCTTTGGCTTTGAGGATGTGGATATGCATTTCTCTGGGGCTTGATAAGGTTGGTAATGAGAAGGTATGTTATATCCTTCAGCTGAGCACTGAATTCAAGTATCATCCATATTTTCTTCAATATATTTATTCCAAATATGTATTTGTGATATAAGTTTTATTTTTTAGATCATTATGTCTGCAAAAGGGGTACTTCTTACCTGAGTCTATGCAGAGAGGTGATGATCCTAGACTGAAATCTATGGGTATAGAATTTATTACTGTTTATATTAACTTATCGTTAAAATTTTAAACCATTTACCTGAACCTTGCTCAAATGATATTTTTGTTTTGATAATAAGAATGTATTTAAAACCTGTTTGAGTCATTTTGAAGTGTATTGGATAGTTGATTCAATATGTTCAATTATGTGAATGTTGTGAAATAAAGGAATGGATCTATCAACGTTTTGGCCTATGCTTTTCTTGAATCTATATAGCACTCTTTGAACTATACAATTAAGACAAATTGCATGTTTTGATGAGAATTCATTATAATTCTCATATTTCTCAGCCTGTTTTGACTTAGTCAGATTTTGTGCCCTAGGTAGGAATAGTAATATTTGCTAGATTAATGCTGCCATTTGTCATGCCCTAAAAATATTAGAAATAGACTCAAATAAGAGACTGAGATCCAACTCAGCACAACAATTCAACTTTGTTTTTGCTTCTTTATTATAAATTTAAAAGAATGTTTATATCACCACAAAGCATCATAATTATCAAATCATAGAATGATATATCAATAGAATGACTTGACTGAAGATTGTAAACATTTCTCATCAAACAAAAATGATGTGTTTGGCTATAGTGGAATATCTTCATTTTGATTTAAAAATGTTTGACATAAATCCATTGTGAATATTTGAGCTATGCATTAAAATAATCCTACAGAGAGTAGTAATATATAAAATACCAGTCAACAAGAAAGGAATTAGAGGATAAGTAGTCTGAGCAGAAGAATCTTTGAGAATATTGCACCAAATTTAAAATCATTAAAATCTTACAAGAAGTTAGAAGTGTTATTAAGTAAATATGATACCATCCTAACAAAAGAAGTATAATCTAAATCATATTCATGTATATGATGAAGAGACAGTATGCTCATTGACCATGAATTGCCACCACAAGTAATAAGACACAACCTATCTCCCACAGTTGAAAATTAAACTGCCTGTTGCTTGCTTTCTTAGTCACACAAGCAGTCAAGGTCCTGATTTATGACTTGGGCCTCATCAATCACTTGTACCTGTTGCAGTTGGAAATACAAAAAGCAGGGAGTTGGAGGAAGCTGTTCTCCTGAGGGCTACATCAGGGAAGGCAACTAAATCCACATTTAGGTGGCAGCACTGGCAGTGGTTTTAGCAACATTCTCAGTATGCAAAGTTGATGGACTTGGAGGCGCACTTTAAAGCTTCTGCACTCAAGGACTGCTAAGATTTAAATGCACTACCCAAAATTCAAGCATTGGCAACAATGCCCAATGCATCAGTGTTGGGAGCTAAAGCCTATGAAAAGGTGATTAGGTCACAAGGACTCTTCATGAATGGATTAATGTTGTTATCTTTGGAGTGTAGTTAACACAACAGTAGACTTGTTATAAAAGCAAATTTGGTCCCTTCTTGCTCTCTGGATCTCTGATGATCTCTTGTCCTTCACTCTTCCACCATGCATGGGATGACAGAGCAAGAAGGCCCTAACCAGATGTGGGCCCTTCAATCTTGGACTTCCCAAAACTGCAAGAAGAAATTTTTTTTTCTCTATAAATTACCCACTCTGTAGTAATCTGTTATTGCAACACAACAGAGACTAAGACAAGTACATTAGCAAAGGAGTGTTTATGTAATTGTTATGTAATATCAGTTTTGATGTTACCCTTGGCTATATAGCCTTCAAAGCTGATTTCACAGATCCACCATAATTTGTGCAAGCTACCAGGTTATCTTATCTTAAATTACCTTTTTGTTTAAATTAATTTAAATTTTAAATTTAAATTAGCCAAAACCATTATCTGATGCTTGCAGTTAAGAATCCTGATTGATGTAGGGAATAAATCAATTATGATACTGTGTTTCCTAAAGATAAAAATTTCTCCATACTCTAAAGTACTTTTTAAGTCCCTAATTAATTATATAAATAAATGTGCTATACACTTATTATATATGATTCTCTATGGTAAAGCTTCCCATTTTTGGAGTATCTTGAGTCTCATAGTTTATTGTAGCTATTTTTTGTTTTTAATTAGATTCCAACTTCTTATTGACAGCTACAAAGCATTCACTCATGTGATTCCCTAAATAAACCAATTTTTTTCCAAGTAAGAGCTTTTATGGGAACATATCTGTAAAATTCTTCCAATATGTGTTGTTTATTTCATTATATCATATGTGAGTGTGTGTGTGTTTGTGTGTGCTTGCCATTATATCATGCAGATATATATACAGTCTGCCTTCTGTATTTGTAGGTTCTGCATCTGAGGATTCTACCAACCACGGATAGAAAATATTTGGAAAAAAACAATAAAAAATAGCAATGCAACATTTAAAAACACAAATGAAAAAACAATACTTTATAAAAATAATTTACATAGTGTTTATATTATGTTAGGTATTATAAGTAATCTAGAGATGATTTAGAGCATAAGGGAGAATGTGTGTAGGTTATATGCTATTGTATGTCAGGCACTTGAGTTTCTACAGATATTGGTATCCACAAGGGTCCTGGAATCAATCCTGCATAGACAGGGACAAATATCTACATATCTATATATCTGTATGTGAAAGGTGGCCTTACTAATAACCTATCTAACAAAGGAAAATAAACTATCTAACAGAAAGTAAGGGAAACAAACTCATAGAACATAATTGTCCTTTGAAGAGAAAACTCACAACACAGCTACCACCTTTTTTGATTTGTTTTAATTAAACACCTGTTGCCTAACTAGCTATCTCTAAGAGTTTGTTTCTCAGCCTCGAAGAGCCCTACGTGGACAATAGAAGTACAATCACCCTCTTCCAGCCCTCTGCCTCAGTTCCTGCCAGAAACACATTTTAAGGACTCAGATAAGCTGGCCTCACAGAGAAAGGAGAAAAAAATAAAATAAAGAGCACCTGAACCAACTTCACAGCTGCCTCTGTTATCAGTCTGCTGAAGCAGAGGAAAAAAAAGCCATTTTTTACCCGTTAAAAACTCCAAACAGCTTTTCCTCAGCTGCTCGGCACTTCCTTACTTTATCTGTGTATTGTGGCCACTCCCTCCTTTTCTCTCTCTCTTTCTCTATCTCACTCTTTCTAAAAATAAATTTTTACAACTTTTTAAATTAATCTTTGTATGAGAAATCTTTCTCTGCCCAAGTACAAATTCCCCACCCTTTTAGTATCTATATCCATCTGTCTATAGGGAGAACAATTTTTGTAAGCAAAATAAAGGGAAGATACTATCTATTGCAAGCCAAACATCTTGAGGAATAAACTATACAGACAATGTTTCTACTTTGTATAGTTTTCTTTGTCCCCATGCCCAAGACCATGAGTACCCTCTTAAATACACCTAAAGTTATGCTATTAGATATAAGGTTTTGCCCCACAAATAATGTTTAAGCACAAAATTCTCTATTTTTTGTTTGTTTCCCAGTCTTAATTCCTTTCCTTGATAATTAGATTTTCAATCTCTGTTCCTCTGCCCTCTCCCCACACCCTACCATATGAAAGTTTGGTTGTAAGGTTTTCCTGCCCATAATTGTGGTTTCTCCCTAAGATACTAACCTTTTACTTGCTCCCTACATCTCCAGGAAATGCAACCTGTAAGTAGCAACCCAGCTCTAGCTGACATTGGCACGGGCTTACTGCATGCTGCACCTAGTCTGCACTCACTCCATGGGCTCCAGTCTGTCTGGGGAAGGAGGTAATCTGACAAGAATAACTTAATAGCCAGAGGCAGCCTGCACACCAAGTACATAGTTGCCAGGACAGCAGAAATGCTAAGTTTACCGTAAGGGATGAGCAGCTTTTTAAAAGTTTCTAGCTGCAGGGAATTAAAGCTTCCAGATGGCAGAATTGCTGCTGATCTGCATCCAGACATTCCACCCTGCAATTCTGTAGGACATAGTCCCATTCTGAGCAATTCCAACCTTAAACTTAAAAGGTAGTCTTCTCTCCTTACCCATTTCACTTCCCTTCTATTCTTAGAGGAGGTATAGGGCATTCTTATTTTTGTCTATGCAAATTATAGGTACAAACTAATTTAAAAAATAGTATGTGTAGTTTAGTAAATAAAACAATAAACTAGATTCAGAAGACATAGAACTATTTATTCTCTAACTCACATTTGTGCCTAATAATGCAAATTATTAAACTTGCCTAGGTTTCTGGTCATTCTTTTGAAACATTTAAAATACATAATGTCCTGTGAGAGTAAAAGTTACAGTGCCTAGATTTAATAAAAACCTACTGTAAAAGGCTCTAAAATCCTAATCCAAAATATAGTAATGTCCTACGATCTCACCATCTGGAGATCAGACTCCTGGCAACTTGAAAAACCGGCACAGCTCCAAACTCAAAATAGTTCACAAAAGTTCTGGGTAGTAAATACAGACCTCAGATATCCCACAAACAATGCCTTTTACTCTTTTCATTGGGGATGCATTGAAATTATTATCACACTTAGAGAATTATTTATAAAGGTGGACAAAGTAAAATATTATTTCTAAACAAGACCAGATACATATTAAATAGGGATAAGCAGTATATCACATTTTATTTTAATAGCCAATTGTTTCAAGATCATTTGTTTAATAAACTATTCTCTTTCCACTGATTTGCAAAGTCACTTCTGTTATATATCAAGTATCCATAAATGTGTGGGTCTGTTTCTAGGTTCTTTATTCTATACCATTGGTCTATTTCTCTATGCTTATTCCATAATAACATTGTTTTTTAATTATTAAGCTTCATTGTATGTCTTGAAATTTGACAGGAAAAAGTCCATATTTTATTCTGCAAAATTATTGTGTCTATTCTTGGTCATTTATTTTTATATAATTTGGGATCAGCTTCTTAGGGCCCACTTAAACACATTTGTGATTTTTATAAGTATTTCCTGAAATGTATAGATTATATAAGAAACATCTTGATTTTTTCATGTATTACATGTTTTTAAAAATGTGTTATATATTTTTCAATAAAGATCTTACATATCTTTGGATTGATTAAGTTCTGTCTATAAATTTTTTATTCTATTTTAATGATATATTTCAATTACTGGTATTAAAAGTTATCAAATTTTTAATGTTGATCTTTAATCCAATTCATTTCCTCATCTTATGCCAACATTTATAAAGGCTCATTATATAAAAATTAGTTTTTTTCTTCTTTTTAATATGTATATTTTTAACTTTTACTTTTTTATTGTCTCACTGTACTGCTCAGGACAATATGTAATAGAAACAATGGAATAGGGCATCCATGTCTTACTCTTAAATGTAATGGGAATTATTCCATGGTATTTCTATAATTAGTGATGCTTCTGTATGGATATAATCTTTTAAATAAATCTATTAATTAGGTATATTACATTGTCATATTTTTGAACTTGAACCATCCTTTTATGCCATAAACAATATTTGGTTCTGCTTTTGTGACTGCATTTTTTGAACTATTCTGTAAGATGTCTATTTGATTCGTGAATGGGATTGAGATTGTTTCTCTTCTCTCTCTCTAGCTATTTCTCGCCCAATTAGCCTTCTAAGACAATCAAAGACAAACGTGTAAGCAAAGAAAACCAGGTATATTGACCCATTACAAGAGAAATCACACTCTAAAGCCACTATGTGGCATCTCACCAAACACTGGAAAAGATGAAGTAATTATGAGATTTGCAGGAAGGGTTGAGTTTAGGTAAAATGTAAATGAAGTGTTTTGATTGGCTTAGATCAAAGTAGGACTTTATGAAAATGGGTCAATATCAGTTTGGGACTGCAAAAGGAACCCAGTGTTCTATTTCTTTGAAAATTACAAACTTATGATAAATGGGGAATGGTGTTCAGACCCCTTATCTGACACTCTCCATCAGGACTGGAAATCATGGCAGCTTCTCTGTGTCAAAGGCAATTAGATCCTCCAGGTAAGGGTAAGGTATTACATTCATACTGAGATCATTTCAAACAACAGAGTTTCTGGCAGTCTTTCATTTTGGAGATAGAGAGCAAAATTTTGCAGTAAATAAGAAGTAGTCACTCAAAGAAGGGATTGCTATGATACTTTAAAGTTGCAAAGTGACCTTGGGGAAAAAAAGTGTTTCTTGTAGCTGGCTTTATCTGTATCTGTCATTCCAGCCTGATGAATGGAAGAACAGATTTTCTTTGTTTTCTCAGATAGAGCAAATTCTCTCTCTCTCTTCCTTTCTCATATATATTTATACTTATATGTGTATACATAAATATATTTACACACCAATACATACATATATTAATAATAATACATTTATAATATAAGGTAATGAGATATTATACACTTAAACTCGCACACAGATACACATACACACAAATAACTTTAAACTTTACTGTCCGTCCCTGCCTGTGTTAATACCAAAGTTTTAATTGCTTGAAAAATATTTAGTTGTATAGATGTGTCACTTTAAATAAGTACAATCATTCAAACTGTTAACAGTGTGCTTTCTTTCCATTAATTATTTTGTTATCAATATTAAATTCTAATTTCAAAAACAGAGAAATGTGTAGAGGGTAATATAATAAAATAATTGGTGGCCCTACTAACATACTTTAACAAATACAGCCATTTTGCCAAATATGCTTTAGATTTATTTGTTTTTCTTCAGGCACAAAATGTTATAGACATTGTTAACACCTCCTAATCCTAATCTCTTCTGTTCTTCCCTTCCCAGTGTTTGGAACTGTTTAGTTATGCACAAACACATGCATACATACACAGTGAATTCATTTTTAGATGTATATAATTAAAATGTAGATCACTAAAAAATAAGAATATATATACAAACATATACATACATACACACACATACATAAAGATATATTTTTGTTTTTAGTGACTTTTCACTTTTATGATAAAAAATTAGTTTTTATATCCATTCTTATTTCTTTTTTCCTACCTATTATTGTTCCATAACATCTTGAGATTTTTTTGTTGTTATATGTTTGATTTATTTTGTTTGCTTGTTGTATAAATTATGTTTTTTCTTTTTGTTTTAGCAGTCCAACCATACTTACTTCAAGTTTACTTCTGATTAAGGTATATATTAATTTTTCAAAATTATGTTTCTGCTTTATATTTTGGTAATAGATTTCTTCATGTGTTTCTTCAAAATCTTCATGAATTTGATTTTCAGGTTTATTATGGGTGGAACATTTATTTTCCCTTCCTTTTTGATCTGTCTTTGTGCATTGACCTCTATTTGTATAATACTTTTGTATTTCCTTAATCTTGATCTCTGTGTAGTTGCCATTTTTTAACTACATTCAAAGACTTTCAGTATTTCCCTGTTGCTTTATGGTGATGAGGATATTAAAAATAAATAGGATCCAATGAGAAAGTCAATCAATAAATTGGCCAAATCCTGGATTTAATATGTTGTACTTGCCTCCCACGTATGAAGTTTCAAATAAGTCATTGCTCGAAGAGCTAGCAGTATGAATTTTTCTTTAGATGTGTTCTTGAATAGGAAAACCCCTCCCCAGTTCCAGCATTCAGGTGTTCTGTATCAAGCACCCTTCCTTTCACCTCACACACCGCTGACATGAATAACTTTTAATACTGTTACTCTCCACTCCTTGCAATATTTACCTGCTTTGAGAATCCAGAGTTCAGCAGACTACACTTTCTACCTTGTTCGATACTTTGAATTTTAAGTCACAAAGATATTATTTTTAAATACAACTTTCTGCTCTGTCAATTCACTATTAACCATTGCTATATGTTTGCAGTAATAGATAAGGGAGAAATTTAGCCAACATACTGTAACAACACCATCTTATAGGGAAGTATATTTATGTTATTTTCATATTTACAGTGAAAATCTTTTTAATTGCTTCCCCATTATCTGTACTGTATCTCTACTATATTCCCACAGGTAATATTGAATGAATGAATGAATGAAAATTAATGAGTAAATATTTCTTGGCTTGGTAGAGCAATTTTACAAGAAAAACACATCATCATTAATTTACGATATTCAAATATAGTTCAAATGTCATATCTTATTTGTTAATTAAAATTGTGTGGTTTAGATTCATTTTATCTTATTTGGATGATTTTTTTTGAAAATGGCTTATTTCTCTATTATGTTAGATAAGTAGGTCAAAAAATTAAGATAATATTTTCCTGAGGATATAATAGTTTGGCAATAGGAATTGACCTAAAGACACAAATAAACCTCCTTTTCTACTAGGAAAGCTAAGTATGCTTTAATTATTAGAACAATTCTTGTGAATCATAAAAAATTCAATTGAGAATTTTTTTAATATTATAAAATAATTTGAAAAAGTATTTTAAATAAGTGTATTTCTCTTCAATACAGTTATATAAATTTTTTTCTGAAGCAAACCTTAATCTGAAACAAGGATCTCATGGAAATATTACCTAACATATAAAAATATCATAAAAGAATGAAATCATTTGGACCTAAATGGAATTATCATGAATTACATTTTACTAAATTATTCCATTTGCTTTTTATTTCATCCAGATAATAGTAGACTAGGAATTTCATCTTTAAAATATTGTATATCATTATCATTAAAGAAAAACTATTATAACAAAGAGCCATTCAAATATTTTTGTAAGTATGCATGTTAGTTTCTCTCATTTTAGTATAACAAAAATATTACTATGTAAAGCAGAAACACCCTACTTTTCCTCACCATTGTTTGTATTTTCCTTTGTTGTTTAATCCCGGTGTGAGCTGCTTCATGATTGATGAAACCCAGCAGGCTGTTACAACCATTCAGAGAACAAGCTATGTCTTCATTTATACCTTATTAACTTAAATGCCAGGGTTCATTGGCATGTTACAATTTCTAAAACTCAATATGATCAACCACCTGGGAGAAAAAAGAACACTGAAAATCTAGTCAGAAGTTTCTTAGTATATAAGTATTCATGACATTAATTATGAAAGTTGTCTAGTCCAAAATACAGGCTTTGCCATCTGTGTTTATAAATCTAATGGCAAACTTCAGATAGTTATTTGGAGTATTGTATTTAAGAACAAGCACAAATCTGATAATGCCACTTCTGTAGTTAGAAATAATTGATCCCACTGAAAGATTTTTTTTCCTTAAGTAAACTCCATCTACAAATATATAAATTAATAAAAATAATTGTTATTATCTCCAAATCTATCTTCATGTTCTTATTTTATCTAGCTGTATCTCTTACTTTACATGTGTAGAAATTCTAGATTCTATGTTCTGGCAATACAGACCATATATAGTCCTGTATAATCTCCCTTCAAAGAATTTACTAATTGAGAAAGAAAAGTAAATACTTATTTGATCTTCTGTATGTTAACTGCAACAATAAGCAAATGTGTCACAAAACAAACCTACATGGTCTGGTGAAGTATGATAGAATTATTATTATTAAAACAAAGTATGAAGCAAAGAATTGCATGAGATGAAGTGGAAAGGAAGGCTGAGAACCTATTTTGAAGAGCTTTATTAGATATATTAAGGAGTTTGGCATATTTCACATTAGGTACTGAAGAATTGTGGAAGGAGGTATAGCAAGAAAGAATAAAAAATTGCTTAAGGGATGATGCAATAGGAAATAAATAGTTGTTTTAATAATAACTATAGGTGAGAATAAGTGGGATCAAATCTTCAATTTGAAGTATGAAATGAAAGTAATGAATAAACAAAATGAGGTGAGAGAGTTCAACATAGTTAGGAAGTAGAAATAAAAATCCTGGATTGATCGCATATAATGAGAAAACAAAGACTTAACAGTATCTCTAGAAATTGTACCCACTCTTCGTGAGGTAGTAATGTAGAAGTTTGTTTGCTAATACCGTGTTTTCCCAAAATTAAGACAGGGTCTTATATTTATTTTTCCTCAAGAAGACACTCTAGGGCTTATTTTCAGGAGATGTGTTATTTTCCCCTCAAAGCCTCAGCTTGCAGCATGCACAGGATAGCCGGGACCTGACGGGGGGAGCTGACCTTGTTGGTGGGGCTGCCTGTACCTTTCCGGGTCACCTCTGGGATAGTAGCTGTCATGATGGGGCAGATGAGAAGGGCTGCTCATCTTTTTTACCACTCCACAAAAAAATGCATGGGTTGTGCAGATACACTGCGTAGCCACGCCCATCACTACGTCTTATTTTCCAGGTAGGGCTTATATTGCGCAAATGCTTAGAAATCCTGCTAGGGCTTATTTTTTTTTGGTAGGTCTTATTTCTGGGGAAACACGGTACTATCTAATCCCCCTGTTTATCACTATTTTCTACCAGCCACTCAGTCTTCCTACTCATTAAAGACTTTATCCCAAGCTTATGCTTTCTCTCTCCACTCTCAATCCTGTCATTTTCCTTGGTTGTCCTTAACACTGACACATCTATCGCCCGACGAAGGTCTGTAACCTCCTCAATACTAATGAACTGTTCTTTGACTAACCTACTGCCAAGGCTAGACTCTTTAGAATGTTATTGACCAAGTTCTTTCCTTTCAACTCATTTGTTCATAATTGTCTAACCTGTTTGATCTTAACAACCATCAACCTGGAATTTAATCTCAACAACCACCAACCTGGAATATCCCTCACTTAGCAAAGCTGTTTCCTAAGCATCATTCAGAATTCAAAGCCACTTAAGGATCAGCTCCTAAATCAGTCTCCTCTTCTGTTCCACATAAGGTCTATCTATTATTACAATCATCTTTTAGCCCCAGTTTCTTTGTTGCCACCAGGATATCTGCACATATGCAGCTGAACTTAGCTGAAGGAAAACACACAACAGTGAAGACAGGATTTACTCAAAATTCATGATACTAACTTTAAATCATCTCAGATGACTGGTCACGGACTGATATAACATGATTTTATTCTATTTATTCTCTCACTTTCCTAGATAAATATTGCATTTTTTCTTTTTACTCTTTTCAAGCCTCCCAAATTTCCTCTCCTTCCAAACTCTCAGCTGATTGCCTTTTTTCTTCCTCAATCCAGCCCTTTCATATGTGGGTAAAAACCCAATTCCTCTTACCTTTTCAACGACTTCATTTATTACCCTTTGTGCTAATATTTTATTAGATTAATCTTTAATCATACAAAAAGTTACTATTTCTTATGGTTTATATAAACTGAGAAACTGACACACAAAATTTATCTTAGACATATATTCTCGAACCTACTAAAGTCTCATTTTCTTGTCCCATTTTAGAAAAAGAATCTTAAAAGATTTTCTGGACTCAGTATCTCCTATCGTTCTGCTTCTGTTTCACTTGAACCAATCCAATCAGATCTTTGCCACAACTACTGCCATTAACATTTTTCTGTTATTGTTACTACTAATTTACAATGATCAAGTCTCAATTTTCACCTGACTTAAACTATCGAGACCTTTCGACACAATTGATCTCTCTGACTTCCTTGAAGTATTATAATTGTGGCAGAAGGTATACAGGTGAATTCTGTGCAGCAGTCACAGCGGCAGCTTTGATATTCAGAATCAGCCTTCTTCATTCCCAGGCAAACACCTCCTATTAAAGGAATTTAATGATATAAGTAGAAGAAATATACAGCTGACATGTAAAATACCTTTGAATTTATGAAAATTGAGAGAGCTTGGTAATGTGAGAAAAAGATAAGAAAGATATCTAGAGAATATAAGAATATAAATCCTACAAGGCATATTGGAAATTATGTTTCTCTTGCCCGTAACAAATATAATGGTGTATAAAACCTACCTGATAATCATTAAATTAGTCACATTTATATTTTTCTCAAATATTCCATTTCAATCATAAATTATGTGGGAGAAAAAGGGTCTAAATTCTAAACTGCATATAACTTTAAGATAAGATAGATTAATATGGTTCAAATATTAAAGCTCAGGCAGACATACAGTCTTAACTTCTTTTCAGGAATATCATAATAATCTACAACTATATATAGTTATATTTAAATGTCATTCCTTTACTTACACATGGTTAAAATAGACACAAAAGAAATATCTCTTGAAAACACTACATTATGTACATTCTGAAAAGAATTACATAAATATTTCTTTCATGTCTACAATTTTTAAATTCTATTTTGTTTATATTCATTTTTGTAAGTGTCAATAGCTTTTCTAGGATACAACTTTTCACATCTCCATTATCACATAGATTGCATTTAATTCATAAAATATATATATTATCCTTATATTTAAATCACCAATTTGGTAAATACCATTACAAGTTGAGTGCCTATATCTATATTACACATATATAGATATATATTTATATTTCAAAATATGAAAAGAATGTGTTTACTGTGATGTTGCTTTAAGCCATTTAAAATGTTCTGACTTTGGCTTATGTAACTATTGCTATTTATGGTTCATAAAGGGAGATTTTCATAGGAAACTTAATGTGTAAGGCCACACACAAAAGATGTTAAAATGTGTGCAAAGAATGCCTGGTTAATTTTCAACAGCATAGGTGTGAAATATTCTTCCTTTCCCTTGAGTTTATTGTTTAGCTATCAAATATTTATGACAGAGGCAAGAATAAAGATGAGAAGGCTGCAAAGGATGGGAAATTAAAGGTGTTGAAATAAACTTTATTAATTCTGAAACAAAAGGCAAACTAAACACTGAAACACTTCATAAACTCTTGAGTTAGAGATAGAAATGTATTAAAATCCAAATGTAATAGTAGACTTTCCTTGGTTATAATGTTAGACTATTTAAGGAATATTAATAGAGAAATATGAATCAATGTTTTAACCTTGATATAATCTTTAATTTTATTTTTAGAGAAATAATCATAGAATTTAAGTAAGGCATGGATTACAAAGTTAGTTTACATGTACACATAAAAAAATAGCAACAACTTACACACACACACACCCTTAACTAACCTTTCAATTTGATTTCTCTTGGATATAGCTAGTGATCTTTAGAACATATGACCTTGTATGTCCTTTCTTTAAGTTTCTCTGATACCATTATGTAAAAACCACCAGAGAAATATTTTTTTAGGTCAATGTAAGAAAAATGTTCTCATATAGCTGGGCGTAAGTAAAATAGGCTTCTTTGGAAATTAGTGAGTTTTCTCACATGGAAAACATTCTGACACAACCCGAACTATCACTTGATTGAAAAAATGTAGATAGAAAACAAGTATAATGTGTAAAATTTTCACATTTGCAAAGTTAAAATGTAAAAATAATGAAACTTTGTATTACTCTAACTGAACTTAGTTTAGCTTGTTAGTTTCACTTACCTTTACATAGTCCTTTCTGATCCTTGGTTGTCAGGAAACTTTTGTGCTGCCTTTTATATCTCTAATGCCTCTAATGTTTCTTTTGCTTTTCTGTTTGTATGTCTACTCAGCTCTTCATGCGCATCATTCTCATTTCAAACATGATGTTCACCAGATTAACTAGCTCAGGGGTAGACCATTTTGTTTTTTCTCCTAGAAGCATAGCGACCATTCAGATATACCATTGTACACCATTCTGGAAAGGCAAAACTCTTTTTGCCTGCCTTAAATTTCATACATCTAATTGTCTTATCGCCTCACTGAATTTCTATTTAACTTAGCACCTCTTATCTGTCTTTCAATTTCTCTAGCATCAAGCTAGGTATATGGACTATTCTAAGAGACTTTTAGTCTTTCAAACTTTTCTTTGGGAAGCAAAGGGTGTACTTATTAGATATCCAGGGATCTGTAAGCCTATCTGGGTTTTCTATTTTTCTTTTTCCTCCTGCCTGTAACACTATCCGATATCTAGCTTTATTACCTACTGGGCTTTCTTTCCATTCTTAGCTCTTTCAGACCTCGGCCCAGAAACTAACTTTATCTTTTCTCTGTGTAATGGGAAAATTAGTTCTTACATTTTTATGTATATTTTCTAACTTATTTCTGTGGTATACACTTTATACCCTTGGAATGAGTTAAATAGTGGCCCCAAAGTTATGTCCATATTCCATTCCATGGAACCTAGAAATGTTATCTTATTTGGAAAAAAAAAAAAATCTTCACAGGTGTGATTAAGCCAAAAATCTTGAACAAATGAGATTACCCTGAATTTTCTCAATGGGCCCTAAATGCCTTCATGAGTATATTCATGAGAGAGAAACAGAGAGAGATTAGACAGAAACACACGCAGAGGAGAGGCTATGTGAAGATAGAGGCAAAAATTGGAGTGATTTATCTACAAGTCAAGGAATTCAGGCAGCCACCAGAAACTGTAGGAAGCAATGAACATATTCTGCCCTAGAGACACTGCGGGGTAGTGGTCCCAAAACAAGGTGATTTCAGACTTCTGGTTTTCAGAACTATGAGCAAATACATTTCTATTGTTTAAGCTTTATTTGTGGTAATTTGTTGCATCCACAGGAAAATAATACAGCCTTGATTTCACCAAGGATTGTCTTTTGATAGTCCCAGATAACTAAAGATAATCTTTTAAGTGCGTGCATTTGTGTGTGTAGTGTGTGTGTGTATGTGTGGTGTTTATATATTTCTATTAAATAAAAATTGATTCTCTCTCTTTACTATAATTCCTTTATTTGTTTTCACTCAAGCTGATTCAATTGACTAACCACTAAACTGACTACAGACATGCATATCCCAAGATTATTCTTTATATCAAATATAAAATGAATATTACTTTATTTCTATTCTACTGTACAATGTCCAGGGCATCTTGTGACATACCTCCAAAACTATGCATACTTTACAGTCTAAAAGTTTTAGAAATAAAAATGGTACTATTTTCTGTTTAATATTTCTGACCCACAAAGTAAATATACACATTGCTGGGTTAAATACCCTTTCCTGCACACTCCTTCATGTCTGTATTGTGTTGCTCAAAACATACAAAGGAAACAAATAGTGAAATGAAAGCCATATCTGAATTCTCTATAGCCTAAAGGCAGCATAAGACCCAAATTTTGTAGTGAAAATGCATTATTTTGTTAGAAGGACTATTCTAGTCTTCTTTTTAATGCTTATAGCAAGCTGACGCTTCTCAATTCACACTAAATAGACAAAAGAAACATGTAAAGTGTTATTGTAAAACAAGAAAAATAAGAGAGATAAAAAAAGAGTACCCAATTTCTTATCTATCTAATTTTTATCCCTCCTTTACTTCCATTCCCTTCTCTATGACAACTAAAAGAAACATCTATTAAAAAGTTCCTACCAGAAAAGAACCACTGTGTGAGTAGTGGCTGCTAATTTTTTTTTTCCACAATGGCAGGTCTTCCAGAGGAAGAGTTTGCCTTGATTACTGACAGAAGGATCTTCTTTAGGCAGTGCAAATTTAACTGGATATGGAGCAGGCAAATTGGCAGTTGTGATTGAAAAGAAAAATAATAAAGACTAATTACTGGCTATAAATACAAAAGGCAATGACAGCAGTATTGATATGCTTTTCTTGTTGTTTGCATATTTAAGAATTGTAGCACGAGGTCGCTAATAATGACCATAAATTTAATATGTATACCAGTTGGTTATCACTGATACCATTTTATTAAGTGTACAAAATGACTTAATAGGCTTCAACATAGTAAAAGCATGTGGAGATATCAGCTAAGCCAAAACATCTCAATCATAGAGCTTCTATTAAGGCCCTGCTGAAACAAATCTGAATTTAATTTAAACTCCGCAGGAAAGGTGCTCTTTGCTCTTCAACTGCTGCTTTTGCCTCAACACCAAGGAATGGGGCTTTTTATCAGCCACCTGCTCTTCCACAAAACTGCATAAACTGAAATGGATATTTTGTCTTTTTATTTCTATGATTTTTAATAATCAAGGTTTGTGATCCATAACTGCTGTGGAGATATTGCAAAGAAATAAAAAGTGTAACACCTTCTTCATATTTTGAATCAGCTTAGTGAGATAGGAAGATTTATGAGTAAAAAGCATTAATAATTTATATGTTAGATATTATGAGCAGAAGGGGAGGCCAATGCCATTGCTTCTCCAAGGTTTGTGCTAAGTATTTTTGAATAAGTCAATATGATTTCCAGTGGAACATTCACTTTTAATTAGTTTCTACACTGTATAACACAAACCATTTGTGAGGCAGATTGCAGATTATAGTCTCTTTTTATAAACAAAATAATAATGTCCAAAAAATGTATACCATTTCTTGAGTTAGGATAGACTAAAGAAGACTAAATGGTTGTACGGGCCTGATCAATGTGGTATTTAAAGTATTATTTCAACAAAATCCTCTTAGGTTATGTTGTACTCCTACAATCCTGATCACTAAAGTTAGTTCAGATGACAAAGGGATAGGGAAATGGGGCCAACTTATCTTGAAAAGAACTCTGGACCAGGAATCCATTCTGTTTCTACCACTTATGAGTTGTCCTGTTTATACCTGAATCTCTTTTATTTAGTTTTCAAATTGGAATGCCATAATAGATATTTAAACATGAGTATCACATCCTCAAATGTTATGAGTTGTAAAGTATTTTCCCCCAGAGAAATTTTCAAATTGCTTTAGCAACTTTATCTTGTCTGTGTATTTTAGATTCCATAAACATTTTGTACTAGTATATATTCAATATATTTTGCTGAGTGAATTAAGTCTTATTCTTACTAATACCTTTGGGAGCATACAAAGATGAATAAAAATTAATCCCAACCCTCAATAATATTTAAATATAAAATTGAGATGCTTAAAAATCTCTGTCACTTAAGGATATGATCATATTCAGCTGTATGTTTAGTTGCATTAAATGTGTTGGGTTTTTCAAATACTTATAAATAGATTAGACTATAGCTTAGTCATCATTCTGGTTGTAGAGTGGGGAGATCTTCAAATATCAATGATGACAAATTTAGCTATAGAAGAACAGGAAAAGACTGAATATGTTTGAGTAGGTGAGTTCCATGGTCAATTTTCATAATTTCTTAATAGTATACAACAGAACAGCTTAGACATAATAAATAAATAATGAATAAATAAATAACATAGTATGATAATAGAATATACAAGATTTTAGAACTAGTTTAAATTAGGATGTTCAGGAAGCATGAGGAGAAAGATTATTAAAAGATAAACCTAATATTCTACTTTGAAGAAATAGTAGAACTATGATTAGAAATTGAGATATCTGGAGTTTCTATCTTTTATAAAGGAAAGAGAATTCTGGTTTGAAAATGTCAAATTGACAGTGTCAGATATTTCTAGTAGAGATTTCTATAAGGTTGTTTGAAATAGAACACTAATATACTGATACATGATTAATTTAATAAAAGTAAAAATGGCAGTTTGGGACATAAATGAGTTTATAAAAGAAGGATTTCAATGATTGAAACAGATAAGGCCAGGTAAGAGAACCTTAGTGAGCGTTAATATGTTACAAATTATCTCAGAATCCTTGGGAGATGATTACAGAAGCCTAAGAAAGTAAATATTGTCATTTGATAATGAAAAATATTCTTTGCTTTTGTTTCTGTTGCTTATATCTGATTGCTTGATTTTATTTATTTTCAACTTATTATCAATATGTTAACAGTTTAAATACAGATCTTTTTTTTTCACTCTTAATGAAATTTAATGGGAAAAATTGAAGTGTAGAGCAGTACAAAGAAAAAATGCCATATCCTTTTAGACTAGTGCATGGGTACTCATTAAATAGCCTTAATATTAATGGCCAGGCTCTATTCCCACCCCTAGGTTCTCATTTAATTTGTCTGGCATGGACATAGATGTTAGCACTTTTAATGTATCTTTGAGTTCAAGTATATTTGGAGGTTAAGAAGTACCATAGTCCATAAGGCATGCCTATTGTCATTATTTAGCTATTAAAAAATTAGTTTTATTCAAAGACAATCTTAATAGGAAAATAAGTAATTTTGTTTCTAAGGCAGATTTATATCCAACCCTTATGTACAAAAATCTTAATGTTTTAAAGGCTAAAATGTCCCCCTAGATTAACAATTTTTTCTTAGAGAAACCTGAGTTGCACAGAGTAGTGATAATCTTAACTAACATTTATTGAGGGATTGCTGGGAGGCAGGGGCTATTCTAAGCATTTGCACATATTAAGTGATGTAATTCCACAGTTAACCTATGGGAAAATCCATTCATAGATGAAAAAACTGAGGAAGTTATGTGTTATCTGGTAGATCCAGAATTCCTTTCCATGTTGTACATATCTGGAACCCACCCTCTGAGTTACAAAGAATTTTTGCTTGTTTCATAGCCCTGAAAATCTCCTGACTTCTTTCCTCAATTTTTTCCCACTCGATGATATTGTTGCTTTCTTGAGGCAGAAATTCTTGAGGTTATATGCATATTTGGGTACAAAGAAATACTTTATAGAAGAGAATATAGCAAACAAATGAATAAGTTCGTATTTAATGTTTTTTTTTATTTATACCAAGGGAATCACGGACATACATTACTAATAGAATTAATATTTTTCCTTGATAAATAATATGATAGAGTCTCAATAAATGACTTTAGAGTTAGAAATAATAGATTCATTAAAATTAGAAAATGCTGATTTGTCATATGACAAACTATTTTCCAGTATATTTGTGACTTTTTTGGTCTTAAACATTAATTTTTTTTTTATTTCGGCATATTATGGGGGAACAGATTTTAAGGTTTCAATAAATGCCCCCCACACACAAGTCTGAGTTTCCAGCATGACCATCCCCCAGATGGTGCACATCTCACTCCTTATATATATATATATACCCGCCCCCCTCCCCCCTCCCACCTGCCCAATACCCTATTACTGTAGTACCTATGTGTCCACTTAGGTGCTACTCAGTTAATACCAGTTTGCTGGAGAGGCCTGACACAATGGCTCATGTCTATAATAGCAGCACTTCCAGAGGCCAACACCTGCTTGAGGCCAGGAATTTGCGACCAGTCTATGCGACATAGCGAAACCTGTCTCTATAAAAAGATTTTAAAAATACCCACATATGGTAGACCTGTGGGAGGCTGAGTCAGAAGGTTCACTTGAGCGCAGGAGGTCTGGGTTATAGTGAGCTGTGATCATGCTGTTGGCACCCAACCAGGTTCATTTGCCCACTGCTCAAGAAGCAGCCAATACACTGAGTCAGCATGTTTTACAGCGGAAAAAGAATCTTTATTTTGCATAGCGCTAAGCTCAGAGATGGGAGAAATTTCGCAAATCCGCCTTCCCAAGAACTTGGAGACAGAGTTTTTAAGGACAGTTTAACAGGCAAGGAATCAGGCCATTAGGTTTGTTAATTGGGGCTAAATTATAGGGATGTAGAAATCATCTTCTTGTGTTGTTCCAGTCCCTGGAGTCACAAGCCCAGTTGAGTCAGTTTCTTGGTATGGGAGGGCCAATTGATCCACTGGAATGCAGGGCCTGAAAGATATCTTAAAAACTACCTTCAGGCTTTGAAAAGATGATGTTATCTACAGAGAAAGTTAAGAATCTTTATGGGCACCAGCTGCATAGCACCAGAGTGGCAATTACAGAGGGACAGTTACTAATTATTACCATTATTTTTAGCTAGGCCTGTGTATTATTTTTTGCTAGACCCTTACCACAGTTCTTGCCTTGCACCCCATTATTGAAGGGCACTTTCAATGCCACCGCACTTCACCTTGGACCCGTCTCTAAAACAAACAAATCCGGTACCATTGACAACAAATTCAGCATTCCTGCAAAAATTATTTTGACTAGATCAGCAGCAACTAACAATGCATATACAATATGTGAAGCTATATTAAACCATTTGTTTGTGATAATCGAGGAAATTGTGTGCCAAACCTACCTAATAAAATATTGTTATAGTTTAGGTATGCCAAAGCCAAAATGGCTATAGTGAATTTTTTCTGTTCTAATGTATGTGTCAGATGGGTTTTTAAGAAGTAAAGTCAATTTTAAAAATTAACCAGATCGTAATCAGTTGTTGGGAATTTTGTAGAAAGAGTTTCACACAAGTGGAAAGTGACCCAGTTTGTAATATGTGCCTTGCAACAAATAAACATCTATGTTTTTCAATTAAGTAACTAGGGTACTAGGTTTTTTAATGGGTATTTTTCCTTTTTGGAAACCAGTAAGACCAATAGAAAATGGTAAACATAGCCATCAAAATTTGATTTTGTTTTTCTAACAGAAACACATCTATGATAAATCTGAAATAACAATTCCTTTAGTGATTGCTAAATAATAATTCTTTTAGCAATTGCTTACTGAATTAATGTTAAATTTGCTTTATTCATTGCACTAATTAGTAAGTTGCTTTTGTATTAGACATTTGTTGTTTTTCATTGGCTATTAGGCTGCAGACACTCTTTCTTTTGGAAAAAATCCCCTGCAATAAGAAGTGTCATGTCTTGCCTCTTATCTTAGAAGCTGAAATATACAAATGTTTCCATTTCTTCCTCATGGAAGTAAGGGCCTAAGAAGATAAAATCTTTCTTTATCGGACAAAAACTTCATAACTCTCATAATAGAATGAATGAAATTACCTTTCTTCGGGGAAAAAAAGACTCACAGCTTGTGACTGTGATCTGTTGTGTTCAAGTAAATCACATCAAGGTCTGGGTGTGTTTTGTACAAACGACAATTTACACATAATGTAACAAACTGATCTTGTAAAATAAGTATGAACAAATTTCTCTTCTTAGAAGAATTTTGTCACTTGTAGCTAAAAACCATGACTATAATGTTTACATTTTTAAAGCACAAAAATAAAATCATGTTCCTTTTACTTTATTAAAAAGTCAGGGAAATGTATGATACATTGAAAAATTAGTTTTTCATCCAAAACAGTTTAAGGCAAATGTGCAGTTACCACAGGAGGTTTCAGAAAAATCAATCTAATATTAAATCATAATTGTTAAGAATGTACTGTCAAAAAGTATTAAAGAAATATAAGGTAACATGTCATTCTCTGAGAGTTAATTTGACTATTAAAAATTGACACAAAAATACATTTTAAATATATAAATATATTTAATAAAATTATAAAATAAGATATTTAGTTTAATGTATAAGACTGTTGGGCTTCTGAGATGTTGCTTATAAACCAACATTTTCCATAATCATAAGAATATTAGTTATATTAGTTTATATTTCCTCCTCTAAAATGCTTCAACATTGTTCCAGAAAGCTACATTTCTAAAAGAATTTTTCTGTTTGAATCATAATTACTAAAATATTTTCTTTCAAATGGCAAATAAATTCTTGGTAAATTTTAAAAGTGAAAGCATATACAAGCAGAGAGAAAATTTGTTTGATATAAGTATTCTGTTAAACTGATATCTCAGCAATCTGTACTTCAAATTTTGAAATCATAAAATATATACATAAAATAAAGAGTTTAGTTAAGGAATACATTTCAAAGGAAACTCTCTGCTCGTATATGCTTTCACTTTTAAAATTTACCAAGATATCAGTTTAACAGAATACTTATATCAAACAAATTTTGAATTGACATTTATATAAGCTTAGTTGTTGCCTCTTTCTAGAATAAAGGGAATTTTTATTATTGTTAAAAACATGAATATATGAGGCTTGTGGTTGGTATATTTCTAAGTTGACTCCTATCTTAAAGTATTAGGGCTGCAATAGCAAGTGTCACAGACTGGGTGGTTTAATGAACAAAAATTTATTTTCTCACAATTTTGGAGGCTAGAAGTCTGTGATCAGGGTCAGTTTCTTCATGTTGGCTTGTATAGGGTAGAAAAAATAGTATCTTTTCCTCACCAGTTGCAAGGTTATAACTGATGGCATCAAAAAACAGGTTGACAAGATAAAAGCATATACATTTATTTAATATAAGTTCTAAATGACATGGGAACCTTCAGAAATGAAGAACCAAAGAAATGGGAAATATATGTACTTTTATGGACAGTTGTGCATAAGTATAAGTTGGGAACAAAAGGGTATAACTTAATGTTAAGAAACTGGGGAACTTAGAAAAACCTGTTTGTTTAAATTTTTCTTGTCATCCCTATATGACATTCCTTTCTTCCTGCTATAGGTCAGGACACCTGTCACATGAGAGTTTTCAGGGGAAAAGGAAGGGATAAAGTCAGAGTGAGCTAGATTTTATGCCCTGCTTCAGGGAAGAATGGCAAGAGGAAGATAAATATGGCCTTCCTGCCTCTGCTATTTTTCTAAAGTGCCAAGGTGCCATATTTTGGGTTAGCATGTGATGATCCCATCTTTTTCCTGTTCACGACTTTCCCAAGAAGTTTCACAGTCTACAGACTGCATTGGCAGATTGTCCCATAACACACTGAATCAGCGTTTAAGTTCAGAAATAGATTAATCCAGTTAAAAGGTTAACAGTTGAGTCTTATTTCAGAAGGCAGTGTTACAAGTGGACTTCCATCAAAGTTAGGCCTCTATATGGTATGATCAATCAGTTCTTTAATAAAATACATTCCTATAGAAACAACAACAAAAAAGTTTATGGTTAGAACAAACTACAAACTCAGATTTTGAGTCTAGAGAGTAGCTAGTTGTGAAGACTTCTAGATATTGGGCTATAAGCATCCCAGACAGAGTGAGGATAGGCAATGGCAATCTGATAGAATTTTTCTCGGTTTGTAATTTGCATCAAGTATTCTGGTAAACTTTCTGAACTGTCCGTACAGCAATAGGCACCAAGGTTGCCCATAGATGAGCTATTGTGGTGACTTACCTGAAATCCATATCAAGTCATCCAGTTTTACTTGCAAGGATCCAGGAATAGAACAGTTTACATTTCGGTGGTTCCAAGCCAGAAGGATGGCAGAAAAATTGAAAATATTAGTTTGTATAGTTATATAGTTATAGCTAGATATAGGAGGAAACCAGAAGAGGTCAGGATCCTCTTCAGTTCACAGGTAGACTTTAAAAAAAAAAAAAATCTCAAAAAGTTCATGAAAGAATGAACAGAATTAGACTCTAATGCCCCCAAGGGTATGTTATAGCTTTTCACAAAACATAATTTTTCTTTCTGCAATCACCAGACTTTCATCAAAGATAATAAAACTTATGTGTTTTCAAAATAAGTCTAGTCTTACTAAATTTGGCCTAACTACTTAACATAAGTGCAGCAAGAATAGTGATCAACCACATTGACAGTTTCAGTTAACTTTGCTGGAACTTTTAATAAGGAATCTCAGGTTGAATGTTTGAAAGCTTCTTGAGGCTAAGAAAGTGAAGCCAAATTATCACTATTAAATTTCTTCTGCAATAACTATAGATTTGGGTGAATTTCACTCTTCTTGAGATTCTCAAAATGGTTCGAGGATTCTGGGCTACTAGGATAGCATTCTTTACTCACCTGTAAGGCAATCGTGTAAGGAAACAGGGTATGAGAAACACATGTGCAAAATACCAGGTAAATTTCTTCCCAATGGGTTTTATTCATTTGATAAAGTTAACCATAGTTTCTTAAAGTTGTCGTGTCATATCTGAAAATTTGACATTCGAAGTTAAAGCATTAGTGATATAGCCAATGTTTAAAATTGTTTCTTGTTACAAGGAGAACAAATTCTTATTGTACTTATAGAAATAACTATATTGCCACAAAAATAAGAATACTGATGAATAATTTCCAAATTCTGCAGGGATCACATGGGGAACAAAAAACTGTTACAACTTTGTTTACTAAGGTATATTTTACCAAATTGCTAAAAGTTATGTATAGCTTAAGTCTTTAAAACATTAAAGAACCAGCAATATTTCAAGCAAAATGTCATAAAAAATTATAATTATTAGTTCAATCCTATAAACAATTCTTGTTCTGCTTGATCTCCAGTAGTAGTTTCAAAAACTCGTTAGTTTCTTCATTAGGGTTCTGGATATTCTCACTCAGATCTAGTGCTATGATCTTAGACATTAGAAATCTGTTCTGCAGAGTACTTGTCAAAATCTTTTTTTCATAAATCTTCTTGAAGAAACAATATTGGTCCATACCTGACTGCAAACACTTTCAAAGAATAATTAGAGTAAAACAATGAATATCTGTAGATAGCAAAAGAGTTAACATAGTCATGTTAAAGATCTGATGAGAGTTCATTATAATAATGATGCAATTGGGAAAAAATTTTGTTACTTCTGTGTATTATAATATTTTGATATAATCAAAATTATGACTGATAGTATTATAAATGAACATATCAAATTTGGGAAGATGTTATCCAATTTTTGCAACAATTATATAAATAATATGATTTAAAGAAGTTTAGTATTACTTATTTTTTAAGGATTTTTACAGTGCTTCCTACGTAATTTAACATACCATATAAGTCTAATTTGTTTAACATTTCTTTTACAAAAAGAGAAAATAAAATTATTTTCAGATGTTCCAAAGGCTCATCTGAAAAATCCCAAAGTCAGTTCAAAGTTAAAAACACTCAGGTTAGAATTTGACTTGGGAAAGTTGTCAAACATGTTAAAAGGTTTACAATACTTGATTATATAGGATCACAGGTTGGCGTGAAACAATGACAAAGTGAGCAAAAACTTCAAAGGCAAACAAAAAAGTTACTTAGCTATAAAAGAAAAAGTAGCTCTTTTAATATTGGTAAGACTTATTTTTCTTAAGTAATCAAAGACCTAATAAAGATAGCACAAAGCATGGAAAAATATCTTGTTAAAATACAAAATCTTTGTTTCCTAGTTAGATTATTTGAAAGGTTAAAAAACAAAACAAACAAACAAACAAACAAACAAAAAACCTTTTCATACTTTTGTAATCAACAACAGACCACTATCAACAAGAAAAAAAAGCCCAAAACTAAACATAAAAACCTTTGTCATTGTGGCAAAAAAGAGTAAATTCTAATTTTGTATCAGCATACCATTAATAGTAAGAATACCATTTGATCCAGCAATCCCATTGCTGGGCATCTACCCAAAAGATCCAGTGACACTCTACAAAAAAGACACCTGCACGCGAATGTTTATAGCAGCACAATTCATAATTGCAAGGCTGTGGAAACAGCCCAAGTGCCCATCAATCCAAGAATGGATTAATAAAATGTGGTATATGTATACCATGGAGTACTATTCAGCTCTAAGAAACAATGGTGATATAGCACATCTTATATTTTCCTGGTTAGAGCTGGAACCCATACTACTAAGTGAAGTATCCCAAGAATGGAAAAACAAGCACCAGATATATTCTCCAGCAAACTGGTATTAACTGAGTAGCACCTAAGTGGACACATAGATGCTACAGTAATAGGGTATTGGGCAGGTGGGAGGGGGGAGGGGGGCGGGTTTATACATACATAATGAGTGAGATGTGCACCATCTGGGGGATGGTCATGATGGAGACTCAGACTTTTGGGGGGAGGGGGGGAAATGGGCATTTATTGAAACCTTAAAATCTGTACCCCCATAATATGCCAAAAAAAAATAGTAAGAATATTTTTTAAAAACCCTTATAAATAAATAAATCCACCAAATTTAGCCAGCTTTGACTATACAAGACATTTTTTTCAAGATTTCTTTTTCACAAACTTTTTACAATATTTTTCCATCAGCTTTGCCTTTCTCTTATGTTTTTCTGCCTCATTATGAAACAACCATTCTACTTCAATACAGAATTAATTACCCCTTTTTCCTTTAACAAAACACTACATCCTCATGCCTTATAATTTTATTACTAAAAATATATCTTATTTTCCTTGCATATTTTGTATACAGAATTGTCTCCTTTATAATTTACAGTGGTTTTAATTCCATATAGCAATTAGAATATTTAACCCTTAGTCATCTTCATTTCTAGTGAAAACTTAGAAGTAAATGATTATGATCTATTATACCAGTATTTTATAGATTAGCACTATTTCATAATTTCTAGAAACACATGCTTTCTCATAATATAATTTTTCATGTATATTAATAGACTCAAAATATTTTATCTTTCTGAAAACTTTAATAACCCCAAAATAGAAAAACTCATGTTCAGCAATTAATGTTTCAATATTTTATATTATGTATAAATGACCCACACATTTAATTAATATCTATTACTTAATTTAAGTTAGCATAACTTTAGAATTACACTTGTCAAAAGTATTTGAAAACTCTTTTTAAGCATAATTATATTTGAAAATTTCACTTATAAACTTTTAGCCCAGTTATATCTGATTTAACTCAATTATCCTCATTAGAGAACAAGTTTAAATAATTAGAGAACAAGATTAAATAATGAGATTAGAAAATCTCATTAGACATTAAGAATAGCTAGCCATTATTTTATTTTTTTAGTTGATATGTCAACTAAATATAATAAATATTCCAGAAGCAAAGAAACTAAAAGTTAAACATGGTCTCTCCTCTTTACCTTTTTTTAACTTCTGCATAGCAATAAATTCATTTTTCTTTTTATGTATTTTGTTTTTAGGTTGGATTTACAGGTTTATAGCCTTAAACATCTAGTAGAGATAACATAAACTTGTTTGACTAGTTAAGCTAGTAGAAAAAATGTTATCCGCATTATATTTAGTGATAATTCTGAAGACATTTCTGTTTTTATTTTACCAACAATTTTAAAACTACTTTTATTTATCAAATTTATCTCAGAGCACGTGAACTTAAAACAAAACACTTGGGTTAGTCTCTATATGTCAGAAAGTTTCAGGAATACTTATTTTACATAAATACTCCTTTAAGCCAATTTGAGCAGAACTTTTAAAAAAGATTTTATAAATTAATTTGCTAACACCATCTAGAGGTAGAAAAATATCACACAGACATAACTACAAATATGCATATAAAAACATATAAACATAAAAACAAATCCAAAGATCTTATAGCTTTTATTCTAAAATTTTAGTCATGACTCATTAAAATATAGTAATACAAACTTACTGGTTTATATCCACTTATGTTTTTATCCAAGTTGTGTTTCTTACAAAATGGGATAAGTTAAGGTTACCTGCTCACATGGCTAAAGGTTTTTACTAATATTTGTGAAAAAGTCTTCTAAGCATTTTCATTTACCCAATTTCCAATATTTCTTTTGATGGGAGTACTTTCCTGAAGTTTGTATTCTCAAAAGATAACTGTCAAGTTCTAGAGGAGACAGTAGAAAATTAACATATTAAATGCAAAAAGAAGGGATCCAAGTTTCTCTAATGAGTTTTGTGGCATATTTGCCTATTTTCAGAGGTCAATCTTATGGAGACTGTGACCTAAGTTTTAGGCAAGTGACTGAGTAGACCTGTCTAGCAGCTATCTTTCCTCAAAGTCCATTTAAGTGGACAAAACATCCATCTGTTTCCAAATGTTTTTTTTTGTTTGTTTGTTTTTTTCTTTTTAGCTTCAGGTGGCTACTTTTGGAGGACTCTTGAGTCCTGTGAAAGCAGAGAGCCCAAAGTTCAAGTGACTGAGAGACTAGAGTGGAAAAATGTCTGGTAGGGTGGACAGAGGGATACATGAGGTAAGGATTGAAGGGGAACATATCAAGGGTTCAAAGAAACTTAAGGGAAGATCAAAGGTGACAAAAAGAGGAAATACAAGCAGAAGTAAATGGAAAGAAGTTCTAGAGGAGCCAGTTTGGGAAAAACATAAGTTTCCCAAAGAGGCCAGTGAAATCCCATATTATCCTTGACAAAAGTCATGCCAAAAAGAAAAGAAGTAGACAAGAGGGGGCAAAACATATAGCTAGCAGGAGTTTGAGAAGAGGGTTTCAGTACACCGAGAAGTACCCATGCAAAAAGCAGGATCCAGTAGAGAAAGCAGAGAGGCCTCAGAAATATATATAAATCACCTGAATATCAGCTTTCAATTAAGTCAATTTCTGACCATACAGCTCTTAAAAAGTCTTTTCAAGTATCTTATTGTCAAATTTCAGCTGGGTCAAACAACAAATATTCCTGAAAGTATTAAATTCCTTTTTTTAAAACAAAAAGTACTTATCAAATGACTCAGAGTCAAAACTAATAAGCCAGATTTAACTGTGGACAAAAGAGATATCCTCAAACATGATGCAAAAAAGTTGAATCCCTCCTATATATGTATCCAAATTTCCTCTGCTTATATGGACACTAGTCATATTGAATAAGGACCAACTCTAATGATGTCATTTTAACTTAATGACTTCTTTAAATACCCTGTCTCAAAATACGGGGACTGGAAATTAGCATGTCAACATATGAACATATGAATTTTGGGGAGATGCAATTCAGTCTATAAAAGTTCCCAACATTCTTTATCTGCCCCATGTACATTCTCTCTGTTATTCGTCCCTCTTGAATGTGGGTGAGGACATAGAAAATGATGGAATAATATTCTTTTGATTAGATTACTAATCAGTGGACTTTAATAAAAAAGAAATTTTTCTGGGTGCACCTGAATTAATCAGGCAAGGTCTCTAAAGTAGCAGAGAGAAGCTCTTCTGCTTTTCTCAAAAAGAAACAAACTGCCAAGTATTAGCAGACTCTGTGGAGAGGGTCACGTGGCAGCTTCTTGACGCTGAGAGTAGTTCCTAGGTAATAGCTACAAGAAAATAGGACCTCAGGCACAGGGCCACAAGGGAAAGCCTTCTGATAACAACCATGTGATAGTGGAAGACTGGAGCCTCAGATGAAATCAAAGCCCTGCTTTCAGCTTGATAAGAACCAGCTAATCTATATTCAAACCCTGTCCCACAAAAACTGTGCGATATCAATTTGTGTTACTTTAAGACGCTAAATTTATGCAATTTGTTGTACAGGAATAGAAAACTAATTCAAGATCAAATAAAACACACATTCATTGTCCATAATATTTTTTGTTGTAATTGATCCATTGTCTATCAATAATAGATATTTAAAATTTGATTACATTGTTGCAGATGTGCCATCTCAGACACCTGAGAATCTCAAGAAAGACACTAAATACTTTAGTCTCAAATTTTGTTTTCAAAAGGAAAAAAATATTGTGTACTTGTGTTAATCTAAAATTATGAAATAAACAGATGTAGAGTACTATATTTGAAACTTTGCTCTTTATTGAAATCAATTTTTATCAGATGTTGTAAAACCATTCAAAAGAGAAGTAAATATGGATAAAACATATGAAACTATACAAAGGGAAATATAAAATAGAAGTGTTAATTAAAATTATAATGGTATCATAAATACATTAAGGTAACTAAGAAGTAAAATTTGAAGGTTCATGAGGCCAGTTAAGATAAGACAGAGGGATATGATTTAAATGTTACATATGAATTATTTTTAAAACATAATGTGAGAATCCAATCAATAATAATGTGAAGTAAATATTAACATAAAGTTGAAGTTTTAGGAAAACAGTTTTTTTGACTTTTTTATCCACCGTGTCTTAGAAAGTGGATTCAATATGGGATTTTTTTCTGCTAGTCAAGTAATGGAATAAATATGACCACATACATTCTCAGAGAAAAACAATACTCTCCATTCTGCTTCTTTAAGTAATAATTTTATAAAATATGAAATTACTTTTTCTCTCATGTTCAGAAAACAACTCTATCATATAACATATGCATTTTTGAGTTGACATATATCAGCATCATATAGAAGACTTAGTATTCAATCATTCACCTTTTATGTTTTTGTGAGATTCTTCTCTATTGTGAGTACACTTTAAGTCCCTGGCATGATCTGCTGTGGGTAAAGCCACTTTATTCTTGCTAGATTACTAAAACTCACCCCACATTTTCCTCTAGCCACACCAAGTCAGAGAGTTCATCTATACATTGAGGTACAGCGATATTTCATAGCTTCTGACTCAGTTATTCAAATCTCTCACCAGCCATAACAATGAGCTACTATCATTATGCTATAAGAACATATCTCTGTATTCCAACCTCTCAAAAATAATTATATTTTTAAGAAGTGCCTACATTATTTGAACCTTATTCCTGAGGTATTTGTTTTGTGAAGGTGTGGTGTTTTTTCTTTGCAATGTAATGTTAAATTTTTTGGATTTTATTTTTAACCTTAATGCATTTGTCAGAGATAACTGGTAATAATAATGTAGTTTACTATGATGTTTTAGAATTTAAAATTTTAAAAAGGTATCACATAAACATTATAGAATTTTAACATTATTTAAAATATTACAATGAACATGTATGAAGGAATTATGCATGATTAAATATATCAAGCTATCCACTTATATTATTCAAGTCCTCAATTTTCCTCATTAATTTTTTTGTCAAAGACATAAATTTATATTTTTCTACATTAATTGTGATCTTTAAAATTTTTTCTTGGTTGTAAAGAGTATTATATGAATAATAATATTCTGCTATGTTAGCTAACACTTCTTTTCTCTTTTATGACCTTGTTCTTACATGGTTTTGCCCCTTTCAAAGTAAAACACTATCTCAAGTAAAAGCTTTTATAATCAAACTATAAAATATTAGCCTTTGGACTTTAAGTCCAAAGCCTAGACAAAAAAAATAAAATATAATAACAGATATGTGGCAAAGAAAATATGTAAAGGTGGGAGTGGTTTTCTCCTGATAATAGAAGATAAAGATTCTCCGGACTGGAAGAGGGAAAAGGATTGAGTAGAAATCAAGAGATATATTCTCTTGATCTGCTCTGTATCTTAAATAAGGGACTCTGAACATTTAAGTTTTATTCTAGTGGGTGAAAGGATACATATTGAAAACTTTCAATGTGTTTCAGGTACCTTAGAGAAGATGGTCAATCTACTTCAGGTACAAAGGAGGAACAAGAGCATACTGATGCCTGCAGTAGTGGAAGATGCAGCTCCATTTATTGCTTGGGCAGATTACTTGGCCCCACATCACCTCACAGAGTTTCTCTATATCCACTGTTGACCCAAGTCGACATGTGGAGCATGTGCAGAAACTAGAAGCTCATGTCCAAAGGTGATCTTTTTCCCATTAGTATACATTAGCATAATAAAAATCACACCCACCAGTACCATGACAGTTTATAAATTCCATGACAACCACTGGAAGTTACCCTATAAGGATAAAATTGGGGAGGGCCCTTAGCTCTAAGAACTTTTCACTCTTTCCCCAGGAATATAATGACTATTCTGCCTACCATTTAATATATCATGAGGTGTAGACATAAAAGTAGAAGGGTGGTAAAACCCTTGTGGTCTTCTCACCTTCAGAGATAGACCCATTTCCCTTCAGGAAATGTATTTTTGCTTTCTATCCTGCAAAGCCTGCAATCAAAGCTGCTTGTGTAGAAGTGCTAAGAGTCTGTCATCACTCCTTTGCACTGGCCCTTGCCTGTGATTTTTCTAATCAAGGAGCCAAAGAACCAGGAGAACACCCCTCAGAAATCAACCCTGACAATCTCATGACCCTTGTTTAGACAATTCTGTTGAGCCATCTTCTGTGGTTTAAGATACTAGAAGACAAACAGCAAAGCACATTTTTCTGCCCTTTTGATTACTGGCTTCCACAGGAATGCAGATTTTTTTTTTTTATTTCATCATATTATGGAGGTACAAATATTGTTAGGGTTACAAATATTGCTCCTGCCCCCACCCTCCCCCTGAAATGTCCAATCCCCTGGTGGTGTGCATCACACACGGTATGGAAACATACATCCCTTTCCTCCTCCCCACTCCTGCCTGTCCACCACCTGCTAAAAGTTTGGGTTTTTTTTAACATTTTGGTTACATTATATATCTTTGCCTCTCCCTAAGAAGGATTAGAGTTATGCCCTCTGCCTCCAAAATGCTCATCCCATCCCTGAGATTGGGTCCCCCCCACACCACCGAATCTCTGGTGGGTATTGCCACCATTTGAAAACCGAAGTTTAAATCAGTCAGTACCAATTTGATGGCGAGTTTTAATGCCCCCAAATGGTAGAATGTTTTAAAGACATAACTTGTACAACATTCCATTGCCCTTTTGTAGACCTTTACCTCTGTTACATATTGATTACATTTAAATTATATCTAAACTATATTGACTATTTTTATTTCAGTTTTTTAAATTTCTGTTTTATTTATATAAGTAGCACATGGATATAATCTTGATATAAAAATTAAGTAGTACAAATAAAATTAATGTTACCCATGGATTAGCCTCAATTCCCAAAACATTCTCCTTCACAGAAGGTTAGTATTATATTCAATGAGGAGTTATGGTATCTAGATATTTTTATTTATATTTAAAATTTTACATGTGCATATTTACATGTATACACATCCACGAAGAGTTTTGATTTGTCAATATTTCCCCTAAATGAGAGAAAACAATACAAAATTTTCAACTCCATTTTGTCACTTAATACAACTTTAAAATTTTTCATGTCAGTTCATAGACTTTTACACATTTTCAACGTAATACCTTGTACTTCTTAGTATAGATGTTAAATAACAATTTCATACTCATAAGCATTAGATTGTCTCTAATGTTTTACTTTACATATAATTATGCAAAGAATATCCTTTACTAAGTTTGTTTTCATCTCTACACATCTGTCCATTTACCATTATTATCACAACATATTAATATAATACAGTGACCAACAGACAGTAAGTAAAACAGAGCCCAAATTATCAAAATCTTTGGAATGGTCAAAACATTTAATGTATTAACAAAGCATTAAATATTTATTTAAATATGACATGTGCTTTATAAAAATTACTAGCCAGTAATAAATAAAACATCAACAGTATTATAGAGATTCTAATTGAAAGCACTCTTGGATGTCTAAATGATTGAAGTGATTTTTTGATAGTAATGTGATAGAATTGGATTCTATGTATTCATATTTTTAAATGCAACTTGATTTCTTGAACCACAAATTTATTTTTCTTCAAAATACAGGGAAACAATTATTTTAAGAGGTTCCATGTATGAACCAGAGTCTCCTAGCCTTTAAAAACGTTGATGGTAATTTTCAATATCATCTAAAGGTAAGCAGAAGTGCATACAGGGGTCTATTTTTGATAATGAGAAGCCATAGTTTAAATATTGATCCTATAGAAGAAGGCAGAAAATCCTAGACATAGTTAAGATAAACATAATGCAAGTGCTAATAGAGGAAGACGCCGTTTTCAGTTGACATTTTCTAACTTTTGATTTCCTAGGTTTTCTAGTTAGTGCCTTAAAATATGTGGTTTGAGCATTTTGACAGGGGAATATAAATTAGTTGTGAACTACTGTTGGCTTCTATGAATGACACAATTGACCCTAGGCATGGCTAATTGGGACACATACCCTTGCGCTCCAAGCAGCAGACATCCTGACAGAGGTTCCAAAAGGCCAATCAGAGTAATAAAAAATGTGGATGGGGAAGCCCTTTGAGGTGAAAAAACAAAGGAAAAAGAAATCCAGGATAGGAGCTCATTCACATTTAATCAATACAAACCTCCTCCTTTCTTACCAATTAAATTTAGTACACCAGTTGTATCCTTCTCACATCCTGTTTTGCTTAACGGTTGCCTTTTCCTGGTTTATCTTTGTCTTCAAGGATTTTCCTCTTTAGCCATTTTAGGAATATTTCAGTGAATTGGAGAGGAGGGGTATCAGAATTTAGTTTGGGAGATCGGTTGTGAGTTATATCTCTGATTTGTTCATTATAATTTTCTCAAGGTTCCATGAGATGACATTGCCCTTAAGTTTAGTTTCAAAAAGTCCTTGACTATGTCAGCAATGCCAAAGTAATCAGTCAAATCCAACCGTCTTAAATATTTAGCTTAGGGTATAATTAGTAGGACATTCAGTATTGTGTTGTAACTTGGGTATGAGGAAAATATTTTCAGTGAGATCAATTCCAATCCAGATAAGAAATCACTTCGATAACATAATACTCCAGCCATTTTTTAAAGATTGATTCAGAGATTCCATTATTCTGCTTGGGTTGCCATAATAGAACACCACAGATCAAGTGGCTTAAAGCATAGAAATTTATTTTCTCACAATTCTGAAACTTAAAACTGCAAAATCAAAGTGCCAGCAGTATTGGTTTAAGATGGTATTTTCTCTTTGACTTGTAGACAGATATGTTTTGGCCGTGTACTCACATTGCCTTTTCTCCATGCATGCAGAAAGAGAAAGAATCCTGGAGTCTCTTTCTTTTCTTATGAGGACATCAGTGCTGTCTAATTCCATTCTTATGAGCTCATTTAACCTTAATTTCCTCCCTTAAGGACCTATCTTCAAATATAGCCACATTGGAGTCAGGGTTTCAACACATGAATTCTGGGGAAAGACAATTCAATCAATAATAGAGGTGAGACTAAAAATAATTTACATTTTTTTTAATTTTTGAGACAGAATCTCATTCTGTTTCCCAGGCTGCGGTGCACTTACTTCAGTGTAATCTTGAACTTCTGGGCTCAAGTGATCCTCCTCCCTCAGTCTCCTGGGTAACTAGGACTACAGGTGCGCACCATCACATCCAGCTAACTTTTAAAAAATAATTTTTGGTAGAGATGGGGTCCTTCTGTGCTACCCAGGTTGGTCTCAAACTCCTGACCTCAAGTGATCTAGGCTTCCCAAATGCTGAGATTACAGATGTGAGCCAGCACACCCAGCCAAAACATTTTATAATTGTTATATGATCGCCCCAACAACTCAGACTGGGGGACAGTAATGACCACAACAGTGCCATGAAAGCCTCAGTAAAGTCTTTGTAAACTGATCTTTATTCTAAATAGAATTAGTTTATTGACTGCTTTGGTCTTATTGATCCATAGTCCAAATTTGTCTACTATCATTAAACTTATACCCACATTAACTCCTTAAAAGTAATATTTACTTCTACAAACTTAAAACTTATCAAGTCAAATGCACAAAAGCTTCTATATAGCATAATGGTAATAACAGTAATGCTTCTCAGCTGGATGCTGCTATAATCTCCAGGTAATAGACATAGTCATCAAAAATTATTACTCTTGGAAAAAAATTAACTGTATCAATATCCTTTAAATGAAATGCATACTATAAGAAAGTTCTAATTTCTTTTCATTAGTCGAACATCCAATTTTCTAATTAAAAAGTAACCTTTTCCTATTACTAATATAGCTTACACTATTATTATCTCTTAGAATAGGCTTTGCAATTTTCTTTTTCTTGGGTTTACTATGATCCCTTCATCAAACTTAATGTATTTTCTATTTAAATTTTCAACAAAATATGCTAATATTTATCTGCAAGGTTAACTAGTCTCACATTTAAGAAAATACAAAAATATTTATGCAAATGCTTTATTTTTTTTACTATTTTAAACATAGTGATGTTTCAGCTGAGAGTTTAACATTACATCTCCACTAGTTATATTACATTTTCCATAAATCCTACTTTGTAATGCTTCTCTATTTAGATTTTAATAATAATGTAAATCTTATCTTCACAGTGATGATAGTGGACTATCAAGTACTTCTTTAGCAGTAAAGTTTATAATTTTTTTTTCCAAAAATAATTCACTATTGAAATGGATTTTTAACTTCTGCCTAACTCTAACCAGACTGCCAGTGGAGAGAATAAAGCTGTGACAGGTGTCAAAGAGAGTAATCATCTGCTGTTGAACCACTGACATATACCATTAAATTTGGGGCATGATGGTTAAGAGCTGTCTCTAGAGGTAGATCACCTGGACTTTAATTCTGGGTCTTGCAATTATATCTGGCCTCTCTGTAAACACAGGTCCCACGTCCAAGGATTCATCCAGCTACAGAAGGAAAACATTTGAAAAAAATGTGCATCTACTGCACATATGTACTTTTTTGCTTGGCATTATTCCCTAAACAATACATTATTAACAGCTATTTATATAGCATTTATATTGTATTAGATATTGTAAGTAGTCTAGAGATGATATGGGGGATATGTATAGGCTATATGTAAATACTACACCTTTTCATATAAGGGAATTGAGCCTCAGAAGATTTTGGTGTGGGACCAATCCCTCATGAATACTGAGGGAGAGCATTAACTGTGTATCCTGGGATGAATTTGTCTTCTCCTTCATAAAAGATATTGATATATAAAGAGAGGACCTGTGTTTGGGACTTTATTGTTATGAGATATATCAGCTCTCTTGTGACCATGATGAAAGCCTGAAGATGAAAACATAAAATGTTGACCAAAATCTCCCCTTTGCACAACTCATCATTTTATAAATGCTACCCCATTGTCACCAGGAATCATTGAAAGACACAGACATTTCACCATTTTGGAATCGAAAACTTACTCTGCTGTTTCTACCTGCAAATTGCCCCCAAAACTTTGCCAAATTATTATATATCTTCATTTTCAATTTAAAACATGGTCAATATTTGTGTCTATTAGGTACATTGTATGTTACAGACTGGAGGACACATACTCATGTATGGTCCTTACGGGTGTCATGGACCCTTAAACTTACCCCTATTCAGTTATAGTGTTTGAACTAGGATATGGTGGAGGGAGAGGGGCTATGAGAGGAAAGAAGATGGAAAGGGAGGGAGAAGGAAGAGGAAGATTAGATTGGGAAAAAAAAAAGTCTAATCATGCAAATACACTATTGTTGAATTTTGCTTAGGGCAAGCCTTGAAAAAAGCTATCAGCTAGGAAATTCATTAAAAGTAGCCTGAATTCCCTTAATACATATTTTTAAATTGAGGAAATAGTAGAGAGCATATAAAATAGATACAATATTCTGACTTCAGTAATTACAAGTTGATTTGTCCTTTGAGATTAAAGTTGTTTTCTCCTACTTTCATTTATAATAAAAGCTTATTTTTATGACATTTAACAAAATGCAATTATCATTAATTCCTTGAAAAAAAATTAGAAGTAATTAATCCAGTTTAAGACAGATATCTTATCTTAATGTCTTAATGTAAATATGAGTTTCAATTTCAAAAATTAAAAAACAAATTCAGAACTCATTTTTCCATTGCTAAAGGAAAATAATCACTATTACCTAGATATCAGTTTAAAAAGGAACAAAATATATATGGAGTTATTAATTAATAAAATGTATTATAAATATTACATTGATTATTTAATATTTTCATTAAATTGCATGTATGAAGTACAATTTTATATATAATTATGAATACTAGTGTTTCTAAGGTTATAGCACATGCCATGTGCCATTCTTCAATAGCTTTTGCTCTATACATAATTGAGAAGAGTATGTTGTGATGGGAAAATGGGAGAACCTATAACCAGATCCAGGTTTTAGTTACTATTCCTTCATCTATTAACTGCATGGTACGATTAGACAAGTCAACATAGCCAATTGGGATCTCTGTTTTATAAAACTACTGACAGTAATGCTCATTCAATGTCCTAGTCAGTTTGGGCTGCTAAAGCAAAGTGCCATGGACTAGGTTGGCTTATAAACAATGGAGATTTATTTTTCACAGTTCTGGAGGCCAGAAGTCCCAGATAAGGGTACCAGAATTGTCAGGTTCTGATAAAGTCCATTTTATAGATTATATACTGTCTTCTGGCATTCTTACATGACAAGAAGAGAGTGAGAGCTCTTTTGGATCTATATTATAATGGCACTATTTCCATTCATGAAGGCTCCACCCATATGACCTAATTACCTCTTAAATACCCCACCTTCTATTATCATCACAATGGGGGTTAAGATTTGTGGAGGGAATTAAACATTTAGTCCATTGCATTCAATAAAATATGAGAATGCAAGATAGGTGAAAGTAATTACTAGATTTCTAACATCCAAATAATATTGATTTCCTTTCCTCTTTCCATTAGATCATATTATCCTGAGATACTGATACCTCTAAACATGGACTATTCCTTCCCCCCTTATTTTTAGTTATCACTAAAGAAGAAAAAGGAAACCTGTTACAGATTTTGTGCCTACCATTATATGCAAAGCTTTAAACATTATAACCTGTCTAAGTCACTCAGCATACTTAAAAGAAAAACATTTTTCCTACCCATTAACTGAGATCTAAAAATTTAATGAAATTTCTCAGTTTAGCCAAAATGATCAAAGTAAGATTCACTCCAACCATTTAATTTCAATTCTAGCATCTGCAATTTACAATGCTTTATTGTCCAAGCAATCAATCTTTTGCTCTCTAAAGAAGAAAGAAAATAGGGGTGGATAATTATATCAGAGTAAACAGGATTAAAATTTATGGATATAGTATAATTTGAGAGAGAAAGAGGATATCAATGAGTAAATGAAAATGAAGAATTTTCTATCAGAAGTGCCATATTTTATGTATTTCAAATGATCTAGGAATATTAAACTTGATGTAGAAATTGCATACCTTGGAAACCATTCTTTTTTTAAATTTCAGAATATCATGGGGGTACAATCATTAAGGTTACATACATTGCCCTTGTCTCCCCTCCCTCCTCGAGGCAGAGCTTCAAGCACACCATCCCCCAGACGGTGTGCATCACACTCACTATGTATGTATATACCGATCCCCACTCCCCCCTTCCACCTGCCCCACATCCAACAAATGTTTGTTTCTCTTTTTTTCTTAACATTTTGGTTACATTTTATATCTTTGCCTCTCCCTAGCAAGGGTTAGAGGTATGCCCTTCCCTGACACAATGTTCACCACATCCCACAAATGTGGGACTACCCCTTCAACCCCCGAATCCCTGGTGAATACCACCCTTTGAGCACCATAGGGTTAATAATCAGTCAGTACCAATTTGATGGCTAGTATATATGGAGCCCATTATTCTGATCTTGTGTCACCTCACTTTGGATAATGGGCTTAAACTCAATCCAGGATAATATAAGCGGTGCTAGCTCACTGTCGTTTCTTAGAATTGAGTAATATTCCATTGTAAACATATACCATTCAACCCAGCAGTAGCATTATTAGGCATCTACCCAAAAGAGTATAAGACATTCTATTATAAAGACATCTGCACCCGAATGTTTATGGCAACGCAATTCACTATAGCAAGGACATGGAAACAACCCAAATGTCCATCAATTCATGAATGGAAACCATTCTTTTGAATAGATTATGGGAACAATGGAGTGGATATTTCTTGGTATCAAAATAACATGAAAAGCCTCACTACCCTGTAGGAATCTAGCTTGATGTTATCAATAAAATTCAATAGTTATTTTATCCTTAAAATATTAGTAAATGGACTAATTACTTTGATAATAGTAATAGCTACTGCCCACTTCTCTAATAAACCTTAATTTGGAGGAAATTAAAGTAGGACTACTAGAAAGATATTGTACTTTTTCCATATTTACAACAAAATTTCTCCAGCTGTTTTTAAAATAACTCTAAAAGGGTTTAAATTTATTGCTTTTCAAAGGATTTTCAAAACATTTTTCCATGAAAGGAGTGTATTGCTAAATACATTTAGGGAAGTTTTATTGTCTTCAATTAATTGAAACACTTTTAACTTAGTAACTTTTAAATCATCAATTATTTGTGCAGATTTTTTCACATACATAAAATTAGTTACTGTCTTATTTCTGATAATAAATATAACATAAATACATGAGAGAATATGGAAAATGGAAATACAGAAATTCTATGCAATTTAAATAAACAGATTATATGCCTACACTCAAAAGCTAAAATTATTACATTTCTATGAAAAAGATAGGAGAATATAATTATGACCATGAGTTAAGCAAAAATTTTTTAGGATAGGATACAAAAAACATAAACCATAAAAGATCAAAAAAGGATGAATTAGATATCATTAAAATTTAAAACTTCTGCCCTTCAAAAAAATGATGAAGAAAATTAAAAGGGAATTAGACTCAGAGAAAATATTAATGGTATACATATTTAAAAAAACATATTAACATTTTAAAATATAAAATCTTGGAAAATAATTACTATTATATTTATTATTGCTTTTATAAGTAATATACCATTGATAATGGAACATCATTTTATTTTAGTGAGATATTTCATAACTTTATATTAAACCTACATTTAATGATAACTAATACAAATTATGTCATACAATTAGTAATACAAAATAGCACAAATTCAATTAGAATTATGTTTGAAAAAATTTAGATTTAAAAGTGAATACCTCAAATTTCAGATGTTGTTAGATATTGGCTGATTAGACACTTGAAATAATTTATTCCGATATTTGAGTTAAGTCATATTTTTCACAATCATGGAATTTCTAGGAAGAAAAGAGAGTGAAGGAGGGAAGTGGGAAGTAGAAAATTAGAAAAATAGAAAAATAGTGTTTATTAATTTTCCAATGAGTTCTCAGTGTTTGTAGGCAGTAGTTAATTGAAAGATTTCCAATGGTGTCAAAGGAAATAACATGTCATTTTGACACAAGGTTGTTAATGAAGTCCACCTTTTTAATTAATCCCCTGAATGTTGATGATTGCAAACACTAATATTTTAGTGTTTTTTTAATCTTAGATATGAACAATGTGCTATAATGAAATTTAATTTAACTCCAACACTAAATTAAAAAAAACATTTTTTAATATCAACACTAAACATGTAAAATTATTTGTTAGATGTGTACAAATTCAATTAAGACCCACGAAACACAGTGAAGGTGCCATCTGGAGGAAACCTTCTGATCATTCAGATTTGCGCCTTAAATGAATTAATCATTGCCTGGATTGACATTTAGCTTGCAGGACAAGAACTCAGTCTCATCACCATCTAAGAGCTGTTTCAACTGGGCAATGTTAATTTCTACTGGTGCAGCTAAGAAGGACTAAGAAGAGAATTTGAAAGATAGCTATGAGCTACAACTTACAGGATATTAGAAAGGTGAGACAATCTGACTAATTCATACTTAATTTTTAAATAAGATACATTAGAAAACAAATAATCAGATATTGATCTTACAACAAAACAAAAAAGAAAGAAAAAAAGAAATATAACTTAACAAATCAGAAAAAGAAGCTACCAGGCTCTAACGATTGGAAATCATTAATAGCAAAATTTGCCAGGTACTTATAAAGCTAGGGCTGCAAGGAACCCTGCTCTGGGACAGGGACTAAGTGGGCACAGCCTTTGTCTGCTTCACAATGTGTATAGAATTTATCTATCTCTTATTCTGAAGGATTTAGATTTTTTTCTGATTGAGTTGATATGTTAAACTACTCTATGGTCATGCTGTGCAGAAACTCAAGTTATCATTTTAGGGACGAGGTGTTAATATCAATTTTCTTTATATTTAACATAAGCTGTTGTTCCTATATATGCAAGTCTATTTTCTTCTTTGAGAAAAGGATTTTACAGTTTTATTAAATTAGCATCATTTCTAAAAATTCATAATTCACTACTTTAAGGTAATTTGGACATCTCTCTCTTGATTTCACAATTCTTATTTCAAGGGGAAATCTTTCTTACCTTCCTTCCTAGACCTAATGGAGCCTGTGCTATTTGCCTCTTGGATGATCTAACAGTTTAATAATCACAAAAGCAAAATCATATGTGGCTTTTGGAAGTATGTATTAATTAATTGTTAATTAATTGTTAATTAATTTTCTATTGCTACATAATAAATTACCACAAATTTAGCAGCTTACAAAAATTTTTTTTTACTATTTCACAGTTCTGTAGGTCAGATGTTCAGGTGGGTTTGGTTGGTTTCTCTGGTCAGTATCTCAGACGACCTAGGCTCTCCTCTGGAGGCCCAAAGGAAAAATCCACTTTAAGCTCAGACACGGTGTTAGCAGAATCCAATATTAGCCGCTGTAGAGAAGGCAAAATTTTACCTCTTCTCTCTTAGGGTCTTAGGTTGGACCTGAGAATTAAATTGACATAAAACAAATTCACAGGTGAAAAGCATACAAATTTATGTACGTTTTACATGACAAGGGAACCTTCATAAGGCAATGAGGACCCAAAGAAATGTCACAACCCAAATGCTTTTTATTAGGTTTGAACAAAGAGAAGCAATTGTGGAAAATAACTAAATATGTGAGGAATTCAAAGGAATATAAGAATTATTTGACATGTTCTATTTGTACAGAATTCTCTTGGTTGTGACTCCCCATTGAGGAATTTATCTATTCTCTTAGTATAGGGAGGACATGGTCACACTAGAGATTTTATTTCCATTTTGCAGTGGGTAAAAAGGAGATTAGAATGCCCTTATTGCATCTGCTGTTTCTCAAGTGTCTTTAGCTCAAAGTTGTCTATATTTTGGGGTGGTAGATTTTGCCACAGTGATAAGTCTAAAGTCTCTGCTGCCTTGCTGGCTATTGAAGGCCACTCGCTGTTCCTTTAGACTACTCCTAAGAGACCTTCTTCTCATGTGACCTCTACCATCTTCAAATCAGAAATTGTGCATCAGGTTTTTCTCACAATTGGCGATCTCTCTGGCTTTCCATTTTGCCATCACCCAGAGAAAGTTCTCTGCTTTTAAAATGACTCGTGATTAAATCAGTCTCACCTGGAAAATTCTCCTATTTTAAGGTCAATTTCTTATTCACAGGTTCTGAGAATGAGAGCAAGGCATCTTTGGGATGTCATTCCATAATTTTGCCTACCACAATAGAAAAGCCAATTATTCACTAATTTAAAAAATAAATCTGAGATTCTATAAGAGAAAATTCAAGATCAAAGACTTTATAGAGTTTATTGTAAAGTTTTGTTCATTTAAAGAAATTTAAAGAGCCAAGAAACTTTAAATGACTGCGTGAAATTAAAATCAAGTGATATTCGTTTGATTTGTTAAAATTAAAGTCTATACTATTCTTCTATTTTTATTTAAGAAAAGGATTGCATATCATAAAAAGAAAGATAAAAACTGTCCTGTTATAAGTAAATTCAGGAGAAATTAAGATTTCCAGGTTTGTATTATCACAGCATGGTATTGTATGCATGGTAGGTAATATTCATCTTTCAAATATATTTTTAAAAGTAAAATTTGAAATAATTCATTTTAGTGACAATAGACAGACATTGGAGATTTAAAGTGAGAAAAATTATTATTAGAAGCCATTTCTTTATATGAACTGATTTTCTTGTGAATATACTGCATTGAAAAATATAATGAGAGAAATCAAGCCACTCATGCTTAAAGTTATAACTTTCCAGGGAATTTTTATATTATGAACTCAACTCTAAAGAAGGAAATAATTATGTTTGAATAACATCATTTTTAAAGATTTGTTTTTATACCTATATGAAGATTATACTATTAATCCTGTCAGGTCATATGAGAAATCTCTCTTTGATATTATTCTCCTGCTTTTCTTAGCACTAATTATTAATATAAGGCAGACATGGATTGCAGGTTTATATCCCCCAAATACTTTTGTAAAATGACTCAAAAATAATATTTTATGTAGTTTTTTTTTTTTGCTATTTTAAGGTACACAATGTCACCAAAATTGTATTGTCAAATGTACCTAAATAGTTTATTTTATTTTATTTTATTTTTTCTCACTTTGTCACCCAGTTTGGATTGTAGTGGCATGATTATACCTCACTGTAATGTCAAACTCCTGAGCTCAAGCAATCCTTTCACTTCAGCTTCCCAAGTAGCTAGGACTATAAGTGCATGCCACCACACCTGGCTAATTTTTTTAAAAAAACATACTTAAGTATTTTGAAATCCTTGGATATAATCTTTAATGTAGTATAGAACCCTGAGGCTCCATTATGCTTTAATTTTTTAATTTCTTTATTTATAGTAGCTAGAATGCTTTTAATTTTTTTTATTTCAGCATATTACAGGGATAGAAATGTTTCAGTTGTGTTTTTAAATACTATTATTAAAAGGTGATTATTTGTCTCATCAAACCCATACTATATCATCACATGCTAAATATAAGCACTTATTAGTTTTTATTGTTGTATACTGTAATAACATATAGTTTTCCATTTTTCCATTTTTTAAATGCATAATACAGTAGTATTAAGTACAGTCACAGTGTTGTACAACCATAACCACTATTTTTAAAACTGTTTTATTACCTGAAAGAAAAACTCTGTAAATCATTACACAATAACTCTCCCTGCTTCTTCATCCCAGGCCCTTCTTCCTTTTATTCTGCTTTCTGTTGCTATGAATTTGCCTATTCTAGATACTTCATCTAGGTGGAACCATACAATATTTGTCATTTTATATCTGGCTTGTTTCACTAAGCATAATGTTTTTAGAATTTATCACTGCTGCGGCATGTAGAAGAGCTTTATTCCTTTCATGTCATGGCTGAATAATATTCCCTTTTATGTGTGTATGTATCACATTTATTATCTTTCTATTGATGGACACTGGGATTGTTCCCACCTTTTGGCTGTTGTGAATAATGCTGCCATTGACATTGATGTCCAAATATCATGAATCCCTGTTTTCGATTATTTTAGGCATATACCTATGGATAAAATCGGTGGGTCAAGTGATAATTCTATGTTTCCTTTTCCGAAGGACTGACAAACTGTTTTCCATAGAGGCTGCAATATTTCATATTCCTACTAGCAATGCACAGTGTTCCAATTTCCCTACATCCATGCCAACTCCTGTTATTTCTGTGTTTTAAAAAATATCTACTACTGTGGGTGTGAAGTATTATTCTAATTTTGATTTGTGTACACCTAATAACTAATATGTTGAGCATTTTTTTGTGTGCTTACTGGTCATTTATATATCTTCTTTGGAGAACTGATTATTCAAGTCCTTGCCCATCTTTTGATTGAGTTGTTTGTTTTTGGTTGTTGTTCAGTTTTAGGAACTCTTCAAATATTCTGTATATTAGTCTCCTGTCAGCTACATTCAAATATTTCCTGTCATTCTGTGGGTTGCTTTTTTACTCTATTGATAATATCCTTTGATGCACACAAGTTTTTAAAATTTGCATAAGTACAATTTATTATTTGTACTTTTCTTACATGTTTTTGGTGTCATATCTAACAAAAAATTGCCAAATCTAAGCTTTTCCCCATGTTCTCGCTTAAGAATTTTATAGTGTTAGCTCTTAAGTTCAGGTCTGTTGTCCTTTTGAGTTGATTTTTTTTTTTACGTGGTGTAGGTGATGGCCCAATTTCATTCTTTTGCATGTGGATATCCAGTTTTCACAGCACCATTTATTGAAGGAATTTTAATGTAGCTAACTCTACAAGTCTCATTTTTCTACTCCTCATGAATTGTTGAATTTTGCTTGTTGAAGGTTGATACTGTTTGTGACTTTTCCTTTTTGCAAAATGTGTATTGTTTGCTGTGTGAGGTCACTGAGATTTCCCTTCCATTATCTTTATGATTATCTAGTAATCTGACAAATATTTTCTTAAATGTCTAGCTTCAAAAAGGGGAAGAGAAGTAAGTGCACTGGCCCTTTAAATCTCCCTATAGATGCCACTGAAGAAAGCTGCTGTGTCATAGAGGCCACCAGCCGGCTACTCCAGGAATATGGGCCACTTAGCCTATAGCCTAGGTGGGAATGAGGACTGGAGAGTGGTAGCTTGCTGGAGGACACCGCTTCTCCTCCTTTATAAAAACAGTCTAACATCCTCCAATTGTTAATATGTCAGTCAGGCCTTCAGAGTTACTAAATGTTTGTACCAATCTCTCCCCAAATCAAAGATTATTTTGTTGGAGACACCTATCCTCAGACTTTCTTACTCAACCATTTTGCATGATGTCATTCTTCTTTTATCAGTGGTTTTATAAACACAATTTCCATAATTTTCAAAGTTAATGGTAAAGAAAATGTTTAACAATTTTTCAATTAAATTAAAAACCTAAATTTTGAGAAAATTATTGCCCCCAAATTATGTATGATATATATTTATTTATACCTAAACATTGAGGAAAGCATTATCAAAATCTTACATTTTTCCTTTTTGACATTTATAAATATGTAAGATGGATTCTTGTGAGAAATGTAGTGTGGTTATTACAAAGATACAAAGCATAATTGTTATGGTTACTACCACTGAATTGGAAACCCTTTTCCTACCAATGAGATAGCTTTTACTTAGCATGTTAAACTTCGAACTTCTGCATTTACTAAAACCACAAGCTATGTATGGTGTTAAAAAAGTTAAAAAAATAACTTTATAGAAATAAAATTTAGCAGAATTTATTTGAGCAAAGAATGATTCATGAAATAGGAAGCAATCTGAATCAGCAGATGTTCAGAGACATCCAACAGCAACATGAGCAGGCAGTATTTAATAGAAAGGAAAAGGAAGTGACATACAGAAAGTGCTTGACTGATAACAGCTCAGCATTTGCCATATACAGACATGGTCTGGTCAGTTGGCAGTCTGTAATTGGCTGAAGCTCTATATATACAATAATATACTCTTAAGTTAGGTTGCAGTTTGCTATGTAGAAACTCAAAGTACTAGGGCAATCTCAGTCTAAATTTAGTTTAATTTAACATTCTCTCCATGTTTTTCAGCTTCTCAATTTGAGAGAATGACCAAAATTTTGGACATTGACACCACTCTCTGTCACCATCATAATGGAAATTTTGCTCTCGGTATGGAATTCACAATTCTCAATAGTGAGTCAGCAGAGTGTTTCTTTCTGTTCTGTTTGTGTTTTTGATGCTCTAATTATAGTGAGAAAATTTGAAGTATAAAGGATGGCTGTATGTGAGCATTCAAGACTCTTGAGAAAATATGGCACACCAAGGAGACTATAATGATGGCTATCAGGAGAATAATACTAAGAGATTAAAGTATACTCCTTAACAGAAGCCTCCATGAACAAAATTGATGAAAATTAAATATATCAAAAATGAGCCAAAAGAGGCATCTGTTTTAACTAAGTAGCTTATTTTTTGATTTCTTACAAATGAGTTTCTACCATGTCAGACAGTTTTATACAAGTGCAGCAGGAGGTGTTACCTATTGCAGACTCCCCCTGCTCAGACATCAGATAGTCCAAAGTAATTCTGTTATCTAAAACAACTTTAGCAAGAGAATTTAAAAAGTTTTGCTGGGCAACTATGCCTTTTGCATTAGAGTCAGCTACACTTGCTAATGTTTGAGACAGATCTCTAATTATAAACTCATTTACTTTTATTCTAAACCAGGGAAGAAGCATTTACCAAAAGATGCCTACTTAGGGGAATTCTGCCTGTTGGCAAATTCCTCTTTATTCCATAGTGCAAATTAAGAAGTGTTCAGTTTCCAATTTGCTGTGGAGTAACAGTGATACCAGGTGGTTCTCAGTGAGTCCACACTTAACATAAAATTTAGGTCTTCAATGGTAATTTATTTCTTCATTTCAAGTGCATAGTACTGTTTATTAAATAGGTAATCATAGGTAATTTGACTTAAATCAATCTTATGGATTTCATTCTAATCACATATCATAACACTTTCAGTATTGGCTGAGTTATCACAAAAATCTGCCAAAGCATTTTTTTTTTTTTGTATTCAATTAATTCTTCTTCTGCTTCATGTTGGGCTAGCAGTTTTATGAAATGAACCAATGTTTTTCATTAGACTTCTGGGAATTTTTATCCAGTCCCCAATGATATTAATATTTTCTTAAAGTTATTAGAAACCTATTCTTGTCAGTCTTTTCCATGAATCTTCTGAAAGGTAAAACACTTAGGCTTGCGACAGCTTACATAGGTGCTTGTACCAGAGTAAACACTTAACTGTCTGTGAATAGATGACTTAAAATGGCCGTGCTTAAAAATATAAATTAATTGCCATAATCACAATTGTCAAGGAAATTTGGATATTTCTATTGTATGCAACATTTTAAGATAAAAAACTAGAATTATGAAAGATTTCTGAAAATTTCTGGAACACATATTAATCACACATGGGTACAAATATACCTGAGATAAGGTTTAGCACTTTATTATTTGACCATGTTTCACATATATCAAATAAGTCCAATTAGTTTAATATCTGTCTTTTTATAAGGATAGAGATCTTTTTTCAGATGTTTCAAAAACCCATCTGGAAAATTCCAAACTTAATTCAAGCTCAAGAAAAAGACTTAATTTAAAATTTAAATTGGGTAATTTTATCAAAAATATCAAAGGTTTAAAATAGAATCACAGGTCACTGTAAAATAATAGTCATTCATTTAACAAGAGTAATAATCTAAGGAATTCAAAGATAAATATAGAAAGTTACATAGTTGTAGGAAAAAATCTTAATTTTTTAACAGAGAGGACTTAATTTTCATAAGTAACCAAAGCCTAACAATGACAACATGAAGCACATGAAATTATCTTGGTAAAACACAGAATCTTTGTTTTCCAGTTCAATTACCCAAAAGATAAAGAAAAGACTTTCACAATGTCTTATTAAGAGCAGAAAAATACTCCAAGAAAATCTTGCTGTCATAGGACAAAATTCTAGTTTTGCTTTAGTATACTTTTGATATTAATGTTCAATTTTTAAAAAAAAAATTATAAATATTTCCTTCCTAATCTTAGGCAGCTTGATCATATCTAAAAGTCCTTTCACAATATTCATCTTTCACAAAACTTTCATAATTTTCTTTTATCCTTTTGGGTTTTTGTCCCATATTTTTCCTTTTTCTGATTTTATAATAACCAGTCATTCTACTTTAAGACAAAAATTTCTCTCTTTTTCCCTTAACAAAAACCACATATTTTATGTCAGTTTCATTTACTAAAAATGTCTTAGTTTCCTTCATAAGAAATTTTTCCCTTCTTATTAATAGTTTTCAAATTTAATTTAATTTTTATTTTTAATTATTATGGGTATGTAATAGATATATATTTTTTTAGGCTACAGGTGATATGGGCATAAAATGGTAATTAATCAAATAATTACCATATAGTAAGTAAAATTTTAATTCTTAGCAATGGTGAGTCAGCATTTTATATATTAACATTTCATAATTTATAGAAATATTTGCTTTATTGAAGTATAAATTTTCATGTTTATTAACAGACCCAAATATATTTATCTTTTCTAAATCATATTAAAAACAAAATGTCAAAATTATATGAACATAAACTTTTGACCAGCAATTTTGTATTTTACCTTATTTTTAAATGATCTAGATATTAAAGGAATATTCATCATTTTATTTAACTTAGCAAAATTGCAAGGATGTAAGTTATCAAAGAGATTTATAAAGGTGTCTTTAAGCAGACATATGTAACACAAAATAAAGCTAGCCACCACCAGGTTATTTCCTTGTTAACTATTTTTACTGAGGGTACATGCATGTTAGGTAGTCATCACAAAAGCAAAAACCTAGAGTTAGATATATGATCATTTTCTTGTTTTACTGTTGTGCTTGATATACATGAAGTAATGGACATTTCACTTCAACTTTCATATTTATTCTTAACCTGAACTCCTAATTTCAAGATCTTAAATATCTGATAAATACAAAAGTTGTAAATCTACATTATACTTAATGCTGAAAACTCTGAGAAGATGCTGGTTTTAATTACATCAATCATATTCTTATTTACCAAAAAGATTCTTATTTACCAACTTATTACCCAAGTTATATGAACTTGAAAATCATTTGGGTTAGTTCTTTATTTAATGAGACAATACTTCCTTTATATGGGTACTAATTTTTCTTAAAGCCAATTAAATAAAACTCTTTTACAGTTTGATTTGCCAATATCATAGGAAGATAGAAAAATATCACACATATATAACATACATACAGATACACATAAGCATATAAACACATTTTATAGCCTTCATTTGAAAATTTTAGCCATGTGCCAAGTTCAGTAATACAAATCTCATTAATTTGTTAAAGAATATCTGGATGCAAATTGTTTTGATAGCCAATGAAATAACATTTCCTGACCAGAAGGCTAAAATTTTTGACTAATATTTCTGAAAAAGACTTTAAACATTTTGTTATTTGCTTTCTGTAGGAAATTTTTTAAAGAGGCAATCTTTGATTTAGATAATCTTTTAGATAAACTCAACATACCAGTTGCAGAAAGCATATCATTGCTTTTGTGGCATTTGGGGTACTTTATTTTCTTATGCACCTTGCAAGTAAACAATTTTATCTAGGCTAAAACTTCCTCAGTATGGCAATTGTGATTCTTAGTTGTCCTTAGTAAAATTAACCCATAACCCATTTTTCCAAAAATATACAAGTCCCAGACCATAATTTTTATACATAAATTTAGCCAGTGTCTCAGGAAGTGGATTCCCAGACTCATGGAGTCCTTTATCTTTGGAGGAACTTATTTCCAAACCATACCTACCTAAGGCCTCTAACAGGATCCAGTCCAGTTAATTATGAGATTTAATCTGATCTTGGATCCAATCCAAAAATTATTGCTCAAATACATCAGAGAGCTCAAGATGCAATTTTGTGGAGCTCAAGTCTGAGAGAGAACTCACCCATAATCACAGGTGCTGTGAGAGATCAATGGGCACAATTGGTTCTGGCAGGTACTTTTTCTTGGTCACTCAATCCCCATTGGGGTCACTGGAAGTTGAATTTGGATCCTAATTCTGACACTCCAAACTGTTGTGAAAGGAAACTTTAGATAATTTAAATTTAGCAGCATTTAATTAGGCAAAGCATGATTCACAAATCAGGGAGGATACTGAACCAGGTGAAGTTTGAAGAGATTTACTCAGCAAGCTAACAGGTAGTATTGATAGAAAGAAAAAGAAGTGCCACTTAAAACAGCTTGATTGATTACAGCTTGGCCTTTACCTCATATGTTTATAGTATGATCAGTTAGTAGCCTGTGGTTGACTGAAGTTTGGCTGCAGTGATTGGCTGAGACTCAGACAGTTGTCACAAGAATATTCTCTCCAGTTTGTTTACATACTAAGTTAGCTTACAGATTGTTATGTATGAACTCAAAGCATGGAGACAGGCTCAGGACAAATTTAGCTTAATTTAACAATGGTTAACAAAAGCAATACTCTATTCCTGAGGATTAATAAGAAGTGTTTATTAAACATAGTGATGATTATAGGGAACATGTTACTAATTGTTACTATAATACTGTAAATTTGGCCAGCACAAACTAGACAAGACCTGGCAACTAAGAGATGTCAATGGGACCTAGAGATAGATGGTCATTGTTTTTATTTTTAATTTTATTGTGGTAAGAATACTTAATATGACATCAAGCCTCTTAATAGATTTTTAAGTGTACAGTACAACATTGTTATCTATAAGCACAATGTTATACAGCAGTTCCCTATAACTGAAATTTTATACCTGTTGATTAGCAACTCCTTTTGCCCTCCCCTAGTCCATGTAAACAACCTTTCTTTTCTTTCCTTTTTTGAGTTTGACTATTTTTGATACCTCATATAGGTGGAATCAAAGTATTTGTTCTCCTGTGACTAGCTTATTTTACTTAACATAATAATAGTAGTAGACTTTAATGACCTACTTTCAATGACAGAACCAATAGACAGAGAATCAACAATGAAACAGTGGACACGAACAACACTATAGATCACATATATAACATCATGTATATAACAGACATATGCAAACATTCAAGCCAACAATGGCAGAGTATATATTCTCCAGGATAACATCACATGTTAGGTCACAAAACAAGTCTTAGCACATTTGAGAAGACTGAAAACATACCAAGTATCTTTTCTAACCACAATGGAATAAAATTAGGAACCAGGCAGAAGGAAAACTGGAAATTTTACATATACATGGAAATTGTACAACATACTTTTGAACAACTACTGGGTCTAAGAAAAAATTGAAAACAAAATTATAAAATATCTTGAGAAACAAAGTGAAACACAATGTATCATAACTTATATGATGCAACAAAAGCATGAAATTTATGCAGTAAATGCTTACATAAAAAAAGAAAGATCTCAAATGAACATCCTAACTTTACATCTTAAGGTACTAGAAAAACAGAATAAACTAAACTCAAAGCTAGTAAAAGGAATTAGATTATAAACATTGGAGCATAAATAAGTAAAATAGAGAATATAAAAACAATAGAAAAATATCAACAACACTCAGAGTCATTTTTTGAAAAAATAAACAAAATTGACAAACTTTTAGCTGGACCAAAAAAGAGAGAGAAGACTCAAATCAACAAACTACAAAATGAAAGAGGATGTGTTATAACTAGTGCCACAAAAATAAAAAGGATCACAAGAGACAACTATTAACAATTATACACCAATAAACTGGATAAATGGACAAATTCCTAGAATCAGACAACCTATCAAGGCTAAATCAAGATAAATAGAAAGTCTGAATAGACATATAACTGTATGAAGGTTGAATTAGTAATGAAAAATCTTTCAACAAATAAAATCCCAGGACTCCATGGCTTTACTGGTGAATTCTAAAAGAAGAATTAATTCTGAAGAATTAAAGAAGAATTAATTCTGAAGAAGTCAAGTATTGGCTTATGAGGCACAAACTTCGATGGAGGTTTCATTAGTCTTCAAGCAGTAGGGAGGTATTCTCTAACAAAAGCACATTGGCCAACTCCATAGATTCAAAGTTTTTAAAAGAATCTGGGCAATCTGTTTCACTATAGGATTAGAAAAAATAATAAAAAAAAAAAGAATCTGGGCATTTGAGATTCTTACATATAAGTACCTGGATACACATTTGGCCTAGGAAATTTTCCTAGGCTGTTAGTTCAACCTTCATAAAATTCTGCCACACTTAGAATCAGGAATCAGTTCCGGTCTTCAGTTATTTTTCCCCATTGGTTGAAAGAGATTAATATCTTATTAAATGCACTTAAGTAGGTGTTCTGACTTTCATATGGCTTTATATTCATCATTAATAGATTTTAGCCTAGTATTTTATCTCTTTAGATGCTAGTAAAAGCCATCTATTTCTCCTGTACCACACACATGTCAGAAATATTGCACACAAATATAAGTCTTCCCATGTGGATCTCTTCCTAGTGCAATGAAGGCATGCATTCTGTTAGAATAATACACAACTATAACATTGCAAATATCACCAATATCCCTACTAGTGATGTAGTATTAGAGTATAGAATGTTATAGAATGATGGAGTCTTATTGCCAACTTCATGAAGAATGATACAACGTCAGAATTCCATCCATAAAATCTGTTTTCTGGTCTTCTCTTAGTAGTAATACTCTTTGGTAAGGGTCTCTAGAAACACATCTTTACATGGAAATTCTTGTGTAAGTTATTATTTTTATTTCTTTATTTTCTGAAAGCATTTGAAATGTTTCTTTCAATATGTTCATTCTGGACAATTTCTTAACAAGCAATTTGAAAATGCAGAATTTTATTTATTAAGATTAAATACACTAGAAATCAAAAAGCCCATTCAAACTATAAATGCATAATTAGGCATATCTGAATGCTATGTGTTCAAGAAAATAAACAGCATTATTCAACAACATTTCTATGGTCTTGAAATTCATGGGATATGTGCATTTTCTCAATGATCCTTTAAAACTCAGTAATGTTGCTGAGAATGGGAATGTGAAATAGCCCTGGAAAATCTTATGGCAAATTGGAAAATCTTAAGGTAAATAAGTAATATGTTTTAAATACAGATAAATAAGTATAGATAAAAAATAATAGAAATGCCTCCATTAATTCCATGATACAGGGATTACTGAATGGAATTTGAAAGTACCTTTTGTCTCTCTCCAACAATTTCATTGCAATTGTATTCTCGACACAGTGATAAAGGAAGAAATTACAAAGAGAGTAAGAATAAAGGCTGGGGCAGGATTGGAGGTAAAGTTCTGGTGCTATGTTTTACATTTCAAACATGTTAAGTTGAAATGGTTCTTAAATGTGCAAATCAGTCACTCATAGTAAAAATTTTGAGTTATGGGAATTTTCAAGATCAGTTTGGTGTTTTAGAAAAGAATAGCCTTGTAGGTATGTGGATAATTGACAAGAGTGGAAGCTTTAAAGGAAGGAGACTATGGAAGACCATTAACACTGTATGAGATTAAAGATTTTACCTTGGACCAGGGTTGCAGTACAGATGGAGAGAAAGGAATAGATTTTGGACATATGTTAAAAGAAGGAACTACTGAATAAATGATAAATTCGATGTAGGATATAAAAAATAAGAAATACTGAAGGATGACTTGTAGGTTTTTGGTTGGAAGAAATCAATGTGTATTCAGGCTATGACTAAACTGTGAGAAGATGAAGACTAGGAAACGAATAGGTTTTGTTTTGGATGCAGTGTGGGAGGGAGCTCAAATCATGAGTTTTCCTTAGAGTCTAGAAAATGACACATATAAAAGTGAGTTGATAGTCAAGTTGTTACGGTCAGCAACTATTTTTAACCTCTGTGTCAGACACTGTTATACTCTCTGAAGGACACAAAAAAGCAAGATTAGAGAAGTTACCTAATCTCTCTTTGCATCATTTTCCTTTATTGTAAAACTGGCTTAAGAATGGTATCTAGTTCATGACATTGTTGCAAGGGTTACATAAATAAGTTACATATTTATCTATTATAATTGTGTTTGTTAAAGTGTAACCACTACAGAATAAAAATGGGGGTGCAAATTAAAGTTGGAAAAATAATTTTGTTCTAAATTTAAATTTGTTAATTAACTAATTATATGTAAACATCTACAAACAATTCTTCCTGCAAAATAAAATGTTATTAGTGTTGTATGTGAAGATTCCAGGGTTCCACAAAACACAGTTTGAAAAATTAAAGTGTAAATCTATGATGTATTACTTGGGAAGTAGTCGTTAATTGGCTTGGCTCAAACATTCTGTTTCCCACCTTCAATTTAATTTCCGAAGCAAGCGCATTAAATTTTCCACACTGTGATATTAGAAAATAAAGTTAATCTACACACCCAAGGAGAATCAAATTAATTTAGCCACAAAAATTCAGTAATGTTTTGCCAGTGCCGTCAGATTTTATTTTGAAATCTGTCAAATTTTCATGCGTCACTGATCAAGAGACCCTCCAGTTTCATTTCTCTGTGATATATAGGTAAATTTATTTACTGTTTGTCTTTAAATGCCTTTCTTCTCTCCTCTTTCATGTTTTGCTGCTGTTTGTTTTTACAGTGAACAATTTACCATTTTAAAGATGCTCGCTGTCACCAGTGTTGAAAGCAAAATTTATGGCTTCAACTATTTTTTATATTTCAGTAATGGGTTTATATATTTTCATTTAGAAAAAAGGAACTTCCCAGTTGTTGCCTACCATTGAAAAGCAGAATATTGGTCTGAATTTAGCAACTGTATAAATCTACGAAGAATCATCCTTTTGGCAATACTATTAGTTGAGTTGATAGGATAGCTACAATGACTCATCATCTGTTTGTTGAATGGGCTGGGGATCTCTTTTATTTTTTTGGAGAAAACTGTAACGACATTATTTTCCTTCCTATTTTTCCTGATTGATTCCACAGTTTTTTTCTTCCTTATCATAGATGTTTTAGCTTTAATAGTATCTTCTTTAGAGAGGCTTACATTAATCACTCTATCAAATTAGCTCTCTTTCTACTGTACTTTATCCATATATCTTGTTTATTCCCTCAGCAGCACTCATCAAAATGTCTAATTATCTTTTCATTTGTTTCCTTACATTTATTTTCTTATCTATCGCACTTTATTATAATTTCTTCAAGATCAGAGACCATATCTGTTTTATTCACTTACTTTAAAAAATCTATATTTTTTGCTTAGGAAACCTTTCAGCTAGCTAACTTTTTCCAGGGCAGTTCTGTGGTGACCAGGTCACAGGCTTCCATCAGCTTCTGGGGCGTATACCTGCCACTTTCCTTTTTATTGTGTATTTTTCTAATGCTCTTGTAAGCAACACCCCAGGTAAACACTTTTAGTCCTTATGCCTGTGAAATCCTAAATTGTGGAGATGTTAATGCCTGTGAGATTCTGGATCCATGGAGAAAGAAAGTGGAGAGATAAATATTTCTTCTTTTAACTTTCTGAGGGTATAGTCTCAAAATAAATGCTGTAAAGCTCCTCAAAAGTACTGAAAAAGTGAAGATCAATTGCTACAATCCATAGCTAACTTGTTAATGCAACCTTATATTAACTTTCCCTCCTTTATTTCACTTTCATTTTCCTTCACTTTCATTCCCTGGCATTGCATTTCCAAGTAAATTAACCTCTTGCAAATCCTTGTCTCAGGCTTTGCTTTTCATGTTACCCCTACGACAGTCTATTTCAATCTAAATTAATTAACATGAAATAAAATCTAAAAATTAGTTTATCAGCCCCACTAGACACATTTCTAATGCTTAATAACCTCATATGCCTAGAGACCACCCCATTGGAAAATGTAAATCTAGAACATTTACATCAAGGCAGAAAAGTCTGTTGAATAACACTGACCACTAAACCATGAACTAGTGTACTATAGAGCCCCAGAAGATAGGTGAAGGCACATGTAGGTAGATATTAACCCACCTTTATTATCTAAAGGAGAATCAAAGCCCGATGGTTTTGATACATGTGGCAAGATTTTATTCATTGATTCATTTTCCCTAGATCATATATTTTAATTTTTAAGATTTGCCAATTTCCAGGATTTATCAAATGACTATGCCAATTTTGGGATTTCTTGAAAAAAATTTCTTGTGAATAATTTATAAAGGCAGCAATAGCACATGGAAAAGTGATTATAGTTTTTTAAAAAATTAAAAACAAGTATTCACTAAAAATAGAAGAGATACACTACTCTTATATTTGATAAATATTTTGAGATCTTTGCATCAAATGAGATTTAACAGTCAGTCTTAAGGTATAATTTAAAATAAAATTAAAAGAAAAGAACAATTTTGTTTTAACCAAGTCAATTGGGATATTCCTTAAAATAATGTTGGCACTATTTGCTGTAATCAACCACTAGTCTCACTGGTGTAAATAGAATACTATTTGAAATATTCTTAAAGTTAAAATTCTGCTAGATAATTCTCGTTTAGACAAAGGTGTTTTGTGGTTTCTGAGTTTTAATAGTGTAATGATTTCTCTTCTTGTATCACTTCAGGCATCAAAATTCAAATTTGCTCCGATTAATTGTCTAAACTAAGACTTCTGTCATGCAGGAAATCTTCATAATGCTTATTTATATTTCCAAGACAAAAATTGTTTGTTGCTTATACCACTGTCCTTTTTCTCCTCTAGAGTCACAAGTGTTATCATAGATGAGCTTAATTCACCTTTTTTATAGGTTCTTCAAAATCAATAGGTTCTTCACATTGTAAGGTCTGTCATTCAGGCCTCTATCAGAATCAAAAAATGTTTTACTAAATAGGAGAAACCATCTCAGTAAATATTTGAGGTATAGTACAACATGTTCTCTTTGATCCTTCATAGGTCCTCATATTTTGACAGTTATTTTATAACAAATGTATGTATTTTTCTGTATAGACACAATCAAAAGATGAGGATGTTTAGAGAATTAAAGATATTCCTTCTTATTTGAAGCAGGAACTCACATATTTATATAATATCATTAAGACTGATAGTGTTGCTTCTGATAATTTGCTTTTTTATAATCCATAAGAGGGCATTTTCACATTGAATACAAATATAGGTTTCCAGTTTTTAAGATTTTAAAATTATTTTTGGTTATCATTCTTTGCTATACTTTTTTTCTCATTGCTTGTTATACTGTCTTGGAAAATACCTAGCACACAGCCATACTAAGAAAATACTAAGAAAATACAATGAAAGCATGTTCTTCACTCAATTAATGTAACACTTGGTTCTCAGCACACCCAGTCATTCTGTAGCTATTTAAGTTTCTATTGTTACTTAGCACTGGACTAGCCTCTCTCTCTGTCTCTGCTTTCTCTGGCAGATAAATATTAGTAGATAAATATACAGTAAATATTATATTATATGTGAAGAAAGAATAAAGAGGACATAGAAGTGAAAGGAATCTAAGTATAGAGAAAAGTGTAAAGCTTCCTGGAGGAAATAACTAAACTAAGGCAAGTCTACTTTTATGCTTTTATTACAAAAGCTAACTCACATTAGATGTGTTATCTTTCAAACTAGGAGTTCTCTGAAAGGAAAAGTTAACTCATAATGCTGCATCCACAATTTCAAGTGTGTGCGTGGTATGGAGTACTCACTCACACAATTTATATTTATTTATTAATGAATTGAACATTTGAGCTTAATCACAATAAACATACTGCATAGAATTTTTGTATATTATGCCTTATTTTAGTACAGCTTATTTTCATTAGACTACATTTTATAAAATATTGTAAATGTGATGCCTAAGGGCTACCAGTTATTTGATAATAAATGATTGATCTACCCTCCAATCCCTTCAAATAAATGGTTAGTACATTCTTTGGAAATCAAGCCCTTTCTCCATTTTCTCTCCCTGCCCCCCATTTCTCTTGCTTTCTCTTCCTTTTTGTTTTTAAATAATTAGAAATATTATTAGTACTTTTTCCAGAAATAATACTGCAAAAGATTCCCAGGGAAAATTAATTTTATATTAAATGGCTGATATCCACAAGTTTTTAATTGTTTTAAATCAAATATTCTTTTTTAGATGATCTCGTAACAAGGAATAATCTTTGTCTTCAAAAAAACCAAATTTAAAACTATTTGAGAAAAATTTTTTGAAGTTTAAATATATGCATTTCCTTCAAAAAGAATTCGAAAAAACCCACAAAACCTAATTCTCTTGGCAGAAATGGAAGAATATCGAGTTTAAATGCATATAATTTTTGATTCTAATGTGCTTCATTAAAATCTCTGATGAAGTCAAAAGACAAAGATTCCATCGCTCTGTTCACTGAATCTGAATTCTTACAAAATTTTGCCTACATATCCTCCCAAGAAGGAAATATATATAAAATATATTTTAAAATAAATACCAAGTGGAATCATCGCATTAAAAGTTGTATCATGTATATTAAAAGTAACACTGTGAACTAAATGATGATTAACTATGTACAAAAGAAAATTAATTTGCTGCCTGTCTGTTCATCAACTTTATGAGAGATTTCTGAAATGATGATCAATGACTTATAATTAACAAGTAGTACAAGATGTGTTTGGTATGAACTTGTGCATATTAAATTAAACATGTTTGACAATGAAAATGAATGTGTGAAGCACCTCAAATGAAATTCACCAAAAAGAAATATCAATGACTAATAAATATGCAAAAGCATATTCAACTTATTAATGTTCAATAACTGTTTCAGAAAGAAAAAATGATATTACTAATATAAATGGAATTATAGATTGGTGTGAGTTTATGGGAGAATATTTGACATAAAACAAAATTTTATGCTGTAACTTTTGATCAAGGCATACCACATGTCATGTACATATTTATCGCATGAAAAAAACTCAGAGAAAAGCACAGAAATACATGGTTTAGGATATTCACTATACAATTACTTTTCATAGAGAAAAAAGTAGTAAACCATAATTTTCTACTTTAGGGGATTGATATGATTTGGATGTTTGGTCACTTCAAATCTCATATTAAAATTCAATCCTCAATGTTGGAGGTGGAGCCTGGTGGGAGGAGTTTGGGTCATGGGGGCAGATTTCTCATGAATGTCTTGGTGACCTACCCAGGATGATGAGTTCTCTTTGTATTAGTTCAGAGAGAGCTGGTTGTATTAGAGAGCCTGACACCTCCTCATTCTCTTGCTTTTTCATTCACCTTATGGCATGTCTGCACCCTCTTTGCCTTCCACTTTGATTGAAAGCTTTCTGAAGGCCTCACCAGAAAGCAGATGATAGCACAATGCTTTTTGTAGTGTCTTCAAATCTCTAAGCCAGAATAAACCTCTCTTTTCTTTATATTTGCCAAGTCTCAGGCATTCCTTTTTTTTTATTATTTCGGCATATTATGGGGTACAGATTTTATGGTTTCAATAAATGCCCTTTCCCCCCTCTCCCCCCCACAAGTCTGATTTTCCAGCATGACCATCCCTCAGATGGTGCACATGTCACTCATTATGTATGTATATACCCGCCCCCCCCTCCCCTCCCCCTCCCCCTCCCCAATACCCTATTACTGTAGCACCTATGTGTCCACTTAGGTGCTACTCAGTTAATACCAGTTTGCTGGTGAGTATATGTGGTGCTTGTTTTTCCAATCTTGGGATACTTCACTTAGTAGTATGGGTTCCAGCTCTAACCAGGAAAATATAAGATGTGCTATATCACCATTGTTTCTTAGAGCTGAATAGTACTCCATGGTATATATATACCACATTTTATTAATCCATTCTTTGATTGATGGGCACTTGGGCTGTTTCCACAGCCTTGCAATTATGAATTGTGCTGCTATAAACATTTGAGTGCAGGTGTCTTTTTTGTAGAGTGTCATTGGATCTTTTGGGTAGATGCCCAGTAGTGGGATTGCTGGATCAAATGGTAGATTCACTTGTATCGCTTTAAGGTATCTCCATATTGCTTTCCCCAGAGGTTGAACTAGTTTGCAGTCCCACCAGCAGTGTAGGAGTGTTCCTCTCTCTCCACATCCATGCCAGCATTTGTGGACTAATACAAAGAATGAATTATCTGATCAGGTAAAATATTACCACACAATGACTTTTATAAAGTCACAAAATTATATTCTTAAGAACCTAAAACTGTTCTAAAATTAAGTCTATTTAAAATTATTTTTAAATATATTCATGAATCTATACAAACTCTCACTACATTATTAGATGATTAAATCCAATTACAAAGCACAGCGTGTGTTATGTTGCCAACACTATGAAATGATAAATAATTAAAGAGAGATATAGAAAAATTATAAGAATATAACAGTAAAGTTCTTTATGCAGTAAGTGCTTTGAGTTTTCTCATTTGAACATCCCAACAACTTCATGAACTGGACACTAAATTCTTTATCCCATTTGATAATTGAGTAGACTGAAGCTCATAAACATTAACTAATTTACCAAAGATCAGGTTATTACAAATGTGATTTCTAGAAGATTAAATTGTGGAAAATTTTAACATTGCTCTTTTTATCAGACTATGTTACTGAATTTTCCTCAGATAATTTGCACTGTTTTAACAATCAGAAAAAAATGCAATTTTACTAATAGCTGTGTCTTTTGATGCTGATGTGTGACCATAAATGTACTGGCATTTTCATAAACACCAGCAATTATCCTCATCTGAAAATTTTAAATTTCAATTTAAAGTATTTTTACCTTAACTAAGTTTCCTGGGATGTTTTCATAGTGTTGTGAGCATATATTAACAATATTCCCACCAAACAAATAATAGTTCAGGATATTTTAATTAATAGTTAAATAATTAAATATTTAAATAATATGTTGCTTGAAAACTATTACTATAACACATACATTAATATTTAAATGTAATTTATATTTTTGCATATCATAAATCTTACTTAAAGTTGATATCAAATTAAAACCCTTCATATTTCCCTGTGGAAAATAAATTTTTGCCTCAGGTTTAAAGTTCAGGTTTGAGTGATAGGGTACCAGGATCTATCACGTTAAGATAGCAGATTGTAGAGAAGGTACTTGGGTATAGATGTTTAGGTGAAGAGTTTTGAAGTCTTACATTAAATAAAATCGAAGACCAGTTAAACTGAAGTTTGTTTTTTTTTTCCTTTAAGTAGTGGTCACAATTCTCTGTAGTTTCAAAAAAAGTTATCATTTAAGAACAGACACAATTTTCAACTTTTTTAATATTTTTCCATATTCTTTCATTAATCCTTTGCCACAGGAAACTGATTTTGAAGTCTTTATTGTCATAGTTTGGTACAAAGTCACCCCACTGGAATGGTTTAGTAATGAGTCAAGGAATAAATTACAGACCTGAAAAATTTCCTCAATTTTCAATTCCAAGGGGCATTTCAGAGTCTCCAGGAGGAAATAGCAAGGTCTCTCTGGATCACCTGCATGAAAAACAGTTCTGGTGACATTGAATAGTCTGAAGTGTGTTGATTGTTTTTGTTTCTAACACTTTATTGTGAGAATTTTCAAACATACACAAAAGTAGAGAGAATAGTATAATTAACTCCCATACGCACATCTCCCAGTTTCAACAATTATCAACAACCTGACAAACTTATCATTTCCTCCCTTCTTCCCTTCCTTCCTTGCTCTGTTCATTTCTTTTTTTTTCTTGCTCCTTTTATTCTTTCTTCTATTATTTCCTTCCTCTGACCATCTAATTAGTCATATTTAGTTTTGTTTGTTCTTTCAATGTGTCCTTTGAAAATAATAAGAAGAAATATTTTTAAAAACTATGTATGTATGTAGAATTATACCACTTCTAAGTTATTCCTACGTATAACTGTCCTGTGATTATGTAATGTATAAGTGTTAGAAGTGGATGATACAGAAACTGTACTAAGGTTGCAACTTTATTACAAACTCCAAATTATCTTAAAGTAAAAAATATATATGTATATGTATTTCTTTTAAAAACTTTTTTCAATTTTTTATTGTGAAAAAATAAATTTAACAAGATTTAACATCTTAACTACTTTTATTAATGCATACAATTAGTGATATTAAAGTAATTATAATATTGTGTAACCATTACCACCATTCATACCTGAAACCCTTTTCATCTTGCAAAACTGGAACTCTACCTATTAAACAATAATCTTCTCCTCCTCCCTACCCCTGGCAGCCACCATTCTGTTTTCTATCTCTATGATTTTGGCTACTCTGAGTAGCTCATATAAGTGGAATCATAGGATGTTGGTCTTTTTGTAACTGGTTTATTTACTTAGCATAATGTTCAAGATTCATCCACATTGCAGCATATATTAAAATTTATTTCCTTTATTTATTTTTTATTTTAGCATATTATAGGAGTAAAAATGTTTAGGTTACATATATTGCCTTTGCGCCACCCGAGTCAGAGCTTCGAAAGGCTGAATAATGCTTCACTGTATTTATATACTACATTTTGCTTATCCACTAGTCTATCAATGGATACTTGAGTGACTTCCACATTTTAACTATTGTGAATAATGCTGCTATGAACATGGATATACAAATATATCTTCAAGATAATGCTTTCAATTTAGGGGAAGTGGAGTTGCTATGTCATGTGGTACTTTCATTTTTAATGTTTTGAGGAACTGCCATACTGTTTTTCACAGCAGCTATGCCATTATATATTTCATTTCTACCAGCAATGCACATGCACAAGGGTTCTACTTTTCCTAATCCTTCCCAATATTTACTACTTTCTGGCTTTTTTTTTTTTTTTTGAGACAGAGTCTCGCTTGTTGCCCAGGCTAGAGTGAGTGCCATGGCGTCAGCCTAGCTCACAGCAACCTCAAACTCCTGGGCTCAAGCAATCCTGCTGCCTCAGCTTCCCGAGTAGCTGGGACTACAGGCATGCACCACCATGCCCGGCTAATTTTATATATATATTAGTTGGCCAATCAATTTCTTTCTATTTATAGTAGAGACGGGGTCTCGCTCTTGCTCAGGCTGGTTTCGAACTCCTGACCTCGAGCAATCCGCCCGCCTCAGCCTCCCAGAGTGCTAGGATTACAGGCGTGAGCCACCGCCCCCGGCTTACTTTCTGGCTTTTTAAATTGTTTTTTGTTTTTTAATTTCAGCATATTATGGGGGTATAAATGTTTAGGTTACATATATTGCCTTTGCTCCACCCAAGTAAGAGCTTCAAGCATGTCCATCCCCTAGATGGTGTGCACCACACCCATTAGCTGTGAATATATCCTTTCCCTCCTCCCTGTCTTGCCTGCCTGACACCCGATGAATGTTACTACTATAAGTGCACATAAGTGTTGATTGGTTAATACCAATTTGATGGTGAGTACATGTGGTGCTTGTTTTTCCATTCTTGTGATACCTCACTTAGTAAAATGGACTCCAGTTCTATCCAGCATAATACAAGAGGTGCTAGATCACCATTGTTTTTTGTGGCTGAGTAGAACTCCAAGGTATATACCACATTTTATTAATCCGCTCATGGATTGATGGGCACTTGAGTTGTTTTCAAATCTTTGTAACTGTGAATTGTGCTGCTATAAACATTCTAGTACAGATGTCTTTTTTATAGAATGTTTTTTTGTTCCTTTGGGTAGATACCCAGTAATGGAATTGCTACTTTGATTCATTTGTTGTTGAAGAATGTGCTGTTAACCTTCACAATTTTGCAAATTTTCCAGTTTTACCTCTGTTATTCATTACTAACTTCATCATGTTGTGGTTGGAGAAGATACCTAGTATGATATCTATTTTCTTAAAATCTTTTGAGATTTATTTTGTCACCTGGCATATGGTCTATCCTGGAAAATGTCCCATGTGCACTTGAGAAAAATCTTATATTGTTGTTCTAGGATAGTGTGTTCTTTATATATCTGTTACATCTAATTGGTTTATTATTGTGTTTAATTCCTTTATTTCCTCACTTATTTTCTAAAATTCATCAATTCATGAGTGAATAGTACTCTGTGGAGTGTGTGTATGTGTGTGTGTATCACATTTTCTTTATTCATTCATGAATCGATGAGTTTTAGGTTGATTTCACATCTTTGGAATTGTGAATTTTGCTGAGATAAGCATTCAAGTACAGGTGTATTTTTGATAAAATGACTTCTTTTCCTTTGGGTAGACACCCAGTAATGAGATTTCTGGATAAAATGGTAGGTCTACTTCTATTTTTCTTGAGGAATCTCCATACTGTTTCCATAGGGCTTATATTAGTTTGAAGTCCCACCAGGAGTATATCAGTATTTCTTTTTCTCTGCATCCATGACACCATCTGTTTTTTTGTTTGTTTGTTTTATTTTTAATAGTGGTCATCTGACAGTGGTCATTCTGATTTTTTAATAGTGGTCACATCTCATTTTGATTTTTATTTGAATTTCCCTGATGAATAGTGATGTTGACATTTTTTAATATTTTTTTACAATTTGTCTATCTTCTTTAAAAAAGCTTCTGTTCATATCTTTTGCCTACTTTTTGATGGGGTTGTTTATTTTTTCTTTTCCTGGCTGAGTTCCTTAATTTCTTTATAGATTCTGGATATTAGTTCTTTGTTAGATGTAAAGTTTGTGAATATATTCTCCCATTCTGTAAGATGTCTGTTTACACTGATTATTTCCTTTGCTGTGCAGAGCTTTTTAATTTAATTAAGTTCCGCTTACTTATTTCTGTTGTTGCACCAGCCTTTAAATCTCCTGGCAATCACTTCAGCTGGGATGGCAGCAGGCTTGCCACAATGTGGAGTTTCAGTAATAATGGCTGCCCACCTCTTTGTGTGAACTTCTGTTATTAGAAGCAAATATCAATGATCAGAACACATATTCTGATATTTGGTAGCTAGGGCCTTTTTTTGCACACCTTGGCTCCTGATAGCAGTGTGCTCCAAGAACATGTGCATAGCTACCTGAAACAAGGCTAGAGGTGGGGAACGGGTGGCTGCTGCTGTGCTGAAAGCTGAAATTGACCATCATTCACTGCAATTTACCATTCAAGCCTTCCCTTGGAAGTTACAAGCTTTGGACACACTCCTTCTATGTTCAAAAAGTAACTTTAGCTATCTATCATCTAACTAGCTAGCTATCAATCATCTGTAAGTATTTATCTACCTTCAGCAAAAGTGAATGAAGTTGCTTTTTTCTCTTGACAATCACTTAATATCACTACATAGAAATATTTTCCAATTCCTTTCATGTGTGTATAGCACCTCATTTATGAATGTGTCGTTGTTTTAATAAATTCCCTGATGCATATTTGAATTGCTTCTATTATTTCCTATTACAAATAAAGATACAATTAAATAAACTTGTGTGTTTTTATTTATATTTTTGCATTTGTATGCTTAGATTCCTATAAGCAAGTCAAAAACTAAGTGGAAGTTTGTTAGTACTAAAATTCCCTTCAAAAAGGTTGCACTATTTTATATTTCCACCAATAGTATGACATTTTTGTAAACTTTAAAAGTTTTTTCTAGTTAGATTTTTGGGTTTTTGTAATGTATAGATGAGAAATAGTCTTAATGTGGTGCTAATTGTCTTATTAAGAATGAGATTAAAATTCTTTTAAATGTTCAGAGACATTTGCATGTCTTTTACTATAAACTGCATTTGCATATTTTGTTTATCATATCACTGGTATATATCTTCTTGATTTGGTAGGAGCTCTTTTTATATTAAGGACATCAACCTTTGTATGTAGTATAAGACTGTTATAGTTTCCTTTATTAGGATGTTTTATATATTTTTTCATCTGCTATAATTTCTGACTTGAAAAGTTACTGCAGATTATTGTGCACAGATAATAATTCTCACATCTTTATGAGAATTTTAAGGCCATATGAAATATTTCTTTGTTCCTTAATTTTCTGGTAAAAATTCTATTTTTTCAGATGTGAAGATTATGACGCTTAGGTTCCTTTTATTTGCATTTGTCAAATATATATTTGCTAATGCTTTTATTTTTAAATACTAAAAATCATTTTGTTTTAGGTATCTTTCTGTTTTACTTCAAATGAGTGGATTTTATATTGTTAAAAACTGAAAATAGGCCGGGCGCTGTGGCTCACGCCTGTAATCCTAGCTCTTGGGAGGCCGAGGCGGGCGGATTGCTCAAGGTCAGGAGTTCAAAACCAGCCTGAGCAAGAGCGAGACCCCGTCTCTACTATAAATAGAAAGAAATTAATTGGCCAACTGATATATATATATAAAATTAGCTGGGCATGGTGGCGCATGCCTGTAGTCCCAGCTACTCGGGAGGCTGAGGCAGAAGGATCACTCGAGCCCAGGAGTTTGAGGTTGCTGTGAGCTAGGCTGACGCCATGGCACTCACTCTAGCCTGGACAACAAAGCGAGACTCTGTCTCAAAAAAAAAAAACAAAAAAAACTGAAAATATTTTTATTTTAAAGATGGAATTTGACATACTTATTTTTACAGAAAAAAATGTTTGTTTTCAATTTTGTCATATTGTTTTATTACACTTTGTATGTAAAGAAAACATGTTACTACCTGATTTGTTTATTTATGATTTTTCTTTTGTTCTACTATGTTTTTTGAAATTTAATCAGATTTCTTGACTCCTTGAGACTAAGTATTCACAACATTTAGTATACCATTTAGAAAAAAGCATACATATTGATCACAAATATTATTTTCTGATAGAATTAAGAACTATTTCTTCTCCAGTTTTCTCTTCTTTTTATTCTTCTCATTTACTCTATCCTTCTTCTCCCAGGGGGATCAATATTTGGTAATTTAAATTTTCATGGACCATGAAAATACATATATTCTTTCTTTTTCCCCAAAAGGTAACTTTACCTTCCCTACCACAGGTTTACTAAGGATAATTAAGGCAGATTATTCCCAGCATATATAATGAGAATATTCTCTATCTTCTGGCCTTTAAAATCTGCCTATTTTATTCTGAAAACTGCAAAAAATTCAAGTATAAAAATTTCAGTTTAAGATTATTTCTAATGTTAGTATAAGGAGAATTTACTTGAATACATGTTGAGAGAATTGAAATATCATTTTGTCATAAAGCAAAAATATGATTTAGTATAGGTCAACCTATTTCTCCATAGTCCCACTAAAACTGTGCCTGACAAAGACAGATGGAGATAATTTGAGACAGGTGCGACAGTATTTGTATAATAAATCTGTTCTGTACAGACAATGATGTGGATCTGATGGGCCAGGTGTCAACAGAACAACCAGCATCAACTAAGCAGACAGGTTTGTAGTTAATATTGTTTGAACAGGTGCAGGATATCTACAAATATAAAAAATATCCATTTATTGAATGGAACATGTCCAGTTGGAATCAGTACTGATTCGTAACAGATGAAGAAAATGTACCAAACACCTGTTAGGTTTTCAGAAGAGAAAATATGTTGGTGGTGTTAACTAGGTTGTCAGATAATTATGAAAAGCTATTATAAGACAACTGAAATTTAATTTTAATTTTACTGTAATGTATCACCATGCTGAACTAATTCCCCCAGAGATACGGGTGATGTGAACTTGCCATCAGCAGAGCAACTTCTCCACAGTAGATGCTAGAGGACATCATTGAACATAAATTGGAACTTCAAATTTATGCTCAAAAGCATAAATTGCTTCACCAAATACAATTGAATTGGCTGATTTGACTAAATTCTTATAATTGCTATTCAATTTAGATAGAATTGATTTATCTCATAATGCACTCCCTCACAAAAGGATGTAAATTGGATGTCAGGCTTTCATTTTAAATCAGATGTGTTGTTTGTTTCTGGTCAAATCTCTTGTCAATACAACCAAACGACAACAACAAAAAAACCCACAAAAAACAAAACAAACAACAAAACTAATTCACCCATACATACAGAGATACCAGCCCTGAGGTCATTATAAGTCAAAATTATTCTAGTCTAAAAATTAGAACAAAAATGTAGTTATGCTTGGAGGTACTCTGAAATATTTGCAGATATAAACATTGGTATTTAATTTAAAGATAAAAATAAATGATTTATATTCAGTCTAACATTTTATAATGTCTCAGTAATATATGTATATATGATCTACAAAAGATATAAACATGCCAATAAAAAATATTAATATTATCTCTAATCCACTTGAAAGTAGTAGGATCAGCCATCTCCCCTCAAATTATGTGAGAAATATATATGCAAATATTTTTATATGGTATCAAATTTGTTTCCAAATCATTTAATTTAAATTTTACAAAATCTTAAGGATGTTATAACAGCAATGTAGATGATTTTGAATCTTTATTCTAAAATTGAAATTGAGATTGTAACATTTTAAGAGCAATATCAAACATTTACAAAATTTTTTAATGCTTAAATGAACAAAGTGATTAAATGCCTATGAACTTTTCATGCATGTCAGTTTGTGACATGTATAAAATATCATTTCTTTAGCATTTATAGTCTTTAAAACACTCGCTGAAAACAATGAATCACACAACCAACCAATTCAAGTCATTATTACTCTTGCAAACATTGAAGACCATATCTACTGAAGCAAAGTTTACCAACTCAGATTATCTCTCCTGCCATTTTTTTCTTAAGCTAATTGTTTTATAAATTAGAAAATGAAGCTCAGAAACTTTACATGAAGATAGTCATAGAAACTGAGCATAGGATCAGAATGAACAACCAAAACATCTCATCATAGGGCTGGGTGTGGTGGCTCATGCCTGTAATCCTAGCACTCTGGAAGGCCAAGGTGGGTGGATCCTTTGAGCTCAGCAGTTTGAGACCAGCTTGAGCAAGAGTGAGACCCGTCTCTATGATAAATAGAAGGGAATTAGCTTTACAACTAAAAATATTCAGAAAAAATTAGCTGGGCTTGGTGGTGCATGTCTGTAGTCCTAGCTACTTGCAAGTCTAAGGTAGAAGGATTGCTTAAGCCCAGGAGTTTGAGGTTGCTGTGTGCTAAGCTGATGCAACAGCAGTCTAGCCCAGGCAACACCAGGCAACAGAATGAGAATCTGTCTCAAAACAAAACAAAACAAAAAATTTCATTATAGTCAATTGCTATTAGAAAGTCCAGAATCAAACCCAAGTACAATATAAATAAATTACCAACTATATATAAGCATAAAAAAATGCTACTAGGGTTTTACAGTTTGCACACACTTTTACATGTATAATTTGTTCTCAATATATTTTAAAATATTCATTTTTGAAGAAAGAAATGTAATATTTTGTTTTAAATACACTGAACATTCTTGGAAATTTATGACCTTTCTTTATTTTGAATCTTCACTTCTTTGTATTAGAGTGCCTACCACCAAACTATTGTCAACTATTGTCTCAAGTTACTTTTTTAAAAAAGCATTTAACTGCTTAGCCTGCTAAATGTATTACGTTAAACTAATTTTTAAATGCCAACTATTATAAAGGTTTCAGCTTTAAATCCCAGGAATCTCTGAATATGTTTAAATGTAGAAAGACTATGAACACATCCACATGTGGGATGATCACAGTGCCTAATATCTGCCTGAGTTTTTGAAAATAAATTCAGCACAACAGATGCAAATGACACACTCACTGTACCACAATCCATTCTCAAGCTAATATTCTTCCCTATTCTCAGAGGCCCAATTGGCCACAAATTCCAGCTAGTGGCTCTCTCTACTTCTCTCCTGAGGGATGGGTCACAATTGGTTTCAACCATCCAGAGTGATGTCATTCTCTGTGAGAGGGATTGGTTTAACAAAGACATGTATTAATATTTTCCAAACCAGAGGGACATGAAATGAATTCTGATGGGAGTCATGAAAAAGGTTGGCCTTCCCTATTTAAGGACGCACTTGGGAGTAAGTTATCTGTCTTCTTTGCTGCATCACAAAACTGCATGTAATACCTGGAATTACTACAACAGTCTTTCAATTGAGGATAAGGGCATAGGAGGGAAATTGTTAACAGCTGTGGTAGTGACAGATGAAAAAATCTGGGTACCCAATACTGTGTGTCATTAAACCAGCGGCTTTCAATTTCTGAAGGTTCAGGACTTCTCAACAGTCTCAATAATTACTGAACAATCCAAAGAGCTTCTGTTCATGTGGACTATATCTATCAGTATTTACTGTATTAGAATTTAAAGTGAGAAATTAAATATATTATTTATATATAATTAAATATATTATATAATATATATTAAATATATTATTAATAATACATATTAAATATATTTAAATATATTATTTAATAAATTAAATATATTATTTGGTTACTTAAAATGAAAATAACATCTTCATATAAACTCACCCAAAGATTCTAATTTTGATTTATATTTTTTAAGTTGCTATGAAAATACTAAGCCTATCCAGCAGAAGCTATAGAAAAAAGAATTTAAAGTGGAAAAAGCTATACTTGTTTTGCAGGAGAAGTTTCCTAGTCACAAAGTTAGAGTCCATTATATTGCATCTATAAATTTGAGTTTTAAAATAGTTTATTTACTATTGAGTAGTTAATTAAATTATATATTATATAATATTAATATATTTATGCTCAATCATGTTTTGGAACTGACAAAATTTATTTTATTGGAACAGAGAGCTCTCAAGGAGCAAACACCTTAATGTTGACAATTTGTAAGGTCATTAAATTAATTCCATTATAATTTGAAGTCCAACAGTTTCTTGCCAGATATACTCATAGTTAAAACAGAAAAATACATATTTGCATTTTAGGAACAGAAGCTCATATAGATTTGTTGCTATCACATTTTAAATTGATTTGATGGTTTAAACATGATAGGCAACTTAGAAACACAACATTGTTTATCATTTTGAATCTGTCTTTCCTGAAAGAAAAAATAATTTATTATGAAAGAAATTTCCATAGAAAATTAGCCTTTGAAATATGTTTATAAAATTAAATTTGGAGCCATAAAATGGAATATTCAACTAAACATGCCACAAATTATTTCAAGTTTTTATGAAATATTATATAAAATCAATATTATCATTTCTCTGGTTTGATATGAAATGAAAGTTAACATATCAAGAAAAATTGTTAACAGCTGGAGTGAGTGTTAAATTAGTTTATTTTGAATGCTGGCAACTCAGAAATATCATTGAAATGTTTAACAAATGACCAAAATAATGTTTACTACATATTAATAACTTAAAATATTTTAAAATTTATTTTTTTCCTGATAGAATTTTAGAATCAATTATTTGAGAAAATATTTTAGTGGAAAATTTATTTAAATATTAATGAAATATATTAAGTTTTATAATGTTTTGAAACTTTGGATAATCATAAAATTATTTTCTCATAGAACTAATGAAAATGGATTTTTAAAACCTAACACCATTGTTATGTTGTGTCTTTCTATCTTGCCCTTGTGTTCTGAGTTAAAACTACACTAGAGTTACCAAGTTTTTGTTTTTGCCATCTACTTTGAAACTGCCATCGTGTTGCCAGGTTTAGTGCCTGCTTCACTGTTTTGGCTAAGTAGTTATTCTATTCTGGAATGCTTTCAGTGGGGGCACAGGTTATTTGATTCCATTTAAAGGTAAACCTTCCTCTTTGGTCAGGCGTGGTGGCTCATGCCTGTAATCCTAGCACTCTGGGAGGCTGAGGCGGGCTGATTGCTTGAGGTCAGGAGTTCGAAACCAGCCTGACCAAGAGCAAGACCTCGTCTCTACTATAAATAGAAAGAAATTAATTGGCCAACTAATATATATAGAAAAAATTAGCCAGGTGTGGTGGTGCATGCCTGTAGTCCCAGCTACTCGGGAGGCTAAGGCAGCAGGATTGCTTGAACCCAGGAGTTTGAGGTTTCTGTGAGGTAGGATGACGTCATGGCACTCACTCTAACCTGGGCAACAAAGCAAGACTCTGTCTCAATAAATAAATAAATAAATAAATAAAAGTAAACCTTCTTCTTTACTTTTATGTATCCTTACCCAAAATCTACAACCCCAATCTAATCTAAATTTTTAATGAGAAAACATTAGAAGAATCCTAATTCATGGATGTTCTACAAAATAACATGACCCATAATCTTCAATAGTGCACAGTGCATGAAAAACAAAGAAAAGACTAAGACATTGTTACAGATTGAAGGAGTCTAAGGAGACATGATGACTGGATTCAATGTGGTATTCTAAACTGTTCCCTGGAATAAAAAAATGGACATTAATGGAAAACTGGGTGGAATTGATAGTTTAATTAATAGCATTTTATTACTTTACATTCTTAGTTTTGATGACCGTACCATGATTATGGTTAGGGGATCCTACCTGAAGGGTATAAAGGAGATGTTTACTATCTTTGCAGCTTTTCTATAAATATCAAATTATTTTAAACAAAAAGTTAAAAAGTTAAGTGAAAATATATTAAAAATTGCCAAAGCCTTGCAGTTTTTCCAAAGAATTTATGCAGTCTTTAACTCTGAGAGTACCAGTAGTAAGGAACAAGACAGACATTTTCTTTCTTTTTTTTTAAATTTATTTTTCCCATCATCTTCCAAATCAAACATTTTCTTTCTTTCTTTTCTTTTCTTTCTTTTTTTTTTATTTCAGGGTATTATGAGGGTACAAACATTTTGGTTACATTTTATATCTTTGTCTTTCCCTAGCAAGGGTTAGAGGCATGCCCTTCCCCTCTGCAATGCTCACCGTGTCCTTTAGTTCTGAGTTTACTCCCCCCCCCCACAGAACACCCTAATCCCTGGAGAATATTACTACCACGTGAACATCATAGTGTTTATCAGTCAGTGCCAAATTGATAGCTGATCAAATGAAGCATTGCGTAATATCAAGGCCCCAAACAATGTTTAAAAAATAGATAAATCATTTTATTCCTCTCCCTTACCTGGAATGACTAAGTGATTGAATATCTTAATCACAATTATTTTCCAAGTAGTATTTTTGAGATATTAACCAACCCAATTTCTCATTTATATGGTTCACATGTTTTGGAAGAAAAACAATTTAAAATGTATTTCAAGTCTATGATTTTTATAATCAGAAGTAATATAGTTTTATTTTCTTTCAAAATATAAAGTCTTAAGGAAATGACAAAAGATAATAAAGTTTCCTTGATGCCTTCATTTCCTAAAGGATTTATTCACTATTTTAAAATATTCTGATTTCATAGTCCTAACACAAGCAGTAACTTAATATGGAGTACAGTGTAAAGTCTGTTCTTATCCTTTATCCCAGCCTTCCACCTCGATCACATGATAATCTGAAGAAACACTGTCCACATATAAATTGGGAAAAAGGTACTGGACCAGTGAGTTGATTGGGAACATCATCACTTTTCAGGAGAGATATCTTATTGTTTTAATAAATATTTCAGGGTTTGAAAGATATCTTTTGAAATATTTTATAGTATAAAAAACATTTATAAATATGAAAATACATAGGGATTCAATATATATCTATTGTTTAAAACTAATCCCTTTTTGTCTTCAGTTTTATGGAGTTATGTCAACAATAATACAAAAGGACATATTAAAAATTAATTCAATTTATAAGGAGTTCTCATTGCAGGCCTTTTAAAATCAATAAAATGAGATTTCAAATCTATTTTTAGTTTATTTTTTTATCTAAGATTCCTTTATCCTTAATTTATTGTAAAATAGTTATGAATAGGATATACATTTTCATTTTTATACATATATATTATAATTTTTTGCTTTTTATTTGCCCCCTATACTTTGTTTTGCTATATAAAAGATCTCCAAACAATATTTTTTAGTGTATTTGCTTGATAAAATAGAGGATGGGATATAATTAGTTATGCTGTCCACTAGCACCTGGATAAAAGAAACTGTAGAGAAAAGCCCAATTTCTTCTCTTTCATTTAAAAATGGTAAATCTTTATTTTATTGTATAGGAACAGTCATGAAAGTTTGAATCTTACTAAGTTTTATTAGTCTATGTTATACTAAGATTTAACTCTTTTCTGTCCCTTAGGTATAGTTCCCTGATGTTCAGTGAATCCATTCTGGGAGAACAGTAATAAAGACGATCTAACATTACAGGTAGAGAAAGGAATCACTGATCTTCATGAAGAGTCTACAAGATGAGCAGGTAAGTAATGTTACTCTCTATGCAAATTTTTTCTGCAGGATATTGTAGGGGCTGGGCCTAGAAGAAAGGTTGGATGCATGGAAAGAATGTGAGCAAGGTGAATGAAGGGTCAGGTGAAAATTCCTGCCCAGGGCTGCTTGTTTGCTCAGTGCAAAAGTCAGCTGAAAACAGCTGACCTGTATGGAAGTTGTTAAATAAATTAACAAATGGTCCTGACCCTTTGCACATGTCCTTGGAAATAAATATGGGGAGGAAGTTAGCTGAGGAGGCAATTTTTTCCTTTAGATTATGGTCTCTCCCCTTCTCTGTAAATACTATGTGTTTCAAGCAATTATTCATTCCTTCACTACCTAGCTCAGGAGTGAAAAAGTAGCCACAACAGGATATCACACTTGTTGTCTTCCCTTGCCTTCAACTTTCTTGAAAGAATCGTATCATGTAAATAAATATGATGAATGAAGTCATTTAATTCTTGCAATACCATAGGCAATGTGCATTTTATTCCTTTGTTAAGTAAAGAAATCATGACTAGAGTTGTGCTGCCAGATTTGTTTAATTGGCTGTGGCCCTCAACCCCTGGGCCACAGACTGGTACTGGTACTGGTACTGGTCTGTACACAGAGCTCCACCCCCTCCCCCACCTCCAGTCTGAAGAAAAATTTTCTTCCATGAAATCAGTCCCTGGTGCCAACAAGGTTGGGGACCACTGGTTGGTTATTCCTTTGCTGTAACCCATGTTCTATGGATTCTGTTATTGCCTCTTTTGTGACATTGCTATAGGATTATAAGAAGGTCTTTTCCACAATGTTTGGAATTAACAGTCATTGCTTGTATATTGTGTTTATGGTGTCTTGCTGTCATCTTCAATATCAGTCTGTGATGCTGAATTAATGTTCTATCTGTCAAAAGTTGCAGCACCAAAACAAATGTATAGTCCTGCTGTCACTAGAACTCTCCACCTGGAGTAATTTAGTCTTAGCTTAGTTAATATGATTTTGTTTATGTTGACATTCTGTCAAAATACAGCAAACTTTCAAAATTTGTTTTCTATGCATTGTCCTTCATCTAAATTATACATCATTCTGAATATTTCAATTTTAAGCCTTTTTCCTGAAAAGAAAAAGAAAGAAAAATAAAAAGAAGAATGTTTAAATATCCACCTTGAAATGACTCTACTCTAGAACGATTTCTAGTTTTTTCATAGGGACATTTTTCCCCGTCTATCCTTGGGAGATTTAGATCTATAGGAGAAACAAGGCATCAATAAAACTTTATTTTTAGTATTTATGGATATGTCATAGGTATACATATTTAAGGGACACATATTAAGGCGGTACAAATGTTTTTGTTACATGGATTCCTTGTATAATGCTTAAGTCAGGGCTTTTGGTTTGATAGGCTTTTGCCTATCACCCAAATAGTGTTCATTGTACCCAGAGGTAAGTTTATATCTCTTACTCCTCCTCTCAACCTCCCTGTTCTTGGTTTCCCATGTCATTTATATCTCCTTTTGTCTATGTGTACCCATTGTTTAGTTCCCACTTATTAGTGAGAACATAATGTGTTTGGTTTTCCATTCCTGAGATACTTCACTTAGGACAATGATCTCCAGTTCCATTCAAGTAAGTTGCTGCAAATGATATTATTTCATTCCTATCTATGGCTGAGTAGTACTCCATGGTGTCTCTCTCTCTCTCTCTCTCTCTCTCTCTCTCTCTCTCTGTGTCTATATGTGTATACACAGACACATTTTCTTTATCTACTCGTGAATTGATGGGCACTTAGGTTGATTCCACATCTTTGCAATTGTGAATTATACTGTGATAAGCATTTAAATGCAGGTGTGTTTTTGACAAAATGTATTCTTTTTCTTTGGGTAGACACTCAGCAGTGGGATGGCTGTATTGAATGATAGATCTACATTTATTACTTTGAGGAATCTTCATACTGTTTTCCATAGAGATTGTACTAATTTGCAGTCCTACCAGCAGTGTTTTAATGTTCTTATCTCTCTACATCCACACCACCATCTGTTTTTTTGGTTTTTGGTGTTTTTTTGTTTGTTTGTTTGTTTGTTTTTTAGTAATGACCATTGTGATGTGGGTAAGGTGGTATCAAATTGTAGTTTTAATTTGCATGTACCCATTAGTGATGTTGCACATTTTTTCATGTTTGTTTACCATTTTTCTGTCTTCTTTTGAACCTCTGCTCATGTCTTTTGCCCACTTTTTGATGGTGTTGTTCATTTTTATTTCTTATTCATTTATTTGAGTATTTTGTAGATTCTGGATATTAGTCATTTGTCAGATGTAAAATTTGTGAGTATTTTCTCCCATTCGGTAGATTGTCTTTTCACTCTGTGAAAAGACTATTGATTATTTCCTTTGTTGTGCAGAAGCTTTTTAATTTAATTATATCCCATTTATTTATTTTTCTTGTTGCTGTATTTGTGTTTAGGGTCTTAGTAATAAATTATTTGCCTAGGTAGATGTCTAAACGAGTTTTTCCTACATTTCCCTCTATTATTTTATGGTTTCATGACTTACATTTAAGTCTTTTATCCATCTTGAATTAACTTTTGTATGTGGCAAGACATAAGGATACTTATGTCCCCATTTGGTATGATGATAGCTGTGGGTTTGTCATAAATGGCTCTTATGATATGCTCCTTATATGCCTAGTCTGTTGAAGATTTTTATAATGAAATGTTGCTAGATTTTATCAAATGATTTTTCTACATCTATTGAGATGATGACATGGTCTTTATTTTTGCTTCTGCTTATATAGTGAATCATGTTTATTGATTTGCATATATTGACCCATCCTTGCATCTCTGAATATTGTTGAATTCAGTTTGTTAGTATTTTGCTGAAGATTTTTGCAAAAAAATCTATGTTCATAAGGGACATTGTTCTATAGTTTTCTTTTTCTATTTTTCTTTCTTTCTTTTTTTTTGTACTTTTCTGGCTTTGGAATCAAAGTGATACTGGCTTCGTAAAATGAGTTCAGGAGGAATTCCTACTTCTCAATATTATGAAATAATTTCTGTAGTATAAGTATTAGTTCTTCTTTGTAGGTCTAGTAAAATTTGTCTGTGAATCCATCTGGTCCAGCCCTTTTTATTATTGGAAGATTTTTTATTACTGCTGCTCTTTATTAGTCTGTTTAGGATTTCTATTTCTTCCTGATTTCAACTGGGGAGGTTGTGTGTTTCCAGGAATTCATCTATTTCCTCTTGGTTTTCTAGTTCATGTGAGATTTTGTAATATTTATGAATGATATTTTATATTTCTGCAGTATCAGTTTTAATGTCTCCTTTTTCACTTCTGGTTGAGGTTAAGTATCTTCTCTTCCGTTTCTGGTTAATCTGGCTAACAGTCTATCACGTTTGTTATCTTTTCAAATAATTCACTTTTTGTTTCATTGATACTTTGTATAATTTTTGGTATTTAGTTTCTGTTCTGTGTGATTTTTTTTTTTTTTCTACTTCTGGCTTTTGAATTTGGTTTGTTGTAGTTCCTTGAGTTATGACATTAGGTTTTTAATTTGTGACATTTCTATCTTTCTCATGTAGGCATTTAAGGCTCTGAACTTTCCCCTTAGGACTATGTTTCTTGTATGCCATAGATTTTGAAATCTTATGTCCCTTTTGTCATTCAATTTGAGGAATCTCTTGATTTCCATTCTAATGTCATTATTGATCCAAGGAGGTTCAGCAGTAAGTTGTTTAATTTTCATGAATTTACATAGATTTATGTTTCTGTTGGAATTCATTTCTAGTTTTAATTCACTCTGGTCTGAGAAGAACCATGGAATGATTTCAACTTTTTAAAATTTTATTGAGACTTATAATGTGGCCTAAGACATGATCAATCTTAGAAAATGTCCCCTGTGCTGATGAGAAGAATGTACATTCAGTAGTTTGGGGGTAGAATATTCTATAAATGTCTGTTGAGTCTTTTTCTTATAGAGTCCCATGTTTCCTTATTCATTTTATGTTTCAATCATCTTTCCAGTTCTGTCAGTTGGGTGTTGACATCCTCAGCAATAAAGATTCTACTGTTTATCTCTTTTCATAGATCTAGTAGAAAATGCTTTATGAATCTGGGAACTTCCGTATTAGGTTTATATATATTTAGGATTGTTATGTGTTCTTGTCGAATTGCTCCCTTAACAATTGTATAATGACGATTTTTGTCTATTTTTTTTAACCATTGTTGATTTAAAGTCTATTTTATATCTGATACCAGAATGGCTATACCCGTTCGCTTTTGGTTTCTGTTTGTGTGGAATATTTTTTCCATCTCTTAATTTTGAGTATATATGAGTCCTTGTGGTTTAGATGTGTTTCTTAGAGAAAGCAAATACTTAGGTTGGGTTTTTTTCTTCTTTCTTTCTTTCTTTTTTTTTTTTTTTTTTTTTTTGGTCACCTAGTCTATATCTTTTAAGTGGGGCATTCAGACTGTTCACACTGAGTGTTAGTATTGATATGTGGGATGCAATACTGTTCATCATGTTGGATGATATCTTCTTTTATTTTCCTTCTTTTGCTATTGTTTTATAAAAGTCGTGATCTTTGTCTTGTGAGTGTTTTTACAATGTTCAATATTTATTGTTCTGTTTCATATAAGATGAACATTTGAACATTTCCTGTAGGGCAAGGCTGGTAGTGACAAATTCCCTTAGTGTTCCCTAAATGACTGTTTTATTTATTTAACCACTTCGGTACGGCGCTCACCAGCCGGGAAACCTTGCCCACAGTCGGCACTCATAGTTCGCATGATAGTTTGTGCTGTGCATTGACGACGAATCCGTTTTGCTCTTGTGTGATGAGGAAAGCTTTAAAGCACTGAAAGCTTGTTTTACTTTACAGGCAGCTTTACTTGTAATGTAAATCAGAATAGGTAACATATACATATATGTTTTCATTACGTTATTTTTAAATGTTCACAATTTTATTTTGTTAAATGAGAAATTAGAAAAGTCATATCACAGCTGTCGGCTAAAGTTGACGCTCAGCTGTGCGCCTTCATACCACGGCTGTCAGCTAAAGTCGCTGTCGCGTTCATCTGTGGCTATCGACTGTAGTCAACGCTGGTACCGAAGTGGTTAAGTTCAGTTATATCCATTCTTATGTTGTGTATCTCCTTATCAAGGTTTTCATTTTTTTCATTCATGTCCTGAAATTGTGTGTGTGTATGTTGCTTTTCAACTTTCTCTTCAATCCCATTCATCTTATTTTCCATCCTTATTCTAATTCCATTTCTGATATTTTGACAATTTCCTTTTGGTTGAAGTCTGTTGCTGTAGATTTATTGTGATCCTTTGGGGATGTTGAACTAGCTTGTTTTATTATGTTGCCAGAATCCTTTGCTGATTTATTCTCACCTGAAACCTCTTCTCACAGCTCAAGGCTAATAGGTTTGTGGCACACTTGTTCTCCTTTGCTTGGAACTGTTTTACTTAGTGAGAAGGAGGATATGTCACTATATAGCCCTTTTGTGCCCTACTCTAGAGGATTGACCCAGGGGGAGAGGGGCGGATGCACTGAAAGCCTATAATGTAGCTACTCTCTGACATTTCCCTGTGGTTGTCACAGTCCATGCCAGTGCTGGGAGATATTCTTTCAGATTGGTGGGTTGGTCTTCAAGCCACTGTTGGAAGTCTTTGCTGAGTGCTGGGTAGTTCTTCTCCATGAAGGTGGGTGGTGACCTTGGCAGATGCTTGGGCAAATCACAGGACCTTAGTTGGTGCCTGAGTGTTTCACAGGACTGCAGCCAACAGTGGAGTTGATCATGGGAATTTTTGTGTGGTTGCCTGCACATTTTGTGGGATCTTGTTAGGTTCCTGGACAGGTTGGTTGGCCTTGGACAATACCTGGGTTCATTGGAAGACTGTTGCTGACAGCAGGGTTGTCAGGCTGCAGTGCTGTTGGCTGATGGGGCTGTAGAGATGTACTCCTCCTCACTGGGGAGTTGTGGTGACTGGGGCTTTCCCTCAGCCCAGGTCTGACTGTGGCAGCTGCTGTGGTACTATGCAGGTGGTAGCAGCAATGCCAGATGCTGAAGGTCTATGTGCACCTGCTCTGCTTAGCTCCATGGGTGGGAACCAATGAGGGGCATTCAGGTGGGCACCACACCCAGTCACAGTGTGTGTTAGAGCATCTAACCTTCTCACACCTTCCCTGGCCTGGAAGGGGTTATGGGGAGGTGAGCAGTGGAGCCAACCCCTCTCAGAACAGGCACTCTGGGGCTGAGAGCATAGAGTGGTGCCTGTTACACCTGAGACCAGAAGCTGGTGGGACCCCACCATGCCTACTCTAAGGTGCAGTGCTGTTGCACAGTCTCCAGGCAGCTCTCTGATCAGTTCATAGGCCTACTATGGATGGGGAGCCCCTCTTGAAGCTTGGGTTGCAGTGTCTGCTTGGGGAATGTGGAACCCTGGAGATCCTTCCACTGTCACTTTCTCACATGTGAATGCTTCCCTCAGGAACCTTCCGATCTTGCCAAGCAGAACACCCTGTGTCTCTCTCCCCAACTTAGGGTATCCCTGTCACTTCTTTGTTGATTCACTGTGCTCTCTTTGAAATGATCTGTCTCCAGGTGAACCTCTACACACAACCCTTCATCCTCTCCTTGAAAGCAACAAGTGCAGGTTGCTTCTAGTCTGCCATCTTGTTCCACGCACCCAACCTGGGACATTTTGATACATGCATACAATGCAGAATGATTGAATGTAGGTAACTGGAATATCCATCCCCTCAAATATTTATCATTTCTTTGTGTAGAGAAGGTTCAAAATCTTCTCTTCTAGCTATTTTGAAATATGCAACTATTTCAAATAGTGTTAACTATTGTCATTATATTTTGCTACCAAATACTAGATCTTATTCCTTCTATCTAACTGTACTTTTATACCCATTAAGCAACCCCTCTTCCTTCCTGCCTCTCCCTTACCCTTCCTATCTTCTGGTAACCACGATTCTAATCGCTATCTCTATGAAATCAATTTTTATAGCTCCCACTTACGAGTGAGAACATGTGATATTTGTATTTATGTGCCTGACTTATTTCACTTAACCTAATGACTTCTAATTCCATCCATGTTGCTGTGAATGATATTTCCTTCTTTATTATAGCTGAATAATATCCCACTATGTACATATAGATTTTCTTTATCCATTCATCCACTGATGTACATCTGTGTTAATTCTATATCTTGACTATTGTCGATAGTGTTACAATAAACAAGGGAGTACAGATGTTTCTTCAGTATACTGATTTTCTTTCTTTTTGATAACTGGATCATATGGTTGTTCTGTTTTTAGGTTTTTGAAGACCCCCCACACTGTTTTTCCTAGTATCTGTACTAATGTACATTTCCACGAACAGTAGAAAGAGATTCCCCTTGCTCCGCATCCTTGCCAGCATTTATTTTCTATACTTTTGATAATGACCATTTTAACTGGGGTGAAATGATGTCTTCCTCTAGTTTTAATCTGCAATTAATCTGATGATTAGTGATATTGAGTAGTTTTTTTTATATACCTATTGGCCATTTGTATGCCTCCTTTTGAAAACTATTTCAGGAGGAAAAAAGGCCCTTTTATCAGGCTCTTTCAATCAGCTTCAGATGCTATGTTAAATAACTTGAGACCTTGAGACCACTCTTTCATGACATCTTAACGAGGGGATTTCTTGTGAGGACTATGGAATGCAATTATCACAATTTCTCTGACTCAATTGAGACTGCTAGATTCCAAGTGAAAAATTTCCAGGTTTGAAGATTAGATAGACAGATGATGGATGATAGATAAATTTGACTTCTCTTAAAGTAAGTTGAATTATCAAAGCATGAAATAGATCGTCACACTTATCTCTTTTCAATATAAGGCAAAAAAAAAAAAAAAAACATACCAAGAAAACCTACTAGAAAATTCAAAGGAAAAGTGATGAAGGAACTTCATTAAAAATAAGAACATTCATCTGAATTATTTAGGATTTTATAGGACTAAATACACCATTCTCTGTATATTGCCAAATAATGAGAAATTAAAATCTGCCCTTCAGTCCATTGGGTTATTTGAAAAGTTTCTGCAAATAGAGTAGTGTTACAATACTTCTTGTTGTGAACCATCACTAAAAACTCATGTCTAAAATATTCTTTAAATATGTCTCATATTTTAGGTAATTATATCACACAGACATAGTCACCTATATTTAGGTAAACTGTTTTATTTGAACCAATCAAGTAACAAAAGATGTGCCTGTATGTATGTGTGTGTGTGTAATTTACACATATAAACTGAAGTTCTTAAAATTTTTGATCCAAAGGGAAATTTATTGTGGGAAGCATGAGAACTTCCTACTCCAAATAAGTGAAAAGCATATGAATTTGCAAGAAAATTGAAATACAGGGTTTTGAATTTTGAATCTCATTGTTTCTATTACCCAGCTTGTTTATATTGATGATATTCAAAAAGAAAATCTATAAATGGGGTTTTATAAGAACATATCCATATTAGTGGTTATATAAAAGTAAAAAGAAAACACACCTTCTGTAAGCATCACTCTGATATGTAGAACATAATTGTATTATTCAATATTTGTTGAATAATAATGTTACATATTTGTTCACTTATTTTATTGTATGTACACTCTGATGCTCCCATTTGTAATTTCATCTATAAGGTCATCAATGCTACACTGGACCAGTGCTACACACTGTTAGTGTTACACTGGGCAACATTAACATATGGTCTTCATGTTTGCTAATTCTAGTACCCACCTGACTCTCATCAGGGCAAAAGATGATGGCAAAAGCTTACACATAGTGACACCTCTCATCATGCTCGTATTATAACTGTCTTACAAAAATGCCTTTTGTACTTAGAAACATTGGCTATTTTCTCATTATTTTAGGAAAATGAACTCACGTTATATATAATAGTAAACATCTTACTTTTCTCACTATATTATGGTGAGAATATAATGTAGAAATTCCTATATTCATACTAGATTTAGTTCTAAGGAACAGGTGTATGATATTTCATGATCTTGAATATTACTGCAACCCTTCTTCTATTCTATATTGAAGCACTTTCACTTTCTTTCTAATTCTGTTTTTGATTTTTTTTTTTTTTTTTGTATTTCTTTTTGTGCCTTTGCTACTACAAATGATTCTTCAGGAAACATTCTAAAAAATAAATTACTGAGAACAGAGTTTTCCAGTATGATACTCTTTTATTTTTGGTGTAGATTCCCAGAAACTGAATTTCTAAGACAGCGAGTACATGTTTAATGCAATAGTTTTAAAAATACACTTTTATTACACAGCGTGGCATCCGAGAAATGTGATTGTTGAGTCAATGGGTACATTTGTAATGAAATTGTTTTTGAATTATGTTTTTATTTCTATGGTATAAAATTTCCAGAATGGTATTGCTGAGTAAATGTGTACATTTTTAATGCAATAATTTCCAAATAGTGTTCAAAGAAAACCTAGAGTTTAAAGATGGCTTTTTGTTGTCATTTTTAAATTTTTAAACAGGTTGATGGAATGTCTACTGGGTGGTCTTGGGTTCACTTTCATGCTTTGACCAGAGTAGGTCTGCTTTTTATACATTTAATGTATCGCTATGGCACCTATTGATAGCTATTCACCAGAATCTGTTTTCTTTTCCCTGGGCACACATCAACATTATATTTCCTAGCTCTCCTTGATGTCACTTGTGGCTGTGTGGCAGAGTGCTAAACGATGGAACAAGAGCAGAAGAAATGAGATCAGTGACCTCGAAGACCCCCCAACCCCCATAGAAGCCTTCCACATGTCCTCCATCCATTCACCTTCTGGCTGAAATTGGGAGCCACATTTTAAAGCTTGGAAAAGCTGTCAGTCTAAGTGGTTATGGTAAGATGCACTCTCCTGATGGCTAGGAAAACTCACCTTGGAAAAATAATTTAAAGGAAAAAAATTATGTCTGAACCATGGCAAACTTGGGATCAATCGGTTATGTAGCTAACATCAACCTAACTAATAATTACATCCATGCAAGTCTTCAGCAGAGAAAAAGCCTTCTGATGACAGGTACCTTGCTTAATTAATACCCTACTAAATGCTTAATATAATTTCTAAAAAAATAAGTTATTTTATTTTCTAATAATAGTGGCAAATATGATTGTAGAAATCACATAAAACAAGATATTTTTAAAAAGGTGCAATGTGGCCTTGCAAAGCTGGAGGCTTAATAATTATTTCCAGCTTCAGGACACAAGAAGATAATAATAAACTATATATAGATTTCAAATTTTCAACACCTATGTTAAGATTTTATAAAAGACATCAACATGGTCTGTCTTTAAATAAATTGTGATTTGGAGGCTGATAAAGGTGTGATAGTCTTTAACAAAGTAGGGTAAAATCAAAATTAAAATGTTACCAGTGATAATTCTCATGACATCTCTCAGCAGGAGCAACAGTAATATCACAGAATAAAGACCAGGAGGAAGACATTATCCCTCTTCATGAAATAGAAATAGATTACATCAGTCTCTTTCTCTTTTCTTAATTTTTCTCCTGACATTGCTTGTGTCTTAAAGTAAAATTAGATTTGTCTCCCAAAATTTGCTCAAAAAAAAATGATTCTTCCTGTCTTCCTTCCTTTCCTCTTTCTTTAATAATGTCACCAAAAGCCACTAAATAGACAAGTATAAAGAAAGGCCTGGTGAGGCTTGGGACCCATATGAGGAAGGGGGCCAAATAGGGTGGCAGCCGTAGGTGTCAGGATATTGGTTACCTATAAGGGGATTGAGAAATAAGTAAATATTGAGACACTATCACTAGACAGATTTCTCAATGTTAGAGGAAAAAATTACAAATATAGAAAGGAGGAAACCTGGAATGAATACCATGGTGCTGGATTGGAATTTAAGTTTTTAATGTAAACTTATGAATATATATATATATGCATGTGTGTATACATTTTTAAATTATGAATTCTTTTACTTAATTATAATTACTATATTTTCTAATATGTAAAGGATATGAAAATTATATCAAAATATATTATTATGATGATGTAATTTTGTATTAGCTTACAGATAGACAAAGTTGCCAATGAAACAGAAGAGAAAGTCCAGAAACACCAAATACTTCTGTGGTTACCTGATTTATTACAAAGGCAGTAATGCAGCATAAGAGGAAGAACATATCTTTAATAAAGGTCTCTTGACCCACTACCCTCATATCATATACAAAAGTCATTTTACCATGGATTAAAAATTTAAACAAAAAGTAAAAGTTTTAGTGGAAAATATAGGAGAAATTCTTAGTGATCCTGGAATAGCAGATTGTTTTTATAAAGGATACAAAACCTTATGAGAATTGTAGAGAAAAAGCTAAAACAGTCTTTATTAAAATAATGAACTTACATTTAACAAAAGACATAAGAGAATAAAATAACATTTTAAGTGGGAGAAAATATTAACAATGTATATATTCCTCAAAGAACTCTTTATGAGCTCTAACAAATTATAAATTAATAAACACAGATAATCCAATAGAAAAAAGGCATAACATATTTGAACAGATGCTTCATAAAAAATATATCCAAATGACCAATAAACATATTAAAAATTGCTCAATTCCATTAAGCATAAGAGAAATACAAATTAAAACCACAAGCTGATATCACTACACATACTTCAGGGTAATGCAAACAAAGAAAATACTAAGTGAAACCACCAGAACTCTCATGCACTGATAGTTGAAATATAAATGGATAAATACAGTATATTGATAAAATGAAATACTATGTAGCAATGACCACAAATTATATATAACTACATGAGATAATAGGAATGGATTTCATAAACATACAATTGAGTGAAAGTAGTTAAACATAAAAGAGTGCACTGCATGATTCTATTTACATAAAATATAAAACAGCCAAAACTAATCTATTGGGTAGTAATCATGAAAGTGAATATCTTCCTGTTTTCAGAGGTTATTAAGTGGAAGAGGGTATGAAATTTCTTCTAAGATGCTGACAATGTTTCTACTTAATTTGAGTGCTGGTTACACAGTTATCTCCATTTTGGGAGAATACACTGGACTGTATATGTATATGCATATTTCTGTTTTTCATACATCTCAATAAAAATTTTAAAAAAAATAAAAATCCTGAAATGGGAATGGATTGATTTTTATCATACACCAAATAGGAATCTAATATAAATAAGTAAAATATGCCTGCAGCCTCTAATTTTGGATTAAAAATCTATATATCCTTATTTTAATAACTTATGTGACAATCATATTTAAGTATGCTTTGCAGTAAGTCATATAATTAGACTAAGACTTTCTTTATCTCTATTGAATGTTGATGGAGAGTTTTAATTCTGCAGTGTCAGAAGGTAAACTTCTGAAAAGAGACTATTTTCATAGTAATTCTCACTATTATAATGTAGGCATTTCTACCATGAGAAATGCTTCCCTGTAGTTCTGAAAAATCTGCTTGATATATATTTTTTGTGAGTATAACACATTTAATTTTTTAAATATAAATGGTCTAAAATCTAACAGGAAATTTTACTTTTAGGAATTACAATCATCATTTATTAACAATATAGTGGACAGTTTTAGTGAAACATCACTCAGGCTGCATACATTTACATTTTGTGTGCCTATTTTGTTCTTTTCTGCTCATAATAAATAAGTCCTACAAAGGTATTTTTTTTCTTTTTTTGGAATATTTGATAATGTTTGACCCTATAAAGAATTCAGTTAATCTTTACCATTTTGGAAAAGAAGGCAAGGAGAAAGAGCCCTTTAAGTTTCATAAGAAAAAGAAAGCTCCCTGATCCCTAGTTAGATAATCAAGCATATAAAAATAGTAACAATTTTATGTTTGCAATTTCAGCAGCTAAATATATACTTCTGTGATGCCGAGGAACTTAAAGGGTCATGAGTTTGAAAGAATTGGAACCTAAGGAATTCCTTTTTGTGAACTCGGGACATTCTGAGTCAAGTTTGACATGGGAAGACTGAAGTTACCACTGAAATCTGTCTCACATGAAAAATAGCTCTAGCCTCTGCTTGGTTCAGGTCAAGCAAGGCAGAACTGCATCAGGATCTGAAGCAGTCAGAATATGGAAGATCAGTGCTCAACAGGAGCACATTTTGATAAATGGATCTAGGAACAGTCATGGGTTGATTGAAAAACATAGATCTCACTGCTTAAGGAACTGAGTGGAATGTGAAGGTTATTTGGAAATGGATAATTTTAGAAATTGGAAATGGGGAGTGGGTGATGTGTCAAAGAAGGAGATATTAGACTTTCTGCTACTCTAGGCAGAGGCTCTTTAAAATACTATGAATTTGAGAAAGAAAATACAGGAGATTAACCATGCATCTGAATGGTATGGATTATTTCATATTGTTTATTGGTTATCATACCCTTAGGTACCTAAAACAAAATGATAAAAAAAGAAACAAATAAATAAAAAATTTAAAAAATTAAATGAAGCATAAATAGAGGCTGAGGAAAGCTTGATAGGAATAAATATAAGGGAATCTTTGAGATTGCATTTAAGTAGCACATAAAGCAAGGGATGTTTCTGAAGAAAAAATTCAATATGAACCCAAATAATGAAATTAGATGACAATCAAACACAAAGACTCAATTAATATTTTTTTCTTTGTACTAAGATGCAAAACATTGCAACCAGCATGGGTCACCTTTGTTCAAAGCGAATAATAAGAGAGTAAGATAAAAATAAATCAAAATGAAAACACAAATGAACACAAATGGGTATAGTGGAGAAAAATAGAAAAAAATGCAAAATCAAGAGAGTGTTTTGACTTCTATTAGTTGTAAATTAAAAGATGCTAAATTTGAAAATGTTCTTATCTCTAAATGCTCATTTAGGAGTAATGTAAAACACAGCAACATTTTGACATCTAAAAGCCACCTCAAAGATGATATGTTAAAGTGGACAAATTGAAGTAGTATGGAGTATTGGATTTAAAAACTCTGAAAAAGTTTTAACTATCTTCAGTAGTTTGATTTTTTACTAATAATTTCTTATTGTTGAAAGTTTTACCTATTTCTTTTCTAGTTTAATGATTCCTTTTTTTCCATTTGTTACTTCATTCTTTTATTCAATATATCACTATGTATTTATTATTTTAGGCAGTTTAGTAAGCTATAGGAATTCGCTAGAAATGCAACTGAGAAAAATGTAGTGTTATTCTTAGACTTTTAGCTCTCTCTCTCTCTCAACATATATATAAAATATATATTAGTGTGTGTACATCTATATCTATATTTATCGTCTATACATGGGCCAGCAACCTATGGCCTATGGGCCAAATCCAGTCGGCCTCCAATTTTTGCATGGTTCATGAGCTAAGCATGGCTTTTACATTTTTAAGTGGTTGAACAAAATTAAACAAAGAATAATATTTTGTGACATGTGAAAATTATGTGAAATTCAAATTTCAGTGTCCCTAAATAAAGTTTCATTGGAACACAGGTACACTCATTCCCATATGTATTATCTATGGCTGCTTTCATACTACAGTAGCAAAGTTGAGTAGTTGCCAAAGAATCTGTATGGCTTGAAAAGCCTAAATCATTTACTATCTGTCTTTTTGTGAAAACTATTTGTTAACTGCTGATACAGTACCATATGGTTCTATAGTGTTGCTGGTAGTCAAAAATTAGGCACACTGACCCAGAACCCAGGCAGGAGGTCAAAGAAGCACTTTGCTCTGTAGTGGTCTTCCAGAGATACACGGCATAATCCAAAAATTATCACTCTTTTAAAACTTTTAAATTTTTTCCTTTAAAATGTACCAAGATTATAATACAAATAATTTTCAAATAAATATATATTTGTATTCAATATATATATATTTTCATCTATAATTGTAAATTAATACACATTTACATATACCCATCATAGAGACAACAGAAATGAGTGGTGGAAGGTTTGGTTGGAGTTTTAAAATAAAGGTCATATGAAATCAGGTTGTGACCATAATGAAAAATTATCTATATATATTTTAATAGCAACATAATTTACATCAAATGGATTATATTCTAGCATCTTAAAAATGAGGCAAGGGAAAGCAGTGAGGGAAGTAGAAAGTGAATATTTATAAAATTATTCATAAAAATATAACTAAAATAAAAACAACTACCATGCTCCTTACATATGTTACTTTTTAACCACAAATAGCGATTCTTAATTATATTTACTTAAAATGTATTCATAGTTATAGACAGGAGTAACCACCTATGTATATACCTATTTCTTAGGTGAAAAGTATTATCTCTTTATAGAGTATTACTGTCTTACAGCTCAAAAATTGGAGGACAAATTTCATAGGACACTATGTATACTACAAAAAGACATCAATTGAATGAATGTCAGTAGTAGTTCTCGAGTATTTGAGAGGCACCTTCTCAAGCCATTAAAAAGTCATATAAAAAGTGAACACAGGATAGCAGGATGTAATGTAATTATGCCACATGGTTTAGTTATTTTCCTACAATAATCATGAGTGTTTTCATTTTAGTATTTAAAATACAATGTAAAAATCACTCACTAGTTTTTCCATATGGTAATGATTAGGGTACACCAAATCACATTTCAGCTAAAGTGCAAAATGATTCATGATTATGTTGTGATTTGTCACTTTATTCATGTTCATAGCTTGACCTTATGCTCCTTAGACATTAAATTTCCTTTTGTCTTACTCTGTTATCCATATCACCCTCTAAATTAGTAATTAAATTGGGTAGAGTAATAACCAACAGCATTTTGTTTTCAAAAATGAAATTGTATAAATTGTTTTTGGTTAGTTCTTTGTAAATGACAAGCTTTACAAATAATAGCAAGCCATCATATGTTTATAGTTTATCTAAAACTTTGAATCTTTTCATGTCATGGTATACTTAAAAAATTATATTACCTGCACAACACACTGGGATAAGCACTTGGGTCTGCTTTCATCAGTAGGCAATTGGCAAGGAAGCTCCAGCTAACTGAAGACCTATGCAACCACTCTGAGGGATGTGGGGGCATATAATACTGGCTGTCTTACACTAGGATTCTCCAAAGTATATGCTGAGAAAAAGACTTGCAGGTAGATATAATTTATTTGAGAAGTGACATCAGGGAGTAGGAATGAGGAACAAGGAAATCAAAAGGGAAAGAAGGACACATTTCACCATGTTGGCCATCACTGTGAGTGATTAGGGCTCAGTCACAAACTGTCCACCTATTGTACAAGAGACAATAGTGTTTGTTTGTTTATTGGTTTCCATTCTCCATTGGCCAAGAGTGTTTTCATGGACTAGCAGTACCCACTTCTAAATTCCACATGCCATGAGCACTCATTCAGTGGGTTTTCCATGCCACTCAGGAGCATTTCAGACAAGGCCTGTGACAGGAAGTGAGAGGCACACAGTGAAGGCCTGAGATGAGGTTGCACCTCTGCAAACTTGGTTAAAATATTCATGGAAGTTCTTAATACAGTAGCCACTATCAAGAGGATTTGGAGTGGCATGTAGCACCTTAACCCGTTTAACAACAGCCCTGTCCCTTTAATGATGCCCTGGCAGTCATATACCTGCTGGGAGGCTCTGTGTTATTGGAAACATTAGTAAATATATGTACACTGATCCAGGGGCAATGAATTGGTGCTGTAAAAATTACATAAATGTAACAAAATTGATCCTCCAGAATAACTTTTCATTCAATTCTTTCAAACATTGATTCCTTCCCCTTTAGTTTTTATGTGTAAATCTCAATCTAGTTTTAATTCTTTTGTATTTGTTAACATAGCTTACTTCTTTATTTTGATGCCAATTTGGCAACCATTTACATCACTACCTCTCATGATTTATCTTCAATTCTATGCATGTTATGTCAATACTTTTATGTCAATAAACCAGAGAAAGGGGAGAGAAGTGAGAGGAGGAAGAAAGAGAAGGGGGGAGAGACAGAGAGAGAGAGAGAGAGGGGAGAGAGAGAAAGAAAAAGAGAGAGAGAGAGAGAGAAAGAGAGAGAGAGAGAAAGAGAGAGAGAGAGAGAAGCCTCTGTAAATAAATTTAAAAGTTTGAGAGAAAATGTTTCCTTACTGGAGAAGATTAAGTAAGACATCATCAGACTATAATATATTCGAACTAAGGACAATGTGGAATCCAGATAAGCCACAGATGTGACCAAATGGTTAAGTCACTTCCAAGCTGTTACAAACTTGAAATGTCACTTTCTACTATAATAAACTTCAATATGTTTTTGTGAAACCTTATTAGATACATAGTGAACTCTGTGTGGTTTATACAGAAGGCAGATATTATATATTCTATTTGTGTTTGGTCAGGCAACCTTCACAACTTGATAGTTAATGAACATAACATGATGCTAATATTTTTTCTCCCTTTTCATGTTTTGGTTTTGGGGAATTACAATCTGTTTTTCCTTAACTGAAATATCCATTAAGCTATTAGAACTTTGTTCCACATTAACAATTTTAATGGATGTTAAAATTCTTCCCATTGTCATGTAATCACTGGATGTTTTTAATTTCTGCAAAGTTGTTGAATCTAGTCATTTTTGTATTCTGTGAGTCTGCTTCTTAAGCTGCTAAATTCAAGTAGCTCAGGATCATCACTTGATTATTATATTTGTTTTCAATTTTTAAACACTTTGAGTAATAATATTTCATATTCATTAGCCATTGCTTCTTCCCAAATTTCATCAAAATAAAAATATATTTACAATTGCATATAATATTTTAAATGAAAATATCGTTTCCAATAAAGATCTACTCATTCAAAATTTTGAAACGCAGAATTGAAAATAGGTAAAAAAATGTATGGATACATTAGGAAAATACTATTGACAAAGAGTAGTAACAAAGTCCTGATTCTCTTACTTAGCTGGAACACTTGAATGTGGCACATGCCTTCTGTGTATCATTTTCTTCATCTGAAAATTTTACAATTAGAATGGATGCTTTCTAAGAATTCACCTAATTCAAACAATTTTTGATTCATATATAGTCAGTTCTTGATTGTATGTGAACTGATTTATCTACTCTTTATTATCTATTGGCACATAAAAATTATACTTAACTTTATAAACATTAATATCATGATAATTAAAATGGCTATATATTTCAGCTCTTGAGATTGGTCTGTTCAGGAAATCTATTTCTTCCTGGTTGAGCCTAGGAAGGCTGTGTATTTCTAAAAATTTGTCCATTTCCCCCACATTTTCCAGTTTGTCTGCATAAAGATTTTTGTAGTATTCATAAATTGTATCTTGTATCTCTTTGGGATCAGTTGTGATATCTCCTATTTTGTTCCTGATGGAGCTTATTAAAAATTTCTCTTCTCTGCTTTTCCGTAGCTTAGCCAATGGCGTGTCAATTTTGTTTATTTTTTTCAAAGAACCAACTTTTTGTTTTATTAATCTCCTGAATAGCTTCCCTGTTTTCAATTTCAATTAGTTCTGATTTGATCTTTTTGATTTCACTTGTTCTGCTGGGTTTGTGGTTGGTCTGTTCTTCTTTTTCCAGCTGTTTGAGTTGTTTCATTAGATTGTCTATTTGTGATTTTTTTGACTTTTGGTTATAGGCATTTATGGAGATAAACTTTCCTCTCAGAACTGCTTTAGCTGTGCCCCAGAGGAGTTGATAACTTGTCTCTCCATTATCATTTTGTTCATAGAATTTTTTTATTTTCATCTTGATTTCTTCATTTATGAAGTAATCATTTAGTAGGAGGTTGTTTAATTTCCATGTTTTTGTGTAGAAATGTGAGTTTCTGTTACGGTTGATTTCTGCTTTTATTCCACTGTGATCTGAGAAGATACATGGTATGATTTCTATTTTTTTAATTTCCTGAGATTTTCTTTGTGTCCTAGGATATGGTCAATCTTAGAGAATGTCCCGTGAGCTGATGAGAAGAACGGAAGAACGTATATTCAGTGGATTTGGGGTAGAATGTCCTGTAAATGTCAGTCAGACCCAATTGTTCCAGAGTTTTGTTTAAGTCCATTATCTCTTTAATAATTTTCTTTTTAGAGGATCTGTCTTGTGCCATCAGTGGGGTGTTGAAATCTCTGGTGATTATGAAGTTGCTATTAATCAATTTGCTTAGATCTAGTAAGGTTTGCTTTGTGAATCTGGGTGCACCTAAGTTGGGTGCATATATATTTAAAATTGTTATTTCTTCTTGTTGAACTGTGCCCTTCAACATTATTAATGACCCTCTTTGTCTTTCTACTTTTGTTGGTTTAAAACTAAATAGTCTGAAACTAGAACTGCCACACCAGCCTTCTTTTGGCTTCCATTTGCTTGGAAAACTGATCTCCACCCTTTTACTTTTAGTCTATGTGCATCCTTGCAGTTTAGATGTGTTTCCTGAAGACACATACTTAGCCTGTATTTTCCTATCCATTCAGCCAGCCTACTGTCTCTTGAGTGGAGAGTTTAAGCCATTCACATTTATTGAGAGAACTGATAGGTAAGGTAGATTACTGTTCATTCTGTCGAGTTGGATATTGTTGCTTTGATTTCTCTCTTGAGCCATTATAATATCTAGCCTTTAGTCTTTGGGTTTTGGTTGCTTTTAGATTCGTGAGTTTTTATTATGGTGTTCCGTGCATAACACTGTTTTGAGTACTTCTTGTAGGGCTGGTCTTGTCTTGGTGAAATTTCTGAGACTTTGCTTATCTGAGAATGTCTTTATTAATCCTTCATATATGAAGCTTAGTTTATCAGGGAATAAGATTCTAGGCTGGGCATTGTTTTGTTTGAGAAGAGTGAGAATGAGGCCCCAGTCTCTCCTTGCTTGTAAAGCCTCATTAGAGAAGTCTGGTGTTATTCGAATTGGCTTTCCTTTGTATGTTACTTGCTTCTTTCATCTTACAGTGCTTAGAAGGGCCGCTTTAGTTGATATTTTGGTCAGTCAGATGACTGCATGTCGTGATGTCTTCCTGTTTGCATTGAATCTCCCAGGGGTCCTCTGAGCTTCTTGAACTTGTGTATCGATATTTTTAGCAAGGCTTGGGAAATTTTCCTCTATTATATCTTCAAATAGCTTGTCCAACCCTGAGTGTTGTCTTCTTTCCCTTTTGGTAACTTTATGACCCTCACATTAGGTTTCTTCACATAATCCCACATCTCTTGTAGGCTTTGCTCTTTTCTCTTGTTTCTCTGCTCTATCTCTGTGGCTAATTTATTTAATTGGAGGGTGTTATCTTCAATCTCTGAGATTCTTTCTTCTGTTTGATCTACCCTGTTCTTGAAACTTTCCACTGCATTTTGTAGCTCCCTGAATTGATTCTTCATTTCTAGGAGTTTAGTTAAACTTTTCTTCATTGTGTCAATTTCTTAAAGCTGAAATAGAAACAGCAATTAAAAATCTCCCTAAAAAGAAAAGTCCCGGTCCAGATGGTTTCACACCTGAATTTTACCACACTTACAAAAAAGAACTAGTACCTATCTTGCAGAAACTATTCCACAACATTGAGAAGAACGGAAACCACCCCGACAACTTTTATGAAGCAAATATTACTCTGATACCAAAACTAGGACAGGATGCAACAAAAAATAAAACTACAGACCAATATCACTAATGAATATAGATGCAAAAATTTTCAACAAAATCTTAGCTAACCGAATCCAGACGCTTATCAAAAAAATAATCCATCACAACCAAGTGGGCTTCATCCCAGGGATGCAGGGATGGTTCAACATACGTAAATCTATAAATGCAATTCACCACATAAACAGAAGCAAAAACAAAGACCACATGATTCTTTCAATAGATGCAGAAAAAGCTTTTGACAAAATTCAACACCCTTTCATAATACGAACACTTAAGAAAATAAGCATAGAAGGGACATACCTAAAAATGTTACAAGTCATATATGACAGACCCATAGCCAACATTATACAGAATGGGGAAAAACTGAAAGCATTCCCACTTAGAACTGGAACCAGAAAAGGCTGCCCACTATCTCCACTGCTATTCAACATAGTGCTGGAAGTCCTGGCTATAGCAATCAGACAGGAAAATGGAATCAAAGGTATCCAAATAGGGGCAGAAGAGATCAAACTTTTTCACTGTTTGCTGCTGATATGATATTATATTTAGAAAACCCAAAAGATTCAACCAAGAAACACCTGGAACTGATAAATGAATTTAGTAACGTCTTATGATACAAAATCAATACACAGAAATCAGAGGTATTCATATATGCTAACAACAATCTAATTGAGAACCAAATCAAAGACTCAATTCCCTTCACAATAGCAACAAAGAAATTAAAGTACCTAGGAATATACTTAACCAAGGATGTAAAAGACCTCTACAGGGAGAACTATGAAACACTGAGGAAGGAAATAGCAGAGGATGTAAACAGAGGGAAATCCACACCGTGCTAGCGGATCGGAAGACTCAACATCAGTAAAATGCTATACTACCCAAACTGATCTACAGATTCAATGCAATACCTATTAAAATCCCATCAGCATTCTTCATAGATATAGAAAAAATAATTTTACACTTCATATAGTACCAAAGAAGACCCCGAATATCAAGAGCAATTCTAGGCAACAAAAACAAAATGGAAGGTATTAATATGCCAGATATCAAACTATACTACAAAGATGTAGTAATTAAAGCATTCTGGTATTGGCACAAAAATAGAAATATTGACCAGTGGAACAGATCTGAGAACCCTGATATAAAACCATCCTTATATAGCCATCTAATCTTTGACAAAGCAGACAAAAACATATGCTGGGGAAAAGAATCCCTTTTCAATAAATGGTACTGGGAAAACTGGATAGACACTTGTAGGCTAAAGCAGGACTCACACATTTCACCTCTCACAAAAATCAACTCACGCTGGATAACAGACTTAAACCTAAGGTATGAAACTATTAGAATTCTAGAGGAAAGTGTTGGAAACACTCTCCTAGACATCGGCTTAGGCAAAGAGCTTATGAAGAAGTCCCCAAAGGCAATCACAGCAGCAACAAAAATAAATAAATGGGACATGATCAAACTAAAAAGCTTCTGCACAGCCAAAGAAACAGTCATGAAAGCAAACCGACAACCTACAGAATGGGAGAAAATTTTTGCATTCTACGCATCTAATAAGGGGCTGATAACTAGAATATACTTAGAACTCGTGAAAATCAGCAAAAAAAATCAAATAACCCTATTAAAAAGTGGGCAAAGGACTTTTCTAAAGAAGACAGAAGAATGGCCAACAAACATATGAAAAAATGCTCAACATCTCTAATCATCAGGGAAATGCAAATCAAAACCCAATGAGATAGCACTTAACTCCAGTGAGAATGGCCTTTATCGAAAAATCTCCAAACAATAAATGCTGGCATGGATACAGAGAGAGAGGAGCACTCCTACTCTGCTGATGGGACTGCAAACTAGTTCAATCTCTGTGGAAAGCATTATGGAGATACCTTAAAGTGATACAAGCGAATCTACCATTTGATCCAGCAATCCCATTGCTGGGCATCTACCCAAAAGATCCAATGACACTCTACAAAAAATACACTTGCACTCAAATGTTTATAGCAGCACAATTCATAATTGCAAGGCTGTGGAAACAGTCCAAGTGCCCATCAATCCAAGAATGGATTAATAAAATGTGGTATATGTATACCATGGAGTACTATTCAGCTCTAAGAAACAACGGTGATATAGCACATCTTATATTTTCCTGTTAGAGCTGGAACCCATACTACTAAGTGAAGTATTCCAAGAATGGAAAAACAAGCACCATATATACTCACCAGCAAACTGGTATTAACTGAGCAGCACCTAAGTGGACACACAGGTACTACAATAATAGGGTATTGGCCAGGTGGGAGGGGAGCGGTGGGGTGGGTATATACCTACTTAATGAGTCAAATGTGCACCATCTGGGGGATGGTCTTGCTGGAAACTCAGACTTGTGAGGGGAGGGTCGAAAGGGAATTTATTGAAACCTTAAAATCTGTACCCCCATAATATGCCGAAATAATATAAATGGCTATATATATATTTATATGCACATTCTTCTGTATATTTATTTAAATATATTCAAGCATAATATCTCATCTGATTGAATTCTCATATGTAGTCATAATTATTCAGCTCTTACTAAAACTGTAATTGTTAGAGTACGAAAAGATAGCATAGGCAGGCAATCTAATTCAAAATCAAACTCAATGAAGGAATTCTTTATGCTTCATACCTTAATGATAGTCACCTAGGATTTCTTTTAATACCTCAAACAGTAAGAAGATACTCTGGTAACAAAAAAACCTTACTAACACTCAAGGCAGTCCATTCAATTTTTAAATAGATTCAACTATTCAACTCAATCACATATATCTATTGATCATTTATAGCAATCCATGTACTATTCTAGGCATTTGCAATATCCTTCCTTACATTGAACTTAAGATGTGCTTCAGTGTATATTTCTTCCAATTGCATTGTCATTCATGACTGAAATGGATATATCTTAGGACTATGGGTATATTTTCAAATAAATTTAAATGGTAATCTACACACACATCTTTGTTAGAGTGTTCATTGTTAATTTTCTGTTCAGAGAAATAATCTGATTCTTTCTAACTTTCTAGTGGCATATTCAGCTTAGAGAAAAAAATGACAAGTGTATAGATACATCCTCTGTACAGTTGTCTTTTCCTGCCATTTCTCAGTGTAGCTTTGACAGGTAATGTAAGTTTGCCCTATTCTATGCGTAGTTAGACGACATTTGCTTCATAAATTGTCAGCATGTTCTCTCTTCAAAGTTGTAAGGATGACCTTAAACAAAGACAAATGTCTTGTTAGAATACTAAATTTCTTCTAAAAAGCCTTAGCTTTCAGACAGAATATCAAGATCTTTTCTTAAGAGCACATCTGAAACCTTGAAGCACAAATAAGTTAAGAATACATCTAAATTAGAGATTTCTGACCTTTACCATTTATACATTGGCATTTGCTTAAAATTCTCCAAGGTTTGGCTAATAATAATTAATATTAATTATATTGGATACAACTATCAAACTACTGGAGATTAAAATTTTTAGTGGAAATACTTTGATATCTCTTTTTAATTTATATTACTTTCCTCATCCTTAAATTACTCTAGGGCATGCCATCATTTGTGGCTACCAGGACTTGTCACTGATGTTCTCGTTTTTATATCTGGGCTAAAAATTATCTCTACTCAATAAAGGATCTCTGTGTTTTAAAGGGCATTGTATTACTTTGACATATAATGATATATTATAATTTGGATACAAAATACTAATCTGAAAGTCATTGTACTCTTATACAGTATGTATATAATTTATTAGTTAATTAAAGACAATGCTATTAGTTTTATTATATAACAGTCAAAAGAATAGCATGTCCATTAAAAACTGGACATGGAAGTCATGTGTAGGGTGGCATTATTACTTTCTTTTATGCAATAGGGTGGAGAAGGCTAGCAACAGTCTAATTATATTCCATAATCATAAATTATATCAAGAGAGAGACATATTTTATAATTTAATCCATAAAGTTGTTCACTTATTACTGCAGTTAATATTTATTTACTGTGTGCTACCATGTATAAGGCATTTGGAGTACAGAATTGGAAAAAATATTCTACCTTGAAGGAACTTAAGTTTATTGTAAATACCAGTCAATAGAGTTGTTATCCATGAATGACTATTTGTACCTTATTAATTTGGTATCATTTATAGTATTTGACTATACACTAAATCAAATAGCAAATATGGCAAGGGTAGATAGCTTCTATAAATTGTCAGCATAAATCCAATCATGATATCATATTAATTATCTTTGTTCTTTATATTCTTTTGGTTTGGGTAATTGCTTTCAGTGTGATTTTTTTTCTTTTTGCTTAATTTTCTTCCTTGGAACACTTTGCTGCTGCATAAATGTCAGTACAACAATAGTACAAAAATTCAAAGCTAAAAACGTAGCAATTAGGGTGTGGAAGTATAAAATATTGTTTTCATACTTAAATCAATTTTTCAAGTGTGGAATATACTTTGGATGGAAAATTGGTGTCACCAGAGCAAATGTTTGACAGATTTAGGCAATTTCTAATTGAAAATGCCAATGGGACACATACTTTTTCCTCTTTGTATGATAACTGTAGGTCATTTGAGGACTTCAATAAACTTAAACTGTGATTACTTTGATCCTTGCCATACAGTTGCATTGTTGTTGTTATTGTTTTATTTTGTTTATTTTAAAGGTCTAGTAAACAGAGGATTTTGGTGGTTTGGGAAAAAATGGTTAGTTTTCTAGTAATGCTTTCTCCAAAATAATCAAATATCCTGAGAATGTATTCATTCTTCTCCTTCAAATAGAAGCATATTATATAGAGTAGAGATCAGGAAACTATCCCTTGCTATCTTTACTTGTAAATAATGTTTTACTGGAACACAAATATGCCCATCCATTTAAAAACTGTGGCTGATTTTGCATTCATAGAGAATGTGGGATAGTTGTGATAGGGACAAGATGATATGGTTTGCAAAGCTTAAAATATTTACTATTTGGTCCTGTACAAAAAAAATGTACCTTAACCACTTGAATAGAGATAAGGAATAATGTATTACCAGAGAATGGAATAGAAACCAATGTGCAGAATATGCACTATTCAGATGAGGAAGGAAGAGTTCGATTAAATGAAGAAAAGCATAGAGATCATAAAAGTACCAGAGAAAATATAAATAAAAAATATCTACACAAATATGAAGCAATTATAAAGGCCAACAATATCTTGGTAGTGATAACAACAATTGCATATCCTTCTCTCATATACTAGAGACAATTAGAAAATTAGAGACATTCTAAAAGTAATATATAACAGGTGCAAGGGAGGCAAGATCTTGGTCAAGTACCTAAATAAACCTAGCATGATAACGTTACTATGGAAACCAACCAGGTTTTAAGAAAAGAGGATGAAAGCACCATATGTATTCACTCCGGCTTCAAGAACTGTACTAATCTCAAGAACTTGGAACTTGGAACTTGGTATTTCAAGAAGAAATACCTGAGAATTGGCAGCAATGCAGTAGTGAGCAGGTGTTAGGCAGCAAATATCTGTGAAATCTGTACCCGAGATCCCTCAAGCCACACTCTGTTGGATCACTGTACAGATAAATTAAATCTCGGGCAAATGATAATTACTACAGTAATCTTCTGCTAAGAACTGTAGCCCTGGAAGAAAGGGGGAGGTATAACTTGGGAAGCAATTCAGGTGTCAATAGTGATTGCAGATGCTTAAAGATGAAGATTGACCAGAAAGCATATGTGCTTCATGATGATGCCAGCAGAGAACTTCTTTATCCTTTGAGGAAAACTAATGAAGGAGTGTGATGTTACCTTTCTGATAACTGATTTCCACGCAGAGAAGATACATTATATATGCATTTGTTAGTGGACTAGCGGATAGATACCCTTTATGGAGGAGAAATACAGGGAGACCAGTAAGATGAAAGAGTCAGTCATTGCTGGCAGCATGCATAGTCATGACTGAGGAGGGTTTTTTGTTTTGTTTTGTTTTGTTTTTTATGAGTTTTAGAACATCTGATTGGATCTTGTGGCTTTCCTTCACATTTCCCCCAATGCCTCTTTCGAGTTATCTTATTACTCAGGTGCTTCTGTTTCTTGGTTTTTTTCTCTGTTTGTTTCCTGTTAAAGAGCCCAATTTTCAGATAATCAGTAGCTTCAGCTTTGTATTTGGTGAGAAGAAAGAGACAAGAGAAAAGAAGGATAGGTTAACATCTTTGTCAAAGCAACAAGGTTAGAAATATTTTAAGAATTAACAGTTGAGTTTGAGAGACAAATAATGACAAAAGTAGTCAATAAACATCACCTTTAAAACTTCTGGCCAATTCACTGTTGCCAACTACTGTGTACCAGAAATTATAACCTAAACAATGTATTGTTTTATGCCTGCTTAATTTGTTCAAATATAAGCTAGTTTGGGGACTTACACTAATATAGTCACATGTCATATAAAGACTTTTTCTTTATTTCAGCATATTAAGGGGGTACAAATATTTAGGTTACGTATATTGCCCTTGCCCCCTCCCTACCCCCACCAGTCAGAGCTTCAAGCGTGTCCATCCCTCAAGACAGTGCACATGGCACTCATTATGCATGTATGTACCCAGACCTTCTTCCCACTCCATATGCCAGATGCCCAATGTATGTTATTCCTATATGTGCTCTTAGGGTTGATCAGTGAAACCAATTTGCTGGTGAGTATATATGGTGCTTATTTTTCCATCCTTGGGATATTTCACTTAGTAGAATGTGTTCTTTTTTGATCAATGGTGGACCATATATACAATGGCGGTAACATAAAATTATAATGGAGTTGAAAAATTACTATTGTCTAGTGACACGGTAGCCGTCATAACATCATAGCAAAATTTATTGCTTTTTCTATGTTTAGCTATGTTTAGATACACAAATACTTATGTTACAACACACAAATCATCATGTTACAATCGCCTGTAATATTCTATACAATGACATGCTATGCAAGTTTGTAGCCTAGAAGCAATAGACTATGACATAGGGCGTAAGTGTGTGCTAGTCTATACCAACTAGGTTTTGGTAAGTATACTCTCTGATTTTTGCATAATGACAAAATCTCCTAATGACACATTTCTCTGAACCTATTCTATCACTAAGCAAAGCATGACAGTATTTTTTTATGGAGTCTCAATGTAAGAGTTATATCAAAGGTAATTATTGCATCTAACATTCTTAACATTAGTTTTATCTATTGATCTGCCCATTAACCTGGGGACATGGTAAGTTATGACTGTACCTTTGTTATGTCCCTACCCACAGCAGAAAAAAGAGAGGAGAAATAATAAAATAATAGTAATACTTTGTGAAGAAAGATGTTATATTTTGTGTTGGGTATTTATGTTGGGAAGTAAACACTTTTGGGCCCAGATTTTCATAGGGTTTCAATATTTTTATATCACAAATAAGGCATTAACTTTAGCAGTGAACCAAGGAACAATGAAACACTAAACTGTCCTTTAGAATAGTATATTAGTATTTCCAGTGAATACATGCAGATTTCCAAAGAGCCTAAGGGAAAACTGGAAATAAGGCTGGGTATAACATGTCTGATTCACTGATATCTCTTTGGATTGACAGCATCAAAGATTTGGGCACTTCAGATCAATATTTTTTATATTAAAAAAATCATTAATGAACTTGTTCTTGGGTATCATATAAAATTTTATCATTTAAGTTTTTGATCCAAAGTGGCATAATGTAGAAGCAGTTTATATATTCTATCATTTTATAAACATCCAAAATAAGGGCAAATTATTGGTCTACTTTAATATATCAAAAGCTGTCGTCTATATTCTAGCAATGCTGCTTCTCTGCTGTGTTTGGTCATACCAAAGAATTTCTTTAATACACTTCTAAATGCACTTCTAAACTAACTGCATTATTTCCAGAAGATCATAACACTACCTTTTAATTTTTTCTGATTCCATTATAATACACATTTAGTTTTTCAGAACCAGTTAATAAAAGCAAATCACTTTTTCTTAATTACAACTGGGAGAAATTACAACTACTTGAGCAATGATTTTACACTTATGGCTCTGAAACTAGGCCAGCCTGGATTCTTCTGTATGGCAAACTGACCTAAAAAAAAAATTGCTCAAGCATTACAAATTTTAAATAAAGTAAAATATTTATTTTTAAAGAGCCAAGCATTAATGAATTCCTTAAAGATGTGCACAAATATTACCTTCATAGTAAAAAAAAAGTTTTTTCCACCCACTCAGAGTGATTTTTTCCACGCTGTGGACATAGGACATGAGCTAATACTAGCACAGATGCCACTGACCCATTTGTTTCATTATGAACTTATTTATTTATTATCTCTTATGATAACTGAGAACTTTAAAGTCAAGTATGATGTCTTATTCATCTTTGCAGAATGCCTAGAAAAACTGAAGATACATAATAGGAATTCAAGTATAATTTCTAAAACAAATTGTAATTAACTAAAACTAACAGAATTACAAGTATGTGAAGTTTCAAACTTTATTAATTTATATCTGTTTTGATAAGGCAGTTGAACTTCGCCAAAAAATATGTAAGGTCCTCTGGCATATTTAAGTAGGTGGAGAGAAAATCAATAATGCTTAGAACCACAGAAAACTGAATAATGAAATTACTTTAAGGATTATCATTCATACATAGTTTACCAATACGGATTTTTCATTTCAATTACTGTTGGTAAGTTTTTAGACAAACATGTGAATTTTTTTATTAAAATTATCTTTCAGTACTTTGACTAAGCTAATGCTTAAATATTTCTAAAACTTTTACTCTTAGACAAACCAATAAAGCTTGTAAATAAAATATAATGCTTGCTGTTACATTTAAACTGCTCTCCATCAGGTTAACCCTGCAATTAATTGGAATGTCTTCCCTAGTTATATTGTAATACAAGTAATTCTTATATTGATAAATGTTTAAACATTTAAACATATCTTCTAAGTTAAGCAATATTCTACAGAAGTTGTCTGGAAACTTGAGGATAAGGAGTTCATATTTTAAAAATTTTTAACCACAATTTTTGAGAAGTGACAACCACCTAATATTGGATATTATTCACATATGTAGGTTTTTGACCATTTTAATCTAAAGTAGAACTATGTCTCAGAAAATTGATGTCAGAAATTCCAAGTTTAAATTAGAAAATATTAGCATTTCAAAATTATTTAAAAGACAAAACTCTGATACAAAAGCATTAGGACATATTTGAGTCACATTCAAGGGTTAATATTTATTGGTTGAAGTCTACACAAGCATTTCTTCCTAGTGGTTAAAAGCATAGTTTTTGGGGTAAACATGCCAGTGTTTAAAAGTTGTTTCTACCAATTCTTAGCTTTTCGTTCTTGTGACTGACAATTCCTTTCTCTTAACACAGAGAAATAATAATTGCACAAGATTGTTATAAGGTTTAAATAGAATAATACAATAGAATAATATTTCTAAAACTTTATTTCTTAGAACATAGTATTCTCTTTAAAAATGATGCTATTTTTTTATTTCGGCATATTATGGGGGTACAGATTTTAAGGTTTCAATAAATGCCCTTGTGCCCCTTCCCCCACAAGTCTGAGTTCCCAGCATGACCATCCCCCAGATGGTGCACATCTCATTCATTATGTATGTATATACCCGCCCCCGCCCCTCTCCCACCTGGCCAATACCCTATTACTGTAGTACCTGTGTGTCCACTTAGGTGATGCTCAGTTAATACCAGTTTGCTGGTGAGTATATATGGTGCTTGTTTTTCCATTCCTGGTATACTTCACTTAGTAGTATGGGTTCCAGCTCTAACCAGGAAAATATAAGATGTGCTATATCACCGTTGTTTCTTAGAGCTGAATAGTACTCCATGGTATACATATACCACATTTTATTAATCCATTCTTGGATTGATGGGCACTTGGGCTGTTTCCACAGCCTTGCAATTATGAATTGTGCTGCTATAAACATTCAAGTGCAAGTGTATTTTTTGTAGAGTGTCATTGGATCTTTTGGGTAGATGCCCAGCAATGGGATTGCTGGATCAAATGCTAGATTCACTTGTATTGCTTTAAGGTATCTCCATATTGCTTTTCACAGAGGTTGAGTTAGTTTGCAGTCCCACCAGCAGTGTAGGAGTGTTCCTCTCTCTCCGCATCCATGCCAGCATTTATTGTTTGGAGACTTTTGGATAAAGGCCATTCTCACTGGAGTTAAGTGCTATCTCATTGTAGTTTGATTTGCATTTCCCTGATGATTAGAGATGTTGAGTATTTTTTCATATGTTTGTTGGCCATTCTTCTGTCTTCTTTAGAAAAGTTTCTGTTCTAGTCCTTTGCCCACATTTAATAGGGTTATTTAATTTTTTCTTGCTGATTTTCATGAGTTCTAAGTATATTCTAGTTATCAGCCCCTTATCAGATGCGTAGGATGCGAAAATTTTCTCCCATTCTGTTTTTTTGCTTTCATGACTGTTTCTTTGGGTGTGCAGAAGCTTTTTAGTTTGATCATGTCCCATTTATTTATTTTTGTTGCTGCTGTGATTGCCTTTGGAGACTTCTTCATAAACTCTTTGCCTAGGCCGATGTCTAGGAGAGTGTTTCCAACACTTTCCTCTAGAATTCTAATAGTTTCATACCTTAGGTTTAAGTCTGTTATCCAGCGTGAGTTGATTTTTGTGAGAGGTGAAAGGTATGGGTCCTGCTTTAGCCTTCTACAGGTGGCTATCCAGTTTTCCCAGTACCATTTATGGAAAAGGGATTCTTTTCCAGCATATGTTTTTGTCTGCTTTGTCAAAGATTAGATGGCTATATGAGGATGGTTTTATATCAGGATTCTCAGATCTGTTCCACTGGTCAATATTTCTATTTTTGTGCCAATACCAGATTGATTTAATTATTGCAGCTTTGTAGTATATTTTGATATCTGGCATATTAATGCCTCCCATTTTGTTTTTGTTGCCTAGAATTGCTTTTGATATTCGGGGTCTTCTTTGGTTCCATATAAGGTGTAAAATTATTTTTTCTATATCTATGAAGAATGCTGATGGGATTTTAATAGGTATTGCATTGAATCTGTAGATTACTTTGGGTAGTATAGACATTTTAATGATGTTGAGTCTGCCGATCCATGAGCATGGTATTGATTTCCCTCTGTTTACATCCTCTGCTATTTCTTTCCTCAGTGTTTCATAGTTCTCCCTGTAGAGGTCTTTTACCTTCTTGGTTAAGTATATTCCTAGGTACTTTAATTTCTTTGTTACTATTGTGAAGGTGATTGAGTCTTTGATTTGGTTCTCAATTAGATTGTTGTTGGCGTATATGAATGCCTCTGATTTCTGTGTATTGATTTTGTATCCTGAGACTTTACTAAATTCATTGATCAGTTCCAGGTATTTCTTGGTTGAATCTTTGGGGTTTTCTAGATATAATATCATATCATCGGCAAGCAGTGAAAGCTTGATCTCTTCTGCCCCTATTTGGATACCTTAAATTCTACTTTCCTGTCTGATTGCTGTAGCCAGAACTTCCAGAATTTCCAGTTGAATAGAAGTGGAGATAGTGGGCAGCCTTGTCTGGTTACAGTTCTAAGTGGGAATGCTTTCAATTTTTCCCCATTCAGTATGATGCTGACTATGGGTCTGTCATATATGGCTTGTATCATTTTTATGTTAGTTCCTTTCTGTAACTATTATATTGTTCATGCTATGGCTATGCCACTTCAGATTTCTAACTCCAGGTAGAAAAACAACTGATGAATATCCATTGACATACTTGAAAGATTAAAATAAGAGCTATACAATTTCAGAATAAAAATATTTTAAAATAATAAAATCGATAAAAATGGTATTCAAGAACTAGAAATATGAAAGTGAATTTGATATTTCTACTACCAGATGGATTTCAAACAAAGTAGGTTTAATGCAAGGAATCTATTGGTTACAAAGGTTTTGAAAGGCTGGATTTTTAAGTGGAGAAAGGAGTAACCCAGATATTAATCTTGAATGTAGCCTCAAACCCTATGACTGGTGAAAAATGAAACAGGTGGTGCTATTAGAAAGCAGTTGATTAGATTAGAGGGCCCCACATATTCCCAGGTGCTACGAGGTACTACTTTGCTGATCCCTGAACAAACGTGGCATGGGGATTATGCACAAGAGTACCTGTAAACTGAGACTGGAGCCTTACCTTTCCTCAGCTACTACAGCATATTAAACACAGCTGGAAAAATAAGCAAGTCCTGTTTCTTTTCTTCTTTGTTCCAATCTTCCCCTAGTGCCTCCCATTGGCAGAACCTAGTAAGAAGCACATAGTAATTGCACTGGGAAAAGGTAGTTCGCCTGTTCTCATCTCAAGCACAGAACAGATTTTAAAATAGTGATTTGGGGAAGAAAGAAATAAACAACTGGTATATGTCTTTCTAAGTCTATTAATACAATGAAAGAAAAATAATAAATTGCCTCCAGATATCTAAGGGAGAAATGAGAAAAAATAAACTTAGACAAATTTTCTTTTAACAATCATAAGGCAAGAGGAATAAAGAGTAAGAGATGGAGAAATTCAAGTAAACTTCATGTTTCTTAAACAACTACTTTCACAGGCACATGAAAAAATAAGCTAATTATGTAGAAAGTGTAAAAGGAAATCAAGGAATCAAATTGGCTTAGTCCAGCACTAAGGAAACCCGAAAGACAAAAAAGGTGATCTTGAGACAGGAAATCAGGGCAAGTCACAATGAGGGTATATGAAGAAATAGTATATGTGGATAGGGAAAGCAGTACATACAAAAATGGCAATGCAGTTTGAGAAGCGCACTAACAGCAATGAAAACACATTGCTCAATTATGTGAGATGCAGTGATTGTCCAGGAAGAATGCTTCATCTCATGAAATAGTAATACAGGTACATATATTTACCTAAAAATAATTTGTCTTTCTTATGAGATCATAGCTATGTTCTTTTAATTATTTGTGGATTTTAAGGAAGTGTTTTATTTCTACTTGGAAGAATCAAGATGTAAAATCAAGACAACACATTAAAAAGCATAAGCCAAAACCTTTGGCAATGTTCTTAATCAACACTTCTTGGTGTCATGTATTGCAGAATTCATGCATAATCAGCAGGTGATATTGCAAGTTAATTAGATATTAATTTTAAGTTCCTTGAAGGTCTGCAGAAGTAGTCTAGGATTATTCAAATTTAAAATCATGGAAAAATAATTAAATACAGAGCTATTATTTTAATATTTGGAGAGTTTCCAGAAAAATGTAGAAAACCAAAAAGCAAAGATATTATCAAGTAAAAATAAACATTTGAAAATAGTATTTTAATTTAATTTTAATTTTTTTCTTTAATAATTTGGTAAACCAAAGAAATAAAAAGTTGCTTTAGTGAAATAGCTATAGGCTCACACAGACTATTAGGGTTCTTATTACCTGTCCTAAAAATTACGGACTTTGAAAACCTGTGTAACCAATTCCTTGTATTAAGTCTACTTTAGAACATATCCAGTAAAAAATAATATCAAATTTACTTTGATTTTTCTAGTGATCATTCTCCATTTTTATTGATTTTATTATTTTAAAAGAGTTTTATTCCTAAATAAATATTTTATATATTTATGTATATATTTATATATTTTTAAATACTTTTATTCTGAAATTTTATTTCTCATTTTAACCTTTCAATTATTCCAATGAACTTGATTATTTAGCATCCCAATCCCTCAGTTTCTTTAACTGCAAATTGGTAATAATAATGGTGCATCCTAATAAGGTTATAGATTGAATAATTTAATATATATGACACTTAGAAGAATATTTTATATATAATATAAACTCAATAAAAGCTGTATCTTCTAATTGTTATCTGACAGATATCTTAAAGTTATTTTTGGTCAAACATTTTGTTCAATTTTATGATATTATCATAACCAATGGATGACTAAGGGGATAATAAGTGAGATAACTTATAGCAATTATTTACTAAAGAAAAAAATAATTCTTCTCTTTTTGCTTTCATTTCTGTCTTTATATCCATTTCATTCCATTATCACCCTCAATCTATTCACTCCAACAATATTGTGCATTATTCAACTTTTCTTTGAACACAATATTTTATTTGATTATAAAAATTGCCCACATTTTGTCCCCTCCTTTTTGAAATATATTTTTCCACTCCTGTCACCCATACTCTAACTTGTCACAGCTCACATTCAATTTAAAATTAATTTTCTCAAAACATATTTTCCTGACTTACAATTATGTCCTCACTCATTCCAAATAATTTCTTACTCATCATAACATTTGTTTTATTTTTGATTTGCTATTGACTGATTTATCTTCCCCATTACATATAAGCTCTGTGAGAGCTGGTGTCTTCAAGAACCAAAATAATAGTTTATCTTCATACGTGGAATGTAAAACATTCTATAATTGTGTACTTGGAGCATTAATTAAATTTTTTTACCCAAAAGAGCAAAACAAATTCTATAATAAAGACATCTGCACCCAAATGTTTATGGCAGTACAATTCACTATTGCAAGGATGTGGAACCAACTCAAGTGCCCGTCAATTCATGAGTGGATTATGAAAATTTGGTATATGTATACAATGGAATGTTACTCAATATAAGAAACGACAGTGATCTAGCACCACTTATATTTTCTTGGATTGAGCTTGAGCCCATTATCCAAAGTGAGGTGTCACAAGATCGGAAGAATAGGCTCCACTTGTACTCCCCACCAAATTGGTTCTGACTGATTAACACTACGGGGCTTACATGGTAGTAATGTTCTCCAGGGATTAGAGAGGGTTGGGGAAGATAAACTCACAACTAAAGGACACGGTGAGCATTGTAGAGGGGAAGGCCTCTGATCCTTGCTAGGGAGAGGCAAAGATATAAAATGTAACCAAAATGTTTGTACTACCATAATTTCCTGAAATAAAAAAAAAATAGGGGAGATGTTCCAACTTTAGAAGTGATAAAATAGCTCTTATTGGACTAACCTGCTCAAATTACAATTATAAAATAAGGCTTGAAAATGTTTTAAAAAGCCCAGCTATTTGAAATCTCCGGAGAGTGAACTAAAATAGGCAGAAACTGGAAAAAATTCTACACTTGAAAGAAAAAAAAATGTATTGGAAGAAATCAATCCTTCTATGTTTCTCTGCTTTCTGCTAAGAATACTCACCAGTCTGTTTGGAGTGAGGTGGATGGAATTTAAGCAGAAAGCCTTATTGACCCAAAAGGCTGAATTTGGGCCTGCCAGAACAGGTGAAATATTTGCATAAAAACTCTCCTCATATCCTTGGCTGACTCCTGAACAACACATTCCTTGGAAGACTTCAGGGAGCTCAAAACAAAAACAAAAATAACAATTGGGTGCCTGAGAGAATTGAACAAGATTTCAATTTTTGTTCACTGCAGGAAAGAAAGAGTTTAGAATTTTGAATCCAGTAAAGCTGAAGTGCTCCAAAAGCATCTCAAACTTTCTATAGATTAACTCTATCAAAAAACAAAACTGAGCCTTCATGATTTCAGAGGTAGCAACCAATAATTTAAATGCTTGCTTAAAAAAAATAAACACAGGAACACACTTCAAAGAAAAAACATAACTGAAAACCTGTGAATGTATTATCTACATTTTTCACTGTATAATTCAAAATTACTATGCATATGAAGAAACAGGAAAATGTGAGCCATATTGTTGAGAGGTAATAAAAACAACCACTAGAATACTGGAAATGTATTCAATAGAATAAATACTGTATTCAATAGAATACTGGAAATAGAAACTGGAAATGTGAGACTTAACAGTCAGGAACATTAAAGAAACCAGTATACATGTAGGTAAGAATATAAAGGAAAAGACTGTCATAATAAGTAAATACAGTTAATCTCAACTATGAAAACCAAATATAAAACTAAATATAAAACCAAAACAGAAAACTACATAAAAATTTCAAAGTTCCAATATCTGAAATTCCAATATCTGAAATATCTGAAATAAATTCAATGTACTGGAATGGCTACAAAACACAATGAAGGCAGCAAAAGAAAGTTTCAGTGACTATAAAAAGAGATCAACACTTATGTACACATATGGAAGTAACATTCATGGGGTGTTGGGCAGGTTGGGGGAAAAAGGGCATGGGTAAATTCACACCTAATGAGTGCAGTGAACACTGTATAGGGGATGGGCATGCTTGTAGCTCTGACTCAGACAGTAAAAAAGCAATATATATGAACAAAGTGTAATTGCACCCCCATAATATTATTCTGAAATAAAAAAGATATTATTTATTTATTCATTTTATTTTAGCGTATTATGGGGGTACAAGTGTTAAGGTTATGTATATTGCCCATGCCCCCCTATCCTCCCTTGAGTCAGAGCCTCAAGCGTGACCATCCCCCAAGTGTTGCACATCTCACTCCTTGTGTTTGTATATACGCATCCCCTCCTCCCCCTTCCCACCTACCCGACACACAATAAATGTTATTCCTATATGTCCACCAAGGTGTTGATTCGTTAATACCAATTTGCTGGTGAGTACATACGATGCTTGTTTTTCCATCCTTGAGATACTTCACTTAGTAGAATGGGTTCCAGCTCTATCCAGGAAAATACAAGAGGTGCTATATCACCATTGTTTCTTAAAGCTCAGTAGTACTCCATGGTATACATATACCACATGTTATTAATCCACTCATGAATTGATGGGCACTGGTTGTTTCCACAACTTTGCAATTGTGAATTGTGCTGCTATAAACATTTGAGTGCAGGTATCTTTTTCATAAAGTGACTTTTGATCTTTTGGGTAGATTCCCAGTAGTGGAATTGCTGGATCAAATGGTAGGTCTACTTGTATCGCTTGAAGGTATCTCCATACTTCCTTCCACAGAGGTTGAACTAGTTTGCAGTCCCACCAGCAGTATAGGAGTGTTCCTATCTCTCTGCATCCACGTCAACATTTATTGTTTGGGGACTTTTTGATAAAGGCCATTCTCATTGAAGTTGAGTGCTATCTCATTGTGGCTTTGATTTGCATTTCCCTGATGATTAGAGATGTTGAGCATTTTTTCATATGTTTGTTGGCCATTATTCTGTCTTCTTTTGAGAAGTTTCTGTTCATGTCCTTTGCCCATTTTTTGATAGGGTTGTTTGATTTTTTCTTGCTGATTTTCCTGAGTTGTAAATAGATTCTAGTTATCAGCCCAATTATTTAATATAAAGAAGAAAACAAAATATAAAAGAGTTACAGTACCCTATGAGATAATATCAAGTGGTCTAATATAAATTAACTAGGAGTCCAAAAAGGAGACAAGGTAAATGATATAGAAAAAGAAGCAAAAAAAAATATGAAGAAAAAATGTCCATAAATCTTTAAAATATGATAAATAGCATAAATGTAGAGATCCAAAAGCTTAGCACAATTCAAGCAGTATACTTACAGAGAAAACTAACCCTAGGCAAATCCTAATCAAATTATAGAAAATCAAAGAAATAAATTTTTTTTAAAATGTTGAATATAGCCACACCAGAACACTGATATAAATTAGGCCTGACTTTTCCTCAGAGATCAGAAGCAGCATCCAGAAAAAAAATGTAACATTTTTAATACACTGAAAATTGGGTGACTCAAACATTCATCCCATAGTACCCACTGAAATGTAACCTGTAAAATCAGATAATTTTTCACCAGCTTACTACACTAAAGGAAATTCTAAAGGAAATTTTTCAATTAAAGGGAAAGGACACAGGAAGGAGTGCAAAATATCTGAAATGCTAAACACAACAAATTATTTAAGGCAAAATTATAACATTATTTTAGCTTATAATATCTTTAAACATGAAATATAGAGTAGCAATGGCACAAATATTAACTGTGAGTAGAGTATAATAAATTAAGGGTGCCTATTTTAATCCATAGAACACAATAAAAATAATTATAATTGTGGGAAGATGTATAGTTTAAGAGGCAAAAGAGGAATCAAATAGGAATACTGAAATGATTCAATTAACTCAGAAAAGACAGAAAAAGGCAAAGATAAACTAAATAGCCAAATGGAACAAATATAAAATAAATATTAAAGTGATAGACCAAAACCCAAGCATGTATTTTTTGTAGAGTCCTGAGTACTTATCATGTTTATCATACATTTTCCAGAAAAAAAAAAGGAAGATCGAGTCTAGGTTCAGTGTTCATTTAAATTGACTTCAATCATTGGTATGTTTGATAATAATTACATTCAACATATTCTACAATAAATGGAAAAATAAAATAGAAGAATTAAGAATATGCTTCTGTACTTTATTATTAGATAGAATCTCAAGTAACAGATATAAACATTGTATTCCCAAGGATAGTTTAACACTTAAAGAGTTTTATACCTATAGAGTGTAGTGAAACTACTTCAAAACTGCAATTAAAAACTTCATGAAAATATTGATAAATATATCAACTTCTCTGCCATAATACAGTAGGCTATTCTGAGAAATTTAAAAGTAGGTAAAATATCTAAAAATATTTTTGACACTATATAAATGGGTTGATACTGTTGTTCAAGCAACTAATATTGATTTGTGAAAGATTCATGCTTAAGGTTTGAAGTTTCTATCGTACAGATAGCAAAGTAGTTGTTATGGACTGAATTTTTGTTTAGACAACATGAAAGTTATTATATCATTTCTCTACATCAATGGCATGGATCTAATTGGTCAGCATGAACAAGGAGTGGCTAGCATGCTGGAGGCCTGGCAAGGACAAATACTTTCTAGATGGTGTAAGATAAATTCTACTAAATACTCAAGGACCTGCCACTTCAGTAAAGGCTTTAGGGGTCCAGTGATCAGAATATCACTTTCAAAAGAAGAGACAAATTGTTAATTTTCCATTCCTTACTAACAAGAGGGAAGCACAGTGTACAAGAGGTCTTTTAAGTTTCTGGAGGCAACACATTTTACATCTAGGAATAATGCTCCCTCCCACATACCAGGTGACATGGAAGCCTATCCATTTTGAACAGCTTCTAAAGGCCACTCATTTTCCTTGGTTCCTGGTCTCTTAGTCCATTTTTAAACACAGCAATGTTGGTCCAAGTTTTTCTAACCAAGTGCTATTTTCCTAAAATATATATTTTTACTTAAGTTGTTTGCTAAATATAGGGTTTAGGGTTGTAATTCTTACACTAGGGCACTCCTTAAACTCTAATTGGCATATTTCCCACCTCTACCACAATATAGTATTATACCTCTAATATTCTTGGCATCAGATCTACTGGATTTTATGTCCCAATCATGATACCATTTTTCCATTTTTTTTTTCTTTTTTTGGTTCTTTGACCATAGCTGGGAAAGGTTCTCCACTTATAAGGACTCATTAGATTAGGCCTACTTGGATAGTCCAGGATAATCTGCCATCTCAAGATTCCTAATTTTTTAATCACATGCAAAAGTTTGCTTTAGCTATATAACCTAACATATTTACAGTTTCCAAGGGCTAGAATGTGGACATCTTGGGGAGACCATTTTTCTGCCTACCATACCAATCTTCCAATCTTTCTCTTTGTTTCTTTTGTAAAAAAAATTATTTCAGAATATTATGGGAGTATAAACGTTTTGGTTACATAAATTGTTTTTGTACCATTCGAATCAAAGTGTGCCCATTCCCCAGATAGTGTGCATTGTACACGTTAGGTGTGAATTCACCCATGCCCTCCCCGCCCTCCTACCTGCTTGATTTCCAGTGAACGTTATTTCCCTATGTGCACATAAGTGTTGATTGATTAGTTCCAATTTAATACTAAGTACATGTGGTGTTTGTTTTCCATTCTTGTAATATTTCTCTTAGAAGAATGGTCTCCAGTTCCAACCAGGATAATACAAGAGGTATTAGTTCACCATTTCTTATGGCTGAGTAGTACTCCATGGTATACATATACCAAGTTTTATTAATCCACTCATGTATTGATGGGCACTTGGGCTGTTTCCACATCTTTGCAATTGTGAATTGTGCTGCTGTAAACATTCGAGTGCAGGTGACTTTGTTATAGAATGTCTCTTTTTCCTTTGGAGTAAATATCCAGTAATCGGATTGCTAAATCAAATGGTAGTTCTACATGTAGCTCTTTAAGGTATCTTCGTATTATTTTCCATAGAGGTTGTGCTAGTTTGCAGTCCCACTAGCAGTGTATGAGTGTTCCTATCTCTTTGTATCCATGCCAACATTTGCTGTTTGGGGACTTTTTGAGAAAAGCTATTCTCACTGAAGTTAAATCATATCTCATTGTGGTTTTGATTTGCATTACCCTGATGATTAGGGACATTGAGCATTTTTTTATATGTTTTTTGGCCATTGGTTTATCTTCTTTGTCTTTGCATGTTCTGTCCTGACAGTAAAGCCATCCACAACTGCTCATCTTAACCATGGTCCACTTCTCTTTCCATACAAAGTATATGATTAGGTATATAACCTGACGATCAGACCATTAAGAAGTTTTTCTCTCACTAATTTTTTAATACTGTCATTGAGTAGGGCTATACTGCAGTCATTAACCAGTTTCTGATTGCACCAAAGCATCAGACAACCCACTGGGGATTCTTCTCTTAGCATATATCTGAGCTGAACTGTGCAATTGTAGTGGATGACATGAGGCCCCTACTATCTGATCACATGGCTTGCTTCTGCCTTTTGTCCCTGCTTATACTCAATTCTGGTTGTATTAATACTATTTCTATCTTAAAATAGGTTGTTTCTGGACCTGTGGATGACTTGTTGGTTTTGGTAGAACCCAACTCATGACTATCGATTCTGTACGCATGGTCAATTGTGAGATGTTTCATCTCTACAGGGGCCCAATGGTAAACCAAGTGCTATTTTCCTAAAATATATATTTTTATTTAAGTTGTTTGCTAAATATAGGGTTTAGGGTTGTAATTCTTACACTAGGGCACTCCTTAAACTCTAATTGGCATATTTCCCACCTCTACCACAATATAATATTATACCTCTAATATTCTTGGCATCAGATCTACTGGATTTTATGTCCCAAGTAGTATGACCCTCTGAATCACAACCTGATCTTACAGTACAACTCTTTCTTGCTCTGGACCCCATTCACAGCTAGAAGTATTTTATATCATAATGTTCACGAGTCAGAGCACTATTTCTAAGAGTAGAATATGCTAAAGAGGAGTACTAGGCATTATTGTCCCTTACTCCTGTTGGGATCTGCAATAAATGCAATATTTTTTCCTTTATTATAGAGAGAATGACCAGTAGGTCTCAGGCCATTGGTACACACACACGCACACACACACACACACACACAATTTTACTAATGTGATTTTTCTTTCATTTTCTACAGTTTACTTTCTACCATCTGGAGTTCATATGCCTTACCAAGGCCTCCAATAAGTTAGCACATTCTTGCTCTACTGATCATGATATCATCAATAGAATGGGTCAGTGTGAAATTCTACAAAATATCAAAGGGGTCCATATCTCTCTGGACTATGTTATAAGAAAAGGAGAAAGAGTTAATATAGCTCTGGAGAACAACTGTTCATTTGTTATATTTTCTTGTTGTTGCAAATAAACACAACCCACTCTTCGGAAGTGAATGTAAAAGGATTCATTTGACAAATAAATAGCTATATATCATGCACATGATATTGTGTTAATTTGCAAAAACCCCATATCTGGCACAGTGGCTACAATTGCACCTTGGTTGAATTTATAACAGTCCATCATCATCATCCATGATCTATCTGTGTTGTTCAGCAAGCAGGTAGGTAGATTAAGTTGAAATGTGACAGTGATGATCGTCACATTGAATATCTAAGTCTTTAAATGTAGCACTAATTTCTGACATTTTCCTCATGATAAAATATTGGTATTGCTTTACTATTTGTGAAAGAGTAAAATGTGAAGAACTGGAGACTTACACTTGGCTTTGCTTGGTATAATATCTTTTACCCTGCTGTATACAGATCTAATATGAGTTTTGTGCCTGCAAACACGTATGTCTATTTCAGTGATAAAGTCAGTGACTGGATAATGAACACTATGTATATACACAAATCTAGTGGACCCACTTTGACTAGAACAGGCCAAAACTATTTATGTTTGACCCCAATATGCCTCATATAACACAGAGCCATAATGGCACTTCGTATCTCTAGACCTAAATGACAACTTTGACTCTATGTCCAATAGTCCTCAAAATATTTGAGTATCTCCTTTACTTCAAGGTACCTGAATAAATATCTTTATGTTCCTTTGAACATGGAACATGGGAATCATTAATGTGCAGATTTGCCCTGTCATTGGAATGTCATTTGTCCTGGGGACCTGTCTTTTGTTCAGGCAATGAGTTCTGTGTAAGAAAATGGGATATGATTCAGAAGCTGAGAAAGGACTAATGAATTTTTATTGGAGTGATTACCTTAGGCCCATGATCATCCTTCTTTGGCTTCTCTGATGATATAAGTTGAGACACACCCTTGGTATCATCCTTTTTTTGTCCCTAAATATGCTGTGGCCTATTGTGGTGCATAATAAGAACACCCTGACTGTTTCTCCAAATTGCCACTCAAAAGTCTTGAAATCAAAGACTGTGCCCACAAGGTTTTTGAGAATTATATTTCAACCTGGCATTTATTATGGTGGCTGCTGTTACCACTAGTGCCATTAGTGAGCCCAGTTTTGTAATATCATCTTATACCATCCACCCCAGCCTTCAGAGGAGCTGCCTCTAAATTGTTAGTGATGCTGGTGACCACTCATCAGCATATTTCTTATTGCTTTGGTAAATGGTATATATTCCAGGCTATTTATGGGAATGTACTCACATGGGTATTTTCTGGCCTTACTTATTAAATCCAATCTAATATTCCCACTTCTTTGAGCATTTTTCCTATCATTTATTTCTGTAATTCTGGCATTTTGCCTCACTTAAGGTGGGCAATGTTTTTCATTTTTTATTTTTTTATGTATATGAGCCTCCCCAGAAACAGGTTCACACCATTTCTCAGTATCTTTGCCAGAGTGTTAAATCCTGTATACTGGAAGAGTATATTATATTAATAAATCATATTTTCCAAAATTATGTTTTAGCATTCTTATTCCAGCACACTCAGAAGTCAATAATATGTGTACTTTCCAGGGCCCTGTGGGTATATATTGGCTATGTCTAATAATTCCATAATGTCATAGTCCCTTTACTCTCATCAGGCTCAGCATGTTTCTGCCAGACTCTGTTGTGACTTAATTATAGTTAATGACCTAATGTCCAGGAAGGAAGGAAAGTAGAGGCAGACTATAAGTGAGAACCTATTGTATTTCAACAGAGAGTTCTGTTCTTTGCCATCAAACAAGGTATAGGTATGTGTGTGTAGGCGGGGAGGTGGTAGGTGAAGTGCTATAGTTAATAGAAAGCAGATTAATGGGCAAATATTTCAGAGAAATCTAGAGTATGGGAATTTGGGGGCATCAACTTAGATATTCCCATGATGATTCTGGATCCTATTTTTCCTGATTATTGTCCTAATTTTGGCATAACAGATCTGCTTTGTTTGGACTTTCAAACTTCTTTGAAGTTTGGCTACTCTCACAATAAATTCCTAGTCCTGATCCTGCCTTTTCTCTGCTTGCTAGCTGCCCAAGCTGAGAACTTCTTTATATGAGACAAATGAGGCCCTTTGGTTTTCACAGTTGATTTTAAATGGACAATTTGCTGTTCACTCTCATCATTTTGCTGTCTTTTCCCTGATATTAAGTGTTCCTAGCAATAACCATATAATTCTACTATCTTAATAGTTACATTTCCTCCTTCCCCATAACTCTCAAAATTTTAATACATTTGCACAACCAAGTGCATTTCATTCCTCTAGGTGTGCCTTCTCAGCTGATCACCAGTGAAAATGTTAACAGTTGTCTTTTTGTGACAGGAGTTCTGTGCCCTAGCTACCACTAGTTACAGGGTCCTCATGCCAGAGAGGTGCTGTGACAGTGCTAAAATCGCATCTGAGCACTTGCTTTCTCCAATCATTTCTGGTACCAATTGTCACAGCAGGTCGAGTCTCATAAGAAACAGATGGGGAGCTTTGAATTCTGTCCCGTTGAGTTGTCTCAAATAGGGATGAGGTGATAAAGCCTTTACCACAGCATTTCATGCATTCAGTAGTCTAAGGATCCCCTAGAAATTCAGTTTTCCTCTGTTGAAGCATTTCAAAGGAAATCTGATAGCTGAGGTTGATTTTCTGGCTGCTCTACAAGCAGCTAAAAAGAAAGATCAGAGCTGTGTTTCACAGTGCATATTGAACATAGTAATAAAAAAAGATCTTTGGACTTAACCTTATATAATCATTCAACTAAGATTTTATCAAGATTATAAAATTCAATACAAATATTTTAAGCTCTGAAAATGAAAAGATAAAAGGCAACATCAACAGTGACTGAGATGTAGAAGGGGAGGGACTGGTGTAAATGAATATGAGATTTCATACCTTCAAGTCCATGATGGAGTCATGATATAATTCTGTGAAGAGGTAGAATAGGAAAGTTAGAAAATGAACATACTTAAATAGCAATACAATTATAAGAATGGAAGAAAGAAAGGAGGCTGAATGGAAGTTGTATAAGCAAATTAAATTGTCATTTTTTAATGGTGTATCAATGTATATGTTGTCTTAACTGATAAAACAAAACAGATTTATGTTAATATATTATTATGTTAATATATATTATGTTAATATATATATATTATAGTTATGGAAATAACCAACAAACCACCTTAAAATAGAGAGACTTAAAAGAATTAATTTTGAAGAAGTGTCTGGGGGTCAGAATTAGTAGCACAGAAGATCGATTCTTTTTACACCAAGTTTTTCTATTTGCATCTATTTCATTTGTGTTTTAAAGCAAAGTATTAATATATAAATCAAAAATAAAAGAAAAATTATTGTTTTTGGAAAGAGAAATTTATTAAGGATTTTATTCTTCAATAGCATTGATAGAGGCTATGCAGAATCTGGTTAAAATGCAAAGTTAATTTCTGGTTAATTCCTCTGGTTGTTGAATATATAACATCAATGTAAAGAAGAGGTTCAAAAAGTTGTATAAAGAAAACCACAAAATGTTTTGAGGTTTTGGCATGGATTATTTAATATGGTGATTTATATTGATCCCTTCATCTTTCATTTGCATTCTACCCTCTTAGCCAGGTACTCCACTACCCACCGCATATCTTTTATTCCCCTCTTTCTATTTAGAGAGGTTTAAAATTGTAATACACTTGATTAGATAAGACAGTTTGTAAATAGTCAGCTCTAGTGAATAGGATAACTATTTGTGTGTGTATGTGTGTGTGTGCATATACATATATATACACACACATATAAATACACACACATTTATACACACACATTATATATGTCACAGACCAGGAAACCTGTCTTCTGAATTCTCACCAATGAAAATTAAAGGTAAATATAAGCACTTCAGATATAAATTTAATCTCCTCTAATGTAGGATGTCTTCTTTGTAGAATTAATGGCTTTGTTAAAGTATCTTGGTTTTTACTTTTTCTTCCTGAATTTTTTTTTTTAACTCATGAACACAAATTCCTTCCTATGTGAGTTTTAACAAATGATAATGGCACATAGAATTTTCTACTACATCTGAACTACTGCTATACAAATTGAAGGCAAAATGTCAGAAAGTTAGGAAAACCATGAAGAAAAAGTCCACAAATTCTTTGACAATAAAACAAAATTGATATTTAAAAGGAGTATAGCTTGAAGTCTGGTAATGTTATGTGTCCAGATTTATTCTTTCTGGTTAAGATTGCCTTGGTTATTCGGGAGCTTTTCAGGTTCCAAGTGAAACACCTGTTTTTCTTATTTGCTTTAAATCTATCCTCAATAAACCTTAAATCTACTCAAGTTTAATCTGCATATATTTATTTACAAGACAGATTAATGAGCCTTACTTTTTTGGAATTATGCACATACATTTTAAGACATCATTAGTGTTGAAAGGAGGAGAATTCTTCGCAGACTCACTTTCTCTCTCTCTCTCTCTCTCTCTCTCTCTCTCTCTCACACACACACACACACACACACACACAGAGTTGGAAGCAAATCGTCATTAGGAAGCTAAACCAGACTGTAAGCAATGAAAAGTAGCATTCTTTTAATTGCAGATGTTAACAATATCCCTACTAACGGGATACTCAGCACTGTGTAAATTGTAAAGTGAGGAAAAAGAGCTGTGGACTTTTATAGTGAGGTGAGAGTTTCAAGAGTTCCTGAAGTGAACTGAGATTTTGATGCTACTAGTAAAAGCAAAAGCACATTTTCTCTTGAGAAAAAGTTTCCCAAATTAGGTCCACAGGGTACTCACAGACTGTGGTAAAGTAATAAGTTGAAAATCATAAAATCAATAGGCATAAGATAATGTATTATTTATGCCAGTCAAACAAAACAACCAACAACAGGTCTACTTCCTCCCCACAAATTGCATAAGTCCTTATTATGTGGGAACAGAATTCTTTTTATTATTGGTAATTAAATCAAAGAAGAACTATACAGAACATTAGAACAACACAATTAATTTGCTTTATGTGATAGGCATATATGAAATTCAGCACCCAGCAATTAGAAAACATGCACTGTTTTCAGTAACACATGGAATATTTATATAAATTGAGAAATTCCAGGAAATAAGGATCAACATATTTCTAACAAATAGTACTATGAGCACAATATAATGAATTTTGAAGTCAATAAGAAAACAAATGAAAAAATTCAAGCACACAGAAAACAAACCTTCCTAGTCAGAAAAGTTAATCTTAATGTAAAAACACTTTGAAATAAAAGTTATGTGATTTGGAGAAAGTGGTAGTTACAGAGAAACATCTTGTCTTAAATGTATGTATTAGAAAGAAAGGCTAAAAATTAATGAGGTAATTTTACAACCTCAGAATTTAACCAAAAAACAAATAAGCAAAATCTAAAGGAAATAAGACAATAGAAAACAAAAGATGAAATCAAAAGAATTTACAAAGATAATGTTTGTTTAGTTAAAATTCTAATAAAATAGAAAAAGATGAGATTATAAAAAACCAAAGGGAGTTCCACTTTCTTTACTTCCTCTTCTGCCCTCCCTAAACAATTCAGTCCAGCAGCCACCAGGTGTTGCTGAGCAACATAGTTACTTGTCTGTGCCAAGGTGAGGAGGGAAGCTGCGGGGAGCCAGAGAAAGCTGTGAGAGTTTAAGGACTGTGAGGAGCCTATCTATCTCTGATGAAGAATAGAAACCTGGTTTGCATGTTAGAGTTCCTGCACGGCTGGGAGAGCTTCTACATAGAGAGATGTCCCAGCTACATGACAAAGAGAGTATTCTTGCTCTATGACAAGGAGACAGGGTAGGGGAATCTGAACGCAAGTTAAGTGAAGAGAAAATCTGCATGTGCATGTACATACACAGATACATGTGCACATATATGTGTGTGTATATATATATATTTTTTTATTTCCCCCACTGAGTGAGTCTAGAAGCAACCACAACTCAATTGAAATGAATATATCTCTGATTCTTCATCTATATTAAGTATTATCTGGAGTTTTAAAATATGCTCTCCAATGAGTATAAAATGTTTGTTCAATGTCACTTTAATTTGCATTTTTGACTACTAATTAGTTTGAGTGTCTTTTCATATGCTTATTGACCATTTGGATTTGTTCCTTTGGGAATTGCCTCTTCATACCATTTCCACATTTTCCTATTGTGCTTTTTGTCCCTGACTTATCAAATTATTTTTCTTCCATGCTTTGAATGTTTCATTTACTATTTTAGGGCAGAATTCTCATCTCAACAGTGATTATATCTTCAATTCATTTACTAAATTGTTCATTTGGGAAATCATGTTTTTATGTGTCCTAGCTCTAAGTCTTTTCTATGTGTGTATGCTGCACTTGAATCTACTAACTTGTTTTTTATGTTGTTATTGAAGCAGCTACCTGTCAACACCAATAACTTTGTTTTCCTTAGTCTGTATTACTTTTGTTTTAACTGCTCTTTTTGTCTTGCTACTTGGAATCTTTAAGTTTGTTGTTATTATCATACTTTCTTATTATTTTGGAGGTTTCAGGTTTAGTTTGTGCAGCACCACCTACCTGTGAGCAGATGGTATGAAAGTGTTTTCCACTCTGTGGAGATGGGGATGCAGCATTTGACAGGCTGTCATTGAGCCACAAAGGCACCTGGAGAAGTGTATACTAGGTCTCCTCATTCTTAAGGCCTCAGGATTGAGGAGGGATAAGCACACTTGCTCACATCACTTGTGTTAACATGTCATAGATGAGTCAAATGATCTCAGAGAGCTAAGCTTTTCCAGGATATGATAGTCTTTCATCTTTAGCACAATGAAGAGTCCTAGATAGGCAGAGAAATATGAAGTTCAGAGTAAAAGGAAAGAGCTGAATTCAGCTCTCAATCTTTTCAGAGTTTTATGCCTGTATTTTGTTTCTATGATTAAGTATATACTAATATAGATTAGCTCATAGTTACTTGAGTATAGTGAAGTCTTTAAAATATCTCATGCAAAATTGCTTTCAGCATATAAATAAAAGGTGAGAACAATTGAATTTAAAATAGATTACTAGTAAAGTTAAAATTGGTAAGGCTTTTTTGTCTCTGTCAAATGCAAATGCATTTTTTAATCCTCTTTCTCTGTGTTTTCTTTGCTATTATATTCTAACTTGTCAGTCATAAAGATAAAATTTAAAAAGAGAACAAATAAAAATGAGGTGAATATAAACTTTTATATTTATCTTTTTACAAAACTTTTAGCAAATGAAAGCCCAATAGTATTGAAATTCTTTTTAAAATACAATATCTTAAAAATTCACAAAAGAAAGTTCTGGCAGTGACATTTGTACAGTGTTTCACTCTGACAGTATGTTCACTAGTAGTATAAGTGACCTACACTCCCTAAACCTTCACAAATATCTATATTTAGGGTGCATATTTTTCTTTTGAGTTTATATTATATAAATTTTTCAAAATTCAGAGTTGCCTAGTGTATTACAAACAAAACTAAGCATCATCTAATTTTACTATTTCAGAAGACTTTTTAAAGAGAAGGTTGAAAATTTTACTTTTCCCTTTAAAAGCTTTGGGGTGGAATTAATAATGCATAATAATATTCATATTTCATTTATGCCTATTTTTAGGTTAGCCATTTTCAAAGTAATAATGCTATGCTTTAATAATACATATTAATGGTGTGCTATTAGGTTGCTGGGCAATTTTCTTATTATAAATAATGTCTTTTATATTAGACAGATTCTTTTTATCTCTATGGATTGGTTGTCCTATGCTTTGTATGCATCATATATTATGGGCTCATTATTCCAAGCGCCAAAGGTTACCTACCTAAAACTTTAATGTAACTAGAATATCTTCAGGATAATTTCTACTACTATTAATAAATCACATTGGAAGACAAATATAGTGGTCACTTTAGAAAATCAGATGCCATGTTAAAAGTTATAATGAATTATGATATAAATGATAGCATAATGTAAAACTTGATACATTGTTCTGCTTAAAATTTTTAAAAATCTATGTGACTTTGAAAACTTTAATTACAATTTCAAAAAGATATGCAAGTAGAAAAGTTAAATAATAGTAATAATATTAAATAATAATTCAGTAATTCAACAGCACCAACAAATATTTTATCTATGCAACATTCTTAATAAGAAGTGGATTTGTAATGCAAAGACCTGAGTTTAGCTTTGCATCTACTCTATGAAAAATTTATTTAAAAACTTTTGGGAAACTGTTCTACAGATCTTTGCAACTCATTCTCTTCATGTGTCACATGGGAGAAAATAGAATTATCATAAAATAAATAAGATAATATATATGAAAACGGTTTTAAAACCCCTTTGTAATGGGTAATACAAATGTAAGGATTGGTACATTATAAGACATAAACAATTAATGACAAAATAAATGTATATTCTAAATTTTTCATGTCTCACATTTTAGAGATAGTTATTAATTAGATTTTTAAAGTTTAGTCTATATTTCTGAAAAAGTAGAAAAATAATAATGAAGGGGAGGAGAAGGAAGAAGAGATGGGAGAAAGGAAGAACAAAGGAAAGAACAAGTGAAAAACAAAACAAATCAAAATTATAAAATCAAAAATGCCTATCTGACTTGTACTTCATGAAATGGATTATATCCTGTTTATATGGAAACTAAGAAAATACTAAGCCATCAGACTAATGAAAAAATTCATAATAAAATATTTTAACAGTTTTTAACATAAAAACATGCTAAAATATATTTTAGCATTTCTGTAATATTACAAACTGAATCTGAATCATGTGAAACTTCTGTCATGATATTTATTTGTAAGAAATGTAGGGGAGTCATTCTCTAGCAGTTTGCTGTCTTAGGTGTGTTGGATCTTTTCTCAGTTAATCTTTGTAATCATCTCTGAGTTACTCATGAGTCCCATTTCACATAAAAGAATACAGGTAAAAGACATTCAACATTAAACGTTCAGGAAGAACTAAACTGAGATTTGAAGCCCAGTTACTTAATCAGAGACATTTTTGTTTCATCACACCATCTTCCTTCTGTAAACATTTTCTTAATAATTAGGTGAGAAACTGAAGTGGAGAGAAGCTAATTTGTATAATATTAAAAACATCATTTAACAAGTATAGGATTAACATGATTTAGGAAATGTTTATAAAACTAATAAGTTTAGAGTAAGCAAAATCAGCAACATCAGCAGTCTCAATTACAACATAACCTTTCAGTTAATCTTTTAACATTTGATCAAATGAAGCATGATTACTCTTAATTTGAATGTGGATATCTTTTTAATATAAAAAACAGTTTTTTACTGATTATTAAATTCATAAGAAAGGTACAATATAAAATTTCTGCAACGGCATTATTTTTTCTTTGGGAAATTGAAAATAATCTCATTGAAATTAATTGATCGATGGGAGGATGATATTTGCAATGAGCTATATTTTTCAAACAACTCCCTTTGTGACAAATTATCATTATCTGTACATGTAAGATTAAGTTCTTGGTTGAGTTTATTTCATTTTAGTTTTCTTGTCGATCCATATTTCCAAGTCACATTTAATGCTCCATAAACAATAATACAACACCTATTTGTTTGATGTATGTCCTTAAATAATGGTGCTCCTTGTAAAATACATTTTCATGTTTATCTCAACTTTAAAATTATAATATTGTGCTATGTACATTGTTTATGTTTTGTACGTTTTATTCATACAACTACATTTCAACATTCATCTGCTTCTTTAGGAACATCTTATTTTTGCTTTCTATTAATAATTACATGACACTGAAGAGAATTTTATCCACAGTATTTAATTCATTCATTACTGTAGATATGAAGGTATAGGGCCCCTCTAACTCTCAACTAGAATAAATATATTCAAATAGTCTTTTATTATGGACCTTCTATATAGACCAGAGAAATTATATATATATATGCATACATGCACACATATATTAATATATATGTATGTAGATCTATATATACATGCCATACACATACACAGGCATCAAATTGCTAAGTTAAAGGAAATACAAAATATTAAATTCTGCTAAATAAAAGCAAATTACACAATGGCCACTATTTCACTTTCATCTTCACACTGTCATTCTGTTGTATATAATATTTGTGGATATGGGCAGCATTACTTATCTGGTAATGTGGAGGTTACCTGGCCAGAAACTTGCTTTGTAATCTGGGCCCTACCTGTAACTGGGCAGAGAGTGTACTCAGCCCCACCCAGTTTCCTTTGGGACTCACGGCACCCTCTCCACAGCAGCCTCCTCTATGCCACATTCCAGAGACCCTGTTAGTTTCCAGATAATGAGAAATTATTTTCCCAGGGATTGCTTTAAATTGCTGCCATTTCATGACAAGCAGCTATGCCATAAAAAAGGAATCAGAACAGGAGAGAGTATACAGTGCAATCAGTTCAGCTTTGGACCAAATTACTAGGAAGTTATCAGGAAATCAGGGAAACGAACATCTTCTACCTTTATGCCTTTGAGATTATCAAGTACCAAGCAATGCAGCTGGTGTTTACCCTGAGACCAGAACATAGAAGTAATTTTTTTTCAACACCAATAAAATATTACTTCATTGACTGCTTCCAATCAGAGACATTAGAGGAAAATCTGATTATTTGATTCTTGTTCATTTTTATGTGATAAGTTTTTTTCTCTTTAAGCTTTTATAATCATCTTGTTTATTTTTCTAAAATTCCATAACAAGATAGAAACACTTAGAATATTCTTTTGGTTCATGATTTTGTTAAATTTCACATAACACATCAAAGTATGACTTTTTTTTAATCCATCCTCTTTGATCCTCTATGAAATAATTGACAGATATTTTCCATTATTCTTTATTTCAAAAAATTCTTATTCCTTATATTTTCAAATACTTTCTTACTTACAATTACTTTCTCTCTCTATCTGGTAATACTATAAAGTTATCTATTATATAAGATATTAAAATTGTCATTCCTGCATTTTATCATCTGTACATATATTTCTTTTCCCATTCTTTTATTTCAATATATCTTTATCTTTGAGTTTGAAGTGAGTTTCTTGCACGCACAATATAGTTGGATTATGAGAGTTTTTTTGTTTTTTGTTTTTTGTGTTTTTTTGAGACAGAGTCTCACTCTGTTGACCAGGCTAGAGTGAGTGCCGTAGTGTCAGCCTAGCTCACAGCAACCTCAAACTCCTGGGTTCAAGCAATCCTCCTGCCTTAGCCTCCCGTGTAGCTGGGACTACAGGCATGCGCCACCATGCCTGGCTAATTTTTTCTATATATTTTTAGTTGGCCAATTAATTTCTTTCTATTTTTAGTAGAGACGAGGTCTTGCTCTTGCTCAGGCTGGTTTCAAACTCCTTATCTTGAGCGATCCACCCGCGTCGGCCTCTCAGAGTGCTAGGATTACAGGTGTGAGCCACCGCCAGGCCTGGATTATGTTTTTGTTTTAAATCCACTGTGCCAATTCATGTCTTTCAATCTGCATACTTAGACTATTCACATTGAAGGTAACTATTTGTATGTTAATGTGTAATTCTGCCACTTTATTACATACTGGTTTATACATTGGTTTTCTGTTTGTTTCCTCTGATTCTCATCCCTCTGGCTCATTTTTTCTTGTCTCCTTGCAGGTTATTTGAATATTTCTTATATCTTGATTTTTTATACTGGTTTAAATGCATCTCTTTGTAGAATTTTTATAGTGATGGCACTGAGTATTTTAATATACATAAATGACTTACACTAGTCTACTAATATCAACATTTAAAACTTCTGGAGAAGTGTGGACTTCCTTACTTCCATTTGGTTTACCTTTTTCTTTCACTTTTAAATATTCATTATCAGATTGTGCAATAATTTTTGCTTCTATCATTAAATATAGTATATAAAACTCCTGAAAAACAACATAATCTATGGTATGTACCAATATTTCTGCTCTTTCTTTTCTGCCTTCTTCTCATCTGATATTCCAAGATTGCTTCATTTATCATTTCATTTCCACTTGAAAAATTTTTTAGCCAATATTTACAAATAGATTCTCTTAGAAAAATTATTTTAGTTTTCCTTCACCTGAAAATTTCTTATTTTTTCTTAATTCACAAATAGTAATTTTACCAAATATAGAATTCATGATAGAGAGGATTTTGTTCTTGTTTTTTCTTTCTTTTTTTTTTTTTTTCATCCCTTAAAAACATTTCATGGTTTCACATGAGAAATCTCCTGTCATTTGAATTGATAGATAAAGCATCAATTCTCCCTGACTTTTTAAAAGATTTTTTGTTTTGGGGCTTCAGTTTTTTAAAGTTTAATTATGATGAGTTTTTGTGTAAATATTTTTTTAGATTTATCTTGTTTTTGTTTGTTCAACTTCTCAGATCTATAGGTTTTTGTCTTTCGCCAAATTAGTGAGGTCCTCAGCCATTACGTCTTCAAATACTCTTTTAGCCTCACACCTTTTCTCCTCTCTTTCTGCAACTCTGATTATATAAATATTAGATCTTAGTTACTGTCTTGAGGTTATGTTCATTTTTTCCCAATCTATTTTGTCTCCATTATTTAGAGAGGGAGAGTGTAGTGGCCGTTTTTCGCTTCTGAGCTCAGTAGCAAAGGAATAATTACTCTAAACCCATAGTGTTTAGAGAGAAAGGGACAGACCAAAGCCTGAAGGAGAAATTAGCCTCCTCAGCTAAGTTCTTTCCCATATTTACTACCAAGGATACGTGCAGAAGGTCAGGAAGTACACAAGAATATGGAAACTCAAGCAAGCATCGCTCTTTGCAGATAAGGAACAAAATGTGTAGGTATCAGCTAATAATTCTTAGAACACAGACTTAGCTAGAGGACAAAGGTCTGGGTTTTTGCTAACTTCTTTAACAACCTGAACTTTGCACACAGCAGACAAGCAGCTTCCTCTGTCCTTTCATTCACTCTGCTCACATTCTTTCCATCCATCCATCCTTTCTTTTAGACCCATCCCCCACAGGAGAGTTCTCTAGTTTTCTTCTCTTTAGTTCCAATTCCTCTATCTTTTGTCATCTCCAATCTATTATTGAATCCATCCAGTGACTTTTTTATATTTCTATTATTGTATTTTTGATTATATAATTTCTATTTACTTTTATGACTTCTACTTGTTGATATTATCTATGTTTTCATTTGCTTCAAGAGAACTTATAATTTACTGCTGAAACATTTTTATTAATATGATGGCTGATTTAAAATCCCCATCAGATAGTTGAATTTCAGATTCCACTTGACATTGGCATCGCTCTTTTCTCACTTAAATTGTGATTCTCTTGGTTCTTGGTATGATGGGTGATTTTTAATTGTATTCTGGAAATTGAATCGATTATGTAATGTGATTCAAAATCCTACTTAAATATTTTATATTAGTAGGTTGTCATCCAATTTAGGTTTAACATATGCATTTTGGTGTACTTTTGTGGGCTGTGGCTCAAATGGCAGTTTAATTTTCAGAGTCTTTTCAGTGCTATGCTGGTCTGTATATTATTTATCATTCTCTAGATAAATAAAATCAATAGGATATATATATTATTTATTATGGGAACTGGCTCTGTGATTATGGAGGCTGAGAAATCCCACCATCTACTGTCTGCAAGTTGGAGAATGAAGAAAGCTATTAATGTTATTTAGTCTCAGTCTAATAAAGGTCTGAGAACCAGAGTAGCCAATCCAGGATCCAAAGGCCCTACAACCAGGAGTGGCAATATCTTAGGGCAGGAGAAGATGGATGTCCCAGCTTGAAAGGAGAGAGACAATTTGCCATTCCTCTGCCATTTTTTATATTTGTTTCCAGTCCCTTAATTATTCGGATGACGGGTATATTCATTGGTGAGGTTGAACTTCTTTACTCAGTCTACTGATTCAAATGCTAATCTCTTCCAGAAATGCCCTCATGGGCATACCCAGAAATAATGTTTTATCATCTATTAGGGCATTCTTTAGCCCAGTCAAGTTGATTCATAAAATTAGCCATCACAGTCTTCTGTTTCTGTTGCTGCTGGGCTTCCTGTTCTTTGCTGTTGCTACCTAAGGAGGAGACAAGGCTTCTGATGACTTTGGTGAAGATCCTCCCTCTGACATAGTGTCTCTAAAAAGAGGACTGTATGGGAGGTCCTATGAGGAAAAAGTCTTTCTAAACCAGCCACTTGTTGTGGCTGCATCCCTTTTGCTAGCTCTACCTGCCTGCCCAGGCATCTCTGGGTTGAGGAATAGAGTCTCAGGCTTACTGGGATAAAAAGGGGTTTTGGATCTAGTCCTCTGCTGAAGTTGGATCTCTTCTCCTGATTCTGTCTGTCTGATAAAAGATACTGGAAAGTCTCCAGCCTGGCAGAGAAGGAGAGTGCCTCCCCTAACTGCTTATTTCTGGCAAGATCCCCAATCAAGCCTCCTTCTGGTGGTGTTAGGTTCATATGATGTGAAAAGAAACCCAACTTGACACAGAGGAGGAATCAGAATACCCAGGATGCCTTCTGTTGCTAGGTTGGGGGTCCATAAATGCCAAGTTTGGTTGGTCTTTTTTCCTGAGTGAGAGGTCTCAGATTTTCTGCTGTGTGCTGTTCCTCCAGTTCCGAGGTCCAAAAAGAACTCTTCTCTTTATTTCCTTTCAGAGGCCTCCTTTCATTGTTTCTTGTACCATTTCCAGGATTTATAGTTGTGCTTAAGGAGGAGAAGCAAGGATAAACAGATCTATGCCATCTTGTCTGGACCCAAAGAATCAGTCTACTCAATTTTGAAATGAGGAGTTTCAAACAATTGTAATTTAGAATTACTTTTTCTTTGAATGTACTTTAAGGTAGACTAGTATAGTACTGGTTTTAAATCTTTAAAAATTAAATGTTTCTTTTATATAAGTAAGATCCATGCTATCAATTTGACAAGATATAAATAGTAGGCTTACTCAATTAAACATGGTTGACCTAGCACACACATTAATTTTTGCTACCATCCAATTTATTTTTCAGGTATATTGTATTGGGTTTGGACTATATTAATGAAAACATTTTAGAGTACATGGACATATAAAATAATGGTATCATTTTTTGCTATGAAGAACTATGAAGGGTATGAGATTTTTTTTCCCTGTCTATATGCTAACAAGTTAACCTTTCACAAATTCCTGGATGCTAGTAGAAAGTAGGAGGCTGCTGGGTCAGAGACAAAGGACTCAGGTACAGCACAGCAAGTAGGGTGAACTTTGCATTTGCATAAGTTCTCCCTAAACCCCAAGTTCCAAAGGAATGGACCAGAGAGGGTCCAGGTATTTGCTGCACATGTAGTCTCTTTGCATCACAGCTGAGGAACCTTGAGCCTAGGGAACACTCAATCTTTAAAAAGGCCAGCATTTACCTCTCATGCAGCACCCTCTAGGATAGTAAATCCACCCCCCACCCCCCACCCCCGTCCCCAGGAATTGTGATGTAACTTCCCCACAGTCCTGCACTTTGGAACAACTGAAAAATACGGAATATAAATCTGCATACAGGGTATGCAGCATAAGCTCACTTTAGAAATCATCTCCTTCAGGAAGAGTTAACTGAATCCTTAGACAATGCTAAGCCTTCTCTGCTATGCACTGGTTTATGTGTGAGACAAAAACTCCATGCCTTGAACATAAGCCTTGTCCATATCTTTGCAGAAAGATATTCTTCTGAGATAATTATAAAAGTACCCCATGCCAATAGTCAAAGTTTCAAGAAAAATGTCCTGCAGTACAGGCTTTATAAATAGGATCCATTCATTTACTAAGTCTCAATATGTTCCCCAAAATATGATTTGAAGGGCCTGAATTAAAGTAAACCAAGTCCTTCTTTTCAGGTTGACTATGCTGGCAAGAATCTAACTAAAATAAGTTGAATGATGATTGGCAAAACTGACCCAGCTTCAGTGGGTTGAAAGAATAATGCATAAAAGGATTAAGAAAAAAAATGTGTTTTGAAAAAGTCTTGAAATCTGAGGTGTCAAAAAGGAGACTATGTCATTGGAATGATAGAAATTCAGATTTTTGACAATGCTTCAACTGAGACAGCAAGATGTTCATTCATCAAAGGGTCACAACAAAGGCTCAGAATTCAGGGAACTGGGAGAATCTGTATGTTATCAAGGATATGGCAAATGTGTGATATGGTTTAAGAATAAAGAAATGTAAAGAAGAAGGAAAGAGTAGAAAAAGAAGAAGGAAAGAGTAGAAAAAGAAGGAGGAGGAAAGGGAGATGAGGGGCAGGGGAGTGAAGAAGAAGGAGAAGAGGGAATTTTCAAGAGTTGAAATATAGAAATATGTGGCATTAATTCCTTTTTAGGATATTCCCAGAAAGATTAAAAGTAAGACATATCAAATGATCCAGTTTTTATATTTTTTCTTTGGATTTAGCTTTCTCTGATAACAAATATAACTGAATTATACACACATACACACACACACATACACATACAGAACAAGTAGCATTGTCATGGATTTCATTTACATAGTGTCATCCTGAATTTCAACTTTTAGAAGGTTAAATTTGAATAAATTTCAGGATTAAACTCTGTTTATAACTAGAGGAAAAGAAGTCCAGGTAAGGGAGACAGTGATAGAATCAAGGCAGAATAGTTAAGAGGCTATATCAACTATCCAGAGATCTATGGTACAGGTAGTAAGAAGTCTTTAGGTTCTGCATACTTTTAGATTATAGAAGCAAGAGAGATTTGTGATCGCTAGATGTGAGATATGAGATAGTAAAATTAAGCCTTTGTTAAAATCAATGGACTATACACTACTAAGAGTGAATTATTCTGTAAACTATGGACTTTAGGTGATAACAATGTGTCGGTGTACATTCAAATGTACCACTCGGTACTGGATGTTGATAGTGGGAGAAGTTGTGCCTGCGTGGGGGAAGGAGGTATATGGGAATTCTCTGCAGTTTCTGCTTAACTGTACCATAAACCTAAAATTGCTCTAAAAATAAAGTCTATTAGTTTAGAAATAAATAAAAAGAAAATAAGAATAATAAATGTCTTAAGCAATTAGAGAAATGGAGTTGCCATTTATGAAGACAGAAAGACTCTAGGGGAAAGTTTCTGCTAAGTTGAGAATCATGAGTTCAATTTTGTCCAAACTAAGGGTAATGTACCTTCTAGATATATAAGTAGATGTATTAAATGGATGCTTAGAAATATGATTCAAAAGTTCAGGGGCAGAATCTAGGCCAGAAATAAAAACTTTAAAAATGTAACTATACAGATTGTTTTCAAATATACAGAGATGTTTTGATCACTGAAAGAGTGAGTAGAAATAGAAACTCCAACAATTCAGGGTCAGGAAGGTGAGAAGAAACAACTGAAAGGATGTAGAGGAGCTTCCGGGGAGGAAAGAGAAAAACAAAAAATGGTAATACATAATAACTGATCATTGGATGTGGTAACGTGAAAGTCATAGAAATCATTGACAAGAGAAGTTTTCTAAAGTTGTCAGAACAAAAACCTGATTGGTTTGGGTTCAAGGGAGAATGAGAAAAAGGTTGCTGGGTTTCTATAAGATAAGATGGTTAAATCAGATTATTTTAGCATATCCTCAAAATATTATATATATATTATATAAACATGGAAAACTTACAATATAACCTGTAATCTGTGGTTAATAGTATCATACAGCATAAATAAAAACAGAATTTACAACAAACTTTAAGTTAATGGAGAAATAAACTTCTAAAACTGGAAGACACATCTACCACTACAGAGTATAGAACTGGGAGAAAATCAGGCAGGAAGGATATCTTTCCAAAGTAGGACATACATAAATACAGACTGTGCTTTTTCTCATGGCTAGAGACATATTTATACTCCATGATTCCTGAATATACACCAGATAGCTAGGGTTGTTATGCAAATGACCTTTTCATATGTATAGTAGTGCTGAAACTGGATGATAGAATTTGAGTCATGTCATACAGATGATATTAAAATATTAGTCATCAGGAACTGATTTCTAATGATAGTATCTAAAATTAGTAGCTGATTTCCACAAATTAAAAACAAAACATATTTATTCAATCTATATTAAGGAAAAACAAATGAATGTTTTAGCCTAAATTAAAACTTCAGTTGTGCTAGTCTCAAATTTCTATGCAAATATTATAATTTCTGATTATGTAACTCATAATGACAATTTAACAGTTACACAATTACATTATACAACTTAAAACACTCAAAAAGAACATTGCATAAGTATACATGTAATTTGAGAATTTGTTTCTAAGTAACATATTAAGTAATGCAATAATTATTCCAGAGGAAATTAGTTTATTATTTATTTGCCTGCTAAGATATTGAGATTTCATTAATGCATAGCTTATTATATTCAGTCTCCCACAATGATATTTAATTTAGGTAATGAGAAAGATCGATAATATTTTTTTAAAACTCTGAAACTATAGGCAAAAAATAAATAAAATAGGTCCTTCATCATACAGAAAAGGAGACCAGTGCTTGATATCTCTCATTTAACTTATCTAATTGGAATTGTACTCTAAAAGAAAATGTTCTTCATAAAAATAAGCATTTCGAAAAAATAAGTGACATGTTGCCAGTACCAAGTGAAAATGAAATACCAAACCAACAATTAGAGACTGTGTGAATTAAGGGAAAAATAAATATTACAAACCTGAATTTGGAATTACAAATCAAGATTAGGTTCCCAGCTCTCCTGTCTTGGTAGCAAATCATGTCATCTACTTACTGAACTCACATAGGCTTTGTAATAGTTAGGTTAAAGAATGTGTGGCAGAGAATTTTATAAAAAATATAAAATTCTAAGTATGTATCACATAGTAAATATTTTTACATAATAATAAACATGATTTCATGCATACAAGATGTATGACACAAAGCTGCAGAATATAATATTCACATATCCAGGTCTTATTAACCATAAAGTTTAAATATATTATATTTATATATTATTTTATATAATGTAATTAACATTTATATATTATTATTACTAGTTAATAATAACTATATTGCTTAATTTTTTTCTCTATACTAGAATTGTCACTGAGCTCAAATAAGACATAAAAGACACCAGAGGAGGCTGTCTACCTGGTAGCAAAGAAACTAAGGGAGTCAGAGTTCCATTAATAAAGCCCAGGTAGCTCAACATTACACTGATCTTCACTTCCCAAGAAAGAGAACAATCACAGATCATAAAAGAGGCTTAGAGCTATGTTCTAGAAGGTGAAATTTAAATGGGTTGTGTATTATAGTACTGAACTATTGTTAAATAGGAAAAAAACACAAATATATTCTCAAACTGTACAAATTTCCTGCTTCGGGTAGGGTAAAGTGACACAGCAACTCTAGGTGTAAAATTCCCACAAAAAAGAAGCAGATGCTTTCAACACTAGTAGTTCCTCCTTGTTAGACCATCACCATTTGTATTACATGCTCTCTAACACTTACCTATACTTTTCTTTCCTTGACAAAATCAGATCTTCTCCAGACTCTCTCAAAATCAGTTAAATTTCATTTGCCTGAGGATCAGTCTTGATTTTATTGCGTGAGAACACCCTACATTTGCGCCCTATATATAAAACTTTATTTATCTATCAGTGTATTGGTGACTACACTTCTTTTCCTTTGAGACAAACTTTTTATTTATTTTATTCTTAAGGATGAAAGGCATAATGTTTATAGGTTAACTCTCTGATGCTCATTTTTGTCAAAGAATAATAAAACATGTCAATGAAAAAGACTGACAAGGGGATTTTTGTTTTGTTTTGTTTTGTTTTCTATTTTTAATAGGGAAAAACCTTACAGAAAGAAGGTAGACATTCTGGCTCTGAACAGAGAGTTTGCTGCCTGAGGCAAGAACAAGCAATGAAAAGGCTATAGAAAGGGTAGTTTCAAAATAAGTGATTTTCACAAATTTTAACTTTTTTTTTTAAAGAGTTAAACAGATTTACTTCCACCAGAGTGGGAACAAAGAAAAGTTGCATGGATAGGTACAAACCTCAAAGCTGATGATATATAATAGTAGTTTTTTGTTTTTTTGTTTTTTTCCATTTAACAGAGTTGAATTCATTGTATTACTCCAGATATCAACGTATTTGTGATAGTGGCTCTCAAAGTCTACTGTGCATAAAAATAGCCCAGAGGTCCTGTTTAAAAATGCTGAGTTCCTTCTCCCATTGTCAGAGATGGAAAAAGCAGGCCAGGTGATTCCTATATAGGCAGTCCATGGATCCCCACATGTTGAAAAACTCTGTGGACACCGTTTAATGAAAACCATATGGAGAACAACTGCTTTGGTATGTACACTGAGAAAAGACATTTGAATATTCACTCTGCCACAAATATGGTTAATAATAACTAACACATTTTCTCCTAGGTGTAATATCTTGTTAAATCTATGCAACCATTTGTGATAGAGACATTATCTTTAGCACCATTTTCAAACTGAGGGAACTGAAACTCAGACCGCTCAGGTAATATATACTCTTCTTCACATTAGTTCAGTAAATATTAAATAAGTATCTCAAAGCATTTGCATCCCCATAATAATCTGAAATTTAAAAAAGGGGTCTCTTATGTGCCTCGTGTTTTTCTAAGTGGTTGGCAAACTGTGGTGAAAAAGACAAATAATTCTTTGTTCCTATGGTAAGAGGTGTAGTAAAAAGGGAAAATAAAATATGAACAAATAAATGCAAAAATGAAATAATTTCTATCAGTTGAAGGAAATAGCAAAAGATTATATAAACGTGGTGGTCAGATGAAGCCTGAGAAGTTATTTTTTGAGTGAGACCTGAATAACAAGAAGGAATGCAACCATGAAAAGGAGCTAACAGATCTTTTCAGGCAAAGGAAACAGCAAGTGTAAAAAGGCTCAAGGCATTTATGTTAAAAGCTACAGTTGTAACTCCTTTAGCTGAATTTTTGCAATGGCTATTTTTGTTCGTTTCTCAAAAAGACATGTACACCTGGAGGGGTATGTCTTGCTTTTATAATAGAACAGGACTCTCATACTAATTGCCAAAGTAACACAAAGATATTTTATTTTCTCTTGGCAAGCTGAACAGAGTACACTTTAATCAGATAGAGTGGGGCTGTATAAGTCAAATGTGTATGGCTTAAGCAATTACTTATTTGCTTGTGAAATACTTTAAGTTAAAGAAATCATGAACAAAGAGGAAGAAAAACAAATGCTGTGGACATAAAGAGGCTGAGAATATGCAACCAAGAGGTGAACTTAGGGCCTCTGACCAAGAGCTCATCTAAGCTGCCTGTCGTCAAGTAGAATGTTTGTCTACATGTACGTGGATTCTGGAATAATCTATGAAAGGCTTAATATAGAAAGATTATTTTTTTAAAGAAATGAGTTGAATATCATATTATTAATGAGTTAAAGTAAAGATGATGCTTGCCTCATTGTATGTCAAAAAAGTGGTTTGTTCAAACATTTTTTAAATGTAGACAATCGGTTACTAACAACATACCAATTAGGAGTGTACACCTTTCTAAGATTTTTTTGTCCTATCTTGTATATACTGTCTAATATATAGAACTAAAGTCAATTTCAAGGGAGAAAATATTTATTGATACTTTGGAAAATTAAAAACAACACAAAATCAACTTTGAGTGTTGTGGGTTCTTAATGTTTCTACCTAAAGACTTAAGGAAATAAAAAAAAAACACTCTGAGATATTAATAGGTTAAGATATCTCAAGTAGTGGAATACTTTTAATTATTTAATTTAAATAATTTTTTAATAATTTAAACAGCCTACAAGTTTTGCCTCAATTTATAATAGCTTAATCTTCTCATTAAAAAGTGAAAAAGTATGAGTATCATATTTTCAAAATGAAAAGTAATCTGAGTCCTAGTGAATCTATCTAGTACCGGTATCTTGTTTAGAAATAGAGAAATGCATGTGGCATAGAAGTCAAAAGCTGCAAAGTATTTCAGAGTTTCTTGCTCTACCCACTTTTACTCCAAAACTCCCAACATCTAACCTGATGCCATTTAACTTTCGCCTGCAGGCTCCAGGCTTAATCTGATCACCAGCAAGGGATGACATAAATCAAAGCAATTCAAGGCTCAGCCTTAGATATGCCCTGCTGCCTACTAAGACCTGTACTTCTTTGCATATTTTGCTTTGTTCTTCATAACCAAATCATTGACTTATATTTCAATTAACAATTACTGAGAACCTTTCCTACCCACTTCTACCAGTTTCCTTTCTGGTCATCCCTTACTTAATTCAGCCTCATTTTCTGCCCTGGACCTTGGACCCTGAACCTTAGTCCCCACTGTAGCCTCCCACTATGTTTTTGCCAAATTCATGTATCACCTTCCTGCTATTATCCAAGTTTCTCTATCCACCTGCCAGTGTGTTCTGGTCTTGCACACTTTTGCATTACCTGACACAGAGACAAGGTTCCAATTCTAGGTTTTTTGTTTTTTTTTTTCTAATAAGAAAGTGCTTCTTAAATCTGCTTGTATATAATAATCATAGGAGGGATTGAAGAAACTATAATTTCTGGGGTACACATTCCAAACCTATTGAATTAAAAACCAACCCATATCACAAAAATCAGTATTTTATAAAGACCCTCACTGATTTTCATATTGCAAGGATTAGCAAACCTGAAGATATTTTAGAATAGCTTGAGAAACTCAAGGAAATCTATTTCTGGACCCCACTTCAGATACATTTAATCAAAATCTTGGGAGCAGACCCAGGTCTAGGTAGCATTTCTAAGCTCATCAGGTGATTCTAATATATAATCAGAGTTGAAAAGCACTGAATCACAACCAAAATATTTGGGACTCACTGTTCAAAGACACTTTGAGTCATCTACTTTTGATTATACTGGTTACTATCTATATTATTATCTGGACTGCTTCATATCTATTGTTTATGTATAATTTTAGTCATCACTCATTACATATTTTTTTTAGTGCTGAAAGGTGACAAGTATAATGCTAGGTTCCACTGCCCACCCAATCTTGACAGATTTCTATAGACTTGGCTGTGATTTTTTAAGAAAAGCAAACATATATCATTAAAACTTACAGGGAGGCATTTATAAAATACTAAATTCCTGAGATCTTATAGCCAGGGAGTGGCTTTCTTGTGTAATAGGAATATCACAGTTGCAATAATTTAAGCAAAGCAAATATTTTGCCAGTAATATTGAGTCTAAAAGTTGTGCACTTCTGAAAAAAAGGAAAGGAAACAAAATAAGCAATTGTTGAAAGAGGGAGGGGGGAGAAAAAGAGAGAGAGAGAGAGAGATAATGCACATGAGCTAGGGAGAGAGCTGGCAGAAAGAAACAATAGAGAAAGAAGATGCTCTTCCTTGGTAACTTTGAACTAGGTATTTTACATGGCCCAATTGATCCAAGGAATCTTTCTTAGGTTCAATATACATGAGACTTCGATACCAGTGGTCTTTTTGTCTTCCAGGAGGCATTGACAATATCTGAAAACATTTTTTGGGTTATCACAACTTTGGGTAGGGTGCTACTAAAGTCTAGTGGGTAGAGCCCAGGGAAGCTGCTAAACATCCTACAATGCAAAGAACAGGACCACACAGCAAAAATTATCCAGCCTAGTGTATCAATAGTACTGAGGTTGAACAGTCCTGACCTATAACAGTAAATTAGGAAGAGTCTGAGCTGAAGCTGAAGAAAAGATTGTTGAGCAATTGGAATCAGGGAGACAGAAATCTAAGTTTATATAAAAGCCTTGCTAAGTTTATATTCTAGTCTAAACTAGCCCACGATGTGAAACAAAGGAAGAAAACAGAACAAAGGCAATATAAGTAGAAAGAGATCCAAATAGAACTGTGACAGATTCAGCTAATGGTAACTCCATACAGCACTGTTCAGCAGAGGTTTCTGTAATAATGGAAAAGTTCTGTATGCAAACTTTCCAATACAATTGCCACTGGCCATATCAGGTTACTGGGGACTTGAAATGAACCTATTGAGCTAGTATGAATGAGGAACTGAGTTTTTAATTTTATATAATTTTAGTTAAAAATACTTCAAATATTAAAATACAGTCAATACTCATTATTCACAGATTCCAAATTTGAAAACTTGCCTATTTGCCAAAACTTATTCTAACCCACCAAATCAATACTTATGTTAGTTTTACAGACATGGGCAGATTGGTGGAAAATTTGAATCATCCGATGCATATGTTCCTACTTGAGGTTAAACAAGGCAAGACACTGCTTTCCTGTGTCAGCTCCCATACTCTAACGTTTCCTTTTTGTGGTATATTTTATGTCATATTTTCACATTTTTTTTGGTTTTGTTAATGATTTTTATATTTAAAGTGATCCCCAACTGTAGTGCAGAAGTATACTTAGTCCAGGAAGTCTGTGATGTATCTTTATGAAGAAATTTATTTCAAGAATGAGTTATAGTGCTGTTAGCAATGATTTCAATGTCAATGAATCAACATCATTTTAATATGTGTATTAATAAGGTGTATTTAGAAAGTAACACACAACAAACAATGTTATGTATTAATCTACTGATAAAAATATTGTGCCACGAGGCACACAGGGATCTAAATCTGCATTTTCTCTAGAAGCAATGGTTCAGTGTTCACTAATCCAGTGTTTTTGATGACCTTAGGAAACATACCTACTTCAAATAATGAGAATAAAGTGTATTAGAAATTAATTTCTTTGAACTAGAGCAGAAATGTTACTGCTGAAACTGATTAAGCCTTTTATATATCTCATCAAATTTCACTGACTTAGCACTAAAATTATAGAAATATTCAAATATCTATTTTTTAAATAAAAAGTACCATAGTCAAAAATTTACTAAAACCCAACTGTATCACTATCAATATACAGAAATGAAACATCTATTTAATAATTCTGTAGCCTCCTTTAAATAATATATAAAAATTCAGGTGGATTGAAGAAAGATTATCTAAATTTCAATCTACTCTGATAGTAGATAATCTGATATGCATGGAGTCATGACAAACCAAAAATTAAACTATTAATTTATTTGATCCTATAATAAATGTGGAGTTATTTTGGAGTCATTTGTATTCCAAAATCTCTGTAAGAATTGTATAGTGTAACTATCAATGCATACTTTATGTTAACCATGCATATTCAGCTTAAGTTTGTATTTATTTTTTCACTTTTACAAAGTACCACATTTTATGTAAAGCAATATCATTGTTTATAATTTTATTTATTGGGAACATATATGTAACTGTATTTTCAGGATTATCCTGAAAAAGAAAACATATACACATATATATGTGTATATATAATATATATTTTATTATAACTATCTACAATTATATATTCCAATTTTTCATATACATTTATATATAAATAATTATGATCTATATGTATATATAGAGAGATTGATTATAAGGAATTGGCTCACATGATTATGGAGGTTAATAAGTTCCAAGATCTGAAGTCCACAAGCTGGAGAGCAGGAGAAGTGATGATGTTGCTCCAGTACAAAAGCTGGCAGTCTTGAGACCTGGGAAGAATTCATGTTTCAGTTCAAGTCCAAAGGCAGAAAAACAGAGATGTCCCAGTTAAAGGAAGTCACACAAGAGGAATTCCCTCTTATTCGGGAGAGGGTCAGCCTTTTGGTTTATCGAGGCCTTCAACTGATTGGATGAGGCCCAACTCCATTAAGAAAGACACTCAGCTTTACTTAGTATATCAATTTATTTTTTTTTCAGCCAAAACACCTCAAAGTTTATTAGTAATATAGGTGTTTGAATATAACTACTGTCCATAAATGCTGTAGCAAAGGGATTAATATACTGATTTGAAGATTGTCTGCCAAATAGATAGGGCCTTTCTTTGGAACAACCAAATTTTATTGGCCGTCTATTATAGTATATCAACTTAAATGTTAAATATATCCAACAATATTCTCATAAAAATACCCAGAATAATATTTGGCCAAATATGCAGGCATCCACTAGTCCAGTCAAATTAACACATACAATTAACCATTACAGTGACCAAGATATATTGAGGCACAATCTTAAAATTAATTGTTTCTTTAGCAAACATACATATTGAGCAGGCTTATTCTAAGAAATTTCCAACTGTTCTCTCAATTAAGTTCTATACATATCTCATGTAGTAACTCTACTTGCAGATTAGGAAACTGAGGCATAGTGAAGTCAATTAATTTTTCTAAAGTAATACAACTGGCAAGTTTTAGAGCCATATATAAACCTATTCCATAACCTCAAAGCATGAGGCTATGTTGCCTTTTTATCTTCCTACAAAAAGTACTCCTCCACACCTAAACTCACTTTACTCTTACAATAACATGCTGAAATAATCATTATTGCCTTCATTCTACAAGTGGGAAACTGAGTTTCAGAATAATTAACCAGGTATATAAAATTGGAAATGTACTAAGACAGAACTAAATTTCACTTTTTAAGAAATTTCTGAAGTAATCTCAATTATAAAGTGGAAACACTGGATAAAATATTTTTTTTGTTGAGCCATTATTGTATAACTGACATAAATGGACATGCAATATACTTAAAAAATAATCATGTGGAATCAGAATTTCTAAAATATTTTTTTCTGCCTGCTACTCAGTTATTGAGTTAATATATCACCAAGACACACTTGTTCTAATTATGTAACAGTGTGATTCATCACCACAAATACACTATCACACTGATAATGTATTACTCAATAAAGTCACAACAGCTGGCAAGAACATCCACCGAATTATACAATGTGTAAATTTATTGTGTTTTATTATTTAATTTACTCAATTCAGGACAAAAGAAGACAACATAGCTGTGAAACCTCAAGAGAAAGTTTAAAATTTTCCAAATTAGCTTTTCTACTGTTCTTTCCATAATGGAAAATGTAAAAAGCTGTAATTTAATTTTATTTATAAACTTTGTATTTGCTTGGCAGCTTAATAGTCATCGTGAGAAAGCCTCTATGTAATGACCTATTTGAGTGTCTCTGGTAATATTTAAATAGTGTCTAGTCCTTTTGATATCCTAAATAAAGTTCTATTTCCATTCTAGAAAGGGAAGCTGATAATAAAAGAGATTGAAATGATCTTTATATTCTTTGCTATTTTTATTATGTGCATATCAAGTTGTAGCTAAGGTTATATCCTACAGAATTGATCTCCATATGAATCTTGTAAGATTGAGAGTAACTCACAATCTTGTTCTTATGATTTTCAAGCTGGACATCAGATGTGCTGAAACAATAACATTTGTGTAGCAGTAAGTACTTTTTTTGTTGGATTTTTCTGATTTTCAAATATGAAATAACAACCTCTAAAATCCTGAAAAAGACTCTTCACCTGCACATTTGCTCTATTTTTGCTTCCAAAACAAATATGCTTAAAAGGACTTCTTCCTGAAGTTTCCAATAAAATCTTCCTCCAAATAATGGCTTTTCAAACTGACTCCACTGAAGGGCATAATCATATGAACTATTTATTTTTATCCCATTTGTGGTCTTACTGTCTCAGCCGCATAGAGTTGAAAACTCTATCTTTGACTTTTCTGTCTCCTTTGTCCCACCACCAGGTCAACTGACAAAACAACATTTACTTTGGGGATATCTTTAAAACCTGATCTTTGTCATTCTGCTTGTTGAGTCTTTCAGGTATACTGCAACCACCGCATGAGTGATACATTTGAATCACCATCAGGCTTAGAATAAAGGCAAATCTCTGATGTCCTGGATCTTCTATATTCCCCTCAAGATGCTCACTGAGTCTCCCTTTCTTCAAAGGATATCTTGTCTACCAACAATTTCACAGGTTTTGTGGAGTTTAAATAGCAAAGAGCAATAATATAAAGACTCTAAATTGCAATATAATATAAGGCCAAAGGGGATTCTTTGGAAATGGAGTGTGAAATGTTGGAAATAGGAATGGCTTTGACTCAAATAGAAATAGATTTGAATAGTCAATCTACCTGGAAGTGGTACATAACTTTATAAGGATCACCATATAATGCAACCGATTAGTAGGCACTTATTTTTTCTTCTTCTAAATAGTTCATTTGAATCTATCCAACATACTGCCTCTGGGTATGGGGCCACATAGGAATTAGGTCTAGCAGACCTCCATCGATAGGTTCATTGTTGATCAAGAGCCCCAGATGCTGCACTCTGAAATTCATCACAGTCAGACTTCCTCAATAGGTGGGCACAGCAAAAGTACTTAAGTCAGGCCTGTTCCTGAAAAATATGGAACTCCTCTGATTTTGACTTTGGGACTGCTGGAGGACAGTTGAACATTTCCAAAACATTAAGGCAGTTGATCTCCTTCCCTTGAGATCAGATTTGCTTGCTGCTTCATAATTCTCCCATCCTTCACTCAGATTCTCTTCCAATTTTCTCTCACTGTGGTGGTTAATTTTAAGTGTCATCTTGACTGCATAGAGGGATGCCTAGATGATTGATTAAGTATTCTTTCTTTCTATGTCTATCAGAATGTTTTTGGAGAAGATTGGCATGTGAGCTGGTGGATGGGGTAGAAAAGATCTGACCGCAATGTGAGTAGGCACCATCCAATTAGCTGGGAGCCCAGATGGAATAAAAAGGCAAAAAAAAAAAAAAAAGGGTGAGTTCTCTCTCTCTCTACTACCCCACTCCTGGAGTGGAATGTCCTTATCTTTCTTCCCTTCAACTTCAGAACTCCAGATTCTTTAGCCTTTGAACTCTAGAACTTGTACTAGTGGTCTCCTGGGGCTCTTTGGCCTTTCAACTAAGAATGACAGCATTGGCTTTCTTGGTTCTCAGGCTATCTAGTTGGTACTGAGTAATGTTAATAGTTTCTTTGATTCTAAAGCTTGCAGATGACTTACTATGGGACTGCTCAGCCTCCATAATTGTTTGAGCTGATTCCCCTTATAAATCTCATACATCTCTATATTTATCTATTTATATCTATCTATCTACCTATTTATCCATCTCCTATTGGTTCTGTCTCTCTGGAGAATCCTGATTAATATATTCTCTCACAGTATCATAGACCATTCAGACTACTATAACAAAAACACTATAACTAGGTGGTTTCTAACAATAAACATTTATTTCTCAAAGTTCTGGAGGCTGGGAAGTCCAAGATCAAAGTGCTGGAAGATTAGGGTCTGGAAAGGGCCCTTTCTTCATAGACAGCAACTTTTCACTGTGTGCTCACATGTTGGAACAAACAAACAAGCTCTCTTGGGCCTCTTTTACAAAAGTACTAATCCAAGTCATGAGAGCTCTGCTCTCAGATCTAGTAACCTCCAAAGTCCTGCCTCTTAATATCATCATAGTGAAGATTAGCTTAGATTTCAAAATATGAATTCTGAAGGTGAACAAACATTCAAATCATAGACTTTCATTCAGAGGCTCCCAAAATTCATGTCCTTCTGCAATGAGAACTATATCCCTTTCATCTTAATAGACTCCAAAGTATCAACTCATCCCAGCATCAACTCAAAACTATTTAATGTAAAATTGTGAGTTTTACTTAAAACTAGACAAGGGTGAGACTCAAGGTACACACTATCCTGAGGCTAGCTTCCCTCCAGCTATGAGCCTGTGAAATCAAACATGTTATATGCTCTAAAATAGTCTGACAGACATGGGATACACATTTTATTCCAAAAGGGAGAAGGAAAGAAAAAATGGGTAACAGTTCCCAAATAAGTCCAAGACCAATAGGGAAAATATTACATTTTAAGGCTGAAAAATAATATTCTTTAAATCAATGGCATGCCTCCTAGACACAGTAGGGCAGGGATTTGGCCTCAGGGCTCCAGATGACCCTGCCCCAGTGAATTTGCTGGACACTGCCCTAGTGGGAGTTGTCTATAGTGGCCCTACCCTAGAGCTGATCCTCTGCCTGGGTTCAGTGCCCAATGCTCTGGGTGGCTCAGTCCTTCAAAATCTAGAGAAGGTAGCTACATCCCCATGGCTCAGGTACTGTGTGCATCTGTGGATATGGATGGCAAGTTTGTGTGTGGATGATAGAAAGGTTTAACACTCGTGCTCTTTGTAAGTGTGGACAGTGTGGCCCACACTACACTGGGCCACTGAAGCCACACCTGGATGGCTGAGAAACTCTGTGGCAGAATGCAGGGAGCAGAGGCTTGAGATGGCTCTGGCCAGAAAGTACCAAGGGTCCATGAGTGCTTGAAAACTCTCTTTTGACATGATTTTGTCTCCTGGGTCTTGGCACTCTGGGCCTGTGATGGGAAATGCAGTACCGATAATCTATGAATGCCTTAGGTATCTTTCTCACTATCTTGATAAATAGCACCTGACTTCCACTGATTCATACACAAATCTTTATTAAACAGTCACTTGGCCACACCCTGGTATTCTCTGCCAAACACACTTTCTCATTTTTTATCATATGGCAAGGATGAGAATTTGACAGACCTTTACATTCTGCTTCCTTTTTGATTATAAATTTTCTCTTTAAGTTGTTTATCTATTTTTTGCCTTTTGCTATAAATATTCAAGAGAAGCCATGCTACTCCTTCAATACCTTGCTTAGATATTTCCTCAGCCAAATCTCCAATTTCATCATTCACAATTATACCTTTTGTAAAATACTCAGACAGGCATGTAATTTAGTCAATTTCTTTGCCATTTTATAACAATGATTGCCTTTCCTCCAGTTTCCAATAACATGTTATTTATTTCTATCTGAGACCTCATCATTATAGCCTTTATTGTCCATATTTCTCAAAACATTCTGCTCAGGACCACCTAGTAATCTCTAAGAATATTAAGGCTATCATACATTCTCCTCTTCTAAGCCATCGCCAGAATTGCCTTTTATGATCCATTCCCAACAATAGAGGCTTTTTTTTAGTAGGTACTTCAAAACTTTTCCAGTCTCTTCCTATTACTCAGCTCCAAAGCCAGTTGCACCTTTTTAAGTATTTGTTATAGCAGTGCCACTCTTCACACCAATTTCTGTCTTAGTCTGTTCAGGATACCACAGCAAAAATATGAACTTCTTGATTTATAAACTACAAATATTTATTTCTCACAATTCTGGAGGGTGGGAATTCCAAGATCAAGGCACTGGAAGATTTGGTGTCTGAGGAGGGCTTATTTTCCTAGATAGCAATGTCTCCCTGCATCTTCACATGAGGGAGGGGGCAAACAAGCCCCCTTGGGCCTCTTTTTAAAGACAATAATCCAATTCATGAAGGCTATGCCCTCATGTCCTAATTACATTCTAATGGTTACACCTCTTAATACCATCTTATTTGGGATTATTAATAGGTTTCAATGTATGAATTAGGGGAGGGGTATAAACATTCAGACTATAGCACATGATTCCCTTAATAAAATACTGGTACATTTAATTCAGTCTTGGTATTTGCTTCCCAGAGAACTCAGACTAACACAAGAGGTGATCTATAACACCCTCAAAATCTACCCCTAGTTACCTTCCAAAAATCACCATCAACAAAATCATACCCATTTCTAGTGCCATGATTAATCTCTTTATTATCAATAAAATGAGGCAACATATTCCCTAATGAATAATAAGCCCTCAAATATACAATGTTTAAACTTTAGAACTATCTATCATATGTGATAAGATTCTTATCGTTTTGCATAAAGGAAAGCACAGGCTTACAGATATTAAGTAAATAAACACGTCTAATACTGATAATAGATGGTCAAGGAGAAATTTAACCCTGTTCTTCCTGATTCAAAAGCAGGGCTTTTGAAAGATGTGAGATGCTGCCTCCTGAGTATCACCTAACTATTACCTCATGTGTCAAATAATACACCTCAAACTTATTTCCAGATCATCACTGCTTCTTCTCTCCCATTATTGCTCTGTCTTAATATATTTGTGTTTCCAATATTACTGCACATTTCACAAATGGCAGCAGTTCAATAAGGATTCAATAAATATGTATTAATTAATGAATCAACATGTAGATGATGGACCAGTTAGCTTTCAAAAACTTACACTTACAGATTTTTGAATCTTATTCATAAGTACTCAAAATTTTTCTGACAAATTCTTTTCTTTTCAGAGTTTTTCATAATGCAGTATCATCACAAGCTCGATAAACATCTGCACAGAGTCATTGGAAACTGAAGACAGGAAGAATGTAATTAATTTTACTGAAGTACACAATTTAAAATGTCTACAACTCTTCTGTTACTGAATTTAAATATAGCTTCAACTTAAGCACAAGATTATGTTTTCATACATGGGAATTTTTGTCATTTTGACTTTGCTATATTTCCAATATATTTATTTCTACATTTGACCATACTTTTATATAATAGACTTTTAATAATTATAAAATAAAGAGTAATTTATGGAAAACAAATTTTCATTTAATTAAATAGGCCAAATTAGAATAAGGAAAATGTTAATATGATGCCAAGAACAGATTTATCCCTAGTCACAACTAAATATTTATACATTTTTACATTCAATAGTTGACAAAATATTTCTCAATTTTAATGACAGTAGAAGGAAATTTATTGTAAGAGCCAAACCACATTCCTGGAATATATTTCTTAACATAAAAACTAACTTTTATGAATAAACAAAAATGTCAATTTTAGTAGTGTATACCTTCTAGATTTCTGAACCTCATTTTGTTTATTGCTGTGGAAATTACTGCTTACCAAATTGCATCCCCATGGTGTGAGTGAATCAGAAAAGTATATGTGTATACAAAGCTGTCACATTTAGCATGAGAAAATTTTAGAGCTTGAAATTGGCATTGAAATGACAACCTAATCCTACTGTTTACAATATCGGAAATGTGCTACTAAGTACCAGGTTAATGCAATAAAAAAGGTGCATTTTCTCAGTTTAAAGAAAGTAAAACGTGGTTCGTTAAACATAATGTGTGTCTAATCTGAAACTGTTTAAACTTGCAAATACTCATTAATGCAGTAACCTGAAGTCATTTTATTACTTTCGTTTCACTCTTTCCACTAATTTTTATTGAGCACCACTTATGTGCAGGACACTCTGAAACTCATTTTACAGGAAATATACCATCTGGTATTGGAGGTAAGACATGTATACAAATAATCATATGTATCACTTAAAATTATAAAAAGATCATAAGAAGGATTCTGTTCTGGTAAAATGGCAGCTTGAGTGAAAGCATCTAAGTATTTATTTCCCAAAGTTAATGAAATCCCTGATTTGAAAAAAAAAAGTTTCAAAATAAAACATGAGCTTAATTTAGCAATTGAGAGAAATTTAGACATCTACATCAATGGGAAAAAAAATAATAAATGGATTTTATTGCTGCTCACTTGTTAGACCTAATCCTGTCCCATGGCACATCCATTTGGCTCTGTGTTTTTTCAAGTGGTCATAGGATTCCAGAAGGAATGCTGCACGATAGCTGAGACTAAGAATTGCCTGGATGCTTATGTAAGCACCATTGAAGATACCCTGAAGAAAGAGGCTGCAGCTAAGCTGTGCTCATATTCCTGAGCCAGGGAAACTTACAGATAATTAATGTGCTATGCTTTAAACTTCTACATCTGTGATAATTTTATTAGGCAGCAATACATAACTAATAGATGCTCTTATGTCATTATAAATAAGACTTCTCTTATAGTGATCTGGTACTCCTAGCAATCTGAATATTTAAAATTTCTCTTTCACGATGATATTTTTAAAATTTCATCATACAGCTATAAATTTATTAGAATAAATAGTAAATAAAAAGAATTGTCTGAAAAAGCCTGTAAGGGAGTATTGTGAAAGAAGCAAAGTAGCATTTGATATAATCTCAGGCCTCCACAATAGGTTTATAAAAACAAGAGCAAAAAAAGAATGGGGCTCAAAAAATGAAAAAAAGTTATAAAACAAAGTATTATAATTAAAATATAATAAAAATTTCCTCTCTTTATGGGTTGTCTTTAGCCATTATCTTCAACCAGGAATGTCTGAATACTGGTTGTGATATTAAAAATGTAGCACCTGGGTTTCTGGTTCTACAGGCAAGGAGCTTGGAAGTCACTGTTTCCATTCTAAAAACAAATTAAAGAGTTGAAAAATCGAAAACTCTTTTTAGATTGGGAAAAGGTGAGATTAAAGGGCAAATTGTTGCTCCCAAAATTAGTGAAATAGACAAGTAGATACAGAGCAGATACTTCCACAGGAATCAGTGCTGGCGTAGGAAAACCTGAACTGTAACTGAAAAAAATGCTGAAGTTCAGTGTAGACAAGTCTAAAACTTAAAAACTCCAGGGGGACCCAGCCATGGGGAGGGTCCACACTTTTGTGAGTTTTGTCTCTAAGAGCTCCACTCAGTTGTCAGAGTAAATATCAGAGTAAAAAATGTCCTCCTGCTTCTAGAAGGGAAAGGAATAAATGAACCATTTGAAATACATAAGAGCATTCTGATCTTAGCAAGGTTTTCCCTCAGGAGAAACTAGTTAACCATAACTAAACCTACTAGAGTTGTATCAGAGTCTAACTTACCTCAGAGCAAAAATAAGAATTATACCCAACTTTTTTGGTCCCTGGTCTTACTAGAAAAGCTTTGAGTTTTACATCATTAAGTATTATGTTAGCTATGGGAGTTTATTTATAGATTATTTTTAATAAACTGAGGGAATTTCCCTTTATTCCTGGTTTATTTAAAGTTTTTATTTTTTTTATCATGAATGGGTGTTGGATTTTTTTTAAAATGCTTTTAATTGTGGGAAAATCTTTTATCAAGTTCTGTGCAATTATATAATGACAGTCACTGTAACTTATTGACTACTATTCTAGGAACTGGACAGGGTGACTTTTCTAGTCACCCACAGTTGGCTGACTTGTACCACAGTATTCTTGATCTTCTCTTCCCACAGCTTGTGCCAGCAATTGGTCTAAAGTCTTCAGACTTGAGCAGTGACAAAGTGTGAGAGAGCACAGGTATGCCTATGGTGGAATCAGACATCTTGTTTCTATAACAGCTTTGCATTTCTAAAACTTTTAGAGGGGGAGGAAAGAGTTCATTTTTAAAAATTTCTTTGCTTATATGTCAAAACCATTCATGATGTGACTAATCAATTTCAAGGTTTTCATGAAATGAAATATTTTATAATGTTTTAATATTTGCTGTTATTTAATCATTTATGTCAAAAATATTGGTGGAATAGTAAAACACAGTTTAGAAATATCAACCTAGTGTCTATTAGTCTATTTGTATTTGCTAGTGAGGCATTATAGGCTATAGCCTATGTTTGTTACTGAATAAACGAACTTCTCAATTCTTCTAAATTTAAAAAAAAATTTTTTCATAGCTGGTAACTGATTTTTAATTACATAAAAATTTGTTATTGTTCATAACTTTATATTTCTCTAGATACTATGTAAATTGGAAAAAAATGAGCAAACCCAAAAGCATTTTATAGATCTATGATATTTTTTCTTTTTCATTTTTTAAATTTTTATTTATTTTTTATTTATTTCAGAATATTATAGGAGTAAAAAAGTTGTTTTGGTTACATGGATTGCTTTTGTATTTTTTGAGTCAAAGTTATGTGTGTGTTCATCACCCAGATAGTGTACACTGAACCCATTAGGTACGATTTCATCCATCCCTTCTTCCATCCTCCCACCTGCATGATTTCTGTTGAGTTTTACTTCCATCTGTGGACAAGAGTGCTTATCGGTTGATTCCAATTTCATAGTGAGTACATGTGGTATTTGTTTTTCCATTCTTGCAATATGTCAGTTAGGAGGATGGTATCCAGTTCCATCAAGATTGTTGCAAAAGGTATTAATTCACTTTTTATAATTGAGTAGCACTCCATGGTGTACATATACCACATTTTACTAACACATTGACTGCCACACCAGAAAAAAAAAATCTTTTTCCTTAGGGCCACAGTTTTTTTATTATGAAAATAGTATATAAACTTTGAAAATAAATTGATCCTTTCTAACTTAATAAAAGAGTTATTTTTTATTGTTTTCTGTGTGTGAGTTACATGCAACTTGAAAAATAGTTCACGTAGCTCCCAAAGTGGAGGAATGTGAATTACATATGCTTCACAAGGCCACAGGGTCAAAACTAGCATGAGTTAAATACAACTCACTTATCAGTTAATGTGTAATCCACTCATAAATTGATGAGCACTTGGATTGATTCCACGTCTTTGCGATTGTAAATTATGCTGCTATAAACTTTGAATAAAAGTGTCTTTTTGATAAAATGACTTTTGTTCCGTAGTGGGATTGCTAATCAAATTGTAGATCTACTTTTAGTTCTTTGAGGAATCTCCATACTATTTTCCATAGAGGTTGCATTATTTGCAATCCTATCCACAGTGAATTTACTTTCTGCATCCACACCAGAATCTATCGTTTTGGAACTTTTTGATAAAAGCCATTTGCACTGGGGTTAAGTGATATTTCATTGTTGTTTTGATTTGCATTTTTATGATGATTAGAGATTTTGAGCATTTTTTAATATGGTTATGGCCATTAGTCTATTTTCTTTTAAAATGCTTCTGTTCATGTCTTTTGTCTACTTTTCAATGAGTTGTTTGATTTTTTCTTGCCGATTTGCTTGAGTTCTTTGAAAATTCTGGTTATTAGCCCTTTATCAGATGGATAGCATGCAAACATATTCTCCCATTCTGTAGGTTGTCTCTTTGCTCTGTTAATTGTTTCTTTAGCTGTGCAGAAGCTTTTTGACTTAATCAACTTAAAAAAATTCAAAATATTACTACAGTACATATGTTTTTGGTTGTATGTATAGATTTTGTTATGCTTGAGTCAGGGTTATAAATGTCCCCATCACCCAGATAATGTACATTGTACCCTTAGGTAGGTTTTAGCCTGTCCTCTTCTTCCCCTCCCCACACTTGATTTCCATTGTGTTTTACTTCTGTCTGTGCATGTGTGTTCTTCTGTTCCAATTTAATAGTGAGGACATGTGATGTTTGTTTTTCCATTCTTTAGGTGTTTCACTTAGGAGAATGGTCTCTAGTTCCAATCAAATTGTTGCAAAAGGCCTTAATTCATCCTTCTTTGTGGCTGCGTAATATTCCCTTACACATACCATATTTTGTTAATTCATTCATGTACTGATGGACACTTGGGTTGATTCCACATCTTTGCAATTATAAACTGTGCTGCAATAAACATTCATGTGCAGGTGTCTCTTTGGTAAAATGACTTCTTTTTCTTTGGGTAAATACCCAGTAGTGGGATTGTTGGATTGAATTGTAGGTCTACTTTTAGTTCTTTGTGAATCTCCATACTGCTTTCCATAGAGGTTGTACTAATTTGCAGTCCTACCAACAGTGTTCAAGTGTTCCTTTCTCTCTGCATCCATGCCAGCATCTATAGTTTGGGGACTTTTTAATAAAAGCCAGTCTAACTGGGATGAGGTGATACCTCGTTGTGGTTTTAATTTGCATTTTCCTGATGATTTCTGATGTTGAGCATTTTTTCATGTTTATAGGCCATGTGCCTATCTTCTTTTGAAAAGCTTCTGTTTATGTATTTTGTCCACATTTTAATGGGGTTATTTTTTTTCTTACTGATTTGCTTGAGTTCTTTGTAGATTCTGGTTATTCGCCCTTCTAAAGTTTTTAATCAGATCATTAGACAGTGTGGGTCAGTGGCCAAAAAAGACCTATATATGTATTTACTCTCTCTTTCAATGTATTCTCCATCTCATTATCTTTGTTGGCAAAACTCTCAAATCCATGTTCCTATGTATCTCAATCAGACCAGCCATTAAATACTAGCTTATTCAATTTGTCTATCGGTTAGCACAATTTCATTTGTAAGTAACAGAATATGTAGCTGTGGCGTAAATCCTGAAATTAATATGCATCTCTAAGCAATAGAGTATATTTTAATACATAGTTATATACTCTGATTTATTGTTATTTCATTTATTCTAAAATATTCACCATTCTTTCAAATAGAATAATTTAGAAACATAAAATCACAAGTAAATCAGAGGTGTCTATAGCTCACATTTATGCAGTAGACATTATATGCTAGACCTATAACTATGTTGTATTACTTAATAGATTAAATAGGTCCATACATGCAAAGCTGAGAGTACTGAGCACATTGCACTCACTTGCTGTGTGGTAGGTAGTATGGTAATATAGAGCACTTAGTTAATCAACATAAAATTTCTATGAATTAGGTTTAATTTTCCTCATTTATAAACTAGGAAGCATAAGCACAGAAAAGGTAAGTAACATTTTCTATTCAAACACTGGTAAATAAAAGACAATATTCACATTCAGTTCTAGAGTATTCCAAATGGTTTGCTCTTTCTGTGCCATCAGGGAGGAACAATAGAATTCCCTAATATTATCATGCAGAAACTTGTCTGTTGGGAAATCAAATGAACCTTGTTCTGGCTTGTAAACCAAACCATATAAACTGAAATTCTGGAGAAAGATTTACTTTCAGCCTCAACAGAATATATATCTTCTTCAACCTTCCTCTCCTAATGCAAAATCACAAGAAATGCTCAGAAATGACAAATATTTCTCCTGTGATCATTTTCTTCTATCCCTACATCTCTTCCTACACCAGAACCATGGGTGATTGGGCCATGATGAATCACCTGAAATCACAACCATGCTAATTAGAGTCCTTCCCTTTTTGGAATTTAAAACCAGAACCTAATGTTGCTAGTATTTGTAGAGAGTTTTCGTAGAAAGTTTTCCTGCTCTCTATGATGTCTGTGAACAATAAAGTCACGTAGAAAAAAGGCTAGGCCAGGCTGGTAGAAAGACAGTCACCTGAAATGAGTAACAACAAAGTAGATAAAATGAAAGAAACAGAAAAAGAAATTTTATAACTCTGGGTGAAGAGGACCATTGAGAGGCAGAAAGCAATAGGGAGAGTGAGAACAAAATTAAGAGTGAGAATTGGCTCCTCAAGGCTTGGTACTTCTTGGAGTTAGTCTTTCCAAAAGCTTCATTGCAATTAAAACATTAGGTCTCCTGAGATACATCCATATCATTCCAACACATTTTCTTTTGCCTTTAACCTAGTTTGCCTTGTCATCCTTCTTGGAGCTGAAGGAGCCCCACATGAGAAAACAAACAGTATAAACTGACTTCAATTCTATAAAAGTTCAAAAGATGAATGAGTTTTAAATTTTTGAAAATACTGACTTTATTATATTATATATTTACACTTTTAAATACATGATACTCTATTTTCCACAAATTATATGGGATATATTTTGCTCAACATGCTTATTTTACATTTCCCAATTGACATGGGAAAACATCTATGTAGCTCCAATTTACTCACATGTAATCTGGTAATTATAATATCTTAATACAAAATCTGAAATAAATTACAAAAAGCAATTCTCACATAATTTGAAAAATGCTCATGCATATTTATTACTCTGAGTTCTCCAAAGATTATTCTTTTCACATTTCTGCACTTCCTGGAAACTATGAAATCTAAAGGATAAAAAGAAAAACAGTGGGCATGCCAAAATGTAGTGGTGCTATAAACACTCTCTTCTTTTTTCCTAACACTTCATTTTCAATCTATTCCCACAAAAGCCATCAACTGACACATATAATATTCCAATTCATTTTACACACTGAAATGTTGTCATATTTGGCACTCAATTGTGTCAAATTATCACAAGCATCAGATTTTTAAACACATCACTGACAGATGATTTCCAGGAAGCAGTCCACTCACAGAAATTGTGTTAGTTTAATAATATAAAATAACTTGGGAAAGCAGACTTGTGTTTTTGAAATATTTCCAGGTTCACTTTAAGATATCAACAGCAATTTACTTGTTTAGTTTCTGACATACAGTGAAAAATGCTGCAAATGATATGAAAAAATGAGGACATAAGATCATGTTATCATATCATTAAAAAACAACTAACTTTCTCTACTGGAGGAATCAGACCTCAATAAATAGAATAGAAATTATTTATGTTTGGAGTTGAAAAATTATGAATTAGTTTTATATGATAATCAGATACTAAATTGAGCATTTATTCCAACTAGATGACCAAGAACATCTCACTAATCAAAGCAGCCTGCCTTTCCAGAATCACTGTCAACTGCTGTTAGTCTTAAACTTCACAGTCCAAAACTGCTCAGAGTTCTCTATATTTGCAGGGTGCTGTTTCAGGCCTGTACCTATGTTCATATTAACTTCCTTCTACCTAGCTTTGTCATATAAGATAATATGGTAATCATTTTTTGGGATTTATCCTCCTGAATGTCTGGTAGGTCTTTGAAGATACGGACTATTTTCTGTCCACTCTCGTAATCCCCTGCAAATACCTGGACTTCTATTTATCCCTGTTGTGGGGCGATAATCACAAATTGTATCCCCCCCACTCCTTTTCTGCTGCATTCCTGGTAGAAGTATAGCCTCCGCCGTGGCAGGATTTGCTTCTACCTGGGAGAGATGAAAGAATGTCTTCTCGCTCGATGTCTTCACCTGACAGTACTGGTAGACAGAGACTTCCTTCTTGAGCTTTCTTTCCTCATCACAAGATATCTAGGCGTGACTAACTTAGGTGCACTCTCACATATGAAATGCTACCCTACGGCTCTCCTCCCTGAATACCAAAACAACTGCCATAGTTATTGGCCTCACAGTAAAATATACCGGTGACTTCATGATGATGTGAAGTTTTTAGTCATAAACATTAATGCGTCTTTAAATGTTTACCTTTCACTTTGTCAGCAAATCTCACTACTCCATTTTTATAATCTCATGTTGGCAGATAATGCAAAAAGATGAGAGATTCCTCTACCTACTTATTAGTACTTTGAAATAAAGCATTTCTAGAGTTCTTCCAAAAAAAAAAAAAAAAAAAAAGACAGCATTGTCAAGGTGTCAAGGTCATCTGGCAGAGTGTATCATCCACACACCATTTGTCATCCACACACCATTTTAACACAAAAATTTCAATTTATGTACCTATTCAAAAGGGCCTCAATGTTTAGCATTTTCCCAACTGACAAATATTATAACTTATATAAGGAACCAAATACATCTTGAGGCTCAATTGCCACGTAATTGGCACTCTGTCAGGTTTGAGACAAAAGAATAAATTCAGCTAAAATCTTTTTTTTTGTTGTTGGACTGCCTAAAGAATGCACTGCTAAAACTACCAGTTTAGCCAAATTAAGCGACTTGTCAGTCAGTTTCCTAAAAGGATCAAAAAGCATCACCCAAAACAAAAGGAGATGGTCAAACATGGATATTTTGCTTTCAGAAATAGTGTCACATAGGTTTGGAATTGATACTTTAATATATACCACTTGGGTTGGTCAGTAAGACCCCCCAATTGCTTTGCGAAAAATGAATATCTATTATTCATTTAGATGAAGTCTGACACATTGGTCTTGCTAAGCAGATTATGAACATTTATTTTCCGTTTCTCATTAAATGATATAATGAAAGAGCATTAGCTCTAGCATTATACCATAGGATCCTTGAAGAGTTATTTTCCATTCACCCTCCCCCACAGCATTCATATTCCAAATTAGGCTAATAGCCTCTTCCAAGATTTATGGCATATACTTAGTGGTTGCTTTCCTTTGAGGCCCCTCATGACTTTATTCCCAGTGCAGGTTATAACACAAATTTCAGCTAACTCACATCTGGATTCAGCATCATTTTCTTAAGATTCCAGAGTAGCATTAAATTAGTTAGATTAAACAAATTTAGGCCTCTGGGATACTATTTGGTACACTAGAGCAGACTTTCTCTATTAAACTAATGATGCACTAAATGGCACACTGATGACCTGAAAGAATAAATGTGTCTCCTTGAGAACAGGACTTCTAACTAGGGAGAGACCTGGACAAGAAGAAAAAAATGTTTCATTATTACTCAACCATCAACTACATAATCAATAATCTGAGAATCCAGAGGCCTCTTTATATAGTTAGGCATTAATATATTATTAAAATTCTTTTTAAACATTGATAAGATATATCTTGTTAGCTAATTAAAGCACTGTTTCTACTAGATAAATACAGAAGAAAGAGTAAATTTCTAGTGGATTCCTGTCCATTGATTAGCTTACAGACTGATTTACTAGCATTATATTTAATTAAAGCCCTATTTGATATTAATGGGAGGAAGTTCTGTTTATAAACATTAACTTCCTTTCCCATTCTTCTTTTCAGCTCACAATCTCTTTGTATAAAAAGAATATAAATTTCACTGACTTTGAAAGGTTATACCCATATATACATTTCAAATTTGTAGTTAAATTATGCACAGCTGTGAATTGTGAATAAATTACATATTCCTTGCTGAAGCTACAGTTTCATTGTTTTTTTTTTAATTTCTCGATTCAGACATTAGTTATACTAACAGAGTTATAATAACAATACTAATTCCTGAGTATCTCCCATGTGACTAAACTATTTATTTACATTTTTATTGTGAAATAATTATAGACTAACAGGACTCTTGTTAAAAAGAGTACAGAGGCCTGTGTGCCCTTCACCTGGCTTAAACCAATGGTTACATATTACAGTAGTGAAATAGCAAAACCAGGAAATTCACATTTGTATATTACTAGTACAGACTTTACTTAGTGTCATCCCTTTTTAAAACTTGCATTCATATGTCTGTTATATGTATGTATAAATAATTTTATTCACTTTATCCCATTTAAAGTGTTGTGGTTTTGATAGAAATTCAAAAGAAATTGTATTCATTTTATATTGCTGCATAACAAATCACCACAATCTGGCCTTAAAGCAATAATGAAAATGTATTATCCACGATCTTTTTTGAGAAAAGAAACATAGATTTAATTTGACACTAGAAACTAAGAAACATTATGCTAAAAATGTATCTAAAAGAAATTAAGACAGAAAAAATAAAGCAATGAATTCTGTGGAAATTTAATAAAATGTGAACTTGCAGCATGAAATTAAGATAAGAACTAGGTAAGTTATATGGCAACTGTCTTTAATATACCAGAGGAAGAATATGCTTGACAAATGTGTTTGAGCTCTTTAAATGTGATAAGAATAAAAAAAATTAATAGCAAATAAAATTTTCTATACATATCAGGAATGATTTTGGTAATGGTACATCACAGATATTTAAAGCACAAAGTCTTCAGTCATAAATAATGTTATTAATGTATAATTTTACAACATAATAATTAATATACACATTTTATACAGAAGCAATTAGTGTGATTTTTTTTTACATCAAATGATAACAAGGAGCATTCAGTTCCTCTAGATATTAGTTTTCAAAAGAAAACACATACAATATTCCAAAATTAAGGTGAGAAAGTACAAACAAATTAACAACGAGAGATACAGATTTGGTTTATGGGGAGAGAATAGTTGGAGCTTTTGAATGTTGATGGAAAAAAAAAACAAAAACAAGATAAATCTTGGACTGTGAGTGAAAAAGAAACATTTTCATGAGAGAAATTAAGAAAAGAGATTCCTTAAGAATAAAATTATTTACATAATAGGTCATTGAAGAATAATGGAAATAAAAACATAGAAAATATTTACCATTTAAATCTCTAGAATTAACCATTAAAGTTTCTTTGGGAAAGGAATAGTCAGATTTGGAAACATATAACTATAAATGAAAAACAACTATATAAGGATAGAAAGCAAATCAAAATTTCAGGATTTATGTTAGGAAAATTTATGAATAAAAGAAGATATTAACTTATAAAGTTAATAATGAAATGTTTCCCTTCGCCTTTTCCCTTTTCCCCAATTGTCCATACTTGATGCTAACAAGGTGTTCTTTGTTGGAACTAATTAAAACTATATTTTCCAAAAGACTTAAAATAAAATTTAAAGCTACTAGCCATGATAGAAGAAGAGTACCTCTTTAGAAGGGTCATGAAAATATCAATGTCTTAGAAAAGAGGCCACATAAATCAGGTGAACAAGAGATTAGACAAATTAGTGAAGTAAGAAGAAACTAAGATTACAGAAAAGGATTATGAACTTGTTATTTTTTTTATAGCTCCGTTAACCTTCACCATAAGTAAACTGGATTACTTCTGTTGCCGAATATTCTTTTACTTTTTATTAAAAATCAAAAAAATAGATTTAATATTTAGTTGAAAACTGAAGTGCAGGGATAAAGAGTATTAAACAGTAAAACTGAGGCATTTTCTCTTACTCTGAGAATTTTACTCATTGCCTTTAAGGGAAACCACAAGATTTGTTTATATTGTGAAAATGTAGTTAATGAAATGTACATGTGAGCACACACAATTTGGCAGGATGATTGAGAACAGGAGTGTGTTAATTACAGCAAAAGTGTGCCTCCCAGAAGGAAACTGTGATCCATCTAAATGTCCACAAAACAGATACACTCTTTTTTAACCATAGTTGCTGCAGTCACTGGTGGTTTTGATAGAAATTTGAAAGAAATTGTATTCTTTTTATATTGCTGTATAACAAAATTATCACAATCTGACCTTTAAAAAATAATGAAAATGTATTACCTCACAATTTCCATGAGTTAGAATCTAAGTGTGGGTTAGCTGAATTACCTGTTCAATGTCTCATCAACCTGAAGTCAAGGTAGTGACAGGAGTGCAATCTCATCTGAGTGCCTGGGCCCTCTTCCCATCTCACTGGTTGTTGGCAGAATCCATTTCCTTGTGGTTGTATGACTAAATTCCTGATTTTCTTTCTATCTGTCAACTGGGAGCCCCTCTCAGCTCCTAGAGCCACCCTGAGTTTTTTGATATGTGTCCCATTTCTCTCAGAATGTGTAAGTTTGCTTTATCTCAATGTGTGCAGGAGAGCACCTCTCAAGCTTTGCCTTCTTCTAAAGGGGTCAGTTTTGCCTTCTTGCAAAAGTCAGCCCTAACTGGGTCAGGCTCACCCAGAATTAAATCCCTTTAATTAACTCAAAGACAACTAATTAGTGATATTCCATCATATTCACTGGCCCTACCCACACTGAATCAGAAGTCATTATATGGGACATGTATACCACAGAGTGGGAATCTTGGACGGCATCTTAAAATTCTGCCTATCCTAACAAAGGATGAAAATAATTTAGGGCAATAGAATAATAAAGAAATGGAAGAAGTGATACCAGAAAAGTGAATCAGAAGATCTCTCTTTTCCCACATGAAACCAAAGCGGTATGAGAAGCCAAAATGAAATGACTATAAATGATGTAAAGCCATTTAATGGCATATTATACAGCTATTAAAAACATGTTTTCAGGCAAAATATAATGACATGTAAAATGCATGAGGTACAATACCAAGTAAAAATAAGAAATTACACATAATAGGATCTACTGTAAAATATTAGCAGTAGCTATAGCTGGGGAATCATCATCATTTTGTGCTTTTATGGTGATCCATGGTTTTCAAGATAATGTATGTTATTTTTATAACCAGCAAAAAAATAAACATAAAAGTAAAGCCCATCTTCTTTAACAGCAACAGTCAATTTTAAGGAGACATACTACACAAAGCATTAGCTGTTTGGGCAGTAAACTTTTTCAGTACATTATTATAAAATAAAAGTATAAAAATTGACATTGTAATAAGCATATCGAGGAGTTATTAGAGCTCTTCAAAGAGTTTGGAATTTTTAGTTTTGAAAACTGCTGGGACATAGCAAAGCAAATAACTGTAGCCTTAGAAATAGAAATTAGATTTAAAAATCATTACACTCAATGGACAAGAACACTATTTTCCTATGAAGTTTTGGATAAACCAACTTCTACTGGGGAAGCCAATTTTAAAATTATTTTTTCTTATAATCAAAGATACAGTGATACAATTCAGAAGCAGGTTTTCTGAATTATGTACAAAGCATGAATTCAATTTTAGTGTCTCATATGACTGCCATAAGTTACAGAAATAGCTTAGGAAACATTAAAATGTCATCGTATAAATTTACATTTAAAATCAAAATCAAGATCATCCAGACAGAAAACCAACAAGAACAACAACAACAAAAACAGAACTGCACACTAGACCAAATAGGCCTGATATTTATAGAGCATTTTACCCAACTGCTGCAGAATACACATGCTTTTCATCAGCAAGTGGGATATTCTCCAGAGTAGACTATATCTTAGGACTTAAAACAAATCTCAACAAATACCAAAAAGTACAAATCAAATCAAGTATCTTTTCTGACTATAGTAGAATAAGAGTAGAAATAGTAGAAATTAACAAGAGATAACTCAGAAACAACAAAAACGCATGGAAATTAAAAAACATATACCTCAATGAACAATGAGTCAATGAAGAAATTAAAAAGGAAATTAAATTTTTTTTGAAACAAATGAAAATAAAAACACAACATACCAAAAATCTATGGGATACATAAGAAACTGTACTGAGAGGGAAGTTTATAGCAATAAACGCCTATGTCCAAAAAGTAGAAAGATTTCAAATAAACAACTTAAGGATGCATCTCAGGGAGCTGGAAAAGCAAGAACAAATCAAACCCAAAGGTAGTAGAAGAAAAGAAATAATTAGCTGGACATGGTGGTGTATGCCTATAGTCCCAAATACTCAGGAGGTTGAGGCAGTTGAATCGATTGTGCCCAGGAGTTTGAAGTTGCAGTGAGCTATGATGATGTCATGGCACTCTACCTGGGGCAACAGAGTGAGACTCTGTCTCTAATAATAATAATAATAATAATAATAATAAATATTAAAGCAGAAATAAGTAAAATTGAGACCAAAAACCAATGGAATAATGGAAACATATTCCAACAATGAAACATAAAGTATTTAAAAGATAAAAAATCAACAAACCATTAGTTATACTAACAAAGAAAGAGAGAGAAGACTCATGGAAATAATATTCAGCAGGTGCTGGGCAGGTGGGAGGGAGGTGGAGATGATGGGTAAATTCATAACTAGTGGGTACAGAGAGCACTGTCTGGGGGATAGGCATGCTTGTAGCTCTGGCTTTGGCAATGGAAAAGCAATATATGAAACCAAAATGTTTGTACCCCCATCAATTCTGAAACTTATAAAAAAGAAAATAAATAAATAAAAGTTAAAAAAAAAAACCCAAACAATAAGAGAGAAGAACCAAGTAAAGAAAATCAGAAATGGAAAAGGGAGGTATAGCACTTAAGACCACAGAAGTACAAAGAAAATCATTAGGGACTATTATTAATAATTATGAAAGCCAAAGTAGCCCTGTAAACAGAAGACATCACCTTATATTTAGAAAAACTTAAAGACTTCATGAAAAAACTCTTAGAACTGATAAATAGATTCAGTAACTTTGCAGGATACAAACCAATATACAAAAATCAGTAACATTTAAATATACCAACAGTGAACAATCTGAAAAAAAATCAAGAAAGTAATCCCATTTACGATAACTCCAAAAAATATAAAATATCTACTAGTCAATTTAACCAAAGAAGTGAAAGATCTATACAAGGAAAACTATAAAACACTGATTAAAGAAATTGAAGAGGATACACAAAAAAGGGAAAGATATTGCATGCTCATGTATTGGAAGAATTAATATTATTAAAATGGCAATACTACCCAAAGCAATTTACAGATGAATATAATTCTTAGCAAACAAAATACCCGTGACATTCTTTACATAAGTAAGAAAAACAATGCTAAAGTTCATATACCAAATAGCCATTACAGCCTTGAGCTGAAAGAACAAACGTGGTGCCATCACACTACCTGACTTCAAAATATATTGCAAAGCTATAATAACCAAAACAGCATGGCATAAACATAAACACCTAGACCAATGTAAGAGAATAGAGAATCCAGGTATAAATTCACGCACTTATACCTAACTCATTTTCAACAAAGGTGCCAAGAACATACAATGGAGAAAGGACAGTCCTTTAATCAGTGGTACTAGGAAAACTTGATAAACAATCATATGTAGAATGATGAAATAAGACCCCAGTCTCTCACCATGTAAAAAAGTCAAATCAAATGGAATAAAGCCTTAAATTAAGTTTTAAACCTGAAACTTTAAAAGTACTTGAGGGAAACATTGGTGAAATTCCCCAGGACATTTCTCTGGGCAAAAATTTTTGTGTAAGACCTCAAAAGGACTGGCAAAAAAAGCAAAAAGAGACAAATGGGATTACATCAAGGTATAATGCTTCTGCACAGCAAAGGAAACAATCCACAAAGTGAAGAAAAAAATCCACAGAATGGGAGAAAATATTTTCAAACTATCCATCTGACAAGGGTTAATAACCAGAATATGTAAGAAGTTAAAAAAACAGCAAAAACCAAATAATCTGATTAAAAATTGGGCATAAGATTTGAATGAACATTTCTCAAAAGAAGACATGCTAATGGCCAATGGATGTATGAAGAAACACTCAACATCACTAATCATTAGAGAAATGCAAATTAAAGATTAAAGCCACAGTGATATATTATTTCATTCCAGTTAAAATGGCTTGTATCAAAAAGAATAACAGATGGTGGCAAGCATGTTGAGAAAGGGGAACCCTTTTATTCTGTTTGTTGGAATGCAAATTAATACAGCCACTATGGAAAAGAGTATGAAGCTTCCTCAAGAAACTAAAAATAGAACTACTATATGAACTAGCAATTTTACCACGAGGTATATATTCAAAAGAGGAAATCAATATGTCAAAGAGATATTTGCACTCCCATGTTTATCATAGTGCTATCCACAATAGCCAAGATATGGAACCAACATAAGTGACATCAATGCATGAATGGATAAGGAAAATGTATATATACACAATGAAATATTATTCACCCATATAAAGAATGCAATCCTGTCATTTGCAGCAACATTGATGGAACCAGAAGCCACTTTGTTAAGTGAAATAAGCCAAACATAGAAAGACAAATAGCACATGTTCTCGCTAATATATAGACACTAAAAAAGTGGATCTCATGAAAATAGAGAGCATATTGGTGGTTATAAGAGGCTGGGAAGGGTGAGTATGGCAAAGAGAGCTTAATTAAAATTAGACAAATATACAGAGAATGAATATACATTTTGATAGAAGCAATAAGACCTACTGTCTGAGAGATGGCTAAGGTGACTATAGTTTATAATAATCTATTGTATATTTTAAAATAGCTAGAAGAGAATAATTTAAATGTTCACAACATAAGGGAAATAATCTTTACATAAAATTGATCTTTACATAAAATTGATCTTTACATAAAATTATCACAGGTATTCTGAAAATATGTACATCTTTTGTGTATGAATAGAAAATAAATTTTTAAAATTTTTAAAAAATTAAATTCAAGTTTACACTAAGCAGATCTGTATGAAGTGTTAAATATTTTTTTAAAAAATATTGCATAAGAATTATATTTGTAAGTAATGTATCATAAATTTTTGCAACATTGTCACAGCCTGTAAAATACTCTTAACAGCTCTAGTAAAAATTGCATCAGTGCAAAAATTCTTCTCAAAATAAAAAAAAATTATCAAAATTGTTTGCAATACTCTATTTGCCAAAAATGACAGATGATGCTTTCAATTATGTTGTTTGGATATGAAGTTGTTAAAAATATATACTTTGAAAAAAAATATATACCTTGATAACTAAATGAATATGCAGAAAAGTGAATCAGAAAAATTTTATGATTAGTTAAGATATCAACTTATGACCAATCAAGACAACCTGCTATGACTCATCATAAATACTATTAATATATGTATACAATCTACTTCTGTACACAAATATGTAGGACTCTTAAATAAGTTTTTCAGGCTCTGCTTACATATAGTTATTCATTTCGCCTATAGATAAGATTCCTCTAGATCATGTCATGATAAATTAAATATATGGGCAATAATATTTGAGCCATATTTTTTCTTCACTGTGAAAGAATGAGTTGGTCTAATATATCCAACATAAAAACTCAATAGTTATTGTAGTTTTCTTAATTTTCTACATCCCCCTACCTCATCCCTCTTTCTACCTCAGGTCACTACAGGAGGCTGAATTTGTACTAGGAAATTGATTAAACATGTACATATTTTGAGGAAAGTAGAAGCCAAATCTGTCACTATCAGAGAAGACAATGATGGATATGAAAAATGGAGAAAACCAGAATAAATATTGAAGTGTTATATGCTTGATTCCTCCATCCACACAGAGCTTCTGCATACCCTTTATTCATGCTGTCCTCATCTCACTGTGGCTCTGACCCTACCATAAATACAACCCCTCTTCACGTACACCCTCCTCATCTTTGGCTTCATCAGCCTATACTAAGTTGTTTCCTCATCAAAATGTCTTCCTTACCTCATGAAGGCTCTGATACTTTGTGCTGGGCTGCTGCAATCCCTGGCATTCATAGTCCCCTTGCTCTATTTAGTCTCCGATATCCCACAATGGATTCTGCCTTTCTCCTCACCCCTCTGCCATGTGGCCAAGGGTGGTTTAGGAATGGCTTTGCAACCACTAATTTATAGTGACATCAATTGGTAAAGATTTGTGCTTTTTGTCCCAGCAATGTTTAGCTCTATAAGTAAAGTCAAAGAAAAGGTGTATATTTAGGTACATCTACCACTTACACCTTGTATTTTTCCATGCAGATGCAATAATTCAAAAAACTAAAAGCAAAGTGAAAGAAAAAAAGAAAATATTTGCAATTCATACAGAACCATGCACTTAAACTACAAAAGAGCACTCCCCCCAAAAAAGGGGGAATCTTGATCATGGCTCTCAATGAATGAATGAGCTGAAAGATTCACAAATTGTGGTTGGAATGGGGGTCATTTAATTCATTACTTTGGAAAGAGGTGCAACTGCTGTTGGTGATGATAAAATCCAGAATATGAGCAAGTGTGTTCTCACCATAATGTAGAAAAGATGTTATTAGTGTCAGAAAACTGTCAGAAAAGCAGGTATATACATTTTCAAAGGCCATGTTAAAGAAACATACAAAAAGTTGTCAATATCAATAGTCTGTAAAGATTTATTTGTGTTAACTTTGAACTCTGACCTCAAGTTATTACAGCCATAGAGAAATATTAAACCATCATTTGAGGTAAATATTTAATTTTGTCTCAATTTCTGAAATACTTGCCTACACTAAAAAAGTTACAAAACATGGCTTATATGTTAATTAATCATATAGTCCCAAAACACAATTAAAGGATACACAAAGGACCTAAAATAGACCATTATAATCAACATGCAGTATGTAATGGTTGGATAGTTGGTTGATTACTCTTCTGAATGTAATTTAAATATAATAAAAATGAGAAACATAAAAACTAATTATAGGAGAATGTGTTTGAAATTGTAGCTATTAATGGTCTAGTCCACACTACTAATAAATAATATCACACTGTTTAATTACTTGGAGAAACTCTAGCTATTTAAAATAGATATTTCATGACATTAATAATTACAACAGAATAAATATATTTGAAGATAACTTAATTTAGTCATTTATTTAGAAAATGAAATAAATAATATATATACTTATATTAATATTAATATGTAGCAAATATAGATGTAACTGTAGTTATAAACTAAGATATACTTGTAGATATAAATATTTAGTGGACTTCAGGAGTGGCTCAATTCTAGTCATGCCTAGCAAACATCTAAATCATTCCTAGGTAGGATTTATTTCAAACATAATTTTAAATATTATGGAAATATATTGACAAAGATCATACATATTGGCATTTCAAAGAAAGGAAAACATACAGAGAGATAAATTTTGTCCTTTCTTAAAGCACATAAGTAAAATAATTTAACATAGGGGTCTTACTAGTATTTTCCTTTCTTTTTCCTTAAATATTTAATAGTCTGATGCTGTTATAAAAGGTCTTTTTTAAAAAAAATTATTTTCCATTTTTTTCATTATTATTACTAGAATAAAATGTATTTTTGTGTATTCATTTTATAGTATTATTTTGCAAAATTTATTTTTTGATTCTAGCCTTTAAAAAAAAATACTGTTATTTACAACAAAATATTTTCTATTTATAAATCCACTTTTACTTTTTTCTTTCCAGTCTTTATGGCTTTTATTTCTTTTTCTTCTTCGATAGTACTGGCTTGGCAGTCTAGTAAAATGCTGAATAGAATGATGAAAACAGAAATCCTTTCCTTATTACAAAATCTAGAGAAGAAAATATTCAGATTTTCATTATTGTGTATGATATTAGCTAAATTTCTTTCAAAATGCCCTTTACTAAATGACAATTTTTTTTCTTTCTTTTGGAATATTTTATCATAAAGCAATGTTGAATTCTGCCAAATGACTATTTTTTGCAACCATTGAGATGATTGTATGATTTTTCTCCTGTATTTTATTAATGAGTTTAATTATACTAATTGGTTTTTAGATATTAAAAAAGATTTGTGCATACTGAGGGTATTTTTTATCATTTCTGAATTTTGTAAGCTTATCTCACTGAACATATTATCACACTTACAAATTATGTAGCAATTTTAAAAAAAGAAAACAAAACAAATAATACATTAGAAAGAGCAGAACCTGTATGTCTTGTGCAAGAAGTAAAGGCCAAAATACAAAAGGGTGTGATCAGTTTAACCAGAGTGTCAGACATAACATTATAAAACAAGTAGTATTTGAAAATGATTTTAAATAATTTTAGTATAATGTATTTAGAAAAGCATGTGAATAGAATAGTATGATCAGGTTCATTGCCAAATAGTAATAACAATAATAAAAATAGACTTAGTGTAAAAATTAAATAATGGTAGGTTTTAAAACTTGCTCAGTAACTTACTACAAAGCTTGAGTTTACCCTCTATATATTTGCTAAAATATTATTTTTTAGCATTAGACTGAAATTATCAATTAAATGTTTTAAGAATATTAATTTAGCAGTGATAAAATAAGAATAAGATGACAGAGGGAAAGCACATCTTGAAGACTATTGCAACAACCCCCAGAAAGCCATTGAAAGTAAGCAATACATGCAAGATATATTGTACTTGGAATTAACAAGATGTGTTGTCTGTGAATTTAGCAGATAGAGAGGGAGGTACTGAAGATGTTTTTCAAAATTTTGAGAAGGGAAATACTAACATTTACTTTTTTGAAAATTAAAATAGTAGAGAAACAGCTTGTTATTTAGAGGAAATAAAGTGTTTAATTAAAATTTTAAGTGATCTTAAGATGATGATGAGACATCAGAAATAATTTTGCACCAGCCAATGGAAAAGTATTTTGGGATAGTGGTATGTCTAGAGATTACTTATCTTCAAGAAAATGACAATGAAGAATTCCCAAATATACTGGAAATTATAACAGTGCTTAAACTGCAAATATATCCATGAAATTGATTTCCTGGAACTTAGCTTCCTAAAAATTCATTTTGAAAAATAGTATTTATGAAGAAATACTCTGAGGCTGTTCTAAACTCTTTATGAGAACATTTAATGATATGGGAAAATGCAGATAACAATTATAAATTTGGAACTGGAGCTGAAAATCCACTTTCCCACCACCAGCCATTGTATCATACCGTCCAAGTTATCAGATGGCTTAGAAAATTTTGTAAAAACAGACTTTCAATTTTGTAATGATCATAGTTATTTCTCCATCATACCACTTACCACTGTGTATTGCATATAGTGGATACTCAATTATTTTTTGTGTGGTATTTTTATAAGCAATAAAAGAAACAGAGAAAAGGTGTGGTACACTAGCTTTGGAACAACTGCATTTTAAAATAAGAGGAAAGATTTCCAGCTTAAAGTATGCCCACTGAACACCTAAATAGTATGATAAATGAAAGATGTATAATTATTTGATGATCATGGAAATAACTATGACATTGGCATAGAAAAGTTTTTAAATAGTGTGACACAGAAAAATTATATACAGAAAATTATACAGAAAAAATTTATATATCTTCTTAAAGTATAAGCACAGTTTTTGGTGCAAAAGGTATGTTTTAAAACATGTCACAAACTGGGAAGTGATATTTGTATTTTAATAACCAAAGAAATATTGCTATCTAGATTACATAATAATGCTGTAGTCTTAATTCTTAAAACAACAACAACTAATGAGGACAAATCAAATAATTCCAAAGATAAAAATGGGAAAGCATATCACAATGTGAAATTCATAGAAAAATAAAAATAAGTGTTCCATGAAGCTGTGAAAAGATTTTTAGTTACACTAGTAATCAGAGAAATAAAAACCAACAATCATTTTTCATTTTGACATTGATAACTTATCATATTGGCAAAAATTAACATCTGATAGTACTGCATTTTCAAGGGTGTGGGGCAAATGGGACAACTTACATGTTTCTGGTAGAAGAATAAATTATGACAACACTGGAATTCAATTTTCTGTTTAAGTTTTTAGCCTAGAGATAGTTCAGCACTTGAGAAAAAGCTTACATGGTTTAGGAGACTCACTGTTTTACCATTTATAATGGTGAAAGTACAGACAAAGTCATTGTAAAAAATTATATTTTATTCAAATAATAGAATATTTTTATAGATTACTAAATCTACATATATTTACATGAATCAAAATAAAAAATACATAATACAGGGAGAAAGCCCAACTTCCAAAAAAGTTTGTTTATGGTATGAAACCATTCAAATAGAATAGAAAACAATGTGATATATTCTTATATGAATGCAGATATATGGGCCAAATATGTTTAAAATACATAGGACTAATAGGCACAAACTTCAAACTTCTGAGTTCATTTCTGAGGAAAGTAGAAAAAGGGATAAGGATAGGGCTTTGGTAATCTGTATTATCTGTAATTATTTCTTTATAAGAAAAACATATAGGAAACAAGACAGCTAAGCTTATGTTTAGTTTGCTTAGTTTCAAGAATGAATAGTTGTGTTAATTCTTGTAATTTCAAATTTTCAAAATTAAAGTTAATCCTTTCAAAATAAATGGTAATGGTGAATGGATTTAAACATCTAATTTTTAACATCAGGTGACCTGGATTTAAACATCTACTCCCTGAAATTGTTGTTCTCTCCATCACATTCCTATAGAAAGACCAAATTCTTTGTGCATCCAAAGCATGACTAGCATTTTCAGTGCACCAAATGAGAGAAACTTCCCTGATTAAAACTAACAAAGTCTCTGAAGAGCAACTACGTATAAAATTTCTTTTTGATTTGTCTCTGGCCCAATTAAAATGGGTTGTATTAAAATTTAAGTATGACTTCTAAGCCATACACATACCATTAAATTTGCAGGAATAACGAAGCCAACCAATTTTATTCCTCTTTAATAATGCATTCCTATATTTGCTCTTAAGGTAAGGGTAGCATTTATTTATTGATCACGATGCATTATCTACACAGTGGAAACTACTAAGCAGTTTTCATCTCCTGTTATATTTCTAAATAATTCAGAAACTAATTTCTATTTTCTTTTTCTCATTAAAGTTTGTCTCTTTTAAATGTAGAAAATTTAAGTGACCTATGGTTATTGAGTTTGTTTATATATTGCCCAGATGGCACAAATGGCAGACATCAGTATCCCCTATAGTTTCACCTTTTTCTATATTAACACCTGTCCTTTCCAAATATTTAGGAACAAAACACAGAATAATTTTTAAAATATATCTTTTTAACCTACCTCTCCTTATAAAAACTAAAGTCTCACTCAGGTTATTCATAGCTGGGTATTGTTCAATGCCTCCATTGTGTCACTTTCCATCAATTCCTAAAAATTGGAAATCTAGCTGGCTTCTGCTTCTCTATCTTCAATCCTTTAAAGCTAATCTTGCTAATATCAACAGTAATTTTTTAATTCTTATTTGACCTCTCTTTGGAGGGTGGTGGTATGGATCTTTCCCATTTCTCCATGGAAATTATATATGAGGATGAGTTCTAGCCTCAGAAGATGAGTATAAAGTATACCTTGAGATGGAAAAATAATATAAATTCATAAAGAATTGAAAGAACATTAGTTTTATGCCTTGTTAATTCTACACTTCACAACTCATAGTGTGTAAATTACTTTTGCTATTAAGATTTGATTTTCTTGCAATTGTTTCTTAAATCCACTCTTTTCATTTCAATCTATTGCTCAGCTTGTTTTTTTTTTTTATCAGAATTTATAAAATTGGATTTGCTGTTAACTAAGCAATGTGACTTTTGGCAAGTTTTAAAACATTGCATTGGTCCAGTTTCCTTAACTATAATATGTAGGTATTAATGTGCCATTTATTGTGTAATTGTTCGGATTAAGCTATTTAATATCTGTAAAGTAGTTAAAACAATAAACAAACTGACCGATGGAACAAAATAGAGGTTCTGAAAACAGACTCACAGATATTTTATAAACTGATTTATTACAAAGGCAATAGGGAAGCATGTACAGAAATACTTTCGACAAATGATTGGGTTGGTTGGATAACCATATCTCACACCATAAACACAAAATAATTGCCAATGTATCACAGGAGTAAGTGTGAAAGGTAAAGCCATGAAGCCATTAAAAGAACACATAAGAGAGCATTCTTTGTAAATTTGGAGTAAGCAAAGATTTCTTAAAAATATTCACACACCAAGTATGAACAATATCAAAAAGAAAAAATTAAATCAGGTGCACTAAGATTTAGAAATTAGGATCACCAAAAGTAGCCAATAAGAGAGCGAAAATGCAATTTAAAGAGTGGAAAAGATAATCATAATACATAAATCAAACCCAAAAAACTTGTATCTAATATGTACAAGAGATTCATACAAATCCGTAAGACAGATAACCCAAAAGCAAAAAAATGGGCAAAAGATTTGAACATATATTTTATAAAAATTATATACAAGTACAAACATCTGAATCTAATTTACACTCTTGGACAATAGTGATTTATCTTGATTAGCATGTAGGTGGGGTTAGGGGGTTAGATAGCAACAGAAAGGGAAGACAAGAGGGGCTTCTTGGTCCTAATAATGTTCTGTTTATCTGGTCCTGACTACGTGAGTGTCCTTGGTATTGTAAAAAATGATCACACTGTAGATATGCTCATTTTATATATTATACACACACACATTCATATATATTTGTAGAAAGTAACTGACACATAGTAAATACCATAGAAATATCAGCTGTTATTATTATTGTTATGGTTATTATTATTTAATCCTGTATCTTTCCTATGAACATGACAGGCTACTTTTCTTTTGGCTTTAGAAAGTACAATAGCTTTTAGAAGTAAGCTTCTCTTCCAATTCTTTTTCAGGGTAAAACTCTCCTGTTCCTTATGGTGCAGAATTTTTATAGACCTCATGTTGAGTTTTTCCTGTTTGCTCATCCTTCTACAAAGGAACATCTGCTATGCTGGGCACTTGCCAACAGCAGGGTGTATCGAGTGCACTTGACCCCCACTTACTGTCCACATGAACACTTGTAGACTGTCCCACATGGCTGTAAAGCAGAGAACCAGTTGACACAGCTCCTAGTTTAATTTTCGGAGTCTAACAGAGATTCATGTAGTGCCTTTCTATCAAATTGAAAGGCATCCTTTCTTGCTGCACTAACCCATTCTCTCAAACACAAGAAAAAGAATATCTATCTTATATCAAAGGCTTTCCAAAGTGTGTTCCTCAGAGGCAAGCTGAATTTCATTCAAAAAAGGCCCTTAAAACTTTTCAGTGTACAAATAGGAGTTCTGCAAACAATTTGAAACTGAGAAAGAATTGAAGAATATAATTCCTAAAAATGGTTTTAAAAGGAGCAATTTATATATTATAATATAAATTCTCTATAATCATACCATATAAAAGAGATTGTATTACTCATAAATCTTGAACACGGTTAATGACCAGAGAAGAAAATATAGATTTATTTATTTGACTTCAAAATATAGTCCCACCAGCTCTTTATAGCTCATTTCTACTCATTATGCATTTTCTCCTCTAGTAAAATCTAATGTCATTCACCACACATGCCATACCATTTCCCAGATCTAAGATAGTAAATAAACCTCATCTTTCCACCTAGAGAAGTCTTCTCCAAGATACTCACATTTTCATAAGCTAATTATATTTTAGGGGATAAACCAATCATCATCTATTCTAATGTTACAATTCCCGCTTCTGAATTTCCAGGGCATTTTATCTGAACATTTTTTGTTTATTTTTTAATGACAGTTCAAGCTGGTATATTTGTTTCGATACGTGTCTTTCTTCAAAGGCAGCATCATCACCTAACACAACTGTATATTATCTTCATCTCTTCTTAAACCACCGTAAGTTCTCATAATAATTTGTACTCTGATAGTCACTTATGAATATATTATCCATAAATATATCAAAACATTTAATGGACCTGGTACTGAATTCTACTCTTTACATCTGTAACTGTGTAACCACAGTTTATGTATTTGTTCTTTCTATTCTATTTCCTCAGAAAAGATATGAAAATGGGTGAATGGGAGAAATGAGTTATGTAATGTAATTACTCAGCCTAAAATTCAATAAACACTTAATAACTATATATCTTTTAAACTTAAGTTCTGAATATAGGTTTGGGGATACTAGCCCTTCCCTTCCTGCTTTATATTTTGCCTAAATAACATTCTTGTTTATTGATTTGTTTTCAAATTTTTTTCATTCCCTAGCATTTGCCTCTTTCAGTTCCAAGAAAAAGTCTGTCAAGTTTTTCTCTTTGGCCAATCTGACCAATATTTTGAAGGATAATTCAGAAAATATAGGTCTATGACATTTTCCTTCAGTAAAACAGTAGATGCAGCTTTTTTTTTTTTTTTTTTTTTTTTTTTTTTTTTTTTTTTTTTTTTTTTTTTTTTTATGGAAGCTGTTCAGCTTTATTTTTAAAAATTGAATCATATTTACAATGTAGAACAAGTTTATAAAATTGGTGTGCAAAGTTAATCTTAAAAGGATAACACTATTTGTTTAGAAACAAGCTGCCTCCTGTTTAAATTTCCTTAATTCTTAATATAAATTGGAGACATATACTATTTTAAAATAATACTTTTTAGATAGTAAAATATACAAGAGATTCCTGAGCATAACAAAAATATCTTGAAAATATGTGGCCATTTGAAGTATAAAATAGCAAGTGTAAGAATAGCGTGATTGTAAAACTACTGTTGGAAGGCTTATAAACAGTACAAAATAGTTTGCCTTTTCTGAGTGCATAATTATACATTAGTGCAAACAAAAATGTCTCAAAATTTAATGGCTACAAATCTCAAAGATTTGCAGAGGTGCGCAAAACATGAAATTTCTTTAGTGTCATGCGAACGGAACCCAGTTCCCGATTAATCATTTCCAAACGATCTTCCAAGGCTTCCTGATTTAATCTTGTCTGTAAAGTGATTCGTCCTCCAGGAGAAGGCATCCGGCTTAGAGCTGCCTCAATCTGGTCCTTTTCTTTTGTAAGTTCATCAAAAAATCGTTCCGTTTCAGCTAAGGTCCTAATTTTTGCTGTATATTCAAAATCATTACCCTGTGGTGTTACTGAAACAGGCTTACACTGTTCATAGCTAACTGATTTATTCTTCTCCCAGGCTGGTCTTACAGATACTTTCTTCATTTCATTTGGCAACGGTTCGGGGCAAGAGCTATGATTAACATGGTTGTCGGTAGCTTTTTCTGAATATTTTTTTTCTTCCGGGTCATCTAGAGGAAGAAACTGGAGTTGTTTTCTTGGATTGGTACGTTGTAATGTCGACACAGGAACAGTATCTAAATCATCCAAAAGTATATCAAATCTAATTGGACTGTTTTCATTTTTGCTAAGTAGATGACTAAATCCTGGAGACAAATTTTCTTTAGGGGATCGCTTTGGACTATAAGCCACAGTCACTGGTGTTAACATAATCTCTCTCTTTGTTGGAGTGCTTGATTTACGATTTGAAGGTGGTAAAGAGGATGATCTCTGTGAAGCAGAATTAAGTCTCTTTTGTCTCTGTTGGGCACATTTTTCTGGGGAACGACTTGCATTGACTGAAGTTTCAGTTTGCCGAGGATTCACTAATTTATTTGAGGTATCCTCTTTCTCTGTTTGTGTCCCCCAATTTTTAAATATTTTTTCTTCATCAAGTTCTTTTAAAGCTTTCATGATCGGTATGTCTGAAGTCTCTCTTTGGTTTTTCATCAATAAGCTTGTTGGTGAACTTTCAGGTGAAGAATCCTTTTCTGGAGGGGAATGGTACCCAGGGACACAGGTTTCCTCCAGCTGGTGATCTACGCTACTGCCCTGGATGTCCAGGGGCTGGCCAGTGAAGATGGAATACTCTGCGCCTGGAATCAGCCACTTGCGCCTGCTGACGTCAGAAGTTGCCAGCGTGTTGGCACGAGAGGGTCTCACGTGAGTTTTAGAATTATGACGAAAGCTTAACATATTTTCATGCTCCACTTGTTTGACCTGAGCTTCAAGTTTTGAAATCATTCTTTTCAAATCAGAAATCTGAGTATGTGCATCAAGCAATTTGTTCTCAGTTGTATTTAATGTATCCTTTACTCTTCCATGTTCTTTTCCAAGGGACTCATACTCTCCTAAAAGATCTTGAAACATTTTGTTTTCTTGTTTTAGCCTAGCTTCTTTATCATCTGAGAGTTTGTAAGCATTCTCAAATGCTTCTTCTAAATCCTGCAGTCTAGATTTTAGTCGAATGATGGTATTGTCTTTTTCTTTATTACTTGTTCTCATTTCCTCAATTCGTTCCTGCAAAATTTTGGAGGCACTGCTGGCTGCGCTGAACCGTTCTCTCAAGTCATTCACTTCTATTTCCAGTAAGTTATTCTTATTTTCAAGTGTTCTGACACGACCAGTAGCTTCATTCAAAGCATTATCTAATTGGCCACATCTGTCTACAAGAATTTGATTGGTTTTTTTCCAGTCTTCAACTGCAGAAATTTCTTTTGCCTCCAGCTTCTGTTTCAAGCTACTTATTTCTGCTTCATAATAAGCTCGAAGATCTGCTATGTGTCAGGCATGCTTTTCCTTCAGATTCTGCCTAATCTTGGACAGTATCACAGGGTCTTCCACGGAAGTCAATGAAATGCAGTCTGGGACCCCACCGGCTGTACCTGGAAGCTGGGACGGACTGACAGAGGCTGAAGCTACCATGACAGTGTTTTCTTCATCTACAGTGTTGACGGAGACATCATTACTGGTGATAGTATATACAGAAGGAAACGTGGAGCTGGTCCTGCTTTCGTTTTGGAATGCATGACTTTTCCAGGAGTCCATCAGGGAGGCTTTTGTATTTGTAGGATATTTGGGGAATCCAGATAACTGAGAAGCAACATTACTTGCTTGTGAAAATGAGTCTATGTCAGAGTGACTAGACATACTAGGTTCTAGAACAGAGTCTGGTGAAAAGGATATTCTGTCATCAAGGGCATTCAAAAAGTCATGTGGCTGAATCCCTGAAATCTGCTGATTTGGCTTCATATGTAACGAGTGATCTAGAGTCAGTACCTCTGGAGGATGATTTGGGTTGGAAGCAGGAGTGAGATTCCTCTCAGGTAACTGCTTGTTTTCCCTTTGTTTTTTATGATAAATATCCTTCAGTGATGGTAGCTTCATCTCATTACTAGTATTAGGCTGCCCGGATAACATATTTGTGGAGGACAACGGTACAAGAGTCTTCTCTAAAGTTTCAGGTAAAGAGTGATACGTGTCCTTCTCCTCTAGTTTCCAGTAAGTCAGTCCTGTTCCTGAATCAGACATCCAAGAATTTGGAGTTTCATCTGGTTTACTGAGATAAAAACCACAAGGATGTGGAGCAGCAGCAGCAAAATCAGTTCTCTCAGTTGGTGGTTTCTTGCTTTGCTCATTTCCTGGCTTAGATCTTGAACATTCGTCTTCTGCATGTGCTCTCTTTGGTTGGTTCTGCTTCAGCTTTTGTGCCCATGATGTTACAGATTTACTATTTGTTTTTCCACTGTATACTTCAGAAATCTTATTTTCACCAAGAAAATTATGTTCAAATTCACCAGGAAAAATGGAAATATCTTCCTTTAAAGATGCACCAAACTCTTCAGTAGTCTGTATATAAAAACCCTTGTTTTTCACACTGTCTACCAGCGAATCAGACTGAACCACAGGTGCTACGTACTGTCCTTTAGAAACGTCTGTGTGCTCCATGAACTCTTTAGGGTCTTTAAGTTTGTATGTATTTAACTCTGAGACACAAAAAGTACCATACCCACTGCTCACTGAGCTACTGTCCATGTTACAGTCTGGTTGTGATGAGGACGTTTCTTGATGCATTTCAGTTTCTTTAGATTTAGGGTAACTGATAACAGATTCATTTCTCTCACTGTTTTCAGAAAAAAAACCCATTTGACTTTCTGATGATACTTGTTTGCATGAAGAACTTCTATCATAGGAAGCCCAAGAAGTATCACTCGTCTGTAATTTGACTAAATTTTTTATCTCCTCTTGTATACGTTGAATTTGGTTGTGGAACTGTTCCTGCTGGGCAACTATCTGTTCTTGGCATTGTTTTTCGACCAAATTGAATAGTTGTAACCACCTGGTCTCACAGTTTTTCCAAAGTTCCGAGTCAGTCTTTCCACTGTTTTGTAGCTCTTGCATTAAAGAAGTCAGGACTTCAACTGTCCCTTGAATGACAGATGGTCTGGTCTTCCCTATTGGTATTTAAGTTCGGTCCAAAAGAATGGGGAAAATTTTTGATATCAGATTCTACAGAAGATGAAGTTTTCTGTAAGGTTTCCACCAAGTCAAAATCTCCCATAATGCACAGAAATTGTTATACTCTCTTATTGGAAAATAAAGATTCTTTGACTGTTTGAGGAAACTGAATCCGTGTCATCTTCAGATGCTTCATCGTCTACCGGCATTTTCAGTTGCTAACATTCAGAACCACGAAATATCCTAAACTTCCAAGAGAGTCTGGCCGCCGCTCCAGCTGCCGAAGTAGATGCAGCTTTTGAAAAAGAAAAAGAAAACTCCAATTTTCTAAGAGGACAACAGCATAAAGATGGTCTGCTACAAAGTTTCATGTGTATCTCTAAACTTTTGAACAAGGCTTTAGAAAGATTAAGACAATGGCTGCTCTGCTAAGAATATTGTGTTCCAAAGGAATTATGCTCATGAAATATCTCTAAATTCCTTCCAAAGAGCATTACAAAACACTGGCAAACTTTTTGTACAATTAGAATTTACAAATCAATAGTGAGAGGCAATCATCTGGTGATGTGAAGTCTGTGATTTATAATTCTGGGCACTAAATGAAGCCCATGATGTTAAAGCCCTTTGTCCTTCTTACCCAGTTCTTCTTGTTCCCTTCTTAAGCCTCTGACAGGCTTTCAGGCTCAGGAATGAACTCTGGTAAAGCTACAGCTACATTCATTTCAATCTCCCTTTGTCAACTGCGTTTCAGCATCTTATGCAGTTCCAGACTCTCTATAAAATGTTGATTGTTGGTTGTTCTTTCACATTTTAGTGGTTGTTGTTATCATATGCTATCTGAGGAAGCATTTCTCAACCAAGCATTATACCAAAGATATCTCTATACATAATACAAACCTTCAAAATAGGGCTTCATTAACCCTCCGAGGACATCAAGAGGCAGCAGATGAGGCTCTCTTCAGAGTAAACCTCTGCTACAGTAAGCCTGTGAACACACAGATTAGAGAAGACCACAGAGATCTTAACGGAAAATAACAATTTAACAGAAAACTGTCTAGCCTGGGAGGAAAACCCTCCTTAAAACATCATAACTTTTCAACCAAATTTGTCCCAACATCTTTCCTAGATGTGTACATTTCAATAGAATTTTTTTTTTACTGCTTATTCTTAAATACTATCAGTTAAGCAAACCTCTAAGTATTGTAAATTGTAATGTTAATTTAAAGTTATTTATAGAATATAAGCTTTCATTATTCTTTATGTTCAGTTAAACTGGTTTGGGCCCTCATTATTTATTACCTAGATTGCTGTAACTACTCCCTAGTTGGTTTCCCTGTCTCTCCTCTTATACACTCTAAACTTCTTTCACAGTGATATTCCTAAAAGGCAAATTTCACCAGAAATTCCGGAATTTTTTTGTTTTTTTTGTTTTTTGTTTTTTTAGTTTGGCTAGGAAGTAGGATTTATTAGTGGGCACAAATGAGGGGACAGCACAGTGGAAGCCCTCATGAGTGCAGGGCCTGCCACTTGTCAAGGGGGCCACAATTGGGGATGTATTTGACCCCACAGCCATCTGGGATGAGCCACTTCTCAGCCGTATCTTCAAATTCATACACATTAAACTTGGTAAAGCCCCACTTCTTTGTGATGTGGATCTTTTGGCGGCCAGGGAACTTGAACATGGCTCTGCATAGGGCCTCAATCGCTCGCACGCTCGTTGTTCTGCAGTTTGGTGCGGATGGACATGACGACTTGTCCAATGTGAACCCTGACCACCATGCCCTGGGACTTTCCAAAGGCACCGGGCAAAGCTGCCTGGAGCCTAGACTGGGGACAGCACATGGCCTGACAAATGAACATGTACTGGAAGGGACTGTCTTCAAGGTCCCATACTAGCAGCAGGCTGCATACACTATCAAGGAGGCTGCTGTTTGCAGCCATTGCACACCGGGCCCCCATGAGGAAAGTAGCAGGGTAGGCTTAATTGGCTGCAGGAGGAATTCCTTACTTTAAATCATTTAATAGCTACTCGCTGTCATCAGAATAAAACCTTCACCAGGTTGTCCTAAGTCATTCTGGACCTGACACCTATTCATTTTCCTTTCCAATTTCAATATTCTCCCCACAAGCATACCTACCCTCACAAACTACTCTCAGTTTGCAGAAAGCTCTACCACTTTTGTTGCCTTTGATTTTGTAATTGGTATTCACTCTGGTTAGCATGTCCTTGGTATTTATACCTGGGTATTCATCTTACTTAATCCTCATGATTCTTCTCACGTGACACCTCTGATAAGTATTTCTTGACCCTCCCAAGCATTCAATATATGAACATTGTGACACTGCTATAGTGTGTGAATCAGATTCATGCTTTTATTTACCTAATGCAGTCTTACTTAAGGGTTTGAGCTGTTTTTAATAATTTAAATTTAATTCCTCACTTCCACCTCTTCAAATCGATTGAAATCATAGTGATGAAAGTTTTCTGTTTCTTTGTTCAAGACTTGTTTGTTTATTAGTTATGAAAAAAACTTTGAAGATCTACTATTTCTATCCAAACAGAAATCAAAAGGTATCAATATCATTATCATAATAATCAATATCAGCATGTAGTCATAAAAAGACCAGTAGATCTTAGATTGGTCTTTTCACTTGATGAATTAAATGAAAAAGAAACTTTCTGGCTTAGGAATAGTTTAATACACCATGGGCATTGTTATTAATACAATCAGTGGACATGAATTGATTCTCACATTAATGCCTTTAGGTAGGTAATAATTTTTCACTTTATAGATGAAGTATAGAGTGTTTAATTAACTTGCCAAAAAGTATTACAAGACGAGTAAATGTGAAGCCAATATATAGAAAAAAGCAGTTTCTTTGCATTGTACCACCTTGACTTTTAAGATTTTTTTTCTATAATGAGAAATTGTTGAGAATGAATCCTGAAAATTGTAAAACTCACACCCAAATAAGATTAGTAAGAAATATATTATTAACAGTACAAAAAAATCTATATTTTCTAAAATTATCTTGAAAGTGATCAAGGTAAACCAATGACGTGACTGTTAATTCTTAAGAATTAAAGGTGCAAATAAAAAATACTTTCCTATACCTATATTATAATATTTAGAAATATTTAGAAGCCTATTGATTGTATGTGATTTAGATTGAGAATTTTGTTAATATACAATTTTTGTTTTCTTCTGTCAAAATATAATATTGGTCATCTACAAGAGTTTGGTGGATATATCCAAATAGAGTTGTAGCTATTAATATTGAATGATCTTTTAAAGGGATTCATGTCTGGAGTGCAGATGTGGACTAAATGATTTTTACATTCTCCTCTGAATATAATATGTTATGATTCTGCCACGCTCCACTACTTGATTAAAAGATCTTCCTAAAAGAATATGCCCTGAGCTTAAATGAGCAAGTACTTGCTATAAATTGCCAGTGATAGGACCCCAAAGTTGCCAAGACTTGCCTCTAAACTAATGTGCAGATTTAGTCCCTTAGGAGATTTTCACTGTCCAAGTCCATAGCCCACCAACTTTAATTTGCACTGCTGAAAAATTTGTTCCCTGCAAAGCTTTTCCCACTGGCAGATCTCATTGGTAAATTATCAGATGTTACATCAGGGAAAGCTTGCCAAGAAATAACAAGTCATAAAATTGATAAGAGACATGCCTATGTATGGAGCTCAGTTTTCTGCCCAGCATTAATTATAAAATTGAAAAGAAAAAAAGGAAAAAGAGAGAGAGAAGGAGGAAGAAAGAAATTAAAGTTTCTATTAACTTTAAAACCTTAGTTAGCAAACTGGCCAACTTGAAAATGTTGCATTCCCTTTGCAATTTGATCACTTTAAAAGTGCTGATAGCCAGACTTTTTAAAACTATTTTAGACCTGTCTGTCTGACTATGAAACTTAGCAGGTATTTGAGATCTATCGATCATGTACAGTAAAACTTCCTTTTACTTTATAATTTCTGAAAAGTTTTCTCATTTAGTGTCAAATCAGCAAATTTGTTTTCTCAGGCTCCTAAGCAAGCTAGTTCAGGATCTGAAATTCAGATGTGATAGGTGGACATGCCTGAACATAGCCTTGAAAGTTTTGGTTCTCCCAACCATCACATGGAAGAGAGTATTAAGGAGGGCTCCTCACGCTTAGCAATGATGCAGTGGCAGTGCGACTAATGGTGACAAAGAGACTGATGATGGGAATGGTCAGCAGTAGCCTGGAGAAATAGGCCATCAATGGCCAAAAAACATCTTTTCCAGTTTCATCAAAATTCTTATAATGGGATGACTGCTTCTTAGACGCAAAGCATGAGGCTATAGGCTTATGTTCATTGCCATGACTACTTCATAGCTTCAGAAAGCTTTTTAATATTTACAGTGTATAATCTTATTTTGTGTACAAAATGTATACATTACCTATGTACCTGTATAATTTACGCTTACATAATTCTTTTTTTTTCATTATCTTAATATTTTTAGCCTCAACAAATAAACAGATTTGGTACTATAAACAAATAAGATATTCTACTGTGGCTATTTTGAACTGTGGCTATTGAACTGTGGCTCATTGCTACTATGGAAAATTGTCCTTGATTAATTTCCTAAAAAAGATTGACTTACAGTTTCACAGTAATCAATGGCAATATTTATTTAATCAATTACCTACATTTTCTTTCTCTTCAGACAATGCCTCTATGTCAAGACAAATATGGCTTAGAAAGATATTGTATTAAGCTAGATTTGATGTGAACTTATGAAAGAGATAAAAGGAGGTAGAGAGTAGTTTCAAAAGTGTTTAAAAAGCAATGTTTACATACTGAATAATCTATTATTTATTTTCAGGTTCTGGAGTTGAATGCCTAAACATAGAATAGAATGCCCCTAAGTCATCACATTTCAAGATGCTTCACCATTTGCACTATTTGGGCCATGTGTATTTATTTAAAACACATAGTATATTTTAAATAAAAGCTTAAGAGGCCAGTGTGGTGCTAGTGAAATATTATCCATCTCAGGCACCTGCACTAATTCGGCTAATTATTCACTCATATAAAAAAGACTCTGAGGAAGAGCTTACACTTGGCTCCATTACCTGTATCGGTTAAATCCTTCCAATATTTTCTGAAACCAGATTATATCTAAACTTCTTAGAGTTTACCATCAGACATGTAATTAAAGATATGCCTCTCCCAAATTGACAGGACTTTCTTGAACCAGCAATTTCAGTATGGAATTTCTGATGCTCCTAAAATATCAATGCCACTGGCTGAAATTTTCAATTTAGTTCCATATCCTTATTAGGCATGTTTTGGAATGATTCTGCCCACCTCCCCCAACACACACACACACACACACACACACACACACACACATACATACATACACGTGCACACGTGCGCACTCACAATAAATCCCTTCTTCCTGCACCCAATGCCTGCTGAGTGGCCATGTCTGTTTAAATCCTGTGATTTCTTAGCCTAGTTGGTAAGATTAAGGTCGAGCAACTAATTCCAAGCCAGTCCATCAAGAGGAGAACAAAATTCTATATTGTGTAGGACCTGGAATAATCAATATCCTCTTTGGAAGGGTGAAATTTAGAAACCGGTGTTATTAGTGCCAAGAGAGTTGTGAGCAGCTGAGCTGAACCATCATTTCAGTCTGGGGTTAAGGAAAACCCCTTGAACTGTCTGCAGAAAAAGCTGCTTTGTTGGAAGGAAAATGGAAAGATCTTACACATGCTTGGCACTCATTCAATATGTGTAAATTAATGTTCATTAATGATAAGAAGTAAATAGCCAAATGCCATTGAATTCTCTCCATTACTACTATTATTTTAAGCCAGAAAAAAGGATTTCATGGAAATGTAAATCCTCTAATCATTTCAGAAACTGGAATATGACCACTCTTTCCAAATATTATCCCTAAGATAGATGGCTTTGAAAACAAAGCAGAAGATGCATATTTAAGACAGAGCAGAATGAGATCATATTCTTGCATCATTATTTCTACAGAAGAAAGACCAAGAAGCCTGTAGCTCAAAGACAATGGAGAGTTATCCACATCTAGAATTGAGGGAAGGTGGAGACAAAAGAAAGACCTACCTGTTTTCTGTTCTGATCATCAAATCCCTATACATAGGCCTTTCTTTTGAAGCATGAGTGTCATTCACACTTGCTTTCATTAGTCCTATACAAGTAGGAAGAAATTTAGAGATCCTAATGGATATGAACCGTCAAGCCAGTGTCATCAATATCACAAGGGGAAAAAAAGACAAAAGAATAACAATTCCATACAGCAATTACCAGTTATATCCCTCTCCTCTGGGAAGGTATGCTGGACATAAAAAAATAAATGACACATAATAGTATTGGATTCAGCTGACTCTAGGCCAATGCATTGTACAACCAATCTAGAATCAGAGATTTAGATCCCCATCCCAGTTCCTCACTGAAAGTATTTATGTAGAAAACATGATTATACTCAGAATCTCAGTTTTCTCTTTCTTACAGAGGTGGTAGTTAAACAGGCTTGACAGGGTTACTGCAGAATTAAGGAAGATAATGCTTCTGGTCTGTAGTAAGTATATCAAAAAAAAAGGTAGTTACTAATATTATCACTTCTAATATTAGTATCTATTCCTTTACTTGAATCTGAGGTGCCTGATGATAGAGCACATTCCTTATTTCTCTTTGTATTTGCAGAAGCACAATGCCTGGAACCAAGTAGATGCTGCATAATTATTTGTTGCTTTTAATAGAACTGCCCCAGACAAAACTAGGACTTAATGTCAGTGAAGCGGGAGTAACAGGCCAGATGGGAGAGGTTTAGGTTTATGAGACCAGGCATGTTGAGGGAATACCAGCCACACACAAAACAGCAGGCAGGGACAGGAAATTCATACAGACAGATAAAAGATGCTACTGAGAGCAAACCATTCACAGAAATTGGAGGGAATCAACTTACATAAATTAGTGAAGACCAAAAAGAGCATAGTACATTTCAACAGAGTAGAAAAGCCTAAGCTTTGACAACTGTCAACTGGGAACATAAAGATAAGTAGTGACAGTGCCATGGAAATCTTTTAGAAGTCAGTATATAGTTGTCAGATAAAATATAGGAAGCCCAGTTAAATTTGAATTTCAGATAAATGGTAAATAATTATTTTAGTAAAAGTATGTCCCAAACAATACATTATCTCTCTTAATTCTTATAACAACCCTGACAGAATGTGCAACTACAATCTTTTTAAAGAAGAGAAAACTGAGATTCCAAGAATGATCCTATGTAATATTTAGGACATACTTATAACAAAAAAAATTATTTGTTAATTATCTGAAATTCAAATTTAACTGGTATTCTATATTTTATCTGTTAATCAAATAATCTTGAATTAGTGTGTGAAAGTTAGAATACCAAGCTAAAGTAGGACCCACATATAGCAAAAAACTGGATTGGTAGGCAAGCCAGTAAGAAACAAGTGACAAAGACAGAGGCCCAGATAGTGGAATTCAAGCTTAGTGAGAAAAATGCTGACACTTATGGAAGCAATGCTAAAAAGCTCTTCTTGGGTTTCCAATAATTTAATGTACCTGAGTATGATGGTTGCGCACTTCTTACCATTATGAATCCAGGATCTCCTATTTCCCCCTAAGTATAAATTTGAGTTACAGCTAACTCCTGAGTCAGGGACAAATCTGAAACAGAATATGGGAAGGTACAGGGCCAGGAATCCAATCAGGTTTTCATTTTCCTAAAAATTTTTGTTTTATATTGTATTTAATTCTGTAAACTTTCCCAAATCTATTTAAGACAAAAACTCAGGTCAATCCTAAAAGAAAGAATAAATTAATATGTAAAACCTCACCCAGCCCAAAGCAATTATAGACAACTGAGGTTAGGAACGCAGACATAATCTAAGGAGCAGTTCACATTTCTTCCTATTTTTTTTTGAGGTCCTTCTCTCTGTTACATATTTCCCACTGTCAATTTTATGCTTCCATATCTATGGGAGGAGGGATGACTACTCTGTTACAAGAGGTGTTCTTCAATTTCCCAAAGCCAACTTCTAAATAAACCTCTAGGACAGGGCTGGAGGACATACATAAAAGTCTATAAAATAGAAAAAAAATATTTTCTGTCTCTTTAAAACTTTCCCCACTATATTTGGGAACTGAAGCCTGGCCTGCATCCCTGAGGCAGGTTAAGGCCTTTGTTAAAAGAGATAACTGGGCTATCCCAGGCTATCCTTTGTCTTCAGCAGAGATGGGACACTAGAGTAGTTAACCACAATAACCTAGAACTGAAGGGCCCTCCCTTTAAAAGCTCTGTATTTCTGCTTATGTTCAGGAAAAATTGGATTTTGAGATGAGAAGGTCTACCATTTCTCCTCCTTTTCTGGCAAAGTAATAAAAAATTTCTTTCCTTCTCCACAAACTACTTGGTCCCATTCTTCTGGTGTGGCCTTGGAAATGGAAATAAGTGCCGATCTTTTGAGCTTTCAGTAACACTCTTCCAACATAATTGGAAAAGAGTATTAACAGTAGGCACTTGTTAGCACAGCACTCTCTTTAGTTCTTTCCAAGGGGTGACAGTAGAAATTGTGGGGGTGAGGAGAACTTCTGCTTTCCTCAGAAAGTTTGCTGAAAGATCAGACCACAATTAAGGAAGATTAGTAAAAGGATGAGGTTTATTTATCCTGCACATGGGAAGAATCCCAGAGTGATTACCCAATATCACAATGAAGTTCAGAAATTTTTATGCCTTTCCTTTAGATGAGAAAGGATATATGATATATATATATATATGTATATAATGAGATAAGGAATATAGATAATTGTGTTATTATATATATATATATATTTTTTTTTTTTTTTTTGAGACAGGATCTCACTCTGTTGCCCCAGATAGAGTGCAGCAGCAGCATCATAGGTCACTGTAACCTCAAACTCCTGGGCTGGAGCAATCTAATCCACCTGCCCCAGCCTCCAGAGTAGCTGGAACTACTGGTTTTCACCACTATACGCAGCTAATTTTTCTATTGTTTGTAGAGATGGTGGGTCGAGGGAAACATTGGGGTGTTTTGCTCTTGCCCAGGCTGATCTTGAACTCCTGACCTCAAGCAATCCTCCTGCCTCAGTCTCCCAAAGTGCTAGGATTATAGGCATGAGCCACCTGCCTGGTCTGTTTAGGGGCAATAAATGGTTTCTAGAGAGGATGAATGTGTGGGCAGACACACTGACTTGTAAATTAATCTCTCTGCAAATTAAATTAACCTTGAGAGAAAGGTATTATATTTAAAAGAATTTGAGCCAGGTATGGTTGCATTCTTGATCATCTTTCCTGTAAAATACTGAGATAATATGGAGGGGAAGAGAAGTCAATTGTCGTTTGTGATGGGTCAGTCTGTTTTGTGCAGGTAGAGGGAAATCCCCTTTCAAGGGCTTGCTGATCTCTAAGGGCCTTTAATTCAAAATACTTTTTATACCAAAGAGTCATATTTGGGGGTGAAATGTCCTGAGCTCCTTGAAAAGAAAGACAAAATTATGACTGTAAAAATTCAGGATCATTTTACTGCTCAAAAATTCAAGTACTCAGCTCATTGAAGCACTAAAAGAATGAGAGAAATCCCTGGGTACTCTGTTCACTCTCTGCTCTTCTTCTGTTTTGTTGGTGACTCATTCATTTCTTTTGATTTTTATTTGAAATACATTGACAGTAGAGGAAGCTCTGATATTGTGTTCCTTTTCAAAAAGACAAAGTCACCCAAATTGTTTTCCATAACAAAATTATAGACTAGGAAACCCTGATTCTATCTTTACTATTAGAAAAAAACAGATTAAGTTATAATGTAGACTATGTAAGCAAGAAGAGAAGAGGAGGCATCTGGGTTGTTTTTGTTGTTGTTGTTTTCATGAATAATATTTCATATTGTTACTACTCAATTACTTAATAAACAATTATCTATATACCAAGAAGAACCTGATATAAAATGAGGGTAAAGATACTTTTTAACTAACCAAGACTACAAAGGACTAAACACCAAACTAGGCCTCTCCACTCTAATCTCCCTTCTAGCATTCCCAAATCATGTTTGCTATGACAGAGTTTTGCTCATATCAGACTAAAAAATTCCCTTTTTTAAAAATAGAAAAATACAAAATACATAAAAATTGTTTCTTATTTGATTTCTCAAAGAGCTAAAAGCATATCTGCCAGTCAATCTAGCAATCTTCCTACTGTATATCTACCCCCCAACCCCAGTTAAACTCAAATCATTGTATCAAAGGATATCTGCACTTGTGTGTTTATCACAGCATTATTCACAAGAGCAAAGTCATGGAATCAACTTAAGTGTCCACCAAGGGATAATTGAATAACTAAAACATAGTATACTTATATCATGTAATACTACTAAGTTATAAAAATAATGAAATCATGTCTTTTGCAGCAACATGAAAGAAACTGGGGGCCATTATCTTAAGTGAAATAATGTAGAAATAGAAAATCAAATATTGCATATTCTCACTTCTAAGTGGGAGCTAAACAGTGGATACAAATGGATAAACAGGGTGTAATAATAGACACCAAAAGGTAGGAGTGTGGGAGTGGGATACAGGATAAAAAATTGCCTGTTAAGTACAATGTACATTTTTCAGGTAAGGAATAAACTTAAAGTCCGGACAGCACTACTAAACAATATATTCATTTGTAACAAATCTACACTTGTATGCCATAAATTCATAAAAATTTTAAAACATTGAAAACAATTTTTAAAAAATCCTCATAACATATTAAAATAAAAATAAATTTGTATAAAATATAAGCTTATTTGATGAAATCAAATGAATTTCCCAAAAGTTTTATATCATAATCATATATCTTATTATTTTATAATTATAAATTAAATTATAACTATATTTTTAAATTTTGTAATAAAAGGGCTTATTAATTATAGTGGTAGATATATTTTTAATACTATGGAAAAATAGATGAGAGGGAAAAATGAGAAAATTATTTCAGATAGGGAGAATTTAATAGAATATCATTATAGGAAATATAGAATATTCTCCAAATTTAAAAAGGTCAACATTTCTGATTGACCATAGCAGAAGAGTATATTTTAAGGTGTAGAAAAAAAACACGAGTCAGACACATAACAGGCTATTTGAGAGCATTATACATTTGGGCTGGGAGATACATGAAAAACAGTAATAAGACTGTAACTGAAGTTTAAGTAAAACCCTTGTTTTGCTATCCAGAACTTGATTACTTACCTTTTCAGTTAAGCTTTCTTTCTCTTCTTCCTGAACACACTGTTGTGCCACATAATTCTATTTTGTTTTTTTTTGTTTTGTTTTGTTTTCATTTTGGGGGGGTTGGCAAGTTGTCAGGCCAATGCAATTTGGGTGGAAATTATATTTTCCATATTGAGCCACATAAAGTCATATTGAAGCTTAGGCTATAACAACCTCATATACAGTATCCTTTTTCTCCTCTGTGTTTGATGGTTGTCAGTGACAAAGGTAACCTTGGGAACCAAGTTTTGAGGTTAGAGAACTTCTGTCATCTGAGTTCCTGAATTTATTTCATCAAGTCAGGGAGTGAAAATCTGTTTTTTCAGGCCACTGATATTTCAAGGTATACCTGTTATAGCACCTAGCATAATTTTAAAGCACTATATTATATAGACTGTGCTGAATTATCAGATATTGGTGACTAGGAGCGATGCAACATTGTGCACTTTAGGAAGATTACTATGTTAGTAGCATAGAGAAAGAATTCAAAGGAAGAAAAACAGAAAGCCCTTTTGAAAGCCTTTGCAATAGAATAGAACATTTATTAGAGAAACCTGAACTAGGGGAAATACAGTGACCAAAAAAAATGCAATTACTACCTATATCAATCCATTATCTCTATCCAGCATAGTTGCTGTTATATTGTAACATACTTGGAGCCATTTCAATGTTCAATGACTGTTCTAGCTTTTTGTATTTAAATTGGGAAACATCAAAGCTTACCTGATAAGAAATAGCATTCTCTTTTTCAGATTCACAAAAGATCATGAAAGAAAGAAAGAAAGAGTAACCTCTGAAAGCTATAAAATAAAATATGTGTTTTATTTTTGAAATGTTTCAAATAAGCAATATTTGAAAGTGAAGTTAATAAGAAAACATAGAAATTAAGACTACACAGGAAGGAAAAATAGCACACACAGCTTTGAGTCAGATGCTTTATTTATTAATTGGGAAAGCTCTTTAAGCAACACTTCATAAGCTATTTATCATCATACTCCTTCATTACCAAGTACTCCACAATATTTATTGGTGATAACCTGATATTGGGTTGACATTTTAAGATCTGTCCACTGTTCCTTTTCTTTTCATTCCTATACACAGTTTACCAAAACTTGCATCAGATTTTCTAAAGTCCTCAGAGCCTGAGGTCATCACTTGACAGTTAATAACTAACTACATTAATAACTCTTAATTTGAACAGCTGGGGACATTTGTTGTCAGAAATTGTCCTTGGTTTATTCCCACATTAACCATTATCATATAAATAGATATCATTCAATGTGAAAAATTTTTAAAGTATAAATCCATTATAAGAACTCAAAACAATTATCTCTGCATATCATCATTAAGGCTTTCATACACATATTTCAACATGATAAAGAATATATTATACAAACACCTTTTATCTAATCTCTAATGTTATCTTTTTTATAGACATGGGGTTTTGCTATGTCGTTCAGGCTGGTCTCTAACTCCTAGTCCTAAGGAATCCTCTTGTCTTGGCCTCCCAAAGTGCTGGGATTCTAAACATGAGCCACTGGTGCTCTTATATGGTCATGATGAGTTTTTCCCCTCAAATTGTTTATATCCTAGTCAAATTCCAGATAATTTATATAGATATGTTAAAATATCTTTTATTTATTAAAGTTCTCATACAAGATTTAATTGAAAAGCTAATGCTATTTTGACTTTATTAATTGCTTAAAGAGCATAATAAGACATTTAGTCTTTGTTGAACTATTTTCTTGATTTTTGACTTTGGATATTTGGTTTTTCTTATAATTTCGTTATTTAATATTGGGTTACTAACCGAATTTCCCAAATCCTTTATTACACACATGCACACTCACACATGTGCATTGTGTATATTTAGTAAGCAAAAAAATGAAAAGCATGCACATAGATCACATATACAGAGTGTTAGAAAAAAGAACACATACTGCAGTATAATAATTCATATGAAAAGAAAAAAAGATCATTCTGAAAGAAACTATGTATCCAGATATTCTTGCATCTGTCAAAAAACAATTACACCATTTTGAGAAGATGGAAAAATATCCATCTCTAAGGTCTCAATTCTCCAAATGTTGTTCACATTTTTACTCAGTTTCAGGTTCATATGTGCCTCAGAAGACATTGGTGACTAACATAGGTAAGGATATGCCAGATTGCTCTAGAAATTTCTCCTTATATTTGTTAAAGAAAAAAATATATTATCTTAAATCTTAAGTAAAGGTAATACAAATCCAAGTTTTTAACTGTGGGGGAGAAAAATGGTAAAAACATCCAAAAACTTTACAGAAAAATTTCCTTTGACTTTTAGGGCCAGGCTCAGTGGCTCATGCCTGTAATTCTACCACTTTGGGAGGCTGAGGCAGGAGAATCACTTGAGATTCTGTCTCACACCAGAAGTTTTGGGTCAAGATTTTGAAGAAATGGCCAAAATGGAGTTACTTTGGAAATGCCTAAAATAATTCATTTGCATGAACAATTGGAAAAGAAGTCGGTTTTATAACCAGACAAACTGAATGAAAAATGCACTTTATGTTTGTCCTGGCTGAAGTCTGATAATAAAAGATTTGAAAGATTTTTATGGTAAGATTTTATGGTCAAAGAGCTTTATGGTCAGAAGTCAGCTTAATTAAAAACTAATATTAGGCTACAAATTTTTTTCAAAATTAAAAAAAGTCTTGTGTATATTTTTTTTCCTTTTGGATCCTATTTCAGCAAATTTTTTCAGTTGATGGGAACCCCTTTTTAAAAGTGTTTTATTCCTATCATGTGGGTATGATTTTTGCTCAGAAAAATCTTCATTGGCATTTTGGAAAGTTTAACATCTCCCCAAATTTATTCCTCTAAGACTAGCTCTTCCATTTCCAGCTGATTCCTCCTTCATGTAGCCATTTTTGATATCACATGAAGAAATATAGAGTAGACTTCTATTGACTCTGAACTCCTTGAGAAATACAGAAAAAGGCACCACTCAATCATAATTCAATACATGGAAGTTGTACATTGGTTTCTCCTGAAAAAACAGGACATCTCAAAGTTGGGCATTCTGGAAGAATGGAAGTCTGGAACATATACCCAGACTCAAGTGATCTGTAAGTAAATTGATGACCTACAGATATGGTTTAATTTTGGATTATGTAGTCTGAGGACTGTTAATGATTTACAAAGGGTATTTCCAGGAAGGAAAGATGCATGATGACACATGTCTGATTTCCCTTCTCATGGCCAGCAACTCACTATAGGGTATTTCTGGAGTCCCTTTGGCTGAGAGGGGTTCATTTAGTTAGCTGGGGTGCTTAAGATTTTATTTTAGCTTGCAGAGTAGTTTAATGATAGTCATTTTAATATCAACAACTGTCTTCTGAGTTATCACAAAAATGCATATATTTAATTTTAAAGATTTTGCTTTTAGGACACTTGGCCTGATGTACGGTATTATAAAAATGTTTAATAGAAAATTTAACTTGAGATGTTGGCTAGATTTGTCTAAAGTATCCTAAAATTCCAAACATAATTGTTAAGAATGAATAAATTATACAGATATAAATGGGATAAAAGTTTTAATAATAATTATGTTTTCTAATCTGTTTACTTGAAATGGTTTTTCAAATCCTCTTTGGTAACTTTTTCCTTAGAGTTTTGCTAAGCCAAATTAAATAATGAATATTTGTTGAATATGTAGATCTTCTACAAATAAGATATAGTGGTAAGATATTAATGACTACTTATGAGTTTAACCTTATATACTCTTGGCTTCCTATTTCAGAGAAATGAAGATGTTTAGATCTGTTAGTAGAAATGTACTATTCCACATTGAAAACTTGTTTCATTATTTCTAAATATTATATTCATAATTTGTTGGTTTGCTACTCACAGTTAAAAATTACTTACTTTGGTTGCTAAAAGGTAAAAATGATACTAATATGTGGTGACTAAAACTAGGACAAGAAGTGAAACAATTTTACACAATGTATAGAAAAGTAAAATATGTTTTTGTTAAATGAAAAGTAATTTCATGGTTATTAAAGGCTGCTTTAAGTTGAAGTGATAAAATAATGAAAGAATTAGATAGATAAACTGAATGGATATAGAAAATTGGAAAAGAAAGAGAATGGGAAAATTGTAAAGGTTGTAAAATGTTTATGGAAACTTATATTTTGTGGTCAAAACTGAGATTGGATGAATCTGTTTATAAGGGTTTATTAAAATTAGGTATAATATTAATATTAATAACACTGATACAAAGATAAAATATTGTTTTCTCTTTTGAATAAGATTTTCATACAATATTAATAACATAAATAAAAAACCTTTTGTGTACCTTTTGAGTAAACTGAAAAACAGATTTTGTTGGTGTCATGTAGTCTTTATTAGGTCTTTCAATTGACTGAAAAACTAAGTCTCCTCTCTATTAAAAAGTAAAGGTTTTTGCTTTTTTAAATATTTGAATTATCACTTTGACTAAATGAATGACTATTATTTTACATTGATTTGTGACCCTATTTTGATAAAATTTTTTAAACCTCTAATATTTAACATACTTCCCCAAATCAAATTTCAAATCCTATAATTAAGCTTTTTCCAAAAGGAACCTCTGGAAGTCTAGGAGAGACATACTCGGTTTATTTGATACTTTAAAGTCATACAGAAAGCATTGCCAAATGAGAAATTGTGTTTAACTTTCTTTAAGTTATATTTGTATGTATATGTTATTAATATGTGTTCCAAAATTATATATGATTCCCAAAATTTTGACGTGTTTTGATCTATACGGTGTTTCCCCCAAAATAAAACAGGGTCTTATATTTATTTTTCCTCAACAAGACACCCTATGGCTTATTTATTTTCAGGGGATGTGTTATTTTCCTCTCAAAGCCTCAGCTTGCAGCAGGCACAGGATGGCTGGCACCTGACAGAGGGAGCCGACCTTGTTGATGGGGCTGCCCGCACCTTTCTGGTCACCTCTGGGATAGTAGCTGTCACAATGGGACAGATGTGAAGGGCTGCTCATCTTCTTTGCCGCTGGGCAACAAAATGCATGGGTTATGCAGATATGCTGCATAGCTACGCCCATCACTAGGTCTTATTTTGGGGGCAGGGCTTATATTGTGCAAATGCTTAGAAATCCTGCTAGGGCTTATTTTATGGGTAGGTCTTATTTTCAGGGAAACACTGTATTATCAAACATAATTATGGCTATTATGCTAAATTGTTGTATGCCACAGAAATAACCAAATTTCCTCAGGAATTATATCTTTAATCATGGTTACTCTAAGTTTTTTGTCATCCACAGAAAATATTGCTTTATTTTGATTCTTCTCAAAACTGGTTTATCATTGGTTACAGTCCAAAATTTGCTGCTTCTTCAAGGAAATTCATGGAAAGGATTATGTCAAAAATTCTAGGATTTTAATTAAAAAGTTTATGTGTTCATGAAAATTGCTAACTCTTCATTTAAGCAGAACAGGAATTACATGGGCCTGAACTGATAGAGGACTAAAATGCTTTTATAACTTTTTGTTTGAAACATTGATGATTCTTTTTGTGATTTTTTTGGTCCAGAGTCAAAAAAATATATTTTTGAGCTATTTATAGATTATAGCAATTTGGTAAGATATACTTTGTGGGAAAAATCGAAACATTTACCTCTTTACCTAATTTTTCTATAATTTGGAAACTATTTATGAATATTCTTATTATATAATGATCTAGTCATTGTATACACTCAATAAGAATCTGTTTTCTTCTGTGACAGGACACAGTGGGGAAAACTGGTTATTTTACCAAGGCTTTGACTGGAGTGGCTTATTATCAGATATCACCAGAGTACTTTGAGAAATAGAAGTTAGCTTTGCAGAGCTGATAAAAAGCCCCTTGGAAAGACTGGTCTAGTACTTGTCTACACAGTTTCCTTGCAAGGTTCATGTCCTTATTGTAAGTAAAGAATGCCACTTTCTGACTGTCTCATGAACCACAAGGTATTTTGGGAACCTTGAAAAGAGAGGAATTTACCCAGTTCTTACAAGTATTATGAGCACACTCTTATGATAAATCCTTGGTTTGTCTTTCTAGTCTCAAGGTTTTTAAAAATCTAATCCAAAATTTCTTATAAAATTTTCAACAAAGCTGACTTAAAAGAGCTTCTATGGTCAATGACTATTTTTGTTGCATTTTATTCAAATAGTCATGTCAAGTATAATACTAAAATTTATTTTGTAAGTAAACTGGTATTACTAAGATTTATCATTGGTAAAAACAGAAAACTAGAGAGAGAAAAAATATGTTTTAGAGAAAAATTATAGCATACTGGTTATTAGATTCCAGCCCTGATCATTGTTTTTGATTTTTTATGATTTTCTTACATTTTAGACTGAATCTTGAATTATTTCCTAGCTATAACTAGTCTCTAAAGTATTTAATTCTCTTCATAATGTTTTATTTATTTGTTTTTGTTTTAGTTGACTCCCCAGTGGAATAAGTTTTAACTATGTATCTGTCATTATTTTACTTCTTCCCAGAAAAAAAAAAAAAGCATGATATTGAGTCAATACACTCAATCATCAAACCTTCAGGAGAAAAATTTAAAATTCCTTACTCTGGCAAAGAGTGGACAAACTTGTCTGATATTGGGGGAAAGCATTAAATCAGAAAATAATTCCATTTTATTCTTCATCAGGACATTTGTCTTTTAAATATATGTACAATTATACAATCTAATTGTAGAAATTTAACTTTTAAAACTCTTACTGAATGCCCATTATCTGTAAGATTCTAAGCCAATTACAAAGGAATTAAGTATAGCTCCTTTTACAGTAATGCTAAGTATTTAAAGGGAAGTTCATAAACTATTTTAAAATAAAGTCAAATATGATTGTGCCACATGATATTGAAAACAAATTTTAAAACATGGAAAGATCACCTCAGATTGGCAGGATCATGACAAAAACTTGATAGCATATTAAATATGTGTTTCTTCATTTCATCATTCAGCCTCTGCCAGAAATATAGATATGGTTATTGATTTATAGATAGATCCAACAAGTAAAATTATACTTGGAGCGTCAGAATAAGAATGTTTGAGCAGATTTTTGTTAGGTTAAATTGGGAAAAAGTGGTTTGTAGAGAGAAAACTCTAACAGCCACAGTGCCCTCAGGACCCACGGGTTAATATAATAAATGGAATGAGTCACATGTAAGACTATAGGGAGAGGTAGGCACATGTGCCCTTTAATGAAGAATTAGCCTTTACTCTTCAGACAAGTACTTCCATGCAGCTATATATAAATAAATATATATATATATATACCCACACAAAAAATAAATGCATATTGATAAGACACATTATCTGCCTCCCAGTGATCATTTTCAAGAGTTAAGAGAGCTTTCACAATGGCACTGCTTACTGGTTTGTATCTGTTGGCCCATATAGTTCTTCATTTAAATATCCTAAGATTTTATGTCAGTGAGTGTCTTATTGTGAATCTCTGAGAAAAGTCTGCATTTGCTCTTTATCTGATAAAGGATCTTTCTAGCAAAAATTAGTTCAAACATTCAAGAATCTAAGGAAAACATTACTATTACAAATCACTTGAAATGTAAAAAGTGAATTTAGTAATAAACAAAATGTTGAGGTAAATGTGGTCTTGTTACAATAGGTTATAAAATATCAGTGCACTTTGAGTCATTGTATTACAGTATTACAAATATTCAAACTTGATTATCAGTATTTTTGAAACAAATTTTCACCTGCAGCTCTTATTCTTCTATTCTCACCCTCCCCCACTAAAAGCAAAACAAAACAAACAAAAACCTTATTGCAAAGGAGATTCGATGGCCATCAGTGAGATTAAGTTCTGAAGTGAAATACTTTCTTCAAGTCGTTGATACTTTTCCATCAAACAAAACATCTAATCACACATATTTTCTTCCATTTTTATACGGAAAATAATTAAGTGATAAAAAAATTTCAATCTAAATCTTTGTGCTTGTTTGTTTGTTTCTTTATTTGGTTATTTATTTTTGAGACAGAGTCTCACTCTGTTGCACCCTAGCCATTCCATGGCGTCAGCCTAGCTTATAGCAACCTCAAACTCCTGGGCTCAAATAATCCTCCTGCCTCAGCTTCTGGAGTAGCTGGGACTGTAAGTACCGGCCAGGGTGCTCGGATAATTTTGCTATTTTTAGTAGAGATGGGGTCTCTCTCTTACTTAGGCTGGTCGCGGAACTCCTGAACTCAAGTAATCATCCTGCCTCAGCCTCCCAGAGTGCTAGGATTACAAGCATGAGGCACCACATCCAGCCTAAATCTTTGTGGTTTTAAATATCTGCAAGACTTCAAATTGTTGAAAATATTGAGGTTTATATAACCTAATTAAAAATTGAATGTATTCAGCATATACATAACAAATGCCCAATTAATACTATATAATCAGTTAATGATAAAGACTATATTCAATATATTATATTTTTAATAAATCACAATTCATATCTGGTAAAGCAATGATCCATACACTATCTTAATCTGGAGATATTAGATTTTAGAAAGAAACCTTAAGCGTTTTAAATAATTAATTAGGAGAGATCATTAGGTATACAATAATTTAAAAATTATCTATTAATTCTCAAAAGAATCACTTATTAAAACTTACCAATTACATAATAAACATTTTCAATATTGTAGTGACATGTTTGTGCAATCATACATCCGTTATCTCAGAAAGAAAACTAAATAAATTTTGTAGATTTGACACATTGTGTCAAATAGAAATGGAAAACAAACTTAAGTAACATGTTTAAAACCACAGAGACTGAAATACTGGGTTCTCTATTCTGTTCCATTGGTCTGTTTATCTACTTTTATACCAGTGCCATGCTGTTTGGGTTACTGTTACCTTGTAGTATAATTTCAAGATGGGTAATGTGATGCCTCCAGATTTATTCTTTTTGCTTAGGATTGTTCTGGATAATTGGGCTCTTTTTTGGTTACATATGAATTTTAGGGTTGCTTAAAAAAGTATCTCTAATTGCCACAGCACTTTAGTTTTGCATTCTTAGAAAAAACTAAATTGGTCAAACAAAATTAAAATTGTCACATTTTATTAATGCTTATGGTCTATAAATTTTCCAAGAGAAATTGTTTTTAATCAAGGAAAATGACCAATAGCTGATATTGAGGGGAACATTCCTATTGAATCAAATTAATTCAGATACCCAGAGGGCCCACTATATTTTTAAACTTCATGATATTTCTTGGTTCTATTGGAAAATAGAGAATTTGGTAAAGTAGAAAGATTCAGAGGCATATTTCACAAGACTTAATATTTTCTTGGCCCTACACTCTCACATTTGTAAAATGTATTTCAATAGATAGCCACAGTAGTTTCTAAACAAAAGGAAAACATAAATTTACCACACTAAATGTATTATACTAAGGGAATAGTCTAAAATGAATACAGATATTAAACCTATTTTAAAAATTAATGTGTATTGAATCACCAGACAATAATTACAAAAGAAAAGTTTGGAACCCATGCTTTTTCCATTAATTGTTTCATTGTGATATTTAAACATTGCATTCTATAAATTTGATTCAATAATAATAATTTTCACAAAATAAGTTAATCCAGGATATACTACCAGTCATTATTGCCATGTGTTATCTGAGAGAATTCAGAATAGAGTGGGTTGGCCTTTCTCCACTAGTGGAGACTAACCCATTCCTCACTCTGGGACTATTTTTACTTTGTATAGCTATTGCTTCCTTCTTTCACTCTCACTTTGTATATAGCTTCCTTTTTTTCTATAATAAAAACTATTTGGAAAAAGATGGAGTGGATTAAGGTTAATTCCTTGTTGAGTAACGTTTCAAAATCAAATTAAAGTTCAGGGAGAACAGCCAAAATTTCTGGCATGTGATATACAAAAGTAGATGCATATTATCCTGAGTAAAAGGAGTATTAATTTTTTTGAATTATAATTAAGATGAGAAGTAATTGAAAATAAATCCAATCATGTAGAGGAGATAATCTTATCAAATATAAATATTTATTTTTCATTAATGCTAACACAAAAGTCCTATTTCTCCTAAGCCAACAGAAAATTAAGTTCTTATTAATCTGCAGTAATGATGGCAACAGCTGAATTTGGGACCTAATAGCTAAGATGCTTAACCTTCAGTTTCATATGACAGATTGTTTAAGCCTATATATGAAAACAGTAATGTGCTATGAATATTAGGCTAATGACTTGGAAGAAACAAAATTTTATGCTGATCTAAATATGTTTAATTTTCTATTATATAGAATTAATGGCAAAAGACATTATTTTAAGAAAGGCTAAAAACTTCAAACACAGGCAAGCAATGAATTTTTATCTAGTTTTTAAAATGTAAAAACATGTCAAAATGAATTTCAGTACTCTGTCATGGTTAATAGACAACTCATGATTTCAGAAGATAGTGTGCCTAATGCACTGATGATTTCAAATTTATAGCCCAGCTGTATTAATTTTCATGTAAGGAAGATCACATTAATTGTAAAGTACGCAAGTTAGACATTTCAGATTCTGAAAATAGCAGCAAACAGAAACTAATCATATAATTTTAATAAAGAAAGATAAAATTCCAGAGTAGTTGCTTCTGCACTTTTTATTCCTCCCAATATTTCTGTGGCTTACCCTTCTTTGGCTTCTACTGGCTCCTCTTCATTTTGATTTGGAACCCTTCTTCTATCTCCCTGGACTTGCTCCTTCTGCGATCACCCATGCATAGCTTTAACTATCAAAGCCATTGTGACTGATCTCCAAAGAAACCCAACTACTCTAAGTTTCCATTTGATTCATTTACAGGAATTTACAGAAGACTTTAGAAATGGTCATTTGGCATTCTGTCTTAGTCCATTTGCATATCTGTAACAGAATACATGAGACTGGGTAATTTATAATGAACAGAAATTTATTTCTTACAATTCTGAAGACTGGGAAGTCTAAGATCAAGGAGCCAGTATACAGTGAGGGCCTTTTGCTTTGTCATTCTATGGCAGAAGGTGGAAGGGCAAAAGAGACGATGAGAGGGAACCAAACTTGCCCTTGTATAGAGGCACCGATTACACCCATGAGGGTGGGGTCCTCATGGCCTAATTACCTCTCAAAGTTCCCACTTATTAATACTGTTAAAATGGCAATTAAACTAGAAAATGATTTTTGGAGACAACAAACATTCAAATCATAGCAGTTTTCCTGTACTTCATGGATAACATGAACAAAACACAGGAATGCTTCTGAACAAACTCCCTTCCACTCCACAATTCTATGTTTCTGCAAATGGCATCAAATTCTTTATGTTTGTTCTCCCTTTGACAGCCTTTACCTTTAATATTTCATCAAGTCTTACTGATTCCTCCTAATGAATTCATCCTTCCATTTCTTCTTTTACTCCTGTTAGCAATTGTTTAGTTCTGCACTCTATACTTCACAAATTGCTTTTCCCAATATAATCTTTTTTGTTCACTCAACTATTCTATGTATATCATTTAAAAAAAAAATCCTATGGAATACTTAATTCTATTCAAAAGGAAAAACATAATATGAATGATAAAAATTATCATTTTTGAATGATTGTTATATTTTATATACTATAGTGGACAATATCATATTTAAATTGAACCTTTTGAATTAAATATCATTATTAAAACTTACAGAGAAATTTTTAACAGCTCAGTGAGGCTAAATGATCTACCAGCTTGAGTAGCATATGGAAGGGCCCCATTAATAATGAAGGTCTTCTGTTGATTACTCTCCCATATTGTGCATAGTCAAAGGGCTTTTTATTGCCAACTTCAAGTTCTATCTTTTTCCTGTGATGTATAATTTTCAAAGGTAAACTTATGACCATCAAGCAAATAGAAAATGAATATATGCCCAATATTTTATTTAACTCACTAATTAATGAGGGAATTAGGAATATGTCATGACTGATTCAAAGACCATCTGAGAAGCTAGGATATATAGACATTTTAACAAAGAAATGTTAGGATATATTTTCTGAAACAGTTTAATGATCACAAAACCATATATCTTTAGGGTTATCTGTTCCACTAGACAAAAATTATTTGTATCTCTGTTAGACAAATATCTAGAAGTTAGCAAGTAACTTAAGAGTCTAGAACTTTTAATCAATAGTGACTAATAGCATGAACTAGAACATTCCTCTAGACCAGTTCACAGCAATAGAAATATAATGCAAGCTACACACACACAATTTTGATTTTTAGTAAACATATTAAAATTAAAGAAATGAAATGAATTTTAGTAAATAAAGAAATGAAATGAAATGAATTTTTACTTAAAAATATACATAAAAATATTGTGTGATTATGATTTAAGCATATAATTAGCATAAAAAATTAAGAAGATATTTTAATTGTTTTCATACTAAGTGTTAGGAAACTGGTATCTATTTAAATAGCACCTCTTTCTTCGGACAAGTCATAATTAAAGAGCGTAACAGCCGCATGCGGTTACTGTGTTTGATTGGACATTGTGGCCCTATCCCAGACAATCTTTGAGTGGCCTCTGCCCAGTATGACATACCACCTCTCTTTTATGGCCTTATTTATAAGTTTCAGACAATTTTTCTGACAGGGAAAACATTCAACACCTTCCCTAAGGTTGAAAAATCATATCACTCTAGGAATTCGTTAACACTGAGGTCAACTCAGCCATGACACATCTCACAGGTCTTGCCATTTCTCACTAAACCTTCATCTCTCCTATGGTTGCTTCATTACACCAGGTGAATTTTCAGTTGAATGCTACCTGCTTTCTATGTATCATCTCATTTAATCCTTTCAGCTATCTCATGAGATTGGTGCAATATTATTTTTATTTTACAGATAAGAAACATGAGACAGGAAGGTTTAAAAACTTAGCTGAGATTGTAAAGGTAGCACATGGCAGAGCTTGGATTTTAACCCAGGCATGTAGTCTCTCAGACTATTCTCTGAATTTTTCTATCTCACTTTAATGCTTTAGCATTCTACTTCAGCTAATATTAATAGGTGATTTTCTGGGCATATACAGTATGTTTATAATGAATTCTATATAACTTAGCACTTACTTTTATATAATTGTTATAGCTGAATCATTCCTGTTTTCCTTGTTTGACATAAGCTCTGTAAGGACTAAGGTACTAATTTGTTTTCACCAAACAGTATATATTGGATAGATAATCAGCTGGACATACAGGTAAATGAATTTTATTATGATTAATGCTCCATACTGTCTCTTTCAGAACTGACACTTATCTTACCTACATTAAAATGCCAAATAATGACTTCACACCTGGCTGAGATATGGTCAGGGAAGGGAAAATATGATGAAATAAGTGAATCAAATTGCTCCGAAAGGTTTTCAGTAAGAAGAAATCAAGAATATTGATACAACCAGAACTGGTAGACTCCCTTCTCTAAGGTTTACACTTGAATTCTGATTGGCTAGTGATCAAAAATGGTTAGCAAGTGTGGCATTACTAGACAAGGAAGATAAAAGAAATCGAAGACTATGTAAATAAAGCGATTAAACTTAAACACATTCTATCATTTAGCCATTAACTTTAAGCATCCACACTGCTTCTCTTAGTTTCCACAATTTACTTAGTGCCTAGGGAACATTGATTACTACATTTCTGTAGTACCAATGGATTTACCAACGAAGACAACTCTGCTTTTCAACATCTTCTATTGACTTCAAGTAAATTGAAAACAAAAGGAAAATTGTAACATACAAATATATTTGGGCCAGAAACTCTATGTATACACAGAAGATGTTTTGCTTAGTGACACATTTTTTAAAAAATAGAGCAATATATACATGATTTATTCTTTGTTATTGCTAATGCATACTAGACAGGTTATTTCCAAGGAGGTCAGTGTTTATGAAAATCTTTACTCTTTGATAAACATGATACATCTGTTCTCAGAAATTTTAAATTTAGGTATTTGTGTTCATAGGCTTATGTAGATATACTTGCCCAGAGCAGTCAGCAATTGGCTAGAATAGAGAAGTCTTAAAAATAAATATTAAAGTAAATGCATCTGATTGAATGTTTCTTTGAAACTAGGTTTTGTTTTGTTTTTTTTTTTTTTTTGGTGTTCTAAAAAGGAGACTTTAAATTCCTTTCTAGTTATCTTCCCAGTGGCAATTAGATCATTTGGTATACAGAAACAAGAGTGGTTTATTTTTAAGAGTACTGTGTTTCTGAATTTGTGACTCTTCACCTATCATCCATTACTAGTATATTAATCTTATATTTCTAAATTTTTAGTTTACTATACGATGTGAATTTTTTTAAATTAATGAAATACTCTTCAAAAATTAAATATACCACCTATTGTTTAACAATAGTTTAAAAGTGATAGTTTTCATGCCGGATTACCTTCTTTGCCAAAAGTTTTCTTTTTATTTTTTCCAGCTAACAATTTCTACTCTAGATATCATAGCTGAGATTATGATGCTAACTGTATGAATTTTTGATATTCTTATAAACTTCCAAATCTTAAATCACAAATGTTCTTTCCCATAATTGAATACTTTGACTTTATACAATTACATATGAAATGTTTAAGACCTAAAATAAAGCAAAGGGATATAAGAGACCAAAATGAAATATGCATGGAAACTTGCCTGTTGTCTTGAGATTTTTAAAAGATTTCCAATATGACCTTCTCTGTAGATGTAAAAGTTTAACTCTCACAAAACTAAAATAGTCTTTCCCTCAAAGGAGACATATCAAAGCTTATTATGTGCAAAATTTAGCATGGTTTTGAAAAACTTATAGAGATGTTCTTTGACTTGACTAAGGCCACAAAGGCCATATGTTAGAGCCAAGATTGACCATTTTGCTTTTGTTTTTTAATTCAAAGCAACATGTTTATTCAAACTACAAATTTTGCGATAGCCTGGTATTAACTTATTCAGATAATAATTAGGCGACTGTATTAAGGGTTTTGGCATTTGTTTTGTCAAGTCAGAATTTATTTTCTCATAGTTATAGATTTTATTTCAAAAAACAATTTTGGTATGGTTTTCTTCAATCTGATATATTGTTTTTTCAACATTGTACATAATATATGTCATGTACTAAATTTTAAATTAATTAAAAATATTGAGCATTAATTTTACTTGTGAAGAATATTTTAAATATGAAACTTTATAAAAATAAATGGCTGCCACTATACTTATATTTTAAAGAAAAATATTTATTATGTATGATTTAAATACACACCATTTCTATTCACTTACCCCCATTTTTCAAAGAAGTTAATAACACAAAAAACTAAAGAATCAGAGTAACTGAAGTTGAAATTTACCAGAAATTTATTTCATTGCATTTTATCATGAAGTTTAACTTTTGAAAATGATGCTTTTAAAGTTTTAAAATAGCAATTATTTCATTTTTTTTTAAAAAGAGAAGTACAATTCTTTTGTCTGAAAATAACTAATCCCTTCCAATTCTTTAATATTACATACAACATTCATGGGCATTATGAATATAAAAGTGAGGAATATTTTTAACAGATGGTTGTTACAGCCTCTAATCCTTATTTAGAGTAACCTCTCACACTATAATTTAGATCTTCATCTGTTGAGAATGTGATCATTCAAGCCCTTGTATTGCTTATAAAGCAAAGCACTGAGCATTGAAGTCAAAAGCATTGCGAATTTAAAATTTACAACCTTTTTTAAATTAAACAAATAATGTATTCTGAGTAACTCATGCCTTGTGGGTAATATTGCTGTGACAGATCAAAGATATTCTAAAATGAGATATAAGTGTTGAAAGTAAGTTTATATTCACTTAGGTGTGTTATGCTTATATATTTCTGGATACAATAGTTTTATTTCTATCATTAAAATAATAAAACAGTAAAAAAGAACATTTTGGACTCATTTCACTAGTTAAAACCTGAAGGTAATTTAATTCAAGATGTAAGTCATAATATTGAAAATGTTTGGGGAAACAATAAAATAAATTCTGACTTGAAAAGACAAATGCCAAAATTCTTAATACAGTGGCCTAATTATTATCTGAATAAGTTAATATCAGGTTGTTGCAAAATTTATATAGTTTGAATAAACATGCTGTTTTGAATCAGAAAATAAAAACAAAGTAGTCAACCTTGGGACTAACATTTGGCTTTATGATCTTGATCAAGTCAAAGAACATCTCCAGTTTTACTTGTCTCGTAAGAAAATGACAATAATAGTTCCACTTATTTTTAATGCATATAATTGTACCTATTAGCTCAGATCCATTGGTGAAGCCCAAAAGCTCTGTGGATGTCCTGTGCTTACCGTAATAATTATAAGAACCATCATAGAAGGACTTTTTATATGCACTAACTCTAATTTTATGATTTACTTTTATTATTATTATTATTTTGGAGTATGAGTAGACCAAGGTTTCTCAACATTGGCATTATTGACATTTTGGACTGGATAATTAATTTTGTTGTGTGTGGAACTCTAGGATGTTCAGAAGCATCTTGGCCTCCAACCACTTGATGACAATAGAACACCTCAATCTCTATGACCCATTTATGACAACTAGAGCTCTGGCCAGATATTATAAACATTTCTTGATAGGCAAAATTGCCTCCAGTCAAGTACCACTGGAGTAAACTGCAATTCTAAAGTGTGCTAGAGCTCTGTTGTATTTAAATGGTGAAATAAAATGTTTCAGACATACATATATTTAATTTCAATATAATACAATAAGATGTTTTTGTTTTTTTTAATCAAGATGGAAATTAGACTGAATAATAATTAGGCATTGAGAAACAAAATTGTAACAAGTTTCTAAAAGAGGAAAAAGTGAAATAAATTTTACAGCGGTGAACCACATTAAATTTACGTTTGTTCAAATGATTATGAAAGTTCCCCCAACCAGTACTGACCTCTTTGGGAAAGATGCAAAATTTGACCTGCAAAACAATGTTTGTTAAACCAGATCTGAAACATATGGCAAAAATAATGAAGTTACTTTAGATGACTGAGCAATTTTCTAAGACTGTGTCCCCAAAACTTTCCTGGGTCTAAGAACTGCTTTAAACTATTTTATATACACAAATTTCCAGTCGTCACTTTTAAAGAATCTGATTAAATAAATCTGAAGTGGGACTCAAAAATTTTCACTTTACAGGTATTGTAGAAAATTTTGATGCAGAATATCTACCACATTTTGAGAAACTGAAAATTATATTTAAAAAGTTCTGAAAATGGAATTTCTTGGGAACATTCCATTCACACCACCCCAAGCTGAAGCTGAACCTCAATATTCAATATAGAAATGAATCATGTTTAAGGTTTTTGTCACTATAAGCTCTTTAGATGTCTGTGATTATATTTTTGTGTGTATATGTGAGTGTTGTGATTCCACATACTGGATCACATTTGTAGAAAAAAATTTGGTTTTTACTGGAAAATTATGCATTGTGTGCAACATACACTGTGGGTTATCAGATTCTCACTCTGTTCATTATTTTTACAACTCTGTATTATTTCATACTAATTTAATTGAGTCTGCTTCCTTTCCCCTTTTGCTTTCCCCCTGTGGAAAACCAGTTTTGTATCCATTTGCAATTCATCTTAACATTCCTTTGTCTTATATAATATGTGTTTTTTGATATTTCTTTTGAATTGGTTATAATATTTGCCTAATTCCCTCATATTACGTGAGTATAGTAAATTCTTTAACATGCTCATTTTTATATGTGTATGAGAGTCAGGATTTCACCTTTTTCTAAAAATTATCTTTTAATATATTTGAAAATTATTCCTCATCATTTTGTGATACTGTGATTTGAAGGTACTTTATTTCGATATGTGGGAATTCTTCAGGTATAAGAAATACTTCACAAAGAAGTACAGATTTAGATGAAAAAGCATATTCTTCACTGTGTTTATTAAATCATGATACATAATATTCAACCAGATTCATAAATTATTTAATAATTTTATTGAATTTTAGCCAGTAAATTTTTGTGTCCACTGCTTTTAATCAGTCTCACATACTAAATAGAAAGTGTAGAATTTTCATATTTTTGAGAAAGAGGTTCAAGATCAACTAATATTTTTTCTTTGAAATAATTTTGAATTTCCATATAATAATTATATTTGAACTCTAAATCATGAGAGTTTCATAGGTGCCACTTGTTTTAATATGAAAATTAGATGATTATAAAAACACGTTCCCAAATGTCTATTTTCATAAGGTTTCCCAATAAAAGGATCAAATGCACTTCCTACTTCCACTTTGGAAAAGGGCAGGTGAGTAATTTGGACCAGCCATGTCCTGTTGCTCAAGAAAACCATAACATTGGAATGAAACTCTGCATGAAGTCTTCAGAAAGTAAAAAGATGTAGAGTATAAGAAAAGAATACACTGACAGAATGTTTAACTATCAAGCAAATAGTGAGCAAAAAAATAAATCAATAAAAGAGAGAGAAAAATAATAAAATATGCTATAACAATCAAAAATCTAAAAGAAGAAAAAAATGAAGCCAAGGATTCAAGAGATAGTACTCAGGGAGGGGTTTTATAACAGAGAGTGAAATAAAAAGAAAAGGATTTATGGAGTCTTGTAGAGAAAAGAGTCATATTTTGTAAGAATTTAATTAGTGTAATGAATTTCTTTAAAGTTGAATGGAAGGAATTATCTAAAATAGTAAATCCTCATAAAGAGGTTTTTGGTAGTTTGAGGTAGCAGGTAAATAAATTATGCATGTGACCTGGCTAGGCCTTAGGTTTCTTTTGTTCGTTAGTTCCTTCATTTCTTCCTTCCTTATTTACTCCCTCCCTCTTTCCTTCCTTCCCTTCTTTTAGATGAGCATATAGTCCAAAATTTATTTTATGCTTCTTAATTTCTTGACAACTATTCTATTGCCCTATTTCTATAATGCTGCTCCATCCTTCTTGCCTATGGTCATCATTACACATGTTTGTTTTGATCTCTGAGCTGTCACCTTTGTAATTCTCATGATATTGCTTTTCTCTATTTTTTTCCTAGAAAATCTATATAAAAACAAATGCATGTACAAAATTTAACTCATATAAAATAGTCATCAAGAACTGTAAAACAGTGAGGAAGCAGTATGTATCACCATTACTGTGTGAGTGTAGAAGTTTTCACTATTAAGAATCCACCAATAAGAGCTATAATCTATCATAGCTATTTGCCTTTGAATTATCTTTAAAAAAATATCTGTCCAAAATGAATGTCCTGATGGTTTCCATTGAATATCCATTTGGAAACTGTCAATGTAAATTTGTAAAAAATATGCCCACATGCATAGTTAGATAAAAAATGTTTCCTCTTAATATAGTTCTTAAAGGTTTGAGAGTATCTAAAACTGTACACAATTTTCTGTAGATCTAAAAAAGGTTACTGAGTCCTATAAAAATTATTACTCACATTTTGTAGAAATTCTTTGGCAAAAGAGGAAAAAGGAGGAGGAGAAGGATATAAAAAATAATTTTCAGAAATAGTAGAGCTAAACTTTCATTTCAGTAGTTTCCTCAATCTTGCATTTATTTCTTTGACATAAATATACTATTGACATGCACAAAAATAATAATAAATAATCAAATGTTACAGAACTATTATCTTCACACTAAAATTATTATTGTTGTTAGTAAATACTGATTAATTCTTAGTTCTAAGTTCTATATTAAATGAAAAGCAATATGAAGAAATTGTCTTTTTTTTATATTCTCATGAAAAGACAATCTTTGTCAAAACCAAGTAATCAATTAAATTGTATGCTTGCTTATTTTGGCTTCAATATAATTTACCAAGTAAAAAAAGCGAAGAGATTGGTAGTCTGTTAGTTTAGGTTTCCTCACAAAGGTTAGATCACATGTTTGTGTCACTACAGGCAAGGCATTTGATGGTCATTCAGAATTTGTAGATAATAAAGTTCCTGTCTACTGACAAGGCTGCATAGAGGCTTAGTCACTTAACTGTATATAAAACCAGGTATATTTTATAGAAAAATATATGCCGCTATTATATTATATAATATTTTTATTAATTCTTAATACCTACCAATTGAAAAAAATGAAATGCATCTTATTGCTAAAGGCCTTTCTGAAAGACCAGTTAACCACAAGGATTTAAGCCTTTTATTTTTATTTTTTGACTCTCTATGTCACTGATAAATATTAGTTCTCATTAGTGGTTAAAACTTAAGGTCTTTCAATTAACTATTTCATATTATTAACATTACTCAAATAAAACATAATATTAATAATAATGTAACATTTTAATATAAAATTATTTTTGAAGAAAAGTAATTTTTTTCTGTGATTGCACTTTTAAAAGTTCAAAAAGTATATTAAGTGTATTTTATGTGAAGCTTGTTAAGAGAAGCACTAAAATATTTTGGAGGTAGTTATTAATAAAATATTAATTGTTAGAAGTAAAGAAAAAGATCAGGAAGCAGGATTATGGACAATTTTCAAGGATTCTATCCTGGATGATATGTCCACATAAGAAAGTTTGCAATAATCCATTAAAAATATCAAAGGTTACATTAAATAAGTACAAATTTTAGAGTGATAGGGAGTGGAGGATTTAATATATAAATATATACCTTAGAAATAGCTATTAGTATAAAACAGCAATATAGATATAAGATTTTTGTGTTTTATTAGAGCATTTTTAATAATTGACAATTAATACATTCAAGGATTCAAAGATTATTAACACTCCAAAAGACAATAAGTATATTGTGTTTATTTTTTAAGAAAGAAGAAAAATATAATTTTATAAAATTTTTTTAAAAAAACAGAAATTTCTCTATTTTAAAAGATCATCAGCTTATAATTCATTAAGGAAAATTCTCAAGAGAAATATTTAATATTTTTTTCTTCACTGAATCTTATATCCTCTAAAACCTTCCCTAACCGCTTAGGTAAAGATTTAGCATTTGGAGAAAATTAAATCTGAAAATCAAATTACAGATTTGACTTTTGACAAAGAAAACTAAATATTAGGTGATTTCATGGAGTTCTGTGTTCCATGAAAAATTAAATAGTCTTAGGGTATGGGCATAATTTGTCAAGAGCAGTTGAAAAACTTTTCAATTTTTATATTCCTGGGTAAAAGTTAATGATTATGTTCAATTTAAAGAATCATAGAAGCATAACTGCTATCATTATTGTTACACAGTTATATATTGGGTGCTTATACTGTGCTACCTACACTGGAAAATCTGTGTATCTATATCACTGTATTAGCCTATTATTTTTCAATTAATTCCTATGAGGAAGTTCTTGTCAAAGATTAGAAAAATGATGTTTAGAAGGCCAAGAACTTTTTCCAAGGTCACACAGCACATGAAAGACAGAAGTATAATTTGTTTGATTTGGAAAGCCCTCATTCATTCTGCACATAATTTATTGCATGTCTTTCATGTTCCAGCTCCTTGTTCTAGAGGCAAACTGAGACAGTAAAGCAGTCATTTATTTCACCCAGCTTTCATGTTATTTTTTCCCCAGTATTTTTAAGATTTTTGTAAACATGTGCTGTCCACTCTGCTTCCTCATTGATTCCATAAAGGCACTACCACCTGTTGTGCCAAGCACATTCAGCTAGGGAAGTTAGTGGCCAAGGCCCATACTTCCTGATACCCTATTTGGAAGTATTTGTACCACACAATGCACTGATAAAGCATGTTTTAATATGTTTGTAATATTATCTTAATTGATAGAGTATATAATTTAGACTTCCAAAGAGGTACATTTATGCTTTCAAACCTCTAAGACACTCTTGCCCTGCTTCTGTAATGTAGGAAGAAATAAAGTTTATATTATGACACAGATGTCTTCATGAAGGATACTGATCACTGCTATGAAGATGTTCTTGTGGCAGTACTCATGGATTTTTAGAACAGCCAACATAAAGAGATAACCCATGCTATGGTCAGTTAATCTTGCATATATGGGCAAGGTGCTATGTACAACCCAGTGATTAGTTTACAGCTGGTTTAATTAAAGAACAACACTGTTCTTTGTAGAAACAGAGTCTCTACTTGATTCACGCACAAAAAAGAAGACATACAGCTAGTTAAAACATTACAACGTTGCCTAAAATCTTAGTGTTATCTCTTGCAAGTAGGACACAGTGAAGAAAAGCAGCAAGCAAAACATGTATATTGTATAATATTATATAAAGGATTTACTGACACTAGAATACCTAGTAGTAAGAAACATTTTACAGTTATGCTTACTTGATCTTAACAACCAGCCTGAAATTCTTTGATGCAGCGAAAGAATATTAGTTATTAGAATCTTTTAAGAAAAAAAAATTGAAAACACAAGAAAAGTGATTCCATTTGCTTTTATTTCTATTTTGAACTTCCTCCTTTTATAACTTTGCAATTGTACAATTCATAAGGAACAAAATGGGCCATGAAGTTAAAATGAAATAGCACATATAAAAGACTTATGACAATAGCTTCTATGTAACAGGTGCAAAGTATATCTTAGAGTTTTAAATATTCTTTTATCATTAAATGTTGGTAATATTTTTACCCAACTCTTAAGAACAAATTTGATTCACCATGCTATAAAATTTCAAATTGAGGGAAGCAGAGCAATTTGAGGGAAGAGAAAATACTGATTTTTATGGCTTAAGTCAAATTCTAAACCTAAAGCAAAATCTATTTATATAGATTATACTATGTGCAAAAATATGATTGATCTTAATAAGGGAATAGGGAGGAAAGCATGGCAATTTATACATATAGCTAGCAATTTTTAAAAGCAGAAAAAAGAAAAATGTGATTGTTTCTCTTTCAATCAAAGTTTAAATAAAGAATAAAAATAAAACACACACACACAACATACTAAAAATGTATTAATATTCTCCACAGAGTATTTAAATTGTCTACTAACCTAGTTTATCTTAATTAAACACAGGTAAGTGATAGAGAAACCCTTTAAAAATATGGCAATAGCAGAACTGGATAACTTTGCTCCTCATAATAAATCCTGAGCTGTCAATGTGTACAAATATTACATTCATTTTAGGATGTTTATATTATATTTGTATTTATAAATATATTTATATGTATTTATTCTGATACTTAATATACATTTACTTCCATTGGTATTTCTTAAAAAGATGGTCAGTATTTTATGTTTAATATCTTAGCATTTTGTTGTTTTTGATAAGTGTAGTAGTTTATTATGACTGCCATAAAAAAATAACACAAACTAGGTGAATTAAACAAAAGAAATTTATTTTCTAATACTTCTATAGGCTGAAAGTTCAAGATCAAGGTGTCGGGACAGTTGGTTTCTCCATAGTTCCCTCTCCATGGCTTGCAGATGGCCACCTTCTTTTCATTATACCCTCACATGGTCTTTTTTCTCTGTGTGTGCATCCTTCATGACTGTTCCTCTTCTTATAAGTCCACCAGTTCTACTGGATTACGGCTTATCCTTATTACTTCATTAAACCTTAATTACCTCCTTAAAAGATTGTACCTCCAAATACAATCACATTAGGGCTTAAGGCTTAATTTTTACTGTTATTCAGTCCATAACATCAGGAAAGAGAGAAGCAATTACATTTTCAAAGGCTGATGGGTAGATGTGCAAAAAAGGATTATCCTTGCCCCCCAAAAGATTTGACCCGTTCTTCAAGGTCCTGAATGCTTAATGTCTAAGCCCTTAAAATGTTCTGCCTGTTAATAAAACCACCTATATTAAAGTAATGTATGGACATAAGGCAATAATTATGGCCTGATTACAAAAAAGTCTTGATTACTACAGAATGATAGACATAACTATAAGTTAACCAGACATTGTTTCCTTACTTGCCTACCTGTAATTGCTTATTGCTTAAGTGTCTGGTTTCCTTCACAGGTGCAAGACTTGTGACTTCCCCAATCACTTCTATAGATAACATGACTATTGAAAAACCTAAGAGTGATCATTAAGATATCTTCCAGACTGCATTGCTGGGCAGCGGGGCAGAGAGAGGGGGCAACTGATGTCAACTGGACCAGTGGCCATGTGTAGGAACTGACCCAAGAAGTCTTATGACCTTCTATGCAGAAAGTCTCTTAGCCAAGAAGACAATTTCTGCTTCGCAACCCTATGAGTTTATCCCTAGCCAATCAGCAGATCCAATTCCCTAGCCCTCTGTTTGCCAAACTACCTTTAATACACTGACTGCCACACTAGAAAAAAAAAACGTCCTTGGGGGCCACTGTGTTTTATTATGAAAACAGAATAAAAACTTAGAAAACAAAACAATCTAATTCAATAAAAATGTGTTATTTTTTATTGTTTTCTGTGAGTTATATGCAATTAAATTATCAGTATTAATTGTAACAATAAGTACATCAACAGGTAAGATTTTCACCAACCAACTACAGTTACATATGCTTTTAGCCCTGGGCTAAAACTATGTAAAAGAGTAAAACAGTAAAATAGTAAAACTATGAAATATGATTTTAGCCCCTGGGCTAAAAACTAGTGTGAGTTAAGTACAATTCACATAGCAGTTAATGTGTTAAAAAACATTAGCCTCCAAATACTTGGGGAGATGGATTTGAGAAATTTATCCCATCTCAGATTTGAGAAATTTCTCCCATCCCCTTGCTTGACACTTTGCACTATTAAACTTTTTCTACTGCAATTCCTGTTCTCTATGTATATTAGCCTCCTCCTGGGTAGCAGGCAAGGGACACAGTTAAGTGGTGACATTAATATTTTCTTTGATTACTAGGGGACCTAGGGACATGCTAGCTAGTCTATGCTAATAAAGTGATTTATGGAAGGGGCTTTGGGCCATGGGGTATTATCTTGACCTCTAAAGGAGATGGAGAATAAAGATACAGAAGAATTTAGCCAAAATCAAGTTTAAGGGCATGGTCCTTCAGATTACTAGGTCTACCCAAGACTTCTGCCACAAACTGCACTTTCTGGGATTTCCCAAAACTACCTCAGGTTCGGTAATTTGCTAGGCTTACAGAACTCCGCAAAAGCTATTATATGCATGGTCACATTTGCTACAGGGAAAGAAAATAAATTATAACCAACAAAAGAAAGAGATACATAGGACAAAGTCTGGAACAGTTTCAAATGTAAAGTTTCCTTCTGGTATCAATATATAGCAACATGTACGAAGTAATACCAACTTAGGAAGCTAACCTGAGTTTCAGTATCCAGTGATTTGCGTGACACTTTATTACGTAGGCATGATTGATTCATTTACTCGAGGGGTTGAACTCAGTCTAAATCCCCGCTCCCCCAACCCCAAGTCAGACTGTTATCACATGGTCCAAAACTCTAACCCTCTAATTGTTTTTCTTTAGCAGGGCCAGCCCCAACTCTGACTCATCTTGTTAGCATAAATTATCTGGTGTGATCAAGGTGCCCACTCTGAATAGCAAAGACTTTTACCACTCAGGAAATTCCTAGTGCTTAGAGATTGCCTCCCAGGAGCCTAGATGAAGGCAAGACCTCTTTTGGATGTCAGACTCTTTGCTCCACATAAGGTCAGACACGTGGGCAGTCAGCCATGTCTAAGTGACCAATATGCACTAACTCTGGACCACATGGCTCAGGTGAGCTTCTTTGGTTGGTAATGCTCGGTGATTGTTGCCAAACATGGCTTTTGAGGAAAGTAGGCACTGTCTCCATAATCCACTAGATGAAGGTGACATGAAACTCTATGCCTGGTCTTTCCTGTACCCTTCTTTATGTGGCTCTTCCCTTTGATAATTTTAATCTTTATTCTTTTTATTTAATAATATGTACTTTTGAGAGTAATAGCTTTTCTGAGTTTCTTGAGTGTTTTTTAACGAATCGTCAAACCTGAGGGTGGTCTTGGGAACGATTTCCAGAACACATGGCACTATTTTGAATGTGGGGAAAGATATTGATAACTATCACTATAGAATTTTTATTTTTTGGTTTGCTCAGCAGTCAGAGAAACTACAATCCTAATTATTTTATTGCATCATGAAGACTGAAGATAATTTAAAGATCCTGAATCACAGTGCAGACTCTTATATTTCCACTTTGGAAAGGATATATGAGAAGCAAATCAATATGATAAACCTCCAAAGGTAAGGTATTTAGTCTGAGAAAACCACAAATGCTATTTGATTTGATCACTGGCCAGTGTAATTTAATGACCACACAAATTTTCTAATATTCTTTAGTGCCAACAAGAACATCCAAGTCAGAGACATCAGGATTTTTTTTCTTAGATATACAAAGAATATTTTTCAAACTGTAAACACTGGAGAGAAAGCAAATTTAAGCCTAACCTCAAAACTGTGGTGTATATGCAGTCACAGAAGATGCTAATTAAACTTCAACATACTCTAAACCCATTTTTATCTCTAAATGTACATGTACTTTACATGTACATTATATTGTCTTTGTGTATAAATATACATGTAAGCAAATATACCTACACCAATACAAACAAGTGTTTTAAGCACTTTACATATATATACTAATTTATTTAATCCTCACAATATTCCTATGACTTAGGCACTATTATTTTACTTGTTCTATGGATAAGAAAATGTGGGCACTAAGGTTAAATAATTTAGCTCAGTATAGACAGCTTATAAGTGCTAATGCTATGATTCAATTCAAACCTTGCCAGCTTAGCCCCAGAGTATAGAAACATGATGCTATGGTGAAAGACAAAGCAAAACAAAAAACAAAACAAATTATATATATATATATATATGTAATATATATATATAACATAATTATATATATATTTAATTTTATTCAGAATCAGTATAGGTCAGAGCAGTGTTTAAGAGAAGTAGAATAAAAATTAAAATCTTGGCTTCCACATTTTGTTACTATGACTTTTGGACATGATAATGACCTCACAGTGTCCATGATTTCTGATTAATAAATTAGTGTAGTCACGGTACTCATCTTAGTTCATAAAGTAATGGTTACATGAACAAATTTATATCAAGTATTGAGAAATTTTCCTAGTGCATAGTATACACTTGAGAGATACAATGTTTCCAGTTTTAGAGCCCAATTTCACAAATAAATCTCAGACAATTATTAAACAAGAATCTTGAAATTGCCTTGTATAAATTTATTCACGTTTTATACAATAGAAAGAATTCAACAACTGTTTTTGAGGGCCCCTTTGATAATATTTGTTTCAACTGATCTTGAAATATAGATGTGCAGGTTAGGAAGGTTCTCAACACTTTGCATTACTTCTATATCATATAAATTACAAATTCTGAGAGAATTTCAGAATCACCTAGTTTTAATTACAAATAAATGTTTCTCTGAATTCAAATATAATTAGCCATTGGTTCACGTTTTTACACTGCATGTTGTAAGCTTCTGTTCTCTGTTAGACTCAATAGCAAACTTGATTGAGTATTCAGGGAATTTCTATGGTGCTGATGTGTCTCCTGGTATGGAACCTTGTCTTAAGATAAAAATAAGCCAGAAGTTTAGACCTTGGCCCCATGACAAAGCTTTGTCTAATGAAAGGATTTCTAAATTTATTGTTTTTATAAGGCCCATTTCATTAAAAAGAACTAAAGAAGTGAATTCCACTACAAATGTCTTACCTTATTAAAAAACATGCTTGGAATAGAATGTTCTTGGAAAGAAATGTGTTTGGAATAAGATGTGCTTGAAATAAAAGAGTAAAATAAGATATATTAGGACCTGAAAGCTCATGGCTCTAAGGAGGGAGGGGACATTTTCAGGTTAGGTTTATTCTAAAAGATACACTAGTGGTGAAGAAAGGGCTTTTATCAAGTTAGAAGAGCACAACGGGGAGAAAAACAACAGGAAAACACAGAAGCACAGGCAGTTACAATAGTACCAGGCATTGGCATTTGCTAGAGGACAAAGGATCACAAAAATCACCATTGAAAGACGAACAATAAAGTGTCTATTTGTAAAACATGAACTCTGAAGATACAAGGGAGGACAGCAGATTCTTTCTATTTGAAATTAAAAAGTCCAACTGAAGGAAGACAGAGTGCTAAAGCAATTCAGTTTGGGGTACAAGAAATATATAGGAAAAAATGGGTAGGACAAAAACATTTCCTGTGACCACTTATACCTGAAAGTATCCCAAATTGGCTGCAGGTGATATATTTGTAGAAAAAAATCAAAAATTAATTTTAGCTAATTATGTAATAGTTCATGCTTACATTGTAATAAGGTATATATTGTTCTATGTGTTATGATATGATTCTTAATGTTGAGATTGTGAGACATGTCATATGACTGAAAATATCAATATTTTGAACCCTTCTACTTTTAAAAAAGGCTTGTTTTTTTATTTTTTCTTAATTGATGGAGTTATAATAAAGGAAATTATTTTATACTTCACAGAGAAACAATGATACCTTTGCTCAAAAATGATTCTTTTAAAACTATACTTTCAGACTTCAAGAATTTTATCTGTTGCAGTTGTTTCCTAATGTGAAATAGCTTTGCTCCATTGCTCTTGTCTGTCCTTCACCATGTCCTTATAGCATTCTGTATTCTCCCTTTCCTGCTTTTGCACACCCAATAATAGATTGTCCAAGAATGCTGCTGTCACTTGTCATTAATGTGAATTTAACCCAAAGTAGACAATTGCTGTAAATGCAATTCCAATACTGATAATCTGGCTGTATTCTCAGAGGTGGCATAATGTAGTATAGTAGAAAAAGCATTAGATTTGAAGCAGGATCTCTATCTCTTTTAAGGTTAAGTCTTTATTAGGCAAGTTAATTTCATAATTTTGTGAATCTTCTTGCAATTTCAGGAGCACAAGTTTCAAAAGTGCTTTAATAGACAGTACATGGAATTTTCAGTAAATACAAGTTGTCTGACTTTGTCAGCAAAGTATTCTTTGAAGAAGAGTACATATGACATCATGTTTCTGTTTTACTTGGAGCAGCTTCATTTTAATGCTGGAGTTTATTTACAAAATGTGTGCAATACATTAAAATTCATTGACTGATAGCCCTCTATAACGATGTATACCAAGTAATTGCTATATATTAATAGTGATAGTATAATAATTCTGTCAGGTATGGCCATAAACGATGAACTACTATTGACTTCAATGATATGGCAGGCAGAAACTGTCAACATTTTATTCAGATCTATGAGCAAGTAGTGTGGAAATATCTAATTGTTAACCATTTATGAGGTGATAAGAGTTCTCTAGATTGCACTAAATCAAAGTTTATACGACAAGTAACTATAAAGTACCAAACAAATGAGCATATGGGAGCTCCGAAATTCTCTAATTTTGACTGCCAGATTTAACTTACTGCTAAGTTTTGCAACCATGCAAAGGGAAACTCACTTCACAGTATTCATGAGGGAGTTTTCACTCTGTTTAGACAGTGAAAAAAACGCCAGTGTATTTTTTTACTGATATTGCATGGGTCAAACTGGAAAATTACAAAATTATTCCAAAGGGTAATACACATGGAGGCAATGCTTTATGTTGTAATCTTTAGTTTGATATTGAGAAGGCAGTTTTTTCTCCTGATTTTAAAAAAAAGTCTTTGTTTTAGTCCTTTTGGGCTGCTAAAACAAAATACTATAACTGGGTTGTTTATACAGAATAGCAACTTATTTCTCACAGCCTAGAGGCTGGGAAGGATCAAGGTGCTGGAAGATTTGGTGAGGGCCCACTTCTACATAGCCAATTGTTTTCTCATTGTAACAATGGTGAACAAGCTAACATGGTGAACAAGTAACATGCTGAACAAGCTCTCCAGGATATCTTTTATGAGATCACTCACTAATCTTATTCATGAGAGCTCTGACTTCAAGACTGAAGGACCTCCCAAAGGCCAAACCTCGTAATACTATCACCTTGGGAATTGGGATTTCAACATATGAATTTTAAGAGAAAATAAACATTCAGACCACAGTAGTCATACTCAGTTTACAATCAAATTTTCATTTCCATAAAATGCATTTATGTGGGTTTTCTTCTCTTTGGTTACTCTATGAAATCATTGTGCATTAATAAAATATTCTAAATTGGTCTTTTATATCACTTATTGTTCTGTCTTTTTTTTGGGGGGGGGACACTGAATCCTTATATGAAGACATACTTAACCTTCAATTTCTGTCTCATATTTATCTCAGTGGAGATAATATTATAGCATAGAGACTGAGGTTATTTTATTTCTAAAGACACATGTTTTTCTATTATTCTTTATGAAAAACATAAGAGCTAAAAAAAGCTCTTAGATAATCATTGCAGAACATGTTAAGGAAATAAATCTGTGTTCAAACTAAAAATGTTAGTAGGTAAGTATTGCTTTCAGCTATAAAGAAAGGGTTCATAAATTTTTCCTTTTAATTACAGTAAAAATAATGTCCCATCTGCCTCTTCTCAGAAATAAATAATAGTTTCTGTAGGATAGCATCCCTTGAGAAATTTAAAAGAAGAGATTTTTTAGGTTTGTATTTATTCCCCAAACAATTTTGCCTTTGTGTATATGTGTGTGTTGCTACTTTTGCATTGGTTTCACTAGAGACATCTTACATTAAGCATTTTAATGTTTTCCTTTGTGATGTTCCCTCTGACCATCTTATCTATAAATAGAGGTACCACTAGGATGAACACATGTTAAGAATTTCTGAAGGTGAAGAAGACAAGATTTTCAATACACAGAAATTAGAAGGCATACATTAAAAAATTATAAAATATATAACTTAAGTAACTGAAGTTTTATCATCTTTCTTATCCAACATTTTCTTCGCTAGGTGAGGCATTTGTATAAGCAGAGAAACTCATTTTTTTTTTTTTTTTTTTGGACAGAGTCTCGCTTTCTTGCCTAGGCTAGAGTGAGTGCCGTGGCGTCAGCCTAGCTCACAGCAACCTCAAACTCCTGGGCTCAAGCGATCCTCCTGCCTCAGCCTCCCGAGTAGCTGGGACTACAGGCACGCGCCACCATGCCCGGCTGATTTTTATATTATATATATTAGTTGGCCAATTAATTTCTTTCTATTTTTATGGTAGAGACGGGGTCTCGCTCAGGCTGGTTTTGAACTCCTGACCTTGAGCAATCCGCCCGCCTCGGCCTCCCAGAGTGCTAGGATTACAGGCGTGAGCCACCGCGCCCGGCCTGGAGAAACTCATTTTTGAAAATTCACTTGTAATAAGGGTATGTTACCACTATACTTTATAATAGAGTTTGAATTCTAGTATGGATGAAAAATCCAGAAGAAAATGGAGATTATATTCACCTTCAAAATAGCATAGCTGTCATGTTTTCTACCTGATGTAAGTATGTGTGTGTGTATGTGTGAGTAATGTTCCCAATGAAGAAAGAAGGGGGATAATTAATATTTCTATTTTTTCACAAAAAGCTAAATGGGGATTTAATAAGACTAATACCAGTGATCTGTCATTAATAATATGACGTACTGGCATGACATTATTTCTAGAAATTAATTAATTTTCTGTATACATTTGATATTTTATAGAATCAATTTAATGGTTCTGCCTATCTGGGTGGAAAATAAAACCTCAAATATTTTTGCCACCACACTATTAAACTTCTTTCATTTCTAACTATCTTGCATAGAGTCCATGCCTGCTTGATGCAACTCATGTGTTAATCACAAAGTAATATGATCTAAGGAGCCCATTATTCAGTGATAAATATAAATTGACTTATGAGTTTATAAATTATAAATACAATAGTTCACCAAAGCATACATGCAATATTAGAGCAATGCAATATCTTTAGCATATCATAGGTTCACTTTTCGATACAAGATAAAACACATACACAAGAAATCTAGCAGAAATCATTTTAACTGAAAATATTAAAACTTTCTTCATAGAAAAGACTTAATACAAATTGAAAGTTAAAAAGTGGTTTTCACTAATAAGGAAATGGCAATAGTCAATATAATGTAAGTCACTGAATAATTTTGCATATTAGTAGTGCCAAGTACTGGGGTGGCTGAGGCAGGGGAATGCTTGAGCCCAGGAGTTCAAGGCTGTGGTGAGCTATGATTGTGCCACTGCACTCCAGCCTGAGCAATACAGTGAAACTATGTCTCTAAAAAAATTTAATCATTTACTTGTACAATTAGTTTTCCACTGCTACTCTTTCAACATATAATATCAAATTTATATGTGTTACAAATACAAGAGTCACTATTTAATTATATTTAAATAATTGCCCTGATATATCAAATAATTTTAATCAGCAAAAAATTATTTAGAGGGAAGATGAGAAGAAACAAGAGAAAAAAAAAGGAGGGGGAGATAAAGAAAGAGGGAAACACTGCCTTGTGTTCTTAAAATTAGAACAAAATAAAATTAATTCTTTAATGTTTTGTTGGCAATATTCTACTCATATTCCAGACTTTATATTAAAAATATGTTTAGTTAGGTGTCTGCTCAACTCATCAGTGGATATATTCCTGTTATTGGACACCTTAAGGCAATAAACTTTCTCCAGACATTTTATCTAGTAGACTTGGCCTTTATGTATTTTTATTAATGTAAACACTTAGCAATTAGCCATAAGGGATTCTTTCCAGTCCCTTCCTTAAACAGAGTGAAAAAAATGACCAGGCCAGAAACAAAAAGCAAACTCATATATCAGTATTTCCCAACACAAATTTGTTCCAACTAGTTAAAGTTACCATGTAATATAAACAGTGCCTGAATTTGTCTGTGCATCTGTTCAATTTATTTTACACACACAGGAACACACACACTGAGTCCATAAGTAAGTGGTGACTATTTGAGTGTTAAACAAGAGTTACAAGACACAGTAATACTCTTACATTTGTTTATAACATCAATTTCATTGAGAGTGAAATTATCATGAAGGAAACATATAATTAATTGTTAGCAAAATATAGATACACACTCACTGTGTACTGTATTTTGTCTGTTTGGAAGAGAGACTGAAAAGGTAAATTAGATACTTAAATACTTTGAATCCCTCTTAAGAAGTTGAAACTATTAGAAAATTTGACACCATCAAAGATTTTCCAGCAGAGAATCCTTATATATTAATATGTATGATCTTATTATATGTGACATGTATGCTTATTACTCCCATCAGATGTTGAATTCCTTGAAATCTAGAAGAGAGTTTAATTTATCGTTACATCTCTATTATCTAATTAAATGACTACTGGATACCATTGATCAAGACCTATGTTGATAACAACATTTTTAGAAAACTGTCACTGGATTTACAGGGGTGGCTTCCTGTAAGCCATGTTGATACTTTATAACCCACTCCTCATCCTCAACTGTGGGCATGGCTCATAGGTTTGTGCTTCTGTTCTTTCCTCAAGCTAGACCAGGTAGGATTATCCTCTCGGAAAATTTTAATTAGAATTTTCAGATTGTGTTTGTGGCTAAAAGAGGGATTAGGGATACATAACAGAAAAATGGAACAGAAAGCACAGAAAGTTTCTACATATTATCTCTTCTCCCTACACACAAGGTTTCCTATTATTAATAGCTTGAGTCACTGTGTTGCATTTGTTTTAAGTGATGAACCAATGATTATACATTATTATTTAGTAAAGTTTAAAATTTATATGAGAACTCACTCTTTTTGTTGTACATTTCTGTGCTTTTAAAATGACAACTTTCCCTGGATATATTCTTAATACTTTGGTCTTATTTAACACCTTCTGAATATTTCAATTCTCTTTCTCTTAGTATAGGCTGAATTGTTCATAACTGATAATGTTCATCATGAGCATTGGAAAGCTCTTGAGATATGTGTGACTACACCTGCATAATTATTATGGGAAAAAAAATTTTTATATCTGTACTTACGTTGTCTTACATACTTTCTATAACCTGATTTCTTTTATATGTTTATTTTTGAAACAATAGATATTTTGAAAAGTGATACATTTTAATTCCAACAAATAAGAAAATATCACATTGAACTCTTGAAAATAAAAAGTAATGACCATAGGTAACAAAATCTCATTGGACTCTACAAGGCCGTATGTCTTTTCAGCCCAGATAATGTAACTGCTCAGAACAAAAGGAAAACATAGCAAGAAAATCTCAGGTATTTTTAAATTCGGTTATTTTCTGTCATCCTGGGACTTTCTAATGACCCTAGACATTATAGTTTAAAATTCTAAATATCATTATTATTGAATCTGTTGTGAACTATTCAATCTGTTTGAAAGCACAGACAAATGAGGCCATCAGAACTTAAATGATTTCTATTCCACACAGTGATTTCAAAATGAATCACAGCTTACATTTGAGGATCTGAATAAAGAAGCAGTTGTCATCACAGACTCAGCATATAAACAGGGGGAAATGTGTTGCTGCACTTGAAATAATCTGATATAAAGAATTTATGATAGTGACAAAGAAAGAGGAAAACTAAGAATAGCGATTGCTTTGTGTAATTTTGGTTAACAAAGGAGTAGAAAGTACCTTGGAAACTCAGTTTATGGTAATTAAGAGAAAGCAGTTTCAAGTTATACCTTAAATTTTAGTGCTAGACTGTATCTAAAGACTTTGTGTTATGGAATCTGCAAATATCTTTCCCTGTGTTCTTTCCATTATCTGACATTGACATATTTTTAGTTCTTCAACTATAAATTATTAACAATTCACTTCTATATTTCACGGTCCTTCAAGAAACCCCTATGTGAGACAATGCTATTAAAATCCACATATTTCCAGACTTTCCCCATTTACCTCCACTCAATATCCGTGGTTTACCTTCTATCAACATCTATACCATTGCTTTTATTGTTGCCAAGTTATTAATGTTATGTTCTCTTTACTGTCAAATCTTCTGCATTTTTCCCTAGGTTGATTCTAGATGATGGAAAAAAATGACATTTATCTTATTGCTCTTATGCAATTATTTTTTACCCCGAGTAAAGTTCTGGGATTTTATTTTTTTCTGTATAGATAATATGCATAGATCTTTGGGGCACATGAAAGAGACTTTTTTTTTCTACTATCCAAACAACACTGATTCTTTTTCTCTTCCTTTTTTATATACTCTGATTTTTTGTTTGTTTGTTTTATAATTAGGCCACATTTTACATAATTTTATATTTGAATTCTTAATTTCTTTTAATATGTTTGTTCCTTTTGAGTTTTATGTTTTCATTAAATATTTAGTTTTTTTCCTTCCTTCAAATGTTTTCCATTTTTAAACCAGGTCTCTGTCTTGATAACTCTATCCTCTCATTCCTAAAACTTCATGTTCTCCTGGATGGGGCCACTGTTTTCTAGACTTCATACCTTTTTACTTATTTATTTTCATCCTCATTTTACTGAAAATAATCTCAAGTAATTACCTCAAAAAGGGTATAAATAAGAAAAATATTTTTAGAATGTTTCCATTTGATAATGTTTATTTTATATTTTCTCAATACATTACCTGAATATATACTTCTTATTTGCAAATGTTACACCAAAATTTCATAAAGATTTTGCTTTCTTGACTACCTCTTAATTTCCAAGAGCCCTATAGAGTTTTCTGCTCACTTTTCACATAACAGAATTCACATTTTAAGGACATCTTACTATAATATTTTGTGTGTATTTCTTAAAATTCTTTTTTAAAGTTCTCTTTTCTTTTCTAAATTACCCTTTTCATATCTTTTTCATGATGCTATGTCTTAATTTTTTAAATTATACATATTGATGTTCTGTTTATATAATTTTGCTATTGCAAGTCCTTTCATAGTTAAGGCATAAGAACAAAAGAGCTAATAGCTGTGCTACGGTATATTGCAAGTGGCACTTTTCTGCTAGGTATTGAAGAGTGACAATTGTTATTGTAAGAAGTGTGTATTTTGTCAGAACAATTGTCACATTAGAAAATGCTGGCAGGCAATGGTTTGTCAGGATGAGGTTAGTGCAAAGCCCAAAAGTGAAGTTTTTATTTGGTGGAACTAACTGCTACACTGAAAGATTTAGCTTTCCACAGAAAATGTATTCTTCTTCCCCCTTTGGCCAAGGAGTGCCCTGCATTTTGTTAAGGATTATTAAAAGACTGGCCATATTTTCAGTTAAGTCTCTCTGTTTAGCAGTCATACTAAACCCATATTTAATTTAGTATGTATGCAGTATGTAATTATCAGTAAACAACCCTCCTCCTCTTTGTTTTTGAAAAATTAGTTGCATATCTCATCTGCTGAAGATACTTTATTCCTGTGATTATCTTTGTACTTTCGGACTTTCCCTTTTGTTCTATTAGTTTTATATTTCAGATAGATTAACAGTGAGATACGGAGTAGGTCTACATGTAGATTAGTTTAAAATCATTTATTGATTTAAAAATGATCCTATTTAAATGAGCAATATATTATGAGATTTGATATATTTTGGATGATTCAACACACCACATAAAAAAATTCAGTTACAGAAAGTTCTGCTATTTGTTCTATATTCTTGTTTTCTGTTTTAGATATCTTTAACCACTGTCCTAGAAATCCATATTTTACTGTTATATCTATATTCTCCTATAGACAGTGAGGTCTTTAAAAATAGCAATAAGGTCTTACATTATTTTTTATTCTTTTCTAAGTCATACACAATGCCTCTGGTACTACATTAAACATTGAATTAATGAATTGAATTCCAGTATGCAAAAGTTTATTGATAGCTTTAGAAATATTTTAGATTGTTCAACAATGAATATTTCATGTATGTTGCCCTAAGCATTCAAATAAGTAGCATATAATTAAATATATAAACACATAGTGTCTAGATTAAAACTCTAGGAATACATAGGTAATATCCATAATCTATAGCTATATTTATATCTATTTCTATTTGTAATTATTTTTTTCAACTTCTATTTCTGATTTTGTTTGTCTTATGCAAGATAGAATGTATAGTTTTTCTTAGGTTGACCTAAAAGTCAAGAGACTCGTGTAATATTTTTATTTCAACAGCATCAGATGTCATGACTTACAATCTTCCAACTCATTTATATCTATAATATATGGAAAAGACACAAAGCTTTATTCCCATGTTTTACTCAGACTATAGAATATAGGTAACCACCCTTTGTATAAGTGTGAGAAGTAAAATTACCTCAGGTCTGGTATAAATCTCTTTTAACATTATGCTTGTTGTGGTCCAGAAACCTTGAGATATGCTAAATATTACTTTCCTCTTTAAACTTGAATTTTATTTATTTTTTATTTTTCTTATTTTTTTATTTCAGGATATTACAGGGATACAAATGTTTAGATTACATTTATTCCCTTTGCCCCACTTGAGTCAGAGCTTCCAGTTTGTCCATGACCCAGACGATGACCACCACACTCATTAGGTGTGTATATACCCATCCCTTCCTACTTCCTCTCACCTGCCCAACACCCAACGAATGTTACTACTATATGTGCACATAAATGTTGATAAGTTAATACCAATTTGATGGTGAGTATATGTGGTACTTGTTTTTCCATTCCTATGATATTTCACTCAGTAGAATGTGCTCCAGCTCTATCCAGGATAATACAAGGGGTGCTCCATCACCATTGTTTTTTGTGGCTAAGTAGAACTCCATGGTATATATATACCACATTTTATTAATCCACTCACATATTGATGGATACTTGGATTATTTCAACATCTTTGCAATTGTGAATTGTGCTGCTATAAACATTCTAGTGGAGATGTCTTTTTTATAGAATGTCTTTTGTTCTTTTGAGTAGATGCCCAGTAATGGGATTGCTGGATCAAATGGTTGTTTTACTTGTAGCCCTTTGAGGTATCTCCATATTACTTTCCACAGAGGTTGAACTAGTTTGCAGTCCCACCAGCAGTGTTTGAGTTTTTCTATCTCTCTGCATCCATGCCAACATTTATTGTTTTGGACTTTTTGATAAAGGCCATTCTCACTGTAGATAAGTAATATCTCTTTGTGGTTTTGATTTGTATTTCCCTGATGATCAGAGATGTTGAACATTTTTTCATATGTTTGTTGGCCATTAGTCTATCTTCTTTTGAAAAGTTTCTGTTCATGTCCTTTGCCCAGTTTTTGATAGAGTTGTTTGATTTTTTTCTTGATGTTTTTCCTGAGTTCTGTATAGATTCAAGTTATCAGTCCTTTATTGGTTGTGTAGCATGTGAATATTTTCTCCCATTCTGTAGGTTGTCTGTTTGCTCTCATGATAGTTTCCTTGGCTGTGTAGAAGCTTTTTAATTTGATCAGGTCCCATTTATTTATTTTTGTTGTTACTGTGACTGCCTTTGGGGTTTTCATAAATTCTTTACCTAGGTCAATGTCTGTAAGAGTTTTTCCAAAATTTTCTTCTAGGATTCTTATAGTTTCATGTGTTAGGTTTAAGTCTGTTATCCACTGTGAGTTGATTTATGTGATAGGTGAGAGATTTGGATCCTGTTTCAGTCTTCGGCATGTGGCTATCCAATTTTCCCAGCACCATATATTGAATAAGGACTCTCTTCCTCAGTGTATGTTTTGGTCTGCTTTGTCAAAGATTAGATGTTTGAGGATGTATGAGGATGTTTTTACATCTGGTTTCTCAGTTCTGTTCCATTGGTCTATGTCTCTATTACTGTGCCTGTCCAATGTTGTTTTAGTTACTATAGCCTTGTAATATAGCTTGAAGTCTGGTAAGTTGATGCCTCCCAATTTGTTCTTTTTGCTTAAGATTGCTTTTGCTATATGGCATCTTCTCTGGTTCCCTAAAAAAGGTAGAATTACTTTTTCTAGATCTTTGAAAAATGATGCAGGTATTTTAATAAACTTTACTTTTAAAACACATGATATATGTTTTCAAAACAGGGTTGCTTTTATGGATTTTAATAACCACACTTATTCATTATAGCCATAGTATTTGAGTATGCATGTAGGATGATAACAAAATGTTAAGCCTTTGTAAAATGTGGTATACAAAATGGCATCACTCTGATTCAAATCTCTAAAGTGGAGCCGGGAAGCCTTTCTAAGAAAGACTAACTGTGCAATCAACAACTTTGCAAAACATTAACTTACTATGAACCTTTGAATTGGGCTAAATTTCCATGACCTAACCATTCTAGAAAACAGCTAAATTTTGCCAGTGCTGCAACTCCTAAACAGCTACTACCAAAGAACTATGGACTCATGTACTAAGTTCAGTTACCTCCACAAATGAAAATTATTTCAAAAACATTGCATAATTAGCCTTGTCTGTTAGTCTTGAATTAGTCTGTTGAAAAAAAAAAAAAACACCTATTTTCCTCCCTGTCTCTACAGAACATAATTGGTTTGTAGCTGAATCTTTTTCTCCCAAATTGCAATTTCTGGAACTCCAATAAATGCCTTGTATTACTTCTTTTCGGTCTGGTCTTTCACTTCCTTTTGAGGCCAATTTGAAGACTTGACACCTTCAAATCAAGTAGATTTACAGTAATTTTCAATACAGATGTGTTTGAGACACATCTTCTGATTACAGAAATGAAAAAATAATTTTGTTATTGGAAATGGAGTGGATATTTGAAGCAATCCCATAGATGCGAGGACTGAACAGTGATCTTTTTTATTTTTTTGCTCAAAAAATTCCTTTCTAAGGGTGCCTGGTGAGTCATGCCTATAAATGATAAAATCTCAGTAAGCAGGGTTTTATGATGTGGTTTATTTTCCAATCTGATTCCAGTATAGCATCCCATAAAAGATAGAAGAACCTTATCTTAACTCAAGCATTCCTTTCAGCTGATTTCTAGTGTTTTTAAACAAAGCCTAGCTGAGGCAATTATCAACTAAAGAATCCCTAAATTCACCTATAACTTGTAAGCCCCCACTTTGAGATGCCCCCCCTTTTTTGGCCAAACCAATGTATGCCTTCAATGTATTGATTTATGAATTTATCTGTAATTCTTGTCTCCCTGAAATGCATAAAACCAAACTGTAACCCAGCCACAGTGAGTCCACTTGCTCAAGGCTTCTAGGGTGTGGCTTCAGGTATGGTCCTCAAATTTGGCTCAGAGTAAACCTCTTAAATTCTTTTACACAGTTTGTCTTCTTTTCAGTTGACACATATTTGAATATTCCAGAAGAGTTTTGTTAAAAGTTTTTTAATTCAGATTTCATGAGATAATGTGAGAATGATCTTTGTGTTGCATTTTTAGACCCCTGCAGCTCATTCTACTTACAGTCTAAAATCATGTTTCAGAAAGAAGATTGAGAATTTATAGTAATTTTTCTCTGTAAAATAAAATGATGACTAAAAACTGAGAGTAAAGTATAGGATGGTATTTAAGCTTGAAAACAATATTTTGTTGCCTAATTACATTTGTTTAATTACAGCACTGAAATTATGTAAAGGGGTAACATAATTATAGAAATTCTTTATGAAGAGTTTAATAAGCATACTGTTTCTTTGAAAAAACAGCAAAAGTTCTTGGCAGTATTTTCATTTTTTTAAGTCTTTTTATAAGACTGTAAAATGTCTTGCATTTTGGTAAGTGCTCATTATCTATTATCAAGTCCCCTTCATACCTAAGATGACACATGTAGATAAATTTGTTTTTATTATTAAAAGAAATAATTTGTGGCAAAATGCTAAAATTACATTTCTTAGATTCTTAATAGTGACATCATGTGTTTATATGTTTTGAAGAGCTAACATCTGAAGTAATAAAAAGGAGACGAAATAATCAGTTCCTAGGCCATTAAAGATGTGGATTCAAGGTCAAATCATGCTTTAGCTACTTAAGAATAAACCAAAGCTGGAGACTCAGGCTTTTAAGAGTCATTAAGTATTTAACAGTTATTTGCCAAAAGCCTCTGGCAATTTTATTTGCTACAAAGAACTTTGCTTCAGTGGCTCCACATAAAAACATCTTAGGAGTTTTGATTGATTTATTTAGGGTTACTTGGCATATTTAGAAAAAAATGGTAATACAATATCTGTGTCTAGATTATTGTTTGAATTTGTTTGATGGTACAATTATATTATAGCTTTAAGCAGTGGAAAATACACAAATAAACCCCGTAAGAGGGCATAATATAAGGTAGAATTTTCTTTATTGCATTGTTTTTTCATGTGGCTCATGACATTACAAATTTGATGTTAAAATGAATTAAAATTACTACTTTAAATTTGTCTTTGATGAAAAGTTGGCCTGTGAAGTTAACACCAAATATGAGCAAGGGTTGGAATAATTGGACACTTTTTATGAATCATTGAGTGTCTAACTAGGTAAAGTATCACTAGTGAAATGAATGCTGGCTCAACTGGAGGGCCCTGCTTACTTGGAAATCTCTGCCACAACAAAAAAAAATCAACAGAAACAGAACAATTGTACTTTTTCAAAACTGGTTGCATTCAGGGGAAGATTTACTAGGAAGAGCACTAGAGACTTTGACAATTCTACATAGTAACCAATAGTCTTCTGGGAATGATGAAATAAATAATGACATAAATAATATTCATGTCTCAGTAAAATCTAGTTGTATCTCGAATGACAAACATAAAATACTATGCTTAAATAATACCTCACAATTAACTTCAGATTGAAGTTTCAGTCTTACAAAATCACCCATGTAGTGGTCTTTGGCATTTTAATTTTACCTGTTAAGCTTGGCAAATGTACCCTTATTATATGCTATATAAATATTTAATAAATATATGATACTGTATGTCAACATATAATATTAATATGATATTTATACTATATATTTCATAGTTTTATATGCACTTTTTATTTTAATTAAGGCATATCAATTTTATTCTTATTCAAATGAAGGAATTATTTCATAATCTGGTTATAAAAAACAATTAAATATCTATCATTGGTTGTTCTTTTTGCCCCTTTCTTTTCATTGAAACTTAATATTTTCTAGCTTGAAATTTTAATTTTGCTTTAAATTGGATTATTGTAATAAACAATAAAAATATGATTTTTTAAATAATAAAATATGCTACCTCTTCATTAAGAAATATGAACACACAGTGACATGAATTAAGTGGGTCAAACTCATATATTTACAAAAATATTGAATTAAAACAATGACTAGTCCAAGTGAACCAGCATAAATATTGTTAATGATTAGATTATTTCATTCCATAGAGAAAACGACTGGTGCCATAGTCTCAGTTTGAATAGTTTTTTTGTTCTTTTCTTCTTCTTTTTAAACACTTAAGGTCACCACTGGAAATATGAGTCTATAAAAATAAGTAAAACCTGAACTTCAGTCAAAATAGTATTTTACTGATGGAAGTTCATTATGTACCCTACATCACATCCACAGTAAAGGAAGGCAGAAACGAAGCATTATCAAAAGAAGAGATAGGCTTTTTTCTTCTTTGTTGACATTTATTCTACTCAGAAGTTAATGTGAAAGTGCTCTGTGATCTTTAGTATCTTTCTTCCTAACAATAAAAAGAATTGCATAGGACATTGTCAAACCTAGTGGGCCAGAGTGGGGTGCATTGCTCTTATTCAGCGGATGGCTATCAGAATGCTTAGCATATGACAGGAGTTTAATTAATGATTCAAGAAGTTAAGAGTAACTGATATATTTAGGCATTTAAAACACAATGAATATGAAACAGAACTAATTATACATCTCCAGAATCTTACTGACGTTGAGTCTTAGTTCAATTGCCTTGGAATCTCCAGTTAACAGGATTTTCTGATTGTTTCCAACAGATATAAGCTCTCTGTGGATCCATCAAAGAAAATCTAAGCTGGACAATAAAGTAGGAAAAAAAAGTTTTACTCTGGAACTATTGCGATAGAAGAAAAGAGACCTTGGTACAGATCTGGCTCAATTCTGAAACAATATGGAAAGGTGGGTTTTATTGCCAAAAAACAGGTTGGAGTAGATCAAATAGTGGATGGAAAATTACTGAAAGAAATTTCGGGGGTAAAAGGGGATTTCTAAGCTGACTTGACAGGCTTTTTGCTGAAGGGAGGCCAGGGTGATCAGATATCACTTAGATGATGATGAGGAATTTAATTTGATATGGAAAGTGATCAGATATTAAAGGTTGGGGATTCTTAGCATGATTTTTGCTAAAATGGGGTGATGCAAAGACAAACATGAAAATCCAAAGGTCAAGGCCCACTTGAGTAGAAGATTCAAAGAAAACTGAAGTTTGGTGGAGAACTTTTGTCAGACTCATGGCACTTCATTAACAATGTTCTTACAATATTGGTCTCATCATAGTGAGAGGTTATTGTAGATCACTGGTTTTTAACAGGAGGCAATTTTGGCCCCTAGTGGACTTTTGGAAGTACCTGAAGATATTTTTGATTGTCATAACTGGGGATGCTACTGGTATCTATTAGGTAGCAGTCAACAATGCCACTAAATATCCTACAATGAACAGGACAGTCTCTCCTAAAAAAGAATTATCTATTTCAAAAAGTCAAAAGTGCTGACATTAAAAAACCTTGCAGTAGATCAAGAATTCTGTCCTACTGTCATGTTCTTAAATCTTTTCTCAGTGTGTGTTTCATATGAAGAATATTTTCCAAATTTTACACATCAGTGTAAGAGATGCTCAAGTCTACTAGAGGGAGCTCATGATTTTTAAATACTATCACACAATAAGATCAGTTAAGTACTCATTTAACTTATTTTGTTCTTTTATTATAAAAATCTTTTAATAAAATCTTTATAAAGGCATTTTATGGCTTTAACAAGGAAGACATGTGTTTCTCCCTCCTTAAAAAGTCTAGATATAAGTGAGCCAGTAAATATAATGGCTCCACGTCATCAATACAAGGTTTCCTAAATCTAAGGTAGTTTCTCTGGAGCTCTTCACTTCCATTCTATTGCAAGGAAAAAAAGGTAGGTGAGCACATTTGCATTTCCAATTAGAAACATAACCTAATAGCCTATTAGTCAGAACATGGGGCCAAGTGATCACACTAAGGCTGGAAAATGTTGTTTCTTGATAGAAGGCCATATGCAGAGTTCAAGTTCAGGAATTCTATAGTACTTATAAAAAAAGGTAGAATGAATATAGAACTAGCAATCTCTGTCAAGTAAAGTAAGGTAAAGTTTGAAAAATATGGAAAAAATATAAAATAACAGCTCAGTTTTAAGAATATTAAGTTCTAGGTTTTTCCCTCCTATTTAACAAACTACAACAGTAAGACATCCCAATGCTATTAAATATTTTATTATGAACAGCCTTTTATGAAAGTGAATGCTCTCCAAAAAATTAAGAGCTTTAATTACTACAAGGTGTTTCATTATGAACTTATGATATTATTTTCTTAACCATTAGTTTTTATGGACATATCTATAACTTCTTATGAATCACTGCTGCAAAAATCACAAATGAACATTTTATACAGATATGTGTCCACCTCTATAATTATTTTCTTAGGAGTGAATCCTAGAATTGGAATTTGTAGATCAAATGTTATGAGTGTTTTATAAAAATCTTAAGGCACACTAACAAATCGCCTTTCAGAATGGTTATAGAAATTTATACTCCACCAACAATATGTGAGGCTGTATATTTGACTAAATCTTTGCCAACAATTGTATTACTGCTAAAATAAAATCATTGCCAGATTTACAGACAATCTATTGCTTTCCCTTGTTTTTAAATTACATTTGTAAGTATTAGAATTAACATTTTAAGTATATTTATTGGTCATTACTACTGTATTTTAAATAATTATCTTTATCTTTCCACTCACTAGTTTTCAAACTGTATGATTAAAAAACATTACCTTTACTTAAAAATATTACAATGTCATTTAACTTAAGTCAATCAATAGGCCTCAAAGTCAACAACATATCTTTAAACTAGTTGCCACTTCTATTCATCTTTTTAAAATCTTTTTTTCCCAATTCCCGAAAATTTTCAGTAAATGAAGGAATTTATTTGGCACTAAAGTCATATCTGACTTTACTACTCTCTCATTAGGGTTCATTTCTGCACCTCGCCTTCCCTATTCCACACAAAAGATTACCCAAATTGCTCTAAAATAGGGAAAGTTTCTGGAGAAGCTAAGAGTCAAGAGACAGAGAAACTAAATTAATTCTGTTTAAAAATGGATGATTAAGTGATGATACAAAAATTGTGGTATCAAATCAAAGCAAGAGCAAAGCAGCATCAGTTTGGAAGCAAACCACTAGAAATCCTCATGGATATGCTCAATTTGCATTCATGAAATGTTAGGTATATGGGATTTGAAGGAAACAGAATGGCCTCAGATTTTATGGAATAGAAAAAGAAACATATCCTTAAGTCATAACTATCAATAATAGGTATTGTAGTAATTAGTAATTAGAGTCCTTTATGATTACTCTTTGTGCCAAATTGTTTCTCATTACTAATGTAAGATAAACCAACAATGTTTTAGTTTATTTATAGTACATAATACGTCCTGTACACATTCTACATGTGACAATAGAGTCACATGCTCTTAATAAGAACAATTTTACAGATAACTATGAGTATTATATACCATTTTACTATTATATACTTTATGCTCATTCATCATTTTTGGCTCTTTAAGGAATATTATTTTCTGGACTGTACAATAATCTCCAGATGAAGTGACATTTATAGAAACTTTAATTCATGCAAACTGTCAAGTGCAAGCACATTCAGAATTAAAACAGTCACATTTAGGTAAATTATTTAATAAAAAGCTATGAAAATAATATTTAAAATTATTATTTTAGTAAGAATCACTATGATAAAATAAATCAATTTTTATTTAGCATATTATGAAAATAATAGTGCTAACTAAATGCATATAAGCTTGAGGTCACTTTATCCCTTAAGGCTTTATTTTTTAGAACAGTTTTAGATTCACAGAAAAATTGAGAAGAAAGTACAGAGATATCCCATATACTTCCTGCCTGCACACATGGGTAACCTCCTTCATTGTCAACATCCTCCACCAGAATGGTACACTTGTTACAACTGATGTACCTACATTTATACATGTTATCACTCAAAGTCATAGCTTACATTAGGATCCTCTCTTGGTGTTGTACATTCTATGGGTTTGTAAAATGTATAATGACATATGTCCACTATTATCACATGGGATATTTTCACTGCTCTAAAAATGCTTTGTGCTCAGCCCATTCATTCTTCCCTCCCTACTAAGCCCAGACAACCACTGGTCTTTCAAAATTCTCTTAACATTTAACAATAAGAAAACAATCTGATTTTAAAATGGACCAAAGACCTTACCTGACACATCACCAAAGATATACTGATGGCAAATAAGCATATTAAAAGATATTTCCCATCATATGTCATCCAAAAATTACAAATTAAAAGAACAATGAGATATCACTACATACCTATTATAATGGCCAAAATCCATAACACTGAGAACACTAAATGGTGGTGAAGATGTGAAAAAACAAGAACTCTCATTTGATGCTCTTTGGAATGCAAAATGGCATAGCCACCTTGGAAGATAGTTTGGCAGTTTCTTACAAAAGTAAATATATTCTTAACCATAAGCTCTAGCAATTGCACTCCTTAGTATTTACCCAAAGGAATCGAAAACTTCTGTCTATAAAAAACCTTCACAAGGATATTTATAGCACCATTATTAATAAGTGTCAAAACTTGGAAGAAATCAAAATGCCCTTAAGTAGGTAAATGTGTAAATAAACCGTGGTACATCCATGATATGGAATATTACTAAGACCTTAAAAGAAATGACCTATCAATCCATAAAAAGATGTGGATGAATCTTAAGTGCATATTACTCAGTGAGAGAAGCCAATCTGAAAAGGACATATACTATATGATTCTAACTAAATGACAATTTGGGGAAAAGAAAACTATGGAGACTTTCTATGTTGAGAGAAAAAAAACGATTTTCGAATACCCATTTATTTGCAATTGGTATTCTGTAAAAGCTCAACTAAATATATATGACTAGGTTGATTTTTAGATTCTCTATTCTTTTCCTTCGATTTATTTACCTATTCTGTTTTTTTTTTCATTTCATAGATATTTTATTTGAGAAAAAAATTTTAATTTCAGCATATTACAGGGGTACAAACGTTTAGGTTACGTAAATTGCCCTTGCCCCACATAGTCAGAGCTCCAAGCCTGTCCATCCTGGGAAAACTGGATAGCCACCCGTAGAAGACTGAAACAGGGTCCGCACCTTTCACCGCTCACAAAGATCAACTCGTGGTGGATAACAGACTTAAACCTAAGGCATGAAACTATAAGAATTCTAGAAGAAAATGTTGGAAACACTCTTATTTATCTATTCTTTGCCAATGGCTTAACTAGTATAACATATCAGTGAATCCTAAACTCACATTGTTGTAAGTTTTTCAAGTTTATTCTTCTTTTTCAAAGAAGTTTTATTGTCTATTCTAGGTCCTTCGCATTCCATATAGAGTTTTAAAATTAGCTTGTCAAATTCTACAAAAAACCTTGACAGAATTTTGACTGTGGTTGAGTTGCTTCTATAGATTACTTTGAAGTGAATTGACATCTTAAAATACTGAGTCTGTCATGCTTCATAAGAGACATAGTAATTTTCAATTAAATGCATTTCTAAGTGTTTTAAGCTTTTTGATATTATTATATGTTATAAATTTCATCCTTTTTTGCTTTTATTTAGAAATACTGTTGATTTATACTACATATCTTTTTATCTAATTTCACATTTACAGAAAAGTTTCAAGGATTACAGAAAAAAGTGTTTATCCAGATTCACCAATTCCTTACATTTCCCCCATATGCTTTATGATACTATTATTTTTCTGAACCATTTGAGAGTAAGAGGAGATATTAATATCTTGTCACTTTATCCTTTAATAAGTATTCCTTAGTACAAAGCCATTATCTTACATGGTCACAGTATAATTATTAAAAGTGAGAATTATACCATAAATATAATATCTAATATCTAGATATTAGATATTATCTAATATCTAACTTTAGTCCATACTCACATTTTGTCAATTGTCTCATTAACGTCTTTAATGGCCCTTTATTTTCTTAGTCTAGGATCACACATTGCATTATTTACTTGCCAATCTTTTTTAGTCTCATTTAAATTATCTGTATTTTTTTTATCTTGACATATGAACGTTACAGGTATTTTGCAGAATGGCTGTCAATTTGATTTTTCTGATAATTCCTTATGATTGAATTCATGCTATCTATTTTTTGGCAGAAATACTACAGAAATGATGTTTTTCTCAAAGTATTATATAAACAAACACATGGTGTTGGCTTGTCACTACATTGTTATAGCTAAAATTAGATCACCTGTTTAAGATTGTGTCTGCCAAGTCTCCTCTCTGTAAAGTTAATATTTTTCCCCTGGTAATAGATACATTTTGTTGTGACATATTTCAAGACTCTAAATATGAGATATTTCAAGATATAGATATTATGTACTTATGAGCATGTAAATATCTGGTTCTTCATTAAATACTCACTAGTTTTAGCATCCACTGATATATTTCTAAATCCATTATTCTCTCTATCATCTGGTTGACATACTAAACTGACATGCTTTTGCTTTATTTCTTATTTATTTATATATTTATATTCAGGTAGACTCATAGATTTTTTACTTTAATGGATTATGGTTCATTATGATATTATTTATTTTACTTCCCTAATTGCCTCTGATTTGACTAGCAGGAATTCATCAATGTTTCTCATATTATTTTGATATGTTTCCTCATTCTTTGAGTGCTTACTTTAGTTTTTTAATAACATGATTTTCCAAGTTCATTTTATATTTTCCCTGACCAAGTTCTAGAATCACCCTTTTCTTTCATTATTGTAGTTTCTTTTAGTGGAAAATACAATTTAAGCAATAAAAATCTGAGACTCTGTGTACTCATAGCTATAGTATATTCTTGCTTCTACCTCTATGCAGTCAAATACAGCACAAAAATATGTTACTATTTTAATTTAAATATAATTTAGCAACAATTAAATACTATTTAAAATCTGTTTCTTGGTCATACTGGCCACATTTCAAATGCTCAGTAAACAAATGTGGCTAGTGCATGATGACCAGCACAGATAGAGAACATTTTGTCATCACAGGAAATTCAATTAGGTAATTCTATTCTATAACCACTCAGTGAAAAAAGATTGAAAATACATGCACACATATATAATGCATGTATATACAGGTTGAGCATCCCTAATTGAAAAATCTGAAATCTATAGTGCTCCAAAACCCGAAATTCTTAAGTGCTAAAATGATATCACAGTGAAAAGTTTCACCTCTGATAGTTCAATGCACTCAAACTTTATTTCAGCACAAAATTAGTTTAAAAAAATTTATAAATATCTTCAGACCAAGTTTATAAGATGTATATAAAACATAAATAAATTTCATGTTTAGAATTGTGTCCCATCTCCAAGATATCTCATTATGTTTATGCAAATACTCCATAATCCAAAAAATTCCGAAATCTGTAAGACTTCTGGTCCCAATCATTTCATATAAGGAATCATCAACCTGTTCATAATATAATATATGTAGAAGTATGATCTCAGAGCTCTTGCTATTACCTTAATTATATGGAACATTCTAATTTTTCCCTTTCAAAAGATTTAATTTGTATAACTGAAAGTGAAAATCCTGTTCCTTATTGTTCTCAACATGTTCCATATTTGTTTAAAATATAACAGAAACAGAAACTAGTTCAGAATTTCTCACCTCTACACAGCAAAGAGAAAACCCAATAATAGGAATTCAATATTTTTTAAATTCAATTTTCAATATTCAAAAGTTTTGAAATAAAGTTTGCATACACTGGGCTTCTCATTCTGGCCAATATAGAGTAAGCTTGCTATAGCCTGTCTTATCTGCTGATTCATTAAATGTTAAAAATAATAGTGCTATAAGTAAAAACTCTGGAGAGAAAAATCAACTATCCGAAGATTCAGAAAGTAAACAAATGGAGGCATCTGGTAAAAGGAAGACAGCACTTAAAGAAGTGATCTACATGAGAATTAACTTTGTTTTTAATTTTTCCATCATGATTTTTTTTCCTGAATGTGGTTCCCAGTGGCAGAGCTTTATAGTGACAGAGATGTAGGTGGCTAAAACTTTGGCATAAACTCTTCCTGGCTAGTCTTACCCTAGTCATAGAGCTGTATGACAGTACAGTATGAATGACTGAAACTCTGAGATAATCATTATGATGTTTTAGCTATAGGACTTGTAAAAATGTAGCCCTGTGGGCCACAGTGTGTGAGGAGTGCATCACAGATGACTAGAAAGCTGGAAAAGGAAATCTAATGAATGCAGACAAGCCCTAGGCTTATTCCCAAGGTATACATGTGTGGAACCAAAACAAATTAAAATAGTAAAGGCATTGAAAATTGGACTCAGTTTTAGACCACTGTCCAATTCTGAGTAAGCCCTGAGTCATATTTGTGTTAGGCAGATCCAAAACAGTGTAATAAAAGTATGAAAGAATGATTTAGAAGACAAGACAGAATTTGCATTCTAAAACCAACCATACTGAAACAAACAATAATAATAAAAAAAGAAAACAAAAATCTCTAGAAGATCACATCAAGACCCAGAGCTTACACAACATAGTATTCAAATTTTCCAGCATATTATCCAAAGATTCCTCAATATACACTCATTTGAAACCTGTAGACACTTCTCAAGGGGAAAACAATAAATAATTGATAATATGAGATGATCTATCTGTTGTAATTATCACATAAAGACTTTAAAGTAGCTATTATTAATATAACTACACTGCATTAGGTAAAAGTAAATGCATTGAAACAAATGACAAGATGCAAATTTTAGAACTAAATAATATAATTTCTGAAATTAAAAAACAATCTCTTATTAGGCTGAATAGCATGACAGAGATGATTGAGATATGAGACATTAAATATAAATTAAAAGTAATTATCCAATTTATAGAACTGAGAAAAAAATAAATGGAGCCCCAAGGACTTTGGAGAAATTATTGAAAGGTCTAATATTCATACCATTGGAGTCTATAAGGAGAGGAGAAAAAATGGGAGCAGAAAAATATTTAAATAATTGCCTGATATTTTCCAAATTTGATGAAATATATCATTTATAGACCTAAGAAGCTAGGTATATCACAAATAGATTAAACTCAAGAAAAAAAAAAAAAACACAGCCAGACACACCTTAATTAAACTGCTGATGGGATGAACGAAAAGCTGCCTCAAATTATGGCATCTTGGAAAGTGAAGCAGGGAGGCCATTTTCAACTTCCCTTAACATTTATTATCTGAAGTAGTCCATAAAGTGTTCCTGATTATACTCTGACATTTTTCCTCCCTTTTCTCCCAAAGACACTTCTGTGACACTCAAGTGTCACACAGGGATGCCAATAACAATTTGAACAAACAGGCCTTGCTAAGTTCCCTCAGTGTATTACTGGTAAATCATACCTTTTCTTTCTTCAACCATACTTCTGCATGACTTTCCTTAAGAATACACAGATTTCCCCATTTCTCTGGTTCTTTATTTTTGAAGACTCCTGTTTCACATAAAACATATTAAATTAACTTGTTAATTATGATGATGATGATTATGCAGAGTGTTTCTTTTATACTACTAAATACTCATACTGTGCCAAGAACAGTTTATCACTTAAACCGCACAAATTCTTATTTGTTATATATTGGTATCCCAATTTTGGAGATTACTTAAATGAGGTCCAGAAATGTCAAATTCTTCACCTGATTAACAGAATTAATGTCAGAGGAACTGTGATTCAATTACCAGTTCATATCTAAGATTTCAAAGACTAGAGTACTGATTTCACGGTGGTAATCCAATAAAGTGTTGTTTTAAGAGCTTGATATTTGAGATATAGACATGCTAATTACCTCAACTAATTCAGAGAATTAAGAAGTGAGAATCAACTGGGATTCAATTACTAGTTGATCTGCTCTGAAGATTAGGTGTCTGGAATGCATAGTGTGGACAGTTTTACAGTTTGTCTTTGACTTAATGCATACAGTTTTGTCATCTATATCATCTTCATCAGCAGAGTTGTCAGACATTGACACATATTGGGTACTATAATTTTGACTGAATATGTAATTGCTGAAGAAACAAAGCAGCTGAGTCATTAGTACTCATTGTTAAAGGAGAAGACATATTCTATGTTGAATTATTTTTCATCTCTTAAAATGTAAATTTGTTTTACTGATATCAGAAACTATCACCAATAGCAAAATATTACATATATGACCCAACATTAAAAATCAGAGTAACAATTAGAATTTGGTTAAACACAGACCTTCATACACTACTACCACTTCTATATGTAATATTACCTACAGCGGTAATAATACTTCCAATAACACTGAGTTTCTTTACCAGCTTGCTTTAATGATGATTCTAGTTTAAAATATAAACAATAGTCTCAACTTTAACTTTTACACTTTGGAAATTCATGATGTCTTCCCTTTATTGGAAGAATTCTGAATTTGAGACCCATCTTTATATGTATTTGAATTAATTACTTTCTCTGGAGGCTTGCTAATGTACAGCAAAAGTGAATTTATCTTGTACAATATAAAACCCTACAGTGGTATAGGCTTTTGGTGTTATAGTGTTATGGCAGCATAGATGAACATCTTTCAAGGAAAATGTTTGTACATCAAAGGTCTTTCCTTGGCATGATTCCAAAGGTAGAGAAATATTTTTGTTGGGGTTACATTCTGATAGGAGACAGATTCTTTCTGTTGTTTGCTGCACTCTAAGAACAACAAAAGAAAGAAAAAATTTTCTAAAAAAATATTTTAAGAAGGCAATGATTATGTGCTTTCACATTGACCGTATTGTGAACCTTAATGGGCAGAGAATAAGAGAAAATGAGCAACTTATGGGTATACCCTTTCCAAGTAACTATCTATAGCACAGGTTGATACATTTTTTTCTGTAAATGGCCAGATAGTAAGTATTTTTAGTCTATGTAGGCCATATGGTCCCTGACATAATTATTCAACTCGGCTTACCTGGTGCAAAAGCAGTCATTGACAATGGCCAAAATTGTGTTCCAGTGAAACTATTTATAAAAATAGGCTATGGATTGAGTTTGGCTCATGGGTCATAGTTGGCAACTGCTGATATAGATCATCTGCTTCCACCCACATTCTCTCAGAAGTTTCTGGGGTTGTCAGTTAAACAGCAACTTGGATCAGAACGTTGGGTCACTTTGTTCCAGCCCTGGAATGAATGTTGGCTATAGCAATGTTTATTGATGTATTTAAAGAATAAAGGTTCTCTCTTAACTGTCTGAACTCATCTATGTACCTATTTCTCTTTACTAGTGTTTTTGAAATTGCCTTTTCCGAGGGAAATTTTCTTTAAAGAGAGAAAGGAGGTACAAAATTGAAAAGATATTCTTTTTCAAGGTTATTCCATATAATATCAATCTGGGCTCATAAACAAGCGTATTCCTTTCTTGTCCTACACTGTGGTAAGCAAATCTAAAAGGGCCTTTGTGTTTTTTGATCACTGATTTTCTTTGAGTGAAAGGGTGAGATTGATATGCATGTATTTTGAAGTATTTTCAAATGAATTAAATATGATAGCATTTAAAAATTCCAAATATAATGTTTGATACACAGTCTTCCTTTTTAATATATAAATTTCTATCTTCCATCTGTTTCCTACTTTTCTCATCTTAAACATTTTTCTTTCTCCATGACTTTAAAGCTGTTTTAAATTTGATCTGCCCAACTGTGTTCTTGTTCTCTCTTTGTTCTTTTGTTTTTTGATTGTACATTAATTTAATAAATATTTGGAGAGGTTACTGTGCTTAAATGTATAACATTTTATCTTAATCCTCAATCATGTCATATCTGATTTTTCACATTAGTGTATATATGTAGATACTTACTTAAAATTGATATAATTTTTTCAACAATGCCATGCTTTGACATGATTTTGGAAAAATATTCTCCATTGGATTTTTAGTTATTAGTTGTATCATGAAATGATGCAATACACATAAATACACATGGTATAAATTCAAAGAACATAAAAGGTAAAGAAATCTCAAAATTAATATTTTTAAGATTCTTAATTTTTTTAAAGTAGCAAAACAATAAATTGTTTTTCCTCAAGGAAACAGACTAGAGGAAAAATTATAATTCAGTGTGTTGTCTGTAAGGTGGTACTGTTTCCACATTTGCCAATATAGTCATTATTTTTTGTTTTTGTAAAAATATGATTCCTCTCATCCAAATATCTAGAAAAACCAGCATTCATGCTGAAAAGATGTGTGTTAAAACACAGTTCTATTTTTGTTTATATTAGAAATAGATAGTCTCTTTCATACCCAATATTCATGTAATTTGCTAAATTTTATCTGATTGTTCTCAAGACTAACATGGTTTGTGAGTTGTTGGTGATAATAGAGGTTAACTATGTATGACCTTTTGTTTCTAAGCCTTAATTTCTCATTTCAAACTTGCTTCCTTTGAGGTTTCTATTTTAAAGGAATGAAGAAATTTATTATCACAGAACAGACATTTTCAATGTCCTTAATCCTCAGTATGACACATAGCTTTGTTGATCCTGTAGGATTTTTTCTGAGAAATTACTTTTTTTTTTTTAATGAGGAGTCAGACACACTTAAAATTTCAGTGTATTCAAGTCCTCCTTGAGGCTTGAAGGATGCATGCAATTATGCTAATGGAACCATCAAGTCGCTGTTGCTAAGAAAAAGCATGAGAGATATCTCAAGCCGCAGTAAGTTGACCTCTCCAGAATAAAAAATGAGAATTTTTTCTCATATTTTCCAAAGTAATTAGCAAGGATGGCAAGTCTCATGAATTTGATTTAAACCAAATGATACACTAAATTCAAATCCAATAAATCTTAATATACTCTTTAAGAGAATGGAATATATTGCTTCTATGCTCTAGTATGTAATATAAAGGAGAGCAGCATATGGTGCCTTGTTAGAAGCATTCCCTGGTGAGCTGCAATAATAGTCGACAGTGGGCAGAGGTTATTTACAGCAATAGCAAACATTAGGGACTTTCTCTTCTAGCTGTAGGGTAGCATACAGAGAATTTGAAAGCAGTCTACTACTTCATTTTAGTATCTTCTTTATAAAACATTATCAATTTATTATGCTGACAGTGGTCAAATTGTTGTTTTGTTTTGTTTCCAAATAAGAGTTTTAAAAAGTCATTCTATAAATCACCAGTGGATGGTGAAAAATGAAAGCTTATTATTGTTTATTCTCACGTTATTTGAATGTCCTTAAAAGAATTCAAATCTATAATTAGAGAATGGAATTGAAGTGAGTTTGGAGAACACAGTGTTTATCTAACAATTTGATCTCAATTATCTAATGATTTACTTTCAAGTGTATTCTATCAGTAAATATTGTATTCATACACTATTTTAATCTACTACATTGTCCCCATTCAATGTAAAAAGTAAACTGAAAGTTACCAGAATAGGAGATAGGTATGCTGAAGAACAAGCTCTTCCTTAAGGACTTAACGGTGCACCCCTGGAAAAATACCTTCATAAATCAAATTGATGCACCCAAATTGTTATGGTAACTCAGAGGTGAGACAGAGTATGTCTATTTGGAAACTTGGATGCAACGACCTTTGTGTTTGGCTTATAAATACATTGCAAAGTTAATCACAGATCTAGAATGATTTCATTGACATCTTTGAAAGGATAGGAGACTATAGGGCCAATACTGGTAATCATATCATCTTCCACATCATCTTCAACCATCTAATAGTTTTCAACCATGGAGTGAAGCCCCAAAATGCCAAATCTTAGATATACTGCAATTAAATTTACATTAAGGAGTTTATATTTAAGTAAGTTCAGATTTTATTAATTTACAATGCATAATACCCATGGTTATTTCCCTTATTTCTTTTTAATGAAGCAATGTAAATGGGAAAGATGTTCTAATTAAATTTTCTCAATAACCAAAACAATAAGAAATGCCCATAAATAAATAGATACATAATACCATAGAGATTTCAGGGGTGATAAAGTAAGTTATGTAAGTATTTGTTCATGACCAGTAGTGTTGATTATTGTTAGGGTGTGAAGTCCATACACCATACATGGGGTTGGGAGATGGGGGCAAGGGGAGAATCCTCAGACAGTGTTTAGGATAAACAAAAGTAAAAGTTTGTTTATTTTTCTGAGAAAGAGAGGGGTGGGGGAGGAAGAGTGACCATAACACACAGAGGGAGAAAAGAAATGTCAGGTGGTGAGGAAAGTTGCTTGGTGCTTTTAAAGGGTAAAAATACCTCTTTTTTCCCTCTCTGTTTCAGGGGACTGATAATACTGTGAAGCTACTGTTTTGGCTTTTTCTGTTTCTCACGCATCAGATTGATAGCATAAATTACTTCCTTCTTTCTTCTTGGTAGCGGGAAGCACCTGGTACCATCTCTTCTTGAGGAAGCAGGAAAAGTTCGCACTCCTACTGTCCACTCAGGAATTGAGAAAGAATAAACTCAGAGATAACAAGTTAGGTCACACATGTTTTAATTAAACAAAGGTAGCTGTGTTGTGAGTTTATTTCTCTTACTTTCTGTTTGGTAGTTTATTTTCCTTTGTTACATAGGTTTTAGTAAGACCACCTTTCAATTATGACTAAAAATGGGAATGTTTCTGGGGAAACACTATTTTTGTAAAAAATGCATAGTTTATTATTATATTTATAGGTTATAGAAAATAAAATAAATGCAAATATATTGACTAATTCATCACTTTTACAAAAATAATAAAAATATTATGAGTTAGGAAAAATCACTGTATCAATAGTAAATATTTCCATTTTCTTTTTATATTGAGATAAAGGCACAACTAATCATTTAAATTTTTGCTAATTTTCATGATCATTAGTGCTATACAATGCTCATTATAATTATGCCTGTAATTGTTTAGAGATTTGTTATTTTGTAAAATATGGATAATGAAGAGGGAAGGGATCCTATCCCAAAACATCTCAATGTTCTCCTTTCTCATCAAATCTATTTTCCTAGTCAATACTTCTTACACCTACAGTGCATGTATACACAGAGGTTGCAGCACATGAGGAAGAAGTTTTATATTCTAGTTGAGGCAACAAACAACTTTCTGGTACATATCTCCTCTGTTTCCAATTCCACATATATATTTAAGACGGGAACCCCTAAATGTACACTACTAATTACAAAATCTGGATAGTGGCATTAAATATTATATATTTTTTTATTTTTGTTTTTATAACTTCTAAAAATACATATATTACTTATAATTATATATTATAATATAATTATATTAATATATATAATTATATTAATATATATTAAATATATAATTATATATTTTATAATTAGTAAAATAAACAGAGTATAAATGTAATATAACTAGTTTTGATTAAAATCATATTTTAGAGAACAGAGCTTATACAAATTACTCAATGAAGACATGGAATTTTGAAATTCGTCGCATGATTAAATTCTAAAAACAACTTTAGTCTCCTGTTTTCTAACAATTATCAGCTACAGAATCATTTGATGATGTGAATATTTACATTCATACACCTCCTTATTTATATTTATTTGTCATTGCATGGTAAGCATGCATTATGAATAATTAGCCCTAGTAGTGTTTCAGAGACTGAGTCATACAATGCATTGACAGTGTTATCACAGTTCCAGTGAAGTCCTCCCTGAAGTTCTACTTCAAAGCACCTTTCTTATCAAATCCTGTAAAATTATTAGAGTCTTATATTTGACTTCTATTTTTTATATATCAAAAAATGACTAGCACTCTGGGAGGCCAAGGCGGGCGGATTGCTTGAGGTCAGGAGTTCGAAACCAGCCTGAGCAAGAGCGAGACCCCATCTCTACTATAAATAGAAAGAAATTAATTGGCCAACTAATATATGTAGACAAAATTAGCCAGGCATGGTGGCGCATGCCTGTAGTCCCAGCTACTCGGGAGGCTGAGGCAGCAGGATTGCTTGAGCCCAGGAATTTGAGGTTGCTGTGAACTAGGCTGACACCATGGCACTCACTCTAGTCTGGGCAACAAAGCAAAAGAATGTCTGGCAAGCTCACAATATGTTTGATGTGGTGCTGAGTATCTGTTTTCCTCAGTGTTGACAGGGACAGCCTGGTCTTACTGAGGTGATGTTTGCCAGGTCAATCTATATTCTGCAAGTTGCTTAAGATATTCTTGATGTTGATTAGGTATACTTCCAAGTCCATTAGTTCTTGAGAGCTATAGGTATATGTATATATTCCATATCTCTATGGAAAACCATTTTCAGGTAATTCTTATTTAATCCTCCTCTTAGCTCTTCTATCATCTTCTCCAACTAACACGTAAAAATAGATTCAATATATCCAGTAATATCCAACTATATATATTTACTAAAGATCTTTGATAGCTTACTAATGAATTGAAATATTACATTCACCACTGGACTTATTTCTTAAACACATTATTAATCATTGCTGTAATAATTGGTTCAGTGTGGATTGCAGAGGCAAAAGAAGAGGGTAAGGAGGAATAGAAACAATACAGATGCCAAGAGATAAAAAGCAGTTTTTTTTTTTTTTTTTTTTGCAATCACACAAGAGGAGGTTTATTTTCTGGCTAGCTAGGGTCCAAGCCCCAGAGCACCAACGCAGTGGCCACTCTCGCAGGCAAGGACCCCGACCGGAACAACGGAACAACGGCATGCCTTTTATCCCCATGGTGCACAAGCTGCGCACAAGCTGACTATGCATGGATCATGCGTTGACCTTTAAAATGATTGGTTGCCCACTATTGCCTTTTGAAATAATTGGCGGGTTGGTTGCCCTCTATTGCCTGATGGGCCAGTCGCCCGTGCTTCAGTGACCTCATCCCATAATTCCCCAGACAGTGGCGTAGCAAGCAAGCAATGACCAGAAGCAAAAGTTTGCGGTTAGCTCATTGCCCCACCCAAGTAAATTCCCCACAATTGGAAAAACTCCTCTGCCCTTCCTCTGTCCTACAAATTCCCCTGCCCTACATTCCCCCCTTTCTCTAGGTAGCAGACGAGCACTCCTGCTCGTCCTCAAGGTCTCTTAGGTGCTCTAGTTCTATAGCACTTGACCATAGCTGCTGATATTGTTGTTGCAATACTAGTAGCTGGACAGTGTTTATCCGTTCTTTCACAAAAGCTACTAGTCTATTAATTACACATGGCGCAAAAGTAAGGACAAAGATTAGCATAATCAGTGGGCCTAGTAGGGTGGATAGTAGCATTGTTAACCAGGGGGAACTGTTAAACCAAGACTCAAACCAACCTGCTTGCTGTTCATATTCTCGTTTGTGGCGGGCAAGCCCTTCCCTGACCTTAGCTATAGATTCTCTAACAACTCCCGTATGGTCTGCATAGAAACAACATTCTTCTTTGAGGGCAGCACACAGTCCTCCTTGCTGGAGGAATACTAGATCTAACTCCCTCCGGTTCTGGAGCACTACCTCGGATAGGGAGGTTAGTGACTTGAGTATTAAACCCTCTTTGCCGCATTGCCAGAGAAGAGATACTAGTTCCTGCTCCTATTGCCCCTAAGCCAAAAAGAGTAGCCAGAGTTATGGCTGTGAAGGGCTCTCTTTCTTTCAAAAATTAGGTTGGTGACTCTTCGCCCTACTATGCCCTCATACATTGTCTCCTCAGTGTGGTATATTATTTTTGGGAACACTAGCACTATTATACAGTAATCTTTAGACCCATGTAAGGTTATGGGGGTGGTTGGGGTTTGGGGCAGTAAGTACAGCTGTAGGTCTCTATCCCATTAGACCAAAAACACAACATCCCCAAAACACAACAACCAACCCCCACCGTGACCCGTCCATGTTTGTCACCCAGTTCAATCTTTAGATGCCACAACCCCAGTCCAAGTCTGGGTCAGCAGTCCCGGGCTCTCGCCGCCACAGGGGTCATTCTGGTCTTCAGAGGATTCTTCGGGTCTGCAGTTGTTTTCCACTGGTCCTGGCACCGCTCCTGGTCTTTTTTATTAACAGGTCTCACGTAGGAGTGGTGTATCCAGGTCACTACTATTTTATCGACCTTAAGAGTAGTGGGGGTAACAAGAATAATTTGATAGGGGCCCTTCCACCTCAGCTCGAGGGTTCTGCTGTTATGCCGTTTCACCCACACCCACTCCTCCCGCTGGTGTGGGTGAAACGGTGTCCGGCACCCTCCTCCTCAGGCCGGTAGATAGCACGGAGGGCCAGCCATACTTGACTGTGGACACGTTGCAGAGCCTGCACCGCTTGTAACACTTCTTTGGGATGTCCCGGAAGAGTCTCAGGGCTCATCCTAGGAACTACAGGAGGGGGTGTGCTGTACATGATTTCAAAAGGGGTTAAACCCAACTGATAAGGGGTGTTCCGGGCTCGGAACAGGGCGAAGGGAAGGAGGGTCACCCAGTCTCCGCCAGTCTCTAGGGCCAATTTAGTCAGGGTCTCCTTTATTATTCTATTTATTCGCTCTACCTGCCCAGAGCTCTGGGAATTATATGCACAATGTAATTTCCAATCTATCCCCATAGCCTGGGCCAGCCCTTGACTAACCTGACAGACAAACGCAGGTCCATTATCTGATCCTATCCCTTCCGGCAGTCCATACCTGGGGACTATTTCTTCTAATATTTTCTTAGCTACTGTCAAAGCTGTTTCTCCTTTCGTAGGGAAGGCTTCTACCCATCTGGAAAACGTATCTACCATGACCAGTAAATATCGGTACCCGTATTTTCTAGGCTTGACCTCTGTGAAATACACTTCCCAAAATAGTCCTGGCTGCCTCCTCCTTTCCCTTGTACCTGCGTGGGTCCCTCTGGTCCTCCCCGGCTGCATGACCTGACAGGCTTGGCAACTTTTGACGATGTCATCTGGAACCCGTCCTTGTGACTTGAACCTTAGTTGAGCAGTGTCCAGCAGTTGCAGCATCTTTCTCTTCCCTAGATGTGTGGTCTGATGCAGGTGTTCTAACAGGTGGCGTCCTAAGAGTTCTGGCACTATTAGGCGATGCCCTTCGTCCCGCAACCAGCCATCTTCACATAGCTGCTCTGAGGCCCAGACCTCATCTACACTGGAATAGTCCGGCAGAGGAGGCAACTGTCCCATGCCCGGGGGGTGGCAGGCTAAGGTGCAGGATGTTTGGCTGTGGAGTGCCTTCTGCAGCCTTCTTAGCTTCAGCGTCTGCTCTCCGATTGCCCCATGCTTCTACTGAATCCCTGCTCTGGTGTCCCGGGGTATGGACTACCGCCATTGCCTTTGGCAGCAAAACAGCCTCCAGTAAGTGGAGTATTTCAGGTTTGTGCTTAATTTCCTTTCCCTCTGCCGTGATGAAGCCCCTTTCCCTGTAGAGGGCCCTATGTATGTGCACAGTCCCAAAGGCATAGCGGCTGTCAGTGTACACCGTCAGCCTTTTTCCTCGGCCCAGCTAAGAGCCTCCGTCAGCGCTATTAGTTCTGCCTTCTGAGCAGATGTCCCTTGCGGAAGGCATGCCGCCCAGACAAGTTTACCTTGGTCATCTACTATGGCCGCCCCTGCGTACCTGTGTCCGTCCTGGATGAAACTGCTTCCGTCCGTGAACCAGGTCAGGTCGCTACCTGGAAGGGGGTGATCCTTCAAGTCTCTATGGGTCATCTGGATCTCGGCTAGGATCTCGAGGCAATCATGTTCAGGTGCGGCTGCATCGGGGGTTGGCAGAAGCGTAGCCGGATTCAAGGCGGCAGGGGTCCGGAACTCGATGCGGGGTGCGTCCAGCAAAAGTCCTTGGTAATGAGTCAGCCTCACATTTGTGATCCACCGTCCCAGTGGCTGCTTCAGAACCCCCTCTGTGGCGTGCGGGGTGGTGATCTGCAACCGCTGCCCTAGGGTGAGCTTATCAGCGTCTTTGACCAACAGGGCCGTGGCTTGCGATGATTCACAAGCACACTGGCCACCCCACCGCCACCGGATCTAGTTTTTTTTTTTTGACAAGTATGGCACCGGTCTCTTCCAGGGTCCCAGGGCCTGCGTGAGTACCCCCTTGACTATTCCCCTCTTCTCATCTATGAACAGGTGAAACTCTTTTGTAGGATCAGGGAGTGCTAGGGCCGGGGCTTCCAGAATGGCTGCCCTCAGGGCCTGAAAAGCTTCTTCTATTTGCACAGTCCACTCCCATGTTCGCCCCGCCCTACACCTTTCATAAAGAGGTGGAGCCTTTTCCGAAAACCCAAGGTCATCATGGAGGGCCTCCTTGAACAGGGTAGGCAAGTTTTTAAACACCTGGGGCAGTCTCGTCTACCTCAGCTGCCCATAAATTCCTCTGTCCTCGTCCTGCCACTCAAAGGCGAAAATCTCCTGGCTGCATGTCGCCACCGCCAGGCTAAAGAAGGCATCCTTTAGGTCTAGGACGGTATGCCAAGACAGTGTAGGAGAGAGAGAGCTCTGCAGAGTATAGGGGTTAGGGACTGTAGGGTGGATATCCAGGGCCCTTGCATTGACTTCCCTGAGGTCTTGCACAGGCCTATAGTCCTTACCCCCCTCCCAGGTTTCTTCACCGGCAATGGGGGTGTTCCAGGCCGATTGGCATTTCCGGAGAATCCCACTGTCCAGGAGTCTCTGAATGTGGGGCGTAATTCCCACTCTGGCTTCCTGGGACATGGGGTACTGTCTGACTCCGGCTGGCTCGGCTCCGGGTTTTAACTCTGAGTGACCCGGGGGCTGTTGATGAGATTGCTTTTATTATCAGTTATTATTACTCCCTCTTCTTCAAAATGAATTTGAGCCTTAAGCTTGGTAAGAATGTCTCTTCCCAGTAGCGGTGTGGGGCACTCAGGGATGACCATAAAGGCATGACTCACTTGTCCTGAACCCAAATCCAATCTCTGCCACGTGGTCCACCGATATAGTTTGGCTCCTATTGCCCCCTGCACCCAACTGGTCTTACTGGACAATTTTCCTGTGTCTTCCGTTAGTACCAAATGTTCTGCTCCTGTATCTATGAGAAAGCTGACTGGGTTCCCCTCCACTTGCAAAGTTACCCTAGGTTCAGGGAGGGGGACCGATCCCCGTCTTCCCTATTCATCTGTCACCTGTCCTGCAACCATGACTTCTTTAGGACCTCCAAGTCTTCGTCCCCCTTTCTTTTTGGGGCACTCTCGGGCCCAATGCCCATGCTCTTTGAAATTGGCACATTGATCTTTTTAGCCTCTCCCGCTGGGGCCTTTCCCTATCCTCTGACCCTATCTGCCCCCCTCTTGTGGTGGCTAGCAGGATTTTAGCCATCTCTCTGTTTGCTTTCTGTGCTTCCCCAGCTTGGAATTTTCTATATTCTATCCTGATCCTCTCTAACCTCTCTTCTGGCGTTTCTCTATTGTTATAGACCTTGTCCGCCACTTCTAACAGGTCCTGCAAAGTCTTCTCGCCCAATCTATCTATTCTCTGCACTTTGTGCCTAATGTCGGGGGCCGCCTGATTGACAAACGCCATCATAACAGCTGCCTTACTCTCCTCCATTGTGGGATCTATGGGGTGTACTGCCAGAAGGCCTCCATGATCCTCTCTAAGTATGCTGCTGGGCTCTCCGGCCCCTGACGAACATCTCCTACCTTGGCCAAATTGGTTGGCTTTGGCGCCACCATACGGAGACCGGCCATCAGAGTCTGGCGGTAGACCCGGAGACGCTCCCTACCTTCAGCCTCATTGTAGGCCCAAAACGGCCGTTCAAGGGGAAAAGTTTGGTCGATGGTTCACGGGTTTGTAGTAGGTCTGCTGTCCTCCCCCGCGCCTCCCCCTGAATCCTTTCTCTTCGACAACTGCTGGCAATCATCTCAGGTGGGCTGATGAGTAAAAAGAACAGAGTCTAAAAGATAAATTAGGTCTCTCAGATTCTTGGAGATTGGAGTCCGGCAACACTGGCGTCCCAACGGACCGCGGACCGCGTGCCCTCTCCTTTCTGACCTCTTTAACTGCCAGAACTTCTGCCTTTCCCCTCGGGGCAGGTAGTCGGGCCTTCAGCCAGGGTGGCAGGTCTAGAACCAATTCTTGCCGGACCACAATATAGGGGATCTGATCAGTGTGGCTGTGGTGGCCAAATACCACCCCTTTTACCTTTTCGATCAAGGAGGCATCAAATGAGCCCTCCCTGGGCCACCCCACTCCAAACGTGGGCCACTCGGCCTCACAAAGGGTAACAAACTTTCCCTTCTTGACCTCCAGGGACAGGTTGTGTGCCCTTGCCCTGACATCCTTAAAATGGCTCACCAGGATGGACAACGGCGTTGTTAGAGCCTGTCCCATGGCTAGTCAATAATAGGCAGATGTGCAAACTGATATTCCGCAGTTGGGGCACTGGGGACAAGGATCTGAATCCCTAGCCTTTCACTCCCTACGGAGGTAATGGCCGTGCCCCTCCCACACTAGCCACTCCTGGCACGGGCAGCAGGAGATACACTGTGTGTTGCCAGCCCATGTAGGGGAATACTCACCTGGAGGTTCTAGTCGCCCCTGCGGATCTTTTCTTGGGTCCCCTGATTCCACAGCCCCAGCCCTAAAACCCATGCAACCCTGATGGGTTCTCGGGCTGAAACCATAGAACCCAGAGACTCCAACAAGCCAACGAGAGATATCACACTCACTCACACACATACAGAAAGCCGGCGACAAACAAAGCAGACAACAGACAAGTAGACAGTGAGGTAAACACACAGCCTAACCTGGTCCGGACCTACTCCCCGGTATCCTCCTGACCGAGCCCTTGGCTACAAGGTCAGCTCTGGAGTCCCAACGGGGCCAGAGGACGTCTCCGCCTGGCTCCGACCGGCGACCCACCAGCACGTCCGCCTAGGTCCTGTGCCGGCATCCTGATCCAGGGTCCTGCAAGGGGATTCCGCGTCCCTTGCCCAACACCATACCTGGCTAGTCCGGGGGTGGATTTTCACACTCCTCCCTCAGCCCTGAATTCTATCCGGTAGTCTGTGGGGAAGGCAAATCCTGGACGAGCCCCCAAATGTTAGGGACTGACCTTCCACAGCCCCACCGGACAGAAAAGCAGAGACATCGAGGATGCAATCACGCAAGAGGAGGTTTATTTTCTGGCTAGCCAGGGTCCAAGCCCCAGAGCACCAACTCAGTGGCCACTCTCGTAGGCAAGGACCAAAAAGCAGTTTTTAATTTGTGTAAAATGTGTCTTTAAAGGACCACATAGAGCAAAGAAAGCCACATAAATATGGATTACTGACACTTTATGTATGCACATTTAAAAATTTAAAGAGTATTGTGAATAAAAGGTTGTTCTAAATTTTAAAAAAACTGTGAATTCAGTTCAGATTGTATTATTTTAGATATTATCTATATGAACAAGAGAGAAAGTAGGGAATAATGTATGAGAGAAAATGGAGCTGTGTTTTGGTTTTTAAACTGGTACTATTACTACTTTATGTAGACTGGTTTTAGACCCTTAAATGAGGGAAGAAGTCTGTAACTATGGACCTCACATGTTAGCACCTTCTCTAACCAACTGAGCTATTTATATCATTCCAAAAGTAGGTGTGGGATGTTAGAAGAGACACTGGAACAAGAAGACAGGACTAACTAAAAAAAGAAAATGATTCACAATTTAGGAGCTAAAGATACACCTGAGAGTTAATTATTAACTTCAGAAATTTCTTGAAAAGCTATTCCTTTAACATTTTCAATATACAAATATTATAGTTATTACCTCTATAGCTTATATATAAAATGAGAATAATAATATTGTGCCACAAGGTTTTTTTAAGTGATTTAATAACATGAGCTCAAGTTAAGCACTCAACAATATTAACTGTTACTATTTGAGTTACACAGATAAAAATGCTGATAGGGTTGCAATTAGTTTAGAAAATTATATCCATTTTAAAAAGGAGCCAGTATGAATTTTTAGAAATAAATTGTCTTATGAAAGGTATAGCAATATAACTGTGGTTATTTTAATAGGTGAATATGCTAGAATAGTATTTTTAAAATCTCCTTTCAATAATGCAAATTAAATGGATTTCAATGTCTCATTATAAACATATATAATAACTTTTACCTGTATAATGAAAAATCCATTTATATCTGTGGGTTTTAATACTCAAATATTATAGCTATGCATAATTGAACACAGTTTTAAAACTCTTACATCAGAAACAAAAATCATGTCAGCTACTGTTCTAAAGTCAGGACACAATTCTGTCCCACTCTTTTGGGTTCCATTTTGAGAGCAATTCATTTTTCTGGTGACATTACTGTTAAAATAACCAGATAAAAGGAAGAAGTACAAGAGGTCATGGCAGATTTGCAGCCAAATGTTCTTTCTTGCTGTTTCCCTCAACTAATCCTGAATCTTGGGAGGGGTGACATTTCTAACCCCAGAGCTGTTTTTGGACCACCTGTCATTTCTCTAATAGTAGTAATAATAAAAATAATTTAAATAGAACAGCCATCATTTACTACTGTTTGCCATGCTGATCTCTTCTACATACCACTTTTCATTTAATCCTCACAGTATGTTGAGTTAGATATGATCATTACTATTTTACTAATGAGGATCCTAAGGCTCATAAAAATATGAGCAACTCACCCAAGGTCCTATAGCAAGTAATTGGCAGAGATATAATTTAAATTTAAGTTTGTCTATCAATAAAGCTTGTGCTCTTACCAACTGAGTTATGCTACAGTGGTTGCAAAATGCACCGAGTAGTGAGGACTACCATGTGACAGTTCCCTTTATCTCTAATAGTAACCAAAGACACTGATTAAAATAAAAGCAGGCTTAGTGTAGGGAGTTTATTGCTGGTTATTCCCTTCTGTTTCATTTTACTAGAAAATTTCCAATTTGTGTTTAGAAATAAAAATAGTCCATATTTTTCATCCTCATAACTTGTATCCATGCTTTAAAACATAAAACAAATTATTGGATTATAAGAGAAATATAAAACATGCAATGTATTATATAGAGACTGAAAATAAAATTAATAGAAAAGGGGAATACATTCCAAAGCTTACTATAATTACAAACAACCCTATTAAAAAGTGAGCAAAAGAAATGAATAGAGGTTTTTCAAAGGAAGACAGACAGATGGCAAAGAAACATATGAAGAAATGCTCAACATCACTAATCTTTAGGGAAATGCAAATTAAAACTATAGTGAGATATCATCTTGCCCCTGTCAGAATGGTTATTACTAAAAAGGCAAAAACAATAGATGCTGGAGAGGATGCAGAGAGAAAGGAAAGCTTACACACTACTGGTGGGACTGCAAATTTGTACAACATCTATGGAAAACGGTATGGAGATTCCGCAAAGAAAATAGATGTAGACTTACTATTTCAGCAATACCAATACTGGGTATCTGTCCAAAGGAAAAAAAGTCATTTTATAAATAAGACCCCTGCACTCGAATGTTTATTGCAGCACAATTCATAATCGAAAGGATGTGGAATCAACCTAAGTGTCCATCAATTCTTGAGTGGATTAAGAAAATGTGATGTGTGTGTGTGTGTGTGTGTGTGTGTATTTAATTTATATATATATACCATGCAGTACTACTCAGCCATAAAAAGGAATGGGATAATGTCTTTTACATCAACTTGGATGGAATTGAAGACCATTATCCTAAGTAAAATACCTCAGGAATGGAAAAACAAACACCACATGTATTCACTAATAATTGGAAACTAATCGATGGTCACACTCAGGTACAAAGAGATGTTAAAATCATAGGAAACAGACAAGGGGGAGGAGGGAAGACAAGAGGGTAAAAACCTACAGATTGGGTACAATGAACACTATTTGGGTGATGGGCACACGAAAAGCCCCAACTTAAGCATTATAAAAAGTTTCCATGTAACAAAAACATTTGTACTCCCTTAATATTTTGAAATTAAAAGAAAACAAATGAGTAAACAAAATTTAAATTTAACTATGGATCCATAGTATATTGTTCTCATCCAAAAAGTAATTGGGATTTCTTATCTTATAAAGGAGTTATTATTATACTCTTTAAGGTGGAACAGTAGGAACTGAATATTATAGAAACAGGTTCTTAGGTAAGATTTTATAGTAAGTCATAAAATAATGAGAATACATATCATCCAATCAATTTTAATCTGCCATGAATTAGTTATTAAAAAGGTTTATTAGTACCTACCTACTCAATATATTTTAAATTAAAAATAATAAACATATTTATAAATGTTTCTTGGTGATTATAATATATATGGCAAAATAATTTTTCTTTATTTATGAACATATGATATCAGATTATTTTGAATCCATTTTTCCTGGACATATCCAGGACATAGAAATTTAAGGATTTAAACATCTTTTTATGGGAAATAGTGAGGCAGAAATAATACTATTTTTTAGGCTAGTTATTTTTAAATCCTCTTTCTCAATTAATAATATATGACTATAAGATTACTCTTAATAACTTCAGGATAAATCAAATACCATAAACTTATTTTACATAATAACCAAATTAAATTATAGTTTATAGTTTCTTTTTCTTAGTCCTTCTGCCTTCTAATAGGCTTTGTTGTATAAAAAACAAATCAAAATTATTATATTTATAAAATAACCCAATTTACTTTCATTGTATTTTTATTCCAGAGTTCCATTTCAATTTTTTGATAATTAACCCAAATAAAAATGCAATACAATTTAAGATATTAGAACCAAAATGTCAGAATTTCAGTATACATATCACAGATTTTTGCATGTGTTTATGTACATGCATTATAATTCTGTGCAAAAGAGAAGAAATTAGGATTCTATGAACTATATAATATATGTAGTTGGAGTTGAATATTGTATACTAGGAATTATAGAGATAAATTTAACTATGTTCAGTATTCTAATTTTAGCCTAACCTGTGACTCTTCTAAGAAATCTTATGTGTACGATAGGAGAGTCAGGATGAATTCAATTCATATAAAATCTTTCCTTTTAAAAAATTTATTTTAAAAAATAAAATATTAATGAGGAAGCAGAAAGGATGATTATTTTATAATTCTTAATAAACATTTTATACATGAAGTTTGATTAAAACAATATGTTAAAATTATGTACTAAATATTAATCAAAATCAACATATAGAAAATAATTATATTAATTACATGCAATGATAGTGGACAGATTTAGATCACTTACATGGTCTCTTACAATAATTTGGGGAAAATTCTGAGCATAGAATAATGTTTGCTATTCAGATATGTTATTATTCCCCTGAATCAGGAGTAGAAGTAGTTAGAGAATGAAAATAAAAATAGATACAACAGAATTGCTAAAAATAACTTATGGGAAAAGGTATATATTTCCAATTCTACAAATCAATTGACACAGCTTTAGTATACTTGAATATTCACAGATCATTTATCCTGTAGAAGAGAATCTGTGTTATTGGAGGTACATTTGAGGAGATTCTAGTATTGAATGGAATGATGAAACTTATTGTAAATGATGCTGCTGCTAATCAGATAAGACTGTGTCCAGTGGAATTGGAAGGAATCCACTCAATGTGCTTAACAGGAAATGAGAAAACCTTCTTGAAGTAATGTGATTACCTGATGAGATGTAGCAGGATATGATAGGAGTCTATAGTACCTGGAAGATTCAATGTTACCCCCTGGAAGAGAAAATTTTTCCTGAGAGATGTAGCAGTACAAAATGGGAGCGGAAACATCTGGTGGAAATAGCAACAGAGACTTATAGGCAATTAGCAATACTTAATCAGCTTTTATTGAAATATGCTGTGTAACAACTTCTGAAATCTTAGTGGTTTTACAACAGTAAACATCTTTTCTTATCAACATGAAACATATGCTGAGGGTTGACTGTGGCTCTGCTACAGACTGTATCTTCTCACTTTGACACCTAGATTGAAAAAGCACTATCTTCTAAGGTGTGTCATTCTAATGACTGTGGTAGAAGTATAAGAAACTGAACTGACAAAGGTAATCATTATAAAACCTTTTTTTGGACCTGTTAAAAGTCACATCTAAGAAGCAATAATAATAAGTGTAAGGCCAAGCCAACTAATGATATGGGAAAGTATAAAAAATGCATAGCAAGAAAATGAGATTACAATCCTCCTACAGAAGAGGAAACATGTAATTATGAATAAGAATACCATTTAACCATAGGAGTCTTCCTTTTACCCCCTTAAATATCTCCTAAAAGAATTTTGGAAAAAAAAAAATATATATATATATTCCCTAAATTTTAGGTTAAAAACTAAAATTTTTTATTATAAAAGCTTACTTACATAAATTATAAAATTTAATTCAGAATGAAGTCAGCATTTTAAAACTAAATTGACTCTAATCTTTCATACACAGCCCTATGGATCTTTAACACAGAAGAAAGTAAAAATTCAGCTCTGGAGTTTGGATTTCAAACAGATAGTGAAACCTTTTACAGGCAGCAACATACAACTATATAGGCAATCAAAACTTCAATGATGGTGACTCCAAAAGAATTATACAAAAAGGAAAACCCTTTAAAATAAAAGCTTATGAACATTTTTCAATCTTATACTCAAGTATCATTGAATCACAAAGTACATTGTCACTGAGGAATTTAATGAAGCCTATGCTGGTATAGCCAAATTTCCCAATGTAAAAGAGAAACAAATGAGTAAGAGTTTTTCTACTGTATAACAATAGTGTACACAAGATCCATGGCCAATATCATACTGAATAGGGAAAAATTGAAACCATTCCCACTTTGAACCGGAACTAGACAAGGATGCCCACTATCTCCTCTTCTATTCAACATAGTGCTCGAAGTCCTAGATATAACAATCAGGCAAGAAAGGGGTATTAAGGGCACCCAAGTGAGGGCGGATGAGATCAAACTGTCGCTCTTCACCAATGATATGATATGATATCCAGAAAACTCCATGGATTCACCCAAGAGACTCCTAGATTTGACAAATGAATTTGGTAAAGTCTCAGGTTACAAAATCAATATACACAAATTAGAGGCATTCCTATAAGCCAAGAGCCATCAAGCTGAAACTCAAATCAAAAATATAATATCTTTTACTAGTGCCACAAAAAAATTAAATATCTAGGAATATATTTAATGAAAGACACGAAAGACTTATACAAGGAGAACTATGAAATGCTAAAAAAAGAAATTGTTGAAGATGTAAACAGATGGAAAAATCTACCCTGTTCATGGATTGGTAGAATCAATATCGTTTAAAATATCAATGTTACCTAAAGTGATCTACAGAATAAATGCAGTCCCCATCAAAGTACCATCATCATTCTTTACAGATCTAGAAAAAAATAATTCTTCACTTTGTATGGAACCAGAAAAAACCTCATATAGCCAAAGCAATCTTAAGTAAAAAGAACAAACTGGAAGGCATCAGTCTTCCTGACTTCAAGCTGTACTATAAAGCAATAATAATTAAATCATCCTGGTACTGGCATAAGAACAGAGGCATTGATCTTTGGAATACGACTGAGATTCCAGAGATGAAACCATCGGCATATGGTCGCCTAATTTTTGATAAAGCAGACAAAAATATACATTGGGGAAAAGAATCTCTTTTCAATAAATGGTACTGGGGAAACTGGATAGCTATATGCAGAAGAATGAATCAGGATCCCTACCTCTTACCTGTCACAAAAATCCACTCAAGATGGATAACAGACTTAAACCTAAGGCATGAAACCTTAAGAATCCTAGAAGAAGATGTTGGGAAAACTCTTTCAGACATCAGCCTAGGCAAAGAATTCTTGGAGAAGACCCCCAAAGCAATCACTGCAGCAACAAAAATAAACAAATGGATCTGATCAAATTAAAAAGCTTCTGCACAGCCAAGGAAACTATCACTAGAGCAATAGACAACCTACAGAATGGGAGAAAATATTTGCTCTCTACACTTCCGATAAAGGTTTGATAACAAGAATCTATCTAGAACTCAAAAGAATTAACAAGAAAAAAATCAAACAACACCATCAAAAAACAGGCAACAGAAATGAAGAGAAACTTTTCAAAAGAAAACAGAATAATGACCAGCAAACATATAAAAAATGCTCAATGTCTCTAATCATTAGAGAAATGCAAATCAAAACCACAATGAGATATCACCTAATGCCAGAGAGATTGGCCTGTATCAAGAAATCCCAAAACAACAAATGCTAGTGAAGATGTGGAGACACAGGGATGCTCTTACACTGCTAGTAGGACTGCAAATTAGTGCAACCTTTGTGGAAAAGAATTTGGAGATACCTCAAAGATCTAAAAATAGAAATACCATTCAATCCTGCAATAGCATTATTAGGCATCTACTCAAAACAGCATAAGACATTCTATTATAAAGATATCTGAACCTGAATGTTTATGGAAGCATAATTTACTATTGCAAGGATGTGGAAACAACCCAAGTGCCCATCAATTCATGAGTAGATTATTAAAATTTGGTATATATTTACAATGGAATATTACTCAATTCTAAGAAACAACAGTGATCCTGCACTGCTTATATTATCCTGGATTAAGCCTAAGCCCATTATCCAAAGTGAGGTGACATATGATCAGAAAAATGGGCTCAACTTGTACTTGTCATCAAATTTGTTCTGACTGATTAACACTATGGTGCTCAATGGTGATGGTGTTCACCAGGAATTCAGGGGTTGGGGGGGTAGACCCACATCTGAAGGATGAGATGAGCATTGTGGAGGGGAAGGGCATACCTCTAATCCTTGCTAGGGAGAGTCAAAGACATAAAATGCAATCAAAATGTTTGTACTTTCATATTATCTTGAAATAAAATAAAAATGAAAAAAAACAATAGTGTACACAAGAAATAATGTTCACATATCGGGAACAAAATTAGATGACTACAACTTATATTTTATGCATTTGAACTCAATATTTTAAAAGATATTTCGATATATAGGTATAACTATTTTTATTTTTTATTATTTCAGAATATTATGGGGGTACAAATTCTTTGGTTACATAAACTGCCTCTGCACTGCCTGAGTCAGAGCTACAAGCATGTCCATACCCCAGATAGCATGGAGTGCATTTGTTAGGTGTGAGTTTATCCTTCCTCTCCTCCCTTCTCCCACCTGAGAAACATTTGATGAATGTTACTACCATATGTGTGCATACATTTTGATCGATTAGTAACAATTAAATATTGAGTACAAGTGATGTTTATTTTTCCACATTTGTGATACATATTTTTACCTTATTAAAAGAAACACTTTTTTCCTCAAAAAATGTTAATGTGTCAAAGTTTCAATTTTTATTTATGTGTTTATTCATTTTGCTTAAGCATGTATAATAATGCATTTATCTGTCAATGTTGTGCTGTGTGGCTAAGGTACAGGACATTTAATTTCATATGAGTTCACTGACTGTTCTTTTTTCTGTCAAACTACCTTCTTCTTTTCAATAGCTATAATAATGAGTTTTCTTAAATTAGTTTGGAAATTTATGTACTTGCAGAGTAATGTGAGTGTAGAAGCCTTCAAGAGATGAATGATTTTTTTCCTAATCTATTTTCCAAATATATTACATAAATGTCAAAATATAAAAACTTGAAAGAATAATATAACAAATCCCTGCAAATGCATCATATCCTATAGATTTAAAAATTGTTGATGTTTTGCCACACTTGCTCTAGATTATTCAACCATGCCCACAGTAGTATCTTTTGTTATTACTAATAATGCTCCAGTGAATAGCCTTAAGTTAGTTTTAGTTTCTTAATAAGAAAAGTGAATCTATCCTTTAATAAAACATTTTTAGTATCATTATTTAAAAATCTATAAATAATAATTATAAGAAATTTATTAAAGGAACATTTATAAAAAATATGTCAATGACAGTAAATGAAATATTGACAGTTCCAATTATGTTTTCATAATTTTAAAAATTGGTTTAGTAGGCTTCTTCATTTATATCAATTATAAGTAAAGAAACTTAATAATTTGGTATTTAGGTATACATGAATAGATATCGATATTTTTGTATATAGGTATATTTATGAACAGTTAAACATTCAACTGGCCAAATATATTTCTATATTCATGTTAGCAATATCCTGACCAAATATTACTTAATGCAAGTACCGAAAGTCAAGGAAAATGTACTTAAAATTCTCACAGAGATTTTTTTGTAGGAGTAAATATTTGTGGCCAGTAACCTATGGGTTCCAAATTAATTCCAGATTGGTGCAGCCTGACAAGTAGCAAAGAAACTAATAACAGATAATATCCAAACATAACATTAAATCAAACCTTTAAAATTCTACAACTAAATATCTTCTAGGTTTCATTAAATATTGAACATTTGTCAGACATTATGTTCCATTTATTCAATAAAAAAAAACTGATTAAATCATGCATTTTCCTGACGATAATTTATGCATTACATTTTTGTCATTTTTGGAAACCTAATACACTTATGGAAATTGTAGTAATATTAGCAATAAAATATTTTTAACTATATTGTGTTTACTAAAACATATTTTTTAAATTCTTTATTGATTTCTTCTGTTTCCCTTCTGAGTATACTTATTAAATTAAAACTTTCATTTTACTTACTTTATAAACAGATGCTCAAGTCAAAAAGTGGCATTTATGTATCTAAGTATATATTTCTAGAAGTTTTATTTGGTAAGAGGTCTATCTGATGGAAGAGATTATAATAAAGAACACCTCTATCATAAAATACCTATCATTAATGTGTAAGTGTAATGAATGTTTAAATACTTTTAATCATAATGTACCTATCATAATTGAACATGATTAGCTACTATTTTATTTGAGTCTTTCATGATGATCAACTTTTTCATGATGTTTTAATTCTTTTATTAAAGAATAAATTGGTTGATTCAGTTTATAGCATTATTTCTCCTCTGGGAAAAATTTAAAATGTGGAACATGAAGGGTATCTATTTTGTGATGTTTTCCTTCTTTAAGTAGAATTTATTATCAATCATCTTTGTCATAACAATTCATAATGAAGTTATAATCCAATCAGTTTATAAATAAATGTGTGAGAGCTTTATGTATTCACTGAGAAAATATTTAATATAAAATAAAAGCAAAACATTTGTGTTAAGGAGTCATGCATATGCTTAGGGCATGAGTCTTTGGTAAAACAATTGTTTTTCTAGAATAATCTTATGTATTAATTGTGTAAGACTCTCATTTTGAAAAATATTCAACTTAACTTGCACATGCTTCACTTTTATTTACTTTCATGGTGAATTGCTTTTGGTGTGTTACTATAAAGGAAGCTTAAAAAGTTATTTAGGTAAATACAAAACTATCTGTAAGTAAACATTCCAGGATTGAATCATTTATATGACAAGATTTACATTTCAAGAAGAAATTAATAAATATGAGTCATTTCATTTTTTTCCCATGAAAATTGAAAAATATTAATGGGAGCAGTTTTATCAATTTAACAACTCATCCTTTTAATTATACATATAACTGAATAATATATATTTTATTTAATATATTTATTTTTCATTATTGTGGGTACATAATAGTTGTATGGGTACATTTGGCATTTTGATACAGGTATGCAATGTTAATTAATAAAATTAGGTAGTAAAATGAGGTATCTCTCACCTCAGGCATTTATCATTTCTTTGTCTTAGGAACATTCTAATTCTACTTTTTTAGTTATTTTAAAGTATATCCTAACTTATTCTGGATTATAGTCACTTTGTTGTGCTATCAAATATTATTCATTCTATCTAACTACATTTTTGTACTCCTTAACTATCTTTACTTTAACCTCTTCTCCCACATCCCCTTCCTAGCTTCTGGTAACCATCATTTTACTTTCTGACTCCATGATATCAATTGTTTTTAATATTTAGCTCCTGCATATGAGTCAGAGCATGTAAGATTTGTCTTTCTGCACTTGGCTTATTTCACTTAACATAACGTTCTCCAGTTCCATCCACGTTGTTGTAAATGGCAGGATTTTATTTTTATGGCTATATATTTCATTGGAACCCATTTCTATATAATATGCCATTATGTACCACTATTTCCTTATCCATTTCCTTACCCTTTCCTTATTCATTGACGGATACTTAGGTTGATTTCCAATGTTGGTTATTGTGACTAGTACTACAATAAACATGAGAATGCAGATATCTTTTTGACATACTGAATTCTCTTTCTTTGAGTAAATACCTAGCAGTGAGATTGCTAGGTCATATGGTAGTTCTATGTTTAGTTTTCTGAGGCGCCTCCATGCTCTTCTATATTTTTCTTGCACTAATTTACATTCCCACCAAAGGTGTGCAAAGTTTCTCCTTTCTCCACATCCATGCCAGCATTTGTTATTGCCTGACTTTTTGATAAAAGCCATTTTAACCAAGTTAGAAGATATCTCACTGTAAATTTGATTTGCATTTCTCTTATGAATAATAATGTTGAACATTTTTTCATATATCTGTTAGATATTTGTATGTCTTCTTTTGAGAAATGATTATTCAGATCTTTGCCCATTTTTAAATAAGATTATTTGATATGTTCCTACTGAGTTGTTGGAACTCCTTATATATTCTAGTTATTAATCCTTTGTCAGATAGGTAGTTTGCTAATATTTTCTCCCATTATGTGGCTTGTCTCTTCACTTGGTTGATTATATCCTCTGTTGTACAAAAGTTTTTAGCTTGACGTCATCCTATTTGTCCAATTTTGCTTTGGTTGCCTGTGTTCTGGGGGTATTACTCAAGAAGTTCTTGCCCAGACCCATGCCCTAAAGCATATTTCTTTTAGTAGTTTCATAGTGTCAGGTCTTAGATTTAAGTCTTTAATCCATTTTCATATGACTTTTGTGTTTGGTGAGAGGTAAGGGTCTAGTTTCATTTTTCCGCATATGGGTATCCAATTTTCCCGGCACCATTTATTGAAGAGATCATACTTTCTCCACTGTATTTTCCTGGCACCTTTGTTGCAATAAGATCATTATAGATGTGTGTATTTATTTCTGGGTTCTTGATTCTGTTTCCTTGGTATATGTGTTTTTCTTTACACCAGTACCATGTTATTTTGTTTACTACAGCTCTGTAGTATAATTTATAGTCAGGTCATGTGATTCCTCCAGTTTTATTCTTTTTTTTCACAGGATGACTTTGACTATTCTGTGTATTTTGTGGTTTCATATAAATTTTAAGATTATTTTTCTACTTTTTTGAAGAATATCATTGGTATTTTGATAGGAACTGGATTCAATTTGTAGATTGCTTTGGGTAGTATGGATTCTTTAAGCAACATTGATTCTTCAAATTCATGACAATGGAATCTTTCCAGTTTTTATCTGCTTTTCAATTTCTTTCATCCACATTTCATCAATATTTTATAGTTTTCATTATAAAGATCTTTCACTTCTTTCTCAAATTTATTACAAGATATTTTACTTTATTTGGAGCTACTGCATATAGGATTATTTTCTTGACTTTTAATTTCACATTGTTTGCATTATCATATAGAAATACTATTGATTTTTGTATGTTGATTTTGTATCCTGAAACCACTGAATTTACTTATCATTTCTAATATATTTTCAGATAGTATTTAGATTTCTCTTGCTATAAGGTCATATCATCTGCAAACAATAATAATTTCAGTTCTCCTTTTCCAATTTAGGTGTCCTTTATTTCATTCTCTTGTCTTACTGCTCTAGCTAGCACTTCCAGTACTATGTTGAATAACAATGTTATAGTACTGGAAGTGTTCCAGAACTTGTCTTGTTCCAGACCTTAGAGGACAGGCTTTCTGTTTTTCCACATTCAGTGTGATACTTGCTATGAGTCTGTCATATGTGGCTTTTATCATGTTGAGGTAAGTTCCTTGTACATCCAGTTTTTTGACAGTTTTTATCATTAAGGGGTGTTGAATTTTATCAAATGTTTTTCAGCATAAATTGATATGATCATATGGATTTTGCCCTTCCTTCTGTTGGTATGATGTATCATATTGATTGATTTGCATGTGTTAAACCATCTCTGTATCCCTGGTATAAATGCAACTTGATCATCATGAATAATCTTTTTAATGTGTTGTTGAATTTGGTTTGCTAGTATTTTGTTGAAGATTTTTACATCTGTGTCCATCAGAGATATTTGCCCATCATTTTCTATTTTGTTGTATCTTTTTCTCGTTTTGGCATCAAGGTGATACAGGCCTTGTAGAATAAGTTTTGGCATAGTCCCTCCTCTTTGACTTTTTGGAATAGTTTAAATAGTATTGATACTAATCCTTCTTTGATTGCTTTGTAGATTTCAGCAGTGAAGCAATAAGGTCCTGGGCTTTTCTTTGATGGAAGACTTTTTAAATTAGTTCTTCTATATCATTAATCATTATTGATTTATTCAGGTGTTATAATTTTTTCTGGTTCATATATATCTAGGAATTTATGCATTTTGTCTAGGTTTTTCAATTTATTGGTATATAGTTCCTCTATAGTCTCTAATGATCCTTTGAATTTCTGCAGTATCAGTTGTAATATCTCCTTTTTCATCTCTGATTTTATTTATTTAGATATTCTCTTTTTTTGATTAGTCTATCTTGAGGTATATCAATTTCAATTTTGTTTATCTTTTCAAAAAACAGCTTTCTGTCTTACTGATTTTTTGTATTTATTTTTTGTTTCAATTTCATTCATTTAAGTTCACATCTTTATTATTTATTTTCTTTTACTGATTTTGAGTTTGGTCTGCTCTTGTTTTTCTAGTTTTTTGAGATGCATTGTTAGGTCATTTATTTGAAGCTTGTCTAATTTTTTGTGTAGGTATTTATTGCTATAAACTATCCTCTTATTGCTGCTTTTAATATATCCCATGGGTATTAACATGTTGTATTTTAATTTTCATTTGTTTTGAAAAATTTTTTAATTTCCTTTTTAATCTATTCATTGACCCACTGGTTGTTTGGGAGAATATTGTTTAATTTCCATGTATTTGTATGTTTTCCAAAGTTTCTCTTTCTGTTTATTTCTAGTTTTATCCCATTGTGGTCAGGGAAAATACTTGATATGATACTTTTTTAATTTTTAAGATATATTTTGTGGCCTAACATATGATCTATCTTTGAGAATGGTCCAAGAGCTGAGGAGAGGAATTTGTGTTCTGTAGCTGTTGAATGAAACATTCTGTAAATACCTATTAGGTACATTTGGTTTATAGCACAGATTAAATCCAAAATTTCTTTGTTTATTTTCTGTCTGCATAATTTGTCCAATACTGAAAATGGAGTGTTTAAGTCTCCAAGGGTTAATTTATTGGGGTCTATCTCTCTCTTTGGCTCTGATAATATTTCCTTTATATATTTGGGTACCCCAGTGTTGGGTTTATATACATTTAAAATTGTTATGTCCTCTTGTTGAATTCATCCCTTTATCATTATATAATGACTTTCTTTGTCTCTTTTTTATTAATTTATTTTATTTTTTAATTTTTTTTATTTCAGGAAATTATGAGGGTACAAACATTTTGTTTACATGTTTTGACTTTGCCACATCCCAACCATGATTTGAGACGTGCCCTTCCCCCCTCTATCCCCAAAGAATATTACTGCTGCGTGAGTACCTTAGTATTGATCAGTCAGTGCCAGTTTGGTGGCGAGTACATGTGGTGCCTATTCTTTCATTCTTGTGATGTCTCACTTCAGAGAATGGGCTCAAGCTCTATCCAGGAAAATATAAGAGGTGCTAGATCACTCATTGTTATAATTGAGTAGTGTTCCATTGTATACACATATCATATTTTATTAATTTACTCATGGATTGATGGGCACTTGGGCTGTTTCCACATCCTTGCTATGTGAATTGTGCTGACATAAACATTCAAGTGCAGATGTCTTTATTATAGAATGAGTTTTGTTCCTTTGGGTAGATGCCTAATAGTGCTATTGCTGGATCAAATGGTAGTTCTACTTGTAGTAGCTCTTTGAGGTATCTCCAAATTCTTTTCCTCAGAGGCTGCACCAATTTGCAGTCCCACCAGCAGTGTAAGAGTGTTCCTATCTCTCCACGTCCTCACCAGCATTTGTTGTTTTGGAATTTCTTGATACAGGCCAGTCTTACTGGAGTTAGGTGATATCTCATTGTGGTTTTGATTTGCATTTCCCTAATCATTAAAGATGTTGAGCATTTTTTTTTATATGTTTACTGGCCATTATTCTGTCTTCTTTTGAAAAGTTTCTGGTCATCATTGCCTCATTTATTGATGGGGTTATTTGATTTTTTTCTTGTTGATTTTTTTTTTTTTTTTTTTAGTTCTAGATAGATCCTTGTTACCAATCCTTTATTGGATATGTAGAGAGAAAATATTTTCTCTGTCTGTTTATACATTTTTGTCGTGAAATATATTTCAAAAGTATAAATACTCTTGCCCCCCCCCTTTTTTTTGGTTTCCATTTGAATGGAATATCTTTTTTCCATCCCTGTAAGTTTATGTGTACTTTTATAAACGAAGTGGGTTTCTTATAGACAGCATACAAGATTTTTTTTTAATCCATTCAGGCAACCAAATCATTAGGTTGGAGAGTTTAGTACATTCAAATTCAATGCTATTATTGCCAGGTAATGACTTACTACTGCCATGTTGTTATTTCATATCTGGTTGTTTTGTGATTGTCTCTTTCTTTCCTCCTTATGTTGTGTCTTCGTTTGTTAAAACTGATTTTCTCTGGTAATATGTTTTAATTTCGTGCTTTTTATTTTTGCTTATCTGTTATAAATATTTTGATTTGAAGCTACCATAAGGTTTGTAGAAAACATTATTAACCAATTATTTTAGACATATGACAACTCTACTTACAAACAAACAAGCAAAGAGAATGCTAACAAATTTTTTATACTTACTCTGTCCCCTCCACTTTTGGAGGGGACAGAGATAGATGTACCACATCTATCTCTCAACAAGTTGTAGTAGTTATTTTGATAAGTTTGTTTTTTAGTCTTCCTATTCAAGATATAAGTGGTTTATACACTACAATTACAGCGAGAGTGTATTATGTACTTGAGTACCAACTATTGCCAGTGAGTTTACCTTTAGATAATTTTTGATTGTTTGTTAACTACCTATTCTTTTATATTGAAGAACTTCTTTTAGTATTTCTTGCAGGGGTTGTCTAGTTTTGATGAAATCCCTCAGTTTCTGTTTGTCTGGGAAAGCCTTTATTTTTTCTCAATGTTTGAAGAATACTTTTGCAGGATATAATGTGGTAGGGCTAAAGATTTTTTTCTTCATCACTTTGAATATGTCATGCCTTTCTCTTCTGATCTGTATGCTTTGCACTAATAGTTCAGTGGAACTATATAAAGGAGCTCCTTTATGTGTTATTTTTTTTCTTGCTTCCCTTAGGACCTTTTTAAGAAATTTTTTATCTGTGATCTTCAGGACCATGATTAGTCTTTAAGTTAGTCTTTTTTGGATTAAAGTTTCTTACTGTTCTGTGATTTTCTTATACCCGAATGTTGATATTTTTCTTTAGGTTTGGAAATTTCTATGTCATGAATATTTCTTTGAATAAGCTTCTACATCAATCCATCTCTTTCTATCTCCACTTTGAGGACAACAACTCTTAGATTTGCCCTTCTGGGGGTCTTTTTTAGTCATTTTTCTTTTAATTCTTTATTCTTTTTATTCTGACTGTATTTTCAAATAACATGTCTGCAAGCTCACTAATTCTTTCTTCTGCTTTATCAATTTTACTGTTGAGAAACTCTGATACACTTCTCTGTTTATCAATTGAATTCTTAAGCTGAAGAATTTTTGCCTTTTTATTATTTTAATATTTGTTACATTTCTCTGATAGGCTTCTGAATTTCTTCTTTGTGTTGTCTTAAACTTTACTGAGCTTCTTCAGAACAGCTATTAAATTTTTTGTCAGAAAGATTACATATTTCCATCAGTCTGGGATTGGTCACTGGTACCTTGTTTAGTTTATTTGGTAAGATGTTTTCCTGGATGTTCTTAATGCTGTGGATGTTTGTAGATGTCTGGGCATTAAAGCATTGGGTACTGATTTAATTTACATCTTTCTAGTCTGGACTTGTTTGAACCTAGTGTTCTTGAGAAAGTTTTCCAGATATTCAAAAGAAATTGAATGTTGTGATCTAAGTCTTTGGGCACTACAGCCATAGTAGACTGGAAACAGCCCATGCCCAGTAATGCTTTGATTCTTATAGACTTTCTAAGACTCTTGCAGACTTGTCGGCATTACCACCAAGGTAATACCTTGGAGGTCTAGAGTAAGATATAGAAGAATTCCCTGAATTGGCAGGCAAAGTCTCTCACTCTCTTTCCTCATTCTCTGCTAGGCATCTGGAGTTGGTGGAGGAGTGATGTGGGCACTCCCTAGTGGCCACCACAACTAGGACTATGCTGGGTCACACCTGAAGCCAGCCTAGTCTTACCCAAAGCCTGCGGTGACTGTTTCATGGCGAACTCTGATGTTTATTCAAAACCCAAGTGCTCTTTATTGAGTGAGTGGTGAATCCTGCTAGGAGTGGGTCTTTCCCTTCAGGGCAGTGTGCTTTCTTCTGGTCCAGGGTGAGTCTAGATATACCATCCAGGAATTGAGGCCTATAATCATGGGCTTTAGGAGTTTACTGGGTACTTTATTTTATGGTGGCTGAACTGCAACCCAAGTTGCAAAGCAAAGTTCTCTAAACTCTTCCCTTGCCTTTCCCAAGTGGAAGAATATTCTCCCTAAGCCACACTGCCTATAGTTGGGGCAGGGGTAACACACCCACTGTCTTGGCCACTGCCACTGGTGTCTCATTGGGTCATATATCCTTCAAGTCAACTGTCTCCAAGCCAGCACAGTCACAGAATTTCCCAAAGACTGCAACCTTCATAGCCTGACTGCCTTATGAATTTATTCCAGGCCCCAGGCCACTTTTTGTCAGCCAGTTATGGTGCTATCTGGAACTCATGATTCGGGGTAGAGGATCTCTCTCTGGACAGGCTGGTCTAAAGTGTCCCTCCATGGACTCTGGCAGAATTCTCCCCGTGCTTTGTTCCTCTGTGACAGACTGGCCCTGATTCTTAATGCAAAGTGCCACAATCACTTCACTTTCCTTGCTCCGGGCATATAGATTCTCTCTCCACTGGCTCAGCTCTGCCTGGGGATGAGGGAAGGATAATGTATATAATGAAAGGCTATCTTTTCTGGCCTCTTAAGTGTCTCTTTCCTTGATACAATGTTAAAGCCAAGTACTGTGATCACTCACCTAATTTTTGTTTCTTCTGAAGGTGCTTGCTAGTGTGGATAGTCGCTGAATTTGTTATTCATGTGGAGCGATGATCACTGGAGTTTTCTGTTTAGCCATCTTTCTGTGGCACCTCCTTTATTTAATATTTGATAGTATTTCTATATATCCAAAAGGAACACTGACAAGTAAATGCTTTTATGATTTCAAAAATTTTAATGTGAATTAATTCCGAAACATTTTCCTGAAAAAAAAATGAGTAATGTAAAATCTCTATTTGTGGGGACTATGACTAGTAATCTTATAACCAAGAACAACTGGCATGGTGATTGCTGAGTAGCATGAATTCAAGCAAGGATTCAAGAAATGAAAATGTTCTTATCATTGGAGAAAAGAGTAAAACCCTAATCCCAGGAAGAACACTTTTATACATTGAAATCTCCTTTTTATAATTTCCTTTCTTGAGAGGCAAGTTCTCTCTGGGAATGAGGCTTAAAGTTTTTTGAAAAGTCAAATATAGCAAAGAAAATATTATTTTCTCTTATCATATTTTCTACTTGTATAAATAAACTCTCTGACCATGGTGGGCTTAATTTTTTTCTTACTTTTTCTGCCTTTCATATTATCTTGATAAAATGCTCTGCATCTTTAAGAACTATCACAAAATATTCCAATTTTATGCTGAAGATAATAATATTTATTCAATGTTTTGTAAACCTAAAGAAAGTAAAAATGAAGGCCATGTGTTCAGCCAATAAGTAGAAACTTGCACATAACTGTCATTTACTTATAATTAAGCCAAAATATTTGACCATGTATGGCAATGTAAAGTTTCAGTAAAAGTGTACTAGTTACTGCATATATCTACATGTCAGAATTGCATTTTTTATTTATTATCAGACTAAATTTCTTGATATATCATAAAAATAGGTCATACATATGATTTATACATAATATTTTTTCAGCAGATTCTATTATCAAATAGCTATTCAAAAATTAACTATAAACTTAAAAACTATGTATCTGAAAACTAACCCACCAAATTTCTTAAAAAAATGGTTGGAGGAAAGAGATTTTGGAATAACCTTACAAAAGAGAATTTTTATTAAAAGAAAGAGATTTTAAACTTGACAAAAACAGTGATTCAGCTCTTAATATATGCCAGACATGTTACAGTGAGTTTACATAAATTTCTCATTTTTACGATTTGTGATGTGTTTCATTCAATTCCCTCAAGAAAAAACCTAGGAGATAGGTAATATTATCTCCATTTTTCAGATGAACAAAAAATAAAGCTTTAAAAATTGCATGCCTCTTCCCTAAGATCTCATAGCACCAACTCTCAAAAGCAGAATCCTCCCATCAGCACAATGGCAGAATGCGTGCTTTTATTTAACATTTGTGCACTACTAGATGTTTAACTGCTGAATTATTCAGTCAGGTTTTCCAGAGAAACAGATCGCACATTTTATATATATATATATGTGTGTGTGTGTGTGTGTGTGTGTGTGTGTGTATACACACATATATACGCACACATAATATATATATGTGTACATATATATGTGTATACACACATATGAATATATACACATATACATATATATGTGTATATATGTATGTATATGTATATATACATATATATGTATATGTGTATATATCCATATGTGTGTATACACATATATATGTACACATATGTATATTATGTGTGTACATATATGTGTGTATATATACACACACACACATATATATATTTAAAATGTACGATCTGTTTCTCTGGAAACAGATCTCTCTCTCTCTCTCTCTCTCTCTATATATATATATATATATATATATATATATATATATATAATTTATTGTAAGGAATTAGCCCACACAATCATGAAGTTAGTGAAGTTCCAAGATCTTCCACATGTAAGCTGGAGACCCAGGAAAGCTGGTGGTGTCGTTCCAGTTTGAGTCCAAAGGCCTGAGAATCAAGAGAACTGATGGTGTAAGTTCCAGTCTGAGGGCAGGAGAAGATTCTATCTTCTTTCTAATCAAGTTGAAACATAAAATTAACCGTCAGAAATCCAACTCTTTTCAACTTGAGGCCCATATGCACCTCTATAAACCATAGTTAATCTGCAACTAAAATAACAAAGTCATAATTCTATCTAACATCATATAATTATTTAGCATGTAATACAAAAATGTCCTAGCCTTTTCCCTTGAAGAGGAAGCAATATCTGATGTATGATTTGCATTTTTCTCTCCCATTCCATACGTTATTTCTTCACTCTCTTTATTGTTTCTTTTGAAAACAGAAGTTTTTAGTTTGATGTAATTTTATGTTTATTTTTGCTTGTGTTGCTTGTGCTTTTGGTATCCTATCAAAAGAAATTGTTTCCCAGACCAATGCCCAGAAGCTTTAATTATGTTTTCTTTTAGTATTTTTACAGTTCCAGATCTTACTTATAAGTCTTTAATTCATTTTGAGTTGATTTTTGTATATGGTATAAATATTCAATTTCATTCTTCTGCAAGTAGATACCAGTTGTGCCCCACCATTTATTGAAGATATTGTCTTTTCTCTACCGTGCATTCTTAACACTTTTGTTCATGATCAATTGACAATAAATGTATGAGTATTTATTTTTTGACTCTCTATTTTTGTTCTCTTGATCTGTATGCCAGTTTTTATGCCAGTAAAATGTTGTGTGGAGCCATTTGTTTTATTTATTTATTTATGCATATATTTATTTATTTGGGCTTTGGTCATTACAGAGATAAGCAGAGATCTGTTCTACTTATTTAATGTATTTGACCTTTAAAGAAAACATGTACTCATGCTTCTGCCAGAATTTCTTATTTTGTCACCACTGAGGCCAGCTCATCTTTGTCTTGGCTCTCCTGAAAGATGATTCTCAAACACTGTGTGAGGATTATTTTTGAGGTCAAATCTCAGGAAGCAGGAGTGAGGGTGTAGGGAGACTGAGACAGAAGAGGAGGAAGAGCTAATTTACAGGTGTCTTCAGGAATAATTAGAGCCTAAATATGTAATCTCACTTCCATTTGATGATGTGGTGCTGCTGTGCACACCCAACTTTATGAATTTGTGGCTTGGATAACATCTAGTTCATTATGAGCAACTAAGTTTGCATAGTAACTTGGTGGCCCATGGTTAAACATTTAGCCTCTGCTTATGCCTAGTAGCAGGTCAAGTGTTGTTTCTCAAAAGGAGAGTAGTTATCTACTCTTTGTGGAGGATGTCAGGGATTTGATTTAAAACCCTAAGGACTTACTCTACAATTCACCTACAGCACACACCAAAAGCTTCAAAAACATCCCTGTCTGCCCCTGATACTTCAAGTAAGCTCAGATCTGCTATGCTACATCTTATTGTCCAACTGGTAGAGCAGCTTACACATCTGCCTGGATCTGTTGCAGAGCTTTCTCTTGTTCTGAGTCTCACTGAAGACTACCAGCTTTTTTGGGTTACTCAATAAATGGGTCAGAGTAACACACTCAAATAAAAAATACATTCCATCAAAAATTCATAGAATTTTGAATTCAAGAATTTTGAATTAATAGAAATTTGAAATTCATAGAATTTTGAATTCAAGAATTCACAGGTCTTGTGACTATTTTTTGATGGTAGGAAGGGTCATATACAACAACTTACCTTTTGCTTTGGAAAGATATCTTGACATGCTCCAGTGTCAGTACTGAAAGCTGTTTTAGTCTGTTCAGGCTGCTCTAACAAAATCCCATAGACTGGGCAGCCTAAATAATTGCCATTTATTTTTCACAGTTCTGGAGACTAGGAAGTCCAAGATTAAGGTGTTAGTAGATTCAAATGCTGGTGAGGGCCTACTTCCTGGCTTTCAGATAGCTGCCTTCTTGCTGTGTTATTAAATGGCCTTTACTCCATGTATGCATTGGAGAGATAATCAGAGAAGAAGCAAGCCCTCTGGTGTCTCTTATAAGTACACTAATTTTATCATGACTATCCTACTCTCATCACCTTATCTAAGCTTAATCATCTCCCAACAGCCCCATCTGCAAATATCATCACATTTGGGATTAGAGCTTCAACATATATAGTGGGTTATTAAGTAAGAAATGTTCAATTTAGTTAAGTACTGATTTTGACAGTATCTCTGACACTGCACTTGGACATTTCTAGTTTTATTTTTATTATGAAGCCACATTCTCAGTCTTTCAAATGCACATGTTGCCTTGTGATTATCTTTCAAATTCTTTTTAGGGAAATTTTTGTGAAACCATGGATAAGTCAAAAATTCAAGTCATTTTCAAATATGGGTTCTGGTGGAACCAAAGCAGTCCGGACAGCTTGAAATATCAGCGGAATATTTGGGAAGAATGTAGCTAATAAACGCACAATATCTCCATGGTTTGAGAAGTTCTGTTCTGGTGACTTTAATTTTGAAAATCAGCCACATGGGCAACCTGAGACTAAGGTGTGAAATGATGAACTGAAAGTTGTAGCTGAAGTGAATCTATCTCAACTTATGTGAGAATTGGCAGCAAGGTTTGACATTACTATTCCAACAATATTGGAATATTTGAAACAAATCAGCAAGGTAAAGAAGCTGGATAGATGGGCTCTGCATGAATTAAATGAGCATCAGAAAAAAAATCATCTGGAATTTTGCCTTTCTTTTTTGTCATGACACAAAGGTGAACCATTTCTACACCTTATTGTTATGTGTGCTAAAAAATAGATTATTTTTGACAATTGCAACCATTCAGCACAATGATTGGATAAAGATGAAGTGCCAAAACACATTCCAAAACCGAATATTTATCAGAAAATATTAATGGTGTCTGTTTGGTAGTCTGGTATTGTCCACTACAGCTTCTTGTAACCTGGTCAATCGATTACAGCAGATGTCTACTGCAACCAATTGGACAAAATGATGAGGATACTCACAATTAGGCAGCCCAGATTGGTCAATAGAGACAGGTAAATTCTCTTGCAAGACAATACTTCACCACATGTCCCACAAATAATGCTGCTCAAACTACAGAGGCTGGACTTGGAAGCTCTCTGTCATCCACTGTATTCACCAGACCTTGCATCAACTGACTACCAGGCTTTGGACCACTTCTTGCAAGAAATAATATTCAATTCTCAACAGCTGTGGTAAAAGTTTTTGGTGATTTCCTCACCACTTGCTCTCCAGGCTTCTTCTCTGCTGGCATAAAAAGGCTACTATACTTTGATTAATTGTACTGTTTCTTTTTTTTTTTTTTTTTTTTTTTTTTGAGACAGAGTCTCGCTTTGTTGCCCAGGCTAGAGTGAGTGCCGTGGCGTCAGCCTAGCTCACAGCAACCTCAAACTCCTGGGCTCGAGTGATCCTTCTGCCTCAGCCTCCTGGGTAGCTGGGACTACAGGCATGTGCCACCATGCCCGGCTAATTTTTTACATATATATCAGTTGGCCAATTAATTTCTTTCTATTTATAGTAGAGACGGGGTCTCGCTCTTGCTCAGGCTGGTTTCGAACTCCTGACCTTGAGCAATCCGCCCGCCTCGGCCTCCCAAGAGCTAGGATTACAGGCGTGAGCCACAGCGCCCGGCCAATTGTACTGTTTCTTGTTTGAGATATAATAAACTACCCTTTTGATTTAAAATCAGACATTTCATATTTAATGACCTAATATTTTGGGGGGAGGACACACTTTAGTCCACAGCATTCTGCCTGTGACCCCCAGAGGCATGTTCTTATGCAAAATACATTCATTTAATCCCAACACCATCAAAAGTCTTAATTTGTGCTAGCATCAACTCTAAAGTCTAAAGTTCAAAGTTTTGTCTAAATGTCATCTAAATTAGATATGGATGAGATTGGAGGTACAATTTTTTTCTGAGTCAAAAATCCTCCCTAGTTGTGAACTTGTATAACTTAATAGATAAGATATTTGCCTCCAAAATACAATAGTGGAAGAAGTATAGGATAGATGTTCCCATTATAAAGGGAAAACTAGAAAAGAAAGAAGGGTTCTGCACAACTCCAAAACCTAGCCAGGCAAATTCCATTGGACCTTAAGTTTTGACAATAATTCTCTTTGGCTCAATGTCCCCACTTTCAGGCCCATCATGGTGTCAGTGTCACCTCTACAGTTCTGCCGGGCAGCCCTGCTACTTCAGCATCTCTCTGCAAGGGCCTCTCCCATACAGTTTTAGTAAAGGTAGCCTGAGTGATAAGGTCTAAGAACCAGGAAAATGGTATAAGTTTTAGTCAGTGGGCAGAAGACTTACGTCCCAGCTCATGTCTTCAGGCAGAGAGAGCAAATTCTCCCTTCCTTTACATTTGTGTTCAATTCAGGCCCTCAAGGAATTGGAAGATGGCCACTCACATTGAAAAGTATCATTTTCTTTATATAATTGACGAATTCAATCTCTTGAATTGGTACTAATCTCTTCTGGAAACACTCTTACAGACACATTTAGAAATAATGTTTAACCAAATATCTGGGAATCAGGGCCCCATCAATTTAATACATAAAATTAACCACCACACTGCCAACTACTTAAACTGCATAGAAATAAAGTCATTCATTTTCCATTCTTTTGAAGAGTATAAAAATTGTTGGTGTCAGGACAAAAAAAATAAATGAAAATACCACTTACCAGAAAAATATTCCATCAATATGCTATCAAATATAGCTTCTGGTGTACTCCTGCAAATATGGGTACTAGAGTAAACATTAGTAATGAGGGAATCTAGAAAATTAATTTTCCCATATCTTTATATTCTTGTTATAAAGAAGTGGGTTAGTAAAACAACACATTTGTGAAGTTTGTGTATTATATTTATATAAGTTTTTAAAATAAAATATATTAATTTATATGAATAAAATTGATGACATGAAGGCATTCAGTTCACTTTTTTAAAAAACTGTAGATTTTTTAACTAAAAAAATACAAATATATGAATTCTATTAAAACTTGTTGAATATATAGAGAGATGAGATATATAACTGAGGTAAAGCTAGGATATTATAAGCAAAAAATTATAAATGAGTTTTGAAAGATTACTATATCTAAATTTGGGGCTTATTAAAGGCATAATTATTGAGTCAGTAGTGACAGAGACCTGGCAGTGAACAGAGTCTTTGATCCTCACAGTGCCAGTGATATTACAACTGGCCAGAGATGGTTATCAAAAAATATTCAGTGGAATATTTAAAATCTATTGAGCATAGATTTTAATTTTTTAATGTTCTTCTGTCTTTAAAGTAAAATATATTTTGTAATCTAGGAGCAATATTTTAGTATCTCATTTTTCTTATTATATTTGACAACTATAAATTCTATCCAGTAAGAGTACTATTGAAGGCTGGGTGCAGTGGCTTTCTCTGCTAATCCTAACACTTTGGGAAGCAGAAGTGTGCAGATCACTTAAGGCCAGTAGTTCAAGACCAACCTGGGCAACATAGTGAGATCTGTCTTCACACACAAAAAAATTTAAAATTAGGCAAATGTGGTGGCATGTGTCTATTGTGTCTGCTACTGAGGAGGGTAAAGTCGTAGGATCCCTTGAGCACAGGACTTAGAGGTTACAGTAAGCTATTATTGCATGACTGCACTCCAAACTGGGTGACAGAGTGAGACATCGTCTATTGACTGAATAAACAAAGAGTGCTATTAAAAGTTTTGAATCACAGTTTCGAAGACTCAAGAAAATAAATAAAAATACCCTAAATTTTTATATCTGGAAAATTGTTCATTTCTACCAATGTATTAGAAATATTCTTTGAATTATCTCAACATAAGAGCAAATATTTCAATGAAGGTATTGTCTTCAGGATAACATTCCTCTCCTGCTCTAGGAAAGATAGGTTCACCTCGTGGGTTCTTAAAATGGTCTCAAATTGTTTATATAAATGTCATTTACTTATTTAAAGATTGCATGCTAGTGTTAACTTTAGAGTCTCAGCAGGGAACTATGCCATTTAATTGTCATTATGCTTTCCTGATGTGAACTGAATGATTATTAAACTTAAAAAGATAAAAAGTCATATACTTTTAATGCCCAGGTTAGGATGCTTATATACAATGACATACTTGAAAATTTAGGTGATGGCTTTCTATTTTAAGTAACACACAACATGAAAATATTTGGAGGCTTAAAGAATTACCAATCTAGTCCATTAAATTCTGCTTTAGAAAGCCTTAGAGTAATAGATCTTAAAAGTTATGATGAGATGTTAAGCAACATTTTGCCTAGGCTCTGATTTTATTCATTAAGAAAATTGAAGCAGAAATGATTTAAGATATTTGGTATTTAGTATCAAAGCCAAGGCAAACAAACAGGTCATCTGATGCCAAACAGTGTTCCTAAACCATTTATTAATATTCAAATAAAAATTAAAAAGTTTGCCCCACTAGGTGAGTTATTTTAGATTCTATGTGACTTGGAATGTATATCACAATTACTTTTAAAAATACATTTTTATGAAATAGTTATTTTATTTGAGACTTTTTCACATATAAATTTTTAAGTTTAACAACAGTTCTTAAATGCCAAATGCACATATTTTATGTGCATAAGAATATTTAAGATTAATAGTAAAAGCATTTCTCTTCTGTTTATTTTGTTGATCTGGGCCTTTCCTAGTATAAATCAGAGTCACCAAAGGATTAGAATGATTTTTATAGATATTGTATCTATCATCATGTGATGTTAATATCCTTTCTTCTGTCTTGTTTTAATTTTATTTTTAATAACACATTAAAACTGTCTTTCTTGTTTTTTAAAAAGAGAAAAATGCAGAAAAATGCAAGATAAAGAAAACAAAATAAATATGCAGAATATATATGGAAAATTACTTAGACTTTCCTCCAATTTGAACATTTAAATATGGTTAGATCTTCCTGCTTTGTCAGCATGTCCAGTACAAAGTTTAACCTTAGGCATCCTGTCTTGGTAATTTTACTGCATGGTATGAAAAAAAGGGTGATGTTGAGTATAACAGTAATTTCTTTAAGAATTGAGTTAAAAAATGTATGATCAAGTGTTTCATAGATTTTAAAGTGCTAAGTAGAAAGTATCATTATTTCTATATTAAGAAATCCATCATGTATTGATGGGCACATCGAAAAAAAAAAAAGAAAAAAAAAAAGAAAAAAAAGAAATCCAATCATTCAAAATCATAAAAGTTACACAGCCACATGAACAATGGAAGATAAAATAAATTAATTTTTATTTAGTGCCGACATCTTATATACGTCCAATGAAACAGAGGTTTAGAAATCATAATCTTGAAGACTGAGAGCCATTTGAAGAGTTTCAGAGGAACCACTTAATATTTTATGCTAATTCTACATTAGTAAAATTGTATGTTTGATTACCACATGGCTAAGTAAGCTGCTATAGATTTGCATCACAAGAACATGCTCTAAATACATTTCTATTGTCCTATAATTCCATATTATATATCTAGATTATTATTTTATTTATTTTTTCCTTACCATTACATGGTCTATTAAAATGGATCTTATAAATAAAGGAAAGAAATATTCAGAAATGTGTTTGAGAATGTCGAGATGTACGTATGTGTATATACCCATTCCGTCATTCCCTTACTTTTGTCTAGTCCTCTATGTGGACCTAGAACTGTCAGTTAGCATATTGAAAAATAATGTCAGGTTGATTATACACATACACACGCATATATATATATATATATACACACACACTTAAATTTGTGTATATTTTAATGTTTGTATATATGTATATTTGTACATATATATGTATATGAGGATTACTTTATGCAGTCATATAAAAACAAGCTTGTTTCATATATGTATCAAAAATTGTAATAATTTTTAGGTGACAAATAAATGCAAAGAACACTTTAAAAATTTAATTCTGTGAAAAAGCCCATGTTATTACTATAGTTGTAATAACTATGACAAATACTATTGAGGTGACCAAGTTACATTTTCTTAATCCAGGGGAATTCTGGAGAAATTTCAATAAACATAGAGACTCATTTATATTCCATAAATAATATAGATAATCTACATTGAATGATCTTGGGATATTTTATTGACGACATCATGATCACAAATAAAAGGAGATTTAGGGAATTTTAAATATGATATGCATAGAGAAACTGTAACAATGACTATAGGAATGGAAATAATAAAATATTTTCCCAGTATCCTTTCAATTCTAACACTATCCTATCATTAGAATAAACTCAGTAACAAAAGAAGTAGAAATCAGTTCTAATACAGATTCACAGACTTTCATCTATTTTTTTAACATTAAAAGATTTACCACAGCAATGCATTTAATGAAGAAGATCTCAAAGTACACAAATTTTACCTATATATCTTCATATTCCTGTCAAGGCTTTTCATGTAAAGGGAATAGCCCTAATCAATTTACTATAAATAATAGGAATAGAAGTAAAGCCATGTGCTAGCAGTTCTTGAACTGCAGTTTGCATACAAATCTCATATACTTCTTTAAAAATGTATATACATACATAATGAATGCGATACGCACCAACTGGGGGATGGACATGCTTGAAGCTCTGACTCCAGGGGGTAGGGGGCACAAGGACAATATATGTAACCTTAACATTTGTACCCCCACAATATGCTGGGAAAAAAAAGAAAGTTTCATATAACCACTACAAGGATTCTGATTCAGTTGACTTTTAGAGTTTGTGAAAGTAGCAAAAATCTGCATTTTACCAAATAACCCAGGTCATTCCATTACGGTGATCCAGAGACTACATAATGGGAGAGTCTATACTCTGCAAATGCAAAACCATTCTCTTTTTCCAATCTTAAAACATAAAGTGAGCTCTAAGGCCCAGAAAGGAACAAGAACCTTGGCAAACTGGTTTAGTGAGAATTCCTCTAAATTACTATATATATGATAAAAAATAATTTATTAAAAAGATTGTTAGCAAGATGGCGATGAATAACACCGCCAGGCTGAGTGTCTCTGCAGAAAAGACAGATTCTAGCAGAAATTATAGGAAAGAAGCAAGAAGATGAGCATACAGCAGACGAGGGCCGGAAGGAGGGGTACCTGAGACCCCGGGAGACTCCGCGGGAGGAGGCTGTGGAGGAGAACTGGAGGCTGAGACCACCGGAGCAGCCCGGAGACCAGCAGCAAGGGTAGGTGGATTTGCTGTTTCCCCTCCACTACATTTGGGACTGCTGGTGGGCTCCCAGTGGGTGGAGAGACCTGCTGACATCAGCCCAGAGACGGCCACTGCCAGCCAGCGGTGAGCCTGTAGCAGACGTGGCACCAGGTTCCCAACTTCCTCCGGCACCTCCATATGCACAGACCCGAGCCACACGGCAGGCGCCATATTGCCTCCTCCTCCCCTCCGCCGACCCTACCCGTGGCTGCCCAGAGACACAATACAGCCAACAGCCAGAGGCACTTCCAGGGGACAGGACCTTCCCTTTTGGGACCCTACAGCAGACTCAGGGGAACTCAGAATGTGAGCCCCCTACCCGCCCGCCCTCCCAGATGCTGCTGGCACGGTGTTCCCAGGAGAACGGTGCCGACTCAGAGGCTGAGAGACATAGACCAACCTTGGGCTCCCTGTGGGTGAATTGGGACCAGAACTCCTTTCCCTGGTGGGGATACAGTTTGAACTCTGGGACACAGAGGTCGGACTTGCAGACCAGATCCCCTGCACCGAGGGCTAGCATTGCCCGGGGCACAGAAGGGTTATACGTGAACAGCCTACTGAGGTGTGTGCCTCCAGGGGCAGATCGGCGTCCTAGAGGGCAACCCTCCTCCCAGGAGGAGGCCGTGCACCCAACCCAGGTGGCGTTCCTGTGCAGGGAATCTCCCTGCCGGCATCACAGTCTGGGGAGGCCTGGTGGCTTGTGGTCTGGCCTGCTGGCAGAGGCCCAGGAGTAGCTGCAGAGTTGGGGAGGGTGGAAAGAAGCGAGGCCCGCTCCAGACTGTGGGTCTCAGACAGCCCCAGCCCCACACACAGACTTTCTGACTGAGCGGGACTATTCCAGCACCACCCTGACAGCTTTCCCTGGAAGCAGAGAACGGAACTTTGACCCCTGCTAACGGCCTGAGGGCAGGCTTACCCAACCAGCTCTGCCCAGAACAAGAGCTGATAACAGGACACAAAATCAACAGCATAGTCTGTTCCTCCAAGCAAATGCCACCTACTGACAGGGATGGCATCTTGCACAGCCTTTCCACGGCACCCACTGACTCAATATACAGGGAGTGGTCCAATTTCACCCACAGACACCATCTAACGCCTCAGAAACTAAACAAGGTGTGTGAATACCCAAACAATAATTTAAGGAAAGAAACAACAACGGATCGACATGGGAAGAAATCAGCGAAAGAACTCAGGAAATATGAAGAACCAAACAGAAAACACACCCCCAAAGAGGAGCCAGCCCCCTAGAAACTGACACCAACCAAAATCAGGCAACCAATATGACAGAAGAGGAATTTCGTATGTGGATCATAAGAACACTCACCCAGCTGCAACAACAACTCAATAACCAACACAAAGAAACCACAAAAAGCCTCCAGGATATGGGAAAAGAAATAGACACAATGAAGAAAAGTGTAACCGAACTCCTGGAAATGAAGAATCAATTCAAGGTACTACGAAATACAGTGGAAAGTCTCAAGAACAGGGTAGATCAAACAGAAGAAACAATCTCAGAGCTTGAAGATAACACCCTCCAATTAAATAAATCAGTCACAGAAATAGAGCAGAGAAACAAGAGAAAAGAGCAAAGCCTACAAGAGCTGTGGGATTATGTGAAGAAACCTAATGTGAGGGTCATAGGCTTACCAGAAGGGGAAGAAGACAACACTCAAGGGTTGGACAAGCTTTTTGAAGATATAATAGAGGAAAATTTCCCAGGCCTTGCTCAAAATCTTGATATACAAGTACAAGAAGCTCAGAGGACCCCTGGGAGATTCCATGCAAACAGGAAGACGTCATGACATGCAGTCATCAGACTGACCAAAGTATCAACTAAAGAGGCCCTTCTAAGAGCTGTAAGACAAAAGAAGCAAGTAACATACAAGGGAAAGCCAATTCGAATAACATCAGACTTCTCTAATGAGACTTTACAAGCAAGGAGAGACTGGGGCCCCATTCTCACTCTTTTGAAACAAAACAATGCCCAGCCTAAAATATTATTCCCTGCAAAACTAAGCTTCGAATATGAAGGAGAAGTAAAAACATTCTCAGACAAGCAAAGGCTCAGAGAATTCACCAAGACAAGACCAGCCCTACAAGAAGTACTTAAAACAGCGTTATGCACGGAACATCATAATAATAACCCATGAATATAAAAACAACCAAAACCCAAAGATATTAAAGGCCAGATATAACAATGGCTCAAGACAGAAATCATAGCAACAACATCCAACCCAACAGAATGATCAGTAATCTACCTTACCTATCAATTCTCTCAATAAATGTGAATGACTTAAACTCTCCACTCAAGAGACATAGGCTGGCTGAATGGATAAGAAAACACAGGCCAAGTATATGCTGTCTTCAGGAAACACATCTAACCTGAAAGGATGAGTATAGACTAAAAATAAAAGAGTGGAGATCAATGTTCCAAGCAAATAGAAGCCAAAAGAAGGCTGGTGTGGCAGTTCTAATTTCAGACGATTTAGTTTTTAAAACAACAAAAGTAGTGAAAGACAAAGAGGGTCATTATATAATGGTGAAGGGCACAGTCCAACAAGAAGAGATAACAATTTTAAATATACATGCACCCAACTTAGGTGCACCCAGATTCATAAAGCAAACCTTACGGGAGCTAAGCAAATGGATTAATACCAACTCCATAATCGCCGGAGATTTCAACACCTCACTGACGGCACAAGACAGATCCTCCAAACAGAAAATTAATAAAGAAATAATGGACTTAAACAAAACTCTAGAACAATTGGGTCTGACTGACATTTACAGGACATTCTACCCAAAATCCACTGAATATACGTTCTTCTCATCAGCTCACGGGACATTCTCTAAGATTGACCATATCCTAGGACACAAAGAAAATCTCAAGAAATTTAAAAAAATAGAAATCATACCATGTACCTTCTCAGATCACAGTGGAATAAAACTAGAAATCAACCCTAACAGAAACTCACATTTCTATACAAAAACATGGATATTCAATAACCTCCTACTAAATGATTACTTCGTAAATGAAGAAATCAAGAGGGAAATAAAAAAGTTCTATGAAGAAAACGACAATGGAGAGACAAGTTATCAACTCCTCTGGGACACAGCTAAAGCAGTTCTGAGAGGAAAGTTTATCTCCATAACTGCCTATAACCAAAAGACAAGAAGATCACAAATAGACAATCTAATGAAACGACTCAAAGAGCTGGAAAAAGAAGAACAGACCAACCCCAAACCCAGCAGAAGAAGTGAAATCAACAAGATCAAATCAGAACTAAATGAAATTGAAAACAGGGAAGCTATTCAGGAGATTAATAAAACAAAAAGTTGGTTCTTTGAAAAAATAAACAAAATTGACACACCATTGGCTAAGCTAACGAAAAGCAGAAAAGAGAAATCTCTAATAAGCTCCATCAGGAATAAAAAAGGAGATATCACAACTGATCCCAAAGGGATACAAGATACAATTTATGAATACTACAAAAATCTTTATGCACACAAACTGGAAAATGTGGAGGAAATGGACAAATTTCTAGACACACACAACCTCCGTAGGCTCAACAAGGAAGAAATAGATTCCCTGAACAGACCAAACTCAACAGCTGAAATAGAAACAGCAATTAAAAATCTCCCTAAAAAGAAAAGTCCCGGTCCAGATGGCTTCACACCCGAATTTTACCATACTTACAAAGAAGAACTAGTACCTATCTTGCAGAAACTATTCCACAACATCGAGAAGAACGGAAACCTCCCCGACACCTTTTATGAAGCGAATATTACTCTGATACCAAAACCAGGAAAGGATGCAACAAAAAAAGAAAACTACAGACCAATATCCCTAATGAATATAGATGCAAAAATTTTCAACAAAATCTTAGCTAACCGAATCCAGACACTTATCAAAAAAATAATCCACCACGACCAAGTGGGCTTCATCCCAGGGATGCAGGGATGGTTCAACATACATAAATCTATAAATGCAATTCACCACATAAACAGAAGCAAAAACAAAGACCACATGATTCTCTCAAGAAAAGATACAGAAAAAGCTTTTGACAAAATTCAACTCCCTTTCATGATACGAACACTTAAGAAAATAGGCATAGAAAGGACATACCTAAAAATGATACAAGCCATATATGACAGACCCATAGCCAACATCATAATGAATGGGGAGAAATTGAAATCATTCCCACTTAGAACTGGAACCAGACAAGGCTGCCCACTATCTCCACTTCTGTTCAACATAGTGCTGGAAGTCTTGGCTACAGCAATCAGACAGGAAAATGGAATCAAAGGTATCCTAATAGGGGCAGAAGAGATCAAACTTTCACTGTTTGCTGATGATATGATATTGTATCTAGAAAACCCCAAAGATTCAACCAAGCAGCATGATTCATCCATCTCTCTATGAGGATTTGCCAGGGAAGAGGGGTCACTCCCCAAATCTATCATACTTCACTAGCCACATAAGAGTACTGGAAGTAAAAAGCAATCCATGGAGGGGGAAAAAGGGCAATGCAAGAGGAGAATACAAAAGAATTCAAAGATGTTAATGATTTAAGTGATAAGCCAAAATCAAGCTCCTTAAAAGAATATACAAATAGAAAATGACATATGAAGTTATGAAACATGTTATAGTCTATTCCCTCATTATACCAACACTCTGTTCTAATGCAAAGGCAGAAGAGGACCCCTTGGGATTGATCATGCGGTGAGTGATATGTGCTATATGAGTAAAGATGACTTTGGCTACACTGTACAGAGGAGACACAGGGAGATTTCTCTTGCTAGGAGACAAGAGATGATGGTGACTTAGATAAGATGGAAGTGATAAGAATGCTTAAATCCTGCACACACTTGAAGTTAGAGCCCACAACATTGGTTGATAGATTTGAAAGAGGAACTCTATAACTTTCACTCTAGATATCATGCTTTGAGTGGCAAAAACTGTAGATCTGGAAAATTAGTAATGTTTGGCTCCTAGTAACTGGCTAATCTTCATCAAAATTATCTCAGGAACTGCTTGCATCTGAAACTGTATGTTGACTGTCCATTGCTGTATCTGTGGGGAGTTGTGTGTGTAGCTGGATGAAGAATAACACAGAGAGGTGACACTATTTTATTTCTGGTGCATAGGTCAAAACTGGATTCATATTTCCTTTCTTAAAAGGCATAACAATTTATTTTGGACAACAGACTTAAATGGCTGTATCTTTTAGAGGTACTTTTAAAAAATACTATAATTACAGTCTTTTACAAAAAAGTTATTACTTTGTTTCAAATGTTAGTTGATTAAAGTGGAGTCCACTAAACTGAAAAAGAAACTCTCTTACAACTGTTGAGATTGTAGAAATTGCAAAAAAAAAAAAAAGGCAGCAATTTATAAATTTATATTTAGCCTACTCCACAATAAATGTTTTAGAATCCACATGGGAATGTTAAATCTCCTCATATAGAATTTCTTTCAATGAATCAAGTTAAAGTACCCAGTATTCAATTTTATGGTCTCTTGCATCCAACAAAATAGGACATTTAGGATTGCATTAGGCTATTTTAGGTACACATGTAATTCTGTTCAATCCACTAATTTCCAAAGAAATATTTTATTTGAACTTTTGGGCATCAAAACTTAATCCCCAGTGTTAAATTATATGAAAAATAGAAAAGAAATAAAGTTATAATGGATTTTCATATTTAAAATTGCTTCTAACATGGTAAAAACATTCCAATTTTGTGAATCAGCTTAAATATACTCTTCTTTGTTTGCAGTACCTATACTATCTGCATATAAATTAAAAAGAAATGCTGTAACTTTAATATGAATGCAATTTTCTGCATCCTTACAAATATCCACATTCAAGCAAATGCATGCACCATAAAATCTTGGTGTGTTGAAATTAACAACTTCTACAACATCCTGAGAACAAGACTAAAACTGTTTAAATGCAAAAATGTAGTGAGGTATGATACTATAAAATCAGTATTTACACCCTCTTAAAATATCTATTTTGGGGAAGGATCAAGTTTTATATAGAGAAAAACAAAATAAGTTTAATTTTTCATGTGTTTAGTAATTTTTAAAGAAAAATGTGTTTAGTAATTTGTTTCATGTGTTTAGTAATTTGTTTTAAAGAAAAAGTCATATTAGAAAGTTCATTGAAAATAAAGCTTATAATGAAGTTTCTCCTAAGTTCATTATGAACATTTATACATATTGATGTCAACTTAGTGGAATTTGACAATGATAACTTTTTCCCTAATTTTACTTATTTAAATATACTTTAGAATGATTTTAAATTTTTTAAGGGAATATCAATTTGTAGTTTCTTAGAAGACAAAATAGCATCAGTCTGCTTTAGAGTTTTCTTTCAGAATACCTGAGGGTAGTTTTTTATTTAGGTTGTTTTTGAATCAGATTTCTACTCTGATTCGCTATTCAACTATCACCATAATGAACTTTATTTTCAGAATAAAAAAGAAAAACATACCTAAGTCAAATTTTTGGGAGCACTGACTTAAATCAAACCCATTTTAGATTCTATAAGGCCTGATGATACATTTAATTACATTGCAGGTTTATATGGTTCTTAATTTTATGAACTTGTGAAAGAACATCTGGTTTGCTACACTAAAATCATATTTTTATTTCTCATTTCTTCTGTAATGGAATTGATTTAATGGTGGCAGTTCTTACTCTTATGCTGATGGACTGTTTTACCTTGTCGTTTGATAGACCATATGGTGCCTAGATGATAATGATGCGATATTTAAGAAATGGATTGTGACAACAATATTGATTTAATATCAGGCATCTTAAACAATGTTAGTACTGAAGATTTTTAGAACTGATTTTTGTAAATTTGATCTTTTATTGACAGTGTTACTCATTTTTTCTTTCACTATCTACACATCTCTTCATCCCCCAATGTAGTAGTAGATGATACTATTTAGTGGTAGCATTTTGAAAGTTTTGGAAGAAAACAAAATATTCACTAAAAGATAGTTTAAATTCTTCATAACAATCTTTCTAATTTATTGTTACCTGATACTTCACAAACTTTTGAATTTACCTAAAATTCTGTTCCATGTCAAATCATTTTATATATTCATATACATATAGTTTTATATCTATATATCCAATATATCATATTCATTATTATAACCATAGATGAAGCATTTTGATTTCTAGTTGAATTTAGAACACAAAATCCCATAACTTAAAGTGTGAAATAAAGTTTGATTATTACTGAAATAAAATAATTTGTTGATTACATAATTTTCACTTTTTAAAATCTAGTAATAATGCAAACCAAACTTCCAAACTTTTAAACATTTCATTTAGAAATGTAGTATGGATCACATCAATATAAATTATTTTCAAATATTATAATGGTTCTGAAATAATTACCTGTCATTTGTCTATTTTGTTAATTTGCTCAAAATTTACCTTTTATTTAAAAAATATTTATGAATCAGATCTATACTTTTTATTTTCTTTATCTCTTTAATTCTGCTTTTATCTTTATCATTTCTTCTTTGTAATTTCTGTTAACTACTCTTTGTCCTCATGGGAATTAATTTTTTTAATTGATATAAATTGTGGTAGTAAATTTTATGAGTCAACGTGCCTATACCATGATATCCAAATATTTGCATAAACATTATTCCAGATGTTTCTGTGGAGGTATTATTTACACAAGATTAGCATTACCCTCTGTAATATGAGTGGGGCTCAACTAATCAGTTGAAGGCTGCTATAGAAAAAAGACTGACTAAGGAAGAGAAATTCTGCCAGCAGACTGCCTTCTGCTGAAAGAAGAAGACTGACTAAGGAAAAAGACTGACTAGAAAAGAAAAAAGACTGACTAAGGAAGAGAAATTCTGCCAGCAGATTGCCTTCAGCCTAGAGCTACAACCTCAACTTTTCTCTGGGTCATCAATTTGTCTGTCGCACCATAGATTTTTAATTTCCCAGGCTCACAATAACAAGAGGTAATTTCTTAACAAATCTCCCACTTTCCCTCTTTCTCTCTCTCTATTTTTTTTTTATTTCAGCATATTACAGGGGTACAAATGTTTAGGTTATGTGTGTTGCCCTTGCCCCACTGAGGGAGAGCTTCAACAGTGTCCATCCCCCAGTCAGTGCACACTGCACCCATTAGGTGTGAATATGCCCAGATCTTCCTACCTACCTCCTTCCACCTGCCCGACACCCAATGAATGTTATTACTATATGTGCACTTAAGTGTTAATCAATTGATACAAATTTGATGGTGAGTACATGTGGTGCTTATTTTTCCTTTCTTGGGATACTTCACTTAGTAGAATGGGCTCCACCTCTATTCAGGGTAATACAAGAGGTGCTAGATAATCATTTTTTTTGTGTGTGGCTGAGTAGAACTCCATGGTATACATATACCACATTTTATTAATCCACTCATGTATAAATGGGCACTTGGGTTGTTTCCACATCTTTGCAATTGTGAATTGTGCTGCTATAAACATTTTAGTGCAGATTTCTTTTTTATAGAATGTTTTTTGTTCTTTTGGTTAGATGCCCAGTAATGGGATTGCTAGATCAAATGGTAGTTCTACTTGTAGCTCTTTGAGATATCTCCATATTACTTTCCACAGAGGTTGTACTAGTTTGCAGTCCCACCAGGAGTGTATGAGGGTTCCTATCTCTCTGCAGCCACAACAGCATTTATTGTTTTGGGAGTTTTTGATAAAGGCCATTCTTACTGGAGATAAGTGATATCTCATTGCAGTTTTGATTTGCATTTCCCTGATGATTAGAGATTTTGAGCATTTTTTCATATGTTTGTTAGCCATTAGTCTATCTTCTTTTGAAAAGTTTCTGTTCATGTTCTTTGCCCACTTTTTGATAGGGTTATTTGATTTTTTCTTGCTGATTCTCCTGAGTTCTATATAGATTCTAGTTATCAGCCCTTTATTGGATATATACATGCTGATTCTAAAATTTATTTGGAAACACATGGATCCATGTAACTGATAAAAAAAAAATTAAAGATAGTTCTAAAAGGAAGACTTCTACTACCTGATTTAAAGACTTAATAGAAGTGCCAGTAATTAAGACAAGGTTGTACTGGAAAGACAAGAGACACATAGATCAATGGATTGATTTCAAATAAAAATTCCAATGTATCTAATTCTTCTTCCCCAAAGAAATTCACATCCTTATCCCAGAGACCTATAAATATGTTGGCTTACCTGGAATCAGGGACTTTCCAGAAGTAATTAGGGTAACAAACCTTGATATTGGAAGATGATTCAAGATTATCTGAATAGGAACAAACTAATTATGAATCTTCAAAATTGGATAATCTTTCCTGCCGATATTCACAGAGACATGATAATTGAAGAAATTCAGAGCATAAAAGAATCTATTTGTTGTTACTGCCTTTGAAAATGGAGGAAGGGGACAGCTGTCCAACAAATGTGGGCAGCCTCAAGAAGCTGGGAAGGTTTTAGCCAACAAGGAAATAGGTTCTTTAGTCCTATAAATGCATGAAAATGAATTCTGTCAACAAACTGAGCAAGGAAATGGATTCTCTTCTAGAGCTTCAGAGAGGAATGTAGCCTTAAGGACATCATGATTTGAGCTCAGTGAAACTATGTCAGACTTCTGAACTACATAAATATTAAATAATAAGTTTGTATTATTTTAAGCTGCTAAATATGTTGTATTTTTTTTGTCACCAACAGAAAATAAGTACAGTAATTCAAGAAGAAGAAAACAGTCATTTTAACAAATAAGTTCTGGATATCTACGGTACAGCCTGGTGAATATAGTTAGCAATAATGTATTGTGTACTTGAAAATTGCCAAGACAGATTTTAATGTTCTCAACACAAGAATGCAAGTTGATAGATATGTTAATTATTTTAAGCATTTCACAAGGTATACATATATCAACATCTCATATTTTAGACTGTATATATAAAAAGCTCTATTAGTCAATTATACCTCAATAAAACTAAGGCAAAAAAAACCCTCAAACAAATAAAAAAATGGTTATTAAACAATGGATATGGATATCCATATTCTTATGTAATATCATATTTAAAAAGTAATTCTATAAGAAGTATAGCCCAAAATGTGAGATTTATAGCTATAAAACTATTGGAAAAAATAGAAAAATATTTGTGACCTAGAGTTAAATAAAGATTTCTTAGGACACAGAAAGCAAGAATTATGAAAGAAAAAAGGTTTTAAATTTAATTTCATACAAATTAAAAGTTTTACTTTTAAAAGTTTACTAATGGCTGTATGATAAGAGGCTCTGGTTCAAGAAACTAATTCTTTCTCTAGAAAGATATCTTACCTTCGCTTCTGTACCTGTGGAGTTGATCAAAGAACTAAATTACAGAGAAAAGGAATTGGTGAATGAGAACAAACAAACAAAGAAAAAGACACAAAGACAAAAGGGAGAAAAAGGAAGAAAATATGTTTCCATGAGAATGTGTTTGTATATGTGTGTGCAGGAAAGAGAGACAGGGAAGGCAAAAAATAAATCAAGATTGTTAATGAAGTTTTAAGATTTATATTGAGGTTAAAGTGCAGGATGACATATGTCTACAATGATTTAAAAAGAAGGTTAAATTATTAGCTGAATTTGTTATATAGAAGAGTGTACATTCTTTCAGAATCTGCCTTATTGAAACTATTATTTATTATTATTATTTTTAGAGATAAGGTCTTCGTATGTTTGCTGGGCTAGACTTGAACTTCTGAGCTAAAGAAATGCTCCCACCTCAGCTTCCTGTAAACTACTTTTAAAAGTGACTAATAATTTGAAACCACATACCTATGTTTATAAGAAGAAGAAGGAAGAAGGAAGAAGGAAGAAGGAAGAAGAAGGAGAAGGAGAAGGAGAAGGAGAAGGAGAAGGAGGAGGAGGAGAAGAAGAAGAAGAAGAAGAAGAAGAAGAAGAAGAAGAAGAAGAAGAAGAAGAAGAAGAAGAAGAAGAAGAAGAAGAAGAGGAGGAGGAGGAGGAGGAGGAGGAGGAGGAGGAGGAGGAGGAGGAGGAGGAGGAGGAGGAGGAGGAGGAGGAGGAGGAGGAGGAGGAGGAGGAGGAGGAGGAAGAAGAAGAAGAAGAAGAAAGAAGAAGTTGGAAAAAGATGTTTTTCCAACTAAATCTCATTGCAAAAAATGCATATGAAATACATAATGGGAACTAGTGGAAGTATAAAAATAAAATTCTAGGTCCTTTTATTATGACACAGGGGCCTATTCCCCATCTGTGGCGAATGTATCTGGCTCTTGCTCTGTGAACTTATCCTGTCCTGAGTTCCCAGCCATGACATGATGGGAAAACAGACACCTTGTTATACTCCCTCCCTTTTGCAGTTGAAACACAGCAACTGACAAACATTAATGTTAAAATATAGGTAATAAGACTGACAGAATAGATTCTTTGTGTCAATAAGAAACCAAATTGTAAATAGGATCTAAGGACATGCCAGGAAGAGTTAAGTCATGCACCCCTACACTTAAAGAATAAAATATGTTCTAATCGCCACAGGTTTTCCTTTTTCTCTAGGAGCTAAATAAGCACTGGTCTTAAGATAAGCAATATTAAAACAATTTGCATCTCTACCACCAGACACTGACACCCCCCCAGACACACTTTCTGTTCCATAAACCATAATTATAGCTTTGATTGGACATTAGACTGATTTCAATAACTTTCTACTGCTCAAAAGACCACTGGTAACTTTTGATAAAATGACTCACTTTCCCTTGGGTAGATACCCAGTAGTGGGATTGTTGGGTCTAATCGATGGGCACACACAGGCACAAAGAGATGTAAAGGTCATAGGATATCAAGAAGTAGGATAGGAGGGAAAGGGTAGAAACCTACCCATCAGGAAATACAATGAACATAATCTGGGTGATGAGCACACTAAAAGCTCCGTCTTAAGCAGCATAAAAGTTATCTACGTAACAAATACATTTAAACCCTCTTAATAGTTTGAAATAACAACAACAACATCAACAACAAAAAGATCACCCCACATGGATGTGTTCTGGCTGGTTTTACAGAGGCTACACACTAGAGTGCCTTTGGATTCTGAAAAGACCTTTTGACATACAGGGCCTAAATGTACTACATTTAAATGTTAAATCTCCATCCCAAATTGAATATGAGTCATATGTTACATACATATTTGTTCAATACACATGCATCGGGACCCCCTTTATTAATGTTCATAGATCCTCCTGTAACATGTTGAATATGTACTCTTGCCCGACCCATTCAGTATAAATTCTGTCTTAACCCTTCTTAACCCTTCACTCCTTTAAAGTATGTGTCTCTGGTCTTTGTGGGAGGCTAAATCTATGCTTTGCAGCCTGTCAGAATGGCCACTTTTTAGGCTGTAACCCTGGGTAAGAAATAAATTAGCCTTTCCAAATGTATAAATTGTGTGATGTGATTTTTAAGTTAACGTAAGTGTGGGCTAAAACAGGAACACACGGAGAATGAAATAATTGCTTCATAAAATAAAAGCCTTATGCTGTAGATATACAGAAGGAGTGATTAATTATATTCAGGTGCATTTGAGGAGGGTTTCATATAGAGTCTCATGTGAAGACAGTCTTTAGTATGAGTTTGAAATATGCATTTTTATAGGCATATAAAATAATTCAAAATTTCTGAAAGGTAGCATAAGGAATAATACCATCCATGGAAAGAAAATATGGGTATATTAAAATATATATAAATAATATAATGTATCACTGAGTCTCAATCAGACTATTCTGAAAAGTGCTAGAAACTTCTGTTTGGTAAGCAAAAGATCAAAATGCTGCCACACTGAACAGGTGTCTATTTATCTTTTTATTGCAATAATGTCTATCTTTTGGTCTTTCTTTCTTTTAATCTTGACCAGCGGTTTTCTTTGCATCAAGACTCAAAAACTCACGGTAACAACACGGCAATATTTTCCTCACCAGGGTCCAGTAGTGTTACTCATTAAATCCAAACACGGTTGCTTTATAGGAAATTCCTCCTGAGACCCATTGCTAGGAAGATAGATCTTTCTTCTTCTATACAAAGGCAATGAAATTCTCCTTTCACAGTACTGCATTACTTAGCTAGATATGGATTATTAAAAATAAAACCAAGCTCTCATAAGGCAAAAAATCTGATAACTTACTTTCTATACAGTTTCAAACTGGCTATATGTCCTGTTTTAGACAACTCTCTAAAAGGAAAATATTTCTTAGAGTTTAACAGAGGTGCTCAGAATTAACATACAAAAGTCAATGGAGAGATTTAAAGTGAATATGGGAAATATTTAACCCGGGACCCTTAGATGGACATGTGATATGGTCAAAATTATTTTTCCTGTCCTCTCTTTTGTCTCTGTACCTACTAGAGCGGGGGGGGGGGGGCATTACTAGGTCTAAAGATCCTCCCCAAGGTACAGAGCAATACTAAATGATTTGCCCCTGTGGCTTCAATTACAATACATATACACTAGGATTATTTGGGATTTACCTAAAGTGTACTGAATCTTAAAAGCTTTTTCTAGTAAGACTGGAATATTTGTGTTTATAAAAACATAGGTCATTAGGAACTCTATGCCCTTGGTGCAAACTCATTAGTTTGGAATAATTTCCAATTACTTCTCACTTGAAAGTTACTTGTTTACTGTCTTATTATATCTGGATTTGGCTATTTTCTAGAGGCCAGTTGCAATGAAGATAAATCTGTACCAATGTTATTCACCTCTAAGGTAATACATTAAAAGTTCATTTTCTTGGAAACATCCTTAAGGAATGATTTTAATTGACAGAAATTCTGGCACTGTGGAAAAACTGTGAGGCAGATTATTAAGCCAGGTAATTTTTAAAGGTTCCTGAAAATATGGCGCATAGATAGCTATTAAGATCATTCTGCCTATATACAGGCTGTAAACATCATCCATGTGGAACAAATGAAATAGTTTCCCTCTGTCAGTGGAATCAGAAGAAACTCATGTTAAAAAAAATAGTTATAATGACTCATAAATAACTTCCACTATTATCTTTCAGCTTAAAATGGCAGTCAGAGTATGTGAGAGTGCATCTTTTCAAGTGAAGTCATTCGGCAAAGTGATTTTCCTACATAATACTCAGTTTTATAGATATTTGAGATAAAAATGTACATGACAGAAAGTTTCTGATACAAGAAGCTTAACTTGCACAGCTTAATAAATAAAACAATAAGTATTTACTGGACAAAATTAGATAATTGGAGTTTTAAGATGAGAAAATCTCAGAATGAGATAAACATCTAAACTCATATTGAAATATACTGTACAATTACATGTGATATTTAGAAAAAACATTTTTATAGCCAAAATGAATTGTTCCATAGTGCCAATCTAGTTTATGAATAGTATACATTTTGTGTAATTTGATTTCTTATGTTAAGCATTTTCATGTTTACCCTCAGGCCCAGAGTAAACTAAAGAGGACATGTTTTTCTTTATATATTACTGTTTGCTATTTCTGAAGAGAAACAATTTTTAAAATAAAGATGATTCATATTTTTGCATATTTTAAACATACTGTAACATTTTAGTCATGTGTGAAAGTTGAAGTTTTATTTAGACGGGACAAAGTATACACAAAAGTCTGAATACTATGCAAATTGAAATAATTATAATAATTATACAAATAACATGTTTTGAAATTTTCATTGATGAATCCTCAAAAGCACCTTGGAAGAGGAAATTTTTATCAGAACATCAAATTAGGAATGGCATATACATGGGTAGAAATTTGATATGTAGAGTTGGAGGAAAAATACTACAAAGACACAGAAGTGAAATATCATAAGTCACTTCTTACATCTTCAGAGATATATAGTTTGGCTTGAGTACTGGGTAAATAGAAGTGAAAGGGTACATAGAGGAAGCAAAGAAATTTATTTATTTATTTATTATTTATTTATTTATTTTTGAGTCAGGGTCTCACTCTGTTGCCCTGACTAGAGTGCAGTGGCATCATCATAGCTCACTATAACTTCAATCTCCCTGTGTTAGCCTCCCGATTAGCTGTAACTACAGGTATGTGCCATCACACTCAGCTAACTTTTCTATTTTTTTAAGAGATGGATTCTTTTTTTTCTGATTTTATTTTATTTTATTTTTTTATTTTAGCGTATTATGAGGGTACAAGTGTTAAGGTCACATACATTGCCCATGCCCCCCTCCCCCCTCGAGTAAGAGCTTCAAGCATTTCCATCCCCCAAATGTTGCACAACTCACTCATTGTGTTTGTATATACCCATCCCCTCCTCCTCCCTCCTTCCCTCCCGACACCCAATAAATGTTACTCGTATATGTCCACTTAGGTGTTGATCCGTTAATATCAATTTGCTGGTGAGTACATGTGGTGCTGGTTTTTCCATTCTTGAGATACTTCACTTAGTAGAATGGGTTCCAGCTCTATCCAGGAATATACAAGAGGTGCTATATATATCACCCTTGTTTCTTAAAGCTGAGTAGTACTCCATGATGGATTCTTGATGTGTTACTCAGAGTGGTCTCAAACTCCTGGCCTAAAGGGATCCTCCCACCTCAGCCTCCAAAAGTAGTAGGATTACAGGAGTGAGCCACTGCACCTGGCCAGCATTTAACTTTGATTAGGACAATGACTCACAGTGAAATGTTTGGAATTTACATTCCCTGTATCATGCAGATTTACCATGCAGTTAAATCATATATTTGGAAAGTAATTTGGGTTCCTTAGGATTGAGTCTTATTTTTGCTATTTACTGTATGTGTAGGGAAACCATATATTTTGGTTTGCCTGGGACAATTCTGACATATATAGAGTTAGATAGATATTTATTGATAGTTTCTCTTTCTCTCTCTACTATGTCCTGGCTTGGATGATATGGTCACCATAGACTTTATTTAACTCCTTTAAGTTTCAGTTTACTTATTTTCAAATATGGATGATTACTATAACTACCATATGAAATTGTTATGGACAGTAATGAGATATTGCCTCTGGAGTACTTAATTTAGTACCTTGCACAAAGCAATCAACCAATAACTTTTAATTATTATACTTAAAGCATTATTTAAAAGATGATGCCAAATATTCACTTGAATACAAAATATTCAGTTGACTCAAAAATCAGTTGGCATGCTAATCATTCAGATAATTTTTAAATTGTTATTCAGCTACGAAATTGATGTAATTAGTATGTATAAACCACTAGTTGTAAATTTTCTTTTTCTCTCTCATCTGCATACACACATATGCACAAACACAATTTATAAGGAATTATGTTCTAGTGGCATCATGTATTGGATATTTTTCTAATAAATGGAAAGTTTACAGTCACCTCCCAATTTGATTATATACAAATGATTTGATACATTATTTTAACTGAGGTGAGATATCTCATTGTGGTTTTGATTTGTTTCTCTTTGATAATTAGTGACATTAAATATTTCTTCATATACCTGCTGGCCATTTGTATGTTTTCTTTTGAGAAATATCTATTCAGACCTTTTGTTTATTTTAAAATTTTATTTTATTTGAGTTGTTTCAGCTTCTTATATATTCTGGTTTCATGTCACATATATGGAATGGTCCATGGGAGAATGCAATTCAAGAGTATAAACAGGTGAACAAGATGGCAGTGAAGCAGTATCTCTAATCTGTTTTCTCACATAGAAATTAAACTGTTTGATAAAAGTAATCTATAGTCTGAAGTGATTATTAAGTGTATTTAATGAATGTTTTCAGTCTTTTTATAAATATTAAAATATTCTGCAAAAATTTTCTGAACCCAAAGCCATGAAAATGTCAGTGTTTGCATGATACGTTATATGTTTTAGTACAAAGAGGTCTTTTATTTTCTGAAGACACTAACATATTTCCAGTTGAGGAATATAACTTTCCATCAGCTAATAAAAACATTGAAATAGAGTAATAAAATACTTTGAAATATTTGTATATGCATGTATTTAAAGGTTTTAATGTTCTAATTCTGTTTATTCTGAGATTTTTAAAAAAAATTTCTTTCAAAGCATCAGGAAATTCAGGAACATTCTGATCTCTGTAGTAACTACGATCCATGCTACACACAATACTACCTTTTTGTATGGCTAGCTGAATTCTAATATTTCTGAAGCAAATTCAGATTATTATTATTAACACATAGATGTTGGACAAATATTGCTTAATGTTTTAGCTCTATTCATTGATGCATAATAGATGTATTAATACATAGTTGAGTGTACATGTGATGAGTTGACACATCCATATACTCAGATCAGAGTAACTGGGATAGGCATCACTTCAAATATTTACCTTTTCTTTACACTTGGAACATTCAAATTATTCTCTTTGAGCTAATTTGAAGTATATAATTGATCTACATTAGCTATAGATCTATTGATCTATAGATATAGCTATAGATACAATTGATTTATGTTAGCTATAGACCTATTGACACCAAGACATTTCTTCTATTGAAGTGTATGTCTGTACCTATTAATCAATCTTACTTCACCTCCCTTCCCCCATACACTTCTTGGCCTTTGGTAACAACCAATCTACTCTCTATCTTCACACGATGCATATTTTTAGCTCCCAAATATGAATGAGAATATACAATATTTGTGTTCCTATGTGGCTTACTTTACTTAACATAACATCCTACAGTTGTGTCTATGTTGCTGCAAATAACTGGATTTCATTCTATTTTATGGCTGAATAATGGTCCATTGTGTGTGTGTGTTTTAGCCACACATCCATTGATGGACACTTAGGGTAATTCCATATTATGGCTATTGTGAATAATGCTGCAATAAACATAGGAGTACAGAAATCTCTGTGATATATTGATTACCTTACCTTTGGATAAATACCCAATAGTGGAATTACCAATCATTTGGTAGTTCTATTTTTAGTTTTTTGAGGCACCTCAAAATAATATTTTCCATAGTGGCTGAATTCATATACATTCTCACTAATAGTGTACAAGATTCCCCTTCTTTCCACATCTTTGCCAGCACCTATCTTTTTGATACATTATTTTAACTGAGGTGAGATATCTCATTGTGGTTTTGATTTGCTTCTCTTTGATAATTAGTGACATTAAATATTTCTTCATATACCTGCTGGCCATTTGTATGTTTTCTTTTGAGAAATATCTATTCAGACCTTTTGTTTATTTTAAAATTTTATTTTATTTGAGTTGTTTCAGCTTCTTATATATTCTGGTTTCATGTCACATGGATAGTTTGAAAATATTTTCTCCCATTCTGTAGGTTGTCTTTTCACTTTGTGGATTGCTTCCTTTGCTGTGCAGCACTTTTTGCTTGATGTAATTTGCAATTTGTCCATTTTTGCTTTTGTTTCTTGAGTTTTTGAGGCCTTACACAAAAAATATCTTTGTCAGACCAATTTTCCAGAGCATTTTCCCAAACTTTTCTTCTAGGAGTTTCATGTTTCAGATCTTAGATTTAAGTCTTTAATCCATTACATTTGCTTTTTATATGGTGATAGATAAGGGTCTAGTTTCATTATTCTGCATATGTTAATAGTTATTCAGTTTTCCTAGGACTATTTATTAGCATCTTTGTTCTTGACATCTTTGTCAAAATAGAATTGGCTGTAAATTTGTGGATTGACATCTGAATTCTCTATTTTACTCCATTGGTCTTTGTGTCTGTTTCATGTCAGTGCCATGATGATTTGGTTGCAGTACCAGGCTGATGTTTACTATAGCTTTGTAGCATATTTTGAAGTCAACTAGCATGAGATGCTTTCAGCTTTATTTTGTTTCTCAGGATCGCTTTGACTATTTGAGGTCTTTTGTAAAGGACCGTATAAATAAATAAATAATACTAAAATAATAAATAATAATAAAAATAAAATTCCATATAAATTTTAGAATTTTTTTTCTATTTCTATAAAGAATGTCATTGGTATTTTGATGAGATTGCATTGAATCTATAAATTGTCTTGGGTAGTATTGTCATTTAAGTACTATTAATTCTTCCAATCTATGAGCATGATATATCTTTCCCTTTTTAGACCTCTTCAACCTTTTAATCAGTGTTTTATAGTTTTCATTAGGTAGATCTTTCACATCTTTATTGAAATTGATTCCTAGTTATTTTATACTCCTTGCAGCTATTGTGAATGGGATTTCTTTCTTCAATTCAACATATCTTTATGATAAAAACCTTCAACAATCTGAGTATTTAAGAATCAGACCTTAAAAATAATAAAGGCCATATGTGAGAAACCCACATGTGACATCATATTGAGCAGAGAAAAATTCTAAGGTTTTCTTTAAAATCTGAAACAAGACAAGCCTGTTCACTTTTGCCACTTTTATTCAACATGGTACTGAAAGTCCTGGCCAGTGAAATTAGGCAAGAGAAATAAAAAAAAGGGGGGGGGGGCATCTAAATTGGAAAAGAGGAAGTTAAATTAGCCTTGTACTCAAGACAATGTGATACTATATTTAGAAAAGCCTAAAGAGTCCAACAAAAACTATTAGCACTGATATATAAATTCAGGAAAGTTGCTGAATACAAAATCAACTCAGTGGCCTTTACATATACCAACAGTGAACAATCTGAAAAAGAAATCAAGAATTTGTATCTCATTTGTAATGTTTTTATATTCACTCCATTGACATTACTCTATGACAATTCCTAAGATATAGAAGGTAAATTAATGTTCCTTTTCTAGGGTTCAGCAAAGGTCATGATCAGGACATAAATAAAGTGACTCCTTATTTGGGGGAAAATCTGTAGCAACACACACGCAGTAGTCAATTCATAAATCTCTCAAGGTGAAATCTGATTATGGTATCACTGGATGCTGTTGGTATAGACATGCCATCAATCAACCTAGAAGTAGAAATATGTTTAATTTGTCCAAGTTATTCAATGAAAGTGAGTCTTTAAAAAATGTAACCAGAGATAACACTAGAAATAATAAAACAAACCAGGCTACATAAAAAGTAAAACAAATATTCCTTTTATTCAAAGTGTTTTGTTTTCAGAAAAAGAATGGAATATGTGGGCCCAGCTGGATTAGCCATGAGTATTTACTTTCTCCAAGTGTTCCAAGTTATGTCATATTTGAGTCTGTTTCAGGTAATGATTCTTTCAGCTATTTTGCAAACACAAGAAGAAACTAATGAAGAGCATTTACATTTTATAGAATAGACTATGAGTTTAAATTGGAGGTAGAGGGAAGGGACTTTACAAAGAAACTATGTGGAAGCCTTTTTTTGAAAATTATCATCCATGGCAAATGGTTTGGTTGAGGCATCTTGAGACTTAAAGTTAATTCTTTTGGTTTGGTATCTCTATTCCAATCCAATAAGTTTCATCCTGCTTTAATGAGACCCAATGTTTCTACCCAAGCTATGATGATACTTGAAGGAAAAATCATCATATGCTCAAAAATTACAAGTCCTTATTTGAGTAAGTTTGTCAGAAATGTTGAATGGATGCCGCATTAGTTCTCATTGCTGCTGTAAACAAATTACCAAAAATTTAATGGCTTAAATCAACAAGTTTCTTATATTGCCTCTGGAGGTCAGAATTTTCACATATGTGTCATTTGGCTAAAATCAAGTGGTTTGCAGGCTGTATTTCTTTTGGAGCCTCTAGGGAAGAATTCATTTCCTTGACTTTTCCAGCTTCTGGAGACTGCTTGCATTTTTTAGAACTTTGACACTTCCTCCATCTTCAAAAACACCAATGGCCAGTTGAGTTTTTTCTTATATCACTTCATTCTGACTCTGACCCTCTGACTCCCTCTTCCACATTTAAAGGACCACTATAGTTACATTATGCCAACTTGGATAATCTAGGACATTTTCCTTTTTTTACAATGATCTGATTAGCAACTTTAATTCCATTTGTGACTTTAATTCTTCCTTGCCATGTAACATAACTATTTGAAGGTTTCTGGAATAAGGCCATGGACATATATGGGGATCCATTATTTGTCTACCACACTTGAAAAAGATACTCCATAGGTGTTTTTTTTTTTTGTTTATTATGCTTTCACTCATAGTGTGACCAGGTTGATAAGCCAACTAGGTGTTTTGGCTGTCCATGCTTAAGACTCTACTTGTCTCTGAAGAGACTAACCTGATTCTCTTCACTGCAAATCTTATCTAGGGAAACATCTTACAACAACACATCCATAGCTTAACGAAGTTTGAGATATAATAATCATAATGCATTCTGTACTTTTGCTTTGATACATCTTAGTGCACACAGATAAGGCATTTCTAGGGGAAATATGGGCATGTCTTGTAGAGAAACATGAGGTGAAAATACTGTCAACCACTATTATAGAGATACCTAGTCAGACACTTATGATATTCATTGCATAAGAAGAGATTTTGGCATCTCTAGTTCACCAGGAAATGTCAAAATATCCAACTGAAAGAAACTGGGTATTTTTATAAAACTCCTAGCATGGAGTTTAGAAGTCAAGACCAAAAACCTTAAATGATTCAAATAGGACAGTTAGTTACATCAAGGATTCTTGTTTGTTCTCAGCGGGGCCTACTGATCACAGGTGTATGGATTACAGTCTGGTATCCAGTTGAGGGGATTTTGAGGGGGAAGTTGCAAGCTCCAAAAGATCTGGATTACTGACAGCCAACCAAACAAGGGCTGAAGTAAAGGAACCTTTTTGTTACAAGTGAGAATAAAATTTGGGAAACTGGAAAAGGTAAAAACCCAAGTATTAAAAGTAAAATAGTACATCAGAACAATCCTAGCAGCACACGCTGACTGGTGCATCCTGAGTGCTCAGTAAAAATTATGAACTTTCTCCTGCTTAAGTCAAATCCATTTGAGAGACAGAAGTTAAACTGAAGTTGATTCGTGTAGGCTGAGTGGAGGATTGTGAATATTTAAAAGAAGAAATTTTCTGGGAATGAGAAGCAGTACCTAGTATCTTAAACAATTATTTTGCCTGTAGCATAGCATAACTTAGATCATTGTCATTTAATATATTAATTTTGTTTACAAAATTATAACTTTCAGAATAGTAACCAAGCCTTTTTCATCTTGATTCTCTCTTACCATACCTACGATGTTTACTCATATGAAATAGATGCCTGTAATCTTTCTTACAGATCGTCCACTTTGATAATTTTGCCTCTCCTAAAACACATTTGTTTGTTTGCCATGGTTTATAAACCTATATTGGCCTTAATTAGACCATGGGTTTCTGAAGACAATTGGTAGCCTATAAATATACTAATTATAAGACAGAAAGGAGAGGTTATGGCAAACTTGTAAATGCATTATTTGAGAATAAGAAGAAATATCAGCATTTGATTATTCATAATAATTAGATCACCTCTTACTTTAGCTATCCCTGATGTTTATTCTCTTTTTATTAAATTCTGATGATTCAAAAAGCATACTTACTATGGATATGCTCTAGCCATATGCTATTTATTATAACTGTTAGGCTGGACCCTTTGCCTTTGAGAAGCCCCCTTCCCCTTTGAGGGCCCACACAAACCCCAGTATAAAAGCCCTGGACACCCACCATTTCGGCCTGATGCCATCCTTGCCTCAGCCCATCTGTATGCAGATGCCCTAATAAACTTTTCTCCATCTACCTCGGCCTTATGCATTCCTCCCTCAGCATTTCTAGCACTAATGTGTAAGCAACTTACTTTTATTGTTTCTCCATAAATTATTTCTTATATTTGCTTATCAATTCATCTTTATGATTTTCTTCTTAAGCAGGTAAAATTCTACTTGTTCTATTGGATTTTTATCTGTTACAATACAACTTGATATCAATTAAATATTCTACCATATCAGTGTATGCTTAACTGTTTAAATATGTCTTTTTGCATTAGTCTCTATGATGTTCTAGGCATTTTATCTATTCTGGTCCGAAGATAGATGATATTAATAGACAGATAGATTCAATGATTCATTCGTTGATTGTATAAATGTACCAAAAATCTCCAAAATACTAACAAAAATTTGTGCATATGGATGACAATCCTCACTCTTTAGGGATTTATAATCTAATCAATATTAGAAAGCATTTAGACATAAAAAATTACATAAAAAAGGAAAGCACATGATTAAATCCAAATATATTTTAAAATATAAAAGGTGGGGTTTTTTTTCTGGTTTACCACACACTTCCTTTTGCTTTATGATATTTGATCTTTATCATCTCCTAATGTACCATGATTTCTTTTTAAGCTGAGGCAATGACATCAGTTATTAAATAGCAGAGATAAAATTCTGACTGTCCTCTAACTATAATATTTATGCTCTTTTCTAAGTAACACTTAATTAGCTGTGTATGAGAAAAACCTAGTTTGGGAGGCTCAAAATAAGTAAATTTATTTACTTAATGATACGGCAGACAAGACTTCAATAAACATGTGTCTTGACTTAGGCCTTAAAAGGTAGATGTAATATAGATGCTGGGAATAAGAAAGATAGGCATTATAGGCACAGAGCAGAATAAGAAAAGGTATGGAGAAAGAAGTCAGCCCAAAATGTTATCAAAACAATAAACAGCAAGTGCCAAACAAAGTCTGATTGAATCATTCTACCTCACATTTGTTCATCTCAAATTCAACACTAAACCTTTATCCAATCGGCCTATCAGGTCAGGAATTACTTTCAGATAAGACAAATTACTTTTACCCAGCATATAGTTTCAGAACCTAATGCCAAAGTGGTTTGCTTTTCTTCATTTGTAAACAATACTGTGTCCTGAGTCAGGAGTATTGGATTCACACTTTATATAGGAATATATTAGATTTTTAAATTACATGGCGTCGTATATGTCACACTCCAGCAGGCTCATTCCTGAAGGGATACAGTTAGTCATGAATAAAATACTTGCACTAGAAACACAAATGCCTGATGAATATACAAGGGTAAATAAGTGAAATGTGTATTGACGATATGAAGACTGAGCTGAGATTAGACAGCCTACCAAGGAGGCAGAAAAGGCTTCTCAAAACTCATTATTTAATATGAAATTGTACAAATGGTCACCTTTTATTGTATAGTCTATCTTTTCATTTCATGTGCCACAGGGTGGCCAATAGGCAGAATGCCTGTTTTGACATATACCACTCAAGTGTGAAAGTAACCTTTTGCTTTAATGGTTTCTTCAAGAACTAGCCTGGTGTTTTAATTCGCTAATACTGCTCTAAAATGTGCAGTCTCCCAAGGAATATAATACTTCCAAAAAACAGTTCTATTTTAATTTCTTTCATTTCAGTGTAGCTTAATATGAAATCTGTTTTACATCCCAGTTGTAATTAGTGAGTATAATAAGTGTAAAAATTTGAATGGTGGTTGCAGCTGCAGTATATTTGGACTGTAAACATTACTAATATTATAAAAATATTATTCTAGAATCAAAAAGGAGATATGAATGCCAAATACAGTTGATATTGCAAAGCTGATTTAAAAAACTATTTCTGGAACCTATATTTATTCTAATGTTGATGTAGCTAATTTTTACTTTCCTCCATTTTCTAATTTTTTCATTTAATTTCCAGCAATATAATTAGGTACAGAATTTTTTTTTGTCTTCTGACTTCAAATAAAATCAATCATGGTATTCATAAGACAACAAATAGTTTAGACATTTTAATCATCTGTCTTTAAAATTAGTAATATAGACAATACATATTTTAAAAATGCAGTTAACCTTAATGACTAATTTTAGTTCAACATTGAAAAAAGGGAGATGAATAATAATAGGAAATGCCCTTAGTAGAGGTTATAGATAAAATTCAGTTTCAGGTAAACTGTATTTGTCATACACATATGTTGTTGTACCTAAGGAAATTCTGTGTTGTTTTCAATTACTTCAATATGTTAATAAGTTATCTAATACTTTAGATCACTTTTTCCACAGAAGAATTTTTAATACTTTTAAATTAACAGCTTAGAAACTACTAGAAAAATAAATGTTTATTTTATAAGAAAATATGAATATTGTACAAGTACCAAAGACACTTGTAAAATTTGACATTGAACATTGTAATTGACAACCTCCAAGTTCTCAAGTCATTTACAATTTTCAATTATCTTTGTTTCTTAAAGAGTAGACCAGTTTGTTTATGTGGCTTTGTGAATGATTAAAATTGCATTTAACATTTGGACACTTTTCTTTTTTTTTGAGACAGAGTCTCACTCTGTTGCCTGGGCTAGAGTGCTGTGGTGTCAGCCTAGCCGAGCTCACAGCAACCTCAAACTCCTGGGCTCAGGTGATCCTCCTGCCTCAGCCTCCCGAGTAGCTGGGACTACAGATATGTGCTACCATGCCCAGGGCTAATTTTTTATATATATTTTTAGCTGGCTAATTAATTTTTTTTTCTATTTTTAGTAGAGAAGGAGTCTCGCTCTTGCTCAGGCTGCTTTTGAACTCTTGACCTTGAGTAATCCACCCGCCTTGGCCTCCCAGAGTGCTAGAATTACAGGCGTGAGCCACCGCACCCAGCCTGGACGCGTTCTTTAAAATTTCAACTTTTGTTGAAAAGTGAAAATAATTTATCATAAGTCTATCACTTCCCACAAAATTGCACATTACCCATCTTTACCTTGTCTTTCCACTTACCAAATCACTTTGAATGAAAAAGGAAAACCACTACAAAAGTAAATAAATTATACCCAGTGCAAGGTGCATTTCTCCCTCTCAGATATTTAGATGTTACTATCTTAGATTATCTTTTGCTTTCTAATGTTGTGGTCATATACATGGCACTAAGTACCAGATTCCAAATCAGGGCTACTATATACAATATGGTTCAAATCATCTGAGATATATATTTAGTTATTGTTAAATATATTGAAATTTGGTGTTGAATTGGGAAACGTGTTAATTCTCTTACCTTTATTTTGAAAGTATTTGGAATTGAATAATGATTCAAATTTCATGCCTCTACATCTAGCATTAGTTACTCAGTATGACTTTTTAGAATGCCTAATTATTTTAAAAATCTGTTATATATTACTAGAGCAGCTTATCCATATTTAAAAACAGCATTATGTAATTATTGAATAATTACATTTTAATAAAAACATCCTAAAATTCTAATTATGTGTAATATTAAAAGTTGAATGGAAGTTTTTGCTTGATTATTAATTTGCACATCACCTTCAGAAAAGTGTTTGATATTTAATATAAAGATACCCTATTAATATTGTTTTAGGTATATTTATTTATTTTTTTATTTCTGATTATTATGAATGTACAAACATCTTGATTACATAAATTACCCTTCTACCATTTGAGTCAAAGCCACAAGTATACCCATCACCCAGACAGGCATAACACCCATTAGGTGTGAATTTACCCATCCTCTCCTCAAATTATATACTTTTATAATCTACCTTATTGTTTGTTGAATTCTATATCATGAGCATGTCATTATGATATCAAATTCTCTTATACCCACATTTTAATAATCATCTAGTATTTATTTGTCAAATGTAAATATTTTTATATCTGGATTATTGGAAATGTAATATTCTTCTGATTTTTATCATTATGACTAATGCTGAGATTGCCATTTGTGAATATAGACTTTTGCCTATAATTCTAATAGTTTCATAGGAATAAATTTAAGAAGGAGAGCGATATATCAAAATTTATCAGGCAAGACTCTAGACATACAGCGATAATTTTTTTTTCAGAAAATCTTTATTTACCAAATTACATCTTTACCAGCAATGTACAAGGGCACTAGATAAACATCCGAATGTTTTAAATTAATTTTTCCCTTATTTTATATGACGAATGGCTTCTTCTGTTAATATCATTTTGTATTCTGAAAAGTGTTGAAAAATGTTTATCACCTAGTTTACTTTCTTATTTTGATATATTTGGTCAAATGCTTGTTATAAGGTGTATAGTATTTCTTATTATCATTTATAAATTATATATGACATAAAATCCTCAAATCCTTTTTTAAATCACATTCTGTATTATTTCCCCATACTTATTTTCCATGCTTATTTTTAATACACAGAATATTTGTAGTTTCATTTAGAAAAAAATTATATATTTTTGCTTTATTTAAAATGCCTCAATATATAGAAATTATCACTTTCCAGAAGTTGTTCAATATTTAAATTTTCTTTGTCTCTTATTTTTGAAAATATTTTATTTTAATTAAGTTTTGATTTGGTTCATATAGTATGAAGCAAGGATATTTACTTATTTACAATAAAAATCAGTGTGGTGGTTAATTTTATGTGTCAACTTGTCTGGGTCATATGGTACCTTGATTAAGAGTTAAGCATTATTCCTGGTTGTCTGTGTAAAGTTCACCCAAACAATTGAATGGGCATCATGCAATCAGTTGCAGGCCTGAATAGAACAAAAAGGTAGAGTGAGGTTGAATTCCTTCTCGGGCTAACTTGGTCTGAAACATCAGTCTTCTGTTTCTCCCAGTGTTCCTTGTTTTCAGGACTTTAGACTGGTGGTATCTACACCATTTATTTTCTGTCTCTCGGGCCTTTGAAATATACCAATAGTCTTTGTGGGTCTCCAGACTGCAGCCAGCAGGACAGACTATGGATCTCCTAAACTTCCATAAACACATAAACCAATTTCATATAAGAAAATCTCATTCTAGCTATCTGTCAGTCTATCTCTCTATCTCCTATAGGTTCTGTTTCTCTGGAGAACCCTGACTACTATCTCAGTACACCTAAGATAAACATTAAAAATTACTTCTTCATTAAGATGGAAATTACATAGTACATAATAGTAACTATTTATGGTGTTTTTTCTTTTTCTCTGGCCTATTCTTTCCAGTATTGTGTCATCATTTTCTTTATTCTGGTTAAAAATAGCATGTTCTAATAACTATAGAAATAATATCCTATTTTTTTCTTACACTAATATTTTCAAGATTACTGTCCTTTTTTTCTTCTGTATAAAGTTGCTAATATTTGTCAAGTTAAAAGAAAATTCTTAAAATTATCTTATTAAAATGAATATGAAATTGTAATTTTGAAGATAATAGAATTCTTTCTAATGTTTTTCATTCACATATGTTTTTCATACATTTGTAATTTATGTTTCTATTTTCTATATTATATAGTTATATATGGATATAGCTATATAGTATGAGAAACTTTGCCAGGTGTTTTATGTATGTTATATATTTATATAATATATTTATATACACATACATATTTATACATCATATATGTATATACACATGCATACACATATGCAAACACACATATATGTACATAAATATATATTATAGTCTCTTTTGAAAGGAATAATTATTTCTCAATAGATAATATAAAAATGATATTCATGTAAACAAATAAAAGCAATATTATGTAGTAATAACAAATGTAAATGGAAAGTATAGAAATGGTATTGTAGACTAAGGCATTATTAACACTCTGACATCAGAGTTTAAATTTTATGTTGTCTTTACTACCCTAACTTTGTATATTAGCCAACTTATATAATCTTTTAAGCCTGAGATTTTTTCAATTCAAATAAGTTTAAGACAATAATGTACGTACAATGTTCAACATGGTGTTATGAATACACACTTTAATTTTAATAATGATATAGTGATGATGATGATGATTAAGGCACTTAAGAGAATGATTTGAAATGTCAAATAAACAGGAATAAAGGATAAGAATTGGTTTTCAAATATAGGAATTATTCTGGAAGATAGAGAAGAGTTCTCCTAAGGACAAAATAAAGGTGAATCAAAGGCTATAAATTTATAAAGACTACCTTAGGAGATGTTGGACAGATAAGAAAGGGCAATTTGTGCAGTGACTAGATGATCTAGTACAAGTAAAAGGCATGGGCATTCCAGATTTTTGTTTTAGGAAGATTATGAACATGGTTGTGTTGAATATGAATCTAAAAGAAGCAAAATCACAGATAAGGATTTATGTTAGAAGAATATAATATTTCAGTAGCCCACAAAAGTGTTGATGGTGACCTGAACTGGAATGTTCTCAAGTTAAAAAGTAGAAGGGTGAGATGGAATTTGGATCAATTTAGGAGGATGAACTCTCTTTTGAAAGTGGAGAGAAGGTTTGGGGCTTATTCTTGACATTAATACTATGGTAGATAGTACAATAGAAATTGAAACATTCACCAAGAAACAAAAGGCAAAAGAAAGTACTGGTTTAGGTAGGAAGAAAATGCTTTTAGTTTTTAACAGGCAGCAATTTAGATATTTATTGGACATAGGATGGAGTTATCTGTTAAGCAGTCTGGGGTACAGCAAGAAAGTCACTGGGCTGGTAATATAAACATGGGGTTATTTGCACACTGGTGATGTCTAAAGATAAATAGAAAACAACTAAGGAGACTGTTTAGAACAAGAGAAAAAGGCAGTACAATATACAGGAGAAGAAAATTCCTAAAGATGGCTGTGAGAAATTGGAAAGCTTTAAAAACAAAAGGACTTTGGATTTTATAACTAGGAATTATTAACAAAGTCAATTTGAGTGGAGTTGTGAGAGATGAGTGCAGATTCTAATATAGTGAATAATTAATGTGAGGTAATGATGAGGAAAGAACATGTAGACTACTTTTTTGGGGGATGAGGAGAGTTTTGATGTTAAAAAAAGAAGAAAGTGGAAACCTTTATAATATGAGTGAATCTTAAGCATGTTTAAAGAAACCTGACAGAAAGGTGACAGAGGGAAGAAGAAGGGGCTGTGGGAGAGGGTGGTGGAAGAGAAAGAGAAAGTGAGAGAGAGAGAGAGAGATTGAGATTGTGATTAAAAACACTACATTGCAGCTATAATCTTCAAAGCATATGAGGCTACCTGCTGCAGTTTCACAGTGGATGGGCTTGTCAAAAACGTAGATTCATAGGCCCCACAACAGAGATAAAGATATGCTGCAGATATGCAAATTAATATTTAAAATTCACTGCTCTAGAGAAAATAATTTGTGTTTTCTGAAAAGACATGAGGTGATGGGATCCAGGAAGGATATGGGTGAAAGACTTAATATCCATTAAATAAAAATAATAACAACAAAAAAAAAACTTTTCTGGAATTTTAGCCAGATGATCTTTATTTTAACTGATGACTTCTAATATTTAAAAGGAATAGTAGAAAATGTTATCATAGAGTAATGCAGTTTGAATAAATTGCCAAAATAAGTTGAAAAATTACTTAGAGATGTGATGTGGATTCAAATGTTGGAAATGACAAATTTCAGGGATAGAAAGCTTCATATAGTTTTTCTGCCCCCAGCCACATTCTGCTTAGAATGGTGTGGTGAACAGAGAAGGTGGATAAATTCAGGATAGGGACTTTATATGGCACACTGGGAATGGTTACAATACCACCAGGGAGGTGAGGGATGCAAGTTTGTTAGTTGTGTTGGCAGACTGTATAATTTAGATTTGATCAAGGAGGAAATAAGAATTAGAAGAAGGAAGATTGATTAGAATAGACATAGGTTAAATGATTGAAGTACCAATTAGATCAAATTATGTCAATGAGAGAATATGTATAAAAAAACTGTTGTGAGAGACTTGAATTTTGTAGATTAAATTTGCAGATGTGGTCATCATTGGCAATCAGCTTCATTAGTTTAGTCTCATGACATAGTTCAGTCACGTGAAACCAAACATATTTAATTTGTTTTATCCAAAAAAAGAGTTTGATCTAAATTAATACTTACAAAATTAGTAAATTCCATATCATTTATTAATCAAAATATTATGTCAGTTGCCATCTATATTTTGAGAAATGTTAAAAACAATAATAAAGAATACTTAAATGAAATTTGGATACCCACATGACAACATATTTTAAAAAAATCAGTTCCAGAAAGATATAAAACTTAAATGTGAACAACTTAAGATTTTTAGAGTAAAAAATACAGGAGAATTTTAAAGGTCATATGATAAAGAAGGACTTTTAAAAAATGCAGAACATGACCACTTATACTCAACCATCAAATTGGTATTAACTGATCGACACTTAAGTTGGCATATAGTAATAATATTCATCAGGTGTTGAGCAGATGGGGGGAAAGAGCTGATGAGTACACATCTAATGCGTGTGGTGTGCACTGTCTGGGGGATGGAAACGCTTGAAGCCCTGACTCAGGTGGGGCAAAGGCAACATATATAACCTAAACATTTGCACCCCCGTAATACACTGAAATAAAAAAAAAATTTAAAAACTTATCTCAAAAGTGAATTGATTGCCATAATAATTGTATCATTAAATAAAAATCATAAAATAAAAAAATTCAGAACATGGAGGAAATGACTGATAAAGTACACTGTACAAAAAGAAAAATCTCTCTTAATGAAAATGTCATAAAAATTAAAAGACAAGCCACTTTTTGGAACGCATATAGCCAACAAAGGGTTATTTAGGGCAGATAAAGAAGTATTCTATTATTGTTCAGAAATTCAAGTAATAGAGTATATCTTAAGAAGACTATTTATTTCTCCTGAGATTACTTCAAAAAAGTCTGTGTTAGTAGTGTTATTGTTTTGAATAGCATGGTAGATGAGAGAATAGAGCCTTTCAAACTTAATGTATGTATAACAACCACCTAGGGAACTTATTTAAAATGCCAGCTCCCAATCATAGAGATTCCATTTTGCAACTTCTGGATTGTGCTTAAAGAATTTTCTTTTTAGCAATCAAATGGATATTAGTTTTCAAAATAGAACATAATTTTAATATTTAAATCCATTTTAATTATCAATGTTAGTGAAGAAGCCTCATCCTCCAGATAACTTTTAAAATCATTAATACATCTTTCAGTTATACTAAGAATCAGCATAGATATACACATATGTATACATCAGAATATATTAGTAAGGCCTCTGCTTTATATATATATTCAGTGCGGTGGTTGCCTCTCTTTGGACAGAGGTGGGGCAAATGTGTAGAGGGGCACATAGAGGACGCTTCATTTTTTGGTATTATTTTTTGTTTGTTTCATAAGCTGATGTGACACATGGATTTTATTTGGTATTTTGTTAGAAACTGTTTATATTTTATATGCTTTGTATATAATTATAATAAATAAAAAATTAAAGGAAACCAAATTGTATACACTGATTTGTACCTTCTCAAGATATTGATAGTCACAAGATAGAGATATCAAAATGTCCACAGAATGAGAACAAAAAGCAGTTCTTCATCAAAGTTTTTCTGTTTGTTTAAGAGTAGCTTAATCCCAATCTGGCTGGTTAAAATGCAATAAAATTTTACTAAAAGACACTGGGCAACTCTGATAATTGGTAACAGGCCACACCACTAGGTTCTACATTGAGGAACAACCTCCCAAATCACATTGCAGAGCATGTTCAGTGATGAAAATCTTGCAGCTGCCAAGCATCAAATAGCTTGAATTGCCAACACAACCAGCCTTTTTTCACTGTGTTACACCACCCCAGGATGTTTGCCTACCTGTAGTTGTCTCCAGAGGTAGATTTTAGCCATTCCCACTTGTTTGCATCACCAGAGATTAATTCAAGGACTGAATGGGTTATTGTATTGTTTTTGAGGCTGTGCCACATGGCCATGAACTATTTGCAAAAAAGTTTAAAAAAAATGTAATACCTGACATTTTAAGCTCCTACAATTGGAGGTTTTCTCAGTTTCTCACTAAGGATTGTAATCTGGAGATTTTCCAAACACAGAAAAGGTGTTCAGATTATGGGCAACCAAAAGAATAACATCTGTTTACTTCAAGCTTTATTCATGATGTAGACCCTATCTAGATTTTCAAAAAGAAATTAATTGTCAAAGAATTTCTTGTTTTCCATGTGTATATTTACAAAGCAGGCTTTCTCAATCTCTGCACTATTGACATTTTGGGCCAGATAATTCTTTAATGTGGGGCTTGTTCTGTGTATTGTTTTAATAGGATGTTGAGCAGTATGTCTAGCCAGTAGGAGTCCCCCACTCCTCCCAGGCATGATAGCAAAAAATGTCTCCATTCATAGATAAATGTCTTATAGGTAGACAAAATTGCCCCCATTGAGAACAAGTGCTATTATATGATGTTCATGAGCACAGCTTCATCATAATAGACAACATGGAGACAATAACATTAAATCTCAGTCCAAAGCATATATTTTTAAGCATATTTAATGCTTAAGGCAATAATTATATGGTATTTTTAACCAAATACAATCATCACCAACTAGAACTTAAACTTTATAAATTAAGGGCATCCATATTCTTATGGAATAGTCATGAAAGAAGTGCAAGCAACATGTCAATAAATATAACATCTTTCTTAAGAGTTTACAGTGATTTTGCATGAGCAAAATACTGCTTCACATGTGTTATCTCTGTGATAGGGCACAAATTATTGTAACCTAATTTTTGTCCTCTATAAAATGGAGATTTAAAAATATATATATTAATTATATATGGCTTATTGTGAAAATTCATTGAGTTAATGTATGCATGAACCATATGGAGCTCTTAATAAATATGAATTATTATTGATTGAAAGATTAAATTCGAAAGCCTTCATATTATAGAATAGACTCCAGTGAAGTGAAGTTAAAATTACTATCAAGACCATAAACCTTCATTATATTTCCTCAACTTGCTGGTTAGGGAAAGAAACCTGTTGGAGGACAATTTGTCATGGTGAGGAGTACACCTTACTAGCCTGTATAACACATAATGGTATGGATGTCCCTGTAGAGTTGCATGTAAGACCCTATATTATGGACACTGCATTCAGATAAGATCTCTGCTCTCTCCCTTGTCCCAAGATTTTAAATAAAATTTTTATTTCAATGACTCCCAAACACTGAGAAGTTTTTTGAACTGCAGAGATATGTAGCCATCTCTTTATATATTGTATCCTCAAATTCATCATTGCCAAAAGAGCACCTCTGATTTTTTCCTGCCACACTTGCTCCTCTCCCAGTTGTTCTTATCTTAGTAAGATACCATTACAAAAATCTGAGTTATCCTTGTGCCACTTTTTTTCATTCACCTCCCACATACAATCAATCACTAATTCCTATGAACTATCATTTCAAAATATGCAAACCCCAAATATTCTGCCATGAGACTACTGAATTTGAAAAACTGAGCAAAGTCTCAGGTCACAAAATCGATGTACAGAAATCAATAGCATTTCTATACTCCAACAACAGTCAAACTTAGAATCAAATCAAAGACTCAATATCCTTCACAATAACAACAAAGAAAACATAATACCTAGAAATATATTTAACTAAAGAGGTGCAATACCTCTACAGGGAGAACTATGAAACACTAAGAAAGGAAATAGCAGAGGATATAAACAGATGAAAAACCATACCATGCTCATGGATCAGCAGAATTAACATTCCTAAAATGTCTATACTACCTAAAGTGATGTACAGATTCAATGCAACACCTATTAAAATATCAACATTATTTTCACAGATCTAGAAAAAATAATTCTAAACTTCACATGGAACTGGAGAAGACCCCATGTAGCAAAAACAAAAAGAATAATTGGGAGGCATCAATTTACCAGATCTCACACTATACTACAAAGCTATAGTAACCAAAACAGCATGGGATTGGCACAAGAACAGAGACATAGATCAATGCAACAGAACTAAGAAACCAGATATAAAACCATCCTCATATTGCCATCTGATCTTTGACAAAGCACACAAAAACATACACTGGGGAAAAGAATTCCTATTCAATAAATGGTGTTGGGATAATTGGATAGCCACATGTAAAGTACTGAAACAAGATCCACATCTCTCACCTCTCACAAAAATCAACTCACAGTGGATAACAGACTTAAACCTAAGCATAAAACTATAAGAATTCTAGAAGAAAATGTTGAAAAAACCCTTATAGACATCGGCCTAGGCAAATAATTTATGAAGACGACCTCAAAGGCAATCAGAGGAACAACAAAAATAAATAATGGGACCTGATCAAATTAAAATGCGTTTGCACAGCCAAGGAAACTATCACTAGAGCAAATAGGCAACCTACAGAATGGGAGAAAATAGTCATATGCTACATGTGCAATAAAGTGCTGATAACTAGAATCTATATAGATCTCAGGAAAATCAACAAGAAAAAATCAAACAACCCTATCAAAAAGTGGGCAAAGAACATGAGCAGAAACTTTTCAAAAGAAAATAGACTATTGGCCAACAAACATATGAAAAAATGCTCAACATCCTCTGATCATCAGGGAAATGCAAATCAAAACCACAATGAGATATCACTTAACTCCAGTGAGAATGTCTTCTATCACAAAGTCCCCAAACAATAAATGTTGGTGTGGATGTGGAGAGATAGGAATACTCATACACTCTGGTGGGACTACAAGTTAGTACAATGTCTATGGAAAGTAGTATGGAGATACCTCAAAGAACTAAAATAGAACTACCACTTGACCCAGCAATACCACTACTGGGTATTGACCCAAAGGAAAAAAAGACATTCTATAAAAAGGACACCTGCACTTGAATGTTTATAGCAGTACAGTTCACAATTGGAAAGATGTGAAAAAAAACCCAAGTGCTCATCAATACATGAGTGGATTAATAAAATGTGATATATGTATAACATGGAGTACTATTCTGCTACAAAAAACAATGGTGAACTATTAATAGTATTATCCTGGATGAAGCTGGAGCCCATTCTACTAAGTAAAGTATCACAGAGTAGATAAAGAAGCACCACATCTACTCAGCATTAAATTGGTACTAATTGATCAACACATATCTGTGCATATGGTAGTAACATTCACTGTGTGTTGGACAGGTGGGAGGGGGGAGAAGAGGATAGATATATGCACACCTAATGAGTGCGGTGCACACTGGGGATGGGCATGCTTGTAGCCCTGATTTGGTTGGCACAAAGGCAATATATATAACCTAAACATTTGTACCATCGTAATATTCTGAAATTTAAAAATTTAAAATTAAAAAAATATATCCCCTGAAGACATCCATGTCTTTTCATTCCCCATCACTACCTTTGTCCAAACCATCCCCTATAGACTAATGCAACAGATCTTAACCTGTCTACATGTATCCAATTCTCTTTCTTTATAATCTATTTTCAAGAAATAAATCAGAATGAGTTTTGAGAATGTAAGTAAGATTTTATAATTTTTCTGCTTGAAATATTCCTCCAGTGGTTTTTCATTGTACTTAAAATAAATCCAAACCTATACCCTAACAAATCTGGGCACAAAATCCTCACTCTCTCTGACCATAACCTACTCTTTTTTTCTTAGACTTGCCCAGTATTTTTCAACAAATCAGCCTTCTTTTGGTTTCTGAACAGGCTTGCTGCACTGCACAACTCAGAGAGCACCAGCCATCCTACTTAGAATATGCCTGTGGATGTTTTGCCAGCGGCTCTTGCATTTTCCTGAAAGAAGCTTTTGTTAAAGGTGGCTTCTACCTGTAATTTAGGCCTTAGATTAAATGTTACTATCTCAGAGAGGCTTTCCATGATCATTCAAATATAAATACCTATACGGCAGATATCATATAAATGTACAGTATCCTAACTTTATGCACATGGTATATTTTATGCTTTTATGTATGAGTTATATATTTGTAAAATGATTGATCAAATTATTTTTTTATTATCTGTGTCTTTGAAGTAGAAATTAGGCTTTATTTTTTTTTTTTTTTTTTTTTTTGGCCACAAAGTATCTGCTGATAGGCTTTATTTTAAAAAGGAACTTTTCTGGCATTTTCACATATATCTTAAGTGCCTAGCATAGTGCTGGGATATAGTAAGGCTTTATACAAGAATTAAAATTTTTTAAGTAATTGATATTTTTCATAGTTATAAAACACTATAATATCCCCTTACCAAAGAAGTATTTTATCTAGAGGGCAACTAAGTGACAATAAAGTCCTTTGACTTTTAGAGATTGGAGGGGAAATTGGTAACAAGCATGTGACTTCTGTTATTTAATTTGCAGAATGAAGACAATGAACAAAATATATCCCAATTATCATTTATATAGCCAAAAATGTTGGAAGGCCATAACCTCCAAACACAGGATTGTCTGTTAAATCGAACACATTTGGTCATAGAAAGAATTAATCACATTATGCATGTTTTTCCACAAATTTTCTCTAATAAGTCAGTGAAAGCTTATTTCTAGAACAACGGGAAATGTTTGGGAAGCATTGGCTGAACGTAGAGAATAGAATTTCTTAGTCTAAACTGAGGTTTGTCAATTTTATGTATCTTTCACAGAGTTGGCCAGGGTAGTTTTGCCAGCTCTGACTCAGGGGACCAGAGACTATGTAAAGTCTTATTATTATATATTTTCTGTCTTTGAACTCTGCCTTTCTTCTTTTGAACGCCTCTGGTTTATGAAGTGTTCCATATCTGGCCTGATCTAATTATCCTCTATACAAACCGCCTTTCTCAACCAGTTCAGCATAACTTCAACAACCATTAATCACTAACTGCTAATACCAGTTTGACCCTAACATAGATCCAACAATGAAAGTTGAGATTTTTTTTTAAAAAGGTGACTGTGAACCTAACTCTTGAAGGTAATGGGGAAATAATCTGATTGGGGGGAAAAAAGCAGATAGATATTCGACAGGCAGACAGGAGGTAATGACATGTGCAAGACACAGAGGTGGAACTTAATGAGTCATGTACAGAAAATGACAATAAAGACCTACTTGCCAGGGGAAATAAGACTTCAAATAACATTTCTATCTATTCCTTTTCTGATTTATTTCTTCTGCCCAGAATATTTTTAAAGAGGGTTGGAGAAGAAATATATATGGGCCCACAGTTCTGATTTGTCTTGAGACACAATATTCCAAAATCATTTTCTACATACAGAAGCTTTCTTCATGTCCTCACAAAGGAAACAATTTTACACAATCTACATTTTTTACATCACTCAAAGATGAGACAGCCAATTTTTTCTGAGCTAGCGACAGCAGGTTTCTCTATTCTCATCACAGTAAAGAGGATTTGAATGATTCACCTCTCATCGTTTAGATAGCATACACACACAGAAGCGGCAGCTGGGCTCCTGCTCTCCAGGCTGAAGATGAAATGGATGTATTTAGATTATGATGGATATCATTTATAAATATTTTAACTATTGCTGCTGTAGATGTCACTCTTTCCTTAGTCTTTTATATATTCAAGGATATTTTTTCCTGGGTTGTGTATTTGAATAAGATTTGCACAAGACCAGGTAAGCAAAATATGGTAAGCCTTCAGATCTTTTATTTTCAGAAATACTTTTTCTGGAAAACATATTTCTTTTCTGTAAAGGTGCAATTTTATTTGAATTTTTGACAAAGATAAAATAACATTACAATAATTTATTTCCCCTGATATACACTCATGAGTTAGGACTGATACTAAATATTATTAAGATGGCCCTATATATCCTCTTTTGTGCTTATTTGTTGTTTTTAAAGTCCAAGGTGCTTTAATGTAGCAGCTTTTAATTAAAACTGGCATTTTCTGAATTATTTAGTAAAAATCTCTTACAAGCACAGGAAGGAACATTTTGTCAATTCTAGTGTCCACCCATTTACTTCCTACAGGTAAAACACAAGAGTTTTATACTTTCCTTCATGTTTACACTGAATCTTGTTTCACAAAAGAGTTTGTTGTATTTTTATAAATTAATCTTTACTATTTAGGTAAAAATATTGCTACTGAAGCTAATCCTGCTTTCCAAAAGAATTGCTCTTTCTTGCTCTTGTGATTTACTTTTATAGCTATTACTTTTTTCTTTGTATCAATATCAAAAAAAGTGGCAGCATATATGTGTAAAATACAATTAAAAGAAATAAAACATGCATAACTACAAATGGAATTAACATGGTAAATGTGATATCTGATGTCTTCTGACTAATAAATAATTCATCCATTCCCCCATCTCCATCACATCACCTTCATCAGATATTATTAATATAAGCTTTATACTCTCTAAGCTTTCTTAATGTCATTCTATCTAGTACATCTTTCTATCCACTTTAGTGACTTCAACATCCACTTTGATTTATCTTATAGATCTTAACTTCTTAGTTGTTTTATCCTTCTAAACTTAAATGACCTTTATTTTAGCATGACATCATTGCAAACAACTGCCTACATAGGTTATGTTTTAAACTCCACTGCCATTAAAAATTGATATCAGCAATATCAAATTCCAATCTATCCCCCTCTCATGACAAGCTCACTACTTTTTACTTTTAATTCATATATTCTCTTCCTTCTCCCTTAAACCCTAAGTCAAATCCAATGAAAAGCCTTGATTTATCATACTTCTAAAATTCCTCAAAATAACACTATTTACAATACCCTGTGGAATTTTGTTTACTCACTTCCATTTCTGGAACAGTAACTTTGTGATTGTAATCTTTTCCTCTCCAAATTTTTCACCACTTTGGTGCAAAATGCTAAGCTAATTGTGTCAGCTCTCTGATCAAAACCCTAGAATAACTGTACTAAATTATTTTCAAACATCTTAAAGAACTGTCGTGTTTTTCTTTTTACTTCCCTCTGTAAAAAATACAAGATTTTCTTATCTGCCCATGATTAACATCAACTCAACTTTCCTGTGTGAGCCTAAATGGAAAATTCTATAGTAGCATACTATGACCTATCGAAGCCAGATTGACATTCAAGGTGTCTCCATAATCCTATGTCCATATTATAATTTTTATAATATGAACAATGATTCATATTATAAAAACTATGAATCTTTGTTCTATTAAGCTACCCTAATTTTTGGTAACTATACTTCTATTTATAATCTGCATTTATCTACATTTTAAATCCTGTTTTTATCCTACTAAATCATTTCCTCAGTGCTGTACTTTAAAAGCCACTTCCTTATAGAAGCTTACTCTAATCTCCTCAGACTATGTACACCAGCTCCATTTTATAAATATTTTCATAGCTACCAAAATTTTTTCCTCAAAATACATTTTGCTATGTATTCATACGAAAGTGTGATTAATGGAAGCCACCCTGATTACAATTTTACAATCACCAGGGTATTAACTGAGCCAATTTTGCCAGTTACCATATATTGAATATGTAACATTGAGCCTTAGAATAATAATACGTAAGTAGTGACTATATTGTATAAATAAATAAGTCATTTTATTGGATTTAAAACACAATATTATTTTGTAGACTGCTTGATTCACTAAAAATATGTGTTGTAAAAAATCATTTTATGTCAAGATTATCCTCATGAATAAGATATAAGAGATCATGCTAGCTAAAGATCTTGTGACAATTAGTTTCTGACCCCCAAAAAAATTTCATACTGTTCATCCTTAAAAGAACCCACATAAATTATAAGATCCTATTTTAATAGTAGCAAGGAGCTGTGAATGCCATGAGGATTAGATAAGCAAATATTCCAGACAAGAAAATTTTTCTAAGAGAAGCTGATGCACTTCACTAGGTGTTCATTAATTTTTGGAATGGGCTAAAGATTGGAATTTTCCCAACAGAAAACATCTGTTGGGAGAAAAAGAAATTAAAATAAAATTAGTGGTCACGTAGAGCTGATTGGACCATGTAGAAATTAGAAAGAAGGGAATGCATCATAGTCAGTTTTTTCCAGTGGACATTTGTTGAGTTGTGATGCTGTGCAAGAGACTGGGAACTAGGTTGAAAGGCAGAGTAGATCTAATGTATCCTGCAGTGCTTAGGAAAATAAGGCTTATTTGGAAGGATATTTGCTCCAAGCACAACACTTTTCTTCCCCTTGAGATATTATATATGCTAGATTTTTAGTTTCTTGGAACAGAAAGAGGGAGAGCTTGGTTTGTAGTCTCTAAAGGACTGAGCTAGATCTCATAATATTTTAGAGCTAGGGAGACAGATATTCATTATACTTCAAGGATCATGCCTTAAGAACAAGGGTGAAATTGAGATGGACTGAGTTTTATTAATAATGCTTTCTAGCCTGACCCAACTCAGCCTTTGATTGCTTTATATAATAAGATAGAGAGACCCATGTCTGATGAAAAATATCATCTGGATTTTTTTTTCCCTCTATTTTCAACATATAGTAACAATAAAAAAATGATGAGAAATGTGAAAAACAAAATTAATGGCTGGTAAGCAAGAGTAAAAACCGATAACATATGTAGAACATACAAATGGATCATTTATTAAAATCTGCAGAAAAGATTCTTTGAATTAACTATGATAAATTTATTAAACAAAATATATAAAAAATGGACAAAAGTAAATAGTATAATAAAGATTTTCAAAAGATAATAGAAATCTATAAAAAAGAATAAAATGAATATTTCAGAACTGAAAAACATTATGAAATTTTAAGTGGATTTATTTAACAGCAAATATAAGATTAGTGAACTCAAAGACAAATCAATAAAAAACAAATATCACATAAGAAAAATATTAATAAAGTAAAAATAAAGCATAAGAGATATGTGAATTATATCAAAAATATTTAACTTATATTTTCTTGGAATCCTAGAATAATACAAAACAAATAATATGGCAAAAACAATATTTGAAGAGATGAGGGTTGAGAATTTTCAGAATTGAGAAAGTATAATATAGTATACTATAGTGTACTATAATATATACTATACTATACTATAGTATAATACAGTATATAAGTATAATATATCAACTCTCAGATGCAAAATGTTAGAAAACACCAAAGTGAAAGAAAACCCATACCTAGGCACATAATAGTAAACCTGTTGGTTATCTTAGAAAAAAAATTTAGTAGCACCTTGAGCAAAAATACATGTTGCTTTCAAAGGACCCAAAATATAATAGATCACCAATTACTCAACAGAAATACTTCAAGCCAAAAGGTAATGGAATCTTTACAGTGATTATAGGAAGTCTACACAAATCTTGAATTTTTTACTCAGTGAAAACATCCTGCAAAAATGAAAAAGAAGAATAAATAGATAGTTTTAAGCAAACACTAACTTAGGAAACTGGTCACTAGCAGGCCTTCACTTAAAAAGAAAAGTAAATGTAGTTCTGGGAAAAAAAAAAAGATTTCAGAAAGAAACCAGCCTTTTTAGGACAAATTGAAGATATCAGAGAAGGCAAATATTATATAGGTCAATAAAATAAATACTGACTGAACAAAATAGTTATAGAAATGTCTTATGGAGCTCAATTTATATTAGGAAAAACATGTATGCCAAAACTAAAAAAAAAAAACATAATTGAGGACAAATTTTAAAGGATCTAAAGTTCTGCAACTCTCTCAGAATTGGTAAAACTAAGAATTGGTCAGTAATAAATCAAAGATGCAAAAACACTAAAAGAATAAAAAAATCATTAACTAATAAATTAAAATTAATATAAAGAAAACATAACAAAATAATATAAAGAAAAATAATATAAATTACAAATATAAAAGAGATGGGATAATAACAACAAAAGGTATCTTTTGGAAACACGTAAAGAGAATGTAGATGAAATAGTATGATGAGTGGAATTACATTAAAATAAATCTGGAGGAAAAGACTGTAGACATGACAGTATAAATGGAACAAGATTGGTGATGAATTGATACACATTGAAGCTAAGTGATGGATATCTGCATGTTTATTGTATTATTCTGTCTACTTGAATTTCTTCATAATTAAAATACTACATATTGATACCTAATAATTATAAAGGTATAATACAAAATACCTGTTAAATATTTTTGTGAATTTATTTAATTTATTTTTATAAAGGTAAAATATACATATATAATTTACCATCTTTATCATTTTTAAGTTCAGTGGTAGTGAACTCATTGCATCCCTGGGTTGAATCCCATTTGATCATGGTGGATAGTCTTTTTAACGTATTGTTAAATTCAATTTGATAGTATTTTGTTGAGTATTTTTGTCTTTATGTTCCTCAATGATATTGGCCTTTAGAGTTTTTTGTTGGTGTTGTGTCTTTGTCTGATTTTGGTAGCAGGGTAATATTGGCCTCGTAGAATAACTTTAGAAGTAGTTTTTTCTCCTTTTTAATTTTTTTTGAATTTGAGTAAAATTGGCATTAGTTCTTCAAATGTTTGGTAGAATTTAGCAGTGAATTTATCAGATCCTGGGCTTTTCTTTGATGGGAGACTTTTTTTATTACAGCTTCAATCTAATTACTTGTCACTGATTTATTGAGGTTCTCTATTACTTCACAGTATACTCTTGGTAGGTTGTATCTGGGAATTTATGCATTTCTTCTAGGTTTTCCAATCTGTAGGCATATAGTTTTATAAAATAGCCTCTAATGATTCTAGGTCTTTCTAAGGTCTCAGTTATTATGTCTTTTTTCATTGCTATTTTTTTTATTTGAGTCTTCTCTTTGCTTATTCTTTGTCTAGTTAACAGTTTGTTGATACTATTTATGTTTTTAAAAAATCAACATTTCATTTTGTTAATCTTCTGTATTGTTTTTTGTATTCTCAATTTCATGTATTTTTGCTTTGATTTTTATTATTTATTTATTTCTACTAGTTTTAGGGTTGATTTTTTTTCTTGGTTTCCTAGTTCTTTGAGGTACATTGTTATTTTTTTAATTAAAGTCCTATTATTTTAATATAGGCATTTATTATTGTAAACTTTCCTCTGAGTACTGCTTGTGCAGTAGCCCATGGATTTTGATATGTTCTATTTTAGTATGTTCATTTCTTCCAATAAATAGTTAATTTCCTTTTAAATTTCTTCATTGACTTGTTTGTTGTTCAGGACCATGTGGTTTAATTATGTTTTTGTATATATTCCTATGTTCCCCTTGCTATTGATTTCTAGTTTTCTGTCATTGTGGTCAGAAAAGATACTTGATATAAGCTCTATTTTTTTTCAATTTGTTTTGACCTTTTTGTTGCTTAAGATATAATCTATTATGTAGAATGTTCCATGTATTAATAGGAAAAATGTGTATTCTGTACCAGTTGAGTGAAATGCTCTGTAAATATCAGTTAGGTTTATTATATCTACTGTGAAGTTTAATTTCACTATTTCTTTGTTGATTTTCTGTCTGGAAGATCCATTACTGAGAATGTAATATTGAAGTCCCCCACTATTATTGTATTACAGTCTCTATCTTCCTTTAGATCTTTTAATGTTTGCTTTACATACTTGGTAACACCGGTGTTTACAATTGTATTTACAATTGTTACATCTTATTGCTGTATTGACCTGGTTATCATTATATGATTACTTTTTTTTATCTCTTTTACAATCTTTGATTTTTAATATATTTTATCTGATATTAGTATAGTTGCTCCTGTTCTTTTTGGTTTCCAGTTGCATGGAATATCTTTTTCCACCCCTTCACTCTCAGTCATATGTGTCTTCACAGGTGTATGAGTTGCTAAAGACAAAATATAGTTGGATCTTATTTCTTTATCCATTCATCCTTTTAATTGTACAATTCAGACTATTTATTTATTTATTTTTATTTCAGCATACTATGGGGGTACAAATGTTAAGGTTACATACATTGCCCTTGCCCCTCCTCCCCCAAGTCAGAGCTTCAAGCGTGACCATCCCCCAGACAGTACGCACAGCACTCATTATGTATGTATATATCCATTCCCTCCTCCTCCTTCCCATCTGCCCGACACCTGATAAATTTATTCCTATATGTCCACATAGGTTTTGATCAGTTAATACCAATTTTCTGGTGAGTACATGTGGTGCTTATGTTTCCATTCTTGGCATACTTCACTTAGTAGAATGTGTTCCAGCTTTATCCAGGAAAATACAAGACGTGCTATATCACCATTGTTTCTTATAGCTGAATAGTACTCCATGGTATACATATACAACATTTTATTAATCCACTCATGGATTGATGGGCACTTGGGTTGTTTCCACAACTTTGCAATTGTGAATTGTGCTGGTATAAACATTTGAGTGCAGGTGTCTTTTTTATAGAGTGTCTTTTGTTCTTTTGGGTAAATGCCCAGTAATGGGATTGCTGGATCAACTGGTAGATTTAATTGTATCATTTTAAGTTATCTCCATATTGCTTTCCACAGAGGTTGCACTATTTTCAGTACAAGCAGCAGTGTAGGACTGTTTCTATCTCTCTGCATCCAGGCCAACATTTATTGTTCTGGGACTATTTGATAAAGGCCATTCTTACTGGAGATAAATGATATCTCATTGCAGTTTTGATTTGCATTTTCCTGATGATTAGAGATGTTGAGCATTTTTTCATGTATTTGTTGGCCATTATTCTATCTTCTTTTGAAAAGTTTCTGTTCATGTCTTTTGCCCACTTTTTGATAGGGTTTTTTGATTTTTTTATTGCTGATTTTCCTGAGTTCTAAATAGATTCTAGTTATCATCCCTTTATCACATGTGTAGCATGTGAAAATTTTCTCCCATTCTGTGTGTTGTCTGTTTGCTCTCTTGACAGTTTTTCTGGCTATGCAGAAGCTTTTTAATTTGATCAGGTCCCATTTATTTATTTTTGTTGTTGCCGTGATTGCTTTTGGGGTCTTCTTCATAAATTCTTTGCCTAGGTCAATGTCTACAAGAGTATTTCCAATATTTTTCTCTAGAATTCTAATAGTTTCATATTTTAGGTTTAAGTCTGTTGATTTTCATGAGATTTGAAAGGTGTGGATTGTGCTTCAGTCTTCTACATGTGGCTATCCAGCTTTCCCAGCACCATTTATTGAATAAGGATTCTTTTTTCCAGTGTATGTTTTTGTCTGCTTTGTCAAAGATTAGATGGTTATATAAGTAAGATTTTATACCTGGTTTCTCAGTTCTGTTCCACTGGTAAATGTCCCTATTCTTGTGCCAATATTAAGCTGATTTAATTATTATAGCCTTGTAGTATAGTTTGAAATCTGGCAAACTGATGCCTCCTATTTTGTTTTGTTTTTTTTTTTGTTGTTGTTTTTTTTTTTTTTGAGACAGAGTCTCGCTTTGTTACCCAGGCTAGAGTGAGTGCCGTGGCCTCAGCCTAGCTCACAGCAACCTCAAACTCCTGGGCTCAAGCGATCCTCCTGCCTCAGCCTCCCGAGTAGCTGGGACTACAGGCATGTGCCACCATGCCCGGCTAATTTTTTTATATATATATCAGTTGGCCAATTAATTTCTTTCTATTTATAGTAGAGACGGGGTCTCGCTCTTGCTCAGGCTGGTTTTGAACTCCTGACCTTGAGCAATCCGCCTGCCTCGGCCTCCCAAGAGCTAGGATTACAGGCGTGAGCCACAGCGCCCGGCCCTATTTTGTTTTTATCGCCTAGAATTGCTTTTGCTATACGGGGTCTTCTCTGGTTCCATATAAAGCGTAAGATTATTTATTCTATATCTATGAAAAATGATGATGGTATTTTAATAGGGTTTGCATTGATTCTGTAGGTCACTTTGGGTAGTATAGACATTTTAGCAATGTTGATTTTGCCGACCCAGGAGCATGGTATGGATTTCCATCTGTTTAGTTCCTCTGCTATTTCCTTTCCCATTGTTTCATAGTTCTCCCTATAGAGGCCTTTTACCTCCTTATTTAAGTATATTCCTAGGTACTTTATTTTCTTTGTTGTTATTATGAAGGGTGTTGAGTTTTGATTTGGTTCTCAACTTGACTGTTATTGGCATATGGGAATGCCTCTGATTTGTGTGTATTGATTTTGTATCCTGAGACTTTACTAAATTCATTTATCAATTGCAGGAGTCTCTTCTTTGAATCCTTGGGATTTTCTAAATGTAATATCATATCATCAGCAAAGAGTGAGAGTTTGATCTATTCTGCCCCCATTTGGATGCCTTTCATTCCACTTTCATGTCTGATTGCTACAGCCATGACTTCCAGCACTGTGTTGAATAGAAGTGGGCAACCTTACCTGGTTCCAGTTCTAAATGAAAATGCTTTCAATTTTTTCCCTTTCGGCAAGATGTTGGTTGTGGTTCTGTCATATATGGCTTGTATCATTTTTAGGTAAGCTCCTTCTATGCTTATTTGTTAAGTGTTCTTATCATAAAAGGGTGTTAATTTTGTCAAATGCTTTTTCTTCATCTATTGAAAGGATCATATGGTCTTTGTTTTTGCTTCTGTTTATGTGGTGAATTGCATGTATAGATTTGAGTATGTTGAATCATCCCTGCATCCCTGTGATGAAGCCCACTTGGTTGTGATGGATTATTTTCTTGATAAGCACCTGGATTCAATTATCTAGGATTTTGTTGAGAATTTCTGCATCTATATTCATAAGTGATATTAGTCTGTAGTTTTCTTTCTTTGTTGCATCATTTCCTGGTTTGGGTATCAAAGTGATGTTGACTTCATAAAATGTATCAGGTAGGATTTCATCCTTATCAATGTTGTGGAATAATTTCTGCAGGATAGGCACCAGTTCTTCTTTGTAGGTGTGGCAAAATTTGGGTGTGAAACCAACTGGTCCAGGACTTTTCTTTTTAGGAAGGTTTTTAAATTACTGTTTCCATTTCGGCAGTTGATATTGGTTTGTTCAGGAATTTTGTTTCTTCCTGGTTGAGCCTAGGGAGGCTGTGTTTCTAGAAATTTGTTAATTTCCTCCTCATTTTCCAGTTTGTGTGCATAAATGTTTTTGTAGTATTCATAGATTATATCTTGTATCTCCATGGCATCAGTTGTAATATCTCCTTTTTTGTTCCTGATGGAGCTTACTAGAGATTTCTCTTTTCTGCTTTTTGTTAGTCTAACCAAAGGCGTGTCAATTTTGTATATTTTTTCAAAGAACCAATTTTTTGTTTTATTGATTTCCCATATAGTTTCCCTGTTGTCAATTTCACTCAGGTCTGATTTGATCATGTTAATTTCAGTTCTTCCCCTGGGTTTGGGTTTGGTTCGGTGTGATCTTCTTCCTTGAGTTGATTCATTAGGTTGTGTATTTGTGATCTTTCTGACTTTTGGTTATAGGCATTTATGGAAATAAACTTTCCTCTAAGTACTCCTTTAGCTGTGCCCCACAGAATTTGATAATTTGTGTCTCCATTGTCATTCAGTTCAAATAATGTTTTTATTTCCATCTTGATTTTCTCATTTATGAAGTAATCATTCAGCAGAAGGTTGTTTAATTTCCACATTTTTGTGTAGAAATGTGAGTTTCTGTTAGTGTTGATTTCTACTTTTATTCCACTGGGATCTGAGAAGATGCATAGTATAATATCTATTTTTTTTTTTTTTTTTTAGTCTTTTGAGACTTGCTTCGTGTCCTAGGATATGGTCAATCTTAAAGAATGTCCCATGAGCTGATGAGAAGAACGTATATTCAGTGGATTTTGGTTACAATGTCCTGTAAATGTCAGTCAGACCCAATTATTCTAGAGTTTTGTTTAAGTCCATTCTTTCTTTATTAATTTTCTGTTTGGAGGCCCTGTCCTGTGCAGTCAGTGGGGTGTTGACATAGTTGCTGTTTATCAATTTGCTTGGATCTGGTAGGATTTGCTTTATGAGAGAACATTCATATTGTGTTATTATTTATAAATAAGGATTTACCTCTGCCATTTTGTCATTTATTTTCTGGTTGTTTTGGGTCTCCTCTCTTCCTTTCTTCTTTGCTTCCTTTGTCACTAATTGATTATTTTTGGTTCTTTGTTCTAATTTGTTGCTTTTCTATTTTTAGGAGTCGATTAATATTATAGGTTTTTGTGCTGTGATTACCATGAGGCTTAAAAACTCATTTTATAGATGAAACAAGTTATTTTAAAGAAATTACAACTCAACTTAGATCAAAAATAAAAGAATAGAAATAGACAAAGGAAAAAAAGCACATAAATATATATACTTAAATCCAAACCCCATACATTTTGACTTTTTGTTTTCTCAATTTATATATTTTCATATTACCTATCTTTTCATTGGTTGCTATAGGCATAATTGTTTTTGATAGATTTATCTTTTGGGCTTCATACTAGAATTATGAGTGGATTTGACACCCAAATATGGTAATAGAGTATTCTGGGTTTGTCTGTGTACTTAATTTTACAATTGGGTTTTATTCCTTGAAAAGTCTTATTTTGCACATTAGTAAATTATTTTTCTTTCAATCTGAAAAACTCTCTTTAGCATTTCTCGCAGCTTGGTCCTAGTGGTGGTGAATTCTCTCAGACAACAAAGTCTTTGTCAGAAAATGACTTTATTTTTCTTTATAGTTGAATGATAATTTTTTTGGATAAATGATTCTTGGATGGCAGTTCTAAGACCTTCCTATATCCAAATAATTATATCTTTATCACTTTTTGGAATGTTTTCTGTTATTATTTCCTTGAATAAACTTTTTACCCCTTGCGCTTGTTCAGCTCCTTCTTGAATACTAATAATTGTTATATTTGATATTTTGAAGTAATTTTTTATACCTCTTAGGAGGTCTTCATTTCTTTTTTCTTTTTTTCTCTCTGTGTATTTTCAAATAGCAAGTCTCTGAGATCACTGATTCTTTTCTTTCACTTTGTTCATTCTGCTCTTGAGAGCCTCTAAGGATTTCTTCACTTAAGCTAATATATGTATTTTTTAGTTCCATGATTTCCAATGTATTTATTTATTATTTCAATCTCTTCACTAAATTTGTCTAATAAATTTCTGATTTGCTTTTCTATGTTATTTTTGACATCAGTAAGTTTCCTTAAAACTATTTTGAATTCTTGGCCAGAGAGCTCACAGATTATCATCTGGTTAGAGTCTGTCACTAGATTTTTGCTTTGTCCTCTTGGGGAAGTCATGATTTCCTATTTGTTGTGGTTTCTTATAGGTGTACATCTATGTCTTTACACTATAGAATTATTTATTACATTTTCTTGTGTATATTTTGTTTTAGTTTCATTGAATATATTTGCTTAGTGGACCTTTATAACTATGTCATTGCCTCCATTTTGGCTCTAGGTGTCACCTCAGCACAGATTTGCCTTGGCTCTAATAAATGGTTGATGTTCTGGCCTGTCCCAAATGGGGGAGGTTCCAAAGAGATTATCTTGGTATTATAAAAAGGCTGTCTGGGGCTCCATGCCCAGCAGACCTGCAGAATATTTATGATACAGTGTGGTACTATTAACAGCCACTCTTATTTGGTATCTTCTTTGGCTTAGTTACAGAGCAGAGTTTCCAGGTCAGGGGATAGTAGATCCACCTTTCTACCTTTTTCTCTGCTTATCTTCAGGAATATTTCTCTTCAGGCAGTCACCATGCTTCCCCTGGGTTAAGTCAAGGACAGATATCCAGCCAGAGAAAACAAGAAAGTGGAGGAAATGGTTGATTACCTTTATTTTACTTTTTCCAGTGTAGAAATTGTGAGTACAAGAGAGATATTCCACACATTCTTGGTCCTGGGGAGTTTTGTGGATGTGGAAGTCCAATTTTTCTACCATCTGCTCAGGGATTTTCCATTTCTCTGTGGTCCTAGGGACTGTCTCATCCTCATACTTTAGCTCTGGATTGTTGCAGGTGAAAATCTCTGCATCATATGTATGGTTTTGTTTTTCTGTGAAGGAAAATGAAGCCAGCTTGCTTCTACACTGCCATTTTGGAGCCAGAAGTTTAAAATACTTACTAATCTTTAACACATATTATAGCACCCTGCCATAGCTACATTGCCAAGATAATTGCTTTCTAATGTTACTCTAAAGTTTTAAAAGAAAACATATACGTTAATTGGGAATTTAGATTATGATGCCTAAAATGAAAATGAGGAAAACATAAAAATGTGACATATTTTAAATTATAATAATTTATAGACCTACCTAACACCTTAAAATAACATAATTTTGATACTTTACTTTTGTTAAAATTAAATTTTAAGAAGTCTGTACCTTTATGATTGTGGAAATAGGTCATTGTATTTTAAAAATAGTCTTTTGCAAAAAGATAATATCTATGATAATTGATCTGACCTATAATCCACACCTTACTTTGGAATCACTCATAACTTTGCAAATCCCATGTGGTAACAAAATACACTAAACATATCATATCATGTTCCTGAGCCCCTGCAATCATCTATTTGATCAAAGAACTCTGTGAATTAAAGAAGTTATATTCCACTTTATAATCATTTGATTTTGTATCTAAATTTGCTTCATGATTCTCACTCTTATTATTAACCTTTCCTAGATTTAGTATCCCCTACTATGTTAAATTATCATCCAACTCAGATCACTCTCTGACTCATCTTTCACTAAATTTTGGTGTTATCTATTTTTTCTTTTTCTCAGTCATCATCTCCTTTTGAAATTATCAACTCCTTTTTGCCCTCATAATTTCATAAGGCTCTCATACCAGTTGGGTGACTTAATAGTTTATAAAATGAACCTAATGGTTTATTGCTGATAACAGCAATCTATATCAAGAAATATTTAGCATATTGTGTTAAAAATTAAAATTTTTGCATTAAGGAAAATGTATTAGAAGTTTTAGCAATATAGTTTTTTTCTTAAAAACAAGATTTCTATTATCTAGGAACCATCTTCATATTGACTTGTTATCTTATCTTTCAATTTCTGTACAAAATTTACTTGACAAATAATTATCTGCCAAATACTGCATGCCAGTCTTATCAAGTATAAGATATGAAGTAATGAACAGGCAAGTTCCCTCTTGTAAACTTAATAATATAGTTGAGTTTGAGAGACTCTGCTTTCTTAACTTACTAGGATTCTTACTCATTTTTATGTATATATTTATCTACTTACATTTCAGATTAATTGCTCTACATTCTTTCAAAACAAATCATTCCTCTTTAAAGGCTTCAATTCCATATCATAACTTTTCCCCCTGTATTAGGATTTTGTATTATTTATGCTTGTTGATATAACTAATGATTTGATTTCTAGATGTTGAAACCTTTCAATGTATGGTAAAATCTGTTTTAGAATTGGAGTGGTATTTGGAAGGCAAAATAATAGTGTTGTATACTAAAAACACTTGGGTCAGAGTTCCAGTTTGGAATATCTATACCGGAAGAGAGTGGAGAAGTCTCACATAGATAATGCACTAATTTGCTAATGCTTCTGTAACAACTCACCAAAAATTTAGTGGCTTAAATCAACACAAATTTATTATATTATTGTCCTTGGTGTCAGAAATCCTAAAATCAGGGCATTATCAGGCATGCATTTCTTCTGGATGCTCTAAGGGGGAATATGTTTACTTACATTTTCCATCTTCTAAAGGTCACCTTCATTCTTTAGCATGTTCTACTTTCCTTCATTTTCAACACCATTAATAGTATGTTCCATTTGTTCTCTCTCTCTCTCTCTCTCTCTCTCTGACTTCTGTGCCTTCCCTCAAATTTGCTTATTTATCTCTTCTTCCCTAAGCATATTGCACTCTTTTACTGACCCTCCTACCTCCCTCTTATAAGGGCCTTTGTGATTACCCTGCATCTACCCAATCTAGACTAATCTCACCATTTCAAGCTCCTTAATCACATCTGTAAAATATCTTTCATCATGTAAGGTAACATTTTTAGAGGTTCTGGAAATTAGGACACGAGCAACTTTGGGAGCCATTATTAAGCCTACCACTATCTTAAACAGAGCTTCTCTATGTATAATAGGGAGGGGCTAGCACATGTCTTTCTCTAACATAATAAATCTGGATTGATTCTGTTCCAAAAGATAAGATTTAAAGTTTTCTGAAGATTATGCCATGGTATGTAATAATCTTTAATAACTAGAATGGAGGAACAAAATATACAAAATTCAGTGTATTTCATTGAGCTTTGGAATAAAAATTCTCAATTACAATGCAATACTCAGCAAAATATTTGTATAAAAATAAAAAGATTTACCGATTTAGACAATTTATTGTGAAACACATTACTAATTTCCAAAATTTGCTGATTAGAGTTATGCAAGAAAATAAAATAAAGCAAGTATTGTCACCACATCAAAAATACAAACTATTATAGTATTTTGTATAAAGCATCTAAAAAGTATTATAACACTGTATAAATACATTTCTAATTTTTTTCACTTATTATTCTTAGAATTTTGGTCCTATGTAAATTAAAGTTATTAATATTAATTGTTGTTGAGGCAAGAAAGACTTTTTGTTTCTTAAATATAAAGCATCAAGGTTATATTCAAAATCATGTGTGAGCTATAAATATTTGTTGATGAGTTCATCTTTATGTACTTCAGTCGCAATAATGTTTAATGTTAATTATAAATCCACAGTTTGAAATAACTCATCAAAAATACTCACTAGGTGCCTACTGATACTGTAGTTTTCATGTTATATAATTGGGTTACAAATCAAAAGCTGTAGGATAGAGTTACTTAACCCTCATAAAATGTAACATTCAGTAATCTAATGTCATGGAAAAATAGACATGTATTAAACATATCTGCACTACCATGTTTATTTCAGCATTATTCACAATAGCTATGATATGAAATCAACCTAAAATGCCCATCATAAATGGCTAAAGAAAATGTGGTACATATATACAATGGAATATATTCAGCAACAGAAAGAAAGAAATCCTGTTATTTACAACAACATGGCTGGAACTGGAACTTAACATTATGTTAAGTGAGATAAGCCAGGCACAGAAAGATAAATATTGCATGTTCTCACTAATATTGAGAGCTAAAAAATAACTGAATTCTTGGAGACAAGAGAGTAGATTGATGGTTACCAGAGGCTGAGGAAGATAGTTTGGGTGGAGGGGATGGTTAATGGGTACAAAAATACATTTAGATAGGAGGAATAAGATCCAGTGTTTGGTAACACAATAGGGTGAATATAGTTAACAATAACTTATTGTATATTTCAAAATAACTAAATAGTTGAATTGGAATGTTTCTAACACAAAAAATGATAAATACTTGAGGTGATGGACACTCCAATTACCCTAATTTGATCATTACACGTGGTATGCTTGTATCAAAATATCACATGTACCCCATGAATATGTACATTATTTTTTAAGAGACAGAGACTCACTTTGTTGCCCAGGCTAGAGTGAGTGCTGTGGCATCAGCCTAGTTTACAGCAACCTCAATCTCCTGGGCTCAAGCAATCCTACTGCCTCAGCCTCCCGAGTAGCTGGGACTACAGGCATGTGCCACCATGCCTGGCTAATTTTTTGTATGTATATTTTTAGTTGGTCAATTAATTTCTCTCTATTTTTAGTAGAGACGGGGTCTCGCTATTGCTCAGGCTGGTTTTGAACTCCTGACCTCGAGCAATTCACCTGCCTCAGCCTCCCAGAGTACTAGGATTACAGGCATGAGCCATCACGTCCGGCCACCGTGTTATATTTTAAAAAAATATCATTACTATTTCCATGGGACAAGAATTCAGGAATGGTTTAGTTGAGTGATTCTGGCTCAAAGCTTCTTATGAGATTGCAGTCAAGATATCAACAAGACTTTCAGTCATCTGAAAGTCTGGTTGCAGAGGATCTCCTGCTAAGGTGGCTAACTCACATGACTGACAAGTCAGTGCTGGTTGTTGGTGAGAGGCTTCATTTATTTTCAACAAACAGCTCTCTATAGGCTGTTTGAGTGTCCTCATGATGTAGCAGCAATCCACCAAAGAGAAAAAGAACTAGACACAAGTGGAAACTATACATATTATGAAGTAATATTATAAGTCACATAACTTTACTTCTGCCATATTCTATTCATTAGATAGTAGTCACTGGTACACAGAAATGATGGCTCTAATTATATATAGATGTGACTATTTTCCAATAACATGAGGTAGTTTGAATAACACTCTGGGAAATATCTTTATTTTTATTCAAATTTATAATATGAATATATTGTTTGCGTGGCATTATGTCAAATATGAAGGAATATCAGGTATGACTTCACCTTAAATATAATTTAAATAATGTGCAACATTAGAAATATTTTCCACTATATATACAAAGTTTAGACAAGAAAGTTCTCATGATGGTGTTTACCATCCTGGGTAACTTAGATTCACTTATAAGTCTTACAAGCATCATGGACATATGACATTTTGAAATGTCTTTCAGATTAACTTTTTTTCCCTCTATTATCCCCACTAATAGTATTGTCTAGAACATATAAATTATAGAACATATCCCAGCAATTTTCTCAAGTTCTGTTCTATTCCAACTCTTTGAAACTCTCTGTCTTTGCCAGAGAAATCTCTCTCTAAACCATATTCATTATGATTTTCTAGTATTTATTGAAATAAATATTGCATCAAATATTCACAAAACCCTCTGCCTGGTGTTCCAAACCTATTATTATTCAGCACTACCCTACCACCATACTGGTTCTGATATTCTTTTTCTGTTCTAAATTATATTCTAAATTTACTCATCATTACATTTGTCCACAGTGGTAATCCCTGCCTTGTTTACTTGTGTCATACTGCTATTCTATTTATGAATTATCTCTTCTTCTTCACTATTTTTTTTGATATCTTTATGTTTGAAGTCTTAGAAAACATTCTACAACAAATAATTAAAAAAACTAAAGAAACATATTTAAATAACAATTCAAAATAATAGAAAATATGCCAACAGAAGCACATAAGTAATTGTTAGCTCAGTAATGTCTAAAATATTCATGAAAAGAGGTTATTTTACCAAAAAAGGTGTCATTTGTTATAATCCTAAGTGTTGTAGTCATTGATTTAGCATTCCTCTGCTCATTCGTCATTTCTTTGACCTATTAATCATGAGAGGAAATGAATATATGAAAGCTCTAAGAGTTTTCCCTGCTTATGTATTTCGATGTAATAAATCACCCCAAAAGGTAGCAACTTAAAAGCTCTTTTAATTATATTAATGTTTCCCAATTCATAGGTCAGGAATTCAAACAGTGATCAGGTGGGAGATTCTTCTGCTCTATGTAGAAGTGAGCAAGATACTTTAGTCATTTTCACCTGGCAGTATGTCTTGTCAGAGGGTGAAAATGACTTCATTTACACATTTGGTTCATTGTAGCAATGACTAAAAGGCTAGAATATGCTAGGGGCTGTTGCTCAAAGCTCCTATTGATCACCTCGGTGGCCCACCTGTCAAGATAGCTGTGCTTCTTACGTGGTGCTCAGAGGTCCCTGAGGAAGGGCTCTAAGACACTGAGCTTCAGAGCACCTTATAACCTAAACTTGGAACTCATACATGAACACTTTTGCCATATTGTATTTATCAAGCAAGTCACTAAAGCCTGCCAAATTTAAAGAAAAAGAACTAAACTCCAACACTTAATTAAAGAAATAAGAAAAACATCTCAATTATCCTTAATATGCTATGGAGTGATTGTAATAATGGAAACATATCTCAAGAAGAAGCCCTCATTTGACTAAGTTTCTAGGAGTCTACATTGAGCAGACAGCTTTACCAATGGAGGTTGGAATTATATCTACAATGAGAAACTTCTGAGTTGTTAAGTAGCAGATTTGGGAGGTATTTGATAATTGAAGTATAGCTAGGTCATCAAGGCTGCTAAAGAGTATTTTTGATGGATCTGGAAGACCCAATAGACAGTGTGAAAAAGTAAAGCTTTGAAGTCAGGTAGAATTGGGTTTAGTCATTTCTTTACTGAATGACCTTTGATGAGTGAACACTAGAAAAGAGAAAAAATGGAAGGTGCCTTTTGGAGGGAATTGCTTGAGTAGGGGATGGTCTAGAAAATTTTAAATAAACAACTTGATTGGAATGGAAGCTTCTAGAAGTTAATAGTGAAAAATTCTGAAAAATATGCTGTGGTCAAATTTAATTCAACTTAAGAGTATTGAACTTCAGCTCCAGGCAACAACAATTCATGAATCTGTTTATTATAGGAAAGTAAGAGTATAGAAATAATCAACCATCAAATAAATAACTTACAGGGTGAATACTGAAGATGAGTAAGTCAGTCACAAGTGACAACTGAAACTCTACTAGAAAATGCCTCATTTCTCTCAGTAGCCAATATACACATAGACAATTATTTATCACTTAGCATATGTTGGTTTCTACTCACAGTTTTGTCTTCTGTGTATATTCAAATATTCTTTCAAAACAGAAATTTCCTTTCTGTTTGGAAGGATACCTAATTTCCTTGGGTATCCTTTATGTCCTCCACAGATCTAATACAATGCTAGGTACATACTAGGCCACCTAGAAAACCAATTTTAATAGAATAAATTATATAATATTATATCTATTTTTATCAGGATCTGTTAGAATCTCTTCTCTGGGTAATTGCAAAAATTTTATTTCTATTTTCAGAATAGGAAATGCATGATATATTAAAACATGAAGTTTTAGGCTATGGTAGATATAAAGAAGTATCATTTTTTAAAAAAAGAAAATGCAAAATGCAATAGTTTGGCTTCTTTTAAATGGAATTTCACACTATGCAGACACATACAAAGAAAACTTAAAAATTGAGGCAATTTTGTGATTTGAGGCTTGAATTATCTGGATAATTGCTTCAATTTTCCACCTCACTACACATGGAAACACACACTGAACATATTAATACATATTCTCACACACCAGAAAAAAAAACACAGTTCTTTTTTATTAATGGGGAAATATAAAATAAAAAAAATAAATCTTAATAATAGTACAAATATTATGAACAAATTTTAGCCTACATGTTTCAATGATTGGTTTTGGGTAGTTATCTTAAACCTTCCATTCAAATTCAGAATTTTGAATTCAAGGCAATATTAGCTTTTAAAAAACAAATGGGTTTAAACCATACAATCTTCATTCCTGAACTGAAATGGAAATGGATCATTGCAATCTGCAGGGAGGTGAAGGAATGCTCATAGTTCATTAAATAATGTGGGTAGTAATGAGGTTTACACAAATCAAACAGTGTGTTAGGTAATTGTAATGTTGCTTTGTGGTGAACCACCTGTCAGGAAGCACTTCCAGCCGAAGGCTCAATCTGCTCTTGTGCCTCCAGACGATTTCTAATTAGTGTAAACTTCATCTGTGGCAGGCTCCCAGAAAATAGAGAAAAAGTTATTTGTATGCCTCTTTCTTTTCTCCGTGATGAAGGAAAATAATTGCTTTACTTCAAGTACTCACTTTAATTTTTTGAGAAGTCATTTAATATGCAGGCTGTAAAAGAGAAAATACATGCAGATACTTAGACATAAGAAACACAGACACTCACAACAAGAATGTTTCAGAATAGAGAAGCACTCACTGAACCTTTTCTTTATCTTGGGTCATAAGGAAAAAGAAGAAATAAGAAAGAAAGAGAAGAAGAATGAAGAGGAGAAGGGGGAGGGAGAGCAGCAGGGAAGGAGAGAGGGGAGAGGAGGAAGTGGGGAGAGATGAAAGGAGGCAGGAAGAAATAAAGGAAGGGAGCCTAGTAAGAATAATAACAACGGAGATGAGATTTTAATTTACATATCTCTATTATTTCTAATATTTTGAAAATCCTCGACATCAAATAGATATAATTATGTTTGATATCAGCCAAAAAGAAATGTAGATATAAGCCTTTTGTAAAATGACCTATATACATTTCCACAGAAATAAGTACAAATGTGAGAGTATATTCGTAGTAGACAACAAACAAAATACCCACAGTTAGAATTTGCAAGATTTACATGACCATAAAATAATCACCAAATTTTAGATTGTATTCTAACCTAGATATTCTTTGCCATTTTCCACCAAACACAATTAGGACAATAGGATCAGTGACTTAAATTGATTCTATGCTTACTGTAATTATACAGATCTCATGATTTGAGCCTTAAAGGAAAAGCACCTTAGTAATAAAAAGCTTGGCCTTTTCTGTTAAAAACCTTTGATTTCAAATCAGATCTCTAACATTTATCAGCTGTGGTCCTTAGGCAATGTCATGAAACTGTCTAAGAACAGTTTTCTAATTTGAATAATAAGAATGATGATAATCCCTAATTCATAGCTTGTTACTATGGATTAAATGAGATTTCATATTCCTTTTATCTGCTCTCCAGATATCTTTTGCTTAGCTAATTGACTTACTCAAATTTTCAATCTCTTTGTTTTTAGGTTTATGTTTTACTCTACTCCATAAATATTTAACACACACTAAAATTTCGAGACTTACTTTCTAACTAATTCATGTTGCTCCGTTAGCTTTGTCTATAGCTGTAGGACTTCAGTCTTTGGCTCTTTGAATGTACTTACTGGCCACTTTCCACAAATGGAAGTAGCAGCCACTAATGAGCCCTTAGACTCTTTTCCCTGTGTTATCCCTTTATCCTCTGCTATACTTTAGCATCTACTTATAGACCCCAACTGACAAGACTTGCCCCTTTTCTCTCCTCATCATGACTCATCATCCAAATTTGGGTTTAAGTCCATCACAGGGTGGGTAAGAGCTGTTCTACAGCTCAAGAGGGAGTGTCTTTTGGAACTTAGTAAGAATGGAAAGGAAGACTTCAGGAAGTCTAGCCTTAGGGGGAAGCATTTAAATAATAATCTGATCATTTAATTCTGATATTAGCCTCCTAATAAAATTTGTGTTGTGATTTATACTGATAGAGTACAATATTCATTGAGTTATGATGAAAAACATCACTTCGGGCCGGGCGTGGTGGCTCACGCCTGTAATCCTAGCACTTTGGGAGGCCGAGGCGGGCGAATTGCTCAAGGTTAGGAGTTCGAAACCAGCCTGAGCGAGACCCCGTCTCTACCAAAAATAGAAATAAATTAATTGACCAACTAAAAATATATATGCAAAAAATTAGCCGGGCATGGTGGCACATGCCTGTAGTCCCAGCTACTCGGGAGGCTGAGGCAGTAGGATCGCTGAGCCCCGGAGATTGAGGTTGCTGTGAGCCAGGCTGACGCCATGGCACTCACTCTAGCCTGGGCAACAAAGTGAGACTCTGTCTCAAAAAAAAAAAAAAAAAAACATCACTTCGATTTCCTTAGTATGGGTAACTGCCAATATCTAGGAGAAATAAATGGTGGTGAGAGAAATCTTTCCCGGCTGTATATGTAAATCAAGTAACTGGGTGCCTAGCTCATATATACTACAAACATACTGATGCTGACATAGAAAAAGATTGAAAAGAGAGAGACTCTTTCTCTGAAAGACACTGAAATTCTATTATGTTTCACTGTACATTTCAGTTTTCCTCATTATTTTCAGATAAGAAGAGAAGGAAGACCCTCTACTTAGGTATATGTTCTAAGGGAGAAGTTGGGTCTATTAGCACATATATGTATGGACATGTTATACTATCATTACAATTTTGAACTTATACATAAACTTTGATCTTTGAAAAATGGATAAGAAATATAGGGACTCAAATGATAATGAAGACAATGGACGTTATCTTTGACTATGAATGAGTTTAGTTTCCATCTCCATTCCCTTCAATATAAGCAGAGATTATTTTATTTTACTGTGATGATTGGCTGTGGAGAAATATCAACTTTCATTGAATGTCAAATAAATTCATAAAATTCTAGACTTTCAGCATTGAATTTGACTGTGACATGGCCAATGTAGAAGTTTACCAGCAAATAATATGCAGAGAATTTGAATAATGTTCAATTAGAAAGAAAATAAATATAGAAAGAAAATAAATATAGAAAGCTATGTTTGTTAACTGGCCTTAAGTGTACGTCAGCCATATAATTGAAGAGTTAAGCATTGCTGTTTTTAATTGTGTTAATTTCAGGTAAGTTTGCATATTTCTGAATGTTTTTCAAAGATGGGATATCAGATTAAGCTTTGAATTTATGTTACACATTTGACACTGTACAAAAGTTGCTAATATAGCAGCCAGTTTTCTACTATGTTTTGAGAAAAACTGCTTGGAAGTTCCTAAAAGACTGCTTGTTAAAAGAAAGAAGAAGGAAGATAAGATGAGAAAAGAAAAAGCCAAAAAAACAAAAACCCCATTATATAAAAAATATTCACTTCACTGTGATTGACATAAGGCCTATTCTAATTGTGTACTCCAATTGTGGAGTCATCCCAGATATCATTCCATATAAAAAGGACTGAGACATAGTGCCAATTAGTTTATTTTTGCAATTATATTATATTTAAGCTCTACACCATTAAATTGTAATGAACCTATGCAAAATAATAAAACATAATAAAATAATAGGATCAACCAACATCAAATTTTTTCTTATATAGAGACATGTAAACACCCAAGTTTTCTAGGATACAAACTTGTATCCTAGTTTTTTACAAATATGTTTAATACAAAGATTTTAGTCATAACCATAAATATGCATAACCATAAAAAGCATGGAATGAAACAATTTTTAAAACATCAAGTGATCTTAATCATTATGTATCTCCCTAATACCTTAGTCTTGATGAGAATTCAAAAATCATGGCTACTATATCTAAACTATTAATAATTGCCCATAAAATTCAGACAGTAAATGTGTTAGTTATGAAAATTGATTATAGTATTTAGTCCTTTAAAAAATATTGTTAGGTTAGGCATCAGATTGTACTTCTTTACCTTTGCCTAGATTTCAGAAAGCAAATAAAATATTTTAATAAATCTATTCACTATTGATACACGATAGCTGTGCATATTTTTGAGGTACATGTGATATTTTGATATAGGCATACAATGTGTAATGTCCAAATCAGTGTAACCAGAGTAAATATCACTTCAAGCATTTATCTTTTCTTTGTTTTGGAGACATTCTAATTCTTCTTTTAGCTATTTTGAACTGCGCTGTAAATTACTGTTAACTATAGTTATCCAATTGTACTATTGAACAGTAGATCTTATTCCTTCTATCTAACTCTATTTTCATATCCGTTACCAATCTCTCCTTAATGCCCCTCTCCCTACTCTGTTCAGGCTCTGGTAACCACCAATAAACACTCTACCTTCAAGAGATCCACTTTTTTAGTTCCTACATATGAGTGCCAACATGTAGTATTTGTCTTTGTGTGTCTGTTTTATTTCACTTAACATAATGATCTCCAGTTCCATCCATGTTGCTGCAAATGACAGAATTTAAATTCTTATACTATATATTTTTATGTCTAAATCTAAAAAATTTATATATATTTACATTATAAATTTTATATAATTTTATATTATTGATTTATTTATATATTATAATATTCCATTGTGTTTATGTACCATATTTTCTTTCTCTATTTATGGACATTTTGGATGTCCATTTTGATGGACATTTAGGATGATTTTATATATTGGCTATTGTGAATAGTGCTGCTAAACATGAGAGTGCAGATATCCCACCAATACACTGATTTTCTTTCTTTGTATATATACCCAGCAGTGGGATTGATGGATAACATGGCCATTTTATTTATAGTTTTTTATTTATAGTTTTGTAGTTTTTTATTTATAGTTTTTTGAGGCACCATCATTCTATACTAATTTACATTCCTATCAACAGAGTACGAAGAATTCTCCTTTCTCCCTATCCTGACCAGGGTCCATTATCTTTTGTCTTTTTTGATAATAACCATTTTGATGTAGTTGAAGTAAGAATGCTAAGATTACAGGCATGAGCCACTGTGCCTGGCCAATGTTACTGATTTTTAAATGCTGATTTTGTGTCCTGCATCTTACTTGAATTTATCAGTTCTAAGAGTTTGGGGGCAAAGTCTAGGTTTTTCTAAATATAAAGTTGTGTCATCTATGAACAAGGATAATCTGACTTTTTTCTTGGTGGCCTTTATTATTATGTCTTGAATAATTGTTCTGGCTAGGACTTCCAGTGCTATTTTTTTAAAAATATTTTTTATTTCAGCATATTACAGTGGTACAAATGTTTAGGTTACATATATTGCCTTTGCCCCACCTGAGTCAGAGCTTCAAGCATGTCCATCCCCCAGACGGTGCAGACCACACCCATTAGGTGTGAATATACTTATCCCCTCCTCCCCCCTCCCATCTGCCCAACACCCAATGAATGTTATAACTATATGTGCATTTAAGTGTTAATCAGTTTATACTGATTTGACGGTGAGTACATGTGGTGCTTGTTTTTTCATTCTTGTGATACTTCATATTGAATGAGGATAACTGAAAGTCCTTCCTCTGAGATCTGAAACAAAACAAGCTGACTACTTTCACAACTTCTATTGTGAATAGAAACTAGATTGCTAGTTTCACCTCCCCTCTTTGTCTCAAGCTGCTCTCAGTAATTTTTCTCCCTACAGGCACTTGTGGGATTTCTCATGAGTAGAGGCAAGAATGGTTTGCCTGGAAGGAAACCCAGAATGACAGGAAAGCTGACTGTCTGCCTTAATCTTACTTTTCCCAGCATAGAAACCATGAGTCTGTGGGAAATTTTCCATGTGTGGTGCCTGACATATTGAAGAAGGGATACTGTGGTTAGAGAGATCCATTTCTTTTACAGTCTGCTCAGAGTTTCTCACTTCTTTGTGGCTCCAGGGATCATACCATCCTCAGGTTTTAGCAATGGGCTATTGCTAATGATAATCTTGGCACTAGGTATTTGTTTTCAGTGTTCTATGTAAGGGAGTGAAGCCAGATTGCTTCTTATCTGGCGACATCACTTCTCTTTTGTTTAATTCCTTATCAGTTGTTAGATGTTCAAATTTAACATGGAATAAAAATATTTAAATAATTATTTGTAAAAATAGTGTGATTTGTGTTTATTTTCACTGCTTACACCTGTTAATGCCATTGAAAGCCTCTGCCTTATTGTTCAGCAGCAAATTTAGCAGTAATTTCTCATCCCTTTTAGAAAATAAATGTCAATCAATTACTAGAAAATAATTAATAATTGTCCTTTGAAGATTTTAATCATAGAAAATTGGGGGCTCGGTATTATTCTGAAAATATTGATAATAATATCTTTAAGCATACTTAGAACTTTCTCATAAAATCATTTTATAGAAAACACTTTTACATAAATTTTATTGTTAATCACTTTGATTAAAACACACAAAGGAAATGTGATTTGTCTTTTTACTAGGAAATTTTAGTGATTGGATGATATTATTTATGCATAAAGAAGCCATAGTAATTCATTCAGAAATTCACCCTAGGTTCCAAGTATTATCTCAATCAAAAATAACATAAAGAACAACAAATAAAAGAAGCCAGAGAACTAAAGCATTGCTTTTAGAGTTGAAATTAAAGCATTAATATGCTTGCATAACTTGCATAAAATAGAAATTCATAAAAATCATCTTCTCCACCACAGACAACTTCTAAGCTCTCTAGTTTCTACTTATTGAATGACAGAAAAGGTTAGTTTGATGATTGATTTGTCACCATTACATTTTTTTAATGTAGGTCAATTTTCAATTGCCTGAATGAATTGCTGTGTAGAGAGGTTTGTGGCAAAATGTTTGGGGGGGCCCACAGATTTTTATAAATCTAAGCTTGTAAGACACTCACTCTAATTAATTCTCCCTCACCATCCTTACACCAGTGAGAAACATTACTGAAAACTCACTGCTTAAACTCACAAAATATCATGTCACTTCCTTTCTTTTATGTTTTTGTGTGAGCAAATAGTCCTTAATACCCATACCCTCACTCCACAGTACTGGAAATTAGTTTATACTATTATCTAATGCTATGAAGAAATATAAAACCAGATTTTAACTGAGTATATTTGTAACAATATCATTTAGTAGGACAGAGTTATGTGAACTATATTATTTTACTAAAACATTTTTTCTGTCCTTTTTGAAAATACAAAGGTCTGAATATGAATTCATATAACACGTGTACTGGGAATACATTTCAAATGTATGATAGGGCATTATTATGTCTTATTTTTCACCAGTAAAGAAATTGAAGGATGGGACACTTCTATAGAAGTCATTGGAAAGGGACAGATAAGAGAATAATTGGATGTGAATGAATACCTAGGAAAAATATGGAGTGAGATGGTATTGCATATGTGATACATTTCATAAATGTAAAGCTGACAGGTTGAATCAAAGGAATAATCCTGCACAATGTCTTCTATTTAATTTTAAATACTAGTGGAGGAGATACTGAGGTCAAATCTAAGTATTTAATTTAATAAAATTTAATGTGTCCATTCAAATATATTTTGAATATAGTTAGTGGTTCAGGAAGAGCCTTATTCTGGAGAGACCATGAGACTTCTGCAGAGAAGTTTACAAGTGTATTCCAGGCAATTAAATTGCCTTTGGTTTAGAAGAGACAACATGGTGGTAGCCATTGTTTCTTGTTGCTGTAACCGAACATGATTTTTTTCTATAATATTCCTAAAATCTCATATATTCACATCATATTACTGTTATATGTTATTGGTAAGATTTTTATCATCATGATAAAAATAAAAATTTATGTAGCCTTTTCCAGGAACATTAACACATTTTTCAAATTTAAATTATAATTAGTGTAAAATAGCATTTTATATTTTATGAATCTTAGCTACTTTTCTAACTCCAGATCAAAGAAATTTTGCATTTTCAATGTTGTTTGGATAAAGTACATTTCATAGACACACCTGTGCTTCAAATCTCTTTAACTCTCACCTAAACCAAATCAACCCCATAATATGTTTTTAGCTCTTATATTTCTTTAATTCAATCAACCTTCAACAACATTGGGAGATTAATTTTATGAAAAGAGCTCTGATTATGTAAAATCCTGGACCAATTCAGAATAAATTTATCATCATGTCTTCTACAGCATTACCCCAATTTTTGAACTCTTTGTAGACACTATATCTCACTCAATATAGGCTATATTTTTAAAAATATTCCTAAGTATTTATTTCTCATTCTATACATTAAATATAAATACCATTTATTTACTCCAACTTTAAAATTCTTTGATTATTATAGATATACTTCCATTAGATATTTTTCAATTTCCTCTCTTTTTAAACCTACATAATACAAGCGTTTTTTTTTTTTTATGTATTTATTGATTGATTTTAAAAGACTAGTTTTTAATATATCTTAATGCATCTACTTTCTTATTTTAATTACACTGGATCAATATGAATACAAGGTTAAAATAATCAGTAATAGAGATAAACATTCCTTTTATATCTTTCTGAAATTCCTTTTCTTGCAAACCTTGCTTTCTGGTTGAAAATATATATGCCTGGGTACATATAACAATTTGTATTTTTGTTTTGTTTTATGTATTTTTAATTTTAGATGTAATTTAACACATGTATATTGTATCCTAAACCTCATTATATTTTTTAATCTGTAACTTAAAAGTTACATATGTTCTAGACACTCATATACCATATTTGATTTTACTATTATCATGTTAAAGAATATTCAGGTCATTATATTTTTTCTGATACTATACATAATGCTGCAAAAATTTTTTTATGTCTCTTTATGCTCATAACTGATTTTTTAAAATTCTGTTTTAAAACAGAATTTGTAGGTAAGGTTTGATTAGGTTATGCTGCAATAAGAAATAATTCTGATATGCCCTATATATTATTATTACCTGTACATTTTCTGCCTTTTAAGGTAAAATTTATTTTCCTATTGATAATTTTTATTTCAGTATACCACATTGAGAAGTTTACAAGTGTATATCAGAAGATGAGGCTTGTCTGCTTAGCATTCTGCTTCCTACCACTTGTCATTTTGCAACATTTTGAGTAGAGGAAAATGTGTATTTATACTTTGGATCTACCTTTGGTGATTATCTTCACTTTATTATGGGCTTATTTCTGAACAAATATAGGTAAATTTAAATATTTTATTTTTTAATGACAATAAAGCATGCTTTAATTAAATAAATAATCATTGACATGAAAAAGTCAAGTGTATAAACATAAAATTAAAAAAAAATCACAGTCTTTGTATCTCACCCCTTCTGCCAACCTGTCTTCTCAACAACATTCTCAATTTTCAAAATTTTTATATTTCTTGACTATTATATCTTTGAATACTATACTTTGTTTATCTATTGATGCCAGATTAATACAAACTCACATTTTAAAATAACAACCATTGAATTATTTTTTAGAAATGTGTCGATCAGGAATTTGGACAGGGCACATAGAGGAGAGCTGATCTCTGCTCATAAATAACATCTGCTAGGACTGGATATTCAAGATGACATCTTTATTGATATGTTTGGCACTTCAGCTACCTCTACTTGCTGGGGGCTGCCTGTAATAACTAGGGTTATATTTTGATTTTCAGTTCTCACTATTGGCTGAATTCCTCAGTTCTCCTCCATGTAGTATATAGTTCTATTTCCAGGAGATTTTTATATACGTTCTCCAGGAATGCAGCTACTCTTATGTAAATGTGTTCCCAGATTTTATGTGTTGAAAACTTAATCTTGTAATTCATATTTTGATTGGAGTTGGGGCCTTTGGGAGGTAATTGGAATTGGGTAAGGTCATCAGGGTGGGTTGCTGATGATGGCATTGGTGGCTTTATAAGGAAAGGAAGAGATACTTGAGCTCACACACTTGCTCTGTCTCACCATGTGATGCCTCCCACCATGTCATGATGCAGCAGGAAGCCCTTCTCCAGACTCTGGTGCCATGCTCTTGGACTTCCCACCCTCCAGAATTTTGAGCCAAAGAAACTTCTTTTGTTTAGTAATTATCCAGTCGGTGGCATTCCGTCACAGCAACAGAAAGCACATTAAGAGAGTAGCCAAATATTTTACATAGAAGCTCAGGATTTCCAAGAACAAGAAGGTTGAAATTGTCCCCTCATAGGCTAGACTTAGATTTGGAATATTTCATTAGTCAAAGTTAAACTATAGATCAGATCAGATTCAAGATTGTGAACAAATAAACACCTTGTCTTAATGGAGCAAGGAACAAAGAAATTATGATCGTTTTTTTATTCAAATATAGATCAACCATTGATTACAAGTTGTTGTCATTCCTCTTATATGCAAAATACACTCGCCCTTGCCAAGACCTCAAAGCTCTCAGAGTTTTATGAAATTAGGTTCAAATTTAAATTTCTGGGTCTTGTCATATAAATTATGACTAGGTACAGATGAGGCTTCTAAGTTATAGCTCCTCTTGATTTAAAGACAGTGAATTAAAGAGACAACTTATCTGGTCACATTCTTCACACGCAACTTGCAATCTTCATCAGAGACTTGAAGATATGTCCATTAAAAAAGAATGAAAATGAGTGGCCATATCCGCCACTGGCCCATTGAAGTTCTGGAAAAGCACTCTGGCATATGCCTCCAGTTTCTAAATTAAGGCTTTGTCATGCTTCTTAGGAGTAATTTTACATGGCTGTTATGTTCATTTTTCTTATACCTTGGCTATACCTTCTGAATTATCTTTTGTTTTTCATTAGAAATGATTTATTTTTACATCTGAGTAGCTTTCTCATTAATCAGGATTTCTACCAATAGAAAGTTCACTGTTCAGAGCACTCTTTTTCTTTTATGGGTCACTGAATTTTTTAGTCCAGGTTGATATAATATTATATATATAACATATCAATTTATAGTATTTTCATCACAACAAAATAACCCACAGTCCCAATTTCTTCAAGGTAGGCCCCTATATATCTTTACTCATGAATCAGGATACTGTGGGATAAAATCTGAGATTGTGGAAGTCTCCTGTCTAGCTTCGAGAATTTTAGGAAGCAAGTCATTAGCATTCTTAGAAACATTGCTATCTAGCTTAGAAAGTCTGTGAAGCATACCCTTCAGAAAGGGTCTTTTATTTACATCTTCAGTCCCCAAATCCTAGGCCGCAGACTGGTACTAGTCTGTGGCCTATTAGCAACCAGACATCACAGCAGGAGGTGAACAGGGGACAAGTAAGGGAAGCTTCATCTTTATTTACAGCTACTTCCCATTGCTCACATCACTGTATAAGCTCTACCTCTTGTCAGATCAGCAGCAGCATTAGATTTTCATAGGAGTGAGAACCCTACTGTAAACTGCACGTGAGGGGGCTCTAGATTGCACACTCCTTATGAGAATCTAATGACTGAAGATCTGAGGTGGAGCTGAGGCAGTCATGCAAGCTCTGGGGAGCGGATGCAAATACAGATTATCATTAGCAGAGAGCTTTGACTGCACAATAAATGCAATGTGCTTGAATCATCCCCAAACCATCACCCTCCCCAACCTAGGTCCATGGAAAAATTGTCTTCCATGAAACTGGTCCCTGATGCTAAAAGGATTGGGGACTGCTGATTTACATCACTGATATGATTGATCATGACTGTGGGATAATGTTTTTCTTGTAGTATCTTGGAATATTCCTTTGCCCCCAGGTTTTATTTATTTTGAGAATTTCTTGTGCACTAGAGAAGTTTGGAATTAGGAATACTTGTATTTCCTAACCTTGCAAGTTCTGTGTTGAAAATGTTTTCTCTAGGTTTTTGTTAAAAACGAAACAGTTTCTTCTCTACTTCATATTTTCAATCTGTATCTTACCCCTATTTTATCATATGAAAATTGAACTTTCAATATTCTGCTTGAAAATTTCCTTAGCCAATTCTACAACTTCATTAGGAGTGTGTGTGTATGTGTGTGTGTCTATGTGTATATATGTGTGTGTATAATTTTTTACATTTTTCCAACTTCCAATACTGCCAAACATCAAATATTGTTTTAATGCATGCCACATTTTTTCACTGCTCTACTGGTCTTGGTTGATAGTATTTTCAGGACTCACTAGACTCTGCCACTAACCATTCCTGACAACAATGTTTGACAGACTTTTTTCTAACAGCAGCAACCACTTTGGGTACAAATTCCCACTATTGGTGTCTATTGCTACATAACAAACTATTGCATATTTGGTACTTTTAGAGGAAAAAACCCTTTTTGTTATTTCTCATAATTCTGTGTAATAAATTGTCTCTGCTCCACATAGTGTCTTCTAAGGCTGGAGTACCCAAGATTATATCTATGTGACCTAACTAGTATGTCTCTAATCCATGACGGCTAGCAGGCATGATTCAACTGGGATTATGTTTCAGAATTCTTAGTTTTCTTTTTTAACTGATTTGCTCTGTTCTTCTTTATGTAAACTCTAGGTCTCTTTTTTCCTCATGATGTCTCCATATATTCTTTTAAGAAAGGTAAACTAACATCTGACTCTACCAAAATTAATTTTTCTTTATCTTATTTAGACAATATTAAGAGAGAGAAATCTTGCACACTTAACCTACCTTCTGTTTCTATTTCTTATTTTACCACTTGATTTTTTAGTTATATTATCACTTTTTATTTTAGTGGTTGCAGGATTTGAATAGTATAATCAACTATTTTTATCTTAGTTTATCAACTTTAACAATTTTATCTTTCATCATCTATCATGAAATTTCAGAAAGTTGGGGACTCATACTTGTAAACTCAGTACTTTGGGAGGCTGAGATGGGAGGATCACTTGAGGCCAAGACTTTGAGACCAACCTGGGTAGCATAATGAGACCCTATCTCTGCAAAAAATAAGAAAAATTAGCCAGGCATGGTGATACACCCTGTAGTCCTAGCTACTCAACAGGTTGAGGTGGGAGGATTGCTTGAGCCCAGGAGTGTGAGGCTGCAATGAGCTATGATCGTACCACTGCACTCCAGCCTGGGTTACAAAGCAAGATTCTGTCAATAAATAAATAAATAACATGCAATGAAAGAGCATAGCAAACTTATGCCAGGCACAGTGGCTCATGCCTACAATCCTAGCACTTTGGAAGGTCAAGGTGGGAGTATTGCTTGAGGAGGCCAGAAGTTAGAGATCAGCCTGAGCAACATAGCAAGACCCTATTTGTTATAAAAAATACAAAAATTAGTTGCAGTGTGCCTGTAGTCCTAGCTACTCAGGAGACTGAGCTAGGAGGATGGCTTGAGTCCATGAGTTTGAGGTTGCAATAAGCTATGATGATGATGCCACTGCAATCTAGCCTAGGCAATAGCCCTGTCACCAAAAAGAAAAAAAAAAATAGTGAGAATCAAATATTTAAAGATTATCTACACACATATTCTCTCTGGGATAAAAAAAATAAAGAAATTAAGAAACTTAGAGTACATGACATTCATACTACCTTCTTTACACTTTTACCAATAGTTTTGTTAATTAAATATTTAAGGCTGCAACAAAAAAGACACCTGCACTCGAATGTTTATAGCAGCACAATTCATAATTGCAAGGCTGTGGAAACAGCCCAAGTGCCCATCAATCCAAGAATGGATTAATAAAATGTGGTATATGTATACCATGGAGTAATATTCAGCTCTAAGAAACAATGGTGATATAGCACATCTTATATTTTCCTGGTTAGAGCTGGAACCCATACTACTAAGTGAAGTATCCCAAGAATGGAAAAACAAGCACCAGATATATTCTCCAGCAAACTGGTATTAACTGAGTAGCACCTAAGTGGACACATAGGTGCTACAGTAATAGGGTATTGGGGAGGTGGGAGGGGGGCGGGTATATACAAACATAACGAGTGAGATGTGCACCATTTGGGGGATGGTCATGATGGAGACTCAGACTTTTGGGGGGAGGGGGGGAAATGGGCATTTATTGAAACCCTAAAATCTGTACCCCCATAATATGCCAAAATAAAAAAAAAAGTATATTATATAAATCCTCTAGGTTTTTTCTATATTAACATTTTTAAAGAACTAGTTTACTGTTTGTGCTTCTGTAAATATTACCTACTAGAGTATCTAATAGTGTTATTGGAGTCACATTTTAAAAATTCAGTCCTTAAACAACTCAGACTTCCTGTTAAATTGAGAATCTACCAAGTGTTCAATCTAACAACTATCTTTCCATTATTTTTGGCTTCCTTATGTTAATTGCACTCCATTTTTCTAATTTCTCCAATTTAATGTGACATTCTATCTTGGATTAATTTTCCTCACCCATATATCAGGCATAACACTTATATGGGTAAACTTCACGAGATATTGCCTGATGCACTCATTCTTGAAATTTGGTTGGATCTAGAATTCTAAGGTTAATGCAATTTATTTTTCTTATAGACCTTGAATTATAGTAATTTCTAATATGGAAGGGTAATTAAATGACTAAAGTCTCATTTCTGTTGCTTTATGTGTAATGTTTTCCTCTACAGAATACTTTTTATTATTTTATTATGTGAATATTACAAATCTGTGACAAGAACTCTCACAACTAATGTTGTATTTTTGTTTTTGAAATTTAAAATCAGTACAGCAAAAATTGAAAACTCTCAGACTTTCTTTATCTTAAAGCCATCTGCCCCTGTCATGCATGACTAAGTGCAATATAGGGAGAAAAACAATGCTGTAACATCAGCCTAAAACATCTCATTGTAGGTTGCATAAAGCTGCATCCTGGGCAGATTTCTTGAATGCAAAGATATTCCAAGAATCCTTTGGAAAGTGTTGGAGTATTTTGTTAGGCAGTATTTCCTACAGAGTCAGAAGATTAGTGAGGATAAGATTAGAAGACCAGGGAATAAACTACTACTCTACCTGATGAGTATATTCTTTATAATTAAATTTATTTATTTATTTTTCTTTCTCGAGCTTAAACTTGCCATTAACATTTATTTAAAAAGAATATTGAGTTTCTTCTGGTTTTTCATGAAAGTAAATAAATGTATTTCTTATGTTTTATCTGCTACTGATACTTTCTCCCCAATCACATACAACTTCTATCTTTTATCAACACTTTAAAGTTATATTTAAGTTACAGACTCTCTTTCCCACTTCCTTAAATATTTCATTTTTGGGTCACTTTCATGGGAACTTGGGATCAATAATAACTAAATCTGTGAATTCATTTTGCTCAGGAGAAATTCTGGAATTATACTTTCTGTGTTTATATGTCTTAGCTCAACTACTAACTGGCAGTGTAACACTGGACAAATTAATTAACCTTTCTGTGCTTCCTTTTCTTCCTGCATTACTATAATGATAGTAACTACTTCATAGAGAGTATGAAAACCAAATAATTTGATATTGATAAAGCTTTCATATGAGTGGCATGTGTATGATCAGTGAATTAAAGTACACAACAAAACAAAAATTTTAAAAATTTTAAGAGAAAAACAATCACAGGTGCAGTTTTTCTAATATTAACAAACTATGAAATTTCAGTGTATGTTAAATTATAGCTTGTATAACTCTACATAGAAAGACAAAACACAGTTGATTTTCTTCTAGCAATAAACCAGAGTTTATTACAAAGATCAAGTAAATCATTTGTTTATGGGGTAATATATACATGTACACACACACACACACACACACACACACACACTAGAACTATTTGTGTTTACATAAAATCAGGGTGTATATTTCCTGACAAATATTCAAACACATAGCTTCTTGTATGCAATTGTTATATATGGTAACACATACACATAACATGTTTAGAAATTACATGCCAGATTGCAATCTTGCTTTAAAAAGAACATATTACATTCATTTTAAGGAGTACTGGAAACACGACAGTTAAACATGTCAAGAGCTTTTGCAAACTTAGTGAGAACACTTATTGCAGAAGTGTTGATTCCAAAAGGTCACACCCATAAAAATATTAATAAAAGACTGTGAACTTAATTTTAATCTGAAACTCTTTAGTTTCATGAAACATTTCTATTAGTCTATCATTTTTAATTACATAAAGTTATTATTTTAATTATGTAAAATTGAGAAAAAGATAACTATTATCTAAAGGTGAATCCTTCATGTAATTTGGTTCATTTGAGGTTGTTACAGAAAATGGCTGAGGAACGGGGAGAGGAATTGTTGGCCATTTTGGGAAAGGCAAAGAGAAAACTCATCAAGGAGGCTTGCTCATTCTACACACTCATTATGAAGTCACCAAGTAGTGGGTCAATTTAATGTTCCACAGAATGTACAGAAAATCCAGATATCTTTGAACCATATTATGACAGAGGGAAGAAGAGTTAACATATCCCCAGGGCAAAACTGTCAATGAATATTGTCTATTTCAAATAAATGTGAACTATTTTTGATTAGATTTTCTGATTGATATAGAAAAGAACACATTCACTAAATCAGTGGCCACACCCCCCAAGTCCTTATCATACCTTCTAGCAATTGCACACTTTATCACAGAAGTTGGGATCAGGGATACTACTTGTATGCATTTTCAGTAGTTTATAGTTATTCTCTAGGATCCATTCAAGTTTTGCATGTGTCAGACCGGGATACCAAATAGAGATATGATAGGTGATACGACCTTTACAAACCTTAGATCTTTAAGGATGGTACTAATTGCTGCCTTTCCTCCGCTTCTAGATAAAATGCTATTTATGATTTACTATCTTGGCCAGGAAAGGGGAAGTTTCAAGTATTCTACTTGGCCTTCCTCAGTTTTACACCCCTTACTCCAGAGGTTAAGGGCTTGATGTGGAGGTTATTCCAACTTCTACATATATCAGTCTCAATTACACATTTGAGAACAAGAGAAAGGACAGATAAATGGGTCTTCAGATCCAGTGGACATACTATAAACTGAATTATCCAGCATTCCATATATATTTCCTAGCCATGTGTACCTCATGATAACAGACCAGTCATGGTGCTACTTTTTGCTTACAGTTACCAAGGTCAACTCAGATACTATGTCCAGTAGCCCTTAAAATATCCATATATTCCCTTTACCAAGTTTATATGGAAAAGGTCCTTTGGGAAGGGACTGTGAAAGTTTTGCAGGATATACTGGATGTGGTGTCACAGGGTCCTTCATTCTAAGGACCTATCCACCCTTTTAATCAATGAATTCTGGAACTGCAAATTGGCTCAGATTTAGAAATGGAGGAAGGAATAATGTCTTTTCATTGAGGTAATTCCTTCATTCTCCTGTTCTACATTAATGTCTTCTTTTGATTTTAGATATTAAGTTGCAGTCTCAATGGTTGTTTCTTTTTGTCCCTAGGCATACCTAGGGACAAAAAGAAATGTTCTGTTAGGCACCTTCATAAATATCTGAAATTTGATATCCTTTGACTATCCCTCTAGCTTTTTGACCATTATAGTTATTGTGACCTCTGGGCTTCTAGTTAGTTAACATTCTTCACCTGGCCTCTATTGTGTGTAGGCTCCATCATCCCTATCAGTATTAATAAATAAAGTTTTATGACCACTCCTTGTACTTTCATCCCTCATCCGTGGTTGAGTGTCAACATTGAACTTTTTATAAAAATATATCATATGCAGAAAAATGTATTGCATAAGAAGAAATTATATTATTTATATGGCTTTTTATTTAGTGGATAAAAATAAGCCCTGAAGAAATACCTGAGGATATTTTTCCATGATAATTTATTTTGGTGTCCTATCATAATATCAATACTTATTTGTTAAATTATTTGATTCTTAATGTGTAGTAAATATTTTTTATACATTTAAAAATGTGTACATGTTTTAATATTTTTAAAAAAGTCAATTTAGGGCCGGGCGCTGTGGCTCACGCCTGTAATCCTAGCTCTTGGGAGGCCGAGGCGGGCGGATTGCTCAAGGTCAGGAGTTCAAAACCAGCCTGAGCAAGAGCGAGACCCCGTCTCTACTATAAATAGAAAGAAATTAATTGGCCAACTGATATATATATATATAAAAAAGTAGCCGGGCATGGTGGCGCATGCCTGTAGTCCCAGCTACTCGGGAGGCTGAGGCAGGAGGATCGCTTGAGCCCAGGAGATTGAGGTTGCTGTGAGTTAGGCTGACGCCACGGCACTCACTCTAGCCTGGACAACAAAGTGAGACTCTGTCTCAAAAAAAAAAAAAAAAAAAAAAAAAAAAAAAAAAAAAGTCAATTTAGTTAAAAAGACAAACACCTATGCTAGTCTGAAACATACTAAACCAGAGAATGATTAGAAGATTTATAAAATTTTTAAAATTTGAATTAATTTAATATGTATTTTGATTTATTGAAATAATGAAAAGAGTGACCTAGAAATTACATACAAGTGTACTTGATTTTAGGTTAAAATTAATTTGTAAAATTAATTTGTAAAATAAAATGTATAATACCAGCTGACTTAAAGTTTATTTAGCATCTTAATAAATTATTTCATTAAATGTATATTTTGTTAGATTGTCTCATTTCTATACATGTTATATATATATATATATATTACAATCCTTACTTTGTTTTTGATATTTCAATTTTTTTTCCTACATCTTTCTTTAAAATATTGTCAGCTGCTTTGGGGTAAATGAAGTTGACAACCCTATCATCTCTAAAGGAATCATTATATCATAAAATTTTAAAACTAAATTCTAATTGTCTCTTTTTATGAAAAAATAACATTGTTATGATATTTACTTTTTTCTTGTGACAAATGAGCATCATATATTTAGTATAAACTAAGTATTAATATCATATTTTTATATTATCTTTTGAAAGCTACTTAAAAGGACATACTTTTCTAATGGTACAAAAGGAAAACTGAATAGATAAATTTACAAAAAAAAGAAAAGTCTGATTGAGACACTTTGTGATATTTAAATTAGTGGAACATTTAAACTATATATTATTTTATAATAAAATATTTTAAGTATACTTCATACTTAAATTCAAGTAAAAGTCCTGGTGAACTGAACACATCTTTCATTTACTTGCATATAAAGAGCATTTGTTGAGTCTTTAAAATCGTATGCACCTAGTCAACATGTAATACATGTTGTATCCTTTGCTGATGTGCTTAGAAACCATTCTTAAAAAGGGAAGAATCAAACTTAACCTAACTAAGGTTGTATTGTGGAATACGCCAAACGAATCTTTTGCTAATAATTACGTTTCTTGTATTTCCATTATTGAATACAGGAAAATTCTGTCAAAAAATGATGCTAGAAAGATTCTGCATTTCCCTGTGATTTTTTTTTTTTTTTTTTTGCTTCTTACAAATATAACAGAGTCCCTAGTATCAGGATATCTAGTTACCTGTTTATAATTACCTATCTGAGAGCTATAAGCACAAATGTAGAGTTGGTTTCAAAATGCTAATTTTCTTGTACCTTTTTCTAAAGTTCTTTAATATATTGCATGTTAAAAAAAAAGTGTTTCACCAGTGCTTTTCACAGTTATAACCTTATTATGTATTCTCTACATAAGATAAAACATATATAATAAATATCTGTTCTTTTAAACTATATCTTCAGAACTAAGTAAACCTGATATTCAAACCCAGAATTACTCATTTCATTTCTGTGACCTTAGGTATAATTAGCATTTATCATTGCACTGTTCCTCCACAGAGTTAGAATAATTGCACCACCATTTATGGCTCTTATGTCAAAGAGATAATAAATTCACAGCCTCTTCATTGTAAGCATGCAAATGGTAGGTATTATTTTGCTTCTGATTCGAGTACTTGCTTTTGTATATATCATGGACGTAAAATAAATTCATTGTATAAGTAATTATGTGGAAGCATAGCCCAAGAAATGATGGGTCTGTGTTTCAAAATAATAAAGAAAATCAGTCTTTGAAATAAAAACATTTAAAATTAGATTTGTGTAAATGTGTCTTGTCAGAAAAGATGTTGTTTTCTGATTCTATATTAGACCTAAAAAGGCCTTAAAAAGGGACTTAAAAAGACTGAGGGCAGTCAAGTTATATTTAGCTCCCCTAGCTAATTTCAAATGCGTACTGATTGCAGGAACAACAAAAATAATTCCTGCAATTAAATGAGTTACTTAACTTGATAAGTATCTGTATACATTTAGCTGGATTCAAGGTTCTAGAATAGATTTTAGAAACTTAACTATATAGGAGAGGCTACAGATCATGTATTTGCAATCAACATCTCTTCTAAATGATGAAGAAGGAAGAAAATATGTCATTTACTTTTTCCAGAATTTCTAAAGATTTATCAAATATACTTTGCATATTTTATATATGATTCAAATTCACAGTACTATATAATGGAAATCATATTTTCTATCAGTGTTCTGAGAAAAACAAGGGATCCATTTTTCCAAATAATCAATTTTTATGATTAATATTTTCATGAACAGAGTTAGAGTCAATCAAACTAATGACCACTTTTATTTGGTAGTCATCGAATATATGTAATGTATTGTTTATATATGTCTATGTGTGTGTGTCTGTGTATACATATACTTGTTGACAAATACACATTATAGCCAATGGCTTAGTTGGGCATTTCTCTGTAGTAGGTAGCTTCCTGAAAAAAATGTATGCAAATCATAATACACTTTGGTCGTATCTTTTCATAAAGTAAGTTAATTTGGGAGCTGAATAATGCTTTTAAATTACAGCAAGGAAAAAGGCATTGCATAAAAATAAACCTCCCAATGTACCTTTAGTTGAAAATGCCTTTAATGAATTTAGGCTCACCACAACATACCTGAATCTACAATATTACCTACTTGATGGTGCTCTTTAGTTTCTGGCTTCTCCCTGGATTTTGAAATTTATTGCCTCCTTTATTGTTTCTTTGTTTATCTCCATAAGTCCTTCAATGAACTGTAATTGATTATTGATACTTGGTGTCGAGTTTATTTATCTTTCTCTAATATATTTGTTCAGTTTTTCCACCAAGAAGTCCTCATCTTCGGGGGGATTACATAACAGAAAAGAAGCAGTCTTTTGTTCTATCTTTTGACACATTTTTTTTCCTATTGCACCAAGAATCAGACTCTTCAAATTGGGATTCATAATTTGAAAGAAATGTGTCTCTAAAGTATAAAGTTAAAACATTCCTAAGTGTTAGGTAATTTGTATAGATTGCTTTTTTTGGTAGCATAGTTTAATGGGAAGTCCCAGATAGAACCGGGTTTCATTTGCAGTTATTTGGCCTAAGAGTAGTATTAGTACATATGTAACCTCTGTAAGTATTAGGTGAAAACTAGTCAAATTCATAATTTTCTGACCATTAATCCAGAAAGACGTGTGTCAATGTGTACAAAGGAACATGAGGAAATATAATTTTTTTTTTTTTTTTAACAAAGATGCCTCTGGAACTAATTTTATGACCCAGAGAAGTGATGCAAAGGGTGATGGACAGATAGATTGATGGAAAGTAGATAGATGATTGGTAAATAGAGACTAAAGAAGGAAGAAAGAAAAGGGAATGAGGTAGGAAGTGGGGAGGAAGGGAGGAAGAAAGAAGGCGACTTCGTTGTAGTAGTGAATTTCAAAGAGCCTCAAACCAACTGGCATGCCTGTATTTTTGCCTCTTATTAGAATCACTTCTTCATAATCTTTTTTCTCCTTCATTTATTCCTATTGTGGTACTTAGCTATAGCGTTCTTTTTCATTTTTCTTTTGTTTCTTTCTTTTTAGGGGGAGGTAGGGACATTCCTGTTGTTGGCTATTCTATCCCATCAACAACTTTATTCCCTTGGCCAAGAAATGAACATACCAAATATCCTGAACTATCAGGATCTCAGCTTAATTTTTATTCATTTTCAAATATAATTATTCAAGCCAATACCATCCCCAACAATTTTTCTACAATTTAAAAATATTAACTTTGCTTAAAGAGATCATACTAGAAATAATGATACACAATACATTTTTGTTAACACATTGTGAGGAGCTAATTAAGATGCTGATATATCCTTTAATTTCGTATTGAGCTCATTTAATCCTTAGTTTAAAATTGTTATTTGCTCAGAATCAGACTATGGAACAATGAAACAAAATAGAAAAATAAAATATATAAAATCATGTATACATCAAAATTTACACTGTGATAAAGGCAAAATTTCAATTTAGTTAAAAAGAGAAGAACTATTCAATAAGTTGCTATACTTTTTGAATTGGCTTTTAACATTACGAAATTAATAATTAGAGTAACTGGGCATTGGAACTCAGGCAAGTCTGATTCTAAACTAAATGCTTTTTCCAATTAAACATGTTACCTCTTTAAACAGAAAATTCAATGAATATTTTCTCTATTTTTAAGATTTTTTTGAGATTTTAATTATAAAATTATTTATAAAAATTTATTCATAAAATTTCTATTTTTGTTTTGGATTTTATATTCATAAACTACAAAAATTAAAATAATCCACATATAGATGGTATTAATATGGTGTAATATTTCTTATCAGTCCATCATGTTTGCATTCACAGATTTATTTTTATAAATTAGAAGTATACCTGTTTTAGTTCAGGCTGGTATAACAGAAGACCATAGAGTAGGTGGCTTACACAACAGATTTTTTTTCCCTCACAGTTCTGGAGGCTGGGAATTTCAAGATCTAAGTGCTGAAAGATGTGGAGTCTGGTAAAGACACTCTTCCTGACTTGCAGATGGCTGTCTACTTGTATCTTCTTCACATGAGGGAGAGAGAGATCACTTCTCTTGTGTCTCTTTTGTGTCTCTTCTTTTAAGGACCCTAACCCTATTCATGAAGCCTACACCCTCAAGACCTAATTATTTCCCAAAACCCACCTCTAAATATCGTCACACTGGGAATTTAGAATTCAGTAAATGCATTTTGGGGGTATACAAATTTTCAGTCCATATTAATGCCCTACACATACATAATTATCATTTTTTGGTTTAACTCAACATTATACTTTAGTGAGCTTTTTTCCTAAAAGTGACAATTTTTTTTTAGTTCTTATTTAACTTATATTATTTCTCTTTAGCATTTGACATAATTTATCAACCTCTCTTTTCAGTATGAGCCACTATAAAACAATTCTTTTTTGGTTTTCTTTGTACCATTTTGGATTTCTTTTCTCATTCACCTTTGCATTCTTCTTCTCCATGCATTTTTGGATTGTAGTTCTTAAAGAATTCATGTTTGTTTTCCTGTCCTTACTGTAGAATCTCTTCTTAAATTGCCTTATTCAACATCACGTTTTCAATTACCACCTATATATTAGTGGAATTCTTACTGAGCAGCTCTATGTAGATCTTCTGTACACTGTCCAAAATCGAATTCAGATTTTCTGAAAAACAGTTATCTTCTTTCTCCTTTAATTTTCTTATTACCTTCTAGAGGAAGTTTAAACACTTTGGTATACTATTTAAAGCCTTTCAAGATCTTCTTCTGTTCTTATAGTGCTGCTACTCTTTGCTTGGCTATGCTTTATGGAATAGAAAATGAGTAGCAATCAAATACATCTTTGTGTGCTAAGACAGTCTCATAAAAAGATTTGCTGGAAAAATTTTTATTTACAATAATGTTTATGTTTTATTTACTTTTAGCTCCAAGTATTTGATGGATCACTGTGAGAGTTTAGATTAGATAGCCCAGGGTGGATCCTATAAATTAGTATTTAACCGGAGAAGTACTCTTCTATCTTTAGTCTGCGGTGGAGAAACATTCCCAAGATAAGGTCCAACAAAATAAATAAATCATAGTCACCACACAGAGAAATTGCTATCAGGAAGAAGATGGTAAGCAACTGTGTTTTATTTTCCACTAACTGCTAGAAACAATTAATTAATATATAATATGAAGAATTCAATATGGTGCTCACATGGTAGTAGTATTCTCCAGGGATAGGGGTCTGGGGGGAAGGTAAACTCACAACTAAAGGACATGGTGAGCATTGTAGAGGGGAAGGGCATACCTCTAACCCCCGCTAGGGAGAGGCAATGATATAAAATGTAACCAAATGTTTGTACCCTCATAGTACCCTGAAATTAAAAAAAAAAAAATAGAATTCAGGATTATCATAAGTTATTAATCAAGTTCATTAACAATATCAAAAAAGATTATGGTACAAACATAAGTATTGGTGTCTTAAAACTTAAATTTATCTTAAAAGTAGGATATTATGTTCAATTTCCTAAGCAAATAAATAGATTAAATAATTACATAATAATTGCTTCATTTTTTCTTTTTTTATATGGATGATTCAATATTTACCTAATTCTACATTAAGGTTTGCAATTAAATATTACACTATGGGGTGACATAAAACCTTTAAGTCAAACTCCTCTCTTTTTTGCCATGATAGATTGTCTTTATTCTATTAAATAAATAATTCAAATATATTTAAAATCCATTCAGCATAAAACTTCTTTTGTTGTATTGACTTAGAAAAATATTGTCTTGGGTAATGTAGGCTCATCTTATTATAAGAAACCTGAATTCTATCAATATTTTGCCACTGTACATTTAAGTTTTTCTGAAATATATAAAACTAGAAAAATATAATTCATTTAATTCTGATGACAAATAAGACATTATTATCTCACTTGGTAGATGAATAAAAAATTCTCAATTTAGTTAATAAAAGCAAGCTTGTTCTACATTAAGCAAGTGGTAAGATGAGAAATCAGGATTTGCACTCACAAAAATTGAAACACACAAATTCATTTTTCAGCTATAAAACATAACTTAATGATTTTTCTCCTTTTCAAAATTATATGATTTCAATTTCCTCTAGCATTTTTCTCAGATAAATGAGATAACTTTATCTCATTTATTTTCAGATGAGTATTTTTATGTGAATAATTTATTATTATTATTTGTTTTCTATATGAATAATTGCATGTGGTAGAACTTCTCTGTAACTTTATAAGTAATATAAATGTGTCAAGAAGCTAAAAGATTTCTAATTATACTATAAACTGCTCATCATGTTCATTATTAGTCTCTGATCTATTATTTGTAAAGGTATATCTTATGAGGTCCAAGAAAGTCTTGGTATGGATCTGGCGTTTTGTTTTCAAACTTCCAATACTGGGTTTCCTGTATGTAAACAGTCCTTCTTACATGTGCAGAACATCCTACTAGCATTTGAAATACACACAATTTCCCAAGGCTTTACACACATGCTCATGGAAAAAATAGTTGTTAGCTCCCAAGTCCTCTGCAACCAACAAGTGTAACTTTTTAATTGTTGTTCATTCAGTGTATTTGAATAAAAAACAAATTTTGTATTTTTACTGAAGAGATCATGAGTTTCCATCCATGTCAGCACATTACTCAAACTATACAAATCATCAGAGCAAATGACAAGTTTCTTACAAAATTGTTGAAGGTCTTGCCTTCTAAAGAGCCTGTTGCCTAAAAATCAATGTTATTGCCTGACATACTCCTATGATAACAGGAATTCTGTATCCTTGTTGCTCTACACTCTGATTATTACAAATGAGCAAAGTTAATTATTTAGATGATAGAGAACCAATGTTTAAGAGTTTAGTAGAAATTCAAAATATTTATGAAAATTCAACAAAAGAAAAAAATATTATCTTTGAGACTCAATTGAGTTAACTTCTATATATATGTACTTCAATGATAATATGTGAAGAAGTTCAGTTAAAATTGACTGATTGATTCATAAGAAAAATAATACTAGTTAAACATATTTTTAAACTTTATATATTTAAATAAAACGAATATGTGTCTTTAAATAATTTTCGGCTAAATTAGGTAAAACTTGTACCTAAAGAATAAGGATATACTTGAGGATTTTTTTTTCTTTTTGTTTACTATCTCTCCCAAAATTAGTTATGTATTTTTTGGTGGGTGGGGAGATACAAATAATATTTTCAAAATCAAATGAATAGTGAAAATTATTAATAGTATATACAAAGCAGTGCAGATATAGTATAATTGCAATTCATTTTGATAATTAGCTAGATGGATATTGATATGTTAAATAGTGATTTATATGACATAGTTTGATAGCATTATATGCATTTTAGAAATGCAAAACTTTAAAAACAAATCTAGTCAGATATTTTTAAATATGCTTGATTTTTGCAAAGACATTTACTTTTATTTCTAGATCCCTTATTTAAAAAAAATAATTCTAGAGAAAATAAATCTATTAAACAGCAGGATGATTTCTTGAACTTTAAAAAAATTATAATAGCCTTAGTTGGCCATATATTGAATATTTTAGTAATCTAATATGTATCCTATATATGTAATATCTTATTAATGACTGGGAAAGTATTTATAACTGAACCATAAATTATTGCCCTTATAAGTAAGCATGACTAAATTATCACTTATAATCAAACCAGGTGAACATGCATGATGTATGCAATTGGTGCAGGTGCTTTCAGACTTTCAAAATAAATAGTTTTAATCTACTTTAATAGTATTTGAAGCAGTCTACCCTAAATCTTGAATAATAAATAAACATGTGGTTTTCCAATATACCACATTTTCCTTTTTGTAGAACAATATTGCTAAGCTGCTTCAAATCATAAAATGTAAACTCAGAAAATGAAGTAATCTCTAATTAAATATATAAAACCATCACTGATATTTAAGAAAAAGGGTATGAATTTTATGTAGATCACATTTCAACCTATTGTTGTATAATTGTGGATTTTTAAAACAATGAGTATATAACATTTTATTACAGAGTGTATTTTGAGCACTTTGGTGACCATCAGTTCTTTACAAATTATAGAAGACATATGTATAATTAATTGTTAAAATAATATTTTAAATTTATAACTTTGTTTTGGTTGCAAATTCCTTTATAAAAATGTATTTTTCTAATAATTCTTAGAATTAGTTCATTTTTTAATCTGTGACTTTCCTGAGGATAATTTCAAAGATCTTATAGTTTAAAAACACTAAAATTATCTTTGGAAGAAAGGGTATGTTAAAATTAATCGATAGAACTAATTGATTCAAATTAATTAATTACAAAATTCAAGTTAGAGAAATAAAACATATTTTCAATAAGTAAAAAAAATGCTATCTATAAACGTATGTGTTAGGTAGTTATTTCAGAGTTGGACTTTCTACAAATGTTTTCTATTTTCAACAGCATTTCCAACAGACAGTAGCAGCTTCAAGTTCTATGTGAGCTTTTATATTGTTGGTCTTAATAAACATTATTCACTTTACTTGGGCCAATAGAATATCTTACAACCCATAAAGTGTACATTTTTTAAAAAGAACAGATTGCATTTTGTTCTTGTGAGTTCCTTTTCAAATTGCAGATAGCCAGAGGCTCAGCAAATATAGAGATGACATCAGTCTGCTATATTTTAGACAGTGTGACATCTTTTTATTTAAATGAGCAAATGTCGATGGATCAGATTAAGAAGGTTAAAATAAATGGGAAGCTAATAAAACTGGCTAAATATATTAAAAGTAATTTTTAAAATATATATTTGTGTCAAAAATGTTTGTAGCATGAAATATAATAGAGTCAAAATTTATTTACCTAAAAAATTTTTATAATGTATCTCCCAAGAGATCTCCAAATATAGTCCTTTTGCATAAAAAGGAAGAAATTGAAAAACCAATGAACAATGGAGCTGTAAGCATGATGCTATAGGAGTCAAGCAGTACTGGGAGTGAGGAGTGGCAATATTTGGCTGTATAACATTTTCTGAGCTAGAAGAGGTCATTTTCTAAATAAAGTATGAAACAAAAAAACAAATGCATATCCTGAAAGAGCAAATGCATATCCCAAATGTAAGCTGCTATTCCCTTATCACAATTAGGACAAAGCATAGTTTAAACACATTTCAACTACTTGTCATTTACATTTAACGCTGGGTAATTTTGAAAAACATTCATCTTCATCTCCTTAATGTAACATTTTAATTTTAGTAAGGTATATAAAAAACAATCTTATTTTGAGCTTAATCAGGAATGATCAGTTGTTTTTATGTATTGTAGATTTACAGTAACATTCTAATAGCAATTAATAGAGTATGAAATGTTACAAACTGGGAAAGTTTTATAGAGGTATAATTTATAAATGCAAGATAACTTCTGTTTGAATAATGACAAAATATTTTTAATGATATTTCCATTTCTTTTATATAAAGGAAAATTTAATTTCAACACTCTCCAGTAATCTTGAGACATATTTTATCATCATATACTAAACAAAAAGATAGTCCCTGGCTTTTGCACTAATTTTAACAGAGTGAATTGAAATAAATTACACTTTTATCCCCAAATATAAATTTATTTCATGTTTTAGCTTTACTTCTGTGGTAATCAGAGAAGGGTGAAACAATTTTAAATGCATTTCTTAGCAACCAATTATCTAAAAATATAGAAAACCATTTTTGTGCAATAGTTCCATCTACTGCTTTGAATTTCTGTCTGCCTTAATACTTCATTTTCATGTGAGCAAATTTTGAGCACATCAAAATGCTAATCAGTTGTCAGAATAATACAGTATTCTATGCAGAATTCTTTTCTGTGGGAGCAAACAGTAGGATCACCTTACATAACCTAGAATAACATTTTCTTCCTAATTGGCAGAATATATCTGTCATTTTCTGGTGGTTTCCTGTTGGTTATAACTAACCTTTGTGGATATTATTAATATATTGGATCACAGTGTTTTCCATATGTATGTTTGTATATATGTGTTTATTTAGGTGATATAGGTAAGATTATTTTTTTATTTAAATGATATCATTATAGATATTATTTGGATGTGGCTCTATTAGCCCATTTGGAGAGAATTGTAGACTTCATATATACATGAAAAATTAATGAGACACTAAACTCTTGTATGCTAGGGCTGTAAATAGTTTGATTTTATATTTGTAATACTTTTCTGGGTGACAAGCACAGAAGTCGTTTGTTGAATTAGTGTTTAAAATGTGAAGATATTTCGTAGCTCATGCTATTTAATATTTGCTGCTTTGCATAATAGTATTACTTTTTATTAACTAAATATGATGCTTATTGTTTTTCTGATCATCACCTATGCTTAATAGAAAAAAATATGAAAAGTAAAAAAATTAAGATTCATAATCTCTCTTATAGATATAATTTTTAATATTCTGTGACTTACATATGTATTTTTAATTTTAATTTATATATGCGACCTTAATGTGAATTTTTTCAAGTCATTAAATTTTTTCATGTATCACACATAATATTGATATAATATTAAAGTATTATGTTATTCTATAACAGATGTATATACAGTTTATTCGTAATTACTGCTATCATTGAACATGTAAGTGGTTTCTAATGGTCTTATAAATAACTCTGTAAGATCATATCCTTGTGCATACATCTTGGTATACATTTTGCCTTTTTTTTTTTTTGAGACAGAGTCTCACTTTGTTGCCCAGGCTAGTGCGAGTGCCGTGGTGTCAGCCTAGTTCACAGCAACCTCAAACTCCTGGGCTCAAGGAATCCTGCTGCCTCAGCCTCCCGAGTAGCTGGGACTACAGGCATGTGCCACCATGCCCAGCTAATTTTTTCTATATATATTAGTTGGCCAATTAATTTCTTTCTATTTATAGTAGAGACGGGGTCTCACTCTTGCTCAGGCTGGTTTCAAACTCCTGACTTTGAGCAATCCGCCCGCCTCGGCCTCCCAGAGTGCTAGGATTACAGGTGTGAGCCACCGCGCCCGGCCTACATTTTGCCTTTTTAAAAAATAATTTATTACTAAGATAAAACTACCGACTCAAGATTGTCAGAATTTTAAAGCTCTAGATACATAATTATTAACATATTATTTATACTGTAGGGGAGGAAGGTTTCCTCAACCTCTTATGGTCCCTGGCTGAATCAAAGAATAAAACTGACAAAAGCAGATTAACAGAAGAAAAGCATACAAATCTATTTAATGTTAAGTTTTCCCTGTCACAGCAGCCTTCAGAAATGAAGAACCATAGACAGGCAAGGTGGTACACGTTGGTAGTTACAGCTACGCAGGAGGCTGAGGCAAGAGAATCATCACTTGGGCCTAGGAATTGAAGATTACAGAGTGAAGTATGATAACACAGCTGCATTTAAGCTGGAGAAAGAGTGAGACTATGTTTCAAAAAAAAAGAAGACCCAAAGGAACAGGGAACTCTGTGTGAGAGAAAAAAAACAAGCATTTTAAGTAGAAGTAACCATGGGCAAGTAACCATTCCAGAGAACAGCTCAATCTGTCAAAATCTGGGATTGGGTTTCCTGTAGAAGAGAGAAAGATAGAACACTTCAGGAAATAAAAATGTAAGCTTGAGGAAGGCCAGATTCTGAAGAGTATCACATACCAAATGATGGAGTTTGGACTTTATCTTTAAGACAAAGAGAATATTACTCAGGCTTTAAGGATCAATCATTAACAACAGAATCTCCTTTTAGAAGACTGATAGAACTCAGTCTGGACCCCTATAAATGTCTAATTACATAAATTAACCAAAGACTCCAAATCAAAATTGAAGTCTACATTATTTCTCATTTAAAATGGACATAATAACACGTAACATTAAGTTTTGTTATAATGATTAAATAAGTTGATCCTTTTAAATAATTAAAATTAAAGTCAGTCATAGAATAAGTACTCAATGGAAGAAATTAATATGGATTAAGGTGTTAGTTATAAATTAAACTTTCAGTGTTTGAGAAAAATATCAATTTATCTATTCTACACAGTTTAGATAATTTTATCATGTCCTAAAACATATTTTCTATATGACATACAGAAAATCCAAGTCTAGAAGCTTCACAAAGTCAACATGGACAGTTTAAATTATTTCACATGATCCTACCAGGGATCTCACCCTCCTGTTTTACTTCCACCTGTCAGTGGTTCTGGTCCATTATAGAAGAACCAGAGAGCCATTCTTGAAATTTCTTTTGAAATTCACTAGCTCCTTTTCACATTTTCTTATGCAAATTTATGTCATTGTCTTGGCCATTGTAATTCTAGTACATTTTTAAAATGTGTTTATTTTCTGCTTACTGGTACATTGTGTTTTCCCCCATCTGTATGCTTGTAGTTTAAGATTTGGAAAGTGAAAACTTTAACAAAATATTTTTTTAGTGTGGGCATTTTAATCAATATCACTGGTACTTGTTGAATTTCTTCATTGTAAAGTTTTGTGTTTATGCTGCATATTACTTTGATTTTTGCTTTTCTAATTGTTCTCTTCTCTCCCAGAATTACTGTTTCAGGAATATTGAATCATGTACTCATGATTGGTATCCAATTTTTTGTTGTTGTTCCTCAAAATTCTAAATAATTTCTAACATTGACTTGCTTGTAAATAACAGCTCATGTGTCATTATCTATTGCATAATACGTCTTTCATTAAGACTACTCATTTCTGATTCAAGATCACAGATCTTGTAATTGATATTATTTGTTTTCTTAAGTTTTCTTTTTGTTTTATGAGAAAAATTGTCTCTTTGTTTTCTGAGCATGACATACTTCTTTTGAAGTGTTTTTTTCCACACTTCTACTGCTGTTTTTATATTTTCCACCCTTTAGAGAAATGTTCCTATATTTGCACATTATTAGAATTACAATTGGATTCTGTGTAAATTTATTCAAAATATTGAGTCTCCAAAATAAAAGTGGTAACTGTGATTTTTCTAATTTTAGTTTGTTAGATCAAGACTTTCTTGCCCATGAGACATACAGAGTCAGAAACTAGGAAGCCCATCTGTAAAGGTCTTTTCACTAGTTTCTGAGTGTTTTTGTTTTTTTTTTTTAGACATTTTATGTAAAGTAACTTAAGAATCATTCCCAAATAATTCTTGGAGATGACTTATATCCTATTTTGTTCAAGATGCTGCCTTTGCCATCAGTTTTTGGTTCCTTAGGCCAAAATAGCAACTTCTTATGGAAGGCAAAAAATTAGACACACAAAAAATCATTTTATTGTCAGGGAAACCATTTTTTATGTCAAGACATCTGGTGACTTGCTTCTTTTTCTTGTTGGGAGTAGCATAAAAGTAGCTGCAGTATGTATTCCTTTCTTCATCATAATTATCATTAATTGTTATTATAATATAGTTTTCAATGTCTTTTTTATTTTGGTTCACTAAGTTCATGGAAGTGGTAGCTTTTTGTTTAATAGCTTTATTGAGTAAAAGAAAGTAATTCCTCACACATTTTTAAATTCTAAAATGTGATAGGTTTTGGGATATATATATATATACACCTGTGAAACCATTACTACTTCAAGATAATAAATATCCATTACTACCCCAAATGTCTTCATACCCCTTTGTAATCCCTGTCTCTTCTCCCTACTGTCAAGCCCTCTGCAGCCCTTGCTGACCACCAATTTGCTTTCTGTCACTGTAAACTGGTTTGCATTTTCTGGAGTTTTATATATCATAATATGCACTTTTTTTGGTCTGATTTTTTTACTCATATAATTATTTTGAGATTTATCCATGCTGTTTCATGTATTAATAGTTCATTCATTTTTATTTTGTGTCATATATCATTGCATACATACAACACAATTTTTTAATCCATTCTCCTATAGGTGGGCATTTCAGTTTTTGTTGCTGCAAGTCAAGTTGTTCTGAATATTTATGTACAAGTCTTTTTTGGATATATGCTTTTGTATTCAATAAATACTTGTGAGTGGTATCACATAGATTATCTGATAGCTGTATGCCTAAATTTTTAAGAAATGGCCAGAATTTTTCCAAAGTGGTTATAGCACTTTACATTTTCATCTTTCATCACAGCATATGAGAACCAGTGTTGTTCCACATCCTTGTCAACACTTGTGATAGTCTTTTTAATGACATGTTCTAATAGGTGTGTAGTGATAACCTATTATGGTTTTAATTTGAATTTTCCCAAAATGATTACTGATATTGAAAACCTTTTTTTTTTTAGTCAGTTTGACATTGGTATGTTTTTTCATAAATTTTCTGTTCAAATATTTTGTTCATTGTTCTTGAGCTATTTTCTTACTGAATTTTGGGTATATCTTGAATATTCTAGATGCAAGTTCTGATATCATATGATTTTCCCAAATCTTTTGTTTAAAGAATATTTTTTATTTTCATTAAGTCAAATTAAGATTTTTTAATGAATCATGCTTTTGATGACATAGCTAAGAAATTATTGGCTAAGAAAATGTCAAACAAATCATTTTCTACATTTTATTATAGAAGTTTTATAGCTTTAGATTTGGGAATGATCCATTTAAATTAATATTTATATATAGTGTGAAGTAGGTATGACAGATTATTTTTCTTTAGATATCTAATTGTTTCAGCACGACTTGTTGAAAGATTATCCTTTCTCCCCTGAATAGTTTCTGCACCTTTGTCAAAATTATTTGTTTTTAAACAAAACAATATGTGTATCTGTTTATAGAAGCTCCATTTTGTTCTGTTGGTTTATGTGTTTATCTGTATACTCAGACCACACAGTCTTGATTACTCTATATAGCTTTATAATAGTCTTAAAGTAAAGAAGTATTATGCTTCAACTTTATTCTTAATTTTCAAAGTTGTTTTATCTATTGTAGGTTCTTTGCATTCCATATGTATTTTAAAATCTACTTATAATTTCTACAAAAGGAAGTCTGCAGTAATATCGAATGGGATTGCATTAAACCTATAGATAAATTTTAAAATATTTTATATCCTAAAAATATTGAGAATTCTGACACACATTGTATAACTCTCCATTTATTTAAAACTTCATTAATTTGCTTCTATAATTTGCTCCCTTGGTATTGCTTTATAGGTATCCCACATATATTGCTATTAATATATTTTGTTTTATTTTCATTTTAGTTGAAAATACTTTCTAATTTCATTTTTTAATTTTTTTCTTATACTCATGGGTTTTTTAGAAGTATATTAGTAAGTTTACAAATATTTAGAGATTTTTTTTCAGGACTTTTCTGCTACTGACTTCTAATTTAATTTTACTTTGTTTAGAGAATATTCTTTATAAGATAAGACTTTTTTGAAATTTATTGGGACTTCTTTTTGTCTAAGGTCCAGGATGACAAATGTTTCATGCACACTTACAAATAATCTGAATTATGCTATTGTTAAACAGAATGTTCTAAAAATATCAATTAGGTCACGTTGGATAATTTTGTTCAAGTCTTTCATATTCTTACTGATATTCTACCTACATGTTCTATTGACTGTAATCGTGGATTCAATTATTTCTTCTTGTAGTGCTATATTGCTTCATGAATTTTGAATCTGTTACAAGGTGCATAACCAATTATGTTGTTAGCTCCTCTTGCTGAATCAACCTCATGACATTGTTATTTGATCTTTTTACCCTTAAAAATATTATAATATTCAATGACCTGAAATCAACTTTGTCTGATATTAATGTAGCCACTGCTACTTTCTATTAGTCTTAGCATGCTATTATCTATTATCTCTATCTCTATTCTATTATCTGTGTCTTTATAGTTAAGGTATATTTCCTGTAAGCTACATATAGGTGGTAGTTAGATCTTGGCTACTTTGTGTATGTGTGCGTGTGTGTGTGTGTGTGTGTGTGTGTGTGTGTGTGTGTATGGTTTATGTGTTTGTCTATTTTTTTCCCAATATGAAAATTTGGAAGATATTGGGTGGTTTATAGTTAATGCAATTGTTGATATAATTAGGTTTTTTGCTTTATTTTTCCCCAGCATATTATGGGGGTACAAATGTTTAGGTTACCTGTGTTGCCTTTCCCACCTTCCCTTTCCCCTGGGTCAGAGCTTCAAGCATGTCCATCCCCTAGATGGTGCTCATCGCACTCATTATGTACGTATATACCCGTCCTCCCTCCCTCTTCCCATCTGCTCGTTTAATTTGCCATTTTGGTATTTGGTTACTATATGCCACATCTGCTTTTTTAATATATCCCTCTTTTCTCTGCCTTGTTTTTGATTGAGCAGTTTTATAATTCTATTATTAACTTATTAGTTATAATTTATTTTATTTTAATTATTTCTTTAGCTTTTATAGTATACATCTTAACTTATAATCTATGGTATAATGATATTATATCACTTTGTGAAGAGTATAAAATTTTTACAATAGTTTACTTCCATTTCTCCTCTCCTATTCTTATGCTGTTATTCTCTACATTTATCATGAAAAAGCACATATTACTTTGTTATTATTTTTGTTTGATTTGTTTAAAAGTTATCTAAAAAAAGATTTTAGTAATAAGAAAAATATTATAGATTTATTCACAGAACTTATTTTTGGTACTCTTAATTCCTATGTGTACATACATATTTCTTTCTTCCTGAAGGACTTCCTTAATATATATTGGAAATGTATCTGCTGGTGTAATTTTTTCAGTTCCTTTATCCTGGAAAAGTTTTAATTTTGCCTTTGTTTTTGAAAGATATTGCTGCTAGTTATGGGATTCCAGGTTGATGTAACTTTGTTTTTTCAGTACTTTAAAGATCTTTCAGTGCTGTCTTCTCACTTGTATGTTTTTTTCTGATGAGAAATCTGACATGCTTTTGTTTTCTCTAGCTGTCATAATATTTTCTATTTCTCAAGAATATGCTATATGCTATACTCTTATTTGGAATAATTGCAACTACTTTTCAAGATTTTGAAAATTCTGAGATACATGGCACTTTGTAAACATTCAAAAATGAAAATTCTTTTGTACTTTATTTCCTTCTCTTGTAGATTTGATGCTAATTTTTCATGAATTATAATAAATAATTTATCTCTTTTCTGTTCCAAATGTTTTTTTACTTCCATTGGCTCCTTTCCTCCTCTCTGTAGACATAATGAGAGCCATTGGAAATTCCATTAGTTAGTCATATTCTCTTACTCTTACCAGTTTTTAAAAGTAAGGTTTAACTCTCTTCCTCTTATCTCTCTTGGTAAGTCACTTTACCTTTGTGGACCTCATTTCTAAATCTTTTCTCCTGACAATAAAAAATACATCCTACTTTTAATATTTTTCTTTCCTACTGAATATATGCTATACTTCTCTAGTTGTCACTAGTCTCAATCATCTCTTCTATTCAATTTGTCTACCTCACTTTTTACTTCAGTTACAATTTTAATTCCAAATAGGTTTGCCACTCATGTTCACATAATCATAAAACACATAGTTTTACATATTTATTATACTTTTTCTCACTTCCTTTTCCATACCTAGAATTTCCTTCTTTTCCAATTACAAACATGCAAATACGATTATATTTCATTCTAGATCAATTTCAAGCCCAGGGATATCTCCATCCTCATAAATGTCCTTCACACTTGAACACACATTATATGTTACAAAATTAATATATATCTGTTTGTTTCATATTTGTTCAATATAATTATTGTTTGGTTATGTGTAACTAATTTGAAGGAAGAAATTTCCTGGAATATATTTCTTTTAATATGTCTAAAGATGTTGAGACAATGCTATCACTGATAGCATTGACAATGCTATCAATGCTATCTTCCAGTGTTGCTTTTCTTGTCTAGGAATGTTCAAACTTTTGTTTTTATTATAGGAGTCACCTAACCCCTTCTTTTAGGAGCTTCTCCTTTTGATTCAAATTACACAGAATTACCATTAGTTTATTTAACTAATATTTATTAAAATCTAATACATGCAAGAAACTCTTAAGTACTACAAGTACAAAGACAAACACAATCACTGCCTCACAAGATGCATCCTGCTAGAATGTCTATCAAATCCTTCTCCTAAAGCTTTCTCATTCTTCAATATCCACTTCATATTACTCCTTTTCCATGACGCCTTTCTGGATATTATTAATTTAAATTAACTTCATTGTTTCTTAAACTTTTACACAAGTTTATATCCATTTATGTAATTTTATAAAATAGCTATATATGCATAATTTTATAAGCTAATAATTGTTACCATATTTTGTATCAGTACAATGTTACATAGTACTTCTTGCCTTGGGAATGTCTAAGATATAATATATATATATTTAATATTAATTGACATATGTAAATACCCATTAGGTTGTAGTTAACGAAAAATATTAACATTAGTTTGGTATATTAGCTATGGTTCAATCTAATACTTTCTGATTATATAAGAAATAGTTTCTAATTATGAAATGATGAATTTTTTTAGACACATAGTTTATCATTGTTAATATTCTCTACTTGAATATCAATTTGAAAATTAGCATATTTTAAATATGTAAATGAAGTCATATCGTTTCTCTCAACTTATCAATAGGTGTGTCTATTACCATTATTATAACATAAAATTGAAATTTTAACATTAGATATAAAATAATACTGTTTACAGCAATTCGCTGTAACAATTTTAACATGTTGCACAACTATATTTGTTATGTCTGAATAATTCAAGTCTTTTTCCTTCCTATGATTTTCTATGTAATTTCTAGTGTATCTCATACAAAATTCAGAAGCTCTCATTCTTCCTGGCAGCTTTATTTGTGTTTTACTGAACACTGACTCTCTAAAAGATTTTTCATTGATTTTTAAATGATTTCACTCTCATAGACAATACTTAATGGCTATGTCCTATGCTTTCATGGGAGACCTTTCATCACCTTATGTACCTTGTTGTTCACTTAGATTTGAATCTGCTGGTTTTTAATGTGTTCTAATCATAACCTTCAGAAAATACGAGCAAAAATGTTTAGTAATTAGGTCCCTCAACAGGAAGTAAGTTCCATGCTGAACTTCAAAGTGACTACCCTCATAATTTTGTAAAGCTGGCTCGAAATAATACCTTAGTAAGCACCACTTTGAGCTATTTTTTCATTTTCAAATATTTGAATTTAGTTTTAAAATACTCAGTATTTTTATATCTCAACATGCTGTACCATTCAATTTGAACAGTTGAGGGCTAAGGTTAATAAATTTGTATTGTGACATTTCATACATATACGGGAAGTGGTTGCATAGCCATGTAACAGCAATAATATATTCCCACGGGGGGGACAAAAGAAAAAAACATCATTATTTTCCATTTCTTTGATATGTTGGTAACTCATTACTCGTAGCCTAGACCAGCCATCTAAATAGATATATATGCAAATGTGTGTATATGTGTGTGTGTGTGTGTATGTAATATATATAGCTGCCATTTACTAACTGTGTGACCCTTGTAAAAATATTCCTTACTTTTTAAATATCAGAATGAACAGTTACATAGAAACACCAAGATTTAATAGGATTTGTTTTTGTTATATTTAGGAATTATTTGGGTAATTTAAATAAATATGGATTTTTTGACAACGCACATGAATAACTTAGGGAATCTTCTACCTTCCTGCATTATATTTTTATATAAATATATATGCATTTTTTGATGCCTGTAATCAAAGGCCTGTCATAATTTTTGCAAAGTATTTAGTACCTAGAAATGTCCCTAATTGACATTCAGAAAAAAATCTACAAGTTACATTTTTATCTATACTTCAAAATTATGTATTTAGATATTTTCTGTATTTGTAAAACAAATATGACTCCATAACATCACTACAACTAAAATATATCCATTGTTAAATTAAGACATGTGATTTTACAAAGCACTAGAAATCTGTGGCCAATAGTTTAAATTTGATTGAACCATTCACAAGCTTTTTAACTGAAGGCAGATAACTTTACCTCTCCATGTTTTAGTTTTAGTAAAACTGCTTATACATAAGTAAGGATCAAATAAGAAGTTCTCAGAATTTTTGACATATCATTGAAATTCTATTTCTTTCTATTTTTCCCATTCTTCTTGATAAAGTGCTGTGGTTATAAAGTGTTACACATATGGAAGTTTCTAAAACTAAAATAGGAGACAAAGCCTCTCAAATTTTATGATCAAGTTATGGATGTAAATGAAGCTGGATTATTCTGTTTCTCTACAAATTTGGTTCTAGAGGCCTCAGGCTGTATCAGTCCATTAAAAAAAAGTAAGCAAACGCAAGCCAGATCTCTGAGATCTTATTTAGCTTATGGGAGTAAGTCTAATATATCAAAAGACCAATGGTAAAAGGTATTAGTTTTAAGGTCTTTAATGAAAACAAAATTTCTTTTGCATTTTTAATATTATTGTGAACACACAGACAATATTGCAGTAGCAAGTTAATACGTAGGTTGGAAGCAGAGGTAGGAAAGATCAGTAGACATATAGATATACTTTGGTTTTTGCAGAAATTTGAGAAAGATTATAACTTATAGCATGCATGTTTATTTTATTGAAGGCTTTCGTCTTTTGATTTGTTTGTTTTGTTTTGTTTTTCAAAGAACAAATTCCAAAGAATTCTGATAGAAAAAATTTGAAACCCTTCATGAAAGAGTTAGAGCAATGATTAAAATATATTCCTATAATATGGCATATTAATTGATTTTTTAGCTGAACAACAATAAATAAAAAATGAGGCTCTTGACTTTATGCAATTTAGCAAATGAATAAAATTTCTCTCAAGATAACACTTCACATAAAAAAGTAGCAAAATATTATTTATTGTCATAATTCAATTTAAATTTACTTCCAAAATTTTTTGGCACTTTTGCTTTATATTTGCAAGTAGTTCCAAGACAATAAAGAAGACAAACCTTGAAAAAATATAATTCTTCATCAAAGTTCTCTTTTGCTGCAAGTTCGCAACTTAAACTTACTCTTAATGTTGCTTCTTCTACTTAGTAATAGTAGTAATGTTGTTTCTTTTACTTAGTAGTATTTCCAAACCATGACAAAGTGCCAGCGTACTGTTTTTTATTTTCTATTTTAATATGTTTCATCAAAATCATTTTGAATTATTCCAATACAGTAGTAATTATCTGAAAGAGACTTAGCTTCTAATTGCATAAACTGTATGTATTCTATCCACATTTAAATTAAGAAAATGGGAAATAGAGATTCATTTGGCCCAGAATTAATTCATCTCTCTTACTCTTTGTGTTAATCTGCTGACTATAAATGGGTCACCTGTGCTTTCCTTTGGGGTTGTTAGTCTTGCTTGCCTACTTAATTCCAAAGCAATAACCTGGGGCTTGACATGTTACTTTAAAAAGCACAATACCACTTCTTGACTATTTCCATATAAGTATGCTTAAATACTCCCCAGTTCTGTTCATTTTGAAATTTTTATTTGAAATCCCAGTGACAAGGCTTTTAAAATTTGATGTAATGCTTTTAAAATAACAGTGATAGTACAATATATTGGGAAAAAGCTAATTTGTCCAAAGAAATGCATCTTTTATCTATTATAACAAATTATTTTATGTAGAGTTTGTATCCAAGAATACATTTTAATAATATTTGCCTATTAAAGAGAAAAAAATCACCATAAAAGAGTTCTGTAGTAAACCATATAAAAAAGGGCACAATAGAAATACTATAGGAGAATTCTAAGCAGGTACTATATGTATGTACGTGTGTGTATATACATGTGCATGTGTCTGTGTGTGTGTATATATGCTGTGCCTGCAAACCAGGGTAAGTTTGTGAATTGATAAATAATAGTACCATGCCCATAATTATGTGGAGCTAATTATATGTCACTATCTTTCAGGTATATAAAAAAAAGTTAATGAAAATAAACACAACTCATATAACTTCCTGAATTATTCAGAATTAACTGAGGAGATGCACACTGCAAAATACTTTCCAGGGTGTGGATAATGTATTATGATCAATAAGCAAATACTGTCTAACTTAAAACTGAATTTAAGAATGCATAAAATTGGCTGGCTCCATCATTTATGCAAACGTGCATGTCTGATGAGATTTGCATTGTAGTGGAAAATGCAACTTCTTATCTCCACAATTTTAGGAAATATAATGCTTGGAATATTGTATGCGGTGAATCCTTGATAAAAGAGAGAAAAATAAATAATTGCTGAACTATTTCACTAAAGGGCCACAGGTCTAGCAATTCATTATCTTACCTGGTTTTTCATCTTTATCAAGACCATTAAAAAAAATGAACAAATAAACAAACAATGAGCATTTCTTTCTCTACTGCTTAAGACAGTTCAGGCTGCTGTAACAAAACACCATAACTGAGTGGCATAAACATTTACTTCTCAGTTTTGGAGGCTAAAAAGGCCAAGATAAATGTTCCTGCAAATTAGGTATTTGGTTGAATCCCTGCTTCCTGGTTTATAGAGGGCAATCTTTTCAGTGCCCTCACATCACAGAGGGAGGAAGAAAAATCTCTGGGGACACTTGTAAAGACACGAATCCCATATAAAAGGGTTTCATCTCATGACCTAATCTAATCCTAATGCCTCCGAAATGATTCATCTTCTAATACAATCACATTAACGTGTCAGGCTTCAACATATGAATTTTGGAGGAACACAAGCATGTAGTCCATAACATATACCAAATATTCATCATGAAAACTGTACCACCTACTTTGACATTTACGCAGATTTCTGTGACTAAATTTAATTTATTTAATCCTGTTTATTAAACTTCCTAAGTCAATCTCCTTATTTACTTGTTTAAAACTCTGAAAGGTAAACTTATCCTTGGTATACATTTTTAAAGAGGCTGGAAAATTCTAAATTAATAAATTTCGAGCATTGCATAATTAGCATCACTTTGAATATTATTCATATAAAAATTGGATTAGAATGTGTGTGTAAAAGTAGGTAAATTTTAATTTTAAAAGTCCTTAATTTTTTGATTTAGTAGTTTGAAACATTTTATCATTAATAATATTAATGAAACAACTTATGAAGAGAAAGGAGTTTTTTTTCAATAAAAATCAAATTACTAATGTACCAATAGAAAAACATAGAAATATCTTAATTTCCCCAAATTGAATTGTAAGGAAGGCAAAAAGAAATTAATTTACTTGTACTCAACAGAAAGTTGATGAATATTTTGGTTCAGGTTTACCTGTGTCCAGCCCTACTTCTATTGCAATTACTGTCATTTCAATTTCCATGCAGGTGTTCTTCCCAATAACCAAAGCTTTTTTCCTCCAATGACTTTGTCCTCCACCTTGACTTGGTCACTAACTCCTATGGATATCATTGATTTTATTACCACATGCAAACCCTTGTGTCAATGGAAAAAACTCTGTAGCCAAACTCTGTAAAATAATTTTAAAGAGATTTATTCTGAGCCAAAATTGAGGACCATGACCTGGAGCCATGCCCAAGAATCCTTGAGCTAATGGACTTGCTGTGGTTGGGTTATCATTTGGTTTTATACATATCAGGGAGATAAGGATTACAGGTAAAGTCATAAATCAATATGTGGGAGGCATACATTGATTTGGCTGAAAAGATGGGCCATCTAGAGGGTGGAGGTGGGGGGCTCACAGGCTATAGATGGGTTTAAAAATTCTTTGACTTGTAATTGGTTAAAGACATGAAGCTTTGTCTAAAGGCTTGGAATGTTTTAAGATAAGGAGGTCTGTTAATCACAGACAAGCCATAGGACATATATTTGTTGTGCAAATTGAGGGCCTACAGGTTTGTCTTGCATACCCTTAGGCCTGTTAATGGGTTACAAAGTATGTCTCCAAGAAGTTGGGGGGCATGAGGCCACAAGTCTGACCTCCCTCCTCCTGGCAAGCAATTTAGTTTTGGCCAAGAGGGGGTCTATCCCCTTGGCCAAGAGGGGGTCTATTCAGTCAACCTGTCGGGGAGCCTTAAGATTTTATTTTAGTTCACACTTGGTAATCTCAGTTTTGAGTCCCACTTTTGCATATCACCTTTTATTTTTCCATCTTGCTATCTGTAATTATTATAGTCTTGTAACCATTAGTTTCTATAAAAATTTCAGTCCTACTTATCTCACTTATCTCCACTGTAGTACACCATCACTCAGAATCGCATTACCTATATTAGAGTCCAGATCTTATCATTATAATCATTTTTTCATATGTATACTCAATTTCTTTGCTCTCTTTCACAATTTGTGGAAAGAACCAAATCTGATTCAGTCTCACTTTCTACTTCTTTGAGATGTTAATTCCCAGATGAATGTGGCTAAAGAGAAACAAGCAGTCATGCTGATTATTCTCCTTTGAAATGTAAACAGTGTCAGATGAGCCCCTTTAATACTTTTTAACAAATCATACTATATTTCCTTTTTTAATTCACTATTTCACTTCCCCTACGTTTCAAATCTTTTATCCACAAGCCAAAATTCAAAAGGCTATGAAAATGAGAAGATTTTTGTATCTCATCCGGTTATAAAACCTGAGCTGACCAGACCTAAATTCACTGGCAGGAAAATTTAACTAAAACTGATGTATAGTTATTTATAGTCTTTTTTATTCTAATTAGTGTGAATATTTATAGATTTCCCCACAGACCCATTAATGTTTTGATTACAGCATGTTACCTAAAACTTTGTTAGGTTTTTACTTAAGACATGAAGGCTATATCACAGCATTAGTTGTCCAAAATCCAAAAACGTTCTCATTTCATAACACATCTGTAAAGGTCTTGAATATGGGATTGTGAACCTCTTATCTGCCTTCACATTATATTCTATTTCTGCAAAGGAAGTCATGCTCCTGTATAAGATTTATATCCTTGCTTATATATTATAAGGGCAAATATTAACACAAACCAAAACAAAGAGGCTGCATTTGCCCCTTTGAAAATAAGAGGAGACTCCCCTCACTTTTCTTAGAGCATTTCCTTTAGAACATGTGTAAATTTTCTTTCTTTTTAAAATGTACATAAATCTTTTTAAAAGCTAAATAAGCTATTTCCCGACTTTAAGACTCAGTAATAGCTTTCTGAAAGTCCTGAGAGACATCTATTTAAAGTGTAATCAGCAAGGAAGACCAGACCACACCCCCATCTTTCAGTTTCTGTTGAAGAGTAGGAGCCTGACTTCAGTGGGCACTTTTAGAACTTAGAGTTCTAAGTTCTAAGTTATGTTGTCATAAAGACACAAGAGGTTTATTTTTCCTTTGCATAAAATCAATTCGCAAACAAAGATGACCAACCCAATTAACAGATGAATAACGGATGAACTAAGTGTGACAAACAGTCCTTTCAAGGCTTCTTACTTGAGAACTGGCTATTGTTTATCTTGAGAACATGAATCTCAATGAGTTGTATCTCCTAACTATATAAAAAGGTGATTTTGCTTTCTGAATTAAACCTATTGAATAATAAAACTGTTTAATTTTTCTATTTTGTGGAGAGGTTTTCTGGATTGGCTGAAGATTTTATTTTTAATGATGTTTCCTAAATAGTACCCTTATTATCTAACTTGGTTGTTCAATATGTCGCCATAGCAATTCTTTCTTTTTTATGATTTTTAAGTATTTTTTTCTTACTTGATCACTCTCATTAACATCATTTCATTTCATCCTGGTTTGTATGTTCTCCAACAATGATACTATCTTTTTGTTATTTTTTGAGTGAATTTGTTCCTTTCAAAATTAGATATTCTTCTCTTTGTGTGCCATTTCTACTAGACCCTCCAATATTAAGCTTTTGACCTCATCGCTCAACAACATTGTTTTTGTAAGGGTCAAGGATAATCTCCAACCGTAAATCCTTAGTTTTCACATTTCTTGTCTACTAGCAGTCTTTTACAAAAGTGATCACTGCTTTCTTGAAACTCTGTCTTGCTTTAAGGACGCCACCTGATGCCTATCTACTACTGGCCCTCTGTCTGGTGCCTTTCAGGCTCCTTTATCAGTTTTTCCTTATCTCCCAAACTCTGAACTATGAAGTGCCCTAGAGATCAGCCTTGTCCTCCTTATTAACTTGGTCTACTCCGACTTTCCTAACAGTTGCTTTCAAGCTTGTAGGTTGAGACATCACCTCACAATTTATATTCTATTTCTTAGAGAAATAAAGTATAGCCTTCCGAATATATTTCTCCAGTTTGGAATCCTCTCCTAAAATGCACACACATTCTCATCTGCTTGAGATCTAATAACCCCCTTCAACTTAATGTGTCCAAACTGAGATCCCATTCCTTCTCCCAAACACTGCTTCTCCTATAGACTTTCGCATAGAATTATTCAGTAACTCTTCACATTCTTTTGAATTCCATTTCTAATCTGTGAGCAAATCTTGTAAGAGATCTACCTAAATCTAAATAAGTGAAATCTAAATCTGTTTATCTAGTGTATACACCTTAAAAATCTATTTATCTAAATATCTGGCATCCAAAATCTAAATATATATATAAATCTTTCCAATTTTACCTCATGTTTAGTTATCATCTTGTACCAAGTCATCATCATGGCTGAATGATTTCTTCTTTCCACTATTGTCTTTCTGTACTTTGTTCACAAGACATATCACTCCATTACATTAGCCTGTACAATGTCTCCTCATTTCCCTTGAAGAATAGCAAAGAATCCTTACAAATTCCTACAGGGCTTATAATATTTTACACTGTGCTTAAATTCTGAAATTATCATCAACTATATTTCTTCCACACTTAACTTCTTCTGAAAATTTTTAACATATCAGATATTTCTTACCACCAATTTCAGCAGTTTTTTCTCAGACTTAGAATACCCTTCCTCTGCATTAATGTTGGTCTCATTGCTCATCTTTCTTCAGGGCTTTGCACAGATGTCACTTCATTAGAAAAGACATTCCAGAATGCTGCATACAAAATTAGACATGTTTCTTCTGGTGTGTCATTCCTGGTAAGCTCTCTTAGTGAACAGAATTGAGAAATAGGTAATACTTATTTCTCAACCTTTATCTATATCTATATGAATATCTATACTAATATCTATATTTGTCTTTATTAAACACCATAAGTTCACAATGATACTACCAATTCTAAGTAACATGGTACATTCTAGTCTACTCCTTTCCATAGTTATAACTCATTTCTCTAACAGTAAAAAATCTGTTTCCAATAATTTGTTATTCATTCTCTCTCTCTGTATGGTTTCAGAATCACTAATACCATAGTTAAAGGGAAAACAACTAAATTTCAATATTTTACAGTCGGATTTAAATGTACAGAAAGAGTGAAATGTATAAATCTTATGTGTACAATTTGATGAATTTGACAAATACAAATACCTATGTAACCTGACCCTATTAAGATATAGAACATAACCATAATCTTGGAAAGTCCTCCTGTTCTTTTCCCTGTCAACACACCCATACCCAAAGAAAAGAGTTTTTTATTTTATATTTTACTAAATATTAGTTTGTCTGTTCTACAGCTTCATGAAAATGGCATTATATAATATGTATTATTTTGTGCCTAGATTCTTTATTTCAGCATAATGTCTGCTAAATTCATGTATGTTGTTGTATGCTTCAGTAATTTGTTCCTTTTTGTTATTAAATATGAATATACCAATCTGTTTTTAATTTTTTGTTGATGAACATTAGGGTTGTTTAAAGTGATTGGCCATTTGAATACAGCTGCTATAAACATATTTGAAGGCTTTTTTGTGGGCATAGATTTTCAGTTTTCATAGATAAATAGCTAGGAGTTGAATTCTATGTCAGGGTAGCTTTATTTTTACATTTGTAACACAGCATCAAATCTTCTTTTAATGTGATTGCATCATTTTGCACTCCCACCACATATATAAGAGTTCTAATATTTCTGAATAGTTGCCAACATTTGTCAGAGTTTTAACTCTTATCAAACCTTGTAGTTTTGTAGTGGTATTTTATTTTGGTTTTAATTTAAATTTTCTTGAGGAAAAATGTTTATTTTCTTCGTTATTTTGCCCATTTTTATATTGCTCTATGTGAAGTGTCTGTTGTTTTTGCATTTAAATTACATTTAAATTGTCATTTTATTATTGTTACATAAGAGTTTATATCTATATATTTGAAATTTAAATTTTTTGTAAGATGTGCATTTTGCAAATAATTTTTTCTAGTTTGTGGTTTGCTTACTCATTTTAATAAGACTTAACAGTTTGTAAATTTAAAGATATTTGTTTTTTATTTTGCTCATTTAAGGATGTTGCTTTTTATATTTTTATAACAAATCTCTGCCTGTTCCCAAGTCATGAAGACATTCTCTGTGTTACATAAGTTCTATAGTTTGTGTATTGGGATAATGTATATAATGTATTCCAAATTAAGTTTTGTGTAGTACATAGTATGAGATAGGGGTTGAAGTGCTTTTTTCCCCATGTCAATGTATAATATTTTAAATATTCTTTATTGAAAAGCCTTACCTCACTGAATTGCCCTGGCCAAATATGTATGGATTTATTTCTGGGTTCTCTATTCTGTGTCTTTGATCTTTTTATCTATCATTATGTTAAGATGGCAGGCTTAATTATTATAGTTTTATGATATAGGCTTGAAGTAAGATAGTTCTTTTTTAATATTGATTTTTATAGATCTTTGAATTTCCATAGAGATCATAAAATCAGCTTGTCAAGAATTTTATAAGGAAATTCTGCTGAGATTATAATTATTATGACTTTAAATCTGTAGGTTAATTTTAGGAGAATTACAAATTTCAAATATAGTCTTTCAATCTATGAACATGGTGTCTGTCTCCAATTATTTAGATCTCTATGTTTTTCCTCAGAAATATTTTGTAGTTTTGCCTTTATAGATTTTTCAATTATTTTAAAAATATACCTAAATATTTAAGTGGTTAAATTCTATTAAGATTACTTTTTAGAAATATTTTTATTTTTTTATTTCAGAATATTACAGGAGTACAAATGTTCAGGTTATATATATTGCTTTTGTCCCACCCAAGTCAGAGCTACAAGTGTGTCCATCCCCCAGACAATGCATACCACACTGATTAAGTGTGAATATGCCCATCTCCTCCCCACCCCACCTGCTAGACACTTGATGAAGGTACTACTGTATGTGCACATATGTGTTGATCAATTAGCACCACTTTCAAAATAATCATAGACCCACAGAAAATCATAGGAATTGTGCAAAGTGTCCATCTTGCCCCAGTGATGACATTTTATAGTTGTATTAATATTAAAACCAAGAAAATGATGCTAGTACAGGCCATAGACCTTATTCAATTTTCACCATTTTAACCTGCATTAGTGTATGGATGTACGTGTGGAGTTCTATGCAGTTTTATTTTATGTATTTGTTTATGCAATCAACACTAAAATCAATATACCAAACTGTTTAATTACCATAAAAAAGCTCCTGCGTACCGATCTCATTCCATGGCAACCATTAATCTGTTTTCTATCCCTACAGTTTTGTACTTTTAAGAATGTTATATAAATGGAATCATATATAATATCATGTTTTTGATTTACTTTAAAATAATCTTGGCAATTGGTGGGAGTAGTGGGAATAAAGATGAAAAATGTCTAACCATAGTTGGTGATTGTAGAAACTGAGTGAGGAATCCTTAAGGGTTCATTTTACTGTACTCTTTACTTTGGAATATGTTTGATATTTCCCTTAATAATAATAAAAAATTAAAAGCTCTCAAAGAAGAGATAAAAATCTTTGAAGTAAAGGATGTTCAAAATAGAAGAAGGTGAGAGGACTGCTGCTCAAACTGAGAAAATACATGAGAGAAAATTAATTAGCTGTATCAAAAATCAGAATAAAAACAACCAGAGAAATTAAATAAGCATAATTGAAATAATAGTACAGGGTATTATAATTAACTTTGTACAGTTATCTTTAAAAATATTAAAATCAATTATTAAAAATAATTATAAAGCATATTATGTATAGCAAGTAGCTGAAATATATTAATTAAATTTAATTGCTAATCCTGAAGAAACAAATGCAAATATAAAATTAATTTATCACATTCACGTCATAGATTCCAAGCTTTTCCATAGTTAAAAATGTAATTGCAATTATATTTACTGTTAATACAGTGTATATTGTAGATTATTATTAACACAAGTAATGCTAATGCTGAACATAGGAAATATGTATGGAAAGATTAGCCAATACTGAAGTGTCTTAAAAATGGACAATGGTGATTTAAAAATAACATTCTTTTCAAGTGTAGCTGCAGGCTAACTGAGAAGGGATTTTCATCTAGATGATAGCAACTGCTCTTTGGATTTGTGACCCACTAGAATCAGACAGTGAGGAAAATTTCCCTTGGGATCATTACTCTAAAGCAGTGCATTCCAATAGAACTTTCTGCAGTGAGGGAAATGTTCTCCGTCTGTGTTGTCCATTATCTTAAACACTAGGCACAGGTGGTTATTGAGCACTTGAAAATTTTGTTATTATGACTGGGGGATTGAATTTTTAATTTAGCTTAATTTTATTCTTTTTCATGTTTATACATTCTTTTTATAATTAACTTTTTTTATTTCAGAATATTACAGGGATACAAATGTTTTGGTTACATAGGTTGCTTTTGTACTGCTTGAGTCAAAGTTATAAGTGTGCCCATCCCTCAGATAGTATACATTGTACCCGTTAGGTAATTTAAATTTAAACATTGATGTGTGGCTAGCTATAGTATTGGACAGCACAGGTCGAGAGGAATCCAAAAGCACTCCCTTTTGGTCAATTGATCTCAAATACCCAGATTTGGGGATTGGTCATGGATTTATTTTATTCTGTTCCAAAATTTTTTAGGAGTCTCTATTGTTAACTCAAAAGTGTTATTACATAAATCACATTCTTATTTTTTGCTACTATAAGCCTAAATGCAATCCCCTTGTATTTCTCATATTTATATTACTCAGTAGCTGCCTAAAAGGCACATATATAGCAAAATGCATGTAGCTATGCCTTTATGTTACGTACAGTCATGAGAAGGAAAAAAAAAAAGAATCAGCAGACAAAACTTCACTTGAGTCTTTTCTTGAAGGGGAAAGAATGTCTATGCTCATGCTGAAATTTCAGGTAAAAAAATTTTTTTAAATTGGCTTATGACAATGACTGTATAATACTCAAGTAGAGTTCTTGGCAACACAGCAGATAAATTGGCTTACATTCTTCAGTGATATATTAGGGCAGCCCTAAACCAACCTGATCCAATTTGGCTGAAGGAAGACACTTACCCCATGAGAATTTTGAAAGCGTTTAAGCAAGCAAAACTTACATTTTGCTATTATCTGCATTTTAAAATGTGCTCATTACTTAGCCTGTGAGCATATATAAGAGGCTAATTGCAATACTTAAAGAAAAGAATGGTTGAGTTTCAACTTTTCAGTCTACCTGCATCATCAGGCAAAAACCTGATTAAACAGATGGGCCTCACCCCATGACCCTTAAAATCAGTATTGAAAATTTGGAGAAATAAGAAAAGAAAGTGCCAAACAGTGTTCATTCTTCATGGAAAAATCCCCAAGGCACCTAAATATGCTACTGTTGAATTAGCATTACACTTCGAATTTGGCAAAGTCAAAAGAAACAATGTCGCAAAGAAGCTTTATTAGGGTTCCCTAAAATCCTGAGATATAAAAATTTTTAACATTTATTTTCAGTACACTAATCTTATTAATTTAAGAATAAACAAACGTATACATATCCTTAAAAGGCTATTTCATTGTTATCTTACATTACAAACTAAAATGAAGCATAGATATGACCCACATTGAAAGTGCCAATTAAAAAAAACCCCAAACACTTTATAATAGAAAGTAAATGGCAAAAATGCCATGCATGAGGTCCTGGGTTTCAGTGTATATATGGCTTAGAATGATCATCAATAGCAACTTAATTTCATATGGATAAACATTTCACAAGGTAGGAGTATATAGCCTTTCTGATCATTATCACTTTTAAGGATCAAATGGGAAATGATACCTTCTCAGAGAGTTTGGAAACATTAAAAAGGAAAGACTATCTTCTTAAGCCTAGTTGTGTAAATTGTTCAGAATTAACATTGGGTAAATTTTCATTATTTTTTTTCCAAAATTACAGATTATAGTAACAATAACATTATATGACCTTTATGCATAGATATCAACCTCCAAACTCATATATGTACATACATACATACATAAGTGTGCATACTTGTACACTTACATACTTAGATTGTTTCAGATGATGAGATTAAGGAAAACAAAATAATGGGGTATCTTTAGAAATGTAAATAAGAATTGCAAAGGCTGTTACATATTTTTCTCTCATTTACTTATTCATTCATCCCTATTTTCACTTATTCATTTATGCATTACTTTATTTAATACATGATTACTAAATGTTTTATCTTTCAGATTTATGGTAGGCCCTTGGTATAGACAAACTGAATGTTAATTTCTTTGTACTGAAGAGACAGTCAACTTTAAATACATACTTACTATAAACAGCATGATGTGTTACATGCCCTGGAGAATAATAAGTGATATAGTGTGTACTTCTTAAAAGAAAATTATATGCTAATTAAATTGCTTATACAAAATTTGCATTGCTTTTTTTTGAACATACGACTTTTATGAGCTTTCAAATTATATTTGAATCTTGTCATATATCATCGCAGTACAAAATGTGGTATGTTAAAACAAAAACACTATAAATAAAGTATAAGGAACAGGGGAAAGAATGGAAATCACTTAACTGAATAATTCTACTTTGTTTCTTTTAGAAAAATTCCACACTCTCATAATTCCTAATTATATCTATTTGTAAAATGTGTACTCACAAACATTTGCTAGTATAGTTACTTGAACCTTTGCAAAAATTTTCATCTTACAGAGAATATGATTTCTTTTTTCTGTTTCTATTTTTTATGATTCTTCTCATTAAATGAAGAAAATTGCTGCTTATATATTTATAAAATAACTATTTGATGCATAAATTGATCTTTATCTTCTATCCCGAACTAGACAGTGCATTGAGTTGTCAAATGGCAAATATTCAGTACTGTGATCAAAAACATCAATCCTACATCTTGCGTAAACAGACAGAAAGATATGCCTAACCCAACACCTTGAACTGTTTCCTACCAGTTAGGGTTACATATGCTAAAAAATCTGGTGAACCTGGGAGAACTATTAATACATTCATTGTTAGTCAAGCTTTTGTTTTTAACCCCAATATGTGTTCTTAGTCATCTGTAGTAAATGGAATTTAAAATAAAGAAATTTTATTAGACTAAGCCAGAAATAAGACCTAATCTAAAACCAAACTCAATAGCTCAATCTACTTTCACTGAAATCACAATTTGGCCTCAAATTTATATTCACTCTTCATGAATTCAAGCAATTTTTTTAAACATCTACTATTTACTTCTCCAGGCATTGAGGTTACAGGCCAAATAATGTTCCTCACATAATGTATTTATCTTCAAGTAAATCTAGAGTTTGGCACTCAAAATGACAAAAAGAGAACAAAAGAACAAACAGAAATTTCACAGTAGCTGCTGGAGACCCATTTACCAAAGAGAAGAATGTTTTAGATTTCTCTATCCCACTGTAGTAAAACTACAAAACAGAAAATAGCACAATAAATCAAATCCAAAGAGATTTCATCTTTCTTCAGGATTCTCAAGATGCTAAATCAAAGTTGAAATCACTCTACTTATTTCTTATACAGTGCCAACTCCCATTACTTTGAACCCATGACATAATCAGTTCTCATCCTCAGAAATGAAAGAATGGAGACATAAAGATGAGAATTACAGATCTTTCTAGAGATCAATATTCAACAAAAAGCAAAATTGTTTGTCTACCAGTTGTAAGCATTTAAAAATATTCTTAAATAAATTAATTACTTCAAAAATAATTTAAAAGCTATAATGGTGATTTTTTGGTACTCTAAATCCAAATGAACAGAGATAAACCTGTTGCCAAGAAAAGAAACTAAAATTTGAAAGAAAATTAATTTGGTCTTTCTACATTACATTTCTCTTTCTCTTGCATCAACCACTTGGGATGACCAATTTAGCAGGTACAATCTGCAATTAACATATTGATACAAAACATTTTCCTATCATAAAATCTGAAAAGGATATTTAGGTCTATTTTTTAGTCTATTATTAATGTACAAAGTCAGCTTTTAAAAGTATCACCACATGGCATGAATTCAACAAAGATTATTTAATATTGGTATCTTTTAATTGCTATGTGTTTCAGCAAAATCATTTTTATCTCGCTTTGCTACCTATGTCTTCTTTCTGTAGAGCTAGATGTTTGCAATATAACTCCATTTTTTTTCTATGCATATGAAGATTATTTTCTTATTCTAATTTGTTTTTTTCTCCTGATCAAGTATCAGACAGTTCCATGTCATATAATTTGTAAGCTATGCAATAAAGCTTGCAGAAACAGTCCAACGCTATTATCAGAATGTGTTCAAATGTCAAATTTTCACCACTGCCCTGCTGCTGTTCTTACCTGCAATATTAAATACCCTATTAAAATGCTACTGGGTTTTATCTATTTATTTTTCTCTTAATGTTATATTTAAATTAGCAAAGTTATCTGGGGCTGGATTGTTTCTTAGTAATGTCTCCTACCCACTTTCCTATATTGTCTTTGAGCCAGCTTATGGATCCTCCATATTTAAATTCTATTAGCCTAGGTGATCATCCCCTTCTATCCTATTTCTTTAAAGAGTACTATTCAAGTTGTCTAGAATATGGGGTACCTAAGCGAATGTGTTTTCTACCTCTTCTTTAGGGCATTACATAGCCACTAAAGCTCTCCTGAAATTGTAAACAAAGGCTAATTAATCAAAGAAGGGTTAATAAAATACATTTATATAAACTTAAGATAGTATATGCCCATTCTAAGCATGCTTTTACAAGTAATATTCACCACAAATATTTCTGGTCACATTTTTAAAATTATGTGAAAAAGGAAAGTTCAATAGAATAGGTATTGTATTAAATAACAATCAAATTAGCAAAAATACGAATATTTAAATTGTCCAATATTTAAATTGTATAATACAATTTATCTCTGTAAATAAAATTATTAATATCTTTTCTTATATTAAGCACTCTACAGGCATAGAAGTGGCATATATTATGATTTCATTAAGTAACACACAATAGTAGTGAATTTCTTGGAAACAAAAAAGATAAACCAGGAGCCAAAAGATTTCCCCTGAATTCTAAACTAGTTTGAATTCAGTGCACCCTCCTTCTTCATGGTTCTGAACTTTAGAGATCACTCCCTTGAATGGCATAAGACTTAGGACTGATTTAAATCTACTTTCTCACATAATCTCCACTGGACTAGCACAGAACATCAATCTATTCTCAGATTTGCTTGGCAAGAGTTCAATAAAGACTGTCTCTTTCAAGGTAAAAGTTTCATCTGAATTCTCCTTCAGCATAGATAGGAGAAATATATTGGACACATGACTTGATTAGATCTGTTGATGCAGTCTTTGCCAAACCTCTCAAGACTCTCGAGGTACTAAATCAGATAGGGAAAATAAGAGCAACATATTATTGTGGATTCATTATTTTTTGAAAGTTCAAAAGGTAGTAGTATATAAATGTGCATAGATATTTGTAAAGAGCTATAATTCAAGCTAATTAAATTAAGAAAACCATTGATGTGTTACTTCTTAATTAATGCAACTAAGCCCTAATAACCTTTCTAACTCACAGTTTAGACCATTTTAGTTTAAAATGTTTGTATGTTAATTTTAAGTCTTAGTTTTGCTTGTATAGTATGTCTCTGTTCTGGATTCAATTCCAAGTTCTTTAAAGGCAGAAGATTACCTTTTCTTATTTGCCACTGCATATTTTTAACCAACCCAAGCCCTTTCCTCTTATTGCCAGAGGTGACCTGTCCCAATTTATCCCATTTGCTTGTGCTGACTCTCATAATCTCCCAAGTGGTAAGGTACACTCTCTCCCACAGTTCACTAGTAGAACCTTTATATTTATTTCAATAGTCCTTAATAAATGCTTCAGATTTCAGACAAGCTGCGAAATTAATTCAATATGTATTTCTAGTAAACTCATGCATCAATAAATGGAAGGTGTATGTTCTGAGAAATACGTTGTTAGATGACTTCATCATGTGGGAACATTGTAAAATGTACTTACCCAAACCTAGATGGTATAGCCTACTACACACCGAGTGCATATGATATAGCCTATTGCTCCTAAGCTACAAATCTGTATAGCATGTTATTATATTGAATACTGTAGTTAATTATAACACAATGGTAAGTATTTATGTACTTGAACATATCTAAACATAGAAAAGGTACAGTAAAAATACAGTATTGTAATCATATAGGACCATAGTCACATATGCAGTCTGTTGTTGACTGAAATGTCATTATGTGTTGCATGATTGTATTTTTTAGTTGTTCTTATAGAGTCTGGGTAAAGGGAAAAGTTAATAACCAAAATAAGATTTAGAAATTATCTGAAGATTTCTTTAATTAAGAGTCTTAGTCACGTAAACATAAATAATTCAAAGTGGAAACTAGACAAAGTTAAGAGAAGACTGTCAGGCTCTTGACATCATAAATGAGGCCCATCACATCCATCAGAGATCACTTATGCCATTTTACAATGGTGCACTTACTTCCATCAAACTATGTGATATCATATGGAGAGTGATATGACCTTGGTGTTATTGGCAATATCTTTTCAGGTACTTGACTCTTTGGGCAAAATCAATTTTGATTTGTGTTCAGAAACAGTGTTATTTAAGAAACTTCGGAGTTTCCAAGGTATAAGAGGTCAGAAAATATTTGAGCAAGAGGGGGAAAAAACGACAGAATGAGACAACAGGAACAAGAAATGAAGAAAGGCATGAGCTATGCAAATATTAGACCCAGGAAAAAAATCTACAAGAAAAATTTGACAGAGAAAGGGAAAGGCTCTGAAATTAGAGCATTAAGGCCTAAGGAAAAGAGGGAGGCAGTCTTATACATAGGCACATAATGACAACACATTCTAAAACTTAATAGAAAAACTCACTTATTTTGAAACCCAGCAAGAATAGAGAACCAACTCTGCCAGGCACGAAACTTATCAATCAGTTCCAGCACCCTTCCGTATTCTTCCTTGTGGTGGTGGGGCTTAAACTCCATGGATATTTCTTCTTTGCCAGTAAGAAGCAGGAAAGAGAGAACATAATTTTGTTTAAAGGGATAGATGGTAAATAGTTTTGTTTTGTGGGCCATATGTCATCTTTTGCACCCATTCAACTGTGTCCTTACAGCTTGAAAGCACCCACAGACAATAAATAAATATATGAGCATGGATGTATTATAGTATGATTTTATTTTTAGTCACTGAAATTTGAATTATATATAACTTTCACCTGTCATGAAACCATTTTTTTTAATTTAAAAAATGAAAATATAATTCTTAACTCACAGACTCTACAAAAATAAGAGGCAGGCCATATTCGATTCATGGTCTGTGCTTTGTCACACCTTGCACCAGAGAGACACTAGAAAGCAGAGGGAATGGTCTTGTTTCTTTTGTTTACAGGTAGTCCACATGACTACAGAAATGAAGTTCCATCCTTGCAGTGGAAGTTGATTCCCATCTCCTGTCTTTCCTTGGCTATTGCTCTCTGTGGACAAACTACATCGTACTTCCTGAAATGCACCTGAATGATTCAAGCAGTGTTCAAGCCATAGGCTCCAAGACACTCCTCATTTGAGTTCCTGAGGACAAGTAACACCTGAGTGCTGCCTCCTCTCTCAGCTGTGTGGGCCTCTCCTCCAGGCTCCTGGGAAATTAGTGTTCTCTAGTCTGCAATCCCTCCTATGAGGTCTGAATTCCAACTCTTTATGGTCTCTTCTAAAAGAGTTAACACTCTAATAGTTTTCCCTTCTTTCTCCAAGCCCTTGAGGTTATAGTTATCTCCTGACATACTGTCTCTGTATTAAGTCAGTGTTCCCTTTGCGTTTTTCTAGTTCTCTCCCACCTGTATAACTAATTATTTCATTAAATTCTGTCTGTTGTAGTACCAAGCATGGTTTCTGTTTTCCTTAATGGGTAATGACTGATAATACTGATACATTTCTCTCTGGCTATGCAACCTTTATTACTCAGGTTGCCTAATCAATTACAATGGCATTCCAATTCAATATCCCAGCAATTATTGATTACTAGTTCCTTTTTTCATTACCTTTAGTACTGATTCCCTTGCTTTCCTTCTAGACACCTATTTCTGAGAAAAATCAAACTAGGTTCAAATAAGAACTTTTAAGCCTATTCTTTGTTCCTAAGAGATACTGCAAATTAAGTATCACTATTATACCAAGACAAGTTGACTATAAGTTATCCCAGTCACACAATTTTCAATGATTTATTTTAAAGTCTCCTGGCATGTTATCTGCCTAATTATACGAAGTGGAATTTTTAAGCTTTTTATAACAATAATAACAACCATTGACATTTAAAGAAAACACTATGTGTCAAGTATCATGTTAAGTAGGTAACATTTTTTTATTTAGTTCTTATATTAATCTATGAGATAGATATATTAATAATTTCTCTTATCTAGATAATGATATCTTAGCATAAATATAGTTAACACTTTTTTCAAGGTTATGTACATAATAAATATCAGAATCATCATTTAAAACCAGATAATTTGACTTTGGATGACTGATTTTTAATCACTATAATGTATCTCTCTGTTATGCACAATGCAGGTCCCCCTTCAGGATTATAGGATTTATTCTCTTAGCTGTTGGGAGGGCCACTGGTTTATTGCCCCTTCTGGAAATTGCTCTGGGCTTAAAGGAACTGCCTTGCTCAAGTTAAGTTATGCCCTTTCTCTTGGGCAGTAGGTAGCTGGCATCACTGCACTCTTTAGCATGATGGGAACAAACTTTGCAGGACTATCCTAGTTTCAGAGCTCCCCATGATGTCAACCGAGACACTGAAGCCCAACTTACTCTTCTTTCCTGTCCTGCATCCTTCTCTTTTTTCCACAGTGATTGATCTAAAGAGATTCCTAATAATTGTATTGCACATCAATCTCTGTCTCAAAATATGCTTTCTAGGGAATGTAATTTGCAAATCTCAGTTAATTTAAATGAAATGAAAGTTGTTTAACATAATTTCATAGAAAGGAGGCTTACGGATGAAAGGATGAAAACCTTACTATTAACTTTAAATTGATTAATAATATTTGTTAAGTGCTAACTCTAAGAATTGTGTATTTTCTTTATTATGACATGATAATAGAATATCTTCAAGTTTCAAATGAAGTAAAGTAATTTGCATAAAGTTGCATATAGTGAGTTAAAGAGGTAGATTTGAACCAAGGTCTCTCAAATTCCAAAATCTATATATTTCCCATTTTATCCTTTGACTATAAATTAGTTTGGTAAAGAAAGATGACCATCTGTTCATAAAAGTTAAGTCAAACACATTCAAAATTTAAATCCAAATGATTACTTGAATGCAGGTGAGTTTATTTGGGAACACTATAAATATATATATACAACCACTATAAAACAACAATAAACAAACAACAAATCAATTTAGGGCTTTTTATTTTGTTAACTTATTTTTCAGAAAGAAGCCAAATGAGTCAAAAAATCTAATTGTTAATTTCTTATTTAGCAATAGATTCTGCGATGAGTATAAGATGTACAAATGAGTTACAGGTGTGAGTAATTTCTCTAACACATTGAAATATAAGAATGCCATTTCACATTTTTTCCTAAGTTGAGCTCTTAGTTTCCTTCCTTTTTCTGAATTTTAGTCATCACATTTGAATATAAGTGGTATTGGCTTTGTCCTCATTAGTAAACAGAGTTCTAGGCTGGAATTCTAAATGTAAGGACCCTAAATGATAGATGTCCTCTAAATGAACCTAAAGTCAGTGGTTGCTACCAAGTCCTGTAGCTTGGTCCAGCACTGGTGGTAAAATTCAGTGGTAAAATTCTCGCCTGCCAAGTCCTGTAGCTCAAACACTTGACAGGATATGCCCTGGAGAAGTTACTGCAGTTATAAAAAATAGCATTTCCTGTTTATGCTCTGCTCTACTACATCTTCACCTTCCTCCCATCCGATAGTGCTTAATTGTCTAAGGATCTCTGGGATGTGTTTAATTCATGTTAACTATCATTATCATCATGCCCTTCTTTCTTTAAATTATGTAAACTGCTGACTTAACATGCAATTAGAGCTATCCTCAGCCCTACTCCATAAAAACCAGTTTAATTGGAAAAATGTATTCATCTCTCTAGGCTAGGATAATCATTTCTCTATTTGGTCAATGACTAGACAGTAAAGAACTTTTTAAAGTTTTAACTTTTTAAAAGTTTTGGTTTGTATTGAAGCTGATTTTTTGAATATTTTATTTGTTCTGTGTAAAAACGTGCACAAAATACGTATTATTACCTTTTGTCAGAGAAATGGTCCTCTAGAAAAAGAGGTATTAAAAGGTTGTAAATGGAAAAGTACATCTAAAATATTCCATGCATGAATATAAAGGCTAGCTGAGTTGCCCTGGCCTATTCTAAATAGATTGTATGTTTCTCAAAGGCAACTCATCACTACCATCATTTGTTATAAGCTTAAAGTGGAATTGATAGATCCATGCTAACATCTATGCTGATTTATCTGCACTACTATTCAGAATTCTAGCAAAGGATTTGACAGCAGAAAGTGCCATTCATTATTTCTACAAATACTCATGAAGAATTATATAAGATACCAAAATGGAAGATGTGGCAAATATGAAGATGAAACAGATACAGGCAGTTCTAATATTGTATTACAATACAATAAAACATTTTGGAGAAATACATAGTAAAACTGCACAAATGCATATAATGAGAGGTGCTACATACTGAGTGGCATAGGAAATGTTCACCTCATATGCCACAGGAGTTCCAGGAAACTTGATCATGAATCCACTCTCCTCTTTTACAGATTAGAAAAAAAGAGGATTTAAAAAAAATACGTGTAGTTCCCTAAAAGCACTTAGTTAATTAAACTAGTTTCCAAGTTATTTTAACAGAACTAAAATATAAGAATCAACTATTATTTTTAATCTAGTAATAGATGTTTACAAATGATTAAAATTCCATGTACAGCATGTGATTATTCAGAAAATTCTTGTCCTCATATAAATGGCTTCTGGGCTTGTACTTTACCAATGCCATCCCTCAATCATCTGATGTAAACCAAAGATAACAGTTCTTCATCGATTTATAAAGCCTCATGGTATAAATAGGAAGTAATTATTTTATAATTTTGGGGAAGGTTAAAAAAAAACTAGTCATGAACAGTAGCGTGGTATACAAGAGAGAATTATAGAGTACTTTCTGAGGTCTTAAGTTTAGCCATATACTATTGCATTATTGAATACATTATTATATTTAGGTTCTATTATGTTATATAATCTAAATAGCTTTTATAAACAGCCCTCATATATAATAGCTAAAACAATAGACATACATTTCCTGTTCATAGAATTCCAAGTAGATTCCAGATCTGGGGTGAGATAGTGATGGGGGCTAGAGGCTGGTGTGTGTGTGTGTGTGTGTGTGTGTGTGTGTGTGTGTGTGTGCTCTGCTCTGTGAAGTTATTCAAGGATTCAAGGCTCAGTTTATGTAATATTCAATTTATAACTCCCAAGATAACACTAAGCATTGTCATTCCCATGTTACCTGAGGAGAAGAGAAAATTGAACACAGGTCTAGAAGACAGGTCTAGAAGTGGCAAAAACACTCTGTTCATATTTCAATGGCTAGAGCTCGTAACATAGCAACAGCTAAATGCAAGAGAATGGAAAATATAATCAAGCTACTAGTCCAAGTGAAATGGAAAATGGATGCGAAGCCAGCTAGCAAACAACCCTGATCTTTTTTCCACCAAATATCCTTGTCACTCTTTCCCTCACACTTAGAACCCATTCAGTCCCTCCCAAAGCATGGCAACCTAAGCTTCCATTCAGTTATTACATCAAGCTCAAAGTTCAGAATATGATGTTTAAATGCAGCTTCCTAGAATACAATTTATAAATGAATAAATAAATATCTCTCATTTCTACAAGCACAAACATACACACACACACACACACACACACAGTGGAGAACAGAAATGATATCTGCATTATGTATCCCTCATTGGACAGAGAAAAGCAGTGCAGTTTTTGTTGCATAAGAATGACAGGCTACTTTTTAAAAAATATATTTATACATAACTAATTATGTATAAATAAATTGTACATACTTTTGTCATAGAGGTGATAGCTTGATACATGCATACAATGTGTAATGATCAAATCAGGGTATTTAGGATTTCCGTCACCTCAAATATTTATTTTTTCTTTGTGTTGGGAATATTTAAAATATTCTCTTCTAGCTATTGAGTTAGCACCATGAAGACTTGTTTTTTGGCAGTGGATCTGTTTTCAGGGGTGAATTTCTTCATCTAATATTTTCCATTATCCCTAGCTCCATCCTGTGGAAAGTTCTTTCTTATCCATTATCCCTCATAGCCACAACTGAACAGGATTACAGTGAGTATGCCCTCCGTGATTATTGTACATTTCTAACAGTCCTGCTTTCTGTTGCTGTAAGTCTATGCCTCAAGGGTTATTGCTTGGTTCATAAAGTCTAAAGCTTTCTGAGGCCAGGCTCATGATTTCTCTGGTAATATAATTTCCAGTAACCTTTTAAATTTTGGCTGCACCACATTTCCTCTAATCTATACCTTTCTTTGGATGTTACATCAGTATTTTATGTACCACTGTACTATCTTTTATCAATATAAATGCTTATGTGACATTCATTGAAGTAGAACTTTTAGTCTTAGACATAGATATTTAATCCTGGGTCAGTGGTTTCCAAACTCTATTATGTATGAGAATTACCTGGAAGGCTTGGGAGAACATTGATTCCTATGTTTCTGATTCAGTAGGTCTGAGTAGAGCCTGAAGATTTTCATTTCTAGAAAGCTTCAGGTGATACTTACATAGAAGAACAGGTACCAGTCTTTGAGGACCATTGTTATGTCATTCCTGTGCCTATGTAGAAAAAAGGATTCTAAGCAAATAGGTTAAAGTTTCCTGATTCTGCCTTCAGATTTATACAGTCCAACTTTTATACCTACTTCTCAACTCAGAACCATTAAAGAAAATGTTTTCTAGACAATGACAGTGTCATCATGAACATGAGAGAGAAAATCTATTACATAAAATAATCAAAAGTCATTGCTGCTAGATTCTTATGTGGGCTGCATTTAAGTACAACTAGCCTACATCTCCCATTTCAAGAGTATTTATTCACCACCTTGCCCTTCTTCTCATAACAAAACAAACAAACAAAACTTTCCTGGAGTTAAAAGAATGTTCCACTGTTTACTTCCAGATTATTTCAGTGATTGTAATATTGTAACAATTTTATAAGGAATCTAATTTCAGAGACATTAAAATATGGGGGAAAAATAGAATCTTAGAATTATGAATATACTACTTGGCTCCAAGACATTTCTTGTACCAGTAACCACATTCCAATTCTTTTGCTACATAATTCTTAAATCTACTTTATTATCTGTTATTGTCTGAAAGTTTGTGTCCTTATATAATTCTTACCTTAAAACCTGATCACTAGGGTGACAATATTAGGAGGTACAGCCATTGGGAGGTAATTATTAATAGAACATAAGCACAGAGCCTTCATAAATGGGATTAGTGCCCTTAAAAAAGGGAATACAGGAAGCTGTCTTGTTTCTTTCATAATGGAAAGATCACAGAGAGAAGCTGCCATATATGAACCTGAAAGTGGTCCCTAAACACAAATCAAATTCACTTGTGTGTTGATCTTGGAATTCCTAGTCACCAGACCTCTGAGAAATAAATTACTGTTGTTTAAAATCTACTCACTTATGGTATTTTTTTATAGAAGCCCAAGTGGATTAAGAAATTCCCTCACCTACCCAGTTTAATATTAGCTATGTGAGGCTATCTGAAGCAATAAACTTCTTAGGAAGTTGGAACAATGATGAGTTTGTCTTAATTGAGAGGTCTTCTGCTTTGTCTTTTTGAGCACATTTTAAAACTACCTCTTACTGTTTATGATCCCGAAGCACTCAGATTTTCCAATACTGTCAGTCTCTTAATCTTCAAAATCAGTCCAATTTTTTAGGCTCATTTATTTTTCTGCAATAACTTTTTAAAAGCACCAATTAATTATAAACAAAAATTGATACTGTAATATTTTCCAACTTCTTAGCCACTACTGGAGTAGTGGGCCCATTATCTATCTCCAAGTTATAACAGGTAAGAGTTTATCAAATGTTTTGCCACAAGATAACATAGATCTCCATTTTTTCAATTTTCCATATCTGTTCCCTTGATTTCAACCTCTAAACTGCTAATTCAATGTTACATATTTTAGTTATTTGTCAGAGCATGACCTCACTATAGGGTACTAATAGGTTTGTCGAAGTGCTCTGAACTGAGTTTGAAAATCAACTCAAATGATGGCTTGATATGATAAATGTCTGTCCTCTGCCTACAAAAAGAGTTAAAGGCAATTTTAGTTTGGTTGTCCTTGGTAAAAGATGGAGGGTGGAATGATAGGCTATGCTTCACAGTAACTCAGAGATCAGATGATGGAGACTCTACTATCTCTAATATGTAAGTTAGACTGCCATCTTGGGCATTGCCATCCCAGTTAGCTGGATAAAGATAAGAATATGGAGAAGCAGGCATGGGGGGCTTCATGAAATTTGCACACATCATTTCCACTCATATTCCTTGCTTAAAACTCCGTAAAGTTAGATTATAATAAAGACTGATGTAAACTATAAATGTGTGACCAAGGAGAAAAGGGAAAACAGAATTCAATGGATAGCCATGAGACTTTACAAACTAATACAATCTTAATGTCCATTACTTGAGCCTGAAATAAAAAAATGGGGTAACTTTTGTATTATTAGAATTAAAAATGATGATATGTCTTGGCTAGGGGTGGTGACTCACGCCTGTAATCCTAGCACTCTGGGAGGCCAAGGCTGGAGGATTGCTCGAGGCCAGGAGTTCGAAACCAGCCTGAGCGAGACCCCATCTCTACCAAAAATAGAAAGAAATTAATTGACCAACTAAAAATATATATAGAAATAATAAGCCAGGCATGGTGACACATGCCTGTAGTCCCAGCTACTTGGGAGGCTGACGCAGGAGGATCGCTTGAGCCCAGGAGTTTGAGGTTGCTGTGAACTAGGCTGATGCCATGGCACTTACTCTAGCCGACAACAAAGTGAGACTCCGTCTCAAAAAAAAAAAAAAATGATGCTATGTCTAAGAGTTTCTTGTAAACTAGGAAATGCAAACATTAGATATTTTCAAATAATGACCATATCATGTGTAGTACAAATTTTACATTATTAAACTATATATATTATATACCATATTTCATTCTTTTACATAATCTATCATATCTTTATAAAATTTTTATTATATTATTCCTAAATACGAATCACAACTGAAGTCTTCTATAAAATATCCATTTCACATACCTATGGCATACGGTGGTTTTGGTCAAGGACACTTTCAGAAATGGATGAAACTCATTTCTATTTGTAGAGAAAATGTGTCAAAACAAATACACTTCAATATTTGTGACATTTCCATATTATTACATTGGATGGAAATTGATTTTCTTCACAGAAAATTCTAAAAATAGTTTAACCAAATTCATGTTTCTTTCACATGCATATTTCTTGTAAAAGTGATTGGATTAATTTTTAAAACAGTAAAAAGAAAATAAAAAATGAGATCATTATTCTCTATAGAAGAGATTGTAAATAAAATTTGCCATAGCTGTTTAAATTGAGGACTAGTCTTTAAGATGCCAAAGCACAAGTCATTCTTTGATGTTTGGATAATTTAACTTTTAAATTTTTTCCAGAAATTATTAAGATGAAGACGCACAGAGTTCTGCAGTTGAAAATAACAATTAGAGCTCCATTAGTTTGCTTGGTAGATGTGTGCTGTTTTTTCAAGGAACATACACATTCTCTGAGAATCTTAAATAGACCCCTCAACTCTATTTATTTGCTCAAATCAATGAGGTTATCTCTGGATAGGTTTGAAAATTTTTCTCTATCTCTACCAACAATTTATAAAAAATTACACAACTGTTTTTTGTTTAAGTTTACAGAATAGAAGCTACACAAGAATTCCATAGTGTTTCCCACATCTGCTAATTTCTGTTTGCAGAGAAATGAATGAGAATTTGTCTTTTTCAAATAGAGCCAGCAAAGCGCTTCCTTCAACAAGGAAACTTTTCAGACTATTAGGCCCTTCTTCCTGAATGGCAGCACTCAACAAGGGTGCTTCTAAGGCTTCGAATTAAATGATATACTTCATTTGTATAAATAAAAATAGATTTCAATTATGTTTGAATGTCATACATCTATTTTCTATGAAAAAGATGAAATATCTGTGCAAAAGTTGAATCAAGAAAGCACTAACTGGCCGGGCGCAGTGGCTCACTTCTGTAATCCTAGTACTCTGGGAGGCAGAGGCGGGAAGACTGTTTGAGCTCAGGAGTTCGACACCAGCCTGAGCAAGAATGAGACCCTGTATCTACTAAAAATAGAAAGAAATTATATGGACAAATAAAAAATATATATAGAAAAAATCAGTCAGGCATGGTGCGCATGCCTGTAGTCCCAGCTACTCAGGAGGCTGAGGCAGTAGGATTGCTTGAGCCCAGGAATTTGAGATTGCTGTGAGCTAGGCTGATAATGCCACACACTCTAGCCCGGGCAACAGAGTGAGACACTGTCTCAAAAAAAAAAAAAGAAAGCTCTAACAGAAACCTGAAATCGAGCAATCATCTATATAATCAATGACTACCTATTCTGCTCACATTTCATAACAAAACCTCTTGAGACAGCATGGTTCAAAGTCTCAGATAAGAAAAAGCAGAAAATAATTTGTTCATTCAGAATTTTTGGAAGAGTCTTTAAAACCAATTAATAGCCATGTAGAAAACAATGAATTACAGTCATGTGCAAAGTTTATTTTAATTTAAACAACAAGATTCTGGTATTCCTAAGCAATAAAGATACACAAACCTTGCAGAGAATATCAGGGTTTACCTTCCCACTGAAATTTTTCCAGATAAAACTATTTTCCTATTTTTAAGGCAAATGTATCATTTTACATTTGCATAAATAGCTGTACAAATTAGGATTTTCTATTTCAGATGATTAAGTGTATCTAAAACAAGCCAAAAACCTAAGTCTGACTGCAATATCAGACATTGATGATTGCATCTAGTTGTTCATTAATGACAAATCTAGTAGCTGCCAGGAACTACTTCAAACTATTAAAATAAATGTTATCTATTTTTCAATGAACAATATCATTAAGTCATTGCTTCAATGACTCTTACTTTTCTGTAATATGAAACAAATCCATATGTTCAAAAGTTTTTTTTCTCCCAGTAAAGTAAATTAATGTTTTCCTTTACTTGACAATGCAACAAGCAATTTGTAAGACATTTTTGTTCAAGGCTTTTATGCTGGTCATAAATTCAAAATTATTTTTTAAGTACTAACATTTAGCAATAACGTAATGTGTTTATGATGCTTTTTTACCATTGAAGCAGTTTTGATATAGACAGTCATTAGTTGATTTTTCTGCTCATATTAGAAAGAACTTTGCCACACAAGAATGAGCCTTTTGTGTCTCAGTAGTGTCTGTGAAGGAAATAAAAGTATAAGGAAACTTTCTTGTTTTGTATTTTTAATATTTTTATTCTTATGTGAGAGACTGATATAAGAAAAAGAAAATATGTACAATCCCAATAAAGCATTACATTTTTCTCTTTCTCTTAGTAAGAGACTATTCTGAGGAAAGTATATATCCTATGCCACTGTCAAATAGCCTAAAGTGAAATAACATCGTAATCTGACATACAGGTATTTTAACGTACTAAATTAAATTATCAAAAAAGGAGAGAAAAACTTGTTTTTGTGAGATCAAGATACAAAACTTGTCTGAATAGAAACTTTATAATTTGTACTCCAGAAAATATCAAAATCATAAACTTTGAGTATATATGCTTTTTTAGGGAAAGTAAGATATTTCTTTAAAATAGATAAAATTTAGCAGAACTATTCATATTTAAAAATTACATACATTCTTTTTTCATTTTAATGAATAATCTATATTCCTAGATTTATATTTATCAAAATACAGACATTAAATAAAGATAACATTTGAGAATTTGATTAGGCCATTCAAGATTTCTCAGAATAACAATTATCCTACCATTTTTAAAAAGTGCTTTAATCAAATACTTTGTTGCTGCTTTATCAGCCTTTACTTTTACACCTGGCCTTTCTTCCATTGCTAATGTGCTTTTGGCAAATATGTACAAATGATTTTCTTTAATGGTATGAGTATTGGGATTTTAATATTTTAAAATTAGCTTAAGAATTTCCTTTACAGACTAATATTACACTTCCACTTAGAGGAAAAATAAATCTCCTTCAGGATTTAGAAACAGCTTATCTTGAATCCTTTACATACTATAGAAAGGAATGAATGCAGGCATGCTGCTAGTTATTAAATCCACATCTTTTAGTTTTAGTTTATTTGATCAAATATTTATTCCATCAACCCACGGACAGGGACCATTTCTTTCATCACTAGCAGTACAGTGTTAGAATCACCATATTTACAAAATATGTATTTAGTGAGTACCTTCATTTTATCTTATTTCAATTACTTTGTTGTTACTTTGTCATCCCTGAGTCTTGAATATTTTATGACTATTACATTTTCTAAGATGATAATTTTATAGCACATTTTCAAATTAAGATAAATGATAGCTATATGTTTATGTGTGTCATTATTGTTACTTATTCAAATCATATACTTGGCATATATAAGGCAGCTACATTATAATGGAAAGAACATAAGGTTTGGAGGTAAAAGGCTTGGCCCTAACTTATCTCTTTCCTGATAACATTCACTTCATTCATGGAAGTGAGAAACAACTGCAGGAAGAGTAGAGGGTGTACTTGGATATAAAAAGCTAGACATGTTAAATCTAATTTCAAATAGAGGTTTCAAATATGTAAATGTTTTTCCTTAAATGTTTTATAGTTACTAACATGTTTGGATTATTCTTAATTTACGAGCCAGTGGAATTCTTCACAATTGTTATTATATTTAGAAGAAATTGTGTATGGGAAAAGGTGGGATTTCTTAAATTCTTAAATAAATGGTTATAATATTCTGTGGTATAAATGTTACTCCTATTAAAGGTTTATTTTGAAGAGTTTAACATATTATAATGGAAACAATGAAAATTGTGTTATATGTCTGAATTTGCCTATAAATCTGCTTATGTCTTTAACCTTATTTTGTCTATATCATCTTTTAAATCCTTGAATTGAAGCTCCTATACTAAATGTCTTGCAGTTCCCTTTCCTTCCTGCTCTTACATGCTGAGAGTGCATGATTTTGCCTGTTTATCAATTTGTACACTCATACACACACATATATAATATTCTTTATTATTATGAACTTTATATTAGTACATTTGTAGAGAACTAGGATTTCAAAGTGCAAAATTTGGTATACAGAACATATATTAGAGACCTTAAAAAAGCAGTCAAAGAACAACAAATATCAAAAATTTCTTATGTCATTTAATTCCAAGGAGGGTTAGAGAAGTTAAATAACTTGCTCAATGTTATGCAAAGTAGAGTTAAGATTATCTCCCTGATCAATTTAATTCTAAAATCTATACCATTAATCATTATATACTACAGATACTGAATTTATAGCAACTAGCTATAGCCAGACCTGTACTGAAATCTAATTTCCTATTATATTTTTTATATATCTGCATATGCCTTTGTGTTTGTGTATCAATAAAAAAATGATATACATTAAATAATATGGGAAAAGTAATGACTTATTTGGAAAATATTGAATTCATTTTGGACTCCTACCTAAAAATATAAATGAAAAGTCAAAAGTCTGTCATCATTATTCAAATCAGTATAAAGTCTTGATTTTCTTATATCTAAATTTAAAAGGAAATTAGGTATAAACTATATATTACATATTTATATAAAATTTGGGTAAATATTTATGCCATCAGGTACATATATACATCATTACATATATATTACATATATTCATATGTGTATACATAGTTAAAAATATTCAAATATACCAGAATAATGGTATACACATGAGTGTCAGATTTGAGTCACTGCTTATGGCCAATTGTTAAATTATATCTCTTTGATTAAAATATTTTCTTTAAAAGAGTGTGAAGTATTAAGACTCTCCATAGGAAAGAGTACATAGATTCTCTTAGCTATAGATTGCTGAACAGATCATTAACTTTCATTTTTTAAAAGATTATTAAAAATCATAAAACACAAGAGTGCACAGGGGGAAAGTTCCATGACATTGGTATTGGCCATGATTTTTTGGATACACCACCAAAAGCACAGGCAAGGAATACAAAAATAAAAAAAGTAAGTCTACATCAAATAAATGAAAAATAATATGGAAGTTCCTCAAAAAATTAAAACTATAATTACCAGCTAGTCCAGCAATCCCACTTCTGGGTATATACCCAAAGGAAGTAAATTACTATATCAAAGAAATATTTGTACTCTTATGTTTATTGCAGTGTTATTCACCATAGCCAAGACATAGAAACAGCCTAAGTGTCCACCAGTGGATGAATGGATAAAGAAAATTTCATATATTTAACTGTAACATTTTCTTTATATATAAATAAATATATACACATATATAAAAAGGGGAAATTTATACAAACCTTAACAAAGAAGAAATTCTGGCATTTGTGACAACATGGATGAAACTTGAAGGCATTATGCTAAATTATATAAGCCAGACAAAAATAAAATACTGCATGACCTTAGTAATAGAATCTAAAAAAATTTGAACTCACAGAAATAGAAAATAGAATGGTAGTTACCATTTATGGAAGGGGGTGGGAAGATGTTGGTCAAAGAGACAAATGGTCAGCTAAGATGAGTAAGTTATGGAGACCCAATACACCACATGGTGACTTTGATTAGTAATAATGTATTGTACACGTAATATTTGCTGAGAGAGTAGATCTTAAATATTCTCACCATAAAAATATATAGCTACGCTAGGTGATAGATATGTTAATTACCTTGGTTGTGGTAATCATTTAACAACGTATCCATGTATCAAAATCTCATGTTGTATATCTCAAATATATATAATTTTCATTTGTCAATTATACTTCAGTAACATTGGAGAAAAAACACATTGGCTAAACATATTGTTAGGCAGGGACCAAATCTGCAGGCAGCAGTTGCAAGCCAGGAGGCCATTTCCTAGGGTCGGGAAAGCTGGGGACCAATCAGGGGAAGAAACTACAGAAAAATACAGAACACCTGACAATCATGTAAATTAATCACCTGGTAACACCCCACACCTCCCACAAGTCCTCCCCTGAATCAGGCCAATAAAAAGGAACCACCTGGGATTATTTAACATGTTCCTCTACTCGTGGAGACTGACCTGTTCTTTTCTGGACTAAAAGCTATTTGTGTGGAATTGCTTCCTGTCTGTTTTCACTCTGTCAAACTGGCCCGCTTGTGATTTTTCCAAGCAAGGAGTCAAAGAACCAGGACAGCAGTCCACCAAGAGACCAGATCTGACATTATGAGTGTCAGTAAAGAAACATTAATTTGCAATAGCAAGAAAATCAGCAGCACATTTATTATAATGGTACTGTATGAACAAAACATTTATGTAAATGTGCTGGCAAAATTTATTTACACAAAAGCTTTATAAATGCAGAAGATGGAACATCACCGAATTGCATATTTTTTCACATTTAGTACTGTTACATTGCATAAAATAGAATTTATCCTGGAAAATGTGAACCATATATTTTCATGTCTGTGGCATATTATTGGTATTTTCTCTAGCAAAGCCATTTATTCCCCTGTATTCATCCCTCAGAAATATTAGAATTATATTTAAATTATTCCTAGTTACTTTTACTTTATTTTACACTCATTATAATTCTTTCTAGATATATTTAAATATTTTTCATTTTGCCATCAGTCTCTGTTTCATTATAAAATACATAAAACAACATTTTTAATCTTGGAATCTTAGACCACTATTAATGTGAAAGTCACCTGTATTAAGCTGATTAAGTAATGAGGACAGAGAACAGTCTCTAATATATCTAGCAAAAAAAGTCCCTACAATTTAATGGCACAGATAAGGTTTAAGGGCTTATCTTCACTGTTTTCTTTTAAGACACATTAAAGAATGACCATCTTCTTAATAGATAAGAGTAAGGTTGGTTATAACCCCTTGTTAATTGTAACCATTTCTTTTCTATAAAGATTCAGTTATAGCTAATTCTATTTATTTGCCATCTAATGTATCATTATAAAAGCACAGAAAAGATTTATTTTTATCTGTTTTGTCAGAAGACAAAAAGTATATTTTATATCTTTTCTTAAATTTTATATGACATTAGTATCACAAGGAAGGTAAGAGTTGCCAAAATTAATTGAAAGCCTATTTTGTTTAAAATACTTTTCTAGGAACTTTCACAATCTTTTCAATAACCCAGTGAAGGAGGCTTTTAAATACAAATGTTATAGTATGGAAATTTAGAATGAAATGAGAAATATTTCCAAGATCATACAGGTAATATCAGAACATGTTTCCTCTTTCCAAAGCCATAGTTTTTCCACAGTATCTCACTACCTATTCATGTTTTTATTGTAATTTGTTCAAGTAATCATTTTAAATAATTAAAAAGTGCATTTTATATAATGCAAGGGAGAGTTGAGGCAGGGCCACGAGGAGATCAGCTGCTTCTCCCCACAAAGCCAGGTCCCTTAGATAGGGGTCGCCACAGAGGATAAGAAAATTGATAGGAAATAGAATAAAAGAATACACAGAGACTAAGGTATAGTTTATTGTTTTATATAAAAAGATCACAATAATCACAGTTAGGTACACAGAAGATTAGACATAATCTCTGTGAATGTCTAGCAATATAGTTAGATTCACATAGGTTTTTATAACCACAGATATCAATTACCAGTTGCCATAGTGACACATTTACATATCAGGGAATGCAGTTGCTATGGGCGACAGGTAGTGGGTTGGGGTCAAAAGTCCTTTCAAAGGGCTTCTAACAAGCTCTAATCTATCTGGGTGAACAAACAGGTACAAAGTCTTTCAAGAGCTAACTTCTAAGTTTTAAGAAGTAACTGCCAATTAACAAAGGTATGATAAAAGAGGTATAGTGACCCTATGTTTCTTTGATCTAGTTATTGTGGACTTAAAGGCAGTCAGGAGAGAGCAGGAAGCCTGTTTTCTACAAAACAAGTTGTTTATAATCACCAGGCACATCTCTGGGCAAAGGGTGCTTATTGTCTCTGGCTCTCATCCTGTGGACCATATTTGCCCTGCCTTGTCTTTCAAGGAAACAAGGAAGCTCACAGATTCTGAGATACTGGGAAGCCTTCTGGAATACATCCCTACCAGAGCCATGAGAGCTCTCCCTTGATAGCAGCTTTCAATAAGTGAACCGCTGAGTTTACACATTCCTTCAGGGCAAAACCCTGCAAACTCCTGTTTCTGTCTTTAATATAGTAATATTGGGTAATACAATAAAATAATGGTCTTATTAAGTATATCACATTAATTCTTCAATCATATTTCCCCAACAATATAAAATTTTGGCATTTATTAATTGACCCCATTATAGTCCTTGAAACTCTCTTTTGTACCAGATTGTCTACTAGTCTTTTAGTATCAAGCATTTGGCTTCTTGTTGCTAGAGAGTAGAATTCTGAGAACCCAAGGTAGGGCTACTCTATAATGATGCTTATTTTAAAATAAATATATTAACATTTTCAATAGTAGAAAATGATGAGAATTAGATATTACTCTTAATTAAGTTTAATTAATAAAAATTATATTCTCAACATTTATGACAAGCACTTGTTTTTGCTCTCAAAAGTGCCATAGTTTATGAGATAACTTCTATAGTTATTATGTCTATAATAGAAGTGTGGTTCAGGTGCCACAGAATCATCAAAAATAACAGGCAAAACAGACTATGAATCAAGAAAGGATTTCTAAAAGGCACTACCAACTTTATTTAACAGATGAAGAACTCAAGATTAAGAAATGTTATATGAATCTGCAGGATAGCAGAATAGGAAGTTCCACCCCTGTCCCTCAGAGGAACACTGATTTAACAATATACAGACCAAAATGCCTTTATGAAATTCCTATAATCCAGTTAAGAAGTTTTGCTACCCTAGGCAAGCACAAAGCTGAAAACAGCCACATTGAAATGTGTAAGAAAAGCAATTTTACTTTACCCATATCAGCAAACTACACCACGCCTTCATAGCTAGGTGCAAAGAGAGATAGCCCTGACCTGTGACCCTTTCCTTGAGGGAAAAAGAGAGTTTGAAATATACATTAAGTGTTCCAACTTTTCACAGCCCTACCTGAGGGACTTTTTTCTGACTCTCCTCACTCCTTATTCACAGCACTAATGGAACTGGAATAGGCCAGAGGGCTGGAGGATGCTGAAAACAACATAAAGAAGCAGGTGGCTTGCAGTGGCCAGCATGGCTTTGTGAAATTGGGAGAGGATGCACAATTTGTGGCTTCTCTCCTGTGAAGGAAAAAATGGAGTGGAATATACCTCCAGCAACTGGACTTTTCTGAGAGTGTTCTGACAGACTGACTTCTATCTTTCCTCAACCTTCACTTAGAGTGACAGAGAGAAAGAGAAGTGGAGTGTGTGTCTGGAGATCTAGGTTATTGTAGGGCTTCCCATGAGAATTATAGCCATCTGCTCTAATTTGGGGCATGAATGGGGAGCAACCTGGCCACCACTGAGAACAAGGGAAAGTAAGGAAGCTTGCTCTTGCACCAAAGAACATGCAGAGCCCCAGACACCAGAGGAAGCAGTATATTATGAGGTCCTGAAAAATAGAAAAGAGTAAATTCTAACAATTAGAATTCTACATGCACAAGTCCAGGAAAAAACACATGCATGGAAAAGGTTTGAGAGGTCCCAGATTCTTTATTCAGATTGATAAGTGAAGGGCTTTTTCTCTACAACTTTTGTCCATAAAGGCTGGGAGAGGCAGCCATTTTTTCAAATGCACCAATGTCAATAAAAAATTTAAAGAACACAAAGAAACAGCAAAAATGATTGAACCAAAAAGACAATATAATTCCAGAAATGGCCCCAAAGAAACCATTGAATGGTTTCCCTGACACACTGGTAAAGGTAGCTATATTGACAAATACAGAATATTATAATGGCCAATACATAAATCACTATTAATTTTGTTATAGAAGTTAAAAAATGAAAGTATAAAAAACTATTACTGTAAAAATGTGTAGGCCGGGCGCTGTGGCTCACGCCTGTAATCCTAGCTCTTGGGAGGCCGAGGCGGGCGGATTGCTCAAGGTCAGGAGTTCAAAACCAGCCTGAGCAAGAGCGAGACCCCGTCTCTACTATAAATAGAAAGAAATTAATTGGCCAACTGATATATATATAAAAAATTAGCCGGGCATGGTGGCGCATGCCTGTAGTCCCAGCTACCTGGGAGGCTGAGGCAGAAGGATCACTCGAGCCCAGGAGTTTGAGGTTGCTGTGAGCTAGGCTGACGCCACGGCACTCACTCTAGCCTGGGCAACAAAGTGAGACTCTGTCTCAAAAAAAAAAAAAAAAAAAAAAAAAAAATGTGTTAATTGATACAATATAAAAATGATAGCTGTGCATCTTCATAGATTGCATCAACTTATTAACAGTAATAATATAATATGCCTGATTATCTCACTAATGAATTCTACCAAACATTTAAGGTGCTGATACCATATTTTTGTAAAAATCTTTGAAAAAATTGAAGAAGAGGAAAAAATTTCAAACTCATTTTATGAAACCAGGATTACACTGATACCAAAACCAGACAAAGACTCTATAAAAAAAGGAAATTACTGGCCAATATACCTAATGAACATAGATATAAAATTCTCAATAAAATATCAGCAAACTGAATTCAATAGCATATTAAAAGATTAAAATTATCATTTATCATGATTGAGTCAGATCTATTTCAGGGATGCCTGGATGGTTCAACTTATGCAAATCTATAAATATCCTGTACCGCATTAATAGAATCAAGGACAAAAATCTATATAATCACCTAAATAAATGCAGAAAATTATTTAACAAAATCCAATATGCTTTTATGATAAAAACAAACCCTCTCACCTAATTAGGTATAGAAGGAATGTACTTCAACATGATAAAAGACATATGCGACAAACCCACAGGTAGTATCATACTCAATGGTAACATGTTGAAAGCTTTCCCACTGACATTAGGAATATAATAGGGGTGTCAACTCTTTTCACTTCTATTCAATGTAGTATTGAAGTTCCTAGCTAGAGCAATTAGACAAGAGAAAGATAAAATGCGTCCAAACTTGAAAGGAAGAAATTAAATTATTCCCTTTGACAGATGACATAATCTTATGTATAGAAAACTCTAAGGCATCCACCAAAAAACTATTAGAACTAATAAATAAATTCAGTAAACTCACAGGATACCAAATTAGCACACCAAAATTAGTCGTGTGTCTATATACTAACAGCAAACTATCTGAAAAATAAATGATGAAAACAATTTCATTTACAATAGCTATGAAAAACAAGATACCTAGGAATAAAATTAACCAAGGAGGTGAAAGATTTTTACTTTAATATCTAAAAACACTGATGAAAGAAATTAAAAAAGACATAAACAAATGGAGTTTATCCTATGTTCATGAATTGGAAGAATAGATATTGTTAAAATGGACATACTAGCCAAACAGATCTACAGATGCAATGCAATTCCTATTAAAATACCAATGACATTCTTCAAAGAAATAGAAAACAAAATCCTAACTGATATAGAACCACAAATGATCAAGATAGCCAATGCAATCTTCAGCAAGAAGGTCAAAATCAGAGGCATCAAGCTACCTTGACTTCAAAGTACACCATAGGGCTGTAGTGACAAAAACAGCATAATATTGACATCAGAACAGATACATAGACCAATGAAACAGAATAGAAAATCCAGAAGTAAATTCACACATCTACAACCGATCTTTGCCAAGATTACCAAAAACACAAATTGGGAAAAAGGCAGTCTCTTCAATAAATGATGCAGGGAAAATTGGATAGCCTCATGCAGAAGAGTAAAGCTAGACTCCTACCTCTCACCAAATACAAAAATAAAATCAGAATTGATTAAAAACCTAAATGTATAACTTCAAATTATGCAACTACTAGAAGAAAATGTAGAATAAATGCTTTATGACATTGGCCTTGGCAAGGATTTTTTAAAAATAGGAACTCAAAATCATAGACAATAAAGATAAAAATAGATAAATGTGATTACATGAAATTGAAAAGCTTTTACACAGCAAATGAAACAACAAGGTGAAGTGATATCCTACAGAATGGGAGAAAATATTTGAAAATTAAACATCTTACAAGGGTTAATATACAGAATATATAAAGAACTTAAGTCAATAAGAACTTAACTCAATAAAAATGCCCAAATAACTTGATTTAAAAATGGGCAAAATACCTTAATAGACATTTCTCAAAAGAAAACATACAAATGGCCAAAACATACATGAAAAAATGCTCAACATCACTATCTATCAGATAAATGCAAATCAAATCCACAATGAGATACCACTTCACTCCAGTTAGAGTGACCATCATAAAAAAGAAAAAAGAAAAAAAATATGTTCATAAGGATGTGGAGAAAGGGATCATTTACATACTGTTGGCAGGATTATAAATTAGTACAGCCACTATGGAAAACGGTATGGCGATACCTCAAAAAAGTCACAATAGAACTACTGTATGACCCAGCAATCCCACTATTCAATATATATTCAAAGAAAATGAAATTGGTATGTCAAAGAAATATCTGCACTTTCATGTTTATTGTAGCACTATTCACAACAGCCAAGTGTTCACAGGAGAATAATACATAAAGCAAATGTGGTATATATAAACAATAGAATATAATTCAGTCATAAAAAAGAATGTAATTCTGCCATTTTTGACAATATGAATGGACCTAGAAGACATCATGTTAAGTTAATAAGCCAGACAAAGAAAGCATATACTGTATGGTCTTACTCACATGTGGAATCTAAAAAAAGAGAGAGAGAATGAGAGAGAGAGAGAGAGAGAGAGAGAGAGAGAGAGAGAGAGAGAGAGAGAGAGAGAGAGAGAAAGAGAGAGAGAGAGAAAGAGAGAGAGAGAGAAAGTTGATACAGAAGCAGAGAGTAAAACAATAGTTATCAGAGACTGAGGAGAAGAGGAGAGAGGGGAGCACTGGGAATGTATTAAGTTCTGTTGTTTTATTTCACAGTAAGGAAATGAAGGTTAACAGTAAAATATTGTACATTACAAAATAGAGGAGAGGATTTTGAATGTTCTCATCACAAGGAAAGATAAATGCATGAGGTGATGGATATACTGAATACCCTGATTTCATCAGTGTACAACACATATATGTATCAAAACACGAAATTGTACCCCATAAATATGTACAATGTGTCAATATTAACAAAGAGAAAAAAAGACCTTTCCTATCAATAATTAATTGAAATTTAAATGGATTAAGCTCCAGAGATAGAATCACTGAAATGACTAAAAATATAAAATCTAACTGTATTCTGTCCTACAAAAAACTCATTTTAGACTAAAGGACATGCATAGGCTGAAAGAGAAAGGATAGCAAAGAATATCACATGCAAATTGTAACAAACAGAATAGGAGGTGGCCATTCTTAAACCAGACAAAATACACTTTGTGTCGAAACAATCACAAGAAACAAGGAAGGGAATTATATAATGATAAAAGGGCAAATTCACAAGAAGATACAACAATTATAATTATATATTAATCTAATATCATAGCACTTAAATATATGAATCACATATTGAACAGAATTGACAGAAAAAATAGAGAACAACACCATAATCATATGAGATTTCAATACACAACTTTTAATATTGGATAGAACATCCAGCAAGAAGATGAATAATGAAATAGAGGACTTGAACAACCATTAGGACCAAATGGACCTAGCAGACATATACAGAACATTCTATCCAAGAGCAGCAGAATCCATATTCTTCCAAATTGCACACAGAGAATTCTCCAGAAAGGATCATATTTTGTGTCACAAAACAAGACTTAACAAATTTAAGAAGATTGAAATTATTCTAAATATCTTTTTTCACCACAATGGAATGAAGCTCAAAATCAACAGAATAAAAACTTCAAAATTCATAATTACAGAGAAATTGAGAAACACATTCTTCAAAAACTAGTGGGCAATAAAACATGTCAGAAGGAAAAATAGAATATATTTTGACAAAAGTGGAAATGAAAGCATGCCAACACTTTTGAGATACCTAATATGCAACGCTATGAGGGATGTTTATAAAGATAAATAACTACATACAAAAAGAAGAATGCCAAATAAACAATCTAACTTTACACATTAAGGAACCAGAAAATAATAAACTAAGCCCAAAGTCATCACAAGGAAATATATAAAAGATTAGAGCAGAAATAAATGAAAATACAGAATAGAAAAACAATAGATATATCAAGGAGACTGAGGGTTAGCTTATTGAAAACATCTCCAAAATTGACAAACTTTTAGCTAGACAAAGAGAAAGAGAAGATTCAAATAAATAAAAGCAAAATGATATGGTATATATGACAACTGATGCCACAGAAATAAGAAGTATTATAATAGACTACTGAGAACAATTATATACCAACAAATTACATAACATAGAAGCAGTGGATAAAATCCTAGAAACATATAACCTACCAAGACTAAATCAAGTAAAACATTTGAACATATCTATAACTATTAAGGAGGTTGAATTGGTAATAAAAAATATCTCAGCAAAGAAAATACCATGACCAGGTGGCTTCACTGGTAACTTATTCCAAATACTTAAGGAAGAATTAATACTAATTCTTCTCTTTAATTTTTTTTTATTTCAGTATATTACAGGGGTACAAATGTTTAGGTTACATATATTGCCTTTGCCCCACCTGAGTCAGAGCTTGAAGCATGTCCATCCCCCAGACGGTGCATACCACACCCATTAGGTGTGTATATACCTATCCCCTCCGCTGCCCTCCCGCCTGCCAGACACTTGATAAATATTACTACTATATGTGCACTTAAGTGTTGATCAGTTAATACCAATTTGATGGTGAGTATTATGTGGTGCTTGTTTGTCCATTATTGGGACACTTCACTTAGTAAAATGGGCTCCATATCTATCCAGGATAATATAAGAGATGCTAGACTACCAATTTTTTTTTTGTGGTTGAGTAGTACTCCATGGTATACACATATCACATTTTATTTATCCACTCATGTATTGATCAACATTTGGGTTGTTTCCACATCTTTGCAATTGTGAATTGTGCAACTATAAACATTCGAGTGCAGATATCTTTTTAATAGAATGTCTTTTTTTCCTTTGGGTAGATGTCTAGTAATGACATTGCTGGATCAAATGGTTGTTCTACTTGCGGCTCTTTGAGGTATCTCCATGTTACTTTCCACAGAGATTGTACTAGTTTGCAATCCTACGAGCAGTGTATGAGTCTTCCTATCTCTCCACGTCCATGCCAACATTTATTGTTTTGGGACTTTTGATAAAGGCCATTCTCACTGGAGATAAGTGATATCTCATTATGGTTTTGATTTGTATTTCCTGGATGATTAGAGATGTTGAGCCACCATCAAATTGATATTAAATGATCAGCACTAAAGTGCACATATAGTAGTACCATTAATTGGGTGTTGGGAAGATGGGAGGGGGTAGAAGGGGATACGTATATTCACACCTAATGAGTGCAGTGTGCACTATCTGAGAGATAGATACCCTTGAAGCCCTGACTCGTGTGGGGCAAAGATAATATATGTAACCCAAACATTTGTACCCCCGTAATATGCTAAATAAAAAAATAAAAATATAAAAGAAACAGGTTCTTGTCCAGCTCACTGGTCATCTGGATAAGTCTGTGTTTACCTAAGTTTCTGTTAGCAATTTTATTCAATTTTATCATGAAATTTATGTCCAAAATCACCTTTTAAGGTATGAAAAAGTTATATATTTTTATTGTTGTCCTCCAAACACAGACATTTTTAATGGTCATTATGGTACTCCAATATTTCTTTTTAGAATTTAGCAAGTTCTGCTTTCATTTTTTCACATTTTCTCCTACAGTGTGATGGGAAAAGAAAAAAACATGAATAAGTATTTCTAAATATGGTAAGTGTTCCACATGCCTACACATATTGATGCCTTTGTAAAAAAAAATGTACCTGTGAAAATCAATGGTTAGTTTGTATTTAATATACTTGGATACCCACCTTTACTAGGTGTTATTCACAGTGATTTAACATGCCATGTTCCTTACCTTCAATCCCAATCTGAGGTACCTATTAAAATCTCCACAGCAGATGCAAACAATTCTTTTAATAAAATGAGAAAAGAGAAGTCAACTTGAAAAATGTTAGAGAGATAGCAAAAATAAAGCTATGCACTCTGATTTAGGATTTAATGGTAAATTTAGCATGAGTAGATAGTTTTTATGATTCATTTCACTGAGCTTGATTTGAATATTTGAGAACATGTTTCTCCTCCAGTGGAAAATATTTGTTCCTGAGAACACTCACAAGAAGTAATTAGTATGATAGAGAAGTATACATTTACTGGCATATGTTAAGAATTTAGTACATTGGTCAGTGTCAATAATAGGGAAAATTATTATTTATTATAATTCTAAATATGAAAAAATTATAATGAGTTCTATGGTTCATTAATTGTGTTAATTACATTTTCATATCAAGAATTATAAATAAAAGCAGATAATTAAAAATGGACTAAAATGAAGTTTTTATATAACATTGCACATTGTTACAATAAAAATAATAGATATTTCATTAAAATATACAAAAGGTTCATATATTCAATCATTTATGAATATTTAACATAATATATTTATATCATAAAATTTGATTCTCATCATAATACTGTTTAACATGTCCTAGAAAGTGAACTAAAACATAGCAAAATGTATAAGACTGTGTGTGTATACACATGCATCTGTAATTTAGAGTTTATCTTTTGGTTACTAGATAACTCTCATGGACTATTAATATTTTCTCATTTCTTTTATTTTTATTAATAAACTATTTTATTATATATTTTTAGATAAAATAGAAATAATTATACAATAAAACTAAATAAAATTGAATTTGATTTAAATACTACTAATGTACCACTAGCTAGATTTTTTCCACAGTAGTGAACAATGTCTTAGTGTTTATCTCCAGTAAGACATAGATTAACATTAAATTTGATCAATGAGGAAATTCCTGTGTCATACTTCCTTTGGTTAATTTTTTCTGAGGATCTTGTAAAAAATAGGTGATTGAGCATAGAGATAAATAACAGATATAATCATTTATTTGTGTTTGTAAATAGATATAGATATAAATGTTTTAAGATACAGAGGAAATTAAAAGATTTACCTCAATTTAAAAATACATTTTCACTAAAAATATAGTATGATTTGCACTTTCTAAAAAGTTCATTTTAAAAATAGATGATTAGTAATTTCAAATTTTGGACTAACTTTTTAATCTGAATAATTTCATAGGTAAAAATCATGTCATAGAACTAAAAGACAAACATACAAACAAAATCATTTAGCAAGCTAATTTTGGTTACATACTGCCATAAATTAATGGGATTAGGTTTATAAGTGACACAGCAGATTTTACTTGATAGTTTTTTCTACAAAAGGCAAACTATTAGAAAAGCAGTAGCCACTATTCTAAATTTCATTTACAAATAAAGACTGTAACAATAAGCAAAGAATGAATGTTTTGCTACTCAAAAGAGCAAGATCTGGTTAGGGTTGCTGAGGTTTGTTGCACAAAATAATGGATTTCCTTAATGGTGCAACAAGAAGGCAAAATAGTAGTAAATGTGGAAGCAGAGTTAAAGGAGGAGAGATAAAGAATAAAGAAAATGAAAGGATATATGAACTTGCATTATATTCTACTGGCATGGTTACAAATAGACACTTTTATTAACAGTACTGTCTGAATAAACGGAAGAAACTGAATAAATTCTGGAAGAGTGAAATTGATGGCTTTGTCACCCAAACAGGTTTAAGTGGCATGAATATTACTTAGCACCACAAAGAATAATTGTCTGGCAGTTCCATTCTCTAGAACAAAGCAAAAACGACTATTTGAAACTTCCCGAAAAACCTGAAGACTGTCGGATGCTTCGTCCAAAATAATTAGCTGGAAAAATTATACTACAGAAAGCAAGATGAAGGAAGTAGAAGAAATGAGGGTAATGCCTTGGGATAAGTACGCTGAAGGATGGTATCAGAATAAATTTTTCTGTGTTTATATGTTGTGGCTCCTTCTCCAGTTCTTGGTTAAGTGACTATGCATGCATTCGGATATCATTATGCTAAATGTACCTGGTGGAGTTTATAGTGATCACTCCGGAGTACCCTTTACTTTTGCTGGTAAGTAGGCTACACAATATCAAGTAAATAATTTTTAAAAATTATTCAAGGATAGAGATATGTAAAACTTTGGAAATAGTTAAAATGAACTTGTGTTAAAGCATTATTAATGGGGGCAGGCTCCATGGCTCTTGCCTATAATTTTAGCACTCTGAGAGGCCAAGGCAGGAAGACTGTGTGAGCTTAGGAGTTGAAGACCAGCCTTGGCAAGGGAGAAACCCCCGTCTCTACAAAATTTAGAAATTAGCAGGGCACAGTGGCATGTACTTGTGGCCCCAGCTACTGAGGAGGCTGAGGCAGGAGGATAACCTGAACCCGAGAGTTTGAGGTTGCAGTGAACTATGATGATGCTCTACCCAGGGCAACAGAGTGAGACTCTGTTTCTAAAAAAAATAAACAAATACACAAAAAACAACAACAAAAAACCCCACACACATTATTAATGATTTTTAATATAAGAACAATGTTAACAGAGTCCTACTTCATATATGATCTTAAAAATTCTGTTAGTTGTGAGTTTACCCACCCCCACCCCCCATAATATCTTGAAATAAAAAAAATTCTCTGTTAAATCATACAAATATCATTTGGGAACCTGTGATATTGAAAAATTGACTTTCACATCAAGCATACAAGGACATAAATAAATAATATTAGTAGAAAAAAAAATCACTGAACTAGGCTAGACCAAAAAATGCCAGAAAAAGAATGATGGTCCAGGCTCATCTTTAATTGTATAAAGGATACACAAATAGTTTTCACAACTATTTGTGCTTGAATCAACAAATGAGTTGTGCAAAGGATATTCAAGGATAACCAGAACACTGAAGCAGAAATGAAGAATGAGAATCAAAAGCAACTCTATTCTTTCTTTCACAGTCCCTTCACAATTTATCCAGTGAATGATATGTTTCTCCTGATTCTAAGTAAAAATTTGAGCAAGTTTCATAACTGTAGTGGTACTTTTAGATATTCAAAAGTCTTACAATCACATTAAGTAACAAATATAGACTCAATCAGGCTGATCCTCAAATAGCAGAGACTTTTTTTTTTCTTCTTCCTATATGTTTACTCACCAAAAGGTAAGTACTTGTCCACTGAACTCTAATTTCAGAGGTTACAGACCAAATTTCTAAGTAGTCCTACTTGAAGCTCATTTCTCTTGATTTAAAGGAAGGTGTAGCTCAGTTAATACCAGTTTGCTGGTAAGTATATGTGGTGCTTGTATTTCCATTCTTGGGATACTTCACTTAGTAGTACAGGTTCCAGCTCTAACCAGGAAAATACAAGATGTGCTATATCACCATTGTTCTTAGAGCTGAATAGTACTCCATGGTATACATATACCACATTTTATTAATCCACTCATGAATTGAAGGGCACAACTTTGCAATTGTGAATTGTGCTGCCATAAACATTCAAATGCAGGTGTCTTTTTTGTAGAGTCTCATTGGATCTTTTGGATAGATGTCCAGTAATGGGATAGCTGGATCAAATGGTATCGCTCTAAGGTATCTCCATATTGCTTTCCATAAGTGGACTCATAGGAACTACAGTAATTGGGTATTGGCAGGTGGGAAGGGGGAAGGGAGGGTATATGCATACATAATGAGTGAAATGTGCACCATCTGAGGGATGGCCACACTGGAAGCTCAGACTTGTGGGGAGAGGGGGGACAAGGGCATTATTTGAAACCTTAAAATTTGTACCCCCATAATATGCTGAAATAAAAAAAAGGAAGGTGCAGTACCACTCTCTTCTTGAATGAGGTAGTGCTCACTATGTAGCTTTTTCCATCAAGTTCTTTCAAAAATTTCTTCATAAATCCCTAATAATTTTACCCTTGTATAGTCAACAGAAGTAAGGAGTTTAAGACTTATTATTGCTGAATTTCCTTTTGAGAGTTCCTCAGATTGGTTTATCAACACCTCAATTTGTATCTTGGTGCCTTTATAAGCATTTCTAACTACCATAACATATTATTAGTGAGTTGATCTGCCACCTTATTTGCTCCTTAATCTCTGCTTCATTTCCTGATTCTATCTGCTCCAAACCCAGCAGCCCAGAAATTATGGTGAGAAAGCTGATGCAAAAGGCAAAGAAAGAAAAAAGCCCATCAGATCCTTTCCCCACTTAAAGTCATCCCACCTGTATCAGGCTTGAAGAATTCAAGCAGGAAAGAATGTGTACTTGAAATGAAGTTGGCAGATTGGCCTACTACATAGAACCTGGCAAAATAATTACAGAGAGGAGACTATATTTTGTTACTAAACTGACCATACAATTTTTTAATAAGGGTCCTTAAAATTTTTTCCATTGTCACTCTCTTTGAAAAGGTCCTAAGTGAAGAAATAGAAATACTAGTCTGACAGAAACTCATTACTCTTTAGAAATGTTTTAATATTTCTTACTAAAACATACTTTTACTAAAAGTATGTTTACTCTTACTAAAACATATTTTTAATAATTTCACTTTTATATTCCCAGTATACATTCTACTTTTATATGTGTGATGCATTGTCATTTTAAGGGGAAAAAGCAAAATGCAATGATTAATAAAATAAATTTAAAATTCTGTATGAACCCTACTTTGAATTATCACTTAATATTTGATGAGACATTATTTACCAAGACATTTGCAGGAAATAAATTTACCTAGGCTAAAAAGGAGATAAATTGCCCCCCTGCCTTAGTACTCTCTTCTTAATTTGCATTTAGATTTTACTTTTATGCAGGGTATCATATGCTGCACTGATTACTTATATGTGATCCCACTTAATATACAAAAAAGAAAATAAGTTATCTATAATATCTATTTGAATAGTTCAATATTTTGAATTAATCATTATTCTTCAGTGTCTTAGTGGAATATATTTTGATTTACTTCACTATCTATATAATTAGAAGCATGCTTGCTATCACCTAGCTCTCTGAATTGGAACAAATCTGACATACTTACTGAAAGACAACATTTATTTGAATGTGAATGTATTTATGAATATAAAAATGATGATAAGCTTACTTTCCAGGCATAAATTACATAAATTATGTTATATTCATCCTTAATAAACTTTCCTGAATCTTCTTTATGTTTTTCTTTTCCTATCCATTGCCCTGGTGAAGTAGTTTCAAGAGATGCTATACATTCTTCTATCATGGGGTGGTTATTATACTATATTGAAAATATATAAAAGAGAAAGAGGTTTTGTTTTTCTTAATAGATAGCACCATCTTTAAAACCTCAACAGCTGTTAGTTTATTAAATATAATAATCATTGTTTAGAGAATATTTGTTTACTGAATCAATTAATTAGGGTTGAACCACTGGGAATATAAAGATTAAAAAAAACCCTTAAGGTTTCTGAAAGTTTGTGCAATATAGATTCATCTTGGTTGTTTTATTTGGAATTTTTAGTTAAAATTCTTCATATGAATGGACTACATATAAAAGAAATATGAACTATGTTTTAAATTATGTTTTCTGGGACATGAAAAACAGTTAATAATTTCCTTATTACTTAAAAAATACAATTTCCTTTGCAATATATTTTTATTCAACTTAAGAAAAGCTATTATCTAATAATTTTATTGACACTTCTCATGGTACAAATGTGGAGATACATGGTGAGAGTATCCATCTCAACTTGAAAGAAAAAAAAAATGACTGCCAGGTCTAGAACAGAGGTTTAACCACTTGAAGTAAAAGGAATGTGCGACCTTCTGACATTGTTTATGTGTAACAGAGGAAAAGGGGCAAATAGACAAGATTTTTTACTGAAGAAGAGTATTTAAATTTAACTTGCACATAATTTGTGCCAATATAGTTTAAGTGAACAAAAGTGATAAAAATAACATTGAAATGTCAGAAGACTGAAATTTATGTCTCCAAATCCACTTGATCATATAGACTTAGCATAATGATTAAAATGAATTCATTAAGATTGACAGTTGTAGGCTTTTAATATATCACTATAAAGCTTTAACTATTAATTTCAAAGCAGTTCTATTTATAACTTCAATTAATTTTAAACACATTTTCATTCATTTTACTAAGAATTTTGCTTTTGGTAAGTTGAATTCTTATTTTACCTTAGATTCTGAAAAAATAGAGATTATCTAGAAATATTAAAAGAGTATTTTATTCTTTGTACAGTTATGAAGAGGAAGTTTATCCAATACTTTATTTTTTTCCTATTTATTTATTTATTTTTCTTTCCAGCATGTTGTGGGGGTACAAATGTTAACGTTATGTGTATACTTTAAATATGACCAACTCTACAAATAGTAATTGTTACTTTCCCCAAAATTGTTGGTTTATTGTAATGAACTATGTTTCTGTGGTAACTGAGTTATGTTTGATCTTATAAATTTATACAGAAGAGGTAATAATTACATAAACTATGCATTAAGTTAAAAGCAAGAGATCAGAAATAGATTATATGACAAGAAATCACAATGTATTGATATCTAATATTAATTAAAATTAGTTAACATTGATCATATTTCAGATAGCATATATATTTGCAGATTTTATACAAAGTAAAATGGATTATCACTGTACTATATCATAGATTACACAAGACATAGAATTTAAGGTAGTGTTAATATGTATTGATAATTATTGAATAGCAGGCTGTAGGTTTTTTGTTGTTGTTTTTGCTTTTGCATGATAATAATCCTTAGTTTAGAACTTAGGAAACTACTTTCTGACTTTTTCTGTATATTCCAACAGCATACTTTTAGTGACCTATTATCTGCACTTCGGCTTGTTTAATAAATTATTTTATATGCTGTTGATAGTCAATCCATTTCATTCTAATGGCCTCCTATTGCTGCCTCATTAAAATATAGAGTTTCAGATCCATTATATTCCAATGGTCACTCATTGATTTCCTTCTGTTATTAAAACCACTCAGCTTCAACAGGAAGCCTAATCAGGATGAATCATCTCATCCTCTACAAAATAGGATGGAATATTCCTAACTCTATTTTTGTACTTTGAAAACAAACTACACCTTTAAATAGATATAAAATAAAATTGTTTTTTTCTTTGAAAAATATATATTTCTTGGTATGAATACAGTTTTTCAAAATAATGGCTCAGACATATCTTTTGTGACATTGGTATTCCCATGGTCAGTGAAAAGACACATTGCAGCTTTTACTACCATGTGAAGAAGATATTCTAGTCTTATTTTTGCACATTTCTTATATGATTTATATAGTCAAACCAATACTTTCTTTTCTTAATTCAAAATCTACTCTTATACTAACACAAAAGATAAATGTTTGTACATATATATATATATATATATATACATATACACACATATACATATGTGAATTGTGTTACTTTAAAGGGTAATGTATTACTCCAAAGAGAAATTTCTTAACCATCATACAAAGTTTATTCATTCATGAGTACCATCAGGGCTCCTAAACTCTATTTTATAAAAGATCATTTGTAATTTTTTTTAACTAATTTTGGAAACTATTGCTAGGGGTGAATCTGTGCTTACTCAACTTCAGTATGTAAATAAATATTATTTTAAAATAAGAGCTTGGTAATGATGTTTTGGTTATTAGGAATGAAAATAGCTGCTTTACATAACATTAGTATTGCGATCTTTGCTATTCTTTCATAAATTTTTCTCTATAGCATAAGAAGGTAAAAATTTTTCTGTGTTTGAAGACAAATAAATTCTCAGACCATATATTTTATAGTTTTAAATGCACATTGAGTTTAACCTCATATTTATTATCAATTCAACTTGTACATAATCAAATATAAATTAAAATATATTAAATTATGATAAAATAACAATAATAAACTTCTCAACATTGAGGTAGATTTTTCTCCTCATTCTTTCCCCTGCAACTATTATAAGCTAATAGATTTTTTCTTCAAATTTTTTCTTCAAATTGATTTTTCCTTCAAATTATTGTTCTTTTTTGCTTTTTTAGTAACCCTGGATATTATTAGGTTGTGTTGGTACAGGTTTCTGTGGCTCAGGCTATCTTGAGACAAGATATCTTTATACAGATTTTTAATGTTCTATATATATATATATATATATATATAGCTCATCCTTAAAGGCCATTTCTCTGTTTAATATCTTAATTTTAGTCAATGCCAGGAGTGAATTCTTATCAATCTATTATCACGATATTCCATAAAATATTACTAATGGGACCTGACATAAGAAATATCAATGAAAGAATATTTTGAAAATACAAGTTACATGAAATATCTACTTTACAATGGACAATAAAATCAGGAAAATATTTGAAGTTTTAATGTCCCTAAATAACTCAAGTTAGAGTAGATCTAACAAAATGCACTCCACAATATTGGCTGCATCTTGGTAACAAGAGAGCCCTATATAAGAAAAAAGTGTGTGGCTTGTTTTTATTTTAACTCAGGAAAAATATAGCATGAATTCATCTTTGAGTCTTCAAAGTCTGTGCTCCTACCTTCCATCCCCAGCCTTGATATTTGAAGATCCAAACTCCTCAGTCCAGCTGATAGTTCATCAATCCTCTCTCCTACAAATAAATGGAGCACAGTAATTACTTGCTTCTTTGATACCTGAGATAAAGTATGGAGGTCTGAACTCCCATACTATGTTGATAACTTTAGGTATAAGGACACTACTAGAGTTTTTGAAAAAGAAAATCTTAAAGAAATATGAACAATACCCCTCTTATACTAAATTTTGTGAATTTGATTTTTTTTTTTATTTCGGCATATTATGGGGGTACAGATTTTAAGGTTTCAATAAATGCCCTTTCCCCCCTCCCCCACAAGTCTCTGTTTCCAGCATGACCATCCCCCAGATGGTACATATCTCACTCATTATGTATGTATATACCCACCCTCCTCCCCCCTGCCACCTGCCCAATACCCTATTACTGTACCATCTATGTATCCACTTAGGATTTTTTCATCTTGCATGTGATTCACTGAATTTATCTCTCTCTCTCTCTGGACTTCAGGGTGGGGTGGCTGTTTGCCCTAAGCTTTCTGTTTTCAGATGGGTTCAAAAAACAGTCATTGCTTTTCAGTTTGTTCAATTTTTTTTATATTATTTCCCTACATTTTACTATAATAAATTTTAAACAATTGAAATCAGATTTTTTATGCCACATATCAGTAGTTCATATCATTTCAAGTATAAATACATTTAAAATAATAAAAATATTTGCATATGCTTCAGGATTACACTTTTCATAACCAATAACTAAGGCTATCCACAACAAAAGTATTTTATGAATTCAGTAATGCTTGCAGATAATTTTGTATTTTATTACCCCACAAGTGCATACATTAAAAACAACATCATATAAACAAGTTCATATTATTTTTCCCTTAAGTTTACAGGCAAAGCTTTCAATTTCTACATAATACACAGTCAGGGACAAGTACTATAATTGTTGACAATGTCAGTTTTTCTTTCAATTACTCATAAAACAAACATTTTACCATATTTTTTATAAATTAGTAAACCTGCTTAAACTTCATTATAAATGTTTAGTGCCATATTTCACTCATAAGGCTTTGAGCATTTCAATAGTTACTAAAAATCATAATTTAAAAAATGTTGATTAAGTTTCTATTAAATACTATATGACAAGCACTATTTTAAGTTCTGAAAATATAGCAGTAAATTGACACTTAGAAATTCCTGCACTCAGAGCTTACATTCTAATCGGAGAGACAGAAATATTAATTTAGAGAGTAATACACACTAAGAAATAATATAAACTGAGTAATAGGATTTGGAAATGTTATAAAAAGAATAAAATCTTACACACAGAATGGCTATGAAAGACGATATTAGAAGTTAACCTTTGAATAAAGACCTAAAGGAAGCTGAGACATAAGTCATGCATTTCCTAAGAAGAGGGAAAGGAGACCAAAGTTCTTGAGGCAAAATGTTCCTGGAATGTTCACAGAATTGACCCCATAAAACTGTGGTTAGAAAAGGAGAAAATGGAAGAAAATGAAGAAATGGAGAAAAGGAGAAGAGGTGAACGGGATAAGAGATTTGACTGGAAGACAAAGGTAGAACGGCTTGCGCAGCACCACTCAGTGTGTGGATCACAAATAGACATAAGAAGTTAAGAATAAATATTGAGAAATTTTGTGTTTATTTGTTAAAGTAAGAGAATAACTTTGTTCATTAAAATTATTGGGGCTCATATGTCCTGTTTTCATTCATTTTATACTAAATCATTTTTACTTATTTTACACAATTTTTAGGCCATAATCAACTGTAAATAAAAATAAAGAAAGTCCTTTATCACTAATAGCTTGAGAAGCTCTAATCTCAGGAATTTCAGACATAGTAAGAACATTAACTTCTACTAGAATTGAGTGGGAGAAAAATTGTCTTTCTTTTCTTTTCTTTTTTTCTTTTCTTTTCTTTTCTTTTCTTTTCTTTTCTTTCTCTCTCTCTCTCTTCTTTCTTTCTTTCTTTCTTTCTTTCTTTCTTTTCTACTAAGGGAAGTGTAATCACCATACCCATATTTTTAACAGAACCACTATGGGTGCTGTGCTTGGAAAAGACTAGTGAATTGACTAGTAAATCGAATGTGAAGGTGAAGAAAACAGATCAAATAGTGATTATGACAGGTTGTAAAACTCTAGATATCTTAAATGTACAGCTAACAAGACTTTCTGACAGATTGAAAAAAGTGTGTGAGAGAAAGAGAGACTCAATAATAAACCCATGTTTGGGGCTTAGGAGGAGGTGAAATAGAGTTGCCATTAATCAAGATGAGGTAGAGCACAGGATGAAGGTGAGGAGGAACATCGGGTGTTCATTTTTGATATGTTGAGTTTGAGATGCCTATTAGATATCTGAAGAGAGATAGCTGAGTAAGGAATTGTGTTAAGAGTCTGGAGTTCAAGGGAGTTTGGGTTTGAATAATAGATCTTGGGGTCATTAGCATATAAATAGCAATTAAATCTATAAGATTGGTTGAGTTCACCTGGAGAGTGAATGAAGACCCAAAAGAGAAGAGATTAAATGAATGAATGCTGTGGCATGTCAATATTTATACTTTGGAACAGAGGAGGTTGACATGGAGTGGCCACAGAAAGAGAAGTAAAACCAGATGGACATAGTGCTACATGAAAGAAGTGTTTAAAGGAGAAGAGAGATTAAGGATTTTAACTTCTATAAGTAAAGAAATGAGCACTTAGTGGAATAAGGACAATAAAATGGTAGTATGAATAAGCAAACAAAATTTTTCCTGGCATGGAGGGATTGTTGGAGCTAGGGGTTAAAAAGAGAGGTATCTGAAATATTTAATATTTATAGTCAGGGTTGGGGTGCTTGAAGCTGAGATTAGGAAGGATTTGTAGTTAAAGTTTAGGATAAAGTCAAGGGTCTGGTGATAGATTAAGGAGGGTAACATGGAAAGAGGACAGATCATTGCAAGACAGGTGGTTATGAAACTGAGATGATAAGGATTAAGAAGCATTATCTACATTAACCCTGAGTTTATCAATTTATATGACAGAAGTGATTCTGGAAGGAAACATAAACTGTCCTATAGCATTGTGGTTTCAAATATAGGACCCAAGACTAGCTGTACATAAAACAATCCTAAATATGTGTATTCTTTTACTTTTTTCCTAGAAGTTCAGAATGTTGTGGTAGTAATTTTAAGATAGGACTTTGAAGTGTACAGTTAAAAACATGACTGGATATCATGCTATTGCATGGACAAATAAGGAACCTCTGCCGCAAACACTATATTTTCATTTTTTCTTCAAATCTCTAGAAAAATTCCTACTTTTCACTCAGTTGATCACTGCTATATCCTAGCAAGATTTGAAAATGTTATTTTCGGTTTAATAGGTTACCTTAGTATAAGGTCAGTTTACATTAAGAATTGGGATAATGAGTAAATAACATTATACCTTCATTTGAGTTATTAAACAAATGTGATACATTGAACCAATGCTTATAAATCTATTTATAATATATTTTCTTTCTCTTGAAACAATTATGTTCTATTTTCTTATCTTACAAAACATTTAAAAGATACTTTTGCATATGTTAAACCATACATGCATCCCTGGGATATATCTCACTTGACTATGGTGAATGATCTTTTTACAACTTTTGTGTTCCTCAAACTTATTAACTGTATTTTAATTTTTTAACATTTCTATTAGCTATACTTTTTTTTTCCCAGTTTAAATTGAACAAAAATTAGCAGCATAGCAATTCACTTTTTTTTAATCTGTTCCCAACCCTTTTCGTTTTACGTCATTTATTTAAAATATTACAGAATGTCAGGCACCACTCAAGGCAGTAAGGAGAATTTTTAAACATAACATTTGAACTTGAGTGCTTCAGCTCATGAGTCTATAATTGTATAAGAGGTGTGGGAACAAATAATTGCAGTGATGCAATGTGTTTTCCAGCCAAGGCTTTAACAGGGCATTGTAGCAGTTAGCTATTAGTTTAAGGGCAAAAATAACTTTTGAATCTATAATGTAAAAACAGAAATTGATATCACTAATTTGTGCACAGTAATTAATGAAACTTTTTACTTGGTAGCATTTACTATGAAAATAAGAAATGAAGTTTAAATATTTTTAAGGAGCCAATCTTCCTACAGAAACTAATACCATAATTAGAGTATATAAAAGCAACAATTTATCCATAGTGACACTAATACAGCACATACTGTGAGCCTGTAATTTGAGAAGAAAAAAATCAAATTTAAGGAAAATGTACTTACTGGCAATCAATAATCTGACTAACACAAATAAAACTTCTTTAGATGACAGTAGTTCAATGAAATGAAATGCAAAACAATTGAATACAACTTTCTAACTGTAATACATTTTCCCAGTCCATGGATTGATGTATATGTTTGTATATGAGGACCCTTTTAGGCTGGGAAGCCTAAAATCAGTATCTATTGTAGTCTTGTTTCATCATAGAGGACATATCACTGTGTGTTCACACAGTAGAAGTGGAGAACTCTGTTCTCTTCAACTCCTTATAAGGCATTAATTCACACATGAGGTCTCTACTTTGATGATATAATCACCTTTCTAAGTCCCCAGTTTCTAATATCATCATTTTAATATAAAGTTTTAACATATGAATTGGGGGGATTTATATTCAGTTCATAGTAATAATATTGCTAAGTAACGTCTGCTTCTCTTTGTCATTGACTTTACTGACCACTAATTTATAAGCATGCATTCAGCAAACATAATTATTCCTACAACTGCAAATATAATGTTAATTCTAATGTCCATATGAATTCAAATCAAAAGCCTGACTCATATTTCATCAACTCAATTTAAAATTCATTTATTTGCAGTCTGCAATAGTCATGTCTTCTGACACTTATTTCTCATAATCCAAGTGTGTTCCATATAACAAACATTAAAGAGTAGGGTCTCTTATGTTAATCCCCTACTTTTTTAATTTTATAATACTCCTACTCCCAGTAATCTATGCTCTTGCATCTCATTATGTTCTCAACTTCTTTTTATTTTATATTTTAACCTGGTTGATCAAAGTTTATCTTGGATTCACTATTTTTAATAAAAATCCTGAATTCATAATGTATTGCTAAATTAGGCAAGGGTTCTCAGGGTTCTTGTTTGAAATATTAGATATTAACAACATATGATTTAAACCAATAATATAATTTATTGCATTATCTATAGATAGGTCACAAAATCAGCACTGAAGATGGAGAATCAGGTTTCATAAGTCATGCAGCCATGACCGCAGACAACATTATTCCACTAACATGCTCCATTGAAGACTCCTTTGGCAGCACTAATGACTACCAGATGAACTGACTTGAAGTATAAACAAAGCTTTTATTGTGCATTAGATATTACTCATGATGTCTTTTCCATTATGGACTATAATTAGATGTTTTTCAGTACTACTACCTTCACAAAAGTTTTACTATTTTTCCTAGTAATTTTTTATTTACTAAAATCAAAATCAAAACTCAGGAAAAGTATATTTTATTGGGTTAGAGTACATGAATTATTCATGTAAAATAAACAATGGAGTCTGGAAGATTCAGAAATAACTGTTTTCAACTTGCATATTGGAAGTTGATTTTCATTTCTAATCAAAATTCATAAATTTATCACCCAGTAGAATCAGTCTTAAAAGGCCAAGTATCAGTTTTAAATTCCAATTCAAAATAATCTACATTTTCAGGTGAAAGCATTCTGCCTATTGGATTAAAATTTCTAAACCTTTCCACAAAGACACCAATTATAGGGACAGAGAGCATTTTTTGCAAGTTGAAAATTTTGATGAAATAATAACTATCTTTTCCTTGTCTTCACTTTGATTTTCAGCAGTGAATTTAGTCTACATATTTTAACCCAAGAGTTTAAGTATCTTTGATAACAAAGTCTCTAACCTTGTTCCTTCCAAGTACTTGAATATCCTGTCAAACCATTTATTACCATGCATGAATTATCATCGACCCTCAGTATTAGTCAGAATTGACTACAATATGCTGAGGAAAAAGAAAAAATCTTTCACCATCTCAATTACTTAACAAAGCAATGTTTCCCTTTTATTCCTGCTGCAGTACAAAGCATGCTAAGGTAGGGAGACAAACATAGGCTCTGTTACAAAAATCACTTAGAACGGCGGTGCTATCATTTCTTACTTTGTTTCATAGCCTTTGGTCAGATGCCATGACATTACAACATTTTAATTGTATTAGGGAGTGAGAAAATGTAGGACAACATACAGAACCTTTAGAAAGCACCAAATTATTACTATATTAATTATCCTAGACAAAGAAAATTTCATCTCAAATTTTAGCTGTTGACATTCCCTATCTCTATGGTTCTTCAGTGAAAAACACACGTTAGGGTGACTGCCTAGCCTTTCACTTTCTGTTGGTGCCAGCATATCTTGTAGAGCCAACTATTATTAAAAGTTAACTTCTTTTCTGGAAAAATAATGGTCATAAGAAACTTCATTACAAAAGTGAAAATACTGAAAAATGGGCACAGAGTGAATGTGAAACACCTGCTCTTATGCTATCATGACTCTTCTAGAGGGATTCCCTTGACATGGCAAAGAACATTGGGGTCCCTAGACACTACTTTAACCTGGATATTTCTGAGTTATGTTGAGAAAAAAGCTTCCATCCTCTGACATATATGAATCTTATAAAAAAATCTAAATATCTGCTTTGTCAGCTCTCTAGATCCAAATAACCTGTGGGCCCTTGGGATTCTGCCATGTTCACCAAAATCTGTAGAAAATTTTTTTGGTTTTTAGCATATCCTCCCAGCATTCTCATTATATAAAAAACAAGCCAAAAAAAAAAAAGAAGAAGAAAGAAAGAAAGAGAAAGAAAAAGTAAAATACCCAAAACACTCTTTCAGATATTAATTACTAAATTATTTTTCAATGCCTTAGTGAATGGATTATTTCCAGTACATCCTTAGATATAATTAAGGAATGGGCATTTTGTCCCCATATGATATATCCATGGCAACATACTTATTTACCTAACTCATTGAATTACTGCCTCAGTAATATTTCAAGAAATATCTGGCATCATAGAGAGCAGTATACATTTACTAATAAAACAATGGACTTGTAGCCTAGGTGTAAGTTTTGTTCTGCCATTTACTGTGCCAATTTCCTAGCCGTCATTTTATTCACTTATGAAATAAAGGATAATAATCATATTTACCTAACATGGTTATTATACATAAATTATCCATGTACAGTCATCCCATAATGATGTTTCCATCATAAAAATCCCATAAATGATGGAGGTCCCATAGTGTATAATGGCGCTGAAATATTTCTATCGCCTAATGATGTCTCACCTTCGTAGCACAATGCATTACTCATGTGTTTGTAGTGATGGTGGTATAAACAAACCTAGTGCACTGCCAGTCATATATGTATACCACATACAATTATGTACAGTACATAATACTTGCTAATGATAATGAATGGCTATGTTACTGGATTATGCATTTACTATACTATAGTTTTTAGCATCATTTTTGACTGTATTACTTTTATTATACTTATATTTGTATAAAAATTAACTGTAAAACAGCCTTAAGCAGGTCCTTCAGGAGGTATTCCAGAAGAAGCATTGATATTATAGGAGATGACAGCTCCATGCATATATTGCCCCTGGAGACCTTCCAGTTGAACAAAATGTGGAGGTAGAAAATCGTGATATTGATGATCTTGACCCTGTGTAGGTCTAGGCTAATGTATGTATTTGTGTCTTCATTTTTAACAAAAACAGTTAAAAAAAACAATAAAAATTAAAAGTTTTAAAAATAGAGAAAAGCTGATAGTATAATAATATAAAGAAGGAAAATATATCTGTACAGCTATACATTTTATTTATATTTAAAGTAAATATTATTACAAAGAGTCAAAAAGGTTTAAAAAATTTAAATATTTACAAAGCAAAAGCACTACAATAAGCTATTTTTAAATAACTGCAGTGTAGTCTAAGTATACAGTGTTTATAAGCCTAGCGTAGTATAGAATAATGTCCTAGGCCCTCATATTCACTCACCACTCACTGACTCACCCAGAACAAATTCCAGCCCTGCAACTCCATTCATGGTCAGTGCCCTATTGGTCACTGCCCCATTGGTCAAAAAATGATCAGGTATACTGCTGTGGCCTGTTTGAAGGACGGAGGATGAACACAGAACACAAAGAAAGACACAGACATGCACAGCTACAGGACTCGAGTGCCCACTGGTCAGTTTATTTTTATACTCTAAAAAATTAAAGTTATTTCCCTGTATGTGACAACCCAGGCATTATAGCAATGGCCATAAATTCCAGAACATGTAGCCTTAAGGACACAGATGTCCCCTGGCTCAAGGTTTCCAGATAGTTGCTCTAGGTGCCAGGCAAAGATTACAGACCAAGATTAGCAAGATTAGGCAAGGCAGCCATGGGGGGTACTTTCATCCCCAGCTCCTCTAGGTTGGCCCCCGGCGGCTGTGTCTGTCTTAGGTCTTTCCTCTCTGAGGAATCTTACCCATCATTGACTAACCAGCCATCTTATGGGGCTAAGCAGCAATCCTAGGAACAATATGTTTATCATGTGGCCTCCAGACCCCCACTGCTGTGGGGCTGGGCAGCTCTTGCTTACTTGCAGAAACTCAGGTCCTTTGTTATGCCTCTAGGAAGCAACCTTGTTTGTCATAAGGACCCTGTCTGGAACACATTAATCTCAAACGCTCTGGGAAGAGCATGTACATTACTCACTAAATTTAATTTTTAAACCAGGAAAGTATAATGTCAGTCTCTAACAGTATACCATTTTTTAAATCTTTTATTATATAACTTAATTTAACTGTATCTTTTCTATGTTTAGATATATTTAGATACACAAACACCCTTTTGTTACTATTGGCTACAGTATTCTGTACAGTAACATGCTATACAGGTTTGTGGCCTAGGAGCAATGGGCTATACCTTACCTTATAAATTAGGAATGTAGTAGGCTATACCATACAGGTTTGTGTGAGTATACTCTGTGATGTTTGGCAATGAGATCATCTAATGATGCATTTCTCAGCATGTATCCCCATCTCTAAGCAATTCATGACTGTACAACACTATAAACAGACCTTTGGATATACAAAGAAATCAATAATATTAAATTATAAAGATTATCTCAAATTTACTATTATCATAATTTACTATTAGTTTGAACAAAAAACATGGAAAACTTCGAATTGCCTAAGTTGTTGTAGTATCCTCTCAAAACAGAATGAACTCTTGCACTCCCATCCACTGAGAATTTGGTTTGTACATCAAGATGGAAGGTGACATACAACCACTAAGAAGCTAAAATAAGTATAAAAGCCTCATTTTCTGAGGCTTTCTGAGAGGAACAAGGCACACACCCAGAGAGGTCTAAAACTGGCTTGAGAAAGAAGGGAGTGTGGTAACTGGTTTGGGGTTTTATGGTGACTGGGGCTGGGGTTGTGATAAAGATTTCCTCACATGGGTAGGATTTGCATGATTTGAACTTTCTGCCATTGTCAAAGACAGAAAACCAGGACATTCTTATCAGTTTTCATAAATAGAGGAAAAACGAAATTGGGAAAGGTAAGTTTGGCACTTGTAAGCAGTTAAACAACAAAAACAAATTCAAGCTCGTTATGAGATTAGTACAATGAGTTGAGGACTTTGTATGAGTACATCAACATCAATAGATTTAGACTGATACCAATGTTCTCTACAGCTTGTTCTGATATATAAAATCATAATAAATACTATGTATAATTTATTAAGTAGTTATTTTGTCTCAGGCACTGTTAAAGAAATTCAACAGAGCTGTACATATAACAGACATGAAAACTGAGGTTTAGCAAAATAAAGCTATTTTTTCTGAGATTCATAATATCTAAAATTAGTCAATGACAGTGCAAGTGTATCATGAGATGATCTAATTTTAAAATCTATAAACTTGTTATTATGACATACTGCTTTTCTGGTAAACATGCTGCATACTACAAAATTATGAAATTATAGTACAGAAAAATAATATTTTAGCTAAGATAATTAAAAATTGATATTAATAAAGAAAATCAAAAGGGAACACTTTGATTTGAATAAAAGTATTAATTATGAACTAATAGTAATAACAGTGATCACTTTGGTTAACATATCATGGAACTGACATTAAACCTTTATTGTTGAGTTAGAAATAGCCTTATCTCCCATAGAGAGAAACTATTGCATAAAAAGTGCAAACCTTCAACAGCACATCAATTTTTTCATAGAGGATAATTTCTTAAATATTTAATATATGTATCAGATACTTATTTAAGATTGTTACATTTTTCAGTAACAGTAGGATTATTTTTGTCAAGATTCAGCTTTCTCTACTCTATGTAAAAAATAATCTACAGTAATATATACCAAATAAAAAACCATCCAAATGCATCATATTTAAAATTAAATATTATTTATTGCATCAAAAAATAATATATCCTAAATTGTCAAAAACCTCTTCTAAAATTGGTTAAAATATTATAGTGGCAATTACATGCAACTAATAATAATAAAACTGTGTGAAAGGGGTCTCTGAATTTGTGAATTGCACAGCAGATTCTATTACTTTTGATAGGATCCTAGGAACCATTTCTAAAGTAATTTCACACTATGATGCACTGTTTCTTGCAGAGTTTACAAATTGCCTTATAAGACAATATAATAAAGAAAAAATATAAGCAGCTAATTCATTTATAAAGACAAAGAAGGTGTTTTACTCACTGCTTAACAACATAAATAATTATTGTTTAGACATGACAAAATTAAAAATAACTCCAGCTTCAGACTCAATTGGTGACATAAATTCAAAACAATATACTTTCTATTTGCTTTATCACAAATGTTGGTTGCAGCATTTTGTGTTAAAAATTTCAAGTAAAATTCTATAATGACTTATCCCTCTTTTTATATAGGTCATTATTTGGTCTAAGTTTTCTTGCCTAAAAAATTTTGCTAACTAAAGCATTGATTTAACCTTACAAACATGTTACTTCCATTTTTCAGTCTGCTTCAACTTATATTTAACATTTTATTTTATTTTATTTTATTTTTTTTTTTTTTTGAGACAGAGTCTCACTTTGTTGTCCAGGCTAGAGTGAGTGCCATGGCATCAGCCTAGCTCACAGCAACCTCAAACTCCTGGGCTCGAGCGATCCTTCTGCCTCAGCCTCCCGAGTAGCTGGGACTACAGGCATGCGCCACCATGCCCGGCTAATTTTTTATATATATATCAGTTGGCCAATTAATTTCTTTCTATTTATAGTAGAGACGGGGTCTCGCTCTTGCTCAGGCTGGTTTCGAACTCCTGACCTTGAGCAATCCGCCCGCCTCGGCCTCCCAAGAGCTAGGATTACAGGCGTGAGCCACCGCGCCCGGCCTATATTTAACATTTTAAACAAAGGAGAACAGATGAGTTCTGTTTCTTTTTATTTGTATTATACTAATAAACTCTATATGTGCATTTAATTAGCTGTTATAAACTCTCCAAAAATACTATTTTACATAGAATGTGAAAATACTATGATTCTGCCGTATAGGGAGTACAGCATGTATGTGCAATGAAAAATGGCTATATTTATTCTACTAGAACTGGATTCCTGATTTTTTTTGAAAACTTATGAAACAAAGGTCTATATATTTTTTATCATTTGCACATTAAGAGGCTTTATATATTTGATAAACTCAATTATAATTAGGGTGAATATTAGGTGAATAAGGACTATAAAATATTAATAAAATGTATGCTGGGTTCTATACCCTGAAGTTATTTATTTGCTGGTTTAATATTATAAATTAATCTGAAGGCAAAATTTTTACCCCTAAGAAGTTTGTGCTAAGAAGAAAAAGAAATATTTCATTCAAAAAAGTGATTTGACACTAAAACCTTTAAGCAGATTAGAATAGGTATTTATAAGAGCTATGATAAATTTAATATTTGTTGATGTATTCAATGGAATTTTTAAGGTTTTACTCAAAAGATATTCTCATACCAGATTTTATATAAGTAGTCTTTAGATTCAAAGATTAATTAAATATTTCCAGAGATTAAGAATAAAATAATTGCTTCAGTTACTTCTTAAATGGAAGAGAAAGAACATTGACCTAGGCTAGGTGCAGTGGCTCACGCCTGTGACTCTAGCACTATGGGAGGCTGAGGTGGGAGGATCACTTGAAGTCAGGAGTTCGAGATCAGTCTGAGCAAAAGTGAGATACCCCGTCTCTACTAAAAATAGAAAAATTAGCCCGGTGTGGTGGTGCACGACTGTAGTCCCAGCTACTAGGGAGGCTGAGGCAGAAAGATCCCTTAAGCCCAGGAGTTGGAGGTTGCTGTGAGCTAGTCTGAGCCACACACGGCATGCTAGCCTGAAAAAAAAAAAAAAAGAAGAACACTGACATTGACCTAAACTTAATGAGATTATATTATTAATCACAAAAATTCCTGGCTACATTATCCTAAGTGAGGTATCACAAGATCAGAAGAATGGGCTCCACACGTACTGGCCATCAGATTGGCACTGGATGATCAACACTATGGTGCTCACACGATAGTAATATTCTCTAGGGATGGGGGGGGGTTGGGGAAGGTAAACTCACAACTGATGGTCACGATGAGCATTGTAAAAGGGAAGGGCATGCCCCTAATCCTCACTTGGGCGAGGCAAAGACATAAAATATAACCAAAATATTGGTACCCTCATACTATCCTGAAATAAAATAAATAAATAAATAAGAAACTAGAATATACATAGGTCAGTGAAGCATGAAATTGTAACTTAAGAAAATAAAATGTTATGTCTGAAAAAAAATGCTTGCCTAAATTTGGCTTATAAAACATTTATTTCCATATTGATTTAGTTCAACACTTTTGTTTAATAGTTGTAAGTGGTAAGTGGGAGGTAGAAAAAAGGTAGAAAAGGTGATGAGGAGATACTAATTCTACTTCTTTCTCTAAACTAATGATATTTGACAGAGGTTTGTTACTTGAAATTTCAAGACCTCATAGCCCTACTTTGTTAATTTAATTGAAGCAAATAACATCTTAGTTTGTTTGTGGTTTAAAATCTGTAATTTAATTTCCAAACTATGAAATTTATAGTAACTCTCAAAACCTATATATAGAAAATGTTTTATTTGACATTGAATCATTGTATTTATTTTAAAAAATTAAAATTTCCTGAAAAAAAAATGAGATCTAACGAAAGCCTTTGTTTCAAAATGGCAACCTTAGTCCAACAACATGCTTTGCTTTTTCTTTAGGATAGTGTATACAAGAAAAAGTTTAACATGAGGTCAAGGTTACCCAGCTTCCCTCCTTCGTTTAGTCACTAATTGTTATATCCAGGTAATATCGACTGCTTATTGTTTGCTACTCACTGGGCTTGAGTCTGAAGATAAAAAAGAAAAAAGTGGGAAAATATATTAAAGATAAAAATATGATCATGATATCATGAACATATTTTTACAATATACAAACATTAAAGGTGCTGCTGGTGATGAATTAGAAAGAATTATTGAACATGCTATTAGTTATTACAGGAAAAGTTATTTTTTTATATATATGTCATTATATAGTGACACACAGCTTAGTAGAGTTGTGTCCCACAGTTATGTAGAAAGAATTTATGAATGAGGAATTGGACATATAGCCAAGGTGATTGTTATGCAAAGTGTTGAGGGTGAATTCTGAGTTTTTCTTTCTGCTCAAAGAAAAATTATAGAGAAAAGAGATAAATTAAGGAAAGAACTATTAAACAAAGAGAAAATAGAATTTCATGATTTGGGAAATTCTCACCTTATCTAAATTGCAAAAGATGCCAAAATTAAATGATTTGCTATCAGGCTAGTATGTTCTATCTATGCATGTGTCTGGAAATAGTTTTGTTAATACCTCAGAAAAAAACAAAAGATGAGAGTATTTATTCACACAAACAGATCTTAGAAAAGATTAAGCATGTGACTTACAGATCCTCTCAACTTTCTTAGAAGAAGCCAAAATATAGATGGAATTGTTTACAAAAGATCTTTGGAAAAGGCTCATGTCTAATGGAGAGAATTCTGGTGACAATAGAGGAGATCTGCAAAGCTTTTGAGACTTTTGTACCAGCAAATCACTGCCAATTATACTGAAAAAGACTGAGATAGGACACAGTGAAAGCAGGCTTTCAGACACCCATAATTCTATAATCTACAATTACTCTGTTGTAAACACATACTACCTTTCATGGAAAAGAAAGGGTAATTTAGAGCGTGGAGCCTTGAACAAAAAGGCAAGAGCCACATGAAACCAAGTGTTAGTCTGTGGCTTTGAAACCAAAAGGACCTTCCTTGGCTGGGTTTTAAAATTGTTTCAGACTGCTGATTCCTTTTTACTTTTCATTTTTCTAGCTTTTAAAACACCAATGTTTATAATTGGTTCCTATGCCTGCCACACCATTGTACTTTAGGAGTAGATACCTTGTTTCTTGAATTTCACAATTTACGGATTGAGAGATAATTTGCCCCAAGATTCTGAATATCCATAATCTTATGCATATCTGATTTACATGATGAGATTTGGGATTTCCAAGCTAATGCAACTTTGATGAGATTTTGGATTTTGAGTTGATGCTGTAAAGGAACGAGATCTTTGGAGATCTAAAATGGAGCGAATATATTCAGTATGTTGGAAAGATGTGACTCTTTGGAGGCCAAAGGGCAGACTCTGGTAGGCAGAATATTGTCTTCATATCCTTCTCCCCAGAATCTGTGATATATGTTATGTTACATGACAAAGGGGAACTAAGTTTGCATATGAAAGTAAGTTGCTTATGATCAATTGACCTCAACATAGGGAAATTGTCCTGAGCCATAGAGAGCTGCCAGCCTCTAGAAGATGTAAAAGGCAAAGAAATGATTCTTTCTTAGAGCCTCTAAAATGAAATGTGGCCCTGCTAACATTTTTATTCTATCCTAATGAGACACATTTTCCATGTCCGACCTCCACATTTGTGTTGTCGGGCAATTTGTGGTAATTTGTTACAGCAGCCAGAGTACTAGCACAACATACAACTCCAAACAAAATTCCCAGCTATAACATGTTAATTATATCTTTGTGTACAATTAATTGTTGCTATAAGGATTATGATATACATATTTAACTTGCACAGTTGATTTTGGATTAACATGACACATTTCATATAAAATTATGAACTTTTTGAGAGTATAATTCAAATCACTCTTTTACTATCGGTTATAGTTTTCATATATCGCATGTCTAAATAATTTATAAAACCCTACAACATAATCTTATTATTTTGTTCTGTACTTTTTTCCTAACATAAATAAAAGAAGAAAAATATATTTGGATGTATTTATAAATATATCTATCATTTCTGGTGCTCCGCAAGTTTCCATCTGACATTATTTCCCATTCGCCTGAAGAATTGGAACTTTTGAATTATTTTTCCACTGGCAATACTTCTCTTATCTTTTATTGACTTGAAAATTTTCTTAATTCACCCTGACTTTTGTTGTTGTGATTTCTATTGTTATGGTTTCTTTTTAATTTGGTCTGGAAGTCTCTCTTGAGAGTGGGCTAGAAGCTAAGATAGCCACTCTCTTTGAGAGCCCTGATTGTGGAAAAGTTAGGTTTGCGTGTGTGTGTTAGGTGAGACACAATCAGGAGGTGAAATCAGAATATATGAAACATTAGAAATTTATTGATCAAAGGTTTCCAAGAGGTTAGGGGTGTCAAGAGGATCCTGGAAGGATGTTCAGAGGCAGCAGGAAGCTCAACCAGAAGATGTGTGTGTCAGAGGGGAGAGAACCAGTGACACTATGTTTTTGTTAACATCCATGGGCATTATTCTTTAGGCTTTCCCTTTGGTGTTGTGATGTGAATTGGTTAGTTTAAAGAAAATACATGTGAAGGGAAGAACTTACTTACATGACTATGGTCAACACTAATGTCTTGGTGAAGTGTTGGGTTTTTAGTCAGTGAGATGAGGAGTAAGCTGGCTGTCTCACAACCAACCACATAGGAAGGAGAAATTTTAACTAAGGGCAAAGGTTATGGGGTATTAGTGGGTCCCAAACAATTATGTCAGGCCTAAAAATGCATGCCATGGCAGCAACTATACAAGAAATCTGATGTGCATGTGTGTGTATTAATATACATACATGTACCTACATATATGCACATATAAAATCCCCAATGTGTGAACTTTCCAATCAATCACTATGGAAGCAATTTTTTTCTGTCCAATTAACCTCACTTATTCCCCTAAAACATGGATCTTATACCACTTGATGTAGGCTCACAAATCACTCATTAACACTAGCAATGCATTTATCTAATAAGCTCCAAAGTTGCAATCTGCATCTTGGGAACTATTGTTTTGCACAGGTCTATGTTTCCTCTATCCATTGGAGGCTTCAAAGTATCCTTTTTCCTTCATAAACTCTTCTTCACATATATTTTCAACAACATTGCCACTGTCTAGACACATAACTTACATTGACTAGGTGAAATAAGTTGCTGACTAATGTTGCATAGAGGTCACACTTTGGGCTGACAGTGTTTGACTAAAAACAAAGTTTTACTTCCCTAGAGAGAGTTAATCTCCTCTAGAGCTCTGTGGAAACCTCTTACAGTCTGTTGCTTAAGACAATTAACTTTGATAGAATGCTACGGTGCTGGATCAGTCCCCTTTTTCACCACATTGCTTGCTGCAACGATAAGGCTTCAACCCAAACTTTTTAATTGTAGTCAGGGAGAATCTAGTGTTCTAAATTAGCAGAAAAAAGCATGGCTAGATGCCAAAGACTTGCCTGTTAATTGCTGTCAATCGTGTGAGGTGGGGTGAATGCTTCCCCCATCATATAGTTTACATGTCCACAACTGAAGTGTTAGGATGCCTTTCCTGGATTGTAATGCCTGGGCATGCCAGATTATTGTGCACTAAGATGGTAGAACATTGCACCTGCTTCTGCCACTGTCTATGGTTATCCCCAATAAACCTCAGTTTAGCCAATCTTGAGTGTGGGCTGCTTGGTCACTCGTTGTCATTTGCTCAATATCTCAAACTTTGCCTCTTATACTGAAATGAACTCTTATGCTATTCTCAGAAAGGTAAAAAGATGTATATTTGGTTTAGTGTTTCATTTCCCTTACCCACAAACTTATAAAATATTAATAGTACATGATAAAATAGATGGCATCATATAGCACAGAAGAATAAAGTGCCATGACATATTTCAAATAATCAAAGTAACTAACTTACTCTTATAATCAAAAAGCATCCAATAACATTCATAGGGTACCTACTGTATCCATCAAGTGAATCCCCAAGGTGGTCATTGCCATTGTTTAAGAGAAAGTATTTTAAAATGATTGCTTTTTCTATGAGAGAATCATTTATGATACCTGACAGTTTATGGTATCCATTAAGTTTTATATTATTGAATGTGATTTTATCACATTTTGAGGGAATATTTGTTCTGAACATAGTGCCCAATTGTTCCTTTTAATGGTCATGTTTGCTTGGAATGCTGGTCATCAATTTCTTTAAGAAGAGTTATTGTTTTATATTACTTTTGCACACCATAATGCTTGATAGAAACTCAAATGTCAAAAATATTATAATACCACCTTGTACTTGCTTCAGCTATAGAATTAGCTATTTACTTAATTATGACTGTATTAGTCACAAAAATCTTCTATGATTCTTATATAACTCTTAAATGTGTAGTACAGTGGGCATCTTTTGTTCTTATAATGCAAGTTTTTTGTGTGTGTGACTATGTGGACAAACATAGTCTACCTAAACCAAGATACAAGTTTAATTATTGATCCTTGATACATATTTTAAATTTCATCAATTCTCATTTTCCCTCCTAACATTCTTCCCATTGGCTAACAGGAACCCTAAAAGAACACAAGCATGTAAGACCAATCATATGACACTTTTCTCTGGTCATCAACTCAATGGTCTATGACAGAAAAATCTACCATTTTAGCTGGACAGGCTCTGAATTCATGGCTTTTTAATTCTTCCATTATATACTAATCCAGCGTTTGAGTTAGTTTCTTCTCTAATATTTTCAGTGTATTGGGAAATTACTAATCCAAACTTCTGTTCTAATATTGCTGAGCCCATCTGTGTACTTCTCCAGAGTCCTATATTGTCTTGTTTTCCTTATACCCCACTTCATTTCATACTACACAATCCCATTTTCGCAGAGTTCCAGAGAGCCCACTTCTGCAGGTTAGGCTGCAATCACTCTTGCTTCCACACAGCACAGATGCTGAAGGCAGGAAGCATTCTGCTATTTTATCTCCATTGTAGAACCATTTGAAGACACAACTTTTTTTCTTTAAGCAAGAAGAAAAGTTGACCTAAATATACTTAATACAGAATGTAATAATTGACTTAATTAAAGTTGACATTATTTCCACATCTCATTCTTGGACACAAATGTGAACTCTTACCAATTTACAGATTAATTCTACAGAGACTTGAATGGGGTTGGATAGTTTAGGATGCATGTTTATATGGATGTACACATTTCCCAGAATACTTAGGCCCAGTGCCTGACAACACAAACCACCTAGACTCATAGACAAGTATATGGCACTCTTAAAAAGGAAAGCCTATTGCCCTTATCTGTCTTACCCCATCTCCTGGAGGATTAATTTTAAGTTAATGAAGAGTTACAATTTACTGCTCAGCTTTTATAATTCCCAAATTCTAAAGCACATGTACATATGACCAAAGGCTTTTGATCATGACCTTTCTGGAAGCAAAGCTGGCATTTAATTACACAGTGGGTTTAAAAGCCTCCAGGTTAACTTGTACTATTTCCTTTTGCACTGGATTATAGATGATCTGATTTACAGGGCACCTTTACTTAGAAGCTGTGGTAGAGTACTTTTTGCTTGCTCTATTAATTAAATTATATTCAAATGTTATTAAAGCATTACTTAAAGAACCCTATTGTTAAATAGTTAATAAAATAATCTATATAATGTATCTAATCTATATAATGTATCAGTTTCTTTAAAATATATTTGTGAAACCATATATTTTGCTTGATAAAACTTATTTTTTAATATAAAATCCATGAAAAACATTTTCTAATCTTTTCTCAAATACCAAATTATAAGATATAAGACTCTCAATATAAGACTTTCAAGAGAAAAATATTTTCTTTCTCCAATTTTTCACACATCTACCAGATTTACTTATTTTATTTTTGAAAACTCCTAATTTGGTCATCCTATTGCTGTAAATTCAGTTTTGCAATTAGCATAACATACAGACATTGCAGTATGGCATGCAATTTCTTTATATCGTGACATTATTTGATTTTTCTCACATAATTTTCCATCATTTTCTAAAAACAATCCATATTCTAGATTCCCTTTTATAGGCCTCTTTACTGTTCCCCAAATCAAAAATGTTGCATTTCTCTGTTTTTTTTTAATACTATCTTTTCTTCATGAAATGGACTCTACTTTTCCTATCTCAAAATTTTACTTTAATTAAAGATTCAGCTGAAGAGTCACTTTTTCTTTAAAGCTTTCTGTGTTTCTTAAGTATAAAATTATTTACTCTTTCCTCTAGCCAATTTGTATAGATATTCATTCTCCATTCATTTAAAACAATTTCTATCACCCATGCTATTTGGGCGATGGGGACACCTATAGTCAGGATTCAAGCATTATAAAAGTGGTCCATGTAACCTAAAACATTTGTACTTCCTTAGTATTTTGAAATAATAAAAAATTTCTTAAAATTGGAACACTATATCACCAGCGTCAGAATCACTTGATTATGTGAAAAATACAGGTTTCCGGACCCCACTCTGAAACTACACAACCAAAAAGTGGTGGCAAATACTGACCAAATTCCAAATAAGCACTCCAGGTCATTCTTATGTGCATTCAAGACTTGGAACTACTGCCTGTGATGATGGTGAGCCTCTTAAGGACAGAGTACTTGTTTTGTCCTTTAATTTACCTCTAGAGATAATAGGCTAGCAAAAGTAGTATCTAGGTATAATAATCTCTCAATATAACCTCTCTAAATGAAGAGGATTACAATGCCAAAATAACAATGTTATATAAGTCCCTTTTTAGTGCTCTGATAATAAAAAAAAATGTTCAGCAATAAGGGTGGAATTTGTTCTTATTAATTATAGTATTTATCAGTGATTTTCTAATCTATTTTTAGTTGTGAAGGCTTTGGAATTAAACAGAAACAGAGCACAGAGATTCACCACTTGGTTAGAACTCTCTTATTATTACTACACCATAGAATTCCTAGAACATCTTCGAACCCACATGGAAAACAATATATAGATACAAATATGAGTTGAGAACTCTAGAAAAGTAGAACTTTTAGTGAATCATCAAGTTTTGATTTAGTTCCCTGACACATTATATCTAATAAAAACTGAGGAAAAATAGTCCAAAATTTTTAGACCGTGTATTTGGGTATTTTAAAAACATGTTATTCAATTTCATATTGAGTAAGTTTGAGTGATTGTTCAACTGCAAACAGCGAATCTCAGCTATGTCTTTCATCCTCCCCAGACCTAGTGGTTATTCAACACCATTGTAGCCAGGCAACTTTCTAATGCCTGTAAGGGGGAGGAGTTTCTGCTAACACTAAGTTCAATTTGACAAAGAAGATTAACTGAGAAATAAGGAAGGATATGACTAGTTGATGGCTTCTACTGAAGTTTATCACTTCCTACACTTATTGTTTACTTTGTAATGATTTTTCTTCAAGGCATTGCTCGGATTGGTAAGTATGAGTTTAACTCTAAGATAGAAATACATACCACCTTCAACATACTGATTTTTTGAAAGTTTTAATGGTAGTTTTGTAAGTTGGATAATAGGCACAAAAAACAATTAAATGGAAGAAGTTAGTTCTAATATTCAATAGTAAATCAGAGAAATAATATTTAACAATAATTTATTGTCTGTTTCAAAGGAGCAAGAAGAATTATAATGTTCCTGATACAAAGAAAAGATTTTGAACCTCTCCAACACAAACAAATTATAAATATTTGGGGTAGTGGATATCTCAGTTACCTTGGTTTGACCATTACACATTGTATATATGTATACATTTAACAAATGGCTAACGTGCCTAAATTAGAAACATAAATGGGTAAATAATGAATATTCCAAGCAAAAGGGACACTGTAGGGGAAGAATCTTAGACAGTACTGAGTATGATCAAATGAGAGAGCAGAAAACTATTTCACTCAACAGATGTTTATGTTGAAAATCAGTGAGACACAATGTAAGAAATATGCACAAATCAAAATTGGGTAGATTTTTGAATAGAAGCTTAGATGGGGTATGAAATAGAAACAATATAGGGGCTCTCAAGGAGGTGGGATTTGTTTGATGTAGGGCTGAAATTGAAAGTGGAGACTGCAAATGTTAAGTCTCTTGTCTAAGGTTCTGTGATAATTTCCACTTACTCTTGTGCTGCACACCACGCCCCATGGGGAAGAATAGGAATGTAGTGAAGGAATGTACGGTATATTAAACCCAAGAAGATTTGAACATATCTTCCAATCATACAAGGTGAAAGGTGTAACATCTTTCCTTACCCATCATAAGTGTCACAGCTGGCACTCCTATAACAAAAGACAGGTTAATAGGAGAAAAACATAACATATTTATTTAATTAAAGTTTTACATGATATAGAAACTTAAGAAACAAGGATCCATATGTTTGTCAGCCATTATTCTGTCTTCTTTTGGGAAGTTTTGTTCATGTCCTTTGCCCACTTTTTGATAGGGTTGTTTGATTTTTCCTTGCTGAATTTCCTGAGTTCTAAATAGATTCTAGTTATCATGCGTTTATTGGATGTGTAGCTTGCGAAAATTTTCTCCTATTCTGTGAGTTGTCTGTCTGCTCTCTTGACAGTTTCTTTGGCTGTGCAGAAGCTTTTAAATTTGATCATGTCCCATTTATTTATTTTTGTTGCTGCTGTGATTGTCTTTGGGGTCTTCTTCATAAATTATTTGCCTAGGCCAATGTCTAGAAGAGTATTTCCAACGTTTTCCTCTAGAATTTTAATAGTTTCACACCTAAGGTTCAAGTCCTGTTACCCAGCCTGAGTTGATTTTTGTGAGAGGTGAAAGGTGTGGGTCCTGTTTCAGTCTTCTACATGTGGCTATCTCTAATCATCAGGGAAATGAAAATCAAAACCACAAGGAGATATCACTTATCTCCAGTGAGAATGGCCTTTATTAACAAGTCTCAAAACAATAAATGGTGGCATGGATGTGGAGAGATAGGAACACTCCTACATTGCTGATGGGACTGCAAACTAGTTCAACCTCTGTGAAAGCAATATGAAGATACTTTAAAGTGATACAAGTGGATCTACCATTTGATTCAGCAATCCTATTACTGTACATCTACCCAAAAGAACAAAAGTCACTCTATGAAAAAGACACCTGCACTTGAATGTTTATAGCAGCACAATTCACAATCGCAAAGATGTGGAAACAACCAAAGTGCCCATTAATACATGAGTGGATTAATAAAATGTGGTATATGTATACCATAGAGTACTATTCAGCTATAAGAAATAATGGTGATATAGCACCTCTTGTATTATCCTGGATAGAGCTGCAACCCATTCTACTAAGTGAGGTATCCCAAGAATGGAAAAATAAGCACCACATGTACTCATCAGCAAATTGGTATTAACTGATCAATACCTAAATGGACATATAGGAATAACATCTATTGGGTGTCGGGAAGGTGAGTGGGGGAGGGAATGGGTATATACATACATAATGAGTGTGATGCGCACCAACTGGGGGATGGAAAAGCTTGAAGCTCTGACTCGAGGGGGAGGGGGAAAGGGAAATATATGTAACCTTAACATTTGTACCCCCATAATATGCTGGAAGAAAAAATAAAATAAAACAATAAAAAATTAAAAATTATAAAAAAAAGAAATTAGGATCCAAAGACCCAGAGAAAACTGCCCATTTTTATGTTTAGATTTAATGAAGAATCGACAGCTGTATAGAAATGTGATTGGGCAGGACCCCTCTGGAATAAGGGTCTTTAAATGAGAAGGGAAAAGGGAGAGAGTGACCTTTCTAAATTTTTGGTTTGCCTCAGGAGGGAGGAGTTTTAGTTTCTATGACCAGCCATAGGGAGAGGAATTCTAGTTTCTATGACTCACTTCGGGGAAGAAAGAGCAACAGGAGGTAAGAGAACAGGAGAAGTTCAAAGACACCTTGTTTCTGAAGTTCACTCAGTCGTCTTCAGTTCAAAGTACTCAGCAGGCCAAAGTGCCAGACTTTTGGGTGTTTATTTTGAGCCCAAACACAACACTTAAGACATTTTTGACCTTTGGAAAAAAGAAAGGAATGAATGAAGGAAGAAAAGAAGGAAAGAAAATGGGAAGGGGAGAAAAAAAAACATTTTTACTCTAGTAACCAAAAAATAATCTCTTCTTCTATCTCACTTGTGCTTATTTTGTTTAAACCACATTAGCTTTATCTCATTTATTCAAAAAATATATTCTACACCTCATTCAGGGCTTTCAATTACATTGGTGTCTTGGTTTGGAATCCTCTTAATACTCTTCTCTTCAACTGGATTATGTTTATGTCCTCAGAATATTTAGCTTCTTTAAAAAGCATGGCTTGTGTTTCCAAATCTTATTCCTTTATATGATCTCAATGTACCATGTACACTTTTATTCATACTACTCATCACAATTATAACTTTTAAATAAGCTTATCTTTCCATCCATAAGCAAGAAGGTAAATAAAAATTAAATGTTGGTATCCTTTACTGCCCAGCAAAGCTCCTCAAACTTCTACTAGGGAATAATTTAACATGCCACAGAACTTTGCACCCTAAAGACAGACTATGCAATTAATATTCCTAAAATAAAAATCTAAATACCAAAATAATATTCAAAATAGTATATCCTTTGACAATGTTGTCCCTGTACTACCTGGATCAGGATTACCTACAGTTCTTTATAAAATATAGATACCTCCATTCTACCACAAACTTACTTTATGACATTCTTGAGGGGAGGGAAAAAAATACCTTTTTAGTGGAAATATTACAGGTGATCCTTATATTTGCAATGCTTCAGAATAGAACAATTGTTTGTGATGTTTAAGAATAGACCAATTAGGAAATGTATGATGTAACACATTATAAACAACTATTAGTCCAGGAAAACTTGAATACCCAAATTTCTCACAAATTATTCTACCAAATAATGGAAATAATGTGGAATGATGAAAAATGAAATTACTGGAGCTCCTTTAGAGGATACTATCATGGCATAAGTAGATGTATTGTGGTAGAAGAGAGGCTATAAAATATTGATGGACTATTGACTAGAGGTGGCAGAGGAAGGTAAAAACAAATTATCTGAAAGCACAAAGAAGCTGCCTGTCGCCATGGAATGGAAAAGAGCTTCAATATTAACAACATTAATGAGTAATCATTGTCTGAAATACATTTTCCTTATTATCATATCAGAATTATCTTCATTTCAACTTCAGAGAAACAAAAGACAATTTTTGCTTCCATAATTATATATTCTACAGCAAAGTAACAGTTCACTTTGGCAAGATGATTCCAAATATAGATATTGTGATTGTTACAAGCCAAAGGACTGTGGCTATCTTCATGAGCTAGTACAACAGTTGAGCTGTTTGGGGTTCATTTGTTATGGGTCTGAATTCCAAGTGATTAAAAAGTTTTACCTGCTCAAATATTGTTCATGCCTAAAAATAATGTTGATAGAATTTAAACATTTCCATTCTAGCTTCCCACACCTTATTAGAAAAAATTTACTTTGCCATGAAAATTGGAAACAAGGCAAATTTATGGTTTTCAACTTAAAGTAATATTCTAGAGTGCCCAACATTCATTTTCATAGCATTTGAGCTCAAAAAAAGAAAATAAAAGAAAGAAAGGAAGGAAGGAAGGAAGGAAGGAAGGAAGGAAGGAAGGAAGGAAGGAAGGAAGGAAGGAAGGAAGGAAGGAAGGAAGGGAGGGAGAGAGGTGTATCAGAAAAAAAAAAAGATGTGTGCATTTGTATGCACATTATTTCTCTTCCTGGAAGTCCTTTTCTCTACTTCCCTAACCCACAAAATATCTTTTCCTCAAATACTATGTGTCCAATTAAATTTGTCATTACTCTAAAATTCTCCTTTCTTTCTTGAAATCGCACTTACTTGAAGTTGTTTTTTTTCTTTGTGTGTGTGTGTGTGTATGTGTGTTTATAACACAGTTTATATATTTCTATTCAAACTTTAAGAAGAAAGTTTAAAAGAAAGAAGGTTTTAAGAGCATGTAAATCTTTCTCAATGGTCTTTGATATCTAAAGATCAGGAACATTGCATAAGTCATGTTTCTGGCTTCATGTCCTTGCTGGGGCTCAGGAAGAGATACTCCAAATTATGACATTTTTGGATGCTAAATTGAAGAAGACTCAAGGTCTCTCTGACCTCCTCCTTAGCTCATCCTGTTTCTCAATCTTCTGTTTCTCCCAAAACATAGCATGAAGTTCTCTAATATTCCCTTATCTGCTTAAAGTCTGGACACATCAAAAAAGAAAACACAATTCCCTCTGGTCCCTTCGTTGAGTTTTCATTTTCTCAATTCATACTGCAAGAAGAAAGACCAAAGTCTTTCTAGACACATCTAGACAGATTTTGTCACAAATGATTGTCTGCTGTGAGAACCCAACAGACTGTGTCCCAGGTCATTATGTGTTCTTCAACCCCATGAAATCACCCTAAATGTTATTTACTACCCTCCTAAAATCATCCATACTTTGCTATATCTTTTCCTCTAAGAAGAAGGATATATAACCATTTGTGCCCCATTGCATGGTGGGATAATTATTCTGTGTTAATAAATCTGTATCCCATTTTTCCTATTAATCTGACTATTATCAGTGTAGTTTCAGTGAACCTTCAGAGGCTGAAGGGAAAGTTTTCCCTTGTCTGTTATAGCCCTATATTGTGAAACTGAGAAGGTTCAGTATCTGGCTCAACATCATGATAAAACAGATATTCAGTAAAAGTTAATTTAAAAAATTTTCAACATTCACAGGTTTCCCAAAAAAAAAAATAAAAAATAAAAAAAATAAAAAATTTGTAAAATACTTGATACAAGTGGACCAAGGCAAGTTAATTACTGTTATAATAGCAAAGAATCTAAGATTGGGTGAGATTAAATAATTATATATTTAGCCTGGATACCTGATTACATTTACATCTTACTCTACCATCTCCTACAATTTTCTGATTTAAAACATTCCAGTATCTATGCAGAGGTTTCAATAAAAGTGCTGCATTTCATGTTTTGACCCAAATCTTTGAATTGAACATTAACCTCATAGAAAACTATATAATTTGGTGAGAAATTATATCCTAAAATTTATACATAGTCAATGCCTAATAAACTCAAGTTTTTCTTTTCTTTTCTTTTTTTTTTTTTGAAGATAGAATCTTGCTCTGTTTCCCAGGCTGATTGGAATGCAGTGGTGCAATCATAGTTACCTACCTCAGCCTCTAGAGTAGTGGAGACTACTTATAGGCATGTGCCACCAAGCCTGGCTAAAGATGCAAAGCTTTTTAAAATTGCAATTTTGCAATAGAATTTAAAATAAAATTTACATAGTTCGTTGACATTGTTATCACAATTTGAATTATGTTTTCCATATGCCCTAAATTAGGCATATGCAAAACATAATTGTTTAGGGTGTATGAAAAACATAATCGTGAAAATGATGAAATTAAAATAATAATTTGTATTAAAATCTCATTACTAGAAAATATTGACCAAAAGATTTATTACAGGACACCCAATGTTTAAAGAATAGAAATTTGTGGTTTGCTTACTAATATCATAAGCCAAATATCCCAAATCATATCAATGATTTCAAAAAAGCAAATTTGCATTCTGCAAAATTCACAGGTTCTTATTTCTGGAAGTCATATATGAGAACAACAAAATGATAAAAAGTGAAGTGACTAGACATGTTGTATTCAACTCCTTTTATATCAAATTATATATATTAAAGACATACTTCTAATTTTCCCTATGATGATATTTATATAATCTATTCTTTAACATATCTGTGTGTGCATTAATGTACAAATACATATAGATACTTATAGATTTAGACAGATTCAACTTCCTTAAACAATACAGTTCATTAATTTTTTTGCCATGTAACCTCTCTAATTCTTTATAAAAATTATCTCTGTTTTTTCAGTTGCAAATATATTGAGACTTAAATAAGATCTTCATTTTAGAGGAATACTGCCCCATAGTTGCTGGCCAAAAAGAATGGAACAAACATATCTTCCTAAGTTCCCCCAGTTTATAACCATTAGATCATACTTCTCAATATTCAATCATGTTTTGCTCCACAACTACCCACTTCTTTCCTGAGATTTAGTATAACAATATTGCTTCCTTTCTCGTTTTCCCTAGGCCTTTGAGTTTTTATTTTTGAAGGCTCCCATGTCATGTAGAACCTTGATTAAATAAATTCGTTATGCATTTCTCATTATTCTCTCTTTTGTTACAGGGGTATCATCCATAACCCTTGGAATGAGTGAGCAAAAGGTATTCCTTTTCCTGTGTTATTTCTGTAATGTCACATATCTTTTTGCAAATACTACAAAGTGAATGAGTACTATTTTGGAAAGAGAAGCATAAATATCAGGGAAAAGAGGTCCATGAGCAAAGCCAGTCTAGAGGAAAGTCATAGCTGTCACTGGACAAAAGGAGGAATTATTTTGATTTGATTCATGAATAAAGGGGAGCCAGATGAGAGTGACAATGACAATATTTAGCAAGAAATAATTTGGGGACTCCCTTGCAAAATACTACATGGGAAGGACCAGCGAAGTGTATTTGTGTGACTAAGGGAGAAATTGATCAAGGTCTAAATTACTTTGTGTAATATAAGAAAAATAATAATTGGCTAGATTTTAATTAGAGAAAAGAGAACATAGTATTGGTGGCTGTGCACATTCAAACAACAGATCTTTATTGCCCCAGCCCTATTCCCCCTATCCTATGATTCCGAGTCAATGCTGGATTGGAAAATTAGAAAACTCTTGATGTAGATCTTTGAACATAACTAAAGAATATTACACAGGTGAACATGCTTGGAAAGACACTTTGGAAGAATGCTTTCCAAGCACTAGGTGAAAGTTAAAATTTGTAGAAGAACATCCTTGTGAAGTTATACTAAAGGAATTTTGAACACATGGACAGAAATATAAACCTGTTTTTAAAAACTTCTAAAAAAATCTTTAAAATGCAGAATGAAAAACAAGTGACTTCTAGATTCTAGGCAATTTTTAGGCTTTGTTTATTTTCTATAACCACAGTAGAGAACAAAATGTGTCAGTACTTTTAGCAATTTTCTGCCTCCCTGTTGTTCCCTCTGTTAATTTTTTTCTTTTCATCTTTATTCCTATTATGGAGATTTTTTTTACCAATATAATTGAAGGACATAGAAAAGTACTTGGAATATAATAGTTGCTTTATGTATACTGTTGAATGTGAACAGGTTTTAACGATTCCTTTACATCAGAATTATATCTACCAAAATAGATAAGATTTCTTGTCTCTTGTCATTATAGAAAAGCCCACCATAAAAGCTGGAATTTGAATTCATCATAAAAGTTATTCTAAATTACATCTTAATCAATGAAACGACAGAGTCAATAGAAAGCAATTCAGTAGCCTCTGAATTTGTATACTTTATATTAATACATATATTCTTTTATTTCATCAGTGATATGTTATAGTTAATACTTAAAAGGGAACCTCCGTCTATTAAATTTCTTACCCCTAGATACCATAATACACATCTTGCTTTTTCAAATGCCTCATCCAAGTGCTTGGATCTCCCAGGTAGTTGCCTTCCTTAGGGGAACATGACTAAGAAAAACACTGTCCCCAAAAGACAATGTCCACAATAATTAATGAAACCATCAAGAGCAAATGAGGAAAATCAGTGCATTCCTTTGCCATAAAATATTGAGACCATCAAAAATCACCAGATATGTGAGTAAAAACTAAAACAACAGAAAAGAAGATTAACAATATTAATGTTAGAGAAATGATATAATTTAGGAGAAACCCTAAATTAACCCTAAAAACTATTAAGGGGAAAAAGAAGAAAACAGAAGACTTCTTAGTTTACATAATTTCTAGAGTACATCATATGATAGACAAGAGTATTTTTATCTGACTCTCCCTTTGATATACTGTTTTCTAATAGTTTATTATAATAGTTTCTAATAGTTTATCTGTATTACTTTCTGAACTGATTGGGCCTCCTTTGTCTCATATTTTTTACTCTTGATTTCTCTATTTTTTATAATTGTGCTTTAATTAGATTTTTCTTGAATTTATCTTACAGTCCTTAATAAATCGTATTCTTGTCCAAGTAAATAATCAAGATTTTTTAAAAACACTTTCAAGAACTTTCTTGATCTCTGGTTAATTTTTGTTTCTTTATATAAATATGTTCTTGGTTTATACATGAAATATTATGCTGATTTTACTCTTGAAAGTTCCTAGGACTTCTATTGTTTTTCCTTTTAAATTTTATCTTTCTCAAATTAACTATATTTCTACAAATATTATTTTTTAAATTTATCTTATCTTCTAATTAACTTTCTTTAGTTCTCACGAATCTGGTGATTTTTTGATGATTTATTTATATTTTATATTAGAAGATCACATGGACTTCCTTTGGTGGCTCTTGAAGTTTTCCTCCTCTACTATGGATGTCAGTGTTTTGTCAGGCATCCTTTCCCCTGAGCAGGAAATCTGCATGGGAGATATGTGTACATAGGTAAGGTGTGGTGACTAGCAGGATTTGGTTGAGTACAGTTAAGACGGAATGTGGCCATTAGACTAAGGAGCCCCTAAATGTGAAATTGAGAAGGGATTCTTATTTTCTAGTGTCAGAAACTCCTTTCCCCTCATGAACTCTCCCAACCATACCCTTTCCTAGCAACTCAAAGTCACTCTCCTTGAAATTTAACCTATCTCTCTTCAATCAAGAATTCTTTTGATGCAAACCTTCAGTCTCTATAGGATTGTACCTATGAGAACAGCCATCTCCTCAGCTGTAAATCTTGCATATATCTTTGGGATTTTAACTAACTCCACATGTTTAATTTCTCAATATTTCCATTACATTTCCTCTTTCTGTAATGCATTAAACTCTAATCTGCAATGGAACCCTATTCTTGTTCTGATCATAGTTTTGTTATTAATTTTATATTAGCATATGTAAACTAAAAATATTCTGGGTTTAGTTTTATAAATTATTAATCATACAAAGAAAAAATTAATGTCAGGACAGGTGGAGAGTAGCAAAACACTATAAAGTTGTACAAGGAATAAAGACAACTAACAAAAGAGCAATGTAAAACAGATAATCATGGCCAAAGCAGAACTGTTGATTTTTCACTTTTTCTCATAGAAAAGAACAATTAGAGGTATATACCAGAACTTTGTTGGATATTGGTTTAGATTTCCTGTCTGTAAAGTTATTCTTAAGTTAATTAGACAGTTAAATCTTAATTTTTCTTATTCTAGATTGTTGGTATTGTTTTTTGCTTGTTTCTAAGTTAAACTTTCAATGTCTTTGTAAAGTACTGAATTAAAGAATTCCTTAAAGACTAGATTTAGATTGACCATATGGATAGTCTGACTGTGATTTTTTCCTGAATCTTAAAGATTCTTATGAACAGAATGAAAAAATAAGTAAGAAATATTCCTTATAGAATGCTATATTAACAAACTTAGTTCCATCTTGGTAAGTATCACTTTACAGAAATATTTTGTAAAATTTCTTGGAAAGGTTTAGTATATAATCAGCCATCATTCATTCATTCATTCATTTTTTCATTTTTAAGTATAATAAAAGTTTATAGTTACAAAATAAAATTATCCTAAACTTAATATACAATGGAAAAATATCATAATATCTCTGATTTATATTACTTTATTTACCATTTTAACGACTAGAAGTAATTACCTCTTTTTTTGTATCTTTCTCATATTACATATAGATTTCAAATTATATTTCATGTCACTTTAAAACAGATTAATAAAGTTGAACTGTCATTGAATAAAGTAGATTCAGTGTATCAAATAGTTAATAGCAATCAAAAAAGTGTTTGCTAAGAAATCAAAGCAATAAATATAAATGGTATTGAAAAATAGGTAGAGAGTGATGCTAATATAACAATATGAGCAAAGAGAAGAAGCTATGAGTACTATGTAATAATTGGGAATAGTCATTAATTGGGTGTGGCATATTTACAGAGTACAAGAAGATTGTAAGTACTTTGTACCTTATTCTTAGATTGCCAGAACTGGTAATTAATTCTTTTTGAGATTACTCCTTTATCTGACAGTCAGTATTGATATTTGTCTTCAAGCTTACTTCCTGTATTCAGCAATAATCCCTACAAAATTCAAATAGTCACATATTTATTATATTAATCATCTACTATAGGCAAAAGAGAAAAAAGACTGTAAAGTTGATCTTAGAAAATTTAGAGTCCAGTGTTTGATACAGAAATGAATCATGACTTTTTTATAATATGTCTAATGTTTCAATGTATAGAAGTACAAAATGCTATGAGCTCTCCAAAGAAAGCCCTTTTCAGACTTAAGGAGTTACATAAGGCTTCAGAAAAGAAGTAAGACCAAACTTGATTCCTAAGAAGTGATTGGGTATTATCCAGTTTGAGATGTATGTTGTGGAGGCCAGAGTGACTATTCAGATGAAATAATTGTTAGGAAGTAGAGACATGAGAGTAAAATTACACATTTAGGTAAATGCATTTACATGTATTACATGATGGGAATCGAAAGTTTCTGAGACTATAATGGGAATGAGAGGGAGAGATGTAACTAAAAGTTGAATCTAAAAAGGTAAGAAAAAAAAAAGAGTATAAAAACATCTCCTATGCTATATCAAGAAATGAATACTTTTTTCTTGAGAGAAATTGAAATCCCATTAAATATGTTTTGAAAAATGTAGTAGTTATATTTAAATATTTTTGAAAGATACTGTGTCTCTCTTATCCAGAAATTTTAAAGTTGAACTGTACTTGAAAGAAGAATACCAACTATGAGTCTCTTACTGTAATCCAAGTGGAAGATAATATTGGACTGAACAAAGATAATGACAGTGAGATGGAAAGAAGGAGGAGAAGAAGAAGAAGAAGGAGGAGGAGGAGGAAGAAGAAGTCAGTAGGCCCTAATGATTAATTCAGTATGGTTTCAGGAGGGGGAGAACTTTCTCAAGTTCTCAAGTATTATCCTTTCTTGTGGATCTTTCTTGTGTTTTGAGCCCCAAAGCATGCCTGATGCATAGTGGGCTTTAATACATATGTTGCTGAATGAATGAATGAAACATTTAATTTAGTCTGTTTTCCTGGTGGTGGTAGTAACGGGGACTGGATAAAAAAGAAGGACATGTCCAAGATATCTGCATTAGTTTCTGCTTCTGTTTATGTGGTGGATTGTGTTTATTGATTTGCATATGTCGAATCATCCTTGTATCCCTGGGATGAAATCCACTTGATTATGGTGAATTGTCTTTTTAATATACTGTTGAATTTGGGTTGCTAGAATTTTTTTTTTTTTGAGGATTTTTGCATCTACGTTCATAAGGGTTATTCATCTGTAGTTTTCTTTTTTGTGTGTGTCCTTTTCTGGCTTTGGTAGCAAGGTGATACTTGCTCCATGATACAAATTTGAGAGGATTTCCTCCTTGTTGGTGTCATGAAAGAATTTCTGTAGGATAGATATCAATCCTCTTTGTAGATCTGGTAGAATTTGTGAATCCATCTGGTCTGGGGCTATTTTGTTGCTGTTTGGGGGAAATTTTTTTCACTGCTTAAATTCACTGCTTGTTATGGGACAGATTATCTCCATAGATGCAGAAAAATATTCAGTAAAATTCAGCACCCTTTCATGATAAAAACCCTCAGCAAACTGGGAATGAAGAAACATTCCTTGTAAAATTATAAAACCCATTTATGGCAAACTCACAGCTAACGTTATGCAGAATGGGGAGAAGATGAATGCATTTCTTCTGAGATCTGAAACAAGACAAGGATGCCCATGGTCACTACTTCTATTCAACATAGTACTAGAAGTTCTAGCGAGAGCAATCAAGAAAGAGAAAGAAATAAAGGGCATCCAAATAGAGAAAGAGGAGATCAAAATATCCTTGTGTGCTTATAATATGATTTTGTATATATAAAATGCTTAAGATTCCACCAAAAGATTTCTAGAATTGATAAATAAATTCAACAGAGGCTGGGCGCAGTGGCTCACGCCTGTAATCCTAGCACTCTGAGAGGCCAAGGTGGGTGGATTGCTCGAGGTCAGGAGTTTGAAACCAGCCTGAGCAACAGGGAGACCCCATCTCTACCAAAAATAGAAAGTAATTAATTGGCCAACTAATATATATAAAAAAAATTAGCCGGGCATGATGGCACATGCCTGTAGTCCCAGCTACTTGGGAGGATGAGGCAGGAGGATTGCTTGAGCCCAGGAGTTTGAGGTTGATATGAGCTAGGCTGATGCCATGGCACTCTAGCCTTGGGCAACAAAGTGACTCTGTCTCAAAAAAAAAAAAGAAAAAGAAAAAAAATTCAACATAGTCTTAGGTTACACAAATCAGTATCACTTCTATGTACTAATTACAGTTAATCTGAGAGTCAAATCAAGAACTCAATACCATTCCTAGTAACCATAAAGAAAATAAAATATCTAGGGATATACTAAACCAAGGAGATGAAAGATCTCTACAAGGGGAACTACAAAATATGAATGAATGAAATCCTAGATGAAACAAACAAATGGAAAAATATCCCTTGCTTATGGATTGGAAGAATCAACATCTTTAAAATGTCCATAATGACCAAAGCAATTTACAGATTCAATGCAATCTCTGTCACAATATGAATGTCATATTTCACAGATCTAGAAAAAATAATTCTAAGCTTCATTTGGAACCAAAAAAGCTTGAATAGCCAAAGCTATCTTAAGCAAATGTATAAATCTGGAAGCATCACATTACCTCACTTCAAATTATACTACAAGGCTATAGTAACCAAAACAGCATGGTACTGAAATAAAAGTAAAGATATAGACCAATGGAATAAAATAGAGAACACAGAAATAAAACCATACAGCCATGATCAACTTTTCTTCAACAAAGCAGACAAAAACATACTGGGGAAAGAATACTCTATTCAATAAATGGTGCTGGAAAAATTGGATAGTCACATGCAGAAGAATGAAACAGGAGCTCTATCTCTCACCATATAAATAAAATAATCCAAATATATAAAAGAATTAAATGTAAGGCATGAAAGAAAAAAAATTCTAGAATAAAACACTGGAAAAACTCCTCTAGACGTTAGCCTAGGCAAAGAATTTATGACTAAGATATCAAAGGCCAATCCACAAACAACAAAAAAATTAAAAAATTGACTTAATGATATTTAAAACTTCTACACAGCAAAGAAAATAATCAAGAGAGTGAATACATAACCTATAGAATGGGAAAAAATAGTCACAAACTATATACCTGACAAATTTCAAGAATCTACAAAGAACTCAAGCAAATCACCAAGAAAAAAACAAAAAACAAAAAAACAAAAAACAACTCCATACAAAAGTGAGCAAAAGATATGAACAGAAGCTTTTCCAAAGAAGATAGACAAATGGCCAAAAAACATATGAAAAAAATTCTCATACTAATCACCAGGGAAATGCAAATTAAAACTACAGTGGGTTGCTATGGCACGAGGATGGGATGGATATTCCTTGCTGAGCAACCTGCCCTAATCCAACAGCACAACTTTCCACATGTCACTGAACTATACAAAAACTTACTATGAAAAGGTGGTTTGGGTTAGAATCACCTTGAGAGAAGCAAACACATCTGACCAAAATTTAATCTGTCAATAAACCAAGTCCTGCAATCTAGGCTGTTTTGTTAAGATAATCTTTTCTTTAGGTCTGCTAAGAATTTTGTGATCCCCAGAAAGAAATAAAAATAATAATACTGAAACCCTGAGAGTGTATCAAAATAAGCATAGAAAAACAAGCACAAAAATAAAAAAAGTCATCAAAACCACGATACTGATGCTTTAAAGATTTAAATGAAACTATAGCAATGAATTCTGTAATCTTTGTTTTTATATATTTGTGAATTAAGGTTTTGAAGTATTTAAAAGGATTAGCCATTCTAAATATATAATTGCAGTTAGTTTATATTGTTTAAATGATTTTTTAAATAAATTTTTAATCAATATTTGAAGACTCCAAGAAAAATTGGTTTTCAGTTTTTGGTATTAGATTTATGAGCTTAATAAACTGAGCAATAAACAAAGGGGAAAAATAACACAATGAGATACCACCTTACCCTATCAGAATGGCCGTGACTAAAAAGTCCAAAAACAATAGATGCTACTTAAACACAGAGAAAAAGGAACACTAATACACTTTTGGTGGGACTAATAATTGGTATAACCTCTATGGACAACAGTATGGAGATTCCTCAAAGAACTAAACATAGACCTACCATTTGATCCAGCAATCCCACTCCTAGGTATTTGCTAAAAGGAAAAAAAAAAGATATTTTATAAAAGAGACACTTTCACTTGAATGTCTATTGTAGCACAATTCATAATTGCAAAAATGTGAAATCAACCCAAGTGCCCATCAATACATGAGTGGATTAATGAAATGCGGTATATATAATACATAACATGGAGTACTACTCAGCCATATAAAGGAATGAAATAATGTCTTTTGCAGTAACTTGAATGGAACTAGAGACTATTATTCTAAGAGAAGTATTTCAGGCAAACACTACATGTTTTCATTTACAGGTGGGAGCTAAATGATAGTTACACACAGGCTCAAAGAGATATAAAGGACATTGGAAACCAAGAAGGGAAAGTGGGAAATATAATAAAATATTATATTTATTTATCAATAAAAATACATTTATTTTATAGGGATCAAATATAACCTATTGGGGAGAGTAAACACTATTCTGGTGACAGGTACACTAATAGCCCTGACTTAAGCATTATACAATGTATCCATGAAAAAAATTGTACCCCCTTAACATTTTGGAAAAAAAAATCACAGAGCAAAAAATATCTGCATTGGTGAAGTCATTAACCAAGGCAAAAAGTTCAGTTTGAACTGGTTGAATTGGAGCTGCCTCTGGAGCATCCAATTTGATAGTTTTCCGAGGCAGTTAATTACATATGTTTGGAAATTGAGAGTGATTAGAACTGCCAATATAGATCTTAAAGACAGCAACACATAAAAGCTTACTGAACAAACTGATAAGTTTGCCCTGGGAGAATGCGTAAAGTGAGAACAAAAATATGTTTGTGAAAAACCATGAAGAACAATAGTGTTGGTGAGATGGAAGAAGAAACTGAATCCAAAAAGGAGACTTATCAGAGGCAGCTAGGAAGAGACGAGAAATCTCCAGAAGATGCAGGTCACAGAAACCAATAACAAGAGCAGTAAATATAATCAAAGTTAGTAGAAGTCACATAAGTAATAATAACTGAAAATTGTCCATGGAAGTCATAACCTGGGAATCATTATAACTTGGCAATTAAATACTTACAATAAAGTGGTAAAAAAAGAGAAATCACATTGAAACGTGTAGCAGAGGGAATGGAGAAGGCGAGTTACAGGTTATCTAACCCACGTCTCTTTCTTTATTTACCCCATAGACATCTTGTAAGAATCATTTAAATCCTATGTTCTCCTTTCCCTTCCTCTTACTATTCTGTACATGTTTCTCTTTCCTTTTTGAACTGCTATAAAATTTATGTCTTATTTAAACACCATAAGAGTATCAGCCAGGAATTGTAATTTTAAGCAGCAGTCTATGACTCTTTTTTAACCAGAAAAAGAGAATTTATTATAAGAAAAAAGTTAGGAAGACTGGCATATGAGAATGAGATAAAGAGATAAAACCAAGAGATGTAAAATGGAAAGAATGATAGCCAAACTCTATTCAGCAAAGAGACTTCTCACTGCTAAATACTTGGCACAGCCTCTACCACCTGTACCTCTTTGCCTAGATTCCTTTATTGATGCCACTGCCACAGTTGCCCCTAGAAACATTACCCTTTCTACAACCTGTTCAAGCACAGATCCAAATTCAAAATTCCTAGACTCCCTTTCCACCTCCACCTACCTCCTCCCACCATTGGTTAGGCTCAGGTCTTAGAACACAGTCCTAGCTTCTAGGGAGCTGGGAAAGAAAGTGGCATTTTCAGCTTCTATACTGGGCAGCATATTCTGCCTTCCACTGAGTATCAAACTGAAGATATTATAGAAAATTCCCCAAAAGTAGGATAGATAACCAAAACAAGAATATCAGTCACAATAATAATTAACTTTTTTTTTTTTCAGGAAAAATTTGTCGTCTACAGAAGTAGGTTGTAAACTCTTTGGACATACTAAATTTTGGTCTAGGTTTCTTATCCCCCACTTGAACTAGCACAATTCTTACTGTGGTTAATAACATTATTAACCACATTCTTTACCCCTTCATTGTTCCTATTCTTTTCTGGGTGACTTTTCAGTTTCTCCCATTAAGGAACAGAGTATATTTCCCTGACCCTTGTCTTTGGATATTATCTTGTGTATCATTTAGCCAATAGGATTAAACTGAAGCAAGTCTGTGCAAGTTTGAAGCCTGGGCTTTAAGAGGCCCTGTGATTTGCTACTTGTGTCTTGTGTTCCTGTCATTGCTATGAAAGCAACATGCTTGGACTAAACATTGGCCCTAGGTGGGGAAGAAACTTGCTCAGTACAGAGACAAGCTGCAAAACACTAGCCCCACCTAGATCATTAAATCCAAATGAGCTAACTAATCCAAGTGAGCGAAGTAAATACCTGTTGTATGCTGGTGAGTTTTAATAGAGTTTGTTGTGCAGAAGTAACTAAGTGATATACACGTTAGAGACTTTTTTCTATATTATAAAAGGTCACATAAAAATAGTAATGTTTCAGGTATAAGTTTTTCGGTGAAATAAAGGAGAATATGTTCTCTTGTATATATCACCTTCCAAAATCCTTTTATAAAGTCATTTTATCTCTATTGAGTATTTCTGTCTAGATGTCTTTTTATACAGAAAACTTAAAAGGTTCTCTCTTTATGTGTTAACTTAATCCTTCCAAGCTCAGCATTCCTGTCACATACTCAATTTTAAGGGTAGCAGCTCAAGGTTATCATTGAGTGAGCCAAATAAAAGGAAAAAAGAGTACCAAGTTTGGACTTGTACATCCATCCAGCTGTATAAAAGAATAATATTGAATTAAATCATAAAGATCTTTTGCTCAAAGTCACATGAATAAGGTTATACACCCTGTGGGGCCCTTTGGGATACCATACCTTGATAACTATTGTATAAAGTGACAAAGCAGAGCCCTTTACAAGAAAAACAATGATGAAAAAAAGAAGTCTAAATTTAAATCATATCACTTTCCTTTATCCTCATAAAAATTCATTTTAGGTATACAGATATGCATGCAGACACATAGTAACTTTTAACAATTAGTGCATATTTGATAATTTAATATTTAAAAAGAGAGAAGAAGTAACATCAAGGGAAATGTGCTAAAAATATTAGGTTACACAAAAAATTTAAAATGTTAAAATAGAAATGTCAAAGATAAAAATGAGTAGTGCTATTGTTATACGTTCAGTTTATTGTAGGGAGATAATGTGTTTTACACCCTACATAATATATAATTGGAACTGGGATTGTTATGTAATTAAGATGCACGCTGCTTTCCATTATAATCCCCGCCCACTAGAGAGATGACAGATGGGTAATTTCAAACTTTTAGCTGCAGAGAGGGAATGGGCTTATTGCTTCATCTGTCAGGTAAGCCACTTTGCAGTTATCTCTGACTTCATTAAAGCTTTCCTGTCTTAGAAGATATACATTTCAATATGGAAAATAGGTTGTTTGGGAATATTTATGCTTGACCTCTCTCATTGCTTCAGCTGTCCTATGTCAAATTTCTACTCAGAACTCTCTACAAAGTCAATGATAAATTTGGCAGTATTCCTGCAATCCTCAGAAACAAGGTAATTAGACCTGGAAATTCAATCATCTCTACATATCTAAACATTTTCTTTTCTTCCAGGCTGACACTAAACAAAGTACAAATTAGATTAATGGTTTTCACTTTTTTCTCCTTTCATGCACTGACAATACGCCTTCTTTCTCTGATATTATATGGCTGTTTGTATTATAAGTTCAGGACTAGCACACAAGACACTCACTATAATTACAATGTAATGATCCTATTTCTCAGAGTAGGCCTATTTTATTCAAATTAAGTTTAAAATGTACTGAACTATAAGGCACCACATCTTATTTTTAATATACTTCACACTGTAAAGCTCTGGAAAAATGGCAGATGATTTTAAGTACTTTTTAAAGTTTGAACTATACCATGTGAACATGATAATAATAAATGGTGGAATGATGCTTAGGTGGAACTAAGGGGAAGCAAATCAATTTTTTTGAGTCAGCAAATTAAATAAACCATATAAACATCCCTGAGATAGTTTATCTGTTTATTTGTTTTTTTCTAATAAAAAAAATTGTATTTACTTAGAAGCATTCAGAATGCCAACAAAACAGCTGCACCTTTTTTTTTTGCAATTACAGAGTGATATTCAGTTAATAGAACAACAATTATTTTGTATAAGCTGCATCAGAGACAACTGAAGATGAAAAAACTACCATCCCCATATATAACTAATTTGTACTGTGCACCAACAAGAACCTGCTTTAAATTTCCATGCCAATTTACAATCTCCATACTGTACCAGGCAATGTTAGTGGCTATTGAAAATACCACCAGGACAGGGCTAGCTAAAGACACATTCGGTAGTGTGTTAACTATACAAAAAAAGACACTGTACAGTTTAAAAACAAATCTTACACAGCCTTACATTTCAATTTTTTTCTTTAAAAGGAGTGAGTTGTGTACAGAGGGGTTAAATGCTTTATAGACAAGAAAAAAAACTGCGCTAGAACCAACTTATTCATCATCATCATCTTCTTCTTCATCTTCATCTTCTTCATCTTCCTCCTCCTCTTCATCCTCTTCATCTTCCTCATCTTCTTCCTCTTCCTTCTTTTTCTTGCTTTGACGTCAGCCTCGACGACTCCCTTTATTGCTGCATCAGGCTTTCCTTTAGCTCGGTATGCAGCAATATCCTTTTCGTACTTTTCCTTCAGCTATGCAGCCTTCTTTTCATAAGGCTGCTTATCATCTGCAGCAGTGTTATTCCACATCTCTCCCAGTTTCTTTGCAACATCACCAATGGAAAAGCCAGGATGTTCTCCTTTGATTTTAGGGCGATAGTCAGAACAGAACAAGAAAAAGGCCGAAGGAGGCCTCTTGGGTGTATTGGGATCCTTGAACTTCTTTTTTGTTTCCCCTTTAGGAGAGATATAGGTTTTCATTTCTCTTTCATAAGGGGCCTTGTCCGCCTTTGCCACATCGTCAAACTTTCCTTTCTCTTTAGCAGACATGGTCTTCTGCCTCTCTGAGCACTTCTTAGAAAATTCTGAGTAGGTGATTGAAGCATGTGGGTGCTTCTTCTTGTGCTCCTCCCAGCAAGTTTGCACAAAGAATGCCTATGATGACATTTTGCCTCTCAGCTACTTAGGATCTCCTTTGCCCCCGTTTAGTTATTTTTCCTCAGTGAGACACAGAGTTGCCCAGTGCCCATCAGGCTTTCACTTGCCCCGGAACTGTCTCTATGGAGCTCAATGTACTGCAATGGCTGTGAGAGCAGGAGCCAGACGCAGCCTCCTCACTCTCTCCACTCTGTAACATTACTCTCTATTTATTTGTTAAAGGGAAATTCATTATGGACTATGTTTATGGTCATTGAGTGTAATTAAAGCAGTTTAGTCAAACAAGAGAATCTTAGCAAGAACTGTTCTGTGTATATTTAAATATGGCAAAAATTATGCAAAATCTATCAATGAATAATCTTTATGAGAAGTTTTAAGATGTAAGTTTGCTATTTAATGTGTCACAACTTTTAAATTTCCCAAATTATATTAAAATGATTCAGAGTTTAAGTCATAAATAAAAACTATAGTATGATGCATCATGGGACCTCTATTAGTTTTCAGATCTAAGATGTAATATTCTTGTATAGTTAACCTGGAAATCAGAAAGAGACCTACTAACCAAGAATTGTCAAATAAATGTTTAAATCCTGTCCATTGAAAATGATAAGCACTATTTCCCAAGTTTTAAAAATCAAATTTCTGTTTGTATATATGTTAGCTGTTCAATAGATTGAACACAATTATTTGCATTTAAGGCTTTGTGTGTGCACATTTGTATGTGTATAGAATTTTACCCAATAAACAAAGCATTTGTAACATTTCTAGCTTGGAAAATGTAATAGCCAGTTGTTTTCTTTCTCACAGCTAAAAACAACACATTTCCATTTAATTAAAGTCTCAAACATAGCCTGAGTTCACATTAGAATTGCGATGTTTGCTAACTAAATAAATGGATTTGCTGGCATCTAACATTACAATAAATTGCAGACTGAGTTGTCTTTTGGCAAAATTCCCTGGAATTTCAAGACCTTCATTTATATGTTTAAATTCAAAAGTGCTGATGAAAATAAAAAATGAAAATGAAATGGGTCAACAGTTTTGTTTCCCCTTTATATTTTATTTAACATGAGTTTCTTGGTTTCAACTCCTATCCTTAAACCTTCAATTTGAAAACAATACAAACTATGAAAACTAAATCTAGAGTTTTGAGATTTTATAAAAATTGTTTTGAATTCATATTTTCAGTTTTCAGAGTTTTAAATCTATATTCAACATTCCAACTATTGTATTTGAATAGATGTGTGCTAGAAATAAAATCTTCTAAATAAAAATGATTTTTATGATTTATTTTCTACTTTAAACTAATTTTAATTAATTATTATATTCTGACATAAATCTGGCGAGCATAACATTTTTTCAAAGAAAGAAAACTCTTGACTTATGGAAATAAAAAGATTACAAATAAAAAACAGTAAAGAGCAAATTGTTTTTTTCTTAAATGAATTAGAAATTAAAGATTAAACCAGAAAGAAACATGATTTCATTTTTTCTGAATTTAATTTGACAAAGCTTCATTTGGGTAATAACTGGTGAATAATCTTATTTATTAATGTTCAATTTAAAGAGACAGGACATCTAAAGGGAAAATCTCTTAATTATGTAATTTCCTTTTTCAGTCCATTCTATGAAAGAAAATGCCAAATTTTCAGATATTGATTATTTAAAAATACAAGATTTTCTTGATTGTATAACAAAATATTGTATCTTGTTTGCTCTTTTATTCTTAACATATGTAAAAGCACATGATATAGCATTAAATAAAATTTTAAAGTATTTATGCAATAAAAATTATGGATACATGTCAATATTTTTAAATTATTCTGTAATTCTCTACATCAAAACTAAAACAAAATATTTTATGTGCTGAAACTAGGGACGAGATTCATTGAATCCCATAAACATGAGATGATAAGGACCAAATGCAGTGTAGTTTGCAACATGTGTGTGAAAGGATTTGAAGATGTTCACATCAGGCTTACCTTCTGTGTTTACAGTGAGGTGTGGTGAAGAAGTAAAGGAGATAATTTTAAAGAATCAAAATTTTTATTCATTTTGGAAAAGTGCAGGAGGTATAGTCAGTAAAAAGAGAATTACAAAAACTGTAATCAGTTTTTAACAATCAATAGTACCAACTTTTAGAAGTAGCAGTAGTTTATATAAAGTAAAAAAAAAACATGTATGCATAATATGCATATAATAATTATTTACACATGAATGAAAAATATATAAATACATTAAAAATTTCAAAAAATATGTTACATAGTTTATACATAAATATATAGGAATTATGTATAAATAATACCTATATGTATTAACATATATGTGTGTGACTACATGTGCATGTGCATACATGTATGTGTAAAAATAAAATGTATTTTTTCTAATTTGGCATCCTTATCAGAGTAACAGACATACGGAGTGTATTAATACTCTGATATGAAGGAAGCAAAAATGCACATTGAGTCATAAACAAATAGCTTAGATATGGCTTTAAACAGTTGCATAAGTTAACCTAGAAAAATTTTACTATTCCTAATACAAGTTCACCTTCCAATGGAGAAGACCATATCTTTGCAATCTAGGTACCATCAATGCAACTCACAATTGCAAAGATATGGAAGCAGCCCAAGTGTTCATCAATACATAAATGAATTAATAAAATGTGGTATATGTATATCATGGAATTCTACTCAGCCACAAAAAACAATCAGGATCTAGCATCTCTGTATTATCCTGGATGGAGCTGGAGCCCATTCTACTAAGTGAAGTATCACGAGAATGAAAAAACAAGCACCACATGTACTCACCATCAAATGGGTATTAACTGACCAAGAGTTATGTATACATATAGTGGTAACATTCATTGGGTATCATGCGGAGGGAGGCAGTGGAGATGGGTATATTCACAACTAATGGGTATGGTATGCACCGTCTGGGGGATGGATATGCTTGAAGCACTGACTCAGGTGTGGCAAAGGCAATATATATAATCTAAACATTTGTACCCCTATAATATGATGAAATTTAAAAAAATTAAAAAAGAAAACAAAATACCATAATTGAAATAATTTGAATAGATTAGAAATAGAAGAACACAAATTAGTAAATTGAAGGGTAGTTTTATAGAAAATGTCTAGATCAGAGCCAAAATAGGAAAGTAAAGAACATGAAAATACTGAAATGATAAGCAAGGACATGTTAATATGGTGTCAAAGTCTAATATACTTACAATTTAAGAAGAAAGGAAAATGATAATAGGTTAGAGAAAACACTAGAAGAAATATATCTAAATTTTTCCAAAATTGAGATAAGATATTGAACTCTATGATTTTTTTTTAAAAAAGGCTTAGCAAAACCCAAGAATTTTATATCTAGGCGTATTATAATAACATTTGGAAAAAAAGGAAAAAAGAATAAAAATAAAGGTAATCTGAGAAGAAAAATGCATTACCTTAAAAAAGCAACACATAGTTCACTGGTATTTCAAGAGAAATTATGGAAACCAACAGCAATAGAATATAATGTTTAAAATGTTCAAAGAAGAAAGAATGTCAATCCAGAATGCTATTAACAGATACAATGTTCTTCAAAAATAAAATACTTAAATACATTGTTTAGAAAAACAAATATGAGAGAGTTCAGAACCATAACTTCTTTATTAAAAGAGAAAATATAAGACCAAATGGGATAAGAAAATAAAATAATATTTAAAAAATCCTAGACTGGAGAGTACCAGATGAGGCAAATAATGTAATTATATATAAATAAGTATTTATACCATAAATGATTATGATAATGATAATATAATCATATTGAGTTAAAAATAAATGTAGAAGAAAAACATATGAAAACAAGAGCACAAAAGATGGAAAGTGGGTAGGGACATTAAATACATGAAGGTTCCCACATAATTATATAAGTGGTAAGAGTACTAATTGAAAGAAAATCTTCAAATATTTGGTAATTAAACAATGTGTTTTTAAATAACAAAAGGTCAAATACAAAAAATCACAGTGGAGATCAGAAATGTTTTGATTTGAAAGTTGATGAAAATGTGAATTTCAAAATTTTTGCATTGCTACTATAACAATAATTAGAGAGAAATTTACACATTTCAATGTATGTATTCAAAAACAATGTAAGCCTATATTCTAAGCTTCCATTTCACAATACTCAAAATAACAATGAAGTAAAACTAAAGGCTAGAGAGAAAAAAAATTATAAAACTCAGTGAGATAGCTACAGATGTTGGCACAAAATTCAATATATATTCTCTAAAAGCCTTAAAATCAATTAAAATCATAAAGAAAGAAAACTTCTAATTATAAGAAAATTATATACTTAGAATGAACTTTATAATAAAAATAAATCTTCTGAGGAAAACAAGTAAAATTTTAAGTAGAAAATTTATCAAACTTAGCAGACATTGTTCTATTTTGTAATTATGTCAATTATTTCAAATTTAAGAACAAATTTGCTCATAGGCTACTGGAGCCCTCACATGCTCATCCTATTGTACACAGGGGCAAGGTAGGGGAAGGGAGCCCTGGTCCTTTTGACTGTTGTTTAAAAAGTTAACTGAAGTGCAACAACTATTTAAAGAGTTTATTTGAGCAACTATTGATCTAGAATCTGTCATCTCTAAGTCAGAAGTGGTTCAGGAGGGCCAGTGAGGGAATGTGAGGGAGAGGCTTTTATAGTATTAGCATAAACACAGAAGTGAAGTAAATAAAATGTTTAATTGGTTACAGTTTACAGTGGCCTTATTTGGTCTATTCTTTTGGGAAGTCCCTAGTTATTTAAATTTGTTGGCTGTTCTGATTGATTAAGCTTGAGTTCTGTTTTTCTTTAATATAAGCATTTACAAGAAGTAGCTCATATTAATTTTTGCTTATAATTGAAAATTAGGGAAGGGTTGAGGTCACTTATGAGGCCTAATTGGCTTTGTTTGCTCTGGTGTTCTTGAGACCTGGTCTCCATTTTAATTTTCTTTTAACACTGTGCCTACATCCCAGCACAGGCTAGGAGACAGTCGAAACACCACTGGTGGGATGCTCCACCCAAGAGAAGCCTTAGCTCCAGACTGGGACCTAGGAAGACAGGGAATTTTTTTTTACTCGGCTGTACTTGCCCAGAGTAAAGCACACTGGGTGAAGCTTTTGAAGCAAGAAGCTGGTTGAGGTGGGTGTGGGGGGCAATGCTATGGATTACAAGTTTGTGTTCCATCTAAATTTGTATGTTGAAGTCTAATCCCCAATGTGATGGCATTTGGAAATTAAGCCTTTGGGAGGTACTTAGGTCATGCATGACAGTGAAGCCTTTACAAATGAGACTATAGCTCTCATTAAAAAGTAGGAAATACATCTCTTGTATCTGTCTCTGCCATGGGAGACTGCAAAGAATAGATAGCCATCTGCAAATCAAGAATTGGGCCCTCACCATATACCACATATGCTGACACCTTGACAACACAAAATAAAAAAAATTTGGGAGATACTATTATAATGTTATTTGGTGGTGATTACAGAGTTTTATGCAGAATAATGTTTGGATTGGCATCTGGCTATAGATTTCTACAGGATATGAGGAAAGACAGAAGCGGGACTAAACAGGAAGAGAAGTACAAATGGCTGTAATGATAGTGGAAATATAGTTAATAGGACACTTTAAAAGAGATTTTAGGAACAGAATCTGTAGCAGTAATGATTGATTCATTAGGTTGGTGAGGAAATGAGAAGAGTCAAAAAAATTCTGAGTCACTAGATTTGAAGTTGTGATATTATTCTTAAGAGGAGATCAGGCTAAGGCATTGTGTCAAGGGAAGCTATGATGAATTCATTGTGAACTTCACTTCATTTGAGGTGTTGGTGATATTTCCTAGATAGCCAGAGAAGACTTTGATGAACAGAAGAAAGATTTTGACTAAGATATATTTGGGAAGTGCACAAATGGCAACTAAAGCCAAGGAGAATAGATGAGATTGCCAAGAAGGATAAAATAATGAAAATTTAAAATAAAAGGACCAGTGGAATTTTCTTCATAAATTCTTTGCCTAGGGTCATATCTAGAAATGCTTTTCCAACATTTTCTTCTAGAATTCTTATGGCTTCATGCCTACCATCTAATTCATTTATCCATCATGAATTAAATTTTTTGAGTGGTGAGAGATAGATCCTGTTTCATTTTTTTTGCATATGGCTATCCAATTTTCTCAGCACCATTTATTGAATAGGGATTCTTTTCCCCAGTATATATTGTTGTCTGTTTTGTCAGAGATCGGTTGGCTGTATGTGGATGGTTTTATATCTGGGTTTTCTCTTCTAATCCATTGGTCTATGTCTTTATTTTAGGGCCAACACCATGCTTTTTTGGCTACTTCCTTGTAGTACAGTTTGAAGTCTGGTAATGTGATGTCTCCTGATTTGTTCATTTTGCTTAAGATTGCTTTTCATATTTGGGCTCTTTTCTATTTCCAAATAAAGTATAGAATTATTTTTTCTTGAGCTGTTAAACATGTTATTGGTATTTTGATGGAGATTGAATTGAATCTATACATCACTGGGTAGTACGGACATTTTAGCAGTGTTGATTCTACAAATCCATGAAAATGATAGGTTTTTTTCACTTGTTTGTATCATTTGAGATTTCTTTCCTCAGTGTTTAGTTCTCCTCTTTGTAATGATCTTTCATCTCCTTGGTTATGTATATTCCCAAGTATTTTATTTTCTTTGTAGCAATTGCGAATGGTATTGAGTCTCTGATGTGGCTCTCAGCTTGACTGTTATTCGTGTAAAGGAACACTACTGATTTGTGTACATTGACTTTGTAACCTGCAACTTTGCTGAATTTATTTATTTATGGTGGAATCTTTGGGGTTTTTTTTCTAGATATGAGATCATGTCATCTGTAGACTGCAATGGGCATCATAGCAACAACAAATTTGTTCTCTGTTCTTGTGACTACACATGAAACTAGACAAAAATAAGCACCCTCTTTCCTATTTTCTGCCTTTTTTGAATCGCCAAAGGCAAAAGTCATCAATTTCAAGGAAATCAATGACTTCTCTGAGTTTTAAAATGATATAAAATTGGTGAATGTACAAGTTTTACTTATGCTATTTTTTTCATCCACCATAAACAGGATCAACAATTTCAAGCAATCTGTTCTTAAGAAATATAAATTTAGTAATGTCTATACTTTGCCATTTAAGGTTAATTACACTAATCACTCTTAGGTAAGAATTATTTTCTAAATTTAATCTTAAATTTCATAATTTTCTTTATATGATATAAAAGCTTTTATTTTTCTTTAATTGATATATAAGAAAGAATTCTCCCTATATGTAATAGACAAATAATACTTAATAATGTCCAGTTGTCTTGACCAATTAATTTATATAATTCTTTACAAAATATTGAAGAATTATTTGTGAATTACTAAATTTAGAGAAGATGAGAATCAAGAATGAGAATTACCTACAATTTTACTAGAATTATGCTTTAAAAAGTATAGCAAACCTCAAACATCATATACACGATTATAATGCAAATTTTAACTCTTCTTAAAAAGCAAAACCAAACAAAACAAAACACAATGAAAATCTGCCCTCTGATAAAGGAAAGTCAGTAGTATTTTATGAAAGTAAATAATTCCTTTCTCTTGCATATCCTGCAGATAATTTTACTTTGTCTAGGTCCTCTGGTAGGCTGGTTTGGGTAGTTGGTCTCCTCCTTATATTCTAGTCTCTAAAATCCAGTCTGATTATTTTTTTGATCAAAAATTACATTACTTGCAATTTTATCAACTAGATAGCTAATAATGTGTTGCTTTATTCTAATTTGTTCTATGTAATGTTGACAGCTGGCTCTCTTTATTACACATAAACTCTGTGTATAAATTCTTTGTGTGCTTGGTAGACATTGCAGTTTTGCTTTTACGTAGGAATGCTAGAAAACTCTTTATATAAGCTCTCTAATGAGAACATATTTCTTCCATTAGAAACACATTCAACATAATAGCATTAGCAAAGTTAGCTAACCACCATCTCCAGAATCTCCCTTCCAATCCTCAGAGCAGCTCAGGTTATGTTCCTGCTGAGCCTCATGTCACATGGCGTTATGAACAAAGTTTAGCCTGTGCCCTCACTTTAATTCCTGCTCTTTTTTACTTGTTTTGTGAGCTTGAGTAAATTATTTGATTTCTGTGATTTCTTCCTCATGTTTAAAACAGAACTAATTATAATACCTATCTCATAAGTTTGTTTTAAAAGGCTTATAAATTAATTCTTGTAAATAACTCAGAACCGTGCTGGCACATAATAAGGTATTGTTGTCCGTTTCTTGTACAGTTCTATATAGCACATTGGTTAACCTAAGCAATTATTTGAATAACAAATCTAATTATAGACAATTGGAATGTTCCTAACACAAAGAAATGATAAGTGCCCTGATTTTATTAATTCACATTGTATGCCTCTATCAAAACATCACATGTACCCTACAAAGATATACAACTCTGTACCTTAATTATTAAAAATAAAAAATATTTTAAAATGAAATTATAACACAAAATTGTAATTACTTAAATTGACAGTATAATTTAAACATGTTTTAATAGATAAACATTTGGAATAATTGACTATGTTTTATTTAGATAACTGTGCGTCAACCTCAAACTTGTTCAAATGCAATTGGGCTAAACTTTTACATCATAAATTTCATAAAGGAAAAAGACTGTCACTTCATAAAATTGCATAAATGACAAATTTCAAATCTTAATGTTACTAACTTTATCAGTAAGACTGCAAGTTTGACATATTTTTAAACATTTGCAATACACACTGTATAAATCAACTTAGGACAGGCAAGTGACAGTGCTTGTGGAATTCAGTACCTGTCTTACCTTGGTAATGAGACTGACTGATAATTTTTCTATGCTCTAAATAACTAAACTTCACTAATGTGAACCCAAGTCTGTAAATCATATTTTATATGTAGCTGACTGGTAAGCAAATTTGATTTCATGCAAATATTTTGAAATGGATTAGTCGATGGAGAAAAGGTATCTGAATGCTAATAACATGCCTCTACATATAAACAGGATGAAAATTCCTTCAATCCACAGAAAAGTGTCAGCATTAATAAAGCAATGTCATGCTATACTTCCCTCATAGCTGGCCTATATTGACATGAAAAATTATAATGGTAGAAATATAGAACTTTTCAGATATAAATAACCTCACTGTTTTATGAAATTTTTATCAGGAAGGGGTAACTGAAAAGAAGGAAGAAATCAATGTAAAGAATTTTATTGCCATCTATTGACAATGAGATTTATGATAAAATGTAAAATCTATTTTGATTATATAGTTGTCATTGTCTTATTTATTAAATAATGACATATTTGCATATAGAAAAATAATTCTTATTTAGAGGGCATAAATTTAGGGATAATAAATGTATATTTATACTACCTCTTAAGTATTAACAACTTAAAAAATTCTTTAGAATGTATTTCTATAGTGTCACCTATCATAATTTGAACATTTTGTAGCATAACTAATGAAGGCTAGGGAATGGGGCTCATTTCTTTTTGAGGGTTAATATTCACTAATATCTCTTAATTGACTCTTATAGTTCTTTTCTTAGAGGAGTTACTAGGTAGGAAGTTGAAGTTTAATGTTATTGAATTCCCAAAGATGCCTCTATTTTATAAACTAAATGATTCAATTGTAATTATATACTATACATATGTGTGTATGCCTATATCTATAGGTCAAATACTTCTATAAAAATTATAAAAGCCAACCTACATCATTTCACAATGTACATATGTATCAAAACATAGAGTTGTATACCTTAAATATATACAATTTTCATTATACCACAATAAAGCTGAAGGAACAAAAAAAATCTAGCCAATTTAATAGTAATCTTTCAAAGAATTCAGGCTAGTGTAATAGCATGTGTCAAGCAATTGAATTTTGCTAAAGATTAATCTTCTCTATCTGTGAGAAATGTTTCAAATATGTTCTAAGACACCTATCTTTGTATTGGTATGGACTTCATGTACAACTACCATCTTCTCCAGTATCTAGTCTTCCATCTACTGGTAATTATTGGTATCATCATCATTAATAAATTCAAATATCTGCCTGCAAGATGTATACATTCCCATAAAACAAAATTACAATAAGGAACAAAAGAGAGAGGCAGTGTTCTACATTACTTTTAAACACAGTGTGACTTTCTTTTGGTCTGCCCGAGTATGTTAAAATCCTGGGCATACAGCATAGGCCATATATATATCCATACCTACTATGAAGAACTAAGATAGAACATGATGCTGTAGGATCATTGCTTCTTCCAAATATATACATTCATGGCCAAGGAAATAGCTTTATCAACTTTGTCAAGCTCATTACAAATCTCTAGAAAAAGAGAAAATAATTACATACAATAAATTATTTTAGTATAAAGTGGCTGCTACCAAGAACATTGGAGCAAAACCCTTTCACAATATGCACTTGTATGTTATCTTCCACTACTTAAATTTTGGAGGTGGTTCTGGTTTCCAATATATTGCTGTGTATTTCATAGGCGAAGTGATAATTGTGGAAACAAACGATGGTCCTAAACCACTCTAAACCTATTACAGTGAAGTTATTTGAAGTAAACTCAGGCAATGAGATTAAATTCCTCTCATACCTGAGTTAAGTCCAAGAGCAAAGAAAGGCAGTTGAACCTGTACTTATTTTGTAACTGTCTGTGTATAAACTATAAACTACATGAAAGGCTTTCACCATAGTAGAAGAGTTTTTTTGTTCTTTTCCTAACAAATCTTGTAAAGGAATTCAATTATTACTTTTGTTTACTCAAAATTCTGGAATTTTTTCTAAGATTTGCTTAAAGCTTTAATGAGAGAAAATGAAACAAAAACAAAAAAATGAAGTTTTGTTATGGTAGCTGATTTGATCTATGTGAGAATGCAGAACACAGATATATGTGTACTTCTGTGTCTGTGTATTTTATTATCAGTTCTCTTCCTAGACATAGAAAGACCAAGTTCTTATGAGATACTCACCAAAGGAAAAATAAATACATTGCTTTATTAATCATAAATGTGATGTGTTCACTAAGTTCATAGGTACAAGTCTAACCTCTAAGATTCTATCTATGCTTCAAGCACCCAAACGACCTCAAACATCCTTCTGTTGGTCTTCCAAAATATCTGACATATAAATAGATATTCTAATTGTGAATGTATTATTCTAAAGAACAAAAACATTTACATATTTTTTTCCTTTGTGAGAATAATGGAAGCCAAAACATGACAATGGTAAGAATACAAAATAGAGCAAGACAAGTTATCTCCTGGCCTTAATGGAACTTAAAATTTACTAAGGGAGATTCTGTAGGCATACATATGAATATACAATGTATACATTTTAAGGATGGCATCTATTTGAGTACCAGAAATGTGCCGTTCACTGTGTTAAGCATGAAAAGGTATGATAATGATTTTACAGTGGAAGAAAATAAAACTCAGAAATATTGAGTAATTTGATCAAAATCAAACAGCTTTATAGGAGAAGTCCAGACTCAATCAAAGCCAGTTAATTCCAAACTTCTACATTTTTAAGGTAGGATCTTCTGTCTATGAGACATTTTAATTAAGAAATGCATACCGATGGTTAAAAAAAAAAATCTTTAAAGAACATGTTATTTGTAACATGTAAGAGTTGGGGCCTGATTCTTGAATAAGTGGCATTTAATATGCACATGGAAGCCAATGAAAGCTACAGAAAATGTAAGTGACATTCTTAAACAGAGATAGCTTAGTGAATGGGTATGTCAATTTCAAACAAGGAATGATGGACTGAATACAATTCAGTGTCTAATTTTACACAGTTTGAATTAATAAGTGGCTATGGTCACAGATACATTCATATAAATGGCTCAGCCAAATTTTGGAAACTGAATAATTTGACTAGAAGATTGGATCATATTCTGTGGATAATGAAATCATATTGAATGTATTTGAATCATGCTTTTAAATCATGATTCTTGAGAAGGTCTACTTAAAATATTTAAATCTGCATAAACCCTCTCTATGTAGACAGGACTCATTAGCACTATTTAAATTATCAACTTTAGGTTACTTTAATCATTCTTCTTAGATCACTAAACAATGTGAGGGAGGGTTGGAAGTGCTAAAATATGGAATCTGGAGAGATTATTTATTTGTGGGGCTTAAAAAGTTTTAGCCCAGTGATCTTTATTATGATTTTCCCCAGACAAAATCAGCAAACCATCATGATTCTTTGAGTTTCCCTCTTTCCCAGTGATGATAACACCCCAGTCATTGCGAGAAACATGAGAGATGGAATAATAATGATCCATTTCACTGGTCAAGGATATTACTAGATATTCTTTTGAGAGATTCATGATTTTGTTCTCATGAACAAAAAGTAAAGACTATTTGTGGTTGTTGAATCATGATTTCTGGAATAAGTAAGAAGAAGAAGGAGAAAAGAGGAGGAAGTGGAGTAGGGTGGCAGCGGTGACAGAGAAACTGATATCGTTAACTTTTGAAATTTACCAACTCCTATTCTCCTTCTCACTCTCAGCTTCTTTGCTCTTCCTCAAGGACCTTAGCGTTTACTATTTCCTCTGCATGCAATGTTCTTCTGGTTGGCTCTCTCCACCTCACAAGAGAGGAAAACCAAAAATTTTCATTCTTTATGCTAGATATATTATTATAAATGTATTTTTGTCTATAGGCTATCTTCTCTACAAATATCTAAAATTAGATAGCATACATGTGGGATTACCCTACATCAGCATTGTTCTAAACACTTTATTTATAGTAACTCATATGGAGATACCTTAAAGCGATACAAGTGAATCTACCATTTGATCCAGCAATCCCATTGCTGGGCATCTACCCAAATGATCCAATGACACTCTACAAAAAAGACACCTGCACTCGAATGTTTATAGCAGCACAATTCATAATCGCAAGGCTGTGGAAACAGCCCAAGTGCCCATCAATCCAAGAATGGATTAATAAAATGTGGTATATGTAAACCATGGAGTACTATTCAGCTCTAAGAAACAATGGTGATATAGCACACCTTATATTTTCCTGGTTAGAGCTGGAACCCATACTACTAAGTGAAGTATCCCAAGAATGGAAAAACAAGCACCAGATATATTCTCCAGCAAACTGGTATTAACTGAGTAGCACCTAAGTGGACACATAGGTACTACAGTGATAGAGTATTGGGGGGGGCGGGTATATGCATACATAACGAGTGATAGGCGCACCATCTGAGGGATGGTCATGCTGGAGACTAAGACTTGTGGGGGGAGGGGGGAAGGGTATTTATTGAAACTTTGAAATCTGTACCCCCATAATATGCCGAAATTAAAAAAACAAATCATATGAGGGATGTATTATTACTCCTGTATTAGAAGTCAGGTACCTAAGCTACAAGGACATTAAGTAACTTGGTTAGAGTTACAAAGCTAAACGTTATGGAGCAGCTGAAGTTCCAGTGAAGGCACGTGGTGCTAGAATCTATGATCTCAAATCATTACACTTTGCTGTATTGTGTTGTATAAGTGCTATGAGTACAGAAAGTTGGTCTACTTTATTCATTACTGTATTCCTAGTAAGTAGAAAGGTACCTGGCATATAATAAGTGACAGATATTTTCAGAATGTGTGAATAAAGTAGAATGTTAGCATATACTAGGAAAAATGTAGAAGTGGATGCTTGTTTCGAAGGGTTGTGTCACGTCAGGACATGAAAACTGAGTCTGAATGTAATCCATGGCTAAGACATTAACCTATTACAAGGGACAAAGAGCTTCACTAATTGCTTCACTAATTATGAATAGAAAATGGAAGTTAATACCAGAATCTTAATGCAGTAAAACTCTATTTATGATTTCTTATGTATACATGTTTGATTAATTATTTAATTTTTGTAGATGGTTAAACTTAGTTTGTTTTTAAGTACTTTTTAATCTCAGAAATAAAAATTCAGCACTAAAAAAATCCAATCAAGTCTTTTAGGGAGAGATATTTGAGCAAGGAGGAACCAAGAACATTTGAGATCATGGATGTAGTACTCAAAAAATAAAATATATTTGCATAGCTTGCAAAATGGTATCTCTTTCTGATCAACCTTAGACCTCTTAGCCAACAAATTCTTATTGCATTATTCATGTTATGGGATAAAAATTATCTTACCACAGTTGTCTTTAAGTACTTTCAAATTCAATCCATTAAAATTGGTTTCTGTAATATTTTCCAAATGAGAATTATTTTCTATATTTAATGGATTTATATTTTCAAAAAGAAGAATAAAACAAAATAGATCAAACACGTTAAATGATTTGTGTTAAATATTTTGAAAGTCATTAGCTAAGACAATGATATTGAAGATACAAATGTCATGTAGGAATAAATGTATTGAGTCTTATTTCAATTAAGTAAATTACTATTAACTGGAATTTTTAGAGCTCACTGAGAATGAAAAATTATTTTAAATCCTTAAAGAGCTTATGTCTCAAAACCTGGAGATTTTATCTAAAACTGAAAGTTGCTAAACTTTTTGCAAGTAAGATGCAAGTCATTCTCACAAATAACAACAGTCTCTAGGAAATATGGTTACATATTTTACTTTTGTTTAACATAAAACTTTCAGATTACTGCTCAATTACCAGTTTCTTCTTTCACAAGAAATGGGTTCTACAGGAAGCTTTCTTTTGTCATAGAATTTCTGAGAACCTAAGTTTTGAAATTTATAGGAGACCTTAAACAGAAAGCATGGCTTTTTCAATATAGAGAGGAAATTTTACTGTTTGGATGCCAAGTTTAAGAGGAAAGTATATTATTTTGGGATCCTGGTGATAGAAACATATGACTGGAGTCACCAAGATCAATATAAGTTGGTAACTGAAATAATGCTGTAAAAACTAAAGTAGAGACATCATTTTTGAAAAGATATTATCAGCCACAGACCTAATGCATTGAAGTTGTGTGACTATGGGTGGCATTTGGGAATTGAGGTGAAGATAATAAACTATAGTTAGAGGAGTTTATTTGTTTTAAGAATAACATTTTCCAAACTGTTCATGTTGATACATGTCATCTCTTCTTCCTTAGGGGGAAAAAAAGCTCTTTGAAAATTCAAACTATATACCATGCTTTCAGTGAAACATCTAATTTGCTAGAAAAAAGACAAAATATGTTTTTAAAAAAACCATAACACTTCTTTTTGAACTGTTCTTGGTTGACTGGATGTTCCTAACATTAAGAATTGTTGCAGTTTCTGATATTGCTAATTATGTGAATTTGCAAGTGAGGTTTAATAATATACTGAAATAATTCAGTAAATATTTTGCTCTGTCTTCTATTTTATTCACCCAGTAATAACTTAAAATGTTTTATTGAACATGAAAGATGTAGTACAAAAAGGTATAGGAAAGCAAAAAAACAACAAAAAAACAAAAAACTATTTCAAACTGCCATTGTTGGCTGGGAGTGGTGGCTCATGCCTGTAATCCTAGCACTCTGGGAGGCTGAGGAGTGTGTGTCTTTTGAGCTCAGGAGTTCCAGACCACCCTGGGCAAAAGTGAGACCCCATCTCTACAAAAAATAGAAAAAAAAATTAGCCAGGCATGGTGGTGCATGCCTGTAGTTCCAGCTACTCAGGAGGTTGAGGCAGAGGACTTTTCCAGTCCTACTCTCCAATAATTCCCTGGTGAACACATTTATCATTTCAGTTTGTTTCCTGTATTATTTCCACAGTGATAAATAACAAGTTATCAAACCTTTCGTCTAAACGTGTCCACAATTCCTTCTTTCACAAAATGAACTGTGAACCATTCATTTTAGCATTTAAAAGATTCAACATTTGATTCCAGCTTCTAGCTTAGGGAATCTCATTTTTAGTCCCTATCAGGATGTGGAAAAAAGCTAGCAGTAAGTATCCCCACACTTGGGCAAGCAAGGATGTGGCTTGCCCTACAAGGTGCACCAATCAATCTAAACACTGAAGTTTCCTTAAAGTCTAGTGGTATCAACATCTCTTTGTGCTTGAAACACAGTAAGGACTTCCGTCTCACCAACTGGTACTACCTAGCAATCTTTTTGAGCTTCATAATTTCCAGCTCCATTCTTCCATCCAAGCTATGCTCTCTACTAAGAATGCTCTTTGATTTTCTCCATTATTAGAGAGATGAGGGAAGGCAAGGTGAAATGTTATTTTTCCATGAATCATTTCAAAACCTCCATTAGAAATTAATATTGTATCATCTTTAGTTCCTTGCTACTTTTTATTATAGAGCTTACTATTATCTTACATTCTGACTATCTAGTGACATTCATATCTGTCTTTCTCTCATTACCTTAAGAGTAATCAAAAGCAGGCTCATGTTTTCTTTATCCTTTGACCTCACATAGTACCTAGAATTCTGTTCCTTTATGGAATGAACATATACATTTTGATCAGTTATCTGGAAGGAAGAATAAACAAACTTGTACACAGAAGTTTTGTGCCTTTGGAAACTATACTTTCTGCCTTCATTCTTGAACTACTACTTATTTTCCAATTCTGTTTAGAAATTACACAATATTGGGAATCTTTATTGCTTTTCATTAATCTTGACTGAAATCTAGACAGGACTATATATCTACATGTATAAGTCATTAGCTTATGAATGTTTTCTTACATTAAACTTTGAATTTATTTCTGCTAAGTGTGCTCCGAACTTATCTTGAATATTGATATTTTATATACTTCTGGTGTCTCTTTTCCTTATCTCTCATATCCAACTTCTCCAATGCCACCACCACTGCCTATCCCAGTTTATGTACATGATTAGTGCTCAAATAGTAGAAGGAACAAATGAATTGTATAATTAAAAATTTAAAGATTTTAAAGAAAGCAAATAGATTGAGGGAGATAAAAGTTATTCCTACAAATATTTAAACCTGTTAACCACAGCCTCATTGATTTAGTTTTCACGGAAAAAGGCAGGAAATATTAATTTTAAATGATTCACCTTTCAAATTATTTAAAACAATAAAATATGCATATTTCTAAAATAACCGACATTAGTCAAGTGAAAACACTTAATGTTTCTAAAATTTTTCAATCTATGTTACCACAATTTGGCAAAGATATTTATTGGAAGGTAGAGCAACTTAGGGCACTTAGTGCTATTAATAAGTTTCACTAAGAAGAGACTCATTGCAATCTAAATTATTAAGGTATTTATTACTCTTACCATCTAGCAGCTATTGTAGCAAATAACTTGAAATAAATTGGCTTACCTTTACCTTGTTGCTTAAAGCTAGAAATGCATAGCACTGTGAATATTAACATTGTTAAAACTCTTACTGTTAGTATCAGCAGGGAGAGTTTGCAGAGACCACAGGACTATAAAATAACTGTCACTCCAGTAGAAATTGGCCCTTGATCATGTAAGCATGTACACAATCAGTACGCTGCTGTCCATATAAAAACTGTTGAAGTTATTTGTCAGTTTGGCATAATATATTGATAATGCTTTCTTAAAGATAATTGAAAACAACATAGGGTTTATCAATTTTCTATTGCCGCATGACAAATCACTCCAAAACAGAGTGGAATAAAATAAGAACATTTAACTTGATTGTGATGTTGTGGATAACAAATTTGGACTGTACTCAGCTGAGAAGTTCTACTGATAATGTTTGTCAGTTGGTCTATTTGCTGAGGGATCATTGGTCTTAATGACCTTAGCTAGGACTGATTTTCTATGCTTTACATGTGTATATTATTACTAGGCAGTGAAGTCTTTCTCAACTTGAGGTCTTAGAGAACATCAGATAATAAATCACAAGGCACAAATGATACTCTCACATTGCCCAAAGCAAGTCACATAAGCTAAACCCAGGTTAATGTGGGAAGAGGCTATGTTGAGACAGAGAAATGTGATCCATTGGCCATTATTGTAACAGTCTGCTACCTATGATAAGTCATAACTGAACACTGGGCATATCCTATATTCTAATTATTTTAGATAACATCTTATCTTTAAAAAATTACACTATCATCATTGCAGATTATTTGCTAGAAGAACAACCTTTTCCTAACACCATTTATATGCATATTTATAAAATTGTATTCTGCAGAATTTGTACTTCAATAGATAAGACAGAGTCATTAAGTTACATATCACAATTTATTCACAATTTTGTCATTAATTGTAGAATACAGGAAAGACCAGATACATATATTTATAAGTTATTCTGTCTCAAAAATTAATGCCTAAATTTTGGTTGACTTTTGTCATTTTTAAAAGGTCGTTTATTTTAACATACTTAACCTCAACCACAAATTAAAAATTAACTTTGGAGGGACTAAATCAAATCATAAAATTTTAGGTCAATTTTTCTACACCATTGTAAATACTTGTCATCTTTTATATATATAATAGCCATCTTAAAAGGTATAAGATGATATATCATTGTAGTTTTGATTTGCATTTCTCAGATGATTGGTGCTGTTGAGCACCTTCTCATATACCTTGTGGCCACTGGCTATAATTTGAATATATGTGTCCTTCCTAATTTCATATTTTGAAACTTAAATCCCAAAGTGATGATAGTAAGAGATGGAGCCCATGAGCAGTGATTAGGCCATGAGGGCTCCATCCTCATGAATGGGATTACTGCCTTTATAAAAAGAGTCCTTACAGAAGTGTCTGGTCCATACATCTCTTCTGCCCTGTGCGGACACAGAATTCATTCCTTTTTACTATTTTGCCATGAAAGGACTCAGAAATAAGTGCCATCTATGAAGCAGACAGTGTTGTACTGAACTGAAAACTACCCCCAGGATATGCACTCTAAAGAATAAAAGGAAAAAGAATTCTTGGGAACATTGATGGGATTTTGCAGGTGCAGCCTAATCAGGTAGTTGCCTGGTTTACACACCCTCTTACCAAGCTCACTGTTTCTCAACATATGCTGCAGTGCTGTTTCCCTTTCATCAGAGTGCAGTGTTTAGTGTCTATACCACCTTAGTCAAATAAGGAATACTACCCTATTAGGAGGCCTTCATAGTGTTTTTTTTTTTCTTCAGTTGCTGTGTGAGTTGTTTATTCCATCATTCAGTGCTTCCATTGGTCTCAAATGACAGGAGGGAGACCAATGGAGAGTTCATCATATTCCATTAAAGTTCTGCCCATTGTTGTGTTGGTTGGATAGTAAAGAATGTTCTTTGGACAGAGTGAAGTCCAATGGGGTACCCTAAAATATGACTTAAGTTCCTCTCAAAGGTGGCTATGGTAGTTCAAGCATTTACATCTTTGTTACTTCCAGGTAGTAAAGTATAGTCCTCATCACCACACAAGGTATTCTTTACAATCTAGTCATTCAGTTGTCATTATCCTGACTAGATAGCTAGAGCTGTCAGCAATGGTCCATGAGTCAGTGAAAATATAGCAAGATATAGTGATGGGTGACCTGAATGGCCATCAACACTACATGTAGTTTGGTCCATGTCCAGTCTCAGTCAAAAGATAACCGCTATTGACCAGATGGCAGGTGTAGTCCAATTGACCCTGACTATCTGTTGTTTCACAAAGCCATGGATAATTATGCCATACCATTAGTAGGCATGTCTGTAAGTCTTGGGTTCTAGGCTGCCACGGAAGAAGCCAAAGTATCTTCTGTGGTTGCTAGGTCGCTCTGGTAAGCTAGCCATCTGAATATGGAACCTACTCGTCCCTTTGGGTCCAGGCTGGGTATGATCTTGAATGTACCATTTCCATTTGATAACTGGGCTCTGTTGAGCCTTTCCAATTTTATCAGTGGGTATATAAGCACTCAAGTGAGAGTGGAAAGTTCAGGTTGCAATGTCATATGTGGTGCTCCAGATGTAAGATGGCCATTCCCCACTAGTGCCCAATAGCAACCAAAAAGTTGTCACTCAAAAGAAGCATATCTGGTGGCTGCCTCAGATAACTTATGCTGTCCAATATGCAAGGAGCTCGTTCACCCCAGTGGCAGATTTTTGTTGTCATAGACTCCAATCAGCAATCATGGAAGTTGCAGACACCTGTAATTTTATCTGGCTAACAAGTTCTAAATGTTTTAAAAGCAGTGCCTGGGCCACAGACTGTTGAACAGCTACCAAGGCCTGCTGCTGCAAAAAGTCCCTTTTTAAAGCTGGTGGCTTCATTGTTCAGCCTGTCTGAGCCAGACAAAAGAAGAGTCAGGTGTGGTACATTCTGTCTGTAGTACTCAAAGTGATCTACCAGCTGTTGGACCTCCTTTTTATTAGCAGCCACCACCAGGGCCAACAATTTGTGCTTGGCTGTATGTATCTGGGATACTTTTTTTGGCTTCCTGCCTTGACAGGCTGTAATAGTTTATTGTTAGTTTCTGTTTCCATGTCCCAGATGATTTTTTGATCAGCCAAATTGGGCTGTTACACTGTGACAAGGTGAGTGGTAACCTTTTTCTGTAGCAAGTCATGAATTAATACAATAATGTTTTGTTTTCCATTTGGTATGCAGTACTACTTTTGTTGAATAATCTACTGCAGCTTAGGTAGTTTTGGTGGCAGACAAGAGTGCATATGCTTCACTGTAGATAAAAAGTATCAACATTGTCAAGAAACAGAAAAAAATTCTTTATCAAGGGATTATTGTGACATGTCAAAAAGCAAAATAAGACCACTCATGTAGGTACTCTTTATTAAGAATATAAAGACAGAGTTTATTTATCTAGGTGCTTTAAAACTCAAGCAGAAAATATGTACTATCCAGTGAGTTCCATAGTATAAATATTTCCACCAATAGAGATTCAAGAAATTAGTTTCTAAGTCTTTTTTTTATCACTAGCAAATCATATCAAGTTAATAAGCATACACTGCCTTCCATACATGAAATACTTATCTGGAAATGAAAGGATTTTAATTAAGTAATCTGAAATCTCCTTCCCAGGATGAACATTATATAATTTAGTTTATGATTCTTCCAGGATAGTGGGATTGGAAAATTTTTACTAACCTGATGCTATCAAGAATTGAGGTAGTAAAGGATTGGGCCTGGATTGCTATGCATTTAAAGGATTGCTATGGATTTACAGTGAGCCAAGCACACATACATAAAATTCTTACTATAAGGAGTAGGGTGTAGTTAAAGTTGTGTTTGTTGCTTTCCATCCCTGTAAATAAAATAAATTCCATGCTAAAATAACTTTAATTACTTTATCATAGTAAATGGTAGCACTAAAATGTTTCCTTTTTTAAAAAAATGTCTGTATTCTTATTGGGAACCAAAAATGATGAGACCTATTTTCAAATTGGTCTACTCCATTATGTAATTGGACATGTGACAAATTAATTTTGAAATATTTAGATGTGAAGAAAGATAATTTCCAAGTTCCTTGAGAACCTACAAAGGGACTCAGCTTTACAGATGCTGCCTCTCATGCAAGTCTGCTGTTATAAATATCCTGAAGATATTTATATAAGCAGACCTTTTTTATCACCATCCATTTTATTTATCTATGGTCAGTATGTGACTTTAAGGTTGCTTAACATAGCAACTAAACTAAAGATAAGAAATTGAATTCCTTTTTTGATAGCTAAATAATAAGAATATATAAAACATTAAGTTATTAATAATGTGTGTGGGCTATATAGTATACAGACAATTTCTTAATGGTTAATCTATATATGTGTTCTGACTTTTTTTATTATTTATTTTATTTTATTTTATTTTATTTTATTTTATTTTATTTTATTTTTTTGACACACAGTCTCACTCTATTGCCCAGGCTAGAGTGCCATGGCATCAGCCTATCTCACAGCAACCTCAAACTCCTGGGCTCAAGCAATGTTCTTACCTCAGCCTCCCGAATAGCTGGGACTATAGGCATGCGCCACCATGCCCAGCTAATTTTTTCTATTTTTAGTTGTTTGGTTAATTTCTTTCTATTTATAGTAGAGATAGGATCTCGCCCTTGCTCAGGCTGGTCTCGAACTTCTGAGCTCAAGCAATTATCCTGCCTCGGCCTCCTAAAGTGCTAGGATTATAGGCATGAGCCACAGCCCCCAGCCTGTGTTCTGACATTTAAATGATTTAGAATGTACTTTAGAGCCTGCCTATATATATTCAAATCTTGGCTCTTCTGCTTACGAATTATATAACCCTGGACAATTTAACTTCACCTTCCCTCAGCCTCAGTTTTCTCAGCTATAAAAATAGGAATAATAATAGTAGCACCTTCCTAATACACCTGACAAAATAATTAAATTATATAAAATAAGCAAAATATTCAAATTAATGCCTCAAATATAATAAGCAGTATATGTATTATTACCATTATTCTTATCAGTAATAGCAATACATCATCATCATCATAACCATCATTTTCCAATTTGATTATTAATAGGAAGGATGAAATATGCTGCTATGTTTGAAAGCAGATGATCTTGACTCAGACTATCTTGTTTCCATTTCTGTTATCCCTATTACCATCTATATAATCTTGGTAAAATTACTGAATCTCTCTAAGCTTCAACTTCTTTCTCAGAAAAATAGTTTTAATAATTAGCACTTATCTCACTCAGGAGCAGCAACATAATTTGCAAGGTTCAGTGCAAATGAAAATACAGAGCTTCTTGTTCAAAAACAGGAAATAAGTGCTATTAAAGGTACTAAAAATAAAACATTTTCCTTTCTTCTTAAACCTTTTTCTTGACTTGTTATTGTGTTTTTTTTTTAATTTTGTACTTAAGTGTTGTTGTAAGCAAAGAATAATTTAAAAAATTACCTTTGACGCCTGTTGGATTGGCACTTGTACCAGCCTCTGAGGAGCCTGAATGCAGACTTGCTCTACCCAGCCCAACCTGCCACTGCCCTCCACATCAGCTTGGGTGGTGTCAGATCACAAGAAGGGGCCCCTGAAGAGTTCCAGAGTCCTGCCCAGTGCCTAGGATATCTGAGTGCTACTTCTGATAGATAAGGGCCAGGTATAACTCTCACAAACACCAGCACATCTAGCTTTCTCTTTCTAGCACCACATACTGGCAGGGAAGTCAACATACACAGCCTATTTCATAATTTACTGATTCAATCTTACAGGGCTTGGCTGACTCTTAGAGCAAACACTACCTATTTTTCTATAGATAAAACTGAATGTCCCAACACATTTCTTGCTGTTAGAAGCACACAGGGCTGGGGGAAAAGGCAAGATCCAAGAGACTCCCACCTGTATGTCTTGGCAAGAGACAGGAAACCTAGTCACATATCTAATGTATCACCAATAACTAGCATTTGAGAAAATCACCACATTAAACTATCTATAACCAAAGAATTTATTCAGAGCCTTGGACATCTCAAAGTACCCACAAGCAAAATCAAAGGTCCTTACCTAATATATGCTACAGTCAAACTCTTCAAAAGAGGTAGAGGTTATCCTATATAAACAACAGTAATGTCAAAAACAAGTGACGGCTTCTCCAGATGAGAATGAATCAGTGCAAGAATTCTAGCAGTAGTGTGTGTGTGTGTGTGTGTGTGTGTGTGTGTGTGTAACCAGAATGTAACAACACCCCCCAAAGAATCGCTTTAGCTGTCCAGCAAGGGACTCCAACCAAAAAAAAATTACTAAATGTTAGATAGCAAACTCTAAATATGGATTGCAAGTAAGCTTAATGAGATCCAAGAGAAAGTTGAAAACTAACAAAAGGAATCCAAATAATAATTTGGTTCATGAATGAAAAATTCACTAAAGAGATATATATTAAAAGAAAAATAACAAGGCTTTTGGAATTGAAAGAATTATTCAGGTAAGTACAAAATCCAGTAGAGATTTTTAAAAATAGACTATGCTAAACAGAAGAATTTCAGAGATTGAATACAAGGCTTTTGAATTAACCAAGTCTGTCAAAAATAAAGAAAAAAGAATAAAAATTGAAGAAATTCTTCAAGAAATATGGGATTCACCTGAACACAAGAGTTATAGGTATCCCCAAGGGAGAAGAAAAAAAGTAAAATGTGTGAGAAACCTGTTTGAGGGAATAATGAAGGAAAATGTCCCTGGTCTTGCAAGAGATTTAGACATCCAGATACAAGAAGGCCATTGAACTCCTGGAAGATTCATTACAATCAAGACATCTCCATGGTGCATAGTTATGATACTTGTCAAAATCAAAGTGAAGGAGAAAATCCTACAAGCTGTGAGATGAGAGCATTAAATAACTCACAAAGGGAAACCCATCAGACTAGCAGCAGACTTCTCAGCAGAAACCTTAAAGCCAGAGGGAATGGGGTTCTATCTGTAGTCTTCTTAAACAGAATAACAGTCAGCCAAAAATCTTGTACCCTGCAAAACTAAGTTTCATAAATGAAGAAATAAAGTCTTTCTCAGAGAAGCAAATACTAAGGGGATCTGTCACCACTAGCCCTGCTCTACAAGAAATGCTAAAAAGGGCCATATGCATGGAACAGAACAATCCCGACCTATCACTATAAAAACACCCAAAAAGTAAAAACTCACAGCTCTTATAAAGCAGTAACACAAGGAAGAAAAAAAGTAACTAGATCATAATCCACATAACTGGAGCAATATATCATATATCAATATTAATATTGAATATTAATGGTCTAAATGCCCCACTTAAAGATATAGACTGGCACAAAGGATAAAAAAACAACCCAAATATGTGCTGCCTCCAAGAAACCAATGTAATTCACAAATATTCTCACAGATTCAAGGTAAAGGGATGGAAAAATATATTCCATGCAAATGGAAACCAAATGCAAGCAGGAATAGCTATTCTTATATCAGATAAAATGAACTTTAAATCAACAACAGTAAAAGAAAAAGACCAAGGTGGTCATTTTCTAATGATAAAGGATCAATTCAAAAAGAAGATATAAATATTCTAACAGTGGAGCTCCCAGATTCATAAAGCAAATGTGACTAGACCAAAGAAAAGAAATAACCAGCAACATAATGCCCATCAAATTAATAATTTCAAAATGCCCACCACAGAGCACTAAACTCTAAGTATGTGGTCTTTCCACACGTGGAGCTTTGTGTACTGTACTAGTTACTTACCTAATGAATCTGTTAAGATGAATAAGGAGGATATTATTAGCTGAGATTATCTGTGTAGCCAGACTTCCTACATGAGCAAAGCAGAACTTGAGAATATTTCTTGTAACTAACTTAGGGGGAAAAAAATAGCCTCAGCCAATCACAAACAGCCAAACAACCAACTAATTATATAACTAGGAACCTCTCATTAGACCATGCCCTAATAGGGCAAATGCCTCCTCACACCATGCTCAATTAAGGCAGAAACCTAGCTGTAGCCAATTAGGTGATTTCTCTACTTCGTTTCTGTGTTTGGCCTATACAAGCTTTCTGTTCACACTATTGGGTGGGGCTCTCTGAAACTCTTTTGTTTCTGAGTGCCAATTCATTGATTACTCTTTGTTCAAGTAAACTCCATTAAATTTAATTTGTCTAAAGTTTTTCTTTTAACAAATCTAACCCTAATCTTACTGCATTGATGTGATTATAGAAGAGTTCTTGTCACATAATAAATGCGGAGTAAATGTTATTCATTGCTATTGTGTTTTTATTTAAAAAATTAGACACCAATTAATTGGTGATGCTGATTGTGCCTTTTGTTTTGTTTTGTTTTTAAAATGTACTCTGAACTTAATAGCCTAAAGTACAAGTTTCTCAATATTCAGAGTATTTCCTTTCAACTGTAAGTAAAATAGAAGTGGTATTTTGAAACCATATTGGAAATATTAAAACAATACAATTTCATAATACTAACAGTTGTTTCTCTGTTTTCTACACCTTAATCTGACAGCCATATGAGGATGGACTAATTTTTCTACAAAGAGTACTAACATTTCTTTATCTTTCCCAAGAAACTATAGCTGATCCATACTGTCTATGACATTAAGTCTGTACTCTGTAGTCAGATACTCAAAATCTAATGATAATTGACTCCTTTTTTAGTCATCTTTTCCTTTGTGCCTTTCTTCTGTCATTCAATCTATTGAGACTACTGTGTTAGGCCCAAATAATACAAAAATATATAGAATAGTTCCCTGACCTTGTAGATTCACAATAGAAGACACAATACAACAAATAAATAAAAGCTGATAATGACATGTTTATTCTTAAGATATAGACACCCAAGAGAACACACAAGGAACTTAACAGTGATTGAGGTAAGAAAGCTTATGATTAAGAAAAGCTGTTTTGTAACAAGTTAAAGAAGATAGAGAGAGACAAAAATTTCAAAGCAGAGGATGGCAGACGCCAGAAAGGTATAGATGTGGTAAAGAATGTAAAGTCTGAGGCTATAAGTTTTTTATCTATGCTTGCTTTGTAATTATTTTTAAATTGAGCTCTGAGAGCACATACCTTTATCTGAGTAATGACTATGTGCAGGAATTGGGCTAAGTGATCTCCTATTCCATACAATCATTAAAATATTCCTCTAGAACACAGTTATTTTCCCATTTTATGTGGTGTGAAAAAATACTGATTAATTAGAAAACCTGGACAACAGCACACAAGTACAAAAGGACTCAAATGAGATTGAATTTCAAGATTGGCTCACTGAAATGTACACCATATGCTCTTAACTATTTACCCATATTATTTTACCGTCATTTAAAGTTACAGAATATTAATACTGAATAATTCTTTCAGTGGTTTGAGTGAAAATAAATAATGATAAGTTACAGGTCTGTCTTCAGTCAGCTGTAATGCTTCAAGACTGAACCTGCTTGAAAATTTATTTTCACTAAATTCAAAATAAGTACCTCAAATATCATATTGTAACTCTTTAGGGACAATTGGGAAGCAACATTTTTAAAATATTTTTTTCAAAATATTCTAAACAATATAATTAGCTATATGTAATTGGCTGATAGACCTTTAGAGTAGATACCACATGTGAATAGCAAAATATACTACTAGCCTTTTAAGAAAAGCACTATTTTTTCAAAGTTAATCTCATTTCTCCAAAATACATCTTGCTTCTCTTGTTAGATTTTACATTTTCCATTGGTTTGTTTGGGAATAACATCTGGTATTAGCCTCTCCAAATCCCATCCCAAAGCCAGACTATCAAAATGTCAAGATTAAAAAGATTAAATCTGGAATTTTGGCATTAGTAACAATTTGGCCAAAGACCAAAATTTGTTAACAAATAATATTTATAAACTTTATGATTCATTATAAAAAAGTTGTGTCAATCAAGATCATACTGAAAACCTAAAAGTCAAACAGTTCTTGTACTGAAGGAATTTAGACTGAGGAAAAAAGTGAGAATATAAGGATGCCAGTGATTATATCAGTGGTTGCTGAACCATCTATGTGTTCTAAAAAGGTACACACAAACATGTATGTGTATATCATTACTTGTATTCATAGAAATAAAATATAGAATGCAACAGATTAGAAAGTTAAATTACTGTTGTAATTTATTTAACTGAAACTTAAAGAAGTTCATAGAGTGTTTTAATGATTTAATTTTATTTCATATTGTCTGTATATGTACTACATAGTAAAAACTTTTAAGATTGTACTTTATTTGGAATATCAGAATAAGTACTAGAAATATTATTGTTGTGAAAGAAATGTATCTATATATATACTTTTCTTTCTTATTTTATTTCAGCATATTATGGGGGTATAAATGTTTAGGTTGCATGCTTCACCTTTTCCCCCTTACCCCCTAATTTTGGTTTATTTTAAAATTCAACAGTCATTGGTTCACATCAAAACACACCAATCATATTTGTATTATTTAATTGGATTTATTAAAATGAATGCAAGTAATATTTAGGTTTCAACTGATACTTAACCTAAAAGATTTAAAAAAATGGCCATTATGATTAAAGTGCAATGCCTCCTTATAGCTTAATCCAGCCATATATTTTAATTCTTTGTAAGAAGTCTAGCTATTTACTTTCAACTTTTGTCAAAAACAAATCTATTCCCAATGAAATTAAAAATACAGTATATAACAACTGAAATTATTTCTTTTGCAGAATTCACCATCTATAATTAATATAATTGAGACAACTTTCTAAGAGAAAGGATCATACAATGTCAATGTCCTTTAATATCTTTTTTCAAAGGAATGAGATTACTTTTATACTAGCGTATAGGCCACTCTCTAAAGATAGTTGATATAAATTAGGAAAAGCATTTCTATTGCTCATAATGTTTGTTATGGGATTTTTAGTAATGAAACACAATACTAAATAACTATTCTTCCTCAAATACAGAAATATCTTCCTTAGGGTTCTACAAGTATGGGGCATTATCAGGTGCTCCTTCCTGAGTCTTACTGGCTGTAGGCAACTAGTGTGATATTAAAAATAAATAAGATAAAAGCTTTCACGATAAGAGGTTATAGTTTAGTAGCAAAGAAAGTGGTCTTCCTAAACCCACAAACAAATAAAACAAAACAAAAAATAAACCACTAAAAACTAACAAACATCTTTTATTTCTTAACCTTTATTATGTTTTCTTGATGAATATCTTCTCAGTATATAGGCATTAACCTAGCCACTACTTTTTCTGTGAGTAGCAACACACAAAAGAGGTCACACAATAAACTTTATAAGCCTAATAGCATCCACAGAAATCTAGCTACCAACTCAGATATGGCATATGTAATTTCCATCCCTTTATTAAAAGATAAAAGCTGGGTATGCATGGATAGATTAAACACACCAGTACTGAGCTGAACCAATATTATTTTTGATACTAAATATGAGGATCAAATATATTTCACCAGGCTACTTTTGTAGTTTTCAACAATCACTGGAGACTATTAACTTCCTGAAAGTTCACCAGGACCTGTTATATATCCTGCAAGACAAGATCAGCAAAAATTAAATCCTGCAGGCTACTTAAATCACAGTTTGTATGATTATTTATTCCAATTGCTTAAAAGTATCTTACTGAGGTCATTTATGAGTTAAGGGAATTATTTTGAAGGAGTAGAGAAAAAATTATTTCAGTCGGGGCATAGTACAAATGAAGTTCATGATGAAGTAGGGTGCATGCACTAAGCTTATAGAATAAACCAGGCTATTACCAAAAAAAAGTCCTGCTGAGGAGAAATAGGAGATAAATTTGAATTGTGTCCAAAGTGTTACTCTTTCTCTCACATCAAAAGTTCTTATTCAGCTTCTGTTCAAAACATCAACTTATAATTCTCTACTTCTTTTCTCCATCCTATTTTCTAAAGAATTCCTGGACATTCCACCTAATCATTGTGGAGTTTGGCTACTGGCCCAAAGTTACAGTGATCGTATATTTTGTATTCCAATTTTCCCCTCACTCCCAGGCCACCTGTTGTTTAATTATTATTAAATTACTAACACTTACTTTGTGCTGACTTTTTTTACCAGTCTCTGAACACAGAGTATATTACTGAGCTAATTAAACACAAATTCCCACTCTCCACTTTCTAAATCTCAATCTAGAAATCCAACTCTCAAAAAAATCATTCCTATCATTTTGAAGCTTTTCTTTCTTTGCCAGCTAATTTTTTATTTATCTGTTTGCAAACTTCGTAAAAAGTAAAAAGTGGATTTTTGTGTGTGTGTGGTAGTGCAAAATAAAGAAAGAATATTGAAATTACTTAATTTCATTGATCAACAAACAAGTGTTTTAGGCATTGAGACTATCACTATGAATAAAAATTGACATTAAGACACATTGTTTTATTCTCAACATGATTCTTTGAGAAAGGTGGTATAATTTCTTTTGATTCAATACAGTGATATTTTTTTTTTTTTAGGATTAAAGAGGCTGCCAAATGTTTTAGCATTAAAATTTCATAATTCTTGGCTTTACATGTGTGAATGAAGGTGAATTCTTTTTTTTTTTTTTTTTTTTTTTTTTTTTTTTTTTTTTTTTGAGACAGAGTCTCACTTTGTTGCCCAGGCTAGAGTGAGTGCCGTGGCGTCAGCCTAGCTCACAGCAACCTCAAACTCCTGGGCTCGAGTGATCCTTCTGCCTCAGCCTCCCGGGTAGCTGGGACTACAGGCATGCGCCACCATGCCCGGCTAATTTTTTTTTTTTTATATGTATATCAGTTGGCCAATTAATTTCTTTCTATTTATAGTAGAGACGGGGTCTCGCTCTTGCTCAGGCTGGTTTTGAACTCCTGACCTTGAGCAATCCGCCCGCCTCGGCCTCCCAAGAGCTAGGATTACAGGCGTGAGCCACAGCGCCCGGCCTGGGGTGAATTCATTTTTAAAATAAACTTTTTTTTTTTTTTTTTGAGACAGAGTCTCACTTTGTTGTCCAGGCTAGAGTGAGTGCCCTGGCGTCAGCCTAGCTCACATCAACCTCAAACTCCTGGGCTCGAGTGATCCTTCTGCCTCAGCCTCCCGAGTAGCTGGGACTACAGGCATGCGCCACTATGCCCGGCTAATTTTTTTTTATATATATATCAGTTGGCCAATTAATATCTTTCTATTTATAGTAGAGACGGGGTCTCGCTCTTGCTCAGGCTGGTTTTGAACTCCTGACCTTGAGCAATCCGCCCGCCTCGGCCTCCCAAGAGCTAGGATTACAGGCGTGAGCCACAGCGCCCGGCCTAAAATAAACTTTTAATTTTAGAATACTTTTAGATTTACAAAAAAAGTTTTGAAGATATTTGTTTCCATATACCCCTCACCCAGTTTTTTCGATTATTATATTATAATAACATCATATGTTAGTATGATATATTTGTCACAATCAATGAACCCAAAATAAAATATTATTAACTGAAATCCATATATTATTCAGATTTATTTTGTTTTTACTTAATGTCCTTTTTTGTGTGTGTCTCAGTTTCCACATAGGATACCACAGCTCATTTAGTTGTCACGTCTACTCAGTCTCCTTTTGGATGTGAGAGTTTCCTAGAGCTCATTTGTGATAACATTGACAATTTTGAAGAATATTGGTCAGGTATTTACAATATATCCCTGGGGATATATTTGTAATATATAGTAATATAGACATATTGTATACAGATATTGTATACAAATATATATATTGTATACAGATATATTGTAAATACATGACCAATATTCTTCAAATTTGTCAATGCTATCACAAATGAGGTCTAGGAAACTCTCACATATCTGGGGATATATTTGTAATATATCCCCAGAAAAATTGAGATTTTTCTGATGTTTTCTCATGATGAGACTAAGGTCATAGGTTTTTAGAAAACCATAGTCAAAGTGCCATATTCATCACATTGTATCAAGGATACATACTATTAGGATCACTTATACTGTTGCTGTTAGAGTTCGTAACCTGTCTGATGTAGTGTTTGCCAGGTTTCTCCACTGTAAATTTACTCTGTTTTCCCCCTTTGTATACTATAGTAATTCAAAGGAAGTTGCTATATGCAGCCCAGATTTAAAGATTGAAAAGTTATGTTCCATCCCATAGCGGGCAAACGCGCTACATCTATTTTTTGGAATTCTGCACAGGAGATTTGTATATTCTCCCAATTTGTTTATGTATTAAATCATTTCTTTATATTAGTATGGCCTCATAGATATTTACATTATTCTTTGGATTAAAATACAATGTTACTTTATTTTTTTGCTCAAATTGTTCTAACTTTGGCCATTGGGAACTATTTCAATCGGCTTCTTTATTCTTTTGACATACCTTTATCACTGTGTGGTTCTGTCTGCTTGTTTTGAGTGATTCCTTACTTTCTGGCACTTCAAAATGTTCAAATCTTATATCACATATTCCTCAACTTAGCCCTATAATGAATAGTTTTTCAAGAAAGCTCTGGTTCCTTTAACAGAGAGAGAGCAAGGAAATATAGTTTGTATACTAATTGGTATAGTATATATCCCTATAAACATTTACATAGGTATCTTTCTGTTTCTATACTAAGCTAAACATAAGTTCATAGTGTTGTCTCCAACTGTAATACAGCACTACTTAGATAATTCTATTTTTCTTTTCTTTGTCTATAACCTCTCACTCCAACAGTGAAAAATGTAACTCCAAACATCTCTCATCCATTTATGTAATTGTTTGGTTCCACTATACATAAATAGCAACATCATAATTGTTAGTTAATACCCCAACGGAGATAATTTTATCAAACAGAGAATAGCTATTACCTGCATTTTCTTTTGCCTTTAGTCTCACACAACCCCATTCATTCCAAAGTTAAGCACCTTTCCCTCCACCCTCTTCAGTGAGCTTATTTCATACATTTGTAACACAGATTACTTTGAAAAGTCTGCATTCTATCCTGGATCCCTTGACTGTCTCATTACTTTAAAAAAAAATTATACATTAAGGTTTACTTTTACTGCCTTAAAATTCTATGGATTTTGAAAAATACTTGTTGGCATATGTTCACCATTAAACTTTCATAAAGAATAATGTCATTGCTCTAAAATAGCTCCTGTGTGCCACTTTTCAATTTACTTCCCTTCCCAAACCACTAGCAACTGCTGGTCTGATTCCATCTTTATAGTTTTGCTTTTTCCAAATGTTATTTAAATAAATAATACAGTATGTAGACTTTTTTTCAAACTGACTTCTTAGCAATACATTTTGAAGAGTCATCTATGCTTTTGCATGGCTTGATAATTTATTTACTTTTATCACTAAATAATACTCCATTGAATAGATGTGCCACAGTTTATTTATCCATTCATCTATTGAATGACACCTTGGATGCTTCTAGTTTTTTGTTAATATGAATAAAACTACTATAAATAGTTGCATGCACATTTCTATGTGAACATATTTTCAACTGGGTAATATCTGAAAGCATGATTGCTGAATTATTTGGTAGATTTTGATTAGCTTTTATAGAAACTGCTTAACTATCTTCCAAAGTGTCCTGTGTCATTTTACAGTCCCATCATAAATGAATACAAAAACAAAGTATTGTTGCTCATTATCTTATTAAAAATTGGTATTGTCTTTTCTTTTCTATTTTCTGTTTTTTTTTTTTTTTTTTTTTTTTTTTTTTTGAGACAGGATCTCACTCTGTCGCCTGGCCTAGAGTGTGGCATCATCATAGCTCACTGCAACCTCAAATTCCTGGGAATCAAGGATCCTCCTGATCAGCCTCCCAAGTACAGGCATGTGCCACCATGCCCCTCTACTTTTTCTTTTTTTTTTTTTTTTTTCTATTTTTCATAGAGAAGAGGTCTCATTATGTTGCTCAGTCTGTTTGCAAACTCTTGGAGCCAATTGATCCTCCTACTTCAGCCTCCCAAAGTGCTAATATTATAGGCATGAGCCACTACATCTGGTTTTTCTTGTTTTACTTTCCCTACTAATATCCCTTAATTTTGCTTCCATTTTTATATGTATATTTGCCATTTATACATCTTCTTTGCTGAGTCATCTGTTCATACCATTTGCCCATTTTTTAGTTGGCCTATTTCTTTTCTGATTGTTGAGTTTTAAAAGTTCTTTATAAAATTTGATACAAGTCCTTCAGCAGATATGTGTTTTGTAATATTTCTTCCCAGTCTATAACTTGCTTTTTCATTTTCTTAACTGTGTCTTTCACAGAGCAGAAGTTTTTCATTTTAGTAAGCCCAACCTATTTCTTTGTCATTAATGTTTCTTTCTCTTTGGTGCTGTATGCTCTGAAGTCTATTTTGCTCTGAAGTTAACATAGTTTGTACCATTTTCATTTGATTAGTGCATCATAGAGTATATCTTTCTCTAACCATTTACTTTTAATCTATGTGAGCGCTTTTTTTTAATATTTAAAGTTATTTCTTTTGTAGAAAATAAATGATTAGATATTTTTATCCATTCTAAAATCCTCTGTTTTTAATAAGTATAGTTAAACATTTACATTTAAAGTTATCAATATAATTGGGTTGATATTTAGCATGTTTGTAACTTTTTATTCATTGACTTTTTTGGTTTGTTTCTTATTCTCCCTCCTTTTTATTTTCTCTTTACTTATTTAGATTCATTTGAGTATTTCATATAAGTCTATTTTTGCTCTTGTCTTAGTGCAGCAATTACACATCCTTTAAAAAATTTTAGTAGTTACCCTACAGTTTACAATATTTATTTCTAACTAATCAAAATTCACTTTAATACCACATCATATTGCTTCACATCTAGTGAAGATTCTTTATTTTAAAAATTCCCAATTACTTCCTTTAGTCCTTTTTGACACTGCAATTTATTTTACTTTTCCATATGTTTTTTTTCATCCAATACATTGTTGCTACTATTGTTTTTAAATTATAATTTAGGTAAATTAAGAATTAGAAAAATACGAGATTTTATTTGATTTTTATTCCTTTCTTTTTCAATGCTCTTCTTTTTTATGGTGATTCAAAATTGTGACCTATATAATTTTTCTACTGTCTGAAAATTATTTTTTAACATTTTTGAAGGACAGATATTGTGGTTGATGAATTCCCTTAGTCTTTGTTTGCCTGATAAAATCTTTATTTTTTTTAACCTTTAAATTTTAAGAAAATAGAATGCTTAGTGCTTATATATTTTTCAAAAAATAGATTTTCCTCTCCTCTCTTTTTACTTGCATAGTTTCTGATGAGAAGTCCGCTGCAATTCTCATCCGTGTTTCTTTTATAAAGAGTTTTAATTATTTTTCTTTTGGTCTTTGGCTTTCTGTAATTTCAATACAGTATGCCCAGGTGTAGACTTTTTGATGTTTACTCTGCTTAGTGTTCTCCAAGTTTCCTGGATTTATGTGGTTTGGTGTCTTGTTAATTTTGAAAAATTTTTAATCATTGCCATTTCAAATATTTATTCTTCTCTATTATCTTTCTGATTCAGATTTTATGTATATTATGCTTTTTGAAATTGTTTCACAGTTCTTAAATGTCTTCTGGTTTGGGGGGAGGTATTCTTATTTCTGTGTGCATTTCAGTTTGGAGATATCTATTGGTTTACCTTCAAACACAATGATTCTCCTTAGCCTTGTCAAGTATACTGATGGAATCATTGAATACCTTCTTCTTTTTTGTTACAGTGATTTTGATTTCTAGCATTTGCTTTTTAATATTTTTTTGTGTTTCTGTTTCTGCTTACTATGCCCATCTGTTCCTGTGCATTGTCTACTTCTCCCATTAGAGTCTTTAATATATCAATTACAGTTATTTTAAACTCCCTGTCTGAATTTCAAAATCTATGCCATACCTGAATTTGGTTCTGATGATATATTTTATCCTCAAAGTGTTCTTTTTCTTCCTTTTTGACATGACTTGTAATTTTTATTGAAGGCCACATATGTTACATTGGATAAGAAGACCTATGGTACATAGGCATTAAATATATTTATGTTAATCTTGTTATGAGCTGGCTTGTGTTAGTATTTTTGTGGCTATAGATATCAGAATCTTCTCATTTTTCTCATGTAGATGTTTTTGTACCCTCTCTTGTCATTTCTTTGTATGGTTATTCATAGACAGTTTGCATCTTTCAGCTCGTTCAGCTGGAATTCACTGTTATTATACTTGAGCTACCTTGATGTGGTGGTATGACGTGAAGAGGGAGGCGATTTAAAAATCTTATGATTTAATTCTGTCTTTCAGTGGGCCTTTGTGTCAGTGGTATGTCTTTTACATGTATTTGATCTTTCTTCCAGTTGTATGCCATCCTCATCCTGGACTCTATTTCCTTCCTTGACTGCATCTTTGCCATCTATTTCCTTCAATCCATGTCCCCTGTTGGCTGTGTTCCTCCTGGAGCTCCTCAGGTGTGACAAGAATATTGGAGGGTATTGGAATGGGGAGTAATTCCTTTTTACCAGCTAAGTAAAGTTTTTAGAATCGTGTTCTCACAAAGTACTTTTCACTGGAGAGTAGACTCTTTTAATGGAGAAGGTTCTGGTTGTAATTCACAAGGATTACTCTTCTTGTTGCCTTGTGAGAGCCATAAGGGATCTTTCTCAGATCTGCACCAAGAGAACCTGGAAAAAAAGCTCACAAAAGTGTGGGGCTCCTATAAGACTGTGATTCCCAGGAGCCTCATATTCTCATGAAGGCAACAAAAACTATATCAACAGGAAAAAATACTGAAACATTCTCAAACCCAAAGTAAGTGACTTGGGGGCAGTGCACCTCAATATAAAATAATGATGACGTTCTTATAATCTAAATTGTCATGGCATCATTATTCAAACTAATCGTTATTGACTGTTTTTGTTACTTGGCTTGCATTTTCCAACAACCTGATTTTCTCTCTACCCTCTATTTTCTTCACAGAGGTTTTTCCCTATCTTTAGTGTCTGATCTGTCAGTGCACTGATCCTCTTGGCCTCTCAATTATGCCAGAGCTAGGCTACTGAATTACACTATTTTAGATACAGTAAATGTTATGACTGATATAAGATATGAATAAGAGTATTTTTTTGTGATGAACATGGATCTGTGTGTTGGACATATTGCTACAATGACCTGAAAACATATCTAGTAATAAAACAAAACCAATAGAAAGGGAGTGGGGTTAAGAAATGGAAATGGAGACTCAAATGTGTGAAGTGGGAAAGGATGCTCAAGATGCTGATCTAACAGAAAATCTTAGAGATAAAGAAAGGTGATAAGATGCTAAGTTGAAATCAAAATTGAGGTTATAGAAAGGGCAGTACATTATATGGAGATCTTAAAATTGTTCCAGTAGCCAAAATTATGGTGTCATACTGAAAGGACAGGATTTCCTTTTCTTTAATATTTTCCTTGTCTCCTTCCTTTTTCCCTCAATACTAGGGACCAAGACTAGAAAGAAAATGTAGCAAGAGAAAAACATGCTATGAATTTCTGCCTCTCTTTTCTTTTCCTTTACGTACCTCTTATTATCCCTGAGGAAAACAGAAGTAATTACTTGAAACTTTCCACAGAGTTTCCTCTTCTCTCTAAAATTTCATATTTCTCTCCTCCTTTTCCTACCATTAGTCCAGATGGAAAAACTTTAATTCTCTCTATGATAAAATGGAAATAAGTGACTGTACAGCATGAAAGAGAAAATGAAGAGCAGAGAAAAAAAGTTTTAAAAGGTTTACACAAACACAGGTCTATAGAAGAATCTGGAGATGAATATTGCTTTCTTTTTGTCACACTTCTTAGGCTTCCCAACTCAAAGGAAGGCTTAATGTTTAGTTAGTTTTACTTTGAGAACCATCTATATTACTTTCTCAGTCAGCAAAAGGATTATATACTTATATAATCCAGTAGGAAAAGATTATATACTTATAATGGGTCACTTTAAGACAATTTTATTTAAGAAAAATATGAAGGAAAATCAGATCTAGTGTAGTACACTGGTGCTAGTAAGTGAGGTGTCAAGGGCAGGAAGCAGAAAATCAAGAGGAAGAAAAGTCACATGAAACTTTACAGGGGTTGTGACCTGTGCTGAGTGACACAGCCAGCCAAAGTAATGCTGTAGAGAGTGAGTGGTCAGGGGAATAAATATCATGAACACAGTCTCTTCCCTTATCCCAATATTCCAACTGCTAAACCACAATTAGAAGCCAAAGGGCAAGAAGCTTACTGACACAGTACAGGTAAAATACCAACCCCATACAGAAGGAAGAAGAACAAATCTGAATGGATAAATGGAAAACTTCTAGACTTTAAAAATTATCAGAAAAATACAAGAGGAAGTTTCAGAGTAAATAAAATTTTCCTTCAGTCATGAAGGCTTATTTAAGTCAGATATCACCACTTGTTTTGGAAATCACTCTATTATAGAACATAAGAAGTTGTCAAATTTCAGTTTGTGATAGGCATTTGAAGTGTAAAACTCAAGATTTCAGTTTGCTGAAACTTAAGATTCAGATTATACAAAATTATAGCACTAGGAGAAAACACAAATCACAACAGTAATTTATACAATAAATAAAATGATTACTTGGTAGAAAAGTCTTATCAAAAAGCACTAGTTATGTGTCAAGCCAAAGTACAATATCTCTGCTCATGTTAAAAGTTAATATAATTTTTCTTCAAAAATCACATTTGATGTCTATATGCGTATGTATTTTTGAACTTTGTTTTCAGGTGGTTATTTTTGCTGATGTAACTTCCACTTGAAATGGATGTCTTAATTTAGTACTAATCTTAGGAAAAATCATTTAGTGATCAAATTAACCCAGGTTTTACCCATTATATTGATCATGTTAAAGTTATTAGATAATTCATTGTGTTTTTTAAAATAGAAGTCCATTTAATTACAGAGGTTAATGTGATGAGTACAAGCACACTAGGAGCAAATCTTCAATTGTATAGTTCAATGCTTGATAGTCTATATTTCCTTTTTGGGCATTCATCTATGTGAGAGATGATGTGGTTTCTATTTGATCTTTTTACAAAGAAAATAAGATGTTTCCATATGTTATCACAAATAGGAGAAAACATTTTGAAAGTATTCAATTTAACAATATAATTTCTTCTAATTCAAGGAACATTGTTTAAAAATCTGCTCTGAATCCAATATGTCATCAGATCCTGTTTGCTTTGGTGATGTAAAAGAGGTATAAGCTCATCTAAAGAAAAAAGAAGAAAACAAATAAAAACCGACAACCTAGTTAGAAAAAGCCATGAACATATTTATAGAGATATTTCTCTTTAAATCAATCTCTCTCTCTCGTTGAAAATCAACTTTCTTCCATGAGGTAATTCAGGGATTCTATCCATCCTGTAGTATCCATTCCATAAGTCCTCGGAGGAAATAAATAGAGAAGACACGTATCATAACTGCTTATACAAAAGCAGAAACATAAAACAAATTCACAACAGCAAAAAAATAATCAGATGTGGAGTAAAAGTGACACACATTGCTTTAGTTCATGTGTGTGTGTGTGTGTGTGTGTTTGTGTGTGTAGAAGAGGACTTAATCAGACAACTATGAAAATCTTACATATCAAGATATATATAATATATCAATATTATAAATATATGTATATTTTTCTCTTTTTAATCCATTCCCTATACTTTTAAAAAATTAATTTCTTGAATCCATCACATTACTCTCCTGTTTAAGATTCCACAATGCTTTTGTTACCAATAAATAAAAGTCTGTATACAATATATCCATGCAAACTTTTAATCTTATCACCATTACTCTCAAATGAGAAACATTTATCTTTACTAAACTGGTCTTCTTGTTGACTGTTAAACACAGTGGATTCATTTTTATTCTCCTTATATTGCACAAAAAAGTTCCTGACTACATATTTACACAAGTGCATTAGACAATGATGTTGGAAGATTTCTGTGGAAGAACATGAAGTTGAGCCTAAATACTTATAAAGGACTTCATGAGCAGTTCAAACAGTAATTGGATTGCCTTTAGTAGTTGGATTCATAGGAATGAGATACAGAGGAACATCAGTTATTGACATGTTGCAAACCAACATTTTAAGAAATGAATTTTATCTCCTTAGTCTTTCATTTTAACATTTTAATGAGAATTTAAAAAATAAATAAATAAATTTGCTACTTAAAATGTGTTTCTTTTCACATTATCTGGGGAAAATATCAAAGAATAGTAATAAGATGTTTGGCATTTGAAGCTAGTCCTGCAGAAATAAAAACTGAATTTTCTTTTGTTTTTAGAATATTCTAGGTGAATGTTATTATTTGCCATTAGCAATAGCAAATTACCCTTAAATAAATTTAACTGAAATTTATTTTAAGTTAATTTCAATATTAAAAAGAGAACTAATAAACTGGGGTTTTGGAGGGGCACAGAATCAATTAATATTATAAGCCTTCCTGACTGGTATAGAACACAAATTCAGGTAGCTTGTCAGTATGCCATCATATAGATGAGTTCTGTCTCTTTCCATTTTATTACTTATAGATGAGTGTTATTTTAACAATGGAAGCTAGATTAATGAGAGAAATTATAAAGAAAATATGATGAAAATACAGATGCCAAGTGGAAAGACCTTAACATTCCCCCCCACATACATACATCTTAATTTTATTTTGTACAGTTTGAATCAGATGATAAGTAACTTACATCATAAAAGTGAGCTGTCACCCTATCATGCTCTTTGGTTCAAATATTATATATTAATAGCATAATAAAAAATGCCATGAAATAGGTAAGGGATACTATCATTTATCTTCTGATTGATCTTGACTTTTAAACATAAAATATTTAAAAAATAAATACTATCTACATTTATTATAAACTATTGACTATAAACTTGATTCAATCACCGAGGAAGTAGAGCAGCTGTGTGAGTGAAAAACAAATAGGAAAGAAAAAAATCTCCAAGCACAAGAATGCCCTTCATGACTCTAGATGTATGGCATTATTCTTCAAATACTATATTTCTGAAAATTTAGTTATGTTATTTAGCTATTCTTATGATTTAATTTGCTGCCACCAGCTGAAGAACATGTATCAAAACTAAGCCCAGGATCAGCAAACTTCAGTGCCTGAGGCCAACAGCCTATTTTTGTAAAGTATAATTGTCACACAGCCACTTTCATTTATCTATGTATTGTCTATGGCTGCTTTTGTGTTTCTATGGCAGAATTGAGCACTTGTCACATAGACAGTATCTGTGCTCTGCAGATCCTGCAACATTTACTGGCTTGTTCTTTAAAAAAAAAAAAACATGTTTACCAATCCTTGCTGTAGGCAGTAAATTAAATAATTTAAGTTGCAAAATAACTTTTTGCTTACTTTTACATTTAATCATGAATTATTACTCTTCTATTCCTAGTATATGCTAAAGGAATTTTAGGGTATTAGTAAGGATAATACTAGTCATATAAACAATAACAACAACAAAATCCTAAAGTTTAGATGTTTTACAAAATAGAAGTTTATTTCTTGCTTATGTAACAGTTCATGAAAGTGTAGCTATTTGAAGGTTAACTTTCTTCTGTGAAGTAATTCAGGAATTCTGTCCATTCTGTGGTATCCACCCCACAAGTCTTCTGAACATAGATGAAAAAGGGGAGGGGAAAAAGATGGAGAAGGCGGGTCTGCTCCTACAAAAACAAAACATAAAACAAAGTCACAATAAAAAATAATCAGTCTTGGAGTGAATGTGGCACATATTGCTTCAGTGCATTTTCTACTGGCAAGAAATAATCTGGTGGCTCTATTAAAATGCAAGAGTGCTAGGATCCCTGAATTGAGAGCCACTTCCCAGAAATGACTCTATTGTGAAAAGGACAGTGTGGATCCTTGAAAGACAGCTCACAATTTTTGGCACACTGTATTTCTTTATGCTGATTTTTTTGTCAACTTGTGTATGGGTATTTTGGCTTGAGTAAACATTTCTATATTGCTTTTTTACTACAATCTGTTTCTGAAATAGTTACTTTTTAAATGCTCCTTATTTTTGTGTCATATTTTAAAGATTGGGAAGTATAAAAAGAAAGAAATGCAGTCATTGTATTATCTAACTTTGTATCTTTGTATAAGAAATTAATAGCAGAATAATATTATATACACTATTATGGATATTATTATGTGCAAACACACACACAAATACAAATTAGAATAGTATCTATTCCAATACCTCACTGCCTTTGTTGATTCATAAATAATTGAAATACCTTGTTTTTCCAAAATATTCTTCTAGTTCTAGGAGGATTGGATAATATATATATCAGGCAGGATCTTCTTCCTTTCAACCTACTCCTTTTCACTTAAGTTCATAATTGTGATTATGGTGTCACCTGTGTTTCATTTTTACCTGTCTTAGAATTAAAAACTAAACATCTACTTTCTCCAGTAACAATGCCATTGTCTGCTACACATGAAAGTAGATACTCCAATATTCCTACTGTGCAAGGGGCTGGATTATATTGTTTATCTATTCTTCTGGTGTGGGTACTGCTTATACACAAGATAAAAACTATGTAGAATATTGGCTATGTACTGTGTGGACCAGAGAAAAATCCTCACTATTCTGACTGCAGCCATGCCCTCAGCCCTCTTACTTTATGCAACTTCTTTCCTCTGGTGAAAACAAAAAGCAAAAACACACAATTATATATACTTTCTGGGTATACAAAGTGGGTTTACATGTATTATATCATGTGTTATACAATATTTCCTGAACTCAGAAAAAGTGAGAAAGAACTCTGCATACTCAAAAAATATATATTATATATATTATATTATTATATATTATATAATATAGATTATATATGTTATATATTATATATAATATATTATATATTATATGTGTAGTTGGTCACACACAGAACAAAAAGAAAACACCATGAGTAATGAGTTGTACATGTTTACTTTATAAACTAAAAGCAGATTTCATGATATAGAGCAGAACCACCACACAACAGTGAAAATAAAATTATGGCCATCCCAAGAGCTCAGGGTTGATCAGAGGCAATCCTCATAATTTTTTAGAAATATATCAGATCTTCCACAAATTTCCATACTCTTCTAATCCATTGCATATAGCATGTTGCAGACATCATCATCATTCACAATTTATTTCCTTGTTAAACCTGCCTCTTCTCCTTTACTCTCATTTTGGCTACTTTTAATATTTACGACAGCACCTTTGATACTCCCAAGCATATTCCTGATTTCACTTTAATTAAGTTTTAGGTCAGCTGTGGTTGAAATGAGTCTGATGTAACACAAAAAGGTTCAAACCTGAGTTCTAACACCTAGTGATTCCACATCTTTTCAATTGTGAATTATGCTGCAATAAACATTTTAGTGCAGGTGTCTTTTCGATAAAATGACAAATATTCAGTAGTGGGATTGCTGGATCAAATGGTAGGTCTACTTTGAGTTCTTTGCAGAATCTCCACACTGCTTTCCATAGGGGTTGCACTAATTTGTAGTCCCATCAACAGCATTTAAGTGTTTCTTTCTCTCTGCATCCACACCAGCATCTATTGCTTTTAATAAAACCATTCTAACTAGGGTAAGGCGATATCTAATTATGGTGATTTTTGTGGGCAGTGAGAGCTATGGATCCTGTTTCATTCTTCTGCATGTGCTTGTTAGGAAGGGGCCATCTGAGATTCACAATCTGGCTGTTAGGAGCAGATTTGGCTCCTCTCCCCTATCCCTGCTCCATACTCTCCCTCCAGTGTCTGCCAGCTGGCAGGAGCTCAAACTAGCTGAGCTCCCCCACGAGTGTGCAGTGACTGGGACACACACTGCACTCTCTTTGCATCCTAAGGTTAGTTCACAAATCTCTTCTTTGTGCCCCCAAGCAACACAATTGGGTCTTGGGCGTACAGAGTCTGACTTGCATGCCTGTCCCTAGGTTCCTGAAGATCAATCCTTGACTGGGTTGGGGAGAACTTTGCTTGTCCCAAGTTGCCTATGGTGTGCCCAAGCAAGTTTGATGCTCCTCTCCTTCGAGGTGTGCCCTGCTCTGATGGAGCAGCCAGACAATCAGCACCAGGGAAGGTCAGTGAGCAATGGGCTCACAGTCCCAGCACCCTTAGTCTGCAGCAGGTCTTAAGGATAAAATGTGGAAGCCCCAGTGTGGTAGATGCACCGATAGAGGGGAAAAGAAGTTCCCACAAACCCTGGCTCAAGTGTCTTTCTCAGCATTCATGGGTGGGGGAGGGAAAAGGGAAAAAAGAGTAAGAATAGAAGAAAGCTGGCACTCTGGTTGTCTCTTTCCCTCTCTCCAGAAGGCAGCTTGTCCAGAATACCCAGGCTCTGGGGTCACACAGATGCCCTGGGACCCACCGTTCTGCTGTGTCTTCCTTAGTCTAGGCCAGAGTTGGGACATGTTTGCGTGGGAATGAGTAGAACAAAAATTGAGAGGCTGAAGCCCTCTGGGGAGGACAAAGGCCCACAGTGGGTGCTTAATATGGTGTCTGCTGTTTTAGCTTGTGTCTCTGGTGGTGGGAAGCAGTCCCAAAGGCACTGGCAGCCTGGTCTCAAGAAGCTCCCAGTTCACTCTTGGTAGCAGGTATTGTGCTCATAAGGGTAGAAAAGGAGTCTCCAGCAGCTCGGAAGCCCACTGACTGCCACACATGTGGGAGAGGGAGAAAGAAACTACTTAACTCACCCTTCTCACTGGATTCCAAGCCTCTCAGGGGTTGGTCTCTGCCAATATTGTGCTCCTTCTTGTTCTGCTCTGCAACTTCTTTCTGTGAAATCTCTGGAAGATTCTGGCACATTTCCCTTGGAACTACACCCAATCTATATTTGTTTTTTTTGTTTGTTTGTTTTTCATGTAAAACTTTTTCTTCTTTCTGAGATGATCTGGCAGCTGGTGTCTGTGGTCTGCCATCTTGGCTCTCTCTGATTATGCATTGATTTCATCACATAACTGTCAATTTACATATTCATTTCCTCTTCAAGTCCTTGAATTCTAGAGAATGTGTTCATTTGTTCCATAGTGCCCAGAAATTGCCATAGACATAGTATGCATAGAAGTATGTTGAAAAAGAATTATCATAAAAGTTAGTCCTATCTAATTTTATTTGTTTATTATTTATTATATTTGTTTATTATTTTTGTTGTATATATATTTATATATCTAAGGAAGACTAACAATTATATCAACTTATATTATTAGTTAGAAGACTTACGTGTTATTTTTTAATGGCTGTTAAAAAATATTTAAGTTTTTATAAAGCTATTGTGACAAGTATAGAAAAAAAAAATCTCTAATGAAATAGTTTCCCAAAGAGATTATTAATATAAAATTATTTAACATGTAATAATAAAACAAGTATCTTTTTGTGATGTTTTTCTACCCCAAAGTAGAAAGGACTATATATATTTTTTAATTCCTTTAATACTTTTAATTTCAAAAATACCAAAATTTCAGGTTACAATGCTTACATATATTAATTGAGTTAATTTAAATGAAGTAGAGATATGTATGATCTATATTCTTGAAAAATAATTTATATTTTATAATGGCTTACAATATGGAACTTGGACAGAAAATTGTTTTGGTGGAAAGTTAATGTAGAAATTTTTTGGAGGGTTTGAGACTCCTAACTCATTCAGAATTTCAAACGAAAATTTCAAATTATTCAAATAAATCTTTTTCTCCTAAGATTAAATAATGATCTTTCAAAGCAAATCACTATATTTATTCATTGGTAAGTATCCAAGGATTAGGGTTTGGGAGAAGGTATAGAAGATTTTTCTTGAACACCTCCTCATGGTTTAGTAAATTAGTTTCTGAAATCTCTGCAATGAATTGAATTAATTACCACTGAGATACACATTAGTGAATTATTATGAATTAAGCATCCTGCTTTCTGCTTCAATTTATTTTTAAGCATGGATTATATCTTTTATCAGGTTGCATAAAGAGAAATCTGCATATTTTTCAAGAGAAATCTGAAAATAATTTTATATTCAAGTCTGTTATTTTTTTTTACCTATAACAACGTGTAATCAAATTTATTTTCTTCTAGAGTAAATGTAAGTCACATTAAACTTGTAAGGAAAGAATATCTAAGGACAAAGTTTATGAAAAATTTTCTTAAGTTAATATATTGACACTAAATTATTTTAATCCAAGATTCTTATATGATTATTAGGAACATTTAAAAAGTACCTCTAGAGAATGTTGGAGGCAGGATTAGAATACTGGAAAATGTGACATTTTTCTTTTGTTTTTTTTGAGACAGAGTCTCACTCTCTTGCTGGGCTACAGTGCCGTGGTGTCAGCCTAGCTCACAGCAACTTCAAACTCAGCTCAAGCAATCTTCCTATGTCAACCTCCCAAGTAGCTGGAAACACAGGAATGCACCACCATGCCAGGCTAATTTTTTCTATACATTTTTAGTTGTCCAATTAATTTCTTTCTATTTTTAGTAGAGACCGGGTTCTCCCCCTTGCTCAGGTTGGTTTTGAATTCCTGATCTTGAGCTATCTGCCTGCCTTGGTCTCCCAGAGTGCTAGGATTACAGGTGTGAGCCACTACACCTGGCCTGACATTTTTCTATTAATACATATGTGACTGATGCTAAGACAAGAAACTTTGTAATAATAGGGGAAATAGAGGGACAATAATCATTACTTATGTTTTAGTTTTAGTAGTCACTATTTTACAAGATAGGCTATGAAAGTTTAAACACATTTCTAATCTATTTGTTAATCATCATCTCTTATGTTCCATATTATTTCAGACTGCAGGTCCAGCTGTAGTGTTTGCCCCACCCATTATAAATCATGTTTTTATTAATTTCAGTTTGCATGGTAGGCATCAACAGATAAAGGATAACATAAAAAACACAGTAAATCAATTTATATACTAACATAAATGTTACTAAGAAAAAACTTTTTAAAGTTAAGAATTTTATTTCAAAAATGAAAAAATTGGAAGATAAATTGGAAAATATAGGATTAAAAGTGGAGAAACAAGATATGAAAAAATAAGATAAAAGTCCTACAGGGTAAATGCAGAATATGTATCTCCAAAAAGATAATTTATAGGAAGATCACTAATGAGAGCTTGTTTGGAGATTCTAGCAGGGGAGTGAGTGCAGCTACTCACATACCCTTAACCCAAGAATGGTCTTCCTTTAATGGGGAAGGTCATTCTCTTTGACTGAGCATGCTCTCAGAGGGACACACATGCAGCCATGAGGGAGGAAGGGGGCACCTGCCTAGCAAGCCACATCAGCCAGATCAACCCAGATCAATGGGCTGACAGATGTTGCAGCCAGATCACCCTCATATCTGGAAGATCACTAATGAAACAATAAACATTTTGACAACATTTTGAGGAAAACTATTGTAGGAATAATGAAAGAAAAAATTCCAGCATGTTTAAAGAATGGGAACAAAGACTCAAATCTTCATATTAAAATACTTGTTATTGGCTAATGCAAAAAAAGAAAATGTAAAAATCCCCAACATCTAGAAACATAATTGTGAATTTTCTTAACATGAAGCACAAAAAGATGACCCTAAAATTATTTTAGAAAGAAAAAAGGTCATCTATAAAACCTGATTAATACATAGAATAAAATTTAAATAATCATGTATATATTCAAGCATAAAGAAAATATAAAGAAAGAAACATAAATATAGTATTCAAGAAATACAGATCTACTCGTAAGCTGGTAACTATGAAGTAGAAATAAAAAGTAAGCAGAAAAAATTACAAAAGAAGCCAGACCCAAAATTGAGTTATCTCAAATAAAATATAAAAAGAGGAGAACAACAAAAGCAAAAATAAACAAAACATATTGAGTTTTCACACCCTTAATTATACTTGAATTAGACTTGAAGTCCTAATTCAGTAATAGATATGAGAATAGGAAGGGTATTTTTAAGACAATACAATCGCCCAGAAAAGTTAATGGATAATGTTAGCTATATTCATTTAGAAATAGAAGTAATAGAAAACTTATTGCAGTTACAGAGATAAGTGGAATAAGAAATAATCATAAGTATTGCATTCTAACTGATTGGACCTTTACCTTGGGGAATATTACAGAGTAGAGAGGAAAAATTAGAACAAAAGTTGCTCTCTTTTTTTAAATTTGTTCATTGTAAACATTAATTTTCTCTTTTTTTTTGCCATGCTCACTTATTGCTTTTACAGTTTATTTATTCAAAAATATGTATTTAATGCTACTATTTACAAAATAGCAATTTAGTTGTGTCAGATACAAGAGAAAACAAAATACTTTCTTTGTGTGTGTGTGTATACATGTGAATGAAGGCTTAAAATGTTAAGAAATGTGCAGACAGTAAAGAAACCTCAGATTATTTTACTCCAAAAATATTTATTGTACTACAGAAAACCAATTGTGCACTCAGAGCCTCTTGCCTTGCACAGTTCCACTGGTCTCCATTGATATTTGCTATGTGAGTGGGATCCTTTGAGCACATGACACAAGCTCAGAAGAGGAATCAAGAATAATTCTGCATGTGAAAAAACTTCATTACCTGCAAAATTACACATAAGATTGGCTGATATTGCTCTTGCTTTAGATCCTGAAATATTTCTGATCAGGGCTGTAAAAATCACCTATGTACTGTCATGTGTTCCTTGGAAAGAATGTGTTTTATTCTTTTTATTTGTGAACACTTCTCAGGTAAGAATGCTCTTAATCAAAAGAAATGAAATTATATAGATAATATTCTCCACTTTATTAAGAGAAGAGATAAATAAATTACTCTAGATTCTGTAGGAAATGTTTCTATCAATTTTCTCCTCTGTTGATATTAGGATAATTGAATCTCTCTGTATGTTACTTAAATGTAATACACTAGTAGTTTATTTTACTTAATAACATCAGGATATAGAAATTATTCCTGATCTCCCTCATCTCTATCACAGGTTGAAGCAAATATGAGGGAAGTTGGTCTCTTTCAGAAACTCAGCAAGGTGTGCCACTAAAATTAGTGTGGTAAATGGTGTAAATTTTATGTGGGCACATAGTATTATCAGATTATTATAAAAGTAAAAATCAAGGCATGTTTTCTTTGAGGTTGACTAAATAACAGTAGTGAAAGCTACTCATTACATGCAGTATCTCACATCACTTTCTGTTTTCTAATTGATAAAGCATAAAAACCTCCACTTAGGTTTCTCTAAAGGCAGGCATGAAATTAACCTATAAAATTCACTTTAAATCTTAACATTGTGTATAAGAAAGTTTAAAGTATTAATTGTACTTACCTTCCTTAATACCTTCCTTATACCTTCCTTAATAAGGAAGGTATATCTTCATTTTAAGTAATCATGAGATAAACTTTGGACATCCTTGATAACCAGATGATTTCCAATCTATTCTCAAGTCAACTGAAAGCTAAGGTTTCAGAATCATACTGAGTTATTGTAAAAATGATTTCCTAAAATATCACAGTGCATCAAAGAGTCCAAATGTAATATAGTTCTCGAGTAAAGAGTCCTAAAACAATACTGGCAAAAATGAGAAGTCGTCCCAGTGAATTTCTTTCAAAATTTATTTTAAGTATCTTGAGAAAAAGTAGAAAATTAAGAATAAAATTCTTTACCTCATCTTTTATTTATTTTACTAGAATGTGACTAAAATGAAGATAGCAATGGCTTCACATTTTATTTTCAAAATTATAAAATTCCATTTCTGTTTGCTTCATCTGCAGAAAAGAATACTAATCTGGAGCATAATTCTCTTTTTTATGTGTGACCCATTCCTTTACCACCTGCAACTATTCTTTCTGGAGTGATCAGAAAAAGATGTAATGATGATTAACATGGTGCAGGGAAAGAGAATGTGCTACAGTTATGACTGTTTTATGCAGTTCCTGTAAATTGGAGTAACAAATGACATCCTCCTTTGCTGAATCTGAGATAATCAGACAGCATCTGCCTTCTGTTTTCTAACTCCATTTGTAGAAAGATATGCTAGCTTTAAAATCATTCATCTTTTAAAGTGCTAACTCCTTCCACTCTCTACAAATCTCCTCTGCTTGTTTCAAATATTCTTTTTTGAGATGTCTTATCTTGATCATTCAATACTATCAAATTTAACATTATTCTTTTTTTTTGAAGTGCTGGATGGAAAAACACTTACTAATATTTTTGTACTTTAAAAGACTAAGCCTATTTTTGGCTTAGTTAAAAAAATAATTTTCAGCAGTAAAACTGATACGTACCCTTTTAAAAACAAAACTAACAGGTCTTCCTATACATTTGTAAAAGCATTAATTTCTCTTTTCAATCCAGAGGACACACTGCTGCCACGAAAAGAGAGTTGTAACTCATCCTGGATTATTTGCATCATCTGGTATTTTGAACCCACTAAGTTAACCCATGGTTCTTCATTTGTCAATTTAAGTTAATTATTCTCATCAGGATGTAGACAGAGGTGGCAGAGGTTGCTCTGTGTGATAAGTCATAAGTGTCTTATGTGTAGGCTTGAACCTTTGCCTACACTCTGACTTGTTATAAGAGCATGACTTTGATCATAATTCAAAGGGGTATATATTATCTTGTAGAAGTAGAAGACAATCATAGCCTTCAAAGAAATTTAAAATTTAGAGGCAAAGATATAAGATTCAACCAAAATGTTTGTACTCTCATATTTTCTTGAAACAAATAAAAAAATTAATCACATGTAAGACAACAAAAATAATCTCATAATTCAAAAAATAGAAAGTACAGATTATACTCTTTAAAACTTACCATAACCCATAAAACTAGGTACTAGCAACAAATGGATGATCTTTAAAAAATTCTAACCATATAGAAAATGCAAAACATTCTTCTAAATATGTTTTAAAAAATAGAAAGTTGTTAGATACATACATAATTGACATATATAAGTTTTATATTACTGTGTAATAAATTACCACAAATTTAGCAGCTTAAAACAATAAAAATGTATTATCTCACAGCATTTGTGGGTCAGAGTCTGGGTAAGGGTTAGCTGGGTCCTCTGCTCAGGGTCTCATCAACTTGATAGCCAGATGCTGGTCAGGGCTGCCGTCTCGTGGGAGACTCAGTGTCCTATTCCAAGCTTACTAGTTATTGGCAGAACATAGTTCCTTCTAACTATGAGACAGACATTTTTGTTTTCTTGTTGCTTATTAAGAGGGAACAATTCTACAGGCTTTGTCCACCATTCCCTGAACACGTCCCTCATCACAAAATGGCATTCTACTTCTTCAAGCTGGCAGCAGAATCTTCCATGATTTAAATCTGCTCTCAAAGAAAGGGTACAGTCATTTTTATGAAATCATATTATTAGGTTAGTTCCTCTTAACATCCTCTCCCTTTTGATTAACTCAAAGTTAACTGACTATATCTAAAAAATGTTTTGCATATATGGTAGCATAATTCTAGGAATGATGTTTCATCACATTCTCACATTCACTGGGCTTCCTTATGGTCAAGAGCAAGGGGATTATATGGAACAAGTACATTGGTGGAAGTTGGAATGTTTGGGGCATCTAAGAATTCTGACTACCACAAAGTACAGGTTGGAATAACATACATGTACAAATAATACAGAAATTAGATTTATGAAAATTGAGTTCACATGTACTATATATACACCGAGGAAGAAATGTGGATAAGAAATGGTGACACAAGTCTGAAAACATACATATTTTTCCAGGTGGCGGGAGACATGACAGAAGAAGAAAGAATATATTTCAACAAAGAGAAAGGCATATAATATAGTGAAAATGAAAATACAAGGACTGTTTCTGCAGGCTAATTTGGCTAATACATCTAATGGTAAAGATTCAGGCTTTAAACAAAAGGCTTTAAATGCATTCTGCTCATTTGAGAAGGCAATGGGAAGCTACTGAATTTTTGTGGTGCCTGAACTGTTCTCTACTTGCCCTTTCAGATACGCTGTCCATAGTTTACCCTGAAAGGTCCACCTATCTGTACCATTTTCATAGGATCACTTGGCTTCAGGCTTCCAGTTCAGTTTGCCCAATCAGAACCAAGAAGCAGGCCATCAGGGGGATGGAAGGAGAATGAGGTGGGTTATGTTCCTAGGTTCTCTTCTTATGGGGCATGCTATCCCCCTCATAACAGGTGATCTTTCCACACAGGCTTTTGTATCATTGTAAGTTCCAGTAGCCACATTTGCTTCTCTCCCCTTTAGGTGTAATGAGAAAAACACTGGCATGTAAATCCCTGGGTATGTTATTATCCTTGACCAGCACCTTTTAAACTCTGTATGAAAGTTTTTTAAAAGTAGCCAATTTGAGTGTGCCATCTGTTTGCTATTGAGTCTTGACTGGAATTGGAGCTGATAAACTGAAATTCTTGTGGGAAAATTAATCTGACAGTGATAAACAGATGCTGTAGATAGAAAAAAGTTTGAATATGTTAATCCAGCTAAAAGTACTAATGAAGGAATGAACTAAGGGATGAACATGAGAATAGAGAAAAGATGAAACAAGAGGTAATGTGAAGTTAGAGAATACATAGTACTTGGCAACAGACTTAACATAGGGGATGAAGGAGAAGGAGATGAGCGCTAAATCAAAGACATAAATCAGTAATTTAAAAAACTGCCATTATAGTAATAAAAGAATCAATTTCAACAGGAGACATTAATTTAGTGGCTAGTAGAAATAATAGAATTTGTTTCTTAACAATTATACATAACAATAGTGGACATTCAAGTAGAGAAAACAAGTAGGCAGTTGGAAAGGCGAACTTGACATTTCAGAGAGTAGTTGAGGCCAAAATTATAAACTTAAGAACTACTTATTCATAAGAAGTATTATGTCTTGGGAAAAATAAAAGAGCAAAGAATGCACATCCAAAGAAAAAACCTTAGGCATCTAGTCAGAGAGAAATTAGGAGAAAATTTTTCAGAAAAAGAAAAATGTAAGAAATGTAAAAATAAAAAACGTCAAGACACTGCAAGTAAAAACTATATTCAGAAGAGTTTTGTGAGAAGCAGGAAGTGGTTGGATTAATGCTGATCTCAGTGTCTGCTTGGAAATAGCTCCAACTAATCAATGCAGTGTCATCCATAGCCCTCAGTCCATAGGTGTTCAATCTTTTATTTCACCATGTGACCATGTCATCTGTCCCATCACAGCTGTTTGGAATAGAGGTAGACATTTCATCCAAAGGTAATTAATTCATAATCTGGTTAGTTGTCTAGGAGTATACTTGCACAATATGTACTTGAATTTAGCCAGACATTATTACTTTTATATCACTGTCCCTCAGACCGTTGGAGAGTGTGCACTGTGAGCCTGGGATGAGCTAAGCAGGACAGGCAGTGGTGGCAAAAACACCCAGAGGGCCAGATAAATGTGCTAGGCAGCCTGCATGTGGCCTGCGGGCTGTAGTTTGAGGACACCTGTATATAGACGCTAGACATATACATAGAGATATAGTTAGAAATATAGGTAGAGATGTAGAATCACTGGAGTGGAAATCAAGAAAGGGGAATCAGAAGACTCAAAAGGTCTTAGGAATTAATGGGACATTTCTAAGAAATGAGGTGAACTAATTCTTTGCCAAGTATAGGAAGGCAAATAGTCAGTTCATGACTGGCATAACTGTCTGCAGCTCCTTCTTCCCAGGTTCCATGTTCTGACGGCCACCTCACTCTTTAGCAATAAACTATGTGTTTATGTGCAGATCAACTACAGCAACCCATTTGCTGATTAGCAACCTATCAGTGCTCACATGGAAAAGACAAGCTGGCTAATGAGATGATCAACATCAGGAACTGAAACTAAGAATCAGAGAGTTGATCCGATGAATAGGTAGAAATTGAGTTTAAAAAACATGAGGCATAATTGGAACTAGAGAGGTCATGATGGGTCTTGTTTACTATAAATTGTAGGATGAAGTCCATCAGTGGCTGAAGACTACAACAAGATAAAAATAGACTGGAGTTGTCACATTAGTAACGCAATATTGAGGATATACAAAATCCTTCCTGCTGCTGAGGTACTTAAAACTACTGTGAAAACAGTATCATCTCTAAACCATGGGTTCAGTAAGCTTTACCATCATTGTAACTTCTCTTTTTTGAATTTTTTATGAAAATGTTGGACATTTAACCATATTATTCCCTTGAAATTAAATAACAAAAAAAGGAAAAAAAAAAAACACACAAAAAAGTAGTTTTATAGTACCAAACAGTAGAGTGAGTTTGAGAAAAGAGATACTGAAATACATGTTATATTTGGGGGAAAACAATTTACTAATGACCTCTGAGAGAGCAATTTCCGTAGATAGGTAGGGAAAGAGGAAAGGTTGTAAGAGACAGAGACTGAAGACTTAAATGGATAATAAGAGCAGAGAGGAAATGGATTTAGAGCAATATAAATGAAGATAGATTTTGAAGAGGAGGAATGAGGTTAGGTCAAAGAATGGCAAGCACAGTTGAATCAAGAAAAGGTCCTTTTTTGTTGTTTTGCTTTGCTTTGAAGTGTTGCAAAACTAGAGAATATTTTTAAGCAGCAGAGTAAGGTCTGTAGAGAGGATAACCAATCGCAAACTCCTAGAAAAATGAGATCTTCTTATTTTTCAAGTATTTTCTAACAGTTGTAAAATTAAAGTATTTGCCTTGATTTTTCTGCCCTTCCTCTTTTTAAAATCCTATTAATATTATGCATTCTCTAAAAAAGGAGAAATACTGAGAAATCATATGGTTCAATTCCTCATTTTGAGTAATAAAAATATTCAGTAACTCATTGCCTAAATCATATAACTAGATTGTATGGTTTGGAGTCCTCATGTTCTATTAAAGTTTTGCTTTCCCATTACTTGTGTCCCCAAATGGTTAAAAAATAAATCTTTTTACAATTTCTGACATTATATCAAATACAAATATGAGGTGGTATAGCAATATAAAAGTGCCAGTAAGTGTTAAGTTTGAGAGTTCTATAAATGGTTTGTCCAGTACATAGTCCATTTGGCTACATAACTTAAAGAAATTATAAGCTATATTATTTCTATTTAATTAGCTTTTTAATGTAAATGATTAGTAGAAGATTGATATGAATTTAAATGTAGTAACTTTGAATCTTGTTTCTTTGTGCTTTTTTTAAACTGAAAAATGAGTTAGAATGAGTCCAGTAACTATGAAGAATGTGTCTTGCCTAAAGAAAGAAACAGATTAAGGAAGGAAAGACAGAGTGGTCACACTAACAGGGGTTAGAAATTTTATGCTGAGGTTATTTACTTATTTATTTATTCACATCTGGAAATAGTAATTCTATCAGTGGCAATATTTAAAGAAAATGCCATGGAAAGGTTTATATCACAAATAAACTGATAATAATATGAAAAGGAAAATATTAGGTTCAATATATAGTGCATATTAAGGGTCAGATCAAGCACTCGCAATCAATTGTGAGATTGAAATGCCTTATTTAGACAATTACAAGAGCAGATTGGGCACCACATACATGTAAATGTTAAATGTGACAGCAAGATGAAAAAGTATTTAAACTAAATGTAGTTTAAATATTAAGAAATATTTGTTGGAAAAATAATCCTGAACAAGCACATTAATGATTATTTTAACTATTACTTTGAAGCTTATTCATTTCCAGTTATTCTAAATTAGGTATTGTTTAAAGCACTGGTGATTCAAAGATGAATATGGCAGGATACCTGCTTTCAAGATGCTCTCAGATAACTGAAATTATAAAAACCACATCCTAGCATATTGATACATACTAACTAAAAGTTTAAATTTAAAAGTTCAGCAAAGTAACATATTACCTATAAGCTCTAAACACATTTACATCACAATATGTGTGTGTGTGTGTATATATATATATACATATATATATATATATATATAAAAGAAAAGACAGTCTTGCATTACCTATGCCACACCTTCCTCATCTCCAAACAGCACCATGCCAGCACATTTATTAGAGAAAGAATCCGAGTGCATGACAGAGGGAGAATGAAGTTACTATAGGACTTTGCATTGAAACACAGGGCCATCCTGTCACAAGGGAACAGCACCAGGCAGAATTCTACTAGTGCCCATGGAGAAAGCAATTAGACCAACCAGGCCAGAGAGAAATCCTCCACCTCAGTGGTAGAAACCTGAGTTCTGGCTAGCCCCACCTACAGCTGGCAAAAAGAGGACTGGGATCCAGAATAAATTCATTAAGCAATCAGGCCACAAAGACTGTAATTCTTGGGCAAGTTCTGTGGCTGTGTTTCTTTGGAGCCAGTGGACTTGGGGTGCATGTGACCCAATGAGACACCAGTGGTTGTGGCCAAGCCAATGCCTCTGTCACCCCTGCCCCAAATCTAGACTGTGCAGATCAGGGAGAGTCTTATTCTGAATGGGGAAATAAAAGGGAAGAGATTAGATGACTTTGTTTTGCAACTTGGGTACAAGCTCAGCCACAGTAAAATACAGTATCAAGCAGACACCGGAAGCCTATGCTTCCAGGTCTTAGTTCCTGGATGGAATTATTAGACCCAACCTGGATCAGAACAAAATTCACTGGCATGAAGTTAAGGAGCCATTCCTGGCAAAATTTAACACTTAGTTACTAAAGAGCTCTCAGGCTTTAAATAAACATCAGAGGTAGCCATGCAGCAATGACCACAGGCTTTGGGAGAGAATGGGTTGCCTTTAGGTGTGACATGGCAGAGCCCCAGCTATGGTGGCCATGGGGGAGTGCCCACCTCACTCCTCATCCAACTCCAGCAGCCCAGCACAGAGAGCAAGGGAAGAGATTTAGAGATTTATCAGGTAACCCAGGGAATTATCCTGTATCTTACTCAAGTCCACAAAAGTGATACCATCAAGAGTCTGTAAGAGTCACAGCCAGACTGGGTTTGGGCTATACTCAGTGATGATACAGCTGTAGTGATCAAAGACTTAGATCAAACACTCAATTCTCTTTGTATACCTGGATAGCCTTCTCAAGTAGGACAGGTTCAAACAAGCCCAGATTGTGAAGATTAAAATAAATAACTGAATCTTCAATGCTAAAACATTGACTAACATCCCCAAACCATCAAGAACATCCAAGAAAACATGACCTCACCAAACAAATTAAATAAGGCACCAGTGACCAATCCTGCACTGATGGAGATATATGAGTTTTCACACAAATAATTTAGAAAAGGTGTTCTGAAGAAGCTTAATGAAATTGAGGAAAACACAGACAAGGAGTTCAGAAGGCTATCAGAGAATTTAACAAGGATACTGAAATAAAAAAAAAGTCAAGCAGAAATTCTGGAGCTGAAAAATTTGATTGCCAAACTGAAAAATGCATCAGTCTCTCAACAGCAGAATTGATCAAGAAGAAGAAAGCATCAGTAAGGTTAACGATAAGCTAGTTGAAGTCAGAAGAGAAAAAATAAAAAGAAAAGAAAGAATTAAGCATGTCTAGAAGATCTAGAAAATAGCCTCAAAAGAGCAAATTTAAGAATTATTGGTCTTAAAGAGGAGGTAGGTAGAGAGAAAGATTTGGGTAGAAAGTTTATTCAAATAAATAATAACAAAGCACTTTCCAAACCTAGAGAAAGATATCAATATTTAGGTACCAGAAGGTCATAGAACATCAAACAGATTTAACACAAATAAGACAACCTTAAGGTAATTAATAATTGAGCTCCCAAAGGACATAGATTAAAAGAAAAAGAATACTAAAAGAAGAAGAAAGGAGTAACATTAAAAGGAGCTTCAATAGGCCTGGCAACAGAATTCTCAGTGGAAACCTTATAGACCAGGAGAGAGTACCATAACATATTTAAAATTCATAAAGAAAAAAAGAACTTTAAACTACCTAGAAAATCATATCCTTCAAAAATATCCTTCAAACATGAGGAAGTAATAAAGACTTTCTAAGACAAACAAAAGCTGAATGGTTTTATTAAAATCAGACTCATCTTAGAAGAAATGCTAAAAGAGATTCTTCAATCGGAAAGAAAAGGATGTTAATGAACAATAAGAAATCATCCAAAGGTATACGACTCCCTGATAACACAAAGTACACAAATACAGGATACATTATTGCTGTGATTGTGGTGTATAAAACACTTATATCTTAAGTAGGAAGACTAAAAGACAAACATCAAAAATAAGAATTCCGACACCATTTTCATAAATAAAAATAGCAAAAAGTAGGGGAATGGAGGTCAAATGTGGAGTTTCTTTAAGATTTCTCTTTTTTGTTTGCGTTTTGTAAGCAGAGTTAAGTTGTGATCTGTTTAAAATAATTGGTTTTAAAATGTTTTTTGAAAGTTTCATGATAATCTCAAATTTAAAAACCTACAACAGGTACACAAAAAATTTAAAAAATCAAAAATTAAAACACACTATGAGAGTAAAATCATTTTTATACAAGGGAAGAGAAAATGAAGGAAAGAGAGGACCACAAAACAACCAGAAATCAAATGACAACATGGCAGTAGTAAGTCCTTATCTGTCAATAATAATATTCAATGTAAATGGACCAAATTTTCCAACAAAAGGCATAGAGTGACTGAACTAATGAACAAAAAATAAGACCCAACTATATGTTGTCTACAAGAAACCCACTTCACGTATGAAAACACACAGACTGAAAATAAAGGGAAAGAAAAAAGATATGCTACCAAAAAAGAGGAGTAGCTTTGGGGTGATTAAATATGAAATGTCCGAATTCAAATCAAAAGTGTACTTTATTATATCTGAAACAAGCAGCAGTACAATTAATAAAAGTATGTGCCTAATCTATTGGCACAGGTTTGTCACCTTAATGGTACCTTTTTTTATGGCAGCAGCAAAAAAGCCCGGAGAGCAAGTGGTGATGAAATCATGAAAGGCATTTTCTACATTTGAGAAGTGAATATTTTTCCTTGCAAGAAGGGGCCCTAAGCTTGGAAGAAATGGTAGTCAGTTGGTGCAAGGTCTGGTGAATGACAAAGAGTTTCCAAGTCCAGTTGCTGCAGTTTGAGCAGCATTATTTGTGCGACATGCAGTTAAGCCTTGTTTTGCAAGAGGATTGGTCTGTCTCTATTAACCAGTCTTGCCCACTTCATCACAAGCATCCTCATCATTCCATCGAATTGCAGTAGATATCCACTGTAATGGATTGACCAGGTTTCATGAAGCTCTAGTGGATAATACCAGCTGGACCACCAAACAGACACTATTAGCTTTCTTTGATGAATATTTCATTTTGAACTGTGTTTTGCCACTTCCTATTTATCCAGCCATTCTGCCAAATATTTGCAATTGTCAAAAAGAATTCATCTCTCATCACACATAACAATATATTGTAGAAATGGTTCATTTTTATGTTGTGACATCAAAAAAAGCAAGATTTGAGGTGATTTCTCTTCTAATGCTTGTTTAATTCATGCAGAACACATCTATCCAGCTTCTTTACCTTGCTGATTTGTTTCAAGTATTCCAATATTGTTGCAATAGTAATGTCAAACCTTGCTGCTAATTCATGCATACATTGAGATGGATTCAGTTCCACCATAGCTTTCAACTCATCATTATCCTCCTTTGCCTCAGGTCACTAACATGGCTCATTTTCAAGATGAAAAGTCACCAAAATGGAACTTTTCAAACCACTGTTGTACTGTGAGGTCATTAGCCACATCCTTCCCAAACACTCATTAATATTCTAACTGTGCCGCATTTTTCCATGACAAAACTCATATTTGAAAATAACACGAATTTTTTACTTATCCATGGTTTCATAAACATTCCTCTAAAAATTTTTGAAAGATAATCACAAGCCAAAACATGCATTTGAATGACTGAGCATATAACTTCACAATAAAAACAAGAAGTACCAAAGTGAAGTGTCAGAGATATCAACTATCAAACTCAATCATTAAGGAAATCAGACATTTCATACTTAATAACCTAATATATTTCTATTAGTTAAAATAGATTTATAAGAGAAAGACAGTTATTATATAACAATAAAGTGGTCAAAAATTCATCAAGATGACATAACAATTCTAAATATATATGCACTTAATACTGGAGTACACTCATATACAAAATAGATACTATAAGATCTAAAGACAGAGATAATCCCCAAAACAACAATAGTTGCAGATTTCAATACACACTTTTAGCATTGGACAGATCATCCAGAAAATCAGAAAATCAACAAAGAAACATTGAACTGAACTTAATCTGCACTATAAACCAAATGGACCTAATAGATGTTTATAGAATATTTCATCCAACAGCTGCAGAATAGACTTTCTCCTCCTCAGCTCATGGATTATTCTTCAGGATACACCATATGTTAGGCCACAAAACAAATCTTAAAAAATTCAAAAAAATTAAAAAACATATCTAGTGTTTTTTTTCTGACCACAATGAAATTAAACTAGAAATCAATAATAAGAGGAATATTAAAAATTATACAAACACATGGAAAGTAAACATATGCTCCTGAATAATGGGTAGGTTGGTGAAGAGGTTAAAAAGGGAATTAAAAATTTTCTTAAAACAAATAAAAATTAAAACACAATATACAAAAACCTATGAAGTACAGTAAAAGCACCACTAAGAGGAAAGTTTATACCAATAAGGGCCTACATCAAAAAAGTAGAAATGCTTCAAATAAACAACTAAACGATGCATCTTAGTGAAATAAAAAACACACACACACAAGCAAAACAAATTCAAAATTAGTAGAAAAGATAATAAATGTCAGAACAGGAAAAAACGAAACTGAAACAAAAAATACAGATTAATGAAATGAAAAGTTGGTTTTTTGAAAATATTAATAAAATAGACAAACATTTAACCAGACTTAAAAAAGAGAAAATTTCCAATTAACATCAAAGATGAAAAAGGAGACATTACAACTGATACTAAAGAAATTCGAAGGATCATTACAGACTACTATGAGCAACTATATGCCAATAAACTAGAAAATATAGAAGAAACGAACAAATTCCTGTACACATGCAAGCTATCAAGATTGAACAAGGAAGAAATCCAAAACCTGAATAAACCAATAACAAGCAATTAGATAGAAGGAGTAACAAAAAATTTTCCATCAAAAACAAAACACTTCACTGCCAAATTCTATCAGGCATACAAAGAATAATTTATGCCAATCCTACTTAAACTACTCCAAAAAATCAAAGAGGAAGGAACACTCCAAAACTCATTCCATGAATCCTGTATCACCCTCATAACAAAACCAACAAAACAACAAAAATAGAAAACTATAGGCCAATATCTCTGATGAACATAGATGCTAAATCCTCAAGAAAATGCTAGCAAACTGAATTCAATAGCAAATTTAAAAGATTATTCACCATGATCAAATAAATGTGATTCATCCCAGGGATGCAAAAATCTTTCAACATATGCAAATCAATCAACAAGAAACATCATAACAACAGAATGAAGGACAAAAACCATATGATCATTTCAATTGATGCTGAAAACACATGCAATAAAATTCAACAAACTTTCATGTTAAAAACTCTCAAAATATTTGGCATAGAAGGAAGCTACCTTAACATCATAAAAGCCATATATTACAAGACATAGCTACTATCATACTGAATGGGAAAAACTGAAAGCCTTTCTGTTAAGATAAGAATGTCCATTTTCCCGCTGTTATTAATATTTGACATAGTACTGGAACTTTTAGCTACAGTAGTCAAATAAAAAATAAAGGACATCCAAATTGGAAAGGAAATAAAGTATCCTTATTGGAGATGGCATGATCTTATATACAGAGAAACCTAATATTACACACATAAACACACACACACACACACTATTAGAATTGATAAACAAAATCAATAAAGTTGCAGAATACAAAATCGACATACAAAAATCAGTAGTATTTTTATGTGATATCAACAGTCTGACAAATAATCCAAGAATATAATCTCACTTATACTAGGTACCAATGAAATAAGATATTTAGGAATAAACTTAACCAAAGAAGTAAAAGATCTCTCAGTGAAAACTATAAGAGATTGATCATAGAAATTTAAGAGGAAACAAACAAAAAAAAAGAAAGATATCTCATGCTCATGGATTGAAAGAATCATATTGTTAAAATGTCCACACTCCCCAAAGTAATCTACAGATACAATGCAATCCCCATCAAAATACCAATGACATTTTTCAAAAATAGAAAAATATAATCCTAATATCTATATGGAACCACAAAAGACCCAGAGCAGCTAAAGCCATCCTAAGGAAAAAAAAACAAAAACAAAAACTGAAGGAATCATATTACCTGACTTCATATCATACCACAGAGCTGTAGTAACCAAAACAGTTTTGTAATGGCATAAAAACAGACACATAAACCAACAGAACATAATACAGAACACAGAAATAAACTCACTCATCTCTAGTGAATTTATCTTCAACAAATGTTCCAAGAACATACATTGGAGAAAGCACAGTCTCCTCAATGAATGATACTGGGAAAACTGGATATTCATTTGCAGAAGAATGAGACTAGACCCTTATCTCTCACCGTATCCAAAAACAAATCAATATGGATTAAAGACTTAAATCTAAAATCTGAAACTATGAAAACTACTAAAAGAAAACATTGTAAAATGCTTCAGGACATTGGTCTGAACAAGGATTTCTTGAGTAATATCCCCAAAGCACAGGCAACCAAAGCAAAATTGGACAAATAGGATCATATCAAGTTAAAAAGCTTAGGAAAAAAGGAAATAATCAACACATTTGAGGAGACTGCCCACAGATAGGGAAAAATATTTGCAAAGTGCCTATCTGACAAGGGATTATTAACTAATAGAATATTTTTGAACAATTTATTAGGAAAAAAATCAAATAATCCAATTAAAAGGTGGTCAAAGGATCTGAATAGACATTTCTCAAAAAAAGACATACAGATGGACAACAGGCATACAAAAAGAAAATACTCAACATCAATAGTCATCAGGGAAATTAAAATGAAAACTACACTAAGATATCATCTCACACCAGTTAAAATGGCTTTTATCCAAAAGACAGGCAATAATGAATGCTGGTAAGAATGTGGGGAAAGGAGAATTCTCACGCACTGTTGGTGGGAATGTAAATTAATGCAATCGCTTTGGAGAACAGTATGGAATTTCTTCAAAAAACTAAAAATAGAACTGTCATATGAACCAGCAATCCCACTAGTGGGTATATATCCAATAAGGAGGAAATCTGTGTATAGAAAAGATATCTGCACTCATGTTAATTGCAGCACACTATTCACAGCATCCAAGATTTGTAATCAACCTAAGTGTCCATCAATGTATGAATGCATAAAGAAATTGTGGTACACATACACAATGAAATATAGCCATAAAAAGAATGAAATCCTGACATTTGCAATAACATGCTGGAACTGGAGAAGTTAAGTGAATAAGCCAAGCATAGAAAGAAAATTCTCACATGTTCTCATTCATATGTGAGACCTAAATATTGAAAACAACTGATCTCATAGAGACAGAGAGTAGAATGATGGTTACAGTGGGGGAACATTGGAAGGAAAGTGAGGATAAAGTGGCGATGGTTAATGGGTGCAAAAATATAGTTAAATAGTTACATAGAATGAAGTATATTTGACAGCACAAAAAAGTGACTGTAGTTAACAATAAGTTAGGGTATACTTTAAAATAACTGTAATAAAAGTGGAATTGGATTGTGCCTAGCACAAAGAAATAAGAAATACTTGAGGTGATGGATAACCCAATTACCCTGATTTCAATAATACACGTTGTATGCCTGTATCAAAACAACACATCTATTATGTGCCCATAATAATTAAAAATAAAATCTTTAAAAAATTATGTCTGAATGATATTTTTACTTAAAATTTTAAGTGGCTTTACCCTTATTCCCTTATCTTTCATTTCTGTTTTTTTATTGTAAAGATGCATTGTATAATAAAAAACAAACTTGAATAATTTTCCAAATTCTATTTTTAAAACATTTAAATTCATGAATAATCTCTGCTGTCTCTAGAATGGCTTCAAGTTAAATAGAGATAGATCTCTAGGTAAATCTATAAATAGCTAGATAGATAGATGACAAATATAGTAGATTTATAAGATTTTGTTTTAACCTTTTACATGAAATTTCTTGTGAGTTAATAATTTGCATGAAATCTTATAAATTTACTACAGTTGACTATTCTTTCAAAATTTTTACTTTTCTCATTTTATATAATCTAGATATGTTTGTTATGAAAAGGAGATTAAAAGAATAATCTATATCACTTTAATTTATGTGTATTCTGTCTGTATGTCCGCTAGACACAGTCTTGATATCTGTGTGCATTTATGTATGGAATGCATGTCATACAATGAAACTGTGAAAAATACTTGTTTTCTAAATATGCTCATTTTCAAACTGATTAAATCTTAATGTCTTAGAGCAAAGCAAAATAATAAAGGAGGTCAGATTGGCTGAGTATGGCATATTTCCTCTCCTTTATCACTTGTTCTATCATTTAAATGCTTCCTTTGCCTCCATATAGGACTTTTCGAATGTACAATTTGTTACATTACAGAGGAAAGTCATCTAATAAACACATTCACATTAAGATTATGGGAGTTATTGTATTCTTCATTTCAGGTATATTTGCATTTTAATGAGTAGGGAGTTAGTATTATTAGCATGCTGGTTAATCATCTTGCTTCTAGATTTAGAGAGAAGTGGACTCAAATCCTGGTTCCATTAGGTACCAGGAGCAATTCACGTAAAACTTTTAAGACTCAGTTTCCTGTTAAGTGGAGATAATATTCACTCCATAGCATTGATATTGCGTTAAAATGAAAAAAAAAATACATGTAAACTACTTAGCACAGTCTCTGGCAAAAATCACATGTTTTATAAATCTGAGGTAAGAATATAGCTAAAATTGGTTGAACCTATCTATAAAGAATGTAAATTAATGTGCAACGTTTGGGAGATGGTCACACTTGAAGCTCTGACTTGAGGGGGGAGGGGGGGCATGGGCAATATACGTAACCTTAACATTTGTACCCCCATAATATGCTGAAATAAAAAAACGTTTAAAAAAGAATATAAATTGATTTAGAATAAATTAAGAAATATTTCCATAGTTTAATGAGCACTTCAAACATTCTAGTCATTGTGAGCAACTGTAGAAGTAAAGTATTAAATATTATATGTGCTTATGTTTGTCTATAAATGTACTTATTTATGCATCCATGACATTCTCACATCCTTCAATAAAAGACAGAGACAAAATGTCTCAAATCAGCACAGCTACTTGGTTGGTGGTAACTTACATAACTCCTCTGGGTTGTACAAATGGGCAAATATTGGTTTATAACAGGTGAAGTGATATAGAGACAAAGAGGAAAATTGGGTTATAATTTTATTTATTTTGAAAGTCCAAATAACTTAATGTTCAATGTTTTTATCTTTTGTGTTCTTGGTTTAATAATCCTATTATATTTTTGTCAACATGAATATTCCACTTAGTGGAAATTGCAATATGTATTTTTTCTGCTTAAGGGCTGAGGGAGTGTTTAGAAAGGACTAATGTTGACACCGTACATGGTAGAATGGAGACTGTGCACAGGTCAGAGAGGGACAGCTATCAACTCAGAAGTAGAAAGTTTACCATGAGACTATGGATAAAATTGTCATCACTGACATCAAGTGCTGGGGGCCAAAGTTTAACTGTGGATGAATTACACTTTGCATTTCTCTAGTGTTTGAAGGCAAGTCTAATTGTTTTAGGGCTTAAGCCCCCGATATTCTTAGAGAAGCATGAAGAAGGAAACATTTGGAGAAAAGAGTCAGACTTGATGCTAACACAATTATAGCTGTAGTACAAGATTGTAATAAAGATGCATACTTATAGTTATACTATAAGCTACTAAACTGGATCAATAAAGGAATCCATGCAAATGGATATATGTATCAAATTTAAATGGTGAAATGCTGGAGAAATAGTATTTATATAGAATTTATCAAACATACAATACATGGTCAAACAGTAGATCTACAATTCACTTACATAGCCTGTCAACATGATAATGCAAGGCATTCTGACAAACAAACTAAATGTTTTTTCTTTATTAAGTGCTTTGAGAAAGATGTGATGGAAATATCATTTAAGCAATACAACTATCTTATTATAAACTTGAGGTGTTTCATGACCTAAACAGCTTTCCCTATATATGTGAGGCAAGTACGCAACTCATTTAGAAACCTCGCATATTAACCTGGCGCAAAGCACACGTTCAGTGCAGGAATAAAGAATCTGGGTTACATGTAGTGTTGGAGGTTTCAAACTGTACTCGCTTTCCCTTTGACTCACAATTACTTATGTCTTTGAAGTTATTACTAAACTTAACTACCAGGAACTATATATAGATATGTCTTACTCTGTTTCTGCTGCTGTTAAAACAAACAAATAAACAAACAAAAAATCCTGAGACTGGGTAATTCACAAATAATAGAGATTTATTTCTTACAGTTCTGGAGGCTGGGAAACCCAGAGAACCAAGACCAAGGCACAAATAGACTAAATGTCTGGTGAAGGCTTGCTTTCTGCTTCATAGATGGCACCTTGTCACTGCATCCTCAAATGGCAGCAGGGAGGAAAGCAAAAAGGGATGAACACTGTGTACTCACAAAGCAGGAGATATAGATGGACCAAGCATCTTTCTGAAGTTCTTTTATAAGGACATTAATCTTATTCATGAGGGCAGAGTCCTCAGGACCTAATCACTTCCCCAAAGTCCTATCATCAACTTGATATTAGGTTTCAATACATGACTTTTTGGAGTAATACATATATTTAAACCACAAAATTCTGTCCTTGACCCCCAAAATTCATGTTCTTCTCATATACAAAGCCTATTCCATTTCAGTAGGCTCAAAAATCTTAACTCATTTCAGCTTCAACTTTAAATCTAAATCTGAAGTCTCATTTAAATATCATCTGTAATAAATCAGATATGGGTGAGTCTCAAGATATGATTCATCCTGAGGTAAATTTCCCCTCCAGCTGTAAGCCTGTGAAATGAAACCAGATACGTGTTTCCAAATACAATGGTGGAATAGGCATAGAATAAACATTCCCATTCCAAAAAAGAGAAATTGGAAAGAAGAAAGAAATAACAAGTCCCAAATAACCCCAAAACTCAACAAGATAAATAACATTAAATCTTTAGGCTCGAGAATAACATTCTTCAACTCCATGACCTGCCTTCCGGATACACCGGGATTGGGGTTGTAACCCGCAAGCCCCAGTGGCCCACCTTCATGGCTTTGCTGGGCACAGGCCCCACCACGTTTCTCATGTGTTGGAGTTACATGCCTGTGGCTCTCCCAAGTTGGTGCTGCATGCTGGTGACTATACAATTCTGGAATCTCTCTGCAGTGTGTCTGACAGATGCAGCAGTTCTTTGCCTATGCCTCAAGTTTCATTAGGGCATCCTTTGAAAGCTGGGTGGAGGTAATGATGACCCCACAGCTCTTGCTGTCTATACACATGTGGAGTTGGCATTATATCGATGCTGCCAACATTTATTACCTGTGCCCTCTGCAGGCATGGCTAATGCAGCCCACACTGTACTTGGACCAACTAGAGCCTCACCTTGGGCATCTAGAGAGCACTGCACTGGAACGCATGGAGTAGAGACTGGAGGTGGCCCTGAGTAGTGAACCCCAAAGTCCCACAAGCACCCTGGGCCTTGAAACAATTTTGCCCTTAAGGATCTGGTACTCTGGGCCTGTGATGGGAGTGGAAGTCTCAAAGATCTCCAAAACGCCTTTGGGGTCATTTTCCTATTGTCTTGATGAATAGTATCTGGCTTTCTTCTAGCCACATTAATCTCCTTATCAAATAGTCCCTTGGCCACACAATTGCTGTTCTCTCCTAAACACGCCTTTTCTTTCTTTACTACACGGCCAGGCTAAGAATTTTCTAAATTTTTAAATTCTGCTTCCCTTTGCATTATAAATTCCATCCTTAATTTGTTTCTCTCTTCTTGAATTTTCATATAACCAATGAAGAGAAGCCATACTACACCTCAACACTTGTTTAAACATTTTTTCCACTAAATTTCTTAGTTCATCTCTTGCAAGTTCTTCTTTCCACAAAACACTAAGACAGAGACATAAGTCAGCAAATTTATTGACCTCTTTATAACAATGATGTTGTCTCATCCAGTTTCTCATGCCATGTTCTTCATTTCCGTCTGAGACCTCATCAGAACTGCATTTACTGTCTATATTTCAATGAAGATTGTGTTCACAGCCACTTAAGTAATCTCTAAGAAAATCAAGGCTTTTCTATAGCTCTCTTCTGAGCCCTCACCAGAATTGCCCTTTACAATCTGTTCACAGCAAAATGGGCTTTTTGTAGCCTGCTTCTCTAAACTTATACAGCACTGCCCACCACCCAGTTGCAAAGCTGCTGCCATATTTTTAGGTGTCTGTTATAGCAACACCCGACTTCTTGGTACCAATTTCTGTCTTAGTCTATTTGTACTACTGTACAAAATATCTGAGCCTGAAAGAGTTATGAACAATAAAATTTTATTTTCTTTCAGTTCTAGAGGCTGAGAAGTCCATGATCAAGGCACCAGCAGATTTGGTGTCTGGCTAGAGCCTTGTTTCTGCTTCTGGGATGATATTTTGTTGCTGCATCCCCCAGAGTGGAGAAAAGCTGTGTCCACACATGACAAAAAGCAAAAAGAGCAAAAGGACTGAAAGTTCCCTGAAAACCTCTTTTATAAGGGCATTAATATCATTCACGAGGGCAGAGCCATCATGACCTAATCATCTTCATAAAGCACCATCTTTTAATGCCATCATCATGGTGATTAGGATTCAACATATGAATTTTGGAGGGAGACATACATTTAAAACATAGAAAGATATGTAACTTAGATACACAAATGTATTATGTACACTTCTTTTATAGCTCTTTAGAATAAGATGTGAACTTTTTTTATAGTAACTCAAAGTTACAAAATAATAACAACACTAATCATCAGCATTTATTGAGTCTCAAGTATGTGCTGAAAGTTTTTTATGCATTATTCTATTTAACCATCATAAAATATACAAATGATAAAAATATACAAATTTTTATTATGATTAAGAATATAAGTCATTAAAATATTAAAAGAGAAAATATTTTTAAAAATAACAACAAAGCCTTCCTAAACTCTCAAAACAAATTAAAAAGCCAAGTTGATATTTGAAACTATCAGGAGCTGATTAAAAATACTACCTCTACACTAGTGAGGGAAGCAATAAAGTAAAATCTGTAAAAGTAAATAATAAAGCCTAAAGAAGAGGGATGAATGATCATAAGAAAAAGAAGCTTAAGCTCAGTGATTATCATAGAAAACTATTTGGATTGGTTTTAAAGATAAATAGGAGTTTACTAGATAAATAAAAATAAAGAATGGGCTTCCAAATTGAGAGAACTTGAAAAAAATCTATATCTTGATGCATCAGAAATGATCAACCATTATTGTAGGTAAGGGGCTTTTTCTAAATATTTTTCAAATCATACTGTGAGCTTCTGCCTATATGTAAGTCTGAAGTTGAACCTGAGCCTGTTTTCAGAAATTTAGATGTTTCTGTGAGTATGCTGGAGGCCCAGACTATTGCTACAGCTCTGAGAGGGAAATGTGCGCTGTAATAAACAATATCGCAGTGAAAGAGGGCTTTCTGTGTATTGGGATTGTGACTTCAGAAGCTTTTTTTTTTTTAACTTCTTATTCTGTGAAATATTTTTTCTTGGCATTTCCTGTCTATTTTCTGTTTTCAGCCTTCTGTTTTCATCCTGATATCATTTGAAATCTGCCTAGGGCTTGTCTGTATGTGTGTGCATGTGTGTATGTGTATGAGTGGGAATGTGACATTTATAGCAAAATATAAATCTTATTTAGGGCAGTCATGATTGCTTTCAGGAAGCTACAGATTCATTAAGGGACTCAGTTAATAAAATGAATGAGAAATATATGACTGAGAACCAGTTTCTTTTTTAAAATTTTGAAACCTTGAAACACTTGCTTTGCTCCCTGGCTAGATATTTGCTATATTTCTGTGTAAGTTTGCAATGTGTACAAGATTGCATGTTTAATGCTGATTAAACATGATTAATTCTTTAGGACTCTAAAAACTAAATTTAGTTATTCAACATACTAGAAATTGTAACTAGAAGAAAAAATATGACTGTTAGTTGCCATTTATTAGTAAATATTTCAAAAGATGTTGACATTTTTTATTGACACTATATATTATGTGAATAATTCTTTGTGTTTAGTGATTAGAAAGATGTAAGAGACATTCAGGTAGCTATGATAAATCTATACTCTTGAATTTAGAGGGTTTTCCTTAGGGAAGTTGCTCCAAATATGTAGGACATGTGCTAATATTGATATAGAGATGATTTCAGGTGTTAAAGATGCAGATTTAAATTACCTTGGATTACATGGGGAGAAAATTTAGTTTTCAATTTGGTTTCAATCTTTCTGATTGCATCATAAGGAATTTTACACTTTGGCACTAAAATGTATTTTAAAACTCCTGGCTTTTGCTAACCTCCTTTTTTATAAAAAAAACTGTGGGCCTTCATTGCAGAGCCTTCTCTAATCAGTGGTATTTGGCTGGATGTTCATAGTATCATGTTTTTATTGGATTTATTTGTACCATCTTTTATGGGCAGTTAGTTCTTGTTTTCCATTTACTATAGTGAATTTTAAAAATTTCTTAAATTCATTTAATGCATTTGAAATACATTTATTTACTAAAAAATCTAACAGAAAACTGGAATTTGAGATGATTTTTCCATGTATTAAGATTTTTCTCTCTCAGGCTGGTTCTTTCAAAACAAAATCAAATAACACAAAACATATAAACAAAAAAACCCTCAGTCTTCAAAATTGGAATGGCCTCCAGAGGCTCTGGGCTAGGACTACTTGTGACAAAAAGGATATACAATGACAATGGTTTATACAGAATGCACAACACATGTGAGTAAAAAAGGTCAAGAACCCTTATATTTCTTATGAATTAGGCCAACAATGAACATTGGATACTGACCAGGAAACCAAAAAATTAGCAACAGTCATGTGACTTTTTATTTAAATGAAAAATTAACCTGCCATTTTTCCTGGGTTTTCTATTTAACATTTCTTTTATTGAACTGGTAAAAATTCTTTCTCAAAAGGTTATACAATAATTCCTGATGATAGGGGGTTATAGCTGCTCCTATAAATTGCCACTTAGCCCTGTCTTCCTCTGATAACTAAACTGCCAGTAAGGCATGCAGTGTTATAACCTGTAGTGCATTATTATTATTATACAGTTATTACCTGTAGCTTATAATATAATAATATAATATTTAATATTATAATATAATATAATAATTATTATTATATTAATAATATAAATAATATTATTATAATATAATAATATAATAATATAATATAAATAATATTATATATTATTATATTATTTATATTATATTATTATATTATTTATATTATTATATTATTTATATTATTATATTATAATAATATTATTTTATATTATTAATATAATAATAATTATTATATATAATATTATTATATATTATTATATATTATATGTATTATATATTATATATTATTATATATTATGTATTATATTATAATATATAATAAATATATAATAATAATATATTATTACCTGTAGCTTATTACCTATAATATTATTATTATATAGTTATTACCTGTAGCTTACTTAATAAAATACAAAGATAAACAAATCCTTGCTTACTTTCCTTCTTCGTTCCCTCTTTGTAAGTTACAAGAGTGAAAAAATGAGTAAAGTTACCCTAAAGGACACTAAAGTTCTCTAGAGAGACTGTAATGTGTTTATAGGATTACCAAATGAAAAGAACAGCAAAAGGATTTATTTGAAAGGATTACAGGGGAGGAGCATAAAGAAAAGAAATTCAAAAAATGCTAAGATTTATAAGATTAAAAGTTTTGATAAAGGGGTATAGATACAGAATATGCTCTTTACTTTATTAAAAATATACTTAGGATCTATACAAAATTTCTGAGTGTTTGGCTAAGAAAACAATTTGCAGAATAGCATTGATGACTGAGTGTAACAAGGTAGACTTTAAAATGCCTATTAAAATGCAAGAAAAAATGTAGCAGGAAGGACTTTGTTTTCAAGGACTAATGAATGTATAATATTGATTTAGAGAGGGATATTAATGAAAAGAGGAAAAATTAGATAATATTTGTTGATATATATTCCTGTTTTGAAAATGCTCAGGAATACAGGACCACTACTATGAGGAATTTGGGCAGTCTCATCACATTTAACTTTCTATGATAATAATCTAAATATTATTTTTGGTGGAACTGAAGGAAAATAATAAACCTAAGAGAAAATAGAAATATCTGTACAATTAATCATTTAAATATTTATAATAATTTATATTTATACACATTCTTTTCTTAAAAAGAGAAGAGAAAATATTAAAATGTATATACTTCCAAAGTGACAGATATCTTTCAAATACTACTTTATTTAAAATTGTTAACAACTTTGAAACATTGTTGTTAGAATCTCTGTTTGAAAGATAAGGGAAATTGCACTAATATGTGTTATATGACTGTCCATAATCATATCTGCTTTCTCCCTACTAAAGGGTCACACATAACTTTTTTTCTATGTAACTTCAAATGCTATGAAAGAAGAGGCAGAAAGCCTTTATTCTGTGATTCTTCAACTATATTCCAAGTTGTGGTTGCTTTTTTTCTTTAACTTCCAGCTCTAATACAATTGAGTAACTGGAATCAGATTTATCCTTTCATCAAAAACAGTGATAAAACTGGACAAAATATGTTAGGCAACTGTTTTGGGCACTGATCCAGACACAGCTCATGACTGTGATCCTTGAAAGAAGGAAAACACATGAGGACAATGTCATGATCCCCTTAGGTTTCTGCCTTGAGACATTTTTCTGCCAATGCTCATTAAGATGGAATCCAAACAGGGCTGTAGTCTCACTGAGCAGAGAATGCAAATATTGGAGTTAGTAGGCTGCTAATGTCCAAGAATTTGCAGGACAGTTGTTCTGAAAAGATAAATAAATAAAAGAATTGCATGGGAGAAGGCCCTTTGTGGGGATTAATTGCATGTGCTTAACCAATGTCTTGGCTACTCATGCTCAAACTTTAACTCCAAGATTTATTACAAAGATTCCTTGCCATAGAGCTGAAAGATAACTGAGGATAATGAGGGCCATGCAGTGTGGGGACACATTAGATTTATGATCCAGCCATTGTGGAGAAACCTGAGTCCCTTGGTGTGATCTCAGAAAAGATAAGCATTTGAAGTAAAACCACACCATAGAGTAATTACCACAATCCAAGTCCAATATATAAACCAAGGTAGGCCTTCCTTAACAAAGAATAAAATGAAGCTTGACAGAACCAGGAAGATCCAATAATAATTTCTTTTTCCTGTACATATGATATTCACCAGTTAGTTATGCTACATACTGAGCTATTAAATAAGTCTTGATCACTTTGAAATTATTGATATCTTTCAGAATATGTTTTCTGACCAAAATTAAATTAAATTAGAAATCAATAAAGAAAGATATGGAAATTCCCCACACATGTAGAAATTAAATAGCACATCAATTAACCAATTGTTCTATTGGGAAATTAGAAAATATTCCAGGCCAAATGATTTTAAAAAACATAACAAATGCAAATTGTGGAATCCAACTAAAGAAATAAATTGAGATAAATTTATAGCTTTAAATGTTTATATTAGAAAGTGCAAAAGTTTAAAATAAGTGATGTGTTTCTACCACAGGGAGATGGAAAATCAGAACAAATTAAAAACAAAAATTATGGCAGAAAATAATAAAGATATGAGCTGAATTCCATGAAATAGAAAATTAAAAATGTTGGTGAGCATGAGCAACAACTGTAATTCTCATATATTATTTTTGGTTTTATAATATGGTACAACCACTTTGGAAAATAGTTTAACAGTTTCTTATAAGTAATTACCAATGTCCCAACAATACCTCTCCTAGTTTTGACCCAAGGGTAATGGAAACATAAGTCCACAAAATACTTATTCAAAACAGTTTATAACAACTCTATTTATAAGAGTAAAAAGTTAAAAATATTAATGGGAGATTGGGTAAATAAATGTTTTGTGATTTAAAATGATATACCATTTAGCAATAATAAATTAGGACTACTAATTTTTCAAACATGGATAGATCTCTAAAACATTTATGATAAGTAACAGAAATTATATATAAAATATTTCACTCACATGAAATTTAAGAAAAAATTAATCTATGCTGAGAGAAGTCTGAATACTTGTTGCTTATAGGAAATGCAGATTGCCCAAAAGGGGGAAAGGGAATTTTCTGGGAAAGTGGAAGTGATTTCTGTCTTCATTGCTGTTAGGTTTAAGAATGTACTCTTCTGTCAAACTTGTCAATTTTTACTTAATATCCCACATTTCATTCTGTAAAATGTACTTCATTTAAAAAATACACACATATATATACAACAAGGATGAAGAAAAAGGATAGTTACAGAGACAACTATTTGGTAATTTTTAATTATTCAACCTCCAATACTCAAAATGACATCTAGGAGATGGAATTTCTAGTCAAGAGTTTAGTCATTATTGGGGGAAAAAATACATATATCTATGTGTGTGTGTACTGCATATTTACATTTTTAGCACACAAAAATACATGTGTATACAATTAGAAATAAAAATAAAATCCTAAGCCCCCCAACTGACTAAATAAATTCTCTTTTGCCAACGGTACCCCAGAGAAACTTTAAAACCTGAGTTCTCAATCATGAAGGGATGGGAGGTTGGACATGCCTTATTATACACCCCCTCCCTCAGTAACTACCTTTAAGCTTTCTTTTCTAAGGGTTAAAGAGCCTTTGGAAAGACTTGTTCCACAACTATTTCAACCAGCCTCCTGACTGCCTCTCTCTTTTGTGATTTCAACACAACTGACCAGCATTCCTTCCTGATTAGAGACCACTGACCACAGAATGGTTCTGATCATTCTATGGAGGATGCCCAGAGATGATTTTCATGCCCTCTGTTTCACCTTTTGACATCAGAGGGCCCATAACTCCACCCTCAGATTATGCTAACGCTGCCATTTTTTAAACATTTGATTTAAAATGAGGCAGGAAGCTCCATTGTACATGCACATGTTTCTCCTCATAAATATTCGGTGCTTCTCCTATAGTTTATTAAATATGTATATTCACCCATCTCACTCAGTATACATTTATGATGCTTTTACTCATTTCTCAAAGTGACCGTCTCTGGTCTTTGCTAGAGGCTATGCTTGCCAGCTGCAAGATGGTCAACCTGCAGGCTGCAACCATTTATGAAAAATAAAATTCTCCTTTCCAAATTTATGAAACTCAAAATTTTTCAGTTGACAGCAGACAGTCCTCAACTTACAATGTTTTGACTAAGTTTTTTCCACTTTTTATTATGGTGTGAAAGCAATGCACATTGAATAGGAATTATACTTTAAATTTTGATCTTTTCCTTGGCTAGTGATAAGTGTTAATGTATTCTCTTGAGTGAACTTTTAACATAATAAAAAGTATAGTAAATGTACAAATACATAAAGCAGTAACATAGTCATTTTATTAGCATTATCCAGTGGTATGTACTGTCCATAATTGTATGTGCTGTGCTTTTATATGACTAGCAATACAGTAGATTTGTTTATGCCAATACCACTACAAACACATAAGTAATGAATTGTGATATGACATCACAACAGCCACAATTTCACTAGGTAATGGGAATTTTGAAGCTCTACTATAATCTAGCAGGACCATTTCACATATGCAGTCTGCTGTTGAGCAAAACATAGTTGTGTGGTACATGACTGTGATCTTATTTTTCCTTTTTTAAATATTTATAAAAATATTACACAATTTAATCCTGAGATATGTGTGCAGCAAACAACTTAGATCTAGTATCAAAAATTAATAAAACCTCAAAAACAAACAAAAATTATTGTTCTGTTAATATTTTGCATAGTAAATATACAACATAGCATTATTTAGCACCATACTTTCTCACGGTAATATGTGAAATGAAATATATATATATATATATATATGTGTGTGTGTGTGTGTGTGTGTGTATTATATATACAAACACATACATGCATAAATATTTGAGATATAGCTAAGAAAAAACTGTTAAGGAATAAAAAGTACTAAAATTTAAATGACCCAACGTCTACATGAGATTTTTTTCCTACACATTACAGAGAATATTTTAATTTTAAAAAATAGCAATATATGATTAAACCTTAAAATCACTTTGATGTAATAAAGTAATATGAAAATAAATAAAATTAATGAAGTAAGTTTTTGCTAAATACTATGAAACAAGAAAAATTTCCATAAGGATAGGAAAGATTTCAACGAATTCTTGAGGTTAAAAAAAGCATAAGTGATAGAATTGATGGCAAAATTAGTGTAAAGAAAAAATACATAAAAAAGTATATATGTATAGTTCACATATATTTTATAATATACATATATCAATGTATATAACCCATTTGTGTAAATTTATATGTGCATATATTTATATATAAAATCAAAATATTAGTACTAGTTAAATTTGGGTTATGAATTCTAAATTTTTTTTTTTACAATAACTATGAATCATTTACCTTGAGAGTATTGGGAAACTATAATTAAAAACAAAAATCTTTCTGCCAACTCAGTCAACCTTTCCATAAAGATAATAGAAAAAGAAAACAGTGTTGTTATTGAATAAGGATTAAACCAGATGTGGTACTCATCATAGGCAATATGCTAAGAGAGTCTCAGAATTTTTACCCTGTTATATGGCCAGGCAGTTACAACACATAGCACACATGTTCTTAAAATGAACAATAACTAGCCCTCAAGTAAGACAACTTGAAAGCACCATTTGCCATACATAATGCATCCTAGATTCACCTGGTAATTGGATTGACCACCTGGGTTAGCTAATTGTCTTTAGCCAGAGGAAAAAAAAACTTCTCATATCTTTATGAGGAAAGGTAGTTATGCAAATTAGAGCAAGAGATCCACTGAAATTAAGCTCAGACCTTTCCACAGTAACTGGGAGATAGAAGCACCATCTCCCTGTTCTTATTTAAATATTAAAGAGCTAGTTTTTGAATATTCAAGAATAAACATTCCTGACTCATAAAAAAGTTATCTAATTTTCAAAAGAATATATACATTTCCTTGAGAGAAGAAAATACTTACAATTTTTCTAAATTATATGCTGCAAAAAAAAAAAAAAAGTGAGGGGAAGAAGTCTCTTATTTCCAATAGGGATAATTAAGCATCTTATTGAGGGAAAACGCAGTCACTTTTAATAACCAGTAAAACACAATTTGTCATTTGTTAAATAACTACATGCAAACAAACACTTGTTTTAAAAAAGGGAGCTTACAGTCCCAGAGTCGTAGGGGAATATATAGTAACAAATAATAATGATGCATTGTCAAATGCACTACATATATAAAAGTGATGCAGACAGGGCATAAAAGATAGATTATCTCTGCTTAACTTTGGGGAGACAAGGTCAAGAAAATATTAAGGGGGACTTTTCGGGGTAAGGTTGAAATTGAGACTCTAAAAACACTCAGGAATTTGTCATTTGGACACAAAGGAGAATTTTTTTTTTTTTTTACCACCTGCAAACAGCAAATGCAAAATCACAAAAACAAGATTCAATATGGTCTTACTTTAACAATGCTAATGTATAAGAGATAAAATAGCATATAGGTTGACAAGGGCCAAATTAGAAACTGCTTCGTATTAAATGCTAAGGATTTAAGATATAGTTATCTATCTAGAAAATAGTAATCACTGAATGTTTTTAAAGCATGAGTAGATTTGAGTTTTGAATAACTGTTGATTGTGAGGAATCTGTTGCTGAAAGAGGTGAATCCCAGGGCTTGAATTTTATTTTATTTTTTAATAAATAAAAAAATAGGAAGGAAGGACGGCAACTTCTCTGCTGGTTTTACAGGCTCTCTGGCTTATCTTTAAAGAAGCACAAATTCCCATATTTAAGTAAATTTACTGGCAATCTTAAATATTTCTGTTTGTGACTAAAGGTGTAAAAGGTGTACACTTTGCACTATGTCATAATTTAAAAATATATTCTAATTGAAACTTTTATTTTGAAAATTCACAACTTAAATTTGAGCATTTTATTCTGACTCTAACCTCCTGTATGTCTAGCTTTCTCAGTCATTTCTTTCAAGTGTACCTTTTGACACAATGGGAAAGGAGTCCTACTTCCTGTAAAAACACATCTCTCCACTTGGACTCTTCATCCTATATCCTACCTTTCTTAGGTACTTTCTTTAGTGATAATCCTTTCTTCTTGATCTTCAACTTTCTCCCCTTCTATGCTTTCTCTTGCTCACTAGCATTTCAACACGGCCGACCTCTTTCTTTTTCTTCTTTTAAGCCTAAAAGAAAACAAAGGCTCACAATGAAAACAGCCATTATAACTCATTCTGTATCTCACTAATTCCTCCAACCTTCTGTCCCCTTTAGAGTCAAGTCTACCAAACTTGTCTGCATTACTTATGTCCTTGATTTCTGACAAAACCCTACTGCATTGCTTACCTTGATTGTAGCCTGGTTGTTTGCTTATCACACCACTGAAGCTAATCTTATTAATGCTAAATTCAAAAGACATTTGTCATTCTTCATTGTTCCTGGTGTCTCAACAGCAGTTGGGCCAATTGACCCTTCTCACCTGTTAGAGACACGTTTTTGCCATTGATGTAGATAATACTACTATCTTCCAATATTTTTAGTCTCAATTTCTAATTTCCATTGGTGAGATTTTTTTTTCTCTGATTTTTCATAAAATATAAAAATTACTCAGTGTTATATTGTTTTTCCTTTTCCCTTTCTATCCTATACCTTCTATCTGGATGGTGTCTTGTATTTTAATGGCTAGAAATGCCATCTATATGCTGCTGATTCTCAAATTGTTATACTGAGAGGCTTTCCTTAACTGTGTCTTGAATATGCCAAACTGTACTCAGCAGCACCTTTTGCTAATCATTCCTTACTCATATATCCTTTCTCAATAAATTGTACAACTATATAGCCTAGTAATCAAACTGAAAATGTAAAGCTATTTCTTTGCATTTTTTCATCTCTTCCCCCCATAGCTAAACTGATATTGGGTAGGGACCCCTCTGAGGGGTCTGCTGGTCCCTCCAAGCATGGAAATGAAGGAAAATCTCTAGTCCCTTAGTTTGAGGCACCTACATAGCTTTGAAAAATGAATGGAATAGCAATGTCCTCCATGCAAACCAGAGTCATGAGGTGTTTTTGTTCCCTATGGAAACTGAAAGATGGCATCTTAACACACATTCTTGAATTGTTTTCTCAGAAACACCCACCAGATAGAAAAGGGGGGACTGAGGCATTAAACTCTAACCACCATTCTTTGTTCTAAATTTTTCTCTGAAGGTCCTGTAGAGAGTTGCACATACCTTAACATTCCTTTGCACTAATGGAAGAATACCTGAATCTACGATGTGTAGGTCCTCACTTCAGGATATCCCACCTTTTTGGGTCAGGCCTACGCATAACCTCCATGTATTGATTTACAGTTTTGCCTGCCTGACATGTAACCCTGCTTTTAAAAACCCTGGCTTGCAAGCCATTGAGGAGTTTAGATCTTAAGCATTAGCTGCCCATTCCCTTGCACAGTGTCATGCAATAAAAATGTCTCTTTCTCTACCTTCAGCACTTGGCTTAAGTAACTGGCTTTGCTGCACCAAGTTAGCTGACCCCAGTTTGACCTGGTAACAAAACAATGACCAAATCTTATATTACCAAACTCTGTGACAGGTTAAAAAGCTGTTTCTCCCTTTTCATCCCATTGCTATGTTCAAAATATCATCTTTGCATTTCTAAAATAGCCTCAGAAATTGTCTTTCCATCCATTGTGACTATTGGACATATAAGACGTTTTCTAAACAAATTGAAATTATGTTTCTAAAATTAAAACAATTATGTCTTAAGTTTTCATGTCAAAATTTCTTTCAATTCTTTATTGAAACTGTGTTGTTTCTTTTACTTGGTACATGGTGTTTTCCTCTCTTTCCACTGCCATCTATGTTCTTTTTTGGGGGTAATTCTGAGTAGTCCTTCATTATAAATGTAGACAGTGCTTTCATGCCTAGTGCCTTTCTAATCCTCCAAGACTTTACATAAGTTACTGAAACACCCTGCAGTCCACTGCTACAATTTTTCTACTGCCTTGTATTAGCTGTATTTTGTGTTATTCGCTAGAAACCAATTGAGTGCCCAAAATATATCTATCCTTTGTCTACTTATTACATCCCTAGTATAGACCAGTGGCTGCCTTGCAGAATATGAAAACTATTTTTGATTTATGGTAAATATTTAAGAAAGCAAATGGTTAAAATAGGGTAACTAGGTTTTTTGTTCTCCAGTTACAGTTCTGTAAGGAAACTCATGAGTTTTGTGCACGATAGTTCACTAGCCCATCACTAAAAGATGTAACAGAGGAGAAAAATGACATTGAAGTATGTACTCAGGACAACAAACTTTGATGGACATAAGAAAGGTAGCCGGAAGAAAAAGAAAACCACTTAAAGAGAAGACAGTTGCCATATGCTAAAGATCATGACATAACTGCATGCTTTATTATTATTATTATTAAAGGAAATTATAAGAGTACAAACATTTTGGTTACATTTTATATCTTTGCCTCTAACTGCATGCTTTTAAAAGATAACATGCTTCTAGGGGCCTAGGTTAGACCTCTGCTTGGCACTTAATTCTAACATATTACATATTGCTTATCTTGCATATATAACATTTTACAAAATAGCACATTCTGGAAAAAACTGGCTAAAAGGTTTGGATACTTAATAGTAGCCTTTTGAAGTAGGATGATTTTTTAAAAATCTCTATTTTATACATGAGTAAAGTGTGCTTCAAAGAAGTTAAAACAACAGGCCCAACATCACATATTTAGTAGGAACAAAACTTTTGATTCAAAACTAAGTGTTCATTTATTGCCATCAACCTTGAATCTCTACTTTTCAAAAGCCAGGATTGTATTACTGCCTTTCCTACTCTACAATTAAATTTCATCTTGAAACACATACTTTCAAAATCATGTAAAACTATCATATGTTAATTTATTTTTAGCTGCTCCATTTAAAATATCTATTTTATTTATTTAGAATTAAAGTAAATAGGTTTTATTATTTTTCTTTCAAAGCTGACTTAATTAACCACTTCGGTACGGCTATAGTCGATAGCCACAGATGAACGTACACAGCGACTTTAGCCGATGGCCATGATATGACTTTTTAAATTTTTCATTTATCAAAATAAAATTGAGAACATTTAAAAATAATGTAATAAAAACATATATGTATATGTTACCTATTCTGATTTACATTAGAACTAAAGCTGCCTATAAAGTAAAACAAACTTTCAGTGCTTTAAAGCTTTCCTCATCACACAAGAGCAAAACGGACTCTTTGTCAACGCACAGCACAAACTATCATGCAGACTATGAGTGCCGGCTGTGGGCAAGGTTTTGCGGTCATGAGCACCATACCAAAGTGGTTAATTCCCAATATGAAAGCAGTTGCTATAATATCTTATATAATATATATTTTAGGATATAAAATGTAAAAGGTGTGTTTAATTATGGGTGAAGAAGAAAATTTGAACATTCTAAGTGCCTAAAACATAATAATATGGCATTGCATACAAATAGGATAAATATCTCTGCTTTGTACCAAAATTCCAGTTAAATCAAGCATTTAAAATTTAAAAATTGGAAGCTATAAAAGTTCAAAAGAAAATATGAAGTTATGTGTTCATATAAATATACATGTATATATGTTTTATATGAGTAGCATTCTAGATATGAAGGATCCTTTCTGCTCAGAAACCATAAAGAGAAGCATAAAACTCAATACCTTCTGTAAGGCAAAATTATTTATTATAAATAAAACTGAAATTAAAGTGAACACTGGACATATGGGGAACATGGGAAGTTTGTAAAATTTACCAGCATTAAAGGACTGTGATAATATAAAAAGAACAGCATATTTAAAAATATTGAAAGGATATTATCTTACAGTTCAGAGAAAAGAAAATTCAAATAGATCTTAGATAGGGAGATACAGAACATAATTTATAATTAAATAAGTGCAAATAAAAAATACAAGATTTGGCCAGGTGTTGTGGCTCACACCTGTAATCCCAGCATTTTGGGAGGCCAAGATGGAAGGATCACTTGAATCTAGGAGTTGAGACTAGCTTGAGTGACACGGTGAGACCTTGTCTCTCTCTCACTCTAAAAAAAAAAAAAAAGAAAAGAAAAGAAAAAAAAAGGCTGGGTATGGTGGCATGTGCCTGTAGTCTCAGCTACTCGGGAGGCTGAGGAAAGAGGATCACTTGAGCACAGGAATTCGAGGTTACAGTGAGCTATGATAGTGCCACTGAACTCGAGCCTGGGCAATAGAGTAAGGCCCTGTCTCCAAGCGGAAAAAGTAATTGCAAGATTTTATTTTTTCATTTGTCAGTATGAGCATCAAAGTGATTGATAATCTATACCATGTGATAATGTGTAGAAGCAGATATTCAGGTATTCTTTTATATTTTAAAGTGAGAATGTAAATTGAACATTCATGAGGATACTTAATGTATTATCTATCAAATTTAAAATGAGCATAATTTTATAGCAGTATATTTCTTTACAGGAATTTACCCCAAAGTTGTTGCAAACTTGCACAAAATATTATATATTAAACAACATTCAAAATGTCAGTAAATATAATGATAAATGATTAGATTTAATGTCAACATAAATACATTATTAAATAAATTATAGAACTTTAATATGATGATAACTAGCTACTTAAAAGAATGAGAACTCTCTCCTCTCTTTCTCCCTTTATAATTATATTGAATGAGTATCAGAGGTACATGATTAAGTGTCTTAAAAGAAAAACTTTAGACAAATTAAACTAACAAGAGTTTATGTGAGCAAAGAATGATTAGTGAATCAGATAGTACTCAGAATAGGTCCGGAGAGCTCTGCCCAGCAGTATGAGCAGTGAGCTTTTATAGGCTAGACACAGAAGTAAATTAATCACCTGATTGGCTACAGCTAGGCATTTGCTTTATTTGGACAAGGTATGATGACATGTTTGCTGTGTCAGGCATGGTGTGATGAGGGGGCCGCCTGTGACTGAAAGCCTGAGACCTTTAGTAATGATCGCTGGGCAAGGCCAATGTGCTCTTCGTGCCCTTACCTGACACCAGCTGATGTGGTGATATTTCACTCCCCTGGGTTGGGTTATTTCTTTCTTTCTTTCTTTCTTTCTTTCTTTCTTTCTTTCTTTCTTTCTTTCTTTCTTTCTTTCTTTCTTTCTTTCTTTCTTTCTTTCTTTCTTTCTTCTTTCTTTCTTTCTTTTTTTTTTTTTTTTTGACAAGAGTCTTGCTCTGTTGCCTGGGCTAGAGTGCCTTGGCATCAACCTAGTTTACTGCAGTCTCAAATTTCTGGACTCAGGCGATCATCCTGCCTCAACCTCCCAGTAGCTGGGACTACAGGTATGGGCCACAGTTCCTGGCTAATTTTTTGTACCTTTAGTAGAGACAGGGTCTTGTTCTTACTCAGCTTGGTCTCAAACTCCTGACCCCAGGAAATCCTCCTGCCTTGGCCTCCCAGAGTGCTAGGATTACTGGAGTAAGCCACCATGCCCAGCCTCCTGGGTTGTTTTTAGATGTGCCAAAGGAGAGATGGATACTTCTTGCCATCAAAGAAGACTACCTACTTATCCCATTCACTGGCCTCTTGCCTATGCTCCCATTGGTGCTCTGTATAGACAGGGGTGTGATTCTTTGAAAGTCATCACACACAGTCTCTTAAAAAGTTAAAAGAGAAGATTTACTTGGAAAATATTTTGTTTTTCGTTTGTAGTACAAAATCCTGATTAGCAAATTTATCATGGTTAGAAAATGAGTGATTTTTCCCTGCCATTTTCCTACATACTCTAAGTATGACTTATATTTGTAGTTATCAAGGGAGCACAGTAACAACCTGTGGTAGAGTAAACGTTCGTCTGCATTCACAGGTGGCATGATGGAAGATGCAGTCATGAGCAATGATGTAACCAAAATTAAACAAATAATATAAGGGAACTGCACATGCAAGTTATGCATTGTTTTAATAGAAATGGGCCCCACAGAGCCATGCATTGTTTGTAAGGACATTGCTACATTTTTCTCTAGATGGGAGGTATAAAATTATCCAAGAATGACCATTTGACAATAGAGAACACCAAAAGATAGTTTCTGGACCTGAACAAGAAAAGATGATACCTAGAAAGTTGTTAAAGTTAACCCCCCAAAAAAGAGAATAATAAATTAGTAAACATAAGAAATTGAAGCAGTGGCAATAAATCTTACCACATCCTATTTTTTCCATATCCCAACCCCTTTCAAAAAAAGGTGTTTAGATTTGATGTTTGTACAGTTTTGTCAAACTTTAGGCAAACCTATAACCACTTTTATATTCAAAATATTTCAGATAATAGACAAGATTGATCCCTTCATATTTTAAAATTACTATGATTTGACATCAAACCAAAAAACAAAAGAAAGAAAAAAAATCAAACGTCAGCCTAGCTATAAACATAGGTGCACCTATTGTAAGTACATAGGAAATGGGAAACAAAGAAATAGAAAGTGCAACAGCATATTTAATAATAATAATAATATGCCATGACTATGTAAGGAATATACGTTACATAGTCATGTAAGAATAATTCCATATTAACATACTAAAGCAAGAAAAAAGGCATTTCATTGATACAAAAACAGTTCTATAAGTGGATATCTTATTAGTATAGAAAATAGACTATATAATAACCAGCATATGTAAGTGATAAGCATTTTTTGTTCTTGCTCTATAATATCAAACAACTATTTGTCTATAGACATTTAAAAATAGCAAAATTATTTAATGATAATATTCAATTTTGACCTTGTGTTTAGCTATATTATATATAACTATATAATATATAAATGCATACTCAATGGAGATTAGAGATATATAAATATTTAAATATTAATCATTATACATATGCAATTTTTACTTCTGATTATTATTATTTTATGTTAATCCATTCTACCATCTTAACATCATTGTTCTGGTTATGGTTATGAAATCTAAAGCTTTATTTTACCTTTTCTGCTAAAGAACCTATGTACTCTTATTCAATGATAACCCTTGCATCCCAGCTTGATATTTTAGAGAAATATAAAACATTACCATTTTTCTCTCCTGATTTTTGTTGTAGGTTTGTTGTTATCTTATAATTTTCATGACAGTAGGTATAAAGTTTGATTGTTAAGCATATAAACTTGCATATCAGTGATATGTGGTTTTAAATACCACTTTAAAAATGTTACCCTTTCTAAACTTCATTTTTATTGTATGTAATATGGCAGTCATAACATGCTACATAAGTGTGATGGAAAGATTAGTAAGAATAATGCATCTAAATTGCTTGTACATAACAAATAGTCAATAAATGCATCAATTCTAATGTTAGGAATTATTTTATAGCAAAACATATGCTGTTACTAGAAATTTAGATTTTTAAGGCATCTGTACAGAAGATAGTAAATTAAGGTGACAACTTTGCTTTGGTTCATTTTAACTTATGTGATACTATTTCAGAGACATTAGAACTAGACCAAATGGGATTGCAGTCATATATCCTTTGGTAATAGAATGGAGTCCTCAAAATCAAGAGAAACATTTTTTCTCTTGATTCCACAAAAAGAGAAATGTGGTAAGCACCAAATATTGAGTTGTAATCATGTCAGAAGGACCAATGTTGCTCACAACTGAAAGGGGTGAGGAGCAAAAGGGTGCAAATGATGCAAGAAGAATCAAAATGACTGCCACAAATTAGGTTTGTAAGAAGTCCAGATTTTATTGCAAAACTCTGATTTTTCTTGATTAAAAGGCTTAATTTTGGAGCATATATTTATTAAAACTGATACAGCATTTACTTTAAAAATGTATTAGTATTCCACAGACTCATTCAGTCTAAAAAAAAAAAAAGTATTAGTAAAAGAGAAATCATCTATATTAAGCCTTAAATGTGTAAAACCTTACAGACCAAATATGAAAACCTCAAAAAGTGTAAAATTTATGCAATTATTGGCATTTTTCATTTAGATTTGTTTGTTGTTTTTTTTTTTACTGAAGGTTGTGTCTATTTCATTAAATTCTCAACAAAATAGCAATGACAATTCCAGTATTCTATTCTACTCATAGAAGAGTCATTATTTCTCAACAACCTTTATCAAGTTCTTATTTTTATGTGACTTTTTAAAAAAAAGAACATTCAGTAATTTTTTATTAGATCTTTAAGATTTTCTAAACAAGTTACCTTCTGAAAAATTACTTTCTCTGTTTCTTCTTTAGCACATCTGTTCTAATTTTTAATTTTCCTCTTTAGATTTAGGTATATTACTAAACAATCTTTAATTGATCACTCATTTTACCTTTTAGTGGATAATTTGGCATGTCCTGGCAGACTAATATTTTGTTGGTATTTAAAAATAAAAAATATTTTAAAATTATTTTTAAATAATGTTATACTACATATGCTATAAATGGAGAAACATAATTCACTCACAGTAATGATCTATGTTTCAAGTAATTTTTTCAAGTTGACAACGAATATACTAATTAAACCTGTTTTTACTATAATAGAATTCATTAGTAAAATCAACCATAAAGATCAAATACATACATATAAATTATTTAGATAATGTTGTCAATTAAAAATAGATCATAATTAGAAGGAACATTATCCTTACCTCTTTTTACTAATTTCTAGAATTCCATAATGATTTTTTTTCTGAAGAAAATACTGGCTTTTAAGTTTGAATATGATTCATTCAGCAACTTATTCAATAACCATAGGGAAGAAAAAAATCAATAAAGCAGCTAGTTAATTGTGTAAAATGATTCCTTGGTGGACACGTTTTTCCTATCTCAGCTACAGAACAGTTGTGCTGCAGATTCTGAGTATTGACAGTTTTATTTTTGCTATAATTAGCTAATATTTTAATTTTGGGGGTAAGGCATAGAAGAGATAAGGCTAATAGCCTTATTAATATTGAAGTCAATGTTTTGGAAAAAGTAAAAATTAACAGACACATTTAGGACCATTTTCCTCATACCCTAAAATATTAACAGTAGCAACATGTCAAAATAAAAAGGCAACAATAAAATCATAGAGAAAAATTAATGACAAAGGAAAGGCAAATAGTGAAGAAATTATCAAAACTGGAATTTGTAGAGACTACTCATGGATGTTCTTTTGAAATAAGTATGACTCTTAACAAATTTACTAGCTCAAATGTAATAATGAATGTATTTTGACCATTAAGAATGGTATAAAAAAACACTAGCAAATATTAAAACATATATGCTTCATGTAGTATTAGCTTTTGTAATGTTGAGAATATTTTCAGTAAATCTCTTGACTCTATATAATACAGTAGCCCCATTATAATAGATAGTAGCTATGTAACAACATTCTCGATCTTCATAATGAGTTCTGTCTTAATTTCTACATATAAAATAGTATTGTTTCAATGTTCTACCAATGGTTTATTGCTATTTTTCTCTATAATACACACACACACACACACACACACAGACACACACACACACATTGGGTGATCTCAACCACTATGATTATATTCTATTGTTTTATAGATGCACATTGATGACTCCCAAATTTATGTTTTCAGATTAAACTGTGCTCATTTTACCAATATAAGATATCCACAGTTAAATAGATACATTTTACTCCTTGAACTTACTGCTTCACATGCAGTTAACAACATGAGTCATCCAAATAATCATAAAGTTTCTCTTCACTTTCCTCAAATTTCTTAACTATTCAATCCCCAAATCTTGTTAATTTGCTTTCTGCATATTTCAAAAGTAAGTAAGCCCTATGTAGGCCTTACCCTGCATTGTTATTAAGATATGTTACCTTGATAACATGTTATTATTAATAGTAATGTTAATAATAATTATTATTAATAATAATGTTATCGTAATAACATATGTTATCTTATCATTTTGTAAGAGTCCTAACTGTTCTTGTTTTTAGCTATGCTTCAATTTTATCTGCTACAATAATCAATCTGAAATTCTAGGTTTTTCTGGATCAAAATCACTGTGTTCAATGCACAGTTCTGCTTTTTACTAGCTGTATAATCTTGATCTTGGTCAAATTACTTAATCATTCTGTGTCTTAGTTTCCTTACTGAACATTGGGCTAACGAAGGACCTACCTAGCAGAGCTGTTAAAAGATTAATTAATACACATAAAAACTTAGAAAAGTGTCTGGCATATAGAAAAATTCAGCTATAACATTACATTAGACTCCTGATTATTAGCTTTTAAAAAGTATAACAGGAATCTTATAGAAATTAGTTTTAATTACATTTTTATATAATCTAGACTTTTTTTGACTTAGAGCTGAGATTAATAGTTTCATGTGTCATGCATGAATCTTATTTACCAACTAGTCTCCATTTGATTCACCTTGTTTGAAGTTTACCTGCCATACTGTTGCCTTGAAGTGGCTACAAAAGTTCTTGGGACTCACTAAACAATAGTAACTATCAAAAAATGAGTTTGGGTTCTCTCAATCAACAAAAACAGTAACAACAGGCCAATTTCCTAATTTTCTAGTGTTCATGGAATCCTTTCCAAGCTTCCCTGCATATCACAACAGGAGCTTTATCACTGGTTCATCTACTTATTCTTTTTATCTTTTCCCTTCTTCTATTTTATTTTATCAACATATGCCCTAATATTGAGCATTTACTCAAAATTTGGTATTCTCCTCAATGTCTGGGTTTCTTGCTTTAATGAAAATCTTCAGTTTACCAATTTTCTCCATGACATTTATGTCTGAAGCTTTGTGGAAGCAGATTTATTAATACTTTGCTAGGATATGTTACTCATTTTGGCAAAATCTTTGTCTATGTATTTTCTTGGTTTCCTGGCTCATTCCCTGATTACCCACCCTACCTAATCCTCGAGTATTTGGCTTTGTAATATTTTATTTAAACATTTTAAAGTGCTCTATGGAGGTGAATATGTTTCAAAATGTTGAAGTTTTTTCAATGTTATTAAATGAGATCAATTTTTAAAAATATTCTATGTATAGTTTAAAAGAAAGTATATTTGTATTCTCATAAAGTATAGAGATTTATATGTAACAATCCAGTCTTAACTATTTTCCTCAGTATATATATATATACATATATATATATATATTCTTTTTTATTTTTTGACTAGTTGATATCACAAAGACTATTATGATAATGATCCTATAACAAAACCACACACACACGCATACACATACAAATACCCCCCCACACACACACACAGGCAGTCCTCACTTTGCCAGTAGAGTAAGACTGTTAAAATGACCATAAAACTGTGCAAAGTAATCTTAATGGTCATTGGGAAAATCTGCAACTGTTCTATGACCTTTAAATATTTTTATCAAGACATAAAAATTCTCTCACTGTCAGTTATAAATGTAAAGGGGAAAGGAAAATTAGCACAATTAATGTTTGTTTAGTATATTTTAAACATGACATTCAGAATTAAATATTTTATTTCCTTATAAAAACTTATCAAAAGTACTTTGAACAATGCTTTGCTCTCTTCTTATTGTAAAACTTGCAATATGGAATGACTATCTTTTCTGTGCTTTGATAGATTGTCATACTCCTTTCTAAGTTTAGATCTGCTTCCAATATTTCGCCCTTTTCACTTTGAATATCATAAAATACCTTGAAAATTTCCTTAGTGAGAAGTTTTTGCTAACATCAGTTCCTCTGGGACATCTTCATCATTTTTGTCACAACCATTTCCTCATTTATGAGCATGCTTGTCTTCATTGAGTTCCTCCAGCTACACAAGTAGAGTCTCTTGAACAGTGGCCATGTCAACATTCCCATGGTCAGCTATTTCTCATACAACTCGATTTACATTTAATTCAAATTTCCTTTTGACATTATTATTTTTTATCTCCTTACTGTACTTTAAATTCATTGGCCAATTCTCTCTCTCCATTACCCATTTTTTAAAGATGTCATAAGAATTTGTCACTGGGAAACAAAGGTATAACATAAGTACATGCTTTACCGTCTGTATATGAACTAACAAATGCACAGAGGCCAATCACTGAGATATATGGAAAAAAATGAACTGATTGGTCATTGATGATAATTCCTTCTGTTATTTACTTAGCGATTTGTAGATTGAAATACCAGCAAAATCTATACCTTATGTAGTCCTCAGAGTTATTATACTGTAATAGTAGAAATTTGGACCATTGTTGGACAACTGGTGCTATTTAACTACCAAAACAGTACAAAATGAGGACTGTGTGCAAGTGTGTGTGTATAACTCATACATATATATATATGACATCCCTACCTATTTGAAACAATTTTGAATATGATATTATGTAATAAGAGTTCTAATTATCAGTTAAAAATCAAGAGATTACTCTTAGCCCTCATATGTTTGATTCTGAAATAAGAAGAGTTTAGATCAGCAGTTTGCAAACTATGGCCCAAGGCCAAATCAGTAACACCAATTATTATTATTATTTTTTTTAATTTTCCACAAGATAAGAATGTTGTTTACTTTTTGAATGGTTGGGAAAAGATAAAAAGAAGAATAGTGTTTTTTAATGTGAAAATTATTTTGTGAATTAAGTTTCAATATCCATAAATAAATTTGGGGGATTGAACATGTCCATTTACATATTGTCTCTACACAATAACAGCTTTTGCACTACAACAGCACAATTGAATACTTACAAGAGAAATTCTATGGCCTGCAAAGTTTAAAATATTGCTGCCTGGCCCTTTACAAAAGAAATCTGCCATGCTCTATTTAGAAAATAAAGACTTTATTCATGAATTATGTATATACATATAGTATACACACATATGTATATATTTGATGGTATGTATTTTGTGTTAGTGTATTCTGTAATTCAGTGGATACTAGTAACTATTACATCTTCCTTGTAGATGACATGTTTTTATAGTTATTAAATGGTACTCTTTTTCACTTTTGTAGCCTTTCATCCTTAACTTTACTTTATGTAAAGCTAATATATCCACCACTACTATTTCTTTTTGGTTTGCTTATCTGATGATTATTTTGCTTATCTTTTTTGTTAATGCTGTTATTCTTTTATACTTAATATTTATTAGTTATACAGGTGAAAACTGATATTTATCTCAATAGGGAATTTAAACTATTTATATTTATTAACATACCGATATTTGTAGTCTTTCTCCTCTTGTATTAGTTTTCTATCGTGTCATAACTTTTCACAAATTTAGCAGATTAAAAAACATACCCATTAGCTTACAGATCTATAGGTTCAAAGTCCAGGAACGTTATGCCTGGGTTCTCTGATCAAAGTCTCATGAAGCAGGAATCAAATTCTTGGCTGGTCTTTGTTCTCATCTGGAGATGGAGTCCTTGTCCAAGCTCAGTAAAGTTGTTGGAAAATACAGTTTCTTGCTATCAGAGTTCACTCTCAGCTCCTAGAAGCAGTCCACATTACTTATCATGTGGCTTCTGCCATTTCAAAGCCAGAAATAGAAAATCCCCTTGTGTTGACTCATACTTCATTTCTCTTTCCAGGAAGAACCCAGTCCTTTTAAGGCTTCACTAGATTAGGTCAGGCTTACTGATAATACTTTCTCAACCTTAAAGTCAACTGAGTTGAGATCTTAATACCTTATTTACATCTGTAATATTACTTCACAGCAGCACATTAGTGATTGAAAAATTGGGAGAGGGTGTGTATATTTACCAGAGGGTAGATAATCTTAGGGGTCATCTTAGGGCACTGCCCACCATATTCATCTTGCTTTAAACTATCCCTATTATGTACTTTCTTATTTGTTTTATGTGTGCTATACAGTCTATGGATTATTGGCTGGTATTTGGAAATTTGTCTTTTTGCTTTCATTCAGCAATAGGAATGCTGCGCTCTCATCTTAACAAAAATAAGAATAACAAAAATAAGAATGAGTGTTTACTCAATCTAGCTCCATTGTGGCTTATTTTTTGTTTATATTTTGTCAGTCCATAGGATGTCAAACAACAAAAAGATTTAAATATATATACCTCTTATTCTGTCTCCAGAATCATTTTAGAATGTGATATAGGTAAATTATTAGTTATTATTTTAAGATACCATTTTTAAACAATTATTAAGTTTCTAATAGTCTTTTATCTAATAATTTTTTATGAAATGTTTTGGTATTTATTGGAAATTTAACACTCTAAAAAGCTATATAAACAAATTTTATGGTTTTATGAATTGGATTTATTATCATTAAATATATATCAGTATAAAGAAAAGCCATTTGAATGACTGAAGCATTAATTTTACTAAGGAATTAAGGCTGGCTTATCATTATACCTATTTTTAATCTCTGACCCTCTAATTCTACAAATAACTGCTCTCAGTCTGAAAACTATTAAGACTTTAGAGGAACATCACAAACCAAATAAATGGAAAGACACATTTTAATGTCCCTTGTCGCTAGAAGGCCTATCTTCCTGATGTAAGATTGGCCTTATCCTGCTGTGCAAGACATAGAGGATCTTTCTTCAGGGTCAGTGGTGGTTCAGTGGCCTGCTGTGATTTCCCCAAGTCAATAGTTGTCAGCCAGTCTGTTGACTATCATTTGAGATAATAAATCTTGATCTTCTCCATAGTAGAAGTCAATATCCACTTAAGTTAAGAAAATCACAGTGTTTTCTTTTATTGTAAAACAGGAATTGCCTAGACCTGGTTTGACCTACTCGACTAAACTATTTCCTGTGGCGAAACTCATTCTGACATGTCTTGATTGAGGGAAAGAATTCTATGGACAGCCACTAAAATGTCAAGATGTTGTGATTTACCTCTCAAAATATTTCTTCCAATTTAGATGAGGAGATTCTTAAAATAAAAGTTATGAATTCCAGTTGCTGGCTTTACTGTTTTATATGACTTGTCTAAAGCAAAGTATTTATTTGCTAGTATTTTAATTAATCTTTAAAAATATGGTTCTGCTTAGACATAACTTTGAATGATTACCATTTATTATCTATTTAGTCATGTGCATGATATTTAAAATCTAAACTTTTTGAACAGGCATTACCTTGTTTACACGTTGGTAGTAATAATTATACTGTTATTCTTAAAATTAAATATTATTTCTAAATAAGTTTTAGCATATAAATATATATGAGGCATATCATAAAATTAATAAAGGATTTTTTTTAATGTGGCTTAAATTTCTCATTCAATTACTGTGCCCAGACAGGGTTGAGCTAGATAATATCTATTACTTGACATTCCAGATAGGTTAATTATCAGGGTCTTATATCAAAATATTTTATGCCACTCCTTTATCTCAATAATTCTTAATTCCAAACCAGCCAAGTTTTGAATGATCTTGTTGAGATGGTTTAGATGTTTGGCCTCTCTAAGTCTCATGTTGAAATTTGATCCGAAATGTTGAATGTGGGGCCTTGGGGGGTGTTTAGGTCATGGGGGCAGTTCTTTCATGAATGGCTTTGTGCCATCCCTGTGTGTTTCATCTTATTAGCATCTTATTAGTTCATGTGAAGCTGTTTGTTTAAAAGAGCCTGTCACCACCTCCTCCCTCTCTTTGTGTGACATGCTTGCTCCCCCTTCACCTTCCGCTTGATTAGAGGCTCCCTGAAGCCCTCAACAGAAGCAGACGCTGGTTTGATGCTTCTTGTACAGTCTGTAGAAGTATGAGCTGAATAAACTTATTTTCTTTGTAAATTACCCAGCCTTAGGCATTCTGTTATGGTAGTGCAAAACAGACTAATACACTTCTTTTTCTTCTATGCAAATTATTTTTCATTTTAGACATCTACACATGTTTTACCCACAGTTATTTTTATTTCTCTAATTGTTACAATATATTTTAACTTTTACTCTGCTCTTGGGATTCTCCCACATCTTCCATTTCAAATATCAAGTTTCAGACAAAGCATTATTCAAAAAAAAAAAAAAATCTAGGTTTTCATAGAATAATGGCAATAGCTGGAATCCATATCTTTCCACTCTAAAAAACACACATATAGAAAAGATGGTAAATTAAACTATTTCATCTATTGATAGTAGAAAAATATTCTATAATAACAAAGCATGCTCCTGAGACCATATCAGAGAAGGGTTAGATGGAAACTACACAAAAAATAGTACTGATTGAACATAATATTATGAGTTGTAGAATGCATATTAAACCATTTGCAGAAAAAAAATCCCACACTGTATGAAAATGTTTGAAATAGATCTATTAAATAAAGGTTCAGATATTGGCAACTAGTCGATCAAAAAGAAGGGATTGGGTTTGAAGTTTAGGAAAGGCACTGCTTCAGGGGAATTGGGTTTACTTGAATAGAGAAGGCGTCCCTTGGAAGTTTGATGGTAAAGGGAAACAAGGACACAAAAGGTGAAAACAAAAAAGCTGGCAGAAACAAAATAGAATCACAAAAATCAGAAGACATACAAATTCAACCTTTCAAAATGGCACAGTTGATTACAGAACATATACATCACTCTGCCAACAGAAGAGAACACTCTTGAGCTAAAAAGTAGAGTTTTTAATCCTACTAATTAGCCTATTACTTCTAGTCCAGAAAAAAAAGGTGGGAGGCAATATAAAACAAACAGTAATGTCAGACAGTTGTGTATAAGGCTAACTTAAGAAGAAAATAGGAGATGAGAATAAAACCACTTGGTTGATGTGGATATTAGTTTCCACAGCCAGTGTAAGCCAGCCCCAGTATATGGCACATGCTCATTGTCTTTTTTTTTTTTTTTATTTCGGCATATTGTGGGGGTACAGATTTTAAGGTTTCAATAAATGCCCATTTCCCCCCCTCCCCCCAAAAGTCTGAGTCTCCATCATGACCATCCCCAGATGGTGCACATCTCACTCATTATGTATGTATATACATTGCTTCTTAACTTTTTGTGTGGGACAAGATATTATATTTTATATTTTTCCTGCCCAGGGTAATCTTATATTTTTTCCTGCCCAGGCTGAGAAATCAGTCATTTCTCCCAAGATAAAAATTGTTTTCTAAAGAGCAACCAAGAACAGAGATAAACTCAAACAATACATTGCCAATTAAATGACATATTCTTAAGCAACCATTTAAAAATATGCAAAAATGTCTCAAATCAGAAATTCAAAAACTCAGAAAAGACACATATCCAATAGCCCCTATTTAAATATGGAATGAGTTAACACATTTGGAAAAAAAAGTTTAAAAAGGACAAAATTATGTCAGAAATAAATACTAAATTACAAGTTTCCTAAGAGATAATAAATCAGACTGGAATTATAAAAAAATTTAAACATGAAAATGAAGTTAAGAAATAAAAGATGTCAGATGGAAAAAAATCAATAAGGCAGGCAAAGATATCTAGTATGTGTGTGTGTGTGTGTATATATATATAAATATATATATATATATACATATATGGAGAGAGAGAGAACCTGAAATAATGTTCTTTTTTTTTTTTTTTTTTTTTGAGACAGAGTCTCGCTTTGCTGCCCAGGCTAGAGTGAGTACTGTGGCATCAGCCTAGCTCACAGCAACCTCAAACTCCTGGGCTCAAGCAATCCTCCTGCCTCAGCCTCCCGAGTAGCTGGGACTACAGGCATGCGCCACCATGCCCAGCTAATTTTTTCTATATATATATTAGTTGACCAATTAATTTATTTCTATTTATAGTAGAGATGGGATCTCGCTCTTGCTCAGGCTGTTTTCGAACTCCTGACCTTGAGCAATCTGCCCACCTCAGCCTCCCAGAGTGCTAGGATTACAGGCCTGAGCCACCACGCCCAGCCTGAAATAATGTTCTTGAAAAAATTATTGCTTAACCCAAAATTGGCCAAGAATTGTCAGCTCTGAGCCATATACCAGCAAAACTATTTGAAGCTGAAGATAAAAATAAAATCTGGAGGGGAAGGGGCCAAGATGGCAGACTACAAGCAGCCTGAACTTGCCACTCTGAAGGAGAGGATCAAAGATTGAAGGTAGAGTTTTACCCACAAATGGACTGTCTCAGGGAGAGCATGGTGAATCATTAGACAAGTGACTAGAGACACCTAAAGTGGGGGGGAAAGAGATGGGGTAACTCACTTGGCAAGATCTGAAGGTACCTGGGGGAAGAGTTCATACCTGGGAAGAGTTAGGAGAGAGATCCCCAGTGCTCTGTGCACCCCCAGCAGACACTGCAACCAAAGTTGTGAGGCACATGCCCTACCACAGTAGGTCTCTAATCTGATCAGGTAGCTGCTTGGAGACTGTGTAGCACTACTGCACCTGCAAGTGGCCACAGTGAGATCCCACCAGCTTCTTATCTGAGATTGCTGCAACAGATGCTGTTCTGCGTCCTCGGCCCCAGAGTCCCTGATCTGCAGAGGGATCAGCTCCTCAGCAGCCACCTCCTCATTAAGCCTGGAGGCCAGAGAGGGAGCAGAGAGGGTAGGCACTTCCATATACACTGTGACTGGGTGCCCATGCACCTTGTCAACTCCTCTCCCCCCTCGCAATGGCCACCTCGAAGGGATCTAAAAAGAGCAGGTGCTCACAGGGCCTCAGAATCTGCTGCTGCCACCTTGCCTTCTTGCTATCTCAATAGCACTGCCAGTGCCATCTGAGTAGCACTGCAGCAGCTGCTGCAGTTGGACTGGAGAAAGGGAGAGCCCTAGACATCATGATGCTCCAGAAGGGTGCCATGTGTCTCTGGGCCCACCCAACATGGGTTGTCCAGCTACCTTAGCCTGACGAGCCACCTTGATGCTGTTCAAGGTCCCACAATATGCCTGGGCACCAACCAAGGTCTCACCAAGTGCCCAGCTGCCTGCCAAGGTCCTGTGATCTGCCCCACTGCTAGCTTCTGTCTTTCAATTCACTGAAGCATCTGACAAGGTTCTGCCTCCTTCTCAGATACTTGCCAAGGTGCTGTGACCTGCCTCCTGCCACTGGCTGCAATCCCATGACATGCCCAGGTGCTCACAAAGGTCCTTTGAAATGGCCAGGTACTCACCAAGGTCCTATGACCAACTCAGCTGTCACAATCATTGTCGCAGAGAAGCCTGAACAAAGCAAACTTCCACGCCACCTGATTCTGTAGAGAAGGACTCACCTAGTCCATTTCCTAAGCTTCCCACAGTGGCCTGAAGGCCAAACCCCCACTCTGTAGGAACATTCCCCAACACCATCTTGGACTCTGACAATCACATGGGAATAGGATGATGTAAGAAAAGAGCTGCATTATAGGCTCTTAGTGCATCTGCCCCTCTCCTACTGGGTCAATCCCCCAGAATAGGACAGAAAAGTGCTACTAGGGACCTCTCTTTATTCTCACTGAGTAGGAGAGTTCCCATCAAAGAAAAATTGGTGCACCATAAATCTGAGCTAAAAGAAGAGGTTTTAGATGAGAAAATACCAGCAAAAGAATTCTTGCAACATGAAAAAAACAAGCTATTTTGATATCCACAAAGGGTCACAATAGATCCACAGCAATAATCCCCAAGAAAAAGAAAATTGTCAAAATATCAGAAATGAAATTCTGAATATGAATGGCAAAGAATATGAATGGAATTGAAAAGAAAGTTAAAACACACAGCAAAGAAGCCAAAAAATATTTCATGATGTGAATGAAAAAAATAAAAACTTGCTAAAGAGAGAGACAACATCAGAAAGGATGTAACAGAACTTAAAAAAATGAAAGAGTCATTTAGGCAATTGCATAATACAGCAGAAATCTTTAACAACAGGATAGACTAAGCAGAAGAAAATCTCAGAATTTGAAAAAATGGCTTTCAAACTAACCCATACAAAGATGTAGAAAAAATTATAAAAAGAATGAGCAATCACTCAGAGAAATATGGAACTATATAAAGCAATCCAATATATAAATTATAGGTATTTCACAGAGAGAAGAAAAAAAGCAAAAAAAACATGGAAAATTTATTCAGGGGAATTATTGAGAACTCCCTGGCATCACCAGAGATTCAGATAATCAGATACAAGATGGTCATCAAACACCAGAAAGATTCATAGCAAATAGGACATCTCCAAGACACATGGTCATCAACCTAGCCTAAGTCAAAATGAAAATGAAGGAGCTTCTACAAGCTGCAAGACGAACCCGCCCCCCCAAAAAAAATAAACTACAAAGGAAAACCCATCAGGCTAACAGCAGATTTCTCAGCAGATATCTTACAAACTAGAGAAGATTGGGACCCAATTTTTAGTCTTCTTAGTAAGAACAACTGCCAGCTAAAAATTTTGTGTCTTGTAAAACTGCGTTTCATAAATAATAGTGAAATAGATACTTTTCCAGACAAGAAAACACTAAGGGCATTTGTCACTACTAGACCCGCCCTACATGAAATGCTCAAAAGTGGATTATAAATGAAACAGTACAATAGATATACACCAGTGTAAAAACACCCAAAAGTTAAAGCTCATGGTTCTTATAAAACAATAGCACAAGAGAGTTAAGAAAGTAAGCTATTATCCAAAGTGGTGAACAGAACAGCATCCTACATATCAATACTAACACAGAACCTGAATGGTCTGATTACAGTATTTAAAAGACATAGACTAACTAAATGGATGGAAAAATACAATACAACTATTTTCTGTCTTTAAGAAACATATCTAACCCACAAAGACTTGCATAAATTCAAAGTAAAAAAAAATGGAAAAAAGTATTCCATGCAAATGAAAATCATTTGCAAGCAGGTGTAGCCATTGTCATATCAGATCAAACAGACTTTAAATCAGCAATGGTAAAAAAAAGACAAAGATGGTCATTTTATAATGGTAAAGAGAACAATTAAACAAGATGTACCAATCCAAAATATGTATGCAACTACTTAGGAACTCCAAGATTCATAGAGCAAATTCTACTAGATCTAAGAAAAGAAATAAACAGTACCATCTTCATTGCCAGGGACTTCAATATCCCACTGATTGAATTGGATGCATCATCAAAGGAAGAAATGAATAAACATTGAACTTAAATTGGACTCTAAAACAGATGGACCTAACAGACATTTACAGAACACTCTATCCAACACCTTCTGAGTATACATTCTTCTCATCACCACATGGGACATTTTCCAAGGTCAGTCATATGTTAGGCCACAAAACAAATCTCAGAAAATTCAAAAAAATCAAAATCATATCATGTATCTTCTCAGACTACAGTGGAATAAAACTAGAAGTCAATTCCAAGAGAAACACTCAAATATACACAAAATCATGAAAATTAAACAACCTACTGATGAGTACATATTAGGGTTCTTGCAGACATATTTAGGAACCATTTCAAAGGTAGGATTAGATGTGCAGAAATGTTTAGAAGCCCAAATAGATTTCCATTCTCCAGCCCATATTGTTTTGAGAACAGTTTTCATTTACTTTTTCTATATTAATGTTCCTAGTAAGACTTACTTTTGAAAAAAGAAATTCTTCCATAGCTAAAACAAACAGAAATTTGTGTTTCAGGATCTTTCGTTTTTTGTGTGATAGTGAAGTAAAATATACAATATTGATTGAGCCTTTAATGTCTGCTCATAATCATTTAAAAATATAATGTGAAAAAATTCTTTCAATTTTCATTGTAACCCTCAGAAGCAGGCCTTCATTTTTTCAGATGAAGAAATTAAGACTCAATAATATTAACTATTTTACCTAATTATTTGAAAGAGGAAGATGCTGGTTTTGAATTCATATTCCTAACAATTTTATACCAGTTGATACAGCAATGTCTGAGATGATAATGCAATAATATCAGAATCTCCATACATCCAGAAAACACAGAACTCCCATTCTAGAAAAACACTCCACTTTCTCATTGTCCTAATAACCTTTCTGACCAGGAGGGGCTGAAACAGTATATAATAGCTGCTAGTCACTCTGAAAAAGAAAATAAATTGAAGGTTCAGTATTGAGGAGAGGGATTATAATTCACTTTTAGTAGAAATTAATGGGGGAAGGGATTTCCTGGAAAGATAAAGGAAGAAATGGGACAGATTTGTATCCAAGGTCAAATAAGCTAACTCTTAATAGAACACTTTATAATAAGCAAATGAAAGTGTTTTAGTGTTTGAGTTGAAAAAGTAAAATGAAGAACAAACCACTAGAAACAAAAGTGAAGAACTGCTCTTTTTTTAAAAATTTCAGCTTATTATGGGGGTGCAAATGTTCAGGTTACTTGTGTTGCCTCCCCCCCAGCCAGGAGTCCCACCCAGCCATGAATCCCCCCCAGACAGGAGTCAGAGCTTCAAGCGTGTCCATCCCCAAGATGGTGCACGTTGCACTCATTATGTATGTATATACCCATCTCCTTCTCCCCCCTCCTATCTATCCAAAGCTGGATAAATGTTATTCTCGTATGTGCACTTAGGTGTTGATCAGTGAAATCAATTTGCTCGTGAGTACATGGGGTGCTTATTTTTCCATTCTTGGTGTACTTCATTTAGTAGAATGGGTTCCAGCTCTATCCAGGAAAATACAAGAGGTGCTATATCACCATTGTTTCTTAAAGCTGAATAGTACTCCATGGTGTACATATACCACATTTTATTAATCCACTCATATATTGATGGGCACTTGGATTGTTTCCACATCTTTGCAATTGTGAATTGTGCTGCTATAAACATTTGAGTGCAAGTGCCTTTTTTATAGGTTGTCTTTTGTTTGAAGAGCTACTCTTATGTGAATAATAGAAAATGAATATGAGGGACTAGAGATAGGAAAATTTTTTAATATTCTTCCAAAAATCATTAAGGTAGATTTGGTTTATAGGTCAGAGAACTGACCAAGAAATAGTCCAAAACATTTAAGAGAGGTTCTCCTTGACAGTGGGTGGTAGTTACAGGTGTGAGTACCACATAAGTATTTCAATATCAATCTGATTCATGATGGCTCATCAATAGGGGGGTATTTATCTTTTCCAAATAATAATATTTATGTGTTTTATACCTTGAAGTTTTAAATTTCATATATATAGATTCTCTTATCTTATCTCTATGAAAATGATGTATAGAGTGGTGAGGCAGATACAGCTATCATCCTTACTTTTCATATAAGGGCATAATTAAAAATCCAAATGGTTATGTATAGAGTTGATCAGAAAGCTAGTGAGTGGTCATGCCAGGGCCAAAATCACTGTCCAAACTTTTAAAACATAAAGGTAGAAGTACACTTCCATTGAGTCTTATGTATATGTATTTTTGTGAGCAAGTGTATACAGGACTTATACAGTGTAAGATCCTATTAAGATCCTATATAGAATACAGACAATAAAGACAGAAAAAAAAAAGGTAAGAATAATGAAGGCCTGAATTGAATATAGACATAGATGTCAGAATAACTATAGAAACAACAATTGAGGATTTTCCTAACTTAAATGAGGAGAACTTAAGAACAAAAACCATATGAAGACTTGATTGTATAGGAAAGAATATTTATTAAGTTCTATGTTGGATGAGCTAAATTTATATGTTTTGTGTACGAAGTGTCAGTGTTTTTAAGAAAAGGCAATGCAAGTCTTGGATGTTCATACGTGATTTTGTAATTGAAAATAAAATTTGAGAATTGAAATTCTAGAACCAAGCTACCTAGTTCAAATATCAAGGCTGCAACTTCTGTGTCTTTTGCAAGTCTCAGTTTTTCAGTGCATACTTATATATGTGGTGTATGTGTGTGTGTATATGTACATGCATACATACATGCATGTATATATACACATTGGATAAGAAAGTGTCTTTTGTAGAATAGTACCTGATATGTAGTAAGTGCTAAATAGTTACAGTTATTTTATTTACTGAAACACTATGTCTTACAAATAAGAAGTTAAGCATTGAAAAATAAGGATTAATAAAAAGAAAATGGTCAAGTATATTGTGCAAGAAAAATTAAATTTAGATCTTTCTTTGGAGTCTTTTGTTTTTTTTTTTCTTTTATTTCATCATATTACGGAGGTACAAATATTGTTAGGGTTACAAATATTGCCCCTGCCCCCCCCTCCCTCCCCCCGATATGTCCAATCCCCTGGTGGTGTGCATCACACACATTATGGAAGCATACATCCCTTCTTTGGAGTCTTTTGAAAAGAGAAAAATAATATCTCAACTTGAAAATTATTAGAAATAGCAGTATTAGGGATAATATTTTCAGATTGGAAAAGAAAGAAAGGAATATTGAAGTAAGATTAACTATACAGGTTGAGTAGTTTACTAACAGGTGGAAATGGTTTCATAGGACTAAATCGAAGGAAGATGGCTGGGGGTAAAGAAAAAAAAGAGTGAGCTACATGTGATCACTGAGGCAAAGATGTTTCTTGACTTACAATGGAGTTACATCCTGATAAACCCATTGTAAGTTGAACATATAAATCAAAAATGGATTTAATACACCTAACCTACGTCACATCATAGCCTAGCCTAGCCTACCTTAAAGGTGCTCAGAACACTTAATTATCCTACAGTTGGGCAAAATTATCTAGCACAAAGCCTGTTCTATAATAAAGTATCCAATATCGCATGCGTTACATATTGCTAGCCTAGAAACAGATCAAAATACAAAATTTGAAGTATTTTGAAATTGCAATGGTTCTACACCATCATAAAACTGAAAAGTCACAAGTCAAGAATGGTCTGTACAAGAAATTAGAGGAGAGTTAGAGAGAGATATATACATAACGATGCTAGTAACCATTTATTTAATGTGCATGGCACTTTAACACTCCTCTGACCTTGGAGGTAAGGGAGCAGAAAGTAAGGAGGCAATCTTGTGTGAAACAGTAACAATGGAGTATGGTAAGATCAAATCGTCTCCTGGAGGGGGTACTATACCAAAAAGAGGAAAGGCATATGCTCCACAATAAGCAGTTGTTGGTTTTTCTTTCAGTTAAACATAGTCAATATGTTTGAAAACAAAGCCTTAAATTAGTTGAAAAACTAATTTTCCCCAGCTGGTAAATCTCAGCAAAATATAACATAACTCTGTTTAGGCTTGCTAAAATAACTTTCATTAAATTAAACAACAATAACAATGGCAAAGTGAGAATGAAAAACCCAATTTACATCTGGTATTGGAACCATGAAATTTTTACTTCAAACTTTTAAAGGATCAGTAGTAATTGTTAAAACATTTTGGAAGCTGTACGTCCTTTAGATTATATTTGTTAAGACCTCTATGTTTTTTAGGCACAATCATTTGCACAAATAGGGCTCAAGTCTGCAGGTATGTTTGGGTATCAAATACAGTTATTATTTTCTATGTACTGCATACAGAAGTATATATGTCAAAGAAGAAACAACACAACTATAAATGTCAAAGCTCTTGACATTTTTAATATTCATAGGGTATAGATAAATAGGAACATTTCAGGGAAATATGATGTAAATTTCTATAAAAAGTCAAAACCATCAAAATAAGGTTATAACATGGAATTTGAAAGCTTGTTTGGAGGTCCTAGAAATTGAACTTATCTGCTCTTACACTCTGACCTGAAAAAGAGCATTTTGCTCTCCTATTGCCTGCAGGATGAGGATATCCATCTAGCCAAACAAAACAACTCTAGAAATCAATGGGATTACAAATTGTAGCAAAATCACCCACAGATAACAAGGTAACAAGTAAAAAGAGTTTCAGAGATTTGCAAGATGATGTGACTGCACAGATAAGGCTTCAACTGAAGTTATACTTTAACTGAATGGCTAGTCAGTTGTCCCATAAAATATTTCAGTTGCTCCATTTAGTAAGATTTCACTTTATCAGAACAAAGTGTCAGATATAATCAAAACCAGGTGCCTGCCAACCTAGTACTTGCAATCAGTTTGGATACTTTCTGTCTGTGAAGAAGACAATGAATATTTACATAGAATAAATGTTATTAAACTTTATATACAGCATTAGATATAAATAGGGTGAATATTAAGTACTGAGTACTATTATTAAGAAAAATTTCATAAATAAGTGAAGGAACATACATTATAGAAAGGTCATTACAGGAGGGAAAAGTTACTTATGTCAAAGCTTGTACACAATCAACAAATTAAAAAGGATAAAAAGTTAGGCATGGAGCCCACAGAGTAGAGAAATGAAAAAAAAAAAAGTCAGTCATTGAGATGAAGAGAAACAAAGCTGTTTTAGAGAAAAGATCAGTGTATGAAGTTTAAAATGAATATGCTTGATCCATGGGAGTTTCTTAATAAACTCAAACAGAGAAAGGTCAATAATATTTGCTCAATTTATTGCAAAGTGGGTTCGTGAATGGAAATGCAGGAAAGGGGAACTATGGGAGAGAACCATAAGGTTTTGAGAGGGCAACTTCTCCGTGGCTATCACTAGAGTACTTAACAGTTGCCAGAAACTTTATAGCATTATTTTATTTAATAATAGTAAGTTAATTTTAAATTCCATAATAGTTTTGATTCCTTTTTTGAAAAAAATGTAGCTTTAATCCCACTTCCTCACATGACTATTTTCATTCTTTCTTACTATTCTATTGGTCATATATAAGCATGTTTAAAATAAGAATCATCATAGAGTAGGTCTCTTTTGGCAATTTTGTGTATATATTTGTGTGTGTGCATGTGAGTATATTTGTGGGTGCACAAACATTAATGCCCATGTTCTTTAAATGTATTTTCAATTAGTGATTTTTTTCAGTATGAGGGTACAAACATTTTGGTTACATTTTATGTCTTTGCCTCACCCAAGAGAGGATTAGAGGCTTGCCTTTTCCCTCTACAATGCTCACTGCATCCATTAGTTGTGAGTTTACCCCTTCACCCTCCTAATCTCTGGAGAATATCACTACCGTGTGAGCACCATAGTGTTGATGAGTCAGTGCCAATTTGATGGTGAGTATTCTTCTGATCTTATGATACCTCACTTCAGATAATGGGCTCAAGCTCTATCCAGGAAAATATAAGAGATGCTAAGTCACTGTCATTTCTTATCATTGAGTAATATTCCATTGTATACATATACCAAATTTTAATAATCCACTAATGAATCGATGGGCACTTGTGCTGTTTCCACATCCTTGCAATAGTGAATTGTACTGCCATAAATTTTCGGGTAGAGATGTCTTTATTATAGAATGTCTTATTTTCTTTTGGGTAGATGCCTAATTAGTGCTATTGATGGATTGAATGGTATTTCTATTTTTAGCTCTTTGAGGTATCTCCAAATTCTTTTCCACAGAAGTTGCACTAATCTGCAGTCCAACCAGCAGTGTAAGAGTTTTCCTGTCTCTCCACATCCTCGCCAGCATTTGTTGTTTTCGGATTTTTTGATAGAGCCACTCTCACTGGGGTTAGGTGATATCTCATTGTGGTTTTGATTTGCATTTCTCTAATGATTAGAGATGTTGAACTTTTTTTGTATGTTTTGCTGGCTATTATTCTGTCTTCTTTTGAAAAGTTTCTGTTCATTTCCTTTGCCCATTTGTTGATGAGGTTGTTTGATTTTTCTTATTAATTTTTTAAAGTTCTAGATAGATTCTTGTTATTAGCCCTCTAGCGGATGTGTAGAGAGCAAATATTTTCTCCCATTCTGTAGGCTGTCTATTCATCCTAATGATAGTTTCCTTGGCTGTGCCATATTGAATATTTTTTAAATATGCACTCTTATTTATATGATAAATGATGCATATTAGTGTTTTTGTCTTTCATATTTTGAACTTTACAAATATCTCCTCAGTATCTACATTTTAAAATATTTTTCATTATGTGGTTTTGGTAAGTTCTTATGAGGAAGTTCAACACAGCCAAGAATAGAGAAATTTCTAAATCTCCTCCAAAGTACTACCATATATTAGGTTGGTGCAAAAGTAATTGCAGTTCTACATTTTTTAAATTTGTCATTTGATAATGGAATACATTCTTAAGTAAATGTGGTTATGTTGTACATATAATTTTAATGTGCATGTCTTGCTTTTTTTTGCTAATGACATTGTTTGATGTTTATTTTATATTTATTTTAGAGTATGGAAATGATGTTAGACAAAAAGCAAATCGGAGCAATTTTCTTATTCGCATTCAAAATGGGCTGTAAAGCAGTGGAGACAACTTACAACGTCAAGAACGCATTTGGCCCAGGAACTGCTAACGAACCTGCAGTGCAGCCATGGTTCAAGATGTTTTGCAAAGGAGATGAGAGTCTTGAAGATTAGGAGCTCAGTGGCTAGCCATCAGAAGTTGACAACAACCAACTGAGAGCAATCATTGAAGCTGATCCTCTTACACAAGAAATTGCTGAAGACCTCAACATTGACCATTCTACAGGTCATATGGCATTTGAAGCAAATTGGAAAGGTGAAAAATCTTGATAAGTGGATGCTTCATGAGCTGACTGAAAATCAAAATAATTGTCATTTTTAAGTGTTGTCTTCTCTTATCGTATGCAACAACAATGAACCATTTCTCCATCGGATTGTGATGTGAGACGAAAAGTGGATTTTATATGACAACCAGCATGATCAGCTCAGTGGTTGGACTCAGAAGAAGCTCCAAAGCACTTCCCAAAGCCAAACGTGCATCCAAAAAAGTCATGGGCACTGTTTCGTGGTCGGCTGCTGGTCTAATGCCCTACAGCTTTCTGAATCCCAGTGAAACCATCACATCTGAGAAGTATGCTCAGCAAACAGATGAGATGTACTGAAAACTGCAATACCTACAGTCAGCATTGGTAAACAGAAAGGGCCCAATTCTTATCTATGACAACCCACTACTTCACATTGCACAACCAAAGCTTCAAAAGTTGAACAAATTGGGCTATGAAGTTTTACTTTATCCATCACATTCACCTGACCTCGTGCCAACTGACTACCACTTCTTAAAGCATCTTGACAACTTTTTGCAGGGAAAATGCTTCCACAATAAGCAGGATGCAGAAAATACTTTCCAAGAGTTTGTTGAATCCCAGAGCATGGATATTTATGCTACAGTAATAAACAAATTATTTATCATTGGGAAAAATGTGTTGATTATAATGGTTCCTATTTTGATTAATAAAGATGTATTTGAGCCTAATTATAATGATTTAAAATTCATGGTCTGAAGCCACAATTACTTTTCCACCAACCTGATAATTTCCTAAAGAATTTTTACCAATTTAAACACCCGTCAGCTTTTTCCATTGGAAAAGACAGATGAAACTTGAGAATTTAATAAAATATATTAAAAATTTTTATTACTTACTATGAGAATTACAGGAAGCTAAAGTTGAACATAGTTCCAAATTTGGTTTAAATCCCTTTAAATTGTTACACAGTTCCAAAAGTTACTCTTAAATTGTTAAAAAAATAGAACTTCTTAGTGGATTAATAAAATGTGGTATATGTATACCATGGAATACTACTCAGCTTTAAGAAACAATGGTGATATAGCACCTCTTGTATATTCCTGGATACAGCTGGAACCCATTCTACTAAGTGAAGTATCTCAAGAATGGAAATACAACCACCACATATACTCACCAGCAAATTGGTATTAACAAATCAACACCTAAGTGGACATATAGGAGTAAATAAAGTTCATATATAGCAAAGCAAATAATACTCAGTAAAATTTAAATATTATTCAATTATGTCTCACAATATTTTTTGCTTTTTTACTGTATTGTTGGTTGGAAAACATTTTTATTAAATTTTCTAATTCGTTATTGTTTTTATACAAGGAAACCATTATTTTATATTGTTCTTTTATCTTCCCTATTTATCCAACTCTCTCATTAATTATGAAGTTTTATAATTAGTTTTTTGATATTCTTAATATCTTTTGCAAAAATATTTATAATTAGGATTCATGCAATTTAAAGAGAGGAAAACAGAAGGAGGAGAAGGTAAGGGAGAGGGAAGGAAAAAGAGAAAGAGAAAGATACAGCAGAAGGAATAGTTTCAACTTTGAATTAGTCCAGGAGTTAGGGACAAAGGCTCTGATTTAGGAGTGTGGCTATGAAAACAGAAAGGAAGCCAGAGATGAAAGAGGCATTAAGAAGGAAAAAACTAGGTCTAAATTCATAAATATATTGACAAGTGAACAAGAAAGAGGGCATTAATAATGGCTAGATCTAGATGTTCCTCATATATAAGACCAAGATACGATTAAAAGTTAGAATTGGAGTCAATATTCATGTCTTCTCTATCATAATAATATGTTCAAAAGTTTTATGATACCATCTATAAAATAACTTCTTCTTTTCCTTTGGGTAAAATACCCAGTAGTGGGATTGCTGGATCTAATGGTAGGTCTATTTTTACTTCTTTAAGGAATCTCCATACTGATTTCCATAGAGGTTGCAATAGTTTGCATTCCCACCAACAGTGTGTAAGTGTTGCTTTCTCTCCACATATCTAAAAGTGAAATTGCTGGATCATACACTAAATTACTTTTCACTTTATAAGAAAATGCCACAATATTTCCCAAAGTGGTTATACCATTTTGCATTCTCAGTAGTAATATTTGAGAATTTCAGTTGCTCCACATTCTTGTCAGTACATGGATTTGTCAATAGTTTTCCTTTTACTCTTTTTAATATGTAGGTAGTACATTTGCATTTCCATAATAATAATAATCTTGAATATATTTTCATGTGTCCTTTCCACATATATATATATATATATATAAAAATATATATATGAAATATCTATTCAAATAATTTGCACATTTTAAATTAGGCTATTTTCTTATTGCTGAGCACTGAATGTGTTTTTATATATTGTGAATAAATATCCTTTGTAAAGTATATGATTTTCACATTTCTTAGTAGTAAATGGCTTACCTTTTATTCTGTTCACAGTATCTTTTGCAGAGCAAGTATTTTTAATTTTAATGAAATCCAATTTACCAAATTTACTTTTATGGAATGTGTTTTTAGTGTCATATCTAACAAGTCTATTTATGTCCATTTCACAAGTATTTTTTTATATTTTCTTCTAAAAATTAGAGTTATTATATCTTTACATTTAGACTTATGATCCATTTTGATAGCTTATTTATTAAGTATGAAGTTTAGGTTGAGATTCATATTGTTTCATGTGGATATACATTTTAAAAGATAATCCTTTTCTGTTTAATAGCTTTTGTACCTTTGTCAAACTTAATTCATCATTGTGTACATCTATTTCTGGACATTCTTTTCTATTCCATTGATCTATATGTCTATCCCTTCATTAATAAATGACTATTAAAAATGAGACACTAATTTTAATAACATGGTTCTTTTTTCAAAATTATTTGGCTCTTCTAAGTCTTTTGATTTTCTTTTCTTTTTTTTAACTCAGACATAATTTATTCCATGTTTTATGGATGTCTTCTTGTTCTCATTTTACATGTACAACTCCTATTTATATATGAAATAACATACAGAATACAATTGTATTTAAAATGGTATTTTGCATAGATTTGAAGTCATTTTTATATGGCTATGGATTTCAAGATTTAAACGTGTACCATAAGTAGTATTTTCATGTCGATGTCAGCATAGCCCTTTTAATAATACATTAACTCAATCATAAATTGAAATTATCTACTCAATATAATTGAATAAACATATTATTAAAATATATTAACATTTAAGATGAAAAAATTGCAAAGGTTCAAAGGTTTTGGAGACAATTGCCAGTGACTAAATCCTTTTTTCTTGCAATTACTGTGCATACCTCATTGAGTTTTCTGCTCAATGACAGTATCATCCCTCTGCTTCTGCTTCATTTAACTTTTCTCTGTATTAAACTCAATTAAACTCAGATTCCATGTCATGCATAAAGCCTTCTTCAAATCTTCCAACACATACTGGTTTATCCCCGCCCTAAAATCATTCTCTTTTTAATCTTTTTTTTTTTTTAAATTTCAGAATATTACGTGTGTACCAATGTTTTGATTACATGGATTGCTTTTGTACTGCTTGAGTCAAAATTATAAGTGTGCCCATGACCTAAATAGTGTACATTATACCTGTTAGGTGTAATTTCACCCTCCAATCCTCACCCCTCACCTGCACTATTTCTGTTACTTCTATCTGTGCACATAACTGCTGATCAACTAGTTCTAAAGTAATAGTGAGGACATGTGGTGTTTCTTTTTTCCATTCTTTAGATGTTTCACTTAGGAGAATGGTCTCCAGTTCCATACAGATTGTTTCAAAAGCCATTAATTCATTTTTTATGGCTGAGTAGTACTCCATGGTAAACATATACAACATTTTATTAATCCACTCATGGATTGAAGGGCAATGGAAGGGCACTTGATTCCTCATCTTTGTGATTGTGACTTATGCTGCAATAAACATTCTAATGCAGATGTCTTTTTGAGAAAGTACCTTTTATTTCCCTTTGCGTAAATACTCAGTAATGGGATTGCTGGATCCAATGGTAGGTCTACTTTTATTTAATTCTTTGAGGAAACTCCATGCTATTTTCCATACAAGTTGCACTAGTTTGCAGTCCCACTACTAGTGTATAAATGTTCCTTTCTCTCCACAACCATGCCAGCATTTATTCTTTTGTCACTTTTTGACAAAAGCCATTTTCATTGGGGTTAGGTGATATCTCACTGTGGCTTTGATTTTCATTTTCCTGACGAATAGTGATGTTGAGCATTTTTTCATATCTTTATTGTCCATTAGTCTATCTTGTTTTGAAAAGCTTCTGTTCATGTCTTTTGTCCACTTTTTAATGGGCTTGCTTGATTTTCTTGCTGATTGGCGCAAATAAATTTTAAAATCACCTTGTCTATATGTATAAAAATCCCAGCTTGAATTTTGATTGGGAGTATGTTAAATCTACAAATCGATTTAGACAGAATTGTCATCTTGACTATCTGAGTCTTCCAACTCATGAACACAGTAAATGGATAACTTTCTAATCGACATTTTTATTTTACCAAATGTATATACATATAATAAATGTACAGAACATATAAATCATACTATTTATCTTCATCATTTTAACAATTTGATGGCAAATTTGAGTGACTCAAAAATGCTTGTATTATCATAACAACGTAACCTACATTCTGTAAATAATTTGATATACTTTATAGTTGCTTTGTTTGTGGTTCTAAAAGTGTCACCCAATCAAACTAAAAGTAAAAATGAATTTAAAAAAAAGGAAAAGAAGGAAAAGAAGACGATTTTTAAAAAGGAGCTAGGTCAGTGAGTGAGATGTGCACCATCTGGGGGATGGTCATGATGGAGACTCAGACTTTTGGGGGGAGGGGGGGAAATGGGCATTTATTGAAACCTTAAAATCTGTACCCCCATAATATGCCAAAATAAAAAAAATAATTAAAAAAAAAAAAGGACCTAGGTCACCCGAGCATAGTTAAACACAGACCCTGTATTTGTGTTGTTAATGTGTTAATGTGCTTGGATTCAAAGGAATCTTAGTCCAAATGTCTCCTTTTAAAGAGCACCTGAACACAAGATAAATTTAAAAACTTGCCTACAGTCAATAAGAATTCACTGTAAGAGCTAGAACAAACTCTTAATTCGTATGACTGCATTGTCCTTTTTAAAGTTTACAAGCACTTCCTTATTATACAGGTTGTATGGAAGCAGATACAACACATCTAAGAAGCAGTCCAAACTTCACAGAAAAATGAGTATTGTGAAAGTTCATCAAAAAGACAACGAATTAATTTTAAGGTCACTTTAAAGATGTTTGGTGACTACAGAAGCATAGTTTTAAAATAATAGCTTAATTTTCTGTACAAAGCATGATTGCTCTGTTCAAATGTTTGGTCTTTATGAAGATAAATGAGACATCTAATTTTTCTAGACTGCCATGGGGCAAGGCAAATTTAAATGTACCTTATAAAAACCAACAGGATGTTTCCATTTTAGAAAAAGTGACTTTCTTTTTAATTATATAGAGTAGTTTTAATCTGTAGTTTGTTCATTTTCATAATTGTCTAAAATAACCTCTTAATCTTGAGAAAGACATAGAAACTTAAAGGATAAAAATTAAAAAACTAGAAAGCAGAAAGTGTTCCAAGGCTTATTTTATATTCCTAAGCACTTTCCAAGTTTTGCAGAAAATTGGCTAATATCTATATGCTGTTGAATTATAGCAATATTACAATACAAACTACATTCTGAGGAGGCAGAATGAGTTTTGAAGAGAAAGTCCTGAATATCAATGTTTTTTCAGTGAGTTTGGACTATATCAATTTGCCAGACATATTGTTGGAAATTTTCCATCTGATCCTGCAGGTGCAAACTCTTTTCTGCACCATGTTCTGTTTCTGGGAAGTTGAGCTGTGTGGCATACATGACAGAGATCCATTGTTCCTCTCTTTTTCTTGGATCCAGACAACACAGAAGAAAATTGGAGGAAGGGAGAATCTGTTCAAGATATATTTCTTTGACTCCATACCTGTGTGCTGCAGGCTGGCTTAAATTAAGCTTTTCCATGGAAGTTCTCACCTCCTATTAGATACTAATCTCCAGACAAACCTCTGTCCTTATAGTCCTCTCTGCCAACTGGATATGACTGCTCCCTCTTGTCACACCTTCAAGTCTAGGAATAATACCAGAATATCACTAATATCAGGGAATTGCATTATTGCTTAGGGTTTTCCCACTGCTCAAAACTTGTACATATTGACTTTTATTAAACTGTCTCCCACATTATACTAATTTGAGTGTCATCGCTTTCTGCTAGGACTTTTACTAACATAATGCCATTTAAAATAGCATGTAAAATTTGATACAAGCAAAAGCATATTTGCAAACTATATAGAAATTATTAAATATAATAATAAAATGAATATCTGTGAACCCAATACTTATTTGGCACAAGAGACAAACCATTGTTACTACCATTACATCTAAGTAAATATAACTTGCGTCTTCTCTGTTGTCTCCACTCAAAGGTCATCACTATCTGAAATTGAACAGCTTTATCACATACATGTGCTTGAATCACATACTAATTATTTTTCTTTGCTTAATTTTGAGGTTTCTACAAATGATATCATACTCTATTAACAACTTGCTTTATTCCACTAATTTTTATTTTCAAAGACTTTTCCATATTGTTTCATGTAGTTTTTTTCTGTTTGTTTCTATTTGGAGTACTGTTGTCAAATTCATAGAGATGTCTGTGTACAAGTTATCTAGGGCATATGTGTAAAACATTTTTTAGAGTATATGTCAGTAATGAAAATATTAAATATAGTACACAAATGTTGGAAAGAGACAAAATTGTTTCCAGAGAATTTGTGTCGACTAAAATACCCAACAGTTTTTATGAGTTGATCAATACATCCAAACCAATCATTAATATTGTCAAACTTTTAAAACAATTGCCAATATAATTGATATAAATTGTAATTTATTAAAGTATTATTTTTTATTTCCCTAAATACTAATGAACTTGAACATCTTTCCACATATGTATTCAATTTGTGGGTTTTTTTACTTTCTCTATCACTCTTTCATTTAATAAAATGCCAATTTAAATCTCTTGCTCATTTTTCTATTGTGTTAGCATATCTTATATCTTATGAATTTAAAAAATTCATTTTTTTATTTAAAAAATTTTACATACTTTTTTTAATTCAAGAAACTAAATTTTTTGTCGATTAAAAATTTTACAATGATCTTTTCCCAGAATATGGCTCATGTTTCACTTTTATTAAAGTATTTTTTGATAAACATAAGTACTTAATTTAATGTCTCATTTTTCCTTTAAATTTTGTGTTCTATATACAGATTAAAAATCTTTCTTACCTTAATGGTTAAAAAGATATTCAACTATATTTTATTCCATAGTTTTGCACAAATACTAAATTTTGGGGAATCAATTTTTTACCATATTATGAAATATACAATGCAATAATATTTGGTTTGTATTGATTAGCAATCATCCCTGCATCATTTGTCAGGTTCTTTCCTCTTCCCCATGACATTCAAGGCCTAAATTGTTGTATATTTGTGAAACCATTTAATAGGCTTTCCATTATGTTCTACAGGTCTAATCTTTTTAATCCCCAAACCATTATAATACTTTCTGTATCTAGGTATCTAAGTCATCTATCTGTTTATCTATCTATCTACATATCTTTGACTTTATTTGACAGAGGAAACTCCTCCCCATCCCCTTCTCCATTCATTTCATTTCAGTTGAATCATTTTTCTTCTAAATATCTTTAATAATCAGCACACTAAATTCTTAAAAATGATACTTTTTTGACTTTTAGGTGGAACCATATGCAACTATTGATATTCAATTACCTGTAACTTTTCAGAACAGTAATTTCATACAGTATAAACAAATAGCTCAAATTACATTAAATTAAATATGAGGTAATTTTATTATCATTAAGTTCTAGATATTTTACATCTTCATTATGATTTCTTTTGTGATACATGAGAATTTAGTGCATATATTTTAAAAATTAACAAATGAGTTTTTATTTTTGTTTATAATTTATTTGTTGACTTTATTTACTTTGTAATGATAAATATATCACAAGATACTACCATCTGATGGCAGGTACAGCTGCAATGACTGGTAACAGATTTTATGTGAGCAGTGGATCAAAATTGGGGAAATGATATTGTTCATAATTGCTTTCCAGAAATTGTTATGATATTGGCCTAAGGAAAGAGCTTAATGTCAAAATATATTGCTAGGCCGGGCGCAGTGGCTCACGCCTGTAATCCTAGCACTCTGGGAGGCTGAGGTGGGCGGATTGCTCGAGGTCAGGAGTTCGAAACCAGCCTGAGCAAGAGCGAGACCCCGTCTCTACTATAAATAGAAAGAAACTAATTGGCCAACTAATATATATAGAAAAAATTAGCCGGGCATGGTGGCGCATGCCTGTAGTCCCAGCTACTCGGGAGGCTGAGACAGAAGGATCGCTTGAGCCCAGGAGTTTGAGGTTGCTGTGAGCGAGGCTGACGCCACTGCACTCACTCTAGCCTGGGCAACAAAGCGAGACTCTGTCTCCAAAAAAAAAAAAAAAATATATATATATATATATATATTGCTAAATGCCTAAAATTATAACTTCTTATATCATAAAATGGAAAAAAATACTTTTAAAATAAAATGTAAAAGAAAGCATAAATGATTTGTTTTTCCATTCACAATTAAATGACCCATTTATTTTACAATTATATCTATAGAATGATTTTTTTTAATATTCCACAGAGATAATTTTCTTTCTGATCATAGTGGCTATTCGATATTAGTAAAAAACAAAAAACAAAAATTTCTGATTTTTCAAGAAATTGGGGAGGAAGTAAAATGAAAACAATGATATATCTGTTCATTTTAAATTCATTTCAGTGTCTAAGAAACTACATTAACCTACATTATTAACCTATATTATTAAATCTATCCATGGCTTATGTGGCAAGAATTGGGATTTTACACTTTAGTCCTACTGTGTGAAAATTTTTCCATCCAAATTTGTTCAGAAAAATTATAAGAAAAGGAAAAGAAAGACTATAATATGTAGGACCAATTTGGAGTATTGCAAAAATATAAGAAAGCTTTATTAAACATATAAATATAAGCCGGGCGCGGTGGCTCACGCCTGTAATCCTAGCTCTCTGGGAGGCCGAGGTGGGCGGATTGGTCGAGGTCAGGAGTTCGAAACCAGCCTGAGCAAGAGCGAGACCCCGTCTCTACTATAAATAGAAAGAAATTAATTGGCCAACTAATATGTATACAAAAAATTAGCCGGGCATGGTGGCGAATGCCTGTAGTCCCAGCTACTCGGGAGGCTGAGGCAGGAGGATTGCTTGAGCCAGGAGTTTGAGGTTGCTGTGAGCTAGGCTGATGCCAGGGCACTCACTCTAGCCTGGGCAACAAAGCGAGACTCTGTCTCAAAAAAAAAAAAAAAAAACAAACATATAAATATAATTGGTAACTATATTACTTACAGCATATAATTGATAATTCTATTGATGTTGTATATGATAATAAAGTTAGTTCTGCTAGTCATTAGATCACACATATGCCTTTCAAGTGACTTGAGAATGAATGACAGTTCCTCTCTCCATTTAAGTATATCACTCATTGACTGTATTAGTCCTTAAGAACTCAACAACACAGATTTATTCCCATGAGATTAACTACTCCAGGGTAACACAAAGTTGTCTGCATTTTCTGCATCCTGTATTTACCATGTTATTTTGTGGCATAACACATTAGATTGTCCATAGGCTCCATTAGACTATAAATGCCAAGGGATCATTTAGTCATTTATATAGTCAAAAATATTTTTAAGTGCCTATAATAAACCAGACACTGTTCAAGATTGATAATACAGCAATAATTCAGAAAAATAAAGTTTTTACCTTCATGGAGATTATATTCCAGTGATGAAAACATAACAATTAAATAAATAAGTAATGTATTTTCAGATAGCAAGAATTCTGTAAGGAAAACAAAGCAAAGGGATAGACAGTGATAAAGAAGAGTGACATTTGAGAGTGTCTAGTTCATTTTGTATTCCAGTACCTAATACAGTATTAGCTCATTAGGAATTTGTTTTTAAAACAGTTCAGTTAGAAAATGCTAGAAAACATGTATCCAGAAATCTTCTGTTAATTTTTTATAAGTTATTCTCCTAAATAAGGATAAAACATAAAATATTTATTGACTTTACTCAATTATTGTATTGACATATTATTTATGTGCCAATTTAACATCTCAGTAAGGCTCAAAAAAGGGGAAAGATAAAAAGTTGACAGAGATAGAAAAAAAAAGGAAAATTTTGAACATAGAATATGTGACCTTATGTAGTTTTTATTTTCATTTCTTAATCCATGTTTTCAGTTACCTCTCTGATATGTAGCAAAACTTTTCTGATTTTGTGACTTTTTTTTTAAATCACTTCCTCTGTGAGTCTTCCCTCTTCCTCATTCCTGTTCCTCTTATCTGTGAATATGTTGAAAAGGTCCATCATTTATTGTATTGATATTTTGCATTCTGTACTGCTTTTGGATGAATCACTTGTGTTTTTACTACCTGCTATAAGAGGAAATATCTAAATCATTATCTCTGTCTGATCCATCTCTTCCTTAAGAAGAGATGCCTGATCTTCCTTAAGAAGATTCGCCTGACCTGAATTTTTACTCATTTTTTTTAATCATTAACTCAATCACATTTTTCTTTGTATCTAAATGGCCAGAACCTTGAGAACAAGATAAGGTTGCCAGATAAAATGTAGGAGATCCAATTAAACTTGAAGTTTAGGTAAATAATAAATAGGTTTTTGTATAAATATGTCCCAGATCTAAAATGATTATTTGTCGGTTATCTAAAATTGTTATTTGAACCAGTGGTCTTGAATTTTTACTTGCTGAATCTGGCAAACCTGTGACAGGAGCATTCCACTTTGTCTTTACCTGTTATGAAACAACTAGTATATATCAAATATTTAATCAATGTAAGTAAAACAGAAGCTATGTGGGAAATAAGTGTATAATATATTCAAGGAGTTATGCAGGAACTTAGAGGGCACTAGAACTGAGATAGGAGGTCAGGAAGGTCTAAAAATGAAAAATAAAGCCCAGTGGGTTGGAAGACATTAAAGTGTGCTGATTTTATTTCTTTATTTTTTTTGTATTTTCAGTTGGCCATTTAATTTTTTTATTTTTAGTAGAGACAGGGTCTCGCTCTTACTCAGGCTGGTCTTGAACTCCTGAGCTCAAATGATCCACCCTCCTTGGCCTCTCAGAGAGCTAGAATTACAGGTGTGAGCCACTGCACCTGGCCAAAATGTGCTGATTTTAAATGTTGGTAAATATTGACCCTAAGTATCAATAACCTATAAATATAATACTAGAACATATTTTATTTCACTATTTTTCCTAGATTATCACAGTTTTATATCATCTTACTATTATTCATAAATTATTTACTATAAATTATGATGAGAACAGGAGCAAGTTGATTCAGACTTTTACCCTTGGATATATTTTCTGCATACTATAGGCATTTCTATATATAAGAAATAACATAAGTATGCACAATGTGCTTGCTTAAAGTAATTTATATCTGGATGAGACATAAAATTAATGCATACATAAATTAAAAATCCATCTATTTTGATGATTTTTTGCCAACTTATACATACTAAAATGACCATCTTTCTAGTAAATTATCTTCAGTAAGTAGTAAAGTTCATATTTGAAAGGAGAACCAAAGAACTGTGTATGGCAATTCTTTTTTTTTTTTCTTTTTTTGTTTTGAGACAGAGTCTCGCTTGTTGACCAGGCTAGAGTGAGTGCCATGGCATCAGCCTAGCTCACAGCAACCTCAAACTCCTGGGCTCAAGCAATCCTTCTGCCTCAGCCTCCCGAGTAGCTGGGACTACAGGCATGTGCCACCATGCCCGGCTAATTTTATATATTTATTAGTTGGCCAATTAATTTCTTTCTATTTATAGTAGAGACGGGGTCTTGCTCTTGCTCAGGCTGGTTTCGAACTCCTGGCCTCGAGCAATCCGCCCGCCTCAGCCTCCCAGAGTGCTAAGATTACAGGCGTGAGCCACCGCGCCCCGCTTGGCAATTCTTTTAATACATCACAAAACAGATGTCTTTAATGTGTGTTGTTTTACTTGATAAAATGAGAATTGGGGATTGTCACTATTGATTGATGGTCTTGCTATTAAACCCCTGACAGGCTACAGCAATGTTAAATAACTTCAAACTTTTCATAGACTTCTAGAGATGAAGTACAATAAAAAAATGTTGCTTTAAATAAGTGCCTTAGGATAGAAAAGCCTCCTACAAATTTTGATCTTGCAAGCTTGTATTCATGCTAAGCACTACAGCAAAATATAAGCCCTTGTATATTTCTTTGTAACAGTGCTTCTTACACTGTGAACTTCAGACCTTTCCAATTTAAAGGGACTTGCAGAAGCAGAACAAGGCCTAGAATCTACAGGAACATAACTCCTGATTCCACTGCCTTTCTGAAAGCAGATTAAGATTTATAATGACTGTAGTCCAATATTAATTAGTTTGATGAGTACTGATTGAGTTTGTGGTTTTTAAGCTACGCAACTCTAGGATTTGTGTTCTTCAGATATTTTTTTTCAATGTCCATTGGCTTTTATGTAAAGGACATTATTTTCCTCAAAATCATCATTACACTGACAGTTCAGATTGGAAAATGTAAAACTTACTCTTTCACTACAGTGAAAATGGGCCATAAAAGGACTTCATGTTCTCAAAACACCTCTTCAACCCTTATGTTGGTATAAAAATTTAACGCATATTTTTATGATGTTGGCTAAAAATTTAAAACCTACCATGGCTCCTCAATGTATGAAATTATTACTGATAATTGTTAAACTTTATTAGTAAATCATAACTTATTGGGAATTTCTTTTTCACACCATTTCTTGATAACTTTTAAAAAATAGAAATGGAGGTCAGAATCACTGCAATAATGAGAAAAAGGTATGACAAAGGTATGAGAAAAGCAAAAAAAAAATGTAGAGAAAAACATATGGAGGACAGAGGATAAAGAGTAAGAGACAAAGATTTCATACTCATAGAATTTGAGCACATTAACAGTTCTTATGTAGAATGTCATATTATGTTTATTTCTCTCTTCATACCTATGTCATTCTCTTTTATTTCTGAACATCAAGTCTCTCTGTATCTTTAGTTCACATATGGGGTGGCAGATTTTCACCCTCCACAAATCTCAAGCTTAGTTTATGATACTGGTAATCCAAAAACAGGACCTCAGTATGATATCCTGGGACATCAGTTTTTCTGAGTGCTCTAAGAATGTAAAATTTCACCTACTTTGGAGAACTTTTGGCAGTATCTTATAAAGCTAAACATGTTTACATCCAAATTCACAGCAATTTTACTTCTTTGTATATATCCAATAGGAAAAAACACTAAAAGGCATGCACAAGATGCACAGAGCAGCATTATTCATAAATGATTGAAAATGGAAACCATCAAGTATTCATTAACAATAGAATGAATAAATATATTGGACTATATTCATATCATGAAATACTATTTTACAATGCAAATGAATGAACTTCTGCTATACCCCCAAACAATTCTAAATCTCATGAACATAATACTGGCAAAAGAAATAAGACACAAGAATGGACATGATTTGTATCCATTTTTAGTTTGTTTAAAAGAGGAAAAACTTAGGTGTAAGAAGCAGGATAGTGGTTACAATCTGGAGAGGAAAGAGAAAATTATAATAGGAGGAGACACAAGAAAGACATTGGGGCCTAGTTTGAGTCTATTGTAAGAAAGACAAAAGCAGCTCTTGACATCTAAGCCAGCCTTGGTACTACCAACTTTTACACATTTACAGCTAATATTAATAAAAGGCATTGATGTTTTCTCAGCAAAGTTATGCAGAAAGGATATGTAATATTGAAATAAAAAATAAATGAACTGTGTCAATGCTTAGGTACCATGCATTAGGATATGTGCAGAGCTTTCCAGAACTGTCTTTCATCATAGTCCTTTTAATATTTGGCATCATTCTGCAATCCATAGCTTATTAATGATAATTTAAAGGCAAAATATTTAGTGAGATAAGTTGGACGTGGCTACTACCACTCACAAAACGTAATCATACATGTTAGCAGGTTGTTTAGAAACAGATGTTTAGAAAGTACATAAAAGCAGCACACTTTTATTATTTTTGATTTATAAAGTTGTAAGTCATAACAAATAAATTAACAAATTATTACCTTGTTTTGAGAGAATAATGTCAATTCAGATTTTAATAGGAGCAAGAGATATAAGATAGAAAGGTCTTGGTTATAACATTAGACAATCAATCAAGATATGAACACATTGCCAGAAGAAAGATTTTTAGCAAAACTAGAAAGACCATGAGTAGAAACTCTCCAAACCCTTTCCAATGGTGAAGATAAAATAAAATGAAGCTTTTTGAAAATAAACATAATGGAAAATCTATTGACTTACCAGATCTTAGAGGGAGATAATTTGTACCAGAAAATTAGGACATCGTATAGACGCATTGAGAGAAGAGGGCAGAGTGACTTTTGGGCAAAGATACAGCATCATGTCAAAGACATGATGATTTCTTTCACATACGTTCACCAGAACATTTCAGAATAAGAATGAAAAAAAAATGTGAGATCATGTTTCCCTTTCAGTGTTTTTTTTGTTTGTTTGTTTCTTTTTTTGTGTGTGTGTGGGGAGGGTGACAGAGTCTTGCTCTGTCAAGTTGGGTAGAGTGCAGAGCATCATCATAACTCACTGCAACCTGAAACTCCTGGGCTTGTGTGACCCTCCTGCCTCAGCCTCCCCAGTAGCTGGGACTATAGCTCTGTGCCACAATGTCTAGATGATTTTTCTAGTTTTAGCAGAGACAGGATCTCGCTCTTGCTCAGGCCAGTCTCAAACTTCTAAAATAAAGTAATCCTCCCCCCTTGGCTTCCCAGAGCACTAGGATTACAGGAATGCGCCACTGCATCCCGGCAAACTTTTTCTGTGTTTTTTAATCTCTCTCTCTCAATTATAAAAGAGGTAGAAGATAGGAAGTTGAGCATTCTAATTGACTTCTTCTCTTTCCTTACCTGTAAAATATCTAATATTCAAATATTAAAAATAAATCAACAATGTGAATGCTTAGGTACTATTCACAATATGAAAACAGACATTTCTTGAGACTTAACATATTCAAATATATTAACTTACCAGATTTACATGCAACCAGCAGGTACATTGCAAATTCAAAGGAAGATAGATTTTTCATAATATATAATTTGGAGTTAAATAAAATCTAAAACTATTAGATAAAAATAATTGCTAAATAATCTTCAGGCTTTAACTTAAATCCTGGAGATTTAAACCAAAATCAACTTCTGTTGATTTCATTTAATTGTCATGTTCTCAATTATATGAAAATTTTCACTGGGAAATGCTAAAATAAGGACTTTTTTATTTCTAAAATCTTTTTATGATCAGGACACTAGCTTGTGTGTGGAATTAATTCTTCTTATTTTTTTGAATCCTAATATCTTTCTTAATTTTAATTGTAAACCTTAATGATCCTAATTTTGGTCAGTAGGAAGGAAATAGCTAAAGAATACTATACATGAAAATAACAAAGCACAAGAAATATTTTATTTTTATTTTTTTTATTTTAGCATATTTTGGGGGTACAAATTTTAAGGTTATGTATAATGCCCTTGCCCACCCTCCCCCCACAAGTCTGAGCTTCAAGTGTGATCATCCCCCAGACAGTGAATATCTCACTCATTATGTTTGTATATACCCATCCCCTACACCCCCTCCCATCTGCACAATACCCAATATATGTAATTCCTATGAGTCTACTTAGGTACGGATCAGTTAATACCAACTTGCTGGTGAGTATATGCAGTGCTTATTTTTCCATTCTTGGGATACTTCACTTAGTAGTATGTGTTCCAGCTGTATACAGGAAAATACAAGATGTGCTATATCACCATTGTTTCTTAGAGCTGAATAGTACTCCATGGTATACATATACCACATTTTATTAATCCACTAATGTATTGATGGGCACTTGGGTTGTTTCCACAGCTTTCCAATTGTGAATTGTGCTGCTATAAACATTCGAGTGCAGGTGTCTTTATTGTAGATTATCCTTTGTTCTTTTGGGTAGATGCCCAGTAGTAGAATCGCTGGATCAAAGGGTAGATCTACTTGTATCACTTTAAGGTATCTCCATGTTGCTTTCCACAGAGGTTGAACTAGTTTGCAGTCCCACTAGCAATGTAGGAGTGTTCCTGTCTCTCTGCATCCACACCAACATTTATTGTTTGGGGACTTTTTGAAAAAGGCCATTTTTACTGGAGATAAGTGATATCTCATTGTGGTTTTAATTTGCATTTCCCTGATGATTAGCGATGTTGAGCATTTTCTCATATGTTTGTTAGCCATTATTCTGTCTTCTTTTGAAAAGTTTATGTTCATGTCCTTTGCCCACTTTTTGATAGGGTTATTTGATTTTTCCTTGCTAATTTTCCTGAGTTCTAAATAGATTCTAGTTATCAGCCCCTTATCAGATGTGTAGGATGTGAAAGTTTTCTCCCATTCTGTAGGTTGTTTGTTTGCCTTCATGACTGTTTGTTTGGCTGTGCAGAAGCTTTTTAGTTTTATCAGGTCCCATTAATTAATTTTGTTGCTGCTGTGATTGCCTTTGGGGTCTTCATAAATTCTTTGCCTAGGCCAATGTCTAGGAGAGTGTTTCCAACATTTTCCTCTAGAATTCTTATAGTTTCATATCTTAGGTTTAAGTCTATTACCCAGAATGAGTTGATTTTTGTGAGTGATGAAGTGTGGATCCTGCTTCAGCCTTCTACAAGTGGCTATCCAGTTTACGAAATATTTTAAAAACTACCTATCAAATTCACTAGGACATTTATTTGAATGAGAATAGACATACTATAGTCTGTTTATGTTGTGTTGTGTTGGCACCATATTAAATTCATTATAGAAAATGACAATGTTCCAAACACAAAAGAACTTACACATATAGTATTTTAAGCAAATAATTTAAAATAGCTTTAGAGTGAAGATAATCTGATACAATGGATTACCAAACTTTAATTAACATAATAAATATGAATAATGTTGGAATAGTGAGAACCCTTAAGATATAATGTTACATACAAATAAGATATCAATACGATATATATATCTAAAACAATGGTTACACCTGTGTAAAATTACATTTATATATGGACTGAATAAAAAAATAGAAGACACAAAATTAAAATGATTTGTTAAAAGAGTATAATTTAATGTTTTCCTATTTTTTTTCTGATTTGCTCTGGTTTGCACTAGTCTTGTTAATAAAACAAAACCTACATAATGTATTCAAAGTATATAGTGTTTAAACTATATGTTGTGTTAGTAGAGATGAAAACAACATTATTCTCTTTGTACAATAAGTTCATCTCCAAAAAAAGAACTCCTGGGTGGCTAGGGGTATTGTCAATAAGCAGTAATATTTTAAATCTTTTTTTTTTGTCTGAGCAGTATGTCTCAATAAGGGGCTTAAAATATTTAGGAAACCATGTTGCAAGCAGATGTGCTATCATCTAGGCTTTGATGTTTCATTTCTAGAGCACAGACAGATTATATTCACCATAATTCCTTGGGTCCCTAGGATTTTCAGAATGGCCAGTGTGCATTGGCTTTAACCTAAAGTCACTAGCTGCATTAGCCCCTTACAAGATTCAGCCTATCTTTGGAACCTTTGAAATCAGGTATTGACCTCTCTGAAATTATGAAAATCCTAGATAGCATATTTTTCTAATATATGCCTATTTTATCTACATTAAAATTATGTTTTTTGCATAGTCACCTTCAACAATTATCTTAGCTAGATCTTCTAGATAACTTGCTTCAGCTTCTCATCAGCACTTGCTGCTTTTATGTCAAAAAGTTGGCTTCTTTTCTTAAACCCCGTGAATCAACCTCTGGTAGCATTAAACTTTTTTTTCTGCAGCGTCCTCACCTCTCTCAGCCTTCGTAGAAGAGAGCTAGAGCTTTACTCTGTATTGGGTTTTGGCTTAACAGAATGATGTGGCTGGTTTGATCATCTATCTAGACCGCTGAAATTTTCTCCATATCAGCAATAAGGCTGTTTTTCTTTCTTATTTGTGTGTTCACTGGACTAGCACTTTTAATTTCCTTCAAGAACTTTTCCTTTGCATTCACAATGTGGCTGTTTAGTGCAAGAGCCCTAGCTTTTGGCTTACCTCAGATTTTGACATGCCTTCCTCACTTATGCTTACTCATTTCTAACTTTTGATTTAAAATGAGTGACATGTGACTCTTCCTTTCACTGAACGCTGAGAGGCCATGGTACAGTTATTAATTGACCTAATTTGATTATTGTTGTGTCTCGGGGAATAGGGAGGCCCAAGGAGATGGGGAGAGAAAGGGGAATGGCTGGTCAATAGAGCAGTCAGAACACATACATTTATCGATTAAGTTTGCCATTTCATATGTGTGCAGTTTGTGGCACCTTAAAATGATTACAATAGTAACATAAAAGATCAATGAACACAGATTACCACAACAAATATAATAGTAATGAAAAACTTTGAAATATTGCAATAATTACCAAAATGTGACACAGAGACAAGCAGTGAGCACATACTTTTGGAAAAATAGTGACAATAGATTTGCTCAGAGCAAGGTTGCCATGAACCTTCAATTTTTAAAAAATGCAGTATCTGTGACATGCAATAAAGCAAAGTGCAATAAAACAAGTTATGTCTGTTTCCTCATTCAGTTTAAAGCAATAAAATAACCAAGGACTTAAAAATTATGGAAATCATCAGCTTCTGAATTCCCATTGCTGTGAAAACTGGTTTTAAGTCGCTGGCTAACACTAAAGGCAATTTTAAGTAATCACTATATTACTGAATATAGAGAATTTTTTATTGCTTTTTTCTCTTATTTGGAAAAACATTGTATTTCATCATGACTAACAACCAGTGATTTTCATGTAAACCATTATTTTATGTAAACAGTAAGAACATGTGTAGTCAATGAAATGACAGTCTCATTATTTGCTGTATCATGAGTTCAGAGCATTAAAAGTTGAGGAAAATATTCATTTTAGGATCAATTGAATTCAATAAAGTTATTCCAAATCCAAAAAAGAACAAAAAAATAAAAAATATATATCATTGTATCATGCCTACGCAAATAACTAGGTTCAAGCTAGTGTGCCTGCTTCTTTCCTAGAAGACATGGAGTCAAACTAAATTCTTGCTTACTCCTTATTCACTATATAATTTGACATATCATTTCATTCTATAATTAATTAAGAGCATATTACTTTTTAACTTTTTAGATTTCTGTTGCAATTTAGTGTTTAATTAGTGTTTAGTTATATATAATATGTATATTTAAATATATATGTATATTTAAATATAAATACATTTATATATGAAATATATATTTATATATAAAATTCTAATTTGTAACTAAAAATTAATCAAGAATTTACTTTGTATAAAGTATTTTCTAAATGATGTGAGAAATACAAAGATTAGTAGGGCATGGTTCATCTTCTCAGGGAAGTTACAATATAATAGTTTGAATAGTACTTGGTCTTAAGTAACTGTAGGAGTAAGGATGATTTGTACAGCAAAAGAGTAATAATTATTGGAGGACTCCATTGAACACAAATAAATACTTGTTAGGAAACATTTCAAATAGCTAATTTTTGGTTTGTTTTTATTTAGGTTAGTGACAATAAATTATTTATCAAATATTGTTATTTTAAAATTAAGCAATATGAAATAGAAGGGGGGAAATCCCTACTTAAATATTAAAAATGTGATTGTGGCCAAGTAATTTCATCTTTTGGTGCTTCAGGATTGTCAGGGTTGTACTGAGGAAAATAAGCAAAATAATTGACTGAATGTATCTAATTTGCCATTAAAAATTTTTAAAGCTATATTACCACTGTTTGTAAATACAAAAGAGCATGTGTTGCCATTTCAATTTTATTTCATTATTTTTTGTTTCTATTTTTTTTGTTTCCATATGATAAGTTTTGAGCTTCCCTAACCTGTTGGATGTTTCTTTGTTTGTTAGTTTTTCTCAGTATCAATCAATGGAAATATGGTATCAAAGCAGAAACTCTAGGCCTTTATGAACTTCTGATCACAAAAATACACAAGACAAAAAGAAAGTTTCATCTGTTCCCAAAGATGTAGAAAATAACATATTATCCAGCATAATTTAAAAAATACAATTTTCTTGAAAATATTATTTCATAAGAAGAAAACTCAAGGTAACCTATACTTCAGAGATTGTTGTTACATCCTTTGTGAATGTAACATAGTACTTCTAAAATCCTATGATTCTCTGTGGTGAATAATATATCAAGTTTTCATAATGTGTAGTACTTTTTCTAAGTTCTGTAATGTCTACACTTGATCTATTTGGCTATCACTGTAAAAAACAAATTATTTCAATTTTGATAGTTTTATATTAAGCAGAAATTTTGAAGATGAGTCTTTTCCTTCTTATTCTTCCTCAAAATTAATTTGACTTCACTTGCCTGCACTCTATCATAATAGCTTGTTGATTTATGGAAAAATTAACCTTGCAATTTGAATAAAATTGAATTTCACTCAGATTATTTGGGAAGAATAGTCATGTTTATGGTATTTAGTACCATTTTGCTGATTAAGTTATAATTCTATATTTAAGATCTGTATGTTGCTTATAAATTAGAAGAAAAAAATCAGTGAGGGAAATTTATATTGTTTAGTAATTTATGAAAAACAAATGTGTTTCTAGTCCACATCATAGCAAAAAAGTATTTTGACAAGAATTAAAAACCTAAGAATTGCAAAATGTTTTCTTAAAGAAGAAAAAGTAATAATTTCTTTGTAGCACTGAAGAAAGCTATTAAAATTACTAAAAAGGCACAAAATATACACAGAAACATTGATAAACTTGACCTTATGGTGTACAAGAAGACAGCATTAACAAAGGAATTATAAGTTACGAAAAAAATTAAAAATTAGTATTCTTAATATATAAAGAACTTCTATAATTCAAAAATAGAAGTACTAGAACAAATGAATAAATTTTTAAAGGCTATAAATAGCAAATTCATACAGGCATGAGCATGATATCTAAATATAAAAAATTTCCCAGACTCAGTAATAATCAGACAAATGCAAATTAAAATGAAGATACATATCTTTTCATTTGTTATATTGTCCAAATTTTTAAATTTAACAATATTAAGTGTTGAAAAACACTTATGTATGAAAAAACAGTATGAAAAAACAGAGACTTTAATTTACTGTGAAAAGTGTTAAGAATGAGCACAAGAACTTGAAGACAATTTAAAAAGTATATGAAAGTTAGGAGTCAGACACAACAAAGGTACATTTTCTTTTTTACTTCAGCATGTTATGAGGGTACAAATATTTAGGTTACGTATGTGGCCATGCTCCCCCTGTCCCCCCAGTCAGAGCTTCAAGTATGTTGATCCCCCAGATAGTGCACATTGCACTCATCTGGGGGATGAGTATGTATATACCCATCCCCTTCTCCCCTTCTCCCCTTCTCCTCCCATCTGCCCAAAGCCTGATAAATGTTACTCCCATATGTGCACTTAGATGTTGATCAGTGAAACCAATTTGCTGGTGAGTACATGTGGTGCTTATTTTTCCATTCTTGGGATACTTCGCTTAGTAGAATGGGTTCCAGTTCTATCCAGGAAAAAACAAGAGGTGCTATATCACCATTGTTCCTTATAGCTGAATAGTATATGACTTAGAAGACAATCTCATATCCACACAATGAGAAAATGTCAAAAGTATTATTGTCTTTTAGTTTACAAAGTAGTTTCCAGATCATACTTATTTAACATCCTACACATTTTCCTGTATTGCAATTTGTCACCCAGTTCTGAATATTGAGTAATTTCCTTTGTGATTTTTTTTGTAAACCTTGAATTCTTCAAAATCTTTTGGGAGTAGTTTGAAATGCATTTTAACAAAATCTATATTCTTATTTATTTCTAACTTGCATAGTAATAAGAAAATTAACTGTTTATTTTGCAAATTCTTATAATTTTTAAGATATTTTTGTGGCCTAGAATATTATAAAGATAATTTTTTGTTTATTAATGTATATTTATACAAAGTTTGCAAAGTTTATACAAAGTTTGTAGACATATTTATAATATTCTTATTGTTTATATTGCTTCAAAAATTTTCACTTGACATACATGCTTTGAAAAGCAACAAGCAAAGATTAAAATTAATTAGAAAATATATAGCAGTGAGTTCCCTACTGAAATTTAGGAAACCTAAAAATATCATTACATTCTCCTAAAGAGCTGTCAGTAATTCTATCCCATCTTTTGTGTCTCATGTTGTTAGTTTATTCTTATTTATTATTTGTTTATTTTCACTAGAATAGTATCTATTTCACTAGACTTGTCAAAGAGTAAGATTTTAACTATATCAATATTCTCTATTGTTCTTTGTTTTGAAGTCTATTAATTTTATATCTTCAATATTTCCATACTTCTTGATTTTGGAAGGTACATCCTACTATTTTGGCTATATTCCACATATTTCTAAATTCTTTTGTTGGCACATGCATCATTCTTTAATTCTTTATTCTTACCTAAAATAAACAACAAATGTTACACATTTCTCTCTAGGTATCTATCAATTTAGCTATATTTAATAAAAATTAACATGTGGATCATAAAATATTGATCATTTATGAGAAGTTTATATATATACACATATATAATACACACACATACATTTCTTCACATACATATATATAAACATGTTTGTTGCATTATTGTTTTTAATAATAAAAATCATGCAATGATCCAAATAAGGAAATGGCTATTAAAATATTATATAATCAGCCAAGGACTAATATGAAGCTATAAAGAAGAATGCTATAAAATTGTGTGATTTTTTGACAAAACTTTCTAACATATATATTGATTGTAAACCTATGAAATAAGGATTTAATAGTAACATTCAATTGTAGTTCAATACTAATTAGAGTTTTACCAGACATGCTATTTTCTTGGTACTAAAAATATTATTATCTCTTAAAAGTATATTAATAAAATGGAAATGCAAATTTAAATATTTTATCTTGCAGTTATAGACTTAGTGTTTTCATATAGTTCATCAATTGCGGTGCCAAGAGAAAAATTATATTGTACACTTAACTGATAGACCTGTAACTTTTAAAAGTATTTTTAAAAGAAGCTTGGTAAAACATTTATCTTTAAAAATCTTCACAACTTTGTGGCACAGCAGTCATCCACCTGAGCAATTATCTTATGACTATAATTGAAATAAATTAACTAAAAACATTTTGTACACAATGCATCATTATTTGGGGAAAAACTCAATGGAAAACTAGCCAAACCTTAAATACTAGAAAATATTTAATCAATTTAATATTATTTTGCTTTATACAGCTTTTAAATATAGACATGAATTCAATGTAGCAGGAATAGAAATTGTAAAAAAGGCTCAGTGATAGCTGTTAATGTCCTGGATGTATTAACAGAAGTTTTGAAAAACAATGGAATGATCTAGTTATACAACTATCTCATCAGATGTTTTAAGTAGAAAAATCAGTTGTGTAAATCTCAATAATATATTAATAATTTCATTTAATATATGTAATCAAAATGAAATTTGAAAATTTATTGTGCTGAAGAATAAATTGAGTGGATTAATAAGATGTGGTATATGTATACCATGGAGTTCTACTCAGCCACAAAAAACTATGGTGATCTAGCACCTCTTGTATTATCCTTGATAGAGCTGGAACCCATTCTACTAAGTGAAGTATCTCAAGAATGGAAAAACAATCACCACATGTACTCACCATCAAATTGGTATTAATTGATCAACACTTAAGTGCATATATAGTAATAACTTTCATCGGGTGTCGGGCAGATGAGAGGGGGAAAGAAGGGGTGGGCATATTCACACTTGATGAGTACAGTGCACACTGTCTGGGGGATGGACATGCTTGTAGCTGTGACTCGGATGGGAAAAAGGCAATATATGCAATGTAAATATTTGTACCCCCGTAATATTCTCAAATTAAAAAAAAAAAGTTCAGTTAGACTGAGAACAGGTACTGAAGAGTGCATTTGTAACTGAGAGGCAATAAACAGGTAATTAGCACAGCAAGAAATCAAAAATGTCTTTGAAGTGTTCTTTTAAGAAAGCATTGTAAGCCCTGGGTTGGATACTAGTAAAAACAATATCATTGGGAAGCTGTATGGTGTCACAGGAGGAGGGGAATGAAAAGGAAAGAAATAGGTGTAAATAAACTATACTCATGGAGAGTATGCCTAGGAACACAGAGTCCAGACAGCAGGTGTAAAACACTTTCATTTGTATAGTTTTTAAGAATTTCATAGTTATGTGTTATCTCATTTTGATTCTCACAACCATCCTATGAGGTTGAGTCACTTGCTATTATTACCAATTTATAAATAAGGTAACATTAACAGAAATACCCAGACTCCCAAAGCTCTTGAACTTCAGAGAATTCAGTTTTAAATTCTTAGAAATGCATGACTAGCACTATGATACTTAACTTGGAATTGACCATGCAATTAGACTGTCTCAGAGCCTCATTACCTGAAAACATATTGCAAATTGCAAATGAATCTACCAATAAACCATTAAGACTGAACTCTACAAGTCTAGACATCTTTATAATTTACTCGGACAACAGCTAGCCACTTTTCTCCTTTGCAATTGTTCTATAATCATGTGCCGACTACACAAGACACTAGGTAGACACTTAAGATATAGCAATAAACAAAACAAATAAAAATACCTGCCTCATGAAGTTTATATTGTTTTTGTTAAAACAGAAAACAAACAATAAATGTAACAAATTTATATCTCATATTTTATAAAATATAAAAGGTGAGAAGTACTTTGAGTAATTGAGAGTTAGGAGTTGAGTGCTAATTATCAATAGGAAACTATCACTAACTATCTATAAATAGAATGTCACATCTAATCAAAATGCTGAAAGAGCTGAAGGAGTTATCTGTGAGGATTCTTGAGACTGGGAGCATTTCAGATAGAGAAAATAGCCAGTACACAAATTTCAAAGGGGAGCATCCCAGCAATGTGTGAGGAAAAGCAAGGAGCCCAGCATTGCTAGACCTGAATGAGCCAAGGGGAAACAAGTAGGAAATGACCTTACAAAGTGATAATATTTAGTGCACTCTTGAAGAGCATATTGGCAAAGTTCAAGAAATTTTTACTCTACCTGAAATTTATTCACTTGAATAAATTTCTGATAGGAAAAGTATAGACTAATATTATGCTTCTTCTGAATTCACTGAGTCTAAAGAATACTTAAACTGAAGAAATATAAAATATTGAGATTACTTATTATAGCAAGAGCAGATGTCTTACTGATACTGTAAATTTAAGTTGGAAGAAAAGTGTAATAGAATTATTTTCATTCCACTGTGGATATTTCAACATCTATTGATGATTGCTATGTGACATTTAGTTTGTGGTCAGAAAATATGTCAAAATTTTGCTAAATAAGAATCATATTTGCAAAATAAGAATTGCAGTTAATTTTCTCAGTGAATAATCTAAGTTATAAAATGTTGAGCCATCATCAACAATAAAATGGAAACAAAAGCTTGAATTAGTAATAAAACCAAACAGAAGGTTATATAGTCCACAGACCATGGGGAAATAAAGTTAAAAGGTCAGCATGGTACATTTGGAAAGGAGACAAATTTTAATAAACTCTAGAATATGGAACTCTTAAATAATGCAGAGAAAATATGTTAGAGGTCTTTTAGGACTTTCAGATTTTTCTTCACCATAATATCATAATACTTTTAAACAATGTTGCTTTTTCTATTTTGAGTATTGATTTTATTAAACGACAGAAATTGGTGGATATATAGAATATCTTGTTCATCAAGGGATCTATAAAAATTCTTCTGGTTCTGAATTAAGGAGGTAGAATTTTTCTTACTCTTTAGTTATTTACTCATATAAGACTATATTCTTTTAAAATAACATTAGAAATCATTTGATTATTGTTTCCTTATAAATAAAATCCTATTTTAAAAATCTACTTTTCATAGATAAATATTTAATAATAAGATAGCTTCTGAATTTTCTCCTTTACATGATGGCTATGATTTATGTAGCAGTGCGTATCTATTTAGTTCCCCTAAACACAAGCATGGTAGATAGCCTAATATATATTACCACCTAATGAAGGAAGAAATACTTGCAAAGACACATAGTGTTAACATCAATTTATTTCACAGTTCTTAGTTATTCTCTAACATAACACTGATTATTTGAACTGTAATTATAAACAATTTCATGTTTGATATAATTTTCTATATAAGAAAAGAGTTGCTTATACAGATAATATATGTAACTAGTACATAAAGAGAAAACAGTGTAAAATTTTGTTTTTATAATAAACGTTCATTAACGTAAAAAAGTATTCATTCACATTAGCATTAAATACAGAAACTATTAATTGTGTTTTAATGTTTTCTTTACTTTTCATAAAAAATAAAGGCCTAGATTAATCAGGCAATTTCTATGGTTATACCTGTTAAATTATTCACTTACAAAAAGATGTCTGTCTCTAATTTCTTGAATAAACTTATTTCTTAATCTAACAAATAATTCTCATTTCATTGCTGTTCTTTTTTTTTTACCTCCTATTATGGAGGTACATATATTGTTATGGTTACATATCTTGCCCCTGCCCCCCTTCCCCCACCCCGCTGTGCCAGACCTTCAAGCATGTCCAGCCTCTAGGTGGTGCACACTGCACCCACCTTGTAAGTACATACCCTCATTGTTGTTCTTAGAGTTGGTCTGCACTAATGAAGTTAGCAAAATTTGCTTTCAAAGAAGACAGAAAAGCAAAATGGTATAAATTGCTCATATACGGTAATGATGAGAAGGAATTGTATTAGGTATGATTTGAGTGAAACAATGGCAATTAGTTTTCATATTGTTTACCAAATCCTGTGAGTGGAATACTGTAAAATCCTTGTGTTAGTTGGGTCATTTGGAACCAGAAATTAAGATAGAGTTAGAATTGCAAGAGATTTATTAGTAGATAATGTCTATGAAAATAAATGGAGGCAGAAACAGGATTGGGCAGGGGGGCCCATGGACCTAGAAGCATATTAATATCTGATAAAGGAAAAGGGTAGGTCAGGATTTGGCAGGGAGATTCTCAGATCTAGTTCTTTCATTTATAACATAATGGCACATTTAAATATTTCAAATTACTAAATTTTTGAACTTGTCTCTGCAAAGATAATGTGTCTGTGTGTGTTTCACTTGCTAGTTTTTTAAATTGGACTTCTAAATTCACTCATTTAATTCACTTTCTAAATTCATTATTTTTCTCAATTTCTCCATTTCATCTGGACATCAAAGGCAACATCACTTTCACTAGCTTTAGCTATCTTACTTTGGATACAATACCAGAAATTAGGTCTACGATGACTGGACTGTTACTGATCTTGGCTTTGACTTTTTCATGCCACATCTCTTATATGATTTTTAACAAAAACAGATTTATTATAAATTTTACAGAAATAGCAATCTAGTTAAAGGTTTAATTTGTATCATTGCCAGAAGACTAGCTTATATATTCTCTGAATAAAATATTATATTTAGTTATTGTGTTCTAATTAACACAACATTAATATTTTATTACATTTCTTTATTCCTCCTTGTAACTTTGGTAGGTTTGAGATTGGTAATGCTTCTGACTCCCCTACTTAAAACCATCTGCTTTAATTGTATTTTTGCTTATTGTTTGTTTGTATATCTAGAATAATAAAGTTTTGTTTGTTTTTAGCTATTCATGATAAAAATATAATTATATATACTTTGAATATTATCTCTTATTGACAAACTATGCAATATAAACTAAAACAATAGTAGAATTGATATTAGAGTCCATTTTATTTTTCCAAAAATAAAGAGAAATATTTAAATAATTGCTCATTTTCTATTGGAAGAGTTAATACTCAAATAAGTGTTAGCTATGATATATGCAATGGAACTGCATATGTATTTAGGTATTTAGTGACTCACCTCAAATACCCACTATATAACAAGAACTGCTGGGGTAGAGATGGGCCAGGCCAGTAGGTCCTACAATATTTAGTGTAAACTGTGCTGCAGGGTGCCTTTTAATTGTGACTTTAGTATTTGAAATTCAAAGGCAGATCCTAGACGATATATTCTAGATGTAGTTAAGATATAATAACATGTAATCTCAGCTGAGAAATACATCAGACATGTCAAAACATCACTCACATTGAGACTGGAATCAACATGAGGAAATGAAGCATTTGGGAAACTGAGAGTGAGGAGCAACATAACAGGCAAGTGGTGAGGAATAATGCCAGAGATCTAGTACAAATAGCAGGTAAGTTATTATTTGCTTATAGAATGAATTATCTGATAATCTCAAATTTATTTTAAAGAATTGGAAATAATTTAAATGACAAAAGAAGGTGTTATTCAGATTAATTTGCAACTGTTTCCACATCCTATATCAATACACTGATTTTCTGAAAATACTTTTTTCATCAGATTAAATATTTTATTGGATTGTTCAGATATTTTAATAGTATTATTCAAATTTGAAAGAAAGCAGATAGAGTTAATACTTGTAGTGTTTTAGCAAAAAGAGATAAAAATCATCAGGGTAATGAACGACAATAATCTTTTTCTACTTACTCCTTCTGTTATTCAAATAGTTTGTATATGGATAATACAGGAAACAACTTATCTTGAATGTTTTATTATATTGATCTCATAGTGAAACAGAAAAATGGATAACTTTTTTGGTTCTGTATATGTAACTCCCACAGCATAGATTTACTATAGTCCAACATAATAGCCACTAGCCTCATGTGGCTACTTATTTTTATGTTTTTATTTTCTTAAATTTTTTTATTGCTAATCTTCTCTGTATCATTCCAATTTTAGAATATGCTGCCAAAGTGAGCACATGGCTACTTTTTTAAAGTTAATTAAAATCAAGTAGAATAAAAAATTCAGCTTGTTAGTCAAATTAACTATATGTCTTGTTATGACAAAATGCAAGTTTACATCCTAGGTACCATGACCAAGAGAAATACACATTTAATAAAGAGGGATTGGTGGCAGACAACTAAGAGTATGCCCCAAAAGAAGTTTTCCTAGCAAAAACCTAGAGTGGATGTATGTAGGTATATATTGAGTAGAGGTAAGAAATAAATAGAAATAGGAAATGGAGAAAATCTTTTTTTTTTTTTTTTTAACATGGACTGGGTCAGGAGAGATCAAATGGGGAGAAGTATATAGAGAAGTAGAATTGAAAAGCGTTTTAAAGATGTGTAGAGAGAGAGAAAAAGTGTATGTGCGTGTGTATTTATATTTGATGTGAATGTATAAATGAGGGAGAAAGAGAATGGAAAGAATGAAATAAGGGGCTCAAATAGTGTCATCTCCCTATTGCTATAAGAGTAAAAGATAGAAGGCTAAATAGACTTTTTTAAGTTATTAGTTTCCATATGATAGCTTTCATTTCTGTTGTGAATGATATTGATTTTACTTGCTGATGATGTGCAAGAGGAAAGGGTTTGAGAAGTTTGTAAAAATTGAAAATAGTGTGGGAAAACAAGATTACTGGAGAAATATTGTGTGATTAATGGACAGTGTTGATATCCAGTTGAGGTCTTTGATCATGTAGTTATACAAAGTACCCAATGTGTTATTTTGTGATATTTTCTTCTCCATGCTCAGAGCCTCTGGAGAAATGTATAAAAGGAAAAAAACAAAACAAAACAAAACAAAAAAACCCCAGCATGTCAATCATCAAAACTCAAAAATAAAACAATAAAAGATACTTTTTTTAAAAAATGAATATTAAGCTATTGTCTTTAATACTAAGCTGCTCTTGCATTCATTAAACTATGACAAACTTTTATTGTTTTAAAAAGATAGACATTCAATGAGAGGTTGTATCCTAGAAAAATATATGTGGTATTTTTCTTCTATCAAACAAGTGATTTTTTATTAATTTCTTTTTAAATAAGAAGAAAACTGGGAGATATAACTTCATGTTATTAAGATAGACTATTATCTTAATGACAGACAATTTGAATGAATAGTAGATTTATGTGGTAAACATCCTGTCACTCTGTAAAATTAAAGTTATGATTTCCATCATCACAGTCTGAGGCCATTCTACCTGGATTAGCATTAACATTAGTGGACATCACTAGCATGTCAGCCATATCAAATGTCACCACAGCATGATTTTCCTTAACCAGATTAACTTAAAAATCCAGTCATACCATGGAAATATTTTTATTAAGAAAATATATTCACAATTGCAAAGATGTGGAAACAACCCAAATGCCCATCACTACATGAGTGGATTAATAAAATGTGGTATATGTACTCCATGAAGTACTATTCAGCTATAAGAAACAATAGTGATATAGTACCTCTTGAATTATCTTGGATAGAGCTGGAACCCATTCTAATAAGTAAAGTATCTGAAGAATGAAAAAATAAGAACCACATGTACTCACCATCAAATTGGTTTTAACTGATCAACACCTAAGTGCACATATAGGAATAACATTCATCAGGCATTGGGCAGATGGGAGGGGGAAAAGGGGATGAGTATATACATACATAATGAGTGTGATGCGCACTGTCTGGGGAATGGACATGCTTGAAGATCTGACTTGGGGGGGAGCAAGGGCAATATACATAACATAAACATTTTTACTCCCACAGCATGCTGAAATAAAAACAAATTATATAAACTACAATCAAAAAAAGAAAGAAAATATATTCCATTTGTAAGTCATAATTTGTCTTAATTTGCCATGGGAAGCTTCAGCAAATAATTTACATTTTATATAATTTATTTAGAGTGCTAATTATTTCTGCAATTTTCTAATAGAAGCTTAATTCCATATAATGCACCAAAATAAAATATCTAGAACATCTAGTGAAGAGCTCAATTGATATCATACTATTATTAAAATAATACATTTTCTATTAAACTAAAATTTAATAGAAACATTAAAAAGATAAGATTAAATGGAACCCAATTAACAATAATTTGAATGGATGTGATTTGGATGCATTATATAATCATGAGAAAAAATTACATCTATTTTCAATAAAGAAACATAATTGTGAATTTGATTCTTAGATTTTTTGGCAGGTATAATTTAATATTTCTATTATAAATTAAGATATAAGAAGCCCAAAATTTCTAAATATATTAGATTAAATATATAGTTTTTCATTCTGATATGTTTTTCCTTCCATGAAAACATACTTGAACAAAGTAAATATATTCCAAATTTTAAAAATTGTGTGTATATGACAAATTTGTGTAGTTAGAATAAATTATTTTAAAACTTCAGAAGAAATGCAAGGAGAACTAAGTTTTAATTAACATCAACATTTTATTTAGTAAATGTATTAAGTATTTTCCTCATATTATCTCAATTAATTCTACCATTAAGTTGGAAGTGATCAGTTTAATCAAGTAATATTTCTCTGTTATGCAGGCTCTTTGACAAGTTTCCTGACACTTTATTAGGCTCAAACTTCTTGGGCTTAAATTCCTCAAATATGGGATATAAAAATACAGTAGGTTTTCAAGGTTTCCAAAACCAGGATTAGACAAATCCCCAAAACTATTTGTTTCCCTTAAATATACTGTAGCTTAAATATTTCTTATTTTGTTTCTTAAAGGATTTGAGAGAAATAAACATAAAGAAATGAAAGCTTCCTCATGAACTTAGAGTTCAATTAGGACAATTTAATATTTCTTTTGACAAGTGTTTGGTATCTACTATATACCAGACACTGGTCTAAGTGCTAAATACAGAAAGATGGATGACAAAATGCCCCCGTTGCACACTGACTCATAGCCAGCACTGACTGTTCTTGAGTTTAAGCAGAAACAGTGTAAGCAAAGAGCAAATGATTACTTCTTCTCCATTTCCAGAAGGTGTGTTAGTATCTTAGAGTTAGAAATTTGGGCAGGAAGAGTTATAGCTATAATCAATCAGCTCTTGTGATTTATGGATCATAGATATATTTATCTTCTTTTGTCCTGAAGGATTCTTGTTTTTCCATGCACCACAATGTGGTTATTTAATTACACATCTGAATTAGATGTATGAAAAGCTCCTTGGGTGAAAATAGATGATGAGTGTCCAAGAGAAGTGTGAGTACACATTGCACTGATTTTGATTAGGCCTGTCTAAACCTGTACCAGAGTCTTTATCAAGACCTTTAAATTGGACTCCTTCTTATATTGAGATTTCAATTGAAATGCAAGAATATATTTTGTCTTCTTTTTAATTTAATTTAAATTAATTCAATTTTCTTTTTTTTTTTTTATGAACAAGATTACATGGGCTTACAGGGGATTGAACATGACCTCAAGGAAGATATTTAACTTCCTTGTATAAAAGTGATTCTTTTCCAAATTTCTGTGTATTAGGGAATTCATTTTCATCTATTACTTCATGACAAACTCGAATATTTCAGAAATAGAGGGATTGCTTCATCTCAGAAGAATTTTCTACCTCCAGGAAGAATACAGCTTCCTAGAACACAAATAGAAATTTAAGGATAAAAATAGAAACACAGAAACACAAAACAATAAAGCAATATTTTTGAGGTGCTTGGAGAAATTAAATTCTTCTTTAGAAAATAAAGTTACCTTGTTACATAACTTGTGTGCTTCGAGATGGTACATATAACTAATGTTTTATAATAAATGGCTTAACTTGCTGAATTATAGCTATAATAAATCCGCTTTTATCAGTGATTATGTTTCAGGAACCACAAGTTTAAGATCTTTAGTGAGGAGAAACTGGAGATCACTGTATTATTTTAAAGCTCATTTTACATAATCATACATAGTAAACCTGATGTTTTCATCTCAGAATCAGTGTTTGGAATAGTAAGAACTTTTCTTTATACAGTAGTGGGCTTAAGAATCCCTGTGGACTGATGCAGCAACATGGCTGATTAGAGACAAATGACACTCATCTCCCCCCAACCAACAAGGACCAAAGCAATGAATAAATAGCTAAAATTTGACTAAAATGTAGAGGGGAAAGTTCTGGAGTGCAGGAGAGGAGTGACTAAAGTGTAAAGGAGAAAGTTCTGGAGTGCAGCTCAGGAATTGGAGACCAACCTGAGCAAGAGTGAGACCCCATCTTTACCAAAAATAGAAAATAATTAGCCAGGCCTTGTGGCATGCCTATAGTCCCAGCTACTAGGGAGGCTGAAGTAGGAGGATTGCTTGATCCCAGGAGTTTGAGGTTTCAATGACCTATGATAATGCCACTGCATTCTAGCCTGGGCAACAGAGAGAGACTCTGTCTCCAAGAAAAAAAAGAAAGAAAGAAAAAAGAAATCCTGCCATTTACAGCAACATGGATGGAATTAGAGGACACTATGTTAAGTATAATAAAATAAGCCAGGAATAGAAAGTTAAACACTGCATGTTCTTACTCACATTGGGAAGCTACAAAAAATTGAACTCAAAGAAGTTAAACTAGAACAGAGAATACTAGATGCTGGGAAGGGTACATGAAAGGGAGGGTAAGGGAGAAAGATTTGTTAAAGGATACAAAATTAGATAGGAGGAACAATTTCTGTTGTTATATACCATTGTAGGATGACTATAGTTAATAGTAATATATTATAGGGTTTCAAATAGCCAAAAGGCGAATATTAAATGTTTCTAACACAAAGAAATGATAAATGTTGGAGATGATAGATATGATAATCACCTTGATCTATTCAATGCACATTATATGCATCGAAACATCACTATGTACCACATAAATATGCACAATTATTATTTGTCAATTAAAAATAAGAAAAAAAGAATCCTCTGGATATATATTTTTTCCCCCAAAATAGAAATTTTTGTATATTTTTAAATTGTTTCTCTTAGGGGTTTACTTGTCCTGTTTGTCCTGTTTGTCAACATTTTATAGACTATCTAACATGCCAATTTATTCATAGGTGATTAGCAGTCAAATAACAGGCACATCACTTTTATTCCATTATTTCTCAGGCTTTAGATTCTTCTTATTTTCATTTATTTCTGTTTATAACTGCACGTCCCAATTTACATGAAATGGCTTCTTCCCATTTCTGGCTCCTTTGGTTTTCATCTTATTCATATTGGGGTATTTGATTTAAAATGAGTAAAGAAAAGTAAGAAATAAAGAGATGAAAAATGGACAAAACTCTTTCACAGCTAATTTCTATTTGAAATTTAAAAGTTAATCTTTCAGCTGAAATATCTCCAAAATAATGTGACTAGTCTTACTATCAAAAATTTTCCAGAATTAATTATTCATTACCCTCCCTAACAAATTGACTACAGTAGAAATGTTTCCCAATATTTCTGGTGTTTAAAATCAGTCTTTTCTGCCCTCCCAAATTGTTTGGACTTAGACCATGAATACTAAACTTGTTACACATTAAAGTATAAGAACAAATTACTTTTGTATTAATTTATAATTAAAATAGAACTATGAAGTTGGTAAATATTTTGTATTATCCCAGTCATTGTATTGTTCTAAAAACTATTAATACATGATGGAATAAAGATGCACACACAAATGGACTCATACAAACACACACACATACGAAATGCATAATGCATGAGATAAATACAAAATGTAAGAGTTAGTAATATTATTTACATGTGTAATGCTTTCATGCTGATTCCTCTTAAACAAAATTTCATGTATATTATTAATACTAATTCTTAGCAAATTGTTTTATCTGGATAGTGATATACAGGCTCTGGTATGTACCCTATTAATATATTCCTTTTCTAATTGACATAAGTATTCTTTAGATATGTCAATATCATCTCTAAAGTAATGAGAAAATAATTGTACTTTTTACTTTTAAATAGGAAAACATTTTTTCTTAATACTTATCTCATATATTTACTATACAACAACTATATATAATATATTAAGATATAGGATATATAAGATATAGCTTAAGTAGATTTTGTGTCCATTATGGTCACCCTCTGTGTGCAATTCTAACAAATTCTCAGTCCATATATCTTTGCCTTGGTCCCTAAATATCCTTTTCCTCTCTGCTACATGCAACTCTCTCCTTCATTCCTCATTGTGTACTCTAATCCTAACCTTAGCATCATTTAGGTATCTTTTTATGCTTGTGCTTTTATTGTTGGCTTTTCCCTCAGACTCTCATTCCACTTCTCATAAAAGTCTAGGTAATACCATGCATCTCATATGCTTAAACCAAATTACTGTACCAGATTTCCTATACCAAAGAAAACTCAATGTGCTCTGGAAGGAGGAAGTTAAATGTCCCACAATGTCCCACATTAACTTTGGAGGAAAATGTGTGACAACATGTCAACCCTCCACTTCCCAGATAAATGTGGATGTGTCTACTGATTATCTCAAGTTGGATTTCAGAATACATATTGTAGGGAAAGAAATGTTATAGTTATCATTAACATTCTGAGTATGTCCTAGAAGAAATAGAGTATTATTTTTGCATGTCTTACTGGGATGTAATATAATATGGTTGTTAAGTTTCTGGTTTTAGATTCAGACATTTCAAATTCTGCTTACTTATCATAACCTGTCTGATCATTACAAATCTCAGTTTCCTCAACTTCAAAATAATAATATTACCTAATTTTTATAGGGTGTTGAGATGTCTGTACAGTGGCTGACAGAATACAGCCTCTCTTAATGGTACCTCCTCTCTTAATGGTAAATTTTTATTATTTATCAAATACATAATTTTTCTATTATAAAATGGATTTTTAATTTTAAAGGGTAGTTAGAAATGAACCTTATTACTATAATTTATGGATGGAAGACTAGTTTATGGTTAATACATTTAAAAAATAAGAAATGAACTGATCTTACATTCTAACACATTTTCATGGAAAAATACAAAATTATGAATTAATAACATTTGATATTAATGTCTTTAAATATTGTTTAATTTTACTGAAGAAATAGAATATATGAATTTATTTCTGCCTTAGCCAACTCTGTGAGAAACACTCTGTAAGTCTGAGCTTTAGAGGTTCCATACATGGTTGAAGAAAGATGTTTTCTGTGAAAGTTATTTCAGCAGTGATAAAAATACCCTGTGCATTATTTTTTATGAATACACAGACTAAAAAGAAGCATTGATTACTCTGAAGTTCATGTCTTTTCAAAAATGTATATTTTGTTGTTAAATATATATGACATCCTGAAGCATAACAAAACCTATCATCATTTTATATAATTTAACAACTGGAAAGATTGCTTACTAAAAGTGGAAAGAATTTAGTGTCTTAGGAATTAACATATGTTTAGAGTCAAAGAGAAATAAATCAGGTTTACATAGAATACTATATATATTACTAATGTGATTAACTATTGAATTTTTTCCATGTTTCAGTCTTCTGCACAATTGGAGAAAGAGAGACAAAAATTAGAAGATACAGTTTTTGATTTTTGTAATGCATAATTCTAACTGAAAGGGAAATTACATTATTAAATTATCTAATTATCTCCATATGTATATTTTTTCAAAATATTAATGTAACATTTATAAAACAAAGATACACAAAGGAAAGTCATACCAGCTCTATTTCTTTGATGGTTTTCTTATAAAAGATAGTTTCCATAAAAAGTTTTTTTCCTAAATAAGACATGATAGGGAGTTTATTTCTAGCCCACAGTGGTATTTACCATCTGAAAGGTCAACTAACGTTTGATTTCAGTTACACAGGAAAATAACTGATTTGTATTTGGGACTGGTATTTTAAAAAGTTTGGTGGGTCTCAAAGGAAAATTACTTGTCTTTCCTCAAGAACTTCTCTCTTACAGATGTACAACCAATAAAAGTGACTTCACCAGAAAGGACCAAAACAGTAGAGCTGTAAGTAATAAGGCACATAGTAACCAAAGATAAAATTGTCAAGTATGATCAGATAAAATATCCTTAAAAAATATATTTCATTATTCAGAAGAGACAAAATATTCTCATTTGGTTTTACCAATTAAAAAATGAGAAAAATTATAAATCTGAAACTTATCACATTCTTTATCAAAGATTTCTCTGAGAGAGAGAGAGAAACAGGATTGACTACATAATTTGGGGGGCCGAATGCAAACTAAAAATTCAGTATCCTCTTTTCAGCTATTATTTTAAAAATTAAGACAGCCATAGAAAAGCCTTAAAGTAAACAGAGAGCCTTTTTTTTTTTTTTAAGATAGGAATATCCCTCTGTCACCCAGGTTGGAATGCAGTGCTCTTATAATAGCTCATTGCAGCCTCAAACTCCCAAGCTAAAGTGACTCTCCTGCCCCAGACTCCTGAGTAGCTGGGACTAAAGCACCGTACATGCCACCATGCCTGATTAATTTTTTACTTTTTAAATATTTTCTAGAAACAAGGTCTCACTATGTTGCCCAGGTTCCTATGTTGGCCTTCCACAGTGCTGGGATTAGAGGCAAGCATGAGCCACCACACCCAGCTACAGATCTCTTTTAAGTGTGGGCTCCTATGTAACTCTGCAGCCCATGCCCATGAATCCTGCCTTAGTAGACACTGCAAGGAGCCTCAAAGGAGTATATTGTTTCTGAGTTGAGGAACATGGAGAATGACAATGACGAGGAAGCCATTGGATCTTGGTAAGCCTCCAATATTGTTAAATCTAGCTCTCCCAAAATATTATTAAAATAAAACTGCTGATGAGAAAAACCTGAATTTATTCTAACTGTGATATAGAAGAAAGCATGTGCTTGAGAGTGTCTTTGTAAAGCCTTGAAATGAGAGAGAGCGAAGTTAGAATATTTATATATTTCAGAGTCTGCTTTAGGATGGTCTCTAAGTTCAGAAACTTTATGGGGACTTGGTAGTGATTATGATATAATAATATTTGAAATGGTTATGAATAAGGATTTTGAGACAAGGGTTCCAAAAAGCCTTAGGAATCAATCAAATGTAAATAATTTAATGGCATCATTTGACGAGAGGAACCTTTTGTTATTCATTCAAATGGGGTTTTTAGGAAGTTCCAGGAATGAACAATGAAGTTGTTGCAACTTTTATCTTATTGGACAAGAGTAATACTTTAATAGTAAAGTCAAGTTGATGAAAGTAGCAATGCAATGTAATAGAACAGCAAAATCATGCTAATATAGAAAGTATTAAGCTATGTCTGTGTAGTTTTGTTTTTCAAAAATAAAATCTAAGATCAATATAACTGAAAAATATTGTTACTAAACAGAATTCAGAAATTTCTCCCAAATATGAGTAACAAATATAGTTTCTTGTCTCAAAACCAAATTGAAGAAAGTACAGAAATAAAAGGGAAACAGATTTCAATAACCAGTTGAGGAAGAAAGAGAGAGAGAGAGAGAGAGAGAGAGAGAGAGAGAGAGAGAGAGAGAGAGAGACTTAGGAAAAAAAACTTGGGAGACTGAAGACTACCTTTCCTCTGATTTGCTGAGGATAATTATTGTCTGTCTCTTCATTGCAGCAAAATAGCAGCAGCCATCCCAACCAGCATATAACATAAAAGGAGCATAATAGCTCTGCTTGAGTCAGGGAGTCATTAACACATATGCAGACCGACAGGACACACTTGAACTTTCATTTTTCTAATGACTTTCTTTCCAAACTCCCTGGATGGATTGAGTGAAAGACTGTCTCTCCCTATTGCTATTTTATGTTAAGGATTTAAAAACAGAGATCAGCAGAATTTTGTGCTGTGAATGACAGTAATCAAGAGTCTTTCTCGGGTGTTTGGGCCTCTTCCTAGACTTATCAGGACCGTCACAGAATTATGGAAGAAGAGGACTCAAGCCCCCAGTAGATAAGCCAGCCTTTGGGAAACCTAAAGTATCTGTTTAAGAAGAAGGAAAAACAAAAATGCTGATATTCTTTTGCTAGTCTTTCTTTGGTTATTTGTTCTGTCTACAGGATGAAAAGTCCTTAGTGAAGATTTCCTCTCCTGCTAATCTGTCTTGCTGCTGGGTTTACCATACTCCTGTATAAAATTTACCTTCCCACACTCTAAATTTGAGAAGTCAGTCTCTTAGATCACCTACAGAGTGTGACTAATACTCTGTACTCAGATGTCCCATGTTTCTTTCTTGCCCGGCCCTGTATCAGACATTATATACAAGGCAACAGTAAGGACATACAGTCTTTGTATTAGCTGCCAAGCAGGGTAAAATCTCTCTTATCAGGTATTCTCTATTTCACCTTGTCAATCCTCATGGTTGTAGTTGTTGCTTATGCCTTTTTTTACTTTGTAATCTGTTACATTCTTTATTTTTTGTAAATCTACTGCCAAACCTTTGCAATGCCATATATGAGGGCAAAGCTTCCCTCTAAAACATCACCCCAATTCAGCTGGAAGTAGCTTGATGACTACATCATCCCACTTCCCATAAATATGGAAGGGTAAAATTGACAGTGGGGAATACGTAACAGAAGGAACAGCCTGAAAACAGGTAAAATGTTTTACGAGGTGTCTCTTCAACTACCACCCCCGCCACACACACACTCGTTTTAGGAGTTAAAACCTGCATCCCTGCCTGAGGCCAGTAATCAGAGGTACAGGGGAGTGTCCTTTTTGCTTTGTACCATAGGAGATGGTGCAGTGGAATTTTTTGGGCAGAGATCATGAGACTGTCTTCACTGGAGATGCTATAGTTAAAGAGCAATAGCCTGGAGCTGAAAACCCAGTTTAAAAGCTTTGTATTTTTGCTAATAGATAGGATGATTTTTTTTCCCCTAAGATGAGAATCTACCCTCCTCTTAATTTGCTGGCAAATTAATAAAATTCTCTTTTCTTCTTCTCACGCAGCTTGTCCTTGTTCTTCAGTGTACTAGCTTTCTCTTTTCTCATCATCGTTGCCAGCATCTGTTATGTTTTGTCTTTTTGGTATTGCTGTTTTAACAGGGTGATCATAAAAACCTCAATGTTGTTTTTATTGATAATTTCATTATTTGTGATATGGACCATATTTTTAATATACCTATTGGCCATTTGTATGTCTTCTTTTGAGAAATGTCTGTTCAGATCTTTTTGCCCATTTTTAACTGGTTTATTTGATTTTTTTTCCTATTGAGTTGTGGGGGCTCCTTATATACTCTAGTTATTAATCCCTTGCCAGATAGGTATTTATAAATATTTTCCCATTCTGTGGGTTGTCTCTTCACTTTGTTGATTTTTTCCTTTGCTGTGCAGAGCTTTTTAGCTTGTTATGATCCCATTTGTCCCAATTTTGCTTTGGATGCCTGTGATTCGGGAATATTACTCAAGAAGCCCTTGCCCAGAAAAATACCTGACGTGTTTCCTCAATGTTTTCTTTTAGTAATTTAATAGTTTCAGGTCTTAGATTTAAATCTTTAATCCATTTTAGTTTGATTTTTGTATACGGTGAGAGATGAGGGTCTGATTGCCTTCTTCTCCATATGGATATCCAGTTTTCCCAGCACCATATACTATACTTTCCCCACTGTATGTTCTTGGCAAGTTTGTTGAAGATAAGTTCCCTATAGCTATGTGGATTTATTTCTGGGTTCTATACTCTGTTCTGTTGGTCTATATGTCTGCTTTTATGCAAATTCCATGCTGTTTTAATTACTACACTTCTGTAGTATAATTTGAAGTCAAGTAATGTGAGAGAAACTTGTAAAAGATATGTTTAAGATTTTTTGGACCATTTATTTCTTTTCTTGGGAAAACTATGATAAAATCTGGAACGAATCTCTGTGTTTCTTCTTAGAGGAAAAAAGAGGTCCCAAGGAAATTAAAGGGATTCTCAGCATACTTCATTTGATCCATGCATACTTCGTCAAGGTAGTCCCAGGATACAATTCTGCTTACTGCCGCTATTCTGATGACAATAAAGAGTTCAGAAAGTCAGATGTTAAGCCAAAAGCAACTTTTCTAAGTGCAAATTGCTAAACTATAACATACGCCATAGCAGTGTGAGGAAAATCCAAGGGTAGTTAATATGATATGATATTTGTACCTGTTCTTTCCAAACAGGTTATGAATAGTAAAACTAGGGAACTCCAGAAAGTATGAAATTAAAGAAGAATTAAATAGCCAGGCATACAGAAACTTGAATCATGGGATGTGGGGTGGGGAGAATGGTAAATACAGAAATTGGCAAAGGGTAAAACTGATATTTCACTAGAATTGGTTAGCCAGAATACTGTTTTCTGGGCCTTCTGCTTCTGGAAACATTTTTAATTTTTTAAAAATGTTTTCATTGCTTTTTCCCTACTTTCCTGCTTTGTTGATTTGGTTGAAAATTTCCTTCTTCTTTCCTTAATTCAGTCCTTTTCTTATTGATCAAAACCCTAAATGGAAAGAATTTTCAAGTGTGAAATGAAATGCCAAACTTCTTTGATGTTTTACTATTTTGACCTGAAGGTCCCATCAATTTCCTTCAAATAATGTTTTCTAAGGAGATTTTATTTTTTGTTTGTTTGTTTTTGTCGCTCTTCAGTGCGACAAAACTGAGGAAGTTAAACCTCTCCTAATCCGGGGGGTTAGCATAGTTTTAGAGACTAAAAAAATAATCATGTACAAACCAAAGCCAAATTTTGTATACTCTCCAGATGAACAGATAAAACATTGAAGAAAAGGGACCATATAGGCAAAGACATAAAATAAACAGAGTATCTCACTTTATCAGTGTGAAAAAGGATAAGAAAATTTGCCATAACTGATAAGACTTTATTTAAACAAATGCAATAGCATACTTCAGAATTAATATGATGTCGTGGAAGAATATAGATGGTTATACTTTTGGAGTCTTACCTGTGATATAGACTATTTTTCCCCAAGGCAGATGATGTATTAATAATCATAAATCCAAAGGGTACAGAAATAGCTATAAGTTTTGGCAGAAAACATGGTCCCTACTGTTGGCAGCAAAGGCATCCAGCTGGGGTCTAGATTAATTTATTTATTGGTTAAGTGCTTTATATTATGTTAAATGATTGACAATTTGGAAAGTCATATCACTTATAAACCCAGCTGGCACACAGGAGATGATTACAGGAGATGATTCACAATTATAACAAAACATTAACTGGTAAGTGATTAAATGGCTTTCTTAGAGGCACAAAGTAAACTCAACCGTTTTTTACATAAAGAATTTCATGCAGTCGAGATGCATTAAAATATTAACAATATGTAATTCACAGTGATTAAATAATCCACAGTAATTAAATATATAAATGTAAGTCAATTGGATAGGCACACATAATTCATGGATGTTAAATAAGGTATGGCTATGAAAACAGGACTGATTTTTATTAAACATACCAATACTGATAGGTCCAAAAGGACACATCTTTGTATGCAAACAGTTATTCTAGAGGGGTTATAAACTCTATTCACTTAAAATCTCTTTTGAAGCCATAAAAGGGGAGAGTTATTGATATATGTACCAATATTTATCTAAGCATCATTTCACAAGCTGTTATTGGTCAATTGGGTGGTGATAAGGATATTCTACACAACACCTTTCTTTGGACACTGAACAGAGATGTACCCTCATGCAAAAACTTGGTTCAGAATTCAATGCTGATGACTCCACACAAACAGGAAGAGAGTATGAAGAATTCTAATATATTCATAATGAGGCATTCTGTTGAGAGCTGGGCAGGTTTCCAAGTTGACCCAAAAATGCCTTTCAAGGAGGTAAAAGTTTTAGGATGGGTTTTACAGTGGTTATAAAGTGAAGACACGGTGAGTCTTTCTGTTTAGAAGGGTTAGAATTTCTAGAACTTAAATTTCCTGCTAGCATCAAAGGGAAGGAACACTCAGGTATTTACAGATGTGAGGCAGAGGGAAAGGGAGATATGTTGGACTTGAAATTTGTCCATTGTCAAATACCAAATATGGAGTCAAGCTCTTCATTGCATGCCCTCTGTTTAATTACAAAAATTCTGACATAAACAATGTTAAATTGGGTTTTTGAACCTGTTATATGCAAACATTATAAAATGCTTAGAATGGGAAGTAAATGCAGATTTTCTCATATGTAAAGTTCTCTAGTGGTAAAGAAGCAAGTAGAAGAATGTGCATTTTTCACTTCATGCATTAAAATGTAAAACCCATAGGGAATAAATGTAGCAAATTATTTATTAGTATTGAATTTAATACTAATTCATAGAACCTTGTGATTTTTGACAAGCCCTCATAACCTAAGTTTTAGTTTCCCATCTCTATTAACAAAATTATCTGTTGCAGCACTTACTTCATTATATTATTTTGAGCTTCAAATATACATTTGAAGCAACTTAAAAAACACAACGTATGGTATAAATAAAATAATTTTATTTTTATACAATTTTAACATATATACAAAATTGTTATATATACATAAATTAATTTTGTCTCTAAAATATGTGGTATAACTAGGAACAAAGAGCTAAAGAGGAATTTGTTCATTTGTTGTTATTCTTCATTTATTTTATTCTTCTTAAATGTAGCCAGCTGAGAACATGTCTACAAATATAATAAGCAGAGTATACACCTAGACATTTGGGCGACTAGAACAAGAAGTATGATTGAAGCCTAAAAGCATGGACAAACTCGGTGTTTAGCTCCACAAGAAAACAAGCAGGTTTCAAAAATAGGCTACCTTTATCCATAAGTAAATGCTTAAGACTACCAGTAATTGTTTGTCCTGATGAGCTATTCTTGATTAGTTATTCTGTTAATAACCCTCAAAAAGGGGAGAGTTTTATAACTTGAAAGAATAAGAAAATTATCTTTACTAACCCCATTTAAGTAATTATAATTTTTATGTGCTTTAAAACATGTAGCTGAATATTGTGCAAAAAGGTAGATGCTCTCTGGAATGACCACTATCCAAAATGCTGTATTTATTATCCAGGTGATACTATTTGTATGAATTAAGTTACAGGCCAGGAAATGTAATCTCTCTTAACACTGAAAAATCTATCATTTAATGAGCTTATTTTTATTTTGTTCAAAACTATGTCCATATATTTAAGTAAAAAAAAAAAGAAAAAAACACTTTTTCTGAATTAGTGTCAATCTGCAGAAATACAAAAGATAAACTATAATAACTGCCAACCAATGTTAAAATGATGCCATAATGTTTACTGCTAAAAGATCAAAGTGTTTATTTGTTAGTGTTATTCCTAAAAAGAATAATTTGAGATAATTTGAAGCCTATAGCTTGAACAGGATCTATTATAGCATTCCATCTCATGAAATCATTCATTTTCATAACACATTTGTACTAAAAATTCAAATAGTTATTAATTTGAAAGTTTGCAATGTTATTATTATATGAATTTTGCTTTTAACACATGATTATGGTACACAACAAATGCTATTGGAAATGTGCTATGCACTTAAACATTCAGTGAAAATATCCACTCAACTGTTATTAAATTATAAGTATAAATGGTATTCAAATACCTATATATTTATACTCTCTATATTCAGTACATATGCTTAAAGCAACTGAATTCCTGCTGCTAAGCATTACTCCCTATTTTTGAAATTGATTTCCTTTACAAAGGAGAAAGTGGAGTTCACTTGAAGAAAATCTATGCCTTGGGGGCATTTTATAATGAATGACTTGCCTTTTTGTGTGAAGGCGCTTGTACTATTTTGAGAAATGGATATACAGTAGGATGGTTACCAGCAGTTCACTTTGTTGTAATTTCTGAAAAGCAGTTTCCTGTGTTTCAGAGAATAATTGATTTTTTTAAAATAGTACTCCCTTAGCCACAGGAGTTATTTTATACATTTTTTATTGCTTTTAAAACATATGCTTAATTAACTTTGCAGCAGTGAACACAATTAAGTTACAGAGTCATATTTTTTAAATTTTAGTTTAATATGTTTTAAAAGAAAATACATTTATAATGATAAATATCTTTTTCATAGCTTAAAAAAAGTGTCAAAAGCCAAATATTCTCAATTATAACATTCTGTGCCCAAGATAAATATGTATACATGAAGCTATGTCATAATTACATAATGTCTTGTTTTATAATTATAATATGGGAAGATTTGGAATTTAGTATACTTAAAAGATTAAGAGTATAGTGATATTGAATTGTAGAATATCTTAAAGAGGAAAGGATAAGGATGGATAATTTAATTAAAACCAACTGTGTTAAAAGTTTAAATTTCTATTTGCATTTTTAAATATTATTTAAAGTGTCAGATATAGTAGATAATAAAAATTTCTCTGGAGTTTTCAAGAAAGAAATGGATGCCTTCTATGTGTATACAGTATTTATTATTAAAAATACGGATGGCTAAAATACAAAATTAAAAGGAAAATCAGGATGACAATCCAGATGAATTGTGTTAAACAAGAATGTTGTTCAGATCTTTAGGAAAATCAAACTATGATTTATAGAGCTATATCATTTTTTGCTCTGTAATTATCATCATTGTGTAAACATTTGTGATATTTCTCTAATTGTAGGATGACATGCTGGACTGTCTACCTAAATCACTTATTACAGTGCAGATTTGACTAAATTTCTTCTTGCCATTATTGACTTTTTTTTCTCTCACCAATATTCTTTCTTTCTTTTTCTTTCTCATGTTCACTTGTTTGTTCCTTCTTTCCTTTCCTTTTTCCATTTATTTTTCCTTCATTTATTTGTTCGACTAAGGTAAATATTTATTTCGGTTGTATTTTCTTCAAGTCATATACCAAAAATACAGAAATTATAACTAAAAAGTATTTACATGAAAAATGTTTTTCATAAGTAAAATATATGCCCATGAAATCTATAAACTGATAGACTTAAAGTAATTTCTTCTATGGCATCTCTTTTCTCCTAAAAACTCCTATTTCCTTTACTCAAGTTAGTAATCACATTGTCTGGCACCGTTTATTTGTTTCCTTTTACAAAGTGCATTTTTTAATGGCTTCTAATAAACCTCATCTTAAATTTTTGCTTATTGGTAATGGTAAGCTTTGATTTAATAGAAATAATATAATTTATTCTATTTTCCATGGTGGAAAGAAAAATATCAACTGAAAATGTGTGGGAAATTTGATAGCAAAATATTGGGAAACCATAAGTTATATCTCTAGATTTTTTTAAAAAGATGAAAACACACATTAACTTTCTATGTTAGGCTTCATCTATATATTGGAATCCTAGAAACAAAATCTTTGTTAATTGTTTCCCCTTATGGGGGGAGATCTTTCCCTTCTTTCGTGCTTTTTTGTAGGATTATAGGAGTTGTACTATTTGATCTACATATTCTATCATGGATTAGAATATTCTCATTTATAATGTTACTTATGATTTAAAATAGACAAATGTTCTACATTTTTTATAATGTTTCCATTTGCCATTAAATTATTCTACTTTAGTGTGCTAGTCCAGAGTTAGTCACAACTTGGTGATAGATAATTCTATAGTAGTTTTGTAAAACAAGTAATCAAAAGAATAAAACAACTATAAAAATTTGTATCTCCACAATATCATAATTTTGTTTTCTAATTGTATTTATAATCCTCAAAACAGAGAGAGGAACACTCCTACACTGCTGGTGGGACTGCAAACTAGTTCAACCTCTGTGGAAAGCAACATGGAGATACCTTAAAGTGATACAAGTGAATCTACCATTTGATCCAGCAATCCCATTGCTGGGCATCTACCCAAAAGATCCAATGTCACTACAAAAAAGACACCTGCACTCAAATGTTTATAGCAGCACAATTCATAATTGCAAGGCTGTGGAAACAGCCCAAGTGCCCATCAATCCAAGAATCGATTAATAAAATGTGGTATATGTATACCATGGAGTACTATTCAGCTCTAAGAAACAATGGTGATATAGCACATCTTATATTTTCCTGGTTAGAGCTGGAACCCATACTACTAAGTGAAGTATCCCAAGAATGGAAAAACAAGCACCAGATATATTGTCCAGCAAACTGGTATTAACTGAGTAGCACCTCAGTGGACACATAGGTACTACAGTAATAGGGTATTGGGCAGGTGCGAGGGGGGCGGGTATATACATACATAATGAGTGAGATGTGCACCATCTGGGGGATGGTCATGCTGGAAACTCAGACTTGTGGGGGGAGGAGGGGAAGGGCGTTTATTGAAACCTTAAAATCTGTACCCCCATAATATGCAGAAATAAAAAAAAAAGAAAGAAAAGTAAGATGCCAGCCAACTCTCCTTATGCTATTGTTACTATAAATAGATAAATGGTATATCACACACAAAAATATATATTCTTATACTTTACATACATTAAATATTCAATCTACTTTGCCACAGTTAACTTTTATGTCTAGTTAACTTCTTACCTAGTTTATATATTTTAGTCAATATAATTCCTTAGTTAATTCTCAGATAATTAGATTACAGGAATCAAAATGTTTCACTCCATTAGATAATATCAGCAAGATTTAGGAATCTTATAAAAACAGGTCATTTTATTAGTATGTTTTCTTTATTTTCTTTGTGTATGCAAAACAATCCTTGTTGGTAAATGAAGGAGATATAAAGAACCTTATATTTCTCTAGGGATTTATAGTTTTAAGAGCATTTTACTTAAATAGTATTACTCAATTATCATTTCACAATAAATTATAATTCTCACTTTACAGATGAAGGACCAAAGCTGTAATATATTTTAAAAGTATATTTGATAAAACCAAATCATAATTGATGTCCCCCTTATTAATTCATCATACAGTCACAATGTTTTGTGTATATAATTCAGGAAATACAACCTATTTTATTTGTAATATTTTAGACATTAGAAATCTTACTTTTGTTAATATTTTCTTAATGTAATTTTTCCCAACTATTCTGATGACCTTCAATGAACTTTATTAAACACTTGTAAATTTTACAAACTAAAAAGATCTCATATAAGTTAACAGCCTGCAGAAACAAAACTTAATCCTCTTCAAAAGAAAACAACACTTAACAATGAAAAAATAACAATGTCCAATAACCAATCAAAAATTACTAGGTAGATGAGGAGGCAGCTAAATGTAATATAGAAAAAATTCAATAAGGAAAAATAGATCTATAAATGAAAGGGATTATAGAATTAGTAAAAAAAAAAAGAGTTTTTAAATATGCTAACAGAGTTAGAAGAAACCATAAACATAATGAAAAGATAAATGGAAAATATATGAAAATAAATTGGGTTACTAGAGTTGAAAAATTACTACAAACAAAATAAAAAAGTCACTATGGGGTGTCATTAACACCAATAAAATATCTGTGAATTTGGAAATAATGAAATAAAACCTGTCCCCAAGGAAGCATGGTGAAATAAATAAGGCTGTAAATAAACTACAGACTTCAATAACCTGTATGGCTATATCACACAGTGAAACATACATTCAATTAATATTTCATAAGAAAGATATATCAGTAAAAGTCCAATGATAAGAAATACACCATATAGTCTAATATATAGTCTTATATTCTAGAATTGAATATCAAATAATTATAAATAGCAGAAGATTTCAAGACAATTATATATTTTCCACAAGTTAGTACATAATGTTCTTCAAATTTTATGTATCTTAATAAATTTTTGACTGCTTATTCAACTAATTACTGAGAAGGTAATAATAAAGTCACCAACTATGATTTAAAATATGTCTTTGTCCTGTTATTTATTTCAGTTTTTCCTTATTTATTTTGAATATATGTTCATAAGCACAATTATCCACTGTATAATGACATTTCAGTCAAAGACAGACCACATGTACAACAGTGGTCTCATAGAAATATAATGGAGCCAAAAAATTCCTGTCACAAAGTAATGTCATAGCACAACATATTATTCATGTTTTCTAGTGATGCTGGTATAAAAAAAATACTGTGCTTCTAGTCATATAAAAATATAACAAATATAATTATTTTAGTAAATAGTACTTAATAATAAATGACTGCTACTGATTCATATTTTTACTATATAACACATTTTATTATTTTAGAGAGTACTCCTACTTATTTAAAACAAAAAAGTTAACAGTAAATACTCTCAGGCAGGTCCTTCAGGAGGTATTTCAGAAGAAGGAATTGTTATCATAGGAGATGATAACTTCATGTATGTTACTTTCCTGAAGAACATCAAGTGGGATAAGAGGTGGAGGTGGAGATAGTAAAATTGATAATCCCAAGCCTATGGAAGATTAGGTTAATATGTGTGTCTGTGCCTTAGAGTTTAAGTAGTTAAAAATAAAAACATGTATATATATATATAAAGCTTATATAATAAGATATAAAGGAAGAAAATATTTTTTTGCACACTGTGCAATGTATTTATATTGGAAGATAAGGTTATTTATAAAGAATAAAAAGGTTAAACATTTTATAAAGTAAAATCTGCAGTAAGCTAAGGTTAATTTATTATAGAAGGCAGAAAAGAAATTTATTTTTAATTTAGTGTAGCTTAAGTGTATGGTATTTTTAAGTCTACAGTAATGTACAATAATCTCCTAGGCCTTCACATCCATGCCCTACTCACTCACTTACTTGCCCAGAGGGGCTCCATTCCTACAAGCTTCATTCATAGTAAGTAGCATTTTTTGAATCTTTTATACTGTATTTTTACTATACATTTTCTATGGTTAGATACACAAATGCTTAACATTGTGTTGCAATTGCCTATGATATTCAGTACAGTAACATGATGTATAGGTTTATAAAATAGAAACAATAGGCTATATCATTACCATATAACCTAGGTGAATAGCAGGCTATATTATCTAGGTTTGTGTAAGTACACTCTATGCTGTTTGCACAACAACAAAATTACCTAACAATGCATTTCTCAGAATATATTCCCATTGTTAAGCAACACATGACTGTATATATATATATAGTTATAATTATTTCTTTTTGATGAATGCAATTTTTACTAAACTTAATATTTTCTTTGTTATGGTATAATGATGTGTTTTATACCAACTATTACTTGGTGTGATATTAATACAGCTTATTGTATTAAACCATTGTATTGTATTGTATTGTATACATTGTATTGTATTGTATACATTGTATTGTATCAAACCATTGTATTGAACCATTACAGCTTATTGTAAAGTTTCAGTGTTTGTGATTTTTTTTCCTTTTACTTTTAATTTTTTAAAAAATTTATTTCAATAGACTTAGGAGGTACAAATAGTTTTTGTTACATGAATGAATTTTGCAATAATGAAGGTAAGGCTTTTAGTGTACCCGTCACCTGAGGGGTATACCAATAGACAATTTTCATTCCTCATCCTCCTTCTCCTCTCTCCATTTCTGAATCTCTGATGTCCATTATAGCACTCTATATGATCATACATATCCATAGCTTAATGACCACTTATAAGTGAGACTATGCGATATTTGTTTTTTCATTCCTTAGAAACTTCGCTTAGGATAATCTCCTCTAGTTCCATCTAAGTTATTTCCTTCTTTTTTGACTGAGTAGTATTCTAGAGTTTATATACATATACCACATTTTCATTACCCACTTCTCAGTTGGTGGGCAACTGTTTTTTTTTGCATGTATTTTAAATGATGCATTATGCAATGATAAACATATGAATGCAGTTCTCTTTTTTCTATAATGACTTCTTTTCCTTTGGGTAAATATCCAGTAATGTGACTGTTAAATCAAAGGATGGGTCTACTTTTAGTTCTTTGAGGAATTTGTACACTATTTTCCGTAGACATAATTATTTGCTTTACCACCAACAGAGCATAAGTGTTTCCTTTTCACCACATCTGCACTAACACCTGTTGTCTTTTGAATTTTAAATAATGGCCATTCTGAGAGATATAAGATAACATCTCATTGTGGTTTTAGGTTGCATTTCCCTAATGATTAGCGATATTTATTATTTTTTTCATGTTTTTGGCCATTTGTATATCTTCTTTTGAAAAATAATAGCCTTTTCTTTTGTCCACATTTAAATGAGATTATTTAGATTTTTTTTTTCCTTGCTGATTTGAGTTCCTTGTAGGTTCTGGTTATTAGTCTTTTGTAAGCAAGATATATAATTTGAGAATTGTTCTTCTAATATATGACCATGGGGTGGTTTTTTTTTCATTTATTTGGGGAATCTATGGTTTATTTCATCAGTGTTTTGTAGTTCTCCTTAAGAAAATTTTCACCTCCTTGGTTAAGTATAATTCTATTTTTTTTTTTCAACCATTGTAAATGGTATTGCAACTCTTGATTTGATTCTCAGCTTGGCTGTTATTTGCATATAGAAATACTACAGATTTTGGTATATTGATTTTGTAACCTGAGACTGTACTAAATTCATTATCAATTCTAGGAGTCTTTTAGAGGAGTCATTCGTTTTCTAAGTATAAGATAAGATCATATTATTGGCAAACATGGATAGTTTAACTTCCTCTTTTCCAATTTGAATGCTCTTTATTTTTCTCTCTTGCATGATTGCTCTGGCTAAAACTTCCCACACTATGCTGACTAGAAGTGGTATAAGTGGAGATCTTTGTCTTATTCCAGTTTTTAGGGCAATACTTTCAACTTTTCCCCATTCAGTATGATTTTGGCTATGTATCTGTCATATACAGCTTTTATTATTTTGAAGTAGGTTCCTTTGCTGAAGATTTTTATATGAATCTATGCTAGATTTTATCAAATGTATTTTCAGCATCTATTTAGATTATAATATGTTTTTATTTTTAATTCTGTTTATGTGGTAAATCACATTTATTGATTTGTGTATGTTAATCCATCCTAGTATCCCTCAGCTGAAACTTTCTTGATCACAATGAATTTTCCTTTTGATATGCTGCTAGATTCAGTTTGCTAGTATTTTTTTGAACATTTTTGCATCTATGTTCATGAGGGATATTGGCATGTGGTTTTCTTTTTTGTTGTGTATCAAAATGATACTGACTTTATAGAGGGAGGTAGGGAGAATTCCCTCTTTCTTGATCTTTTGGAGAAGTTTCAGAAGGCTTAGTACAAGTTCTTTTTGTAGGTCTGGTAGAATTCAACTGTGAATACATCTAGTCCTGTTTTGTTTGTTTGTTTGTTTTTTAATTGGGATTCTTTTTTATTAATGATTCAATCTTACTACTTGTTGCTGTTCTGTTCAGGATTTCTATTTCTTTCTGATTCAAGGTTGTATGTTTTCAAAAATGTATCCATTTCCTCTAGAATTTTTAGTTTTTGTATATAGAGATATTGATAATAGTTTTAGATAATCTTTTGTATTTCTGGGGTATAAGTTATAATGTCTCCTTTTTCATGATGACTAGAACAATAGTTCACATATTAATATTAACATTGAATGTACATGGTATAAATGTCCCACTTAAAAGACATAGATTGATGAAGTGGTAAAAAAACACAACCCAAATATGTGCTGACTCCAAGAATCCCATTTAACTCATAAGGATCCTCATAAACTCAAGTAAAGGGATGGAAAATATGTTTCCCAACAAATAGAAAGTGAAAGCAAGCATGAGTAGCTATTCTTAAATCAGATAGAATGGACTTTAAGTCAATACCAATAAAGAAAATGTAAATGTGGTCATTATATAATGCTAAAAGGATCATTTCAATAATAAGATTTAACAATCATATCCGTGTGTGTGTGTGTGTGTGTGTGTATACTACTACCCTCACATTGTCACGTCCAGATTCACCCTATTAGGATGAAGGAAAAAAATAAATAATAACACAATAATAGTGGGGGACTTCAACATTCCACTGACAGAACTCGACAAATCATTGAGTCAGAAAATCAACAAAGAAATACTGCTTTTTAATAAGACTCTAGACATTTGCAAATTATTCTACCCCCAAATCACTGAACAAACATTCTTCTCATCAGGACATGAAACATTTTTCAGGATAGACCATAAATTAGACTGTAAAAAAACTCATCAAATCTGAAAAAAAATCAAAATCATATTATATACTTTCTCAGATCACAGTGAAATAAAACAAGATATTAATTGCAAAAGGAACTCCCTAAACTATATAAATTTATGGAAATTAAACAACCTGCTGGTAAATGGTCTTTAGATCAACAAGAAAATCAATATAAAAATCAAGAAATTTTCTGAATTGAATGATAGTGAACACAATTTGCCAAAATTTCTGAGATTCAGCCAAAGCAGTGCTAAGAGGAAAATGTATAGCACTAAATGCCTACATCATACAGACAGAAATATCTCAAATTAACAATTTAATACCAAACCTCCAGGAATTAGAAAGTAGAAACAATCCAAATCTAAAGATAGCAGAAGATAAGAAATAACAAAGGTCAGACAACTAACAGAAGTTGAAAGCAAAAGAAAAAAAAGAAATATCAATAAAATGAGAAGTTTAACTCTTTTAGAAGATAAGTAAAATTGATAGATCACTAACTAGATTAAACAAGAAGACAGTAGATTCAAATAAGCTCAATAACAAATGTCTTTTAGCTTTTCATTTTTAACACTGCTTCTTTATAAGTTTGTTGGAATTGGTTTTATTAAACACTCTAATTAATAGTTTATTTAAAGTTATGTTTTATTATATTCTTTCAATTTTATTTCATTTTCAATCATTTTTGCAATAAAAACTTTAGTGAAATATATTGTGCTATTTGAATTTTTTTTTTTTTTTGAGACAGTCACTCTGTTGCCCAGGCTACAATGAGTGCCATGGCATCAGCCTAGCTCACAGCAACCTCAAATTCCTGGGCTCAAGCAATCCTGCTGCCTCAGCCTCCCAAATAGCTGGGACTACAGGCATGCATCAACATGCCCAGCTGAAATTTGAAATTTTATATTAAGGAAAGAATGGCTTCAACATATAAAGAAGTTTTACCAATAATGAAAATATAAATTAATGAATATTCCAGTGAAAATACATGGTATTAGATAATAAGAAAAAATATATGTGAATAACAAATTGTAGAAAAGTAATAACATCATTAATATAAAATATACAAATTAAACAATAATGATATTATATTGTTTCCCTATTTGACTTTAAAGAATAAATATCTAGTGAGGACACTATTCCAGTGAAATATGTCATCCTTTATACATATGGCTATACTGATCCCACAATTCTAGAAGATTACTTGGCAATATATACCAAAAGACATTAAATTAAACATGTACTTTAATCTAACCTATTTATCAAGACTATGAGTTGATAGAGCAACACGTATTGTTTGATTAATATTGTTATGACAAAACATCAACAAAACTAGTACTTGAATCCTGAAAAACAACAAATAATAATATGTTCTTTGACCTTAACCTTTTGTCTAAAAATATCATGCTCCTTCTTCTACAAGAGAAATATAACTATTGGTGGAAATATATAAATTTAAAATAGTTATGGATCAAGGGAGTATTTTATAGTGATTTAAAAGAATTCAACAGGATTTTATATATATACCATATGTCAGCCATTTAAATATATTAAATTACATCCAGATAGATTGTTTTGAACACAATTTTAATAAAATATTTAAGTAATATAGATTTCCACAAAGTTTGACTTAGAGATAGTCCTTACCAATGAATTCTGTATATACTCAGAAGACAAATAAATTTGTTACAATACTTTCCATTTTCTTTCATAAGAATTCAGACATAGGTATACTGCAAAGTATTCTCTAGCTAGGTAAATAAAAATCTCAAGATCCCCAAACTACTGCTAGCCAGTCAATTTCCTTAATAAAGAGTAGCAATTTGAATTTCTACTAATATCAAATTCTGAGAATACAGAGCATAGTTTTAGAAAAAAATGCTCAAAACTGAAAATTCTAACACAAAAGAGTAGCAGAACTAGAGTGCTTGAAAAAATAGAATTACCTGGGAAATTATAGCATCTTTAATGTATGAAAATTAAGATATCAGTTGCATTTTTAAGAAAGAAATAAAATATTTTGATGATAATAAGTCTCATAAGCTTTATATAAAAATGGTGATAGGAATTATGATCATAGTAGAAAATTCAATTACCTAAAATATATTCAGATGTACATTGAATAATGGGAAGCATAATGATGAAATTTGATCTATGTTCCCTCAGTAAATTCTTTAATATTTTTGTGTCATAGCCATTTAACTCCAAAAATCAAGCCAATTGTACAATTGTAACCTTATATACTAGTGCATTTTGCTGCCATCTACATAGACTCTGAATTCAGGATTTTTTAAAAAATCACATTTAAGTGGGCTTATCTTATAAAATATCATATTATATTTCACATCTTGAGTAACAGTCACATACACATTGAGAGAGAGCCATGAATCAAATTCTCAATCCATATATATTCCAGAGAATTTTTACAATTATGTTTAGATTTCATATTTGAATATTCATATTGTTTAGCCATTCACTTATCACTCATTTTATTGCATGACATTAATGAAAACTTGACTATGATGCATATATATATATATATATATATACTACTTAATTTCTGTTCTCATTGCTGCCCATTTTGATAGTTACAATAAAACTGACATTTTTGTCAATCTACTCCAACACTACTGTTATTGTGAGATTTTGATATGGCCAGTAAAAGATGTGAGTACCAGAAATAGACTGCTCCTACTTTTGGTTTCTGCTCCAACATGCATTGAGCTTGGAAGTTGTCACTCCCAAACTTATGACAAAAAACAAAAATTGAACAAACTAAAAATTCAGTTTTTTATATCATCAGACAAATGAGTTAACAAGATGATCTGATGCCCTGAAACTAGAGAGACAGGAGAATATAGAGAATCACAGCATAGGTAAAGTAAAACCACCTGTTGGTTAAGGTTTACTTCCAATCAGCAAGGATACTTAAACAGTAATTGACTAATTTCTGGAGATTTAGCATGAATTATTTTTAAAGTTAACATTTCTGGAGGAACCAGTCATAAGGGTGCTTTCACATTTGCATAAATTTTATATTCATCATATTCCCAGTGATGATCAGAAAAAAATATTCTTCTGTTTTGACAGGGTGAGGGTAAAAACAACCATTTTGAAATATGCCCAAAGCATTCTGTTCTCAGTAAAAAAGACCTTCTCTCAGCATAAACTGCTTTACATGAGCCTTATATAACATAGGAGAAGGGCAATTATATAACTTGAGCCATTCCAGCCTCCTGTCACACATATGGGAAGGAAAAAAAATACTAAAAATCTCCTCTGAATGTCATAGCACAGAGACTTTTGCCCAGTAAAAAAATCCAACATTTAATAAGATTACCCAAAGTTTCCACTCTCCAATACTTTACCATCATATCCACAGTACTTCAGTATAATTAATGGTGAACTGCAACTGAAGGAGCTGCTAGACCCACACTCTATTTAAGGAATTCTACGAAACCCAAAGGTAACTGTGGTAACACAAGCAAAGACACTACAGAAAATTGAAGTCTCTGATACCTTTAACTATACAAATTGTTACTCTTTATTAAGCACAGCCTAACTCTAACACATAAATATGAAATTTCACATTAAAGACTTATCTCCTTGCCTGTTAACCAATACATCATGTCCAAAGTCATTTTAAAAACTAAGAAAAACACAGTATGAAGAGACAAAGCAAGCATTATAATGAGACTCAGAAATGGCAGAAATTTGGGAATTATAAAACAAGGAATTTAAAATAATATGCCATGTGTTTTATTGTGAAAAGTACACAATTCAAGAAGAGATGTACAATGTAAGCAGAGAGAGAGAAATGCTAAGAATAAATTAAAAGAATGCTAGATGTAAAAACACTAAAAATTAAAAATGACTTTCATTGTCTCTTGAGTAGACCACAGCTGAGAAAAGAATCAGTAAGCCTAAAGGTATGTCAATTAAACCTCCCAAAACTGAAAAATAAAGAGCAAAATAGGAACAAAAAATAGTGTTGAATATCCAAGAAGTGTTGGACAATTATAAAACATATAACACATACATAATGGAAATACTAAAAGGGGGAGTAAAGAACAGTAGCAGAAATATTTACAGTAATTATGCCTGAGGATTTTCCAAAATAATTGATAAACATTAAAACAAAGATCTAAGAAATTCAGAGAATACAGAACAGGAATAAGTACCCAAAAATTTACACATAGGCATATCATATTCAAAGTGCAGTAAACTAAAGAAAAAGAAAAATTTTGAAAGAAGCCAGAAGGAAGAAGAACAAACCCTTAACTTCCATTTCCAGTTGAGAGAAATGTAAACAAATGTAAGGATGCACTATGAAATCATAACTGCATTAAATTTACTGTGCACACTGCACTACTGTAATAGTTTTATAGGCACCTCCTTTTGCTATTGTGGTGAGCTCAAGTATCTGCTTAAAATACTTTGTGATATTATTTATCTCCCTAGAAGATTTCATGTGGCAGTAAAAAGTGATCTCTCACGATTCTCACATATTTTTTATCATGTTTAGTGCAATTCCAAAATCCTTGAAAAACACGGTGGGATCCATAGAAAGTGCCACTAGAGGTGCTGGTAGTGTTACTAAGAAGCAGTCATGACATTACAAGTAAAAGTTGAATTACTTGATATATACCATAGATTGAGGGCTGTAGCTGTGGTTGCCTTCCATTTCAAGATGAATGAATCCAGCCTAAAACCATTATAAAAAAAGAAAAATAAATTTGTGAAGTCTTTGCTGAAGCAATACCAGCAGATGTGGAAAACTTTGCACATTTTGCAAAATACATTTTTATCTCATATTGAAAATGTTACTTTTATATGGGTATAGAATTGCCAATAAGAAAGTCATACCTACAAATTCTAAAATATAATTTGAGATAAAGCAGTCATTATATGACAACTGAAAGGTCTAATGCTGGAGAACTTAATGCCAGCAAGGGATGGTTTGATAATTTTAGAAAGAGATTTAGCTTAAAAAATATCAAGATAGCAGGAGAAGCAGTTTTTGCTGACTACAAGGCAGCAGATGGAGTTTCTAGACATTCATAAGAAAATAATTGATAAGAAAGGATATCTGCATGAACAGATTTTTAATGCTGATGAAAGTGCCCTATTCTGGGGGAAAAAAAATGACACAAGGACATTTATATCTAAAGAAGAGGTGAGAGGATTTAAGGCAGGAAGGGATAGGCTAACTCTACTGTTTTGTGCAAATGCAGTCCATCTTAGATCAGGACTGCCCTTATCTATAAATTTGCTAGCCCCCAAGCCTTGAAGACAAAAGATTAATACAAGTTCCCAGTCTTTTGGTTCTACAACAAAAAGGCCTGGACAAGGAGAACACTTTTTCTATCAGTACTTTGTTCCTGAATTTAAGAAATACCTTGCCAGTAAGGGACATCCTTTTAAAGTTCTTTTGATATTGGAGAATGCCCTTGGCCCCTCAGAACTTCATGAGTCCAACAACGAATGTGTCAAAATGGTTTACTTGCCTTCAATACAGTAACCTTTCTTCAGCCTCTGGATCAGGGGTAATAAGTATCTTTAAGGCTCATTATATACAGTGCTCTATGGAAAGGGCTGTCGACACTTTGGAAGAGAATCCTGACAGAACATGATGAAAATCTAGAATGATTATACTATCAAAGATACTATGAGTGAAATAGAAAAAGTGGCCAAAGCCAGGATATTTGAAACAATGAATTCCTACTGGAGAAAACTATGTCCAGATGTGATGCATGACTCATAGGATTTACAAGAGAGTCAGTCAAGAAAATCATGAAAAAGTTTGTGGATATGGGAAAAAAAGCTGGGGGAGTGATGTGTTTCAAGATATGATTGTGGAGAAATTTCAGAACTAATAGACACCACACCAGAGGAATGAACAGAACATGACTTGATGTAGATGAGTGCTTCTGAACCAGTGCCAGACATGAATACAAGAATCAGTGCCAGAAAATGAATTGACATTAAACAATCTGGGAGAAGGGTTCTGATTAATCAAGACTTCTTTTACAACATGGACCCTTTTATGATATAGGCATTGAACCTAAAGCAAATGATGGAAGAATGATTGGTAGCATATAGAAACATTAATAGAGAAATGAAAGGCAACAATGTCAGGACAGAAATTATGATACATTTTTATAAAGTTATACTGAGTATGTCTGCCTTTCCTGCCTCCCTTTCAGCTGCCTCCACCTGTTCTGCTTCTGCCATCCATGAGCCAACAAGACTAACCCCTCTTCTTCCTCCTTTTCCTCAGCCTAGTCAATGTGAAGACGATGAGCACGAAGACCTTTGCGATGATCCACTTCCATTTAGTGAACATTAAATATACTTTTCTTCATTATGATTTTCTTATATTTTGGGGAAGTCAGACATTATGTGCAGATTTTTGAATGTACAGGGTGTTGACACCCTCAACCCATGCATTATTCAAAGGTCAACTGCATTTACCTAGAAAAAGACTCTTTCACCTCCTCCAAAAAATATAGTGAAAATCTTTTCCACTGTACACATGTTAAATTAACTTTAAATTTAAAATTTCATAAAAGATGGATGGTAATGATATTCTGATAATTGTATATATACATATATATGTAAATATATGTACAAATGTTAGGCAGGTGCAACACAGTCTGGGAGAGTTAATAATTCCTCTCTTTACATTGCCTGAATTTATGCTCCTTTTCTTCTTCCTCCTCTTCATGTATTGTTTGGTCTATTTTTTGTCTAGTCTTTGTTTATTATTTAGGTTTTATCTTTCTGCATATGACAAATGCAAGCAGCTGAATATATTTATTATTGTTTTGACTGAAAAAGTGACAAGTTAATTCCAATAATATTGGGCTATAGGGATATTAAATTTATAGGTTACTCCTGCATTTACCAGACACATTTCTTAATAAGAAGTATAGCAAGCATACTGTCAATATTCATACAAATATAAAAATAAACTCGTTTTGGATTATATGAAGAATCTGGGCATTAGGACCATATTTATAGTAATTAAGAAATGGAGATAATTCCTCTATAAAATGTGCAAAGTAGAAACCATGTTTTTAATCTGTTTCATTCTACCAGAGTGTAAACTACAGAAGAACAAGAATATTTTCTGTCTAATTTATAATTTCAGCATTGAGAACAATATCAATCATGTGGGGGAAACTAAAAATTTTGTTGATATGAAAGAACATTAAATAACCATGTATAGCTTTGTAAAACTAGGAATAATTTATATAGCCAATGTTTTAGCTAAAATTTTAAAAAAGGATATATTTCTTCAATATTTAATATTTAATAAAATTCATAGGTGAAATTGTATAAAACCACATCAAAATTCATCAAAATTGAATGAAACTACTTGTGTATGTATTTTGGCAATCTGAAATACCAATAATATTTAAACTCACCTGCTACATAATGAGATGTGCTTCAGAGAAAGCAGCAAGTTGCAAGAAGTTTATTATTCAGGAAGTTCATTTTTAAAACCTTTTATTTTTGTAATTAGATTGTGGTAAAGTTATAAAATAAAATTAACTAGGAATATTCATTTCTCTTTCTCAGAAATAATAGGTTTTCTTTGCTGTGTTTGCTAACAATTCAAATTAAAGAGGTAAAGACACTAGTTATTACTGCAGTTTTACAGTAGAGCTTATTTTAATGCATCCAAAAAGTAACTTTTTTGTCTGTTTGAAAATCATGCTTAAAAGTCCTAATTTATATAATTGTAAAGAATTATTAAATGTGACCAGTGTAAGAGGGAAAGATTTCTTATTAATTGTACTTAGTAGCACATTTTGTTTCAGGGCCTTTCACTCACACAAGTCCCATCCAAGGCCCTGGGAGGAGCTCAGGCAATGTGTTCACAAGGACATCTGCTTTTATAGAATTTGAAAAGTAAGATATTTTGTATTATTCCTGTAAAAGATTCCTCAATTTTTCATAAGTTTCAGGTTCTACAAATCTCATACTTGCCTTCATTGAACATATTGTTCATCATTTCACACATAAAACTATATGTACATAAACTTTTTGATGATTATACTGTTAAAATATTTTCCCACATGGAAATGTAGGTCTATTGCTATTTAATGCCTGCTCTGTGTACATGTATTTTTTCTAATTCAGTGTATTCCTACATGTTTTTGCAATAATTCAGTCTTTTACATTTATAGTAATTTTACAAATAATTTTATTTTCTCTAATGTAACTAAATTTTTTTAGTTACGCTGAAAACTTCAAAAATTATTTTAGACTAAATTAAATACCTCTGTTATGTGAACAGAATAAAATGAACTCTGCTAACTTAAGCTGTGTAAAATTTAAACAGAATGGTTAGGTCACTATCTTTGCTTAATGTTCTAAATATACGGTTATAAAAAATATTAATAAATTAAGTAAATCACTTTGTAAGAAATTTGGTAAAATATTGATATATAGAGTAAGATTAAAAATACAGATAAGAAACATTAAGAATTATAAAGTGTATTGGCTAAGAAACATTGAATTCATTAGCTGATACAATGCAAAAATGTTTTCTGTATAATTTGTATTAATTTCATATAATTTTAGAAAATATAGTCTAACCAATACATAGAAAAGGCAGTAAAATGAATTAATATTAGTATACATAAGTATGTTTTATAGGATTGATAAGAGATACTTCGACAGAAATTTACATGATATCTTTTTTTTCATTTAAGTAAAATAATTTCGATTTTGTTCAGGTATTTGTGATAGACCTCAGATAAGGTAGATCTCAAACACTACTTTTAAAAATGAATAATGACTGGATGGGCACTTATTTCAATCTCATTCCCCTTGCCACTGATTTGTTTAAAAATGAGAGTGCATCAAAGTACTTGTAAATTCTTCAATGTCTGATCATTTTTAATGTGGAAAAATATTAATTATCATCATATATATTAGAGTTGAGGTTTTCTGTTAAATATGGGTAAATAATTCTGACATGATAAATTAAAATTATAAATTGATAACTGAAAAAAAAGTAAGAGGTTTTCTATAAAGACGATGTTTACATAGAGTGGGTGGACTATTATTAGTGACCTACATAATGTGCAGAATTTGAAAACATCTTCTCCTATAAAAATTTTCATGCTATCTCTTCTTTCATAGAAACCTCAATCTAACTTATATCATTCAGTTTATAAAACTTGAAGTTTATTATTTTAAAAACTCGGGCACCGTAGTTGTTAAGCATAACTCTGTAATTTGATTAGTTTTATAGAGTAGGTACCAGGCTAAGGCCTGGAGGGATGTGATGGAGGACAGATAAACTGTGACAGAAAAAAGTATGGCTGGGTCATGAAGTACATTTAACAGAATGACTTAAAGGGCAATGGCAGTCTGAAAGCACTGACCAACTGGGGAGACAGTAAAGAGATACAAAAATGAATGACAGATGAGGTCAAATCATTTTTACCTTTCCAAGGACCATTTCTGCCTGACAAATTGCTTATCCTATTAGGAATTTTTCTCCAAATATTTTCTGATTCTCTGCTGTATTTTCAGCCTTTTTATGCAAAACTATGTTTCAAGGAAACTCGAGAATTTCAAATTATAAAATAATTCCACAAACTGCTAGGTTAATGAGGGTGATTAATTATTATTTTCAGGAGAAGATATAAAGTAATTTTTAAAGGTAAAGATTACCATTTGAAGGTAGCATTTCTGGAGCTAGGAAACCAATAGCCAAACTTTATTTCCATTCTATAAAGGTGCTACACTTCATACTTAGGCTCAATCAACCACAGTAATATATCTTATCATGGATGTTTTTACTTGTAATATCAATAATAAATGGATATTTCTATTTCTAGTATTTATGCTTAACTAGGGAGATATTAAGGATTTTGTTCCTTTTTCCCCCATACTTTCATTTGAAAGTCTAATGTGTTTGTATAACGGATAGAAAAATAGCTTACAGTTAAATGCAAATCAAATCTTTGATCCCAAACAACTTGAAGTCAATTCTCACTTTCAAAACTCTAAAATCTTTGATCACGATTGCAAATATGACATTGAAAAACTACATATCAAACACATATACAGATGTTTCTTACATCTAAAAAACTGCTTGATTTGGAAAACTGGAACATATTTAATAAATTAATCAATGTTATTACTTTAATCTTTAAAATGAAAGGTAATAATATCTTACATACCTATCATACATGGTCAGACACAGTGTCACATATATGTATTTGGTGAGATATTCTTGCCAAATAAAGAGGGTTTTCAAGTTTACATTTATATTCTCTTGACTACTTTGAATCCCATCAATTACCAGAAGATGAATTCAACCAAATTCAGACCATACCAGAGAGATACTAAGATTCTCTCTCATACAAATATAAAATACCTGACCATCACATCTGAAGAAGAGAGGTACAAGTAAGAATCTATCTCAAGCAGATGTCCTTGTAGGGCTACAGCAAAAACAAAAAATCCAAAAAACAAAGAGTTATTTAAAAAAAGATCTTCAATCACAGCCCAGAGAAACAGGAAGCTCATCTCTGCCAAAGGTTCTAGATAGAGAAACAAAAAAGTTGCAAAAAGCAAGAATTTTCAGGTATCTTGAGTTTTAGAGGACATATATCTACTATTGAATTTTTGTCTGTCTTCAAAGTATCTGGTCTTACATAGTCATCTACATAATCTGTCTTATGCCCTGAGACATTATTTTCTTCATCCTTGAAAATCATATAAAGTCTATTTCTAACATTTTTAGAGACTTATTACAAGTAAGCATCTATGCTACATATTGAGTGTAAAAAATATAATAAGATACGTCTTCTTTTTTTCAGAGTGTATAGGCTATAAAGTATCTTTATCTTTTTATCATAGCTTTATTTCCTATAACAATTAGAAAAGTGAAATAAAAGACATATGTATTTGCAGATACATTATGTTTTACCTTTCCTCAAATATTTTACTCCTTCTATGTTCATGCACTGTATCAGCAAGTTTTTTCTGTATTTTTATGGACAATTATGTTATCAAATTAAAATTTACAAGTAATTGTTAGTCTTTTTAAATGCATCATCATTCAGAGTTTCTTTTTGTCTAGAATTGGTATTTGAGAGGTATGTTGCTAATTCGTGGGTTTTCTGATTTTTGTATTTATTCAGAATGACACTTTGATTTCTAGTGAGTCCGTCAAGCACAGTTTCCTGTTTCTGCAATCCAGGACTTTTTTATTTCCTGAGTATCAGTGACCATATAATGCATAAGATAATTTAATTTTTTCAAAGCCCTTGTAATTTTCTCTCCCTTTTTCCTCCCTATACCTTGCAAGGTAGTGTAATCTGTCATTTGTATTCTGACAGATAATCTGTTTTCTGAATTGGGTTTCAGTTTCACTTTAAATATACTAAATTTATACTAAATATACTAAATTTATGCAACTTAATTGAGAGGCAAATTTATTTATTATTTCTGAAAAAAAAACAAACACCTTATTCTGCTTATAGTATCCTAATTAACATTCCCAACCAAAAATGGATTATTTTCGTAGATACTGTCCTAGTAACATATTATCAACCTGTAGTTCTAAATGGTTTCTGAAATTAGCCTAGCTATAAAATGCATTGGGATTTTATAGATTCTAATTGTTATAATTTAAAAAGATAACATTCTGTATGATTAGAAATGAAAACACCTAACTGACTACACATGAAAATACATTTGTCTAACGAAGAGATTTCATTTTACCTTTACGGATATGCATCTCACTGTACTGCACTGTGCAATTTTCACCACCAACACTTGGACTTCAAACAAGTCATCTTGATGTATATGTGTATCCAAATGATTTTGTTCAGAATGAGATCATGATTCAGCGACTTCATTTTATACACAGCTTATGGATTCCACAGCTCACAGCTTGACTGGTTCTTATGCTTAGAACACTTTGCTTTTTTCTGGTGGCTTAGCAACTCACTGGTGCAGTTGTTGGCTTGCTTTTTATCGTCTGCTTAAATATAAAAATTTCAGCTAGTATTGGAGCTTTAAATACAAGCATGAGAATGAAGTATTTACTGAACCTTAAATTTCTGGTAACTTACTTTTAACATCTTCCTGTAAAAGATTTTAAAATATAAATTTTAATCTGAATGGACAGATTAGAGCAGAAATGGCATTAACACTTAATATTTTAACCAAATGACCAGAAACAATATATAAATTATGATCATAAAGAAAACAATATGCATCAGTGTGTAAAATTTCTCAGCCTGCAAGATTTAAAAGTAATAAATCTAGGGTCAGCAACAGAGGAATTTAAAATACAAATAATATAGTTTTGTTTATTAATATCCTAGCTATAAGTACTGCAAATACATGGTAGGGAACTGTATCACCCCTGAATAATTTTCCATTTTGAAGGAGGATAAACCTGAAAAGAAGATTATATAATCAACGTATAAAATTATTCAGAAACTAGGCTACAACAAAGGATGTAATCAAACCTTCCACCAAATTTCCTTCCTGCTTTCTCATTTCACTGAAGCAATTCAGTTCACTGAGTGTCATTAAGTAAAATGGAGCTCAAAAGTCAGAGCAATTACCAGAGAAATGTTGAGAAGATTTAAATTTGTCCTAAAATGAGACCCTGGTCCTGATGTTACACTATATGTCAATTTAATGTGTCCAATTTAGCAGCTGCCCCTCAGCAAACAAAATATAAAATCAACCAGTTTACCCTTAGGTTTTAGCACAACTCCTGACAATTACTTTACTTCATCTGTGTCGACCTAAAGGACTTTAACAATGTACATTGAAGTCCAGAGCCACCTGGAGTTTAATCACAAGGATTTTAAGCAACTATTATGTGGGTCTAGCATCTAATTTTTGTAAATCGGCAGTTTCCTCTTAAGACTTTACCCCAAGCATCATGATTAACCCTGAATTTTGGGTGTCTATTCCAATTCTCCACATGAGATCCTATTAAACCAGTTCTTTGTATGTGTCTAAGTGTAAGACTGTGTGTACATTATAAACAGTAAATTGTTCTCAGCAGCTGCAAACAGGTGGTAAGAAATTCAAAGGATAGGGCTACTGGGACATTAGCCTTAAATGGAACTTCAAAGACAATTGCTATTCAAATTAACTAGAAAAATCAAAAGGAATTATCATCTTCTTCTTTCATTTTAGCATTGGTCAAGACTTTTAAGGTCATTCAGAGGTAGCCATTGTTCAAAATTCATTAATCTGCTTTATACTAATAATAGCTATTACCGTTATTTAGATTTCTGGTTCTAAACCTGGTTTTCCATAAGTTTCCTTGAGATTGCAATGTGAAATACAGATTCTTGACCTTTATCACCAGAGATTCTTCTTCAATTTTAGAAAGCATCAGCATAGAATACCATGAAAATTAGATACAGGGTTTTATGCACTTTGAATTATACAGACTCGGAATTCCAAAATACTTAGTTTTAATTTTTTTTAATTATCTTATTTTTATTTCAGGATATTATGGGGGTACAGACATTTTGGTTACATGTTATGACTTTGTCTCACCCAAGCCAGGATTAGAGGCATGCCCTTCCTCCATACAATGCTCACCGCATCCGTTAGTTGTGAGTTTACCCACTTCCACCTCGCCAACCCCCAGTAAATATTACTACTAAGTGAGCACTTTAGTGTTGATCAGTTAGTGCCAATTTGATGGCGAGTACATGTGGTGCTTATTCTTCCATTCATGTGATACATCGCTTTGGAAGATGGGCTCAAGCTTTATCCAGGATAATATGAGGTGCTAGATCACCATTGTTTTTTTGTAGTTGAGTAGTATTTCATTGTTTACATATGCCATATATTATCAATCCACTCATGGATTGAAGGGCACTTGGGTTGTTTACACATCCTTGCAATAGTGAATTGTGCCATAAATATTCTGGTGCAGATGTCTTTATTATAGAATAACTTTTGTCCTTTGGGTAGATGCCTAGTAGTGCTATTGCTGGATCATATGTTATTTCTGTTTTTAGCTCTTTGAGGTATCTCCAAATTATTTTCCACAAAGGTTGTACTAATTTGCAATCCCACCAGCAGTGTAAGAGTGTTCCTATCTCTCCAGATCCATGCCAGCATTTGTTGTTTTGGCACTTTTTGATAAAGGCCATTCTCACTGGAGTTAGGTGATATCTCACTGTGGTTTTGATTTTCATTTCCCTAATGATCAGAGATGTTGAGCATTTTTTATATGTTTGCTGGCCATTATTCTGTCTTCTTTTGAAAAGTTTCTGTTCATGTCTTTTGCCCATTTATTGATGGGGTTGTTTGGTTTTTCCTTGTTGACTTTTTTGAGTTGTATATAGATTCTTGTTATCAGCCCTTTATTAGATATGTAGAAAGCTAATATTTTCTCCCATTCTGTAGGCTGTCTAATAATGGTTTCCTCAGCCATTTCTCATCTGTTAATCTTGAAAGTATATATTCATCCTCAAATTATTAGATCAGATACATTTTTCCCCTAAAAAGCATTCTTAAAACTTCCTGGCAGACTTAGATGTTTCTTTTGTGTTTTCATTTACTTGATATACACTGGCTTTATGATTATTAATTTGTAAATATCTTACAATTATATCTGTGTCTAACTTAGAACAAGACCATGTAGAAGAGATTCTGACTTTTTACATCTTTAATAACAGTGTTCTACTTGATAACCTTTCAATCAATGAATGAAAGAATGAATGTAGAGAAATATCCACTTATCTTGAACATCAATTCTAGTATACTATACAGTGTTGCTAACTATAGTCATATTACTTGCACAGTTTTTGAATTTTTTTCTAGCTTTACTGAGCTATAATCAAAGAATAAAACTGTATAATTTTAAGGTGTCCAATGAGATGACTTGATATATGTATACATTAGGAAATGATTACCACATCAGGTTAGTTAATATATTTATCACCTCACCTAGTTATCATTTTTTTTATGATGAGAGCATTTAATATCAACATTCTTAAAAAAATTCAAGTATACAATACAGTATTGTTTCAGCAAACAATACAGTACATTATTGACCATACCTTAGAGCCCCAGAATTTATTCATCTTATAATTGAAAGTTTGTACACTTTGACCAACTTCCTCCCATTTCCTCCCCTAGCAACCAGCATTCTACTTTCAGTTTCTATAAGTTTGACTTTAGATTGCACACATGAGATTGCAGTATTGTCTCTCTCTGTCTGACTTATTTCATTTAGCATACTGCTCTCAAGACCAAATATTCCTTCTTTTTATGGCCAAATAATATTTCATTACCAATGTATATAACAACATTTGTTAATTCATTTATCTGTTGGTGGACACGTAGGTTGTTTTCACATCATGGATGTTGTGAATAATGCTACAATCAACATGGGAGTATACATCCCTTTGAGATAATGATTTCACTGCCTTCAGATATGTAACCAAATGTGGTATTGCTGCATTATACAGTAGTTCTAGTTTTATTTTTTGATGACCATCCACACTCTTTTCCATAATGACTATACCAATTTAAATTCTCACCAACAGAGCACATGGTTGTCTTTTCTCTGCATTCTCACTGATCTTTGTTATCTCTTATCTATTTGGTAATAGACAGTCTAACAGATGTGAGGTGATATTTCATTGCAGTTTTAATATACATTTCCCTGATAACTAATAATATTGAGCATTTTTAAAGTATCTGTTGGATATTTGTATGTTTTCTTTAGAAAAATATCTATTCAGGTCCTTTGCCTATTTTTAAATCAAGTTATATGTGTGGGGTTTGTGTGTGTGTGTGTGCACACGTGCATGTGTGTGTGTGTGTGCTTGCACATGTGATAGATTTGTATAAGTTACATATATATTTTGGATATTAATCCCTTGTCAGATATATTATTTGCAGATATTTTCTCTCATTACATAGTTTTATTATTATTATTATTTTGATTGTTTCCTGTACTCTGCAGAAGATTTTTTTAATAGTTCAATATTGTTCCACTTATTAATTTTGGCTTTTTTTGCTTTTGCTTTTTGTGTCATCAAAAACATCATTGCCAAGACTAATTCCAAGCAGCTTTTTCTATATGTTTTTTTTCAAAGAGTTTTATGGCTGCAGATCTTACATTTAAATCTTTAATCCATTTTGAGTTAATTTTTGTAAGTGACGTGAGATAGGGGCCCCATTTTATTTTCTTGCATATGATTATCCAGCTTTTTCAACACCATTTTTTGAAGAGACTATCCTTTTCCCATTGTGTATTCTTGGCACTCTTGTCAAATATTTGTTGACTATACAGGTGTGGGTTTATTTCTGGGCTCTCAATACTATTCCATTCATCAATTGTTTTTATGCCAATAACATAATGTGTCAATTATTATAGTTTTTGTAAAACAGTTTGAAATCAGGAAGTATGGTGCCTCCAGATTTGTTCTTCTTGATCAAGATTACTTTGGCTATTTGGAGTCTTTTGTGATTCCATAAGCATTTTAGGATTGTTTTTTTCTATTTCTTTGAAAAATACTATTGGAATATTGATAGTGATTCCATTAAATCTGCAGACCACTTTGGGTAGTATGGATTTTTTGACAATGTTGATTACTCTGATCTATGAACATGGTATATCTTTTCATTTATTTGTGTCTCCTTCAGTTGCTTTTATTAATATCTTATGGTCTTCAGTGTACAGATCTTTTACTTCTTTAAATTTATTCCTACATGTTTTTTTATGTTATTTCAAATTGGATTATTTTTTCATTTCATTTTTAGATAGTGATTTGTTAGTTTAACTAATTTATTCTATGTTTAATTTATATCCTGAAACTTTATTGAATTCATGTATTAGTTCTAACAGTTCTTTTGGTGCTGTCTAGAATTTTCTGTGTATTAGATCATGTTATCTGTATACAGAGACAATTTTAAATTTTCTTTCTTATTTGCATGACTTTGCATCTTTTTCTTGCCTAATTACTCTGTCTAGAATTTCCAGTACTGTGTCAAATGGAAGTGAAGAGAGTGGTAACCTTTGTTTTATTACTGATATTTGAGAAAAAGCTTTTGGCTTTTCATCATTGTATATGATACTATTAATAACTCTGGGCTTGTCATATATAACCTATATTATGTTGAGGTACATTCTTTCTATACCAAATTTTTGAGAGCTTTTATTGCATCACAAAAGGTTGTTGAATTTTGTCAAATGCTTTTTCTGCATCTATTAAAATGACCAAATGATTTTGATTCTTTGTTATTGTGGTGTATAATATTTATTGATTTGGATACACTGAATTGTTCCTGCATTTTGATAGTGATGTTTAACCCTTTTCACGTGATATTACATTTGGTTTGTTAGTATTTTTGCATCTATATGCATTAGGGATATTGTATCATAATTTTTTTCTTTTCTAGTGTCCTTATCTGGCTTTGATACTAGGGTAATGCTAGCCTCATTAATGAGTTTGAAGTGGACCCTCCTCTTCTATATTTTAGAAAAGTTTGAGAAGGATTGGTTTTTAACACTTCTTTAAGTGTCGTGGTAGAAATTATCAGCGAAGTCATCTGGCCCTGGACTTTTCTTTGTTGGAGCTTTTTTTTTTAATTTTGATTGAATCCTTACTCATTTTTGGTCTGTTCAGATTTTCTATTTCTTCATGCTTTAGTCTTAGTATGTTGTATGTTTGTAGGAAATTGCCATTTATTCTAGGTTATCCAATTTGTTAGGTATTAATTGTTTGCAGTGCTCTCTTAAGAGCATTTTTATTTCTTCAGTATAAGTTATAATTTGTTCTTTCACCTATAATTGTATTTAATTTTCTTTTTGTGTTTTCTTGGTTAGTTAAATGTTTGTCAATTCTGTTTTCCCTTTTAAATATTATTAATTTTATTAATTGTTTTTATTGTTTTCTAGTCTCAATTTAATTAATTCATATATGATATTTATTTTTCCTTTCTTCTGTTGGCTTTGGGCTTAATTTGTTATTGTTTTTCAAGTTCTCTGATGTATTAAGTTAGGTTGTTTATTTGAGATGTTTTATTTTTCGTAATTGAGGCATTGATTGCTACAAGCTTTCCTCTTAGAATTGCCTTTGCTGCATCTCATACATTTTGGTAAGTTGTGTTCCCATTTTCACTGGGCTCAAGATTGTTTTAAGAATTTTTCTTTTGATTTCTTCTTTTACCTATTAGTTGTTCATGAGTCTGTTGTGTAATTACCACATATTTGTGAATTTTCCAATTTTCCTACTGTTATTTATTTTTAGTTTCATACCATTGTGGTCAGGAAAGATACTTGGTATAATTTAAATCTTTTTAAATTTGTTAAAACTTATTTTGTGGCCTAACATTTAATCTATCCTAAAGAATATTCCATGTGTATTTGAAAAGAATGTGTTTTCTGCTGTTGCTGGATGGATATTCTATATATATGTTTCAATTATTCGATCTATAATTTTGTTCAAATCTGCTGCTTACTTACTGATTTTCCATCTGTGTAATATTTGCATTGTTGATATCGGGTACAGATGTTGCCTCTTATTATTGTATTGCTGTATATTTTTGCTTTCATTTCTTGTTAGTATTTGCTACATATGTTTAGATGCTTCGATGTTTGGTGCCTAAATATTTATAATTCCTGTATCTCTGATGAATTGACCCTTTTATTATGAAATAATGATCTTCTTTTTCTTTTGTAACTGCTTTTGTCTTAAATACCATTTTGTCTGATATAAGTATAGCCACTCTGGATTTCTTTTACTTAACATTTGCATGAAATATCTTTTTCAAGCCTTTAACTTTCATCCTACATGTGTCTGTAAAGCTAAAGTGAATGTTTTATAGCCAGTAAATGATTGGATCTTGGTTTTTGAATCCATTTAGCCACTGTATGTCTTTTGATTGGGAAATTAATCTATTGATACACAGATTAATTAACTTACTATTTGACACTTTTAAAATTTTCTGTTTTGTAATTGCTTTGTTTCTTTCTTCCTCTCTTGCTCTCTTCCTTTGTAATTTGATTGATTTTGTGGCAGTATACTTTGATTCTTTTCTCTTAATATTTCCTGTAACTAATACAGGTTTTTCCATTGTAGTTGCTATGAGGCTTACACAAAATAGTGATTTGTATAACATTGTATTTTAGGTTGACAACTTCACTTTGCATATAAAAACTATACTTTTGCTTCTCCCTCTCACAATATTTTAGGTAACTAATGTTATCATTACATATTATTTATTGTATATTATTAGCTAATTACTGTAGTTATTTTTAATGTTTTTCTTTTAACTTTTATACCTGAGTTGAAAGGGAGTTATACATCATTAATACAATATTCGGTAATACTGACGTTGTCATATATTTACATTTGCTTATAAATTTTATACATTCATAATTTCTTATGTTGTTTATTAGTGTTATTTCATTTCTACTTCAAGAACTTCTTTTAGCATTTTTTATAAGGCATGTCTAGGAGTGACAAACTCCTTCACTTTTGTTTGGGTAGTATTTATTAATTCTTCATTTCTGAAGGACAGCTTTGATACATATGGTGATTTTGATTGATAGTATTAGGTGTTTGATTGATAGTATTAGGTGTTTTTGTTCAATAATTTGAATATATCATCTTATCCTTTCCTGGCCTACAAGATTTCTATTGAAAAATCCACATGTAGTCTAAGGGGAGGTTTCTTTGTAGGTGACACATCACTTTCCTATTTCTACTTTCAATAGTCTCTATTTCTCTTTGACTTTTGATTTTTTTGTTTGTTTGTTTTATGTTTTTTGAGGCAGAGTCTTGCTCTGTTGCCCAGGTTAGAGTGCAATGGCCTCATCATGGCTCACTGCAACCTCCAACTCCTGGGTTCAAGCAACTCTCCTCTCTCAGCCTCTCAAGTAGCTGAGACTACAAGCATGTGCCACCGTGCCTGGCTAATTTCTTCTATTTTTAGTAGAGATGCTGTTGATGTTTCACTTTTGCTCAAAGTTGTTCTTGAACTCCTGACCTCCAGTGATCCTCTCACCTTGGTCTCCCAGAGTACTAGGATTACAGACATGAGCCACCACACCTGGCTGAGTTTTGACAATTTAATTATGTCTTAGTGTAGACTTGTTTTAATTCAACATATTTGGAAACTTTTGGGTCTCATGAATCTGAATATCCATTGCTCTCTCCAAATCTTTTAGGTTTTTCACTCATTAGTTCTTTAAATAGACAGTCTGTTTCTTTCTTCTCTGAGATTTTAACAATATATACATTGCTTCACTTGACAGTGTTTCATAAGATGTATAAGTTTTCTTTATATTCTTTTTCTATTTGTTCTTCTTACTGGATAATAATTTACCAAATGATTTGTCTTTGAATTCACTGATTCTTCTACTTGATCAAGTCTGTTATTTCAGCACTTAAATGAATTTTACAATTCAGTCATTTTATTCTTCACCTCTAGGATTTCTTTTTTATGGTTTTTATTTCTTTGTCACATTGCTCATTTGTATATGAATTGCTTTCATCATCTCATGTAATTTTCTATCCATGTTTTAGTCTAGTTCACTAAACTTATTTAAGAATAGTCTTCTCAATTCTTAGTAAACAAATGTTCATTTCTTGATTGTCAGTTATTGGAGCTTTATTAGTTTCCTCTTATGGTATTATGTTTTTCTGATTCTTCATGATTATATCCTTGCATTGTTGTCTTCCCATTTGGGAAGGCAACCATCTTTCCAGACTTTATAGCTTCATTTTGACAGGAAAAGATTACTAGTCAATTCATCCTGGGAATCTAACTGTGCCATCTTGTAACATCTGTGGCTAGGCAAATCTCTCCATTAATTTCTCCAGCTGGGCAGGGCTGCTGCCTATGCTCCATGATCAAATGTGTTCACTGACTGAGCTCCATATTTAGGGGAAACCACTTTCTAGGCTCCATGGTTGCTTCTGGTTGTGTAGGAGTACTGCCTATGCTTTCAAGTCAGGCAGCCTGTTGGCTGAACACAAGCAAGTAAGCCACAGGCTGGGCCCTGAAATTTCCCCTGGTCTAGTTAGATCTTAAGCTGTTCCCTCTGGCCAGGTAGTGATGCTGCCTGGACTCCATATATTGTCAGGACTGAAGGTTTGGCTATGAACTTGGTTGTAACATCAGACTGAGCTCCATAGTTGGATGGAACCTCAGACTAGAGTCTATGATTGAGCAATGCTGTCGAGTATTAATAGTTAGTAGGGATTGCTGTCTTGATTTCTACTCAGCGTGGTTTGCTGGCTATGCTTCATATTCCGGTGGGCTTGTGCTCTGGGCTCCCTTCTCAGGTGAGCTGCAGGCTCTTCCATAGTTGGATGGAATTCCTGGCTGGGCTCTGTGACTAGGCAAAGCTGAAGGGTGTGCTCTGTGGTCTGCAGGCTAGCTAGCCTTGAGGAGCTACAAGCTATATTCTATGACTGAGTGAAGAGAGTGTATGGACTCCCTGCCCAGGCAGAATTATAAGCTTTGCTCAGCAATTGAATGGGGCTGTGGGCTGGTCTCTACAATTGATAGAGAATATAGTCTAGGCTCTGCAGTCAGGCCAGGTTGCTAGCTGAGTTCTTTGATTGTGTGGGCCCAGGCTTTTCCCCATAGTTAAACAGAGTGATTGGCTTGGTTTTCTGCCTGAGTAGGGCTATTTACTAGGTTCTCTGGTTGGGTGGGGTCACTGTTCAGGCTCTTAGTGAGGAGGGGCTTGAGGATCTACTTTACAACTAGGGGGGTTACAAGATTAGCTCTCTGCCTCAGTCAGGCCTTAGACTGGGCTCTACAACTCAGGCCATACTGATGGTTAGGGAACCAAGCTGGGAAGAACTGTTGAGTATGATTCCTGATATGACAGTGCCACCAACTTAGCCATATTTGTGTGGATGAAGCCCCTGATTGGTTTCTATGTTGAGGCATTGCTTCCAGCAAGAACATGATACCACCACCAAGACTCAGTGCTGGTTAATGTAAGCCCTGTCCCTCTACTTTGTTCCTAGCTGAACTGAAGTAGTCTAGTCCTGCTGATTCCCATAGTCTTCCCTTCAAGGAAAGGCAGAAGTAGGCCTCTCAGAAAGTGCCTCAGAATGCTGGAGCAGCTGGATATCTTTCTTGGGCTTTCTTTTTCCTACTGGAAAAATTGTGGGCCCAAGGGAACCTTCTCAGTGTGGTGCTGTGCTGCTCTGAGGGCAGGGCAATGTGAATAAAGTGAAATTGCTCCTCTGATACTTCTTATATGGCTTTTCTTAGTTTTTGTGGTCCAAGAGAGTGCTTCTGCCTCACCCTATTTACTGGGAATTTCACATAGGCCTTTTTTGTCTGTGGATAGTTGCTAAATAAACTCTCTGTGAGGTAGACCAAAACCGGGGACCTCCTATTCTATCATCTTGCTGACATCACTATGCTCTAATGGAAATGCTTCTGAAACTTCTCCAATTTGTAGTTTTTGTTAGGATCTTTGTCATTCAACTAGGAATTCTCTCAAGCAGACATGCAGACTGTTTAATGGCATTCAATGAATCGCAGAATAAATTTAGCCTTTATTGATGATCCATTTTACTTGCTTCTAAGACAAGAGAAGATCCAAATTACAGTTTTTTGCTTTTTTAACCTAATGTCTCTTGATCTGTGACCTTCAAGTTATTATTGCCTATAGTCTGGCTTTCAGTTGTTATATCCAACTATTAGTCCTGTAAGCTTTGGAGCAAATAAGAGAGGGATGTTCCTGCAGCTGTGTCAAGATCTCCACAAGGTGATGGGAAAGACTGAAGACAGAAGCTGAGGTAGGTGTGCCTGCTCCCCACTCATGCTGCCACTTCCCAGGGCTGAAAGTGCCTGTGAGTCTGTGTCCTCAGGATTACAGAGCCCAGAGCACAGCACCCACCCCTGTTGCAGAGGCTTAGTGCTGAGACATGGCTGGTTGAGGTGGTGAGACTGGATTCTACAAGTGCAAAAGCTGCTGAGCAATATTGTCTGCATTAAGCCCTTATTTGTATGAAATAAATAAATAAAAGAGTATAGTGGTAAAAACTGCATGTATTTGCTTATGCTCACAAGATATAAATAATCAGAAGTCAATGAATATATTTACTTACATTGTATGGTTGGGCCTAAGTCAGAAAAGTAAAGATGAAAGATACTACTCTAAATACTGTATACCTGTTAGTATGGTTTTGAATTTTAAAATCATATTATAGTTTACATAGTAAAATAAATTAATCAACAAGGATGGGAGGAAAAGAAAGAAAAATCTTACACTGAATACCAATAAAAATAGTTGAATATGATTTTACATAAATTTTTAACATAAGCACAGCAATTCTTTTAAAAAAAGAATTAACTAAGGAAATTAAATAAATTTTTATAATACTATTTTAACTATGTTCTTAATGGTATATATATTAGAGGGAAAAACAGAATAACTGAAAAGACATTTTGCATATCACTTAGTAATGTTGTTTTTGCAATAGTGTTACAATTCTGAAACTATTTTCTGCCAATTATAGTATTGAGCAAATGAGCAATATACTGATGCCTTGAAGAATTAGATATTTGCAGGTGAGAGAAACAGGATGCAAATATAAAATGAGGAAAGATAAAAAGAACTTTATAGCTTTGGATTGGAATAAGTATAATTAACTAAAAATAACATAATATGATATAATTTATATGCTGTTCTATAATCTATATCCTAAGAATGGAAGAGAAAAAAAATAGCATCTAGATCTTGATTTCTAAATATTATGCTCCATAAGGAGAAACCAGATCTCTTAGAGAAATGTCATATTCTAGACTGATATCGGGAAGTATAAAAGGCACATACACAAAATTGTTCTGCTAGTAAGTGTTTAAGAAAGAGGAGATGTTTATAGAACACTGAAGCTACCTTTGTTTCCCATTGGCCATAATTTGTAAATATAGGTGGAGTACATAAGAATGTTCTTTTTATTATTTTTGCAATTGTCTGTGTATCTGAAAATTTTTCAGATAAAAACATTGAAAAACTATAAAAATTCTTAATGAGTAAAGACCATTTTCTTTTCTTTCTTTTTCTTAGCGAATTATGGGGGTACAAGTGTTAAGGTAAAGTATATTGCCTATCCCCCCCTTCGAATACCCATCCCTTCCACCCCCCTCCCACCTGCCCAACACTGGATAAATGTTATTCCTGTATGTCCACTTAGGTGTTGATCTGTTAATACCAATTTGCTGGTGAGTACATGTGGTGCTTGTTTTTCCATTCTGGAGATACTTCACTTAGTAGAATGGCTTCCAGACCATTTTCATTGACTGATTTATGTTATGTTTACTATGTTTTTCTCAAAGTTATCTTTCTACTACTTTTTATATTTTCATGGTATTTTTATCTAATATTTCAATTTTTGCTCTACTGTTAGCTTTATAGTAATATGTTTTATACTGCTTGTACTGCATTGTATCCTTACTTAAACTTCTAATATTGGATTTTTGTAATATAATTAGACTTTCTTCTTAACTATGCAAAAATAATTTGAGTTTTTTTGACTTCCTGTATTCTCCCTTCTTCCCTTTCCTCTTTTTAGTTGTTATATTTGTAATTTGTAAAAATATATATTTTTAGATTATTCTCTTACACATTTAACCAGTTCCATTTTTGCATTAAACTAAAACAATTAAATATGTTCACGGTCAACATCACATTTTTTGCTTGTTTTCTCAGCCATTAATGGAGTGCTTAAAGCATATCCTCTAGTATAGTCAAATGACTATACTAGAATTCAAGACTGTAGATCTTCTTTAGCTAGTAAATGTTTAAAACTTTCTATAAGGCTGATACTTATAGTTTGTAACCACATAGTGATATCTCCAGCTTTGTCTTTTTTCCCATTATTACCTTGACTATTGAATTTATTTTGTGGTTCCACGTGAATTGTTACTTCCATGAAAAATGACATTATAATTTGATAAGAATTTTATTGAATCTGTAGATTATTTTGAATAATATATATATATTAACAATACGAATTCTTTCAGTCCCTGAAAATGGGATCTTTTATTTATTTGTATCTTCTTCAATATCATTAATGAATATCTTATAGTTTTCAGAGTATAAGTCTTTCATCTCCTTACTTAAATTTATTCCTAAGTATTTTATATTTTCTGTAGCTACTGCAAATGGAACTGTTCTCTTGATTTTTTTTCTGATAGGTTTTGTTAGTGTGAAAACTCTATTGATATGTATATGTTTGTTTCTGAGAGAAAAGTAACTAAAGGTACAAATTAATTAAATACTTGCACCTTGCATAACATCTCTTACATGTCCAACTTAAGTCCCCCTGCCCCAAAGAGTTTATCAACTTTACAAATACCATATAATTTACTAACTTTTTAATATTTTCAATGTATATTGGCTATCTCATCATTCAATGTGTCTGCTTTCTCATCATTCCTCCAGAATAGAAAGGATCAGGATTTGCTTTGTACCATGTTGTATCCCAAGCATCCAGATGGATACAGGCTAAATAAATATAAAGTAATGCCTGAATAAATAGTAAAAATAACTCATCTTAGCTGATATATTAAGGCTTTCATTATTTTAAGTGTTATCAAAACCTATTAGTATTAATATTAATATTAATAATTAAATATTAATATAAAATGTATGCACATACTTTTGTTAAAGATGGGGAATATATTTCAAACAAGAAGTTTTTGGCATCATCTTTTTTCTTACATTAGTTAAACAAACAAAAATATTCTCCTTAAAAGACCTTAAAAGAGACATTAAGGTTACATTTTATCTTGCAAGTAGCTATACCTGTGCTTCATCATTGTTTTATTTTTCTTCTTTTCTGTTAAGCGCACTAAAATGCTGAGACATGTATTATTCACCAAACTCAGAAACACATTCAAGGTAATCTTGAACATTCTCTCCAAACTGAATAGAATGTTACACTCTCAATAGATTTCATAGTTTTCAATTTTCCTTCACAAATCCTAAGTAATCTCCATTTCTCAAAGCCTAATGTATTTCAATGTATGCCATCTGTAACTCAATTTCTCCTTCTTCAAAATTGCTGAAGTCTACTTAAATCCCGATATCTTTGCAATTGCTGGAAATTTTTCTTCAATCATGCTATCATTTTAAGCCCACAATTTCAACCTGGAAAGGATAATATATTGTAGCCAAAATATGCTGTGACTTCTGCCTCTGTTGTAATTCTGTTTTAGAGTCTGTTTGTTCCCCTTTTTATTTCTATTTTAATTGAATCAACTACATGAAATAAGTGAGAGGCCATAGGAAAAAAATCTTTTAAATTTCTAAGTATCTAAAACTACAATCTACATTGAGCTTTTGATACAGTATGCCTCCTAATTCTTATTTTTTGAGTATAATTAAGAAAATTAAACTAAATAATGGAAGAATCCTGAGGGATAGGAACAACTAAAATTTTCATATTTTCACAATCTCATATACAAATAAAATTATTTTTAACCCTTATGAGAAGCAAGGTTATCATTTCTAATAAATCTTAGTGTGTATTTTGAATATTGATTTAGCCTAAAATGAACTGTTTTCACAATTTTATTATTTAAGTATAAGAAAAAAACATTTCTTTTTTGTTTTGCTACCTGGTCCCTTCTGCTAAACTACTTTGAACTACTCTTAATGAAGAGGATAAACCCTTCAAAAATATACTAATAATGAATTGAGTAAAAGTTATTTACAGTAGTAGCAAGTCACATAAAAAACAGTATTCACATCATATTAATGCATTAACACAAAGATGAATTTAATACATGTGAATGAAAGCCAAACTTTTCAAGATAAACAACTGTGTAAAATCAAATTCTCTTTGATTATTCACAATTTTGAAGAAAAGCACAGGACATCTTTAAAATACCTTACTTTTTGAAAACCAGAACATTCACCTCAAAACTGAGCACTTAGACATCTTAATGACAATATCATTTGTTGATAACTAAAAATAATTTAATATAAAAATTTCACAGAAAACTGATAATCCTTAGAACCTCTAGTTTTATTAAAGTAACTGCATCCTCTAAACAAGTATCTATAAAACTGAACATCTATATGGAGAAAGTAGTTGCAATTATAAACTGTACTATTTAACATTGTTTGGCTACAGCATAAATGACATATATTCTACTCCAGCAGCTGACAAAATCCTTGCTTATTCTTCTCATATAACAAGATGTTCATCTTGAAGTAGGTGGTCCAGAGCTGGTGGGAGACATCTCAGTGTTGGAAATATTTCAGCCTACCATTTCTTTTGGCTACAACATTATTAACAGTGCCATTTATTGCTACTGCATTGGGATGGTTGCTGCAGCTGCAGCTTCTTATTTCATCTGGTAAAATGTAAAATGCTAAAATTTAAAGAAAAAAAAGCCTTTGGCTTTTTATTCCCAAGAAAATTAAAACAACAAAATTAGGCAATGACAATGATGACCATATCTTGAAAGCCTCACAAAGGATTGCCCTCTAACTTACTTACCATATTGGGTCATGTGATCACCATCAGGTGAAAGAGGTTAGGGGAAATGAAGAAAGATGAAAGTGAAAATTGATGCAGCTGCACTCTGGCTGCAGTGAGAGATTGACTCTCTTGGGTAGTAACTGAGGGCTGGGCAGTAGTAGCAGGGCATCTAGCTCTGCCTTCTTATGTTGGCTGATGACTTGAGAAATCTGGTTGTAATATAACTCATAGTAAACACTTATGCCACATTTTTGTAATTGGGAAAATATTGGCTCCCAGGTTTTCTTAGAGTTATCCCAGCAACTTTTACCTCTTGCTGGAATCTAATACCTGGACTGAGCTGATTACAGCTTCTCCCCAACAGGAAATTGTGAGATTTGAAAAGGAAAAGAAAGGGAAAACAGATAACCTAGTGGTCTACCAAGTGGTTGGCAGCTTTCTCAATGCCTGGCTACTCTCACCTGAGGCTTGACAGTGAGTGGCAGGGTCTGCCTCAGGGCTTCTGGAATTTCTCTGGATCCAGCTGGGTTGGGGCACTCTCTAAACCAGTTGTGTGTTGTTAACATCAGGGATGGCACAGAATGGTTGTTTCTTCACAGAGGGTGGATTATTTCTCCATAGAGCATCTCAACCAAATCACTAACAATCACTGTCATAAATTCATATAAAATATCTAAACAAGGGAAATAAATTTACTATATGCAAATCAATGTTTGCCACAAATAGTACTTTTTTTCTTGCCAAAACTGTATGTCCTAAATATCAGAGATATAATTTGATATATAGCTATTGTATCTATTTTATTGATTATATTTAAGTTTTTTATACCCTTATAAAATTTTTAATTTTAATTTGATGTTTTGTACTGATTTCCTAGTATTAATGTGTTTCTCTATATGTAGCATTCCATCTTTTGTAGCTTTTGTTTTATGGATATAATTTCAGTGTAATTTCATCCATAAATATTGGTGAATATTTCTCCTTCATTGTGGTTTATGGCTTTTAGCATTAAAATAAACTTTTCCTTTCACATTTAATGATTTTTCTACTTGAATTATACTTTTTAAAATATCAAGATCACTATGCCTACTTTTGTTCTTGTTTCCATATTTTGGGATGCTTTAATTGGCTATGCTTTGGCTATGCTTTAATTTCAGCATTTTTTATTAATTTTGATTTATGTCTTTTATACAGATCATAGCTACATCTTGCTTCATGAACCAGAATGGAAATCTTTTTCTTTTTTTCAGTTGTACATTAAGAAAATTTATTTCCATTGAGATAATTGATATATTTGGTCTCTGTTCCATCATGATATTTTATAATTACATGTGTGTATGTGTGCACACTATGTTTTTTGATGAGATGTGTATTATTTTCTCTTTTACAAAAATAAATTTATTTTTAATTGTTTTTGTATTTTTTCCAGTTATTTCTGTGATTATACCTTAAGATCCTAAGTTATATGCTTAGTTTTTAAGTAATTTGTTATTTTAAACAATGCACTTTAACTCCCAATATATAGGCTATACGAAAAATCAAAGTGATTATTCTCCTTGCCATTTTCCTTTTCATTATTCTTTTTTTATTTGCATTACTTTGTCACAACAGATACATGTGTACATTAGTCTTCCACACTTATCACAACCTTTTATTTCATCTGAGATATGTCAATATATAAATATTTAAATGCTAACCTATAGTTCTTCTACTAAAGTTTTGCCAGTCCTGTCTTGGTTGGAGGAAGATTGTTTTGTAAAATACTCCTTAAGAAAGTCTTAAGGATACAGAATTCACTAAGCTCTTGCATGTTTGAGATTTGATTTTCTTGATACTTGAAGTTCATTTTAGCTAACAAAATTACCAAATGTCTAACAAAGCCTTTATTTTTGAGTGCACATTTCAGAATGTAACTTGTCTACTAATATTTCTATAGGATTGTTTTTCTTGTTTTTCTTTTTCAATTTACAATCAGTGAATATTTGGATCATTAACATTTTGTTTGTTTTTGTGCAAGGACTATGGTCATTTTAAGGTCATTTTATTAATAAGATCATTTTATTAAGGTCATTAAGGTCATTTTATTAATAAAAACATAGCATTATTAGAGTTGATATAGTTATCTCAAATTTCTATACAAGAGAAGAACAAATACCATAATTATTTGCATTAAGAATCATTTTGTGAGTTTTCTGAAAAAGTATTTAGCACATGATATTATAATAAAAAGAACTATATATCTTTTTATAAGTTAACAAAATACAATGATAAATTTTATTCCAATTATGTCTTATAAAATTGCACTGAGTTGTGTTCTTCAATTTTTATCTATCTAAATGATATTTCCCATTACTTCTCTGAGCTTGTATTTATAACATTCTATTGGAAAAAATAATATCAGTTTACAAGTATGAAATATCTACTTGAGTACAAAATATCTGTCTATACTATGTATAATACTTGAGATATCATATCCATTGAGTGCACAATATCTACTTTTTTGTTACCTGATTGATGCCAAGGTAAATGTTGAGAGTGTGTCCCTGTATTTGTATGTATTTAGCCATTCGTTCTGCCATCCTAAATATTCAATATTATACACTATCAGCCATGATTTGGCTCACACTATGGAATCAATTGACATTTTACAGTTCAATTCATAGATTGTAGAAAGTGCAGTAAACCGTAATATAAAATAAATCTCATAAATATATTCTGTGAATTTAGATTTTATGGCATATATATGAAGAGGAAGTTTATTTATAGAAAAATAGGCATCACAGACTTGATTTTAAGCGTGACACAGAGTTTTCCTTCATGTTAACTTCAATATAACATTCTCAGAGGATCTCATACTGCCAAACAAATATATTAAATAAATACTCAATGAAATTATGATTTGCTCTACTGGTTTTGTAAATATACTATTGTGCCTTGCTAAAAGGTTTGTGAAGATCAGTAAAAGCTAATATTGCAAAATGTAAAATCAAGTGCATAACTAGCTAAACAAAATCCCTTACAAGAGTATATTAATTTATTTAAGAAGCATAGATTATGAGATTGTTTGTTTTATCATAAAAAATGGCAATTTGAAAATTGTCCTAGTAAAGAATGAAAGGCTATCTTTAGTTGTTTTAGTTTTTCCCAAAGGAGGAAAAAAGGCATGATGTAAATTGAAAATGGTGGCAAATCAAAGCTAAATAGCTTAAGAACACAGGCCTAAGGTGTAACAATTAGGCACAATTCATTATTGTTTAAAATTGGTCACTCTGCCAAGATATTATACTCCAGTGAATTCAGTGTATTTCATTATATTAGGCCCAGAAGCCTATTTCATCATCTTATTGTTTGATTTTAAAATATGCTAGTATTATATATTTCAACCTTCCAAATTTTCCATTTTCTATAAGTTAATATTACATTCTTATGTAAAACCATGCTCCCAAGAATAAGCCAAATGAAAATATAGTACATCATATTAAAATGTTAAAATATGATTTAAATACTTACTTTGTTGGTTGGGGAAACTTTAATAAATAGATGTAAATATATATGTGTCTATTAAAGTTATCTCTTTACTATATATTATATCAAAGAAATAAATATATATAATATAAATATGTATATAAAATCTGTCATAGAAAGCTACTCCATTATACCAAATATTTACATATTCAAACTCATTTAATTCTCTTAAAAACTTCTTTATTATTATATGAGGCCAAATTATGCCCCCTCCAAGATAGCCATATCCCAGCCCCTAGAGCCTGTGATTATATGACCTTACATGTCAAGTGAGACTTTACAGATGTACCTAAATTAAGAATCTTGTGTTAGGGGAGATTATGCAAGCTGTACAAATGTAATTACAAAGGTACTTATTGAGGGGGCAAGAGAGTGAAAGTCAGACAAAGAGATGTTAATGTGATGACAGGAGGAGAGCAGGAGCAGAGTATGGGGAGGGGAGGGGAAGAGAGAGAGAGATGTAATGTTCTATTGCTGGTCTTGAAGAAGATGGAAGAGGCCTTAAGTTGAGGAATGCAGGTGGCCTTTAGAAAGTGGAAAAGGCAAGAAAATGGCGTCTATCCTAGGGCCTCCAGAGGAATGAAACCCTGACAACACTTTGATTTTATTACTTCTGACCTCCAGAACTGTAACATGATTTGTGTTGTACTCCACTAAATTTACAGCAATTTGTTAGAGCAGCAAGAGAGGATCAATGCACTTATCTATTTAAAATCATTTTTTAAAAAGTTTAATTAAGTTGTGTAACTTGTCAAAGATATCACAGTTAATAAGTGATAAAAGTAGAAATCTATGCTGGGTATTTCTTTAAGCCATAATCCTTCCATGGACTCCTAATTTTAAAGAAGTACTACTATTAATAGTTGTTTTTCTAAAACATGAATCTTAAAACATGCTGCAAGGAAAAAAAATAGAAATAACCACACTTCAGTCAAAATATTAAGGGAGTACAGAAGTTTTTGGTACATGGATACCATTTATGTTTAAGTCAGGGCTTTTAGTGTGCAAATCACCTGAATAGTCAAATCCTCTCTCTTCCTTCCTTCCCCACCTGTGGATGCCTCCCCGAGGTACCTTATAATCTTGTGGAGTGGTTGCCCTGTCATCTTCTCCTTACCTCTGAGTGTTCCCCATCACTTCCCTGGTGATTTACAATGCTCTTTCCAAGAAGGTGTATCCTTAGGTGGGCATCCACTTGCAACTTTCTATCCTGTCCTTGAGAGTAGTGTGTGGGGGCTGCTTCTAGTCCACCATCTTGCCCTTCCGCCTTCATACTTATTGAATTGCAACTTTTTATATGATGAAGAATCTATGACTATTGAGCATCTAATATATGACATGCACTGTGCTATGTGCTTGGGATATAAGAGAGATTAAGCAGATAAAGTACCTAACCTAATGAAGTGACTATGCCTCTTCTGAATAGTTTTTTCACTTGGACAATAGGGCACAGAAGGAAAAGTTTTAATTGCAACAAGAAGGAATAAACACAACTTATAGTTTTACTTTTGCAGAAGCCTTAGTTTTCCAAAAAGAAAGTAATGATAAATATATGCACATGATGAACTGGTTTATCTTTTTAAGGCTTGCTTAACCTAAAATATTTATATGCACTATCAATATACAAAGCTATATTCTTTGAAAAAATGCAATTCATTGGAATTACCTTCCAACTAGAAAGAATATATAGTTTTTAACAAATTATAAGTCTATACATCATTTAGCCTTTAGATTTATTTTATACACTTTTAAGTAAATGGAAAGATTAAAATAGATGAACTTCATTCCCACAGTTTGATACATGCTGCTGTGTTCAAAATGTTTACCTATAGTTAGAACTACTACAAACGTATTTTCAAGCAATTGTTCAACTATAGAAGGAAAAAAAGAGGGAGGAGATATTTCTTTGATGAAAATTCTTTCTCTTTATTCTTGATGACAGATCTATGTGACACGAATAAAAATTAAATGGATTTCAGTAAAAAATTATTTATATCAATGCTCCCCAAATATATCAGAGTGACAAAGCCAAACATTACTCTTTCCACCTCTCATCATTTTATGATTTTTCTAGTAAATGGATAAGCACACCAAAGAGAATTAGATCACTTGATGAGAAAACAAATCAATGTCATCAATGGAAAAGTGACTAAATACATGATCAAATTATTGACTGTTGATGTTCCAATTATTTAGAACATTTTCAAGGTATTGTTTATATCAGGTCAGATTTCATATGTAAAATAAATTTTTATTTACCTTTAAATGAAAAATTATCAAAAATTATAAATGGTGATGACTTTTTATTTTTACCATACATAAATTTGTTCAATATCCTTTAATGTTATTGTTTATTCAGAAACTATTCACAGAAAATATATATTTTCCAATGAAGCAAATCTCAGTTTTTCTAAAAATTTAGGCTTGAAAGTACGATTTTTCTTTTGAAAATATTTTTTGTTATCACCCACCCAACCACCTGTGAAGAATGAAGAGATCAATAGGATTGAATACATTACTGTAAGTATAATTTTCAACTCTTCAAATTATGGGATTTATTACTCTAAGCAGTAATAAGTTATTATTAATCTTATAAAGATCAGTAAAGTCCCAAACGAGATCATTTCTTAAAACATATATGTCATGTTTTCTACAGAAATAGTATCTGAAAGTTAATAATATTCTCTTCTTTATGTATAATGCATTAGCACCCTATGTATAGGATTAAAAATCTGCCTACAGATAAAAATTCAGCCCCTTGTCAAATTTTTATTGGATCCTACAGTGTTCTAAATATATGAAATTTTGTATTAGCATATCCAAATCTGTGCCCTTTTTATAATTAATACATTTTATTTATTAGAGCAGTTTTAGGTTTACAATAAAATTCAGCAGAAAAGTACAGAGCTCCCACATACCAAACTTGATTACTTGATTACTTTAAGTTCATAGTCAGTCTTTAAGTAGTGTCAGTCTTCTAACTTTATTATTCTTCAGTGTTGACTTGCTAGTCTGAGTATTCTGCCTCCTATATAAACTGAAATCAGTTTGTCAATGTTCACAAAATAACCTGTTAAATATTGATGGGGATAGTGTTAAATCTATAAATTAAGTTGAGAAACGCTGGCATCTTGACACTCCTGAGCTTTACTATGCATGAACATGGAATATCTCTCCATTTATTCTTGATATCTTTCATCAGAGTGTTGTAGTTCTTCCCATATGATCTTGAACATATTTGGTTAATAGCTAAGTAATTTACGTTTGAGGTGCCAATTTTAAATGGTAATATGTTTTTAAATTTAAATTTTATTTTTTCATTGCTGGTATATAGAAAATAAATTGTCTTTTGTATATTAACCTTATATCCTATGACCTTGCTATAACTGCTTATTAGTTTAAGGAAGTTTTTTTTTTTTTTGGTCAATTCTTTCAGATTTTTTTTTTTTTACAAAGATAATCATGTTCTCTGCAAACAAAGATGGTTTTATTTCTTCCTTCCCAGTCTGTATAGAATTTATTTCCTTTTTTTAAATTACATAAACTAGCACTTTTAAGATGATGTTGAAAAGCAGTGGTGAGAGGAGACACATTTATCTTATTCCTTATTTTGTGGGAAAGGTTTAAGTTTCTCATTACTAAGTACAATGTTCATTGTAAGTTTTTTGGTAGATGTTCTTTATGTAGTTGAGCTATTTCATATTTGTATTATTAATGGGTGTCGGATTTTGTCAAATGCTTTTCTGAATTTATGTGATTATTATTCTTTAGCCTATGTATGCAATGGATAATATTAATTGACTTTCTAATGTTGAACCAGCCCATATACCTGGGAAAAATTTCATTTGGTCATGATGTATAATTATTTTTATACATTCCTGGATTCAGTTTGCTAAGATTTTTGCACCCATATTCATGAGGTCTGTAGTTTTTTTTTTCTTTTTTTCCCCTTTTTTTCTTTGTAAGTATTTATCTGGTTTTGGTATTAGGGTAATGCTGGCCTCATAAAATAACTTAGAAAGGATTCTCTCTGCTTATATTTTCTGGAAGAGATTGTAGATAATTGATATAATTACTTCCTTAAATGTTTAGTGGAATTCACAAGTGAACCCATCTGGGCATGGTGCTTTTTGTGTTGGACGATTATTCATTATTTATTCCATTTTCTTAATAGATATAGACCTATTCAGATTGTCTATTTCTTTCTGTGTAAGTTTATGCTGTTATTATTTTGAACAAGCTGTTATCTGTTAGATCAACTAAGAATAATAAATGTTTTTATTTTGTCTTTACTTATTCCTTCTTCACTGTTCTTTCTTTCTCCATGTATATCCAAGTTTCTTAGCTGACATTTTGCTTTTCTTCTAAGAATTTATTTTAACACATTTTTTAAGGTAGGCCTATTGTCAACAAATTTCCTCAATTTTGCTTGAGAAATTTCCACTTCTTCATTTTTGAAGAATAGATTTGCAAATAGATTTTTTTTCTATGTGCACAAGAAGAAAAAAAAAACTGTTACTCAGCATCCTAGTTTGTTTTATTTTTATTTTTGTCTATTTTATCCTTCAGGTCTTCACATTCCATAAAAAAATTAAGCCTACTTTTTTGCTGGTCTGCAGCATATATGCAAGTGCTAGTCACATAGTAGGTGATCAAAAATTATTTTTGGAACCAAATATGGAGTTCTATAATCTATATACTTGAAGATAAAAGAAGAACTTGTGTTGTTCTAAGTGATAATGCTAATGAGGTTAAGAGGAAATAAGATAATAATAAGGAAATAAATCTTTAAAGCTAAGGTTTTTAAACTTTATATTAAGAAAATTAGAGGCTGTTGGAGAGATTTAAACAAGTGAGAACTTGTCAAGGTTTCAATTTTTAAATTTCAGTTGGGTGAAAGTAGTAAATAGATTGGGGCATGAAAAGAGGAACAGCAGAGGAAGAGGTTAAGAAGATTTTAACTACAGGGAAAAGAGATGGTGGACACTAGCAATGTAGAAAAGTGGATAAGAGATGCACAGGATTTACAGTAACAGACTTTTGACTGATTAGAAAATTTGGGAAAGGATACTAGAAAAGGAAGAGCCAGGATAATTTCAAAATTATTTAACTATAGACAGAGAAAAGTGCTGACATTAATTCTCTAATTCTCATAGCATGCTAAAAATAGGTGGAGGTGATAGCATGCTCAAAATTCAAATGGGGATGCAGATATAGACACATGACTGAATATATGAGTTGGCTCTCAGTAGAAGGAATTGTGTATAATATCTTCACGTATAGCTAGTATATGAGACTAGCAGAGATCTTCTAAGTGCAAAATGAGAGACAAAATGATCCTTGGACAGAGGCATTTTCTTGAGAACAAAAATAAGTGAGATATTACAGGTAGAAAGAAACCAGCAATGTTGGTATTATTACAGCTACTTTCTGGAAATGGAAGACAGTCAACAAAATAAAGTAGCATTGTCTGGTAAATTAAGATACAGACTGACAAATGGTCATTAAGTTTTAAAATGGGAAGAGGATTGCTGACCTTTGAAGGACCTTTGGAGCTTATGCAGTTAGAAAATGAATATATATGTGATGAGAGTTGAGATAGAAGAAGTAAATAAAGAGTTCAAATGTGAACAATCCACTGCAATTTTAGCTGTGTGGGTAATAAAAGAGAATGGTGTGTCTAACAGAGTCAGAGTGAAAGAAAATTTGTTTCATTTTTTTCTTCCAAAGATTTTCCATGTGAATGTGAGCCACACATGGACATATTTAAATGCTGATAAGAAGGGAAGTGTAAAGATGATGAAAAAGAATGCCTATAAAATCTGAGAAATTTGTATCATATTTAAGAAAGCAGAAATGGAAATGTAAAAGAATACATTAGAACAAAGACAACTGTTACCTGGCAAAAGAAGGTAAGAAGAAATGAGAAGATATCTTTGACTATGGTTGGAAGCTGATCAAATTTTAAAACAGGGCATGAGGGTAGAGATTTTTTTACATGTTTTTCAAGTAGGGGTTGGTTGTTCTCTGATAGTGAGAATTTGTTTATATGTGTGGTGGGAGGGTTCAGTGTTTTGAGGAGAGTAGGAATAGTTGAATTAGACCTTACATATATTCTAAGGATAAACTTACTATGGAAATATTTGAATATTAAGCAGTGTCATTGGGTCTATTTGAGGTATCACATTTAATGTTGTTAATTTTCCTGATTGTGTGATTTTCCTAAACAAGGACTAAAACCCTACATAGTGTCAGATGTAGTAAAAGAAAGCATTTAGAATGACCCAATGTTAACATTTTGCTGGATCAAAAAATCAATAGAAAATGACGCTAAGACATTTCACATATCAGCAAGAATAATTGAAATCATGAATCACATAAACTACAGTATTTGAAAAGAGAAACAAATTGAGAAGGACAAAAATGCAAATAAAAATGGGCTAGAGATACCAATAAGATCAACTGATTACTGTGAAAGGAGAAATAAACCAATTATTCAAGAAAATTTGAAATATGGGAACTTGTGATAAAGAAAGGGAAATAATTGTCTTGTTTTAGATTATTCCAGATGATAAGAGACAAGAATTTGAATGCAAGTAATTTATATGGGTGTTTTGTACAAACAGTCATAGGATTGGAAAATGAGACAAATAAGGGATGGAAAAAAAAAAAAAAGGAAAGTTCTCTAGCAAGTTAATTCTGTGGGCAAATAGAAAGTAACCATAGTGGGAACTTCAGAAGACCATGTAGAACATACCTCATAGTTAACATGCCTAAGAAACAAGGAAGTTGAGTGTCTTTATCTATTCTCTACTGTCATTCTTTGATAAAGTGCTATCACATGGGGAGTTAACTTCTCCATAGTTTAGTTTCTCCCCAATCTTCATGCAAATAGATGCTGGAAGTTGGAAGTCAGTCCACCTTGCATGGAAAAGATAAATGCCAAGAGGATGTGGCAGGTCATCAACAGCATTCGCCAAAAGTATTATCTAGGTCTGGAATGGGTGCCTACAATGCTTATATTAAATGTGTGTTGCCTCTTTTCCTTTCCTGATGTTTTCTTTCTGTAAAACAAAGATCGGCAGCATTAAGTTTGGGCATTAGCCATCGTTTTAACTCACTCAGTTTTAGGGAGATATAATGACTTCTCTTCTTGGTAGATGCATTAAATAATAGGTGTACTTAACTCAGATTTAGGCTTCTTAGGCACCTACCACCCTATAAGGACCAAATTTTTCTTATGCTCCTGTGTGCTATAATGTTTGTAGAGCTTCTGATCTGGCTCTGTATGAGCTGAGCTGGGTACATCTCTCTAAGTCTGTAACTCAGGCCTATTTGGTTTTTATACTCAGCTACATCCTCCAATTTAGCTTTAATTGGTAGCAAAGTTGATAGTTTTGTTCTTTATATTTCCCCTTTGTTTTAATTAATTTAGATTTAAATAGATATTATCATATGTGTCAAGTAGCTACTGTAATTGGACAGCACATGTATAAGGGCTCCTGTAAAGGTCATACAGAAGGAGAAAAGCTTTCAATAATTAATGGTTAAATATAATGTTTGCTGTAATTTTTATTGATGCAATTAATCTGATTAAAAATGTCATACAATTTACAATTATTTAGAGCAGGGTCAGCAAACTATTCTTGTTTTTATAAAATTGTATTAGAACATAGTAATGAATATTTGCATATTGTTTGAGCCATTTTATGCTACAATGACAAAGTTGAGTAGCTGTTGAAACTATGACCTACAATCTTAAAACATTTAAATATCTTGTTCTTCAAAAAAGAATTTGCTGACTCTTAATCTAGAGTTTGTATTATAAATAAATGTTGAATTAGTTTTTATCCTTTATCCATCTAGAAATGTATCTGGGCATTTATTTCACCTACATTTTCAATTTCTTTGGCAAAAAGTAATTGATAATATCCTCTTCCATCTCTGTTTATTTTCAGTAGGACTGGTAGTAATATCCATTTTTTAAATTAATAACAATGAAAATGTGGGTATTCTCTGTTGTCTGTCTGTCTGTCTGTCTCTCTCTCTCTCTTTCTCTCTGTCTCTTTTATTTTTTTCAGTAAACTTTGGCACATCTTTATCAAATGTAGTTGTGTTTTCAAAGACCCAAACTTGGCTTTCTTTTTTTCTATTTATTATCCTTCTATTCTATTTCATTCATTTCTCCTCTAGACATATTTTTTTGCTACTATTTTCTTTGTTTTTAATTTGTTATTCTTTCCTAGACGTCTAAACAGAGTATGTAGATTAATAATTTTCATTTTTTAAAAAATCTTCAAGTATATACATTTAAAGGTCTACATTTAACTCTGAGTATGTATGCATCAGCACATATTATTATATAATCTTTGCCATTCAGATTACTTATTTCAGTTGTGATTTATCTTTTTGATCCATAAGTTATTTAGATTTATATTGCTTACTTTCTAAACTTTTAGATGTTTTCCCAATTACCCATTTTCAATGAATTACAGTGGAATTAAATATGTTGTTTAAATCTTCTGTAATCTTACTGATGTTTTATTCCATGTTTCCATAAGTTATTAAAAGAGATATTTTAAAATCTATGACTATAACTGTGGTTTTATGTTTTGGGGGAGGTTGCTTTATATCTTTGAGGCTTGTTTTTAGATTTACATTAAGTAATAGTTTTATAACTTCCTGTGAATTAGCTTTTTATCACTTTAAAATCTACCTCTCTTTATTTAATAATGATTGCATGATAGTAAGTGTAGCTCTACCAGACTGTATTTGTATGTGAATGTGGCATATCTTTTCCATCTCTTTAGTTTTAATTTTTTTCTTTATATTTAAGTTGTTTGTTTTAACCAGTATAAAGTTACATTTTGCTATATTTATAAGTCAGACAAAGTTCGCTTTGTAACTGGAGTGTTTATATCATTTAAATTTAATTAAACTACTGAAATGTATGTTTTTAAATTACTAGATTACAATTTGTTTTCTGTTGCTCCTACATGTTCTTTGTTCATTTTTGCTTCACTTTCTTGCTTTCTTTTCATTTAGTCTACTATATTTTATTGTTTCATTACCCCTCTCTACTAACTTGTTGGCTATCTATCATTTTACTCTTCCTTTATTAATTCAACTATGGATTATACAATGTACACTTGATTAAAGCATAGTGTAAATTAATACTTGCATGATATCCTTTACAATGTTAGGATTCTGTAAATTTACTTTTCAACCATAATGATTTTGGGGTTATAGTTTGTCATGTATTCTAATTCTATAAATTTTAAATTCCACATGATATAATTATTATTATTTTATATAATTAACTTTCATTTACAATTGTCTACATATTTACTGATTTATTTATATTTTCATTGCTCTCTGCATCTTTTTTTGCTTCGATTTGGCAGCATAATCCTTCTGCCTAAAATCTTTCTTTTGTATTTTCTTTGGTGTAGGTATTCAGGTGACAAATTTTGTCAGGTTTTTTTGGTCCTAAAATGTCTTTATTATGTCTTCAGGTTTGAATGATACTTTTACTTAGATATTTGATTTTCCTTCTCTTTGGTCTTGCCTTTCCAATTTATTTGCTCTCTTTATATTTATCTCATATTTTAATTATAGCTTTCTATACATTTATTCTGTTGGATTTGCTTCTTGAATCAGTGAATTGATGTTTGAATTCATTTTCCAAAATGTATCTATTATCTTTTCATATATGTCTTTTGCATCATTTTTTATCTTCCTTCCTTCTAGATCTGCAAATAAAATATGTTATACAATTTATAGTATCCCACATGTAACTCCTGCTCTCTTCCTCAGTTTCTCTCCTTCTGTCTTTTAGTTACAATAATTTTAATGGCCTATTTTTAGCTTAATAATCTTCTCCTCTATGTCTAACCTGTTAAATATTTGTTTAAAGTTCTTAAATTATTAGTTTTTGCATCTTACTAGTTATTGCATTTCTCAGTTCTAACATTGCTATTTGATTTTTTTAAATGCATTCTTCTCTTAAAATTTTCTGTTGTCTCCAACTTCTCAATAATATTAATATTTAGAATTCTTATGAGACTACTTTTCTTCTCCCTCTCTCACTTTCTCCCTCTCCGTTTTTGAAATTTGGTCCTGTTTCCTGTTATCCTAAGCCATTTTTTATTAAATACTGGATATATTATTTGAAAAATTATAGAGATAATTTGAGACTTCTTTAGGGAAAATTCACTTTTGCTTCTGGATGGCAGTTAGGGACAGTCATTGGGAGTTTAGAAGATGAGACTATGGAACTATTAATAAATTTATAGAAACACTTTGGTAAACCTAAGTTATGACAGGACATTATTGGATAGTGTTGCTTCTATTGTTATTCAATAAAATCTTCCTGGTTATGTCATCTAATGCCTTCCCATGTTATCTAGTATCTCTCCAGTGGTGAAATTGCTGGTATTGAACTCATAAAAGAAAAAGTTCGTGTTATCCCTATAGGAGGTAATTGGACAATATTACATAAAGATACTTGAAAGCCCTTGTCTATAAAGTCCTACACTACAATATCTGGTATATAGGTATTTCCACAAACAAGATGGAATCTACAATTTAGTAAACACTGGCTTTTATTCACCACCTCAGTTTTTGAGAATGTGTCATCATTTCTGTTGTTAAAGAATAATAATTATTTTTGTTGTTAAAGAACAGGCAATAATAACTTTATTGTAATTTTTATCATAAGCAGTGTGTCAAACATTACTATCTATGCCATATCTATGTGGTGTTACAAAAGTTTTTAAGTTTATTGACAGAATTAAATAAAAAACAAATAAGTATTTGGTTCTTTGCAAATAGTTGTTTTGTATAATTCGTTCAGTGTTTATAATTGTTATGAGAAGAAGGATTAATATGAATGAAAAGTACCCTGTGTTTACTGGAACTATCAAGATTCTTAAAAAAATTTCTCACAAAACATAAAAATCTGAAATTTAGGAGGCCAAACTATGGAAAACATACAGGATTCTTCTAGCACTCTTTGTTGTTGATGATAAATCAACCATCAATCTTATTTGAATTGTTTTGTAAATTGTATTTTCTTTGGTGTTTGTTTTTAAGGGGTTCTCTTTGGTTTTTGTTTTCTTTATTTTCACCATTATTAATATATGTCTAGTTACAGATTTATCTTGATATTTTTGATGTGTTAAAAACAGAATTTTTCAAAATTCTCAGTCATTATTACTTTGACAATTTTCTCTTGCATAATTCTCCATAGTAACTCTTTAAAAGATTAATAAATTGAATGTTACATCTTTTTATTCTGCTTGCTAAACACCATAATCTTTCACATTTCCTATTTTTCTCTGAACCTCATTCCGGTTTATTGTTCCATATCTATTACATAACTGGCTAGGTAGATCTTCAGCTTGATCTAATATAAGGTTTAACTCATTATCAAATTTTTATGTTTAGTTATCATTTTTAAGTTCTAAATTTCTAAATTTTCAAAACTTATAAATTATTTTTATAGAGTTATTTTTTTCTCATCTATACAATTCCTTTCTTTCTTATAATAAATAAAATCTTTCCATGTCTCATAATTTCAATATTGGAAGTATTTTTGCTTCTTATTCTGCTCAGCCTCATGATGCTTCTTTCTTTTTGCTTTTGTGATATTTAATTGAATTATGAATTCATGAAAATATTTAGAGCTGACTTGGAATTTTATCACTCCAAAAATGTTTTCCGTAGTTTCTGCCAGACAAATCAAAACATAAACTAATCTGGATCATGTGAAATTAAAATTATCTGCCTTAATTCCTACATAGTGCAATCCACCTGCACTAAGATGGTATGAATCTGAGAGGAACCATGTGAATGCATTTAAGGCATAACTTTTCTGGGTCCCTGCTTTATTTTGAGAAGCACTGTCACCCTTTTAACTTGGGCTAGATACAGGGATAGGAAACCTTTTCATGTCGGAAGGCTGTATTAATTTAGCTATAATCAAATAAGGTCACATTCAAGAAACGTCAATTAGATATACTGTGAAGTGTGCATGATTTTGTAAAAATCTAACTACTATGTACTTAATAATTTCAAAAAATGAAAACTATTTGTTAATTTTAAAGATAACAAACCTTTTAATGACTTTGCAGTGTCTGCTTTTTGATGGAAAGCATTCTAATATTTGGTTGCAGTGTGGAGATCAGCAGTTTCAGCTGATCTTCTAGCTGGGTATTAGCCGTTTGTGAAATTAAGGGCATCTTGATCGGTTAGGTAGGAGAACATAGATTCACTACAATACGTGGTTGAAAAGCAAGAAAGCATTTTCGAGCATGTTGCCAAAAGCATGACAATTCTGCTGCATTTTTTCTTATTTCAATTGGATCTTTCTTAGCATCAAACAATGACTTTAAAATGTCATCTACGGAGAGCTTAATCAATTCTATCTATAGTTCTTTAAGTGCTTTGGTGATATCAACTAGGTGAAGCTGAAATGCTAATGTGTGATGCCATGATTCTCAAGGTCACTGAACCTTTCATTGTATTCTCTAATTAATAGGTCTATAACAGCTGTGTATTCTTCAGATGATTAGCATATATCATCCTGCTCATCAATGACCTTTGTTAACTGGTAAAAATGTTCATCTGAAATTTCCCTTTGAAGAAGTGATTTGAAAAAAGACAGCTTTTTTCAAACTGCTTGGATTTTTTCCCACATATCTTATATAGACTTAGTTTTACCTTGCAAAGAAATATTCAAGTCATTTTGATTCGACATGATATCACACAGAAATGCTGCATTCCCATGGAAATCTTCTTTCAATAATTCACATTGCTGATACTGTTCTTCATAAAATTTAACTATCTGTTCTTACAGAGATAAAATTTTGACTGACACCTGTTCCTTCAATAGTCAATACATTTTAGAATGATACTTCAAATCCATACTGCATACCTCATTGTTCAACTTTAGCATGTTACAAAACTGATGATTCCATGTTGCATTTGCACAAATATAGTTAATAATACTTATAACTTGTTGCAAAGCGTCACTTAAAATAGTTTTAGCACAGAGATTTTGCTGATGCAAGCAAGCTACAATGAAAAGAAATGAGATAATCTGGATCGGTTAATACATTTTTTTATCTGTGCAATAAACCCTTCGTGTTTTCCTGTCATTAAAGGAGCACAATCTGTACAAATACTCACTAAATTTACCGAATTCAGTCCAACTTCATGATGTTTGTCTTAAAAGTGTTGTAGATATCTATTCCTGTGTTCTGTTCCCAAGAGTACCCAAAGTGAGTAACTATTCATAACAAAGAAAACTTTCTGTTATGACCAGAAAGAAGTATAAAACCTGCACTGAGTCAATACTATCAGCTGATTCTTCCAAAGCAATTGAATAATATATATTTTCCTTTTGAAGTATTGCATGAAGTTGTTCTGTTAATTTGAAGGCTAATTCATGCTGCCAATCAGTTATGGTTCTCCTTGAAAAAGGCAGTTGTTTATACTTTGAAACATTATAAGTGTCTAAGCATCATACACCTTCAACAATGCATTCTTTCACAATTTCCACATCACTGAATGGCTTCTCTTTTTCTTGAATATATATGTTACTTTATAAGTTGCTTCAGTGGCATGATTTTCAGGTCTTATTGCTGCTTGAAAGAATTGTCTTTCCTTTTGCTTTTAATCCTTTAGTATCTGCAATATAAACTTTTGTGCATCTCCCTCTAATTTAAAATATCTGTGGTCCTTATGAGTGTTATAATGCTGATGAGCAATGTTGATATTGCAGTATCACAGGGCAATCAAATCACCTTATCTTTAGCATAAACAAGACAATATTGTAATCCCCAATCCTTATTAAACAATGTTTCCTTCCTTTAGTGTTCTCTTGGTTTTCTTTGAAGTGTTGGGTTGTTAAGTAGATAGCATTAAGAAATATTGTTAAGCTGTGCAACTATTCTCAAATTCCACTTCAAACAGCAACACAGTGCACTGTTGTCAAAAATTGATAACACATTGATCTTCTCAACTCCCATAAACTCTTGCCAACCAGCCTCATGCATTAATTATGCCAGCCCGGCCAGGAAGTTAAAACTAACTCATGAATGTAGCAGCCATCAATTTAGCTCTTATGGCTTGCTAATCCTCTATTTGTGCATGTAAATCTGGGAGGATTATTTCATTGACCTTATTTTATTCTTTGTTAAACACTTTCATTTTAAAGATAAAATAAAAAATAAAAGATGAACAAAAGTGTCTTAATAAAAACAAAAGTATTTTTTCTTTAAGATTTGGATTAAGTCCAAAGGCCACACTTAAGGACATTGAAGTCCACACGTAGTGATAAGGCCACAGGTTGACCCACCCCTGTCCCAGACTTTATCATGTAGCTACCAGAAATCCATTACTTCAATATTACGAAGATTCATCAACATGGTTAGATTGAAATATGCTTTTTGCATTTCCTAAATACTCAGACCTTCCACTTTGTTCTCATTTTGGCATTTTTTGCTTGTTTGTTTGTTTGTTTTGTAAATCTGTGATTAAAGACATAAAACATGTAGTGACCATATTAATCTTTTTTTTTTCAAAGTATTATGGGAGTATAAATACTTTGGCTTATATATATTGCCTTTGCACCTCCTGACAAGCATGCTCATCCCCCAGTCAACACATCACATCTGTTAGGTGTGGATTTATCCATTCCTTCCTCCCCCCTCCCACCTGCCTGGAACCCTATGAATGTTACTTCCCATATGTTTGCATTAGTGTTGATCAATTTAGTACCAATTTAATGGTGGCTACATGTGGTGTTTGTTTTCACATTCCTGTGATACTTCACTTAGGACAATGGGCTCCAGCTTCATCCAGAATAATACAGTAGGTAGTTCATCACTTTTTTATGGCTGAATAGTACTCCATGGTATACATAGGCCACATTTTGTTAATCCATTTATGTATTGATGGACACTTGGGTTGTTTCCACATCTTTTCAATTGTGAATTGTGCTACTATAAACATTCTAGTCAAATGTCTTTTTTATAGAATGTCTTTTTTTTTTCTTTTGAGTAGATATCCAGTAGTGGGATTGCTGGATCAAATGGTAGTTCTACTTTTAGTCCTTTAAGGTGTCTTCATACTACTTTCCATAGAGGTTGTATTATTAATAGTTTGCAGTCCCACCAGCAGTGTATGAATGTTCCCATCTCTTCATATCCACACCAATATTTATTGTTTGGGGACTTTCTGATAAAAGCCATTCTCCCTGAGATACAATTTAGTGATATCTCATTGTGCTTTTGATTTGCATTTCCCTGATGATTAGAGATGTTGAGCAATTTTTCGAATGTTTGTTTGGCCATTAGTCTGTCTTCTTTTGAAAAGTTTCTGTTCATGTCTTTTACCCACTTTTTTTTTTTAGATTTCTTTTTTTTTTTTTCCATCATCTTATGGGGGTACAAATACTGTTAAGGTTACAACTTTTTAATGTGGTTGTTTGATGTTTTCTTGCTGATTTTCCTGAGTTCTATATAGATTCTAGTTATCAGCCCTTTATTGGATGTATAGCATGTGAATATTTTCTCCCATTCTGTAGGTTGTCTATTCACTCTAGTAATTGTTTCTTTGGATATGCTGAAGCTTTTTAATTTGATCGTGTCCCATTTATTTATTTTTCTTGATGCTATGATTGCTTTTGCAGTGTTCTTCATAAATTCTTTGCCTAGGCCAATGTCTATAATAGTTTTTCCAACATTTTCTTATAGAATTCTTATGGTTTCATGCCTTAGGTTTAAGTCTGTTATTCTTGATTGGAAGGTTTGATTTGAGCATTTACTATACCACATTACAGGAGATAGAAATCACATTTTTTCTTACTTTTTCTTACATAGCTCAAATCAGTATCCCTAATAGGTGTAAAGGCCTATGTATGTGTGAGCGTATGTGTGCATGTATATAATTATCTATATGTACATATGTGTATTCACAGAATATTTGAACTAAGTCATATGAGTGAAGAAGTATGATAAATTGTTTACCATTGCAACTTATAGATGTATAGCAAAAGGAAAATTATCAAAATAGAAATGTTGCATAATTCTTTGGAGCAAACAGATAAATTAGTTGCCATTTCAAAGGAGATTACATGTTCAACAGACTATTAGAAATATGGACATCTTATACATACTAAAAAACACAAACTTTTGTGTACTATACTGAATATTTATTAGATTTTGAATCAAATAGTCTTCACTTTGTATTCAAGGAAATAACACTTGATATGATTTTAGAATATTCAACAGACTTACCTCATAGGGAAAAGTTTATGTCCTCATTACCATATAACTACAAAAGGAAAGTGAATTAGACTTAACAGAAAACTCATGAAGTGATTATTTTGATTAAAAGTGTGTCCACATAAAATAGGGATAAAAGTCTAGACCAATAATAAGTGAAACTATTCATACTGTTATGCAAATGTTAAATGTGAACAGCTGTTAGAGTGAAGAAATCACCATGCCTGGTAGTTAATAGTCAAGTAGTTATATAAACACCCTTCTTAATGTGGGAAAGTAATTTTCTTAAATCAAATGCTTCAATCAACCTTCATAAGAGTGTGTCATGCTTCTACAAGCAAAGAGATTATTGTTTTCCTCTATCACCTATTTAGAAGATAAATAAACTTATTTGTGTCAATATTCAGAACAAGTTTTCTAATCATAACAAAAATCATGGTATTATATAGGTAGTTACAAAACATAACATTAGAAACAAAACTTTATAAGAAAATGTAGTATTTGAATTTTATACTCACAAAAGCAACATTAATACAATTAAAAACATGACACTTGATAGAGATTTATGAAAAGGTAAAAAGGGGGATTTGTCATTTATCAGTTGCCTATGAACTCCCATACTCTTTCGTAGAAATTTTAAATGCATTACCAAATTAAACTCACTCAATATCACTGCAAGTAGGTATTATTATCTTTATGTCATGTATTATGCACATTCAAGTAGTCATATTCCAGTAAGAAAGCAAAGTAAAAGTTGACATAGTCTTTAATAATACTTGAAGCTTAAAAAAAAAGAACATTTTTGACTTTACAGTTATAAAACACATCTTTGGGTTAGAATAGTAATGTAACACTAGTATATTATTTGATAAATCAGTTTTATATACATATATATACACACACAAATGTAAATGGTATATGCTATTTCTCAAACTAAAGATAAACTACTGGAGAATTATTTATAGTTACAGAAGAAAATGTGTATTTGGCTAAATTTATTGTTTGAAATGTACCATAATGTATTAACTTTGACAATAAATATAAATATGGAGTCACAGGTACGGAGTCTTAAAGATAAAAGAAAAAATTTGATGTGAAAGAAATGGATTGAAGCCCTATAAATGTGAAATTTAAAACTATAAAACCCGCAGAAGATAACATAGGCATGAATATTTATGACTTTTGATTAAATAGTTTCTTGGACATGAAGCATAAAACAAATGACAAAAGAATAAAATAGATAAATTGAACTTAAAATTAAAAACAAAATTAAAAATATTTGTTCTTCAACAGAGACTCTCAAGAAAATGAAATAAAATCCACAGAATGTAAGAAATCAATGATTACAACTTAATAATTAAATTATAACCCAAATAATAAATGGTCAAATTAGTTTTTTTTTAGTATTTTATACTTTATTTAACATTAACAAAATGAAAAACAGTTACAGGTAAATGACAATTCAGTACATTTAGTTGTATATTATTTATAAATTTACATATTCACAAGCTCATAGATCCATCCTTCATCACCATCAAACATTTTAGTCTATGTAGTCAAAGTCTTCTGGAATTCCAAAATTTGTATCAATTTTATTTTCTTCAAGTCCACATTTTCTTTTGGCCCAAGGTTTTATTACAAATATATTATTTCAGGAATTAGAGTTGCTCCTGCTCCCAAAGAGAACACGTTTTCTCCAGACCCTTCTTCCTTTCCCACAGAGAGTAATGGCTTCCAGACGATCAGGCCAGTCCAGCTATTAGCAGCTTCTTTGGCTACTGTATTTGCTTGACGTATTTCTTCTACAACTTGTGGGTCACAGTTTTTGTATTTTTCGACTTCTGCCTTTGGCTGTTCCCATTGGTCCCGAAGTGAAGAGAGTTCTTTTGCTAGCATAGTTCGCTCTTCCGTCTGATGTCGACCAGTTTTAGTGCTTTTCCGTAGATTTTCATGCTTTTGGCTTCCCTCAGACAACTGAGATTCCAGAACCTCCAAATTACATTTCCATTCATGAAAAGCTTTACTTGGAAAAGCCCAATAATAATTAGAAGTTCCAATCCTCACACAGTCAACCATACCATCACCAACTTAACTTTGAAGGACTTCTTTTACTGACATAGCAATAATACCTTCTTCTCTTTGGGAGCAATCTTCTCTATGTATTTTAATTGAAATACATCTTTTGTCTCAAAAAATATTTCCATCATGTGGGCTCTCTTTTCTTCTGCACTCAGTCCTTTTTTCTTTGACATGGGTCGGGTGCAGGGGTTTCTGGTGGCGGGCAATAAACGGTCAAATTAATTGAATAGCCATTTCTCTAAAGATGATACGCACCTGTGCAATAAGCACATGAAAATGTATTCAATATCATTAGTCTTTAAGGAAATGCAAATGAAAGCCAAATAGAAAACAGTTTGGCAGTTCCTCAAATAATTAAACACAGACTTACCAATGACTCAGTAATTCTACTCTCAAATACTCATGCAAGAGAATTGAAAGCCTATACACATACAAATATTTGTACATGAATATTCAAAGCAGCATTTTTCATAAGATTCAAAAAGTGAAAAAACCCAGGTGTCTCCTAATTGATGAATGGATGAACACAATGTGATACATTCATATAATGGAATGTTATTCAGTCATACAAAGTAATGAAATATTATCAACAACAACAATAATAATTATCACATTAAAAAGTAGGCAAGGGACATGAACATTTTTCAAAAGAAGACATACCAATGGGCAAGAATATGAAGAAAATGTTCAACATTACTAATCACCACAGAAATTAAGATTAAAACCACAATGAGGTCTCATCTTATACCAGCCAAAATGGCTATTATTAAAAATACAAAAAAAAAAAGACAAAAAGTAACAGTTGTCTGTGAGGATGTGGAGAAAATGGAATGCTTATACACTGCCAGTGTGAAAGTAAATTAGTATACCTCTATGGAAAACAATATGGAGATTTCTCAAAGAACTAAATGTAGAACTACGATTTGATCCAGGAATCCCACTATTTCTACCCAAAGGGAAAGAAATCAGTGTACCAAAAAGATACCTGTACTTACATGTCTATTGTGGCACTATCCACATAGCAAGGATATGGAATCAATCTAAATGTCCATCAACAGATAACTGGATAAAGAAATGTAGTATATATACACAATGGAATACTATTTGGCCATTCATAAAACAGGATGAAATCATATTTTTGCAGCAACATGGATAGACCTAGAGATTATTATGTCAAATTAAATAAGTCAGACACAGAAAGACAAATATCATATGTTCTCATTTACAAGTGGGAGCTTAATATGTACATATGGACATAGAGTATGGAATGATAGACAATGGAGACATGGGAGGATCAAGGAATGGGATACAGGTGAATAATGAGAAATTTCTTAATGGGCACAAAGTACATTATTTCGGTGATGGACACACTAAAGACTTACCTCACCACTATGTAATATATACATACAACAAAGTTACTTTTATAAATTATTTAATTATTTATATAAATTTTTTAAAAAGGAATGAAGTATTGATATATATTACCATATGGATAGAGTTTTGAAAAAAGTGAAAGAATCAGATACAAAGGCCACATATTGTATCATTTCACTTATATGAAATATTCAAAATAGGCAAATCCAGGGAGAAGGAAAATAAATTAGTAGTGTTTGTAAGCTAGGGGTAGGCAGAATGATGAGTGATTACTAATGGATACAAGATTTTCCTTTTGGGTGAAGAATACATTCTAAAATTAGACAGTGGTGATCTTTGCATAAATCTGTGCAGACACATCATATTATGATCTTTACATATCACTTGCTACAAATACTCCTAGGAGCCTACCCCCAAATGGCCACCAATGACTGTGTCTATACTGTAAATATTATGAAGTGTCCAGAAAGTTGCACTAATCACTATCCAAATTACTACCTACCATAAAAGACAATAAATAGATAAATAATAGCCCTTTAATGTTAGATGAGCTTTTATAGTATTAAACTTGTTATAATGTTTGAGTTAATGATTTAATATAGATAGTATTTAGATAATAAACAATAGATTAATAAATAATAGAGGTAACATATTGTCAAGTAAGTGATGATGAATTATTTGAATGAAGCATATATAGAACTCACATCATAAAATAAATTTTAACAAAGATTTAAATTTTATTCAGGAAATGCCAAATGAAATTGACTTAATAATCAAAATATTTTCATGCAATAATGATATAGAAAATAAAATTATGCTATAACAAATCTGAAACCAATTATGAATTTAGATTAATATAATTATAAAATATATACATGTGTCTGAATCAAATAAGGAACAACACAGAGATTCTGCAAATTGAAAATTATTTTTCAGTAAATATCTCTACAAAAATTATATTCTTGGGTTCAGAAATACTAAATTTAAGATATTTTGAATAGTTTTCATCCTGCAAAAGTAAATTCTAAACTACACTACAGCTACAATTCATATACGGTAAGGATTCTGACAATTCTAGGAGAGTGAAATCAAGTTAGGTGAAGATTGATGATAGCATGAGCAAGAATTAAGGTACAGGCAGGTCAAGGTAAGAATTATTGTTGATTATGCCTAAGCCTAACAGCATCTTAAGAATATAGACCAAATGTGTTAGGAAAACAAGTTTTAGCTCAAGAATGACTAATATTTTTAGCCTTGGGAGCAGAGCTAATGTCTGAGTTAAAGAGACAGATTGTTAGTGCAGTTGTCAGCATAGTCATCCATCTGGAATTGTTTTTATCCTCCTGGTTTTTCAGTTTTTCTATCAAAAAAAAGCATTCTCCCTTTGTTGAGAAAATGAAAAGTAACATGCATTTAACATGAATGTGATCCAGATTATTATTTGGCACTAAAGTTTTGTCTGACATTTAAGTAAATCACCTAATTAGCCTCTGTCTACATTTTTCAAAATATGAAGCTGATCTTATATATTTTATATTTCTGGTAACAAAATTGATCAATTTTAATGTGTTTGATATTAAGAGTTTTTTGTGATGTATAATTTGTTATAAAATATTTGATTTGATGATTTAAAGGAATAACAATATTTATAAAAGACTAAATTAATGGGACAGAGCTATCTTAAAGACTCAAAGCTTATTTTCTGAAATGGTTATATTGTAAGCACAAAATGAGTTGTGAGAGTTGTTTGAATTTTTAAAAAATAATTGTGCCTACCTTATATAATGATAGATAATTTGGTACTATTATTTAATATACAAATTAGCATACCATACAACCATATATACACACAAGATGTAAATGCAGAAATCTGTCCATAATGAAACATTGAGATATAAAATTCTAAAGTGATAATATTCACTGTTCTATAACATTTACCAATTTGAAGAATACTTGTTGAAATATACAGTCATCTAACACTTAACAATATGGATACATTCTGAGAAATGTGTCGTTAGGCAACAACTTTGTTGTGAGACATCGTAGAATGTACTCACACAAACCTAAATGATATAGCATACTACACATGCCTGGACTACATGGTCTAGCCCATTGTTTCCTGGCTACAAACATGGATAGCACACTGCTTTACCAAGTCCTGTAGGCAACTGTAACCCAATGGTAAGTATTTATGAATCTAAACATATCTAAACATTGAAAAGGTACAATTAAAATACAGCATAAAAGATAAAAATTGGTACACATGTATAGGTATTCCTAATTTACTATGAATGGAGCTTGTGATGCTCTGGGTGAGTCAGTGAGTGAGTTGTGAATGAATGTGAAGACCTAGTACATTACTGTACACTACTGTAGACTTTATAACCACTGCGTACTTAAGCTACACTGAATTTATGAAAATATTTTTCTTTATAAATTAACCTTAGCTTATTGTAAATTTTTACTTTATAAACCTTTTAATTTTTAAAACTTTTTGATTCCTTTGTAATAACACTTAGCCTAAAATGCAAACACATTGTACCGTACAAAATATTTTATACTAAACAAAAATATTTTTCTCCTTTATATCCATATTCTTTAAGCCTTTTCTCTGTTTTTAAAATTTCCTACTTTTAACTTTTTAATCTTTTGTGCTAACAACTAAGACACTAGCGCATACAATACCCTAGGCCTACACAGGGTCAGGATCATAAATAACATTGTCGCCCACTACCAAAGCTTGTCTCACTGGAAAGTCCTGAGTGCAATAACACACATGGAGCTGTCATCATATACACGGATAATGCTTTTTATGCAATACTTCCTGAAGGATTTGCCTAATGGTGCTTTATAGTTAACATTTTGTTAATAAGTAGAAAGAGAACATTCTAAAATAATCATAAAATGTATAGAATAGTGCATATATAAACTGGTAACATAGTTGTTAATTATTACCAAGTTTTATGGACTGTACATAATTGTGTATGCCATACTTTTATATGACTGGCAGTGCAGTAGGTTTGTTTACACCCGCATTACCACAAACACGTGGGTAGTGTGTTGTACTATCATGATAGAATGATAGAATGGCTACAATGTCATTAGGTGGTAAGAATTTTCAGCTCCATTATAATCTTATGGTATCACTGTCTACATGCCATATATTGTTGAGGTACATGACTATAAACAGTGAGTCATTCTTTTTTTTTTTTATTTCAAGAAAATATGAGAGTACAAACATTTTGGTTGCATTTTATCTCTTTGCCTCTCCCTAGCTAGGGTTAGAGGTATGCCCTTCCCCTCCACAATGCTCACCGCATCCCTCAGATGTGGGTCTACCCACCCCAACTCCTAAATCGCTGGTGAACACTGCCACCATTTGAGCACCATAGTGTTAATCAGTCAGTACCAATTTGATGGCAAGTAGATGTGGAGCCCATTCTTCCAATCTTGTGTCAGCTCACTTTGGATAATGGGCTTAAACTCAATCCAGGATAATATAAGCGGTGCTAGCTCGCTGTCATTTCTTAGAATTGAGTAATATTCCATTGTAAACATATACCAAATTTTAATAATCCACTCATGAATTGATGGGCACTTGGGTTGTTTTCAAGTCCTTGCAATAGTGAATTGTGCTGGCATAAACATTCGTGTGCAGATATCTTTATTATAGAATGTCTTATGCTCTTTGGGGTAGATACCCAGTAATGGGATGGCTGGATCAAATGGTATTTTTATTTTTAGCTCTTTGAGGTATCTCCAGATTCTTTTCCACAAAGGTTGCACTAATTTGCAGTTCCACCAGCAGTGTAAGAGTGTTCCTGTCTCTCCACATCCTCCCAAGCATTTGTTGTTTTGGGATTTTTTGATAGAAGCCAATCTCACTGGGGTTAGATGATATCTCATTGTGCTTTTGCTTTGCATTTCTCTAATGATTAGAGATGTTGAGCATTTTTTTTATATGTTTGCTGGCCATTATTCTTCATTCTTATTTGAGATCAACTCAACAAGGTGTTGGGAAGTTATGGGGAGAAGTGCAAAATGGAAAACTTAGTCATACTTGAAGATTTTGCAGGTTCACTATTGAGAGATAAAAGCAAAGTGATATAAAAGTCTTAATACCCTCCAGTATGTGGGTTAGGAAGATAGAAGGAGGAGCCAGTGGGTAGCTCGTGATATGGGTGGAATTAACTCTATTTTATTCTATGTATTGAGAGGGAGAGTAAGTGTATTTACTCAACAATGTACAAGGAGTGAACCTTAATACATTTTTAAAAGTTTCTGGGAGGTGAGATAATCCCAAGGTGGGATGCAAAATGTAACCAAAAGATACAACTGCTTTACAAATGCATGAAACAGTATCACTGAAAAGGGTGGAAAAATGGTGCCGACATTTTTTTTTTACTTTGGAAATGTGTGGAGTGTGTAAGACTAAAGGCAAACACACACACACACACACACACACACACACACACACACACACACACAGAGTACTGTATTTGATAAGTTTGTTTACCACAAGAGTAGAGGTTAGATTCTGACATCACTGTACATATATACTGGAATTCAATAATAAAGCAAATGTGTGGTAGATGGTGGGAGCCAGGTTTCTCATTACTAAGAGGGAAGTTGCAGACCAGCAAGGGGAATAGGCTACAATGATCCATGTGATTATGGATTAAAGTTGGAGACATCAGTGTGAAGGCATGAGTAGCATAATATATAGATGATAACATATAAGGATATTTATAGATATGTGTGTATATATGGGATAATATACACTTGTATTTTTTCCTTCTCTGTCACATCCAAAGACCTACAAGCAACCACAGTAGCAAAGAGCACACTTAGCATCCATATCTTGGTTTCTAATATGAGTTATACAATAAAAGAGATCAGGGCTCCTTGGTGAAGTGGCTGATTCCATGTTTGGGAGGGAGATATACGCAATGAACCTGAAACATCTGATAGCACAGGAAAGTAAAGTCCTAAAAAAATTCAATGATGGAGGTATATCAGAGGCACAAAAAAGGCAACTGAAAAGCTCCCAATGAGAAACAAAATCTTTATCAGCCATATTAATATGAACAAATATTTGAAATAATAAAATAAGAGAATACAAAAAATTTCTCTGCAGAAGAATTATAAATTTATATGTAGATACTTCATCCACAAGGATGTGGAGCAGAACTTCCTACTCTTCAGTGGCAGCTGCACAAAGTGATATCCTTCCAAAGAGTTTAGTATGCAAAGGATGAATAAAAGTTCAATTGTGCAGTACAGAACCTAAAAAATACCACCTAAGCCAGGTGATCAACCTAATATCAGAAATAAAAATTCATTTTGATCATACATACCTTTGATATGATGTGATAAAAAATTCAAATTACTTCTGTAGCTTTCCTTTAAAAAGTCATCTGTACAGTCTAATCTTTAAAAAATATCAGAAAACTCTAAGAATATTCTACAAATTCACTACCAGTATTCTGCAAAACAGGCAAAGTTTTTAATAAGAAAGACTATCTGAAAAATTATCAAAGCCAGAAGGAGCCTAAGATGCCATACTGATTAAATGTAATGTGGTATCTTTGATTAGGTCTTAAAATAGAGAAAATAAAAACTAAGAAAACCTGAATAAAGTATGGACTTTAGTTAATTATAATCAATATTGTTTTATTATTGTTTATTATAATCAATATTGTGTTATATATCAATATTATTTTATTAATAATGAAAAATATATCTTACCATTTTAAAATGTTAATATATAGGGAAAAGATACGGGATATGAGAGAACTCTCTGTGCTATCTTCACTATATTTCTATAAATGTAAAACTATTTTAAAATAAAATGGATTTTTGTAAATGTACCAGAGGAGTGGAGATGGAGAAGAAAGGCATGGATGTTTTTACAATAAAATAAGTATTATATCTGAGTACCATTTATTGAGCAAAGCAATTCTAGCCATCTCTCCTCTTACCTTTCATATCACTGCATCATTATGCAACTGGGTCATAACACACACACACACACGCACACACACGCATATTTGTTTCAGCTGCAAATCACAGTAATGTGGTAACTCAAAGAGTCATGCCGCCAGTTACTTTGAAATTGAATTAAAATTGTACTCTTTCTCCCACAGAAAATGAAAGAAGATAAAACTAAAACAAAACAAAAACTTTACAAGCAATGTGATACCTTTTCTAAAGAGCTTTTTGGATTAATATTTTTTTACTGTAAATCTGTTTTTTCCTGCTAGAATAATTATTATTTTGTGTGTTTACTTGGAGAATGATTCCAGAAAGAATCATTTGTGGCATTGTGGGTACTATATTCTGTGAAATTATAGAACTTAAACAATGGAGACTCTTCTAAAACATTGTATGTAATAACAAAAAAGCAAAAGCTGAAGTTAGATAAAGATGAGGGCATCGTGGGACATATCATGTACTAGTAGGAGCTAAATTTATATATGAAATAATTAAAAGAATCATAGAAGTTTCCTGTTGTTGGTGTCATGCAATCTTTCACTTATAATGTTCAAATGCATATGGAGAGTGTATTTAAAGATTTAAGCAAAGAAAGATAGTAAGAGCTTACTTCTACTTGTATAAGAACAAAGAACTTATGTATCTGGCTGATGTTATTCTCTCCATCTGTTTGATTAGCCAATTCAACATCCATGAACAATGTAGGGAGATCTATCTTAGCCAAATCTAATTTCACAATGTGTGTTTAAAGCATGTGGAAGCAACTTAATAGCAACTCATACTTTATGCTGCCAAATTTTTCCAAAAGATGGGCAGGTAGATCACACAATAGAGGACCAAGTAGTGAATTATAGCAAGTAAATGACTATTTCTTTCACTGAAACAAAAATTGCTCTTAGTCTTCCTCTCAATGTAAAGGATTTTTCTCTAAAACTTTAAAGTATCTAATTTAGTTTATAATTTATTTCAAAAATCATTGTATAATAATAATATAGACAACAGTAAATACAGGGCTAGCTAAAAATTCAGACAACCATAAAGAGAAGGTTCTTTATGCATTGAGATTTCAACCACTGAATCTCATCTTCATTTCTGCTAAACAAATCCATGACCTTACATATTAATGATTAGTCAGTATACATGGGACTAATTTTGACATAGGTCCTTTTTATTATTTTAATAATTAAAGTCACTTAAAAGTTTTAATTGCTTTATGGCCAGTAACAAAGGAAAATGCCACCTCAAAAGAAATTCTTTTTTAAAGTGTTCCTACAGTGTCAGAAAATTACAGTATGTCCTCAGCAATAATGGATTTCCACCTACACATATTTTTTTTCTATTTTTTAAAAGTTTGATGTTTCTGGGGAAATATGTGATACACTGCTGTGATAGTGTTTTGTTATAAAAATGGTATTAAATTGGTATAGAGAAGCCCAAGAAATGTTAGACCAGGAGGAGCACAGGAAATTGTCCACAGTTCTTTTGTAGTTTAGGTAGAGTTGCAATTGTGTGATGTCAGGGTTTGTCTTTTACCTGCAGCAGTTGCCTAATTACTTTTTGAGAACTGTTTACTATAGTTTTTCTTACTGTCTGGAAAATTTAGTTTTCTATTAAACTAGGAGAATTTTGAAGTACAGCATTGCTTTATATTTTCAGCTCTGTCTTTCCTTGAATTTTAGATCATTAACATTCTCAATAAATATTTGTTGAATAAATGTGTATATCTGTATCTGTGAGTAAATGTTTAAACCAAAGTGATATTAGGTAAATGTGATTGTCTCAAAGTGGCAAATTTACTACAGAATTTTGTAGTTATTTTTTAATTGGTGTTTCCAAAATCTATCCATATCATAAGCATGGAACATTTATGTTACACCAAATAAATATTCAAATCTATGAAGGAAGGAAGAAAGGAATCAAACAACAGAAAGAAAGTGAAAACGGTATGAGTGAAGGAGGAGAGAGGGAGGGAGGGAGGGAGGGAAGGAAAGGAAGAAAGAAATGTGTTCAGTTTAAATATATTTTTCTAAACAGGCATAAACCTAACCTCATTTGGGCAATTTAATTTGTTTTTGTTTCTTCCTAAGATTTGAGTACTTGCAAAATAATGATTAGGAAAATATAATTCCTCAAAATGTCTAAACAAGATGCTATTAAGAGACTATATGCAATTCTTCCTTTGTTATTAAGCTTTAGGGTGTTATTTATTATATTTTTCTTTTAAACAAATACTTTGATGAATATATTTTTCCTCATTATGCTTTAATACTATCACTACACACTTAGTAGTTTTGTTCAAAACTTTCTGCTTGGCCCCCTGGTAAAATCTCTTTGGACCATACTTTCTCAAAAGTAGGAACATGGCATTAGAGTTTAAGGTAGTTCAAAATATCGTTTAATGTCATAGACATCTTCCACATTCCTAAAAAAAATTTTAATTTTAAGTGATTGCTTTTATACCATTTTATGATTAGGTTTTTATTTTCTCTAAAAAATCAAGAATATTTTAATATGTATTAAGTCCATAGGGCAAATATCAGTTGAAGCTAATACTGTACATAATTATGCATACATAAACAACTTCCAAATTTGCATATTTAATGTGTACAGCAATATTGATTTCAAATACATTCAGAATTCTAAATGTTTTTCCATCCAGCCATGAAACCCTACACAGAAATATTATGATGTCCTTATTTCATCCTAGTCTAAATGACTAGACTTATAGTAATGGGCAATATTGGCAAGAGGAGTTGTTAAACTGCTGAGGTTTGTAAGAAAAGATAGTTAAAAACATATAATCAGAACATTATCCTAGATGGGAAGCAGAATAGAGATGCTCATAATGTCTTCAGCTCTCTCATCTCATGAGTTACAAAGAAATGGAAAAGATAAGTGGAGTAAATCTATGACAATTACTGAACAAAGACTATCTTTTCTAATTTGGGTCAGGCTGTTTGTATTTGTCTTATATAATATTCTATTTTTAGTCCAAATATGTTTTTTAATAAATTTTCTACTTTTACTGTTATATAATTTATAACAAAAAACAATCATCTTACTATAAACATTATCACTTATTTCATTATTGCCTAAAGATAAATATTTAGAAGTGATATAAATATTTTAAAATCCACACATTTTATTCTTACACACAATATCATCATGCCTCCATAAAAATTGTGTTAGTTTATAATTCTACCTATAGTACACCAGGTGGCTTGACTTCTCAAAAATGAACATTATATATAATTAAATACTTTCTAAAGACAAAAAAGTGTACCTTTACTATGCATTTCTGTATTTATTAGTAAATGTAACCATCTTTTTATATATTTAATGCATACTTTTATTTCATTTTTCTCACAGCACCTTTCAATTTTTATTATCTAACCTCTGATCTAAGTGGCATGTTCCTTAAGTCATGTCTTTTGAAACACACACGTTACCAATATAACTACATTTTTTCTCTTTTTTTCATTTATTTTATTATATTATGGGGTACAGATATCGTTAGGGTTACATATATTGCGCCTGCCACCCCTCCCCCTGCCCCCGCCGTGCCAGAGCTTCAAGAGTGTCCAACCCCCAGGTGGTGTGTACCACACCCATTATGTAAGTATACAGCCTTCCCCTCCTATCCCCCCCACACCGGCCCACCACCCAATAATTTTTTTTTCTTTTTCTTTCTTTTTTTTTTTTTGGCATTTTGGTTACTTCGTATATCTTTGCCTATCTCTAAGAAGGGTTAGAGGCATTCCCTTCTCCCAGCAATGCTCGCCACATCCCTAAGATGTGGGTTTCCCCCCAAATCCCGAATCCCTGGTGAGCAGTATGGAAAACGGTATGGAGATACCTCAAAGAACTAAAAGTAGGCCCGGGCGCAGTGGCTCACGCCTGTAATCCTAGCACTCTGGGAGGCCAAGGCGGTCGTATTGCTCAAGGTCAGGAGTTTGAAACCAGCCTGAGTGAGACCCCATCTCTACTAATTGACCAACTAAAATATATATATACAAAAAATTAGCCGGGCATGGTGGCACATGCCTGTAGTCCCAGCTACTTGGGAAACTAAGGCAGTAGGATCGCTTGAGTTTGAGGTTGCTGTGAGCTAGCAGAAAGTAAATTCTTTGAAAACATCTCTTTTATGAAACAGCCTATGCAGGCAGATCTACATATAGTTTGCACTTCTAGAGATATGGGTTGAAAATATTTTTCTTCTAACAGTATAGGCACATTTATTTCCTCAGGATAGATATAAATTTTGCAAATTAAAAACTATGATACTTCAGTAGTCCTAGAGCTTTGATGATCATTAACAAAAACAGCACAAATATATAATGTGATATGTGTTACATTTTAAATAGTGTGTGTTGAGATTTTTAGAATCTAAGAATATAGTCTTCTGATGGATATCATGTTTGTTAATCTAGAGGGATTTACCTATATATCTATACAACTATGTCTATTTCTGTGTATAAATCCAGAAACTTATGTATTTATTTGTTCTTAAGAATAAATTTACTCTGATGTTCAAAGAAATTTTATTCAAAGGATAGAATTGTGCTGTACTGTATCTTCAGTCACTTCCAGAATTTTTACAGATAAAGGCACCACAACCTTTAGAGAAAACAAACTTAATTTTTCACAGTGATAAAGCATGAAAATAAACCTAATGAAGACAATGCAGATAATTATAATAATATATGACCATGGGGAAAATAAATCTCTAATGGCAACTAATTTAAATTTAATTGTCAGTCAGTGACAGGTGGACACAATCCTGAATATTTTATTCTTATCAACAAACACATAAATAGCCTTATCCTCTACCCCCAGGCATTTAAAAGAGACAGTCTGAAAAAGCATCATGATGAAGCCCAGGAAAAGAAATGTTTCTATAGCAAATAACACATAATAGCTTATTTTAAGTTTCTCATCATACATCACATTATCACATTTTAAACAAGTTATTTTGAATGCATGGCTATAGATTCAAAAGACTACCCAAACTACTGGTTTCCTGGGCTTTTGAAGCCTAGAAAAGATGCCCTTAGAAGTTTTAGGTTAACATAACAAAAACAAATTACACAAAATGAATTCTCATGATACCAGGCAAATTCTCTCAAATGAGCATATTCATTTACTCAGCATTTAAGAAATATTATTAAACATCTATTCAGAACAGAAAACTGTGCTGGGCATTGAGCAAGGCAGGGATACTTTTGTTAATGGAAGTAAAGAAAAATACCATTAACATCATTAATAAATTACTCTCTATCTCCAAAAATGTGTGCCTCAATTCCTAGCATGGGGATACAGTCAAGCAAAGATTACATATTAATATGAAAAAGAGGTTAACAATATAATAAAATGATATACATAACCATTATGATCACTGAGGAAATAATTTATATTTGCTGTAAGAATGGTTAAATAAATGGTGCCTCTTATTTTTGCTCAATAATGGCTATTAGATTTTGTCAAATAATTCTTCTGCAGGGCTTAAGATATAATTTTAAAAAATTTATTAATATGATAAACTATGTTGATTGATTTTCATAAATATTTAATAAAATGTTTAGTGAAATTTTAGATTTATAGTATAATTATCAAGATAATAAAGTTTCACATATACTTCAAAATCAATTTCTCCCATATTATTAATACTTTAAATTAGTATGGTACATTTTTCACAATTAAAATAACCAATATTGATGTCTTATTATTAAATAAAATTCACACTTGGTTCATATTTCTTTAGTTTTTATCTAATGTCATTTTTCTGTTCTAGGATCCCATCCAGGGTTCCATATTAAATTTATCTGTTTCCATAGACTTCTCTTGCCTGTGACAGTTTTTCAGACTTTATTTTTGATAACCTTGAGCATTTTACTTATTTATTTATTTAAATTCTATATGCATTGTAATTCATTCCTCATGGTAGTACAGCAAAGTATTTTTTTTTAATTTTGGAATATTATAGCGGTACAAACATTTAGGTTACATGTAATGCCTTTGCCTTGCCCAAGCCAGGGCTATAAGCTTGATATAGTCCCCTGATATAGTGCACGTCACACCCATTAGTTGTGCATTTACCTACCTTCACTTGCCCCCTCCCACCTCACTGGCATCCAATGAATATTACTACCATGTGAGCACCTTACTGTTAATCAGTTAGTACCAATTTGATGGTGAGTACATATGGTCCTTTATTTCCATTCTTGTGATACCTCACTTTTAAGGATGGGCTCAAACTCTATCCAGGATAACATAAGAGGTGCTAGTTCACCATTGATTTTTGTAGTTGAGTAGTATTCCATGGTATACAAATACCGCATTTTATTAATCCACTCATGTACTTGGGTTGTTTCCACATCTTTGCAACTGTGAATTGTGCTGCCATAAACGTTCAAGTGTAGATGTCTTTATTATAGAATGTCTCTTTTTTTCTTTGGTATTGCTGGATCAAATGGTATTTTTATTTTTAGCTCTTTGACATATCTCCAAATTATGTTCCACAGGTGTTGTACTAATTTACAGTTCCACCAGCAGTGGAACTATAGATTGACCTATCTCTGTAGATTCATGCCAGCACTTGACCTCAAACATTGTGAGAGTACTGGTCAGGGATATTGTAAAAATTCCCTCCATTGGGATTTCCCTGATGTTTTCTTCACAATTAAACTGAGTTCATGGGTTTTTGGTAAACCACATAGGTAAGGTGCCATTTCATCACATTATATCAAATGTAGACACCATCAACAGGATTTATTATTGTTAATATTGACCTTGATTTCTGACTGAGGTAGGAAAGTTACTCTTTTTTGTTCTTTCTCTCCATACTGTAATCTTTGGTAGTAAGTCATGTATGGAGATCATACTTGATGATTGGGAGGTTTTATTCCACTTCCTTGAGACTATCTAACTAAATTGCTTAGAATTCTGAACAGGATATTTTTCCATTTCCTTACCGGAGCCCATTTATTATTATAAATATATATATATATATATATATTTTTTTTTTTGAGACAGTCTCACTCTGTTGCCCAGGCTAGAGTGCCATGGCATCAGCCTAGCTCACAGCAAGGACCCCATTTATTTATGTAGTCAATAATTTTATTTTTATATGAATCAATTCATAAATATTTATTTTGTACTTTTACTTTGGGTTACAATCCAATAGTACTTTATTTTGCTCAAATTTTTCTAGCTTTGGCTATTGGAAGCTGTTTCAGTTGGTTTATTTGTTCCTTTGATATACTCTGATCATTAGGGTTTGCTTTATTTGTTTTAATTGAACACTTTCTTACCTTCTGCAACTATAAGATACTACAGGCATATCATCTGTAATTTCTGCTCCAGTCCTAAAATCAGCTATTTCTCCAAGGACTTCTGGTTTCTTTTAGTAAAAAAAAAAAGTATTAGAAACCTAGTGTGGGTGCTGTATATGCTTATTACTACTAGAATGTCATTACTTCTAGGTCCTCTCACCTGACAGTTCAAGTCTACATATGGGCATATACAAATCATAAGTGTACAAATATCTCTTTAGCTATCTCTATATATCTATACATTTTGATCTTTGCTAAATTAAACATGCCTTCATACTGAGGTCTTCAACTCTAACCCTTACCCCTTAAAGCATTCTGCCTTCTCCCTTTGCTTCTTTTAACCTCCCACTGTAACACTGAGAACATTCCTCCTAACATCCATTATCCATTTACTTGATTGTTTAATTTTAGTCTATGTGTATAGCACTTTCAGAACTGTTGACCTGTACCCCCACGGGAAACAACTAAACAATTTTATCACCTACAGTAGAGTACTGTTGTATACTTACTTTTACCTTTAATCTTTCTGACTTCACTCATTTCCAAAGTTACTTAACTCACCATCTTTTTCACCAATACATTTCTTAAGGAGATTTTATGTATTTATTTATTTGTTTGTTTATTTTTTAAGATTATATTTTTTATTTAATAGCATTTAAATAATTTCACATACTATGCTGAAGTGCCCAAATTACTACAAAATATAGATACAACATTTATATTTATAATACGATTAGTTACTTCTGTCACAGTCTTCATTGCATATGGGATTTTTCATTATTTTCTAAATGTTTTATATAATTTTCATATATTAGGGTACAGTCTTTTCACTGTAAAGATCTGAGGGGTAGTGATTTGTGACCAGCCTGGGTTATGTAGTGAGATATTTTCTCAAGAAAAACAAACAAAAAAAACAGGATCTATGGATTTATCCAAATGAATAGTGTCATGTTACCACCATTAGAGTATTATGCAGAATTATATACTTTCATTGGATTATTCTTAACTATTTAACCTTCCTTTATCATCAGGCCCTTTGTAAAATATTGATCTGTTTACTATTTCTGTATTTTTTCGTCTTCCAGAATGTCATATAATTCAAATACTGCAGTGGGTAGCATTTTCAAACTGGATTCTGTCAAATTGTAATATGCATTTAAGATTCATCTATTTTTTACATGGTTGGATAGCTAATTTCTTTTATTGCTGAGTAATATTCCATTGTATTGATTTACCAGTTTGTTTATCCATTAACTTATGTAAGCACTTCTTAGTCTTCTAATTTTTGGTGATTAAGAATAAAACTGATATCAGCATTCACGTGAGTGTTTCATGTTGTTATAAGTTTTCAAATCAGTTGGGCAAATGCCTAGGAATGCAATTGCTGTATCATATGCTAAGGTTAAGTTTAGTTTTGTAAAAACAACTGCAAAATTGTCTTCCAAAGTAGTTTTACCATTTTGTATTCTCATCAGCAATGAGTGAGAGTTTTTATTGCTTTGATATTGATTGAGTATACAATGTTAAACCAACCTTGCATTCTTGGGAAAAATTCTATTTGGTCATGAATTCTTATTTCTTTTATACAAGTTTGCATTTGATTTGCTAAAACTGTAGAAAATTGTGCACTGATATCCATGAAATATTTGGGTTTTCAGGGTTTTTTTTTCTTTTAATGTCTTTGTCTTATTTTGTTTTTAGAATAATGAATCAAAAAATGGCCTTGGAGAATGAGTTCTTTAATTTTCAAGGAAAAAAAAAGTCTAGCATTGATATTGTTTATTTCATAAATGTTTGGTGGAATTTATCAGAGAAATCATCTAAACTTAGAATTTTCTTTGAATTAATAAAATGGTTTTTAAATACAATTCAATTTATTTTATAATGTCCAAGTGTTCCCAATTGCCTATATTTTACTGTGCTCTTTGTCATAACGAAATTTTGGTCAAGCTTCTCTCCTGCTACAAGCTGCTGAGATCGTTTTGTCCCTAACCCTGAGAAAGCTCTAAAACTTGGAGCATACAACATTGTCAATTTATCCTGAGAACCAGCTGATCTCAGCAAGACAAGTTTCCTGTCAAATGCCACTGTCATTTCCCCTTGCTTGTCCAAATTTCTCTTAAAGAATTCTTATCTTTACCTATTCCCTTTGACTTTACAAAGAAAAATCTTTTTCTGGTTGATTTTGAGATGCTAGCAGTTTTCTGGAATCATTGTTCTCTCTATTGCAAGAGTCTTTCTTCTGCATACAATTTTTCCCTGAGAACAGATTTGTTTTTATTAGAAAATAGATATAGATTTATTCATATCATTTCTTTATGAGTAAGCTTTGATAGTTTTTGTTTTTCAAGAACTATGCCTATTTCAATAAGGTTGTACAATTTATTTGCAAAGTTTTTCACAATATTTTCATTTCAATATCTGTAGCATCTATAATGATTTTCCCTTCTTCTATTCCTGATATTGATATATTTGTCATTTCTCTAATATTTTTATTACTCTGATTAGAGGTTTGTCAATTATATTGATCTTTTTAAAGAAACAAGCTTTTATTTTATTGATTTTCTCTATTCTTTTACTATGTTCTAATTCATTAATTTCTGTTATGACTTTTATTTTTGTTTTATTTTCTCTGTCTGTCTGTCTGTCTGTCTGTCTGTCTGTCTGTCTCTCTCTCTCTCTCTCTCTCTCTCAAATTTATTTAGGGAAAAGCCTGGATTCATTGATTTGAGACTATTTTCTTGTTTTATTTTAAATAAAGGCATTTAGTGCTATAAAAATTTTTCTCTAAATATTTCTCTATCTGCATCCCATGACTTTTGATATATTATGTTTTCATTCACATATTCCTGGTTTTACATGCCTAGTTTTTTTTTGTTTTTTTTTTTTTTTTTATCTGATGCCAGGAATTGTGGCTTTTATTTTAATCATACTGAATAGTTTGCAGCTCTATAAATATTACTGAATTTTGTTCAGGGTGACAGTTTAATTACTTGAAAATTGTTTGGGGCTTCAAGTCTTGCTTTGAAGGTTTGTCAGGCAAGACATAACCAGCTTTTAGTAAAATGCTAATTATTCCACACTTGCAAGGAATGATTCTTCTGAGTGCTCTGCCCAATGCCCCATGGATTATGAAATTATCCATCCTGGCTCATGGGAATTAGCACTATTCCTGGTATTGTGTGAGCTCTAGGTATTGTTTCTCCTAATCCTCTCAGGTGTTTTACTTTTTCTCCTGGTGTTGGGTATTTTCTCAAATTCATTAGTTATCAATATTCTCTGGATATTTGAGGGGGCACCTACAACAATTTTCTAGTCTCTGTGCATTTTTTTTAATTTTCTTGTTCTATGATAATCTGCCTTGCAAACTCTAATGTGACTTTCTGGATCCTTGAGTGTGCCCTTTTGGCTGAATCCAAATTTTAATCACTTTTAATAAAGGGATTTGTTCTGTGAAGTTTGGATTTGGTCGAGGGGCCACACTGGAGGGCCACACTGGAGGGGCATCTGGAGGGCTGCATGTGGTCTTGAGGCTGCAGGTTCCCTCCCTACCCCTGTGTCTCGACTCTCACCTCCATCTCTTCAACTAAAGCAATCTGCCAGTATCCAACTGGTGTTCTCCTCTTTGCCGCACAGCCAGAAATAATTCCCAAGGCAATAATCTGGATCACCTCATGTGATATTTAGTTCTATTTTATAAATTATATTAATACAGCAACTAAAATAATAATAATAATGCCACCAACACAAATTTGGACAAAGCATTAGGAAAAGCTAGATGAGCTTCTGTAAAGTAAGTGATTATAATTGAATATAATACCTATAGTTAATAAATATGTATGCAAAATGTGTTTAATTGTATTATTGAAATTAATAAGATTCTGAAACACCTATACAGTGGTTTCTTTGACTAGCAGAATCAGAAGTTCTCTATGAGTTTAAAGTCAGCTTGACAAGAGTATATATATGAAATAAAAGTTTCAAGGACAGATGTGAATGGCTGTTTAAAATCACTGAAGAAAAATACTCATTTTGTATGATCCTTAATATAAAAAAGTATCTTCTTTTCTAAATTAAAATCAAGACTGCAAAAATTGACCACTAGTATATTTACTAATTCCACTCTTCTTTTTTCCCCTCTTTTCATTTGTATATGTTGATAAGTAATATCTGTTCTAAATTTTAAAAGTAATTCAAAGCCTATTATCCTTGGGATAATAAATTGTAGTTCTTGTTGTTTTAATTTAAATCTTAACTCTTTGAGGCATTCAATCTATTGATAATATATGCTTTAATGGGCACTGATGAATGACATAAAGTGTTGAGAAATAACAGAGCACTCACTAAAAATATCAAAATTTCAATTTTAAGAATCCAAGGAAAAGATATCTTCAGGAAAATATGAGTTCATTAAAATATTTTTTTGGTACAGGACATGAAAATATGAGGTAATTTAAGATACTACACCTTAAAATGACACACTCTCATTATTTGTATTTCCCTGCAACACCTCTGGTCCCTACTTAACATTTGGAAAAATTACATTTAAAATTATGTTTGTTAGGTGAATTGTCAAGTTAGTGAATAAATGCAATGTGATTGGATTGTAAATTTTACCTTAAAATGTAGTAGTACAGCTAAATGTAGTAGTACAGCTAAATGTAGTAGTAGAGCTAAAATCATAGTATTTGTTAAAATTGCAGTAAAACCTAATTCTGGTCCAGTGTAGGATTCTGAAATCAACATGATTAAATATTACTAATAATGTTCCACACAGTAGAAAAAACTGTAAATAATATGAACGGGAATGTAACTAAGAATAGTGTACATTCTTCACATGATATTTTAAAACATGAATCATAATAATTTATTAATAATTATTACCATTTGCAACTAAATGACATATTCCTTTCAAGGTAGGAAATATTAGGAATGTGACATAACCATGATAAAGCCATTTAATAGAACACTAGACTCTTGTCTACTTAAAGCAAAGGACTGATATCACATTTTACTTCCTAGAATAGAAATGTAGGGACCACAAAAAACATAAAAATATAATTCAGTTTTAATGTAAATGGATATATTTAAACCTAATTTCTTCATAATGACATACATTTCAAAAGAAGATTGTGTTGGAATCTCTAGAAAATGAAAGACTTATGCAGAGGAAATACATATATAACTCTTATTCCTCCATTGTTGCATTTCTGTAGTTTGCTGTTAGAAATGGGGCCTCTTCATGGTATTATTTCATCAAAACAATATTTGTAATTAAGGAGTGTGTTATATCTTCTGTAGGAAAATTTGACGGAATTAGTAGTATTAGTATTTAGAGGTTTTTTCCTCCATATTTTAAACAAATTACACATATAGCAACACCTAAGGAACACACATGGCATCAGTGATTCTGAGAGATTGAGTAATTTGTACCAAGTATCATAAACATATAAGGGACTTGAAATTTAGATACAGGCCTCAGTCATCACAAGTCATTCTCTTTCCACACAACTTTACCTTTCTTCTTCAAAATTCCTTTTTAATGTAAAAAAACAATCCTCAGAAAAAGGAAAGTTGATTTGTTCCAAATCATATCAAAAAGTGTTCAGCTACCTAACTTGTCACTAATGATGAGATCACTTGAAATTATAGATTGTAATTTTCTTTCCTCTTATTTCTACTCTCCACCATCTTGTGAAGGTATGAAAAGAAATAGTAACAAATGTTTGGGTATTTTTATAGGAATATGGCATTTTTTTCACGTTTTGCATTTCACTTTGATTTATACTTGATTTTTTAAAAAACTATTGAGTCTTATTCTTCCCACTACCAGGAGAGAGTAATTGCCATAAATCCTTGATACTGCCTTTACACAAAGGAAAGGATCGTTCTGGATTGCATGATATATATAATTCCAGCTCAGTGGCAAAAAAAATGTGATGAGAGAAGAATTCTCTAATGTCTTCTAGGCTTAGAAAGGTAGAGAGCAGGCCTTTCATTAACAAGGACATATTAAATGAATTCATTTGTAGTACATAATTGTATAATGGAGAAACTACTTTCTTTCAAAGATCTAATCATAAATAAAATAAATGGAGCATTTTTCTTACCATTAAAATCTAAGTTCCATCAATTATAACTGCTTGGAAATAATTATTATAACAATCATGTCATGAACTATCATAATGGACATCAGTTTTCTCAACCATACCAAAAAGTTCACTGAAATAAGCACGCTACCTTTTCCAAGGCATTCTAAAAAAGCTGAATGTGTGATAACTATGACTAAAATCATGTTTAAAATATCAATGTTTTATGGGTATAAACAACATGCAGAGCTTTATAACAAAATACTACAGTTTTCTAAGCACATGATTATCTTCATTCTGTGAGATATAATCATATTTGTAACAATGTAATTTTGGACTCTGAATAATTACAAAATTATGTGGCCATGATAAATCATTTTGTTTTACATGGAAAATGTGTTAAGATTATTTACTATAAAATGCACAGCTATATTTTTCAGGCATAGACAGAGACCTTAGAAATATCCTTATAATGACATTCCATAATATTTAACAGTTTATAATTGTAGAACTTATTTTTTTAAATAGCAGCACTGAAGGACAATGAGAAAAGCCAAAACTCAGATACATATTAGGCTTTACTCTATTCTCATTTAAATTCTGACAAAGTAATCACTATTGAATAAAAAAGTAATAGAACATAGTCACTCATTCTTTAGTATTTTTTCACTCCTTTAGTTTTCATTATGAATTATGATTTTATCAGGTTTTGGGGTTAATTTTCTAATAACTGATTTAGCTGGAAATCCTCCAAAGCAGAGATGCATGATTAAAATAGTAAATTTATATTATAACATAACTTTAATAAGTTGATTTCTAAGTGAATTTTTACAGGACAGCTTGTGAACTTAGGATACTCATTATATCATTATCATTATTTTATCTAGTGGACATAAATTGGTCATTATAAAATGTTAATAAAATAATTCAGAGAATATTCTATTTTTTAAAAAATTCTAGCAGTTCTATATTTGACAGCTTGTATCTGTTTCTTTAATCTGACTTGTGATGATATATTATGGTTTTAACTGAATGTAAAACATACTGACAAAAAGGACACCATGTACACAAAAACTTGAACAACTCTGAGGTTTTACATTTTCAACACAAATAAATGATATAGACTATCAAAATGGAAGTAACATAAATTTTTCCCTTCATGTTTACAATTACCTTTATTTCAAATATTTATTTCATAAATGCTGAAATACATATGCCACAGGATTGGAGACAGGAACTGCAAAGCATTCCAAATAGTTACAATTTTTTTTTTATTTATTGAAATAAATTCAGGGTACTAAATATGTGGCAGATTGGGAACCAACTACTATAACAGAGAGTTCTTAAATATACAGTAAAGGAAAAGTGATAAAAATGTGCTAATTGAAGCATATATGTGGGTATTTAATTATATATATAATTATATATATCATAATATATATAATTATATATATTTATAGTATATATAATTATACATATAATTATATATATTATAATATATTTATATATTTATATATTCATATATTTATATATTTAATTATATATAATATAATATATAATATATATTATATATATACAGTGACTACACAATTTTTTAGAAACTAGGCCCAAGAAAATAAAAAACAAAAAAAATTCAGAAAACCATTGTTTATTTTGTGTTTTATTTAGAATTGCTCGTACAGTAGTTAATACAAACCAAATACTTGATTTTCCTTTTATTATAAGTTAAATGTCATTAACAGGCAAGGCGCATATTTATTGTATTAGATGTAGACAACCCTGCCATAGGGCCCTTATTATGCAACTGCTAATATCTGAATTATGCATTAATATGTGCACATGTGCTGGGATTTCAGCACTCAGATTATGTTTTAGCCCTGCGTTCTATCTCAATTTACATGATAGGTAGCTATTGACACATTACTTCTAATTAATTTGTTTGTGCGAATCTATGTTTGATGGAATGGCTGCTGTCTTTATCACTTAAATACCAACATTCACTATAAGTAGATGCAAGCATCTGATTACTCTATTTTGTTTTCAACTGTAGTTATGTCCAAACATTGACATATTGTGCTGCATGTTTGTCTCTCTCAGTTTTCATTTCTTTCCTTGTAGTTTTCAGAGATGGAAATTTAAAAGCTACATATGATAGATACATATGATGAAAACTCACTGGTAGTTTTCTGGCTGGGAGCTAGATTCTAACAGTTGCACTTGCATGAGATTCAAAAGTAAAAAGGGAGACAGAGAACATTCTGACCTCCCTTTTTGTCTATTTCTGATGGCAAGCATGGTTGTGCAAATGAGAAAGTTCTCTAGAAAAACATTACAATTTCTATACTCCAGTGTCTTTGATGACAGGAAATAGTTTAATGTTGATGGTGGTTTCCTTATTTCCCAATATGGCTTCTTAATTTGGGTAACGGATGTGTGTGTCCACCCCATAGTATACTGGATGATGAGAGAAAGTTGCAACCTTGGTATTGGCAAGGTCGTGTTGTAGCATAATTTTATGATTGCCTAGAAGCTGTCTTCTGGCTCAGTTCTGTATTATTTTGGTGTCTTTCCTGGTGTCCATGTTTAGACATTCTCCTTCAACTTTACATTTTTATGCCCATCAACACCTATGTTAAATCACTCATCCTTAAGTTACTATAAGTGGTTTTTGTTCTTTGCCTTTGCCCATAACTGACATGTATTGACATTGAGGCATTCTGCTATCAATAAAACATATGCTTTTCTGAAATACCTTGTTTTATGTAAATCATGAAATAAAAAATCAGAAATTTGGGGAAATTTGGATTACGAAAGGACCAACAAAAACCTATGCAACTTTGTAAGGAAAACACTATCAAAATCAGTAACAATAATAATAAAAACATCAGCATTATTAAAAAGATATACTATATTTATAATAAATACAGAGGTACCATAACAATACTGTCTTTATTTTTATTGAGAATAGTAAAGTTAACTTGATGGAAAGTTTGAGAGGGTTAATGGCATTTGTCTTAGTTCATTTTATGTTGCTTATAGCAGAAACTAGATTATTACCTGAAACTGGGTAATTTATAAGAAAAAATTTCTTAGCAGTTATAGAGGCTGAGAAGTCCAAATTCAGGTGGCCACATCTGGTGAGAGACTTCTTGCTGCTGGGGACTCTCTGTAGAGTCTCAGGGCAACAAATGGTACAACATAGTAAGGGAGCTGAGCATGCCAGCTCAGGCCTCTCTTCCTCTTTTTATAAAGCCAGCAGTCCTACATGGATTAACCCATTAATCCATGATTAATCTATTTATATATTAATCCACTCATGAACACAGAGCTATCATGACCCAATCATCTCTTACAAGACCCAACTCTCCATAGTGCTACATAGAGAATTAAATTTAAACATGAGTTTTGGAGGGGACAAATATGCAAACCATAATTATGCACCTGGACCTTTAAAACTCATGTCCTTCTTACATGAAAATGCATTCATTTCAAGCCCATAGTCCCAAGTTTTAACTTCTTCCAGCACCAATTCACAAGTCCAAACTCTAGAGTCTTATCCGTAAGCCTGTAAAATCAAAGCAAGTTATCTATTTCCAAGATGTACAATGGTGCAGGCATAAGACAGACATTCCCATTTCAAACTGGAGGAATAAGAAAAAGAGAGGAATAATCGTCCTCAAGTCAGTCCAAAACCCAACAAGCAAACATTGAATCTTAAAGCTGTAGAATAATCTTTTTTCACACCCTGTGCCAAATCTTGGAGAAATAGGGAAAGAGGTTGGGCTCCCAAAGTTTTATGCATCCCTGCCCCTATGGCTTGGCTGGCTGAAGCCCACTTGGCTACTCATATAAGTTGGGGTATGATGCCTGAAGCTTTCCCTGGCAGGAATTGCATGCCTCCAGTGACTCCACAGTTTTGATGTCCTGATGGCAGTCCCATACTCCCAAAGTTCCACTAGGGAGTATCTTAGTGGAGACTCTCTGTGGTGACCTCACTTGCATGGCTCCTATAGGCATTGCCCCAGTTGGGGCTCTCTGAGGTAGCTCTGTTCCTGTGACAAGTCTTTGCCTGGGCCCCCAAATTTTCAGCAGCATCCTTTGAAATCTGGGTGGAGGCTGCTTATCCTCCACAGCTCTTGCTTTCTGAAAGCCTTCAGCATTAGCACCAAGTGAATGTTGCTGAGGCTTACAGCTTGTATATTCTTGAATGACAGACTGACCTATATATGGGGCTGCTTATGCCACAGCTAAGGTGGCCGAAAGCACTGAACTAGAATTTGGAGAGCAGGATCCCAAGGCAGGCCTAGGCAGTCAGACTGTAGAAGGTGTCTTGGGCTCATTTCAATATCATTCTGCCCTCACAGGCTTTGGGTCAGTGATAGGAGGGGCAGCCTTGATGATCTCTGAAATGCCTTTGAGATCTTTTTTCTATTATCTTTTGAGGAATAAAATGTGGTGCCTGTCTATCCTTTCTAATCTCTTTGGTAAACAGTCATTAGGCTGCATCCTTAGTTTTCTCTTCTGACATGCTTTTTTAGTCTTTATGTTTCAAGACTGTCAGTTTCTCAAATCTTTATGGTTTTCTTCTCTTTTGGTTATAAGTTCTGTCGTTAAGTCTTTTTTTCCCTTTTCACAGCTTAAAATTAGTGTGATTAAAAGTAGCCATGCAGCAACCTCAATATGTTGTTGCTTAGATATTTCTTCCACCAAATATCCTAAGTTATTGTTCATTCCAAAAAGACTTAGTGCATGGAAAAAATAATGAAACCAAATTCTTTGCAAGTTTATAAAATAGAGTCCTTTAGTTTTCAATGCATTATGCCTCAGTTCAATTGAAATCTCATCAGAAGTGTCTTCACTGTCCATATTTCTATCAGCAAAATTCTAATCACTTAATCTCTAAGGCATTCCAAAATTTCATTAGTTTTCTTGTCCTCTAAACTCTCATGAGAATCTAGGCTTTTTATGTCTGCTCCTTCAAACTTTTTCAGTCTCTGCCCATATCCAATTCCAAAGCCACTTCTACATCTTCAGGTATTTGTTATCAGTGATTTCCTGTTCTTAGTATCAATTTTTGTCTTAGTCTGTATTCTATTGCTTATAACAAAATACCTGAAACTGGGTAATTTTTAAGAAAATAAATTTATTTCTTATAGTCATGGAAGCTGAGAAATCCAACTTCAAGGGGTCATATCTTGCGAGAGCCTTCTTGCTGGTGAGGACTCTCTGAAGAGTCCCGAGGTGGTGCAGGGCATCACATGGTGAGAGAGTTGAGTGTGCTAACTCAGGTCTCCCTTTCTCTTCTCATAAAACCACCAGTTTGACTCCCATGATAACCTATTAATCTATTAATCCATCAAACCTTTAACCCATTAATCCATCCATAGATTAATCCACCAATGAAAGCAGAGCCCTCATGACCCAATCACATATTAAAGGCCACACCTCTCAATACTGTGATATTGAGAATTAAATTTCAACATCAATTTGGGAGGGGACAAATATTCTAATCATAAAAGCATTCAATTATGAAAATAATTGATTATGTCAGAGGACTATCACAATCAGAAGAGGAAGAAGATTCAGGTAGACAAGTAGATGAAGGCTTTGAATAAAATGATGTGATGTGCCAGGTATATAACTCTAGATCACATGGTATTATATTTATTTATAAAGTTCTTTCAAGACAGAGATGTTGCCAGACTGAGAGAAGTAGAAGACTATGGGGTGAATGATTACTGTGTATACTACTATACTTCTCTATGGCTTACAGAGAGTTCATGTATCTTACACTAATTTTCTATTATTTGAAGGTATAAAATTTTCATATGCTGAATAAATTTATGTTATACTGACTGATATATAATATTACCCATGCATAAGCTAATTTTAAATTATTGCAGAGCAGATGATGCAAATAGTTTCATTTAAATTAATTTTCCTCAATAATATTAAACTTTTAAAATTCTGATTATTATGTTTATGTAAGCAGGATGCTTTATATACTTTTTTTATTTCAGAGTATTACAGAGATACAAACACTTTGGTTACATAAATTGTTTTTGGTCCACCTGACAAGCATGCCTATTTGCAAGACATTGCACATATCCATTAGGTGTGAATTTATCTGTCCCCTCTTCACCCCTCCCACCTGCCCCAAACCATATGAATGTCACTTTCCATATGTGTACATTAGTAGTGATCAATTAGTACCAATTTAACAGAGTACATGCAGTATTTGTTTTCCCATTCCTGTGATAATTTCACTTAGGAGAATGGGCTCCAGCTTCATCCAGGATAATAAAATAGTTGATTGTTTTTATGGCTGAATAATACTCCATGGTATACATACATCACATTTTGTTAATCCACTCATTTACTTATGGGCACTTGGGTTGTTTCCACATCTTTGCAATTGTGAATTGTGCTGCTATAAACATTCAAGTGCAAGTGTCTTTATTATAGAATGCCTTTTTTTTTCCCTTTGGGTAGATACCCAGTAGTGGAATTACTGGATCAAATGGCAGTTGTACTTTTAGTTCTTTGAGGTATCTTCATACTACTTTCCATAAAGGTTGTACTATTAGTAGTTTGCAGTCCCACCAGCAGTGTATGAAAATGTTCCTATCTATCTGAATCCATGCCAACATTTGTTGTTCAGCGACTTTTTGACAAAACTCATTCTCACTGGAGTTAAGTGATAGCTCATTGTGCTTTTGATTTTCATTTCCTTTATGATTAGAGATGTCGGGCATTTTTTCATATGTTCCTTGGTCATTAGTGTATCTTTTTTGAAAAGTTTTTGTTAATGTCCTTTGCCCACTTTTTAATTGGGTTGTTTGATTTTTGCTGATCTTCCTGAGTTCTATATAGATTCCAATTATGAGACCTTTATTGGATGTATAGCATGCAAATATTTTCTCCTATTCTGCAGGTTGTCTATTGGCTTGAGTGATAGTTTCTTTGGCTGTGCAGAAGCTTTTTAATTTGATCAGGTCCCATTTATTTATTTTTATTCATGCTGTGATTGCTTTTGTGGTCTTCTTCATAAATTCTTTGCCTAGGCCAATGTCTATAATAGTTATTGCAACATTTTCTTCTAGAATTCTTATGATTTCATGCCTTAGGTTTAAGTCTATCATCCATCGTGAATTAATTTTTGTGAGAGGCAGAGGTGGGAAGTGCAGATCCTGTTTCAGGGTTCTACATGTTGCTATCCAATTTTCCCAGCAACATTTATTAAATATGAATTCCTTCCTCAGCATATGTTTCTGTCTGCTTTTTCAAAGATGAGATGGCTATCTGAGGATGGTTTTATATCTGGGTTCTCAGTCCTGTTCCATTGGTCTATGGCTCTGTTCTTGTGCCTGTATCATGCTGTTTTAGTTACTGTAGCCTTGTAATATAGCTTGGAATCTAGTAAATTGATGCCTTCCAATTTGTTCTTTTTGCTTAAGGTTGCTTTAGCTATATGCGGTCTTTTCTGATCCCATACAAAGCCTAGTAAAATACCAAAATCATTTTTTACAGATCTATAAAAAATATACAGATTTATTTCAAGAGTTATTGTTGCAAAATATTTATTTGTAAAAAGCTATTTACTGAAAAAAAAAAAACAGATATTTTATCACATGTATTTGAGGTCTTTCTCAAACCCTTTGTTCTCAAAGACAATAGCCGGTGATGATTTGCTATTCTTAATTGTCATCACATCCCTCTCTTTAGCCCCCAACATTTGTGATTTCACTTGCAAGAACTTGGAAGAACTCATTGTTCAATTTTCACTTACTTACCAGTATCCTTACTTTGTGCATCCTTTCTTGTCTTCATTTACTGGTTTGGTAATAAACTTTAGTGAAATAAATCAAGTGAGCATAAGTCAACCTTCTCAATGCAGACTAGATTTAGAGAGCACACCCCGGACTACCTCACATGTAACCCTCCCCCACCCCCAAGATATTCTAAGCTTCTGCATACATGAGGAAGAGACTTAGTCTCCTGGCTACTGTCATGCTCAGATTTTTATAGGTCTAAATATAATGCACCTTAGAGTAGCCAGTAAATACCTACTATTTTGTGATTGACACTCATAGTAGGCCAAGTGCCACATTCAAATGTATAATATCTAGAAGTTGACAGTCACTGAGATTCATCAGGCTGAAAATTGTTTCATTATGCATTTCATATTTCTCATATACAGTGACTGATTGTAAAGCATTTTCCAAATCAGTGGCTGTCTTCTCATGTCATTTATTACAGTATAAAAAATCTGTTATATAATTAAAATGAAATATTACATTTTATTGAAATCACTTAAATATAAAAAATAATGTCTCCTTACTGTTATATTTTTCTATAGATTTATAATTAGAGTCATCACAATGGTAGGTGAAAGCTATTATATTAAAGAAAGTCAATTGTAAATGACTAATAAATTTGGAATTAATTATTAAATAATGTGTAGTCTAGTAGTAAATACCGAAAGATAATCTGATTATTTTAAACCGCAGACCATGCTTTTCCCAAATGTTATCCCTAAAACTAGCATTATAATTAAAATAGATGCAGACTACATATTGGCATATATACAAGTTTACTTACATTTACATGTTTTGAAATATTAAGTTTTTGATACTGTTAAACTCTTTCAGACTATGCGAGAAGCATACTAACATGTACTTTGTGTGTATTTAATTATTAATATGCCACTCCCTTATCTTTTTAACTGTCAGTCATTCAGAATTTTTTCAACTGTTCTTTCAAACTCATATTATATTTTATTATATTCAACCTAGGACTTAAATTAAATGTTAGCTGTGAATATTTTATTTTTCTAGAAATTCATATACAGAGCCATTAGTTAAATTGATCTGCAGTTGAATGTGCATTTCTAAATCCTTCCTTAAATTTTAATGCCCTACTCACACACTGCTTCTGGCATAATCTTTGAATGTTTTTTTGTGCCCATTTGGTGCACCTAAATAAACTTACATTATCATATTATGACTTATCAGTTTTACCTGAGTATTTTCCATAGCACAAAGTATTTTTTAGCTTTCCCTAAACAAAATATATACTCTAATCTCATTAATTTTCAAATTACAACTTAAATACTATCTTTTCCATGGATATACACCAGTACCAGGAGAGAAGCAAAATTTCCCCCTTTTTCTCCTGAAGAACTTAATTTTAATACTTGTTTTAATTTATATAAAGCCTTGCATGATAAACATTTGAATACTAATGAGATAAAACATTTGAGGTTTGGAAGAGTTTAAAGGCTATGTTTGCACTCAGGACCCAACTTTTGGAGTATAAGTATTGTAGGAAATCAAGTTTGGAAAGATATCATTTTCTTTCTCCACATTCTAAAAGTTATACAATTCTAGTAGTTCTATTCATCATTATTTGGAAAAAAGTATGTATTACATTATATATTATCTATATTTTCATTTATTTATTGATCTAAAGATGGTAGTGGTAGTATTGCAATATTACTAAGAGTATTCCGAGCACTAAAATTTACTAATATTATCTAACTTAATTCTGCAATAATTTCCATTTTATAGATAATCAAAAAGCCTGAGTGGTTATTTTCTCAGGATGATAGACCTAATATGTAATAAAATCTGGCCTCAAATCCAGGTTGATATTTTATAACATTCATTCATTCATTTTATTATTATTACATTATTGATAACTATAAAATGACTAGAAAGATATCTTCTCTCACTTTATTCATTTAATTTAACAAATATTTCATCTATTGATGTTAATATGACATTATTTCCCCAAGTATATGCTTTAGGTATACTAAATTCATAAAATGAAATGCTGTTACGCACTCTTTGGGTGTTATAGCTGACATGACAAAAAAAAATGAAGATAAGATAGTAAAAAAAATCATCTTTTTGGAGTATAGGTAAATTTAAAGTTGTTTGTAACTCTAAGCAATTCAGATAGTTATTTCCACAATTCTTACAGCAAATATAGAAAAATTATCTCTTTATTTAGAGATGGCTGACTAGATACGTTATTCCACCTATCTAGTTCTCCTCAGAAACAAGAACCAAAGTTACAGATGAATAATCCCATAACTCGAATAGCCTATGAAGGGGAGAGTGCTGGAGCCTAATGGATAACTCATAGGAAGAAGATAGGACACAGAAAAAGAAAAAAGCAAAAGCCTGACAGAAATCAACTAGGAACTCAAGGGACTTGATATTTTGTCAAAAAGAGAGGTGGAAGTGTTTTTCCTCCCCTGTTTCTTGAGACAAATGTCTTCTATTCAAACTGTCAAAGAGCTCTGCATCTCTTTGAACTCAACACTGGTATGGGGGACACCAGACTACTAGTTTACACAGGGTCACTCACTCTCCACCCAGACTCAAAATTCTGTGGCTGGCACCACACTTGGGTGCACTCACTGGGGAACAGTGTCTTGCCCAAGGAACCTCAGCTCTTGTGTCTACACAACATCAGAGCCCCCACAGACATTCGCTGACCTTCACTTGAGAATGTTTGGCCAGACTTAGGGGAGCTGCAGAGTTCTCAGTGGTCTGGTCCTCAGGGAGTGCTGCTTCCTGCTTGTGGATGGAGAGTGCACCGCACAGTTTTGCAAGGGAGGAGTGTGGTTGATCCCAGTAGTAAGGCAGCCTCAGTACTCAGGCATGGACATTAAGCCCATTGCTGCAGATAGCTACTCCCATGGGAAATTGGTGCAGATTTGCCAGGGGATGGCCATTCTAGGGTTATTAAGAGAGACTGGGTCCCTATTGGCATTGGTCCCATCCTCACCTGGATTCACACAAAATATGGGGCCCCATGCCTGTCTACACAGAGCTTCAGAGTTCTTACAGCAGAGAGCAGGAGACCCACAAAGATGTGTGCTTGGAGCTAGGAGATGGTTTCTGCACAGAAGACATTTCAGCAGTGAACCACAGGGCAAGCTTCTTTCTAGGCTCTCAGCTAAATTGCACTCTGGAGGCAGATAGCAGTGTCTGTCTGATCTGAGTGTTCTTAGGACAAGGACAGGGGTATGACAGATGAGGAGGTCAGGTTCTTGCCTGCCCAGATCTTAGAGGTAAGGCAGACCCCTTCCCTGCTGCAGAGAACTAGGCGCATTTCACTAGGAGATCCCACCATTGGCAGGGCTGGGGTTTGTGCAGTATAGTATACAAGGGCTTGGCAGTTCAGCTCCATCCACCTTTGTTCCCACCCCAGAGGCTGAACAGGGAGTTCAAGCCAAGGTGACTTTCATAAACCCACCAATTGCCTAAGTCAGCAGAGAACTCCCTGGTAAACAGATGAGACCAAGCAGAAGAAAGAGTCTCAGAGCTTTAAGACAAGTCTTTCAAATTAAACTAGAGAGACAAAATGAAGAAAAATATTTTAAAACAATGAACAAAGCCTTAGAGAACTATAGGATTAAGCAAAATGAGCAGATCTATGAGTCATAAGTATTCCTAAGGGAGAAGAAAAAGTAAATTGTTTGGAAAATCTACTTGATGAAATAATTGAAGAAAAGTTCCCTACTCTTGCTAGAGATTTTAGACATCCAGGTAAAAGAGGCTCAGAGCACACCAAGGAGATACATTACCAAAGAAACTTCATCAAGATATATAGTCATCAGACCATAAAATCAACATTAAGGAAAAAATTCTACAATCCTAAAATATAATTTTGATTATATTTTATATATATGATCCAGTAATCCCACTGCTGGGTATCTACCCAGAGGAAAATAAACCATTATATCCAAAAGATACCTGCACTTGTATGTTCACTGAAGCACTATTCACAATAGCAAAGATCTGGAATCAACCTAAGTGTCCATCAACAGATGATGATGATGATGATGATGATGATGATGATGATGATGATGTGTGTGTGTGTCACACACGTATATGTAATACTACTCAGCCATGAAAAGAATGAAATAATGTATTTTGCAGCAACATGGATGAAACTGGAGACCATTATGTTAAGTGAAATAACTCAAAAACATAAGGTCAAAGACATCATTTTCTCACTTATAAGTGGGTGCTAAATAGTGTGTAAACATGGACAGAGAGTGGAATAATAGATATTGGAGACTCAGAATAGTGGGATGGTGAAGGGGAGTTAAGGATAAGATATTACCTATTGAGTACAATGTACACTATTTGGGTGATGATTATACAAAAAGCCCAGACTTCACCACAATGCAATACATCCGTATAACAAAACTGAACTTTACCTGTTAAATCTAGTTATTTTAAAAAAAGAATTATCTTAAAAAGCAAGGGAAATATCTGATTGTAGAGAGATTACTCAATAGAATAATGGGCAAGAATTGAATTGAATAACCATTTTATAAAGGAAAATATAAAAAAAACTAGGAAAAGGTAAAACTAACTTACCTCATTTTTCAGGCAAATGTAACAGCAGTAAGATATAAGAATGGCAAACACTTAAAAAAAATAAAATGGAAAGAAATTAAACATATCATTCCTGCCAGTGGGTATTTCCTACTTAAGATTTCAATACCAACACACAAATTATAAATATATAGTCAAACTATAACCTCATCTATATCACTTATTAAATTCCTTCATATCCTTCGTCTACCTTAAAGTGACATATTCTCCATGAATTATTTTCTTAGATTATTTCACCCCACAATATTCATTCTTTCCTCTGAATATTTGGTACTTTCAATTTTAGTACATGTTTTGTCAATGAATATGCATGATATTCATTACTGCAATTCAGTTGTTTTCAGTTGTCCATGAAATTTTATGTTCTTTGAGCTATTCAAGATATATCTTGTACACTTCTTCTAGTTTCATTAATACCATACTGGGTACAAAATATTTGTTTTTGATTGATATTTTTATTATTTTCAAGCCAAGATATTTACAATGAGAAGTACATTTTCTTCAGTAATATAACTGTCTAAACCAAAAAAAATATGTATTTACTTTTGCTTCCAAAATCAGCCATTTAATTTTATGGAAGAGAAATTAGAGATTTACATAGGTTAATGAATTTGTCCAATATCATATAGCAAGCTAATGGCAAAATTGTAACGTGGATAGGGTCCATCAATTTGCACACTACTGCACTGCATAATTTAATAAATAATTTTAATGGAAATATGACTTGAAAAGAACAGCAACTTGATTATGACTATAGGAGTAAAATTTCCTTTCCTAGAATGAAAGTTGCTTAATGAAGAGTCAAAGAGAGCTACTTCAATGCCTGTTTCCTTCTCCCTATGATATGTAATGCTGAATGCTAGTTGACAAATTTAGCTGAAGAGAAAAGGTAGTATATAACACAAAGAAAAGTAAAACAAAAAAGCTGTAATGTTTCCCTATAGGATAATATGCACAGGAAAGAACTCTGAAAGTCAAAAGGATAATAGATATTGTACAGTCATCTGGAATGCCAAATGCAGTGCACATAGCAAGAAAAAACTGAAAATTGATGGACATTTCGTCTTCCATATCATAGTACCAAGAACCACAAGAAATTTTTCAATAAACAAGGGCAAACACAATAACTTAATCTAATAACAAAACTCTGTAGCAATAAATGCAGAAAATAAAAAGATGTGTCTGGCACTGATAAAAGTAGAAAATAATCAAAATTTATAATTAAAGATAAATGATGAAGGAAAGCAGAAAAAAAGAAAAAAATTATATGTAGTAGGTGACACAATTGCCAAAATATATTTACTATCATCCATTTTAATAACAGTATTTTTGGTATGGCTTACCAAAATCATGAGGATTTTTTTATTCCCTCAAATATAAACTACAGTACAAAATCATTTGGTAAGATTTTGGGGTGTTGCTAAGTTATAATTTTATTTTTAATTATTTCTTTAAAAGACTTTTCAAATAGTATCATTAGAATTCATGTTTTATTTCCTATTCATTTCCAGTTGCCTTTAAAATAACTATTGTAATAATTTGCTCAAGTAAAATGATAATTAATAAACACAAGCATTAAATTAGCATCTGTGAAAAACAAAATGAATAATGTATGACAGATGAATGTTAAATAGGTGAATGAAATTGAGAAACTTTTTAGAAATATTTTTTTGTAACCTGCTAGGAAGAAACTTAGAAAGAAGATGATTATAATTTTACCTAACACTTGGAAAGTGTATACCAGCTTTCTGTAACAAATTGATTAGGAAAATGTATGTCTGTAAAGAAGATGTTAGTCTCAATTATAGCATAATCATATTTAGAGGAGAAAAAAGCAGAAGACAAGTCTCCATGACTTTATAATTAATAAAATAAGTCAAATATTTAAAAAGGAAAATTTGGTAGGTCTTTAGATGAATAGGCCAAACAACAAACCAAGCTTGCTTTTTTAAAGTAATATCCTACAATTTCTATTACAGATTTATACATACTTCAAATCAAACAGATTTAAACTAACACTTAGTTATGTGATTAATTTTCTTTTTTAAAAATTACCCTTATGTAGCACCATGAGCTTGAATTTTATTATCAGTAATTCCATTAAGACTTTTTTCTTTAAAAAAAGAACAGTTCTTTCCCTTAGATAAATCCTAGGCTAAGCTCTTCATATTGGCCAGCTTTCAAATAACATCATTATTTTTGAATTCTGACAAACAGAAACAAACATTTGTTTTGTAGCAAATTACAAAATAGTGAAATCAATCCTTTAAACTGGTGGACTTCTCTATTGAAATAGATTCACTTGTATGAGATTCTTGGGTGATTATGGGGGTAATGGGTAAGCTCTTGCTATCTAAGTCTCTTCATTTGTGTTAGGGTAGAATATCCTCCTTTTTTTTTTTTCACACACTCAGATTATTGAATGAGAATGACAGTCATCCCAATGGCACCCCTGTATTGGAAAAGAAATAGCCCATATTTATCTCTGCACTGAAGTTAAACACCTCTAACTCCTATTTTAAAATTGCCTCTGACAAACCCTTAGGAAAAAAGAAAATCAACCTTTTTTTTCATTTATTCCAGGAAATTATGGGGGTATAAACATTTTGGTTACATGTTATGACTTTGCCACATCCCGACCATGATTTGAGACATGCCCTTTTCTCCCCTACAATGTTCACTGTGTCCATTAGTTGTGAGTTTACCCACCCCTAACCCCCCAACCCCAAAGAATATTACTACTGTGTAAGCACCTTAGTGTTGATCAGTCAGTGCCAGTCAGTTTGATGGCGAGTGCATGTGGTGCCTATTCTTCCATTCTTGTGATACCTCACTTCAGAGGATAGGTTCAAGCTGCATACAGGAGAATATAAGAGGTGCTAGTTCACCATAGTTTTTTGTAGTTGAGTAGTATTCCACTGTATACATATACCATATATTATTAATCCACTCATGGATTCACAGGCACTTGGGTTGTTTCCACATCCTCGCAATAGTGAATTGTGCTGCCATAAATATTCTAGTGCAGATGTCTTTATTATAGAATGACATTTGTTCCTTTGGGTAGATGCCTAGGAGAACTATTGCTGGATCAAATGGTATTTCTGTTTTTAGCTCTTTGAGGTATCTCCAAATTATTTTCCACAGGGGTTGTACTAGTTTGCAGTCCCACCAGCAGGGTAAGAGTGTTCCTATCCCTCCACATCCTCTCCAGCATTTGTTTCAATAAATGTTGCTGGGAAAACTGGATAGATGCATGCAGAATATTGAAACTGGATCCCCACCTCTCACCTCTTACAAAAATCAATTCTAGACGGATAACAGACTTAAACTTTAGGCATGAAACCTTAAGGATCCTAGAAGAAAATGTAGGGAAGACTCTTTCAGACATTGTCCTAGGCAAAGAATTTATGAAGAAGACCCCCAAAGCAATCACAGCAGCTACAAAAATAAAGAAATAGGACCTGATGAAATTAAAAAGCTTTTGTACAGCCAAGGAAACTATCATTAGAGTGAATAGATAACCTCCACAATGGGAGGAAATATTTGCCCTGTACATATCTGATAAAGGGCTGATAAAAAGAATCTATCTAGAAATCAAAAAAATCAACAAGAAAATTCAAACAACACCATCAATAAATGGGAGAAGGATATGAACAGAAACTTTTCAAAAGAAGAAAGAATAATTGCCAGCAAACATATAAAAAATGCTCAACATCTCTAATCATTAGGGATATGCAAATCACAATGAGATATCACCTAACTCCAGTAATATTGGCCTTTATCAAAAAATCCCAAAGCAGAAAATCAATTTTAATTTTTAATTTTATTATTTTTATTATTTTTAATAATTTTTATTTTTAAATAATTTTATTTAAATAATTTAATTTTAATTTTAATTTTATTATTATAAAATTAATTTTATTATTTTTATTTTTATTTTATTATTTTTAATAGTTTTATTTTATTATTTTTTAATTTTATTATTTTAATTTTAATTTTATTATTTTTATTATTTTTAATTTTATTAAAAATTAAATTTTATTATTTTATTTAATTTTATTATTTTTTATTTTTTAAAAAAAATAAAATTTTTAATTTTATTATTTCATCAAGGAACAATTTGGAAGTAAACAACAAAATACTGTAACTTGTATAGTCTTGAATGTGATCCATGACTTATCAGTAGAAGTTCTTGCAGTGCCAAAAGGTGATATAATTAGCAGGTTTTATTTTAATGAGAACCTCATGCCAAATTCATGGCCTCTAGAGAATTATGTCACTGACTATTATTGACAGATTCCTGTACATTCTTTTAGTGATATTTACAGAGTACTTCTGAGCTTTTCATTGAATCACAAACTGATCTTCCTCACTTCCAATTTTTGTTGAAGTCACAGTGCTACATCTCTTTTTAGTATCTAAGATTTTGTGAATTAGTCTCAGGTTTACCTAATGTAATTCCTCCTGATGTTTGTCATTGACAAGGCAAACATATCCTTTTTGACATTTACAATGACATATATAATGCTGCACCTTTTTTTCCATATCTATTATGTAAGCAGTAATAACTTTTATTTTCACATTTGATGTTATAATTGACATCTAGACATATATTGAAAAATACCTGTTTTACAACAAATATTACCAAGATTTATTTTCTTAATATTGTTATGTTTTATTAGATTATCAGTCAGGAAAACAAAAACAAGAACAAAATGGTCTTTAATAGCATGGTTGGGCTCATTCCCCTATAAAACACCCTATAAAACACATCTACTACAGTTGCATTTGAGGAAAAAATAAAAATATGTTTATTATTACCCTGAGGTTAGATAGAATTATAAGATTAAAAATTAAGGAGGAGGAGAGATAATTATTGAAAAATATTACCAACATACAAACTAAACCAAAAAGTGCTAGCAATTTGATTCATAGACTGCTGGATTTCAAATATAATGTAGCAAGCTCTTACTCATTTATACATCAATTAAACAAATCTATACTCAGTGTGTGGTGTATGAGGATAGTCTGAACTTTTCGTTCTAAAGCCAATAAAACTTAGAGCCATGGCAATTATCTAGTGACTAGCCCAAGGCACACTTCTAATTTTGTAAACCAGTGCTATTTTAGAAAGTGCTTTTATTTGACTTACATTTGAAATTAATTTTTAATACAATTTTAATTAATTTTTAATGCAAAAAACAATTTAGCCTTCTCCAAGTTACATTTGATATGATTATTTTAAACCTCTTCTTCCCCTCCAACAAAGTCATCATATATCAACATTTACTATTTTTAACTATCCAGGAGGCTGCTTTTTCCTTATCTTTGCTCCAGTAATCACATTATTTTACCAAGGAAATAACCTGAGTCCCACCTAAGAAATAATAGAAAGGTTTAGCAACAAATGTAAGATAAAGCATGTTGTACAAGGTTTTATCTTTCTATGATAATGTAGCATCATTTGTTGACTCTTTATAACCTTGAAAATTTAGCAAGTACTCAAACTGTCCTTTACTCTCAAGTCTGGTCCACAAGAAAATCTGTATTTCTGATAGAAATTGGAGAAGCAATGTTATCATTTCTCAGGCTAGCTAATTAATAAGAAGCTAAGGAAAAGTGGCAGCTTTCCAGTTGCAGGCCATCTATCAAACTGAAGTATACACTGGAAGGTCTGAGTCTACAATTACAAGTGTCACCAGCAGGCCAGCACCTTCTGATTTTTTATTCCTGGATGTAAATTAGTTACATTCTCAGTTAAATTCTGAACTTATACTCGGTGTCTAAGTGATAGATAGAAGATGGTCTCAAGGGAAGAAAGAAACTGATTTCACTTGTGACTAATAATTTAAGTTTATTTCTGATTTTAATCAATCTATTTTATTAAAAAGGAGACATCTTCTTTTATAGAGGGTTTATTTGTTTTTTTAAACCCATGAAATTGAAAAGTTTGCAAGAAAAAAAACAAAAATAAAAACTAGAAGATAGGAAAACCTGGTGGACTAGAAGCAGCCAGCCAGCATCCTCCCAAGGAAAGAAGTGAAACGTGCAGGCCTCTACCTACATATAGATCGCTCCTCTCTGAAGCAGCCTTGTGAAATCACAGAAAATGCAGGACACTCAGAGTGGGGGTAAACAAGGTGATGGGGTGATACATATAACAAGATCAGAGAACACATGGGGAACAATAGGAGGATAGACTGCTGGGGCACCATGCTCGTTCTGCTGGCATCATGTGAACTGAACTTCAAGATGGCTCCCACCACCTCCACAAACTTCTGCCTGGTCAGACTGGGAACCTGCCTGGAGTCTATGCAGAGCCATTGCACCAGGTAATAGGCAAGATGGAGATTGGAAAGCAGCTAAAGCCATCCTGAGTTCTGGGGTGCACTGCTCTAGGTCTGCACTGGGCTGGGGAGGGAGTAGGCTGGCTTGTGGCTTCCCAGAACCATACCTGGTGACTTGAAGATAAGCTCTTCTCCCCTAGAGTGCAACAGGATCTGAGCATGGCAATTAACCTACCTGAGAGCTTTGGGTGACTGCTTTGGAAGGTCCTAGGTAGGGAGTGGAGAACTCTGTGGTCCCTGGGCCACTGGAACTGACATCTGCCCACCTGACTTGGCCCCTGATCGTGTAGAACAGCCTGCCACTTGCTCGGCCCCAACTCTTCCCTCCAGGCCCCCAACCACCTCCTGCCCACTTGGCCCTGACCCTACCTTTCAGGTCAGATAAGCCCTGCCATCTGCACTGCCCTGTTTCTCGCTCCTCAACCCTGCTCAGAGGTTCTGCTTCAGGCCCCTCCCTAATTCCAGCTCTCAGGCTCTCATGCCAGAGCCCAAGGCCCTGCATCTGTGCTTCCAGAACCACTGCCAGGCCCAAGACACCATCCTCAAGTTTCCAGCACTACACCTGTACTCCAAGATGCCACCCTAGACTCTCCACCACTGCAGCAAGGCCAAAAGAACTGCTCCAAAGTCCAAAGCTGCACCCGGACCCCCAGCCTCTAGCCACTAGTACACTACAACCTGGTTTGAGCAAATGCACACAGCCCAGGAACCCATGACAACTGTATCCAGCCGCTGCTGTTACCTGTGTGGAAAGTCCCTGGGAAGAGCAATCCCACAACACCAGCCTCTATGAAGAAGGTTTTGCCCAGTTCCCAACTCAAACATCCTATAGCTATCGTTCAACAACCCAACACCCAACCCAAACAGCATTCAGAACAGGCTTGAGCAAAAGCAATCACAAGTGAACAGAACAAATCAGAACAGCTTCATTACAGGTTTCTAGTGCACAAGCCCCTCTTCTGCCACATCAACATTCTAGAGTAGGAGGAGAAAAAAGGGCACCTTGTAATGATCTCCTCTTACTCTAATCAAGCAGGAGAATTTCCAGCAAGGAACAGGAGCCCTGCAAACCTGTTAGACCTGAGTTGAGAAAAGAGTTCTCAGATGAAATTAAACCAGCAAAAGAACCCTGGAAAAATGAAAATCAAAATAGATCAACACCCCCAAAGGATCACAATGGAGCAGCAAACTCCAACTACAGACAAAAGGACAGAAACGTAATTCAGAATATGGACAACAAAGGATTTGAAGAGAAAGTTGAAACCTACAAAAAGAAGCCAAAAATATATTTCAGGAAGTTAATGAAAAAGTCACTAAATAATGAGACAAAATTAAGAAAGATATAATAAAACTTAAAGAATTTAAAAGTATTTTACTGGGTTTTTGTTAACTATGAAGTTTATCATCATTGGCTCAGGCTAGAGTTCAATTATTTTCATATTTAGTGTTTATTGCATTCATAATCATTTTCAATATTCTATAAATCTCACAGTTTAGTTCTGACATTTACAATGCTAAGTGTGACTTAATTTTCCACCTAACACTTTAACTCTTTTTGACTATCTTTAGTCTTAGATAACATTATCATTTATTATATTACATTCCTTTCTGATCCATCAGCCTTCTAAGTATAGTGAAATCTTCCATATGACTGAAGCTTCCTTTTAGATGTCTCAGAAATCTTTTATTTTTTCATGTTTAGTTTTTGATCTTAAATTTTGGTTTGAACTTTGAATTATATTTGACTCAAATGAATATTCCAAGAGCATTTTAAGGAACTCTTAGATTTTCATCATGATTGATTTGGTTTAGGTATACAGATAGATGCAAACAGACATACTTTAACCCTGTACCTGAGAATAAATTAAATACCATTTGTCTCTTGACAAAATCAACAAATCTGCTTTATTGCTTCTTGTCTGTTTCACTTGTTTTCACAATCAGTAAACTATATAAAACTGTTTACAAAAGGTTGGAGGGAACACAGTGGGGTGAAATATACATTCTGTGGCTTCCCGTTTATTCAAATGAAAAAGCCACAGGACTATTGGGCTTGCATTGTGAGACCACTGAAGTGCTCTGTGAAAGATACTATAGCACAGGAGGTGTTAAAGATCTCTCTTTTGTTCTTAATAAAATAATGCTGACTAAAGTCTGCACTTTAGCAAGACGACAATTTGAAATGTTGGGGGTTTACATGCATTAAACAAACTGAGACACTATAAGATTACAAGGTTATGCATTGAGCCTATGAAATATTATCTAAAGCTGTTGAGTTAAAAAAATCACTACTGTACCATCCTCAAGAAACTCTCCTTATACTCCAGGTATTGATCCTAGTGGTTTTTATATACTTTCTAATTTAATTTACAACAAATTTATATGGGAAATATCATATCCTCATTTTAAAGTTAAATATTGAAGTTTTAAAAAGTAAATAACTTGTCTAAAGTTATCATTGTTGTAGTAGAAATTCAAACCCTGATTTATGTGATGATAAAGCAGACAACGTTCCAATCTCATTTTTTTCTCATTTTAATATACTATATTTAAAAAACTCAAACAAAAGTAAAATATAACATTTCCTATATATTACAGAATTATTCTTATGTTATTTGAGTATTTAAAATGGAAAATGATCCTAATAAAAAAATCTTTAGAAAAGTTTATGAAAGATGAGATTAGATACATGATAACAGCATTAGTTTACAAAAAGTAATCTAAATTTTGAGTGGTACTGGAATTTTATTCTCCTTTTTTAAAGTCATAATTTTGTCCTATTAAAATCTGGGGAAATGTTGCAGCTCATGAAGTGACTAAGAGATAATGTAATCAAACTTTTTAAAATAAAACTATATAATTGTTCAAAATAGAATCTGAACAAAATTACTTTTATTTGCCTTCCCTTTCTCCCTCTTTTCCTCCTTTACTTCTCTCTCCCTTTCTCCTTTCTTCCTTCCTTTTTTCTTTCTATGTGTTAAAGGAAAATTCCTCAGTTTTAATATATACTTTGATTCTAATTATTGAGAAGATTAGACTACAGAGTGCTAAAAGTATGCTATTTTTAAATATTTTTGACATTTGTTAGAGTAGTAACATATATCATCTAGCATTCTGATCCATCCAAACCCTTGATTTGGCATAGAGACCTTTATCCACCTGAAGAAGTCAGTCAGTTTACACTACTGTATATGTCACAGTTCTGAAGAAATCATTTTAAAGATAAATTTATTCTATCTATTTAAAATATTTATTCTATCTATTTAAGATAGAATAAATTTTGTTTGACACAAAGCTTTGCTGAATTTGAATACGGATCATCCTTTAAATATTATAGGAAATTGGAACTCTTATTTAAATTATGTAGCATTTAAAAATTAATTTTATTCTTTATATGTTGCAATTATCACTTAGTGAAGATGTGTGAAAACTCACCATTTCAATGTTTGAGTTTCAAATACTTCCGTACACATCCTGCTGAATTAAGTACTTCATGAATAATCTACAGCAGCGACAATGAAAATGTCATTACTCTTCATACATAAACTAACAACAAGTTGAGTTTCAGACACTCCTTCCATGATACGGAAAAATCTAGAAGGACACTGTTCAAACAGTGCTGTTAAAAGCTAGGTATTTTGTTTGTTCTGTTTTGTGCATTTTGTTTTGTTTTCATTAGGGCTTCTATCTTATCTCTAGGAAAAGAAAAGAAGCATGCACATCTCTGGCCCATGATCCCACCTCCAACCAGAGAACCAGAGATGTCAGTGAGAGCCACTTGACATTTATTAAATCTACACTTAACATTGTTTTCCTTTGAATAGAGGATTTAGCTGTTACTAAAGCAAAACAAAACAAAAAGCAAAAAAAAAAAAAAAAAACAAATTAAAAAACAGTTGAAAATCACTGGCCTGAAGGCAAACAAGATAACACAGACCATGAAATGTCCACTGAGTGTACTGATAATAAATGTGTGTGTGTTTCTGTTATGAACTCTAGGAATAATTTGGGTCCCTACAGCATAGACATAGACATAGGTCATCACCCTCCTTATATATTGTATACTTACAAATTATACTTTCCCTTTACCCTGAGGAAAAGCAGAAGCATGAGACTATCCATGACAAGTAGAAGAGAAAAAAAAATTAAAGGCTTTAATCATGCATGGTTTTCGCATGGGGAATCAGCTAATGTATTTGTGCCCTCATAAAGATTTGTTTAATGGAAAGCAATAGGAAAATAATTAATGTTTGGTAATGGATACTGCTATGAGTGTTGCATGCATTTTTATGAGAGACATACTGCTGATTCAAAAAGTAGAATTTGTTATCAAAATGAAAAACAAAATCTTGTCAAGGTATTTTCAAACATTGTTGAGTATATTATTCTGACAATAATTGAAACTGATTTTGACAGTAGATATAAAGTTAATATAAAGCTAGTTCTAGTTTGATGGAGGATGAAAAGCTAGATGCTTAAAGCAGCCACATAGACCTTCAGCTGTTTCAGGAAAAAAAAATGGAGCAGGCCCTCTGCTTTGTTCCTCTATAGAGAATATTTGAATAATAGTTCAAGAAAGGAATAACTGCTAAATTATCAAACTCTTCTGAGAGGGGAAAGTTCTCTAAGCATTCATGTTTACAATTATTGATATTTATTTGTTTATTTTAGAGATGGGGCCTCCCTCTGTTTCCCACACTGCAGTGCAGTGGCAAGATCATAGCTCACTGCAGCCTTAAACCCCTGGGCTCAAGTGATCTTTTTAGGTTACCTGCTGAGTATCTGGGATTACACATGCAGGTCACCTTACCTGCCTTATTTTTATGGATTCTGATTATGGAGGTGTTTTGAATTGAAGAACACATTATTTTTTTCCTTATCCTACAGGCATTTGATGATATGTGATTTCCTTTTCTAAGTAAAAGATCCATTGAGAGAAATTTTTGTGATAAAAAATAATATAGGGAGATTGTGTATTTCCAAGAATTCGCCCATTTTCCTTACATTTTCTAGTTTATGTGCATAGAGATTTTCATAGTATTTACATGTGATATTTTGTGTTTCTGTGATATCTATTGTAATATTTCCTTTTTCATTTCTGATTCAGCTTATTTGGGTCCTTTCTCTTCTAATCCTAGTTATTCTAGCAAGAGAGCTACAATTTATTTATCTTTTCAAAGAACCAACAACAGATGCTATCATGGATGCGGAGAGAAAGGGATACTTACATACCATGAGACTCCAAATTGTACAACCTCTTTGGAAAACAGTTTGGAGATTCCTCGAAGAACTAAAAGTAGAATGACTTCAATCCAACAATCCCAATACTGGGTATCCACTTAATGTAAAAGAAGTCATTTTATCAAAAAGATACCTGCACTCAAATATTTATTACAGCACAATTCATGATTACAAAGATGTGGAATCAATCCAAGTGTTCCTTAATCCATGAGTGGATTAACAATATGTGGTCTAAGTACTACTCAACCATAAAAAGGATGAATTAATCCCTTTTGCAACAAGCTAGATGAAACTGGAGACCATTATCCTAAATGATGTATCTAAAGAATGGAAACATACACACACACAGACACACACACACACACACACACACTCACACACACATACTCACTATTGAATTGGAACTAACCAATAAGCACACATGTGCACTGAGTGGAGTGAAAATCATTGGAAATTGTCTGCAGTCTCACCAGCAGTGTAGGAGTGTTCCTCTCTGCATCCACGCCAGCATTTGTTGTTTGGGGACTTTTTGATAAAGGCCATTCTCACTGGAGTTAAGTGATATCTCATTGTGGTTTTGATTTGCATTTCCCTGATGACTAGAGATGTTGAACATTTTTTCATATGTTTGTTGGTCATTATTCTGTCTTCTTTTGAGAAGTTTAAGCAGGGGGAGGGGAAGGAAGGCAGGGGCAAAAACCTACCTAATGGGTACAATGAACACTGTGTGAGTGATGGCAACACTTATAGCCATGGCTTAAGCATTACAAAAGTTACTCCCAAATAAGGTGATAAGTCCAGCACAGGTTCTGAGGGCTCTTTACTACTTTTCAAGGAAATGTTCCAGGCCCAGGCCAACTCTTACATAGCCATATAGTAATCAAAAGACTGTGATGCATTATTCAACACGCTGTTAATTTAGTGTTGATAAAATCTATATATTGATATATTGATGTTTCTTATTATTTAATATAAACTGTAAGGTAATATGTAGACATTTGCAATCCAAAATATTTTTAAAACATAGTTGTCACCCTTAGGATCATGTACTAGGTGGATGCAAACATTAAAATACATATGCGCTTTACCTTAATTGTTAACTTTGTCTTAATCATACTATGTAGTGTGAATAGGTTCAGGCAACCCTGGTGTAAGAGAATAAGTTATTATTACTTAATTCTATATCTGTATGCCTTCTGAGATAACATAAAAATAGCACATTTACATTGAGGACTATCTGAGTTAGTTATACAACTTATATATACAACTATTTCTCTTCATAATTGGTGAACATGAAAGTAAAAAATAAGATAAAACAGAAAAATTAACTCTATGTTTAGCCTTTGTTCCTCTACATTCAGTCATGCGAAATTATGTGTCAGCACTAATGATAAAGTGTATACTTTTCTTCACCTTCCACATCTCTACATCAATTATTCTCCTTCTGTTCTTTTGTTCCTATACTGTTTACATTTGATGATGCTAATAAAATAACAATGCAAACTCTGTTTCATTTATCTAATTCTACAGCCTATCAAAACTATCAGAATAATTAGATGGTACTTAAAATTCAAACAAGTCTGATAGAACTCCCTTTCTTAGCTAAAAAGTTTTTATCATTATTTTATTTCAAAATATTAAGGGGATACAAAATTTTTGTTACATGGATACATTTTATAAGGCTTAAGTGGAGGTTTTTTGTGTGCCCGTCACCAAAATAGTGTTCATTGTGCCCAATAGGTAAGTTTTTGCTCCTCCCTGTTCTTGATTTCCAATGACATTTACATCTCTTTGTACCCACATGTGCTCATTGATTAGCTCCCAATTATTGGAGAGTATATGTGGTGTTTGTTTTTCCATTCCCAAGACACTTCACTTAGGATAATGGTCTGCAATTCCATCCAAGTTGCTGCAAAAGACATTATCATTCCTTTTTTATGGCTCAATGGTACTCTGTGATCTATATGTATCACATTTTCTTAGTTCAATCATGAATTGATGGGCCCTTAGGTTGATTCCACATCTTCACAATTGTGAATTGTACTGCAATAAACTGTGAAGTGCTGGTGTCTTTGTGATAAAATGACTTCCTTTGAGTAGATACCCAGTAGTGGGATTGCTGGATTGATGTTAGAGGCAAGGACCCTCAAAGACCCTCAACTCCCCTATGACTTGTCCTACACACGAACTTCACCCTGGAAAATTCCAGCTATAGCTCCAAGAAGAACGCAGTCCATGACGTGCTGACCACGGAATGCTCCAGGATGTGTTGACTGCAAATGTTCCGGTTGGAGATGAGTAATCAGTCAAAAACAAGATACGATAAGACACTGATTAGGGCTAATCAACCCAGACCCAAGCCTCATCATCACTACTCTATTTTTTGTTTTGACTTCCTTGTTTTTGTATGCCTATAAAACCCACTAAAAATCTAAGTAAAGCAGACCTTGACAACCATTTGCTTGGTCTCGTTTCTTTCTCTCGCTCGTCTCTTTCAGGCACGGTCCCCCTCGCCCCCGCGAGTAACAGAAGGTCCCGCAGGCCGGGACAAGTGGCGCCCAACGTGGGGCGCGAGGTACGGACCTTTGTCGGGTGACGCCACGGAGCGCTCTTCGGCTGAAGGAAACCCTACAGAGACCCTCGTTCTGCCGCTCACAGAGTCGACGGTCTGGTGAGTAAATTTTTACATTGTCACCCCATCGAGATGGGCCATTCATTGTCTAAGGAGGCCGTTTTTATCAAGGATCTCAAGGCCTCATTCAGAGAGAGAGGAATTAGAGTTAAGAGAAAAGACTTAGTAAAGTTTTTTGTGTTCATTGATTGTGCTTGTCCTTGGTTTATTATTGGTGGACCTGAGATTCACCCACACAAATGGCAAAAAGTAGGTAGAGATTTAAGAAAAAAGGACTTAGTAAAGTTTTTTGTGTTCATTGATCGTGCTTGTCCCTGGTTTATTATTGGTGGACCTGAGATTCACCCACACAAATGGCAAAAAGTAGGTAGAGATTTAAACGATTTACTTCTAAATCAAGGCCCAGATGCCGTCCCTGGATCTGTTTTTTCGTACTGGGGACTAATCAGAGATATTGTTGAAGGGGCAGATTCAGACCCCAATAAAAAGCAGCTGCTCTCAGTAGCAGAATTCTGCCTCCGACCCGTGTCGCGGTCCGCTTCAAAAACGTCTTTAGAAGCGGCCGAAGGGTCAGCCCCCCCTGATAATCCTAAAAGATCAACATGCACTTCCCCTTGCCCCTCAGTTTGTATTAATATGCCCCCTCCAGACCCATCGGTTGAGCTCCAGACATCTAAAGACGAGCCCTTGCTTAGTAGACCAGACACCAAGGCCCTCTACCCTCCCTTACCCGAGGTTACGGCTCCTCATGCATTTAATTACCCAGTATTCAAAAAACAATCCCCCCCGAGAGTCCCTCGACCCCACCGAAGAGGCTACCCTCGGAGAGGAAGCGGTCCAATATTACGATCCCAAATGGCCGCCTCCTTACACGCCCCAGATTTACGCACCTTCGTTAATACCCCCCCTTACAATGCCCTTACTTTTGCGTACCAAAGAAGACTTAAGTCAAAGGGTTACGCAATTAAAGGATGTTTTACAACTTCAAAAAGAGTTTGCCCAGCTTTCCAAAGACTTGTCCTCCCTCCAAGATACGCTTAAAGATTCGGTTTTCATTAGCCACCCACGTCATGAGACCGCCCAGTCTCACGTCACCTTACATAAAAAATCCTTAAAATCCTCCCATAAAGCCCTAGCATTCCCGGTAGTTACCAGGTCTAATAGGCAAGGAGACCTTGCCGCCCCTTCTTCGAGCCAGTCCCCGCCCCAAGATTCAGATAATGAAGATACGGAAGGGAGAAAAAGGGAAAGTGATAGTGATGACCCCCCAGAGGAGGCAGTCCCGGGGCCCACTGCAGAGTCTACTGAGTTCCGCAGACTAAAACTTAAGACTTTAAAAGAATTAAATTCTGCTGTTAGGACGTATGGGCCCAATGCACCCTTTACCTACTCCCTCCTAGAGGCAGCCTCGGGAGGCGGCTACCTGCTCCCCGGAGAATGGACCAGGCTGGTTCAGGAAGTCCTTTCACGCGGATAGTTCCTCTCGTGGAAAGCCAATTTTCTCGACCGCTGTCAAACTACGGCTACCAATAATTTAAAAAACCCCAATTCTGCCTCTTGGACCCTTGAAAAACTTAGCGGACAAGGGAAATTTGCCACTGAACAGCGCCAAAGGGGACTCCCAATCGGGCTTTTGTCTCAGACCGCCACAGCCGCTTTCGGCGCCTGGCGAACACTTCCCTCTACGGGATCTGTTCTCACTCCCCTGACAAAAATCACCCAGGGAGCTCAGGAGGGCTTTAGTGAATTTGTGGGCAGGCTTTTAGAGTCTGCTGAACGAACCCTTGGGCACGAGGATGAGAATAATAGGCTTATTAAACAATTGGCCTATGAAAATGCTAACAGTGCTTGCAGGGCCATCCTCAGGGGCAAACTCAAAAATAAAGACCTTAATGACATGATTAGAATGTGTAATGATGCTGACCCCTTCGCCCATAAGGTGTCGCAGGCTGTGCAGCTTGCGATCGGGGCCGCCATTCAAGGCACTGCGGCACAGAAAGGCTGTTTTAAGTGTGGTCAGCCAGGGCACTTTGCGAAGCAATGCCCCTTAGCCACCTCCTCTGCTGCCCCTAACCTCAATAGACCACCAGGCAGGCCAACCTGGCCCCCCTCCCTCTGTCCTCGCTGCAAGAGGGGATACCATTGGGCTAGTGAGTGCCGTTCTAAGACCGATGCCCTTGGAAATCCCTTGCCACCCCTTTCGGGAAACGGCCTGAGGGGCCAGCCCCGGGCCCCTTGTCCTATTCAATTTCAGTCGGCCTCGGGGAACAGCCGACAAGAGGATCCCCAGCCCCTAGACTCCTCCGAGCGACCACAGGGAGTGCAGGAGTGGACTTGTGTGCCTCCTCCGACACAATATTAAGACCTGAAGATGGTGTTCAAATTTTGCCTACTGGCTCATTTGGACCCCCACCGGCTAACATGTTCTTTTTTATTCTGGGCCGAGCCTCCTCCACCCTTGCAGGGCTCATAGTCCACCCCTCCATAGTAGATAGTGACTTTACCGGGGAGATTAACATCTTAGCCAGTGCGCTCACCGGCCCTGTGTGTGTCTCTAAGGGACAGCGCTTAGCTCAGGCGTTGCCCTTGCCCCTTAATACATCCTTCCCAGCCATCGCCCCTAACCGAGGTGCTTCCTGCCCTGGCTCTTCTGATCTTTATTGGGTCCAAGCTATCACCAAAAAACGACCCACCCTGCGGTTAAAGTTAGATGGTAAACTTTTTGAAGGCCTTCTTGATTCTGGCGCCGATTCCACAGTTATTGCCCAGGATGCCTGGCCTCAATCATGGCCACTGCAGCCTTCACTTACACACTTACAAGGTATAGGACAGTCTAATAATACTCTCCAAAGCTCAAAAATTTTAACATGGGAAGACCCTGAGGGAAACAAAGGCACCACCCAACCCTTTGTAGTCCCAAACCTGCCTGTTAACTTATGGGGGCGTGATATCCTTGCACAAATGAATGTCATTATGTGCAGCCCCAATAAAGTTGTAGCCAGCCAAATGCTTAAACAGGGATTCCTCCCAGGACAGGGTTTAGGCAAAGAGGGTCAGGGACTAAGAGCACCCTTAACCACCCTCCCTAAGTCAGACAGATCAGGACTAGGGTTCAAAGAACATTTTTTGTAAGGGCCATTGATCCCCCTGCACTTCAGGCAGATGAAATCACTTGGAAAAGTGACTCACCTGTCTGGATCGATCAGTGGACCCTCCCATCTAACAAGCTAGCCGCAGCTACAGCGTTGGTGCAGGAACAATTAGCTGCCGGACACATAGAGCCCTCTACTTCACCATGGAACACCCCCATTTTTGTCATTCAAAAAAGGACTGGCAAGTGGCGGCTACTACAAGACTTGCGGGCTGTTAATCAAACAATGGTTCCCATGGGGGCACTCCAGCCTGGTTTGCCTTCGCCCGTAGCTATCCCCAGAGGCTACTATAAGATAGTCATTGACCTGAAAGACTGCTTTTTCTCCATACCGTTGCACCCAGATGACTGTAAGCGCTTGGCCTTCAGTCTCCCGGTAGTAAATTGTATAGGACCCTCCCCGAGTTTCGAGTTTCCAGTGGCGAGTATTGCCTCAAGGCATGGCCAACAGCCCTACCCTTTGCCAAAAATATGTAGCTCAGACAATTGATTCTTTTAGAATTCAACATCCTCAACTATATATAATTCATTATATGGATGACATTCTTTTAGCCGGAGCCGAGGAGGCAACCTTACATCAAGTTACTATGCAGGTTGTCTCGGCCTTACAAGCTCGAGGCCTCCGCCTGTCCCCCGAAAAGATTCAGGTCTGCCCCCCTCACCTGTTCCTAGGTTTTGAATTATTCCCCAACAAGGTCCTCTCCCAAAAAGTACAGATCAGAAAAGATTCTCTTCAATGCCTTAATGACTTTCAGCGTCTTCTAGGCGACATTAATTGGCTTCGCCCATATTTAAAACTCACCACAGGACAGTTAAAACCCCTATTTGACATCCTGCAGGGAGATACTGACCCAACCTCTCCCCGCTCCCTAACTAAAGAAGGGCAGCAAGCACTCGATTTAGTCGAGCAGGCCATAAATGCCCAGGCCATTGGCTACTTCTCCCCAGATTCCCACCTGTACTTCATTGTCCTCCCCACCCCCTTTTCGCCTACGGGACTCTTTTGGCAGGGCAAGCCTCTTTTTTGGGTTCACCTATCGGCTTCCTCCCCTAAAGTCCTTCCCACCTACCCTTACTTAGTAGCTAAGATTATTTGATTGGGGCGAGAAAACTCCCTTAAACTCTTTGGAAAAGATCCAGATATCATAATACTCCCTTACAATGCTTCCCAAATTCGGTGGCTAATACAGACTGATGATGACTGGGCAGTTAACTGTACGTCTTTCCAGGGCAAACTAGATAATCATTACCCCCCTGATAAACTAATTCAGTTCCTCTATCGGACACCTGTACTATTTCCCAAAAAAACAAGAGTCTCCCCCATTCCAGGAGCCGTCTTAGTCTTTACCGACGGATCCTCCTCAGGCACCGCGGCCTATAGCATTAATGGCCAGGTCCGCAGTTTTCCCACCAGATTCTCCTCTGCTCAACTGGTTGAGTTAGCAGCCTTAGTCACAGTCTTCAAATACGTAGATCAGTCACCATTTAACTTGTATACTGATAGTTCTTATGTTGCTCATGCTGTCGCCACTTTAGAAACTGTGCCTCATATTCGGCCCTCCAACAATACTACTCAAATGTTCCAGCAACTACAAGGACTCATTCACTCCCGTTCTGCACCCTTTTTTATAGGCCATATTCGTGCCCACACTGGCCTTCCTGGGCCTCTAGTAGCTGGAAATAATCTTGTTGATCAGGCGACTCGCGTTGCAGGCGCTGTTCACAATATCACTGTTGATCCTGTCTGCGCTGCACGCCAGGCTCATGATTTACACCATCTCAACGCCCATACCCTCAGGCTTAAATTCTCTATTACTAGAGAACAGGCCAGAGAAATCGTCCGCCAATGCAGGGCCTGTTTTACCCTTCTCCCTGAGCCACACCTAGGAGTCAACCCTCGCGGCCTGATCCCTGGGGAGCTCTGGCAGATGGATGTCACTCATTACCCCCCTTTCGGAAAGCTTAAATATATACATGTCTCTATAGATACTTGCAGTGGATTTATCTTTGCTTCCCTACAAACAGGCGAGGCCACCCGCCACGTTATCAGCCATGTTATAGCCTGTCTCACCTCCCTCCCTCAGCCTAAAGTTATTAAGACCGACAATGGCCCGGGGTATATCAGCTCCAATTTCAAAAGTTTTTGTGCTCAGTTAGGCATCAAGCATATTACAGGCATTCCATATAACCCTCAGGGCCAAGGTATTGTAGAGAGAGCTCATCAGACGTTAAAAAATATGCTCTCCAAACTACAATCGGGAGGAGGAATTTTGTACCCTTTAACAGGTAATTCCAAAACCCTGCTTAATCATGCCCTGTTCATTTTAAACTTTCTCACCTTTGACACTGCCGGTAAAAAGGCCGCCGATCGCCTTTGGCACCCATCCACCACAGATACTTATGCACAGGCCTTATGGAAAGAGCCGCTTACAGGCAAATGGCTGGGGCCTGACCCTGTCCTCATATGGGGAAAAGGACATGCCTGCATCTACGATACCCAGGCAGAAAACGCCAGATGGCTACCAGAGAGAGCGATTAAGTTATATAACCCACCCAGGGAATCCCGAGAAGAATTCTTAATTCTGTTCTCTTCCAGAACTACAATGACTCCCCGAAAAAAGGTGCTGCCTCTCCTATGCCTGATTCTAGTCGTGATCAAGAGCACCATCGCAACCAACATCCATCAGATCTACAACTATACATGGCAGGTAGACGCAGCCACACAAAAATCGGTCTCCGTGTTTTACCAACGGCTAGAACAAAGAGGCTCCAGAGAAGACCTCCATACAGAGTCTCCCCATTCAGCCACAGAGGGTTTAAATTTCTCAGACCTTGCCTCAGACATGGAACGCATTTGGTTCCAAAGGCTGTGGAGACGCCCATGACGGGATTATCGCGATGCCGTGTACCAGGTGCACACCCCGCCAGCTGTGAGGTAACTCCATGACGGGAATATTGTAGGTCCATGCCCGGGGGCACACTTCATAATCAGAAGTGCCGGAGCTGGATGCCACCTACATAGCCTAAGACAGAGGCCTCACCTTCACATTAATCGCCAGATCTTATATTTGGGGTGTTGGTCGCGGAAGCACATCGCGTAGCCTAAGACAGGCTCTCCACCCACTTATATAAACCTCCCTCATATTAATAAAGAGAGGGGGAGATGTTAGAGGCAAGGACCCTCAAAGACCCTCAACTCCCCTATGACTTGTCCTACACACGAACTTCACCCTGGAAAATTCCAGCTATAGCTCCAAGAAGAACGCAGTCCATGACGTGCTGACCACGGAATGCTCCAGGATGTGTTGACTGCAAATGTTCCGGTTGGAGATGAGTAATCAGTCAAAAACAAGATACGATAAGACACTGATTAGGGCTAATCAACCCAGACCCAAGCCTCATCATCACTACTCTATTTTTTGTTTTGACTTCCTTGTTTTTGTATGCCTATAAAACCCACTAAAAATCTAAGTAAAGCAGACCTTGACAACCATTTGCTTGGTCTCGTTTCTTTCTCTCGCTCGTCTCTTTCAGGCACGGTCCCCCTCGCCCCCGCGAGTAACAGAAGGTCCCGCAGGCCGGGACAGATTGAATGGTAGGTTTACTTTTAGTGGAAATCTTCATACTGTTTTCCATAGAGGCTGTACTAATTTGCAGTCCTACCAACAATGTTTAAGTGTTCCTTTCTCTCTGCATCTATGCCAGCATCTATTGTTTTTTGACATTTCAGTAATGGTAATTCTGACACAGGTTAGATGATGATATTACATTGTGGTTTTAACTTTCATTGCCCTGATGATTAGAGATGTTAAACATTTCTTCACACATTTCTTGGCCATTTGTTATCTTCTTCTGGAAAACTTTTGTTCATATCTTTTGCCTACTTTTTATGGGGTTGTTTTTGTCTTGCTCGTTTGTTTGAGTTCTTTGTAGATTCTGGTTATTAGCCCTTTCTCAGATATATAGTTTGTAACGATTTTCTCCTATTCTGTAGGTTATTTATTTTGTGTGAAGAAGCTTTTTAATTTAACTTAGTCCTCTTTATTTATATTTGTTGTTGCTTTATTTGCCTTTAGGGTCTTAATCATAAATTCTTTGACTGGACTAATATCTAGAAGAATTTTCCTATATATTTTCATCTATAATTTTTATAGTTTCATTCCTTACAGGTAACTCTTTTATCCATCTCAAATTAATTTTTGTATATGGAGAGAGAGTATGGTCTTGTTTCATTCTTCTGCATGTGGCTATCCAGTTTTCCTAGGACCATTTATTGAATAGGGCTTTGTTTCCACAATGTATGTTGTCTTCTGCTTGTTGAAGACCAGTTTGTTAAATCAACATTGTGAAAAATATTCATACACCGAAAGTATGGACAGATTCAATGCAATCCCCATCAAAATATCAACATCATAGTTCACAGATCTAGAAAAAAATAATTCAACACTTCATTTGGAAATAAAAAGGAGCCCAAATAACCAAAGCAATGTAAGCAAAAAGAATAAATATGGAGGCATCACATCACCAGACTTCAAATTATACCACAAGGCTATAGTAACCAAAATAGCATGGTGTTAATATAAAAGTAGAGACACAGACCAATGGAACGGAATAAAGAATCCAGGTATAAAACTATTTGTCCACAGCTAAAAAACTTTCATGGTGATCAAGATCTTTATTTTAATTAATTGGGAAGAAAAAGAAACTCATATTTTTTCAGAATATCTTTCATTCTTTTGGGTAGATGCCCAGTAATGGGATTACTGAATCAAATGGCAGTTCTACTTGTAGCTCTTTGAGATATCTCCATATTACATTCTACAGAGGCTGTACTAGTTTGCAGTCCCACCAGCAGTGTATGAGTATTCCTATCTCTCTGCATCCATGCTAGAATTTATTGTTTTGGGACTTTTTGATAAAGGACATTCTCACGGAGATAAGTGATATCTCATTGTGGTTTTTATTTGCATTTCCCCAATGATTAGAGATGTTAAGCATTTTTTCATATGTTTGTTGGAAATTTGTCTTCATTTGAAAAGTGTCTGTTCATATCCTCTGTCCACTTTTTGAAGACATCTGCACTATAATATTTATAGCAGCACAATTCACAATTGCAAAGATGTGGAAACAACCCAAGTGTCCATCAATACATGAGTAGGTAAATAAAATGTGTTATATGTATACCACGGAGCTCTTCTCAGGCACAAAAAACAATGGTGATATAGTACCTCTTATATTATCCTGGATAGAGCTGAAGCCCATTCTACTAAGTGAAGTATCACAAAAATGGAAAAATAAGCACCATATGTACTCACCATCAAATTGATTTTATCTGATCAACACTTAAGTACACATATAATAATAACATTCATTGGGTGTCAGGCAGATGGAGAGGGTAAGGAGGAGGTATATACACATCTAATGGGTGCAGTGCACACTGTCTGGAGGATGGACACTCTTGAAGCTCTGACTTGGGTGGGGCAAAGGCAATATACATAACCTAAACATTTGTATCCCCATAATATTTTTAAATAAAAAAACCCCACATTTTGAGTGTTTTGACATTGTTGTGAAGCTAATTCCAGGGCATCACAATAAAAAATAACAAGAAAAGTATATTTGCAGAAATGGAGGAATACTTTAGTCTCAGTTGCATACATATGAATAGCATAAAAAATTAGCTGAAAAATTAATGTTATTGATGAATCTCTATATTTCTCAGTCACAATATTTATTTTTTAAATATTTTGCACTATATCATTCTTATATTGGTGAAGCTATAATTTCAGTAAGGAGTACATTAAATAGCTTTAAATAATATATTCCATGATGTTGATTTAGCTTCTTTTCTATGTGACTTTTCCAGTCTAATTCTAAATTACACAAGTAGCTACAAACAAATTTGAGACCAAAATTAGAATAATACAATAATAACAAGTAGGTCTATTATGAGTAATGACAATAAACAACAAAGCTATTTGGGTTACATTATATGTAAGTCAAACAAAATAATAAGAATGTTATCATATTTTCCTCAATAAACCTATATGTTATTATTCTTATCAATTTACATAAGAGACATTATAGTTTGATAAAGGATAAGTAATCTTTTGGGAATCTCACAGTTTGTAAGACAAGGATCTGGAATTTGAAATTATATCTGTCAGATTCCAGATCCAATTTCTTTCCTTTATACCATGATATTATCTTAATTATGCAATCTTTTGCTTCTCAACCATTTGTTTCATGGTCCTAATTTTTCACACTTTGGTGAAATGAAGGCTGGTAGAGAACAAACTACTTAAAATATTTCAAATGGTTCTTTTCTCAAGTTTTCCCTTCTTATCTTCTGTAAGAATTATGAATGTTGAATGAAATTATCCAGGTACCTTTGTAAAATTTTTTAAATTTCTGAGAATATTTTTCAAAATTCCTTTCATTTAAAATGAAAAAAAAACAAGACATTTTGTCAACTTTTATGATCTGTCATCAATCTTAATTATTATTATTTATTACTGAATAGGTATTTAATGTCAGGCACATGATATTGATAGAGAAAAACACCCACCCCGGGACCCCATGGCTGAACTCACTACTGATTGGATGTAAAGCTTGTTACTGATTGGATATTAAAGCTTGTTGCTAATTGAATGTAAAGCTTATTGCTGATTGGATGTTAAAGCTTGTTGCTGATTGGATGTTAAAGTTTGTTGCTGATTGGACACTTTTTGAATCCCACCAAAGCTATAAAACTGGAGGAGAACAAGGAAGTGGTGCTCAGAACCCCTCTGAGCCTGCTGGCGGAATAAAGGCTGATTCTCCAACTCTCCTTTTGCCGCTCAGTTCTTTCCCTGGTCAATTGCTGTTAACATTTGCTGTTACACTTGCTGTACACTTGTAGGAACAGTATAGCTAGTGCAGAAGTCTATACTTTAATCCAAATTTAAAAATTTAACTGTAGAATTCAAGTCTTTGTTCAACTAAATATTTTTTGAAAGTATCACTTTAGGATATATTATATAGACTGCATTTTAGCTGTAAATCAAGGAGTAAAATCATTGATATGGAAGCATACTTATTTTTTACACCTTGGTTATGTGATGAATATTTCAATAAAACATTTAAAAACTTAAAAATAATAAAACTTAAAATAAAATCTCAGCAAAACTTTTGTGATGCTGTCTTTCATTGCACTGCTAGTTGTAAGAAGTCACTGTGCATAAATTCCCTGAGTGAGATTTAACGTAAGAGGGAAAAGAAGCATTTGGAATTTATTCTAATGTTTGATTCATCTAAACCATGTGGAAGCAAATATTGAACTCATGTTAATATTTAACTTTTGTCAAATGAAAACTATAGAAAAATAGATAATAGTGCAGATTTTGAAATCTATTCAAATCATGCTTTCATTTTGATTTGCACATGGAAGAAAAATATTTTCACATATGAACAAAAGTACCAGGTTAATTTATCTTTCTCCCCAATTGTGTGAATGTGTAATATTTGTAAAAATATTTTGTTATTTGTAACAGAGTTTCATTTCTAACCATGAAGATAAAACCAACATTCCCCCAGATTGCCATTGGCGAGTCATTTCTGTAGTTAATTTGCATACTGACTTCTAAGGTTTCCTAGTGATAAATTTCCTGGTTAGTGTTCTTAAAATTGTAGTATACATCTTTATCTTTCCTTATTCCTCTAAAGTTAAAATATGGCTTTTCACTCTCTTCCTTGACATTTATCAACTTGTTATATTTCTCATAAACAAAAAATATATTTCATTCAACACTTCCAAAATCTTAAAATACACTTTCTGTTGGTTCTTCTTGATCTGAAACCATCTGTGAAAAACTATATTATATATACAAATGTTATGTATGTATATGTAGACAGATAGATGTAGATATAAATATATATATGCACACACATATGCACATATATACATATTCATATACTTAAACACAAATAATGAATATATATTTAAAAATAAATTTGATAATTATAATTTGTGTTTACTTGATTTTTAATGAAATATAAAAAACTATATATATAAATTTAGGGTCTTCATTGTCCAACCAACATGTAAGGCAGATTGCTGGTTCTGGTACAGAAGACTACATTGGGTACATGTGAGAAAAATTATAATGAAATCAACATTGGAAAAAGATTAGAAAAAAAGCAAGAAAATAATTATCACATTGTTTTAGCTAGATAGCCTTCACTAAAAAGTAATTCCATTTCTCGTTGGTAAATATTTGATTATTAAGACTAATAGTTTATTAACCAACCTAATATAAAGTAAATTATTAATAGTAGAAGAGGGCACTTTTCAAGTTATAATTGTAATGCTCTGTCTCTTCCCAGTGGAGGCTTCAGAGCAGCAATTTTTGAAAATAATAGGTTATAATTCTGGTAAGACGGAAAAGACACAATTTTCCCTATTATGGGGGCTAAGTACAAACCAAATCCTGGATTTTATATATAAAACAAATTTAAAATCATTCTGAGAAGTGGAGACAAGGACTCAGACTGGCTAGGATCCTCTGGACCCAAAGAATGAAAGGTTGGTGAGTCCCCTCATTTTTCTTTATGCCCTATGTATTCTATACTTGAAGGTGAAGAAGCCAGGAATCTTGAAATAGCAATGGACAGAGACAAAAACAAGCTCTAAGTGAACTATCGCAAGAATGGAAAAACAAACCTCACATGTGCTCACTATTTAATTGTAACTAACTGATGAGCAAACAAATGCACAGAGGGAAGAAAAACTTAGCGGAAATTTTTCCCCTCGACCAGGGGAAGAGGAAGGAGAGGAGGGGAGGGGAATAAACCAACCTAATGGGTACTATGAACACTATTTGGGTGACGGGCATATCTATAGCCAGGACTCAAATATTACAAATATGATTCATGTAACCTAAAACATTTATACCCCCTTAATATTTTGAAATAAAAAAATACAAAAGAAAAAAAGCAAGGAAACAAACAAACAACAACAAAAAAAACCAAAGTCTGCTCCTCTTTGTCCAAAAACCAGGAAAGATATAATCTATTCTGGTGTACAATGACAGAAAACATTTAGACAATAAATGCTCTACTCCAAACACCACAGAAAAATTATGGTCCTCATCTTTACCCATGCCAGTAAAAGGAGATTGAGGATTTTAAACTTCTACCTCAGCTACTACTGTAACGAGCCCCTCTCCACACTCCTGACCTCCATTAGGATTGTTTTAGAGAAGGCCAGGTTGGAAGCTAGCGTTTTCCACAAGAGGGCCTGCAATTCCCTTTTCCACTGGTGTGGTAAAACAAAAGCCTATTAGAGAGTTGAGACTTTTATCAATACCTGCAATGATGAGGCTGCCATTTCTGAGTGTCAGTGAAGACCAGATGGGGTACACTAATGAGGTACTATTATCCCTTGATGCCAGAAAGTTATGAGTAGAGGCCTAGTAGGAAGCTGCAAGTCTCTCCCCTGTCCAGCAATCACAAGAAGATCCCACTTCAGGTGTCAACAAAGCCCTTGTGGGAACCCTAAAAATCTACATCCACCTGGCAGTAACAATGTTATGTCTTCTGCTTCCCCTGCTAAAGAGATATCAGAGGAATTCAGCCTAAAGAGAAAATTTAAATAAGAACCAGAACCTTATGATTTCCTAAATGTCCAGTTTTCAAATGAAAATGCTTCCTCATGTCTAGAACCAGAAACATATCAAATTGAATAAAAACTATAAACATATATTATACAATATCAATTTCTGGTGTTGATATTGTCCTAAAATCATGTAAGATGTAACCATTGGGAAAAACTGCTGACATGTGTATAGGGCCACTCTGTACTATATTTGTAACTTTCTGTGAATGTATAATTATTTCAAAATAAAATATTTAAAGATAACACAATACATAAATAACAAGAGTAATAATCAGGAGAGATAAATACTATTAACTCAGAGCCTTTTAAAAGTATATCTTAAGAAAAAAAAAAAAAGGCAGACTAGAAGCAGCCTGCCAGCATGCCACTCTCAAGGAAAGAAGTGGAAATTGCAGGTAGCTGCCTATGTGCAGATTGCTCTTTTTCAAAGGAACATTTTGTAATCACAGAGAAGCAATGTGGGACGCTTGGTGTGGGGGGAAAAAAGGTAATGGGGAGATATTGACAATATTAAAGTATGTGCAAAGAAGAATAGGAGAGACTGCTGGGGTGCCATGCTCACCCCTCAAATGATGTGGCTGAGCTGTGAGAGGGCTCCCTTCACTGCTACAGACCTCTACTTTTACAGACAGGGAACTTGCCTCGAGCCTGTGCAGAGTCATTGCACCAGACAACAGGTGAGGTGGGTATTGGGCAGCAGCTAAAGCCATCCTGAGCTCTCAGGTGCACAGTGCCAGGTTGGCAGAGGTCTCAGTTTTGCAGAGTTGGCCTTCACATTGCTATCACTGGTCTAGGGAGGCAGCAGACTAACCAGAGGCTCCCCTAAGCTATACCCTATGACTGGAAGCCAAATGCCCCATTTCTACAGTGCAACCGGATCTGAGCACAGACATTAACTTGAGTGTTACAGGCTCTGACATGGGAGGCATTGAGGGGCTGCTTCAATGTATCCTGGGTGGAGAGGCAGGGAGAACTCCATGGAACCTGGGCCACTGGAACTGACCTCTACCCATAGGACTCGGCATCTGCAGGGTCCCTGAGCTTGTGGAACAGCACTCCACAACTCGGTCCTGATTACACACTCCATGTTGGATCAGCCCTGCTGCCCCCGCAGCCTTTTTTTCTGACTCTAAGGCCCTGCTCAGAAGCCCTGCTTTTGCCTCCTCCCCAGTACTGGCTCTGAGGCTCTCAAGCCAAAGGGTGAGGTTCCACCTCTGTCCCTCCAGAGCACCCACCAGTTATCAGACATTGCTCCTGAGATTCCAGCACTGTACCTGAGCCCTGAGACCCCACCATAGAGACTCCCCAACTGCCACAGGGCTGGAGAAAATTTGCCAAAGTCCAATGCCTTGCCAGGGACCCTCCAACCTTGAGCTGCCAGTACACTGCAACCTAGTTTGAGCAAACACACATAGCCCATGACCACTGCCTAGATACCACACCCAGCTGCTACTGTCACCCAATCCCCAAAACACCAACTTCAGTGAAGAGGGTCTTACCCAACTCCCAACTCAAACATCCTACAACTATCTTGTGAACAACCTAACACCCAACACAAACAGTATCCAGCACAGGCTTGAACAGAGGCAATCACTGGTGCATAGAACAAATCAGAACAGCTGCATTACAAGCTTCTAGTGCACACTCCCCTCTTCTGCCACATGAACATTCCAGAGTAAGGAAATAGGCACCATATAAAGACCTCCCTTTCTTCTAAATTAAGCAGGAGAGTTTCCAGCAAATAATAGGTACCCTGCAAACCTATTATCCCTGAGTCAAGAAAAGAGGTTTCAGATAAGAAGAAACCAGCAAAATAATCCTGGCAAAATAAAAATAAAATAAAACAAAATAAAAACAGGTTGACACCCTCAAGGGATCACAATGAAGCTACAGTAGTTAACTCCAAACACAAGGAAAATGTTGAAATGACAGTAATAGAATTCAGAATATGGATGGCAAACAAAATGAATGAAGTTGAAGAGAAAGGTGAAAACCAACAAAAGAAATCAAAAAAGTATTTCAGGAAATTAATGAAAAAGTCACTAAAAAGCTATATAACATAGGAAGGATATAATAGAACTTAAAGAATTGAAAGAGTCATTTAGGGAATTTCAAAAAACAGCAGAAAGCTTCAACAAGAAATTACATCAAGGAGAAGAAAAATATACTACTCACAGCTCAAAGACAACCCTCTCAAGTTAACCCAGTCATTTAAAGAGGCAGAGAAGAGAACAAAAAAGGCAGAGCAATTACTTAGAGATATGTGAGACTGTGCAAAACAAACTAACACATGAATTATAGGTACCCTTGAGGGAGAAGAAGAAAGAGCTAAAAGCATGGAAAATCTATTTGAGGGAATTATTAAGGAAAACTTCCCCGGCATTGACAGAGATCCAGAAATCCAGATAGAAGATGAACATTGAACACTGGGAAGATTGATAGAGCAAACAGAACATCTCCACGACACATAGTAATCAACCTGGACACAGTCAAAATGAAAGAGAAAATTCTAGAAGCAGCTGGATGTATACAACAACTAACCTACAAAGGAAAACCCATCAGGCTAACATCAGAGTTCTCAGCAAAAACATTACAAACCAGAGGGAGCTGTGACTCTATCTTCAATCTTCTTAAACAGAACAACTTCCATCCTCGAATTTTTTATCCTACAAAACTAAGTTTCATAATTGATGAAGAAATTAAGTCTTTTCCAGACAAGCAAGCAATGAGGGAATTTATCATGACCAGAACTGCCCTGTAGGAAATACCCAGAACTGCATTACACACAAATCAGCATAATAGATACCCACCAGTGTAAAATCACACAAAATAGCTAAAGCTCCCAAATCCTATAAAACAATAGCACAAAAAGGAAAACAAAACAGCAAGATATTACCCAATATAATGAACAGAACAGTATTTCATATATTAATTCTATCTCTCAATGTTTACAGTTTAAATGTGCTACTCTAAAGACAGGCTGGCTGAATGCATAAAAATACACAACCAAAGTATTTGCTGTCACAGGAGATACATCTAATCCACAAGGATGCACACAGTCTCAAAGTGAAAGGATGGGAAAAAATATTCCATGCAAATGAAAACCAAAAGAGAACAGGTGTAGCTAACCTCATATCCAACAAAATAGACTTTAAATCAACAAACATAAAGAAAGACAAAGATGGTCATTATATAATGGTAAAGGGAGCAATTAAACAAGAAAACATAACAATCCTAAATATGTATGCACCTAACACAGGAGCTCCCAGATATATAAAACAAATTCTACTAGAGCTAAGCAAGGAAATAAATAATAGCATCAAAATTGCCAGGGATTTCAACATCCCACAATCAAAACTACACAGATCATCAAACCAGAAAATAAATAAACACTGGAATTAAATGGGACCTTAGAACAAATGGACCTAACAGATATTTACAGAACATTCTACCAAAAAGCTACTTAATATCCATTCTTCTCATCAGAACATGGGACATTTTCCAAGATTGATCATATCTAAGGCCACAAAACATGTCTCAACAAGTTTTAAAAACTCAAAATCTTACCATGTATCGAACTGAACAATAAAGGGGGCATAAACTATGAGAATCTATGGGACTCAGCAAAGGCATACCTAAGGGGGAAATGCATAGCCTTAAATGCTCATATTCAAAAGTCAGAGAGATCACAAACCAATGACCTAATAAAAACTAGAACTAGAAAAAGAAGAACAAACCAAACCCAAAGCCTGCAGAGGAAGGCAAATAAAAAAAAATCAGAGCAGAACTAAATGAAATGGAAAACAAATCAAAACAAAATACAAAAGGTTGGTGAAACAAAAAGTTAGTTCTTTGAAAAGATAAACAAAATTGATGGAACTCTTGCTAGATTAACCAGGAATAGAAGAGAAAAGATCCAATTAAGTTTAATCAGAAATGAAAAAGGAGAATATTACAAAAGGTAGCACAGAAATACAAAACATCATTCATAAATAATAGAAAAATATCTATGCACATAAACTAGAAAACAGAGGAAATGGACAAATTCCTGGAAACACACAACCTTCCAAGATTTAATCAGGAAGAAATAGAACTCCTAAACAGACTAATAATGAGCAGTGAGATTAGAGCAGTAATAAAAAGTCTTCCAAAACCAACAATAACAAAAAAGCTGGACAAGATGACTTCACAGACAAATTCTACCAGATTTAAAATAACTGGTAACCATACTGAAGAAGTTATTTCACAACGTTGAGGAGGAGGGAATCCTCCCCAACTAATTCTATGAAGCCAGTATCACCTTGATATCAAAGCCAGGAAAGGACACAACAAAAAAAGAAAAGAAAAGAAAAGAAAATTATCCCTTATGAATATAGATACAAAAATCCTTAATAAAATGCCATCAAACTGTATTTAACAACACTCCAAAAAAATATATATATATACCATGACAAAGTGGGCTTCATCCCAAGGTGGAAGGATGGTTCAACATATGTAAATCAATAAATGTGATTCACCATATAGACAAAAGCAAGAACAAAGACTATATAATCATCTCTATAGATGCAAAAAAGTATTCAACATAATTTAGTACCCTCTCATGATTAAAACCCTTAACAAACTAGGCATAGAAAGAACACAACTCAAAATTACAAAAGCCATCTATGCCAACTCCATAGCCAACAACATAATGAATGGGGAAAAGTTAAAAGCGTTCCCCCAAGAACTGGAACAAGACAATGGTATGTACTCTCACCATTTATATTCAACATAATGCTGGAAGTTCTAGGTAGAGAAATCAGGCAAGAGAAAGACATAAAGGGCTTCTAAATCAAGAAAGATGAAACCAAACTATCACTTTTCACTGATAATATGACCTTGTGTTTGGAAAACCCCAAATATTCCACCAAGAGATCCCTGGAATTGATAAATAAATTTAGCAAAGTTTCACTTACAAAATCAATGTACACAAATCAGTAGCATTTCTATATATCAATAATAGTCAAGCTGAGAGTCAAATCAAATATTCAATACCATTCACAATAGCTACAAAGCAAATAAAATACTGAGGAATATACTCAACCAAGGAGGTGAAAGATCTCTACAAGGAAAACTATAAAGCACTGACAAAAGAAATTGTGGATGACACAAACAAATGGAAAAACATAACACACTCATCAGAATCAGAATTGATCAGAATCAACATTATTAAAATTTTAAACTATCCAAGTGATTTACAAATATGATCCAATCCTGATCAAAATACCAATGTCATATTTCACAAATCTAGAAAAAAATTCTATGCTTCTTTTGGAACAGAAAAGATCTCAAATGGCCAAAGCAATCCTAAGCAAAAATAACAAAGCTGGAGACATTACATTACCAGAGTTAAAACTATACTTATAAGGCTATTATAACCAAAACAGCATGATATTGGTACAAACAGAGGAACATAGATCAATGGAACAGAGATCCTAGATATACACTATCCACCTACAGCCAACTGATCTTTCATAATGTAGACAACAATTTACAATGGGGAAAAGAAGCTCTATTCAATAAATGGTGCTGGGAAAGTTGGATGGCCACATGCAGAAGAATGAAACAGGACCCCTGTCTCTAACCACTCACAAAACTTAATTCAAGATAGAGAAAAGACTTAAATGTAAAGCATGAAACCATACAAATTCTAGAATAAAATGTAGGAAAAATTTCTTCTAGACAGTGGTCTAGGCAAAGAATTTATGACTGAGACCCCAGTGGCAATTATAGCAGCAACAAAAATAAATAAGTGGGACTTGATTAAATTAAAAGGCTTTTGCACATCTAAGAAATAATCAACAGAGAAAATAGACAATTTATAGAATGGGAGAAAATATTCACAACATATAAAATGGATAAAGAACTAATAACAAAAATCTATAAAGAACTGAAGCAAATCAGTAAGAGAACTAACAACTCCATTAAAAAGTGGCCAAAAACATGAACAGAAGTTTTCCAAAAGAAGACAGACAAATGGCCAAGAAACATATGAAACAAAGGTCAACATCACTGATTATCAGGGAAATGCAAATTAAAACCACCATGAAATATCATCTTACCCCTGTTACAATGGCTTTTATTAAAAGTCCAAAAAACAATAGATGCTGGCATGGATGTAGAGAGAAGGGAACACTTATCAACTGTCAGTGAGACTGAAAATTAGTACAACCTCTATGGAAAAGAGTATGGGGATTCCACAAAAAACTAAAGGTAGACCTACCATTTGATCCAGCAATTCCACTATTAGGTATCTACCCAGAGAAAAAGATGTCATTTTATCAAAAAGACACCTATACTTGAATGTTTATTGTAGCACAATTTGCAATTGCAAAGGTGTCTTTTTGATTAAAATGACATCTTTTTCTTTGGGTAGATGTGGAACTAAAGTGCTCATTAATTCATAAGTGGATTAACAAAATGTGGTGTATGTATACCATAGAGTACTTCTCAGCCATAAAAAAAGGATGAATTAATACAATTTGCAGTAATTTGAAAAGAACTAGAGACCATTCTCCTAAACAAAGTATCTCAAGGATGGAAAAAGAAACACCATATGTACTCTCTAATAGATTGGAACTAACCTAGGGGCACACAAGAGCAAAGCAGGAAGTAGAATAATTGGAAATCAAGCCAGGGGTTAGGGGAGGGAAGGGAGGAGTAAAAACCCACCTAATGGATACACTATTGGATACATAATGGAACACTATTTGGATGACAGGCACTTTTATTGCCCTGACTCAAGCCGTGTATCAAAAACATCTGTACCCACTTAATATTTTGGAAAAAAAAAGAAACATTAAAATACTTTCAAAATTAAATAAATATATATATTTATATATATATCTATATATATTTAAAATCCTCTATGAATAGAGTGTTTCTAACTATAAAGAAGAATATAAGTTTTATTCCTTTCTTCTACTAAGGGAGGGCTAAATGAAGATTACGGAGAAGATGTAATTCAATCCCATCCCTAAACTAAAATCCTCACACCCCTGAACTGCCAGTGTAATCAGTTAGTTTTGCTACTTGTCCCCTGACCTAAATGCTACACACACACTCAATTGCCTTTTTTGTAGCACAATTGAAAAATCTAATAGACATGTAGAGTAAACATGATCAATAAAAAATTATTCCTGTTCCTGGGAAATGTTGAATTGCCATAAAATTGAGGTATTGTAGCATATTGAAATATACTTCAAAATCCTATGTTAATAATTAATTACAAGTAATGTTTCCCTATGTAACCACATAATTATTTTAGAGAGGTTGACAATTTATTTTACCTAACAATGTGGTATTAATTTTTCAAAAGCAGTCTACATTGTAATAAATAACTTTCTGACTCACTCAATTTTAATGTTTCTCTTTAGCTGACAGATTTCTCTACTGCTGACAGTTCATTTCTCTAGGATCAACAGCTTGTAGAAAAAGAAAATTATTCTCTCTGCACTATCAAGTGCATAAGTAAGGTCTCAAATATAGTGAATACTTCTCCTTAATATGCTTCTTAAAATTTTGAATGTTAAGTCACATAAACATTCCTTGTATTATTATTTTACTACCAAAAGTATCTTTCAATTATGTACTTAGTATACAGATTCTACAAAATGTTAACAAGCAACTCATTTGGAAAATATTTTAGTTGGTACTTTGTATCTTAATGAGGAGGGCATTTTGTTAATCACAATACCATTATCTCACCTAATATTAGCAATAATCCATAATAACTAATATCCAGTTAATAAAGTTCTCCAATTGTCTCACAATATATTCTATTATTGCTGACTTTATTAGTAAATTAATTATGAGACAGTATTTTAAATAATAAATTAATTTGTAAAATTTTTCACTCTTGCTAGATTTGAATGCCAGTGTCTCTTTAGCACTGTATCATCTCTGAAATCTTTGTTGATTTCTCACCCAACAGCAGCATTTCTTTGCCAGTCTTTTTGAGTCTGTCTTTGAACAGTGAAGTCTGTCCTTGACCATGTCAAGTTGAGAATTCCACTTGGAAGAACCATTAAACATAATACCAGGGCTCATTTTCTGCTATTCCTTCTTCTCTGGACCCTGCCCCAAATTCTGGCCACCTTAGCTAAGCAGTCACTGTCCCTTTGAACTCCATTTCCCAGCACAGCAATTTGGAAACTCCCCCTTTTAGAGTCAAACCATGGAGGCTGGTCTAGGCTGAAAAATGATGTTGTAGACTCTTTTCAAGGTTTCTTATTCTTTGATTTACTACAAAATGTCTAGGTCTGAAGTTCGACATTGTTTACTGTGCTTGTAATGAGGCAATATCCTCTTGCCTCAGCCTGCTGTGTCAGGCTTGAGAGTTTTCCATCTATTTAGGAAATCAGTTTATAGTATTTCTGTGATCATATCTGACCAAAGCTCACAACACTGTGTAGGTGTATACAGTTTACACACATATATATATAGGATTTCACCCATGAATAATATTTCCTTAAACTATGTTTCATTAGTGATGACCTCATTACTTGACAATGGATTAGTTCAGAAAGAATCAATTTTGAATTGGTTTTAATGTTCAATGAATATATATATTATAATTATTTTTGCTATTGTGCTAGAACCAGAATTAATGTAATCCATCATAGGATATTAATACAAATGAATTATTATAATTTGGAGTTCTTAGACATGGACCTGCCAATTAGTGTTTGCAGGAAAATTTTGTAAACAAAATCATGAACTACTAATTTTTCATACTATGAGGTAGGGTAGTTTGATCTGGTTCAACGTGATGTTTTAGTCATATCATTAATATTTTCCAATTAAAATTTTTATGAAGTCCAATTTATCATTTTTTTTATTTTCTACATTGTGCTGTCAGTGTCATATCTAAGAATGATGTCTAATCCCAGAGCCCAAAGGCACTATGAGTGAAAGAAACCAGGTTCAAAGATTATGGTTCCATTTACACAACATTCTTAAAAAGATAGAACTATAATGACAGAGAAAATAGCAGTGGTTGCCAGAAGTGGAGGATGATGTCACTACAAAAGAATGGAATAAGGAGTTTTCTGGGGTGATGGAGCTGTTCTGTAATCTTATTGTGATGGTAATTAAACAAATCTATGCATGGTTAAAACTCATACAACTACACAGATCTCAAAAAAAGTCAGTTTTACTGAATATTAAATGAAAACACAAAAACACAAATATAAAGCAAAAATGGGTGTGGTTCGCACTGTCTGGGGAATGGGCATGCTTGAAATTCTGACTCGGGTGGGGCAATGGCATTATACATAACCTAAACATTTGTACCCCCATAATACACTGAAATTTAAAAAAAAAATAGAAAAAAAAAAAAACACCTAAAGGGATCATGCTTTATAAAGTGGTTACAGTGTGCATTGTAGCTGGTCCCTGTGAATTCAGTAACTCATAGATTCTTGGAAGAAAGGAAGACATTATTAGCAGTTATTTCTTTGTTTGTCTAGCTGTTTATTTATTCAATATGAGTCAAACCATCATAACTCTAGCTTAGAACTGAAATTATTTTTTCTTATTGACATTCATAATCTTAATTGTATTTTTTCTTTCCTTTTCTTTACTTTTTGGTATTTTGGGTTTAACAAATAATCAGATTAGTGAATCTCTGCAGACAGCCCCTAAATATTAATTAACTATTTGTTAAAGAGTACACAAACCTGTATCTACCCATTTTCTTGTTTCTTAATTGATACTAGGTTACTGATATAAAGAAGTAGATATGATTACTAAGAACCTTTATGGATTTTTTAGGTTGGAAAAGGCCACATTCTTTTTTTTTTTTTTTTTTTTTTTTTTTTTGAGACAGAGTCTCGCTTTGTTGCCCAGGCTAGAGTGAGTGCCATGGCGTCAGCCTAGCTCACAGCAACCTCAAACTCCTGGGCTCGAGTGATCCTTCTGCCTCAGCCTCCCGGTAGCTGGGACTACAGGCATGCGCCACCATGCCCGGCTAATTTTTTATATATATATCAGTTGGCCAATTAATTTCTTTCTATTTATAGTAGAGACGGGGTCTCGCTCTTGCTCAGGCTGGTTTTGAACTCCTGACCTTGAGCAATCCGCCCGCCTCGGCCTCCCAAGAGCTAGGATTACAGGCGTGAGCCACAGCGCCCGGCCCACATTCTTAACAATACTGGAAGAAAATAGACAAAAAAGGTTTCAAGGATAAAATAAATAAAAGGAACAAAAAGTCTGTGCTGGCAGAACAGTTTAAAAATATAAATTGTTTTGAATTCACCAGGGGATAAACAATGATACAAAAATAGGCTGCTAATTAATAAGGAGGGGCTTAAAATGAATGAGTTTTAAATGGCCGAGTTACTGAAACTATTTGCACAACTTATTTTTTAATAAAAAAATTAGAGAAATTTAGGAAATGATGAATTTGTAAAAATTGCTATTGACAAAACACAGGGAAGGGAATTCTTAAATATTTGAGCAAACTCAAATGAGCAAATTTGGATGATCCATTTCCAAAAGCATAGAGCAAGTTAGTTACATAACATTACATATTTTTGTACCAATCACTGAGTTGACAATAATAAATATTTTAAAAATCATGTCTACACATCTAGGTACAGATAGGTCTTTGGCACAAATTCTGCCAATCATGATAAAAATCTACTTTTGATTCAATATGTCTTTCAATGCATTAAGATTTTTGCAGACCTCAAAATAAGAAATTAGGTATGTTTTTCTTTCCCTGTTTTGCAAAATTGTAGCAATTGAAATAAAAGAGAGAATAACTGTTGATTTAAAAACAATTGGATGCTGATGAGAATAAGAGAAAAATCCATGGTTGAAGAGAGTGAGGTGTTTTTTTGTTTTTTTATTTGTTTTTTTCTCTGCTGGAATAGCAAGGAACTTCTTTCTGAGAAGATGACATTTCATCGGAAGCTTCAAAAATGAGAAGGATCCAATGATGTATTGAGGATAAGACCATTGCACAAAAGAACAGTGTATCTAAACCTTTGAGCAAAAAATGTTTATGTTTAAGAAATGAAAGAAGGTCTTCCTGGCTGGAGCAAAGTGCTTCTGAGTGACGGTAATAGAAAATAAGGGAGATAGTCGGGATTAGATCATGAAAGATCATCATAAGAAGTTTGAATCTAAAAATGTAAAGTTAAATATATAATTTACTTATATGATCACCTTTAAATGAAAAACATTCATCTGGTGTCAGGCAGGTGAGAGTGGGGAAGATGGGCTGGGTATATTCACGACAGATGGGTGTGGTGTGCACTGTTTGTGGGGTGGGTATGCTTACAGCTTTGAATTGAGTAGGGCAAGGCAATATATGCAACCTAAACATTTGTACCCCTGTAATATTATGAAATAAAAAAAGATGAAAAGAAAAGAAAAGAAATAATTTGAGATTCTGTTTTTATTCAAAGCAAACACAGTGACTGGAGATGTTATGTTAGTAGCACAGAATGGAATTTATAAGTAAAGACAAAAGGATGGGAGCAGACTAAATGATAGATTAAAGAAAAAGGAAAGTAACATATATGGCTAACCTAAATTTCTAACTAGTAATATAAACAGAGCTGCAATGAGAAACTAGATTATCTCTACAATAACTTTTGCCACAAATTCTAACACAAACTCTTTTTCTATACTCCACTATTAATCCATGATAATGCTTTTTCTAATGTGTAGAAAACTTAAAGGTTAAAAACAAGCAAACAAAAAGTACTTTTTTTGTTAGTGTAGTGAATATTTTGAAGAACTGTAAACATGGACTTGAATGATAGCCAACAATTAGCACTAGTAAATCTTATTTCATTCTGAATCATAATATAAATGTTTCAGTAGCTCCTGTTTGGAGGTAATGCTATTACACAATTTACTTTTAGAGTTAAGATTAGGTGAGATGTAGTTTTTAAAAGTTCAAGCCTTGCTATAGGAGATATTATTTACAGAAATGTTAATTCTGCAACTTTTACAGATACCCAATACACATTTGCCCACTAATGATTGTGAGAAGCTCTATTTTTTTTAAACATGCCAGGTCTAGGTAACTTTATTCAAAATTTTGACAAAATGATCCCCAATGTAGTATAAATATGGACACTTTTAAAAGTTCAGATACGAAATTTCAAAAAAAAATTTGAATTCAGTCTAAAGTCAATATTAATTTTTAAAAAATTGAACCAATTAAAATCATAATGCTATTTTCCTTTTTCAATTCATTATATTTTTTGAGAAAGTTTACCAGCTTAGTTTTTTCTCTCATATTGGTATTTGGAATCATTTTAACATGGCTTAACATCTTTAAGTTCTAAGCTTGTATTTATCCTGAATAGTCTTATTATAATTAAAAATATAAACCCAGAAGCAACAACTCTTCTCTACAGAGGAATTCTAATCAATAAATGTAGAAGAATGAGAGAAATTGAAAATCCCCATTAGGGTAGGGCGTGGTGGCTCACACCTATAAATTCAGAACTCTAGGAGGCTGAGGTGGGAGGATTGCTTAAGTCCAGGAGTTCAAAACCAGGAGCAAGTGTGAGACCCTGCCTATACTAAAAACACAAAAATTACCCAGGCATCATGGCATGCACCTATAGTACCAGCTACAGGAGGCAGAAGCAGGAGGTCGCTTTAGCCCAGGAATTTGGGTTTGCAGTGAGCTAGGATGATACCACAGCACTCTAGCCAGGGTGACAGAATGAGACCCTGTCTCAAAAAATAATAAAATAAAATAAAGTAAAATAATAAAATAAAATATCGCCATTAGAACACCACAGTAATAATTGCCACAAGCAAGATCTGCCAATGGTTAGTAAAATGACTGGGCAAAAGTTTAAGCAGAAACGAATGCCTCGAAGTATCTCTAGCAAATATTTAGTGATAACAAGAAAAACATAGTAAGTTTACAGCAGAAAATTCCAGCAGACACCAGCCTAGCACAGTGATCAAAGTTAAGAACACAAGAAATACATTATATCAGGTACTTCCTGTTTTAATACACTGTAACAGACTAGAGGACACAACAGAGATATGACCACTAAATGCAAGATGGAATCCTGCTTATATTTTAACAATTAAAAGGTCACGAGTGAAAAGACTAATAAAATTTCTACTTTTAAACTCTCTACTTCAGTTAATAGTATGGTATCAAGATTAATTTCTTAGTTTTGAGGAATGTTCTATGGTTATGTGAGATAGTAATGTAAGGGGAAAGTGGATATAAGATATATGAGAACTCTATACTATTTTAATAACTCTTCTGTAAGTCTAAAATGATCTTACAAACTTAAAAAAACTGTTAAAAACATGCATACGTATATGTATATAATGTGTGTACATATATATAAAAATCAAGACACCATGGAAATCCACATCTTGGGTACCCAGACAGTAAATAGTAGTGTTATTTTCTGAACTATTCATTATCTCACTGATAACTTAGCTTTAACGTTCTCCCCATTCTATATTTTTATTCTCAAGTATAATTTCTATTTTCTATGGATTATTTATGTAGCATTATTAATTTTAGAGCCAAATTTAAGGAATGGATATTGAAGGAACTTACCAAGCCTTACTTGGGTAGCTTTATGATGTTGTATAAAAGTGACTTAGGTAAATAAATTACTTATTGAATCTGAGGTGACTTTCAGTATATACTATCTGTTCTTAGAAAAACAACTGTTTCTTCATAAGATATCCAAGTGGTATTTTTTTTCCCTAGACTTCCAGGCCTATTAGTGACACTAAATCTATCAGCTATCTTCATTCTTTATAAATAAATCAGGACCAGCATATTAGATGAGAGAAAATGAAGTAAACATATTGGCTGGATCTTATGGTTAGGATGAGTGATTTTATTCTTAGAGAAGCTCTATATTTAAAAAAATTGTACAGAATATTTCATATTGGTCAGTCCTTTCATTCCTACTTATTCCTGTCTCATTTACATCACAAATATAAATATTTTGCGAATGGATGTCATATGTAATGGAAAAAAGACCTAAACAAGAAAGTCTGGGCTCTAGTACCAATACCTCTCTTTCTAACAGTTGGTTGAACATAGGAAAGTCATTGACCATCAGAAACTTTGGGTGAAACAAAAAATCATCATGGTGCAAGAGAAACAACAGTAGCCTTGTAATCAAAGATGATTTTTGTTTGTTTGTTTCCAAAATACTTACTCTGCTCCTTATTAGCTCTAAAACTCCAGCTGATTATTTTACTTCCACGGACTATGTTTTTTATGAGGATAATAAGAATGGGAATACATTCTACACATATTTATGTGTAGGACAAAATAAGATGGTGTGAAAGTGCAATATGATCCATAAATAGATATATTTATACATGAAATCCCACAATTTTCATTGAAAATAAGTGTTATAAATAGTTAACTATTCTCTACACATTAGAGATTTTATCATTTATTATTTTGTTAGCAACAGTATTTTATTTACACTGTTATATATATATATTTATTTATAGTTATGGAATAATTTCCTGTAACTTTAGTAAAAATCTTTTAATTTTCTCTTTATTTCTTGGCCATAATAATTTATCTGAAGTTTTTCTTATCATTTATTATATGAACAGCATTGGAATAGATACTGAGGGATGTTATACGTATCCGTGAAATAGTTCTTATTCCCTAAAAGTGTGTAGAATAGATAAAAATGTATAATTCTTCACATACCATGAGGCAAGAGTAAAATATTTTTTCTCAGTTGATTGAAACAGCAATGATATATGAGTTGTGGATATCAGGAATAATACAAAAGGAGCTAGCATCTAGGGTGGGTATAATAAAATTTGAGTAGATGATGTTAGGGATAGATAACATTCCATGAAAAGACGGTGGTGAGAATACACATGAATGAGGTAGAAAGCCAGCAGTTGCATTTGGAACAGTGAAAATGCACCATATTTGCTCTAGCTGAATATAGGAATTAGTAAAAAGGCTGGAAGAGCTTTGATGCTAGCTAGATGGTTTGGACTTTATCTCATAGTCAGTGAGGATGCTGTGGAAGTGCTGGGAAGTGCTATGATCAAAGCAGCGTATATGGAGGATCAATCTGTTGCTGTTGCACAAGACAGACTGGAGAAGGAAAAAGAGCAGCACTAGCTAAATGTATTATAAGGATTTGTTGGCATTCCAGGGATTCATGAGCGCCTAGCCCAGGGTGTGAAAAGCACAATCGATAAATGAAAGGATATACACGAAAGGTATATAAATGAAGACTGCACAGAGCTTGGCAGCCAACTGGATCTGAGGAAGAAAGGAAGGCATCAAAAATAACTATTGACATTGGATAAATAGGAATATGAATGAAAGAAGTAAATTGCTTCTGTAAAAGCAAAGATAAAAAGAAAAGTGAGAAGAATTATGGGTGGACATGGCTTGTTGACTCACAATATTCCATTTTTATCGTGTAATAACTCTTCTTAAAGTGATACTGAATATTCAAGCACATGGTATTTCATATTAATTTTTATTTTTTGATCACCTATACATGTATGAAATATTAATATGGATTTTAAGTGTTCACATATCAAATTATATTTCAATATAGTTTAGAGGAAACCTGTCACCAGAGAATAACATTGGAACTCTAATTTTGGTTCAGACTAGTGAAATATAGCATACTGATATGGAAATTATCTTAGACTACATTGAAATGATCAATTTTCAACAAATATCTAAGGTAACACTTGAAAATTATAAAAAAAATAATTAAGAACTAGGAAAATTGTCATTGCAACACAATATTTTAGAAAAAGTATTTTTCAAAGAGAATATGAAACTATGATAAGAAATGGTACTGGGCAAAGACATTGATATATTTTGTCATAAATGGATATAAAAAGATGAAAAACTTGAATGATATACAAAAGTTTTAGGAAGTTTTATATAAAATATCATTACATGTTAAACAAAAGTCATTTTTAATGACCATATATAATATTATTAAAAATAGTCAAACTGAACTAGAGAATAGGCAGAAAAACAGGAATCTCAAAGATATTTTAAAAAAACAAGAAAATTACCTTTTAAATAGCTATTGTTGCACACCTGTTAACTTAAAACTTCAAAAAGTTTATGAAATGACAGATAATGAATAAGCATTTTGAAATTATGCAGTTTGAAGCCAAATTCATAATATTAGAGATAAATAATTTAGAAAGAAAATATATGAGTAATACTTCCTTTATACTTTTAGTAATAATGATTGTAAAACATTCCAGTCATAAAGATTAATTTTAAAACATAGGAAGGCATTAAAATGTTTAAAGAAAATTGATCTCTTTAAAAATATTGTAAAAACATGATTAATATTATTTTATGTGATAGTGTAATTATTTGAATAAAAAATTACAGTATCAAAGAAAAACAACCTATAAGGATGGAAATTATTTTGGAAACCAGCAATTTTTAAAATTGATCTTATTACCTTTATCAACAATATTTGAATTATTGACCTTTGATTTCCTTTGTTTCCTTTTTTATTTGTATAAATGTATGAGGTATAAATACAATTTGTTATATGCATAGATTGTGTAGTAGTCAAGTCAGAGTTTTTAGGGTATGTATTATCCAAATAACACATATTGTACTCATTAAGTAATTTCTCATCGTTCACTCATCTCACCGCCTCTCACCCTTTTGAGTCTAATTGTCTACCATTTTTCTCTCTACATCTATGTGTAAAAATTTTTATAATAGCTCTCACTTATAAGTGAGAACACACAATATTTGTCTTTCTGTGTCTGACTTGTTTCACTTAAGATAATGGTCTCCAGTTCCATCTATGTTGCTGAAAAGACAGGATTTCATTTTTTATGGCTGAATAGTATTCCACTGTGTATATATAATATATTTTCTTTATCCAATCTTCAGTTAATGGACACTTAGATTGATTCCATATCTTTGCTATTGTGAATGGTGCTGCAATAAACATATGAGGGTAGGTATCTTTTTTGATATATTCATTTTTTTTTCTTTGAGTAGATACCTAGTAATGCAATTGCTGAATAGAATGGTAGTTCTATTTTTAGTTCTTTGAGAAATCTCCACCTGTTCTTCATAGAAGTTGTACTAATCTACATTTCCATCAACAGTATTTAAGAGTTCACTTTACTTTGTATCCATGCAATATTTTTTATTTCTATGTTCATTAAACCTGTATTTTTTGGTTAAACTTCAAATTAATTATAGATACAAGTGGCTTGCCTTTGTTGAGTTATTTACTCCCAAGCTTATAATATCATGAGCTACCAAGTAGTGAAAATAAGACAAAATTCCTTTTTTTCAGAAAAATACTTTCTTTGGGGGAGAAAAAAATAAAATTCAAGTTTATTATTAAAATATATAGATAATTATATACATATTTCAAACTCCAAATAATCATATAATTATTAATATGCATAGAATATTCCTCACATCTTTGTTTCCTTTCAATCTGATAATACTCTTTAATTTTATGAAATAATAATATGTGTTACTTCAATCAGACTTGGACATTTTATATTGTCACATTTAGGTGTTCTATATGATATATAAAGAGAAGAAGAATATTAGATGACTCGACAGAAATTTTGAATGAATAAGAACACCTGGAACTAAGGAAGAATGACAACAAGCTTAGAGTTGTAACACAAGTTGTGCATTGTTATCTTAGATAATTTTTGGTGGGATTCCATGGGAATACAATGTCTAGAATCTGCTTTCTCTTATTTTGTCCATCAAATTGATTTCATCTAGTTTAGCAGCTACTATATATGAGAGTGAAATAATTTTTACCAGGCATTTTCTATCTATGGCCCCCACTTCTCTCCTGCTTAAAAGACATGTGATATAAATATATATGCACACTGTACACATTTAGAAGTATTAATGTATATATCTATGTAGAATTTTGAAAAATTAAAATTCTCTGCTTCTGCCAAAAAATGCAATAAAGTGGAAATAAAAATAGCACAGTGAAGAAAGCAGTAAATATAAGATATTTGGTTTTGATTAGATTATTTTGAACAGAAAAATTACTAGCACTTTCTTGTCAAAATAAATATTTTGCTTTCCAATGTTAGTAACATATTAAATTTGTAGTATCTTCTAAAAAGAGTTTCTGTAAGATATAAATATTAATGTTTTCTTTAAGAAATGTGTAATATTAAAGAAAGATAAACACGATGTTTTCAAAATAAATTTCAAATAAAACAAAAGAAATAATTATTAGACTATATATAAGGAAAGAAAGATAACATAAATGAGGAGAGGCAAAAAAGAAAAAAAACATGCTAGCAAAACAAACTACTTTGAAAGGTGGACTCAAAATAACTAAAATAACTCTTCTAAAGTCAAAAGAAAGATAAATCATGTAGGATAGAAAGTAATAAAATACCCTGTATTGACCATTGACTAACATTTGATAACACAAATTGATAATACAATGACAATGAAATATGTCTAATAATCTCAGTCAATTTGGTAAAGATAGTGTTATCTCTTTGGGAAAGCAGATGTTCAATAATTCCATGCTTGGTAATGTTATAAAATGTTTGCATACTTTATTAAGAAAATGATATTAAGAAGATACAGGATTAGATGCTCCTATTCGCCATTAGCCTTCACTCCAAGTTCTTACTATTTAAATTTCTTCTATTAATGCTGCTGAGTATTATAACTCAGTTACCTTTACTAACCTGCATCAGAGATTTAGGATGACTTCACATGCAGTTATGTTTCTGCTATACTTGTGAGAAAATGCTGAAAACCTGTCAGTGACATCTTTCACTTCTCAAATAAGGTGGCTAAGAAATCTTGGTGACCAAAAAAATGAGGTATTCACAAACTAGATATTGTCTTTTTCACTGAATCTGAAAGCAACAGTTTCTTTAATATATTCATCGAATTTTAAAAGAATTCATTCTATATTTATATATTTTTTAAATTAAATAGTTATCCAGATTTTTGAAGAGAAGCCAGATAAATAGGAAGAGCCAGAAGAAAATAAAACCCTATGGCAAAAGGAAACAGGAATGCCAAAGAGAAGATATTTCATCATTATGAGTCAGTATTAGAATGGGAGACATAATTCTGTGAGAAATCAATATAAAAATAAACTTCTGCTCCTTAAGGACTTTTGATTTTTCAATGGCCAGCTGATATAGAGATAGAAAAAGTGAAAAGCTGTTTATGCAGGGCAGAAATAGGGATTTTTTCCATGTCAGCCTATACTTTTCTTGCAGTATTAATTTTTATTTCTGAAATTCTCATTATGAGTGAGCAGTGGATCCAAATATATCTGTGTTAAATGCCCCAGGATCATAGCACAGTGGCTGGCACTGAAAGGTGAGGCAAAATAATATGTACAAGAATTACAAATGACAGTATCTGAGCTCTCATGGAACTCATGTGAACATACATGTAGGATTGTTTACCAGCAACCCAAGCCTATATGCCCTTTGATTAAATCATGCAGTAAGAACTTGGTAAAAACTATAGGTGTTTAATTTATAATTGTTTTCATATATCTAGAAGTTCTTATTTATTCTAGCATATAATTTGTTAAATCATAATCTATATAATAAGAATAAATTACAAATATAATAATTGCTCTGGAAATTAATTAAAAATGTCTTATAGCAATTACCATAGATATAGAAAGCTTTAACCTGAGGTCTGGGTTGAAATATTTAACTACTACATAGAGATAATATATCTAGAGCAAATAATATTATTTTAGATATTCCTAGAGGAAAGTTAATAATATTGAATATACTTAGAGAATTATGAATAAAGAAATATTGAAAACAAAATCAATATATTTATAAATATGAATACTACCAGTATTCATTACTACAGACTAATAGTAACTAATAGTTACTGTTACAGACCACTATTGAGTCATTTCTTAAAACCAAGGTTCCCCTATGATTTTTAAAGGTAATACTTCACTTGATCCTCACACAGGCTTATAATTCTTATTATATGTATCATATGGATGGTCAAATGAAACTATAAAGATTAAGGATTTATTTAAATGCAGTAATTGCAACAGATTAAATCATTTTTTTAAAAATTTAGAATGAGTGGAATAATTTATTTAATTTTTTTATTTCAGTAAATTATGGGTGTACAAACATTTAGGTTACATGTTATGACTTTGCCACATGCCAACCATGATTTGAGACTTGTCCTTTCCCTCCCTACAATGCTCACTGCATCCATTAGTTGTGAGTTTACCCATTCCAATCCCCTTACCCCAAAGAATATTACCACTGTGTGAGCATCTTAATGTTGATCAGTCAGTTCCAGTTTGATGGCGAGTGCGTGTGGTGCCTTTTCTTCCATTCTGTGATACCTCACTTCAGAGGATAGGCTCAAGCTCTATCCAGGAGAATATAAGAGGAGCTAGATCAACATCATTTCTTATCATTGACAGTATTCCATTGTACACATATACCACATATTATTAATCCACTCATGGATTCATAGGCACTTGGATTGTTTCCCCAGCTTTGCAATTGTGAATTGTGCGGCCATAAACATTTGAGTGCAGATGTCTTTATTATAGAATGACTTTTGTTCCTTTGAGTAGATGCCTAATAATGCTATTGTTGGATCAAATGGTAGTTCTACTTGTAGGTCTTTGAGGTATCTCCAAATATCTTTCCACATAGGTTGCACTAATTTGCAGTCCCATCAGCAGTCTAAGAGTGAGTGTTCCTATCTCTCCATATCCTCGCCAGCATTTGTTGCTTTGGGATTTTTTTTTGACAAAGGCCAATCTTACTGGAGCTAGGTGATATTGTGGTTTTGATTTGCATTTCCCTAATGATTAGAGATGTTGAGCATTTTTTTTTATAGGTTTGGTGGCCATTAGTCTGTCTTCTTTTGAAAAGTTTCTGTTCATACCCTTCCCCCATTTATTGATGGGGTTGTTTGATTTTTTTTCTTGTTGATTTTCTAAATTTTTAATTAGGCTAGATTTGTAGTACAGTGTTTCCCCAAAAATAAGACCTACCCATAAAATAAGCCCTAGCAGGATTTCTAAGCATTTGTGCAATGTAAACCCTACCCTGAAAATAAGACCTAGTGATGGGCGTGGCTACACAGCGTATCTGCAGTTCCCATACATTTCATTGCGAAGCCGTAAAGAAGATCAGCAGCTCTTCTCATCTGCCTCATTGTGACAGCTACTATTCCAGAGGAATAGGATGGAATTCAGGGTTTGGAGAGTTATGATGATGTTCCAGAGGAAGATGACTTAACTATATTTGAATAAATGTTGATTGTTGTACAATACTTAATAGAAATACCATTTAACCTAGCAATAGCATTATTAGGCATCTACCCAAAAGAGCATAAGACATTCTATTATAAAGACATCTGCACCTGAATATTTATGGTAGCACAATTCACTATTGCAAGGATGTGGAAACAACCCCAGTGTCTGTCAATTCATGAGTGGATTATTAAAATTTGGTATATGTTTACAATGGAATATTACTCAATTCTAAGAAATGGCAGCAAGCTAGTACCACTTATATTATCCTGGATTGAGCTTAAGCCCATTATCCAAAGTGAGGTGACACAAGATCAGAATAATGGGCTTCACATATACTTGCCATAAAATTGGTACTGACTAACACTATGGTGCTTAAAGGGTGGTGGTGTTCACCAGGGATTTGGAGGTTGGAGGGGTAGTCCCACATCTGAGGGATGTGGTGAACATTGTGGAGGGGAAGGGCATACCTCTAACCCTTGCTAGGGAGAGGCAAAGATATAAAATGTAACCAAAATGTCAAGAAAAAAAGAAAAACAAACACTTGTCAGATGTGGGGCAGGTGGGAGGGGGAGGAGAGGATGAGTATATACATACATAGAGAGTGTGATGCACATCATCTGGGGGATGGACATGCTTGAAGCTCTGACTCGAGGGGGTCGGGGAGACAAGGGCAATGTATGTAACCTTAACGTTTGTATCCCCATAATAGGCTGAAATAAAAAGAAAGAGGAAAAAAATTACACATCCCCTGAAAATAAGCCCTAGGGTGTCTTCTTGAGGAAAAATAAATATAATACCCTGTCTTATTTTGGGGGAAATATGTTATTTCAGAAGGTATTAAAATCAGTAAGTCTTCTAAATTTGTTTGTAGATACTAATAACTCAGCAAACTATAGTTATTTGTTACTCTTTATGAGCAGATTATTATAAATATACCTGCTATATCTATAAAGTCATGCAACCCATAACAACCTACCATTCAATGACAGATCATATATATGATAGTGGTCTCATAACATTATAATACCATATTTTTACTGTACATTTTCTATGCTTAGATATGTTTATATATGCATATATTTACCATTGCATTACAATTGACTACAGAATTCAGTACAGTACAGGTTTGTAGCCTAGGAGCAATGGGTTGTATACCTCATATCCTAGGCATGTAGTAGGCTATACCACCTAAATTTATGTATAAATTTATGTAAGTACACTCCATGATGTTCACACAAAGATGAAATCACCTAACAATGTATTTCTCAGAAAGAATCCCCATTGTTAAGTGATGCATGACAGTATTACATTTGTCATACGCTAGACATTGCAATATATTTGTGCATGTTATAATATATTATGCATATTGCATACACAATAATCCATAAAATCATAACATAGGAGACTTAGAAAGACACTGAAAAAATGATAAACTCCATTTATTGTAGCCCTAGATATCTGTGTCTCTCAGTCAGAATGATAGCTATGATCAGGCATGACAGGCAGGACAGGCAGCCACCATCCAATAGAACAGCACTTCTGCCACACTGCTTTCTTCTATCTCTGATCTTTCTCTTTTGCCTCATGTGTTGAGGGAAAAAGTGGCAAAAGATATTAACAAAAACTTCTCAAAAGATAAAAGACAAATGTCCAATAAACATATGAAAAAATACTTTACATCACTAATCATCAGGGAAATGCAAATTAAAACCATAATGATATATCACATTACCCCCATTATAATGGATTTTATTAAAAAGTCTAAGAACAATAGATGCTTATGTTGATGCAGAGAGAAAGGAATGCTTGTACACTGTTGGTGGGACTGCAAATTAGTACAATCTCTATGGAAAACAGTATGGAGATTCCTCAAAGAACTAAAAGTAGACCTACCATTTGATCCAGCAATTCCACTATTGGCCATCTACCCAAAGGAAAGAAAGACTTTTAAACAAAAAGACACTTATACTTGAATTTTTATTGCAGCACAATTCACAATTGCAAAGATGTGGGATAAGTCCAAGTGCCCATAAATTCATTAGTGAATTAATAAAATCCAATATATTTATACCATAAAGTAATACTCAACTGTGAAAAACAGATGAAATAATACCTGTTGCAACAATCTGGATGGAAATGGAAACTATTCTCCTAAGTGAAGTATAATATCTCAAGAATGGAAAAACAAACACCAAATGTACTCACTATGAAATTGAAACTAACTAAAGAGCACACATGTGCACAGAGTGAAGTAAAACTCAGTGAAAATTAACCAGGGGACAGGGAGAGGAGAGGAGAGGAATTAACCAACCAAATGAGTAACATGAAAACTGTTTAGGTGATGGGCATAGCTGTAGCTGGGACTCAAACATTACAAAAATGATCCATGTAACCTAAAACATTTATACACCTTTAATATTTTGAAATAAATAGTACAAAAATTAAGCATGATTAAAGATCCTCTCCTTCTGACCAGTGAGTTTTGAACAGACTTGAAAGGTAAAGTATGAGCACTTGCTGTATGCTTTTTGCTTAACATATGCCCTCACTTAACCTTGAAGACAAATCCTAAAACCTAGGTGTTCACATTTTACAATTGAGGAAACTGAGGCTTAAAGAAATGATATAATTGCCTAATAAAACAAAGGTGTTGAAGAGTCAGTTCTTGAATTTGGCTCTTCCTGACTCCAAAAATTATGGTATTTTTCTTACACTATGATGTATATTCAGCAAGATCTTAATTGAAACAAAGGCTAAAAAATGGAATTAATTGTAAAGCAACTTCTGCTGCCACCAGCAATAATTATTCGGCTTAATTTGGTTTTCCAATACTTTCTTAGTGAATAATGTTTTAACTTTCCTAGAATTCCAATTTTAGAAAATATTTGAGAATAATAAGCTGGAAACTACTACTTGTAAAGACAAAAGATATTAATATTTATAGAATTTTCCCCGGTAACTCACCACCAGTGCTGCTTAATGAACAATAGAGAAATTGGATGAATGCATTCAAGATTCAAATTATATGCATTTTTCTACAGTGGTATCTCTAAGGAACTCAAAGTCACTGTAACTATATATCATTACTGCATACCAGGCAAGAAAGCTCCAATTTAGCACAGCCAATGCATCACAAATATGCCTCTAGGTCACCTTCTTCCACCATGACAGTAGTATGAATCAGGGTGATTCTTCCACAGAAGAAGAATGCTTGGAAAATAAAAAGTGTTTTATTCTCACAATAGCTGTTCTTGGTTATGGTACATGTAGTTTTGCTAATCAACTCCTCACCAGCCTCTCTCTCTCTCATGACTCTCTCTCTTGTTCTCTCTCCCCCTCCCCCACAATGCATTATGAAATATAAATATTATATTCACACATGTAATTAAATGCCAAGGAAATGCATTGTTTATTCTCCTTGAAGAAGTAAAGGTACAAGTGTCTTTCAGAGATCAACACTTAGGGTTAGATATTATTTTTAATAATTTATAAGTGTTATTTTTTTTAATTTCTTCATGTTTAGGTTACATATGTTGTCCTTGCTCCCCTCCCCCAAGTTAGAGCTTCAAACGTGTCCATCCCCCAGATGGTGTGAATCACACTCATTATGTATGTATATAGCCATCTCTTCCTCCCGTCTCCCATCTGCCCGACTCCCAATAAGTGTTATTACTATATGTGCACTTAGGTGTTGATCAGTGAAACCAATTTGCTGGTGAGTATACGTGGTGCTTATTTTTCCATTCTTGGAATACTTCACTTAGTAGAATGGGTTCTAGCTCTATTCAGGAAAATACAAGAGGTGCTATATCGCCATTGTTTCTTATAGTTGAATAGTACTTCATGGTATACATATACCACATTTTATTAATCACTCATGGATTGATGGGCACTTTGGTTGTTTCCACATCTTTGTAATTGTGAGTGGTGCCACTATAAACATTCTAGTGCAGATGTCTTTTTTATACAATGTCTTTTCTTCTTTTAGGTAGACGCCCAGTAATGGGATTGCTGGGTCAAATGGTAGATCTACTTCTATCTTTTTAAGGTATCTTCATACTGCTTTCCACAAAGGTTGCACTAGTTTGCAGTCCCATCAGCAGTGTAGGAGTGTTCCTATCTCTCTGCATCCATGCCAACATTTATTGTTTGGGGACATTTTGATAAAGGCCACTCTCACTGGAGATAAGTGATATCTCATTGTGGTTTTGATTTGCATTTCCCTGATCATTAGAGATGTTGAGCATTGTTTTCATGTTTTTTTGGCCATTATTCTGCCTTCTTTTGAAAAGTTTCTGTTCATGTCCTTTGCCCACTTTTTGATAGGGTTGTTTGATTTTTCTTGCTGATTTTTCTGAGTTCTAGATTCTAGTTATCAGCCCTTTATCAGATGTGTAGCATGCAAAAATTTTCTCCAATTTCTAGGTTGTCTGTTTGCTCTCATGACAGTTTCTTTGTGCAGAAGATTTTCAATGTGATCAGGTCTCATCTATTTATTTTTGTCATTGCTGTGATTGCCTTTGGGGTCTTCTTCATAAATTCTTTGCCTAGCCCAATGTCTATAAGTGTTTTTCTACCATTTTCTTCTAGAATTCTAATAGTTTCACACCTTAGGTTTAAGTCTGTTTCCCAATTTTCTGTGAAATTTTAGAGAATTTGAGTTGGAAACTTTATGATTCAGGACAATTGAAAATTTGTACTGCAAAAAAGTTAAAATAAAAAACATGAAAATAAAAACAGATAAAATACATATATAGAGAGAGAGAAAGAGAGAGAGAAACTGTCCCATAATTTGTTACTTCGAGGGTTTCTGAGGACATAGACCCTTAAATATAGAACAGTCTTGCGAAAACCTGGATAGGTAATCACCCTATTACAGGTCATTAGTTATTAAAAAGGCCTTTTGTTTTGGGAATCCATCAGGAAGACATATACTGTATTTTCTGTATATATAATATTTCCAAAAATAATTGCCCCAAATTGATTTTCTGGTTCTGTAGGGAATGATATATCTCCATAGATTCTAGGAGGGAGACTGTACTTCTAAATATTTGTTTAGCTAGTATTCTTATAAGGGTCTAAAGACTTTAAACTTCAGTGAGATCGTGATTTCTTGGGTAATGGTAATTCCCTTTCTTTTACTGCTACATCTTTATTTTAAGTTTGTGATAGAAATGTGATGGCGATTAATTCAACTTCTTGCATCATCTTTCCCATCCTTTGTAATCTTCTTATGTAACTCACTGAATCTACTTTTCATGCTATAGTAATAAGAATGATAATAATGACTCTTTTCTATCCTTATATGTCGACATGTTACATGTTTCTAAAGATATAATACTTAATATTTCTTTCATCTGGTTTATAACTAATTAGAATTTAAACATGATTTATATCTTCTTCACTTAAAAATACACTGAAACAAAATAAATGAAATACAATTTTTACTAAAAGGGTGAGCTAAACTAAACCAATGTTAACTAACTAACCACAGACAAGCAGCTTTCCCAAACTGTTTCTTTGCAGCCTTCACACTACTTCATAACTCTCTTCTGTGTTCTTTTCACAGCACAGCTCCTTAAAAGAATTATCAAACTGACTTAGCAATTTAATCTCTAGCCAATAAAATATGGGTCATTTATTTAGTTATTTTTGCCTTACTCTTTATAATCTTTTGATCCTGAGATTTCCTTTGTTGTCAAATCCAGAGGATGCCTTGAATTTGAATAAATAATAATAAAAAAAACAGACACCACCAACCAAATTGCCATAAGATGCAAGAACCAATTTTATGAGAATTACAATTCAACTAAAATGATCTGATATGAAAATAACCAGTCATTAAAGAAAAAAATTGCAGGGATATCTATTATAAAATAAAAGATAATACTTTCAAAGGGTTTATGGAGATCTCTGTACCTTCCTCTTAATTTTGTTATGAATCTAAAACTGTTCTAAAACAATATAATCTTAAAAAATAATGAAAAACATTAAAGACAAGGAAATATGCTCTTTCCTGAAGCCTATAAAAGAATACAGCCTTGGTGACACCTTGATTTTAGCCCCATAAGATTCATTTTAAATTTTGGACCTCCAGAACTATAAGATAATACACTTGTGACTTGTGCCTATAATGCATTTGATGGAACTAGCATTTAAAAATCATAATAAAAATTAAGATTAATATATGATCTTCATATTTATCAATGCTTTATTATATAAATGTGGAGATTCCAAAAACATTAGAAAGATTTTGTGCACACAAAATAATATATGAGATAATATACACCATTGTCATTACAGGACTAGGTAAATGTATGTCAATGACAAATAATTTTTTAACAAAAGGGGAGAAAATAAAGCTAGACATTTTAGAAGACATTTCATTTACTGATATTATTCATTGTATTTGTTGCTCTGAGAATTCCTACTCATTACTAAAATTAGTGATTCATTTACTAGGTTTTAATTCATATCAAGGAAGTAGGTTCTATTGTTTGTCACTGGTTTTAAAACCATCTATACTCCTTATAGAAATGTATGTAACTGATGTTCTGGCAAAGCCTCCCACTTACTATTCAGGGAAGAAAAAGATGGCACAAAATATGCACATGCCATTCAGTAGGCTGCTCCCATTATAATCTATCTATTGACTATAATAACAATGAATATTTGAAACCAAAAGTCTACTTAGACTATCTAATACTTGGCTGTAAATATTCATTAAAATTTCCACAATTGATTTTTTTTTATCTCAGTTCCTGTCACTACACTGGCATTAAAAATTAGAACAATTCTGGCTAGGATGATAGGGGTTTTCTGGAAAGTGTTATTAGGATGCATTCTCTTTATTCATTGAAATTGATTTTTATACACTTATTAGAAGGAAAGAAAAGCAGATTTTTAAAGTGTATCTCAACTTTACTTACTAACTCCTTTCTAGAATGATTTTAATGTCCTTTATTTAATGATCCTGTCAGTCTGATTTAACCAGATGCTCCAGGTCTATCTGTTCCTGGATTCTGTCTTTCTCAGACCATCACCTCAAGCACATCTGACTTAACAGTTTGTTTATTAATTTATTTCAAACTTCCCTGGTTTTGAACCTTTCAAGAAATCTGAGTAGGCTACCATAAATCTTTCCAAGTTAGGTTCAGTTTTGAATATTTAAACAGCTTTTGAAATATCACTTTCTTCAGATACCTAACAAATTTTAGGAAATAATTCCAGATCATTCAGACTCCTTTACCATCTTGTACAACATGGGTGTGGATTTATTCTGATCTAAGTCTTTAAGGAAAATAAAATTTCCTGATTTAATAGTTTAGATTGTATTTGACATAAAATTAGCAGTCACTAAAAGTGACTATACATAGTAAAAAGAAAATAAATACTCTTTCTACAATTATCATATAATCTATTAAAGGAATGACATTTGACTAAAATCACACATTGAATATGCACAGTGATTTGATCAAATAGGTGATCCTGAACAGAAGTAATTAATAATGGACAAAAGAAAACTGATAAAACATAATGATCCCACAAAAATATATATAGTTTCAGCCAAAAGAGCAACAAAGGAGACAGATAAATTGATAAACCAGGAGTTCATCAGAGGGAGTATATTTAAAATCACCTGGGAAATATTTCTAAATATAGCCAAGCATCACGTAGCTACACATCATGAGACTAATTAGATTTCAGGGGGATAGAGTATACTGATAAAAAATACTAAAGAATTCCAGATAAGTATAGCATCCACTTATAAAATGGGTAACTAGATTTTCACAAAAGTGGAGGGGTAAAAAAAAACAAAAACAAAAACAAAAAAAACTATTGCCAAAGGTCAGGAAACATGAAGGAATAGATTTTCTTTTTGGGTTTTCAAGATGACATATTGAAGGCATAGAAAACATTTACTAGTCAAGGGCCTGGCCATACATGGAACAGTTCAAGAAATTATTATATTACCTGTTTCAGTTGAAATCTTGAACTAACTGGGAAACATTGATTTGGAAAAATAGATCTATTCTAGAGTGTGGATGATATTGGTGCAACAAATATATAGGAAAATATATGATTTTATTTAGTATGTTTTAAAATAAATGCACATAGTTTTATGACCCAACAATCACACTGTTAGATACATACCTTAAAGAAATGCTTACACATATGAATAAAAAGATGATAAAAAATCCAAAAATGTTCATACCAGCATTATTTATATTAGAGAAAAATTAGAAATAATTTAAATGTCTCCTAATGGAGATATGTGTAAATAAGCTGTGGTATGTTCAGAAAATGGAATCCTAGGGAACAATTTAAAATGGATACATTATATCTATATATAGCTCTATAATTATACTTTAAAATCTAAAGAAATGATAAACAGTGAATTCAGGATATGGTTACTTCTTGGAAGGAGAGTGCAGGGGTATAACAGGAAAGCTTGTGCAGTGGACATTAACAATATTTGTAACATTTTTTTCCAAAGCTTTGATGGCCCCAACTTAGATCCCAAATTAAATTCAAGGAGATTTCCAGTATCCCTTCTAACCTAGCCTGAAATTCACTCTCAGTCATTTCAGCCATCATTCCTTCCAAGTGTTGCAACAGAATCTCTTGGAAAGGCTATGAGTCCCCAGACAAATTGGCTCTCAGTTACCTGCCCAACCTTAGCTTCTATTACTGTCTTCTTGCTTCCCTTAGGTCCTTATTTGTAGGAAAGTAAGCCTCCTATCTATTCCCTAAATCTACCAGGGAAGCCCCTGCCGAAGTGATTTTGTACTTAATGTTCTCTCTGCCTAGAAACATCTGGTCCCAGATACCTGCATGACTGCCTGCTTTCATTTTCTTCAACTCTTCTCTCTTGTTACCTCAATGAAACTTTCTCTTACCAATCTATTAAAGTGCCAATATCCCACCCCTATCTTCCCTATCACTTTTTACTCTTTTACCTTTCTCTTTTTAGGATTTATAATCTTCAAATACACTAAATAGTTTACTGATTGGTTTATTGTCTACCCCTAGCACTTTAAGAAGATAGCAGAAAATTTTTGTCCATCTTTCTTACTGTTGTGATGCATGATAAACACTTGAGATATTTTTTAATGAGATGAAAGGCTTATGACTGAATTCTTCCATTCCCGCTTCCTAAATGAGTATTTTAGAATCCAGGTGACTCTCCAATCAGTTCCGTTGTTCTCATGTTTGGCAAGGCAAAGAAAACATGCACCAGGGCTCAGAGCCAAGTGTCCAGAATTCAGTTTCCCAAGATGTCTCACGCAGGTTCCTCACTGCATTTTTAAAAATCTATTCGAGTTCTTCCAATGACCTTTGTTCTTATTCTTGATGTCGTTCGTGCATTCAAATATCAGTTTGCTTTTAGACACTAGGTTTCCTTACACTTGCATTCTCCTCAATCCCCCTAAAATGCATTAAGCACAGTATTTTCAATAAAATTTCCTATAGTAAGCTTTAGAAATACAACAAAAACTTCTGAATGTGTCCTAAATGCTCAAATCTCTACAAAGAACAAGTGGCAGAAAAAGTTATCTTCTTGCAATGAGGAAAAACAAAATAATGAAGGGAGAAAATGAACAATTAATTATCTTTTAATATTATAGCAATATATAGAGTGGCGCAATTGGTCATCATTATGATCCTAGTCTTTAAAAGTGGTTTTTTTTTATTTTCATTAAAAATATCATCAGAACTATTTTTCTAGTAGATGCTATAAATTTGGAAAATGTGTACATATTTCATTGTCTATATTACCTTTGTGCACAGGGAAACATTTTTATAGGGGGTCAGGAACTAAAGCTTCTAAATGAACCTGAACTTAACCTTATTAAGTTGGTGGTTTAAACGACTTAGCTGTTTAAACAAAATTATTTTGACTGTCTAAACTGTATCAGATTAGGCAATATTATAGCCAAATTATCCTCAAATGTGAAAGGTGAAAAACCAAATTATTGGTGTCAATCAAACACTATTCTAGCATATAAATATTGAAAGCATAACAACTGCCAATATTCTAAGAATTTTATGTATAATACCTCTATTTTAGAAGAAAACTTATATTTTACAAGCTACCGATGTGATAATTACATGTCATTTCTCTTTTGGTTGAAAGTTTAACTTGTTTCTATACAATAAAAAGAAAACAATCCAAATTCAGTTACAGGGTTTGTTCATCATTTTTATACTATAACAGATTTCTTAACAATAAGAATATTTGAATTCATCATGACAATGTCCTGCTTCTGTTTAAGAGTATTAATTATATTTGTAGGAGGAGGAAGGCTAGAGCACAATGATTCCTATAGGCTCCCAATAAGTCAATTACCCAGAGTTCACATAACTTAATTATATATCTTAAAACAACCTGATGACTTCTTCTGCTTGCATTTTTTGTTGAACTTTCTCATGAATTTGAGTCTTTAAAAAAAACCATTCTACTTGTTTTTAGTGAAACATTTTTTTTTTCATTCTGTCAATGGCGTGCAGTATCTAATGGGTGATTCTGACAGGAAAAATGTACCTTATTTTGAGAGATAAAAACAAGGTGAGTACAAATATGACAAATATATATTACTTCAAGACAGTTCATATTATCAAAATGTTTTCTAAAATAGAGGTTTAGAAACTCTAACGTTTTATCTCCATTTTCATTCAATATGTTGTCAGGAAAAGTTTAAAAATTTGAGGCTTGTGGCAAACATGGACAAATAATCAGGAGAGTGTAAAACAGAAAGAAGCTAGGGTCATATTTTATTAATTAATAAATGAAAAAGCCAGTAAGGCAAAATTTGCAATGTTAGTGGGAAATGGGAAATTATTAATAATATACTAATATTTATTAAATGCCATAGCTAAAATAGACTTCAAAAGTTGATTTTAATATTTGCAAGGCTATATTTGAAAATATATATATATATAAGTACTCACAGGCTCTCACAATATGACTCCTCAATGAAATCACTACAGAAAAATATGGGTGAAAAGGAAATATTCACAACTCCCCTAAAACCTATGAATTCATATCATACATAAGCCAAATTGCCTTTCTGAACTCAGAGAAGTACACTGTAATGAAATAGTGAATGGGGAATCCCTGTCCATTTACCTCTTTTCCTAATGAAGAATCCATTATCGTTAAGATACTACATAAAATAAAGTTAGCAATTTTGAAATTTATTCACTTTAAAGTTGAAATACTTTAGAAACAAAACATATTTTTTTCCTATAAAGTTAAGATTTGTGTTTTTAATACTAATAATCTGTGTTGGTGACGAGGCAGACAAATGAAGCACTTCCATACACATCTAATGAGAGTGTGAATGCTTTTCAAGCATACTCTGCAATAAAATTTTCCAAAAAATATTAAATGCCTTATTTTAATCTATCATTGTATTAAGCTGCAAGCTTCCATAACAAAATGTATTAATAATAATAATAAATATTAACATTATAAAGGAAGAAAAAAGATAAAGAAAACTTGGCAGTAGATTTAGGCCAATAAACCCTAGATTGTTGGCACCGATCTAATGAATGATTGTTGTCAGTGAAAATATACTCATTGCTATCCACTAAAAATAAAATTGACAATTTTATAAAGATGGAAAAAATGCTCACCAAGCATCAAAGCATTTTAATATTTCTTCTCCTGGGCCCTTTGAAAATATCAAGTGTTTGCATGATTTTTCTAATCTCCCACCTTTTGTATTGATATTAAGAATTCAAGGCAGTTTATCCATGTGAAGGCATTTCTGGGTCAAAATTTTTAAAAAAAGCATAACTTTTTAAAAACCCCTCTTGCTCTTAAAAATTCATTGACATAAGGGTAAATGATAAATTAATAAAATCTGAAAAAGAGTATCTTAAAAAATAGGTTAATTGAGGGCACTGTTGATTAATGAATGAGAAACTAAACAAATAAATATAAGATAGGGTAGTATTAACTTATGAGATCTAGAATTTTTTTCTTCTTAAATGATAATGGATAAAGTTGAGAAAGTTCAGCTCTTTTGATACCTGAAGAGATTTAGGTCATAAAAAGCCCAGATAAAGAGAATCTTAAGAGGAATAAGTGGGACCAAAATAAATATTAAATAAAAATCTAAATATGAAACCTCTTTTTTGTTGTTGATTTAAAGACTATTTTACCTTATATAAGAATAGCTCATCTTGCTCACTTTTGGTTTCCATTTGTGTGGAGTATTTTTTCCCACCCCTTTATCTTGAGTCTATGAGAATCTTCATGAGTTTCTTTGTGGCTGCACATATTTTGGCTGTATTTTTTAAATACATTCTGTCAATCAATAAATGTATTTTAACTGGGGCATTTAGATCATTTATATTTAATGTTAATATTGATATTTGAGATACAGTTCCAGTCATTATATTGATTGTTACCTAGTTACTATGTATTCTCCCTGTTTGTAACTGTTTGATAAGAACTATGAATTTTTCCTTTTCAGCTGTTTTTAGAACTTTATCAACTGTTCTGTTTGATGTTTAGAGCACTTTTAAACATTTCTTGTAGGGCAGGGATAGTGGTGACAAATTCCCTCAGTTTTTGCTTGCATGAAAAATACTTTTTTTCTCCTTCATTTATGAAACATAGTTTTGCAGGATACAAAATTCTTGGCTAACAGTTATTCTATTTAAGAAGACTAAAGATAGATCCCCTATCCTTTCTATCTAGTAGGATTTCTGTTGAGAAGTCTGCTGTTAGTCTGATGGGTTTTCCATTGTAGGTTACTTGACTCTCTTGTCTCACAGATTGTAGGATTTTCTAATTCACTTTGACTTTGGCAAGTCTGGTGACTATGGGCCTTGAAGATGTCCTATTTGCAACAAATGTTCAAGGAGTTTGAAGACCTTCTTGTATCTGGAAGTGTACATCTCTAACAAGATCAGGAATGTTTTCCTCTAGTATTAACTCAAATACAGTTTTCATGGTTTTTGCTTGTTTTCCCCCACCTTCTTCCTCAGGAATATCTATAATTTTTATATTCAGGCATTTTGCCTAATCACATATTTCTTGAAGACTTTGTTCATGTTTAAAAATTATTTTTTTCTTTATTTCTGACTGACTGGGTTAATTCAAAAGCCTTATCTTTAAGGTCTGAAATTACTTCTTCTGATTGGTCTCATCTGTTATTAAAACTTTCTAGTCTATTTTGTACTTCCTAAATGATTACATGAGTATTTCCATTCCAGAGGTTTCATTTTTTAAAAAAATCTCTTTAGTTCATTTTTCTTTCGTGTCCTGAATTGTTTTTTGGTTTCTTTGTGATGATTTTCAACTTTCTCACTAATTCTATTGACCTTAATTGTGACCCATATTTTGAATTCCACATCTGAAATTTCAATAATTTCTTTTCAGATGCAGTCCCTTGCTGGAATGGTAGTGTGACTGGGGATTTTGTTTTTTGGTGCTGCCAGAATTCTTACATTGATTCCTTTTCATCTGGAGAACCTGCCACTTCTTCTTATATTTCTTTCTTTTTTTTTATTCCTTTACTTTGGTTTATATGAAAATCCCCCCCCCCCTTTAAGGGTTTGACTGTAGCATATATAAGGTAAAGATCTTTGGTATTGGTTGTGTGTACTCCCAGATGGCCAAGGCTCTGGATAAATTTCTTAGCAATAGATAACTTTGGTGTGGTGGTTTTCATAAATTCTAATTATTTGTAGTCTGTAGTGGTGATGTACTATATGTGTGAACAAATAACCTGCCACCTGTTGAGAAAGAGAGATGGGGGTCTCTTGAATTGTTCATTTTTAATAAAAATAACTATATTGGAATGTCTAGTTTTGTCACCAGACCAGTAAGTGATACTTGCAGTTAAGAGCCAGCTGAGCCCTGTACAATTACATCAACAAATGTACAACTTGACCTCCCTGCCAGTAGGTGACACTGGCAGGAGAAAGCTACATGTGTTGTTGTTTGTTGCACCTATGCCTGGGCCTCATCCATCTCAAGAAGTACTCAGATGTCCCAGGCAATGGGCATGGCCTTTGTATTCTCAGGGGGCCACTTGTGATTTGTCACACCAAGGCTGATGGGAGGTGACAAAGCATGGTGGGGCTGGGTGAGACAATCCTGCATCCAGGCACCCCATAGTCTGCTAATAGTGCCATCCCCATGAAGGTAGAAGAGTGCTCATACCATGCCAAAGAACATGCTTCTGGAAGCAGGGCAGTCCGGAATCCACAGTCTAGCAGGCAGAAGTGGGGTTCAGGTTATTTCCCCTTCCAGGCTTTTGGCCGAACCAGGCAGGGAAGTCCAAAGGTGACTGCTCTCAGGCAGCACAGCAAAACCAGAGTGGATATATCACTAGCCAGGACAGACAGCATGGCTGCTGCTTCTAAAGGGGACAGGGTATCCCATGCCTGTGCCACAGCACAAATGCATTCCACAATCTCGTCTCAGTTCTGTCCATGTGAGCTTTCTCCCCACTGGTGATCAGTTCACAAATCTCCTTTCCTTGCCCATGAATGACACAATGAAGTCCTGGGAGTATAAGAATAGGCCCATAGACCCATTTGTAGGCCCCCCTGTGCTGACCCTGACCAGGAGAAGCTGACTGGTCCCCATCTGCTTGGGGGAAATTCAAACCAGCAGTTGGAGTTTCATTTGGATTTTCACTGGAGTTTGGTATAGGGAAGTCAGGGACTAAGGATGCCACTTTCTGTGGAATAAGCCAAGTGGACAGCTGTGGTAAAAGTCTGGCAGGTGTGGAGCTCCTGGTCCCCAAACCCCTTGGTTACATTCCAGCTCAATCTATGATGGGAATCCCAATCCTGTTGAGCAGGAGATTGCCTGGTTCCCATCTCTCTCTCTGGTTTGGTGGCCAGGCAGTATCAGCTTCAGTGCAGGATTTAGGGAATGGGGTGCGGGGAAAGGACCCTAAGTTAGTTCTGGGTACTGGTCCCCAGGATTTAGATGCCTATAATAAAATAAACACTTGAGTGCCCCATAGCACTCTGGGGGCCTGTGAGTGTCAAGGAGCTCCTCTTTAGACAAAACTGCAAAGGTTCCAAAAAGGAACGTGGGGGCCTATAAGGTCTCCTACTTACTAATTCCCTGAATCCTGGTCAGTGGTTCTCTCAAGGCACTCAGAAAACTCACAGAGGCAGCCTCTGCTCTTGCTTCACCCTCAATGTCTTGTGTTGCCTCTCTGTTGTCTTCATTATATCTCCCTTCAATGACCTATTCAAAATATGAGTTTTTTATGGATATCCTCTGGAAAAGAAGCATATGCCTGCTTCCTCTAATCAGCCATATTATTCCCTGTTCAATAATTTAGGTACTAAAAAACACCTAAATTATCTGAGTCTGGCCAAAACAAATGCCTTAGTCTCTTCATACTGTTCTTATTAAATATTTAATTGTCAGATATCTTAGTCTATATATGTGTTGAAAATTGGAAGTAAATAAGTAATGTTCACTCTTCTCCATCATAAATTAGTAACCAATTTGATAAAATAGACACTATGTTCATACAGAATTAGATACAGTTTTTCATCTTTGAGACTCCTCTAGCTTTCACTTAAGATGTAAAAAGATAGAACAACCCTGTTCTAATAACAAAAATATTTTGAATAATAGAAAAAATTATCACTTTTCTTGAGTCCATTGGATAGCTGAGATTAGAAGACAATCAACTAACTTGAAATCCAAGAATAATATGTGCCTCTAAAGAAAAAATGGGTTGGGAACTCCTGTTTACCTGAAGTAGATGCCAAACGCACACAAGCCAGTGAAAATAATTCAGCTAAAATGTTAAACAATGTTATACTGGCAGAGTTTAGGCTGCCGTGAGAGTTTAAAACTCTTGGGATGCAGTGCAGTTACACACATGTGGGCTCTTCTCCTTAGATCTCATTATGTACTCTATATAATAAAGACTAGAGGCATGATGAGATTTCAAGATAGTTCATAGAAAAGCATGGTATATGGTGCAGAAAAAGAAAGAGAGACCAAAGCCAATACAATAAAGGCACAAAACTCCATTCTGGTCTATTACCTCTATAGAACAGAAGTCTAAGCCACTGAGAGAAGGTCATTTTTCCCAGGGAATGGGTGCCTTAGAGAACAAGTAAAGACACATTACCACCAGAGATATGAAATAAAAAGTAAAGCAAAATAGGCCTTCACCCCTGAAAAATGTCAAGGATCCTTTGACGGAGAAGAATGGGGAGTTGCATGTCAGATTTGGCCTTTTAGTGGAGTGTTGTCCTGGTTCTTTGGCCCCTCGCTTGGAAAATTTACAAACAGGGCTGGTGCAACAGAGTAATCACAGACAGGAAGAAATTCCACACGGCTTTTATTGCAGAAAAGAAAGGAGCTATATACAAACTGAGAGTATGTTTCAGAGAGGAACAGGTGGGTTTCCAGGAGTGGAGAAAGATGTTAAGGGTCCACAGGTGCTTTTCTTTTGTTGACCTGGTCTGAGAGAGTGCTTAGTGACAGTGTGGGATGTTATCAGATGATTGATATATGTGACTGACAGGTGCTCTTATAACGAAGTCGCAGCTCCACAAGTATGTGAGGCTCAAAATGTCAAGTTCTTGCTCTTTGTATTTGTTAGCTGTGTTTTCCTGCAGTTCCTTCCCCAGCTTCTCCACTTGTAGGACCTGCCCTCCTGGTATGTATCTGCCACCTGCAGACTTAGTCTCAGCTTAACATTCTCCCTGAAAACATGGAGCCTGAAAATCTTTGGGTCTTGGGGCTGAAGGTTCATCTTCTGTGGCTGCTTTGAGCTGAATAAGGGAAATGTTCTTAAGGCTCCGTGAACCCTTTTAAAGGATACACGTGGAAATTACTTGGGGCATTATGCAGTGACTCAGTGGGTGGTGATATTATCTTGTTCAGGTATGGGGTGGAGTCCCTGAGCTAGCATAAGTTTCACATGGAAGTGTTGAAGTCTTGAAGACATACAAACTTAGTAAGAAGGTTAAAAATACATGAGCCAAATATTAAAAGGAAAATGGCCACTAAAGTTCTCAGGAATGGTAGCAATCAGGTCATACTTGGTAATAGTGAAGAAAAGAAGTTGTAGTAAGATGAAAAAATAAAATCATAATGAAAATTATGAATGCTTGAAAATAGCCAAGCATGGGATTAATCCTTCATGCTGCAATATATCTAATGTTCAGGGGACTCCAGCAAAGGCTAGCATAAGAAAGATCAGGAAATGTATGTAGGGACTTTTTACTATCTGTGATGGCATAGCCTGTGAGGTTTAATTATTTCACTTTTTGCAAGAGAAACTTTAATCCCTCAGTTTGTTCACATTCGTAGGTATCTGTGGTTTCATAATCCTTGCTCGAGTTTGGGCTCTGAGCATCCACCTGTTCAGCTCTCAAGACGTGTGCACAGCACTCCATTCACTTCAGTTCCAGTCCTGTGGGGTAGACAACAAGACCTGATATGGGCCCTTTCACATGGGCTCTAACTGACCAATAGGTCCTCTTTCTTTCCAATCTTAAGGAGGATCCAGTCCCCCAGTTGTATGGAGGAAGTGATTTTCCCTTCCTGTGGACCAGGCAGGATTTGTTGCCCATAGTCCAACAATGACTGTTGTACTTTCCCTAGATCTATGATGTGTTTTTAGAAGATAACTAGCCTCAACACATTCCCTAATAATTTGCACTTGGAGTCGTCAGACATATAAAATTTCAAAAGGACTGAGTTTTAGTGTCCCTCTGGGACAGACATGAATCCACATCAGAGCAATGGGAAGATTTTGGACCCAACCTGTCTTAGTCTCCTGATACAGCTTACATAGGGTCTATTTTAGAGTCTGGTTGGTTCTCTCAACCTTGCCAGATACCTGAGGTTGCCAAGAGGTGTGTAAGTGGTAATCTACTCCTAAGGCAGTTGTCAGTCTCTGGGTTACTTTGGACATAAAGGCCGATCCATTATCACTCCGAAGGCTCCGGGGAAGAGCAAAATGAGGTATGATATCATTTAACATTTTATATAACTGTGTGGCCTTTTCTGTATGGCTCGCGTATGCCTTGACTCATCCTGAGAAAGTGTCTACCAATCCCAAAGAGATTTGTAACCTCTGTGCTGACTCATCACAGTAAAATCCAGTTGCCAGTCTTCCCCCACCCCCATCTGCCTTGCTGCTGTATCAGCTCTAGCAACCGAGGTGGGTGAGCTCCCCCTTGTGGCTCATTTTGCATACACCGGTAGCACAAATCAGTAACTTGTCTGACCTATTTGTCTAATACTTGGATAATCACCATTTTTCCTAAAAGGATCTTTAAAGTCTTGGCCCCCACATGGAAGGCTTGGTGGACGCTAGAGACCACCTTTTGAGAAATATTAGAAATGAGGAAGGGCTTTTTCTCTTGCTGCACTGTCCCATGGGAGTAAAGGCGAATCCCCTTCCCTTGGTCCAATTCTTCTCTTTGGAATAGACTGGTCTGCTTGAACATCTAAGGGCTCAGGTGAAACCTATAATGCTATAGATACAAAATCCTCTTCACTTGACACCCTCTTGGCCTCTTGATCACCTTTGTTGTTTCCCTGTGATCTATCCCCTTCTTTTTGGTGTTCTCTACAATGCATGACTGAGATTTCTGTTGGCAAATACAATGCCTGTAAACGTTTCTGAATGTTTTCTCCATGTTTAATTGGAGAGTTTCTAGCTGAGAGTAGCCCCCACTCTTTCCAAAATTGGCCATGTGCATGGAGAAACATGAAGGCATATTTACTGTCAGTATATATTTGTATTATTTTATCCTTGACCAGTTCTAGTGCCTGCCTTTGGGTTATTAGCTTAGCCTTTTCAGCTGAGGCATTTGATGTTAAGGGGCCACTCTCAAGAAGCTGAGAATGGGAGATCCCTGCTTACCTAGCTCTCCAATGTCCATCTATCACCATACTACTACTGTCAGTAAACCAAATGTCGTCTGGGTCTAATAGAGGGGTATTCCTTAAGTCTGTTCTCTCTGCCAACCCTGTTAGTATTGATTCTTCACAATTGTGATCAAAAGTTCCATGTTCTCCTGGTTCTGCCAGAATGACTGTGGCCAGATTTAAGGCCACACAAGTTTCCAGTGTAATGTCTGAGTGTTCTATTAAGAGGAGCTGATATAACACCTAGCTATTGGTTAGACAATTCAGTCCATATTTGGTTAAAAGAAGGGCCAGAATATGTGTTGCCCAAACCTTCAGAGTCCTGGAAAGTACCAACTTTTGAGCTTTCTCTATGAGTAGAACCACGGCAGCCAGCACTCTCAAACAATGGGGCTAGCCTCTGGCTACGGGGTCTAAATTTTTAGAAAATATCCTACTAGTCATAATTCCCCTCCAAAATCTTGTACCCATCTCTCACAACCACTTTATTTCTCACATCAACATATATTATAAAGGATTTGTCTAAGTTTGGTATTCCCAAAGCTAGAACATGGGTTAAGGCTTGTTTTTTAGGTTTTGAAAGGTTTTCTCCTGTTCCTCCCCCCACATCAGGACTTCACTCTCATCCCCTTTTAAGGCTTCATATAAGGCTTTTGCTATTTCTCTAAATGTGGTTTCCAATTTCTATAATATTCAGCCATTCCCAGAAATTCTCTTAATTTTTTTTTTTTGTAGTTGAGATTACCAGGGAGCAAAGTACCTGTACTCTACTTTAGGAGAATTTTCGTTGTTCTGGACTTATAACAAATTTCAAGTAAGTTACCTCTGATACACACAAACAGTGTCATATCTGCCAACAGGAAGGGCTTTGGGCTAGGAATTGCAACAATAAGGATAGGCCATTCAAGGCCCCTTGTCAATGGTACCATCAAACAGATCACTGGATTGCACTCTGTCCTATGGGATGGTCCCAGGAAGGGAATCAGTTCCCAGACTTTATCATGGCACAACAATGAAGGAGCCCACTCCCATCAGCCTCCTCATAACTATCACTGGACTGGAGCCAAGCATAACCAACCTGGTGGCAGTAAATTTTGTTTTTGATACTGGGGCTGTCTACTGTGTCCTTTTTGCCTACTGTGTTCTTCTCACCTACTCTGGAAAACTGAGTACTCAATCCTATATAGTTATCAGAGTCTCCAGGTCTCTATCAAACAATTCTTTATTTTTCCTTTGTTTGTAAGAGGATGTGGTCATTGAACATTCATTTCTGGTAATTCCTACTTGTCCTGTTAATCTTCTATCATGTGACCTGCTTTCTAAACTGTGAGCATGGGTTGCTTTCTACCCTCAGGAGGAATCCAGCCTCATAGTCCTCTTAATAGATTCAGATATCTTAGGCCAAGACCAACAGGACTGGGAGGCAAATATCCTTGCAGTAGTTTGGGACATTGGTTCCCCAGGCCATGCTAGAATGTCCCAGATGGTTATAGTCCATGTCAAACTGCAGCCGGGTTATCCCCATGTTAAAGAATATCCCTTGAAACCTGAGGCCTGCATAAGTCTTGGACACCTTATAAGAAAATTCCTACTTTTAGGTCTTTATCACAACTTGCTCTGCTTGTAACACCCATATTTTGTCTATCCCCCCCAAAAATGTTGGTACTTACCAGTTGGTGCAAAACTTTAGGGTTGTCGATGGGGCAGTGGTGCCTCTATATCCTGTAGTGCCCAATACTTGTACATTAGTGGGTAATATTCTCCCAGAAACCACTTATTACAGTGTACTAGACTTGAAGGATGCTTTCTTTTGCATTCCTCTACACCCTGATTGCCAAAATTTATTTGCTTCTGTATGGGTGCCGCTACATGGCGGCATACCCCAAAAATTAACCTGGACAGTGTTACCACAAGAGTTCTAGGACAGCCCTCATCTTTTGGCCAGGCCATGAGGAAAAATCTAGATACCCTCCAAATTCACGGGGGTGTGGTGCTTCAATATGTCAATGACCTACTGATTTCCTCCCTTAACTTAAAAGAAGTGCAGGAGTCTTAGGATTCCTGGCTGACAGAGATACAGGGTGTCCTGTCCCAAAGCGCAACTGGCTCAAACTAAGGTGACCTTCTTGGGGCTTATTCTTACCCCAGGAAATGAGACCTGTCTTGGGAGCATGTTTGGGCCATAATTCACCTACCTGAACCCACCACTCAGCCCCTTCTGTACTCTTTTTTTGGCTTACAGGGTTCTGCTACATTTGGATACCTAATTATGATCTTCTGGATAAGCCCCTTTATAAAAGCCTAAAAAACAAACAAACAAACAAACAAACAAAAAACCAATCAGGAACCTCTAATATTAGAGCCTGAAGGAAAAAACAAAAAACACACAAAAAAACACCCAGGCTATTCAGGCATTAAAAATGGCTTTACTGCAAGCCTCAGTCCTGGGCCTGCCACATCCTCAGAGAACCTTCTTTTTATATGTCTATAAAAGAAAATAAATATCTGTGGGAGTGTTAACACACCTTTGGGGGCCACAATTATAACCAGTGTCCTATTTTTATCAAAGAAATTAGACCCCATGGCTGCAGGATGGCCTGCCTGTTTGAGAGCAACAGTAGCCATATCTTTACTCTTACCAAATGCCACTAATTCACTATGGGAGTTTCCCTTACTGTTGGAATCTCCCACAGGAACTCCAAGCTCCTCCAGGGAGAGGAAACAAAATGGATTTCAGATAGCCACCTATTAAAATTATAAGCTATGTTTATAGAAACTCCTGACATTAACATTGAAACCTGCCCAGGACTTAACATCGACACCCTTCTTCCAGAATAGATGATAGGGGAACCAAGCAGGCTAGTACATAACCGTGAAGAAAATATGGTTCACTACTATCTTTCCCAGGCAGAGCCACCCTCAGTTCCCATTCTTCAAGTCCATCAGTGGTTTACTTATGGCAGAAGTTTTGTTGAGGATGGGGAATGGCATGCAGGCTCTGTAACAGTTACTGAGAGTCTACAAGTGGTGGAGGTCCAGGCATTACCAGAAAATACATCTGCCCAACAAGCTGAACTCATAGCTCTAACCCAAGCTCTCCAGTTAGCCAAAGACAAGAGAGTGACCATCTATACAGATTCTATCTAAATTTATTTCACCCCACCTAGAGGACATCAAGCTACAAGTGGTCCTATGTTCTCTACCAGCCCTAGTGCCTATCTTCTTCTCATACCTACAACAATCTTCTGAGAACATATACTGAAGTAACCTGGAGAGACTCCTGGAGAACCTTCAAGAGGCCACCATAATAGGGATCAACACTACCACTCTGCAGGGTGCAGCCAGTGGAGTCAACCCCACTATTCAATGATTTCAGCCTGTAGAATAGAGAGTGGGGAAATGTTAGGCAGATAGAGAAGGACCTCCAGCTATCCTAGTAACAAAAGTGGGTGCTCCACTTTGGTGCTACCTTGAGCAGTTGCCACAGCTGGGGAAGAAAGACAACGGTGATGCCCTGTCTTGGTGCTGCCCCACCTTGCTTCTGTCCCAAGCAACTGCAACATCTGGTGGAAGGAGGAATACCCTACCAATCTGCAAAAGAATGCAGGGAAATCCTCAGCTCTTGGGTCAGACAGCCCTAACATAATAGGGTGTGGGAAATGATCTGGAATAACCTAAGGCTATTAATTATATCATGTCATTAACTGTCCATCCAAGTGGATCAATGGTGACATTTGAACCACAAGGAGGGCCTAATCCAGACAACCAACATAAAACAGAACCCAGAGCATAACCAGAGCCTCTTGTTATGACAAGGGGCCTGTTCATCATGTGTGGTGAATGTGTATTGCTCTTACTCTATAAACTTGCTTTTCCCTTCCTCAATAAACCTCATTTTCTTACTTACCTTGCTTTTGGTGTGTCTGGTCATTCTTTGGCCAAGAGCACACCAAGAACTGAGAACAAGATTGCTGATTTGACGTTTAGTCTTCACATTTTCCCAACTAGTTTTGGTGTTCTGATTTTTTTCTAAATAAATTATTTTTTGTTTTTACTTTTTTTTAATTTCAGAACATTATGGGGGTACAAATGGTTAGATTACATATATTGCCTTTGCCCCACCTAAGTCAGAGCTACAAGCAACCCCTCCCCCAGACAGTGCACACCACACTCACACATAAATTATTATAATGATGTTCTCAATGTGGTGGTTTATTAATATAATTATCTATTTCTGAAATTTCTTACTTACTTGTTGTCTTTTTACTTAACAGAGGGCTTTCATTTCTAATTTTTTAAAATATCAGAGTATATTCATAGATTCCTAATTTATTGAATGGATCATAACTTTTTTCTGTTGTACCAATTGCCCCATGTTGAAGGGAAGGCCTTTCAAGCTAGTTTTTGTGTCTTTTAACTTGTCCCTTTTATTCCCTCAGCACTTTCTCTGTTTCCAGACGACAAGAAATACTAAATGCATTTTGAGCTGCCATCCCAACCCTGGAATGAGGCCTTTACCCAGAAAGGCCTCATTCTTTTTAGCAAAGAATTCTATTTATCAACTATAACTTAGACATGATTTGAGTTCACAGACACTGGGAGATTGTTGTTCTAAGCTGAATATATGTATATCTGTATGCATACATATATATGTATCCAGAGACATCTGTACCTACTTACAAAGCTATCCATATTTAGAACTCTATCTATATTAATGTCTACATATGTCTGTGTCTGAATATGTATTGGTATTTGTTTCTATATAAACACATGAGCTCACACTGACACCTCCCATTCCAATCCAAGAACAGAGGCTCCTTTTTCCCTTGTTCTAAATTTATAATGTTCATATCCATTGTGAGATACCAAACTCCAGTTATCCATAATATACTTACATAATTGTTCAATCCTTGAATACCAACATAGTTTCAGAATTTCTAACTATGTCCCTGTGAAAAATAAACCTGTTAACTATAGAGTTCAATATTTTTAGAGTTCTTTTTTCTTGGCCTGAGCATGTATCATCTAAATGCTGATTAAAAATTACTTGGGTGGTGGTTATGTTACATGGTGGTTATGTTAGTTATTTGAAATATAGTGTGGTTCATTTTTTCCATTTGTATTTTCTTGCAATTTTCCATTATTTTCTTTAATTTTTGTGTGAAACACTAGCAGGTTCTAAAGTCATTATAGTACAGAAAGGAATTTTTCTGAAGAATTCTTAACATAGGGAAAAGAGAATTTTATTGCTCTTAAAAAATTAATAGGAACATTAATTTGGGTGAATATATTAATAAGGCAATTAAATAATTTTCCTGTTAATAGATTATATAATATACCAGAGGTCCTGAAATATAGATTTTTAAAAATAAACCATCTTAAAACATTTAATTCCAAACACTAGTCCCTCACATTATGACAACCAACTATAGAGTGTTCTTCTTTGGCAGTTTTAACATTAGAAATATTTTGTTATTTTGTCTACTTTAAAAACATTGTGTTATTTCTCTATATAAAATTATATAATTCAATAGTTTCTCATTTCCACTTCTCAAGTTTTAAAATTGTAAGGCTAAATGATTAAAGGCAACCACAATAGGGGATAATCAAATAAAATCTACAGCCAAAAAATAAAAGGAAAATATTGTTAAAGGGTGACTGAAATAATGAAGAAAAACTTTATAGTCTGAATAATATGAAATTGGCTGCATGGATGAATGACTAAAGTGGTGCCATGCTCCAGAGAGCTTGATTAATGGCCTTTTTTTAGAGAGTAAATAAAGAAAAAATGTAGAAAATATTTTATTCCATTTTTCTAAAAAGAATGTAATTCCCTAGTTATGAAGAATCTCTTCAAAATATCAAATAATTAATTCATTACATGTATAAAATAACCCCCTTACATTTTATGTCAATTACATATTTTCAGTTTGTATACTTTTTAAAGTAAGTACAACTGAGCATATAAAACACACTCCTGTTAATACCATATACAACTTAATATTTTATTATTAAGATATATGACATTGGAGAGCAATGATCCAATGTTAACCAAGTATTAACCTATATACAATAAAAGTATATATTTATACATTTTTCACTTTCTTAAAGGTAAGAGAGATATAATTTTAACAATCAAATATAAAGCCATTCTTCAATTTTTGTCTCTTTGATTCATATAATCATAGGTTTTCTGAATAGTAATATTTACTTTCAAAATTAAAATATTGAGTCGTACTTCAAATAAATACTATAAATATGTAGTATACTCTTATATAATATATAATGTGTTATTGTATTTTATATACATGTATATGGGTAAGAAAGTTTTTTTTTATTTTTTTTATTTTTTGAGTCAGGGTCTCACTCTGTTGTCCAGGCTAGTGTGTGGTGGCATCATCAGAGCTCATTGCAACTTCAATCTCATAGGATCAAGTAATCCTCCTGTTTCAGCCAGTAGTTGGGACTACAGGCATGTGCCACCACACCTGGCTAATTTTTCTGTTTTTTGAGATTTGGTCTTGCTCTTACTCAAGCTGGTCTCGAACTCCTGACCTCAAGCAATCCTTCTGCCTCAGCCTCCCCAAATGCTAGGATTACAAGTATGAACCACCACACCTAGCCAAGGAGGGGATCTTAAGTAGCATATTTGTCCAGTGGTTACTGATTTCTCTTTCCCAAGATGAAGAGAGAAAGAGACAAAGGCAGAAAAAGAGACAGAGAAAAGATATAAGTAGTAGGTGAAAAGAGATATCAGGACAAGATGATGTAGGAAAGTGATTGACTAAATTTGAATTTTAAAAGTAAAAAATGTTCAATCAATAAAACTAAGTCATAATTTCCATGTTGTTTCTACATTACATTACTTACAGATAAAATGTTCTTTTCACTCTTCTTTAAAAATCTAGAATAAAATAGTAAAACAAATTGATAACCATCTAATTACTCTCAGTTTCTGAGACAAGTAATTTGCTTTGAAATGTGAATAATTCTATTTAACAGTCATTTTCTAATGTTTTTTTGATTTTTTTTCCTTTCCATAAAGATCTAATGAATGATATTTAACAAACTTCTCAACATTTTACTCACAGGAAATAAGAAATATGTCAAGTATGTGGCAGTATAGATATTCCCATAAACAATGTCTTTTTTCCTAAAGAGAAATGAAAGATGGAATATCATACCCTCTCTAAAAAAAACATGAGAAAGAAGGATATTAAGTCAACAAAATACATATAATTCTTTACACTCACACTTTTCAGGAAAATAGAATCTCTATCTACTTGCCCCTTATAGCATAATTATGATTAAGTACTTAAAATCACTAATAAAGGTATAAAGGTGAAAGATTATGAATTTTGGATGAAATCCAGAGAAAGAATATTTAAAATTAGCACATATAATTACACTGAATTGCAATAATTGTAGTAACCATATTGGTAGTACTAACTTAAAAGGAACTGTCAAATTACTTCTCAATTTAGGAGCATCATTTGGTTAATAAGATTTTACTTTACTCAAGCTAGTGGGAATTACATAGTGAAGGAAAGCCCCTTCTCTCTCTCAAAAAAAAAAAAAATATACATATAAACTGGAAGAAAATTACCCCAAAATTAGATACTTGATATGAGCACAAATTCAATGTTTTGATTCTTAAAATTCATATATTTTTATTAATTTGATTTTTTATTAAATACAAATATCTATTGAGCATCTGCTTTATGCTGAATATGGTCCTAGATTCCTAGATACTGGAGATAGAACAGTGAGCAAAACAATAAAAATCCCTGTTGTTGTATGCCTGTTGTTTAGTGAGGCTGTGGTAGTGTTAATAAGATTTGTTTTTCAAAAAATATGATATGTTAGATAACAAGTACTGTGAACAAAATTAAGAAGGAAAGGAGGAGAAGAGAGTGTTTAAGGGTAGTAATTGTAGAGTAAAATGATGTGCTTAAGAAAGAAACATTAGTCAGCTATGTTAAATTGTGGTAAAAAAAATAACTCATTTTATTTGGTTTGACACATAAATTTGTGTTTTTGGCTCATGAAAATCCTTCTGTAGGTCTGGCACCTGGCTATGGCAACTCCCTCCTAACAGGTGACACAGAGATACAAGTTCTGGCTCCATTGTAACAAAATACGGCCTTCTTTATTACTGGGATGGGGATGAGTAAATTGGCATATTGGTAATGGGCTTTTCACTGTCTCTGTCTAGACATGACATTATTTTTTCTCACAGTCATCAGCCAAAATTAGTCATATAGTTCTTTCTAATATGTAGTCAGATTGAGTACTGTAGCTTTCTGTGTATTCAAGAAAGTAAGCAACTTTAGATATTTATGAGCACTAATGGTATCACCACAAAATCTTTACTAGGAAGGTGGCATTTAAGTAAAGACCAGAGGGAATTGAGGGATTAAGCCATTTATAGACCAAAAGAATGAATAATCCAGATAGAGGGAAGAACAAATGTAGATGGCCCGAGGAGGGTGCATGCTGAGCTAAAATCAATGAAACATTATGAGGAACATTTTGCTCAAAGATAATTAGTCTGTTCCTTAGACAAGAAAAGGTAAAAATGTCTCCAAATTAGAAGACTAATAGATGTACACCAATTTGAGGGTAGTTGAAAACACCTTCTTGTTTCCTCACACTTCTTGCTGATATTGCAGAACATGAGTTGGCAGAATGTTGACCATCTGAATTCTAAGGCCCAAAGTGGAAAAGAAATACCAGAGCTCCATGGAATTAAGGTGAATCAATTCTATCATGATATCCAGGCTAGCCAACCAAAGATCAAGTCAGTTTCTTCTGTGTATAAACTGCATTATTTTGACTCAATAATAGGAGGATTATTGGTAAGAATCTTAGTCCTGAATGAAATTGTATGTCTTATTTGCTCTAAGGGATAAAGATTTAAGTGGATCATGTATTACAACTACACTGATTAGTTTTGAACAACTGGAACAAACTCTGGATCATGAAGTCTTCCATAAAAACCAAATGACTATGTGGTTATGTCCCCACCTTAAAACAAATTCTCTGTGTTCAGTTTATACAGTATTTCTATTAAGAATTGTGTATCACCACTCCATATTTTCAGTTTTTTGTTTTTGTTTTTTCTTTTTTTTCTTTGTTTTTGTTTTCCCCCAGTGAGGTGTAACTTGGTATGTTTACTCACTGGGGGCTTATGTTCCTGGCCTCTTTTCTCTCAATAAACAGAGCAACCAATTGCTTTTAGTTTATGCAATCTACATTCAGGACTTCCTATTCTCAAATGCCCTAACCATGAATAATCTAAAATTAGTTTTCTGAATGATGAATTTCTGGGTCAAAAGTTATGCCTCTTATAAAGCTTTTAATTCATTAGCCAAAATTCCTTTTAGAGAGATTGTATCATATGATATTCCAGGTTGAATTGAGATTTGGATAAAAAATCTTTCCAATTTGATAAATGAAAAATAATATTTTTTATAAACACTCCACATGATAATAAAAATAAAATTATTTTAATAGTTTAAATGAAGATTGTTTTTACCTCACATTCATTCTGTTACAGTTCTCCATAAGCAATACAATAGAGTGTTTAATCATATATGATTGGGGTGCAGACTTTTTGGGTTTGAATTATGGCTCCATAATATATCATCTGAGATTTTGGGCAAATAATTCAATGACTCTGTTTCTCAGTACAATATTAGGACCAACTTCAAAGACATTTGTTTGTGAATTAATTGGAATAACATATATAACATTTTAACACACTGATTATTCAAATTACAAACTGGAAAAATGTTATTATAGTGTGCTTCATTATAAAACATGAATTTTTAAACTAAAATATAAGCAAATGTGAACTATTCATAGAGCATCTTTTAAGTTATGCCTTTTCCACCAAATTAATTCAAGCTGTTTTTTTAAATTTTAAAAACCTCTATTTTTCTAATTCATTATAAAATATATAAGGTATTTTACTTTGGGCATATTTTCATGTAAAAGAATTTATTGTTTACATGATTTTTATAACACAGCCAAATTTAAATGTGTTGTCTGATTTTGTGCCAGAGGACAATGAACTTTATACTGCTTTTAGTACAGCTCTCAAATTGATTGCTAAAATGAAAGGAAGTGGTGAAAACCCACCGACATTGTTTGGCAAAGGCATGCTCTCTCTGTAGGTGAAATAACTCATTTTACTGAATAATATGCCCCTTGTCAATCCCTTAGTTACTCTGCAGATGTCAACCAAGGACTCTTCAAAACATCAGGTACCATTTTGAACACTATGACAAATTTCATAGTTTGCTTTGATAATGTGCTAATAATTAAGTTTATGGACTTAATTTATTATTTGGAAGATGTTGAAATTAGTATTTACAGAGTAAAAAAGGCAGCATTTGCACAGATAATTATCGTTTCTCCATTAGTTGTCATTGAAAATAATGTAAAATAAAGTAGAAATGTTATAAGTAGCCTAACTTTTCATTAAAAAATATTTTTGATTAAAATACAGTTAAAATCAATTGAATTATTATGCAAAGCTTTGAAATAATGAAATTATTTCTAAAACTAATAACTTGGTGGTTTCATTTGTTAACCTTCTCAGAATGAAAAGTATTGTGTCTCTGACATTCCAAACATTCAGTTGCTCAGATATATAGATTGCTAATAAACAAAAAGAGTTAATGAATAAGAAACCTTTTAGTTACATATATGTGTCATATGTCTTAGTTAAACATGATGTCATATTATGAGATACATATTAATAAATGTGAGATGTTTAGCTACAATTCATTATGTGGAGCCTAATGGATTTCCAACAAAAATCACGGGTCTGTTTACTGAATTTCACCACTGTTTGTATAAAGAATTTTATACATTTCTGTGAAATTAGTATTTATTTGATGCTTTATCATTTGCAAGGTTATCTAGCTTGGCTTGCCATTTAACCTCAAAGGAAAACAATAAAACAAATATTTTTGCCTATTCTCAAATGATGTAGCTGAATTTCCAAAACCTCAAGTTTTCCAAGGCCAACGAAGTGAGTATTAAAGGCATTATAGATCAGCTGATTTAAATACAGTCAGCACTCAATTTCTATTATCTATTCACCACACCACTGCCAGTATGATCGCTTAAAACATATATCAGATCATGTCTCTGCTTGAGTAATTTCTCACTCAGATAGAAAATGCTTACCACCCCCTGTGAGTTTCACCAATTCTCTACCTCTTGAATACTCTCTGACTCTTTGGTTCTTTGATTTCACCATACTCACCTCATTTCTGGTCCTCAAACAAAGCAAGCATGCCGCTGTTTCAGAATCTTTGCACTTAACTTTTCCCTTGGCCTGGAACACTATTTCCCAAATTATCTTATCAGTTGCTTCTTTATTTTGATCTCTTATTAAACATTATTGCCACAGATAAGGCTTCCATGAACACCCAATATAAAAAAAAGCCCTGACACTTTACATCTCCCCACCTATATTTTTCTTCATGGTGCTTCTTACTGATCTGTTTATTGTTATGACATTGCACTCATAAGTCCACATTACTTCACATTACAGGCAAATCTCTTTACTGGAAATGAGTGTTGAGTTCATATGCTAGTTCTTCTGCTCTTATTTATTTTGCTAGAATAATCCAAAAATGTTTGTGTTCTAGAATATGGTGACAGTGCTGAAACAACTGATCCAAGGAGCACTGGAATTTTCATATCACATCAACACCATGGACCTGAAACAGCACATCAGATATTTATAATTCATCAATTAGAATGATTCTAAAGACTGAGACTTTTTAAGATTTGTTTTTATTGTGACTGATTCATCTCATGGGCCACACATATTCCCAACCTCTATGGGTGTTAAATTAACTATTACTTAGATAAAAAGATCAAATCTTAGCTCAACTGCTATTGAAGCTTCTTACAGGAAAGACCTCTACCAGAAGGAATACCCAATTGCTACCTTCCAAGGCCTTTTTCCCTTACCAACACAATGGTTTATGCTTACATTCTAGATGTGAAAGGCTCCACTCCTTTCAAGGCTTATTTTTATCTTACTCATACACACACACACACACACACACACACACACACACACACACACACAAGTGGGAACTCTAGACATTCCATTCGACTGACGTTGGAATATTTGGCCATAAGTCTGCCTGCATAGCACTCCTTTACATTCAAACTAGTAATCACTTATTATCAATATATTTTTTCATATATATTTTCAAAAGAAACCCTTATGCCCCAAATGAATTTTATTAAATAGATGGCCAGTACTTAAATATATATTTACTCAGTATCAAAATTAATGTATTACAATAAAAATTGGAAAAAATCAAGATAGAAGTTTCAAAAGTGAATACAGCTTCATATTATTAATTTTATAGAAATCATAGTTTTCAGTTAAACTTAGTATCACTTCAGTTGTTTCGGCAGCTTGTCCCACAGTACGAGATTTTGCCCTTGTTTTGTTTCAAATTTGACTATTTATTAGAAGAAAAGTATATAGTTTAGATTGCTCAAGATTTGAATACCAAAATAGATCTCTTTCAAAATGGTTATGTAAACAGTTAAGCAACCTCATAGCAAACCATATCTAGGAGAACTGGGATAGCTGGATTCATACTATGTAAATTTGAACTGACACAGCCTTTGTTGGTGACACAAAGATCAATTTTTTAAAAATGAACCAAGGGCTCTTATTTTCATTCTTCCTAAAATATAATGTATTTTTATTTTGCTTGTCTGAAAACATAGATTATGAAATTATTTCTAAAAAGCAAAATTAACATTTCTCTTTTCTATGAGAGTCCCAGTACAGTGAATAGAATCAATTTCTTCTTTGGGAATTGAAATTCACTTTTAATTATTATGCAAATAGTCATCATAAGGACTAAATATGTTTCTGTTTTAAAATACATGCCATATTTCCTGTAATAATATGTGTATGTTGTTTAAATCAAGACTAGAGTATATATTTTAAATATAAAGTTAAATCTATAGATCTTTTAAAATAATATATGCATGAATAGTGTTCAATTTAACACTATTTATCTGAATACATCACTTTAGGTCACTCATCCTTATAAATAGATGACTTTGAACACTTGATGTGGCCACCAACCTCTGGTATACAAACCACTTTACCCAATTCAAGATAGCACTTTTGGCATTCATGTGACTCCATTTTCTAAAAGTGACTCCCCACCATACTGCATTTTAGTTACTGATGCTTCCTGTTATAAGTTGAATTATGTACCCCTGAAATGTACATGTTGATGTTTTCACCTCCAGCACCTCAGAATGTGCCCTTATAAAACAAGATCATAACAGATATAATTATTTAAGATGGGCGTATGGGGTTTGGTGGGTTTGTAATCCATTATGACTGATGCCTTACAAAATATGAAGTGTGAATCCAAGCAAGCACACAGGGAAAATGTCATGTGAGGGTTGGAGTTACATTACCATGAGCCAAGAAATGAAAAGAATCTAGGAGAAAGTTCTGGAACAGATCCTTCCCTAGTGCCTTCAGAGAGAGCTTGGCACTGCTAACATTTTGATCTCCTATTTCTAGACTTCAGAACCATGAGAAGGTAAGTTTCTCTTCATTAAACCCCTCAGTTTGTCATATTTTGTTAGGACAAACCTAGGAACACTCATGCTGATATCCACACTGATGTTCCTTTGTCCTACTGACCCATTTGGAAATGTTTCCTTGGATGGACTTTCAGTAATTTCTCTTTATAAAAATTTGATATTCATATTCCATCCTCATTTGCCATAGCAAAAATATAATAACAATATTTCTGGCATCCCTTGGTAAAGCATGGCCCAGAATTGAGCACACTCCTAGTCAAGAGAAAAGGATGACAGAAACTGTAAATGTATTTTTGTAATGATATAAGGATGTAGACATTGCTTACTTCACTGGAGGTTTTAGATCCTGCATTTTACTGTTATTTGTTTTACTCATATTGCTTTGATAATTTCTAAATGGAGACCCCTGAGGAAAACAAACTGTTCTAGCATATACATTATATTAGACCTTGTGCTGTACAGCTCTAAATACTTTCTAACTCAATTAGAGAAAAGCAACAAGCTGCTAATTGTATGGGTAATTGTTATATGGAGAGACACAATAATGAAAGGCTGCTAGAAAATGGTACAAAATGTAAAGAAGAATATTGATAAGTGGATGTAAGTATGTACATGAAAATTTTAGGTTTAATTGTAATGTAAATATTAGGACTCCAAGTCATAAAGATAATTTTAAATGGTAGAAAATAGATTAGAGACAGGCTTGGTATGAATCATAGGGTTTTTAACACTATTATTATATTTTTAAACAGCTTTATTGTAATATAATTCACATTCCAAATAATTTACTCATTTAAAGTTATAATTCAATGTTTTTAATATATTCACAAAGTAGTGAAATAATCACTACAATATAATTTTAGAACATGTTCATGCCCCACCCTAAATGAAACTGTACTCATTACCAATTCCTCCCCACATTCCAACCATAGGCAACCATTACGTTATTTTCTGTCCCTGTAGATTCACCTTTTGGATATTTTATATAAATGTATTAATATAATATATGGACTTTTGAGCCTGATTTATTTTACTTAACAGATTTTTTTTGAGGTTCATCTATGTTGTACTATATATAAGTATTTTATTCCTTTATATTTCTGAATTACGGTTCATTATATAGATATATCATATTTATTTGTCTATTCATCAATTGATAAACATTTGAATATTTTATATTTCTTGGCTATTAAAGAATTCTGCTATGAACATGTGTACAAATTTTTGTGTGAGCATATAGCTTTCATTTTTCTTGGATTTATAGCTAGGACTGGAATTGCTAAGTCATATGGTAACCCTATATTTAATAGCTTAAAGAACTTCCAAACTGTTTTCCAACAATAATTCATTATTTTACAGTCCCACCAGCAATGTATGAATGTTCAAATTTCTTCACATCTTTGCCAACATGTGTTATAACCTGTCTTTTTGATACCAGTGAATATGAAATGTTATTTGGTTGCAGTTTTGATTTGCATTTCCCTAATGACTGACTAATCATGGTGACCATCTTTTCATGTGGCTGTTGCTCATTTGTATGTATTCTTTGGACAAATGTCTATTCATATCCTTTTCCCACATTGTGATAGGTTTATGTGTCTTTTTGTTATTGAGCTGTGTTTTTAAATCTATTCTAGATATTATTCTACTCTCAGATAGATGATTTGTAGTCATCTTCCAAACAAAGTCAATCCTCTCTTTCAGAGACAGCTATGTATCTCTTCATCCTTATGGCCTTCCTTTCTTTTCTCAGAGCCCTTGTCCCATTATGCCATTGTTGGGAGTCAAAATTTTCTTCTAGTGGAATGACACGTCTACTTCTACAAGTTGGTACTAGGTTGCTATGAGTTGCTGCAAACAGTCTTTGGTCTTCCAGGATGGGAAGCCTCTCTCTACATGAAAACTTCACTCTGTGGACAAGCTGGGGCTGGGTGTTTAGGTTACCCATATTCTTAGTCCTGCAATATTTCACAGAAAGTGTTGCTCCCTGGAAACTCTCTCCAATCAATAGGATTTTGCAACTGTAGAGTTTCCTCATTGTTTTTTCCTCTCTCAATGATCATTGAGCTGGTTTACCTGAAGTCTAGTATCTGGAAGTCATTTTGACCAGCTTTTTCTTTGAAAGTAAATCTAGTTTTTGCTATTTACTTGAACAGAAGTACAATTATGCCATTATTTTCAATTTTTTTCTTCCATTTTCTGGATCTCTCTTTTTTTGGTTTTCATTGCTATGTCCATAAATTTATTTGAAGTCAAACAACAGAAGTTCAAACTAATTTTGTTGAATTTTAACAAGAATGTAAAAATGGGATAATTTTTATTAAACATGGTATATGTTTGGCAGAGTCAACGCAAATGTGAATTTAATCACTACTGAGAAAATAACTAAATATAATCATGTAGAATTCTAACATACATATAAGTTATAAGAAATAATAAGGAAAACATGTTTTTTATTCATAAATATTAGGGCAAGTGATGCAATGAGAAAAATAAAGCTCCTGATGATTGTATTTTATTATCAAATAAGGCATGTTGAAAATGTAGTCATTTGTTCTTCAGAGACTTTAAAATCTAAAAATAGTACAACTTCCCAAAAAACTCTGAAAACAAAAAATAAAAATTATTTATATTGGTGTATATATCTATATCTATATATATGTTTTAACTTAATTTATAAGCATATTATAACATTTTATAAATAGAGTTGAACACATAAAACTGGTTTTATCTCTTAAAAAATTATTAATTGATTATTTTTGCCTCCTAAATTCCAGTGAAACTGTTTCTAAGTCACTAATCCAATGGTTTCATTGTTTCATAGCCTATTTGAGAGTTTTTGTTTTTCTTTTCATTCCCTTTTATTTATTTTATTTTTTATTTTTATAGTTTGTAGTTATTATATATATATGAAGTTATTATATATATGTAGTTATATATATATATATGAAGATCAGTTATAGCATAGGGGGAAGTACCTAGGGAACTGTCGTTTCTCCATAAATGCCAGCAATATGGGTAGATTCATACAGGTTTTTATAATCACAAACATCAATTATCAGTTGTCAGGGTAACATATTTGCATATCAGGGAAATGCGGTTGCTAGGGGATACAGGTAGTGGATTAGGGTCAAAAGTCTTTTCAATGGGCTTCTTATCTATCTATCTAGGTGAACAAACAGGTACAAAGTCATTTAGGGGCTACTTTCTAAGTTCTAAGAGGTAGTTGTCAATTAACAAAAGTAAAACAAAAGATGTATAGTGACTCAATATTTCTCTGGCTAGTTATGGTGGACTTAAAGGTAGACAGACAGGAGAGAGTAGGAAGCCAATCTCTATAAAACAGGTTGTTTATAACTACTGGGGTGCATCTGTGGGCAAAGTGCATTCATTGTTTCCGGCTCCCATCCTGTGGGCCATATTTGCCTTGTCTTGTCTTTCAAGACACAGGGAAGCTCACAGATTTTGAGATACCAGGAAGACTTCCTGGAAAACATCCCTACCAGAGATTTGAGAGCTCTCCTATGATAGCAGCCTCCAATAAGTGAACCATTGAGTCCACACAGTCCTTCAGGGCAAAACACTGGAAGCTCCTGTTTCTGTCTTTAATATAGTCCTATAGGGTAATACAATAAAATAATGATCTTAGGAGCCACATTTCATTAATTCCTTAAATCATATTTCCCCAGCATCTCCCACTTTTTATTTTATTAAAAATGAGTATATGGAAAAGTTAATGGAAGGGACTAGATCAAGATGGCAGACGAGAAACACTGCCAGACAGAGTGTCTCTGCAGAAAAGACTGATACTAGCAGAAATAAAGAAAAAAGAAGCAAGAAGACAAGCATACAGCAGAAGAGGGAGGGAAGGAGGGGTACCTGAGACCCCAGGAGACTCCACGGGAGGAGGCTACGGAGGAAAACTGGAGGCTGAGACCGCCGGAGCAGCCTGGAGGCCAGTGGCAAGGGTAGGTGGATTTGCTGTTTCCCCTCCCCTGCATTTGGGACTGCTAGTGAGCTCCCCAGCAGGTGGAGAGACCTGCGGACTCCAGCCAAGAGACGGCCGCCGCCAGCTAGCGGTGAGCCTGTAGCGGACGAGGCAACAGGCTCCCAACTCCCTCCGCAACTCCGTGTGCACAGACCCGAGCCGCGCGGCAGGCGCCATATTGCCTCTTCCTCCCCTCCGCCGACCCTACCCGCGGCTGCCCAGAGAGACAATATAGCCACCAGCCAGAGGCACCTCCAGGGAACGGGACCTTCCCTTTTGGGACCCTACAGCTGACTAAGGGGAACTCAGACTGTGAGCTCCCTACCCGCCAGCCCTCCCAGGTGCTGCTGGCATGGTGTTCCCAGGAGAACGGTGCCGACTCAGAGGCTGAGAGACACAGACCCAGCTTGGGCTCCCTGTGGGTGAATTGGGACTGGAACTCCTCTCCCTGGTGGGGATACAGTTTGAACTCTGGGACACAGAGGTCGGACCTGCAGACCAGATCCCCTGCACCAAGATCTAGCATTGCCCTGGGCACAGAAGGGATATACGTGAACAGCCTACTGAGGTGTGTGTGCCTTCAGGGGCAGATCAGCATCCTAGAGTGCAACCCTCCTCCCAAAAGGAGGCCTTACGCCCAGCCCAGGTGGCGTTCCTGTGCAGGGAACCTCCCTGCCGGCATCACAGTCCGGGGAAGCCTGGTGGTGTGTGGTCTGGCCTGCTGGCAGAGGCCTAGGAGTAGCTGCGGAGTTGGAGACGGTGGAAAGAGGTGAGGCCCACTCCAGACTGCGGGTCTCAGGCAGCCCCACCTCCACACCCAGACTTTCTGGCTGAGCGAGACCATTCCAGCCCCACCCTGACAGCTTTTCCTGGAAGCAGAGAACAGAACTTTGACCCCTGCTAACGGCATTGGTGGTGCCTGAGGGCAGGCTTACCCAACCCAGCTCTGCCCAGAACAAGAGCTGATAACAGGGCACAAAATCAACAGCATAGCCTGTTCCTCCAAGCAAGCGCCACCTACTGACAGGGACGGCATCCGGGACAGCCTTTTCATAGCATCCACTGACTCATTATAGAGGAACATACAATATATTGCTGAATTCTTGCAGTTCAACTTCTATTTTTTTTCTTGAATTCATTCTTTCTTCTCTGTGCCCATATGCTGTCAGGCCTTTATTCAGTCCTTTTCATCAACAATTCTAATATTTCCTCTATCTCCTTGTTCTCAAACTTTGCCATTTCCATTCTCCTTAGAGTTTCCTCTTCCTAAAATGTACACCAGGCCATAAAACTCTACAAAATCTCTCATTTGTCTGAAAAATATACAGACTTCAATAATCTTGAAAATCTACCCTGTACATAGTTGTCAGTTTCATCTCCTAACACTCCTATTCCTTTCACCTTTGTTATCTTACAGTAGAGGACTGTGCAGGCTGAAGTCTATCTCCATGCCTATGTATATGGTCTTTTTTTTTTTTTTCTGAGATAACCTTTAAAAATATTTTTCCCACCAAAAACTTGCATTACACATACGTTGTAATGTTTGACATGCTCCACAGGTCTTCCAGACTGCACATACTTTGTTTTATTTTGGTCAAATAGATATATTTTTTTTACTACTAAAGCTTAATATTTTATGGATTAAATGAGTTTCTAGGAATTCTTCCATGATACAAATTGGATAGTTTTCTACCTTAGTACAGTAGTCCTCCCCTTATCTGTGTTTTCACTTTTCATTATTTCATTTACACAGTCAGTCATAGTCCAAAACTATTAAATGGAAAATTCCAGAAATAAACAATTCTTAAGTTTTAGATAACTTTTATTATATTAATAGTATATAGTTATAATATTTTATTTTATATTTATTATTGTTAATTTTTTACTGTATGTAATTTATAAATTAAACTTTATCATATGTATATATAGGCTTCAATACTACCTCTGGTTTCAAGTATCCAGCAGGGGTCTTAAAATGTAGCCCCCACAGATAAAGGAGGACTACAGGATTCCAAACAAAGCCAATCCTGCACACTTGAAATCTAAAGGGGGATAAAGTTAGCTTATGTTACTTTTTGAGTGAGGGAAAAAATGAAGATATTCAGAGGTATCAGAGTTGTCAGCACTCCAAAACAACTATTTAATATTTGGAAAATAAAAGAGACCTTGGGTGCTATATTATTTGGATGTTAATGGATATGGCAATTTACAAGGGGAATTAGTGTGTGTTTTGAAGCTAATTAAGGCACAGTTGTTAAATGTCACATTTGTTGTTAATAAAGTGTATGGTTTTAGGATTTAATCTTGCATAGATCTGGCATTTTTAACCAACATCTGCTTACATTTTGGTCTGTAATGATTTTTATTTTCCTGTAGTTTATTGGGATTCAATATTTTGAATTCAAGATCAATCTTGATTCAAAATTTCAAGTGTGAATCTTTAAAATATTTTAGAGAGAAATTTTAAAATTAGATTGTAGTCTGTGACTTTAAAACTAATAATATTTCTATGTTAAATTAAAAATTATAGTGCTAAACAGTATTCTAGGAATTAGAAAGTATTTCAACCATTAGATGACTATTTGGTCCTTCAGAAAAGAATTTGAGATCATTTAATGAAAACATTCATGTGCTGATTATTGATAAATAGCTTTTATTCTTGCATATCTATTTAACATGGATTTGACTTTTCTTTTTTCTTTTCTTTTTTTTTTTTTTTTTTGAGACAGAGTCTCACTTTGTTGCCCAGGATAGAGTGAGTGCCATGGTGTCAGCCTCACTCACAGCAACCTCAAACTCCAGGACTCAAGCAATCCTCCTGCCTCAGCCTCCCAAGTAGGTGGGACTACAGACATGTGCCACCATGCCCGGCTAATTTTTTCTATGTGTATATATTAGTTGGCCAATTAATTTCTTTGTATTTATACTAGAGATGAGGTCTCACTCTTGCTCAGGCTGGTTTTGAACTCCTGACCTGGAGCAATCCACCTGCCTCGGCCTCCCAGAGGATTTGACTTTATATTGCCTTGTTTCCAAGTATGCGAGATTTAACAATATGAATCACCATGTAAAACACACAACGGTTCATTTGGAATATATAAATGTTATAGAAGTTTTCCTGAAAACTTTAATTAAAGATCCCCTTTTTAGTATAACACAATTTTATTTATAATCAATTAATATTATCTTTAATTGTTAGAATATAATTTGTCCTGTGTTTGTGTCTGTAACCTAGAAAGGTAAAACAAGAAGGAAATTATAACTTGACCTCTTTTCACATCTAATTCGAGAGCATTGTTTCTGTGGAGATAACAGTTTCCATGGTTACTGGTCACACAGACTTTTTAAATGTTTTAACAATGTTAGGGGATCCATGAGGCTGTTGCTTTGCATTTCAGCAAATAATGGCATTAGTCCTCTGAGATTGCACCTTTGAAATAATAAATTTGGATTAGATGAAGTGCTCTGTAATGTCTATAACATATCAACAGCTTATAAATGTGATTATATGGGTGATTATCCGATGAGATACTCTGTATCAAAATTTGTAATTTGTCAAAGTAAATGTCTGTTGATAGGTAGAAGTGGGTACTAGTGTCTAAACAGATCAATATCACTGTGCTGTTCAGATAACATAAGGAAAAGGTCTCCAGTTAGAGGATCAGTCTTGTTATCTCTGAATATGTCAGAAAATATAATATTTGTGGGGTGAAGCCAGAAGTGTCACTACAGGAATAAAAAAGTATTTTACAAAGGGTAATGATTTATAAAAATAGTCTGAACCCTGACTAAAATTAATGCAGCTTTAATATCCCTTCTGTAAGTAATTTTTTTGGAATACAATAACTGAAGAGGGAGGGGAAGTGAAACATTAACTTTACATGTTTTACCATTTTAACCACTTCATCCATCATAATTTTTTTCCTAAAATGATCTATTCCTCCAGATGACAATTCTGTATGCATATATTTTTATCCTATATAAATGCATAAAAGGCGATACTATAGGTTTGCTATTAGTCAAAGACTGTGGATTTTTTCCTGGCATATAAAAGTTTCGGTTGGTCTGAAGATTTCTATTGTATAAACCATGTAAATGATTAGCACGTATAAAATATATTTTTCATTTCCCTTCAGCATATTTGAATTGTGAAATTTTGAGCATTTGACATTAATAAGAAGGTAGAAATTATTCAGTTTTAATATTTTTTTTCAGTTGGTCATTTTAGCCAATTCATCTGGGACCAACTACTGACTATGTCTGTATTACAACGATAGACCACAGGAACAAACTGAGGGAAACAGAGCATGGAAGTAATCCTCCAGAGTGTTGGTATTTTGTTTGAGAAGATTTATTCTATGCTCTGTTTCACCCATCCTCAGAATCAGTCATTTTAATTCAAGAGCTTTGTGTCACATACTTTAAAAAAATGTTTCCCCTATTAAAATTTAGCTACTTTAATCTCAAAGATGAGTCTTGGCTTCTCTTTTCTTCTATTCTAAAATTTACAGAGTTATAGTTTAATATATATTTGTTTCACATGGAAATATCAATCAAGTCTATTTAAAATTATTTTCCCTAAATTTTTAGTATTTTTAATACTATTCACAGAAAAATATAAAAGGAAACAAGCAAATGAACACAATACCATAACTTACTGAAAACTACTGTTACAATGTGGAGTGTGCACCCTTTTTTCATTTCAGTCTAGCAATATAAATGTCATTATCTGACTTATAATATATTCTTGTGAAGCCATTAGTAATGGTGTCAATAAAGGTACTTAGTAAATTAAAAATTATCTACAATTAAAATTATGTAAAAATGCAAAACTATGAAGATTTTTAAAATACATATATGCACATTCATGCTTGTACATAGTTTTAAAGGACTTATACAACATGTTTTATGTATTCTTTATCATATACATAGAATATGCTGCTTTTTTGTTCACATCAAATTATCAGTATAAATAATTTATGTTAGAAGACCTTAGAGAGGTGAAAAAAATTTCATGTTATATATCATATCTACCAGGCAAATATATCTGATTCAATAAAAATGTAAACTTGATATCACATTCATCTAAAAGTATATAAAAGACAGATAATGTTTCAACAATTAAAGATTGTGTTCTATTTTGTTCTATTAGTGATTTCTTATGATTTTTTTAGTATTCTGCAATATTATATAGATTAATTTAAAAGGGTAAATAAGACTGTGAACAATTTCAAAGACTCCATATTTTTTAATTTTAATTTTGTTTCTAAAGCATTATCTTACAGAAATTAGGAAATCCATCAGAGATGTTTGTGCAGCAATACTCATTTTAAATATATTTAAATAATAAAAAAAATCTCAAATGTCTGCTTATCTATCTATATAGCACTTTAGTCAGATCTTTTAGTTTTTCTCTAAGGTAATATGAAAATCACATTAGGACAATCTAAAAAATGTTTCTGACAACTTCGAGGTACTATATAAATACAAATGATAACTATTGCTGCAGTTATTACTGGCTCGGCAAAAGTAATCTCTTGATCAGAGGGAATGGAACTTAAATGTACCAAGTACAATGGGTCAGAATTTTGCCAGATGATTTATGATTGTTTTGCAAGGACCATTTTCCTGTTTTCATTTTATCAGTTCTTCTATCTTTCCTGTATTTTCTACTGTCCATTGTTTTCTTGTTTTAATTTAGATTTTTAAATTAAAAAACATTTTAGATAAATAAAATTGTATATATTGTATACAAGGTTTACATTGTGATGTTTTGTTATATGCATATGTTGTGAAACAATTAACGCAACTATCATATCCATCATCTCATACAGTTACTGTTTCTTTGGTGTGTGCTGAGACACTGAAAATATACTCTTCTCAATTTCAGATAGGCAATACACTATTATTTACTATAGTTACCAAAGGCAGTGAAAAAAAACGGGGAAATTTGGATCAAAAGGTATAAAATTTAGTCATATGATGAATCTGTTCCAGAGATCTAATGTCCATTCTTCATTGTCTCTTCTTTATGCCTTTCTTTTTCTCTTATTCCCACCCTACTTCTCACCTTTTCTGTTCCATTTTCTGTCTTTTTTGTTTGTTTTTTCCTCATTGGTCAACTTGATCTTTTTTGTCTTTTATAACTGATCTCTTGGGATGTATATGAGAGCTGTTAAATTTGCAGTGGAAATCTAAGCCACTAATTCAGTTTTGCTCTGATATAGCCTCCCCTGCCTTCCTCATATATTATTTTCACATGTGTACAAACTAATACATAAGCCCTCCTTCATACATCACAGTATGCAATATGATACTGCAATATACAAATGCAGTATGATATTTATATTTAAATTTAGTGTATATGCATACATTTCTTAATGAAAATATTTTGCAAATATATGTTATTGTGCTGGTTCTGATATTAATCAGACTTTGATTTTGGACAAAGCTTACAAAAGTGGTGAGCCTTAATTTACTCATTTATAATATAATGGGGTTTGGATAAATGTTTTCCATAAAGTATGTTAATGTTTTACATAGTTGCTGTCCACTATGATTTTTGTGTAAGATATCTGTAAAATGGAGTCCATTTTGTAATGGCATTGGGATGTAAATTTGTAGGTAAAATTTAGGTAAAAATGCAGAATACAATCCAGGGTTTAGGTACAAGCTTATTCTCTGCTTTTTTTTTTTTTTTTTTTTTTTTTTTTACACGAGCAAGGCTTTTACTGGGACTTTTTGTTTGAACAAAAAGGGAGACAGTGCTGGTTAAGGGGACAAGAAGGCTGGCTCTCCCAACAAAAGGCTGGGGAACTTGTATAGTTGTGAAGAGGGTTATAAAGAGGAAGGTAGGTGTGTCAGTTTTGAAGTCATCACATGTAGAGGCAGGGTTCTGTTGGCGGCTGCTCACTTGGTGGTCATCCTGCTTCATGCATCGCTTGTATAATGAGCTTGTTAAACCTCCACCCCTGGGCATGATTTTTAAGTGAAATGAGACTATAATGAGGGAAAGATCAGGGAAAAGTAATTTACATAGCCAAGTAGGTGAATTTTACATGTTAACAATAATGTCAATTTTTTTCTTCTTTCTAATACTTCACAAAGGTCTTTCTCCTATAACATATCTATTACGTGTTAGGCAAAATCATGTCTACTGGATATATGACGATAAAATGTTATGGTATCCTCATATATTTACTCACTCATTCAGCAAATATTTGAGTGTGTCCTATGTGCCAGGCGCTGTGTGAAACACTGGAAATAGAACAAACACAACAGGTCATTAAGAGTACTCTAATGTAAGTAAATAAAAAATGTTGCAATGTGCCTACAATTACTCCAAAGAATATGTTATTATAGAGAATAAGAGGGGAGGCTTTCTGAAAGTTGAGTATTAAATAGTACCTTACTTAAGGAGTTCTCTTTTAGTGAGGGACACAAATCAGTAAAGAGATAATTCTAATATCATATGATAATTGTCTTGGGCAAGGAATGTTCGCAGTGTATCATGTACACACACAGGGTAAAGGGGTACTCTGACTCTTGCACAGAACTGGAGGTTGGATCAAGGAAGGATTTCTGGAGGAGATAAGGTGTGAACAAACTATATTCTAAAATACAAGTCTGTGTTTACAGGGCAGGGGGAGAGAAGAGCAGACATAAAGGATCCAAAAAGAGAGAGCAGGGAGTGTATAGTAACAGAGCCATGATAACAGATTGGTCTTACTAGAAATTATAACTATTAATATTTTGGCAAGCTTGTTCTGAGTAAGCCATATTGATTTACTTCTCTATTTTCTAACATGCCATGACAGTATTGCCTTCACGTTTATGTATTAATAATTATTACATAAAGGCCTTATTTTGCTCTTTAAAATAATCTTAAGAAAACAGCACAAACATATTTTCTTTCTTATTTTATTTGTTAGCAATATGACATTTGAATTATTCCTATCTTAGGTTAATGCTGATAATTCTGTTTCTGGGTCAGTAAATCTGTTGTATCAGTCAAAGGGAGTCAGGTCAACCACTTCTGTATTTTTGCTTTTCTACTCTGATCTCTCTTGATCTCAAGCGTTTGTAATTTGTGGCACAGACTTAGATAGCTTCTCTCAGAGGCTGGAGCTACAAATTTGCTTTTGAACTGTTTCTGTCATTAATCACATTTAGGATATGTTCTTTTTTGGTTCTTATGAACAATACAATAGAGACCTTAATGATGGTCAATTAGGTAGAAAAAATTATTTTGCTTAATTTCTTTGCAAAAAAATTGACTATAAAATACTGCTAAAAATGAAAGATTTAACGAAAGGGAGATACCACCATTGCATGACAATGAAACTGCATTTTTATGTAAATCATACAAAGTTTATAGAAGGTCTTCCCTATGTCATCTATTAGTGACATCAGTAAAGTCATACTGGGAGTCTGAAAGTCATACGAGGTAAAGTAACCTCATTATAAATAAAATGATAATTCTAAAATACAAGTATACTAAACTTTGACCTAGAATTCCTGAATTTTATCCAACCACACTTCCTTACTCTTGATTTTCCTTTTTATGTCTACATATGGATATGTAAAATATATATACATACACATATAAATATTTATGAAATTTAGGTATGTACGTAAAAGTAGTTACTATTGTACATCACTAAAATATTTTCACCAAGCATTAACAAATCTATATTATTGAAATGTCATTTACATATATTAATTTCATTTTAATTTTACAGTATAATAGCAAACTTTAATTGTACAGTTTAATTTCTTTTGATGACTGTATATATATATATATAAAACCACCACCACATGCAAGGTAAATTTTAATTGTACACTTTGATATTTTTTTTAATTTAAGAATATTATGGGGGTACAAACATTTTGGTTACATGTAATGCCTTTGCCTCCCCCAAGCCAGGGCTAGCTACAAGCATGCCCTCCCCTGCACACGGCATGCTTCACATCCATTAGTTGTGAGTTTATCCACCCCCACCACTCCCCTTTCACCTGACTGGCACCCAGGGAATATTACTACCATTTGATTACCTTAGTGTTGATTAGTTAGTACCAATTTGATGGCAAGTACATGTGAAGTGGTGCTTGTTTTTTCATTCTTGTGATACCTCACTTCAAAGGATGGACTCAACCTGTATCAAGGATGATATAAGAGGTGCTAGATCACCATTGTTTTTCACAGTGGAATAGTATTCCATGGTATACCACATTTTATTAATCCACTCATGTATTGATGGACGCTTGGGTTGTTTCCCCATCTTTGCAACTGTGAATTGTGCTGCCATAAATGTTTGAGTACAGACGTCTTTATTATAGAATGACTTTTTTTCCTTTGGGTAGATGCCTAGTAGTGGGATTGCTGGATCAAATGGTAGTTCTAGTTGTAGCTCTTTGAGATATCTCCAAATTATTCAACCAAGAGACTCCTGAAATCAATAAATGAATTCACTAAAGTATCAGGATACAAAATTAATGCATACAAATCAGTGGCATTCGTATATAACAATAACAGTCAACCTGAAAATCAAATCAAAGACACAAGCTTTCACAATAGCATCAAAGAAAATTAAATATTTACAAATATATTTAATGAACAAGGTTAAAGGCATATATAGGAAGAACTACAAAACACTGAGAGAAGAAATTGTAGAAGATATAAACAGATGCAAAATCCTACTGTGCTTATAGATTGGCAGAATCAATACTGTTAATATGTCCATACTACCTAAAGTGATCTATAGAATTAATGCAATCCCTATCAAAATATCATCATCATTCTTCACAGACCTAGAAAAAAAATATTCTATGCTTCACATGGAACCAGAGAAGACCTTGTGTAGGCAAAGCTTTCTTAAGCAAAAAGAACAAATTGGAAGACATCAGTCTATCAGACTTCAAGCTTTACTACAAGGCTACAGTAACCAAAACAGCACGGGACTGGCACCAGAACAGAGATATGGGCCTTTGGAACAGGACTGAGAACTTAGATATAAAATCATCCTCATATTGTCATCTAACCTTTGAAAAAGCAGACAATAATATGCATTGGGGAAAAGAATCTCTATTCAATTAAGGGTGCTGGGAAAACTGGATAACCACATGCCGAAGATTGAAACTGCATCCCCACCTCTCACCTCTCACAAAAATCAACCCAAGATGGATAACAGACTTAAACCTAAGGTATGAAACCTTAGGAATTCTAGATGAAAATGTTGGGAAAATGCTTATAGACATCTATAATGCTTAGCCTAGGCAAAGAATTTATGAAGAAGACGCCCATAGCAATCACAGCAACAATAAAAATAAATAAATTGGACCTGATCAAGTTAAAAGTCTTCTGCACAGCCAAGGAAACTATCACTAGAGCAAATAGCCTACAGAATGAAAGAAAATATTTGCATTCTACACATCTGAGAAGAGCTGATAACAAAAATGTATATAGAACTTAAGAAAATAAACAAAAAAAACCAAACAAACCCATCAATAATGGGGCAAAGGACATGAACAAAAAGTATTCAAAAGAAGACAGACTAATGACCAGGAAATATATAAAAAAGTGCCCAACATCTCTAGTCATTAGGGAAATGCAAATCTAAACCACCATGAGATATCACCTAACTCCAGTGAGAATGGCCTTTATCAAAAAGTCCAAAAATAACAAATGCTGGCGTGGATGTGGACAGATTGGAACATTCTTACACTGCTGATGGGACTGCAAACTAGTACTTTGATGTTTTTTGACAAGAATAAATACCTATATAACCAATGCCATGATCTATGTATAGAATAATTTGGGATGAGGGAAATACCCTAATAGTAATTTTCATAGATCTGATAATCTAAATGAAGTAGATCTATGGTAAAGAAGTCATAATATTTAATATAATATGTAACTAATTAACTTGTAATTTATAGGTAATGATGAAATTATGTAAGATCCATGAAGGCAGAGATTTTTATCAGATTTATTCAATGCCGTATCTGCCATTGACACACACTAGGTGCTCAATATATTTATATTGAATGGCTGAACTAGGAATACATTACTTGGATAACTGTCTTTATTCAATACTGCAATTTGTCATCTTTCAAATTTCTCTATACCATCAATCATAATTAACTAAACCTCTGCTTGAATTTTCATTTGATTGTGTTATAGGAAATAAGGAAAAATAAATATTAACAGGATATTCTTCTAAATTTAATACTTTATAAATATATGTAATTTAACAATTTTATCTTATCTAAATGTTATCCTCTTAACCCCAGCATCATGTCAGTATTTAAAAACCTATACTATTTATACCTAATTAATGAAAAGCATTCGATTTGACATGCTACCTAAGTCTAATTTAATATTTGCTTAGGTTTTAATGGTAATAGAGGCATAACCTTATTTGACTGATACAATGTTAAAACACTGAAAACAATGCATCATTAAAAAACAATTACCAAATTATAGATTATTGACTAGATTAATAATCAATAATCAATTTTTCCTATATAATAAAATTTTTATAGTCCTAAGAAAACTTTATCATCCACACATAAGCAATTGTCTGTAGAGATGCTAATATATTAAAAAGCAACAATTCGCACTGTTCTTAAACCTACAAAAATTATTTTCATTCCTCAACAATTGCAGTTCTCCATGACAACAGTAATTTTCAATGTCTGGAAAATCTATTTGACATATTAGGGTCAAGAGTTGTTATTACCAGTAATAGCAGGTACTTCTAATTTCATGACAACAAAAAAGTCTCACCGATTATGACTGTTATAAAATTTTAGGCAATAGATCTTTCATTCTTCAGCAACATCATTCTCCTCATAAAATAGCCAATTTTATTCTTTTATAATCATTTATCTTATAAAATTGAATTTTCTGTTTTCCTACAATGCATGTTCTGGATAATTTTCTCCCACTTACCCTTAGCCATTCTGACAGGGCTTTGTTTTTCTGACAGCCCTATCATTGCTTAGCTCCATCCTACCAGATAATGATTGTCTTCCAGTTCCTTAACCACTTTAATGTAAATTCAGATATTTGCCTCCATCTTTTCATTCTATGCTATGTATTCATTTCAGTGGAGGGTATGCCTGGCCAAGGACAGGAAACAAATTTAAACAATTATCATCAGCAAAATTAACAAGAGGGAATAATTATAGTTTAAATATGTACTCAGTGGATATACTGCAATAGCAAGGAATGGCATTTTTTGTTTCCTAAAAGAAAAATAAATGCAAATAAACAAACTGAACTACAGTAGCAGGTGGCTTGAAAACTCATGAAGGAAAATTATTTCTTTTGGACTGAAATATAATCCAATTTCTTTAGTAACTGTACTCATGGGGTTTGGAATAATTTTACTAGAAACTTTTTAAAGATTATTCTTTAGTCCTCAGTCAGTTAAAAGTGAATTTACAGGCATCCAGCAATTGCAGTTAAACTTCACTGCACTGAGAAATCTTTTTAAGAATGCAAGTGTTTCCAGAATTCACTTTTAGAGTATATTCAAGTGAAGAAATGAGTCATATATCTGTAGAAAACTCTATTGTTAGTTGATTATCATGAAGTATACTATAAAATTGATCAGTCTAATGAATAAAGTGAACCTTTATGGTCACAGCAAAGCTGTTCAAGTTCAACAGCAACAATAATAACAGTAAAAATAATGGTATTAAAATTAGTACAGACCAGCCATATTTTGTTATAGGCAAGTGACTTATCCTAAAATGAATATGAAATAAATGTCAAGACATGAACATATTACTTTTATTTTCAATACAAAGTTTTACATTTCCAATACTATATGAAAGAGAGAGTGGGGGAGAGAGAGAGACAGAGAGAGAGAGAGAGAGAGAGAGAGAGAGAGAGATTCTGATACTCTATTCACATATCTTCGTATCTATTTTGTCATCAGTTATTGTTAAGGTATGTTTCATTATGTGATATGAAAAATAATTAGTGGAAATTACAATATATACACTCTTTTCCTTAAAGGCTTAGGTACTTACTATGATATATTTTATTTTTATGATAAAAAATTCATTGTTTTTCTCGTTGAGGAAATATGAAATGTATCTAGATAATGAAAAGTTATGAGTAATATACAAAATAGATTTTATTTCATAGTAAGAAATGTGGAGCCAGACCAAAAAGCCTACACACAAATAAATTTGTCCAAGTGATTATCAAGATTCCTTGTAAAGACAATTGAAGATGTAATTATTAAGGTCAAAATATTTTTATCTGCACCTGCACTTAAGAAAATAAAGTACATGAGCCAATAGCAGTGGTATGCACCCCTAGTCCCAGCTACTCAGGAGGTTGAGGTGGTAGGATCCCTTGAGCCCAGAAGTTCCAGATCAGCCTGGGCAACATAGCAAGACCACATCTCACACAAAAAGATAAAGCACATGATGATAGGAGATACATCATCTGTACTTATAGCAAAGTGTCATACAGGGTAGGTAGTAGATATATATGATTCAGTGAATAAGTAACTGAACAAATGTAGAAAAGTGTGAATACTTAGAAAAGAAAAAAATTATAAATAAGCCATCACTTGTTCATTAAAGAATGAGTTTTTCCATAATATTTTCTTACTTCATTTTAAACAGGATTACTGATTATAGAGTAGCTTCCATATAGAAAGGAGAACCCTAAGCTACAAAATTTTTCAGTCAGCTACTTTGTACAATTAATGAGATTTCAATCTTAAAACATATCTGATTAAAGGTATGACCTATATGAACTTTGCTTGTGATATTCACTGGTGGACTTTCTTAGACAGTATCATTTTAAATTGTTTTATAACTATTGTTGATGCTAACATAAAAGGTAAGATTATCAAATATGTGGAGGAGTTATGTAAACTAGTACATTTATATTTAACGTCTGTAATAGACTAAAATAGAAAGAGAGTTCAATATTAGTAGAGATAAAGCTCCTGAGTTTAATTTAAAAATACTTAGTAATACAGATTTAGTATGGGCAGAATTGACTTAGAAACTCATGTGAAAGGCATCAGGGAAAATTTAGTTAAACTGAAGGCAAATAAATATTATTAAAGTATGTGAAGCAAAACAACGCAAACTGAGGTTTTATTAATCAATATATAATGTCTACATTACTTTTGTACTATCATTGCATATATTAAGTATAAAAAAAGTGTAATATTGACACTTAAGTATGCATACGATCTCATAATATTCCACATGGCCTTCAAACCTATCTGTTATTTTCTTTAGATTTTATACTTACTCTCTTTAATAAATGTAAACATGTTAACATGTTTCTAATTAACTCGTAGTTTACTTATGTATAATGTTCAATTAGATACACTCAAAGCCAGGCCAACTCAAATCATGGTAAAATACAGTAAAAGTACCTTGAGGATGTTTTATTTCATTAAAAATGAGAGAGAAAAAGCACTCAGTGAATTAGAAGTAAAATCAAGAGAGTATTCCATTGTGTTCACTAAAAAAATAAAAAGAGCTTTTTTTGAAAAGCTTCTGTTCATGTCTTTTGCCCATTTTTTAATGTTTGGGTTTTTTTTAATTTTCTTGCTGATTCACTTGAGTTCTTTGTAGATTCTGGTAAATAAGCCTTTATGGGATGTATACCATGTAGATATTTTTTCCCATTCTGTAGGTTGTCTATTCACTCTATCTATTGTTTCCTTGGCTGTGCAGAAGTGGTTTAATTTAATCAGGTCCCATTTATTTATTTTTGTTGCTGTTGTGATTGCCTTTGGGGTCTTCTTGATAAATTATTTGAGTAGGCTGATATCTCTAAGAGTTTTTCAAACCTCTTCTCCTAGAATTCTTATAATTTCTCACCTTAGTTTAAGTCTGTTATTCATCATGAATTAATTTCTGTGAGAGGTGAGAAGTGTGGAACCTGTTTCAGTCTTCTACATGTTGCTATACAATTTTCCCAGCACGATTTATTGAACAGGAATTCTTTTCCCCAGTGTATGTTTCTGTCTGCTTTGTCAAAGATCAGATGGCAATATGAGGATTGTTTTATATCTGGGTTCTCTGTTCTGATTCATCAGTCTAGGTCTGTGTTCTTTGGCCAATACCATGCTGTTTTGGTTACTATCACCTTCTAGTATAGCTTGAAGTCTGGTGAAAAGATGCCTCCAAGTTTGTTCTTTTGGCTTAAGTATGCTTTGGCTATTTGGTGTCTTCTTTAGTTCCATACAAAGTGTAAAATTATTTTTCAAAATCTGCATAAAATGATGCTGGCATTTTAATGGGGATTGCATCGAATCTGTAAATCACTTTGGGCAGTATAGACATTTTAACAATGTTGATTCTGCTGACCCATGAGCATGGTATGTTTTTCATTTCTTTATGTCCTCTGTGATTTCCTTCCTAAGTGTTTCATAGTTCTCCCTACAGAGTTCTTTTACTTCCTTGGTAAAATATATTTCAGAAAACAGACTAATAGCCAATAAACATATGAAAACATGCTCAGTGTCTCTAGTCACCAGGGAAATATGAATCAAAACCACAATGAGATATCACTTAACTCTAGTGAGAATGGCTTTTATCAAAAAGACCCAAAACAATAAATGTTGGTGTGGATGCAGAGAAGTAGGAACACTTATACACTGTGGTGGGACTGGAAACTAGTACAACCTCTATGGAAAGTAGTATAGAGATACCTCAAAGAAATAAAAGTAAACCTACCATTTGATCTAGTAGTCACACTACTGGGTATCTACTACCCAAAGGAAAGGAAGACATTTTGTAAAAAATACACTTGCACTCCAATGTTTATAACATCACAATTCACAATTTCAAATATGTGGAAACAACACAAGTGCCCATCAATACATGAATGGATTAATATAATGTTTTTTTTTATTTTTTATTTTTTATTTTTATTTTTTTAAAGGAGGGCAGGATAGAAATAGACAGATTCAGCCTCCTCATTTTTTTTTTTTTTTTTTTTTTTTTGAGACAGAGTCTAGCTTTGTTGCCCAGGCTAGAGTGAGTGCCGTGGCGTCAGCCTAGCTCACAGCAACCTCAAACTCCTGGGCTCGAGTGATCCTTCTGCCTCAGCCTCCCGGGTAGCTGGGACTACAGGCATGCGCCACCATGCCCGGCTAATTTTTTTTTATATATATATCAGTTGGCCAATTAATTTCTTTCTATTTATAGTAGAGACGGGGTCTCGCTCTTGCTCAAGCTGGTTTCGAACTCCTGACCTTGAGCAATCCGCCCGCCTCGGCCTCCCAAGAGCTAGGATTACAGGCGTGAGCCACAGCGCCCGGCCTAATATAATGTTTTATATGTATAGCATGGAGTATTACTCAGCCATAAAAATCATGCTGAACTAATACCTTTGTAACAACCTTGATGGAACTGGAGACCATTCTTTTAAGTGAAGTATCACAAGAATGAAAAATCAAATGCCACTAAATTGGAACTAAATCCACTAAATTGGAAGTAATATATCAATACTTATGTGCACATATAGTAGTAAAATTCAATGGAAATCAAGATGAGGGGATGTGTAGATTCACATGTAACATGTATAATGCATACTATCTGGGTGATGGACACATTTATAATGTTGACTCAAACTGTGCAAAAGCAGTTCATGTAACCAAAAAATTTGTATTCTCATAATGTTTCAAAATTAAAAAAAGAAAAGATCTTCAACGATGAGAGATTGAGCTACTATTTTAAATGCTGCTAAATCAAGTCAAATATGGACTGATATAGGACCATTGGACTTAGCAAAATGGAGGTCAATTTCTCTGGAGTAGCAGAAATAAATCCTAAATTTTTCAAGGAGAAATAAGCTAGTGTTGGTGGTGGCCTTTTTCATGGGAAGAAGTTAAAACATGTTTGTGTGCTGATTATATTGATATAAGATGCAAGGAGGAAATACATGTTGTAGGATAGAAAGTAAAATTGCTGCGTGTTGTCTTTAAAAGCAAGAATTTTGGATCTTGTACAGGAAAAAATGGAGGTATTGTTTTGGATAGTAACTAAATAATTCATCCCTAATAATAGATGAACAGTAAGAGATGAATGCAGATAGAGGTGAGTTAAATATGTTGATGAGTCTTCATGAAGCTCTCTTCTAACTTCTAATTCTTTCCACTGTCAAATAAGAAGCACAAATATTAGGTGAGCAACAGGATAAGAAATAGGGTGATTTGAGTTTTAATAAAGAAAAAAACAAATGATATAAAATTATCATGGAGAGTAGGGTGGTAAAAAACTTTAAAAATCATGATTATCAGGTGATATCAACTTGAATCTTATAATTATAAATTTAAGAGTTGACCATGGTCTCTTGTATATTAATTACTCAGGCTACTTTCAGCTGCAGGAATTCAGGTGATAGGTAGGCAGCATTGGATTGAACCATATTTGTACCAGAAAGAAAAAAAATAAGGAAAAAGTATATGTGGAGGAGAATTTAAGTTGCTAGTGCAAATTAATTTTACCGAATTATAAAAAATATCTAGCTATTAAATAGCTGAAATTGGATTTGTTCTGGTTTGCTCTATCAAGACAAGTAGAATATACAATATTATGGAAACACTTCACACAAATAAGAAACAGTCCAGTGCAGTGAGATGGTGAAGGAGGCAGTAGCATATCACAGTTATGAGTATACTCTGGGTCATTAAAAGTCTAGAATAAATACTATCTTCAAAACTATTCTTGGAACATCAATAATTTACTTAAATTCCCTAAGTTTTAGTTTATTTGGTTGTTTATTTTACTTATAAGCTTGATATGGGAATTTAGTGAGATATGTATATGGAATATTTAGTAATATTTTTACTCAGATTAAATGATCCATCATTTATAATTTATTATGATTATATCACCATAAACAATTCTGTTTGTTCTATTCACCAGCCATCTTTCTTAGAGCAGAGCATTGCCATATATTCTCCCCATCACCACACATCTTCACAAGAGAATTGCCTTGATTAACATTTCACCCATGATTTCATGATATATCACTAGCTGCCCCTTGCTCTTTTGACATTTCTAGCTAAATTCATCCTGGGGACATTCAGATGTTATGCTTTAATAGAGTAATAAAGGTTAGAGGACACTCCCTGACTTAGCTATTCTAAAATATAAAATGTCATTTAAAAATTAATTTCTCAACAAACACATGTAGGTATATTCTTTATGTACATTTAAAAATACACATATTTATTACACATATACATTAATTTATCTTATTTTACACAGATTTTTCACTTTGGCATATTCTATAGGAAATTTACATTCTTACTTTCAAACATAAAAATTTGCTAAAATCATTACATTTTTCAAATTAAATTTTTATAAAGTTATTATTTATAGATTATAAATGAACAAATGAATCTATTTGTAAGTTAATAAACCATGTATGATAGTATATCAACTGAGGGTGATATTTTCTAGATATTGTCAAAGTGGATTATATTAATTTTAATTAAAGGTATTTTTCATTTGCAGATTATTCTGAATAATTTAAATTATGTCAGGCAAATTACTAATTTAAAATGAATGTCATTTATATTTTTCAGTAACCTATGAGGCTGGATAGAATTTAGTTTATTTATTTGGTGTCCTGTGGTATCCCAGGGTGATTCTACTATACCAGTTGTGCCTTAATCTAGTATCTTATCTAAGAGTGGTATACAGCAGCATCTGCTACCTGCTCCTATGGACTATGAGAGGAAGCAGGGTAGCCCTAGGCTCTGGCACTTAAGGTATATATTGGCAAAGGACATTTTTCAGGAAGAGAAATATGGAAAGTAGTAGGAAGATGATAACAAGCAGGAAGATGCAGGTTAGGTTTATTCTCATCAATGCAACTGAACATCACAGGTCAGGTAAAGACAAATAAGCCTTTCTGCCAATTTCCTTGAAAAACTAAAGTAAATTAAAGCAAGTATACTTATAGGATCAGGCAGGTACATAATATTATTTTAGGAAAAATAAATAAACTTTTTCTCCCAAGAATCTTCCTGTTACTGCTCCAAGATGCTTATGATTTTGTGTGTGTGTGTGAAAAATGTAAGGACTTCTAAAAGGTTATTTTAGAAATAAAAAGCTTAAACTTGAAACCTCCCATTTCTAAAACATCTTATTTTAAGTAGAATGGGGAGGTGGGGAGTGGAAGATGCTAATACAACTGGAAACCAAAGATTATGTGCAATGGGAGAGATAAAACATCTGGGAATAGTGTTTGTGAAATTCACAATATTACTTAGACCTTGCTTGTTTATTTTATCTGTATGTTGACAAAAAAGAATACTGATACAGGAGTTTCTGGTCCTGCTCAACTGCATTGAGGCTCATCTTCGTGAAAGCTCTGTTTATAAACACCTCCAAAGTAATTAAACTATAATAAAGTGTCACCCTTATGAAAATCTAAAATGTTTACAAACTCTTTCCCTTGAGGGTACTTAAACTGCTTTATTAATTATGCAATTAAGACCAACAACTCTAAAATTAAGAAACACTTGTTGTGTACTTCAAAACCATTAGGAGACTTATTCAGAGCATGTGTTGAATTCCTTTTAAACTTTCTCCTCTGAAAGGTTGTTTTTTTTCTTTTTGATCTTGAGAATGGTCTTCATTTGTAGCTTTTTATTATGATAACATTTTATAACTTAATTGTTGAGTTACTTTAATACAATACACTCATGCGTAAATATAAGTGGGTCAAAAATAGTTCTTTTTATGCTTCAAATTAGTTTTTCTCAAAACCCCTGCCTTGGATAACATTATATTTATAAATTTTTAAAATATTTGTTATTTTGTTAATATTCAACTTAATTTACCCATTCATTAATTTAATACCAAATATCCAGTACCCAAAACTCACAAAGTAAAACTAGCCTTGGTTTTATATGAGGAGATTTGTTTCTTTCCTGATATAGGATTATCTCTTTCTAATGATATTTTATTTTTAATAAAATATCTGTTGAAAGCAAAGCATTATTTTATGGCTGTTTGTAATATTATAGGGATCCCTAACATCTCAGAGTCTTATTTTTCTGTGTTTGTTATACAAAGTAGAGGAGTACTGTCACCTGTATGTATGTTCATATTTATAGCATTGCATGCTTAGGAAAAAAACAAAAATATTTTATATGTGTGAATTTTGAGTCTTGCTACAGGATTTCATTGTTTAAGCCTAGTTATCAAAAGATAAACCTAAACTTTTGTATCCCCGAAATTTTAAAGATTACTACATCTAAGACATCTAGGAACTGCAAAAAAAAAAAAAAGAAAGAAAAGATAAAAAAGAAAAAAAAAAGATAGAGTATGGCTCACTGATGCAGTACTGCAATTTTAAGATAACATGCTCCTAGACGGGAGATTTTTCATAACTATTTATAGAACCTGGCACATACTATGTGGCCTGTATGTGCCTGCTCATGAAATATTTGTAATGAAGTATTGAATAGATACAAAGAACAAATAAAAGTTAAAATTTGCTATACTATTCTATGTACATTTTGAATTTAGGTAATGTGATACCTCCAGCTTTCCTCTTTTCGCTAAGTATTGCTTTGGCTGTTCGTGGTCTTTGGGGTTTCATACACATTTTTAGGACTTTTTTTCTATTTCTATAAAGCATATCATTGTTTTCTTGATAGAGATTGCATTCAATCTGTAGATTGGTTTGGATAATATGACCATTTTAATAATATTAATTCTTCTGATCCATGAACATGGGTTATCCATTTCTTGGGTGTCCTCTTCATTTTTCTTCATCAGTATTTTATAAATTTCAGCATAGAAATTTTCTACTTCTTTGATCATATTTATTCCCAGATATTTTATTTTTTGTAGCTATTGTAAATGGGATTGCTTTCTTAATTTTTTTCAGATTATTTGCTGTTGGCATATATAAAGGTTACTAATTTGTATATGTTGATTTTGTATTCTTTAATTTTACTGAATTTCTTTATTAATTCTAACAGGTTTTTGGTGGAGTCTTGAAGTATTTCTAAATAAAACATTATTTTGGAACTTTATCTTTAAAAAACATGTAATATTAGAATGTCCCTATTATGAGCTAGTATGCTTTTGTATTCAGTGTTACCTAGGAAACACTCACTTCCCATGAAAGTTATCATAAAACCTTATTTCTCTAGTACTTAAAATATTGCATAGGTAAAATATTATTGTCTCAAATTGTTTATCTTTACTTCTAAATCTTCTCAATATGAATTCTTTATTTCTGTTTATGTTTAATACCTTTTTTGTTTTATCTTAAACGCTAATCATTTTTATAAACTCCCCTGATATTATTCTATAGACTAATTTTTCAATGTCCTTTTGCAATATTACATCTCAACAGACACATAAGTCCAAAAGTCTTTCATGCTAAACGAAAAGGTAAAATCAAAAACAAACTCTCAATATTTTTCTACTCAATGTTTTTCCTTCAGCTATTGTCAGATTTCCTAAATCATCTCATTTAAAACTTTTAAGACAGTAGAATGTCACACATTGATGCAAAACTATTTAAATAGCCATTATTTCCTTCACTAAACACTATTACTTAAATGTTTGTCACACATCTAATTGAATTCATCCATCAGCTAATTATATTCCAGAGAGGAAAGAAACTATTGATTAAATTGTTTTACCTAGTTTAACATGTATCATCTGTCAATGAATTAAAAAACAGTGTGTTTTAACAATAAATAACAATTGACTAACTATTATTTCATAATACAAAATTTTTTGAGGTTTTTTTTGTAAACTCTTATAACAATTGTCTCACTGATCTTAATTCACCACTTTTTCATTATGAAAGGCAAGACATAAGAAATAAAATGAAAATACTAAGTGAAAGTAGGAAACTTTCCTAAAGCCATTAAGCAAATATATCCACAATGAATTACTAAGCTTTAATTTTAAACACTAGTGAATCTGAAATTGCTGCTTTTATGACAGGCTACTTGCAGGTTTCTATTTCCAGTGACAGCTATACTTCAGTAATCATGTAACTATTTGCTACTGCCATAAAGCTCTTGCTTAGCCATGATAGCATGCTGTTTCAATTTTCTAGCACAAAATCATATACAATAATTCAGTTCAGTCATCATAATACTCTTTTTAAGGACTATAAGAAGCAGAAAGTTGATAAGCTTAAAAAGGGTGAACCCAAGGCATGGATTTTTTTTTCTTAAATAAAAATAATATGAAGCAATTTTAAATCCAATTCCTTTAATATTCTGTATTTTAAAGTTAACTAGCCATATTTCTGTACTTTATAGCATAATTGAAACAATGAATGAATTACTAAACATGATATCTATATAGCATTTTATGTTTTTCTGTCATTTATTTAATAAACTTTTAAATAGCAACATGAAACACTAGCTATCTTTTACTTGTGAATGTATTACATATTTGTGCAAAACTTAATGTTATATATTTTAGGCAGGAATTAAAGTGCATGCATATGTTTCATTTCATTTCATAAAACTGGCTCAAGTAAGTGAAGTGAAATAATCTTTATAGAAAACAACATATAAAACAGCATAATTTGAGAAATGATACATGAGTAGATACAGGGATATTTGCAAATAAAATTTGGTTAACCCAGTACACCTGTGACAATTCAGCTAAATAATGTAAGGCATATCCTACAATGGATGGAGAGGAATAAAAGAAAACTCTAGGAAAGTTTATAGGAACCCTCAGCTATTCTGGTGGCAGTGCCCTTCTATAACTAGACACAGCCTCCTCAGTGGTCCCTGGACTCATACAGATACAGGGGCACAAGTCCTGTAGTGAGCTATTGGTATGGTCCAGTCAAGCTGATATTTCTTTTTTTGTATACATATTTTGACATTTCTTGATCTCTACACGTAGGTTAGTTTATTCTTTTTCCTTGCTTGTTTGTCTCTACTTTTCCCACTCTCCTTTTCTGTTTTCATTCTTAATCCATCTCTTTCATTTTGCCTTCTTCCCTCTCCCTCTCTCTCCCACCATCCCTTTCTTCCCTCCCTCCCTCCCTCCCTCCCTCCCTCCCTCCCTCCCTCCCTCCCTCCCTCCCTCTCTCCTTCCTTCCTTCTTTCCTTCCTCCCTTCCTTCCTCCCTCCCTCCCTCCCTCCCTCCCTCCCTCCCTCCCTCCCTCCCTCCCTCCCTCCCTCCTTCCTTCCTTCCTTCCTTCCTTCCTTCCTTCCTTCCTTCCTTCCTTCCTTCCTTCCTTCCTTCCTTCCTTTTCTTCTTTCATTTCTCTCACGTTCACCTCTTAACATCCCCATAGCTATTTTCTCTCTGGCCAATGGCAAGTTACATTCCCTAGATCAGTATTGGCACCTGTCTTCTTTGCTGATAAGCCCACATTTTGGCTTTTGATGGGCTCTTGATGGGCTTTAAGTGATCTATTGTATCCTGTTGCACTGGCAAGAAAGAAGTCTTGATCCTAGTGTAACTGGCAGATAGAAAAATTCTGGAAATATTAGAGCTGGTTTTATTTTGCTCTGCACACAATCTTATCTTGGTTTGGATGGTTGTATTCATCTTTACATTTTTAAATATGTACTCATTTTCTCTCTCTTCATCTCCTCGCAATTCTTAAATTTTAAAACATTTTAATTACTAAAGTGTGCCTTGGAATTTCTTAAACTCCAAGCTTAAAAGTATTGATAACTGAGTAAGAGTAACTAACTTTATTAATTTATGCATAGTTACATTCTGTTATCAAACTTTAAGTTACCAGGTAGTGAACATAGATTTATTAACATTATTTCAAAGATTAAAATAGCCTTTTAAATTGATAATATCAATTATATGAATTATATGAAAATACTATAAAATATATGGGAACTCATATAGTGAGAAAAATTTTAATCATGGTTTGTTGAGAATACCATGAAAGTCTTCCTTGAGGAGGAGGAGGAATTGAAGCTAGATATATAAGATAGGTAATAGTTTGGCAATAGTTAAGACAAATTATTTAGAACCATTTCAGAAATTTAAAATAATGTGGACATTCACTTCCATCAAGAATATTGTAACAGCATGAGACAGAGGTGGCTCAATTTCACTAAAGCCTACAGCCAATGATGGGTATATTCAAATGTAAAAGTAGTTTGGTCAAGAAGTTCCAGGGAGTTGAACAGTTTTTCCTTTAATTAAGATACACTTAATAAAGAAAACTTAATAGAAAAATTTGGTTCATAAGAATGGATATAATACTATTTTGTTAATGAAATAGAGATAATGGATATATATAGTGAGAAAAATATGGAAGAGTTCTGAAAAGCAGTTTACTTTCTGCTTTGGGACTTGGTCAAATCTGACCTTTCTGCAGTTCAGTTTCTTTAACTATAAGATGGATATTGTAATAATAGTAAGTTCTGGTTATTTTATAGACATATGATAAGGATTAAAAGATTACATATAGATATCTACTTTGTATGCAAAAGCCTTTTAAAGAAAGACACTATGTGGAGAGTAGTTACAATGGTCTGGAAAGGTATGTGGAACATAGAAAAGTGTAATCCTTCTTTATTCTAGTGAATCAATATTCAAAGGCTTCCCATAAATAAATAAATGTTAAACAATGTAACATATCAATCTATAAGTAAAATGTAAACAGATGATTCAAAACCAGGAAATAAAAAGAGAACTTTAAAAGTTAGATGTTTAACATATCCTACCACTGAAAACATTAAATTATATTGTGGGTTTTTTATCTACTAAATTGACAAAATCAGTAATGTTCAAAATACTTGACACTGTTAAGAATGTAGAGAACAAAGACCTATGTTGTGAAAGGTGTACAATATAAACCATTTTTGTGGGAATCCAATATTTAAATGCATATTCACTTCAAGTCAGCAATTTCAACATTTAAGCAATTGCACAAGAAAATGTGGACTGTCCTCTGTAATCCAGGATATATTCAAAAGTGGGAAGACATTCTTTCATTCTTTCTTTTAAGCTATTAAATATGTACATGTGTCAATTTTGTAATAAAATACCATTATTAAATAAAAAATGAGGTGTTTTTTTAATGAGATGTTATAAAGATCTGAAATTACTGTAATGTAAATTTTTGTTTTGAGTTGCTCTGTATAACATAATGTATGTAGGATACTTCGCTTCTTTTATTTCTATCTTATGCACTATGTGGTTATGTTTTCTGTGAGTTCAGACCATTAAAATGAGCTTTATAGATAATCACCTCTCTTCCTACTTTTATTACTGGTCATTTTGAAGCTCACTGTTGGTTTTGATGAATTCTGCCTAAGAGGAGAATAATTCTAGCAGTTAGTTTAATTGCTCCATCCCCACGCTTTACCCAGTGGGAAAAATATCACAGTTTCTGACAAGAAGCAATCATAAATGATAATATCATTTGGCTAATTATCATGACTATCACGTGCTGTGATGCAAATTAGATAAATCAATTTTAGCAACATGTTGGGCCCATTTTTGTTGATTCTTTGCATCTAGGATAAATCCAGATATCAAAATATACATGGATCAACTGAAACATAATTTATCAGATACATTTGATGTCTTACTTAAAAATCATTTATAATTTGGGAAAAATTCTAATCATATTCCTTCACTAGCTTCGCTATGGGCCTTCTAAAATCTAAGCTAAATAATTACATAATAATTTGCTATCTACTAAGTCACTGGTTATTTTTTTCAAGTTGCTTAATATAAATAGTCTATTATATATCTTTATTTTTAATAAATTTATAGAAGTTTCTGTACACATTTAATCCTTACAATGTGCAAGACAAGGCAGCCACCTTCATTGAAGAGAGAAGTAAAAGGAGAAATAATTTTTCTTATATAGTAAATATGGGGCTTGAACACAGATTTTGTTTTCAGGCCAATGTTCTTTCTGAAGCAAACAATTATCTGTATACCTTGAAATTAGTAAGAAATTAGAAATTGTCTTCAACATACTTACTTGGAAATTTTAAGGCATATTACATTGACACTCATCTATATTAAGCACATATAGTATATGCTGTCAGTGCCTCATGCATATTCCCTTGGTCCTTATGATTTCTGAATACATTATCTGAAATTCCAACTGGTGGCAGCTGCATCCCTTTGCCTGAAGGCTTTTTGGCAGCTGGAATCCAATTTGTCCATGTATGGGACAAGTCAGAAATCCTGTGTAATTAATAACACACTATACAAGCAATGACTGTTAAAGAACTAGTAAACAAATACTCTGGCTTTTTTCGGTGACATCACTGAGGAGTGTTTTGTACTGGCTTTACAAGTATCTAGTGGAATTAAACTTTTAGGAGAAATGGCCTCCAGTTCTATCCAAGTTGCTGAAAAAGACATTATTTCATTCTTTTTAAATGGCTAAGTAGTAGTTCATGGTGCGCCTGTGTGTGTCTGTGTGTTTTCTTTATCCATTCATCAGTTGATAGGCACTTATGTTGATTCCATATATTTACAATTGTTAATCGTGTTGCAATAAACCCATGAATGCAGATGTCTTTTGATATAATGACTTCTTTTCTTTTGGGTAGATACCAGTAGTGGAATTTCTGGATTGAATGGTAGGTCTGCTTTTAATTATTTGAGGAATCTCTATACTGTATTCCATAGAGGTTGTACAAATTTACATTCCCACCAACGGTGTGTAAGCATTCCCTTTTCATTGCATCTCTGCCAATATCTACTGTTTTTTCACTTTTTAATTATGGCCATTCTAATAGCGGTAACATTGTATCTCACTGTGGTTTTAATTTGCTTTCTCTGATGATAAGTAATGTTAATCATTTTTTCATATATTGGTCATTCATGTATCTTCTTTTGAAAAACATCTGTTCATGTCTTTTGTCCATTTTTTAATGGTGTTATTTATTTTTCCTTGCTGATTTGTTTGACTTCCATGTAGATTTTGGATATTAGTTCTCTGTTCAATGTATAGTTTGTGAATATTTTGTCCCATTCTGTATGTTGTCTGTTTACTCTGCTGATTATTTCCTTTGCTGTACAGAAACCTTTTAATTTAATTAAGTCCCATTTATTTATTTTTGTTTTCATTGTATTTGCTTTTGGGGACTTAGTCATAAATTCTTTGCCTAGGTCAATGTCCACAACATTTTTTCTTAGGTTTTCTTATAGAATTTTTATGGTGTCAGGTCTTAAATTTAAATTTTTAATCATCTTGAGTTAATTTTTTGTATACAGTGAAAGATAGGGATTCAGTTTCATTCTCTACATGTGGCTATGCAATTTTCTCACCACCATTTATTGAATAAGACCTTCTTTCCCCAGTGAATGTTCTTGTCTATTTTTGTCAAAGATCAGTTGGCTGTATGTATATGGTTTTATTTCTGGGTTCTCTATTCTGTTCCATTGACCTATGTGTCTACTTTCATATAAATACTATGCTGTTTGGGTTACTATAGCCTTGTAGCATAATTTAAAGTCAGGTAATGTGGTGCCTGTAGTTTTGTTCTTTCTGGATTTCTTTGGGTATTTGAGCTCTTTTTTTATGCTATATGAAATTAGGATTGTGTTTTCTAATTCTGTAAAAAATAACATTAGTAATTTGATAGCAATTGGATTGAACCTGTACATACTTTGGCAATATAGACATTTTAACAATATTGATTCTTCCAATCCATGACCATGGGATGTTTTTCCATTTGTTTGTGTCATCTATGATTTCTTTCATCAATGTTTTAAAACAAATGGACAATAAATGTATCAAGGGTTGAACAATTTTTGATTCAGTTGTTAGAAAATTAAAATGATTCAAGGTGATTAAGGATTCTAAGAGTAAAATATTAGTAAAGTACAGAAGACTGAAAAAGATAAGAATGGTGAAGATAAACTGAGCTAACTCAATTCATCAGTCAAATCTTTTATATTTTTTAAATTTATTAAGTACCCGTTTCCTGTAAAAAAAGTATGAGATCATGACCTCAAGAAAGTAGAATTCATTGCTTTACATGTTCATTTGTTCTGATTACCATTGTCCAGTATTCCTTTTTCATTTTCCCTTTGTGAAGCCATGTAGAGAAATAGGAAGAAAATTTTTAGTGAAATAATTGAAGAAAATGGAAAAGAGAACATAAGAGTTATGAAGAACTGGCAAAAGTTATATGCAGCATTCTGATCTAATCTTGGCCTTTAGGTGGGTCATTTTGTTAAGGCAAGACTTAATTTGAACTATATTTGCAAGTAAACCATTTTTTCACACCTGGATAGTTTGCAATACTGAAGCTGATGTTTCCTTGCTAAGATAGTTTTAGATAATTGGTTTTGAATTTCTTTAATGATAGGTTTTTGCTCCCTGCCACCTATGATATTCCTTTTCTGTAACTTTAGCTCAAGGAGGATTTCAAACATCAAAGTAAGATAATTTTGAACTATTACTCTTCCCTTACTTATGTAAATATATCTGCTAGTTTAAAGTTATGAACTTTCTTTATTTAGCTGTTTAAGGGATCAAGGATACTATGGCTTTAATGTTTGTGTTTTCCAAAATTCACATGTTGAAATTCTAACTCCCAAGGTGACAGTATCAGAATACTGGGGCTTTGGGGAAGTGATTAACTCATGTTGTAAAAGAGGCCCCAAAGAGCTGCTTTGCCTCTTCCACCATGTGAGGTCACAGTGAGAAGGGGCCATCTATGGAACTAGAAACGAGCCCTCACCAAACTCTGAACCTGCTGGCACCTTGATGTCGGACTTTACAACCTCCAGATCTGTAAGAAATAAATATCTGTTGTTTATGAGCTACTTAGTCTATGGTATTTTTTTTATTGCACCCTGAATGAACTAAGACAAAACAGTAATATGCAATGGTGACAGTTTAGTAAGAAAGAGACAACACAAAGTTCCAGAGTCTGAAATCTTGTGATGATGATGCCATTTTATTATAGAACTAAGTTTGAGAACCACTATTTTACGAAGAGATTCTTTTAAGCAATGATATCTCCCCCAAAAGGCTGAAAATTTTCGGAAAAATACACTGTTGCAAGCAGAGGTTGCTATGTTTTGCCTATCCAGAGCTCCATCTCTTTAGAGGGCTGCTCTTCCCACTCTATTGAAATGAAGAGCAAAGTTGTATGTAATAATACTGCTAGTGTTCTAGAGTGTAATAGCTTTTTGGGGAGCTATAGGAAGCCATGATAACCTTATAGTATCATTCTCTAGAATCTTCTCAGATTATTAAACTTATTTTTCAAGAATCACGAACCTTGCTTAAAGCTTATTCAGTAGCCTTTCTACTTGGTGATTTTGTAAATTGTAATTTATTTCCATGGCAAATTACTAAACAGTAAAGATTTCTCTAGAAAAAAGCCTTTGGATATTAAAATTCCAAATGTCATATGTCAGGCAATCTGAAAATAAGTGCCAGAGGAAAATCAGAAAGCATGATCAGTATAGCCATATACATAACTGGTTAGCATAAAGATGGGTATCTTTACCATCTGTAGTTTGTGACAAGAAAGTTCACCTAAGGAAAAGCAAGCATCTGACAATCTTAGGTTCCATCAGCCACCAAAATTATGATTATGATATCTTTGGAGAGAAGACCAATATTTTATTTCTTTAACTTTTAATCCATAAAAATTGGCTTATGAATTATATAGGTTTTAATAAAGGAATATATGGACTACCAAAAATTAAGATAAAGCAATACATTTCTATATATGTTAATAAAGAAAATATTTTAAAAGAAAAGACAATCCAATTCAATAAAAAGGGGGAAAAACTAAGAGAGATAAGGTAGCAATCAAATAATTGAAAAACTAATTGTTTTACAGCAGTCTTTACAACTCCACAGTTGATCACTGTGCTCAGCCTATGAAAGAAAGAGAGAGAGTCTGGTAATAGCACTTCTCAGTTCTGTAAGCATATGAGAAACACCTGGGCAAACATTTTGATAGTTTTCTCTACTCATGAGAAAAACGTTATTTATTCATGCAGGGCTACAAAGGATACTTTCATACACAGGTATATATATATATATATATATATATATATATATATATATATATATAAAACAGTAATTATGATGCTCATTATTTTTCAGTATTTGATAATTATATTTAATTTCAGGAAATAAATGGAATTCATATCCTGATCTTTTATTGATATTAAATGGCACTAATTTGGATTTTAAAGGAAAAAAATATACCTGCAGGAAAATGTAGAAAATGTCTTTCACTAAAGCAATGGGTGTTGACTTGCAATGTAGTATATTACAGAGTTAGCAAATCTATTCTCCTATCAGATCAAGTAACAAATTCCAAATCTGTAATTCTTCCACAATCAATTTAATGGTAGTACAGGTGCTTAAGAAATACTCTTCAATAAAGAACTATACACATTAAAATCTATGGGGACTGGCATGGTGGCTCACGTCTGTAATCCTAGCACTCTGGGTGGCTGAGCCAAGAAGATCGCTCAAGGTCAGAAGTTCCAAACCAGCCTGAGGAAGAGTGAGACCCCTGTCTCTACTAAAAACAGAAAGAAATTAATTGGCCAACTAAAAATATATATGGAAAAATTAGCCGGGCATGATGGTGCATGCTTGTAGTCCCAGCTACTTGGGAAGCTAAGGCAGAAGGATCGCGTGAGCCCAGGAGTTTGAGGTTTCTGTGAGCTAGGCTGATGCCACGACACTCTAGCTCGGGTAAGAGACAGAGTGAGACTCTGTCTCAAAAAAAAAAAAAAAAAGTCTACATTGGCTTTCCCCTGTTCACTCTGGTCTAATCACACGCAGACCATTTCCACCAAACATGCTAATCTCCCTCCTGACACAGGGACATTTTCATTATTTTCTCTTTTTCCTGCAGTGATTTTTTCCCCTGAGATATTGATATGGCTCTTTTTCTTTATTAAGTTCTCTGGTCAAATTTCAGCTCTTAATAGAACCCGTTGCTTAATACTCCATCTAAAGTAGACCTCATTTTTTCTTTAATCCCTTGCATTGTTCTATTTGTTTCTTCTTTGTAGCGCATACTGCTAACTGCCTTTTTGACTCCGCCTCGAAAAGAAGGCAAATTCAGGTTTAATATGAAAAAAAAAGTCTTTCACAGCAGTGTTTATTTTATGTGTAATACATTCAGTTATTCTTACCCTTGCATTCAGGATAATCCTGTAGAAGAGGCAAAGAAAAAGACTGTGCCCTTGAGAAGCAATGAGAAGTTGAGAAGCCCATGTGAAAAACTCTGAGAAAAGTGCTGCCTCTCTGCCTCCCAGGGGAGAAGGAAGGGAGGTTCTTGGCAAATAAAAAAAAAAAAAAAACAAAAAAAAAAAACGGGGCATGTTCTCCTCTCTCAAGAGTTTTGGGAGTTTGTATCCATTCATGCTGTTATTAACACACATTAATTCATAGTTGATTTTAAATCATTTGATCCAGAAATCCCACTAACTAGGCATCTACCCAAAGGAAAAAAAAAGACATTCTATAATAAAAACATCTGCAACTCGATGTTTATGGCAGCACAATTCACTATTGCAAAGATGTGGAAACAACTCAAGTGCCCATCAATCCATGAGTGGGTTAATAAAATGTGGTATATGTATACTATGGAGTTCTACTCAACTACAAAAAAAAAACCCAAAACACCACCAACAAAAAACAATGGTGATCTAGCACCTCTTGTATTATCCTGGATAGAGCTTAAGCCCATCCTTTGAAGTGAGGTATTGAAAGAATGGAAAAACAAGCACCACATGTACTTGCCATCGAATTGGTACTAACTGATCAATACTAAGGCAGTCACATGGTAGTAATATTCACTGAGTGCCAGTCAGATGGGTAAACTCACAACTTTTGGATATGGAGTGCGCTGTATTGGGTAGGGGAACACTTGGTTTTGGGGAGGCAAAGGCATTCAAGATCTGCCTTTTATTAATTTCTTAATACTTGGTATATCCTAGAAGCTGGCAAAGGGTGCTTTTGCTAATCTTTTCTCACTTCACATCCAGAAAGACTTTGCATACCCAGGCTACTTATATTATGTAGTTATTTTTATTCTTTTCAAAAAGAGACATATTTAACTATCAGATAGGATTTCTGATCATCAAGGAAAGAATCTAGTTGCCAAACTAATTGACATATAGACTCAAAGCAAAGGTACATAGAAGTTCTCATTTGTTTCAAAGCAGTAAGTGTGTCGCAGTTCATGGCTTTGGCATACCCTTGACCTCAGGGAAGATAACGTGTTAGGGAAAGAGGAGTTGTACTTACCTCTTTAGGCCTGTTTGGCCTCAAAGTTTCCATACACCTGAGCTTTGGTGACATCAGGTAAATTTCCAGGTGAAGAGTGAGGATATCATGGCCTCAGTGTCACCAGTAGTTGTTCAGAGGCAATAGCAATGGCAGGTGTCATTCATTAATCTATTCACTCATTCATAATCATTTAAAAGTAATTCTTCAACAAATATGTAAGTTCTACAATCTTTTTTCAATTATGGACAGTATTTAGAATGCACTGCCTTAAGATGCTCAGAGTATAATAGAAAATATCTGTAAATATATATGTACACACATACATATGCATTTATCTGTGTATACACACACATGCACACACACAGGTACATTCCATGACAGATGCTGCAATAGATTCCTCTACAAGTAGGAGAAGGACAGGAATGAATATAGTTAGGGTACATAGGAAACACCAAGGTTGAAGTGAAGAAAGTTAGAAAGAGCCAGACTATGAAGAAATTTGAATTACATGACCTGAAGTTTTTATTTCATTTGTAGGCAATAAGGAAAAGTAGAAGGTTTTTAAGCAGGATTACAATGGAATTAAGTGTGTTTACAGCATAATAGAGTATGGACTGGAATGGAGGAAACCAGTGAGAAGGCCTTGAGTTTATAGTCTATTCAAATAGTCTATTAAGGTTGAATATAATTTCACTTTGATTTAAAATAATGATGGTTGATGAAAAGTGTTAGGGAAGAGTCCAGGGAATCTGGAGACTGCTTAACACCATTTTATACATAAACTTATAGAATAGAAAAAGAAGCAAGAAATAAAAGTGTGTTGGGGAGATGAAAGTAAAAAATCCACTAGTCACAGGCTTACTTTCTTCTTTTATGTTCCCTTCTCTTTCTAGATAATGCCAAGCAAATTTTCTTCCTGTGTCTGTCTCTGTCTCTCTCTCTTTACTGTCTACTCTAAGGCAGGAAGTCAAAAGAACTTCAGAGTTGAAACAGGGAAAGTTGAGCTTTAAGTTCCTATTGCATTTAGAAATACTCTAACTAAGTTCAATAGCGTTTGACAAGATTTAGAAACGTTTAAGGAAATGTTATGTTAATTTTTTTCTCAGTTGCATTGATTTTATTTGTGTGGATCTATTTTTGTTTTCTTCTTGTGTGGACTCGAGATGTGAAGTATTTTAACAGTCAGAAACAGAACAAAATGTGGATTAAAATTCCGATGCAAATTCAGTAAAATATATTCCCGGTAAATAAATTTTTAAAAATTTGAATGAAGTATAGGATTTTTTGTAAATCTCATATGGGATTGAAAAAGAAACTTAAAAGATACTTTACTATGGGTGTATGTTGTTATCACCTATGTTTTTAATAAATGCCTCTAGAAAAGTCATTGGGGCTTTCATTTTGGGTTTATCTTTACTCAGGATTCCCTGCTCTGTGCTGCCTGTTGTCTGCCATAAATCATGGCAGATTAGGGTGGGAGAGCTAGTTTTGTTTTAGTAGTTCCATCATAGCTAGTAGAGATATTTCTTGATGTGTATTTATTCACTGCATATCTTAAAAGTTAAATGTTTTCCTAAACTTCATAAATTAAGATTTGGGTTTTTTTTTAAATTCACTGTAAAATATATGTGCTATAACTAGTGTTTTTTTTTCCAGATTATGATAGGTTCTATATATGTATCTATTATGAGTTTTATAGAGGCACAATGAGAAAGAGTGAGAAAGAGACAGCTATTTAAAGCCCTTGTGTGTGTGTGTGTGTGTGTGTGTGTGTGTGTGTGTGTGTGTGTGTGTTAACATTTTACATGTCTATTTCCTCTGGATAGAATTTTGGATTGTCTAACTTGTATTCAATTACAATAGCTACCACTAGGCCCCTTCCTCTATATGTCCTTTTGTGCACATGGACAAGTGTTTCTCTAGCATATTTGTAAGACTTACTGAATCATATGTCATGAGCATTTAGATCATTTTAAGTTACTCACTAAAGTAATGGTACCCATTTAAATTCTCACCAGCAATGAATGTATAGTATACATTTTCTGCGTCCTACCATGATGTTAGGTTAATAGCATTTCCCCTTCACTCTAAAGTCACCTTTTATTCCTATTCTCGTTTGCAGTCTACATTTATATTATTTAAGTCACTAGCCTTAGCTTTGTAACGTGTATTTTTAACCAAGTCTAAATTTACTCATTTTTATTCTAATTTTGAATAAAACAAGTAGCTAACAGATTTTAATTTCCATTTGAAAACCTCATTCCTAAATTCTAAGAGATTTTGTCTATTATTTAATTGTAACTACATTTAAGTATATAAAAATTACTGTTATTAACTTATCACAATCATGTTTTCTGGCTTGACCAATATATATTACTGATTTCTTCCTTCATTTTACTATACAGTTTGAATTCACTTTTTTTTTCTCTGTGAAGTGCATTGTTTATATTTCCCAATACTACATACTATATTTCCCAATACTACATACTTCCCAATATTACATACTAAATTTCCCAATACTACAATACTTAGGAAACAGCTTCCTCATTTAACAGGTCAAATCGTATAAAATTTCTGGAAAACTACTTATACTGTTATTTTTATGTTATTTTAGTTTGATTGATTTGTTTTATTTAAGGGTCTAATTTCAATTTTCTCTTAAAGTTTTGAGGCTATTACTTAGTTGTTCTTATTACTTGTTCTCCATTGTTGTTAGTCTTCTCTCAGTTTATGTTTCTTTTTCCTCAATGAACTTTAATTTGAAAACAATCTATATTAACGTTGATTTTTAAAATAAATCCTACTCAATATGTAGGAGTGTTTTTCAATTTCATCACTCAGGCCTTTCTACATTTCAAGATAATTCTTGGGTAATATCTATAATCAGATTATTTCCCCCTAATATTGTTGTAACACATAAATGAATAGTCAATGCTAAAAAAGAAACAATAATTTACAAATCAGAATTCTCATTCAAAAAATGGACATGATTTTAGTAGTTATATTTCAATAATTATTATAATACTGTAATAGCATAGGTTTCATTTCAATGTTCACATAAAAAATAGTACACCATAAAAATAAAAGAGAATAGGAAAAATAGCAAAACTAATTTTTTAGCTTGTGTTAGTTTGGGTTTGCCCCCTCATTAGAGTTTGAGTTTAGGACTTGTACTCAAGTAATTCTTCATTTGGAGAACTGATGTCAAAGACCAGGAGTGGGGAGACCAGGAAGAATAAAACAGGAAAGGAGAAAAAGCCCATTTAAGGATCAGTAAAGAGTTAGCTAGTTTTGTAGGAGAATAGACATCCTTTTTCCTGGAAATAGTCTAAGAAACCTTTTATTATGCATTCTAGAATCATCCATCTGAGACACAAATGAGTGGAATATGCATATTGGCTTTTGCTGCTCATTGATCAAACTTTGTCCCAGAATTATTACGTCTTTCCCACTTCTGTATTTGTATACGCAAAGATCTCTCCAGTTTGGATAATTGAAAAGATTAAGCAGACACCACAGAACATACTCATATAAAGCTTTAACTTAAAGGCACATAATGTGGTCCAGCACGAGAAAGAAAGTGCAGTGCAGGCAAGTATCAGAGATCCTAGAGATAGTACATGCATAAATTCCCAGAGCCCTTTATTTACAAATATAGACTGTGCTCTCTCTGCATCTGAACCACTGACATCAGTGTGAAGAATCTGGCTTCAGGGGACCTCAAAGCAAAAGATCTAATGGGAGTTTTAAATACAACTCTGGTCACTTAATCAGGCAAAGATGACTTAACTGATTAGGCCAGTGGCAAACTATCAGTACAAAAAAAAAAAAAGACTGATTTGGAGATCATTAGGAGGGTTTCAACTTTAAATTGTATATTATAACTCTTACATTTATGTTAGCCAAAAGCCAAAACAGATAAATAAACAAAAACAAAAAATCCAATAAACAAACAAAAAACTCCAGATATTTAGGCATCCCCAGAGATAGAGACCAAGATTTTTAGCCCAGCTGCAAATCAACTCTGTGTCTACAAGTGCATGCTCCAGAATAATTGAGCAGGTTCTGTGGGTATCCATTTGGTAGAGGGAGAGGCTGTCCAAGGCATAAAGCAAGAGATTTGGGATGTAGGTGAGCAAAGTATTACCAGGATAATTCTCAACTGCTGTCTGCCGCAATGATGGTAAGGACAAAAAGGTGGGTAAAACTGTGTAAGGTAAAGCATAAAAGATATTCAATACAAAGTAAAAGGGATGCAGTGTCATTTATTGGAAAGGCTTTTATACTATAGAACTTGTTTTTTATACCTAATAACTTACCATTTCTTAATAGGAAGCTATTTCAATTACCTTACAGAAACAGATCTGAAGGTGATAATGTGTCATATTTTGCCAGTAACACTGTCCCACTTCCATATTCCTTGGGAATATTGTTTGTCACTTAGGGAGGTCTTGTAGCACCCCCTGAACCAAAATAATGTTAATGTCAATAATAATAAAATAAATTTAGTGTTTAATGTCAGATGTTACAATCAAAAGGAATAAGCATTCACTGATTATAGCATTTTTATAAAATTATAGTCTCAACGGGTACATAAGTTGGCAGCCAATAATCAAGAAACACCTTCAAGGGGAAATTACAATTAATGCTTTATACATTTCTTTGAGGATATCTAGTAATATTTAGCATTTCTAGGCAACACAATAGTTCTGAAATATAATGAGTAGCAGGAAAGTACAGGAATAATTTTTAAAGACAAATGCAGTTTAATGTTTTCAAAAACTTACACTTATTAAACAACTTAAGAATTGTCAGAAGATAGTACCACTGAGTGACTCTGAGTTGAAAAAGAAAATCCAAAGGCTTCAAAAGCTTTAACAAAATTTAGAAGAATGATTTGGAGTGACTTGGATCAATTTGTACAAATTAAAAATATTAGAACTTTTTAGGAAAAAATAATGTCTTATTATTTAGAAACAGTTGTGAAATTAATATAACTTCCATTTTAAGTATAGGGTATATTTCTCACTTCTTAATTTTCATAATTCACCCTCCTTATATAGAAAAAGTAAAAGTTCCCATCCATAAAGTATACAATTTTCCATGAAGTCGACACGTTATGTATTTCATTTTTCCCTTTGCGAAATTTATCTGTAAACAGTAATAGATATATTACAGTATTATGGAAGTTAAAATGTGAATATAATTTTTTGTACAGTAGACAAATTTTTATTTGAATGAATTTATCAAGAAAAAGGAAGCTTACTTTCAGTAGGGTCAAATCTCTCTTATAATCAGCTAATATATAATAAATTTGGAGAGCTGTATCATAATTATATAAATATACATATTTAATAAAATAATATGAATAACTATTTAAGAATACAAAGTGATAAAATATAATGTAAAGATATGATGAATAAGTATCATTTGGAAAAAACATGAGGTATCTGTGTCTAGTGGTAATTCATTCTGTTTTACTTTTCATTTCTCTAATGACGAATGCTGTTGTGGACTGAACATTTGTGTCTTCACAAAATTTATATATTGAAGTCCTAACATCCCAATGTGATAATATTTGAATATGTGTCTTTTGAGAGGTAATTAGAAATAGATAAGGTCATAAGGGCGGGGCCTTTATAATAGAATTATTGTCCTTCTAAGAAGAGACACTGGAGAGCTTGCCTTCTCTCTCTTTCCACCTTTTGAAGATACAGTGAAAACATCTACCTGCAAGTCAGGAAGAGAGTTCTCACCAGCAAACTGGCCAATAGAGAGAGTTCTCACCATCAAATTTGGACTTTCCAGTCTCTAGAAATGTGAGAAATAAATTTCTGTTGTTTAAGTTGCCCATTCTATGGTGTTTTGTTTTGGCAGCCTAAGCTAAGACAGATGTTGATTATATTTTTGTATGCTTATTTTTAATATATGAATATCTTTTGGTGAGTTATCTCTTTAGATTATTTACCCAATTATAATTTTTTGAGTTTTAATTTTTTTAATATTCTTGATAAAATTCATTATCAGATATGTGTTTTGAAAATAATTTCTGTCATTTTGGGCTTGTGTTTTTATTTCATTAGCATTTTTTACAAAGCAGAGGTTTCTAGTTTTAATGAAGTCCAACTTATCAATCATTTCTTTCATTGATTATACTTTTGGCATTGAAACTAAAAAAACCTAAGGTTATATAGATTTTCTCCTTTGTTTTCTTCTAGATGTGTTATAGTTTAAAATTTACATGTAAATCTATGAACATTTTGAGTAAACTTTTATATAAAATGTGAGGCTGTGTAGAGGTTCACATTTTTTACACATAAGATTCCGAATATTCCAAGAATACTTACTGAAAAGACTATTCTTTTTCCAATGAATTGCCATCTCACCATAGTCAAAACTCAGCTATGTTTGTGTACATCTATTTCTGTGCTATTTTGTTCCATTCATCTGTGAGTCTATTCTTTGCCAATGTATTGCTTTAATTACTTAGATTTATAGTAATCTTATTATTCAGGTAGTGTGAGTCCTCCAACTTTGTTATTTTTCTCTTTCTTTTCTTTTTTGTGCAATTGTTCTGGTTAATATAGTTTCTTTACCTTTCTATATTAGTATTGAATCAATTTGTCAATTCCTACAACTAGCTGTCAGGGGATTTGATTGGGATTGCCTTAAATTTATAGATACAATTGTAAGGAATTCATATCTTAACAAAATTTAATCTTCCAACCCATGAAAATAGATATAACAATTTATTTAGATTTTTTTTTCATGAATGCATATTTTGCAGTTTTCCATATACAGATCTTGTACATATTTTGTTACATTTAAACCAAGGCATTAAATGTTGTTGTTATTGTAGCTATTTAAATAGTACTGCTTTTAAATGTAAAGCCACATTATTCATGCAAGTATATAGGAAAACAATTGACTTCTGTGTATTGATTTTTACATCATTCTCCCTTGTGATTTTCACTCTTAGTTCCAGAAAATTTTACGTGATTCTCTGGGAATTTCTAAATAAACAATTATGTCATCTGGAGTAAAGGGAGGCTTGTTTCTTCCTTTTTAATAAGTAGGTATTTCAGTAATTTTTCTTGTCTCATTTCACTAGCTAGAACTTCCAGTAGGAAGCTGAGTAGTGGTAATAAGATTGGACATTCTAGCCTTGTTCTTTTTTCTTATTGTTTGTTTTCATTTTCTTTCCTCTCTTACTATATATGTTTAAGGTATACAACATGGTTTAACATAAACATAAACATATATGGTAAAATGATTATTACAGTTGAAAAATTAACATATCTCCTCATATAGGTAGGTACTTTTAGGAGTGTGTGTGTGTGTTTGTGTGTGTGTGTTTGTGTGTGTGTGTGTGTGTGTGTGGTAAGAGCACCTGAAATCTACTGTTTTAGTGTTGTTCTTGAACTTAAGAGAAAAACATTCAGCCTGTCATCAGAAAATATAATGTAGATTTTTTGTAGACATTCTTAATCAAGTTGAGGAAGTTTCTTATAGTTTGCTAAGAGTTTAAATCACTCACAGCTATTGGATTTGGGCAAATGCTTTATCTGCGTTACTTGATATTATCATATGAATTTTCTTGTTTAGCTTGTTGATATGGTGGATTATAAGGATTGATTTTCAAATGTTACGCTAGCTTTCCCTAGATATAATAGATGTCATGTGGTTGTGGTAGATATTTCTCTTTAAATATTATTAGATTGGGTTTGTGTCTGTATTCATGAGAGATCTTTACCTATAGTTTTCTTTTCTTGAGATGACTTTATCTGGTCTTGGTATTAGGGTAATGCTAAACCTCATAGAAGGAATTATGAAATGTTCTTTCTGGTTCTACTTACCAGTAGAGATTACTAAAAACTGGCATTACTTCTATGTTAATTCACCAGTGAAACCATCTTGGCCTGATCTTTTCTGTTTAAAGTTATCAATTACTGATTCAATTTTTAAATATATACTAGACAATGTGATTTTTCTCCCTTCTTTTACTCTTACCTTTTCTATATATTGTATTTTAAATGGATTTCTTGTTAACAGGATATATTTGCGTATTGCTTATGACATCTTCTTTTACTGGCATTCTAACACATTTGCTTGAAAAAAGATTGTATCATTCTGCCAGCTGTTTTCTATTTGTTCACTTTATTCTTTGTTTTTTTTTTCTATATTTCTGTCTTCTCTGGGTTTGATTGATTGATTCTTATTATTCTATTTGACTCTTCCACACAGTTATTATTTATACATATTTTTAAAAACTTTTTGTGGGTGTCTTAGGATTTATAATATATATTTTTAAATGTTCTGAAGCAACCTTCAAATAATATTAAATTGCTTCACATGTAGTATAAGAACTTTATAATCCCAAGACTTTCTTTTCTTTCATTTTTGTCTTATGGCTCTCTATACATATGCCATGAAGACACGCTCCATTGTTACTTCTGATACTTCTAGTGATACATAGTTTGTATTTTCCCATTTAGGTAAGGGTCTTACACTGCTGAGATTCTGAAAAGAGAATCTGTCTCTTGCAGCTTTCCTAGCTTTATTGTACTGTCATTTTTATTAAAAGCATATTAGCTTTGTGCTGGGGGTGAGGGACTAAGCCTTCTTTGATGGGCTAATTAGGCCTTGGTCTTCCTAGTTACTGTAATGCTGGTTATCAAGTGTATACTTCACAAGTGTCACTGTATCTTCTCCACATGCAGTACTGCACCCAGCATGTATTCCTCCTCTTTTTCTAGCTGCAGTGCATTTTTATTCTGCACCTGGGATACACCTTTTGGGGGTTTCTTTCATTTTTCCCTTTTATCTGTAGATTAAAGACTTCCTTCATAAAACAGATGGAGAGATGAATGCTGGCAGATTTTCTTATGGGCATATTATTTTGAAACATTTATAATAGAAAAAATTTTAATTTGTAGGAAATACATGCTTTCTAGTCATTAAATTAAAAACTGTTATGTTTCAATGCTAAGTACAAAGACTATTTTATGAAGCTATAAATCTAGGAATTAATAAACAAGATAATGCTTACTGCTAATGGTCAATTAGTATATTATTTTCCCCAGCCATTCATGCCTAAAACAAATGTAATTTAGCTTGTTTCTTTCCACTCTTATAAAATAGTAATAATTCCTAATGTTGAAAAATAGTGAAAATATAAATAAATCTTTTATATAAATATAAAAATGTCCAGTTTTCTTTGCATTTGAGTTTGAAATTAACAGTAGTATAAATTGTCTTATGAAAAAAAGTTCCCCCATGTTCTAGTTCAATTCAAGAAATGAAGTGATGAATTTTAGTACACTTATGTATATATTGAGATATAATTCTATTTTTCATTATTTCAAATCATTCACACTTACCTTTTTAACTTTCCAGATATAAAAAGTAAATTTTAAAATGCAAAGTATTGATGTAATTAGAATAACGACATTATTCTGTTGTAGAAATGGACTCCCATTATACATAATGGAGTACTTAGTACCTACTGGAAGAAAGACAAATAGATCACAGTAAAATGACAAGGCATGTCAGCAGATGACTGATTTTCAAAATAGAGTTGAAATAACTAGGTAAAACACTTGACAGCTTAAGGAGCAATTGTGTAAAGAACCTCTTTGGAGAGTTTTTTAATACTTGCTGACAATGAATTTTATCAAAATACTGAAAAATTAGAATGGATATTTGGCTTTTGTTTTTTGAAGTAAGGAACATCAATTTTTAAAGCACCTGAAAGTTAATGAAATGACAATTTAAAGGTTAAACTTATTTTTGTATACAAATGATTCTATCAGTTACCTTCACATGTTTTGGTAATCTTTTGTGACTTTTGGTGCTTTTTGGTAAGCCTTGTTCACAACCTAACATTGCAAGGAGAACTGGAAAAAAACAAAAAATGGTAGGTAGGCCATCAGTGCAAAACTCTAAATGATAGCAGGATAAAAAGGGAATTTTTGTTTTGCCTAATAAAATTAGATGCCTCTCTGACAATGGAGAATTGAGTGAACAAATATAATGATCTTCTATTTTGCTGTAAAACATCCAGCAATTTTTACATAGCAAAGGTTTTGTTTTGTTTTGTTTTTTTTCAGAAAGCACACTACTTTTGCCTTGGGTATTAGATGACAGATGTTTATACGAAAGAATTAACAATTTTTTCACAAAATAACACATTAAATGATTTGATTCCTAGAGTAACTCATTGCCTGTATAACAGGTAGAGATCAGCATATACTAAACATTTTTCTTATCAAGTCATCCTAATGCTCTTTACAATTTTCTGCATTTTTGTAGAAACTTGATACAGTTTTTTAGTAATTATTATTTAATATCAATAGGTTCAACTACTGTTGTTAGGCACTATCTAGTAAGGCTAATGTTGAAATGGAAAAATCATAATTTTATATTTAGTCAATTTCCATAAAAATGATTTTATTGAAATAATGAGGCTTGATTGATTAAAACATTTCAAGTTAATTTTAAGAGCACATGAGATAATCAGTATATTTTACTTCAAACCATTTTACTAAATTTTTCTATTTACAATACTTTTTTGTAATTTTTAAAAATTTAATCAGAAACCAGGTCTCTCTTCTAAACACAATTTTTTAGACTAGGAAATACTCATTTAAAAGAAGGAAGAATGTAATTCCATTTACTTTTTCCATTTATCAAATTTCCTTTACTGACCCAAAGATTTTTCATAGTTTGGTTAAATATATACCATGACTACATTTCTTTCCATTTAAAAAAGTAGAAGAGGCAGAAATTAAATATTTAATATAGCAAATAATTTATTTTTAGGGGCAAGAATTCTTTTTGTGGGAGGATCAAAATACATTGTGTTCCATGATCCTCTCACTCTGTGTTCTAATTGAGCTATGGAGTCTGAAGCAATTAACCTGAAATGTCAGGAATTGATGGCTAGGACATCCTACAACATGACACATGGAACTGATGCAGAATGGCCCCCTCCTAGGCATATTAAAAATACATAAAAGTTCTGGGATTATTTTTAAATAATCATTCATAGTGGAAAAAAAAGGAGAAAAAGCCTTCACTTCTAGAACTGGAGAGAAAGGCAAAAATTGTTAGATTAGTAAGAGCAATGTCATAGCAAGTCAAGGAGAGAAAGACAAAAATTGTTAGATTAGTAAGAACAATGCCATAGCAGGTCAGGGTATCAGTTATAATTTAGGTTTCCTTTTTAATCTGAATAGGCAGCCTATTAATAACAGGCTGTAATATTACTGTAATCAATGTAATGTTTTGTGCAAAAAAAAATGTTGTCTAGACATTAAAATTAGGTAAAAGGATACACTCAGTAGAGTGCTTGCATAGCACCCTTGTTAATGTTGTATTTACTGAGCTGCTTTGTAATGGGATATATGCAACTAAAAGTTAACTTATAGATTTTTATCTGGAAAAGATGAAATATAATAACCCCCAAAGTTACAGTTTGTTTCCATGCAAGTCATTAACCAGTTCCATATTTTACCCAGTGGTCTTATCTTTACATTTCTTAATAGAATTTCCTATTCATAGTTGGTCTCTCAAATTTTAGTTTGAGCCTGTCTTAACATCTTACTAGATCCTTTTTAACAAGGTAAACAAAATTTAAAAAGCACATTTGTTTTTTATTTGAATGAATGCTATTTTGTTCAACCTTTTGTAAATTATATTACCAATGTTTATCAAAGCAAATCTCCAAGATAATGGTTAATTTGATTTTGAAGATAACATGGTCCTTTGTGAGTGTACGTGTGTGTTTTAGATTACAATATAAATGAAACTTTCTTACTAATTCAAAGTAAGAAAGTCATTGAAAGTCATGACTTTCAATTACTAAAAGTCATTGTTTTCCAATCTAGAGTTTATATGCTAATATTCATCAAAATATTTCTAAAAGTCTATTGACAAATGTTGAGAACTAAGCTCTTTTCCAAAAGCTATTTAACAAAAGTATGAAAGAGCTGTATTTTCTATTAAACCAGATCTAGAAAAACCTCTTCCTAAACTGGCCCAACAAAGAAGAATATATAGTGTTATACATCCAAGCCATTGTTACAAAAATAAAAAATTACCAAAGAGAAATTTAAAACACAAGCTTAAATTATAAAAGAGCAGCAGAGGGGGAGTTCTAAATGTATGGTACTTGGTATGTAAGAATTTCAGGCATATAAATAAACATACAATTGATTTAATCTTGAAACCTCCCCTCCAAAAGCAAATTCAAAACCACTCTGTAGGCTCTTTAACAGCCTAACCCAAAAAGCAAAGTTAGTTTATAATAGTTAAAATAATATATTAAAAAATTATTTTAAAAGAGTAAATATAAGAACAGAATAATTAGCATACCAATAAGTAGATGCTCTATAATATCCTGAATGATATTATGGAAATATATATTCCAAGAAAGGAGCAGATAATCATTATGAAAGGAACTAACAATATGAAAATAAATCAAGATATTTAACATCATAAGTAGAGAAATACTTTATGTTCATGAATGAAGTTGATTGAAATAGATATTTAAGTACAAGCTCATCAAACTAGAACTTATAAGTTATTCTAGTGTGGATAAGAAAATCTAGATTAATATTTTTTTCAATATTTATTATCTATGGAACCCTGAGAGATTTATTTAATCTCCTAGGACTCAGCTTTCTTTTTATAGAAGCAGAAAATTAAAAACCTATAGAATCTTTATAAGGATTTATTGACAAAAAAGAAACACAAAGTAGCATCCAAAATAATCTTAGATATAAATAAATATTAAAATTCATGTTAGCATCATTGTTCAACTCCTCATGGAAGTCAATTCTGATACCTACAGAAATATTACTACTTACCTAGAGAAAGTAAATTCTTCAGCATTGTTGTTGTCTTTGACATTTAAGATGATATTTCTTGAGATAATATATTAGTGGAAACTAATTTACACTTAGTACAAAATAGCTTGATCAAGGTAACATAAATTATAGCCAAATGTAATAAAAAGAAATAGTCAAACACAAAGCATTTAAATTTCTTGATTATTAGTTCTAAATCAATTATTAAAAATGGATGATTTGGGGAATTTTAAATAAAATATATTGATAATTCTGTATGACTTGGTTATGAATAGACCTAAGTCAAAGTGTTAGTGTAAGAAAAAATGAGTATAAATATAAAATTAGATTATTTAATATTATCATGATTATTAAAATTTGTTCATTTATTTATGCTTCAGTCTTACTGGGCCTGTGGGCTCATCAGTGAACAATCTACAAAAGTGCATATAAAAATATTTCCCATCGTAAAATTGCTCAAACATGAATTTTCCTAGGAGTTATAAAATATTTTAAGAGGAATTCAAACAGTTCCTTTAACTTTCTAATTATAATAGGTTATATAAGATTCGGCCTTTGTTATCCACAGAGTAATGATAAATCTGACATATCTTTTGTTCCTATTTGAGTATATAGTTCATTTTGAATGACTTTGTAATTATTTTAAGCTTTCTAGAGGATTTTATTTGTATTGTATTCTAGTGTATTGTATTCACTTGTATTCTTTTTTATTATTATCTTCAAAATTCTTTTACATTATCAAAATGTAAAATTGATTTTTTGGTTGAATTTCTCTATTACTGAATTTTCACACATGAATACATTCATGTTAAAACCAACACAATCAGAACACAGAGAAATTCCATGACTGCTAATGATTTCATTGTGTTATCCCTTAAACCCTGCCCATCTGTACTCATTGTTAAGATCTTTGTCATTATAATTTTATCTTTTGGAGAATGTCATATAATGGAATAATAAAGTATATAAGTTTTTTAAATGGTTAATTTTACTCAGCATAATTCCTTTGAGATTCATCCAAATTATTGAGTGCATCAGTAGTTCATTCCTTTTTTTATTACAGAGTAGTATTCTACTATATGGAAATACAATAGTTATTTACCCATTTACCCATGAGGGAAGGTTTGGGTTACTTCCTATCAGGAGAAACTATCAGTAGACCTAGAGTACAGGTAGAGCTGAGAGATTGCTGCTGCCACTAACTTTATACTTTGTGTTGATCAAATTTCTCCCATATAATTAATAAATTACTAGTAACACAATAAATTTACCACCTTAGACAATCTTTTGGTACAAGAGGAAAAAAGTGAATTACAAAGGTTATTAAATATGAAATGTCCGATTTCAAATCAAAAGTGTTTATTATATCTCAAACAAGAATCAGTACAATTAATCAAAGTGTGCACCTAAATTATGAACACCATTTTGCCATCTTAACAGCAGCTTGTTTATGCCAGCAGCAAAGAATCCTAGAAAGCAAGTGGGGAAAAATCACTAGAGGCATTTTCCACAGCTTGTTGAGAATTGAAGATTTTTTCTTGCAAGAAGTGGTCCAAAGCCTAGAAGAAGTGGTAGTCACTTGGTGCAAGGTCTGGTGAATATGGAGGATTTAAAAAGTTTCCAAGTCCACCTTATGTAGTTTGAGCAATGTTGTTTGTGTGACATGTGGCCTAGCATTGTCTTGCAACCAGATTGGCCTGCCTCTATTGACCAGTCTCTTCTGCTTAATCACAAACATCCTCATCTTTTCGTCCAATTGGTTGCAGTAGACATCTGCTGTAATCAATTGACCAGGTCTCACGAACCTGTAGTGGATACTACTAGCGCTGGACCATCAAACAGTCACAATTAGCTTTTTATGATGAACATTCTGTTTTGGATTGTGTTGTAGCACTTCATCTTTATCCAGCCACTGTGCCAAAAGTTTATGATTGTCAGAAAAGAATCCATTTTTTATCACACATAATAATACAGTGTGGAAATGGTTCATCTTTATGTCATGACATCAAAGAAAGCGAAACAGGAGATCATTTCTATTCTGAAACTCGTTTAATTCATGAAAACTCATCTATCCAGCTTCTTTATCCTGCCAATTTGTTTCAAACAGTCCAATATTGTTGGAATAAGAACATCAAATCTTGCCACTAACTTATGTGTAGGTTGAGATGGATTCACTTCCACTACAGCTTTCAGCTCATTATTATCCACCTTGGATAATCACAAGCTAAAACATGCCTTTGAAACACTGAGGATGTACCTTCACAATAAAAATGAAACAAGAAGTGTCAAAGTGAAATATCAGAGAGATCAACATATTAGTACTTAAGGAAATCAAACATTTCATATTTAATAACCATGTATATAATGATTCCTATATAAGTGAATGAGATTGTTATATAATGAATATTACAGTGCATTTATATTATTTTGCCCTGCCAAACTTCCTTACTTGTACTGGCACTATAACTTTCATTTTGGTGAAATTTTTCTCCAATCACTGAAACCTTAAATTTCAAATGAGTGTCACCATATTTTTAAAAAAGATCTTCTTTAATTAAATACACACTAATAAAACTTTCTCTAGGTTATTTGAATTCATATAAACAATTCTCTCTTTTGGAATAAGTCTATAGAAACCAGACAATTTAGTTGATCATCTTTACACATATTTGGAAAAAATTATCTGTTAGAAAAGCAGATGAAGCAGCCACATTGAAAAAAGGAAAGATTCAAAAAGGAGAGAGAACTGATGGCTTTGGCTTCTCTGGTGTCAGTTTTCACTGAAGAGTGGCTTTCTCCCTGTTCTTCCCTAAGAGTTGTTCCTTAATCTCTGTTCATGTAAGAGATTCCAGCATGCTTTTCAAACCAATACTACATGAACACTACCTAAATTTGTATTTCAATATCTAGAAGCCAAAAGAATTGTGATTATGAAATTATAAAAGTTCCTGTTTAAGAATCTGTCTTGTTGTTGGTGTATGTATGGAATTATACTTTTAATAGTCATTCTGTTAAAAGTAAGATATTCTCCAAAATTATGTTCATTTCAATGCTCTTATTCATTAAGAGATGACTGAATGAAGAGAACAAAAGCCTTTATGACAAGGGTGATGAAGTGACCTTCTAAGTCCTTAAGTGTGGTCTTTTGAGTAAATTCAAATTTTACAGAGCAAATCCTTTTATTTTTATTAATACATCTTTGTTCATCTTCTATATTTTTATTTTATTTTTAAAACGAATGTATTTAAAATACCAAAGAATAAAATAAGTTTCAGTCAAATAATCCTCCCAGATTGACCAGCACTATTGGGACATTAGTACACCATAAGGGCTAAATTGATAGCTGCTATGCTCATGATTTAGTTCTAACTTCCCCTTCCTGATGTGCACTAGAACTGCACAAGGCTGGTTGGCAAGAGTTTATGGGAGTTGAGTATGCTGGTCTGTTATCAACTTTTGACAAAGGTGTTTCTGTTCAAAGTGGAATTTTTGAATAGTTGCACAGTTCAACAGTATTTTTAATTCTGTCTGCTTAACAGCCCGTCATGTCAAAGAAGACTAAGAGAACACTGAAGAAAGAAAACATATTTTTAATGACAATTGGAAATTGCAATATTATCTTGTTTCTGCTAAAGATACAATGATTTGATTGCTTTGTGATAGTGCAACACCAACATTAAAGAAATTCAGTGCTTATCTGCATTATAACACTCCTAAGGACCACAAATATTTTAAAGTAGAGGAAAAGGCATGAAAAGTTGTATTGCAGAATTTAAAAAATCAAAAGCAAAAGGAAAGACAATTCTATCAAGCAGCAATAACCTGAAAATAATGCCAGTGAAGCAACTTATAAAGTAGCTTATACACTTGGAGGAAAGAGAAGCCATTCAGTGATGTAGGAATTGTGAAAGAGTGCATTGTTAAAGTTGTAGAATGCTTAGACCTCAATAACATTTCAAAGTACAAACAACTGACTCTTTCAAGAAGAACAATAACTGATTGGCAGCATGAATTAGCCTTCAACTTAACAAAACAATTTCATGAAATACTTCAAGGGGAAAATATATATTATTCAATTACTTTGGATGAATCAACTGATACTACTAATTCGGCACAGGTTTCATACTTCATTCAGGTTATAACTGGAGATTTTCTATTCTACGAAGAGTTATTCACTTTGGGCACTCTTGCAAACAGAACATGGAAAATAGATATCTTCTACAACTTTCAAGATAACTATTGTGAAATTGGACTGAATTTGGTAAATTTAGTGAGCATATGTGCAGACAGTGCACCTTCCATGACAAAAAAAAAACCAAAAAACCAGAAGGGTTTATTGCACAGATAAAAACAAAGTATTAACAGATCCAGAAGCTCTCATTTCTTTTCACTGTATCTTGCAGCAACAAAAATCTCTGTGCTAAAACTACTATATTAAGTGACACTTTGCAACAAGTTATATGTATTGTTAACTATATTCCTGAAAATGTAAGATGGCATTGTCAGTTTCATAACATTGTAAAGCTGAACAATGAGGTATTCAGTGTGGATTTGCTGTATCATTCTAAAGTGCACTGGCTATTGCAGGGACAGTTGTTAGCCAAAATGTTATCTCTGCAAGAACAGATGTTTAAATTTTATGAGGAACAGAATCAGTAATATTAATTTTTGAAAGAAGATTTCTATAGGAATGCATCATTTCTGTGTGATATCATGTCAAATCAAAATGACTTGAATAATTCTTTGCAATATAAAACTAAGCCTATACATGATATATGGAAAAATTCCAAGCATTTCAAGAAAAGCTATCTTTTTTTCAAAACCTTCTTCAAAAAGAAACTTCAGATGAACATTTTCCCCAGTTGATAAAGGTCATTGATGAACAGGATGTTATACTGTGAATCAGTTGAAGAATATGCAGCTATTACAGACCTATTAATTGAAGAATACAATGAAAGTTTCACTGACTTTGAGAATCATGACATCACACTCAAATTAGTGTTTCAGTCTCACCTAGTTGATATCACCAAGGCACCTGAAGAACTACAGATGGAATTGATTGAGCTCTCAGTAGATGACATTTTAAAATCATTGTGACACTAAGAAAAATCCAATTGAAATATGAAAAAATGCAGAATAGCATCGCCTTTAGCAACATGCCTGAAATATGCTTTCTTGCTTTTCAAGCACATATTGCTGTGAATCTACAATCTCCTCCCTACCCAAATCAAGCCTTTAAATTCACAAATGACTAATACCCATCTAGAGCAGCAGTCCTCAATCTTTTTGGCACCAGAGACCGTTCTCATGGAAGACAATTTTCTTTTCTTTTTTCCTTTTTATTTCATTATATTATGGGGGTACAAATATTATTAAGGTCACATATATTGCTCTTGCCATCCCTCCCGCTCCCACTGTGTCAGAGCTTCAAGCATGTCCATCCTCCAGGTACCGTGAATCCCACTCCTTATGTAAGTACACACCAATCCCCTTCTCCCCCATCCCACCTGCCCACAACCCGATAAAAGTCTTCTTTTTTTTTTGACATTTTGGTTACATTTTATATCTTTGCTCTCTCCTTTCCTAAGGGTTAGAGATAAGCCCTCCCCCTCCACAATGCTCATCACATCCCTAAGATGAGAGTCTCCCCCCACCCCCGAATCCCTGGTGAGCATTAGCACCATTTGAGCACCATAGTTTTAATCAGTCAGTACCAATTTGATGGCAAGCATATGTAGAGACTATTTTCCTGATCTTGTGTTACCTCACTTTGGATAACAGGCTTGAGCTTAATCCAGGATAGTAAAAACGGTGTTAGCTCACTGTCATTTCTTAGAATTGAATAATATTCCATTGTGATTATATACCAATTTTTGATCATCCACTCATGAATTGACGGGCACTTGGGTTGTTTCCATGTCCTTGCAATAGTGAATTGTGCTACCATAAACATTCAAATGCAGATGTCTTTATAATAGAAAGTCTTATGCTCTTTTGGGTACATGCCTAGCAATGCTATTGCTGGGTTGAATAGTATTTCTATATCTAGCTGTTTGAGTTATCTCCTTTGTTTTCCACAAAGGTTGCACTAATTTGCAGTCCCACCAGTAGTGTAAGAGTGTTCCTGTCTCTCCACATCCTCACCAGCATTTGCTGTTATGGGATTTCTTGATACAGGCCATTCTCACTGGGGTTAGGTGGTATTTCATTGTGGTTTTGATTTGCATTTCTCTGATGATTAGAGATTTTGAGCATTTTTTTATATGATTGCAGGTCATTATTCTGTCTTCTTTGGAGAAGTTTCTGTTCATTTCCATTGCTCATTTCTTGATGGAGTTGTTTGATTTTTTTCTTGTTAATTCTTTTGAGTTCTAGATAGATTCTTGTTATTGGACCTTTATCAAAAGTGTAGAGAGCAAATATTTTCTCCCTTTCTGTGAGTAGTCTATTTGCTCTAATGATAGTTTCCTTGGCTGTGCAGAAATTTTTTAATTTAATCAGATCCGATTTGTTTATTTTTTATGCTTCTGTGATTGCCTTGGGGGTCTTCCTCAAAAATTATTCGCCTAGACCAATGTCTGATAGGGTTTTTGCAACATCTTCTTCTATGATTCTTAAGGTTTCATGACTTAGGTTTAAATCTGTTATCCATCTTGAGTGAATTTTTGTGAGAGGTGAGAGGTAGAGATTCTGATTCATTCTTCTGCATGTAGCTATCCAGTTTTCTCAGCACCATTTATTGAAAAGAGATTCTTTTCCCCATTGTATATTTTTGTCTGCTGTGTCAAAGATTAGGTTACCATATGCTGACGGTTTCCTCTCTGGTGTCTCAGTTCTGTTCCAAACATCGATACTTCTGTTCTTGTGCCAGTACCAGTCTTGGGTCTGGGAAGACAATTTTCCATGCATGGGGGAGAGGGGGAGCTCAGGCAGTGACACAAGCAGTAAGAACAGGCTGCAAATACAGGCGAAGTTTCACTGGCTTGTCTGTTGTTTATCTTCTGCTGTGTAGTCCCAGGTCCCTAAGTTTCATGGAAGACAATATTTCCATGGATGGGGGGAGCTCTGCATCCAGGTCCCTAACAGGCCACAAACTGGTACCAGTCTATGGCCTTGGGATTGGGGGCTACAGATCTAGAGGATCAACTGAAACTGAGGACCTCCATGCTGCAATCAAATATTCAAATGCTTTCCAACTAAAAGCAGATACAACAAAGTCATTAAAATGTTAGTTAACTTTATTTATTTATTTATTTGTTTGTTTTGGGACAGAGTCTTGCTTTATTGCCCAGGCTAGAGTGAGTGTTGTGGCATCAGCCTAGCTCACAACCTCAAACTCCTGGGCTCAAGCAATCCTACTGCCTCAGCCTCCCAAGTGGCTGGGACTACAGGCATGTGCCACCATGCCCGGCTAATTTTTTCTACATATATTAGTTGGCCAATTAATTTCTTTCTATTTATAATAGAGAGGGGGTCTCACTCTTGCTCAGGCTGGTTTCAAACTCCTGATCTCGAACAATTCACCCGTCTCGGCCTCCGAGAGTGCTAGGATTATAGGCGGTGAGCCACTGTGCCTGGCCAAAAGGTTAACTTTAAAGTTAACAAATAGTTTTCATTTTTTGAGGTTAATAAGTATATAGTACTTAATAGTATTAGAGTACTATTAGTAGTTAGACTTTTACAAAATAATGTACATTTTTAAGTAAATCTAATTGATGTTTCTTGGATGTTGCCTTTTTTGATTATAGCTAAATTAAAGTGGCCTTCTGACATGAAAATCTTCTCCATCCCTGCTTTATGCATTTCTAAATGCTAACTTTTCCTAATGTGAAGGGATGGATTAAAAAATCTTTAGCATTTGCATTTTCAATATATTTTATTTATCCTGAGGATCAGAAATAAATTCTATAACCAATGTTGTATTTGAAGAATAATAATTTGAATTTTAATGTTTTTATTTTAAATGATAAATCTTCCAATTGTATTTGTTGTTCATATTTGAATGATTTTATGAAATTTGTGTCAAGCAATAATGTTCTCTTAAAATAAGACCAATTCATTATGTAATATTAAGACATTGTTTTATAGCAATTTCAGGAATTAGAATGATACTAGTCTACATTATCTTGCATCATTATTTATTGCCATTGGAATTGTTACCAAATATTCTATCTTTCATTGTCAGAAAAAGAAAACATATGTTACACTTCAACACTTTACAATTGCTGAAGTGCTTAAAAGCTAATGATATATTTGTACTAGCTTGCTTGACCCACTAAACATCATTTTCAAATTAATGATCTGTGGAATAAACACATCTCAATATGAAATCATTAATTTCTTATTGCATTTAAAAGAACATTTTCTGACAATGAGACTATTTGAATTTTAAAATATAAAATGAAGCTTTTAAATTTTTTTAATTAAAATAATCTTGAGAAATACCTCATGTTACACAAACTTAATTCTGGTTGTTATTGTTCTTAATATTAAAGTTTCAAATTACCTGCATCATTTTGAAGCCTGTAGAGACAAATTTATATGGGAAACATGTGAAGGAACATTTGGTTTCTCTGTATTGAACCCACAGGAATTTGATAATTTTATTATACTTTCATATTTTTACTAAAAAATAATACAGTTTATAACAAAGTGAATATAAGTAATTTTTGTATTTCTTCAACATTTTTTCATTATATTGTTCATGAAAAAAATTAAAAAGGAAGAATAACAAGATTAAATATAATACAATTAAATATATTACAAATATAATACAATTCCTCACTTTTGTACTTGGACCATTTACTGTGACATTAACCAGCAATTGCACAGAAATATGTAAGCAAATCAAGTAGGGTTTGAGGGCAAAATATGGTTATTCAAATGTTAATATAATAACAGAAGTATTGTTGAATTTTAATGTTTTAACTTACATATATAGTGAGCAAGGTTTTTCGCACATGGACCAGGCCTGCTTACTCTGAATTTTCTCTCAATCTTCAGGCCTAAAATTACCAGAACTTTACTGCTATGTTAGTATGTATTTAGGAAAATCCTTCTGAATAGAGAAATCTCTGTGAAACAACTATTATGTAAGGCAATGATTTTGCAGATATCTTTTTTTTTCACAACAGAATTGCTTTATTTATTTATTATTACTTCAAAATATTAAGAGGGTACAAATGTTTTAGATTACATGGATTGTTTTGTAGTGTTTGAGTCCTGGCTATAGTTTTTCCCATCACCCAAATAGTTTTCATATTACCCATTAGGTTGGTTTTTTCCTCCTCTCCACTTTCCCTCTCCTCCCTGGTTAATGTCCACTGAGTTTTATTTCCCTCTGTGCAGATGTGCACTCTTTGGCTAGTTCCAATTTAATCGTGAGTACATTTGGTGTTTGTTTTTCCATTCTTGAGATACTTTACTTAGGAGAATTGTCTCTATTTCCATTCAGATTGTTGCAAAGGTATTATTTCATCTTTTTTTTTAATGGCTGAGTAGTACCCCATAGTATACATATATCACATTTTATTAATCCACTCATGAAAATAAAATTGCTTAAAATGTCTCAGGACTCTTAAGTGTTACTATCTGTTCTCACCAAATCCCAATCAACTATTGGGTTATAGTAGCCATAAAAAGATAGACTGTGATTGAGGTTCATTGTTCTAGCCCAACTATAAAATGCAGAGGTGAGCCCTATTTGGGTAGATGATTAGGAGCTGGTGATTGTGACTATTAGCAGGAGTTGTAATCTCAGGGATGTCATACAAAGTTGTTATTTCCATCTGAAGAACAAGGTGAGGAAAGCACTCTGTAGCAAGCTTGATATGACATTCTGAAAATATTTTGAGTTGAAAGTCCAGGAATCTAGTCCAAATTATAAAACTGAAAGATAAGAGCCAGGTCCAAGAAAAGCTAGAAAAAAATATTCTACAATAATTAAAGACCACTGTCTCTTCTGGCATATTTGGAATACTCCATCATTGACCTCAACTGTTGTCATCTTGGTGCTGCTCTACTATTAATTAATAAATAGATTAAAAATAAACATTTGCATATATTTATCCAGAAAATACGTTTATGTGTGGGCTTAAAGATTATTTGATTCTTGAGGAAATAAAAACTCAGATTAAGAGTAAAATGAGGGCAATGAGTAACTAGAAGGCACCAATTTTACTTGGCATAATGTTCTACAGATTTTTGGATATTGTTACAAATGACAGTATTTATTTCTTTTTAAAGGCTGAATAGTATTATAATTCATTGTGTGTGTGTGTGTGTGTGTGTGTGTGTGTGTGATCTTTGTGTATGTGTGAGCACACGTTTACTTTATTCAGCGATGGACACTGGGTTGATTCCATATCTTGGCTATTGTAAATAATGCTCCAGTGAACATGGGAGTGCCAAAAATCCCTTCACCATAGTGATTTCAAATCCTTTTGATATATACCCACAAGTGGGATTACTTGAGCAATTAAAGCATATAAAAAGGCAAAAAGAAAGAAAGATGCACTTGAGGAATCTTGAGATGCACAAGATGCACTTGAAGGTTTCTTCTTGAGGAATCTTCCTGGCAGTTTTAATAATGGCTACACTAATTTATGTTCCCATCAACAATGTTCAAGAATGTTCTTTTCTCTGCCAATACTTGTCTTTTATCTTTTGATAAAAGTTATTCTAAAGGTGTGAGGTGATATCTCATTGTGGTTTTAATTTGAATTTCCCTAATAATTAGTTATATTGAGCATTTTTTCATGCATCTTTTGACTATTTTCATGTCTTCTTTGGAGAAATGTCTGCTCATATCTTTTTTCCATTTTTAATTGGGTTATTTGTTTTCTTGCTACTAAGTTGAAAAACAGGTAAATGGAAAGTTATCCAGTGCTCATTGATTGGCATAATTGATAGTGTGAAAATGTCCCTACTACCCAAAGCAAACTACAGATTCAATGCTATCTCTGTCAAAATCCCAATATCATTTTTCGCAGAAATAGAAAACTAAATTTTTAAATTCACATGGAACCATGAAAGATGCTAAATAGCCAAAACAATTCTGGGCAAAACCTCTAAAAGTACTAGCAGAAAATGTAGGTGAAAAGCTCTACAACATTGATCTGGTCAACAAGTTTTTGGATACACTGTCCCAAAGGTTGGTGGGATAAAAATATTTGTAAATTGTATATCTGATAAGACGTTAATATATAAAATATGTGAGGAAGTCAAACAATCACCTTATTTTAAGGACCCTATCTAATAATTTCAACATCTGTGTCATATCTGAGTCTGGTTCAAATTATTGCTTTGCCTCTTCAGAGCGCATCTTTCTTTCTTTTTGCCTTTTTATATGCTTTAATTTGTTTTGTTGTTATTGTTAAAAGCCAAACATGTTGCTGTGTGTGTAGGGAGACTAAGGTAAATAGGCCTTTAGCATGAGAATTTATGCTATTCTGGCTAGTAGGTGGAATTTCTTTAATATTTTTTCATGGTTATATCTGCTTAGACTTCAAGTTCATCTAGCATCTTTGTTTTTTTTTTTTTTTATCTCCCCTTTGATTTTGGTACTTTTCCCTGTACTTCTTCTTATAGAGAATCTTGGTTTTGCAATCCTTTTAATTAACTTGTTGCTTTGTTGGTAAGTGTCAGGGGAGAGAAGTGGTCTATACTCATCTGATTACTTCTCAGTCTTTAAGTCACCTGTGTCTTAGAAGTGTGACCCTCACAAGTGTTTTTTTCCATCCTCCAGGAGTAGAACTTTTTTACCATCTGCACCCAACTCCCTACCCTGGCTACAGCATTTACAGTGCATTTATTATTTTTCATTTTTGAATATTTTCTTAGAACAGTATAGTTAAATAGACAATCAATAACAAAAAGATTATGAAAATCTAAAAAAACCACTAAATAAATTATAAATATTTTAGTAAATAAATTATCATACAATATAAAATATCAAAACTTGGGAAATTCAGCTGAAGCAGTACTTAATGGATAGACATACTCTTTGATCCATACATTTTAAAAATGCTAACTATCAATGATATAAGCATCTATCTCAAAAATTAAAATAAAGAGAACATAGAAACTAATAAAAAGATAAATGAAAAGTGAAAAACCTATAAAATAGGGAGATATAGAGGGTAGATATATAGATAAATAGATATACATATAGCTGGATATAGAGGTAGAGATATAGTGTTACCTCCTTAAGTTTCCAGTGTACAGAATTGTCGGGGAAAAAAATGGAAAGAAGTAGTACTTATAATTCTAGAATAAATATATATAATATTATTCAATCTAGCCATAAATTAAAAAATTAGCAAACAAAACTTTGCATTTGCTTGAATAAAATATGCATGGAATAATTAAGTTAATTTTAAAAATCAAATGTCTCCTCTGGATTTATGAAACAAATATAAGTGACACAGTATGCATTGTTTTTTCACAACCTGGAGTCTTAGGTTTATAAATAAGCTGCTTCTTAGCTCTGTATGCATATTTATAAGTCCAATTATGAATATTTTAATTGACTTTTACTCTAGAATAAGTCACTAATATTTTAAACTGCATTAATTATATCCATGATTTTTATATCAATTACATTTCATGTGCACTATTATTTTCAATCTATTATTACTTTTCAAAGACAAGAATTTTGACTGTCAAATGCAGCATTGTTATCACTTAAGGAAATTGTCATAGAGAAAAATATAACACTGGGAAACTAAAAATAAACCTTATCTGTAATACATCTAATAAAGTATCTTAGCAATGCTATTATTGAAAGAAAACAACATTTAATTACTAATAACACAAAATCAAATCTACAATGAAAAATCTATAATTTCTCACTCTTTTACATGCATTTATTTTTAATTGTATCAGATTCTGTATTTTAAAAGATAATAAAAATATGTGATTTAAACCAAGATTTAATTTACCCAATGATTTTGATCAAATGTTTTAAGAAAATAATAAATACTTTTCCAAAGTATGTAAAAAGAAAATTTTTTACTGTGTAAGAATTTAAAAGACCCTCAAATGTGCTATTTTAAAACTGAATCTAATTTTTAAAATGTTCCAATATTAATGATTATGTGAATTAAAAAAGAATAGTATAAATACATGTATGGAAAAACATGTATGGAAAACTAAAAATAGATGGTAAAAATAATTTGAGTTTCCTCCATGTCACAATGAAATGGAATTTGTGAGGTTAACCAAAACTGACTCCAAGACAACTTGCCATATACTTCAGGAATAGATATAAGCAGCACATCCCAAGCAAGAATAAATAAAATCTTCATTTTATTGAAGGTCTATGTAATATCTGATTAACTTTTTTATCTTTAAGGTAGTAGGCCTTCCCATTGACATTCTAAGTATAAGCAATAAAATGGGTTTAAGTTTTGGCCCTTGATGCTAACTTTATACTGGCACTAACAAATCTATCACGAGTTCCTGGAAAGATACCTATCAAAGGCTATTAATGTTGAATCATGTTGGCAATTCATAGAACATTATTGAAAATTTATGTTGGCATGGTAGTATTTTAAACTGTAATATCTTTTAAAACAATAAATTTGAATAACTCAATGTTGTCACCATTTAGGTTTTAATTTTTGTGACTCAGTCCCGTAAAAACTGTTTTCTAAAGTTCTTTGTAGAAACAGGAATGTAATTGTAGTCTGTCTTCTTCAATTGGGAAAAAATATAGTATACACAGAAAATAATAATGTATGTTTTTATTTGAAAAGTGGTTGTAATTGCATTAGCTTTTCAATGCACTTCAAGAAGGTTGTAAAAGTATCTTAGATGGAAGTAAATATGTATATTAATCTTGGCATGAAGTACATATTTACATTTGGTATAGTTTTGATTTGGCATTTCAACCTATATAAATCCTTCCTAGGTGAAAACACCAGGAGAGCCATCTGCTGGTAAAAATAGGACCTATGGATGGGACTTTATTTCTCCTGTTATCTAAGGAATCATAGCACAATTTGTTAACTAAACAAGTCAAGTTATGTAGAACCATAATAATGCAACAGCATTGGTAAAGCAGACTATTAAAACAATAAAGCAGGATACCCTAAAGCATATTTTGAAACTTTTTTTTCTGATTTTTAAAGACATTAATTTTTTTCTGTTCTATTTACAAACAACATATTTCTAAAACGAATGGATTAAGTATTCTTTCAATTAATTCTATAAAACATTGATAATTTATAAATAGAAACTTCCAGTGTTTATGTTTAAATTTTCAACTTGTCATCTCAGTCTAGATTTTAAAAATTGAAAAATTTTTGTAAAAAGTTGGGGATATTTTCATTTTTAAAATGAGATGTTAGTTGCATTAACATTCACTGTTAAACATGTTTATTTTTGTCAATTTAATAGTATATGAAAGCACAGCAAAATGCTAGTTTAGTAGAAGCGTTTTTTTTACCATGATTTTAGAACACTTGGATAATAAAGTTTATTTTGTTATTTTTGTATGTTTTATGAACAGCTTAATTATTGGCAGAAATGTTTTCTTTCACATTAATATATTCCAGACCAATGAAAATAGTTCTATTTCAAATTACTTTAAACTCTCATTATTGGTAGTTGAAATTAATTAAGCATATTGATAAAAGAATAATTTACAAACATGAATTGAATCTTGGAAGGAAAAATGGCATATAAAAATGTCCTATAATGTTAGTAGATTTCTACTCTATTGACTCAGAAAATAGATGGATTGAATGAATTTGCTTGGTAGAATAGTGGATTTCCATTTTGGGGGAGAAAACTGTTTTTCTGAGTTTGACAATTAGATTGCACAAAGAAGATATAAACAAGTGTTAGCCATTAATTTTAATAACTACTTATTTGTGTATGTTATTTTTCTTTAATAATTGCATAGTAAATGATCAAACCAGCAAAAGCAGTTGGTGTTTGCATGTTGGGCCTCTTCTTTAGTATTTATTAAAATATGATTGCTTTTCCAAAACTGATGCTTTTATGAAATTGAAAACAATTTTTCAGATATTAATTATAAGATCATTCTGTAAATTTTAATAGACCAATGAAAATTTTATAGACCAATGAAAACTGAATTATTTATCTTGAACCTTAACTATAAATGTTACATCAAGAAATAAAAAATATACTTGCTTTAAAAAATATTTCTCTACCTAAGTAGAATGAGAGGAAGCCAAAAAGTTCATATTGCTATGATAAACTGCTATCATGGAAAGTATCAGACTAGTGTACTAGAAAATGCCTGCGAGCAGCAATTCTGGATGCTCATATTAGGAGAGTTACTGCAGGTGACATCTATTCCACACTCAAATGTCATAACGACAATGGTGCAAAGGGAGAGTCAGCACTGGGTCAGCAGTACTGAAAAGTAGATTTAGAAGATGTCAGCATAAATGTAGTAGTAAAACTCATAAGCATGAGTGATGGTGCCCCCAAGACACATATAAATACATACACATTCAAGTGAAATTTTGAATGATTCCTGTGTGATTCCCTGAATAACATGGGCAATACCAGCTTAATAAAAACATGTAACACATTGTGAAAAACTAAAACTTATTACAAGCTATAGCTGTATGAAATTTTATATAACAACTAAATAATTTGAATTCAAGCAGTCAGTGGAAATAGCTATGGCTAAAGATCATGGTGGAAAATGAGTTATAAAATTTTAAAACAAAAGATTGTATATGTTTTCATTTCATTTATTTAATCAATATTTATGTAAAACTAATAAAACAGCCATTGTTTTAAGTGCTTTATAGATATTAATTCATTTAATACATATAACAAACAGATATAATTCATGTATTACTAATGAATAAACAGAGATTTTTAAAAATTTATCCAAAGTCATCTAACTAATCGGTAAAGGATCTGGTTTAAAAACTCAGGATCTTCCCACATGATGCAGAAAGCATAAATGATTATGAAATTAATGGCACTAGACAGCAAAAGTTGAAAAAGCAAATATTTATTTCAAAATAGTATTTGTAATGTTCTTTATGGAAAAAAACAAGTACTAATGTTGACTCTTTCATGACTTTGAATGTAATTTTTTAATAGTAGTTATGAGTCTTAGAATATCATTTGGTGCTCTGGTGCATGACATTGGTATAAAACAGTCACCATATTGGAAGGTTCATGATTTTCCCACATCAATAATCAATATTAGTGATCTATCACTTTAGGTTGACCAACTCATATGAATTTTGCAGGGATATTTCTGACTGTAGCACTGAAAGTCCAGCACTCTTGAGAATGTCACAAGTCCCAGGCAAATAGGCACAGATTGTTACCCCCACTCTGTAGTCAAAAGTAACAACAGACGTTAGCTGTGTACTCCTTTCTGGTAGGAAACATTATTGAAACATTATTTCAAAGCCATTGAAATCATTGCATCTGTTACCAAATTTTCTAGATTTTTTTTATATTTTTAATTTCAAAAACAAATTTGGCAGACCTCTGCTGCATGACAGAATGGAGTAGCCTGTGTGCCCTAGGAGAAAAAAACAGAAAAGCTGCATTAAGAAAATCTATTTAAAATCATCAGAAAAATCTTGAAGCATCCAAGATAGGAAGGGCCAAATTTCTGGTGATGGGATGATGGCAGACAGCTGAAATGACATTCTCAAGTAGCTTTTTTCCCACAGGGGTATTTGCTGATCTGTACCTAAGGCATAAGACTTAGATTCTGAACTTTTCCTGGACAAAGGGCTTCTGCTAGGTACAGAGAAACCAACAGAGATACAAATATTCTCTGGGGTCTGAAATACAAAATTGTAGAATAAGGGCCAAAATCCTGATGAGAAGAGTGAATTAGAAAGCTCAGTCTGACAATCAGACTATCCATCTCCATACATATATAAAACTATGGAGTTTGCACAGCATCAGAAAGCCTCTGAAAGACACCAAATAGCATTTCTGCAAGCTCACCATGCCTAAGAGGAAAGGGTTAGAGACCAGATCCCTCTACTTTGAAGTCTGAGAGAAATGTCCTGCAAGTGGACTCATCAAAGATAGACAACACCTAACCAAACATGACAGACTAACAAAGAAATGTCTTCCAACAACCATTTTTGGAATAAAGAAATACATGCTGTAAGTTATATCCACAGAGGACTGGTTCAGCTCACATCTTGGTCCAATAAAGATTATCATGCATTTTAAAATTTAGTCAGGAGGATAAACATATGATGAGAATCCTAAGAAAGTTTATCTGTAACTGAGGAGTATTATTTTCTTGCCTAAGTTTAGATGACTCCCTAATTTGTAACAGCTATTATATAGGTTAATGTGAACTGGTCACATTGAACCCTAGTATAAAATGCTCCACAGCACCATTAACCTTAGAACAGCCCATATTTGGAAGAGCCCTCTTTTTCTTCCTATTGCAGAGGGCATTTATTTTCTTTCAGTGTAACCCCCTGTAAGGTTTATATTTAAACTGAAAATTTTTCAGTGGGCAGAAGAGTTGAGTCCACATTGAGGCAATGTTTGTTATTTTTTAGATTGTGTACAGTGTTTACCTTGTAGTTAATTCAATTAAATAAATGTTTATGAGTAAATTCTATGTATCAGAATACTTTCCATTTCAATAAAAATCATTTATATGATGCTGACCATTACCTTGTGCAAAACGATTCTGTAAATTGGTGGCTAAAGCTATCATTATTATTTCATAATTCATGCTTTTATTCTCTTCCACCCCTATTCCCTCTCTCTCTCACTCCTTTTGTGTGTGTCTCTGTGTGTCTGTGTGTGTGTGTATGTGTGTCTGTCTCTCTTTGTCTGAGTCTGCCACCTCTTCAAGGCAATTAACACCCAATTCCATGAATTTATACCAAAAACAATACAGTCTGCTAAGACAAACGTTATCATGAGATGATCACTGCATTGTGAAAACCAACCAGGAAAAGGCCAGATCCAGTTGGGTCACATAGGGAAAATGGTTTCAAAGCAAAAGTGAAACAAATTGCTCATTACCTCATTTTCCATGGTAAAATGGATAAAATGAAGCTCTTGCTTCAGTGGGGTTTTCTAGATGGGTGAAAATATCTCCCTGTGACACATTTTAACCAGAGAGATATTTTAGTTGTGGCTTTCTGTTGTATTTTTTGTGACAATTTAAGCACCAGAAATCAATAGCCTAGTGTCTTAGAGCAATTGCTGTAATTTTTTCTCTGTCTCTCTCTTAGAGATTGTTTTTAAAGATGATTCATAACTAGAAAAAGCACTACTTGAATTGTAGTCAATACTAACTAAGGAGATTATTTGCATTTAATCTCTATAAACTATATCTCATCACTTTAAGACCATTGATCTGTCAACAATCATTTTCTCTGGAATCTCAACTGTCTTCATAAACTTATAAAGTATACCTGTATACTACTCCCAGAAATATTTTGATCTGAAATCAGATGCCTTATCCATTAGGCCATGTGGCTGCAACATAACTCCCAGAAATATTTTGAAAAAAATATTATCCTGAAAGCATAAATGATACAATATTATTTATTAGCATAAAACTCTTGAGAAATGTTTTAAAATATTATATTTTAAAATATTTGAATGTTAGAGAATATTAAATACTATATCTTTTGCTTTGAAGACTTTTTATTGGCTTTTATGTTAAAATATAATATTGAAATAAAAATTTGACTTTTTTCTTGTTAGATTGTAATGTATATGTCATCAATTGGGAGGATATTTACTAAACTAAAAATCGTGTCCAGAGTGTCAAACTCCATCTTAAGTACTTCAGTTGTAGCATTTTCTAAACCATTTAGAGCAATCACAAATTAAATACAGCTTGTGTCTATTAAGTTTCTAAATACATGTATGATATATAGGTAACTAGGAAAAAAGAGACTTTGTTGCTATTTAATAGTATTAAATTTACAAGCTATTCCTCTGGCCTACATCTGTCTTCCACAACTTGTGTTTGTGGGAGCTGTCCTCATTTTATACTCATTGTAATTTACTTTGCCAGAATCCTTTCCTTCCACTCATTCTAGAATACTTTGATTCTCTTCTCATATATCTATAAAACCATCTATTCCTCCTATTATAGTTGTCTTCTAACCTCTAGGTCTCAACCTATAATTTCTTAAATGCTTCACTGTTACCTCACTACTGTTTTAGACCTTGGGTATTTCAAAAGCCACAAAAATAGCCCTTTCAGTGATTGTTACTCAACTCTATCACCACATCTCTTCCAAATATAGTATGTGAACTAAACTAAATCTTAAGGCTTTTCCTCTACCAGCTGACTGAATGGACCCCCTCCTGGCCAAGGGAATACCCTAAAACTGAATTGCCTGCCATGAGGAGGGAGGTCAGACATGCCTCATCATGCTCCTCTCCCTTCTTGTTGATATCCTTGGTAACATATTAACCGACCTAGGGCTATGCATTTCAAACCTGTAGGTCCTCAAATTATACAACAAATATTTAGCCAGTAGCTTGTCTCAGATTAAGTGACTTCCTTATCTAACTTAAAACATTCCAAGCCTTTAGGAAAAGCTTCATTTCTTTAATTACAAGTGAAAGAGTCTTTAAACTCACCTATAACCTAGAGGCTCCCCCGACCCCTGCTTTGAGATGTCCCATCTTTTGGGGCCAAACCAATGTATGCCTTCCATGTATTGACTTATTACTTTAGCTGTAATCCCTGTCTCCCTGAAATGTATAAAACCAAACTGTAGCCCAACCACAGCAAGTCTACTTGCTCAAAATTCTTGGATGTGGCTCCAGATCATGGTCCTCAAATTAGACTCAGAATAAACCTCTTTAAATTATTTTACAGAGTTTGGCTTCTTTTCTGTTGATAATAACTATTCAACCTTTGAAACTACTCACTCCTATGATAATTCACTAGTTCTTATCATTTCCTAAAATGTCACCTCCTTTATCAACTCAATTTTCAGTATTCAACTCTTTACTGACATCTCACTTTCAAGTCAACTTTCAAGTCATTCTTATATCATTGTACCTAAGGAAACCTCTTGCTTTATTAGGTCCCTTATCCCTTGATCTTAAGTTTTTTATTGTCACTACCTAATATCGTCATTTTGTACGTTTTCCAGCCTAAATGCTATGGGCAATTATTAGGAGAATTATTAAAATTACTTATTTGCATTGCTTCTTTTACACTTTTAACTAGTTCTACTTCTATGCTTGGCAAATCCATAACACTAGTTACATAAGCGTATTCAGGGCTGCAGGTGTGAGGCTGAACCTGTCTCAGTAAATAGCATACATACATAATAGTCTGATTCTTCTCACATTATCTTAACCGCTTACTACAATTTAACATGTTCAAAAATAATCATGAGATTTTTTTATCTTCTTCCCTTCCCAAGTTGTACTTCCGCTATCATTTTTTTCAACTCATTTAATGAAAACACCATCTTTCCAATTTTTCATACCAGAAAGTTTGACTTATCCCTTAATGTGCCCCTTTTTATCTTGTTCCAAATCACCAGACTCATTCACATAATGCTGGCTCAAATCATCAAAATCTGGAAAATTAAATAAAATAAAATAAGCATCCACTTTATTAGTTTGCTAGGGCTATTGTAACAAATACCACAGGCTGGGGAGTCTGAAATACCAGAAATTATTGTTTAATAACGCTGGAGGCCAGAAGTCCGAGATCAAATTGTAGCAGGGTAAGTTTTCTCTAAGATCTCTCCTTTGGTTTATAAATGACTGTCTTCTCCCTTTAACTTAATGTGTTCTTCCCTCAGCATGCGTCTATATTATCATTTCTTACTATAAGGACATCAATTGTATTGGATTATGATTCATGCTAGTGACTTCATTTCAACCTAACTACCTAATTATGGATCTCATTTCCAAAAATATTCATATTCTAAGGTGGTAAGATTGTGATGGTTAATTTTATGTTTCAACTGGACTGGGCTAAGGGAAGCCCAAATAGCTGGTAAAACATTATTTCTGGGTGTTTCTATGAGGGTATTGCTGAAAGAAGCAGACATTCGAATCAGTAGCTTGAGTAAAGAAGATTTACTCTGACCAATGTGACTGGGCACCATCTAGTCCCTTTAGGGCCAAGAACGAACAAAAAATGGAGGAAAGATACATTTTTCTCTCTTTCATTGAGTTGGGACACTTATGTTCTTCTGCCCTTGGAAATTGGAGTACTTGGTTTTGAGGCCTTCAAACTCCAGGACAAATGCAATGGACACTACAGTTTCAGATTTTTCAGACTCACATTGAATCACACCATCAGCTTTCCTGGTTCTCCAGCTTGCAGAGATCACATTGCAGGACTTTTCAGCCTCCATATTTGTGTGAGCCGATTCTCATAATAAATTTTCTCTTGTCTATGTACATCTACATGTGTATACAAATATATCTCATTGGTTCTCTTTCTTTGGAGAGCCCTGACACAGCCATAAAAAAAGTGAACTAATAACTCTTTTTCTTGTATCATCTTGTCTGCAGCTGGAGCCCATTCTTCTAAGTGAATACCACAAGAATGGAAAAACAAGCACCACACTTACTACCATTAAATTGGCACTAATTGATCAATGCTTATATGCACATATGGAAGTAACATTCAACAGGTGTCAGGCAGGTGAGAGGTTTGAGGAGGAAATGGGAAAATTCACTCCTAATGGGTGTGGCACATACTTTCTGGAGGATGACCCAGGTGGTGCAAAGGCAATTTATGTAACCAAAGTGTAGTCCCATAATATTCTGGAAAAAAAAAGGTTTTCAATTAACAACTGGCACTCAGCTTTCCTTCATTCCTTTGGTATCGTGGTTCTTATAGCCATGCCATTATGTCCCTTTTTCCCTCTTTATTCTTGATAGATAATTGCAGCATTTATAAATTTAAAGAAGTGACTCCTCCTTAATATTCACACAGAGATTTCTATTAAAAATATAGAATGAAAAAATGTCAGCAATATGGTATAATTAGATGCTCTTCACCATCCCTCCTCCCATTGACACACAGAGTAAACACCTACACAAGGCTCAATTCCCTTAGACATGTAGTCACCATCAAATTGGTTTTAAATGATAAACCCTTATGTGCACATATAGTAGTAACATTCATCAGGTGTCAGGTAGATGGGATGGGGGAGCGTGGGTTGGTATATACATACCTAATGGGTACAGTGTGCACTGTATTGAGGATGGACATGCTTGAAGCTCTCAGTTGGAGCAAGGGCAATATACATAACCTAAACATTTATACTCCCATAATATGCTGAAATAAAGAAATTTAAAAAGATAGCAAAGAAAAAATTTCCCTCTGAGAAAAACCCAAACTTTAAATGAAAGACTCCTACATACCAAGTGAATGAGAAAATACTCATATTAAAATACACAGGAAAAGGGGATATATACTTGTGCACAAATTGTATGCTGATCACAGTGCCTTATCATTAGAAAAAAAAAAAACCCAGCTGCTAACTTCTTCCTGAGAAGCAGCTAGTTTCTACCAAACACATAGTTTGTACCACTCCAATTGTTATAGTCCCTGACAGACGGCTTGGTTCTTAGATCATCTTTTCTGAGGAGCAGCAGGGACGGCACCAGAGTATTTCACTGAAGCACAAAGAACAAGCGAGGAGGGAGTTGAACTGCAGGACCACTCTCAACAGCTATAGACTACAGGATTAGTCCACCTTTCAACTTCTCCCTAAATAACATTTGGATACAAATTTTCCAGTGGTTCTGGCTTCAAACAAGCCTGCACCTGGGATCCTACATAGAAAAATATAGAATAAACGTTCTGAAGCCTAAATAGAAAGTATGACCCTTTTTTCACCTTCTTCCTCAGCTTGTTCCAATAATAAATCCCTGCAATCTCTCCCTGGAAGGAGGCTGGGAAACCTAGACATGCCTGAACAGAAGAGTGAGCATGCCCCACACCTTGTTCACTGCTTTGTAGAGATAAGCCTAGCCTAGAAAGCTCCTGGAAGGAGGATGTGAGATCTCTGTGAGTCTGAAAATAAGGGTGGGTACACACCGTGACTTCTTCAATGGCTTGCTCAAGTAATAATTCCAGGTTTGCAGATTCTTCCTACAAGCAGGTTGTGTGACTTTAGCAAGATTGAACAGGAGAGTAAAGAATCCCCATATGTCCCGCCTTGGTCTGTCCTAGTGAAAAATCTGGGTCCTCAGACTCTTTCTGGAAGTAGTTTCTACATACCTCAAGTAACCCCACTATTACTGCCCCCACCCAAGGGACTTCTCAATAAGTTCTGGGAGTTAATTGGGCTCTGCATTGCTGAGTATCTTAGACTATTGAGATCAAAAGGTGATTTTTAAACTTGCAAACATTCAGGGCTACCTTCCCATTTTGAAAGTAAGCAGTCTGAATAAGAGTACAGGCATCTTCCATGGATGATTTTTGTGGCATAGGAAAGAATTAAAGGAAGATAAACTTCAGCTCTATGCTTTTCTACAAGGAAAGAAGGAACTGTAGTATACATCTAACTCGCCAACTTTTTTGTTACATCCTGAGATTCTGGCTTCTATCTCACTCTTTTACCTGTTTCAAGGCAATTACATGACTTGGGACACCCTAATCTCCTGGGTGCCACTAAGAACAAAGATAGTGGGCTGGGTAAATACAAATAGTTGAGAGAAACATATAATCTCTGGCCAAGGTTTTTAGGAAGGAACATCTAGTACATGAGGCTGGTCTAACAATACAGGAAGGAGTGTTTCTTTTTGTTTGGTTTTGTTTTGTTTTTTTAATCTAATGCACAGAAACCAACACAGAGAGTCAAGGATATGAATAAATAAGAAAATATCTTCCTATTTGGAAGATATGATAAATCTCCAGAAACATGATAAATCTCCAGAAACCTACACTAATGAAATGCAGAGATGTGATTTATCTGAGAGAGAATTTAAATGAATGGGCATAAAAATGCTCACAGAGATCAGGAGACTAATGTATGGACAAATTGAGAATTTCAATAAAGAGATACAAACCATTAAAAGTACTCAGCAGAAAATATTGGTTGAAGAATACAATATCAGAACTCAAAATTCAATAGAGGCATTGAACAGCAGACTAGATGAATGGAAGAAAGAATTAGGGAACGTGAAGGAAATCAGTTACTAGAAACCGTTGAACCAAAGTTGCAAAAATAAAAAAAGAATGTAAAAGAGTTAGGACAGCTTTATCACCAACAAAAAGATGTGCATTTTTGTTATTCCTGAAGAAGAGAAGAAAAAGTTACAGAAAACATATATGAAGAAATAATGGCAGAACACTTCCTAAGTCTGTGATAGAAAATATAGTCCAGATCCAGGGACCTCAACAGATGCCAAATAGGATGACTCCCAAAGACCCACGCGAAGAAATATAAACCAATTATAAAATGTTAAAGACAAGACAAGAGAATCTTGAAAGCAGCAAGGGAAAAGTGACTTTTTACATACAAAGAGAAACTTTTATAAGATTACCAGGGGATTTTTCAGCAGAAATCTTGCATTACAGAAGGGAGTGAGATGATACATTCAAAAAGGTGGAAGAAAAAAATTTCAACCAAAAATACTGAAGCCAGCAATTCTACCCTTCAAAATGAAGGGGAGATAAAAATTTTCTCAGATAAACAAAAGATAAGGGAACTTATGACCATGAAATTTGCCTTAACAAAAATGTTGCAGGGTGCTTTAAGCTGAAAGCAAATGTTTTTAATAACTTGAAAATATACGAAAGTATAAAACTCATTGCTAAAACTAAGTACACAGTCAAACTTAAAATCCTCTATTACAGTAACATGGATATTAATGCTCATATGGAAGCCAATATTATCTATAGTATGCAGGCCAAAATACAAAACTATTTTAAAAACTATAGTTACAATGTTTTGTTGTTGGATACAAATTTTAAAACAAATGTAAATTGTGACATCAAAAACATAAAATGGGTGTGAGAAAAATAAAATTGTAGAGTTTGTACAAATGATCAAAGCTTTTATCAGCTTACACTAGCATTTTATAACTATAAGTGGTTTATGTAAGCCTTATAGTAACTATAAAAACTGCAAAAACCCTTAAAAGATATACAAAAAAATAAAAAGAAAATATTCAAAACATACCACTATAGAACAATCATCAAATCATAAAAGAAAACAGCAAGAGAGGAAGAGAGGAACAGAGAATCTATGAATCAACCAGGAAACAAATAACAAATGACAATAGTAAGTCTTTACCTGTAAATAATTACTTTGAATGAAAATGGATTATATTCTACAATCAAAAGACACCCAGGGGCTGAATGGGTAAAACAAATAAACAAACAAAAACCAAACTCAAATATATGCTGCCCACCAGAAACTCATTTCACCTTTAAGAACATGCATAGACTGAAAATGAATGGGTAAAAAAGATATTTCATACAAAAAAATAAAAACCAAAAGAGAGTAGAAGTAACTATATTTATCTTACACAAAATTTGCTTTAGGTAAAACAAAACAAAACACAAGTGTATAATAAGACTAAGAAAATCATTACATAATGATAAAGGGGTCAATTTATCAAAATAATATAACAATAGAAAACATACATGCATCCAAAATTGGAACACATATTAAGCAAATATTAGAAGGGAGAGATAGACTGCAATGTAATAATAATAGCTTAAATATGTCATTTTCAACAATGGACAGATTATGTGTGGACAGAAAATCAATACAGAAACGTTGGACCTGAACTATATTTTAAACCAAATGGAATTAAAAAACATATTCTGACCATTCTTCCCAACAGAAACAGAATGTACATTCTTCCCTAGAGCACACAGAACATTTCTCAGGATAGATCATAGTTAGACCACACAACAAATCTTAAAAATTTTAAGAAAACTGAAATCATATCAAATATCTTTTCAAATCACAATGGTATGAAAGTAGAAATCAATAGCAGTGAGAATCACAGAAAATTCTCGATATGTGGAAAATACATGATTTAGATCAATCAATGATTCAATGAAAAAAATTTAAATGGTAAATAAGACTTTTATTTGTCTTCTTTTATTTTTATTATTTCTTTGTAAGTCTAGCTAAACATTTGTCAATTTTTTCTCAAAAAATCACAACTTCTCCTAAAAATGAGACTGTGTCTTAAAGATGTTTCAGCTATAATCCATTGCTATTATTTTGGAATTCTGTTGGTATGGCGGTAAGATGTAGGGAGGGAGGAGTGTTCTATAATCTTCTTATTATATCTCATTATTTTAGTGGACCTGAATCTGTGTGTTGTGACCTTCTCAAGTGTTTCCAGTGCTATAAAAATGTTTTTCTCCCATAGTTGAGACAGTAAAATTAAAAAGGCTGAATTGGGAGTAACGTTCTTCTTCCTCTGGAGATAAGTCTTTGGAATAATTTTTTGTTGTTGTTCTGGAGAGTGGGTCTTTGTTAGCTTGCATGATGTGTGTATATTTCACCATTGTTACCATTTTATTTCCCTTGCTAGAGCCATGAGGGTAATCTCTCTCAAATACTGACCATAAAACTTAGGTTCTTGAAGTTAAAATTATTAAATTTTGAGGACTTCCTGAGACAGACTCTTCCAGGGTTTTCTTAGTCTCATTCTAGTACACACTTAGCCTCTAGTAATGTATCTAAGTGTTCTTACCAATGACTGCTGCTCTAGATAAGCAGAAAAGCTGTGATTTCTATGTCTCCAGATTTGGGGGAAGGCACCATGAGGTGTTACATTTTTCTCACTGTTGCAGTTCTCTAATGGTTCCTAGAAAAGTCACTGAATATCATTAAACATCAGTTTTTTCAGCTTTTTGTAGTTGTCTTTCATGTTCACTATTTTATTACTATGTATTATTATTTCAGCATGTGTTACTGTTTCTGCATGACTCTTTTTTTGTTCTAGTTCAGTATATTACGGGGCTACGGTTTGTCTTTACGGTTGCGGTTATGTATATTGCCTTTGCCCCACCTGAGTCAGAGCTTCAAGTGTATCCATCCCCCAGATGGTGCACACTGCACCCATTAGGTGTGAATATATCCATGCCCCTCTCCCTCCCAACTGCCCATCAATCAGGATATGTTGATCTTTTCAGAAACATTTATTTTAATTTTTATTATCCTATATCTATATTCTGTTTCATGGATTTTGCTCTTTTATTTATTATTTTCTCTATTCTACTTTATTTTGATATAATTGACCTTTCCTTAAGTATATGTGGGAAGCTTATGTTATTACTTTTCAACATTTTTATTGAAAATGTATTATTTAATGAAATTAAAATTCTTACAACTGATTTCTGAAAATCAAATAAATTTTGTTACTTTATAAATTTGCTCAAATGCTTTTTAATTTTCACTGTCATCATTTGAATTATCATTTAGAGTGTCACTTCATTTTCAAAGTTTTGAACAATTTCTAATTAACTTTTTGTTATTGAGATATTTCTTCTTGATTGAGATATCATTTAATTTTAAAGCCATCTGAGAACTATAGAAAACATATCTTCTAAATGTATTGAAATATTCTTTATGACTCAGGATATTATTTATTTTGGTAAATGACACACAGGCCTTTGATAAGCATTTGCATACTCTATACTTCAATGAAGTCTATTGTTTACTGGTATTGTTGAATATATGTTCTGATTTAAAGAAAACATTTTTTCTATCCTTTAATGAATGAGATATTTAAAAATACCAAAATATAGATGTAGATTTGACTCTATTTTCAATTCTAATGTAGTTTCTTTTTGTACATCATTATTATATTTATAACAACTATATTATTGATTGCACACACTTAAAATTGGTATACATGCTTAATGAAATGATCCTTTTATAATTATAATCTTTATCTCTCATGTTCCTTTTTGCTTTAAGGTTTACTTTATCTCATATGAACATAGCTACAGTAGCTCTTTCATATGTTTGAAAGGTGTAATCTTTCCCTACTTTTACATTCTCTGTTCTTACGTTTAAAGATTGTTTTTGAAAAATAACATAAGTAGTCTTTACACTTTATTTAGATTTACTGTCTTTATTTAGTTGGTGTGTACAGAGCTTTATATAGAAAGTAATTACAGCTATAATTGAATATAAAGCAGTGATGTGCTAGTAAGCGTTTAACAAGGGGATCTTATTTAAGTCACAGATGAAGAAACAATGAATATTTTCCTTGACCTGAGACCCTATGTTCCAACTATATGTTGTTTACCTTTACCATCATTGCTTTTTCTCAAGTATCTGGGAACAAGAAATTGAAATTTGTCAACTCTTCTCTTCTCTTCTCATTTTGAGGTCTCCTTAGTGAATCCTCTTTCTCATTCTTCATCATGAAAATTTTTTGTGAAAGCTTTGCAAAGCACCAGGGCCCATGGAGAACTCTTATCCTCATAATTCACTCTGTGTTAAGGGAAAAATTTCATAGGACTTGAGCCTAATATTTTGTTGGATCATTTCTTAATTCTGGCTGCTATAATGCATTACAACATACTGGGTGGCTTAAGCAACAAACATTTATTTCTCACAATTCTGGATGCTGGAAGTCCAAGATCAAGGGACAGGCAAAAGCATTGCCTGGTGAGGGTCCACCTTCTGGTTTGTCATTTTCTCATAGTGTGCTCACGTGGTTGACAACAGAGAAACAGGAAAAAACTCTCTCATGTCACTTTTATAAGGACAGTAACCAATGCTTATAGCCTAATTACTGTGCAAACTCCCCATGTTCAAATGCCATCACATTGGAGATTAAGGTTTCAACATATGAATTTTGGAACAGAAACAAACATTCATTCCATAGCAGATCAGAATTCCTTCATACCTTGAACTGAGTTACTTTTGTATATTTTGTTTTTACTGAGTACTCCCATCATTATCAATTTTTTTATTGCCTTACTGAGGTAGGTATACATTACTAGTTATATATTCGTCTTTGCTGATTGAGTCCCCACATATTGGTTGGGGCAAGCAAGTATTTACTTTTTTTTAACCCAATTTCTTTATAAAATTAAGTAGAAATAGAAGAGATTTAATTTTTGTCAGCTTGAACTTAGACAAAATGAGGGTGTTCAAATTTGGCCTTTCATATACAGTTCAAAATTAGTTTGATCCACTCTTCGTGTTGCACATACTTTTAACAATAATATAATTTTATGATCAAGGAATCTAGAAACAACATGTAATATATAACTGTCATTCTCTAAGAAGACTAGTTTATTTTTTAGATTTGTCATCATATATAACCCATAAAACACCTTCTATAATTTTTCCTTCTTATTCTCTTGGAAACCATTTTACCTCTGTGGAAAGTAATATGGAAATACCTCAAAGACATACAAGTAGAACTACCATTTGATCCATCAATCCCATTATTGGGCATCTACACAAAAGACATTCTATAAAAAATACATGTACATTAGAATGTTTATAGCAGCACAATGTACAATCATAAAGATGTGGAAACAACCCATTTTAGAAATTCTTTCACAAGCTGCACTAAGTAGTCAGTAAACCACAGGACTGGCTCCATGGCCAGAATGATAGTAGTGTACAGTGATTAAGAAAATAAATATTATGCTTCAGTTTTCTGAATACCTATCATGAGTCTATTCTCTATTTTTACGTGAACTTGTACAAATTGAAATTTCTGTACTTAAGTTTTCAGAAATCTTATAAATATCACATTTAAAACAGATATAATATTTGCATATTTTTCTTTAATTATATTTATATCTTACATATAAATGTAAAAAATTCACTCCCTTAACACAGAGCGAATTATGAGGATAAGAGTTCTCCATGGGCCCCGGTGCTTTGCTTTCACAAAGAATTTTCATGATGAAGAATGGGAAGGAGGATTCACTAAGGAGACCTCAAAATGAGAAGAGAAGAGTTGACAAATTTCAATTTCTTGTTCCCAGATACTTGAGGAAAAGCAATAATGGTAAAGATAAACAACATTTACATGTAAAATATAATGAAATTTAAACAGTGAATATTTATAAAAATTTAATTTTTATAAGGTTTCCTAAGTCAAGATGTATATTAACTTTATCTCTTATTATGTATATTTTTCATTTGCAAAACAATATTTTCAACTCTGTCTCTGAAGATTTTGAAGCATTGACAAAATTATTAGTGCCCTGTACATACCAGGAACTCTGATTTTAAATTAAATTTTTCATGTTCAATTCAGTTGTAGCTGAAAAAAAATCTAAGCAAACACATACATTTACATGACTTAAAATAACCTTGAGTTTTCATTAATAACATTAAATTTAAAGTACTTTTAGAATTTATCTGGAAATTTTATAGAAACATTTTTGCCTTTATCATATTCAATAAAAGATAAGCTACAACAGGTAGTCAGATCTTTTACTTAAATTTTTCTTTCTCTGCGTAGGAACCGCAAGTACTTTCTATTTAGAAAAAGGACTCAATACTGGAAATCTATCAATTATATTGGATAAAGGTTTGATATAGTTTAGATATTTGTCCCCTAAAACTCTCATATTAAAGTTTGATCCCCAGTGTTGGAGGCAGGGCCTAGTGGGAGGTTTAAGTCATGGGGTTAGTGCCCTCATGAATGGCTTGGTGCTTTCCCCATGGTAATTAGTGAGTTCTTCTTTTATTGGTTCATACCAGAGCTGGTTGCTTGAAAGAGCCTAGCACCTCCTCCTCTCTCTCTTCTTGGTCCCTCTATCATCATGCCTGTTTCCCCTTTGCCTTCCACCACAAGTGAAATCTTCCTGAGGACCCTCACCAGAAGCAGACGCTGTTACCATACTTCTAGTACAGCCTGCAGAGCCATGAGCCAAATAAACCTCTTTTCTTTATACATTACCCAGTATAAGGCATTCATTTATAGAAACACAAATAGACTAACACAAGTTAGCACAGAATAACAAATAGAAAACTGTGCCTAGTTGTAAACTATAATAAATAAAAATTTTCATAGTACACAGCCAAAATTCAACTTACTTATGTGTACTAAATAGGACCAGAGAATTAGTATGACAAATTGCATGAAGGAGCATATTTACAAGCTCAGTAAATATACGTGAAATGAAACTATATTAGAAGTGAAATTGTAAATTAACATCCTTATATAGTGATATTTGGAAAAAATGAGTGAGAGAGTGAATGACCAAGAGTGAGACAGAACCCTTACTCATTTTATGTTGGGAAAGAAAGAGAAACTATAAAGAGAATATCTGACTATAATGATTTAGAGAAAAGCCATAATGTAAAATAATTCATATATATGTACACACATAAATGTATACTGTAGACACCAAAAAGAATCAAATTTCCATAAATAATGTATTGAGCAATGGATATTAAAAATTCAACTTTTTCCTACAATTTATATCAACAATTTGATAAACTATTTTAAGTGCAATGATGGAGGCATTTCTCACAATGTACTTTTATATTTGTACTTCACTGAAACTTCATATTTCTGGAAATGTGTGGGTTGGTCTCAAAAGAATAGTCTTGAGTTAATTATGTTGAAATGATACCTGTAAAAAACTTTTAAGACAGATTTAGGTTAATGTAAAAAAAGACACTGAATATTCATGAAAGCAATTTCATGTCTTATTTCTAACTAAAATGATATGATATAAGCAGTTGTTATAAATAAGAATAAAACAAATAATTTTGTATATTTTTATTTTCTCATGCATAAAATAAAACAAATGACCCTACTATGCTAAGTTAAGCAGTTTCCTTTTCTTTCTTAAACTACATTTTCTGAACAACCTTAAATAAAATATGAAAATATAAAAACACAATAAATATCGTCATATTTACCAATAGAATACTAGTGATTAAAAAATGGAATAATGTTAAAAATAACTACACACATACACACAAGCATGCAAACATGTAAAAATGTAGCTATTTACTTATGTTTCCATACACACATATATCTTACAACATTTCTTCATATTTTATAGAAATATCCAGAAGTTTTAAATTTCAAAAATTAATCAATTTATGAAAAATGACAAATGTAAAATCAAGTATGATTCAGAGATGTTAGAGAGATAGAACTCTCTGTAGTATTTTTGTAGGATGCTGCATTGAAAAAGGAGTGGGGTAATGGCAAGCAAAAATGCCACACATTATTTTACCATTTTTGAGTGAGGTATTTTCTTGTGTAGGTGTTCATGTGATTGCTGCAGCTTCTTAGCTTGTTACTAGAGTGCTCACAATGCTATTTTGGTATGTATGTTGTTTACTCAGTGTTTCTGTCAGGGAATATGCTATCTTGTTAATGTCACCTACTTTAGAAAGTATTTTAATCTACAATAATACCAGAAAAAAATAAAAATAAATTTTTAGCAGCACATGAAGTTATGAAGAAAAACTTACCACAAAGCAGAAAGCATATATAAATGAAATGAAATAAGAGAATACATTGTTAAGACAGTTGGGAGTCCTAAAATAGAATGAGGGAAATGGGAAGTGGCATATATCAGGATAGATAAACAATTACATACATGAAAGCAACAATGTATTCAACAAAAAGAAGAAATAAGTGATTTGTAGGAGGATTTCAGAGTTGCACAGTGCTGTGAGAGTTCTTATATTTGAGAGAGTTTGATTTATATATTTGGTTGTATGTGTGTGTGTGTGTGTGTGTACGTGTATAAGTAGAATATCCGAGAATCTCAGCAAAGAGCTAAAAGGATAAACCCAAAAGGAATTGAGCACTAGGTTTATCATAGAGGAAGGCTCTCCCAGAATATTTTGGCTTCTTAGTTTATACCCCAGACAGTCCACATTTTAAGAGAAATGTTATTCTAGCCCTGTAGTTAAAGCATCTCCAGACTCACTAAAAATAAAAATAAAAGCAATCTTCAGAAGGATCAACTTTATCCTTTTAGTAAATTAACTGCCTGACACTAAAAATAAAATATACTCAGAACACACTCAATATTCCTTAGACAAAGACCCCATGATCCAGAATTTCTACTATTTCCTAAAGTCCAAATATGTGCAGAACACAATTACCATTTACTAGAGGTGGTGAGAAGCAGAAAAATATGAGTTATAATTAGAAGATAAAATTGTTAATAAAAGCCAACTCTAAGATTACATGGTTATTGTGGGCTTTGGATGTGCCTATTAAAAATATGCTCAAGGATTTAAAGAAAAATATGATTATTTTAATGAATTATTGTATGGGAAATCTTAAAATATTAAACTATAAAAATAAGGAAATAAAATTTTAGAACTGAAAAGCACAATACTTGGAATGAAATCTACAATAGGAATTAACATTAGATTTAAAATGGAAGAAGAAACATTCAGATTGTTTGGGATGGATCAGTAGAAATTATGCAATCTAAATATCAAGAGAAGGAATATTTACAAAAATAAATAGGCCTCAGTGACCCCCATTGGATAGTATCAAGTCATCACATCTGCATAAAATTTAATCCTCAGAAATTGAGCGGAAAAAAGTGCAAAAATATATTTGAGGATATTTCACTAAATGATTTACATATTTGATGTGTGTATACATACACACACACACATATATAAACTTAGTATATCCAAGAATCTCAGTAAAGAGCTAAGACAATATCTAAAAAGAAGTGTACACTAGGTACATCATAGTCAACATTTTGAAAATCAGATATAGGGATAAAAGCTTGAAAGAATCAAGAGGAAAATGATGTACATAGAGTGGAAGAATGACAGTAAAGTAGCTTATTCATCATGAAAAACAATAAAGTCCATTCTGGGTCCCTAACAAAAAGAACAAAACTGGAGGAATCACATTACCTGACTTCAAGTTATATGATAGAGTTGTACTAACCAAAACAGCATAGTACAGGTATACAAACACATAGACCTATGAAACAGAATAGAGAACCCAGAAATAAATCCACACAGCTATAGTGAACTTATCTTTGACAAAGATGCCAAGAACATACAGAGAGGAAAGACAGTTTTTTTCTATAAATGGTGCTGGGAAAACTGGATATCCATATACAGAAGAATAAAACTAGACCCTTATCTCTTACTGTATATGAAAATCTAATTAAACTGGATTAAAGGCTATAATCTGAGACCTCAAACAATGAAACTACTAAAAGAAAACATTGGGTAAATTCTTTAGGACATTGGTCTGGGGAAGGACTTCTTGAGTAATACCCCCAAAGCACAGACAACAAGAGCCAAATTGGACAAATGGGATCACATCAAGCTAAAAAGCTACTGCACAAAAAAGGAAACAATCATAGAAAGAGAAAACACATAGAATGGAAGAAAATATTTGTAAACTGACAATCTGACAAGGGATTATTAACTAGAATATATAAGGAGCTCCAAGAACTCAATAGGAAAAAAAAAAATCAAATAATCTGATAAAAAAATGGGCAGAAGATCTGAATAGAAATTTCTCAAAAGAGGATATACAAATGACTAAAAGGTATATGATAAAATGTTCAACATCATTTGTCATCACAAAAATGCAATTCAAAATTACAATGAGATATTTTCTCACCCCAGTTAAAATGTCCTTTATCAAAAGGACAGACTAAAGCAAATACTGACTAGGATGTGGAGAAAAGAAAGCTCTCATACACTTTGAGTGGGAATTTAAATTAAATTAGTCAAAACCACTATGGAGAGTAGTATAGAGGTTCCTCAAAAAAATAAAAATTAAATACCATATGACACAGAAATCCCACTTCTGGGTATGTATCCAAAGGAGAGGAATTCAGTATATCAAAAAGATATTTGCCCTCCCATGTTTATTGCAGTATTATTCACAATAGCCAAGAGGTTGAATTAACCTAAGTGTCCATCAATGGATGAATAGATAAAGAAATGGTGGTATATATACATTATAGAATATTATATAACCACAAAAAATAATGAAATCCTGATATTTGTACCAACATGTATGGAACTGACGAATATCATGTTAAGTGAAATAGACCAAGCACAGAAAGACAAATCTCACATGTTATCATGCATATGTGGAAGCCAAATATTTAAAACAACTGATCTCATGGAGACAGAGAGTAGAATGATGGTTATCAGAGTATAGGAATGGTAACCGGGAAGAAGGGAATAAGTGGGAATGCTTAATGTGTGCAAAAATATAGTTAGAAATTGGATAAAATGAATAGTATTTGCTAGCACAACAAAGTGACTATAATAAAAAATAAGTAGGGTATACTTTAAAATAACTAAAATAGTAGAATTGAAATGCTCATAACACAAATGATAAATATCTAAAGTGAGGGATACCCCAATTATGTGATTTGATTAATTACATTGTATGCCTGTATCAAAACATCACATGTGTCCTATAAAAATATACAACACTTAGCACTCTGGGAGGCTGAGACAGGATGATTGCTTGAGGTCAGGAGTTCAAAACCAGCCTGAGCAAGAATGAGACCTTGTCTCTATTAAAAATAAATAAATAAATAAATAGCCAAGTGTGGTGGGTAGCCCCAGCTACTTGGGAGGCTAAGGCAAGAAGATCGTTTGAGCTCAGGAGTTTGAAGTTGCTGTGGGCTAGGCTGACATCATGGCACTCTAGCTGGGACAACATAGTAAGATTTTGTCTCAAAATAAAAAAAAGTACAACTATTACATAGCCATAATAATTAAAAACAAAAAAAAGGAAAAAAATGGACAGAAAAATATAGCAATATATTTGCATTTATGAAATAAAAGTCAACCTAGAAATCTTATGTTTAGAAAAAATATCATTTATAAATAAAGATTGAGTAAAAAAATCACAAAAATAATAATAGAATATGTTTATTGGTAGCAGACCTGCATAGAGGAAATATAAAGGAAGTCTCTGACTCTTAGGAACATTGACACCAAATGGAAACTCAAATCCACAAAAATGACTCAAGATCAGTAATAGTGAACATTATTGCAATGCTAGCAAATATTTTGGTAAATATAAACTACTGTTTTTTGGAAAACAGTATGGAGATTCCTCAAAAAGCTAAAAATAGACATACAATTCATTGAATCAAGCAATCCACTACTGGGTATCTACCCAAAGGAAAATAAATCATTTTATCAAAAAGACATCTGCATTCAAATATTTATTGCAACACAGTTCACATTTGCAAAGTTTAAAGTCAACCTATGTGCCCATCAATATATAAGTGGATAAAGAAAACGTAAAAGGAATGAAATAATGTCATTTGCAGCAACTTGGATGCAACTGGAGACCATTAGCCTAAGTGAAGTATCTCAGGAAGGGAAAAACAAACACCACATAGACTCACTAATAAGTGGGAGCAAAACTATAGGTGTAGATGGACACAAAAAGATCTAGGGCACATTGAAAACTAAAAAGTGGGGAGGGTGGGAGCAGGGTGAGTGATAAAAACTTACCTATTGGGTACAATAAACACTGTCTTGGTGGGAGGCACACTGAAAACCTTGACTTCAGCATTATAGAGTGTATCCATGTAACAAAAAAATTGGAACCCCTTAATATTTTGAAATTAAAAAATTAAAATGAAGTACTATTTTTATTACTCTTTTACTTCCTCTAAGAACATGACTATGTAAAACAGAACTGATAACACTATATTATTGAAGTTATATGCACTTGTAATATTTATGAAAACAATTGCAACTATAAGAGAGAATGGAAAATGGCAGTAAATAGTCCCTAGGCTTCTGTATTGCATATAATATGATCCAATATTAACTTAAAGCAGGTTTTAATAAGTTAAAAATACATATAGAAACTCCTAGAGAAAAAATAAGCACGATTTAATGCAAAGGAGTATAGGTGAAAAGCCAAGGAAGGAGTTAGGTTTAAGCCACACAATTCTATTTCTGGAAAACAAAGTGGGTTTCAGATTCTCTCATTGTCACTGATGGTCTCATGCTGGCTGAATCTCTTCTATTTCTAATCAGCGTCTTCTATTTCTAGTCAACATGGTAGATGATAAAAAATGTGATGAATCACAGAATTGACACTCATACCACTGAATGAACTGAATCATTTATACGTGACTAACTACACTCAGCCAGGTAAAGCAAATATATTAAGTGACTGAAAGGAGAAAAGAAAGAAATACTTGTGAAGATAGCTAAGGGCTAACCTTGTCCCAATCTCACACATACCAAAAAAAGTTATAATCCTCTGTTTAAAATTTTATCATTTGTGTTAAACATAATACTTGACCTCCAAATATATTAGGTCCAAGTACCTGTAATGTGTAAATTACTTTATTTTTAAAAATGTATCTTTGCAGATGTGAATAAATGAAGATGTTAATATTGAGAGATCACTTGGATTTCCTGGGTGTGTACTAAATGTGATCACAAGTGGAGGAAGATTAAAAAGCACTCCATGGTGGATCAGGGAGGCAGAGATTTAAATGATGTGACCACAACCAAGGAATGGAGGCAGCCACTAAAAGTTGGAAGAGGCAAGGAATTAATTCTCCCTTAGGGCCTCCTGAGATAAGGTAGCCCTGCTAACACGACACTTTTATTTCAGCCCAATGAAAATGATTTTGGAATTTTGTCCTCTAGAACTGTGCAATTATAAATTTTTATTGTTTTAAGTCACCATGTTTGTGGTAAATTGTTGCAGAAGTCACAGGAAACTAATACATCATTTTTTTCTAAAATATCTTGCTAATTAACCTCTCTCCACAACTTTACCAAAATACGGCATACTGCATTTAATTAGATTTTGAAATATTAAATGCCTTCCATTAAATTTGCATTTCATAATATTGAAAAACTTTACTTAGATCAACACATAATAATAGTAAATATTTATAGGGTCTATAGTGATGTTGCAATATGTATAATGTATAGTGATTGGATCAGAGTAATTAGTATATCCATCATCTCAAACATTTACCATTTCTTTGTGTTGGGAACATTCAATATCCTCCTTCTAGCTATTTGAAAACCTATAACATATTGTTGTTAACTATAGTCATCTTACAGTGCTACAGAACACTACAACTTACGATGATACTTTATGATCTTGTTTAACCCCTAATGTAACTTTTTCTTATTCGCTTGTATTCCAGTGACATTTATTTCAAGAAACTTGATTTCCACATTCAGATCACTCTGATGAAAGGAAGCCAAGATATAAATGAATATATAATTTATATGCAACTAGCAAGTGAATTAACATTTTTTCAGGAAAAATCTTGTTCAACTTTAGTATTTTCTGATAAATCATGACAGTTACAAAACGACTTATTTATGAATATATTTTATTGATGAAGGCAGGAACTAAATACCCTAAAGCTTTCTGCTAGAACAATCAATGTGACAGAAAATGACACAGTCGTAATTTTAAGAGTTAAATGTGTTTGTTAATTTTTAAGCAGCACACTTCTGCTTCTATATTTCTGTAACAAAGTCATCTATTACATGATTCATCTATAATGGAATGTTAGCCAAATAGCTTTGTATTTAATGTGAGATGCATACGGAAATTGGGAGTAATAGGTTTCCAAAGCTGAATAACCACTTTCACTTCACATTTTTATACATTGAAAATATACACTTGTTTAGTTTGTATATATTTTTGCTTGTATGTGCATATATAAATTAACTTATGGATTTTATTATCTATTGAGGCATAATTTATGCATAGTAAAATGTATCCATTTTAATGTGCAGTTTCATGAATTTTGACATGTGTGTATGGCCAGTTTATCATCATGACAATTAAGATATATTAAGAGAACATTTCCATAACACCAAAGATATCTCTTATTTTACCGTGTAGACAATCTCTTCTGTTTTTCCCCATCCCTAGACAATATGTGTTGTGCTTTCTGACATGGCAAATTATATATCCTTATACTCACATTCCCTAGGCATTACATTATGCATCAAATAAATATTTCTGATTTCTTGTGTACTGTATGATAGATGTGAGTCCCCTCCTCCTTGTTGGGTGTATTGGTAAGTTATTTTACTTTATTGATGAAGCTCCATTTTGTGGATACATCGTAGTGTGTTTTCTATTCATTGGTGGAAGGATATGTAGTTAGTGTCCAGTTTTTAGCTAGAACACTATGTAATGGACATTCTTCAGCAAGACTTCATCTGTATGCATGTTTTACCTTTTCTGGGTTAAATATCTAATAATTAATCTGTTGGGTCACTTGACAAATCTATGTTTAATATTATGAGAGACTGCCAAACTCTTTCCCAAATTACTTTTACCATTTGACATTTTCACTAGCAACAAATAAAGTGCTGGGGTTTTTCCATATACTTTCCAAAAGTGAATATTGTCAGTCTTTCTAATTTTGGGTATTGCAGTGGATATGTAGTAATTTTCCATTTTTGGTTTCATTTTTATTTCTGTAATAATTGAAGATGTTGAGGTATTTTCATAGGCTTAATATCAATTTCTATATCTTCTTGTTTGTAGTGTGTCCTCGAATCTTTGTCCATTATTAATGAATTTGACTTATTATTATTATTATTATTGATCTACAAGAATTCTTTTTACATTAAATATGTAAGTTCTTGGTCAGAAACATGTTGGTAATTTTTCTCCTAGCATATTGTTTGATTTATATTTTATAAAAGTGTCTTTCAAAGATACTTTTTAAAAAATTTATGATTTATATATTTTGTCCTATCTTGGAAATTTTGCTTAGTCCAATGTCATAAGATTTTCTTTCATCTTTTCCTATATAGATTTTTATATTTTAGCTTTTATGCTAATGTCATAATACATCTTAAATTAATTTTCATATGTCTGATCTGAAGTAATAGCCAAGCTTTTTAAAAAAAATATGGTTCTATTTGTTTTACTATAAAATATTTTTGTCCACATTTTATAAATCAATTTATTATATATTTATTAGTCTAATTTTAAACTCTCTATTCTGTTCTATTAATTTCTATATTTGTTTTCCTATTATTATATTTTATTGTTATGATTTCAATAGCATTATAGCATCATGTGGTAAAAATCTTGCAACTATGTCTTCTATTACAAATTGTTTATGCTATTTTAGGTCCTTCATTTATCTTCCTGATTTTAAATCCATCTTGTCCATTTCTACAAAATAGCCTACCAGGATTTTGATTGGGATCATATTGAGTCTATAGAATCATTGAGGAGTAAATGACATTAACAATATCGATTCCTCCAATCATAAGCATAGTATACCCCAGATTAACTATTCCTATGCACGCTTTTTATTCTTAAAAGTTAATACATTGTCCCCATTTTGTTAAATCTGTCTCTAAGAATTCATGATTGTGATGCTATTTTTTTCTTCCTTTTATTTCATCATATTATGGGGATACAAATATTGTTAGGGCTACAATATTGCCCCTGTCCCCCTCCGTCCCCCCAATATGCCAGAGATTCAAACGTGTCCATTCCCCAGGTGATGTGCACCACACACGTTATGTGAGTATACACCCCCTCCTCCTCCCCTCTCCTGCCTGCCCACCACCTGATAAAAAGTTTTTTTTCTTTTTTGTTTGTTTGTTTGACATTTTGGTTACATTGTATATCTTTGCCTCTCCCTAAGAAGGGTTAGAGTTATGATGCTATTGTAAGATTTATCTTTAAAATTTTATGTTCCAATTGTTGCTGAAATATAAAAATGTCATTTTTTGCCTTGTGTTTTTTAAACAATCTTTTAAAATTTATCTTTATTTCTGGTAGCTTTTTAATAGTTATTTTTGAATTTTATACATGCAAAATTATGTGCTTTGAAGATAAAAAGAAATTCCATTCACTATTTTCAATTTGAATGTTTTCTTTCCTTTTTTATTGGCAGAATTTAAATTTTTTTACTTCTTTGAACTTACTAACATTTGGAGGTAAATGTAATGATAATACAATCATATTTAATAATAACCTCCAAAAAGCTGTATTTATAAAATGTTTTTTGAAGTAATGAATTTATTTCATTATTCTTAATGATAAACCTTGTCATAGGTGTGGAATGCCTTTGAAATATTAAAAATAATATTATAATGAAATATACTTTTATAAATAACCATACAAACACATATTGGAAGTATGAGCTTGAATTGTTTTTTGCTCTTATTTTGTCCTTTTAAATAAACAGAAGTGTGCAATAAAATATAAAGTTTTAGTTATGCAAGAAGAATAAGTCAAAGTACCTGTAGTTTACAATACTGTATTATATATACTTAAAAATTTGCTAAGATGGTTGATCTTACATTCAGTGTTTTTATTATAATAGTACCGATATAATTAAGAGATTGCGAGAAAACTTTTGAGGTAATGGATATATCTGTGGCATAAATTGTGGTGATGACTTCATATGTTTATATTTATCTCCAATTTATCAAGTTGTATACATTAAATATGTACAGTTTTTGTATGCCAATTATACCTAATGAACTAACTTTTTAAAATGTGGTAATCACTGTCCTGAATTATATTATGCAACAAGCTAGAAGTCTCTGTATCAACACTCTTTTTTTTTTAGCCTTTTCATACAGTGTGCTGAAATCTATTATTATTCTGTGTCTTTTCATTTATAAATTTGGTACTTACATCTGACAGTTAGTAAGGAAATATCAGTAAAACTTCTTTTTCATTGTTTTCCTCCAAAAAGGTCCCTTTAGAAAATAAAGGAACAGAAATAGGTAGATAATAAGTAGGTAATATATGAGAATTGATGACTGGGCAGTAGATATAGTCTCTCTGCAACAGTAGCTTATACTGATCAGTGCACATTGTCTTCTGGGGCAGCACACAGGTATATAGCAATAATGTATTTTCAACTAAGTGAAAGTTTGCCCAGGTTTTCTACTGTGAGATTTTTAAATAATATATGAGAGAAAATATCAGCTCAAAGGCTAGCATGATTAAAGACTGAGACACAACAATAAGGTCATTTGGAAAAATCTTGATCTCTTGCCCCATATTGCTACCTGACATCATTAGGCAGATGCACTTACTGGAAATTATCAGGAACCAAGAGTTGAGGTTACTGCAATATGATATGGTGCAAAATTGACCTCAAGTAACAGGTTGTGGCTGCAGGAACATTAGCTCTTCCCAAGATATGGACAGGGCTACTTGATGTGAGTGAGCCTTCTGGTATTAGCTGTATGATATGGCAAACTAGTGGTTTTGGCACTGATCAGCTGCCTTAGCATTCTACTACAATGGATTGCCTTAGATTTTCAGAAATTCTAACTGGATCTCTGCAGAGAACATCTTCCTTTCTGAGAGGCTATTCTTCGGGGAATAAGTCAAGTTAACCTTTATTTTTGATAGATTTAATCTAAGAAATAGAGAACAATTTCTCCCTTTGTAATTCATTGTATGTTCTGAGGGATATGAAATGAAAAACATATACTGTCTTATATTTTAAGACATTTATAATATTAGATAAGCTGGAATTTTTTATGTCTCTGTTTTTAATATATACACTTAGAGTTTTCCAATCCAAATCCAAAAAAACCAATACTTTTATAATATAGCTTATCATTTTGCATGAAATGTCAGTCAAGGTCTACAAATGCTTTAATCAGCAGAAATAACAATGATATCTGCAATAATTATATGAATTTTAACACAAGATAACAAATTTATGAAAAATATGACAAACTAATCGCTTTTACTTGTACTTAAGCAAGCGCAAACTGAATATGGCATAGATAATTTTGAATTTTTGAAATATTCAAATATAATATAATCACATAAATAGAATTTTGTTCATAAATTCCAATTTTTGCATGAAATTTCTACTTTCATTCAATTAAGTAACTTTCCTAAAACTTGACAACTTTAGTCTTGATTTTTTTCCCCTCTGTTCTTTAAATATTGACCACCTATATCATAGTGGTTAAATCTATCACTATCAATTCATTAATGTTTGTTTTTCCCTTTAACTGACCTCTATACTTATTGAATACAAGTAATTATTGGCGTTGTTTTTTGGACTATTTTTCCTGGATAATGTGATTAATATGAGTCCAATAAATGTAAAACCAAATTTCCATTTGTAGTATACATCATTATGTCTATTCTCCTCAATTGTAGAAAAGCTATACTAGTTGAAAGGGCTTGGTTTCATTTCCAGTAGAATGATGTCTCTGGATTTGCTTATGATAGTTAGATGCTAGGACAAGTGTAATATCCCTTAGCATCGGGATTGGCTTAGGCCAGTGCATACAATATAGCCTGAGCCAAGCAGTAGAAGGCATTATCTGCTGTAATGTCTGGTTTAACAGGTTAAGTTGGATGGTGTAATCAGTCACATTCAGGAAGCTTACATTTGATTTGTAATACACTTTAACTCTACTCCCTAGATATTAATGAAAAATATAAATGTGGGGTTCTCAAATTTAATAAAAATTCTGGGTTTCCTCTTATTTACATTATATTTACATTACATTTACATACATTTCAGATATGCAAAAATCAAACTTTTTGGCATTTGTGTGTCCCAAATTATTCATAGGATATACTTATACTAAAAAAAAGTTGTTTATCTCAAATGCAAATTTCATAGAGGATCTTGTATTTTATCTGACAATTCTACTCTATATCATTTATGTAGAGTTGATGTAAATGAGAGAAATTAAGTTGAAAACAAGGCAATCATAAAAGAGGATATTGCAAAAAAACTGAAAGTATAGTCAGAGACATGGTTTTATCATTCTAGAAGTCTGTTGTACACCAACAATTTTCATTTTACACATCATCAAATTGTTAACTTATTGTCACTAATTAATTTTTATTTAATTTTGATAGTTTGTGCCAATAAGAAAACACAATGAGTGAAAAGACATAAAGATATCTGAGCAGAAAGCATTGTAAGCAGTGGGAATAGTATGTTAAAAAATCTATGACAGAGTAGGTTTGGCAGGTAGGTATAACAATCAGGCCAGTACAGCTTGCATACACTGAACAGAAAAAGAGTTTTGAGAAATGAGGCTAAAGTAGTAATTAGGATAAAGAAGAGTTAAGACTTGTATGTTTTAAGATTTTAGGAGTGTATTCTACGGGTGGTGCACTGACATGGAAGTGTTCAGAAAAAGGCAGTATGACAATCTGGTTTGAATTTTTTAAATATTATTTTAATATTTGTGAAGAAATACATTCTAGAGATGAGTGAAACTAATTTGTTTACAAAAATTTTGGTGACTAAAGAGAATAGTGTGGACTGGGGTACTAGAGGTGGAGACAGAATTGCACAGAAATATTCTATTTTATGGCAATGAAATCAAGAAGAGACAACTGCCTGGACTGAAATCTCAGATCCACCATTTACTAAATCTAATTACTTAATAATAGATTGATAGACTTTGAACTATTGATATTTCCCTCTGTATAATTATTTGATGGAATGCGGGGGCAACTATCCTGGGCATCGTAAGATGTGTAATCGCATCTCTGGCTTCTACCCACTAGATACTAGTAGCATGTCCCCAGCTGTGAGAACTTAAATATTCTTATACATTGTCACTTCTATAATAAAGTGAGCTGCTTAGTCCCTGAAAATTTTGTCTTACTGAAATGTTATGGCACATGCATTAAATAGTGTAAAATTAAAAGATTATTAAGCCAAATAACTAATGATACCTGTTTTATGCTGACACCAAGAAATAGATGTAAAGGTAGAAAGGTGGTGGCAAGGGATTGCAGGGTTATAACCACATCAGAAAGCACTAATCTTTAAATATGATAATAGCTGTGTTTGTATGTTTGTGAGTATGTGTGTATCCTAATAGTTCTTTTTCTCTGGGAGCCTGACAAATTCAAGTGCCTACTTCCTTGAGTTATAGAAATTAAATTAATGATAAATGCAATAAATAAATATGGCAGTAATACTGACGGTGATGTGGCACTGCTTAAAATAGTGTGGACAAGAATTTTCCACCGGTGTTCTCACTGGACAAATATTTGCATTCATAGAAGAAATGTATCCATTTATACTTAAATTATAATGTTCAAAGCATTATTTTTGTTTCAAATGTTAGAAAATTAAAATCTCTGCTGTAAATGTCCCTGAATTCTTCTGATTACCAGTTGTAGTGAGAATTGCCTAGGTTTTTAAGTATAAGCAAACTAGTGATATTTTGAGTGGACATGAAAGTGATTGAGATTAAAATATTCATTGAAAAGCAAACATACAATATCGGTAATATGTTTGGATGGGGAGAAAGATTTTATTAAATTATCTTAATCTAAAAAATGTCAGCGTTTTAAAATGATGAATTCTATCATAAAAAACCTTGTAGTGATGGAGAATTCTCTAATACAGTTTTGATTCCCCATATTTTGCTGGCTGGATAATAAGTACTATAACAATACCTATAACAGCACTTGAAATTTTCAGTGTAGGCCTTTACTTTCTGATGCTAGACAATCTAGATTTCATCTGTATATATTTGCATTTTCGAAGAAAATCTAAATTTTGTAAAGTTGTACATATTTTCAGAAAAGTATATTTTAATGGAACCACAGATTCAGCTTATAAGAAAACAAACTCTTACATAAAATTTTCTCAGTGAAATACCTGACACTTTTATTCAGAGTGGTGTTTTTAATTTTGCAACTGTGTTAAATATTATGCATTATAATTTTATTTCATTCTTTATGTAATCTGCTGGTAATAATCTATAGATAAATACCTGCTTGGTGTTCCCAGAGTGTCCTGTGTGTTTGTGGGTTGGCATGCCAATGGAAAAGAAGGCAAACTCTGTAAAATAGTTTAAAGAGGTTTATTCTGAGACAAATTTGAGGACCATGGCCCAGAGCCACACCCAAGAAGCCTTGAGCAAGTGGACTCACTGTGGTTGGGTTACGTTTTGGTTTCATACATTTCAGGGAAACAGGAATTATAGGTAATCATAAACCAATACATGGAAGGCACACATTGGTTTGGCCCAAAAAGGTGGGACATCTCAAAGCTGGGGCTTACAAGTCACAGGTAGGTTTAGGGATTCTTTAGTTGACAATTGGCTGAAAGAGTTAGGCTTTGTCTAAAAGACCAGGAGTCAGTGGAAAGTTAAGATAAGGGTCTTCTTTTTTTCATGTGATACTATACTGGAATCAGGTTGAAAAGTAAACCACATTATGTTGGGTTAACAGACCTTTTTAGTGAGATTTTATCGGTTGTAGGTGTGACTCACCAGGACCACTTAGAAAGGAGTTTGGGCAAAAGAAAAAGATCAGAGTTTAGTCCTCAAAGCTGTGATTAATATTGCAAGGGCTCTAAAGGAAACAACATATAAGAACAGATTAGCATTATCATCAGATAGATGAAAATGTGAAGAAAGAATCAAAATGGAATGCCAGAAATCAAAAAATGCCTTTTATGGGATCTTCAATATACTGAAAACACATCCAAGCTTGAAGTGAACTTGAAGACATGGCCACAGGAACTTCTAAAACTGAAATGCAAAGAGAAAAAAGAATTTAGAAAGGACAGAATAGCATATCCAAGAACTGTGAGACAACTGAGAAAGGTGTAAAATACACATAATGGAAATATCAGAAGGAGAGGAAAGAATTAGAGAAACAAAAGAATATGTAAAGCAATATTGACTGAGAATTTTCCAAAATTAATGTCACATGCCTACGACCTAAAATAAGATCTTAAGCCCCCTCCCCTCACTACTGGCAGAATGGACCCCTCTCTTAGTCATGGGGATACCCTAATTACTGGCCATGAGAAGGGATGTCAGACATGCCTCATCATGCCCTCCTCCATTCTTGGGCATGGTTCTGGGCCATGGTCCTCAAATTTGGCTTAAAATAAATGTCTTTAAATTATCATATGGAGTTTAGCTTCTCTTCTGTTGGCAGCCTACTAAAATTCCTAGTATGATAACTCCAAAATCTCCGCCATATCTGATTCTGGTACTATCACTTTAAAGTCTGTTTTGTTTTGTTCTTTTAGTATGACTTGTATAATTTTTTTTTCCAAAGCCATACATTAGGTTCTGTGTAGAAGGAGATGAGGTAGCTAGGCCTTTATGTGAGGTGTCATCTTTACTGGGCTACTGTTTACTGTTTCTTCCAGCTATAGGTGTCAGAGGCTAAAATTTCCTCGTGTCCTTGTTTTTTGTCTTCCTGTTGATTTCGGGGTTCCCTAGAGACTTCTTTTAAAAAGTCTGAAGTGTGCAATTCTTTCAGTTCTAATCCCTTGCTATTATACAGTAGCCCTATTGATGTGGTAGTAAGGGTGGTAGTAAGTATTTTATAGATAGAATTATTTTATAATTCTATCTCATTCTTTGAGGAAGCCTGTGCCCCTGGGCTGTGACCTTCACAAGTCCTTCTCAGTCTCTCATCCTTCCCAACATAGGCGAGGCCAGAAGGCTGAAGGAGCATAGAGTTGAGCATTTCCCTTCCCACATGTGGAAGGCTAGAGCGGAATGGAGTTAACATTTCCCTTCCCTAGGTTAGTTAGTCTCTAATAAAGTAATTTCCCTTGAGGGCTGGCCTTCAGGAGGAGAACAGAGTGCTCTAAGTGTATTTCACAACTGCCTTTCCCCTAACCCTGCCTAGAGCAAGAGAGGCTTGTTCTCTGATCATTTCTTGAGAATCTGAGAGGGCTCCTTGAGGTAAAACTCATGAATGTGTGTTCTTCATATTCCCTCTCCCCAGGGTTTTTAACTCTCAAGGCAGCCCACACTAAGCCTCTAATAATTGATCAATTACAGCTTAAGTTTTTCTACCACCTTACTGGCTTTAGCAGCAGGCTTCCACTGTTGGGTTTCTGCTCCAGTAAGCTGTGATTCTTCATCTGTGCTTACCAGTCTCTTAAATTTTGAGTGCAGAAATTTGCTCTTTGATTTCAGTTTTCTAATGGTTCTAATAAAAGTTGTTAATTTTCAGTTTGTTGAGATTTTTTTTCTTTCTATAAGGACAAGAATGATAACTTTCAAGCTCCTTACCTGCCTGTTTTTTTTTTTGTTTTTTTTTTTCAGAAGTAAATTGGGGGCATCACATAAGTCTTTAATCCTATATTTGCCTTTACATTTTTAAGCTTTTCATATTTTCTGTAAATATATATGAATTAGAACATATATGCTGTACTTTTTGGTGCCATCATATTTTTCCTTTCTGGTTTGCATCATCCTCTCTCTCTCCTCCAAACTACTGATGTTGTCACTTCCTCTTCCCCTTTGTACTGGTGTTTCTTGTACATATAATCATGCATGTGTGTGCACACACATACAAACTCACAAATTGTTTTACAGTATACAAGCATTAGATACTCCTTTCTCTAAGTACTTTGAAAGAAATGTGCTGTCTTTACAACTGCCTAGCCCTAGAGTTAGGTGGTACCATATAGTCATTCTTTTGGGCCCTGTGGTATTGATCCAAAGTGCGCAAGTACCTAAAACAGTTCATTTTTACTACTGAACAAGTGATATGAACAAAGAAACAGTTTCCCTTTTCCTTATTTAGAAGTTCAATTTGTATATGATTTATTCACCAGGCTCTAACTAGACACACACACATGCACACATACACATATGAATATGTATATATTTTTATAGATACTTAGAAACATATATGCATATACATATTTATACATGTATGTTATATATTAAAACAAACCAAATAAACATATTATTAAATATATTATCATATATTTAATATAGTGCAACCTGTTTTATACTATGCTTTAACAATAAATTATCACATTAGTATATGTACAATATAAATGCATTGATAACTTTTGAGTCATTTAAAATAAATGTTACTTTCATTAAAGATATTTTTAAAAGATTTAATACAGAAGTAATTTTGATAACTGTATATAAACTTTTATAATGACCTGTCAGGGAAAATGCCTAGAAACAAATGAAAATTTTCTCAATTTAATCCCTCTCTTAAGAGAATTTCTGCTTTTTATATGATAAGTTTTTTTCAATTTAGAAACAAAATCCATGTCCACCTATGTTTATAGCAGCATTATTCAGAATAGCCAAAAGGTGGAAGCAACCTGTGTCTGTTGATAGATAAATAAATAAAATGTGGTATCTACATACAATGGACTATTATTCATCCTTAAAAAGGCAGGAAATTCTGACACATCCTACAATATGAAGGATTCTTGAAGACATTATGCTATGTGAAATAAAGCAATCACAAAATGACAAATGATAAGATTCCACTATGATGACATACCTAGAATAATTGAATTCATAGAGACAGAAAGTAGAATGGTGTTTCTCAGGGTCTAGAAAAAAGGAAATATGGGAAGTTATTGTTTATAGTGTACAAAATATCACTTGAGGATGTGAATGTATTTAATGCCACTGAACTATACATGTAAAAATGATTAAAATGGTAAATTATGTTATGTATATTTTATTTTAATAAAAATTTCACCTGTGAAATATTAACTACTAATGGTTTTGAAGAGATAGAAACTTCAAAATGAACAAGTATCCAGATTAAAAAAATAAATGTTAGTCTCAAACTACTTACCACAAATCATAAATATGAGAAATGAAAAAATATTAGCACCATAGATGCTTTAGACATTAAAAAGACAATACAAAGCTATTATGGTAAAAATCAATACTATTTAAAAACACCCAATGGAAACATGAACTTCTTTTTGTCTAAGGTGCCATTCTCTAATCTGTTCAAAAGTAAAATACAACCAAAATTCTCAATTTTTCCATGGGTTAAGACAGGAACAATAGAAACATTCTCCTAACTGTGAGGTGTATCTGGGTAAGACCTATGCTATTTCTTAATATTTCACTATTACATAGATAAAAAGTAATCCATGGAAATAGTTTTTTTTTTAATTTTATAACAAGTAATAAAATGTGCTAATTATTCTTCTCAAGAATTATGCAATTTAAAGTTAGGATATGGGTTATTTTGTGTTGTGCATGAGTGTGTATATATATGTGAAAAAGATATATATAGTAAGATCAGACATAACATTATGTTTAAAGGAAACTAAATATTGTATTTCAATGCCAAGTATAATACAGAGAATAAGGTAAATGCAAGATACTTAAGCTATTAAGGATAATAATCTGAAGCTGGAAACTTTAATTTTTTATAATACTTTAGCCACAGAAATCTCATCTTAAATTCAATCCATATAAGAGATTGGTCCATTTAGAAAAATACATTTAAGTCTAAGTCCTACATTATACTCTTTGTAATGTTCTGAAATCTAATTTGAGTATAAATAATAGATTTATGACTATACGCTAAAATTTTATAATTGAAATAAATAGTCATATTGTGGATATTGATACTGATTTTAGCTTTTGTTCAAAATACTTTTCCATTACATTTTTGGGCAAAGATCAGGCAACTGTCACTACCTATTAATAACTATAGACAAATATTTTAGACTCATGGTGTGTCATTTAATTCAAAGGATACATTTATGATAAAAGCTTGTTTCCTCTTCTCAATTATCTTTATTTATTTATAGAAATATTCCATCCTCATACTCCTCAATAGGTATATGGCTTCACAAATTAATGTATGGAATATTAACCTGGTGCCAAATTTAACCTTAAATGAATTTTCATTACTTTACTGACTCAACAAATATTGACCGAGGAATTTCTGATGTATCTTTCACTGCTTTAGCATGAGAGAAACAGCAGTGTATAAAACAGAGAGAGCACTTACCCTGAGAGAGACTTCATTCTAGTGAAGAGCAAAGTGCCTGATACAGAAAACTGTATCACTTTTACTGTCAGGAAGTGTTATCTCAAATGATATCTAAGTCATAAATTTTGTGGAGCACACATGTTCACTATTCTCCAAAGTATTTCTTTCACTCTGCACCATGACTTTTTTTTTTTTTTTGTATTGACTAAGGATCGGTGATATTTTTTTTCTGATTTTTCAAAACTATAATTTAGCATTTAATAAGATTAGAAATCCAATACAGCCTCAAACTAAAATCTGTTTGTATAAATGAAATAGAAACTATAAATTACAAGGCATATCATTTAGTTTCAGCAGTTTTTTCAGGAGGTGTTAACCTAAACTTAATTTTACTTAAGTCTTAAAAATAAATCACATACATATATAAACACACACACACAATTTAATAATCTGCAGTTACGAGAGGAAAATGAAAATGCAGAGGTACCTTGTTGATAGAGTAGGAAAAAAGTCCCATTAAAAGTAATAAATATAAAATACTTTCCTTTAAAAATGTTTTATTCTTTTAAAAATGTAACAGAGGTAATAGTTATACATGAGTAACAAGATAAATTTGCAAGTAACACTTGTTCTTATTAGACATTACCATATGTTTAGTACAGTTCACCAGAGAAGTCATAGGGGCCTGGGATTTTTTTTTTTATGGAAACATTTTTAATTTACTAATTCAATGTTATTAATTTTGGTAGACATATTCAGATTATTTATTCTTGAGCTAGTTTTGGTAATTTATGTCTTTCTATAAATTTGTCCTTTTTATCTAATTTATCTATGTTGTTGACACTCAGTTGTTCATACTTTTACCCTAGGCTTTTTAATTTATTTATACAAGTATATGGTATATACTTGTATTTATACAAGTATATGGTATATCCTCTTGCATTATTGATTTTTTTTTTTTTTTGAGACAGTCTCGCTTGTTGACCAGGCTAGAGTGAGTGCCCTGGCGTCAGCCTAGCTCACAGCAACCTCAAACTCCTGGGCTCAAGCAATCCTTCTGCCTCAGCCTCCCGAGTAGCTGGGACTACAGGCATGCGTCACCATGCCCGGCTAATTTTTTCTATATATATTAGTTGGCCAATTAATTTCTTTCTATTTATAGTAGAGACGGGGTCTTGCTCTTGCTTAGGCTGGTTTCGAACTCCTGACCTCGAGCAATCCGCCCGCCTCAGCCTCCCAGAGTGCTAGGATTACAGGCGTGAGCCACCGCGCCCAGCTACATTATTGATTTTTATCTTTTTTTTCTTGGTAAGTTTAACCAATATTTAGTCAATTTTATTGATCTTTTCACACAGCTTATTTTGGTTTTAATGTTTTCTATTGTTTCTCTATCTTCAGTTTTTTTTTTTTTCACTGTATTATTTCTGCCCTCTTCTTGCTTTGGGTTCAGTTTATTCTTTTTATAGTTGCTTGAAGTGGAAATTCAAGTTATTAATTGATCTCATAAAGATATTTTTAATTACCTTTGTGATTTACTTAGTCAAGCCACACACTATTTAGAAATATGTTGTTTAATATTCAATTTATGAGGATTTCTAATATTCTATGTCTTATTTCTAATTTTTATTTATTGTGGACAAATAACATACATATTGTGATTTCAGTCTCTCTAAATTTATAAAGATTGTGTATTGGTTAACATATATTCTGTTTTGGTGAAATATTTGCACTTAACGTGTAGTCTGCTATTATTTAGTAGAGGGTTTTATTTATATCTGTCAGTTAGAACAAGTTGGTTGATGTGGTTCATATCTTCTAAATACTCAAGGGGTTTGTGCCAGTTACTGAGACAGAATTATTAAAATCTCAAATTATAATTCCTTATTTGCTTGCTTATTCTTTCAATTCTTTAATTTTTTGTTTCATGTGTTAAGTAACTTGATTGGAATGTTCATGTATATTTTCAATTATATCATCCTAGTTATTGATCCTTATCATCATTATAAAATGACCTTTGACTAGTAGCAATATTTGCTGTGTTAATGTGTGGTTTGTCTTATATTAATGAAACCACTACAGCCCTCTTATGGTGAATGTTTGCATGTTATATTTTTATAATACTTTTAATTTTTAAGTTATTTGTGTCTTTTTATATAAAATGTTTCACTTGTGGACAATATATAGTAAGAACTTATTGTTTTTAGTCAGAGAATTTATGACTTTTAATTGAAATGATCATTCTACTCATATTTGATGTAATTATTAGAATGTTTAGATTTATATCTGCCATTTTGCACTTTTTTCATATATTTTATGTACTTTGTCACTGTACTCTTCTTTTATTGCCTTTTAAAAGTTACACATATTTTATACTACAAAATTTTAGCTTCTCTGTTGAATTTTAACTATGTTTCTGTCCTATTTTCTTGGTTGTTCTAGTGATTACATAAAAAGCTTTCATTTTTTTATAGTCAAACAGATTAAAGCTGATTTATTTCAGCTTAAACCTAAAATATAGCAATTTTGCTTCAAGGTACCTTATACTTGGTGTTTTATATACATATATATGTTATATCTCTATATTTTATAAACAATTCAGTGTTATACTTATTACCTTTTTTTTTTTTTTTTTTTTTTTTTTCTGAGACAAAATCTCATTCTCTTGCCCAGGCTAGAGTGCCGTGACATCAGCCTAGCTCACAGCAACCTCAAACTCCTGGGCTCAAGCGATCCTTCTGCCTGAGCCTCCCAGGTAGCTGGGACTACTGGCCTGCACCACCATGCCTGGCAATTTTTCTTTTTCTATTTTTAGAAAAGACAGGGTCTCGCTGTTGTTTAGGTTGGTCTTGAACTCCTGAACTCAAGTGATTCTCCCACCTTGGCCTCCAGAGTGCTAGGATTACTTATTACTTTAAATAGTCTTTTGATTTTAAAATAAAGTAAGAGAATAAATGTAGAAAATATATCTATATTATCTATGTTAGTTTGCTAGTGTTGCCACAACAAAGTACTGCAGACTGGGTGGCTTAAACAACAAAAGTTATTTTCTCACATTTCTGGAGACTAGATGTCTGAGATCAAGATATTAGCAGGATTGGTTCCTTCTTCGGTCTCTCTTCTTGGCTTGTAAACGGCCATCTTCTTTTGGTATTTTCACAAGGTCCTTGTTACTTATGTCCAACATCTTCTTCTTATAAGCACAACAGTCATATTGGATTAGGGCTCATCCACATTAGCTCATTTTACCTTATTTACCTTTCTTGAAGGCCCTATCTCCAAATATAGTCACTCTCTGAGGTACTGAGGATGAGGACTTCAACATAAGAATTTGGAGGAACACATAACATAATAATCTTTTATATTCAACTACATGTTTATCAATTTTGGTCCTCTTTATTTCTGCATGTTTGAGTTTCTATGTGTTCTTTCCTTTAAGCTCGATGGTCCCCTTCCTTACTTTTGGTAAGATAAATGTCCTAGACATGTATTTTCCAGTTTTTCTTTAACTGAGAATGTTTTAACTTTGTCTTAATTCTTGAATGATAACATTTCTGGATATAATGTTCTTGGTTGACAGCTTTATTTTTTTTTTTATTTGAGTACATCAACTATTCTATGTCATGGACTTCTGGACTCTCTTGCTTCTAAAGAGAAGTCAGCCATTAATTACATATATGGTTCTTTCCTTGATGAAATATTACTTCTTTGATGCTTTCAAGATTTTCTCCTTCTTTTTGACATTAATTTGGTTCACTAATTTGTTGTAGCTATCTGGTTAGATCTCTCTATGTTTATTCTAATTAGTATGTATCTCATTAAACTAGGGAAATTTTCTGCCATTATTTCTTTCTTAAAAAAAAACATTTTATTAATATATGATTAACATACAAAAAATTTTATATATTTAGTGTATACAACATGATGAGTTTGGAGATAAGTATACATCCATAAAACCATCACCACAATCTATTCTATAAACATATGCATTGTCTCAAAATGTTTCCTCCTGTTCTCCTTTATTATTGTTATTTTTGTAATAAAAACATATAATATAAAATTAACTTTTTTAGCAAATTTTATGTATACCATATATTATAGTATTGTTAAATATAGGCACTATGTTGTACAGTAGCTCTCTAGAGCTCATTCATCTTGTATAACTGAAACTTTTCACCCTTTCGATATACCTACCATTACCCCTCCCACAGACCCTGGAAACCACAATTTGAAAAATAGTTTACTATTTTATATTCCTATATAAGTGTTATCATGTACTATTTGTCTTTCTATGTCTGGCTTATTTCATTTAGCATAATATTTTCAAAGTCCATGTTATCAAAATGGCAGTATTTTCTTCTCTTTAAGTTTAAATAACATTCCATTATGTCTACCTATCTATGTATCTATTTATCTACCTACCTATACTCCTACCTACCTATGTACCTACCAATCTACCACATTTTCTTTATCCATTCATTCATTGATGTACATTTAGGTTTCTTCCCTTCTTGGTTATAGTGACTACTACCTGCAATGAACATGAAGGTAACAATATCTCTTCAGGATCTTGATTACAATTTTTTTTTAAACTATATACTCAGATGTGGGTTTGCTAGGTCCTATGATAGTTCTGCTTTTTTAATTTTTTGAGAAAACTCCTTTTTCCCATAGTGGCTGCAACAATTTACTTTCCCACTAACATCATATAAGTGTTCTTTTTTCTCTACATCCTTGCCAACACTTGTTATCTTTTATTTTCTAAACAATGGCCATCCTGCTATTATTTCTTAAATTATTTTTTGCTTCTTTTCCTTTCTTCTTTCTGTCTGAACTTCCATTTTAAGTTGGTGTGCTTGATCTTATTGCAGTTACCTATGGCCCTTCATTTTTCTTTAGTATTTTTTTTCTTTGATATATTAAATACTTTATAATTATCTATCTTTAAGTTACCTGATTATTTCTTCTCCCACTTTAAGTCTTTTCTTTAGAATTTATAAAGTATCTTTTTCTCTTGTTTAAATTTTATTTCCCATGTTTTTAAACTTAGAATTTTGATTTGGTTCATTTTTAAAATTTTCATTTCTCTACTTAGATTGTCTATTTTTAAAACATTACCATCATATTTTTAAATTATTATATCATATTCATAATAGCTTTTTAGAGGTCTGTTTGCTAAATACAACATTTGAGCCCACATGTGTTGCACTTAACAATCATAATTTTTTTGCTGAATATGAGACATGCTTTACAGTGTGGACTTATTAGATAATATGTTGTACTAACTCTGAATTTATATTACTTATTTTTGACCCCTTTGGTAACCTGAACTTAGGAATGTTTCCCATGGACTATACTATGACACTGATGTCTCTGCCTTTTTATTTTTTTCCATATTTAATTTTTTTTTTTTTTTGGCCTGGCTTTCAATAGATTGCACCTACATCTATGTAGTGTTTTCAGCCAATGATTTCAATATAGTTTCTGCTGAAACAGCTCAAACCCTTAAGGCTTCCACTATCTGACAAATTATCTTTGTGGGTGTTTGAGAGCACATTCTAAATTAAGTTTGTTCTCATTGCTCCCTTGGGTTTAGTCACTGCCACACTTACCCTGACTTCCACTGCTTATACCTAATGAACCAGACAGTCGAGGTTTGGGGAGACTTTATCTAGCCTTTCTGTAGCTGTTTCCCCAAGATAACTATAGTATATTACTGGTTTGTTCACTGCTAACAACAAGCTATCCGCAGCCTTGATCTAACAAAGCTGTAGGTTTCCGTGTTTTTTCCTACCACATTTACCATTTTTACCTGACAAAGCCATGTGTTTTGCCCACCCTTGCCCTCAACATAAAATATCATATTCATGCATTCAGGCACCAAAGCTGCTGGTTTTCAGAGCCAGCCTAACCATTCAAATTGTAGTTTTCAGCATAGTTTGGGCAGGGTTTTGGTGTTGGGGAGAGCACAGTCTTCTAGACACCTATCCTGAATTCACAAGAAGTCAATGCCATGAAATTAAAAAGTTGGAGCAACTTTGGCTTTACTGACATTTGCAATATTACACAACCACCACCACTATCTTTTTCCAAAATTTTCATCAACCAACAGAAACTGTGTACCCCTTAAGCAGTAATTCCCGATTTTCCTCTTTCCCTAGTCCCTGGTAGTCTGCAGTCTACTTTCTGTCTTTATCAACTTATCTATTCAAAATAACTTATATAAATGAAATCATACAATATTTGTACAGGCTTATAATACTTAGCATAATGTTTTGAAATCATTACTGTTGTAACATGTATCATAACTTCATTCCATTTTATAGTTAAGTAGCACTTCATTATTATTATACTACATTTTGTTTATCCAGTCATCTCTTGATGAACCCTGAGTTTCTACCTTGTGGCTATTGTACATAGTGCTGCAACAAACACTACCATACAATTATCCCTTTGATTCTTTGTTTTCAATTCATTTGGATACATATCTAAAAGTGTTATATGGAGATATACAGAGAGAGAGAGAGAGAGAGTTTATGTCTCTCAGAAATCTGTCACTGTCTTTTTAAAATTCCTTTGTAGAGGATTTATAAATTTCAAAATAACTTATTTAAATCACACTTGTTGCTTTCTATTCATTTTTCAAAATTTTTTATTACTACCTTTTATTTCACAGGTGCTCATTACTAGCTTTGATCATGCTATTTAATTCATAAGTTGTAGTTATCATGCAAATAAAAACATAGTTTACATTCAAATGACATGGCACGAAAATATCATGCTATGTTGAAGCTTATTATTTTATTGGCCTTGAGCAATTTTTAAATTTAAGTGAGCTTCATGCATCATAACATGTATTTTGCATTTATTTTTGCAAATAGAACAATATAAGTAACAATATAGGACAGTCTCAAAATAATTATATCTGACCATAGCTAACTCTACTTATATATTCTACTTATAGTAGCCATGAAACTTAAGTAATTATTAAATCATAAATCAAGATTCTATTCTATTATAGAAAGGTATTTATTGGCACTTGTGAAAAGTCATTCCAAACTTACTTAGATAATATTTGAATCATTTAATAAATATAAAACTCAAAATGGTCCCTGATATGGGTGCTCCAGAAAATAAGAGCATTATAACAATTGTCTATTTATCTAGGCACATAAATTTTATTTGTGGTATCTATAGTATATTTAAGCCTGAAAAAAAAAGTATTTAAAATTTACTTATCCAATTTTTTACAAAATTTTTTTTTAGTTGTGTAGCCCTTTATTAGTGACTAAAATAGAAGCCATCTGTTGTACAACACGGGTTGTAATTGACTATAACTAGAGATTCATTATATTCTAATACAGATCATTTATAAATGCAATTTCTTTATTAAAAAGCTTCCACCTTTTTTTTTGTTTGTGTACAATTTGCAAAACTATTCTGAAAGTGGAATATATGTGCACAAGTCTGCAAAGAGTGCAAATTTAGGATATGGTAAATGCTTTACAAGTTACTTTCAAAAATCTGTCTGCCATAACTGGGCCTTTACATTGTCATTTTTTTTTGATCAAAATATTTTGATACCAGCTTCCTTCCACTGCCCTAAATTATAAAGCATTTTTTAATTCGTTGAAATTAAGGAAGGACTACATCTACTAGAAGAGAAGAAAGTTCTGTTAGTTTGAGGTTTCAGAATCCCGCCAAACCAGGACCAGTATCTTGGTAAAGGCTAGGGTGGGACCCCAGACAGAGTATGAGAATGTGCAGGTGGCATCCCTGAGGATTCAGAGCTTCAGTGGGCCGAGAGTGCTCCAGCTGCATAACTCACTGAACTGTCTTACCAGGTTCTACACTGGCTTGACTGGGCATAATTCAAAAAGGAAAAGCTCATATTCATTCCATTCTACAGGAGCTCTGTGATAGCATCGAATAACATAATATATTGCTCTTTTGTAATGTGCTTTCATTAAACTAGTTTATATTAAATACCTACCATGTAAAATGGAAAGGGCCAGGTAAGTGGCAGAGGAGGCACACAGAGCCAGGACTGGGGACTAAAGAAAGAGAGATAGAGAGAGAGAAAGAGAGAGAATTGAAAGAGGAAAATGTTAAAAAAAACATTAAACAAAATACTAAAAGTGCAATAGAAATGCTTATAAAGACCTTGAAAATATATAGACTCATAGGCAAGAGAATAATTAATGCTAACTTACCCCAAAGTATTAATACTTATATTTAGCAATAAACAATTTTGATGCTGAAGTACAGATTTAAATAAATGCTGGTTAAATAATCAACATATTATTCAATAAAATATTGCAACTATTTTTCTTATTTTTTTATAAGTGGCGGAAGACACACAAGTCATTTTAATTAAATAAAAATTTCTGTGATAAATCTTTAAAATAACTAACATCAAACATATTTTTGAAAATGAGTAGTTTAGGTGTATTTTTGTTAAAATAGGCTAATTTACCAACAAATTATTTCTTATTTTTGGTTTATCAACTTGTATGGAAAGTCTAGAAAAAAATCAAATTACTCAAAATAAACTATTTGTAGATAAACTTCAAAACAATGCATCATTCAAGAACTTTGAAATATGCAGATGAACTTATTTTAATATTTGTTAAATATTTCATATAATTATAATTGTCATAATATATCTGATTTGTATCTAATGAAAGTTCATGAATGAAGAAAAAACTGCTCCAATTAACTTTGAACTTACTGTAATTAAGATTTGGAAGCTGTAATAGAATTGCCTTCAGTAAATAATGGTAAACTTCCAAAATGTTCATTCTTTTCATGTTTACTGCTAATTGCAGCCAAAAATTATACAGAAATATGATGACCTTCTAGGATAGCATTCAGAAATATAATAAATATAACCAGAAATAAATTTGTAAAATAATATGCCATCTTGAATGTTAATTCTATTAATATTATACAGAAATAAAAATCTGATTTATAGTTAGTTGTATTTGCACTACATATGATTTGCATTTTTTACTGTTGGCATACTATGATTGATTAACTCTTCTGGAAGATATTAACCACTCAGACTGTTGATTTTTCACTTTTCAGCTTTACTGCACTTCACACTTCTAAGCTTGTTATTATATTGCTTCAAAATCTATTTGCCTTTGAAGTCTAAAATATCCAACTGTCAGAAAGCAAAGGCATTTGGTAATTAATTTAATACCAAATCAGACATCTGCCATTAGAATGAAAAGGGATAATTGGATATGCATTTTTTAATAGTCATTGTACTTCAAGTGCAGGCTGATAAAATATTTTGAAAAATAAATAATTGATAAATTTAAAGATATATTCAATTTATTATGTATCAATAGTAGAAGAGTTTTGGAACTAAATTCGATTGAAAATGTCAATACAACTGGCATTTTAAAATTAATTCATGTATTCATATACATGTACCAAACCAACACAATTACCTCAAGGTCATTTTCAAGAAAAAATTGCTAAGCCTATAGATAAATAAACCTATAATGTTGTGATTCACTTCCTGGCTTAATTTTGATCCTAGATATTCAGAAAAGAAAAGGAAAATTATAGTGGCAGCCATATGGTTGTGCTTATATAGTAATCATATCATAAATCATGGTGTCTCTGGAAAAGGTCAAATAATTTAAAATAAAAAAAAATCATGTCTTGCAGAATTATGTTCATTTATTATGATAAATAAAAGTCTACTTATGGTAAAAAGCATTTGTTAACAAAGATATAATCATTTACACACAAACCCCGTCCTTGAAGAAGAAAGTTATAAAATTTCACATAAGTAATTTGCTTAATGTTGAAATATAGCTGATTAAAATGTTCACAATAATCTTTGTAGATAGTTTGAAATTAAAACTGTATTGAGAATACCATATATCTTTTTAATTATCATTAACTTTAAATTGGCATACAGCATTGTATGTTTTTATCATCTACAACATGATGTTTTGAAGTACATGTACATTCTGGAATGGTTGTATCAAGCTAGTTGTACTCAGCATGTAGGGAATAAGACATTGCTGAAGCATGAAGAATTTCTTAATTTTCAATATCCTTTATTTCCTGTAATCTAGAAATAAGATTTAAAGAATTATATTTATATTAAACATTTTGGGGGAATACACTTCATAATTCATTCCTTTTTCATTTTGTTTTAACATCTTCAGTAAGTATGTGACAAGACAGCTTAAAAATCTCCTGTCACCAAGTAGTTTGCCTTTGGCTAAAGAAAGGTAATGAAAATGGCCCTGTCTTTGTTACATTCAGTATTTCTGTAACATTTGGATATGTTATAATAAAAAATAAATTCTTAGGAATCATAGTGGACTTTGCCATATATGTTTCATGATCATCACTTTGTACGACTCAAATATTTTACCAATATCTGAAAGTGCATATGTAGGTACTACCAACAATTTGTTGAACTGGCCAGGCATGGTGGCTTATGCCTGTAATCCTAGCACTTAGGGAGGACAAGGTGGGAGTATTGATTGAGGTCAGGAGTTTGAGACCAGCTTATGCAAGAGCAAGACCCCATCTCTATGAAAAATAGAAAAATTAACCAGGCATGGTGGTGTGTGCCTGTTGTCCCATCTACTCAGTATGCTGAGGCAGGAGGATCACTTGAGCCCAGGGGTTTGAGGTTGCAGTGAGCTCTGATCCAGCCACTGTACTCTAGCCAGGGCAACAGATCAAGATTGTACTTCAAAAAAAAAGTATTTTCGAATAAGCTTTGTTCATAAAATTGATGTTTTTATTCTAATTAGAAATAAAGTTAACCAATAAGATTTCAAGTTCATTAATAAGTAATCAATAATATGCAAGTTCAGCAATACCAAACATGATGTTGTAGTTACCACTTCATTTTGTGATGTGAACAACACAAAGAGAAGTCCAAACTGTGCAAGCCCATTTTAAGTCTTCATTTGCATAAAGTCTGCAACCATTCATTAGACCAAGGAAACCAGACAGCCCAGCTCTAGCCCACAGACAAACTGCAGGGTTACATTGCAAAGGACTTGAAAACAGAAAAGGGTGAATAGTTAGGCCTAATACCAAATTACCTACACATCCTATGCATCTGCTACTAGACTCACCAAATATAATAATTATTTCCAGAACTTTTTAATAACCTTCATGCTTTGGACATTTAATTTTATTTTTCTCATGCTTTTTCTTCAATTTGATCTCTCTCTCCCTCTCTCCTTCTCTTCCCCCTCACTTAGCCTATACAAACTTACCATTCTATATGGTACCATTATATTCTAAGTGAATTATATTTCAAACCATCCCACCAGAACCCTGTATCAGGTATATTATTCTCTCTCACATATAAGCAAAATTAATCATGATTCACCTTTGTCCCATTTCATTCTTTTTTTAAGAGGTAGGGTCCTGCTACCCTTCATTTCATTCTTCTTACTGTCACTCTTGCACATGAAAGGTAATTAATAATTTTATTAGATAAATAAGGAATAAACAACACAAACAAAATCAAAACCCATATTTTCACATAAAAAAATCAGTGTCTTAGAAAAGCCTGAATGAGTATTTACAACCAATTTGCAAGAGGATCACTTTAAATTTAAAATACTAATATATGCATATAATCATGGTAACATACTTTAGAAATATATCTATTACAAAATATGTAATATTTACATAAGTGTATTTAATAAAGATCTTGGCTAAAGCTATTTGGAATGACCTTTAGTATGCAAGAAAGAAAGAATTCCAGATTTTTCTTAACAAAATGTTGTTCTGAAAATGATTAGCATTGAATTTTTGCAGAATTTTAAAGGGTTCAGATGTCTGCCACTGGGTATATAGGTTGATAGGGTTAATCAAATTCTTAACCTACTCCAATGTCTTTTTTATTAGCCTAATACACTTATAGCTCTTGAGACTAGCACCATTAATAAAACTAATTATTCAGTGTTAAGTAATTTTTAAAGTTTTGGCTCCTTTACCCGACTGCTAACTTCTCAATTCTAACTTCTTAATTCCATCTCCTCCCTTTCTCAGTTTCCTGGTGCCATTCAGAAAATGGAAAATTGAATACGTAATAAGTTAATACTAGTTGAGCAATTAAAAACAACCAAAACCAACCAAAGTCTTTTTCTTAGTGTTACATAGTTTAAGACGAAACTTCTTAACTGCAGATTCAGCACTTTCTTATTGAGAACATGAGAAGCAATTTGCAGCCCTTAAAAATACCTTTATATAAATATTACTTTCAATAAAATGATCATTATTCTCTGATTACTATTTACTGTTATAAAGTGTGTAAACTTAGTTTTACACTTCTAAACTTGAATGACTTCTATGATAACACTTTCAGGTATAGATCTTTATAAAGTTAAGACATCATATGTAAAAGAATGCCCTCAAATTATGCTTACTTTATATGTCAATATATAATAAACATATAATTCTAACAGAAATATTCTAATATAAATTCTAATATGTATTAATAATTCTAATATATATTGAATATATTATATATTTCTAATATATATTAGATATAAAGTTCTATTGTATATTAGAGGTAAAATTCCAATACATATTCTAAATGTAAAATATATAATTCTAATTCATACTAAAAGCATTACAGACCCTAACTATCCCATTCCATTTCCACTTCCATTTATGCTCTCCCCATACCACATTTATTCTCTCTCTGTCCACATAAACCTATACAGTTTCCACTTCCAAGGAATAAAACAGCAGTTCCAAATTTGTGAGGTGGAGAATTCACCTTCTGAGAATTGGGTGACCAGAACAAAATGCAACTATGCAGTGAAAGCCATAACGTTAAGAGCAGTGTATAGGTTTCCTTTAGAAAGTCATAGCCTTCAATGAGTAGACTCATTCTCCCTTGGTGTGTCATGGTAGCCAGTGCAAGCGGCTAGAGAGTAGACTTCATTACAGTCACAGACCAGCTACTCACATGTCCATGGTTAAGTTCAGCACCAACATTGTTTTGCATTGAGAAGCCAGGCAGGAGCAAAATTGTTAGTTCCTTGTTCTTCATGTTTAGGTGTGGAAGAGAACTTGATACATTTTGAGACAGAATGAGTGCTTTGCTTCCTGTAAATACAAATTTTCATGCAAATTTCAAGAGAAAGTTACAGACAACCTACAGAATGGGAGAAAATTTTTGGATCCTACATAACCGATAAAGGGCTGATAACTAGAATACACTTAGAACTCACGAAAATCAGTAAGAAAAAATCAAATAACCCTATTAAAAAGTGGGCAAAGGACTTGAACAGAAACTTTTCTAAAGAAGACAGAAGAATGGCCAACAAACATATGAAAAAATGCTCATCATCTCTAACCATCAGGGAAATGCAAATCAAAACTACAATGAGATATCACTTAACTCCAGTGAGAATGGCCTTTATCAAAAAGTCTCCAAATAACAAATGCTGGCGTGGATGTGGAGAGAGAGGAACACTCCTACACTGCTGGTGGGACTGCAAACTAGTTCAACCTCTGTGGAAAGCAATATGGAGATACCTTAAAGCGATACAAGTGAATCTACCATTTGATTCAGCAATTCCATTGCTGGGCATCTACCCAAAAGATCCAATGACACTCTACAAAAAAGACACCTGCACTCGAATGTTTATAGCAGCACAATTCATAATTGCAAGGCTGTGGAAACAGCCCAAGTGTCCATCAATCCAAGAATGGAATAATAAAATGTGGTATATGTATACCATGGAGTACTATTCAGCTCTAAGAAACAACGGTGATATAGTACATCTTATATTTTCCTGGTTAGAGCTGGAACCCATACTACTAAGTGAAGTATCCCAAGAATGGAAAAACAAGCACCACATATACTCACCAGAAAACTGGTATTAGCTGAGTAGCACCTAAGTGGACACATAGGTACTACAGTAACAGGGTATTGGGGAGGGGGGAAGGGGACGGGTATATACATACATAATGAGTGACATGTGCACCATCTGAAGGATGGTCATGCTGGAGAATCAGACTTGTGGGGGGAGGGGGAAAGGGCATTTATTGAAACCTTAAAATCTGTACCCCCATAATATGCCGAAATAAAAAAAAAATTTTTAAATAATAAAATAAAATAAAATTCTCATTAATAGTGCACTTACAAACTTTTGTGCTTTCCTAGAATGAGATGTAATTGTACAATACTTACAAAGTGCAATTGTGGTAAAGTTCTTAACCATTTAATTTGTTTCAATTCTAAAAGTTCAGTTTTAGCAAAGAGACAGATACAGAATTGGCTCTTCTTATTGCCTTCTCTGGGTTTTCTTACAAAAATATTTTAGTGCCTATGATCTTCCCAAACTCCATAATCATGTGTCTTTCACTAGACTGCATTAAAAGATCATGTTTGGAAAAATAAATGGAAAATTGTGAATGGATTATGTTGCAGTTATGTTCCATAAAGTGAAATATACAAACTTAATTTTACTGATATACTAAATGACTGTAACTGTGAATTACAACATTCATCTTTCCCTTCTATAATTACTTTAGTTAGGAAAAGTCAAGCTACCACCAAAAAAACATTTTATTTTTTTGATGCAGAGTCTAACTCTGTTGCCCCATCTAGAGTGCCATGGAGTCAGCTTAGCTCACAGCAACCTCAAGCTCCTGGGCTCAAGCAATCCTTCTGCCTCAACCTCCCGAGTAGCTGGGACTACAGGCATGTGCCACCATACCTGGCTAATTTTTATTATATATTTTTAGTTGGCCAATTAATTTGTTTCTATTTTTAGTAGACACGGGGTCTTGCTGGTGGTCAGGCTGGTTTCGAATTCCTGACCTTGAGCAATCCTCTCACCTTGGCCTCCCAGAGTGCTAGAATTACAGGCGTGAGCTACTGTGCCCGGTCCCCCAATTTTTTTAATTGATAGATCATTTCCTTACATTTTCATTCAAGATGTTGATAAATGTGTTAAGAGATCCAGCATGCTCTTTACCTTCCATAAAATGATTTATCATTATAACAATTCCTTCCTGGTTGCAAATTTACTATATGCTAAATTCCTGCTTCTGAAAACATAAAATTGTACAGTCACCTGGGGAAACCATTTCACAGTTAAACAAACACCTATTATATGATCCAGAGATTTTGCTCCTAGGCATTTACCCAAGAGAAACAAATACATATAAAACTTGTACACAAATATTCATAGGAGCATTATTTGTAAGCCAAGAACTGGAAATAATGCTAAAGTCTCTGAGCAAATAAATGGATGAACCAACTCTGGTATATCTATACAATGGAACATTATTCACCAATTAAAATCTCGATTCACATAATAATATGGATGAATCCCCAAATAACTGTGCTAGTGAATGAAGGCAGTAAGAAAACAGGAATACATACTGTATTCTGTATGTTATGATTCAATTTATATATGGCTACAGAAAATACAGCTAATGTAAACAATATAGCAATAGAACAGATGGCTGTTTTGTGGGAAGACCATGAGGGAGGGTTTACACAGGGATGTGAGAAACGTTTTTGAGTGATGATACATTCACTCCTTGACTGGTAATGGTTTCATAGGTGTACAGATATGTTAAATATTACCAAATTGTACTCTTTAAAGGTATACAGTATTAAATGTAGAGTGATATTAATTATACTTCAAAAATTTGTTTAAAAATAAATGAAAATAAATTGTCTGTAGGTCACAGAATCACATTATTTTCCCCAAGACCTATACATAATATAAAGAAGCAAAAAATAAAGCATAGTTTGTTGTTCTCATTGTCTTTATTATTATTAATATATATATATATTTACACACACATTGGACACATTCTGGATATATGGAAAGAAAAATAATTCTATCCTATTTTCAGGTATTTTGTTATAATGTTCTCTGAGACAGAGAGCAAAGAGAACAAACAAAAATTGTGAAAGTGGTTAAGATGACTCAAGAGGAAAACTAAATTTACAAGAAAAAAAGAGTAAAAAAAACTTAATCTTGTGGGAGGCCAAGTGGGCTGATCGTTGGAGCTCACGAGTTCAAGACCAGCTTGAACAAGAGCAAGACCCTGTCTCTACCAAAAATAGAAAAATTAGCCTGGCATGTGGCACATTCCAGCTACTCGGGAGGCTGAGGCAGAAGGATTGCTTGAGCCCAGGAGTTTGAGGTTGCTGTGAGCTAGGCTGATGCCACGACACTCTAGCCAGGGCAATAGAGTAAGACTCTATCACAAAAGCAACAACAACAACAACAACAAAAACTTGATATTGATTGCCATGCTCACCTTAGAAAACAACTTATATGTGTAAACCTTGGTACAAGGTTTCCTGTTGGCTGGACACCAGCTTCATTTGCACATGTAAACTCTGTATAGATTATCTACACTAATATTTTCCATCACTGCTGTTAATACAAAGTACATTGTAATTATAATACAATATCTATCACTGAGAGCTGTGGAAAGGCTAATAAACTATTTTTTTGCAAATTACTTTTAGGCATTTCAGGGAAAGGTGTTTATGAATGTCAGTGACTCTTTTGGGGCATTTGACTCTAATTATTATCTTTGAAGAAATGTGTATTCCCATCTTGTATAATGTGTTAACTATTTTCCCTGATTCTATAATGTGTTGACAATTTGCCAAATCTTTACCAATCACACATGATGTTATATGCTCAGAATAATTACACAATATCAATATATTTTATGAAAAATTGAGGAAAATCTGCACAGAATTTTGTATGCCATTAAAGGCTGTTCTTCAAGCAGCAAATTAAATTTAGTTATAACCTCATTAGAGGTTTTTTATTGTAAAACATATCAATAATAAAATAAATTGACAAGGAATAAACATAGATGTAGATATGAATAGCTAGACATATAGACAATACAAGCTTTCATGGATGTAAGACTTATACAAATCAGTCATTCAGTATAAAAGGGTGAGAATTTTAAGAATTTTTTTTTGTTGTTACAGCTGGGTGTTTGCTTTATTTGAACCTGGTTTGAACAGTTGGCTGCCTGTGTTTGACTGAAGTTTGGCTGCTGTGATTGGCTGAGAGTTGCTACCTGTTACAAGAGTAGGTTACTGTCTGTTTACACAACTAGTTGGGTTACAGTTCATTATGTATGGAGAAACCTTTAGGTTGAACTTAAAATACATAAAGAGGCAGCTTTAGGCCTAACTTAACACTTCCCCCTTTTGGTCAACCTCTTAATTTTTGCTTTTATGTACACTATACAGGGACTAGATATCCATTTTTTTATTAAAGTGAAAAGCTTTATCAAAATTTCATTACACTATAATGATATATAAAAATCAAAATGACTATGATAATTAAGGTAGAAAATTTATCATGAAAAAGTCAAGCAAAAAACAATTTTTGGTTTTAATTTAAAAATATTTCAGATGTATTCATTGAAACAATCAGTAACTTCAGATTCTGTCACTTTTACAAAAAGTTTTAAGATCTCAATGTTGAGAAATGTAATTTATGTAGAATATTCATGTGTGAATTATAGAAAAAAATGAGCAAAGATGAGATGTATATTTCTCCTTAGAGTTATAGGTTCTTACATAATTGCATATCTTTATTATATTTTTCAACTTATATTTTTTCTAGACATACATGCACTTATTTTTAACAGTGTCAAGCAGAGTATACTTAAACGCCTAAGAGTAAAAATAAATGGAATGGTAGGCATTTCTTATGGAATTTAATACTAAAATGTTCAATTATATTTCACATTGTATCTTAAATATACAAGCACATAAAAAATCAAAAGAATCATATATGTTTGTGTCACATTTTGTATTGAATGATACCTATCTTAAAATGTTATTCTTACCATGGACCAATATGAATACATACCAATTGAAATATCTATTTTATGTTTCAAAACCAGCTAATTATCTTTCTCATAAAATAATCTTTTTTTTTAGGATTATAAAATCTGTGAGTGGAAACAAACCAAAACGCACACACACATACACACACACACACACACACACACACACACACACACACATATATATCCCTGACATAGTTCATAAATGAATATTCCATAATTATCAATGAATGAATGAGTAAAATATTAATAAGTTAAAAAATCTTAGACTTCTCTAACTAGAGCCACGTAAATTAGCATAGCTATAGATTTACTTGAGAAAATTAACTGTAACATTTTTATTAAAATACAAATTTAATTAGCACAACTTTCTCATTAAAAATATTTTCCACCAGGAACAGACTTTGATCTTCCTAAATCACTATTTTTATAGGCAAATGAAACAATGAAATTAATAAAATGATATTAGGCAAATAAGAAATCTAGGTTTTGATCCTCTGAGTTTAATATCAACTGGAGATTGACCTTGGAAAATCACTTAACCTCCCTGAACCTCAGTTCGGTCAACTGTAAAATGAATGGCTGTACTAAATGGACTTTATACTCACTTCCATCTCTGAGATTTTCTATACCTCTGAAAAATACTTCTGAATAGTAGGATGTAGAAAACTATGATTTGCTGCTAAATCCTGCATTTCTATTTAATTTGTAATGTGCTTATTTCCTAGAAATTTGAGACTTGATTTGCACATTTGTCTTATGCTTAAATGGATTTTCAGGATTAAAATATCCTAAATATACTGAAAGTGCACTTGTAGAATATATATCTTTCTAGAGCTTGAAAAGCTTCTCTCAACTTCACCTTCATCTGACTCACTGTTGCAAATAATTAAATGTCTCAAGGTGTCAAAACTAATTTGTTCACAGTAAGATGTGGCTTGGTTGTTCAGGGTCCTGAAAAGGGAAAGTCTAAAAGGGTTAGCAAATGGATTGCACTGTGAAAAATGAAGAAACTATGGTCTTAAATTGCATATATTTAAAACATTCTTGAAAAAAATAAATTACCTCATGTGTGTACTTTACTTGCTGTGTTATAGCTATGAGGATACACAAGTTATAATAGTGATATCTTAGGAAAATGATATGTACTAATTTTACATTTTCTGTTGCAATATTGATCCTTCTGCTTATGTTGATTAAAAACAAAACAACAGAAAATGTTTTAATTAAGAGCTCGACCAATTCAATTTCTTACGATTGAAATTACACAATTGGCATTATGTTGAATGCTGAGAGGCAAAATATATATATATATAGTTATGTGTCTCAATCTGTTTGGGCAGCTATAACAGAATACTGAGTAGTTTAAACAACAAACATTATTTTTCACAGTGCTGGAGGCTGTACATCTGAGATCAAGGTGCCAGCAGGGAAGGGGGAGGGCAATCTTCCTGGTTATGTCCTCTCACGGCCTTCCCAGGTGGGAGCGCCCAGAGAGAGAGAGAGGGAGAGATCCTGTATCTTCTTCTTTTTATAAGGAAATTAATGTCATCATGAGGACCCCAAGCTCATGACCTAATCTAACTCTAATTCCCTCCCAAAGGCTTTCATCTCATTTAGGATTTTCATCTGATTTAGGATTTCAACATAAGATTTTTTTTTTTTTGGCAGAAGAGGGTACAAACATTCAGTCTATAGCAATATGGAAAAAAATCACTTCAATATTAACATGCCCAAATGTGAATATACTTTCATAGCAAATTAAGAAAAAAAAAATAATAATCAGGCCAGGTGCAGTGGCTGACACCTGTAATTCCAATGCCTTTTGGAGGCCTAGGCAGAAGGATTGCTTGAGGCCAGAAGTTTGAGACCAATCTGGGCAATATAGTGAGACAAAAAATAATCATAAAAAATTACCCAGACATGGTGGGGTGTGCCTATAGTCTTAACTATTTGGGAGACTGAGGCAAGAGGATCCCATGAGCTCTGGAGTTCAAGGATGCAGTGAGATATGATCATGCCACTGCACTCCAGCCTGTGGGACAGAGCAATACTCCATCTAAAAAAAAAAAAAAAAAAAAAAAGAGAGAGAGAAGAAAAAAGAAAAAATTCACATATCGACAACAGTTTTGGCTTATCATAGGTCAAAGAAGTAAATTGATACTCATATCAATTTTTATTGATAAGGAACAAACATACAAAATAGTCTTCCATGATAATAAAGATAAAATTTCTATTAACTCTTGTGATAAAAGGGTCTGTAGTTTTTAAATTTAATACCTTAGGGAAAAATCTGTTAATCTTCAGTAACTCTTATGAATAAAAGTGATGTTTTTCCCAAAATGAAATCACTGAAAGTTGGAAACAAATTATACTTTATTTTTCTACAATTTTTAAACCTTATGTTCATATTTCCACATTTTGAAGTCAATATTAATTGATGTTTACTGTGTTTCTTAACTAGATTGAAATAATAAAAAATTATTATTTTATTTACACAATAAAATAATATTTATTACTTTAGTGAATGAATTGGGCTTTACTAAAAGTTTAAACCAGCATTTTATTTTAATCTTATTAATGTGAATATTCTGTTTCATTTCACTAGTAAAACTTGAATAACATTGCTTTTGTCCTTAAAATCAATATACCTATACACAATATTGTGAAGACTGAATGTTTAAGGGATGTGATTTGTTTTTAACCAATCTGAGCATAAGAGTTTGGTATGTTAGAGTCGAAGAGTTTCTGCCTCCTTCAGCCTTTGAGAGATGGAGTTCCAATCACTCAGAACTTCATAAATATTACAAATAGATTGATGATATGAATTAAGCTACACAATGTGAACTATGATTGTAAATGTATTCACTTATAGAGAATCTTCAACATGTCAAGTACTGTGTTAATTATGCTACTGATATAATTTGTAGTTCTTACAACGCTGAAATTTAGCTATTTTTCTACTTATTATTTTTTAGTTCAAAGTGGTCAAGTAACTTAACTAAAGTCACATAACTAGTGGTTGAACTATTATCAGAACTCCTGACTCTTCAACTCCAAGGCCTCTTTCTGCTTCTTAATTATTTCTTCTGATTGTTGTATTTTTCTCTAATTTGTCTGAGGCCTCTCTGAAGAGTAGCTATAAACTCTAGCCTTGCCCTTGTGGGGCTCCAGAAGAAGTGACTGTAGATGTTTAAAATGTGTCTTTCAAAGGATACTTGTTTATCCTGGTGGATGGCCTAATGCCTAAGTGTCCAACTCATGACTACATATCCGTCTCACAGGAAACTTGTTTATATTGACAAACAACCTTATGGCTCTTGTTTGACCCATGTCCAGTTTATTCCTGACGAGATAGCCACCCTCTAGGAGAACTTTGACAGGGAAGAAAATCAGGTCCTATGGTGTTCATGAAGTGATACCATCGTAGGCAACACAACAAAAGCATATGAAATCACAGAAAGGTTTATTTATAGATGCATGAGAGAAGAGGAGTACTGATGAGGGTCAATAGGAAGATAGCAAGATCAATGTGCTCAATCAGCAGTAGGGAGAGAGAAAGTGAGAGGTCCTATAGGTTAAGGCCTTTATTGGGGTTCAGGGCATTACCTAGGCAGACTTCAAGGGGAGTTCTATTTGGTGGGTTTTGAGCAAGCAGTTGCGAATTCAGTGGGGTTCTCTGTAACTGAGAGTGGTCACTGCAGCAGCTCCTTACAGTTCATGCAGAATGTAGGGTCACTGGGGTGAGTTAAGTAGGTTGTAATTATATGTCCCACAGTGAGGTGGTTACAGAATGGTATTTGGATAAGGTGGATATCTGGACCACACTGAGGAACTAGAAGGAGTTGTGGAACTGAAAAGTGTGTCAAGGTTGGAAAAACGTAAGCCTATATTCAAAATGAATGCTGGAGCAACATCAAATTATAGGAAATCACTATACTGAAATATAAAAACTGTTAATAAAATGACTATACATCCTACTATGCTCAAGAGAGTTTTGATTTCTCTCTGTTTTCTTAAAGGCATATGAATAGACCTTCTTTTCATTATCAAAAATACCCTGGTTTAATTGATAAATTATGTGGTCTCCCTAAATATGGAGAACATGCAAAAGAATTGTACTTTAATGTCTAGTTAATAAGAAATGTTTGAAAATCATTAACTAATTTATTATAGTCTGTATTCTGGTAAAGTCTAATTCCTTTTCAGTGGTAATTTTGCTGTCATTTTCTCATTACATCTGTACAAGAATGCTAGTCTGTTGTATCAGGAAACTTATTACTGAAAGCATGATTGTTTATTATCTTGCTCAATGCATAGCTCTTTAGGTACCAAATTGTCCATTGATTTCTAAGGACGGCTTTCCAAATTGCAGGCTGCCTGCTCTTATAATTACATGGCAGGAGGAAAATTTCAGCTCCCTGACTGTTTAACCAAGCAGCCCATGTTATAGTTGTTGTGGTTGTGCATTTTGGATTCCTTTTTTGTTGTTGTTGATTTGTTTGTTTGTTTTTTGGGGGTTTCTGTGTATATTGATTGGGTCAAAGTTCAGCATAATGGCAGAATGGGAGGTATGTTTTAAATTTCTTTTTGCAGTATCAGCTGAAAAATGGATCCCTCATTGCATAGTGTCATAATTTTCTGATAAACATCATTAACCATTGCCCAGCCACAGGAGCTAATAAGGAGCTATACTGATCAATGGCTCAGTGATCTACTTGGTGCCGGTTATTACAGGTGCACATCCATGTCTTGGAAGAAGCACTTTGAAGGTCAGTGTTCTAGGCCTCTGGCTTTGGACAAAAGTTATATCTCCACATTTCTTCTTAAAATACTTAAGACCCACATTTATTTAACTAAAAGATAAAGCTGAATGTAGAGTTTAAAGAATACATTGTGAGTCAAATATGTATAGATGTTAATCCATGTGCTGCCACTTACTGGGAATGTGACCTCGGTTAAAGTCATTAAGCCTTTGAGTTCTTATCCTTGTATAAAGATGTTAATGCATAATACAGAAAGTAGTGTAAGGAAGATTTGAGATAACTATTAATAATATAAGCATTTATGTCAGTACTTGGAGCATAATACTCAATAAAATATAGCTGTTATGGTATGATTACCTTACATGCTCAGTTTTAAATTTTAAGTTTGTAAATATCCAGGGATATAAATTTTTGAAAATCACAATATAAGATAGATGAACTTTAATACAAGGTAAACATAAAGGCTTAACTCATTATATTATCAGTATTACTGTGAGTGGTTTCCATATAAAAATATTTTCCTCATTTCCTTAAAAATGGATTATCAAGTAAATTTTAGAAAAGTAATGGCTTACAAAAAACCCCAGGGGTGTCTATCTTCTAGTTCCAGGACTGACAGAATGTTTCCTGTGGGAAAAAATACTCATATCAATTTTTATTCATAAAGGAAAAACATACAAAATAGTTTGTCCATGATAGTAAAGATAAAATTTCTGTTAACTCTTGTGATAAAAGAGTCTATAGTTTTTAAATTTATTACCTTAAGGAAAAATATGTTAGTCTTCAGTAACTCTTATGAATAAGAGTGATGTTTTCCCCAAAATGAAATAAATATGATGGAATAGTTAAAACAATAGCATTTCACCTATGTTATTTTTAAACTAATATGTTATTATGTAAGATCTCCATTCATCATTTTTTGTGTTCTAAAATTATTTAGAGACTCCTTAACTTCCAATAAGATGACTATAAATATTTTTTCTCAATTATATGTTGTTTATGGTGAATGCCATTCTAATAATAGTAGTTAAAATTTATCATCCCCATATCAATAGCACCATTATGTTCTAAATACATATGATTACTTAAATATTTTAAAAAATTAATATCTTTAATAATTTTAGCCTGAGGCAATATTGATTGTGTAATCATCACACTCCATGATAACATCACAGCAAAATCCATGTCCATTTTATAAATAAAATTGGGCTTGTATCCTTTTTAACAGATCAAATACAAATACCTCCATTCTGCTCTCTTTTCCTTTAACTCATTCCTTTTTTAACTCAAGCTGTAAATTCCTCTTTTTTTTCTAATTTTTACAGATAGAAGTACCTCTGTATATCCAACAGAATAAATGTTTATCTCATATCTGCATAAAAGTTGAGATTCTTTTAAACAGACTCACAAATTGGTTTACCATATTTTTCACCACTCCTCAATATATTTCAGCTTCTACTTGTTTGCTAACATTCAGTGACACTTTACACTAATGAGAAACCGTATCCTATAATTTGCCTGAAAGCTGGGATTCCCATAGGAAAAACAGGAACCTGGTACATATTGCTATTCAGGCATGTTTGGAAATAATCCGTGTGAGGACATCTTGCAGAGTGAGGCATAATTAGCAGAGGAGCACTGGTATTACTTTGAGTCTTTGCTGACCCAGCCTCAAACCTTGCACACTATTTTATGGCTTGTGTTCTTTGATAAAAAGAAGGATTGAGTTGGAACAAAAACATTTTACTAAGAGGGTAACAATGCCCCTTTAGGAACCTATGACTCCCTGTGAAAGAAGGTTATAAGAAGATGAAGGAGTCCAGATGGACAGAGAGAAGCAACAGAAAACACCAGTCCCTGTTTTCTAAGATTTGTAGAAAAAAGTACTATGGTAAAAAATATTGGATTTATAAGGTAAGAAAACAAGAGCATTGATATTTGGAGAAGTGCTATATGTGTATATCTACTCACGAGCAAGTGAAGCTTGGATGATACCAGTTATAAGTATTAGTAGTTTATATTAGTAAGTAAAAGGATCTTACATTTATTGAACTCTGAATATGTAACATAATTTCTTTGAAGAATTTATTACTAAATTCTTATTTTAGTATTATACCAACCTAAAGGCAAGTCAAATCACTGTAACTTCTTTAGTTCACTATGTAAGTTTTTTGTGTGTTACACAATTTATGACATATAGAGCAAGGGGTGATAGTTTGTGGATGGCATAACAAAGTACAAGATTCCCCAACCCTAATGAAGAAATATTCCCATTTCCATAACACATTTTATTGTTAAAAAACAAACTATTACTGAGAGCTTGGCACTTGTCTCCCAGGCTGCATCAGAAGAACGAGGACAATGGTTTGAGGAGAAGGATAAGAGGTTTATTAATTTGCCAGCAAATGAGAAAAAGGCATTGATGTACCAATTTCTGTGTTAAAGTATCTGTTTCCTGTATTAAAGTATCAATATTATGCCTCAAATTGCTACATTTCCCCACCTCCCCTTCCCCTATGAAGAAGGGTATATAAACATCTATATCCCATGGGGTTATTTGCTGATCATTTTCCTGTGATTCCCGTATGCTATGAACATTGAAATAAAATTGGTATGTCTTTTCTCCTATTAATTTGCCTTTTGTCAGTTGATTTTCAGTACACTTCAGAGAGCAAAGGGAAATAATCCCTTAGTCCTTACAGTCCAAAATTCTAACCACTGATTCTTGGGCCTGACAGGTATATTGTATAGATTTTACCATGATACATGGGCATAGAAAAATCACAGTGCTTATTATTTTGTTCAAATTAAACCTAGTTCAGTGCATACATATGGAGGTCTTAGGGTAATCCTATATTAGATATTTTGTGGGGAAATTATGACATACAGGATTTTATAAAACCTTTATTTCTTTGTGCTTGTCATTTTCTTCCACTGGTCCTCCAAATTGCCAACTATTAAAAATTAATTTAGAATCTGGAATAGGAGAATTTTCTATTATTATCCTAGAACTTCATTTTCTTAGCTTTGTCTTGGAATTGGAGAAAAAAATATGAATCTTATCAAGAACCTCTAATCAAGCTTTATTTGTTGCCCTCTTTTTCTTCTTTTGAGTCAAACACTGCCTGTACTTTATCTCCCTTGGCATTATAAAACTTTCTGCAGGATCATTTATAAATATTTTAATAAATCAACAGCATGTCCCAAATCAACAGTGACTTTTAGGAGCTGCCCAGTCCAGTTGAGCTACACACCAACCACCAACTACATATTTCCTAGCCTCAACTTGATCTCAGCTTCATGGTTTTGTATATTATTCTTTCTTGGAATACACACTTCCATAGTTTCTGTAACTACAATAACCCATGTTATATTCCAAGGTCTAGCTCAAGTGCCATTGTGTACTCTAAAAATTTAATTTTCTTTCTCCAAAAAACCAAGATCATTTTCTAATACTGTGTCCTTCATCATATAAAATCTGTATATAAGATTTCCCATTGCAGTTTAACACCTAAGAAAGTTTAAATTCTTTGAATGCAGGCATATTTTTTCTATGTACATATTAAGACTATATTATAAATACTTACATTAACAGATATATATTCATTTTAACACCTTTATTTGATTCAACTATAAATCATTGTCTTGATTATCACTTAAATGTCTTTATAAGATTCTACTCTTGTTTTTCTTCTTTTTGAAACATCTTATTTATTCATATGACTAATCTACACATAAAGTCTTAATGAAACAGTAATCTTTAATCTCTATGCTGTTAAAATTTAACTTTGAATGAAATTTGAATATTATACTTTTTTAATAATAAAACTTTTTATTTTTATTCCAAAGTGACCCACAGAAACCATATATTTGTTAAGTTTTCATCTTTGGAAGGATATGTTTAAAATTTAGAAAATTATTCCTACATATAATCATCACTATTGATTCCACAGCCCCTCACAGCCCTGTACTACATTCCATAACTTTATTTCAGAATACAGTAACCCTTTATATAGAACAATTTGTTTTAAATATAACCTACAAATTCTTACAAACTCATGAGTCAGACACTGGGAGCAGAGGAAATTGAAGATATTTTTAACAGACATCTTTTTCAAAAATAGACCACTGATATCCCGCGTTTTCTTTACAAAGAGAAATACTATTGTCTGGGGGTTCTGTGGTTCTGTTTTGTTAAAAAACAGCTATACACTTTTAAGCTTCTCTTCTGACATCCCCAGTTACCCAGAGAGGAGGATGACCTTTGTACTTTATTTTATTTCCTGCCTGACTTTACAAAGGGTTGCCTCTTATATCCAATGTTGGTATCAGTCATAATAGCTAGTCAGTCTAGATAATCTTTCAGATTCTCTTTCTATAATATTGGCATTGTCATCGATGCTAGTGATCGTGGGATACCTTCCACCCTATTTGACTTCCTCTCTAAATCACCAGTACTAAACCAATCAGCTGAAGACATGATGCATTATATCTATCTATAAGTTGGATATTCTTTCACATTGGTAGTCTAATATTTTCATTTTGCTTAATTATACCCATATCTATCTGGCCGTGGCCACCATAGTATCTCTCAGCACATGCTCTTCTGCACTGTAACCTTGTTCCTCACTCATCAAGAGAGAGAGTCAACTTCCCTGACTACTGAATCTGAGAGAAAAACATGAACAACACACACATTAAATGTAACAGTGAGAGATGTAACAAAGTGTGAAAAATAAGGTTGCATAATGGAATACAGAGTTACAGGTGAGGACCTGGATGGGACTTTTAAATAATGAGTCAGGAAAATCTTAATTAAATGGATGATATTTAAGTAAAAACAAAATCGGGGAGCTGGCCTTATGGATATCTGGTGAGTGGCCTGTGTATTTGCTAACTTTTATTAATTATAGTTTTTATTAAATAAATGTAATATTTTCTGTAATTCAGTCAGAAATTTGATCACTTTTGTTACATTTTTTTTCTAGGATCACTAAAGTTTAATTGTTGACAAATAAAAATTGCATATATTTACAGTGACTGTATACAACCTGATGTTTTGATATATTAACCTGTATACATTATGAAATGATTACTACAATTAACATAAATTACTAATTAACATAGCCATCACCAGACATAGTTACTTATTTTTGTGTATGCTGAGAATATTGAAGATCTACTCTCTTAGCTAATTTCTAGGATATAATATTGTACCTAGCTGAGACTTTGTACCCTTTGGCCAATATTTTCCCATTCCTCATCCCCCTAGGACTTGACAACAACTATTTTACTCTTTGCTTCTACAAGTTTGATTTCTTTTTCAACTCCACATAAAAGTGAAATTATGTAATATTTATCTTTTGGGGCCTGGTTTATTTCACTTAGCAGTATGTCCTCCAGGTTCATGTATATTTCCACAAATTATAGTGTCTCCTTTTTTAAGGCTAGATATTATTCCAGTGTATAGGTGTGTAAGTGTGTGTGTGTGTCTGTGTGTAATTTTCTTTAGCCATTCATCCATCAGTGGACACTTAGGTTTATTGCATATCTTGGCTATTGCAAATAATTCTTCAATGAAGAATGTAGATATTTCTTCAACATATTCATTTTATTTCCTGTGGATTTATACCCAGAAGGAGGCTTTCTGGATCATATGGTTGTTTTATTTTTAATTTTTTGAGGAATCTTTTTACTGTTTTCCACATAGCTACAAAAATTTACATTTCCTTCTACAATGTACAAGAATTCTCTTTTCTCTACATCCTTGCCAACAGTTGCTATCTTTTGCATTTTTGATAATAGTCATATTAAAAGTTTTGAGGTGATTTTGATTTGCATTTTCCTAATGATTAGTGATGTTGAGCATTTTTTATATACCTGTTGTAGGCTTTATTTTGAGAAATGCCAATTCAAATAATTTGCCCATTTTTTAATCAGACTATTTGTCTTCTTGCAACTGAGTTGCTTGTGTTCCCTATACATTTTGAGCATTAATCCCTTATCAGATGTATGGTTTGCAAATATTTCTCCCACTGTGTAGGTTGTCTCTTTACTATGTTAATTGTTTCCTTTGTTCTACAGAAGTTTTTAGTTTGATACAATCCTATTTGTTTATTTTGCTTTTGTTTGTGCTTTAAGTGTCATATTCAAAAAATCCTGGCAAAGACTAATTTGAAGGAACATTATCCTTATGTTTTCTTCTGCAAGTTTTACAGTTTCAGATCTTTACTTAAGTCTTTAATCCATTTAGAGTTAATTTTTGTATATAATGTATGACAACCAATTAATTTCATACTTTTGCATATAAATATCCAGTTTTCCTAACACCATTAATTAAAGAAACTTAACTTTCCCTATTGGTTTTCCCTATTGGCATGCTTATCAGAGATCAGTTGACCGCATATGTGTGGGTTATTTCTAGGCCCTCTACTCTGTTCCTTTGATCTATACATCTGTTTTTATGCCTTTTTTGATACCATACTCTACTATGATGTTACTATTTTAGCTTTGTAGTATATTTTGAAATCAAGTAGTATAATTCATCTAGCCTTGTTTTATTTCTTCAAGATTGCTTTGGCTATTTTGGCTTTTTTGTGGTTCTATTAGATTTTTAGGATTAAATATAATTTGACAAAATATAATATCTTTTTATGATAAAAAAAATTCTCAGTAAATTAAATATAGGTAAATATACCTTGATAAAATAAAAAGCTTTGACAAGCCCACAGGCAACAACATACTGAAAGCTAACGACAAACTATCCAAAAAAAATAAAGAAAAGTGTTTCATTTATGATACCATAAAAAAATACTTAGGCATAAATTTAATCAAGGAAGTGAAAAGTCTATACAGTGAAAACTATGAAATATTGTTGAAAGAAATTGAAGAAGACACAAATAAATGGAAAGATACCCCATGTTCATGAATTGGAAGATTTAATACTGTTTAAATGTCCCTACTAAGTAAAGCAATGTAGAGATTCAATGCAATCCCTATCAAATTTCCATTAACAATTTTGGTATCTTTTTAAAGGCAGTATCTTTTGATATAGATAATGGTTTATGACAAATTTTCTACATATGTGCATAATAAATATTTCTTTTTTTTCACAGTTTATTAGAAATGTTGTAAATTCAGCTATCTTTTGAAGACATAAATTTCAGAAAGAAAAAATAACATCAGAATTATCAGAAGTTATTCAAAACAGCTAAGAACAGAAAATGATATCTTTCTCTCCCTACCCCCTTCATTTGAGTCATAGTTTTAGACTTACTCTTTGAGAAGTTAAAGAGTCCATTTTGATTTTTAAAATACTACTAAAAATCAGGCTTGATTTTTTTCAAAATGTTAAATAAATCACATATCCTTGAAATTTAATTTTTTTATTTATTAGTTTTGAATTTCTTTTATTTATTAGTTTTGCAAAATAAGACATGGTTATATAATTAAAGAAAATCATGAACTCTTAAAAGGAAGTGTGCAAGAAAACCCCATATTTTTGTTCTTTTATAATTCTCCTTGTAAAAAAAAATCTGTCAATTAAAAAATATAAATGTCTCAGAATAGAGCATCCTCTGTGTGTTAAAGTCATAGCAATGGGACCTGTGTCACTGGAATGGAATAATGAAAAATCAGAGTATTAGGAGGTGAGATCAAGAGGTAACAATAGAGCTCTTTATTGCAAGACCCTGTTGGCCACTGTCAGGAATTTGCTTTTCTTTGAGAGCACCTGAGATTCATGAAGATTTTTGGAGCCATGGAGTGACATGACAAGATATATTTTTTAAGTGGCTCACTCTCAACTTTGTATAGAAAATAGATTGTATGAGGAATAAAAACCAAGGGCAAAAGCATGGGATACAGTTAGATGATTACTGCAGTAATAATACAGGCAAGGGAGTTTGTGTCATCTTCCAGGGAGTTTGCAGTGGAATGTTAAGAAATAGATTCTGAATGTAGAATCTATTTAAAAGTAGAAGCTACAGAATTGAATGGTTACATATGGGGCATGAGAAAAATAGAGAAGGCAAGGATGACTTCAGAGACTTTTCCTGAAAAATTGGAATGGTGGTGATGAAAATACTACAGGAAACAATACTATGTTATTAAACATAATTTTAAATTTAACAATTTACCATTAGATAGAAGGAATAAATTCTAGTGTTCTATTGCATGGTAGGATAACTATAGTCAACAATAATGTATTATATATCTCAAAAAGCTAGAAGAAAAGATTTTGAGAGTTCTCACAACAAAGAATGACAAGTGTCTGAGGTGATGGGTATACTAATTACCCTGATTTGATCATTACAGGATCTATGTATGTATTGAATATCATGCCATAACTCATAAATGTATATGATTATGTGTCAATAATAAACAAAAGAAAACATTAAACAATATAATAATTAATTAGTTTTTATTAGAGGATAGAGACAATCTCTCATATCACTCACTTTTCCCTGTCTCCCACCGTCTGCCCGAATACTGAAATTTATCCTTTTGTGACAAGCTGTACAGGGTATGAAAAATATTTCTGTAATTGTTCTGAAGAACAGGCTCTGGTACTTCCTTGTTTTGGAGGAGAATCAAACTAGAGCACGATCTTGTACTTGAATGGTGACTACTTCATATGAAACAACTTTGGCAGGCCTCCTTTTTTAGGTTCCAAAAGCACCTGCACTTACAGGAATGCACAGTCTGGGTCTAATGCTGATCCCTCCAGCATGGAGATGATGAGAGAGATGTTTCTAGAGTGTAAAGTACTCATTGATTTTAGAAAAAGCCAAATTGTGTGTGATGTCAAAACCCATACTTGCTCCACTCACCACTCAGATTATAGCTGTCCTGTGTTTGAAAGAATGTGAACATCTTTCAGCTAAATTGACATATGCAGATGCTATATGCATGATTTCAACAAACAACTTTAAATCGCTCTATTCTAATTGGACTGAAAAATTAATGACAAAAAAGTTAACTTTTTAATGATAATAACTTTTTAATGATAATGATAATACATTAAATCAGGTATCTTTAAGAATTTTTTTCAGATTATGTTATTCAGGTAAGGCTTGTAAAATTGGTCTGGGAATGGCTACCTGAAAATACATGAAAAACTGGAAAGTATGGGAATGTACTATTGTGTAATTCCTGATTTTTGTCACAGAAAATTGGTGGTTGGTATTTTCTTTGTAGTATGAAAATGTTTTGTTTAAGGTTTGTATAGTTTGTGCTTTTAATTTTGTAAACAGCATCAATGTTGTAATGAGAGTGCTTAGAAAAAATATTAAAAAGTAATTTATTAGCTGGCGTTGCCTTTTTGAACATGCTACAATATTCTCCACTTTCAGTGTGATCAGAATTATCAGCAAGATGCAGGTATTTTGTTGGAATACTATAAGACTGGTCCTGAACATTGTGAAGAAAACCTAATAATTAATTTAGTCTTGATTGTTATTTTCTATTTAAAAGATTTATGCTTTACCAAGTTATAATTGTACATATCTTTGTTTCCCAATTTAAATATGTTTATTTATGATATCTAATACATCTTGAAATTGGTAAGAACAAAAACATGATGCACACCAATCATTAACTCATCTACTTTGATTCAGGTAGTTACAGATGTGAACAACACCTGAAAACACATACATTAATAAAGACAAATCTCACAAATAAACACAAATTTTAAATTGAGGTAAATGCCCTGGAAATATAAGCATGTGGTGTGGTGAAATCACGTTTTAGGAGATATGACTTTGGAAATTTTTGAAAAGACTCTTCAAGGAAAGAGAAATTGATCTGAAAGAAGGATGATGAATAAAAATGGAAAGAAAATATCTCCAAACAGAAGATGCAGCATTTTCAAAGTTCTGTGGCAAGAAGGTACATATACCAGTGCTGAAAGGAAGCCAATCTCTGTGTTCATATAGTGGTGGTGGATGGAATAATGATACAATATGGGTTAAGAGAGACAGAATATTAACATTTTCAAAGGCCACAATAAATTTTTCTAATTGTATGATCAAGAGTTACCTAAAGCAAGCAAACAGAAACTTCTAAATATCTGAGAGGAGATAAATTTTGTCTTATTACTGTTAGGTAGATAGCAATGGATTCTGCATCTCCTAGGGACAAAAGTGGGTGCTGTAGCTTTTGTGCAATTACCCCACCTGGAAGGAAGGCCCCCATCTTGGTCCTGCCCTACCCTAATCTCTCCAGCAACTGCCATACCTGGGGAGGAGAGAATACCCTACAAATCTACCAATCAGAACTTAGCACTTCAGCTGCAAAAGAATGCACAGGACTTTCTAGCCCATAGGCCAAGCCGCATAGGTACAATAGAGTTTTCAAATTGACCTAGAACAAACCAAATGTGTAGAAATGCAACTCCCAACTGTCCAATCAAAGTGGTTCCGTGGTGACCTGGGAATCAATAGGAGAGCCCAGATCCAGCACTATAAAACAAGATGCAGACCATAACCAAGCCCATTTTCTGCACCTTTTCTTTTGCTCTCCCTTTGCTGTAACAATGGGTCTGGTCATCATCTGCAGTGTGTGTATCATGCTTTATAAACCTATGTTTTGCTCTTTCCCTATAATCCTATCTTTCTTTCCTCAATAAACCTCATGTTCATGCTTGCCTTACTTTGGGATGTCTAGTCATTCTTTGGCCATGAGCTCATCAAGAACAGGTGTTTCAGCCTGAAACCTGACATTACTACCAAAAAACATAAAGCATCAGAATGTTAAAAGTTCTGAAATATATATAATGATTTTAAAATATTCCTTATTTTATCAGTATCAGCCATTACAAAATATATCCATTTTCTTAATAATTTGCCACCCACAAGCATCATTAGGAGACATTAAAATAAGCAAATAATTATTTTGATAATATTATTTTGTATTGAAACAAAAGAAACCAAAGAGACATTATGCCTATTGTAGGAAATTAATGAAGAGTTAAAATTATAGACTTTCTCATTTCACAGAATATCAAAAGAGACTTGTTTTTGTTTCAATAAAATAGAAATTGGCTTTTAGAGAATTTGAATACTTAAATTTTCAACAAAAATGATGACATGGCCATATAAATGAATACATATCCAATGAATAAAACATTTTTAAATCAAACTAGAAAGTTTGGGGAAAGGATGAAGTAAGTTACAATTTCTGCAGTGATGTGTCAGTGGTAGCCATGGCTGAATGGAAAGTTGTATTCTTTTGTTTACAGATTCTCATAGTCAGGATGCAAGAAACTCAAGTATCTTCTTTTCCAGAGGAAAAATAAACTACATAAAAAAGATAAGATAGGTCTTCATATAGGGTAAACTTGTCTGAACTGCCAAATGAGGAGCAAATACTCTTGTGTCAGAGAGCAAATATGGTGGGAGAAAAAGCAGTGATAGCATGAATAATTATCCCTTGCAATTTATAGATTATTTGCTCATGTGTTATTAATATTTTAGTTGGCCTTCAAAATAAGCATATGAAGAATGACTTACGTGACTGATGTCTGTTAATTAAGTTATTGTCAATTATGTGCTTTTATAATATGTATTATCATAATAAATGCATTTTTCTATCAGTATAAATCCCTAAAGGAGTGTTCTGCTATATAAAGATAAATCACCAAAGAAGAATGTTGCACTGCCTTTTCTAGGGCAAAACCACATTTTTCCTACCTACATACCTTGTCAAATATAAGAATTTCCTTGAGGTTTAGAAATTCATTTCTAATAAAGCATAAAGCTAGTTTCAAAATCTGCTCTAATTATACCTTATCAAGCAAATTTAAATTTTTTCTAAATATTTCCCCATTTTCAACAATTTAATAAATCTGTTGTATATAATTAATAATTTTAGTCAATAAATTCATCTCATTTTAAATATTAGAAATACTATAATGTCTAGATTCTTCAACTGTTGTTTTTACCAAAGGACATGATTATTTCTTTTTAAAATATTAATTTTACCACTTTTTGTGTGATCAATTATCTCTTTCTTTTATTTTGATGTCAATGTTTTCCTAATTTTTTCTTAGCAAAAAAAGTCAAAATCGACCTTAGCTGAGACTTTTTCCCCATCTTCTCATCTAGTAATTATATCCTTTAATGCTCTTTTCAGTCTGTATTTCTTCTAACTTCCCTAAATCTGCCACGTTGGTCAATTGGCTTTTTAATTTTTTGGATTTATCATGAAATCTTCCTCTGTCTCTTTAGTTCTACCATCCTTTCCTTGGGACACATGCTCCCTCCACTTTGCTTCCTATTGTGACCCATTGTAAATTCATTTATCCATAAAATCTCAATTAACAAAACAACATCAGTTAAGGATCATCACATAATTCACCTAAAATCAGTCTGTTGATCTCTCTAATTTCATCATTCTTGATTCTCTACCAAGCAGCAGGATCCTACTGTGTGTTCAGAGTCACAGTCATGCTTGTTTAATAAACTAGAGGGGGGGAATTTTGTCTTATCTTTATGTAGGTCTCACTACTGGCAAGAAACTTGCTCAAAATTGCTGCCATGTAAGAACTCAATGAGTAGATTAGTTTCAGTTTCACATCAGTTATGATAGTTAATGTTTAAGGATGATTCATTTGTATTTGGTAGCCAACTGTTCTTGGATTCTGGACTTTTGCCAAATGTTCTTAGATTCTGATATTTAAATGATAGTCTCTCTTTTTTTTTTCTATCTAAAAAATCAAGAAAGTATTATCTTTCAATGTCAACTGTGTTTGCTGGGTCATGTTGTACACACCAGTTAATGGAGCACAGTTCAACAGCATTAATGATTCCTATCTATAGAGCCATCACTACTTTGAAACATGTTAACAAATGAAAATATCCATGTGACACCTTAATTATAACCCCTCAACCTGTTATTTTTCTATTTGTGTTTCTAATAGTCTTTTTCTTAAACTTCTCTGATCATTTTTGTGGTATGTCAAAAATAAAACTTTATATTAATTGCAATATAAATATCTAAATCACTTTTGTAAAAATGGTAAAGAGGTATCTTCCTAGATTTCAAAACCTTATGAATAATTTTTATTTTTAAGAATATTTCAAATCTCACCTTTTCCATTTTTATATGAATTTTTTATGTTTTCTCCTCTTTGTCTCTCATAATACTTTTTATACATTTAATTTACATTGTTTAAAGATTATTTTGAATTTTAATTTTATTAAATGGCTAAAATTTGAGTAATGTATGATCTCATAACTATAAATTGAAGCAAGCACGATGTGTCAAACGATCTTAATTTGTACAAAACACTTAGCTTTTAATTGTACAATTGGTTTTTCTTTTTCTTATTTATCACTTTTTATTTTATTTAAAAAAATAATTAATTAATTAATTTTCTTTCAGCATATTACAAAGGTACAAATGTTTAGGTTACATATATTCCCTTGACCCTACACAAGACAGAGCTTCTGCTTGTAAATCTCTCAGACAGTGTGCACTGCACCCATTAGGTATGAATATATCCACTACTCCCCTGTCCCACCTACCTGACACCCAAAGAATGTTACTACTATATGTGTACTTAAGTGTTGATCAGTTAATACCAATTTGATGGTGAGCACATGTGGTGCTTGTTTTTCCATTCTTGGGATACTTCACTTAGTAGAAGGAGCTCCAGCTCTATCTAGTATAATACAACACATGCTATATCGCCATTTTTTTTATGGCTGAGTAGAACTCCATGATAAACATATGCCATATTTTATTAATCCACTCATGTATTGATGGGCACTTGGATTGTTTCCTCATCTTTGAAATTGTGAATTGTGTTGCTATAAACATTCTAGTACAGTTTTGTTTTGTTTTGTTTGTTTTAATAGAATATCTTTTTTTTTTCCTTTGGGTAGATGCCCATAATAGGATTGCTGGATCAAATGATAGTTCTATTTGTGGCTCTTTGAGGTATCACAATATTACTTTCCACAGAGGTTGTACTAGTTTACAGTCCCACCCATCACTCAACATGCATGCCAACATTTATTGTTTTGGGACTTTTTGACAAAAACCATTCTCACTGGAGATAAGTGATATCTCATTGTGGTTTTTATTTGCATTTCCCTGATGATTAGAGATGTTGAGCATTTTTTCGTATGTTTGTTGGCTATTATTCTTTTTTTGAAAAGGTTTTTTTCATGTCCTTTGCCCACTTTTTGATAAGATGCCCACTTTTGATTGAGCCTAGGGAGGCTGTGAGTCTCTAAGAATTTGTCTATATCTTACACATTTTCAAGTTTATGTGTGCAGAGTTTTTTACAGTTCATAGGTGATATTTTGTATTTCTGTAATCTTAGTTTTAATATCTCCTTTTTCAATCCTGATGGAGCTTATTAGAGTTCTTTCTTTTCTGCTTCTCATTAATCTACCAGCAAAAGATGTGAAAATTTCGTTTATTTTTTAAAAGAACCAATTTTTGTTTTATTAATCTTCTGTATAGTTTATTATTATTATTATTATTATTGATTTCATTTAGCTCTGCTCCGAACTTGGATACTTCGTTTCTTCTACTGAGTTTGGGGTTGGTTTGTTCATCCTTTTTTAGCTCTTCTAGACCATTCATTAGATTGTTGATTTGTGATCTCTCTGTCTTTTGGATGTAGGTATTTATGGATATAAATTTTTCTCTCAGGACTGCTTTAGCTGTGTCCCACAGATTTTGATTACTTGTGTCTTTTTTATCATTTAGTTCAAAGAATCTTTTGATTTCTATCCTAATTTCCTCTTCAACATAATAATAATTCAGCAGAAGATTGTTTAGCTTCCATGACTTTGCATAAAGATGAAAGTTTCTATTGGAGTTGATTTCTAATTGTATTCCACTGTGGTTTGAGAAAATGCATGCATGGTATGATGTCTATTTTTTCAAATTTGTTGAGACACACTTTGTGGTCTAATATATGGTCTATTTTAGACAATGCCTCATGAGCTGAAAAGAAAAATGCATATTCAATGGTTTGGAGGTTGAATGCTCTGTGTCAGGCCCATTTGTTCTAGAGTTTTGTTTAAGTCCATTGTCGCTTTATTTTCTTTTTGAAGGATCTTTCCTGTTCTGTCAGAGTGGTGTTCAACTCCTCAGGTACTTCAGTGTTGCTTTTTATCATTTTGTTTAGATTGAGTAGGATTTACTTTATGAATCTGGGTGTACCTGAGTTAACTGCATAAATATTCAGAATTATTGTGTCTTCTTGTTCAATTTTACCCTTCTCTGTTATATAGTGGCCATCTTTTTCTTTCATTACTTTTGTTGACTTGAAAACTAAGTTATCTGAAATTAGAACTGCTATGCAAGCTTTTTCTGGCTTCCATTGCATGAAATATTGTTTTCCATTCTTTCACCTTGAGTTTGAATCTCACCTACAAACACCATGTAGTGGTTCAGAGACTAAACTGGATGTGTCATTATCTAAATGAAAATCTAAAGGTAAGAAGCAGCAGCTGCTCCAGATGGGAAGGAATCAGTGAAAGAACTCTGGAAGTATGAAGAATCAAACTGAAAGTGTACCCCCAAAGGGGAACACTAGCTCTCTAGCAATAACTATCAACCAAATTCAGAGCACTAAAATGATAGAGGAAGAATTTTGAACATGGATTGTAATAAAACTCAGTGATATGCAAGAGAATATGGATACCAATACAAAGAAACCAAACAAAAAAAATCCAGGATTTGGAAGATAAATTCACTAAAGTAATTGAAATAATAAAGAAATATAAAACAGAACTTCTGGAAATGAAGAATTTATTTAAGGAATTACAAAACACAGTGGAAAGCCTCAAGAATAGGGTAAATGAAATAGAAGAAAGAATTTCAGGGATTGAAGATAATACCTTTCAATTAAATAAGTCAGCTTCAGAGATAGAGCAGAGAAATAAGAGAAAAGAGCAAAGCCTTCAAGAAATGTGGGATTTGAAGAGGCCTAACATGAGAATCATAGGCATCCATCAGGATGAAGAAGAAAATGCACAAGGGGTGGATAAACTATTTGAAGATACAATGGAGGAAAATTTCCCTGGCCTTGCTAAAAATCTAGATATGCATATAAAAGAAGCTCAAAGGACTTCTGGGAGATTAATTGGAAACAGGAAGACACCATGACACATAGTCATCAGACTGGCCAAAATAAACACAAAAGAGGCCCTCCTACTAGCTGTAAGGTGAAAGCAACAGGTAACCTACAAAGCAAAACCCATCAGACTAACTGCAGAGTTCTCAGCTGAGCCCTACAAGCCAGAAGAGACTGGGATGCCATTCTCATTCTTCTCAAACAAAATGATGCCCAGTCTAGAATCTGGTACCCTGCAAAACTAAGTTTCTTAGATGAAGGAGAAATAAAGACATTCTCAGACAAGCAGAGACTAAAAGAATTCATCAAGATAAGACATGCCCTTGAAGAAGCACTCAGAATAGTGTTATACATGGGTCAGGACGATAAACATTCACAAGTGCAAAATCATCAAAAAGCTAAAGGTCAAAGGCCAGATACCACAACGGCTTAAGAGAGAAAGCAAAGCAACAAAGTTCAACTCAATAGGATGAACAGAAATCTTCCACATGTAGCAATTCTTTAAATAAATGTGAATGGCTTGAACTGCCCACTAAAAAGACATAGGCTGACCAGATGGATAAGTGTACACAAAGCAAGTATCTGCCATCTTCACAAAACACATCTAATTCACAAGGACACAAGGATGCATTACTTTTCTTCAGTAGCAGATAGAGAAAACTTAACATGACAGATGCCGGGTGGGTAGACAACCTGTAGGCACAGCTATCCTGAAAACCAATCAGCCATAGAGGAGTTTTGGATAAAATGGCAATTGATTGGATGATCTGTAGAAGTAGCTGGTATGGAGTCAGGAATTTTAATCCAAAGTTGATGATATGCAAACAGTGTTTCTTAGCTTAGGTTATTGATTTTAGTAGGACAATTAAACAACATGCTTTGCTATGTATTGATATGTATTTCTAATTAATAGCTATAAAGATAATTATCCATTATCCATATTTTCAATGTCCTCGTTTTAACAAGAGAAGCTTTGTCAAAGGCTGTGTTTGTACATTATTTTTTTTATTTTTGGTACAAAGAAATCTTTCAGGCCAGGTGTGGTGGCTCACGCCTGTAATCCTAGCCGAGGTGGGTGAATTGCTTGAAGTCAGGAGTTCAAAATCAGCCTAAGCAAGAGTGAAACCCTGTCTCTACTAAAACTAGAAAGAAATTAATTGACCAACTAAAAATATATATACAAAAAATTAGTGGGCATGGTGGTGCATGTCTTTAGTCCCAGCTACTTTGGAGGCTAAGGCAGGAGGATCACTTGAGCCCAGGATATTGATGTTGCTGTGAGGTAGGCTGATTCCATGGCACTCACTCTAGCCTGGGCAACAAAGTGAGACTCTGTCTCAAAAAAAAAAAAAAAAAAAAAGTAAAGAAATCTTTCAGTAGTTCAGTGTTTAAATATGTTAGGAAAAAATGTAGAGTTGCCAAATTTAATGAAAATATACAGGTGTTATGTATATATGTATATACACACATATATACATTTATATATGCTTGAGTTTAGGTAAATAATCTAGATATTTTGTTTAAAATTAAATCTTCAATAAGATACATTAGGGATATTATTTTTAATCTTAAGCTAATTAATTGCATTTTCAGTATCTTGGTTATAATATATGAAGAAAATATTATGTACATCATATTAAATGAGATAATTCATGTAAAGTTCTTCAGCCAGTGGCTTTCATATTGTATATACTCAGTAAGTGTTAATTATAATTATTAGTAAGAAAATTATAGGACTCTAGTGTTACAATTCTTTTTCTCTGGCTATACAGCTGAATATGAATTCAAATATTTTAATATTAACTCTGAACATTTTTATATTAAATGTAATCATAGCATAAATAACTAAGTAAATTTTCCAATATTAAAACCTCTTCACTCTAACTTGGAACAAAACTGTCTGATTATTTACAGTATTAACTCTGAAAACACAATCTTATTTCATTTTCCTGCTTTGCCACTTAATAACCTTATCATATTGGACAAATTGTTTACCTTCTGGGTCTCAGAGTCTTCATCTGTGAAATGAAGATGACATGAGAGCCTACTTCATAGGGTTGCTGAGAGGATTATATGTAAAACATGGCATGACAAAGTAATCATGCAATTGATGTTATTTATAATTAGAATTAATATGATATTTTAAAATTTTGCTAAAAGATAAATGAAGTTTCTAATCTTTTTTATTGTAGTCTATAAGAAGATCTAAGTAAATGCTCAGCATTTGGGAGGCATGTTTACAGATGGATTTATTGAAGATTAGATTATTTTTCATTTAGAAAAGTCACCCTGGAAGGTTTTGATATCAAGTTAATAAGCATTGATTAAAGCCATAAAAAAATTAGAAGCTGAAATTTATAAAAATTCTCCTAAAAGAGTGTTTGGGTAAAGGAATCACACAGTTAGTAAGGCACTTTGTACAAAAAAACAAACAACAAAAAAACCAAAAAAACCCACTATGATTTCAAATATAAGATAAAAGGAAATGCAAAATCTCAAAGTATGTGCTGAGTGTGATCTAAGGGCTCCTATTATGGGAATGCAAAAAATTACATTCTCAGAAATAAAGTAGAGGGAAGATTTTATCTAAAGGTGTTTAATATTTCTTCAGGTCAATGTACAGAAGCCACTGGTATAAAGATAAGAATACAATGATGTATAGGAAACTGTTGAATATCTACTAGTTATGTCTAATTTTTATGCCCAAATAATAAAGCCTGAGAGTTAATTTTATAAAGATAGATCAAGCAACTTCATATATTAAGTCTCCAAATGAAAATTTAATAAATAATTAGGAGGGAATATGGCTAATTAAGGATGATTGTTGCAAATTGAAATATAAGTAAGAAAAAAAAAGTATGTATTTGAACTACCTTCTACCTTATTTGGGGGAAATGGGCCTATTGCAGTGTTTCTTTTGACCCTCAAGGCAATTTGGGAGATAGATATTATAATTGCCATTCATGTGTTTTGAAGTTTGATGAGTAAAATGTTCAAATGATTTATCAAAGTTTGTGAAGAAATTCTTATCAAGACACATTTGCTACTAAGATTTGTGTCCATGCTATGATACCCAAATCAGTAGAAACATAATGCTTATGAAAAGAAGTGGTTATTAGGCACAGCACAAAGAAACATCTGATTGGTTTCTTGAGTATCTATTAATAATTCTCAACTAGTAACCATAATATTGTATATTAAACATCAATATTACATTTTTCCTATTTCACATTAATTATTTATTTTCCTCCCTACTAAAAAGCCATATCTAGTATTTGGGATATAAATTAAATTATTTTTAATATTTAAGTAAATGTATTATTGAGGAACAAAAACAAAAGAGAAAGTGAAATGTCCAATAATTTTATACAATTTATTGAATTTCTTGAATATGTGTGGCATTTTAAATATATAAACTGGAAATCATAATAAACTGATCAGATCAGTGTCTGTTTTATGGTTAAGAAAGCAGTTTTGTGAGTCTGAACATTCCATGAAAACATGTACAAAATTAAGGAGGCAGCTTTAAATTTCAATCAGAGATCTAGCTGATATATAGTCTGTGGACTTTTCAGTGAAACTTACCCATGACAAATTTAGTTTCTCCAAAGTAGTGCATTATAATAAAATATTTCTCTATAAAGAAGAACCATACCAAACAATCTCTCTACTTGAAATCTCAAGTAATGGCTGGTATAGTTTGAAGAAAAAATTATTCCATTACATGACATTGTCTCAAGAGTGGTAGTTCCACAGGATTAGTTAGCATGAATAACCCAGCAAAAAATGATTGTATGGGTGACAGAGGTAGTAAGGAAAGAAAAATGATGATGAGTGGTAATGAAAACAAAATTCATCCACTCAGCAGATTTGTACTAGAGATCCTGAGACACAAGAGAAATTGAATATGCATTTGTATTCAATATAGATATTGCTACTTCTTTGAGGCATGGAACTTCACTATCATTATTTTAGTTTCTACAACTACAAAGTTATTAATGATTGTGAAAGTATCCCTCCTGAACTTTAGGTACAAATAACCCACCCTGTTTGTTAAATTCTGTGTAAAAAAAAAAAAAAAAAAAAAAGCTCCTCTTCATATGACCATGAAAGTAACACAACTTTGACTTTTCATTATTACCCACAACAATTGCCAAATAATTTTACCACAATAGTCATAATTTTTAATGCTTTCTTATAAAATCTTCCTCAGTTTTTACCCCCTCAGTTTTGTATTTTTTATTGTATTTAAATATAATTGCCCTGTCTATATGGATACTTTCATTTTCTTTATATGAAATACTAACTTGATTTTAAAATACATTGCTTATTGGTTTTTTCATACACCAAATTTAGAGATGGTATTTGTCTTTTAAAATTTATTTTTAATTATGAATTATTTTAAACAGTGAAGTATATAATTTGATATAAATTAATATAATGTGCTCCAATGAAACCTGATGAGATAAAACTAATGTAAAATATTGAAGTATGTATTTTTAGATAAATAAACAAATTACAGTTACATCTAAGGCCACATTGAATCTATTTCCCCTTGAAACCCAGATGTAGCTATTATAAGAACAAGGCTGAATCATGTAAGATTTTGCAATCTATTTAAAAACTACCTTAATTTTAAATGAAAAAGTTAAGGGAACCATTAGTCACTTTTAAGCAGAGCAGCAATATGATCTGACATGTTTCACTGGAACGCATCTCTTTTTATTTTAGTCTTTTTTTTTTCAGAATATTATGGGAGTACAAATTTTTAAGGTTTTGAATATGAAATATTTCTACATGAGGACTTATCATTATATATCCTATTCTAAACTATGTGCTATGAGAATGAATAGAGTAAATGTGAAAATTAATCACAGATTATGAAGAAAAAATGAAGTGTGCTTGAACATTATAGTATTCATTGCCAGACGTCTATGTCACAAATACACAAATGTACTAAGATTTTTGCAATTTCTCAATGGATTTCTTTAAAGAAAAAGTCAATTTGTGAGCATTTTAACATTTAAAAAATATGTTTTATATATTCAGAGTACTCCATGATTATCTGGCTCCAGTGGGGTGGGGGAAAGCATTACAAATAAAGCCTCAGAAAGGAAGGAATATATGCCAGTCAAACGTATGTATCTGCAGAAACTTAAACCAGTAGATGAGTGCAGAAGTTTTCTCCATTTTTCTTCTCTGGATTTCCCTGTACACTTGTTCTACCGACTATCCCAGAAGGCTGAATTCTAGGTATCTTCAACTATGTGAAGATACTTACTATGGTAGCCAGAAATGGAGATTTTAGCCTATGAGTCTACAAGACCTCTGGAGTTTGGATTTTTGTAGACAAAGTCTATGTTTGGGGGAAAGAAAACCTAATTAGTTCAGGGTAGCTGAAACATTGGTCTCTATTGGCCAAAGCCATAGGGTAGTGGGTTACTCAAGGATGGTGACAATTCTGCTAAGGAGGAACTATAGGTGGGGGGAGAAATTAACCAAAATAATTTTATCATACAAAACTAAGCAGAAAAATAATGTGTTGATTAGCATAAAAAATGCCATATTTAGTGTTACTTTTACAGGTACTATTGATTATTAATTGCCATTGCTTACTTTTTTTAAGGTTCCTGATATGTAATTTAGGATAGTGTTCGGGAATAACATATAAATACCATTTGGGGAAATGCATATTGAAGCTGGTAACATAAAAATATTAAGTTTTATTGTTGTTGGAAAATGTGAGCTAAATTTTTTCAGCCACTTTTGTGTTAAATCAACTGTAAAATAACACTAATTTTCTTCAAGTTCCTATAGAAATTTTTATCATGAACTACCTTGAAGCAGAAAAGGTCTACAATTGCAAATTCTGCATTCACTTATTCTTCTCCCAGGAATTATACAAATTTCGGTAAAAATCTGCAGTGATGTTGATTCAAACATTGATTTCACACATGTATGCCTAATGGTCTAGTTTATAAATAGTATTTTCACAGTATATATAGAATACTAATAGGAGAATTATGAGGATGTCTAATATTCTTTCTTTCCTAGTGTTCTAAATATTTAATGAAAGCTATTATTCTTTAAAAATTAATGCTGAAAAATTAGGATAAATTGTGGGCAAATAACAGCATTAGCTTTCATTATTATAGCTTGTAATTCCTCTAGGCCATTCATAGCAAATTATTAATACATAATGCTTCCAATCAGATAAATCAGAATAATAAACTTTGAATTTTACTTAAAAAGGCACAGATAATGTTTGTATAGGAGGTCTGTCTGGAAAGTATCCAGCCAATTAGTATGAAAAATAGAGACATTTATTGAAGCAGATACAAGATATATGAAACATTGTGCATAGGACAATGACACCTCGGTCCACTTCAAAGTAGGCACCTTGGGACCTCCCATAGTTCTCTCAGCAACTCTTAACCTAACCCGCACATGTTCACCATTCTCAAGTGTTCTGCTTGTTGCACATCTTCCAGAACATGGACCACTTTCAAAAGATTCTCAACCATCTTTGAAGCGTTTGTGCCACACTTTTATTTGCAGTGCACTCATTGCATCATCCCTAAACCCTTCTGATTCATCCAAATAGTTTCCATGGAAGAATGTTCAAGTTTATTGCAAATTTGATGCAGTATTGTTGCTCTACTCAGTCATTTTTAATGTGATCGCCAAACAATGCACATGCTCACTCAAGAGCGCTAGGCCCACGTTGACTAGTACAGGGAAGGCATCATTGTTCATGCATGCGCATCACAGTCCACGCTCCCTGGCTGCCAGGCTACATTGATGTTGCACGAATTGTTCTTGTTATATGGATACTTTCGAGACAGACCTCATAGAGCCTAATGTTTAAGTTAAAGTGCCTTTTAATCACAATTTTCTTTTTATTTGAATTGTATTTGTGTAACATAAACCACATAATTACTCAGAGAAAACTCTCTCTTGTACTTATACCCCTTTTTTCTGCCATCTTTAGAATCTTGTTTTTGTAATTGGATTCTTCCTTTCTGCCTTCTACTATTCATTCTTCACATCAAAAGAGGACAAAACTAACCACGAAATCATTTAATTTAGCTGAAGATTCTAGTCTCAAACATCCCTGTTCTATAGTTGACAAACCTCTTGAATTTGGTTTACTTTTCTCAGAAATGCATCCTTAGGCAATTTTATCCTTGTCTAACTATATGGTATAGCCTATAGCTCCTAGGCTACAAACCTGTATAGCATATTATTGTACTGAATACTGTAGGAAATTGTAGCACAATAAGTGTTTTTGTATCTAAATATAACTAAACATTGAAAAGATACAGCAAAAATACAGTACAAAAAATTAAAATGGTTCACCTGGATAGAGCATTTCCATAAATGTAGTTTGCAAGACTGGAAGTTGCCCTTAGTCAGTGACTGAGTGGTGAGTGAATGTGAAGGCTTAGGACATTACTATATACTTAAACTACGCTAAATTTACTCAGATATTTTATGTCTTCAGTAATAATCAGCTTACTTTAATTATTTTACTTTATAAACTTTTTATCTCTTTTGTAATAACACAGCTTGAAACATAAACACATTTTACAGCTGTACAAAAATACATTTTTATATTAATATATAATTTTTTATATTTTGAATTTTAAATTTTGCTTTTTTACATTTTAAAATCATTTATTAAAAACTAAGACACAAACACACACATTAACCCTGGCCTGCACAGGTCAGGATCATCGATATCATTGTCTTCCACTTCTGTATCTTGTTTTCACTGGAAGATCTTCAAGGGCAAAATAATGCAAGGAGCTGTCCATTCCTGTGATAACAGTTCCTTCTTTTGGTATAGCCCTTGAAAGACCTTCCTGAGGCTGTTTTACAGTTAACTTTTAATAATATATCTAAGTAGAAGGAGTAAACCTCAAAATAATGATAAAAAGTGCACTCAAGGCCGGGCGCTGTGGCTCACTCCTGTAATCCTAGCTCTTGGGAGGCCGAGGCGGGCGGATTGCTCAAGGTCAGGAGTTCAAAACCAGCCTGAGCGAGACCCCGTCTCTACTATAAATAGAAAGAAATTAATTGGCCAACTGATATATATATAAAAAATTAGCCGGGCATGGTGGCGCATGCCTGTAGTCCCAGCTACCCGGGAGGCTGAGGCAGAAGGATCACTCGAGCCCAGGAGTTTGAGGTTGCTGTGAGCTAGGCTGACGCCACGGCACTCACTCTAGCCCGGGCAACAAAGTGAGACTCTGTCTCAAAAAAAAAAAAAAAAAAAGTGCACTCAAATGTTTATTGCAGCTTATTTCACAATTGAAAAAATATGGAATTAACCTAAGTACCCATCAATTCATGAGTAGATAAAGAAAATGTGATATATATATATATATATATAAAATCATGAAATACTACTCAGCCATAAAAAGGAAATAATGTCTTTCGCAGCAACTTGGATGATACTGGTATCCATTATCCTAAGTGGAGTATCTCAGGATGGAAAAACAAACATCACCTGTTCTCATTAATAAGCAGGACCTAAATGATGGGTACACACAGGCACAAAGAGATGTAAAGGACATTGGAAACTAAGAAGGGGGAGGTTGGAAGGGGTGTGAGGGATAAAAACTTACCTATTGTGTACAATGAACACTGTACAGGTGATGTGTACACTGAAAGCCCTGACTTCAGCATTATCCAGTATATCCATGTAACAAAAACATCTGTACTATTTAATATTTTGAAATTAAAGAAAACAAAAAAGAAATTGCATGACAGGAAACCAGGAGGGAAGCTCTAGTGAAAATTCAGGAAAGAGGTAAGAGAATTGAACCAGGAAAATTGCAGAAAGTCTAGATCAGAAAGGATTTAAAAGATATCCAGTAAGTAGAATCAGTAGACTCAATACAATTTGGGTGAACCATTGGATAGGTTGAGTGACTGGTGAGAAGACATGAAGAACGAAAGGGGACAAAGCTCCAGTTATGCAGGAGGAAGAAGTCCTGGAGATCTATTGTACAACTTGGTGACTATAGTTAATAATAACATATTATATACTGGAAAATTACTGGGAATGGATTTTAAATGTTCTTTCCACACAAAAAATATCAATATGTGAGGTGATGGTTATGTTAATTATCTTATGTAATCATTTCACAATGCATATGTATATGAAAACATCACATGGTATATCATAACTATTTTTTAAAATTTAATTATAGTAATGGTTAATAAAAATCAAACAATATAGATTAAAAAGTATGGTTTAGGCCGGGCGCAGTGGCTCAAGCCTGTAATCCTAGCACACTGGGAGGCCGAGGCGGGCGGATTGCTCGAGGTCAGGAGTTCGAAACCAGCCTGAGCAAGAGCAAGACCCCGTCTCTACTATAAATAGAAAGAAATTAATTGGCCAACTAATATATATATATAAAATTAGCCAGGCGTGGTGGCGCATGCCTGTAGTCCCAGCTACTCGGGAGGCTGAGGCAGCAGGATCGCTTGAGCCCAGGAGTTTGAGGTTGCTGTGAGCTAGGCTGACGCCACGGCACTCACTCTAGCCTGTGCAACAAAGCGAGACTCTGTCTCAAAAAAAAAAAAAAAAGTATGGTTCAGTAAATAGACAAAACAGTAATATAGTTATTTGTTATTATTTTTAACTATAATGTACTATTCATGATTGTATGTGCTATACTTTCATGTGACTGGCAGCACAGTATTTTTGTTTATGCCAGCATCATTATAAATACATAAATAATGCATTGTGCTCCAGTGGTAGGATGGCTATGATGTCACTAGATGGTAAAAATTTTCTGCTCCTTTATAGTCTTATAGGACCACAATGTTATATGAGGACTGTTATTGACTGACATGTTGTTATGGGACACATGAGTGTAATTTAATTCAAATTCAAATTAGTTCTTTATTCAGATTCAAGTAGCACTTATTAAGCACTTCTTTTAAACTTTATATATACATATATATCATATATCATCTTTGCTACTTGTACAAGAGTTTATTAAAAAGTAAAATCATTACAAACTATTAAACAAATGAGTAAACATTTTGAGAAATTTGCAAGCATTATGCTTAAACAGAGCTGCATATTTAATTTATCTTTGATACGTATTAGCCAGAGTCTAATCATAAGTGAGAAATCACACAATACTTTGAATAGAGAAAGTTTATTATGAACAATTGATATCTATAGCAGGAGATTAATGTGATAAGAAGTAAAAAAGGCTCTAAACACATGGGAATAGCAGATACAAAGAGCAGCCACTACCACTATAACTAAGATAGAGCATCTAAGGGAGAGACTCCTCATCTGGGAGCCAGACTTTGTTGGAAAAGAGATTTATAGCTCACTAAATGGATAAAAGGTCACTGTAGTGCTATCAGTAAATCTTGCTGGAAAGCCACCATTTGGAATTTGTTAGAAATCTGCTTTCCGTAGTCTTCGGGAAAGATGTTCATGGAGTGGTGCATCACTGGAAACACTGCAAAACAGCCCAAGGCGGATGTGGAGGAAAGCTGCTGACCACTAGGCGCTGCTATTCTCCATGCACTGCAGAAGCCAGGCATTGGAGAAGCTGTGAAGGCTGAAGGAGTCTGGTGTTCTACAAAACTGCCCAAAGTGGGTGTTATAGGGAAACTGCTTGGCTCTCAGTACTGCCGTCCACCACGCCTTTTGGTAGCCAAACAATGGAAAAGCTGAGAGCACCGCAGAACCTTGGTGTTGGGAAAAGCCACGTTCTGCAGGAGCCTGAAAGTGGGCACACAAAAAATAGGAAGCAAAACCCTTTTCTCCTGCCATGTCTTTTCAACACCCTTTATAGGTGAAGGAAGCTTCAGTTGCAGCTAAGAAAGACATTATTTAAAAGGCCAAGATCCATTTTTACAAAGCAGGTGAAATGGTGCAAATTTAGAGCTGAAAAACAGAAATATATATATATTCCTCCCATCATAACACTCAATTCTACCTTATGATGATGTTCAATATAGCAGCATAACGTGACTGAACCCACATAAGTTTCAAAGGATCCACGATTATTGAGGAAAGTTAATGTATTTAAGATCAATAATAGGTGTGTAGGTCATCTATTTCTTTTTTACTTTTAAGTCAGTACAGAGAGATCTAGCAGGAAAACAGGCAGCTGGGGTATGGGAGTTTAAACGGTATATTCAAAGAAGCACAAGAACCTCCCATATGAGGTCAAGATTAAATATGCATCATCTATATGGCATAGAAGAAACTTGCATCCAGATATATTCAGCACCATCAGCTTTTATCTTCAAGGAAGTCTCATTCTTTCTCTGACATGATCAAGGATTTGAATTCAGCCAGGACATTAAGCTGTTCATCCCAATAGGACCTGCAGCCTAAGTGGAAGTATTTTGTAGGACTTACTGCCTTAAGCATTTTCTCTAGTCATTGCCACTGAGATTTGCAGGAGCCAACTTGCAAGGAATCAACATTGGACAAGTAAATGCTCACCTATCAAAGGTTGGGGGAATTGTATTTTTCGCATTGGCTATTACAAATTCACTTTTCTCAGTTAGATATTTCAGAACAGATTCACATTTTCCTAGTCACTCACCATTACTTTTCCATACCTATTATCAACACTTTTGTATAATTTTGATCATCTTAAAGCTCCACTATTTCTGTGGACTCCAAATAGGTATTTAGCACACACTAGATTTTTACAGGAGTCAATTGAAATTAATTTTATCTTTTAGTAATGGAAAAAGTATTGAAAATTAAGGGGAAAAAGTCCTGTTTATGAATCTTAGCTCTGTCACTTACGTATCTCATTACTGTAAGAAACTAATTTTGTCTCTCCAGATTTTAGTTTCTCCTCTCAAAATGAGTATGGATGATTTAGTATTTATGGTGCATTCAATTTCTAAATAGGAGGGTAAATGATGGATAAGTAAAGTGGTATATATTATTATTGCTCTCTGATATTTCTAGTTGTCTTTCTCATCTAAACATACCAGAAGACTAAAATTTTTAGTTGCCTTGAAGTTTGACATAACCAAATGACTTCATTGACTAATGAATTGTGATCAGAGGTATGAATGCCACTTCTAAGTGAAAGTAATTAGGATAATTCTTGCCATGCCACCATGATCTCCCAAGTAGGCCTTCATGTGATAATATCCCCATCAAAAAGCATGCAATAAAGAACCCATATAGGGGACAACTGCATAGAGAGTTTCCCTAATTGCCCCATTATAACGATTGTGTGAGAAGTGAACTTTTATTAAGAAAAGAGAGGTGGAAACTGGCAATTTAACTGCAAGTAGTTAAAGATACTTTGAAACATTGTGTATAAGTAATATAAAGAAAATTTGGCATTATAAAAATTTGTTTTCGTCTCTATAAAGTCAAATGCAAAAATTAACATTTATTCTGGGATCAAAGTGACAACAATGACAGAAGAAGTAAAATGACAAAGAAGTAACTGATGATTATCAAATTGTTAATGGTAGTGAAGGTCAGCTGATGACAGATTCTTCAAAATACCAATTTACAATCACTTATATTATCAATAGCAGTCGCATAAAAGTAGGCATGTTTATAGTTCACAGTTTTTTCGGAGGTTGAAAGTTTACTTTAGATCAACTCTAGATTAGACTCACATAGGCTAGAAAGGATATTTCATTAAGGAATTCACTTATATGCTCCAGAAACATCTGCTTTCCTGTTAATAGAATCTCTTTTCTCTCTCCCTCTCTCTCTCTCTCTCTCTCTCTCTCTCTCTCTCTCTCTCTCTCTCTCTCTCTCTCACACACACACACACACACACACACACACACACATGCACATACACAAACATAGGCTTTGAAAAAGTCTTGATAGAAAGTTTATAAATGTTTCAAATAATCTAAGAATGTACATATAGTCATCATGCCAAGCTCTCTTCTTATTGCCTTCTAAAGTATTTTTGGGTTTTTTTGAGACAAAGTCTGGCCCTGTTTCCCAGGCTAGAGTGCCGTGGTGTCAGCCTAGCTCACAACAACCTCAAACTCCTGGGCTCAAGAGATCTGCCTACCTCAGCCTCCCAAGTAGCTGGGACTACAAGAATGCGCCACCATTCACGGCTAATTTATATATATATATATATATATATATATATATATATATATATTTTTTTTTTTTTTTTAGTTGGTCAATTAATTTCTTTCTATGTTTAATAGAGATGGGTTTCACTCTTGCTCAGGCTGGTTTCAAACTCCCGACCTTGAGTGATCCGCCCACCTTGGCATCCCAGAGTGCTAGAATTATAGATGTGAGCCACTGCACCCAGCCTAAAGTCATTTCTTTATATTAATATTATGACATGCAGGTATATTGTGATAATTTAATCTGATGAAAATTAACTTCATCATCCATTATCTATAAACATGAATATTGATAAAAATGTTATATTATTTCTATGTAGAATATTATCAAAAGTACAAAGAAAGACCAATGTTAAATAAAAATTTCATGTTTTTTATTGGAATATCTCTCAATATTTAAAAATGATGGAGACTTCTCACCAAAGAAAATTATGAGCATGAGTATTTGAGATTTCTCATCATTGTTTTTATGCAAAATGCTATGGAACAAATATAAAGACAAAATAGAAGAGATAATAAGTCAAAATAGAGACAGAAGAAGGGACATGATGGATAAAATTCACTTATTTAAAAGTAGATCACTTAGCACACATATTTTCCTCCTCTCAAAAGATATTTGAAAAAAATTTATTTAAAATCTTAGTATCACTGAGCCATAGAAAAGAGTGTCTGCATTGAACCAAATTTTGAAGACTTTCTGGAAGACATGAAGCAGATGGGAACAGATGGAGGACAAAGCTGATCCATGCAAAATAGCCTGTGATTCAAAGCAGGCAAAAGGGGAAAACCTGGAGGAATTAATGAGCAGGTTTTCTAAACTGAGCCATGAAAACAATCAGAGCTCAGAATAGAAGGACTGGAGCAAGGCAACCTGGGTAATAAGGCAGAAACTGATGGGATTTGGATTCCAATCTAGTTATTCCCACACAAGGTAGATGGGAAAATCTCAATTGCCGGGAACTATTTAAAAATGAACTGAGGGATACGGCATTGAAATCTGTCAATGTGTACAGCAGAGACAATGATAAGAGATTTACCACAGCAAACATTTGAGTGCCATTGATGAGAGTTGAGAAAAAAATGCTTCAGCATATTTGGCAAATATTGAAAATCATCTGGCATTTTCTTTCCTATTGGACTCTGAGAATTAATATTCTAACTGCATACCAACAATCCTAACATCTTCCAGAGCTTGGAAGATTGGGTAGCTTGGGGAACAGTCAGGGTGATCAACTACAGGACATTTAGGATATTTTCCAGTGACCAGTACGCTGAACAGCTAACCATACACTCAAGCTACACTTCATAGGAAAGCAATGTGAAAGTGATCATACCATTTAAGGAACTCTATAGCCCAACTCCTGATTGAAGGATTTGAACATCTGCTGGAAGGCTTCTAAATAGGTCCAAATTCTCACATCAAATACCCCAATCTACCAATACACACATTAATAGCTCCCTTTGGACAAAGCTCTTGACAATTCGCTAGTTTGGGATTGATTAAACAGATGGATAGGGGAAAACTCTCACTCCAGTGGATGACAAAATAGGCAAAATACCTAGTGTATTTATTTTGGTTTTAGGAAAGTTGTCATATGCTGAAAAAAAGATAATGTAAAAACTTTGCACATGATATAACCCCAATGATGTGTATTAACTTCTTTTTCACTGAGTGATATAAAGATGCCAGACAATTTATGTCTATATAATCAGATAGACACTAAGAGTGATTCAGAACATGAGGAGAAATTACTTACTTCAGGAAAAAAGAATGTTGGACAAGGACTAGTAAAAGTAGAATTGACCATTCTGCTCATTTTAATGACATCCTTTAGAGTTAGTCTGCGACATTTGATAGGCACACAATGTAATGTCAGGATATGGTCCAGGATAGGCACTTAACCTAACTGTTGATAATCTCAGTCATCCAGAGAAAAGTGCCAGGGAAATGATAGTATTGTGATTTAGGAACAAGAGTGAGATATCAGGGATATCAGCACACTAGATATTCACTAAAACAGTTTTTCTCACTTTGTCACCTGTAATTAAGAGGCTTAATTATAGTTTTTACTTTCCTTATGTTTAGCCTGTTCAATTTATTTTCCCAAGAAGAGATTTGGAGAGATACAAATAACATTTTTCTCTTATTTTTTTCATCACATACAAGGGGCAATTGAAATAGAAAATATATTTCTGTCCCTCAGAATACTAAACAGTGACATGATTCTTTTTTTAATTTTATTTTTTTACTTGACAAATAATATTCTACCTATTCATGGGTAACTTAGTGATGTTTAATAGATATAATCTTCAGTGATCATATTAGGGTAATTACCATGTCCTTCATCTCAAACATTTATCATTTCTTTGTGTTGAAAACATTCAATATCTTCTTCCTACTTATCTGAAACTATATGTTATTGTTAACTACAATCATCCTACAGTGTTGTAGAATACTGGAACTTATTTATTCCTCTTATTTAGTTATAACGTATGCTAAACAAGTCACTAGTACTTATCAATCTAGACCTCCTTTGTCTGAAAGGAACAGATTTGAAAAAATAACAAGATATATGAGGAGAAACATAAAATATGCAAAAGAGGTATGAAATAAGTGTATTATTCAGGGTAATGTGCTATCACTGAAAAAGCTGAATGCAGGAAAGCTGGATGTGATGACCCTTCAAAGAATAAAGCTAACAATGAAAGTATACTAGGAAAAGAAATATACATTATTTACAAGTAAATGATAGACATTTAGATATAAATAATATAGATACAAAATTATTTCTGTGAATAGCTTTACTCCTGATATTTCAGATTATAGTAGAACTAATAAATTTCATTTTTTGGCATGTAAATTTACCACGGTAAATTTACCACCTCTTACAACTGAAATATTTTTGCTACATCCAAAATATATTTGAAAAATAAATATAGTAAAACAAAAAGCAAATAATAAGATACAAATAATGACATGGAATACACAGTATGCAGGCAGAAAAATGAAAAAGTGAAACTACCAATAATTATAGTAAGTCTTTTATTAATAACATATATATATTTTTTTATCTCAGCATATTATGGGGGTACAAATATTTAGGTTAACATATATTGCCCTCACCCCACCTGAGTCAGAGCTTCAAGTGTGTCCATCCCCCAGATTGTGCACATTGCATTCAGTATGTATGTATATACCCATCCCTTTTCCCACCTCCCATCTGACCAACGCCCATGAATATTACTCCTATATGTGCACTTAGGTGTTGATCAGTTAAAAACAATTTTATGGTGAGTATATGTGGTGCTTATTTTTCCATTCTTGAGATACTTCATTTAGTAGAATGGGTTCCAACTCTATCAGGAGAAAACAAGAGGTGCTAGATCACCATTGTTTCATTTCTTCTTCTTTTTTTTATTTTTTTTGAGCTTTCTTTTTTTTTTTTTTCAGCATATTATGGGGGTACAAATGTTAAGGTTACGTATATTGCCCATTCTCCCCTCTCGAGTCCGAGCTTCAAGCATGACCTTGTAGCTGAATAGTACTCCGTGGTATACATATACCACATTTTATTAATCCACTCATGTATTTGATGGGCACTTTTTTTGTTGTTGTTGTTTCCACATCTTTGCAATTGTGAATTATGCTGCTATAAACATTCAAATTCAGATGTCTTTTTTATAAAATGTTTTTTGTTCTTTTAGGTAGATGCTCAGTAATGGGATTGCTGGATCAAATGGAAGATCTACTTGTACTTCTTTGAGGTATCTCCATATTGCTTTTCACAGAGGTTGAACTAGTTTGCAGTCCCACCAGCAGTGTTACAGTGTTCCTATCTCTCTACATCCACTCCAAAATTTATTGTTTTGGAACTTTTTGATAAAGGCCATTCGCACTGGAGATAAGTGATATCTCATTGTGGTTTTGATTTGAATTTTCCTGATGATTAGAGATGTTGAGCATTTTTTCATATGTTTGTTGGCCATTATTCTGTCTTCTTTTGAAAAGTTTCTCTTCATGTCCTTTGCCCACTTTTTGATAGAGTTGTTTGATTTTTTCTTGCTGATTTTCTTGAGTTCTAAATAGATTCTAGCTATCAGCCCTTTATCAGATGTGTAGCATGCAAGTATTTTCTCCCATTCTGTAAGTTGTCTGTTTGCTCTCGTGATAGTTTCTTCGGCTGTGCAGAAGCTTTTTAATTTATATTTTTAAATATAAAGCAAAAAATTCAAGTAAAATTCTTAAAACTTTTATATTGATAAATAAATTTGAATATAAGATTTTGTCTGATTTTTGTAATCCATTTACTTTTCAATTAATAATTATTAAAGATATTTGTGATCAAATATAATTGATTAATATTTATGAATAACCCATATTAAAAAATATATTAGATAAGATGTTCAATGCAATAAAAACAGTAAAAAGAAACATCTGATCAATAAAGTATATTAAGTCAATTATAAAATAAAAATATAAAAGTAATATATAATATAAATATTATAAGAATAAAATAAAATATATTATAATTAAATTATTTTTAATTTATTTAAAGGAAAAACCTAGCTCTTTGAGGTAAATTTTAAAATGCATTGGAAAATTCCACTTCAGGGAGAAGATAAAACATTAATTAACATATATAATATTTCATGAAACTTAATGTACAAATAAATGGATTTTGACAAAACCAAAATCAATGAAAAACCCAGTCTTCCTTAATAAATCAAGAGATGAGTTCCCTAACAGGTGATTAAAAACTTGTAATGAACAAATAGATGATAAATAAACAAAGACCTAATCTAAATGGCTTAACACAAAGAAGATCTAAGTCTTTCATGTTATGTATTATCCACATGACTCAGCCATGAGAATTGTCCCTAGCTATTCAAGTTTCAAAACACACACAAAAATTTATCTTAACACAAATTTCTGCTGCTGAGGGAGAAAGAAATAATATGGCTAACAATGCACTGTCCTTCAAAGAATCAACTCTTAAGTAATGAACTTCACTTCCATTTACATGTTATTGTGTGAAGCAATTTCCATGGCTAGAGCTTATTCTAAAGAGGGCAGGGCAGTTAATTTGCCACGAACACAAAGGGCCAGAAATAATTGGTGAACCACACTCAAGACTAACACACTTCATCCTTTTGGTCATCCTGAAGACAAAATGCACTTAACCCTCCCCTTCATATTATCTATGAAAGATAATAATGCAAGAATTCCTGCAGACATAGTATTTAATATATCAAGCTCAAGAGTCAGCTGTTCTGAGCAGCAGCCTCTTCATTGTGAATGATGTATCCTAGTCTCCAAACCAGGTCCAGAAATAGCTTCTCTTGATCCAAAAACTCATAAAGTAAGAGAACAAGTCATGTGCACCTTAGACACAGCCAATATAATGGTGCAACAGAGATTGTTTAACTGCAGAAAACACTCGCATTTGTAAAGGTGAAAAATAGGCCACATACAGCTCACTCTTTTTAATGATTCTCAAATACCATTTTGGCATTTATTGATAGGGTAGCCTAGCCAGAGTGAGGCAAGGCAAAATTTTCTTAAGAAACTTTGCTGATTTTCTTCCATGATCACTGGCTTCACCTTTGGGGTAAAACATCCTTTTGATTCCAATCCTTGCCCACACTTGAAACTGGTATCTGAAAATATGCCCTGGGGCTGAGTAACTTTTCAGTCCACTTCATTTATGCTAATGTGTGTGGACACTAGTCTTCTATTGCCATTTAGTACAGGATTATGGTGCGTATGATGGTTAAAGTGCCCTAATCAATCAGCTTCTTATCTGTTTCAATCAAATCAAATCAATTCCATGGGTTAAACACCTACAACCACAGACTTGAGCAGACAGTTCATTTCTTGACATAATTCTCATATTTACTTTATTTCTTTCTGTCCCCAGACCCTGACCTTTTTCTTTCTCTCACTTTACCTAATCTGGATATTATGAACTTAATAGGCTTTGGTAGGGGAGTTATACCTTTGGCCTCTTTCCCATGAGTTATTTTTTCTAATTGAATAAATTTAGTGGTACCACTTTGTTCATACAGTTTAACAATGAATTCTGTTGCTTTGATATGTCACACAATTCTAAGTTTCCATTGGCCTTTGTAGCTCAAAGCCCTCTTCAGTTTATTTTTTTATTTTGGGGAATTTAGAAAAAAAATTATTTTCCATTTCTGCAAGCCCATGAATTTCTATCTTCTTTTTCATTCTGCTTCATATTTGCTATATATAGTTTTTCTACAGTTATGTATTTTTATAGTGCTTAATCTGTTGAAACCATTGGTCACCCAGACACTCATACTAAGATTATGTTTTCTAACATCTAACTCTATAAATATAAGTTCAATAATATAGTACTGATGCATCCCACTTTATCACAGGGACAGTTTTTCCAAATGTTCTGTCACTATATATTTATCTACTTCTTTACTTATAGACTCCAGTACTAATATCTTCTAATCCCTTAAACTAATTGACTCTTAAACCAATGCTATATTTTTTGTGTTTTCATTTTGCCACAGTGGCACCTACTTCAAGAATCTCTTTCTTTTTTAAAATCAGTCTTACTGCAGTAACAAATACATGCAAAGTTCCCTGGCTTACTATAGCAAATGTTTCATTCTTCATCAGACTCTCTTAAAGGCTCAGCTCATCTTGGTTGATGAGGTAGTCAGCAGGACAGCTTCTTCTTTGACACATGCACGCATAATTTCCAAAGAAGGAAGAAGGAATTTGGTGAGACACACAGTGGCTCTCAATGCTTAGGAGAGAAAAGCATTACTTATGCTTCCATTTCACTGACCTAATGAAATCTCACAATTTGACTAATAATGTTGAAAGTTTGTAGAGAAGTACAATTCTATTATACTATGTGACACACACTATGCTAACATCTGGGTATAAGATAGTAGATAGTAAACCAAGCAGAAAAAGTTCTTAACATCTTTGAAATTTTATATTTTATTCAAATGAAGATATATTAGGTTTGCTTTTGATTTTTAATCACATATAAATTAGAATATTTTTAAACTTACATATATTTTCCCCTATTCTAAATTTAGCATAACATTGTCAGAGAATGTAGTTTCTCATTATCTTATTTTAAAGTTTATTAGGAAGTGTATTAGTTTTCTATTGCTATCTAAAAAAAATTTCCACAGGTTTAATGGCTTAAAACAATGCCCATGTATTACTTCACAACTTCTATAGAATAGGGGTCTGGGGTCCTCAGCTCAGGTCTGATTAAAAGGCTGTAATCAGGTGTAGTCTGAGCTGTGTTATTATCAGAGACTCAAAGGGGAAAACTCTGTTTCAGATCTTCCTCAGTTTGTTGGCAGGATTTATCTCCTTGTTGCTATAGAACTGAAAGAATTTGTTACTTGCTTTCTATCACTGGCTGCCACGTCAGCTCCTAGAGGCCTCAGGAGTTCTATGCCATGTGGCTCTTTCCATAGGCCCTCTCACAACATGGCATTTTTCACCTCCAAAGCCAACCAGAGAGACTCCCTTCTTAAGGAGTGCCCAGTTCCTTTTTTAAGGGATATTCAATAGAATAAGTCAGGCTTTATCAGGATCACTTCCCTTTGATTAACCTGAAATCAATTAATTGGAACCTTAATTATATCTTTAAAACCCTGTCATTTTCCCCATATTCTACCTGCCATAGAAAGGTCCGAGGCCCTGACCACCCTTAAGGGGAGAGGGTTAAACAGGTGTGAACACCAAGAGGGGGCCAATCATGGGCAGTCAACGTAGGGGTACTCACCATCTCTAAGTTGGTGCTCACCACAGGAAGGTGGCTATTGCATTCTTTACGTCCAACTATGTAGTTTAATCATATTGGTTAAAAAAAAAAAAGTCTTATCCATTAAATAACCATTATGGTTTTCTAGTCATTCCTCATTGTCCTTAAACTGTTTTGTTAAAGGTTGTCCAATAAATGTGTCTCTCAATTTATTTTATTCCTAAGCATTTCCCTGGTATGTACTACCTACTGTTTCGTATAATGAAATGATTGATTTAAATTTCTTATTTTACCTCTCAGTTAATGAGTTGTAATTTTTTCATCAGGCACTCTGTTAGCCACTTAAATATGTTATCTTATTATAATAGCTCCAATTCACATTACAATAATGGTTTCCTGAAAATACCTAGTGGGCCAGTGACTAATGACAAAATCATAGTCGCAAGTTTATGTCTGTCTATGTATAATGGGAATTATTTTATGTGCTATATGTATTTGATCCATTAATTTAACAATAGCTTCAATTTCAATTAAAATGTTGCCTTAATTTACATAAAGATTTTCTGAGTTGATTGTTCTTCGAAACTAAACTTCTCTTTTGCATTCCCTAGAGTAGCTTTATAAATTAATTTCTCTTTAAATTTTCTATGATGTGAAATTTTTTTTATATATTTTGTGATCTAACTCAATCTGAGTGACTTTAATTTTCAAAAAACACATATGTATGTCACTAAATTATTATTTATATTCTTTGGTGTATTTTAATTTCTGCATCTTTTACTTTTCTCATTGCTGCCATTCTGTTTCTTTAACATAATTTCCTTGTTATGAAAGTGGTGTTTTCTCTAGTTACTTTAACTTAGATTTGATAAATTTATGTAGAAAATTTCTAAAGTTGCTACTGGTTCTGCTTACTTATTTCAAACTTATTTGGGCATTTACAAAAATTATTAGAGTTAGTGGGTTAAAGTGCATTTTTGTATAATCTATTTTAAAGAAATTTAAAAATCTTTTATCCTAGTGTTCATGTTCTTGTGTAATCCTGTCTTTTATGTGGGCTGGGTCTCATGACCTTCTTCTATCAAACAGGATAAGGCAAAAAGTAATGAAATACCACTTACAAGACTAGACTATAAAACATTATGGCTTTCACCTTGACTACACCCTCTCTGCCTCCCACCTGCTCATTCTGATTAATCCAGTGGCCAAGTGGTTGGGCTGCCCCACGGAGAAGCACAAGTAGCAAATAACTGAGGGCAATTTCAGGCCAACAGTCACTGATGAACTGAGGCTCTCCATCTAAGAACGTTTCAGTCCAAAAACCCACAAAGAACTGACTCTTTCCAACAACCCCCTGAGTGAACTTGGGAGTCAATCCTTCTCCAGGCGAGGCCCAGCAAGCATCTTGACTGCAACTGTGGGAGAGAACCTGCAATAAAGGAGTCATCATAACTACACTGAAATCTCTGACCCATAGAAACAGGAAGGTAACAAATGTTTGTTGTATTAATCCTTCAAATTCTTGGGTAATTTGTTATGCAGTGACAGATAACTAATAAAATATTTTACATAATAATTGTTCTTCCACATATATAAAAAGATACTTTTCTGTATTAGTTGTTTCCAATAACATAGTCTAAGAAGAAATCTTCAAAGTTAGGTAGATGATAATCAAACTGAATATCTTCACTGAACAAACATTATGCTTTTCAAAAGAGAAAGCATGTAAATAAATGTATTAAGTTTAAGTAATTTTATTTTTAAAAATTATTTTTATCTTAATATTTTAACAAAGAAAAAATTGATGTACATATCCATGAAAATTTTTCTTTCTGTATCAAATTATAATAAAACAATTAAAATTGATTTATAAACATGAAATTATTTAAATTCAAGAAACAAAATGAATCTGAAACACAATTAAACTTTGTACCTTGAAATAAAATGAAAAATATTTAAATAATATTAATAAGCTAAGCTTTTTGAAACACGAGGATTACTCAAAAACTAATAACAAAAAAATACTCTTCAACCTTATGTTTTTAAATCCAGGAGTTTCTTATAGAGTAGAAGTATACATTTAAATTTTGCCCTAGATTCACTCACTGAAACTGGTTTACTAATATCAAGAATTCCCTTAGGCCTGGGTAAGTTTATTTCATGCCATTAAACACTTGTGTTGATTTCACCTGACATTTAATTCTGTGCATGCTCTAACAGCTCAGTAACTCACATGAAAAGTGCAACTGCAAACATCCAAGGAGTGGAATTTCCCATGATTCATAAAAGCAAATATTGTATGCCACTAAAAATATAGGAACATATAAGATTTATTATCAGCATTCACAATTTTACATCCTTGGTGAATAATATTGTGTAAAGTTCAAAAGTAGTAATAGTAAAGAAGTAAGAAAGATACAACTTGGCCTAACTATTAGAAAACACTGTTAAATTATAGCAAGGATTTCTTGACATGATCAAATTCCTAAGAAAAAACTATAAGAAATGATTCTGTAGGCATCATTTATATTAAAAACATTATCTGGTATATTTTATTACTATTTTCAATTGCTTTACCAATTAGAAAATTATACTAAGATTCACATCAGAGAGCAGAGTTACTTTTTTATTTGAAACCTCTGACCTCCTGATAACCAGTAGTTATACACACACATACACACACACGCACCAACTTTTGTTTCTAATACACAAGTTTTTGATGCCATGCTTATTGTTTATTTAAAGCCCTGTTAACTTTGCCCACCATTATGATGACTTCCGGACTCTTACAGTTGACAAGCCCTCACAGATCAATGAGAAGGACTGACATCTATTGATTTTATTCATGTCTTGAAGGTGAGAACAGAAATTAAGAAAACATAATCTAATCAGTAGTGAAACCATAAAAATGGTCATTTTTACTTCATAATTTCATATACTTTTCAATACATTTGTTAGCATTTCAATAACACTCTGTATATTAGAATAAACACATAAATAAAATTATAATTTATACATTTTTATCATTTCAGATATTAATACAACAGCATTATCAACAGATAAATAAAAGTTCAGATTGAGTCTTTTTAAATAACTTTAACACTGATAACATTTTTTAATTTTCAATGGACTTCATAGGAAATAGTAGCTAGAAAAAAATAGTTCTGGTCAAAATCTTTATTAAATGTTAAAAGAATGATTACTTAACCATATTTAAATTCATATGAGATAATAAATATGCATTCAAGCAACTATCTGAACAATCGTATTATTACTCATATTTTTCACTTGGCAGAATGGCATGTATATTTAACTAAAAAGTATTTCAATAAATAATATCAATAAAAACCCAAAAATTTGAGAGATTTGTTACCAAAAAATGTCTATAATTTCTAAAACATCTACTAGTTTACATCTACTTACAATTCATTTCACAAGCTGTTACTATTTCCAGATGGTTTATATACTGTAAAATATTTTAACTTTGCTCCAGGCAGAATATTACCATATAAAAATATAAAATCTAAATCTGTAAACAGATTTTTTAAACAACTTCAAAACTGAAATGATTTTAAAATATTTTATTTACTATATGGAAATTGAGTCAATGCACAGAGTCCTGACTTTTCAAGAAATAAAAAGATGAGAAATACCTAAAGAATTGTCATGATTATTAAATTGTCAGAACTGCTAAGTGTTTCATACAACCTTTCCCCCCATAAAAACATTTTAGTAAATTATGTAATGAGACAATTATTTCTCAGAAGTAATTTTTAGGTAGAAAAAAATCAAATCATATACAAATATTTTCATTTGAGCATTAAAAACAAGCCATTATAAAATGATTACTCTAGATTTTACAGGTGCTTTGCAAAATATATGTATTACACTCACAAATATACTCTATTTTAACTCATTTTCAGGCCAGCGAACTGATATCAAGGTTAAATTTCTTGGTTTCACTTCTAATTACTAGTAATTATAACAAAGCTTGAGAAATATCAAGTAGAAATATTAAGTTTGGGAATTCACATAGGTTGCTGCGGAAGTGAAAATTTAGCTGCTGAAATGTAATTTTTTAGTGTATAAAAATTATTTTTGGTAATGTAATAAAATTAAATTCTACAAATAAATTGATGTTATGCTGTCCATTATTCTTTGCATTTATTATATGGTGCTATCTGCCATGAAAATACATGGGGAAAAATCTATCATAGTGCCTGACACATAGTAGGTATTCAAAAGTTTATTTATTTCACTTTCATTTATGTTGGTTGCATTAGTCTTCTGATTATGGCCTCTGTTAGATCTTACTTTGTGAAAATAACATGCTTCAGTATTAACAATATTTTAATTAGCTTTTATTTAGGTAATATTTACATAAAATTCCTCATGTTATTGTATACAATTTCATGACTTTTGAAAATGTAAACATAACCACAATCAATTTTAGAATATTTCCGACACCTGACAAATTTTCCACATGACCCTTTGCAGAAAAAATTCCTTCAACAGTGACCTCTAATAACATTTGATCTGCTTTTAGTTTCCTTTTCTTTTCTTTTCTTTTCTTTTCTTTTTTTCTTTTCTTTTTTTCTTTTCTTTTCTTCTTTTCTTTCTTTCTTTCTTTCTTTCTTTCTTTCTTTCTTTCTTTCTTTCTTTCTTTCTTTCTTTCTTTCTTTCTTTTTTTTTTTTTTTGAGACACTGTCTCACTGTGTTGTCTGGACTACAGTGCACTGGTTTCATCATAGCTCACTGCAACCTCAAACAGCTGGGCTCAAGCAATCCTCCTGACCCAGCCTTCCAAGTAGCTGGTACTACAGGCATGTATCATCACGCCCAGCTAATTTTTTTTTCTTTTAATTTTTGTCAATATGAATTTTCTCTGTGTTTCTCAGGCTGGTCTCTATCTCCTGGGCTCGAGTGGTTCTCCCAGCCTCGCAAAATGCTTGAATTATAGGCATGAGCCAATACTGGCCTGATCTGCTTTTTCTTACTATTGTTTAGCCTTTATAGATTTTCATATAAATGGATTCATTCACATGTAGTCTATTGTGTATGGTTTCTTTCATTAGCATAATATTTTTGAGATTCATACACTTTGTTCCATTTATTAGTATTTTGTCCATTCTCAATGTTGTATAATATTCACTTATAGGTAAATAACTCAATTTGCTTATCCATTTACCAGCTAATGTATACTTATTCAGTTTTGCCTCTATTTTTCAGCTATAATGAATAAAGCTGCTATGAACATGTGCATGAAAGTCTTCTTATAGATCTGCATTTACATTATTCTTGTGTCAGTAACCTAGAAAATGAATTGCATGATAATATGGAAAGTTTATAGAAAACTTTAGTTTCTAAGAACTCTTAAATTTATAAGAAATTCTCAAATCATGTTATAAATGGCATATTTTAATTTCCACCAGCAATAAATAAGAGTTCCAATCACCCCAGACTCACAGCAACAGTCTTTAACTTTGGCCATTTCAATTTCTTATTGCTACTTAAATTTGCATTTTCAAAGGACTAAGAATGATGAGTTTTTTGTGTTTGTTTATAAAAACGTGTGTTTGTATATAAAAACGTGTTTGTTTTTATATATTTGATGAAGTGCGTTTAAAAGCTTTTTGCCTAAATCTTTTGTTTATTTATTTATTTACTTTTTGAGACAGTGTCTTGGTCTGTCACCCAGGCTAGAGTGCAGTGGCATCATTATAGCTCACTGTAACCTCAAACTCCTGGGCTCAAGCCATCCTCCTGCCTCAGCCTCCCCAATAGTTAGGACAGGCTTGTGCCACCACACCCAGCTAATTTTTCTATTTTTTTTTTTTTTTTCATAGAATAGGGGTCTTGCTCTTGCTCAGGCTGGTCTTGAACTCCCAACCTCAAGCAATTCTCCTGCCTTGAAAATCTTTTATTTTTAACTTCTTGTTATTATGTTTTCAGTGTTCTTTGTATATTTTAGATACAATTTATTCTACAAAAATGTATTCTATTTATTATATACAACATGCTAATATTGCCTATATTATTCGGCCCATTAAGATGCTGTGCAGTTCTGTATCCTGGGTGCAATAGGTCATACCAGATAGCTTAAGATGTAGTAGGCTATCCCACCTATGTTTGTGTAAGTGCACTCTATAATAGTGGCATAATGACATCACCTAACCATGCATCTCCTGGACCTAGACTGTATTCTGCTCATTAACCAATGACTGTCTTCTTAGAATATATGATCAAGAAAATTGTTTCACATTTTCCTTAACAGTTTATTTTCTTTTAAAATCTTTTCATAGTGTTTAGCTATAAAACTCAATATCATAGTTGGTATAGACATTCAAAGAAGAAAAATAGAGATAAAGAGGATAGTAGCTTGGCCATCACTGATCTATTATAATGTTAAAAATGTTAAACCAGTTAACTTGTGAAAAATAACATGGACATTCTTTGGTAATTGAATGTCAAGCTCAATTATTTGATATCAAAGAAGTTTTTAACATATCTTTAACATAATACATTATTTTTTGTTTCAACAAGAACTTACAAAGAGATTGTGTCCTCTTAATATATTATTAGAAAAATAATTAAGCAGATATTTTAATCATATATGATGTACAGTTGTTTATATAATTAGTCTATGTAAGCATGTGCTAATATGTGTATTTTAACACTATAATTTTCCTTCTGAGGTGTTTTGGAGATTGCTCTTCTTTTCTATTTCTCATTTGTTTTGTCCAGTTTGAAAATTCATAGGAGGCTCAAAAGCAAAATGATTAAAAATGGAAATAAAACATTCTCTGGAAAATCTCAAAGGCATTCTTGAGGTTCTCCAGGATCAAAGTGATATTCAGGAGAAAGCTTGGGGAAAAGGAAGCAATGACAAATTCATTGTCCAGAGATCTTTTTTTAGTCCAAAAAAATAGGTTTTTTTCCATCTCCCATATAGGATAAAATATGTAAATATTTATTATATAATTTATACATTTATAATTTGATTTACACATTTGTAGCTTGAATATTATAAAGCTAGTGAAATTGGTTGTTGCACATAAACAACCTAGACTGCTGAAATAATACAACTATAAATTATTCCATATGACTTTATAACAAATATTTATTTTATGGATCCTAACATTTAGTTTCAAGTTTACAAATTACAAAATTAGATATTGATAAATGATTTAGACCAGGCATCCTCAAACTACCACCCACGGGCTACATGCGGGTGTTTTTGCCCATTGTTTTTTTACTTCAAAATAAGATATGTGCAGCGTGCATAGGAATTTGTTCATAGTGTTTTTTAAACTATAGTCCGGCCCTCCAACAGTCTGAGGGACAGTGAACTGGCCCCCTGTTTAAAAATTTTGAGGACCCCTGATTTAGACTATATCATAACTACGCTAAAATTTTCTTTGTAAATATCATCACAGCCTTAGGAATTTATATTAAACTTTAGTAATTCATGATTTTATTACACATTTTGAGAAGTTTTTACTTTCCAAATATGTATTCTTATGCAGAAAATTGCTTAATCCCACCCAATGAGAGTTTTAGTAGTATATTTGTGTCAGTTATTTATTTTGAACAATATTGATAAAAACTAATGTAGACAACAAATATATCTCTCTATATAGATAGTCTCAATAACTATAATCCTTAACAATTACATCTTCATGCATTTTTAAATGTCACCTTTCTAATTTATTTGTTTGGTAAGGTGCATATGGTCATTGAATGCCATAACTGAAGTGTCCTTGTCTGTAGAACTTACGTTTATCCTTTTGCCCTATTTCTTCCATCTGTGAAGAACTTTCAGAACATTAGCTAATCAGTACCCACAACTCACCTCTAGATAAGATTTTTATTGCTCAAGATGAGAAAGCTTAAGAAGAGTTAAGTAACTATACAAACAAGGTCAGTGTGAATTGGTGTCTGAGCTAGGGTTAGCATACAGATTGACTATACCTATAATTATTTCTACATTCTCTGGGCATAGCTGTTCCAGACAGTCCAGTGACAGAATATCCTTTAACTGTGAATCTTCATTAGAAAGTTAAAAATAGCTGAGGACTATTTCCAGTTGGACATTTCTGCGTATTTTCTACCAACTTTTATCACAGGGCAGGTTTTCTGGAGGAAAAGTCTTTCTTATTCGTGTGTGCATATACATATATATATAAATACGAAATACTAATTTTCTGATTCATATTTTATGTATTATATTATCTTTTTTGCCTAATTTTAGAAACGTGTTTCTTTCTCATCGCAAATGTTAACTGTATTCCAAAATTCAATTTATTATCATGTTTTTCCTTTATATTCTTTATTGAAAGTAGCATCAGAACTAGTGTAATTTTTCCAATATATATAAAAAAATCTTAGTTGTAGGTCTTAATTCAGTTGATTGTTTCTTTAAATAACTTCAAGTTATTAACTGTTCTGAATAGCTTTATATGTATATTAAATATGCTTAGATAATGTTTGTAAAACTTCAGAAAAGCTGCAGTTCTTGTTTTTCACAAATTGATATATACTAAAAATTATGTAATTTTTTGGACTATTTTCATTTCAACAGATCCTTTCTACTTCAATATATCTACTATTCCTTTATCTTTTGAAAACAAGAGATATATTTTTACTTTAGCAAGCAAGATTTATTTCTATGCTTAGCACATCCCATCTTCACTTCAGGCTTGTATGCTTTCTTTCCTCCACCCTTTTAGACTGACTAGGATTGATTGGTCCAGTCAAATCTGTGAGTATCCGAGCAACTTGGATGCCATATCCATTATTATTTTGCTTCAGGTTTTTATGACCACTTTGACCAAGTTTCTGAAGCAGTCAACATACCTTACGGTTTGCAAGTATTTAGTAGCACTTTTGCTGTCAGGGACCTTTTGTAATGCTGTGTTACTTTCCTGACTGATTTGCCTCTAATCTTTCAGTTGCAATCTCTCATCTTGCTTCCTGAACTAATATCTAAATAATTGCTCCACTTTTTGTGTTTTATTTTTTAACTTAATTAAATACCTTTTAATTAACTTATTTAAATAAGCTAATCCATTAACTTATTTTTCTTTTTGTTATTAATACTGCTTCCTCTATCTTGTAGTAAATAGGGTATGCATATGACTTTGACTACCACATTAATGGATATTATAATTATTTCTTATTTATTGACTGATTTTCATATACTCATATAACCTTAACCTCGGTGAAATAATTCACATTATTCTCTTTACATTATTTGTTTGTTTACTTATAAGCTATGTCTTCCAAATACACTAAGAGTGGATCATTTTTCCATTTTGTATCAATGGTATTTGTTTCAGTTACTTCACCCAATACATATGCCATTTTACAGTTAATTTGTACTACTAATATTGACAGGTAATATATTTTATGAAAGCATAAATTCACATAGCTCAGGCATTTATCCTGGAAACTATATGACCATGATAGGAATTTCATGGTGGTCACCTTGTCATACCTGAATCCTTATTTCAAAAAGGATAGTTATTATTTATTGATTACCTTTGAAAGAAAACTTAAGCATGTTGAGGCATAGTATTAAATACAATGAACTAAGATGCAGCATATGCAAAGCAACTGACACTATAAGGATACTCAAAAATATTATCTTTCCATTTTATTTTCTAAGTTTTTCTAGCTGCATATACTCCAGCTCTATGCCGATGGCTGGCATACTTTTAACTAAAAATCATGGTAAGAAATGAGATAAAACTGCCTATCATATCTTACAAAAATTTTTCTGATAAGTAAATGGTTCAATTTAGAATTTTTTTGATTTTTTTAAATTTCAGAATATTACTGGGGTACAAACATTTCGGTTACATGCATTACTTTTGTAAAGTTTGAGTCACAGTTAAAAGTGTGCCCATTCCCCAGATAGTGTGCATTGTACCCATTAGGTGTGAATTTACCCCTCCTCTCCTACCCCCTTCTACCTCCTTGATTTCCATATAATTTTATATATTTTAGATATAAATAGGAAACAGCTCTCCCCTCTTTGGTGCTTTGCATGTTGTTTATTGACTTTTCCTAAATTAACCCTTTGAAAAACTCTTACCAGAATCTATAGCTTCCGGGGTTCAACTATCAGAAAGATTTTTAGTTAAAAATTTTAACATTTCAGTTATTGAAAAAAAAATTGTCACTTTCTAGTCACATGTAAAAGACTTTGACTCTAGATGGTTTTCAATGCTTCTCACACCAGATTAAAACTCTTTTGGCTCCAGGAATCTACAGTAAAATAATGGAGAATGCTCTGTTCTTAAAATCAATGTTCATTTTGTTCTCCTTTCTTTTCCCCTAAGATAAGGCAGGCCTGGGGTGAGTGGATTAAAGGAAAGACTTAGGTTTTATGTCATATTTGAATTTATCTCCTGGCTGCCAAAGTCCTCTTTATGATAGCTATCCAAACCTAATTATAGGCATAGATTATTCGGACTGTCCCCATGGCAAATTATGCATTTCACATATGGCATGGCATTTGTTATCCCAGGATAAACTTTTCTGACATATCCCTTCATTCTTGCCCTGGTGAGTACACTCCACACCTTCTGACTGATGAGAACCCCAGATCCTCTTAGGAGGGATTTCTTTTAGTATACTTCATCTGAGATCTTGACATAGAGACGTCTCTACAAGTCTCCACTTGACATGAAGAAGATTTCTCATACATTTTAAGATATACCAAATAGCAGAAGTGCAGCCTCTCTCTGTTTCATCACTCTCTATTTTTTGTGACATTACAGAATATATTCAAGAGAGAATAGGATAATAGCCTTCCTTTCTTATAAGAGTGGTTAGTTGTTCTGAGTGGTTCTCAAGGAAAGCCATCTCATCTTGACATTATCCATCTATATTCATTACACTGACTATTCACAAAATACAATTACATCAATACATGCCTTTCAAAGCATGTATTCTGTAGTCTTTTTTAGATGAGGTGATTGGTATTGCTGTTTCGTGATAAGGGTTAACAGAAAAGCACCATACTTTTAAAAATAATGAAAAGAACTATCAGAAAGCTGACTGTTGCCCTCATTAGAATTTATGGCTTATTTTCAACTTTAGAGATTTAGGGAAAAAAATACAAAGACTGCAGATAAAAATACATTTTATACTCTATTATATATGTTTGTATCAGTCATTCATCTTCTTTGTATCAGTGTATTCTAATAATTATTTAGTGCAAAAAAAATGCTTTACACTCCAAAGCAACAAACTTATAAATTTGTTTTAACTTAATTTCTTATATCTAATAACATTTTCAACTTAGTTGTGTAACACATTGATTTCAAATGTTAAGAAACAAACAAGATTACTAACTGCTGGATTTGAGCAGAAAGCATTTGAAATATATTTATTGTATATTTAATCAATTATGGAAAAGAAACATATGGATAAAAATGTTTCTAATAAAAATAATCTTTTCATGTAGTAATATCTAAGAAAATAATTCAAAAAGATTTTTAAGTTTTGCTTGACATTGTACATAATAAATCTGTATTAAAAAGTCCAAGAACTTGTATAATATTGAAATGGGCTCAATGTAATAAGAGAAAGAATAATTTAAATTTTAACATTCAGAAGTCCAAGCCTACTGAAAAAGACAACTTATTAGTAAACATCTAACTCTTCCTACAGAGAAACAATTTATTTCCACAGAGAAAACAACATATGAACAGAAACTTCACTAAAGATATAATCTGGTTTTAAGGAGCAGATGCTGATCAATAATTCAATATCTAAAAATCAAATGATGAGGAAAGAATGGCAAACATTTATTTATGGAGAAGTAAGTTATGTCTTTGTGTTTCATGTTTAAAAAATAGAAAATTCTACAACATAAGCTATATTTCTTCATTTTCATCAAAGTATATCTTTTGGTATTTGAGGAGTAATTGTCAAAAAAGTAAAACACACACACACACACACACACACACACACACATATATATATATATAATCATTCACCTCAGGGGGTATTTTCATTAAGAAGAAGCTCAATCACTACTTTTAGTTTTTAAACCCTCTTGGTAGAGAATCTATTTATCTAGTAAACTCCACCAAGTAATAAATAGTGTAATCAAAAGACTACAAGGAGAAGCAGAATATGCTATCTAAATTTTATCTGTCTTGAAATAAGGTTATTAATATATGCCATTGATTATGATGGATGATATGGTTTCCACTATTTGTTTCTACTTATTCTTACTTCAGTTTATATTCTATAATTGGGTAAAATCAGTCAAAATTATTACCCCAACTACCTCCAATATGATAGTTAATTAAAAATCAAGATACTAGCCTTGACTTTCTAATAGATCTCAATATATTTCCAATGGCCTATTGGAGTAATTCTATCCTCACATCACACAAATATCTGTTATCTCAACATGGCTTATAGTGAGTTCTTCACATTTGATATCAAACTTTTTTTCCCTCTAACATTCTCTTTGTAGATGAATCATACAACCACATAGAAATATATTTAAAGTGACTTAACTTTGTATTCTGGCTCCCAGCAGTGAATAACATTACTAATATTATTAATATTCAATAAAATTCAGACTTCTTTTTTCCTTACAAGTATATGTTGCTATGAAATTAAGTGTGACAATTATTTTATTTGGACAGTAAAAAGGACCTGGAAAAAAGTATAATTTTCAGTCCAAAGCTTGCAATTTCTCTTCTGTAGTTCCCCGTGTTCTATTTCCTTGTTTTGGAAAACATGGAAACTAATTTGGAGATAGAAATTCCTGGAATATTAACTTACCACATGGACAATAAAAAGCCATAAAAAGCACTTTGTATTAAAAAATGAATGTTAATTTTGTTAAGCTACAAATATTTAGGAATGTTTATTAAGGTATCATAACCTAACCCATCCTTATAGACACTGTTTTTAAATTTTTTTAATTTATTAAATTTTTTAATTAAAATTAATTTAATCTCTTTAACTCCTTCCTTGAATAGACTTTTAATATTTGTTGATTTAACTGAGACAGTATTTGTTGCCTAAACTTCAGTCTTCACATGGAAAAATTAATTCATCTATAAGCCTCTTACATTAAAAAATAAATAAAATCCTGAGCTCCCTGTCAAGTCTAAACTTCTTTGTGGAGCACAGTGTCCCTGGTTGGCCAGATTTATTCTGTGAATATTTATTGAGAACCCATATGTGCCAGGCAGTGGCAGTGTTCAAGGTCATTGAGATACACAAGTGATTACACTGGATGACACTGAACAAGGATTGCTTGCTCATGTAAGGCTAATGGTCTAATAGGGAAAAGCAAGAAATAAGTATAGTAAATGAGAAAACTTTATTATTTTAAGAGCTCATAGTTGGAATGAACAACACATAGAGTAGGATAGGAGTGTTTATTGTGGGGCAGGGGATAATTTGTTGCCTTTTTACAAGGTAATAAGTATAATCTCATTAAGTTTCAAAGATGTTTGAGATAGACATTCCAGGTATAGAAAAAGTCCCAGGTAAAGGAATAGCCAGAGCACAAACTCAAGCATGCCTGGTGCATTAGAAGGACAGCTTGTGTCCATCATGGCCTGGAATCAAGAATATCTCAGAAAAAAAATCAGGAAATAATGTTATTGAGGTAAATTGTGATGAGATCGTGTAGAGTATTATAGTGTCTTTTAAAAACTTCATTTTTATGCTGCGTTAAGCAAGAAATTATTGCAGGGTTTTCAGAAGAGACTGCTATGATCTGACATTGTTTTAAAAAATAACTTTGGCTACTCTGTAGAGAAAAGCTCATGTAGAGACAAGGGTCTGATTAAGAACTATTAGGCTATTTCAGGCATCTAGATGGACGGTAACTTAGTTTCATCAGCTTTCTAACAGCAGAAAGAGTCAGATGAAGTCATTATATATTTATATCATGTATGTGTTTTATCATTATGCATTTATATTGTAGTATTTATAATATATGCATATGTGTATATATTTTTTTAAAAATCGATGTTTGTTTTTAGATTAGATGTGGGGTGTGAGAGGAAGAAAAATGTCAAGAATGACCCAAAGGCTTTTCCCTGAGCAACTGGACAGATAACAGGCTATCAACATTGTCAGAGAAAATATGGGTTTCAGGTTACACCATGTTAACTTTGATAGTTAAGTGGAAAGCCTGAGTAGATATTTGAATATATGAGTCAGGAGTTCAGGAACATTCTGGAGCATTTCTTTAACAAAGAGAAGCTCCTTTGTCCTTTCATTAGCCTATTCTTTAATACAGATAATGTGTTTATAGTACATGTCAGTTTTCTATTGAAAAATATTTTATTCTCGACAAAATAATGCAAATTTGCTTTATTAGATAAACTGTGTTTCTCACAGATATTTTAACTCAGACTCAGAACAAATGTATACAAACATTATATCTGACTATTGAGAATATCCTGGAACTTGAGTTTTATCACTTTTTCCACTCATAAATTTTTTTCCACCATTCATAGTATAGCTTCTCAATTACTATATAATTTCAAATTAAGCATCGCTCTAATTATTGATTTTTACCACTATGTGAGGATTTTTGCTCCAAATCTTTCATGTATTGCTGTTCCTTTGTGATTAAGCTATCATTCCTTAAGGAAATTCAAAAATACTTGCATGATTGTGCACTATAATAGTAGTTGTTTAGAGAGCTATTCATCACTTAATTTTGTCATGTCCACCATCAGTGACTGTATCTTTAAGCAGAATAGTTTTTAAAAAAGTATGAACACTTTTAAAATAAATAAATCATATTTATCAACATATATAAGCCTCATGTAGTCACACAAGTTGGGCTCAGTGATTGTTGCCATAAAGCATTATAAAATTAACATTTTTTTTTTTTTTTTTTGGAGACAGGGTCTCCTATGTTGCCCACGCTGGAGTGCAGTGGTGCAACGCAGCCTTCAACTCTGAGGCTCAAGAGAGCTGGAACACATACTACTAAGTGAAGTAACCCAAGAATGGAAAAACAAGTACCACATATATTCACCAGCAAACTGGTATTAACTGAGTAGCACCTAAGTGGACACATAGGTACTACAGTAATAGGGTATTGGGCAGGGGGGAAGAGGAAGGGGGGAGAGGGGTGGGTATATATATACATAATGAGTGAGATGTGCACCATCTGGGGGATGGTCATGCTGGAAACTCAGACTTGTGGGGGGAGGGGGGGAAAGGGCATTTATTGAAACCTTAAAATCTGTACCCCCATAATATGCCGAAATAAAAAAAAAAAAAGAAAAACAAAAAAAAACACAAAAAAACAAACTTAACTAACACACACACACACAAAAAAGAGATCCTCCCACCACAGCCTCCCAGATAGCTGGGACTACAGGCATGCACCACCACACCTGACTAATTTTTTTAAAAAATTTGTAAAAACGAAGTCTCACTATGTTATCTAGGCTGGTTGCAAACTCCTGGCCTCAAGTGATCTTCCCAATTCGGCCTCCCAAAGTGCTGGGATTACATGCATGAGCCACTGAACCAGGCCCAAATTAGCACATCCTTACTTAACGTTCTACTATTCTTTCATTGTAATTCTTTTCTAAAAAAATTGTGGTGAGATTACTGAACATGAGATCCACTGTTTTAAAAAATTTTCAAGTGCACAATACAACATTGTTAACTATAGGAACAATGTTGTACAGTAGATCTCTAGAATTTATTAATCTTGCATAACTGAAACTTTATGCATTGAACAGCAACTCCCTATTTTCTCTATCTCTTTAGCACCTGGAAACCACCACTCTACTTTCAGCTTCTATTGGTTTGACTATTTTAGATACCTCATTCAAGTGGAATAATACTGTATTTGTCTTTCTGTGATTGGTTATTTCACTTAGTATAATGGTCTCAGGGTTCATCTTTATGGCAGAATTTCCCCCTTTTTTAAAGTCTAGATTATAATTTATTGTATGTATTTATCACATTTCCTTCATTTATTCATCAATGGACATTTAGGTTCTTTTCATATCTGGTCTATTGAGAATAATGTTGCAACAGCATGGAAGTGCAGATATCACTTCAATATCCTCAATTTAATTCTTTGGGATTCAAACTCAGAATTGGGATTGCTGTATCATATGCTGTGCTTTTTTTTAATTTTTTTTAAATTTTTTGAGAATCTTCCATAATGTTTTCCAGAGTAGCTGCACCATTTTACATTCTCAACAGTATACAAGGGTTCCAGTTTCTCCACATCCTTGCCGACACTTGATATATTTTATTTTTTTGATCATAGCTATTTAGCTAGCCTAAATGGTATGAGGTGATATTTCATTGTAGTTTTGATTTGCATTTCCCTGATGATTGGTGATATTAAGCATTTTTTCATATACCTGTTACTCATTTGATATCTTCTTTAAAGAAATATCTATTCAAGTTCTTTATCCATTTTTAATTGGATTATTTGTTTCATTGTAGTTTTTGCTATTAAGCTGTAGGAGTTCCTTATATATTTTGGATATTAAACTCTTATTAGATATATGGTTTTAAAATATGTTTTCCAGTTCTGTAAATTGTTTCCTTTGCTGTGTAGAAGCTTCTTGGTTTGATGTAGTCTCACTTTTTCTAGTCTCTTATTTTTGCTTTTGTCTCCTATGCTTTTGGTTGTCAAAACCAATGTCACAAAATTTTTCGCCTTAATTTTCTTCTAGGAGTTTTGTGGTTTCAGGTCTTACATTTAAGTCTTTAATTCATTTTGACTTGATTTTTGTAAATCAAGTGAGATGATGTGAGATAAGGGTTCAATTTCATTCTTTTGGTGTGGTGCCAGTTTTCTCAACATCATTTGTTGAAGAGATTCACTTTTCCTTATTGTACTCTAAGTACCCTTGTCTAAGATCAACTGACCTTAAATGAGTAGGTTTATCTCTGGGCTCTCTAATTTGTTCCATTAGTATCATGTAGTTTTAATGTAGCTTTATAATGTATTTTAAAACGAGAAAACACGACACATTAAGCTGCTTTTCTTTTTTTTTCCTTAAAACAAATAGCTATGGCTATTTAGAGTTTTCCATGGTTTCATATAAATTTTAGGATGTTTTTCTATGTTTATAAAATAATGTCATTGGGATTTTGATAGGGATTGCATTAAATCTGTAGATCATTTCAATAGTATTTTAACAATCTTTAGTCTTCCAATGCATAACCCCAGGATGTCTTTCCATTTATTTGTGTTTTAATTTATTTCCCCAGTGCTTTGTATTTTTAAAGTTATAAGTCTTTCACCATCTTTGTTTAGTTTATTCCTATTTTATTCTTTTTAATGCTATGATAAATGGGATTATTTTCTTAATTTTCTTTTTGTATTGTTCATTGTTAGTGTGTAAGATACTGGGCTATAAGGACAATGGACACCTTCCAGCTTCTGTTTACTGCTTGTTTGCTAACCGCAAGGCATTATGAGTACATTATGAGATGCAGAAGACAAAGACAAAGAACGCGGAAACCAGAGTCGATCAGCTAGGACCCGGAACAGGTTAGAGCCTATCAGGGGCACGATGAAGTAAGAATCACTGTGGGGGGAGATGCATGACCAGTGTGTAAACAATTGAGTTATAAAAGAGTCTCTAACACACAAAGGAGGGTCCCTGCCCAAAGAAGAGGCCACTGCGCTGGCACTCTGGGGGCTTGGACCCTAGCTCGAGCTAGACCATAAAACTCTTTTTGATAATTACAGCCTCGGTGACTCTGTCTCTCTGTCCTGCGGCCCTGCAAATCTCAAATATAAGAAGTGTATAGATATGGAACTGATTTTTGTATGTTGATTTTTTACACTTCAACTTTATTGAATTTGTTTATTAGTTTTAGCAGGTTTTTGGTGGAGTCTTTAGGGATTTTTACATATTAAGTAATGCTATCTGCAAACAGAGATAATTTTACTACTTTCTTTCTAATTTGGACACCTTTTTTTTTTTTTTTTTTCCTCTTTTGCCTAATTGTTCTGGCTAAGACTTCTGATACTATGTTGAATAGAGTGCTGAGAATAGACATCCTGTCTTGTTCCTGATCTTAGAGGAAAATCTATCAGTTTTTCACCATTCCAGATGATATTAATTGTGGGCTTGTCATATATAGACTTATTATCTTGAGGTACATTTCCTAATACCCTAGTTTGTTGAACATTTCTATTAAGAAAGTGTGTTAAATGTGTTTTCTGCATCTATTGAGATGATCCTGTGATAGTTTATCTTTTATTATGTTAATGTAGCACATCACATTGATTGATTTTTGTATGTTGAACCATCCTAACATGCCAGGGATAAATTCTTTTGGTCATAGTACATGAGTTTTTTAATGTATGTTGAATTTGGTTGGCTAGTATTTTGGTAAGGATTTTTGCATTTATGTCAATCTGGGATATTGGCCTGTAGATTTCTTTCCTTCGAGTGTCTTTGGCTTTAGTAACAGTGTAATGTGAACATCATAACATGAGCTTGGAAGTGTTCCTTTTTTTCAATTTTGGACAAATTTGAGGAGGATTGATATTAAATCTTTAAATGTTCATAGAATTATTCTGTACAACATCTGGTCCCAGGTCCTTTGTTGGAAAGTTTTGATTAATGATTCAATCTCCTTAACAGATATAGGTCTATTCAGACTTTTTATTTCTTCATAATGTGGTGTTGCAGGTTGTATGTTTCTAGGTATTTATCAATTTCTTCTTGGTTATTCAATTTGTTGACATATAGTTGTTCATAATAGGTATGATTTTTTTTAGGTATGATTTTTTTTATTTCTATGGTATCAATTATAATCTCTTCTCTTTCATTTATGATTTTATTTGACTATTGTCTCTTTTTTCCTTAGTCTAGCTTAATGTTTTTCATTTGTGTTAATCTTTCAAAAAACCAACTCTTAATGTCACTAATTTTTCTACTGTTTTTCTATTCTTTTTTTTTCAGGTTCTTCAATCTAATCTTTATATCTCCTTTCTGCTAACTTTAGGTGTATTTTTTTTTCTAGTTTATTAAATTGTGCAATTGGGCTATCGATTTAAGATCTTTCTTCTTTTTTATGTAGGCATTTGTAACTTTAAACTTCCCTGTTAGTGCTGCTTTTTCTGTATCTCATATACTGGGGGATGATGTGTTTTTGTTTTCATTTGTTTCAATATATTTTCTAACTTTCCTAGTGATTTCTTCTTTGAGCTATTGGTTATCAAATATAGTTTTATTTATTCATTATTATTTTTTACGCTTCATTATATTTAACTCTAAATGTTTAGCAATTTCATTAACATAATTATAAAATCCATATTTGAATCAATGTTGGAATAGCTATGAATAAAATGCATACATTTATGCATTAATGCCAACCAAACAATTGCACCAATCAAAGTATGATTGTGTTCCTACTTTATTTATAGGCTCAAAAATATGTATGCAAAGGTACATTCAAATATGTCAGGCTTAAACTTTACCTCACAGATTAAACTACATGAATGCATATACTGCACTTAACTCATAATTGACTTTCAGTTACAAATTGCAAGGTGGCAAGCCCATTAGCAGGATATTCTACACTCTTAACAGAGTGCCTTACACATAACAGTCATTCAATGAAACTGTATTCAATAAGCAAATATTTGAAAAAATACTAGAAAATGCAAAAGTGGGCTAATTACATATTACGGCAACTTCTTTTATCTGTACTTGACTTTCCAATGTTTAAATATTCTCTTATATACTTAATTAGCAGAAAATACTGTATTTTAAAAATGAGACAACTGAATTAAGTCCTTCTGACAATTTTCTTGTTTGACCATATTATTGCAGAGCATCTTATGATAAGAAAATATTAGCTAGTGAATGCTTTATTGATTATTTGGCAGAAGGAGTAGAGTAAGATATGACGTATTATTATAATAAAGATTAAATATATGAAATACATTCAAATTCTAGTTAAATTTGAAATGAGTCACACAGTCTCACCATATTGTTTCTCCTCATGCTAAGTAAATAGCGTAAATTCTGTATTTAACAATTTGGAATGATATTAAATATACTATTTAGTGTAATTCCCTAAACAAAGACTATTTTAAACTAAATATTATGTTGTTTTATATACAAATACTGTTAATGAAAACAATGTTATATTTTATATTTCTATGTTTAAACAATAGGGTCTTAATAAAAAAAACATTGTGTTAGAAATGAATTTTCCAAAGCATATAGAAATAGTTCATACCATTGGAATAATTAAGAAAATCCAAAACCCGTATGAAGGTTAGACTAAACTTAGTACTTCCCAATCTCTAAATAAAGTTAATGCTTATAATTTCTGTAAGCAATGGCTATTTTTTTATTTTGAAAATTTCAGTTATCCCATTATTTTCATCATTTTATTGTAAGCACATCTGTGAGAATAATGGAATATTTTTACTCTTAAAGTTCAAGATCATCTGTCTGTGTCCAAACACAAGCAAGGACCATCATTTTGGTGAGTCCTACTGTCAGCACCATTGTGTTTGGTTCTGCTCTCATGTAATCTTAAACTTCTAGGTAAAGCTATCTATTCCTCTTATACAAAAAAATCTCTTTTGAGGATTTTTTATCACTCTGAGATATGTATGTCAATGATCTCAGAGAATATAATGCTTAATCTTTACTGTATAAGCTATATTGTGGGACTATTACTGCTTGGTAGTTTATAAGTCTCAGATGGAATATAGATAATATATTCAAAAGAGCAGTTAATATTTATCAGTTCTCTTTGATCTCCTTTGAAACATTAACAGTAATACTATCGTAAGACATCTCTTTGATTGTGATTGGGTTGTTGTCCATAGTGGTGAGAAAATTGCTCTTTATTATAGTCACATCTTCTATATCAAGATAGTAAATTGTTTGGATTATTTTGTGGGAAAATATGTCAGATAAATATGTTTTTCTTATCCTTTTTTTCCTTCAAAAAAGAAACTCTTTTAACTGGAACTATGGAGTCCAACAATTCCTACACATCATGTGTGTATTGGGGGATGGGATGCTTATTTACAATTTTTCAAAAAATAAAACCTAACTAAAGTAATTGGATTTAAAAGAAAAATAGCTTCTTTAATCACGTTGCAGGTTCTGTTAGAGTGCTTATATTTACAAAGGGTAAAGAGTTAAATCTGAGTGTGCCTTATTCCTTACTTTTCTAAGTATTATTTCTATTTTAGAAGGTAAATATAAGAGAAATGAACTCTCCATGGACCAAGAGAAAAAGTGTTTGGCTCCTTAATGCTTCTTATGCTTAAATGTAAAATTCTCAGTTGACTTCTCCTACTATCTGATTGGGAATTCTAACAAATTTAAATGGCTATTTGTTTCAATGTAAGCAAATGGCTTTCAATTCAAATACTTCTAAATACATTCTTAATGAACACTTCTGGCCTTATGTTATTTGTGGTAGCTGAGTCTATCCCTAAATACAATTTAACCTGACATAAGTTGACCTCTTTTAAACACATGACACTATAATTATGCTGCCAGGTCTTACACATTTGTTTCTTTTTTGTTTCCTAAACTATACTCCATGGATGTTAATTTAAATATTAATATTTAAAATAATAAATCAATATAACTAATAAATAATTTAATAATAATTAATTATATTCTGCTCTAAATGTTTTCAACTTTTAGTCTTTTTCATAAAACAGAAAGCTACATTATTATCATAACATGCAGTTAGATGGTAACTCTTTTGACAAATTGTGGCTTAACTATACTACTAGAAACATAGTCTAAGATCTCCCCCTTCCTAGTTGCCAATATCCTTTACATCACTTTGTGACTGTGTGTGCCCACCATTTAGTTCCCACTTATTAGTGACATATAGTGTTGCTTTTCCATTCCTGTGATACTTCACTTAAGATAATGTTTTTCAGTTCCATCTAAGTTGCTGCAAAATCATTTTTTTAATTTTTTCAAAATGGCCATTCTGATTGGGGTAAGGTGGAATTTCATTGCAGTTTTAATTTGCATTTCAAGGATTGACAATATTGAGAATGTTTTCAGATGTTTATTGGCCATTTCTCTATATTCTTTTGAACAAATCTTGTTCATGTCCTTTATCTACTTTTTTTTTTTTATTTCGGCATATTATGGGGGTACAGATTTTAAGGTTTCAATAAATGCCCATTTCCCCCCCTCCCCCCAAAAGTCTGAGTTTCCAGCATGACCATCCCCCAGATGGTGCACATCTCACTCACTATGTATGTATATACCCGCCCCCCTCCCCCCTCCTACCTGCCCAATACCCTATTACTGTAGTACCTATGTGTCCACTTAGGTGCTACTCAGTTAATACCAGTTTGCTGGAGAATATACCTGGTGCTTGTTTTTCCATTCTTGGGATACTTCACTTAGTAGTATGGGTTCCAGCTCTAATCAGGAAAATATAAGATGTGCTATATCACCATTGTTTCTTAGAGCTGAATAGTACTCCATGGTATACATATACCACATTTTATTAATCCATTCTTGGATTGATGGGTACTTGGGCTGTTTCCACAGCCTTGCAATTATGAATTGTGCTGCTATAAACATTCTAGTGCAGGTGTCTTTTTTTGTAGAGTGTCACTAGATCATTTGGGTAGATGCCCAGCAATGGGATTGCTGGATCAAATGGTAGATTCACTTGTATCGCTTTAAGGTATCTCCATATTGCTTTCCACAGAGGTTGAACTAGTTTGCAGTCCCACCAGCAGTGTAGGAGTGTTCCTCTCTCTCCACAACCACGCCAGCATTTATTGTTTGGAGATTTTTTGATAAAGGCCATTCTCACTGGGGTTAAGTGATATCTCATTGTGGTTTTGATTTGCATTTTCCTGATGATTAGAGATGTTGAGCATTTTTTCATATGTTTGTTGGCCATTCTTCTGTCTTCTTTAGAAAAGTTTCTGTTCAAGTCCTTTGCCCACTTTTTAATGGGGTTATTTGATTTTTTCTTCCTGATTTTCGTGAGTTCGAAGTATATTCTAGTTATCAGTCCCTTATCGGATGCATAGGATGCAAAAATTTTCTCCCATTCTGTAGGTTGTCTGTTTACTTTCGTGACTATTTCTTTGGCTGTGCAAAAGCTTTGTAGTTTGATCATGTCCTATTTATTTATTTTTGTTGCTGCTGTGATTGCCTTTGGGGACTTCTTCATAAACTCTTTGCCCAGGCCGATGTCTAGGAGAGTGTTTCCAACTTTTTCCTCTAGAGTTCTAATAGTTTCATACCTTAGGTTTAAGTCTGTTATCCAGCGTGAGTTGGTTTTTGTGAGAGGTGAAAGGTGTGGGTCCTGTTTTAGCCTTCTACAGGTGGCTATCCAGTTTTCCCAGCACCATTTATTGAAGAGGGATTCTTTTCCCCAGCATATGTTTTTGTCTGCTTTGTCAAAGATCAGTTGGACATAGTTATATGATTTTTTCTGGGTTTTCTATTCTATTACATTGGTCTAAATTTCTACCTTTGTAACAGTACCATGCTATTTTGGTTATCATAAGTATGTAGTATAATTTGAAGTCACATAATATAATGCCATCAGCTTTGTCCTTTTTCTTAAGATTGCTTTGTGTATGCAGCCTCTTTTTTGGTTCCATATGAAGTTTAGAATTATTTTTTCTAGATCTGTGAAAAAAAGCCATTGGTATTTTTATGGGAATTACATTGAATCTGTAAATCACTTTGGGCAGCATTGACATTTACCAATGTTGATTCTTCCAATCCATGAGCATGGATTTTTTTTATTTTGCCAGAGCTCTTATGCTGGTTCCTTTTCATCTGAAACCTCTTCTCTCAGCTCAAGACAGATAAGTTGTGTGTGCACCTGTTCTTGTCTGCTAGGGATTCTTTTTATTTAGTGAAAAAAGGTAGATATCCCTTTATTGTACATTTGTGGCCTACCCTAGATGACTCACCCAGCAGGAGAGAGGTAGATGCTTGAGAGCCTGTAACACTGTTGGTCTGTATCATCCTATTCCCCATGTGGATATTACAATTCAAGCCGGTACTAGGGGATATTTGTGCAGAGAGATGGGTGGTCCCCAGGCTGCTCTTGGAAGCCTATGAAAACAGCTGGGCAACTCCTTCTCCATGGAGGTTGGTGGCATGGGAGTTTGCTCTGCCCAGCTCTTCCCATGATGGAGTGGTGGCTGGGTGAAGTTATGCAGATGGTGGCTGTGGGTGCTCAGGTCCAGGGGCAGTAGCAGCACATGGCAGGAGGCAGCTGGTGGCAATCAGGTCTACAGTAGTGTGCAGGGGTTAGTACTGTAGTGGCCAGGCAGCACGTGGTGCATATGGGGTCACTGCAATACATTATGTGAGGCATAGGCAGGGCACCAAAAGAAAGGGCAAAAAGCTGGGTGGGTCACAGGACTGTCAAGGATGGGCAGCTGAGCAGCTCATACTACTGGAATTTAGGTTTTGAGATTCCAACCCAAAGCCTGGATATTTAGCAGGTCAGTTCCATCTTCTGTTGAGCTGAATTCCGATTTTTATTCTACCAGGTCAGTGATTGTGTTATAAATTCTATTCAGTGTCTAGAGTAAAATAAGTGTTCCAAAATGGGCAAAAGAACTGCTTATTTAGTTTAATTTTTCTAGGTTTTTCTCCTTTCTCAGATTTTGGCTTGGAAATTCCTAAATGCCTTGTTATCTTTCAATTTATTCTTTCAGCATACATTTTTAACATCTAATATTCTGTAGATCACATTATAGGGTTTTTATCATACAGCATATATTATAGTGTAGTTCCCTGTTAGGAATGAAATGCAATGATCTTATAAGTAAGTTAGAGAAATGTAGTAAGAGATTCCTGAAATGGCAGAGGGTAGGGACACATGTTAAACCTGAGGTAACAAGGCAGGAATCAAAGTGCCACATGAACACACACAAAGACACACACACACACAGAGAAAGGAGGGGAAGATTAAAAGCAAATACATCAACATGTTAACATGGTTAAATCTGGGCCAACAGGTGCATGAATGCCTACTACATTATTCCTGTACTTTTGTATATTTTAACTATTTCAACATAAAATAAAATAGTCTTAGCTTCAGATGACCCAGATCATATCTCATTGATTCCAAGAAGTTCCTACATTAGAATAAAATTACTCTCTTCCTTTGTTCCAGTCTTTTTAAAAAGTTTACTTATATTCCTTTTGTGCTGCTTAAGACATTTCATTGTTATAAAAATATTGTTTTTATATATCTGAATTCTTTAGATATTTGGAAAGAAATGTAAGTCAAGTACAATGGTAAAGTCATTTTTTAAATTCATCTATACAGATTAGTGCAGTACTTTAAACATATTAAGCACCCTTAAACATAAGGGCATATTTATTTACCTAAATATATTTAATAATTTTCATCTCCAAAGGTGAGTTTGGTAAACACAGACATGTGCCACTGAGAACCAATTTCAAAGAAAAAAATGATGACCAGGTGCAAGGAGTATATTTAGCAGAGCCCCATCAGCTGTTAGCTCCTTAAAGTCAGCCTCAGCTGCAGAGATGTATCTATTCTGAAGTCACATCTTTCTCAGGTTTGCACATATTTTATGTCTAACTCAGGTGGCAATGGATACTACTGGCTCCAGGGCTTCCTAATGACCTAAGTCTTTCTTGGACCTACAACAAAGTTCTACTTTTTATTTTGTCCAAGATTGCTGCCCTTTTCTTTGTAAGGGTATTTCTAATAAATGGCTTATATCCTATTGTGAGCTTAATTGTGTCTCCCCCCAAATTTATATTTTAAAGTCCAAATCCCTCTCCCTGCATCTCAAATGTGACTGTATTTGGAGATACGGTCTTTAAAGAGGTAATTAAGGATAAAATAGGACATTATGGATGGCCCATAATACAACATGACTGGTATCCTTAAAGGGAGGAGGGTGGGACATAGACACACATGCAGGGAAGACCAAGTGAAAACACAAGGTGAAGACAACCATACTACAAGTCAAGTAGAGAGGCCTCCAGAATAAACAACCCTACAGACACCTTGACTTTGGACCTCTAGCTTGAAGAACTGTAAGAAACTAAATTTTTGTTGTAACCATCTATTTATTCTGTGATATTTTGCTGTGGCAACCCTAGCAAATTAGTACAAACCCTAAACTATGCCTCAGAATATTTTTTTTCAGAATCCAACCTGCGACAGTTGGTACTAAAAATGGACGGAGAAATTAGTCAATAAGGTAGAATTTTGGAACTGATATGAAAAAAATAATAAAAGGCTCTGTCTGCAAGGGCATTGTCAGAAGTACACCACAATCACTGTTCTTCCTATAGCCAGTCCTGCCCACCTCTTTTGTAAGTATTGATAACCAATAAATGTTTCACAGCTCAAACATGGATGTAGCATTTGCTTCCAGAAAATATGGACTTCACTTACATAGGAAGTATCACAATAATAAATATAGGTCAGGAAGGAAATAGTAAAGTTTCCATATATCTTTCTATTTCTCTTTCACTCTTGCTCTCTCTATATTTTAATATATACAGAGATAGATAGATAAACATAGATATGTGTTCATATGTCTTTGTGTTGTATTATTATATATTAAGTGATATAATATTCACACAAATGATAAATATTCTATGTATCATCATGCATGTATGTATTCCTTTACCTTGTGTATGCAAATTAGTAAGGCATATGGTTAAGAAAGAGGCCTCTAGATTCACAAGACATTCCAAAGCCATGTCTAGAATTCTGGATATCTTAGTATTTGCGTTTCTGTGATTTTAAGTGAGCCAATCTTCTGTGCCTTGGTTTTTGCACCTGAAAATAGAGATGATCTAGTTCATAAAGTTATAATTGAGGCTTAAATAAATTAGAAGAACTTAGAATGATGTCTATTCCATAGCAAACACTCAATAAATTATAATAACTACTATTATGTATTATCTTTTAAATCATGCGGTTCATGATCCACAAAGATTGGAGAAGACTACAATATAGTAAAAGAAATATGATATTTCACAATTATTTGGGCAGGAAGAAATGAAGGGAATAAGAATAAAAACTAGTTTATTTTTGCAGTATGAGAGTCAATGAAGGAATAAAACAATTTTCCATTTGAGGCTGTCACCAAGCACAAAGCTAAATCTTTAATGTGATATTTTAAGATCTCTTTTAGATGACAAATTTCCTAAATAGTATTGACTCTATCTGCCTAGGTTATCAATCAATTGACTGAAATAATTTTTAATCAATAAATAAATCAAACTTAAATCCTACATTCTCATGAATATATTGGTAGTGAATTTTCAAACTTGAGATTTTAAAAATCAGAATAATATAAGACATAAAGAGTTTGAGGGAATATATGTACAGAGTTCCAAATGGCCAAATTAAAAGGAATTTGAGTGACTTACTCAATGTTAATATGAGATTGCTTTTCTCTAAGACCAATTCATGCACACACACCTATGCTCACACTAATGAAGTACTATACTGAAGTACAGTCTCATTTTTTGCTCACATGATAGATATATACATATGCAAAATAAATAAAATAGAACATGCTATCTATTGCAAGTTATATGTAAATTAACACAGATGTTTTTGTTAAGAATATTTGGGATTCTAGATTCCTTGTAAAAGGAATAGATTTTAATTGGCATTTCCACCTCAAGACATTTTCTTAAGTTGTACTTTTTATATTTGTGCTTGCTGATTTTATTGTAATCATTATGTAAATTTTTACCACTGGCTAATTTTAATGTTTATCCAAGCGCACTATTGAAAATCACAGAAAATATATGTTCTTATCGTCTGTCATCTTATCCTAAATTATATGATGACATACCTAACTTATTCCAGGAAAAAAGTAAACATTTGAATAATGCCTCAAATGACCATGAAAGAAAAATTTGGTCTTTTTAAAAAATTTTATTAATTTATTTTAATTGAAAAATAAAATTTGTGATATTCAATGTGATGTTTTGATATATGTATATGTTGGGGAATGATTAAATCAAGCTAATAAACATATTCATCATCTCACATACTTATTTTTTGTGTTGGGACATTTAAAATCTACTCTCTTAGCAATTTTAAGGTGTACAATCATTGTTATTAACTATAGTCACTATGCTGTACAGTAGATTTCCAGAGCTTATTCCTTTCGTCTAACTGACACTTTCTACCCTTTGACTAGTATCTCCCTACCCCCACCTGCTAGGCCCTGGCAGTTACCATTCATTCTATTCTCTGTTTCTATGAGTCTGACTTCATTAGATTCCACATGTAAGTGAGATCATGCAGTATTTTTCTTTCTCTTCCTGGCTTATTTCACTTAGCATAATGCCCTCCAGGTTCATCCTCAGTTGGCCTTTTAGCAGCTCATTTGCAGTTCAAAGTGGCAATGGCAATGCCAATCTAAATCTAAATGTTTTAATGAATATCATAGACCTCAATACAGTGTATAATTCAATAAAGGTGGAATGACAGCCTTCTGCACTCCTGGAGGCAAACAGGTGTTTCTGTTTTTTCTTTCATTGCTAATATGGATGAGCCTTAATTAGATTTATTAGAAATTGATTTTGGGAGTAAAGGTTATAGGCATAATAAAAGTCACATACAATTGGGACCAATAGTTTCAACACATAAAATGACTACTGAAAAAAAAATGAACCTACTATTTATATTTTCAGATTTTAGCTAGTGTAAACACAGTGTTTTCTTTCCGCACTAATGAACTTTATATTCTGTGAATTCTCTTAAGTAAATTGCTTCAATTTCCAAAGATTAGTGCATTTCGAAACTAGTATGTCCCAACCTAACTCATTCTTTTTCTCCCAAATAACAGATCCCATTCTCTCTCCTTTTCTTTTCTTTCTTTTTTCTTTCCTTTAATTTCTGGCAATCTCAAATAAATTATGGTGAAGTAGCAGATATTATAGCCAAATCGTCTTAATATCTTCAAATGGCATTTGAGTAAATGTACATTTTGTGGCATCGATTATAGAACAGAAATGATGTGCGTGTGTATGTCCGTGGGTATAAATATATATACACACATATATGTATATATAAAATAGTAAATGGTAATATATACATAAAATGGTAATATATATAATAAATAGCAATATATATTATATACTATTTTACTGTTTATACTCTATCAATATGTAGATAAAATATTACCTATTTTCTTTATAATATTTTTCTTCACCCCAACCTCTCTTTCCACATGGTTCAGTAAATCAGAGTAGCATAATACAAAAGAGAAATAAAACTGATATTAACTGAGTAGCACCTAAGTGGACACATAGGTGCTACAGTAATAGGGTATTGGGCAGGTGGGAGGGGGGAGGGGGGCGGGTATATACATACATAATGAGTGAGATGTGCACCATCTGGGGGATGGTCATGATGGAGACTCAGACTTTTGGGGGGAGGGGGGAAATGGGCATTTATTGAAACCTTAAAATCTGTACCCCCATAATATGCCAAAATAAAAAAAAAAAAGAGAAAATAAGACTAATATTTATTGTGCATGCATGTGCCAAGTGAAGTAACCCTTTTAGTATAGGATTAACTGGACTTTTTTTGGTCCTGAGTTACTTCTTTTAGTATTTTTGTTTTCAAGTATTCATATTTCAGGACTTTTATTCTTTCTTTGAATTATCTCAAAGAAAACAAAAGCAAATTTCTCTATTTTAACAGATTATATTTAATAATTTATTCTATCTTGCAATTACTATTTGGGTCCATTGAATTGTTATAAAAATAATTATGAGATCATAGTGATCTTATTTGCTCTATATTTTTAAAAGATATTTCTAATTCATCATCTTAAGATTGTTTTATCATTACTAATGATTGTCCCCTTGATTATTCCCAACCATAGTAAAAAACAATATGTAATAAGAAAAAAGAAAGGAATGATAGAATCACTTAGGAAATTGATGCAATAGTGGAATAAATTGTTATTTTTCCATTTTCTTATTGTGTTGTCCAAAAGATTGCATCATCTTTCAAGAAGGTAGTTGCAAAGATTGGAGATAGCATCTTGGTGGTCTATTTTTAGGTTCACTGAACACAGTTGAAAGTTAGAAGTTTTTATTTTTCACCCATGATGGAAAACAAAATAAATTTGACATTCCACAGTTATAAGATTAATCTAAACAGGAGATGAATGAAAAGAAAATAATAGCAACATTCTAGATATTAATGACATAGTAAAATTTATCATATTAATGAAATCTCAGATTATATGTTTTTATAATAGATGATATCATAAATGAATTTTCTCAAATTAAGGACCAATAACTGAATAATATATTTCCTAGGCCAAAGTGGAAATCCAGTATTCTTACCCAGTTATTCAACAGTAAAAGACTTCACACAATCGTTTTGAATAAGAACTTGGATGATTCTGCTTTGTTAAAAGGATTTGTGACAGTATACTTTTTTCTACCATCGGTGTTTGTGCACAAAACATTTACTGATTAAAAGTTTTATTATGTTAAAATTTATTAATATTGAATAAGGTTGCTTTCCCTATGTCTTTATTCGTATATCTGTAAATTACTTGTAAAATGACTCAAAATTTGAACATAAAATTAAACAAACTGGTTCTATGGGGCCTAGATGATAAACAGTAATGGTTATTTTTCCTAGAAATCTGAGGATTAAATATTATATCTTACTAATTTTACAAAAATCCTATGAAGACTCATAATCATTATACTTCCAATTTGAAACTGAAGTAACTTTTCTAAAATTTTATAGTTAGAGCATATTAAAGCCACAGTGCAAACCCATATTCCTAATTCTGAATTATATATTTGTTTATACCATTTTCTTCACTTCAAAGAGGAAAAAAAAAAACACCTAACTCATCTGATAGTTCCTAGGACCTCTTATTAAAGAAATGGGACGGAGATTTTTTAAATAATTAATTGAATAAAAAATCCACACTTATTTATCATTTTCACATGTTAGATAATTATTTACTGAACACTTTAAATGTACCTGAGTAGTATTTAGATAAGCAAAAATAGAAGCTTGTGTTATGTTTTCCTCAAAAAGTTTTTCTTTTTTAGGAACCTATGGCTTAATTTCTTGGAAAAACTAGAAGAGTTTATGAAGAAATTTCCAAGAATGGTATCAAAATGACAATAAAGGCTTTTAGCAAACATGCATTAATAGATTAAAGTGGCTCAGATATCTTGAAGTGAAACTTCTAAATATAAACTTTGCCTTGTGTAGGACAAACATTACATGAGAATTTATTTGGTGTATAGTAGATTCACCAAAGTTTGCTAAACTTTGTTGTAAATGTGGTAAGTCAAGGGAATAAATTAATATTTTTAAATTTGGTATATAAATACTTAGGAAAGTACTAAATTTCTTAATATTTTCATTTTGTATGTTATTATTTCTGTTAGCTTGAATTTACTTTAAATTATAAAGTAAAGGGGAAGACATTTAAATAGTAGGTAGTATTTAGTAGATTGAATGGAAATATTTAGATTAGTTTCGAATACCGGATTGAAAAAACCCACACTGTGTTTTTCGTTTCATGACATGAAAATGCTATGTACATTTTTAAAGATGTAGTGCAAAAATTATGGTTGTTTAAGGAATTATTTTGTAAAGTATTGATTACTTTCTAAAGATTATATGTTTTACAAACAACTATATGTAGTTACATGTCAGAGTTAGAACTATCCTCATTCTAATATTTTAAGGCATTTTTACATCATACTAATCAAATGAAAAATGTAACTTGTATTCCTAAATACAAGTGCTTAGAAAAATTCTCTAAATTCATCCCTTGGGATACGGAGCATTAATAGCCTGCTAATATTTAGGCAAATATAGCAATTGATCTTAAAATATATATACCATACTTTAATTTTTCATTCAAATCATCTTGGTTTACTAAAGAAATATCTAGTTATAATATTACTGTTGCTGTAGCACCTAACATTTGTTTAATATATACTGGGTGGTTTGTTAGGTGCAGTTTATCCAGTTTGTTTCACAATGCTATAGAAATGTTGATGAGAGAGTTATAATGTTGCTGCTATCTGCTACAGCTAACATTTGTTTATTACTTACATGGCACTTTGTTAGGTGCCTAGTTTATCAAGGTGAAGTTTCACAACCACATGGAAATGTTGACAAGAAATAGATTTCAGTAGGAAATGGAATGAATAGGGTAGGACTCATAGAAGAAGAGACACGATCTAGGCAAAGACTGTAAGGACAGGATGAAGTAATACTGGTGAATTCCTGGAATAAGAATATTCTAAGCATAAAAAACAGGGTGGAATGCAAGTTCTGCAGTAGAAGTGTGCCTGGTTGCACTGTGTGTTTGAGGAAGAATGAATGAGCCTTGTAATTGAGGCAGAATCAATACAGAGGAGAAGAGCAGAGATCAGAAAGGTAATGAGGGTAAATGATGAGGCATCTTGGCAGCAGGATGATGGACCATCCTACGCTCCCAGGCCTATTTAATTTTGTGTGTATTGTTCTGTTACCATTATTATAACTCCTTTCAATCTCTAATCTGGTTAGGATCATAAATTATATAGTCACTCTACTTATAAGTATTATATTAATAGATACCTGGGCTTTTATACCAAATGTAAACAGTAGCTATGAAGGGTTTTAAGTAGAAGAAAGATAGCTCTGATTTATGTTCTGAAAGGTTCCTTTTGGAGGCTGTAGTTTGGGCATCTAAGTTCTTGGATATTAGCTGGGAGAACCCTTGGGAGTTTATTGTGGAATTCCAGGTGAGAGACAATGGCTCAGACCAATGGTAGCAGTGGAAATGAACAGAGTGCTTGAAATTTGAATATTTTAAAGTTGAGTAAGCTTGATTTTATGATAGTTTGGTTAGTGATAATTTGTTTATTTGGTTGTTTGTTTAGTGTTCTATTTATTTTTAAGTAAGGGATTCTATGATGAAATAGTTTTTATTTCTTTTTTCCATTCTTTTTTTTGTCCTGAGAAACTAGAAGGGAGAATTTGTCATCAACTGAAACAGTGAAGGCTGCAGGTAGGTGGGATTTTTGTGAAATTATCTTGAGTTCATATTTGGATGTGTTAAATTTAATATAGCTAAGAAAAAACAAAATGGTGATGAATGTAGGTTTTGTGTATCAAAGTCAGCTATTCACAAAAAAAATTCTGGATTAGATATATTAATTTGAGAGTTGTAAATTCATAGCTGATATGTTGAAGGAGTAGGCATAGGACCCCTTCAATTTTAAAAGTGCAAGAGAAGTAAGAGATGTAGCATTATAAACCAAGAAGCAATCCCCATGATATGGGAGAAAATTCGATGGAGTTTTCAGTCCTATAAGTCAAGTGAAAGAAGTATATCAAGGAAAAGAGAGCTGTGTCAAATGTTCTGATAAGCCAAATAAACAAGCATGCAAATAGGCCATTAAATTTAGGAACTCATCTATCATTGGTAACATTGATGCAATCGGATTCAGTGGAATGACAGGAATTTATGTGGAGCAGAGTCTTTGGAATTAAGAGAGAATAGGAAGAGGGTGAGAGTGCGGAGGAGGGGATGAGTATATACAACCACAATGAGTAAGATGTGCAACGTTTGGGGGATGGACAAGTTTGAAGCTCTTACTCGATGGGGGTATGGGCAATATAAGTAACTTTAACACTTGTACCCCCATAATACACTAAAATAAAAAAAGAGAGAATAGGAGAAAAGAAATTGGAAATCTCAAGTTTATTACCAGAGAAATGAAGTAAAAGAAAACAAAGAACAAATCAATCCTAATCCATCTAGAGCCAGTGAGGATCATTCAGAGCATTTATTTATTTATTTTGTCCTTTTTCCATTTCCACCATGTGCTAGGTATATAACATTAAGGAAGTTAGTGACTTTTCTAAACATAAATTTATGATAAAATGTATGTCCAGTTATGATTTACCACAGAGTGTTACTTATGTTCAATAAAGTGAGGCCTTCTATTGAAAGCATCTAATATCAAATCTCAAAAGCAGTCATTATTATTGTAGTTTTTTGTTGTTGTTACCACTATTTATATTATTTCCACTATCTCCGTTTGGTTTTTACTTAACAACATAGGAATAGTCAGAAGTGTCTTGTCTTTTCTTTCTCTTTACACTTTTACACCTCTCTTATTTTTCCTCTTGTCCCCATGCTCGTAATATCTCTTTCTCTGAGTCCAAAAATAAACTAATAAATAAACACACAAAGTAAAGATTAAAAACTTCTTGTTTAATCTATAAAAGGGAACTGGATGTTTTTAAATTCTCCTGCATAGTTCATTCATCAGATAAAAAATTCTTTCATTGACATTTTTATATGTTTTATATCATAATTCCTCACCTCCTCAGGGTGAGACTGAAGCAGAATGATAACGTGAAGGAGGCAGAGTTGTTAGCTACATCTCCAATGTCCCACACTTTTCTGGCTCAAGATCTTTTCATCTGCTGCACATTTTGGTCAACACGTCCAATTCCCTCTTTCTTCACTGATTCTTAATTGTTTTACTTCGGAATTTCACACTCTGTTCAAATGAGAATGCAAATTGCCTCTAGTCCACATAAACAATTTGTGAGCACTGAACATCTATGTAATATCTTTTTTTAAAAAAATGGTAGCAGTGAGTGTGGAGAAGAGAAACAATAATATATTGTGGACCAAGTGCTCCTCCTCTCCTTTTCCTTTTTCTGAGGCCCAGCACAAGGCATTATGAGAGTCTCATCTTAAAAATGGCTGAGTGTCATGGTAAATATGGCTTATCACCACAGATTACAAATCTTATTATTTTATCTTCTTTACACAAACTATTAACCAGAGCTGTAATTAGTATTAGTATATTTGGTACTCTACTGAATGGAATTCCTAGATTGTGAAATATATTTTCTTTACCTTGATATTGTGAATAATGGCATCCTGTTTTAAAGTTTTTAATATAGTTAGCATTCCCATGTTTTAATTAAATTGAACCAAATTTTATTCCATTAAAACCCCTACATAAATTTTTCCTATATTTAAGTATAATGACAGATAGTTCATTTATATATAATATTTTATGTCTGTTACTATAACTTTGGTTCTCACTTTATAACAGCATAAAATGTTTCTCATCAATCTTTTCATCCTCATGTAAGATAATGAATTTTCTTGAGTTGTGGTCTTAAAAGAAATCTCATATTCTCTATATAATGTCATTTAATGAAGAAAAGATAATAATATAGCTCAATTTTCACTCTATTGACCTCTTTGATCACAAGTTCTGGTCTAACTTGTATTGATTGTGGCATATTGTTTTAAAGCAATATGCTGATTTATATGAGGGAGTAGTATATACTGTAACATGATGTTGGGTTCCAATACATGAAATGTAAGATGTTCAGAGGCCTCTCAACATGCTAAATAGAACAACCAAAAATTGGTTACAGATGACTAAGGAGTTATTAAACATAACAGAGCTATTGCAATAGCCATGGACTGCCAGTTTACTCCAAATTCAATCCTTAAAAGGAGAGTAGTGAAGTTCTACAATGTTATGAACTGTCCAGATGAGAAATTCTTTTTCTTCTCCCCATGAAGGAGAGAAGGGGAGCACTCAACCCAACACCAAATGAATCACTATGCGTCAAAACTAGCTTTTGGCTTAGTATTACATCTGAGGATCTACTCTAGAGCTTCTAAGAAAAGAGAATTTGATAAGATTATTCTCAGGAAATCGAGAAGAGTCTCCTGATGTTTGGGAACATCCACAAACATAAAAACTGGTGCCTGATTCTAACATAAAGATTACCAAAGATTAGAGGCATACCTATAGTCATATAAACAAGAAGAAAAGCATAGAGCTCACTTCATTTTGGTGTAGTTGGAGATGGTAAAAGAAGAGTTTTCTAGTGTCTGCAGCTCCTGTAAAGGAGTCACATTCCCCAAATCAGTATAGACTACCAGCAGCAACTAGCATCAGATGGATATCCAAGCTGAGACATTCTACTAACACGGACAATGACAGTTTCCATAAAATAGGTATGTTCCCTCTCACTCCTTACCTTCAGGATCAAAGGAGATTGGTCTTAAAAAGGATGAGATTAGAACGTGTCACAAAGTCTTGCCTAACCACTGTTACTGCTAAACTAAAAGGCATGACTGATGACCATCTTTAAGGGTACAAAATATGAGATTTAAACTGGGCTTGAGATAAAAATTGTAAATCAGACTTTACTTTTCATAAGAAAAAGTGGCCAGAAAATTATGGAATGTGTCCAGACTATTACTTAAGAGATGAGGAATGATAATAAGATGTAGAACTGTTAGACAGAAAATATAAATATAATTTTAATGATATTCCCCCTTTGAGATTCCTCTATAAACTAGATTTTACCTAAAAATGAGAATACATTATATGGATTATACAAGGAAAGAGGGAGAGAGGAAGAGAGAGAGAGTTAATGTTTAAACAAAAAAGTTTTATTAAAACATCTGAGAATTAAATGAATCATAACTTTTTCCTAAATGTGATTTATAAAATCCAGTGGGAAGATGTTATAATTTAAGCTTGCAAATTAAAGCATATTATTAGTAATTTTGGCTCAAGAATACTTTGTTTTATTCTCAACAGAAACTTTTGTAGGATTGAGATAACTAAGATTTATTTATATCACTTTTTGGTGAGAATATTAGCCATTTTAGTGACATCATGACATGTTTTTTAATGTCTACATTTCCGAGTTTTAGAATTTACATTGGAAAACACACTGGCTACGTAAGTAACCAAAATGGGTGACATAACTTTACTGCTCACCCTTGTTTCTCTTCAAGTCAAAACATACGTAAAACCCCATTTTCCTTCAGCAAATGACAAGTTCATAATTTTAAGATAATAAATTCAAACAATTTTTTTTTCTTCTTGAAATAAAATTCTTTCCTTGCATGTTGGATTTTTAAGGTTATATTATATTTTCTCTCAAATGAATTGTTTGAATGTCAGTTACCAAACCAACAATTAGTTTTTCTTTATCTCTAACACTACATTTTTGGAAAGTTTTAATATCCGTTGTTATTCAGTGTTCAAAATGTATTGTCATTATTCTGTGTTTATACTCTAACGTACACAAGGATGACTACTTCTACTTCAGCTAACTTCTACTTCAGCTAATCATCTTTGGAGTTTACCCTGAATAAGTAGTATTTTAAAATCTTGTACTAGGAAGTAATAGATAAAATATTCTCTTGTCAGTTATATTGTCATTTCAAATTATGTACCATAAATTTCAATACCACAGTACATTCAAGTTCTAAACTTTAATTGTATATAAAGTAAATAAAAGTTTTATTCAAAAAAGGAAATGCTACAGCCATACAATTTACTTATTTAAATATTTTTGGGGGGATTCACCTCTGTATCATGTCATTAATCTAAAATTATTAAAAAATTAAAAGAATTGTGTCAAAATAAAACATCAATTCGGTTGAAATAATGCATCCTTGTATGGGGTATATCTGAATCTAGAATTTGTAGAAAACATAAATGTCAATGAAAAAATGAGAAATTAAATTAGATTAAATGTGTAAGATTAACTGTAAAAGACTAAATTTACTAATTTTATTTCACAGTAATAAGTCATGTAGCAGCTCTTTGGAATAAATAAATGAGTCAAATTGACTTTAAATATTGGCATATTCTGTATTTGGAGCAAAAATAAAAGTGGCTGAGTCTCCTAATTTGTGAGCCTATTATTACTTGAATATACAAAGAACAAAGTGATTTCTAAAATCATCAGAGCCATTTAAAATTAACTAACACTTAATGTGAATCTACATTTTCAAACCAGTAAGGCATATGTCAGTAAATTGGAAGCCAAAAATTCCAATAGGTTTATTTGAAATAAATATTAAGAAAAGTATATTTTAAACAATTCAGTTGATATTGTTATTTTTCCCCTCATTTGGCTGCTATATTATATATTTGGATTAAAATAATATGCAGATTACTTACTAAATAGTGACATTGTATTCTAGGTGGGTCATGAGACTAAAGTAAATCTACAACACTATTAGAATGAAGGGATAAGTATTGCTTTAAGTGAAAGTAATTAAATTTATTAGAGATGAAATTAAGCTATAGCCTCAGTGAAAAGATATTTTTCTATACATTTTTTCCAAAGTTTATGTTATTGTTTTAACATAAACATTTCTAATTGCTCATTTTTTAATAATTTTTAAAAATCTATGCTAAGAAAGTATATTCAGAATTAATTTCCATATATTCCCTATAAATAGAAAATCTGTACAATGAAATTGCATACAAATCAAGCAACAGTAATATCAAATTTAAAGGCACACATAAATAAGATTGACATCTCCAACAGGGTCTTTTTAAGTTATCAGATATAATTTACATGTAATGTGTATGAGGGAAAAAAATCTACATCTAAGAAATATGTGCTATTGTGATATTCAAGAAAGAACCTCTGCACAGTTTCCAAGAACCTTACCCTACCATGTGATTCAGAAGAAGACCTACCTCATGTATTCGGATGTTGGGTGTAGTCCAAGCCCTAGTCAGAAGTTTTCTGATTGGTTTGTGTAGAGGACATCCTAGAAAATTATTAGACATGTTGGGCCAATCTTGCTATCATTCACTGGTGGCTAGGGGATAGGAAGAGAAGCCCAAAGTACAGACCACTCAGGAAGAATCCCCAGATGAAAATGAGAGTACCAGATTTAGGTTTTATTACTCTTTCTGAATGATTTTATAGATAATAAAACAGTGTATTTCAGAAATCATCTGAATGAACGTGAGAACTTCATTTAATTGCAGAATCCTGGCATGCACCTCAAATCAGAATCTCTGAGGATTCTCTAGATTTTTAACATATACTCTGGTTGGAAAATGGTAACATAGGAGTTTAATTCCAAGAAGTGAATGTCTAGCACATATACCTTAACACAAACAAACACATCTGTTCTTCCCATTTCTAGATTTTCCTGTGATACCAGCCCACCTATAGAAGGGGGCACTTGAGGATATTAGAGTATCATGCAGTGCAAAGACTTTGTTTCCAGTAAGGTTATACTGGAGAATGGCAGTCAGATATAGACTAACATTGGAAGATTCATTGGGGTGTTTGCTTGTCTGCCTATTTAATGATTCAGTGCTCTCTCCTGGTCTAATGGGTAAGGACAGAGTTATAAGAAAGTCAATTTTAGGGAGCATGATATTTCTATAAAAATGATTTTTCCACTGCATTGTCCCAGTGTTTGGGGGTCAAAATTTTCTGCTCACAAAACTCTAGAAAAATGGAAACTTAGGAGATAAATAGAGCCACCCATATTTAACTAAATGTGTTCATTTGCTTTGGAAAATTTAAATACTTGGTAGTTCTTACATTACTTGGTCACTTTTCTAGATAATGAATGGGGTCATAGTTATAGATAAAAATGACTTGGACATCACCATCATGGAGCTTATACTCCTCTTGCAAGGATAGACCAAAAAAAATGTATCTTGTTTTGCAAAGGTCATATTCAATTATTTTATTGATATTTTACTATTTTTCTTCTTAATTTGTATATAAAAAACTTTTCTTCACCATCTATGTTACAAATTGCTATTTGTAGTTGCCTTTTCATTTTCTTGGTGGTATCTTTAACTTATTTTTTAAATATACATATAGAAAAATTTACTTACTTTTGGTGCACAGTTTATGAATCTTAACAAATACGTATATGTATGTAATCACCAGCAAAATAAACATACAGAACAGTTTCATCACACCAGCACCACCCCTCCTCCACCAGGGCAGTGCAGTTCAGGGAGATTCCTTCCACTTGGGAAAAGGAAATGGAAGTGTACAAAGGACTTTGTCTTGCAACTTGGGCAACAGCTCAGCCACCCTCAAATAAAGGAAAAAGTAGATTCCTAAAATCCCCAATTTCAGGACTTGGTTCCTGAATGACACTTCTCGATTCACCCTAGGCCAGAAAGGGACCTGTTACCCTGAAGAAAAGACCAGTCCTGGCAGGATTCACTACTTGACTAAACAGTCTTTGGGCCTTGAATAAACATCAGCAGTAGTCAGGCAATAGTCACCATGGGCCTTGGGTGAGACCCAGTACTGTGTTGGCTTCAGATGTGATCCAACAGAGTCCTAGTTTTGGTGACCATGGATGTACTCACATCACCCTTTCCCCAACTCTAGGCAGCCCAACATGGAAAGCAAGACTCCTTATGTTTGGAGGAAAGTAAGGGAAGAGAATGAGAGAAGTTTCCCTATAATCCATGGAGATCTCCTCTATCTTATATACCAAGACCAGCAAAGTGGTACCTCCAGGAGTCTGCAAGAGTCACAGCATTACTGGGCTTAGAGCACTCCCAGTGACGATACAGCAGCAGTTACCAAAGACTTAGATAAGAGCACTCAATCCAATTGAATACCTGGAAAAACTTCTCAAGAAGGATGGGAAAAAGAAGCCCAGACTATGAAGATCTGAACAAACACCTAACTCATCAGTACTCAGACATTGACAAACATCAATAAATAAAAAGAAGGTCCAGAAAAATTTAGTTCACCACATTAACTAAATAGGGCACCAGTGACCAATCCTAGTATGATGGAGATGTATGATCTTTCAGATGGAGAATTCAAAATAACTGTTTTGAGGAAGCTGAACAAACTTCAAGATAACACAGAGAAGTAAATCAGAATCCCATCAGAGAAATTTAACAAATATATTGAAATAATTTTTTTAAAAAGTCATGTAGAAATTCTGGAGCAGAAAAGTTCAATTGACAAGTTCAAATATGTATCTAATTCTCTCCAGTAAAATTGATCAAGCAGAAGAAAGAATTAGTGAGCTTTAAGATAGAGTATATGAAAATACATAGGTAGGCTAGAAAAAAGAAGAAAAAAATAGAATGAAGCAAACCGATCAGATCCAGAAAATAGCCTCAAAAGACCAATCTAAGCGATATTGGCTTTAAAGAGGAGGTAATGAGAAAAATTGGGGTAGGAAGTTGATTCAGAGAAATAATAACAGAGAAGTTTCTGAGGAAGTTATCAATATTCAGGTACAGGAAGGTCATAGGAAAGCAATCAGATTTCACCCAAATAAGACTACCTCAAGGCATTTAATAAACTTTCAACGATCACATATATAGAAAGGATCTTTAGAATGGCAAAGGAAAGAAACAACATATAAAAGAGCTCCAATACATCTGGCAGTAGATAGCTCAATGGAAATGATACAGGGCAGGAGACAGAGCCATGATATATTCAAAGTACTGAAGGGGTCGGGGAGAAACTTGATCCTAGAACATTATATCCTGCAAAGATGTCATTCAGATGTGAAGGAGAAATAAAGACTTTCCCAGACAAACAAAAGCTGAGAGATTTCATCAATTACAGATCTGTCCTACATGAAATGCTAAAGGGACTCCTTCAATCTGAAACAAAGGATATTATAAAACAATAAGAAATCATCTAAAGGCATAAAAGTCACAGTAACAGTAAGTACACTGACAAATACAGAATACTCTGTCATACTAAAAGACAAACCTATCAAAAATAATAACTTTAAAAAGCAGATAGTATAAAAAGATATATAGAGAAACAACAAAAAGTCAAAAAGCAGGAAGAAAGGAATTAAAGTGTAGAGGTTTTTTTTAGCTTTCTCTTTGCTTGTTTGCTTTTAGTGATCAGAGTTATCACCAGTTTAAAACACTTGGTTATAAGGTGTTTTTTTGCAAGCCTTATGGTAAAATCTAATGAAAAACCTACAATAGATACAGAAAACATGAAAAGTAAAGAATTAAATCATACTACCAGAGAGAATCACGTTTAACAAAGGAAGACAGTAAAGTAGGAAGAAAGAAAAAGAAGACCCCAAACCACCAGAAATCAGACAATATGGCAATAGTAAGTCCCAATCTATCAATAGTAGCACTGAATGTAAATGGACTAAACTCTTCAATCAAAAGACATAGTGTGGCTGAATGGATAAACAAACAAGACTCAACTATCTGTTTTCCATATGAAACCCACTTTGCCTATAAAGAAACACACAGACTGAAAATAAATGGATGAAAAAAAAATATTCCATGCTAATGGAAACCAAAAAAGAGCAGAAGTAGCTGTATTTATATCAGTTAAAATAGATTTAAAACAAAAACTCTAAAATAAGAAAAAAAAGTCATTATATAATGATAAGGGATCAATGTAGCAAGAGAATATAATAATTCTAAATATATATGAACCTAACACTGAACTACTCAGATATATAAAGCAAATATTAGTAGAGCTAATGAGAGAGATAGACACCCATATCATAATAGCTGGAAACCTTAACACTCTACTTTCAGCATTGAACAGATCATCCAGACAGAAAAGCAACAAAGAAATATTATGCTTAGTCTGCGGTACAGATAAAATGTACCTAACACATATTTACAGATTATTGCATCCAACAGCTGCACAATACAATTTTTTTTTTCTCAGCGCATGAATCATTCTAAAATATAGACCATATCTTAGGCCACATAATAGGACTGAAATAATTTTTAAAAATTGAAGTCATACCAAGTTTTATTCTCTGACCACAATGGGATAGAACTAGAAATCATCAAAAAGTAGAAATTCGGAAACTATACAAACACATGGAATTTAAAGAATATGCTCCTGAATGACCAGGGCATCAATGAAGAATTTAAGAAGGAAATGTAAAGATTTCTTTAAAAAATTAAAATAAAAGCAAAACATATTGAAACTTATGGAATACAGGAAAAGCAGAAGCATTACTAAGAGGAAAGTTCACAGCAATTAAGTGCCTACTTCCATAAAGAAGAAAAGCTTCAAATAAACAACCTAATGATGCATCTTAAAGAATTATAAAAACAAGGGCATACCAAACCCAAAATTAGTGGAAGAAGAAGAAGAAAAAAGATCAGAGCAGAAATAAATAAAATTGAAATTCAAAATAGAAAGATCAATGAAATGAAAATTTGGCTTTTTTTTTTAAAGATAGAAAAATTAACATGCTCTCAGCTGGAATAAGACAAATAAAGATTAAAGCCTCAAACAAATAAAATCAGAGATGATAAAGGAGACATTATAACTGATATAACAGAAATTCAAAGAATCATTAGAGACTACCATGAACAACTATATGCCAATAAATTGGAAAACCTAGAAGAAATGGATAAATTCCTAGACACATATAATTTACCAAGATTGAATCAAGAAGAAATACAAAATCTGAATAGACCAGTAACAAGTTACGAGATTGCAGCAGTAATAAAAAATCTCCCATCATTTTGGCCTGAATACTTTTAACCCTAGCTAAACTCTTTGCATACTCTGTGGTTGTACTAGAGGAGGGGTAGAGCGCAGTGAGCTGAACTTGGCTAAAGAAATATATATAACCAGTTGATTATTTTAATTTTAATTAGTTACCATAAGCACCACATGGGTACTAAGCACTGGCAGGCATTCATACCACATATCCCTAGTTTCTTTATGTTCCAATATAAATATTTTAAAACTTTTCTCCATATCATAGTCTCATAACAATTTTTTACTATTGAATCTGTAGATTGCTTTGGATAGTATGAACATTTGGACAATATCAATTCTTCAATCCATGAGCATGGGATATCATTCCCTTTTTTTGTGTGTCCTCTTAAATTTCTTTCCTCAACATTTTAAAGTTTTCATTGTAGAGATCTTTTACTTCTTTGGCTAAGTATATGCCTAGATATTTTATTTTATTTGTAACTATTGTGAATAGGATTACTTTCTTATTTTTTCCCCCCAGTGGTTCTTATATGGAAATACTACTGATATTTTTATATATACTTTGTATCCTCTAATTTTACAGAAATTGTTTATCAGTTCTAATAGTTTTTTGGTGGAGTCTTTAGGTTTCTCTAAATATAAGATTATCACATCTGCAAACAAGAATAATTTGACCTCTTCCTTTGCAATTTGGATGTCCCTTATTTCTTTCTCTTGCCTGACTCTAGATAAGAATTCCATTACTAGGTTGAAAAACAATGGTGAAGTGGGCATCCTTATCTTTTTCCAAATCTTAGAGAAAAGGCTTTCCATTTTTTTCCCATTCAGTATGATACTCGCTGTGGATCTGTCAGATAAGGCTTTTATCATGTTGATGTTCTTTCTATATCTAGTTTTTTGAGGGTTTCTATCATGAAAGGATGTTGAATTTTATGGAATGCATAAACATTTACTCCAAATACTTACTCTATTCAACCTACATTTTTCAGTTTCCATGCTAGTTTGGGCCCTTGACCATAAGGTAGTAGACTCTGAAAAAATAGTTTCAAGCCAGTTACAAGCTGGTGTTCTGCCTCCATCTTTTCATATAATTACTTTGGAGAGTATATGTCCCCACTGGCACAGCTACAAAATGGGCTGGGACTGCTCTCTTGACCTACATCACACTATATTGCAAGAATAAATGTTTAGCCACTGAGTTTTGGGAGTTCATTTGGGATCACAGCACAGTCTATCCAATCTCATGACATACAGAAATTATATAGTATATTTGTGGTACAGAAATTAGATGTCACTATAAGAGAAACTTGTATTTGACATTGAAATATGGCCAGATTGCAGTCAAATAGTATGATGACATGGATGCTAGAACAATGTTAATCTTCACCATGCAGTACCAAAATATTTGGTAAATAGTCTTTACCATGTAGCTTAAATGAGGAGTTGGTAAACAGAATGTGACAAGTGTATTTTCACAAATACCAGCTGATTTGGGGAAGTTATTACAAAAAATAATATCAGAGAATAATTGGTACACAAGTATAAATGAATGGGAAGAGATAAATTTTATACTTAATGGATTTGTATGTTTGGAATGATAGATTCCTTCCAGACTAGATAAGAAACAGCAAAAGATGAGACTGTAACACACTTTGAGAAAACAAATGTCCAATAAATACTCACATTGTACAAAGTGACAATGTAAAAATATAACTAAGGATGTGACCTGTCCAATTTTTTTCATATTGTTTCCAGGCAGCCTCCATTAAATTAAGACAGAGAGATACAGGAGGGAGGCAACAAATAAATAAAGTACATTTGAAATTGCCGTATTAAAAATTAACTTTGGATTTTTTTTCTCTTGGAAATAAGCAAATAGACCAGAAGCCTGAGAAATTTTTGAGGGTAATGTATTATGAAAGAAATTTTAAGCTCAGGTTTTAAGAGAGTTTTACTATACCACAGTAAAAACAACTCTATTGTCATTATGCTGAGAAAATAAGAAAAGGTATTCCCTATTGCTCATTGCAGCTCCACCTGGAGAATAGAATCGTGGCCAAATGAAGAAATTTCCTCCATAATATCATAGTAAGGCTGCCCAAGGCCATCACTGTCCTGGTCCATTGAACATTCAAAACCACTAAAGAACAAGAAAAGCTGTGTCTCCCATTGTTCCCCTATCTGAACGGTATGGCTATTGAAATTACCAGTTGCTGTTCCACAATTTCATATTGATAGAGTGAGGTAGGTAAAATATTAGTTTTGTTTATTGTTTGTTTATAAGTTTAAGATCACTGCACCAAAAAGGAGTCACATTCAGATCTCATGCAAAAATAACTAACCGTTACCCAGAGATCCTGTAATTTCAGCTGGAGAATGAATGAGTTTGTGGTTTGAATACCTTGAGAATAGAGTTTTATCCATGGGGAAAAGAATAAGTGACATTTAAAAGAACGGCAGATTATGGGAGAGACCATTAGTGATCTCCTAACATTACTGGTCTGCACTTGTAATTACGTTGGAGCCATGATTCTAGTTCAGACTCTAGAAATGTAAGAGTGAATCCTGCACATCACTATGGGGAAGAGGCAGTTAAGAGAGTGTGTTTTCTCCCTACTTCTCTTTTACTTAATTTTAGTTACAGAGTGATCAAGGTAAACACATTCCTGAAGATAGTATAGCTATGATGGAAGAGGGTCTTGCATGTCTAGGAGGGAAACAAATGTTTATTGGCTTAAAATACTACAATTATTGATTTAACTGATTACTGCAGCCTAGTCAAGCCTGCCCTATGGAGAGGAGAAGAAAGCCACAGAAGCACGGGATTTATGCAAGAATTTTCATTCAATATCTATTGAATCTTCCAAACACAGATTTTTTTGTTTGTTTTTTCCTCCTTCGGGGGCTTTTTTTTGTTTATTTATTTATTTATTTATTTTGGTTTGTTTGATCATATATATATATATATATATATATGTTTATTAAGAATTTAATTTAAAGAAGAACTTCTTTTCTTACAAGTGAGCATAATTGTCTTAAAACACATATAATGTAAAATTTCATTAACAACATAGAGTAGGTATTGTTCATAAGATTGTCTATATAATAATGACATCAGTATATTAGGTTTTATACATCTATATAACTGCATTAGTTTTATGAATATGTTTTCTATAGTAGTTATAAAAGCAGATCATAATAGAAATATTTATAGACTTGAAAGAATCTATGAATTTTAAAGTGAAAATTTTGACTAACTAGAAAAGTACATTGATTTTAAATCGATTATATGTTGAAGCCTTATGTAATCATTTACTTATCCTTAAACCCTGCTTTTAAGGCAATATAACAGGTTTGTAAAAATATATTATCAGTTAAAATCACAAACACTTGAGTGAGGCTGCCTGGTGCTGTAGCAGATGCTGACAGTACCCCATAAATACCCTTTCTGCATTTAGCATTTCTATATTCCCTGAGGAAGCTTGTAACTGCCCACATCGCAACTATTTGTCTGAGGGCGTTCTCTGGCCTCCAAAGACCATCTACTCTTAGCTCTGAGCTTGTAGAAACTGCAGGCAAATTAACAGCCTCAAGGAGCAGCCCTCAAGCAATAATAAATTGTTCTTTAGAGGGATGTATCAGAAGCAAGATTTCTGCCTTGTACACAGAGTTCCCCACCTGGATTAAGCTTCGCAGCCTGCAGTGGTAACTTGTTTTAAAATATAAAAGTTTTGGTTTCCTTTCTTCCCTTATTTTGCATCCCAGACCCCTACCAGGTTTCATCATATCAAAAACCAAATAAACTACTTACACTTGAATGTTTATCTCAGATTCCACTTCTGGATAATTCAAATATTGCCACCCACAGTTCCCTAAGCAGGAGACTTTTATCTCAAAATGGTAGTTACTTGAGCCAAAAATCTTATTAATCACATGACCCACTCTGTGTGAGAGTTTCAGTAGACCACTGCTGTTTACTCCAAGATCTTTTCACAATACCTATATATAGATTAAATTGAATTAACTTTGATCTTTAGAATTGAGTAATAAAAACTAATACCTTAAATTTTAAATTACAAATAATTTTCATGCAGTGTTTCATAACGGAAATATGTTTCAAAATAGTGAAAGGATAGGGATGATTTTTCTTAGTTTTGCTCTTTCTCTCTGTTACACATAGATTTGCTGTGTGATGTCTCAAATATGGCATACACATATTTGGAAAACTATAAAGTACAATATAAACATTAGTGTTCATTTTTTTCTAAGTGGGAAATAGTGATAAAAGGTAAAACAATACAAAGTAGAAATAGTAAAAAAATTAAATGCAAAATGAATTTAGACAAAGACAAAACACTATAATTTTAGGAAGTCAGCTAACTAAGATTTCATGTTTGACTCTGATGTTTGTGATCTTACTGAGTAGAAAAAATTGTGTAAACTCTCTCATCTTGGTCTCCTAATCTGTAACATAGGAAATATGGTAGTACCTTCTTCATAACACTGATGGGAAAATTAAATGAGAAAAAAATACAAGTACAAAATTTACCACTTTACCTGATCCAAAGTAATCTTTATGTCAGCTACTCTACTATTATGAATGCTAAAATTATGGTTATTATTCTACTATTATAATTATTATAATTAGCATTATAATGAAATAGAAAAAATTCCATTTGAAAATAGAGAGTAGATGGTAAATTCTCTGTAGACCCATACAAATGTCATTGAACTATATTTGAATGTGTCAGTTTATGAAAGAAGCAGCTCCTAAATTTTGGTTGCTTTTTTTCCTAAAAAAATTATGTATGTCAATGCTTCTTTCTTAGAAACTGAGAATAATGATTCTGCTTCATAAACAGGTAAGTCTTAAAAACTGGAAAATTTGGCATAGGAAATTAATATAGAATTTTTATCATACATTTTTAAGTTATGAAGTCAACATTCATTGAAAAAGTTATGAACATTTCAGTTTTAGCTGCAAAGAGTTGGAGGTAGTTGCAAACATTCTTACAATAAGAAAAGGCTGGAAAACAAATATTGACTTTTCTTAGACCCCTTCAAGGATTGATATTAGAGAGCAAATCAACATCCCCAAATCTTGAAAGACAAGTTTGTCCCTGGATGTACAGAAACTGAGATTTGCTTACCTGTAGGAGAAGCCACTGGAGCTGTAGACTACTAGGACTGTTTAAATGGTGATTTTGATACATTGTCAGAGACTGAGTATAAACAGTATACTGTTTATAAACAGTATAAATAGCATGAGTGTGAAAAACTCCTGGGGACTGCAGTCTTAGGTCACATGCACTCACAGCCGCAGGGAGGGGATGTTCCTGCACACCATGCTGGGTCACATGGAAGTTGTACTCAGGAACAGAGTGAAACAGAAAGGGACCATGTGAGGCAGGTTCTAAAGTAACAAGACTGTGAGGTAGACCCTGGCTCCACAAGAGGATGTGGTTAGTTTGTCTGAATAATTTTGTTGGCTGACAAGAAGATGAAACCCTAGTTAGTACTGAGTGGCATGGGAGCACAGCTGGTCTGGTGGATTGTACACTTAGGCAGCTATAGAGTGTTTCCTACTAGATAGGAAACTGATAGGGGAACATTGCAAGGTCTTATGATAAAAGGTCAATATAGAAGAGTTAAGTGCTTTCCTAAATACTAGCAATGAACAATCAAAATTTGATACTGAAAAAATGTATATCACTTATAATAGATTCAAATAAAATGAGGTACTTAGGTATAAATCTAACAAACATGTAAAAGATCTCTATGTAGAAAACTACAAAACATTCATGATAGAAATAAAGAACCCAATAAATGAAGAGATATCTGTATTCATGGATTCAAAAACTCAGTATTTAAGATGTCAATTCTTCTCAACCTGATCTATAGATTAAGTATAATTCTAATAAAAATCCTAATAATGTAGTTTGAAGATATTGAAAAACTGAATCTAAAATGAAGATACAAAACAACATGCCTAGCAAATCCAACCATATACTCAAACAGATGAATAAAGTTAGAGATTCTGAGGACCCAAATTCAAGAAATACTCTAAAATTACAGTTATTAAGACATCCTAAAATTGGCTACAGAACAGACACATAGATCAATGGATCAGAATATAAGGCCAAGAAATAGACCCATAAAAATATATTCAACTGATTTTGGACAATGGTACAAAAGTAAATCAATGGATAAATATTATTCTTTTCATCCTGTGATGGTATAAAATTTGGATATACATATGCAAAAAATGCATCTAGACATAAACCTTACACCTTATATCAAAAAATATCATAGGTCTAAATGTAAAATGAAAACATGTAAAGTTTATTTAAAAATTATACAGGAAAATTTATATGATCATGGGGCTGGTGATGAGTTTTAGATACAACATCAAAATGCAAATTATAAAAGAAAAAATAAGTTGTTTCATTAAAATTAAAAAATTTTGCTCTGTGAAAAACATTGGAAGGAAATGAAACTATTTTGCTCCACCTGCAATAAAGCATTCACAAATTACACATTGGAAAAGGACTTGCATCTAGAATATAAAAATTGCTCTTAAACATAAATAAACAGAAACAAAATTAAAAAGAGGTGAGAAGTCCCAATAGACACATCATCAAATATCATACACACATGGAAATGCATTCAACATCATATGTCACTAGTGAAATGTAAATTAAAAGAATAATGAGATACTTATTAGAATGACTAATATCCAAAAATAAAAATTAAAATAAATATTTCAGTGCCTATTACTGGAAAGAATATGTAACAACATGAAGTCTTATTCACTTCTAATGGGAATGCAAAATGGTACAATTTGAAAGAAAATTTGGCAGTTTCCTACAAAGCTAAACATTGTTTTATCCTATGATTCAGGAATTATGCTTCTAATGATTTAATAAAAAATATACATTTAATTTTAAAATGTAAGATAATCATTTAATGAAAATGATTTGAAAACTTATGCCCACACAAAAACCTTTATGTGAATGTTTATATCATTTTTATTGTAATTTCCGAACACTGGAAGCAACCAAGATGTCCTTCAATCAGTGAATAAATAAGCAACCTATGGTATATCCATGCAATGAAATGTTATTCAGCAATAAAAAGAATGAGCTATCAAGTTGTATGAAAACATATTTGAAATCTAAATTCTTACTGTTAAGTGAAAGACGTCAGTCTAAAAAGGTTACATGATGAACAATTTTGTAAGGTAAATCTTTAGAGACCTTGAAGAGATCAAGGTCTCTAGGTTGCTGGGGTTTGGGGAGAGGTGAGAGTTGAATTTATGTAGCACAAGGGATTTTTATTTTAAGTTGGTAAAATTCTTCTGTATCATCCAGCAATGGTGAATACGTGACCTTTGACATTTTTCAAAATACAAATAGAACTTTGCATAAAACCATAGAACTTTACAGCATGAAGAGCAAACTGTAGGATATGCGATGTTAAAATATCATTTAGGAGGACTAGAGATCCCAGGATAGAATACAGACCACGATTACAGAATCTCAGTATATATGAAGTAACCCTTGTTGAGCCAAGTAAATGATTGAAGCAAAAATCTCAATCAATGGAGGCCAAGATTATGAGGACCTGTCCTGGAAAAACACAAAGCATGAACAAGCTATGCCTATTTTTCCAAAGGGGAATTTGGAAACTTCAGCATTTTAAAGGCATACAGAAAGAAGAAAAAAGGGAGGAGAGGTTAATAAAGCAAAATGGTCATATTCTTGTGAGGCCCAGGAAATCTACATTTTGGATAAAATAAGGGGACTATTAGAAGGGGATAAAGGGAACGAATGCAGCATCAATTGTATAGATGTCCTTGGGTAGGTGGCAGAATGTCTGATTTTGTCCTGTCTCCAGTTCTGTTACCTATAAAATTAACTTGTAGTAATTCATTATTAGTATTGAATCAAATAGGCTTTAGTTTTAGGTGCTAGACATAGGTACAATTTGCATGTCCTTGTTTATAGGAGATTAGCAAATAATTTCCTTAATGAATGTTCCATGGGGTCATTTCTTTACAGGTGCCTGAGGCTTTTTTTTTCAGGGTATTATGAAGGTACAAATATTTTGGTTACATTTTATGTCTTTGCCTCAACCAAGTGAGGATTAGAGGCATGCCCTTGCCCTCTACAACGCACACTGTGTCCTTTAGTTGTGAGTTTATCCCTCCAACCCCCTAATCCCAAGAGAATATTACTACCTTACTACCGTGTGAGCACCATAATGTTGATCAGTCAGTGACAATTTGATGGCAAGTACAACTGGAGCCTATTCTTCCAATCTTGTGATACCTCACTTTGGATCCAGGAAAATATAAGAGGTGCTAGATCACTGTCATTTCTTATAATTGAGTAATATTCCATTGTATACATATACAAATTATAATAATCCACTCATGAATTGACAGGCACTTGAATTGTTTCCACATCCTTGCAATAGTGAATTGTGCTGCCATAAACATTCGAGTGCAGATGTCTTTATTATAGGATGTCTTTTGCTCTTTTGGGTAGATGCCTAATAGTGCTATTGTTAGATCAAATGATATTTCTATTTTTAGCTCTTTGAGGTATCTACAAATTCTTTTCCACAGAGGTTGCACTAATTTGCAGTCCTACCAGCAGGGTAAGAGTGTTCCTGTCTCTCCACATCCTGGCCAGCATTTGTTGTTTGGGGATTTTTTGCTAGATGCCAATCTCACTGGGGTTAGGTGATATCTCATTGTGGTTTTGATGTGCATATCTCTAATGATTAGAGATGTTGAGCCTGAGTTTTTTACCTTTCTTTTTGCATAAGGAGTTGGAGAGGGTGGCCCGAGACTGATTTTCTCTTTCCACCATACTGAAGAAAGTGGGAGAAATGCTGTTATCCTAAGTAACTTTGTTAAATGTGTAGAGAATTTAAGACTAAATGCCAAAAGAACTATATGTAAGCACTGGACTCAAGTTGGCAAAGTGTTCTGCATGAGGGTATTGCTTAGCAATTATGAAACCACTACCATACATGTATGGTGGAATTGAGCAATTAAGTAAGTTGATGGCAAAGATAGGAGGAAGGTTTCTCATTATTGGAGCATGAGGTTATAGACAAGTAAAAGAAGACAATAATGATGTATTTGGTAATGGATTAGAGTTGAAGACATCAGTATGAACTCATGTTTAGCTTAATGCAGAAATAGATAGATACTTGTGGGAATATTTATAGATATGGATATATACACAAATTAGTATACATAGATACATTCCCTTACTCTGTTAACTGAGAGGGCCTAGAAACAAGTACAGTGCAGTAGTCACAGCACACAAGCTCTCAGATATTGCTTTCTATTATCATTCTCCAAGAAAAGGATGCTGGGTTCTTTTACTAAATAACTGATTTTAGGGTGGGTCAGAGAATTTTCAAAATGAGTCTGGATCATCTTGCAGTGCCAGATATAATAAGGAAGAACTCACAAAAACACGATAAAGGGATATGTAAAAGGGACACAGGAGCTAACTGAAAGAGCCCAGAATGTCTAAAACTGAAACAATTAGAGCAATCAAATAAGTAATACATTATTGGATTATAACCTAATATATGAAATAAATATCTTTTGATACATAGTGATAAAAATAGTTGTACAAATAAATAAATTGGAAGAGAATAGACAGATTCCCAGTGGAGAGGAATTCAAAATCCTTCAGCATGGCTTCACACAGTGAATTCCTTTAAACAGTACAATGTGGAAAGGAGGGGAAGTGTTACTATTAATACAATGTAGAAACTGACCAGTACTACCACATTCAGGTGATCAATGGTAACATTAACAGACACAAGTCACTCTGATATGATGTGATGAGAATGGCAATCTCCCTCTGAGGTCTTCCTACCCCAAATTCATAATCCTCATCTAATCATAAGAATTGCATCAGAAAAAAAAAATCCCATTTAGAGATATTTTTCAAAATACCTATCAGGATCTCTCAAAATTGTTAAGGTCATAAAAACAAGAACATTCTAAAAAATCTAAAAAATTGTCACAATCTGCAAGTAAATGTAATGTGCCTATACTGTCGTGACAACTAAATGATACCCAGGAAGGAATCCTGGAACAAAAAACGACACTAGGAATAAAGTATAGACTTTAGTTAACTATGTATAACCGTTGGTTCATTAATTGTGATAAATGTATCATGTTAATCTAAGACATTAATAACAGGGGAAACTGGGTATGGAGTACACATGACTTTTGTGTATTATGTTCATAACTTTTCTGTAAATCTAAATCTATTCTAATATTTTTTAAAAGTTTATTTAAAAAATTAAAAAATAGGATATTTTAAAAGGTCATGTTAGCAAACCCGAAAGAGCCCTCAGTAAACAAAACCAAATCAATTTAAGCAATGAATAAACAACTTATTATTGGATTATAAACCAAAATACAAACTATATATTCATGAGCATATACAAATATAAATGAATAAATAAATAAATAAGTAAATTGGGGAGAAGAGATAAATCTTCCTTATAGAAGAAATATATATATATACTATATCTGGATAGACCATTCTTCAGGAAGTATAATATTAATATAAGTTAATCAAATTCCAGGACTTGCTTGATAGTAACAGTGGGCTATGCATACTAACTTCCTCCCAAAGAACAGATTATAGAAAGGCAGCAGTAGTAAATTTCACAGTGAATAAATCTGGGAAATGCTTCTTAATCTTTAAAGGTTAGCATTCCCAGTGATAGCATGTATTACCTGAAATGGTGTGCTGAGAAGGGCACTGTGTGCTATTCTGTCCAAAAACTCATAATTCCAGTCTAATTATAAAACAAATCAGAGAATCCCAGGTTGGGTACATTCTATACAATGCTTGGCTAGTTTTTCTAAAGACTGTCAAGGTCATAGAAGACTAGGTGAGACTAAGAAACTGTCACAGATCAGAGAAGACTAGAAAGACATAAGTATAATGTACTGCCCTGGATTTGAATCTGGAACAGAAAGAGAACATTACTAGAAAAACTAGTGAATTCCAAATAAAGTCTGTAGTTAATATTACTGTACAAGTGCCAGTTTATTCATTTTTATAATTTTTCCATGGCACTGTAGGATACTAAAAATGGGGAAAACTTTGTGTGTGAGTAGCTTTGTGTGTGAGTTATATGGGAACTCTCTGTATTATCTTTGAAACTTTTATGTAGTTCTAAAAGTGTTCCAAAACAAAATAGCTTATTAAATAAGAAAGATGTAGACATTATTTTATAAATTGTAGTGATAGTACTACTAGCGATAGGGGAATTATGATGGCTTAACATTCTTTTTCATTCTTTCCCCCAAAAGTGAAGTCTAGTTCTGAAATTTCTTTTAAACCTAACTAAGTTTGTGAATGTTCTGTTGAACTGAATCATGTTGGAAATGACACTGTTCTGGTTCAGGACCTAGTCTTTAAAAAGACTCTCCACTTCTGGCCAGGCGCGGTGGCTCACGCCTGTAATCCTAGCATTCTGGGAGGCTGAGGCGGGCAGATTGCTCAAGGTCAGGAGTTTGAAACCAGCCTGAGCAAGAATGAGACCCCCGTCTTTACTATAAATAGAAAGAAATTAATTGGCCAACTAAAATATATATAGAAAAAATTAGCCGGGCATGGTGGAGCATGCCTGTCATCCCAGCTACCTGGGAGGCTGAGGCAGCAGGATTGCTTGAGCCCAGGAGTTTGAGTTGCTGTCAGCTAGGCTGATGCCATGGCACTCACTCTAGCCTGGGTAACAAAATGAGACCCTGTCTCAAAAAAAAAGAAAAAAAAAAAAGAAGACTCTCCACTTCTGATTCCTTCATCTTTGAACCCAAATGTTATGTTGTGAGAAAGCCCAGATAGTCAAATGAAAGAGAAATGAGGTTCTCCAATCAAAAGAGCTGAGCTTCCTAATGACAATCAGCACCAATCTGTCAGCATGTGGATGTCAATATTCCAGCCTTAGTAAAGTCACCTCAGCTAAAAAAACACTTAAACAGACACAAACTATTCCCATCGAGCCTTGATTAAATGATATCATGGGTAAATAAGTGACCATTAAGCTATGGGGGGAGTGATTTTTTTTATTTAATGATATGTTGCTAAAACAACATTTGATTTCAGAAATGGCATGATATGCTGCTAAAACAAAAACCTAAAACATGCAAAATTAACTTTGAAACGAAATGGTGGGGAAAAGTCTCAAGGAGACTGTTGGGAAGGCTGGAAGGACAGTGATATGGTTATTAGATATATGAGGCAAGTGGAATAACATTGGCCAACACTGTTACTTGAGATATTCTCAAAAATAGAAATGGCATCTAATCAACTCATGGACATGGCTTACGAGAGTTCCAGGCAGAATGCTGCAAGCACTAGCTGGCTTCTTTGTGATTGTTGTGGTAAGATGTAAAGCTGCAAGAAGAACTAAAATTAACTCTTCAGTTTTTAGTAGAATTTAAAGGAAATATAAAAGAGCAGGACTATGTTTGAAATTAAAGGTGTATTTCATTCAACGCCTCTAGACAAGAGGTTATCAAAGTAATAAATGGCTTCAGAAAATGATCAAATCCAGTGTGATTTTAAGTCAAATGAAAAGTTTCCTCTGAGTCATATACATTACTGGTGGAACTTGTAAGAAGCTTTGCTAAGGCCTAATAAAAATATAAGAATATGCCTCACAGACTCATGTATCTAGACAAGAGCTTCAAAGCAACATAAGAGTGTTGTGTAACAGGAGCCTCAAACATGACCTAAGGCTAGAGAAGGGCCCAACTTGGAAAGAAATGTGGGCTTGACTTTTATTTCATTGTGTTGAATATAAATTGCATACAAGAAGCTAACAAAGTTTGCAAAAGAGTATTTCACTTGGACTGAAAAGGACAGAGAAAGTTCAAAATGAACAGTGACCTCAAAATCCTTAATCTTCTATGAGCATGATCAAAACTGAGACAGCTATTCAGCTGTAAATTTGAAATATATCTCATGGAAAAAGGCAGAGTCAAGAGCTCAGAGGATGAAACTAAGAGCCACATAAAACTATTCTAAACTAATAGAACTAAATGATAATTAAGCAATTGATAATATGCAAGTAGATGGATTTCAAAATTGTTATGAAGCAATGACTTCTATGTGCTTACCATTATATTCCTTTTTGAATGCATAGGGGGCATTTTTCTTTTTACTTCATAGTATTTTTGAAATCAAGAGGAACCATATGTAAAGAATTACCTCCACTACTGACCCTCCTGATACAGGTGAAATTAGTCTGGATTTTGAGTAAGATGACAAATGGGAAAAATCTTTAGGAGGTTTTATAGGAAGGAGGTTTTTTTTTTTCATGCGAGAGTTATGTAAATAATTGTGGCTTGAGAGTAGAATGTTGCAGACTAAAAAGAGCTATAAATTCTTCACCAGTCACTCACAGAAATGCCTGGTCTATTTCTCCACTCCCTTGAATCTGTACTGATCCTGTCACGTTTTGTTTAGTAGAATACAGTGAGGCTGACTCTATGTCAGTTTCAAACCTATATTTTAAGAAGACTGTTAAGTTTTGTGTCTTCTTTCTGAAAACATACCCTGTCATGCTGTGAATAAAAGTCCATGGAGCCATGTGGAAGAGAAGTTAGCTTCCCAGCTGAAAGCCCTGGATGAGCTTCTGGCCAACAACCATCCAGGTGAATGAATGATCTTGCAATTTTATCTTCCCTAGTCAATTTGCTCTACCTAGAATAGGGATGTAAAGTTCCCACTGAGAGCTGCCCAAATTGAAAAGGAAACAAAACAAGAGCAAACAAATTATTGTTGTTTTAAAGCTTAGTAATCAGAGTAGTTTGTATGAAGCAATAAATAATCAAAATAGTAGCTTTCAACTCTTTCCCTTTTATAACAATGATAGCAAACTTTATGTAGGCTGAGGTGCATTAGAATCAAAAAGGTCTTTCTAGTAGCTTTTTAAAAATAATGTGATTGAAAAATTTTGTGTATCTGTTAAATGTTATAATTATATTTTCTCTTTCTTTCATAAAATTAGGAGTTTTTTTGTTAAAACAAATTACTTTCATTCATTTTACATTCATTTCAATGAGACAACCTTCTAAATTATCTCTAGTTTAGAACTTAAGAATATCTGTAAGCTATATCCAAATTAGTGTGTGAAATTGCAATTTATTAATTTGGACATAGTTATCATTAAATTGTGGTGATAAAAGTAACCTTGAAGAAAACTCCTGCATAATGAATTTTGGTTTCTTTTATAATTATTAGTACTTAAACTTGATGGTATTTTTTGACAGTTGACACACTTGTGTTTATGTGGCATCAATTTGATTTAATTTCATCAATTTAGTAAATTATTTTTGCATATACTATGCCATCTAGTGACAATAAAATTAAATATAATAGAAATACTCTTTTAAGTCACTTTGAAAAAAATTGTGTGATATGCGCTTGGTACTGATCTAGTACAGGAAATACATGTTTTTACATTTTTTTCTTCTTAAAATTATTTTTAATGAAAATTCATTATAAATGTCTTCAATTTTACAACGTTCCATGCCATATATATTCAATATACCTCATGTCTCTTACAATTCAATTTCGCTAAAAGAAGAATGATGATATAAGGTTATTAAATATGAAATGTCCGATTCCAAATCAAAGGTTTAGTTCATTACAGCTCAAATAAGAAGCAGTAAAATTAATCAAAATATGCGACTAAACTATTGACACAATTTTGCCATCTTAATGGTAGCTTGTTTATGCCAGCAGCAAAGAAGTCTGGAAAGTGAGTGGCAAAGAAATTGTGAGAGTTGTTTTTCAGAGCTTGTTGAGAATTGAATGTTTTTCCTTACAAGAAGTGGTCCAAAGCCAGGATGAAATGGTAGCTAGTTGGTGCAAGATCTGGTGAATACTGTGGACGACAGAGTTTCCAAGTCCAGCTGCTGTTGCTTAAGCAGCATTGTTTTTTGGAACATGTGGTCTTGCAGGAGGTTTGGCCTGTCTCTATTGAACAATCTTGGCTGCTTAATTGTAAACACCGTCATCATTTCGTCCAGCTGGTTGCAGTAGACATCCGCTATAATCAGTTGACCAAATTTAATGAAGCTGTATGGATAATACTAGCACTGGGCTGGGCATGGCGGCTCATGCCTGTAATCCTAGCACTCTGGGAGGCCGAGGTGGGAGGATTGCTTGAGATCAGGAGTTCCTAGACCAGCCTGAGCAAGAGGGAGACCCTATCTCTACTAAAAATAGGAAAAATTCACTGGGCAACTAAAAAATAGAAAAAAATTAGCTGGGCATGGTGGCAGGGGCCTGTAATCCCAGCTACTCAGGATCACAGGAGGCAGAAAGATCATTTCAGCCCAAGAGTTTGAGGTTGCTGCAAGCGAGGCTGATGCCATGATGCCACAGCACTCTAGCCAAGGTGACAGAGTGAGATTGTCTCAAAAAAAAAAAAAAAAAAATACCAGTACTGGACCACCAAACAGACACCATTAGTTTTTTGTTGATGAATATTCAGTTTTGGACTGTGTTCTGGCACTTTATCTTTATCCAACTATTGTGTCGAAGGCTTGCGATTGTCAAAAATAATCCATTAGAAATGGTTCACCTCTATGTTGTGACAGCAAAGAACGGCATGCGTTGAGACAATCTTCTGACACTCTAATTTGTGAGGTACCAATCTATCCAGCTTCTTTTCCTTGTGGACTCCTGTCAAAAGTCCAATATTGTTGGAATAGTGATGTCAAATCTTGCTGCTAATACACGTGTAGATTGAGATGAATTTGCTTCCATTACAGCTTTCAGCTCATCATTATCCATCTTGATCTCAGGTCTCCCACATAGCTCATTTTCAAGATTAAAATCACCACAGCAGAACTTCTCAAACCATCCACCAACCTACTGTGCAGTCATTAGCCACATCCTTCCCAAACACTTCGTTGATATTTCAAGCTGTCGGCACTGCATCATTTCCATGACAGTAGTCATATTCAGAAATAACACGGATTTTTGACTTATCCATGGTTTCACAAAAATTGTTGTAAAAGAAAAAAAAAGAGAGAGAAAGATAATCACAAGCCAAACTGTGTATTTGAAAGAATGAGGATGTACCTTCAAAATTGAAAAAAAACAAAAACAAAAAAACAAGCACTGTCAAAGTGAAATGTCAGAGATATCAACTGTCAAACTTTAGTACTTAAGTAAATCAGACATTCCATACTTAATAACCTAATAGTATACTCTGTCAAGTAATCATTATTTTGTACTCTAATCAAGTTAAAAGTCCTATCATTTATACTTGATGTTATGCTTATTTTATAAAATGGAACTTATTATCATATTGGCAATTAACAAAAATATCTCGCACCTGTTGTCTCTACAGAATATACTAGCAGATTTTTTTCTTTCAGAAGAATATACTCTCAATATTAATACACAAAGTGTAATGTATTCTAGATAACAAAACATTATTTACATATATCTCATTTACTGTCTCTCTGGATCATTCTATAGACACAGGTATTGAGGCTTAGAAAAAGTATGTGATTTGTCACTGACAATTTGTGGCAGAAATATACTTGAAAAGAGGTCTTCTCATGGAAAAACTAAAATTAAAACTACTGTGCTAACAAAATTTCAATTATAATCTATAGTATAATATTTGACATACAGATTTTCCTGTTTGTCATTCTAAGCTTCTTATACTTTTTTATAAGCAAATGCTTGACCATCTTTCAAATAGCTATGCAAAACAAGTGTATTCCAGAGGTATTTACTCTAACTTCTTGGCAAGGAACTTATAAATTTAAAAAACTTAGAGCAGAATTTATAAAACTTTTTCGTTGTTTTCAGCTACTTTGAGGTTCTAATAAAAGTCTATCTCTTAAAAAAAAAAAACACTCCTCAATAGCCTATGAAAGAGATCATTAGGGACATTACATTAAGGAAAACTTAACTAATTTCTCTGACACTAGTGAGCTATTTTTATAATTGAATATATACTAGAACCGACTTTTTCTCTTTTTTAAACATTCTTGATAAGTTTTCCTTTAGATGTGATGTTATTCCCCTTTCTCAAAAATGTGCACCAACTGAGAATTCTGTTCTGTCTATATATTTATGTACCAGAGAAAATATCTTGAAACATTATGTATGTATGTATATGTATATACATATTAATGTTGGACTCATCTTTTGTATTCTGAAATGTCACAAGGAAATAATTATCTGTGTTATTGGACTCTTTTTCAGGATAGCAAAGAATAGAATATTGTTACTTGGATTTTGAATATAAAATTTTATCAAAATAAAAAATATTTCTGAATTTCTTATTATTTGTATTGTCATATCAATAGCCTAGGCCTGGAGAACCTGATCACAGAGTTTAAACTACAGAGAAGTTCTGAATCAGACAGTAAAAGGAATGGGGGAAAGACCAGCTGTCCTGGTCCCAGGGAGGTGCATGGTAGAGAAACACAGATTTAAGGAGTCAGATAGACAGATGTCTTGATCCTACTTGCACAGATTTCAACCCTGGGAGTGAAAGTATTTTATACATCTTTAGATACTTTTATATCTTTTTTTAATTTCAGCACATTATGGGGGATACAAGACACTTTTATATCTTAGAATTTTAAAGGAGAGAATCTGTACAGTGCTCTTCTGCAACATTAGTGGGCTCTAGCACACAAAACCGAGCAGATCAGCTATGTTACTTGGCAAGATGGATTAGCTGGCACTCTTCAATACCCTTCAGTTTGTACTTAGTGTGCTGAGTCTTAGTAATCCCCACCTGCCTTTTAGGGTCAAGAGAAGTAACCAAATAGAAAGCCAAGATGACCTGTAGTATGTACTATATAGCTAAAAAGGAATATGGCCACCGTGAAATAAAGGCTGAAGACAGACTAGGCAGGAAACCAAATGTGGAGTGTGGCAAACAATTAGAGATTAGGGCTGATGGATGACCAGGCAGCAGAATAGATTACTAATAAGGTCTACTGACCCAAATTAATTCAGAAGAGATATATGATACATGGTAATCAAACTGTAAACATCTGACCCATCTACTAGCTCAATCCCCGAGCATAGAATTCAATCAAATTCAACTGAAGCACACCAATCTGGGAGAATATAGAAGACAGGTTATGGATTTGAAGATTAGTATTTTCTTTATTCCCCCATTCCCTTGCTATCACAACAGTCTTCTTCCACTGTTCCACTCTGTGTGAACAGGAGCAGGTTGAGTGAACAGGATGTTGAAAGCACGGACATTTCCTTGCATTTACTAGCAGAGCTTCAGTATGAAGCATTAAAATAAATCTAATGGATTCTTTTTAAAATCTTCCATGTCCCTAAAAAACTCCCATCTTTTGCGTATTACTGAAACCATGTGAGGGTTGGGAACTCATTGTATAAGAAATGTGCTATTAATAGAAAAAAAGTGAAGCAACTAAACTTTCTTTTAATATCTGAGTTTAGAATAATTCGCTGACTCCACTACATAATTAAAAACTAAAGTATGTAGTTATTCCAAGGAAAAGCTGAATCAGATAATAGGTGGACTTCTCTCTGCTATCAGTATATATTATGATAAGATGTTATAAATTAAATCATCAATTGATTTTGATTAGTATATTTCTATTCTGATTGTTCGATTCATCCCTGATTTTCAATGGGCATTTATTCAGTGATATTATAAAAATGTATGTGGCTACCACATAATTATTGTAAGAAACCACTTATTATTACAATAAAATTGAGATTTATAGCTATTAATGATTTAGTCTTGTTATTTATAGAAACTGTTATAAAACAAATTACACAATTAAGTACTAGCTAAATTGCAGTAAATTTCTAAATTAATGTTCAGAGCACCAATAAATGTTTACCAATAACAGACTCAAGAATCAGCTTTATAAAATGTTTTGAGGGTACTCAAGTTCCAAATTAAGACATTTATTAATTAATGAAAATTAATTTGTAAATTCTCCAATAAATCATTTTTAGACTTCCTACTTAGAAGAAATTTTATACATGTAAACTATTATTTCAGTGCTTTATATATATATTTATTTAATACATATTGTAAATAAAATCCATTATGAAGGAGAGAGTACTATAAAGTCAATATCAGAAATGAGATAACTGATGAACAGAGGTTAAGTAACTGACCCAAGGTTAAATAGCTAATAAGTAAAAGGCACACACAGTCTGGCTTCAAATTCTGTATTATTTAAAACTATACTATATTGCCCCTGCCATATATTTTATAATGCAGATATTATTGTTTCCTCAACATCTCTAATCATCAGGGAAATGCAAATCAAAACCACAATGAGATATCACTTAACTCCAGTGAGAATGGCCTTTATCAAAAAGTCCCCAAACAACAAATGCTGGCATGGATGCGGGAAGAGAGCAACGCTCCTACACTGCTGGTGGGACTACAAACTAGTTCAACCTCTGTGGAAAGCAATATGGAGATACCTCAAAGTGATACAAGTAGATCTACCATTTGATCCAGCAATTCCACTACTGGGCATCTACCCAAAAAATCAAAAGTCACTTTATGAAAAAGACACCTGCATTTGAATGTTTATAGCAGCACAATTCATGATTGCAAAGCTATGGAAACAACCCAAGTGCCCATCAATTCATGAGTGGATTAATAAAATGTGGTATATGTATACCATGGAATACTACTCAGCTTTAAGAAACAATGGTGATATAGCATTTCTTGTATATTCCTGGATACAGCTGGAACCCATTCTACTAAGTGAAGTATCTCAAGAATGGAAAAGCCAGCACCACATATACTCACCAGCAAATTGGTATTAATGGATCAACACCTAAGTGTACATATAGGAGTAACATTGATCAGGTGTTGGGAGGGTGGGAGTGGGGAGGAGGGGAGGGATATGTACACCCACAACGAGTAAGATGTACAACGTTTGGGGGATGGACATGCTTGAAGCTCTTACTCAAGGGGGGAGGGGGGCATGGGCAATATAAGTAACCTTAACACTTGTACCTATAATATGCTAAAATAAAAAAAATAAAAATAAAAAAAACATTTAGACCCCTTCTCTTCATAATATCTAAATTTTTAGTGTATTCTGGTTATACATCTTGAGAAATTTAGTAGAATATAATTTCTCTCTCTTTTTTATTTCCTTATATTGGCATCTTACCGGTATACAAATGTTTAGGTTACAGATATTGCCTTTGCCCCACCTGAGTCAGAGCTCCCAGCATGTCCATCCCCCAAACAGTGCGAACCACACCTATTAAGTGTGAATATACCTATACCCTCCATCCCCCTCCCACCTGCCCAACACCTGATGAATGTTACTACTATATGTGCATGTCAGTGTTGATCAGTTAAGACTAATTTGATGGTGAGTACATGTGGGGCTTGTTTTTACGTTTGGGGGATACTTCACTTAGTAGAATGGGCTCCAGCCCTATACAGGATAATACAGGAGGTGCTAGATCACTATTGTTTTTGTGGCTAAGTAGAACTCCATGATATACATATACTACATTTTATTAATCCACTCATATATTGATGGGCACTTGGGTTGTTTCCACATCTTTGCAATTGTGAATTGTGCTACTATAAACATTATAGTGCAGATCTCTTTTTTATAGAATGTCTTTTGTTCCTTTGTGTAGATGCCCAGTAATGAGATTGCTGGATCAAATGGTAGTTCTACTTATAGTTCTTTGAGGTATCTCCATATTATTTTCCACAGAGATTGTACTAGTTTGCAGTTCCACTAGCAGTGTATGAATGCTCCTATCTCTCTGCATCCATTCCAACATTTATTGTTTGGGGACTTTTTGATAAAGGCCATTCTCACTGGAGTTAAGTGATATCTCACTGTGGTTTTGATTTGCATTTCCCTAATGACTAGAGATGTTGAGCATTTTTTCATATGTTTTTTGGCCATTCATTTGCTCCTTTTGAAAAGTTTCTATTCATGTTCTTTGCCCGCTTTATAATGGGGTTGTTTGATTTTTTTTCTTGCTGATTTTCCTGAATTCTATAAAGATTTTAGTTATCAGCCCTTTATTGGATGTGTAGCATGTGAATATTTTCTCCCATCCTGTAGGTTGTCTGTTTGTTCTCATGATAGTTTCCTTGGCTGTGCAGAAGGTCTTTAATTTGATCAGGTCCCATTTATTTATTTTTGTTGTTGCCGTGATTGCTTTTAGAGTTTTCTTCAAATATTCTTTGCCTATGCCAATGTCTATAAGAGTTTTCCCAACATTTTCTTCTAGAAATCTTATAGTTTCATACTTTAGGTTTAAGTCAAGTCTGTTATGCACCATGAGTTCATTTTTGTGAGAGGTGAGAGGTGTGGATCCTGTTTCAGTCTTCTACATGTGGGTAGCCAATTTTCCCATAACCATTTGTTGAATAAGGATTCTTTTCCACAGTGTATATTTTTGTCTGCTTTGTCAAAGACTAGATGGCTGTGTGAGGATGATTTTATATCTGGGTTCTCAGTTCTGTTTCATTTGTCTATGCCTCTGTTCTTGTGTTATTCCCATGCTGTTTTAGTTACAATAGCCTTATAGTATACCTTGAATTCTGTCACACTGATGCTTCCCAATTTGTTCTTTTTGCTTAAGATTTCTTTTTCTATATTTGGTTCATCTATTCACTTCCTCTGCTATTGAGGAAGGAAATAGCAGAGGATGAAAACAGGTGGAAAACCATACCATGCTCATGGGTTGGTAGAATCAATAATATTAATATGTCTATAATACTCAAGGTGATCTGCAGATTCAGTGCAATCCTGGAAAATGAGCTACACATCTACTCGCCATCAAATTGGTACTGACAGCCTAAAATTATGGTGTTCAAATAATTGTAGTGTTCAACAGAGATCTGGGGCGGGGAGAGACCCACATCTTAAGGATGTGATGAGCATAGAAGGGGGGAAAGGATTACCTTTATCCCTTTTTAGGGAGAGGCAAAGAAACACACTGTAACCAAAATGTCTAAAAAATTTTTTTTTGTTAATGGGAGGTGAACAGGTGGAAAGGGGGAAAAGGGGAAGGGTATGCACTTTCATGGTGGGTGCAGAGCACACCACTTGAAGACTGGACAAGCTTTAAGCTCTGGCAGAGTGGGGTGGGAGGGGGGGACAGGGGCAAGATATGTAACCCTAACAATATTTGTACCCACAGAATTTGGGGGAAAATAAATAAATAAAAATTAAAAAAATACCAACCTCATTTTTTGCAGATCTAGAAAAATAATTCTATGTTTCATATGGAACTTGCAGAATATAATTTAGTGCAACATGCAGCTCAGGCCTAACAGAACCTGCAAAATCTCATTCCTTAACAGCCACTATAAGTTCAGATATAGAAGAAACATGACCCAAATGGGGAATAAAAAGATATTGCAGAAACTTATGAAAAGAAGCTTCTTCATTTTGTAAGAGTTTCCACATGCAAAATTATATAGTTCACTTTAGTAAATTTGCTAGAGTTACCAACTGAAGCACAGAGTGTCCAGATAAATTTGAATTTCAGATAAACACTGAAATAATTTTGTATAGGATATACTTATACTAAAAGACTATTTGCTGTTTATCAGAAATTCCAATTTATCTGAATGTCTTGAATTTCATCTGCCAATCTTACCCTTATTAATGACAGAATAATGCAGATATGAAAGCTTTTGGCAGACATCTTGTAATCATAGTGGGAAGTCAGTCTTCAGATTAAGTGGCAGATAGTTAAAGAGAAAGCCGGGAAGAAACAAGCCCATGCCATCATGTTTTAGCTGCTGAAACAAAACAACCCCCAAGTCTTTCTTGCATCATATTTTTCAGTAAACTATGCAATATATTTCATGACATTTTTTTTTCTAGGTTGAGTATTATGTGACTATAATCTAATATACCTACTCTGATACACACTGAAAAGTTAACATGAAATACTATTGATCTCAAAATTTGTTGCCATTTCCTGAAGATGGCTCAGACACTTAAAAGTTACAGACTTCAAAGATGGAACAAGAAGTGACTTGGGATATACCAGGCATGTTATGTCACATAATAAGATTGTTTGATTTGACTTGACTGACAAAATATTAAAGTTCATGTCAGAAGTACAAAGGGGTAAGAAAAATGCAATTTAGGCCAGGCACAGTGGCTCACGCCTGTAATCTTAGCACTCTGGGAGGCCAAGGTGGTAGGATCTCTTGAGGTCAGGAGTTTGAGACCACCCTGAGCCAAAGCAAGTCTTCATCTCTACTAAAAATAGACAAAATTAGCAGGACATGGTGGTGTGCACCTATAGTTCTAGCTACTTCAGAGGATGAGGCAGAAGGATTACTTGAGTCCAGGAGTTTGAGGTTGCTGTGAGCTAGGCTAATGCCATGGCACTCTAGCCTGGACAACAGAGCAAAACTCTGTCTCAAAAAAAAAAAAAAACCCAATTTATTTTATATCATGCAATGGAAACATCATAAATCAGTACAGAGTTCATCAGTACTCAAACATATCTTGATGTTAGTTAGAATTTTGTATAATTTGTTTCACTAGTGCCCATGAATGTTATGTTTTGTTCTTTTGGTTTGGTTTGGTTTGGTTTGGTTTGGTTTGGATTAATTGTTGTTATTTCCCACAAACCACATCTTAAGTGCATCTCTCTTTCTTTATGTTGGGTCCATTATTCAACTGCTGTCTTCATTGTTAGCTCACTATCTCACTGGTAGGATAATGTTTCCATGGTGAAAGAGACATTGACCTACTTAGATTTTGGTTAGAATCAGATAAACTAGGGACCAACAACTCATAAATGTATGAAATATGTTTCAATGAAGGAGAATATTGGAAGTAATAGAAGATGAATACACAGTAGTATATATAGCTTTACTTAAGAAATTGAAATGAATATATATTTTATTCAAATAACTAGCTTTGTTTTAACAAATTTTGAAGAAATTCAACATAGAAAAAGACTAACAAATATGTATAGCAAATCGCACATCTTTATTTAAATGCAACCTATTTTTTTCCACATATTTGCACACTATATAAACACACATACATGCGCACACACATAATTTAAACAGAATTCTTCCCTCGACCAGCCCATTTAATACATTACCTTTTCCCTATAAAAATTCAGAGCATTTGTCATCTGTGATAAACAGTGCTCTAAAACAGCATTTAAACACAGAAATGCCTCCATTCTATATCCAAAAATATTTTCTGGCTGCTTACATTTTTTGACTTAAAAAATTATATTTCATTTTGAGCTCATTATCACCCATTATCACTCAATATTATCTTATTTTGAGGTTATTTCAACAGTGGATGTTTTTTCCTCATAAATTTCTCCTTTTGTGGAAAAAGTAATGAATGTATATTCACCAACCGCTTATGTGTCTTGCTCCTCTTTCAATTATGAAAAATAATATAGTTCTATAAATCTGTTTTTTAACTTCAGCATATTATGGAGATATATTTGTTTAGGTTACGTGTGTTACCTTGCCCACCTCTTCCCCGCTGGAGTCAGAGCTTCAAGAGTGTCCATCCCCCAGATCGTGTGCATTGCACTCATAATGTATATATATACCCATCCCCTTCTCCCCCTGCCCATAGCCCCAACGCCTGATAAATGTTATTCCTATATGTACACTTAGCAGTTGATCAGTGAAACCAATTTGCAGTGAGAACATGTGGTGCTTGTTTTACCATCCTAGGGATACTTCACTTAGTAGAATGGATTCCAGCTCTATCCAGGAAAATACAAGAGGTGCTAGATCACCATTGTTTCTTAAAGCTGAATAGTACTCCATGGTATACATATACCACATATTATTAATCCACTCATATATTGATGGGTTCTTTCCACATATTTACAATTGTGAATTGTGCTGCTATAAACATTATAGTGCATATCTCTTTTTTATAGAATGTCTTTTGTTCCTTTGTGTAGATGTCCAGTAATGGGATTGCTGGATCAAATGGTAGTTCTTCTTGTAGCTCTTTAAGGTATCTCCATATTGCTTTCCACAGAGGTTGCACTAGTTTGCAGTCCAACTAGCAGTGTAGGAGTGGTCCTATCTCTCCGCATCTATGCCAACATATATTGTTTTGGGAATTTTTGATAAAGGTCATTCTCACTAGAGATAAGTGATATCTCATTATGGTTTTGATTTGCATTTCAAATCATTTGCATGATATGTTGAGCATTTTTTCATGTTTGTTGGCCATTATTCTATCTTCTTTTGAAAAGTTTCTGTTCATGTACTTTGCCCACTTTTTGATAGGGTTGTTTGATTTTTCCTTGGTGATTTTCCTGAGTTCTAAATAGATTCTAGTTATCAGTCCTTTATTGAATGTGTAGCTTGCAAGAATTTTCTCTCATTCTGTAGGTTGTCTGTTTGCACTCATGACAGTTTCTTTGGCTGTTGAGAAGCTTTTTAATTTGATCAGTTCTCACTTATTTACTTTTGTTGTTACTGTGATTGCCTTTGGGGTCTTCTTCATAATTTTTTTGCCTAGGTCAATGTCTAGAAGAGTATTTCCAATGTTTTCCTCTAGAATTGTAATAGTTTCACACCTAAGGTTTAAGTCTGTTACCCAGAGAGAGTTGATTTCATAAATCTTCTTTACACAGAAATTGAAAAGCATTCATACACATTTGTAGTAGATTTTTTTCACTATTCAATGATTTTTAGTTACATTAGGGAGTAGTACAACTGTCACCAAAAATCAGTTTCAGAACATTTTATCTCCAAAGATTTGTCTTTTCTAGATATTTCATATTAATGGAGTCATACAATATGTGGTCTTTTTTTATGGTTTCTTTCACGTCACAAAATGTTTCTGAGGTTCATCCATGATGTAGTGTGCATTAGTAGTCTGTTCCTTTTTATTGTAGAGTAGCATTCTCTTATATGGATATATTAGTATCATATTTTGCGTTCATTTACGAGTTGATGGACATTTTTGGTTGTTTCCAATTTTTGGCTTTTATGAATAATGCTGCTATGAACATTTACATGCATCTTTGTGTGGATATATGTGCTCATTTCTCTTGGATAGATACCTAAAAGTAGAATCACTGGGTTGTATAATAATTTTATGCTTAACATTTTGTCATTCCTTTTTCTCCTATAAGAGTATATATGATCAACATTAAGATACATTAAATAATCTCAAAACCTGAGATGTTCACAGAATTCCAACTGAGCAATAGTCACAGGCAATGATTTTATTGATGAAATCCAAGGTCAAAAAGACATCAACATGGAATATAGGTGAAAATTTTATTAAAGTAGTAAGTTACAAGTTCCTGTCACCAAACAAAATAGTCATGAATTTTATTAAAGCAATAGAAAATGTTTATTTGTAGTTATATTGATATTTTTATTAAAAATTTATTATGATATGCTATTAAACACTTATTATAATTACCCTAGAGAAAGATTATAAGCAAAATATAGAACAAATCAATATGATGACATAGTAATTATATAATTGCCTTATCAAATGTTTAGGTAAACACAACTGAACTAGATGAGCACAGAACTATTGTTAATGACAAGAAAGTATTAAAATTCACTCCAGCTTTGAATATCAATACAAATCAACACTTTACATGAGTAAATAAATGATGAGACATTATTTATTTATGATTTTTGAATACCACTACAAAAATTCACTATTTATTAAATATGTACCTGGGAGTATGGAGTATCAACACATACACACACACACATATATATGTTTATACATACACATAATAGATACCATACACACAAGAACTTACATGAATATAAAAAATTACAAAATATAAATTTGGTACATAATGTTGTTGAGAATTACCATCCTGTCATGAGTGGTCACATTTTATCATAAGAAAAATGTTAAGAGCAACCATTTTATTGCAAAATGGTTAAAAATTTTGAAAAATTTAGGAAGGGTAACCACTATAATGACAAAAATTATGACCTTTAGAGTTTTTAAAAAGTGAGGCTTATTTAAACAAACAAACAAAACATGTAGGGAAGAAAGCTTCAAAAGATATTGGAAAGGGCATTTGTTTTGTTAGAAATCCTGCAATGACATCTGTTTTTTTTTTTTTTTTTGAGGGGGGGTTGTTTTTTGCTCTCATAAGAAAAAGTGCTACACAAGATCTAACACATAGAGATAATTCTGTGTCATGAGGAGAATTGACATTTTCCAGGAATGCAAAGTTCTCTTGCAACTCTCTATATGAACCTTTTGAATATTCCAGGAATAGTAAAATTCAAGATAAATAACTACTAAAAAGAAAACAGACATGTATATACACATGTATATATGTATATATATTAAATATGTAAGAAAATAATGAACAAACTATAAATATATGTCAAAGAGAACACTCACCTCAAAAGTGTAATCACAAAGGAAATACAACTACATATCCTTATTAATTAAAAAATAATGAAGCAATTATCTCTATAAAAATAAATGAATAAGACACAAAGTCTAGAAAAGCAATAACAAAATAAAAAATGATATAAAAGAAATTTTTTAAGTGTTGAAGAGTAAAATAACTATCACTAGAAAGAAAACCAAATTATCAAATTAGAAACTGGAAGAAAAAAATAAACAACACTTCTGAAATATAGCAAGAACTGGAAGAACAGAGAAAAAAAAGAAAAAGAAAAGACATAATTACATAATTCAGTGGAAATGAACAAAGTATTAAAGATGATTAGAAAGAAAATGAAAATCAGCAAGAGGACGTCAGTATGAACACTATTGGTATCTTTGAATGAGAGAACTGAAATAATTAAACCAAAAATACATCAGATATAAAAACTCTAAAAACTTGAATGAAAAAAATTAAAAATGCATAATGTCTTTAAGAAAAATAAAGGAACAACTTCTATAAGATCAAATATTGGCCAGGCATGGTGGCTTAAGCCTGTAATCCCAGCACTTTGGGAGGCCAAGGTGAGAGGATTTCTTGAGGTCAGGAGTTAGAAGAACAGCCTGAGCAAGAGCAAGAATGCCCCCAATCCCTCCCCCTGTCTCTACAAAACAAATAGAATAATTAGTCTCAGGCACCTTTAGTTCCAGCTATTCCTCAGGAGACTAAAGCAGGGAAGCATTGTATGAGCCCAGGAGTTTGAGGTTACAGTGATCTATGATGACCCAGTGCACACTAGCCAGGGTGACAGAACAAGACTGTCTTAAAAAAAAAAAAAAATCAAGTATTCATTTATCTTTCATTCCAGCAATTGTTCTGAGAATTGATACCTTGGAAATAAAATAATAATAAAATAATAATACTTAAATATAAAATAGAAGTATGATTCTTGAAATAGTTTTCATAGTGACCATAAACTAGAATCAAAGTCACTGCCAATCAGTAAAAAACAGCAGGAACTATTGTGTTTCAAATATTTAAAATGATAAATTAGAACCATACCCCATAATGTTTGGATATCTCCACCAGGTATGACTGAAAGAGAAAAGCTTGATATAAAATACCATGTAACATCTTTTATAGATTTACAATGAACTAAAAATACATATACTCTTTTATAAGTAGACTTTTTCCTCTCTTTTCTTTTTCTTGTAATTTTCCTATTCTCTAGAATAAATATATACTTCTGGTAGAGATAAAAAGTTATTTTTGAAAACATAGCTTCTAACACATTGTTCATGCATGCATATTCATAGACACATGCAGAGAAATAGACTACCCAATTATCTATGTATTATTTAATACACCTACTTTTAGTAAAAGATTGAGGTATTTTGTTTTGTTTCTTATAATTTCTCTTTACAAAATAAAAATTTTAAGAGGTGCTACATTCAGTAAATATTGTCTTTGAAAGCAGAGAAACAAGTTTCAGTAATCCCACAGCATATGATATAAAGTTTTGAATAATCATTCTCAAAATTAACAGTTTCTACTAATTAACAAAGTGAAATTCAAGTTAATTTTAACATTTGGAAAATATGCTAGCAAGTCAAAAAGAATAAAACATATTTAAAAACATTTAATATTGATAATACCAGCTTAATCTACTTTTCTGTCTCTTTCTGACTTTAAAAGAGAGACAAACACAAGCTTCAATCTTTGAAGAAAAATTGAGTTAACAGGATTCTGATATAAACCTTTTTGGGATGAATACGACGCTTTAGTGGAAGTGATTTCTTAAGGTGGAGACTGTGTTTAACCTCACTTCACATTTTCATTATTTTCCCTCTCTAGCTACTTTTTAGCTAATCAAATTAACCAACTGATAAACAAAAAGCATTTGTAAAGCCTAGATAATTAACATGGATCATCGGTTAGTAGCAAGAAACAAACATCATTTATATGTTGACTTCTCAGAAAACGAAGGAAAGATCTTGAATTTGAAAGCATACCATCATATTCATCATTTAGCTGATGGCTTAGATATATTCCCTACATATTGAGCTACATTCTAAAAGAGCCATTATAAACCCTTTATAACAGTGTATTCCACTCCTCTCTTATAGACTTTATTTCATTATTCCTGAATTTATGAGTCAACAATCAAACAATTCTAACTTATTACTCTTAATGATTATTACTCTCAAACTTGTGTTATGCTGAATGCTGTCAAACAGTTTTACATATTTTGCCCATTTTTATTCCACTAAATATGATCTATTGTGCTAGAATATGATATGGGAATTTATTATAATAAATATGAATAAATAATCAAATAATAATTAAATAATTTATCCATCAATTTTCTTATTTTACTGGGTTAATTTTTAGAATTACTACTAATATATTTCATATTTAATTTTATATTAGTGCTGTTACTATCCACCTAAGGATGTATCATCATGACTCAGTTGCTAGATAGATATATCCAAAACTATATCTGAGATTTTTTAAAACTTTTTATATATTGGTTTCATTTATTAATAATCCTTTGTATTTCTCAAAACAAATGCTACCACTTCCAAATACAATGTGTTCTGCATTTTCAGTTTGTATATCACCTTTCATATTTTGAAAAAAATATGTTTAACTAAGAAAGGCAGCCATTAATACATTTTTCATGCAGTTTTTAAGCTATTATTTTCAGTTAAATATTACTAATCTGCTGGGAAATATTTATTGATTGTCTTTCTTTTGTCAAAATTTGTTGTAAAGCAATTATATTTAGTTAATTTCCCATTTCCCATTTCACCAAAACCCTAGTAGACAAAAAGAAGTTCTACACATATAAAACCTCAGGGCCTTGAGTATTGGATCCACATCTCTCAACTCAAGAGGACCCATCCGACTCTTGGGACTGTAAACCCACTGGAGACCTCAAGGTAAAGCTGATGAGAAGACGTTTTTCCCGAGAAATAAAGAGCATCCTAAATGTGGACACCTTTCCGAAGACCACAGATGAAGCTTCTCTTACCTGTCACCATGAAACCTTTGTCCCTTTTCCTCTTGTCTTTGTGCTTCTTTTCTGTTTATTCATGGTAAGATAATGAGATAACTAAAATATGATAATCAATAGCATCTTCAGGTAACTTACCTGAATGTTGTATACATCATGTTAATTCTAAATCCCTACATGATCTTAGAGAGTTTCAAATTCACCCAGTAACAAATTTTACTGATATTCCAAGTGTGACTATTTTTTTCAGATTGCACATCTGGTACTTTCTATAAGGTTAGGTTTTTATACTCATCTATTTGGATTCCTTTTTTAAATCCAACAGTAGTAAAAATCTACAGTAAGGGTTTTGTAGTTAAATTATGCCAAAAATTGAATGAGAAGCCAAAAGAAAGATAATTCAACATCTTATAGACAAACGTATAACCCTAATCCTTTAATTGTCAGTAGAGTCCAACCATGCAATGGTTCAATTATGGAATCTTGGATAAAAATCACTAGTGATTCCTTTCTGGTGACCAGTAATGCACAAGGCATCACACAGGGGACTGTCTGTTGTGTTCCTACAGGATGTATTTTTATTTGTGGAGGATTGAACTATTACCATATGTATGGGCAACCTCATATCTTTATAAGTGAAAAACAAGGTGCAAATGTAGGTTATGAATTCTAACTGTACCACTGTCACTCCATAACCGATTGGAACTGAACATTGATCTATACCTATTCATATACACTGTGGACTAAAGAGGAATTTGCCAAGAGGAATAAATCCCTCTAAATGGGTATCTTTTGGTAGAATGTTCCTTCTCTGGATCAGAATAAATGTAAATGAGGTTATGTATAGAAATCTGTTTCACACATTAGTAACTATATAGCTGACTACTGCAAAGGCTATAGCTGTGCAGAAAACTTCTTTAAATTCTCTGCTAAAGTTGTTCTAGGTAACAGGATTGCTTTGGACTACCTGTGGGCTGAACAGGGGAAATGTATATGACAGCTAGCAATTTTAGCTGCCCTTGGATAAATATGTGGGATATGATAGGAACTCAGTTGCAGAAATCAATAAATGAGCTGCTTGGTTAAGTAGTTTCCCCTTCTGGCTCATTTTTATATTTATTTGATTTTAATTTCTTTGGATTGTAGGGCCTTCTATTAAAGAGTACATTTTGGTCTCTGGGTATTATGATGGATTTAGTCATCATAGTAGTCTCCCTAGTGTCCTGCATACCATATGGTCCCTCCCCAATTAAAGCAACAAAACATGAAGAGATGTTCAATTGACCTGATGTCATGACTTGTGAATTCTACATGGAGACCAAGCAAATTCATCATGATAGTAAGGGGAATGGCATCAGTGCCCAAGTTTCTGGTCAATCTCTCAAAATTGAGAGACTGACCAAGAGGAGGAAATTGCTAAATTTACTTAAATTTGGCCTGAGGCTGCATCTATACACGTGAACCCCTACATAGTGATCTAAAACATAACTTAGTATGTCAAAAAACTGGAAACTAGTCGTATAACAAACACCTGAGTTTCTGAGTTTTAGCCAATAACAAGTAGGCAAACTTCACCCAATCACAGGCAGCCAATACATCACACCATTCCCAAATAAGGCAGACACCTAGCATAGCCAATCAGGTGATTCTTCTACCTTGTTCTGTGTCCATCCTATAAAATTTACTGCTCATACTGCTGAGCAGAGTTGTCTGAACCTCTTCTTATTCTGAGCGCTGACCAATTCATGAATCTTTTTTTTTCTTTTCTCTAATACACTCTGTTAAATTTAATTTTTCTGAAGTGTTTCTTTAGGGACATAGAAAAAACAGAAAAATAATATAAAGGGTAAAAGCTCCATTTCAATCATGTATTAGAATGTCTACCTTCTTCAAATGGAATGGTATGAAATCAATCTATTATTTATTTTTCACCTTCAAAGAGCATTTACTGTATACCTAAGTCCAAATGAAATTCATAAAATGAATAGTGTTGGTCTTTTACTTCTGAATGTTCACAATATAAGACAAGTAAAAGAAATCAGAGACTCAATGTTTTCAAGATAAATTCTTATTTTAATATTATTTCAATTACATTAAATTTCACTATTATTTAATAATATTAATTATATTAATTGGATACTATGGCCCATTTTGTACATTAACTAACCCATTGTCCTTTTTGAAATCCTTTCTCCTTTCCTGTGTCTACTATATTTCCCAGGCTCCTATGCAGAAAAGGATGAGCATAAAACAGTTCAGAACAATAATGAGAAAATAGAAGCCTACTGTTGTTGCTTCTTCTAACAGTCTTTACTCTCTTGCTTGAAAATGAAGATATGACACCTGGCACAACAGCAGCTATCTAGTGACCAGGATGTGACAAGAATAAGGAAAAATCAAAACACATTGATGAAAAAGGAGTGGAACTCTATATGAGTTTAATCTGAGTTTTTCAGTGGCATTCTCAGCTCTCAATGCTTCTACAGTTATTTGCAGATTCTGCAGATAGCTTACTTCATGAGTTAAATCATCTCCTTTTGTTAAGCGTCATATTAGAGTTTTCTGATGTTTGATGTAGAGTCCATTTCCAAATGATGAATTTGTTATTAATATGACCTATGCCTAAAATATGGCATGTATGTGTCTATATGTCTATGCATGCCTATGCATAAACACACCTCTTTAAGAGTCATTTTGTATATTTGGGAACCTATATGAACCTAAAAGGAATAAGCATAGCCTTTACTATAAATGCCAGCTAAATCACCATTCCATTTCTTATCATTGCTCCATTTATGGGAAGTGCACATAAAAGTGATAATTACTGGTTCTGTGTTCATAAAGATAAGTTAGTACAAATGGTGTTTAATAATAATAGAAAGTAATAATTATTATAAATTTTAGCATTATTTAGATTTCCTTATATCCCAAATAATGTATAAAATGCTTTGCATGCATTATTCCAAATAACCTATCTCATAAATAGGAGTTAAATACAGTATTTTCATTTCCACAGTGATTTTTTGAGTCTCAAACAGGTTACACCACTTGACCAAGTAAATGGCAGTTATGTTATTTTAGGCAGTTTGATTTGATTACAAAACTGAATTTCATCACTGTATACCCTCTTCCTAAGATGAGGTGCTTCTACCGTCAAGCTCATGTGTTTTCTTGAATGAGATAAATATTATAGCATGCCTTTCCTTCAAATTACTCCGTGCACATCCACATTTACATTCCACTTCTATCTAGGAGTTGGGGAAATACATTTCTTTATTAATTCTAATTTTTCATGAACACTACTATTGGTCATAAATGAAAGTTGAAATAGCCTATTCTAGAAGAAAAAAGGAGAAGGAGGAGGAAAAGCCAATATAGATTAAAGATTCCAGAATATTAAGTCTATTTCTGCCTTTTTCCTACACAGTTGTATAGCAGTGGGCAAGTGATTTAATTATTTTAAAGCTCAGTATCAATATGTTTAAATTGAATAGAATTGTATAGGTAATCTCAGAACTCTAATTTTTAAATTTTAAATCTAAATATTGGACAATACCAGAATGTATGAATACAAATTATTTTGCCCTTCCAAATACTTGAAATAAGTTACTTTGCTCAAAATATATTATGAATAAAATTGTGAACTGCAAACAACTCAGAACAAATTTAGTCAAATTTTACTCTCAGAAATTAAAATCTCCTGTGGAGTTACACAGAAATAGAAAAGATGGAGTTAAGTAATCAGAAGCCTAAAGAGGCAGTCTATTAAATAGACCCTTGCTCTGTCACAGGTTAGAGTGCAATGGCATCATCATAGCTCACTGCAACCTCAAACTCCTCTGCTCAAGCAACCCTCCTGCCTCAGTCTCCCAGTTAGCTGGGACTGCAAGCATGTGCTACCATGCTTGGGTAATTTTTCTACTTTTAGTATAAGAGACAATGTCTCACTCTTGCTTTGGCTGGTCTAGGACTCCTGAACCCAAGCAATCTTCTCACCTTGGCTTCCCACAGTGCTAGAATTATCAGAAGGGCCTTCACACATGAGACAGATTGAAAAAAGATCTGTAGAGATGTGAAAGATTTCTGTATCTATGATGTAAGACAAATGGTGGAAGAATCAGTTGAAATGCATACAGCTCTTGAGAATTAAATGAATATTTATTAAGTGACTATTATGTACTAAATGTTTGTGTCCATACAAATTTACACACTGAAATCTTAACCCTCAAAGTGATGGTATTATATTAGCAGCAGGTGGAGCCTTTGGGGGATAATTAGGTCATGAAGGTGGAGCTCTCATGAATGGAATTAGTCATGTAGTAAGAGGCCAGAGATCTAGTTTGTACTCTTTCTACAACAAAAGAGGGAAAATATGTGAGGGCACAATGGAAATGGCAGTGTGCAACCAGGAGGAAGGCCATGACCTAAGCATGCTGACACCAGAATATTAGACTTTCAGCCTTAAGAAATGTGAGAAATAAATTTCTGTTGCATATAAGCCACCCATTTTGTGGTGCTTTGATATAGCAGCTCAAACGAACTAAAACAGTGAATAAATAAAAAAGGATGGATAAATAGATGGTGAAGACATCATGGAAACCCATACATGGATAGGAAGGGTCTTATCAAAGACAGGACATTTGAGAATTGAACTGGAAAGTTTAGATTTATTTCTGGTAAATAGCAACCAATAAGGGAGGAGACAATACAGAAAATCTAATCCCTCATATGGGAAGTGGAATTGATACGGTGAATATCTTGGTTTTAGAGAAGATATTTCAAAATGCAAATGGAATTAAATTACAAACCAATCAACAGCACAATGGGAACTAAAGCTAGAGAAATCAAATCCAAGAATGTTTCTTATCTCATTCATTGCCAGCCAGTTTCCTGCTAAGCAAAAGTCATCATATGCATATACCCTATTTACACACCAGGGGATTTGGAATAGATAAATGGATGACTGGTGAAACTTTTGTTTTTTTCCTTCTTTGTTCTAAACATCTATGATAAAGTCTTCTTTTTCTTATTTGAAATGCCTGATTTTAATAATAAATGTTTTAATCATGCAGTTGATATAAAGTATATATAAAATCTAATCAATAAAACAGTCTTCAACAAATAAAAAAAATCTGTATTTGGATCAATTTGAATCAACATATATTTATTTTCAGGTATATTCGTCACTAACTAATAAAAATATGCTATGGAATAAATTTAATAACTTAATGTTTTGTCACTCTTTCTTTTATTACCTTCATGTTCTCAAGCCAAAATATATCCAAAAAATAAAAAAAAATTTCTGAAAAGTAGTTACATATTCATTCCCCATAAAAGATAGTAATTTCACTCTGATTATATTCATATTTAAATGCAAACTTCATAAGCACCCCATTAGTTGCATAGAATTGTAATAGTTTTTAATTTTTAGATTGATGTTTTTGGCTTTTAGAAAAACTGGGGAGAGTGCTCTATTTTGTTTTTTTATTTTCTTCTTTATAGATTAAGCTGAATTTGAAAATTAATTAGCATAGACCTTTCATTAACTAAAGTACATTGCCTATTAGTTACCACTCTGAGCAATTTTCTATAAGAGGCTATTACAAGTTATAACACTTATTTTTTTATGCCCTTAGAGAAATATGCTTAATATGTTGTGGAATCTAACTGATTTTTATCCAGAACATTAATTTCAAAGATAAGAGTCATGTAATACATATTAAAGAAACTAACATATGCTTATGTATCCAGCACTTTTTAAAAGTGATGAGATATTGAACCTCAGACATTCCGTTTGTTGTAAGACTCAGAAAAATAATGTAATATTTGGTTTCTAAAAATATCAATCAAAAAGGTGCAAAATGATAAAAATCACAGCTTGGATTTTAGTGTAAATATAAGTTATAAAATATGACTAGTGTCTTGCAATTTTTTATGAAATCATTTTCCCAAATGCAAATATATAAAAGACTGAATAGTAGAAAGATTAAAATAGCTACTTTTGTTATTAGAGTGGTTTGCTGCTTTTAAAAACTACATTTAAATACAACTAGTTTGCTACAATAATCTTGTAAGCTCTTCTTAACCATACATGCAAATTAATGAAAAAATTGTCAATGATATTCAGAAGTAATAAGGCTTTGATCCAGAGGGAAAAAGAGAAGGAAAAATGCTACTAACACTTTTAATTGACTACTATAGACAATAATGGTTCTAAGCACATTATGTATATGATTAGAACAAAAATATATATTTTTAAATTTTACTTTTGAGAATCTGAAATACAAGAAAATGGAATAATTTTTACTCACATGTGGTCAAACTGGGATTAGGTCAAGGTCCATTTAAAATAAACTTATTTTTCACCATACCACACAAACTCCAAATATTATGAAAATATATGTGCATATGTGTAACTTATCCACATAAAAATATTACTTTAGAAAGTGATTACTAATAAGAAAGAATAAAGAAAAAAAAAAGAAGAAGAAAAAAAGAAAAAGAAAAACCATGTTTTGGACCAGAGATGTTATCTCTTTTTTTTCTGTTCCCATGATCAATGTGCTTAAAATTAAGCATGAAAGTTAAACATTATCTAGGCTAACAGTTGTTAACTTTGGGCAAGCAGCTATGAAACAGTAGGTAAGACGTGGGTCCAGACTGTCTACATTGAAATAAAATTCTCCATGTGTATCAAATGCACATCCTCAATTGTAAAATACTGTTCTAATTTACCTTAAATGCTTAAGTGACTGATTTGCCTGAGCATAAGCGAATAGGTTAATAACTAATCAATAGATCTATAAAAATGAAGACCTTCCTATAAGTCAGGCAGAGTGGTAAATGTTTTTATATATGATTTCTTACATTCTCATAAGAATCTGATGAGGTTGGTACAATTATTACTCCCAGTTTTTAGAGGAGTTCATGTAATTTCCCCCAAATCACAAATGTTACAGGAGGGAAACCAGCACAGGAACCTATATACCATATTCTCAAATACCAGAAGACAAAGTTTATAGTAGATATAGAAAAATGGGAAATAAATCACATTACAAGGTCAGCCATGTATATGGAAATATATTTGTCTTTTTACTGGCAAAGAATCCTTATGATTATTTTAGAGATATACGGTATTAAATATAAGGTCATGTCAATAGAAAGTGAAACTTATGAACATTTCCCTTTCATTTTCTTTCAGATATTTCCAGTTAATTTTATTACCTAGAAGTAATAAAAAGATTGTAGTAATCTTTGAGAATTGATTATGTAGCTAAATTGCTTTAATATACTAAAGCTTTCCCAATTACTCATATGTTAAGCTCTGTGGAACACCTCCACATTCTCTAGGAAGCCATTCTCCTGTGACAGTTCTAGCAATCTAAAATAATGAGGATTCTGAAAATTGATGAATGGTTCTCAATTTATCCTCTATATTCTATTTTCTTGTTTGTTTAACATTCTGCACATTTATTTACCTAAGAAAATGAATCTATCATACAACTGTGAAATCTATTTTTAATTATTCAAACTAATTCTCTGTGTAGATCAGAAAGAACATAAAAAATCATATTTTCCTGATAAAAAGGAAGAAATTCACAACTCACTCCCTTGGTGAATATTATCCTCATCAGGGCTTGAATTGAGCTTGGGTCAAAAATTACAGTCTTTAACTGCCATTATCCATTGTCCATATTACAGTAAAAGATGTGTCAAAAGAAATTTGATAAGGTTTTTTTGAGAGGGGAAATAGGGCAATGTGTTATGCACGAGAATACGGACTGCATACAGGGACAAGCCCATGAACTTATGTAACAACGCAAGTACTCTGCTAGCCACCACTGGTGAGGATATAAAAGGTATGAGATTTTCTTCAAAGCGCTTAAAAGTAGTAAAGTATATTTCTTAATAAAAATGTTTAAATTTCTAAATATCATTTAATGACATATTGATTATTAATTTTAAGAGATAATCTTAGTGCAGAATCTATTTTTTTTTAGTCTTATGCATGAAAATCTCTAGGAAATCTGGGTTCATCCCAGGCTATGTTGGAACTGTGCTGGTTTTCTTCTGTACCTCTTTATTTACTATTTGGTTTTGTAATTACTTGGTCAAATTCTATCGGTATCTACAGTGAATGTACCTTAATAACAAGAATTCTACTTTTGCTTTATTCCTTGAGTATGATAAAGGGCCTGGCATATAGAGATACTATATTTTACTCTTTTAGCTGTAAAATGCATTGCTATATCTTTATATAGAGAGAAGTGTCTGGCACATGGAAAACATTTAATTAATACTTGTTGAGTGATAAAGGCTATAAGGTATATACATCAATATGTAATTCCTTTTTATAGTATTGTATTGCTAAGTATTTTTAAATACATCATATCACATAAACTCAAAAAATTTTAAATATGAAAAAATATTTAAGCCTCCTAGGTATATAAACTTAGAGGGGAACTAAAATGTCAGTGAAGCAATGAACCTGCTCGTGACTTTATATTAACTGCTGTGAAAAGTGAATATAGACATTAAAGATAGAAAAAGAGAAAATTCTTTGCTCCCCAAAAGAAAGTTAAAATCACTGTTCTTTAGAGAATCCTTAGGGAAAAGATAATTACGTGCTTATTCAAATTATTTACTGTGCACACAATATTTTATGCTAACATATATATACCACATATATTACGAATTGTCAACATTTTTAATATTTGTTTTTCTCATTAGATTGTGATATATATGGAAATAGCAGGTCTTTTTTATTTAATATAGTATCATCAGTGTTAAAAAGAAAGCCTGCCAGATAACAGGCATGATTCCAGGTAATTGTTGAATAATTAACAAGTAAATTTTTATATTATATTTCTGAAATACAGTTAATGGTATGGGATAATGATTTTGATATAATGCTTATTAAGAAAAATGAGAAACTGAGTATTTAAAAAATATTTCTAGTTTGGGAAGAATTTTACTTTATTTTTTAATACTATGAATATTTTATTTGTAGTACATTATATATCTATTAAGATCTCTATCTATATTTAGTGATATACACTAACCAAATCAAACCTCAAATTTTTGTGCAATGGACATCTTTTGGTCTACAGTTTCACATCTAAGGATTTTAGACTGATTGTGAGAACAATAGAGACTCTATTTTGAATGCTAATCTGCCATGTGACTCCTGACTAACCCTCAGTCTGGGAATGCCTCCAAGATGTCTAGCTGACATATTACTTTTTATATAGAAACACCTATTCACTTTAGGTTTTACCTTTCCTCCAAAATGATGCTTAATATTATTGTATACATCATAGGCTGTGTGTGATGTTTGTAGAGTTCTGTAAAACACCTGCATATTCCTTCCAGAGCACTTATACTTTTCTCCAAGATATAAAGATATAAGCCTTGGCCCTGGGGGTTTGCAGTGTGAAGATCTACCAATCTACCTGTCTTGTGGCCACCCAAGATCATGCATCTGTTAGTAAATTCTCCTTTTGCCAACAAACTGGATTCGTTTTCCTTGTTTTTTGGTTTCTTGGTTTCTTTGGCATTTGGAGGCAGTTTTTCATATACAGCCCTTTGACACAACACTGACTGTAAATGTTCTACTAGACTTCTTTTTTGTATACCTGTTTAGCTCCTTCTCTAGGTAATTCCCTTCTCTTACATTAAGCTCCAATAATAGTATTTTGTAATAATAAGTATATATTCTTCTGCCTTTGTACTTGCTTGGTGCTCTTCACGCATGCACTTTCTCTTTCTCTCTCTCTCACCACTTACCAGTTTTCTGTATTGGTTTCCATCAATGCTCTGTCTCTGAAGTAAGGAAGTACCTTGACAGTAAGGGACTGCCTTTTGAAATTCTTTTGTTATTGAATAATGCCCCTGGGCACCCAGAACCTCATGAATGCAACACCAAAGGAATAAAAGTGGTGTACTTGCACCCAAACACATCTCTTATTCAGCCTTCAGATCAAGGGGGCATAAGGACCCTTAAGGCTTATTACACACATCACCATATGGAAAGTATCATCAACACTGTTCAAGGGAACCCTGAAAGAGAGAACATCATAAAGTCTAGAAGGATTATACCTTTGAAGATGCCATAATTGTTATAGAAAATGCCATGGAAGCTATCAAGCCCAAAACAATAAATGCCTGCTGGAGAAACTGTCCAGATGGGGTTCATGGCTCCATGGGATTTATGAGAGAAATCATTATAGAGATTGTGGATATGGCAAAAAACAGAGGGGGATAAATTGTTTCACATATGGATCATGAGGAAATTCAAGAGCTAATAGACACCACACCACAGGAATTAACAGAAAATGATGCAATGGAGTTGAGAGCTTCCATACCAGTTCCAGACAATGAGGAAGAAGACAGAGAAGAAGCAGAACCAGAAAACAAATTAGGCAATCTGGCAGAATCATCTTGATTATTCAAGACTTTTTGATTTCTATTTATGACATGGGCCCTTGTATGTCACAGGCACTCAAATTAAAACAAATGACAGAAGGATTGGTACCATATAAAAACATTTTTTAGACAATTGAAGAAGCAAACACATCAGGCAGAAATTACCATGTATCTCCATAGAGTTACACAACATGTGCCTGCCTCCCCTTCCATATCCTCTTCTTTTGCCACCTCTGAGACATCAAGATTAACCTCTCTTCTTCCGCCTCCTCCTTAGCATACTCAATATGAACATAACAAGCATGACGACCTTTATGGTGATCCACTTCCACTTAATAGGTAGTAAATACATTTTCTCTTCCTTTTAATTTTGAAATAACATCTTTTTCTCTAACTTCCTTTATTGTAAAAATATAGTATATAATACATATAACAGAAAAATACGTGTTAATTGACTGTTATTGGGTAGGTTTCTGGTCAACAGTAGGCTATTAGTAGTTAAGTTTTGGGGAAGCCAAAAGTACTAGCAGACATTCAACTGTGTGAGGGGGTCAATGCCCCTACCTCCCGTTGTTTAAGAGTCAACTAAGAATCAAAATCTAACCACTCTCCTTTTTCACATACCTCCTCAAATTCAATAACATGTTCTGTCATTTCCACATAACAACAATAATAATGATATATTAAGCACTTACTATAATGCAAAGGTTTGTTATGAACAATTTAACATATCTCATTGATCTTTAGTAATAAATTTATGAAACAAGTAGAATTCATATCCTATAAGAGTAAGGGGCGTAAAAGCAGGCATTCAAATCCAGAGCATCCCTGTTTAATAGAAATACCTGAGACACAACTGCAAGCATGTGAATGATTTTAAATTTTCTAGTAATCATAGTGACAAAAGTAAAAAGCATTGCAGAAATTAATTGTAACATAATATTTTATTTAACCTAGTAAAATGAAAAGTGATCGATATAAAAGCAAAACTGAAATACTTTGCATTCTTTTATTAAAAACTAAGGCTTCAGGCCGGGCGCGGTGGCTCACGCCTGTAATCCTAGCTCTCTGGGAGGCTGAGGCGGGCGGATTGCTCGAGGTCAGGAGTTCAAAACCAGCCTGAGCAAGAGCGAGACCCCATCTCTACTATAAATAGAAAGAAACTAATTGGCCAACTAATATATATAGAAAAAATTAGCCGGGCATGGTGGCGCATGCCTGTAGTCCCAGCTACTTGGGAGGCTGAGACAGAAGGATCGCTTGAGCCCAGGAGTCTGAGGTTGCTGTGAGCTAGGCTGACGCCACGGCACTCACTCTAGCCTAGGCAACAAAGTGAGACTCTGTCTCAAAAAAAAAAAAAAAAAAAAAAAACTACCAATAAAATAAAAACTAAGGCTTCACTATCCAGTGTTTATACTTAAAGTACATCACATTATGGTCTAGCCTCATTTCTAGTGTTAAAGAGACACGTGTAATGAAGGGGATGATGGAAATAAAGATCATGACAGGAAAGAAGTTAAAAGAGTGAGGTAGAGGCTGTGCTATTAAATAATGCATTGTATTGACTACTATATCATCTCTACTATTTCTATCATGGCCCAGGCACTACTGTCTCTCATCCACTGTGTTGCAATAATCTCATAATCAAATTTATTGCTCCCAATCTTACCTCCAAAAAGTCCATTCTTCCCCCAAACTTAGACTGATATTTTTAAGATATAAATTTCCATATTCAAATTATCTTACTATATTCTAATTAATATTTGAGTCCTTAAGACTCCACCAGACCTGTCCTCAATATTAATCATTAAACTCATCTCCTCTCACTTTCTTTATTCCCCTTACATTCTTCATTCCACAACAAGCTTGTTAGAGCCTTAAACTCTCTGTCCTTGGTATACTCTCATCCAGAAACTCTCTTCCAAAAGAACAATAAAAATGGTAAAAGTTATTTAACACTTATTAAGTACGAGGCACTTTTCTAAATGCTTTGCATGCATAACCCTCATAACAATCTCATGGGAATATACTATCACAAAGCGATTTCCCAAATGGGGAAACTGTAACAGAATAGTTAAGTGATTTACCCAAGTTCACAGGCTAATATCTGTATCTGTATGACTTGGAAAGTGGTTTACAAAGCAACTAAAAATTATCAGTGGATAAAAGTTACAGTAAAGTTTGCTTCTTGCTTTAGTTGTGGTCCAATTCAGATAGATGAAAAATCTCTGTATGTTCAGAAACAAGATTATTCCCTCTTATAATTCCAGTTGCTTGTAGGTAATCAGAACCTCTCTGTTCAGCTAGAAGAAGAAGAAAAAAAGCATATGAATGATGCATTTTCTCATAGGTTTTCATGAGCTAGGCCTTGAAGGATGTACATCACTACTACTCACATACCATTGGCCAATATTTAGATATATGACTTTTCTAACTACGATGTATGCTGGAATATGAAGTTCAGGCTGTAATACCACATTTTAGATCACTTTCTTTACTTTCCATGCTCTTTTCAGTTACAACCTCTCTGAAATAACTTTTATGAACAATGTACTTAATATATATAAAATGTGCCCCACCATTTACTGTCTAATCTTATTTTATTCATAATACTTATAGCTAAACAAAATTAAGTTAGTTTTATCTGTTTATTTTTAATTTATCTCTCTCTCTCTCTCTGTATTTGAACTGGAACAAATGGATACATTTATATCCATTTTCTGGGTTAATAAACCAATAGATTCAAGTATAAAATATGACCTAGTCATCCTTATATTCTGAGGCCCAGCAAAGCCATTTTCCCAAATAAGACTTTGTATAATTCCAGCTCCTCACATGTATAATCCCCTGATGATTTGAAGGGTTGAGGCTGACTGAAATAAAAATAATAGAGAACATACCAATTCTGGATAAAGCAATTGTGGATAAAAAGTATAAAGGCTTTTTTAATGAAATAGCATTGAAAATTTTACTTCAAGGAAATTATTTTTTTAATATTTTATATTTTTGTTTCCTTGTGTATCTGAATATCTGCATTCTGTTCAAATATTTTCATAATAAAGACATGCTGATTTTAGTAATCTGGGTATCCTAGTCTCACAATTTTAGGCAAATTTAACCTCTGTGCTTTGCTTTTGTTTTAATTCATAATTACTTTTTGTTGACCTACCTGATTGCTATTTCCTAGTCGTAAGACAGAGTACATTGAAGTGACTGTGTATTGATGAAAAGAGCAAGTTCTTCCCAGAGAACCAGTGGCTGAATGAACCTATGTATCTGGCTTTTGTAAGATTGGCTCCTAAGCAGAGAAAAGAAAATTTAAACATTGAATATTTGGAGAAAATTTAATGTTAAAAATTATAAAAGTTGAAAGGGAAGTTTTTATTAACAATACGTATTCTTTCACACTATATTCATGTTGGAGACTTCCTAAATCTAGGCTCTATTTCCTGAGCTGCCACACAATAGAGCTGTACTCTATTTCATGAGTACAATTATGTACTCATGAAATCCAATACTGAAGAAACTCATGAAATGTTAGATCACTATTCTCTCCCTACAGTGTCTGACCAGGTTACTGCTGGTCTGGATGGCAAAGCAAATGGGGGAATTTCTTACCTCCCTATTTCCTTGACTATTGCTTCTTCTAAGTTTGTTCATCCACTTTTCCGCCTTCAGGAATTCCTACTAGACTTTGTTGAAGTTTTCCTCTGTATAGTCTTTCTTTTAACTTGTTTTCTGCATCTTCATTTTATGTGCTGTATTCTAAGTAATTTGTAATTACTTAACATTTAATACCTTTAATTTATTATAATTAATATATTTAATATTTTAATAAATACTTTTAGTTATTTCTGCTCTGGTTTATAAACTCAGTAAAATTCATATTTTCTTTCTTTTCATTTCTACCTCTGTTTGCTTGTTTATGACATGCGTAATATTCTTTTACTGCATAGTGGATCCTAACCCACACATACTGAATACTTTATGCTTATGTAGAAATCAGTTTCTGGTTGTTCTATTATATGCTGCTTTGAGGTTATAAATTTGACCATGTAGTTAATCAGATGATTCTTTTTCTTTCTTGCTTGTTAATCTTTATGTCTCATATTCAAAGACTGTGTGTGTATGTGTATGTGTGTTACTTATGTCTAACTTAGATTATTGACATCTCAGATTTTTTTGATATTTTTCTTTTGCTGAATGTAGTTAGTAAACATGTTTTATTTAATTTTTCACCTTGGTGTTTCTAGACAATACATTTAGTAAAAATCAGGTGTCTGTGTCAGTGACTGCAGCATATCTTGAGTTTTTTTTTTTTTTTCCGGCATATTATGGGGGTACAGATTTTAAGGTTTCAATAAATGCCCATTTCCCCCCTCCCCCCAAAAGTCTGAGTCTCCATCATGACCATCCCCCAGATGGTGCACATCTCACTCATTATGTATGTATATACCCGCCCCCTCCCCCCTCCCACCTGCCCAATACCCTATTACTGTAGTACCTATGTGTCCACTTAGGTGCTACTCAGTTAATACCAGTTTGCTGGAGAATATATCTGGTGCTTGTTTTTCCATTCTTGGGATACTTCACTTAGTAGTATGGGTTCCAGCTCTAACCAGGAAAATATAAGATGTGCTATATCACTGTTGTTTCTTAGAGCTGAATAGTACTCCATGGTATACATATACCACATTTGATTAATCCATTATTGGATTGATGGGCACTTGGGCTGTTTCCACAGCCTTGCAATTATGAATTGTGCTGCTATAAACATTCGAGTGCAGGTGTCTTTTTTGTAGAGTGTCATTGGATCATTTGGGTAGATGCCCAGCAATGGGATTGCTGGATCAAATGGTAGATTCACTTGTATCACTTTAAGGTATCTCCATATTGCTTTCCACAGAGGTTGAACTAGTTTGCAGTCCCACCAGCAGTGTAGGAGTGTTCCTCTCTCTCCACAACCACGCCAGCATTTATTGTTTGGAGATTTTTTGATAAAGGCCATTCTCACTGGGGTTAAGTGATATCTCATTGTGGTTTTGATTTGCATTTCCCTGATGATTAGAGATGTTGAGCATTTTTTCATATGTTTGTTGGCCATTCTGTCTTCTTTAGAAAAATTTCTGTTCAAGTCCTTTGCCCACTTTTTAATGGGGTTATTTGATTTTTTCTTCCTGATTTTCATGAGTTCTAAGTATATTCTAGTTATCAGTCCCTTATCGGATGCATAGGATGCAAAAATTTTCTCCCATTCTGTAGGTTGTCTGTTTACTTTCATGACTATTTCTTTGGCTGTGCAGAAACTTTGTAGTTTGATCATGTCCCATTTATTTGAGTTTTTTTATGAGAGACTAATTTTATTCCATTTTCTATGGCAAGTTCCTCTATGAACCCCAGATTTGTAGTTGGAATTGATCTAGTGTTCATTTTTAAAAAGTGACTGTGCATCCTGAATTTATGTGAGGAATTCTTTTCTCATTTGCCATTATGAATAGGCCTGAAGTCTCAACTGCCATCAGCACAGAGGCTAAATCTCATCTTCATCTTATAGTCCCTTCCTTTAAGTCCCTTCAGTTCTAAATTCAGTTTTTTCCATCTCACAGTTTTGCATTCTCTCTTTATATTTGTCATCTACTAATTTCCTTTTCCTAATTTCAAGACAATTATGAATTTAAATGTTAAATGCATTATGTTATTCAATATCTTTATATGTTATATGGAAGAGGGAACTTCCTCTGTCGCTTCAGCCTCTGTAGAAATGTATAAGATACATTTAAGAAATGTAATGTTAATTCTTATACTACAAAATTTGACCTTTGCAATGCTATTATTCCATCTGGTCACATAATACTCACAAGAATGAATTTTGCTCTCTGATCACATGTGTAGTCTCAACTTTATCTTTGCTTATGTTTTCTCCTAAAAGAGGAAATGTATTCCCTAATAATATCAACTTGGCTTCATTTTCTACAGTAGACTTTTCTGAATATTTCAGTTTACTCTATATCTACAACTTAAAATTTTTTTTCTACATTTTGTGTTAAATATGAATCATATTATATTCTATAATAAAAATTGACTTTTATGACCCTAGAGTTGATATAACAATGTCAATACCAAAAAATGTAGTGGTGGTACATTATTTCTAGATTTACTACTATCTTTATTATTATTAGATAAAAAATTTCTTGATGAAAAACTTAACTGCGTATTCCTTATGTTTAAAAATCCTCTTATGGTGTCTATAATTATAGAGCCAGAAAGAAGCAAGTCAAAAAAATCTTACAACTCTAATTTTTCAAGAAAATATTAAGTAATATTCTAAAGCTGTGAACAATCTCATTGGATTCTATGTAGAACAGTGATTTAGAGAGTCAGTAAGTAAGTAACTGTAAAATCTTTCATTTTCCTCTTTCTCATTCATAGGAAATGTCCACAACTTTTAACTTTCCTTCAAGACAGTATATTTCAGGAATGAACACTGTCTGAAGATATTCCATGTTTTTCCCATGTTATAAATACTTAAAAGAAAATGAGTACTGTTAAGATCATTTCTCAAAGTGATTTCAAGATCATATTATCTATATATGTCTATTGTGTTGCTTGTCAATTAACATTAAAAAGTAGTGATACCATAAACAAAAGACAGAGACTTGATTGTGTTAGCCAGCACTGAATATCAGGGCTCAAATAATATTCTTGTTTTAAACAGCCAAAACTTTTTTCAAGGTAGTAGTAGTTCCATAATTTGGATTCATTTCAATAGTTTTTGATTAACATTCTTTTTATGGATTATTTTTCTTCATTTGATAGTCATTGGTCACAGGCACCTTCTATACCTATACATTTTCTTGTGATTTGCTATGTCATCAGCATAGAGAATACTAATTCTCTATGCTAATACTAATTCTAACTAATTTTTATGTTTGTTAATTTTTTTAAAAAAAATATAAGATGGAGAGTTAAGTATGAAGGTGAGTTGCAACTGTTTTGTCACTTGACTCTGCACAGAATTACCAAGAGATACATAAAGCTCCCACTCAGGCCTTAGAATCCTAAGAATAAGAGTTATGATACTTTGTGCACTGCTTAAAGACATCTAAAACTCCACAGTGTGAAGCCTACCTGATTTTCTTCAGTACATTAATCAAAGTAACTTTGACAACTAGAATTATGTTGTTATTCATGTGAGGCACTCAAAACTGTTCTAGATTCCTAGGTGACATTCATTTCACTATACTAAAGTAGTGACGGAGAAAAAAACCCTTAAAGTATTTTAAAAAATGATAAAATATTTCTGATTAACCATATATTAAGTAACTATTTGACTTTTAGAAGTAGCCATTAATGTTGTATATCATCTATATGCTATTAAGAAAATAAATACAAAATGTTTAATTTTTTGCCATTTCTTTCCTATGCATTAAAATTATGTTTATGTTCTTATAAATTTTATAATATTTAATATTTTAATAACTCAATTAGTTCATGGCAAACTAATACTAAAATTATGGTCAATAGCAAATATGGCTGTATTTGTTCATTCTTAATGAAAGTAATTAAAAGTTGAAAAAATTTCTGGGCTCAAACACAAAAAGAGTATATTTGTAAAAATAACAAAGTATTTGACCATAGAAAATGTAATGAACTAAAGAATTACTGCTAGATTTAACTTTAGTATTTTAGTGTTTGTGAGTTTAATAGAAACGCTCAGCTATTTAAAGTTATTATACTTATTGAACCTGAACTATCTTATTATCTGAGTCCTAACTTGGCTAGAAGATTGTAATCCTTCTGAATCACTATGGACTGAATCCTAAAATCCAATAATCTAGAGGTCTGCCTTTATTTTTGTTTTATTCATACTTACTTATTGCTACTACAGAAAATCTGAATTTTTCAAGATTTTCAGGACAAATAAAGGCTGGTATAAGGGCATATAAGCAATCAAATTCAAGCATTGTTATATGGAAAATGCAAAAATGTGCATGTAATTAGATATTTGTTCAGGGGAGTATCTAATAATCCTAAAAAGTATTGAAAATAATTACTTATCTGATCAAAGTCAAATCAGTATCAAGTTCAGAACTGAAGTTGTAACCATTTTGTTTGTGGAGAAGTAGGTACAACAATCTGTAGGTGGCACAATCATGTTAAATAAAGTTGTAAAGAAATGGAAATCTTTGTTTACTTCATAGTCACATAGTTGCCTAAAGTTGATAATGTAAAGTTGAGAAAATCTTCTTACATTCCATTTGCTGAGGGTTGTTACCATAAATGAATAGTTAATATTGTCAAAAGCTCTATTAGTTAAAACTATCTTATGTTCTTTTTTCTGTGAATATGGACAATTACATTAAGTGTTTTTTTATATAGTAATCAACTTTTCATTCCTCAGATAAACTCCACCTGGCTATGATGCTTTAATTTTTTTTAAAATATTGACAGATTTTATTTGATAGTATTTTAGTTAAAGATGATTGCCTTTGTTCAGAAATCTTGGTTTGTAATTTGATTTTATTATAATGTCTTAGTAGGATTTTGACATTAGGATTATGCTGACCTTATACATACAATTGCTGAGTATTTTTTTCTCCACTTTCTGCAATTGATCCTGTAGATTTGTTGTGATATCTTTTAAATATTTGAGAATGCAAAATGTGTTTTCGTGCTCAGATGTAAGGAGGGAGTATTTCCTTGGAACATTTCTCCATTACTGGGAAGTTCTGCCTTCCATTATCCTATATAGTGACATCTCACATAGGCAATGGGGAATATGTCCTTGGGGTGTGAAGTGTTTTTGCGGCCCATTCTCTACTATGAAAGATCAGAGCTAAGACCAAATTTTAGACTTAAATAGTCATAGGTTTGTTTAGTACTGTCACTTTACTTACTTGGTTTTATTCTGGGAGACAGGTGGAGGATTATTTCTGATTTTGTTTCATTTTGGTGTTTATTGTTTTGTTTTGTTTTATTCTGGTTTGGTTTTGGGTTTTCAAAATCTCTTGATAAGAAGAGTCAGTTTCTTGTGCTAATAATCACAGCCTCAGTTATTTTCAAGACACTTTTCCTGAATTTTTTCATCTGTTTGTTTTGTTTTTGTTTTTGTTTTAACTTTGTACCTGCTACCAAATGGGAGATATTGGCAATATAACACTATTTGAGAAGTACTATCTATAGATCAACAAAATAGTTTATTCAAAATTTATTTCAGTAAATAACTTGGAACAAAGATATCCTACTTAAAAATTAATCTTAAAAAAATTTTACTCAAATCTACTCATTGTGTAAATCTGTAGCATCATTTTTGTCCTCAATTATCAATCATAATAAAACACACTTTCACATATTTATATTCTTATTATTCTTAAGAGCAAGTGCTTAGTGCATATTGAATCCTTCACATATTTTTAAATAAGGATACTCAATTTGACTTCTTTAACTGAAATCTTTCTTGAAATATAAACTGGGAGTTTTCATTAGGAAGTAGCTAACCTTAATGGATGAATGTTAATGCTATATTTACAGTGAATTTTTTCACACCAATTGTATTATAAAAGCTGCTGAGGAAACAAAGAAGTAAGAATGAACAAGAAAGTACAAAGTCATGTAATCCTTTTAGGTAAGTGCATACCAGAGAAACTTAAACATTGAATATTACATATTAGGTCAGCAGTTTCAGTCTACCATGAAATAAGGAAAGTAAGATCTGCTCTTGGCAGGGAACTAATTAGTCCCAAACAAGTTGGAAAATTCATTATTTCCTAACAACTTTTGCTGGCAAGATGTAATGCCTGTTTTTGTTGCCCACTTCAACTATAACTTTACAGCACATCCTAGTGGAATTGTAGTGCACTCATATTCATGTAAACTCACTTTAAATCACGTAAAATAATAAAATAATGCTCAACTGGGTTAATGCAAATTAAAATTATGCAACATTCATCAGAAAACAGGAGTGTCATTATAAATAATGAAAGTAATTGTTGATTATGATATGAACACCAAGCAGACACACATGCATATATATAGGATTTATATTTATAATTAATATAAATATTTTTGTTATGATATCCAGGAGGATGAACTAAAATGTGAAAATGCTCTATTTTCCCTCATATTACTTTTTCAAAAAATGTGAATGGAATTTAAGTAACTTGAAATAAATCATATGACAGATTTTAAATTTGCAGTAAACCAAAAGATCATCTATTATCCTTCTCAAAGATAAAATGGTCTTGTCCACATCCATTAACATATAACACAATATTCCATTTACTGTTTAAAAAATAAATTCTGATCACTTCCACTTAATTCCAGCATTTTCTACTTATTCTTTATCTCATCAAAAACATATGGAAAGTGAGAACAAAAAATGTGAAAATCAAATTGTGAAGGGATAAAAGCATTTCTGAGCGCCTGAATCAAACACACATTCATGCCTATGATCTACTGAGAAACATGTCAGGAGAGTGAAATTTCCTTCAGTTTTTAAAAACCCGTACAATGTTATTGTTAATAATACATAATACATAATCTATGTAAGGGTGATGACAGATGATGAAAGGGAAGGAGCAGCTGCTTAGAAAGGAATGCAGATTTCTTCTTGATGTGCTCTACTTTCTTTTGATATTAAGACAGTAAAACTATTTGATGAGAATGATTTTAATTTTAGTTGTTAGTATTTAATGTGACAGGGTAACTAGGTCTCCCACCCTAACCCATCCTTCCGCCCCTGATTATTTTGTCGGATTGATTTCCCTTGAGTCAGTGCTGTTCTATGTGTTTCCTGTTCAGTAGTTGCTCTTGAGGATTAGTTCTTTCACTCTCATCTTTCAATTTTATAAGAAAAGAGCAGATTTTTTTCAAAACTGGTATTTGCATGATTGAATTTCTTATAATAGTAGAAAAAGATATAGATGCCACCCAAAGTCTTGCTGTTAGAATTTTGCACTCTGACATTGATGCAATACTTTTAAAGAAAAAAACAGACTCAAATCAAAGATTACCATAGTCATTATAGGCAGTATAAAAAAGTTGTATATCAAAATGTAAACCATGCGGGTGCAGCTAGATGCTAATGAGTAGTATCTACAAAGGTTAAATATAAATACTCATAATTATAGCTTTCTTGTGACAAGATATTATTACTTTCTTTCTTATCCGCAAGACATAGCTCTAAAATAACAAACTGAAATGAAAGTACATTTATTCTGCAATCATAACGGAACTAGGAAATGTAAAAATATGGTATAGCATCTGAAACATTTTGAATATGTATTGCTACTGCCTGTAGACAAGATTAAAATTTTTCAACCAATGGCGTTGTGTATAATAGAACATTTGAATTTTAAAATTTTAAACTGGTGCTGAAAGAAAATATATATTTTTGTTTATGTCAAATTTATTACATCAACAATCACAGCAAAATCTTAAACAATGTCAACTAGTTCCAAGGTAAAATCTATAATAAGGTATTTTGAAGCAAGACTACCAGAAAAAATAGATTGTATTTAACAAAGATAAATTGAATTATAAATTATTTTTCCTGTGTTATAAACATAACTGTCAATAATAGACAGCTGTCAATAATAGACAGCTGCTCTTTAATGTACTTGTGGGTTTCAGTGTAGAATAGATATAATCAGCATGATAATGAAAATGAGGAATACTTATAGAATGTTAACTGAAAAAATGATGAAAATTGGATTTATTTTATGATTATAACCAATATAAACCATATACATATGCATATATACCACAATTTGAGGGCAACATTAAAAAGAAAAAAAACTTAAATTTATAATTATAAATTTGTTTTATTTATCTTGGATTTGTTTATTACTATAATTTTGATGAAATGAATTTATTCTGGAAAAATAATTTTGGTAGATCTTTTGAAGATATGAAAAGGCCAATCCTTTAAAATAGCACTCGTGAAAATTAGTCTAAAGATAGAATTGGGGGGTAATCTAGAGTAATTATGTTATGTTAATTATTTTGTATTTATTGACTAGAAATAGGGCAATTACAGTACAGGAATTTCTTTATGCATGATAATTTAATCAGTTTGGTACTGTATATTTTTTTCAGATAAGCATAATGTATTGAAAAAACAAATTGTCCCTAAAGTCTTCCCTCTTCTGAATTTTTAAGAAGAATAGTTTTCTTTATCTAAAAAGAATAAAAATAAATGAATATAAGTTCCTAGCATGGTATACAAGATCCTACAAGATCAATGCAACCTTTTTGAACTCTTGGCTATTCTTTTCTTTTTTCCTTGAAATATAGCCACACTCTGTTCTTTGAACTCTCCAAGTTTGGTCCTGCCTTAGGGCATCTGTACTTGCTTTACCTCTGCCAAGAGTGTTCCCCCAACCCACCAGATTCCTGCCTACCAGTCTCTCTCTTTTTATTCCAGTTACTATTTATACAACCACCTCTTAGAAAGCATTTCTCTAATTATCCCATATAAATTAATGATATCTGCATCCATAACTCTCTGTTACATTTTTATTCTTTATAAATGAGCATAGAGCTGCCTGATTTTTATGTGTATCTATGTATTCTATGCATATGTGTGTGTGTTTCCTAACTATCTCCTTAGGGATGTCAACATGGACATTTTCTGTCTTTTTGCTGCTTTATCCCAGAAGAGTATCTGATGCATATGCAGTACTCAATACATATTCAGTTGAATGAATTAATGAGTCAGTGAAGGCACACTTAAACATCCAGGGACCACCAAAACTGGCCCTTCTTTTATGCTCTCAGTCTCAATTATAAGGAGGCATAAGGAAGGGCCAAGGCTATTGAAATTACATACCACTTCCCTTGATGTTGACATTACAGTATCTTGCAAAAGCCCAGAGGTCCACTTCCCTTGATGTCAACATTACAGTATCTTGCAAAAGCCCAGAAGTAAATTGAGCTTTGAAATTTTTAATTCTGGAAAGCATGGTGAGATATTACAAGAACAGAAGTTTCAATGACCCTAAATGTCAGCCATCGTTGGATAGTCCTATTACAAGCCAACATACAACTGATTATAAATGCAAATATACACTTAAATCTAGTTATAAACATGAATATATATGTGTTGCAAATATCTATTCATAACTTAAATATAATGTCATTTCCATAGACATGTAATTTTATTCTGAGCTTTATATACTTAATAAAAATAAATTCAATCACTTATTCTTCGAAATTTGGAGTGTTTTTCTCATTTTTTTCCTAATTCACTACTGTGAAGCTGCTTTTTTCAGGAATTCTAATTGCAATAGCGAGAAATTCAACCCAAGTGGCCATCAGTATATGAGTGGATTAATAAAATGTAGTATATGTTTACCACAGAGTTCTACTCAAGAACAAAATCAATGATCATGTAGCAACTCTTGTATTGTCCTGGATACAGCTGGAGCCCATTCTACTAAGTGAAGTATCACAAGAATAGAAAAACCAGCACAACATGTACTCACCATGAAATTGGTATTAATTGATCAACACTTATGAGCATATATAGTAGCAACATTCATCGGGTGTTGGGCAGATGGGAAGCGGAAGAGGGGGTCAGTCTAAACACAATTAATGGGTGTGATGCACACCATCTGGGAGATGGACACACTTTAAGCTCTGCCTCGGGTGGGGCAAAGGCAATTACAGAATCTAAGTTTTTGTATCCCTGTAATATGCTGAAATAAAAAAAATAAAAACTAGGTTAAGATTGAGCAGTAAAACATTCATCAGGTCAGGACTAAAAAAAGGAGTGAGGGCAGCTGACTCTCTTCTTATTTTATCTCTCAATTTTATAATTTGTCTGATTCTTTGCAAACCTGCATGGCTTTCGTCTACAGGATGAGCACTGGGGTAAGACAAAGCCATAGACTAATCCAAATTTATGCCATTCCAACTTTGAGAATCAAAAGAGAGAGAAGGGAAAAGAGGAACATACACATTGCAGTTACACAATATATAAATATGATGAAAGACAATACTTGGTCCAGTTTAGATAAGTGCCTATTTCATGAAGCAATCGTTATCTAGAAGAAGGTCAGTAGCCACCCTTGTAGCTAGAGCTTATGCTGCTGTGTCTGATATCAAATGGAAAGTTTCAATAATGCATATAGGATGCCAGAGAATGAAGTAAAGTGATATAGTGTGCAGTAAAACTCATTCTAAGTGTCCTTATACTATCATTTTGTAAATTGTTATTTCTTTAGTATATACTAAGATTATAGTTTCCAAATGCCAATGTAATAAACTTATTTCAAGAACATGTAATATGCATCATTGTAGTTTTGATACTTAATATTACACTTGACTGCAATAAAATTATGCCCCTACTAAATTTACCTGGCACTTGCCTACCATTTAATTGAGCTGGGTACATGTGTGGGCAAGTTAAATAACTCTTATATGATTTTTACAAGTGAATATTAATATAAGAAAATTATAAGACAAAATGATCTTAATGAAGAATTAAAGAGAAGTTCATAAATAGGATATGGAAAATCTACTCTATATTAAAATATAGCATGTTTGAATGTTACCTTGTTTATACAACAAAGAGTTTCAGTAGTATTGATATGAGAAAATTCGTCTATAATTTGAATTTTAATGTTATAAAATGTTAAGAGTGTTAAGACTCACATCAAACATTTGATTTTTCACATACTACAAAACTTCATTACTAGGTGCTTAATATTTTCTGCAATATAAAAAATAATAATGGTAGAGAGAGTTTTACAGAGTGTATAGTCTGCTACAGAAGACAAAACAACGCAAGACATACAGACAAACAAAAGAAACTAAACTAAATGAAATGCATCCAACATGGAATGCCAAAAGGATAGCTAAAATCATGATAAGCAATGCTGGGTTTGCCATATTAAAAAGGAGATTTGTTTCCTTTACTAAGACAATGGTAGTATAAATGGAGAAAAATGATAATTGATGACTTTATTATGCATGTGCTAGCTCATTCTATGTGGTCAGTATTAGTCTGAAACCAAGAATAGATGAAGATATCACAGGAAAAGAAATCAATTTGGAATTGATGCAAATGAAAATAAAAATACTACCTATTAAAGTTTGAAAGATACATAAAAAAGAAGTTCTGAGAGAAATATTTTTAGCAACAGATGAACATATTAGAAAAGATCAAGTCTCAATCAATACTCAAAGATGATACTTCAAAATTCCATCAAAAGGAGAGTGAAATAAATCTGAAGTAAGAAGAAGAAAGGAAGTAAGTTCAGAAAGCCATACAATCAAAAATAGAAAAACAGTAAAGAAAATAAATGAACCCAAAATCTGGTTCCTTGAACAAATCAATAAAAAATCTATCAATATTTACCAAGAAATAAAAGGTACCCAAATTAATAATATCAGGAATAAGATAAGGGATGTAACTAAAGAACTTTCAAACATAAAAATTTCATTAAAAGAATTATACAAACCTTAAGCAATAATTTGATGATTTGGATTAACAGGACCAAATCCTTAAAAATCTCTAACACAACTCAATATAAAATAAATAATTTTAATTGCCCTGTAACTATTAAGTGAATTGAATTAATAACATATAATCTCCTGAAAAAGAAATCTCTAGGCCCAGATGGTTGTATTAGAAAATTTTATCAAACAATTGAAGAAAACTAACACAATTCTTCACAATTTCTCCCGGAAAATAGAAGCAGTGAGAAAGTCTTTGGCATGCATGGCTAGCCAAAAAATTTTAAGATGGACACTAAAAGTAAGAGGCATAAAAGTAAAAGTTGATCAATTGGATATTATTAAAATTAAAAAATTGTATTCTGCTAAACACTCTGTTAATGGGACGACAAGAAAAGACACAGACTGGGGGAATGTATCTACAAACCACATATCCAACAAAGAATTGGTATCTGGAATCTATTGGTATCTGGAACTTTCTCATAACCAAAGAGTTAAAAAAAATTCAATTAGAAAATGGGCAAAAGACATGAAGACATGTTTTATAAAATAAGATTTACAAATGCCAAATACACACCTAAAAAGATGTTCAACATCATTAGAGATATGTAAATTATAACCAAAATGCAGTATCACTACATATCTAGTAGAATGGCTAAAAATACATATGTATATATTAAAATATATATATATATATAACTATAATCACTCTATCTATCTATCTATATGTAATGACAACACTGATCACTCATATATTGCTGGTGAAACTCTAAATTTATACAGTTACTCTGGAAAAGTTTGGTCATTCTTTATAATATTATACATGCAACTACCATTATTATGCAATTAATTGCATTTGTTAGCATTACTCCAAGATAAGTAAAAAGCTATGCTGACAAAAAATCCTGTACAAAAATATTTATAGCAGCTTTAGTTGCTATAGTCAAAAGCTATAAATGTAAACAACCTTTAATTGTTGTATGGTTAAGCAAACTGTGGTACATCTGTACCATGGAATACTACTGTACAATAAAATTAACAAATTATTGATACAAACAATATCAATATTGTAAATGTATCTTCAAAACTTACTCTGAGGGCCTGGAAGTGACTCACACCTGTAAGCGTAGCACTCTGGGAGACTGAGGTAAAAGGATCACTTGAGCTCAGGAGTTCAGAGACCAGCCTGAGCAAGAGCAAGACCCCATCTCTACTAAAAATAGAAAAACATATCCAGGCATGGTGGCACATGCCTGTAGTCCCACCTACTCAGGAAGCTGAGGCAGAGATTGCTTGAGTCCAAGAGTTTGAGGTTGCTGTAAGCCAGGCGGATGCCACAGCACTTGCCCAGGTGACAAAGAGTAAAGTTCACATATTATATGAATCCATTTATATTATATAGTTGAAATGACAAAATTCTTAAAATGAATAATGAATTAGTGGTTAGGAATTATGATGGCTGTGTAGGCAGGAGGGAAATTGTGGCTATAATGGGACAACAAGAGGTTTCCGTGTGGTGTTGAAAATATTCTTTATTGTGACTATATCAATGCCATTATCCTGGTTGTAATACTGTACAATAGTTTTGCAAGGTATTTCTGTTGGGTAAAACTAAGTAAAGAGTTACATAATATCTCTCAATATTATTTTCTATATCTGCCTGGGAATTTACAATTATCTCAAAACAAAGCTTAATTAAAGAAATGAATAAAACAAGTTGGGATAAAAGTAACTATTTGGGAAAAGTTTAATAAAAATAATCAGGCATAGTAATTATTATATTCAATATAAATTTAGAGATACCTATAGGAAATGTCCTTATGCTAATCAATATTATGACTATATAATAAGTATAAAATGTTATTTGTGAGTACAATTTATCTTTAAATTATAAGACAAAACAATATTTTGTGTAAAAATAATAATGTCATATGGCAGTTACATGAAAATTTTTTTCAGAAAAATGCACATTTTGCATAAAAGAGGCTGAATTTAATGTTTATCAAACATGTTCATGGGGAAATAGTTCGTTTTTTTAGTAGAGGGAATGATGAATTATTTGAGATCAGTAACTCAAAAGAGAAACATAATGATTCCCAAATACACTTATGGTACGAATTCTACAAAGTAGTTATCATTTTAAATTATAAAACCTAGAATGGATATATAAAAATACTCTTAATTTTCTAAAATGCACAAAATTGTTAACAGAGAGAAATAAATTTATTTTATTATCTAACATTAATAAGTACTCTTATATAATAGCAATGAAAACTTTAAGTGCTAATGAGTATTAACAAGACTTGCACTGCTGCCAACAATACCACTTAGAAAACATTTACCCTCTACTATCAGTTGATGGGAAGGCTATAAAACATTTTGAACTCAGTCTGCTCTTCTGACTCAAGGGTGGAAAAGGATCCAATCTTTACTGGTAATTAGAATCATATCTTTAACCAAAGAAGTTAGAAGGAATCCACTTCAATGTAAATGCATTCCAAATAATACACTTCAGTTATATATTTAAATTAGATAATATTACATTAAAGATGAGGGACTAATTAAATATTAAGCCCTAGGCTCCCTTGCATTACTTACTGGTACCGAATAGCTGGAAAATCACTGAAAATAGCTCTCCAGAGCAGAGTAGCTGCAAGAGCTGTATCAGCTATGGGTGAATCTTCATTTTCTCTAAAGTTTTCTGCAAACAGTGACTGTGCTAGCACAATTCTCCAATTCTATATTTACATAACCTGCTGGATAGATCATGTGTGCCACATTATATTCTTTCTTTAGAGTTTGAGAATTCTATCTCTTGTGTGTTTACTTTGGGGACTTGTTTTGGGGGGAAAATCAGCTAGAGTTAAACTTTAATCATAACCTGAGAAGCGTTGACCCATTAACTTCTAGCTTCAAATACCATCCTAATATTCCCCTCATAAGGACTTCTACATTGATTCAGGCAAAAGTGCCAACAGTTTTACCCACTATTTCTTAGATACCATTAGTGCATGCATCATCAGAGTGAAAAAGACAAATAACCTGTTAATATAATGTGACTATAGTTTTATCCTTACAGGCTCTTAGAAAGATTCTGAGGGACCGATATGGTCCCAGAGACCACACTGAGAATTGCTATCATAGAGAAAATAGCCATTCGTCAGGTAATAACTGCATAGCAAGTACAAGCTTTTGTATTGCACTGAAAAATTCCAGTAAAGATCTGGAACAACAGATGCAATCGAGAGTTGTCATTGATTAAACTTCTTACAATAATTTATCATCTTCAATATCCACCTATGTTCAAATTGTAAAATCTATTCAGGGAAGTGATAGAATATGCATTATGCTACTGAAGCATTTTTCAACATTGTCATGGTAGTACAAACTTTGTGTTACTCATGATTGTGGAATTGTTTTCATGTCATTCTTTTGGTAGGGGAGATGTTCCAAGGACCCTGGCTTGCGAAATTTGCCACCATATTTTTAACCCTGTGGATCTGAAAGCCATTGTGGGCATTTGTTTAGACCTAGATCCTATTGTATCTATTGCAGGGTACATATTATCTAAAATTAGTGATATATCCATAAGCTTCCATTCTGAATAGTGAACCAAAATTTATTCTGAGTTGTCAGTAATTAATTTTTGTTCAGTTTACAATGTGAAATAATTCAAAATATTTGGCATTTCCTTTGCTAGTATGATTAACCTATTATTGTCCATTGGACAGAAAAATACTGTCCAAAATGAGAAAAATCCTTATGATACATTTCCTACTCTTTGATTTTGTGTTTATTTCCCCTAGACATATAATTAGAGCCATATCTCAGCATGCACTATTTACATAGTCCAACCTAAAATGCATGACACATAATTAAAGAATTTTGTAATTTATATCAACCAAAATTTAGAGAATATATAATAGGAATGAGTTCTTAGTACAATAAAACAAATGAGCAAAAATGGTTTTAGATGTGCCAATAAATATATTGTGCACAGACATTTATTGAGTTGAATGTGATAGCTAAAATAAAACTGATATTGTTCTTATAATTTTCCCATATGGGCACCAAAATGATGCAAACTAAAGTGATTTTTGAGATTATATAAAATCCTGGAATAATATATAGATACTTATGTGAAGTTAGGGTTCCTGGAATGGATTTATTTTGTGAAATATTATCACTAAACTCCTTAAGTATGTTTTCTCATATTATTCCAGAAGACATCTTTCATCAAGGTTTAAGAAAAATATTGATTTTGAGAGAACCTACACCTGAGAATAGTATTTAGTTGATTTTTTTTTCTGAAGGTGGGGATGCTAGAGTGAGGTGTAATAGTTGAAATGATCTCTCTTTTTTATGATAAGGGTGTTATTCCAGCATATTAGCATTCAGGTAGAAGGGTTAACAGTAAAGAGATAGAGTAAGAATAATTTGTGTAATAGACAGCAAATCTACCTGCCAATTAGGAAATTAGAACATCTAGAGAGAGAATAAATCAGCTTCAACAGACAAGTAAGACTCTGATGGTTTGGATTATTCATGTCCTTACAATTCTGTCATATGAAACTTTTTGAATTCTCAGGTTCTCAAATTTTCTTAAGAAATTTCTAGCACTTTGTGAAATTCTTCTGAAATTACAAATTGTCATTCTGAAGGATCAAACCTCGTATTTGCTTTTGGGTACTACAGCTTAGCAACACAAAAGAAAAACTTTTAGCATGTTCACCCAAAGTCCAGCTTCTCAATCCCTGCTTTAAACTAGAGAATTTATAGATTTGGTCTTGCAGTTCTCATTTTTTCACAGTGCTTATCAAAATCTGATGCAAACACTTCAATCCACTGTCCTTACATTCTTCACTTCCTTCATAATGTTTATGGCAATGGCTGATGAGTCCCCCAAGCCTTGTTTTCAATTGCATTTCACTTAGGATGGCAGCAACCAATTATTTAATTAACTGTTTTGACATTGAATGATTTAGGCTACTAAAGTCTCATCTCTGATTATTTTCTACTGAGTATTTTCTCTTGCAACTTCCATCAGATTCAGCTCCTAAAAGACCAGGTAATCAGTTTGTGATCCTGTATTTTATCTGCCACTCACTTCTGATATCAATTTCTATATGTGTCTAGATTATTGGTTACACAAATAAGAAACTGTATAACTAATTAAGCACAGAAAGAATGTAATGGATGGATGTTTTTATAGCTTAAAAGAATAAATGGGGATGCTGGACTATGAAGCTTGGACCAGTAGCTGAAACCAAAGGAAGCAAGAAAATCAGAGCATGGCCAATGTTCAACCATGGACGCAACCCACTTAGAATACTGCTCTGGAAGTGAGATTTCTCCATGAAAGGTGGTTAAAAATCTGTCTAGCCAAAAATGGTTAAATGAACATGATAAGCCTAAATCAGAACAAAAGTTCTCCAAAAGAACTGAAATAGTTAAAATAAAATTGTAAGTGTATCTGTGTTTCAAAAACTGGGTGCCTGCGGGTCTCTATTTTTAAACACTTAAGAATTCTTGTCTTTAAATATTATAATAAAATGATATTAAAGCTCTCTAGTAGGGGTAGTTCTTTGACAAAACGAAATTCCTGTCCATTCCTGAGACTTAAATTCCTTTTGAACTTGAGTGCTTTGTTGATAAGTAGAAAGGTAGAACTTTATTAAAAGGATAAGAAATTATGTCTTATGTATTAGAGAATATTCTCTACCAAATATACCATTACTAATCATTCAGTGAAGAAAATACAATTTTATCATTTACAATCTTCTAGGCAATGTGCTATCACCTGGTATTATAGCTGTGAACAATGCAATATCTTATTTCCGTCAAAAAGTTCAAGATGGATATGTATCTTTTATAAACTATAACTGGATGAAACGTATCTATTAAGAAATTTCAATGGCAAGAAAACTAGATGATTCCTCTTTTGCGTATCTAAAAATTGCATGTGCATGTGAAAATTTACAAATCAAACTTGGAGAGATATATTCAACAAAATGTTAAAAGTAATCTCATCATGATAAAATGTGCCAAAGCTCTTATCAACAAATCTTATACATATTGCCCCAACTAAGAATTATCTGGTTATAGTTTAGCATTCTAATCACTATATATGTACCATGAGATACCGTCTAAACCTATTAATAAGTGTAAGATATATTAATTGCTTATTAATTTTTGTTATGAGTGTCATAAATTATTAGTATTTACATTATAATTTTATTTAAATTTGGTAATATTTTTGTAAAGTAGTTAACTTATTTTCATAGGTAATCTATTTATTTTACATTTATTTGACAAGCTAGACTTAAAAATGAATTATTTATTATTTCATCAATTTCCTAAAATTTTTTATTTAGCATGGGGATATTTTTACAAAGATTAATCACAAAGAGCAGCTGTGCTAGACATTTGTATGGATGATATTAGCATCTTATTCACTTTCTTCCAGAAATAGCATATTTAAATTTCCTGATTATTTTAAAATTCTGTTACTATTATATTCCTATAAAGTCATCCCAAACATTGAAATATTTATATTTTTTACCCTAATAGTATAGCTTGATAATACTTTCAAAGTTAGGATTTACTTATTTCAAATCTTCCTTCTTTTCTGTAAAAAGTTTTGTTTTACTATCTCAAATGTTTCTCAATTTTTATGTGCAACTTCTACAATCAGATGCACAGTATATTTACTATTCTACACTATTTATCAATTAATATTAAATTAAAAAGACTTGCTCTCAGTAAAGAATAAAATAATTTGACTTTTAAATCATAGCCCATGTGTACAAATGAACATATTGAATAATTCCTTTATGCAGTCCATGTTAGGGAATATAACTTGACCCCTTCTGATATGCTTAAGAGAGATCTTTTAGGGAGATGGTTTCTACTGCAAATAATGAACGTATAAGTTTGTAAAGTTTTAGTAGAAAAATTGACTTTTAACAACTGTATTTAATGTATTTTTATAAAGTTGGGGGCACTTTGTCAGTGATTGCTGCTGCTTTTCTAGTATATGACTCCTGTGGATAATTGTTCAGTGTGCTTAGCCCCATGTCAGATCACAAGCTGGCAGCTTCATTTTTAACCACTGAAAATAAAACGATTTGTAATAAAAGATCACTTAATGTGAAACTCATTTAGGCAAATTTATATGAAGCAATTTGTGACCTATCTGTTTTTAAAGAATTGAAGCATATTCTCAGCTTGAGGGCTAAAAAAAATCAGCCAAGGGCTGAATTTGATACGAAGACAATAGTTTGCTCACCCCTCACCAGGATTATAAAATCCTTGAAGATAGAGATTTTGTCTTTCTCAATCATCCTTGCATCTCTTTCTCTTTGGTTTAAAAGTAGCAGGTAAAGTGATACTGTGGTTTCTTTCTGGCTGCTCCAAACTGCTACTTCTTACATCTAGAGCCATGCTAGAATGTGCAAATAGTTTACCAACATATAAAGTAATTTTAATCCAAAAACAGTGAATGATTTTATGGTCATGTTAGGACTAAAGGATGCTTATGAAGAACATAGAGCATAATAATACAAGCTATGAAGTAAGACAGTATAAATCTGAATACTTTGAACACTTAATAATTCTAAAGTATTGCACATATTATTTAACTTTCTTTTGGTTCAGGAATATAAATAGTAAAGAATTCGGGTTTGTGCATATGGCTGTATGTGATATGCCCTCAGAAGAAGGTCTTCAAAATGTAACCTGAACAACATTGTAAAGAATTCTTGATACATAACCCATATCATGAAGTTACATGACTTAAATGAGATGTTCAATATGAAATAATTAGGATATTCTTTGCACCATCATATGAACTGTATAAATAGTAATTGGTACTTTGTGGAAAAGTACATGCATAGTTTAAGGTCTTTGGGGGACTTGTGTTCTACAAAAATATATCTTAGGTTCATTTTTTTGTTTATGTAACAATAGTTTTCATGCAAAATTTTATAATGCTCAAGATGCAAACAAAACCTTTGAAGAGGTTTTGAAGAGAAACAAAACCTCTTCAAAAAACATATATGAAGAGGTTTTACAGATACAGTTGACCTGAATAGAGGTAAATAATTTGAAATTATATTTTATCTAAAATATATGAAATGTTTTAGAAACTAAAATTCTTAAAGTCTAAAATATCTCTGGGCAGTGAATAATGAGAAAAACTACTATTTTATGAATGCCTAGTACATTCTAAGGCATTTGCTACAAACTCAAGAATGCCACAGACAGGCAGTGTGTGGTAATGCTTAAGAGCATGAAATCTGAGGGGAGAAGAGGGAATGGGTATATACATACATAGTGAGTGTGATGCACACCGTCTGGGGAATGGACACGCTTGAAGCTCTGCCTCGAGGGGGGAGGGGAGACAAGGGCAATGTATATAACCTTAACAATTGTACCCCCATAACATTCTGAAATAAAAAATAAATAAATAAAAAATTTTTTAAAAAGAGCATGAAATCTGGAGTCAGACTGCATGGGTGAAACCTGGCATGAATTCTTCTGTAGATTCTATTAATATATTAGGAATGGGATTGGATTGGGAAATTGCCTAAACTTTCTGTGCCTCATTTTCCTCATCTGTTAAATGGGGATAATGATAGTACCTATCATATGAGTCTAGGTGCAGATGTTAAAAATTCATTTATGAAAAACCTATAGAACAGTACCGGACAATCATTGAAAGCTAAGAAACATTAGATATTACTAAAGGGTCTATAACAATTTAATAATTTTATTAGAAATGCTTTTAAGATATACTGAGAGACAGCTAGAAGAAGGTAATGTATTTAGTAAGTAGAAAACCTACATTCGAACTCATTTATTTAGCTACTTCAAGATCCTCATCTACAAAGTAATCTTAATATCCACATTTGGCACAATATGAGCATGACAAGACAATTAAGGTGGTGAAGTACTATACATTGTAAAAAAAATTATAAATCTATCATAACTTTCAAAAAAAGGAAAAGGCAAAATTCTTCTATAGAAAAATACCAGTTAAAATGCAAGAGAAAAATAATTATAAGAAATCATTATTTTAAAAGTCAGTGTGATAATTGATTCAAGCAAAGTATAGCATAGATTCTAAGACAACTGTAGGAAAGATTGTTGAAAAGTGGATATTCATATTGTCTTAAAGTATCAACACTTTTATTACTAATGTTATAAAAAGGAAAATACACTTTTTCAACATGCTTTAACCTAGTTTATAAAACTTGAAATGATGTGTTTCCTAATGTGATGCAATGAGATGTAAACAGCAACACAAATAAAACATATACAACATCATCTCTGTACTGTTCTTACTAAAAAAATGTGTAACTTGACACAAATCCCATGGAAATAACACACATATTCATAATGTGGAATATACTATAATATACTATTAACATCAAAACAAGCAAAAATATATGGGCAATTCTTAATTAAACAGACCAAAGTATTATAACAATTTCAGCAATTCAGTAGCTGTAATTGAATCCTGACATTACAAAAAACAATAGTAGAAGATATTTTGGAAAGAGTTGGAGATAGTTGAATATGTACTATATATTAGATATTTTCTGATATTATTGTTAATTTTAATATAATGATACTGTGTTTATGTGGGAGAATGGTCTTATTCTTATGATATATTTCTCTCTCTCTCTCTCTATATATATATATATATTTGAAGTGGAAATTTTGTCCTTTTTGAAATTAGCAAATTTTAGTGTGTTCCTTATTTTCCAGCTTTTAATTTGAAAATTTCAATTTTACTGATATATACTATAAAAATTTCTATTAAAACTTTTACCTAGATTATCCAATTTAAGTATTTGGTTTTAGTTCTTTTTCATATAAATGTATTTATTTATGTACAAATAAAATAATATATATTCCTATGACATACACACAGTATGAACCTGGAGCCATCTTGTAGTACCAGAAAGTGAAGAGGTGCTCCAAACACACACACACACACACACACACACACACACACACACACACACACACATACACTAATGGTAGTATCATGGGTCCCAAAGCCAAACATGGAAAATGACATTAGAAACCAAAATCTGGGATCTAGTTGTTCTCATTGCTACTACAGGGAGAACTATGAAACACTGAAGAAGGAAATAGCAGAGGATGTAAATAGGTAGAAGAATATATCGTGCTCATGGGTCAGCATAATCACCATTGTTAAAATGTCTAACTACCCAAAGTGACCTACAGAGTCAATGCAATTGCTACTAAAATACCATCATCATTTTTCACAGATATAGAAAAAATAATTTTACCCTTCATATGGAACCAGAGAAGACCCTGTATAGCAAAATCAATCCTAGGCAATAAAAACAAAATAGGAGGTATCAATTTATCAGACTTCAAACTATACTACAAGGCTATAGTAATTAAAACAGCTTAGGACTGGTACAAGAACAGGGACATTGACCAGTGGAACAGAATAGAGAACCCAGATATAAACCCATCCTCATATAGCCAACTAATATTTGACAAAGCAGACAAAACATACACTGGGGAAACGAATCCTTATTCAATAAATGATGTGGGAAAACTGGATAGCCACATGTAGAAGACTGAAACAAGACCCACACCTTTCATCTCTCACAAAAATCAACTCACGCTGGGTAACAGACTTGAACCTTAGGTGTGAAACTATTAGAATTCTAGAGGAAAACGTTGGAAATACTCTTCTAGACATTGGCCTATGCAAAGAATTTATGAAGAAGACCCCAAAGACAATCACAACAGCAACAAAAATAAACAAATGGGACTTGATCAAATTAAAAACCTTCTGCACAGCCAAAGAAACTGTCATGAAAGCAAACAGACAACCCACAGAATGGGAGAGAATTTTCACAAGCTACATATCCGATAAAAGGCTGATAACTAGAATTTATTTAGAACTCAGGAAAATCAGCAAGGAAAAATCAAACAACCCTATCAAAAAGTAGGCAAAGGACATGAACAGAAACTTTTCAAAAGAAGACAGAATAATGGCCAACAAACATGCAAAAATGCTCAAGATCTCTAACCAACAGGGAAATGCAAATCAAAACTGCAATGAGATATTACTTATTTCCAGTAAGAATGGCCTTTCTCAAGAAGTCCCCAAACAACAAATGCTGGCGTGGATGTGGAGAGATGAGAACACTCCTACACTGCTGGTGGAACTGCAAACTGGTTCAGTCTCTGTGGAAAGCAATATGGAGATACTTTAAAGCAATACAAGTATATCTACCATGTGATCCAGGAATTCCACTACTGGGCATCTACCCAAAAGATCAAATGACACTCTACAAGAGAGACACCTGCACTTGAATGTTTATAGCAGCAGAGTTCACAATTGCAAAGTTGTGGAAACAACCCAGGTGCCCATCAATACATGAGTGGATTAATAAAATGTGGTATATATATATACCATAGAATACTATTCAGCTTTAAGAAAATATATAGCACACTGCTTGTATTTTCCTGGATAGAGCTGGAATCCATTCTACTAAGTGAAGTATCTCAAGAATGAAAAAACAAGCACCACATGTACTCACCAGCAAATTAGTATTAACGGATCAACACCTCAGTGGACGTATAGGAATAACATTTATCGGGTGTCAGGCGGGTAGGAGAGGGAAGGAGGGGATGGGTATATACAAACATAATGAGTGAGGTGTGCAACATTTGGGGGATGGTCACACTTGAAGCTCTGACTCGAGGGGAAGGCATGGACAATACATGTACCCTTAACATTTGTACCACCATAATATGCTAAATAAAAAAAAAGTAAAAAAAAAAAAGTGCCCTGTTAATATAATAAAACAAAGAAATACATGTTTCTATGCTTAACCTTGTATATACATATCTCTGTAAATAGTTTTGTAAGTTTCTCTCAATATATATATTAAGTAAAACATAAATTCATGCTGACGTCTCCAAATGTAATCCAGTGGCTCGTTCTAGCTTCTTCTTTTGAGTGCCTATAACTTCCCACCCAGCTAACAGTGAGAAAGCTGACTCTGTCCACCATCCATGAATTTAAGTGTTCATTTCTCATATACATATATAGTGGTTTCAGAATTGACCCATACCACTATGAGAACAACTTTATAAACTAGAGTGCAGTGCTTATGCATAGTTCTTTGGCATTTATTCTTATTGTCTCCATTCCTTATCAAAGTTACTCAAGTTGACACCATAACCCCTTCAGTGAGGTTGTTTCATTCATTTGCAATAATTAGATTATTTTGTCACAGTCTGCATTCTATCCTGGGATCCAAGATCCTAAATGACTTTTAAAAAAATTGTGTACATTAAAACCTAGACATTTTGTTGTATGGTTCTGAGTTTTGACAAATGCAGTGTCAGAAGTCCACAAATAGTGTCATAATAGAAGAGTGTCACAATCCTAAAAAATATCTTTTGCACTTCATGTTTGACTCTCCCCTTCTTAAGCCACTTGCAACCACCGATATGTTTACTGTCTCTATAGAATTGCCTTTTATAGAATGACATACGAATGGAATTAAATAGTTTGTAGCCTTTCAGACTGACTTGTTTATCTCTTAGCAATATTCAGTTGTTTCATTTGTTTTAAAATAGCTTAAAGCTCCTTACTTTTTATCATTGAAGATTATTTCAGTGTATGGGTTTGTGAAGTCCATTCATCTGTTCACCTGTTTAAGGTTTTCTTGTTTTCTTCTAGTTTGGGGTGATTATAAATAAAGCTGCTATAAACTTTTTCTGTAGGATTCGTGTAGCATAAGCTTTGCAATCATTCAAGTAAATACTCAGGAGTTTTCTAGATTGTTTAAGACTATGTTTAGCTCTGTGAGAAACTGACAAATCGTTTTCTAGAATGACTATCATTTTACATTCTCACCAGCAATGAATAAAAGTGCCTGTGGCTCTGCTTCCTTGATAATAATCACTATCATCAGTTTTATATATTTTGTTTGCTTTTGTTTAGCCTTTCTTTTAGGTGTGTAGTAGTTTCTCATTGTTTTAATTTACATTTTCCAGTAACAATTGATGATTAGTATATTTTTATATGCTTATCTGATATGTGATATCTTTCTTGATGGTGAGGTTTCTGTTGAGAATGTTTCACATTGTTTAATTCCAGATATGTAACTTGGAAATATGTTCAAACAGTCATGCCTTGTATGATTCTCTTAAGAATGTAATTCACACAGCAACCTTTAATTAAAAATACTTCTACTCAATAATATTTGTATCTTTCATGACAATCTTTTTGGTGTTATATTAAAAACTTACCAACACATGCAAGGTCATATGTATTTATCTTCTTATACGTCATCATCTAGAGGTGTTATAGTTTTACGTTTTGTATTTGGAGCAATAATCCATTTTGATGTCATTTTTGTGTTCAATGAAATATTTGTGTCTAGATTCATCTTTTTGCATATGGATATCCAATTACTACAGCACTGCTTACTGAAAAAGACTACCCCTTTTCTACTGCCTCTGTGCCTTGGTCAATTATCTGTTGAATTTATCTGTGTGGGCCTATTTCTATGCTCTCTGTTTCAAATTTTTTGATCCATGTATTGATTATTTCACCAATATCACACTTCCTTGATTATAATAGCTTTAGGGTCAGTCTTGAATGTGGGTCTTTTAAGTCCTCTGAGTTTGTTCTTTTTCAATGTTCTAGGTATTTTTCATTAACATATAAATTTTCAATATCTACAACATAGCCTTCAGCAATTTTGACTGAATTTGCATTGAATTTATAAATCAAGTTATGAAAAATTAGCATCTCAATGACATTATATCTTCTAATCCATGAATGTGGAATAGTTTTTCATTTAATTACCTCCTTTGATTAATCAGTGTTTTTCAATTTCCATATATAGATCTGTTATATATTTCATTACTTATACATAATTAATTTTAATGTGTTATTATAAATGATATAGAATATTAATATCAAATTCCAATTACTCATTGTTGGTATGTGACTTTTATACATGTATCCTGTGGCCTTGTTACATACTTGCTTATGAGTTACAGAAATTTTTCCTGGATTGTTTAGAGATTTCTATTTAGAAAATCATGTTACCTATTAATATTAATAAATACTTAAGAAACTAATGGGAACTCTCAGTTCCATATTAAATATGAATCATGAGTGAGGACATCTTTCCTTTTTCCTGATATTCAGATGAAAATATTCAGTCATTCTCAATTAAGGATGATGTTAGATGTATGTGTCTCAAATATTGCCTTTATTAGGTTAAGGAAGTTCCCTCTTTTCTTCCTATTGATATTTTATCATGAACAGTGTCTATTTTCTTGAAAGATTTTTATGCATCTATTGATTTTTTTATATAATCTTCTGTATGTTCACATGAGGATATACATTGATTCATTTACAAATTTTAAACCAGTGTTGCCTTCATGAAATGAGGCCCAAACTTTTAAATGATGTATTTTTTTGACCTTGCTAAATTTGATCTGCTTATATTTTGTTAAGAATTTTTAAATACATATTTATGAGAGATATAGATGTGTACATTTATTTTCTTATAATACATTTATTTTGTTTAGTATAAGGAAAATACGGGCCTCACTGAATCAAACAGAACAGAACAAACATACTTCTGCTCCTATTTTTGCAAAAAGATTATGGGGAACTGTTATATCATCCTTAATTGTTTGGTAGAATCACCAGAAAATTATCCAAATTTGTGCTTTATTTTGAAGAAGGTTATTCATTATTTTAATTATTGATTCAATTTTATTTTTTTCTTGTCTATTTTTCTTTTATGCACACAAAAAAGAAGGAAGGATTCAATTTCTTTAATGTATACAGGCAAATTCTGTTTGTTTCTTCTTGTGTTAATTAGGTAGTTTGTAACTTTCAAAAAATTAGGCCATTTCATGTATGTTATAACATTTCTGAACATAGAGCTGTTTTTACCATTCCTTTAGGGTCATTTTAATATCCATGAGATCAGTAGTGATGATACCTCCATTATTTTTTATATAAGTAATTTCTATCTTATTTTTTTCTTGGTTAGTGTGGCAACAAGTTTATTCATTTTTTTGGATCTTTTGAAAATATCAGCTTTTGGTTAAAAGGATTTTCACTATTTTTTTCCTGTTTTCAAATTTAGATTTCTGCTGCAATTGCTATTATTTGTTCAAGTATCCTGACACATAAAATTTGGTTATTGATTTAAGATGTTTCTTCTTATCTAATATATACATTTAATACTATAATTTTCATCTCAGCACTGCTTTCTTACCAGCCAACAAATTTTGATAAGTTATATTTTCTTCTTCATTTATATATATATATGTATATATTTGTGTATGCGTGTATTTATCTTTAGATATATTTCTTAACCCATTAATTGTTTAGAAGTGTGTTATTCATTTCCAGATTTTTGTGGATTTTTCCAGCTTTGTGTTATTGATTTCTGGGTTAATTTTTGTTTTAGAATATGTATCATATGACTTTTATTCTTCTAAATTACTTTAGATGTATTTAATAGCTTAGGTCTTTTATTTTGTGATTAGTCTCTATGAGCTTGAAAAGAATGTGTATTCTTCTGTTGTTGGATGGAGTATCCCTAAATGTCAATGACACCGTGTTGATTCAAAGTGCTATTAATATTTTCTATGTAGTAATAATTACAAATTTTCTGCCTGTTTGTTATATCAATTACTCACAGAAGGGTGTTGAAATCTCAAACTATCATAATTATTTCTCCATTTCTCCATTAAGTTCTATCAGATTTTGCTTCATATATTTTGAAGCACTCTTTTTTAAAAAGATGTATAGATAACTTGAATTGTTATGTCTTCTTAGAGACTTGACCCCTTTATGCTCTCATTTATCCTTGATTAAGTTCATTTTCTATTTTAAAATTTTCTAAATGATGTTTTCATTTCTACAAATTCCTTTGTTAACATCTCTATCTTTAGTAAATGTTTCAGTCATGCTCTGAATAATATTTTTTGTTTCATTGTGGTGCTGATCCCATTGATCCCATTGAGCTTACTTGTGATCCATATTTTTAAATGCATATCTGACATTTCAAAATTTCCTTTTGGTTGAAGTCCATTGCTAGACAGCTAGTGGGATCCTTTGCGGGTGTCCAAAGAGCCTATTTTTTCATACTATCAGAGTTTTTATGGTAGTTCCTATTCATCTGGAACCTTTTTCGTCAGCTCAAAACAGATCGCTTTGCAGTTCACCTGTTTTTCTCTGCCAGAAACTCTTTTTCTCAGCTTTTTGGCTTATGCAGGTAGGTACCCATTATGGTGTTGCTGGCAATTTGAGTTGGGTGGATTTCACCCCTCAGAGAGTGTTCAGATACCAGTGTTCAAGGACTAGGTTCAGTGATTTCCAGTTCCCTGGTCCCCAGATGGCATGCTTGAGTTTTGACCAGACTGACATCAAGCTGGCAAACTTACCCTCAAGTCACCATGATTTCACATTCTGTTTGTGATAGTGAGGGGTGAGGTATTCTACTGCTTTGGGTATGCTCATGCAGGAGAAAGGTATACTGTAAGCCTGTGACAGAATAGGGTGTCCTCTTGATGAGATTGTTGGCAGCAAGCAGCTGTGGGGTGCACAAGCTGCTCACACCTTCCTTTCTTGGCGTGACAAGTGACTTGGGTCTCTGTCCTCTGGGGACACAAAAGTGTCCAGCTTCCATTCTGACTGAGCTGAAGCAGAGGTTGTGGGCAGCTCAACTTGCTGTGTGATGAGCTATCAGACTGTCTGTGGACCGTGGATGAAATTTTCCAATGGGGGAGATGTGGTTGTGCCAGGGCTGGTAGGTTCCTCCCAGGAGGGACAGACTGCTCAGAGAGAGGATTGCTATCCCCACCCTCCCTCAGAAGAGGCAGTATCTTTTGTGCTTAGAGCATATGAAAGTTATTGCTGTGCCTTTTTAGAATGAAGTTAGCCCCAAGCTCCATGCCATACTGGGTGTATAGGTGCTCTGTCAGAGGTGTGGAGGCTGCTCCCAGTTCCCTCACTTAAGTGTCCCCTGTAGAACCGTCACCTTCCTGAGCAGAAACAACCATGGCTGCCTTAGCAGTAGAGGGCAGTGGAGAGGAGGAAAAGTGTCCACATGGTGGGGATGTGGTGCCCTAGTTTCCTGTTTTCTAAGGGCCCTTCTGGCATTGTGCACCTTCTTCTTGGCTGGAATTGCCCTTCGCTGAAAGCCCAAGCACCAGGAGACCCACGGTTACACTGGCCCCCCAAGTCTGCTGTGGTCCGAGTGGGTGCTTGGGAAATTGGCTATGGATCCAGGATGCATACGCTACCTGTGTCTAGCTGGATATCTTGATCTCTCAGAAAGAACCCTTAAATGGCAATTTTGAAGAATTACTTGGGGCTGAATGTAAACTAAAATGAGAGTAAGAAACTTGATACATCAGGATGCCCACAACACTTTTGTGGGCATTGCCATGAGGAAAACCATGAGGCGAAGAGTCAGAAAACATCCTTATGGTTCTGGTAGGGGAAAAAAAGAGAATTAATCATCGTGAAATATGCTCATGGTGTTACTCCTAATAAAGGTCTACTCTCTAGAGGAAAATACTTTAGCAGAATCTAATCTAACATGGAGGGAAAGCATTTCACTGACTACAGCCCCCTTTGGCCTTCCTCTCTTACATCAAAAGTGAGAAAAGCTAAGAAATACTCTGGAGGTCACTGCTATAAGGTTATAGTATGCTTCTCTTCAGCCACATCTTACTACAAACAAGTAAAGCTTCAGTATAATAACAGTGGATTATAGTGAAAAGAACTTCAAGAGAAAAACTCTTAAAAGAAGTACTTGTTGATGCTCAAAGGCAACACAATAGACAATAAGGGCATAGCATTATGCCATTAAATATAAAATGTCAGATTTCAGATCAAAAGTGTAGTTTATTGTATGACAAACAAGAAACAGTACAACTAGTCAAAGTATGCACCTACACTATCAACACAATTTTGTCATTTAATGGTAAATTTTTTATGCCAGCAGTGAAGAAACCTGGAGAGTGAGTGGCAATGAAATGGCAAAAGGTGTTTTCCTCAGCTTGTGGAGAATTGAATATTTTTCCTTGTAAGAAGTGGTCCAAAGCCTGGAAGAAGTGGTAGTCAGTTGGTGTAAGGTCTGGTGAATATGATGAATGACAGAGAGTTTCCAAATCTAACTGCTATAGTTTGAGCAGCATTGTTTGTGCAACAAGTGGGTGAGTGTTGTCTTGCAAGAGGATCAACCTGTCTCTATTGACCAATCTCAGTTGCTTAATCACCAGCATCCTCATCGTTTCATCCAACTGGTTGTAGTAAGCATACACTGTAAATCAACTGACCAGGTTTCATGAAGTTGTGGATAATACCAGCACTGCACCAATAAACAGATACCATTAGCTTTTTTTGGATGAATATTTGGTTTTGGACAGTGCTTTGGAACTTCATCGTTATCCAACCATTGTGCTGAAGGCTTGCAATTGTCAAAAAGAATTCATGTGTCAAAAAGAATACATTTCCTCACATATAACAAAATGGTGTAGAAATGGTTTGCCTTTATGTTGTGACAGCAAAGAAAGGTAAGCTTGGAGACAATTTCTCTTCTAACACTCATTTAATTCAGGAGGAACCCATCTACACAGCTTGTTTACCTTGCCCTCTTGTTTCAAATGGTCCAATATTGTTGGAAAAGTAACATCAAACCTTGCTGCTAATTCATGCATAGGTTGAGATGGATTCACTTCCACTACAGCTTTCAGCTCATCATTATCCACCATGGTCTCAGATCACCCACATGACTCATTTTCAAGATTAACTCTCCAAATGGAACTTCTCAGACTGTAGATGTACTTTGTGTTCATTAGCCACATCCTTCCCAAACACTTTGCTAATATTTTGAGCTGTCTGCACTGCATTGGTTCCACAATGGAACTCACACTCAATAATAACTTGAATTTTTGACTTATCCTTGGTCTCACAAAAATTACTCTGAAAAAAATTTGAAAGATAATCACAAGCACAAATTTGCATTTGAAAGACTTAGGAAGTACCTTCACAATAAAAATAAAACAAGAAGTATCAACGTGAAATGCCAGATATATTAACTGTCAAACTTAGTACTTAAAGAAATTGGACATTTCATACTTAGTAACCTAGTTGATATATGAAGATAGTTGAAATCACTGGCAACTACGGCTACAGGGAAGAGCTGAACTTCCAGCCAGAGTAACATAAATCTTCACACTAAAAGCATATCATATTTACTCTCTATAACCTGATATAGAATATCTACCTTCCAACAATAAAATTATAAATCATTATAAAAGCCAAGAAAAAGTACAGTCTAAAAAGACATGGGAAGCATCATAACCAGATTCTTGTATGACATTGATGTCGGAATTATCAGATGTGTAATTAAAAATAAATATGCTTAATACATTAAGGAATCTAATGAGAAAAATAAACAACATATGAGAACACGTGAGTATTATAAGAAGTGAGATGGATATGATAAAGAAATGAGCTCAAAGGAAATGCTAGAAATTAAAAAAAAAAACCATAAAATTGAAATGAAGAATGCCTTTGATGGGCCCTCAGTAGACTGAACATATTGAGAAAATAATTACAAGCTTGAAGATATGTCAAGAGAAACTTTATAAACCGAAACACAAAAAGAAAAAAGAATCAAACAAACACAAAGGAGAGTTCCTAGGAGAGGACAGTTCCAGAAGCATTGCTACAAAGAAGCAGATCACAGTTGCCACATCTTTCTGCATGTGCCTATCTCTCCAGATTGCAGGGCAGCAGTTGCCCTGTGACCTCAGTTTCCTAAAGTGCCCAAGACGGTTAATGATTTTCACTTGGTATAGTGACAGGAGACAGACTTTCAAGTTCTGTGTGTGTCAATGCTGAATATGAAAGTAAATATTTTGATTTTAAATGATTGTTCCTATTGTTTTAAAAAATCCATTAATATTTAAAAAAGATAAAAATTAAACTAAAGCAAAACACACTTTCCACATACTTTTGAACTCTATCAAAATTGTGTTAGTATAAATCTAGGCCTTTGAAATATATATATTTAAAAAAATATGTTTTTCTACATTTAGTCCTGGGTAGTGATTACTCAGTTTTTTGTTTTATAAATCATTCAGCATTCAGTTATGTAATATTTATGGACTTTTTAAAGGTGTCTTACATTTTAGAATAATATTTTATAAAAATAAAGCAAAAAATAGATATATCTATTATTGATTTTAGCTGCTTTAAATATTTCTGATCATTTTATCATTTACTTTTTTGTAGAGGAAAAAAATCCAAGTTTGTAAGATGACTTCTGGATGATCTACCTAGGTTTCATTTTACATCTGTTCTTCAGTGAAACAGCCAAAACTGGTAAAAAGTAGAAAAACAAAGAAAGCATTTAAAATCTCTGGAAATTGTCCTAAAGCAATACAACAAAGAAAAAAAAATTCTACAAAACCTAAATCTTCATAAGAATAGCTTAGTCCATGGTACTTGAGATGGCTGAAGTTCCACAGCAGTTGAATGTGGCAAAAAAGACAGGGCTCCTTCTCCCCATGTTCCCAGTCAAGGGCTACAATTTATCTCCAAAGGGGAAATCACCGCCATTTTTCAACTTCTGAAACTCCTTGTTGCAGAAGTTCAAGGAATGAATAGCTAATATGTCTGGAACCCTCTTCCTCCACTCAGCCCACAGTAATAGGGTAGAAGGTCTAACCCAAATCATGCCATGTTAACACAAAACTATGAAGCTTTTCCTAAAGGAATTGACTTTTATTTGGGACAGATAAAATTTGGGTAAGCTCACTCTCTGAGTTACGTTAAAGAGCTAAGAGAACTTTAAAACATTTCAAGTTTGATGGTAAGCAATTAGCCATCAGTGAAATGCAAATCAAACCCCACAATGGGACACCACTGCATACCTACTAGGATTGAAAATCAGATAATAACAAGTGTTGAGGAAGATGTGTAGAAATCAACACCCTCATATGCTGCTGGCAGAAATGTAAAATTGCAAAAATACTTTAGAAAACATTTGACAGTTCTTCAAAGTTTAAACATGGAGTTATTTTATAACCTAGCAATTTCCCTCCTAACTACTAATATATACCTAGGAGAATTGAAAACATAAGTCAACACAAAAACATACATGCAAATGTTCATAGCAACATTATTTATAATATAACCAAAAATGGAATCAATATGAATATTTATCAACTTATGAATGAATAAATAAAATGTGGTGCATTCACACAATAAAATCTGTTTGGCCATATAAAAAAGAATTAAGGCCGGGCGCGGTGGCTCACGCCTGTAATCCTAGCTCTCTGGGAGGCCGAGGCGGGCGGATTGCTCAAGGTCGGGAGTTCAAAACCAGCCTGAGCAAGAGCGAGACCCCGTCTCTACTATAAATAGAAAGAAATTAATTGGCCAACTGATATATATATTAAAAAATTAGCCGGGCATGGTGGCGCATGCCTGTAGTCCCAGCTACTCGGGAGGCTGAGGCAGAAGGATCGCTCGAGCCCAGGAGTTTGAGGTTGCTGTGAGCTAGGCTGACGCCACGGCACTCACTCTAGCCTGGACAACAAAACGAGACTCTGTCTCAAAAAAAAAAAAAAAAAAAAAAAAGAATTAAGCACTGATACATACTAAGGTATAAGATGGGTGAACCTTAAAAACATTACCCTTGAGTGAATGAAAGAAATTAGTCACAGAAGGCCGTATATATGTACACATATTTTTGAAATATTGTTCAAATATCTATTCTTAAAATATTATATATATATTTCAAGAATAGACAAATCTATAGGGTAGAAAACAGATTAATCATTTCCTAGGGCTGAGGGGATTACTAGGGGAAATAGAGGGAGAATGGCTGCTGATGGCAATGGGTTTTTTTTTTAACTTTTTCATATATTTGTGTACTTATTGTTCATTCATTTATTCATCAACTCATACTCATTCTCTTGCTTATCTACTCACTCATTTAGTACTTAGCAAGTTCTAGTATGAGCTTAGTTTTCTATTCTGCTGTGTTGGTTTTCCAGAGCTATCCTGAGACAGTCTATCCTGTCTCTCAAAGTCAAAGTTGTTTTCTTACACAGGGAAATGTTGTGTCAGGAATAGCCATGGACAGAGAGTTTGTGCAAAGTACACAAGGATTGGTTCTGTCAGTTAGTCTAACTATATGGCTTATGAAAGAAGTCTTATCTGTACAGCAGGCATCTTGAGCTTCCTAACTCTTGTGTGAGACTGGCTGCTTGTGTCAGAAAGAGTAAGCAAACCTCTCACATATGAAGAGAGATTGAGTCTTTGAAGGAGAGCATCTAGGTGGGAAGGAGCCAATAAACAAAGCCAGATTTTCTCCTCCTGAGATTTATTCTTCTCTTGGGATTTACTCCCTGAATTTTAGTCACCACCATAGGCAATGTCAATAATAAATTGCTTTTTCATTTAATACACTGAAATACACTTGAAATACATTTTAAAAGAAACTAATAACCACCTTGTCTATTTTCTTTTAAAATCAAAATCTGCGGCTGATATTTCCAAGTAGTAATTACTTAAAACTTAGTGGGTACAGACATTAACCAGGAAAGTCAAAGTATTTGTAAAAACAATTAAGATTCAAGGGGAATGCTTTTACCCCTAAGAATTCTTTGACAGCCTTTCTGTGCCCCAAGCCCTGTATCCTGAAATAACTCCCCTTCGTCAATTAGAAAGGCCAGCCCAACTTAGCAGCCACCTTCCTGGCTGCCATTCATCCAAGTCCTAGCCAGTTCCTTCGTCACGCTGTTTTTGAATATCACTGGTTTTTGAGGCAGATGATGAAAATATTCTAAAATTAATTGAGGTAAAAGTGTTGTGCAACTCTGTGAATAAATATAAAAACATTAAATTGTTTACTTTAAATTGATAAATTGCATGGTGAATGAATTATACCTCAATAAAGATATTATTAAAAAACTAAGATTTTATTATACTAAAATTATTTTCTCAATAATTATACTTTATACCAGGTTTTTTCCCATACTATTTGTTACATTCAATATCTTAAAACTGCACAATACCTAGGCAAGATAGATATTTTTGTGACAGTTTTGCAGATGAAGATTAAACCCAGAGAATTTAAATTTCAGGTGGCTCTTCTGATGGCATATCAAGGATATAAATTTAGGACTATCCATGCTAACCATACTTGTTTTGGTACAGTAAGCTAATTCTACTATAAGTTACTTGAAAGGGCATGTTTAAACAAGTACATAATCCTGTTTAATAAAACATTGCTGTTATTATTAATTTGTTCATCTATTTGTTGAATAAATATTTACTGAAGTCTTCCCAAGCCTCAGCTAGCCATTGGGGCATTAATTTGAAGAAAATGTGTTTTATTTTCCAATTTGTAATAGTTCTGTTATGTAAAGAAAATAAAATGGACTATTCAATTTGTAGAATCATTGATTCCCTTGGTAAATACAATTGAGATTTATCATGACAAATTAAAAAATACAGAAAATTTTAAAAAGTAAACTTTAATATCAAACATAAATCCACAACAGGTTTCTGTACAATTACTTTCATAGGTTATCATAGGCGCAGAAAGGAGTGATACCTTTCCTTACCCGTCATTAGGATCACAGCTGACACTCCTATAACAAAAGACAGGCTAATGAGAAAAACACATAATAACTTTATTTAATCAAAGTTCTACATGGCATGGGAGCTTTCAGAAAAAAAGACTCAAAGATCCAGAAAAATTGACTATTTTTATGTTTAGGTCTTATGGAGGATTGACAGTCATGCAGAAATGTGATTGGACGAAAGAGTAGGATCTAAGTGGGATCTAGACCGAGGGAGGAAATCCAACAAGATGTGTCTGTTCAGATTACTCTTAGCTTCTCCGTTTGGCATTCCTTCCTCTCAGGTATGGGGCAGGGCCTCTTTGGAATGATAATCTTCAAGTGGGAAGGGAGAGAGTGACCTTTCTATGGTTTACCTTTGGGGAGAGAAGTTCTAGCTTACATGATCTCCTTTTGGGAAGAGAAGTTCTAGTTTCTATGAGTTTTTGTGGTGAAGAACGAAGGAAGGGAGATAGGAGGGCTTCTGAGCCCTTTCCAATTTCCTTTAAAGTACTCAGCATTCCAAGGTGCCATACCTTGTGGTATTATCTTCTGAGCCCTGGCATTACCAAATAAAGAGAATTTTTTTGTTCTTTCATTTTTTTTTCTTTCCTAAATGAAATTCAAATTTACTGGCATTCTTGCAGAGCATCAGTTCTGAAGACAATAACAGGTAGAGAGAATAAAGAATAAGATTTATAGATTGGTACTTCTTAGCACTCATCTGAGCCACAGCTCATCTCCCCACAGCTTTTGTGTCAGATGGAAAGTGGAAATTATTACATGTGCTCAGACAAGCACTTATAGTAAGATGAGTCTCTCAATTTTCATGGATCCCTGAGTTTTGACACTGCTTAGAGGAAGAATTTTCTAGTGATAAAATCCTAGGATTTGAATAAAAGTACAAAGATATATTCTGATTTAGAATGAATATGATAATTGTGACACTGTACATTATTACACAAATTCACAAAGGCAATTAGGGATCTCTGAACAAATTTCTAAGAGAAAGAGCAGCACTATGGCTAAGGGAGTATTGCACTAAAATTAGAGGCACTGAACTATAACTGCTTGCTAGGGATGGTAGAGCCATCAAATTTTGATGGTAAAATGAGAAACAAAACCAAAAAAAGATGATAATCAATACGGATGACCATTACTCAAATATTATTGGTTAGAATATAATTTAATAGTTTATGTTTGTGGTATAACTTGATGGTGATTCTCCAAATTATGACTTTAAATATTCAGCAGTGTGCTTCTAGGAATGTAAAACCCATAATAGTATATCTTGAAGACGTTAGATTATTTTTACCTTGGCCACATCCCCAACATCTACATCCCCATCATTTTCAACCAACTTTATCAAAAGCAAAATTACAGGTTTCCTTTCCCCAAAACATGTCCTTCTTCAATCATTTTAACTCTATTTCCTGGAAGATTGTTAAAATATGTAAAACAATTCATATTATCTCTTCTTTAAAAATGTCAAAGATCTTTTCATTTCCCTTACAGAATGAAAACCCCTTATCATTCCCTACAAGGCAGTACATGGCCTGGCTCCTTGTCTACTTTCTCATGGTCCATAGCGCTAACCGTACTACGTCCTTACTTTTCCTCAAACTTCATCAATTTTCTTTTTCATATGTTAGATTAGCACTGGTTGTCTCTTCTTAAAATACTTATTTTCCAGTATTTAGCATGACTGGCTCATTTTCCATTGTATAAGTACTTTCAAAGAACCAGTTTTTGATTTTGTTGATTTTTTTGGTATCTGTTTCCTATTTTTAATTTCACTGATTTCTGCTCTGATTTTTATTCCTGTTTTTCTACTTTGTACTTAATTTATTCTTCTTTTTTTAAGTTTCCTAAGGTAGAAACTTAAATCAATTTTAGAGCTTTTTGCTTTTCATATCTATCTATCTATCTATCTATCTATCTATCTATCTATCTATCTCTATGCATGTGTGTATATGTACATGTACATATACACACAATATATAGATATAGTCTCTCTCTATATACATATATATATAATTCTAGTCTCTAAATTTCTGCTTTTGTAGTATCCCACAAATTTTAAGTTGTAACTTTAATCTTATTTAGTCAAAATATTTTTAAATTTCTCTTGAGATTTATTTGACTCATGTGTTGTTAAGTGTGTTCTTTAATCTCCAAGTATTTTGCGATTTTTTAGCTATCTTTCTGAAATCTATTGATTTCCAGTTTATTTCAACTATGGCCTGAGAGATATTATGTATGATTTCTATTTTTTTTAATTTGTTAAGCTATGTTTTATGGCCCTGAATGTGATCTATCTTGGTAAATATTCCATGTGATCTTGAGATGAATGTGTATTCTGATGTTGTTGTATGAAGTATTCTATGGATGCCAATTAGATCCAGTTGATTGATGGTGTCATTCACTTGATCTATGTCCTTACTGATTTCTAGCTGCTGGATCTGTTCGTTACTGATAGAGGAGTGTTGAAGAATTTGCTATAATAGTGAATTTATCTATTTCTCCTTTCATTTCAATCAGTTTCTACCTTATGTATATTGACATTCTGTGGTTAGGTGCATACACATTAAAAATTGTTATCAATGGGCTATTTTATCATTGTGTAATGCTTCTCTTTATCTTTGATAAATTTCCTACTTTTGAAGTCATCTTTGTCTGAAATTAATACAGCTAATCTAGCCTTCTTTTGATTAGTGTGACTGTGGTGTATCTAACCCTTTTCTGTTAATTTATATATGTCTTTAGATTTAAAATGAGTTTCTTGTAGACAACATAGTATTGGGCCTTGTTTTCTCAATCCACTTTGATGGTCTGTATTTTATTTGGTATGTTTAGTTCATTGACATTTAAAGTGATTATTGATATCCTTGAATTAATATCTATAATATTTGTTTTTATTTTATAATCATAGCCTTGTTTTTTGTTTCTTCTTTTGTCTTCCACTATTTTTCTACCTTCACTGATTTTGATTATTTTGTATTATTTCATTTTTTCTTTTTTAATATATAAATGATACTTCTATTTTATTTACTTTATGGAATTTCCTGACATTTATAATATATATTTACAACTAATACAAGCCTTCTTTTATATAATAGTATACTTTTCCCAGGATGTGCAGGTACCATATAGCAAAGTATTTCCATTTCTTCTCTCCCAGCCCTCATAACATTGCTGCCATTCATTTTATTTATCCACAAGCTGTAATCACTGAAAACATTGTTTCCATTATTATTATGAACAACTTATCTATCAAATCTGTTAAGAATAAGAAAAATAAATGATTTTATTTTACCATTATGTATTCCTTCTTTACCACTATTTTATTGTTTGGTTAGATCAGAGTTTCTGATCTATATTATTTTTCTGTTCTTTGAAGAAATTTTAACATTTCTTACAAAGCAAGTCTACTGGCAATCAATTTGATCAATTTTTGGTTGCCTGAGTCTTTATTTTTCTTTCATTTTTAAAGGATGCTTTTGCTGAGAAAAGAACTCTAGGTTGGTATTTATTTCCTTTTAACATATTAAATATTGTATTTCATTCTTTCTTGCTATGTAAATCTAAAAAATAAAGAAAATTATCTCTAAATATATTCAATTAGAACCAATAAATAAGGATTATGACCTAGAATGTATGGAATAACAAGCTACTGGTGCCTTTGATAAGGGAAGGATAGAGGGAATCTTCTATTAGCAAAAAATGATTTACATAAACTGCTTAGAAGGAGAATTCATTGGTTCCAGAGGTTCACAGTCAGAGTTGCTGTTGGTTCATTAGTGGAGATGACAACCTTAACCAAGCAAATGTTCCTCCTGGAGCATTTTATTTGAATTACTATAGCTTTTTAAAAAGTGTCTAGTATTAAAATTAATTAAAGCAGGAGCTGTGTGAAGGACAAGAAAGGGTTTCTTGTGAGTTTGTAAGAAAGTCCTAGAAAACAGTTCTTATCTCAGACATGTGAGCATGAGTCTCCTCTCCTTTGGGCCTCCCTGGCTCTATTTAGTTTGGGTCTGACAAAAGGTTTTCATCTTGGTAACTTTCAAATTTTCATGATTTCTGAAGAAAACACTAATATAATTGTTATCCTTGTTTAACTATAAATAGGGCTTTTGTCCCTCTGTCTTCTTTTAGGATTTCTTTTCTTTGTCTTTGATTTTCTGAAGTTTGAATATAACACGCCTAGGTGTAAATTAGAAAATTTGAAAGAAAATAAATAAGTTTATTTATACTGAATTTAAAGCCTGATCCAGGGACTGTTCTTTTGATAATAGACTCTTCCTTGAGAACAGATACTATGTCAATCTGATTTAACTCTCTATCTCCATCTTCTGACACATGCCGTGCCACAATATACCCTTGATAAATACTTGTGGAATACATGAAAGCCTTCTAAGTGCTTGCTGGAGAACATCAATCCAAATCACCACTGGAGAACACCATTGGGAGCATAAAATGGTGCATCTCCTACTATAAAACCCTAATTGCTCAGCAGCCTCCTACTATCTCTTCAATACTGACATGAATTATCTATGTCATTGAGGGAACCATAAAAATTATCAATATTCCCACTAAACTTCAGTGAATGAAACTTCATGACATTAGAGATCCAGAAAGGTAATATTACAACATGAATATTTTGTAGAAATCTTGAATTATAAGTCATCTTTCACATTTTCAGTAGATAATTTGACACTATCTGAAAAAGATGGTTATGATATACTATAATAAATTATTTTTTGAAACTCATTTCTCTTCCTTCCTTCCTTCCTTCCTTCCTTCCTTCCTTCCTTCCTTCCTTCCTTCCAGCCTTTCTTTCTATCTTTTTATCTGTTATAGTTCTCTGAAAATTCCAAGATCTCTTAGCCATTATAATTAACTTTCACTAATTGTTCTGGGTGCTTTCTTCAGGTAAAATTCATGATGAAGGAAAATTATTCATATAAGTTTTTAAAAAAGTACTTGCCAGATTGCAAGTTTTATATACAACAGAGTAAAACATGATTTAATTAGAAACAAAAAGTCTGTTTCCTAGGACTGCAGTAAAGTTTTGAATTTAGAAGGCCAGATGGTTGTCTAAAGTAGCACATATTTCAGATTATTGGGTAGCAGCAAAGTAGACTTAAATCAACTGGATGAGAGGTTCACTTTAATCAGGTCAACCAACAGTTATTACATCAAAGCTGATTGAAATTAAGAAATTCAGTGAAATAAAAGAAAGTAATTCCCACATTTCAAACTTCTGCTGAGATAAAGCATACAACTAATTTCACATTCCCCTATTTAAAGATTTGTTAATGTCATGGAAATTTACTTAATATTTTAGAAAAATAGAAATCTAAATAAAAATAGTTCAAACAAATATAAACTGAAAGATAATTAACAGATAGATCAAATTTAGTGAAACTCAGGATGGCAGTCAGAATACTCACATATTATCTAAATATATTCTATCTTTTAACATTTATTTTCATATCAAGATTTAAAATATCATTTATAAAAAAATATTGGAGGAAATAACAGTAAATGCATAAGAAGAAATTGAGAGTTTACCTTTAAGATCTTTCTAAAAATATACTAATTTTTTTAACTATTTCTCATTAAAACCCTTTGAAGCTTAGATATTAACAATTACCTTGATTTCTCCAATAATGTATTTACCCATATGACATTGGCAATATGACTAAATGATTGCTGAGAACTTTCTTCATTTTAATATTCCCTAACTCTATCATTTATCCCACCAGGGGAAAAGTAAGCTATTTATTAATATGGATTTGTTCATTCATTCAACAAATAAATAAAGCAGATATATGTGGGGGGGGGGGAAAGGCTCTTTGAGGTGAGTATGCAGAAAGAAACAAACATATGAAGTTCCTTCCCTCACAGTACTTAATGTTGTATTGTGGATGGAAAGTCAGAAAATAAATAAAGAAATGTGTGGAGAGTAATGTGCTTAAAAAGACAATGCAATGCAAGGCTGTGGAAACAGCCCAAGTGCCCATCAATCCAAGAATGGATTAATAAAATGTGGTATATGTATACCATGGAGTACTATTCAGCTCTAAGAAACAATGGTGATATAGCACATCTTATATTTTCCTGGTTAGAGCTGGAACCCATACTACTAAGTGAAGTATCCCAAGAATGGAAAAACAAGCACCAGATATATTCTCCAGAAAACTGGTATTAACTGACTAGCACCTAAGTGGACACATAGGTACTACAGTAATTGGATATTGGGCAGGTGGGAGGGGGGAGGGGGGTGGGTATATACATACATAATGAGTGAGATGTGCACCATCTGGGGGATGGTCATGATGGAGACTCAGACTTTTGGGGGGAGGGGGGAAATGGGCATTTATTGAAACCTTAAAATCTGTACCCCCATAATATGCCAAAAAAAAAAAAAAAGACAATGCAATGGACTAGAGAGCATTGAAGAGGCTGAACTATTTTATGTAGGATGAAACAAAATGTGTGCAAGAGGAAAAGAGAGGTGAAGTGGAGATATTAAATTTTTAAAGTTGTCTTGGGGAGTAGGTATGTTAAATAATTTACTGTCCTATGATTGATGATAGTTTTTATTTCTTTAAATTCCTCTGGTTTGCTGTGAAGCTTTGAATAATCCCATCTTTTTAAATATTGAGGTGATGTAGATATTTGAGAGAAAGTTTTGAAAATGCAAGAGGGATAATCAACAGGTTTAATCAACAGGATTGCCTTTCCAGCAGAGGAAAGAAAATATCTGTTATAATAAGATTCAAATGTAGATAAATATGCAGATAAGCTTCTCTATTTGCATTCTGATTTTGAAGTAAGAGGTATAGTTATCTGCTGAAGCAAATGAAAGAGGTAGTAGGATTAGGAGGGTAGAGTACATGGAGAAAATTAGACCTCTGGGGAATGTGGACAACAGCTAACTAGGAAAATCCGGAAATAATGAAGCAAGGCCAATTGATGTTTATGTTGGAAAATTCAAATTTAGAGCAACATCAATCAATTAATCTGTCAATCAATAACTTCTTCTTCCTCCTTATTTCCTTATTTTGATCTCTCTCACAGGAAAGAAATCCCACTACATCTATCTAGAAAGCAGAATGAAACAATTTAGAGATACATTATTGAAATTTTAGCTAAGTAATATATATTTAATTTCATTACATCTTTTGTACAATACTACCACATATATGGAATATTTGTGTGTGTGAAAAGCTTTAAAGATAAGGAAGCTACTTCACACCAGATCTTTTAAGATATATGTTGTATGGAAAACTTTTTGCTTGAAGTTGATTTAGTTGATAGGTTGAAAAAATATTTCTAATATAAGGCAATTATATTTACTCTATCAAGTACAGTTAGGAACATAATTATCAAGAAGAAATTCCATTTCAAATTTCTTTAATATAGAATCATCCTACTATATTTCCATTCTAATAATACAATTTTTATTCTACTATTTATTTTATTTTAATGATGCAGTTTTTACTACCTTTAGCAAATTTTCTGTTGAATATAAGAAGGGTGACATTTGTGCATCTTTCTGTGAAAAAGATAAAGGCAAAGATATGAACATGCTGCCTCTTATTTTTTTTTTTAGTATGTGTTATTAGTTTTTCATTAGATTTGTGTAAGCTTTATAAAAACATCCTTTCCAAAAAGTCAGAATCCTGTAGGTCCATAGATACAACTTGCTACACAGATAACTGAGAATTTGGTAGTGAAAAGACCTAAGAATATAGAGATTATACATCTGTATCCTGGTTATCATTCTGTCCTTGAGTCTTAGATGCTTTTGGGAAGGCTATCCACTGTTTTGCCATTTAATTTTATTACTTATAAAATTAAACTACAAATAAGTTTAATAGTGGTATGGGAATAACATATAAAATTTAAAAATTCTAGAAGAATAAGAAATAGTCATTGGTGGACGTCAGATTTTTCTAAAGAAGAGATTTTTGTAATTTTCAAACTAATTCCTAGAATAGTGGTATGCATTTTTATACTATTTTCCCTTTGTTTTTCATTTTTTAAATTTAATTTTAAGAAAGTAGCTAAAGAGTCTGTAATTTTCTCTCAATATCCATCTTCTTTCTTTTCATTTAGTAAAGAAAATACAATTTTTTTTTTTTTTTTTTTTTTTTTTGTATTTAGAGCTACTAGCTAGCAAGAACATTTTCCGGCCCCTCTTGGAGCAAAGACATAATGTGTAATTCATTCCCACTCATGGGGTATGAGGAAAAATGAAATGCACAATTTCTCAATTACATCTGTTAAGGGAAGCTGTTTACTCTTTTCTCCATACTAAGCACTGATATGGAGAACATGCTAATGGGCCAGCATTGGCCTTGCAGATGGGGATGGTGAATCAAGAAGGTAAAAGAATGTGTAAGACCTCCAGCAGCTCAGGTGCCCTGTCCTATGGGGCACCGATCACATTAGATTTTTGTGTACTTGAGAAGATAGTGTTTTCTCTTGTGTAAGGCACTGTTACTTTTTCTCTATTAAGGCAACCACATAAATAGCCAAGCTAGTAAAAATGTGCATTTAAAAAAAATCTGCCAATATAAGATCTGCAGCTACTTAAACACTGTAATTATCATACCCCATTCTCCATATATATATATATATATATATATATATGGAGATATAGTTTGTTAAAAAAAAAGAAAAGGTTACTTCACTAAAATAGATTATATAATAGGATAACGAAGCTTCCCTTTACATAACTTCATGTTCAGATGCTTTGAAGCTTTCTTATTTAATACCTATAGAAATGTGATCCTATAGGTAATATACCATTTTCTTCTTGATAATATGGCAGAAATATTAGGTCATTAAATATGAAACATCTGATTTCAAATCAAAAGTGTAGCTTATTATATCTTAAATAAGAGGCAGTACAATTAATCAGAGTATGTGCCTAAACTATCAACACAGTTTTACCATCTTAATGATAGCTTGTTTATGTTAGCAGCGAAGAAGCCTGGAGAATGAGTGCCAATGAAATGGTGAAAGGCGTTTTCCTCAGCTTGTGGAGAATTGGAAACTTTTCCTTGCAAGAAGTGGTTTAAGGCCTGGAAGAAGGGGTAGTTAATTGGTGCAAGGTCTGATGAGTATGGTGGTTGACAAAGAGTTTCCAAATCCAGCTGCTGTAGTTTGAGCAGCCTTATTTGTGTGACACTTGGTAGAGTGCTGTCTTGCAAGTGGATTTACCTGTCTCTATTGACCAATCTCCAGTGCTTAATTTCAAGCATTCTCGTCATTTCATCCAATTGGTTGCTATAGCCATCTGCTGTAATCAAATCAAAGGAGCAGGTTTCATGATGCTGTAGTGAATAATACCAGCACTGTACCACCAATTAGACACCATTAGCTTTTTTTGATGAATATTTGTTTCTGGACTGTGCTTTGGAATTTCATCTTATTCAACCATTGTGCTCAATGCTTGTTATTGTCAAAAAGAATCCATTTTTCATCACATGCAACAAAACAGTGTAGAAATGGTTTGTCTTTAAGTTGTGACAGCATACAAAGGCAAGTTTGGAGACAATTTCTCTTCTGACACTCATTTAATTCATGAGGAACCCTTCTATCCAACTTGTTTACCTTGCCCACTTGTTTCAAATAGTCCAATATTGTTGGAATAGTAACATCAATCTTGCTGCTAATTGACTCACAGGTTGAGATGGATTCACTTCCACCACAGCTTTCAGCTCAACATTATCCATTGTGTTCTCAGGTCACCCATGTGGGTCATTTTCAAGATTAAACTCACCAGAATGGAACTTCTCAAATCATCGATGTACTATATGTTCATTAGCCGTGTCCTTCCTAACATGATATTTCGAGCTGTCTTTGCTGCATTGGTTCCACAACAGAACTCATATTCGAATATAACACAAATTTTTTAATTATCTGTGGTTTCACAAAAATTGCTCTAAAAATTTTTTAGAAAGATAATCATAAGCCAAACCAAGTGTTTGAAAGAATGAGTATGTACCTTCTCAAGAAAACAACAACAAGAAATGTCAAAGTGAAATGTCAGAGATATCAGCTGTCAAACCTAGTACTTAAGGAAATCAGACATTTCATACTTAATAACCTAATATAAAGCTTATTTATAAGCTAAAACAGCCTTCCTCAGCTTCTGCTTCCCAACCCAAACCCAAATCATTCTTTCCCATCACCTTCTCATATATGGGTGTATTCACTATTTTTATTTTATGTACCTTTTTATTTTTATGTAATTCCCAACTTACACAAAAGTCATAAGAGTAGTATGAAGAACTTCCATGTGCTATTTACCCAGATTTAATCATTATACATAATGAGTGTGATGCTTACCACGGGTGTATTCACTTTTAGGTATAGCAGCCAAGTATAAAGAGTTTGAAGTCTTGAGAAAACTAGCATTTCACAACCTTTTATCATGGGCTCAATGCTCTCTCTCTGAGGTCTCTCAGCACTCCTCTCCACTTCCCACTTTGAATAGTCTGTGGTCACTAATACCCACACGCAGGCAAACCCAGATCACTGTTTTATTCTCCCGCTTCTCTCAGACAGGAAAAGAGGACAACGAAACATTGTATAGATTCCTGAGATGCACAGTTCGGGTCTGGTCCTACAAGAAAAAAATTGACCTTTCAAAATGAGATGATTCCTAAAATTAGATCTTAGATCTTAAATTGCACTGTCAAACTAATGAACTGTAACAAAATCAGAGGTTATATATTATCCACCAATAGTTTATATAGTCTATTTTTGTCCACATATAAGGCATGGAAATATTGTATGTAATCTTTAACACCTATGTTAAAAATAACAGGATTAAAAAGAACAACAAACATGATAGGGCTTTTATATTATAATGTGTTTTACTGTGCTATATTATCCTACATAAGGAGAATTCCAGAAACTATCTTCTGGGTCAGGATTCCCAAATTCTGTTCTCAGAGTTCAGAAACCCCAATAAGAAGGGAGTGAGGTGCTAAGAACAGATTGTAGAAAAATAACTTACCTCCAGTCATAATTAGCTATATGAACTAACCTTCATATTTACAACTTCAATAAATGAGCAACATCTGTTTAATAAATGTACTTTATTTGAAGAAAATGCTTAATGAGCTTTGACTGAATAACAAACCATTCTAGGAAATTTCAAATATATTGGAATTGTAAATGAATTGACTTACATATGATGTTTTTATTATAGTTTGACAATCAGGAAAGATCAAATTAATTGAAGTTCCAGTCATTATTTAGGTTTGCTTGTCTATTTTGAGTTCTTTAAGCATAATATGCATAATAATTCTATCATAGTTCATAAACATTATCTTGCAAGAGTTTGTTTCTTCAGCCAGCTGAGAGCTTCAAAATAGACCCAAATAAAAATTATGCTAGAACTCATAGTCCTTAAGAATGCGGTTCCTATATATTAAGTGCCCAATCATTGCTTATGGACTGACAAAATTAATTAATGACTCATTCAGTGTATATAATTGTTAAATTAATATTAAAAGGATCTCCATATAAGCCCATTTCAGAATTGAGCTTTTATCTGAATTATAGCTTCACTTAAAACTAGAGAGATACAAATAATAACATAATGTGAACCATACTAGTGAGAGGTTCTGGTAAAATATCACCCTTGGCACAGAAAGCATGGAATTCTCCTTGGCAGATATCTAAGGATGAGCTCCTAATTGAGACATGATAATCATCTTTTATGACAAAATCTTCCAGGAAGATGTTTTAATTACCATTCATCAAATGAAGAAGTATATCTAGAAATTCTAGGGACCTAGTAAGATTAAATGCTATTTAGTTATATTGAGGAGATTCTAGTTCATCAACTAAAGTGTTTTTCCACAGGAAGTTTCAGTTTTGAATTCCAGGAAGAGAAATAGCAGACTGTGTACTATAGAGAATTGAGGAAATCATCTGTGAAGTACAATGTATTACTCAACTATCACATTAGCAGTCTAACCTAAATCTGATCACTCACAATATACTTTATTACCTATCCAGTAATTTTATGGTACTTCAGGAATCCATCCAAAATTTTACCCCCAAAATAAAAAATAATGTCATATTTCTTTTTGCTGTAGTTTTTTTGTTTATTTATTTTACTTTCCCTTTTGTGTTTGTTTTGTTTTGTTTTGTTTTTGGTTACTTATTATTACAGGTGCATTTATGCACTTCTTGAGTTAGAGAGATATGTGAGACTTTTATATTGTTTTTGTAAGTGAAATCAACATTATCATTATATAAATTATGCTTTGGAAAATTAATTTTGATGGCTGTTTTAGCATAAAATTTTATCAGAATAAAAGTATTAATATATCAGCATCTGTACAACTAAATCACTCAAAGTTTCTAGCCTATTATAAATGGGCATTATGTATTATGTCACTGAACTTTTCAAATAAGTAGAGGTCATTAACATAATATGTACTGTATCCATTTACCAATTTCACTTTAGATAATTGAACTTTGTACTAATGACCTTGTGACTAAGAACATTATAGCTTGTAATATGGACCAAATATTCTTTATATACTAACAGTTTACATTTAATTATACTACTTCTGCTGTCACAAAATTGTATATGAATGATGACTATTGTAATCTCTGATTTGATATATATGTTACAGAGTATTAAAAATAAGCATGATATGGACTTTACCAAAGAAAGAGTAAGAATTATGTATGAAAATATCAGTCTTGAAATCAATAGAACTTGAGACAACTTTTGAATTTATAGTGACTTTATTTCTCTCAGCATCATGTATTTCATTTGTAAAAAAGAAATAACAGTGGCTTCATTGTAAGGCTGGTTTGAAAATCAAAATAATTAAAAAGTATTTATTTTGCTTGTCATTTCCTAGGCCTTTCATGAATGATAGCACTTTTTTCCTCCTTGGCATTTACTTCTAGTGAAACAAAGTGAACTTACATAAAGACATATCTAAGAATGAAGGTAGATTTTTTAATCCATATCATCAAAATAGAAAGATCTGATAAGAATCTTACAAGACGTAACATTCACCAAATATTTAATGGGACCTCTAAGACAATGTTACTTCTACTGGGAATATGGCAGGAAAAAAAAGAAGGCTCATCTTCTGATGGAGGTTCCATTATATTAACAGGGAGATAAAACAAAGTTAAAAAGTAAATAAGCAATAATAAATTCAGATAAATATAATTGTGTAACAGAAAAATACAAAGAACATTGTGATAGAGATTGATCCTGGGAATGAGACACATTTTACCTTGGAAAGGACTTTATGGATGGTATCTAAGAAGATGTGATTATTTCAGCTAAAACTAAATGATGAGAAGAAATATACCGTGTGAAGATATGGAACAAAATAATTCCAGGAAAAAAGGAAGAGCTACTGGAAATCTCTTAATATAAGAATGAGCTTGCTGTGTTTTAGAATCAAAAAGTAGGTCCACTGGCTTGATCACAATGAAGGATAATGTCAACAAGTCAGGGGTCAAATCACACGATACCTTGTACCATATAGTAAAGAGTTAGGTTTTGTCTAAGTGAAAGAGAGAATGATTAAATTATATCAAGGAGTTGAGTTTTATGATGTTTTATTAACATATTTGCTTATTTTTAAAAATGGTATTCTAGCTGTTCTGTAGAAAATGCATTTTGATAGGGCAAGTGAAATGAAGGAATTAAGTTAGAAGCTCCTTTAACAGATTTTTGGAATCAAATCAATTTCAAAACATAAAATCATTGGTAAAATGTACATTAACGCATTGAATGCCACGTGAGTTGTATTTAACTCAGGCTAGTTTTGATACCAGACCTTGTGAAAGAAAAACCCTGCTGTTGGTTTGTGAAAATCTTATTGATGTTCTTATTGTTACAATTATTATTGAAAATTTAATTCTAAATGCGTGGATTGGATTGCACATAACTCACACACAGAAAACAATAAAAAATGACAAATTAGAAATGATCGTTTTGTTTTGATAAAACACTATGGCCCCAAGGAAAAATTATTTTTCTAGTGTGGCAGTCAATATGTTAAAAGATGAAATCCTTTTGTGGTTAAGTGTGATGATTGGATTTTCATGCTTATGCATGAGATGACCTTTCTCAAACTTTTTTAGGACGTCAGCACTTGTACCTGACATAAAAAAGAAAAGAAAAAGATGGAAACAAAATATGTAAGGGTAAAAACTAAAATTTATGTAGAGATTGATAGCAAATATCAAATATGCAGACTAAAAAAAAGTAAAAGTCAATAAATGAATTAGTGAATAAAATAAATAATTCATAGGAAATACATATTAAAAAATAACAAATGGGTTTCTCTTGATTCTTATATAGATACAGAGAGAATAACTGGGATACTTTGGATAGTGTGATTGTAGGAAGACTTTTCAACTGGGAACTGAACAACTTTGAAAAGCCAGCAAAGAAGTGCTTTCCAGAGTATTTCGGCGACACAGCTATCTGGATGCCTAGGAATAGCCAGAGAATAGCATTATGTGATGATGGGCAAAATGTCAGAATATAATTGTGCTCTGAATTATGGAGCCCTCAAAAATAAAGTTTAGTTCTTGTTTGGACCCCAGGAAATGAATGTCATTTATCAACTATAGTTGTTATGAAGAAGGCTATTAACATAATTGCTGTTATTTTTGCAGGAATATGATGAACTACAAGAACAGAAGCTGATGTCCAATAATATTCATTCTCCTGGACCATAAACATTAGTTTCCATCTTGCTTTAGATTATATAAAACTTTTAAAAATATTTCATTAGGTTCTTGTGTCTTGTTTATCATATATCTAAATAAAAATACATATTTTGATGGAAAATAAATTATTTGGAAAGTAAATTAAAAGGTAGACAATTATAATCAACATTTACAAATATTTTCTTTATATTCTCTCAAAGAATCCCTGAAAGATTAACAATTATACATTTCAAAGTCTTTTGTCTTCTATTATTTATTGTGTGAAGGATGGTAGAGTAGGATTTTACAAAAAAATTAATTCCAAAATTTGCCAAAGCAATTAAAATGAGCTCACAAGTTTTCCCTGAAACACTATGTAGTAAAGAAAAATCTGAGCAAAACCCTCAGTTGTCAAAGCTCTGTCTTTATGACCCAGAGCTTGTGGATTGACTTCTCCCACTAAAGAATTATGTGTTTTGAAGAATATGGACCATTATATGAAAATTACAATTACAACATGATTTATCTTCAGATATTATATATCAATTTGATATAGATATAGATACGGATCTGTGAATTACAAATGTTAATGTCTGAGAAAGTCTTTCAAAGAAAAATGTTAAAGAAAAGCTAAAGATACAACTAAGTAAGCACTAGAAAGTAACAGTAACACTGTTAAATAAAGTAACAGTAACACTGTTAAATATGACATTCAGAATACAGAGATATAGAGAATGCAGGTAAAAATGGAAAAAATAGAAGTCCTATCCTGTACAACCAAAATATGGATGAGTCTATGTTGATTTTCCATTGTGGGATATCATAAAGAAGAGCATCCCTTTTTACTCATCTAGTCTCAGGTCCAGCGTTAGCTACTCTTTTGGTACCCTAACACCTGTAGCTTTTTTTATTCAAGGAATTCTACAAACCAAGAACCAATGGAATTGATGAGCCTTTCCACAATAATCCCCATCTTTCCTCTTTTCACAGTTCTAGGGAAGTAGTTTGGAGTAAGAATTGTTGGTAAATGCCACTCAGGGAACCTCTGAGCAACCACCATTATATTTGGTTGACTAGAATCTGGATGTTAAGCATCCTATTAAAAATTTATTTTGAAAACTTTATTTGAAACTTTGAAATTCAGCTCCCAAATCCTGATGGATTATCAACCTATTGTAAAATAAATTGTAAATATCATAACTCCCACAAAAGAACATCATTCTAAAACTCATTAAGGACTTCATTAGATTAAGTATATTAGTGGGACACAAATCATGAAGCAAGGTGGTTTGAATATTTTACAAATAATATTAAATGATCATACCCTTTGAGTCTAACTACATTCCTTGTTACCATATAAACATCCAAATTCAACACTTTGACTTTGTGGTCTTTGTCCTCAGTTTAGAGCCTTTTTCTTATATTTAACAGTTATCCTTCAGGCATCATGAATAAACAGGGAAAGCTTTGTTTCTTTTTCTTCTATATTCTTATCCTACTCAACCATAAGGAGAAAGAAATAGCTGTGAGCAGCCAGATTTTTTATTTACCATATTAACCTTCTGCAAGATATTTATAAAATTTATAATTAATATATAGTTCTTCATTCTTTTTGTAAATATTTTAAAGAGTTAAAGTTATCATTTTCCACTTTTTATTCTAAACAACAGCAGCGATGATAACAACAAAAAGGTAGCAACATAAAATCTATCTTTAAATAGCCTTCAACGTAAATCATTCACTAAAAAATAGCAAAAGATAATTTGTTTCCTACTAGGCTGACATTCCTTCTTCTTGCAACATTTTAGGTTAACCCCATTTGTTTTGGTATCAATTTTATTTTGCTTTTCTGTAAATACAAAAAGTGCTGGTAGTATCAGCAGCAATTTGCCACTTAACAAAGCTCCAAGTAACACTGTAGTATGCCACTTGCTAGTAGTGCTATGTTTTATCTGGAGGAGATTAATAGGAGGTGCCAAAATCCAATTATGAAGTGGTGGAATTTCAGCACTTAATTCCCAAGTGCTACTATCAACATAAATTCACCGACTATGTGTTTCCATAACTGTCTGCCAGGCACTGAAACTGTGACATAGCATCCCTCGTGTGCCTTTCATGTCTAATAAGTAACTTCATGGACTCAATTAACTCCAAATGATTATGTATAAAATTTTTACTCATTAGTATAAGGTATCAACTATAAGATATACTGGTTGGAATATTCGCATAATTTTCTCTTGTATCGTGTGCATTTCCTACACATAAAAAAGTAATTTGTAGTTCCACTTTTTCAGCCTTCTGAGTGGTGTCAGAAAAATTATCTATAACATATTTTTGTCTCCACTCTGTTATATATTTAAGATTTTTTATTTTATTTTAAGTGAAGGTGCTGAAGCCAGCTAAAAATTCCTACTATACTCACCCAGAGCCAGATAAATGTTCCATTTCTACGATAGTCTAACTTTTAACACTATTTTTTGGTATGAAACTCTGTCATTGTCTCCTGTCATTTCAAGTGATGACCTTATCTTGTACATCCCAGATCAAAGAGAGACTATCTGGCATGAACTGCCCAATTTCCCAACTCTACGTCTAAAAATGTTCCTAAAATAGTATCTATTATTACTTACGTCCTGACCTTGTCAGGTAAGGAATCACACTTTTTTTCCCCTCCAAGGCTAACCCATTACCCTGATCTATTCACAGTGCTATTTGTTTTGCATTCTGAGGAAAAGTTATCCAATAGTTATCCACTCTACCTTGTATAGTTCTCTTTCCAACAACTCCTTCTTATCAGTTTTAATTTCCTGGGTAATTTTCAGTCGAAAATAACATTATTTTCTGAAAAATGTTTATAATATAAAAGAGCGATACTTTTATTATTATTATTTTAATAATAATAATATAAGCAACCATACCCAACTGTTTCTGTTTCTTCTCCTTTTTATTAATTAATGTTTGATATATATATATATATATATATATATATAGATATATAGATATATAGATATATATATCTTCCAACATTTCACCTACTACCAGTATTTTAAAACTGTTAAAAACTTTTTTATTGTGGAATTTTTAAAAGTGGCAGTTTTTAATATGGTAAGAAATAAAAAGGACCGAAAGCAGGAAAATTGGATCAATATTACACAACTGGTTGCTACCAAAGGAAGGTTCTACTGCCACTTCTTTTTTTTCTATTTGTTTTTAGCAGTTTAACTGTTATTTTATTAGGTCTGATTTTCTTTGTATATACCGTGTTTGAAGTTTAATAACCAGAGCAAATGGATAAATAAAGAAAATGCTGGAAAAATATATTTTATCCCTTATGAGGGTTAAAAATAAACTAGGTTGAATCTTTAACTTGGAATACCCATGGCATGATTTCTCATAGTTAAGATGTATTAGGGATCTATAAGTAGATGTGGCCTAAGAATGTAACTCAAGGTTAAGAACATTATTTGTGTCCCCCTACATAAAAGTGTATTCTATTTCCTAACATGACTGAAAAATTGGCTTATCTTGTGATTAAGCAATTTTGTTTGCATCCAAACATCTGTCATATAAGGGAGGATAGAAGTTCATCAAATTTACAAAGAAGATTATAAGAATGATTCTATGCCTACTTGCCAAAAAAGGAAAATGTTTGCTCCTGTGAAATAATTTACACATGGGCAATGAAACTCACTCTCACTGTTATAAGTCACAACATAACAGGGATACAAAAAGAAGAAATATACAACCTATACTCACCTCTAATTATCCGAGGTTAAAGATATTTTTTCAAAAAGAACATGACAATGATTTAAATGATATGTGGGCTTAGAATGATTCTGAAGCACTCTGTTTTTCTTTTGAATACTATACTGAGGAATACACCTCATGCGAAGATCATAGACTTCTGTATGCTATAATCAGATGCTACTTCAGTACCGTAACAATCTTGGTTTTCTTTCTTTGGGTTTAATCACTCCTAGACCTTAAATGATATATGAAACCTAGATTCATTGTGTAATTTACTCAGAATATAATGGAAGTAAAAAGGTGATCATGTTACTTATCCTAGAATAGAATGATTTGAGACATGTTTAACAAATGTAAAATCACTTCATTGTTTCCATTTTATCAGATATGAACAGATCCTCAAGAAGAAAATGAGTACTTTTAATAAGGTACAAACACTATACTCAACCCAAATCAAGACTGCATCTAACACTGTGCATGCATACACAATAAAATCTAAAGTACTCTTGTTGCTTTTCTTTTTTACTTTACAACTAAGTTACATGATATTATTAAGTACCATAAGTTTAGATAGTGCATTGCTTTCATGTTTTTATTTGACACATTTCCGATTTAAATATTACATAATTGAACAAGTAATGTACAGCTGGCTGTTGAAAAACTTCATTATCTTTTAAGTGCAAACTTAACCATGTCTCATGCTTTGACATTTCATAATGAATACTATTCTGCCTGCTTCATAATTTAGAAAATAAAATAACTACCTGAAAGTTTTTCTAATCTACTATACAAAAACGGCATCTCCAAAATTAGCACTTATTCCCAAACCTAAATCTCTCAGCCAGTAATTTTTTAAGTTTTATGATTTGATATAATATGCCATTTTAATAGAATTTTTTGTTGAAAAAAATTGATAAAATTTTGATAAATCATTTCCTGAAGAATTACAAAATATTTTACAGATTGAAAACTTGTCCCCTGTCCTTAGCTCCATTAAGAGAGAAAATATTGCAATATGTTATGAAAAGAGTATTTTATGTACTAAGTCTGTCCTCACAGTAATCCAGGCCATAGGTGATTAGGTTAAATCTAGTACTATTAGGTGTTGCTGCTAGGATTTTTTTCCATGATAGTGATAATTGGAATGTTGTATATTTTTTGTTCACAATTTCTTGTTAGCTAATCAGCATCTTAAGACTTAGAGCTCTAACTTTTTCTGGTAAAAATCACTTCTAATAATAAGATCTCTATTACTAATTGCAAATGTAAAGAGAAGACTCTTATCTATCCATTTAGGTCCTTCACCATAGACTCTGGAATTTTTGCTATGAATTATTAAAATCGAAAATTGTATTATCTTAACACTTGGGATCCTCTGCTGCTGTATCTAAGAGCAAATCCCTTCTCTCTAGTTTGGAGTCTTACAGTTTAGTACTTGTTTTGTCCCTAGTGGGGATGTGTAAATCCAGTTTCCTTGCCTTATTTTTCTCCATATTGCAATGAAGAATACTGGCATTTGTCTAAAATCAAGATATTGGTCATTTACAAATATACAGGTCACATATTCAAGAAAAATACACTGAAACAGGTCCTTGCCCCTAAAATCTGAAAAAATTGTTAAAATTGATGATATAAATTAGCATTACCAGTTTGGCAATTTTCTTTTAAAAATAAATTTTCCTTATTTAAGAACGTATGTATACAACTTTTCAAGAATAAAGGAGTTTCCTCAGGACAGTAAGATAGCTTCTATAACCCCTACTTTCTATCTCCATGGTCAACATGTGGTTCTTATCTAAGCAATGGTAAGAATAATAAAATATCTACCATTTCTATAAAATTAATTTTTCTAAATATTGTCTAAATAGTTGGCACTCGATGAATAAATATATTTTTAAAATACTGTTCTGAGCAGCAATGTCACCTTGTTTTATGTAGAGCAGTACATAATAGTGCTCTGTGACTAATAAATAGATGGCCCTTAACAAAATGTTACCTGTTCCAATACATTGTGGAAACACCAAGTTAATCAAAGCTAAATTGATATCTCTAGGGGAAGATATCTCTGAGCCTTAAAAATGCTTATGTGTATGTGAATCTTTCAAAGGAGAAAAAAGAATGTAAGTTTTTAACATACACTTTCCCACAAGAACTCTTTCTGTTTGTATACCTATTAATATTTTTAGGATCTGTCTCATACAAGGAGAAAGTGAGAAAATGATGGTGATCTATAGAATATTTTCTCTGTAATGAATTAATAATATATGATAATATTAATACTTCCTTAGTCTGCTCAGGCTGCTATAACAAAATTCCATAAATTAGGAAGCTTAAACAACATGTATTTCTCACAGTTCTGGAGGTTGGAAAGTCTAAGATCAAAGGGCCAGCAGATTCAGTGCTTGGAGGGGTCTCTTCCTGGTTTACAGATGGACACTTTTTTGGTATATCCTCACATGACCCTTCCTCAGTCCATGTGCCTGGAGGTATGTCTTTTTCCCTCTCCCCCCTTTTCTTCTTATAAGGACACTAATCTCATCAGGACCTAATCTAAAATTAAGCACCTCAAAAGGCTTCATCTCCAGTACCATCACGTTGAGGAATTGGGCTTCAACAACTGAATTTGGTGAGGGAACACAAACTTTCAACCCATAATAATACTCAATATACTTGACCAATTAGCAAGGCCTAATTAGAGAGTAAGGTTTTGGGAACTCCTCTGTGTTTCCAAAACTGATTCTCTTATAGATAGTTCTTGGGAAGATAGGGGCGAAAGAGTGGGGCAGGGGTAAGGGGTAGAAGAAAATTGGAGTAGCTGAAGGTACTACAAGAGAGAAGTACTTTAGCACCAACTATTTTTCAACCAGTGTGGAAATATGTTAATATTTTATGAAAGTACATGTCCTGAAACCTGGTTGAAAGTAAACCTTCATTTTTTCTTAACTGTTTTGGTTGAAAATGAAATATTTGGAAGTTTATAGGTAGGCACAATTGAAAATACTCTAACAGGGGTAAATCAAATAATTTCTGCCTCAAAAGAAATGATAACTAGTGGGACATCTGTTCTCATGGATCAAATGAATAATGTTATATTAACATCAGCCCAAAGCTTCCCCTTGCTATAGTAATTTGTAATGTATAAATGGATATACGTTTTATCTTTTGATTATTATTTTAAAGAATATTACTTGATTTTTTTCTATATTGTGTTTTTCTCTATCACAAGAATGACCATGAAAGGAAGCAAAAGTTGCTGCTCCATGAATCCACAGGAATAATACTGCATTGCATATTGCACTAACAGTACACAAACAGAGACAGAAACAAAAACAAAAAGCTACACCCTCGTTGAAAGTGTTAAAAATATCAGCATGTTGTATTTTGTCATATTACTTCACTGTTTATATTCGTGAAGTATTATTTTTTCTTGAAATTTTTAATTTCTAATACTTTTTATATACTAAAATAAGGTTTACTGAATTGAATTACAAAGCAGGCTAAATTCTTAGAGCGAGATATTCCCTTTGTGTCAGTAGTAATATTTTTATTATGATAGTCATTGAGAATATATAATTTATTTATGTACCTTTCTTAAGTAAACAACATTAAAGGAAGATTTTTTTTTAAAGTACAATAAACACCTTTAAACCCTTCAAACAGATTTATCAATATTTTTAAACTAAACTCTAGACTTGATTTGGATTTCACCTGTTGTTTTCCAATAACATCTGTTTTTCCATTATAGAATTTCACCCAATATATCATATTTCATTTAGTTATTTTATATCCTTAATGTCTTCTGGCCTGTGATAATTTTTCAGTCTTTTCTTGGTTTTCTGTTATAACTTTGAAAGTTTTGAGGGATTATCCTCAGATTTTTATAGAATGACACTCAATATGGGTTGGTCTGGTGATTTAGGTTCATGTGATGATTGAAAATGGTTTATGGGTTTTTGGAAAGAACACGACAGAGAGATCTGCCATTTTCCACATATGGTTCTGGACTGAGGATCACTTACAAGAAATAGCAGGAACAATTTCATACATCATATCAAAATACCTTACCTTGAAAAGAAAGACCTTCTTTTTTTCCTACCCAGAATATATATCCTGGGCTTTACTATGACCAATGTAGGTACATTGTCTATAAGGGTGATGGGGTTAAAGTGATTTTCTGGGTCAAAGTCTATCCTTATAGCTGAGTGTGACTTTAAACTACATTAAAACCTAACCAGTAGCATGGGAGTGAACAGAAGAAGCTGGAGGCCCGACTAAACAGAACAAAAATTTAAAAAATATCCACTCTGAGTAGTCAGACTGGATTGTTTTAACCTGATTAGACTGTGAATCTGACACTACAAAGTACTGTGATTTGATTGATGAAAAAATATGGAAGTTTATAGAATGCAGCCTAAGTTATGATATTATAAACCAGTGAGAGACAATTCTGGAATTTAAGTTAGAATAATATGGAAGATGGTAGATTTAGGAACACAGTACAAAGTATAAAAATATCTTTTAACATGTTGCTGGTCTCTAAAGTTTATGATTCAATAATATTTTGTAAATAAATTAATGTTACTAATATTTTCCAGGGACTATTTATTACTTAAGATTTGATGTGATTATTTAAAAATATTGGAAAGACCCTTAATACATAAAAGAATAATTAAGATAATAATTTGAAATAGGATTATAATTTTAGCTCTCAGATATTTAAACCAGAGAGAAGTTCAGAGATATAATAATTCTCATCTTCCTGTAAATAGCTGTTGACACAATTTAATGGGATATGTCTTGCTTTGCTTTGTCTTCTAAGTTATGTATTTGTGTAGCTATGCTAAGCATTTGGTTCTTTTCATGTCAAACATTTTTTCATAAATGCTTTCTAAAAAGGTGTTAAACTAACTCAGGAAGAGTTTACATATTTTAACCTCTGAGATTCTGAAAGCCATTTGACATATACATATTTAACTGTAGTTGCACAGTCTATGGAGCCCAGAGAACAATAAAATATGTTTGCTGCATTAAAAACCTGCATAAAAACTGGATACAAAATGAAAATCCTAAAGTATGCTTTATGATTCTGCAAACAACCTAGATAAATTTTAAGTTAGGTGCATGCAAATAGTTATTATTGTGTGCAATGATTATATCCAAATTATGCTTAAATTAGTTTATCCATATATATCCAGATATATATGGACATATATATCTATATATCCATATATATGTGAATATATATCCATGAATATATATTCATATAATAGAAAAAATACCCAAAGTGAAAGAAAAAAAATCTAAGAAATCCAGATATCTTTCAATTTAATTATATTCTTCAGTAATGATGAAATTTGTTATTCATGCTTATTATTATTTTTTAAATGTACAACAGATCTACAAACACAAAAATTTACCTAGGGGAAGAAAAGCTTTTATAACAAGAAAATGCAATCCAACAGTAGATCACTATGTATTTAGTGGAAAATCTAGGGCACAAAGTAGAGAAAGGATAATAAAATAACTTCTGTTTACGCCTAGACACAAAGTAGGGCATAATTGCATTGACTTTCACATATGAAATTGTTGGGAAGCCTAGAAAGAAGGAAATAGAGAAAGATTCTTGCAATTTTTTTTTTTCTTTTGCTGGAGTTGAAAAATGATGAGATACTTGAGGACTTTGCTAGAAATTCAGTTTCTATATACAATGTTTACAAAAGATCACAGAGAATCTCCAGGTTTGAAAGGAAAGTCAGAACTCATTTCTTCCAATGTTTTATTCAATTCTGAATATATTTTATTTGCTTAATTAAATAGGCAAAATTAGACATGATCTCCAGAACTGTTATATAATCTTCAATATAAAATTTCCTTTGCTAGGTAAGATAATTTTAAGTTCTTGAAGTACATCTGTTGTGTAAACACCATGAGCTGACAGTGGGAACACTTTGTGTCATTTACTGAAATGAGTAACTCACAGCAAGATGTTAATGTTTTTACAGGAGACTAGTACTGTGAGTAATAATTGCCTGGCTATAATGTCTTGAAAACATGAAATGTGTCATATACAACCAAAATTGAAAATTTCAGATTCTTTTACAGAATCATTTTAGCATTTTCAGCTGATAATCAAATAAACATGAGAGAAGAACAAATAGACACAAAGAAAAATTCTTTAAAACCTTCCAAATGTCAAGTTCACTAGGTCATGCTTAGGAAATTACATTGTTTTACTTTGTTGGTGGGATTGATCTAAGTAGCTCTATATTGAACTAGTAAATTCCAACTTATAAAGCAAAATATTTTTTGTGTGTGTAACAAAATTTTACTCTGTAACCCCAGGTAGAGTGCAGTGGGTAATTGTAGCTCACTGCAACTTTGAACTCTGAGATTCAAGTGATCCTCCTGCCCTCAGCCTCATGAATAGCTGAGACTACAGGCATGCACCACCACATCTGGCAAATTTTTTTATATTTTTGGTGGACATGGGGTCTCTCTCTTTCTCAGACTGGTCTCAAACTCCTGAGCTCAAAGAGCTCCCACTTTGGCCTCCCAGAGTGCTAGGGTTACTGCACTCAGCTTAAATATTTTCCTAAGTCATATGTCTATGTTTGTGTTTAAAAAATGTGCCCAATATTTTAAAATTTACTAAATGTATTTTATGAAAACCTACCATGAACTCTTTAGGAAGGGTGGATTTACTAATTAGCTGTATTACTATCAGATGGCTGAAAACATTTAATCCACGTTATTCAAAGTATTATTCCCCCAAATAGTAATGCTATTCTAATTAAAACATATTGAGATTAATTTAGTTTTATTTTAAGCATAGTAAGTATATTCATTCTTTATGTATTTGCTGAATTACTAATTTATGTCTTTTTTTAAAACGGTCCAAGTCTTTCAGATTATATGTAATGTTAAAGAAATTTCCTAGAATTAAATAATAAAACAAAACTGGGTTCACTGCAGTGGCTTACACCCGCAATCTCAGCACTTTGGGAGGCCAAGGCAAGAGGATCACTTGAGGCTAGGAGTTTGAGACCAGCGTAGGCAATATAGTGAGACCCAGTCTCTATAAAAAATTTTCTTTAAATCATCTAGTGTGGTGGCACATGCCTAGTCTTAACTGCTTGTCAGACTGAGGCAGGAGGATCCCTTGAGCCCAGGAGTTTGAAGTCACAGTGAGCTACCATCAAGCCACTGCACTCCAGCCTGGGTGACAGAGGTAGACCTTGTTTCTAAAACCAAATAAAAAACATATATAAATAAATAAATAAAACAAACTAAATCATTTGAAAACTTTATTCTCATTGATCTTATTATTGCTTTTTGGGGGCAACATTTGGCTCTGTCATAATCCTGAAACCAAAATTTTGCTATCTGACTTGCTAGTCTAGTATTTGTTTTCCGTATTTAGGAAAAACGGTAAAGAATTTGACAATTTTTTAATCTGCATATTGATTAAGCATATATTTATTTCACACCTATTTATGACAAATGTCTTTACTTGCTGTGAGTTCAAAAAGCAAATAGAGTTTCTAGTTTCAAATGACTCAAATCCAGCAGAACTGACTTTGAAAAATGGCAATTACAATAGAGCATATAAACAAAGTTTCTTTGGGCAAGTTAAGGATTTCCCAAAGCCCAGAATATGGTTATGGTCATCTTGAAGACTTTCTGGAGAACTAACATTTTAATTAAAAGATAAGTAACAATAGAAGTTAACTGAAATGAGAGAGATGAGGAAAGACATAATGAGCCTTAGGATGGACACTTAATATTAGACCAGAGACAAGGTATATTATTAATATAAGCAATCAGAGATTTAGAAGTTACTGTACAGACCTGAAATGTAAAAGGCTCTGACAAGGATAAGGGATATTATGCAGGATTTCTTGTTATTTAACCAGAGATTATGCCGACAAAGCCTTGTGAGGTGTTCTAGGAAATTTTAGCTGTACATTAAAAGCATAGATACCCAGTAACGTGCCTGGAACTGTTATTTGCCATTTAGAATAAGAAGAATGTTAATGGAGAAATAAGTGAAGGAAATACTATTATAAAAATTACATTTAGGAGAATATGTCATTATTTAGGTGCAGGATGATGATGGATTGTGTTGAGTTAGTTACCAGATAGATACAGAGAATTGGTTAATTGGAGAGAAATAAAAGACAGAATCTATATATCCTAAGAATAGGGTGCAGATTCTAGTCTATCACAAGATAAGTAATGAATATAGCTATTCACTGAGACACACACACACACACACAAAAGATTTAGGGACCCAGATGAATAGGTCACCTTTATCATCTGTGCTATTCTCCAAGTCACAAGTCAGGACCCTTAATTTACATTCTCTCTTCTCCTTTTTCTGTGTTCTTTTTCTGTACCTCTTATTATTTGCATGTTATCTTCCTTGATTGATAATTTAAATTTAATACCATGCCTACTTTTTAATTATTTTATCTTTATAACACCTTTTGATAATTATATAACCTAGTGGATATAATAAAACAATACTCATTTGATGCCATTTCTGGAAAAAGAATAACAAAGTGAATGATCCTACACATAAAGCTTTCACCTTCAGGCATAATTTTGTCCTGTTAAAAAGCAAGACAGGAAAAGAATATTCATTATTTGATCTTCCTACCCTGGTTATGAGAAGCTTATTGCATTGCCTGTTGTATTTTCCTTGTTACAGAATCTGTTATAATTAGTATCCAAAGAAATTGTTAAACACTGCATATTATACAGACAAAATGATTAGTCCTTTGGTAATATTATTAAAGAAAAGTTATAACCCAACAAAGCAATGCTTTAAATATCCTGGTTGAGAATTATTTCCAACTCAGAATTATTTGCAAAATATTTTAAAAATTTATACAAAAAGTTTCCTACCATGAAGCCTGCTTGTCTCTGCTCTAAAATTATCAGAATCCAACAGCATATCAAAACAATAATACATCATGATCAAGTGGATTTTATACCAGAGACACAAAGATGGTTCAACTAACACATATCAATAAATGTGATACATCGCATTAATAGAATGAAGGACAAAAACCATATGATCATTTTAATAGATGCCAGAAAAAGTATTTCATAAAATTTGTTATCACTTCATGGTAAAAACCCTCAACAAACAAGCAATAGAAGAAGTATACCTCCAAATGACAAAGGTTGTCTATAGCAAACCACAGCCAACATTATATTGAATGAGGAAAATTTGAAAGCATTCCCTCTAAGAAGTGGAAGAAGACAAAGATGCCCACTTTTACCACTCTTATTCAACATAGTACTGGAAGTCCTAGCCAGAGCAATCAGGCAAGAGAAAGAAAGAAAAGGCTTCCAAATTGGAAAAGTAGAAGTCAAATTATCCCTGTTCACTGATATTATCTTATATCTAGGAAATCCTAAACACTTAACCAGAAAACTTTTAGATTTCATAAACGGCATCTGTAAAGTTGTAGGATATAAAATCAACTTGCAGAAATTAGTAGTGCTTCCATACATCAATAATGATCAAGTGGAAAACCAAATCAAGAAGACAAACTCATGTACAATGGCTACAGAAATAAAATATTTAAGAATATATTTAGCCAAGGAGGTAAAAGATCTCTACAAGGAAAACTACAGAACACTGATGAAAAAAATTGTAAATAATGCAAACAAATGGAAAAAAAAAACATTTCATGCTCATGGATTAGAAGAATGTAAATTTACATACAATATTTAATTAAGCTACATTAAATACTTAAAATTCACTAAAATTCATATGGAACCATAAAAGAGCCTGGATAGCCAAAGCACTTCTAAGCAAAAAGATGCTGCAGGTTTCTTATTATCTGACCTCAAATTTTACTACAAGGCTAAAGTAGCCAAAATAGTATGATACTGAATTGCCATGTGTGGAAGAATAAAACTAGACCCATATCTTTCATCATATACAAAAATCAACTCAATATGGACGAAGGAATCAAATATAAGACCTGAAACTATAAAAATACTGAAAGAAATTCTAGGGAAAACTCTTCGGTCTAGGCAAGAATTCATGACTAAAACCTCAAAGGGACAGGCAACAAAATCCAAAATAGACAGGTAGAATTTAATTGAACTAAAATGCTTCCACACAGCAAAATTAAATTAAATTAAATTAAATTAAATTAAATTAAATTAATCAACAGAGTGAGCAGATAGCCTGCAGAAGGGGAGAAAATATTTGCAAATGATCCATCCAACAGGGTACTACTATCCAGAATCTAGAAGGAACTCAAACAACTCACCAACAATAATTAAAAAAACAATTCACAAATAATCCCATAAAAAACTGGGGAAATGGCATGAATAGAAATTTTTTAAAAGGACATACAAATGGCCAAGAAACATACAAAAAAATTCTCAACATCATTAAAAATCAGAGAAATGCAAATTAAAACCACAATGAGATATTACCTCATACCAGTTAGAATGGCTATTATTAAAAAGACAAAAAATATGCTTTCTGCACCCTTGCCAAGAGCTCTTATTGGGAATGTAAATTAGTATAATACAACCTCTCTGGAAAATGGTATGGGGACCTCTCAAAGATCTAATAAACAGAACTACCATTCCATCTAGCAATCCTACTACTTGTTATCTACCCAAGGAAGAGAAATTATTTTATCAAAATGATACCTGTACTTGTATGTTTATCATAGCACTATTCAAAATAGCAAAGATATTGAATCAATCTAACAGCACATCAGTAAGTGATTAGATAATGAAAATGTGGCATATATACATACATATACATGCAAAATGGAATATTATTTGGACACAAAAAAGAATGAAGTCATGTCTCCTTCATCAACATGGATGGAAGTGTAGCCCATTATCTTAAGTGAAGCAACTTAGAAACAGAAAGTCAAATACTTCTTGTTCTCACTTATAATTGGGAGCTAAATAACGTGTATACATGGCCATAGAGTGTGGAATAATAGACAATGGAGAATCAGAAATGTAGGAAAGTGTGAGGAGGTGAATGGTAAAAAATTATTTAATAGGTACAGTGTACGTTATTCTGCTGATGGATATGCTAAAGCCATGTAACACAATTTTACTTGTACCCTATATGTTTGTACACATTTAAAAAATAAAACATAAATGACGCCTGACTAAATATCTACTTCACCATGTGTTTTGCAGCAGAAAAAAAAAATAATTGATCCATGAAAAAATAAAACATCGAATCCAGGAAATAAAATACTTATTCTACATAGGGTCCTATAGATTTCCACACAGGTGGCAACAATGAGAAATTTGAGGATGAAAGATCAAGGGAGTTTCCTTCCTTGTATGGTATGTAGCTATGCAGTATGGTAGCTATGCAGTAGTCCTAGTGATCCAACAGGATGTATCCAAGTAAGTGAACAGACCTTATCAGCTGAGGAGTCTCTGGAGGAAAAACAGAAGAGATGTCCTTATGAATGTAAAAATGTTATTGATAGCATTTATAGCCAACAGACAGGTAGAGAAGTTGTGGGAGAAAATAAGATGGTCTTCTAGAAACCTAGGCAAAGGAAACAAAAAGGAAATTTATTATTTTCAATACATCTATAAGTTGTAATACATAATAAAAATAAAGATTAATTGATTTTAAAATGTAGCTTGTATAGGAGATGTATGTATGATTATTAATGTTTTCTCCCAGTGACATCTCAATAGAATCTCTCTCTTTAGACTCTATAGAAGGAAGTTATTGACAATTCTTGATCTGCCATAAGAAAAAAAAATAGCTATTAGTCAAGAGTATAGATAAAAGGAAATACCAAAAAATAATTTAAAAAGAGATATGTATGAAATAAATTACAGTATATATAGGAAAAATAAGAAATGAAATAGCAATATCATTATTTCAAATACAACCATAACAGTTATTATATTAAATATAAATGTTACAGATATTCAACTGAAAAGGTAGAGGTCAGGAGAATAAATACAAAAAGAGGGACCAAATACTATGCCATACAGAAGAATCTCACTCTAAATGTTGACATATTAAAAGTAAAAGAATGGGAAAGCTATTCTGTGCAAACAATAAGCATAATACTAGAGTGATCCATAAATCAATTTTTTACTAGTTAACCACTTTTTAAATAATTCATTCTTTCAAAAATAATTCACAAGCCACTTTCACTCTTTACATTTAGAAAGGATTATGTTAGTGTCTGTCAGTCTGTTTATTTATTCCAACATCAATAATATAACTCTTACTTATAATGGTTTTATGGTATATATTAATACCTAATATTAAACTTATTATATTTTTTAAAAATGTATGGCCATTTCCTATAAACAAATATTAAAAACATTGCTTAAACTGAAATAAAACAAAATAAAACATATCAGGCATTATATAGCTTATATAAAATTTACAAATAAATTTGGGGAAATTGCCATGGTAACAAATATTTATTCTTTCAACCATGTAAAAATCAGCATGCATTCAAGTTTCCTTCATGCCTCTCATTACATTTTTGTAATATTCTTCACTTACATATTGCAGACATCTTGTTAAGTGGATTCTCTTGATTTCATATTAACATTCATATTGATATCAATGACAAAACTTTTCTCAATATATTTTTAACTTTTTATTCATTTTACATTTGTCTAGTATCTTGAAAAGTACAATTTTTACATTAGGTTAGTCATAACTTTCCATGTGATATTTTTTGGATTTCCAAATTAAAATCACAGTGTTTAAAAGGATTCAAATTAATTGCCTATTCTTTTCCTTTATATATATTTCCTCCATTTTTTCTTATCTTATTTCTATTCTAGAATGATATTAAGTATGATAAAATCAGGTCTCTCCAAGCTGGTATTAGTGGGAACATAGTTTGTGGCATTTCATCTAATACAAAGTATATTAGTGGTAATAGACATATTAGTAGCAATTAATAATAAGAACAATTATCACTGACTGAAATCCTATTGTGTATCAGGAATAGTTTCTTATTTCTACAATTTAGGTATAATTAATATATTTTTAATGTTTACAAAATTAAGGCAAAAAAAAGCAAATTATCTGTCCATGATGATATCATTATTAATTTGAAGAGTTTGTGTCAGCCTTGAGTTCTTTGTCTTTCTTCATCCCTTACACACTAGGGTTGGAGATGAATACCACACTATCACAGAGTATGGGTTAAACAACATATTAATCATTTATTAGAAAAAGAACTCATGAGTGTTTAATTCTTCTGTCATTACTCAGGAAGTCATACCAGAGTCAGGAAGTTCTGCTATATTTCAGTGTGTTTTTCTGTTCTAATGGAATTGCTCCAATTTCCACTGTTCTTAATTTTTATAGGGAAAGTTTGGAAAAGCAGTTCAGTTAATGAGAAGAGGTGCAGGCTCTTTGTATAATGTGGCTTGGGGAGCCAAATTTTAGAGAAATTATCTGAGAACTTCAGCTACTCTGCACTTGGTAACATTGGGGGCTGTGGATTGTTGCATTCTATCATGCTTTAAAGATAGGGGAAGCTCAAGGTGGGGATTTGGGTGGCAAGCAACAGGTTTTAACAAAAGTTAAACTTTGCGTCTCAAAAGGAGATGTTCCTTAGGATCCAACTGGCTTGCTCTTCAGGCCAACAAAATGGATTACTATGGGGGAAATTCTGCTCATGGCATTTCTAATGGAATTTTAAACCAGAAAATCCAGTCTTTGATTCACTAGAATCTAGTTGAAAATTGAAAATATAATAGCTTATGGATGACAGAACTCCTTGCATAATTACTGTAGGATCCTGTCTTTGATAAATGTGATACAAAGGGCAATATAGCAGAAGGGTCAAGGCCCAATCATTAATTCTAGACCACATATATTCAAATTACATTTCTCCAGCCACAAAGCAATACTTTTCTCATGTTTCTTTCACTGTTAAAGGAAGATTTTGATAGAAGTTAGCCATTAAGATTATTGTGAAAATTAAACTTACAAACAGTACCTGACTCATAATAAACCAGGGCTAACAATTAGAATGTTAACTCTTATTGTATTATAAGCACATTGGGCTATTGGCTAGAAATAGATATATTATGGTTTAATTATTTGTTATTATACTTCTATAAATAATGACATATAAAACCATTTATTTCACTATTGATGTTGAATTATATCAAATGCTATTTCAACATCCTATAGACTAATCACTTTATGTAACTCATTTTGCCTATTGTTTAAGATTTTAATAAGTAATAGATATTATCCATTAGAGCTATGCTCATATCTAACAATTATTTACTAATAGTAAATACTCATATTTATAGTAAGTACTCATATTTATGTTGCTAAATTTGATATTTCAATTTCAATGTTTTCATTTGTGTTCAAAAGTGAGATTTTCTCTTTTGTACCATGTTTGTCAAAATTTTTCTTGGAAATATGCTAGCTTTTTGAAATTATATTAAAAGAAAACTTTTTCTTGTCTTCCAAAGCTTTGGGACTGTTTAAAACCTATAAGAACCTCAGATATTTCTGGATTAATAGCATCATTTAGTTTGGAAAATGCACATGTCTGTATGATAGTACTAACCAACAGCCTATTTATCATGATTCTAAATGATGTTATATTTGTTTTACACATATACTGAACTCCATCATCATCTTCCCAAATGTGTCAAAACATAGCAAAACACCTAATAAATGAAAAGTTCACATTGGGATGTAAAATGCTTAAAACATTACTTTCAGGTATCAAACTATTTGCAATTATATCTTTCCTTACATTGAAATTATTTTTCTTATTCTTTGTTTTAGTCTCTATATTTTTATCAGACCTTCTCAAAATTTAGAGGTCCCTTTTAAAACACTAAATAACAACAAAAAAAGCTATGTATGAAAGTCCCTAAAGAAACACATTCAAGACAAGTATGCAGTGGCAGAGAATGATTCAAACTGAATAGGAGGCTCAGACGCCTTTCTCAGTTTCAGGAAAAAGTCAGACATGTAACCTTGTTGTTGATGTTTGATATGTTTTGCAAAACAACTAGTGAACTTGATATTCTATTTTTTTCTCTTATTTTAAAGCCCGCTATTGTTGAAATGAACTTGATATTCTACAGTAATATTTGAAATGTAGGTTAAATGTTCCTATCTGTTTTTGCTTGCTTAAAATAATGTATTAAGTTTGGTGAAATTTGGCTAAAAACCATTGTATTTTCAATGGTTATATATATAATGTCACTCTCCTGAAAAAAATACTATATGTGGGGAGTGTCTGCAGGGAATGATAATTTGACATATGAATGCTGATGGATTAATAGATGAAATTACCTATTGCATATTACATACTGGGAAACAAGATTTTTTTTTCAGAATATATTTCAATGAGGATATGATGCAAAGTTTTGAGCTCTCTACCTTGAAGAGTAATTCTCCATATTCCATTGTTTCCATAATCTTCAAGGCAGTCTGTTGCTAGGCTATCCTACTCAAGACCCTATGGGTCAGAGCCTCATGCATAATTCCAAGATTATGCAGTTTTAAAAAGCACCATAATGATCTAGTGTATTTTACATGTGCTTAGTAAAGACTTCTTTACTAAGCAAAGACTCCCTTTCAATTTTCTTTGAAAGTCATCTGCAAAATGCATTAGTAATACAGACTTCATACACTTGAGGTGAAGAATAAGTTAATAATGTATTATCTTGACATCAAGATCTGAGAAAGGTGTTATCATAAAATACAAAATGCAAAAAACAAATCTGTTATGAACATAGACATAAAAGTGTTGAACAAATTATTAGCAAATAAAATCCAGCAATATATAAAAAGAAATACTTTTTTACTACGTTTCTTTTAGACCATAAAGCGACTTGGGTTTAAGGAAAATCAATATAATTCACTACATAAACAGAAAGAAAATAGAGGAAAGCATATAATCATCACAAAAAAAAATCTATACTCATTTTTTGATGCAGAAAAAAACATTTGACTAAATTCAACATTTATTAATGAGAAAAATACTCTGAAAACCAGGGATAGAAAGAAACTTTTTTCAAAATAATAAAAAGCAACAGCAAACCATCTCGAGGTAACTTCATACTTAATGTTAAGAGACTAAATGGCTTCCTCCTGAGATCTTGAACAAGACAAAAAATTTCCAATCTCACCACTTCTATTTAACAATATGCTGGAAGTTGAATCAATTTAAGCAAGAAGAATGAATAAAAAGCAAAAGTAAAAAAAAAAAACTACAACAACAACAACAACAACAAAAAACCTGTCTTTATTCCCAGGCAACATGATTATGTACATATAAAACCCAGAAGGATTTACCAAAAATTTACCAGAATCAGTAGAAAATTAGCAATGTTGAAGAATAGAACATAAAAAAAACTCAACTCTATTTCTGTATACTACTAATAAACAAATGGAAAATTTAAATCTAAAAGGTAATGCTCCCATTCTCACTCTTCTGAAACAAAACAATGCCCAGCCTAGAATCTTATTCCCTGCAAAACTAAGCTTCGTATATGAAGGAGAAATAAAGACATTCCCAGACAAGCAAAGTCTCAGAAATTCACAAAGACAAGACTAGCCCTACAAGAAGTACTCAAAACAGTGTTACGCATGGAATACCATAATAAAAACTCACAAATATAAAAACAACCAAAATCCAAAGATTAAAGGCCAGAAAATACAATGGCTCAAGAGAGAAATCAAAGCAATAACATCCAACCCAACAGAATGAACACTAATCTACCTTACCTATCAGTTCTCTCAATAAATGTGAATGGCTTAAACTCTCCACTCAAGAGACATAGGCTGGCTGAATGGATAAGAAAATACAGGCCAAGTATATGCTGTCTTCAGGAAACACATCTAACCTGCAAGGATGCATATAGACTAAAAGTAAAAGGGTGGAGATCAGTATTCCAGGCAAGTGGAAGCCAAAAGAAGGCTGGCGTGGCAGTTCTAATGTCAGATGATTTAGTTTTTAAACCAACAAAAGTAGTGAAAGACAAAGAGTGTCACTATATAATGGTGAAGGGCACAGTTCAACAGGAAGAGATAAAATTTTAAATATATATGCACCCAACTTAGGTGCACCCAGTTTCATAAAGCAAACCTTACTGGATCTAAGCAAATGGATTAATAGCAACTCCATAATCACCGGAGATTTCTACACCCCACTGATGGCAAAAGACAGATCCTCCAAGCAGAAAATTAATAAAGAAATAATGGACTTAAACAAAACTCTAGAACAATTGGGTCTGACTGACATTTACAGGACATTCTACCCAAAATCCACTGCATATACCTTCTTCTCATCAGCTCATGGGACATTCTCTAAGATTGACCATATCCTAGGACACAAAGAAAATCTCAAGAAATTTAAAAAAATAGAAATCATACCATGTACCTTCTCAGATCACAGTGGAATAAAACTAGAAATCAACCCTAACAGAAACTCACATTTCTACACAAAATTGTGGAAATTAAACAACCTCCTAATAAATGATTACTTCATAAATGAAGAAATCAAGATGGAAATAAAAAAATTCTATGAAGAAAATGACAATGGAGAGACAAGTTATCAAGTTAGCTGGGACACAGCTAAAGCAGTTCTGAGAGGAAAGTTTATCTCCATAAATGCCTATAACCAAAAGGCAAGAAGATCACAAATAGACAATCTAATGAAACGACTCAAAGAGCTGGAAAAAGAAGAACAGACCAACCCCAAACCCAGCAGAAGAAGTGAAATCAACAAGATCAAATCAGAACTAAATGAAATTGAAAACAGGGAAGCTATTTAGGAGATTAATAAAACAAAAAGTTGGATCTTTGAAAAAATAAACAAAATTGACACGCCATTGGCTAAGGTAACGAAAAGCAGAAAAGAGAAATCTCTAATAAGCTCCATCAGGAATAAAAAAGGAGATATCACAACTGATCCCAAAGAGATAAAATATATAATTTATGAATACTACAAAAATCTTTATGCACACAAACTGGAAAATGTGGAGGAAATGGACAAATTTCTAGAAACACAGAGCCGCCCTAGGCTCAACCAGGAAGAAATAGATTCCCTGAACAGACAAATCTCAAGAGATGAAATAGAAACAGCAATTAAAAATCTCCTTAAAAAGAAAAGTCCCAGTCCAGATGGTTTCACACCCGAATTTTACCACACTTACAAAGAAGAACTAGTACCCATCTTGCAGAAACTATTCCACAACATCGAGAAGAACGGAAACCTCCCCGACACCTTTTATGAAGCGAATATTACTATGATACCAAAACCAGGAAAGGATGCAACAAAAAAAGAAAACTACAGAACAATATCCCTAATGAATATAGATGCAAAAAGTTGCAAGAAAATCTTAGCTAACCGAATCCAGACGCTTAGCAAAAAAATAATCCACCACGACCAAGTGGGCTTCATCCCAGGGATGTAAGGATGGTTCAACATATGTAAATCTACAAATACAATTCACCACATAAACAGAAGCAAAAACAAAGACCACATGATTCTTTCAATAGATGCAGAAAAAGCTTTTGACAAAATTCAACACCCTTTCATGATACGAACACTTAAGAAAATAGGCATAGAAGGGACATACCTAAAAATGATACAAGCCATATATGACAGACCCATAGCCAACATCATATTGAATGGGGAAAAATTGAAATCATTCCCACATAGAACTGGAACCAGACAAGGCTGCCCACTATCTCCACTTCTATTCAACATAGTGCTAGAAGTCCTGGCTACAGCAATCAGACAGGAAAATGGAATCAAAGGTATCCAAATAGGGCCAGAAGAGATCAAACTTTCACTGTTTTCTGATGATATGATATTATATCTAGAAACCCCCAGAGATTCAACCAAGAAATTCCTGGAACTGATAAACCAAATTAGTAAAGTCTCAGGATACAAAATCAATACACAGAAATCAGAGGCATTCATATACACCAACAACAATCTAATTGAGAACCAAATCAAAGACTCAATTCCCTTCACAATAGCAACAAAGAAATTAAAGTACCTAGGAATATACTTAACCAAGGAGGTAAAAAAAAAAAAAAAAACCTCTACAGGGATAACTATGAAACACTGAGGAAGGAAATAGCAGAGGATGTAAACAGATGGAAATCCATACCATGCTCGTGGATCGGCAGACTCAACATCATTAAAATGTCTATACTACCCCAAAAAAAAAAAAAATAGAAATATTGACCAGTGGAACAGATCTGAGAATCTTGATATAAAACCATCGTCATATAGCCATCTAATCTTTGACAAAGCAGACAAAAACATACGGTGGGGAAAATAATCCATTTTCAATAAATGGTGCTGGGAAAACTGGATGGTTGCAGAGAGAGAGGAACACTCCTACACTGCTGGTGGGACTGCAAACTAGTTCAACCTCTGTGGAAAGCAATATGGAGATACCTTAAAGCGATACAAGTGAATCTACCATTTGATCCAGCAATCCCATTGCTGGGCATCTACCCAAAAGATCCAATGACAATCTACAAAAAAAGACACCTGCACTCGAATGTTTATAGCAGCACAATTCATAATTGCAAGGCTGTGGAAACAGCCCAAGTGCCCATCAATCCAAGAATGAATTAATAAAATGTGATATATGTATACCATGGAGTACTATTCAGCTCTAAGAAACAATGGTGATATAGCACATCTTATATTTTCCTGGTTAGAGCTGGAATCCATACTACTAAGTAAAGTTTCCCAAGAATGGAAAAACAAGCACCACATATACTCACCAGCAAACTGGTATTAACTGAGTAGCACCTAAGTGGACACATAGGTACTACAGTAATAGGGTATTGGGCACATGGGAGGGGGGCAGGTATATACATACATAATGAGTGAGATGTGCACCATCTGGGGGATGGTCATGCTGGAAACTCAGACTTGTGGGGGGAGGGGAGTAATGGGCATTTATTGAAACTTTAAAATCTGTACCCCCATACTATGCCAAAATAAAAAAAAATGTAAAAAAACAAGAAAAAATTAAAAAATAAAAAGGTAATGCTTCTACATAAAATAAAATACTCAGTTATAGATATAACAAAAGAATTTAAAACTTGTACATTAAAATTCATTAGGAATACATAAAGAAATGTAAAGATATATGGTTTTTTAGAACCATATTTTATTATTTTAAATTTTAAACAGTTATTTTTAATTGTTAGGGATATAATAGTTATACATATTTATAGCATTACATGTGATATTTTGATATAGGTCTACAGAGTGTAATCCTCACATTATGGTTATTGGGGTATCCCTCATCTCAAGCATTTATTATTTCTTTGTGTTAAGAACATTCCAACTTTATTCTTTTAGTTATTTTGAAATATACAATAAATTATTAACCATAGTCACCCTATTTTGCTAATGAACACTAGATCTTATTCCTTCTATCTGTCAGTGGAAAAAAGCCAAATTCTGTAAAGTAATTTAAAGAGGCTTATTCTGAGCCAAATTTGAGGACCATGGCCTGGAGTCACACCCAAGAAACCTTGAGCAAGCGGACTCACTGTGGTTAGGTTACAGTTTGGTTTGATATTAATACATTCCAGGGAGAGAGGAATTATATGTAAAGTTATAAATCAATACATGGACAGTGTATATCAGTTTGGCCTGAAAGGATGGAACAACTCAAAGTGGAAGCTTGCAGGTTATAGGTGGGTTTAAAGACTCTTTGATTTGCAATTGGTTAAAGAAATGAAGCTTTGTCTAAAGGCCTGGAATGTTTTAAATTAAGATAAGGAAGTCTGTTAATCAGAGACAAGCATGGTAGGCCAAATACCCAGACTCAAGTGATTTGTTATGTAAATTGAGGACTTACTGGTGGGTCTTGCATAGCCTTAGACCTGTTAATGAGTTACAAAGTATATCTCCAAGAAGGAAGGGGGGAATAATGAGGCATGTTTGACCTCCTTTCTCATGGCTAGTATCTCAGTTTTAGGGTATCCTCTTGGCCAAGACAGGGTCCATTCAGTCAGCTGGGGGGGGCAGGCTTAAGATTTTATTTTGGATCATATAACTGTATTTTTATGTTTTTCAAATGTGATACATAGTTCAAATTAGTATATTGTTTGAATGCAGTCCCATCAACATTCTAACAAGTTATGTTATAAAAATTTACAAATTGTTTCCAAATTTGTATGTAAATTAAGAAGACCTAGAGTAGGCAAAATAATTTTGGAAAGAAAAAAAAATACTGGAGAACTCCAACTCCCTCATTTCTAAGCTTAGTAGAATTACTAAGTATTAGCATGAGAAGAATCACCAGCTCAACAGAAAAAAATAAAGCATGCAAAATAAACTCCCACATGCATTCTTCTATTGATTTCAATGCTAAGGTATTTAAATGGCAGAAAATACCTTCTTTGTAATAAATGATGGAGAAGCAGCAGGATATCATTTGAAAGAAAATTAATCTAGACCTTTACATTAATTAACCTCTTTAAATTTCTTAGGAAAACCATTAATGCGTAAGAATACAAAAAAGTAAAACATTACATTGAAGAGTTCTAGGAATCAGACTGAGACAACTTAGTGTTCAACTCTATCATTGAAAGTACAACATTTGTCCTTGAGGTTGCCTCAGAAGAAAGAGGACAAGTGGTTTGAGAACAAAGAAGGGGAGGTTTATTAATTTGCTAGCAAATGAGGAGTATGACAGACTTGCATCTTAAAGTACTACAATCCTCCCTGTTAGCAGAAATACAGAATTTTTAAAGAGAGGGTTTTCAGTTTCAGGCTATTACTTTTTAACTATAGTTGATATTTCTGATCCATCCTATCTCCCAGGAAGACAATCTTGTGACCTCTGCAGGGACAATTCAGTTAATTCATCTCCCGTGGTACCAAAAACAAAAGAATACTCCCTTGTCCCTCAGATTACTGGCTTCAAGCAGAAATGTAGGTTTTAATTCCCCAAAAGGTGAGAGTATTTTAAAGAGACAACTGGTAAATCATTTTGCCCTTTTCTTTAGGCTGTTCTCTCTGTTGCAACTCTGCAAAGATTCACATTGACCATAAGGCTGATAAGACTGTGTTGAGGATCAGTGGGTGTCATATCATAGATATAATGTCTTATAAAAGTTAAAGAGAAATGTACTGTCACCTGAAAGAAGGGAAATTAAAGAGAAATGTACTGTCACCTGAAAGAAGGGATGGAGATATATTTTTAGGTCCCCATTCTCTGCTGCCTAGATCCAATACTCAGACTATTTCTGGCAATAGCCAGAGTGCTGAATGAAGGCTTTCAAGGCAATGCCTCTCCCTTATTTATTTATTTTGTTTTGTTCAAACATAACTAATGACAGAAAACAACACAGTAGAAAATCAGAGGTTGTAAATTTTAGTGCCTTGTTTATATTTTGGGAACTGTTGCCCCACAAGGAAAAAATCAACTATTCATAGAAAATGAATAGTAAATCACAAACCCTAGTGGAAATTAAAATTCTCCTCCCCCTACCTTCCCCTGGCACTTTAAAATAAAAGTATGTGGACTCAATGCCATATCAACTTAATCAGAATCTTCATCTTCAATGTAGAAGAAAATTCTTAATTATCCAAAACCAGTACTTAAGACATGTCAGGAAGATGTTTTAACACAGCCTAAAATGCTATTAATCACATTTTATTTCCAGGTGGATGTTCTAAGGAACAAGAAATATATAGCCTGAGGCTTTGCTTTTAATTATCCTGGACTTAAGTTTGATAACTGTGCTTAAGCTTTGTGAGAAACAAGAGGTCTTATCTCTTCAAGTATTTCTCCTTTTTAGGCCCTAAAAAAGATTTTGGCTTCTTCACTGCTTTAATTTCTAATCTTTTTTCTAGTCTTACCCAAAAAAAGAAAAATTACAAAAATTCTGTTTCTGCCTATGCTACTTTTTCTTCCTTCTCCTCCTACTTTTTCTTCTCCTGTTCCTCCTTCTTGAAGGCTGCTAAAGTTTTAATGTTCATTTTTTTGGTGTATTTTTTTTCTTTTTTCTTTGGAACTAATTTTATAATACTAGCAAAGTTGCAAGCCATCACGGTCCTTTACCCTGTTTCACCTGAAGTTAGTATCCTATACAACACAGTACAATTATCAAGAACAACAAATATCAGTACCATATGATAAAGTAAACTATAAACATTATGCAAATTTTACCAGTTTTTCCACTGGTGTTCTTTTTTGTTTGTTTCAGGATCCTAACCAAGACCTCACATTAAAATTAGTTGTTATTTTCTCTGCAGTCTCTTCTAGATGGTAGCAATTCCTTATCCTTCCCTTGTCTTTCATGACCTTGGTTGGCACTTTTCATGAGTACTGATCAGTTATTTTTTAAAGTGGACCTCAATTTATATTTGTCTATGTTTACACATGATTGGAATTAGGTTAGGGGTTTTTGTCAAGCATAGCACAACAATGATATTTGTCTTTTTCAGTGCATGATATCAAACAGTCCATGATGCTGATATGCCTTATTAGTGTTGATATTAATCTTGACTGCTTGGCTTAATTGATGTCTTCTGGCTTTCTTCATTGTAAAGTGACTAACTTCCCTTTTGTATTTTATGTCTTAGAGGAGAAACTCTGAGAACAGGGAAATCTTGTTTCTCCTCTAACTTTCAGCAATGTATTCTTCTTGATTTTGGCTGTACTATAAATTGAATATTTAAAATGAGACATTTTTTCTCTATAATTTTTGTTTAATTTTGCAGTGACAAAGTACATGCATGGGTACCCAAATTTCCAATCTAAGCTGGCGGAGGATATCTTAATATTTTATTGATGTTTAACTTTGATGGTAATGAAAGATATAGAAGTTTATGAACTAAGAAATTTCCTACAGCATATCACTAAAATTTTTTTCCCTATGTAAAAGAGAATTTCTAAAACAGTCATGCTTTATTGAACTGTTCAATAGTGAAATGGTTTGTTTTAAAATAAATAAAAGCTAAAAAAAATTTTGTAGTCAGTACAAGCTGGTCTGAAACAAAGTTTTATTTCTGCTTGCAATTAGCATTTGTCTCCCTGGGTAGCATATTGCTATTGAACATGTAGTAATTAGAATTTCTCAGCAAGTCTTAGAGGAAAATACAATAAAAGAGGCAAACCACTACTTCAGATATAAAAGTCTGGGAAAACAGACTGGTCAAACATAGTCTAGCTTCTGATGCCCTAATTCATTTCTTGTATTTTCTAGCCCAAACTAATTTTAAGGAGAGAAAAAATATTTTTAAAACAGTGTTTGTATTAGCTTGCAAAAGTAAATGTCCCCAAGTTAGGAAACAATAAACACAACCTCGTATGAAATATATGCTATGGATAGCTGAGATTATTTCTCAAATGTGACCTTCCTGATACACACATGCAGATGTATTTATTTAGACCTAATTTTAGAACTTTAAATTCCCTTCTTTGATACTTATCACATATCATTTAAGAACAAATAATTTATTTTAAGTTCTACTTTCTACACTAAAGTCTCTATCACTGACTATCATGTTATTTCATTGTTTCATAGCATTTTATTGGTTTTATCATGTAAATTAACATGTGCATGCATCTTGCTAGTTTAGTTATCTGTTATGTTCCTTATTTATATTATGTTGTTTGTTATGCAATAAAATAGATTTCTGATTCTTAACAGCCATTGGATAATTTAGCCTATATTAATATTAGTAGAGGCTTTAAATGTTAGTTGATTGGATATTTATGTTGATAATGCTAAAAGTAGGAAAATATCATAAAATACTCTTTGTTTTTTCTATTTCACTCTAATTCAGGAATATGAATCTTTTATGTGTAAATCATATTAATACTGACATTGCAAGTAGCTTCTTTTGGGACCATTTATATTTCATTATATCTAACTGTAAAGTTTTATGAATAAGTTTATGGACCAAAGTTAAAAAAATTGGATACATAAATATTAGGCATAACCTTATGAAATTGTTAATTAAGTAGACAATATATTTAATTTCATATAATTCAAGTTATAATTATTTGACTGAAATCAAATTAATTTCAAATAAAGTATGATTTTATGCTTGAGTAAAGTAATTTAATAAATTGGTAGAAACAATAGGAATTCCTCCAATGTTATTTTAGCCAGACATAGGGAAGCACACTGGGATCTCCTTTAGACATATCCTGCCTCACACTCTGTCTGATATACTTGTTAGATGACAAAAGTAAAGATATTTATGCATGGTAGACATAGTACCTTATGCAGGGGACTTCAAGTTAGCACTCTGTCTAAAGCTAAATCTAAGTTAATTACACAAAGAATGAATATAAATACAATGTATGTAGGAACTTAAAATTCAAGATAGTACTATAAACGAGGATATTACAATTTGAGAGATAATAAAACTAATACAAGAAACCAAAAGCACAGTAGACATTGTGACAGATTTAAAGAAAGGAGACAATAATAGTGGTTCAATTTTGTTTATTTAGTTTCTTTTTTCACAGCTACAAAATCAAATTAGTCTATTTATTTTTTATTTGGATAGTCATATAATGATTTATAACATAAAAACAATTTTCTAGAAACATAGATGTATAACACAAAAAAATAAATCTATTAAATTCCCAGACACTTATATTACTGAGACTTTTTTGTGTGAAACCTACACATTCAGTGTCATGTATTCAGAGCTGCACATAATCTAAGTACATGTGACTGTACTTATAGAATGTGTTACTATATAGTCAATTTTCTTTGAGATTGAAATTTCTAAAAGCTACTTGCATAAAACCAAACAATCAAACACTTAAGAAAGAAGGTCAAATGTAAAACAGTGTTTTTTGTTTTTTTTTATTTCTTCCTCTGCTGGCCAGCTCAGTCTTTCTCATAATTAATTTAAAACATTGTTAGTGTGGGATATTTTCCTTCTTCCCAGCTACATTGTTGACTTTACTTAGTGTCAGATAGAGTCTCTCATCAGCAACACTAAAAGCCTTAGAGGATGCATTTTAAAACAAAAGAACTAATTACTGTTGAATATGAAGTGACTTTGCAATTCTGCCACATACAATATTTTTTGAATAAAATCTGGTTAGTCTCATTCTCTTTGATTACATTTTAAACCAAAAATACACTCTCAAAGGAGTATACAAATCTGAGCTGGGTGCCACGTTGGAGTTTGATCTTATTTAAGACATTAAAAGCTTGACAGTGACCAAAGTTTTATTTGATTTTTTAAAAAGTCTTATAAATGTTAAGATACTTTTTCTTTTACTCCATAGATGAAAACTGACAGAGAAATTTTTCTTTGCTCCTTGCCCTATATAGATGTCCATTTTATCTTCCACCTGTGTGCCATACTTTGCCAACCACTGTGTTATAGGACAGACATTGAGAATTACATTTTTATTTATCTGGGGTCATCGACTGAAACAAAGTTCTTTCAGGCATTTTATGATAGAAATGATATTGTTGAATTAAAAAATAAAGTGCTATCCATATGAATTAATTTTTTTTGGTTTATTCTTAGGTCAAATACTAAATTCTAATTCATCCCCTCCTCTACTTCCTCTATAAAAAGAAGAATCAGAAGAGAGAGAAATATTTATAACAATGAATTTATTGTTTATGTGATGAATTTTCAGGTCAGACAAGATTTAATCATATGATCTATTTATCTGTCAATAGTAGCATAAATTCAATTTTCTGAAAACAGGTGTAACTGTTTTTATACATCCTCATAATTAGTACCCCCTGAAATGATAAAATGTCACAAGCTTTCATTTCTTTTATGAGTAATTATCTCATTTCTTCTGTGATCACATGGAATGACTTTAAAAACATTGGTTTAAAAGGGTGTGAAAACACTCCATCAAGTTCAATACAGACAAAACCTGGGTGTGGAGCCTCATGCCAATAATCTTAGCACTTTAGGAGGTCAAAGCAGGAAGATCACTTGCCAGGAGTTCAAGACCAGCCTGACAACACCATGGCACTCCAGCCTGGGCAACAGTGCAAGACCTTGTCTCAAAAAACAAAACAAAACAAAACAAAACAAAACAAAAACAGCAGAAAGCAGAGAGAGAAAGAAAAATCATCATTTTTTTTTTTTTTTTTTTTTTTTTTTTTTTTTTTTATAAACCATAAAGCTCACAGCAACCTCACACTCCTGGGCTCAAGCAATCCTCCTGCCTCAGCCTCCCGAGTAGCTGGAACTACAGGCATGAGCCACCATGCCTGGGTAATTTTTTCTATATATATTAGTTGGCCAATTAATTTCTTTCTATTTATAGTAGAGACAGGGTCTCGCTCTTGCTCAGGCTGGTTTCGAACTCCTGACCTTGAGCAATCTGCCCGCCTGGGCAGATTTCCCAGAGTGAAGAGAGAATTCAAAGTTGGAATGAAATACAAAATTCAAACTAGTTATAGATGGCTTACTTACCACGCTGATGACAAACACAAATAGCATAAGATAGCTAACGTCTAACAGTAATTAAAATGAGAAATGAATTTAATAAGAGTTAAGGGAAAATTTAAGGAAGGCCTTGCAAGTAAAATATCATATTTTATGCTTTACAACACTGCACCAGGTAAATGAAATCTTTGGAAAAGAAGAATTACAGCAGGTAGTGGAAAACAAAATGGAAGAATGGATGAGGATGGAAATAGGGAGACTACCTTACAGCAAGTACAGGAACAAATTAAGTTTAAACTGTTAGGTCTCTGGATCCAAGTCATGACATGCAAATAGAAAAGGAAAGTGAGCCCAAGAGTCATGCTGGAATAAAACAAGATATAATTTGATGAGGTTTAAATTAGGTTTAAATATAAGGAACTGAAACAATATAATGCAGTGAAAATAAATGGTTGCTGTTTCAGCTCTGGCATTTAACCTGCTGTGTGCCTTGACAGGGCAAGGTAAATAACTTACTAAAGTGTAATTTCCTTCTTTATACAATGTAAATGACATGCTACAGATAGAATAATATATACTGAAGTGATTACAGGGAATAATATGTATAAAACTTAGCATGACACCTGGCTACTGTATAAATTTAATAAATAATGCTAGCATTATGAACATTAAGGAGAAAAGATAATGCAAGGTGTCTCCAAGACCCTTGTCTGCATGAATTGGAAGTCTGAATTATAGTTCACAGGATTGTCAAAGAGATACTGTTATGGGGTGGAGTAGGTAGAGGAAAATTATAGTACAATACAGTCTGCATCTGGTTTGTGGGTATGTGCTCTATCCAAGTGGTATTAGAGTAAAACTGATAGGAGCACATAGTTCCTACTAAAGAAGTGGTTTTGTTTTCCTTTTAGTTATTGGTTTTCAAATTCCATTATTCTATTTTGTTTTAATCTGTTTTATTTTTCCCTAGTGGTAACAATGGTCTAATACAACACAACTAATTTAAATCCATCCTATGGATAATACAGAACATGTTATACCACGTGAGACTCTGACCAAATTCCTTAACTCTGGTTGCACACAGAAATTATATTCATAAGCATTTCTTCAGCCATTATCCAAATTACAAATGAGAAGTAAACTTTTATATAAACATAGTTTGAAAGCAGGTGGTGTTTTGATTATTTGCATTTGAACATTCTAATGAAGCCATGAGAAATGAATAGATGGTAATTTATTGAAAGAAATGAAAAGAGAGTTTTTAGCTGAAACCTCAGGGTGAGAAGAATGCTTCATGAAATCACCAAGTATAAAATTTAAATTCTCCTGCTGAGCTAAATATGCCTTGACAATGTCAATGAACTTCGAGAAAAATGACAAATTACTATTATATGCTCAAGTTTCTGAAAGTCATGCTGTTTGCTATTGTAAATATTGCAAGATACTACTGAAAAGCATGTTTTATATTTATCCTCATTTTTTGTGCAAAATATTTTGCCTTTTCCATCGCTATAAACTACAGCTGAGTTCAGAAAACATAAAGATTATTAAATTTTTCCCCTGTTAGAGGAAATACCAGTATGTAGCAGAATTCTAACTTTAAATTTTATTTCATAATTTTAATCTGTTACTATCTACAAAAACCCCAAAGCTCCCTTATCCTCCATATGAATACAAATATTTATGTTAACTTTTTGAAAGTGTGTTTACTCTTATTGCTGAATATGCAGTTATAGAGTCTAGTAAAAGTGGAAATTGTCTGATTATACCAGAAAGTTTTTTATTTCTATTGAAAATAAAGTTACCAGAGAACCAGGAAAAAAATAATTGATAAATAACATCTAAAATAAAACAAGAGAAATTGAAAATGTCCTCTTCTCTAATTATAGCACTAAAAGAAATGTTCTTGTTTAAAATTTTGAAGCCTATGGAAATTATTTCTATTTTTAAACATAAAAGTATTTTTGATAAGCATGTTAAAATAAAACAAAGGATAGCCAGAACTACATTATATGCATTGATAATTATTATGTATTAACTTTTAAATAACAGACGTAGAATAATTACTGAATTTATGGCTAGTTGCAGATTTATCTTAATAAGAACAATAATTTTGACCTATGATAATGTTTAATGCTGCCATTATTTAATACTGATTCCTAAAATAGAAAATTTGGCTTCATAATTGCTTTCTCTCTCTGATTCTCCTGCCAAATCAGTCACCTATTACTATTAATAAAATCTGGCACTATCTCTTAAAATTGGTCACTCTTCTCCATCATTCACAGCCCTGCTTTAATGTAGGCTTCTTATGTAATCTTCCCTCATTTGAACTATCATGTTCCATTTTCACTGCACTTTTCTTCCTAATAAATCCTAAAAACAGCTTGTAGAATTATTTTCTTAAAAGAAAGCAATCATTTACTCCACTATTCATTAACTGATTTTGCTTATGCAATTCAAATGGTATAAAAGCTACTTTGTTAATTTGGCCCTCACTATCTCCAAACTACTCTCCCAATATCCTTTGAGTTCATTAGTTTCCGCAGATCACACTGAATGTCACAGTATCCCAGACTTTTTCATAATTCAGTGTCCTTTTATATTATATTATTACTTCTGCAAGAAATGATAACATCTTTTCTTTAACAGATCCATTAGCAAAATTCTACAAGTCCTTCCAGACTTGGTTCAAGTTTTGCTGTCACAATGAAACTTTCCATGACATCTTCAGAAAAATTTGATTTCTCAGCCTTTGATATGTTCTTAAAAATTCATTCTTAACTCTGTTTTACTACAGAGTTATCACATTGTGATCATATTAATTTGTTAAGGCCCTTGTTTTCTAAAATGAATTATGAGGCCTTTAAGAACCTGATACACAAAGACAGATTCATAGGAGAGCTTGGGAACTTGTATGAAATGCAGATTCTATGGCTCCCCTCAAAACTTCTGACTCAAAAATCTGCATTTTTAGCAAGATGCACATGTGGTTATTACGTATACTAAAGTTTAACAAGAACTGCTGTGGAAATATATATATATATATATATATATATATACATGTGTGTGTGTGTGTGTATGTATTTCCACCTATCCTTTTTTGGGCCAATTATAAAAGCTTAATTAAAATGTACAGAATGAAGAAAATTTTAAGTTTGAATGTAATGCTATCAATTTCACTAATGAAGTTTATTGTGTTACTTCAAATTGCTGGTTATGGACTAGTGAACTCTAGACTGTGAGCCACTCCTTTGCCTAAACTCACTGAAGAGAATTTTAGAAAAACTCAAGCAGCTCTTCTGTCCTACATGGGCAATGAAATAGCAGGGCTAGTTGTTGCAAGAGGATATGCAGAATAGAGATTCAGAATCAATGCAAGCTCATTTCATTTAAGATAATAATATTCCTCAGTAGATTATAATAGAAACTCATTTTACATTACACCTTTGTAAAACTGAAGAAACATGTCCCTGTGGGATGTAGGTTAAAAACTAAAAGGTAATTTTTTTTTATTTCAGAATATTACAGGGGCTAAAAGATAATTAATAAAACCACTCTGTATGGCCTTTCAAAAATACCACTAGTTGCTAGTTCTAAATGCTGTTCTCTCCACTGCTTTAAAATTGGATCCTTAGCAATGTGGGACTATTTGTTGTTGATGAAAGGATTAATGGCTTAATATATTTCTTCTGTAAGTGGGAGTTGAAATAGAAAATTAATAAGTTGAAATTTTTTCACTCTTGGTACATGGATATAGTCCAGAGAATAAATGCTTTGCTTTATATATATGATCTTTAGATATGAAATATCAAGTTGAAACTATGTCCTTTAATACTGGCCCTATTCACATTTCTATCTCTTAGATAATGAAAATATCACACAATTAAAAGCTCTTGAGTCTGTCTCATTGTGAATTGGCCAAGAGGCAGTGAATCTGCCAAAAAACAAGTAGAACAGCTGTGAAGATGCCAACACAATTGAGTACCCCATCTCTACATATTTCTAAATATGGAAATTTATTGGAGACTTATGGGCATGGAATGACAATGGGGTCAATTCAACCATAAGGCAGTGCTGAGACACCTTCATTATGACCTTACCCTGGCATAAGTTATGTCTTAATAAATGCATATCTAGTCACAGACTGTATGTGCAGATGGAAAAAAAAAAGAAAGCATAAGACACGAAACATGATGCCTATCTTTCATATAATCATTCTAGAAATATTATGTAATCAATTAAGTAAAAATAGGCAAAACTATTTGTTTTTATTTGAGAAACATTATATTTTATGCATAGAATGGATATTTCAAATTAAAAATTAAAAAGAAACAGTTTAGATATACTATATTTTTCCTCCTCAAATGCTGTTTATCATTGTGCAATTTTTACTTTATTGTGTTCATTTTCAAATCTAGGTAAATTCAAAATATAAAAATTCACTTGTCTTCAGGCACAGTGATGATCATGTGGCAAAATGAAAGCCATCATACTGCAGAGATCTACTAATTTCCACTATTACCCTCCAGATTTTTCTTTCAAAAACAAAACTGTTGATGAAGTGTTTTCCATAAGATTATTCCAACTCTCCCTTTAAATTTCTTAGTCTCGTCAAATACTCCATAGCACAAACCGAGTTTCATACCAGGGTGGAACAATTCTTGGGTCATGCCCCAAAAAGTCATCTGTAAGTCAGAAATAAAAATGTGTACTTTTTAATTGATGCATTCAATAAAAATACATTTAGCACTATACATAAAACAGTATACCAGGATTTGAATATTTCCTTCCCCTCCAAACCAAAAATTGTATGTAGTAATGAGAGTTTCAGCACTAGCCCAAAAAAGGCTATTTATCTCAATGAAGTTGTGTCATTGTTTCATTGAAGTTTTCTCATTTAGTTTCCTTTTCATTCATGGAAGGGCTAGTCATATAATTAAGGAAGATAAAAGAAGTGGTTAGCATTTATTAACCATGTGTTATATGCTGGTTTATTTAAATATGGTAGGCCAATTACATGTAAAACTCTGAAGTAAACTGAACATTTTCCAAAATAGAGGATGTTTTTTTCTCCTCATTTATTGGACTGGATTCAACTGGCCTACATTTTCACTCAAAATAGTTCCCTTCAAATTCAAAATAAATGATCCCTTAGTTAATTTTGAGTTCAAAAATGACTATAACAATACTTTAGTCAACAAAGAATTGCATATATGATTGTGGTCCCATGAGATTATAATGAAACTGAAAAATTCAAGCCTAGTGATGTCATAGCTATCACCATGTCACAGCACAACAGATCACTAACACATTTGTGGTAATGCTGATGTAAGCAAATCTGTGCTCCCAGTTATATAAAAGTATAACACATACAATTATGTACAGTGCTTAGTACTTGATAATAATAATAAATGACTATGTTGCTGCCTTATGTATTCACTATATTATACTTTTTATTATTAGAATGTACTTCTATTTTATTAATAAAAAAATGTTAACTATAAAATAGTCTCAGGCAGGTCCTTCAGGATGTATTCCAGAAGAAGGCATTATTATCACAGTAAATGATAGCTCTGAGTGTGTCATTGTCCCTGAAGACCTTCTGTTGAAATAAGTCATGGAGGTGGAAGACAGTGATATTGATGATCCTGACCCCATGTAGGCTAGGTTAATATGTGAGAGTTTGTGTCTTAGATTTTAACAAAAAAAAATAAAAAGTAAAAAAAGAAAAAATAGGAAAAAAAGAAAAATGAAGCTATGGGATAATATTTTTGCACCGCTATACTATGTGTTTGTGTTTTAAGCAAAGTATTATTTCAAAAGAGTCAACAATTTAAAGAATAACAAAATAGTTTATAAAGTAAAAAAGTAGCAGTAAGCTAAGTTTAACTATTATAAATGAAAGAAAAATATTTTATACATTTAGTATAGCTTTATAAACTCTATACTGTAGTGTACAATAATGACCCAGACCTTTGCATTTACTCCATACTTACTGACTCACCCAAAGTAACTTCCTGTCCTTAAATCTCCAGTCATAAGTGTACTCTTACAGAGATACCATTTTTAATTTTTGTGCTGTATTTTTACTGTACTTTTTCTATGTTTAGATATGTTTACATCCACAAATATTGTGTTACATTTGCCTACATTATTCAGTACAGTAACATGCTGTTTAGGTTTATAGACTAGGAAAAGTAGGCTGTGCCATATGGCCTCAGTTTGTAGTAGGTATACTATACTTTTGTGTAAGTACATTCTATGTTTGTATAATGAGGAAATTGCCTAATAAAACATTTTCAGAAAATATCCGCAACATTAAGCGACACGACTGTTAAATAACCTTTTTAATTTTAGTAAAAGATAAATTTGGAAATGATGACATTATCAAAACTTCAATTTCCTTTTTTAAATTTCTAAACCCATTGAAGTGCAAGTGCTCATAAAATAAGAAAGGCTCTTAAATGTTACTGTTTTTATCCTTAATTTTATACTTAAAAGTACTTTTTTTTAAGTAAAATGAAGATGGGGGATTGATAGACATAAGAAAAAGAAACAAAGAGAGAAAGAAAAAGAAAGCAAACAGGCATTTTACAAACTTCACATGAAACTGAAAGAAAAGGATAATATTTATTCAGTAGATACTATGTACACTTTTAACATCTGTATATTACTTACTATCTAACCTTATAAGCAGATACCAAATAAGTAATTTTTATCAATATGCCAAGAAAAGTAGGTAGGGATGTATAGCCATATTTCAATAACACACAGTCATTGAAATTGATGATCAAGGACACATTTTAATCTTCCAAATTCTGGTTTAACAATTTGCTTAAATCTTTTCTTTCCCAAATAAATAACATTATATCCAATCTCTGTCACTAATTTTAGAAGCAGACCATAAAGAACATATGTTTAAATTACTGTGCAATTCAAAACTCTAGTGCTTTTTCTATTATGCAAATAAGCTAATGGTATTAGATTATAATCAAATGTCCTCAAAGTTAAATGATAGTTTGGCACTTTTATTGCATAATTGCCTTACAGTTACATTTCCACAGTATTTTGAATTTACGAATTTATTATTTATGCCAAGCAAATCCAAATTAGAAGATAAGATCATCCTTGGGAACTGTTATAAAATCTTCCACCATACAATTAAAGGGAAATAAGTTAGTTTACCTTAACTCTTACCTATATTCTGGGTGTGTGTAAAGGGCTCAAAAAAAGATTAAAATCATGTTTCTTTAAAATGTCTTATTAATATTTTGAAATGATTTATGCCAAAAAAGAGGGAAACAGTAATGCAATATAGATATGATTATTAGTTATGAAAGGTTTAGTAGCATATTAATGTCTAGCATTTTGATCTAGACTAATAGGAAAAATACCATAATACATAATAAAAGTATTTTTAAAGCATTTTCCAATTTTCTAATGACAATGTCAAAGAAGTTGATTATATTAACAAGTTTACTTCAGTAACATTGATAAGAAAATTGCTCTTCAAGTATTTATGTATTTTCTAAATAAAAGGTTGAGAAATTGAAATTTAAAAATCTTTTTATTTTAATATCATGATATAAAAGCTCAGTTCAGCAGAGTAGTAATTAATGAAGATTACACAACTTTCTGAAGCTTTCTTTATTCTAAACAATTGAGAACATGAGCATTGTGAAAGTCATGCACATGGTGAGGAATGATGACATCATTCAAAGGGATCAAGGAGATGTGATTAGAAAACAAACACAATAAGCAAACCACAAATCACATTTCAGAAATTGCTCTTAGTTGAAAAAAATGCCACAATTTAGTCCACATAAATTGATCACTAACCTCCTCTGCTTATGGACAAAAAACAAAAATAAACAGAAACCAAATGTGATGGTTAATTACACGTTTCATCTTGAGTGGGTAATGCTTTTTACCCAGATGGCTGGTAAAACATTATTTCTGGGATTTTCTGTGAGGATGTTTCCAGAAGAGATCAGCATTTGAAGCACTAGATTGAATAAAGAAGATTCATCCTCAACATTGTGGGGTAGGGATTACTCAATCTATTGAAGGAGGAACATAATAACATGGTGGAGAAAAGGTGAATGAATTTTCATTCTCTCTTCTTGAACTGCAACATCCATCTTCTCTTACACTGAGATATCAGAGCTCCTGTTTCATGGACCCTCACCCTCCAGGGTTCATACTAGCAGCTCACCTGTTTCTTGGGCCATCAGAATCAGACTAAGCTATACCACCAGATTTCCTGGCTCTCTGGTTTGCAAACAGCATATCATGACATTACTTGTCCTCCATAATCATGTGAGCCAATTCCTGTAGCAAATTTACTCTTATATATCTTTAGCTATGTATTATCATCCATCTGTCTATCTGTATCCTATTTGTTCTGATTCTCTGGAGAACTCTGACTAATACAACAAATAGTAGATAAATTGATATGGGAAAACAGCCAATAATTCTCCATCTCATATAGACTGATCTTCAAAGAGATAGTTGAAATTTCATATATATGAATGGTACTAGAAATTTCAAATTGAAGTTCTGCAACTGAGACCAAAAAAATCAAGATTTTAAAAACTCTTTACAAAAATAGAAATAAAAGAGCTAACACAACTGAAATAAAAACAGATATGCTAATTCTGGTCTAAAACTGGCACTAATATAGTTTGTATAGTTACTCAAGGTAATAAAGTAACAATGCTTCATTTCATTTTTGTGAGGTTCAGGTTGGTTTATGATCATTAAGCCAAGCACACATACATATGCACATGCACACATATACACACACAAACACACATCCCTTCCTAAAAACACACCTCCCTCAAAGAAACAAACATTATACTATCTATCCAGAGTTTAAATTCAATTTTGGAAAAGATAGTTAATACCATTACAGTTATACTCAAACATAAGTGGACAAATCCAGTATAGAAGGTCTTTTGCTTAATTACCAAAGGATTTCAAATGCAGCAGTTGACTAAGTGATGGTAGGAATTACATAACAGATAGATGGGGTTTAACTTGAAATCACTAAAGCTCTTATGAGAGATAAAACAACCTTATATAAAAGGAAGAATAAAGATTATGCAGAATGAGGAATCTTTCATTATTTTTTACCTTATTTCCTAACTTCACCATAAGTAAATTCACAAATCTTTCTACTTGAGTTTCTAGATCTAAGTAGAAAATGTATTACAAATGTTTAAACAGTTTATCAACCTTATCTGGTATAGTTTCAACATAGTGAAACTATGTTGTCCAGCTCTACCAATTAGTTCAGTAATCTAATGTGTTGTCCTTTCATTTAAAGTCCTAATTAAGTGATTCTATGATCCCAGTTTCTAAGTTACCAGAAACTTATTTTCTATCCCCATCAATACCTCCCTGCACAATCCTACCAACTCCTAGAAAAACACAAGATTCCAGGGAATAACCCAGGGGAGTGATTAGGTTTAAGTACCTTGATTCATTAAGTGAAAATTAGAGAGGCTGATTATTGAGCTATGTTACCTTATTCATTGGTGTTATTGCTGCTTTATAGAGTCCAGTTGAGTGCATCAGTTCCCTGAAAGGTCCTGTTTTCCTTTTCATAGAATTCTTCTACCATTCAATGATGTTGCTACCAGAATTATGCTATCAAGCTGGCCAAGGAAAGGTGTTTTTCTTGCACCAAGTGTTGCGACAGCTGAGACTTGCGGCCTGACCATGTGGCCCTGTTCTCTGCAGAGTACGGTAGCCAGTGAAATCTTCTTCAGCAGAAACTATAACTATTGTTAAAGATATTGTGGGAATTGATGATTGTCATTATTATCTCAAATTTGTTAGTGATTCCTGATGGTATGTGTGTCCTGAAGGAAGGTGAGGCAGATTAGTAGAAGCCAGTCTTTCCTAAGTATCCTCTGAAGTATGCCCATATGAGCATTCTATCTCCCTTGATTTCTGCTCAAACTAGACCTTCTTGTACCAGCTCTCTATGATGAAGACTTTTTATATAATTTTAATTAACAGTTTTCCAAAGTGGCAGGATATGGGACAGTCTAGCATCAGAAATGCACTTACTTATTAAATTAATCTTGTTATATCTACTGCTTTCAAATACTGTCAATACACTTTTAGGTTGTACCATATATTCTCACGTCGTGTGGCCACAGCATGATGAGTTTATGAGAGACATCCTTTAAATCTCAAAAGAAAGAGTGTGAGCCTCACTCCCTTCTCTCCCAGAAAACCTATAATGTATTTTCAGATTGTCAACTTGGGGCCTTCAATTGGCCCATAGGTCTGGAAGACTGATTATATCAGCCTATAACCAAAATTATTTATTTATTTATTTTACTTCTGGATTTATTTTTATTTAGGTTTTTTTTTTCTTTTTGTAAAACATACATAACATAAAATTTACCATTTTAACTGTATTTAAGTGTACAATTCAGTGGCATTAAATACATTCATTCACATTGTGCAACTGGCGCCACGCTCTATTTTCAGAACTTTTTCGCCACCCAGTGGAAACTCTACCCATTAAATAATTATTCATTGTTCTACTTTGTGTTTATGAATTTGCCTATTCTAAATACCTCACATAAGTAGAATCGTGCAATATTTGTTCTTCTGTGTCTGGCTTATGTTACTTAGCCTAATGTTTTCAAGGTTCATCTATATAGCATATATCAAAAGTTAATTCCTTTTTATGGCTGAATAATATTCCATTGTATGATATATTACATTTTGTTTCTCCATTCATCTGGTGATAGACACCTAGCTTGTTCTTCTTTTTGGAAATTGTAAATAATGTTGCTATAAACAAATGTCTGTTTGAGTCCCTGTTTTCAGTTCTTTTGGATACTTACCTACAAGTGGAATTGCTTAGTTGCATGGTAAGTCTATGTTTAATTTTTCTTTTTTAAACAGAGTCTTATCTATTTCCCAGGCTGGTGTGCAGTGTTATAATCACAGCTCACTGGAAACCTCCACTCCTTGGTTCAAGTGATCCTCCTGGCTCAGCCTCCCGAGTAACTAGGACTTCAGCCACATGCCACCGTAACAGCTAATATTTTAAAATTTCTTTTAGAGATGGAGTGTCACTATGTTGCCCAGGCTGGTCTTGAACTCTTGGCCTCAAGTAACGGCAATAGCCATTTCTAGTGAGCGTGAAGTAGTATCTTATTATGGTTTTGATATGTATTTCCCTAATGAGTAGTGAAGTAGAACATCTTTTCATGAACTTATTGGACATCTGTATATCTTCTTTGGAGACAATTTTCATGCTTTTACCAGAACAATGTTCCTTAACCTATGGAAATTTCTCCTTCTTCAGATTGGATTTGGCAATGTCTGGAACCATTTTTGCATGTTACAACTGGGAATTATTATTGGTATCTGCTGGGTAAAGGGTAGGGATTCTGCTAAAACCCCTAAAATGAACTAAATGGTCTCACATAGCAAAGAATTATGCAGGCCAAAATACCATTAGTACCAGGGGTGAGAAATATTGCTTTATAAAGTTTTCTGTATAACAACAGCTTACTGTTTTCACTCTCAGACTCCATCCAGCTTGTATTTCCTGATACTACAATTTTGGAGTCTTGTTGAAAAATTGTCAAATGCTTAAGCACAATCACATAACATTTCCTTGAATTAGAGTTTATAAGCAAGATTTTGTTATAAATGAAAGGAAAAGCTAAGAAACACATTTATTCAAAAATAGAATACTTTTTTTTTCAAGTCAAAGTTAAAGGCTAAAATAGGAAGTTAGAAATATATAAATATATTAATGGAAAACATTAAATTGTGCCAAATTAATTAGGACTTGGAGATATTTTAACACATTGACTGCCGCACTAGAAAAACATTTTTTCCTTGAGACCATGGCTTTTCACTACAAAAATAGAATAAAACTTCAAAACCAAATAATCTTTTATAATTTAATGAAAAATCTGTTTTTTTATTAAATTTTTTTCTGTGCATGAGTTATATACAACTTGAAAAATAGTTCTCATGGCTCCCGTGGTGAAGAGATGTGTAAGTTACATGTGCTTCACAAGGCCCCAGGCTCAAAACTAGGGTGAGTTAGATACAGCTCACATGGCAGTTAATGTGTTAAAGGTACAAAATGTGACTGTATGTACATTTGTGTTTTATTGATTGGAGAAATACATCAAAATGTTACAATAGTTAATACTGAGTATTTGGAGTATGAATAACAATTATTATTTTTATTACTTTCACAATCAGAAAAATAGTAAAGTAGTATCATTTAATAACATTTTTAAACAGAATATAGATTCTAAAATCTGACCCACGCATGCAATTAAATAATTTATGCTAAAGATAATCTTGCAGTTTGGTGCAGAGAGAATAGTCATTTCAATAACAGTGCTGTGCGGCTTATGTATCTAAATGGAAAACTAATAATCTTGATCCAATAGTCTTAACCATAATAATCTTCACAGTATATATGAAAGTTTATTACAGATATAATATGTGAAAGATATAAATATAAAAGAATAAATAATAAAAGTTTTAGAAGAAAACATAAAACATCTTCATAATCATATAGTATAAAATTGTACTCTAAAAAAGGACCAGAGAAGAACAAATCATGAATGAAATTAAAAATGTACAAATTGGACAATATTAAAATTAAGAAATATTCTTTTCAAAAGGCATTATAAAGTAAAAGGACAATCTATAGATTCAGAGAAAATATCTGGAATTAATATATTTAACCTCACATCTAGAATACATAAAAAATCCTTATAAATTAATAAAAACATAAAAGTGGGCAAACATATCTTAAATAGAAAAATCACAAAAGGTATAAAATAGCCAATACAATTATTAAAATATACTCAGCTTTATTAGTCATTAGTTAAATATGTATTTAAACCAAATACAACAACAATGCAGTAGACACACTAGAATAGTTAAAATACAAAAAAAATAAGAAAAACCTCTAAACTCTAATAATTGTCAAGAATGTAGAGCAAATAAAGTTCCTACATTGCTGATGGAAGTATAAATAGGTACAATCTACAACAATATTACAAAATTGTTTGATGATATCTACTAAAGCTGAGCACCATACCTACGAACCAGCAGCTCCTTTCCTAGGCATTTATCAAAGAGAAATGCTTAAATATATTTGCCAAAAATTCTGTACAAAATGACCACAATAGCTGCATTTGTAATAGTTGAAAATTGTTAACAACACACGTATCCCCTACTGTGCAATGGAAATGTAAATATAGTATACTAAAACAATCAAAGGCATTACAGCAATGAAAATGAACAAATCACAACTACCCCAGCAACATGAATGACTCTCACAGACATTATTTTTAGAAAAAGATGTCACATATGAAGGAGAAAATACAGAATGATTTTATTTATACAAAGTCCAAAATTTACACAATTAATCCATGGCATAAGAGTCAAGATAGTGTTTAGCCTATGGGATGGATTTTGACTGAAAGACAGGAGAAATTTGAGTTGCTGGTTAAGCCTTATTTTTTTGTTATGAATACTATTTAATGAATGCTTTCCATTTGTGATAATTCATTGAGCTTAAATATAAGACTTCACATCTTTCCAGTGGGTATTTTACTCAGTAAAATTCATAAAGCAAATGTTAAGAAAATAAAATTATTTTATGAATTTAAAAATATTATTTTTATATGTCCATTGTACTTCGATTATAATGCTTTTAACTCAATGGAAAATAAACGTTTATTCTCATTACACAATAGCTTGCAAATACTTTTTGTTCAGATGAGGAGGGGTATCTGTTTAATGTCAATAAGGGACATAAGGAAATGACATAATCGTTAGGGTGGGGACTCAGGAGGACCTCATGGCCTGAGTGGGAGAAAGAATTCTCACCCTAAGAATAGAATAGAAAGTAGTAAAAAGTTTATTTTACTTTATCGATAAAGAAAGAAAAGGAGAGAAAAAAAGTGAGAAAGAGACAGAAAGAAGGGAAAATAGCACAGCACTGAAAATAATGGGAGATGCTGGCAATTGAGGAGAAAAAGCTTAGTGTTTTTAAAGGGTAAAATTTTTTTTTTTCTTTGCTGCAGACTGATAACAAAAGTGGCTGTGAAATGTCAGGGAGTTGGCTTCCCTCTTTCTCTTTCCTCAGGAGGCAGGTTTGTCCTTGGGATGTGGCTTTGGCAGGAACTGAGGCAGGCAGCTCCTGACCCTATTGCTTGCTTAGGGCTCTTCAAGGCAGTGAAACAAACTCTTAAGAGATAGCAAGTTAGGCTTGAAGAGAAGTCGAGTGCCAGGTGTTTAATCAAATAAAACAAAGGGCAGTTGTGATGTGAGTCTTTCTTTAAAGGGACAATTGTATGCTGACAGTTTACCTCTCTTACTTTCTGTTTAAAGTGTATTTCCCTCTGTTAGATGGGTTACTAATAAGGCCACCTTTCAATAATCTTCTTCAAACTCCAGTTCATAAAGGCAATCACAGCAGCAACAAAAATAAATAAATGGGACATGATCAAACTACAAAGCTTCTGCACAGCCAAAGAAATAGTCATGAAAGTAAACAGACAACCTACAGAATGGGAGAAAATTTTTGCATCCTACACATCCGATAAGGGGCTGATAACTAGAATATACTTAGAACTCACAAATATCAGCAAGAAAAAATCAAATAACCCTATTAAAAAGTGGGCAAAGGACTTGAACAGAAACTTTTCTAAAGAAGACAGAAGAATGATCAACAAACATATGAAAAAATGCTCAACATCTCTAATCATCAGGGAAATGCAAATCAAAACCACAATGAGATATCACTTACCTCCAATGAGAAGGGCCTTTATCAAAAAGTCTTCAAATAACAAATGCTGGCATGGATGAGGAGAGAGAGGAACTCTCCTACACTGCTTGTGGGACTGCAAACTAGTTCAACTTCTGTGGAAAGCAATATGGAGATACCTTAAAGTGATACAAGTGAATCTACCATTTGATGCAGCAATCCCATTGCTGGGCATCTACCCAAATGATCCAATGACACTCTACAAAAAAGACACTTGCACTCGAATGTTTATAGCAGCACAATTCATAATTGCAAGGCTGTGGAAACAGCCCAAGTGCCCATCAATCCAAGAATGGATTAATAAAATGTGGTATATGTATACCATGGAGTATTATTCAGCTCTAAGAAACAACAGTGATATAGCACATCTTATATTTTCCTGGTTTGAACTGGAACCCATACTACTAAGTGAAGTTTCCCAAGAATAGAAAAACAAGCACCACATATACTCACCAGCAAATTGGTATTAACTGAGCAGCACCTAAGTGGACACATAGGTACTACAGTAATAGGGTATTGGGCACATGGGAGGGGGGCAGGTATATACATACATAATGAGTGAGATGTGCACCATCTGGGGGATGGTCATGCTGGAAACTCAGACTTGTGGGGGGAGGAGGAGAAAGGGAATTTATTGAAACCTTAAAATCTATGCCCCCATAATATGCCGAAATAAAAAAGAGAGAGAGAGAGAATAAATTATTCACAAAGGAATAATGTGCAATTAAATTAGAAAATATATGTAGAACTTATCACAAATCCTAATACAAATATTCAATTCATATAATTTAATTTTTTTCTACCTACTTAAAAAATTCCAAATAACATCTGTGAAATAATGGACATATTCAGATCAATAAGAAATTAAGTTGAGAACTAAATAACATTGTGAAATATAATAAAACCTTAAGCCCCTAAGCCAATTAAATGGATGCCCTCTTGGTCAAGGTGACTACCCTCTCCCCCCCAAAAAACCCTAAAGCTAAGTTGCTGGCCATGGGGAGAGAGATTTTAGACACCTAGTTATGCCCTATCCTTTTGGAGTTATTTTTGCAACAATAAGATACAAAATCATTAACAAACCATGTAATACAAAGGTTAAACCACACCTACAGGTCATCAATTTACTTAACAGATAACTTCTGTATGGGTATATATCTCGAGGCTTGTCTCTGATTAACAGAATTCCTTATCTTAACTTAAACTATTACAGCCTTTAGACAAAGCTTCATTTCTTTAAACAATTATAGATCAAAGAATCTTTAAAACCACCTGTAATCCTCTGTGTTGAGATGTCCTACCTTTGGAAGCCAAACCAATGTATACCTTTCATGTATTGATTTATGACTTTATAGGTAATTCCTGTCTCCCTGAAATGTATAAAATCATACTGCAACCCAATCACAGTGAGAACACTTACTGAAGACATCTTGGTGTGGGTCTCCAGGCTATAGTCATATTGGTCACATATTGGACTCAGAATAAACCTCTTTAAACTATTTTACATAGTTTGGGTTCTTTTCCATTGACAAAATTAACTAAGTTTTCTTAGGAAGTTAGCAAGGGATTCTAGGTCTCCTAGGGATGAAAGTGGGTATCTTGCCTTAGTACAATTTCCCCACCTGGGAAGAAGGACAAAGGTGGGCCCCAGGCCCTCATCTTGGTCCTGCTTCACCTTAATCCTATCTCCAGCAACTGCCATACCTGGGGAAGGAAGGGATACCTTATGAGTCTGCCAATCAGAACTTAAATGCAAGCTTCAAAAAAATGCAGAGGACTCTCTAGACCATGGGCCAAACAGCACAGGCACCATAGTGTCCAGTCTGGAAAGTGACCTGCAGCCCACATGTGTAGTAAGGCCCAGGTCATGTGACTCCCAATTGTCCAATCAAAGTGGTTCCATGGTGACCTTTGAACAATGAGGGAGGTCCCAATCTGGGCACTATAAAACAAGACTCAGACCTTTTTGGCCTTCCTTCTGCTCTCCATTTGCTGCAACAGTCGGTCCAGTCATCATCTGTGGCATATGCATCATGCTTTTTAAAGCTATATCTTGCTCTTACTCTACAATCCTATCTTTCTCTTTTTCATGCTTGCCTTACTTTGACATGCCTGGTCATTCCTCGGCCATGAGTCTGCCAAAAACCGTCATTTCCAACTAAAACTTGGCAGTTTCACTCTGCATTTAGCAATTGACCACCTTGATCAGCATTTATTTTCACAATTGCTTAAAATTGTGTTACCAGCACACATGGCAAGCCCTCCTGCTGTCACATCTTTCATCTGATAAGCCCTGCTAGATGCTGCTGATAGTGATCATCATCATTTATATTTATCATGTGATATAAACCATACAGCCCTAATATCTACTCAGAACCTCAAAATGCCAAGTGACAGTTGCTTTCACACTTGTATGAAGAATATCATAATATATTGCTATTTTAACTGGATTTGCACTAAAAATTCACACTAGCTAGTTCAATAACCTAAACATTCTTAAGTTGTTAAGAATGTCAGGAAAAAATTACTTAAAAGAATTATAGAGGGGCATTTACTATCTCCAAGTGGAACCAAAGTTCAAAACATGTATGGATGATACCACTCTTGCTTGGTGCTGTTCTACATAACAATAATCCACTATATTATAGGTTCTTCCAGGAATCTGATTTTAAAAGATCAAGATAGAATCCAAGGTACTCCTGAGAACTAGGTGAGTCGATAGTATAAATTTCATTACACGTACTAAAGAAACCAATGTTCCAGGGCAAGCAAGCAGGCAGGAAATAAAGGAGGAATTCTTCCTTTCTCTCTGTTTTTTTTTTTTTGTTTTTTTTTTTGAGACAGAGTCTCACTTTGTTGCCCAGGCTAGAGTGAGTGCCGTGGCATCAGCCTAGCTCACAGCAACCTCAAACTCCTGGGCTCGAGTGATCCTTCTGCCTCAGCCTCCCGGGTAGCTGGGACTACAGGCATGCGCCACCATGCCCAGCTAATTTTTTATATATATATCAGTCGGCCAATTAATTTCTTTCTATTTATAGTAGAGACGGGGTCTCGCTCTTGCTCAGGCTGGTTTTGAACTCCTGACCTTGAGCAATCCGCCCGCCTCGGCCTCCCAAGAGCTAGGATTACAGGCATGAGCCACAGCGCCCGGCCTCTCTCTGTTTTTCTGTTTGTTTTATTCAGGCTGTAGATGGATGGGATGATGCCTACCACACTGCAAAATGTAATCTAAGTCCAGAGATTCAAATGCTAATGTTTTCTGGAAGCACTGTCACAAACACCCAGAAATAACATTGAACCTTATATCTGAGCATCCCATGATATAGCCCCTCGTGTAGAGTCATGTATTGCTTAACAGTGGAGAAACATTCTAAGAAATGTGTCATTAGGTGATTTCATTATTCTGTGATCATAATAAAGTTCAATTACACAAACCTATATGGTGTAGCCTATTATTACTAAGCTACAAATTTGCACAGCATGTTAATGTACTGAATACTGTTGGCAATTATAGCACAGTGGTAAGTATTTGTGTATCTAAACATATCTAATTAGAAAAATACAGTAAAAATATAGTATTATAATCTTATGGGATCACCATGAAATGTGGCTTGCCATTCACCAAAAAGTAGTCATGTGGTGCATGACTATATTTCTATCATTGCCATGGTGAAAATGAGCCCAGGGTAGTCTGCTAAGCCAGTGGAGTGAAAGATAGCAGAGCAGACTGATACTGAAGTTACAGCATGGAGTGAAGCCCAGCCAAGCACTTCTTTGATTAGAAGAATTTCAGCCAACCCACAGGTAGGTGAATGACAAAGAAATACTTCGTGGTTTCATAAGTTTTTACGTAGCTGGATAGACAGCTTTATTAAATCCATAACTAATTAATATAAACTCCTCTTTCCATGTTGGAAATCTCTATAAATATCTATTCTTGGCTCTCCATTTTTATTTATAATTTAGGCAATATGTTCAGAATAATGTTCAGAACCTATATGTCTGTTTGTAGGATAGAGCTTGAAGGTCCTGACTCAGATTTCACTGTTGTGTAACAAAGCCATTAATGTTTTGTTTGTTTGTTTATTTTGTCAATCAAGCTTCTCCAAACAGGACTTTTACTGAACATTTTATTTTTAATGAGTCATTTTAATGAGGGAGAATTTTTTTTTTCAATTTTCAGCCTGTGAGCCATAAAAATCATTTCTAGTATCCAGAGATCCAAAAATTGAAATGGCTAAGGACCTTATCTTCAATGTGTAGACTTCTACTTAATCCTCAAATTTTCATTAAGGCATTTCTTCTTACCCTCAGTTAAATGCTTCACGGGGAGCCTTTCTAGTTTAGTTTCTTTGGAAAGAATATGAGCTTATGCCATCTGGCATAGATACCTTGTTGGGGCAAAAATGAAGCATGGAATCTAGTATTTAAGTAACAGTTTTATGCAACCTGTATGAATAACGATTATGTCAACAAACAGTTATATATTGACAACTACATGCCACTGTTTCAAGGACTTTGTACATATCAGCTCCTTTAATTCTCCCAACAACCATTTGTGTTAGGAATGATTATTAATTTCATTTTCCAGATGAGGATATTGAAATAGAGATAGACTAACTTGCCCAAGGTAATAATATTTGGAAGCACCAAGAAGCCTGGGTCAAGATTTCTTCTCTTAACCATTATACTAAACTGATGCTTGTTTTTAAATGCCCATTGAGATTTAGCACAACTTGTATCCCTACTTTCAGAGCTACATGATACATGGAATACTAGTTGCAACTGCATATCCTCAGCCTTCTTAGTGTATTTTTCCTGATGCATGGATTGATATCACTCTTGCTATTTTCCTCACGCAGTAACTAATTATACATCTCCTTTGTAGTTTCTCGAAATGTGATACTATCACTTTGTTGATGCTCTTTGTTTTTGTGTTATTGTTGCATAAGAGAATGAATATACTTTTTAGAATTCTAATATTGTCAATCAAATGTATTCACTAAATGAAGTACATATATCTAAGTCATTACAATATATCATATGTTTGTATTTTCACTGAACTTAAGAACAAAAAATGGTTAATATGAATAGCAAATAATTTAGGAGAAGTATTACAAAACCTTTAGGATATATGTAAGATACATGATACTGGAGTGGGATAAAGTATAAAATAAGTAGTTATTTGCCCATTATTAACAGTGTTATTCTCTGCATGCATTTCCAAAGTGCATGAAGCATTCCATGGGCTAGAGATTTACTTCTTTGTATGGAGAGCATCTCTATGGTTTTGTGCATTGTTTTTTCTAGCTCTGCAGCCTTGATGAAATGCTTTGCATTTTTAATCTTGTAGCATTTCTATTTCAGTGATAAAGTCAGCTTTAACTGGTTCCATGGCACAGCTTGCCCTTCATGGCTGTATGATTCAGGGGTTTGTCTTGCTTTAGTAAAACCCGTCTGGCCTGGTGTCTCTAATACACACATCTGCAGAGGCAGCAGGTAATTAATGTTATTGATGGTGCTCATTTACATTGCCTCTTTCTACCAACCTCCTTGCTAAAGTAGAATGGGTTTTCACATGAGAATTCTTCAGAGAAATCTTAAAATATTCCTTTTCACAATTTATTACTACTTGATACCTCTAGAAAATATCTTTTTCCTTCTTTACTTAAATTATTCTAAAGTCACAATAGACATTCCTTTTATTCACATTGAGAAAGGGTGATAAATGTTTTCTAGGAGAGCTTTCATGCCCCTGATGGTTAACTTTTTTTAATTGCCCAATTTATCAAGGAATAAAGCAAAGGTCTTTCAAGAAGGAATCATATTGAATTAGGATGAAGAGACCATTTTGGATGGTATTTGGCATCAATTAGCTGTTGCTGAATAGTTTATTTTGAAAGTTCATAAGAGTCTGCTCTGAGTCTAAATTGGAAGACACCTTGAGTAGTTGATAGTACAGCTTGTTTAACTAAGACCTCAACAAAATGCAAATCTAACATGTGTGCTCATCTAAAACAATCCAATTCACAATGAAGTCTCGTCTTATACAAGGCACATTATTTGTATAGTATTAGTAAGGGATTTATCAAATACACATATTTTGATTGCTGAATACTTCTTTAGCACACCAATTGAAAATTTTAATTTTCCTACCTTGTGATTTCTTCAATATGCTACTTCAATGTTTTTGTTTACTATGAAACATTTTTTTCAAGAGGAAAAAATAATTCTACATAAATTTAGATATTATGCAGCACTAAACTTTGTGCAAGTAAAGTTGAGCTATTAGTGCCATCTGCATTTATGATGTTGCTCCTACATTCAACCTGTGTCTTAAGATACATGCTATTCATTAGAATATAAGCATATTCCATAAATAACTCTTTAGTACAGGCCTGTTAATTCGGTAGGACAAAGTGACAATTATTGAAAATTGGTAAGAATTATCAAAACAATGTATGTCATTGCACAATAATGTTAAGATAGTCATAGTATTTCTCTGTTTTATGTCAAATTGGCATTGTTATAAGAATCAATTTTATATGTGCATATACAGAGGAGATATAGAATGAAAAACTCAGCTACCATTTTCATATATGAAAGAAGGAATAGACTTAAGACATGCCAAACTATTTTATATGCTTTTCCTGGCATTTCATGACTTATGATTAAATTATAATAAGATTGATTTTCTTTAAAAATGATCAAATTTTCACAGATTCATAATTGCTCTTATTTATCTTGAGATTAAATGAACTGTACCCATATATTTTATTATGATTTGTTACTTTTAATATTCCACTTGAACTGAGAGAACTCCTAAGAGTCTATTGATGGATTTTGAGCTTATATCAAGAAATAAAACATCAATTCAAGTGATTAGAATGGGAATATGACAAAAATATGAGGAAGGACTGACAAGTCAAAAGTTTATAGGTATGGAATAACAAATTAATATCAATTTGATGATCAGCTGCTAAGAATTGCAGATGTATAAATTCAGCTACATAGTGGGGAATATCCGTTAATGTAAAGTCAGAGGGAATGGTATATAGAAACAAATTTATCAAGAATCTGAGCTTTTGTTGATTAAATATTGGTGATTGGAGAAAGCATTCAGTTTACTTCACAAAATATTTATTGACACTACTTTGCACCAAACTATAGATACAATGATTAAACAAAGTACCTATGTAATCTTCAGGTACTTATATAGGAGATGGAGAACCAAATGGCTGCAGTGAAAAAAAGCACATTGTATTAGAATAACAGAAAGCCTCAGTTTCTGGCACCTTTTAGAAGACAGAGGGCTGAAGATAAGATATAGGAAGTAGATCCAATTTGAGGGTTGGGTATATTAAAATAAGCATTTATCCATATTCATTCATGTAGCAATTATTGAGCATATATTATATTTCCAAGATTCCTTGATAGGTTCTGCATATACAATGGTGATTCAGAGAAAGCCCCTGCTATCAAGCAGCAGATAGTGGAGATTTTATAGAGCCATGTAAATAAGAACATGTGTAATAGCCAATTTGACTAGTTGATAATCTTTCTTTAGGATCATATCCGTTAACAAACGGCTCCTGAACTTTAAAGAATGAGTATTTTTATGCATCTGTTAATTACTTCTGAAAATTTAAAGATACTCCTTTCTCTGTTCTGCCATGTGTAGTTACTTAAACACCATACCATACATACCCCAATGCCACACACCAAAGATTTACAGAAAGGGTAATTTCCATTCCTCTCTCATTTTGACTATCCTTTCTTTAGAAACATCTTTGACTGACTTCTCCCATTTTGTTTCTCCTTGTTTTTATTCCTGTTAGCAAATTATCCATCACTTGCTCTCCTGTTACCAGCTTTTGGATATGACACAGGGCAGACTTACCAGGTGGTATTTTTATTTTCTTTTGAGTATACATCTGAAATACATAACTCAAAGGAATAAAATCATGACTACTAAAAATACACATACAAAATAAACATGTGACTTAGTAATTTAGCTGCTATAACAAAATACAATGAACTGAGTAGCTTACAAAAAAGGACATTTATTTCTCACGGTTTTGGAGGCTGTAAGTCTGAGATCAGGGCTCCAGTATGATCTGGCTCTGTTGAGGGTCTTCTTTTGGGTTGCAGACTGCCCACTTTTTGTTTATCTATCACAGGGTGAAAAGAGGCTGAAAGAGCTCTCTAGGGTCCCTTTATGGGGGCCCTAATCCCATTCATGAGAGCTCCAGCCACATGAGTTAAATAACTGCAAAGACTCCACCCCCTAATACCATTACACTGGGGGTTAAGATTTCAACATATGAATATTAGCTTTCAGTCTTGTTATAGACTTGTTTGACACATGTTTATACATGTGTCAAAAATTTATTTAATCCATTAATGAAGTGGCAAAAACATAATTTTCAAAAAGTTAAAATTATTACTTGCACAGAAATATAAAATGAAAGTTTCAAAGATTCAATTTAATTTTTAATTAATGACATGAGTAAGCTATTATGGATCATTTAAAGAACATTTGAAAAATTATGGTATTTATAGATACAATTGCTAGATTAGATCTAGAACTCATTAATGTGCTACACAATCATAAATTATGACATTTCATCAATACTTAATCACTAAAAAGTGAGTCAAACTAAGTACATTTTTTAGACAGTCTTTTGAGTAACTTTACTCATGTATGACATTAGAAGAAAGAAATGCAATACAGCTTTTTGCCTTATTTCTAAGTTTCAGATCAATTTTTGAGCACATATAACTTTGTCCTCACCTGTTTAAGCACTGTGTAAAAAACAAACTTCCTAGTTAAACCAGGTCAAGCACCTAATTTCAGAGTCCTAGCCTTCTCCAATTATTTTCATGGTTATCTCTATAACTCCCATTTTGCCATGAATGTTACAAATTCCCATCAGAAATCTAGCATCTTTAGTGCAAAAATGATCATTTTCAATTTTACTCTTGACAATATATAGTTATTCTTTCTATTACATTTGAAAGATAGTCTTAATATGGTAAAAAGTTAATAAGAGAATTTTTTAAATAGTAACTTTGTGTATCAATTTTATATTTATACATCAAACAAGCAGCCTGTATTTCTAAATATCTGGTTAATAGCTCAGCAAGGCAGTTTGTATATGACCCCCAAATTAGATGGGAGACAATACTGACTTTTGATAACATCTTACTTACACATGTATTCCACATTTCAATCTTAGATCATGTAAAGAAAACTATTGGGAATGTTTTGTTTGTTTGTTTGCTTGTTTGTTTGATTGACTGCTTTTGATATTTTATCTCACCTTCAGAGAGTATGTGAATTTTTTCTGGCTAATATAGTCTTCAAAATCTTGAAGGGATCTTTGACTATCTAAGTGGTTTCAGAAAAAGAAGATTCATCTTACATGGAAAATCATGTCACATAAATTATTCAGGCAAAAGGAAATACGGTTTTAAGTAAATAGTGTGAATTTTGGGATTACACAAACTAGTATTTCATCCCTATTACATACCTTATTATTAAATAAATTTGATTTACTAAATTTTAATTATACCTCTGAAAAAGTAAAGGACTTTTAAAAATAATATTTATACTAACATTAAACCTGTTGTCTGGCATGTAACAGAATCTACAATAATTTCTTTTCTTCCTTTCCACTGACTTACCCTCTTATTTTCTGAGTCTTATTTTGAATCCTGAAATTAAGCCATGATATTTTTGCAAGAAGCTACTCAGTCATCAAAAGTGTCACAGAATAATTCTTTATACCTTACTAAGCCATATTTTTGTCTCTTTTTTTAATGCTACAAGATTGACACTAGTGTCCTTTATTTAACTTTTTACAAGAAATATTCTTTCTTTGAACTTCCTTGGCACTTTTATTAGCAATGAGTATGTATTTGTTTGCTAATTTTTTCAATAAAGAAAAGCAATAAATGTTGGTGCAGATGTGGTGAAAAGGGACCTCATATACATTGTTGGTGATGACGTAAACTTGTATAATACAACCACTATGGAAAACAGTATGGCGATTCCTTAAGGTAAACCTACTATTCCATCCAGCAGTGCCACTAATGTGTATCTACCCAAAGGATAATAAGTAATTTTATAAAAGTAGACACCTGCACCCACGTTTATTGCATCACAATTTACAATTGCAAACAGCTGAAGTGTCCATCAACTGATGAGTGGACAAAGAAAATGTGGTATATGTTAATATTGATATATATCATGACATAGCATTCAGCAATAAAAAGGAATTCAATGTCCTTTGCAGCAACTTGTGTGGAACTGGAGACCATTATCCTAAGTGAAATATCTCAGGAATGGAAAAACAGATACCTCATGTTCTCATTAATAAGTGGAAGCTAAAGAAGGGAGGAGGCTGGGAATGGAGTGATGGATGAAAGTCTACCTATTGGGTAAAATGTACACTCTTCTGGTGATGGGTACACTGAAACTGCTGACTTCAGAATGATACAATTCAACCATGTAACAAAACACACGTGTACTCCCAAATTTTTTGACATTATAACAAAAAGTAAATTAACAAAAAACTGAAAAAAATTCAAATGCATTGCATTTACATTAAATTTCAATGGACCAAGAATTTTAACAAAAATCAGAAATTATTAGAATCGATAGAAAAGCAAGATCCAATTTTATTTTGTCTACAAGAGAGGCATTTTAATAAAAAGACACAGATAATTTAAAATTAAAACAAAGGGATATTATTTCATATAGAAGATAATATTATAACAATATTAATAAATTATTAATAAAATTTACCTCAATAAAATATTTCTTTTACACTCTAAATAAAATCGAATAAAAAAAGAGAAAAGTATAATATTAACACATATCAAGATATAACTAGTTTGCTTGATGTATAAGAGATTCTTTAGGAAAATAGGGAAAAAAACCACAATTTGAATGTGTGAGATACAAGAAGAAATATGTTGTTAAATAAGAAACACTGATAGATTTTAAGATATTAAAAGCTATCTTTCTATATTCATTATTAGAAAAATGGATATTAATATTTGAGAAAGACATCACTTTATCAATTTTCAACCTGAAAATGATTAAAAAGTTAGAGGCTAGTTTGAATAAAACAGTATAACTCTTGAATACTTGGACTGAGATTCAAACCAGGGAGAGCGCACGTAGCAAGTTATTTTACAACAAGCTTTGCAATGTGGTCAATTAAAGTACAGCTGGAAGGGTAAAAGACCCCTATCAATGACATAATTTTCAGTGCCTATAAGATGAAAGACACCAATTGCAGAGGACAAATGAAGTTTTATTGATCAATATAAAAAGCAGAAAATTATTCCCACTATTATATATAGATAATCTATAAAATCTAATGAATGACAGCCACTGTAACGTATTTACCATATGTAATAGCATATTTCATGTGACAAACCATAATGTTGATCTTCAGTACAATCTAATGACAGTAAATAGAAGTCAATTCTAGGGCCATTAGAATTTTTTACATGGCTTGAAGATGGCCAAAATATATACATTGACAGAAGAGTTCTTTGTTTCAATATGATTTATACTCACTTTGAAATTTGATAAGTATTTGATGTAAATACATTTTAGACACTGACTTTACTCAAGGATTTCTTAGATTCTTAGTGCATATGTGATTTTTTTTCTTTTATACTGAAAAACATGGTATAAGGCAAAATTGTAGGAAGTTGTTATCGATCCCATAATCAGTAGGGACATTTTAGATTTGGATAGGAATGATCCACAGTCAAGGTGTGCTTGCTCACTTATGATAAGGAAAAAATAGAGTAAGACACAGGTAACATATGATATAGTCTATTAAAAGACTGTAAAGACATTGGTTGAAGTGCAGGCAGCCCTGTAAGGGCCATAATTGGATATTGTACTAGATAAGGTAAACAAAATAATGGCATGCAATGGAGGATCTAAAAGGAATTATCATTTTTTTTTTTTTTTTGCAATGAGTGGTTTCTCATAGTGAAAATAAAACTGTAGGAGAAGGAGATGAAATGGAGAATGTTAAAATGTTTAGAAGCGAGGTATGAGAAATGGATGTGGAACAGAGTTGTTTAGCTTCTATAATTAGCTCCTGCTCTATCAGCTAATTTGTAGGGGGTCCATCTGCTATACCAGTAAGCTAGCTAGGAAATAAAACTCACTGATGTTTCACAGTATTCTACTTTACTATCTGGAAAATTCACCCATGATCAAGACAAATTACATTACTAATGATTTGGAACAATTCATAAAGTTTACCTAGTTGAGATAGTCACTCTATTATTATAATTTATGTATATATATATTATATGTGTATGTATAAATTGTTGCTCTACCTAGGTAATAAATATATGAAATTAGTAAATCTAATACAGTTCCTGGCTCTTCAAAAGTGCTCAATAATGGCAAATGGATTAACTGAACTATTGGTTATCACATAATATCCAAAAAGTTGCCCTGGTTTTAAAGTTGTAATTATTTTCTGTTTTCTACTTTAGAGCACGTAGCATATTTTCTAATTTATATGCAAATGGTATTACCATTATCATTGTTAATCACTGTCATTTTACATACTCCAAACTTTCTTCTGTTTGCATTATCTATTAAGTGAATTTTAAACAATTATATTTTCACTTTTAAAGCCTATTTTCATCAAAATATTTACTGTAATGTCAATTAATGAATAGATGCTAAATCATTGAATGAAAATTCAAACATCTCTAGATAAAGCAACACACACACTTTGAAGAAACAGAAAGAATTTTTGATAAGTGAAGGAGAATGAATTGAAGAATTAGTAGTAGAAAATCTAAGCTGGAGATCAACTGGTGTGAGGGATCAACAAATAAGATTATTTCCATAAGAGTGTATTGAAGAGTTAGGTTTCAATTCTTGGTAAACGATATTGGTAATCATTTATAATAAGAGAATCCTTGGTGAGGTTTCTAGTGCATTCATTTTTGTTTGTTTGTTTTTTATTTGTTTTTCTTTTGTTCAATGTTATTTTACAAATTGCAAAATAGAGTTATTTTTCAATTCTATTTTTCTTCCATTATGGCTTTGTTCCACATAGAATCATGATTGGACTTAAAAGAAAAAATTATTTCTTTTGACTTTTATTCTTAGTAGTGATATATAAAAGAATTGCTCAATCACCTTCTGAAATGAGGTTAAAATTTTGTTTGGAGAGTAGGACATGCTTGATGTTTTGGTACGGCTGGGGGGGGGAAGGTATGAGGAGGAATGGCAGGGGCAATATATGTAACCCTAACAATATTTGTACCCCCATAATATGAAAAAATAAAAAATTAAAAAAAGAATAACAATTTAAAAAAAATTTTGTTTGGATTCATAAATACTGTTGTTAATTTATAGCTACCTATTGTATGTATCTAAATTTCACAAGCAATATACTTTCATTAAAACAATCAGCAAAATCAAATAAGAAAAATTATAGAATACTGAAAATGCAATTATTCATATATATATATGTATGTATATGTATAGATACTTCAAGACCTTTGTATATCTTATCTAAACATCCATGCCTACAAATAAGCATTTGTTATCTATTTCTGAGAAACAAATCATACAAAACCTAGCTGCTTGAAACAGAAAATATTTATTATGTCATAGTTTTTGTGGATCAGGAATAATGTACAGTTTAGTTGGGTCTGTCTAGCTCAGGATTTCTCAGAAGGCTGCGATAGAGGTTTTGGCTAATGCTGCCGTCATCCCAATGCTCATGTAAGGGAGGATCCACCATCAGTTTCTGTTATGTGGCTGTTGGCCAAATGTGTCAGTTCCTTGCTACATGGCTCAAATCTTACAACAGCTCACAGCAGGGAAAGAGTCCAAGATGGAAGCCATTGCCTTCCATAACCTAATCTGGATAGTCACATTCATAATTTTTATCTTATTCTAGTCATTAGGAGTGAGTCACTAGGCCAAGTCCACACTTAAGGGGAGGGTATTACACACGGGTGTGAATACCAGGAGGTAAAGACATTGGGGGCCATCTTGGAGGTTGCTTACTTCAGCTTCTTTCTCTGTTGCAGTAAATATGTCAGAATCTGTAGATAGCATTAACAAGCATCATTTCCAACCCATCTCTTCCAACACCTCAATCATAAAAATTGTAAAAGCTAAGTACTTACAATTAAGTGTGTCAATGTCACAGTTTTAGTCAGTTACATATGATATGAGAAGAATTCTGATTCAATATTACAATTAACCAAAAATTGCTGTGATAAAAAGCAAATAAAATTGATCAAGTATCTTCTATCTTTTGATTTGGAATTAGCTCTGATTAGCAGACAGTGCACAACCGCTTCTGCAAATGCTCACATTACCATATGATCTGCACTGGTAATGAGGCCATGGGTATTCACATTATGGAGAATTTTATCATCAAGAAGGCAAGAGCAGAGCAGATAGTATTTGTGTATCACATTGTTTAATGTGGACTAAAGAGACAATGAAATATTTTGGGCAGATTTCTAACTTTTTATGTTTATTTGTTCCATTATGATCATAAAATAGTTAAATATGATCTTCCCCATGAAAGGAACACTTAATTTTTGTTAGACCTAGCAAGAACTGGTAGAAAAAGAAAAAATAATTTGCTAAGGATAAAGAAAGATCCATTATTTAAACTCATGTTTTCTCTTTTATCAAGAGTCAAGTTATATGTTAGATGCCATTGGATGAGGATATGGTGCCAAGTTTTATAAACAGAACAAGTCACTCAGGGAATCTAGAACTACTGGTAAGCTGATCTTCATCCTAACCTTACTTTTAGGCTAACTCTAATTCTTACATCTCATGGATGAAAAAAAGTGAGTGTCATTAATTACTATGAACAGTTATATATGGTCCATGCATGATAAAAATCTGCAGACACAAAAAAGGGAAATAGATCCAAGGTCAAATGCAGCTGCTGACTGAGCTACAGTATATGAAAACATCCTTATCAGTCCTACTTGGCTATATTATTTTGAATGCATTTTCAAACTTAGCTTAAAAAATATGAAATTAAATAACACTAAATTCATTTAAGAATTTTTCTCTGGTGGTGAAAACAATGGGTTATGATAACTTTTGAATGAATTCAGTACTACCAAAGAAATAAACTATCCATTTGCAATTGGTTAGTTAAGAGGGTGTCGATTCTAACATGAGGAGGTTATATTGACTTCTGAGATATGGAACACAGGCTATACGTATTTCCTTCACTTAAACAGACATAAATTCCATTGTGACAACAACATGTTATCTTTTTCTATATTTCTCACTGTTGTGATTAATATTTTCTACTTAAATAGTTGTCTACAGCTGCTGAAAATTGACTTATCCTTGATGTTAGGTGAACTTGCTGTCACGGAAAATATTTTCACAGTGATGATTCTTAGTGGTATTTTATTTCTTTGTCTTTGAGTTTCTTTAACTTCTTTTTTATGTCTTTAAGCTCCCCTAATAATTCTACTTGATTTGTAAATCATGAGATATTTATTGGAAATATATATACACAAATATATGTATATAGCAATTCAATGAGTAAAAATGAATGTGGATTTAAAAATAAGTCCTCTACTTCCAATTACCCTAATATTGCAGTTTTATTCTTCAAAAGCAACCATTAAATCTAGCTTATTTTATGTATTTCTACAGTTATGGATCACATGTGTATGTGCTCTTTTTTATTTTTATAACACAAAAGGTAGCATGCAGACTCTGTTTTACATCTTTGTTTTCCTTAGCCTTACTTATGAGCAGCTTAATTCATAAAAATATATTTTGATATGAAGTGAGGGAGGTAGATAGATAAATCTGCCTAATTATTTTTAACAATCACATAGCATCCACTTTATGACTATGTTATTGAACCAATTATCTAATAATGACATGAATTGCCATTAGAAAACATGTGTAAATAATTCTTGGGTAATTATTTGTATCCACATATGCACACATATATATGAAATCACAGGATATGCTTATTATAAATTTAAGAATATATTATTAGATGACCTTCTAAAAGAGTTTAAAAACTTACAGTTTAATGAAGACTAAAATGACAGTTTTTTCCATACTACAATAATTTTTTAACACAAGGCAATACCAAAAATTTTTTTTAATAAGCTGTAAATACATTAAAATTTAGCATTTAAACAACTCTAGTATGTAGGCAATAAGAAAAAAATATGTAAACTATAGTTTTAGGTATTTTCTTCAGAGAGAAATTTATATATATGTAAAATTTATATATATAATATATAATGATTACATTATAATTGTAAATTATAATATGTAGATACTATATTTTTGTATACTATATAATTATATTATATAATAGATAATTATATATAATTACATTGTATAATATATAATTATGGATTATAATGTATAATTATAATATGGATTATAATTATATTATAATCATTTATTATATATAATATATAATAAAACATATATTGCAATGTTAATCTGACTGTTTATTAAGCAAAACTGTGAGTACTAAAATATTAACAATATTGGCTTAATGAGTAAACATTTGGTTAATTGTTCTAGCTGCCTATTTACATTTTGCATATGTTCAATAATTTATGGAAAGCATCTAGCACAATCTCAGGCACATATAGCATTCTATTTAATGTGTTATACAGTGTATTTTATATTATAAATGTGTAGGGCAATAAAACTACGTATAGAAATTAAGAGAAGATAAATCTCAACTATCATTAAATTTTAACAATAATATACTTCTATCAACAAATCTAAAATTATTACTTTAAATACATTTATGATACCACATACCTAAATTGACAAAATGTCAACTGATGAAAACTCTATCCTCTCATGTAATTTCATGACACATAGTTACCAAATGAAGAAAACTAATCTAAGGGTATGATAATGTCCCTTGACATTATAATAATACTCGATGTGAATCAATATTTTTAAAGTATTTGTGCTTTATACTTCTAAATTATTTATATTTTATACTTAGCCCTTTTGTACAAGTAAATGCTTCCCCTCTCTTGCTTGGCTTATCAATGTATTTAACAAATATGCTGAGGTATAATTAATACATGATAAACTATATTTGAAATGTATAATTGGATAAGTTCAATATATGTATACACATGTGAAACCATCACAAAATCACAATAGTGAGTCCATCTGTTACCCTTAGAAGTTTTCTTCTGACCCTTTATAATCTTTCCCTCCTATTCTTCCCCAGCCATCCTCTCAAGCAACCATCGATTTGAGTTTTGTTCCTCTACTTTGCATTTTCTAAAATTTTATATAAATATGTATTATGTACTCTTTTGCTTAACTTCTGAAATTTATCATTATTTTTGAGATTTATCCATGTTGTGGGTATCAATACTTTGTTTCTTTTAATTGATGAGTAGTATTCCATTATCTGAATATACCATAATATGTGTGTCCATTGATCTGTTAATGAATCTCTCTAAATATTTTACATGTTTTGATGATATTATAAATAATATTTTAAATTTCAATTTCTTAGTGTTTGTTACTAATATATAGATAGAAATACAATTTGTCATGTTGGGTGTGTGTTGTACAACCTTACTAACTTCACTTACTGCTATGAATATTATTTTATAGATTCCAATGGAATTTCTACTAAACTATCATATCATCTGTGAATTTTCTTCCCCTAGGAGTGCATTTTCTTTTGTTTTTATAATTTTTAATTTATAATTTTTTTATTTTCTAGTTACTTTAAAGTATATACGAACTTATTGTTAATTATACTCACTTTATTGTACTATCAAATATGACTGTAAATAACTAGTTAACTATATTTTTGTGCCCATTAACCATCCCCACCTTATCACCTCTCTCTGTCAATCCTCAGCCTCTGATAACCATTGTTCTACTTTCTGTCCCCATGAGGTCAATTGTTTTAACATTTAGCTCCCACATATGAGTGAGAACATGTGAGATTTGCATTCCATACTTGGCTTATTTTGCTTAATTTCTCTGGTTCCATCCAAATTGTTGCAAAATACAGAATTTCATTCTTTTTTATGGCTAGAAATACTCCATTGTGTATATGTACCACAATTTCTTTATCCATTCATCCATTGATTGACACTTAGGGTGATTCCAAATCTTGGCTATTGTGAATAGCACTGCAATAAACATGTAAGTGCAAATATCTTTTTGATATACTGATTTCCTTTCTTTTGGATATATACCTAGGGGTGGGATTGATGGGTCATATGGTAGTTCTATTTTTAGTTTTTCAGGAACCTCCATGCTGTTCTCCAGAGGGGTTATAATAATTTACATTCCCGCCAACAGTGTATGAGGATTCCCTCTCTCCAAATTCTCTCCAGAATTTATTATTGTCTGTCTTTTTGATAAAAGTCATTCCAAATGGAGTGAGATGATAACTCACTATAGTTTTGATTTACATTTCTTTGATGACTAGTGATGTTTAGCGTTTTTTCCTATATCTGTTAGCCATTTGTATGTCTTCTTTGGAGAAATGTATATTCAGATCTTTTGTCCATTTTTAATAGGATTATCTAATTTTTTTCCTAATGAGTCATTAGATCTCCTTTTATATTCTAGTTTAATCCCTTGTGTAGGTGGGTAGTTTGTGAATATTTCCTTCATTCTGTGGGTTGTCTCCTCTCTTTGTTGAAGCTTCCTTTGCTGTGCAGAAGCTTTTTAGCTTTGTGTGATCCCATTTGTCCAATTTTGCTTTGGTTGCTTGTGCTTTGAGTATATTATTCAAGAATTCCTTGTCTAGACCAATGCCCTGAAGTGTTTCACTAAAGCTTTCTTTTAGTTGTTTCATAATTTCAGGTTTTAAATTTAAGTCTTGAATCTATTTTGATTTGATTTGATTTTTGTATATGGCAACAGATACATGTCTATCTTCATTCTCTTGCATATAGATATCAAGCTTTCCCCAGGATGACTTAATTAAAGAGACTGGCCATTCCCCAGTGGATGTCCTTGTCAACTTTGTCAAAGATAAATTCACAATAGAATTGTGAATTTATTTCTGGGTTCTCCATTCTGTTCCATTTTTCTTTGCGTCTTTTTTTTTAATGTCGATACCATGCTATTTTGGTTACTACAGCTCTGTAGTATAATTTGAATTTAGGCAATGTGATTTCTCCAGTTCTGTTCTTTTGGATAAGAATAGCTGTGGCAATTCTGGGTCTTTCATGTTTCCGCATGTATTTCAGAATTAAATTTTCTATTTCTGTGAAGAATGTCTTTGCTATTTTGATGGTGATTGCATTCAATCTGAAGATTGCTTTGGGTAGTATGGCCTTTTAATAATATTTATTCTTCTAATCTATGAGCGTGGAATATCTTTCATTTTTTTGTTTCCTCTTTTTTTTATCAACATTTTACAGTTTATATTGTAGAGATCTTTCATGTCTTTGATTTAATGTGTGCCTATGTGTGTTATGTATTTTATTTTATTTGTAGTTATTATAAATGGGGAAGAGTGATGTGGGCACTTCCTGTGGCCACCCCAGCTTTAATTGTGCCAGGTCATATCTAAAGCTAGCCCATATTAACCAAAGCTCATAGTGGCTGCTGTCTGGCTGTCACTGATATTTATTCAAAGCCCAACTCCAAGGGCTCTGTAGTCAGTAGTTGATGAAACCTGCTAGGACTGAATCCTTCACTTCAGGGTAGCAGGTTTCCTTTTGGTCCATGGGGTGTCTAGAAATGCTTTCCAGGAACCCGAATTCCTGGAACTAGGATCTAGAAACTAGGAACTAGAAACCTGGAATCAGGGTTTCAGAAGTTTTCTTGGTACTTTGTTTTACTGTGGATGAGCTGGGATTCAAATTGCAAAACACAGTCCTCAGAAAATTTTCCTTTCTTTTCCTCAAGTGGAAGAAGACTAACCCTGTACTGTTCTGCTTGGAGTTGCAGGAGATGTGACATGGGCACTGACTTCCCTGTTGCTGCCAGTGTCTGACTGGGTCAAGTGCATCCCAAGTCCACTGGTTTTGAGCCAACTGAGCTTCAGGAATTGCCCAAGGACTGAAGCCTTTGTGGCCTGATTGCCTTATGAATTTATTCCAGGCCCCAGGCCATGTTTTGTCAGCCAAGTTGGGGTTATCATGTTTCAACCCAAAGGATTTCCCTCTGGCCAGGCTGATTTGAAACCTTCCTGTGTGAGTGCCTGCAGAATTCTGCCCTGTTCTGTGTTCCTCTGTGATGGAGCAGCCTTGACTTACAATGCAAAGTCCCAGAATCACTTCATTCTGCCTACCCTGGGCACACAGAGCCTCTCTCCACTTGTTGCTCTGGTGCTGCCCTGCTAGGGGATGAGGTAGGGTTGTAGACAATGCAAGGTTGTCTTTTCTGCTCTCTTCAGTGCCTCCTTCCTTGATATAATGTTAACACCAGGTATTGTGATCACTCTGCTGATTTTTAGTTCTTCTGAAGTTGCTTCCATGCATGGATACTTATTGAAATGGTCTTAGTGTGGAAGAATGATTGCTGGAGGTTTCTATCTGGCCATCTTACTCCACTCCCTCCTCCCACATTTTATTTATTTTTCTTGCTTGATTTTACTGACTGGAACCTCTAATACAGTGATGAACAAAAGTGGTGGAAGTGGACATTCTTATCTTATTTCTGGTGTTAGGGGGAATGCTGAACATCTGAGAGTCAGGTCTCTGCATATCACAGGTGTTCTCCTCTCTCTCTCTCTCTTTCTCTCTCTCTCTCTCTCTCTCTGCGTGTGCGTGGGTGCATGTGTGTGTATGTGTGTGTATGTGTGTGTGTGTGTGTGTGTTTTTGGATAGCTCTTTCCCCTCCAATATTTGGTCTTATGAACTTGACATACAGTTACCAGATGAAGCAAGCTAATTGTGCTCTACCTGAACTCTAAACACTGCTGGGCTCTCTCTCAGTTCTGTCTCAGTATAGCACAGGCTAAAACTTTTCTCAAGGCAATAAAACAGATAAGACAATTGTTTATTTCCTTTGGCTCATGCATCACTGTCTTTCATTTTCTGAATCTAGCGTTCGGAAGATTCCTATTTAAACATTTGGTCTGTTTTCTTTTTTGATTGTTTTAGATTAGAATAAGACCACTCACCTTATTACCTCATTTTGGGTAGAAGGAGAAAATTCTCTCACTGATTTTTTTTTTAGCAAAGACTAAACTATTTTTTAAAAGTGTCTATATTATTATAAACTCCATATTTATTATTATAAACTCCATATTTATTATTATAAACTCCATATTTATTTAGTGAAATAAATATTTATAAAATATATCAATTCACATTTATTATATTATAGATTTATTTCTATTTGCATCAGTTTTTTATGAACCATAATCAGTAATATATTAGGGCTAATTTTTGTTTGTCATTAATTGCAGTTTAGTAGTAAGTTCAAGAGCTCTGGTAAAGTGTGCAATTTTGTACATTAATTATCAATGCCACATAAGCAAACTGTGAAATTTATATTAAAGAATCTAGCTTTTATAACATTTTTTAATTGTTCAGAATCTAAACTTCTGAATGCTTTCTACTTTCCTTGGATGATTTTTATATGTTGGATTCAATAGAGACACTGGAAAAACTATTCTCTTAATTTCCACAGTTCATCACAACAGGTTGTAGGAATATTTTTGTAATAATAGGAGAGGTTTATAACTATTATGCAGACATATTGACTAATGTAAGATAAACTATATTTTATGGTAAAATTAGATAATGCCTTTTATCAAGTTAGATTTCAAGATGGTCTTAAAATATAGCAGCAACTCGCTGTGTATAAAAAAGAAAAGTGCTTATTCAAAATTCCTTCCACAATCACCTTGAAGTATAGCAGTCTTTCTTTAGCAAGCTAAGATTACCAGAAACTCATTTTTTCTCTATCTTCTCACATTAGAAATTATGAAAGTGAAAAATATCTAAATGGAAATTATATTGCTTTAACAGTTCTAGATTTCTGAGACATATAAGAAAGTGCTTTAAAAGTAGTCAGGCATGATATTAATATGATTATAAGAAAATATAATTTTTTTCATAATTGAACATGTGAGAGAATTCTAGTGTTCTTATTGATTTCAAAGAAGCTTAAAGTGTAAGATATTAAAAATACATAACAATGCAACAGTATAAAAAGGCATGCCCCCATATACAAATTAAGTTAATTGAATGCTTCATTATTATGTAAGCCTTAATAGTAAAATTATAAATTTATGTTTTGAAATGTAAAATTCTGTTTTGTATTTATGTACATTTTAATTAATCTCATTGATTAAGATGTTTCTGTCGCATTCCTTTGAATGTAGTTTCACTCTGAAGATTACACAATGACATATTCTTTAAAAATGACAGCTCACTGCCTTATTGTATATTCTCAATGCATACACATTAAATAATATGAATTACATTTGAAAGTTAAATATTAAGAGATATCAATTTTTAGAAAATTGATAATGTTTCCTAGTCCATTCCTGAAATTAGCCAATTTTGTTGTGCCAAATCTATATTAGCACTTTCCTCCCTCCTCCCATGAACACCATTTTTAGAAAATACAGAAACTTTCTCCTTATCAATACTTTCTCAGAAAAGAATGTGATTTCAAATATCTATAACTTTAGCACATTTGAGCACATCTTTCATCTCTTAAGGAAGTAGACATTTAAAATTAAATGTTGGATTATGCAATATGATTTTGCCCAAATAGGATAAAGATGAGTCATTGGTGATCAGGTGAAAAACAATTTTGTGGAAAATAATGAGTTGTTTTATCACAAAACATACCCAGCTAAATTGGCGCAGGAGTAGTCATTGTACATCTATGCATGTAATGTTTATTTAACAAGAATGACCAATTTACAATAGGAAGAAAGGAAAAACAGAGCTGAAACACCAAGTCTATCTTCCCTTTTAGAACATTTACATAAGAAATTTGGAATATGTACCTCATTTTAATTGAAAGATGAATTTCACTGATTTAAACACACCCAAATGATTTGTTTTATGGCTCCTTTATTTGTTGTGTTCACAACATCCCTCTGGTGCTGACAGCTCCAAAAAACATTTTTATGAGGAATCCGCTAACTTATACTTGAGAAGACATTGCACAGCAATTCACTATTGTCTATTCAAAACAATTTTAATTAGTTCCAATGTTAGAGACAGTGTAATTCCTTAATGAAACTACACAGACTGCTTCATTTGCCTTTTAACAGTTAGAAGTATTATAGCAAGTTCATTCTACTTTTTTCACCAAGAAAGCCTGCCAGCTGTAGTCCCAGTACAATTATTGCTTCCACAAAGTGTTCTAAATCTGTCAACAAGAAAATACATGAACTACTGTATAATAAAGCTGTTAAGAAGGTGACCTAGTTGTTACACCACAACTGCTTTCTCTGGCAGAGATAGTTAGGCAAACCTGCTCATTAACAGTGTCTTGGTAGCCAGAACAATTAGAGAGGGCTTTACTTTTTCCTATTATACAAAAGAGAATCTTAATGGTTTTAAAATCATTTGATAATGTTTGCATCTAATTGATTCAAATGAAAATTTAGGAACAGAGTATTTGTAGAATATGAGCAATCTCAAATCCTTTTAGGCAACAAAAGGGGAGAGAATTATTAGGTGTCTACTGTGTATTCAGTCTTTAAGTCACACTACTTCAATAAAATCTCAAACAAATCTATGACAGGTAGTACTTTCTTTTAAAAAGAACAAATGGAATTTTGACAGTTTGGCTCAAATCACATGGTTTATAACTGACAAAACTATAATTCACAATAAAGTCAGTGTTAATACAAAGTTCTTTCTTCAGGTCACCACTATCTATAAATACATGCATATATGGCTATAAAACTGCTACATGGCATTACACTTTTTAAATTTTTCTATATCTGATCAATTATTCCTCACAAATGCCTTATCACCTAAGTATCAGAAAATTAACTTTAGTTAAAACTATATAATGAATAGAATTCAACTTAAGAATGCTTTAAGTAAACTTTTATTGAAATATACATAGAGAAAACATGAACAAATTCTGAAGTTCCATTTTGATAAATTTTAACAAACTTAGTACATCTGTGTGGTCATTCAGAACAAGAAATAAACCTTATCCACATCACAAAGGCCTTAATATGTCACCTTCCTTCACTACCCACCTCCTAAAAAGGTAACAAGCATATGACTTTGACCACCATAGGTTAATTGTACCTATTCCACAATATGTAAAAATGAATTTAAACAGTATGGACTCTGCTGTGACTGGCTTCTTTCAGTTAGCATTATGTTTGCAAGACATACTGATATTGTTGTATATAGTTGTATTTGTAGTTCATTAATCCTTGATGTTGCACGAAAGTATGAATATACCAAAATTCCTTAATCCACTCCACTATTGATAGTGTGAGGCTGTTTACAAGGTTTGGGTATTATAAATTGTGCAACTATAAATATTCCTGTATACTTCTTTTGATAAGCATATATATACCGTCATGTGTAACTTAACAGCATACATTCTGAAAAATATGTTGCTGGGTGATTTCATTGTTATGTGAACATCATAGAGTAACCTTACAAAAACCCTATACAAATCTTACCACATACCTAGGCTGTATGGGATAGCCAGCCTATGTTATAGGCTACAGACCTGTACAGCATGTTCTTATACTGAATACTCTGGGCAATTGCAGCACAATGGTAAATATTTGTGTATCTAAACACATCTAAGCATAGTAAAGGTAAGTAAATACACAGCATAAAAGAAAAAATATAGTACAACTATATAGAGGACTTTTCATACATAGAGCTTTCAGGACTAGAAGTTGTTCTGGGTGAATCAGTGAGTAAGTGGTGAGTGAATGTGAATGTCGAGGACATTATTATACCTTACTAGACTTTATAAACACTGCACACTTAGTTCATACCTAATTTATTAAAAAATTTTCCTCAATAATAAATTAACCTTAGCTTACTGACACTTTTTTACTTTATAAGCTTTTTACTTTTTTTTAACTTGTTGACTCTTTTTAAATAAAATTTAGCCTAAAATACAAACACATTGAACAACTATACAAAAATATTTTTTTCTTTATATCCTTAGTCTATAAGCTTTTTCCATTTTTATTTTAAATTTGTTTTACTTTTTTTTTAAAACTAAGACACAAACACACACCTTAGCCCAGGCCCATGCAGGGTCAGCATCAGCAATATCACTGTCTCCCACCTCCACATCTCCTCCCACCGGAAGGGCTTCAGGAGCAATAATAACATGGAGTGATCACCTCATATAATTACAGTACCTTCTGGAATACATCCTGAAGGACCTGCCTGAGGCTATTTTACAGTTAACCTTTGATTGTTTGATAAACAGAAGGAGTACACACCAAAATAATGATGCAAAGTATACTACAGTAAATACACAAACGAGTAACATATTTATTATTGTTATCAAATATTATGTACTGTACATAATTGTATATGTTATATCTTTATAGGACTGGCAGCGTAGTGAGTTTGTTTACACCAGCATCACCACAAACATGTGAGTAATGCATTGTGCCATGATATTATGACGCCTCTAGGGAATTTTCAGCTTCATTATTGTCTTACACGCACACCATTGTATTTTCAGTCTGGGGCTGACTGAAATATCAGTATATAGCATACAATTATATCTGTTTCTATTGAATTTATATCTAAAATCATAAAAATTATTTATTGTTATTGCATATCATGAGCTTTTAAGAATACTCTGAAAGTATTCTGCAGACAATACCAACATAGATATACACATTTAAACTCCTACCAGCATCAATATGTAAGAGCTCCAGTATCTCCACATCCTTGTCAATACTAGGTCCTGTCAGTATTTTTCATTTAGTTCTTTTCTGTTTCATAGTATCTCATTGTAGGTTTATTTTGCATTGCCTGATGAGGTAGAACATTTTTTCCTCATTTTCACTGGGTATTTTGATATCTTCTTATCCAAAAGCTCTGTTCAATCTTTTCCCAATATTTCTATTATATTGTCTTACTGATTTTAGTTCTTGAAATAGCTTTCATAGAAGACAGTTATCAGATATATATGTATATACACATACATGTATATACATAAGTGTATACATGTATATATGTATATGTACAGATATATATGAAATCTAAAATATTTTCTGCCACTCTATGGTAGATTTTCCATATTTTAAATGATGTTCTAGATTGAAAAAAAATTTAATTTTAACATAGCATGCACACTTTATTAGATTTTTTCTTTTTAGTTAAAGATTTGGAGACATCTTTACTGATCTGAAGGACAGTTATTTCTCTATAGCTTCTTCCAAAAGTCTTACTTTTATACCTTTGAAATTTATGTCAATTCCATCTGACATTGTTTTTCTGTGTCTGATGTAGGGAAGTTTTTTCTGTTTTTTTTTTTTTTCTTTTCATTTTTCTGTATATCCAATTGTGTCAGCATTATTTTCTAAATTTATTTTATTTTATTTTTTAATTTCTTTCATCTTTTTATTTTTTATTTCAGCATATTAAGGGGGTACAAATGTTTAGGTTACATATATTGCCTTTGCCTCACCTGAGTCAGAGCTTGAACTGTGTCCATCCCCCAGAAGGTATGCACCATACCCATTAGTTGTGAATATACTCATCACCATCCTCCCCCCTCCCACCAAAACATGCTATAAAAAAGACACCTGCACTCGAATGTTTATAGCAGCACAATTCACAATTGCAAAGCTGTGGAAACTACCTGAGTGCCCATCAATACATGAGTGGATTAACAAAATGTGGTATATGTATACCACAGAGTTCTATTCAGCCACAAGAAAACAGTGGTGATCTAGCACCTCTTGTATTATCCTGGGTAGAGCTAGAGCCCATTCTACTAAGTGAAGTATCAGCATCATTTTAAAAAGACCATGCTTTCTCCACTGCACTACGGTGTCATTTTTGCCCTGAATCAGATGGCAAATTATATGTGTGTACTGCTAAATCAAAAGTTTAAATATTTTCCTTAGCCAATTCAAGCTTCCTTTGAACAACTGCTTAAATTATTCTGGATCCCTCTCTCCCTTAATCCCTGAAAGATGACAGGGGAGAAGATTATAGAAATTATTACAGTGTTTTTGAAACTTTTTTCAACAAAACCAAAAAATAGAAGTGAATTTTATATCGTGACCCAATATACAGACAGCATGCACGTGCACACACACACACATACATGCACACAAAACCTATGGGTGTTTGTGATTAAGTGGCATATGTTCTTTCTTCCAAAGGTAGCATCTGCTTTCCTGCTGATCATCACATCCTTGAAAAAATCATAGCAAAAATATTATAGGAGAACAAGTTTTAAGAAAAAGAAATAAGAAAAAAGTACTTTGTTTAGTACTTTCTTATATACACAAAAATACATACCAGCACATGTATATGCATGCTCAATAAGATAGACATATTAAAATATGGCTCATGGTCTTAAATGGAGAGCTAGTTGTCCAATCAGTTTTTAAAAGGGTGTAATATATAAGAGTGTTACCAAAAACAGATTAAAAACAAACCTCCTAGAATTTTTTTTTCAAAATTATTATTTTTCTATTTTGTAACATTAAGAAATTTGTTATAACTTTTCCACAGCTCTTATGGGATTATAAAATATCTTTATATATAGGAAACTGTACTAGGTGAATAAAAAGTATTTTCTTAAAAATTATCTTAAATATCTTTAAATGTTTGTTCCTTAAAATTAATGCTAACTTTTAATAATTTTTTAAATTTTTAAGATTTCCTTTGACCGTCAAATCATGATACAAAATTGATTTTTGTCAAACTTAAGAAAATAAGTTAAATAACTTCCAAAACAATATTTTAGTTAGTTTTTCTATCATTCAATTCTACAGTATATTGTTTCTCTACTTACTGAGCTCTAATATTGGTACAACTGTTGTCATGGGACTTACATTTCTGTGGGTGTGGGGTGGACACAGACAAAAAAAGTAATCAAGAAAACAGAAATTAACACATTGCATTAATTACAATGAAGGAAATACTAAGAGAAGGAAATCATATCCATCTGTGCAAAAAGACAGGGAAAAAGAGAGGAAGTAAGCTACTTTAATTAGGCGAGTCATTGAAAATCTGTCTGAGAATATGTTATTTAGGTTGAAACTTTGAGTTGAAAAAATGTCTATCAAGTAAATTGAAAGGATAAATTATTCCAGGAATTAAAAAGTCAAGGAAGTCTGTCCCAAGTTACCAGAACTTCAGTACACTGCATCACAGTGAGCCAAGGATGTCAGGGTCATAAGTTTGGCTTGAGGGAAGGGGTGGCTTGCAAGGGCCTGATAATGCACAGTCTGGGGCATGGAGAGGGCTAAAGGTGGTAGGATAAAAGTGAATTTATTTTAAAGCAGAAAATAACTTGATCTGAAATAACTTCTTATATTTAAGAAGCTCAGTCTAGCTGCACATTGGAAACAATCTCTAGGAAAACAAGGATGGAAGATGGAAGACCCCGTCACAGAAGTGTAAGTGAAAGGTGCTGAGGCCCAGACTGGAGCTGTAGCTTGGATATAAAGAGAAGTCAATGGATTTGAAAAATATTTTCAAGATGACATTGATAGAATATTTTGATAATTTGAATTTGTCAGGTAAAAGAAAAGGGAGAGATCAAAGAGGAAGCTCCAGTTTTACCTTGAAAGGCTGGGTGAGGGGTAGTGCCATTTCCTTTAATGAAAAACACAGGATGGAATGGGGGAGCTTGGCAACACGAGTATGATCAAGACTCCCTTCTGCACATGGAGAAGACATTTATGAGATTATAAAATGGATATGACAGGTAGGCAAATTAGAGTATTGCAATGTGGAGGACAAGAGAAGTCTGAGATAGAGATGTGAATTCAGAGACATTCAGTGCATGTATGTAAAACCACAGAAAATAACCAAAATTACCTATAAAATATAAACACTATGAATGAAATATTCATGCAGAAACAGAAAGAAACTGGGTCTTCTCTGATTACAACAGTTAGCTTACTCTGTGCTGTGCTGGGAGAACAATAACTGCAAAATCTCAGTGAACAGACAAAAGTCAATGCTTATGTCTTGCTCATGTTACATGTCTTTTGTATGTTAGATGAAGCCTTAATCTTGTCCTCATTTTGGGGCTCTGGCTGAAGGAGAGGACCTTGTCTGAGCTCTTAAAGCTTCTGCTAGGAAGTGCTACACAGCACTTCTCATCATATGTTATTGAACAAAGCACATCTCACAGGCAAGTGTGACATTAGTGGGAAGTCCACCCTTGACTAGGGAGGAGCCCACAGAGAGCAGATGCAAACATTCTGAACAACAATAAAATGGACTTCAGACATAAAACTCTACACATTTGCTCCAAAATTATGTATGTGTTAAGCATTTATGCTCTATATTCACTTTATATTTCATTATGAAGTACTGTGTATTAGTTTTTTCCTTAATTTCCTTTTTATTGTTATCAAAATACACATGGCAAAAATATTAAACCATACTGAAAAGGCTTAGACTAAATAGTGGCTGGCCCCTATACCATTCCTTCTCAACTCCAATCCTCCATCCAATTGCTAAAAATTTTAACTTCTATTTCTCATCAAAATATAAATGTCAAATGTAAATTTGAAATGAAAATGTAAGTAAAAAGTAGATTTAAATGAACAGATCTATTATATGCTTTTATCCATCTAGTGAATAACACCAGTAATATTGTTTGTCACAATTGAATTAACTTGTATTTATTTTTGTGTCACAGCTTAGGTTATTAATTGAACACCCTTTGTGACCCAAAATTTAGCAAAGTTTATAAACATTGAATTCTAAAACAGTGGTGATATTTAATATTTACATGTTTGAGAGAACAAATAAAAAATAAACAAATATCACTATATTATGTGTTTAATTTTACTCATTAATTTAATATGATTTAAAATTATGAGCTATCGACTACTTCATTTCCCACCATAGATCAATCATTTTCCTTTGCTGAAAGGAAATATTCCAAACATTTTTTTACCCTTGGCAGGAAATCTGAAGGGATTGTACCACATTTTTCAAGGAGATAGGGAGTTCTAGGAAAGCTTATAGAAGAATTAATTTACTCTTCTTTTAAAAAGGATTGATGGCAATGGATTGGGAATAAGTGAAAACAGCAAACACATTCCTTCTGGTTCTTAGGAATATCGCTAGAGGTAAGAAGTGACAATGTCTTCTATGTAGTCCACTACCTCTTTAGAGTTTGCATGGACAGTATGTACTTTATAAATTGTGAAATTTTTTGGAGGCTGCAGCCAGAAAGCTGTTTAAAAGTGTAAACAGGAATTAGGACCTCTTTTATAAATTCTATGCAACACAAACATTTTTGAGTTCCAAATGAGTCTTGCAGTTACTTTTCCTTGCAAAAATCTAGGAGTTTCAAATCATCCCTACCATAAAAACTATGTAAATAAAACTGATCAAAAGTCAGAGCAACAAAAGTAGAAAGACCATTCTAAGGAAATAAGGGCAGGCTTCCTGTTTTTCTGATGAGCAAGGGAAACAAAGGATTTCTCTTTTAGGATTTCAAACTAATGAGGTAAACAAAAAGTAAAACCTTGTCAATACTTGACTGTGTTTCTATAAGTTTAACTTTCTATTTCTTACATCATAGTTCTCTACTATATACACTGGGTTATAGTCTAATCAGCATTGAACAATATAGAAAATTGACATTGACTAGTCTGATACAAGAACATAATTTCTCCAGAAGAAACCCTTTTAAAGAAATAAATGATTATGTTGAACACACTACACAATAAACTATATGTGGTCGATATTTCATAATTCAGGTTTAGGCATCTTTACATACAACATATCTGAATGAATTCTCAAGGTAAATAATTCCTCCACATAGTTTTAAATACTAATATATCAACTGAGAATGCTCCCTCATATTATCAATTTTAATGAAGATATGGTGGAAAGTGGGCACCACTTGATAAGCATCATTTCTTGTAGAATGTTGACTTAGCAGGGCTTGCTTTCTTTTTTAAGTTTTATTGCATGTTGTCATAGCAAATGGATGACTAAAAGTTCATATTCTACCTTTTCCTTTACATAACCAATCAAGATTAAATATTTCATGGCCATATGAATTATATTTTAGGAATTCCATGCATATTTTACATACTATAACATGATGTGCTTTCAGGTTTATCCCAATAATTTTTCTCCCATCTCATAAAATCTGACAATATTTTACAAAATAAATATAAGTAACCTAGCATCATGCACAACTATAAGACTAAGGGTTTCACCTCTAAAATCTTCTGATATAAAAAGACTCAGGGAGGAGGGGGGGAAAGGGCCATCTATGTAACCTAAACATTTGCACCCCTATAATATGCTGAAATAAAAAATATATTGAAATTAAATCTAAGGTATTTTAGTCATAGATTTTATAATTCCAGAGTAAAATCAGACATTTCCTTGATTGAATATATTATAATGCAGTTTTTGAAAGTTTGGCAGATTAAATAGTGAATATTGCCTACCATGTTTTCTCTTTGCTCTTTTTTTTAAAGTAAAAAAAAAAATAGACAAACAACTTGACATTAAAGGATAATATATATTTGTGCATATAGGCCCTGAGTGTTTGTATGTTGTAGTCTTGAGTAGGAAAATCCAAAAGATAAAAAAGCATAGATTTAACAGGAGAAAAAGTGATAAGAAAGAAATATTAACACTAGAAATATAGACAAATAGACATATAAACATCTGTAGATTAAAATTTTGACACAAAAAAGATGGAAATGAGTGGGAAAAGAGGAAGATTTTCAGTAAGACTATCATGCAACAGTGGGGAGAGAGGAGCTCATATAGTAAATATTCTCTTTTCTCTGTCTTTCTCAGACATGACACCTAGAATTTTTTCCTTAAATGTGCACCAGGGTCCTGAATCTCAAACAACCCACAGCCTTGCTTCTGAAGGAGCTTTCATATTCCACTGCTGTTATGGGTTGAATTGTCTGCCCTCAAAATTTATATGTTGAAATACTAACCCCCATACTTAGATTGTGATTGAATTCATATATAGGAGGGCCTTTAAAGGTGTTATGAAGTTAAAATGAGGTCATTAGGTTGGGCCTTGAATGAATATGACTGGTGTCCGTACAAGAAGAGGATACTTAGACACACAAAGAGACACCAAGGATGCATGCACACAGATCAGAGACTATGTGAGGACATAGAGAGAAGGCACCCATCTGCAAGGAAAGGGGAGAGGCCTCAGAAGAAACCAAGCCTGTCTAACCCGTGAACACCTTGGTCTTAAATATCCAGCCTCCAGAACTTTGAGACCATAAATTTCTACATTTAAGCCACCCTGTGTTTAATATTTTGTTACAACATCCAGAGCTGACTAAATACAAGTGCTGTTCTGGGAACAATCAGCTGATCACACTTTGAAATATAATCCCAAACCATTTAAAATACTGGAACAAGGGAGAGGAACAGTATTAGCTAACAACTATGTGCCCCTCCCCCAAGCTCACTGTTTTCCATAGATAAATAGGAAATTCTCATTATTTTTGTTTTCTTTATTTGGAACTGTTTGTAAAAAATTCAGATCCCTAGGTAACTTCCTTTACATTCCTCCTCAGTCACAATGGCTACACATTTAGTTGAGTTTTCTTACTAAAATGCATCCTTTGTAGTAAGTTTTGATATTGTATTTTAGCAGTGTTTAAGTTTTAATGTGTCACGTATTCATGTTGATTACAACTGCGATCCCCAACCCCCTGGGACTGGTCTGTGGCCTGTTAGGGATGGGGTGCAGAGCTCCCCTGCCCCATACTCACCGTGCCCCCCCAACCCTGCCATGGAAAAATTGTGTTCCATGAAACTTAAGAAAGGGGGTATGGGGTGGAGGGCGTGAGGGACACACAGCAGGATGTGAGCAGCAGGCAGGAGAACAAAGCTTCATCTGTCTTTACAGCTGCTCCCCGTGGCTGGCATCACTGCCTGAGCTCCACCCCCACCCTCCAGCTCCATCAGCAGAAAAATTGTCTTCCGTTTAACTGGTCCCTGGTGCCTAAAAGATCGGGGACCACTGGATTAGAAGAATGCATATATTGCCAATAAATCACAGAGGATGAACCACAATTATTTTGTGTGCTTTATAATTTTTTAGATGTCCCTTTTCTTATGGTCTAATTTGAATCTTCATTTCCTTCCAGGCCCACATTGTTTTCCAGAGCACACTGTTCATCACTGTATCACAGCTCTGTAATTCACCAGGATTTCTCTTATTTGTCTTCTTTCCTCACACAGTAAGCTTCTCAAGGACAAGCATCATGTATTATTAATCTTTGTATCCAGTGTTCTTAGCAAAGTGACTGGAATGTACTTGGTAGACAAGCGGATATTGAGTAAATAAAAGGAAGCATTAACTTTAGTCAGCATATTCTGCATTATAGACACATTTGCTTTCTGAGACTACCTGCAGCACATTAAGAGAAACTCAACCTAGAAATATTTTGAGTGTGATGTTATAGTATTCTTTAAAAGTATATAAAGATATTTTTCATAAATACTTAGAAAAGTGTTCATGACACAATAAGCATTTGAATAACATATACACATATATATTCAAATACACACACATATATTCAAACATACATATATGTGTGTGTATATATATGAGTGTATATATCAATATATGTACATATTTTTGTGCTTTCCACTTATAGTGATTACTCATTCATGTATCTTGAGGTCTTGAGGTTGGTTTATTTATGTCTTACCAGGATTGATGATATCTGGCCTGCATAGTCTAATTGTTGGCACAATTTGTTCTTTCACATATAAAATTTGTGTCCAGTGTAATACATATACTACTTAGGAAAATGACCCCAACTAGGTATAAAATGTTATTCACATATAGAAAGTTAATCAAAATTTTCCTTGTTCAAGTTGTTAAAATATACTTTCAATAGAGTCTTGAATCAAAAATGTGAAAGACCAAGTTTGACTTAGTGCCAAAGGATATATGGATCTCTGTCTGTCTGACTGTCTGTCTGTCTGTCTCTCTCTCTCTCTCTCTCTCTCTCTCTCTCTCTCTCTCTCTCTCTCTCACACACACACACACACACACACACACACACACATTATCATTGGGGCACAGACTGGGACAGGCATCTATTTTATTTTCCCCAACAATGTAAAACTGCACACTTGAGCTGGCCCTTCTAACCCATTCTTTGGTAAAGATCTTAGGAATTCAAGCCATACTTATTTTGCATTGAGGCTGCTGAAGGCTTTTTTTTAATCACATTATATTTGAAATGTTTGCACTTCATTAACCATATCTATTTTATGCTCATTTATTTATTATGCTATAAGGTCTGGTCTTCCTGTTTGTATCAGTATGTTTTGTGAAAATATTAAATTTCTATTTGGAATTCTTAATTAAAATGTGTGTAAGAGATTAATGGTTACATTGAATATATTTTATTCTTCCATATATTGAAAAATGTAATCTCTACAGTGATAAAAATGAATCTCTTTAAGACACTGTTGTCTCTTACATCATAATGCCTCAATAAGTCCCTAAATATCTATGTTTTAAAATTATCTAGAGTGTATATAGTTGTCATTGGATATTGGAGACTAATATAGGTTTAATCTAAGGAAAAAGCCACATGTTCACATATTAATGACACAATTATTAGGTGTTTAAACTAAAACAAAAGCTATTAATATGTTTGTTATAGGTTGATATCAAATTTTGTTCTTTAATTAGTTTTGATAACATGTACAACTTTAGAAAGTACATGATCACCAGACTGACTTAATAAATGTAGTATATCTTTTATAGTCACCACTCTGTGACTATATAATATTATCAGGGTTGTAAAAGTTTTATTAAAAACATAAGTTCTTGTGGAGAATTTTCTCAAAAGTATATAGATTGTAACATATTTCCCTTTTCAAGATAAATATGTCATGCTGATATGCTAGAGTCATGCAGTAAAAATGTTAGCTCAAAAGCCATTATATGTCTATAATATATTGTAAGCCATCAACAAAAATTTACCAGAAAATGTTCTAATTAATTTGATAAAATATAACCAATACTTTTGGTTAGTGATCCCCAAACCTATACCCAATATCTTTCTCCCTTCACATATCCTGCTGAAGAGGCAAAACATAAGTGACCACGCAGTTTAGGGCTCATCATGTATTTGGAGTTATCTCAAACACCTAGCCGTAAATTTGTGCATGTCCCATAGCAATATATTAGTAAATAGAAATGGCATATAAGAGATTGAGCATGAGTAGATCTGAATGGTTTGAGTAAATTACATGAGCAGGTGGGTCAGGGTACTTCAATACCAACTCCTGTTGCATTGCCTTCTCTCTGTCAGTCCGTGTTTATATACTGCTGGCATTCCCTTCTTGACCAGTTGACTGAAGAAGATAAATATTGAGCCTGATTTATACATGAGTATACATTACATGTGGATACCATTTGAAAGTGGGCAGATGTGGCACTGCACACTCTTCCAGGTTATCTAGAAGAACAATGGTGGAGGAACATCCTTCCAGGAAGCAGAACTTTGAGTAGTGCATTTATTTGTGTATGTATTTTGTGATATATGGCCAGAAACACAGATTTACACTGATTTAGGGGAGTTGCTATGATTTCGTTGGATGGAACAGCATTGGAAGACTAGGGATAAGTAAAAGAATTATTATCAGGAACTTCCAGAATGAACATAGACTGTGAAGAGGTTTGTGTCTTACATGATTGCCCAACAAATGGGACGCATGACATGTTCTGTAGATATCATAAGTCTTTTCCTTAGCTATTCCAATGCTTGCTCAATAGATCCAGAAATTTACTGGCCATGAGGGCAAAGATGAAGGCTTTGTATGACTTAAATAATGTAGACTTCCTAGTTACCCAATTGAAAGGTGAAACTGAGAAGACTCAGTTACAATGCCAATTGGAAGACAACAACCTGAAAAACTGAGATATTGTCTTGCAGATTCTGTATATGTTTTGAATTAAAATTATTACAGTAGTATTTCCTTATCTGCAGTTTTGCTTTCTATGATTTCAGTTCCCACAATCAACTATAGTCTGAAAACTTTGAGGGAGAGAATTTTGAGAGACAATTAGAGAGAGAGACCATATTCACATAACTTTTATTATAGAATATTGTTATAATTCTACTTGTATTTTTATTAATCTTTTACTGTGACTAATTTTTTAAATTGAACTTTATCATAGGTATGTATGTATAAAAAATAGTGTAAATAGGGTTAGGTACTACCCACAGTTTCAAGCAGCCACTGGGAGTCTTTGGACTCTTCCCTCACTGCAAAGGAGAGACCACTAAACTATGACCGCTGCTCTCTCCCACTAGAACCAGAATGCATGGGTCTAGCAATCAAGGAGCAAAACTGGGGGTGGCTTCTCTCACTATCACATGGAATAACGTAATTGCAGAATTTTTGTTTCCTAGCCCAGCAAACTTGGGCTCTGTTGCTTTTGAGATATAAATCCCCAAAGTATAAATGCTTCAATTGTTTCCTTGAATTGGAAGATAAAAATACAAGTTGGCTATTTTTAGCTCCTATGCTATTGAATCAAAAAGCAGGAAAAGGAGATGCTCTAAGGGATAGAGTAATTGATTCAATTTCAAAGAGGAAATTAGGTTGCTACTAGACAATGATGGCAAGGAGAACTGTGTCTAGCACCAAAGTGAGTTTCTGGGATGCCTCTTAATGCTTCCATATTCAATAGTAAATGTTAATGGAGAATAATAACACACAAAGGAAGGGAGAGAAATTGTGGACCTTTAGGAAAACTTGGGTCACTACAGTGGGTCAAGACCCCTACGAGGCTGAAGGCTGAACCCTAATATGGCTGAAGCAGGGAATATATAAAATGGTTAGTGGCAGAGGAAACGACAAATGTCTGTTACATTCTCATTGGAGAATGTGCAGGCAGAGCTCATTGGATGGCAGACAATCTCTGAGATTCCATGCTGGTAGAACTTACTGGAAATTCGTACTCTGAGGTGCCAGGGTAAACCATCCAGAAGGAGTTTCCATACTTCGAAATTCACAGGCCTTAGGTGGAGTCAAGGATTGTCACTAGTAGGAAGAAGCACTCGTCTGTGAAGCTGCTGGCAGCTGGGCACTACTGGCTGCCACACTACAGAACCAGATGCCAGAGAAACTGCTATCTTGGCAGGAGCTGGGTTCTAGAGAAGCTGCAAACAGTGCAGGACCATGGTGAGAAAAGTATATGAGAACTAGGAGCAGAAATGCTTTGTCCTCCACTGCCCTTTCAGCATCTTTTACTGACAAAGATTAACAATTATGCCAACCAGAAAAGGCAAAATGTTAATAGGGCCTATCCACATTGTCACAGAACAAGCAATATAGTGGATTTGTAGCTGAGAGGAAATAAATTGAGAACTGGACTAGCGTGAGATCAAAAGTGTATCCCACTCTGATGCTAATTGTTAGAGAAGAGAGTTTGTCCCTTACTTTATCAGCAAAATGAATAGTCACAGTCTTTTTTCTTTTCAAAAGATCTGTTATCAAAATTCTAACTGAATTGAAATATGAAGTTTGTTTCTGAGAATTGAAGTGTTTCTTAATTACTGAACCTAACTCAGTGGCTTGCGATATAACAACATAACAAAAAACAGATAGTTTCCTCAATTTTTTAGGTTTTATCTACCTGATCAGTTATTCCCTGTGGATCTTCACACCTACATTTTTCTTTTTGAGAAGACTAAACTACTCAAAACTGTGGTACATAGGATTTTAGGTGAAGAAAGATGTTAATCAGTATTAAAATTAGGTAAAGGGTATGGAGAAATGACAGATAATTCTAAAACACACGTATGCACACTTCACTTTATGGCTTTGAAATGGCCTATGAAAAACAATATTTATGAGTATAATATTGTACATTGATACTTTCCATTTTATTTTGACAAACTTAAAGGAGTAAGCATGTTTTGCAAGTTTTTTATAAGTCACTATTATCTATTAATATATGTCTATAAATACACACACTATTATATATAATATATAAATATAAAAATAGATTATATAAGTATAGAGTATATGTATTATAAATTACATAGAATATATTAATATAATAATGTTGAATTATAGATTTTCTGGAATTTCATGTTTTATAGCTTGTTTTATACTTAAAAAGGAGATCAGAATTGGTGTGCTTCTCCTGAAAAAAGAATTGTATTTTAATAAATGTGTAGAACTTTAATAGATGTGTAGGAATTTTGCCCAAACCTTTACTTATGCAAAATAACATTTTATTTTAAAACATACTACTCCCTTGGCACTAGTAAAGAGAACAAACATGTAACTCCTTTTATTGTTAAATCCAGTGCAGCTTACTTAAGAGCTTTACAATTCTCAGTGTTACACTAATAAATGCCTTTCAAAATTACTGTCAACTTTCTTTCATCACCCTTTTGGAAACTATGATAACAGATATATCTGTGTATCCTGAGGATTGTAGAAAATGTTACCCTTTCATCACAATGCTGGTATAGTCCTTAATATTAATTGAAAATCTGAAGGAAGTTCAGTGTATCAATTGGATAAGAATATTTTTGACCATGTCCTTTCAATTTAACTATAATTAATAGAAAAATAAATGCATGCTTGCAGAACCCAATCTAAGGTAATATATTTTCGTATACACAGATCATTGTTCAAGTATCTGAGCTTCATGGTGTTATGAATTTATAATTGTAATATTAATGTGCTATGCATTTTAAGAATTACACTTTTTTCATGATATTTTAACTTACTTGATTTGCTACTTTCCATTATATGATAATAGCTCAGCGTATAAAAAATTATCTTATAGGAAATTTTAAAATAGAAAAAATAATAAGCCCTGTATAACTTGTAACATAGTGGCAGATCTTTAAGTCATATAGTGTCTTAGTGAATTTAAATATAATGTGATTGTATACCAGTTGTGGCCCACTGCTATGCAGGTTATCCTCATATCCCTGAAATGTACTTAAGCCATGAAAAGACTGAATATATATTCTGCAATCCATTTCTAGTAGGTCTCTACTTTAGGTTCTTCTACAAGAGGTACTGGCTGTGGGTTCATCAGCAGACTACTGAAATTTTTCTCATTTGAGGATAATATATTTTCCTGGCTTCTTTTATTCCTGTACTCACAATGATTATATAAGTATGTATTTCTCTGTATTTATGATAAAAATATTTAGAGTTTTTTTCCTTGTTATATTCCTTATTGAACTTTAATAAACAATGTGTTTGATTCATAATTTTTAGATATCTCCTATGCACAAAAGACTTATATACAGTCAAATACTGAGGTAAACTTAAAATATTTTTAATTATATTTTATTTATTTATTTTTTCTGAGTACTTGATTTAAAGCCATTACCAGCAAACCACTAGATATTGTTTATGAAATAATGTTTTTTTGTTTTGTTTTTTATAATTTGCTTATTTTTATATTTGTTTTATATCTTCCATCTGAATAACACTTCTATGGTAAAATCATAATTCTATTTAATATATAAAATGCCATTGATGTGTTATCCAGAAAATCCTATATTAAACTATTTATTTTATAATAAAAGCTATGTCTGAATCTTCAATGCATTGTATAGGATTATATCTATATACCTATATTGCTAGTTTTTTAAAAAAATTATTCTCAGAAATGCTATCTTAACTCATATTTATAGAGGTAAAGGTTTATATCTTATTTGACTTATCAAATTTTAATGATCTAGTAATGTGACTGATAAGATATCAATGATGTTTGAGAAATTAAATTATTGATTATTTTTCCAGGAATAATAAATTGTTCTGTGACAATTTATTTAAAGGAATTTTAAAACTCTTTTATTTCCTTGAATTATCTCCTCAGAAAATCCTTACTGGAAACCTGGGAAACCTGTCAAACTATCCACAACACTGTGACAATGATTAGCTGGAGAAACTATTTCAACTGGGTAGATATCTGATTCTCACAATAAGTTATCATTTCACATGTACAGAAATATTGCTAAATCATCATGGCTTGCCTTGCAGATAAGTATGGAGATTTGACTGAGTTCTGGCAATGAAGACTTGAAGGTCTTCTAAAACAAAATTAAACTTTTGCTTTTTAATAAATGATACAAACAAGAAAATTAAAAAAACTGGAGTTTTTACCCCCATCTCTGTGATCTATGACCTTCACTTTGATATTAGAAAATGAAAGAATCATTTAATATACATGTGGGTAGAAACAAGAAAATGGCATGCTAAGATGAGTAAAGCAAAACTAATAAAAATAATAATAATAGAGCTATATTTTCTATTATGTTGTTTTTTTTGTATCCTGGACACTGTAAACCTTCTTAAGCGCCACAAATGATTTTAAACCAATGCTGGTTTGTTTCCCTGATATTTGCAGCTGAAGCAATTCCTAATCTCAACAGAATTTAATGTTAATGGGAAATACCTTGTGATGAAACTAATTTCATATTACCATTGTAGATATTTTAATTGTATAACATTCTGTAGAAATACTCTATCAATTATAAATCACACACAGCATTGCCAAAATATATTCTCTTTTTTTGGATGAAATTGGAGACCATTATCCTAAGTGAAATATCTCAGGAATGGAAAAATAGATACCATGTGTTCTCACTTAAAAGTGGGAGTTAAATGAAGGCTATATATGGTCATAAAGAGCAGTAATGGACATTGAAAACTAAGAAAGGAGGATGGCAAGGGGGTAAGGGATTAAAAATATATCGAAAGCATCTTGAGAGGAATAGGAAAGATAATGATACTAAATTCTGTCTGATTCTAATAGAAAGCCAAATTCATTGATTGGCTGCATATTGCAAGACCAAGCAAGTTATCTCTCCCAGTTGGAAGTATGAGTAATCCTTCCTCTGCTCTGGCTGCATAAATTTGTCCAGGAACTCAAGCAATAAAATCATTTTTTAATTAAAAATATCTACCTATCAAGTACAATATACACTATTGTGGTAGCAGGTATACCGAAAGCTCTGACTTCAGCATGAGACAATTTATCCACATAACAAAAAACACTTGTACTACCTAGATTTTTGAAATAAAACGTATGTTGTTTATGGAAATCATATTTTTAAATCCTTTGACTTAATGTGAAATTTGATATAATGTTGTCAAAGTGGTAGTTTTCAAATATGTGCTGACAGTAATTATTATCATATCTGTGGTCATGTACATAATTGCTTCTTATACTGTCAAAATAAGGCAAGTAAATAAATTGTTTAATAAAATAAATCATATCTAAGAATGCATAAGAATATAATAGCTGATAATTTTAATATGATCTTAGAATTCATAACTTTATATAACTTGTTTTTAATTTTTTATTTTCAATTGTTATGGGAACATATTAGTTGTATATATTTATAGGGTACATGTGATGTTTTGATGCAGGCTTATAATGTGTAATAATCAAATCAGGATCATTGGAATATCCATTACCACAAGCATTTATCATTTCTTTCTGTTAGGAACATTCCCTTCCACTCTTTCAGTTATTTTAAAGTATACTAAAACTTATTGTTGACTACCAAATACTATTAATTCTATCTAATTATTTAACTGTATTTTTGCAAAAAGCAATATAATTCCAGATTAAGATGATTGCGTTTATGTTTTGATAAATGACTATTCTCTACGCCATATAAGGAATAAATTCCAGAAGAAAGCACTATAAATATTAATATATAACTCTGCTCAGATGAAAGCTAATTTTTACCTTTTTTAAACTTGAAATTGATCCAGGCTAAAGCCATGGGCCTGCCATTCTCCAGTTTGGCCTGCCAAACTTTCATCTGGATTATGGGGCTCTGTGGAGCTCTGCATACAATCAACTGACCCTTCAATCCCGGGGCTCTTTATCCTCTGTGCCAACTCCTTCTCGTGGCAAAAAATAAAGCTCTGAAAAACTCCTGGCAAACAATTAAATATCTACAGTCTCTAGAAAATAAAGGATTAAGGAGATAGAGGACCAGCCCCACTTTATAATCGAGAGCTGAGTCCACCTATCAGTTATGTCTCTGGCTGGCTCTGCGACATGCCATTCACCACATCAGCACAAAGCAGGAACTTCCAGCTCCCATTACCAAAAGGACAGAAGACAAAGAGAGAGCCTCTCTCCTGTACATTAAGACTTTAAACTAAAATCCAAAAACATTTTAAGAAATTAAAAGCTGGGAATTATAGTCAAAGAAACTTTAAAAACTAACTCCTAATATAATAATAATTAGGCAGAATAATCTTCTGAAAACTTTATAATACAAATATGTCTATGTGTGGGATGTTTAAAGATATGAAAAATTATAAAACAAAACTGAAATGTTAAGGAAAAAAGATCGTAAAGAGATTTGATGAGAACTTTAAAATAAAAAGTTAGTTAACAGAATTAAATTAGAAGTAAACTGCACAAGCTCTAAGTATATCGGAATTAACATTAGTAAATTTTATATTTCCACTGAGAAATTTAACCCCAATACAATTTAGAGAGAGAAAAAAAGTAATATTTACTGAAGAAAATTGGAAAACTATAAATATACACTGAGAAAATTAAATCTAAATATCTCAATGCCAAAACCTGCATTGAAATTTGTTGATATATGTTTATATAATCTTACAAACATTATATTATTGAACATATATTATATTGTAATATTATGTTTTGGTCACACTGTATGTTTCAATAAATTAAAAAATGCATTATCTTTTAGTTACATAAAATTTGTATTTTGGTTATATATTAAATATTCTATTTAGTTTTAAAGAACATTTAAATTATGGATTTTTTTCTGACTATAACAAGATTGGTACAAAAGAACTTCTACACATAATATTGAATATTCATTTAATTTTTGCAATAAATTAATAAAAATTGGGTCAAAAACTAATTAAATTCAATTTATTTCAATTCAAATCAATTTAAATTCAATTCAGCTTAAATTCCTGAAAGTGAGTTAAAATGCATAAATGAATTTTATAAATATCTCCATGTAAAGCTTGTTATTGTGAGGGTTACATGAAATAATACATCTAACAATTTAGGACATTGCCTCTTATATAATAAGTGAATTATAATTTTCAGTTAAACTTATTACTGACAATACTACATTATCCTATAATTTAGAAAGGCAGAAAAATGCCTTTTACATAACTTTGCTTCATATTACCTGAATATTTGGAAGTTTTTACTTATAAAATAGCAAAAAGCTTATATAAAAATAAAAGTTTATTCCCAAAATGAAATATTAAAAACTTATCATTCCTGCTTCAATGTCTCTCATCTTTTCTATGGCCTTCATCCCATTAAAAGCTAAAAACCTTTTCACTCCTTTAAAACTTTCTTTTTTAATGTAGTGAGAGTTAAACTATAAAGAATGGTCAACTAGTTAGAGCTTGCAGAATTCCATGGATAGGCTGAGGAGTTAGTTAATGTGTAAAGCCTGTATAGGAAGGTCATATTTCACATGCTAGGCCCATTTTAAAATTATGACATCATTAAAAAGTAACTTTAAATGGCGATCAACATGTTTCATCATGGTCATCAACAAATGTCATGCTATTACTTATGTTAGAATGTTTGGTTATGATCTTCTAATTCCCACTAAGTTGGTGATAGCCTTTTTTATTCCTTAAAGGTCTTCCCTCTTACAACTAAAAGCACTAGAACTAATAAAACAAATAAGCACTGGGAGACTGAAATATGAAAACAAGGTGAACTACCTAGGGACCTCAGAATTTGAAGAATGGCATGATGACAGTTCTCTGAATTTCTTTATTGTCTCCCATCCATAATAGACAAGCTCATTAGCTGCCTCCAACCCAGAACTGCCAGCAAGCACAGACAAACCAAAAATTACCAGCAAAAACCTTTTCCTCTAGCCTGAGGATCAGGAAGAGAGTGGCCTGACAGGAAATATTCCTATCTTACACCAGCCAAACATAAGTAGAAGCATCTCTCCTGCCCCTATGATTACAAATGGATCCAAGAAAGTATTAGGTTGGTGCAAAAGTAATTGCAGTTTCAGACCATAGATTTTAAATTATTACAATTAGGCTCAAATACATCTTTATTAATCAAAATGGGAACCACTACAGTCGACACATTTTTGCCAACAAGAAATAAGTTTGTTTATTTCTGTAGTGTAAAAATCCATTCTTCGGGATTCAGTGAACTCTTGGAAAGCATTTTCTGCATCCTGCTCATTGTGGAAGCATTTTCCATGCAAAATATTGTTGAGATGCTGGAAGAAGCGGTAGTCGGTTGGTGAGAGATAAGGTGAATATGGCGGATGAGGCAAAACTTCGTAGCCCAATTTGATCAACTTTTGAAGCATTGGTTGTGTGACATGCAGTTGGGTGTTGTCATGGAGAATCATTTCCTTTGTTGAACCTTTTCGTTTGTTGAATCAACCTTTCTGTTGACCAGTGCCGGCTGCAGGCATTGCAGTTTTTGGTGCATCTCATCGATTTGCTGAGCATACTTTTCAGATATAATGGTTTTGCTGGGATTTAGAAAGCTATAATGGATCAGACTGGCAGCAGACCACCAAACAGTGACCATTACCTTTTTTTGGTGCAAGTTTGGCTTTGAAAAGTTCTTTGGAGCTACAATCCATTTTACGTTGCACATCACAATCCAATGAAGAAATGTTTCATTTTGTCGTATACAATAAGAGAAGATGACAAATCCAAATGATGATTTTTGTTTTATTTTGGGTCAGCTCATGAGGCACCCATTTATCAAGCTTTTTCACCTTTCCAATTTGCTTCAAATGCCGAATGACTATAGAATGGTCTATGTTGACATCTTTAGCTACTTCTTGTGTAGTTATAAGAGGATCAGCTTTGATGATTGCTCTCAGTTGGTCATTGTGAACTTCTGATGGCCCACCATTGCACTCCTCACCTTCCAGGTTCTTGTATACTTTGCAAAACTTCTTGAATCACCACTGCACTGTACATCCATTAGCAATTCCTGGGCCAAATGCGTTGTTGATGTTGCAAGTTGTCTCCACTGTTTTATGACCCATTTTGAACTCAAAGAATAAAATCACTGGAATTTGCTTTTTGTCTAACATCATTTCCATAGTCTAAAATAAATATAAAATAAATAGCAAATAATAAGTCATTAGCAAAAAAAAAATAAGATGAGGAATGGATTAAAATATGTATAACATAACCACATTTACTTAAGAATGTATTCCAATATCAAATGGTAAATTTCAACAATGCTAAATCCACAATTACTTTTGCACCAACCCAATAGTTGATCTTTCACCTCACTCTCAGCCCCTATGACATGTATTTGATTATGTACTCTGATTCCCTGGCTGAATAATATAGATGGGACTTAGTGAGCACCTGACTTTCCATTCTCCCTTTATGGAACCAGACAATGCTCTGATTTCCGAGCCTGGGTAGTGTCAGTGGCTATAGCAACAAGAGCTTCCATTTCCACCAGGCAGCAATAGGATTCGATAAGGCAGTGCCACTTGGGGTTCATCAGCATTTCACTGTTACCCTACTCCTTGTATAATACCAGCAGAGTTGGGAGGCAGACCTCCACACCCACTTGGTAGGACCAGATTAAACCATGCAGCTTGCAGCAGGCACTTTAGTCTCTCCTTCCCTCCCATTGTTTGTGGTGCTCAGTGGAGCATTGAGCCTCCACTCTCATTCAGAATCAACAAGACTGAACAAAGCAGTTGGAAATAGGGCTAATTGATGCTTCACTTCTCCTTGGTCTTGGTGTTCATGGGGCTTGGTAAGGAGCTGAGCCTCCACCTCCTGGTATCAATAGATGTAATTAGGTAGTGTAATGTGGGCTAAGTAGTAATCAGCTTTTTTTTTTTTTCTCACCTATTCTGATGGCAGAACAACCCTGTGGGCTCCCTCCACTCTTCTCTCAGTAGAACTCTAGGGAAGCTGGCCTAACAATCCCACTGAGAGGTTAGGAAGTGGTAGGAGTCAGTGCCCTACTTTTATAGCAAACTCCCAGCAAGGACCAAAGAGAATCCAAACTTCTATTTCACCATAAGGAAATGTTTAAGAGAATCAAAACTCATAGTATTACTATTTTTGTAAAGACATTCATCAATCTGAATGTATTCTTGTGAAGATGTAGCAAATATGAACTACTTTTTTAAGTCTGAAAATTCTAATTTAAAATATAGCAACAACAAAAATCAATAAATGGGACTTAAGAAAAACTTCTGCACAGCAAAGGAAATAATCAATAGAATGAATAGACAACCTACAGAATGGGAGAAAATATTTGAAAGCTATACATCTGATGAAGGTTGATATCAAAAATCTACAAAGAACTCAAACAAATGAGCAAAAAACCCCAAACAATCATATCAAAAAGTGGGCAAAAGACATGTATAGACATTTTTTGAAAGATAGACAGATGGTCAACAAACAAGTAAAAAATGCTCAACATCACTAATTATCAGGGAAATTCAAATTAAAACTATAATGAGATGCTACCTTATCCCTATCAGAATGGCCATTATTAAAAAATTTAAAAATAATAGATGCTGGCATGGATGCAGAGAGAAAGGAATCCTTATACACTGTCGGTGGGACTGCAAATTAGCACAACTTTTGTGGAAAACAGTATGGATATTCCTCAAAGAAATAAATGTAGACCTACCATTCAATCCAGCAATCTTACTGCTGGATATATCTACCCAAAGGAAATGGAGTCATTTCATCAAAGGACACTGCATTCGAATGTATATATGTTGAAGCCTTAACCATTTGGAGGTGAGGACTTTAGGAAATAATTAGATTTAGATAAAATTATGAGAGTAAGACCTCCATGACAGAATTAATGTTTTTTATAAGGAGAAGAAGAGAGATAAGAGCTCTCTTTCTATGCCACATGAAGACACAAGAAGAATGCAGCCAACTGCAAGCCCGGAGGAGAGCCCTCACTAGGAACCAAGTCTTCTGGCACCTTGATCTTGGACTTCCCACACTCCATAACAATGAGAAATAAAAATCTGTTGTTTGAGCTATCCATTCTATGATATTTTATAGAAGTCTGAGATGACTAACATACTCTTTAAAACATAACCCTGATAACAATTAGAAGCCTCCCTTTTATAAAGAAGGTAGTATTGCTTACAGTAAATGAATTCTCAAGTTCACAGTTTTTGTAAATGGTGAAGCTATGTTTCAAACCTAAGTTTCTTTAATTTCTAAGATCTCTATCTTTATTTACCACATAGGAACCAGCAACCATCATAATTTTTAGTTTTTAATGTATAAAAATGTGTTCTGCAGTTATTGTTAATTCTCATTATATAGCAAAAGTTGAACTGGTGAACCATTTTTATAGAAAATTCATTCCAGTGGAATGACTAGGTACTTAATTTAGACATCTCTGAAATCAAGACCTATTGAATACAAGGAGGATGTCAGTCTAAATGTCTTTCTACCATAACCACTTTCATACACATGTCAAGTCTCCACGTGAGCTGGCCTCTCTTCCTCATGTTCACCAGCCTGGATTCATTCAGACTTTGCTCTTAAAGAGTTAAAATGGGAATGAAGTTTTTTATGCACGATAGGACCACCTTCTGTGGGAATTTGATGAGGTGGAGTGTTTATAGACAATGACTCATGTACAGCAGGAAAACTGTGCCCAGAACTTTTAACCCAGAATTAGATACTGTCTAAAATGTAGACCATTAAAGGCAAACAATTCAAAGAGCCAGAATTCTGTCTGCCTTCTTGTGAAAAGAAATATAGGTATAATTAAGCATTTCAGATTATCTTAAAGTACTTTTGTATTGACCTGGAAAATTTTATAGAAATTAATTTTTTAAAATCAAGATGTAATAACAAAGAAATGATGTAAGCCTTATTTTACAGATTTTAAAGGTAAAAACAAAACCAAGTATGAGAAAATCTTTCTGTAACTTTTCAAAAACTTTTAATACTGAAGAAACCTAAAAAATTAGATCAGAATTATCACCATTATTTCTTTTCCAATTCTAATTCCTATGAAATTCTATCTTTAAATATTATGTTAGAACAAATGAAATAAAAAAGTTCAACTTTGTGGTTAGAAACACATGTGGCTCTATAAAGAAAAAAATGTTTTTATTCATAGCAATGATGTTCATATTCAACTTATTTTATAGGTAAAGAATCATACTTTAAGTTAAAAATTAAGTTATATATTTTATTTCATCATAAATCAATTATAAAATAAAATATACCATAAACTAACTAATAAAAATAAAAAAAATTTAATATGTTCTTCATAGAGTAAACATATATAGCTTACAAGAGGCAAAATCATTCTTAGTCCTATTTTTTTTACCAAATATATTTTTAGACTTTGAAATCACTTTCTTACCATGATGCAAGAAGAAAAAATCAAATAATCAATATATTTCTCATAGTAATCTTTCTTTTTTTGTGAATTAGCTCCCTTATAATAAAATTGTTTTTTCTGACAACCAATAGAACAATGAGTGAGAGGAACAGAGTTAAAAATATAAAATGTAGCTATCTTCCATTCCATAATTGAAATTAGGATATGCTTTTGAAAATAATTAACTAGTCTTATGTTGCTCAAAGAGAAATAATCCCTGCAATAGCTGCATAATGGTAGAAAACTTTGGAAAGAATACCAGAGGGAGTAAATAACTGTTAGAAAGTCAACACAAATGACTTGAAATAGCAAAGCTGATCACTGAATAATTAGAAGGTGAGCAGCAAATTTACTACTTTGGAAAAGTTTTCTGTTCATGTCCCTTGCCAATTTATTGATGGGGCTATTTGATTTTTTCTTGTTAATTTTCTTAAGTTTTATATAGATTCTTGTTATCAGTCCTATATCAGATGTGTAAAATGCAAATAATTTCTCCCATTCTGAAGGTTGCCTATTCTCTCTAATGATATTTTCCTTGGCTGTGTAGAAGCCTTTTAATTTTATCAGATCCCATTTATTTATTTTTGTTGCTTCTGTGATTGCTTTGGGGGTCTTTTTCATAAATTCTTTGCCTAGACCAATGTCTATAAGAGTTTTCCCAATATTTTCTTCTAGATTTCTTAAGGTTTTATGCCTTAGGTTGAAGTCTGTTATCCATCATGAGTTGATTTTTCTGAGAGGTGAGAGGTAGGGGTCCAGTTTCAACCTTTTGCAGAATAATGGCCAGCAAACATATAAAAAAGTGCTGAACGTCTCTAAACATTAGGGAAATGCAAAACAAAACCATAATGTGATATTATCTAATTCCAGTGAGAATGGCCTTTATCAAAAAGTCCCAAAACAGCAAATGCTGGTGTGGATGTAGAGAGATTAGAATACTCTTATGCTACTGGTGGGACTGTTAATTAGTACAACCCCTGTGGAAAGTAATTTGAACATACCTAAAAGAGCTAAAAATATAAATACCGTGATCTAGCAATCTCACTACTGGGCATCTACCCAAAGGAAAAAAAGAGATTCTATAATAAAGACATCTGTAATTCAATGTTTATGGCAGTACAATTCACAATTGTCACTTTTACCACTTCTATTTCAATATACTGCTGAAAGTCATCGCTAGAACAATTAGGCAGATAAAGTAATAAAAGGAACCCAAATTGGAAAGGAAGAAGTGAAATTGTTTCTTTTTTCATAGATGACATAATCTTATATAGAAGACCATAAGATTCAACAATAAACTGTTAGAATCAATTAATGAATTTGGTAAAGTTACAGAATACAATGTTACTTAATATTTTTTTATGTTCACTTTTCTCATCTGCTAAACTGAGATATTGCAATTAGAGAAATTGCAAGGACTAAATAGGAATATTGAACATAAAGTATAGTTCACAATTCCTGATCATCTGTCTCATGATTTTACACTCCTCCAAAGTAATATTACTACTTCTGTTAGCATTGGTCTGATTTTGCAATTTCCACAAGTTTGTATGTTTCCTAATGTCTTTTCTTATTAAATTATATCATCACATAATTCTCAATGAGATGCCAATAATTGGTGACATAGTCCAGTTCATGGGGCTTTAGGATTTGCACTCACCATACCTGGATTATAGTCTTCATTGAAGGGAGTTTTGCATGTCTTAGATTTATCCCATATAGAACACATGATTTCATCAAAAGATTTGGTCAATTCTGCTATAAGTTTTCATTATTTTTTTCTGAGTTGCAATAATTTATTCAATTTAGTTTTTATACCTTTCTTAGTGTATTTTTTATTTCACCATTACTGAAATAAAATTACTGTGGGTACAAATGTTTAGGTTACATATATTGCCTTTGTCCAACCCAAGACAGAGCTTTAAGCATGTCCATTGCCTAGACGGTGTGCACAGCATCCATTAGGTGTAAATATACCCATTCCCTCTTCCCCTCTCCCACCTACTAAACACCCGATGAATGTTACTACTATATGGGCACTTAAATGTTGGTCAGTTAAGTCAATTAATACCAATTTGATGGTGAGTACATGTTGTGCTTGTTTTTCTTTCTTGTGACACTTGATTTAGTAGAATGGGCTCCAGCTGTATCCAGGATAATACAAAAGGTGATAGATCGCCATTGTTTTTTGTGGCTGAGTAGAACACCATGGTATACATATACCACATTATTAATTCACTCATGTATTTTTAAGATATTACTGAGATCAATGATTTTTTTTCAAGAAAGCAAGTATAAATGATGCAAATAGGAAGAACAACTGATTACTGACTCAGACCATTACCTCATTGATGGGACTGTCACCATAGTCAAGGCAACAATACTTTTTCTTTGGCAGAATGATGTTTTCTCACATAATTCCTTTTAAATTGTCAAGACTCTATGACGCATTTTGGAAATATTCACAGTAATGGAAAAGAAAGAGAGTTCAGATCAGAATAATGCAGACATGAAATATTTCATTTGTTTCTAATGCAATTTTACTCATCACCTGTCAAGGCAAATAATTTCAAATTGGTGATTTTGGGGAACAAATTTAGTTGGTTATAAGATTTTCACCTAATGCATCATTTCTAACTTTGCAATTTTTAAATCTGTAATCATTAGTACATGAGTGTGCACAGTATTGGAGAAGGTATTAACCCATAGATAACCAACACTGATTAACATTCATCTCTAATTATTCATGAAATTTTTCTTATAAATAATAGTTCAAAATATATTTTATAAAAAATTTTAATAAAATACATATTTCAAAATATTCATGAAGTCATTTCACCAACCCTGAAATTCCCTTAAAGAAAACAGGAAATTTTCATTAATCTATTGGTAGCAGATATGACCAGTCATCTATTCAATCTCTCTACCTCTTTTATAATGGAAGCCCTATCTCATTTGGTGTGACACAAACCTCAGGTAAAGACTGTTTTATAATATCCCTCAAGTTAGCTATAGCTATGTGATTAGGTGGCTAAATTCAAGCCAGCATTTGTGGGATGGACTCCCCTAAAGGATACAGGAATGGGGACTATTATCGACATTTTTCACTTCCATTGTTTGTTATGCTTTATTTCTAATAAATTGACATAATGGCAGGAGCTCCAGAAACCATCATGCATCCTGAATGATTCTATAAATAAATATTATGTGATATTATATGAATCATCAAATATTAATATAAAAAAGTGTGTGCTTTGAAATCTTTGGACATCATAACAGTCTGGACTTCCAATATCCAAATTTCTTTTATTTAAGAGAAAATAAATCTTTATTTGGTTTTCACTATGAAAATTGGGCATTTTCTGATTTATGAAACCAAATCTAATCCTAATGAAAATACAACTCATTGTAGGCAGAGGTCTAAAAATGTCCCTCTCAAGATTTCAGTCCCCTGGTTATTCAAATGAGAATTCTGTATTGCTGAAAAGGTGACTTGCAAATTTAACTAAGGTTATAGATCTTAAAAAGTAGCTTACCTTGGATATATGGGTGGACCCAATCTAATCACTAGAATCTTAAAAGCAGAGAAATTTGTGAGAGAGATGAAGCAAGAGAGGAAGGCAGGAATGATGAGACAGAAAGGGGGGTGATTCAGGGAAATTTAAATAGTGAAAACTCAACCCACAATTTCTGGATTTAAAGATACAGGAAGGAAGCCAGGCGGCAGAAATGAAAGCTCCTTCAAGGAAAAGGGAATTATGCCAAGCATATAGCCAGGAAATATGGACTTCCGCCACCGGATCTCATGGAGTTGAATACTTTTGACTTTCTGAAGGAGTCTGGAAACAAATTCTCCCCAAAGAGCCTCTAGTAAGAAACACAGCAGCCCTACCCACATCTTGATTTCAACCTTGTGAGATCCTAAGCAGAGCCCATCGGACTTTATGTGAAACACAGATGAGCCAACCTAGACTTCTGGTATACAAGTAAGTTAGATAATAAATCTGGTTAGTTTTAAGCTACTAAATTTGTGGTAACTCTTTTTGGCAACAACACATGGTAAAATATTTGAGAAGATGTTCAAATTGAGAAATCAAATATTCCCCTTTATATAAATGTTAGCTGATACTCTCAAGATTGTTTGGCGTTTGCATTAGTATTTATTATTAATGAGATTCCAGAGGACACTAAGTATAAGAAAATGAAGCAAAAGGTGAAAAAAATCTGCTATGAAATTTTTAACACATAATGGTAATGGTAAGCTAGATTATTCGGAAATAACTCTCTAACAAAAATACAAAAATGCTCAATAAAGTAGAAAATATTTTTGAACACATTGAAAAGACATTAAGGGAATATCTAACCAGTAAGGGAAACCCAGATTGTTAAATAGAAGAAATTTGCTACTTTTTCTTTGAGAGCACTTGCAATTACTGACAACTTTAAATTCATTTTGATAGACTCATCAACGCGAAGTCTTAAGAAAACAAAGTCTATGGACCTTGAAGTTTGGGAAATCTAATAAAACGCTCTTCTTCAAATATAAGATGAGAACATAATGTTCTGCAAACTCCAGGATGGATGAATCAGATGTAAACCAGCTCTTTTGAGGAAATTTTGCCTGATATTCACATTAATAGGGTGGTATATATTACCTCAAAATTTGAACTTTGATCCAAATAATCATAATTGTTTTAAAGAAATAAAGGCAAATACAAATAAAAATATCTACACATTAGTACACATATTATTCCTAAAAATATTATTTCTTGCATAAATAGTGCATTGTCAAAGTTAACCACTCAATGAAGTAAGTTAAAAGACAATCATCACAAAAACAAACATTAGTGACAAACATGTAAAAAGTCTAGACTTGCTAGACATGCTACGCTTAAAAAATAAAGATCCTGTCTAGCAATATCACCACTGGCTATATATCCAAAGGAAATAAAATCAATATGTCAAAGAGATATCTGCACCCCCATGATCATAGGAGCATTATTTACAATAGCTAAGATATGGAATTAAACTAAGTGTCCATCTGAAAATGAATGGATAAAGAGAGCTTGCTATATAAACACAATAAAATTCTATTCATTTTTTAGAAAGAAAGATATCCTGCAGTTTGCATCAACATAGATGAACTTAGAAGACAGTATGTTAAGTAAAATAAGCCAGTCATAGAAAGACAAACACCACATGATCTCACTTATATATACACTATAAAAAAGTCAAATTCTTAGAAGTAGAAAGTAGACCAGTGGTTATCAGGGACTGGAGGAGAGAGGAGTTTGAGAAGATGTTAGTCAAAGGATATAAAATTTCTACTAGATGGCCGGGCATGGTGGCTAGCACTCAGGGAGGCTGAGGCGGGAGGATACTTTGAGCTCAGGAGTTTAAGACCAGCCTGAGGAAGAGTGAGACTGTATCTCTACTAAAAATAGAAAGAAATTAGCAAACAATTAAAAAAAAGAGTATTAGCCAGACATGGTAGTGGTGTGCCTCTAGTCCCAGCTACTTTGGAGGCTGAGGCTGGAGGATTGCTTGAACCTGAGAGTTTGAGGTTGCTGTGAGATAAGCTGATGGCACGGCACCCTAGCCCAGGCAACAGAGTGAGACTGTGTCTCAAAAAAAAACAGAACAAAACAAAACAAAAAACAATTTTCAATTAGATAGGAATAACAAGTTTAGGAGCTCTATGGAACACCATGTGACTATAATAACAATGTATTATGTTCTTGAAAATTTCTAAAACAGTACTCTTTATGTGTTCTCACTACAAAAAATTATTAAGTATGGGAGGTAATGCATAAGTTAAAAAACTAAAAGAAAGATCAAGTTTGAAATGTATATTTTGAAAAAATAGGAAACTATCAATAAAGCTGTAGGAATAAAACACAAAAGATATATTCAGTTTATAACAAAAATTATAACTGAATTTATATGTTTAACAGTATAATAGAGTGAATATAAATATATTCATAAGATTAATTGAAGCCTTTTTGTCGTGACAAGGGGTCCATTTATTGCCTGTGGTGAATGTGTATTGCTCTTGCCCGGGAAACCTATATCTTGCTTTTGCTCTGTAATCCTATCTTCCTCTCCTCAATAAACCTTGTTTTGTGCTTTAAAAAGACTAATTGAAATCTCAAGATAAAGCATAATAACAAGGGAGCAATGATATTTGGATAAATATTGGCTGTTTTTTAAATAATGAAAGAAATCAATTCAAATTAATATAAAGCAGGATAAATAAAGTGACCATAATAAAACTGCAGAATACCACGGCATAGAAGGAAATCTAAAAGGTGCTCACATAAAGGAGAAAATAGAGGTTACCTTAAAATTATTGGCAATTAGGTGGACAACTAATTTGTTAACAGTAACAATAACAGGAAATAGTAAGATGTTGCCAATTTCTAAATTAAAATGATCACCAATCTATATGAAGTGACTGATTTCTAATCAAAAGTTGAGTTTAATATATCTCAAACAAGAAGCAGTACAATTAATCAAAGTATGTGACTAAACTATTGACACGGTTTTGCCATCTTAAGGACAGCTTGTTTATGCCAGCAGCAAAGAAGCTTGTAAAAACAAAAATGTCAACGAAATCACGAAAGGCGTTTTCCACAGCTTGTTGAGAATTGAATATTTTTTCTTGTAAGACTCAGTCAAAGCCTGGAAGAAGGGGTAATTAGTTGGTGCAAGGTCTGGTGAATATGGTGGATGACAGAGAATTTCCAAGTTCAGCTGCTGTAGTTTGAGCAGCATTGTTTGTACTACATGTGGTCCAGCATTGTCTTGTAGGCAGATTGGCCTGTCTCTGTTGACCAATCTCAGCTGCTTAATGGCAAGCACCCTCATCATTTCATCTAACTGGTTGCAACAGGCATCTGCTATAATGGATTGACCAGATTTCGTGAAGCTTTAGTGGATACTACCAGTGCTAGGCCTCCAAACAGACACCATTACCTTTTTCTAAAAATAAATATTCAGTTTTGGACTGTGTTTTGGCACTTGGTCTTATCCAACCATTGTGCCAGACACTTGCCATTGTCAAAAAGAATTCATTTTTCATTACATGTAACAATATGGTATAGAAATGGTTCACCTTTATGTTGTAACAGCAAAGAAAGGCAAGTTTGGAAACAACTTTTCTTCTGACACTTGTTAAATTCATGAAGAACCCATTTATCCAGATTGTTTACCTTGCCCATTTGTTTCAAATGGTCCAATATTGTTGAAGTAGTAACGTCAAACCTTGTTGCTAATTCACGCATAGGTTAAGATGGATTCACTTCCACTATAGCTTTCAGCTCATCATTATCCACCTTGGTCTCCAGTCTCCCATGCAGTTCATTTTCAAGATTAAAATCACTAGAACACAACTTTTCAAGCCATCAAGGTTCTGTGCGTTCATTAGCCACATCCTTCTTAAACATTGTTGACATTTCAAGCTGTCTGTGCTGCATTGGTTCCATGATGGAACTCACATTCAAAAATAACACAAATTTTTTACTTATACATGGTTTCACAAAATTGCTCTAAAAGTTTTTTTTTGAAAGATAGTCAGAAGCCAAAATGTGCATTAGAAAGGCTGAGTATGTACCTTCATAAAACATAAAACAAGAAGCATCAAAGTGAAGTGTCAGAGATATCAACTGTCAAACTTAGTACTGAAGGAAATTGACCATTTTATACATAATAAGCTAATAGAATTCTATGCTCAAAGAAAACAGAAATAAAAATAAAACATATTCATACGAAACCAGAGAAGAAGAGGAAGGAGAAAAAAATATGAGAGAGTTCATCATGAGCAGATAACTACTAAAATATTAAAGTACTAAGGCAGAATTAAATTATAACAACTTAAAATCTAAGAAGCAAGAAGATTAAAAACAAATGGAAAATGAGATTAACTCTAACTGTATAAAACAATAATAATAATGCATATGCTTTAGAAAGAGGGATGGGCTGAAAGTACACTGAGGTCCTTATATTGATAAGGACAGTAAATGCTAAGTTTTAATTTTGGATAGTATAATTAACAATGTAGCGATTTTATCAGTAGCCATAAAAGAATTGAAATGATGTAAGATCAAAACTAGGCCAGGTTGATTATCCCTTATTGAAATACATGTGACTGGTGGTATTTTAGATTTCAATGTTCTTCATATTTTGAAGCATTTGTATGTACATAATGAGATATAATATCTTCGGGATGGGACCCAAATCCAATAATAAATTTTATGTATGTTTCCTATACACCTTATACACATGGCCAGAAATAATTTTATGCAATATTTTTAATCACTTTATTCATGAAACAAAGTTTGCATACATTAAACTATCAGAAAGCAGCAGTGTCAGGTGTGGAATTTTCCACTTGTGGCACCATGTAGGCTTTCAAAAAATTTCAGATTTTGGAGCATTTCATATTCAGATTTTTGGATTAGGAATTCTTAACCTGTAACAGGAAAACATACAATGGAATAATATTTAATACAATAAATACAGAAGAAGTCAAGAAAGGGAGGAAAAACACAAAGAACAGGAAGAACAAAATTAGAAGGCACAACAAAATAAGAAAATAAATTTAAGCCCTACTATAACAGCAATTTCATTAAATAATCTGGTTAAAGGACAAAGATTATTAAACTGGACTGAAGAAAAATAGAAGTATAGCCTGTTTATAAAATACATTATAAATATATTGCAATGATAGGCATTTAATAAAAGAAAAGTATAAAGCTTGCAAATTCACACAAAAATTAAAATGCAAGGGAACTATAATAATATCAAAGAAAATAGATTTTAAGCCAAAAATGTATTACTAAAAACAGTTGTTTTATTGTAATAACTGGTAAAATTCACCAAAAAGCAGTTAACTTATATATTATTTAAAATTTACATACTTTCAAAATATATCAAGCCAAAAAGTTTAAAACTATAAGTAAATGTTGTTAAATTCTAAATATAAAAAATTTTAACCACTCATTAATTAGTCATCAATTAATTATGAATAATTAAATAATTGAGTAATTAATCACTCATTAATTACTAGAAAAGGTGGAGAGAGACAGAGTGAGAGAGGAAGAGAGAGAGAGATTTGATATCTGTAAGGACAGAAAAGATTTTTTAAATATATTTTTAAAATTTGACCTAAATATCATGTAAATAATATTAATTTATAACGGAAGAATAAAACCTATAAAACTAAACAGCGTACTTACATATTTTTGCCAATGAAGAAAGTTTCCAAACTTTTGAAATGACTGAACCAACCTTAAGTACATTCTCTAATCCGGATGGAAATAAGCTAAATATCAGGAACAAAATAATAACCAGAAATACCTCACATTTTTGAAAATTAAGAAATTATTTTATTAATAACTCATTAATCATTAAATAATAATATAAATTAGAATATATTTTAGCTAATAGTATTAAAATGATAGTGTTATATTAAGTATATTAAAATGTGTTGAATGCAAGTAAAGTATTCAAAATAATGTGGTAACTGATTATCTGAATAAAGTAGAAAAATATCAGCAACATAAATGAGAATAGAAAAATAAAAGAACTAAAAATATTTAAAAGAAAGATAATTCAAAACAAACAAATATAATGTGGAGGACTAAGAAAGCTAGAATCACATTTTTATTAAGATTGATAAAATTGAAAGACTGGTTAAAAGAAAAAGTGAAAAAGGCAAACAATATCAGAAATGAGGACAAAAATAACACTAAATAAATTATAGACAATAAAAAATAATAGGCTACTAAAATAAAGGTAGGCATATTAATATGAAATATTTATAACTAGAATCCTGTTTATAGAAAATAATATAATTTGCCAAAATGGGATCAAGAAAAATAGAATAGCTGAGCAGTTTTAAAACAATTAAAGGTGCATCAGCAGTAAAAATACCTACCCAAGAAGAAATTTCTAGATTCATATGAATTTACTAGAGTGTTAGAAACCATTCATGGAAAAAAGAAACAACAAACTGGGAGAAGGAGTACTGAGTCAGGGTGCTATCCAAATTAATGAATCATTCTTTGCTCAAATAAGCTGCTTAATTCATTTGTCTAAAGTTTTTCTTTTAACTCTGTATATTAGTCATTGAAGATTAAAAGTGGTGAGGTAAAAGTTGGCTATTTTCATCCCAGCAGTAATCAGAGAACAGGAATCTAGAGGAAAGAGCTGGTATTCTGCTTCCAAAAGCAAAAGAGAACAAAATAAAATGTCACTAAAAGTGCATATTATATAGGTTCTTATTCAGATTCCTTAAAAGAGCAACCTCTGTTTTATGTTCGGGGACCCTATATAAATCTTCTCATAGGAAGAAAATATACTAGTCATGTTAACATGAATAGTCTTGTTCACATGGTAGCATTTCTAATTGCAAATTTATAGACTGGTATTTGTTTTTATCCTCCAAGTTTGAAATTTTGCTTAAATTGAACAAACATAGAAAGCCTAAGGTATGGCTCAATTTTGAAGCTCTTGACATATCCAATATAAACACCGTTCAAGTATGCTACCCTTTAAAAACTCTTCTTGGAATACATCAGCCTGACTTTTTTTCAGGCAACATCTTTCTTCATTGTAAAGTGAAACTTTCTATCTTGAAATTTCAATAAACCACTGGATGAACTATAAATTCAGGTATTTTGTTCTGGGCTCAAAAGTTGAAGGCTTTTTCTCTACATTGTTTCACTAATGATTAGTATAATATTTCATATCCTCTGATAAGAAGATAAATTTCCTTATGGAGATCTAAGCTGAAAATAGTTTGAACAATGGACAGATATAGAGTGTCTATGTTTATTGATAATCTTATTAATTATTCTTTGTGGATAGATGTTCTGTCTACAGATATTAGGATTTATTCTGTTTAAACATGTGTGTCCACTAAAGCATAACCTACATACTTAATTTGCCAAAATGAATAACACACTTCACTTCTGATTTTACCCAAGTTAAACAGTGATGTCTACATGGTAATAAAGTGTGGGGGTATAGACGGGCACAAAGTAGGAAAAGTAATAGATTTTAGAACTCTATAAAAATTTTGTTTTTCTGTGAAATTTATTGATCAATTATGGAATAGTATTTTTATTACAGATATTTAAGATATGTAATTAGGGAAATGATTATTATTTGATTCTCACAATCTGTGAAGGTAAACTTTAAACTTGTGTAATGAGATTAGCTTTCAGTTGCAAGGTGTTTTGGATTAAAACATCTAACTCTTACTACCAGACTCTTTGGGCATTATCAGCAGTTTCACCTCATGAAAATTTTACTCAGTATCATCAACATTGCCTTAGGCAATATTATATAGAAAGTGCTTAATTTTTTGTGTGTGTGTGCACAAAGTAAATTTACAAGTTCTTCTATCATCAATACTAATATGCATTGTTAATGTTTTACATATGTATGTATAAATATATTTCAATACAAAACCTAATAGAATAAATTATTATAAAACATTTTTTAAATATTTCAAAACATATATGAAATTCAATCAAATTTTATACTCTCATTGTAAGGATCAAAGCACAAAATACATATAAAGCCCTTTGCATTGTTTAGCATCATATAGCAAGCAATAAACAAACAATGAAAAAAGTTGCTGTTTGTCAGTGTTTAAATCAATGTTTATTTTGTGAGAGGTTTTTGTTTTCAAATGCATATAAATAGATTGGCTTTGCAGAATTTTTTTAGGAGTTGGGGAAGTTTATGTTAATCTGTATGAATTGGTACCAGCCAAAGTAAATGTGGTTTTTTGTTGTTGTTGTTTTCATATTTTTTAATACTAATATTTGAGTAGGAGTGCTCTAGTTAACATTTACAGCTAAAGAAAGTAAAATATTTTATACCACTTTTTTATTTCATCAATTTGTTATTTATTTCATCATTTGTTATTCTTGGCATAAATGAAAGGCTTTAAACATTACACAAACCAAGATTCTAGTTTCCAATCCTTTCTTAACTTTTGGTCCTAAGTGCTAACAGATTTTCTTTATTTAAGTTCTTGAAGTTATTTTATAACAGAACACCAGAATGGAAACATCTACCTCTTCTCTCCCTCTCCTTACCCAAACTGAGAAAACAAGAGCCCTTGACTAAAAGCATGGACTCCTTGCTAAATGCATTAATCAAGTTCCTCTGAAATCCCTTCCCTTTTATAACAATGGGAGCAACCATTAAATGAATTAGTAGGCAGGCCATTCCTACCTACTAAAATACCTTAAAAAGCATAATTTAGACAGTGGATTAGCAAATAGAGAAAAAAACTAAATGTCACTGAGCGTATTTGGTGTGATTCATTGAGGCAGTTATAAAAATATTTTTCCTTTTGAAATTTTTGAAATTCTTCAAAGTTTAGAGAAGCAAACTCTTATGGTCATATTCCTGTGTAAACCTTCTAGCAATAGACAATAAAACTCTGCTTTATAACATATTGCACATGTGACTGTACATGTAAATCTTCCCAATGTGTCAAGTTTATGGTGATTAAAATGACAGAAGTGATACCTGAAGTGAGATCACTTGTATAAAGAGTGGGCAATTATTATTACTATATTACTATATTATTAATATAGTACTCACTTGAGCTCTTTGAGCTCTCCACTTCCAGGGTTTGTATTTTATTTCCTGTGTATTCTCTCAGGTCGAGCTTCTCTGTTTTTGATAGAGATTTTTTCCCCCTTTCTTTGGGATTTGTTTTAGTTATAAGGCCATCTTTAATAAATAAAGGATGTTACATTCCTTCTTGGATGAAAAAGACTTTTTGTCTTTTCTGGAAAGTCCTGTTAGATAGGGACCAAATCTGCAGGCGGCAGATACAGGCCAGGAGGGTGGTTCCTAGGGGCAGAGAAGTAGGGGGAGGGACTACAGGAAAATGCAGCTAACAACCACAAAGAGCACGAACATGAGGTGTTAATACATACACACCTGTGGAGCTGCAACTTTGTTATAAGAACATCTGCCAATCATGTATATTAATTATCAGATAACATCCTACACCTCCTGCAGGAGCTCCCCTGAACCAAGCCAATAAAAAGAAACCACCTGGGGATCCTCACCATCTTTCTCCAGACTCCAGACTTTCTGGAGACTGATCTGCTTCTCTTTGGAATGTACTTTCACTTTGTATATAGCTCCCTTCTTTTCTGCAGTAAAAGCTGTTTGTGTGGAATTGCTTCCTTTCTGTGGTCACTCTGTTGTACCAGCGTTGTTTGCAAATTTTCTAATCAAGGAGCCAAAGAACCAGGAAAACAGTCTGCCAAGAGGTCAGACCTTATGGTCCTTATTCTGGCATAAAGTTAAACATCCATCTTGTTTGAATATTCTGACTTCTACAGAATTTACTTCTGTCTGTGAGGCATGTCATTTCTGGTGAATTTACTTTTGGTTCTTTCTGCATGCCAATGTAATACTTTGTTGATCTTTGTGCCTAGGTTAAAATTTTTGTGAGCACTTTGATTTTGGTTTCATTTGGGTTTGATTACACAAATCTATAATTGTTTTGGCTTTTTTCCCTGCTTGTTTTGGAAAATTTTCTGAGACCAAAAATAAAGATTCTAAATGTTGTACACAGAATGGCTAATTAAAATACACTAGAGCAGTCACTACTATCTACAACACTAGTTCAAAGTCCTGACCTCCCCTGACATAATTTATAGGATTTTCTTTGCTTTCAAGAGATTAATAAAAAGTGGAATGAGATTCTCAAACATTGACATCCCAAAATATCTCAGGCTCCAGCCAGCTACATGACTTTTCCTTATGTATGTTTTTGTGATCAATGGCCATAATGAAGATCACTTGAACTCTCCCAGTTTGTTTTTCCTTAATACCAAATTAAGAGACTACAACTATCGAGGTAATATGGAGAGCTTTATAAATTTTCAAACTCTCTATTTTTTCTCTACCCACTTTGACATTTTCTGGGTCTTCTGAAGGTATTGAGATAAAATGCACTGATTATGGCATTCCAGTCAAGAATTTTTTAAAGTTTTAAAGGACTTTGCAATTAATAGCTTTAGAAATTACAACAACCTAGTCACCTTTTAGAAATGTAAATGGAGGTTTGCCTGGCTAATGATCACTTATGGTGATAGAGCAGCTAATTTAAGAATTAATAGTCTATTAGAAAAATAAATAAATGTTTATAAAAGTTAAGCTCTTAGATCAAACAGGTCAAAATCTTAAGCTGGGAGCAAAAATATATTTCTGTCCAACATAAAGATTTTGATTTATCTGCCATGTAGGGGCTGGAGAAAGTCAATCCTCTCCTCCAAAAAAAGAAAAAAAAAAAAACAAAAAACTAAAATACTTCTTTGCCTACATTGACTAATCAATTAAATCAAATCTGGAAACAAAAAATAGACTTGTTACTAGTTCAAGGCTATTTGGAGATTTTGTTTTTCTTACAATTCTGCCAGTCCTAGCTAAAATGTAAACATTGAAAATTTAACCCTAAACTCATTTGAAACCAAAAAAGAAAAAAAAAAAAAAAAGGGAAGAAAAGATGAAATAAATTTTTATCAAACCAAACTGCTTTACCCACAAAATTTGGCCTACACCCTTCATTAGATTATCTAGCATGGCAAATAAAAGTCCAGGAACAGGTCTCATTTTGTCAGAATTATAATTTAGGTCCAACTGTATTTTATAAACCAGTGAGTTTGTACTACTATCTAATGACTAATATTCTAAAATGAAAGATATAAGATAATTGTTTATGCATGTATATATGTATTTAGACGTATTTACACACATAGGTAAGCATTATGTTGTATGTTGCATCTACATGATAAAATCTGGTGCAGTCAGCCAGAAATAAATTAAGGAATTCTATCAATTGGCTTAGATAAATAAGCATTCATATAAATTATATAGTAATTAACCTAAATGCCTTTTAACTCGCATGACTTAAGTAAACCTTTGATAAATTGGCTTTGAAATTATTGTTAAAATAAAAATAGAAATGTCTTCAAAATTGTCAACCTAAACTTTTGTCTGAATTTACTGGTCAGACAGGATTATATTTGTCTCTAATAGATATTTTAAAGTCAGAAAACTGCAAACACAGCCTAAAGCAAAATAATCATTGCATAAACTCTTTGACAAGTAAGATGAATTTAATATTGCTGGTTTAATAAAAGCATCTGTATCTTCTGAGTCACCATCATAATATCCATACATTTAACTTATGGGTTCTCACATGAACACCTGATATTCACTGACTGTAAAAATGGTTAACAGGGAAATAGCTGGAAATGATGATTAGGTTTGTCTAATGCCCGTTTCCATAAGTAATATATGTGTTAAAAATAAATAAATTAGATAAATATAGATGAAATAAACATTTATAAATAAATGGTACATGTAATTTGAAATCTTACAGCTATGTTATGTTAAATTAATTAACAAATATTCATTAAATGTCCAGGTCATTTTCAAATAAGAAAACATTTAAACAAAATGCTTAATGTAAATAGAAGTTTGGTATTGGCTTCTTACATTTTATAGAAATATTAAATATATTTGGTACTAATAAGATATCTAAAAATTATGTATTGAAAAACATGTTTCTAGAAGTTATAAAGAATTCTCATCTATAAAATACTGATACATGACAGTTAACAAATTGCTTGCTTCCTAGGTCTAAAATATATATAACATTTATATTTAATGAAAGATAGTATGCTTGACATGTAGTTATGATTGTAAGCACAAAATAGTCCTCCATCATCAAGAAAATTGTCAATAATGTTAAAAAAGACAATGTATGATATATTTTGAATTTTATTATGAGATCAAGCTTTAGTTCAGATTAGTAGATGGCTGTCAATGGCTCAATGCCTTCCTTGGTAATGAAATAACACCTGTCTTATAACATTGCTAAGATCAAAGGAGAGATATGGCAACATTTTAAAAATAGTTTTAAAATGTATAAAATAATATATCATGAACATCAATTGCAGTGGGCATGAAATATTAGAATTAAATTGGAGGATAAACAAAGATATAAACTATCCCAAACAAACATTATTTTAAAAAATGTTAACAGTGTTATGGAAGTATTACTGCCAACAAGATCTTAGGCATAGCTATAATGAGAAAGTCTGTATTATTTGTATAGAAATAAAATCATTTTTGCAAGTTCTAGTCTTTCCAGAGCTTTTGGTTTTGATGCCACAGAGAAAAACTTATCAATTCAGGTGGCAAAATAGCTATAGCAGATGAGTTCTGGAGAAATAAGGATTCCTTTTTTTATGCAGATATCCTCTGCAATAAAGAATGAGGTAAACAACTTACATAAGTTATGTGTAAGCAGATTGGTTTCTAAATAAAATTTTTCAAATTCTTCCTGAGATGTCAGCAGCTGCTATTTGAAGATGAGTGACTACTTTCAATATGCTACAGTGGAAATGAGTCTGTCAAATTAAAACTTAAATTACCTCTCTCATCATTAATAATTGAACTATTTGGGTACTGAAATGAGTGTTGTCCAAGACCGGACTAAAGAAGGAAATTAGTACAAGAGTTCAAAACTCATCCTTAAAATTATTTCTTGCACTATGGGATCTTCTCGTAAGACAGGAATCTAATTTATTGCTTAAAATTCAGCAAGCAGAGCAATGAGATTTGGCAGTCACAATCAAGTCTGTCTGTTTTGCAGACATTCTACATTTCTGCATTTACCACTAACATATCGTTACAAATTTTATTCAGACTTCTGGCTAAATTTTGTTCATTCAAAATTTGTATGTTCAAGTGTTAACTCTTAAAGGAGAGGACAAGGTGACTCCAGTATGAACTACATCTTAAGTGACCAGTCTTGGGTTTTAATGAAACAATTCCTAAAAGAGTACTTCTCATTTGTGTCACATTTTTGACCAGGGATTTTGACCCATTTTTTTTCAATTGTACTCCTTCATTTACAATTATTTACACCTTTGGGGCGGTGGGGGGGTGGGGGTGGGGGGGTGTAATGGCTTTAAACCCTTTCCTGAAGATCCAAATTGATAGCCAATAGGATAGATGCATATTTTTTAAAACCAATAATATATTTTTATAAGCATTATTTTATATAAGTTTATATCTTTTAAAGAAGCAGAAAGAAGAAGAGACAGCAAGTACATGTTTATAGAGTTTTTATACTGCACATCTTATTACCACTTCTGGTTTTCATTTTTTCCTTATGGGTTTGAATGACCACCTCATGTCATTTCTATTTTTCAATACAGATTTATCTCATCCACCTCTTTTGCTGGTGTTATCAAATGTGTTACAGTTTCTATATTATATGCTTGGCAATAGAATTATCCACATATTATTTTATTTAATTGCTTTTTAAATCACTTATGAAAAAAATGGAGAAGATATTTGCATTCATAATGTTTTTTATAATTGTACACTTAACTTTGCCTCTGTTTTGGTTTTATTGAGTGAATATATTGTGCCAGGTCACATGCTTTTAGTATGAATAACGTTCTTATTAATTTATATTAATAAATAATTAGAAACTATTCTTATCAATGAACAATGAATAAAATTATGAAAATTAATTGTTGCTAGCTATTTTGCCTCCATTCTTGAAAGATAATTTTTCTGGATGTAGGTCACTTCATAATATATTTTTCTTTCAACACATTGAGTGCACCGTTCTACCTACTGCCTTCAGCTCTCCATTGTTTAAGATGAGAAGTAAACTGTTAAATTTGTGGTTATATTGAATGAGTCATTTTCCTCTCTCTGCTTTCAAGATTTTCTTATTATCTTTGGCTGTTGATTTTTTTTCCTATAGTTTTTCCGGGTGTGGATATCTTTGCATTTATCCTACTTAGAGCTTGTTAAGCTTCTGGGATGTATAATTTTCTTTTGTTTTCAATTAATTTTGAAACCCTTTAGTTCTTCAAATATTTCTGCTCCTTTCTCTATTTCCTCTCCTCTGGTACTTCCAATATACATATCTTGGTGTGTTAATGGTATCCTAAATTTTTCTAAGCCTGCGCTCATTTTTCTTCATATCTTGGCTTTCTTGTTCTTCTAATTACACAATCTCATTTGGCCTGGCTTCAGCATGTATTAAATCTTTCTTCCACCAATTCAAATCTACTGTGAAGCCCTTTAAGTAAATTTTCAATTTAAATTATTGTACTTTTCACCTTCAGAATTTCCAATTGGTACTTTCTATAATTTTTATATTTTTGTTGTTATTCTCTATTTGATATGGAATTGTCATCAATACTTTTTAAGCGTGCATTCCGGTAGCTATTTGAACATATTTATGATACATGATTCAAAGTATTTGTCTGCTAACTCTGACATCTGGTTTCTTTCAAAGACATTTTCTGATGTTTCACATGTGGCCACTCTAGAAGTCATCTCTTCAGAGTATAATTTGTATAGTGAAATTAAGGAATTTATAAACTAGATATGGATGAATGGCCAGAATAAATAATCGAAAAGCAGTTGAGGAAGGGAAAAATGTGGAGGCAGTGTAATACAAATTGTTAGACATAAACCATAAAGGGAAATACAAATATTTTTAATTTGAATTGCGGAAAGGAAAGTCAGGAAAGGAGGTAAAAAAGAGGTAGTACTTTATGAGATAATGGCTAAAAAGAAGAAAAGACATAAAAATGGAGATTTAATTTTCATAAACAGAGATTTAATTAACATAACTCTTTGCTTGAAGTGATCCAAACTTTCATTCTTGAATTATTGAGATTCTAATTTTTATGAACCTATTTTATTTTTAATTTTATTATTGTACAGAGGAGTTTAAGGTCTAAGAGAAAACTGGCCTTTCAGGCATAGTGCTCCATTCTTTGTCCCTTCCAATATTCACATATATCAACTAGCCAGCTCTTAGTAATAGTGTCCAGCACCTTAGTCTAAACAGAAACCCCCTCTTCACTTATTGGTAAACAGCATGAGCATATCTAAATTATGATAGTTTCCATTTACAATTTAATACAAACTTTTCTTTGTCTCCACCTGAAATTTTCTTCTTCTTCTTCTTCTTCTTCTTCTTCTTCTTCTTCTTCTTCTTTTTTTTTTTTAAATGAAGACTTCTAAACTGGAAAAGCTGAGATTTCTTGGCCAATAAACAAAAATAATTTGTTTCATTACCCTGTGTATTCTGGATATAGGAAAAAAAAATCATATGTTGTTTACTAAGTTAAAGCATATACTGGGTATTATAACGCAGAACCTTAGCTTTCTTTCCCAAGTAAAGTTATTACTAGGTTTTCAGTAATCATTCTACCACACTATCATACAACACATTCTTCTGCGTGATGGGATGCATTATAAAAATAGTAAGTTTCATGTCAAACTATTGCTGAACTTTTTTATGTAAAAGTTTTTTTTTAAAGAAGAAAAATGTGCAGTATATAATGATTAATAATATGCTATCTTTATGTCCAAATTTGATGGTGATCCCATCATAATTAATGCATGTAGGGAAAGAAATTTATATATAAAACAAAAACCTTTTTTAGTGAGGACAATCCCCTGCTTCTTTATTAAGGAGTAGGGATCAAGTTAATCAACATGTTACCATTTAAGTTAAAATTAACTGAAAGGGTAATCAATATATTACCAATGTGGCTAGCCTGACCAATATCCTGACCACATAAATGGTGAAAAGGTGTCATATTAATGTCTCAGTGTTGGCCTAAGCTGTTGAAAGAATACCCACACAGCAGTAGAAGTTTCCAGATCAACCTATATGAGAAGATATTCATATTGTTAAGCCAATGCATGGCCAATTTTTAGATGGATCTAAACTTTTAGATGGATCTAAATGCCAATTTTTAGTTGACAATTATCATTACTGTGTTTATGTTTTATGTATCATTTTGGTTAGGCTATAGTCCTCAATAATTCAATAAAATATGTATTTAGGTATTACTGTAAAGGTATTTTATAAGTATGATTAAAGCCTATAATCAGATGACATTAAACTAGGAAGATTATCCTAGATAACCTGAGTGTGTCAAATTTAATCTATTGAAAGTCATTAAAAGCAGAATTGAGACTTCTTGGGGAAAAAATAAATTATATCTGTAGATTGCAGCTTCAGCTTACCCTTGATAGTTCTAGCCTGACTTTGTGATGATTTATTTTATGGATTTCAAATTTTTCTAGCCAACCCCACAATCACATACCCTGATTTAGTCCAAAAAACTTCATTTATGGATTTAATTTGATCACTATGTTTATTATCTATCTATTTACATGTCATCACTATGTATTCTACAGGTTTTGTTTCTCTGGTTGACTTGATATATTGAACCACTTATTACCAGAAATGGTTCTAGTGGAATAGAATCTTTAAAAAGTTTTGGAATTGATACGGGGGTTTCTAAAATTTGTTTTATAATATGATTAAACTTAAAGGCACGAATGACTCTGTTGTGGTATTATAGAGGAAACTGGTAGCTCACGGACTAATGTGGAAATATATATGTGTGTGTGTATTTTTTGCTTGTGTGCATATATATGTATGCAAAATATTTTCATTAGATCATTTTAATAACATACTCTAGAAAAGCTTCAGATTACTATGTATTTGACACCTTAGAATATTTTAGTCAAACTAAAAAATAAGAAGTGTAGTGAGATTGTTTAGTTCCTCCCAATTACACTGGAGAAAATGGGTGTAATAAAATACATGCTCAGGGCTTCAGAGTTTCAAATTCCAAGCTTAAAATCTGAACTGAAATAAATGATCTGAAAGTTTCTATACTTTCCTTGAAAGAAACCCTTAACTTATAGTTGAGGGATAGAATTTCTGAAAACTAAACCCAGTGTCTCATCTAACAAGTGACTCAGTTGAAAAACAAAGTAAATTTCCAATCTTTCAGAGGAGCCTGAAAATTATAATGGGGATATATAAGCAGGTCCAATGGACCTGGGTATATATAATCTCTACATTCCACCAAGTTTTCTTTGCCAACAGAAGCAGCTGTTCTACCTCTGCCTGAGAAGGTTACCTGTTCTTTGCTTTAAGAACTTCTAATGGCATCCCTTGAGGTAGGTGCCTTGCAAAGCACTGTCAATTCTCCTCAATATCTACGCCCATCAACACTTTTACCTTCTAAGTGTATAACTAAAGTCTCAACTAATCCCAAAAGATGAGGTGCAAAGTGACTCTAAGAAAGTGTACTATATACTGAAGTATTGAATGAATTTTCTAATCTATATGGACACAAATATGGGGAACATATATAGGAACAAATCTTAAGAGTATGGTGTTATGGTGGAAGGCACCTAATATTCGATGAAGCTGAATTTATCCATATGGACCAATTAAGCAGATTTTAGATGTAATATTTCATCCAGAGGATGAAAGGACTCTACTCATTTGGTTGGTTGTCTGAAAAATAACCCAAAGTTAGCATGAAATAAATGAAGTTACAATGCCAGAACTCCTTTGATATACCATAGAGGAAAGTATCCAAAGGATGAGGGGTTCAGAAGAAGAGAAGCCATTAAAACAGATCTAGGCTGCCATGAAAGCTGCTCTGCCACTTGGGTCATATGATTCAACAGATCTGATAGTGTTTGAAGTGTTAGTGGCAAAGAAAGATGTCATTTGGAGTCCTTGTCAGGCCTCAATAGGTGAATCACAGCCCATGCCCTGAGGATTTGAGGGAAAAATCTTGTTATTTTCTGACCATAATTAGTACTTTTTTGAGTGACAGCATTGGTTTGCAACTGGGCTTTAGTTGAGATGGAATGGGAATGCTTCAACCTGACTGTTGAAGACAAGGATGCATGCTTTTGCCACTTGTATTTAGCATACTATTGGAAGTTCTATGGAGAGCCAGTAGGGAAAAAAGAAAGGAACAAAAGAAGAGGAATTCTAATTGTAAAGTGCAAAGTAAAATTATCTCTATTCACAGATGACATAATCATATATATTAATAAAACCCCAAAGATTCACAATTACAGAAAAACATGTTAGAACTAATAAATGAATTCAGTAAAGTTTGAGAATATAAAGTCAAAACACAAAAATCGGTTGCATTTATAATAACAATGAAAAATCAAAAAAGGAAATGATGACAGCCATTATATTTACAATGGTGTCAACAGCAATTAGAAACATAGGACGAAACTTGTCTAAGGAGGCAAAAGATCTATATAGTGAAAACTTAAAAGTAAATGCTAAAAGAAATTAGAGGAGACACAAAAATATGAAGATATCAACTGTTAATTGATTGAAATCTTGTTATTGTTTCAATTGTACCCAAAGCAATATACAGAGAAAATGCAATTTATGTTAAAATCCCAGTGAAACTTTTGTAGAAAAATTTATCCTACACTTCATATGGTTTCTCAAGAGAACCTAGATAGTGAAAACAATATTGAAAAATTAGAGCAAAGTTAACAATCTCACACATCCTGATTTCAAAACTTATGACAAAGCTACAGTAATAAAAACTTTGCAGCACTGATATAAATACAGATAGACTACTGGAATATAATATAAAGTCCAGTAATGAACCCTAACTGATATGGTCAAATTATTTTTGAGAGGTGTGCCAAGACCATTTAATGGGAAGAAAGAACAGTCCTTTCAACACATGGTGCTGGGAAAACTGGATATTCACATGCAAAAGAATTAAGTTGGACCCTTACCTTATACTAAGACAGTTTTGACATTTCTTACATATCTAAACATACTTCTACCATAAGAACTTGCGATTTCACTCCTATGCTTGCATGACATTTTATACTCCTAGGTACCTACCCAACTTACTCGAAAATTTATGTCCCCACAAAAATCTATACACAAATGTTTATAGAAGCTTTATTTAAAATTTCTAAAAACTGTAAACAAACAAGTTTATCTCATAGGTTAATAGATTAACAAATAATAGGACACCCAAACAATGGAACATTATTCAACAATAAAACGAAATGAGCTATTAAGCAAAACAAAAACAGGAATGAATCTTAAATGTATATTCTCAAGTGAAAAAAAGTGAATGTAAAAAGATTACATACCATATGACTCCAATTATAGACATTCTGGAGAAGGCAAAACTCTAGAGACATTTAATAGTTAGTGGTTGCCTGGTTGCCAGGAGTGTGGAATGGTATAGGAGTTGCATAAATGAAGCAGAAAGGTTTTTTTTAGGACAGTAAAACTATTCTGTGTGATACTGTAATGGCAGATATATGACACCAAATACTTTTCAAACCCATATAACTTTATAGAACAAAGAATAAATTTTAATGTATATATGCTATGTATGCGCATTAAAAATCATTTAATGGTTCAGGTGATTCTAGGATGTAATGAAAAACATGAAAAAAATCAAAATATATTATTAAGGTATGAAAGTATTTTATTAAAAAGGATGAGGGAAAAAGTTTCTAATCTAAGTGACTTTAGAAATGAGTGAATCTATATGACTAAATGCAAACGAAATTGTTCATAAGCCCTATGGTGTAGTTGATGGAGTTATTTCCCACAGGTATGTGCTTTAACAATTCAGGTACTATTATAAATTTAGACTAGAATTGATTGGTTAAATAAATAGATGGCAGATGGCAGTTTTCTCATTGTTTGATTGGCAGTTTACAGACAAGCAAGCAGAGGAAACCAACCGATTCATGTGTTAGTGAATTAGACTTGGAGATATTAGCATAAACTCCTGTCTACCTTAATAATGATACAGATGGTTACACATAGAAATATTTATAAATATATGTGTTTGGTATACACACAGATAAAAGTACTTGCTTTGTCAGTTGTGAGGGCCCACAATGACACCCCAATAGCAATAAACATGCTTAGCCCCCTAAGATTGGTTGATAGCACCATTCTCCAATAAAGGGAACCACGGCTCCTTGAGAAATGAGGCAGAAGATATACAGGATGAGCTTCTCAAAAGCAAAGAAGCAAAAACAGATGTTGTTGAGGGTATGTCAAGGGGACAGAGGAGCTAACCAAAAGGTCTCTTAATAGCCAAAGATGGAACAATTTGAGCAATAAAATAAAGTATCAAGGGCTTAGTTACCAAGGAATAAAATAAATAACCAATAATGATACTGTTAAAAAGGAATGAATAAATAAGTAAAAAATGGGAAAGAAGAGACCAATGTCTCTTGAAGAATTCCAAATAATTTTTGTAGATATTTTGCCCTCAAGGAGATGGAGTATAACTTTCCATTCTTTAAATGTGAGTTGCTTATAGTGGCTTTCTTTTATGAATACAGTATATAAAGTAGTAAAATGGCCTCTCTGCAGTGGCTAAACCTGACAACCACTTCCTCAGCCAGGTGATCATGGTTAATATCAACAGCGATTGACAGAATGCTGACAGCCTATACCACTGACATGATATAATGAAAACAGCACTTTACCTCTTGGTCAACCTCCCATAAACATATAACTCCAGTCTAAACCTGAGAAACATGATTAGAAAATTCAGACAAAATCCTAGTAAGAACATTCTGCAATTACTTGACCAGTAAGCTTTAAAACTGTCAAGGTCATCATAAATAAAAGAAATTTGAGAAACTGTCACAGCCAAGAGGAGCCCATGAAAACATGACAACTAAATATAATGTGGTATCCCAAATGGGATGCTGGAACGAAAAAAGGACATTAGATAAAAATAAAGAAATATGAATTTTGTGGGCTTTACTTAACAATAATGTAGTACAATTAGTTCATTAATTAAAACAAATGTACCATACTAATGTAAGAGAATAATAGAGACACTAGATGTTGAGTATATGGAAACCATTTGCACTATTTTTTTGCATTTTTTCTATAAATCTGAAACTGTTTTAAAATATAAAGTTTATTAAAAATCATGAACTGGGGGTTTTGAAAATGAATAGGAATAGTCAAAGATAAAGAGAAATAAATTTCAGGTAATTATAAAAACATGAAAAAGGAGCTGATTTGGTTCCACCTGTATAGATAGTATATTAGGTCAGTCAGACTATCAATTGATACTTGTGAAAATATACTCACCATTTTAACAAAAACTTTCATACAATTCATTTTGATTGCTTTTGAGTTTTTTTGATGTTGGTTCGTTTGGGTGTAATGATTGTGTTAAAAAAAATAAAAATACACATTTACAGTATAAATAAAGTCCTTCAGAATCTGGCACCTGCCAAATTTTCATCTTTCTAAATATATTCATTTCCTTCATACTAAGAAAAGCAGTAGTTTTACAAGCTTATGTCTTTTCAGATATTTATTAATTTATCATTTCTTTCTTAAACTCACCTCACATTACCTCTTACAGAAATATTACCATCTCACCATCTAAGGTATACTTTCTGGATTTTCATGGCGTTCAGTTATTTTTGCTGTTACAAACCTTACATACTATACTATATAGACATTTGTATGCATTTCTTTACTTTTTTGACATTAGTCTGCACTGAGGGAAAAATCAGTCTTATCTATCATAACTTTCATATAATTTTAATAGAAAAATTCTTAGTAAGAGAAGGAAGATAATGAATGATGGAAGAAGTATGAAAAGAAAAATGTACTTGTATAAAAATTATATGTCTGTGCCTTTGGGAAAAATATAATTCACTGAAAAAAATCTAGTCTGAAAAGTAATAAAATAAGTAAGAATTCACTCTTTATTTTGTGATAATTTCCTAAATGCCACAAATGTACTCTCAAACAAAAAAGGCATGTGAAAAAAAGATTCTATTGATATATATTTTCAGATGGAAATCCTTTGTATGACTTATGAAATAGATCAGATTTCTGACATCACTTTGACTCAAAATTCACCAAATATGGAGACAGATGAAACTCCTTCATCAAATAGGCTAAGATAAACCAAATTCCAAAATTCCAAACACATTCAGTGCACTGGGTTGAATTGTGTCTTTCTAAAAAATAGTCAGTCCTAATCTTCTCTACCTGTTTATGTGTCCTTATTTATAAATAGCATCTTTGCAAATGTACCTAAGTTAAAATGAGGTCTTTCCGGACAAGCCTTAAATTCAATGATCGATGTCTTTATAAGAAAAGAGAAATTTGTACACTGAGACACACACAGAGGAAAACAACCACAGGAAGACAGAGACAGAAATTGGAGTATGATGGCTACTAACCAAAGATGTGAGAATGGTCAGCAGTGACCTGAACCTAAGAAGAGGCAAAAAAGGACTCTCATAGGGCCTGAAGAAACAGCATGGCCCAGCTCACACCTTGCTATAAACCTCTATTCCCCAGAATTGTGAAAGAAAAGTTCATGTTGTTTTAAGACACCCATTGTGTAGTAATTTGTTATGGCAGCCCTAAGAAACTGATATGTTCAATTAAATGTTTTTTTCTGTATTAGGTGACATCAATGTTCAATTCTTACATTTTCCATATCGCTCATTTCAGACTTACAAACTATACAACTATAAAACTGTATCATACATAAATGTGTGTGTGTGTGTTTCATTTTACATTTAGTCATTGGAAGCAATGAGCACTGTGATTTGCTTCTTATTCCCATGTTTATTCACATATAACAAACATAAAAGTTTATAAACTGAATTTGCCACTGATTCTATAATAGCTATTGAAATAAACTGATTTAGCCCACATGAGTAGCTAAAGCAATGAAGGATATTACAGATGAAAGTGTTATATACATAAAATATTAATATATAATACATTCCTGATGTAACAATAAGCAAGAATTCTGTCAAGATTGCAAGTACTTATCATTCTCCAACTCAGGCTCTGAAAGAACTTTCCATCAAAGTTGAAATCAACTCATATATAGTTTTAGTATGACCTTTCTTTATTTTATTTTTCCTTCAAGGGTTGCACATGAAAACTTTGGACCTTTCCAACTTTTTTGTTTTTAGATGTTTCCTTTTAAGTTATATCTCCAACACCAAAAAGTTTCTGTACTTTCTCATAAGCCATTTCTTACTCTGTAGGGAACCAATATAGAAGGTCTGACCTTGGTTTCAAAGAATATTGAAAGAGGAAAACAGGATGGAAACTAAGTAAAACAATATGAAGACTTGCACTATTCAAGATCAGAGAAAATCAGAACACAAGTAATAACGGAGAGGAATTAGACCTAATTTGCTTTCTATCTGTTTTAAATGTCATATGTTACTATACACTGAAGGTATATAAAACATATATTCTGAATAGAAACAAGTATTTTTCCATACTCTTCATACTCTTCATATGCATATATTTACTCTTTATGAATATTGAATATGTGGCAAAATATATACAATGCCACAGACAAAATATTTTAAAAATGAAAGTTGAAGAATTGAGAGCTATTAGCTGATTATGTAATAATATAAAGTGATAAACTTTTGGGCAATGAGAAAAGTTCACATTTATTTTTCAAAATCAGATTTTCTAAGTTGAAGTAATGTATATTATACTCAATCCACTATGAAGTAGGAATGCTTTTTTTCCTATGAAATGAAGGGAAATGTATGCAAAAGTTTTCTTAAAATTATTCAAGTAGAAATTTATATTTTTTAAATATTGTGTATTATATAATTTTGTGTAATATATTTATTGGTGTTTGTGCTTGGGAGATTCAAATGTAAACTTACAATTATGTGTATCAAAGTTCACAAGCAATATTATAACTAATATTTCCCAGTTAATAATTGGTCAAAAGGTTATTTTACAATTTGTAATGTCTAGAACAAGAGCAATATAATATGAACTTAGAGGTAAGGTTCTATTTTTAATGTCTTACATTCACACACACAAAAATCATGTATTTTGAAAAGCTATTATAATTTTGATAAATTCAATAGTTTAAGCATAATGGTTACTTCATGTGGAAATCTAATAAAACTCTTCAGTATTACTATACTTGCATGGAAATGTCACAGGATATTGACAAAAGCAAATAATAACTTATCCTGCAATATATTTTTCTAAACTAAAAAGAAATAAAAAGATAAGAAATTTTACATTTGAAATGCAACATTATATTGTATGGATATATTGTTTCCAAAATTTAATCAAACTACTATACATTATTTTCCAAGAAAAGTAACTAAATTTACTTCTACATTGTAGAATATAGACAATCTCTAAAAATGTATATGTCAATATTAATTCCACTTTTTAGGTAAAAGTACTCTCAGGACAATTACAATGAAAACTAAAGCATAGATGATACGCTGGGCTTTGTAACATGCTTTCAAATAAATTATCTAATTTCATCTTCACATTCCAATTAATCTACATTACCTACAATTAAGGAATTATTTTAGTAAATGTTATTATGTGTCACATAATATTAATAGACACTAGGAACCAAACACTAATAAGATAACAGTTCCCACCTTCACAAACATTCAAATGCTAGTAGAATCAAAGAAATCACTATTTCACACACCACTTAGTAGTTGTGTAAGGTGCTATGAAAAGATTAATGCAGTCACTTATTCCAGTCTTGGAATCAGGAAAGCCCACCTGACAGAAGTATCTGTGCCTATTAGAGATGAACAGGCAATGAACAGGCAAGGAAGCTTATTCTAAAAGAAGGGATATGAAGAATAAAGGTTCAGATTTATAATATATTGGAGGTGTTGCCGAATTAGTCTCAAGGCTAAGTAGCCAAATTATGTATAGCAAACACAAGGAGATGAGGGACCACAAACCCAGGGATAAATATGGTTATTTGAGAAAATGTGGATGAGACAATATAGGTAAGACATTTGAGAAACTGTCTATATTTTACAATGTAAGAATAAATTTACTTATTTCGCTCATTAAGGAGTGTTGACCAACTAAAGAAAAATCTCAAATGAAAAATTGAATTATAACAACAAGAGATTAGTGGTAAATTTTGCAAAGTTACAATGAAAAAATTATGTGGTAAAACTAATGCAAAGAGAAAGGGAGACATTAGTAAAATTCATAACTTTTAACCCAAGGAGAGATTTTCTGCAAAAACGAAAGATTTCTTACAATTTCATATGAAAGAGATGAACAACCCAGTAGATGAAACTATGCAAAGGATTTGTGCCAGGCACTTTTACATTCCTCTCATAACAGCTTCCTTCACTGTGTTTTTTTCTTAATTTGTCCATATATCTCACCCCATAATTACAGTATTTTATTACAATAATATATTTGCCGTATAATGAAGGTATTTTGAGTCACAATGAATGTGCAATGCCACATAAACACGACTATAAGTGAACAAACATAACTGAAACATAAAACTGCAATCATTTGCCCTAGAAATTGAAAAACTGGAGAAATTACCCAGAAAGAATATCTTTTAAATGAATTTGAACAACTTTCACACATTTAGAGTGACAGTTCCAAAAATATTTTCTTCTAGGAGTTGCTGGCCCCAAATCCTTCTATAATTTTCCTCCAAAATCCTCAATACAATTCGGCCTCTATGCTTATTTGTATATCTTGCCTTCATTTTTCAATTAGCCTTTTGACTAAATCTTTTTTTCTACATTTTTGTCTCAGATACAATACACACATCCCAACATTCAAACACACACAAAAATAGTCATACAACCCCCCACACACTGTTTCTTATCTGCCAAGCTGCTCCTCAGGAACTACAAGCTGGTCTCCCAGTTATATGTTTTTTCTCTTAATAATTAGCCATTTTCCTTATCCTTTATTACCTGTTAAGAAAGCACATGCTTGTGCATACACACAGCATGTGCATGTGTGCATGTGTGTGTGTATGTGTGTTTGTGAGAGAAGCAATGTTGAGGAGGAAAGATGAATGCTATGCTAATTATTTTTGTCCATGTTGCAATTATTTTTGTGTTTATGTCTCCCAATAGACTAAATTACTAAGGGAACAGCTGCAGGCCTTATTTTTATTCCCAATTCTTCCATTGCCTAGTATATTTTCTGCCATGTAGGTGATTCTCCATATGTAGGTACTGAGTAAACAATTGAACAAATAAAAAATGACTAAATATATGAAAAAATTAACTAGGGTTTGTGCATTGCTATGATTAAAAACACTGACACAGATTAGAATCTTTTGTTTGCCACTTAAAATATTATGTTGTTTTGGCTTAAGACTTAAACCTTTCTCTGATTCTATTATTAAGCAGGATAATAATGTCTGATTCATAGAACTTTCTTTGAATTCATTATAGAATTCAGCAGTGAAGCCATTGGGTCCCGGGCTTTTATTTGTCAGCAAACTTTTATTACTACTTCTATCCTGTTATCTGTTATTGATCTATTCAGGTTTTGGATTTCTTCCCAGTTCAATGTTGGTAGCATATATATGTCTAGGAATTTACCCATTTTGTCTAGGTTTTCCAATTTATTGGCATATATTTGATCATAATAATCTATAATGATACTTTGAATTTCTGTGGTATCAATTGTAATGTCTCCTTTTTCATCTCTTGTTTTATTTATTTGGGTCTTATCTCCTCTTTCTTAATCTGTCTAAAAGTTTGTAAATTTTGTTTATTTTTTTTGAAAAAGTAAACTTTTTATTTCATTGTTTTCTATTTTTTGTTTTGATAGAATTTATTCTGCTCTGATCTATATTTTTTCTTCTACAAATTTTGGATTTAGTTTGCTCTTGTTTTTCTACTTAGTTAAGTTGCATTGATATGCATATAATATCATCCCTGATATGATTTCATATTTTTTTTAAATCTGCTGATGACATGTATTATTTTGGTTCATGGCCATGTTTTGTTCTACCACTTGTTCAATTTAAGGTAAAAATACAACAATAATATTTATTGTCATTGTCTTGAGAGCAATGTGACAGAATATGAAGTCAGTATTTTAAAATATCTTGTCATACTATATCAAAAGAATAAATTAACTAAATAAAACACAATTAAGGAAAAGATAAAGCCCTGCAATAATAATGCTTGTAACCATTTAGAGATTTGTCTTGGTTACAGTTTGATTATCAGTCAAATGCCAGAAAGACCATGCGAGTTTAGATGCCAATAATGACAGTATTTAAAGGAAATAGTGTTATAACTTTCCTCATTGTAAGCCTGAGTCAACCATTTACTATTACTGGGTTAATTTTTGAATTTAATAACTTAAGGGTGCAAAAATATTAATGTCCATGATAAGGTATGCAATGCATACAATGTTTTAAAGCTGGCATTTCAAAAAAATCACATCACATCGAGACTTAATTAATTTGCATGAAAGAATCAGAAAAAAAAATCAGATTTTCTCATGTAACATTGTAGAGTGTTGTTCCCAAATAACAAATAACTTAGCTAAGACTGCATGTAAAAAAAAAATAAATGTAGAAGAGCTAAAACTAATTTATTAAGAAACTAAATTTCATCTTGAAGAGAGCTAATTGAATGAAGATCATTATGTCTCTAAGATCATGACCTCTCAGTCAAATCTCTCTTCAGTAACTATAAACCATGTATCTTTGAGCAATTTACTTAAGCACCTGTGGCTTGGTTTTCTCAACTGTCATACTGCAATAAATGGCTCCAAAGAATTTGCCTTGTGAGAGTAGGTAAGATTCTGATTACTTTGTTTTTACTCTGCCAGAGTAGTAGCTTCAACTTATACTATCTCTTTTCCATCAAATTCAATTTTAGGTATTTGCTGTCTTACTTAGGTATTTGCTGTGTGCTCAGGGAGCATGACATCTTCTAACATGATCATTTGAATCATGTTGTGGTCCTCATTGCCAGTTTCAGATTTTGTATGAGTTTTTTTTTTTTTTTTTTTTTTTTTTTTTTTTTTTTTTTGAGGCAGAGTCTCACTTTGTTACCCAGGCTAGAGTGAGTGCCGTGGCGTCAGCCTAGCTCACAGCAACCTCAAACTCCTGGGCTCGAGCAATCCTGCTGCCTCAGCCTCCCGAGTAGCTGGGACTACAGGCATGTGCCACCATGCCCGGCTAATTTTTTTTTTTTTCTATATATATTAGTTGGCCAATTAATTTCTTTCTATTTATAGTAGAGACGGGGTCTCGCTCTTGGTCAGGCTGGTTTCGAACTCCTGACCTTGAGCAATCCACCCGCCTCGGCCTCCCAGAGTGCTAGGATTACAGGCGTGAGCCACCGCGCCCGGCCTTTTGTATGAGTTTTGATCAATGAGACCCTGACACATCTAGTTTTTGGAAAGTAAGTATGAATGTTGTTATTGCCTTAATAACAAGTAGTGTATGCAAAAGAAGAGATAGATAAAAAGAATGAATAAAATAGATATATTTTACTTTCATCCACCAAAAGTATGAAAGTTATGTGGTAATCTAATTTATGACAAAGAAGACATATTCTTTTCAAAAAATAATATTCTTTTAAAAAATGTGCAGAGGTCAATCTAATACCATATTTAAAAAATATGTTTTGACCCTTCCCTTATACTATAACCAAAAAAAAAAAAAAAGTTCAACATGAATCACTGATCTAAATGTGAAAAATAAGTATTAAATATTTTGGAAGAAACCATAGAATAAGATCTTTATAACTTGGAATAGGTAAATATTCCTAAGCATGACACAAATGGGATTTAGGAAATAGAACATCCCCTATTAGAAAGTGCTACACCCTATGATTAAAACCAAATTTAAAATGGACATGTCCCCAAAAGACAACAGTCAAGCTTCACAAAGATAAAAGTAAACTGGTACTACATTTGTTCACTGGAAGAAAACTTAGATTTACTAGAGGAAGAAAACATTATCCATCCATATGTCTATAGTTTTTGGTCCATAATATCTTGTATATAAGAAAACATTTAATTGTTAAAATGTCAATACTACCCAAAGTGACCTACAGAGTCAATGCAATCCCTATCAAAATACCATCATCATTTTTCACAGATATAGAAAAAATAATTTTACACTTCAGATGGAACCAGAGAAGACCCCATATAGCAAAATCAATCCTAGGCAATAAAAACAAAATAGGAGGTATCAATTTACCAGACTTCAAACTATACTACAATGCTATAGTCATTAAAATAGCTTTTTACTGGCACAAGAACAGAGACATTGAAAAAGAACAGAGGAAAGAAAGAGGAAAAGAACAGTGGAAAAGAACAGAGAACCCAGATATAAAACCATCCTCATATAGGCAACTAATCTTCAACAAAGCAGACAAAAACATACACTGGGAGAAAGAATCCTTATTCAATAAATGGTGCTGGGAAAACTGGATAGCCCCACATAGAAGACTGAAACAAGACCCACACCTTTCACCTCTCACAAAAATCAATTCACTCTGGGTAACAGACTTGAACCTTAGGTGTGAAACTATTAGAATTCTAGAGGAAAACATTGGAAATACTCTTCTAGACATTGACCTAGGCAAAGAATTTATGAAGAAGACCCCAAAGGCAATCACAACAGCAACAAAAATAAACAAATGGGACCTGATCAAATTAAAAAGCTTCTGCACAGCCAAAGAAACTGTCAAGAGAGAAAATAGACAACCCACAGAATGGGAGAAAATGTTTGCAAGCTTCACATCTGATAAAGGGCTGATGACTAGAATCTATTTAGAACTCAGGAAAATCAGCAAGAAAAAATTAAACAACCCTATCAAAAATGGGCAAAGGACATGAACAGAAACTTCTCAAAAGAAGACAGAATAATGGCCAACAAACATATGAAAAAATGCTCAACATTTCTAATCATCAGGGAAATGCAAATAAAAACCACAATGAGATATCACTTAACTCCAGTGAGAATGGCCTTTATCAAAAAGTCCCCAACCAACAAATGCTGGTGTGGATGTGGAGAGAGAGGAATACTCTTACACTGCTGGTGGGACTGCAAACTAGTTCAACCTATGTGGAAAGCAATATGGAGATAGCTCAAAGTGATACAAGTAGATCTACCATTTGATCCAGGAATTCCACTACTGGGCATCTACCCAAAAGATCAAAAGTCACTTTATGAAAAAGACACCTGCACTTGAATATTTATAGCAGCACAATTCACAATTGCAAAGCTGTGGAAACAACCGAAATGTCCATCAATTCATGAGTGGATTAATAAAATGTGGTATATGTATACCATGGAATACTACTCAGCTTTAAGAAACAATGATGATATAGCACCTCTTGTATATTCCTGGATACAGCTGGAACCCATTCTACTAAGTGAAGTATCTCAAGATTGGAAAAACAAGCACCACATGTACTCACCAGCAAATTGATATTAACAAATCAACACCTAAGTGAACATATAGGAGTAACATTAATCAGGTGTCGGGAGGGTAGGAGGGGGAAGGAGGGGATGGGTATATACAACCACAACGAGTGAGATGTGCAGCACTTAGGGGATGGACACGCTCGAAGCTCTTACTCGAGGGGGTGGGGGGGCATGGGCAATATATGTAACCTTAACATTTGTACCCCCATGATACGCTAAAATAAAAATAAAAAAAATAAAAACATTTAAAAGGAATGAGAAGAAATGGGACACAATGCCCTGATATTATAGAAAATTATATGTTATTTTGTCATATATACCACATTATGAAAAGTAGAAATATGTACATTAATATTTGAGAATGATTCTTCAAAAAAGTTTGCCCTTACTTCCTATACAAAAATAAAATTTATATATCAAAAGTGTATTATTTTCTAAATTGACCTGCAGATATTATTTTCTATTTTTAGTTATAGTTTGCTGGATGGACTACTGTTGAAATTTTTATAACATAACCTTTCAACAGAAACTGTCAAAAAGGTTGTTCAAATAACCTCAACATTTTCATTTATCTCAAAAGAATTGTTGTTCTTTTTACAAATGTACCTTTTTATAATTTGATTGTGTTAAAATACACTTAGGTTGCAGTTAACAGCACAAGGTCTCTTGACCTCTTTAACAAGATGATAAAAAGCAGTAATTTGTGTATATTACTTCGCTTCCTAAGTACTCTATTGTTTACTCATTAGAACGCTACACTATGCCTATTGTATCATTACAATCATACACTATTTCAGGTAATCACTAAGTCACATCACATTATCTTTTCCTCTGTACATCCCTCTAAGTGCATCACAATTTAGTTCCTTTAGAATTCTGGAGGAATCCATGAATCCTCTGTGGAGAACTGGTCTCCCTTGGCTTGCCAGTGGGCCCTAATAGAAACAGAATTCTTTACTATGGCCTGGCAACAATCTATTGTGTAATTAGAACTACCAAAACTGGACTGGGTGTTGTCTGACCCACTAAGCACAGCAGTGGTCCGTCATCATCTGGAAGTGATATATACAAAAATGATTCACATCCTCAGCAGGATGTGAATACGTAAGTAAGTTGCACAAGCAAGTGGTTCCACATGCCACAGCCCCTGCTGCTACTACTGGAGATTGTCTCTTTTTCTCAACCCAAATTTAGGGCTTCCTATGTGACCAGTGACTGAAGAAAAAAAATCATCTGAATATTTTTCACACACAGTTCTATTACATCCCTTCTCCTGGATCATATTGAATGACAGCGGTGAACAAAAATTCTCCCAGTGGAAAGAACTCTAGAAAGTTCACCTAGTCATTAATTTTTGCAGGAAAGAGAGATGGCAAAAAGGTACACATTCCACATTGTTTCACAGGTACTGCATTTATTGTTCTGCTGGATGGTCAGAGACTTGGAAAAAAGATAATTAGGAAATTGGTGGTGAACGGGTATATTTGTATCCCATGTAAATGCTCACTAAAAATCAAACTCAGTCTCTGCTTCAGTAATTGTGTGTTGTGACATACACTGACTATTAAACATGGTTTTATCTTATTTTGAAATGTACTCCAAGGGAAAGCTTTTAAATGTTTAAGGTTTAATGTATTGCATGGGGCGTAAAATAAAACATCAAAAATATTAATAGCTTTTGGCATAAGCTGCATCTCTTTTAAAAGTTGAATTAGTATACGTGTATATTTAACACTACATAAATTTTTCATCTTTACTACCATAAAATTGATTGGTGCACATGTCATTGGTAATAAAAAAAATATGTGAAATGTGTGGAGTTTGGGACTTCCTCTTTTAGGCACAATGTATGAAATGAATATACATATATATTTATAAAACTTGAAAATATATTTGATATATGACATATGTGAAATATTTATCTTACATATGTATAGATATATGGATATAGACCTACTGTGGGCTTTAATTGTTTTCAGAAAGGAAACAAAAGAAGTGAGTTCTATCATTTTTCCAACTTTTGTGCCCACGGGCATTTTCTAAAACACACTAACACAATATAAGGACAGAGTTCAGCATTTAAGGAAGCTGAAGTACTAGAATTTATGGAAAAGAATACAACAGGAAGCACTGCAGGCAAACAACTCAAGAAATATACACAGAGATCACCTTGAGTCTTTGAAATAATATTAAGCTATGATCATATATTATGAAACTTTATGAGGCTAGGCAAAGCATAACTGTATATTTTACATATGATCCAAGACCTTTTACTTTCTATCTTAATAAGAAGGTAAAAATATGAGAAAAGATATCTACTTTTTGATTATCAGCCAGCCTTTTCTCCCAGCCATCCAATCCTTGTCCAATGGGTTTTTTAATGGAGTGTCTATGATAAAAAAGAGCAAGAGCTTTCCATGTGCTAACCAACTCCATTTCCAAGGCTTTAATGTCCACAGTCCCTGCTGAGTTGGCAGAGATCAACACTGAGCCCCACATGTGGCACCATCCCCCAGAATATCAGTCGGACATTACATAGCAGACTGATTACATTGGATTATTTCCATTATGAATGTACAAGTATTTTGTGTAGTTCAAATAACATCTCACTGGAATAAATATTTAGTATATTGGGTTATTTTTTTCCTGACCACAGTGCTTCTACAAAAACAAGCAAACATTTGTAGATGAACAGAATTACTTATTCACCACCATCCTTGCTTCTGAAAAAGGAATTCTGTTGGAGCAAATGAATCATCATGATCATAGTGATATAATAGAATGCATCTTCTTTGGAAATTCACAGCCAATTTATGTTAGTCAAGGTTCTCTAGAGAAACAATAAAATAGGAAATACATATATATATATATATATATATATATATATATATAGAGAGAGAGAGAGAGAGAGAGAGAGAGAGAGAGAGAGAGAGAGATTATAATGAATTTGTTCACATGATTATAGAGACTAAGAAGTCCCAATATCTGCAGTGAGCAAGCCCCAGTAGAGCTAGTAGTGTAGTTTCAACTCAAGCCTGAAGGCCTGATAACCAGGAAAGCAAATGCTGTAAGATTTAGTTCAAGTATGAGTACAAATCCAAAGGCAGAAGAAGATTGATATTCTAGTTTAAAAAGAGTCAGGCCTAGAAAGCAAATTTTTTTTTTTTTCATTTAGTCTTTTTATTCTAATCATCCTTTCAACAGATTGAATGAGGCCCACTCACATTGTAGAGGGCAATCTCCTTTACTCAATCTACTGATGCAAATGTTATATCATCCATAAATACTACCACAAACACATGAGAATGTTTAAACAAATATCTGGGCACCCTGTGGCTCAATTATGTTAACACATGAAATTAACCATCGCACCATCATAATGAAGTATCTATAGCCTGATATATGGTTGAGTGGCCTTTGGAATATTTAATTTCAGTACCAGAAAGATGGTAACATCTTTCTGTACCACTATAGTATCTGTCTGGTCATAGTTGCTAAATAAATTCTTTTACAAGCCAGAATTCACAGGTCTTAGAATATAAGAGTAGAAATGGGAATGTCTTTCCTCATTCTGACTTCTAGATATCTAATAGAGAGATACATTTTTTCTTTCCATAACCATAGTTATAGGCCTTACTAATTTATAAGTCTTAATTCTTAAGAAAGGAATGCTTCCAAAAGGGGACACCAATATCTTTTCATTGATTAAATAAACATGTTGTGCTTTTCTCTTGTTAATTTTGTCTTTTCTTATAGGAGTATTGGCTGTGACCCTTGTGATGAGCGAGGAAAGGTATCACACCTTTTTTGTCTCTGCACTATGAATGGTGAAGTGGGCCCTCACCAGACACTGATTCTGCCAATGCCTTGTTCCCAAACTTCCCAGCCTCCAAAACTATGAGAAATATATTTCTGTTGTTTTTCAAAGCAAAATGTTTTGATATTTTTGTAATAGCGGCCAAAGGGACTTAGATATAATAGTACTCAGACTATGTAAAGCGTTTGAAACTTCAGTTACAAATTAAGTGATTTAGTTTATGGTTATTGATGAAATAAGGAGTGATAAAGGCAGGGACTTAAGGAATTAGAATATGGAAAAGAAGAAATCATCTGTTTGAAGATAAAAATTAAAAATTACAATAAATATTTTTCTCCTGTTTTCTGAATAGAATATAACCACTATGATTTTGTTTTGTGATGATGCCATTGTTGTTTATAATATGCTAATTTTGGAAAAAAATAAAATTCTATATTAGAAATTGATAAACATATTGTGAAACACATTGCAGTTTCTCATTGTGTAATAACATTGTTATTATAATTAATTTATAGCTTTAATATATATTTATTTTTAAGTGAATCTGTGATGCCATTATAAAAATAACCTAGTTCAAAGACAAATATTAAGAAAGAATACTTTGAGCTTTTTCCCTCACATTGATATATCCTATCACTTCTTGCCATTAATATGAGGGATTTTATGCATCTTTATAAAATTATAAAACTCTTAACATGATCCTTTAGGAATAATGCCTTACTAAATACATTCTCCAAATATGCAATGTTTGAGTTGACATTTTCTTTGCAGAAGGATTTTTCCCAAGGCATAATTTTCAGTATGTGCAAGTCACAGAAATATTTTTCTGGTTAGATAATCCAGCATAGATATGGTATAAAAAATTTACAATTATAATGTTCTATTTTTGCTACTTTCTGAGTTAGAACATTTTATACCATTGAATACTATACATAATCATAGAAAATATGAAAAAATAATTAAACCTTATTTTTAGAAAAGCTGTTAAATATGAAGGGTCATTTTTGCTAGTCCAAGGTTATTTTAGACTATAAACCATATTCACTTCCAGTGAATACTTAATTGGTAATTCTTATTAAGGAAAATAAAAGTAGAAAAAGAAAGAAAGAGGGGATTATCTGGAAACAAATTGTATCACATGCTATACAAAGGTTTATTTAATCCCAGGGAAATTATCTTGAGAATGGACATCAAGTCATTTCTGTAACAAGGTAGGTTCTGTATAGTGGCAGACAGTTTGTCAGTTAATTAGCAATGACATAGTCTGGATATCTATCCCCTCTGAATCTCATATTGAAATTTGATCCTTAATGTTTCAGGTAGGAGCTAGTAAGAAGTGTTTATGCCATGGAAGTAGATCTTTCATGGATGACTTTGTGCCATTCTCAGGGAAGTGAGTAAGTTCTCACTTTTAGTTCCTGAGAGAACTGATTGTTGAAATGACCTAGTACTTCCTCCCTCTCTCTTACTTCTTTTTTCCCATGTGATTTTCACACACAGGCTACCTTTCTCTACCTTTCTACTATTGCCATGAGTGGGAGCCGTCTTAGGCCCTCAGAAAATTCAGATACCAGCACCATGCTTCTCGAACAGCCTAGAGAACTGTGAGGCAAATAAATCTCTTCATAAATTAGCAAGGCTGAAGAATTTATTAACATAAAAGGCTAAGACAAGTAACAGGATACTTTTTCAGGTACATGGTTTTAAGAACTGAGAAGCTAAGACCTTTGAGGACTATGCTTTGGAGACCACATGTGTTCATTCAGGCAGACTATGAGAATGTCTGGACTGAGACATTTCTCTACATCCATGGGAATCCTTATATGAGCAGACCCACGTGACATTTTCAATAATGTATTAGTTTCTACCAATGTTAATGACCATAGGCATTTATGCCTTTATTCTTTCCTTGCTTACTTTGTCAAGTGAAAATTTCTACCATCCTTTATTAATGGTAATATATAGCTATATTTGTAATAAGCATAATTAGCATAAAAGGATTATCAATATTCTTTGTCAGTTAGCACAGTTTTTTTTCCTAATCAAAGAATTAAAGGGAGGTTGTACATGAAATATCACAAACTATTAAATAATTTATATAGAATTCAAGATTAAAAAGTTTAGAAAGTCCAGGAAAAATGTCCAAGATAATTTCTATATCTATCCATTGGATTTATTTATATTGAAGCTGCCACTCTGTAATAACCATCACAGTTAAATCTTAAAGGCAATGAAAAAAACATAGTAATTTAGATTAATAGGAAAAAAAAAACTTCATGGAATTTCACTAACTTTATTCTGGAAGTATTATTTATTACATCATCTACATTGAAACATTATTTTTCAATTCTTTGTTAATTTTGAATACACAAACTTCACAGTACACTTTAAGATTTAAAAGTTTTTAAAGAGGTTATTTAAGGAATTCAAAAATCAAATGAATGATAAAAGGTATATATCTTCTGGAAGACTGTTGAATTCATGATTTTTTTGGTCTAATAAAGAAAATATAATAACTATGGAAGTTAAAAATTATTGTGTTTTTTTTCATATATTTTAATAAATTCCATTTTTCCAAAGAAAAATTTCAAAGTAAGAGATGTACACATGTTGTCAAAAATCAAATAATTCTAAAATGTAAGGAGTAATATTTAAAGATTGTGCCTATCTTCTAATCACTCTTTAAAAATAAATACTATCAATACTTTAGAATAGATTTAAATCACCATTTCAGGGACAATGTATGTTTTGTTATTTTGATGTACAATAATTAATCTAAAATATATTTTAATAATCAAGTCCTTTTCTATTATGAATGATAATGCCATAGCCATATCATGAGAACGATATTTAAAACACATATGGTTGCAAAGTGTTACATACATATTTTTACAGCTCTGATAATGTTCCGACAAGTGGTACAGCTAGTGTTACAGAGCTTGGCTGGGGAAAGAACGCAGTGGCACATGGAGAGGCAGAGAACAGCCTTTATTCCACCAGCAGGCTCAGCATGCCACCAACTTCTGACAGCCCCTCTTCCTTGTTCTCCAATTTTTATACCCTTGGTAGGATTCAAAAAGCATCCAATCAGCAACAAGCTTTAACATCCAATCAGCAGTGGGATTCAAAAACTATTTAATCAAGATCTAGCTAGCAGCATAGCCCAGGGAGTCGAGGGCCTTACCTGCACACCTACTCTAGGAGTGGGAGCAGCAGAGAGGCGGGGAGCTGCAGGGAGGCAGCAATCAGTCGCAAAAGACGGTTTGACGGTTTTCCCTGTCAATAACATTTCCTAATTCTTACACAGAAATGATATGCTAATTAATGTTCAAATAAATACTGATAACCTGAATTTCACTGTTAGAAGTTATGAATTTTTAAAAAGTTAGCAACATTCCAAAATGGTGATGGTAAAACACAAGGAAAGTAAAAAACCAAAAATAATTAATTTTAAATCTGATTTACTCTTGGCTCTGACCCTTGAATTCCATTTCTTTTTGCCCCTCTGATTGGTCTTGATTTTATTTTTTCCTTGTTGGGAATTATTTACTATGTTGTGACTCAGAGTAGTTTGGTTTGTATTTATTCTTCTAGTGGTGTGTAGTTCTTCTGGCATCTATATGTTAATTACTTTCAAACTTTGAAGAATATTCTCAATTTTTTAACTTAAAAAGTGTTTCTGCTCTATTTTTTCTTACTCTCTTTTTAGAATTCAAATATTGTCATATTGCAGACCAAAAATATGCCACTCCCCAAAAAAACTGTAGGAAACCAGAATATGCCTACTCAAAATATGCCTCTGTTGCATAAGGAGTATTCTGAGCTGATTATTTTGAGAAACTGCAGACACAGAGAAGCTCTAAAAACAGAAGTAGAAGTTACCTTTTTGTAAGAGAAATTTGCATGTAAGAAAACCTCCTTAAATCTCCATTTGTAAGAGTGTCTCCTCTCTGTATTAGAAAGAGAAGGATGAAGAAATAATTAGAGACACATTGTGAGAAAGGCACTAACAAATCCGGATAAGAAATTGTGCTCTTTTTTACCATCTCTTCTTAATCACTCCCCATGATCAGCTTCTTCAAACCCTTCTTTCTTTGTATCAGCAAATGATGGCGTTTGTGCCTGAATTCAAAACCACCTCTTTGAGATTTACTTTTTTCCCTCCAGGTATTTCTCATATTTACATGAAGTGTATGAATAAATAAACTTCTATTTGTTTCTCTATACTGTTAATCTGTCTATGTTATAGAGATCAGGGCCAAAACACAAAATATGATTTAAAGAGTCTACTTGAGTCAAAGTAGGGATAGTTGCCTGGAAGACTCATATGCAAGTAACTTTGGATATAAGCTCCTGGCCTTCCTAACAAACAGGTTTTTAAAGGCAAAATAAGGGGACAGGCAGTGAGCTGATACAAAGCTGTTTGTCAGCAATACTCATTGATTCGCATAAGTAACATTGATTAGTGATTGGCTATACATTTTTAAGCTATAGGGTGTGGGTTATAGTGTATGGTCTGTGACTGGCAGCCCCTACAAATTTATGTGTTACCAAACAGAAATATCATCTTTCATTTTCTGTGATAACAAAAAACTCTTCCTGTCTGAGTCTATGAGAGTGTGAGAGAATCTTTAGAATTGTGTCTTCTTTGAAGAGGCTATTGGATTGAGTCACTACTGGAATAAGTAAACTGTTGAATATTCCAATGGTCAATGGCCAGAATATGGATCCTTTCAATTAGATTCCTAAATTAAAAAAAAAAAAAAAAGAGTTTAGAGATCTCTTATTCTGAACAATTGCCTTATTTGTACTTATGGAAAAATCAAATCTTATAAAAAGACATAATAATATCATGGCTAGCACTAAAAATTCTTTACTAAATTAAAGGACAAAAATATGACAAAGAATTTAAAATCCTTAGTAAGCTTAAACTGCTTGCTTTAGATCTGCCGCAAGATTTAATAATGGATGCTGTCCCACATTGTAGATTGATAGTTAAAATTCCACTTAAGGCTTAACTTCAAAAATATCTTTGGTTTAAAAAAATGCAAAAACTAAAAATATCAGCTGTTTATACTGGCTAAAATCTTATAAAAGAGATTAGAAAGGGTTTTTTTTTTTTCAAAGAGTTCTATAGTCAAAAATTGACTTAAAACTGATATTTAGGAGATATATAGAGAGATAGATATAGATAACTATCTATATTGTTTTAGGGCCTCTGTTCTCTATAGGGAAAAAAATTCTCAATGAACTGAATTCTACTTGTCTTACACTCCTGTTAACCATAAGCACTCTCTCTGTATTTTTCTCCATTTAATTCTGTGTGTCCCTCCTTTATCTTGCCACCATCAATGCCACATGAGGGGACCAAAAACAAATTATGACAGGCTGTGTTTCCTTAAGGAAAACAGAGAAGGCACCACAAACTCCTAACTTGGGGTAGAACCTCTATTTTCCCTCATAGACAAGGAATTGTAAGTGAACATATTTCTCTCTTTTTGACATTGCTAGTCTCTTTTGCATAAAACTCTTTAATCTCTTTGGTTTTTAGATACATGCATGCATATGTAGGTATATATATATATGTGTGCATATTATGTGTCATGTGAACACATATGTATATGTCTATACACATGTTTATATGTTATCTGCATATGGTACCAAATTTACTTAAAGATATATAAGTACCTATAAATTAAATAACTAGCCCAAATACTTGTCTGGTTCATGTAACCTTAGTAATCTTTTAAAAATAAAGATAGTTTTAAAATGTTGTTACAATAAAATAAAAATATTTTTCTTGAGTCAACTAGTCACACCAGTTTAGGATACTTCTGCTATACGTTTTGAGGTCATAAAGCTATTGTTTCTGTAGTACTTTTGATACCTGTTTAACTTGTTTGTGACTTTATATTTTTGGACTTGAGCCTTTAAGTCACCATGAGTCCTAGCTCCAGGCATTGTCCTTTGTCTTGGGCTCTGCATCTGATACATTATTAAAATTGCTTACTTCCTAGATTTTTCACTGAAAATAAGAGTTACTAAGAGTTAACATTGTAATTAATATATGCAAGTAAAAACTACTAAATATAAAAGAAACAATTTTAAATACAAAAGTTATAGGGAAAGTAGAATTTGTTTCTGGTAAGAATTGTTATAAGAAGACATGAAATGTCCTTTTTGTCACAGGGAAATTATTTCTTTTTAGCTTTAAAAGCTGTAAAAGTTGTTTTAAATTGAAGGATAAAAATGATAAAGAAAACTGGATGTAAAGAGTTGAGGATCAGACTCTCTGGAAAGCAATATGGAGATACCTTAAAGCAATACAAGTAGATCTACCATTTGATCCAGCAATTCCACTACTGGACATCTACCCAAAAGATCAAATGACACTCTACAAAAGAAACACCTGCACTCGAATGTTTATAGCAGCACAGTTCACAATTGCAAAGTTGTGGAAACAACACAGGTGCCTATCAATACATGAGTAGATTAATAAAATGTATATGTATACAATGGAGTACTATTCAGCTTTAAGAAACAATGGTGATATAGCACCTCTTGTATTTTCCTGGATAGAGCTGGAACCCATTCTACTAAGTGAAGTATCTCAAGATTGGAAAAACAAGCACCACATGAACTCACCAGCAAATTGGTATTAAGGAATCAACACCTAAGTGGACATATAGGAACCGGATGTCAGGCAGGTGGGAGGGGGGAGGAGGATGGGTATATACAAACATAATGAGATGTGTAACGTTTGGGGGATGGTCACGCTTGAAGCCTTGACTTGAGGGGGAAGGGGGGCATGGGCAATATACGTAACCTTAACATTTGTACCCAATAATATGCTGAAATAAAAAGAATTAAAAAAGAGTTGAGGAAAGAGAAAGAGTGGAAAAATCATAAGACATTACAAAGAGTTTGCAGAAATCTTATTTTGTGTGGTCTAAAACCATTGAGATTGAATGGATTTGTTTATAACGTTTCATCAAAATTAGCTTTAGCATTAATAATAATACACTCATGTGAAGGAAAAATTTGGTTTTCCCTTTTAAACAAGATTTTCTTATAATAATAATAAGAGATAATAAAAGATTTTTGTTTACCTTTTGAAGAAACTGCAAAAAAGGTTGAGGGGGGGAGAGAAGGACAGATTCAGTTTGCCTTATGAAGTCTTTATTAGTTATTATTATTGTTTGGGAAACTGAGTCTCCTCTCTTACCAGTGAGTAAATATATTCGCTCTTTAAAATCTTTGAATTATCACTTAGACAAATGACTACTATTTTACAGTGACCTGTGATTCTATTTTAAACAAGTGTTTTAAACTTTTGATATTTGACAAACTTTCCAAAATCAAACTTTCAAATTATAAATTCAGTCTTTTTGACCTCAAACTAACTCTTTGGATATTAGTACTCCTGAAAGTCCAAGAGGGTAGGTTTATTCAATATGTGAAAATATGTGATGCATATTTATTCAAGATGTGAAGCATTAGCAAATATTAAATTGTGTTTAACTTTCTTTGAGTTATATTTGCATGAATATGTTATTAATGTGCTCCAAAATTGTATGAGATTCCTAAAATTCTAATATGTATGCTATATATAATAATTATGAATATGTTAAATTGTTATATGCCACAGAAATAAGAAAATTTCTTTGCAAATTTTGTCTTTAACCATAGCAATATCATTTACAATCATTGTTTTATTTTGAATCTTCTCAAAAAGAAGTCAATAATAAATAATCAGTCCAAAATATGCTTCTTTAAGAAAATACATGAAAAAGATTCTGACACATACTCTTAAGTACAGATTTCTAATAACTTTAGAGATCATACCATTAGCCTAGAAAAAAACTTCCAGGACTCTAATTAAAAAGCTGATGTGTTCATGAGGATTGCTGATCCAACATCAAGCAGACAAGAGTTAATTACACAGTATGGAAATAATAGAGAATGAAGATAATTTTTATGACTTTTAAAATTTGAAACACTGCTGAGTATTTTTATGTGTTCTGAAGATAAAGAATTTTTTTCTTTTCAGCTATTTATAGCATATGATAAATTGAATAATGTATAGTTTTGTGAACAAAATTTGAAACATTTGTCTTTCTACCTGGTTTTTCTAGAATTCAGAAATGACTTGTGAGTATTCTTAATTTATAGCAACATAGTTTTTTGCATAAATTCAATAAGAATCTATTTACTTTTGCAGAAGAACACAATTGCAGGTATCGGTTATTTTACCAAAGCTTTGACAGTAATGACCTATTTTCAGACACTCCCAAACACCTTTGGGGAATTGAGTGTGACTTTATACAGCTGATAAGTGTCATGGGAAAGATTGGCTGGGTACTTTGTCTATGTAATTCCTTTACAATGTTCCTGACTAGTGGTAAATAAAGAATGCCACTTTCAGACATGCCCAGGAACTCGAGGTATTTAGGGACTCCAAGAAAAGTTGAATTCACAAAATTCATACAGCTATTACTGATAGTCTGGCAAATCCTTGGCTTCGCTAGCCTTAAGAGGCTTTTCAATGTCTTCTCTGAGACTCCACATGAAACAATGTTCCAGCAAAGCCAACTGAAAAGAGCCTATATGGCTGATCACTATTCTTCTTCTACTTTATGCAAATAATCATGCCAGGCATCATAATAACACTAAAATTTATTTTGCAAGTAAATTGGGCTTACTATGAATTGTCATTGGTAGAAATGGGGGATTGGAGACAGATATATTATGTTTTTGAGGAAACCTATAGTACATCTGCCATTACATTTCAGCCTTTCAGCCTTGTCCATTGTTTCCTTTTTTTTTCTTTTTCTTCAAATTTTTGACTTGAAATCATTGAAATTGAAATTGTTTTTTCCTAAAGTCCTGCAAGTTTAAACTAGACAACTTGCTGTAAACTTTGGTAGAAATCACTATAACAACTTACATATAAATAGTCTTTGTGTTTATTAGTACATAGACTACTCCAAAAGTTCCCTGGGATACTTTATGTAAACTGCAAACCAGGAAAAATATGTCAGGTTTCCACTATCTGCTCTCTGTTCATCTGAAAATGCTTTGAGCTCAACACGTAAAAAATTTCTTGACTGGCTGCCCTCTAAACACAAAAACTGAGTTTATGATCTGTTCTAACCTTTTTTAAAAATGTTGTTTCCATAGTAGTGATTCTCACTGAATATCTGATTGCTCAAATAATACAGAGGTCTAATTTTGGAGGAAGACTTCTGCAACACCACTGTCTAAAATGAGACACAAATGGTAATGCTTCAACTGAACTGGACTATTCCCAGACTGGTTCAATGGATTATAAAACAATCCACCAGACAAATTTCTGGACTGTGAAACTTCTTGGGGAAGTTTCATACTGCCGAATGTTGAGGCTCAGAAAACAATACCCCAAAGTGAGGGCCTCAGAAAAAGCCTTTTGAAGTAAAAGTTTTCCTCTGACCTTCTTTTACCCTGGGGTCCCTCATTCTCATTCTCCCCCAAGATTAGCCATAGAAGCTAGAATTCCTCTTCCCCAAGGCAAATCATCGAAACTGGAACCGCTTTTACCCAAAGCCAGTCATAAAACCTAAAAGTATTACTAGAAATTTCCTTCCGCATTATCTGTGTAAATACTAGCCATAAAGAAACTTACCTTGTTTGACTGTAAGTCATAAGACCCCATTCCATAGAGGGCCCACACCCAGAAGGAAGGCATGCATGTTCAGAGAGGTCAAGAAGAATCTAGACAGACAGGCCTTGCTGCGTTTCCCCACTCAGTCCCTTAGCATTAGATCTTTCCCTTTTTGTCTCATGATATTTCTACATGGCTGTCCCTACTTTATTGAACCTAAACATAAAAAATAAACAATATTCCCTTTATCTTTTTGTCTTCATGCTGAAGGCTTCAGTGCATACACATTAGATAAATTGGTATGCCTTTTCTCCAAGTAATCGTCCTTTTGCAAGTTGATTCTTCATGAACCTTCAGAGAGCCAATGGGAAAATTACCCCTTAGACTCTCTTTCACCTCTAAATTCCTAGTATTCAGCTAAAGTTCTTAGGTAAAACTAGCAGTTTGCTTGAGGTCTGCCAAATGTTCTTTTAATTTCTCTCACCATCAGTGTTGGTCTTATAGAGTTGCAATACCCATAAACTCTATCCTCTGCCTATAGTCAGTTTTTTTAATGGCCCTCAGGAAAAGCAGCTACAGAGATAGTGCTGTTCTTCCGAAAGTCTTACTTTTCTTCTTTGTCTTAGTTCCATGAGTTACTACTACTGCCTCATGAAAACTGAGTGCCTTCAAGGAGACAGTTGAATAATATCTATGTTTTATCTTTTCCTTTTGTTAATGTATGTTGATGTACTAGTTGTTACCCAGCTACTGCAACAAGCCAAGAACTGGGGGTTAAAATTACCAACATTTTTAACAAATTTGAACTACTTTTTTTCAGTTTTGAATTGAATAAGCAAAGAGAATAAACATAAAGATTTATCCTAATATACATTTCTAAATTTTAGCAGTTTCATCTATAAATGTTCCAGTGTTTGAAATCTTTACTAAGTTATAAATCATTAGTTTTAAAAGTTATTCTAAATTATTTGTTACTTCAATTGTTTTCTACTTTAATAAGACCGTAAGATAATAAGTAAATGTAATTTTGCTCTAAACCTTCACTATTTTCTAAATATATTTTTATATTTAAGTTTATGATCATAGCTGTCTTATGACAATGTCTCTATATTCCTTATATATTTCTCTTTCTCTTTTTTCTTTTTTTTTTTTTTTTTTTTTTGAGACAGAGTCTGACTCTGTCGCTTGAACCAGAGTGCTGTGGTGTCAGCTCACAGCAACCTCAAACTCTTGGGCTCAAACAGTCCTTCTGCCTCATCTTCCCAAGTAGCTGGGACTACAGGCATGCACCACCATGCCTGGCTAATTTTTTGTATATATTTTTAGTTATCCAGCTAATTTCTTTCTATTTTTACTAGAGATGCGGTCTCTCCTTTTTGCTCAGGCTGGTCTCGAACTCCTGAGCTCAAATGATCCTCCCAGAGTTCTGGGATTACAGGCATGAGGACCACACCTGGCCCTCTTTTTTTTTATACAGGAAGAATAAATGGTTGATTTTTTTACCTGTCCTCTTCATACAGTATGTCTTTCATTATAATGATACTATTTATTAATTCAGGTTTTGCATTTGGGAGTCCACTATTTATAGTAATGTAATTTGTTGCCTGGTTCAGCCTCAGCCTCAACCTTGATTTCTACCATATTATTTTGATGAATTCACTGCCAGTCTCAATGAGTTCTGATCCTCATTTTTGTTATATTTAATTTGGAGGGCATGATCATAATTGGATATAGGCTGTCATAAATCCATAGACACTTTCTTGTTATTCTGTGCCCAAAGTTTGGGCACAAAAAAAAACTTGGAACACTTTTTTAAAAATTTATGTTAAGTACTTATTTGGCCAAGTAGAAAATAAAATTGATAATTTTGTTGCCAGTTAATTTTGTTACCATTAATAACTTTAAAGATATATTTGCAGATATATTTGTGAAGAAATTCTATGTATAAATATCATTGAATAATTAAAGAGTCTCTGTCTTTAAATGTGTATTGCTTGAAGCTACTTTTATTAAATCACAATTAGGTGCTTAGAAAGCATACATAATTTAAAAAGTTAAATTTTATGAAAAATAAAAGTGGTAACCAACTTAAAAATGTTGCTAACATAATCAACCTAACACAAATACATATTTAAAAATTTTAGGAAAATAAGACACTAGAGAAATATATTAGCAAGATATTCATTTTGGTTCCCTCCTCTTCCAAGTAACTACCTTCTTTAATCAGTCACTTGAATTGGTATTTTTGTCACCCTCCAAGGTAGAATAAAGGAAAAACTAATGGAAACAACTGTACAAATGTGCTTCGTGAAAATGTCATAGGATTGATTTTCAGGTTGCAAATCTAGTACTAAGCAGATTTGCAATTACTTCTTTCTTATAATGCAGACTTTATAGCCAATTAATGTTGAATACATAATAAAACAATATTTTATTTTAGCTTGTGAATGATATTTTTGATACTTTCATATATCAAAATTGGGTCAAACCATGGAGTTCATAAAATAACTTAAAGAAATTGTAGGGTATACATATATATAATTTTTTAAATATTTATAAAATTCAAATTTTAAAAATGTATGTTTTATATTATATATTTTATTAATAATTATGTTAATATTTTACACATAATTTTTCTTCTAATGTCTGTTAATTTTCTACTGTGGATTTAACAATAAGAAACAATACTAAAAAAAACAAAAATTATATATAAACATTTAGGTGTTGATAAATTTAATATCTTTGAAAACATTTAAACACTTAAAGTTTAGATTAATTACTCAACTACATCCTTGCCAAACAAAACAAAAGAAAAGAAAACAAAAATAACTCTGAAAAGTGCATTAATGATAAAATTTGGGGTATGGAAAACCAATCTTTATAATGTAGGCAGAAATATTTAATACGTATAATAACAAATTCTTCTCAAGGGTAATTTTCCTCCCATCCTAATTTAAAAAGAAATAAATCATACAGGATATTTTTATTATTCTCAAATATGTACTACTCAAATAGGTAAGGGATATTTTCCATTGCTACTTGGAATAATAATATAATTTTGAAAATCTTGTACAATTACAAATAGTTTGAGTTATTTTTAATAGTTCTTTCATTCTTCCAATCGACTAACAGAGTTCATAGTAATAAGTCTGGCCTCTGTAATTCTGTGTTTTCCCTGAGACACAGATGAGTTTAATCATGGCTATTCCACAATTCCACATTGCTGTAATCTGAAGAGTAAATTAAGAACTCAATTAAGGAACAAAATGTTTAGAAGATTACTTTATATATTGTTTGAAGTCTCCCTTACAATCATACTATAAAATTTCTTTGGTGTGATGCCATTATTCTGCTTGACCATAAAGAGAACTATAAAGGCATTGTTGAACTTATTATGGCAGCAGTTTGGTTCAAATTGTTTACTATATAGCACAGTCTTCACTACAAGGCTCCTTGGGAGAAATTTCTCTCTTACCCTATGTCCAAGCATAGTCATTCTTCTATGGAACATCTGGTTTGCTTTTATCTTAAGTGCACTATAAATAAGCAAAGTGATAATGTTCTCCTGTTTGCATTGGCTGCTGAAAGGTTTAGTTCTAAATTTGTTACACTTTCTGGCAAGTGAATTGAAATTAATAGCATATATTTAATGTTCCAACCTGTCCTAGTTACATCTTGCATCCTTTTTCTCCCTTTACTTTCCATTAAAAATATTTATTCATTGTATAAAAATCACTTTTGCAAGTAGTTTTAAACATTGTATTATGAATTAAGTGAGGTAGTAGATAAGCAGCCTTATAAAGGTTTGAAAATCAGAGAAAAGAGAAGTGCAGATTTTAGTCAAATTTAACAATCTTTCCTTCATAATCAGCTGAGTTTACAAAAAACAATGAATGTCGAGTTTGTTCAAGAAAAGAAATCTAATTGAATAGTTGGCTTCAAATGGTTCTTCGTATATTACAAGTTGGTCATTTAAAAAAATCTGTCAGCAGCAGAGCAAGAGCAGATTGGTACAAATTCAATGTCGTATTTTTTGTTTGTTTATTTTAATTTAGTATAATATTCCTCATAAAGCCTTCACCACATGTGTATCTGGCATATGGACTAGAGGATTTATCTGTGCTTCAGGCCAAGAGAAAAGGAGGAAGAAGACTGCTGTGAAGTTTAGTACAAACAGAAATAATGAAAGTTAAGATGTGAACCAAGGTTAAAATGCAAGATAGAGATACAGCAACAGATATGTTTAAGTATTATGTGCTTCAAAGGCCCTCAGGTATAGAGAAGTATTGTTTAGTATAACCTTGGTTTTCATATATAAAGTTGAATACAAATATATGTAATATCTATCACAATGCTAGACACAGAGCATTTAAAAATGCCATTCTTATTTCCCACTCCTCTTTTTCTTCTTACTCTTGATTAAAAACACAGCTTCTAAATGTATTCTCTAGAGATCTTTAAAATTTACCAATGTCTACCCCATTTGCAAGCAAATTGAAATTAAATCTCACTTGGTGAAGTCTAGGAATCTGCAATTTTAAAGCTTTCAAGGTGATTCTACTTTTTATCTAGTCATGATTTTCCCACATGGAAATATCATCTGGAAAATTGTTCAGCATTTGATAGAAATTTTGAGTCTGAATATCTAGTGGATGAACTTGTAAATCTGAACATACCAGAAAATTTAGGTCAGGATAGAGTTCACAACAGTGGCAGTCATAATTTGAACAGTTGTGGATACTTCCATAATTTGATGGCTATGATGAGTTGATATCACAATGGTCCTTATTAGGGAGAGTTTAGGCACCTTCCCATCCATTTCTTCTCCCTACAGGCTTTTATACCTATCATCTCTCCAAACCAATTCATATGAAAGTCATGTGTGACTTCTTTGCTGTCAGGTTAAATTATTTTCCTCAATTTTTTCAACCTTTCATAATCACTTGACACAATCAATCATTTTTCCCTTTTGTAAGAGTTTCTCCACTTCTGCTTTTGGGGGAACTATACTCCCCTGTTTTTCCTCCTACTTCACTGGCTATTTCTTCTGAGTCACTTTTGCTGGAATGTTATTTTCCTGACCACTCAAACATTGAATGCTCTATGGCTCAGTGCTTTCTTATCTCACTTCTTATTCTAATTTGCTCTGTAGGCTATCTTCATCTAGCTCCATGATCTTAAAAGCCATTTTTATTCTATTCTCAAATTTACATCTTCAACCATGATATTTCCTCTATTTCCAGACTCACATTTCAAACCCATTACTTTCTATCTCCTCTTGAACATTTCAGGGACATGTCACCCCTAATATGTCCCAAACCAAACTTCTTGTCTCTTCCTAACTTGTTTCTTCCTGTTTTAAACAAATGAGCACTTTCTATGATTGTAATGATTACCTCAGATCAAAAAAAAATCTTAGAGCTATTCTGGATTATTTTCTATCTTCTATATCTCACATATCTCACATAGAAAATATCATCAAATCCTATCGTATATATTTCCTAATTAGTTCTGGAAATAGATCACTTTTTACTATCTTCATCTTAGGCCAATAGACCATCATATCTCATTTGAACTAATGCCATAGCCTTCCAACGAGTCTTTTCTTTTCCATTATTAAGTTGCAGCTAGTAATCATTTTAAAATGTATATTCCTTCATGTCTTCTCCCTCACACAGACACAATGCTATAATGGTTTCCCAAACATTTAGAATAACTTTCCTAATGTTTACCACAGAATAGAAGGTCCTACATTACATGATAGGCAAAGCTTTTTCTTGGGCTTCAACTTCTAATGCTTTCCCTATGGTCATGGAACTCCAGGCATTCTGCCCTGCATCTCCTGATTTTTCTAAAATATTTATTCCTATCTTATCGTCTACCATTCTAATTGTCTGAAACACTTGTCTTCATTCACTTCCTTTGGATTACTGCTCAGAAATCACTTTCTCAGTGATTACTTCAGGCCTTTCCTGATCCCATATCATGCTTTATCTTCTTATGCAGCTTAAAGTGTTCTTATGGTACTCTTCTAGATGGTATTTTGTTATATACAAATGTGTATTTGTTTGTTTGTTTCTTCTTTTTCATTTAACCTACCCACTAGAATGGAGGGTCAATAAAATCAGAGATTCTGTCTATTTGATGCATATTTTATGTCCAACATTGGGGACAGTTCTTGGCATATGTCAGCATTCAATACTATTTTATTTGTCAAAAGACTGTATGTCAGAATTACATCTATTTTCTGATTCGTCTGGGGATGGAATAAAGCATTTGTTAGTATCTTATGCTGTCTGTTCTGATCCTCTAGCTGAAGAGATATCACATTGCTATCTCATAGCACAAACTTTTCAGTTAAATGTGCAGTAGGCAGATCCAACATCTTATCTTGGCATTTCTCAAGCTTATTCAACTTTCACTTTAATTTTTGCTCATTGCTTGGCTTCCTAATTGTTATCCTTTTTTAATTTTAAAATTTTTGTTTTATATTTTATTTTTGTGTATCTCAGAAATGTCTTCACCCAATGAAGAAATATTTGTATGTCTATTTGTGTGAGTGTGTATGTTTATCTGTGGCTTGTGTGACTCATATCATATACAACCATGTCCCAATGTTTGAAATCAATGATGTGAAGAATGTAACACTTCAGTTTCTTGGATGCTATTTACATGGATACATTATAGCTCAATTTATGTACTTGAGAGTCACATCTTTACTGGTTAAAAAATCTAATTTTCTTTTTCTAAAGCTCTAAAATAAATTCAAGGTACATTTAATTTTTCAACAAAAATCAAAGCTTTGTGAGACAGTTTTCTGTTTTTTTTTTGTGGATGGGTATGGACTGCCAAATTTTGTTGTAATTTAAATATAAGTTCATGCTGAGAAAATTCAAATGCTTGCCTCTGAACATAACTAACATGGCAAGTTAGATTTAGAAAAGCAATATAAAATATAAATCATGAAGCCAAGTAATCTGAAAAACCTCCTGTACTGTACACATTAGCATTTTGCCATGGTCTAGTCACTTAGGATAAAATTTTATTTATCTATTCATATTTAAAATTAGTAGATAAAGCAGGGTTAGTGTAATTATGCTTTATTTCTCTGTCTATTAATATACAGGCATTTCCTCAGATGCACTGAAAGAATTAAAGAATTTTCCTGGTAGAATATTTCATTAGCCAAACTATGACAAAAATCAAGCCAACAAATCAGTTTCACATCATTCTATTTTTCTTTCATGAGATTATAAAAATAAAAAATGTGAAATGTATTTTCTTTCCAAATTTTCACTCAGAAATCCATTCCCTGGAATATCATGTGCCATGGCTAATATTCTGATGCCATTTTTCTCCCCATAGAAAACAAATTTTAAATTCTAAGTTTATGGTTCTCATTCTATTTTATATCTGTAACCATGCTCAAATTCCATCCTGTCTGCTACTCTTCAATATTCAGTTTATTTCAAATAATTGCTGTAGTATGAAACCTTTTCCAAGTATAATAAGTAATAGATAATTGGTGGTATTAATAATTAGTTTACTTGTTTGAAAAAATTGGTTCAGGTTTAATAAACATCCAAGGAAAATAGAGAAACAAAATAACCTTTCTCTGACAGGATTCCTATTTTTATAGCTTTATGGAGATATAATTGTTATATAAAAACTATATGCACTTAATGGATAGAATCTGATGAGTTTGGCACACATATGCACACACCAAGGATACCATCAACACAATCAAGTTAATAAACATATTCATCACCTCCAAAAGTTTCCTTATATCCATTTGTTCACTCCTCCTACCCAATTGCCCCAAACTCAGAGAATAGAAAGGTGGCTACCAGGGATTGGGTGGGGAGGGTGGTAAAAGGAGATATATTTTGGTTATAAGATGAATACGTTCTGGACAACTAGTAGAAAATATGGTGGCTATAATAAGTAATAATATATTGTATACTTAAATTTTGCTAAAGCTTAAATTTCTCACCACACACACACACACACACACACACAAAAGGTAAACTATAAGATGATGTATATATATTATATATTAATTAGCTTGATTATGGTAGCAATTTCACAATGTATGTGTATATCCAAACATCATATTGTACATCTAAATTATGCATAATTTTTGTCAATTTTACCTTAATAAAGCTGAAAAATGTTTAAGAAGGTAGATCTCATGTTAAGTGTTCCTACCACACTATTCCTACATTTGTTATACATGTCTATGTCTAAATTTTAATTTTGCTAACCTAGACAAGTTGATATCTCAAGTCTACTTTTGCTTATCACATCTTTGTTTCTCTAAGTCTCTGAAAATCCATAGAACAATTTAGAAATGCAAGTGACTCTAAAATCACTTCTCTAAACCTACTTGTTTTGCAGATGTAGAAACAGTGGTGTTTTATTTAACTGCTCATGCGTGAGCAAAGTATTAAGGACCAAGCTAGAATTCAGGCTGATATATGTCCATTTTGATTCCATGTAAATACCTTGTAGAGAATGAAGCCTGTTATATTCCCAGACAGTTTATTCCATCAGCGAGCAATTCTATGCACTAAAATGGTCCTATGGTAAACTCAAGTATGTCTTTAGTTTTAACTTATTTGTCTTAGTCTTATCCAGGGGGAACATAACATTTTTATTGCCACATTTGCATTATAATCCTTCAAACATTTAAATAACTTTCTTGTGTCTAATTGCATTCTTCTCTTCTTCAAAGCACACGCATACATACTTTCAACTGCTTCTCACAAAATAATCTTTCACTAAGGCCCTACCACTTTTCCATATCATCCCTAAATCAATGCACCTAAAACTGAACACAGTACTCTGACTTGAAATTAATAAACATTAGTCTTCCTAACCTGAATTAAGGTATTTGGTATTTACTTAGTGCTACTCACAACATGATGCTCAATCTTTCCTAGTTTCAACATTAATGTAATCTGTTTCTGTATTTGTGATGTGTAACTCTCTTTTACCTCTCTTTCTCCTTCCCTCTCTCCTTCTTCCTCATTGATTGTAGGTTCTGGAATTCTGATCACTATAAAGAACTATGGAGGGTTGAGGATTCTACACTGCTTAAAGCTAACACGTTAGCCTGCCACAGTTTCACAGATGCTGTCAGAACATGGATCAGAGACAAAGAAAGCATTTATTACTCATAGAAAAAGAATATCAGTAGCCAGAATATCAGTATCTACATTGGCTCACAGAGTACCAATTCTCATAGGGTTTTGCAAAGAGGTTTGTGGTGATGTCTGTATACATAGTGGGTTTTAGTACCGAAGATAAATCTTGAGTTTAGGAAACCTGGAGCTTCTAAAATGGGCAGTAAACCTGTCTGTTATACCACTGGAGATATTATCTTTATTATTATAGGCAGTAAAAATAAATAAATAAACAAAAAGAAAACAAAACCAAAAAATCACACAAAAACTGCCCTCTGCTCTGGGAAAAGGCACTACCTTTATCTGCCAAAGATAAAATTGTTCGCTAAGCAAATATCTTTGAAAATATAGTCTGGAACAAAGCAAGTTAGTACCTTTGCTCATAATATACACAGAAGTGTTCTAAACCTAACAAATATTTTAAAATATTGTGGTATTATTATTTCTATAGGTTGCTTCGTGTGATCAAATTTGGAAAATTTCAGCATATATTTCTTCAAATATATTTTTCTGTCACAGTTTTTTTCTTTTTGCTACTTTAGAGACTGAAATTACATGTGTTAAACTGTCCCATGAATTATTAAAGCTCTTTGACCTTTTCTTTTTCTTTTCCTTTCTGTGCTTCAGTTATGGATGAAGAAATTGGAATTCACAATATGCTCTTAATCTCTCTAATATGATTTTTTCATTTTAAATATTTTCTTTTTCAGCATTAAGATTTCTATTTGATTCCTTCTTATGCTGTCCTAACTTTCCATGGAATTCTCCATTTTTTTATTCCACCATTTGTTACTGTTCTCAGTCTTAAAAATATTTTATAATTATTTTACAGTCTTTGTCTCCTTATTTAAACACCTGTTCAATTTGTGGGTGTCTTTTCTTAGACTGATTTTTTTCTTTTGATTCTGGACTACATTTTATAATTTTTCTCATCTCTAGTAATTTTTAACTGTATGCTGGATGATATGTTTTAATATGACACTGCAGACCTTGTAATCTTCCTCTGAAGATTCTTGATGTTTGTGGTAATGGGCAGTTAAATAATTGAAAGATTACTTTGAATTTGTGTATCCTTGGTTTTATATTTAGTAGTTGGAATCTACTTAGGTTCTATAGCTCCAGTCGTAAAAAAAATATCTTAGCATATAATGTGTAGCTCTCTTGAAATATCAATGGAAAATTCAAGGCATTAATAAATACCTCTATATCAAGACTCAAACTCCAAACTCCATTGGGAAGTCACTGAAATCTCTGCTAAGGACTTTCAGCTTTTCAGACTTAATTTTCTTCCTCAGTCCTTTGGTAACTTGCTTACAGTTCTGATGTCAACACATAATCTAAGGGAATTTATATGTAGAATTTGTGACTTATCCATCTTGGCTCTCGCGGGCATATCCACATAACCCCTTCATTTTTCAGTTTTTCTTAATGCCCCATATTCTTCAGGTGAATAAAATTTTGCCTTTCTGCTTGTGGTCTGCCCAATAAGAACTAAGAGGTAGCCCCAGAAGAAAAGCTACGTAAATGAACATGTCACCCAATATAAACCCTTTCTTTCAAGGGTAAAAGTCTTTCTAAGATTTGCCTGTCTTTGGTCATGCTTCAGTACTTTTAAATATGATTTTTTAAATTTGCCTAAGGGTTGGTAATATTTTCTGCATGAGGATTAATTTGAAACAAACTACTCGGCCATTACGGGAACTAGCTATGGAATTACTAGCTGTGTGATTGCTGGGAAGTTTCTTTTAAAAATACGTGCCCTTTTTTCATCTGGAAATTAAGAATGTTAAGAGTATATGCTTCCTAAAGATATCATGACAATCAAATGTGAACTAATGTAAAGTGTTGCAAAGGAAATTTGGTACATTGTGAGCATGCACACACTATACTATTATATTTACCACAGGAACATCTTTCAAGAAAGCTCTTAAGACCATTATTTCTTAGGCTAACAATAAAAGAAAACAAACTTATTTTTATTGATTTGAGGATTAGTTTGTTGACTGGAAACTTTATAAAATTCTACTCTATTTTTATATGATAAAGGGAATTATTCAATTCCTGTCACTAAAATGTTATTTTAAATGAGGTGGATAATAGAGAGAATTACCACTCAGGAGCTTTCTTTAATATTGCTTTTCCCTGAAGAATAATAAAAGTTATGCACACCAAGTTTGCATCTATTTAAGTAGGTATCCGCATATCAAACTGCTATAATTTTTATGTGTCCTTTCTTGAGATGAAAAGCAAGAAATACTTCCATGGAATATTATATATACATTCTTTGGCTCTATTTTGGTGAAACTTTCTTTACAAAATAAGTAAATAATAACTGAATAAACATCTATATATATTTTAGTTAGCACTCGACACCACTCTTATGTACGTACATATACAGAGAAACACAAAGAAAACACACACACACACACACACACACGATACTCTTGTGTATTTGTGTATTTGAAAGCCTTTTATATTGGAGTTGTAGAAAATACTAACTGGGTACAAATAAATTGTTGAGTTTGGTCTTATTGGGTAGAGTTTGTCTTCTTCTCTTTTAGCTTATCTTCTAATTGCTCTCTATTTGCTCTCAAGAAATGTTGAACCAGACTAAAATGTGTCAGGGCCCATATAGTAATAATATAAATATTTATTTAACTGTGTTTATTATCAATTCTTTTAAAATATAGCAACTTTAAAATTTAAACTTTTTTGAACTTTAAGTAGATTTGTTATTTGTACAGAGGATCTTAAAGAACATCACCAAATATGGTTTGAAATCTCTATAACTGCCACATAATTATTTTCTTCTTATAAAAAAGATGGGATTAACAAATTATCACTCATATTCAGAAAAGGTAAGCCAATTTCACCAAGCCCTTTTCTGGGGAAAAAAAAAAGACTTCACACGTTCACTGAGGAAGAAAGAGAAATATGTAGATAATTTCTTGCTTAAAGTTCCTTTGCTCAATGATATTCTCTACTTATACTTCTTATTGTATGCTTATATTGATAGATTAAGGAGAACCTAATCCTTCTGTATATGAAATATATAATGCATTGTAATTATATTTTACCATAGCCTTACAAATATACATACTGATTACTAGAAATATAGCTGGGATTTACCTACATGGCTATAAATCTCAGGTTAGACAAAAGTGTGGCCTGGATCTTTCCCCAGTTTATTCCCCTACCTACCATCCCATTTTTTCCCCCTCCTAATCACTGTGTGAATATTTATTGAGGCTCAAGAAACAGAAAGAATTAAAAATTCTCCACTACAGGGGTAATTTTTAAGTAAAGCAATTTCAGGATATATTTTGGAAATATTAATTGATAAAGAAAATATATATTAAGCCTATTAACCTGCATTGTGCTGAGAGTTTCATCAGTGGGACTAAATGAAAATAATAATAATAGACAATTATATGAAGATATATACATGAAAGCTGGAGAAAGATTGATGTCTACAGGTTTGGCAAACTAAAAACATATACTAATTGACTTGTTCTCTTATTTATAATCCAAATGTTTAAGATTCACTAGAATAGTCGGGTCCCTTTTGCCTGACTTTTACATACCAAACACATTTTAATAGGTAGATAATTTCTTCTAAACAAAACATTAATTAAAATATCTTAAATTGCATTGTTATATGTAAAATACATTTTTAATTCACTTTATCAAACATCATTCTTATGTCTAAAATCCAGGTTCTTTTATTTGTTTACTTGTTTCTAATTCAACACTTTCTTGTCCTAAATTATATGAGCTAAAGGAGGAGTTTCAGTTCAAAGTTATATGTAATGGTTTAAGAATAGATTTGTGAGATGCTGTTGCATATTTTTACTGATGCATAATAGATGTACATAGTTTGGGGTTACACATGATATCTTAATATATTCATATAATTTATAAAGATAAAATCAGTGTACTTAGGATATCAGTCATCTCAAATATTTGTATTTTCTTTATGTTAGAAATATTTAAATTATTCTCTTCTAGAGCTACTTTGAAGTGTACAATAGATTAAAGTATCATCACCCTGCTAATCTATCCAACATTGGGTCTTATTTCTTCTATTAAACTATATATTTGAATCCCTACTCAACTTCTTTTTACCTTCCCTCCCCTTTGCCTTTCCTGCCCTCTGATGACCACCAATATACTTTCTTTATCCTTGAGATCCACTTTTTTAGCTCCCACATACATGAGAAGTGAGAACTATGTTCCTTCAAAGGACAAGATTTCATTCTTTTTATGACTGAATAATATTCCATAGTGTATATGTATCATATTTTTTAATCAAGTCGTTCGCTAATGGGTACTTAGTTTGATTCCTTATTTTGGCTCTTGTAAATAGTGCTGCAATGAACATGAGAGTGTAGATATTTGTTTGATATTTTGATTTTCTTTCTTTCCCCATAGTGGAATTTCTGGATCACATGGCAGTTTCTTTTTTATTTTTTTTGAGGACCCTCCATACTGTTCTCCATAATGGCTATACTAATTTATACTCCCACCCACAGTGTACAGTGTACAAGCATTCCCCTCTCTCCACATCTTTGCCAGCACCCATTATTGTTGCTTTTTTAGATAAAAGCCATTTTAACTGCATTTACATTTTAAGTGAATGTTTTGTTTTAATTTTTACCTTTTCTATAGATGACATTCTACTTTTATGTTATATAACTTTTTCATCCAAACCATTTCATTTCTTGTTCAGAATAGACTGCAGTCTTTAATACATTCCATAAGTTGTTTGTAATCTATTTATTGTTCTTCAAACATACTCGGTACACTGACTCTTCGTTGTCTTCATTCAATTCCACCAATCTATAAAATAACCTTATTTTTTTTATTTTGGCATATTAAGGGGGTACAAATTTTAAGGTTTCAATTTAAAATAACCTTATTGATTTGTTATATACCTAAAAATTCTATTAATTCCTGAAAACCTAAGCCAAATTTTATTTTCCATAAAATATTTCCCTGGGATCTGTTGTCCTTCCCCAATTTTAATAAATTATTTTATCTTTTTATAATTATCCTTTTTTAGAATATATTTAATTGCCTGTTACCTTGTAGTGAGACTGAGGCAGACTAAAATGATTCCAGTCCAGGAATGCCTGGACAATCTCCAAAAGTTACGAGAGAGAAAAAACAGATTCTTCCCTCATGTCATCCTATAACACCTTGATTTTAGACTTCTAGCAGCCAAAACTATAAGAGAATACATTTTTGTTCAATTAAGCTACAAAGTCTGTGATAATTTGTTAAGGCAGCCCCAGGAAACAAATCCACACCCTCATTAACAGGTTAGTTCCTGAAGTATAAATTATATCTTTAGTTGTTTCTTTTCTGCTTAATGTGTTTTGTTTCTAACTTAATGTGTTAAGTATATGTTGTATATTTCTTAAGATGTATAGTTTTTTAATAAAACTTCTTTTTTCTATAATGGTCTATGGTTATTTGTAATCAATCTTATTTCAGATAGCATTTAAAACAAGTTTATTTCTAGGCATTCAAATGAAGAATGCACATTATGAATAAGAATATCTTCTTTGGCCTACTGTAATATTTTTCACTCATTTTTGAATGGCAATATAACATCATTTGTATCATTTACATTAGGTCATAATGAGAAGTTCTCAATATTGTTTTTCCTTGAATTTATCATAATCCTCCTCTGTGAAACTCAAATTAGTCATTAATATATAGTTTTTAATATATAAGAAATATTAGTGTAGTGGAATTCTCTTAAAGGACATTTAAATATTTTATTAAATTATTGATGGGCTTGAGAATTCCCATGTTTGACTCCCATGTTTCAAAAAATGACAGAGAAAACTTTGAAATAACATGTCTTTATTCATTAGTGTTGAAAAACTGAAGTTGATAAATAATATTTTGTTTAATATGAGAAGATATTAAAATTACATTATAGCTATCATTCTAAGAATTTTATCCAACAGTTCTCACAGACTTTTCTGTCATTCATTTCCTAAAATTGTTTTCTCCATAGATGCTGGCCTATTGCCATGCTTTCTTTCAGACTATTCCCTCAAAAATTTCCTCCACCATTAGCTTCTATAACTTTAAATCTTATTTCACAGAATCATAATTTTGCTTTTGTAAGAAATTTGTTTCCTTTCAGATGTTCAGGAGAAGAAATCCTATAATGCTAAGTATTATATCACTATCTTTTTTGAGTGAAGTTATCTCCCATGAAAAATTTCCTGATTTCTTCATTGAACTGACATCAGTCTTTCTTAGGATAGTTACATAATTTTTGGTTCTTTTCTTATCCATGTCCTACTTAAGCACAGTCATTTGTTTCTGTGTCTCAGTTTACCTCTGTTCTCCTAAACCTACCAACCCAAATAACTATAGCTCCTTCAAATGATGACGTTTAATTCAATGGCAAACTATTTGAAATGCAGCAAGACAGAGATGACACCTATATATTACTGAATTGATTGGGCAACATCCCAAGTTGATGAATGTCACTCAGTACGCTATGGCTTAGCTATAAAAATTTCTTTAGTCTGAAACAAATATCTCTGACTTAATATTCCAAACGAGATACAGTGCTGCAGGCCATTTGGAAAGTTCATTTTATAGGGGAAAGAACAAAATATATATTAATAACTGGTAGAATTAAAGCATTTATTACCATTAATTTTCATGCATACCATGTAAATTCTATTACTTATACCCCTTTCAGTTTGCATAATTACAAAATTTAGGACATATTTCATAAAATATGTCATTTTATAAAATGACAAACAAAATATGACATTTATCACCGGTTTACAGTGATTTTGAAATTACATTAATATAATTAATTAGGAGTAATTTGCTAGTATTGTTTCATATATTTCATTAAAAATAGATATTATCCTGAATGGAGATGGAGCCCATTCTTCTAAGTGATGTATTATAAGAATGGGAAAAAAAAGCACCACCTCTATTCACCATTAAATTGGTACTAATTGTTGAACACTTATGTGCACATATGGAAGTAACATTCATCAGGTGTTGGGCAGGTGGCGGGGGGGAAGAGGGGATGGGTAAACTCACACCTAACTGGGGCAGTGTGTACTGTCCAGGGGTTGGTCACGCTTGGAGCTCTGACTCGGCAGTGCTAAGGCAATATATGTAACCAAAACATTTGTACCCCTGTCATATTCTGAAATTTAAAAAAATTAAAAACTAGATATTTTCAAAATATTTGTAAAGTTAAAAATCTAAGAAAAACATAATTTGAAAGTTATAAGCACCTAGGAAATAAACAAAGAGAGACTGCTGACAAATCCTAGGTAGTCTGTAAAAAAAGTGGAACAATAATAAAGGGTAACAAGCTGACAATTTGACTTTAAAGTTTTCCTATTACACAAAACCCAATTAAAACTCTCTTTCCCACCTTTGACAAAATGATTTTTATTTACTTTAAATTGATGTACACTGCATGTAACCCCCGTTTAGAGCTTATCCTCCAATGCAGAAACTTTGCCCCACAGAGTACCACATTTATGTGCTCCTTTTTCCTCCTAAAAAAGTTGCACAACAGATCAATAGCAGTTGCTAGCTGCTATGGCCTAGAGACTTTATATTTGACCATAATGTAGATCTGTAATAAAACTTTAAAATTCTAGATGTAGAAAGATTACACGGATGATGACCAGCAATCTCAAAATATTTAAGAAGTATATTAAATTGCTACAAAATGTCTTATTTGCAGCCTTTTTTGGCACTGAATTTGCAACTTTGCATTCTGGAGAATACTTCAATTTCAGCTAAGCTAAAGCACAATTTGTACATATTCCAAAGATGATAATTAACGTTATTACAGTGATAACCTGCAACATATTTGCAGACTTCCTAGGCAGCAATAATAACCAGCTCATCATCTTTTAATTAAAATGTTAGTCATTTTGTTTTCTAAAATTAAAATTGTGATCCCTTTATTGTCAATGGAATGGTATACTCACTGTATTAAACAATTTACTTTAGTTTTCATTTGACAATAGAACATTTTTTTTGTCTTATGTGACCCATATTATCAAACTAAATTTAAAATAAAGTCATAAAGCCTGTTGTATTTAGTATAACAGTGATATTTTTTAAGGCTATAACTGGCTTTGTAATACAATCGTGCCTATTATAATACTATATTTGCTTTATAAACTGAGTAAATGCAGATACTACTTCTTTGTAAATTTTAAATAAAAGGATTTCTAAAATAATGTAATTGAATCAAGATAATAGTCTAAGTGAACAACTTTGTTGTATTTATGCTTATAGATTTTTTATCTCCTTATTATCATTTCTAAGTTGACAAATTAGATTTATAAATATTTAAGAGATGCCTGAAGACGAATAGATGCTCAAGTACTTTTACAGATGAGGAAAAAATTGCTGGACCAGGATTAATAAACCCAGGAGTTGCTTATAGTATATAAAATAGAGAAAATCAGAAGTAATTTGCAAACTACAGAGTTTGATTTTTAAAAATATAGCATTTACAGATTTTTCTTGCTTCCATGACAAAATTTCTTGAAAAGTAGAGAGTTTCATATTGTTTTTCATCAAATCCTCTCATTCTCATTCAAACCAAATGTGCAATTGCACTTGCTCCTTATTTTCTCTTTAACAATTGAAGCAGTAAAAATTTAAAACACTTTAATTCAGAAACTAACCACCATTAAATTTACTCCTCTTATTTCCATTTTAAAACCACAATATTCTTTTTTTGATTAATTAATACATTAAAAACATTTGAATAGAAAATAATAGACTGAAAAGAAAATGTCAACTTAGGCAACCCATAATATTCCTTTATATTTAATACACCATGGCTTACTCAATCATTGAAGTGGAGAGTTATTGCATCTCAATTGTGTTCCATTATGTGAATTGAATGAAGTCACATTAGCTTTTGACTTGTTTCTTTAACAGCAAAATAAAGATCTTGATTTAAATAAGTAATTAATGCAATACTTTATATTTACACTTTGATATAGAATAATATGTTTTTGATATTCTATATTGTAAGTAATCATTTAAACAAACAAAAAGTATCAAGAAATATGCCTGACACCAATTCATTCTGAACAAAAGAGATGCTTTGATTTCTACCTGTTTTTATGCTTTTTCTACACAGAAGAAAGTGATGGTCTGAGATGGTAGAACTGCAAAATAGAAGGATTTCTGATGCCTTAGTCACAGTTTGAAGAGAGTGGTGTTGGTGAGTGAATAATTTCATTTTACATATATGTGTATATATAATACATCTATAATGATGCATGTGTGGATATTTATGCTTGCATTTGTGGGATATATACCCACACATATATATCCACATATATGTATGTAGTATAGGTACTGTTATACTCTAGAAGTTCAATTTGCAACAACAGCAACAACACCAAAAGCTATAACTGATGTTCTAACATCAGCTTTGTTTCATATTTGTTTAGATTTTTGCCTTTTTATGACTTGGAGGCTATGATGGACTGAATTTTTTTTCTCCTCCAAATTCATATGTTAAGCCTTAACCACTACTGTGACTACTTTTTTAGAGATAGAGCTTATAAAAAGTTGATAAAAGTCAAATGAAGTCATCATGGTGGATCCCTAAACCGAATGGGCTGGTACTCTTATGAAAGAATATTAAAATCCATCAGAGTCCTCAGTTTCTCCACCATATGAAGGCACAGTGAAAAGGTGTCCATCTTCAATCCTGGAAGACAGCCTGCAAGGAAGTGAATTGGCTGGGACATTGATCCTAGACATCCTAGCCTCCTGAACTGTGAGAAATGAATCTCTGTTGTTTAAACCACCAGTGCTATGGTATTCAGTTATGGCAACTAGATCAGACTAAGACAGAGGGCTTTTACACATCTCTTCCAATCCTGAGAAACTTTGAATTATATTTCTAATTTCAAATCAATGGTCCCTTAGATAATCGTTAAAAATATTTGTTATAGACTGCTGTATCAGTCACAAAGAACCACTCTTCCTGGTATTTAAGCTCCTATGAGACATCAGAGAATGCAATTCAAGCAGAAGATTGAATAGCACATGCACACCAGGACTTATCTTCTTGGAACACTCCATCTCGTAAGCCAACCACCATGCTAGAAAGAATATCAAACTGGACTTTTAAATGATGAGAGGCTGCATGACCAGGGAACCTGAATAACAGGTGATGTACTGGAAATTAACAGAACCGGCTGCACTCCTAGCTGAGTGCAACCAAATGAGTGAGTTTAGCTATACCATGTAGAACAAAATAATCAACCAATCAAGTATAGATAATCCACAGAATAGATATAAATAACCAGTTGTTTAGACCACTAGGTTTGGGTTACACAAAAACCAAGAACTAACAAAAAAAAAAAATTTAAATAAAATACAAAAGAAACAATTTTCTTTCTTCCTATTAATGAATGCTCTATATCAGGCGTCCTCAAACTATGGTCCGTGGGTCACATGCAGGCTGCCGAGCACATTTACCTGGCCCTCTGGGTGTTTTGCCGCTGCTGGCTGTCCTGATTAGCAGCCTCCTCGTCCCGGGCCCATAGTGCGCACTCTCCAATGGTCTGAGGGATGGTGAACTGACCCTCTGTTTAAAAATGTGAGGACCCCTGCTCTATATTCTAATGATAATATACTGTCAAAAGCATTCATTTTACATATTCTGTAGAGTAGTGCTGCTCAACAGTGAGAGAAAAACTAGAGGTTCTCCACTGGAGAAAGCTGACATCTAATGGTTAATAGAAAATCAATGGCTTAAGATAAACACAAAATATACCAAACAATCCCACAAGGCCCCATGTTACCTGTAAGCATGTCCTTGTAAACTGGTTGAGACTGTTTGTAACAGCTTTTGCTGTCCTATAGTACCCTTTAGCTCATTTTACTACTAGAAGCCCCACCTAGAGAAAGATTAAAATAACATGAGTCACATAAAACCACATGGTGAATATATTGCTCATGCTCAATATATTTAGCATGTGTATGTATATACAGTGATGTAGAGAGACTCCACATCATTCTCTAAAAACAGTTTAAGACACCACAACATGCAGGCAGTGCTGATTTTACTCCTGTGAAGAGTCCTATGCTGCCCAGGAGTGAACACCCTGTCTAAGTGTTAGCTAATAAATTCTTTTAACTCTCAAAGCTTGACTTAGTAGAGTCCTTCTTTGTTCTTTTAGCACATCTCAGTTTAGAGGGCATCTTTTTATACTATCCCAGGTTTTTCCCATCATAAATAGAAATTTCTGTGATAATGAAAATGATTTTTGAGGAGGGGGAGGCAAGATGGCATACTAAAGACGTCAGTCACCAGGTCATCTCCAAAGAAGGAAACGTTTTTAGATGACAACAACATAGCCCAGGTGTAATTCCGAGGGAACATTTTCAGAACCTACTGGAGAGTCCATGGGAAGAAATTGCAGAGCAGAACAAGAGAAGCAAGATTTTGACAGAGATCAATCCCCAAGGAATTTGGAGGCCTGTGGAAAGGGTAGGTGGGGGTGTTTATTTTTCCTCTCCTCATACCTCTGCCAGATTGCAGACTCCCAAATTGTTGAAGAGCTTTTATACCCTCACGAGCTCCAAAGCTGCTACTGCTAGTGAACTGGGAGCTTCTTGAGAATAAAGCACTGGGCTTCCAGCCCCCCTTGGGGTTGCTCCCCCTCACCACACACCCAAGCTGAGGCAGTGGGTGTCATACTGCTTTTCCACCAATCGTGTGCCTTAGTCTTGCCCAGGTAGTTTTGGCCCTTAGTTTTCTTGTCACTAGTACCCACACAAACATTTCCCAACACCTTCCCAGACTGTGGTGGCCACAGGGGGTCAGTAGGTCCCAGGGAAACTGTGTAATCCCAGAACTTGGACATTTAGGGTAGGCTGCCTTCAGGGAAGAGGTGAGACTAGTAAGCTGGGCATGGGGCTGGGCTTTGGGTCAAAGGGGACCAGAATGTCAGCTCTCCTCCATTCAGACTCTCCTCAACCTCCTCCCTTACAGCTGCTGATGGCAATCCCCGTGCACATTGGCACAGGAGCCCCGAGAGACAACTGAGCTGGGGCTCTTAGGAGTGGCTGTTTCACATTTGTTGGCATGCCCTCTACACCCAGGCTTCCACAGAATTAAGCCAGATTGTGCATCCCTTGGGCAACATGGAACCAGCACACTTCTCCCTGGCATAGTCAGGTATTGAACTTGGGATAGCAGAGGGCAGGCATGCAGGCTGGATCCCATACTCCTAGGACTTAATGTTGTTCTTCAAGGGCATGGAGTAGAGATTAGTGGACTAATCCTTGGACGTGAGGTAACCCATGTGAGTAGAATTAAAACAAAAATGAGGTATCAGTCCAAGCCACAATGCATTCATAGATTGCCCACCCCCACTGGAAAGTCACTCATTGACTCGAGCAGGATCCTGGCCAGGAGAGCTCCTAGCCTGAAGTGCCATTGCTGGTGAACTCAGCTAGTTTGGGCTGCTGCTTGTACCCACATTCCAGAAGGAGGTCCTCAGGGAAGGGGAAGAAAGAGAAGAGTAAAACCCACTCCCATCTTCCATACTGTGAATGCCAGACTACCCCTCCCCCATGAGCAGACTTTTCGGCTTGATGGGCTGCTTAAGCCCTTCCCTGGTGGCTTTCCATAGCAGTATGGCAAGCCAAAAAGTCTGCTTTATTACATTAAAATATATTGGTCTACCTTGCCCTTTGAGTGGATTCCTTATCTATTGTGATATTATGACATTATAGTCATAACATTTGGAAAATATTGGCTCACTGATAAGGAAAAGCCAAATATTGACATATTTGTTCATGTAATATCAAGGAATACATTTATCACCAATTTCATCAACAAAAACCTTAAGTTTTAGGAATTTGGCAAGATTTTGATGGTAGGTACACATTTTACAAAATTCTAATATTTGGTTGAAAGCTCAACTTCTATCATCGACAACAAATAGAATGAGCCTTCCATATCCTTGGGTCTCACACTTGGTTGATTCAACCTAATAACCCAAAAATACTTAAAAAAATAAAAAATAAATATAGTACACATAAGGTAATAATACAGTATAACAACTGTTTACATGGCATTACATTGTATTGAGTAAAATCTATAATTATTGTAGAGATATACTATAAAGGAGAATATGAGTAGGTTGTGTGCAAATATTAGGCTACTTTATATGAGGGACTTGAACATCCATGGATTTTAGTATCTTCTGGGGATCCTAGAACCATTACACCAGGGATATAGAGGGAGGACTGACTTCCTGACTTTCTGAAACAGTAAGATGTTTCAGATGTGTCAGGAATATCTCATATTCTTCCTATTCCAATAACAGAATTATTAATTTTTATTAGACCCTCCATTTTCTTGATGTCACTGGTATCTTGTTGCTTTTAGAGAATTTCAGAGAGCAGAGCTAAGAATTGGGCGGGGGGGGGTGGTATATAAAGAGAGTGAAAGAGTTATTTCAATATCAGGCTAATATTATAGGAGTCTTCTATTTCTCTTGCATTCCATGTTTATATTTCCCTCCCATAACAATAAAAACTTTGTTTCCTAACATTTTGTTTTATTTTATAGTATTTAGGGGATAGCAAACAGTATTTCCTGGGAATGAACTGGTATTTTATTCTAAAGGCTAGAGGCTTTATGAGCAATATAAGCCATTTAAAGTTCAGTTCTCAGTGCTTCTGAAATGTATTCACTTAGAAACTCTAATACCCACTGAGCTCAGTGTCAAATCCTGATAAAGGCAATATGGAACAGAGTTTGCGTTTAGACTCTCTACAGGAAACTTACTTGTAAAAGGATGTAAATATCTCTTCAGGGGACTACCATAAATGTGAATTTGTGAAGATGATGCTAAAATATGACTAGTAATCCATTCTGAAAGCACAAACCATTCCACTGTAAAACTATAATAACATTTACTCAAATATTTATTCAAGGAATCACAGGGCTGCATGGAACCCTGAGAGGCTGTCGAGTCCATTTTCCGGCTTTCAGGCAAGATCACATTTAAACTAACTTAGAAGATGAAAATCTCTTCCCTTGTAAAGACCTTCCTTGGCTAACCTATTTTCATATTTAACATTCTTAACTGTCAGGAAATCCTATAGCTTATACCTCCATGCTACAGTATAATTTCCTTTCTCTTTTTCCATTCTAAGTAATGAAAGAAAATAGCTTGTGATTATCTATTGAATAATATCCTTTTATATACTAGAAATCTTATTATATGACTCAGCTTTATTTCCTTTTATATTTTTATTTTTTAGTTAGGATCTTTCTTTATGGACTTATTTTGCTTTTTCTACTTATAATCCTTCTTATTCTGCTGAAATCTCCTCAAATTTTGCTTAACCGTCAAACAATTTGAGCATTATTCCAAACAGAACAATGTAGTCAATATGCAGCTGAGTTTGATGTAAGTACTTACCTCTTGTCTGCTATGTTTTTAAAGTTATTCTGCATTTCCGATTCAATAGGTTATTTTTCTCTAATAGGTACCAAAGGGTTTTTTTGTTTGTTTGTTTGTTTTTTCCTATTCAGTGACACATAAATATCTAAGCCAATTCTCATTGTAAGCCACTTATTTAGTGCAGAAGCACTAGGGCTTCTAGGATGGTTCTGTTGTTGTGCATGAAATTGCCAAAATGATCCCTTATACAAAAGTCTTTCATTCTCTGAATTACCGAGTAACAATAAGACTGTAGTGATAACCACTGTTTATTGAGGACTTAATATGTGCCAACTGCTGTGGTAAGCACATTATAAGAAGCATCACATTTAATACTTACAACAATAATTACACTAAATCCTATCGCCAGTTTTATTTAAAAGAAAGGAGAGGCCGGGCGCTGTGGCTCACGCCTGTAATCCTAGCTCTTGGGAGGCCGAGGCGGGCGGATTGCTCAAGGTCAGGAGTTCAAAACCAGCCTGAGCAAGAGCGAGACCCCGTCTCTACTATAAATAGAAAGAAATTAATTGGCCAACTGATATATATATAAAAAATTAGCCGGGCATGGTGGCGCATGCCTGTAGTCCCAGCTACTCGGGAGGCTGAGGCAGAAGGATCACTCAAGCCCAGGAGTTTGAGGTTGCTGTGAGCTAGGCTGACGCCACGGCACTCACTCTAGCCTGGGCAACAAAGCGAGACTCTGTCTCAAAAAAAAAAAAAAAAAAAAAAAAAAAGAAAGGAGAGATAGAAACTTAGAGAAATGATTAACTCAGTGAAAGTGTTACTTGAATACAGATCAATCTAATTCTGAAATCTGTGCTTTCAACAATTACACAAACTTCTTGAGAATTTAGTTGGGTTCTTAATCTTCATACATTATCTTAATGATAAGACCTAATGCTATGTAGAACAAGCCTAAGAAAACAGGACAGTCCTGTTTAAGCTACATTACAAACTCATGGTAATCTGTGTCAAAGGATGACTCGGAGGCAGTTACACAACTACCAACTGTAATTTTCAAGCTACCAATTTCTAAACTGGTACCATTGACCTGAACAAGTTCCTTTATGTAACTTAGAATAACATGGAAAGTTTTATTGGTAGAAGACATTGCAGAATAAGAATGGAAGAGAGTATGGAATTAATCAAGGACAGAAGTGTAACTTTAAAGGCTGCAGACACTCCAGGAGGGTAGATTTCAGTTTAGCAGGGAGAAGTAGGATGACTTGTGTTATCCAGTCAATGGTAGCCAGTTTTAGAAAAAGACTGAAATGTGATACAGTCCCGGCCCCCAGGTTGAATAGTTGCCATTGCAGGACTGACATAATACTAAGGTACACAATGCAGCATAGATATGACATTTTTTTATTTTTTCATCTGGTTGAGGATCTAACATCAGTGTGAGTTACATGAGGCAGAACAGAGAGTCATTACAATGGTAGCAAGTGATAAGCTTCTCCTAGTAGCACTGAAAGCATAGGATAGAGAATCAGAACATACACACTGTCTACCACTGGTCACCTTAGTGCCATCATTTTGTAGGTAACTAATTATAATTAACAAAGAGGTCTCGAGATTATGATTTCTTAGTAAAAATCCATAGAGTTTAGTTTCACATAAATAAGTACTGGAAGATATAATTATGCTATATTTCTATTATTTCTTATTTCTAAACAAGTTGAATAATCCAGAAAAAATGATTGTATTTAGAATTATATTAAATAGCACATCAGAACAGAGAAGGACATTAAAACAATCTAGTCAAGGTTTAGAAAATGGATTGACAGTAAACACTTATAGCTTTAAGGATGAATACTTAATTCTGCCATTGGAGTGCAAAAACAGTCATAGATAATATGTAAACAAAGGGGCATGGCTGTGTTCTAATAAAACTTAATTATGAAAATAAGTGACAGGCCATATTGGGCCTATGACAAAAAGTAGTTTCTGACCTTTGATCTTGTCTAACTCTGTCTCTTTTGGATTAGAAAAATGAGCCCTAGTGTGATCAACAAATATCAAATAGCTAAAATGTTTAGACAAGAATAGAATCTAAGTCTTCAGAATCCTAGATTGATATACTGACCTTATCTCTTATATTATATAAATTAAAGATAACACCTATGTTTTACAGGGACAATTATAAATATTATTGTTTAAAATAATAATTCTAATAAATAATTATTTTTTGGCATTTTCCAACTTTATTGAAGTATAATTGACAAATAAAAATTGCATGTATTTAAGTTGTACATCATGGTGTTTAGATATATGTGTATATTATGATGTGATTACTATAGTCAAGCTAACTAACCTATCTGTCATCTCACACAGTTATCTTCTTGTGTGTGTGATCACAACATTTGAAATCTACTCTTTTAGTAACTTTCAAGCACACAATACATTTTTATTAGTTACAGACACTATGCTGTACATTAGGTCTCTGTTACTTATTAATCTAACACTCTACACTCCCTAGTAACTACTATTCTATATTCTACACTGTTACTCTGTTACTGTGAATTGACTTTTTTAAGGTTGTACACATAAGTGAGATTATGCAGTATTTTTATTTCTGTATCTAGCTTATTTACCTTAGCATAATGTCCTCCAGAGACTAATACATTCATTCATACATTCATGCTGTTGCCAGTGGCAGGATTCTTTTCTTTTTTAAAACTGGATACACACATATACCTATAACTTTATTTATACTGCTAATTTCACTGTAACTCAACAGAAACCTTGGGAAATACAATTATAAATTTGGTGGTAATTTTCCCTTTTGGAACTTATATTGTAATGGGAACAAAACATACAATTAATACAAGGAAGATCACTTTTAAGAGCATAACAATGATGGATAATATTTCATGTGAATTTTGAAGAAGTAACAGTTTAAAGGTGGGAGGTATTTCTTTTGCAAAATGTACTTAATTATCAATGGCATTTCAGTTTGCTTTGAAAGTGTACTAACAAATAAAGCCTTAAATATGAAGATAAAGGCATCATAAGTTATGAGCAATAGTACCAGGGTGGAAAACCACACATTTATAACAAAGAGGTACAATGTGATGTTTTAATAGATGTCTATATTGTGCAAAAATCAAATCAGGTATTTAGCATATCCATCACTTCATATATTTATCATTTCTTTGTGGTAAGAATATTCAAAATCATTCCTTATAGCTATTGTGAAATATCCAATACAATATCGTTAAACATAGTTACCCTACTGTCCAATAGAACTACAGAATTTATTCCTGCTATCTAACTATAACTTTGTAGCCATTGACTAATCTTTTAGAGAAATTCTAAGTTCACAGCAACATTGCCAGGAAGGTACAGAAATTTTCCATATATCTCCTGCCCCTACACATGCATACCCCCTTCTATTATCAACTTCTCTCATCAGAGTGGTAAATTTATTAGAATCAATGAATCTACACTGATACCTCATTATCACCCAAAATTTATAGTTTACGTTAGGATTTACTCTTGGTGCTGTATATTCTGCGAGTTTGGAGATATGTATAATGACACATATCCACCATTATAGTGTCAGAGCCCTAACAATACTCTGTGCTCTGCTGATTTATTCCTCCCCAGGACCTCTCAAAGCGTGGTAACCACTGATCCATAGTTTTACATTTTCCAGGGTGTTATAAAGTTGTTATCATACAGTACGCAGCTTTCCCAGATTGCCTTATTTCACTTAGTAATATACATTTATGGTTACTCCATGTCTTTTTATGGCTTGATGGCTCATTTCCCTTTAGCACTGAATAATATTCGTTGTGCTGCTGTACCACAGTTTATTTATCCATTTACCTACTGAAGGATATCTTGGTTGTATCCAAGTTTTGGCAATTATGAATAAAACTGCTATAAACATCCATATGAAAGTTTTTGTATGGACATATGTTTTCAGTTCCTTTGGGTAGATACCAAAGAGTCCTATGGCTCCATCATATGGTAAAAGTATATTTACTCTTGTGAGTATTGTAAGAAACTGCAAAGTGTGTACAAAGTAAAATGATACACTCATGCCAAGTACAAAATGGCTGCACAATTTTGCATCTTTGCTAGCAATGAATGAGCTTTCCTTTTGCTGCATATATACATCACCATTTGATGTTGTCAGTATTCTGGATTTTGGCCATTCTAATGGGTGTGAAGTAATGTCTTATTACTGTTTTAATTTGCATTTCTCTGATAACATAGGATGTGCCACATCTTTTCATATGCTCATTGGCTGCCTGTGTATTTTCGAGAGTGCCTGTTCAGGTCTTTGGCACAGTTTTTAATCTCATTTCTTGCTTTCTAATTATTGAGATTTAAAGGTTCCTTGTATATTTTGGATAACAATTCTTTATCAGATATGTCTTTTGAAAATGTATTTCCCCAGTCTGTAGCTTGTGTTTCATTCTCTTGACAGTGTCTCTCACAGGCCAGAAATTTTTGGCATTGATAATATCCAGCTTTATAAATTATTTTTTTTATAGATCATACCTTTGGTGTTATATCTAAAAAGTTAATGCCATGTCCAAACTCATCTCTTATGTTATCAACTTGGAGTTTTATGGTTTACATTTGGTTATATTACCTATTTTGATTTAATTTTTGCAAAAGGGGAAAATCTATATCTAAATTTATTGTTTTGCATATGCACATCCAGTTGTTCCAGTATCATTTGTTGAAAAGACTATCTTTGCTTTACTCTATTGCCTTTGATCCGTCATCAAAGATCAGTTGAATCTGTTTATGTAGACCTATTTCTGGGTACTCTATTCTGTTCTATTAATCTATTTGTCTATCATTTCACTGATACCACACTGTCTTAATTACTATAGTTTTATTGTAAATCATGAAATTGGGTAACACTAGCCCTCGACCTTTGTTCTCCTTCAATATTGTGTTAGCTATTGTGAATCATTTGCCTCTCCATAGAAATTGTAGAAGCAGTTTGTCAATATCCAAGAATAGCTTGCAAAGATTTTTGACTAGAATTACATCAAATCTATAGATAACATTGGAAAGAAAAGTTAGATTGACAACATTGATTCTTCTTCTCCATGAAAATTAAATCTCTTTCCATTTATTTGGTTCTTTCTTTTATGAGAGTTTTGTGGTTTTCTTCATATAGATTTTGCATATATTTTGTTATATTTATATTTATTTCTTTTTGGAGAGGGTGCTTTTTGGTGTTTTATATTAAAGGTTAATAATTATTGATGCAATCATTACAATAGATATAGGACTATTCAATGATCTCTTTTTGTAAGTTTTGATAGTCCATGTCTGCTCCCTGCAATATTTTTCCATTTTTGTCTAAGCTATTTAATTGTAGAGCATATATTTGTTTAGGGTAATTATTTATTTTTATTTTAATGTTTATGGGATTAGTAATAATGATCTGTCTTTTGTTTAAACTAATGATATTTGTGTTAAGCTTTTTCTTGATTAGCTTGAATAGCAGTTTATCATGTTTTGTTTATAGAAATAGATTTTCACTATTTCTTTCTTGTTTTCAATTTCTTTTATTTTTGCTATTTTATTATTTATCTTCTCCTGCTTGCCTAAGATTTAAATTGATCTTTTTAAAAAATATGTAAAAGCATAGATTGTTTATTTTATGTCTTGAGTCTTTTCTAACATATGAATTTTGTATTCTAAATTTTTCTGTAAGAATGGCTTTTGCTGTATCTCACATAATTTAATCAGTTATGTTTCCATTGTTATTTATTTCAATTTTTTTCAAATTTATTTTGAGATTTCTTCATTCACCCGTGTGTTTTTTGATCTCAAAATAGTTGGGGATTTTTCTGCTATATTTCTGTTATTGATTTCTACTTTAATTCCATTTCTGTCTGAATTCTATAACTTTAAATTGATTAAAGTGTTTTATGACCAAGAATGTGTTCTATCTTAGTAAATGTTCAATGTGAACTTGAGAACATGAGTAGTCTGCTTGGTAGGATAGAGTATTATATAAATGCCAATTAGATCAAGTTGATTGATAGTGCTATTCTGGTCAACTGTATCCTTATTGATTTTTTTCCTGCTTGATCTATCAATCACTTAAAGAAGAGTGTTGAAGTCTCCTACTATAATAGTGGATTTGTTTCTTTTCCTTGCAAGTCTATCCATTTTTACCTCATATATTCTGACACTTTGTTGTGAAGTCCATACATATTTATGATTGTCATGTTTTGTAGAATTCACCCATTAGTCATTAAGCCATGCCCCTCTTTGTATATGATATTTCCTATTTTGAAGTCTTTATAGCAACTAGACCTCTCTTTTGATTAGTGTGAACATACTCTATCTTTCTCCATCAGTTTCCATTTAATCTATCTGATTCATTCTTTATACATAAAATGGCTTTCATGTATACAACATGGAATTGTATCTTTTTTTTAATCTACAAAATGAGGAGAAGGTAAACTAGAAATAGCAAGTATAGATAAGTATTTGAGAAATTTTACTGCCAAAGGGAACAAAGAAATGTGAGATAATCTAATATGAGATGAGGTGAAAATTATGTATTAGATTTTGTTTGTTTTAATAGTATATATAATAGAATATCAGCCAGTACTGTCTAGAATATGTTGTGGTTAAACAACTATAAGAAAAAACATACCAAAAAATGGTACCACTATATTTGTGGCTTAACCTAGTCTGACATTTGACTATACTCATGCAAAGTATGCTTTGCTTAGATTTTTTTGTTTTTTCCAAGAGACCTCTTGAGGTTCAACATATGAGAAATCATCAGTCTTATCATAGCTCTATATCAACCAAGTGGTTTAGATATCCCTATAGCAAATAAAGAATGGAGAATCATTCACTATTTTTCAAGTATTTCATTAGGGATGATTTGAAGATTCATTTCATTAAAGAGGATGTATGGAAGACAAATAAGCATGCGAGTAGTTATTCAATGCTATTTTCCATGAGGAAAATCAAATTAAAACTATCATGAGATGCCACTATAAAACTATATTAGTCACATTGGTCTACCATAATGAAATTTTGTAGACTGGGTGGCTTAAGCAATAAAAGTTTATTTTCTCAGAGTTATAGAAGTGTGTGTGTGTGTGTGTGTGTTGTGTAGTGCCTGTGTGTGTGACAGTGAGAGAGAGAGAGACAGAGAGAGATAGAGGAAGAGAGAGAGAGAGATTTTGATAAAAATGTAGAAGTAGTATGCATTAGGAGAAATTATTTCACAGGGACTTCATTATATCTCCCTGAATGAGTAATTCCAAGCATGGAAGGTTCTTTCTCCATTACACAGGTACGTCTATATAAAGTAGACTTAATATTCATATAATTTCTTACTGGTGCTTTCAGAAAATGTTTCAGGAAGTTATGGCAATAAGGAAGGTTGAGGGCTGTATGTTATCATCTGGATCCAATTGCCCTCATGTATAAATCAATATAGATTCAGAGGAATAAAAGTTCTGATAGCAGAAAATATTAGCAATGATGCAAATTCAGATACATTTATTTAGATATAAAACAAGTATGTCAAATCTCAATAATGTACTTATATTCCAGGAAACACCAACAAAGGTAAATATATACTGTAACTTTTTAAATAAAAAGTATAATGGAGTTGCTATTTTTAAAATAGATTCTTCTTTTTAACAGTTAAGTATCAGAACAGATGATATTTTATCATGCACCTTTTCAATTATGTTTAGTCATAAAATTAGAGTAGGCATAGGTAAGGATGTGATGCTGCAGAAAGCTTTAAGAGATAGGAAAAGTAATAAAAAGAGAATCTCATTATGTTCCTCACCCAGGTAAATGATGAGAAGAAAATTAAAGAGAGAAGGCGAAAAAGTAGATTATCAGAATTAAGTATTGGTCTCCTTTCTCTCAATAAAATTTATCCACATGAATCCCAAGCAATGGATGAATTGGTTCCTTCCAGAAGGTACTCTAGAATGGGGACTATTTTATAGTTTGTTATTCCTGTTGTTCAGCCCCATACTCTCAGATTATAAATTTACTTTCCTATGAATCCTAAGGAGCTCAAGAATTCCATGTTCACCTATAGTCTCAGCTATTCTGGAGGCTGAGGTGAGAGGATTGCTTCAGCTTGAGATTGAATGAGCTATTAGGTTATTAAGTATCATATATTTGATTTTCTTAAGTATTAAGTTTGATAGTTGATATCTCTGACATTTCAATTTGACACTTCTTGGTTTTTTGTTTTTGTTTTTGTTTTTTTGTGTGAAAGTACATCCTCATTCTTTCAAGTGCACATTTTAGCTTGTGATTATCTTTCAAAAATTTTTAAAGCAATTGAGAAACCATGGATAAATCAAAAATTCACGTTATTTTTTAAGTATGAGTTGTGTTGTGGAACCAACACAGTGTGAACAGCTCAAAATATCACCAAAGTGTTTGGGAAGGATGTGGCTAATGAATGTACAGTACGTATATGGTTTGATAAGTTCCATTCTGGTGATTTTAATCTTGAAAATGAGTCATGTGTGTGACCTGAGACCAAGGTGGATAATGATGAGCTGAAAGCTGTAGTGGAAGTGAACCCATCATAACGTATGTGTGAATTAGCAGCAAGGTCTGACATTACTACTCCAACAATATTGGAACATATTGGGCAAGATAAAGAAGCTGGATACATGGGTACCACATGAATTGAACATTTCATATTTAATGATCTATATGACTGTGCCACTGCACCCTAGCCTAGGGAGACTGTCTCAAAACAGAAGCAAAATCAAAACCAAAAAAGAAACAAAACAAAACAAACAAACAAAAAAACAACAAACAAAAAGATTTGATAATTCAGCAACTCTCAAGAATAAAGCTATTTGCTTTCTAGTTACCTCTTGATTGTTCTAAGCTTTGCTTCCAAGAGAATCTATACAATACAATTTTTAATGGGGAAAGGTAAAGTCCTAAAGCAAATTGGGGTGTTCTCTCCATAAGAAGCAGAAATGGATGTAGGATGGACAAAGTGAAAACTGTCAATAAAGTTTTCTTTCAATTTTAATCATATCCCTTTTGCAATTTTGTGATAGCTTATCTAAAACAGGATATTATTAAGTTTAAGTTAAAATTCTCAGATTAATCAGGTAGTTTATTCTCATATATGATCATAGATGATGTCTTTTACTATACCATCACCATTATGGAAAATAAATAGAGAAATGCCATTGTTGTTATTTAAATGTATTACAAATTTTATTTTATATTCTTTTATAGGATCAATATCAGTATTTATAAGTTCTGCTTGTGCAGTTTAGAAAATTTACCTAGCTCTATTTTCAGAGGTATTGTAAGCCTTTGTTATTTCCCTTACTATTCTACTTTTTTATAGCAAGTGTTTTCCATTTTCAAGTTAAACACCTCTTCAATTTCTTGATAATATAGATCTATTCTATTACACATATTAGCTCCAGGGAAAGTTAGACATTTAGGCTCCCTTTTCATAGTTTTACAGTGTTTAATTTAATTTATATAGTTTATACAATTCAACATTATTTGTGAAATGTATTTCTTTTTAAAAGTATCTCCTTTTATTTCACATTCTTAGGAAATGTTGGGGTAATATAAGAAAAATACTTCAAGATAAGTTATTTGAAAAAACTGAACAGCTCATTTTTCTTTTTCTGGCATATTTCCCCATCCCTCCCTTATCCCCAAACATGGAAAGCACAAGAACCAGGTGGTGTGGATCACTGCCCTAGGGAGCAGAGACAAGCACAGGGTATACTGCTAGACTAAGGTTTCACATACCAGGAGTCTGAGAAGTTTGACAAAATGGCAAAATTTATGACAAAATTTTATTCATCTATACATTTGTCTTATTATATCACTTAATTTTTAAGTTTTGCAAAATTTCTTTGATAAATAACTATGTTTGAGAATTTAGCTAAAAACATGGATACATTTTTAATCTTAATAGGTGTGTTATATGTAATTTCTTCTTTAGTTTATTATCCTTTGATTACAAAGAATATGAAAGACAACTTCTTCCTAAATAGCAAGAAATATTAATATATCTTTTTACAGGTGATAAATATTGTACTACATAGTTATGACTCTAGAGGACAGCTTTGCAATGTACTTAGAACATAGTTATATTTAGATCTATATGAAGTAATATAAGAAGTAAAATATTTTTAACAAATAACTGCTTTTTAACAGATATTTCTATTACCATGACCTCTTCAAATGCCTCTTACACTTTCACAGACAGTAATATCATATATAGATATATTATTCAATATTCTTCAACTCATAATGAAATTATTTAAATATCACCTTGTTAAGTCTATATGTATACATTTTGTGTTTTAATATTATAAAATAAGACTCTGATATGATGAATCACTATTTCTTGGTTTTAGATTTCACCAGCTTTTTATTCCCTCAAAAATTATATTTGTCATTCTAGGTCATTCTATTATAAGGAACAAAATATTGTTTCTTTTCACTGGGTGCCCATAAGACTAGTAAAGGATTTGTTTTAATCATCATTGGAAATGTCAAGTTATCTACTTTTTCAATTCTCTATTATTCTTTTATTCATAGATTTAGTTATACACAATCATAATTTGGCTTCTCCTTTGCACAGATACTGCTACAAGGACACTATAATTTTATATATTTTAAAGAGATACTGTTAATACTTTACTATTTTAGAAAATATCATTGAGATGCCTCACTTTTTATATCTCACTTAAAATCTTTAAAAAACACAAAATTTCAATTGTTTCTGTCACTACAGATAGGTTTTATATTGTTTTATTTTCTGGTACATTGGATAGCACTGATAAAAAAGTAAAAAATAATAAAAATCAGGGAAACATGCATTTTAAGACAGTTATCCCAATTGCTTTTACTTTGTGGGATTATGCAAAGATTTTTATCTTTCATTTAATTTGCATCATTCCATATATTAGATAAATACCTATTAATCTGTATCTATTTATCTATCTCTAAATATATTTCTACAGAGAGCGAGAGAGAGAGAGAAATACAGTTCAAGTGAAAAAAATATTTGTATAGATACAGACACACAAATTTTTTCTCACAAAATTCCTAACAGGGAATAGTGTGCTTTTAGAGGTTCTGGGGTCAGATGCCTGGGTACTCCTTGACAGAGATGATAATGATGCTCCTGACAGCACTGAGATATTGCATGCTATATGACAACAGGCTTGAAAAGGCATCACTGAAGGTGATAATAATGAGGACCAGCAGGAGAACATATTTCAGACTGAGAAGCTGGGAGAGTATTATCAGTCTGATGGAACACACTGAGCTCTGGATCCATGTGGATGTCATTCTTTTATTGAGAATCCTGCATGAAATAGATACCCTATACTAGGACTGAGTTTTTTGCAGCAGCTAAAGAGACTGTAAAATATTCATGCAAGAGCAAGTCTGAGGAATGATAACCCATAAGTAGGAAAATAAAAAAGACCCGAGAAATCATCTGAAGATTTTAATTTTATCATAAAACTAAGATAGGGAGTGATGCTACATTTTACTGTTTATTTATAGATATAAAAATTAAATATTGGGCCGGGCGCGGTGGCTCACGCCTGTCATCCTAGCTCTCTGGGAGGCCGAGGCGGGCGGATTGCTCAAGGTCAGGAGTTCAAAACCAGCCTGAGCAAGAGCAAGACCCCGTCTCTACTATAAATAGAAAGAAATTAATTGGCCAACTGATATATATATAAAAAATTAGCCAGGCATGGTGGTGCACACCTGTAGTCCCAGCTACTCGGGAGGCTGAGGCAGAAGGATCGCTGGAGCCCAGGAGTTTGAGGTTGCTGTGAGCTAGGCTGACGCCACGGCACTCACTCTAGCCTGGGCAACAAAGCGAGACTCTGTCTCAAAAAAAAAAAAAAATTAAATATTGGCTTTCTTGACCCACCATTAATCCTTCTAAAATGTATGTAATATAGAGCCATTGCTACACATTAATTAGTAAGTTTACCAGTTCTACTAAGCATGTTTTTCCCAGCATACAATTTGTGGTGGAATCCTGGGTTTCACAGAAGAATTGTCTAAAGAGGTTCGGGGATTAGATTCGTGTTCCAAAATTCCCTCAAACTAGGTGCTAACAAGGATGAAGAGTTATGTGATAACATATATTCCAAGGGCAAATTTGTCAAATGCAAGGACTCATCCTATACTCATGACTAAATTTTAAGGTAAAAATAGTAGAGAGGAAGCAGATAGGAAAGTGACTTGGCTTTGTTGTGCAGGTTAGCATCCTGGGTGTAATTCTAAGTGATTCTGATGAATTTCCTGCAAGACACATTCTTCTTTAAAATGGTTAAGTCACTGGTCCTAGATAGTTCAGCAGGACATGCTCTGATATGGTACCTAGGGGAAAATTTATCAGGCTCATTTTGGGCTCTCCAATTTGTACCAGTATAATATCAGGTGTCAGACCCCAAACAGCTGGTGATATGGGGAGCATCTGCTTCCTAATTAACCACTGTAATGGTCAATACACAGGAGCAAATTATGTATTGTGAGCACTCAGACATTTTCATTAAGTGCAAATTCTTTGCAAATACAGCCAATCATATATAAAAAGTCATGGGAGAGCCCAATTGGTTTCCATTCCAGTACCTGGGATTTCTGTTCAGATTGTCCCTCCATGTCTATCTTCCATAGGGGCGGGGAGGTGGGGGGTGGGAGAAAGCAAAAGGAATGACAAAAGAAGGACTGCAACATTGAAAAATCCTGCAAAGTAAATGAGTTGGAGGAATTCTATAGTGCCAAATGAAGATGACCTACAGTGGGCTGAACATCCATCTTTGTTAGTGAGACATCAAAGTTGAGCTGTTTCAGAACACAGATGCTGCTCCCACATACAACAAACCTCATTAAAAGAATTGATTGCATTTTCTGTCTCTGCTTCTTCACTTCCCAGTCATTTTTAACCCTCTATTGCTGGCTTCTGTTTCAGTCATAGTTCTAATACCAAAATATCTAATAGTGCTTGTTTATAATTCCAATGGATATAGTTTGCTATTTTATCAGCTTTTTAAAACAATATTTGACATATTTGATCATTCTGTTTTTTAAAATTCTTCCTCTCCATTCCCTACCCCAAGCTACCACAGGCTTCTATTTAAGGTTAATTTTACAGCCATTCCTTCTCAATTTCTTTTTAGTTTTTCTTTCACTCGTCTATCAATTAAATATTGAAATTCCTCAAGGATTTTACTGGATCATTTCTCTTTTCACTCCAAACACTCTTTCCCCACCACCTCTTTTGAAATATTCCATATTCTGATGTGAAGTGTTCCCTTCTCCATACTTCTGGCAAGCTTCAATTTTCCTTGTTTCATTCTGAGCATTCTTTCTCAGTTACTCTTATAAGTTTCTCCTCTTCTTCTCTACTTCTACTTCTTTGTTAAATTTCCCAGGATTCTGTTTTAGATTGTAATAGCGTCTCTCTCTCATTCTTCCTAAATAATATTATTTATCCTGATGCTTCACAGGATGCTATTAATATTTCTTCTTTGTCACTCTCCCCTGAGCTCCGCCATTCTTAATTTAACTGCCTTTAGATATTCCCACTGAATTGTTTTGAAAATATTTTAAGATGGCATGTCAACTATGAAGCTTTTGGTCATTCTAAATCTTTTTTTAATATTTTTATTTATTTAAGATATTATGGGGGTATAAACATTTTGGTTGCATGTAATGCTGTTTGCCCTGCCCAAGCAAGGACTACAAGCATGTCCCTCCCCAAACAGTGCTTTCCACTTTCATTAGTTGTGGATTTACCTCACACACCCCACCCCCGGCTGGCACCTCATGAGTATTACTACAATGTAAACACCTTTCTGTTGGTCAGCTAGTACCAATTTGATAGCAAGTACATGTGGTGAATGTTTTTCCATCCTTATGATACCTCACTTTGAAGGATGTGGTCAATCTCTATGCAGATGGAGTCAATCTATATCCAGGATAATATAAGAGGTGCTCGTTCACCATTTTTTGTAGTTGAGTAGTATTCCATGGTATACATATATGACATTTTATTAATCCACTCATGTATTGATGGGCACTTGAGTTGTTTCCACATCTTTGCAATAGTGAATTGTGCTGCTATAAACATTAGAGTGCAGATGTCTTTATTATAGAAGATCTTTTTTTTCCTTTGGATAGATGCCTAGTAGTGGGATTGCTGGATCAAACGGTATTTCTATTTTTAGCTCTTTGAGGTATCTCCTTTCCACTGGGGTTGTACTAATTGTGTAAGAGTGTTCCAATCTCTTCACATACTAGCCAGCATTTGTTGTCTTGGGACTTTTTGATAAGGATCATTCTCACTGGAGTTAGGTGGTATCTCATTGTAGTTTTGATTTGTATTTCTGTAATGATTAGAGATGTTGAGCACATTTTTTTATATGTTTGCTGGCCATTAGTCCTATAGTTTCTTTGTCTATCTCATTGTAAAATATGGCACTATCATTCCTCCCAATTATTTAAGTTAGAAAATTGTTTTATGAAATCCTGTTTCTCCCAACAAAATTTCTTAAGCCTCTACTGAGTTCAACAACAGTTTAACCTTCTGTCCCAGGCTCCTCTCCTGTGTGTATATTTTTCCTATATTATGTTGAACTGTGTTATCTGAGCAAGTAAACTGATTTTTTCTCCTAAAATGAGAAATATAAATCCTAACTTGTTCTTATGATAAATAAATAGGATGATATGTGTAAACAATTAACAGAGTGCTGTGTTTGATAGTTCTTTTGTTCTGCTTTCCTGTTTATTTTGGTTTGTCCTAAATATACATGCCATCTTCTCAGAGAGAACATATCTGACAATCCATTCTGAACTTCCCCTGTCTCTCTCTATATTATTATTTTATGGTACTATCTCATTGCACTTATTTATCAGTAAATGTCTCCTTAAATGTAATGTTTATAAGAGCAGGGACTCTACTTGTTTTGTTTTGTTTTTTTTTAATACTATATTCAAGTTCTTAAAAGTGTTGGCAAATAGTACTCAATAAGTAATGAATGAATAACAAAATAAAAGAACATACTCTTAAGTAGAGATATACTATAAAAACATAACTAGAATAGCTGCTTATGAAACAAAAGAATGCAAAAAGTAATCATCTTGTCCATTCACAGTTTTGAGGCCTCTAAAATCATTCAGTTATGCTTAGTTTATGTTTCTCTCCTATTTTTTGTGTAAAGATCAAGTGAGATAAAGTGCCCTCACCCCAATAAATGAATTTTTAATATCACATATATGATGTTCAATACCCTTTCTAAGTTTCCTTAAGTTTCCTCCCCCCATGATTGTGGATATTGTTTTGAAGTAATAATAGTTGATTTACACTGATGCACTTATAATCTTACTAGATTAATATTTGATTTAATAATGATTTCCAAGAATTATTGTGAATTATAGAACCAAGTCATAAATTCATGTGATATTTACATGATAAGACATGTAGCTATTTTTTTTAAGTACAGTGTTGTGAATGCATGTCTAGAAAAAAATACCAAATACAAGCTTACTTAAAAAGTATCCTGCTAATGTTTATGTTTTCTTTCTTTTTTCCTTTGCAGGACAGACTAATTCTTGAATATTCTTTTTTTTTTTTTTTTTTTTTGAGACAGAGTCTCGCTTGTTGCCCAGGCTAGAGTGAGTGCTGTGGCGTCAGCCTAGCTCACAGCAACCTCAAACTCCTGGGCTCAAGCAATCCTGCTGCCTCAGCCTCCTGAGTAGCTGGGACTACAGGCATGCACCACCATGCCCGGCTAATATTTTATATATATATATATATATATATATTAGTTGGCCAATTAATTTCTTTCTATTTATAGTAGAGACGGGGTCTTGCTCTTGCTCAGGCTGGTTTCAAACTCCTGAGCTCGAGCAATCCACCCGCCTCAGCCTCCCAGAGTGCTAGGATTACAGGCTTGAGCCACCGCGCCCAGCCTAATTCTTGAATATTCTTTAGTAGAATGTTATTTTCTGGAAAATATTCTATATTAAGGCTATTTTTAAAACCCACATGTCACTTGAATGTAGCTCCATTTTCCCTTTATTGCTTCCATTTACATTGAAATGGATATCTCCTCTTGTGTATCTTACATTGAAATTTATATCTCCTCTTGTGTATACAGCAACACACTTAGCTAGTTTTCTAGCTAGAGTTGGACTTTTGGTCAACTGGGACTATTGAAAGTATTTGAGGCCAGAACTCATGCTCTGACCAAGAGTGAGCCTTTATTTTGGAGATTACCGACAACTAGACACAGTCATGCATCACTTAACGATAGGGATATGTTCTGAGAAACATGTCATTAGGTGATTTTGTTGTTGTCAGAACATGATAGAGTGTACTTACATAAACTTGGATTGTATAAGCCTACTACACACCTAGGCTGTGTGGTATAGCCTATTGCTCCTAGTCTAAAGCCTGTACCTCATGTTACTGAATACTATAGGTGACTCTAATACATTGGTAAGTATTTGTGTAGCTAAACATATTTATACATAAAAAAGATACAATAACATATTTAAAAATAAAGATTAAATAGTATTATAGTCTTATGGGACCAATGTCATACCTGTAGCCCATCACTGACCAAAACGTTATACTGCTCAGGACTATACCTAAAAATGGGTGTTCTAATTTTGTGTTCATCATTGTTCCTCTTATGTTTAGCTTCCTGGAGAAATTTAGAAGAGTTATAGCTAGACAAAGGATTAAGTAAAACCTATGTTGTTAACTAAAATAATAATGATAACATCAATAAATCACTCTATATCCAAATACATATTGTGTGTCCCTGTTATGATGAAAATTACTAATTTTGTATATGTATTAGATCAGAAGGCCTTAAGCTTATTTCAATTCTTGAGGTGCTCTTAAAATCCTAGTCCAAACAATTTGTTTCAAATGTGCTCTATAATGAATAAGGGCTATACTTTTTTAAATGAATATGCTTTAAAATATAAAAGGAGTATATATATTGACAAAAATATTGGCAAAAAGAAAAACATATAGAAGGTGATAAAAATAATATATATTAAAATGAACTCAAAGCAAGCCATTGTGCATAGTTTCAAGAAGTTTTTTTTTATTTGTAGCTTTCTGTGCTGTTAGAAAAATAAGTATTATTTTTATTTTAAGGTACCAGGATCCATTCATCTAAGTAGTGGACTTCTGAGGGGATACAAATGCCTTCAAAGTTTTACTGGCAATTTCTGGATTCTGAAGTGACCATAACTTAATTACTCAGAGAAGTGTTTCCTTCACCATCTTCAGCAACTAAAAAAACTAGAAGACAAATTTTCGAGAAAGCAGAGCTTAAAGTTGACTATTTCTCTCAATATTATCCCAAAACACACATATTCTATGTGGGATTCATAATCCTGTGTCCAAAACATCCAGGTCCAGTGTCTTCCATAAGTTTCCAACCTCAATTTTAAACATAATCAGTCCTTCTCTAGATTCTGTTAAAACTTCAGGAAATTAACTTGAGGTGTTCCAACATTAACAGTGTTTCAAAAAGTGTAAAGTGTTCAGATATTCAGTCACTTTTGCTGAATATTTTTATGTTTGAAAACCTGTAGCTTGTTTACAAATTTAAAGCTAAGCCTCTAAAAACACTCCATTAGAGTTATTGCTCTTCACTCTCTAACACAATACGAAAACACACTACTTCCTGTGTATTTTCCAATGCCTCAGAATGGTAACAAAGTACCAAAATCAAGATTCAAATATCCATTATTTAAGCACAGACATTTCTTTCCTGTAAAACACTAGAAGTTCTGTTATTTTGTATTAATCATTTCCTCCCTGGGCTTGTGATCTTCCCAATCTGTGTGCCCCTGTCTTGGGTGATATTTCCCAGTGAGGAAAAAAGGTAGCTTTTTCTTTGAGAACACTGGCAACGTTAGACATTAAATGTCTTTCCATTTTCTGGAACATTTGGGTTTTTGTTTGTTTTCAAATTTAGTCTGTTATAGAAAATTTGAAGTGCATATTCTTTGTCCCTCATTTTTTTGACAATCTATTGGGAATTGTACATTAAATCTTATCAGAAAGCTGTAACAAAAGCACATTTATCCTTTCCTTATTCCTGTACTGAGCATCTTATGTCCACTAGGGCTTGTTAAACTTTATGTTGTAATGATTCAGAAATCTTATCATAGTTAACTGATATTCCTGTATTCACTAAAAAGTATGAAATATGACAGACATTTCTCTTTACATGTAAATTCTCCAGCAGGGTCATGGCCATTGCCTCAAAATTATTGGTCTCTAATTATTAGGATTATAACTTAGTTTCTTATAAAAATATTTACTACACTATAATTGTAACCCACAATTTGATGATGATGCTTCCATAATTAGAAAGTATGAATTTTATACTATCACTTAAGAGTAAAAATACTATATTTCTTTTACTTTTTGAAGTAGAATTTAAATCACTAGCCCAAGCTGCTTAGATGCTCATTATAGATCTTAAAGAAGATCTTCTCCCCCACTATCAGGGAGAAGTGGCATTTTCAGGTGTCTCATGCTGCTGTCCAGTACACATGAGGATGGCTCCCATGTCATTGGTCTGCACCACATGCCTCTGCTGTGCCTATGTCCAAATGTTCAGACTTCCTTAATGTCAGGTGTCTCCTCTGCTGTGCCTATGTCCAAATGTTCAGTCTTCCTTAATGTCAGGTGGCTCCTCTGCTTTTTGGTCAAACCTGGGAGCATTATCTGTGTTCTAGACTCCTTAAGTGTACCAAACCTAATTTTCTGGATATTCTTTGTCCACTGCAAGGAAGTAGGTTATTGGTCTCTTCTCACTTGGACTTCTCAGTGTTTAGAAAATTTATAAAAACTGGCTTCACATAAGGCTACTTGTGTATCATTAACTTGGTGTTCTCATTTCCCTAACTCTCCTTCTGAAAGCATCATATTTTCTTTCCTTTACACATAGTAAGGGACCATTAAAAAAATTTAAAGTCAGTATTGTAATAATATTGTTTTGTTTCTTTGTTCTATTCTATTATGTTTATATACATATATAACAGCTCCATGATTACCTTTGACTCTCTCTGACATAAGACAGATCTTGAATTGAAATTTTGGGTTCAACATGTACTTGCAAATTACTTAACATCTAAAAGTTTGACTTTTATCTCAATTCTAAAATTGGAATAATCAGTGTGATTATGAGCATTCCATGAACAACTTGTATGAACTATACTTCCAAGTTATACATATTAACAATTACTATAATCATAGTCACTAACATTCTAACATTGACTAAAAAATGCACGCATTATATGTGAAAACTTTCTCTTACTATTTCACAGTAATTTACAACCTCTTTTTAATTATGTATTTCCTCTTACATATCTAGAATTATTAACTATTAACTATTAACTTACTTAACTAGAATTATTAACTACTAATTATTATAAGTAAGTTAAGGAACTTACTTATCTAGAATTATTTTCACTACTATATCCCCAGTACCTAAAATCATTGAGAACTTAGTAAATACTAATTAAATATTTAATTATTTAATAACTAGTTATAGGCTTTTAAAAAGTGAAATCTTGATGAGGATTGAGAGTTGGGGGAAATTTTCTTCATTTGCTACCTGCAGTTCTGAGCTATGACAGACCATGAAGCAAGAATGCATATCTGCAGGCCGATTGTGTTAAAATGGATAAGTAAAAATACCTAGTGCTGATAAACAGAACACAGTTTACTTTTCTAAATTATCCTGTCACTATGATGAACACTTTAAAAAATGGAATGACATAGAATCAAATAAACCAAACTCCATTTTGTCATTCATGGAAAAATTAACTCTGACATTGTTTATTTGAATTTCTAGCATTTGACTTTCATGGTTCTGGCTTTATTTATATCCAAATACTGGGGAGTACATTTGTTCACACTACTCTGTTTACACAGTCAAACTGTGTCTACTCACAAATCTTAAAACATTTCAAAAGTGAAAGTATATTTTAAATGGAAAAATAGTGGGGTTAGTAATAATTAATGAAATAAAGCAGATTTCCACATTTCAGCATCAACTATTGGCATGGTATAGCCTGAATCTAGACAGAGTTGAACTGTCTACCAGACAGGGAAGTGTGAAATGTAGTACCAAGATGATGCTCTTCCACAACTCTCAAAGAAAGAAATTTTGACAATGAATATAGTAAGAAATAAAACCATTGATCAATGGAAATAGGGAAAGCAAGCATAAAAGCAGTCTTATAATTGACACCTAAAGATTACAAAAATATTTTTTCTTAGAATGTGACAAACTATCTTTTTCTTGGTAAATTGATAAGATGTTTTGCTTGGTATGATGTACCATGATTTTCTTTCTTTTTTATTAACTGTTATTTCTTATAAAAATTCAAATATCATGGCATATTTTAAAAATATGAATTTTATTTTTTTAACTGTGAATGAGAATGAGTTTGGCAATATTTTAATTTCAAAAAGAAATATTTTTCTAAATGAGTCAAAGAAGAGTCAATTGATTCTAAAGATACCATCCTTGGAGCAAGATGGCCAAATAAAAACCCCCATAAATCATCCCTCCACATCAACACCATATTCAACAAATATCCATGCAAGCAAGTGACTTTAGATGAATTAAAAATCAAGTGAGTGATCTCACTATTTGATTTTAACATTATATCAAGGAAAGAGGCAGAGAGAATAGGGCAGACAAGACAATCTTGCTTTGCCTATGCCACCTTTCTTCCATCTCCTGGTAATACTACACCAGCATGCAGAGTGGAGGGAAAATCTATGTATCTAGGGGAGGGAGATTGAAGTGATTGCGAGACTCAGCATTAAAACTCAGGACTGCCCTGGCACTAGCAAAATTAGCACAGGGCAGAATGCTGCCAATATCCAGATAGAGAGCATTTAGACCAGCCTGGCCAGAGGAAAATCTTCTCCCCTGGAACTGGAGTTCCAGCTAGCTCTATCACCTGCAGACAAAGAGCAACCTGGGGCCTGGAATAAATTCATAAGGCAGTCTGACCACAAAGGCTGCAGTCCTTGGGAAATTCTTGTGACTGTGCCAGCTAGGAGTCAGTGGATTGGGGTGCACATGACCCAGCAAGATAACAGCAGTGGTAGTCAAGCCAGTGCTTGTGTTACCACTCTCCCATATACAAGCAGTGCAGTTTAGGTATAGTATTCTTTCACTGGGGGAAAGGAAAGGGAAGATTTCAGAGGACTTTGTTTTGCAACTTGGGTACCAGCTAAGCCACAGTAGAATAAAGGCCAAACAGACTCCTGAAGCCCCTTAGTCCAGGCCTTAGTTCCTGCATTTCTGGACTCACTCTGAAACATAAGGAAACAAGCTGCCCTGAAGGAAAGGCCCTAGTCCTGGAACTTTCTTACTAAAGGGCTCTTGGGTTTTGAATAAACATCAGAGGTAGCCAGGCAACAGTTGTCACCATGGGCTTTGTGTGAGACTGGGCTGGCATCAGATGTGACTTGGTGCTGGAGGCCATGAGGGAGTGTGACTCTCATTCTTCTCCCAACTCCAGCAATCTAGCACAGAGGGTAAGGGAAGAGAGTGAAAAACTTTGCTTTATAATCTAGGTAATTTTCCTGTATATTACCCAATTCCACCAAGAAAGTACCACCAGTAGCCTGCAAGAGTTACAGCATTACTGGGCTTAGGGCACCTCATGTGGTGATACAACTGTGGTGACCAAATACTTAGATCACAATATTCAATTTGTTTTGAATATCTGTAAAGCTTTCTCAAGAAGGGATAACCGCGGTAGTAGCAGCTTCAAAGGGAGCACTTGTGACTGGCAGGGATGGCGGCGGCTGCAGCAGGCCCTGCAACAACCCAGAGGTTTTTCCAGAGCTGCTCAGATGCTCTGATCGACGAGGATCCCCAGGCGGCGTTAGAGGAGCTGACTAAGGCTTTGGAACAGAAACCAGACGATGCACAGTATTATTGTCAAAGAGCTTATTGTCACATTCTTCTTGGGAATTACTGTGATGCTGTCGCTGATACAAAGAAGTCTCTTGAACTTAATCCAAATAATTCTACTGCTATGCTGAGAAAAGGGATATGTGAATACCATGAAAAAACTATGCTGCTGCTCTAGAAACTTTTACAGAAGGGCAAAAATTATATAGTACAGATGCTGATTTCAGTGTCTGGATTAAAAGGTGTCAAGAAGCTCAGAATGGATCAGAATCTGAGGTGTCTACATCCCAGCGGACTCATCAGTCAAAAATCAAGTATGACTGGTATCAAACAGAATCTCAAGTAATCATTACACTTATGATCAAGAATGTTCAGAAGAATGATGTAAATGTGGAATTTTCAGCTAAAGAGTTGTCTGCTTTGGTGAAACTTCCATCTGGAGAGGATTACAATTTGAAACTCAGACTTCTTTATCCTATAATACCAGAACAGAGCACGTTTAAAGTACTTTCAACAAAGATTGAAATTAAAATGAAAAAGCCAGAGGCTGTGAGATGGGAGATGCTAGAAGGGCAAGGAGATGTGTCTAAACCAAAACAGTTCATAGCAGATGTAAAGAATCTATATCCATCATCATCTCATTATACAAGAAATTGGGATAAATTGGTTGACGAGATCAAAGAAGAAGAAAAGAATGAGAAGTTGGAGGGAGATGCAGCTTTAAACAAATTATTTCAGCAGATCTATTCAGATGGTTCTGATGAAGTTAAACATGCCATGAACAAATCATTTATGGAGTCTGGTGGTACAGTTTTGAGTACCAACTGGTCTGATGTAGGTAAAAGGAAAGTTGAAATCAACCCTCCTGATGATATGGAATGGAAAAAGTACTAAATAAATTAATTTGCTTTTATTGTATTGCGTATATTCACCTAATGCCCATTGTGTATTGATATTGCATTCTTGAATTATCAGCATTGAATATCTTTTGAAAGATTATACCTCTTTACCTCTTTGTGCTTTAAAAATGATTTTCCTTTAAGTGTTCTAAGAATCTAATGAAGAATGAAGATCTCGTTTTATCATTTCTGTCCTTAAGGATTTTAGACATGCTGAAACTGAATGAAGTATCATTTGCTACTAGATAGATTAGTACTATCTAGTTGTGGGAGTGGAGAAATCTTTAATGATATATTTTGGGTTATTGCCTTATTTTTGATGTAGTATTCTGTTAATAATTTATTAGACCTGGCAGCTTTGGATAAGCATAGATTTTTCAACTTCAGTATTATATTGTGTTTGCTTTTAAAAACTGCTTTTGAATGGAGTTGTAAATACAATTTTTCTATGAAAAAAAAAAAAGAAGGATGGGTTCAAACAAGCCCAAACTGCAAAGATTAAAATAAATTCTTAACTATTCATTGTCCAGACATTGATGAAAATCCACAAGCATCAAGACCATCCTGGAAGATATGACCTCACCAAATGAACTAAATAAGTTACCAGTGATCAACCTTGGAGTGTTGGAGATAGGTGACCTTTCAAACAATGAATTCAAAATAGCCGTCTTGGAGAAGCTCAATGAACTTCAAGACACAGAGAAGGCATCCAGAAACCTAACAGAGAAATTTAACAAGAAAAAATAATAAAAAAATGAAGCAGAAATTCTAAAGCTTAGGGATTTAACTGACAAACTGGGAAAAGCATCAGTATCTCTCAAAGAGAGAAATGACCAAGCAAAAGGAAGAATTATTGAGCTTGAATATAAACAATTTGAAAATAGACATAATTGACACACCTTTAACCAGAATAACCAAGAAAAAAAGAAACCCAAATAAATGAAATCAGAGATGAAAAAGGAGACATTATAAGTGATATTGCAGAAATCCGAAAGATCATTACAGACTGCTATGAACAACTATATTGCCAATAAATTTGAAAATGTAAAAGTGGATAAATTACTAGACAAATATAACCTACCAAGATTGAACCAGGAAGAAATCCAAACCCTAAATAAACAAATAACAACTAATGAGATAAAAGCAATAATAACAAGTCTTCCGTCAAACAAAAGCACAGAACCCAATGATTTCATTGTTGAATTTTACCAAGCATTCAAAGATCTAATACCAATCTTACTTAGACTATTTAAAAACATCAAGGAGTAAGTAACACCCCAAAACTGATTCTATGAGGCCTATATACAAAGAACTAGACAAAGACACAAGAATAGAAAGCAATAGTCCAATATCTCTGGTGAACATAGATGAAAAAATCCTCAACAAATACTAGCAAGCCTAATTCAATAATATATTAAAAACTATTCTTCATCATAATCAAGCGGATTCATCTCAGAGATGCAATGATGGTTTAACAAACACAAATCAACCAATGTGACACATTCTATCAATAGAATTAAGGACAAAAACCATGTGATCATTTCAATTATTGCTGAAAAATCATTCCATAAAATGTAACATCCCTTTATGATAAAAACTGGGTACAGGAGGAACTTACCTCAACATAAATAAAAGCCATATATGACACACCCAGAGCTAGTGTCATACAGAATGGGAAAAAAAGGAAAGCTTTTCCTCTAAGATCTGGAACAAGACAAACATGCCCAGTTTCACCACTGTTATTTAACATAGTAGTGAAAGTTCTAGCTAACGCAATCAGAAAAGACAAAGAAATTAAAGGCATCTAATTTGTAAAGAAAAAAGTCAAAATATCCTTGCTTACAGATTATATGATTTTATACCCAGAAAAGCCCAAAGACGCCACACACACACACACACACACACACACACACACACACACACACACACCAAAAAACAAAAACAAACTACTGGAACTCATAAAGTCAGTAAAGTTGCAGGATACAAAATCAACATACTATTAATAAAATCAGTATCACTTCTATATGCCAACACTAAACAATTTGATAAAGAAACCAAGTTAGAAATCCCATTGACAATAGAAGCAAATAACATTAAATTACTAGTAATAAACTTAACCAAAGAAGTGAAAGATCTCTATAATTAAAATTATAAAATATTGATGAAAGATATTGAAGAGGATGCAAAAAAATGGAAAGATATTCCATGCTTATGGATTGGAAGAATCAGCATGGTTAAAATGTCCATACTACTCAACAAAATCTACAGATTCAATATAATTCCCATCAAAATACCAATGACATTCTTCACAGAAATAGGAAAAAAAACCTAAAATTTACATGGAATCATAGAAGACTCAGAATAGACAAAGCCCTCTTGAGGAAAAAGAACAAAACTGGAGAAATCACATTACCTCACTTAAAGTTATACTTCAGAGCTGTAGCAATCAAAGCAGCAGACTACTGGTATAAAAACAAACACATAAACCAATGGAACAGAATACAAAATGAAGAAATAAATCCTCATATCTACAGTGAGCTTATTTTCAACAAAGGAGACAAGAACATACAGTGAAGATAAGACAGTCTCTTCAATAAATGGTGTTGGGAAACTGAATATCTTTATGCAGAAGATGTAATCTAGACCCTTATATTTCACCATATGCAAAAATCAAATCAAAATGGACTAGAGACTTAAATCTAAGACCTGAAACTATGAAACTACTAAAAGAAATCATTGGAGAAACTCTTCAGGACATTGGTGTGGGCAAGGATTTCTTGAGTAATACTTCCAAAGCACATGAAACCAAAGTGAAATTGGACAAAAGATACCACATCAAGTTAAAAAGCTTCTGTACAGCAAAGGAAACAATCAGTAATGGGAAGAGACAACCCACAGAATGGAAGAATATATTTACAAACTACTCATCCCGAGAAGGGATTAATAACTAGAATATATAAGGAGTCCAAACAACTCAACAGGAAAAAAATTAAATAATCCAATTAAAAAATGGGCAAAGGATTTATTTAAATAAACATTTCTCAAATGAAGACATACAAATTGCCAACAGGTACATGAAAAAATGTTCAACATTTTTGAACATGTTCAATCATCAGAGAAATCTAAATCAACATTATAAGGTATTGTCTCACCCTAGTTAAAATTAATTTTATCCAGAAGACAAACAATAATGAATCCTCGTGAGGATGTGGAGAAAAGGGAACCCTCAAATACTGTTGGTTGGAATGTAAATTATTCAAACCATTATGGAGAACAGTATGGAGGTTCCTCAAAAAACAAAAATATAACTACTGTACAAGTCAGCAGTCCCACCACTGGGTATATATCCAAAGAAGGATAATTCAGTGTATGGAAAAATTATCTGAATTCCCATGTTTATTGTTGCACTATTCACAATAGCCAGGATTTGGTATCAACCTAAGTGCCTATCAGTGGATGAATGGATAGAGAAATTGTGGTACATATACACAAGGGAATATCACATAGCCACAAAAGAATGAAATCCTGCCATTTGCAACAACATGGATGGAACTAGAGAAAATTATGTTAAGTGAAATAAGCCAAGCCAGAAAGACAAATCTTGCATGTTCTCCTATGTGGGAGCTAAATACTAAAAAAAAAAAAAAAAAAAAAAAAAAAAAATAACTCATAGAGACAAAGAGTAGAATGATGGTTACAGAGGCTGGAAAGGGTAGTGGAGGTGAAAAAGGGATAAGGTGAGGATGGTTAATAGGTACAAAAATATAGTCAAATAGATATACTGAACAATATTTGATAGCACAACAAAGTGACTACAATCAACAATAAGTTAGGGTATACTTTAAAATAACTGAAAGATTGGAATTGGAATGTTCCTAACGCAGGTAAAGGGTACATCACATGTACCCTATAAAGATGTAAAACTAATATATATCCATAAAAATTCACTTAAATATAATGTCCTTAAAAATTATAAACAATTACTAATGTTTTAGAGTGGTGTTTTAAATAAATATAAGTATGTAAACATTTTTATAATAATTTTATGAAATTTTTATAAAGACAAAATAGTATACATAGTACTTGAACCCATATACAAAAATAATTTAAATGGAATCTAAAACTCTCATAATTTTAGTTGCTATTTATATAGAAAATTAGTTCATTCGCAAGTGTTCTATACAATGTAGGATTGCAAACTACGAAGATATTTTTTCTGCTTTAGCTATTCACTGTCTTTTTAAAGCCATTATTACCATGCAGCCAACCTAACACCTACACCTTCACATAATACAGAAAATCTGGTGACTTCAGCTTATATTATTTGCATATATCTTCTCATGTATAATTTATGATTTAGAAAGTTTAACTTTTTTTCTTTCTTCAATGGATTGTAGGCATACTGTTCAATTTTAGCTAATCCTTTCATCTTCTTTCAATCTAGATTGTGAAGGTCGAACTGAATATAATATTCCTTATAAAATCAGAACCAAGGTCAGCGTTTGAATTTTATGATCAAAATTTCCCACAGGAGAGAAGACTAAGACCTGGGAATCAATCCAGCATCTGAAACTACCATGAGCTAATTACTGACTGAACTCTTTCCTCTGAAGGTTCTGGTTTAAAAAATAAAATAAATTTCCTGATTCAAATTTTACAGGTTCAAGTAAAAATAGAAACAAAAAATACAGAATTTTTCTTTATTTAAAATTTTATTTAAATTTTTTTCTTTATTTAAAATAAAGAAAATATTTCTTATTTTATGATATGATAATTTAATTTTAAAAATTTTGTACAAAAATGACATACTGTTTCTGGCAATAATTTGGCTTCTATATCTGGGCTCAACACATTTGAAAGCCCATTCACAGCATTTTGACATGACATGCCCTACAAAAATCTTCAGTTATGCTTCTATGTCAGTTTGTCTATGCAAATTCAGAATTGATTTTCTTCTTAATGTATTATTAATTAATGGGTAGAGTAACTGAAAAATTTCTAATCTTTGAAAATGTCCTTCTAAATCAGGATTGGGAAAAAAAGACAAAAAACTCTACTAATGTCTTGCTTCTAAAATGTATATGTTACTTTTCCTGAATGCATTTCTTTTACTGTGGTTTTTGAGATTTGTTATTTTTGCCTTTTTTATTACCATTACAAGAATAATACATAAATTATCTCCATCTCCAGTTTCATCCATTTTCCAAAAGTAAGTGTTATTAACAGCTTGTTCTATTTCTTCCAAGTGCTTAAAATCACATATATGCATTCTCATGCTAGAGCTTTATATGTTAAGATATTTCAGTCTTTTATGAAAAAAATACATATTATATATATTTACCTAAGTGAGGTAACACATTGCATAATCTAGACAACTTGTTCAATTTTCCTTAGTTTATCCAAGAGCTAACACATTGCTTTTAATATATGCATATTATTTGAAAACAGTTTTTGTTTTCTGCTTTACTTATTGCTTTCTATTTAAGTTGCTTCAAATAGTTCTTTCTTACAAAACAGCAAAAAATATGTTTGGACAAAAATATTTGCACATATATGAAAGTATTTCTGTAAGAGCATTTTTGTATGTTTCTTTATTTTTTATTCTAAATCTGTGGTTTTTATTTTTACATCATGGCACGTTTAAAGTAAACACAAAATTGAAGAGAGAATATAATAGCAGCTTTGTTCTTAACTTCTAGATTTAACAACTGTTATCATTATCATATTTTTACATCTATTAAATCAAAGAGTTAAATTTTCAGTTGAAATGCATTCCCCTCTCTCTTCCAAGAAACTCTGACCCTGGATTTTGGGTTTACAGGCTTTGTCAATGCTTTTATATTTCACTAAAATATACAGCACGTATCTACAAAAACATCATGATTTGGAGTTTTTAACATTTATATAAACTAAACAATACTCTATATCTTTCTGATTTTTTTTCACACAAGTTATCCATTAAAACATGGAATGTCATGTTTATAAAATTTAAGTGCCATATAAAATTCAAATGTAAGAATATTCCATATTTTATTTTTCCTTTACTCTATTTCTATTTTTTGTTATTAGAAATTATTCCTCACTGACTTTTCTTGAATATGTGTCCTTACACACATACTCAAAAATAATTTCATTGTATCTACCTGAAAGCAGTATTGCTTTATAATTAAAAGAGTTCATATTCAATTTTATAAGACAGTACTAATATTCTCAGCATGATAATATTAATTTACAGTTTCACTATAGGGTATAAGATTTAATTCTTCTCCATATTTTTATCAACAGTTATTAACATTTCATTTTATGTAAATTTTATAAAATTTGACTTTATGCCAATTTTATTACTATTAATTTGTATTTAATTGTTTTTGTCTATCTCAGAGAAGTTGAAATAATTATCATTCATTGGTGATTATTTAACTTTTTTTTTCTACCAAATATATATACATATTTTCCCTTACTGATTTGCAGAACTTATTAGCATATAGGTGATAGTAATCATTTATTTATTTTCTGTGTGGCAAATATCTTCCCACAAGGTAGGATTATCTTACAAACTATTTATGTGTGTTTTATTTTATTAAATATTTAATGTAATCAAATATCAATATTTTCCTTCTCCTGCCCTTTTTTTTGGAGATGCGTCCTCATTAAGTTACTCAGGCTAAAGGGAAGTGGCTATTCATAGGCTGAAGCATTCACAGCACACTACAGCCTTGAATTCCTGGGCTCAAGCAATCCTCTTCCTCAGCCTCCCGAGCATCTGGGATTACAGGTGTGGCCATGGTATCCCACTACTTTTATGGATTGTGCTTAGTGTTGAGACTTGAAATCAATCACCAGCATCCACATAACTTGATTATAGAACGAAGACCATTTATGCCAATATGATATAACTATTTCAAGAAATTCTTGACCAGAAAGTTAAGGCTGTAAACCAGTAAATACCTTTGTTTTCAGCAAATCACTTTGTTTCTGGACAAAATCTCTTTAATCAAAATACTAGAAGGCTGGCCGGGCGCGGTGGCTCATGCCTGTAATCCTAGCACTCTGGGAGGCTGAGGCGGGCGGATTGCTCAAGGTCGGGAGTTCGGAACCAGCCTGAGCGAGACCCCGTCTCTACTAAAAATAGAAAGAAATTAATTGGCCAACTAAAAGTATATATACACAAAAAATTAGCCGGGCATGGTGGTGCATGCCTGTAGTCCCAGCTACTCGGGAGGCTGAGGCAGGAGGATTGCTTGAGCCCGGGAGTTTGAGGTTGCTGTGAGCTAGGCTGACGCCACGGCACTCACTCTAGCCTGGGCAACAAAAGTGAGACTCTGTCTCAAAAAAAAAAAAAAAAAAAAACAAACAAACAAAAAATACTAGTAGGCTAAGCTGGTCAAACAACTCACCTGTCACACAACAATTCACTTGTCAAGATTCACTTCACAATTGTCACCTCTTGGTGTCCGTCAAAGATAAACTATTCTAACATTTTATGCCTTGAAACCTCTTAAACCATTTGAGCACAGACTCAAAAAGTATAAATATCCTCCCATGACCAACTAACTAAAAGTTATTAAGTCTATGGCAAGATGGTGTTCTTTTTTACTAAAGTTAGTTTAGTAAACTTAGTTGTGGTTGAGTAATAGAATATTTGTGTGGTTTTCTAGGGGAGTCAAAGAGATGACAATCTTGGAAGTCACTTATAGATCTGGTCAATACACTCTCACTGCTACAGATCAAAATGCCCAACTTGGGAACAGTGTACTCTGAGAGCCTTTTAGTCTCTCACTCATAGATCCCCCTGATAGTGATAGTAAGAAAGCCATTGCATTTTGTCTGAACTCAAAATTCTTTTTGTCAAGCTCTCAAATATTTCCTCAGGAATAAACAGCACTTTTAGGAATCCCTTGATTATCTGTTCATATATAAAAACTTTTATCCTGGGAAATAACAACCTTATTAGTAACAACACTGTTATCTGTCCTTGACATATTTTGCTAAGTAAGTCACTAAGAGGAATGCCAGAGGGAAAAAGATAAACATAAGACCAATATAAGGTCATTTCTCAAGCTGGATGTGAAGGCTTATGAATTTGGGTTTCAACATAACATTATTCTTTACAGACAAATTTTTGTTTATTTAATTCCCAAAATCTTGTAAGAAGTTTCCTCAATTTTTTCTCGTTTTATTCCTGACACTTCTGGAAGCAAGGTCCTATTTAAAACTTCATCTGAAGGAAATTGAACGTTTTTCAGGTCTGTAATGGAGGTGGCCAGTGATTAAGTTAGGGACTTGAGATTTAGGGTGCACATGCAACAATCAAAGGCCAATTTGCAAACACCACTCATAGGTCTGCCTCATTCTAACTTTAAGTACCCTCTGTGTCAGATTATTGCTTCCTATGTGTAATCAAGCTATTATTTCAATTCTTGTGATAATCTTTAAAAATGATATGATTTCACAGAGGATAATTGAGAGTTGGTTCCTTTGGGAAACTTTTGATATAAAGAAAATATTCATTTGAGAAGTACTTATAAAAAAAGTGATGGTGTATATATAAAATTTTATATACCCCATGATTTTCATTCTGTACTAGTATATGAAAGCATCTAAATGATATTCAATTCCATAATTGTTTTATTAAAATTAAAAAAACCTGTTTTATATTCTTCCACATCATCCAAATGACAACCTGAACACAATGGCCCTAAAATATAGGGTTTCTTTCCCAATACTTTCATCTTCCCATAACCCTGTTTCTGACTCTCTTGCTTTTCTTGACTAGAAAACTGAAACCTTAATTCCTTCTTTAAATTAGTCTTCCTTCAAACCAAAGCAAGGAAATATATCCTCCTCATTAATTTTAAGTCCTGATCTCATTCTTAGCTAAGAACTATTGTGTAAGAATTTTCAAAATTCGGAGAATATATAATTATGCAATTCTAGATCTATATCAATTAATTAATATCCTAAAAGAGATTTCAGGTGGAAAAATTGGAGAATGAAGACCCAGTAGGAAGATTGGGAGGGTGATGTATAAGACTCTAAATTGTATAGAACATCAGCGGGTTTGAGAACAATATAGATCCTGAAAAATATCTTTTGAAGGCTTTATCTAAAGGTTTTCCTGTAAAAATAGATTGGATTCTAATTCAGCCCTACAAGCAAAGAAAGGATTAATCCATTGAAAATGTCAGGAATGAGCTTTTTAACACCTCAAGACAGAATTCAAGAGTCAATTCTGAAGCAGATGTGATGGCGGCTCTCTCTTCAGTTTTTATGAACAGCCTTAGCCAGAAATAACAGGATTTCATATGCAATCTAAAGCTTGATAGGTAAATGGCCCCACTGCTAAATCTCCAACTCCTCATTGAACGTTTTAAGAGAAACTTTAAACAAAAGCAGGCCCTAGTAATTAAGCATCTCAGGTGTGATCATCCTGATAAGCATATCTGAGGATACCATAAGCAGCAAGATCATTACAAAACAATTGTACTGTGCTGGCTAAGAAACATATGAGGAAAAATACATTAGGTTGGTGATTAGTAAAGCTGCATCAAGTGGATATTGATAATCTTATTTCAAATATTTTTTTGGCTGCTACCCAACTTTCTTTGGTATGAGTAATTCCAATAAATCAACTCATTAGCAGTCAACTAGGAGTGACTTTTTCCATGGCAACATCACCAGACAGCCAAGAATCTTACACCTTTTCAGTTCCAGACAAGATAGAGTAGAAGCATTTCATCCTATGCCTTCCATTAAGTTACAGCTAAGCAACCTGAACCTTATATATAAAACAGACAGAAGAAGACTATTAAAGGTGGTAAAGTAAGATTAACAAGGAACCCTGGAACTCATGATCTATATGGTGGTGAGTTTGTTGTAGGTTTTTTGTTTTTTTTTGTTTTTTTTTGTCTCCTGTATATCCCAAGCTGATTGCTAAAGGAGCCCAGAAATGTCAAATGGCTGTCAACAAAGAAAAAAGTTGTAAGAAATCCTGCTCTGTTTTGCCAAAGAGCCATAAAAGTAGCAGCCTAGCAACACAGAAAAGTTTTTGATAATAAACACCTTACTCCAGCAAAACATGGTGAGGGGAGTAGGGACAAAAACATAAAGCCTTACTGGGGAGTTTAGATTTCCACTTTTACTGACAGCAATGAGGTACCTTCCTCCTCCCAACTAGGGTGGTATACATGGAGGCTGAAAGCCTGGATGTTCACACTACCCAGAACTGATTTATATTTTTCTTAAAAAATGCCTGATTTATTTGTATTTTATTTTTATTAAGTTTGCCCACCATTTTTCCAATTTTCCTATTTTATATCGAATATTATTTACTTATATCTTTTCTGGTTTTTCCTCAAAATATTTTGCCTGACTTGTTTATATTAGCAGTCATTTTATAGAGCAATCTCTTATTATTTTGATTTCCTCTATATAAGTCCTTTAATATCAAATTCATTCATGTGTATTCTTATATATACTTTGACAATTTTTAGATTCATTTAAGTTTCCTTTTATTGATTTATTAATTAAATTAATTATTAAAAATATGTTTAATGATAATATTAAAAGCCATTAGAGTAATATATTAAGCTAAATAGAATTTTATTTTTCTCTCATTCTCAAAAAGACTGGAAGAGGTCAGTCCAGGTCAAGTATGAATCCAAGGTACTTCTATTGTATCTACAATGTGTATAGATTCTAAACTCAATATCACTCTATGATCTCAAATAGCTGCTAACATTTTAGCTATTATAATACATTAGTGCTACAGACAGAAGGAACAAAGAAGAAAAAATAAATCAAGAACATTACAGAAAATGTGGATAAAAAATGTAAATCTTGCTAGTAACCATTTAGGCATATGGCTATGCCTAGCTATAGCCATCAAATAAAGATTTTAGAATGGAAAATGTAGTCTTTATTCTGAAAGCCATATATCAACTACAAATCAGAAATCAGAGCACCATGGAAGAAGGGGAGAAAGAGTAATGTATGACTTTACATCCTAATACATCCTTTACCTTTTGCTGAAAATGCTTGTAAGTTGATTTCAGTCCTTTTCTGTAGTGTCTGTATTTAAAGTCTTATTTTAAATTTTTAAAAGTGAATATTATGGCCGGGTGTGGTGGGTCATGCCTGTAATCCTAGCATTTGAGGAGGCTGATGTGGGTGGATTGTTTGAGCTCAGGAGTTCGAGACCAGCCTGAGCGAGAGTGAGACCCTGTCTCTGGCAAAAAATAGAAAAAATTAGCCGGGCATGGTGGTGCATGCCTGTAGTCCCAGCTACTTGGGAGACTGAGGCAGAAGGATTGCTTATTGAATCCCTTTCAAAAAATTCATGTATTCAAATAAAATGATTTAGTTGCATCCTAGAATTGCATTATTCATGATGAATAATTTAAAAGTTGAATATTTAATATTTTATAATTTAGAATATTTTAATCTTTTCAGTTATATCTTTAGTTTTTCAGAAGCCTTTCTCATTTTACTCCACTAAAAATATAAAATTCAAAAACCTAAAGACCACCCTTGAATTTGATACACTAATAGAAATATATCTATTTTACTCTTGTTCCTTAATATCACTTTCAATTAATTTTTTATACAGTTCCATTGAATTTTTCACATAACACTATAATATTGAGAATGAAACACAAACCATAGGTTTTTTAAAATCAAAATGTTGAAATTAGGTCATATATATTTATAGTATTGCTGATTGTTCTGAAATATATATGGAGTCAACAAATGTGGACAATTTTTTTTAGCCATTAGGAATATCTTACTTTAAATGAATTGAATTGTGACTAATGACTACTTTTTAAAATCTATATATATGCGCCAAATACCTATATTATCCCATGTTATCAAAAATTAATTCAAATGAACTTCAATTAAAGTTAACCATTCCTCAACAGATTAAATATAAACTTTTATAGTTATGAGTTGCTTATCAATGGGGACACATTCTGAGAAAGGTGCCATTAAGCACATTTCAATGTGCAAATATCATAGAGTAGACTTACACAAAGTTAGGTATTCTAGCCTACTATACACCCTTGCTATCAAACAGTACGATTTATATTTTCCATATAAGTGTATTTTTGTGCAATTAACTAACCACTCTTCATCCCTCCACCCCTTACCTTCCCAGCCTCTGGTAAATATCACTGTACTCTATACCTCCATCAAATCAATTTTCTTAACTGCCACATATGAGTGAAAATATGCAATATTTGTCTTTTTGTGCCTGACTTATTTCACATAACATTATGGCCTCCAATTCTGTACATATTGCTTCAAATGACAGGAATTCTTTCTTCTTTATGGCTGAGTAATATTCTATTATACATATACATCAGATATTCTTTATCCATTCATCTTTTGATGGACACTGGCTGATTCTATATCTTGGCTATTGTGAATACTTTTACAATGGACATGAGAATGTTGATATCTATTTGATATACTGATTTCTTTTTTTTTCTTTTTTTTGATATATACTCAGCAGTGGAATTGCTGGATTACGTGGTAGATTTATTTTAGGAACACCCACACTGTTTTCCGCAGTGGCTGTACTCATTTATATTCTCACCAACAGTGTACTAACATTCTCTTTTCTCTACACCCTCACCTGTCTCTGTTATGCTTATCTTTCGGTAATGCCATTTTAACTAGGCTAATAATATCTCAACATGGTTTTGATTTGCATTTCCATTATAGTAGTTTCATTTACTAGTTGGCCCTTTATATGTCTTCTTTTGTTTATCTAAGTGTCTATTCAGCTAATTTGCCAATTTTTTTAGTTGAATTATTTGTTTTATTTGTTATGGAATGGAGTTCTTTATATATTCTGATTATTATGTTTCCTTAATTTGCTAACTTCAGATGTTTTCTTGCTATACATTAGCAACCATTTATTTTAGATTAAAGAAGTCCTTTTAGCATTTCTTGTAAGACAGATGATGAATCTTATGTTGATGAATCTCCTCAGTTTTTGTTTGTCCGAGAAAGTCTACCAGTCCTTCATGTTCGAGGGATAGTTTTGCCGAGTACACTATTTTGGGTTGGCAGATTTTGGCTTTTTTTTTAGCACTTTAAAGATAGTATCTTACTTTCTCCTAGACTGCCAGCTTTCTACTGAGAAATCCACTGAAAATAATATTAGGGTTCCACTGAATGTTAGAGTTTACTTTCCCTCGATGCTTTCAGTATTCTTTCTTTTTCTTTGATGTTTGCTAATTTGATTATGATGTATGTGCCTTGGGAATTTCCACTCTGGATTGAATGTAAGTGGTGACCTCTGAAATTCCTGTAACTGGATTCTGTCGTCTTTCTCCAGATTTGGGAAATTTTTAGCCATTGTTTCCTTAAATATAATTTTTAGATCTTTTTCTCGTGTTTCCCCTTTTAGAATTCCAATTTCACAGGAGTTAGTTCACTTAATGGTATCCCATAATTCTAGTAGGCTTTCTTTGCTCTGTTTAATTGTTTTTTTTTTTTCTTTTTGCTCCTCTGATTGGATAACTTTATATGTTCTGTCCTCAACCTTGCCATTTCTTTCCTTTGTTGATCAAGTCTTGTTAAACTTATCTAACAGGATTTTTCAGTTCAGTTATTGTATTGTTTATATTTTGGATCTATTCATTTTAAATGTTTTATATTTATTTGTCAAGTTTGACATTTTGTTCCTGCATTCTTTTCCAAATTTTATTTAGCTTTCTATTCATATTTGTGTGTGTGTCTTTCCCTGAACTTCTTTAAGAAGATTATTCTGAATTTTCTGTCAGACATTTCAAACATCTCTAATTCTTGTGAATCCTTTGCTGGAGATTTTTTGGTTTATTTTTGTGGTGTCACAAAAGTCTCCCTGACTTTTCACAATCCTTGCATCTTTACATTGATGCCTACACATTTGAGGAAACAGCCATCTCTTCCAGTTTTTGCAGGTGTTCTCTGGTGGTTTTAAATGATTACTTACTCTCAGATCGTAATCTCTGACTTGCTGTTGCTTCCCATTCTGGGCAGAACTTAGAGTGAGTGTTGGAACTGCACTAGAGCTCATTTATTGTCCTGCCATTATTTCCTGGTTGAAGACTTACAGTGAGCACTAGAACATATATGTCATGATGAAACTATACTGCTGCCCTGTCATGGTTTCCCAGTATGGGGAAGACTTAACTTGGCATTAAGTGGACAACTTCTATCAATAATAGTAATTAAACCAGCTGACATGCATTAGAAATTTACTATATGTTACATAGTATAATTAGCATGGTATGTATCATGTTTCACACACTTCTCCCAAGGCCATTAAGATATGTACACTTACTGTCTTTATTTTTTATGATGAAAATAGTCTCTAAGAGATTCGGTAACTTTCTTAAGGCCTTAGTTGTGACTTGTACTTGAAACTCATGTGTATCTGATTATAGAACTGATGATTTAAACTACTTTGAACATTGACTTGTACATCTGTTCTTTTATATATGGGTTACTTTTACCTTACATTATAAATATTTGTTTGTTTTCTCCATTCATTTATTTTATATGGACCGGCTACACATAAAATTGACAGCGACAGTCATCATTTTCGATATACAGAATCTGAGCAACACAAGTCTTTTCATTCCTAACCAAAATCTTTCCAGTCCATAAAATGGCTGGCAATTTTATTAGTGTGAATATAGGTTTAGCAGCTGTAACAAAAGGACTTAGAAATATAGAAGCTTTGAAAAATAGGAATTATTACTCTAATATAAAATTCTGGAGTGAATTCATGCAAGGTTGAAAGGATGATGCAAAAATTAAGGACGTAGACTCTAGGTGGGTTCCAACTAGTGGTCAAAAGTGGGTGCCGATCCTACCATCACATATACATTTCATCTGAGGAAGGAAGAAAGAGGAAGTAGAAAGAAATAATTCTTCATTATTTCTTTAATCATGATCATGATCATGAGGGGATGATCCAGAAGCCCTATGAATTCTCTAAGTTCTTATTCCTTTTGTAAGAATGTAATCCCATGGCCACATACAGGCAAGAGAGGCAATAAATAATCTTTTGTTAAACAACAAACCACAGAGCTAAAAATTATGTTATTAAGCAAGAAACATTGATTATGCAACTTATAATTGTGTGTGCAGTATTCTAAATATGCTACTTAAAGTCAACTTGTTAATTTTATTGTTCAAATAATTCTTACAGATGTTTTGTTTGCTTGTTCTATTTGATATAGTGAGAGAGATATCAAAATCTCCAATTATGAGAATGAGTTTGTATATTTATTTATTTATCCCAAATTTTGATTTTGAAATTTTAAAGCTATGTTATTAGGAGAACACAAACTTAGAATTTTTCTTATTTATTTTTCCTGATAGGTAAATTCTTTTTTCATTACGAAATGTCCCACTTACCTCCAGTAATGTTTCTACTTTAAACTCTGATGAGTATAATACTAATATAGCTATGATACTTTTCTTTTTGTGTCTATGCAATACATTTTTCCATCATTTCACTTTCATTTTGTTGTCTGCTATTAGAATTTTTGTTCAGTTTTGGTTTTAAGCAAATTTACTATGATGTGATTGGGTCTGATATTATTTGTATTTATCCCATTGAGGGCTCACAGTCCTTGAAACTGTGGCTTCATAACTTTTTGATGGTTTTGGAAACTCATTGCCTTCATTATGTTATATAAACAAACCTTTCCTTTGTTTTATTCTGAATTGTTTTTCAGTATACTAATCCATTTTTCATCTGCATCTAATCTGCCCTTAAGCCTATCCATTGAGTTTAGAATTAGTATTAGATTATTTTTATAAATTTAAGTTCTTTCTAAATTTTTTTCATTTTTTAAAAATTCTTGCACAAAATATTTACAGTTATTTTGTAGTTTGTTTTTGTGATTCTATTGTTTAGACTTCTTGTATTAGTCAGGGTTCTCCAGAGAAACAAAACCAACAGATAACAGATAGGTGAGAGAGGGTGGGGGGAGAGGTTTATTATGAGAAATGCCATGATTTGCAAACTAGAGACCTTATGATGCCCACCCACATTAAGAAGAGCAATCTGATTTACTGAGTCCTCTGATTTAAATGTTAATTTCATCTGGAAACACCCTTACAGACACACCCAGAAACAATATTTAATCTGGTCATCCTATTGTGTACTTAAGTTGACACATAAATTTAAGAGCCATACCTCCTAAAAGTTTTTGAATTGGGCATTTTTTTCTCTTGGGGTTTGGTTAAATATTATCTTTTCATATGCTTTGTTTTACTCTTTTAGTTCCAAATATTGTATATGAAACTTGTAGATTCAAATTGAAAGTCTGGATGATATCACCTTCCTATGGAGAGAGTATACTTTTGATTCTGGCAGGCAATTATGTGTAGGATAAATTCCTTGAATCAATTAGAGATAGACATAATTCAGTGAGACGTCTCATTCCTTTGAAGATTTGTCAATTTGCTGTTCACCTTTGCTCCCAGGCTGCGGCTTTTCGGAGTCCAAATGAAAAACTGGGTTAAAAATCCAGGTCTCTTTGATGGACAGTGAATTATAATTTATTTTTACATCTCTGTGAAACTACCAACAGATCTGCTCAGCTTCTAAAGCTCTCTAAGCCATTCTGGAATGCTACACTCAGGCTAGAGATAAAGAAACACATGGTAGAACTCATAGGAGCTAGTGATTGAATACAGGATATGAGAAATCGTTAGTTAGTAATAAGCAAGGCAAGAGAATTCTAAGGATGCAGGAGAAAGTTTGGAGAAGTGACAATGAAATGAGTTTTTTACATTCTTGATTTTTGCCTCTTGGTAACTAGATTTGGAAATGAACATTTCTTCGGGGGAAAAGCAGCACTATCTCCCACATCAACACAAATTGCTTCCTTCTTTTCATCAATCGAGGCCCTAAAAATTCTTACTGTATTTTTGCTCACAGGTGCCACAAAACAGAAAGTATTTTTAAATTTCCAGTTTATAGAATTTTCTACTGAAATGTTGCTGTAAATCATCCAGAAGTAAAATCCCCTGAACCAGGTCTCTAAAAGCTCAATTTATGTCCATGCTGCTTAGACTTTTAAAAATCTGTAAAATTGCCTATTAGACAGGGATTTCTAATTAAAAGTTACTAAAAACAAATAAGTAGTAAAATATACAATAGATTTAAACACACCATCCAGAGGAATCACAATTTAAAAAGCTCTGAAACATAAGAATATACGGCTAATGTCACTTTAAATGAAAGGAATTTCAACTCAAATTTCAAACAAAACTTTTTCCATCAAATTAGCAAAAATCAAAATGTCTAATGTCACATAGTGAAGAAGCAGGTATATTGATTGATTGCTGGTGGGAAGGTAAATAAATAAAATCTCTATAAGGCTGTATAACAATATCTTTCAATATTAAAATGCATTTTTCTGATTACTCATTGATTTAAATTCTAGAAATTAATTCTTCTTATGTCTGCACATATAGAAGAAATTACATATTATAATACGAGAATTTGTGCATTGCAATTTACTCCTGCTTTATAAACTATCCTACCACTATTTAAGTCCAGCAAATGCCATATTTGTCATTCTTTCTTTCTTCTTTTTTTTTTTAACCCAAATTCACATGCCAGAGAATGCATTTGTCCAGAGGAGGGGTCCTCAAACTACGGCCCATGGGCCACACGCGGCCCGCAGAGGACATTTATCCTGCCCACCTGGTGTTTTTGCCGCTGCTGCCTGTCCTGCTTAACAGCCAACTCATCCCATCCCCACGATACGCATGTGTGGAATGTGTGCCACACTCTCCAACGACCCTCCAATGGTCTGAGGGACAGTGAACTGGCCCCCTGCTTAAAAAGTTTGAGGACTCCTGGTCCAGATCATTCTTTTGAAAAGTCCGAGATGTGGAAATCTGTGAATAATGTGACAAACTACTTCTTTAAGATTATTATACAGTAATTTTCACTTTATTATCATCTACAAAATTTTGGAGAAAACTAAGATCATGAACATTGAGCTTTTTACTTTAATTTTCGAAAGCATACTTTAGTGGAATTTATGAGAATCTCTGCTTTTCTTCAAAAAATGTGGAACAAAATAACACATCTCTTTCATTAGGAAAATATAAATTCAAAACTACTCAGATTTAGGGGAAAATATATATATACACACACACATATGTATTTTCTGCTTAATCATAATTGAAAGATTACCTATATTATTTTTACATGCCATTCCATGTAAAGGTGTAATGTCTTTCTTGTAACAAATTTATTTTATAAGACAATTACATCTATAATTCAATATAAAATCCACTGGCTTACTATAATTTCTTGGGGACAAGAAATATATTTTTGTAAGAAATAAAAATTCATAAAAATACATGTCTTTTTTATTTCAAGTGTAAATGACAGCATCATATTTTTCTCTTCTTTTTAATCTCAAATGAAATAAAAATATTTAAAAAGCTTTTGTTTTTTATAGGTATCTACTATGCTCCTTTAAGTATCATTTTCATTGTAGATATTAAAACATAAAATTATCAAGACACAAGTGTGCTTCTTATAGTTTGCAAAATCTAAACATGTCATGGAACATGGTTTGTACCTTTACATGAACTTTCATTATCACAATATGTTGAAGTTGCATACCATGGTCATGAAAACTATTTATTCATGCTTCTAATCAAGAAATATTTACTCAGAACTCCCTATGTACTAGGTATCCCCATACTGGGGATACAAAAGTAAATAAGGCACAATGCTTATCCTCAAGGACCCATAGTCATGCAAATAAACAGATTAGAGCATTTAATATGAGAAATGATCGTGCTGTGCTTAGGATTGTATGGGTATATAGAGATAGAGAAAGGTCAATATGGATGGGGCAGGCAATTAATTCAACAGTCATTTAGCAAATTTTCTTAATCTCTTACTATGTGCCAGATATTCTATTAATTTTGGGGGACACAGCATTGAGCAAAACCAAGTATCTATCTCCATAAAGTTTACATTTCATGATAAGGAGTCAGATAATAGACAAACACAGGTTAGTTATATGTCAGATGCCAATAAGTGCTTTATGCCTGAAGGGACTTTTGGGTTTGACCACCACTGGAGTGTGGGAGAGACCTGCTTAAAGTAACTTGACTATGATCAGAAATCATGTCAGCTGTCATTCTCCTTATCATAATGTGGAGAGAACAGAAGGTAAAGGGTCAATGAAAATATATTGTTCTTGCATTGTTCTGTGTCCAACTTTGTACACACAGTATAATAAGCATGATAGTGATCAAGAATGACTACTAAGCAATCTATTGTGTGTTAGAATGATATCTATGGTGAGTAGGGAGAAGAGCAAACAGAGGCAAAGATGTGACTACTGAGTAGTCCAGGCAAGTGGAAATAAGGTTCAACATTAGAGGGTGCCATGGGAGAAAAATATAGTAACTATCTTCACTTCTCCCTTTCACTCCATCAAGAGGGAACGTTCTTTTTTATTTGGCCATCCAGCCTCTCCAGATACTGCAAGGTGGAATGGAATAATGGATAAGGTAGCAAACTGTTCTTTTTCTCTAAGTAGAAAAATACAGATGTCACATCCTTTGTCATGTGGAAACTACAATTAAGGAGAGAAATATAGAAGAAAGGGCCAGTTAGAGAAGACTCTTTAAGGTCTCACTTTGTGATGGGTTTTATGACCCCAATCCTTGTACCTGCATGATACCTCCAGTGAGCATCTGTCTTATTCTTCAAAACATTTGTTAATGGATCTAATGTTGTGTTGAGCAAGCTGGAGCATAATTCTTCAAAAATAAATATATGAGGGTTGCTGTTGTAGTCAAATTAACCAGTAGGTACGTGTGGAATTTTCTAGAGTGGTTCTGGTACTGACTGTGGGCAGTAGGGCAGAGCAGACCACCTAAGTCTGCGGCTCTGGGAGCCATACAGGCTGTGTTCACATCCTGCTTCAGCACACAGAAGCTGTGTGATGCCAAGCATGCTAATTGCTCTCCCTGTGCCTCGGTGCCCTACAGTCTAAGATGGAGAGCATGAGGGCAATCTGTGCTGGTTGCTGTGAGGATTAAGTAAACCAACATGTACTTCATCAGCACAAATTCTCCATAAAGGTTAGCAATTTCTATTATTAGTTATTTCAACAAAAAAGTATTTGCAAAACCCCTTTATTCTGCCTCATTTTCAACTTGAAAAATTAAAAAAATTAAATTACACTATCAGAATGATTAAAAACTATTGAAGAGGATTAAAGTAAAGGAAAATAAGACAAAGGTGAATTAATTTTAATAACATAATTAGATTTTTAAATTCCTTCATGAGGATACTAAATACTGTACACACCTATGATGAAAATTTAGTTATAAGATTTATCTTGAACATATATTGTCTAATAATATTTCTACCCAAACTTCAAAATATTTTTAAATTTCAAAACTTGAAATGATAAGGTATGAATATTTTGTGAGAAGAGACACATTAGGGAAATACCGTGAAAAGTAACTACATATAAATCCTAGATTTAAAGGAAAATGCTATGAAGGATATTATTAGGACAGTTTGTAAAATTTAAAAATAGACTGTGTATTAAATGAATACTATTATGTCAATGCTAAATTTTATTAAATTGGTAATTAGATTGTGGTGAATAATTTAATTCTACAATGTGAGATGTTACCATACAATTATACATTATTGAGACTGCCCTTGGTCATAGAAACCACACACTAAAATTTAAAGAGATCTTGCTCCCTACATCCTGGCTCCACAAGGCATGCTTAATAAAACAGGCTAACTTTCTTAATATATGACTATTTGTAGTTGTTCTCTCTATTTAAGATATTTTTAAAGAATATTCCATGAATGCAAGCAAACCTTTTAAAATAATCAAGAGAAGAAATTTCCATAGAAAAACTTTAAAATTAAAAGGAAGTTATTTTATATCTGATTGGGACATGATGGCAAGAATGTAGAGCAGCTAAGTAACAGGATATCCTCAATCATCTAAAATTGATTTTTATTTTTAGTAGAACAAAAGGATATATAGAAAAATCTAAATTGCTGGAGGAGACTATGGCAAATGAGATCATATTGAGTTTAGGGGATTATCCTAGGAGTTTATCTGTGGAATTTTATCCTAGGAGTTTATCCTAGGAGATTATCTTTGGAATATCCTAGGAGTTTTCATTTTACATATTTTCTTCTTCTTTGTTTTTTTTCCCCCCAAGTCCACTGATCTATTTATTTATTTATTTATTTTTATTTCAGAATATTATAGGGATATAAAAGTTTTGGTTTAATGAATTACTTTTGTACAGTTTTGAGTCAAAGTAACTCAGATACTATGCATTGTACCTGTTAGGTATGATTTTACCTATCCCCTTTTCTCCCCTTCCACCTGCTTGATTTCCATTGAATTTTACTACTCTATGTACACATGAGTGTTGATCATTTACTTCCAATTTAATAGTGAGTACATGTGGTGTTTGTTTTTCCATTCTCACAATACTTCACTTAGAAGGATGATCTCCAGTTTCATCCAGGTTGTTATAAAAGATATTAGTTCACCATTTTGTTATGGCTGAACATTTTACTGATTTTCAAAGAGAGTGTTAACCCTTTAAAAATATGTTGTTACTATTTTAAAATGTGTATTTATAGCTAATTTTTCAAGTCAAATAGTGTTTTGTAAACCGAATACTCTTTTAAAATGTATCTGTAAGGTTATGTTTGGGTGAGCACTATTGTTAGTTCCTGATATTAAAATGTAAACATCTGATTTAGTTAAGGATTGAATTTTTTTTTTACCACAAATAACTGACAACATAAACAAAAGTATTATAAACAAATTGGGGATTGTATTCGTCTTACGTAAAAAGATTCTAGAAGCAAGTAGCCCAGTACTGATATATTAATAGTAGCCTTTTGGGTCATAAAATATTTATACTTCTCTTCATATTCAGTCTTCTTTACCATATGGTTTATCATGCAAAAACTTTGAATGACTACTCTACCTCCAATCTACCTCCAATATCACAATGGTGTTCAGGGAAGGATAAAGGAGAAAAAGGGCAACAGACAAGTATATATAATAAGTATATATAATTCAGATCCTTTTTGAAGTGTTTTTAAAAATTGTTTAAAAGTGTTTAATTTTTTTAATTGTTGTTTTAATTTTTTAATTCTAAGTAACAATAAAGAATGGGTGTTTTGTGGGTAGCAAGAAGTGTTCATTTATATAAATAAAAATATCCATCCTGATGCAAAGTAATATCCATTTTTCTAAAGTTCTTATTTTAAATTATTTTAGAATTACCACCAGTTGCACAAATTATTTACTCTCTTAGAAAAAAAATCCAATAGAATAACAGGTTTTAATAATTTGAATATATAGAATAACCATCATTTACTACTAATGATCAAATGTTTTCTATAAATGTAATAGGCTAAGTAAAACTCATACACGATGAGCTGAGTCATAGATATCATGTGCCCTGATTAATTAAAATAAAAATTTATAGGAATAACATTATACACTTTTTAATAGTTACAAAACTATTTCTTGATAGTTTTGACCATAAGTAAATGTAAATCCAAGAAAACTCTTTTATCTACCTCTCCATCTGGTTTTTAGCAAACAAAGGCAAGCAAATTTAGCAAGCATGTTAAGTGACCATAAGTATGAGGAACATCATCAACATACCACTGATGACCTTGGGATCCTAAATATGTCATGATGAATTAAAAAATGAATTAATTTATTTCTTCCTTTATTCAACAATCATTTACTTTGAACCAATTACTTATTACCTTGTGCAACATGCAGTGGCATTTTCGAGAATCTACTATTCACCTTAGGATTTAAAAATATGTTCTGTATAATTATCTATTTTGTTGTTGATCAAAGTAAAAGGAGTAACTTCTTTCAAGAAATATTTTTATCCTATTTGATTTAAAAGCTGTCTATGAATAGTCAGCCTTAGGCTTAGTATAATAATCTTGATGATGTGAGGGGGCTCAGGTAATGTATACATCAGAAAATATGGCACAGACAAAAAAGGAAGACAAAATACAGTGATTTGATAAAATATCCTTTTTCTAGGTATGATCTAAGAAAGACTGTATTTTACAAATATCTCAGTTTGAGAGCTATTTAAAGGAAAAAAATGTCAAGAGCACCTTTGAAAGCTGACCTAGGATAGCTTTTCAGTGATTACAAGCAAGTATTCTCACTGGGAAAAATCAAAGGCTGCAAGAACTAAATGATTGGTTGCTTCCTTTTGCTAATAGTAGGAGATTTATATGTTTATTTGTTGTAACAACAATACCACCTTGATTTAGAATAGGAGGCATAATTGGAATAAAATTTTAAATAAAACTTGAAATTTCAGAGAAATTTCAACTTTCCAAGAATACTGTGGGTTTATAATCTGTCAAACTGCCAAAGAACATGTATTTATTCTCAAGTTATTTGTTGTTAGATTTGAAAGCAAGAGAGCCATAAAGTGGAAAATACCAGTTATTTTAAAATATAGTATAATTGACATAAAAGTGTGTGTGTGTGTGTGTGTATGTGTGTGTGTGTGTGTGTGTGTGAATCAGCAATGAGTAGTAAAGGTATATATTTCATAGTTTTGAAGAAGGAATGGGGATATGGCTGTGACTGTAGAAGACAGAAAATTTCATAAAGGAAATCAACATGTGGTTGTTCAAAAGGTTTGTTTCAGTATCTTATAGCCACAGCTTGTAGATGAGCACATTCTCACCAAACTTGCCATCTGCTATCCTGAATGCGTAGGTTTGTGTATCCAATGAAAGGACAAGAACTGCGAGTTATTTTTTACTTTTGACTAACCCTTAAAGAGAAAATAAAATCTACATGATACTGGTGGGTAGAAGCTGTTGAAATAGTATCATAGCAGATTAGTCTTTGAGGTCCATGAATCTATGAATGAAAGCAGAGGTAGAACATGGAACAAATTCTAGGCAAGATAAAAGCCACAAGATGAAAGGAACTGTACATGCAAGAATTTGGAGGCTACTGAGTAGACCAGTAGAAATAATACAAAAAGTTATTTGTAATGTAATACCAGGAAAAAGAAGCAGTTAATAAATTACTCTTGTGGCAAGCTACAGAAGATTTGAAAGCCAGGAATATAAACTTTAGCACACACAATCTCAATATAACTTGACAATGCAAGGTTTTAGGAAGATTTATCTGGCAAATGGCAGATGACTTCATGCAAAAAAGTGATACCATTTAGAAGGCAATTTCAATATTTTGAAAGTGAGGTAATATAGGAGGAAATCTGAGGACTTATTGGTCAGGCCATGACATTGGATTTTATCCAGAAAGCAATGAAAAGTTCAACTGCATTTTAGAAATCTCACTTTGCACTATGAATAATATTAATATATTGAAGGGAAACAAGTTTGAGGCAAGGGGATTAATTGAAAGAGTGCTGCTTGATCCAGAGAAGGCATAATCATGTTAGAGAGAAGATTATAGATTCCATAAATATTTCAGAGTTTGACTTGTCAGTATGCAATGATTAATTGAAAATGAGGCTTCATGGATTAAGGGAGAATCATGGTTTCTCACATGAGAAACTGAAAACAAAGTGTCATTATGAGAGAGAGCAGGAAATTGGTAGGAGGCACTGCACCTTATCGTAGTGGGGGCTGGTGATGAACAATGACTTCAGTACAGAACAAACTGGTTCTGCAGTATCTATGACTATGTTGGTGGAGGTTAGATGATCATCTAGGTTGTTAGATATTGGGTCTGAAGTTAAGAAAATGCTTAACATTTTCACAGTCTGGGGGAGAATGAGAATTTGAAGACAGAAAGAAGAGAATAAACCAGGAAAATGTCAGGTGCAAGAAAATTAAGAAAAGGAAATTTTAAATCCCAGAGCTAGCAATGAAATTTCATGTCATGCATCAGCCATTATTAATCTAAGTATTTCATTATAATATGTATTTAAAATGAGTTAGCTTTCCTAAAATTGTACATATGTGACTCTCCACCTATTCTAGAAGTACATGGAATGAATTTTTGTTCTTATACTTAATTGAAGGAATTTATCCCACAATCAAATTAAGAATATTTTGCAAAAAATAAAGGATCAATATAAGGAAAGTTCATATGAAAAGCTAAAGCTATCATGAAACTTAATTTGATATAAAAAATATTCAGAATTGTATGTAAGATGTACTGAAATTTTGCTTAGTATTACTATTGAATGCACACAATCTCATATGATCTTAGAAAAATTTATATTTCATGTAGATTAGTTTGTTTATGGCATACATTGTTCCAGAAGGAATGTTAGCTGGCTTATTAGAATATATGGATTTATATATATATATATATATACATATATATGTTTATGTTTATATTTCATAAGGTTAAAAAATAGAAAAGCTAAGATGGGGACAGAAATTAGTCCATAATAAAACTAAATATATCCATAAAAATTGTTACTTTCATGGAGGACAAATGTGACTCAAAGTTTGTTAGAAATTCCTATAGAAAAAGGTCTGTTCGTTTACACATTTCACTGTGATCATAACATTAAATATGTTTTTGGAAGAGCAATAGTGAATCTTCTCAGACAATGTTTACTACACTAAAGAAAGTCCTTAATGGCATTGTCTTGGAATAGCTGTAATAGGATTTTGCTTCCTGGACTCCTGTCTTAGCATTTTCTCTAAAATAGACTGATAAGGAATTTCACAAAAGCAATTCTGCTACATTCCAGGTACTAATTCTCTGTTGATTTGACTTAATATAGTGGCTGAAGACAGCATAATGTTTTCTATAGGAAGGACTCCATGCACAGATCTGACAATGAAACAAATGTGTACTCAACAATATTTCCAGTGTAATTCTCTGTTGGACATAAAATGTCTATGCATACAATCATCCAGGCATTCAGAGAAGATGAATGGCTTTAGCTTGTCTTAAGCTTCTACACCTGGGATGCATATGCATGCTGTCTATCAGGGAGGAATTCATGCAGTGAGACTTAGAAAGAAGGTAAAAATTAGGGCAAAGGATATCAGCCTGCTTAAATTGAAATATTCTTGCAAGTCCCTGAATTTGTTGTCATGTAAATTACCTTTATAACTCTTAGAAAAATACTGTTTTTGCCCATATTAAATAAAAGAAGTACATTGTAAATTACTCAAACACTTTACCTATCAGGATGTGCAAAATTTATGTTGGGTATAAACAGAAGTCAGTATTACCAATTCACATACTTATTATATTAGTATAATGAATTGTAGCTGGCAGATGTGGTGCAAACAAACTATGCTATGATGCACATACAAGTGTTCTGTGAAGAAACATTTCAACTTTTCTTTTTTGAGATACATTCACTTTATTTATTTATCTATTCATAGTTCATACTTTCTTACCACTATATACTATTTCACTATAAGAATGATTCAAATTTATTTGTATGGTGTGAATGAACAATTAAGCCGGTTCCCAACTTTTACCAATGAATAAATAATGCTGTTGTGATTTTTGAATATGTTTAAATGTTTAAATTTTTGAATATGTTTAAATGCATATTTGCAAACATTTCTCTGGAAGTTAATTCTACCTAAATGAAATTGCTGGGCTTTGAGAGATATACATGATAACATTTACTAAATAATGCCAAATGCTTTAATGTGTTTTTTTTTAATTTTTTATGTCACATATCCTGTGGGTACAAATGTTTATGTTACACATATTGTACATATCTTTGCTCCACCCGAGTCAGAGCTTCATGCATGTCCATACCCCAGGCGGTGCACACCACACCCATAAGTGTGAATGTACCCATTCTCTCCTCTCCCTCCCACCTGCCTAACAGCTGATGAATGTTACTACTATATGTGCACATAAATATTGATCAAGTAACACTAATTTGATGGTGGGTACAGCTGGTGCTTATTTTTCCATTCTTGGGATACTTCATTTAGTAGAATGGGCTCCAGCTCTATCCAGGGTAATACAAGAAGTGCTAGATCACCATTTTTTGTGTGTGGCTGAGTAGTATTCCATGGTATACGTATATCACATGTTATTAATCCACTCATGTATTGATGAGCACTTGGGTTGTTTCTACATCTTTGTGATTATTAACTGTGTTGCTACAAACTTTCTGGTGCAGATGTTTTTTGTACGGAATGTCTTTTATTCCTTTGGGTAGATGCCTAGTAATGGGATTGCTGTATCAAATGATAGTTCTATTTGTGGCTCTTTGAAGCTACAATATCTCCATATTACTTTCCATATAGGTGGTACTGGTTTTCAGTCCCAACAGCAGTGTATGAATGAATATTTCTATCTCTCTGCATCCACACCAACATTTATAGTTTTGGGACTTTTTGATAAAAGCCATTCTCACTGGAGTTAAGTGATATCTCATTGTGGTTTTGATTAGCATTTTTCTGATGATTAGAGATGCTGACTTTTTAATTTTTAATTGTAACCTCCAATTTTATTGATACCATAAGAAAACATAGAATCTCTTCTTAAGTTATCTTACTCTTGACTTAAAGTAAAATATTTACTTCGTTGTTCTTTCATTTACTATCTTCTAGATACCTTAAAAACAAATAAGAATAAATCACTTTTGTTTTATGAAATATTAATACATATGCACAAGTATATATTTTAAGCAATAGAAGCCTCAAAATTTCATAAACTTGATCATTCAAAACTCAGTGTTGTTAATGGCATAACACTACAATGTGATAACTTTGGTCAATACAGATTTTAATTTCAAATGCCAACAAGGTTCAAGCAGATAACCTAAGAGTTACTAAGAGAATAAGGTTGGACAACTGGGGCCTATGGTGAAAAAATAAAGCTAAACCCATAGCCAGTGGTGCCTTTAAAAACCATGAAGCTAAATTGTGTCATATTTTCTGAAAGATAATCTAGAAATCAAGACTTTATATTTGTAACTGCTCACACATAAAACATGCACAACTAATCTTAAACAATGTGTATATGGTTAGTCTTATATTTATTGGTTTGATCATATTCAAAGGGTCTCACTTGACAACATCAAAGTTTTTGAAGTATATAATTGAAATATATGCCTACATTATTTTAGAAAAGAAAAATCTAAAACTCTATAAAAGTTTTCCATAAAAATCTCAAGAAATGCACACTTATTCCATTCATATTCTGACACCTAATATTAATATATACAGAATATTTTATGTTTTCAAATGTGAATTATTCTTGATATACATTTATGCCTTGAAACAGGTAAAATTTTATATTGAATCATATAATTGGATATTGAAAATTGCTATTGGATTTATAGAAAAATATCAGTGGTACAATAATGTACTAAATAATTTTAAAAGTTCCATTTCTTCTAATAATATTTATATATTTTAATTTGTAAATAATATTCACTCATGGCAAATAATGACAAATAAATACATAAATTAAAACATACAGATACACCAAAGAGATTACCAATGTCAATATTTTGGTGAATTCCCTTCTCATCATTTTATTTGAACGCATGTAACCAACTGAAAAATTATCATAAAATTGAGTTTAGAGTTTTATGATCCCCCTTGTTACTATTTTAATACAACCATTTTCTTACCATTAAATAGTCCTTAGGTATTAAATTTAATGACAATGTGATATTGCACTCGATAATCACACTATAATTTATGAAACAAAACTATTATTGGATATGTGTAATATTTTCCAATCTTTGCTATTATGAAAAATGCTACAAAGGACATCTTTATTCATCAATATTTTTTGGCATCAGGATAATTTGCTACAGATTATCTAAATCCAAAGAACATAAATATATTTGCTGCCAGAATGCTTTCCACTGTTTTATGAAAATTTCCTTTTCTCCACAGATCAGAGAGCAATAGATTTTAATAAATATAATTTTGTCAATTTGATTTATGAGAATCATAAGAAATCTCTATTCTTGATTGTTTACTAGTGAATATCAGCATATATGCTATGTTTGATCCCTGTTTGTATTTATTTTCCCACCAATCATCTTTTCATCACATGTGTTCATTTTTCTAATGAAGAGAGGGTGATTGGTTATACATTTTCAAGAATTCATGTATTAAGGATGATTATCATGTTTCTATACTACTTGCAATTATTTTCCTACAAAAGTGTTTAGGAGGCTATAAATGAATAATATTTATATATCTATGTCATTTTTCAAAATACGGTAATATTAGCAACAAGAAAAAGCTATCTCAGATGAATTTGTATGTGCCTTACATGTATAATTATCTTCCTATCAATTTACTTTCACTTTAGAAAAGATCCTATTTCCTGTTTTAACCTGAAAACAGACAACTTTTAAATTCTTCTTCCTAGGGAAATTAGATGAAATGATTGGCTTAATAATAATGCAAGAAACTGAAAAATTTTAAGCAAAATCCATGATGCAGAATTTGATTATGGAAGTGGGGAAAATTACCAAATGTAGATAAAATGTAAAGATTTCTTTGAAATAATCCCAATTCACATGCTCCAAATATGATTGAATTAAAGACCAGCCTAGGCAACATAGCAAGACTCTCTCTCTAAATATATATACACACATGCACAAACACACATACACACACACACACACACACACACACACATGCTAGGGAAACGAATCTCTTTTCTTATATAATAATATAATAATGTTGGGAAAACTAAATATCCACATGCAGAAGATTGAAACTGGATCCATAGCTCTTACCCCTCACAGAAATCAACTCAGAATGGATAACAGACTTAAACCTCAGGCATGAATTGATAAGAATTCTAGAAGAAAATGTTAGAAAAACTCTTATAGACATCAGCCTAGGCAAAGCATTTATGAAGAAGACCCCCGAAGCAATCATAAGCAATAACAGAAATAAATAAATGGGACCGAATCAAATTAAAATGCTTTTGCACAGCCAAGGAAATAATCAACAGACCAAATAGACAACATACAGAATGGGAGAAAATATTTGCATGCTATACATCCAATAAAAGGCTGGTAACTAGAATCTATATAGGACTTAGGAAAATCAACAAGAAAAAATCAACCCCATTAAAAAATGGGCAAAGGCCATGAACAGAAACTTTTCAAAATAAGACAGTATAAAGACCAACAAACTTGTAAAAATCCTCAACATTTCTAGTCATCAGGGAAATGTAAATCAAAACCACAATGCAATATCACTTAACTCCAATGAGAATAACTTTTATCAAAAAGTCCCAAAACAACAAATGCTGGCATGGATGTGGAGAGATAGGAACACTCACACACTGCTGGTAGGACTTCAAATTAGTACAACCTCTACAGAAAGTAGTATTGAGATACCTCAAAGAACTAAAAGTAGAACTATTTGATCCAGCAATCCCACTACTGGGCATCTATCCCAAAGAAAAAACAACATTATATAAAAAGGATACTTGCACTTGGATGTTTATGGCAGCACAATTCACAATTGCAAAGATGTGGAAACAACACAAATGTTTATCAATACATGAGTGGAGTAATAAAATATGATATATGCATACTATGGAGTATTCCTCAGGCATATAAAAAGGTGAGCTAATACCTCTTGTATTATCCTGGATGGAGCTAGTGCCCATTCTTTGAAGTGAAGTATAACAAAAATGAAAAAGCAAGCACCACATGTACTCATCATCTAATTGATACTAACTGATCAAAACTTAACTGCATGCATGGAAGTAATATTCATCAGGTGCCTAGCAAGTGGGAGGGAGGTGGAGGCAATGGGTAAATTCACAACTAATGAGTGTGGTGCACACTTTCTGGGGGATGGGCACATTTGTAGCTCTGGCTTGGGTGGTGCAAAGGCAACATATGAAACCAAAATATTTGTACCCCCATAATATTCTGAAATTTAAAAAGAAAAAATAGCCAGGACTGGTGGTGCACACCTGTAGTCCCAGCATCTTGAGATGCTGAAGAGGGAGAGTTGCTTAAGCCCAGGATTTCTAGGCTGCAGTAATGATCAGGCCAAGCACTTCAGCCTGGGTGACAGAGTAAGACCCCGTTCTCAAAAATATGCATAAATAGATACAAATAAAAAATAAATATGATTAAATGCATGCTGTTTAATTTTGAAAAAAATTTGTATTGGAAGTGTACCTTGATTCTAGTCCTAACCAACATTCCTGTTGTTTAATTCAATATTAAATTGAATCAAAATAAAAATAACTCCATACCTCCATCAATATTTTAGAAAGAAGAATCTTAAATTATCTTTACTTTCAAGCAGAAGAAGAGAGAATGATTTTAGCACTCAAAACCACCTTTAACTCATCCCAGATGCATAAACATAAAATCGTGCTTGTGAAATACTGCAATTATGTCACAGAGCTGTCCTCTTATGATTATGGAATTGCAGTTGGGTTCTTTGGCAATTGGGAAAGGGATAAAATGTATCTGACGCAATGTAAAGAATGACTATAGCATATGTCAGAGCTTTTAAATAGATACCTCACACATTTTATTCAAATGTATCATTTAAAATAAAAGAATGCATCATTGAAATTAATTTTCTAGAATATTCTATGTGATGTCTTCATATTATGAAATTCAACTTAAATCACTTTATACAGCTTAATCATTGACTCTTAAGAATTGCATTTTTGATAGTGAGCAAGAGAGTTGGATACATAAATAATTAAGGTGATGTATATACCACAGGATTATGGGATTTTTGGACAGGAAAGGTTATGTAATAAGTCATTGCCATTTTATTTTCATTTATATAATAAAAGCAAATTGTTGCTTAAATAAGTAATCAAAATTGCTTTTGTATTAATTTGAGCAATAATGTTTGCTTAATATTATTTTGAAAGCTCAAAACTCTTGATAAACATTAGAACTTTAACTGTGACTTATATTAGTTTTACTAAGTAGCTCTCATTTAAAACACATCAGATGCATTAACAAAACAATAAAAAATATTGAGTCAAATGAAGGACCTTCTGTGGCTTATGTATCTATTCCCAGAATGTTAGGGAAGAAATTATCCTTAGGAGAATCAAGAATGAATCACTAACGAATCATTGCCAGGAAAGGATGTCTATGTGTGATTATCAATGATTAAAATCAAATAATTATAAATGACTTCCCAATGGGGTGATTTAATTTCACATTGAGTTGTAGAGAGATGATAGAATACAGTTTTTTTCTGTTTCAAAAACTTATATTCTTATTTTATTTGAGCATATCACGGAGGTACAGATGTTTAGGTTACATATATTGCCTTTGACCCACCTGAATCAGAGCCTCAAGTGTGTTTATTCCCCAAACAGTGCACACTGCACCCATTAGGTGTGTATACACTCATCCCCTCCTACTCCCTCCCACCTGCCTGACACTCAATGAGTGGTATTACTATATACACACTTTAAGTGTTGATCAGGTAATACCAGTTTGATGGTGAGTACATGCGGTACTTGTTTTTCTATTCTTGGGATACTTCACTTAGTAGAATAGGTTCCAGCTCTATCCAGGATAATAAAAGAGGTGCTAGATCACTATTGCTTTTTGTGGCTGAGTAGAACTCCATGGTATACATATACCATATTTTATTAATCCACTCATATTATATTTTTGCAATTGTGAATTGTGCTGCAATAAACATTCTAGAGCAGATGTCTTTTGTATAGAATGTCTTTTGTTCTTTTGAGTAGATGCCTAGTAATGGGATTGCTGGATCAAATGGTAGTTCTACTTGTAGCTCTTTGAGGTATTTCCACATTACTTTCAACAGAGGTTGTACTAGTTTGAAGTCCCACCAACAGTGTATGAGTGTTCCTATCTCTCCACATCCATGCCAACATTTATTGCTTTGGAACTTTTTGATAAAGGCCATTTTCATTGGCAGATAAGTGATATCTCATTGTGATTTTGAATTGCATTTCTCTGATGATTAGACATTTTGAGCATTTTTTCATATGTTAATAAAGTTTGAATAAAATGGAATCAAGGAGATAATAATCAAGTATCTCCTTGGCAGAAGGATTAAAGATAAAAAAAAATGTTAAAAAATGTCAATGTTATTAACATGAAACATTTCTAGTACCACCTCATTCAAACTAGCTTGTGGAAGAAATAAACATTTAGCAGTGGAATTGATCATAATTGGTTGAAGTTAAAATTAGAGAGTTGTTTTTTGGGGGAAAATGAGGGCAAGACATGGCACCTGACACAAATTAAGAGTTTAATAAATGATAAGTAAAATTTAAGTCTGAAAATAGGTGGGAAAATGCAGATCAAACTTCATCTGGCTCTGAAAAGTGTTTATTGAATGTCAGATTTAAAATAGCTACTCAAATATAAGATATTTTAATCAATTAATCGACATCTAATTTGATATTTATATCTTGCTAAGTACAAATTAAACACCTGTATATACTCCTGAAGGTTAATACATTCATAGGAATGCAGTTGCAATTTTAGTATTTTAAAGTTCCAAGTTAATTAAATGGCACAAAGACTAATTTGTTGCATATATTGAAATGGGTCTTTCAATGTATTGTTATGATTCTTTTTTATTTCCCCATTATATATAAAAAATGTTCATTTCCTTTGGGAATATTTGCATGGTAAACATGTGAATCAATCACATTTACTGAAGAAATCATAAAATTAAAAGTTGATTTACAACAAGTGTAAAAATCAAAAATCAGACTGGAAAAATCCTGGCTTAAAAAATGAGAAAATTGAAATAAAAATTTAAATATAGTGATTTATTTGAACCTCCACAGAGAAGGACAACAAGTCTGAATTGGCATAATCATAAAATATAGGTATTTTTATGTGACTCTCAGATATATTATTATACATTCTTTAGAACTACTATAAGTCATATAACTAACATAAGTGATGGTTTATGTAAAAATATTATTAAAACTATGAAGTGACAGAAAAGCAAATAAAAATGACAATTTTAACTGAGATATGGAATAGATAAAATATCAGAAGGATATGAACATTTGTTGAGTGCCTATTATATCCCAGAAAATGTACTATGTATTTTCACATTGTTTAATTCTCCAAAATATCCTAACTGGTATTTTGATCATCACTTGTTCCATAAATAAATATTTATTTTATGAGTTACAGGACTAAATTTTCATTCTCTCTTCTATAGATAAGAAAACTGAAACTTAGAATGATTAACACATTTTTCAAGATTGTGCAGCTAAAAAGTGACAAGTGTTGAATCATAATTTCAAAACATAGTTTTGCCATCACATGATGTAAAATATTAGTAAAGTAGAAGTAAATTATCTCTGAACTGAGAGAAATCTTTGCCATTGTCCCATTTAGTTTGGGAAGAGATCTCAACTTAAACACTGATAATAATAAAGACAAGACTCATAAGAAAATCAGAGATGACTTAGCTGGTCTGATAACTAAGTAACCAAAGTTAACACTTGGTATAGGTTCCCAAGAGGATTGAAATAGGTCTTTAATACTGTTCAATCTACTGACTCACCTGAAGTCCTGAGATATCAATCATTTTTTTTTTTTTTTATAAATTTGCTTCAGGAAAATTCTAGAATCTTTGCTATTTATTTATTTATTTAGTTTTTTTTTTTTTAATTTCAGCATATTATGGGGGTACACATGTTTAGGTTACGTGTGTTGGCCTTTCCCCTCCTTCCCCCTGGAGTCAGAGATTCAAGCGTGTCCATTCTCCAGATGGTGCGCATGGCACTCATTATATATGTATATACCTATCCCCTCCTCCCCTCTCCCATCTGCCCCATGCCCGCTAAATGTTATTCCTATATGTCTACTTAGGTTTTGATTAGTTAATACCAATTTGCTGATGAGTACATGTGGTGCTTATTTTTCCATTCTTGGGATACTTCATTTAGTAGAATGAGTTCCAGCTCTATCCAGGAAAATACAAGAGGTGCTATATCACCAATCATTGTTGTTTCTTATAGCTAGGATCTGTAAGGCGAAAAAAGCAAGTAACATACAAACGAAAGCCAACCAAAATAATTCCAGACTTCTCTACTGAAACCTTACAAGAAAGGAGAGATGGTGGCCCCATTCTCACTCTTCTGAAACAGAATAATGCCCAGCCTAGAATCTTGTACCCTGCAAAATTACGATTTGTATATGAAGGAGAAAAAAAGACATTCTCAGATAGGCAAAGACTGAGGGAATCCACTGAGATATCAATCTTTATGTAAAAAATTCCACCCTAACATTATCAAGTTTCCATCTATTTCAGGACAGATAGAGAAATTGTTCATAAATAGTAACATTTTCAATGCAATGGACCTACATCTAAGTGAGACTATAAATTATGTTAGGAATGTTCTATACAATTCAAAAGTTATCTATATATTTAAACAACTTTCAGAGAAAGAAGTTTACAGTTCTCATGTCTTATTTCTTTCTTACATGGCATTTTACATTAAGTGGTTTAATGAAAGCTAAAAAACAAACCAAAACAGAGATAAGTTTGAACACAGACTATCTTGGAATGACAAAAAAAAAGAAATGATTTATAATCTAAGATATTTATTAAATATTGTCAATTTCACCAGTATAAAGGCTGTACCATTTTAGTTACCAACTTGTAGTGTCTGATGTCTGTTTCCTCAAAGCTTACCAGCTAGGTGTTTTGTTAAGTGTTTTTTTTTTTGTCAGTCTGATAACTAAGAAAAGTGTGTCAGTTTTGTTTTAATTTGTATTGCTCATATAAAAAGTTACGTTTCCCCTCTTATGCTTTTAGTACCTTTATATAACTTTTTTGTGAACTATCTGATCATGAGTTGACAGTATCAAATAATGCTACATACAAACGCTTTAGCTCAGTAATTCTCTTCTAGAAATTTTTGTTTACTTTTAAAAATAACAAATACATACATGTATTTTATATGTATTTATTTATAATGTCATACATAAAAATGCAACAAAAATTGAGATTTTATTTTAATAGCAAAATACTGGAAACATGAATAAGACAAGGATTTTCTCTGTTACTACTACTATTTAAGATTGTGTGGAAAGTCTTAACTACTGCAATAAGACATGGAAAACAGAAATAAGGTATACAAATTGGAAAGGAAGAAATAAACTCTCTGTATTCACAGATACATAATTGTCTATGTAAACTCTTCCCCTCTCCCTCAAAATATGTACAAATATATCCCTTAATAAGCAAGCATAGCAGAGTACACTATACAAATTTAATAGATAAAATCCAATTGCTTTCCTATATACCAGTAATAGACAATTGGAATTTTAAGTTAAAAGAAAATATAATTTTCTATAGCACCAAACATGAGTATAAATCTAACAAAATATATACAGAATCATTAAGTGGAAAACTACACTATAGTTAAGAAAGAAATCAAAGAATATATAATTAAACATTCTGTGTTCTGGGTGAGAGGACTAAATATTTTTAAGGTGTTGATTCAACCCAACTTTATCTATAGATTCATATAATTCCCATTAAAATATCAGAAAGGTGCTTTGTTAATATCAGCAAATTGATTCTAAAGATTTTATGGAAAGGAAAAAGATCTGGCATAGCCAACACAGTAATGAAGACCAACAAAGTTGGAAGATTCACGCTAACTGATTTTAAGACTTAATATAAAGCTATAATAATCAAGAGAGCATGACATTGGCAAAAAAAAAAAAAAAATAGGCACATTGATCAATAAACAGAATAGAGAGCCCACAATTATAGTCACACAAATATAGTCAACCAAACATTGACAAAAGAGCAGAGGCAAGTCAACAAATAAAGTACATTGTTTTCAACAAAAATTTGTTTTCAAACATTTGGACTACCATATCCAAATAAATCAGCTAGATACTGAATTTACAAATTCACACACATACAAGTAGTAAATAATAGTCCAAAATGTGAAATGCAAAATTATAAAGCTTCTAGACGACAAAATAGGAGAAAATGTATGGGACTTTGAGTTTGATGACGAGTTTTTAAAAGCAACAACAAAAGTGTAACACATGAAATTTAAAAAATGATGTTAAAAATGATTACAATAAAAAATGCCCTACAAGACACTATAAAGAAATGAAAATACAAGCAATGGACTAGTAGAAAATATTTAGAAAACACATATAAATATGAACCAATGTTCAGCTTAAAATAGATATAGAAGTTTACGTATAGCCTGGATAAGAAAATATACAAGAGGAGCTTGGATCATCTTCTAGTGCCTTAAGGTAAGAAATTACTAGGGAAAAAAATTACATTGATAGGACATATGTCAAAGTGACAGAGGAGCCAATAGAAAATGCCAAAACTGGGACAATTTGAGAAATAAAATAAAGTAATTGAATTGTAGACTGAAATATAAAATAAATATCTATGAATCTATAGTTATATAAATAAATGGTTGAATAAATAAATAAATGAGGAAGAATTGGAAAATTTCTTAGGCAAATTAATTATAAATGATTTATGTAGGTATGTCACTCTCAAGGAGATGGAGCATTATTACCACTTAAGTTTTGGCTATAGATGGCAATTTCCTTCTAGAGAATACAGTATGAAAAAGAAGAATAAAAGAGTAACTTCATGTTGGAGAAATCTGAGAAACACTACCTAAGCCAGGTAATTAAGTTTAATATAGACAGTGAAAATTATGTTAATAATAGTTACCCTTGATATGATGTGATGAAAATTACACTTCTTCTCTGTGGTCTGACTCCCCAAACACAAAACCTCTATCTAATCACAAGAAACAATATCAGACAAATCTCCACTGAGGGACATTCTACAAAATACATAATCAGTTTCTCAAAACTTTGAAGGGAAGGGCATCGAAAATGAAAGAAGTTTGTGAAACCATCACAACCAAGAGTGGCCTAAGGAAACATTACTACTAAATGTAATGTAATAACCTGGATGGGATGCTGGAAGTGAAAAGAGACAGCAGTTAATAAAAATATTGGTATCAATATTGGTTCATTAATTGTATCAAGTGCACCGTGTGCATAAGATGTTAATGACGGGTAAAACTGAGTGTGTGATATAAAATAATTCCCTCTACTATTCCTGAAATCTTTTTTTGTAAATTTAAATCTACTTTTATAAAGTAAAAAGTTTATGAAATTATTGGAAGAAACGTCAATGTCCATACAGAGTAGATTAGTTGAATAAATGGGGTACATCAATGTAATAGAATAACACAGACTTATAAAAAGCAATGACAGATATCTATACAATGATATGGAATTATTTTCAAGATGTATTGGAAGATGATCTAGAAAGCAAAATTGACCAACAGAATGTGCTATAAAATCTTGCCCTTTCATAAATATTTAGCACCAATAATTTTGGGGAAAATAGTAATACCAAAATTACAACACATCCAAAAGGAAAATTGAAGGTGGAATGCAGATCAGAGAAGTTTGCAAGACCAACAGAAGGAATACTTTTAAAGGCAATACCTTAAATATCTCCATTCTTTAAATTCTTTAACATTGGTTATATATTTGTAATAATATATCTTAGCTGCATAAAACTCTAATAGAAAATAAATCTAAAGTAGAAAACATACAACAAATCCATACCCAATATCATACTGAATGAAGAAAAATTGAAACCATTCCTGCTTAGAACTGGAACAAGACAGGGTTGTCCAATATTACCACTTCTATTACATAGTGCTGAAAGTCTTAGCCAGACCGACCAGAAAAGAGAAAGAAATCAAGGGTATCCAAATGGGGACAGATGAGGTCAAACTGTCCCTCTTTGCTGATGATATGCTCTTATATATAGAAAACCCCAAAGATTATGCCAAGAGACTACTGGAATTGATAAATAAATTCAGCTAAGTTTCAGGTTACAAAATCAATGTACGCAAATCAGTAGCATTCATAAACACCAACAACAGTCAAACTGAGAACAAATCAAAGACTCAATATCTTTCAAAATGGCAACAAAGAAAACAAGATACTTAAGAATGTGTTTAACCAAGGAAGTGAAAGACTTCTATAAGACTTCTAAGAAACACTGAGGAAGAAAATAGCACAGGATATAAAGAGATGGAAAACCATACCATGCCCATGGATTGGCAGAATCAACATTGTTAAAATGTCTACACTAGCCAAAGTGATCTAAGGATTCAATGCAATCCCTATTAAAATACCAATATCATTTTTTATAGATCTAGAAAAAATAATTCTATGTTTCATATGGAAGAACAGAAGACTCGGTATAGCCAAAGTAACCTTCAGCAAAATGAACATATTGTGAGGAATCAATCTACCAGACTTCAAGCTATACTGCAAGGCTATAGTAACCAAAACAGCATGTAATTGGCACCAGAACAGAGACATAGAACAGAACTGAGAACCCAGATATAAAACCATCATCATATTGCCATCTTATCTTTGACAAAACAGGAAAAAAAACATACACTGGGGAAAAGAATCCCTATTCAATAAATGGTTCCGGGAAAATTGGAGAGCCATATGTAGAAGACTGAAAAAGGAACTGTACCTCTTACCTCTCACAGAAATCAACTCATGATGAATAACAGACTTAAACCTATGGCATGAAACCATAAGAATTCTAGAAGAAATAGTTGGAAAATCTCTTGTAGACATTGTCCTAGGCAAAGAATTTATGAAGAAGACCCCAAAGGCAATTACAGCAACAACAAAAATAAATAAATGGGACCTGATCAAATTAAAAAGCTTTTGTACAGCCAAGGAAACAACCAACAGAGCAAATAGACAACCTAGAGAATGGGAGAAAATACATGCATGCTACATATCTGACAAAGGGCTGATGACTAGAATCTATAAACAACTCAAGGAAATTATCAAGAAAAAACCAAACAACCCCATTAAAAAGTAGGCAAAGACATAATCAAAAACTTTTCAAAAGAAGACAGAGTAATGGCAAACAAACATGTGAAAAAATGCTCAACACATCTAATCATCAGGGAAATGAAAATCAAAACGACAATGAGATATCACCTAATTCCAGTGAGAATGGCTTATATCAGAAAGTCCCAAAACAACAAATATTGATGTGGATGTGGAGACATAGGAACACTCATACACTGCTGGTAGAACTGCAAATTAGTACAACCTCCATGGAAAGTAGTATGGAGATACCTCAAAGAACTGAAAATAGAACCACCATTTGATCCAGCAATTGCACTATGGGGTATTTATCCACAAGAAAAAAAAAAAAAGACATTTTATAAAAAAGACGCCTGCACTTGAATGTTTATTGTAGCACAATCAATAATTTCAAGGAGGTGGAAAAACCCAAGTGCCCATCAGTTTGTGAGTGGATTAATAAAATGTGGTATATGTACCATGGGATACTATTGAGCCATACAAAACAATGTACTAATAACTCTTGTATTAACCTGGATAGAGCTGGAGACCATTCAACTAACTGAGATAACACAAGAATGGAAAAACAAACATCACATGTAATCACCATTAAATTGGAACTAATTGATCAACATTAATATGCACATATGAAAATAACATTAATCAGAAATCAAGCAGGTGGGAGGTGGTATTAGGGGATGGGCAAATTCACATCCAGTGGGTACAGTGCACACTATCTGGAGGATGGACTCACTTATAACTTTGACTCAAATGGTACAGAAGCAATGTATGCAACCAAAACCATTGTACTCTTGTAATATTCCAAAATAATGAACAAAAAATTAAAATTAAAAAATAGTAGGCATTAGCATGTTCACATAGGTTTATCTCAGAACCAGTGTTTTGTGCTTACAGCTTATATCATTTTTCTTGATTCACTCCATGTCTGAGTCTTTTAAAGCTTCTATAACAAAAGTAGACTGTGTGGCTAGAACCACAAACTTTTATTTCTTACAATTTTGGAGGCTGAGAAGTCCAAGATCAAGGTACTGGTAGATTCACTGTCTGATAAAGGGTCTGTTTACTGATTACTAGATGGCCATTTTCATCCTGTGTTCTCACATGCAAAAGGAACAAAGGGGATTTCTGAGGCCTTTCATAAAGCATTCATCTCATTAGTGAGGGCTGTACCCTTACAACCTAATTATCTTTCAAAGACCCCCACCTCCTAATTCTATCACCTTGGGGGTTAGGATTTTAACATATGAATTTAGAGGAGGACACTAATATTCAGCACCATTATTGTACCTCAACATTTTTTCAATGTTGAGTTTCACACACAGAGTTTCAGACACTGTTCCAAAGAGCAGGATTTTATTGAATAATGTTGTTGAGACCTGCAGTCTCACAGTGTGTATACTCTGAAGTATATGAGGCTTGGGAGATAGACAATAGACAAACAGATAAATCTGAGGTAGTGATAAATGTTAAGATAAAAATGAAATATTGGGTGGCACTTTACATCATCAGAGGAGGCCTCACTGATGCATTTATATATAATATAAAATAAGAATGACAGAAAAGAGTCCATTCAACAAAAATTGAGAGATGATATTTCTAGAAAGAATAAATAGCTCTAAGACCAAGGCAAGAATGACCTCAGTCAGTTAAATGACATAAAGAACACTAGAATGGCTGTGGCATAGCAGATGAAGGGGAGATGAATACAAACCAATGCCAATAAGGGAGGTCAGGATAGGGACTATGGCTGGCTTTTAGACTATAAGGTGGTCCTGTATGGTTTGTATGCATTTATGCTACATGGTAAAGTAAATGGTAAGCTTCTTGTAGTCATGCACCAGTTATTTTCAACTGTAGAGGGTGAGACCTATTAAGGTAATAAATTATGGTATGGAACAGCATGTGAGGGATTCCCCTGCACTAGGAACATAAACATATTTTGCAGTAATGTGTGGTTATAAAAAACATTTTCATTATTTAAACTGCTTCGGCTGGCTTTTCAGTTACAGTGCATAATATGTTGTGAAGTGCCAAACAGTATTAACGCCTAATATACAATTATAGGTTTTATCAAAAAGGCGTATGGGTTGCTAAAATGTGAAAAAGATTGTACCATGATCTTCTCTAGACCATAGAAAAGACATTTCTGTGTATAAAAGATGCCTACATTTGTTTGCTGTTATTAAAATGAGCCTGAAAAATAGAGCAGACCCATATCCCATGGGAAACAATCTTGAGCACCATGAAGACAAAGAGAATGATCTCTTGGCACATAGATGTGGTTCAGGGAAAAGTCAATGTTAAACATAACAGGGGGCCCTAGATATGTCTGAGAAAAATGTAAAGCTCTTGCTCCATTTTATTACAGTTATTGGTTGGTAGTGCTTGAGATTCAGGGTTTGAAAAGGACCGATAGGACAATAAATTTATCAATCTGTTAACTGAATGTTGAGCAAGTATTATTTTCAATTTCATTTAAACCAAAGCTAAACAGGACTAAACACAATAGGCTGAAATATTTTAATAGTCAATGGAATTTCTAAACCATTTTTTAACTTCCCTTAACTGTATAGAAAAGCTGCTTACCATTTTAATAATTCACTTGCAGCCATATAAACGAAGGAAACAAAAAATGCTCAACTAAAGACAATGTCCCAGAGTGTGGTGTGTACCATGAAATTTCCTTCTATAAAGGTGTGGTCTCTGTTTTACCACAGTACCTAAATATATAGTCATTACTTTGTGAAACAGAATTGTATGTAAAAATGACGCCACGACATTAACATGCAGCTCTGAACAAAGAACTCCGTAACTTTGTGTAGCATATTTCACTTCTAAATTTCTTTGGTCTATATGAAATATCTTGTTAATATTACCTAGCTCACCAGGTTACTGGGAGAAGCAAATAAGAAAAACAGTTTTCTACCAGTTACTCTCATATTCCTTCTTTGATCCATAGTAGGGAGAAACGTACTCTATTGCAGCGGAGCTGTCCCTGCATTTTGCAAGGCCATAGCCATTGTGCTCTGGTTGGTACCAGGCACACTAGAGGTGATGTAGGCATTTCCAGGGAGACATCCCAAAGCATCAGGCCGCCGAGGTCCAGGGCCTTTGCCAAGCACTGCACTTGTCCAGGTCTAAGGGAGTTACTCTTCTCCAATGTGGGGGTGAACTTCAACACTTCTCTCCATACTTGAGTCCCCGTCATGTAAAAATTACATGGAATGATTTCTTAAATAGGGAGTTTAAATAAGACAATTAACCTTGTAATAGTCTCTCAGGACCTATCAATAACAAACCATATAAATTGGATTTGAAGAGAAATCTTGCAGGTGTCTCTGTGTGCTCATTTGACATAGAATTTAATCTCAATTCAGGAGAAGAAAATGACAAAGTCTGCTTTGAACAAAAAACTAGATTTTCCTGTCTAGTTTTACTTTGATTCCTTATTCTTGTGTCCATTTTAAATTGGCTTAGAATTTAAAGAATGCATACTGTTAATTTGTATATGTTAAAATTCCAATATTTAAAAACAAATAACACCTCCAATGAAAAGATACAAAAACCCTGACAATACACTATCAATTTTTGCATGTTTTTTTTAACCTTCCTGTTAATGAAATTACAGTGTATGTATTCTTGACTTGTTTATATGGTACTTTAATAGTACTATAATAGTACTTTGTGATTCTATTCACATTGATGTACACAACTTCATTAATTTTTACAGCAAAATAGTATTTTATGTGTGAATATATATAAAAAATAGCACCTGTGAATTATAAAATGATATTCAAATTTAATTCATGGCTAAAATCATGTATTCATGTATGAGACCAGGGTCCAAAAATAATACAAGTATAAAGTTTAGGCAGGTTGCATAAATTACCGGGTCCAGCTAAGTATACAAACATAGAAAGGGTGATGCCAATAGCATATGGTAACAAAAGATCATTTACATTTACTAATTTTGACACTCTGTGAGCCAAACAAACATTTGGAAAGTTGGTTTAGCTCAGGTCTTCCAGTGTAGAACCTCTGCGCTCAAATGTACCTTCTGAAAGATTGTGCTTATTCCTTTTAATATCCCCAGCACCCATCAATGGACCTGGTATGCCAGAGGTACTCAATGAACATTTCTTGATTCACTGAATGAATGAAGGAAGGAATAAAGGGAACAATCTAAAATCTATTGTTTATTATTTTTAGCTCATATTTCCCTGATCAAATGTCCTCCAACATTTAATATTAACATGGCCTAAATGTTTGTGTGCCTGATTACCATTGTAAAGGAATTACACACACACACACACACGCACGCACGCAGAGATGCACACATACAAATTTTTGAGCACAAAGAAATATGAAGGAATAATATTATTGGATATCTCAAGTATATAAACAGTTGAAATGTTCTTCTTTTAAATAAGTTTAGTTATAGGTATTAGGTAAATTAAGATCAAATAACTTTTCTAAAATCACATATAATAAATATGTGAAGATATATCAATAAATAAATAAGTTTCTGAATATCTATTATTTATATATGTTATGTTGAAACAACATAAACTCAATCATAGTAGGTCAAATATATTCTTCAGTTTTTTTTGTCAACAATTGCTGATAGCTATGTTGTTTCCAAGAATATCTGATTTTATCTTGGCAAATCTGAACTATCTGGAGGTTCATCATTTTCAATTTTGTATTTGCTACTTGTAACTAATAGCACTTTCTATCAAAAAGTATTCAGAAGCTGTTGATTTCTGAATCTTTTATCTACATAGGTATGTACTACCTCAAATCCAAATGGAAAAAGAAATATCTTGTCAAACTTCTATTTACATCATAAAAATCTGCTTACATATATATATAGATAGATATTACTGATATGTAAGTGAACATAAAGAGTAAAACATTTTGAAATCAGTTTGAAATATAACTAAATCTGATTCATTATAAACAAAATAGCAATCATCTTCCTTGGCATGACTTAAACATTATTGAACATAAAGGATTTTAGATTATCTTTCAAGTCCCCTCTCCAAATTTTCTTATTCTTTGACTCAAATTTCATGGAATAGGCTCACATTATGTTCTTATATTGTGAGGTAGAAAAGCTACCACAGTTAGTGTTTAGGAATTTGGATACTATCAGACTGTACATTAACACAAATTAAGAAAGTGTAACACCAAAATGATATGTGTCCTCTTTTGCATGCCCCAAAACAAATATACGTGTGAACAAACACACTAACATGCACACAAAAAGTATACATATACTTTCAGTTAATGACATTCCTCTTATTTCATCATGATTTTGAAGCAAAAAGAAGAGAATTTTCACAGACTTCCAATGCTATCTCGCTATATCTCCTCCACCCCCAATCAGCATCAGGATACATATTCCTCCTTTCTGCCTCTTACTAAGGATGAACTCTACATGATCATGCAACAATCCAACCTTTCCATATGGCATTAAATGCCAACCTATCTCACCCACCTATGAACATTGGTCATGCTGTAGCTATAAGGAGAGAATTTTGAATATCCCTGTTAAGTAGAGAAAAAAACAAAAACAAGTCTCTCAATGCTAAGAAATATAAACACATAGACACCTCTTATGAAATACCACTAGTCTTCCTAAGTAGCTGTGGCTAAGAGCATTGTTGTTTAATTATATCACACCTGATATTGTAAGGTTACATCCATGAGGTATAAAGCGACACTACTGTAATGGTTTGGGAGTTTTATAGTCCTTTCTCAAGCATAAGATAGTAGTTCTAGGAACTGCCTTATCCAATATTAAATGGCATTAATACTGGGAAAGTTGGCAACTTCTTTATTAATGCCACAGATATGGTCTCTGTAAGGAACCAACATGGCTGTGACCCTTCCTTAAATTAGAACTAATATTTGGTACCATTTTTATGCTAAATTATGTGTATCATAAAGGCTATCTTTACAATTATCAGCAATGCTATGCAATATAACTCACATGCTTCCAAATCATTTATCTAGATTCTCACATGTAAAATCTAAATATATACCTTATAGACTAAGTCTCCTCTCCACTGTATCCATGTGATCTTTGTCAACTTTCTTGATTGCAAACAGAACTAATATAGTCAAATTTAAGTTCCAAAGTTCAAACGTGTATGTACTGGGTCAACCACAGTCATACAGGAAAAACTGGAGAACCAGGCTTGAAAAACAGGCACAAGAGAGCTTTTTAAATTACAGCTAAAGTAAAAATTGAGCTGCAGAATCAGTTAGGCAAGGACATCATTTCCACTTCCACTGAATGCTATGATTCTGGCTTCCCTGTAGGCCAGGCCAGCACTGGACAAGGAGAGCAGGCTACGTTACTATTACTGCTTTTGGAAATTAGACACTATCTTTGCTTCTGACGCAGAGTTGATTCCTGAAACTCTGCTGTTTTCTACCATCATCTTTTAATTCAAAGCCTAGGATTCTGAGTCTAACTTACAAAGAAAAGTGGCTAAAAAAATAAGTTATCTGGACTTTCTTGCTTCCATTGTTAAAGGCAAACTCTACCTAAGCACCAAATTTCATAAAGTGATTAACTTCCTACACCCATGTAAAAGTTCAGAATAACTTACCAAAAAATAACACACTTTGGTTCAATTTCTGCTAAATATTTTATCAATAAAATTAATTTTTAAAAACTTAAAGCAATATTTTTAAATCTGGCCGTAAAATAATACATATTCATTATAAAATATTCAAGCAACTGTACCTAGAAATAACTACTGTTAAAAATTTGATGAACATGCTTTCAGATATTTCTCTATATGCTCATGTAAAATAAATCCTTGATTCCTAACACAGCATCAGTTTCTGGTTATACAGTGGTCTTTTGAGAGTGGGCATGAATCTACCCTTTTCCAATATGGTCATGTGGCATAATAGAAATTGATGCTATGCTCAGTTCCAATTTGGGGAATGATTCATATAAGGTGATTCATCCACATTTCCAGTAACTGCTATAGGAGGAACATATATTGTTTAAATTTGCTTAAGGATTCTAGAAAAGTTTCTCTTTGATTTTAAGATAGTGAGCCATTGTAAACCATTGTAAATAGATGTGAGAAGGATGAATGTACTGCTGATCACAATTGGCAGCCATCCAGATCAAAATAGAAAAAGGTTTAGAATGAGGTTGCTAAAGCAGAGGGACAAATAAAATCATTGGAAAAATCTGGGTCAATGAAAATATTATTATACTACTGAATCAAACCAAAACTGAAACTTTTGTTTTATTTCAAAGTATTACAGGGGTACAAATGTTTTTGGTTACATGAATCACTTTTAAAATGCTTGAATCATGGTTATAAGTGTGCCTGTCACCCAAATAGTATTCATTGTACCCATTATGTATGTTTTCATCCATCCCACTCTCCTCCCTTACCTTGCTTGATCTCTATAAACTCGTACTTCCCTCTAAGCACATGTGTACAATTAAAAAGTTTATGCACAGCTAAGGAAATAATCTACAGAGCAAATAGCAACCTACAGAATAGGACAAAATATCTTCAAGCTATACATTCAATAAAGGGCCAATAACCAGAATCTACAAAGAACTCAAGTAAATCAACAACAACAAAAAAACCAAGCAACCCCATCAAAAAATTGGCAAACTACATGAACATAGATTTTCAAAAGAAGATAGACAAGTGGCCTATAAACATGAAAAAATGCTCCACATCACTAATCATCAGGGAAATGCAAATGAAAACCACAGTGAGATATCACCTTACCCCTATTAGAATGGCCTTTATTAAAAAGTCCAAAACTAGCAGATGTTGACAAGGATGCAGAGAGAAAGAAATGCTCCTTCACTGTTGGTGGGACTGCAAATTAGTACAACCTCTATGAAGAACAGTACGAAGATAACTCAAAGAACAAAAATTAGACCTACCATTTGATCCAGCAATCCCATTAATGGGTATTTATCCGAAGGAAAATAAGTCATTTTATCAAAAAGACACCTCCACTTGAATGTTTATTACCACAATTCACAATTGGAAAGATGTGAAATCAACCCAAGTTTCCATCAATTCCTGAGTGAATTAACAGAATGTAGTATATGTATTCCATTCATCCATGAAGAAGGATGACTTAATGCCTTTTGCAACAATTTGGATGTAACTGGAGGCCATTATCCTAAGTGAAGTATCTAAAGAATGGAAAAACAAACACCACATGTACTCACTATTAAATTGGAAGTAACTGATGACACACGTATGCATAGAGGGAAGTAAGACAAAACTAGAAACTTTTAAACTTTCTTGTACATGATCAAATATCAGTACCTTGTAGTATAAGTTGCTCTGAGTTGGATTTTTTGTAGTTTGCAGCTCAGTGTCTTATCAAATAGAGCAAACTAAAATGTACTTATATATGCACATAAAATCATACCATATGTATATTTCCAACATTTAAATGTTTTAACTTGATCTACCAAGTCTAAAAATAGATATAGCAATAAATGGATTTATTAAAATACAGTTACAGTTTTCATGGATTTTTAGTAATACATGTTACTTTTTAGTATGGATGCATGTTAATTTTTTTCAGTATTTCTTTATTGATGAATATTTGGACTATTGTTTTGTTACCTTAACATATGCTTTAGTGACAAAATCTTGACATACAATTATCTTATTAATTCTATACAATAATTGAAACTATGTCATGTAGTCAACAAATATAGACAGTTTATTTGTTGTATTCATTTGTTAAAATGATCTCATTTATTATTTTAGTGAATAAGCAAATAAAACTGAATACAACAAATAAAATGTCTATATTTGTTGACTTGCATGCCATACTTTCAGCAATTATCCTATAGAATTATTAAGATACAGAGTCACAAAATTACAAATTTACTTCTAAAATGATAATTTTTTATGTGCTGATAATAATGATGATATTTATATTTGATCTGAAAACACCTACTCATTAGTTATAATTCAGTTAGATGTAAGAACAAAATTATGAGAGGATTACATAAATCATTAAGAAAATCCTGCTTCTTGTCAGGATGGTAGTCTGCCCTCAGTTCTTGGTGTGCTCTTGGCCAAAGAATGACTAGACACACCAAAGTGTCACGTCCAGACTATTCTCTTGGTCCTCTGACTCCTTGCTTGGAAAAATCACCAGCAGGGCCAATGCAATGGAATAACCTCATGTAGGAAGTAGTTTCACACAAGCAGCTCTTTATTGTAGAACAAAACAGGTTTGTCTCCATGAGTTGTTAGAGACAGATTGATTGATTGACTGACTGACTCACTTTGAATTCTTGGATTGTTTCGTTTTATTGGCCCAATCCAGGGGAGAGCTCTGGGGGGTGTGGGATATTACCAATGATCAACAGGTGTGGTCAAAATCCCACCAGCATATACGAGCTCCCTCTCTGAAAGCTCATGGTGGGGGTGAGCAGCAATGTAGATTTAAGCTAATAACATAATTACCCTTAGGTTACTGTAGGTCACTTTCCAAATTCTATCATGTCTGGACTGAGTAATTTCCAGATTAATAAAACATTATCTCTTTGACCATGTGTAGCAGTTGCTCAGGATAGGAATAATGGTGGGGTAACACCAAAATGGAATGCCTGCCCTTATCCTTCTTCCCAAGTGCAGCAATTGCTAGAGATAGCACCAAAGCAGGCACATTTGACCCTAGAAGAGCCATAGATCCTAATTATCTACCTAACACAACCACCCCTGAATCTTGAGCACTCATTGTTAACAAAACTGAGAAATAGACACTCACCCAGCTGAGTCTTGGAGTTATTCGGTGTATGCAAATTGTGGTCCCAAAGACATGGTTGTGAGGAAGAGAGGCTGTGAGTTTATATCTGTCCAGGCCCATAATTCTAATGTCACCTGCACAAGGAGGAGAGCCCTAGCCCTGGGATTGTTAGAAAGGGGAACAATAGAAGAGTAGGAACATCTGGGTACCAAATTTTATGATGTGTGAGCTCATTTTCTTAGGTAAACTTGCCCAGTATATTATCTGGTCTCAGTCCATCAACAAAACAAAAGTTAAACAATAACTTTAACGTTAGTTCTTTTACATTTCTATATCATATTGCCCAGTGTATTCTTCAGTAAGATTCCTGGTGGCCTTCACACATGTTCTCCAGTGGCCCCTTGGTTTTAGGGTCAGAGTATTATACATACCACTTTTGGTGAAAGGAAGAAAATGCTGCCTGCTCCAGGCCTATGTATAAGTGAAGGGCTCTTTCTTTCAGAGGACCCAGTCCTGATCCAGAATACCTAGTACGAAGAAGAACGCAGACATCTTTTTATCCCTATGCCCCAAACAGTTTGGGAAGTTGCATTTTAAAGGATAGAAAGAAAACCTTTTAAGTAGCATGGAGGGTTGTGATATCTACTGATCTCACCAAGATCCCACTTCAATTGTGAACATCCAGGTTCCCATGGTAGTATGTTCTGCCACCCTGTCCCTCAGTTTCATCTGTTGTTTCTACTCACACAGAGATGTTTCACTTCACACACTCAGCACTAGAGTGTATGGAATAAAATGATTAGAGCATCCTTAGCAACTGACATTTTTGTTTTTTTTGCATCTGTGACACCCATCAACTACACCTTTGTTATAATTAAACCTAACTTTAACCTTAACCTTGAGCATGACTGCCATGTTTGTGTAAACTTTTTTTTTTCATTTGTATAAATTTGTGATGTACAAGTACAATTTTGTTACATGCAAAGACTGCACAGTAGTAAAGTCAGGGCTTTTAGCATGTCCATCACCTGAATAGCATATATTGTACACATTAAGTAATTTTTCATCATTCATCCACCTCCTACACCCCAACCCTTCTGAGTCTCCATTGTCTATCATTCCACACTCTACCTCCATGTGATAATGTGCCATGGTGAAGTCCTTTTTGCATTGTTGTTTGGGAGTTGGCTAAGGCTCTTATATGTGGATGCCTAAATCTCTTGCTAGACTTGGGAAATTTTCATTTATTATTTCATCAGGTAGGTTTTCTAACCCGTTTGATCTCTTCACCCTCAGAAATACAGATAATTTGTAAATTGTCACATTATGTAGTCCCAAAGATCTCAAAGGTGTTGTGCATTCTTTTCTCTTTATTTTTGTCTGACTGAATTATTTCAAAAGACCTGTCTTTGAGTTCTAAAATTCTTTCTTCAGCTTAGCCTATTGTTGAATCTTTCAAATGTATTTTGTATTTTTTTCAATAAATTTTTCAATTTCAGAATTTCTATTCTGTTTTTTGGTTATTTGTTTGTTTGTTTAAGGTATCTATCTCCTTGATAAATTTTTCATTCATCCTGAGTTGATTTTCTGAATTATTTGTGAGGGTCTTCAGATTCTTCTTGCATCTCATTGAGCTTATTAAAATCAATATTTTATTTTTTTTAATCTAGGATTTCTAGAATATCTTTTTGGCTAAGATCTTCCACTAGAGAATTATTATATTCCTTTGAAGGTATACTATTACCTTGCTCTGTCATGTTTCCTGTACCTTTACATTGATCTCTTCATATCTAGTGAGCAGTTGTTTCTTCTTATTTTTGAATATACTATTTTTCTGGGGTGGAGGGTTATTTTTCCTGAAGATGTGACTATGATGTTGGTTGAATAGGGCCCTTTGTATATTCTTCTAGGTGAGTCTGGTTGTGAAGACTATGCATTATTTCTTTGGCTATAACATTAGTGGTATCTGTGTTTTCTTCAGTGTGTTTGGACATGGTTAGTGGTGTACATTGTTGTAAAATGTGCTGGGGACTGGAATGCCAGATGGGTCTGTATTCAGGTTTTGGTGGTAGTAGTGGTGGGCTAAGCACATCTATTCTTGTACTCCAGGACAGCATATGCTTGCACTTATGTTAGAAGTTCCAGCAGGCTGATAGTTGGGCCTCTGGGTAGCTTTCTCAGATGTCAGTTGTAGCAGTGTTGTACCAGGAGAATAAGCGGGCTCTGGAGCTCCTGGGCATGGTATGCTGTGGGTGATGGTAGTAGTGGTGGTGGTGAAATGCTCTTCTGGGTTTCAAGCACCGTGTACTTGTGTTGGCAGTGGTTGCAATGGTATGTATGGGCCAGCCTCTGGGTCAGTAGGTGATACTTGCAGGTAGGAGCCAGCTGAGGTGGTAGAGGTGGGATGTTTATAGCCAACTTCTATCCACTAGGAGAAGTGTTTGAGTGCCCAAGGTGGTGGAGTGGGTTGTGGAACCCCCAAGATCCTGGATTTCACACTCTGCCTCAGGGCAAAGGTTTGGGGGATGAAACACAGCTAAAGTCCTGCTACAGGTTGACGGGTGGGTTGGTCCCAGTAGCCACAGCCATGGCTGGTGGATGGGAGACTGTATCCCATTCATGACCCAGTCCCTGTGGGGCTCCCTATCCTATCCTAGCTGTCATAGCTGACCTGGATATTCAGTCATATCTAGCAGTTTGTGCCTAACATGACTCAATCCCAGGCCATAGGCATCCCAGCCCAGGGGCCCAGGTCAAGACCAAGCTTCCAGAGCACTTTTGTCCTACTCATCTGCCAGGGTGGTCCCCACTTCCAGCACTGGTAGCAGCAGCCCATGCCATGCTTGCTCTTCAGTCCTGTTAGTGGACGCCTACTTCCTGCTCACACCCACATTCCACAAGCAGCAGCATTTGTTTCTCTAATGCCTAGGTCTGGCACTGCTGGTTCCCAGGACTGCACACAGTCTATCAAGAGCTAGGATAGAGAATGGGGTCTCATTGTATCTGCTTAGGTCTCAGGAAGGTATGGAACCAAGGATGTGCTCCCTCCATGAAGCAATTCCTTCTCAGTCTTCTGGCTACTCCCTAAGTTACATTCAGGGATGGGGGCGGGTGGTCATGGAGCTTTTCCTTGGCCTGGATTGTAGGATTTCACAGTGGGAAATTGGACCACAGAAAAACACTTACCTCTCCCATATGGGGGAGTCATTCCCAGTCAGTAGCTGGTCCTGGCCATGTAGGCTGCTTGTTTTCCTTCTTCTTCATAGTTTTTGGTGTTTCCTTTCACTTTTCTGTTGAACTCCTCTTTTCCCTCTTGGGTAATGTATTCAAAATGTGATTGTCTACACATTGTATTTTGATTCTTCTAGGTGGAGGAGCATGCTCGAAATTCTTCTCATCAGCCATCATTTCTCAGCTTCCCCAGTGTCCTGGCATCCTCCCTGTGTGTCTCCCAGTACCTGGACACAGGGTGACAGAAACTGCAGGAAAGATACCTGGGTCTCTCGCAGCTGAGAAGATGGAGCAATGGAGATAGGACCCAATACACATATTTTAAATGTTTGAAGTTATAGCAAAACTGCCCTTCATAAACTTATAATAACTCATATCCATATGTGCACAAAAATATCTATTTTCCTACATCATTCAGACTTGATATCAAAATTTTGTTAAGTGTTTTCATCTAAATGGGAGAAAAATATTACATCATCTTTTTCAGTGTTTTTATTTTCCTCATTGCTTACAATTTTAAATTAGTTCACCATCATTATTTCTGCCATAAAATGCCTGTTTATGCCCCTTACTCACTTTCTCGTAACTGTGTTCATCTTTTTTCATGTTGATTTATATTAATAAATTCTTGGAGCATATTAGTTTTATTAATACTGTATTTTATGACTTGAAAATATTATTCTTTTTATATATAAATGTGTTTATTAAAATAGAAATTAATTTTAATGTAGCCAAATGTATTAATCTTTTTTATGGTTTTTAGCTACTGTCATGCTTAGTTTATTAAATTTTAGGATATCATTTTCCTCTTCCAACTTGTGATTTTCAAATATATTCAGTTCATTGAGCATTTAAATGGGCTTGAAAATTCTCTATAATCCCAATGTAAATCTAATAAACATGAAAAAATAAATGTTAATCACCAGAATTAAGCAGGATATATTATTATTTTTGATGTGGCTTAAATAAACTGCCAATGGAGTGGATGCCTTATGTTTATAAAAACATGATTAATTCATGCCATAATTAAGAAAATAGTATTCATCCTTGGTTTTGACTTGTAATGTTTTAGTATCTTGCTATTTGTTCCATTTTTAAATATATAAATTATATTGTTCAGCAAAATATGGAATAAGTTAATGATAATGGGATTATTTATACACACCATATATAAAATATATTGAAAGTAAGTAATTTGCAAGCTACAAATTAAAGTGACACAAGATCGTCCTCATTCTTGTTCAAAGGGCTTATATCCATATTCTGTTATAATTCTATATTGTCTTAACATAATTCTTACATATACTTCTACCTCTTAAAATAAACATATTTTTCCATAAGTTTATATAATTTATATCACAATCTTAATAAGTAATAAAGATATGTTACTATCAGGCACTTGACCTGAGAGCTTTTAATTAAAATTTATAGTTACATGATATTTTCTTCCAATAAAAGAAACCAATAAAAGGCGAAGTTATTCAAGGTTACATAAATGTGTTTTAAATAATCATTAACCTTTTTCAGAATTACTGCTTATCTCCAGTGTATAGAGTATGTTTAATAATTAATTGTTAATTATAAAGTGATTAATATAGGTGGCATTAAAATGAAAATAATATGATGCTAACTTAATAAATGTATTCTCAGCAACAAAAGCTATTCTTAAACAGTAATTATGTGGGAAGCATTGAGGTTATTCCATCATTTTCAATGATTATATTAAAAATATAGTTTTTTTATGTCCTAATTTCAAGATCTTCCATGTTGTGCCCTCCAAAGGAATCCTCTACTCACATAAACAGACACACTAAAGCATTATGAATACTTTTTTAGAACCTCAGTTCACTTACTTTTAGAAGTTATAGTGCTGACACCTGTTCTAGTTGTTGCATTCATTCTCTATTACTCTATTGTCTACTGATTTTATTATTATTTTCTTTTACTGGTGACATCACTTTCAAACTTCACATTCTACTGCTAATTTCAAGTTCTTTGATTAGGGCTAATATCTATGCATTCCACATACTAGTGCTTATTAACTTTTATGTGCTAAGTACTAGCTTATTTTCTTAGGATCAAAATGTTATGATAGGACTTCCAATTTCATTTCTAACATATAAACATAGAAGCCATCACTCTCGTTGGAACAAGATATAAGCTGACCAAACTAAAAATCAGTGGTTTTCTTAGACTCATCAGAGAACTGAGGTTGCAAGGAAAACCATCACCTCAAAATCTGGAGAGCCAAGTGACTATAAAGAAACACACCTAATCTGGAGGAGAAGCTGCTGGAGCCATACACTGGTAGGAACACTTAACTGGTAATTTTGGTGAATTGCTAAAAGCCAGGTTCAACTATCTTGAGAATGAGAAGCTCCTGGGTAGAGGGTGCAGTCTTAGGGGAAGAGGCTCTCACACTTTTGGGGGTTTAAACTTCAGTAACTCACAAGGTTCTTCTATTGAAGAGTTAAGAAAACTAACCTCAAGTCTTTGATGAGGGGAAGAGTAATTATTATGAAGTATACCTGGTATGCATTCCATAACATGGCTACTCACCAGTAAAAAGACTTTACCAGACCTTTATGCCACATAGGCAGAAGCAAAATTATCATACATAATCACCCACTGGTCTTTGAATCTCACATTTGAAATGGGAGAAGGAACAAAAAGGCAAGAAATACTTGTGAAGGTCTCAGTTTAAGGGACACAAGCCTACTAAAAGATTGACATTTAATCAAAAGATTATAGAATACTTACCCTCCCCAACTTCTTACCACCACTTTAGCAGGACTCTAACATAATAATAGAATTACAGGGAAGAAATACCAAGCACAGGCTCTATTTAGGAAGAAGTTCTTATGGAAACACAGATAGGAGGTAAAAATAAAAACAACAGAGAAATATGAGGTTCCTGGAACCTACAACTATATATAACAATAAAAGTAAACCAAATCCTTCTGAGATTAACATAAATCTCACAGTAAAGGGCCATTTGCCTCATTTCCTATGATCTGATATATCACATCCAGCTTTCAACAAAAAATTACATCATGATAAAAGATAAGAAAAAGCACAGACTGAAAATATAAAGCAAACGTCAAAACCAGACTCAGATATGACATAAATTTTGGAATTATCACACAGAGAATTTAAAATACCTGTGATTGATATGTTAAGGACTCTATTGGAAAAAGTAGATAACTTGCAAGAACAGATGTGTAATGTAAACAGAGAGACTGCAATTCTAAGAAAGAGTCAAAATTAAATGGTAACAAAATTTTTTTTAAAACCCTATGACAGAAATGGAGAATGCCTTTGATTGGCTCATCAGCAAACTGAACACAGCTGAGAAAAAAAATTAGTAAGCAGGCAGATATATCAACAGAAACTTTCCTGAACTTAAATGCAAAGAGAAAAAGAAGGGGAAAAAACAAAAACAAAACCAAAAGGGTACCTAAAGACTGGGGGACAAAATGCAAAAGATGTGTCATGTGTGATGGGAATACCAACAGAAGAGAGAATGAAGCAGATAAATATTTGAAGTAATAATGACTAAAAATTTTCCTGAATTAATGACAAACACCAAATCCCAAATCCAGAAATCTCAGTAAACACCAAGCAGGATAAATACTTAAAATCTACAACCAGGCAACATATCACATTCAAATTGCAGAAAACCAAAATGAAGAAAAATCTTGAAGAAAAACAGAAAAACAAAATCACTTTATGAAGAAGCAAAGAGAAGAATTAAATTGGACTTATTTTCAGAAAACTTGCATGCAAAAAGAGAGTTCAACAAAACATTGAAAGTGCTGGGGAAAAAAACCCCACCAACCTGGAGTTCTGTATCCAGTGAAACCCTTTAAAAGTGCAGGAGAAACAAAGTCTTTCTCAGACAACAAAAACAGGGACTTTAACATCAGCATATTTGCCTCATAAAAAAAACATTAAAGACAGTTCTTCAGAAATGAGGAGATGACATAGGTCAGAATATTAAACCTCCATTTAACAAGAAGAAAAGCAACTGAAAAGGAATACATGAAGGTAAAATGAAACATTGTAATTTTAATATTTTAATTGATATAGCATATAAGTGTTGAAATAATAATAATAAAGTATTTGATTATAGCATATGGATAATAGGTAAATGAATGATGACAAACTTTATAAGGGAAAGGAGGGAGAAATTATGAATACTTGGTCATAATGTACCTGCACTATCCATGAAGTGATATGATGCTATTTGAAAGTAGTTTTAGATTAGTTATATATTGCAAACTCTAGAGCAAGAAATAAAAAATTAAAAACAAAGAAATATAATTGATTTGCTAAGAAAAGAGAGAATATACAATCATATAAAATGTTCAATTGATAACAGAGAAGGCAGAAAATGGTGGAAAGAAAAAAATGCAAGTACAATGAATAGAAAACAGTTATAAACATGGTAGATCTTAATCCAACACTATCAAAAATCACTTTAAACGTGTATCCTCTAAATATACCAATAAGAAGGCAGAGATTGACAGTGTGGGGAAAAAAAATGACAGTGTAGTGGATCTAACAAAGTTAAATGTTCTCTTACTATTTGATCCAGCAATCTCACTTCTAGGTAAATGCACAGTTGATTTGAAATAGCTAAAATTAATTGTTCTTGTAAGGAAGAAGCCACTATTTCCAGTTATCTTTTACAAATTTGGGAAGCTATAAGAAGAAAATAATAGTGATGAGGTCAGTGAGTCCATGTCCTTAAAATTTTCATCTAGATCTGTATGTAGTAAATTTTTAAAAAGCCTCAAGTTTATTATGAAGCTCAGAATAGTAGTAAGGGGGAAAAAAAAACTATATAAGTATCATGAATTACAGCTGTATTTATCCAAGCTGTTATGAGATAGCCTGCCATACATTTTCACTACATGCACATTCCTCTTATGCGCTCAGTAGAAGAAAAACATTTTGTGGATATATTTTCACCTGGTACAGACTGAGATAATATCACTTTTTTTTTCCTTTTAATTAAAACTATATAACATCTGGGAATTGCACAAAGAATTCTGACATAGAAATACTGAATTAATTGAGATATGACCCTAATTAGGGAGCTTTAAACTCACAGCCCTCATCACCATTACATTATGTAAGTACGGAAGGGCATAACTCCAACTTACCACATAAAAATGAAATAGTCTTATTGATCAAGATAACTATTAATAAGTGCAGTGTGAGTTGCATGGATTTAATTAATAAGAGATATTTAGCCCAAGTTCAGATACTCCAGTTAGTCTAGTAAGATTTTCGGTATAGAAAAATATGTCTTCAATTTATTTGCAGCTTCTCTGAAGTTTTTATACTAGCTCACAGCCAGTAGTATCTTCAATTATGTGAACACACTGATACTGTTGCCTTAAACTTTACCAGCCTAAGATGTTGCAGCATTGCCTCAACAAAATTCTACAGTCTTCCATAGTTACCACAGTGCAATGAATACACATTGTGTGTGTATGTTTGTCCCAGTATAAAATATAAAACAAAGCAGAATCAATTATCAAAATAGGATATTAGGTTTTGTGGTATAAACATTAAGAATAAACAAAGGGTAAAAAGTTTCACAAAGCAAGCTACAATATGAAGACTGTTCCTCCGATAGATGAGGTATGAAAATCGAAAATACACATAGAACACACATTTCAAGTAGTCACACTTGATAATAGGCTACTATTTTTTTTTACTTTGAATTATGTGCACTGCACTTTTGCCTTCCAAAAAATAACTTCTTTCTGAGCTAATATGTAATTTTCAGTAAATAGAAAGCTGTATGCTAGAAAATTCCAAGATATTTCAGAGAATAATGTAACTCTAAATAATTTAATCACTTACTTTAATTCATCCACCAACCTTTATTCAACAAAAAGCGTATTTGAGGCATGACTATGTAATTGGGCACTGAACACAAACAGAATAAAGCATGATTCTTGTCCTTGTGCTTAGAGATTCAAGAGAGTCCTTGTATAATTCAAGTTTCTTACTTGAAAATATCAGAAACTGACTCTAGTTAACCTAGCAGAAACGAATTTAATTTAAAACATATGTTATAGTTCAGATAACAGCTTGAAATATGTGCAGGAACAAAAGGTAGTCGGATAGCCTGATCTGCGAACAAATGATACTAAAAATGTGTAAGGCTGGGATGCCATTATCATTGCTGCTGACTGGCATTACCTCCATTGGACCTGGATGCTACCACCGTGATTGCTGGTCCCTGCTGGCATAGATGCTACTGAGCCCTGGATGTTCCTGACAAGGAAATGAGCATTAGAGTCCCAGATTCTTTTCATCAGTCTTTTTATATTGAAGTTGGTAACACTGTATCATGACTGACTCTTCTTTCACTCACCTCACAGGAAATCAAGAGATCCTATTGTCTTTAATTTCAGAATACATGCAGAATTTGGCTACATTTCACTATCTCCACTGTCTCTCCCGCACATTATCCCATGATCTCTTGCCTGAATTAGAGTAAGTCTCAAAATGGGCCTCTCTGCATTTACACTTGATGTGGCATATTCTCAATGGCAAATCTAGAGTGGTCATTTGAAATCATAAGTCAAATATGTCACCCTTCTGTTCAGAACTCTCTAATGTCTTGTTATTTCACCTGTACTGAGAATACCAAATGCTAGTGAGGACGGGAAGCAACATGAACTCTCGTTCATTGCTTGTGGGATTGCGAAATGGCACACAGACAGTTTAGCGGTTCTTACAAAACCAAACATAGTCTTACATTTAATTCAGCAATAGCACTCCATGGCATTTGCCCAAATGAGTTGAAAACTTATATTTACACAAAATGTACACACTGATGTTTATAGAAGCTTTATTCATATTTGCCAAAAGTTGGAAGTGAATGAATATTCAGCCTTAAAGAGAAAAGACAATCTATAAAAAGACATTGAAAAAACTCACATGCATATTACTAAGTAAAAGAAGCCATAGCAAAAGGCTACATACTATATGATTACAACATTGCAGAAGGTGGCAAAACTGTGGAGACAATATAAAAGATTAGTGGCTGTCAGGGGTTGGGGAGATAAATTGGAGGAGTCCATAGAATTTTTAGGTCAGAGAAACTATTCTGTATGATACTTTAATGGTAGATATATGTCATTATACACTTGTCAAAACCCATAGAATTTACACTACCAAGAGTAAACCCTAATGTAAACTATGGACTTTGTGTGATAATGATGTACTAATGTAGGTTCACTGATTATAAAAAATGTAGCGTTCTGATGTGGGATGTTGATAATAGGGGAGGCTATGTACATGTAGGGGCAAACAGTATGTGAGGACTCTGTACATTGTACATCCTGCTCAGTTTGCTGTGAACCTAAATTTCTTTAAAAATAAAGTCTATTAAAAATGACTAGAGAAAATAATTAGCACAAATGTAACTGAAGTTGATTGATATTCAGAATATATCAACAATTTCTAATTGTAAATTTAAAAAGACATACTACCCAATCAAAACTTAGGGCAAGACATGAAATACAGTCCAAGAATGAAAATTTGAATTCATTTAAAACATGCTATATGATAGAGCTGGAGCCCATTCTACTAAGTGAAGTATCACAAGAGTGGAAAAACAAGCACCACATGTACTCACCATCAAATAGGCATTAACTGATCAACACTTAAGGGCACACATAGTAATAACATTCATCAGATGTCAAGCAGATGGGAGGGAGGAGAAGACGATAGGAATATTCACACCTAATGGGTGTGGTGTGCACCATCTGAAGGATGGACAGGTTTGAAGCTCTGACTTGGGTGGAGCAAAGGCATTATATGTAACCTAAATATTTGTAGCCCTATAATATGCTGAAATTTAAAAAAAATGGAAAAAGGAAAATGTGAATAATAATTGTGTTTTGTAAAGTGAATGTACATGTTATTCATACACATTGCTAATGCTAATCATAATTAATTGGAAAATATATGGAAAAAGTGAGAACTAGTTTATATTTTGGTGATAGTTCAAAATTTCTTCAGAAATTATTGTGGGAGAGTCTTGCAGGTGTATCTATCTAATCTTTTTTTCATTCAATGAGTTCTGAGTGTCCTAATTCACAGATTTCTGGGAAATAAGTTAGGTGTTATAAGTCAAAATTTTTATATATTAACATGAACATACATATTTTTTCTTAGCTATTCGATCAAAAAATATCTTTTAATTATGATAAAGATGACCTTTTAGGGGCTTCCCACTGTTTCAGTCCTTGGAGTCATGAGCAATTAGAGGCTACCAAAATCTTTAGGGAAGACCCTTTTGATGACCTTGCCAGTTCTCCAGGCTGTCTAGCAACCCTGCTCACTTGTCTCTGGAGTTATGTGCCATTATTTGATCTCTGCCTCTTTGGGCTCCTCTCATTTCTTTGGATATAGTCAAACTGAATCCTTTTTTACCTACAGAAACTCTATCAGCATCTAGGGTCTATAGAGAATTGCTACAAAGGCACTTTTCAAACAGGATGACACCCTCGACCCTCCCGAAAGCATATTCCTGGATTTTGGTGAAGGAAGTGGCCTCTTTGCCCTACCAGGGGACATTTTTAGGGAGTGGGTTTGCCATGTTAAATTCACTCCAGCATTCTTTCCTCTGCTCAAGTTGTTTAATTTCTTTCTTAATATAGAACTTTGGAATTGGTGACATTTTCATTTAATTTGCCAGGGTTATCAGTGCAACCTGACCAATAATGTGAACCTCTCACAGCTTATTGTGCTACCACAGTGAAATTGGAAACTCTAAGTGACAGACTCATATTGACTGTCAGTCAAATCTGCCATTGTATTCCCAGAACCCCACCCCACCCAGCTCTGGCTCCCAGATTTTCACTTTTGTAAATTACTAATGTAAATTGGTAATATAAAGTACAACAGATCTTTTGACATAATTCCTCTTTTTAAAGTTGTCTTTAATTGAAAACCTCCAGAGAATTTTAGGCTGTTACCCTAATTTAATGTTTCTTACTCTTTATTAAATTTCAAAATCAGCTAGGGAAATTTAAAGATTTCTGATGCTCAGGCCATTCTCCAAACTAATTAAAGTGGTATCCCTGGGGAGGGCCCCTGGCATCAGTATTGTTCGAAGTTCCCCAGGTAATTCCAATGCACAGACATACTTGAGAAATGCTACTTTATAGACTAATGACAGTGATAAATAGGGAGTGTTGTAAGCTAAATGGTAGCCTCCCCAAAATACAAGTCCAAGTGCTAATTCCCAAAGCCTGTGACTAATGACCTCATGTGGTAAAAAGAATGAATATTGCTTTACGTGGCAAAATATGTGATTTAGTTAAGCATCTTGAGAGAAGAAGCATTTCCTGGATTATCTGTGTGGACCCTAGCTGAATGCAATCACATGTGTCCTCATAGGAGAGAGTCTGAGGTAGTTTAGAGAAAAAGGCCTGAAGGAGAGGACATAGAAAAGAAAGCTATTTGAAGATGGAGGCAGAGATTGAGGTGAGGCAGCTACAAGCATAGGAATGCCAACAATTGCTAGTAGACTCTAAGTCAGCAAGGGACCTGAGAGCAACATTCACCATGTATTCAAGTAAACAACAGTGGATACTTTCTGGCATGGGAAATAATCTTCAGCAACTTCAGGAGCTCAACTAGAGTGTTTGCATATTATTGTTGATGCTATTAGTCAGATGCCCTCTAAACTAGCTTATTGGTAAATGACACAAAGAAAGGAGAGAATAAGTCTCTCTAGGGTATCAGAATTTATCTACTTTGGCACTTCATATATTTTTCAATGATTTACTTTTCAACAACCCTATTACATAGATATTATTAATATTATCCCCCTTTGTGGATAATGAAACTGGGCTGAATCTAACTCGCTCAATGTCAATGGTTTAAATGAGATATGATCCAGCTCAATTGGCTACTCCTTGTGTTCTGAATGACAAGGCTTCACTGTAGCGATGGGGACTCTGAAGTTTCAATGTGTAAGATGCCACATTCCTAAATATGCCGTCTATATATTTATACAGGGCTCCATTCTCAAAAGAACCTAAAGGTTGTTTTAATGCTCTGCTTGGTTTAATGCATCTTGAAATTCTTAATTTTTGACCAAAGTACCCCACATTTTCATTTATACTGGGCCACACAAATTATGTATCCAGTCCTACTCTGAGCCTTCAGAATTCTCCTAGTTTAATTCCATTCTCAAGTGTCCATTTCTTACTAAAGTGTTTATGTGCACATGACATGCAGTAATAGATTATAAAGAACTGATAATTAGAATCTATTTAGAACTCAGGAAAATCAGCAAGAAAAAAATCAAACAACCCTATCAAAAGGTGGGCAAAGGACATGAACAGAAATTTTTCAAAAGAAGACAGAATAAAGGCCAACAAACATATGAAAAAATATTCAACATCTCTAATCATCAGGGAAATCCAAATCAAAACTGCAATGGGATAGCACTTATCTCCAGTAAGAATGGCCTTTATCAAAAAGTCCCCAAACAATAAATGTTGGCGTGGATGCGGAGAGATAGGAACACTCCTACACTGTTGGTGGGACTACAAACTGGTTCAGCCTCTGTGGAACGCAACATGGAGATACCTTAAAGAGATACAAGTAGATCTGCCATTTGATCCAGCAATTCCACTACTGGGCATCTACCCAAATGATCAAATGACACTCTACAAATGGGACACCAGCACTCGAATGTTTATAGCAGCACAGTTCGTAATTGCAAAGGTGTGGAAACAAACCAAATGTCCATCAATACATGAGTGGATTAATAAAATGTGGTATATGTATACCATGGAGTATTCAGCTTTAAGAAACAATGGTGATATAGCACCTCTTGTATTTTCCTGGATAGAGCTGGAAACCATTCTACTAAGTGATGTATCTCAAGAATGGAAAAACAAGCACCACATGTACTCATCAGCAAATTGGTATTAACAGATCAACACTTGAGTGGACATATAGGAATAACATTTATCGGGGGTCGGGCGGTGGGAGGGGGGAGGGGGGCATGGGCAATATACTGTAACCTTAACATTTGTACCCCCATAATATGCTGAAATAAAAAGAAAAAGAACTGTATTTCAAAGATTTTATTTTATTTTTGGAAACAAAAACAATTTCTCATTTTATTTAGGTCTTATGATCAAGAGAGGTCCTGACGATGGCAGTATTAAGTGTTATGAAAGTTGAGGACAGTCTGCTTTCTTATCTCCTTCCTGCCTTCTCTTTCCTCTCTTCTTCTTTCCTTCCTTTCTTTTTTTTCTCTTTTATTTTATCATATTATAGGGGTACAAATATTGTTAGGGTTACATATATCGCCTCTGCCATTTTCCTCATTTTTCTCTTTTTAAATTTCAGAATATTATGGGCGTACGAATGTTTTGATTATATGGATTGCTTTTATACTGCTTGATCAAAGTTATGTGTGCCCATCATTCAGGTGTATACATTGTACCCATTTGATATGATTTCACCAATCTCCCCTCCCCCCTTCCACCTACATGATTTCTATTAAGTTTTGCTTCTATCTGTGCACATACTTAGAAGGATGGATTCTAATCCCATCCAGATTGTTGCAAAAGGTATTAATTCATTTTTTATAGCCAAGTGGTACTCCATGATGTACATATATTACATTTTATTACTCCACTGATGAATTGATGGACACTTGGGTTGATTCCACATCTTTGCGATTGTGAATTGTGCTGCAACAAATATTCTAGTGCAACTCTTTCTTTGATATAATGACTTTTTTTATTTTGGGTAAATATCCAGTAGTGAGATTGCTGGATGAACTGGTAGGTCTACTTTTAGTTCTTTGAGGAATCTCCATGCTATTTTACATACAGGTTGCACTAGTTTGCAGTCCAACCAACAGTGTATAAGTGATCCTTTCTCTTCACATCCACGTCAGCATTTATTATATTAGAACCTTTTGATAAAAGTCATTGTCACTGAGGTTGGGTGATATCTTATTGTGGTTTGATTTACATTTTTCTGATGATTAGTGATGGTGAACATTTTTTCATATGTTTATTGATCATTAGTCTATATTCTTTTGTAAAGCTTCTGTTCATGTTTTTTGCCCACTTTTTAATGGGGTATTCCATGCTATGCATCTAATAAAGGGCTAATAACCAGAGTCTACAAAGAACTCAAGTAAATCAGAAAGAAAAAAATCAAACATCACTGATTTTTTGATAGACCTCTCAAAACCTGGTTTCTTACATTCATTGTCAGGTGTAAGTCATGATTTAATTGCTGTTACCTATGCTTATGCAAAGGTAATCATTGCCTTTCATATCATTAAAACAATTTGTCTACAGTTTTGAAACAATATAAGTTATGTTTAATTGTCACTCAAAATGTCTCCAACAACATTAAGCTAAGATTTTTAACTTAATGAATTATCACCAGATATCATGTTATAAAGCAAACTTTATTCACTTTCACTTTGGTACAGAAAATGCTACCTTGACAAAGTCTTTGAACAGTCCTATTAGGGGAGTCAGAATTGAGAATTATTTAGTGTTTGGGGGAGTTTGGGCTCAAGTGGTTTGAAGTGGGTCTTTTAAGACAAGGATCTAAAATGAATTTAGCAAAATTTGTGAGACTTTTTCTCATACATATGTGCTTCAAGAATTTCTTGAAGCAAGCAAGGCATAAAGTTATTTATGGATTTACACCCTCATTTTTCCTGAAACAAACAATAAAACCATGACATACATGTTGCCTCAATTGCTTTTCCTTTTCTCAATTTACTTTTTAAAATGAAGTACACTGTGGTCATAGAAAGAGAATATTTTATACTAATAGGAGTTTTATTACAATTCCATAGTCTATTACAAAACATAAACCAATTGCTTTACATTCCTGCTAATTGCTACTCAAGTATTGAGATATGTAGAAAATGCAGAATCTTAGCTCCCTACCTCTCCACCTTCAATCCTAATAAATCAGAAACTGCATTTTAACTAGATCCTGATGAATCATATACATATTATGAAAAACACTTTAAGTTATGACAAAAATAAAGCTTTCCGCAAGTGGAAGAAGTTTGTTATCCTTTGTCACCACATTATGAGAAACAAATAGCCTATCAAGCGTCACATAATACAATTAGAGATGGGAACATTTACCAAATCTCTTAGAAGAGAGGAATTAAATTCGAAAGAACCAAGAAGTTAGCATGATAGATTTATGTGACAGGCAGGGCTATTGTTAAATTATTAGCAATCAATGTTTCAGAAGATTTTCATCTTTGAGAAAAGCTGTCAACTTTGCTCAACTTAGCAAATGAATAAAAGTTTAGTAAATTTGGGGACAAAAGTATCAAAACTTCTGTATTAAAAGCTTAGAAAAATACTTCAGAGGTTATAATGTGGAAACTATTATTTTAAAAATGCTTCTGCTTCACCAATAGTCTTAAGAACACAAGGGAAAAGCAATATATCTGTGGCTCCAAGTTAAGAGATCCAGAAATTTAGATATTGAATTTGAAGACATTTTGGCAATACCTTCACTAGTTTATTCCATTACAGTATTCATTGTGGATGATAAGAGTGATTAATACATGATAAATTTTTGTCCAAATAATTCTAGAGCTCTCTAATAAGTATAAAATGATAATTTATATCAAAGCAAATGTGATAGTTTAATTTGTAGTTTTAATGTTTTTCACAGTGGTATATAAAGTAATGGTATAATATTTTAATAGTTCCTAGTGTTTCAATTTGATGAAATGAAGCAGTAATTTAGAAAATCATTAAACTTTTTATTTGCTTTATTCACCCTGAGGCTACAAGAGGTAAGACATTCTTTAGCAAGATCATAGAGTGTTCCAAGGTTGGCCAATAATAAGCCAATCGTAGCATGATGTTTTCTTTCTTTCTTTATGTTCTCTGGTATCTTTAATGGTAGCCATTTCACCTTGCAGTTTATTAAATTTCTCCTGCCCTTTTTATTATTTTAGGGAGCAGCCAACTAAAATCTCAAAGGCTTCAATGAGCATCTCATTCTAGTAGAATCTATACATCAATTTAATTAACTCTTTCATTACTGCATACCTTGGGCTTCTATATTCTCATAATTTAAAACTAAATTTGTACTGCATTCAGTCTGAATTAGGCAATGCTCCCAATCCCCAATTTCCATTATCTTCTGAGGCTCTCTTGACGGAAGTCTGTACACTGCTACCATTATTTGTATCAGTCAGAGAATTTGGTTGAATACATAAAAAATATACTGAAGTTAATTACACAGAACATGAACTTATTAGAAATATATTATCTAGATAACATGGTCCTTTGGTGTACCCTTATTTTTTGGATTCAAAGCTCCTGATGGTATACCAAACTGGCAAATCTTAGGTCATATATTCATACTCTATGTGTCAGCTGTCAAAGGAACAAGGAAATATAGTATGTGAATCATTTGAATATGGTAATAGAAAACAGTATTATATTGAGAAAAAACACATTGTTAGATTCCTGAAATATAGGAAGTAGTTTCAGATGTCAATCTGGAGGGAGGATTCATTACATCTTGAGATTACTAAGAATTTTCTCAGGTATGTGATAGGAATATGGCTGGGAATAAAGAATATTCCAGGAGGTAGGAATAAAGAAACAGGATTGATAAATTGTAGAATTATAGTTTGGGCTTCTAGTTTGAGATAGCAACTATGGAACTTTATCTCCACCAAAATCTCGCTAAATAGACAGAAAAATGAGGGAAAAATAACAAAAGAATTATTTCATTGAGGAGAGAACAATTAGAAACAACAAGAAACCATTTTTTCCCCAGAGGGCAGAAATCTTACTGATAGATCAAAGAAGAAAGCAGAGAAACTGTGTTAGGGTTGTGTTCAGAATGGAAAGCAAGAATGGACTCTGTGATAAAAATGCAGCCAAATTAAGCAAAGAACTGTATAATAAATTGTAGAGCTAGATCACTATTTCTACATTTTCAGGACAATAAAATCACCAGCGGCATCAGTATTGGTTTCCAAGACAAAACAATAAGAGGCACAATCTGTCCAGGGTGGGCTTAGGCTTATGTTGTGGTATTGGTCCTCAGAGATAATCCACATTTATTGTAGCCTTGAATGATCAGCCCACTTTCAATTCTATGAATTTGAAAATGAAATAAATTTATTAAGATAGTCATTTTCATTAAACAGAATTTGCAGTCCACTTTTCCATTCAAGAAAAAGTCTCTTAAAAAAAATAGAACTATATAACTGGTGAAGAAACCTTTTCCATCTATTCATATTAATAAATTTTTATTCATAAATGCAAATTATAATAAAGTGGAATTTGAGATCCATTGGCCCAAAAGAAAAAGAGTTTCATGGGGGTGAAAAAACATTTAATGTTTTAATATTTTTATATCTATTTTCCTTACTGCCTTAATGGAAATGTGTGTGTGTGTATATAAAGTTTGTAATAATTAAGGCTTCTTTATTTAATAGAAAAAAGGGAAGCTCTGCCTCTCACTCTCTCAGGGTGTTTTCATAAGGCCTTTTGATTTTACAACAGAAAGTCCCAGGCTTTCTGATTCTTAAACTGTAAACACATAAAAGAAATTTAGAAGACCTTCAGGAGAGGTGTTGGAAGCAATCACAGGGTGTGTTCTCTCACCTCTTAAGGAAACTAGAGTTTTAATTTTTCCCTCTTTGATTTTTTTGTATAAATTGTCTGAAATTCTTTCCAGAGTCTGTATTTACTCTTGGGCTACCTTAAATGTATGTAAGCTGTTAATATCCAATTATAAAATTGTTCTTTCTCTTTTCTATATAGGGACAATAAGGGCTTTTATTTGGCAGTATATGTGGGATTGACTCTAGCCACATAGACTGCTATTTATGGAATTAGAACCTTCATTTCTAATGCATTTCTAATAAATTCATACTTGACTTAAATAATGCATATATGGAACAATATATTGATACCAAAATTAATGGTGGAATTTAAGGTAGTATTTGGGTAAGATATTTAAAGTAGGCAAAATTTCTCTCAAGCTCTTCAAACCATGCTTGTTGACCAGGTGTGGTGGCTCATCTCTGTAATCCTAGCACTTTGGGAGACTGAGGTGAGAGGATTGCTTGAGCCAAAGAGGTCGAAACCAGCCTTGGCGATAGCCAGACCCAGTCTCTACAAAAAATTCTAAAAAAATTAGCTGGTCATGGGAGCACACACCTGTAGTCCCAGCTACTCAGGAGGCTATATATCCACGTTTAGTTATCTTATCATTTCCTGTGGCATACCTTATGTGTACCCAGTATTATACAATATACCTTCCAGTATTAGCTGTAAGAATTAAAAGTGGAAATAAGTTTGTTAATCAGATGATAGCCTGTTTTCTTCTGGCTTCCTTTTTCCCCCCAATTAAAAATGTATTTATCCACTCAAGTAGAAAAATCATATCTATTTCTGTAGTATAGCTTTAAATATATCTAATTCTGCTGATCTTTCCAAAGTGTTTGGCATTTTATTTAATAAAGTTTAAATCATTATGTGTTTAAAAATATGTGATTGCACCACCAGATTCTATTTTAACCTTGTACCTAAAACACACAGTTCCACTACATTAATTACATAGAGGCCACCATCACCATTATTCAGAATTTTTATGTGTCGATAGGGACAGTTTAAGATAATGTGTAATGGTAATGCGAATTTTACTGGGCTTCCTTCCTCAAGAAATAACCATACTAATTAGTTTCTATATGTGTATGAGTGTATGTGCAACTTGGATTGTCCTGCACTTCCTTTACTATGAATGTGTCCCCTCACTAGATGAAATATCATATGAGACTTGATGGCTGTGCATTAGGCATTTGGTGAGTCCCTATTAGTGGTGCTGGCTGAGTCTCTTTGGGAACTAAAAAACTAACAAACAAACAAAAGTAACACGTGCCCAAAATAGGTGTCTATTCTGTGAGGATGACTTGTTAGCCTATCCAAGATGGGGAAACTTAATATAGTCTACTTGCCACCAAATGGATGGTTTGCTTTCTATTGAAATGGAAAAGTGCCATTCTGGTGCCTCAAAATTGGTCTCTTTTTCTGATATATTAAATATTTTGAGAAGGCAGAAGCTAGATTGTGAAAGCCCATGCTGTTGGGCCCATGTGTAGTCTCTATCTCTACTACAATGCTTATTCCATTTCTGTGTCTAAACAGTATTAAACTGTTTCAGCCAGTTTAATACTGACTGGCTGAAAATTTTGTCTACTTCGTTGTTCAGTACCTCTTGGATGGTGAGTGCTCTCTCCTGGGCATTAATATCTGACATGAACATTTTCATAGTTGATGATCATTTGCATGTGTCCATCCACATGCCTCTCCCCTTGACATCATTTTATCTGACACTTCAGTACATTAAATTTCAGTCTATTTACTGATGCTCATAATTAAATATATATTCTCACCTTTGGCCACATCTTTATGTAAAGTAGATGAACCATTGTAAACACAGAAGGTCTATTGATTAGGACAATTTTCTCTCACTCACTGTCATTCAAAGCCACCACTGAGTGTGTATGCAATGTAACCTCCATTTATTTTTGGTTTTCATTTGTATACTGAGCCAATCTATCCATAAACCTAGCTTGGATTTTTCATATTTTTTCTATACATCCATATGTGCAAGGTGAAAAAAGGATAAATATATGATGGGTGGCATGAGAATCTAGGCTATATGCTCACACAGCTTACTTATGCTTTCTAGTCATGTTCAGGCTCAATCCTCAATGTACATTTCCGTCCTACAATGAACTGTTGATGGTGCTACCCAATTTGGTGACTTTGTGAGTCTGATAGAACCCAGATCAAAACGGGCATATATTAATCTACATATTCAGGGATTTAGCCCTTCCTATCAACTTGGCAGCCAGAAGAAAAGATGGGAGCAACTCTTGAGGTAAAGCTACTGCTTTGCAGGGAAAAGGCCTCTGCAGTGTCTTCACATATGGGGAGAGCACTATTTATTGATAGGGAAGAGTAAATCCCCTCAAAAGACTATGAGGTTTCAGAATTATAATCATCAGAAGAAATCACAAATGTTGCAATTCTGTCTTAGTCTCTTTGGGCTTCTATAACAAAATATAATTAACTGGGTCACTTATAAACAGCAGCAATTTAGTTCTCACCATCCTAGAGGCTGTGACGTCCAAGATCAAGGCACCAGCAGACTTGGTGTCTGGCGAAGGCCCCCTTCCTCATTGCTGGTACCTTTTTGTTGCTTATTCACATGGTGGAAGAACAAACAAGTTCTCTTGGGCTGTTCTCATAAAGGCACTCATCCTATTCATGAGAGCTTCTCCTCATGATCTAGTCACCCCCCAAAGGCCCCACCATCTAATACCATCCATTTTTGTGGATGAGGATTTTAACATGTGAATTTTGCAGGGAAATAAACATTAAGACCATAGCACATCCTAAACTTTAGTAACATAGATTTTCCCAACCAGGGTTCTACACATGACATAACAAACCTGCCTAGACTGAGCATTTAATAGTTTTTATAGCTCAGTGGTCTTATCAGTAATATCCCAAATCTGCTCCTCAATTGGTCCTACCTCAGACTGTATGAGACCAATAAATAATCTTTTTGTAAGCTACAGTGGAGGCTTTCTGGATTGCACATTCAGCAGTTCCCAGTTTATTGTAATGCCTCTCTTGCAGGTGTCAGAGTGACTTTGTAGATACCAGCCAATTCCCTTATCCTTATATGCATTGCTCCTCCTCAACTTTTCAAAGACCTGATTCATCTCACTGGACGGGGCTTCCCTCCACCTCTGTACCACTACTATCCTTCACTATTGCTTCCCAGCAGGCTCACAACTTCATCTGGAAAGTAGAGGCTGATCTCATTGGAACTCACAACTGGGGCTGGCAGAGAGCCACCCACTCCTTGTGACAGTTTGTTCCTTGAAAGGAGACAAAGCAACTTGACTTCATCTCCTGCCACGGTTTAGAGATCATGTATTCTATTAAGTGCTTCCTCTAGCATGATCAAAATTATATATGATAAAAATACTTTGAAAATATGTTTAGTCAGCATTTACCAATTTTTCATTAAGCATTGCTGTGTGAAAATTGTGTGGTGTACAACCTCTACTCTCAAATAATTTAGCCTTAGGACGGAACTTGTGTTATGTACAAGTAGCTATATTACTAAGTATATGATTCATGACAAAGGCCATAGGAAACAGGCAAACTCCATGTTAGGGAATATCAGTGAAATTAGAAGTCAAATTCACTTGAGAAGGACTGGAATATGGCAGCATAAAGGTGTCATTTAAGACTGAAGCTTAAATGACAGTAAATTTGGAAAAATAAGTCACTCTATGGACAAGAAAAAATAGGAAATCATTAGCATGGATAGGGAAAGTGTGGGCTGCTGTCAGGAAAGAAGATCTAGGACTTTTGTAAGGAAGTATGCACAATGTTTAAGGGAGTCCTGCACATGTCTAGGCTGTGTCCAATCATTTAGAGCCTTAAAAAATAATCTTGGGTAAGCTTTAAACAGTTTTAATTATGGAGCTACATTTTTGGCCCAGACAGAATCACTTCGATAGCTGCCCTAGGTATTGTATTTACTGAGATTTCCTGATTTTATAAAGAATTACCAAAACTTTATCACCATGGAATCCGTAAAGGATATGGTGTTCTTTGCATTTTTTTGAAGCACTTGCTAATATCTTCTAGAGGAAATAATGAAACACATAGGAAAAAAATACTATACCTTACTATATAGAACCTTATCTTTTAGATAAACTCACTTCTTTCACCAATAATGGCAAAGTAGATACCATAATTGATTCCTTCTTGTTAATTTTGTCAGGATTTCACTGACAAAGACTTAAAAAAATGAAGAAAAATAGTAAAGGCAAATTTCAAAGACATTATGGAAGTATAAATAATAACATTTGCATTTAATGGGATATGTAAAGTGAAGGAGATAGTGTAGATTCAGATGAGAAAGTTGGTTATAAGAATAGACAGAGATAATGAACCAATGAATAAAACAATGTCACAAATGTAATTGGGCACTAAAGTCTAAAGATTTGAATTTGTTTAGATTTATATATTTGTTAAATAAAAACATACAATTATGTTTATGTTAATAAATTATTATTTATTCAATGAAAAATATCTTTTTAGTGATTTTGGCAAAGTTTATTGGAAACTATATTTAAAAAAATACAGGTGGTACCCAATTTGCAATGGTTTGACTTATAATTGTTCAACTTTAGGATGGTGTGAAAGCAATATGCATTGATGTACATCAGATGTCACATTTTCATCATCTCCTTGACTAGCAATATGTGTTATGATACTCTCTCCTGATCTTGGGCAGTGGAAGAGAGCCACAGCTCCCATTCAGCCACAAAATCACAAGGATAAACAACCACACTCTACAGTGTACTGTTAGATCAGGTGACTCCGCCCAACTCAAGGCTAATACGCATTCTGAGCATGTTCAAGATAGGCTAGGCTAAGCAATGATATTTGGTAGGTTAGGTGTAATAAATGCATTTTTAATTGAAGATATTCTCAATTTATGATGAGTTTACCAGGTCATAACTCCATTGTAGGTAGAGGAACATCTGTGCACATATACAAATATACATAAAGAGTATATGAGTGTAATATATACTTCTATTTGCATGTCAACCTACTTTCAAAGACAATAGCAGCTTATTAGAATCACTTAGCTAAAAGATGTGTTTACTTTTCTTGAACGTGATGCTGGGAGTAATAATTTTTTAAGATAAGTATAGTCAATGTCCTATGTTTAAATTTCTGTCTTATAATATTGAAGAATTTGCTGTCATGATAGCAATGTAATTCTTAAAGATACAAACCTGCATAAGTACATCCACATGCACTCTCACCTAATTATGCTAAAATTGGAATGAATACCAAGTACTGAACACTTTTGAAGTTTAAAAATGAATTATGATGTTTTAACACTGTAACTACCTTCAGCAACACCAATAACAATTTTCCTTAAAAGTATTTATATAAAAGCAATCATCCAGATGGATGCAATTTCTTTGAATATAGGATGTTAGTAAGCTATAGCAATAATAAATTTCTTAGCTGAAAATTAAAGGCTAATACAAAGATGGGTATAGATGCTTTTTGTTTTGTATTCCCATACATTTAATATCTAAGTGTTTATAATAATATTTATATTGGGTCTAACTTGGTTAGTTATCTGAATATGAAGAATTTCACACTTAATTAGAAAGTTTATTTTGTTTATCAAACCCACATGTTCTTCAAATGCATCTTCTCACTTAGTGTGTTTCAGAATCATACATAATTATTTGCAGCTATTGTAAAAAAAGGTGATTTATTTATTTTTATTTCAGCATATTATAGGGGAACCAGTGTTAAGGTTACGTATATTGCCCATGCCCTCCTTCCCCTCAAGTCAGAGCTTCAAGCATGACCATCCCTCAAACATTGCACATCTCACTCATTATGTTTGTATATACCCATCCCCTTCTCCCCCCTCTCACCTACCCGACACTCAATAAATGTTATTCCTATATGTGTGCTTAAGTGTTGATCTGTTAATGCCAATTTGCTGGTGAGTTCATGTGGTGCTTGTTTTTCCATTCTTGAGACACTTCACTTAGTAGAATGGGTTCCAGCTCTATCCAGGAAAATACAAGAGGTGCTATATCACCATTGTTCCTTAAAGCTGAATAGTACTCCATGGTATACATATACCACATTTTATTAATCCACTCATGTATTGATGGGCATCTGGGTTGTTTCCACAACTTTGCAATTGTGAATTGTGCTGCTATCCACATTCGAGTACAGGTGTCTTTTTTGTAGAGTGTCATTGGATCATTTGGGTAGATGCCCAGTAGTGGGATTGCTGGATCAAATGGTAGATTTACTTGTATCACGTTAAGGTATCTCCATATTGCTTTCCACAGAGATTGAACTAGTTTGCAGTCAAGAAAGGGTGATTTCTTATTAAACTCTTCCCTCAGATAACAAAACATGGTACAAGCCTGGGGCGGGGCCAGCGGTTCATAACTATAATCCCAGCACTTTGGGAGGAGAAGTGGACAGATTGTTTGAGGTCACTAATTCAAGAACAACCTAGGCAACATAGTGAAATGCCATCTCTATAAGAAAACAAAAAGCAAAACAAATGAAACAAAACTAGCTGGGTTGGTGGTTCATGTCTGTAGTACCAGCTATACTAGCAAGACAATTCCTTGAGCTCAGGAATTGGAGATTGTAGTGAGCTATGATCATGCCACTGCCCTCCAGTCTAGGTGACAGAGGGAGACCCTGTCCCTAAAAAGAAAGAAAGAAAAAAATAATAAAAGAATAGGTGGATGGTGTAAAGAATAGTTATTTGAAAAGCGTAAGTCTCTATAAACAATTTAGGCATGTTTAAATATTTTGATAAAGATAAGATAGAATCTGTGGTAACAAAAAGCACAGCAAGATATATTTTTTCCTTTTTCCTTTTTGTCATATTTGTCTTCTTTATACCTTCCATTCTTTTGTTCTCTTTTAGTAAGATTTTAAATAAAAAAAGAAAACACATTTGGAAACATTAAATTTCTTCATCTATTATTTCCAGATGCTCATTAATATAAAACAGAAATACATGAGAGAATTTGAACACCTTCAAAAACAAAAGCAAGCTGAAAAAAAGAAGGAGACAAAAAAATAATTCCAGGAATTTTCAAATGAAAAATTTTTAACAGGATTCAAATGGTCTGTCTTTGTTAATGATGTCCAATGCTCTCAGATGGCTTCCTCTTCTGCTTTGGAGATATTCAGTCAAATTGTAGTTGACTTTTCTTTATTTCTCTTCTTTAAATTTCACATTGTATAACTATTTATGCACTGAGGATGAAACAGATGTTGATTCCTAAGGGTTTTTTTTTGTCTGTGTTTGGTTTCATGCAATACTCCACTCTGAACGGTGACTAGTGCAGATGACATCATATTCATTTTGTCACACAGACTACAGCTTGGAAAAACACTGAGACGAGCAATGCAATGAAACACTAGGTCACTTTCATCAACCAATATCATGTCAAGACCCACTGATGGCCTCTTCAGTGATAACAGTCAATAACAATACACATCAAAGAAGCCAAAAAAGTATCTCTGAGTAAGAAACAAACTTTTGATATCTAGAATGGTGCTAAGGATATCAGGACAAAAACCGCTATGCAGAGACTCATCAATAGGCCTTACTATTATAGAATCTCTATGATATTATCTGTAAGAATACATTACTATCCACACCAGATGGACAAACTCAGCTTGCAAAGTCTGACACCTATACATCTAAGTACAACATATATAAAACCTAAAAAATAAGTAAAATGAAAACACACATCAAAAAAGCATTGCACAATAAGCTAAAGGAAGGCTGTGAAATTAACACTTTTATCAAACCAAAATTAAGTAAATTATTTGGTTGCCACTAGAAATGTTGCAATTGTGAGAATTCTGTACTATAGTCTTGATAAGCAATGACAGCTAGATAAAACTGTTAAGTAGCAAAAATGAAACTGTCTTTTTTTTCCATTGGACAATTGGTATATTTTAATCTTAGAATTATGTTTTACAAAGGAAATAAAATATCAAAATACTTAAAAATCTAGGCCAGGTGCAGTGGCTCATGCCTGTAATCCCAGAACTCTGGGATGCTAAAGTGGGAGGATCACTTGAGGCCAGGAGTTCAAGACCAGCCTGTGTAACATAGCAAGAGTTTATCTCTACAAAAAATTAAAAGCATTAGCCAGGCATTGTCAATTTTTTATCCCAGTACTGAAGAATGGTTACTGAGACTCAGTTGACAGAACAAATGAGCAAGCCAAACAGTAAGATTTATTAAGCACAGTGCATTTCAGAGAGGGAACAAGTGTATCTCTGCGAGTGTAGATGACCTTGGGTTTTTAGTACACTTTTGTATTTATATAAATAACTGGACTGTCTCTCCTCCCTGTAGGTGGAGTTTTTATTTTTCTCCCACCCTTGGGTGATTACCATGTTTTTTACATGGCAGTGTCATATTTATGCATGTATCCTTCCAGAATCTTTCATGAAAGTCCATCAGGGAGGGGCCAAACTTCAATGTTAATTAGATGGTAATGAACCCCAGGTTAGCTGAGGACAACTGAAACCCCTTATTCTTTTTACCTTTTTCTCTGAAGTTTCAAATGAATTTTTAATGTTCGTACTATTGTCAGAACTGGCTATTTCAGTAACCTGAGTTAAGTAACCTTGAATTAATGAGCCTTATCTCAACACCAGTAACTTAGTACCTGTAACTTTAAGCTGTTTAAGGAAATGAAGAGACAGTTTAATCAACTTTGTATTTTAACTGTATAGTGGCAGATTTACCCTTTGAATTTTGAAATGGTTTAATGTGATTTGTCCATCAGTTTGAATATGTGTATAAGAACAGTTTTAAACACAAGTTGTATAACTAAGAATATAAAGCTTTGTTTTAACCAGAAATTTTCCTTTTTAATTATAGCCAACTTGATCATATATAAAATTTCTTTATAAACTCTCTTTTATGAACCTTATCTTGACTTGTATTGATCATTGACAACATATTTAAGCCTTCTGTTTTCATCTCAATTTTTTTAAATCACCAGTTATTTTAGGACAAAAATATTTATATAAAATCCTTTTTATACAATATTACTTCTTTTCTGTTTAAAACTTTTTGTCAAAAGTATAATTTTATATTCATTGCTTTTACACATTTCTTTATCTTATTTTACTAGTAACCTTTTACCTTGTTTTTACTTTTTTCCTAAAAGCATAGAGTAGGAATTAAGGCCTAGATAAAGGGAAAAGGAAGGTTGTATGTAAAGTTAAGCTTTTCTAAGAGTCTGAGAAAGGAAGCCTATTGTGTTAAAGGAGATAGGTGTCTAACTCAACCTTTAGATTCCTAGTTTGAGGGAGGAGTATTGTGAAAATACTAAAAAGGACTCAGCAAAGACTTAATCATTCAGTGAGCAGAGGAGCTGTGGATTACACAGGGTTTTGTTTTTTATTTTACCTTCCACTCTGACAAGGAGATAGGAGAGGGAAACCGAAGCCCTGAAAATTTAGTGAAAGCAGAGCAAGTGGCTCCTCTGTCTATTAAAAAAGTCAATTTGTTTATCTGTGACACAGAGAGAGCTATCCAAGACTTAGCCTTCACGGTGTGATGAAGTTGAGTTTGTTTTGAAGCCAGGGTCTGTCTGTCAGACTGAAGTAGTCTCAGAGGGTTCGTGGGTGTGGAGGATGCCGGCTCAGGAGGAGGCTCTGCTGGTTTTGGAACAGGAATGTGATCTCCTGTTTTAGGAAGTGAGCATTTGCTCTTTCAGTGCCCTTCTTTTTATAGTCAGGGCACGCTCCTGGTGGAGCCCGCTGTCTGGGACATTTCTAACTCCAGAGACCCAGGGTTGTAGTGGAGACAAGCTCCAGTTTCTGGAGAACAGTGTGCTCCTAATGTCCTATTGTCTGAACCTCCAGAATAACTCTGTCTCTGAAAAGTTCTTCTCCTGCTGAGGTAATGACCATCTGAAAAACTTCTTTCTGCTCTAAGACCCATTGCTGGTATCTTTCTCTCTTTTTCTCTCTCTTCTCCTCACCTTGGCTATCAAAGACCTTGAAGGCCAGGTTTAAAGTTCTGCCTGTGGAGTCTGAGGCACCTTTTTAAGCCTTTGGAGTTTATGCTGAAAACTGGGGCCAACTGGGAGATGAAGTATATTGTTAAGATGGAGTGTCCCTCTCTGGTATCAGGATCTAAGTAGTAAAGAGGCGAAAAGCTTTAGATGATCATGAAAGGAAAAGGATTAAATTTTTATCTTGGTTCTGAGTGATTTATGATGTCTTCTGACTCTACAGCTTCCTGGGAAGGAAGTTTCTGCACAAGCAAGGAGGGAGTTTAGAATAGCTGGCCTGGGTGAGTGTGGCTGGGTGAAAATGGTAGAGATGGAGAAGAAGAAGAAGAAGAAGAAGAAGAAGAAGAAGAAGAAGAAGAAGAAGAAGAAGAAGAAGAAGAAGAAGAAGAAGAAGAAGAAGAAGAAGAAGAAGAAGGAGGAGGAGGAGGAGGAGGAGGAGGAGGAGGAGGAGGAGGAGGAGGAGGAGGAGGAGGAGGAGGAGGAGGAGAGGGAGAGGGAGAGGGAGAGGGAGGGGGAGGAGGAGGGGGAGGAGGAGGAAGAAGAGGAGGAGAGAGTGGGGAATGTTTACTGAAGCAAAAGAGAAACCTCCTCTGGAAAGTGCAGACAGTGAGAGAGATGCAGGTGTAAGAAGTAACATGTGGTAGGCAGAGCGAACATCAGGATTTCTAGCAAGTTTAAAGAAAGCCTCAGAACCATTCTCACATGGTTTCCATCATCTTACCTTACTGAGAGATGTAAATATTTCTTCCCGGGTTTCGGCACAAAAATGTTAGGTTTGTGTGTTTCCTGATTCTTATTGCAGTATGGTAGAATGTTTACTGAGACTGAGTTGATGGAATAAATAAGTAGGCCAAACAGATATAACTGAGTCAAGTACCATGATTTATTAATCACGGTACATTCCAGAGAGGGAATGGGTCTATCTCTATGAGCAGAGACGACCCTGGGTTTTCAGAGCACATGTGTTTTTATATGATAACTTCGACTACTCCTCCTCTCTATAGTTTGAGTTTCTTTTCCCACCTTTGTATGATTGGAAGATCTTCTTATATAACTCTTTGTGTGTATACATCCTCCTAGAATCCTTCCTGAAAGCCCATTAGGGGGATCAAAACTGTAATGCTAATTAGATGGTAATAAACACCAGGTCAGGAAAATGGATCCAGAGGGGTGGAGCAAGATGGCGGATGAATAACACCGCCAGACAGAGTGTCTCTGTAGAAAAGACAGATTCTAGCAGAAATTAGAGGAAAGAAGCAAGAAGACGAGCATACAGCGGACGAGGGCCGGAAGAAGGGGTACCTAGGACCCCGGGAGACTCCACGGGAGGAGGCTGCAGAGGAGAACTGGAGGCTGAGACCACCGGAGCAGCCTGGAGACCAGCGGCAAGGGTAGGTGGATTTTCTGTTTCCCCTCCCCTGCATTTGGGACTGCTGGTGGGCTCCCCAGCGGGTGTAGAGACCTGCGGACATCAGCCCAGAGACGGCCGCCGCCAGCCAGCAGTGAGCCTGTAGCAGACATGGCACCAGGTTCCCAACTTCCTCCAGGCACCTCCATGTGCACAGACCAGAGCCGTGCGGCAGGCGCCATATTGCCTCCTCCTCCCCTCCGCTGACCCTACCCGCGGCTGCCCAGAGAGACAATACAGCCACCAGCCAGAGGCACCTCCAGGGAATGGGAACTTCCCTTTTGGGACCCTACAGCTGACTCAGGGGAACTCAGACTGTGAGCCTCCTACCCGCCCGCCTGCCCTCCCAGGTGCTGCTGGCACAGTGTTCCCAGGAGAACGGTGCTGACACAGAGGCTGAGAGACATAGACCCAGCTTGGGCTCCCTGTGGGTGAATTGGGACCGGAAATCCTCTCCCTGGTGGGAATACAGTTTGAACTCTGGGATCCAGAGGTAGGACCTGCAGACCAGATCCCCTGCACCGAGGGCTAGCATTGCCCAGGGCACAGAAGGGTTATACGTGAACAGCCTACTGAGGTGTGTGTGCCTCCAGGGCAGATCGGCATCCTACAGGGCAACCCTCCTCCCAGGAGGAGTCCATGCGCCCAACCCAGGTGGTGTTCCTGTGCAGGGAACCTCCCCGCCGGCATCACAGTCCGGGGAGGCCTGGTGGCTTGTGGTCTGGCCTGCTGGCAGAGGCCCAGGAGTAGCTGCGGAGTTGGGGAGGGTGGAAAGAAGTGAGGCCCGCTCCAGACTGCTGGTCTCAGACAGCCCCACAACCCACACGCAGACTTTCTGGCTGAGCGGGACCATTCCAGCCCCTGACAGCTTTCCCTGGAACAGAGAACAGAACTTTGACCCCTGCTAACTGCTTGAGGGCAGGCTTACCCAGCTCGACCCAGAACAAGAGCTGATAACAGGACACAAAATCAACAGCATAGCCTGTTCCTCCATCTTGCACAGTTCCTTGCATCTTGCACAGCCTTTCCACTGCACCCACTGACTCAATATACAGGGAGTGGTCCAATTTCACCCACAGACACCACCTAACGCCTCAGAAACTAAACAAGGTGTGTGAATACCCAAACAATAACCTAAGGAAACAAACAACAACTGATTGACATGGGAAGAAATCAGCGAAAGAACTCAGGAAATATGAAGAACCAAACGGAAAACACATCCCCAAAGAGGAGCACCAACCCCCTAGAAACGGACACCAACCAAAATCAGGCAACCAATATGACAGAAGAGGAATTTCATATGTGGATCATAAGAACACTCACCCACCTGAAACAACAACTCAATAACCAACACAAAGAAACCACAAAAAGCATCCAGGATATGGGAAAAGAAATAGACACAATGAAGAAAAGTGTAACCGAACTCCTGGAAATGAAGAATCAATTCAAGGAACTACAAAATACAGTGGAAAGTCTCAAGAACAGGGTAGATCAAACAGAAGAAAGAATCTCAGAGCTTGAAGATAACACCCTCCAATTAAATAAATCAGTCACAGAAATAGAGCAGAGAAACAAGAGAAAAGAGCAAAGCCTACAAGAGATGTGGGATTATGTGAAGAAACCTAATGTGAGGCTCATAGGCTTACCAGAAGGGGAAGAAGACAACACTCAAGGGTTGGACAAGCTGTTTGAAGATATAATAGAGGAAAATTTCCCAGGCCTTGCTCAAAATCTTGATATACAAGTTCAAGAAGCTCAGAGGACCCCTGGGAGATTCAATGCAAACAGGAAGACGTCACGACATGCAGTCATCAGACTGACCAAAGTATCAACTAAAGAGGCCCTTCTAAGAGCTGTAAGACAAAAGAAGCAAGTAACATACAAGGGAAAACCAATTCGAATAACATCAGACTTCTCTAATGAGACTTTACAAGCAAGGAGAGACTGGGGCCACATTCTCACTCTTTTGAAACAAAACAATGCCCAGCCTAGAATATTATTCCCTGCAAAACTAAGCTTCATATATGAAGGAGAAATAAAAACATTCTCAGACAAGCAAAGGCTCAGAGAATTCACCAAGACAAGACCAGCCCTACAAGAAGTACTTAAAACAGTGTTACGCACGGAATATCATAATAATAACCCACGAATATAAAAACAACCAAAACCCAAAGATATTAAAGGCCAGATATTACAATGGCTCAAGACAGAAATCATAGCAACAACATCCAACCCAACAGAATGATCAGTAATCTACCTTACCTATCAGTTCTCTCAATAAATGTGAATGGCTTAAACTCTCCACTCAAGAGACATAGGCTGGCTGAATGGATAAGAAAGTATAGGCCAAGTATATGCTGTCTTCAGGAAACACATCTAACCTGCAAGGATGCATATAGACTAAAAATAAAAGGGTGGAGATCAATATTCCAAGCAAATAGAAGCCAAAAGAAGGCTGGTGTGGCAGTTCTAATTTCAGACGATTTAGTTTTTAAACCAACAAAAGTAGTGAAAGACAAAGAGGGTCACTATATAATAGTGAAGGGCACACTTCAACAAGAAGAGATAACAATTTTAAATATATATGCACCCAACTTAGGTGCACCCAGATTCATAAAGCAAACCTTACTGGAGCTAAGCAAATGGATTAATAGCAACTCCATAATCGCCAGAGAGTTCAACACCCACTGACGGCACGAGACAGCTCCTCCAAACAGAAAATTAATAAAGAAATAATGGACTTAAACAAAACTCTAGAACAATTGGGTCTGACTGACATTTACAGAACATTCTACCCAAAATCCACTGAATATACGTTCTTCTCATCAGCTCACGGGACATTCTCTAACATTGACCATATCCTAGGACACAAAGAAAATCTAAATATATAAAAAAATAGAAATCATGTACCATGTACCTTCTCAGATCACAGTGGAATAAAACTAGAAATCAACCCTAACAGAAACTCACATTTCTACACAAAAACATGGAAATTAAACAACCTCTTATTAATGATTACCTCATAAATGAAGAAATCAAGACAGAAATGAAAAAATTCTATGAAGAAATCAACAATGGAGAGACAAGTTATCAAATCCTCTGGGACACAGCTAAAGCAGTTCTGAGAGGAAAGTTTATCTCCATAAATGCCTATAACCAAAAGACAAGAAGATCACAAGTAGACAATCTAATGAAACGACTCGAAGAGCTGGAAAAAGAAGAACAGACCAACCCCAAACTCAGCAGAAGAAGTGAAATCAACAAGATCAAATCAGAACTAAACGAAATTGAAAACAGGGAAGCTATTCAGGAGATTAATAAAACAAAAAGTTGGTTCTTTGAAAAAATAAACAAAATTGACACGCCATTGGCTAAGCTAACGAAAAGCAGAAAAGAGAAATCTCTAATAAGCTCCATCAGGAACAAAAAAGGAGATATCACAACTGATTCCAAAGAGATACAAGATACAATTTATGAATACTACAGAAATCTTTATGCACACAAACTGGAAAATGTGGAGGAAATGGACAAATTTCTAGAAACACACAGCCTCCCTAGGCTCAACCAGGAAGAAATACATTCCCTGAACAGACCAATCTCAACAGCTGAAATAGAAACAGCAATTAAAAATCTCCCTAAAAAGAAAAGTCCCGGTCCAGATGGCTTCACACCTGAATTTTACCACACTTACAAAGAAGAACTAGTACCTATCTTGCAGAAACTATTCCACAACATCGAGAAGAACGGAAACCTCCCCGACACTTTTTATGAAGCAAATATTACTCTGATACCCAAACCAGGAAAGGATGCAACAAAAAAAGAAAACTACAGACCAATATCCCTAATGAATATAGATGCAAAAATTTTCAACAAAATCTTAGCTAACCGAATCCAGACACTTATCAAAAAAATAATCCACCACGACCAAGTGGGCTTCATCCCAGGGATGCAGGGATAGTTCAACATACGTAAATCTGTAAATGCAATTCACCACATAAACAGAAGCAAAAACAAAGACCACATGATTCTTTCAATAGATGCAGAAAAAGCTTTTGACAAAATTCAACACCCTTTCACGATACGAACACTTAAGAAATTAGGCTTAGAAGGGACATACCTAAAAAGGATACAAGCCATATATGACAGACCCATAGCCAACATCATAATGAATGGGGAAAAATTGAAAGCATTCCCATTAGAACTGGAACCAGACAAGGCTGTCCACTGTCTCCACTTCTGTTCAACACAGTGCTGAAAGTCTTGGCTACAGCAATCAGACAGGAAAATGGAATCAAAGGTATCCAAATAGGGCCAGAAGAGATCAAACTTTCACTGTTTGCTGATGATATGATATTGTATCTAGAAAACCCCAAAGATTCAACCAAGAAACTCCTGGAACTGATCAATGAATTTAGTAAAATCTCAGGATATAAAATCAATACACAGAAATCAGAGGCATTCATATATGCCAACAACAATCTAATTGAGAACCAAATCAAAGACTCAATTCCCTTCACAATAGCAACAAAGAAATTAAAGTACCTAGGAATATACTTAACCAAGGACGTAAAAGACCTCTACAGAGAGAACTATGAAACACTGAGGAAAGAAATAGCAGAGGATGTAAACAGATGGAAATCCATACCATGCTCGTGGATCGGCAGACTCAATATCATTAAAATGTCTATACTACCCAAACTGATCTACAGATTCAATGCAATACCTATTAAAATCCCATCAGCATTCTTCACAGATACAGAAAAAATAATTTTACGCTTTGTATGGAACCAAAGAAGACCCTGAATATCAAGAGCAATTCTAGGCAACAAAAACAAAATGGGAGGCATTAATATGCCAGATATCAAACTATACTACAAAGCTGTAGTAATTAAATCAATATGGTATTGGCACAAAAATAGGAATATGGACCAGTGGAACAGATGTGAGAATCCTGATATAAAACCATCCTCATCTAATCTTTGACAAAGCAGACAAAAACATACACTGGGGAAAAGAATCCCTTTTCAATAAATGGTGCTGGGAAAACTGGATAGCCACCTGCAGAAGGCTAAAACAGGACCCACACCTTTCACCTCTCACAAAAACCAACTCACGCTGGATAACAGACTTAAACCTAAGGTATGAAACTATTAGAACTCTAGAAGAAAAAGTTGGAAACACTCTCCTAGACATCGGCCTGGGCAAAGAGTTTATGAAGAAGTCCCCAAAGGCAATCACAGCAGCAACAAAAATAAATAAATGGGACATGATCAAACTACAAAGCTTCTGCACAGCCAAAGAAATAGTGATGAAAGTAAACAGACAACCTACAGAATGGGAGAAAATTTTTGCATCCTATGCATCCGATAAGGGACTGATAACTAGAATATACTTAGAACTCACGAAAATCAGGAAGAAAAAATCAAATAACCCCATTAAAAAGTGGGCAAAGGACTTGAACAGAAACTTTTCTAAAGAAGACGGAAGAATGACCAACAAACATATGAAAAAATGCTCAACATCCCTAATCATCAGGGAAATGCAAATCAAAACCACAATCACTTAACTCCAGTGAGAATGGCCTTTATCAAAAAATCTCCAAACAATAAATGCTGGCGTGGTTGCGGAGAGAGAGGAACACTCCTACACTGCTGGTGGGACTGCAAACTAGTTCAACCTCTGTGGAAAGCAATATGGAGATACCTTAAAGCAATACAAGTGAATCTACCATTTGATCCAGCAATCCCATTGCTGGGCATCTACCCAAATGATCCAATGACACTCTACAAAAAAGACACCTGCACTCAAATGTTTATACCAGCACAATTCATAATTGCAAGGCTGTGGAAACAGCCCAAGTGCCCATCAATCCAAGAATGGATTAATAAAATGTGGTATATGTATACCATGGAGTACTATTCAGCTCTAAGAAACAATGGTGATATAGCACATCTTATATTTTCCTGGTTAGAGCTGGAACCCATACTACTAAGTGAAGTATCCCAAGAATGGAAAAACAAGCACCAGATATATTCTCTATCAAACTGGTATTAACTGAGTAGCACCTAAGTGGACACATAGGTACTACAGTAATATGGTATTGGGCAGGTGGGAGGGGGTGGGTATATACATACATAATGAGTGAGATGTGCACCATCTGGGGGATGGTCATGATGGAGACTCAGACTTTTGGGAGGAGGAGGGGAAATGGGCATTTATTGAAACCTTAAAATCTGTACCCCCATAATATGCCAAAATTAAAATAAATAAATAAACACCAGGTCATTTAAGGACAATTTAAATCTCACAGTGTGCATGTCCCAGTTCAATACAGTTGGGCTTTAGCCATATCTCCAATTTGTGATTTATTTACCTCTTTTCTGTTGGTCAGTCTCTATTATAGACAAAACATCTGTTCCTCTTCCTCTCTCCTTATCTCTACCGAACAGCACGGTGTCCTGCACCTGCAGTCCAACTATTCAGGAGGCTGAGGCTGGAGTATCACATGAAGCTAAGCATTAGAGGCTGCAGTGAGCTATGATAATGCCACTGCACCCCAGCGTGGGCAACAGAGTAAAACTGTTTATTTTTTTAAAAAGTGTATCTCTAGGTAAGAGTTTCTCACCCTTAGTTCTTTTGAGTATTTGACTCAGATAATTCTGTTGTGACAACCAAAAAGTTTCCAGACATTGCTAAATGTCCACGGAGAGTCTAACCAACCTGATTGAGAAAACTGATCTAGATGAATAGTTCAAAAAAAATGTAAACAGAGACTGTGTGTATAAATTTCTTTAAAATCTGTTTCATATACAAATGACAGAAAAAATTATTGATATTCAGACTAACAATTTATATAACAGTCCCTCTTGGTAAGTCACAAATTGATTTTTCATGAATGAGCTTGCCTTACTTATCCTCTCTACTATAGAATACAATACCCAAACTCTGGTTTAACATTGTTAAAAAGAGTAAACACAATCAACTTTTATACCAATGTACATATATTAGTGATATCAATTTGTTTTGTCTTTATGTTTTCACAAAAAATAAACTATAACATGCATAAATAATTGGGACAGCTTCTGTATTATTTAATTCCATGAATTTAACATTTTTAAAAAGCAAAATACAGGTTAGTTATTCTGATGTGGAGATATTAACATAGACCACATCAATAAAACATGCCTAAGGTATTTTGTCAAGTTGCTCTTCCTGGGACCAGAGTTAATGTACTGCTCAGAATAATTTAGTTACTCAGGAATAATGCACTGAATGCCAATTATGTTCCAGGTATCATTGAAGGTACTAGGAAAACTGTGGCGAACAAGGAAAGGAGAAAATAACCTGTTCAGTACAATAGAACTTATATTTTTTACGGAAGAGTAGATGAGGAGATAGAAAATAAATAACAAACAGATACATATATTTTAAATGTTTCTTTAACTAGAAAGTTACATAATTTATGAAATAAATAAAATATATAACTGATATAGGAATGGTCTTGTGGGGTTCCAGTAGTACTATATTGGCTAGACTTCTCACAAGAGTCTTTTAGTAAAGATAATCTTTAAATTGAAAGATAAATGATGGAAAGTAAGCAGAACTATAAAGGGAAAATATTTCAGGTAGAGGAGCAGTGACAGCAGAGTCTCTGAGGTTCAAAGAATGTGACGTATGAGAAACATAAAAAGCCCAATAGTGTGTCTGAAGCTTAAAGGAGAGAGTGCCAGAAGATAAATACTTTTATAATTTTTAAAAAATAATTATTATCTTCAATAGCTTAAATATCCCATTTAAAATGTCATCATGCCTTTCATTTATTAAAAATTTCCTTTTAGATAGCACAGACATAAATTTAAATGTTCACTTTGTTTGAGTTTCAAGGAACAATTAAACCAAATCGTACCATATTTTACTGGTATGGTTTACCTTGTTTTATTGCACATCTCTCTTGTGTTTCACAAATACTGGTTGTTTAGTTATTTTATTTTATTTTATTTTTTTACAAATTGAATGTTTGTGGCAATGCTGTGTTAAGAAAGTCTATCGGGGTCATTTTTCCAACATCATGTGTTTATTTTGTATCTCTGTGTCACGTTTAGGTAATTCTTACCATATTTCAAAGTTTTTCATTATTATTGTATCTGTTATGGTGAAGTGTGATTAGTGATATTTGGTGTTACTATTTTAATTGTTTAGGGGCACCACAAGCAGTGCCCACATAAAACTGTGGACTTAATTAACATATGTATGTGTGTTCTGACTACTTTACCATTCCCCTGTCTCTCTCCCTCTCCTTGGGCCTCCCTATTCCCAGAGACATAACAATATCTACATTAGATAATGGCCTCTAAGTGCTCAAGTGAAAGAGACAAGTGAAAATTCTCTCACTTTTAAATCAAAAGCTAGAAATGATTAAGCTTATTGAGAAAAGCATGTCAAAAGCCAAGACAGGCCAAAAGCTAGTTCTCTTCTGCCAAACAGACAAGTTGTGAATGCAAAGGAAAAGTTCTTAAAGAAAATTAAAAATGCTACTCCAGTGAACACACAGTTGATAAAAAAACAAAACAGTCTCATTACTGATATGAAGAAAATTTTTGTGGTATAAATGATAATTAAGCAAGTCACAACATTTTCTTAAGACAAAGCCTAATCCAGACCAAGGCTTTCACATTCTTTAATTCCACGAAGGCTGAGAGAGGAGAGAAAGCTTCAGGAGAAAAGATGGAAGCTAGCAGCATTGTTCCATGGGATTTAAGGAGAGAAACCATCTCCACAACATTATAGTAAAGCAGGAGGCTAGGAGACAGGGCTGAGATTGGATGCAGGGGCTTGCAGTATGGGTGAAAGTCTAACTAAGGAAGACTGATAATCACAAACCAGAACAGGCCTCAACCTGCTTGTTAGTTACCTAGGTCACTTTACATGAACTTTAGCTAATTGCAATATCATTTACATTGTGGTGTTAAAATTTCTTTGCCCTTGACATCACCATGACAGTTCCCAAACAACTATATAAAGTATGGAAATGGGAGGGAACTGAATTTCAGGAGTTAATACACAAATCCTTAGTAAAAGCCAAACCCTTACCTTGAATATTCCTCCCCTCAATTAGTAACACTTTAGAAAAGCAAAAACCCTTTCCTTTGGGTGCAGCTGCTCCTTTGGAGCCTGCCCACTGCCTCTCTTGACAAAGCACACTTTCACTTTCTATAAAAGCTACTTGCTTTTGGCTTATGTGGTATGTTCTAAAATTCTCTTCTTCTGATGATCACCAAGAATCTGAAAGAACATCTACTCAGAGGACAGATACAAAAGCATAAGGTAAAGCATCAAGTGCTGATGTAGTAGCTATAACAAGCTATCCAGAATATATATCTAAGAAATTGATGAAGGTGGCTACAATAAACAATAGATTTTCAATGTAAACAAAACATCTTGATATTGGAAGAAGATGTTCTAAAACTTTCATAGCTAGAGAGGAGTAGTCAATGTCTGGCAACAAACCTTCAAAGTATAGGCTGACTCTTTTTAGGGGCTAATTCATCTTGTGACATTAAGTCAAAGCCAATGTACATTTACCTTTCAGAAAATCCTAGGGCCCTTAATAATTATGCTGAATCTGCACTGCCCATGCTCTATAAATGGAACAGCAAAGTATGATGGTGGCACATCTGTGTACAGCATGATTTACTGAATAGTTTAAGCATATTTTTGAGGCCTACTGTTCAGAAAAAAAAGAATTCTTCCAAAATATTACTGCTCCTTAGTAACTAGTCACCTTAGAGCTCTGATGATTAATGTTGTTTTCATGCCTGCTAAAACAACATTCATTGTGCAGCCCATGGATAAAGAAATAATTTTTACTTTTGAGTCTTATTTAAGAAATACATTTTGTGAAGCTACAGCTGCCATCGATAGTGATTCCTCTAATGGATCCAAGGAAATTCAATTGAAAACTTTTTGGAAAGGATTTGCCATCTAGATACCATTGAAAAACATTTGTAACTCATGGGAAGAGTTCATTAACAAGATTTTGGAAGAAGTTAATTCTAACCTTCATAGATGACTGAGAGAGGTTCAAGAATTCAGTGAAGGAAGTAACTGCAAATGTGGTATAAATTGCAAGAGAACTAGAAGTGGAACCTGAAGATAAATTGCTGCAATTTCATGATAAAATTTGAAGGGATGAGGGCTTGTTTCTACGAATGAGCAAAGAAAAACGTTTCTTGAGATTGAATCTACTCCTGGTGAAAATCTGTGAACATTTAAGTGACAACAAATAAGTTAGATTACATAAACTTAGTTCACAAAGCAGTGGCAGGGTTTGAGAGGGTTGATTCCAGAAAGTTCTACTATGGTAAAATGCAATCAAAGAGCATCACATGCTACAGGAAAATTTTTTGTGAAAGGAAGTCAGTCATAACAAACATCACAGTTGTCATGTTTTAAGAAATTGCCACAGCCACCTTAGCCTTCAGCAACCACCAGCCTAATCCATCAGCAGTTGTTAACATTGAGGCAAGACCCTCCACCAACAAAAACATTACAACTCACTGAAGGCTCAGATGATTGCTACATTTTTAGCAGTAAGGCATTTTTAAATTAAGATACGCGCCTTATTTTGCTAGAGATAATGCTATTGCACACTTAATAAAATAAAGTGTAGTGTAACCATAACTTTTATACATACTGCAAAATCAAATCATTTGGGTGACACATTTTATTGTGAAAGAAAATCACAAGCCAATATATGTGTTTGAAAGAATGAGAATGTACCTTCACAATAAAAATAAAACAATTAAGTGTCAGAGTGAAATGTCAGAGATATCAACCGTCAAATGTAATACTTTAGGAAATCGGACATTTCATACTTAATAACATAATATATAGTTTGATTAGAATTTTTTTGTTTTATTTCAATAACAGTTGATGTCAACTATTGATTCAAATTGCTTGAATTTAACTATATTTTATATGATATATTTTTCATATAGCATGATTTTTTAAATTGAATTAGAAAATTCTTATTCACAAATTAAATTGTAAGAAAAGTCTTTTGGGTTTCAAATTAATAATTGGAATACCTTTGGCTTCATTGTAAGCAAAGATGGCAATTTATATTGATGTCGAATATTGGGTGATGGAATCAAATAAGAACATATTATTAATGTAAAGACCGAACGATTAATTTATTATATATTCATTCTATGGATTGCTTTGCTTGGTAACTTACCTTGTTCATTTATGTTATATATAATTGCTATTTTTCTTTAAATGAATCCTATCCTAAATTCTTTTGACTGGAGTTACTTCCTTAAACATTATTTTTTTATTAATATTTCAAACAATTTTGTTTGACAGTTTCAAGAGATCTTAGAATAAATTCTATAGTGTTAATTTGTACTTGTTTCCTGATTTAGAATATTCACTACCAAATGGATAAGTATTTTCAGAATTAAACATTTCCTAAGAATAGGAAATATGCATTATAATTTATTTTAATCATATTATTTTAGTAAAAATATTTGTAGCAAAAAATATACTAACCTTTGGAAATAAGAATTTAAAAAACATATTTTAGTGTGGCAAATAGGAACATACTTTAAGAAAATACTTATTTACACAATTAAATATTTTTAAAGAAATTATCACCCCCCAAATTTTAGCAAGTATATAATCAATCATCTTTTGCAAAAATGTAGGTTGTAGTCTGGTTTTGGCTTGTTAACAATCATTGACTTACTAAAATCTTAATATAATAAGTTGAAATATCTTAGTGCTTAGTTTAAATAATAAATATCTTAGTGCTTAGTTTAAAAAAATGTTATTCTTGAATGTATATTCTTCATTTGACTATACAATGCATGAAGTGCCACTGTCCATGAAAAGCAATGTCATACCTAAAATATCTATATAAAGTTTGGGGTTATGTGTCTCCAATAAACATTATGACCTATAGGAAAGCAAATGGAACTTGCAGTAAGAAAACTTGAACTAAGATATTCATTAGATTTAATACCGTTTCAAAAGATACACCAGTGATCTTTCCTTAATGAAGGTTGTCAAGTTGATACTAAAGTCCATACAGAGAAATAAACATGTAAGAATAGCTATGCATACACTGAAAGGAAAAATATATAAGGAAATAAATAATCTTACCATATATTACAACATATGATGAAGACTCTATAATTAAAATAATGTGGCACTGGCACATAAATGGAATGTAAATAGACTAGGCTATATATATAGATACATTATATGACAAAATAATATATAATCATTTTAATTACATAGAAATTCACTATATTTATATACAATTTAATATAATTATAAATTATATACAATATACATTATATTACCTTTGCAAAAAAACACTTGTTTTCAGACAACCAAGTAGTCATTTGAAAATACCTATATTAATGTATTTTATTTTCATTAGCTTTCTGTATTGGCTGTTCTAAGACAATACATTGCTTTGTTTTTTTATTTTTCTTAATACATACATTTTGCCTAAGAGTTGCCTTAGTTATATTCCATTAGTTGATCTAGACAGTACTGTACTTCAACTTTATTCCTAAATAATTTGTTACATTATATTTAAAATTTAATATAATTTTAAAATTTATTTCACAGATATTTCATTATGAGAAATGGTTACTTACATATCTCTCAAAATCAGATAATAATATCCCAATAGAAATACCATATACTTCACCAAAACTTAACACTGAACATTCTATTTAGGAAAATTTTATTACTTCTATGAAAAAGAATATATTTTATGTAATTTAATTGAAATTATGCATTTATTGTTTTGGTGCTGCAGCACAATCTCAATGTTAAAAATCTGTTAGTTTCAAATGACTCTAAACAATACATTTGTAAAACTGGTAATGCCTTTTACGCCTGTCTCTCTCTGCTAAGGGGTATTCCTCAGTTCTCTTTTCCTTTATACTTTCTACTGAGAACAGTTTTAATGTCTATACATTGAATTTAATATATGGTTTAACTTATCATCAGTTCTATTTGGTTCACTTGAAAGCTATGTGTTTCTTTATTGTTCTTCAAATTTTTGAAAAATATTAGTTAAAAGTTATTTCATGCCACTGCTACAATGATCTAGTATTTTAGAATAAAAGAATCATTACAGTACCAAGATAAACTGATGTTATTTCTTCCTGAAATCTTAACACTGCATTGTACTTTCATTTACTGAAGAAAATTAGAGTTGGGAAATGAAAGAAAAAAATTTACACAATATGAAGAGAAGTTTTTAAGAATATCACTAAAAGCCATCATTCCATATATGGATATGTTTTTGTTAAAGATACCAAGTTGAAGGAGTTTGCCTTTTTCCATTCATTTTAATTAGTGCTTTTGCAAATTCTTTTATAACTGCCTACATTTCAAGCAGTGATATGTTCTGAGATGGTATTCATCAGGTTGTCATTCATTCTGTGAAGTTAAAACTAATTGGCAATAATTTCTAGAGGAGCTTGTTTAAAAAAAACATTTTTAGATAGATATTTTAGCAGTGGAAAATGTTTCAAACTGTCCAGCAACCAGATGGTTCAATAGAAATAAAAGAAAACTGCATGTTTCCCAACCTCATGCATTGCCTTGGCATGTGAAAGAAAGTGAAACTGTAAAAAAGTTTTCTGAGAATCCAGATATGAATTTTAAACACAATTTTCAACAAAAATAGCTAGAAATCATTTTAAGGATAGAACAGGAATATACTGAATACTCCACCATTAGAATTGTGTGAATTTCATGCAGACATAAGGATATTAGGGAAGATTATGTGCAATAATTTTATCTGGTTGGAACTCAACCATGATATTTTTTTCTTTTTGAGACAGATTGTCACTCTGTCCCTTGGGCTAAAGTGCTGTGGTATCATCATAGCTCACTGCAACCTCAAACTTTTGGGCTCAAGCAATTCTCTCACCTAAGTCTCACTAGTATCTGGGACTATTGGCATGCACTACTAGGCCCGGATTTTCTTATTTTTTATTTTATTTTTTTTATTTCAGAGTTTTATGGGAGTACAAATGCTTTGGTTACATAAATTGCTTTTGCACTAAACAAGTCAGAGCTGCAAGTGTGCCCATACTCAAGATAGTGTACACTGCATCTGTTAGGTGTGAATTTACCCATCCTCTCCTATACTCTCCCACCTGCCTGCCAACCTATGAATGTTACTTCCCATATGTGCACATCAGTGTTGATCAAGTACCAGTTTAATGGTGGGTACATGTGATGCTTGTTTTTTTCATTTTTGTGATACTTCACTCAGAAGAATGGGCTCCAGCTCCATCCAGGATAAAACAAGAGCTAGTGAACCATTTTTTTTTTAAATTGTTGAGCAGTACCTCATGGTATACATATACCACTTTTTATTAATCCACTCATGTATTGATGAGTACTTGAGTTGTTTTTTCCACATCTTTGCAATTGTGAATTGTGCTGCTATAGACATTCATGTGTGTTGTCTTTTTTATAGAATGTCTTTTTTTCTTTTGGGTAGATAACCAGTAGTGAGATTCTTGGATCAAATGATAGTCTTTTAGTTATTTGAGGCATCGCCATACTACTTTCCATAGAAATCAGCAAGAAAAAATCAAATACTCCCATTAAAAAGTGAGGAAAGGACATGAATAGAAACTTTTCAAAAGAAGATAGACTTATGGCCAACATGAAAAAATGCTCAACATCTCCAATCATCAGGTAAAGGCAAATCAAAACCACCATAAGATATCACTTAACTCCAGTGAGAATGGCTTTTATCAAAAAGTTCCAAAACAACAAATGCTGGCATGGATGTGGAGAGATAGGAACACTCATACACTGCTGTTGGGACCAGCTATTTTATTTATTTTATTTTTTATTTATTTATTTTATTTTATTTTTATTTTTTGTAAAGATGGGGTATCACTCTTGCTCAAGCTGGTCTCAAACTCCTAGCCTCAAATTATCTACCTTCTTTGGTCTACCAGAATGCTAGGATTACAGGTGTGAGCCACGACACCCAGCCTCAACTATGCACTTATAGAATCAACCAGATATACACTAGACCCAGAGCTGACAAAATAAAGCTATTTATTCTCCAATAGAAATAAAGTCATTGATAAAATATTAATATATTGTACTATTCTTCCTGAGGAAATAACATTGATAGGTCTATTATCCACAAGATAGAAGTAGATGGTGTTGGGTAGAACCAGCTCTCATGTGTGTTCCTTGCGTCATTTATCCCCAAGATTCCTAGAGTGAGCTCAATTTTTAATTAAAATTCAATCCACTAAGAAATCAATATATAAAACTGAACAAAAGCAAACAAACAAAAACATTTACTTGCAGATTAAGAAAGATAAAGGCAGACAATCCTTCAATAGTTGTTCTCCAAGTGTGGTCCTTGATTCAGCAGCATTAGATTACATGGAAGTTTGTAAGAAATGCAAATTATTGGACCTCACCTAAACCTACAAAATTATAATCTCTCAAAGTGGGCCCAGCAATCTGTGTTTTTAAAAGCTCTGGATGATGGTGATACATGCTAAAATTTAAGAACCATTACTATAGAACAAAATGTAAATAAAAAATGATTTTAAAAATTCTTTTAGAAAGTAAGGAAAAAGGACACTATATAGTTAAATTTATGAAATAGTGAATTCTGGACTCAGAGTAAAATGTATAGGTTTACATGTCATTTATAGGCTCACAATTGATATTTTAAAGATACACTTTACATTTTAAATACTTAAGGAAAATAAGATCGTATAAAAGGATAATCATCTCTCCCATATTTTTAAACAAATCTATCATAACAATAAAACCAAAGTACATCATAGTATACATAAACATACACACATATACTTACACATACGTGCATACATTTATGTCTCTTGCATATTTAACCTGAAAATAAAATAAATCTCCCTGCGAATGGTTAAATTAATGTATAAACAAGTGTAAAAGAGAAATTTGTTAAAATGGAGTTTACATGGACACCAGATACATAAGATATATGCAATTCAATTTTAATATAATGTTTTTTCTGTATATTTTCTTCCTAATTAAATATTGTATCAAATTATAACTCATAATCCTAGGTTTCCTGAGAATTAGATACTTAATGATCTATCTCTTAGAATGACCTACCTATATATTCCAGAGTATGAATAATCTATGAAAATGATTTGAAGACATTCTTTACTCAAGAGTATTTAATAGGGAAAAATATAGGATGAGGATCTGGTTATGAAATATGTGTTTTCTGGCTTCTGGAGAACTTGCAGTATTACCAAATATCATCTTTAATATGATTGTTACTCTATATATTTTCTACACTTGAGAAAAATGTATACAGAGGCTGGTTTATGATAATAGACTGTTTTTACATTTCAAGTCATAAGATATATATATATTTTAACATTTTGGTTGCTTTTTACATCTATGCCTCTCCCTGGCAAGGGTTAGATGTATGCCCTTCCCCTCCACAATGCTCACTGCATTTGTCAGATGTGGGTCTAGGCCCCCAACCCCCAAATCCCTGATGAACGCCACCACCATTTGAGCACCATGTGTTAATCTGTCAGTATCAATTTGATGGTGAGTACATGTGGAGCCCATTCTTCTGATCTTATGTCACCTCACTTCGGATAATGAGCTCAAGCTCAATCCAGGATAATATAAGTGGTGCTAGCTCACTGTTGTTTCTTAAAATTGAGTAATATTCCAGTGTAAACATATACCAAATTTTAATAATTCACTTATGAATTGATGGGCACTTGGGTTGTTTCCAGATCCTTGCAATATTAAGATATTTTTAGACCTAGAGTATTAGTCTAATTTGCATCCATTAATAGCATGTCTCCAGTTTTCTTGATTTGTTATTGGTACTTCGTTACAGGAAGAGTTCAATTGTATAGAACATAATTAGCACACCAGGGAAATATATCCTCCTAGGGAAACTTAATCAATAAATATTACAAATTTTAAATGATCTTTCAAGTTACAAAAAATAGACTACTTAATTTAATATTTGAAACAATGTATAGAATACAAAAACATTTAGGAATATAGATAACACAGTTCCAACAGCAACTTAGATAACTAGTGTCATTATATATTATAGAATACTAGTTATTATATATTTCAATAATTAGAAATTCAACATGTTTTTAAATTTATTTTTGATTATTATGTATTCATAATAGTGTACATATTTATGGAACACATGTGATGTTTTGATATAGTGCGTAATGATGAAATCTGGGTAATTGTGGTACCCATCACCTCAAGCGCTTATCATATCTTTATGTTAGAAACATTCCAATTCCACTCTTTCAGGTATTTTTAATATATAATAAATTGTTGATAAGTATAGTCACTTTATTGTGCTACTACATACTAGATCTATTCATTTTATTTAACTGTATTTTTGTACCCATTAACCATACCCTCTTTATCCCTCCCCCATTACCCCTTCATGCTTCTGGTAACTATCATTCTACTTTATCTTCTTGAGTTCAATTTTTTTTTTAACTCCCAGAGATGAGTGAGCATATGCAGCATTTTTTTTGTTATGTCTAGCATATTTCACTTAAAATAGTGTCCTGTAGATGTATCCATGTTGTTGCAAATTATGAGATTTCATTCTTTTTATGGCTGAATAATATTCCATTGTGCATATCATATTTCCTTTATCCATGCATCCTTTCATAGACATTTAGGTTGATTTCAAATCTTGGCTATTGTGAATAGTGCTACAACAAACATGGGAGTGCAGACGCCCCTTTGATATATTTAATTCATTTCTTTTGGATATATACCCAGTAGTGGGGTTTCTGGATCATATGATAATCATATTTTTAGTTTTTTACGGATTCTTCATACTATTTTCCATAGTGGTTGTACTAATTTACATTTCTACCAGCAATATATTCCTTTGTTCTCTATTTTAATAAAATGTTACATTGCTTGCATAGTTAGTAAACTGTAAAATTAGTAAATTCAGTAAATTGGTAAAATTCACAAAATAATACATAGAAGTAAAATAACTTTTGTGACGAGTCATGTCATAGGACAAGTTGTGAAGGAAAATTGTGAAGCCTAGAATGTATGCCTTAATCCAGGGTGAGAATAAGTTCAAATGAACTGAAATTGTTATATAGAGTTAAACTTATTTTTTCCAGAAACTTCCCACACTCAAATATTTTAATAAAAGTACTGTCATCTTTGTTCAAAAGAAAATAATATTAAATTATCATTGAGAATTTTTTCACTATTAAGAATAATCTGGTATTAAAATTGCTTCATATATAAATATTACAAAAATATAAAAAATGTTTAAAATAATAAACAAGTGTTAGTTAATGTTAAAACAAACTTTGAAATATAAACAATACAAGAATATTATCTTAGACATGGATATATGAAAATGAACATTTGTATGCTGTTTTACTGTAACATATTTGGTCTATTTAATGTATTTGTTTAATTTTATAACATATTTGGTTAACTGTTGATAATAAAAAGGCAAATATATTACATATATAATATATACAGTCATATATACAGTATAATATATATATTCACATGTGTAGGTGTTTATATGTACATACTGTGTGTGTATAAATTAACATTGCTTCAAAATATCAATGTTGAAATATATCATATTAATATTTTATAATTTAAATATTGTTAATTATAAAACTAATCCTGATTTTATAAAGTCTACCTATAACAAAGTTTTCTCATGGTTAGCTGAAGTATTATACGTTTTCTTTAAGTTAATGGTTGTGATCTATGTGCCATTTCTCCACAGAGTTGATAAGTATCATATGCCCAGCAGAAATGATAATAATGGCACTATTGATGACAATAAAGTCACTTGATATAAATAAATATATGGTCTATACCACCCAGCAAACTAAAATGACATTCTGTCAATTTGTATATCTTAAATATGATCAACAATAGCTATTACAGCAATAATTAAGCAATAACTCTTCAGTGAAATGATAATACTATTAAATCAAGGCAGCAAGGGGAATGTGACACTGCAAGGGTATAAAGTAGAATGTTTTCAATTATATTAGGAGTTATATGTTAAAAGATTAACCAAGGTAATGTTGAGGGTCTCAATTTTTACCTAATGCCAAATAATTTTATAGAAGTATTAATGTAAAAATAGTTTATGTTCACATATATTATTTAAATATTATTTCTAATAAATTCTAATCATATAGTTTGGAAAAATTTTCACCAGTGTATGCTTTGGTCCAAATTTGGTTTTAAATCCAGAAAGAAAACAGTTGAGCTTCACATAAGTCATTATTTAGCATTTCATTAAATTCTATAGTATTTGTCCAACAATTAAATAACATCATACTCAAAATATGTAATGGAAACAAAAGCGGGAAAAAATGTTACTTGAGCATATGCCATTAAAATGATCAGTAAAATAATTCTGGATTGCATTTGGCCATATGACCCTCCAGAATAATGGTAACTAGGCTTAGATAATAATCATAATGTCATTTGTGTTAAGGCCTTATGACTGCTATGGTTAAGTGGAAAGTACAGCAGTTTTCATCAAATTCTCCATTCTAGGTACCTGAAAATCACCTGAATCACCTGAATCATCTGAATTCCCCTAATAGCTCCATGTTTCTGTTACCAAATTCTATTGGTTTTATATCCTTAACAATTGTTCTAAATTATTTTCTTCCTTGCATATCTAAAGATAATGCTGTAATTAAATAAGAAGTGATTATTTGATATCTATACTACTAAAAGAGTCATAAATTCTCTATCAATCTACACTCTTGTTTTATTCAATTGTTCATCTATATATCCTTTAGGGAATTTATTTATTTTCATATTCTTTTTAAAAATGTTTTTAATTGAATGATAATGATGACCAAGGCTATCAAAATATCTGGCATGAAGCAATGGAAATTCTAAGAGTAAAGTTCAGAGAACTAAAGGCCTACATCAAAAAGACAGAAAGATCACAAATTAACAACCTAATGTCACACCTCAGGGAACTAGAAAAACAAGAGAAACCAAATCCAAAGCTAGTAGAAGATAAGAAACCACAAAGAACAGACAAAACTCAATGAAAACAAAACAAAACAAAACAAAAATCCCCAAAAGATCAACAAAACAAAAAAACTGGTTCTTTGAAAAAATAAATGATATCAATAGATCATTAATTGGATTAACCAAGAAAAGAGAGAGGACTCAAATGCACTCAATCAGATATGAAAAAGGAGACATTACAACTGATACTACAGAAATATAAAAGACATTTGTGACTATGAACAACTTTATGCACACAAACTACAAAATCTAGAGGAAATGGATAAATTTTTGGAAACACACAAAGTCCCAAGCTTAAATCAGGAAGAAACAGAAATTTGAAACAGACTAGTAATGAGTAATGAGATTGAATCAGTAATAATAATAAAAAAAAATCCCAGCAATAAAAAGCCAAGTACCAGTTGGGTTCACAGCTGAATTCAACAAAACCTATAAAGAAGAACTGGTACATAAACTCCTGAGAGTGTTCCATAACATCAAGGGGGTGAGAATACTCCCTAACTAATTCTACAAAACCATTATCACATCGATACCAAAGCCAGGAAAGGATACTTCAAAATGAAAGAAAGAAAGAGAAAAGAAAGGAAAGGAAAGGAAAGGAAAGGAGAGGAGAGGAGAGGAGAGGAGAGGAGAGGAGAGGAGAGGAGAGGAGAGGAAAGGAAGGAAGGAAGGAAGGAAGGAAGGAAGGAAGGAAGGAAGGAAGGAAGGAAGGAAGGAAGGAAGGAAGAGAGAGAAAGAAAACTATAGACCATTATATTTCATGAACATAGATGCAAAAATCCTTTAAAAAATACAATACTAGCAAACCAAATTCAACAACATACTAAAAATATTATTCATCATGACCAAATAAACTCACCTCAGGGATGCAAGGATGTTTCAACATATGCAAACCAATAAATGATTCACCACATCAACAAAATTAAAAACAAGAACCATATGATCATCTCAATAACTGCAGAAAAATCATTTGATAAAATCCAGCACCCTTCATGAAAAAGATTTATAACAAATTACACATAAATAGGATATATCTCAAAATAATAAAAGCCATATATGACAAACCCACAGGCAACATATACTGAATGGGGGAAAGTTGACAGCATTCCCCTAAGAATTGGATCAAGACAACGGTGCCCACTGTCACCACTTCTATTCAACATAGTATTGGAAATCCCAGGCAGAATAATGAGGAAAGAGAAAGAAACAAAGGGCATACAAATAGAAAAATAGGAGCTCAAACTATTCTCATTTGCTGATAATATAATCTTATACCTAGAAAACTCTAAATACTCCTCCAAAAGTTTCTTAAAATTCATAAATAAATTCAGTAAATTCTCAAATTCAAAATTAATGTGCCCAAATAAGTAATCACTAGCATTTCTATACACTAACAACAACCAAGCTAAGAATCAAACCAAGAACTGAATCACATTTATGATAGCTACAAAAATTAGGTATATATATATATGTGTGTGTGTGTGTGTGTGTGTGTGTGTGTGTATAAACAATACCTAAGAATATACTGAACCAAGTAAGTCAAAGGTCTCTACAAGGAAAACTACAAAACACTGATGAAAGACATAATACATGACACAAACAAATGGGAAAACACGCCATGGATTAGAAGAATCAACATCGTTAGAATGACCATACTGCCCAAAGTGATTTTTAGATTCAGTCCAATTCTCATGAAAACACCAACATCATTTTTCACACAATTGGAAAAAAAACAATTTTAAATTTCATAGGGAATAAAGAAAGAGTCCAAATAGCCAAAGCAATCTTAAACAAAAAAGAAAAAAAAAATCTAGAGGTATCATATTACTTAACTTCAAATTATATTACAAAGCCATAGTAACCAAGACAGAATGGTACTAGAATAAAGGCAGAGACTTAGATCAATGGAACAGAATAGAGAATCTAGAAATATAATAAAATGAAACACCTCCGACAGATCTTTGACAAAGCAGACTGAAACATACACTGGGGAAAGGATGCCCTTATCCAATAAATGGTGCTAGGAAAATTAGATAGCCACAGGCAGAAGACTACAACTGGATCCCTATCTCTCACTATACACTAAAATTAACTCAAGATGGATTAAAAACTTAAGCATAAGACCTGACACCATAGAAATTCTAGAAGAAAACTTAGGAAAAACTCTTCAGGACCATGGTTTAAGCTAAGAATTTATGACTAAAACTCCAAGAGCAAATACTACAAACACAAAAATAAATAAAGGGGACTTGATAAATTATAAGGTTTTGGCACACCAAGGCAAATAATTAAAAGGAGAAAATAGACAACCTACAGAATGAAATAAAATATTTGCAAAGTATACATCAAACAAATAACTAATATACAGTATCTAAGAGGAACTCAAACAAATCAGCAAGAAAACAACAAATAATCCCATTAAAAAGTGGACAAAAGCATGAGCAGGGTTTTTTCCAAAGTAGATATAGAAATGGCCAATAAACATATGATAAATTTCTAAACATTGCTAATCATGAGGGAAATGCACATTAGTATAAAATCACAATGAGACACTAACTTAGCTCTGACAGAATGCCCATTATTAAAAAGCCAAAAAAACAATAGATGTTGGCACAGATATGGTGAAAAGTGAATGCTTATGCATTTTTGTTGGGAATATAACTTAGTACAACCTCTATGAAAAACAGTATGGGGATTCCTCAAAGAACTAAAAGTAGAATTATCATTCAATCCAGCAACATTGCTACTGGGTATCTACAAAAGCACTCATGAGTTTATTGCAACACAATTCACAATTGCAAAGATATGGAATCAAACTAAGTGCCCATCAGCTGATGAATGGTTAAAGATATATACTGTGGAATACTACTCAGCCATATAGAAGAATAAAGTGATGTTTTTTTGCTGCAACTTGGATCAAACTAGAGGCTATTATCCAAAGTGAAGTATCTCAGGAACAGAAAAACAAATACTGCATGTACTTACTTATAAGTCGGCATGCAACAATGAGTATAAATGGGCCTACAGAGCCATATGACGGACTATGGAGACTCAAAATAGGGTGGGTAGGAGGTGGGGGAGGGATAAAAAATAATCTATCAGGTACCATGTACACACTATTTGGTGATGGGTACACAAAAAGCCATGACTTCACCATTATACAATTCATCCATGTATCAAAAACCACTTGTACCCTGTAAATCTGTTGAAATTAAAAAACGTAAATAAAACACATTGTTGGGCCTCAAACTCAGACTTTTTGATTCAGCAGTTCTGGGGTAGGGCCTGAGAATTTGTATTTCTAAAAAGTTCCCAAGTAATTCTGATGCTGCTAGTGCAGGAAGCACATTTTGAAAACTACTATTGAACAATTTTGAGCCAGGTAATTACAAAAACCAATTTATAATTTAAAAGTGTCTAAAGGTTTATTAGGAGGTAATTAACCTAAGGCCTTAGGGGAGGAAAGACAATTTCAGGTAAAAAGAATAGACTTCCTGAAATCTTCAAGTAGCAGGGGATTGATTTCTTTTTCTTTTTCTTTTTTTTTTTTTCTGCCAAATATAAAAGGCTGCTGAAGTCACAGCTTGAATAGTGAAAAAAAATGTCGCAAAAGAAGACCTAAAAGAGGCAGATCAGGGTAGAGAAAGCTTCTTCAGGGCCTTGTAGAGCATGCTAATTACATTGATTATCATTCTAAAGCTATAAAACCCATTGGACAGCTATAAATAAAGAAATAACATGACCAAAATTATTTTAAATGTTTGAGGGAAAAATTGAACTAACAGGGGAATAGTAAACTAAAGAATTAAATAAAATAATGGGAAATAAATCAATGTTTAACAAAGGTATAATGATCCCAGCTTCATGTGTACATGTATGAGAGTATTAAAAACAATAATTTACATTTTTATAGTCTCTTGAATTTTGTAAAGTATATTTATACACATATTTAACTGACTGTATTATTATCACTTGAAGTACATGGAAATTAATTATTCCCATGAGAAGATAAAGGACAAGTTTGTGATGAAATCAAATGAATCTGTGACATCTTATTAGCTAGATTTAGAAATCATCTTAGGGATAACCTGAGGCTTAAAGACAAAGTGAGTTAAGCCTTATCAGATATTTTGGGAGTATAAAGTAGCCCACAAGCAGAAGACAGATGACTCTAAAAACAGAAACCTCAAACCATTGGTATTTCCCAAAGAAGCATTTATATGAAGTCATGTGTCATATCAACTGGTTTGTACATCTTATAATTAGGAATTAATGAAAGATAAAATGATCAAATAAAATGGCTCCAGGAGTAAAATAGGAGTAGGAAAGTAAAAATTCACAAAATTTTGGTTGGTCCAAATCAGTAAAGTCATAAAAAACCTCATTGGAACAGAAGTATGCATCTTGCTTTGTTGATCCTTTTTACATTGTGCTCACCGTAGCCCATGTGTACCTGGCAGATGCCTAGTTCTAGCACTGAAGCATAACTGAAACAATAGCCTCAATGTGCACATATCCAAGTTTATTTGTCACTGGTTCATTAATGTCTGGTATTCTTCAGGAGAGAAAACATGACGCTGTTTTTAGTGAAGTGAATAAAAATAAGATGAAAGAACCATAGGTATACACTGAATTGATTTAAATGGTCATTTGTACACCATGGAGTACTACTCAGCCATAAAAATGATTAGATAATACCTTTGTAACCATCTGTATGTAACTGGAGACCATTCTCCTAAGTGAAGTATTATAAGAATGGAAAAGCAAACACCGCATGTACTTGCTATTAAATTGGAACTAACTGATGGAACACACATGTACACAAATGGAAGTAAAACTCAGTGGAAAGCAACCAGAGGGAGAAGGAAGATGGGAAGGGATTAAACAAACCAGATGGGTACTATGATCACTATTTGGGTGACAGCCACACTTATAGCCAGGACTGAAGAATTGCAAAAATGATCCATGTAACCTAAAACATTTATACCCCCTTGATATCTTGAAATTTAAAAATACATATATACATATATATATATTTTTCATTGGTACACTTTTTATTTACTCATCAATTATTTATTGAGCATATAGTTTGTCAATGACATGAAAAAGAACCTGGGAAGATGAAAAAAATATTTACCAAAATAGAAAATATTAGATTTCCTTTTTTTCAAATTTTTTCCAAATTTTTATTGTTGGAAAATACTAATAACATAAAATTTACTATCTTAACCATTTTTATTTGTACAGTTCAGTGGCATTAAGTACATTCATATTGTTGTCAACCATCCATACCATCTATGCACAGAACTCTTTTCAGCTTGTGAAACTGAAACTCTGTACTTACCATGCAGTAACTCCCTACTTTCCTTCCCCTTAGCTTCTGGCAACCACCATTCTACTCTCTGTCTCAATTATTTTGACTACTTTAACTACCTCATCTAAGTGGCATTATAAAGCATGTATCCTCTTATGACTGATTTATTTCACTTTCCAAAATGTCCTCCAGGTCCATCCATATTGTAGCATTTGTCAGCATTTCCTTCCTTTTCAAGACAAATATTTCACTGCACAAGAGTTCTAATTCTCCACATTCTTACCAACACATGTTATGTCTGCTTTTTGTTTTTGTTTTTGTATTTGATAGTAGGCACTAGAATGGCAGTGAGGTAGCATTTCATGTAGTTTTTATTTGCATATTCTAAATGATTAATGTTTTTGATTGTGTGCTTATTGGCCATTTATATACCTTCTTCTGAAAATTTTATACAAGTCCTTTTCGCTTTGTTAATTAGGTTGTTAGAATTTTTTTGTCTTTGAGTTTCATGAACTTTCTATATATTCTGGATATCAATCCCTTTTCAGATATATGATTTGCAAATAATTTATGTGGCAATGGTTTCTATGAGTTACCTTTTTACTATGTTGATAGCGTCTTCTGATACTCGATTGTTTAAAAAATTTCATGAAGTCCCAATTTGTCAATTTTTTCTTTTGTTATCTGTGTCTTTAATGTCATGATCAAGATATCATTGCCAAATCCAATGCCATGAAGCTTGTGTTCTGTTTTCTTCTAAGAATTATATTTTATACCTTTAGATCTTACATTAATTTCATGTATCCCTTTTGAATTCACTTTTGTATAAGGTGTCAGGTAAATGTCTAACTCCAGTCTTTTGCATATGGATATCAAGTTTTTTTCAGCACTACTAATTGAAAAGACATTTTCCTCAATTGAATAATCTTGGCATATTTTTTTGAAAAATTGACTATAAATGAAAAGGTTTGTACCTGAACTCTCTATCCATTTCATTGTTCTATATGTCTGTCTTTATGCCAGTATCACACTACTTTTATTACAGTAGTTTTGCAGCAAGTTTTGAAATCAGAAAGTCTGAATCCTTCAGATTTGTTTTCCTTTTTCAATATTATTTTGGCAATTATAGGTATACTATAGGACTATACATGAATTTCAGGATTGTGTTTTCTATTTCTAAAAACATGACATTGGGATTTTGGTAGAAATGGATTGAATCTGTAGATCACTTTGGTTAATATTGGCATCCTAACAATATTAAACCTTCCAATCCATGAACATGAGATGTCTTTCCATTTACTTACATTTCCCTTAATCTCTTTTGGATATATTTTTTAGTTTTCATTATATTAGTCTCTGCCCTTTTTGGTTAAGTTAATTCCTAAGTATTTTTTTTTTTTACAATTATAAAGGGAATTGTTTTCTAAATTTATTTTTTGGAATGCCAATTTTTAGATTATAAAATGCAATTGAGTTTTATTTGTTGAATTTATATCCTGCTACTTTGCTGAGTTTGCTTATTAGTTCTAAGAGTTTGTGTGTGTCTTTTTGTATAAAACTTTCACATATAAGATTACATCATCTGTGAACAGAGATTATTTTATGTCTTCCTTTCAAATTCATATGACTTTTATTTTTTTATTATATATTTTTAAATTTCTTGGTTTTCTGTATAATCTCTCTGGCTAGAATTTTCAGGACTATGTTGAATAGAAATGGTGAAAGCAAACATCCTTGCCTTGTTGCTGATCATAGAGGAAAAACTTTCATTTTTTTACTATTGAGTATGATGTTTGCTGTGGGTTTTTCTACACATGGATTTTACTACGGTGAGGATTTTCCTTCTATTTCTAGTTAGTTGAATGTTTTTTTTCATGAAAGCATGTTGTTTGAATTTTGTTAAATAATTTTTCTTCATCAATTGAAGGTTTTATTCCTTCATCCTGTTAATGTGATGTATTATAATGATCAGTTTTTATATGTCAAACCATCCTTGGATTCCAAGAATAAATTCCACTTGATCATGTGTATAATACCTTGATAGGTATTATATCAAGGCTGATGAATAGGCTGATATTCAGCTGCTGAATTTGATTTGTTAATATTTTCTTGGGGATTTTTACATTCATGTTTACAAAAGATGGTGGTCTGTAGTTTTCTTTTCCTGTGGTGTTTTTGTCTGGCTTTGATATCAAGGTAATTCTGGACTCATAGGATGAGTTAGAGAGTCTTTAGTTTTTTAGAAAAGTTTGAGAAGGATTGGTGTTAGTTTTTGTTTAAATATTTGATAGAATTACCAGTGAAGCTGTCAGATCTAGAATTTTTCTTTGTCAGGAGATTTTGGATAACTGATTCAATCATCTTACCAGTTATAGATCTATTTAGATTTTCTATCTCTGTGTGATTTAGTCTTGGTAGGTTGGTGTTTCTAGCATTTTGTCCACTTAATCTAGGTTATCTAATTCATTGCTGTACAGTAGCTCACAGTACAATATAATAGCTCACTCTCATGTGCTGAGTTCATGTACAGACACTCTGGTCTATAAACCCAGCTTAGTTCCTAGTCAACCACCCCAAAAATAAGTGCCGACTAGGTTAGTAGGCCATTTGCTATCACTGAACACTCATAGGAGACCCCAACTGAGAATGACTCAACTCAGGCAAAACACTGAGCCATAAAAGATAATGTATTTTGTTTTAAGCCACTAAATTTGGGTCATTTGCTAGACAGAATTAAGTGAATGGAGCAACAACAAATACCTCAAGTTTATAATTTGTAAGTTTTTAATTAAATGGGTCAATAAAATAGTCTCAGTAGACCTCTGGAACTTTCAATAGTCTTTGGAATGCTGAGTGTGACATTCTGTATTCTATTCTAAAGGATATTAGTTGTGAGAATACAAGATAACTAGTTCAAAACTGAATGTCTAGTCCCCTAAATGCTTGGCCCAATAAGAACCTTCTAGGTGCTTTCAGACGAAAAAAAAAAGTAAATAAAATTTCTTTTATCTTTTAAAAAATTCTCTAACACAACACTGACAGACACATAAACACTCCAAGTCCTCTTGTAAAAGTATGTTTTAAAAATAAGAAGTCATAATTCAAAGTAGAAAAATGATCATGTGTATATATTGTTTTACTTTCAGTTATTTTGTATACCTGTAAATATTAAATATTTTTAAATGTGCAAAAAATAAGACATCTGCCTCAATTTCCCTAAGTCTAAAATTTTAATTTTAGGTATTCTTATAGTCAAGGTTTTCTACAAAAGCCTACCTCTTTTGAATGTTTAGCCAAAATGTGTGGGTCTGCCTGACTTGCTGTGTGTTACCCTTTCCAGTGACTAGAAATTCTCCTGTCTTAATCACCAGATCTTCCTGAATTACATTGTCATAAAACAATTTTTAAATATATAAAACATTGTTAAAAAGTATTCATTCAGTTCAGTGTTCTTAATAGTACAACACTAATTCATTAAATAAAATGTACTGTCACTATTACCTCAGTATTTCCAATAAGTAAGAAAAATGTCTTTAAAAGTTGTTCTGGTGAATTTTTTCTCCTCTCCATTGCAATTGAACATTAAAGTTGTTTTACATTTAGATTATTAAGTTCAAAAATTGCTTGAATATTATTTATAAGAGATGCTGTATTACAATTTTAATGATCCATAGAACTCTAAAAACTCAATGATCACATCTGAACTTGTGTAATAAAACCACTCCTTTATTAAAGTATTTCACAAGGTAAGATATCTTTTTATCAATAATGAGCAGTGTGATCATTAACTATACAAATTAATTTGTCATAATGATGTAGTACTTCAAAGTAACAGTGGGATTTTCATTTTTTTCCTAGTTAAAATGGCTCAAGACTATCAAAAAATTATAAGCCCTTTAATTGTATAAGCCATATATTTGTGCAAATTTAAGACAGCTATCTAAAAGATATGCAGGTGTTTCATTAAAAAAAAATATCCTTTTTAATGATATACTTCAGTTACCAGGATACTAATAAACAATGCAATCTAGGCAATTAATAATGTATGATTACTACAAGTTATTTAAGAAATAAAGCCAAGTGTTATAAGACACAAGAGATGAGCAAAGTTTTGAGAAATCCAAGAAGGGTGAGTATATCATAATAAATGTTCTAAAATGAATCACTTTAGATGTAGAAGATAGATGTTTTCCTTTTTAAAAAGCCATTAGAAGGTGCTTCTTTTGGGTTAGTGTTCCATTATTTGTTATAACCATCTGGAATTTGAACACATTTCATATCCTATTATTTCCAGAGGAATAATTATTTGATAGTATTTGTGCCCCTGAGGTGTGTTAATGCTTAATTACATCTAAAAAGCACTCCAATAAGCTATTGAAATTAGCCCACTGGAGGCAGATAATCATATTTTATTTGTCATTTACAAAAAGTTATCGTGAGTAACAGAGTGAAGCCAGAATGAATCTTGGAAACTTATGTTTAAAATTTGGAATTTATAGTGAAAATTCAAAGTAATATCATACTTATATTTAAATTGTTTATTCACACATTGTAATAAATTCAGTAGCAAATAAATGCATACTCATAATATACATGAAGGTATGCTATGGATGCATGTTAACTTTTCAGTACTTTCTCTCTTTCCAAATGATTCACAAACAAAAATATAATATTTAAATCATTGAAATGTTTAAATTTCAAATTCTCTACGATTATAAATAGGCAAGTTATAAAATTTAAAAGACAATTTTAGAAACTTTAATATAGCATGTCTAAAATTTTAAACCTTATTTTAAATTCAATAGCAGTCATTCAATTTCCACATAGAATTGTGCATAATATACTATAAGATAAAACAACAAAAATAAATAATTTTGGTAGAGCTCAAAATGTTCTAGCACATACACATACACATTCAAAACTCTACATAACTGAGTGAAAAAGAAAATCAAAGAGTAAAATAAAAACAGGCTTAAATAAAAACAGTGCTAATAATCAATCATAACTATTGCCAAAGCTTTGTGGAAGGCGAGTTCATAGTATAAAATTTTATTGATAGGCAATAACTGTTGGAAACGTACTAATTAAATATTTAATTAAAAAATAGAATAGTATTGCCACATAAAATACTAGATTTCTAGTTCAATTTGAATTTTAGATAATTTTTATTTTAGAATAAATATGTCTTAAATATTGATTGTTAATTATCTGTAATTTAAATTGCTTTAGAGACTCTACATTTTTGTTTGATTGATCTGGCAAGTTTAACACATTAACTGTCATGTGAGTTGTATTTAACTTATGCTAGTTTTGAGCCCAGGGCCTTGTGAAGCATATGTAACTCACACATCTCTTTACCTTTGCAGCCACGTGGTGCATAGGCAACTCACGCTGTCATACTGTAGCTATGTAATGGGTGGCCCCTGGGCAAAACCCTGCAATTGGTTTGTGAAAATTTTACTTGTTGATGTTCTTATTGTTACAGTTATTGTTGATAATTCAGTTTTATATAACTCACGTAGAAAATAATAAAAAATAACAATTTTTTCATTAAATTAGAAAGGATTGCTTTGTTTTCAAAATGTTTATTCTATTTTCATAATAAGACATATGGTCCCAAGGAAAAAAACTTTTTTTCTACTGTGGCAATCAATGTGTTAAAATAGATATAAGTAGAAATTAAAAGATAAAAGAAGAAATGGTTATAAAAATTTACATAGAAATAAATAATCTAGATAATAGAAAAATTATATAACTAAAATTTCAATCTATGAAAAAATAGCCTGATAAAAAAGCTTGAAAACTCATCAATTTCTTTTTAATTAAAGACAAATGCAAAATTGCATAAGAAAGGAGAAATAACTCAAGGAGAAATAACTCAGAAATATTACTATGTAATATTTTCAAAATATAATAGTGATATTCTCAATAAGAAATTATTTGAAAGGACCCCCAAAATAGTTTAAATTAACTATGGCAAAGTCAACGTCAAGGTTAAATTGCCCTTGTAGAAACATACTTAATGATGGAGAAAAAAATATATGTTATATTACTGAGATTAAAAATAATTACAAAATACTATAAATAGTAATCTTAATTATGCCAGTATGTACTTCAATAAGTGCAAAGTAAAATGATATGAATAATATTCCATAAATCCTCTCTTCATTTCTCTTCATCTATTTCAGCCAACTAATTAGTCAATGCTCTTAATTTTACTGTAAAATATATTTAAAAAAATTCATTCTAAGTAGTCTAAAATAGTAAGCTACACTCTAGTTAGCCAAGGATTTTATGTGTTAAGATTGGCAGTACACAAATATTACCGTAAAAAAATAATGTTTCTATGACAAATAAGTTGAATATTTTAGAAGACTTCAACTGGGTTGTTAAAAAGAAAACTTGTATTAGGGAAAAAATAATGATACAAAATGTAGTCTGCCTTCAGATTGCTTTAAAATTGCTTTGAAGTTCTTACCTACTTTTAAGAAATCATAATATCAACTCTTGCATTATGCATTATAGATATGACTTTAAAGAAAACCTACAAGAAACTCCCCAACCCATGTATCTACACTAACAATGAGATGACAAATACACACACACACACATATATATATATATATATCTCCAGACCAATAGGAGGTGACAGATTGATTCTACCATGAAATGATGATGGTAGTTATCTGTGTGATGAGTTTTGAGGTAATTTAATTTTTATTTTTTAAAAATATTTTCTATGTTTTTAATAATTTTAACTAAAAACTTATCTTACTTTCCTGTTCTCTACCCAACTGCAGAGATTGTAGAATATATAACCCCAAAGTGTATATGTTCAAATTTTAATAATAATAATAGGAAAACAGATCTTATAGAAACTAAAGTTTATAAAATATAAGAATCTTCAATAAAAATAAAAATCAGAAGGTAAAGTGAATATGTCTAGAAACAATTTAAAAAATCAAAACATAACACAAAATTTTAAAAGCTGCCAAATGTTACACATACGTCCATGTCCCACTGAAAGATCATCACAGCATAGATGAATAAACAAACACTGGACTTAAATGAGACTCTAGAGCAAATGGACCTAACAGATATTTACAGAATATTCTACATACAAACTGTCGAATGTATATTTTTCTTATCAGCACATGGAACATTTTAGGAGATTGATGCTATTTTAGGCCACAAAATGTAGCAAATTAAAAAAATTGAAATCATGTTATGTGTTTTCTTAGATCAAAGTGGAATAAACCTAGAAAATAATTGCAAGGGAAACACTCAAATCCACACAAAGTCTTGGAAATTAAACAACCTGCTGTGGAACAATCATTGGGTCGATGATGAAACTAAAATGGAAAGCAAAAGAATCCTCACAATGAAAGAAAAAGAGAACATAATAATTCACAATCTATCAGATATAGAAAAAGTAGTGAAGGGGAAAATTTTTTTTTTTTTTTGAGACAGAGTCTCACTGTGTTGCCCAGGCTAGAGTGCTGTGGCGTCAGCCTAGCTCACAGCAACCTTAAACTCCTAGGCTCAAGAGATCCTCCTGCCTCAGCCTCCCAAGTAGCTGGGACTACAGGCAAGTGCCACCATGCCTGGCTGATTTTTTCTATATATATCAGTTGGCCAATTAATTTCTTTCTATTTATAGTAGAGACAGGGTCTCGCTCTTGCTCAGGCTGGTTTCGAACTCCTGACCTCAAGCAATCCACCCGCCTCGGCCTCCCAGAGTGCTAGGATTACAGGCGTGAGCCACCACGCCTGGCCTGAAGGGGAAAATTCATAGCTTTAAATACTTATATAAAACAGACAGAAATATCACAAATTATCAACCTGATATCAAATCTCAAGGAACTAGAAAAAGAAGAACAAAACAAACCCAAAGCCAGCAGAAGAAAAGAAAGAAAGCTCAGAGCTTTCCATCTTTATTTTTACTTTGGAACAAATTAAGATTTTGAAAAAAGTCAAAGAAATTAAAGCTACCCCTTTCTTTTCAGAAAATGAAACTAGATAGGAGAGAGGAAACTAGGAGTTCACAGAAACTGTGTAAATAGGATAAAATTGTTAGCAGTTTTAAACATGGAATATAATCTTCAGAGCATCTGTAGTTGCCAAAGAGTAAAACAAAAATTATTATATAATATGGATAAAAATGATAGAATCTTTCTATTTATTTTTGAAAATTACATATTTTAAAAACTAAATAAAATTATATATGATGTTGAATTAATTAATTAAAGACAAAATCATGAGAATAACAGAATTTTTTATAGAAAAAGGTTTCATAGTGTTCACTCTAGCTGAAAAATCAATGAATTGCTTTTGGATTAATATATGTGGCAGTTTTGGCTATGATAATTAATTTTTAATGAATTATATAATTGATGATTTCATACAAATATGTATATGCTACATAATTAAAGTTAAAACCCAGAATTTTTGGCTGGGCTCAGTGGCTCACACCTGTAATGCTAGCAGTCTGAGAGGCTGAGGCGAGCGGATGGCTCAAGGTCAGGAGTTCGAAGCTAGCCTGAGCAAGAACAAGAGCTCCGTCTGTACTAAAAATAGAAAGAAATTAATTGGCTAACTAAAAATATATAGAAAAAATAGCTGGGCATGGCAGCACATCCCTGTAGACCCAGCTACTCGAGAGGTTGAGGCAGAAAGATTGCTTGAGCCCAGGAGTTTGAGGTTGCTGTGAGGTAGGCTGACACCAAGACACTCTAGCCCAGGCAAAAAGTGAGATTCTGTCTCAAAAAAACAAAAACAAACAAACAAAGAAACCCTAAAATTTTTGTTGTTTTGCCTTGATTTTAAAAATAAATATATTGTGCATAAATATCCTATGTTCAGCATTGATCGATCACTTGAAAAGTTTCATACTACTAGCCCTAAGTTCTCTCATTGCATAATTGTAAGGACTCATTAATGATCCTCTCTATCAAAGGAAGCATATTCCCTCTAGTTTGCACAATGCCTCGCCCGTCTCGAACTGCTTAACCTCCTTAAGCAACTGAGTTTCTGATTGTTGCCTTGAATACATGCAGGCATTATCTTAGCACATAAATGATTTTGGCTTTATGATAACAATGGATATATGTGTATTATAATTTATATGTCTACAATATGATAATGTAAATGTGTTCAGCAAATGTAGACTTTTTATATAAAATAAAGAAAAATTTTACCTCACTTATAAAATTATTTTACCTACATCTTAGAAGCTTACAAATAGATTAAAGTTGAAGATAATGCAACTCAATACGCCTTCATTGTACCTAGTAGTGCAAAGTCTGACGCTGAGTTCTTATATGGTTCTTGATCACTCATAGTATATTCCCTGTATCAGAGATATGTTTTATAAGATTATGAAAAAAGCAGAATTTGAAAAAAATGCAAAATATAATATAATTACCAAATAGTGGTATGCTTGAAAATAATTTTCTTCAGAGAAATTAGAATAAGACTTTGTTTAAAAGGTAGTATAATCTTTGTTTTGAAAGATAAACAGGATTTTACCATTGGAGATATGAAAAGATAAGATAAAAGGCCATTCTGAACAAACAAAAAGAAAGCATGCAACTTCTAGTACTTTCCAGAATGGTGAACACAGAAGCTCCTCAACTAACAATGGGGTTCTAGTTTGACAATTCATCAGAAATTAAAATATTGCAAATAAATAATTCATTTAGTACACTTAATTAAGTAAACATAACTTAGCCTAACCTACCTAAACATGCTCAGAACACTTACATTACACTACAGCTAACACAAATCCTATTATATAATAAAGTGTTAAATATCTCTGTAATTTATTGAATACTGATGGCTGATTTCTACTGAATGCATTCACTTTCACACCAATGTAAAGTCAAAAAGCATAAGTCAAACCATTATAGGTCAGGGATAATTTGTATTATTGCTTGCTGTCTTTTAAGTAGAACCAGGATATGTATCAGAAGATCAAAAATTAGATAAAACCATAACTCAGAGAACATGACACATAACATATTGTATCAGTTAGAATAGGTTAAATTGTGTTTAAGCACCACAATTCCAAAATCTTAGTAACTTAAACAATAAAGGTTTATTTTTTTGCTTATATACACATCCTGAATTAGTGTAGTCATTGCTTCATATCTGTTGTTCTGGCAACATGCAGATAACTCAGGAAAGAGGAAGATATAAATGTAACCCAAGTTAGAATGTACCAATTTTCCCAACTTAGAGAAGAATGGAGGTAAAATTTATTTTAAAAAAAGAAAGAAAGTTTTGAACTAAAAATTAGAACTCAACATATGAATTTTATGTTGAAAATTTTAAGAGATATTCATTAGTATAGTTTTTGCAATCATTATATTTGATACAGTGTTGGTCAGTTTTGTTTCTCACTAATCATATGAACAAAAGTTAAGTGACTTGTAAGCCTAAGTCTTCTCACCCAACCCTAGTCGTGGTGACGATAAAGTGTAATAACATATAATTTAGTACAATGCTGATTTACTGTAAGTGCTCAATTTTTAAAAAAATTTTAATTATTATGGGTACATAATAGTTTATTATTACCATTATGATTAAAAGTGGCAAAGTCCAATCTGCTAAAATTAACATGATATCCTTGTCATAAAACTAAGGATAAAAAGGATCTATTTAATTATTTTTTGTGACTTTTAGGACATAAGATTTCTTTAAAGCAATGCACTATATGCAGGATAAAAAATTAGGATTAGATTAGAAAATATCTACTTTAAAAACCTTTGATTCTTGTTTGTTTAATATTTCTTAACTTAATTGTTAAGGCAGTTCATAAATTTGCCTTCATACAAATGTATTGTTAGTGTTACATAACAGCTTTTGTTAATTGAGGAAAATAATTGACTGGAAAGTTAAAACAACATGTAGATTTGACTATAATTTAGATTTGTGTAGTTGATAAAAATGCATTCATGTAATTATTTACTATATTTACAAATATTTTAACTCATTATTATGCATATTTTAGAAATCTAATAATATTTTTCCAGGTATGGGTAATGACATTACTATTCTTGAGATCTTTCTTTTACAATTTCTACCTACTGTACTAGAGAAAAGTGAGGAATAAAAAATAACCTCATTATCTTTAAAAAATTGCAATAACTGGGCTTTTCTACAGTCTTTTCCATCAGGTTTTTCATCAAATATCTATTTCTCCTTGCTGAATGTTTACAGGCATTGCATGAATACTGGCTGTTTTAGGTTGATTCTTACACTCATAGAGATTATATAAAAAAGAATATTTTTAAAGGACTGACATCATTGCATAAAGAAATTAGTTCAATAACTTAGGAAATTGAAAATAAATTTTACAATAAAACAACAAAGAATTGAGCTGATTATTTATCATAAAAGAAAAAGTTAAACACAGTTATTGAAAAATTATAACAAGGCATGATTTAGTATGAATTTTGGTTCTTATTCTAGTTATTAATGTTATAACAAAAAACTTAAAAATATAGGATCTAAATATAAGATCACCTGCTTCTACTATTATATATTATATATGACTATGATGGAAGTTAACCAAAGTGCTAGTAGCATGATTATATTAACTATGGAAGGTACTTTTCATATTTACCTTGTTTCCTTAAATAATCTTCACTTTTCCACTTTCTAAATCAATATCTAAAAGTATATTATAAGTTAGAATAGTTAATCTTAATGATCTTTAGCAATTGAAACTTCTTCCTATATTTTGAGGAGGGTCATAAGCATTAACTTAAATGTTACTGTATTAATTCTTTTTTAAAAAGATCTTTAGTCTAACCTTTTATATTTTATCTATTTAATATTATACCCAAGTCAAATGGCAGAATGCATAAAGGATGATTACTGATTAAAGAAACTACATCAATGCATATAGTTATTTCTAGTAATGAAAAAAACTCTAAGAAATTATCTAACATATAATGGTTTCTATTTACATAAGAACTTAAAATGAGCAGGAGAAAGTTCTGGGGGTCAGGGAAGCATCTAAAGCTGAAAGAACAAAATCCCCATTGCTTTCCTTTAGCATTCTCTCCTTCCCCCACAAACTCAAATGCACATCTTTGGTTTGGTGGCCATTGTTTGTCCAAGAGAAAAATCCTTAGTGTATCTGTTCTTAAAGCTGAGCATTATTTATTCTGTCCCAAAGTGACCTGAATGGAAAATTTCTGGCCCAAACAAGTGTATTTATGTTATCTTCTCTCCTTAGATCATATCTAAAACCTGATGTAGTTTAACCACAGCTGGAAGAGTTGTGTGGCTACTGGTGATTCCTTGGTAGAAACACACATTCCATTCTAAGGAGAGCAGGAGAGATTTTGAGCGGTGATAAGATGAAAATTTTGAAAAGAGTCCCTGAAAAATCTTAATTCCAAACTGGCTGCCCCTTGTCTATAATTAGGGAAGAATTTAAACCATGAATAATATGTTTTTGAACTTTTCCCTTTGAATTTAGATTTTTTCCAACATATTGAGATTGTGTAGATTTCATGAAGAGATTATTTGCCATTCTGAGGATATCTCTTTAAATAACAAGAAAATTAAATAGGCAGAGATAACGGTAGTATTCTTAAGAGAGAAATGGCTTGGAATTTCTCAATAAAATTGATAAAATTATAATCAGCTACCAAAAATGAAGTTATGGAAACTACATGCTGAATTGCCTGTATGTGTGTATGCCTCTGTGTGTGTGTATGTGAGTGGGGTGTGTGTGTAAAATCTGTATTCTAAAAGCTTTAATAAAATTGTTCCCCCAATTTAACCTTGTATTTCCCATCTATATACTTACAAAAGTAAAATTTTTCATAGTGACACTTCCTTTTGAAAACTCAGCATCACTCATCATTTGATTCTGTGGGCAATGTTTTGAGTGTCAGATTCAGAGCAGGGCTTGCTAAATCAGTACTAATTTTTAGTTATTATAGAAAGCATACTTATTATTTTCTGTTAATGCTACTGGCAAGTTTCTGCTTAAAAATCATGGACAGCATTCCCCTTAGAAGTGGCTACTTAAGTTAATGAAACATGAATTTATGTAGCTTCATTGACTTAAGTCTTTAATTAAATTCTTATAACATTAAAATTGGTTCAGTCATGAAGCAGTAGTACAAACTCTTCTGGTAAATTCTTCATGTCTGATTCAAAGATCTATCTAATTTTTACTTTAGAGTTTTACTCATATTTTCTGCATTTAATAAATGTCAAAGAAAGGCAAAGGGATTACTGAATTAAAACTAAAAATGTCCTCTAAATTGTAGTGATTATTCAAATGAGGAAGCTCTAAAATATGACAACACTTTTCCTTAAAAGTAGTTGATTTTATATAGAAAATTTAAATCTCTGAAATAGAGGTTACAAAATGATGGCTCAAGAGCTAGATCTGGTTGACAGACACTGTGTTTTACTGTATTCACACTGTAGGGTATTTAAAAACAAAATGGACTTGGCTACTTCCATACAAATTGGGCTCTTCTCTGTAAAGATTCAGGCTTACAACTTGTGTTGACACTTACCAAAAAAACTTGGCCTTCTCAGCACACCACACTGTTCTGAATTTGAGAGACTCTTGAGCTTTTGAGTAAGAAACCAACAGGCCAATTTGTTACATTCCCATCACACTCTGTTGTCATGGCAGCACTTAGGTCAAGGGGCAGAGGCTGTCCATATCACCCTTCCACTTTATTCATCTCATAGTGGATCTAAGAGGAAGGCAAACTATTAATTGTACCCTTATCTATTTTACAACTAGGAAGAATAAAAATTGACCTGGAGGGCTACATATTTCAAAAGGCTAAAGGATGCATTTCGCCCCCAGTAAGGGAAGAATGTATTTCAACTTGGCATATTTCAAGCATTCCTATTACCTGCATACCACCTATAGGCATTTGACTTTGCAAATTCTACTTTAAGCGGTAACTCATGATAACAGTGAGAAGTGCACCATAAATATTCTCAAAAGTTCATCATTATATATCTTGCTCCTGAGGCAAGTAGACATGATAAAAGATTTTATTAGGTGAGATAGAAACCCTTCTTCCTACTGTTCAGTGCATGCTGTTTTTATTTTTCACCAAAATTGAATACAAGCCCCTTGGCATGTGAATCCCACGAAGTATGATACCTGATAAAAAAAATTCTCCAAAATATTCAAAATTGTCAGTTGAAGAAAAGTTTTGCTCTGTTGCTGTTGTGAATGTGGTAATATATTTAACTGCTTAGCATTAATAATTAAGAATAAATTTAAGCTGCCTGTGGGTTCTCAGCCAGTTCTAACAAGATTCATTATTTTCCACATGCTCCTGGACCCAAAATACACTCGGAATGATAGGGTAACTATAAAGTATATGAAGATAAACAGACTTCAATAAAACAATCAAATGCTGTAGTACAACCTAACCCCATAAATATTTATAGAAAATTTTTTATAAAAAGTGTATAAATCATCATCATTAGATAACATCAAAGTGTTTATGCTATGGTTTCATGCTTATCTCAGAACCTTCTGAATTTTTTTGGTCTTTCAAATAGTTTAGAATCAGAAAAATGAAGTTCTGCATCATGTTCAGTATATTGGGATAATTTATCATTGCTAATTTAATTAAATGACACATGATTTTAGTGATAATTATAATTCTAGTTAATATAGGAGTATAGATATCCTTGGGATGCTTGATAAAATTATTTTCCTAAAACTGTGAACCTGAAGAAGAGAATGTCAACCATGGTAAAATCACAAAATCATAAGACACCTGCTATAACGCAACTGTCTTTCATTTCTTAATTTGTTCATTTAGTAAACATTTCTTTTTGTGTGCTTTTCCAGACATTCTAGGGACCATATTACAGGGGCAAGTAAAGAAATCCTAAATGCCTGCTCCAAAGGCATATGCATTGCATTGGGAGAAGGCATGCAGAACACAATCTGATCAATTAATCAACAAGGTAAAATCTAGTCCAAGGGTTCTCAAGCTGGTGTTCACAATGTAATCACGTGGAGAGATTTGAAATTTACCAAAGTCTGCAGCCCACCCCTAGAGATTCTATGGTGATATCTGAATGTTTGAAAATTTTAAAAGCCCTCAAATATGCAGGCAGGATCAAGAACCACTGCCTGGAGTGGTATGTTAACCAGAGAATTAAAATTAGAACGTGTCAGAGAAGGACTGTATGATGTAGTTAGGTTAGAATATGTTTGTAAACTGACAGCCATACAAAGATGACAATACCCTAGAGCATTCCAGACAGAGGTAATGGGTTCTAGAAAAAGCTCAGAATCTTTGAGAAATGAAAGGAGGGCCAGTATACCTAGAGTAAAGAAGTGATATGCTTATGCCACCATACGAGATTCAACAAGTAGGCAGGGGAGTGTAATGCTTTTAAGCCAGGAATTTGCTATTTTTCTGAATTTATTAGTAAGCCTTTACAAGTTTATATGCAAGTTATATTAATTGATTTATGATATTTTAATCACTAATTTAATTTTATCAGGCATTCTAAGAGTACTTTAGGTTAAGTTTTGCTGTAATTAAAAATCACTGCTCTATCAAGGGTCATTTTATTAAGCATGATTAAACAAAAAAATAAGGTGGAAGAAATTTTGCTAGAATGAAAAATAATCTGTTTCTCTCATAATATTTATCATATTAATCAATATTTATTGTATACATACATAACGAGTGTGATGAGCACCACCTAGAGAATAGACGCGCTAGAAGCTCTGACTGGGCCGGGCGGTGGGGGGGGGGGATTGGGGGTGGTGGTGGTGAAAGGGCAATATATGTAACCTTAACAATATTTGTACCCCAATAATATGATAAAATAAAAAAACCTACATGTCAAAGATAAACATATGAACTATAATTAATTGAAGGAAGGGATTGAAAATGAATAGTAGAAACTTAGAAATGAATAAGAGAAAAGTGGAGATTAAAATGCTATAAAAAGATTTAAAAGATATTGAGTCACAAAAATATTGAGATTATATTTTAGCTCTTTTAATTATCTGTCTATATCAGTTCATATACTTTATATGTTTATCTCATGTTAATATTTGTAGATTCCTTTATTCACTTTACTTCCTGGGACTCTTCCTAATATTCTTGAAGAGAGAGAGAGAGAGAGAAAGAGTGTCTGTATCTCAAACTCCAAAATGCAACTCTACTGCACAACCTAGACTTAGTGTTCAACAAAAAGCAAACTTTCCTCTAGATTATATCTAGATCAGAAGGTTGATTTTTATTTTAAAAAGTGACATGATAAATTATGTTTCTGTTCTTTTTATTTCTCTTTATTGCTCATTAAACTTTGAGATCCAAATGAGTGAGATGAGTATTATTTAAAGATTATTAATAGCAGGAGAACAATATGGTATATAACTGTTAGAAGCATGGGTTCTAGAACAAAGATTCATATTTCAAGTATTTGTCCAGAATTCTGCCTTTTATGAGCTATGGGACCACCAGCAAGCTAATTAACTAATCTAACTGTGCAGATTCCAGGTGTATAACAGTAGAATTTAAGTGGTTTAAGAAATTTCCCTCATTTGTTTTCAATTATTTCATAGTAAATTTTACCAGGATCATGTTTAACAAGTTTTTGTGAAAGCATTTGACTTAAGAAATTTCAACACAAATCTAATGGAGAACAACAACAAAAAATATCACATGTACCCTATAAAGAAATACAACTATTATGTACCTATAATAATTAAACATTCATAAAGCTTTTAAAAATTAAAGATGCAATTTAAATTCTAAAATATACAGTTAAATGTGATACTATGCTATTTTTATTGCAACTCACTAAATCTCAGTAGTACATAATTTCAATGGGAAAATATTAACTAACCACTGTAAAACCTGTTGGTTAAGATTTCAGTGACTGAGATTAGACAAAAGTTCCACAATTACTTTTATGATAGCCATTTGCTAAGATGTAACATATATTAAAATAAGTGACCACAATAATCAGCCGACTCCATTATCCACCACGTGGCCATTATAATTTGGTTACAATCACTTTGCAGAATTATTGACTACGCCTTCAAGGCCATATAGATAATTTTTAATCATTAGTTGATTTTCTTTACTCTGTACTTCATGGAAATAAAGTGATTAATTATAAATACATGACCTTATTTATAAAATTAGAGCTTTGTGCATTTTCCCAAAGACTTTATTTTTTAAATAATTATATACTAATTAAATAGAATAAATAAAAAGTACCTATAAATACTACATGGTTCTGGTATTAACTTCCAAGCAGGGCTAAAGAAAACAAATGTGTCATTTAAACACAATTTTGATCTGCAGTGCTTTAATTGAGCCACTCCTGATCATAAAGTTAGTAAATGCAGAGCTAGGATTTTATTCCAAATCCATTGACACTAACTGTATCACAACTCCAATGTACCTAACAACTTGTTTGCATTTTATGTTAATTAAAAAAAACAGATTTAATCATACACTTTAACAAAAAGAATCTTTCCAATGGAAACTGGAATTTACATCCTTTACCAGAAATATTGATGAGCGTTGGTTTCTGTACCAAGTTGTCTTTGTCTCTGTCTCTCTCCATCTCTCTCCACTGCACCAGGTTTTTAAAACTAAGAATCCAATTCTCAAAGATTTTACATGGTAACAACCTTGGAAGGGGCATTTGGTACAAATATGCACTTGAAATAAAATAGAAGAATCCTGTTCTGACTTAAAATTTTTGTTTTATATTCCTAGGTAATGTTAGTTTTAAACTCAAGATACAGCAATATTTAAAAAAACTACAGTGCATGTTACAGATGCTGTTTCCTTTCTTTTCTTTTTTTTTAATTGAAATCAATGGATAATTTCTTCAAGGCCCCAAAGATACAAAAATTACTTACATCACAATGTGATAATGACTTTTCCCTCTGGGAACAGATATGAGAATATGCAGCTCATTACAAGTCCTCTGAGTTTCTATCCTCCCAGCAGGATGACATTGTGCAAAATTTATAAATATGCAAAGCATTTCCAAATATTTGTCATTGGTTAATAAATTATGCTGGTTAATATCATATCTAATAAAATATTTATTCTGAACATCAGGAGGCATGGTTTCAGCTAAAATTTTATTTAAAAATCTATGGGTCAGCATCTTGATATAGTCTCTTTAATCAAAAAGCATAATGAATTGAGTCACACACAGTAGGACACAGGTTGAAAACATGCAGTGAAAATATCTTAATTTGTCCAGCCCTCATGCTATTAACCTAATTACCATACAATTTAAAGTTAATAATAAATACAGGCTTAAATGAGATCAGACTAAAATGTGGGCAATTATGCCAAGAACTTTAATAGAAGATACAATGAGTTTTATCAATTAATTTCAATTCTATTTGACTTCCTCTGAAACTTTCAAATTGAAATAGATTGAATTTCAAATTAAAGAGAATAGAATTTTTATAGGGTCCACAATAAGATAATAATGGCAATAATCCTCTGCCTACTGCCACAGTATAGTTCTTTTAAAGAGAAATCTCTAGTACAATTTGAGTTGCAGGTCATGAAGCATTACAGTGATGTATAACAGAGATGTGATGGGATTTATTCTCTGAAGAATAAAGTTTGAGTTTATTTACACATCAGCAGAATACTGAGGTTTATTTTTTATAAATCTCACTTCATCTTTATCTGATTTCATAGAAGAACTATATTTAGCACTTAAAAAAATGTATGAAAAAAAATCCCAGTATTTTTAGTCTGATAATAACTCTGCTTGAAGTTAAACTACAGAATGTGGACACAAGTAGATGAAGAGAGTGTGGGTTCAATTGCATTTTTCTTTCAAATTCTAGCTAAAACAGAAAATATTTGGAACTCTTAAGAATCATACGCAAAAGCTTGCTGACATATTTTTAAGTGAAATAATTGGAATTAATATAACAACCTGAAAAAATATGTATAACTAATTGCTATCCAGACAGAGAATTTAAAGGTTTGAGAAAAATGTCTTGAAAACAAGTAGAGTTTTCAATGCATAATTATTAACCACTTAATTTGAAGAGCCATTATTAACATGACTCTCCTTCTGACATCATTAGCTCCACAACAAACACAATTTTAGTTAGTAGTTTAATACACATCATTTATTTTCAAGTCATTATCACAGTATACACTTCTGTCAAACAGGTGCATGAATAGTTCAAAAAACTGAATGAGCAACCTCTTATATGTGGCACATAAAAATAAATCATATAAGAAAGAACAATGTCAAATAATTAATAAAGTGTGTTTGAAAAGCAAAATATTATTTTCTATGTTATAATTGAATTTTCTTACAATTATAATAGAGTGGATTTCTTTTTACATTTTAGAGCTTATAAATTAGACAATGTAAATATGTAAATATAACATTTTATTCTTTCAAAGTTAATTAATTAATGAAAGACAAAGCCTTCTTTTCTCTGGATTATTAAAAAAAAAAAAAACTCGTCTTCTATGGTAACTCTATTTGTTTTCTACTGCCATGTAACAAATCACCACAAGTTTACAGGATGAAAGACAACACAAATTTATTATCTTGGCAGGTCAAAAGTCCAGCAGTAGCATAGCTCAGCTCTCACAAGGTTGAAATTAAAGTGTCAGAGACGGTGTCCTTATCTGGAACTTGAGGTCCTCTTCCAAATTCATTCCAGTTGTTGCCAGAATTCAGTTGCTTGTAAAACTGAAGTCCTCATTTCTTGGATGTGAGTCAGGAGTTGCTCTCATTTCCTAGAAGCTATCTTCAGTTGCTGGCCCTCTTAAAACAGGGCACTTTACTTCTTCAAAGCCAGAAGGAGAATCTCTTTTTCACATTCCAAATCCCTTCCTTCAGAGGGGCCCATTTCCTATTCAGGGCTTTTCTAATTAAGTTAGGCCCACTAAGAAAGATTTTTCTTTTGATAAACTCAAATGCCAACTAATTTGAGGCTTTAACTACATCCATAAATCTTTTTACTTTTGTCATGTAATACAACCTAACCATGGGAATAAAATCCATCATATTCCCTGTCCTGCCCACACAAAATGGTTGGGGGTTATAGAGTTGTGAACACTAGGAGGGAAGAGTCTTGGGGACCAAGGCAGCATTCTGCCTACCACAGCAATTTATATAATGATTTCATTAAAACTTTTATAAATTCATAAAACATTAAAGCTTAAATTCATTTATTTTTGTAGTTAGGGAAAGAAGTATGTTTTCTTCAACTGAAGAAACTGCCTTGTATTCTGTTTTGTATATTAGCTGTTACTGAAGGAGTTCTTTTTAAGAAAGGGATTTTAAAGTTATTGATTTTGTCTGTCCATAATTATGTAGAGATGGAAGATGACAAAGTTATCCAGGATGGCTATGCTGAATAATGGCAGAACGAGAATTGCCCCCATGTCTTTAACACCCACCAGTGTTCTTAGTTCTTCTAATTGTATACTATAGGTTACTAAAACTGAGATGTGTGTGACAAGACTTAGCAATTCATGCCTCTTGGATTTACAAATCAGAAACCTTAAAAGCACACTTATATATTTTTTGGTTTGGCCTCCAGCTCTGTCACTTAATTGTTATGTGAAATTTGGTAACTTACAGAACCACTCAATGCTTCGGTATATTCATACTACTGAAAAAAATGAAGATGACAAAAGTACTTAAGAGGAAATGAAATGATTGAAGAAAAAATATGTATGTAAAGCATTTAGAATTCTCACCAGCTTAAAAAATGCATTCTTATTATTAGTTATCATTATTATAATTATTAACATTTCATAGTTATCCATTTCCCATAATATTTGAAAATTTTTTAGGGTCATAAGAGTAATAACTGGAAGTTATTTTTGAAGTTGAAGTAAAAACATAAGATATATGTAACTAAGATGTAAACCTCTAAGGGCACCTTAGTCTACTGCTATATTCCCAGTCTGTAGAATAGCACCTGCTATAATCTGGAATGAATAAATGATATAACATGAAACTATACAAATAAAAGCACACTTGTCCTTAATTATTTTTTAAAAAACCCTACCTACAAAAAGACTTTGAACTTACAGATTTGATTGAATAGGAAACCAATTTCCATAAATGAATAGCAACAAAATTATATATTTTCAAGCTAAACTGTTGGCTTCCATTGCAATACAGTATCAGTTTCTCTCTTCTTCCTTGTTCTGCCTCAACAGAAGTAATACCCTATTGCCATTTATTAGAAATTTAAATGCTAAATTCACTTATATCAGTTTTTTCTAAGACTAAATAAGAAATATTAATAGAGATAAGTTCACAAATGGTTAGGTAAGTATAGCTATTATTAATGTAATATATTCTTGGTATCAGCAATAAAGTCCCCAAAATCTATTACACTTTCCAACTAGATCTCCTAAAAATGACATTTTTCATATTTATTATGTTTTTTCAAAGATGCTAGTCTTCCTTTCTGTATGTCTTAACACTGTTAATAATAGATATTTTCACCATTTGGTAAATACTTCCTTTAACTTTTTATAGGTAACTTTATCACATTATCACTTTATCACTCCCCTGATCTGCCCTAGTGGGCACCCATACTTTGTGAGACTTATTCACAAATATCCTTTCTCTGTTCCAGAGCAATACAATTGGATCTGGCCTGCATGCCCATTCCCAGGGGCCCAGAGTCAATTTCTGACCATGCCCGGGAGAAGGATGCTGGTCCCAAGTTACTCACTCTGTGCCCAAGCTGGTTCAATATCCCTCAGCCTCAGGGTGTGCCCACTGTGCTGGAGTCACTAAGCAAGCAGCATGAGGGAGGGCCAGCCAGCAGGGAGCTCACAGTCCAAGCATTCTTAGTCTTCTGCAGAACCCCAAAAGGAAAGGTCTGAGCCCCATTCCCCGTGGAAGCCTCTGTGTGGTAGCTCAATTGTTTCTCCCAGCAGCTGTGGGTGGGGAAGAGGAAGGGCAGATAAAGAGTCTATATGGAGGAGAATCCACACTCTGATCATCTCTGACCCTTTCTCCTGGAGGCGGTCCACCCAGGATGACTGGGCTATGGGACCAGATCTCCTGGGACCCACTGGACCCCTGTGGCTCCTGCAGTTTGGGCTGGAGTTGGGAAATGTTTGTGTGGGGATGAACAAGATAGAACCTGATGGGTTAAAGCCCCCTGGGGAAGACAGAGGTGCCCAGTGGGTAGAGAAGCAATATGGTGCCTGCTGTCTGGCTCCAGTCTGTGGGGCAGGAGGTACCCCAAGAAGGGGGCTGTAAATCTGGCACTATATCTGCAAGAAGCTCCCAGTTCACTGGTGGCAGCAGTCTCTGGGCTCACGTGGGGAGAAAATCTATCCACCAGCTCAGGAAGCCACCAACAGTCAAGATGCAAGGGAAGGGTAAGTTGACTGCTCCATCTACCCTTCTCACTGGTATCTGAGCCTCTCAGTGTTTATGCCTCTAATTCTGCTCTGCAACCTCTCTCTTCCCATGAAGTCTCCTGAAGGTTCAATCACTCTTCCTTCAGTCCCTCTTCTGATCTGTATTTTCCTGTCTGTTTGTGTTTTCTCTTTCATCTAAACCTCGTTACAAAGACACTCTGGCTGGTGGAGTCTCTGGTCCGCCATGCTGCTTGCACACCTTCACATATCTTCTTTGATGAAGGGTTTATTCAAATATTTTGCCTATTATGTCAATTGGATTGTTTGTCTTCTTACCATAAAGTTATAAATATTCTTTACATACTTTAGATATATATTCTTTTTTAGATGTAAAAAATGCAATTTGCCCCCCATATGTGCCTGGCCTTTTCCCTTCTGGAACAGTGTCTTTTGATTAGCGAAAAGTTTATATATAGTTTTAATTAAGTTCAATGGTTTTTATGATACAAGTTTAGATCCCATATAATAAATGTTTGTCTTAGGTTGCAAAGATACTGCATAGTTTCATCAAGCTTTTAATTTCATTTTGGATTATTGGTGTAGAAATATAATAAACTTCATATTAAAGATTAAAATTTAGTTTATTTTCCCTATCTTTTGTTAATGCCTCTAATTCATGAACATGTTCTATAAATCTCTATTTAGATCTTTAATTTCTTTCATCCATGTTTTGTTAAAGTCTAACATCACATTTTGTTTTATTTCTCACTAGTGTTTTGGTGTGCTTGATGCTTTTTTAAATGGTATTTTTAAAATTTTATTTCCAATTATTTGCAGCTAGTTATAGCTATAGATATGATCGTTGATATTGATCTTGAATCCTACAAACCTGACAATTCACTTAATAGTTTGAGTTTTCTTTTTCTGATTGCACAAGATATTTCATGTTAACAATCAAGTCATCTGTGAATAGTTTTCCTTCTTTGTTTCCAAGATTTATGTCTGTTTTTATTTTTCTTGCCTTCTTGCACAAGTTAGATCCTTCATCCCAACTTTGAGTAAATGTGGATGGCAAGAACAGACATTGTTGACTTGTTGCTAGACTTAGAGAGATCAACATTAAGTGTGATGTCATCTGTATAACTTCTAAAGGTATAAAATTATTCCCAAGCAAAACAACATTTATTCCTTTATTCATTCACTTAATAAGTCAGTCATTCATCTAAAATATGAGACACATAAAGAGAGAGAAAAGGCTCTTATCTTTGGAAGCTGATAGTATTATGTAAGCACATCAAATGGAAGCACAGATAATAAACGAGTAAATAAATAGATAAGATAAAGTGATGTTATAGGGACTTACTAGTGTGAGCAGTAATTAGGTACTTTTTTCTAATTACATCTTGGTTTTTTAAGGGAGGTATTTCTTATCTACTAAAATACCACCCTTGCACTTGTGCTCTATGTGTATACGAGCCTTTTCTATATTTTATCTGGCTCATCTATTTAATACGTGAGTGAATTATATAGTGATTGAATAAATAAAGGTATAATTTCCTTTTATTGAAAAATAATCTTATGATTAGAGAAATAATACTTATTTTTAAAGAAATATTTAAATTATTCTCCGTTTCTTTGAAAAGCTTTGTCTGAGGAAGCATTACCAGCCACTCTCTACTAACAGAATATTTAGTTTGTGCCATAAATCATATTACATTACAGTTTCATACATACCTCCCTACTCACCAAATTGAGTTCTTTGAAGTTTAAATGAGACAATGGTTAAATAGTGAGTGTTCCATAAACATATGTTTAATTAATTAATTCATTAACAAAATATGGACACTGGTGATCTACTGAGCAAAATATTCAAGAAATTCTACATTTTAGTGTAGTTATAGACCAGTAATTTAGTATTACAGGATCTCATTTCACAGTAAAAAAGGCAACCATATAGTGTGTATGTCAGGTGACATTACTTTTTATTTGATAAGGACCCTGCTTGCATTTAGAGACTCTATCTTCTTTCTATTAATGTGATCATTCCATCAAGAACCTAAGGCACTGACACATATTACAAAACACTATGTTACAAAAAAAAGTATTTTCAAATTTACATTGTGGATATATAAGGTAAATTGATTTATACCTACAAGTGACAAATTTGTTGTGGAAATTAGATGGATGCGTTCACAAGTCAATAGTTAAAAAAAAAACAAACTAAAGACTGTGCATGCAACATCAATGCAATAGCAAACTATTTGTTCACAAACATGTGGTAGAAGATAACATGGCTGTATAATGAAGTATCCAAAATATCTTTTAAGAATCAATTAAAAACGAACATCTGGATATCTGATTTCATTTAGGACACTGAAAATGACATCAGAGTATCACACATTTCACATTCATGCTGGTTTCTGTACAATTTAAAAATAAGCTGAAGTTAAATTCAATGTAGAAGCAATAGAGTTTTAGTGTTTTAGTTTCTTTAAAAAAAGATCACTGTTTGTTTTGTTTTAGTCTGTTGTTTCTTCTTTTTATCAAAAATTTTCTCATGTACACAAAATATACTTTTTGAGTAAATTTGAAAATAAGACTCTATATTTTCCCTTACATCCAAAATATATATACAGCATAAATGGAAAATTAGAGATTCAGAATTTAGTCATGTCTCATTGTAACTTCAACCTGAAATTTAGTTAATGCCTAAATTTTAATGTATTCTGCTCACTTGCATTAATAACTGAAATATTTACCCATTACAGGCATGTCTATGTTCTCTGTAAAATACTGTTCCTTGGAGACAAATAAATACCCCATGACTACTTTTATGTAGAATCTAAAATAGTTGAATTCATGGAAGCAGAAAGTACAATGGAGGTTACCAGGGACTAGAATGGCAGGGGTGGGGAAAATTCTAAGATATATCAAAAGATATAAAATTTCTTGAGCTGTAACTTCAAGAGATCTTTTGCACAACATGGTGACTACAGTTAATAACAATGTATAATTCAAAATTGCTGAGGGGGTAAATTTTAAGTGCTCTCATCATCAAAAAAATGATAAATAATATGTGAGGTAATGCAAATGTTACCTATCTTGATTTAGCCATACCACAAGGTATGTGTTAAAAACTTCATGCTCTATAATTTAAACATATATAAGTTGTATATTTCAATTTAAAAATTAACATTAATAATTTTTAAAAGTTATTCTTTGGAAAATATATTAATGATTTTTAATGACCTTTTAAAAAATATATTTACAAATCACAAACTTAAGAATTTAAGAATAAAAAGAGGAGAAAATAAAAAACACCTTGCTAGTAATAGAATTGGGCACATTTACCAACAGTTAAAACATCTGGAAAAAAAGAACTCTACACTAGTATTTTATATAAATATAAATGAGAATAGTGATGGATTTGTAGTAAAAATAATGATGACTGAAAATGTGGTAATTAGTCATTCAGGAATTTTCAAACAGGGACAGCAATTTTTGACCTGTTAACATAGTGATTTCATGTAGTTAAAGCTAATAATATTTGCCAGGAACTGGTAGATATTAATACTTTGCATTAGTTACTGATCTATAACAAACTAGTAATGAGCACAAGATTCGTGGCAATGGCTACTTTAGAAGTTGGGAGCTTGATAAGGACAAATTGGAGGATATTATCTTTTCAGATTTTGTGTTTTATGGATTGTTTCATGAATATTTATTATATTATTATAGATAACTAAATACATAAATGAAAGAAGACTTCTTATAGACAAATTATGACAGTGTGTCATAAAACTGAATATTTCAATTAATCCAATTCTAAGTATATGTGGTTCAAAATAAGAAAATAAATTAATAAAAAAGTAAAACCTCAGGGAGCTTTATCATTCATTTGTTTTTAAGCTACATTTTGTTTATTTATTTTTTATTTATTTTTTCAAACTTTTATTTTATTTCATTTTAATTTTTTTTTATTTCAGCATATTACAGGGGTACAAATGTTTAGATTACATATATTGTCTTTGCTCCTCTATAGAGCTTCAAGCATGTCTATCCCCCAGATGATAAGCACCACACCCATTTTAAGCCACATTTTAGGACATCCCTTTGTCTTATTTACATATAGTCATGAATACATATAAAAATATGGCTCTACACTTTGGCTTCTTAATGGGAAGTTTATTCAGTAAAAGATTACAACCTTCAGAAAAACTTAAAAATGCTGTAAACTTATATATTTAGCAGTAATGTCTTCATCTTTTTTTTTTTACAAGATGGGTGAAGTCTAGATTTGTTTTTTATTTTTTGTTTACAAGCCTGGTGATTTGTAGATTTCAGGAAAGTAGTTTTGTTGTTTGTTACCTTGTCCACAAACCATATAATAAAATTGCTATTTGCAGAGGCAGCAAGAGAAGTAGATGGCCTTGCAAATAGATTTTGTGTTATTTATACCAGTATCAGTTTGAGGCAAATATTGAACTAGGAGTGTCACCATTTATCATGGAAATTAAGACACTTGAAAGATTGTTCTCTGGTTTTGCCCTTTTCTCAAAAGCTTTCTTACCAAGTTCAATGCATTGTAGGAACTCATTCAAATATTTTATACTTGCTTGAAGTTTAGCTTTGTTGTATTGCTTCATTAGGAGTAATAATGAGGCTTGAATAATGTCACTTGCTAATGGAATAAAAATATGGAAAAACAACAGCAGGTCCCTCTTCCTGTCACTCTTCTTAGAGCAATAAACACTGTCTTAAGGTTTTAACACACAGGAGGACATCATATATGCACTGGGTCAGGTTTCTGATGTGCTCTTACTATTATTGCTAATGATAGCTTGCTGTTGAAACTACTTTTTATCCACTCACCATCATCTCATAAAACAAATTGCCTATGCTAGCAGTTAAATACATGCAGTCTAGACTATAGGACACAAATATACAGTTTTTAGAAATGCTGAAAACAATTCTGACTTGTGTATCTGAATTCCAGTGTTTCTCTTGAATAATTCTTTTTCAGGAAAATGAAACTTTGTTCACCTTGCTTTGCCATATTATTAGCAGCTTATCTTATATTTGTACAATGTGTTTCCCCTTTAATTTACTTTCCAGGAAAACTCGATCAGGGTTATAGGAGAGCTTTTTACTTAAAAAATATATAAAGTCATATCTAGAAGTAATTTTTGAGCTAGAAATAAGTTTATGTGATTTAGTTTAATTCATTTTTATAGAATAGGAACCTATATCAGTTTTCTTTTTCAAATGGAATTGATCTGAAGAAGTAACCTTAGTTGTCTAAAAAAAAAAATTACTTTTTTTTTTTTTACTTTTTGCTCAAACATGAGTGATCAAAAGAAAACTCGAATATGTTACATATTTTGAAGTTTAACATCCCACTAGGATCTTCACAGGAATATTTTAATTATAATAAGTTTTGTGATCATTATATCTAAGCCCTTCAATATTTCTGGTGCTTTTTTCACACACTTTGATAAATGCCAAGTAAATCTCATCTTTAAAGGAAAGAAATACAAAAATGTTTGAATGATTTTTTTTTATATGTATATTATTAAAATCATTTAAGAGCAATTAAACTGTTAATAATCAGAGAAAAACATATGTCAGAAACCTGTTTGTATCCAGGAAATTTGAATGGATTCTCCATGTAGGGTCACCAAACTGTAATACTAATAATGGGCTGGTGATACTCCATTCCTTTCACTCCTGTAGAGAGACATGGAAAATAGTGGAGAGGGCCTGCCATAATTTATATAAAATTATAGTATATTTCTGGCTTTTGTTTTGTTCATTTGCCTTATTTATCAATAATGTAAATCATCAGATAGCTTTATTAATCATCACTCAAATTACCGCACAACATTTTGAATCTTTAAAGGCCTCAGAAAAGCCAAATTACTAAAAACAATACAGTTTTTAGAAATGCTGAAAACAATTCTGACTTGTGTATCTGAGTTCCAGTGTTTCTCTTGAATAATTATTTTTCAGGAAAATGAAACTTTGTTCACCTTGCTTTGCCATATTATTAGCAACTTATATTTGTACAAGATCTGTATTCAGATCTATGCATGTTGCCAATAGAAAGATTCCAAATATGCACGTTATCTACAAAGGAATAGACATTAATTTCAAATCTGTATGTAATTAGTAGTTAATAAAATGTAGAAATAGGCATTATTTTAACATACTATAAGTAAAAATACATATGTACATATAATAGTCACAGTGCATGTATGCCTATTTGCTGACTAAAACAGTACATAAATGCAAACCAAAGAGGTGAATAGGGGTACTGCAGGAGCAGGAAATGGGAATATATCTCAGCCTGATCTAGGGAGGTTAGGAAATATTTAATGAAGGGGTGAGTACAATTATGGCAAAAACAGAAAAATTGTTAAATGTTACCACAAAAGCATGTACAAGGAGTTCAAAACCACAGGAGATAGCAATAGGCTATCTAAAAAGCACAATGGATTCCATTCAAACATCCTTAAGTTTAATCCTGACTCAACCATTTGGTGATGACATTTTTGGCAAGTTCTTGAGAGTTATGAGCCTTGGTATCTTAGCTCAGATTGCCCTAACAAAATATCATTTACTGGGTGTCTCAAACAACAGAAATATGTTTTCCACAGTTCTAGAGGCTTGGAAGTCCAAGATCAAAGTACCAGCCCATTTACTTCCTGGTGAGAGTTCTCTTCTTGGCTTGTGGAAGGTCATGCTCTACCTATGTCCTAAAGTGGACTTCCTTCTCTCTTCCTCTTCTTTGAAGGACACTAATCCTATTATGAGGGCCACATGACCTCATCTAATCCTAACCTCCTTAAGGCTCCATCTCCAGAAAGCATTATATTGGGGGCTAGAGCTTTAATATATGAATTTTGGAGGACACAAACATTCAATCCATACCAATATTGTCTTCTTAAAATGTAAAAACACAGGTCTTGCTTGTTCTGTGGGGATCAGAACACAGCAAACTAGGAGGTAGTGGAAGCAAACTCTGCAGTGGTGCTGCTTCTACAGTTCCTGACCACTTTGTGGGAGAGTCAACAACTGATTAGGATAAAATGACCTCTGCTCGTTGAGTCTCCAAGACCAAGAACACTCACATGCCAATGGCATGTGCTAGAAGATGTTTAAGGAACTTGCAGAGGAGCATAGAAGTGTTTTTGAACTCTTAGCTCTTTATCCATTTTGAGGATATGGATGGAAGCAGAATCACACTGGCAAAAGCATTAGGATGCCATGGCATTTTTCATCTTTACCTTAAACCAAATGAGAAGAGTTTCACAAGAACCGCTAACAAAACTTCCTATGTATGCCTAGATATTGAGAGCTGCAGAAGTGACTGTGAACCACATCGGATAAATGTAAATGTAAAGAATATGATTATTTACATGAAGTGGCAGAACTGAGGGCATGGCAAAGGTACATGTTTCCCAAGGACCAGATGTACATCACAAGAGAATTTGCCAGATTAGGAAAGGACCTCACCCAATTGGACTAGGACTGAGAAGACTACTTGAATGTTCTGCTAGAGCCAAAGCTGAGTTCAGGGAAAGGGAGGCACAATTGGTCAGCTGGAGGCGAGATCAACAAGTTGGCTGCAGTTGGATATTCGCAGGGGAGTGGGCAGAGATTCTCTGAGAAACACAGAGAAAATACATCAATAAAGAAGTCAGCATTGAATATCTGCCAAGTTGAAAGAGGGCCAATATCAGATCAAAATAGAATTAGGTTGCATCCTTTATCCCAATTTACCTCTCCTCTGATTGAACTCTTGATGGGGGTTCCTGGACCAGAAGATGAAGCAAGGGAGTGAGGAAGTAGTTGGCAAAAGAAGGAAGAGAGAAGCTGAATTTTTCTTCTAAGTAAGTGAGGACTTCAGCCTTGAACCAGCATTCAGTGGGAGAAGAAAAGAAGCTTTAAATTCATTGAAGTTCAGAGTTCTGATTATGATACTAACTCAGGATTTCACCTCATTAAATAAAACTATTTTAGGCTTGGAAATACCTGATGACCTATCCATGAATTTATCCCAGAAGCAGAAAAGAGTTAGGCTAACGAGAACATTTGAAGAGAGTGGAGAAAGAAATAGAATTGTTACATGATTTGCATATTGAGACCAATATGTTTAATAAAATGGTTACTCTACTGCATAGTGATTAATATTAATAACTTTATATTAAATAAACAATTTATAATATGCTAGTGTTCTCTCTTTATAATTTCAAGAAATGTTATATAGCTTATAGAAATGTTCCCATCTTGTACAATTAAAATAAACTTTTTAAAGTTTTGGCAAATAAGTGTGCTATGAAATTTCTATTTATGTAGTAATTTGAGTCTATTGCCTAAGCTCTCTGAAGTTAGGTGTTATTGTCTCTGGGCATATCTTCACAACCTTTAAAATATACGCTATGCAAGGATTCATAAAATACAGATTTCATTAACTCATATTCTACAGGGCTTTGAGATCCACATAAGTGGATGTGCAAGTTTTTGAGTTTCATTTCTATTTGCATTTATGATGTTTCTCCAGAACAAACCCCTCACAGGAATATCAATTATTAAAGAAGTGTCTTCAGCATAGCAGATAATCAGTAAGGCAGCCAACAAATAAAGCAACCCTAGGGATATGTCCTTCCAGCCTCCTGTCTGAAGTCCAAGTATTTATCTGGTTTACATAGCAGCTGTTGTCATTGTCACTAAGAACAAAGCAATAAAGATACCAGATTTCTTTGAAGTGCATTTGGTAGTCCTTTTTGAGTATGACAGGGAAACAACATTTGTTGTCTTTAATGTTAAAAATATGAAGATAAATAGACATCAGCCCAGGTTCCTACTTTGAAAGTGGCTTTTTCACGATGTTTATTTCTTATTTTTAAAAGTAGATTGCCTCCACAAATGTTTTAAGGCATTTTAAATACATTTTTTCTTTGTCATCAGTAAGGAGTCATGCTTTGTCCTTTATCTTCAACTCTATGGTAAGGAAGTTTTAGGCTTCAAGATTCTTAATGTATTAATAGATAATAGCATGTGGAAAATATATCTTTTGGAAATATGGATGATGCTGAAAACTGAGTCTACCTTTTTACATTAATGCTTGAGATAATTTTGTACTAAAATAACTTATTAAAATATATTGATTTGGATTTAAAATTATGACTAATTGTCATAAATACCACACACACAGGTATGTGTATATAATTGCCTTATTATTTTCTCTATACTGTGTGATAAAATGTATAATTTTAAAGATGAATTTTGGAAAATACTGAAAAGTTTAATTTTAAATTTGGTCAAAGTATTTACTGTAGGTTCTACAGATTTACATGTCTTAAGAATTTAAAATATTTAGCTGCAACTTATTATTTGATATTTAAGAATCATATAATATCATAATGTTAAACTCTCTCTTTTTATTCACTTCACAAATATCTGTAGAACATTAATAAGATCAGGCACTGTTCTATGTACTAGGAATATACCGTGTTTCCCCGAAAATGAGACTTACCCATAAAATAAGCCCTAGCGGGATTTCTAAGTATTTGTGCAATATAAGTCCTACCCTGAAAATAAGACCTAGTGATGGGTGTGGCTATGCAGCACAACTCATGCATTTCGTCACGGAGCAGTAAAGAAGACGAACAGCCCTTCTCATCTGCCCCATCGTGACAGCTACTATCCCAGAGGTGACCAGAAAGGTGTGGGCAGTCACACCAACAAGGTCGGCTCCCCCTGTCAGGTCCTGGCCATCCTGTGCATGCTGCAAACTGAGGCTTTGAGGGGTAAGTCTCCTCATTGAAGTGAGGAGCAGGATGCTCCACTTTAGGTATTATGTGTCCCCAGGGGTAAGATGGAAAGCTGTAGCTGCCATTTTACTCAGCACTATGGGCTTCTCTAACCCCCTAAAAACACCAGGGGATAGGGGAAAAGCTTCAGCAAGCAGTCTCCTATTGAGCCCAGAGAGATCATTTCTGCTCCACTGTGAAAATTGGACCCAGTGCTCACTAGATCTCTGATAAATAAGCCAGCACTGCTCATTCAATGAGAGCTTTATTGCTCTACATGAGAGATTGGGGACAATGATTCTAAAGGAAGTAGAGTTGCAAGAAATTCAGGATGGAATTCAGGGTTTGGAGAGTTATGATGATGTTCCAGAAGAAGACGACTTAACTATATTTGAATAAATGTAGATTGTTGTACCGTACTTAAAAAAATAGCACATCCCCTGAAAATAAGCCCTAGGGTGTCTTCTTGAGGAAAAATAAATATAAGACCCTGTCTTATTTTCGGGGAAACATGGTATTAGGAATAAGTTAACAGACAAAAATTTCTGCCCACTCAAGAATGCCAATCTGGGATATTCTGAGTAGAGCTAAAAATATAATATTGGGATTAAATACTAGTAAATAACTTTTGCATTGGAGAGATAGAAAATAATTTGAATCTCAACTCAGCAATCTACTATATTTGTACTTAACCCAAGTTAATAAATTAGTGTAGATGTACTTTTATTCACTTGAAAATGGAAAACACTATCTAATTTATAATGTCATTTGATTGGAGTGGCTGGAGTATGAATCACAATTAAAATGTATATATCTGTTGTTTAATAAACAAACTTGGTTTAAAAGGAACACATGTATTTTAATACATTAATAGTTTAATATAGAAGTAAGCTATTTATTCTTTTAATTGTTACTTTTTCTTATATTGATTTATTTAAATGATCAAATATCATGACTGGTAACATTTTATAATAAATGAATACATATAATCAGAACATCTCAAATGATACTAAATAGGTTATTTATTATGTTTAATCCAATGGAATTCCTACTTTACAGAATTGTTGACAACTACTTAAAGTTTATAATAGCTATTTTAACTAGCATTAGCCAGCAGCATATACTTAGAAAAGTTTGTCTGGGACTTTGTCCTCACTTCTTTTTTCTCTTAATGTTATTATTGTCTATATTCCTAATTTTTCAGCGTAGAACCTTAATTTCTTTTAATTAGAGTTTAAATTTTGATACTCAAGGGAGTTAAAACTTAAAATCACATGTTTCATAATATTTTGAAAGCATTACTCTCAGATAAGTGTTTAATGTAAAGAGGCAAACTTGTATTTAAATTCCAACATCACTCCTCCCCTGCATTTGGATGATTTACATAAACTTTACCAACTTTTTTTTTTTATTTCAGGATATTATGGAGGTACAAACATTTTGGTTACATGTTATGACTTTGTCTCACCCAAGCCAAGATTAGAGATGTGCCCTTACCCTATACAATGTTTATCAACATTTTTTAATCTTTAAAATAGAAACACTTTATCTCATTCCTGTTCTTTTCATGAAAATATTTATTTTGGAAATATAGATGATGCTTTAAACTAAGTCTACATTTTTATTTGTGGAAGAGTCATTGAAAATGAGATTTGGAAAGCTATGAGTGAGTATTTTGCTATTTCTATCACTGTGTATTTCCCCTTGATCTGCTATTTCTTGTTAAATGATCTCTTCTGGAGAAAAACTAAGACAGTCTTTGGTTGCTTATTCTCTCAAAATATCATTCAATTTATTAACATCTGTAAAGGAAGATAACATTACATTTTTTAGGAAAAAACCAGGATCTATAACTTTGCGGTAGAGCTGGAGCACTCAATGTAAAGACTCCACCTACTCACAGGTTTTCATGACTTATGGGAATGACATATGGGGAAAAGATGAGGGAGTTTAATAATCTTTAATATGTAGCTCACGATGCTTTGTAAGGAGACTTTAGCACCATACTTATGCGCCTCATTTAATTACATCTTCTCCCAAATTTAATAAATTGCCAAGACTTATCAATTCTATCTCTTACCCTTGCTAAAGGTTTTCATTTATGTTCAGGCTCATTATCACTACTCTATGTAGACATTTTCCTTCAGGTTATTCTGCTCAGATTTGTAGCACAAAGGTACCTCCTACCTTTCACTCAAAAAATGTCCCCCTGGCTTCCTATGTTCAATCTTGTCTATCCAGCCTCATTTCTTTTCATTCTTTTATTTGTAACTAGTAATAAAGAATTTATTTCTCCCCCTGAAAACACTAGGCTAGGCTCTTTCTAGACTTTAAGGCTTTTTACATGCTGTTCCCCATGCTGGGTATTTAGTTCACCTGCTTCTCAACCTCTGCTTATAGGCAACTGCCTCTGGAAAGTCTTTGATGACCCTGTTAGGCCAGATAATTTATTAATATAATACCTCGTATCCCTACTAGATGCCAGCACAGTATTTCCAATCATTTCATATCTGTATTCTTTTGTTGCAATATTTTAATATCCCCTCACTAGACAATAAACTCTCTGAGGCAAGGATCCTGTCTTCTTAAGTGACAGACATTCAATGCCTACTGCAGTGCCTGAGACTATGGTCAACAACCAAGGACAACTATTTGATGAAAAAAACAAGATGCAAATATTGTACACAATGTCCACATCATGGTATAGTGGGTATTGAGAAGCACATGATGTCTGTGTTCAGTCTCAGCAACATTCTCCAATGGATCTTAGCACAGGACATAAATGTGATCAGATTTCCTCTCCTCCCCTACTTCTCCTCACAGGATCTTTCCTATTTTGTCTTTATGATTCAGAATTTAAGATTAGATAGAGAAGAAAGGCAAAAAAGAAAAATAAAGAAATGAAGCTTATACTAAAAAGAGGTTTTTCTGAGTTTTTAAAGAAAGAAGACCAGAAACAACTTTAAGGTATGGGAAAAAGAAAGCAAAGCAATATTTTTTTAAATACTGTCATAGTCTTAAAATCTTAAAATGATTAGAGGCTTAGAATAAAAGCCTGACTATTCTAGAAGAATAAGTATTTATTTTCATATATAAATATATTTTAAACACAAAATAACACATATTGATTTTAATGTATTTTTAACATGTACAACATACACATGAATGACACAAATTTAAAGAAAGTGGGTCTAGGGAAGAGGTGAGAAGGTTGGAGGTGACAAAACTGAAGCTATTTCTTTTAACAAATAAAGAGATCTGTAGCAAATATAGACATATATGGCTGCCATAGTCTTTTATGTACATTTACTATATTTTATAATTAAATCAAATGTGAAAACAAATATTTCTACTTCATTTAACAAACTGTTATTAAAATCCTAATGTATACTACACACTGCTTGTAGCACTGGGGCTATAGCTGTGAAAATGTTGATAGTATCCTTATTCCCATAAGAGTCACATTTTCAAGAATCAGTAAAATTATCTTTGAAATCATCTCTTCAAAGGACTTGAGACCAGAAGAGTGACAGGTTTTCAATGTGAAATTGTTAATCACATTTCCTTCAGTTGATCAAATTTCTTTTACTGAGCACTTACTATCTTAAAGATATTAAATTAAGTATTGAGAATGCAAAGAATATTAGAAAGAATGTGCCTTTAAATCAATAAGTATTATTTGGTCTATAAAGTTATTAATAAAATGATTGGGTTCCTCATATTATAAAATATTTTCCTAAGAAAGATAAAGAATTTAGCAAATATTAATTAAGCATTAGTTCTGTGAGGGCACTATGTGATGAAGTCAACACATGAGAGCCTTGATAATAACATGAGAGATGTGGGCTGAGAGAAATGGACACTGCATTAGAGAAAGGAATCTATTTTAGGAGGATTGGTTAGGAAATAATGTATGCTTTGTGATTTTTATGGCAGACACACCCTTTCAGTTTTCAGAATTTCCAGAATTACTCTTTCAAGAGTAAATTTCCAATTTACTCTTGCATCTTTAACTTTTCTGGATGAGAATCTTGGTGGCAAACTGAAATAAATGGTCAAGTCATGGGGATATTCAGAACACATCTGAACTCAACCACATCACTTCTGAGGAAGAACATTAGCACTGTAAAATGTTCTTGTCCTAGAACAGGTACTAGAGAGAAGAGGCTGCAGCTGTTACTTTTATCTTTCTTTACAGAGGTCATAATGCATTCTTCTTCCTCCTCCTCTTCTTCTAAGTGTTTATTGTTCAATGTGATTTAGTGACTATTAAAATGAACATTTTCTCTCTTTAGTCCATTAGAACTTAGAAATCGCCACAAACATAAAGTCATATATGTTGATTTTTATTTATTTAGTTTTTTTTTTAATTTCAGCATATTATGGAGGTACAAATGTTTAGGTTATGTGTGTTGCCTTCCCCCATGTCCATCCCCCTGATGGTGTGCATTGCACTCATTATGCATTTATATACCCATCCACTCCTCCTCCCTCCCATCTGCCCGATGCCCAATAAATGTTATTCCTATATGTCCACTTAGGTGTTGATCAGTTAATATCAATTTGCTGGTGAGTACATGTGGTGCTTATTTTTCCATTCTTGGGATACTTCACTTAGTCGAATGGGTTCCAGCTCTATCCAGGAAAATACAAGAGGTGCTGTATCACCATTGTTTCTTAAAGCTCAATAGTACTCCATGGTATACATATACCACATTTTATTAATCCACTCAGGTTTTTTTTTTAATTTCAGAATATTACTGGGGTACAAATGCTTTAATAATATATATTGCCTTTCCACCACCCGAGTCAGAGCTACAAGCGTACCACCCCCTAGGCAGCACACACTGCATCTATTAAGTGTAAATTTACTCATCTCCTCCCCCCTCCTCCCACCTTCCCAACACCCAAAGAATGTTACTTCCATTTGTACACATAAGTGTTGATTAGTACCCATTTAATGGCTAGTGCATGTGGTGCTTGTTTTTCCATTCTTCTGATACTTTACTTAGAAGAATGGGCTCCAGCTCCATCCAGAATAATACAAGACATATTCATTGACCTTTACATGGCTGAATAGTACTCTATGGTATACATATACCACATTTTATTAATCCACTCATATATTGATGAGCACTTAAGTTGTTTCCATATCTTAACAATTGTGAATTGTGCTGCTATAAACATTCAAGTTCAGATGTCTTTATTAGAAATGTATTTTTTCCTTTGGGTAAATACCCAGTAGCTGGATTGCTGAATCAAATGGTAGTTATACTTTTAGTTTTTGGGGGTATCTCCATATTCCTTTCCATAGAGGTTTTACTACTTTGCAGTCCTCCCAACAGTGTATGAGTGTTCTCATCTCTCCGCACCCATGCCATCATTTGTTGTTTGGGACTTTTTGATAAAAGCCATTCTCACTGGAGTTAAGTGATATCTCATTGTGGTTTTGATTTATATTTCTCTGATGATTAGAGATGTTGAGCATTTTTTCATATGTTTGTTGGCCATTAGCCTATCTTATTTTGAAAAGTTTCTGTTCACTTCCTTTGCCAGCTTTTTAATAGGGTAGTTTGATTTTTTCTTGTCAATTTTCCAGCATTATATACAGAATCTACTTAGCCCTTTATCAGATGTGTAGCCTGCAAATATTTTCTCCCATTCTGTAGGTTGTCTATTCACTCTAATGATAGTTTCCTTGGCTGTGCAGAAGCTTTTTAATTTGATGAGATCCAATTTATTTATTTTTGTTGTTGCTGTGATTGCTTTGGAGGTCTTCATAAATTATTTGCTTGGGCTGATGTCTATAAGAGTTTTTCAAACATTTTCTTCTAGAATTCTTATGGTTTCATGCCTTAGGTTTAAGTCTGTTATACATTGAGAGTTGATTTTTGTGAGAGGTAAGTGGTCAGTTTAGGAAGGTGCCCAGTGTATTTTACGTACAAATGGAGGTAAGTACCCTATCTTGTGATTTTAAATTCTATGAAGAAGGAGAAGAAATATTTCATCTTAATTTTTACTATGATAGATATGAACCCAATTACTTCACTCTGTATACTTTCCTTTCAAGAGGATAAAATTTTATTTAATGTGGCAAAAGGATGATGCATCTATGTTCAGAGGCAGTACAGCTTACTCCCTGTCTCAACCAGGGCTCTCTCTGTATGCTCCTGGCACACTGGGTATTCAGTGTCTTGGCTTTCTGTTTCCATCATCACTAACATGATTTTATGCAGAGGATTTCCTACCGATTATGAACTGGCAGATAATCTTGACTGCTTTCCTGCTATTCATAATGGATCCTCTGGGAATCTAACCATCAGCTGCCAATTCCCCACAGAACCTCTACATCCTTTGCCTACTTCCCTCTGTTCTGTTGAAGTTTTCTTTTTAAACTCTTTTTTCATGAAAGTCTGCATTTTAATGATTTCTGCTTCATGAATTTAGCTGGTATGTAGGCTGTTATGTTTATAGATAATTCTGTTTTAACCTTTATTTTTTATAAAGTGTGTCTTTTATCATAACAAAATATATTCCTTTACTGTTTTGTGCCTTTAACCTTAATCTACAGCAAGTGTGTGTGTGATGCTAAAAAACTCACTTCTTTTTAAATTTTATTTTTAAGGTTATTATTTAACATACCCTTTATTTTCAACTTTTCTTTATTATTGGCTTTAAATCTGTTTCTAATGACCTGCATTTAAAAGACATTTTTGAATTCTGTCTTTTGATAGGAGTCATACTTCTTAACCACACATATGGCAACACTTGTATATAGTTGTGTTTCTTCCATTTTAATTGATGTGAACTGCTTATTTTAAATTATCCTTTCCGGTATGTCTTTATTATTCTGCATAATTTTTGTGAAGTTGTTATTAGTCCACATTTTTTAATTTCAGCATATTATGGGGGTAAAAAATGTTAAGGTTATGTGTATTGTCTTCTCTCCTCACCTCCCCCCAAGTCAGAGCTTCAAGTATTGCACATCTCACTCATTATGTTTGTATATACCCATCCCTTCCTCCCCCCTCCCACCTGCCCAATACCCGATAAATGTTATTCCTATGTGTCCACTTAGGTGTTGATGCATTAATATCAATTTGCTGGTGAGTACTTGTGGTGCTTGTTTTTCCATTCTTGAGATACTTCACTTAGTAGAATGGGTTTCAGCTCTATCCAGGAAAATACAAGGTGTGCTATATCACCATTGTTTCTTAGAACTGAATAGTACTCTATATATACATATACCACATTTTATTAACCCACTCATATATTGATGGGCACTTGGGTTGTTTCCACAACTTTGCAATTCCACATTTACTAACTTATTTGGATATTCTCACTCTAATTCTCTAACCTTACCTGACACTAAATTTATAATTAGATACTATACTTATTTCTCTATCAGTGTTGAAAAAGAAAATAAATATTTCTCCATGAAAACATACTGATTCTTCACCGACATGATTCATGTTAATCATCCCAATATAATAAGAGATATAGAAACATTTTAACTTATTCTCTCTTCCCTCCTCTTCCCCACGTATGGTGTCTTTAGAATTTTCTCTTATTCCTAGGTTTTGCTGAGCTAGTTAAATATTCTAAATCTTGACTATGATTAAAGTTGTCTTATACTACATCATGGTTCTTGTATTTCAAATATTCTTATAGCGTGGACATTCGCCATGGAATTAGTTTCGGTGGGACCTGTATGGACAGAGAGCCCCAGCCATCTGACAGCCAGAACTCCGTGACCCTATGTGTTTCCCAGAGAGCCACACCACTGTGGCATTGCACTGTAGCATGCCAACAGTCCAGTGCTCTGCCATGGACCCACTAGCCATGAGCCAGCCCTGTTGTGTGCAGCCATTGCTCCTGGACCTGAGAGGAGAGAATACTCACAGCCTTGACACCCATAACCACTGAAAAGAGACTTTGCCCAGCATCTACTACCACCACCACAAGGAGACGTAGGCAGAGCAATTTTCTGCAATATCCACCTATCAGAGCTTCCCACAGTGGCCTAGGGGTAACCTACCACTCCACATGAAATCCCCTAGCACTAGCCTGAATTATGACAACCATGGGGCGTGGAGGATAAGGATAGTTCAGAGCAGCTACATTACAGGATCTCAGTGCATCTGCCACTCTCCTGCCAAATTAATCTTCTAGAATAGGAAATAAATGCACCCTCTAGGGACTTCTCCTTCTTCTTACTATGTAGTAGGTAGCAGAGTTCCTAGAAAAGGAAAATAGGTGCACCACAAACCTATCTGCCCTGGGCAGACAGAACAGGTTTCAGATGAGAAGGAACAGCAAAAGAACACTAGCAACAAGAAAAACCAAGCAAGTTCAACACATCTAAAGGTTCACAATAGAACTATAGCAATGGACACCAAGTAAAATGAAATTTTGAAAATGTCAAAAGTGGAATTCAGAGTATGGATGGCAAATAAGATGAATAGGATTGAAAAGAAAGTTGAAAACCAATACAAAGAAGCTGAGAAAAAATTTTAATACATGAAAAAAAATGAAAAAGATACTAGAGAGTTAGACAACAGAAGAAAAGATATAAGAGAACTTAAAGAAATGCAAGAGTCATTTAGGGAATTTAAAAATAAAACACAAATTTTCAACAGGCTAGACTATCACTCATAGAAATATGGGATGATGTAAAGCAAGCCAATATAAGAATTAGAGGTATGCCTGTGGGAGAAGAAGAAAAAGCAAAAAGCACAGAAAGCCTATTCAAGGGAATTATTGAGGAAGACATCCCTGGTATTGCCAGAGATTCATCCAAATACAAAATGGTCACTGAACATTAGGAAGATTCATAGCAAATAGGGCATCTGAAAAACACATAGTCATCAATGGGGCCAAAGTCAAAATGAAGACGATTCTACAAGCTGCAAGATGAAACCAACAACTATCCTATGAAGGAAAACCCATCAGACTAACAACAGACTTCTCACCAGAGACATTATAAGCCAGAAAGGATTGGTCCCCCATTTTTAGTCTTCATAAACAGAAAACTGCCAGCCAAGAATTTTGTATCCTGAAAAACTAAGTTTCATAAATGATGGAGAAGGAAACATTTTTCTAAACAAGAAAATACTGAGGAAATTTTTCACAGCTAAGCCTTCTCTACAGAAAATACTCAAAAGTACACTATACAAAAAACAGAAAAATAGATAGCAGTCAGTGTAAAAATACCTGAAAGTTAAGGTCACAACTGTAATAAAACAACATCCCAGGAGGGAAAACAAAACAACAAAGTAACATTAAGCATGATGAACAGAACAATATCCCACATATCAATACTAACACTGAACATGAATGATCTTAAGCTCCACATAAAACAATAGACTGGCTGAATGGATAAAAAATCATATTCCATGTATATGCTATCTCCAAGAAACCCAATCTAACTCTCAAGGACTCACATAAACTAAAGGTAACCAGGTGGGAAAAAGAATGTTTCAAGTAAATGAAAACCAAAGTGAGCAGGTATAGCCATTGTCATATCAGATAAAATGGATTTTATTTTTTTTTAGTTTTTTAAATTTTTTTATTTCAGGGTGTGAGGGTACAAACATTTTGGTTACATTTTATGTCTTTGCCTCTCCCTAGTGAAGGTTAGAGGCTTTCCCTTCCCCTCTACAATGCTCACCATGCCCTTTAGTTGTGAGTTTATCCCCTACAAACCACTAATCCCTGAAGAATATCACTACCATAAGAGCATGATAGTGTTAATCAGTCAGTATCAATTTTATAGTGAGTAAAAATGGAGCCTCTTCTTCCAATCTTGTGTTACCTCACTTCAGATAATGGACTCAAGCTCAATCCAGGAAAATATAAGAGGTGCTAGATCACTGCCGATTCTTAGAATTGAGTAATATTCTATTGTGTACATATACCAAATTTTAATAATCCACTCATGAATTGACGGGCACTTGGGTTGTCTCCACATCTTTGCAATAGTGAATTGTGCTGCCATGAACATTCAGGTGTGGATGTCTTTATTATAGAATGTCTTTTGCCCTTTTGGGTAGTTGCCTAATAGTGCTATTGCTGGATCAAATGCTATTTCTATTTTTAATTCTTTGAGGTATCTCCAAATTCTTTTCCACATAAGTTGCAGTAATTCACAGTCTCACCAACAGTGCAAGAGTGTTCCTGTCTCTCTACATTCTCACCAGCATTTGTTGTTTGGGGATTTTTTGATAGAGGCCAAACTCACTAGGGTTAGGTGGTATCTCATTGTGGTTTTGATTTGCATTTCTCTAATGATTAGAGATGTAGAGCATTTTTTATATGTTTTCTGACCATTATTCTGTCTTCTTTTGAAAAGTTTAAGCTCATTTCCTTTGTCCATTTATTGATGAGGTTGTTTGATTTTTACTTGTTGATTATTTTAAGTTCTAGATAGCTTCTTGTTATCAGCCATTTATCGGATTGTAGAGAGCAAATATTTTCTCCCATGCTGTAGGTTGTCTATTCACTCTAATGATAGTTTCCTCGGCTTTGAAAAAGCTTTCTAATTTCATCAAATCCCATTTATTTATTTTTGTTGCTACAGTGATTGCTTTGGGGGTCTTCTTCAAATATTTTTTGCCTAGGCCAATTTCTGAAAGGGTCTTCCCAACATCTTCTTCTAGAATTCTTAAGGTTTCATACCATAGGTTTAAGTCTGTTATCCATCTTGAATGGTTTTTTGTGAGAGGTGAGAAATGGGGATCCAGTTTTATTCTTCTCCATGTAGCTATCCAGTTTTCCCAGCACCATTTATTGAAAAGAGATTCTTTTGCCCAATGTATATTTTTGTCTGCTTTATCAAAGATTAGATTATTATATGCAAATGGTTTCATCTCTGGATTCTTAATCCTGTTCCAAATATCTATGTCTCTGTTCTTGTACCAGTCCCATGCTATTTTAATTATTATAGCCTTGTAGTATAACTTGAAATCTGGTAGACTGATACTTCCTAGCTTATTCTTTTTACTTAAGATTGCTTTGGCTATATGAGGTCTTCTCTGGTTCATACAAAGTGTAGAATTATTTGTTCTAGATTTGTGAAGAATGATGATGGTACTTTGATAGGGATTGCATTAATTCTGTAGATCACTTTAGGAAGTACTGGCTTTTAATGATATTGATTCTACCAATCCATGAGCAAGGTAAATTTTTCCATCTGTTTCCATCTTCTACAATTTCTATTCTAAAATGGTCTACAATGAACTTTAAATAAGCAATAGTTTAAAAAATGACAAAGTTGTCATTATATAATAAAAAGGCATATTTTCAATAAAAGACATAACAATCATAAATATACTGTACCTAACACAGGAGCTACAGATTTATAAAACAAATTCTAGTAGCTCTAAGCAAAGAAATAAACAGTAGTGTCATAATTGCCAGGGACTTCCATACTTCACTGACAAAATTGGACAGATCATCAAAGCAGAAAATCAGCAAATAAATACTGGAGTTAAATTGGACTCTTGAATAAATGGAAATAACAGACATTTACAAAACACTCTACCCAAAAAATGCAGTATATATATATCCTTTTCCTCACCACATGGGGCATTTTCCAAGATCAATCATTATCTCAGTCCACATAACAAGATTCAGTAAATTCAGAAAAATCAAAATCGTACCATGTGTCTTCTGAGACCACAGTGGAACAAAACTAGAAATCATTCCAAGATAAACACTCAAATCCACACAAAGTCATGGAAATTAAACAACTTGCTGCTGAATGATCCTTTGATCAATGATGAAATTAAGATGGAAAATAAAGGATTATTCAAATCAAATGACAAAGGTGACACAGGCAATCACAATATAGGGGATACAGCAAAAGCAGTGCTAAGGGGAAAATATCATAGTACTTAAATGCTACCATCAAAAAGACAGAAAGATTATAAATTATTAACATGATGTCACATCTCAAGAAACTAGAAAAAGAAGAACAAACCAAACCCAAAGCCAGCAGAAAAAAAGAAATAGAAAACTTAAAGCAGAAATAAATGAAATAGAAATAAATAAATAAATAAAGCATCAGTAAAACAAAAAGTTGATTCTTTGAAAGGATAAGGAAAATCAATAGATCACTCTCCAGATTAATCAGAAATAAAAAAGACTCAATCTTGATCAGAAATGAAAAAGGAGACATTACTACTGATACCAATGAAATACAAAATATCATCTGTGAATACTATGAAAACCTCTATGCACAAACTAGAAAACTTAGAGGATATGGATAGATTGTTGCAAATACATACCCTCCCAACCCCGAATAAGGAAGAAATACAAATCCTGAACAGACCAAAAATGAACACAGAGATTGTGATAATAATAAAAAATCTCCTATTTAAAAAAAACACAAACTAGACAGATTCGCAGTTGAATTCTACCAGATCTACAAAAAACTGGCACCTGTCCTACAAAAAAACTATTTTATAATATCAACAGAGAGGGAATCATGGCTAACTCATTCTACAACCCAGTATCACCTTGATACCAAAGCCAGGAAAGGACACAAAATATTATCCCTTATGAACATTGATGCAAAAATCCTCAACAAAATACTGGCAAGCCAAATTCAATAGTGTATCAAAACACTGTTGTTTGATGCAACAGTGCATCAAAACAATTCATGATGATCAAGTGGCTTTCATCCAAGGCATGCAAGAATGGTTCAACATATGCAAATTAATAAACATGATTCACCACATAAACAGAAGTAAAAACAAAGACCATATGATCATCTCAATAGATGCAAAGAAAGCATTTGATAATATCCTGCATCTTTTCATGATAAAAACCCTTAAGCCATAAGAAAAGCATACCTCTAAATTATAAAAGCTATCTATAACAAACCCACAGACAACATCATAGTGAATGGAGATAAGTTGAAAGCTAACACTGGAACAAGGCTGCTCACTGTCACCACTTCTTTTCAACATAATACTGAAAGTACTAGTCAGAGCAATCAGGTATCCAAATCAGAAATAAGGAGGTCAAACTATCCCTGTTTGGTGATGGTATGATCTTGTATCTAGAAAACCCTAAAGACTGCACCAAAAAACTCCAAGAATTGATAAATAAATTCAAGAAAGTCTCAGATTACAAAATCAGTATACACAAATCAGTAGCATATCCGTAGACTAAGAACAGTCATATTGAGGGCCAAATCAATGACTTGATTGATACCATTTACAACAAATAAAAAATTTATAAAATACTTAGGAATATAACTAGCCAAGAAGTTAAAAGATCTTTATTAAGAGAACTGCAAAACACTGACAAAAGAAGTCATAGATGACACAAACAAATGAAAAATCATATCATGCTCATGTATTCATGGAATCAACATCATTATAGTGTCCATTCTACCCAAAGCAATTTACAAATTCAATGCAATTCCCATCAATTAACCAATGTCTTATTTCACAGATCTAGAAAAAATAATCCTAAGCTTTATGGGAAACAAAAATAGCCCAAATAGCCAAAGCAATATTAAGTAAAAAGAACAAATCTGGAGACACCACAGTACCTGACTTCAAATTATACTCAAGGTTATAGTAACAAAAACAGCATGGTTCTGGTGTAAAAGTAGAGACATAGACTAATGGAACAGATAGAGAACCCAGAAATAAAATAATAAAGCTGCAACTAACTGATCTTAAACAAAGCAAAGTATACACTTGGGAGAGACACTCTATTCAATAGATGGTACTTAAAAATTGTATAGCTATATGCAGAGAATGAGACAGGACTGAATATGATGGATACCATCATATTCAAAAATTTATTCAAGATGGATTAAAGACTTAAGGCATGAAACCATAATAATTCTAGATAAAAGTGTAGCAAAACTCTTCTATATACAGGCCCAGGCAAAGAATAACCAAAACCCCAAAGGCAAGTATAGCAGCAACAACAATAAATGAATGAAACTCAATTGAATTAAAAAGCTTCTTATAGTAAAGTAAATAATCAAGAAAGTAAACAGACAACTTACAGATTGGTAGAAAATATTCGAAAACTATACATCTGTCAAAGGATAATATCAGAATTTACCAAAAAGTCAAATAAATCATCAAGAAAAATACAAACCACTTTATCAAAACATAGTCAAAAGACACAAAAAGAATTTTTTCAAAAGAAGATAGACAAATGGTTAACAAATATATGAAAAAATGTTCAAGATCACTAATCTTTAGAGACATGTAAATTGAAACAACAATGATATATACTTACCCCTTTCAGAATAATCATTATTAAAAAGTCAAAAAACAACAGATTTTGGTGTGGATGTAAGAAAAATGAATGTTTATATACTGTCGGTGAGACTGCAAACTAGTACAACCTCTATGGGAAACAGTATGGAGATTCCTCAAAGAGATAAATGCAGACCTACCATTCAATCCAGTAATCCCACTACTGAGCATGTCCCCAAAGGAAAATAAATTATTTTATGTAAAATACAGTTACACTAAAACATTTATCAGTGCAAAATACACAAGCACAAAAATATGGAATCAAGCTAAGTGCCCATCAATTCATGAGAATATAAAGAAAATGTTTTATATGTATATTGCCTGGAGTACTACTAAGCCATAAAAATGAATAAAACAATGTCCCTTGCAATAATATGGATGGAATTGGAGACCATTATCCTAAGTGAAGTATCTCAGCAATGGAAAAACAAACACCACATCTTCTCTTTACTAAACACTATTAAGATCACAGTGACCCATGAAACAAATGTGTTGTCATTAATAAGTGGGAGCTAAACAATGGGTACATATGGGCACAAAGAGCCATAAAGGGCAACGGAAATTAAAATAAGAGTGGAGATGTTGGGATAGTGATAGATAAAACTTTACCTATTGAGTACAATGAACACTGTCCTGGTGGCAGATACAATGAAAGCCCTGACTTCAGTATTGTACAATCTAACAAAAACATTTGCACTCTCTCAATATTTTGAAATAAAAATCTTGGATTTTCTCTTTCAGATCATTTACTACTCAGTTAAAGTATTTTATCAATTATTTCTCTCAAATGGAATTAATTGTGCTATTGCACACACTATTCGTTATCTTCCCTGTAAGATGACGACATTGTCAGTAGGCATATGATTTGGAGGATGTATACATTTTTTTTTCAGTAGTCAGCAAATGTCATATTACTCCACTCCAGTTTCAAGTTTTAACAATGAGAAACTTGATGGCAGTCCTTTTTCTATAGGTAACTTTTTATTTTTATTATTAACAATAATATTGACAATAATATAACTTATTAGTATGCTATAGAAACTTGAAGATTTCAAAATTTGTCAATATGACAAAGTATATTTCTTTTTTTATTAATGCACCTTAGAACCCGATAGGTATGTTCATATCCTGATAGATCCCCTTTCATTATTTGTTTACCATTACCTGTCCCTCATCTATTCTTTCTTTCTCCCCCTCAAAATATTATTTACATGTTAAATTTTTTGTTTTTCCCTTCCATGCGTCTTCTTTTTTTCTCATATGTTCTCTATATTTGTATTTTTTTCTGCTCTTGGCAATTTTTTTTTTTTAATTTTCAAGCCACCAATTTGAGCAACAACAGTGATCATCTTCTTAATTTGTTTGACAACAATGACCATCCTCTTTTCACAACATGAATGTCATATTTGAAAAATAATGTAGGTTTTGTCTATTTAACCTTCAGAATTCTCTTTGGTGCTATTTTTGTTTGGTTTGTTTTTAATTAGTCTTCCCATCTGCTCTAATATGCCAAAATTGTGAAATTTCTCTTTAGCCATTGGGCCTGCTCAGACATATGTTATTGTTCTTTGCTGATTCACTGGGGCTCAGATTTGGTTCTTGTATTGCTCAATCTTTCGGTAGGTAGAGAGTGAAGACTCTTTCTTGCTATGGACCAACAGAAGTAAGAACCATATGTCCTTGGAACATGAAATATTCTCCTGACACTACATCCCTCTAAACTTTCCTAAACTTGTTCTAGTCCCAGATGTAACCTTATATCTTAACATGATTCTTCATTTCTGTATTGGTCACATTGGTTTGGGAGAGAATAGGGTGAGCTCTAGTCTCTACAGTCAGAAACGCCAGATAGCTATGGCCAGTTTCTTCCCAGCATCCTTCACTTTGAGGGCCTCCTATCTGTGCTGCTTCACTCAGGTGTCACAAAGTTCATCCAGGCCATGGAGGAGAAAGCCATGCATAGATTCTCTCTATCTCAACTACCATAGAACAAACATCCTTCTTTGCACCCTGATATCTTTAATCCCAGTTCATCTTTTGGCTTAGGCATGACATATGACTATTATTCTCAATGGTGGAAAGGAAGCTGTATTCTCATAGTTCATCTTCCCAGAGCCCTCTACAACTTGTGGTGGACTCTTCCAAGTGGTCCAATCCTCCATGTTTTGTTCTCAAGTTTTCTAGAAACAAAGATACTCCCTCATTGCTTTGTATCTAATTTGCTCTCTTTACCCAGACCCTTCAGCTTGTGTTCAAGGATTTTTTGAATATTTCTTTCAGATTCTCTTGATTATACATCCATATTCAACCCTGTGCTTTTTGGTATATCAATTATAGCTCCTTTTGGATTGAATGGGGAATCAAGTTACTGATTGATACTGATTCAACTATACAAATTTCCAGAAAAACCTTTGCTTGCTTCATATCATGTGATTAATCTCTTTAATTAGAATATAGGATTGTATACACATGTGCCTAGATCAAGCTTCCAATATTTTTGGGGAGGTATTTTAAGTGCATATTATGTCTTTGCAAATCACCCTTAATAAGCTTTAAATGTCATTCTGAGAAACACAATATGACCGCACTCTCTGCATAAACTTCTTTATAATCTTTGCTGCTAAATCTGCAACTTTTTTAGGCTTATTCTTTTGCTGACATTTGTAATTAATTCCTCATGTGAGCCATCAATGGATGTTCTATGAATATGCACACAGATAACAAATGTTGCAAAAAACAAAAAGTACAAAGTCTTTTGCTTTTATACTGCAAACAAATCAATTCTGACCAGTTCAAATTAAATTATTTTACCCACTGAGTATGACATTGAAAATAAAATATACCAAAGTAGCTTATTAAAGTGAAATACTCTGATGAGATGTGGTGTTACATTTTCAACATATCATTTTATTGTCTAAGGTAAAAGATAATGCACAAAAATAACTAATAATGATAAAATAAAATTTATTAAACATTTGTTCTGTGTCAGGTAGTATTTCAGATGCAATATATCCTTTAATAATCATAACTCTAATCAGTAGTGAGTTACTCATTATGGATAAGAAAACCAGGGTGAGGAAAATTTAAGAAAGTTGTTCAAAATCTGATAAATAATGACTGATGCTGTCTAATTTTAAAGCTATGTTTGTCTGAATCCATGTCTCACTTATTTAAGTATAATATATCACTAGGAAATTTTAAGTTTATTCATGAATATCTATGTAAAGTGGAGGCTACATCTAAGGAGTACATTTTAAAAGAGATGTGATAGATTAGAAATTAGGAGATTTTTTGATACCTGATCAAAAAAATTTGGAAACTCAAGACATCCAAGTCATATTTACAAAGCATGCCATTTTCTGCTTCAGTTGTAATAAAAATTCCAAGAAACTTTTCTAAAGAAGACAGAAGAATGGCCAACAAACATGAAAAAATGCTCAACATCTTTAATCATCAGAGAAATGCAAATCAAAACCACAATGAGATATCACTTAACTCCAGTGAGAATGGCCTTTATCAAAAAGTCTCTGAACAATAAATGCTGGAGTGGATGCAGAGAGAGAGGAACACTCCTACACTGCTGGTGGGACTGGAAACTAGTTCAAACTCTATGGAAAGAAATATGGAGATACCTTAAAGCAATACAAGTGAATCTACCATTTGATCCAGCAATCCCATTACTGGGCATCTGCCCAAATGATCCAATGACACTCTACAAAAAAGACACCTGCACTCGAATGTTTATAGCAGCACAATTCATAATTGCAAGGCTGTGGAAACAGACCAAGTGCCCATCAATCCAAGAGTGGATTAATAAAATGTGGTATATGTATACCATGGAGTACTATTCAGCTCTAAGAAACAACAGTGATATAGCACATCTTATATTTTCCTGGTTAGAGCTAGAACCCATACTACTAAGTGAAGTATCCCAAGAATGGAAAAACCAACACCACATATACTCACCAGCAAACTGGTATTAACTGAGCAGCACCTAAGTGGACACATAGGAACTACAGTAATAGGGTATTGGGCAGGTGGGAGGGAGGAGGGGGCAGATGTATACATACATAATGAGTGAGATGTGCACCATCTGAGGGATGGTCATGCTGGAAACTCAGACTTGTGGGGGGAGGGGGGAAGGGCATTTATTGAAACTTTAAAATCCGTACCTCCATAATATGCCGAAATAAAAAAAATTAAAAAAAAAATTCCAAGATATTAAACAAATTTTTTATAGCTCAGTCTAAGGAATATTTCCCAAATCAACAATTGTGATGAACATTGTATATGAATTTGGAAATACTGTAAAATGTACTAGAAAACTGCTGGGTCAAAACCTAGGAATTTGTAAGGCTGCGAAAACTGACATTGTCAAGAACTGAAGGAGTTTGGATTAAGAACAACTACACATTTGTAGCAAAAATGAACAGAAACTTACATAGTCATTCAATAAACTTTGTTGAGATATGAGAGTGATGTTTTTAATAGTATAATACTAATGTTTGTTTCAAAGAAATTTACTTCTGGACATGTTTCTTCTTTAACTTTAAGCCAATATTCAGATAAATATCTAGACTGAGTTCATTCACTGAGTTCCTACTGCATATTGGGACTTCTCTAGGCATGATCACCTATTTTGTCTTCTTAAACAGTACTGATTAACAAAACCATAACACAAATATTTTATTAATATTAAAATTTGTTATTTTGATTATGTTAATGTCCACATAAAATGAGCTTTTTTTAGAAAATTGTTTACTGTCTAATTAATTATTGATCAATAAGTTCTCCTTTAAACATACAGAAGACGATAATAGAGGGTTATATCTGTAGATGTAGCATACTAAGGAAGAATGTCCTTATTAGAAGCCAAATGTTTATAATAAGCCTTTATTGCTCACATGATTATATGAGGCAACCAAGCCAATATACTTAAAATTACATAATGATTATATAATTAAAGCCTGTGTCATTTATATATACTAAATGTATTTAGGTATACTCTTTTGTCATAAATTACTATGTAGATAGAATTAATTTAGAAATCTCACTATGTTATAAGACTATCTCTTAAAATTGTGGACTGTTTGGAAATTTGCCCACAATTATTCTCAAACAAAGGATACCTTTGTTTATTTCACTTTGTGTATTCACATAAAGACCACAGGTCAGCCCTCTCACTTCCTGAGTTTGCCTACCCATACACTGTCCTGGAATTCAGCTCTGGCTGGACCAATCCTCATAAAGACAATAATACACATCTGGGCCCTGAGAAAACATTTGGTTTCATCTGGAATCTATCCTGCTACCATGAGCTTGTCCAAAGCAATGGTGTGTTTTGTTTTATTTCATTGTTCATTTCTTTTCCTAAAAGGAGGTAGCAAAGAGAAGAAGAGATCAAAAGTGATCATTGATAGCTTTGCTTCCCTGTGGTTTAAAATGTGTTTATGGATTTCAATAAAAGAAAATACTCACTTCAAAAAAAATTTGCATGTAGTTGTCACCTGGACATTTTTGTTCCTAATTTACCATTGGGATCTCATCAAGGCCATTTAGCAAATACTAAAACATGAAATAATAATATTTGTAAATTTGAAAAGAGATACACTTTGTATATTCACTATTTGGGCCCTAATTCATAACAATTATTAATATACTTACTCTCCATTTCCATTGGTCTTATCTTTAGACAAAATTAGAGAAATATTAATATGGGCAAGATAGTTTCTTATTTTTTTATTTATTTATTTTGATGTATGTGTGTGCAATTAACAGTCTTTCATTTTTAAAACATTATGTAAGTGATTTGGTTGCTTTATAATTTAAAATGATGAGAAGAAACAATATATTTGTGTATATATTTGTGTAGTTGCTGTTTTTTTAGGGGGGAGAATTTCAAGGTCACTCTCTATCATGTGATTTTGTAATCAGCAGATGCGCTTAAAGATTTGGCTATATAAGCCTTCTCAAAATGCTCCAAGACAGTGCAGCCAGGTGGCATATGCCACAACATATCTGCATTGTGATGCCCTTCAGCATTCAGCAAGGAGAATCCATCCTCTTTATACTTCATCATAGTGAGACATATCCAGACAAATCAATATACATGCTAAAAACAAAATATGAAAGGAAACATCTGATTACATCGTTCCACAGAAACAATTAATTGTTCTAACATAATTAAACTTTTAATAGCTTAAGGAAATAAAGACAATTGGAAGTATAGATACTTTAAAAATACACTCTAAAGGATTTATCTTTTCTTAGGACAGAAAAACATGCCTTTTCTGTTTTCTTTATCCAATACTTCTATTGCAAACTTATTATTATTTCTATGAAGAAAGGGAAATCATTTATGCCAGTCAAATAAAAAAAAGGTTTTTAAAATATGTCATAATTTTGTATCTCTGTGCTATACATTTGATAAAAGGCTGATAACTAGACTTTATATAGAACTCAAGAAAATCAGCAAGAAAAAAACCAAACAACTCTATCCAAAAGTGGGCAAAGGACATGAACCAAAACTTTTCAAAGGAAGATAGACTAATGGCCAAGAAACATATGAAAACATTCTCAACATCTCTAATCATCAGGAAAATGCAAATCAAAATCACAGTGAGATATCACTTAACTCCAGAGAGAATGACCTTTATCAAAAAGTCCCAAAACAATAAATGTTGGTGTGGATGTGGAGAGAAAGGAACACTCATACACACACTGCTGGTGGGACTGCAAACAGGTGCAACCTCTGTGGCAATAATATTGATATACCTCAAAGAGCTACAAGCAGAACTACCATTTGATCCAGCAATCCCATTACTGAACATCTACACAAAGGAAAAACGACATTCTATAAAAAAAGACATCTGCACGCAAATGTTTGTAGCAGCACAATTTACAATGACAAAGATGTGGAAACAACCAAACTTCCCATCAATACATAAGTAGATTAATAAAATGTGATATGTGTATAGCATGGAGTAGTACTCAACCACATAAAACAATGATGATCTAGCACCTCTTATATTATTGTGGATGGAGCTGGAGCCCATTCTACTAATTGAAGTTTCACAAGAATGGAAAAACAAGCACCACATGTACTCACCATCAAATTGGCATTAACTGTTCAATACTAATGTGCACATATAGTAGTAGCATTCATCGGGTGTCAGGTAAATGAAAGGGTGGAGGTGGGGATGAGTATATTCACACCTAATGGGTGCAGTATGCACCATCTGGTGACCTCTGACTCAGGGTCAGGGGTAAAGGCAATATATGTAACCTAAACATTTGCACCTCTGTAATATGCTGAAATAAATAAATAAATAAATAAATAAAATACAATTTCCTACTCACTAGCATTCAATATCAACTGATGGCTTCTCAAAGTATTTCAAACAATTTCTGCCTTTTGGTGGTTGTATAGAGACTCAATATCAATGATAACAACAAAGAAGTAAAATTGAAACCATGATAGTATGGACAGACTTTTGTGTTGTGTTGCATTTTTTATGGATATCAACATCTGATTTGATTTTTACAAACTAAAGTTTTCTTTAGAAAATGCAATTCTTTATCTGAAATTTATTTCCAAAATATTTAGCAAAATATATTTTTTTTCTACTGATACACTTTGCTTGAGACATTGCCTTGTGAGTGAAGTTAAGTATGACTGATAAGAAAATCAGATACTGTGACCCAAATAGTTATACTGTCTTTGTATGGAGGCTGTCTCTAAATGTGCAATGGATATCTAAAGATATTATTATATGATTCTAATTTGTAGTTAAAACATCAAAGTAGAAAAAAGATAACATACATAAAGGAGATTAAGAATAAATAAATTTATTATTTCTCTAATAGAAATGGTAATTTGTTTCCTTATTATGATACCATCCCCCTCCTCCATTAATGAGAAAGCATATGAATGTATATTTTGAAATATTTCAATATTTATATTTGTCTTTTTAGTACAATATGAAAATCTTAAGGATAGGAAATGACTATTTTATTTTGTGGCTCTTTAATCTGCTGTATTTTGGGGAGTGGGTGATGTATATTTTTAACATGATATTCTAATAAAGGAAAATTAAAATAAATATAGTTTGTTGCTAGAACTTCCAAATATGACAATATGACATGCCTAATATTTATTGACATTATATCTGACTTCTATGCAATATTAAGAATAAGAGTACAGCAATCACACTTTTTAAATTGCAATTGCACTCTTGAATACTTGTTAAAATATTTAATAGTTTTGTATAAAATAGTTCATTTCATACTTTAGCCAGATGCAGATCTAACTACCAAGCTTGGAGGATGGGGAGCAGTTTTCTGAAGATGTTAGAGACGTTGGAAGTTTGGCTAGTAGAAGCATTATTCAAATGATTTTGTTGAATGAATGTCTAAAAATGTTTGTTTTAGTTATATGAAGTGCCAGAAAGGGAATTTCTACTTTTTAAAACATTACTGAAACTAGACTTGTGCACAATGCATAGAATATTTTTTCTTGACTTTTAAATATCCATTAAGGTAGGCAGTATACTGCCTCCTCAAAGATGTCCTTGTCTTAATCCCTGGAAACTGTGAATGTGTCACCGTCATTGAATGATGAAGCAGAATTAAAGTTGCGGTTGTAATTAAAGTTGGTAATAACCTGATGTTGAAATAGGGAGATTATCTTGAATTATCCAAATGGGCCTAGTGTAATCACATGGCTTCTTAAAAATGAAAAAGGAAGCAGAATAGGAGGATAGAGATATGCAATATGAGAAGGACTAGACCCACTGTGGCTGGTGTTAAAATAGAGGGAAGTAGTTGGTCACGGGTCAAGGAATATGGAGGGCTGCTAGAGGTTGAAGAATGCAAGGAAACAGATCCTCCCTTACAGCATCAAGAAGAAAATTTCACCCTCCTGACACCTTGATTTTCATTTGTTGAGATTTCTAACCTACAGAAATGTAAGATTAAACAAACAACAGCAAAACAAAAAAAAAGTGATGTTTTTGAAGTAAGTAGATAGACTAAAGATGGCTCCTGTAGATCTAAAATGGAGTCAGTCTTGCTCTAATTATTAGTAAAAGGTCCCGACCATGTAAGAAAGTTCCCAGAGGAAGTTCCCAGAGGACAGAGGAGGGAGTCAAGGAGGCCTGTTCTCAAAAAGAATATAGAGGTCCTGTTCTAAGAAAGTCCCTTGTCTCTCAATGTACCTTTCCATTGTTCCCTTGATTAATGGCTAAAGGCAAAGTTCTGCTTCTGTGATTGCTTGCTTGCATAGCTGCCCGGGGTATAAGAAAAATGCAATGGCTTTGTTTGCGGCTGCTTCTCCCTCCTTGCATGGAGTGGTGACAGCCCCTGTGCAGTTAGAAATAAATTAATTTGGCTGATTGGATTCTGGTGTCTGAGTCCCCTTGATCCGCTGGTTTACAACATTTTAAGTCACTATGTTTGAAGCAATTTTTAGAATAGTAATATAAAACTTACATGCCTACTTTAATATAAAAAATACTACCATCAAATTTTTCTTAGGTTGAAAATCAATCATTTTTCTTTCTTTAGATTCTTTAGAGTATTTTGAAATTAGTTGAAAATGATGAAAACATCATAAGTCTTTTAAATACTTGAACACTCAAAGACTTTCAATTCTACATTTTCAAAGGAGAATATTAGTATTCAGGCATATACATGTACATAATCTTATATATGTTATTCTCTAAAATATGGGTTATATAATTAAAATTCACATTATTTTCTTCTGATTTTGAGTCTCCAGATTCAGTGCTTAATTCTGCAAACAAAATATCTTTGCTTCACAAGAGTCAAGGCCTTGTTGTTCAGCAAGATCAAATATTTATTACCCAGACCTTAAATTATTTTTCTTTGCCTGTATTAAATATCAGTTTTAAAATGAAGAAGAAACTATATTATAGTTAAAGAGAGGAACTTTCCCTTGGAGTCAGAAACCAGGAATATTGACTGAGCACAGGGAGTGTTATCAAGAGGCCAGACCCTCCAGATCAGAAGTTCTTAGCAGGAAGATAATAAGCATGTGACAGTTGGAGACAACCTACGTTTAATATGCCCAAATTATTCCTATTAAATAACAACGACTGCCCCAGGTTTTATGTTAAATGTTTTAAATGATGCATTAATCTCCATTAGACTATGCAATTTATAAAGTATCTTTTTAATTGTCTTTTATAGAGTTGTCAAAAGTGATTTGGTAAAATAACTCAAAAATACATTTTTTCCTACTCGAGGTAGTGACTACCGAAAAAGAAATGTACTCTATGAATAAGCACTGGGTAAATTTGTTTGGTCTAATTTAAAAGATATATAAAATACATAGAAGGAAAAGTCAGTCTACTTTTTATAGCTTCCGATGATTTCAAGAAATTAAATTACTATTCACCATTGATAGCATCTTGACTGTTTGGGGCTATTCATGAATAGGAATACAGTCCATCTAGACTGTATTTCATTTCAATTTTCAGTTGTTTTAAGAAAACTAAATCTCTTTCCATCTATAATAGCAGAAAGACAGTGGCCAATACCATTGGTCCCTTAACAATTTATAGAAAATAATCAGATTATAATTTTCTGTAATATGTATGATGATTTGATGTAATGATATGGTGGAAGGGGCAAAAAGGAGTGAACCCACCAACTCAAGTCCTTTTATAAGGCCTCTAATCTCATCCATTAGGGCTCCACCCTTCAAATTTATTCATCTCTTAGAGATTGCACATATTAATACTATTAAAATGGGCATTAAGTTTCAATACACAAATTTTGGGGGATACATTCAGACAACACCTGACCATAATGGATTTGGGTTAATTTATGCTTGGAAGGCATTTGAGAAAAACAGTAGATGCTAGATTTCAAAGATCAAATCTTTAGAGAAATTTCCAGTACTTGTTTTATAGATTGTATTTTTAAAAAATAAAAAAGGCCTCGTGGATGATTGCTTCATTATATACATATGTAATGATCACAGTCTTGATTATTTTTCAATATATCAGTCTTGTATCAGATCAACAATAGGAAATGTGGGAAATTGCATTTATAAATCAACAAGTTTGCCTAATATCAGATACAATCTTCCTATTATAACGTTAGCTAAAATTAAGGTATACTTTCAGGCTTGAACAGATTTTTTTAAAAAATATATATTAAATAATTTTATAAAACACACTTTCCGTAATGAGATAATTTCATTGGAATTTCTATTATTATATTATAGATATTCACTTGGGAAAAGTTAAAATTAACTTCCTGCAAAGTAACATTTTTATATTTAGTGAAGAGTAGTAGAGCTGAAATAGTTAAACAAGAGGATCATTTTTTTTAAAAAAAAGAAATTAACAGAAATGATTAGTAACATCAAAATAAATTTACTGGATTAAAGATAAATTAATTTATGGAATACTAGTCAAGATAAAGCAAATATTTTTTTCTAAATTAGTTTACTAAGCTGTAAGCTAATTCTAAAGGAAACTTTTTTTTTATTTCTTCAATGACTACATCTTTTTATAAAAATAAACATTATTCTTTGAGATTTTATTTATTTTTGTTTCCACCACTAATTTTAATTAAATTCAAATTTTTCCAGCTATGTTTTCTAAATATAAATAGAATGAACACACTTTTAGATATCCAAACATAAATTGTTAGTTTAACATAGGAAAGTCATTAACTAACACAAAGCAGATTACTCAGCTATTCTTTAAGTGAAAGTTCTGAAGATAGCATAACACTTAGACTCAATTGAAAATATATTAACCTAAATGTATAAAAAGGAAAAAATCCATCTACATCTATCATTTGTTTTTTTCATCGATTCAGAAATTATCTCTTAATGACACATATATCCCTTAAATCAGCATTATAAAAAATATTTCTTCCTCATCAATACTACTAGCAAAGACATAATATTACCTTTACAAGACTTAGTGGCCAATATATTTTGGGCAACAAAATGATGAGTGTGTACAACTGTCATTAAGCTATAGCGATACTTGCAATTAAAAATAGTATTTCAGAAAAACTTTATCATCCAAGGAAAAACACATTAACACAAATACCAAAAGAATCCAGATTTAAATATAGGGCAAGAATTAAAAGTCAATTTATAGGAACTCTTGTCTATAAAGTGCAATGAAAAGTAAATATGTAATTATCTGACAGAAAATTATTACATAATTTTTCTTTCTCACTTTAAATTTTCACATCTTGCTTATGTGTTTCTAAAATATTTAGCACCAAGTAGTCAGAGTATATTTATGGGTGGGTTTATCAATCTTCATCTCAGTATTTGGTATTCTGATGACCAACTTTTGCTATAATAGTTCTTTGAAAATTTTAAGGTACACCAGGAGTATACATGTGTATATATATTATTTAGACATGAGCTTATCTCCAAGTAACAGAAAAGATAAATAGTGGTGACTTAGACAAATATAATAATGCACCACATAAGATGTTTTGGTCAATAATAAACCAAATATTATATGTTTATTGTACCTTTGCTATGTTTAAATATAATATATTTAATGACATATAAATAATTACCATTGTGTTATGATTGCCTACAGTATTTAATATGGTAATGTGCTATATAGGTTTGTACCCAGAAGCAACAGGCTACACTATATAGCCTAGGTGTGTAGTAGGCTATAATATCTATGTTTGTGTAAGTGCAAACTGTAATGTTCCCACAGCATTGAAATTGCAAAATGACCTATTTCTTGTAACATAATCTAGGCATTAAATAACACAGGTCTGTAATGTTGTATTTATTTCACATGTAACAAGAAGTCCCAGAGTTAAGAGGCTGCTAGAGTGGTCTTACTAGGTTAGGGCCAATGTACATGCTGCCTTCTTGCTTTTGTTTGTTGTTTGTTTAAACAAACTAGCTTGTTCTATTATGGTCATAAAATTACTTTTACAATTCCAAATATACCTTTTTTTTAAAAGAAGAAAGATGATAAGGAAGAAGGATCAGTATATCTATATCTATTGGCTACGTCTGTGTCACAGTGCCACTATTAACAGCAAGAATGAGGTGAGAGTATTTAACCTTGGTAACATTTTTAGGCCTATAAGAGAGGAAATAGGTATAAGAATGAGACAAACTACAATTACTTCCATAATATTATTTGCCAACATTTTCAAACATTTCAGAAAATGATTAATAAGGGGATACTCTCCTTTCCTCTCTCTTGTTAAATTGGATCCCACCAAACAGGTATGTCACAATCCTAACAGTACTTCAGAATGTGAACTTATTTGGAAGGAGGGTCTTTGCAGATGTAATTAGTTAAGTAGTGATCTACTGGAAGAGAGTGGGCTCTTCATCCAATGTGATGGGTTTCCTTATAAGGAAAGAGGCACAGGGAGAAGATGGCCCTGTGAAGACATTGTCACCGAGACACATGGGAAGATGGAGGCAAAGAATAGAGTTTTGTAGCCACAAGCCAGGCAATGTCTGGGGATACCAGAAGCTGTAAGAGTAAAGAAAGGATACTGCTCTGGACACTTCAGAGAGAGCATAGCCCTTAAGAATCCTTCATTTTAGACTTACCGCCTCCCAAATTATGAAAGAATAGATTTATGTTATGTTAAGCTGCCATGCAGTTTGTGGCACTTTGTCACTGCAGCCCAAGAAAACCAATATACTCACTTACCCAATGTCATTCTACATCACAGAAATGACTTGTTAAAATTTTAGTGAATTTTCTTCCTTAAGTTTCTCTAGTTGTGTATAACACATATATATGATTTCATTGATACGTGTGTATTAGTTGCTTATTGTACACTGTCTCATATCTCTTGCCATCACCCGTGACACCAGCAGCCAGAGCAAAGGCTGCAGCTAACACTTCTGCATGAGTTTTCACCCACTCCACACTGATAGTATCTCCCCTGAAGCACATAAGTGCATCTTTCACTTCCAGTCTCTGGGGCTTCTCTGCTGATGCTGTAGGGAAGCCAGTGAGAGCCTGGGTGTTCAGGGGTATCAGCATTCACACAGAAAATCCTCAAATGATGGCAGATGGAAACTAGAGAATGAATGCTTCACTCTCTATAATCTCAGAGAGACCATCCTAAAAGGGATTTTATATTCTTCTGTAAAGATCCCATAAGTATTAGCCCAATTATCCATATTTGTAGCAAACTTCATACCACCTCACTTTGTCTTTTCTTTCACCCCAGTATCACTTGCCTGATCTCACTCCTCCTGCTCCAGTTACTGCTATTGCCATAAGTAATAAAGTCCTTTGTTTCTGATCATCAAGCGGTCTCTCTCTTCTGCTAGGATCCTAAAAAAGATTAACTTGTTAGCTTTCAAGTAGTATCAAATATCAGACCCTTCATAGTTCTTGGCAAAATGAAATGGGTAATAAACCTTTATGACATATTTGTTACTTTCCTGGCATTTGATGAAATAACTTATCCCTATATCTTTGGTCCTGCCTGTTTTAGGTGTTTTTTGTTTTTATTTTCTTGTTGTTCCATTTGTTTTTGTTTTCATAAAAGGCATCATTTCTTTCCTTACCGAGCTACCTAGGAGAGAGGAAATAAGAATAATTTCCTCTGGATGACAGAGAGTCTGCCTGACTTCTTGTTTTACTTCTGGGAAAATCTGAGCCATTCATTCTAAACTATCAATTTTAACCATATAACATGGTATCAAGCAAAGTAGCTTTGCCTTCACTAATGATTACTTAGTGCCGTCTGATGGGTCATGGTAAACTAAATTTGAAGGCTTCCAATCAACCACAATTTTTCATATCTTAAAATAATATATTACCCTACAGTAGTATGTATCTGAAGGTGGATTAATTTCAGCTCATATTTATTTTCTTTCTTTCTATATTTGTAGATATATACATACATGTGTATACATATATATAAACATGCATATGTATGTCCACTCATGAATCATTCATTTGTTCATATATTAACTAGTTAGTTCTCATTAATTCATCTGTTAAACTTTCCTACAATAATCATTTAAGATATTTGGGGAAAATATTAGTAGTAATATGAAGCTTACTTAGATAACAAAGTATATCTAATGTTATTAGATTAGATATTAAATCCATAATATAATCCATAATATATGTTATATATTATATCCATAATATAATGTTATTAAATCCATAATATAATCATGAATATTCATTGAATATCTAGAAGTTTTATGTGAAATTAAATCAAGAATGAGATGGCACGTTTGACTGAAAGATTGAAAGAATCAGTAAAGGAAGAATAAAACTTTTTTTTAATTCTTCAATCTGTACCTCATAGAATGGGATGAAGGACCATGAAAGAGCTGAATTCCACTGTCACATAATTCTGAACAAAGGAATGAACACTTCAATCTTCTCAATCGTCAATCTGTTGCCTTTGACAAGTACTATATTCACTGAACAATTTTTAAAAGGACAAAAAGAAGAGGAAAATGGAGGTCAGGAAAAAGATTAAGTAGAAAGATAATGGAAAAATGTAATGCTGTAGATCTTTGATATATTTTACATTATTCTAGGTGGTTAAATGTATTTATTAAGTTAATCAAAAAACTATATCACTATTACTTCATCCTTCTGTGTATATTTTTTTCTCATGAAGCAGACAAGAGATTCCAAATCTCCACCTCAGTAAGCTTTTTTTAATGGCTGACCCTAACATTGTCAACATATTCCTCCATTTTGTTTACTAAAAATCTATGCTCAGAGCTTCAGGAAACTCATTTTATTACCTAAAATATATAAAGCACTCAAGAATAAAGTGATCTAATTGTGTTAACTGGTAAAAAATTTTTCTATATTACATAGAAAACCAGGAAATTCCATAGTCAATGTTTACAAAGATGTGATAATTTTACTCAGGATAAATAAAATATTAGATTTATAGACATGTTGGGAATATAATTAGTTTGAGGGCACTGTAAAAAGTGTATGTGTGTGCATACATAAACATCTACTTTTCTATGTATTATGTAATATTAATAGATGCTTGGTATTTTTGTTAGGAGAAATTATAATTGATTTCATGTACTTGGCATAAAAAGTTTGTTATTGTTTTTGATGTTACAACTTAAACTTTGGTTATGCTCACACCAAATTATTATCTTTGCATGATGCATTCTCAAAATAATATTAACTCTCTAGGATATTGAATCTGATGGATATAATTTGAGTATTTCCAAGGCAAATTTCCAAGGCAAATAGAAACAAACTGTCTTTTGGACCAGTTGTAAGATAAATCATGTTCACAAAGAATATCTTAGATAGCAAGACAAATGTCCAAATTTTGTTGAGTAAAATGTCAATAATAAGGTAAGAGTAGTCACAGTGGCTAATTACCACAGCTTTGAAGGATGAATATTATAATATACTACCCCTAGGCAATTTAAAGAAAAGATGAACAGAGAATATTTAGTTTCATTCTGAAAGACAATTGATATCTTATATTTTCAATGAGTATTTATTTAAGATCTTACTATATAATTTTTAAAGCATATGTTTTATTACTAGAAACAGCTCTTCAAACTTCATAGCAAAAAAATTTCTTTTTCTAAGGTAGAAGAAATGCTGGAGGGGTGGGGATTACAACTAAGGACAGCAAATGGAAAATAGTGTAATTGCTCCTCTAAACTTTTAACTCAAATAATTCCTAAAAATTCTCAAAAAAAGATAACATTAATAATAGCAACAAAGCTATTAAGAACTGAACAATCCAAGACAAACTGTCAATTAATAATGGTATTTGTGACAAATTTGGGTAAATAGCAAATATATAAATTTAACATGGAATCTGCAAATGATGCAAATCATTTCAAAATCTGCAGATGATGCACTCATGTATTTTAATAATTGAGAGAGAATGTTATACACCTCTTAAAAAAAAAAGAAGATTGTTGGCCCTGCCTCCAATGCTAACTTATATAATAGATATGTAATTTGAATTATTCACAATAAATTGGTATATTCCTTAACTGCTGTGACTCTGTGGATATACATTAGAATCACCATTTCAGCTTTTTAAAAAAATATATACATATACAGATACCAGGACTTTAATTAACCCAGACACAGTGATACAGAATTCCTCAAAGTATAGCCCAAGGATCTTTCTTTTGTTAAAAGTAGAGTTATAATCCTGGCTAGGGTAAATAAATAGCCGCTCTATTGAATGGGTGCTGATTTTTCAGTTGGCGAGTGATTTTTCTCCTTATTTCTAGACCAGATAAAAGACTAATTCTACAATAAATCAGTGTAAGAAAAAGATAAGTAGGACTGTCTTTGGCACTTGGTGTACAATGTGGTGAAATTCTGAAGATAAAAGGCATTTGGTAAAATGAGTTATAAAGAACTTGAAGAAACACAACTTTCCACCCTCAGGAACAATGACTGTTTTTCTCTATTTTCAGAGCTCTCTATAATTAACACAGATCATGTTTTATTGGGTTTAATTTTATAAAATTAATAAAATTGAAAAATTAAGAAAAAATTGCCTAAATAAATCATGAGCCAGAAAGTAAAAAGTACTGAACATTTCTTCATACTTTCAGGTCTTAATTGCTCAAATCATTTTGAATACATCCTTATTTATTTCTATGCTCCTAAATTAAATAGTCCTTATCCCTGGTTGTTTAAGTGAACCATTTAGATAGCTTTAAAAAATAATATCTATGTTTGAACCTCATGTAAGGCAACTAAATCAGAATCTAAGGATGGGGCTCAGGTATCTAATATGTTAAAATCCCCCCCCCAACCAGGTAGTTCTATTATGCAGCTAGCTCATAGAATCACTACTCTAAATTCCAAGCCTAGGAAACACTTTGTAAGCTAATTTATTTTAATTCTGAAATATTCCATCTTGATAGAATGAACTAGAAACCTCCTATGTGTTTAAATGGGAGTCAGGGAGTTGCATAAAACAAGGATGAAAAAGCAAACACAAAATAGAAACATGGGCTGATTTCTCTCTCTTTCTAGTATACATGTAAGGAATACAAGTGAAAATTTGTTACATGAATATATTGCATAGTGGTGAAGTCTGAGCAGTATCACCTGAATAATATATATTGTACCCATTAAGTAATTTCTTTTTTAAAAAAGTAAATACATATTTTTTCTTTTATTTCATTATATTATGGGGGTACAGATATTGTTAGGGTTACATATATTGCCCCTGCCACTCCATCCCCTCCGCCTTCCCCACCCCCCCACCCCCGCTGTGCCAAAGCTTCAAGCGTGTCCAACCCCCAGGTGGTGCGCACCACACCCATTATGTAAGTATACACGATTCCCCTTCTCCCCCCGACCTGCCCACCACCAGATAAAAGTTGTTTTACTTTTTTGTGTTTTGGCATTTTGGTTACCTTGTATATCTTTGCCTCTCCCTAAGAAGGGTTAGAGGCATTCTCTTCCTCCCCACAATGCTCACCACATGGATGTGGGTCTCTAGGATGTGGGTCTCTCCCCCGCCCCCAATCCCTAGGATGTGGGTCTCTCCCCCGCCCCCAATCCCTGGTGAGTACTACCACCATTTGAGCACCATAGTTTTAATCAGTCAGTACCAATTTGATGGTGAGTAGATATGGAGCCCATTTTCCTGGTCTTGTGTCACCTCACTTGAGATAACTGGCTTAAGCTTAATCCAGGATAGCATAAACAGTGCTAGCTCACTGTTGTTTCTTAAAATTGAGTAATATTCCATTATGAGCACATACCAACTTTTAATTATCCACTCCTGAATTGATGGACACTTGGTTTGTTTCCATGACCTTGCAATAGTGAATTGTGCTGTGATAAACATTTGGGTACAGATGTCTTTATAATACAATGTTTTATGCTCATTTGGGTAGATGCCCAACAATGCTATTCCAGGGTCGAATGGTATTTCTATATCTAGCTGTTTGAGGTATCTCCAAATTCTTTTCCACAAAGGTTGCACTAATTTGCAGTCCTACCAGCAATGTAAGAGTGTTCCTGTCTCTCCACATCCTCGCCAGCATTTGTTGTTTTGGGATTTTTTGATACAGGCCATTCTCACTGGGGTTAGGTGGTATCTCATTGTGGTTTTGATTTGCATTTCTCTGATGATTAGAGATGTCGAGCATGTTTTTATATGTTTGCAGACCATTATTCTGCCTTCTTAATTTTTTATCACCCCTGACCCACACTCCCACCCTTCTACCCTTCCGAGTGTTCAGTGTCTGTTGTTGTACACTGCATGTCCATGTGCACAAGTTATTTAGATCCAGTTACAAGTGAGAACATGTGTTATTTGACTAAGGGTTTCTAAGTTGTTCCACTTAAGATTGTGCCTGTAGTTCCATCCATGTTGCTACAACTAACACAATTTCATGCTATTTTATAATTGAATAATATTATAAATATTATTCCTCTAAAATTGTAAATGCTTTTATAAAGAGGTGAGTCATTCAAAATATAAATAATAATAATAATGTATCCCTGTGGCAAATTCATATCATGTAACCAAAATGTTTGTACCCCTATTATATCCTGAAATAAATAAATAAATAAAATATCCCTAAAGGAAATACTTAAGAAAAAATAGAAGTTATTAAATTGGATTAAATTTATTTATTTTATTTTGAGACAGAGTCTCGCTTTGTTGCCCAGGCTAGAGTGAGTGCAGTCACGTCAGCCTAGCTAACAGAAACTTCAAACTTCTGGGCTCAAGCGATCTTACTGCCTCAAACTACCAAGTGGCTGGGACTACAGGCATGCACCACCATGCCTGGATAAGTTTTTCTATATATATTAGTTGGCCAATTAATTTCTTTCTATTTATAGTAGAGGCAGGGTCTCACTCTTGCTCAGGCTGGTTTCGAACTCCTGACCTTAAGCAATCCACCTGCCTTGGACTTCCAGAGTGCTAGGATTACAGGCATGAGCCAGCACACCTGGCCAAGACCAGATATTTAGATAATCCTCTGGCAAGAATAGTGAGAAAATATGAATCTGTAATCTGAATACTTACTTAGGAAAACCCTCAGGAAAAGAAGAAAACCTTAACTGTAAAAAGTAGTAAAAATGTTAAAGTCTTTGACTTTTGGTGGCTGTATGGGAGCTATGTTTGTTTTTTATCTTAGATATTCATTTTGTCCTTTTAAAATTTTTTCATTGACCATGTAGTACACTGTAACTTAAATATATACATATAAATATATTCACAAATAAACATATTTGTGAATATATACATATTTGTAAATATATCTATATATGTCCATAGATATATATCTCTTTTTTTATTTATTTCAAAGTGTTAAGGTAGTCTAAATGTTTTTGGTTACATGGATCAATTTTGTAACGCTTGAGTCAGGATTAAAAATGTGTCTGTCACCCAGATACTATTCATTGTACTCGTTAGGTAGGTACATCTCCTTCTCCCCCACCCCCTTTTTCCTGTCCCCTTTTCCCCATCTCCCCATCTGATTTCCTTTGAGATTTACTTCCCTCTATGCACACGTGTGCTCATCATTTAGTTCCAATTTAATAGTGAGTATATGTGGTATTTGTTTTTCCATTCTTTAGATACTGCACTTAGGCTAATGGTCTCCAGTTCCAACTAAATTGTTGCAAAAGGCATTAAGCCATCCTTCTCCATAGCTGAGTAGTATTCCAAGGTATACATATACCACATTTTGTTAATCCACTCATGAATTGATGTGCATTTGGGTTGATTCCACATCTTTGCAAATGTGAATTATGCTACAATAAACATTTGAGTGCATGTTTTTGTTTTGTTTTGTTTTGTTTTTGTTTTGTTTTGTTTTTGTTTTTATAACATGACTTGTATTCCTTTGGGTAAATATCCAGTAGTGAGATTGCTGGATCAAATGGTAGGTAGACTTTTAGTTCTTTGATTGTTAACAATGACTATCTGGTAAGTGTTTTTAGAATTGGCTACTCTTACATGTTTTATTTCTTTACATATTTTCCAAATTAAGAAAAAAATTGCTGTATAATCCAACATTTTAAACTGTAGGAATTGATATAGCTGTTCTATTAAAGGTATGCAAAATGCAAAAAAAAAAAAAAGTTATGTAGAGAGAGTTTTAATAACATGTTATTTCTTTCTAGTATGATTTCCTTTCCTGGTCCTAAGATCACCTCATCATGGCAGCTATGGAACCTATTTGCAACTTCAGGAACACTGCTTCACACTGGGAAGTGTCAGGCACTAATGGTAAAAGACAGATTATAGTTTTTGTTGCTCAGCATTGCAATTCTTTTATATGCGATTTATACCTGTGGGGGAAAAAAAGCATAATGCAATAATTGCATTGCTGATATATTTAATTTACAGGTTGTATGACTGGAGAAGTATGTTTCAAATTGTTCAGCCTTGTTAACCATGAAGTACAAGCTAAAGCATTATCTTCAGCAGGTGAAGCAAGCAGATGTTGTAGCTTTGATTTCACAAACAAGGAAATAATTTTGTTATTATTTTCTTTTCTGGCAGCTTATATTGTTATATATTTAAAAGCAAAACTCCATTTGGGATATTTCTCAATTGAATATATAATCATGAATAAATAGCATGATTAATACAAACATAAATCATTTTATTTTTTTCATTGAGCAAACAATTTTGTTACCGAAAGTTCAGCCACTTGTTCACGAGGCTGAATCAGAAGAAGGAGGACAAGTGGTTTGAGGAGGAAGGAAAGAGTCTACTTTGCCAGCAGAGGAGGAAATGTAGTAGACCTTCTCATCTCAAAATCCCAAATTTCCTAAGCATAGGCAGAAATGCAGAGCTTTTAAAGGGAGGGTTCTCTGCTTCAGGCAATTACTGTGGTTAATTGTTCTAGTCATCCCATCTCTGCCAAAAACAAAGCCTATGAACTCTGCTGGCCTCCCACCTGGGGGGCTGGTGGCCACCTGAGAGATTTATAAAAATTATTATTTTTTATTTCAGAATATTATGGGCTACACACATTTTGGTTACATATAATGTCTTTGCCTCACCCAAGCCAGCTTGCCCTTCCCCCATACAGTGCACACAGCATTCATTAGTTGTGAGCTTACCCAACCCCACCACCCCCTCCGATCTGACCTGCACCCAGTGAATATTACTTTGATATGAGCACCTTAGTGTTGATCAGTTAGCACCAATTTGATGGCGAGTACATGTGGTGATTGTTTTTCCATTCTTGCGATACCTCATATCAAAGGATGGGCTCAAGCTCTATCAAGGAAAATATAAGAGGTGCTAATTCACCATTGTTTTTTGTGGTTGAGTAGAACTCCACGGTTTACATATACCACACTTTTATTAATCCACTCATTTATTTATGGGCACTTGGGTTGTTTCTACATCTTTACAACTCCCCAACTCATTCTACAAAGCCAATATCACCTTGATACCAAAGCCAGGAAAGGAGATACAACAACAACAAAAAAAGAGAACTACAGATCACCCTCATGATTATAGATGCAAAAATTTTCAACAAAATCTTAGCAAACTGAATCCAACAGCACATCAAAGAAATAATTCATCATTACCAGGCGGGCTTTATCACAGAGATGCAAGGATGGTTCAATATATGCAAATCTATAAATGCAATTCAGCACATAAATAAAAGCAAGAACAAAGACCATATTATCCTCTCAATAGATGCACAAAAAGCATTTGACAAATCCAGCACACTTTTATGATAAAAACTTTTAACAAAACATACATAGATGACACAAACCTTAAAATTTTTAAAGCCATATATGATAAATCCACAGCCAATGTCACACTGAATGGGGAAAAATTGAAAACATTCTTACTTAAAACTGGAACCATACAAGGTTGCCCACTATCTCCACTTCTATTCAACATAGTGCCCGAAGTCCTTGCCAGAGCAATCAGAAAAGAGAGGGGCATTAAGGATGTCCAAATGGGGGGAGAAGTCAAACTCTCACTGTTTGCTGACAATATGATATTATATCTAGAAAACACCTGGGAGTTTTAACAAAAGATTTAACCTGCCTCAAGGATGCAAACCAGGCTTCAGTTCCCAAAAGAGGGGGAGAAGTTTCTCAGCCCATTCCCTCTATTACACATTCCCCACTTTCAATATTTCCCTTCTATATGTATGGGAAAAGAAATGACTACTCTGTTACAATTTTATACCGTTTTGTGGCTCCTATATATCTTCTCTAGTCCAGCTGATGACTCCTTCATTCACACTCAAAGAGACATTAGGCAGCCCAATCAGTAGGTGGCTGGATCACAAATGATCAATCGAATATCCTTGCAGAATTCAGTAAGAAATGACTTGGGGTGGGAGCTAACAGTACTGAAGAGAGAGATGTAGTCAGTGGTATTGCACTTGACTACCAATAATGAAAAACCCTCAGAACCTCTTCTTGGCCAGTTCTCTCACATGAGGGCTACAGATGAGGCTGTGAACATGGCCACACCTCGAGTGGCATACATCAAACACTTTCCAAAGTAAATAGAAGTGTTTTGTGGATGTGATTGCGATAACACATAATTTCTATATATGTAGACTGATCATAATTTGTCTAAATATTTGCCTTGTTTTCAGTTTTTCATTTGAATTGACACTCTGTATAAACAAAAGTATTATTGTATGTTAATATTTGTCCTTGTTACTTAGAAAAGGCTACAAATAGCAGGATCATCATATTTAGGCTTTGATTCTATGAATCTATGATTCTTTGGTCAGATTGCCTTTAAGAAACATTTAAATTCATATGCTTATATACCATGGAAGTAAGCAGTCATTTCATTACATTTCATTACACCCTTGACAGGTTAAGGTTACTCATACTGTTAGTAATAATGACATTTCATTTTCCTTCATTTTACCTTTCATTGACTCATTACTGAGTACCTATACTCCAAGTGCCATTATAGGACCTTTGGATTCAACACAGACAAAATAGATTTTAAAAATTTCCTTCATGCTGCTTACATTGTGTTATAGGCAGTGCCACAGGAAATAAACAAGATAAAATAAATATAACTTATGCTCAGTGAAGTGATGATTAATTTTACATGTCCACTTAGCTAAGTTCTTGTTCCAGTTGTTTAACCAAACACTAGCCTAGATGTTGCTGCAAAAGCATATTGAAGATATTATTAATATTTACCATAATTTCACCTTAAGTAAAGCAAATTACCTTACAAAAGGTGGGTGGGCATCATCTAATCAATTGGAGGCCTTAAGATCAAAAATTGATATCTCTCAAATAAAAAATAATTCTGCTTCAGAACTTTAATACAGTGATACTGCCTCAGTTTCTAATTTGGCAGGCCTGTCCTACAGATTTTAAATTTGCTAGCCCCTACCATCTTGTGAGCCAAGGCCTCATTAATTTCTCTCTCCCATTTATGTGTATATTTGTATGTGTGGGTGTTTATGGTGTGTGTGTGCATGTGTATTGGGAGTTGTATTGGATCATCTTCTCTGGAGAACTCTGACACAAATAATGATTGGTACCAAGGAAAGAAAGGAAAAACAAACCCAAACAAAAATCAGGAAAAGGGACATAGAAAGTTTTGAGGGTGTTTGGTTCAAGGGAATTGGAATTTTTATAAGGTGAACAGAAAAATCCCCTTGAAAAAAATTTTTTGAGTAAAGACCTTAAAAGGCAAATTTTAAAAAGTTAAAATTTCTTTATATTTTCACCAAAAATTATTGTTGTCCAATTTTTTAATTATAGTCATCCTAGTAAGCATGAAGTAACATCTATCCCATTGTGGTTTTGATTTATATTTCCCTAACACCTAATGATGTTTCACATCTTTTTATATTCTTGACTCTTTGTATATTTTCTTTAGATAAATGTATATTCAAATACCTAGCACATTTTAAAATTGAGATATCTTTTTATTGTTGAGTTGTAAGAGTTCTGTGTATATTCCTCATCTATTGCTCTTTTGGAAAGCAATCTGGCATTTCCTCAAAGATGAAACATAGGGTTACCATAAGACCTAGAAATTTCACTCCTAGATACATGTCCAAGAGAGATAAAAACAAATGTTCACACAAAAACTTGTACGTGAATGTTCTCATCAGCATTGCTAATAATAGCCAAAAAGCAGAAACAACACTAATATCCATCAACCGATGAATGGATAAACAAAATGTAGCATTTTGTAGCATTCCACAAATTCCAAAATGTAGCATTCCACACCATGGAATATTATACATCAAATGATTGAATTTATATAAAATGTGCATAATGTGTCAATCCAGAAATATAAGAAGAAAATTAGTAGTTGTCAGCAGCTGGGATAGGTGGGGGTAGGAATGGAGAGTCATTGCTAATGGGTATGAGGATTTCTTTTTGGGATGATGAAAATGTTCTGGCATTGATAGTTGTAAAACTTTGTAAATAAACTCAAAAGCACTGAATTGTACATTTTAAAAGGTTGAATGGTATAGTATATTAATATATCTCAATAAAAAATGAATAATAATAAAAAAGTAGTAAGTTTTCCAGTTTCCTATAGGTTAGCATTTCAGGCAACGGTAACAGCAGGTGCAATTCTCTTGAATAAGAGTGTGCCTGGCATGTGAAGGAGAGTGGTGGGAACAGGACATACAAGATGGAGAGTATCCAGAGATGAGGCCAGAGAGACAATCGTAAAAGGCCAGCTGTGCAGGGAGCTGTAGAACGTTTGAAGGTCTTTTGCTTTTATTTCTTAGTGAAACTGAAATCCACTGATGGATTTTAATCTGAGGAACTACTTTATCTAATTTATGTATTAAAATAATATTTTGGCTGATGTTTTGAAAATAAACTTTAGAGAATAAAGAGCAGAATCAGGGAGACTGGTTATAATATGAATGCAGCAGACTATAGGTGAGAGATGGTGGCATGCAGGTGCTGAGAAGGAGAAATATTTTGCAGGTATGGATTTCAGGATTTGTTAACAAATCATATGGCTCAAGGAACTAGAGGGCAAGAGCTTCCATTAGTGGACATGAGGAAGAAGTTATAGAGCATAGTTTTAGTAGGGAAGATCAAATTTTTTGGACATGCTTTAACTTCAAGACACTTGGATATCCAAGAAGAGATACAAGAATCTAGGCTGGAGTTGTGCATTTATGTATTATACAGCAAAAGAGTAGCTAGATACGTAGTGGGAAATCCAGGTGGGTATAGTGCTAAGGAACAAAGTATTTGAGATAGAAAAGTAACCAGCTCTATCAAATGCTGCTGATATGTAAAGTAAAATAAAGACTAAGACTGGTCAAAACTTGAATTGGATAAAAGTCATGAGATCCAAGATATGACTGAGGAGAGTTCAAAAGGAATGAGAGGAAGAAACTGAAGACAGTATATAGAGAACTTATAAAAATGTCTGTATAATAGGAAAGAAAGTAGGATGGTAGCTAGAAGAAAATATGGGCTCAAGAAGGTTTTTACTTCATTCTGCTTCTAAAGTGGGAGAACTAGTAATATATTTCAAGTTGATGGAGATGGCAAAGAGGTAAAAACTGATTAAGCAGCAGAGGTAGAGAGAGAGAGGAACAATATTCCTTAGAAGGTAAAAGTGAATGGAATTGTTACCAAGGTAGTTTTAGGTTCTTGGTGATCATTGGAGAAAAGAATGTCATGATGCACTACATAAACCAAAAGCAAATAGCTTATATTGAAAGCCAAAGTGAAAGTACACTCTCTTAAGAGAGAGGGAGCAGGCTGGAAAAGAGCAGCTACACTAAAAGAAAAGTGTTTGTGGTTTCATAAAATCTCACTAATTGAGGGGAAGATCAAGGCTAAGGGGTTGGCTTTTACTAAGAATTTGGTTAGTAATTCCTAGGATTGGGTTTCCTCTGATTTTCATACTTTGCATAGTTGGTGAAATTTTCCACCAACTATCATAGTGATATCAAGGGTGGAGAAATTTTAAAATCACAATGGAAATGATATTGTAATTAGCCAAAGTTCATGCAAGGTGATCTAGATAGCTGACAAGCTGGTTGAAGACCATTTTTGTCTGTGGTTATTGGACCCCTATAGTTAAACTTTAACATCTGCACCCACTCTGCAAATCCCTGCATCAGTCTCAGCCCTATCTTCTATTCTCTTACTCTAAGAGAATATATTTCATAATTGTAGATATGAACCCCGAATGTCTGAGAAGTAGAGGAGAGAAGGTAGTGTATATGATAATGAATAAGGACACAACAGTGGAAGCTTGTGAAAACTGCCTTCAAATTGCTACAATTTTTTCTTTATTTGGTAAGAATAGGGATCATCTGAGAGTAAAAACAAAGAGGAGGCATAGGAAGTTTAGAGGGAAGACTATGTATAACAGAGTTTTCTTACACAGAATAAATGATTTAGAAATCAGTTTGGTTTGGTAGGAGCGTCAAGGGCTATTTTAGTTAAGTGATTTAAAAAATTACATGCCACTAGTCAGCCTAATTTTAATTTCGCTAGTTATATTCTGCATTAGAATACAGGCTTGCAGTAGGCAGAGGGTTTAGGTTTCTTTATATAAGTAAAATGAAGTGGAAAAAAAGGGAAGGGAATGAGTATCTATTGAGATTAGTGAATATAATGATTAGCCTTGAGAGTTATGATGAATAAAGAGGAAAGTGAGAATGCAAAAGGATTGAACAATGGTGTGGCATCAATGTAGTGTTGGTCCAAGTGGAGTTAAAGAGTGTTAGAGGTTGGACATTGAAGCGAATGAGTTGGAAATACATGGACTGAGGGTTGGAGAGTAAGATATTTGAAATTGAGGTTACAGAAATGTTTCAATTAATGGTAATGACATTAACTAAGTGGATGCTGAGGATGAAAGACAAAATGATTGCGTGAGAGTAAATTAAGGAAGCGAGAAGCAAGAGCAATGAAGGAATAAATTACACTTTTCTGTGGGTTGTAATCATCCATATTGTGGAAGGAGATCCAGGCAAGGCACAGAAGAGATCCTATAGGAACATGTGATGGCAACAAAGAGAGAGAGCACATATTTAGTTTGATGACATGAGATTTAAACAAGGGGAAAGGACAATGACCTAGAAACAGCAATGAAGGGCTCCTGCTCCACCTCCAGAAACTGTGGATCAAGGAGTGTAAGAGAGAAAAGCCTCATTCCTTGAAACAGCTGCAAGTAAAATAACACCATCAGAAGTGAGCTTGATTTCATATAGCAGGGATGTGAAAAGAAATTTCACAGAACAGTTGAGCATTCTTTTTTTTGTTTTGCCAATCATTGACTGTGGTCTATAAGGTACACCAAAAGAGTTTTCAGGTGATGCAGCATTTCTTTGTGTTTTAATTTGATTTCTTAATTTACAATTGAAGTTAAATCATACTATGAATTGCCTACTCATGATTTTTACAAGCTATTCCATTTGAGTATTAGAATTTCCCTATTATTTGATACAAACTGCTTATATCTGTCAACTCCTCATCTGTTATTTGTGTTTCTAGTATGTTTCTAGTTTTCTGGTGAATTGTTTATATTTATATTTTATTAATGGTATATTTAAAGTTATAAAATAAAGCTTATTTGTATTTATTCAAATGCATCAAACATTTTGTTTATTTCACAGATTTTCCTACTTGAAAGCCAATGCCTATTGCATACAAATATGCAGACCAATAAATCTTACTCCAGGTTTGCAGTTATAAATTTATACAATTCATTTATAATCTTGTAAATCCGTGAGGTGGAAGAGACGTCAAGGATTAAAATTGATTTTCCATGTACTTAATATATGTCTCAAAATCATTGTTAAGTAACTTACTTCTTCTTTAGACTATGGTGTTTATTCATAGTAGCATAGTAGAATCATTTTCAGAATATTTATTTTGTTTAATCAATATGTCTGTCTATTCTTAAATCAGTATTACATTGTTCAGACATTCTTTCGTAGATGAAAATTTATGGACATGGAAAAGAATTTCAGATGTATCTTAATAAAAGGCTTTGAAACAGTATGCTAGTTATTTTTCCTGTGAAAGTATATGCGTTTCTATATACAGTAGATGTCTGTGAAGATACATGACAAACAGCTAACAATGATTTTCATTGTATGTTAGAATTAGAGATGTTTTAATTTTTGTTAAATAATATTTTCTCATCCTTCTACAAAACACATTTACTGAGATATTATATAAAATATATATAAGAACATATATTTGCATTTTAAAAGACTGGAAACAAGTGCCAAATAGTAACAACCAAATTTATGAAGAAGATCCCAAAGGCAATAACAGCAACAACAAAAATAAATAAATGGGACATGATCAAACTAAAAAGCTTCTGCACAGCCAAAGAAAGAGTCATGAAAGTAAGCAGACAACCTACGAAATGGGAGAACATTTTTGCATCCTACACATCTGATTAAGGGCTGATAACTAGAATATACTTAGAACTCACGAAAATCAGCAAGAAAAATTCAAACAATCCTATCAAAAAGTGGGCCAAGGACTTGAACAGAAACTTTTCTAAAGAAGACAGAAGAATGGCCAACAAACATATGAAAAAATGCTCAACATCTCTAATCATCAGGGAAATGCAAATCAAAACCACAATGAGATAGCACTTAACTCCAATGAGAATGGCCTTTATCAAAAAGTCCCCAAACAATAAATGCTAATGTGGATGCAGAGAGATAGGAACACTCTTACCCTGCTGGTGGGACTGCAAATTAGGTCAACCTCTTTGGAGGGCAGTGTGGAGATACCTTAAAGTGATACAAGTGGATATACCATTTGATCCAGCAATCCCATTACTGGGCATCTACCCAAAAGATCAAATGACACTTTACAAAAAAGACACCTGCACTCGAATGTTTATAGCAGCACAATTCATAATTGCAAGGCTGTGGAAACAGCCCAAGTACCCATCAATCCAAGAGTGGATTAATAAAATGTGGTATATTTATACCATGAAGTACTATTCAGCTCTAAGAAACAATGGTGATATAGCACATCTTGTATTTTCCTGGTTAGAGCTGAAACCCATACTACTAAGTGAAGTATCCCAAGAATGGAAAAACAAGCACCACATATACTCACCAGCAAACTGGTATTAACTGAGCAGCACCTAAGTGGACACATAGGAACTACAGTAATAGGGTATTGGGCAGGTGGGAGGGGGAGGGGGGCAGATGTATACATACATAATGAGTGAGATGTGCACCATCTGGGGGATACTCATGCTGGAGACTCAGACTTGTGAGGGGAGGAGGAGAAAGGGCTTTATTTGAAACCTTAAAATTTGTACCCCCATAATATGCTGAAATTTAAAAAATGTTAAAAAAAAAAAAAAAAAAGAAAAGAAAACACTTGGAAGAAACTCCCATCAGTTTCTCTGTGCCCCGGGCAAATCTCATTGTTTCAGTTTATGAAACTTGACATGTTCTACTTGAAAATGTCATTTTATTAGGCATTGTACAGTGCCTCCTATCTCCCATAAGCATGTTTTGTAGCTAAATCCTATTAATTTTTCAGTTCTCAGCTTAAATGTTATAACTTAATAAAAGCTTTCTGTCCCAAAGCCACTTCAGGTTTGCATACAGTGTACTTTTCCTTGTTAAATTCTGAGCAGAATTGCCATCATTAGACAAATGTCACTCTTTTCTCAGTGACTGTCAGTTCTACCAGTGGAGGAACTACATTTGTCTAGACTCTCAGATCCTTAATGCTAATATAGCAGGATGTCACAGCAATCAATACATGGCATGTTAAATGAATTAATGAAAAAGAGGGCGAGACTGTTTAGGCACAGGTCTGTGTTTCCTCCATCTCACTAGGTACGTAAACTTAACCAAGCCACTTAGCTTCTCTTGGTCTTAATTTCCTCATCTGAAAGAAAGTAATGAAGGAAGCAATCTTATTAATATCTTTTAAGGCTAAAGATATTAAAAGATAATATATGAAAGAAACTTAAATGCTACATATATAATAAACAAGCAATTGATTATCATATTATCGTTGGTTTTAAAAAGTTCCCAGAAATACATTCTTTTAAAACAAAAATGACTGCTATGGAGGATACAATAGAAAATCTAGAGGACATTCCTGAAAGAATGGCCAACCAACAAGGCATGGCGGGGAATGGGGGCATCAAGACAATATCAGCATATAAAATATCAAATTAAATTGTGAACTGTAGATAATAAAGTAGTTTGACTTTCTGCCACAATGTTTAGCAGCCAAAGAGTGAAAGTAAATATGTTTTAAATGGGAAGTGACAAATTGTGGGGATTCAGCACAGTGCAAACTATTGCAGCTTAAGCTGAGGTGGGGAGGCATTGGTAAAATTCAAGTGCAGTTTATGTGGAGAGAAAAGTGAGGCATCAAAGATCTGAGATTCACCCAAGTGAAGTAATATCAATTAAAGAATATGATGTCTTCTAATTTCATCCACAACAAATTATAAACCAGACTATTTCATAGGCCACCATTAAGATTTTATCTGGGCCAGTCATGATGGCTCACACCTGTAATCCTAGCACTCTGGGAGGCCAAGGTGGAAGGATTGCTTGGGGTCAGGAATTTGAGAACAGCCTGAGCAAGAGCGAGACACCATCTCTACTAAAAATACAAAAATTAGCTGGGTGTGGTGGCGAATGCCTGTAGTCCCAGCTACTCAGGAGGCTGAGGAAGGAGGATCACTTGGACCCAAGAATTTGCATTGCTGTGAGCTGAACTGATGCCATGGCACTCTAGCCTGGGTAACAGAGCAAGACTCAGTCTCCAAAAAAAGAAAAAAGAAAACAAAAATTATCTGAGAAGAAAAGAGTAGTAGGATAAGAAGTAAGAAAAGAAAAAAATAATGTTGTCAATAGAATTTTTATTATCTTCAACTTTAAAACTTCAAAGGTGCTTTTTATTATATACTGTTTTCATGAGTATATCTTAGTTAACCACTAATATTAATATATTGTCACCCTGTCCCCTCCTTCCACTCTAATATCTCATTGTAATAAACTAATACAAAGAAATTTCCAAAACATAAACTGAGATTATGGCCATTTCATAGATTGTTTAAATAAGCAAAAAAACATTAAAGGAGATACAGAATGATTTGAGTTTTATACACAATTTTCCATTTTAACTTTTCATTTTTCATTGTTTTAGATATTTGATCAATGCATATTTCATGTAAATAAAATACTGTTTTAAGTGAAAAAGAAGTCTTAGAAATATCTTTTATAAAGTATCAAGTATCAACTAAAGCTTTTTCCATAGCTTCTGAAAGTTAGAACTTTAGCAGTTGAGATATATCCAAGAAGTATTTTTGTTATTTTTATGTGATTTCTATGATCATTTTTGTTACTTCAATTATTGTAGGCATTATGAATATTATTTTTTTATCTTTTGTGAGATTATTAGATAAAACTTATATTAAAATAATTTACTTTCTATTATTTTGAATATATTTTTCTGATGATACAATATAATTAATTTTCACTTATCTTCACCTACAGATATATAAATTAAATATATTTAGCTGAAATTCAAATTTTAAAAAATTGTTTTAGCTTAAGTGAAGCAAATATTACTGACTTAATGTGCTTCTGACTAGTTTTTGTTTGATCTCTAGAGAGTCTGACCTCTTTTTGAATGTTATAATAATTAGTGGTAACTAGTAATATTTAAACAAATATTAATATTAAAAATTCATATATATTATATCCTATAAAATGAGAGTTACTGTCAATATTTTCCTTGGTAAATATGATAATATAAAATCTAAAAAGCTCTAATTGGTAAACTTTTGACAAAATCATGAGTATTAATCCAGTCATACTTAGTAGAGTCATAAATGTTAAGGAGCAGAAACATATAAACTATTCAGGATATTCAGTTTTTGCATGTCTTCTCTACATGAAATCATCTTTTAAGTGCAAAAATATTTTAAAGTTATTCTTTAGTGGAATATTTTTAAAAATTAAAAACAAAGAAATACAATCATGGGATTACAATTTGGGTTTTAGAGGTTATGTAACTCACCTCTCTGTTTTAACAGAGAAGAAACAAACTGATACAAAGAAATTGAATGATTTTCAAATATTAGGTTTCTTTCTTGCCTTATTTAAAAAAAATTCCTATAATTATGTTTTTTCCTGTTCTTCCTTTCATTTCCTTGCACTACCTCCTTTTAGTCTTATGTTCCTTACTTCTTCAAATACTTTGAAACACCTTATTTTTTTGTCAGGTAGCATTGGGATAAACAAAAAGAAATAAGATATAGTAAAATACTTCTGTAAAATATTTGGCAATATTTTCCAAAATTATAAGTGCAAATCATCATTTGATCTATTAATATCATTTCTGATAATATACTGCCAATATAATCACAAAAATATCTATACAACAATAATTATTGAAGTTTGCTGTTTGACAAAAGTCTGGTATGATATATTAAAAATGCCCACAGGTTCTTTCACACTCCTCCTATTGAAAATTAAAAACTTCTCTACCTCTCCTTGGATCTGGGCCGGCCTGTGACTATTCTGAAAAAAATTATGGTGGAAATGATGCTGTGCCATTTGAGGCATGACCTTTAAGAGGACTGGAAACATCCACCTTGGTATCATGTGTTCTGAGTTGTTTTATAAGAAAATCAAATATCATGCTGGAGGTACCATATGGAGAGGACTTGAGACCACTTGGAGAAAGGCCAACTGAGCTCAGCCTCCAGCTGTCTCCAGCAAGGCCCCAGATATGGGAAGGCATCCATCTTACATCACCCAGCCCAGATTGGCTATCATCTAAATATTACTCAGTGAACTCAGTTTATACGATATGGACCAGAAAAATCACCCAGTTGAATCCTGTGCATGTTCCTTATTCACAAAAAAATATAGAGATGATCAAATGGTAGTTATTTTAACCAGTAAGTTTTTGGGTAGTATATTTTGCAGTAATAGATAACTAGAAAGCCTGAACACAATTTGTGTACAATAAAACAATAAGTAACTATAAATAGAATCAGCTTTTATTACTCAATATGGAATAATCTCTGAGATAAATTAAGTGTAAGACTGTGTTGAAAACTATTATCTCTATTATGAAACAAATTTAGTACAAAAGTGAATCACAAAATGTTATACTATGTTTCTGTTTAAAATATTGTCTTTTATCTAGTTATATGTTACAGCCATATTATTAAAGGGATTAAATATCTGGAAAAATATCTCTAAAACTGATAACAGAGCTCAACTTTGGGAGAAATACAAAAGGAATTATAGGTGTCTAGGTTGAAAAAAGACATATATATGTACTATAGAACATATAGTATTGAACTTTTTGCTATCTCATATTATATGTTTAGTAGAAATCAGTAGGAAGAAAGAAAACAAAACAAAGATGATGGTAGTATGGTTTTGACTTTCCTTAGTTTTACACTGCTTATACCTAGTATTCTATAGTCTAAGAATTTTAGTATGTGTCCGTGTTAGGATGTCTTTTTGAATATTAGAATGATCAGTAGGTTAATATTGAGCGACTTAGCAAAACATTTCATAAGATTCAACTGGAATTCGAGGCTAAATTCCTTGCTGAGCAAATCTGGCCTCAAAAGAAATGTACAAATTCAGAACATCAGGTTTGCATTTCTAATCATCCTCCATACCCCAATACAGCATGTATAATGAAAGATGATTACACAGTAACTGGTAACACAGCTGGGAGGTGTTCTCTGAATAAGATTTTTGTTCTCTTTTCATTTGAAAACAGCTTTTATTTCCATGACATCTTGCATAGAGCAGATGGTCTCAAAAGTTAAATTTGACCATGAATACTACATTAGCTGTCATGTAACTAGAGAAGGAAGATTATAAACATGAAAAACTTCTTTTTAAAATGTTTCATTCATTTTACTTTTATATTATATGTGTATGTTTTCATTTGGTGAAGAAAGTATTTAGCAAATATAGTTTATGTGTTTTATAACTCAATATTGCTTCATTTTATTTCTGACCATTCAAATTCAAACAAGTATGCATCTCAAGAGCTATTAATATGCAAGAGTGTATTACAATCATATCAACAGCACAAAAGAAAAGAAAAAGTTTTTCTTATTGTTTTCCAACAAGAGGATCAATATAAGCAGATGTTCTGTTCTTGAGTTGCCAAGAATATCAGCACTTTTGTAGAAGGTACACACAGAGTTGAAATATCCTCCAGTCATTGAAAAAATAGATCTCTGCATGGCAGAGAGCAGTGAAAAGTCAACATTTTAAAGTGGTACTGCCACCTAAAACTATCTAAGACTCATAATTTTTTTCGTTTAGTCCATAGAATGTGTGCCAGCTCTTTAGCATTGAGAGATAATATTCTGGCTTCCACTAACTAACATTATTTTCTGGGTGTGAGAAAAAATAATATAGGGAGAAAATGAGTATCATAGGGACACAGTATTGAACAAGTGGGAAAAATTTAGAAAATTTCAAAATAAAGCAGAGAGAACTTCAGGAAATTATATAGTGGATCTAAAAATCCACACTATTATTTTTCCTAGACAGTTAGGATACATCAGTACATGTTTCTCTGTCACCATCTTTACCCATTGCTCCTTCTATAGCTTGATACTATCAGTACTCCAGAGGAGTATAATATTCAGGAGGAGTATAATATTCAGGAGGAGTATAATATAGGAGTAACAGCATAGAATCCAAAGCGAGACACCTGGCTTCTGTGCTCTACAACTTCTTATCTGAGTGTCCTCTGACAAGTTATTTAGCCTCTCTCTGCCACAGCTTTGTATGTTTTATACTGGAAAAATAATAGTATCTTTATCATAGTGTAAAATAAAATAAAATGGAGTCCAGGCTTGAAGAATACCTGAGCAAAGTTAATTAGGCTTCATAAGTGACTTTAAACTTACTTTATTTGCAAACATAAGCAAAACTTAACTTGGCACAATTGTATAAATGTCTGTATTGAAGAAAAAAAAATTGTAAGCATAACTAATGAAAAGTTCCTAACTAACTTGTTGTTATATAAAGAGGGACTTTCGCAGTGAAATAGATTATATAAGACAGTTGTATAACTGTAATCAATCAAAAAATTGTTTTGCTTTGCTCTTGCATTTATTCTATAAAAGTCTGTTCCTTATGCTTCTTCAACAAAGCCCTGAGCTGCTTGGTGTTTGGTGGTTCCTCCTTCATGACCCAGAGAAACTCAGAACCAAAAATAAAGAACCAAAAATAAATTTTGGTTAAAGAACCAAAAATAAATTTTAAAACATGTTATTGTGCCTCAGTTTATCTTTTAACAACAGAAATCATTCAAAGATTAAAACAGAGGATACTCACAAAAACTTTAGAACTATTAATATTTATAGTAAGCACTCTAACAGTGTTAACCACTATTCACAGTTACTAGTGAGGGAGAAATAAAGAGATTCACTGCTGCACATCTGTATTTGTTTTATCTAGTTTCATGCAGTGTTACTCAACACTTTCAATATGAGAATAAGTGTAATAATAAATTTCAGGTAACACCTCCACATAATACAATATCCTGTCAAATTCTCACTTAACCATAGAGCTTTAACTAACATTGAATTGGTTAATTTTTTAAATGTGCTATTTTTATCAAAGAGCTGTACACGGATAATCATTTATGCCTTGCATCTTAATTAGGAAATCCCATTCATTCATTTATTAACTTATTGAGTCAAAACCTCTATAGTGAATGTACACCACTTTGCAGAAATTATGCAGTGCTCTTTGGATACAAAAATGCCAAAATGGCCACTATTTGACTGCACTCATTGTCTATCAGAGGAAAGAGAAGATCAAAAAACTAAATGTAATGCAATATGATAAGTGTTTTTCTTGTATTATGACCAAAGTGACAGCAGAGTATCGAATAGGGAACATTTAAATATACAATAAATGGGAAAGGAGTAGCACAGTGTGGACAAGTCACTACAGAGGCCAGGAAGTTAAAGGAAAGGGAAAGGGCACAACTGAATGCAATGTAAAGGCCCCTGGAGGAATAGGAAGTGTGAGCAGAAAAAGAAATTGGCATCTTAAATCCTCCAGTAAAGTGTCTGAAATGCTATGTTAAAGTATTTCACCATTATTGGTATGTCAAGGAAAGTGTTACAAAAGACTGCCAAACAAAGGAATTAATAAGTTTTAGGGTTAAAATGAACATCCTTTGAATTCATAATTTCTTAATAATTAGAGTGTTTATTCAGTAAACGGATATAAATTAAAACAACACCTATATTCTGATTATTTAAAATAACTAAGGTACTGGTAAAAACTGTGCTCTCTATATCTGCAGTCCTCAACTCAGGGCTGCAGACCAAGACCAGAACTAGTCCATGGCCTGTTGAGAACCAGGTGGCACAGGAGAAGGTAAGCACAGGCAAGTGAAAGAGGTTTCATCTATATTTACAGCTGGTCACCATCATTTGCATCACTGCTTGAGCTCTGCCTCCTGTCAGATCAGCGGGAACATTAGGTTCTCATAGGAGCATTAACCCTACTGTAAACTGCTCATGTGAGGGATCTAGGTTGTGGGTCCTTCATGAGAATCTAATGCCTAATGCCTGATAATCTGAGGTGGAGCTGATGCAGTGATGCTAGCACTGGGAAGTGGATGCTAATACAGATTATCATTAGCAGAGAGGTTTGACTGCACAGAGACCATAATAAATCAATTGATTGCAGACTCATATCAAAATCCTATCAGCGAGTGGCAACTGACAATGTAATAATAGAAATAAAATATACAATTAATGTAATACCCTTGAATCATCCCCAAAACATCCTTCACTACCCCATCCATGAAAAATTGTCTTCCATGAAACTGGTCCCTGGTACCAAAAAAACTGGAGACTGTTGCTCTATATGATTAAAATATGGTCTAAAATTGCTTTAAATCTTTACTGCAAAATACAACACAAAAAAGCATCTAATTAATAAAATAACTTCTTTAGGTTTCAAGAAGTTTCTATGAATGCTTTAAGAACTGAACAAGAATAAGAATGAAGGTTGAAAAGTTAACTTTCTTCTGAAATTTATGAATTCACAAAGAATCTTAATTACTTCCTAATCTAGCCTTATATCTTCTTTACTTTAGTATCTATATTTAAGACGATAGATGAAGTAAAATATTATTTCTGTTTATGAAAATGATACACTAAAAGATACGTAAAATAAAATCATATTCTGCTACATAATTGCTTTTCAAAGCTATACCATGTAGCATAACTCAGTTCTGCAGCTTTGACCTTGTGCAATGTCAAGATCTCGATTAAGGCTACATCTGAAATAGAGTCACGTCTCCAAGATGGAATTTCTCTACTGTCCATGCTTCCTTTTTGTATCGTGTGGTGAACCTGGGCAAAAAGTACATTGGAATTATTTAGTTTATTTTTGTAAAAAGTATCTGCATACATAATTACTTCAAAATAAAATGTTGAAAACTTTAACAAAGAATATAGAAACATTCATTCAAACATTACTTACATTTATGCTCAAATCCAAAGCTGATAGTCATTAACTGAAAACTTCCTGTAAGAATATATTTCAAAGACCCAGAAACTAGATAACTGTAATAAAATAATGACGGCTATAACAATAAATAAGCATTTCACTCTTCATTTATTTATTTGTTAAATAATATAATGTCTAAAGCTACTGTTAACAAAGCTATTGAATTCAATTATATTAATCATATAAAATTAGATCACATTTAAAGAGAGTTAAAGAAAATCTAAATTCACTAATATAGCACAAGAAGTAAGGAAAATATAAACTCAGATATAAAAATATTTATGCATATATAAATATTTAAGCCTGTATATATTGAGTATATGTCACAAATTAAAAATGCACATTAATTTCCATAACAAATGTACAGTTAACATTAATATTTTAATAAATGATATAACTATAATATACATTTAATAAAATATTTGATATAGTGTAAGACTAATTTCAGAATTTAGAAAAGTATTTGAGTTTCTGATCAAAATAATAAGTTGACATTTTCCCCATAAGTATTAAAGCTATATTATTTAAAAAATTATCTCAGTACTAATAATATACACCATAAAGGTCAAAAGAGTTTGTGTCTCCCAACTGATAGGATTACTCAGGTAAAATAATTAGCTAGAGAACAACATCGAACATTTGATAGAGATTTTGTCTTTCCATTCAGCTAATTATATATCTGTGCATTAGTGACATCAATTGTTCAAAAGAACATTTGAATTTGACCAGTTCTCATTTATTTATATGCTGATGACCACCACAGAAACAGAATGGTATAATCAATGGGGATATTTCAACTAGAAGACATCCTTGGAAATTCACACACCCCTAATAATAGAGAAAAAAAATGCTGGATTTGTTTGTAATCAACACTTATAATTAATATAATTGGGCATTTAAAGTGGTATGTTAATAGCTTTGGCACTAATTAACTTGTGATTAGTTTCAATAAATACTGCAGAATCAAGAAAATAAGATTATGATTATGTTTAGAGGTTAATTCTAGTTTTTCTCTGTACTATGTAAGAGACAAATATTAAAAATGTTCCTCATTTCAAAAGTTAATTAGTATTAAGAAATATAACACACATATCCATACTCTTACAGAGACTTTTTCTAATCATATATTGTTTCTGACCAAAATTTAGACATTTCTTTTCCTTGTTCTTGAATAGCAAATTGATTCTTAAAAATTCCCTGAAAATACATTTTAGTCATTATTACATTTTTCTGTTTCATATACTCAGAGAAGAACAGTAATCATTAAGGCTTCGTTTGATTTGGTTTTCTGTTATGTCAGGTAAAAAAAATATTTTACAGCACAGCTATAAAGTGTGTCAATATGATTAAAATAGCAGTAGCGTGTTTTTTTTTATTTTTATTTTTTTTGCTATAAATAGTGTTCTGTAGCAGCTCAGGAGTTCTGCAAATGATATTTACCTTACTAAAGTAATAAAAAGAATAATCATGTGGAGGAAATTTACATGTCATAAGAAAAAATGGTAAATTCTAAATTAAGTTAGTGTTGAAAGTTTCTATTTTCTTTTTTCCCATTAAAAGAGTATTTGATATAACACAGGTTGCTAAGAGTATTCAAAAAATGCCTCTGTGCTTACTTAGCTGCCTCAGCACTTTAGTACTAAAGTTAAAAATAAGAAGTAATAAAAACCAAATGAGATTGTTCAGTAGGTGCAGCTGGTCACTATTATGGAACCACAACATGAGCAGGATTATTCATACAATATTTCTGACAATGAGTAGTTTTCTTGCAAGTGTCCCAACTACTGAATATCTGATAATGTGCTGATCCTGTAAGTCAGACAGGCTTAGTATTATACATATCAGTGCGAGCAATGTTTTCAGGTTATTAAGAGGTATTAAATAGATTGAAACCTACTTTACTAAAAACAAACAAACAAACAAACAAACAGGTCATAGGGGGCTTTAGAATCTTTGATTACTTGCTGATAATGGTTCATTTCTGCAATGAAGAAAATTTCACTTACAATGGTGATTCCACCTACACTGAGGCAAGAATTACATTTAATTGGAAATCATTTTCTCTGAAATTATTTCTAACCTTAGGTCAACAGTTTTATATACTGTACTTGCTGGAGGGAATATCTTAGTTGCCTGATTAGATTATATTGCATAGATACACCTTAGAAGTCACTGAACACTTAACCCTCTTGTGTTTAAATTATTTTGCAGAATAATAGACTATAAATAAATATAGCTGTTCTTATGCTATAAAAGAAAACTAGCAAACTGAGCATATTTTTCTGCATATAAATTCAAAACAAAAGCAATCTAAGTCAAGATTTCCTCAAAATTTTTGTATACCATATTTGTTTAAAAATGACATTTTGGGTAAGTTCTTTGTTATTTTCTTCCTCAGTGTTTCATAGTTTCCCCTGTAGAGGTCTTTTACCTCCTTAATTAAATATATTACTGGGTATTTTATTTTCTTTGTTGCTATTGTGAAGGATATTTAGTCTTTGATTTGGTTCTCAGTTTGACTGTTATTGGCGTAAAGGAACGCTCCTGATTTCTGTACATTGATTTTGTAACCCGAGGCTTTGCTGAATATTTTTTATCAATTCCAGTAGTCGTGGCAGAATCTTTGGGGTTTTCTAGACATAAGATCATATTGTCAGCAAAGAGCTATAGTTTGATTTCTTCTGCCCCCATTTGGACATACTTTCCGTCTATTGTCTGATTGGTCTGGTTAGGACTCCCAGCACTATGTTGAATAGAAGCAGTAATACCATGCTCATGGGTTGGCAGAATCAACATTGTTAAAATGTCCATACTACCCAAAGTGATCTGCAGATTCAATGCAATCCTTATCAAAATAACAACATCATTTTTTGAATATCTAGAAAAATAATTCTACACTTTATATAGAACCAGAGAAGACCCCGTATAGCAAAAGCAATCTTAAGCAAACAGTATAAATTGGGAGACATCAATTTACCCGACTTCAAGATATACTACAAGGCTCTAGTAACTAAAACAGTGTGGCATTGGCACAGAGAGACATAGACCAATAGAACAGAACTGAAAATCCAGATATAAAATGATCCTCATATAGCCATCTAATATTTGACAAAGCAGGCAAAAACACACACTGAGGAAAAGAATCCTTATTCAATAAATGGTGCTGGGAAAACTGGATAGCACATATAGAAGACTGAAACAGGATCTGCACCTCTCACCTCTCACAAAAATCAACTCACAATGGATAATAGACATAAATCTAAGGCGTGAAACTATAAGAATTCTAGAAGAAAATGTGGGAAAAACTCTTATAGACATTGGCCTAGGCAATGAATTTATGACCCCAAAACCAATCAAAGCAACAACAAAAATAAATAAATGGGACCTAATCAAATTAAAAGGCTTCTGTACAGCCAAGGAAACCAACATGAGAGCAAACATACAACTTACAGAATTGGAGAAAATATTCACATACTACACATCTGATAAAGGGCTGATACCTAGAATCTATATAGAACTCAGGAAAATTAACAAGAAAAAAACAAAGAATCCTATCAAAAAGTAGGCAAAGGACATGAACAGAAACTTTTGAAAAGAAGATAGACTAATGGCCAACAAACATGAAAAAATTCTAAACATCTCTAATCATCAGGGAAATGTAAATTAAAACCACAATGAGATATCACTTATCTACAGTGAGAATGGCCTTTATCAAAAAGTCTCAAAACAGTAAATGTTGTCATGAATGCGCAGAGACAGGAACACTTCTACACTGCTGGTGGAACTGCAAACTAGTGCAACCTCTGTAGAAAGCAGTATGGAGAAACCTCAAAGAGCTATTAGTAGAAGTACCATTTGATCCAGCAATCCCATTACTGGACATCTACCTGAAAGAATAAAAGACATTCTATAAAAAATACATCTAAACTTGAATGTTTATAGCAGTACAATTCACAATTGCAAAGATTTGGAAACGACCCAAGTGCCCATCAATACATGAGTGGATTAATAAAATGTGGTATATGTATGGCATGGAGTACTACTCAGCTCTAAGAAACAATGGTGATATAGCACCTCTTGTATTTTCCTGGATAGAGCAGGAGCCCATTCTACTAAGTGAAGTATCCTAGGAATGGAAAAATAAGCACCACGTGTACTCACTAGCAAATTGGTTTCACTGATCAACACCTAAGTGGACATATAGGAATAACATTTATCAGGCTTCGGGCAGATAGGAGGGGGGAGGAGGAGATGGGTATATACATACATAATGAATGCGATACACACCATCTGTGGGATGGACACGCTCTGATTCTGGGGGGAAGGGCGGGAAAGGCAACACACATAACCTATACATTTGTACCCCCATAATATGCTGAATATAAATAAATAAACCTGCCACATCGGTAAAAAAAAAAACAAACCAAAAAATAATGAGATATCACTTAACTCGAGTGAGAATGGCCTTTATTACAGTGAAAAAACACCAGTTAATATCAGCCAAGGAAAGAGACACATGGACAGACTTCAGAAGGTTCCCAATATGGAGCTGCCAGTTATACTCTCACCATGGAGTCAAAGATGGCATTAACTTCTTCCTAAACTGTATGCCACATATATGTGTAATTTTAGCAATCAGAAAGACTCATCCAAGGAATGTTGTCCAGAGGCTTTATTTGGCTCCATCACATAGACATGGTCAACTACCTATATGTTTGATCTTACTCTCCGGGCCCTCCAGTAGGTCAATGGTTACCACAAGACCCAAAGTTCCTACCATAAGTCAAATTGTTCAATTACATGGTATATCCCAAGGTCCCCAATCAAAAAAACACTTATCGAGCAGGACATTCCATGGCATTAGTGATTCTTCCCAGGAACTGAGGGAAAAGTCCAGACTTCTCTTTGGGCAAAGTTAAATTCTTTACTACAGAGTATTTTGATAAATAACACTCCTATAAAAGGTCTAGACATATGCAGAGTCAGTCTTTGATTTGCAAATAAATTTAAGACCAATGATACTAATAGCGTGTTTTCATAATTGAAATGATGAATAAGACTTTTATATGAAATTGAGACTATTAATATAATTCAACTATTGGGACTTAGACAATCTTCACCAACCTAAGTTTCAAGTACTTATTTTAGTAATTGACTACTCAGAAATAAGTTTATAAACCAATAAATTACAATTTGTTCCAGCAAATTCTTAAGAAACAGTTTATTCAGACAAACAGTTTGTTCTTCTGAGCAACAATTGTTCTTTTGGGCAATAAATTTCTATACATTTAAGAAAACTACTTAGTTATCAAAACATAGATTATTCATGAATATGCTTTTCTTACTGTGTTCATCAATCTTAAACTTATAATATAAACAAATTATTCATTTGAAAGACACCTTACAATAAAAAAGAGCAAAATCTCAAACATACATTGATATGCATTTTGATTTGAATGAGAATACTTGCAAAGAGATTCATATTACAAAATTATTTTCTCAAAAGTTTCTGTCACCAGGGCAAATTATTAAAAATGTGAAAAACATAAATCCGTCTCTCTTTTAGGTTCCCCAAACAATAAATTGAACCTATGGCTTTTATCCTACTGTATCTCTTTCTTTGTTCTACACACTTCATCACTGTCTTCCTCTACCCTTCCACCTGACAAACCCTGCTGACAGCCCAGGAACTTTTAATGCTCGATTGCCTGTTAAAGTTAAGCCGTAATTAGAACAAAGCATGCCCATTACAACTTATTTTAAGCCATTGTCTTAGTGAATGAGAGCTATTGTTAAAGAGGTTCAAAAACCTAGAAATATGGACAGAAATTTATAGAATGAATTAGAATATTTCTAGGAAAGTAACCTAGGAAACTCAAATGCAAATAAAAATGGCAAATGCTGAGTAGAAAGATCCTCAGATTGATTTAAGAGACCTCACTTGCATAGAAAATTAAAGTGGCATACAAAAGCTAGATATTACCTTTGGATCCTCTTTGTTGTGAAATAGATTATAATTTAATAATGTCCTGTAAAGAAAAAGATAATTCTGTAGAAGCTCCCAGGAACTGGTTCTTGTACACTTTTATGTAACAATCATGTATAAATCCTGAAACAGATGTGCCCAATCTTTTTCTTCATGGTCTGTGATCAGCCTTAAGCCAGAAATAGAAAATTTTAAAAGGCTGCAAAATCTTGGATGGAAAGTAATCCTGCTGCTAGATATCCAAATATTTTATGAGCATTTTGAAAGAGTCTTAGAACAAAACAGAATATGATCAGTAAGGACTGAGGGTGACATCCTTACAAACAAAACAGATAGCTGCTTTCATCCAGGTATTAAACACCAGGGAAGAGAGCTTTTTGAGAAAGACACCAACAGAACTACAAGCAGAAAAACAAGTTTGGGTAAAATTGTCCTATATGTTTACTGAGAACCTGAAGGAGAAATAAAATTTGGCAGCTGATCAACGAAGTTGCTCTGAGTGAGAACAAAGTGCTCAGTTTTGTATTTTATCCTTAAATACCCACAATGAAATTTGTCTAAATATAATATTAAATGACAACTCTACAGATGTTTGATAGATATCGGCATGGAATATCAACATTAAACTACAGACATTCTTACACAAACTCTGCCTCAGGGTCTGTTTTTTTTTTTCTTTCTTTTTTTTTTAATTATTTTTTTTTATTTTGGCATATTATGGGGGTACAGATTTTAAGGTTTCAATAAATAAACCACAGATACTCTCTGAGCCTCGGCCTGTAACCTTTATACTTGGTGTTACTTTGCAACAAAAGAGTAAATATCCACTTTTTCTTTTTGTATTGTACCAGGACAGTTATGTCTCAGGAGTTACTGAAGTACTCTCCCAGTTTTCACAAGCTCTTAGCAGGACTTTGAGGACTCTTAGAGTTTCCTAAAACTCTATTCTTATCCAAATATGTAAATTACCTTTTGCTGTGTTGTCAATGTGAGATGAGTTCTAAGCCTGAGTATAACTATCAGCTATTTTAGCTCAGAAAGAATACAAAATGTATAAATTCATGTTTAATATTATAAAAAGAAATAAATCCTCTAGGACATGATTTATATCTAAGAAGCAAATTCTTATAATACTTGTTTTCCAATTTCTATTTCTATCCAATTCTCCTTTTACTATCAAAAGAAGAGAAAACTTCTCAATGCTCTAGCATCTTTTTGACAATATTCTATATTCCAAGTATGTTTTTCAAAACTATATTTCCTAGCAAATCCCAATTTAGTCATGTATTTTGAGTTTCATATTTTACAGCAGGAACAGGAAAATATCAGGCAGGATATAGCACAACAGATCTAAATGCACCCCTAGAATATATCCTGTCACGAGACACAAACACTGTTCAGATTGTAGAACTCAAATCATTCACTGAAGCTTGCCCAATATTTAGACAGGAGAGAGCTAATATATTTATTGACAGCAGCAAAGGTTTAGGAGGAGTCCATAATTTGGCATGTTATAGAAACCATGGGGTTTCTTGATCTCAGCAGAATCCTCATTAAGAATGATCAAAAGATTTGCTAGTACACCCTCTGTGGAAAGCCATATGGTGATACCTCAAAGAGCTACAAGTAGAACTACCATTTGATCTAGGAATCTCACTACTGGCATCTATCCAAAGGAACAAAAGACATTCTATAAGAAAGACATCTGCACTCGAATGTTTATAGCAGTACAACTCACAATTGCAAAGATGCAGAAACAACCCAAATGCCAAATCTACATTAGTAGATTAATAAAATGTGGTATATGTATACCATGGAGCTCTATTCAGCCACAAAAAACAATGGTAATCTAGCACCTCTTGTATTATCCTGCAGAGAGCTGGAGCCCATTCTACTAAGTGAAGTATCACGAGAATGTAAAAACAAGCATCACGTGTACTCATTATCAAATGGGTATCAAGTGGATCAACACTTAAGTGCACGTATAGTAGTAACATTTATTGGGGGTTGGACAGACGGGAGGGGGAGGAGGAATGGGTATATTCACACCTCATAGGTGCGGTGTCCACCGTGTGGGGGATGGACACACTTGAAGCTCTGACTTGGGTGAGGCAAAGGCAGTATATATAACCTAAACATTTGTATCCCTGTAATATGCTGAAATAAAAACAAACAAATAAATAAATAACAATAAAAAAGAAGAATGATCAAAAGATTGATGATATTTAAATGTTGTGTTGCCTATATCTCTATAAAGGTAAAGGCTCATAGAAAAAGGAATAATAGAGAAGAAATGCCTTTGCTCATCATTATATCAGATAGGCGGCATTCACTGAGACCTTGTATTGTAGTACTCCAAAGTGTTTATTTGGAGAGTTTCAGAAAGCCCACTAAGGAATGTCAGTAATTTTCTCCAGAATGTGAAAAGCGATATTCAGAAAATACAATTGTAATCGCTGATGATCTCTGGCACTTTTAGGCCAACATTTGATAACACCAGATGGCATCAAATGTAACCTTGCAAAACATTTACAATGAATTAACCACAACAGACAAAACAAATTGCCAGTACACTCCATCAACATCAGTGGCCAAACTAATAAAATTGCTTAGGATCTCTGGTGAATGTCTCATATACCACCAAGATAGTCTTGGCAAAATTGTAGAATTATAACATGGAAAGATCCTTAGCTTCAGGATTCTTTTAAATACCTCTAAATAGATTTCATGTAACTACCACTGGGATGAATTTTGAATAAATCCTTATTATCATTTCCTTATACAATAGATTAATTGAAACTTTACCTTCCTAGACAGCAATGGCCATGTGGTAGCAAAAGTATTGTTAGATTTCGAGTTCTCTACCTGAGATTGAAGAACTCAAAATCTAACTATGTTTAGTTCATTACTCTAATGGCAAGGGCAACCATTTTGTTGAGGCAATGAGGTAATTGTTTGCTTTGAAAAGAGTTTTGCATAGTCTCACCATTTATAAAGACATTTTTATTACTTCTTCACTGTGATTTTTCAGAAAAAAGCAGAGAAAATAAATAGCATTTTAAAATTCATACTGTCAAACAATCTGATACAATTGGGCTTTCTTAGCCAATCATGTTCCCATTGACCCTTAGGATCTGTAATAAACATTAGCCCTCATAATAAATTTAACTAGTGTCATTCTATAACATTCAGCATTTTCCCCAAATTTGGACTACACATTAATTCAAGATGATATCAAAAATATTGAAATGACTCATAAAATATACCCAGCCATACTACATCAAAGTATAACCTACCTTCCCTCCAGGCCCTTCCAAGTAGACTTTCGATGTACAAAAACCTGAGCACTTCATCTTTTGGAAAAAGAAAAAGTTTCTTGGAATCACATAAGAAAATATTTCATCATACGTTTTTAACCACTGGCATAGCAATTATTCATCAGGAAGTAGGGCCCTAGATTCATGATTATGAACTGAGAAGACATACAAGTTTTTATTTATCATTATCTATGTTTTCATCCCAAAAAGAGATATAAAAGCATAGATTCTGAAAAGTCCTCTTTAAACAGAAGACATTGGAAGAAAGACAGATATCCTAAAGTCATAAAGCTACGTTGATGAGAGTGTGAGATGCAAAACTTCTACTTAAGGAACTGGGTCAAGAAATTGTCTTTTTGGTTGTTTCTTTCTGTATCATTTTTGTGTGTGTGTGTTTTGTTTTGATTTGGTTTTGTGTTGTTTTGTTGTTTAGTGAAGTCATCCCACTCTGCCTTCTTTATGTATATCTACTTTGTTACTTAAATGGGGAACATCTTTCTTTCATGTTAATCTTTTATCCTATTCCTATAGAGGCCATTGGTTATTTTATGATATGATCTAATGATGGTTAGTTAACTAATAGATAGTTAACTAACTATTGATAGTTAGTTAAAAATGGTCCATTTAATATTGAAATACTCAGGAAAATACTGGTTTTAATAGTGATTCCTGGATATGCTTTCATTTCTCTTTGAAGGCTTCTATTAGTCTCTATACTATCATCAAAAAGGTCAAAATACTCTTTCTGAGAAAAAACATGGAAAATAACTTTAATGACTTTCAGAAAGTCAAATGTTATAGATATGATGAAAGCAGGCTTTATGTATTTGGTGGAGAGAAAAATTTTCATGTACCTCCTAGGGTTGGAGGATGGGGTATGTGGGTAGATACCACATCCATTTTGAAACATGAAAAGGAAACAAAAGCACAAGTTACTAAACAATCCAACTGCAAAATTTTGGCAAGAAAATTATCAAAGTGTAGCTTCTAATTTGTAATACTACATGTGTGAAACTAAGCTATATTCAGTTTCTCAGCAAAATATTCAGGAACATATTGCCTTAAGTACTGACCCAGGTCTAGGGCATACATGATACCTTGGAGTGTTGCTTCAGGTTTACCTCACAGAGCCTCTTTTGGGATCCTCAACAGATCTTCATCACCAAGGCATGTAAATGGAGACATGTAAACAATTAATTGTAGGAAAAATGACATTCTAGATCAAGAAGCAGCTGACAAATATGTGTTTAATTTGTTAAACCTGTTTGTTAATACAAATGAAGAATTTTTAACAGCCATTTTCTGCTTCAATGCCACCTCAATTCAAGCTATGAAGGAAGTTCAAAAAGTTAGGAAGATTATCGATCCATGTCATAGCACAAAGAATTTCCCAGGCATGGACAATTCCACCAAGACTATAATTGTCTTACTGAGTAGAACAGTAAGCCTAAAATAGACAAATAACTAAATATAATACAGCCATCATATATCTTTGTTCAGTCTCTCAAGAAAGTCATTGTGCTGAATTTGGTAAAGATATGTTGCACATATCTTTCTGGAGACCTTTCTAAAAACTAAAATTGCCAAATAAAATTTAGATAGAAATATTGAAACTAGAAAAATAAATGAATTCTCAAAGGAATAGTGCCAAAGCAGGAAATTTCTTCTAGCTTGCCTTAGAGATAGGTTCACAGATGCAGTTTATGAAATGAGGTGACTTGTTGGGGTAGGTACTTTAGTTCTTAATAATTGTTTTGTTAATGTGTATGCTCATTACCATGAACAAGTGTATTATTTTAAGAATCTAAAATTTTGTGACACAGCTGTTGTTTTGCCAAGTGACTCCATAAATAACTATACAACAATGGGAAAACCTCATGCTCGTATAGGCTGAAATGGCTACAAGTCAGAACTTGGTAAGTACCCCGTTTCCCCGAAAATAAGAGAGGGTCTTATATTTATTTTTCCTCAAGAAGACATCTGAGGGCTTATTTTCAGGGGATGTGTTATTTTTTTTTTAAGTACGGTACAACAATTTACATTTATTCAAATATAGTTAAGTCATCTTTTTTTGGAACATCATCATAACTCTCTAAACCCCGAATTTCATCCTGAATTTCTTGCTACTCTATTGCCTTTAGAACCATTGGCCTCAATCTCTCATGTCGAGCAACAGAGCACTCATGGGGCAGATGAGAAAGGCGCCACAATGAAATGCATGGGTTGTGCAGATACTCTGCGTGGCCACGCCCATCACTAGGTCTCATTTTCCGGGTAGGGCTTATATTGTGCAAATGCTTAGAAATCCTGCTAGGGCTTATTTTATGGGTGGTTCTTATTTTCAGGAAAACACAGTAATTCCAACACCTGAAACCTCAATACATACCTAGATTGATCACGCCTCCAAACAGGAATGGTTTATATTTTAGGTCTAAGCATAAAATAACGTATAGGTCTGTTTCTGGACTATTATGTTTTATTTTTTTCTACTGATACATGTTCACACTAATAGCACACTTAATAAAAAATGACTATACCTTGACACTATAGTCTATTACATGATTTTTTATTGATTAGTATTTCAAGGTATTCATTTTTAAAATCTTTTCAAAAGATCATATTTGGCTTTCTTAATTTTTTTGTTTAACTTTCCGTAACTTTTCTTATTGTCACTGTGCTTATCTTTAATTTTTCTATCTACTTTTCTTTGGTTTTCTGTTTTCTGTATTTTATCAGCTTCTTAAAATTAGAATTTTTATTTAGGCATTTGTATTTCAACATAATTTATAAAATGTATATAATTCATTTCCATATTTCAAGGATATTTAATTCTGATATGATTTCTATATTATTATGATATTTCTTTCAATATTAAAAATGTCTTTCCTTTGACTTCTGAAGTCAATATTTTCTGTTGAAAAGTGAGCCAGTCATAACATTGTTTTTGGAAAGTGTTGTGTCTTTTTTTTTTCGTGTTCCTATAAGGATTACTTTCACTTTTGGTCTTAGGTAGGCTGACTATGGTATTTCTATGTGTGACTTTCTTTGTAGTTTCCCTTTATGGTGACTCCCTAGCTAGATTCTGTGGGATAAAAATCTTTCTTCAGCTCTGGAAAATAATTTAGACACTACCTTTTTGAAAATTGTTTTTTTCTCAATCTCACTCTCATTCCATTTACACAGATTGTTGCTTATATTCCATAGCCCTCTTATACTTATTTCTGCATTTTCTTTGTTTCATTCATGTTTTAAGTTAATCTTTCATTTTTTTCTATTTGTCTCCTTATTTTCATAATTTTCTTCAAAATTTTCTATTCTGCTGTCTTTCAGATGAACAATCCTATATTCTGTCATTAAACACATGCTGTGGTTTCTTAGTCATAGATATTTTTCAAATCTAGAATAGTTAGATTCTAATTGCTTAAATTATTTAATTCTTCATATATTTAGTTCATATTTTCTTGAATAAAATAATCATAATTGTTATAAAGTACATGGTTAATAACAAATATATTGGAATCACCAGGGGAGCTAGTTTTATTTATTTTTTTCCCTGCTTTTAGACATTTCTTCTCTATTTTAGTATGCTTCATTTTTTACTTTACCTTTTAAAAATATTTATGAAAACCTTACAGATACATGAAAGATTTAATACATAAACTTCTTGAATAAGATAGGTTAAGCTTAAATCTCATGAAAATAAATCTGCCATATTTCTCCTTTAAAATTCAGAAAATGCACATACTTTTAAAAAGAAAATAAATAATCCAAACTGTCATGCCTATACCTCAATTGCTAATAATTTTTGAATTCTTGGGACACGTATTTTTTGGATGCTTATTTATATATTTTAACATTCAAAAAACGTTGAAAACTGCATAAAGAAATCCCAAATAATTTTTGCCAAATTTTAAAAAGTTATATCGTGCATCTTTGCTCAATAATTTATGTGTTTCCTGAAAACAAAGTATTTCATTTTAATAACAATGTCACAGCCGTCATGTTTACAAAATGTGACGGTGATACAACACTTTGACCTAAGGATATATTGAAATTAAGCAGATTTTACATAATATTTAATTTTGTTTGTTTTACCTAAAACAATCGAATCAGGACAAAAGTTTGCCATTGTTTGGCATTCTCATTTAGTCTTCATTAATTTGAAAGCTTTTCTCAGTTTTCAATTATCTTTCTTGGCATTGGTAATAGCAGTTATTTCAATTTGGACTATTTCAAGTTGTTTTCCGCCTTTTTTCCTCATTATTTGGTTTAGAGCATGTGTTTGGCTACCGTAATATACAATTGATTATGCCTTCATAGAGTATCACATTTTCAGGCACATGCTACCTGTTTTTCCATTATCAGTTATGTTAAATTTTGATCATTCAGATAAAGTGCTGTCTGCTTTCTCTACTTTATAGTTACTCAATTTCTTTTTGAAGTTATGAAGTAACTTGTGCAGAAACATTTAAGACTATGTATATAATTTGATTATGGCAGTTCTAATACTTTAATATACATTAAAATATTAATAACATTAGATGAGATTGTTTCCAGTATATTTCTTTGGAATTTTCTAATCAAGTAGCTATGGGACTAAAATCAGACCATATGGCATAGCTTAAAAGTGATGTAAGTTACTGAAGTACAAAAGAAAAGTAGTTAAATAATTTAAAAGAATAAGTGGTAAAATTTGACCTCCACTTTATTTAATACATGACAGCAGTTTTTAAGTTTCACATTTTGGATATAAAAATGTTTGGGACTTCAACTATTTTCAGAGTATGCACCAGAATTTTCAACTTGTTACGTGTTTCATTTATCTTTTAGCAAAAGTAAAATCACTACACATGCTTGGTAAAAACAGTAAAAGAGCAGCAATAACAACAACAAAAATGTTATTATCTCATGATCTGTGAAGTATTATGAATTTGTTTCTAAGAACCACATTATTTTAAGTCTGCTGTACAATATTCAGCAGTATTATTTATAGTTTAGAACAATTATGTATTTTTGGTATGAACAAAGTTAAAGTGGCATAGATGGAAGACAATTGTTTCATTATACATATATAATTATCAATATATCTATTGAAAATGTGTGTTCAATTTTTTAAAAGTTTAATTAAAATACAAAATTTAAACATGGGAAAAATAAACTTATGTCTTTTGTAAAGCTCAGTTTTAGAATTTAATAGTATTTATTGAATGCAAAATAATTTACAAATATATTTATTTAGATGTCATCAATGTAGAAAGAATATTTACATTGGCTTGATAATAAAGAATAATAAGCTCTTGATAAATCTGCAGTCAGTATGAATATCAATAATATTAAAGATACATCATATAAATCATAACATGATATAAACCATTATCACTGAATTTTGATAACATTTTTCAATTATACAAAAAGGGGGCTCCAAAACAATTCAATTGTATATTTTTAAGTAAATAGCAATTTTACCTATGTCTTCTTTCTAGGATAAATAATTAGAACTGAGAAAATCGATATATAAATTGAAAACACTAAACAGTAAATGCTTGGGGTTAATATATCATTTAAATTATTCTATCCAAAGTGATCTACAGATTCAATGCAAGCCCTATTAAAATACCAACATCATTTTTCACAGATCTGGAAAAAAATATTTCTACACATTGTATGGAACCAGAGATGACCTCATCTTCTAGCCAAAGCAATCTTAAGCAAAAAGAATAAATTGGGAGGCATCAATTTACCAGACTTCAAGCTATACTGCAAGGCTATAGTTACTAAAACATCATGGCACTAGCACAATAATAGAGATATAGACTAATGAAACAAGACAGAGAACCCAGATATAAAACCATCTTCATCTTGCCATGTGATCTTTGACAAAGCAGACAAAAACACACACTGGAGAAAAGAATTCTTATTCAATAAATTGTGCTGGGAAAATTGGATAACCACATGTAGAAGACTGAAACAGGATCAACACCTCTTACCTCTCACAAAAATGAACTCACAATGGATAACAGACTTAAATCTAAAGTAGGTAACAATAAACATTTTAGAAGAAAATATTGACTCATATAGACATCGGCCTAGGTAAAGAATTTATGAAGACCCCAAAAGCAATCATACTAACAACAAAAATAAATAAATGGAACCTGATCAAATTAAAAAGCTTCTGCACAGCCAAGGAAACTATCACTAGAGTGAACAGGCAACTTACAGAATGGGAGAAAATATTTGCAAGCTACACATCTGATAAAGAGCTGGTAACTAGAATTTGTATAGAACTCAGGAAAATCAGCAAGAAAAAATCAAATAACCCCATTAAAAAGTGGACAAAAGACATGAACAGAAATTTTTCAAAAGAGACAGACTAATGGCCAAGAAACATATGTAAAAATGCTCAACATTCTCTAATCATCAGGGAAATTCAAATCAAAACCACACTGGGGTATCACTTAACTCCATCGAGAATGGCTTTAACAAGAAGTCCCAGCCGGGCATGGTGGCGCATGCCTGTAGTCCCAGCTACTCGGGAGGCTGAGGCAGAAGGATTGCTTGAGCCCAGGAGTTTGAGGTTGCTGTGAGCTAGGCTGACGCCACGGCACTCACTCTAGCCTGTGCAACAAAAGTGAGACTCTGTCTCAAAAAAAAAAAAAAAAAAAGAAGTCCCTAAACAACAAATGTTGGCATGGATGCAGGGAGATGGGAGCACTCATAAACTGCTGGTGGAACTGTAAATTAATACAACTGCTATGGGAAGTAATATGGAGATATCTCAAAGAATTAAAAGTAGAACTACCATTTGACCCAGACATACAGCTTTTGGGTATTTACCCAAAAGAGCAAAAGACATTCTATAATAAAGACATCTGCACTTCAATGCTTATAGCAGTACAATTGATCATTGAAAAGATGTGGAAACAACCCAAGTGCCCATCAATCCATGAGTGGATTAATAAAATGTGGTATATGTATACTATGAAGTACTACTCAGCCATAAAAAGCAATGGTGAACTAATATGTCTTGTATTATCCTGGATGGAATTGGAGCCCATTCTTTTAAGTCAAGCATCACAAGAATGGAAAACAAACACCACATCATGTTCTCACTATTACTTTGGTCCTAATTGCTCAACATTTATGTGAACAAATGGAATTAACATTCATTGGGGATTGGGCAGGTGGAGGAGGAAGAAGGGAATGGGTAAATTCACGCCTAATGGGTGCAGTGCTCGCTGTCTGGGGGATGAGCACACTTGTAACTTTGACTCAGGTAGTACAATGGCAATATATGTAGCCAAAGTGTTTCTACTACCATAATATTCTGAAATAAAAAATAAAATAAAATAAATAATAAAGAGAATATTTTCAAAGCTTTGCTCAAAAAAATAAACTTTTTTCTTTTACATTCTATGTGACTTTCTCAAACTTTTTCTCTACATTACTAATTTGGTTTTCTGTAATTATCTTTTGTAGATTTTCATGCTATACAATATTTGAAAGAATAATTAGTATGCTTAAATTTGATTTATATTTATTGCTGGTTTCATTTTTATTTTCTCCTACTCAACTAAGATTTATAGAATCAGAAAGTACATATACAAAATAACATAGAAATCTTTTCTTAGAGAAAGTAAGTTGTACAAATGTAGTAGAAATTCCTTTAAATTTGGAATAGGAATATAGACTAAAGAATACAAATATTTTCAAATAACGTATGATCAATGTACAGTAGAAGCGTTAGACTGAGTTCCCCAAATTTCAGAGCCTGAAGCAAAGCCTAAGAGATGTATTACCAAAGTGGCTAATGAATGAAGCGGATAAGGATCGGGAGTCTACACAAGGAAGAATTATTTATTTGCCCCCCTTTCCCCAAGTGCAACTGATTGTTTCATTTAGTGGGACCGCCTTCTGACAAACTACATAAACTGCTTTCCATTCAGCCCATCTACAATAGAATGGAGAATTTATATAATGGCTGGCTATCTCTTGTTTTTTAAAGATTTGCTCCAAAGTTTATTAATTCTGCAGCATTTCTGGGAGGCCTTATATGTTGAGTCCTCATCAAGTTACCTGCAGTCCACATTTTGCTGATTTATTATTACAGTAGTGACTGAAAAAAGAAAAAAATCAGAGCAAAAATATCTAGAATAGTTCATAAGAAATATTTGATACAATAGCAAAATTAATAAATAAGAAACAGTATATCAGTGGACATATTTATTAAATTTTAAGTGAAATAAAATGAATTTTATACAAACCTTGGAAGAAGTAATTAATCCACAAAATGAATACAAAGGGCTAGGCTGAATGATATGCTACAGAGAGTGAAGAGTAAGAGCAACAAACATTTCAGACATTGGAGTAAGAAAAGATTTTTAAATAACAAATATAAAAGTACTAAAAATAAAAAAGAAGATAAATATGTTTTTATTAAATTTAATAGCATCTCTAATAAAAAATAATTAAAAAGTGAAAAGTAATCCCTAAACTTAGAAAAGACACATGAAACTTGTTTTATTAAGAAAGATCAATAAATACTGCATCATTTTCTTTATGTTTAATAGACTTTTATTCAATTTTCATTGTTTATTATTCTGTTTAGTTCTTTTTAAATAGATATTATCCCTTAAATTATAATTTTGGACATTTTTACATGCCTATTTTTTAAAGTTCTTTTCATATTGCTGTATCAAATTAATTTAATTCAGAAAAATATCCACATTTCATTTAAAATTATTTGTTTTTCTTTTTCCATATTCAGTATACCACATAGACAGTACATGTGTATATGTTTATGTTTTGAACACAGAGTCTACAACAGAGTATAAACTTACTGGACCATATTGATCAAACTGTCAATGTTGTTGTGTAATTAAAAAAGAAAAATAATAGCATATAAAGGCCCAAAATATTAACTTATGGGAAATAATATAGAAGTGAAAAATTCAAGCATGATAGGTTACATTACCCGCAAATGCTTATATCCACTAATTTTTTCTCTCTTATACAGTAATGTTTTTTTATTTGCTTACACCTTTACATGGCTATTTTCTATGAATATTATCATTTCTTTTAGCTTTATTGATATGCTAACCAAATATTTAATGATGAAATAAAACATGTGCATATGTAAGTATATAAAGTATATAAAGGACTATGATACATTAAATAACTTTCTCAATGTCCATATTACTGGCTAAAGCAAGAACTGCTGCCAGGGGCTAGATATACTCTTGCCTCTTAATTAAGACAGATTGAAACAGAGGACTGAAACTCCAACCCCCTCAGGAAAAATTTCAACTAATAATCATTTTATACTAGCTTATTTGCCAAAGCAATATTTTCTGAATGACTAATACAGTCTATTAGAAAGGTTGACCCTTTAGTCATAATAAATTAATTATTGAAAGTAACTTTCATAACACTTGCTGAAGTATCATGTTAAATATCGACACCTACTTTTTAAATTTGCAGTTACTCTCTCCATTGCTTAGGATATAAAATTTATTTTATAACATGAATGATATGGCTTCACATGCTACTATTATCATTTATAAAGTGGTTAGATAAAGACAGGAGGAGAGAGAACAGAGAAGAGGGAACAATACATAACTCATATTTAATTTACTAAAACAATTTTGAGTTTTTTTTTTATTTTTAAAATTCCAATTCTGCTTTTATTGATGAAAACACTTTAAAAGGTAAAAGTGCTATCTAATTTCAATAAGTGAAAAGTCAGTGATTCCATATATATTAACACACAAAAAAATTTGACTTTGAAGATATGAGCTAAGGCGTTCTTTTCCAGTAATGGAAAATAGATGTGAAAAAACATGGGCACAATGCAAGTAACGGGTATTAGTGGTTGTAGGAAGCTGAGACACAGATGAAGGATATGGTGCTCTTAGACATAATTGGAACAGTTTTATAGGTAAAATCAAGGTCCTTGAAGTGATTTACTGAAAATAGGAAGCATAAGTCAGATATGACAGCAATTATTCTGAGGTAAATTGTAAAGTATATTTAATTTAAATCATAGTATTATCATTAAGATAACAGTGCTTATTTATGCTCCAATCATAAAGCAATCCTTCCAGCTGCATTATTTCTGGAATTTTAGCAAGAATAAAAATAGCATGGCCAAATTTATGCTCTAAGTGTGTGAACTTTTATAATATGAATACCTTTAAAGTATGCATATCTAAGTGAGCATGTTCAGTATAAAGTAATTTAATATGATCACATTTTTTCTTACAGTTTATGCTTTCTCCATGAATTAATTATTTCCAGGAATTGAATTAAATTATTGAATATGATACTATATGTAAACTCTTTACACATTACATAATTTTCTTGAAATTTTAAATTCATTAAATATTAACAAATTAATTATAAAGGGAGACATAATAAAATAAGAGGATAATATCTAACAATATGTATGTGAGGTCAATATTTAAAGCAGAATTAAATTTTAACCACACTATGTATTTTATTATTATTATTATTATTATTAACAAAGAGATATGGGCCACGAATGAATTGACAAATATAGAGAAAACTTATTGGAATGAGCTGTTAAAATAACTATATAAAACTATATAAAATAACTACATAAAACTATATAAAGGTCTTGATGGCAATACTTAAAAATAACCTATGATGGGGAAAAAACAATTTCTCAGGAATGAAATAATTACTTTAGAAATCATTAATGGATCTGTATAGGTCTTTCAACAAAAACTATAATTTTGAAATGAAAGTTTTATGTCTTATTTTTTAGAATAATATTATTTATAAATTAACTATTTTGTGTAAAATGAAGAGTTCTTCATTTTCACATACAAAAATTTTAAATGTGCTTAAGTTTGGCAAGAAATTCATGGGCATCTGTATTTTATTTATATGATGTGATACCATTCTTACAAATCTTTTTTTAGTATTTCTAGATATTTGTCATTCTGTATGTCATTTGTCTACATTATTAAAACAGTAAGACAATTCCAATCATCCAACAAATATTGACTGCATACTTACCCTGTGTAAGACACTATGCTGTGTTACTAAAGTGACTGCCATAAATACAACAAATAAAAATCTTAGACTTCAAGATCATGTTTTAGTTTGATTAGAAGTAGGAGTGGGATCCAATAGGACCAAATTGATTAGCTTCCTGAACATCTGCCCTATTTGCCTTGGGCATATTTTTGGTTACCAATAAAAATATATAGGCAGAAAGATAATAGAGTACCACTACCATAAATGCTGTTTCCAGTGGTGTGCTGTATTTGAGTGTCAACCACCCTGCATGCCAGGCAAACTGCATGCTTTACATCGTTTATGGAAAGCGGTGTAGTGAATTTAGGTGGTCAGTTCCACTCCAGCCCCTGCATAGGTCTGAGATTATGCCTTATATCTCAGGATGCATATCATAAGCTCATCACCAAGCCCTGTCTGATCCCCTTTGGTCTACCATGGCAACACTTCCAATTTACTCTTCTGTTTTTGTGTTTCATTTTTATGTCTGGCACTTGAAGATCTAAAAGCCTATTGCCAATCACAAACTAGAATCCATAAATGGGAGAAATTTTGATCTTAGTTTCACACTCCTCTGAAAATGACTTTAAAATAGAACAAATGGTACTAAACTTGAATTTAGAGAGAAAAGGAAGTTGACCCTAGTTATGTACTTTATTGTTGTATTTACTTAAACTTTTCAATAACTACAAATAAACCATAGAAAAGCAGTGATAGAGAATTCCACAAATCATTGTTTTATTTAATTTTGTTAATGAGAATAACATTAACCTTTTCAAAGAAGCATGAAAAGTCTTTATTACACAAAACATAAAACATGTATTGTTTCCCTTTATCACTCTTATATCTCAATACTAAAGTACCAAATATCTCATAGATACTATTTAGTAATTGCAAAAATACTGGTATTGCAATTTTACTTTTAATTGTTACTATAATCAAAATGAGACAGAAAATTAACGCTTTATAAAAAATATTATCTAGCATTTTCTTATCACTTTGGCAACTGTCTTTATTTTCTTTCACGTTAGTAAAAATGTAAGCAAGTTCAACAAGCTGACCATTTTATTTTCTCACATTAAATTTTTGTTTGTTATTTTATCTTACTACTCTCTCAGTAGCTCACAGTGAAAACCTAATGGTCTGTAGCAAAGCTCAGTCTCAGAAATCAGAATCATATGAATGTTATTTGAAATAACATTCCATGAAAGAAAGTCTCAAAGTGCCTTATTATCTGGTCCTCTAATTTCAAAATATTTTTCCTAACCAAATCTGATTCTTCTCTATCATATAACACTAATTATCAGACATCATGTACCATGAAATTATTTTCCTTCATTTGTTATTAAAATCCAATCCACTATCATCTTGATTGTTCCTTCTTGCTATTTCTCAAATTCATTTCTTTCCAAATATTCTCAGGCTTAATTACTCCAACCCTATTAAAAGGCAGATAGCTGATCAAAAATCTTTCAATGCTCATATGACCCACTGGGTAAAGAAACAAGGATTTCCTGGAAATTTTTTCAAAAAGCTGGTTTCTGTTCATCTCATTTTCTGAATGTCAGTAAGGAGATTGGCTATTAACATGTTTAAGATAAAATGTGAAGTGACCAATACTTAGGAAAGGGAGAATCAGAGCATATATTAATCATGTATCAGGAAAAATCCACTGGAATATTTGGTAGGCATGTAATGAGTTAAGTCAGCAAATTGAGAGCAAAGTATACAGACCATTAAGTTGATATGGAAGAAAAATCAGACAGGGAGATGCAATGATTTTCTTTCTTTCTACCAAAATTTGAAGAGTAAAGTGGGCCCAAAATAAAGTAGTTTAATTAAATAACATTAATTTTCTGCATCCCACCCTATTCCCTGATGATGGAATTAAAATAAAAGTAAATAAAGTAATTAGAAAGTAGAGGCTGAAGGCAGAAAGCTCTTGCAACTTATTATGAGGAAGTCTGTAGCTGAATTTTGACGGTTTCTATTGAAAAAAATGGAGGAGTTGGTACTAAAGGGTGGGTACTAAAGGTTAAATTGAACTAGCATGTTTAAGAACCCCTTGAGAACTACAGACCTGTTTTATCTGCCTCTGCTCCAGCCATTGCCAGGAGAAATACTAAAGTAAATGTTCCATGAACACATATTTCCTCGCTTAACCTGCTGATGACATTGTTGTATGGAAAGGATCATGAGCAAAACAGAGTTGGTGGATATATTCCTAAGGAATACATTCATCTGCTGACTGGCAATAAAAAATACTACTGATAGTAGGATTTATTTGTATCATGAAGTTCAAAGCTAGCATGATGGCTCAAAGTTGTTATTAGGAATTCAGGCTGTTTCTATCTTTTCACTTTCACCCTCCAGGGCCCAGTCTTTCACTACATGCATGTGGTTTTGGGGTTCTATGTCTCCTCCTTTCCCTAGCAAGGCAGGCAGAAGCAGGAAGGGAGAATAAAAATGATTGTCATCTGAATGGGAAAGTAATCTGCTTTCTCTGAAATACCCATCTGATTATGTATCATTGGCTATAATTGTGTTTCATGGTCTCATATGTTTAACATACACATTGCCACAAATTAGGGAATATTTTGGCAAGAAAGAATATCAGATTGTAATAAAATATGTATCTCAGAATACCAAGAAACAGATTCCATCCTCAACTAGGATAATTGAGGAGGAGAATATTTATAATATTTGGAAAATGTTAGGGAAAATGAAAGAGAAATGATATAGAGATCTAACATCAGAAATAGCAGGCAGTTGTCATTATTATGCCCATATTGGAGGAAAAAGAAGAAGGAATAGTAAACTGATGCCTGGAGAGAAAGAGTTGTAATTGCAAGATAGGCCTCCTGGATAGGATCTGCATCCATCTACAAGCTAGTAGGAAGGGTGAATGAGTTTTCCAATATCACTACTCTCCCACCTCTGATTATTGCTGATGATGTCTGTCACTGGTCAAATCCCACCTCTGATTATTGCTGATGATGTCTGTCACTGGTCAAATCCAATAAGAAAACAGAGGGTGAGAGGCTTGCTAAAACAGTGTATAAATTTCCATCTCCTGGGCAAAGTGGGAGGGTTGAGCAGACCATGCATGAGTCAGAAAGGAGTAGGTAGACTTGGAGGATCAAATGGAAAATTTCCAGCGCAACATTCAAATACCACGTTAAATCTGTGAGATAAATGATGACCAAAGAGAGATCTAGGGAGATATTGGCCATCAACTGAAACCTAAAAAATGGTTATGTTATTGGTATAAATAAATATTCAGTTGGATTGTCCAGTTAAGATCATCTTGGTTAAATGTACTGAGGGCAACCTACACTTCTATTTAACATTAGTCAGACATGTGCTTAAATATTATTTGGGCACCATCTACCCTTGCAGACTTGACTTTATATATTAAGAAATAAGAGGCCAGGCACGGTGGCTCACACCTGTAAACCTAGCACTCTGGGAGGCTGAGGTGGGAGGATCTCTCAAGGTCAGGAGTTTGAAACCAGCCTGAGCAAGAGTGAGACCCCTGTCTCTACTAAAAATAGAAACAAATTAATTGGCCAACTAAAATATATATAGAAAAAATTAGTCGGGCATGATGGCACATGCTTGTAGTCCCAGCTACTCAGGAGGCTGAGGCAGGAGGATTGCTTGAGCCCAGGAGTTTGAGGTTGCTGTGAGGTAGGCTGATGCCATGTCACTCTAGCCTGGGCAACAGAGTGAGACTCTGTCTCAGAACAAAGAAGGAAGAAAGGAAGGAAGGAAGGAAGAAGGAAGGAAGGAAGGAAGGAAGGAAGGAAGGAAGGAAGGAAGGAAGGAAGGAAGGAAGGAAGGAAGGAAGGAAGGAAGGAAGGAAGATTATGATTGAGTTGTTCACTGCTTGTCAGAAACAATTGATGAAAAACATTTTATGGCTAACTCTATCTATATCACAGCCTTGTGAGACCTCAACAGAGAACCCAGTTAAACCATGCCCAGACTTCTGACCTCCAGAACTGATCCATGGAATTGTGTTGCTTTAAGTCATTAAGTTTGTTACATACTAATAACAAATTCATGCACTGCTATATCAAAAAGCACAATGACTGTTGCAGGACAGAAAAATAATATTGAATGAAAAAATGTTATGTCCAGGGGAAATAAATCGTGATAGGAATCTTACAGATCATATATATCATATTTCTTACTTGGCAGACTAGAGAAGAAAGGCTCAGAAAATATTACATGTTGGTGAACAGACAGGTAAAAATAGCTCAGAAAGTTTGACCAGACAAACATCAACTGTTTTTGCACTTCCCATCCCTGCCTGTACACTGCACATTGCCATTTATTTATGTTTCTTCTAAAAGTATTTCACAAATATATAGCATGGCACTTTCCATCTTTTCAAATATAGTGATTCTTAACAAGCAACAGATAGTAATCTTGGAAAACATTTTTAATTTAATTTTTAAATTGCTAGAAAATTGATAACCCACTAAATTCGCAGAAATTATAATTTTACTTTAAGCACATTTATACAGTTAGCCTTTATCTATACAAACCATATTGAAAAAAATAAAGAGATTGTAAATTTAAAGTTATATTGTAAGCCTGAATGCACTTTCACATTAATATATTTCAAGAAAATAGAATCTGTAAAATAATATTTTAGATGTGTCCCAGTTTACAAAATGGAGAAATGCCATATTATAGGAATATATTTAATTTGGAACATTCTGGAAATAGTTTCATTATTTTTTTGTTGTTGTTATTGTGTATTCCGGTACACCATTGTTGGGTGCTTCCCCATTCATGGGGAAAAAAAGTAAATAAATAATAAAGAAAAGCAAACACAAACAGAAACTTTTCATTCAGTTAACTACGTTATAGCTAAAAAAGTGGCATCTATACCTTTTAAATTTAATTTTGTGTTTGAAATGTTAACTTGCACGTTATGTCTTGGATCTAAACATATCTTTCAAGTAACTTGATTTTTAGACTATTTTAGAATAAACTAAATTTTTAACAGTGAAAGTTTTTTAAAAATTATAATATTTAATTTTATATAAAATATGCATAATGTTATTCTAGCAAATAAAAGTCAAAACAAAATTAATTCAAATAAATGAAATTATGTTTATAAGAACTTAATTTTTATTGTATTAAAGTCGTAATGTAGTTATAGTTCCAGAATTTTATAGTCATTGTAAGCAAAACTTATAGTCTTATTGAAATTATATTTTCACCTCCAAAAGCTTAATTGGAAAATTATCAATCAACTAATTCCTAAATACAGTGTGCTTTATGAGCCTTCTTCCTAAAATGAACATTTTTTTAGGTAAAAAATTTGACTTAGTTAAATTTGAAGTTCACCTTCAAATTTAAATGATGCAGGAAAGATCTTTATTTAAATATACATTTTCTGCAAACTAAGAACACAAAATTTCAACAATTCTTGATGTGTAAGAAGTTCATCAGGACTTTATTGGAAATGTGTATAAAAACAACACTTGAAAATTGGGAGGAAATATTTTGCAGATAGTAGACTGTATATTACCATTACCAGTTAAAGATAATGAATTAATTGAAATTTAAGGATCTTTATTGCCAGCGAATAATTTCTTAGCAGACTTTCTGTGGGAGTATATTGCATGGTATTGTACCCAACTGTAGTGTTTTCCCAAATTAGGACTACTAATTTTATAAATTATACCTAAGTTTCATTTACCAGTAAGTTCATCAGTTACTTTAAATAACTTTTACTTCCCTTGCTAAAAAATTAAAATGGAATTAAATAAAGAAAATTATCTTTACATTAGTAAAATTCAATTAACCAAAGCAAAATATCTAAATACTTTGTCATGCTGTGATTGAATATTTTCCCTCTTTCTTATAAGTCCTTGTTTCCTGCGCATATTATAATATACTCTGCCATAATGTTCAGAATATAAATATAAAAATAATTAACTTATCTTTTTTAAAGCTAAAATAATACTTTTTTTTAAAAAAGGATACTAAATAATTACTATTCAACCTAGATTGACATAAACAATAGATATTTATGCCCTATATGAAAACTAATGTCAAAATTCTAATTTAGTCAAGAGATATCTGTATCTTTAGTCAAGAGGTACCATGTTTCCCTGAAAATAAGAACTACCCATAAAATAAGCCCTAGCAGGATTTCTTTTTGTTTTTCTCTTTTTATTTCATGATATTATGGGGGTACAAATATTGTTAAGGTTACATATATTGCCCTTGCCTTCCCTCCCCTCTCCCCCCTCTCCCCTGTCAGAGCTTCAAGCGTGTCCTCCAGGTGGTGGGCATCGCACTCATCATGTATGTATACACCCATCCCCTCTGTTCCCCTCCCACCTGCCCGCCACCTGGATAAATGAGTTTTTTGTTGTTGTTGTTCTTGTTGTTATTATTTTTTTTGACATTTTGGTTACATTGTATATTTTTGCCTCAAAGGGTTAGAGGTAAGCCCTCCCTCCACAGTGCTCTCCATATCCCTAAAATGTGGGTCTCCCCCAACCCCTAAATCCCTGGTGAGCACTACCACCGTTTGAGCACCATAGTTTTAATCAGTCAGTACCAATTTGATGGCAAGTACATGTGGAGCCCATTTTCCTGATCTTGTGTCTCCTCACTTTGTATAACTGGCTTAAACTTAATCCAGGATAGCATAAATGGTGCTAGCTCACTGTTGTTTCTTAGAATTGAGTAATATTCCATTGTGAGCAAATACCAAATTTTGATTATCCACTCATGAATTGACGGGCACTTAGGTTGTTTCCATGTCCTTGCAATAGTGAATTGTGCTACCATAAACATTCAAGTGCAGATGTCTTTATAATAGAATGTCTTATGCTCGTTTGGGTAGATGCCTAACAATGCTATTGTTGGGTTGAGTGGTATTTCTATTTCTAGCTGTTTGAGGTATCTCCAAATTCTTTTCCACAAAGGTTGCACTAATTTGCATTCCCATCAGCAATGTAAGAGTGTTATTGTCTTTCCACAGGCACCATTTGTTGTTTTGGGATTTCCTGATACAGGCCATTCTCACTGGGGTTAGGTGATATCTCATGTGATTTTGATTTGCATTTCTCTGATGATTAGAGATGTTGAGCATTTTTTTTTATATATTTGCAGGCCATTATTCTGTCTTCTTTGGAGAAGTTTCTGTTCATTTCCGTTGCCCATTTCTTGATGGGGTTGTTTGATTTTTTCTTGTTAATTTTGAGTAATCTTGTAATCTTTTGAATTCTAGATAGATTCTTGTTATTAGACCTTTATCAGAGGGGTACAGAGCAAATATTTTCTCTCATCCTGTGGGTTGTCTATTTGCTCTAATGATAGTTTAATTGGCTGTGCATAAGCTTTTTAATTTGATCAGATCCCATTTGTTTATGTGTGATGCTGCAGTGACTGCCTTGGGTGATTTCTAAGCATTTGCACCATGTAAGCCCTACCCCAATATAAGACCTAGTGATAGGCGTGGCTACTCAGCATATCTGTACAACCCATGCATTTTGTCATGGAGCAGTAAAGAGGAGCAGCTCTTCTCATCTGCCCTATCGTGACAGCTCCTATCCCAGAGGTCGGCTCCCCCTGTCAGGTCCCAGCCATCCTGTGCGTGCTGCAAGCTGAGGCTTTGAGTGGAAAATAACACATCCCCTGAAAATAAGCCCTAGGATGTCTTCTTGAGGAGAAATAAATATAAGACCCTGTCTGATTTTCAGGAAAGCACAGTATCTATTTTTGGACAAATTTTGTGGATTTACAAATGCATCTAAATATTTAAAATAAGCATTTTTAAAACTTCAGGTAACCTGATCTGACATTCCAATATCTTACTGGACACCATTTAAAAATCCTAATTTAAATTCACTGAACCTCTGGGATAGCTGATATTTGGTTCTCCCTTTTATTATGGGTACCTATTATTTTAACCTCCTTCTATTTTCCTGTTACTCCACTGAGAACTGAGATTTGGCATAATCACCATCTATCAACCAAAATACCTACGTTGGTTTGCATTCCATTAAATAATCATGAGAATTATTGTTTTACTTGAGTGCATTTGGCAAGTAACAAAGAAACTCACAAATGTTTTGGAAAGGAATGAAATAATTATTATGCAGATGAACTCAAGAAAAAATATTTCATTGCTTATTAGTGAGGGTAAATAACACTAGATGACATAACAAATAAAAATATCTCAGTGCCATAGCATTTAAAAATACAATGTATTTTTAATTTATGCAACTACTCACAGTGGTATTTCTCAGTAGGTGGTTCTCCTGAGAGACTTGAAGTTAAAAAGTAACTCGAACCAAGCTTCTTCCATTTGAGCAGCTCTCACTTCATCAAGAGTCTCAGAGTCCTCTCCATTTAGCTATTGGATTGAAAAAATATATAGATTAGAGAAGATAATTCCACTTTCAGCAGCTCAACCTATAAATGACACATTGCTTTGGTGAAAACCAATCATATACTCATTTAGATTCAAGGAGACTGAGAAATATAAGAAGTCAGCACTGACATCTATTACAAATTATCATATGTTTTGTCAGGATATTTTAATTTCCATTATATAAAAAATTTAGAATCTGTTTTTATGGCCTTTTGTGAATTCCCTTCTTAAGGCAAGTCATCTTTACCCAGAGATAGAGGGGGCAGAATTGTGGTTGGAGAGTCTTTGCCAACAATATCAAATGCTAGAAGCTATTGCTATTCCAAGTTGGATCTGTAAACTTGCTATTGGTTTACAGGGTGTGTATGCAGTAAATGAGATTTTACTAGAATTTAAATGAACTAATTAACCACACTGTAGTCCTAGGGACATTTTATAAATCAAAAGTTTCTCAATGAAAAATGAAGTAGGTTGATTTATCTTCTGTTTCAAGCTCCTTATCTCTTGGTGGATCTCCTTTTTGCTTAATGGTCATATAAATGTCCAGTTATAGAATTTTTCTTTTTCATTGTCCCCCATCTTTGCTATGTAATTTTTTCAGATGTAGAAATCATATTTCTGACATTTCAGCCTCAGTTGCTTGCTTTTAGCATTTCTTAAATCTTTTTATTATGTCAATACGTTCTATCTTGTGAATCATTTTGAAACTTGGAACTCACATGTAACACACAGCCTCATTCTTTATAAAAAGACAGTAAATGTCTTATTTCTTCCTTTACTCCCTGTTTGGAATTCTCAGTAACTAAAAATAATTTGATATTATCCTAATGGTGAGCTTAATGTCTCCCTCCCTACTACTACACAAAAAACAGAGTATTATCAAGTGCCACTTATTATAAAGATAACTATGAAAGAACTATTATTTTGCATTTGTCTATTTTATTTCTTTTTCCCTTCTTTTGATTACTCTTTTATATTCTTCCATTTTTATTCTGCATTTGGTGCCTATCCTAAATATAATGTTTGTGTTTGAGTCATTGAAGCCTACTTAAAACTTTTGCTATCATTTTCCTGAGACTTCATGAACCTTAAAACTATTTAAGTCCATTTTTTCCTTTCCATTTTTTGAATTGTTGATGATGTGTGTTTTCATTTAATGTATATGTTAAACAGAAGAAATCATTACAATGTATCTTGACATATTAATTTATTAGATCATTGGTTTATTTTAATTTATTAGGTTGAATTTAAATTAAAATTATCGATACTCTATTATTTTGTCCTATATAAATGACAATTTCATATGGTTCAATATGAGATATTTAATACAATTTTTCAGTGATTTTTTTTTTGGTTGTGTACTTCTAGGTTTCCATCTGATATCATTTATCATTGCCCTTATTTTGAGGCATTTCCTTTATCTTAGTGAAGGTTTCTGGCAACAAACTCCTCAGTTCATGTTTCTCTGTAAGTTACTTTATTTCATCTTTACATTTGAATATTATTTTCCCTTAGTATTATCAAGGCAGAAAAACTTCACCTCCATTTCCTGAGGTCCTGGCTAGGTACAAGAATTAAATTGACATAACATATATTAGCAGGAGGAAAGTGTGATAAAATTTTACGTGGCACCAAGAGCCCTGAAAGAAATGAAGACCCCCAAGCAATTATATGGTGAATTGGACAAAAAATAGCAAATTGTGAAAATGTGACTAAATTATGTAGGAGGGTTTAAAATAAATGTTATTCTCATAGTTCTATATAGTATTCTCTCCATCTTGACTTCTTGTCCTTGGGGGTATGGATATTGCCTTCCCTTCCAGTACAGTCAGAGCATCTTTCAAGTGGGAATTTCATTGCCTTTCCTTAAGAAACAACACAAATCTTTTTGCAGCTGCTTTATTTAAAAGTGTCTTTAACTTAAAGAATCAATATGCCAGAATAGCATATTTTAACCCCTTTGTACAAGGATTGGACTAAAGCTATAGATCAACTTGGCGGAAAATTCACATATGTATAATATTGAACCTTCTAATTCATAGAATCCTCATTTGGGTGTTTTTATGACACATCCTGGTGAAATTTGACCTAGTAAAATAAAACAAGTATCTCCAGACTAAACAAATACTTTCTTATCTATTATTTTCCATCTCTCACATACAAACCACTCAGTAAATATTTGCTTAATGTAATTTATTTGGCAATTAGTGATGAATAGGTCTGCATCATCTCTACCACTGGGAATACAAGTACCTGAAAAACTAGAACAAACATCCATCTATCTCCACAGGAGGTAGTCAATAAAGAGACAAATGAGTTTTCCCTCTGGTTTTCTTCAGATATTGTGTACTCAAATTGACTATGCTTCATTTAAATCTCCTAATTTTGCAATTACCCTCTATGAAAGACACCTCAAAGAAGCACACTCTGAGCATAATATGTACTTCTTGACACATAAAAGGAAATTAATGTCAAAGGAATATAATTGAGCTCATGCAGTAGGCCAGATACATTTCATTTTCTAGTTTAATGTTTAAACATAGCACAAGGAAATTGAAATGTAGAAAGTCTATCTGAATTGAAATAATTGAATAAAGAATATGAAAAGAAAATTGAGCCTATTATCTAGTAGTGCAAAAAACATTCCATGGTGTTTGGAGGTTCTAGGAAATGGTTAAAGAGTTTTTCTTATCAAAATAGAAACAAGAAAGATGCCTGTTTCAGATTCTCAGTGTGAAAGGCATGTAGGAGAACTAATATACAGAATATAAAGAAAACCATACATGAAGGTAAGAGAAAGAGAACACATTGGAGAAACAATATGCACAACCTCTGGAGGATAAAAAGGGGTAAAAAGCAGCTGGAACACCACAAAAGGAAGAAGAACACTCAGGGAGCTAGAGGACACTGACAATAAAGGCCTATATTGAATCAGCAAATGAGAAAAAGGAAGAAATTGAAACATTAAATAACACCTGCTAGCCTGATGGTCTCTCTTTGCTCTCTGTTTTGTTTGACATTCGTTTGTTCTCCACTAAATTCAAGGTTCTATGAAATGTCCATCAGTTACATTTTACTCAAGATGATATCACAAGAGAACTGGCACTGTGGCTTGCCAATGGAAGGACGCTGAGGCCAAGGTCAACGAAGCAAATATAAAGGAGAGATGAGCCATACAAAATGCTCATTTCCATATTATTTACCACCCCTAACAAAAATAGTAGCCCTATTTCTTATCTATTTTTATAAAGAAAGAAATGACAGTATTTGATACCAGCCAAATAATCAACATTTGTATTTGTAAAAAGAATTTTAATTTTAAAATCTTTTAGAAAGTTAAAATTCTAGAATTTAAAAAAAATTATTATTGATTTCTATTTAAAACTAGCACTTTAATCCCTCACATGATTCTTACCCTAGAGCAACCTTGAGATAACTCTTTTTCCCAGTCTAAGATGAACTATCTTTTACATAATCATACAGAAGTCATAGAGAATAATCATGTCAACAGAAGTAAGATTTTACAATGTAGCACCAATTATATTTAATGATACTTGAATTCTGAAAGCATTTATAGTCTCTGTTTAATGAACATTATAAAAAATAGGGAAAGATTTTGCAATTTTGAGTCCTATTCATTTGCATATCTCTGTCTGTCGATTATTTAAACTGTTAGAATTTAGTGTGCAATCCTAATTTTGAATCTATTTGCTTACATGAAAAACTATTTAAAAAACATATTAATGAAGTAAGTGAAATTTTAAATAATATTCATGATACTTGATTGGTGGGTAGAGGTGAGAAGTATTCATTTAAACATATGTAAATTTAGTAAATAAACTTTAAGAAACATGATACTTTTCAGTAAGATCTGACCACAAAAAAGTATTGTTTCCCAGATATAATGAACTCTCTCTTCAGTACAATCCAAAAATTAAACTTTCTTTCTCTTATGCAGCTGTCTTAAGAATAAACAACTCAATGAAAAGTAACTTCTTGTTTTGCACTAATATCTGTGGAGAGGGAGGCAGCAAAGTAAAAGTAACAGAAATGTCTCCTTTGTTCAATGGCTCATTGATCTCCATTTCAATCCCAATCTCCCACCTGTGGACAAGCAAGAAAAGATAGGATTTTAGCAGCACTCCACATATGCTCCAACAGGAAATACTAAACTCATTGTCACATCCAACCTTAGTTTAACTCCCCACCTTCTACATTTATTACCACATATAACACATTTTATTAATCCACTCATAAATTGATGGGCACTTGGGTTAATTCCACATCTTTGCAATTGTGAATTGTGCTGCTATAAACATTCGAGTGCAGATGTGTTTATTATAGAAGGTCTTTTTTTCCCTTTGGGTAGATGCCCAGTAGTAGTTTTGCTGGCTCAAATGGTATTTCATTCTACTTTTAGTTCTTTGAGGTATCTTGTATTACTTTCCATAGACCCTTTACTACTTTGCAGTCCCACCAGCAGTGTATGACTGTTCCTATCTCTCCACATTCACACCAACATTTGTTGTTTTGGTGCTTTTTGATAAAAGCCATTCTCACTGGAGTTAAGTGAAATCTCATTGTTGTTTTGATTTGCATTACCCTGATGATTAGTTACATTGACCATTTTTTAATGTGTTTCTTGGTCATTAGTCTGTCTTCTTTTGAAAGTTTCTGTTCATGTCCTTCATCTACTTTTTAATGGGGGCATTTGATTTTTCTCTTGCTGATTATCCTCAGTTCTATAAAGACTCTAGTTATCAGCCCTCTGTCAGTTGTGTAGCATGAAAATATTTTCTCTTATTTTCTAGGTTGTCTGTTCACTCTAGTGATAGTTTCTTTGGCTGTGCAGAAGCTTTTTAATTTGAGTAGGTCCCATTTATTTATTTTTGTTGATGATGTGATTGCTTTTGGAGTCTTCTGCATAAATTCTTTGTCTAGCTCAATGTCTATAAAGAGTTTTCCAACGTTTTCTTCTAGAATTCTTATAGTTTTACACCTTAAGTTTAAGTCTGTTTTCCATGATGAGTTGATATTTGTGAGAGGTGAGATATGAGGATCCTTGTAGCTCCAACTTGGGTGGTGCAAAGGCAGTACATGTAACCAAAGGGTTTGTACCCCTGTAATATTCTGAAATAAAAAAAATTAAAAATATTTTTAATTTTAGCTTTAAGTATGGGTAAACTAATATATAATGAAAAATTCAATCAGCTTGATCAGAAAAACTATTTTTAAAAATCTTATTCTATCTAGCGCAGCTAAAATATTATTAAAATATTATATGTACTTAAAAAGCTTTTATGTTGTGAACCCAATATATGTGTACATTAAAATTATTGCTTATTGTATTATTACAAGTAGAATCACTATCAATAAATGAATATTTTAATAATTGTAATAAGACTAACATCCAAAGAAATCTCTACATATCCCTCCTTCTCAAAGGTACTACTGTGTTTTTTTTGTTTTAATTTTGAAATGTATATAAACGGAATAATACAGGTTACAATCCTTTATGTCTAGTTTGCATGTGTTATTATATATTTTTATATATAACTATTTGTTCATTTTCAATGCTGTGTATAATGCCAAGTTCATCTATTTAATATTTATGGGTGTGCTTTAAATATTTTTAAACTTCTTATTTTCCTGATGCCTCAATATTTACACCAACAGGCTGTGAACAACTTTTCCAGACTACCAGGTACACCTGTGTGATAAGGTTGGTCTCCACTACAATTTCCCCTTCTTGCCCTCCCCTGACTGTGATCTAGTAACATTCAAATGCACCAGTAAAATCCCTTCAAGTATTTTGTTTTTATACTCCCCTTAACTCCCAATAAAGTCACTGATCCTCACTCTGTCTCTGGGCTCCCACCTGATTAGCCCAGGAGCTTGAGGTTACAGTGAGTTATGATTGGGCTACCACACCATAGCCCAGGCAACATAGTGACACCCTGTCTCAAAAATAACAAAACAAAACTCTTGTTAATTAACATAGTTATTTCTTGCAATACAATGGGCATTTGGGTTGTTTTCATTATGGGACAACTACAAATAATGCAGCTGTTAACATTCTTATATATGTTTTTCATTGTACATGTGCATGCATTTTTGTTGGAGATATAGCTAGGAATGAAAGTGCTGGTTCAAAGATATGTCTATGTTCAACTGGAGCATATAATACCAAAGTTACTCTGCTGTATCAGTAGTTTGCGATAGAAGAGCAGTCTTATTTTTATTATTCCATATTACCCAGCAATATTAATTGCAAAAGTCTGTTTCCAGTACCACTGCTGTCACAAGTCAGATGTTCATATACATGTAGGTTCTTTTTAATATTCTATTCTGTTCCTGTTTGTTTTATTTCATAGTTTTTTATTTTGATTTTAATACTACCACATAAAAAATGACTTTTAATTAATGCAAAACAACTGATAGGACCACATTGTTTTTAAAACTCTCTTAGTGACAAAGCAAGTATCATTCAATATAGATTTGTGTAGAGTTCAAGGAAGTCTCCAAGAATCAGAATGGTATAAACTTAAAACACAGTACTCATTGATTTTATATAGGAATTTATCAAAACTGAATGTTCTTAGAATATAGGCAATAAATTTTGCCTTTAGGCCACAAATTCTCCCAGAAAGATTACCAAATCAATAACAATTCTGGATCATATATAAAAGATGTATTAGAACCATTTGGGGGCAATCTGTTGAAACCACAACTAAAAGTTGATTGTATCTCTGGCAAAATAGAGCTGTCCGTCTTGAATGAAATCAACTTTAACAACTACGAATTTGGCTGTGTGCGTGCAGACAACTACATACATGTGTCTTTCTACCTCTGTGGTGAGAAAATCCGTTAAATTGAAGTTCTGAGGCCACTGGTGATTTTTCCTAAGCTTCTGTCCCTGATGTGTTTCATTACAAAATGTATTGGTTTATAGTTTGAAAATTGCTATTGGACTTAAGGAGAGTGATACTAAGAATCACAACAGTTATGAGAGGTAAATACTTTTTGTCTATCAGATTTAAATAAGCCACTTCTCAAATGAAGATATATTCTAACAAATAAATGAAACAAGTCTAAACTCTTCTTAAGTTTGTCAGCTATTTCACTGAAATGTGTTTTTTTTTTTTTTTTTTTTTTTTTTTTGAGACAGAGTCTCGCTTTGTTGTCCAGGCTAGAGTGAGTGCCGTGGCTTCAGCCTAGCTCACAGCAACCTCAAACTCCTGGGCTCGAGCGATCCTTCTGCCTCAGCCTCCCGAGTAGCTGGGACTACAGGCATGTGCCACCATGCCCGGCTAATTTTTTCTATATATATCAGTTGGCCAATTAATTTCTTTCTATTTATAGTAGAGACAGGGTCTTGCTCTTGCTCAGGCTGGTTTTGAACTCCTGACCTTGAGCAATCCGCCCGCCTCGGCCTCCTAAGAGCTAGGATTACAGGCGTGAGCCACCGCGCCCGGCCTGAAATGTGGTTTTAATTACTCAGAGTAGATATAGCATAAATAATGTACATGTGCTTTAAGAACTCTTCATTTGAGGAACCAAAATCAAATCATATTTGAATAGAATTTATTCAAATAAGAAAATGTGTTAACATTTTAAAATTAATTTTAACTCAATGAGGAATTGTTTCAATATCATCATGGCTCTACTTTTTAAAACTTCTTGATTTTTAATGTACTTGAGCAATTATAACTGTCTAGCTTAAAATACTTAAGTTTATTTGCAAACATCCTTACCTTCATAAGTGGATTGTAATATGTTTATATAGGAACTGTATAAAAGTACCATATCTTCAGGAATAGGTATGTATAATCTAATTACATGTCTTATAGCTTGCAAAGATGTCAAATAAAATATATTATTTCTCTCTGACTAATTTGGCATGAAATTTTTGAGTGATTCTAATTTTCATTAGTCTGTTAAAACCTAGGCTATGTTATGAGCCCAATAGACATTGTATTTAACTTTTAAACGCCAAATATGCAACAAAATTAAGTCCTGTCAGCGATTATACTGTCTTTTACACATATATTTATAGTCAATCTATTTGCCAGCTAGCAGTAAAATATGCCTTAAAAGCATGTATAAATTAACATTTTCTGAATCTTATGTTTCATTTTGCCAATTTACATTTATACAATATGCGTACTATATATTTACATTGTTCTAAAATCCTGCTTAATGTTTTCATAAATACTAATATTGTATATACATAAATAATTTGAATATTATACTGGAGACATTTATTATTGTTTTATATAAATAGACTTTTGAAACTCCTAATGTGGGGAACCAAAAAATTGAATCCTTAGGAAATATGCATATACATGGGAATAAATTATCTTAATGACTCAAATACATTTCAAAATTTAATCAGAGTTCATTTTAAAGGAGCCTATAGGATATTATTTCGATCAAAATAAATCCATTTATTTAAGCCAACCTTAGTACTAATAATTTCTTTTTCCAGTCAGGTCTTACATGACTGCTTTTCTTTAACCTGTGCTGTTAGTGAATTGTGTCCCCCCAAAAGATATGCTATTGTCCCCAACACTTGTGAATGTGGTGAATGTGTTCTATCTTATCCTCCTACCTACTAGGAGGAGTAGGTAAAAACACTGATTATATACTACATTTCAAAGTCTGTGTTAGGTATCTTTTTAGGTCAATCTTTTACATTCCAACCATAAATAATAAATGGAGAGAATATTAATATCTCCAATGTACAGATAGAAAACCTGAATCACAGAGAAGTCCCATACCAGACATAGCAAACATGATATTCAACATAGCTCCATGTAACTCCAATATCTACCTCTGATAAATATTTACCATACATAGGGGAACACAAGTTGTTAATTTCTTATTTATTTCATCTTCAATTGTGAAAAGATAATAGTGAAGTATCTTTTATTGCATCTCTCTATATCTTCATATATGAATTTCTGGAACAGTAATTTTAGGTTATATAACTATTTTCTGCCAGATGTGCAGATTACTAGATATTATTGTAAGAGAATGTTCAAAATTTGTGTCTTTCCACATTCTATATCAGTTTTCTAACAGCTTTGCTGAGAATAACTTACATATCATAAACTTTATGCATTTCAAGTATACAATTACAAGTCAATGATTTTAGTAACTTTAGAGTTTGGTGATCAGTATCACTATATAATTTTAGAGCATTTTATCACCCTGAATTGATCCCTTTTGCCATTTGTAACCACTGCCCTTTCCCACTCAACCCAGATAACTTTAATCTTCTTTCTGTCTCCAGAGATTTGCCTTCTCTGGACATTTCATAAAAATAAAATCATACAATATGTGATTTTTGGCATCTGACTATATTCAATTCACAATATTTTTGAGGTTCATTTATGTTACAGCATGTATGAGTATATTGTTTTATTGTTCAATAGTCTTCCATTGTATAGATATACTACATTATGTTTATCTATTCTCTGGTTGATGGACATTTACGTTATTTCTATTTTTTTGGCTATTTGAATAAGTCTGCTCTGAATATTCACATCTATGTACTATATTTTTGTTGAGCAGATACCATTTTTCTTGAGCAGATACCTAAGAGTACAACTGCTGGGTCTAAGTTAAATGCATGTTTAACATTTTTAAAAACTGAAAAACTCTGTTCCAAAGCAGTCAAATCACTTTATTTTCCTCTCAGCAATGTATGAAGATTTCACTTTCTCTCCATTCTTGCCAACATCTTATTATCATCTATACTTTTTATTATAGCCATTATAAAATGTGTGAGGTGTTATCTCATTATGTCTTTAATCTATGTTTCCTTAATGACAGACAAGGTTGAGTGCCTTTCAAGTGCTTACTGTCCATTCTTGCGTCTTCTTTGGTGAAATGTCTATTCAAATCCTTTGTCCATGTTTCAATTGCATTGTTTATCTTCTTATTATTGAATTATAATAGCTCTTTTGAGATTCTGAGTGCAAGTATATTTTAAGATCTATAATTTGAAAATATAAGTGACATTCTATAGTTTATCTTTTCAGGGTGCCTTTTGGAACTCAGAATTTATAATTTTGAGGGATTTTAATATTTCAAATATGAAACTGATTTTTAACTTCTCTTTTGTACTTTGGTCACCTGAAATGTTTCATAGAGAAAAAACTGTTTCAGGTTACTTTCTTACAAAGTGTTAATGAAATCAGTCACTCTCCACAGTGTACCAGGCATTAGTGTATTTTAAAAGCTTCCAAATTAATTCTGATGTGCAGTCAAAATTGGAGAACCACTGCTTTATACAAAGAAATTCTTGCTTTTAGTGCCTGTTCCAGTGTTGTCTTTTGTGGTGCAAAATCAAGATAATAAGATAATTCTCCCATAAAATGTAGTTTGAGATAGGGACCAATTTGAACATTACAAAGAATTTCTCCAGGAACAGAATTGCAGTAGGAAACAGAACTGTTCTAAAGGGCATGTTGTGTATTAGGATTTTTATTATATATAAAATACATGATATTCATACATGATATTTTATATAGGATATTTTATGATGTTTATAAACAGTAACAGAGAAGCAGTGTGGAACTGAGAGAACTTCTGAGAGTATGGAAAAGAGTTTTACATGCTCACATAAACAATATTTTGAAGAGATAGATAGAAAAGGAACTAAGTTCATGAAAAAACATTTTGTTGATAGTAAGTTAAGACTGAGGCATATCTGCAGCCCAGTCTGATTTCAGTTCCAACATGTAAAAACATGGAAGCCACAACTTTTTTTTTCTTTTTTTGAGACAGATTCTCACTCTGTTGTCCAGGCTAGAGTGCCATGGCTTTAGCCTAGCTCACAGAAACCTCAGACTCCTGGGCTCAAGTGATCCTCCTGCCTCAGCCTCCTGAGTAGCTGGGACTACAGGCATGCACCACCATGCCTGGCTAATTTTTTCTATATAGTTTTAGTTGACCAATTAATCTCTTTATATTTTTAGTAGAGATGGGGTCTTGCTCTTGCTCAGGCTGGTCTCGAACTCCTTAGCTTAAGCAATCCTCCTGCCTCGGCCTCCCAGAGTGCTAGGATTACAAGCATGAACCACCGCGTCCAGCCAGAATCCACAACTTCTATCCTTACAAGAAGAAAAAGCTCAACAAACTCAAAACTCAATGGCTTTTCTTTGTTAAAGGAAAAAGACCCAAACTCTGTAAAATAATTCAAAGAGTTTTATTCTGAGCTGAATGAATGTGACTGGCCAGGAGCACATGACCTCAATAGATCCTGAGAATTGCTTATGGTAGCTGGGTTACAGTCTGGCTTTATATGGAATATATTCATGGAGACAGGAATTACACTTAAGACCCTATGTCAATATGTGAGAGGGAGTACATTAGTTTGGCCAGAAAAGGCTAGACATCTCAAAGCGCTGTGGGGGTGGGGAGCATGGGGGGAGTTTTAGGTTATAGGAGGGTTTTAAAATTCTTTAGTTTGTAACTGGTTAAAGAAATGAAGCTTTGTCTAAAAGCTTGGAGTATTTTAACTTAAGATAGGATGTCTGTTAATCAGAGACAAGCTACTGGACATTTATGGAAACTAAAGTGATTTGTTAGGTAAATTGATGGCCTGACGGTGTTTTATAAGCTTTGTCTTACATAGTCTTAGGCCTGTTAATGAGTTACAAAGGAAATCTCCAAGAAGGGAAGGGGATATGACAAGGCATGTCTGACCTCCCTTCTCATGGCCAGCAGCTCAGCGTTAGGGTAGTTCTGGGGTTTCCTTGGTCAAGAGGAGGTTCATCCATTCAATCAGCTGAGGAGTTTAAGATTTTATCTTAGTTCATATTTTAGATGCATTACAGAACTAAGTTTGCATGGTAAGCTGCCGCTTAAATATTAGGAAAGACAATAAGCATACCCAGAGAGATGCATTCACCCAGATATGCTTTATTGGATGCAGAAGCTGCAGGGTCCATAAACTGGTATAAGCACTTAAGTAGTAATGTTAATGAGTTATTGGGAGTCTGATTGAGGACTCCTGTGAGAATGAGAAACTCATGTGGCTGGAGTCTTGATGGGGGCCTGTGCTTTAGTGGTCTTTCTTCCAGCAACCTCATGATTTTTGAGTTTTCACTATGAGGATCCAAAAAATTTCCACTCTTAACTCTTACATTAGGAGAGTCATAATAACTACTGTGAAAAACACCCAGACTCTTCTCTATAACAAAGTACTACTCTCCAAGAAAAAGTACCTTGATGGAGCGGAGTTGTGAAACTTTATCTCAGGAGGAACAGGAACAGAGAATTGGTCTTCAGTCTGGCTCCCTCTAGCACTGACTCACAGAAAAAGTATGTGTGTGGGGGATTGGGGTGCAAAAAATAAATTGGGAACTTTTCGGCCAGGGAGGTAAGTAGGGGATGGGTAAACACTTTATTGAAACAGAGAAAGAAACTCTCTTAGGGGTTTCCCACCATCTTAGGGTGTCAGTCATTCCTCCCCTCCACCCCCACAGACCATAAAAATAAAGAAAAATCTTGAGTTTGCTCAGAGGAAGTTCTGGGCACCCGGCCAGCCTTGAAAAGTGAATGGGCAACCTGATGAGAATAATGGCCCTCCAAGCCAACAAGAGTCATAAGGTATTTGGTTCCCTATGGAAAATAAAGATGGCATCTTAGCATTTATTCTTGAGTCGTTTTTCAGAGACCACCCCTGTATAGAAAGTACAGATAAAGGAGAGTTTAGGAATTAAACCTTGACCACCATTCTTCGTTCTGAATTTCCCCCTGAGGGGACTGTCCAACCTATTTCCCCTAATCCAAGAATCCCTAAATCCACATATTCCCTGATCCCCCTTCAGGATCCTTTTTTGTGCCAGGCCAACAATTTTGCCTGACTGAAATGCACCCCTGCCTTTAAAAACCCTGGCTTGTAAGCCATCTAGTTCAAGTTTTAAGCATTAGCTGTGTGTACTTTTTACATGTTGCCCTGTACATAAAGCCTCTTTCAGCTGCTGAAACTCTTGGCTTCAGTGTCTGGCTTCACTGTGCCAGGTGAGCAAACCCCAGTTAGTTTGATAACACTATCATGGGATAAAAAGCTTGTGAAAGTCACAGCATGGAAATGCAGGCCACTAAAGCACTGCACTTTTTTTTTTAAGTAAAGTTAGTTTATTTTACCCACAGTTCTTCTAATATAAGCTGTATGTAAATACTGATACTGAGAAATATTTGGAAGATTCACTGAGAGAAGTCAGAACATCATGCCTTCCAATCCATCCTCCATGAACTTTTTATAAAGTGCCATAAATTTGGCCACAAATGCTTCCAAGTGATAAATGGCTTTGCTACCCAGCTGTAGACGATGTTCATAATAAGCTGCCATCTGGGCTACTTCTCTTTTCATTGTCCATCACAATTATGTAATGGTTCAGAGAGAAGTCCTTTCATTATAATCTCAGGAGGAATACAATGAGTTAGAAGCTCATAGAGCCTTCCATGAACTTCAAAGAGCCTCTGCAGAGTTTGCTGACTGACAATAGCATTTGCAGTCTCCCTCAGATACACCTCCCAATCTGTCTCAGGGACTTCTTGATCTGCAGTAAAAGGATATTGTTGCATTCTGCAGGGTTCACACATTAGTAGAGCTTTTCTGAGAATTCTACAGGACTTCTCTGCAAGTCCATGAGCCAGTTGTGAGGGAAGAGTCAGACCTTCCTTCTTGCACACAGTAGAAAATACATGATAAATATCTTCAATGCTGGGAGCAGGCACACGAACTGCCAGGCATCTACTACAGGCATCTACTACTAATCTTAATCAGTACATTACAGAGTATTCCCCTTCCCTGCCTCTTTACTAAAACAGGGCTCTAGTATAATTATAATGAATTTTGATGAAAGAGGTACACAGTACACACTCTATGAGGAGAAATAAGTACACATGTGTGTATGTGTATGTATAGTCAAAAGAGTCATATATATAGGTATACCAAACATATATAATACATCAAAAACCAAGACCCAAGACAAAAATATCAAAGAATTTGAAGCCTCTGGTACAAAAGCTGCAACAAACATTAAACATAGCCCAAACCCTAGCCAGATTAACATAAATCCTCACATTAAAGGCCTGTTTATCTCAATTTCTATTCCATGCTTTCAAGAAACTACAAGCATGCCAAAAGGAAGAAGAAACATAATGTGAGGAAACAAAGCAATCATAGAATGAGCCTAAGGTATGACACAAATGTTAGAATTATTAGGCAGTAAATTTTAAATAACTATGATTAACATGTTAGGGACTCTAATGGAAAAAGTATATAGAATGAAAGGAACAGATAAATAATGTAAGCAGAGAGATGGGAACCAAGATATAATCAAAAGGAAATGTTAGAAATAAAAAGCACAGTAATACAAATTAAGAATACCTTTTATTCACACATCAGTAGACTCAACATAGCCAAAAAGACAATGAGTGAACTTGTAGATAGATCTATGGGAACTTCTCACATTGCAATGGAAAAGTAAAAAAGAAGGAAAAGGTCAAAACAAAGTATTGAAGAACCTTGTAACAATAATTAAAGTTTCAACATACAAATAATTGGAATACCAATAGGTAAAGTAAAAGAAAACAGCTTAGAAGGAATATTAGAAGTAATAATTGTCAAGAACTTTTCAATGTTAATGACAGACATCAAACTACAAGTGCAGAAAGTTTAGATAATACATAGCAGGATAAAACACACACACACACACACACATGCAAATGCATTCATACTCCTAGGCATATCAGATTCAAGGTGCATAAAACCAAAGACAAAGAGAAAAATTTCTCTGCCTACTTATTTTATTGGGTTCTTTTATTTTTTTCTTGCTAATTTGTTTGAGTTCTTTATAGATTCTGGTTATCAGCCCCATATTGGATGTATAACATGAAAATATTTCTCCTATTCTATAGATTATCTATTCACTCTATTGATTGTTTCCTTGGCTCTGAGTGAGTTTCAATCCCCATCTTCCCAATGTCCCAGTGAACATTGTATCTTCTGAGAATATAAGTAAATGAAAAACAAAATAAAAATAAAAGAATAATTACAAATTTTAAAAAAGAGAAAATTTTAAAAGAAATAAGAGGAGACACCTTACCTCTATAGGTAACACTTTACCTGTAGAGAAATAAGCATTAAAATTGCAGTGGCCTTATAGCTTAAACAATGCAAGCAAGAAAAAATTGTAGTGAGATATTTAAAGTGTTCAAAAAAACAAAACACTACAATTCTATATTTAGTGAAATTATCCTACAACAATGAGGAAGAAATAAAGACTTCCTCAGATAAATAAAAACTAAAGTATTTTATTGCCCACAGAAGTGCTCTGCAATAAGTGTTAAAAAATGTTCTTCTGGAAGAAGAAAATGGATAGCAGTTAGAAACTTGGAGTTACATTTTTCAAAAAAAGCACCAGAGAACAAGTAAATGAAGATAAAATAAGTATTCTATTTTTTTATTCTTAATTAATCTAAGGCATTGCAAAGTACATAATAGCAATGTATAGCATATTGTAAAAGAAAATGAATGACTGCACTGTGATAAAGGACAGGAGGAAGGAATTGTGAATACTCCGTTCAAAGGTACTGTGAATACATGTGAAGTGGTATTGTGTATGTGAAGGTAGACTTAGATTAGTTAAAAATGTATATTGTGAACACCAAGACAACAATTAAACATTTAAAAAAATAATATATAATTTGTATGTTAAGAGTAATATAACATGACATAATATAAAGCATTCAATTAAAACAAGGTAGAAAAATAGGGAGAAAAAAGAACAAGAGCAATGAATAAAAATCAATTACAAACATATTAGCCCAACAAAACTGATAATCATTTTAACTGTGAATAGTCTAATTACACCAGTTAAAAGGCAGAAATTGTCAAAGTATACGAAATGCAAAAAAAAAAAAATGAACTGAATTTTGACTACAAGAAACCCACTTCAAATATAAAACACAGTAAGTTGAAATTAAAGAAGTGAAGAAATATATACCACAAAAACACTAATAAATAAGCTGGAGTAGCTATACTAATTTTAAATAAATCTGACATGAAACAAGGAAGCTTATAAGGAATAAAGAGGAGAAATTATATAATGTAAATGTGTCAATCCTTTTAGAAGACAAAATAATCCTTCATGGCTATGCATTTAACAAAAGAGTATCAAAATAATGGGACAAAAAATGGATAGAATGAAGGAAAAAGAGACAAATCTACCATTGGAGTTTGAGATATAAATATTTTTCTGTGACTAATTAACAGATAAATAGGAATAAAATTAGTAAGGATATAGATGATCCTAATAGAATTATTATTTGCCTTGATCTAATTGACATTTATAAAATACTCTATCCAACAAAAGAAGAATAAACATTCTTCTCCAGCTCATGTGAATCATTCACCAAGATAGATTACATTGATGGGTCATAAAACACACTGTAATTAATTTAAAAGAACAAAAATCATATAGGGTACGTTCTAAGGCCACAAAGGAATTAAGTAAGAAGTCAATAGCAGAAAGATAGCTAGGAAATCCCCAACTACTTAAAAATTATGCAACATGCCTCTACATAATTAATGGATCAAAGATAATGTCTCAAGATAAATTAAAAATATTTTGAACTAAATTAAAATATAACTTATCAAAATTTGTGGGTTATACCTTTTGGTATTGAGAGGCAAATTGATAGCATTAGGTGCATGTGGTAGAAAACAAAGGAAATATCCAAATGAATGGCCTACACTTCTATCTTGGGAATCTAAAGGAACAAAGAAAATTAAGCCTAAAGTAAGCAGAAAGAGAAAAAATGAAATTGAAAATAGAAATACAATTTAAAAAATTAAAGCAATAAAAAGCAGGTTATTTGAAAAGGTCAATAAAACTACTTAGGCTTACTAAGAAAAAAACCAAGCAGACATAAATTGCTATTAATAATATCAGAAATGAAAGTGGTGCCATTTTACCAATACCATAGAATTAAAAGGGCAATGAGGGTATCCTATGGGAAATTCTATGTCAATCAATCCGATAACATAAATGAAATGAATCAATTCCTCGAAACACACAAACTATCTATGATGGCCAATTTTATATGTCAACTTCACTGGCATGGTATGCCCAGATTTTATTTCTGGATGTGTCAGTGTGGGTGTTTCTGGATGAGATTAACATTTGAATCTGTGTACTCATTAAAGTAGATTTTCCTCCCAAATTTGGTAGGCATAATTAAATCAATTGAGACTCTGAATAGAACAAAAGGAATAAGAAGGAAAATTTACCCCTTTTGATTCCTGTCTGAATGAACTGAGACACGGATTTATACCATCGACTCCCCTGGTTCTGAAGGCCCTTGGATTTCTATTGGAATTCCACCAGCAGCTTTCATGGAACTCCCAGGTATTGCACACAACAGATTGTGGGACTTCTCAGACTCTATGTTGTGTGAGCATGAGACAATACCTCATCATAAATATTTTTCTATTTCTTTATCTATCTATCTATCCATCTATCTATCTACCTACCTATCTATATATCTATTATCTATCACCTGTATATCCATCACCTGTATATATCTCCTGTTGGTTCTATTTTTCTGGAGAATTTTGACTAACAGAGAAAGGAATACTAGAATGTTTTTCTGCCCTTGTGTTGCTATGAGTAAATAAAGTTCTGATCTCTGATCCAGAGGCCTCATGTTTCCGCTAGTATGTATATATCAATATGTATGCATATGTTTCTATCATCTATTTATATGTATATTTGTGTATACGAGGGTAAGATTTAAGACCCTTCATAGTTTCTGACAATTTCAAAACATGAGAAAATTCTCTTGATTTAATACTTGAAAATGTTTTACATGTAGAAATTATAAACAAGAAAACAGAAATTATTTGTAATTCAAACTAAAGTAACCACAGTCAATATTTTTCTCCATTGGCTTTACTCTGTGTATATACATACATATACAAATATAGATAATCATGTTCCATGTTACTATAATATTTGGCTCTTTTTCTTAGCATCTTATGACTGTTTCAAATCTAATTATTTTAATAATTTTTGTCATACTGATATGCTGTTTAATAAGTTTCTTTAAACTTTCTTGAAAATGACTCACTTTGGTTTTCCTTAGTCTTATCCTAAATAATATTCTTGGAATAACTAGATAATATTATCTGTTAATTATAATTTTTCCATTTCACACTATACTAAAATTAATATAAAACATTAAATATTTTAAAGGATTATACAGTTGTTATGTCTCCAATAATTTTCTTTGTTCTTTCTGATTGTAAACATTAGAGCTGATATTTTTGAGCTCATAATGAAAGTTAAAGAAATATTTAGCTCCACAAAAAGCAAAAGTGAAAACAAAATAACTCAATGGATACAGGCTACACAATTACAAGATTGGAGGAATATGTGATTAACTAGAAGCAAGAAGTGGAAATTGGGCAGACCCAATGCTTTCAGCAGCAGGAAATCATGGTTCTTCTATTTATGGTTATAACCTTAAATGTTGCTTCTTCAATAAATGTTCTGTGTGTCTTTGCTTACAATTTACATTCCCAGGTGAGAGACTAAGAGAGAGCAACCAGCCAAGCCTAGCCTACACATATATTTTTGAGTGTAGTGTCCTGTAATTATCTTTTCTGAAACTCACGCAAAGTGCAATGTGAAGGAAGGGAAGCTCTTTAATGCAGGGAAGTTAAAAAAAAATAAAAAGAAAAGAAAAAAAGAAAAAAGACAAATAAGTATTCCATATTCATGTCTTTCTTTGCATATAAATAAATTCAGAAAATATTCCCATTTATCATTCAACTCTTCTTCATCAAACAAATAAATATTATAAAAATAAGTGGATTTTTTCCTTTCCCAGTGAGAGAAAACAGCCACAACTTGCTACTGAGTCTCAAGAGATAATATCGTGAAGCCATGCTGTTCTACAGGATCAATAAGTGATGACACTGTTCTAGTTCTAACCACCAACAAACCCTATAAATGTTATACTGAGGAAGAATAATGTTATTCTTACATAAGAACAACTTATAAGATCTTCAGTGGCCCTGCCTGTGTTAGGTAGCAGTTGCCTTTTTATAATCTTTTCCTTTAATTGTAGAAATGCTATGAAGCACTCCAAATATACAATAAATATAAATTTCATTTAGATTTCCATTGGATAAACCATCCTTTTGTTTTCACCACAGTCAGAGTCAGTCTCTATAGAGATTTTATACTGTATCCAAAGACCCAGTGAGGGGCACTGATTGTAAGTTGGCAGTGTCAGATTTGAATTTAGGGAAAATATAATTGCATGCCTTGGTGGAATTATCCATTTATTGGTTACTAAGACCTGTATGCTTGACTAGATGAGCCCAGAATCATAGCCAGCAGACCATAGACATGCTCAAAATAAACTACTAATACAATCTGAGAATCACATCTCTTATTAGAAAAAACATTAATGCATTAACCTTTGTTTCCCTGAATCATTTCATAAAATTCTGTCTCTCCCCATAAAGAATATTCTTTTTCCTATATGTCCACTTAGATGTTGATCAGTGAAACCAATTTGCTAGGGAGTACATGTGGTACTTATTTTTCCATTCTTGAAATACTTAGTAGAATAGATTCCAGTTCTATCCAGGAAAATATAAGAGGTGCTAGATCACCATTGTTTCTTATAGTTGAATAGTACTCCATGGTATACATATACCACATTTTATTAATCTACTCATGTATTGATGGGCACTTGGGTTGTTTCCACATCTTTGCAATTGTGAATTGTGCTGCTATAAACATTTGAGTGCAGGCATTTTTTGTTTTTTTTTATAGAGTGTCTTTTGTTCTTTTGGGTAGATGCCCAGTAATGGGATTGCTGGATCTAATGGTAGATCCACTTGTATCGCTTTAAGGTATCTCCATATTGCTTTCCAGAGAGGTTGAACTAGTTTGCAGTCCCACTAGCTATGTAGGGTGTTCTTATCTCCCACATCCACACCAACATTTATTGTTTTGGGACTTGTTAACAAAGGCCATTCTCACTGGAGATAAGTGATATCTCATTAGGAATAACATTTATCGGGTGTCGGGCAGGTGGGAGGAAAGTGGAGGGGATGAGTATATATATACATAATGAGTGTGATGGGCACCATCTGGGGGATGGACACTCTTGAAGCTCTGACTCGAGGCGGGAGGTGGGCAAGGGCAATATACGTAACCTTAACATTTGTACACCCATAATATGCTGAAATTAAAAAAAAGAATATTCTTTTTCAACAATTAAAAGTACCTACTTTAAATAAACATTAAGAAATCCATGTTAGCTTATGGTAATGATAGACAATATGCATTATGATAATATATTCTATTTGAAATCTGCCCTTTATGCATTAGATTATTTGACATTTTAAATACCATTCATTTAAATATAAAAATAATTAGAATATAATACCCCCTCATTAATGATTAAAATTAATAAACCATACAATATAGATTGTTCTCAAATATGAAAATTATTAGTGTTCACTTAAAGCTTAGATAATTTTCATTTAAAATATCCATAATTTCACCCATCTTTAGGAAATTTATTTTCTGTGCATTATGTTTAGACCCTGTTTTGCTTTCTTTGAATATAAGTAACATTTTTTGAGAAAGAATTGAAAACTTATTTAAGATGCATTATACATTTAGGAAAAGAGCTTTTTATCAGCAACAATCATCCTCTAAGGTTATAAAGTTAAAGTATTGTAATGTTTCATTTCTATACTTGTAAATTTTGAGAAAATAAATTCCCTTATCATCAGCTTTTCCTTAAACAGCCAGAAGCTAAATTTACAGAAAATTTGTGGGCTCATAGTTATAGATGTCAGCTATCTCCTTGGGTAATTTGTAAAATATAATAAATTAAAAATGAAAATTAATAATATCATATATGCATATAATGCATAAAACATATACATATACCTATATGTAACATGTATATTCTAAAGTTGAATGGAAAACCAGTGCACATATATGTGGACATATACGTGTGTATGTGAATGTTTCTGTGTTCATGTGTATGTTCTTGTGTTCAAAGAAAAACTAAATTTTTTCTAGACACAAGCATAGAAGTTTCCCTGCAATTATTATTACAATAATAAAAAGTGTTTAAATTTTCACACATATATTTTTACATAATTCTGCATTTTTAAATAATCATTTTTTAGGTCATAAGAATTTTCCTAATGAGTGGGCTAATCCATGAAAATAGAAACCAATTTCTATGACTATATTATTGCCAAAGCTATTATCACCTAGTTGCAGAATACTCTTAGATTTACTAATGTTTTTAATAAATGAAAGTATCTTAAAAAATAAAACAAAGAATAATCTTGGTTTCTATCAGCATTCTCTCTTCCATGCAGCTGGTTTTTTCTTCCAATTTTCAAAGTAGCTCTAAGATAAATTAAATGACTTTTGTTTGTTTGAGAGTTATATTTTACTCCAGGAATGAGACAGTATTTATAAATCATGACCGACATGAAAAGTAGGGTTCACTCCATTTCATAGAACAGTGATCTCAAATGTTGGCTATTTTTCCCCAGAGAGGACATTAGACATTTTCTAGAGATCTTAATGATTGCAATGAATGGAGACTGTTATTGACATTGAATGGGTAGAAACCAGGGATGCTGCTGAGCATTCTACAAAGTTCAGGACAGCCACCACAACAAGGAGTTATCAAGTCTAAAATGTCATTGGTGAAACTGTTGAGAAATTCTGCCTTAAATGGAGGGGGGGGGGATTTCTTCATCATGTAATTAATAGGAACTGAAAGCTCTGAACATAATTATTTTCTCCATTTACTAAATGTATGTAAGAAAACACAAACCTAAAGGAATTATGAATATATAGAAATTTCTGCAAATTCTCTTTGGGTAGAAATATGGTGTGGCCTGAAAATTGGGATTTCTTAAAGATTATTAAGTGATTCTAATGTATCCATATCTGAGATCTCTGAAACTTGGACATTATGGTACTTTTAAAGTAAAACAATGAATTAATATACTAAATGATGATGGCTTCTTATGATATTATAGAGATTTGGAAGAAGAAGACATAATAATGAGTTATTTTTGATGTTGAGAAAGAAATAAAGAATATGTATGTCTTGCCCAATACTCATGAAATATTATTTTGGAGGGACCCAGGCTGCCAGAGAACAGAGTAAGGGTTCTACATATCTAGAAATCTAATGAAAAGGATGATAATGATGGTGGCAAAATAAAGGCAAGTATGCCAATTTTTCCTTTTTAAGGTCTTTGAGGATATGTCCCATATCTCTTTCCTCTTTGTTAAATAAAAAGTTTCACAGGGTGCTCAGTGTATAGTAGAAACTTACTATGTTTGTAACATTCATAAGGTTGACACAAAAATGCTACAGGAAAAAGTTACAAAAAGTAAACATGAGCTTTCCTTACTCAAAGTTCAAAAATCAGCCTTTTAAAATGTTTCTCCTACATCATACAGTGCACAAAATGAAACTCTAGATTTATAATATTTAATAAGTTGTACTAAAAAGAACATAAGACAATATTTCTACATTACCAGCATTAAAATAATCTTTTGTATAATACGAAACCCAAAATTCATAAATAAAAAGACTGAGAAATAAGTTCACAAAAAGAAGAGTTTTTATCCATTATGCAAAACCCTTATAAGTTAATAAGAAAAGGACAAAGGCCCCAGAAGAAAAACAAGAGTATGCAGAAGCAAATCTTAGAAAAAGAAATACAATGACATTATTAACACATTAAAATTCTCCTAAAAACTATATATATATTCTTAAAAAATAAACACTGTATTTTTTTAGATATGAAAACCTGGGATATATACAACCTATTTTCAAATGGTTCAAGGAAGATGGTAGGGAAAAGAGAGAGATTGATAAAGTTTGTGGAGAAAAATATAAACGACAAGTAAATCTGGTAAAAGGTATATATTTGTTATTGGCATTACACAAATTTTTGTAACTTTTCTGCAAGTTAGAAATTATTTTCAAATCAAAAACAATCTTACTATCACCAACTTCAAAACAAAAAATTATTTGGTAAGTATAAAAAATAGAAAGTGTACACTTTTCAATACATGGAAAAACTTTTAGAGACTCCTGGTGAGGGTATAAATTATTATAAACTCTGGTAAAAGAGTATTAGCAATATCTGTCAAAACAATAAAACACAATTGAACCTCTAGGAATCCATCCTACAAAAGTAACTCAAAATTTTTACAGGTATATATAGAAACAAATTATTATGTTTGCATTGCTATCAAAATTGCATACTTAATTACAGAATAATCATAGATTTACTAATGTCATTAACAAATGAAAGTATCTACCAAAACTTACCTGAACAAAAGCATATATATACATATACATGTATGCATACAGAATATATATAAACAGATATATAGAGAAATAGATATTTGCTGTATTGTATGTAATAGTGAAATATTTAAAGCTGCTTAACATTGCATCAATAGATCATAGTTAAATAAAACATTAAATCACAAAGTTTAATTACATGCAGCAGTTTCTAAAGTGAATCCAAATAGAAATATATCCATACAATATAATTTAATGAAGTTGCAAAGCTTTATGTGTGTGTGTATTTCTATTAATATACTATAATATACAAGATCACAATAATAAAACAACCACTAAAAGTCTGTATGCTACCAGATAAATTTTATTCTGCAATTGTATTGACTATCTATTAGTGATTAAAGTGAGTAGGGGTACAAGGAAAATTTTACTTTTTACTTTACATATCTCCATAAAAATTTTAAAAAGAATATGTTTTATAAATTATGAATTATAATACCATTGAAATCTCAAACATTTAATTTCTCATATTTTGGAATTTCCTTTTTATGATTTTATTTAGAAAATAAAATAAAAATTTTCTCAAGATCACAAAAAAGAAAAAGACAGATCAATGACTTGGACTTAGGTCTTCTAAATCTAAAGTTCATATCTTTTTCATTATGCCCAGTAGCCTTTATCAGCAAAAACGGATAACTTCTATGTCACCTCTTATTAGAAAGCCTTTAAAATGACAAGAGGAAACTAAAACTAGTTTTTATACTTTAAATTTTTGATGTCCTCAGTATAAAATGTTCAGATCAAGATAACCATACATTGATTTTTTTCTCTGCCTGAATTGACTGCCTCTTCAGATGTTAATGGGGATTCATTGATTATTAAATCCCTCAGATCTTAGCAAATTGGCATAGAATTATATATTATAGTTTAAATCACAAAGTCATCTTTCTCTATTCTCTATTATCTAGAAACTTCTATTGTCATCATTGTACCCTTCCCCAGTGATTCTTCAATTAAAACCATTTACTGCTAATTTTTTGTCCACAGAAATCAGGTGAGAATAAAGTGATCATGGGGGAATTTTATGAGATCTGTCTTCAAAAATCCAGAATGCCTGGCTTAACTAAAATGTACTTTCTTTTATAGAAGGTGTATTATAGAATTAGCAGACATTTCAAACAAAGAGTTGTGTAAATGTTAAACACATAAATTATGATTATGAATCCAAGGCAAGTTCAATATTTAAAAATAACACAATGGGAGTAACACACACATATTATTTAAATGTAATGATGAATCCAATTAATGTTTCTCTTGCACATATATATGTATATGTCAAATGCTAAACTAATGCTCAAAGTTACTGACTTTAGCTTGATAGAATTTATAGATATAAAAGAAGTAGTAAGATTACATGTAATTTTTGAGCAAAAAATGGAAATTACTTAAGTAAAATAATTTAAACACAAAATATAGTGCATGGGCTAATATGTCTCCAAATCAAAATTCTATGTTCTCTCTCTTTCTTTGTTTCTCTGCCTACAAGAATTAAGAACAGCTTTGGGACAGTGCTTTTATTAATGCCCAAGTGATAAACTGTTTATTTAATCTTCAATTGACCTCCATATCTAGAGGTAAGATGAGTATAAATTAATACTAGTTGATATTAGTGAATCACCACTTCCCGATGAATGATTTCATTAATTTTCCTTGCTAAAAACAAGACTAATCACATTAGCAGACCTTAATTTATGCACTCAAAATTGAATACATTTATCCTGGCCTATTACAGAAAGAACCACTGGTATGAAATTCCTTTGATCTACTTGGAACATTTAGAATAAAACTAACAAAAATAATTTAAACATCTTTTCTCTCATTGGAATGCAACATACAAGTAGGCTAGTAATTATGGTCACAATGGCAAATGAAATTATATTACTCAACTTCTTCCTGTTCATGAAAGGATCATCACTCAAAACTCCAGGATGATTTCTCCTGGGTACTTTTAAACTATATCCTTTCTACCAACCTTTATTTCTATTTTATTTCTCTCCTCTTAGAAATGTTACTGCTTCTTAGATTTGCAGCCTTCCTAATTTCCATCCTCTGCTTTCTACTTGATCACAGACTCTATAGGGACTCTCTTTGGTATCTACTTTTCTTCTCCAACTGAAATAGAACATTCTGAATTACTGACCTCTTCTCTCCTAAATGAAGTTCACACATCCAAAATGCTGGCAGTGATAAACTCCAACTTATTATCCTACAAACTGCTAAGCCTAAATAATCACAGGAGCCGGTTAAGTCTTTTTAAAACATCCTATCAGAACTTCATTCCTGTAGGATACCCAGCAGCTGGAAACTGAAACAAAGTCCATTTAAAACACAACAATATGAGGTAGAAAAAAATCACAAGAGAGAAATGAATGCTTACAGCTTTAGGTGGTCCAGGTCTCCAATGTTCTGCAAATTTGGTGGCATTGACAAACGTTCGGTCATGGGAAAAAATGTTACTAGTGACTTATTTACTTCTGATTTTTTTATTCTTTGTCACTTGTCACCACAGTGAATCACATCACTTTCTCTGAATAACAGCATGTTTCCAGAGTTGTTTCACTATGGTCACAATGATGTATTTAATGCTCTTCTATGGTATTGCAAATGACTACTAAAATATAACAACAAAATAAATAAATTTTAAAACAAACAGCAAAATTGCTCCTGTATATGCCTGAGAGATTCCAAGATTAAGATAGCACATCTTCTTAATTATTATCAAATGAACGAAGCTGAATAAAGTAGAGGAAATGAATAACAATTAAATATTCTTTTCTATATGCTACATTGCTTGAAGTTGTATCCAGTAAAAATTCAGGGAAAAATTCATGTCATTAACCTAAAATATTTTCTAGTAACCTGTTTCATGTCTGTGTCAGTTACATTGGGCAATATATTCCATAGGTGCACTTACATATTAATATCTGTGCTATAGTGTACATGTCATATTGATAATTGAACTGAAGTCACTGAACCCTCCCTTTAATGATCTAGAGCAGAGGATATGAGTGAAGAGTTGAGGTGTACATAACTATGTTGGAGAACTATTGTGGTATATGTTTGAGGTCTTATTTTTTTAATTAATTTAAATAAACACATTTGCTTATTTGATTGATTTTGCCTTTGAAAAGTTTGTTCTAAATATAAAGAAAACTTAATTAACTATACTCATAGATTCATGACAGATAATAGTGACAAGAGCATGAACTGTCATTTCCTTGTTTTATTTCTTCATTATTTTTAATGCAACTTCCCTCCCCCTTTCTCCACTCCCATACCTCTTTTTTTGATAGATGCTCCTTCTGGGTTATTTAGCCTGATTTTACAATGCACCTTTGCAAGAGCTACTTTGATACATGTATATACTTACATATCTTATTTTTGTATATTTAAGATTCTTAAGTGAGCCTGATCAGTAAATCTTAACCTTTTAGCATGTTTTTGCTGAAAACATTATGATATTTATTCATGTTGCTATTCGGTAGTTTAAGTAACTACCATTCTTCCACTAATCTAATGCTATACATATATATCAGGTTATTGTGATGGCATATTCCACATTTTATAATAATCTTTATATTCATTAGGATAATACTAGCTGGATTTCTTTACATTTTGATAGAATTTCAAACTTAACAGAAAATTTTCAAGAATAATATAAGTAACTCCCAAAGGCTCTTTCACATAGATTTATCAATTTTTAATATTTTGCAATATTTAATGCCTTTTACAATATATTATCTTATGAACAGTTTTATAATAAAATGCAACTATTATGACTCTTTACCACCAAATTCAGTATGTATTTCCTAAGAGAAAGGATCTGAGCCACAGTAAAATGATAAAAATGACAAAATTTAATAACACAATAATATTATCTAAGTCATAATACGTTTTCCCAGTAAAGTACCTTAGAGGTATGTTTCTTACACCAGGAATAATCCAGGAACAGACATTACAATTGATTGTCATATGTTTTCAGTTCTCTTTAATTTAACTAGTTCCTCAGCCTTTTGTCATTATTGTTTTGATATTTTTGAAGAATGTAAGTTAGTTTTTTAGTAAAATGTTTCTTAAATTGTGTATTTTTGATGTGTCCTCATGACTGTGTTTAGGTTATGCATTTGGGACAGGGTTATCACTTTAAAAATATTATGTCCTCCCCAGAGCATCATTTCAGAAGGCACACGATTTCCCAGAATCCGTAACGTTAACACTAATCACTGAAAACAGTGTCTACTAATTTTCTCGGTAAAGTTACTATTTTTTCTCCTTGTAATTAATAAGTAATTTCCTGGAAAAAATACTATAAGAATACTTCAATATTCTCTTTCTTTTCAAAGTTTCACTGAACATTTTCGCATCTATTAATGATTTTCCAACTTGAACATTCCTACTATGTTTTTTAGTTTCCCTTTCACTGTAAAAAGAGCTTTTTTGGGTGCCATTTATTTATTTGTTTGTTTATTTTTCCCACTCCATATTTTATTTTTTAGTTTTTAGTTTTGATTTGTTTGGAAAAAATAAATATTTTTATAAAATGCAGAAACAATCATTCCATTTGAAAGCTTTTATTTTTAATTTTTTCCCCCTCATACATCTTTAAAGAATACATTCTAGAAGGCATATTTTTCTCAGGACAATAAGATAGTATAACAAAATCTGTAGTTTTATAACCTTAAATTTGTTCCCCTGGTGGTCACTTATTAATGGCAGGAATAATAAATTAATCTTTGGGTATTCAGTCTTCAGTGGATAACACAATGGATGGTATACAGCTGCTGTTTGATAAATATTTGTTGAAGTGAATTAAAAGGAATTAAATTATACAAATAAATATTTACTGGAAAAATGAGGGAAATCAAGTAATATACAATTTTTCTTGGCTGAGTTTAGGAGCTATTCTGACACTAATAATTAAATGTCTTAGGACCAAAATTTGAAATTTGAGTTGACATCACTAACCACACGTAAGCTGTTTCTTTTTGGAATAAATGATGAAAAATTTTAACTCCTTTCCAATTCATTTTTGGAAAGAAATACTAGTATATAACAAATGTAGAGAAAGCACTATTTTTACCCATTTTAAAACTTTTTATTCCTAAATCAAATATTGGAAAATAAAAATTGTCAGGATTTACTCACCACAATACAACAATGTTAGGCACTATCTGGAAAACTCATGAATTCTTAACGTTAAAATGTATCCTATTGTGGATCAAAGTTCATTCTATAGACTTTACCCTAATGAAAGTAAAGCCCTCCTCAGAAGCATTCAATCTCATTTGTTTCAATTACATATTCAACAAGCAGCCTTAAGTTTACTTATTTTTTTATTTAATATTTCAAAATATTATGGGGGTACAGATGTTTTTGGTTACATGTACGGATTTTGTTATGGTTGAGTTAGGGTTATAAGTGTGTCCATCATCCAGATAGTATTCATTATATCCGTTAACTAGTTTTTGTCCACCTGCTCCTCTCCCTTCCCTCCTGCTTAATTTCTGCTAGGTTTTACTCCCCTCTATACACATCTGTGCTCATGTATTAGTTCCAATTTAATAGTGAGTACATATGGTGTTTGTTTTTCCATTCTTTAGCTACTTCATTTAGAATATTGGTTTCCAGTTCCATCCAAATTGTTGCAAAAGGCCTTAATTCATCTTTCTTCATGGCTACATAGTATTCCATAGCATACATGTACCACATTTTATTAATCTACTCATGAATTGAACGGAACTTATTGTATCAGTATGATTTCATTAATTTTTTAGGAGACTATTAAAGTAGTTTACTATAGTTATTAGGTTTGGAAAAATATAGAAATAATACAGTTTGTTTATAATGGATAAAAATACTAATAATAATCTCACATTCTTCCTACAAAATGATCAATTTAAAACCCAAAGATGGTAAATATTTCATCTGAGTGAACTTCAGTTCCACACAAAATGCAGGATTTTTTTTCTAGAGCTATAAAATATGTTGTAGGTATTTTGCTAGGGATTACACTGAATCTGTAAATCATTTTGGGTACTGTGGACATTTTAACTATGTCGATTCTACAGATCCAAGAGCATATGTTTTCCCCATTATTTGTATCATCTTTTATTTCTTTCCTTAGTGTATCTTAGCTCTCTTTGTAGAGCTCTTTCACCTCTTTTGTTAAGTATATTCCTAGGTATTTATTTTGCTGTTTATTACAATGACCATGCTCTCTGGAACCCTGAGAACCTACCATGCAGAATCTAAGAGCTCATTGCACTGACTGTATCTTTAATCTTCATCTTGCAAACAGCAGCCAATATAGAACATTTTTAAACGATGTTGGTACTTCTTACATAAATGTATTCCCCAAGGCAATGGTGGGGAAATGTCCTCTGCATAGTCCGACATAGTTCAGGGATGTGGACCAGGTCATGCGTAATAAATTCACGGTTTTTCTTTTATCTGCTTAAGCCTTTCGATTCCTTCCTTTAGAGTGTAACAAGGGCACCCTAAATTTTCAACTTTATTTGATGTAGTCCACTTGTGAGCCCAGATTTCATTGAAACAAATGAGTAATGTATTATGGCCACTTTCATATACTCAAGATAACAGATTCAATATCATTAATACCCCGAATTTATGGCCTAGGACCTTTGGTCAGTGTACCCATGTCAATAAATTCAGCCAGATCCAGTAATAAATTTTGTCATCTATCATATAGCACTCTTAGAAATTATTCTCACTCATATTCAGCAGGTTTGTGCCAATATAGCTGATAAAATTTTGCAGTTCCTCAGTGTATATTGTGCATCTTGTCAGGTTAGGATTTGTAGTCATCCTTTTGTTGTCTGCTGTTAGATTTGAGTCTAGTTATAAGTCTGAAAGCAGGAAAGAGTAATGAATTTTGGAACTGAAAATTGGCATCCATCTAAAGGCCTATTGTTTTAGGTGAGATCACTGTGGGGATATTACGCAAGACTTGGGTATTTCTTTGAGCAGAGAGGAAAGGCTCCTTGTATTGGCAAGGGGGACTCAGAGGGAAGTTCAAGATGTTCATAGTCATCAGAATTGAGGCAAATGTCCACATTATAATTTGAGGTCCCAGTATCTCCTAAGTAATATTGTAACTTTAATTTTAAAAGCCAACTGTTGCTTGGAATTAAATTTACATATTGAAATTTGGCCTACTATAGATCAAACTTGTTTGGATATCAGAAAATTCAGCCTTGTGCCTTCAAGAAATTTGTGATTTTTCAGAGTAATCAGAAAAATTCTTCAGATTTCTACTCATAATTTAAACAGGGAATTAAAAACTGTAAGCTTATTCTTTTCTTCCTGCAAATTCTTAAGCATTTAAGTGGTAAAAAAACCCAAACTCACAGATCTTATATACTTGTATTTATTCTCCCGGACGTTCTAATTCAAGAGCTAAGTTCTCATATTACCTTGCCTTATATAGATTCTTTATTCCAGGCATTAATTCAACAAATTATTTTTCCAGTTAACACGATGGAATAATACCAGTCTCATTTTCCATAAATGATAAATTTATTATTGCCTTCAAATCTATTTAGAGCTGAGAACCAGTTACACATTCTAGAAATTGATCTTCTGTTTCCTAAGAGCCACTTCTGATACACAATGTGGTGTTGATTAGAGTTTGTTTAGGAAATAAACTATGAAGAATTTTAGTACAAAAAAATGTGTTAGTCCATTTTGTGTTGCTATAAAAGAATACCTGTAGTTGAGTAATTTATTTTTAAAAAGAGGGTTATTTAACTCATGGATCTACAGTCTGTAGAAGCAAAGCACTGGCATCTGCTTCTGGTGAGAGCTCCAGAGCACTTCCAATCAAGGCAGAAGACAAAGGGGGATCAGGGGGATCACATGCAGACAGAAGGAGCAAGATAGGGAGGAGGAGGTGCCTGGCTTCTTTAAACAATCAGCTCTCATGTGAACTAATCAAGTGAGAATTCACTCATCATGAGGTGGGCACCAAGACATTGATAAACAATCTTCCCTCAGGACCAAAACAACTCCCACTAGGCCCTGCCTCCAACACTGGGTATCAAGTTTCAACATGATATTTGGAGGGGGCAAATGTCCAAGCCATATCAGAGAATCAGAAGCTTACAACCATTGGATCTGAGAAGGCCGAAAAAGGTTGAAGTTGCTTTTCAAGGATTCTTACTGAAGGCACAACAAATCTAAGGAAACTCTGGGAAATTCCCACAGATTGTCACAGTCTTTGGCAACATATGTGAAGCACAAATCAACCTAGATTTTTTAGAAGCATACCAGGAATCTGCTTAGGGCATCACATCCACACATCTGTCTGCTATAACCTCAAGAGAATAATGATCTCTTGCTCTTTCTTCCACCTTCTGAATCTCACATGAGTGTCTTTCATTGACAGACACTAATGTAAAACTATACACTCTCAAGGATCATTGACAGGAGGCAGTCTAGCACATAAACTGCCTACCTTGTCTCCAGTTAAACACATCGAGAAGAGCTTCTAAATGTCAAAATGACACACCAAATTTTCTAATCTTACATAAGAAATCAACTTGCATTTTATTTGAACTACTTTTATTTGAACTCTTAATTATAACAGCTTAACATATACCACAACTAAGAAAAGTAACATTATTTAATCTTCTCTTATTATAGTCTTTTAAATATTTACTTTCTTAAACTACTTGATATTGTGTTCACTTGGCAGAATTTTTTTTGTGTGTGATATAGGATCCAATTACCTCCCACCTGCTTTCCTGGCATCTTTAGATATGAGTGTGGGAGAGGGAGGCAGAAATATAAACCATTTCACCATCTTATCATTATACTTATTTTGGTTTCCTTGTACACCCTTAAGTCTTGCTGAATGAAATATTAATCAAATCACAATTTTTGAATATTAATTTAACAATATATATCAATAACCTTAAAATGTAGCACATATAAATATTGAGAACTGTGTGAAAAATATTATGCAATGTATATAATTCAGGATTATTTTAATTATAATAATTAAAATTTTAAAATAATTTAAACCATAGGATAATGGTTACCCTTGTAATAGAATATCTCCTTGTAACCATTTGCTGTGTTGTAAATTGTGTCTGCCTAAAATTCTTTTGTTGAAGCCCAAACCTCAATGTGACTGCATTTAGAGATAAACCCTTTAAGAAGGTAATTAAGGTTAAATGAGGTCATTAGAATGGGGTCCTAATGTGATAGGCTTGATGTCCTTAAAAGAAGAGGAAATGAGACCAAATCTCTGTCTCACTCTATTCCCACACATGCACAGAGGAAAGGTCATGCAAGGATCCAGCAAGAAGGTAGCCATTTGCAAAGCAAGGAGAGAAGCCTTACCAGAAGCCAAACTTCTGGCACTTTGATCTTGGACTTCCACATACCAGAACTGTGAGAGGATAGATGTCAGTTGTTTGAGCCACTCAGTTTGTGTTAACGTTTTGTTGTGGCAGCCTCACCTGACAAATACACCATTAAAATCAAGTTTTTAAGTAATATTTAATAACATAAAGTGAAAGGGAAGGAATAAAAATAATACATATGGTGTATATATTATATATGTATTTGTGTATATATATATGTCTAGAATTTTGAATATAGAACATAGAAAAGTAAATTCATATATACCTAACATGTTGAAGAAATTCAAAGGAACTACATTGTAATAACAAGTATGTTTAGTAAAAGTTCATGAAAACCACTCCATTCCTGGGAAGCAAAGCCATGTTTTCCAAAAGCTCCACCCTAGCTAGCAGCATCTGTTAAAATCATCCTAGTTAATTTTATGTAATTTCTGGATACTATTTATAACTCTGCCTGTATGAAGATAAGATGGTCTGAACCGTTGGGGGGTGGAGGGAGGGTGGAGTGACAAGAGTAAAGAGCTGATACTGTAAGCGATCACTAAGGAGAAATGGTACACAGCTCTAAATGCAGACTCTTAGAAAAAGGATGATGATAGAGCCTGTTATGCTTCGAATGCTCCCGGTAGTAAACTAGGAGTTGCTACTCAGAACATGTTTTACTGCATCTATTTAGAAAAAAAATGGACCTTACCTAGACTCTTTGGTCATTCTTTCATCTGTCCAGTTTTTGGTGACGCAGTTGATTTAGTATATGTTTGGAATTTTACTTTGGAAGTCTTTTTTATCACATTATTTTTTTAGTAATTGTGCTTTCAGCATTAAAATATGTCTCGTTTACTTTTAAAAGAAGAGTTTATTTTATGATGTTAATCAGAAGTACCACAGCCATTGCCGGGCATTGGAAATGGAACTAGACCACAAAGATGGATGTCTCAATGCCAACCAATACTGTACTATACCTTTTTTATACTTCAGAACAGATGAAATTATCTTCCCACACAAATAATCTTAATCTCAATCATACAACACTTCTCTGGAGACTCATTGCCTATTCCTCCAAGAATTTATGCAGCATATATCTTAGTCTACTGGTTTACAATGCTAGTTGATTATCCATTCTTATTAGTCTCTGACCTTGATAGAAGGGTCATGACTTTATTTATTATTTATTTTATTTATTAGAACTACTCATGACATGTAAAGAAGGGCCATGACTTGAAATGGGGAAATGAACAAAACAATAAAGTGAGCTCACCAAGCTTTGTTTTTGGTTGGTGTAGATGCTCTGAAAATTATCTATTCTAGATTGGTTCACAAATTAGAAATCAAATACAATAGGGAATTTTTGTTTATTTGATTGTTATTTGTTTTTGTTTTGCTGCTTTTCTTTTTGATTGCCTAACCCCAAAAGGGGCTATTTCCTCCAGGAGCTAAAAGGGAAGAACTAGAAAGCAGAGAGCTATTAAAGTGCCTTTTTCTCCATACTTGGCTTTGCTTGATTTAGGAAGCTCCTAGATACGCATGCAGCAAGATGATTTTGCAATTTAAATAATACACTTGCATAAGTGTCCCTTACTAGGCTCTCATGCATACTTGTATCTTTAAAAAGTGCCTTAATATTTTCAAGGAGCTGTCTTTCCAACTACTTATGTCCAAGCACTTCTGAAAGAGATCCTTCTGTGTGGGTGAGTAAAAACCTAATAAAAGGCCTGAAAATAAAAACTGAATGAGTGAAGACATGGCCTTGGAAGATTTGCTATTTTTGTTATGTGAATTATTATTTTATATATGTGAATTATTATTTTATATAATTTTCAGGTAACAACCAGATACCAAATTTAACATGTAAGGCTAAATAAAATGTTATGAAAATCAGCATACAGGAAACATTGAGGCCAAAGAAGAAAACATGCAAATATTCATTCAATGTAAATGCACCATTTCAAATTAATGCAAAGGTTATTTAATCCAATGTTTCTTGTCAAATCATGGAAAGAAGCACCAATGAATGCACATATTACTGAGCATATAACAATTCAAGTGATGAAAAAGAAAAAAAAATCCTAAAATGGAGCCTAGATTACATTCATTTCAGATCTTGCAAGCTGGTTTCCTAATGTATATTTTCTCATGTACATAGATAAGACCTGAGGATTTCTAAGATTCATCAAACTAGATTTGTCAAAGATAAATCTAATGTTCGTTAGTGTCATGGGATTCTATCTTCGTAACTGATTTATATGATGACAGAGATTCTGATTATAAGGGACTAGTAAATTGTACAGTGATCATATCCTCCAACCCTATTATTCAACTGCTTTAATATTTAATAAAATTCTACCAGGCTGAACAACGATCTGGAAATCCATACTGAGTTGGTCACCATTTCCATTACTTCTCGTGTTTTAGATGTGGCCAAATCTATCGTGTGAATACATATGTAAATACTCTTAATTGAATAATGTTTTAGCAGATGATATAAGTTCTTTTGAGAATACTACAGGAAAGATTATAAAACTATCTGGTTATTCTCCAAAAGTGTTTGTAAAAAAATAATAATCTTTATAAAAATATAGCTAGGTCAAGTATTTGAAAATAATTATTTTGTGAACCATTCTCCTTAAAAATATCAGTGCCAGCAGGAATAGTATAAATACTAGGATTCGAGTGATTGACATTATTCTCCCATCTGATTACTAATCAGCAAGGAACACTGGTTCTGGTCAGTGCAAATTTGTTTCATTTTGAAACAACACTAAGACTCTAAGCTTTGGGAATTTAATTGTATTGACTGATTTCAGGCTATATTTGTTAACATGATGACTTTAATTACTTTAATTGAGTCTTAACTTCCTTATAGTTTAAAAAGAAGCAGCATAATTATCCCATAAAGTTATTAAATATAAAAGTGAATAAATGAATTAATACATATAAACACCTGGAAGAATTTATAGTCTATCAATGATGATTATTTTATTCTGTTCCTTTATAGGTATTTCATATGGATGTAAAAGGAATTTAACTGTTGGAAGCATTTTACAAAGAGAAAAAAAGCTGTAGAAACATAATGAAATTTTATTCTTTCTATCACCATCATCACCCATGTTATAAAGGCATGTAACGGAATCTATAAAATATTTTTGCCTTTTATTTTTTCCCAATTTTATTTTGAACCATTTGCAGAAATAATAAAATAGAAAAATAGCAATCAGTATACTCCTCACCACCATTCACGGACTGTTAACATTTCTCTTTCTGTGTCTTCCGTACATATACTATTTGGGAATGAATCATATGAGAATCATATGTATATATTTGTATATATGATAGCACTTCACTCCTAAATACTTTAACATTTATCATTATGAGAACAAAGAGTTTCTCCTACATAACTGTAACATAGCAGTCACATACAGGAATTCTTACATGGATACAGTATTATCATTCGATGCACAGTGTATATTTCCCAATTAACCCAATGTCACAAGTGCATGGCACACTCCTGTAATCCCAGCTACTTAGAAGGGTGAGACAAGAGAATCCCTCTAACTCAGGCATTTAAATCTAGCTTGGGCAATATAGCAAGACCTTATCTCAAAATTAAAATAATATAAAACAGATCTAATTATTCCAATGTCATTTACTAGTGTTTATTTTCCAGTATTCATTGGATTGCCATGTCTTTTAAAATAATTTGATAGGGGCTGTTAATAATATTTATAATTGTTTTGCTAATACAGACTTTAGACAAAATTAATATGAGTTGAGGGAGGAGTAGTTGTTTTCTAATTATTCCTCATGGCTTCTAGGGAAAAACATGGTATCTTATAGAATTTTTGAAACATAAATTTAATTAAAAGATAATAATAAATTTTCAGGTACATTATGCTATATGAAAGAACATTAATTATCCTGTATGGAACTGGAGCCAATTTTTCTAAGTGAAGTATCACAATAATGGAAAAATGAATACCATATGTACTCACCATTAGATTGGTTCTAATCAATCAAAACATATATGTACATACAGAAGTAACATTCACCCAGTGTTGGGCAGGTGGCTGGGAGGGGATGGGTAAACTCACAACTAACGTGTGTGGTGTGCACTGACTGGGGGATGGGCATGCTTGTAACTCTGACTGAGGCAGTGCAAAGGCAATTTATGTAACCAAAACATTGGTACCTCCATAATATTCTGAAATTAAAATAGAAAGGACATTTATAAAATACTAATTATTGAAAATATTAAACATCCATGGCAAGTTATGATTTATCATGAGATTTAATGCAGAGTAATGAAGATCTACAATTCTTATTTAAAGTGAACAATGCTAATAAGTGGAGGGAGTGGAAAAGGTTGGCTGAGTAGAAAACTCCATCAATCATCCCTGTGCAGGAACACCAAATTCAACAAATATCTATGCAAGCAAGCACTTTTCAGAACAAAAATCAGGTAAGTTATAATACTAAGTGGTTTTAATATTGTGTCAAGGAAAGAGGTACTGAAGAGGTAGAAAATATACCCCTCTCCCATCCCGTAGCAGTGTAGCTCTAGCGCACTGAGTGGACAGAGAGTCTGTGTGCCTGATGGGGGGAGGATGAAGCAATTGTAGGACTTTGCATTGACATTCAGGGCCGCCTTGGCACAGGGGAACACAGCACAGGGCAGAATTTCACCGGTGCACGTAGAGGAAGCATTTATATCAGCCAAGCCAGAGAGAAATCCACTTCCCTAAAACTGGGATTTCTGGCTAGCCCCACCATCAGCTGATCAAACGCAGCCTGGGATCTGGACTAAACTCATATGGGAGTGGGGCCACAGTCTTTGAGCAATTCCTGCTGGTGTGCTGCTGACTTGGAGCCAGTGAACTTGGGGTGCATGTTACCCAGTGAGACACCAGCAGTGGCAGCCAAGCCAGTGCCTGTGTCACATACCCCATAGATTAGAAGCAGTGCAGCTCAGGTAGTCTTCACCTTTGAGAAAGGACAGAGAAAAGTTCAGAGGATTTTGTTTTGCAACTTGGGTACCAGATCAGCCACAGCAAAATAAAGTGCCAAGCAGACTCCTGAAATATCTGAATTCAGTTCTTAGTTCCTTAGAATATCCTGCAAAAATATTACTCAAACCTGAAGGGGAAATAAAGACTTTTCCAGACAAATGAAAGCTCTGGGATTTCATAAACACCATATCTGTCCTACAAGGGATGCTAAAAGAGTTCTTCAATCTGAAAGAAAAAGACATTAATGAACAATAAAAGATCATCTGAAGATACACAAGTAACTGGTAACCACAAATACACAAATACAAAATACTCTATTGTTGTAATTGTGGTATACACACCACTTATGTCTTGAGTGGGGATGCTAAAAGGCAAATTTACTTAAAATAAATATAACAACTCTTTGAGAGAGAGATAGTATACAAAGAAATGGATGGAAACAACAAAAATATAAGAAGCAGGCCAGGGAATGGAGTTAAAGGGTAGAATTTCTGTTAGATTTCTCATTACTTGTTTATTTGTTTGGGGTTTTTTTGTAAGCAAAGTTGTCATTTGTTAAAAATAATTGGTCATAAAATATTTTTGCAACCCTCATGGTAACTTCAAATTTAAAAACCTACAACATATACATAAAAATTAAAAAGAAAGACATTAAAACACATTATCAGAAAAAAAAAAACACTTTTAGCAAAAGAAGAAAGCAAGGAACTAAGAAAGAGAGGGCCACAAAACAGCTAGAAAGCAAATATAACATGCCAGTAGTAAGTCCTTAGCTATCAATAATAACATTGAAAAGGAATGGACTAAACTTTCCAGTCAAAGTACATAAAGTGGCTGAATCAATAAAAAAAAAAAAATGCCAACTACATGTCAACTGCAAGAAACACATTTCACCTGTAAAGACAACCTAAAATAAATGGATGAAAATAAAAGGATGGAAAAATATATTCCATGCAAATATAAACCAAAGAAGAGCAGGGGAAACTAACCTTTTATTATATAAAGTAGACTTCAAGAAAAAAACTATAAAAAGAGACAGAGAAATTCATTATATAATGATAAATGGGTCAATCCAGCAAGGGGATATAACAATTCAAAATATATATGCACCCAACATTGGTGCACACAAATATATAAAGCAAATATTATCAGAGCTAAAGAGAGAGACAGACCCAAATACAATAATCATTGAAGAACTCAACACCCCACTTTCAGCATTGGGGAGACCATCTGGACAGAAAATCAACAAAGAAACATGGGACTTAATCAGCACTATGCCAAATGGATCTAGTAGATATTCATAGAATATTTTATCCCAAAGCTGCAGAATACATATTCTTCTTCTCAGCTCATGGATCACTCTCAAAGATACATCAAATGTTTGGCTACCAAACAAGTCTGAAACAATTCAAAAAATTGAAATCATACCAAGTATTTTTTTCTTACCACAATGAAATAAAACTAGAAATCTGTAACAAGAGGAATATTGGAAACTATACATACACATGAAAATTAAGCAATATGTTTCTGAATGACCAGTGGCTCAATGAAGAGATTAAGAAGAAAATTAAAAATTTTCTTAAAACAAATGAAAATGAAAATACAACACATCCAAATCTTTGGGACACAGCAAAAGCAGAAGTAAGAGGAAATTTTATACAAACAAAGGCCTACATCAAAAAAGTAGAAAAACTTCAAATAAAGAACCTAAAATTGCGTCTCAAATAGCTAGAAGAACAAGAGCAAACTAAACCAAAAATTAGTAGAAGAAATAATGTAGATAAGAAGAAATAATATAGATCAGAGAAGAAATAAATGAAATTGAAAACAATAAAAAGATCAATAAAAGAAAAAGTTGTTTTTATAGAAAGAATGATATTAGTTTTTGATGAACTCTATTTCCAAATCTTCAGTAATATGGTTGGAAACTTTAGAACATTATTATTTTTTCTATCAATATAGCTTATTGTTGTATACATTTTTCTTTAATTTAACTCATTGATGAATAATTATGTTAACTCATCTAAATCATGCATTTTACAACTCATTTGTTTTCTATTGACAGAAATCTATCTCAAAATACCTTAAAAGAAAGAATACTACATTGGCTTATAGAAGAGCTTTTGCAACCAATTTACATGAATAGCAGAAAATTTAACCATCAGCACCCAGGAACAACAAAAAATGCTCTTGGGTCTATTGTCTAGGACTATTATTTCTGATTTTATCTTCATTTTTGTTGTTCTTTTTCCTTTTGTTTTTCATTGAAACTTTCTCTCTAAAGTGAGATACATAGACATTGATAGTGCCTGAATTTGATCATATATGACTTCTGCCACTAGGGAAGATTTAGTTTTATTTTATTCTAATTTCCACAATCTCAAGGAAGGCACTAAATGTCTCAGCTTAACTAGGTAGCTAGGTCATGCATGAACGTGGAAGTTACTTTGGTAAGAATTTATAAGCATCATTTCTATGTCACTCACTAAGATAACTATGAATTTTCAAATAATAGGAAAAAATAGGTAAACAATTATAGCAATATGATAATTCTATAAAAGAGACATTATAAGGTTCTTTGAGATTTTACCCCTGCCTGGGGTATACAGTAACCACCTATGACTAAGGTGAAGTTTATATATGAATTCTGCATCACAAATATTAACCCACTTGAAATATTTTATGTGAATTTAATAATTTACTTTAAGTCCCTTAATTCAGAAATATAATATATTTTAAACAACCATATAATTTTTATTTAGCTTTCACTATCACCAAAAGATAATTTTGATGTAATGGCCAAGTTAATGAATTACATATATACGGATTAATGAGGAATAGATGATGAATAAGGAATTATGCGATAAAAAGCCAATTTTTGCCAGCTTAATATGTGTCTCAGTCTTGAGGTCCCTAGACATTTATGTACCTAGGTATAATCATAAATTGTGAGAATAATTTCCAAACCCAGAGGGTAATATTGGCTTAATTTATCTCTAAAACTACTTTCAACTATTTACGTACCCATGAGTATTAGTCTTTTGGGGCCATCATTCCTTTAACTCATTAAGGATTATGGTTAAATAAGTGCTTTGCTTAAAATATTTTTATTCCTCAATATAAACTTGGAAATAATATCATTTCATATTGTGGTTAAGATTGTACAGGTTATTGGACTTCAACATTTATGTTATCCAGCATTTCTTGAAGTCAGCCAATAATGTATGACCCAGTAACGAAGGGACCATATAGTAAGTAGAAGAGTAGCAAAGGGTAGACTTCAGAGCTCAACATTTTGCTTATTACTGAACCTGTTTGAAAATTAAGAAATTTTTTTAATATTAAACAATTATACAAATTTGGTAATTAAATAGAAAAAATAATATTCTCTGATATTGTACAAAATTACTATCTCTTTTCATTTTAGTGGACTAACCTTTAAAAATGTCAAATCACTATGGTTTACCAATTTGTCAATTATATCTTTTACAAGAATTATTTTTAGCTGAGAGATATTTTACATAGCTATAATAATAGTATAGGCATAATTTTAATATATTAAAATTATGCACCTACATTGTTACATAAACTTCATGATGATAATATTTAATAAAATATATATAACAGGTGTAATTAGTAATAATTTTATATCCATTCTCATATTTAATTTTTAGGTAGTACTCTTAGAAAGTTAATGCAATATTTAAAACAATATTAAAATACATCAAATTATGATTGAACTGATAACATTTTCCAGAGTTTATAGCCATAATAATTACTTTTAATATATCTGAAGTTAAATAAAATAACTGTTCTTCATATAAGCACAATCATTCTTATTATTTTATTCATGGATGATTTTGAATAGGTACTTTTATTGATCTTCATTATCAAGTGTCATTCTTGCTTCATTTTCATATACATAAAAATAACATACTTATATAATTTCAGTTATGTTGAACCAAAAGTTTAATTTTCTCTCCATTTCTAGTCATGTGGAACACTAATGTCAATAAAATCTAAACCCTGGGCTTTGTACTGCTTTATTTTCAATGGTGCACAACTCAAAAGAAAGTCAGTTATATTTCATATTCCTCAGTAAACCTATAAGGGGGAAGTTTTTCTTAATTCAAGAAGTCAGTTTTGGTAAAAGGAGAATTTTGAAAGGAAACACAAGTATATCCCTACAATACACAAATACCCCTTGGCTCATATGGCCTAATTACTGCTCTTTTGGCATACCATGAGAAAAATAGCTACGGGGAGATAACCACTTACAGATGACAAGTAATTCAAAAGTTTACTTTTCAAAATTATGTTCCTCAATCGAAGATTTCAGTTTTTAACTTTTGAAAGTAAATAGAAGCTTAAAGGATTATTTAAACATATAACCACCAAAAAAAATAGAACAATAAGCTTAAGAGGTTTTATTTGAATCATAAAGCAGGCAATTTTTGGACGGAGAATTTAAGTCTTTTGTTTTCTGTGTCGGGTCAAAATCTTCTGGTAGACTCCTGAAAATCATCTCTTAAAGGCCTTAGAGGATACAACACGGCAGGCTCAAAACTTCTCTAAATCATGTATAAGCTAGTGCGCTGCTTAAATACTGTATTGGTTCTTAAAACTAGTAGATGAAAGGGGTGAGCCCAAGTTGAATTATTAAAGTGCAAAATCAGTTATAAAATGTCATCACCCAGAGCATTTACTTATCCCTAATACCAAAAAGCCATTAGCATTCACAGCTCAAACATCAAAGGATAAACTATCTTTGCTCCCACTAGAAAAGAGAGCTGTTAGAGATCCACATCCCTCCAAAGACTTTCATGGATTTATGACTATCAGACACACATTTCACATTCAAATCTTCTTAAAATTTTAGTCACACTTTCCCTTTAAGATTCGACATTTGTGTCTTGTGCTGTAATGACTCCTCAATCTCCTGAAGCATTAATTTTTAATAAATAGTGATGGCGTGAATCATGATTATTTTTCATTAAATAAACACAATCATAATTGCTTTATAATTAGGTTTGGTATAATCATTTTTAGTAAAATTACAATTGGTACTAAAATAGTCTCTTTTTTTCCTAATAGCTCCACTACAAATACATGATTGAGATCTAATTTTATAAAAACCATCTCAAAAACCAGGTTAGGACATGGTCTAAAATAGGTATATTTAGATTTTTTTGGAGAAAGGACAAGAGAGTAGCTAAGTAGGGAGCTATGTACAATATAAATCTTCACATCATAATTGTCTTGTTTGGCTTCTAATTATACTCCAGCCTCAGAGGCAGATCAGCTTCAGGCAAAAGTGTAAATAGAATTTTTTCCCCTCATTACACATATTCTCCTTTCCTGCTCCTTTTTCCTTTCTTTCCTTCCCCTTTATGCCCTAGCTTTCCAGAGAACAGACCCCTTCCAGTAATTGCCTTCCACATATCCTCATCCCTACCCCTATACCTCTAGGGCAATTCCTCTCCCACCATCTGCCAGGGACCTGCTTTCTCTAAAATAAAATAAAATCAATTTAGTGACTTACTCTGTCTTTATTATTAAGTGTCCTTGTCTTTTATGCTCCTCTTGAGGGGTGGAGCAGAGGTGGAGAAGTAGGACAGTACTATAGCTGGGCCAGAGTTTTTATCTGCCCCAACCAAATACCAGAACAACAATTACCTACATTATCAATGTAGGATTTGTCATTTTTATCCACAATGAATGTTTACTAAATATATTCACAGAGGATAACATTTCAGTCCTAGTTAAGGTAAAAGATAAAGATAGAGTATTATCAATCAAGTAGTAGTATTTATTTCATAGAAGTCTTATCAGTGAAGTAATACCATTTAATGTATGATTCTTATTGTTCTCCTACTGGAAAAGAAAACACAGTTTATGCATAGTAACACTGAAAGGACTTTAAAAAGATAATTTCTATCACTAATTACCTTACTAATATTATGCAAAATTCAGTACCTATTTTAAATATTAAGAAAGTGTGCTCATAGTTCTATGTATAGGGGTGTACAGATATTATGATTTTCATCTCAAAATTATAATTTTTGCTATTACAGACAGAGCAAAAAAATTGTAAGAAGTAATTCAATTCTATTAAATGTATAATTTAAGACACTGTTAGAAAAAATTGGTATGTCTGGTTTTATATGTATTTTATCTCTGGAAATACATTTAATAAATATTGCAAAATTTTTAGTAAATATTTAAGTGTGAGAAAAAAAATAGAATACTTTTCCAAAAAATTTAGGAAATATATTCTAAGAAAAATATACTTCAGAAGAATTATTTCAAATCACGATATGCTACCCCTACCAAGGAAAGATTTATGTTAAGCCAAAATCATTTTGTTTTCCCATGAATGAATATGGAATTATTCTTAAAATATTTAGGAAAGCAGTGATAATTCTACTGACATTAAGAATAAAATATAAGAAACAGAAGAAAGAAAAATCAAAAAACAATTCATTTTAAACTTTAATTTTTTCAAGTTAAATATATATTTTAACAATATTTGTATTATATTTACAAAGTATGGAATTTATTGCAGCTCTGAAGAATCAACACAAGTACCTAACAGTAAGAAACTTCAAAATAGAAAGAACTGATAAACTAGCTAGTCAGTAAAATAATGACAAGACAGTTATTAGATCCCAAAGTATATATTTTAAAAAATAGACCCGCATATAGTAAAAATAGAGCAGCAATAGTGTTACATTTCTGAATGTGTTGCTGAATTTAAATTTTCAACTCATTTTATTCTATGAATTATTAGCTCTTTGAGTATAATTGTTTTTATCAAGATGTGAATGTACAGGCTAATATCAAAGCAAGTTATTCTTTCATCAGTATCCATGCTTAGAAATTAAAATGTATTAAGAAAAATCATAAACTTGTCTGATTATAAATAAATAATCACACAAAAAGTAGTAAGACTATCTGAAAGTCTAATTATCAAGTATTACAAACCAATATATATATTTTCTCACTAGTTACAAGAATTTCCTAATAGGAAAAAATGTTTAAGTCATTGCAGGATACAGTTGTAATAAAAGGAAAAATGAGTGGATTTTAGACAGCAATCTGAATTTGCACTAGATTTAGTGTGCTGGAAAATTAGTTCTAGGGTTTTGACATACAATATAAATTTGTCTCATATGGAGGCTGTGGAAACTCAGTATTGCTTGCTGCATGCTATTGTAAGAAGCTTTTAGGATTATTTCAACTTTCTAAAATTTGTTTTTACCTTCCCACTGTGTTTTGGAGAAATAGCTGGAGTGATCCTGATTGAAGGCAATGCACCCCATGTTTGCCAGGTTCATTTTGAAGTTTTAAAGTTCTGTGATAAAGTGAGATGCTCCCTGGTATTTGTCAATTACACTTTGAAAAGCTTTTGGCTCTGACCTGTGGGTTGTAAATTTACTATTGATGGGCCAGAAGAGAAATGTTTTAAAACTCAAAGGTGTTTAAAGATTTAGTTGGGGCTGAAAGGAGTTTTAAAACTATTACATTGCCAGCAAAAGGGGTCTGAGATACAATAGCAGCAGGTACATGGACTGAAAAGGTTATTTCTTCAATAGAGTAATTACTGAACCCTTCTATCACTTATTCCATGAAGCATTTCCAAGCTTCCTGTGTCAAAATGAATTGCTTCTTCCTCTCTGCTTCAGTAACACCTTGGGCATGCCTATATACCTGTTTATTTGTGTTATACTTAGTTGCATGCTTTTCTTTTTTGTTCAACAGATTTGAAGTTTCTTGAGTGTAGTTCACTTTTTACTCATCTCTATAATTCTTGTGTCTAGATCAATGCCTAACATTTAATAGGAACTCAATGAACATTGTCTGAATTAAAGTGAATTTCAGAAGCCAATTGTAAGATGGATACAATAAAACAAGAGAATTGCTATTATTCTCAATGAGCTTAAGAGTTGGTAGGACATTGGAGAAAGTAAACATGCTTTATTTGTACAATTACCCAAAACCAAAACAATAAAAATGAAAAGAAAAAAAATGGAACATTTAGAGTCAATTGAACATAATTCAATGAAAGAAACATAGGTGGTTAGCCCAATCAATTAAAAGAAAGGGTGGTGGCCCATTTGAAAACTGGCATGGGGATAATGTCAAACAGCATTATCAGAGAAGAGTAATCAGATGGTCTAGGCTTCATAATAGTAATTTGGAATTTAAATTTCTAGAAGAGTCTATAATAAAGTAATAATTTTAGCTATTGGAAATTATGAAAATAAAAAGTGGGATAAAATATAATATTTCATATTTTCAGTTTTTTAGAAATGATTTTACATATGTCATTTCTCTTTTCCTAATTTTAGTTTTATAATGTCTTTTTGATTTAAGTAGAACAAGTATTATTTCCATAATAGAAATTTGTTATTTGTTATTTTTAATGTGCTTTAGTAATACCTACTAGCTTTCCAAAATTACACGACACTGCAAGATCTATTAGAATGAGAAGATCTATTAGAATGCTTCTTCTGTATATTCTCATCACCAATAAAGAAATGATTCAAATTGACACATTGTAAGTATTTGTTACGCCACTCAAATGACAGTGAGTATCAGATTCAGTACTCATAATATCCTAATTCCAAAACCCAGTGCTATTACTTTAAGCCATGGAATATGTCATTAAAAACTAAATAAATTTTAAGAGATACTTTATTTGCCTATATATAGGGTGCTTTCATAAATTTATGAAGTTATGCCTAGATTACCACAAATATGGAACAAATCCATTTCTTTTCATTTCCTAAGAACATCAGGTAGATTCTATATTCTCCAGAATACACATTTCTGTGTATTCATCATACTCAGGAAACAAACCTAGGTACCACCTATCTATAAAATGACACAAAATTAGAAACCAACCACAGAATAGTTTTAAGAGCTTAGAACCTAGTAAACTAGACTTATCCTAGAAAAATATAGAAAATTAGGGGAGTGTCAAAGAGGTTGCTTCTTTAAACTTATTCTAGTCTACTTGGAAAACAACTAAGGATGCAAATTCTAGACACGGCCCCTAATAAAAGCAAACAGTAAATTTCACTGCAGAGACTCATTCACAATCCAGGGCACATGAGACTCCATGGGATAAATAAAACAAACAAGCAAAAATTAAGCTGAAGAAGGCAAAATTAAAAAGTAACAAAATACATAAGAAAATCAAACAGCATGAAAGAGTTAAATGATACCAAAGATGAGAGAATCAGTATATCCATAGAAATAGAGATAATAGAAGTATTTTTTAAATTATGAAATATGAATATTTAAAATTTTAAAGTGATTAATGAAGTAACAGAAACCATAATGGAGATGTTCTTCAAACAATATGTGAGAAAAAACATTTAGAAATAAAACAACATAGGTAAATTAACTTAAGCATTAATGGATAGGATAAATAGCAAATTAAACACATAAGAGAAAAATCAGAATCTCATCGTCAGGTAATGATGTTCTTAGCAAATTTACATAAAATCTACTGAGAATAATTAGGGGGGACAAAACCCTATGTAAAAAAAGAAACTCCGTTTGCTTGTATGTATAACATAGTCAAGTTCAGATAGACAACCAAATTGAAAAACTTCACCTTGAATTTGTGGAGTGCTTTTTCCTTCATTTTGTTTTGTTTTTATCAGCTTAGAATATGACAAAATGAACAAAGCTTTTGCTTTAGTGGCTTAACAACTGGAGTTAGGGCATGCCAAGAAACAGAGAAAGAAGCAGATGTAGTACCACTAAAATCATTGGGTTTAGGTTGGCAGTTCAAGAAGAAGGCAAATGCAAACTGAAAAATAACATTCTGGCCATTTCAGTAATTCAAATCCATCTGCAGCTCATCACAAACACTGAATATGGATGCAAATGATATAGAATTATTAGTGCTTCCAATAATCTACTGAGAGTAAGAGAAAAACAAAAGAATTCACAAATGTTGGTCAGATATTTTAACACACTTGTCTTAAAACTAATACAAACACAAACTAACAGGAATTCTGAAGATTTAACAAGTTGATTAAAATCTAGGTATAACTGATAATACATGCCCAAACTGAAAAATACACATTCATGTCAAGATCAAACTCAACATATAACAATATTTAAGGTTTGTCAGGATATAAATTAAGATGCAACAAATGTCAGAAGACTAAATTTATACAGGGTATGCTATCTGTCATCAAAGGAAATAAGGTTGACATCAATAATAAAAAGATAACTTAAAATATCCATATAGTTGGAAATAGAACTAAAAGAAACAAACAAAACTTTCTAAACTCATGAGTCAAGGAAAGATATCACAAAGGAAGCTAGAAAATATTTGACAGAATGACATTGGAAATATGCATCAATGATCCTTCTATATCTACAGTAATTACACTGGGTAATGCTGTAAAAATAGACAAATATAACAGAATACATAATCTACAAAAAAGCCCAGGTATATATTGGCACTTGGATTATGACAAAAGTGCCATTGCAAAGTGGTAGGCAAAGGGCCATCTTCTTGATAACTGGTAGTAGATAAATTGGAAATCCATATGGAACTGATGAAACTAGTCCCCTATTGAATGCCTACACACAATGGATATTTCAAAGTAGAATACACATCTAAGTATAAAGGAAAAAAGTAAATCTTCTTGATAATAATATAGACTGATGCTTTTAAAAACTTGGTACAGGGAAAGATTTCTTAAAATATAGAAATAATTAAACCTAAATAAAAATTTAGAGAAGTTGGAGTATGTTAAAAGTAAAGACATCTATTCATCAGTAGCACCTTATATTGAGTGTAAAAGATGAGCCACGGATTGGAAAAAGTTATTTGTAACATATAACAGGCAAAAAACTTCTGTCCAGAATACCTAAGTATACCTACAAATGAATAGAAATAAGATAACGTATTTTAAAAAGTGGACAGAAAATTTTAGTTCGTACCTCAACACTGGGCATTAGCTACTAACGTTGAACATAGAGAACGTTTATGCTACTCTTAGGAATCCATCTGAATCTTCTGGATTTGATAAGAGAAATGGAACCATTAAAGTAATGTGGAGTAAGGATTTATTATTGGGAGTAGACTGACGCTCATTGTGAAAACCAGTTAAGCAGTCTATGTCCGGCTTTTGTTTCTGTTTCTAGTGTTAGATCTGAGGTCAGAGTGCTGGCAGTTAGAAAGAAATATTGAGGTGAATTGGAGGATAGCAAGGAAAACTGGAAACTGCAAGGAAAAACTAGAAGCTAGGAAAACAAACAACTCATGGGAACAATCTGGAGCACAGACTGGCAAACTGGGTCCCTCTACTGCCAGTAACCAAAACCATCTCTATGATGAGAGTGACACAAGGGACAAGCTGGCACCCTTCACCCCAGAGTGCACATACACCTGTCTGAGAGTTCAGAAAAGCTGATGCTGAAAATGAGCTGCAATTGCCTGGAACTATGCTGAAATAATTGCTGCTTATGTTCTTCCTTGTAGATTTACACAAATTTCTCTTGTGGCCAACCCCAAACTAGGGCAATAAAAAAAAAAGTTATTCCTGGGAAATAGAGTTTAAGTTTAACTAAGTTGACATAATACAAAATCACCACAACCTATCTTTTTATGTACATGAAAACACATATGCAGAATAGTTATAGCAGCATTTTTGCAGTGGTCATAAAGTTGAACTTTTCCAAATGCTTATCAATAGAATAGTAGAATGAATAAACACATCATGGGTATGCAATATACAACAGAACTTAATTTGGTAATTTAAAAAACTACATCTACATGGGAAAACATGGATTTAAATCTCAAATATCATGTTAAACAAAATAAGCCAGATATTTATTTAATTATCCTATTCATATAAATTTCCAAAAGATATTCAACTAATTGACATGGTTAGAAGTCAGAATTGAGATTATTTTAGTGGTTGGAGGAAGAGGCCACTGACTAGGAGGGATCCAAGGAGAATCTTGAGAATGGTCAGTGTTTAATTCCTTATGTTTAGAAGTGTTTACATCATGGTTCCCTGTGAAAATTCATTTTTGCTGCCCTTTGAAGTTATGGACTTTTATATGTCTTATTCATTAAGAAATAAGAAAATAAAATATGAAGATAATTTGAAAACTAAAAGATAGAAATAATAAAATTATTTAGAACCCAAATAAGAGGTTTAAAGAGATCTAAAAATAGCTAAATTGGAGTTAAGAAACAGAAACCAGAATTAGAAAGTCCAAATACTTCTTACATGTGTTCCATAATGATAAAATAGAATCCCAGAAAGAAAATAGTTGCATAATTAGTGGCTGAGAATTTTCCAGATTTGACAGTTCACTGATGCCTTAGATTGATCAGCAAATTGAGTTCTTTGCCCTATAAATAAAGTAAATTTAACCCAAAATTTATCATCATAAAATTTTAAACAATGCAGGCAAATACAACTTGTTAACAGAAATAAGAGGGGAAAAAAGGTAAGCTACAAAAAGATGGTGATTAGAATAGCAGACTTCCATTTGGCATTACAAGAGTACAGGAATAGTGGACTAGTATATTTTATATTCTTAGAGAAAACATTGGCCAATCTTCACTAGACAGCTGGCCAAGAAAATATTTTTTTAGAAAAATAATGAGAATTTTTTATAGATCTGAGACACTTGCTAAAGGAATATTTCAGGAGGAAGAAAAACTGACACAGAATCAGAGGATTGTAATTAGCAATAAGAAGGAAGGAAGGAAGGAAGGAAGGAAGGAAGGAAGGAAGGAAGGAAGGAAGGAAGGAAGGAAGGAAGGAAGGAAAATAAAACTATATTATGTATCTGATAAATTGGCAGAGTATCCAGTGGCATACTGCAAATTACTCTTCCAGCTCCACTCCTATGGGAAAAGGTGCCCAAGCCAAACTTTTCCCATGGGAATTACTGGGTAAAGTTCCAGCTTGACTCTGAGTAGTGGGTTTCAATTTTCTGATAACCTGCAGAATTATTCAAACAAGCCAATCACATCCCCAGGTGGGAACCAGGGGCACCCTACCCTCTGGATACTACAAATCCTGACTCCTACAACTTCTGGTTTATCACTCCTCCTGAATGGAACCCCTGTATGGCTCTGCATGGCACAGTATCTTCCTCCACCAGGCTAAGATTATGTGACAACTGCTGTTGATCTCATCTGTCCATTGTCAGGTGTCCTGTGTTTGTCCATCCTCCTCATCAATGGGAAAAAGAGGAAGTGACTAAACACCATGTGTATTCATTATTCAGTTGGAACTAACCAATGAGCAAAACTCAGTGGAAATCAACAGCAGGGGTGGGGGCTGGGGGTGGATGGGAGTGGGGAAGAGGCAAAGAGCAGGGGCATCCTACTTAGGATACTATGAACACTATTTGTGGTACGCCTTTAGCCAAGGTATATCTTTAGCCAGGATTCAGGCATTGCCAAAGTGACCCATGTAACCAAAAACATTTGTACCCCCTTAATATTTTGAAATGAAAAATAAAATGAAGAAAGGAAAGGAAAGGAAGGAAGGAAGGGGAGCAGAGGGGAGGGGGAATGGGAAGGGAGGGAAAGGGAGGGGAGGGGAGGGGAAGAAGGAAGGAGGGAAGAAAAGCAGTAAGTTGTTAGGATCATAAACATCCCATCCAAAATTTAAAAGAAATTGTGACTTTTTCCCTCAATGAATTAAGAACATGTATTGCCTATGTTGGTTCTTAGGTCACTGGTCCCAGATTGTTTCTTTGTAACCACCAAGAATACAATATTATTTCCTAAAAGTTTCTTGGCTAATTGATAGCTTGATTGATATTCAAGATATATTACTCTATCTTTTATAGAATATGTTTCTATTTTGGTGGGAGCAGGAAGAAATGTATACATATTTTAAAATGGTATTTAAAATATGCTATAGGTTAAATAGCTCTTACCTGAAATGCTTGGGTCCAGAAAAGTTTCAAATTTCATATTTTTATTCAAATTTTGGAGTATTTGCCTTATGTACTGATTGACCAACCCAAATCTGAAAATTCAAAAGTCAAAATGTTCCAATGAACATTTTCTTTGAGCATCATGTCGACACTCAAAAAGTTTCAAATTTTGGAGCATTTCAGATTTTGGATTTTTGGATTTGGGATGCTCAATCTGAAAATGCATTCCAAGAAGACAATTTACTTATACTACTAGCTGTAAAATTTTTAAAAAACATGCAAAACTCTCTCATAAACATTAGTACCAAGATGGCGGACGAATAACACCGCCAGACAGAGGGTCTCTGCAGAAAAGACCGATTCTAGCAGAAACTAGAGGAAAGAAGCAAGAAGACGAGCATACAGCGGACAAGGGCCGGAAGGAGGGGTACCTGAGACCCCGGGAGACTCCACGGGAGGAGGCTGCGGAGGAGAACTGGAGGCTGAGACCACCGGAGCAGCCCGGAGACCAGCGGCAAGGGTAGGTGGATCTGCTGTTTCCCCTCCCCTGCACTCGGGACTGCTGGTGGGCTCCCCAGCGGGTGGAGAAACCTGCGGACATCAGCCCAGAGACTGCCGCCGCCTGCCAACGGTGAGCCTGTAGCAGACGTGGCACCAGGTTCCCAACTTCCTCCGGGCACCTCCGTGTGCACGGACCCGAGCCGCGCGGCAGGCGCCATATTGCCTCCTCCTCCCCTCCGCCGACCCTACCCACGGCTGCCCAGAGAGACAATACAGCCACCAGCCGGGGGCACCTCCAGGGAACGGGACCTTCCCGTTTGGGACCCCGCCTGCCCTCCCAGGTGCTGCTGGCACCGTGTTCCCAGGAAAACGGTGCCGACTCAGAGGCTGAGAGACATAGACCCAGCTTGGGCTCCCTGTGGGTGAATTAGGACCGGAAATCCTCTCCCTGGTGGGAATACAGTTTGAACTCTGGGACCCAGAGGTCGGACCTGCAGACCAGATCCCCTGCACCGAGGGCTAGCATTGCCCGGGGCACAGAAGGGTTATACGTGAACAGCCTACTGAGGGCTGTGTGCCTCCAGGGGCGGATCGGCGCCCTAGAGAACAACCCTCCTCCCAGGAGGAGGCCCTGTGCCCAACCCAGGTGGCGTTCCTGTGCAGGGAACCTCCCCGCCGGCACCACAGTCCGGGGAGGCCTGGTGGCTTGTGGTCTGGCCTGCTGGCAGAGGCCCAGGAGTAGCTGCAAAGTTGGGAAGGGTGGAAAGAAGCGAGGCCTGCTGCAGACTGCGGGTCTCAGACAGCCCCACCCCCACACCCAGACTTTCTGGCTGAGCGGGACCATTCCAGCCCCGCCCTGACAGCTCTCCCTGGAAGCAGAGAACAGAACTTTGACCCCTGCTAACGGCCTGAGGGCAGGCTTACCCAACCCAGCTCCGCCCAGAACAAGAGCTGATAACAGGACTCAAAATCAACACCATAGCCTGTTCCTCCAAGCAAACACCACCTACTGACAGGGACGGCATCTTGCACAGCCTTTCCACGGCACCCACTGACTCAATATACAGGGAGTGGTCCAATTTCACCCACAGGCACCACCTAATGCCTCAGAAACTAAACAAGGTGTGTGAATACCCAAACAATAACCTAAGGAAAGAAACAACAACTGATCGACATGGGAAGAAATCAGAGAAAGAACTCAGGAAATATGAAGAACCAAACGGAAAACATACCCCCAAAGAGGAGCACCAGCCCCCTAGAAACGGACACTGACCAAAATCAGGCAACCAATATGACAGAAGAGGAATTTCGTATGTGGAACATAAGAACACTCACCCAGCTGCAACAACAACTCAATAACCAACACCAAGAAACCACAAAAAATCTCCAGGATATGAGAAAAGAAATAGACACATTGAAGAAAAGTGTAGCCGAACTCCTGGAAATGAAGAATCAATTCAAGGAACTACAAAATACAGTGGAAAGTCTCAAGAACAGGGTAGATGAAACAGAAGAAAGAATCTCAGAGCTTGAAGATGACACCCTCCAATTAAATAAATCAGTCACAGAAATAGAGCAGAAAAACAAGAGAAAAGAGCAAAGCCTACAGGAGCTGTGGGATTATGTGAAGAAACCTAATGTGAGGGTCATAGGGTTACAAGAAGGGGAAGAAGACAACACTCAAGGGTTGGACAAGCTGTTTGAAGATATAGTAGAGGAAAATTTCCCAGGCCTTGCTCAAAATCTCGATATACAAGTTCAAGAAGCCCAGAGGACCCCTGGGAGATTCAATGCAAATAGGAAGACGTCACGTCATGCAGTCATCAGACTGACCAAAGTATCAACTAAAGAGGCCCTTCTAAGAGCTGTAAGACAAAAGAAGCAAGTGACATACAAGGGAAAGCCAATTCGAATAACATCAGACTTCTCTAATGAGACTTTACAAGCAAGGAGAGACTGGGGCCCCATTCTCACTCTTTTGAAACAAAACAATGCCCAGCCTAGAATATTATTCCCTGCAAAACTAAGCTTCATATATGAAGGAGAAATAAAAACATTCTCAGACAAGCAAAGGCTCAGAGAATTCACCAAGACAAGACCAGCCCTACAAGAAGTACTTAAAACAGCGTTATGCACGGAACATCATAATAATAACCCACGGATATAAAAACAACCAAAACCCAAAGATATTAAAGGCCAGATATTACAATGGCTCAAAACAGAAATCATAGCAACAACATCCAACCCAACAGAATGATCAGTAATCTACCTTACCTATCAGTTCTCTCAATAAATGTGAATGGCTTAAACTCTCCACTCAAGAGACATAGGCTGGCTGAATGGATAAGAAAATACAGGCCAAGTATATGCTGTCTTCAGGAAACACATTTAACCTGCAAGGATGCACATAGACTAAAAATAAAAGGGTGGAGATCAATATTCCAAGCAAATACAAGCCAAAAGAAGGCTGGTGTGGCAGTTCTAATTTCAGACGATTTAGTTTTTAAACCAACAAAAGTAGTAAAAGACAAAGAGGGTCATTATATAATGGTGAAGGGCACAGTCCAACAAGAAGAGATAACAATTTTAAATATATATGCACCCAACTTAGGTGCACCCAGATTCATAAAGCAAACCTTACTGGAGCTAAGCAAATGGATTAATAGCAACTCCATAATCGCCGGGGATTTCAACACCCCACTGACGGCACGAGACAGATCCTCCAAACAGAAAATTAATAAAGAAATAATGGACTTAAACAAAACTCTAGAACAATTGGGTCTGACAGACATCTACAGAACATTCTACCCCAAATCCACTGAATATACGTTCTTCTCATCAGCTCACGGGACATTCTCTAAGATTGACCATATCCTAGGACACAAAGAAAATCTCAAGAAATTTAAAAAAATAGAAATCATACCATGTACCTTCTCAGATCACAGTGGAATAAAACTAGAAATCAACCCTAACAGAAACTCACATTTCTACACAAAAACGTGGAAATTAAACAACCTCCTACTAAATGATTACTTCGTAAATGAAGAAATCAAGACGGAAATAAAAAAGTTCTATGAAGAAAATGACAATGGAGAGACAAGTTATCAACTCCTCTGGGACACAGCTAAAGCAGTTCTAAGAGGAAAGTTTATCTCCATAAATGCCTATAACCAAAAGGCAAGAAGATCACAAATAGACAATCTAATGAAACGACTCAAAGAGCTGGAAAAAGAAGAACAGACCAACCCCAAACCCAGCAGAAGAAGTGAAATCAACAAGATCAAATCAGAACTAAACGAAATTGAAAACAGGAAAGCTATTCAGGAGATTAATAAAACAAAAAGTTGGTTCTTTGAAAAAATAAACAAGATTGACACGCCATTGGCTAAGCTAACGAAAAGCAGAAAAGAGAAATCTCTAATAAGCTCCATCAGGAATAAAAAAGGAGATATCACAACTGATCCCAAAGAGATACAAGATACAATTTATGAATACTACAAAAATCTTTATGCACACAAACTGGAAAATGTGGAGGAAATGGACAAATTTCTAGAAACACACAGCCTCCCTAGGCTCAACCAGGAAGAAATAGATTCCCTGAACAGACCAATCTCAACAGCTGAAATAGAAACAGCAATTAAAAATCTCCCTAAAAAGAAAAGTCCCGGTCCAGATGGCTTCACACCTGAATTTTACCATACCTATAAAGAAGAACTAGTACCTATCTTGCAGAAACTATTCCACAACATCGAGAAGAACGGAAACCTCCCAGACACCTTTTATGAAGCAAATATTACTCTGATACCAAAACCAGGAAAGGATGCAACAAAAAAAGAAAACTACAGACCAATATCCCTAATGAATATAGATGCAAAAATTTTCAACAAAATCTTAGCTAACCGAATCCAGACACTTATCAAAAAAATAATCCACCACGACCAAGTGGGCTTCATCCCAGGGATGCAGGGATGGTTCAACATACGTAAATCTATAAATGCAATTCACCACATAAACCAAAGCAAAAACAAAGACCACATGATTCTTTCAATAGATGCAGAAAAAGCTTTTGACAAAATTCAACACCCTTTCATGATACGAACACTTAAGAAAATAGGCATAGAAGGGACATACCTAAAAATAATACAAGCCATATATGACAGACCCATAGCCAACATCATACTGAATGGGGAAAAATTGAAATCATTCCCACTTAGAACTGGAACCAGACAAGGCTGCCCACTGTCTCCACTTCTGTTCAACACAGTGCTGGAAGTCTTGGCTACAGCAATCAGACAGGAAAATAGAATCAAAGGTATCCAAATAGGGGCAGAAGAGATCAAGCTTTCACTGTTTGCTGATGATATGATATTGTATCTAGAAAACGCCAAAGATTCAACCAAGAAACTCCTGGAACTGATCAATGAATTTAGTAAAGTCTCAGGATACAAAATTAATACACAGAAATCAGAGGCATTCATATACGCCAACAACAATCTAATTGAGAACCAAATCAAAGACTCAATTCCCTTCACAATAGCAACAAAGAAATTAAAGTACCTAGGAATATATTTAACCAAAGAGGTAAAAGACCTCTACAGGGAGAACTATGAAACACTGAGGAAGGAAATAGCAGAGGATGTAAACAGATGGAAATCCATACCATGCTCGTGGATCGGCAGACTCAATATCATCAAAATGTCTATACTACCCAAACTGATCTACAGATTCAATGCAATACCTATTAAAATCCCATCAGCATTCTTCACAGATATAGAAAAAATAATTTTACGCTTCGTATGGAACCAAAGAAGACCCCGAATATCAAGAGCAATTCTAGGCAACAAAAACAAAATGGGAGGCATTAATATGCCAGATATCAAACTATACTACAAAGCTGTAGTAATTAAAACAATATGGTATTGGCACAAAAACAGGAATATTGATCAGTGGAACAGATGTGAGAATCCTGATATAAAACCATCCTCATATAGCCATCTCATCTTTGACAAAGCAGACAAAAACATACGCTGGGGAAAAGAATCCCTCTTCAATAAATGGTGCTGGGAAAACTGGATAGCCACCTGTAGAAGGCTAAAACAGGACCCACACCTTTCACCTCTCACAAAAACCAACTCACGCTGGATAACAGACTTAAACCTAAGATATGAAACTATTAGAACTCTAGAGGAAAAAGTTGGAAACACTCTCCTAGACATCGGCCTGGGCAAAGAGTTTATGAAGAAGTCCCCAAAGGCAATCACAGCAGCAACAAAAATAAATAAATGGGACACGATCAAACTACAAAGCTTCTGCACAGCCAAAGAAATAGTCATGAAAGTAAACAGACAACCTACAGAATGGGAGAAAATTTTTGCATCCTATGCATCCGATAAGGGACTGATAACTAGAATATACTTAGAACTCACGAAAATTAGGAAGAAAAAATCAAATAACCCCATTAAAAAGTGGGCAAAGGACTTGAACAGAAATTTTTCTAAAGAAGACAGAAGAATGGCCAACAAACATATGAAGAAATGCTCAACATCTCTAATCATCAGGGAAATGCAAATCAAAACCACAATGAGATATCACTTAACCCCAGTGAGAATGGCCTTTATCAAAAAATCTCCAAACAATAAATGCTGGCGTGGTTGCGGAGAGAGAGGAACACTCCTACACTGCTGGTGGGACTGCAAACTAGTTCAACCTCTGTGGAAAGCAATATGGAGATACCTTAAAGCGATACAAGTGAATCTACCATTTGATCCAGCAATCCCATTGCTGGGCATCTACCCAAATGATCCAGTGACACTCTACAAAAAAGACACCTGCACTCGAATGTTTATAGCAGCACAATTCATAATTGCAAGGCTGTGGAAACAGCCCAAGTGCCCATCAATCAAAGAATGGATTAATAAAATGTGGTATATGTACACCATGGAGTACTATTCAGCTCTAAGAAACAATGGTGATATAGCACATCTTATATTTTCCTGGTTAGAGCTGGAACCCATACTACTAAGTGAAGTATCCCAAGAATGGAAAAACAAGCACCAGATATATTCTCCAGCAAACTGGTATTAACTGAGTAGCACCTAAGTGGACACATAGGTGCTACAGTAATAGGGTATTGGGCAGGTGGGAGGGGGGAGGGGGGCGGGTATATACATACATAGTGAGTGAGATGTGCACCATCTGGGGGATGGTCATGATGGAGACTCAGACTTTTGGGGGGAGGGGGGGAAATGGGCATTTATTGAAACTTTAAAATCTGTACCCCCATAATATGCCAAAATAAAAAAAATAATTAAAAAAAAAACAAAAAAAAAAAACATTAGTACCATCCTTGTGGTGCCTGTTATTAGCATTTTACGGGGGGTGTCAGTACAGTCCTATTATTAATGTTAGAAGAAATCTACTTTAGAAAACTTTTGGTTTCATGCTGAAACACTTGAAAGTGTCTAGATATTAAATTTTCACTTCTAATCTAACAAATTATATTTAGAATTTACATACACACAAAATACATCTATATAAATTTATTTATTTATTTATTCATTCATTCATTTATTCATTCATTCATTCCTTTGCATTCTCTACCAGTATATAGGAAATAAATACAGTTAAACAATATTGTGTGTATATTTAATGCTCATTTTCATTTGCAATTTTACATTGATGGAAGGGAAAAACTTTCTAATAGGCCTCAGAAAAATCTTCTTCTAACAAGAAATAGAGGCAGATAAATTACAATTGAGGTAAAATCTTCCTCATAGGGTTCTTCCTTATATTATTCTCTTCCTGGTAAAAAGTATAGAAAAGAATAGACATCCTTCTTTTCTTTGGCTCCTCTAAGCACTCTGAATTTCTTCAATTCAATTACCTTCTGAAGTAAAATGAAATTTATGATTCTCTAAATTTCTATAGATAACAAAGATATACACACACAGGAATAAATAAATATGTCAATAAATAAGTGAATCAATTGCTTGAAAATAGCAAATAGCAATTTTGCTTTCTCATTTACTTTTTATTGTGATTTTTCTTTTAAAAAAGTCATTATAAGGTCTTTATTTGTAAAGCATAAGGATTCGGTTGTGATGAAATACTACAGTGAGAAATATCACTGTTCATTTTATAATAATATAAAATACCACTGTCCTTTTATAAACATATTGTCTTTGAGGTATGACTAGGGAGCTTTAAGCATGACAGTAATTAAAAGTTCGAAAGCATCAAACTATTTCAAATAATTCCAGAAGAAAAGATTTGAGTACTAAATGATAAATTCTATATAATATGACATATCATTCATATAGGCCATGTCTTTATGCTATGGTTATTCAAGTCAATATGAATAACCAATTTCCAGGAAGAAAACATTTTCAAATTAATCTCACTATTTGCCACTATAAGAGATCTGTTATATTGTAACAAATGTCTTATTGGACAAAAGGAAAGTATAAGATTGGGCCAATGCACATATTTAAAATTAATTAGATGTATTTATTACTTGTAGATAGAGAAAACACTTATGCTTGCTTTTATCCATCTATACCAGGGGTGGGTAAACAATGGCCATGAACCAAATCTGGCCCACAATTTATTTTTAGAAGTAAACGTTTACTGAAGCATAGCCATGTCCATTCACTGCATGTTTTCTAAGGCTACCTTGATACTACAAGGCAGCATTGGGTTGTTACGACAGAGACCATATGGAATACAAAGTAAAAAATTTTACTGCCTGGTCCTTTATGGAAAAAAATTGCTAATCCCTAATCTAGACTATTCAATTAGATAATCTTTAGTAAGTAGGATTTGAATGCCTACTATATTTTTATTTATATATTTTGATGTAACATTTCTGAATCACTACTCTTATTCTCTACATCCTGTTGATATTATAGGAAAACCTGGGGTTTTATGAACACCAGTGGAGACGTATGTTTCATTTTACTAAACCATATTATAAAGAATGGTATTCCAAAAGAAATCGGTCAATAATCATAATTTTAGATAAATTTTAACGGGATATTGTCAACATAAAGGAAAATAGGGATTAATTTGATCCTGTTGATTGAGTTTACATAGTAAGTAATATTGTCACTTCCCATCAAATTTCCAGATCAATTACATATACAATGTAAGTGTAAACACAAAAAAAGGTTAATATTGCTACAAAAGAAAAGTATGTTAAAATGAGTTTGGACTGGGAGTTACAAAAACACCAGAGCTTGTATTATTGCACTGTGGACTGAGAGGGCTTGGTTAGATTCTACATTGCTTTCTTGGGCAGAGTTCAAGTTTAAAACTATGTGGGTCATACAAAGATGCTGGAGGAACTTGCTGGCGTATGTTTGATATGAGTATATGAGTAAAACCCTCATTTAAGCTAGGTTGAAAATGGAAATAAAGCATCATTTTGATTTATATTCTTTTTATTTAAGCTTTGATAACAAGAGAAGGGAATGTTTTAAGTGTCAAGTCGTATGCAACCAACAGCATATTGTTATTTGTTTTAATTCCTAAATGATAATCAATTTATATCATTATATTATTATAATCAATTTTATAGCCTGCAATATAATGGGATGCATTATTCCAGAAAGACCATATGCCATAATAGAGTGAAAGTGTTTAATTAACCAATAAATATTTAAAATACATTTGTAAAGAGAATTTTATAACTGGTTATATAAGTTTATGAATTTTTATTAAAGAACACAAAACTGGTATAATTAATTGAACATGATTCTGATAGCACCAATAAAGTTTTGGTCAACAAAACACTTAGTAATTCAGGCAGAAAAGAAAAAGGTCCAGTTTTGACATGTTTTCTAACACAACAATTGGAGAAAATAGAACATTGTCAGTGATATTGTTCATAGGATGTTTGAAATCTAAATAAAATGTATTCGTAAGCAGGAGAGCACAAGAAACTCTTATGCACTGCACCTGTTATTTTTTCCTATTATCACAGTGATGACAATAAGTACTAAACTACACCTATCCTACCTGTGGGAATCACTGCATGATAAAACAACATAATTTCAGAACCTGGTGACATTCATTTTCTGGTGACATCTGTAGGGTCAATTGAGGTTGAGGTAGCTTCTGCATTAGTTCCCACCTCTCTTTACCTTTGTGCTGATAGGGGATTTGGTGCCCAGCAAATGCAGAAATATCCAATTGTTCATACACTTTATGGACTAGTTCCCACCCTGAAAGCCTTTTGACTACTTGCAAAGGATAAATCTACCCTCAAACTTTGAAAACATGCCATCTACAGATCTTTTAAAACATATTCAACAAGCTCCAAAGCTAATTCTTAAGGAAAACTTCAGAAAGATAATACAAGCAAGAACAATCAAATTGGCAAAAATCATATACTTCACCTAAAGTGACTATTCTGAAATATAAACACATACTGAGATGTATAAGGCCTGGTGTGATTGGTACAAAAATCAGTCTCATTAGCAGATACATACGAATATATTTTCACAGCTCATATACTTCTGAATTCAAATCATAAGACTATCTGCTTCAATTAATGAAAGGCAGATTACAAAGGGAAAGGGAAGTATCTAGAGAATTATATTAGAACAACAAAGCTATTAGTAACACTCAGCACAGAAGCACTGGAGTGTTTTAGGTAAGAAGTGCAGTTTGCTTTTCTAGTCCATGTTCTAGAGACCAAATGAAACCTTTAAGTAAATTTGCATACATTAATACCAGAAGGAGTTTTAGGGAAAATAAAAACCAATATCTAGTCTAATATTTAATCTTCTTCTTCTTGGGTTGTCTCTCCAATGATTTCAAAAAGCAGGTGTTAATTGCTTGCACCAGGAAAACGATTCATAAAGAAAGCAAATACCCTACTCAGTGAAATGATATCATTTGGCCCTATCTCAGGTAATTATATTATCTGGCATTCCAACTCAAAAAGTCCATTTATCCCTTTTAAAAATATTTTGGGTATGTTTCTGTTTATTGAAGCTTACATTCTGGTTCACTCCTTTCCAGACTAAATATTAAGACGATCAACACTTTATTTTTCCCTAGATTCCTATTTGCTGATATGCACAGTGCTCCACAAAACATGCTTCATTTACCAAGAGAAAGAACCCTGCAGTGTATCTCAAGCCTGAAGGCATTGATATACAGCACTTCATTTGGAGACCCAGTTAGTGGAAATGATTCTGGGACACGCTGGTTTCTTACAGGTAGTCACTGCTGAAGAAGGCAGTTTAGGGCTCAATGGTACATCTGAAATAAAACCAAAAGGGTAATCAAACATACTTAGTTAAAATTACATGTACATGTGCATATGTGTATATTTGGAAAAATCTGTATCAGCAAAGGATAATCTATTTTTAAAATGTATGTAGACTGCCTAGTTAAATACTCCACCAAGTTATGTATCATATCAAAATTCAACTTTAAAACTGAGAAATCTAAGGCAGAGTAGGCTTTAATTCTCATTCTGATAACTTTTCAAAAATAATTATTGTTTAGATTGTAGTCCAGAGTCAACTCTGGCTAAGTATTTATGGTGTTATATCATTAGACAAATGACACAAATTACAGAAAGTAATTACTGCAGTTATTACTAGAAAAATATTTTATTTTTGATAAGTGACTTGCTTGGGCAAAATTTCTATCAACATATCCAGAATATAGTTATATTTTACTGTGGATTCTTTCACATAGCATCTGACATGTTATCTTCACAAGTCTTCTATAAATCCTACAGCTGTGCATTCAGAGCTGGGTGATAGGAACAACCAGGAAAAAAAGAACACAACTTTCCTTTTAAATCCACTCTTTTCTGAATGCAGCTAAGAGGGGATATTTTTTACAGAAAATGAGCAATTTTTTAAAAGCTAGTACCAGATACCCCAATGAAATTACTTCAGCATGATACCACTGCTCAGTGATTACATTTTTGCCTCTTAAAGATTCAAAAAAACAAGGTCCGACCTCCACCTTGGCTTCAAATACTAGCAAAGTAATACCTTATCCATCCCCTAAACAAATGAACTAGCCAAGTAGTCAATGTACTTTGTCAATCTATTTCCATATACATAACTGTCTGAAGTGAAATAAACTGTCAAATTAAAAATGTTTAAAACATAATTTATTATCCCTTACCTTACTTGTCAGCTCTTTTTCCTGTGATATGTATTTCTATAAATTATCCCCAAATTCAAAACCTCAAATCTCAACATAGTAAACATCACCTTATTAAAAACTGGGACTCAAGAAAAAATTTGAATTAAAACAATTTATGTGTTGAGAGAAATAATCAATCCACTTTCAAAATATTTTAGAACAAAATTTTAGTGTTTATGCTAATATAATGTTGGCTAAATTTGAAGAGAAAGTGGAAGTCCCAGCACCACTGGGTGATTCTTATTGCATTTAAAAATTATTCTCAAGTTCTTGACAAGATAGAGATGACTAGGGACATTGCTTGTTGGACCATGCTGGAGGGAAGATAGGAATTCTGACAAAAGAGAGAGGAGAGACATGCTGAGTGGGTGTGGATGATAGAGAGAGGTACTGGAGCCTGCTAGGGATGTCATGGAGAAAAATAGTGAAGCAGAGAAAGTAGAAGATAAATGAGAGAGGATATTGGCAATAGTCAAACCCAGAGAGGCACCCAGCCCAGTGAAAGGGGTACCTCCTAGCATTTCACAAGTGTTTGGTGGCAGCAGGCTACTGAATTTCTTGGAGGCTTTTCCACTCTCATGAGCCCAAGCATGGCAGCAAACATGGTATAGTGGGGAGAACTTGTGTGATCCCAAAGCTTGGACACTCCATGCAGGGCTCCCCTTCAGGGAGAGTGTCATGAGAGGCTAGAGAGCCAGCTTTCTTCCATTCAAATATTTCATTTCCTGCCCCTCCCCCAATCACTGCAACCAGGAAAGCAGTCTAGGCCAAGACTGTGGTGAGCACACCCCCACCCCACCAGCAGCAGGAGAGTGCTACAGGCTGAGGCTTCTATGGAAAGTGAGACCTATGCCTTTCCTTGTAAGGGCCTGTAGTGGATCCAGTGTGCTCAATTTAGGAACTCCCTGCCCAAAGGCATTTATTTTGTGGAGTCATACACCAGTGTGTCAGACAAACAGGCTGGACCCCATGCACCCTGGACTTGAGCAGGTTGCTGGGGACATAAAGTGAGAGGTCTGTAAGTTGGACTAAGATGGTGAGCAAGCCCACATGGACAGATTTATGGGGTTCTGAGATATGGCAAGTAGGGAGAGTGCTCATCACCCCTACAGAAAAACTGCCCTGTTTGATTAGGGTGGGTTTTATGGTGAGGAAGAACCCACCCCTGGGAGCCATGGAAACCAGGCAGGGCTCATTCAGATGTGTGAGCCCACCAGGAACAGTAGCTCCTCCTCCAGCCTTTCAAACCAGGAGAGAAGTATGTGCCCAGAAATTGGCAAGTGGCTTCCTCTTTCCAGTTAGCATGTCCTCCAGGCTAAGGCACTCACAGAGAGGCAGACCCACCCTCCTCCTCTGTGGACTTGTAGTGCAACCGGGGTGCCCAATGCAGGAGTTCCCTGACTGCCAGTGTTTCCATGGATATACATCAGACAGGCAGGCTGGGGGAGATGTTACAGCTGGACAGTCAGATTGTGAATCTCACAGCCCTGTCTCAACAAGCACACTTTCTGACTGGATGGGGACAATTCAGCCCCTCCCTGGCAGCATTTCCCAGAAGCAGGGAGCAGACCTCTGAACACTGTTGACATAGCTACTTTACCAGCTTTTGTGGAGCCTGAGAGCAAACTCACTCAAGCTAGTCCCACCCAGCTTCACTCCCCTACCTGCCTTTGCTGAGAGAACAAGATTATATCCAGAAGTTCCAGAGCCCTTTCCCCATCACCTGGGCCATTGAAATGTTCCTCCAGAGGAACTAGAGCCACTCACATAAACACTACTGCAGTCTGTACCTCCCAGCAAATACCACCTACTAACAGGGAGGCCAGTTTGCACAATCTTTTACAACATTTACTGACTTAATCATACAGGATGAGGTTGTTTCTCACCTGAAAGCATCATCTAATGTCTAAATAATTAAGCTGGGCATGCCATAACAATTCCTGTTGTAAGAGCAAAACAGGGCTGGGGATAGAGAAATGATTGCAAAGGCCTCCATCCTATCTCACCAAACAGAGATAGGAAATCTGCCCACACACATAACTCACCACTGCTACAGCATACAAACAACTAGCAATTGAGAAAAACATCATACGAAGGATATCCATAGCTAAGGCATCTCTCCAGAACCTAGATTACCATAAAATCACCCACAAACCAAGCTAAAGATTCTTACCCAACATATACTACAAACACCCAATACAGGTGAGTGGGGGAATAAAGGCCCATCTAAACAGACAAAAAAAAAAAAAACCTGAAATTAAGAAGCAACAACTCCAGATGGGAAGGAATCAGTAAAAGAACTCTGGAAGTATGAAAGATCAGAACAAAAGGTTTCCTTCAAAAGGGAACAAAAGCCCTCTAACAATGCACACTAACCAAAATGAAAATACTGAAATGACAGATAAAGAATTCCAAATGTGGATTATAAGGAAGCACAACAAAATTGGGAGAAAAATGGAAAACCAACTCAAAGAAACCAGAAAAACTACTCAGGAAATGAGTGAAAAATTTACAAAAGATGTTGACATATTAAAGAAATACCAAATGGAACTTCTGGAAATAAAAAAAAATCATTTAAGGAAATAAAAAATACAGTGGGAAGATTTAAGAATAGGAAGAAGAAAGAATCTCAGAGCTTGAATACAACTCTTTTGAGTTAAATCAGTCAGTTAAAAATAATGAACAGAGAATTAAAAGGAACAAACAAAGCCTATGAGAAATAAGGAATTATGTAAAATGCCCATATATAAGAATCATAGACATACCAGAGGGGCAAGAAAATAATTCACAAAGGCTGGAAACCTATTTGAGGGAATAATTGAGGAAAATTTCCCTGGTCTTCCTAGAGAATTAGACATCCATATGCAGAAGCTCAATGAACACCTGGAAAATTCATTACATAAAGGCAATCACCAAGATAGTCATCAGACTGGCCAAAGTCAACAAGAAGGAGAAACTGCTGTGAGCCATAAGGCCAAAGCATCAATAAGTTACAAAAGATAACTCATTAGGGTTACTGTAGATTTCTCTACTGAGACTTTATAAGCCAGAAAGCATTGGGGCCCCATCTTCAGTCTTCTTAAAGAGAACTACTACCAGCCTAGAGTTTTGTGTCCTGCAAAAGAAAGTTTCATGAATGAAGGAGAAAAAAAGAATTTCCAGACAACCAAACACTGAGGGAATTTGTCAAGACAAATCTGTCATGCAGAAAATATTCAGAATTGCAGTATAGGTTGAGCAGCACAATTGTCACCCTCAAGAGTAAAACCACCCAAAAGCTAAAGTCAGAGTATATATGAAGCAATACTACAAAAGGAAAAACAAAGTAGTAAGATACTAACCAACAGGATGAATAAAATAGCATCACACATATCAATAACATCAATCAACATAAATGGTTTAAATTCCCCAATCAAGAGATATAGGCTGGTTAAATGTATAAAAAACAAACAAACAAAAAATACAAGCCAAATATCAGCTGTCTCCAGGAAACACATCTAACTCACAAGCCCTATTACAGACTCACAGTCAAAGAATGGAAAAAGGAATATTCCATGCAAATGGAAACCAAAAGAAAACAGGTGTAGCCATTCTCATATCAGATAATATAGACTTTAAATCAACAATAGTAAAGAAAGACAAATATGATCATTACATAATGGTAAAGGGAGAAATGCAATGAGAAGACATAATAATCCTAAATATTTATTTGCTTAAAACAGGAGCACACAGATTAATAAAGCAAACCCTACTAGATTTAAGTAGAGAGATAAACAGCAACATTATCATTACCAGTGTCGTTAACACCCCACTGACAGAACTGGACAGATCATCCAAGCAGAAAAGAAATAAAGAACACTGGAATTAAATTGAATTGTAGAACTATTGGTATTAATGGATGTTTACAGAACATTTTACTACAAAACTACTGAACATACATTGTACTGGAATATTACCACATGGAATATTCTCCAAAATTGACATATTTTAGGCCATAAAACACAGCTTAAAAAATTCAAAATTATAGAAGTTACAGTATGTATCTTCTCAAACCACAGTGGAATGAAACTGGAAATCAACTCCAAGAGAAATACCCAATTCTACACAAAGACATGGAAATTAAAAACCTGCTGCTGAATAATTATTGGATCAAAGACAAAATTAAGATGGAAATTAAAAGATTTCTTGAACTGAATAACAAAGCAGACATAATATATAAAAATCTATGGGATACAGCAAAAGCAGTCACAAGAGGAAAAAAAATCATAGCTTTAAAAAGCCTACAAAAAAAGACAGAGAAAGATTATAAATTAACAATGTAATGACATATCTCAGGAATTTAAAAAAGGAAGAGCAAACAAAGACCAAAGTGAGCAGAAGAGAAATAACTAAGGTCAGAGAAGAACTAAATGAAATCAAAAACAAGAAAATTATACAAAAGATATTATATATGAAGCAAAAGTTAAAAAAAGATAAATAAAATTGACAGACCTATTGCTAGATATACAGGAATAAAAGAGAAAGAACTCAAACTAGCTCAATTAGAAATGGAAAAGGAAATATGATGGCTGATACCGCAGAAATAGACAATATCATCTGTGAATACTATGAAAATCTCTATGCATATACACTAAAAAATGTAGAAAAAATGGACAGAACACATAACCTCCCAAGACTCAATTACGAAGAAATAGAACTCATGAACAGATCAATTATAAGCAATGAAATTGAAGCAGAAATAAAAAGCATTCCAACAAAAAAAGTCCTGGACCCAATGGATTGACAGCCAAATATTACCAGACCCACAAAGAAGAGTTGAACCTATTCTGCAGAAATTATTCCAAAACATAGAAAAGGAGGGAATCCTTCCCAACACATTTTATGAAGCCAGTATCACTTTGATACCCAAGCCAGAAAAGCACAAAAGTAAAAAATGAAATCTACAGACCAATATACCTTATGAATATAGATGCAAAAAATCCTCAATACTAGCAACTAAATTCAACAGCTTATCAAAAAAAAAAAAAAAAAAAAAATTGAGCATGACCAAATGAGTCTCATCCCAGGATGCAAGGATGGTTCAACATATGTAAGTCGATAAATGTGATTCACCACACAAACAGAAGCAAAAACAAGGGCCATATGATCATTTAAATAAATGTGGAAAAAACATGTGACAAAATTCAGCACCCATTCATGATAAAAGCCCTCAACAAACTAGGCATGGAAAGAACATATCTCAGAATTATAAAGGTCATATATGACAAAACCACAGCCAGCATCATACTAAATGAGGCAAAGTTGAAAGCATTCCCACTAAGAAGTGGAACAACACAAGGATGCCACTATCATCACTTTTATTCAACATAGTGCTATAAACCCTAGCCAGAGCAATCAGGCAAGAGAAAGAAATTTAGGGCATCCAAATTGGGAAGGACAAAGTCAAACTCTTGTTTTATTCAGGTGATATAATCTTATATCTAGAAAACCCCAAAAACTCCACCAAATGACTCCTGGAATTAACAAATATATTCAGCCAAATCTCAGGTTACAAAATCAATGTACACAACTCAATAGCATTCGTATACACCAACAACAGTCAATGTAAAAATCAAATCAAAGATTCAATACCTTTCACAATATCAACAAAGAGAATAAAATACCTAAGAATGTACTTAACAAAGGAGGTGAAAGACCTCTATGAAGAGAACTATGAAACTCTAAGGAAAGAAATCACGGAAGATACAAACAAGTGGGAAAAAAATATCATGAGCATGGATTGATAGAATCAACATTGTTAAAATGCCACACTACCCAAAGAGGTTTTTAAATTCTGTGCAATTCCCTTCAAAACTCCCACATCATATTTCACAGATCTAGGAAAAAATAATTGTATGCTTCATTTGGGACCAGAAAAGAGCCCATATAGCCAAAGTAATTTTAAGTAAAAGGAACAAATCAGGAGGCTTCACATTATCAGACTTCAAACTATACTAAAGGTTATTGTAACCCAAACAGCATGATATAGTCACAAAAATAGAGACTTAGACCAATGGAATGGAACAGAAAACTCAGATATAAAGCCGTCCACATACAGCCAACTGATTTTTGATAAAGCAGACATAAATTTACACTGGGGAAAATAATCCCTATTCAATAAATTGTGCTGGGAAAATTGGATAGCCATATGCAGAAGAATGAAACAGGACCCATATGTCTCAACACTTACAAAAATGTATTCAAGATGGATAAAAGACTTAAATGTGAAGCACAAAACCATAACAATTCCAGAAGAAAATGTCCAAAAAATTCTTCTAGATATCAGCCTAGGCAAAAAATTTATGAAGAAGACTCTATGGGCAATCACAGCAACAACAAATATAAATTAATAGGACTTTATTAAACTAAAAAGCATCTTCACTGCTGATGAAATTATCAACAGAGCAAATAAACAACCTACAGAATGGGACAAAATATTCAAAAGCTGTACATCTGATAAAGGACTAATAACCAGAGCCTACAAAGAACTCAATCAAATTAGGAAGAAAAAAAATCAAATAACCCCATTAAAAAGTGGGCCAAAAACATGATCAGAAGCTTTTTGAAGGAAATAGACTAATGGCCACTAAACATATAAGAAAATTTCCAACATCATCAATTATCAGGGAAATGCAAATTAAAAACCATAATGAGATACCACCTTCCCCTAGTCAGAATGGCCTTTACTAAAAAGTTAAAAACAATAGATGCTGGCATGGATGAAGAGAGAAAGGAATGCTTATCCACTGTTGGTGGGACTGCATATTGGTACAACCCAATGGAAAACAGTACGGATATTACTCAAAGAACTAATAGAAACCTACCATTTGATCCAGCAATCCCACTACTGGGTATTTACCCAAAGTAAAAGAAGTCATTTTATCAAAAAGACACCTGCATTTGAATGTTTATTACAACACATTGTTTATTCACAATTGCAAAGATGTGGAATCAACTCAAATGCCCATCAATTCATGAGTGGATTTTTAAAAAGGTGATATGTATACAACATGGAATACTATTCAACCATAAAGAAGGATGACTCAATGTCTTTTTCAACAATTTGGATGGAACTGGAGACCATTAACTTAAATGAAGTATCAAAAAAAAAAAAAAAAAAGGAAAACAAACACCACATGTACTCACTTTTAAATTGGAACTAACCAATGAGCACTCATATGCATAGAGGGAAGTAAATCTCAACAGAAATCAATTGTGGGGAGAGGAGAGGACAGAACAGGTGATAACCCACCTAACGAGTACAATGAACAATATCTGGGTAATGGGCACCTTTTTATAACCATGACTCAAGCATTATAAAAGTGACCCATGTAACTAAAATTATTTGTATCCCATAATACTTTGACATAAAACAAACAAACAAAATTATTCTCTACTACATAGTTAACTAAATTTATTATTTAATTATAACTTTAAAAAATAATGGTGATATAGCACCTCTTGTATATTCCTGAATAGAGCTGGAACCCATTCTACTAAGTGAAGTATCTCAAGAATGGAAAAACAAGCACCACATGTATTCACCAGCAAATTGGTATTAACGGATCAACACCTAAGCGGACATATAGGAGTAACATTTATCGAGTGTTGGAAGGGTGGGAGGGGGGAGGAGGGGATGGATATATACAACCAAATGAGTAAGATGTGCAACATTTGGGGGATGGACACGCTTGAAGCTCTTACTCGAGGGGGGAGGGGGGCATGGGCAATATATGTAACCTCAACACTTGTACCCCCATAATAGCTAAAATAAAAAAAAATAGTCAATAAACATATGATTACTGAACTTAAAAACACAACACCATTGATAAATGACCCAAAGAAAATGAGATAGATATATAACTTAACAAACCATATATAGACTTTTTGTGGTGAAATTAAAAATATTTATGAAACAAAAGAAAATTTAAATAAATGTACAGATATACTGTGTTCTTAGATTAGAAAAATCAACATAGAAAGATTTCAATATTGCCTATATTAACCTATAGATTCAATGCAATTCTTATGAAAATCTTAGGACACTTTTTGAAGACATAAACATGCTTATTCTAAAATTTAGGTGAAAAGGCACAGATCTCAAATATCTAAATGACCTTGAAATAGAGGACTAAAGTAGGAAGAACCCCCGATGAACTCAAGATTTAGGCATACCATATAACTATAGTAACAAAGAAAATATTGTGTTGCTAAAGGGAAAAACACATAAATCAGTGGAGTATAATACAACCCCCACCTCAATATATGGCCAAAATATGTTCCACTGATTTTTACAAAGGTGCAAAAGCAATTTATTGGAGGAATGAGAGCCTTTTCAACAAGTAATGCTGAAGCAATTGGACATCCATGGTGGGGGTAAAAAGAACTCAAAGTCTCACACCTTGAATAAAAATTAACTCAAAGTAGATTATAGACTTAGTAAGTATAAAATTAAAAAAAATTTTAAAACTAAGAGACCTTTAAGATCTAAAATAAGGCATAGTTCTTTGATACAAAAAAGGAAAAATCTGTCGATTAGACCACATCAAATTCCAAAACTGTTGCCCTCCAGAAGACCCTGTTAAGAGGATAAAAAGATAAGAATAGACTGTGGAAAAATTATTTGCAAACCACATATATGACAAAGGACTGGTATCTATAATATACACAGAATTCTCAAAATTCAACATTCAAGAAAGGAAATAATCCAATTAGGAAATAGGCAAAAGAAATACACAGGTATTTACCTAAGAGAGCGTAAAGATGGCAACTAAGTATATGAAAAGATATTCAATATCATTAGACATCAAAGAAATGAAAATTAAACCGACAATGAGATAGTATTACATACCTAACAGAATGACTAATATGAAAAATAGTAACAACATTAAATCCAGGCAAGGATCTAGAGAAACAGAACAGATATATTGGTGGTGGGAATGCAAAATGGCGCAGCCACTTGTAAAAAATAATTTGGGAATTTCTGGTAAAACTACACATGCAATTACCATATAACACAGCAATTGAAATCTTGGTCATTTGCTGCAAAGAAATACAATTTTAGGTTCACCCCAAAACCTGTATAAGAATACTAATAGCACCTTTATTTGCAATAACCCCACCTTTATTTGTCAAGATGTCTTTCAAGGGACGAATAGTTAAATATTCAGTGGTTATGCTGGAGACTCAGACTTGTGGGGGGGGGGTAAATGGGCATTTATTGAAACCTTAAAATCTGTACCCCCATAATATGCTGAAATTAAAAAAAATAAAAAATAAATAAATAAATAGTCAGTGGTATATATACCATGGAAACAACACAGTAACTTAGTTGAATTCTCAAGGGGATTATAATTACTGAAAAATGCCAATCAAAAAGTAAACATGTTGTAAGTTTCATGTAATTACATACTATTTGAAACCATTCTCGAAATGACAAAAATGATAAAAATCTCGAACTAGTGATTATCAGAGTTTGGGGAGATGTGAATATGGGGGTCATAAAAGGTCAACAGAAAGTGATGATGGCATTCTTCTGTATCTTGACTGTAGTGGTAGGTATATACACTAACACATATTATAAAATTGCATAAGGTTAAATACACATACATGATGAATACAAATAAAAGTAAGAAAATGAATAAAATTGGTAGATTGTGTTGATGCCAATTTCCAGGTTGTGATATTATCCTGTAATTTGTAAAGATATTAACATTGGTGGAAACAGGGTAAAGAATATATATTTATTTGCATTATTTCTTACAACAGCATATTAATCTTATTATCTCAGTATTAAAAGTTTAAAAAAATCATTCAGTTGATTCAATTGTCTAGCAATGTAACTAGAATTTAAACTAGTCTATTATATTCAAGTTCTATAAATTTCAAGCTCTTCCCTGCTTTTTAATCTAATTTTACCATACTATATCAGGGAATACTTTTTCATATAAGATACAGGATCTAAATCTTTATGCTATTAATTATAAACCTATGAATTTATGCTTCTGGTACAGAAGAGTGAGTTTCTAACACATTGATTCTCACACAAATAAACTTTATAAATTCTGGAAAAATTTAAAATATCAAAGCAATCTGAAGTCTCTGGATTGAAACAAAAGCAGAAAGATTTTGGAGTGGAAATAAAATTTGGAACAAGTCTATTTTTGCAGTCACAGAAATGGTGGCACAACCAACTTAAACACTGTTAGAAAAATCTTTCATTTTTCTGGATAAAAGATATAAGAGGAGGAGCCCAGAACAATCTGTGTGACTGAAAAGTGAGGAAAGGAGAAGCCCAGAAAAGGAGAACATTTAATTATATATATATATATATATATATATAATATATAAAATATATATTATACATTATTATACATTATACATATACATTATTATACATTGTATATTATACATGTATATACATAGACATATGTATATATATGTGCATATATCAATACATATTAATACATGTATGTATAGATACACACATATAAAAATAGAAAACAATATATAAACATGTTTACATATTATATAAAATTATATAATATATAAAATTCATATATAAATATATTTTATATGTAAATATAAAACACAAGTCCCTGGCAAACCATTGACCCAAACATGCATAAGGCCAACAAATAGTATTTTATAGACAAGAAAAGATATAAACTGAGATCTGAGCATTCTTACCCATCACAGTGTACATTTGAGCTAATCTAGTTTGTTGCCTGATAAAATTCTGGAAAAATATAACAAATGTATTGCCTCTACAATATAATGCTTAAAATGTCCAGCATACAATCCAAAATTATTTATTATATTAAGGGACAATAAAATTTTGAAGGGAAAAAGCAAGCAATACATGCCAACCTTAAGATGACACAAATGTTGGAATAACCAAACAATAATATTAGAGAAGTTGTTAAAATTCTGGTTAGGGTGGTAAAAGATTTCATTCTCACAATAAATGAAAAGAGAAGAATATCCTCAAAGAATTTTAAATGTTTTAAACTAGCTAGATTAAAATTTTAGAAATAAAATATAATTTGTAACATAAAAATACACTAAGTAATTTTAAATGTGAAATGGGAGAAACTGTCAGTAAAACAAAATGGAAGTCTTAAAATTATGTAATTTGAGGAGCAGAAGGAAACAATTAAAAAAGAGCAAAACCTCAAGTACCTGTGGAGCAATTTCAAAAAGTCTTACACAGGAAAATATATAATATTAAAAGAAGAGAAAAGAAAAATACGTGGCAAATTTTTTTTGAGACAATAATGGCCAAAATCCTATCCTGAATCTAATTATAGGTAAAAGTTTAAAGATTCAGAAACTCTGGTACCATAGAGAATTTCAGATTCTCAAGGATGAATGCCATGCATCATGTACATACATCTGGATATACACGCATCAGGATTAATATAAAAGATACATTATTTCAAAATTTTTGAAATTTACTTGACTATATAAATCAAAAAGTAGAGCATTACCTTTAAATATGTGTTTATAAATAAAGAAAGGCCTAAAATCAATGCTCTTAGATTCTATCTTAAGTATGTAGGGGAAAAAAAAATGCAAGTTGAAGATACAGGAAGTAGAAAAGGAAATAAAGATGAGAGCAGATAAAGAAATTAATAGATCGCCACCTTGAATAATCAAGAAAGCGAGATATAGACAAATCACCAATATTATAAGGTATAATATCAAACTCTGCAGACATTAAAGGTGCAATAAAAGATTACTTTGAATAAATTTATTACAGTATATGTGATGACAGAGGAAATGGAAAAAATCTGATAAAAGATTTAAAAAACTACCAAAGTTTACTGAAAAAAATAGATATCTTGAATAGTCCTATATTTATTATAGATTTTATTTTTAGTTAAACATCTTTGCATGAAGAACAAAACACAACCAAAAACTTCAAGTTCAGTATAGACTTATTGCCAAACATATGAGAAACACAGATGCTCCTGGACTTATCATGGAGCTGCATCCCAGTAAACCCATCATAAGTTGAAAATTAGTTTGAAAATGCACTTCATACCTCAATAATCACATCTTAAATCAAAAAATCTTAAATTGAATCATTGTTAAGTCCAGATGCTGCTTGACTTATGATGGCGATGCTACCCAATAACCCATCTTAAAGTAAAAAAAAAACAAAAACAAAAAACCAAAAATCTCATAAGGTGAGTATGGTAAGTCTGGGACTGTGAAATGACAACTCTATGCAAACTTTTTGAAAAAATAAGAGAAGCGGAAGCAATCCCAACTCAATCTATGACTCCTGAATTACCTTAATATCAAAATCATGCAACAATTACAACAAATAAAATAAATGCATGGACAAATATTCTTCATAAACATAAACACAAAAATTCTTAACAAAACATAAAGATGAAAGGAGAAATTTATAAAAAAGAGATAATACATTATAACCATTTTGGGTTTATATAAGGAAAAAAAGTTGATTTAACATTCAATAATCCATTTTTGCATTTCACCATATTTGCAGAATAAAGGAGAACAACTCAGTTTTATAGACACAGGGAAAGCATTTGACAAAAGTGAAAATATTCATGTAAATAATTTCAGCTATTAACATACTGCAATTAACATCATACTTAATGGTCAAATATTGATTAATTTCCTCTAATATTAAAATAAAAGGCAAGAATCTACATTCTGAACATTTCTTTCAAGTCCTAGATGTTGCAATAGGATAAAAGAGAAAAAGGCATAAAGGTTAGGTTTTAAAAAGTGAAACTCTATTTAAAGATTATATAATATGATTATTTACATAGAAAATCTTTAGAAATATTAAAAGAATACTTGAACTAATAAGAGAACTTAGCAAGATTGCAGATTAAAGTTAATATAAGAAATTAATTTTATTTCTATATACTAGCAGCCAAAAAATTAGAAAATGAATCTAGATAAATAATTCCACTTATAATAGCATCAGATATTATCGATTTTTTTTACTGAATAAGTATTTATTTATTTTTTATTCAGGATATTATTAGGTTACAAACGTTTCAGTTACATGTTATGAATTTGCCACATCCAAACCATGATTTGAGGTGTGTCTTTTCCCCCTCTACAATGCTGAGTCCATTAGTTGTGAGTTTACCCACCCACAACCCCACAACCTCCAAATAATATAAAATTTTTAGAAATAAATTTATCAAAGATGTGTAAGACCTCTACCCTGAAAGTCACAGAACATGGATGAAAAAATTAAAGGAGACCTAAAAATTAGTTGATTAGTTACAATGCCAAGTCTTTTAGTCCATATTCTTGGTGTGTAACAAGGGCTGACAAACTATAACCCACAGGCCAAATCCGGCCCACAGCCTATTTTGTAAATAAATTTTATTAGAACACAGCTTTCCCATTCATTTACATAATGTTTATGGCTACTTATGTAACAACTGCAGAGTTGAGTACATGACAGATGTATGGCCTGCTATACATCTAAAATATTTTCTATGTAGCTCTTTGCATAAAAAGTTTGCTGACTCCTTGTAAGTAAGATTATAATCGAGACTTTTGTATTTTAACTTTGTATCCTGTGACCTTGCTAAACTCACCTATTAATTCTAGTAGTTTTTCTGTAGCTTCTCTGGGGAAGTGCTGGGTCTATGGAAGGAAGAAATGTCCTAGACATTGAAGTCACTGCTGGACCTAGTGAACACATTTTCAGCAGTTGCCAGGAGAGTACATGAGTGGGTTGAACAAAAGAATAGAATACAAAGTTTCATAATAGAAAATATATTAATAGAGGGGCACTCTCCAATGCTGTAGGACTTGAGTGAATGATAAATACCTCAGGGATGGTATTGATATATTGCCAGGATAGATATTTTTCTTCTGGCATCAATATGTGCATTAGTTCCCTTTGTTCCCAAATCCCGCATTCATGATGCAATGCAATTAGGCCCAATAGGATGCTGCACATGCAGTGGTTTTTCATTGCAGCTGAGGAACAGGAAGTTTGGGGAACCTGCCTTGTAGAGCAAATGGTAAGCAAGCCTGTTCTTTGTCTCAGAAAGAAAAACTATATCATCCCTCAACGTTGCTCACTACAAACACAACTCTAGCAAAGATCCAAAGTGCAAAAGTTTCTAAGTCTGGCAGGAGCCCAGAGAATCCTCTTCCTGAGTCTGGTAAGACAGAACGCTCACATATAAGTCAGGCAAAGTAAATTTACTGCTCTCAAATAGGCAGCAAGGAAAAACAGAAGCCTAGGATCAATGACAACCTGGTCTTCCAAAGCTCAGGAAAGCTGTCTAGGGCAGATGGAGTCTCACCTGCCCATGCCTGGTGTCCCACTGCAGATGAGAGACACCAAAGTGTACTGCCCTGGGTTTATATACTCTGGGTATAGCTTAACTCACTGGGTTCAAGGGTTACAAAACATCCTATTCTCCAAGAAACGAAGACTCAGCCCAGGTTGTTCCAGTCACTTCTTTATCTCAGGATTTTGCATTCTTGGTATATTATGTGGTTCTACTGAGAACGCAAGCAGAGGGCGAAACCTTGGTTAGCCAAGGCCTCCTAGGGACCTATGCTCTCACACAGAGTATATAGTGGTCAGAGGCTTGCATTCTTGTTAAGAATATGCAGAGAGTTTCAAGGCCCATTTAATTCCATCTGGCTTCCATACAAAATACCATAAATCAGGTGGCTTAAACAACAGATATTTATTTCTTACAGTTCTGGAGTCTAGAGATCTGAGATCAGAGCCCTAGCCTGTTTGTGGTCTGGTGAGGAATTTCTTCTTGGCTCTCATATGGCTGTTTTTTCATTATATCCTCACATAGTGGGGAGAGAAGGCAAGCTCTCTGGTGCTGCCTCTTACAAGGTCCCTAATCCCATTTTGTAGGCTTCATGCCTTCACCTAAACTTAACTTAGATGAAGGCCTCATCTCCAAATACCATCACATGGGGGTAAAGACTTAAAATATATGAATTTTGAGAGGGACACAATTCAGTCAATAGCAAGACTCATGCAAGATTACTTCTCTCAACTCTCAGAGATTAAATAATATAATATCTAAAAAGTATATCTTTGGATTTAGGAACTATGAGACTAATAGTAAATTTGGAACTAAGTTTCAGTGGTGTGCTGTAGGCAGAAGTCAGATTAGAAGGAAGTGAGATGTGAGTAGGAGGTTGAGAAAGTACGGACAAGATATATAAGCTTAGAAGTTAACTTCACCTTCAATGAGCTTATGAGTGTTAATGTGCTTATGGCATTAATTGAAATGTTTTTGCTCCTTTCTAAGATTATTTCAAAGTTATACAGAATCTGACAGTGAGCCATTATCATAATTCTAAAGCTCTGATGGTAATGTTATTTACATTAAATGCATCATTCTATATTTTGCAGTACAACTCCAGATATAAAAAAGATCTTTTATCCTTTTTGTCCTTTTTGTTGCTTTTGCTTAATAAACATAGAATCCTTTTATAATGACCTTTCACTAATTAAGACACTTAATTAATATAGCAAGAAATCTATCATTTATGTAATGTCATCTATATGCCACAATCAACATTTTTATGTTTTTTAATCCTCACAGCAATCCTATGACTTGGCCATTTTAAAATTACTATTTTATATATCCTATTAATATGTTGCTGAATCTGAATTCAAAGCCCATTCTTCTCATTCCTAGTTTAATATTCCTTATACTATAATATACTATCATGGAGGAATAGCCATGAATTATATACCTTGGCACTAAGAAAACCAACAAATTAAGAATTCAAAAGAAGAGGTGGTGGAAAGAAGAAATCAAAGATCATTATAGTGGCATCCGCAGATATGTATCACTGTAGTCATTGAGAAAAAAATGAAAATACATAGGCTATTTTTTTTTCACTCAAGATAAAAATGCATAACTTTAATTAGCAATAAAATTTCTAGAACTAAAATACAGGACTCAAGCCAAAATGTGTCACAAAAACCCTTTAATAATCAAATGTTAACTGATCAGCATACATAGAATATATTTGAATATTTTTAATTATGGAAAGGGCTGAATTTGAAATGCCTGGTCCTCAATTTATTAAAAAGAATCTTCTCTAAAGCTTTGAAAGAATAATCAGCAAAGTGTTAGACAATACACTAATATGATTAAAGGGATTTTTTTTTCACAAGGTATGGGAAACATTTGAGTTTATAACAATACTGAGACAACTGTACCTTTTATAGTGGGATAATTCTGTCAATATCACTTCTAAGGTTTTCATTAGGAGACACAATTGAATGAGTTAACTTCTCCCTCATATGCTGCTGTTCTCTCTCTGTGTTTCTGTCATAGAGAACAGAAATAACATAACCTCTTTATGCTCAGACATTGAAAATTCCCATAAAGAAACTGAAGATACAGTGTTACGGATACAGTTGCTTTAGACTCAGACCCAGCAATATTCCAATTTTAGATCTTCCACTTAAAAGGTGTGTGACATAAAGACAATTACTTAACCCCTCTAAATTTTAGTTTTATCACCTTTGGAATACATACAATAAACACTAATATATTTCATTAGGTAATGAGATCGTCATTATCATTAGCAAGTTTAAGTATAATAAATAACCTCTATTTTTATCATTGTTAGTAGTGATTAAAATATCTTCTCATGATACAGATCAGGAAGACCAGAGACTTACTTGAAATCACTTTCTAGACTATCCTTGCCTCCACCTGAGTGATAGATTGAAAAAACAAATCTCCCAAAATAAAAAAAAAAGTAAATATGAGACAGAAAGACACTTTTCAGTAGATATACTATTACCTTTCAACTTCTTTTTTGTTATGGCATCAGAAAAGAATCAGAGTGTGTTTAAGAGAAAGATAATTCTTTTAAAGCCTCTATTTTTAAAAAGGTACCTCATTGTAAATTAATTTTTTATAAATTGAATAATGATTTTCCTTACGCTCTGCTCTGAGTGCTGTCTGAAAGATATTAGAATCACATCTTCTCTTCTTGTTATTAAATTAGGCATATGAAGAAAACAAAATTTGAGCCCTTTTAGAATATAATTTTCTTTCTTTTTTCTTCTCTAAACATTTTTACCTAAAGGCTAGAATCTCTTGTATACTATTTCCAATCTAGTTATGTTATTTGGGATTAATATAAAACTATCTAGATCCACAATCCAAGCTGGGTTGGAATGCCTGATTCTCCATTTATTAGCTTAGTTGAGTTAGTCCTGCCACAGTATTTTGCTATCTATGAAAACTAAATATTAATTTCTGTACCACTTTCTAGAGAGGACTGTAGTGCAGCTGTGTCACTAGTAAAATCACATAACCAGCTAATATATGAAAAAGAACACAGTGACAGATATGACAGCAATATTTTTAATTTAATGATTTAATTAGGGCTCTTTATCCCTCCTCATATTATATGAGCATATTAATGAAGTAAAACTTTATGTTTGTGTATATAATTTTCTTCCTTAGGCTACCTTGAAGGACTAAAATCCAGCCAATCAACCAACAAACAAGCACTAGGCTTTCAGGTTAAACTGAAGACAGAGCAAATTGATTGGTCTCCTCTATTCCTTAAAGCTACATAAGAACAAGGGAAGGAAACAACTCAAAAATACTAAAGAGAATGTGAGAAAAATAAACAGCCAAATGGAAATGCTGGGTTTCTATTAATAGTAATGACAACAAGCAGCAGCTTCAGGCTCAGGGGATACTTGAGGCAGAGATGGGTGGCGACATTTCTGCAGATATCTGAAGTGACTGCAAATTAGGGATCAGTGAGGACAGAGGGTAGGTTAAGAATATGGGACAGGAACCTGCAGCAATTTCTCTCTAGAGAATGTCTATTGATTAGCTTTGCTGCCTGACATCACTATTTACCCATGCATGAAATTTACTTCCAGGCAAAATAATTTGCACTGTTTGACCTTTGCAATTGCAAAATATGCCTGGAGATATCAGGGACATCTTGTAGGCATGAATATCCCAAAGAGTTCCTCTCCATATTCTTGCATAGGGAATGGGGGTGTCCCTATTATTAGCCATTGACTGATTCATTGTTTCTACAAATATTTGTTCAGATAGTCTTCTAAATATTAAAGATATAGAAGAGAATCAAATGAGCAAAACCCTCTGGCATCATGAAGTATACAGTCTAGAGGAGAAAGGGAGAAAGTTAATAAACACATACATAGATACAGTGTATGTTGTATGTACGGACAAGTGATATGGGGGAATTAAGCAAGGCAGAGGGACAGAAAGTGTGTGTGTGTGAAATGGGGGTCACAATTGTGAAAGTATCTCAGCTACAAGTGTAACAATGAATAGTGGTCTTTCCATTCAGAAGTAAGGCCTATTTAAAAAATGGAACTATTTATATAACAACAAAAAATACTCATACTAGCTACCTGCCTTGTTAAAAATAAAGGAAAAAGCAAAAATCATAAGATGTTTAAAACATATGCACACACAAAAATAGAGAACCAAAATAAATGAACAGGATTACTGAAACTGAAATGAAAAGTGAAAATGTAGGAAAGGGGCACCTTCTCAGAACACAGTGGAATAAAATTAGAAATCAGCTCCAAGAGAAACACTCATCATTACAGAAAGTCATGGAAACTAAACAAACTACTGCGGAACAATAGTCAGGTCAAGGAGGAAATTAAGATGGAAATCAAAAGATTCTTTGAAATAAATAATAAAGGGGACACAAGTTATCAAAGTCTGTGGAAATAGCTAAAGCAGTCCTGAGAGAAACATTCATATTCATAAATGCCTACATGCAAAAGACAGAAAGATCACAAATCAACAATCCAATGAATCATCTAGAGGAACTGGAAAAGAAAGAGCAAACCAATCTCAAATCTAGCAGAAGAAAAGAAATGACCAAGATCAAGCAGAACTAAATGAAATCAATAACAAAAGAACTATACAAAAGATGAAGGAAATAAAAAGTTGGTTCTTTGAAGGATGAATAAAATTGACAGACCTCTCACTAGATTAACCAGAATCAGAAAAGAAAGAACTCTAATAAGCTCAATCAAGAATGGAAAAGGAGAAATTATAATTTATACCATGGAAATACAAAATATCATTCCTGAATACTATAAAACTCTCTATGCACAAAAACTTGAAAACATGGAGGAAATGGACAAATTTTTAAAAACACACAACCTCTCTAGACTCTATAAGGAAGAAATAGAATTCCTGAACAGACCAGTATTTAGTACAAAAATTGAAACATCAATAAAAAATCTTCCAACTAAAAAAGTCCCATACCACATGGTTTCACATTTGATTTTGCCAGATCTACCAAGAAGAACTGATAGCTATCTTACAGAAATTATTCCATAACATCAAAAAGGAAGGAATCTTCCCCAACACATTTTTTGAAGGCAATATCACTCTGATTCCAAAACCAGGAAAGGATACAACAAAAAAGGAAACCACAGGCCAATGTCCCTTATCAATACAGAAACTGTCAAAATTATAGCAAACCCAATTCAGCTGCACATCAAAAAATAATCCATCACAACCAAATGGGCTCCACCCCAGGAATACAAGGATGGTTAAGCATACACAAATCCATAAATGTAATTCACCACATAAATAGAAGTAAAAACAAAGACCATATGATCCTTTCAATAGATGCAGAAAAAGCATTTGACAAAATTCAGCATTCTTTTATGATAAGAATGCTTAACGAAATAGGCATAGACAGGATTTACCTTAAAATTATAAAAGTCATATACAAAAATCATGCTGAATGAGAAAAAATTGTAAGCATTCTTGCTTAGAACTGGAATCAGACAAGGTTGCCCACTATCACCTATTCTGTTTAATGTAGTGCTGGATGTCCTAGCTGGAGTAATCAGACAAGAGAAGGAAATAAGGGCATCCAAATAGAGACAGAAGAGTTCAAAATATCACTTTTTGCTGATAATATGATCTTATACCTATAAAACCCCAAAGATTCTGCCAAGAGACTACTGTAATTGATAAACAAATTGGGCAATGTCTTAGGTGACAAAATCAATGTACGGAAATCAGTAGCATTCCTATACACCAACAACAGTCAAGCTGCCAATCAAAACTAAGACTCTATACCTTTCAAAATAGTAATAAAGAAAATAAAACACCTAGGAATATATTTAACTAAGAAGGAAAAAGACTTCTACAGGGAGAACTATGAAACACTGAGGAAGGAAATATCAGAGGTTGTAAAAAATGGAAAAATATATCATGCTCATTGATTGGCAGAATCAACATTGTTAAAATGTATATACTACCCAAAATGATCTACAGATTCAATGCAATCCCTATTAAAATAGCAACATCATGTTTTGCAGATCTAGAAAAAATAATTCTACGCTTTGTATGAAATCAGAGAAGACCCCACATAACAAAAGCAACCTTAAGCAAAAAGAACAAATTGAGAGGCATCCATTTATCAGACTTCAAGCTATACTACAAGGCTATAGTAACCAAAACAGCATACACTGGTATAAGATCAGAGGAATAGATCAATGTATCATAACAGAGAACTCAGATGTAAAACCATCTTAATTTGCCATCTGATCTTTGACAAAGCAGACAAAGACATACCCTGTGGAAAAGAATCCCTATTCAATAAATGGTTCTGGGAAAAATGGATAACCACATGTAGAGGATTGCAACAGGATATGCACATCTTACCACCCACAAAAATTAACTTACAATGGTTAACAGACTTAAACCTAAAGTATGAAGCTATAAGAAAGCTGGAAGATGATAATTTTGGAAAAACACTTATAGACATTGGCCTAGGCAAAGAATTTATAAGAAGACCCCTAAGCAATCACAGCAACAACAAAAATAAGTAAATGAGACCTGATCAAATGAAAAAGTTTCTACACAGCCAAAGAAACTATCATTAGAGCAAGTAGACAACCTACAGAATGGGAGAAAATATTTGTATGCTATATATCTGACAAATGGCTAATAACTATAATCTATATAGAACTCAGGAAAATCAGCAAGAAAAAAAATCAAACAATCCCATTAAACAGTGGGCAAAGGACATGAACCAAAACTTTTCAAAAGAAGATAGACTAATGGCCAAACATATGGAAAAATGTTCAACATCTGTAAGCATCAGGGAAATGCAAATCAAAACCACAGGGAGATATCACTTAACTCTAATGAGAATGGCTTTTATCAAAAAGTCCCAAAACAACAAATGTTGGTGTGGCTGCAGAGAGATAGGAACACTCATACAATGCTGGTGGGACTATAAACCAGGACAACATGTATGGAAAGTAATATGGAGATACCTCAGGGAACTAAAAGTAGAATTACCATTTGATCCAGCAATTTCATTACTGGGTATTTACCCAAAAGAAGAAAAAAGACATTCTAAAAAAAGAAAAGAAAAGAAAAAAGAAAAAAAAAAAAAACACCTGCACTCACATGTAGATATATCAGCACAATTCACAATTGCAACGATGTGGAAACAACCCAAGTGCTCATCAAACATGAGTGGATTAGTGAAATGTGTTGTATGTATAATGGAATACTAATCAGCCATTAAAAACATGGTGAACTAATATCTTTTGTATTAACCTGGATGGAACTGGAGCCCACTCTTCTGGGTGAACTATCATAAGAATGGAAAAACAAACACCACATGTACTCATCATTAAATTGGAACTAATTGATCATCATGCATGTGTACATATGGAAATAACATTCATTGGAAATCAAGCAGGTGGGAGTGGGGGAGGAGAAGGATAGGTAATTTTACACCAAATGGATACAATGCACACTATCTGTTGGAAGGACACACTATCATTGACAGTACAATGTTTTTTATAAAACAAAATGTTTGTAGCCCATAACATTCTGAAATTGGAAAAAAAATAAAAATACAAAATTCTTATTAATAAACTTAAAGCCATACATAGATAGGTAGATGCTCTCAAACCTTGAGTATGCTTAATGAAAAAATTAGGGCAAAAAAATGCATGAATATGATGTGACTACGCGATATAGGAGACAAAATACACTTTACTCTTAAAAACATAGAAGCCAAATTTATATCTAATAATATAGAATGCTAAAAGAAAATTGAACAATAATTTTAAAGTTATATGGAAAATAATTCTGAAGGTAGAACTTTATACACAGTTTTAATAAATTCAATCACCAAAGTATATTTCTAGTCAAGCTAGCATTGAAAATTTTGCTTCACATATACAGTTTCCAAAAGACAAAATAATTTTTAAAAGAGGACTTATTCCAGCACAACAGAAAATGAGACTTAGAAAAACTCTTATGTTCCAAGAAATCTTGGCAGTAATGCAAGAGTGCAGCATAGAGAGGTTCATTTAATATCTGTACCTGGCCCAGGATGGAGAAGGAAGCCAGAGAATCTGAATCTGCAATTGAGCAACCTCAAGGCCTGTGCCTTACCTACTTGGTCACTCAGTCATTTTTGCCCATTGCCACTCTGAGAGGTAATGCAACATCTCATGTCATTATCTCCTTGTGTGTGCACAGAGATACAAACTCTACACTCAGGGGATATTCCTTATGAGCAAGAAATTGACGCAAAGGAATCCAGATGCTGAAAGGAATACATTTTCAAAACCATGTATGGAGTCATGAGTGAGTAAAACTCAACTTCAAAATGCTTTATTTTAACCCATGTTTTCTTTTTTCCCCCATAATTGGTGTGACGTTAGAATCATGGTTTATTGGCCAAAAGAAACTTAGCAATTAATAAACATCTTTGTAGAAACAGAAACATTTAACAAATCTTAGTAATCTTTGTTGCTATCTTACTAATTTGTTGTTCTACAACAAGTTATTGTGTGAGTCAGTTGAAGACCTATTTATAATGTTTGTACACATGGGAATGGAAGTAGTAGCATGCTACCATGACCACATCTGAAATAATATTTAAATATTTTTAAATTAAATGTATTTTCAATTCAGAGAAAAATACAATCTTATCTTTTAAAAAGTTTTCTTTTTACTCTGTAATTCAAATGAACTTTTCCTTTGAATATAATAAGAAAAATCTATTTAGTTTCAAGACAAAATCAAGTTCAATTTGCATAAAATGAATGCATAAAATGCATTTAATTTGCTATGGTAAAATTAATTTCCCATGGTATGACATTTTTAAAACTAGGAGTATAAGGCTCTCGCATTTTAATAATTCATTTTCTACAATTGTTCGAATTCCTCCAATATATGCATATGTCCCATATTATTCTCTTTTAGATACCATTTATTTAAAAAAGTACTTAAAATGTAACCAGAAATGAAAAAGATAATTGTTTATTGAAATTAAATTCATGTCATATATGAAGAATTTTGAATTTCAATGGGAATATTAAATTTGAGCTAATGTTAGGATTAAATAATTTTTTTTTCTAAATAAAAGAAGCTGGTAAGAAGCCTTGGCATTTAAACACAATTAAAAGAAGAAAAATGCTCATAAGAATAATCCTGGTAATGAACCATTACTTGAGTTAATTGTTTATGATTCAAGTAAACAAAATCCTATGGGAATAAATCAAAAGGGAATGCACAGTATTCAAAGTTTTGAGTTGAATAAAAAATAGTGGTGCTCATCCTACAGTTTGTATATCTTACAGCATCCCAAGATTATTTTGTTAATTTAGTCTGTGTTGCTAAAATATAAATCCCTTTCTCCACAACCTACTTTCCACCCTCTTCTTCTCCTAAAAACCGAAGCAAATGATTTCCTTCCTGCATGTTCTACCCCCAGTCCTTAGGATGAATCAAAGCATATAGTCAATGTGAAGCCTATGTTCTATTCATACCTAAATATGTTCTATTCATACCTAAGCCTAAACTATTCATACCTAAATTTGTACACCCTTTTGATAAACATATTTCTGCATATTCTGAGGACCAAATACTTTAAACAGATTTGGTCCTAATTTGTTAGTTATCAACTTCATAAACTGCCTTGTTAATTGCCTAGCTCTCCTGATATCTGTAACTTGACCTTGTTCTTACAAGTTCCTCTTAAGTGGATTCAGGTCCTATTAAATATTTCTCCTGGGTTTAATGCTACTTTCTGATGTGCCTTTCTAATAGAAATTGTTTTCCTTGTGATTTCCAAATATTACACTTTGTGAAGTCTTAGTCTGTTGACATTTAGCTATTGAAACATTCTATGAAGTCATCTTATACCTTACGTGTCACCTACTAAGTTGTTTTACAGTCTGTTTTTATCATTTACCATAGATATAATTCTTAATTAACTAACTGGATTCTGAGTTAGAAGCCACTTTTTTCAGAAAGCAGAGATAATTTATAAGGCCTGAACACTCATTCACACCAACTTTGGTTTTATCCTGCATAAAGTTACTGAACAAAGTCTATTTAAATCTCAATATATGAAAATCCTTGCCTATGAGTATCCATGCACTTAGAATTCATGGATCATATAACAACTATATAAACAACTATGTTTCTTAAAATGACTTTTTCAAACAACAGAGAGAACATTTCTCCTACAGTCTTATGAATTTTAGTGTATGTATTGTTAGCTTATCACACAAGTAAAAAAATGCTATTATATGGGTATAGTCTTTATAGTATTACTCTCTCCAATGAAATTTTTCTTGTGGTACAAAAATAAATTGCATGGTTTTAGTGATACAAACCTGAAACAAGAGTAATGAAATACAAGCCAGGGACAATGTTTCTTCTTACAACTCACTATCGTGCATTGTTTTAATTGTATTTCCCTATCAGGTAATATGGAATTCTTCAGAAACCACAATAGGTATTTCAAATAGAGGGAATTTAATACAGAGAACTAATTACGTAGATGTTGGAAGGTGAAAGAACCAACAGAGTAAGTAGAGAAATCTTAGGATTGAAAATAGCAGGAAATGGCATAAATCATCAGAGCTCAAGCAATAAGAGAAGATGTGAGTGTTATGTTTGGGAGTTTTGGGTGGTACTTGTTAATCAGATTCTCCAGAGCTGAATTTCCCCTTTGGTCCAACTCACTTCAAATATGAGCCTTAGGCACCATTTGGTGTTCAAGCAGTTTATTCTGTAGTACTCTTACAAAAGGGGTAGGAGGAGCAGGCTGGCGGCATGGGCCAGACACAGCCAAGAGGGTCTCTGTCAGAAAACTATTCTCAGAGATTTGGGGATTCTCCCCTCTTTTTTAGACCTCCATCCAGTCAGGGTCAGTTACCAGGTATTTCTTTTATAAAGGGACTTTAAGCTATTCTTATAAGGGTAAGATTTAACATATATGAGAATTGTACCTGTGATGAGGTAGTCTTGTCTCCTTGACACCCCCAGGCCAGGTTACATCAACTGTCAAGTCACACATAATGTAGGCTCAAAGATGTTTGAGTGGGCCTTATGCCTATCATTAATCTTATAGATTAGTATTGCCTCAGTGAGGTTCCTATGTACTTGTGTAAGGGAATGTGTGGCTAGTGTTTGGATCTCACGTGGAGCCATCCTGAGGCTGGTGCACAAACCTGTGGAAGTATGGACACTGCATGGTTGCTCAAACCACTGAGATGACCACAGCAGGCATAGCTAGCTGGGCTGGCTGCTAGAGCACAGAAAGAAGGTAGACCCTGGGAGCAGTAAACCAGTCCCCTTTTCCCTCCTTCCATCTTTCAGTCAATTCCCAATGCTTTCATGGTCAGATTCTAAGAGGAAGCTGAATAAAAAGAAGTCTAGCACACAGCAGAGTATGGAATGGTGGGGGAGGGCTCAGATGAAATATGTAAATAAGCAACATATAATCAATACTGATAGATGATATTTAAATAACTGCTATACACTTTTTAAAAATAATCTAGCTCTTCATATACTGAGACATGAAGTTCAAATCTCATAGGTTATTACAGAAATTTTTTTACTGTGGTTATTAACTATTTCTTTATTAGCTATTTCCCTTATTACAAAAAATCTCATCAAGGCCAAATGTCTTTATGCCTAATTGTACCTGGCTGATAACATGTCAGATATCGTTAGAAAAGAGACCATTAAAATAGGTCAACTTTAAGGTAACTCATTCAGATAATTTAAAAATAAAAAATGCGTTTATCATAGAATACCATTTTTCCATTTTTTAATTCAAAAATTAAAATATGTATTGTTTTAGTTATTCTTCAAAAAAAATAATTGGGCAGTCTTTTGGGTCTAATTTCACGTACAAATATGTTGACATTGTTTCCAAATGAACTTATCTTTAAAAGAATATATGTTGTAATCTATGTTGTAGTAATTTTCAAAGTACCTCTCTAAGGAAATAAAAAACAACTTAAAAATGTTATATGCCCATTTCTACTAATTTAAAAGATCAAATAAATTGTTTATTTTTGCTGAGGAGTTGTTCAAATTATAAATTGTCTCTCATCCCACTGCCTTCAAAAATCAGTGTTCTGTTGCATTATTCATATCTAGCAGCATTTCAAGAGATTAGCAGCTTAAGCAAGAATAAAATAGATTTTATAAATATTCCAAACAATTTGATTACACTATTGGAAAAGATTTATAAACACTATGGATTATGATATTTTGCTGCCATCTTCTGATGAAAATACTTTAAGAGGAAAACAAAAAGTTTAGAAGATATTTAAAAGTAGGAAATCTTCACAACATATTTTTACCTGTGTTTGGGGATGAAATGGTGTAAGAGCATATGAAAACAAATTATGTCAGTAACACACCTATAATTTCCTTACAGCTCCATGTTCTCAAACACCTTACTACCATGGTATATGATATCCTTTTTTTTTGTCATATTTAAAGAAGAAGAAATTCAATATTCATTTTGATGAATAGGAATGTGAGTAACTAGAAATATTTAGCTGAGCTCCCTTTTAAATTGGTAAATGTAATCATTACAACATAATGATCTCTCTCTTTACCTAATTGCAAAAGTTATCAGTGGGGTTTTAATCTTGAGGATCATTAAATATATTTAACACAAATGTAATGGCTTTCAGCTTTATTAGACTTACTCTGAACAAAAGTACTTTTTAAATTCCCTTCTTTTTTCTTTTTAAGTCTATTAACTCTAAAGGAAAGTGCGCTGAGATATCATCCTCTCATTTTTCAGATGATTGAATTGGAGTACAGTTCTTGGCTCTGCCATTTTTTGCCAGTCATATTTGGGCCCTGTGAAATGAGTTCCATGTTTCCCAACTACCAGTTCCAGAACTTCATGCTGTTGAACTCTTGCATAACTTTCTGAAGTGATTAAAATACACAGGATCCCCTACTTTCTCTTCCTTAATTTTTCTCTAACTTTTCCAGTTATAGGTTTAAATATAAGAAAGTTTATTTGTCCACAGTATAATTGGAATATAAAATATTGGGCCAAATAATCACAAGTTTCCAGCTCTTACACTCACTACTTGTGATAACTTTAGTGTCTAGACATTGCCCAAACTATGGAATGGAACTAAATGTAAAACTCATCAGAAATGTCAAAAATTCCTTCCTTTTGGTACCTTTTCTTAGTCAGATGTACCAATAGCCTCTTCCTCTAATCATTTTCTATACTCTGCCCAATCTTCTTTTAAATACTGAATATTGCTTTAGAAAGCAGTATGTTAATTGTGAAAGACAGATGAGATTCATCGATATTTTTTCAGTTTTATCTTTGTTTTAATAATTTTTGTGACATTTTAAAAACTTGTCTCTAATTGTGTTATTTCCTATTCTTCTTACACATATAGTATAGCCTTATGAAAGCAAAACTGTACCAATCAATATGGTCTCTAGCACATACTGCATCTTTGTATAAATGACAAAAAGTGTTCCCTATAGACATATCACAAAAAGTGCATTTTTTTTTTGGCTAATAGACCCTCTAACCAGGGACCTGGGAATGGTGAATGGAGCTGGAGGTCTTTGTGTGATGCTTAAACTGAACAAATATATGTGGCTCTTCTGATTAATGTAGGATTCTGGATTTCTCAAAGGTTTCTCAGTTTAGCTTGTTCTTGAGGTAGGTTTTTATGGCATCCTCTTTTCTGTCCATCACATAAGAGAGCCGTGTGAAAAGTCATCAGGACTCTGTCCTAGCTCCTTTCTATGCTCATTCTACATTCTCTCTCTTGGGAACCTCATAATCTCTTCTATTCCCATATGTTCAATGCCCCAAATATGCCCAAAATTAAATTATATTTTCTTCCTAGTCTGCTCAGCAGTTCAGACTGAAAAGTACCCCTACTTTTGTGAAATCTGTACTTACATATTTCATATTCAACTCAAACCCAAAGTAGTAAAAGCTTAACTCATAATCTTTGTTCCACGTCTAATTTCTTCTACTGTAATTCTAATTTTAAAAAATTGTCCCATTATCCATCTGAAAGATTCTAAGGCATCTTTGCTACTTTAACCTCTCTCTCCAAAACTGCACATGTATCTCTATCTCTGCTACCACCATCTCTTTATATCACCCTCATTTCTCACCATATCTCACCAATTTCCTGAGTCCCCCTTGCACCTCTGCCCATCTCCCTTCGACTTGCCTCATTCTGTCAAAGTGTCTCTTAAACACAGAGGTCTTGGAATGTCACCTCTCAGCTCAGAATCCTTCTAAATTTTCCTATTGCTTGGGACGTGTATGATTGAACCCTGCCCATCACTCTTGCTTCAGGCACATCTCTTTCCCTTGACCTCTTTTCTGGATTTCCTGCATTTCCCTGAACATGGCATACTCTCTCACTTGAGGACCTACCAGAACAAACAGTTTTCTCTGCCTAGAACAACATTTCCTTGCGTTTCATTAGCGCCTCCTTACTCTTCAGTTCTCAGCTGGAAAGTTACTCTTCAGAGCCCCGCATTAAGAAGTTGTCCTCCCTACTCCTCACCCTCCTCAGTCACTTATACTCCCCTATTATCTTAATATTATTTGTTGGTTTCTACCTTTTCCCTTAAAAACATTTGCTTACTGTGTCTACCGGAACAGACTGTAGACTTTATGAGGACAGAGACTTTGTCTGCCATGTTCCTGACAATGTCTCAACCATTTGATTCTGACATATAAACACTCAGTAAATATAAGTTGATTAACCATTCCATTTATTCATTTACTTGTTTTACATATGTTTATTTTAAAAATACTATAAGCAAAACAGTGCAATACTATGTTTATGAACATACTTAGCTGAATATAATGTAAACAAAGTACAGGTTGGATTCAGTAAAATCTGAAAAGAAATTTATGAGACAACATTTTATCTATGTTTTTATCTTGATTTTTTTTCAAAAGTACATCATCATCCCATAAATATTTATACCTCTACTTTATATTTTGTGGTACTTTTAGTTGGTAAAACATATCATAACTTGTGGGGAACCTGTATTACTTCTATGATGAATATTGTTAAAATGCTCCCTCAGAAAGTTAACTTCTAGTTTATGATCACTTAGTTAAATAAATTTCAAGATATGACAATGTCACTTACTAGCTAATATATGCTTCACAAGTTCATTTTGAACTCTGAATTTCCTCCATTTCCTCACCTACATTATCTGGTATGCTTTAAATACTTTTCAAAGATGGTACATTTCCAATTGTGCTGGATGTACGCAATTTCTTTATTACAGCTATGTTAAAACTTTAAAAAAGAAGCTTTGTTGTCTTATAAAAAGATCACTATAACTGTAATGCTGATAAAATGAATTTATGTTTTCTATAACATTTTTTTTCTAAATATCTTTTGGCCAATACCTTTCATTGTTTGTGCCCTGCTGACTATATTTAGTTTCATTATTGAAGACATATTTTAATAATTTTTAATTTCTTCATGTAGGTATTTTATTTCCCAAATTATCTATGGAATTTTTGAACAACAGCTATATCTGCTAGCTATTAATAAAATTATAATAATAAAATACTTTGCATGATTTTATAAGAATGAGTAAAGCTTTGCTTACACTAATTAGAATGTTAGGCTGCTTAGATCAGTTTACAACCAGATGTTACAGGATATGAGATAAGGTATCTGCTAAATTGAGAAAACTCTTGGTAGTGCAAATTAGTAAATCATCCACTTTTCAGTAATGAGCTTTATGAAATTAGATAAAAGTTCAGATGATAGAAATGGCAGGATATCCATAATATCCTGTGATTATAACTGAAATGTGTTTATTTTAGAAAATCTATTATCAGTAGATTAAATTGTTAATGTTTATTTATTATAATAAGAGCTTGTATAAACATTTGAAAATGAGGTTGAGTCCTTAACAGATAAACTTATACAAATCAGTCCCATCTTATAATATAGCAGATTGCATTGTTTATTAAGAACAAAAGCTTTAAATATATCAATGTTCATAGACTGGCACCACTCTGCAATGAAGATGGTTTACAAAAGGTGTCTTAAATATATGAACATGTATACCCAAATATTCATATTTTTATAAACATTTCCCATATGTATGAGATGAAATTGTTACAATGTTACTTTAGGGAAGAATACAAGGCAAAGCTGCTATGATCTTAACCTTTTGACCAAAAGATGTGTTGTTATTTATACTTTTTAGCCTCATGTATTTACTATTAGTATATTGGTAGACTATTGAATCATATTACAGATTTTTATTTATTTTTAAAATTTTCTATTAGACTTTAACATCTGTAAGGAAAAAATACTTCCTTATGTATCTGTGCTTCCAAATGTCCCCAGACAAGTTTGTGGTACATCATGGGTGTGCTGAAAGAGCTTTCTATTCCAGTTGTTTGCTCATGGGGCAGCAGTATTGGCATCATCTGGGAGCTAATAAGAAATGAAGAATATAGGACCCCACTCTCAGCCTCGCAAATCAGAATCTGAATTTCAACAAGATCCCCAAATCATTCAAACACATTAAAATTCAAGAAGGACTGGTGTGAAAAACACTATATAACTTGAAGATAAGGATTTGAAACCCAGTCTTGTAAAATACTACAAATATGACCTTGAAAAGTCCCTAAACATCTTTAAATCTTATTTCCTTATCTTCAAATGAGATGAAATTAACTGCTTTGACAAATACCTGAGTTATTTTGAGTATCTAACATTTTATATATTTCTGAATATTTGTGAAAAGGTTCAACAACCTTTACCACACTAGTGTATTAATTTATATACACTTAAGAAAATGGGTGATTTGTTATTTGTGTTGCATATATGATCTGCATGTTTTCACTTGCTTCGATTTTCATATTGGCATTGTTGCTCTATAAAAATGTAATATTTATGTAGTGAAATATAGTCCTTTTTCTTATGGATATTTTATTATTATTTAGAAAGGACTTTCATACTCAAATATAATAATTACATTCTCTATTTTTACTCAGTTCATAGTTTGATTATTTTTAATATTGTTCATGTAAAACATAGAGAACATTCATAAAGCATAAGTTTCTAGCTCCATGAATTATTCCCAAGTGAAAAAATCCATTCAATCATCAGCTGGATTAATAGATAGATTCTCCCAGATCAAGATAGTGTGGCATTGGTGAGAGAATAGATATATAGATCAATGAAACAGAATAGAGAAACCAGAAATAGACTCGAAAAATAAAATTAACTTATTTTTGACAAAGTAACTAAGATGATATATAGGAGCAAACAGACATTTTTAACAAATGATATTCAAACTGGATATTCTCATGCAAAGAAGAAGAAGAAGAAGAAGAAGAAGAAGAAGAAGAAGAAGAAGAAGAAGAAGAAGAATCATCTAGACCCAGGACATATATACTTCACAAAACTAACTCAAAATGGATCATAGACCTAATAAAATGCAAAACTAGAAAACTTAGAAGGCAACATAGGAAAAAAACCTAGCCCCAACTCACCACTTGAGCTTGAACATCCCATCTTGTCTTCTGCCCTAAAACTGAAATTTATCATCAGTTCCCCTCATTCTCAGGCCTTGAAACTGGTATTGAATTATACTACCAGATCTACTGAGTCTCTAGGTTGCAGAAGGCAGGCTGTGGGACTTCTTAACATCCATAACTGTGTGATCCAACATGAAGCATCCGATTCCTCATAATAAATCTATATCTGTATCTATATCTATATCTAATCTATTCTAACGGCTACGTACTGTGTGATTCCAACTATATGACTTTCTGGAAAACACAAAACTGTGGAAACAATAAAAAGATCAGTGTATGTCAGAGATTACTGGGGAGGGAAGGGATAAACAGTGATCATGGAGGATTTTGATGCCAGTGAAATTGTATTGTATGGTACTACAATGGAGGACACATGTCACTATACACTTTTCAAAATGTACAATACCAAGTGTTAACCTTTATGTAACTATATGAACTCTGGGTAACAGTAATATGTCAAAGTAGATTCATTAATTGTAACAAATGTACCACAATGTCAGTAGTGGGGAATGCTTTATGGGTGTGGGAGAAAGGGGTATCTAGGAACTCTCTGTACATACTACTCAATTTTGCTATGAACCTAAATTTACTCTGAAAACTAAAGTTTATTAATTAAAAAATATAAATAAATCATAATAAAACTTCATGAGTTTTCCCTTTGAGTTTAAAAAATTAAAAACAATGAAAAAAAAAGAAAACAAAGCAATATAACAAAGCAATAGTTAAAACAACAAAAGGAAGCACACAAATTACTGACAATGCTTTATGTAAGTAATAAGTGATGGGTTTAATTACTTTAACAACAGAATTAAGATTATTGTTATTTACAGACTATGTGATCAGTTACCTAGAGAAATCAACAGAAAAACTATTACAACAAATAAGAGGGTTCCATTTCATTACCAAATACAAAATCAGTTTATAAATTCAATAGTATTTCTCTACACAATTAACTGCCAATTATGGCATATTTTTTGATAACAAAAAAATGATAATGCTAAAAATAGCAAAACCTATGAAGAACCTATGAATTAACACAAAAATAAATGTGAAAGATATCTATGAAGAAAACTTTAAAACTGTAATAAAATTCATAGAAAATGCTCAAAATAAATCAGAAACATTTAAAACACTTACATGAGATTCATATTATAATATGTACATATTAATTATTCCTAATAACAGTCTCATCAAAATTTGATTTTTCAGAGTTCGTACATAACATATTTTATATTGAAGAATAAAGGTCCATTTAAAATTATGTTAATCTTTAAAAAATAAGCAAAAGAATGAGAGAGTACATGCATGTGGGAGAGGACTTTCTTGAACACATGCAACAAAAACTAAAAGTAATATTGTGATAGTGGATCAGAAACAGATAAATAGACCAATAGACACAATATAGATCCAGCGAAGAAAGAGACCTACATGTGTAAGAATACATGATATGTGATAAATGTGATACTAAAATACTAAAAGTTATTGGAAAAAGAACAGGTTATTTATTACATTGTATTGGAAAAACTGGAAAGAATCAAAATCTTCTATCTAGCACATATACAGATGAATCATGAAGGCAGCAAAAATCTAAATGCAACCTAAATGTAATTGTAGTTATAATATTAACATTTACCTTTAAAAAATAGAAAAATATTTTCTTGTGAAATACAAAGGACTTCTCAAAATTTGAGTATTTTTAAGTGTTTGTATTTAAAAATACAATTTAAAAATACAAAACTGTATTTTTAATTGCAAACATTTAAAAATAATTGATAATACCCAAATTTAATATTTCCTTAATTAGTATCTTAATATTTATTTTAATAAATCACATTATGAGCAAAGTTTGTAGACCTATCATACAATGTGGGATAATATTTATAACTGTTAAAACTATCTGTAAAAAATACAAGAGATTTCTGCCAATCAATATGCATAAATCAAGAATTTCCATTTGAAATATAGGGTCAAGTATTATATTATGCACAAATGCTCAATATGGAAGAGAAGATCCAAAATAGTAATAGGAACATGAAGAGAAGTTCCAGTAATGAGTGAAGCAAATTAAACCAATGAGATATTTGATACCTATTAAATTGTCATAAAATTGAAAGTTGAGTTATTTAAAGTACTAGCAGGGATGTGGGTAGAAACCTGTGTATGGCTAATGAGAATGTGATAGATGCAGCCATTCTGGGAAGTATCTGTTAGTACATGATCAAACTAAGTGTTCTTAAATATTATGAGGTAACGATGCTGATACTGGTGTATATCTCTAAGAAATTCTCACATAGGTAAATCAAGAAATATAGTATCAGCCTTTCATATCCATGACTTCTGCATCCATGTATACAACCAACAATGGATTGAGAATATTTTTAAAAAAAACACAATTAAAACACAGTACAACTATTTAAATGGCATTTTAATTGTACTAAGTATTAAAATTCATCTAGAGATTAATGTATCCAGGAGGATTTTCATAGTTTACATGCAAATACTATTCCATTTTATATAAGAGATTATAGTATCATGGTTTTGTTATCTATGGGGGTTCCTGAAACCAATCCCCCATGGATACAGAGGGGGGATTTGTTAAATTTTTCTGACAGGTTTCAGAATTCCTTCCCTGTGTTGTATTGATGTTTATTGAACTTCTTCAGGACGGCTATTTTTAGTTCTTTGTCTGACAGGTCACATATCTCCATCACTACTGGACTGTTCACTGGTGCTTTATAAAGTTTATTTGGTTAGGTCATGTTTTCCTGGATGTTCTAGATGCCTGTGGATATTTGTTGATGTCTGGACATTGAAGGGTGAGATAATTATTGTACAATCTTCACAGTTTGGTTTTGTTTGAATCCATCCTTCTTGAGAAGGCTTTCTAGGTATTCAAAGGGAATTGAGTGTTGTGATCTAAGTCTTTAGCCTCTGAAGCCACATGAGTAGTAGGGCATGCCCCAAGCCCAGTGATGCTGTGACTTTTTCAGACTCTTGGTAATACTCCCTTGATAGACTTGGGTAAGATATAGGAGAATTTCCTGGATTACCCGACAAAGTCTCTTACTCTTCCTCACTTACCCCAAAACAAAAAGAATGTCATTCCCCACGCTAAGCTGCCTAGGTTAGAGAAGGAGTGATGTGATCACTCCCTCATGCCCATCACAGCTGGAACTGTACGAGTCACCAATGAAGCCAGCCCAGTCTCTACCAAGATCCACAGTGACTGCTGCTTAACTATTTCTGATTTTTATTTAAGGCACAAGTGCTCTTTAATCAAAAGGTGATGAATCCTGCCAGGACTGGTTCCTTATTTCAGGGAAGCAGATTCCCTCTGGCTTAGGATGAGTCTAGAAATGCTATATAGGAGCTAAGGCCTCAGGAGCTTCAGGAAACTGCTTGATACTTTATTTTACTGTGACTGAGCTGGTACCCAAGTTACAAGACAATGCCCTCTGTACTCTGCCCTTTCATCAAGTAAAAGAAGACTCTGATCCCAAACTTCACTGCCTGGAGCTGGGGGAGGTGTAACACAGGCATTCTCTAAGCCACCACTGTTAATATCTCACTAAGTCACATAAGCCCTAAGTCCAATGGATCTGAGCCTAGTGCAGCCTCAATGATTTCCCAAAGACTTCAGTCCTTTTGGCCTAGCTGCCTTACAAATTTATTCTGGGGTCCAGGCTGCTTTCACCAACTGGTGGTAGAGCTAGCCAGAACTCAGGTGTCCATTGCTGGGGTGCAGGATTTCTCCTCTGGTTGAATCTGGTTTAAATACTCCCTCATTCGGCATTGATAGAATTCTGCCCTGTGTTGTGTTCTGCCCTGTGACAGAGTGGCTCTGAGTTCCAGTGCACATTCAACAATCATTTCACTCTCCTTCCTCTAAGCACGCAGATTCCTTTTCCACCTGGCACTTGCCTAAGGCTTCTGGGGTTGGAGGAGGGGCTGCATAGGCCATGCAAAACTGTCTTTCCTACCCTCTTCAGGGCCTCTTTCTTTTATATAATGTTAAAACCAGGAATTATGATTGTTTGCTTGATTTTTGGTTCTTATGAAGGTGCTTTCTTGCATATTTGTTTAATTTGGTGTTTCTGCTGGGGAATAATCACCAGAATGATTTATTCAGCCATTTTGCTCCACACAAGTTGAAAATCTTAAGTCAGACCATCATAAGCTGGGGGCCATCAGTACACATATAATATATAAAATATTATATTTAAGTTTACATAAAGTAAAACTACATGAATGGAAAGAAATACACATTTAAAGTAAACACATATAAGAAATTCTGTTATACACATCAGAATGATCGTCTATGAATAAAACAGGTTCAACAAACTTATACAGACAAAAGCAAACCCTTGGGTGATCCATAATGACTGGTGTTGGATTTATACTATAAAAGTCTATTGGCTATTACACCAACTGTTAAGCAGGAATTTGCTGTCTCTGTAAACTATTACTTGTCTTAACAATAGTTTCTGATATGGCCAAGGGTCTGTTTGAGCTCATCAATTTTCTCTCTTGGAAAAAGACATTGTTAGATTAATTGAGGAAGAAAGTAAAATTTGAATATGAGCTTTATTCAAGGGTAAGCTTTGAATGTGATTTATGTTCTCAAGCCTCTTCATTTCATAATCAAAAAGAATTTGCAACAGTGGAAAATAAACATGGTGTGCTTCAGAGAATAGTAGGCAAACTAGAGAATGTCACTAAGATCTGCTCACTTGAGAGGGTCATGACAATGGATAAGTCATAGTTTCTAACAGAACTGCTATACAAATAATTCTTCTACCTCAAGAGATAACTTACATATGTTGTCTTACAGAAGAAACGTTTTACTTACATCACTCAAACATATCTGCAATTTTTAATATTCAAAAAGAATCCAAGAAACAAATCAGAAAATTCAGCAAATACTAGACATTGGATTTTACAGAATCTTTGGCATGGGATCTCTTCTGGTTTAATTTGTGCATTCTTGGTTCCCAAATCAGAAGTGAACTACACATTGTCATTGTTATCTATCTCCTGCAATTTATTTGCACTTCAGTTCTCAAATGTGATATGCAGAGCCTAAACCACTGATGTTATAGAGCCAGTATCTCTTTAAATGAGCCATCAAAACATCATTCAACAAAAGAGAATTGAAAACGTAATGCTTACAGAGATAAGAATGCCTTCCTGCAACTGTCAATGTGTTGATCTCATGTCTGTGTCATAATGATCTTGCCTCTAGTTCATGCTAAAAACATGACCACTAAGGGAGAAGTGGAGAACTGGGATGACCTCCACCCACACACTGAAAACTGAGACTGTCTTTGTTAACACGACAGGTCCTCCCTATCCTCTGCCCCAGAAATTCCAACCAAGGAAAATAGGGCTACAAATCAAGACATAACTTCACTGTTAGTTCCAAAATTTCATGCAAACTATTTTTGTTGGGCAAATTGCTCTTCTCTCAAGGCAATGGATTATTCACTGGGCAGATAGATCACTTATCAATAAAAGGTTTACTTAGCAGGACTCATTCCAAGATTCTGTCTTGTCTGTATTCACCAATTCAATCTATTATGTCGTGAACTTTGCCCAATCATAGTCAGATTCTCATCTTAAAGAAGGCCTTAAATAACATGAGCCAGGACTGCAAAACCCTGTAAGTATCCTCCCTCCTCTCCCTTTTGAGGCTTTATCTCTGTCAGGGGATGGTTTATTGTATTACTATAGATCTTATCAACTGAGTTTAACTTGATCAACAGATTTTTCCAGTGTCTTTTGAAGTAACAAGAGTCAAACTTGTGTGTGTTAGAATTGCAAATCATTGTATGAAAATTAGGGTAAGAATCTCATTTTTCTACCTGGACAATCATAGGGTTATGTAAGCCAAAATGCTATAGCACTATTAAGCAAAAATTTTATGTGTTAATACATAAGAGAGGATTTTATGAAAAATTGAGTTTCTATATTGTAAAATCTATTTGAATCCAGTAACATTATTATTTATAATAATGAATATTAAACTTACATTTCAAGTCTCCTGTAATTAGTACCATTGTTATGACTGAGAGGTCACAATTTTTTTTTTCCTTTCTTTAAGGAAATACCCAGAGAAATCTGATGAATGTAAAATGACATGCACATATTATCTACAAAGTGGATTTGAGAGTTACTACATTTTAAAGATATCAATTTTTATACTTTTAGACCATTTTTTATAGGAGAACTAATGGATATCAAAATATATCAAAGGAAAGCAAATTGGCCACTTTGATATTTCAAAATCTTTAAACATAATTCAAAACTAATCAAAGAACTTCTAGTTTGGAAAATATCCATAATTCTATCAGATGTATCCATTGTCAGCACTTCTGATAGCATATTTATACTCAGTATTTCTAATGGTCACACATATAAATTAGATAACTTTGAAAAATATTTTTCAAGCATTATAAGTTTTAAAGTAACCTTGATTTTATCAAAATGTTATCTCACAAATAGAAATAAACATGTATTATACTTATCTGGCAGGAGAGATACCATAATCACAAAGTAAGCATGTAGTAAAAGCCCATAAAAAGTAGTCTGAATATTTGTTATTCTAAAATAATTTGGAAAGCATGATCCAAAATATGCATATTTAAGTGTCAGTGGAGTTAACTCATATTTGCTCTCCAAAGAAATTTAATCCTATCCAAGTCATCAAATACAAGATAATTAAGATTCTCCACGACATCTAGTCCATAACTGAAAATCATTGGTTCATAACATAAACTGTAAGATGCAAATTGTAAAATATAAAGAAGTAGAGATTTCTACTGCTATACAAGGAATTTTGCCTGACATATACGCTTGTGTGTCTAATATAAGAATTGAATTTCCAAATTACCTGAAATAATTATGCTGATATTATACTTTGAATTTTTTCCAAATTATTTTGTAAGACATATTATTTATTGTATCTGCTAATTTTTTATTCTCTTGGTGGAAAATGATTCCCATTTATGTGTTGAAATATCTGTTATAGTCTATGATAAATTGAGGATGTCTATCTGAAAATGACTAGCTGCATCCTGACTTATAGAGAGAATTTGACCATTTAAATGTTTACCAAAGAGAATAAATAATCATTGTCCCCTAAATTTTTAACAATGTTGTAATAGCCAGAAGTGTTTCTGTAAGTTATGGTATGCTTTCTCTCCCATATTCTTCAAACAAAATAGTCTGCATCCAGACCATCAGTTTATTCTTAGTAACTATCTAAATAAAAATGAAGTAACATTTTCTGTTCTGTTTTTAAGATCATGGTTTTGATCATTCGATTTATATATATATATATTTCCTATTAATATGCTTGCCAGCTCTTAGAGACTTCCTGATAAAGGAAGACTTGTATCATGCTAAGGATAGTCCCTCTGTGAAAATGGTGATTAGACAGTGTCTAGTGGAAAAATCTATTAATTTAATTTAAGATTCTTCCCATAGAAAGTGAAGGAGTATGGCTATCTTTCTGTTTCTTGGACTCTCTGGACCTGAAATATGTGTGGTCATTTTTTACTTAAAATGTGGCCTTTTGATATATGAATTACATTTGTATGCTGATGGTTTTACAACAAATTACTATTGTTTGAAAAAATGTGAGAAGTTGACCAAAGGTTAAAAATGTCAGAGTATACTTGAGTATACTCAAGAAAGCCGAGAACTTTTTTTAAAAAAACAAACGTGGTATACTTGGAAAACTGATTATCAATTCATTGAGTTAGCCTGATAAATTCACCCCGTAAATAGTTAGGAAATTCTGGGTCTGACTGCCTACAGTAACCAGGCAAGCATGTGTCTTCACGACACCTTAATGGGGTCATAGGAATATACATAGGCTTAAATATAGGAGGAAATTAGTGTCTTGAACAACATAATAGAATTTTCACTTAAATAAGTTTTTACCTGAGCAGGTGCAACATAAGGTTAGATAATTTTTCACACTGATAGGGAACGTAACTCTGTTCCCCTCTCTAATGAATCCTCTATCTATGTTAAAGAAACACTCATCTTGACTTTTTCTTATTATGCCTGTCAGCCAAGTCACTGTCATTTTTGTGACATATAAAATATTGTGAAAACCTTACATGCAAATAATATGAAATCAAGGTAATATTTAGACATTAAGTACAAAAACCCCCTCATTAATTGTAAGCATTTCTTCCTATGCTTTTCAATACAAATATTTATTCAGTGATATTCTCTTTAGATACAGCTGTAAAATTTAAGTAATTTTATAGTTAGCTATTCATTTATGCATGCCACACATTGTTCTTGTGAACAATTAAAGCTTATTGTAATTTTAGTTTCCTACTGTTAATAATTACCAGAACACTTTTCATTTTGTAAATCTATACATCTCAATTCCTGTCATGAACAGGAAACAAAAATAACTACATTTTTTACTATTTTCTTAACATCCTATTATTAATTTTTCAGTGATTAATATTTATGTTGGGCTTTAATCATAACCGTATTCATAGTCAGGTAGGGAACATAAAGAGATACAGTCCATAAAGTAACCAAACTAGTAATATAGGAAACTCCATAGCATCATGAACATATGCCCATAGACCTCAGGTAAAGGAACAAACAGGACTTCTGTAAATTATCCACACCAGAAGCAACATGGCCATATGTCAGTTCAAGAAAGCAGGCATCATTGGAAATAATGCTGCCATTTGGTTTTCAGAGAGCTTCTTTAAAGTATATTGGTTAACATAAGACTCTTAATTTGGGCATAGTCTAGGATAGTAACATTGATATAATGAGAGCAACATATGTAGTTTTAAATTTTCTAGTAGCCACATTATTAAAAGTAGAAAGATACAAGTAAATTATTTTTAATGATCCACTTCATTTAACTGAATATATCTCAAATATGATTATTTAAATGCATGATAAATGTAAAATTGTTTAGGTATAGTATTTTATATTCTTTTCTTTTTACTATGTAGTCATGGAAGGCTGCTGGTATGTAATCTACATTTATATTACTTTTTAATTTAGATGCTAAATTTTATCAGAAATAGTTAATCTGCATATATATTTCATAAAATTTATAATCCTAAAAAATAGGTTAGCATACCCAATTTGCTCCTAACATGTTTTCTAATTTCTGATTTAAAAATCAGCAAATATTTTCCTTTAGCTCTCATACTCAAATTTACAAAAAAGCTATTCTTCTTTATTTGGAAGAATAGATTTGATTTTTTTTTAATTTCAGTATATTATGGGGGTACAAATATTTAGGTTATGTATATTGCCCTTGCTCCACCCAAGTCAGAGTTTCAAGCATGTCCATTCCCCAGACAGCGTGCGCTGCACCCATTAGGTGTGCATATACCCATTCCCACCTCCCCTCTCCCGTCTGCCTGACACCCAATGAATGCCATTACTATACGTGCACTTAAGTTTTGATAATTTAATACCAATTTGATGGCAAGTACATGTGGTGTTTGCTTTTCCATTCTTGGGATACTTTACTTAATAGAATGGATTCTAGTTCTTTCTAGGATAATACAAGAGGTGCTAGATTACCATTGCTTTTTTGTGGTTGAGTAAAGCTCCATAGGATACATGTGACACATTTTATTAATCTACTCATGTATTGATGGGCACTTGGGTTGTTTCCACACCTTTCAATTGTAAATTGTGTTACTATAATTATTCTAGTGCATATGTCCTTTTTATAGAATGTCTTTTGTTCTTTTGAGTAGATGCCCAGCGATGGGATTGCTGGATCAAATGGTAGTTCGACTTGTAACCCTTTGACAATCTCCATATTGCTTTCCATAGAGGTTGTGTTAGTTTGCAGTCCCAACAGCAGTGTATGAGTGTTCCTATCTTTCCACATCCACATCAACATTTATTGTTTTGGGACTTTTTGATAAAGGCCATTCTCACTGAAAATAAGTGACATCTCATTGTGGTTTTGATTTGCATTTCCCTGATGATTAAAGATGTTGAGCATTTTTTCGTATGTTTGTTAGCCATTACTCTATCTTCTTTTGAAAAGTTTCTGTTTGTGTCCTTTGCCCACTTTTTGATAGGGTTGTTTGATTTTTTCTTGCTGATTTTCCTGAGTTCTGTATATATTCTACTTATCAGCCCTTTATCAGATGTGTAACATGTGAATATTTTCTCCTATTCTATAGGTTGTCTGTTTGCTCTCATGATAGTTTTCTTGGCTGTGCAGAAACTTTTTAATTTGATGAAGTCCCATTTATTTACTTTTTTTGTTGCTGTGATTGCTTTGGGGTCTTATTCATAAATTCTTTGCCTAGGCCAATGTCTATTAGAGTTTTTCCAACATTTTCTTCTAGAATTCTATGGTTTCATGCCTTAGATTTAAATCTGTTATCCACCATGAGTTGATTTTTCTGAGATGTGAAAGGCGTGGATCCTGTTTCAGTCTTCTTCATGTGGCTATCTAATTTTCCCAGCACCATTTATTGAATAAGAATGTTTTTCCCCAGTGTATATTTTTGTCTGCTTTGTTAAAGATTAGATGGCTATATGAGGATGAGGATGTTTTTATATCTGGATTCTTAATTCTGTTCCATTGGTCTACATCTCTATGTCTCTGTTTTTGTGTCTATACCATGCTGTTTTAGTTACTATAGCCTTGCAGAATAATTTCATTTTGAAGCAAAGGCATATTAATTTCAATATACATCTCTATGACACTATCTCTTGTCAAATTAATATAGTTAACATTGAATTCAAATTAGTGTTAATATTGAATGCATGAGTTGAATTCAAATGCTATATCAATATCAAAAATAATATTGTCAATTATAATTACATGATTATATTAATTAACAATTATAACTAAAACATGTTCATTAATTCATATTTAAAAATTGAGTAAAATAATTATCAACTTATGTTATGATAAACTTATTTTCAACTAAATTCTTATATTTTTTATTGAGGTATGATATTGATGGGAAAACATATATTACACTGAGATTTTTGTCTTGATTGCTGAATGTTTGCCAAGCCTTCCCTTTGTGTCAAGAAAATCTTGATCATAACAGAATGAATAAATTTTCATAAAACTCTTCCAGGACTCAATCAATGAGCACTGACAAAGAACACAAGATCATTAAATTTATTATCATCTATTTCTCTAAGCAGTTCCATAAACTGGTTATGATTCATAACATTAGCACATACACACTGAAAAATTTTAGCATTTATATCCATGACAGTTTTCTAAGCATTTGCTTCAGAAAACTGGGCACAAATATATTCAATATGTTTTATACAATGGAATAAAACTAGAAGGGGAACATTAGTCTCTTGTTTTGAAATTCTAATAAATCCTAATTTTTGGCCTAACATAGAAAGAGTACCATCTGTTATGATAGAAACTGATTTTGTTATCTAGCTGAAATTCTTCCTTGATAGATAAAGTTATACCACACATTTTATATTTCATGCTGCAGATTTACAGTATTTCTCAGTAAATTTGAAAGTACTTGAGAAAATTCAAGATATTAATTGAGCAGTGTTTCTTTTATTGTATGATTAATATAAAGCTTAAGAAAATTACTTGTAATTTTTCAAATTTTTAACCAATTCATCTTTAACATTGATAGAAAAACCTTGTATTCTGCAGTCAATTGTTTGGTAGCTAATTGAAGATCTTAATTTGTAAGGCATCAGTTTTAGTCTGTTCCTCATAACATCTAAAAATTTCAATAATGGAAATAATGATTTATTTTACAATTTCTCCTTCTAAAGTTGGCTTTCTTTTTCGCAAGAATAAAAGCTTGCCCATGTTACAAGTACAGATCCTGTTAAAAATTGCTTAAAGGTTTTTATTTCAGACAACACATTTTTTGATTGGTTTCATTGGTAAGAGAAAACTTATCAAATCCAGTATGTATTCCTTTAAAATATCTCTTAATAGCTTCCCATTTATCACTTAAAACTTTTTAATGTAACAGCTTTATTGTTTACTCTGGTACAACAAATTTGCAACATATTTTCTTTCAGTGCATTTTTTCCATTATGGTTTCATTTTATATTGCTGCTTCTTCTTTACTTAGTTCTGCATCAGTACTATACTTTCATTTAAAACTTATTTTAAAAATCCATACTCATTTCTTAATATAAGTATTCCAATTATAATTTGCATAGGCAATGCTATAATTCACATCATTTGCATAAAACATTTAAATAAGCATATCATAATGTTACATTTGTACGTAGAAAAAGCTATTCCAATTGAGTCAACCCATTGACACCAGCTAGATCAGTAATGTGTTTATTTTTAAAACTGGAAATAATGTCTACTCCCAACCCTTGTGTTACAACACAATATATTTTAGGCAATATAGTGGAAAAAATCCTAGCCAAACAAAGTTAAGTGTAACAGAAAAACATTTCATATTGCTTCAATTAACAGTTTAAAAGAAACACACTTCACACCACTAAAATTAAATAAAATTTAAAATTCAAATCTTCCACCACACTAGCTATACTTAAAGTGTTCTATGCTAACCTATGTGGAATGGTCAGTATCAATCCCCTCCATACCTACATCCTCAGATGCACATAAAAATTCACTTAACAGACAAGGAGGGAGATTTACAATGTATTTTTTAAAAATTCACAGTAACTATTTCCTTATTTTATTGAACAATTAAAAAACTTTAAATTACTACATAACTCCAAATTTATAAATGGCAATTTCAATGGAAACAAATTTTATATAAGTACCACAAACCAGATAAAAAATTTCTTTTTAAAGAATGAACAAGTTCAAATGCATAAGTAAATTCCAGCTCATTTTCTCTTCATTTTCTGTGGGAATGCAAATGTTTTCATGCAAAGACAGCACCTCCTGAGTTAGGGGACACTTCAGGCTAGGGCTGCTGTGTGGAATGTATTTTTATGAAAGACATTAATATAGTTATCTGAAAAAAGTAATAAGTATCATTAGCTGCTAGAGATGATATATACATATTAAAACAAGATAGGTATGACAGAGTATTATTTTGATAATTAGTATAGTGTTCTACAATTTCCCTAAAACTGAATCCAAGGAAGGAAAGGAAAAATTCATTAAAGCATTTAACAGAATATAAGCATTATTAAATTTTCTTCAAACAATACTATGACAATATCTTAAATCACATAAATGTACTTTAAATACATTCAACTTATTTTCACCTTTTATTTAAAAATATTTCAGACTTAAAAAAATAAAATTTGGGGAGATAATTGAAAATGAAAACACAACATACTAAAACTTATGGCATGCAACAAAAGCATTACTAAAAGGAAAGTTTGCATTGGTAAATGCCTAGATTTATATAAAGAAAGATCTCATATCAACAATCTAAATTTACACCTCAAGAAACTGGAGAAAGAAGAATAAATTAAATCAAAATCTAAATAAAGGAAGAAATAATAAAGTTCAGTACAGAAACAAACAAAATAGACACTAGAAAATGCTAGAAAAAATCAATGAAATTAAGGGTTAGATTTTTTAAAAGATCACAAAGTTGGCAAAACTTTAGCCAGACTAAGAAAAAATGGGGAAGACTCAAAATTGGAAATGAAAAAGGTGACATTAAAACTGATATCACAGAAATAAAATGGATTATAGGAGAATATTCTGAATAATTATACACCAACAAGTTAAATAACCTGGAAGAAAAGGAAGAATTTCAACCTTCCAATATATTTTCAGAAAGAACTTGAGAATCTGAACAGAAATATAACTAGTAAGAAAGTTGAATTGATAATAAAATATATTACAACAAGGTAAACCCAGGACCAAATGGCTTCAATGTAGCATTCTACCAAGCATGGTAGAATGTTAAACAATTAACATTAATCCTTCTCCAACTCTTCCAAAGAATTGGGAGGAGAGAAAATTCTTCCAGACTTATTTTATAAGGTCAGCATTATTCTATACAAAAGCCAGACAAAGAAACAAGAAAACTACAGAATAATATTCTTGATTAATATAGAGGAAAAATTCTTCAACCAAATGCTAGCAACCTAATTCAATAGCACATTAGGAAGATTATACACTATAACCAAGTGAGATTTATACCTATAATGCAAGGGTAATTCAACATATAAAAATCAATTAATGCAGTATACTACATTATCTGGACAAAGGGCAAAAATCACATGATCATATCAATAGATACAAAGGAAGCATTTGACAAAATTGAATACCTTTCATAATAAAAGCATTCAAAAATCTAGGAATAGAAAGAAATTACCTCAATATAACAAAGACTGTATATAGAAAGCCTACAGTTAACATCATAGTCAACAGTGAAATACTGAGAGATTTTTTTCTAAGTTAAGGAACAAAATAAGGATACCCACACTCACCAATTCTATTCAGCATAGTACTGGAAGTCTTAGATGGAACAATTAGGCAAATAAACAAATAAATAAATGCCATCCAAATCAGAAAGGAAGTAAAATTATCTTTGTTTCCAGATGACATCATCTTATATGTAGAAAATCCGAAAGATCACACCAAGAAAACTTGTTACAACTAATAAATAAATTCAGTAAAATCAATATACAAAAAATCATTTGTTTTTATATATATTAACAATGAAAAATTTGACAAAGGAAATTAAGAAAATAATCTCACTTAATGTAACATCAAAAAGAATAAATTAGGAATAAACAACCAGCAAAACAAAAGACTTACATGCCAAAAACTAGAAAATATTGAATGAAATTAAATAAGACACAAAATAATAGAAAGACATTTTATGTTTATGAATTAAAATCTTAATATTGTTATTAATAAAATTACCACACTACACAAATAGATCTATAGATTTTGCAATTCCTATCAAAATACCAATGGAATTTTTTTTAGCAATAAAAAAAATAATACTAAACTTCATATGAACCATAAGTGACCCCAAATAGCCAAATGGTCTTGAGAAAGAAGAACCAAACTGGAGACCTCAGACTTCCTGACTTTGGAACATAGCATATGGCTATAGTAATCAAAATATATGATACTGGCACAAAGACAGACACCTAGGCAAATGGAACAAAATAGAGAACCTATATATAAGCCAAAGAATGTAATACAGTCAGATTATCTTTGATAAGGATGACAGGACTACACATAGAGGAGAGGATGGTCTTCTACAAATGGTGTTGGGTAACTTGGATTTCTACATGCAAAAATAATGAAATTTAACTTTCTTACAACATACACAAAAATAAATTCAAAATGGATTCACAAGTTAAATATAACACCAAAAGCTATAAAACTCCTAGCAAAAAAGTATAAGCGAAAAGTTTCATAACATTGCTGATGGAAATATTTTCTTGATATTTCATCAAATGCACCGGCAACAAAAGCAAAAATAGACAAGTTGGACTACATCAGACTAGAAAGCTTCTGGATAGCAAAGTAAAGGAAAGCAGAAAAGAAAGATTGACAAGGCAATCTATAAAATGGAAAAGAAACATTTGTAAACCATCTGTCTGATAAGGGGTTAATATCCAAATATATAAAGATCTACTGCAACTCAGTAATAAAAAACAAAACAAAAAATCACATAACCAAATTAAAAAATGAGCAAAGACATTAAATAGATATATCTCTAAATAAACATATAAGTAAGTAATGGGTATATGAAAATATAGTTAACATCATTAATTATTAGGAAAATGCAAATCAAAATCACAATTAGATATCACCTCACATCTGTTAGCATAGCCATTAAAAAATAAAACAGACAAACAAAGCCAGAAAATAAGTGTTAGAGAGGAGGTGGCAGTAGAACTCATGTACACTATTGCTCTTTGAAAAGATAAAAATAGAATTACCATAAAATCCAACTATTCCACTTCTTGGCATATATACTAAATAAATGAAAACAAGATCTTAACGAGATTAATTGCAAACCCATGTTCCTTGAAGCATTGTTCACAGTTGGCAAAAGATGGAAGCAACCTAATTGTTCATTGGTAGATGAATGAATGAAGGAAATATGATACATATAATTGAATATTTTTGAGCTTTATGAAAGAAAGAAATACCGTCACACGCTACAACCGTGGCCCCCATCCCCAGGGCCGAATAATGGTCTGTGGCCTGTTAGGAACCTGGTCACACAGCAGGAGCTGGCAAGTGAGCAAAAGCTTCATCTGTATTCACAGCTGCTCCCCCTCGCTGGCATCACAGCATAAGCTCCACCTCCTATCAGATGGGCTGCACCATTAGATACTCATAGGAGAGCTAACCCTACTGTAAACTGCATATGTGAGGGATCTAGATTGCAGCTTCTTATGAGAATCTAATGCCTGATGATCAGAGGTGGGGCTTAGGCAGTGATGCTGGCACTGGGGAGTGGCTGCAAATATAGATTATCATCAGTAGAAAGTTTTCACTGCAGAATAAATTAATGCACTTGAATCATCCCAAAACCATCCCCCCTCCCCCCGATCCGTGGAATATTGTCTTCCATGAAACTGGTCCTTGGTGCTAAAAATTTTGGAGACTGCTACTGTACAACATGGTTGGAACTTGAAGATGTTAAGTGAAGTAAACCAGTCATAGAAGGGCAAATACTGCATGATTCCATTTATATAAGGTATCTAAAGTAGTTAAACTCATAGAAGCAGAAAATAGAATGGTCGTCGCCAGGGGCTCTGAGGAGGGATGAATGGGGAGATGTTGTGTAATGGCTATACAGTTTGAGTCATGCAAGATGAAAAAGTTCTAGAGATCTTCTTGACAAAAATGTGCAGATAGTTAATAATACTGTACTGCTCACTTAAAAATTTGTTAATAAAATAGATTTTATATTATGTGTTTTACAACAAAAAATGTAGATGTCAGTAACCCTAGCCCTAACTCATTCTTTTAAATTTTTGTAGTATAGTTTATGTTATAAATATTCATAAGCACTTCTATGATTTGAATATTTGTCCCCTCAGAAACTCATGTTGAAATTTAATAGTCATTGTAACAGCAGTGATAGCCGAGACCTTTGAGAGGAAAATAGGCTATGAGGGCTCCACCCTCATGGATGGTCTTAAGGCATTAATAAAAGAGCTTTCAGAAATGTGCTCTCTTTTTCATTTTTCCACCTTCCACTGTGTGATGATGCAGGAAGAAGGTCTCACTCTAACTACCAGTGCCTTGATCTTGGATTTTCCAGTCTCCAAAACATTCAGAAAATAAATTTGTGTTCACTATAAATTACCCAGTCTGTAATATTCTGATATAGTAGCACAAAATGGACAAGTACCTATCATGAATCCCTGACATAGTGGATATTACTGTGAGCCAAATAGACAAAATTCTCTGTCTGCATTTAGCTTGCCTTCAAGTGTATTACAGGTAATAGTTCAATAATATCCTTAGGTATGCGTCCTTGGGCATATATGAGAGTTTTTCTCTAAGGAAGATATTAAGAAGAGTAATTGCTGGGTCTTATATATAGGGGACAGGAAGAGTAGGCTCCAGGATTGATTTAACTTCTCAAGAAGTAGTGCCAATTATATAATTTTAAATACAATTTTCTTCTATTGTGTGCATACATTAATTTTTCACTTTGAAATTGCATTGCTATATTTTGGTGATATTCAAACAGTATAATTATGTTTAGATAACTTTATACACTTTAGCTCAGAGAGTAACTAACATAAAAGATATAATTTTACTTAGGTTTTAGATATTTAATACTAAACTTTTCAAAATGACCATCTGGCACTATAAGAATAATCCTTCCTTACTTACTTCATCCTCCAGTGGTTTTCTTTTGCTTTCTCCAAAAATATGAATGAGTAAAAACAAAATAATACAAAGTTCTAAGTAGCTGAGTTCTTTAAAGAAGGAATTGATAAAGATTTCTAAGTTATGTAAAAGGAGATTTCTAGAAAATATATTCATATAAAACTATAATTGGGCATGATTCTTATTATTATAGTATCATCTGGTCTTACCTTACATAAGTGGCACACAGAAGTTATTTTGAAGCAATTGAAAATTGACAGAGATAGCATTTTTTTGTTGTTTATTTAAAGAAGTCTTATTTATATTTTTTGAAAATAGGAAACCACCAAAATGATCCTTATGAGTAGAACAACAGAATCAATAGCAAACTGTTTTATATTCATACAGTGGCATTCTACATAGTAATAAAAAATCTTACGGACATTATCCTGAATGAAAAGATGCAGACACAAAGAGTACGTACGGTATGATTCCATTTATATGATTTCCAAGAACAGGCAAAAACAATTTACAAAGTTAGGCATAAGAATAGTGGTTTCAGAATGATGACATTTAAGTTTGATAGAAATTTTTAGGTATAACTTTCTCTTATACATGGTTTTATGAATCTTAATCATTTGTTGGGATTCTTGTAGGCATCCCCTGATAGATGGGTACATATTTTAAAGTAAATAAAGCAAATGATGTATAATAATACATACCAGTGCAAAGCATCATAGAGAATATACTATTCATGTTTAGTCATTAATGTCACCTGGCTCAATGTGTAACTTTGCTCTGAGTTTGTTGGGAAAAAAGAACTTTGATATAAGCAATTAAACTTTATTTTTAATACACAGACAAAAGTAGATGCAATGATCTTCCAACATGAGGAACTGGCTAAGTTGTTGTTACATTTTAAGTACCCATCTAAATGATAGAGGTAGTCAGAAAAATGACCCAAACCACCCAAACAAGCATGTCTTCTATCCCAAAGAGAATATCAGGAATAAATCCTAAATACTTAAAATTTGCTTTGGTATTGTTGACTACAAGCAATGAAACTTTTCATGATTAGAAAATTATGAATGTCTAGAATAAAAAGTTAGGATAGTATAACATTTTAAAATTGTGCTGATTTGTTTTATATTGTTTCTTCAGTGTTTAAATTTTAAAAATATGCAATCTGTTGTTTTCTCTGAGTGTATTTATTAAAGTCACATATGATATTCTATTAAAATTAATTGAACATAGGCAATTCCTTTATAATCATTAAAGCTCCTTTTACTTTCATGAGTACTTTAATAAAATGCAATGTCATATTTTGTTTGAATCTAAATGGGTATCAAAATCATACAAAATGATGTTATAGATATATTTAAATACATTAAACTGATCTTAATGAATATCATAACTAATAAAGATTTAACATAAACCATTAAAATATGATTTGAATAAAATATAAGCCAATTTCACATAAATATTGATTATCAAATATAAATATTACTGTTGTGAATCATTTTTTATGTTTAAATAATACCACTATGTAAAAATTCATTTGCAAATATGCTCTTTAATTTTATGAAGACATTCCCATTCTCTTGGTATTGTAAAATGATTTCGAGACTACAATAAAACTTAAAAAAATAAGAAATAAATGGACAGAAGGTTACAGTTTAAATTAAATTTCTCTGAATGAATACTTAAGGTTTGGAGCTCAAAAGATAGCTGAAAAGAGTCTCTAGCCTTGTTCCTTTACATTGTATATTTTCATTAGGCTTTATCCACTTTGCTTCATATTTGCCACTGGCATGCTCACACTCAGGTGTTTGCTACACCTTTTATGATCTGCAACTTCAAACTGGACCCAAGTTCCTTGTTGCCTGTTATAGACAATGCTATTTGTTCAAAAGGAGATTTCATTTCCCTTCTGAATATAGAAGACAATAACATTACTCTGCATCATTGCATCTAGATAGAGCACAAAAACAGTTCTAACCAACAGAGTTCAGGAGTAATACAACATACAGTAATGTGTGCCTTTTCTACATCTGACACATTAAGAAAAAACAATCTCCCAGGCATTATCTTTTTTTACTTTTCTCCTTCCTCCATCACCTTGAAAGTTTCACATTGAGGTGCAGTATCTTCAAATGAAAGGCTTTCAGATTGCTAGGTCACTCCATGGAAGAGTGCCACTCAACCAGGAATATCTGCACTGGAATTTGCATAAATGAGGAAAATGTTTTACTGGGTTAATCTACTAAGATTTAAGAGTTGTTGCAGCAGATAGCATTGGTTACCTTAACTAATATAGTTTGCTTACAAAACTAAGCCGGCTTACGTGTTAAAGAAAGAGAACATACTCTAAAACCAAAGAAGTATTAAAAAGGGTTAGAGTGAATATGAAATATGTCTGTCTTGTTTGAAACATTGCACTGCTCCTGGACCTTACATATTCTGTCCTATTCAGTGAATAACCTGAGAATTCTCCATTATTGTCACAATAAGGCTGGAACATTTTCACATGCAAACACAGTGTTCCTGTAGTTCCTAATAATAGGACTGCATTCATAACTATGGATCAATTTTTACCAACTAACTACTCAAAGCTTCCTTCTGTGTATATCAATGCCATCTACGTAGACAAAAATAGTCTCATATTGCTCATCAAGTAGGCTACCCACTCTACATGTCAGAGAGCTTCCCAGGTAGGCAAAAGCACTTTCACTTTCTACATAGGAAATTGACTTCATCCTTATGACTTCAGTAGAATGATAATATCTGGCTAATAAAGTCCATGTTCCAAAGAGTTGTAGATATACTAAAATGAGCCATTTCATCACAGATCATCTAAGGTAACTTGAATTCATATAAGTAAACATATAGCATCTAACAGTTACCTTATGAGTATTTAGCAGGAGAAGTCAAGTAATTAGGTTGTATATTTTATCAAATATGACATTGTGGTAGTTCTAAGACTACAGAACATAAAATAGTAAAAAAGCTTATAAAAGAGCAGGACAAAATACACTATTGGGTATGTAAAATGTTTACATACATACTCAGCTTATGTATAGCACAGCTTCAAGAATATGATGCATAGGTATTTACTGTGTTTCAATCACAATATCAATCAGAAGCTACATGAAATGTCATTAATGGTTTTCCCTTTCAATTTTAAAGTAACAAATGCACCCTTATAATTGATTTATATATTTAAACTGCAAATATTGGGAAAATATTGCTTTAGCTAAAAAATAGTTTATATTCTCATAATATTGTCACATGTATATGTGGCCTCAATAGAATGAATCTTCATTTTTGCCACCTGCATGTTCAACAGAGGCAGATAGAAACAGCCTAACAATAAAACACCAATATGACTTGCATAGAGATGATTGAGACATCCTTTCTATAGTTATGTGCAGTATAATTGTCTTTTTATTATTTTACTAAAAATGATCACCCTATACCTTTTCACTTTCTATTTTTCCAAAGTGCTCTTTACAGAGTTATCTTAAAAACAAATTATATTTTTCTGCTTATAAGAATTTCAATTTAGAGGGAAATTGATTTTGAGGGTGATAAATATAAAAAAAAATTCAGTAAAAAGTATGTAAAGATATTTCAAATAATTTCTCTGTTTAATGAATATTCATATTCTGTAAAGTAGCATCCCTAGAGATTTCACTGGATTTTTAATGGCTATCCAAACCTAAGAAGGTTGGGATAAAAAGGCCTCTAGTGATAGAATAGAGCAATTGAGCTGAAGGTAACTAGGTACCAAAAAATAAATATTTATAAATATTTATAAATAAATAATTATATTCAGTTTTGGCCCACCTATGGACCTCTTTAGGATATGGCCCTAATAAATTTTGAAAAACATAAAAGAAAATAGGAACCATGGTGGTTCCTATGGTGGTTCAAACATCTTAGTATTCAGATAATCACCGACTTATATCTCAGAAATATTTCTAATACCCATGTTTCCTTTTTCACTCCCAATATTACCTTCTCTGTTAAAGTTTTATTATCTTTAACCCTATTTTAGAGCTTGAATTCTTTGATTTCATCATCCCTAATGGTGCTTTATGCAAAAAGACTTATTTTCTGCAAACTTTGTAGGGATAATATTACAATTAATCTCAAGCCTTACTAACAAAACAGACTATCTTTAATTTTATAATAAAAACCCATTTACAATATGCCCGCCTCTATAACTTTACTTCTCACCCACCATTCCTCCTCTAAACACTCAAAGTTGGTTCAAAGTTGCAGCAAACTTATCTGAATAATACATACCCTTTTGAAACTCCACATCTATGTATGTTTTTCTTTCATCTTTTAATGAACATTCTCACTTTTATAATTGTCATGCTTCAAGTATCTTCAGATAGTTGAACTAGCCATACTAAAAAACAGGAAAATTATCTTCAAATTGAATTTTTCTCAAAAATCTCCTAGAATTGATATGTGTTTCCTTCTTATTCTCTTATCACTTTATTCATATTCTATAATTAAATTATCTGCTGGAGTCATGTTAAAGCTTTTAGCAATTTATCTAGCATTGGATTGACTCTCAGCAAATGTTAGGTGGGAAGTATTACCCTAAAATTTTGCCATTCTCTGTAGCCTCAAGGCTGCATAAATCCCTCCTGCTCAGTGTATGATACTCACTTAACTCACTGCTCTTTCCCTCCACAGGTTTCTCTTCTCTCCAGTTTGTGGAAGACAACTTCAATTACAGTTATCTTTACTTCTGTTTCACCAAATACCACTGAAATAAGCTATTTGTATTTAAAATGAAGTGGATTAAAGTTCCTTTGGTATTTTATCTCCTCTGTGACTTATTTTCTCTTTCTGATCCTCAAATTTCCATGCATTTTTAAACAGAGGAGTTTGGCAAGCAGTCTTATCGCTAATTATTTCATGATAAAGGGTGACATTTATCTTTTGTGCTGAAGTTTCAATAAAGCTTATTAGGTTATATTGTTAAACCATGACATCTATGACAGAGGAAGATTATGATATTTTAGTAGAGGTAGGAATCTTAGATGTCAATGGTGGTTTTAAATAATAGATTTTTTCCTACTGATACGCTTTTATGAGAAACTTTTTTTTGTGGTCATGCAATCAACATTGAATTTGAGTACCTGAAGTATTTAGAATATGTTGTATTCCTTGGAAACCTAGCAGAAATAAAATGTTTAGCATATATTAGGCATAAAAGTAAGATATATGTATTGATCCAATTAATTAATAAACAAAGAATTAAATGAATTATATCATTTGGGCTTGTATTTACTTTCTAGATAAATATTTTATGAGAACTAAATATGCTTCAAAACATTATATGGGAACCAACAAAGTTTTTTTATTTAGACCAAAAAGATAGTTAGACATAATTAACTTGAATTATTCCCAAATTACATGTTTTCCTGAGACCTATAATTTATTCAGAATTTTGGAATGGCCTTACTAAGAGTAACGGTGTGGTATAAAAATGGATCTACATTCTTGGTACTAAATTTATGGTGTCTGAACATACAAATTCTGGTTCATTTTCCACATAAACAAATAATTTGTATCAACTTATTAAAGCTTGATAAAATAGTTATTTTATTACATTTAATAATCAAGTTGTATCATATTCAATCATTCAAAATATAAATAAACTTCTAGTGATATGGTAAAGTAGATAATCTGAATTATTATACTGATAGATACTACATAAATTACAACAGTTAAAATTTATAATGCTTTTTCAAAACTTACTACACATACAGACATGATGAGATAACCAGCCTCCTCTAAATCGATTAACAGTCATTTAACCACTCAAAATTATACTCCATGTAGAGAAAATTACAAGATTATTCACAAAGGATGTTGATCAGTCCAAAATAAAATGCCCAGGCATACTGACATCAGCAATTCTACTATGAAACAGACCAGAGTGATTACTTTTAAGTGAAGACCACAGGTAATAAATTCACTGAAATAGAGGTTCTAATCAGCCTCTTAGTTTTTCACTTTTAAATATGAGCAGATGGTCAAGGATCAACAGACATTTGATAAAGTAATACAATTTAAAAGTAAATAATGATAAATCAGTGGACAAATATATAAAAGAAGAAAACATTAAAAATATTTTTATGATCATACAGGTAATAGAAATTATGGCATTGATAAATCAAAAAACACTTCATAAAAATTTGAGAAACAAAAGCAAAAATGGAAAACTTAAGAGAGGTGTTGGGATATGAGGTAAAGGATAGTTCTAAGAAAATAGAGAGAAAAAGAGGAGAGAACACGTGAAATTATGAGAGGATAGAAAGAAGAGGTTATAAAAGCATCATAAGTAATTAAGAAAATATTTCAAAAGTTTTTCCATAATATAAACAAGTAAATTTTCTGATGCAAAGGACCTATCAAGTGTTTGCACAATAGAAGAAAAAATAATCTACAACAAAGCCCATGAAACGTAAAGATATAAATGATAAAGAGAAAAATTGTATAAGTTTTAAGGTAGGAACAAAAAGTAAAACAAAAAATACATTTCATAGTAGGAAATCAATGATAAAATTAAATTATTACTGTTAAACATTATTATTCAGAAACTATAAGACAGTGCAAAAAATTTCTCAAGTTTTGTCATAATGTGATTTTCAGTCCAAAATTCTATACCCATTCAAACTTTCAAGGTAGTGAGAGGATAAAATAAAATAAGCCTATTTTCAAATATATAGGATTTCAAAATAATGACCTCCCATGTATATTATGTATTTATGTATAATTTTATTATGTAATTATGTATATGTAATTATGTGATTATGTATATATAATTATTATTGTATTATGTAATTATGTATAATTTTAAGAACATGTATGGGAGTGAATACTCCATATGCACAGGGGAGTAACCCAGAAAAGGAAAACATTGGCTCTGGAAACAGTGGACCTCATGTAAGAGCACAGTGACAGGAAATCTCAGGGTTGAAAAGTTATTCCAAAGTGACAGAGATACAGTAGGCCTAAAAAGTAACCAGTCTAGATTGGACTAAGTCAGAAGCCTCAGGAAGAGTTTTCTTTTGTTGTCGATGTTGTTTTCTTTTTTTTATTTTACAAGAAGATGAATTTTTTAAAAATTCATCAGTGAAACCATCTGATTCTTGGCTTTTCTTTGTTAATAAGTTTTCATTATTTTGGTTATTGTTATTATTGCCACTACTACTTCAGTCTCCTTACTATTCAGATATTTTATTTCTTCATGATTTAGTTTTGGTACTTTGTATGTTTCTAGGAATTTAGGTATTTCTTCCAAGTTATACAATTTGTTTGTGTGTCATTGTTCATAGTAGTTTCATAACCCTTTATATTTTTGTGACATCTGTCATGATGTTTCCTCTTTCCCTGTCATCCAGTTTAGAATGCAATGCATCATAGCTCACTGCAACCTCAAGTTCCTGGGCTCAAGTGATTTTCCTGCCTCAGTCTCCAGAGTAGGTTGGACTACAAGTGCACACCATTACCCACAGCTACTTTTTCCATTTTTTGTCAATATGGAGTCTCACTCTTGCAAAGGATGGTTCTAAACTCCTGGTCTCAAGCAATCCTCCCAACTCAGTCTCCCAGAGTACTGGGATTATAGGAGTGAGCTGCTCTGCCTGGCCCTTCTTTCATTTCTGATTTCAGTTATTTGAGTTTTCTTTTTTTTTTTTTGGGGGGGGGGGTTAAAAATAAACAAACAAACAAAACCCTAAATAGCTAAGGGTTTGTCAATTTTGTTGGTCTTTTTTAAAAAAACTCTTGGTTTTAGTGATTTTTTTTCTATTTTTTTTACTATTCTCTATTTTAATAATCTATGTTCTGATCTTTATTTTCTTCTTTCTACAAACTTTTGTTTTAGTTTATTCTTTGCCTAGTTCCTTCAGGTGTAAAGTTGTTGATTTGAGATCTTTCTTTTTAAATGTATTTATTATTATCAACTTTCCTCTTAGTACTGTTTTTTTCTGCATATGTTTTGGTATGTGGCATTTTCATTTTTGTTTTTCTCCAAATATTTTCTAAGTTTTTCTGCAAGTTCTTCTTGACCCAGAATTGTTTAAGACTGAGTTGTTTAATTTCCACATTTCTGGATTTTCCTATTTTCCCTCTGTTATTGATTTCCAGTTTTGATTCATTGAGGTCAGAGAAGATATATTGTATGACATCAATCTTCTTAACTTTGTTAAAACTTCTGTTGTTGTCTAACATTTGGTCTATCTTGCAGAATGTTTCATGTGAACTTGAGAAGAAAGTATATGCTTGAGAAGAAAGTATATGCTTGAGAAGAAAGTATAATTCTGCAGATGTTTGGTGGAATATTCTATGTCTATTAGGTCCAATTGGTCTGTAGTGTTGTTCAAGTCCTCTGATTATTCCTTATTGATCTTCTGTCTAGTTGTTCTGTCCATAACTGAAAGTAGAGAAATCTCCTGTTATTACTGTATTACTATTTCTCCCTTCAATTCTGTCAATTTCTGTTTCATTTATTTGGGAACCCTAATGTTACCTGCATATTTATTTATAATGGCCATATCTTCCTGGTGAATTGACCCTTTTATCACTGTATCTTTCTTGTGACAGTTGTTCAGTTTTTTTTTGTTTTGTTTCATTTTTTTTTTTTTTTTTGAGACAGCGTCTCTATCTGTTGCTTGGCTGAAGTGCAGTGGCCTCATCATCACTCACCATAACCTTAAGCTCCTGGGCTCAAGTGATACTCCTGCCTCAGCCTCCTGAGTAGCTGGGATTATAGGCACATGTCATCATGCCTGTATAATTTTTCTATTTTTTGTAGAGATGGGGTCTTGCTCTTCTTGCTCAGATTGGTCTCAAACTTCTGGCCTCAAGTGATCATCCCACCTTGGTGTCCCAGAATGCTAGGATTACAGGTGTGAGCCACTGTGCCTGGCTGACAATTTTTGTTTCAAAGTCTGTTCTGTCTGCTCTTGAGTTCTTTAGGTTCATATTCACATGGAATGGCTTTTTCCATCTTTGTGTGTCCTTAAATAAGGAAATCTCTTGGAGATAGTAAATAGTGCTTTATAAAATTCATTCACCTCATCTTTGTCTTTTAACTGGGGCATTTAACTTATCTATATTAAAAATAATTACTGACAAGGATGCACTGATTATTGTCACTTTTTAGTTGTTTTCTGTATCTTGAAACTTTTTTGTCTCTCTTTTTCTCTCTCTCTTTCTTCTTTTATGTTTTGTTGCTTATTTGTAGTGACATTTTGATTCTCCTCTCATTTCCCTTTGTATATACCACACAGATATTATCTTTCTGGCTACAGTTGTAATTACAGAAAATATTTTAAAATTATAAAAATCTGTTTTAAACTACTAACAGCTTAACTTCAATCACATATAAAAATTCTATTCCTTTACTTTTATGCCTGTCTACTTTATGTTATTGATTACTAAAATCACTTTTATGTATATATATATATACATATATATATGTATATAGTTTGAAATTATGCTTTATTCACTAAACATTATGTCACTATTATCATGAGTTAATCTTTTAATATGAGGCTAGAGTTTACATGATATGACAAATTTTAGACATATAGAAATATATAAAAATTATTTAACAATTTATGTATTATTGGAAATTAGTTTCCATTCTTTTAATATTATATATGAGAAACAAACTTTATCCATACTCTAGTTACTTCATGAATATAAAAATAATCATCATGGGAAGAGGGAGCAAGCAAAATAATGAATGTTTTTAATTATTGTACTACTAAAGGAATGCAGATTATTGTATTTGACTTTCTCAGTGATAAAATACAAAATTCAAAAAAGATATCTTCCTCAGTCTTATGGATTTCACTGAGTAAATATTTGCTAGGTTTTACAAATTAAACTAGGGACTCTACACATAAAATTAATTTTTAATTGTTATCTGAGCGGGGGAAGAGGATATCACCAAAGTGGATAATGAGGAGGGCTAAGAACACTCTATGTGTCTAATATGTGGCTAAATTCAGAAGCTGCATATACCTCTCCCACTTGAGATTGGGTAAAGAGATACAAATAAAAAAAAACAACAACAACAAAAACAATAAGTATTATGGGCATGAAAGAAGATGGCAAAGAAGAAGACCAACTTCTCTCATTATTTATCTCACAAATTTACTTTTTATATTTTTAAACAAATAGAGCTGTTATGTTGTATGCAATTGATTTAAAATATTTAAATATAGATAATATAATGTTATAGTTAAACAAACTACAAGCCTCTATCAACCAGAGGCTTTGGTAATTAACATGGAAAGGAATCTTCATCAGTAAAATTAGTAGCTGATTAATCTGCATAATTGAAGTCAGAATTGTATGTTCATTTTTTTAGATTACAAGTATTCAAGATATTTTGGTTGGATTAAAAGTTGAGAAACATGCTACATGCCAGCATTAATGGGGTATATAACGCAGCAAGTACTATAACTGTACCTCAGGAATTGTCCAACTTTTTGTCCAGGCCTCTGGCTGCAGGAAGACAACTGCAAGATTAACCAAATTTTGACACTGGAATATTTTCTCCTCTTCCTTGTGTGATCTTCAATATATGGGTCTGTGAATCACTTAAGTGGCAGAGAACATGAGCTCACATCAGGCCTTCAAAATAGGTTATAAGCTATTTTTCCAGTCCTCAGTTAGCTAACAAATTTATTTAATAAGTTTGTTCTATGTGAGAAAAATTGCTTCTGAGGATTGCTTTCTTATAATACATTCTGATGAGGAGATTATTCTTCCTTAAACTTTTTGGCGACTGATTTTTATCTACTGAAAAAAACCTAAGAGTTCTCTTTGTCCTGTAGCACGTTAATTTACTATCATGCAATGTTTATGATGAGATATAAGGAAACTCTTTAACCTATCAGAATGCCAAAAAGCAGAAGTGAAAACAAATATTGTGCTCAGGGAATTGGGTTTCAATCCCTCTCATATCACATTCTGAGTTTTGACTGGCCTCCGCTGATAACTTTGACTTTTCTGAGACTTACATTGGCATGAATGATAAGATACAATATTCTAGGATAAGTCAGTGGTTTTGAATGAACAATTAAAGAAGAAAGAAAAAGAAGAAAGAAAGTAAATAAATTAAAAAATTTCTGTGAATTTGATTTGTTTATTGGGAGTATCCACTTGCCTCTAGGGAATAGTGGATTTTCTGTTATGAAACTTTGTCAAACCACAATGTAAAGCCAACAAAGGTTTTTGCATCATTTTTAACAAAATACAGTAATTTCTGATACATCAAGTGAGTTTTTTTTTACCAGAAGCACAACAACAAAATAATACTTTACAATACAAAATTGATGGATTTTGCTTTTTTAAAAAGAGAAAAGCTCAAAACCACAGAAACATCGCTCCTCTTAGAAATACAAGCAACTCTCATTATGCCAAGAAGCTTGAAAAACCAATATAGCAAATTTAATGACAAATTTTGTACTTGGAGAGAAAGAAGTATGAGTTACTGGCAAAGTCTCTATACCTGATGACATTTTTGGTGCTGTTTAATAACACTGAGATAGAAAAGCAATTACTATCACTCTTCTCTGAGCAGAAATATAGCCTAGAAAATGGTGCATTGCAATCAGTGCCAACAGAGAAACAGCCACATATTGAGCAATTAAAGCCGAATTCTCCATAGTATATCAGGAATCCAGGAGTGCCCATCTTCAGAATTGTAACCCCCGCATCAAACTTTTGAATGTCATATAGTCATATACTTAACATCTAACAAAAGGCTTACAGTCATTCTCAGTCTATAATGTTTTGGTTGACTTTGATCCGAAATCTGGAATTATCTGATACAGATACTACATTTTTGCATTGCTGATGACATAGCATTCAGTGTTGGGATTGTCTGGCCTATAGCTCAAGATATTGTTCAGACAGATATGACTAGCTTGGTGAAAGACAGCAAATAATATGCCTCTCACAAACAATAATAATCGTTATAATTTTGCTATAGTTTTATTGCTAAAATGTTGGAAAACAAAAATACTAAATTTTTATAGATGCTAAACTACAATGAAGCTATGTGAAAAACAATGTTTATAAAGTTTTTATGTAATCTCCCCTGCTTTGTATTTTCTTCATATTTTATATTCCATAACCCTGATGACTTTCAAATGACAGTACTTATTATCATTTATATGTAGTGCTTTCCTGAAAGATGAGACAGTGATAAGGTACCCCAAGACATTTTTAGTACAGTGGAATAATTACTTAAAACTGATATTTTTAATACAATGGCAGAATTGAGAACTCTACTGAATACTTGACTCCCTCTATTGGGTATTTTTAGTGGAATTGCTAAGCTAATGATTATGGTTGCATGGTCTAGGGCAGTGACAGTGAATAAATAAAAATAAATATTCAGATTCAAAAGACATTTAGGAGCTGGATCATTGATGTGAGAAGACAAAAGATAGAAAAGAGTCAAAGGAGATCACATCAGTTATTGGCTTAATTAATAGTGTGGATAATGGTGAAAAAACTCACAAAGAGAAGTCAACCTAGGCTACAGACGGATGGCCATTTTTTATCATGTGATAAATACCTGAAGGTCATTACAGATAATAAAGTCAAAGAATTAAGAGTTTACAATGTTGGGTGGGTCAGAGACAGTTCTCAGAAAAGTTGCAAAACCTGTAGAGATTGGAGAAAAAAAAAATAATGCAGCGAAGGGCTTGAGTGAATTAGCAAAGAAACTGAGAAGCTGGCGGTATAGACAGGTGCTCTAAATAAATGGTGCAGATGGTTTTAGCGGTTTTTTTTTTTTAAATAGAACCTGAATGATCTAAAAGTATCATTAAGGATAGCTGGATTCCTTCCACCATGCTAGATATTTGTGAAATATATCATACTAAGCATCACTCCTTAAGAAGGCTCTGCAGAAAATAGAGTTCTCTTTAGTGCTAGCAAGGGGAGAAAACTTTTTTAAAATTTTATTTATTTTTTTTATTTCGGCATATTAAGGGCGTACAAATGTTTAGGTTACATATATTGCCTTTGTCCCACCCGAGTCAGAGCTTGAAGACTGTCCATTCCCCAGAGAGTGTGCACTGCACCCATCAGGTGTGAATATATCCATCTCCTCCTCCCCCTACCCCACGCTGACCTGCCCGACACTTGATGGATATTACTACTATATGTGCATATAAGTGTTGATCAGTTAATACTAATTTGGTCGTGCGTACATATGGTGCTTGTTTTATTATTCTTGTAATACTTCACTTAGTAGAATGGGCTCCAGCTCTAGCCAGAATAATACAACAGGTGCTAGATCACCATTGTTTTTTGAAGGGGCAAAAACTTTTAAAAGCTTTGAGACTATAGCTATTTTGTTGTTGTTTTATAGAACAGTATAAAGTTCCAGAGGAAAAAGTTTTCTTAAAAAAATATAAGCAATAGGAGTTTGCATGAGAGAAAATAATACACAAAGCAATATAAAGACCAGAATATCACTGAGGATGGGTTCAGAGAAGATTATATTTTGGATCACAATGGAGACCAGACTGGAATGCATGGAAGGGTGAATTGAGTTACATTAAAAGCTTCAGGGTATTAGTCCCAAGGCACCTTTTCTCATCTGGGCATCAGGTATATGTTCTGCATAAAACTAACCACAATTTTTGTGTGCTTGCAGTGTGTGAAATGAATGTCAGTCTTACCTTTTAGCCTGTAAACTGCATACACAAGAGCAGAGAACCAATTGGCTGTGCTCAGTCATCATTGTTTGTTTGAGCATAGGTTCTGGCACATAGGAAACCTGTAATATACTGTGTAAATTTGGCTGGGAATCTAGATTTGTTTTCTTGTCTGAAATTATGTGAAAATGAGGTTTAACATGGTAGGCACAGTATTAGTCCATGGGATAGATATATGAGATTGTGTACAAGATAGGGGGAATAAAAGGATTTATTAGACACTAACACAAGTGTTATTAGGTTTTCTTCTTGATTTTATTTTTATTCAAAAATTCTCCATTAATGAGAGTGTGTAACTTTTATAAACTCATGATAGCAAGCGTGTTTTTATTTGCTCTCTAATAGTCCCCCAGCACCTAGAATGGTACGTGGTAAATCATAGGCACTATATATATATATATATATATATATATATATATATATATATCAAATCAATGACTGAACTCATTAATGTTATGAAGGAAATCCATTCCCTTACCATGTGTTCTTCATTGATTAAGAATATTTTTTGGTGATAATAATACTTGACAGTGTTCCCAACAAATTTATTACTTCAGCCACACTAAAGGGAATCAGGATACATGGTGGACTGTTTTTACAAGAGCAACTAGTCACATTTGCCATATGAAACATATTTTTATAAGAATAACATAATGTATGCTAGAAGCATCATACTCAAGAGGTTAGAATAGTATTCTGGGAAATTGGTGAGGGGTTTGTATTGAGGTCACAGCTGCTGAGCAATGTACACAATAATAGTATAAACTATTTGTGTGCTTATTTTAAAATACATTTCTAACATCAACCTCCACTATCTTCTGGGAATAATTTTATTTCCTATTTAATTTCAACTGTTGCAACTACCTTAAGATTATTGTAAATTATGTATACTGCTATATAGAACTATATGTATAGTGCTATATAGAACTAAAAGTTGTAGTTTCTATTCTTTACTAGGTACAAATTGTGTTTTGAATTAAACATGCAGTAGATATATGATTCAATTCACGATCTTGCAGTGGTTACATAACACTTGCCCAAGGAAGGTTTCAATGGACAGCTTTGAAAAATGCCAGATTTTTCAACAAGTCACTTAGAATTCTATTACTGCATTCATTACCTATTAAAATTCACAGAATAATCAAATATATAAACTGTAATTAAAACTTACTTCTCTAAACTAGAGATGAGATTTCCTTAGCGCTAAACATTCAGTAGAGGTGAATTTGTCTTCTCCCCTTTTCACCCCTAAATTGCAACCCTCAATTCTTTTTCATTCTCTCCCATTGTAATTGGGCTTGGTAACCTGGTATCTTTTCTGTTTCTACTTTTTCCTGTATGGCATGAGATCCAGGGAGTAGCCTGTGATTTTTCTTTCCTATCACATGTTTGTTATGAAATTATTTGACAAAGAAATTAGAGCATTATATAGGAATTTGCCATTTTTCTTCCTTAATCTCTGAAATTTGTTAATTTTTCTGTTGTTTCTTAAGCAAGGTAATCATGTAACTTCCTTATTACACACAAGGAGAGATTTGTCGCTATTTGTTTCTAGTTATTTGTTATTTATTATTTGTAGTTATTATTTATTATTATTAATTATTGTATTATTGTATAGTATTATTGTGCTGTATTATTATACTGTATTACTGTACTGTATTGTATTGAACTGTATTGTATTATACAATACTGTACTGTATTGTACTATTGTACTGTATTATTAATTATTATTAATAATTATTGTATTATTAATTATTGTGTTATTTATTATGTGTAGTTATTTATTTCTTGTTATTTGTTTTTCACTTTTTATTTATTTACTTATTTATTTTTTGAGACAGGCTCTTACTCTATTGCCCAGGCCAGAGTACAGTGACATCTTTATAGCTCACTGCAACCTCAAACTCTAAGCTTAAGAGATTCTTCTACCTCAGCCTCTTGAGTAGTTGGGACAGGTGAGCACCACCACACCTGGCAAATTTTTCTATTTTTTGTTGGGAAAGGAATCTCACTATGTTGCTCAGAGTGGTCTTGAATTCCTGGCCATCCTCTTGCCTCAGCCTCCCAAATGGATAGGAGTACAGGCCTGAGCTACCAAGCCTAGCCAATATGCTAATGTCTAACGGAGTTCTCAAAGATTCTTTTTTTTTGGGTCAAAATTTCTAGCCAAGAAACGCCTGTTATTACATATATTGAGAAAACTTATTTTAGAATCAGGCAAATATTGAATGAATGAAAACTCTGTCCTTTTATGAAATAAGGCTTGTTTTTCATAAAATTGATAAATTTTATTTATTGCACACAGGCTTTCATCTTTCATCTTGAACTTGTGAAACATTTGACACAGTTGATCACTCTATCCATGCCAAAACATTCTTCCCTTTGAATTTTCTGGTACCATACCTTTCTGCTTCTCCTCCTACCTCTCTGGCCACTACTTTCCAGTACAGTTTACATAAATCTCTCTATGCTGTGCTAACTTTGAGCCGTTTTGATGCCTCTAATGAACTCCTCTCTAAGCTCCAAACTCCTTTTTAAAATAACCATTTTGAACTAAAAAAAATACTACATCACTGGAATTCTTGCTCTGCTCCCTTTCCTTAAATGTCTGACATTTTTCTTCCCTAGCATTTCTTTTCTGTGTAACATGCAATATAGTGCATAAATCTTTATCCAGTTCTGGAAAACAAAATTTAAAGGAATTCTTTATTCTTCTCTTTTGCTAAAATTCTGTCCCTACAATTTTCCCTAAAATATATATCTCAAATACATTCTATTATTTCTATTTCTACCATCACAATATCACCAAGATTATTGAAATAGCTTCTTAACATGTTTCCCTGGTTGACTTATGATCCGAACAGTTATTTCTCCCCACAGTAATCATGACGACATTTAAAATATATAAATCCAATAATTTCTCTTATGGGCTTAAAAACTTCAGTGCTCTCAGATAAAATCCAAATGTCTCGACCTGGCTTGCAATGCCCATAATGATGATCTCTGACCTTATTCCAACTTAATGTCATAGCAGAGCCCTTCACCTTCTCTCTCCTCCATCATGTTACACTTTCATTAACTCCTTCTCTATTCTGTATAAAAGCTCCAAACCCTTTCTCATGTCTAGGACTCTCATATTATTACCACAATATCTAGTGAAGTTGCTCTAACCTCACAGATCTCACCTCAAATGTCATATTTCAGAAAGCCCTTTAATGATCATCTTCCATAAAATAATCTTTCTTATTAACCTCTTCATGATAATCATAGTCATAAATTATTTTATGTTTTATATATATAATAAATTTTCTGTTTATTGAATAAATTGAATTAGATCATAGATATTATAGGTCTTATTCATATATATATATTATACTATCCACTATATGATAGCCATGGATCCTATATGCTTAGTAGACACTACATAAATCTTTCCTATATGAGTAAGTGAATACATTTATAAATAAATGGATAAATAAATAAAAGAATGGATATGACGTTCTCCCACATCAGTAGAGGAACTGACCTTTGTTTTAGTCCTTATCCATTTGAAGAAGTCACATTAATGCAAAGGAAAAAATACCATAAACATAACTGCTCAATCCTCATATATTTATCTTTTTAGAAAGATTTCATAAGTGATCTTATTCTAAATCTGCTCACAAATCTGTGGTAGCCCCTTGTCTTTAAATATTGATGCTTAAAGTTGAATGGAGTACTGATGACCTTAGATTAAGAAATTTACAGCTATTTCTTTACAGCATGGACAAAAACCATCTCCCTAAGCACTGATGGTGTAATTTTTAAAAAATACTTGAAATGACTTATTCCATCTGAGAAATGTGCCTCCTGACCTTCTAAGTTCCTTACTCAACCTATGCAAAAATATGTTGCTATAATATCTTATTCTAGGGACCAAAAATCATTTAAAATTATTTGGTATCCCCAAACTCAATGATACAGAAAAGGCATGTGTTGCCAATAAAGAAATAAACATAGCATTTGCCAGCTCCTCCAGATGCTTCTCCTTGTAGCCAGATAAAGTCTCACAGCTTGTTTTATGTTATCCAGATGCTACCTTTCTGAGATTTTGGCAAAATGAAGGTAAACTAGATCTATGGTCAAGATAAAGGTAGCATTTTCTCTCTCTGCCTTTAATGTTTATAATTGTCTCTATGTCTGTCATGTCTTTTAATTGTCTCTATGTCTGTCATGCCTTTAATGTCTATAATTGTCTCTATGCCTCTAATATCTATAATTGAGTTATAAATGTCTCTTCAGAATTGTGTTTTTTGATGACCCAGTCACCTGAAATTATATAATTTAGTGTTCTTTTGTAATTGGCTGTAACAGATCAGCCACTATACAGATCAAATGTATGTGTCAAGTTAAACATTTTGCACTGAATTGCCACACATACATCTGCATTTACATATGCACACACATGTACACACATCAAGTAGTTATTTATTATCACTGAAATGTTCAGATTTAACATTTTAATCTTTTCAGATTTTTTTTAATTAAAGAAAACCTTGTTCCATTTAAATATCTATTTTTTAAATCTCAATTAAGAAATCTGTCCTCAATTTATTTTTGGAATATTTTTATACTCATTTCATAAAATTTTCTTTTTCTGTCAGGATGAAAACATGAGCATTTAAGTCAAATAAATGCTTGTTAAAAGTTGGGTTTTTCAACGTAGCTGATATATACAAACTAAATTTGTAGACTCTGAGTCTTAATTGCTCACCTAAAAACTGGGGCTAATAATAGTCCCATTATAAGATTGTTAAGATGACTAAGTGAGATAATAAATATAAAATGCCTACAAAAGGGCCTGATAGAGAGTAAAACTTAAAAAATAATACATTTTATATATTATTCCACTAATTATGGAACTTCTAAAAATCTTTCTAAAGAAAACTATATTGGATTAAATGAGACAATGCTTCTATACGTACTCCATATCTGAAATTAAGCTATAAGAAACAATGGGGATATAGCACTTCTTGTATTTTCCTGGATAGAGATGGAACCCATTCTACTAAGTGAAGTATCCCAAGAATGAAAAAATAAGCACCACATGTACTCACCAGCAAATTGGTATTAACTGATCAACACCTAAGTGGACATATAGGGATAACATTTATCAGGCATCAGGCAGATGGGAGGGGGGAGGAGGGGATGAATATATACACACATAATGAGTGTGATGTGCACCATCTGGGGGATGGACATGCTTGAAACTCTGACTCCAGGGGGGAAGGGGAGGAAAGGCAACACACATAACCTAAACATTTGTACCCCTATAATATGCTGAAATAAAAACAAAAGACTGAAAAGAAAAGACTGAAATAGCTATTTAGAAATTTTTTCCCTATATATAGCCAAAATTATCTTCAAATTCAAAAGGAGGTAATAAGGACAAGATGGAATTTTGACTAAACAGGATTCCAAAGTATTTGAAATGTAAACTACGAACAAAAATAGAATTCTAGGTCAGATGAAAAAGCTCAAAACTCCTGAAGGAGGAAAAAAGGTAATACACAATAAAACATGTGTATTTCAATCATTAAAAAACAAAATTCTTCCCCCTATGTTTTCTTTTGCTTTTATTTCTGTATCTCAAAATTCATACAGAAAAGATTAAAAATATAATTAGTGCCCAGATAGGGGTTTTAAAAATGTATGTATGCTCATGAAAGTTTACAGCGAGTCAAAAATACCAATGGGGGAGCAAGGGCAACACACATAATCGCCATTTGTACCCCCTATAATATGCTGAAATAAAAAATAAATAAACAAATAAATAAAATCAAGTAAAAAATACCAATAAAGAAAATGAATTTTCCATATAATATGTAAGCATTTTTTAATAAATTCTTTTTGAACCATAAGATCAAATCAAGTTATTTTGCCATTTCTTCTGTTAACATACTTCCATTTATACTTAGATATCAGAGTATATTTTTGAAATTATTTTAAAATTCAAAAACTGCAAAAATCTGATCTATGCTTATGGCTATATAGTATTTCGAGTTTTAGATCATTTCACCTGTGCCCCACCAGTGTCTTCCACACAAGTGCAACCCCTACTTGTTTTATAGTCAGGAAAAAAATTAGATCTATTCCAGCCTATCAGAGAGCCCTGAGGGCAGAGGGGCATTGCTGCTTAAGATGAAAGCATCCTCATTATGCTCATTCAGGGCAGGTATGTATTAATAGCAAAAGGGCAAACTCTGGATTTATTAGCAAAAAGATGCTGAGGGGCAAATTTATGTAACAGTTGGCTAAACCAATTCTTCTCATCATTTTTGATTTCTCTGGGCTCAATCAGTTTATTTGCCATGAATTTGACCTTCGACTGTGTGTTTTTTAAATCATAAGACAAAGTGTTGAAAATGCTCCAATTAACCAGAGCAGTTAATTTGACTTCAATAAAATAAATTCAATGTGAAAAATATATAAAAATTCAGGTTATACTGCAATGTTTTCATCTTCATATGAAAAAGGCAACATGATGGTTTTAAATTCTGTTCTACAAAAAATGAAGACTAAAAAAAGAAAAGAAAAAGTTAAATAGAGGCTAAAAACTAGATTCAGATTTAAGACTTACTATTCCACCTATAAATGTTACTATTGTTTATGTTCTCTAGAACAAACACATGGTCTCTGCAAAATATTTTGTAATAAATATTTTTTTTGCAAAAATATATACGGACACTATTGTATTTTAAATTTAACTGTATAAAATTATGATTTTATGGTCAAATAGTAGTTTTATAGGTTCAAACTAATAGTTTCATCCTTATCAATTTACATAATCACCATCACTTTCTTTTTAATTTTGCCTGAGCATTTTATGCCAGTGCTTTCCAAACTTTGTTGTGCTTTGAAATGATCTGCAAAGCTTTAAAACTTAGGGAATGGCTGGGTCCCATTCCCTAACTTTCTGATTTAATTAGCATAGGGTATGATTGGGGCATTGAGATTTTAAAAATCTTCTCAGACCATTTTGATATGTAGCAATGTTTGGAAATCAGTTTTCTGCATCATTTTTCAAACGGTTATATAATTAAGAATCACCAAGAAAGTTGGTTAAATCCCAAGGTTTACAAACTGCATTCTATGAGATTCTGATTTAGAAAATCTAGAGAGGTCTTCTTGGATTGGATTTTAAAAAAGCAAACAGTTCAAATACCGTTTTTGTAGAAATGTCTAGAGAAGTGGTTTTCACAATTAAAAGATTCTAGATTTCATGCAATCAAAGAATTAACACAATTAATTCAGAACTCTTCGTGGTGAGATATGGGCCCCAAATTTTAAATTTTCCACAATAGCTGCCACAGTTGAAAACCAGTGGTCTGTAGTTTCAGTTAGGTACAGTGATAAAAGCCACAGCTGGAATCAAATCATAGCTTGAGCCCTTAAATTTTGACCATATAACTTGGACAAATCACCTAATCTTATGTTTGTCATATGGATTGAATCAGAATCTTCATTGTTATAACTGTTATAATGATTGAATAAGTTAATAAATTAAAGTTATATAACATGGTATAAAAGTGTTTATTATTTAAAAACAAAGCAGCAATAACAAGAAACTTAGTCAAGCCATTTTTTTCCTCTGGAGGAAATTCCCAGCTAATCTGTTCTTACTGTTATATACCCTGCTTAGGATCTAAAATAAAACTCAATCACTACTCACTAATAATGAAAATCTTTAATCTTCTTCTAAAAGCACTTTTTTGTGTGTCTTCAGGAAACCAGTCTCATTTGGGTTCTCAATCTCTTTGGCTATGTCCTCTTCATTCTGAATTACTACAAGACTAACCTTTGAAACTCTCTTGTTTATCTGCATTTACTCTCCATCAAAGCCATCTTATCCAGTGATACAGCTTTAAACATTATTTGTGTGCCAGAAATTCTGAGTTTATTTCTAACACCAAGGATATAGTTGGCATTCAATCAATATCCAATATAGAGTGGTCATCACTTTCTTAATCCCTTCCGCTTTAGAACCTTTCAGAACATACCCAAATTCTGTAAAATATCTTTTCAACTCCTCTTCTTGATATGCTCTCAAGGTACCTCTGGTGTATGCTTTTCCTTTCTGCAGCAAACCAAATAACATATACTTTGATTCCAGGTGTGCTCCTGGAAATCTTTCTCTAATGAATGTTGGCAGCAATTGTCAATATCTGACAGATGTTTGCTTGTTCCATATTTATTCTTTTCCTTCCACAATTAAAGTGTAAGATCCATGACAGCAAAATTTTTGCTCTCTTCACTGTCATATCCCCAGAGGTTGATCCAAAGTAGATACTAAATAAATTTTTTAGAGTGAAAAATAATAATAGATACCATAATATTTAATAGTTATTGTTATTATTGCTAATTTCTTTGTCCTATTTATTAGCACCATGGAAACAAAATTCATATATTGCCCTTCTTCTAAATGTGCATCATAACCCACAGTCAGAAATGTAAAATATTTGCCCAATGACATGAACAAAAACCCCAAACAAACAAGCCCTGATGACCTTTTGTTGTAGTCTGTTTTGTGCTGCTGTAGCAGCATGCCTCATACTGGGTAATTTATACAGAAATTTATTCCTGAAAATTCTAGAGCCTGGGAAGTCCAAGATTAAAGGTTTGGTATCTGATCATGAGATATTTTTTTGCTACACCCATGCAGAAGGGCAATAGAGTGAACACACTTCTGCAACCCTTTTTATAGTGCCATCAATCCATCAAACACCTCCCAATGTTGTTGCATTGGTGATTAAGTTCCCAACACATGCATTTGGGGACACATTCAGAATATAGCACCTCTTTATGCTGTCCCCAAATAAACAAAACTTGAGCCACTTCTTATAATTTACTCCCTAAATTACCTTCATTGATAATTTTAACAGTAGTAAAATAGTGGGAATTTCTGTTTGTTTCCTCTTTTAAAAAAATTGTTTCCCTTTAAATATTTATTGTATCTTTTTTATTTGTTAAGACTGTATATTCAAACTTTCCAAGATTCTTTTGCCTTGGAGTCTTTCCTTAGTACCAGGAATACCATGAAGTAAGAAACAGTGAAATAAATTTAAAATGTATCTCATAAATGAACAATCTGATTTAATATTCTTATTGACCTCTATATTAAAGAAGCTTTTCAAATGTCATAGAAAATATAAAGTATCCTATAACTGTAGGGAATCATACTGGAAACATATATTTTGTCATTGCATAGCAGCTATCAGAATATATATACAAACATACACATATATATCATCTATGTATGATAGTTATAACTGAAATATAAAAAAGTACGGTTGGTTTAAATGAAGGTTCAGTTCTTATAGTAGCCGCCATATATAACCAAAAATAGCCTGCTATAGGTAGATATTGATGGCTTAACTGATTAAAAACAGGTGGACAATTTGAACACAGCGTAATAAGAGCTCTGCCATTCTCAGGTTTGGTAGTTAATGATAATAAGATCAACTAGTTACACAGCAGGTGTTTAAATGTCTTCTATATGAGTGGCAAAATATGTGTTGGGAAAAGAAAGTTTTTTAACCTATTCAGAATTTTTTTCTCAGGAAATTATGTCTTATTTAGAAGTGTTCTATAGATTATATCTCTTCTAAGAAATTTAACTGATTATTTAAAAACTATAATTCTTTAATATATAGATTCATGAATCAATGTGGTAATATATTTTGATACTATATTATTAATCTCTTTATTTTTACAATTCTGTCCTTAATTTGGGTCTTCATAATATAATACAGTAAACAAATAAATTTTTCTTATATTCTGGCCAATATTGAAATATAATTGGTAAAATGAAGATTAAAATTGCTCTGTTTTCTTTATACCATTGTTTTAAGAATCAAGGGAATAGACTAAAATTATATATTATTGGGTCAAATTTGTTGTTTGTATTTTTAATAGTTGCTACTCACTAATAATTTAGCTTACATTTTTCAAAATAAAAGGCTAACACAAGGTATACTGTAGTTCCCTGTGCCTGACCTGGCAATAGAAAACTTTCTTTTCCCAACACATATTTTGCCACTCATATAGAAGACATTTAAATTGATACCAGGTTGTGAAAGTTACAGTCAATTGCTTTCTGCCTTTGAGTGACTTTATTTAAAACTTTAAATGGGGCAAGATTCATTTTATCATTACTTTTGTTAAGAAAAAAAATCCATAAATTGAAAATAAAGCAGGAGTATGACTGCATGTCCTTTCAATGCCATTGTTTAACAGGTTCGCTCAAGAATTCTTTAATTATCTAGGAGGATGCACCTGTGTTTTACGTTGCTATTTATTATTTTATGAGAGCCCTGAAACTCTGAAATTAAATGTTAACTTATAGGATTCTGACAGTAGAGAAGATAAGAACAGGAGTTTCAGGGTTTCAGTTTTAAGGTTTATAGTACATTTAACTATTTTATTACTATTAACAAGTTTTCATGAATTATTTGATGATAAAATCTGTTTCTTGAATTATCCCTATAACCAGTTTTACTATCCTACTGGTTCCCTCATTGATAAATGAGATGGATTAAATATTTGACACATGTCTGTTCTATGTTTCTGTGATAGCTATGCTTCTAACTTTTAAAAACTATATGTTAACAGTTTTGGAAGTTCTACAGAGTTGCCCAAGGACACTCACAGAGACAATTACATTGGGTTCCCTAAGAATAGCATGTGATAGCACAGCTTGTCTTGGCTACCAGAGTAATTTCCAAGGGACATTAGAACTCTAACTTTCAGACTCTACAAAACTATTGGATCACATACACATTTGGCTTATCTACTTTTCCATTTTGTTTGTGAAATAGAAAAAAGTTACTTTGGTTAAAAGTTATAATTAATATGAGTAGTTGGAACTACAGTAGGATCGATATTAACAGAGAAATGAAATGATGCATGCAAAGTTATGGGACGAGATTTTGATTTTTGAGAAAAAGAGAGTAGTTCTGTTAAAAAAATTATGCTTATTCCAGAATATGAAAGAGCCTAGTTAAAGACAAAACTTGATTGTTTATGGCAAGTTGCAGAGGGATTGAGGGAAATGAATTTCATTTGTCTCGTTTTCTAATATTTTACTCTGAAAAGAATCTATGAAATGTGTCCAAATTTTGATATCGTTTGCCAAGTTTTGATGAGTTTGTTCATAAGAAAGTCATTCTTTTAGAAAGGAGAGTATGAATCCTTTACATTTAAATATTATATTAATGCAAAACTAGACTTTGGCTTTTCTTTTTTTACTTTTTTTATTTCAGAATATTATGGGGGTACAAATATTTTGGTTACAAATTATGACTTTGCCTCACCCAAGCCAGGGCTAGAGGCATGCCCTTCCCCCATACAATGCTCACCACATCCATTAGTTGTGAGTTTACTCACACCCCACCCCCAACACTCAATGAATATTACTAATATGTGAGCACCATAGTGTTGATCAGTTTGTGCCAATTTGATGGTGAGTACATGTGGTGCCTATTCTTCCATTCTTGTGATATCTCACTTTAAAGGATGGGCTTAAGCTCTATCAGGGATAATATAAGAGCTGCTAGATTATTATTCTTTTGTGGTTTTTTTTTTGTAATTGAGTAGTATTCCATAGTAGACATATACCATATTTTATTAATCCACTCATGGCTGAAAGGTACTCAGGTTGTTTCCACATCCTTGCAATAGTGAATTGTGCTGCCATAAATATTCAATTGTAGATGTCTTTATTATAGAATGTCTTTTTTTCCTTTGGGTAGATGCCTAGTAGTGGCATTGCTAGATCAAATGATATTTCTATTTTTAGATGTTTGAGGTATCTCCAAATTATTTTCCACAGGGGTTGTACTAGTTTGCAGTCCCACCAGCAGTGTAAGAGTGTTCTTATCTCTCCACATCCTCACTAGTATTTGTTGTTTTGGGACCTTTTGATAAAGGACATTCTCACTGGAGTTAGGTGATATCTCATTGTGGTTTTGATTTGCAGATAACAGAGATTCTGCGTCTAACAGAATACTTTTCCGTTCTTTATTTTCATGTCCTTGATTATTTTCTTAAACAAAAACAGATTCTTCACTTCTGAAGAGGCTAACTTTTTGTAAAGTTAGATTAATTTCTGTATTTTATTGTCATTCTCATCAGATAAGCAGCAGATTATTCTTTCTCAGGCACACATGATCCTAGCTTAATCAAGTGACCAAATCTCTGACAACTATTATTTATTTAGACTGTTGTTTGTATTATTTTTAATATCAATATCTATCAATTATTCTGATATATGTACAAGAAGTTCTTTTTACTTTCCTGTTTAAGTCTCAGTGACTTTAGAGATGCTTTCAGGAGGGCTTCAAAGTCAATTCTATTTTCATAATAATATTAAAGTGTTATTTACCTTTTACACTTTCATTCTTTCAATAGCTTACAGGGAAGTTTTCCAAAGGCTATAAGATATGTGATTTTGCAGCAGATCCAAAGCAGATAAGAAAACTCAGCTGTTTTCTATTAAGGTATACAAAGAAAGTATATTAAGCAATGACTATTTTTTTTTAAATTTTGGGTAACAGTCTTTTTATAAAAATATTTATGTTTATATACACTGGGTTTATTATTGTTATTTTACTATTTAATATAGTAAATGTTGCTAAACACAGTCTATATAAACAAAAGCTCTTTGGAATTTTCAAAAATGTTTAAGATTATAAAGTTATATTAATACCCCAAAGCTTGAGAACCACTGTAGTATACTACACTATGCAAACTGATGGGAATGTTTTTAAATGGTGTCAAATTCTTATTGAATTAAATAATATTTTAATCATATAAGCAAATATTTAACTGAGTCACCTTATATGAAAATACAGTTGTTTGCATAGGTTCATTAATTAAGAATCGGTTCTGCTTTTGTCTTTTATATTTAAATAAAACAATTTCTACTGCCAAGCCCATATCTAAAGTTTCACAAATAAACCTTATTTAATGGGGTATTACTAGCACATCATAAATAAAGATTGTACTTTATATTTACAAATAAGTGACAAGGAAGAAAGAGTAATCATATTTAAAACTACAGTAGAAAAAATACAACATGATTTTTACAGAGATGAAAGCAGCTTAAAGCCTGGCAGATTTTGCCAATTTACTACAATGTATCTTATTACCTAATTTCTTACTTATCTTGCATATGATTAATTTTTTTAGTGTCTCGGAAAAGATACTAACTTTAAGTATTTAAGCATTAAATTATATTGATACTATAACCTAAAATTAAATTTCTATCCCCTGCTTATTATTACTACAAATGACAGAAACCACTATATACTATTGAAATTTATGTAGGTGCATTGTAAATATTTAGCACTAAAGTCTCTATCAAAAATAAGTATAATTTTGACATACATATATTTTTTGCAAACAGCTAACTATTTTGAATTTCTGAATGTTTTTCTTACACATAAGAATTAAGGCACTGAGCAGAATATGTTTGTAAAACTATTTGTGTCTTTTACAGATATTTTTATATTTTAAAATCTCATATCAGATGTGACTAAACTGAGTGATTGTAAAAGTAGCATACTTACTATAAGACTTCAGGGAGAATTAATAGGTATATAATAGATCTATCTGATTCTATGTGATGCTTACAATTTATCTGAATAAACTCTTCAAACTTAAGAACCCTCTGCGCTTAACTGGTATGTGTAATCATCATGTGCTGTGTAACAAATTATATGTTAGCTTTGATAATTACAAAAAAGCAGTTATGGTATCATAATTGCAGAAGATAAGTCCATTAAAAAAGAAAAGATTAATTTTTTTCAAATTGTAAAAGAAAATTTTTCCAATATGGGAATCTGGACTAATAATAAAAGTACCTAGAGGATATTATATTTATATATAATTCCAGAGATAAACAATAGGAACTTTATGGTGTATTTACTCATCCTTTTAATTTATCTTTTTGAGCTTAAAATAAAAAAATAAGTAAGTAAAGGAGGGAGAGAGAAGAAGAGAGTCTATATAAAATATACTTGAGAAAACTACATAGTTTTCATTATTATAAATTTTTATAATTACCAATTTCTGGTATGAAAATGGAAAATATAAAAGAAAGGTTTACTTTCATCTTTACTAGTTTTTAAAGGAAGCTCTTTTATGTAGTCTTAATCACAACAAACATGCTCTTTTTTTTTTTTTTTTTTTTGAGACAGAGTCTCACTTTGTTGTCCAGGCTAGAGTGAGTGCCATGGCGTCAGCCTAGCTCACAGCAACCTCAAACTCCTGGGCTTGAGTGATCCTTCTGCCTCAGCCTTCCGAGTAGCTGGGACTACAGGCATGCGCCACCATGCCCGGCTAATTTTTTATATATATATCAGTTGGCCAATTAATTTCTTTCTATTTATAGTAGAGACGGGGTCTCGCTCTTGCTCAGGCTAGTTTTGAACTCCTGACCTTGAGCAATCCGCCCGCCTCGGCCTCCCAAGAGCTAGGATTACAGGCGTGAGCCACAGCGCCCGGCCCAAACATGCTCTTAATATTAGATGTAGGTCATGTGCCAATGTTTAGAAAACTTGAAGGGTTCCTATGTCTGATTTAGACCTATTGTGATAATAAAACAAAGACATGAGATGAAATTGAAGATATACATTGAATATAAACTTTAGGAAAAAATAGCATCAGTATACATCTAGCAAATAAAAATAATCATGGGGAACAAAAATATTTCTAAAACGTGAATTAATAACTCAAAAAAAACCCAGAAAAAAGACAAATAGATTGAAACAAGTAGAGAGAAATCAGTTGAAAAGAGAGACAAAGAAGAACCACCAAAGCATTATTAAATTCCTTAATTAGAGAATCCAACTGAAGGAACAGAAGGTGTATTTCAAAAATCTTATTGGATCAAAATCAATAAAATTGCCACTTTTCTAGGTAAAAAATTGTCAAATTTAGGCTTTAGTTGAAGAAAAAATAGTTTTGCTGGGATAAAGGAAAAAATATAAAATGTAAGTCAAAATAAGACATTGAATTTAGAAGTGTTTGACAATCAAACATAATATCAATATATATTCTAGTTAGGCCACTGAAATTTGAGGATAATATATAAGGATAAAATTCATTCTGCCAGGCAATAAAAGCATATCACTTATAATAGAGAGGATATCAAATTAGCCTTGTGGGTAGAGCCCACAACTTTCAGTGTCAGATGATGAAGAAAAAATTTCCATAATGATCTAAGAAGTGTCTTACTACACCAAGGGCACCTACTTTTAGCTATAATGCAATAGTTTGCATCAGATCAATACTCTCACTAAAATAACTAGTAAACTTGAATATCAAAATAACAATATATAAGAGCTACCAAGACATCAAAAACACTGGAAGAAACAAGGTCCCACAGGAACAGAAATCCAGAAAAATGTCCAGAAAGCAAAACCTGGCATTTATTGTTTCTTTTTCCCTGGAAGCATTTCTGAATTCTATTTTTAAAACTTTTTACATTTTTTTAACATCAGCATATTATGGGAGTACAAAAGTTTAGATCATGTATATTGTCCTATGACACCACCAGAGTAAGAGCTTCAAGTGTGTCCATCCTCCAGGGGTGCTCACTGCACCCATTAGGTGTTATGTACCCCACCCTTGGTCCCCCCTCACCTGCCCAACACCTGATGACTGTTACTACTTTGTGCACTTAAGCGTTGATCAGTTAAGTTGGCTAATACCAATTCCATGCTGAATACATATGGTGCTTTCTTTTTTTCCCATTCTTGTGATACTTCACTTAGTAGAATGAGTTCCAGCTGTATCCAGGATAATACAAGAGGTGCTAGATCACCATTGTTTCTTAGAGCTGAATAGTACTCCATGGTACACATATACCACATTTGATTAATCCACTCATGAATTGATGGGTTGTTTCCACAGCTTTGCAATTGTGAATTGTGCTGCTATAAACATTCGAGGGCAGGTGTCTTTTTTGTAGAGTGTCTTTTTTCTTCTGGATAGATGCCCAGTAATGGGATTGCTGGATCAAATGGTAGTTCTACTTGTAGCTCTTTGAGGTATCTACATATTACTTTCCACAGAGGATGTACTAGTCTGCAGTCCCACCAGCAGTGTATGAGTGTTCCTGTCTCTCAGCATCCACACCAGCATTTATTGTTTGGGGACTTTTTGATAAAGGTGATTCTCACTGGAGATAGGTGATATCTCATTGTAGTTTTGACTTTCTTTGAGCTGAGACCATCAGCCTTCTCCTGTCTTCTAATTTGTATTCAGACTAGGACTTACTCCATTCACTCTCCTGGATATCAACTTCTCAGCCTCCATAATCACCTGAACCAATTCCTTATAATAACTCTCTGTATATATCTGATATACATATATCTCACAGGAGTAAAGAAGTTAAGTTAAAAACAATGATAAAACCAAAACAGATTGTGAAGTGTCATCACATAAAAAATCCAGATTATATTCTGCAGAAGAGACCTTCAAGAAAAAGGATAAAGGACATTTGTCCTTAAAGAGATCAGAATATTATGTGAAAAAAAAAAAAAAACTAGTTAGAAGGAAAGTACTTCAGAATCTGAACTTTGAAGGCTCCACTACAAGAGACAGAAGAAAAACACAGGAAGAATAATTTAATGAATATCTTCAAGATTTGTTTCTGTGAGATGTGAGAGAGAAGCCTACTTTCTTTAAAATGTGAAAGTATACTTTGAAACTCTTCTTTAAAAAATTGCACACACTCTCACATTACGTACATCCTCCTGGTTCTGTTTCCCTGGAGAATTCTAATACACAAATGGATTGGAAAATAATATCTCCAATCTAACAGATAACACTCTGAAGTTATTAATAGAGCTTGTAAATTATAATACCATATCATATGTAAATCAGTAAGAAAGGCCGTGATAGAATGATGAGATAACTATATTAAAAGGCAATTCCAAAAAAGAAGAAATACCAGTAGTTGTAATATTTATGGAAAACATTTTGTTTTCTGTCTTAAAAAAATTAAAACAAAGTTGTACAACTTTTTATGCTATGAAACTATTAAATCTTAAAATACATGCTAGGCATTTATGGGATGTGGTAAAATAGGAATTCTTGCACATTGTGGGTAAAATGCAAACAAATATAAAGTTTTTAAGTACATTTTATCCATACCTCGATTTAGTCATTTTTAATGAAGAAATTATACCTAAAGAAAGCAACAGTGATTTGCACAATACTATCCATACTCTGCACAAATACTTTAGCTCTGCTTGTAATAGCTAAGGAATGGAGACTACTAAGTAATTAACAAAATGAAATGAACAAATAAAATGTTGTGCATTTATCATTATTAAAATTATGCATTTTAAAATAATCTATTAACATAGAAGTATGTTCACAAAATATAACCTGTTTAAATAAAAGGATATAGAAACCTAAATGTAGTATAAGCTAACATCTTATACAGGAAAGACATTATATATAAAAGAGAAAGAGAATGTAAAAATTTAATAGAATAACTATTAGGAAGAAATTCTCAAAATATAAAAGAATATAATTTAGTACAATAAAATGCAATTATTTAGCACATATTTGGTATTTCTCCATTAATTAGCCCGTTTTAAAAAATAACCTATTTTCATTACTTCTTTGAATTATTTCCAAGTTTTTGTTCTTTGAAATTTTAATTTTGATTATACTTTATATGTCCAAGTCCAAATTTTCAATGAGTTAAACCTGTGAAAGAATTACATATAGGGCCAAATTTTCAGTTGTAAACTAGCTTAATAAGTGGCATTTAAAATCAATTAGTAGATTAAGTTAGAAATCATTCAATTCTTACCCCATCAAAGTTAAGACAGTATATCTTTAATTTTTTTTGTAGAATATATCTTTAAATGCGATGGAATTAAATGTACAAAAAGATTGACATAAGAAATAGATCTACTTTTATGCATAGCATTGTTCCCTAGACTTCTTCAATTAATACATTTTACTTTATATGTGCAAATCAAAATCTGTGGGGAAAATATCCTCGCATAATTACATTAATTCTTTTATTAAATTGCTTATAAGTGGGCTTGGAAGGGTGCCGATAAAATTCATAAATTACTCATTGATCTGAAAGCTTCATCCCATGCACTCATTCCAAATTCATTATTATCCTGCTCTATCTGAGGCCCGCTTTGATCAATTTCAAGTTGAACACATTTCACAGTTCACCCCTCCAGCCTATCCTTCAAGCACTTCTGAGTTCTGGAGCTGAGATGTAAAAACATGAATGTCTGACAAATGAGGAACTGAGCTCCATTTTAAAGAGAAATCTTTTTTATGTTTGAGGGAACCACTGTCAGACTTAAAGAAAACTTCAAAAAGAGCAGACGTTAAATGTAGTATTTGATGACATTATTCATGAGTGGTGCTTAATTAAAGTAAACATACCGGTAGGTTTATCTGTTGGTGCCCCTTTACTATGATTTCATGTATGTCAATATAAAATAGTAATATAGAAATGTTAATTTAGATAAATTTCTAGTCTGAAAAACTGTTAGTAGATCATTCTGGCAATGTCTGTTCTCCAGACTGTTCTTTGGCATATTAATAATGCTTATATGTCATTTCTATCCCTGATACACCTCCTGATGGTAGCTGGAGATTTCAACCAAGGGGAATTTTAAATATACAGGTTAAACTACTGAAGTGGTCATTCAATATGGCCATTGATTATTATGAGTGCTAGGTTAGAAATAGTAATTACCTAAGAGGCTTAAGATTTCATTGAAGTAGATGTTCATATTAATACTACCTTTCATTCATAACAATATATATATTATATAATAAGTATATAAAATATGCTTACTATTCACCTCTGACTTATCTGCAATAATGTTTTTGGATTGTGATTCCAAATTTCTGAATCTGAACTCTTTTAAAAAACTGAAAGCAATGTGCTGGCTCCAAGGCAATGTCATACACACCAGAGAAATTGGTACAAAAATTTTAATAATGAAGAGAAGTTATTAGCGAATTATCTTTTCTTCCATATATAGTTGCTAGCCAATGAGACATGTCACTTAATCCATTTAACCTTGCCTCAATTCTACATACATAGCAAATACTTGAAAATATATATATATATATTAAACAGAAATAGTTTTGCAATGTTGGGCAGGATGGCCTCAAACTCCTGGGCTCATGGAATCTTCCTGCCTCAGCCTCCCAAGAAGCCAGGAATAGAGGTGTGTGCCACTGCACTTGGTTATCATTTTCTTTATTTTTAGCTAAGTTTTTAGTTTAAAAAGAATTAAATTGTCTGGGCTCACATACTCCTTAAGATATGGATTCAGATATCAACCAAATGTTCTTTGACTTCAAAATCAGTGCTCCTTCCAGGTATCCTGTAAATTGAACTAGACTAAATTTCCACAGAAATGTTTAGTGTTCAGTTTGAGGTTCTGTACATGGAAAGAAATATACAAATCTGACAGCATTCTGAAGAGAGTATGAAAAAAAGAAATAGGGAATATATAACATTAAATCAGGTTTTCACATATTTATCTCTCATTTTACAAATATTTTAGCAGAACAGCAATAATTTTCTTGCTGTTAATAACCACAGAAAATATTCCTATGAAATATATTAGAAAATCTTGCTATCCACTCATGGTAGGTTACCAGAAAACTGTAACCCCCAAATTTTTAAGTAGATGATTATTTCCCAAGAAATATGCTCCAAAAGATCAGTAAGTGAAGGAAAAAAATTAGTCATGGGAAAGCAAAATCTGGAAAAATTTGTATTTCTAGTGTTTAGCTACAATTTTATTCCATTGTACATCATAAAAGAACAAGTTGAGAAAAAAATTAAAATGGTAGGAAAAAATATCTTACTATCGAAGAACAAAATATCATTCAGAAATATCAGGGTACCCATAAGACCAATATGAGACCTGGAGTTAGAAAAGCAGGGGTCATGTGTCAGTAACATGGTGGCCAAGTCATAATATCTTTGAGTCCTAGTTTCATCAACTTTAAACTTTAAAATGCAGGTAGACCTTCCAGGTCTTCCACTTATTCCTGGAAGCAAACATCACAATTACTCATCAACTCTTTGTAAACTCTATGAAGGTTATTTTCAGTAATAAATGGTGTGGTGCCCTTAAGCAGTTGTCAACTGTAACCTCTCTGAACTCTTAAGATGCCATACTTTTTGTCAAAACATCAACACTTAAGTGCACATATAGTAATAACACTCATGGGATGTCAGGCAGATGGGATTGGGAGGAGGGATGGGCATATACAAATCTAATGGGTGAGGTGCATACCGTCTGGGGGATGGACATGCCTGAAGCTCTGACTCAGGTGGGGCAAAGATAATATATGTAACCTAAACATTTGTACCCCCTAATATGCTGAAATCAAAAAAAGTTAAAAATCAACATGAAACATATTTTTAAAAGAGATTCTTAGTACAATAGATGTTGTGATCCAAATGTTTGAATTCCTCCCAAATTGACAAACATGAAGCTTAAGCTCCTATGTGATGGTATTTGAAGATGGTTTCTTGGGGAGGTATTGATTTCATGAAGGTGGGTCCCTCATGATGGGATTAATGCCCTTATAAGAAGAGATAACAGAGAATTGCTGTCTCTCTCTGTCTTCCCACACACACATGAGGGCACAGTGAAAAGGTATCTGTGTGTAAGCCAGGAAAATACACCAACCATGCTAGCACCCTGATCTCAGCCTTCCTGCCTCCAGACTATGAGAAAATAAATTCCTGTTGTTTAATCCACTCAGTCTATGGTATTTTGTTATGGCATCCTGAGAAGGGCAAGACAGTAAAGCATGATGATTTATTTCAATTTTGTGTTTTAATACAAAAGAAGCCAGAACTCATTGGGTTATTATGTCTAGACACTATAGATTTTTTTCCATTATTACAAATGAGAATTTATATTGTGAATTTTAAACTCTGGACTGTAATTTATTACTAACTCATAGTTAAAAGGAAAATAAATAACTCTCTAGTTTTAGTAGAATATGTAGCAGTAAAGTTCTGAAGAGTAGGAAAATATTCCATCTCCAGCCAAAATCATTCAAGCATAACTGCATCAAAGATAATATGCAGAACACTGCCTTCAGTGAGACCACAGGACCAGAAGGTGTCACATGGACACAAGCCAGTTCTGATCATTGCAGCTGACAGGAATTATCTCAGCAGTTCAATCGCTGTTCTTTCCAACTCTTCTTCCATATTAATGTCTACATAAGTTTCCAAAGCTGCCCAAATGTCCTTTATGTACAGGAATACTGTTCTTTTTTTAAGCAGAGTAGACTGAATAGCTCTCTTGGAAAGTAGCAAAAATTGTAAATAAAGTGACTCTATCATATTTATGAGCTGAATTCCTACTTCTTAAGCAGGATAATTAGAGTGAGGTGATAATGAGAAAACATGAATTTAAGATAATATGCTGTCTGGTGATAAACACATAGGAGCAGAAATTAATAAGAGAAATCATGGCTAATAGTTTGAATGGAGGTTATATAAATGCCCTAGTCCACTCTAATAACTCTTTCTTCCATGATATACTGAGGGTATTCTTTCAGTGCATCATGGAAATCCTGTTATTTTCTAGGTATGAATTAAAAATCACTAACTGTAGGGCTTGTTCTCTCTCTACTTTATGCAAACAGGCCATATTGAACTTCAAATAAAAGTTTGTAAAAAATAAAAAGCCATATCTATGTTTTATTTTTTATTTCTTAATTTTTAAAAATATCTGAAATTAATCTATACAACTATACTTTATTCTTTGAATCATTTAAAAGTGTATCCCTGGTGTATTTTATAGTTTTTCAGATAATTTTAAGAGATATTTTACTGCTTTTTTAAATTTATAAATTAATAATAACATGTATTTGATAAGTGCTATACCATGAAAACTAACACTTTGAAAAATATTATTGTCCTAGATTTCAGATGAGAAAATTGAGTCAAAAGAATATCACATTTTATAAGGTCATCATTTAGAGTCAAGATATTTACTGTACTCAAAAGAAAACATTCATTATATTGTTAAATAATCAAAATGAACTTTCTATTGAAAGAGGGAAGTTGAGTAAGTGATTCATATTCCTGCTTTAAATCTTCTCTAGAAAATGTTCTGCATGTAGTTTCACAAACAAAATGTTCTCATTTCTTTCTATAATGCTTCCCATATGAAATTCTAGGTTATGATTATTACCATAAACTTCAGGTAAATGCACAAAAAAAGCAATTTTCTATTCCTACCAAATAAGAATGGATTTTTAAATTTCTATTGATCTTTTACTTCCTATATTAGATTCTATGGTCATATTTAGTTTCTGTAACAATTTGTCCATTTTTAACTTACATTTAATACTATCTTGCTTTCACAACCACAGTATAATTTCCCTCCAAATGTTCTTTTCACTTGAAAAATCATTTAGTCTGGCTTCGTCCAATCTTAAAAAAAAATTATTTTGAAGTAATCACATATTCATTGCAAGCTGCAAAGAAATGTGCAGAGAGATCCTGTGCATTCTTCACTCATCCTAATCCCATGGTAACATCTTGCATAATTAAAAGACAAGATCAAAACCAGGAAAATTGGCATAAGTTACCCATTCTTTTTGCTGAGCTAAATGAGTTAATAAATTTTATCTAAAATGTTTGACTTTTACATAAATATATCTTTATATATGTGTGTGAGTGTCTGTGCAAGTGTAAATGTGTGTATAAATAATTATAAATTAGAGGAATAAGTTTAAGAGATCTATTGTATAACACAGTGACTATAGTTAATAACAATGTATTGAAAACTTGAAAATTATTTAAAGATTAGAGTTTAAGTGTTCTGATCATATAAAAACTGATAAGTATACAAAGTAATGCATATATTAATTAGTTTGATTTAGCCATTCCACAATGTATACACATATCAAAACATCATGTTCTACAACATAAATATATACAATTTTTATTTCTCAATTAAAAACTTAAATAAATAATTTAAAAGATAACTATATATTAAATATATGAAAATAATCTATTTCTTTTTTCTATAAAATAATTTAAATACTCATTTATTAGCTCTACCAATTAAAAGACCACTCTCATCTAAATATCTTAATCATACTGTATTTAGAATTTTTCTTTGCTTCCTTGCCTTACATCTTCTAAGGTTATAGTTCTCAGTTAAAAAAAAAACAAAATAACTGGGTAATATACATCCTTTGATTAAAACAAGACAACATAGTAAATTTAATATTGTCTCAGTGTTCAAAATACTCTCAAGAATATTGCATTTGGAGGGCACTCCAAGAACCTGTCTCTACCCTTCAATAATCTGGAGCAAATGCCTCACCTAAGGTTCCAGGAAACAAATAATATTTAATAAACATATTATATACATTTCTTCTAGAATCTGACATAGAACTTAATGTTTCATTGTAATTTCCAGTGATTTATGTATGAATATTCTTGTATTATATTATTTATGAGGTAATTTTGTACATCATTAATTTTATAATTTCCATGGCAATGTTATCTCTAGATTTCATATTCCGGTTTGTATGGAATCAATTATCTAAAATACTCATGGTAAATTAATGATAAAACAAAGCTTTTATTTTTTTCTTCTATTCAGCTGTTGAAGTAAACTTGAATTTTTTTTTATTTCGGCATATTATGGGGGTACAAATTTTAAGGTTTCAATAAATGCCCTTTCCTCCTCTTCCCCCACAAGTCTGAGTTTCCAGCATGAGTAATCTTGAATTTGAGATCCAATTTTCTGTATTTTACATTTGCATCCCCTTATTTAGACATGGGTAGGGCAATACAGATTTTATTTTAAGCTTTGACTTTCTCCCAAATTGACTGTGTTTATTAAACATCATTAGTCTGAGAGCAAGTAAAAAGAAACTGTGATATTTAGTTCTGTGTCTGAAAGGAATCAGAGAAAAAAATCATATTAGGATGTGGGCAATATTATCTGTTTTCAAGATGTGCACCAAGAGAAGAGGAGGCAAGATATGGTCAAACAGCTTTGTATCCTTTCAAGCTTTAATATCTCTAACTTGCTGAGAACTTCAGGAATGCTAGAATGGATTTACAGACTATCTGAAACTGGATAAATGGAGAAAATCATATAATTGGTCATCACTTTTATAGGACCCAAGAAAATATTGCCAGGTTGGTGATGGTAAGTGTAAGGACATGCCATGTCACACTCTGCAGTCATGCTCAGTTTACAGGTAGAATCCTGGCATGGCCAAAATGTGCTCAGCTGTATCAACATCTTTTTTTCTATCTATTTCTTCCATCTCTCCTCAGTGGTCAGAATCTACCACCATATTACTCCCCTCATAGTCCTGGGCACCTCAATTTGGGAGTAGAGGGCAGGGTCAAGTTGCCTCCATCTCCCTTTTTGCTTTCCAATCTTGTTATGGCATTATCTGAAAACTCCTCTCCCCTCAGTATCTTCCCCTTTTGTTTTGAAAAGCATTGCTTGCAAATAAAAAAGAAATTAAACCCAAAATAAACAATATTAATTAGCTTCCTCCTTATATTCCTGCTATAACAATCCTAATTTGCCTCCAGGCAGTGTAAATTTTTCTGTCTACCAGGGAAAGATTTGGGAATTGCGGGAAACAAAGAAAAGCACAAACATACATATTTCAAGATTTTATCTGTCTACATGCATGTATATTATCCAGGTAAATAACATAAGCATACACACACACACACACACACACACACACACACATATATTCACACATTACATTAAAAATATGCACTAGATAATGAGCTCCAAGGAAAGCAAGAGGTATGCCTTACTTTTTCACATTTTTATGATAGGTACCTATAAGAGAATTTATCATGGAAAAAATGTTACTGAAATAATGATACTTCCTGGCTATATCTACTTAGACATTTAGTTTATATGTCCTGAGTACTTTCTGTTGTCTGTCACAATCCACTTGATCACTTTACTATGCTTACCTGTGTCATATGGAGATAATTCTGTGAACTAGATCAAAGGGCTCTCTTGCCTTCTAGTTTCCAGTTTGCTTCAACTAATGAGAAGTATTGGCAAGAGATAGGAGTATAGAGGTTAAAGAAAGCTTCCCCTTCCTTGAAAATGAACTGATAATAGGCAGATTAATAGGAGAAAAAGGCATACAGAAGCATTTAATGGGCATAAGCACAAGGGGATCCCAGAAGAGCTATTACCCAATAACCCAGTGAGGTCCACATGCTTCTGGGACACAGAAATTAGCTTAAAAGAAATTAGCAGAATTTAAACTCTGTCCAGTTGTGGTCACATTGTGTTAGATAACAAAATTTCAGAAGAAATGGAAGGTAATTGTACTCTCTTTGGCAGGTCTGCTCTCAAGATGAGAGAATATCAAAATAAAATTACACCCTGTGCCGAGGATCTGGGGATGTGGGAAGAAGTCAGAACCTTGCAGCATGTCAAATGCCACACTTTTGGGGTATTGTTTTCTTAGGCCCAAAAGGAAGATGTAAAAAATATTCATTTTATATCCTCCTTCCATGAGGGTCCATTGTAGTATGGCCATGTCTCTCTATCAAAGGCCTATGTTCTTGTCAGGGGAGGCAATTCGTCTTACAGCTACAGCTCCATTCTGGATCTCAGTGACTATTCCTTCCACTTTTTCTCAAGCCAAGGTATAGGTACAACTCCAGATGATTTAATCAATCTTGATAGTTCCCGTGAATCCTATCCACATCTTCCTAAATAGTTCTAATATTACACTCCTTATTTTTTAGGTTTGATTATATCTTTGATTTTTAGATTTGATATTTGTCTTCATCAGGCCAAAGAGTGATATAAATTACCTCTTTTATTTTTCTGTAGCTTCTAAAGTCAGACTTCTACGTCAGTCCCATTCTCATTTAAATAAACCATGATAATATCTTAATAGTCCTGGTGCTTCCAAAAACAAGAGTTCTTGGGATTCTCCATTTGTCAACATTCTACCCTTGTAGCTCTAGGAACTTCTGCTGTTTTCCCCATTCAAAGCAAAAATGGGGTCAGAAGAAGGGGCAAAATCATAGATAAGGAAAGATATTGTAAAACACAATGCATACAAAGCACTTTTTCAAAGATGAATCATACCAAGTTGCAGGATAATGGTGAAATAACAATAAATTACACACAAATTACCCCTGAAACAACTGTAAAAGTGCATTCTTTTCACTTCCACAGAATCTGCAGCTTTCCTTGTTATTTGCTTTATTCCACTAGCAATAATAGATTTAAATCAATGAACAAAACTCATTTTAATACTTTTTTTTCTCCTAACTCAAGACAGATTTCTTTTTTGATAAAGAGTTTTTCAGAGAGTTTAGAGAGATTACCTTCCTTCTCAACAGATTTCTTTTTTTTTCCACTTAAAAATTATTTCCCACTAAAACTTCCCACTAAAATTTTATTTTATTTCATTTTTTTTACATTTCAAATTGTTTTTTTTTTACTTTACTTATATAGGTACATAATAGTTGTATGTATTTATATACATGGGCACATATTTCTTGTACTCCAACCTGATAATTACTATCTTGTTTTCCTCCTCTGATTCTTTAAACTGATGTGTATTAAATTGAGTCCTCTTATCAAAGTGCATATTCCATGATTTTCTTTCTCTACTCCTTTTTTAACTATTAGCATCCCTTCAGTCTTCCACAAACCTCAACTACTGTCCTAATAATTGTGTCATGTCAAGTTCTTGAACCTCACTGGGGGAATTGGAGATGTGATGCAACATCTGGTATATGCAGTAAAATTACTTTCCCCAGGTCTCTGAGGGGAAGGAATATTGCTCTGGACTAAATGATGAAAAAGAAGTTATTTTTTTTCTTGGATAACAACGATCTTACAAGTTAAGTTATTGTTCATAAGGAAATCAGAGGTATCCATTATTAGCCATTTTTCTCTATTCTTCTAATGCAATCTTAGTCCCAAAATTTTTTCTAATGTGTGCGCTGCAGAAAAGGTATAACTTCTTAGATAGAAAATTGCATTAAAAACATAATAGAAGGGAGAAAAAAGAAGAAAATATACTCAAGTTTTGATAAGCTTTGAAATAGCTTTCTGATTTCTTTTTTAATGTTAAATGTAGGCTTATGATCTAGTGTTCATGAATTTCTTTAGTTTGTGCAATATTAGAGCACCTGCAATTCAGAAATGACCTGAGCTATTTATCTATAAGCTCTCTCCAATTGAAATGGATGTTTTAGCCACTTTGAGGTTTAAGGCTTTGAAGAAAAATTGAAAGTCACTTGCATATTGACATTATTGTTATAATTAGATAATTAATATAGTTATTCACACAAAGGCAAGTGCAACATTGTCTGATACTGCTAAGGCTGTTAAAACTGACTGAAAACTAAATGAAATAATAAATATGGATTTATCGCCTGTCAAAATTTACACTTGATCTTAGAATTAGTAAATTTAATTTAGTAATGATGATTTTTTTTTCTTAATCCATCACTTTGATTCATAAGAAGACATGAAGAAGTTTGGCAATAATCAAATAGTATTTTATAATTAACAGAAATAGATTATAAAATAAATTATCTTTTAAATATTTTAGTTGATGAATAAGAGGGATAATTTTATTAGTAGTAATAATAATAATAATTTTTAAACAGATTTACATATATGAATAATTAGCATTTATCATTATGCATCTAGCATTGTTCTAAGTACTTAGAATATATTACCTTAATTAATCCTCAAAATCACTCTATAATGCAATTATTGTCTCCATTGTACAAACAGAGGGAATAAAACTTAGAGGGTTAAATGACTTTGCCCAAAGGGTGGATCTGGCATTCTGAAAGTGATTTTTACCTGCCACACCCCATGTTTCTATCCAATCTCCTCAATTTTAAAAGTGAAGAAAACTAATTTTTACTACATAATTTGTAGGTGTTCTTTTCGAGATCCCAAGAAAATCACTGGTTTATTTTAAATAAGAATTCAATTATCTCAACAAATACTTTGTTCTTCTATTTATTACATTAGTGCAAGTCCAAAATTTGGTGGATGTGATCACAGGAGTTTTAAAATAAAAATGTATTTTTTCACATAAAATTGTTTAATAACCAAGTATCCAAAATTTTAAATTCTAAAATAGCCATTTAATCATCATTAGAGCTTTTATACAAGTGCTATTTTTATAATAAATACAAGTTCTAATTGCCTTCAATTTTTGAACTCTTAATCTTAAGGGACTTCAATATATTTACATTTCTAAGACAAATAAGCATAAATTACAAGATGAAGTTAGAATCTGAGGTCTTGTTTCTTGGCCATTACAAATGAGGGCAGATGTATACAAACACCTGTTCAAGTTCTTTTTAATTCATTTGGCCTTACTCATTTTGTCTAAAAAAATTCTATATAGGGCCCACATGTGGTTAAGACCAAGAACTGGTTATTGGTTTCATGTATTCTAGGATAGTCACCCTATTTATTATTTTTCTAGAATGTTTTTTATTTTTAATAAACATAAGTAAAGTTAGTTGTTTTTTTTTTTTTTTTTTTTTTTTGAGACAGAGTCTCACTTTGTTGCCCAGGCTAGAGTGAGTGCCGTGGCGTCAGCCTAGCTCACAGCAACCTCAAACTCCTGGGCTCGAGTGATCCTTCTGCCTCAGCCTCCCGGGTAGCTGGGACTACAGGCATGCGCCACTATGCCCGGCTAATTTTTTTTTTTTATATATATATATCAGTTGGCCAATTAATTTCTTTCTGTTTATAGTAGAGACAGGGTCTCGCTCTTGCTCAGGCTGGTTTTGAACTCCTGACCTTGAGCAATCCGCCCGCCTCGGCCTCCCAAGAGCTAGGATTACAGGCGTGAGCCACAGCGCCCGGCCTGTAAAGTTAGTTTTGATTAAGGCTTTATTATATAATTATTGTACTTTATATGAGAATAAGGAAAATCACTAATGAATGTTCTGATGTAAAGAATAATTTATTTATACTGATGATGCAGTAAACTAAACTTGAAGAAAAGAGACAAATTGAGAGTATTTGCAGTACTTATTCAAAATAATTATAAAATCCAAATATATGAAGAATGCCTAGAAATTCATATATTAAAATGCTAAATATCTTAAAAATATACAAAAGGTGAAAAACAACACAGTAGAAACACAAGTGGTCAATAAATATAATAAATTTGCTCTATCTTCTCAAAAATCAGAAACTGAAATGATAATGAAATATCCTTAACATTCACAGTTCAAATATAGAAAGATTTATAATATCTAGCATAGCTGAGGTTTTGGGAAATAACCTTAACCTACAAATTGCCAAGATAAAGAGATAATAATTGATAATATCCAGTATTGGTAGATTTTGGAGAAATCATTTTTCTCATATCCTGTGAAATTGGGAAGAGGAGAGGTGACATGTTCACTTTGGAGGGCATTTTAAAATGGACAAAAATTTTAAGTTATATAGCAAAGGGAAATACTTGCATTTGTACACAATGAGATATATACAAAATAATTAGTTTCATCCTTATTTTATAAGCTAATTGTTGAAACAATCACCTGCACTCGAATGTGTATAGCAGCACAATTCATAATTGCAAGGCTGTGGAAACAGCCCAAGTGCCCATCAATCAAAGAATGGATTAATAAAATGTGGTATATGTATACCATGGAGTACTATTCAGCTCTAAGAAACAATGGTGATATAGCACATCTTATATTTTCCTGGTTAGAGCTGGAACCCATACTACTAAGTGAAGTATCCCAAGAATGGAAAAACAAGCACCAGATATATTCTCCAGCAAACTGGTATTAACTGAGTAGCACCTAAGTGGACACATAGGTACTACAGTAATAGGGTATTGGGCAGGTGGGGGGGGCAGGGGGGCGGGTATATACATACATAATGAGTGAGATGCGCACCATCTGGGGGATGGTCATGATGGAGACTCAGACTTTTGGGGGGAGGGGGGGAAATGGGCATTTATTGAAACCTTAAAATCTGTACCCCCATAATATGCCGAAATAAAAAAAAAAGGAAAAAAAAATGTTATAGTTAAACAAATACTAGAAAATGGTTCTATTGAATGAAATCAATCCAAATACACTGAGATGGAAAAATCTTCAAAATGTGTTTAAGAGACAAAGGCAAAAATCTGAGCTATATATAAAATATAAAACTACTGGTATTATTTATACATGTACATATTAATATAAAATCTAGAAGAACATACACCATATTGTTTAGAGTGGATACCTATAGACTAGCTGTTATTATTTTAGTTTTTAACAAAGCAATTTTTCCTATATTCTTTATGTATTCTTTTTTTTAAAAGGACAAAAAGAAAAAGAAGAAAAAATGGTTATTAAGTTTATTAAACAAATCATTTTTTTCTGAGTGCTGGAGTTTTAGAATAACATACAAAAAATAATGAAAATCATTCTAGATTGTTTTTAAGACAGAGGAAGTACATTACGATTTTTAAAAATTTCTTCAAATGTTGTTACTAGGTCTCCAGAATAATATATAATTTTTAGTCAGTAGAATTTGTGAAAAACTGGGGCTAGAAAATCAAAAGATGCAGATGTTTGCATTTGACAGTCTTTAGTTCTCTGTCAGCTGTGGCTGAAGTAAATGATCCAATGTTCTGCCTTGTTATGTTCACCACTGAACTCAGCAGTGTTGTTTCAAGAACACATCAAGGAAGAAGATATGTTTTTTTCTTACATTTAACATACCCATCTCCTTCGTTATTAAGTTTTTGAGGCTATGGCTTCCAAATCTGTTTTGACAAATGATATCATCTGGAAAATATCTTTAAAATCTAAATACCTGGGAATTCTGATTCAGTAAGCCTGTGGTATGTGTGTGTTTGTCTTTGTGTGTTCAAGCCTGTGTGTGCAATATAGAAAGATGCATATGCTTAAGAGAATGTCAGGTATTATGACAATTTGCCAGATTTTAAACTCATTAAGGTTTTTCAGAAACATTGAATATAGTGTGTGGACTACCTGGTGCTATATTCCTGCAAAGGTTAAAAATACCTGCTTGAGAGTATGGTAGGAGGTTGTGTTTAAAAATATATATTTAGACCTGTATATTAGTAGTTATTGATGGTTGAATTATTTCCCCCCAAAATATGTTGAAGTCCTAATCCTCACACCTACCTTATACCTGTGAATGTGACTTTAATTGGAAATAGGGTCTTCGCAGATATGATCAGGTTAAGTTGAAGTCGATAGGGTGGGCCCTCACAGACACAGACACACAAAGGGAAGACAGCCAGATGAAGGCACAGGCAAAGACTACAGCTGTGTTGCTACAAACCAAGAAATGTCTAGGACAACCAGAAGCAGGAATAGGACAGAAAGCATCTTCTACAAGAGGCTTAGGAGGTAGCATGGCCTGTCCATGGTTATTTTGGACTTCTAGCCTCCTGAACTATGAGAGAATAAGTTTCCATTGTTTTAAGTCACTCTGCTTGTGGCACATTGTTATGGCAGTCTAGAAAACAAATACGGTTGTTTAAAGAGTTATGAGCAGCATTTTTGGATAAGATAGACTAGAACTAGAAATAGAATAAAAAAACAGAATTTTATGAAAAATCTGTGTCACAGTGAAGGAAGGACATACTACATGCACTTTTGGAATTTGGCAAGAATATTAATTGAAAGGACATTCAGTGTGTTTGTTCAGAGATGCTTGGGTGGGATTTGGTCCCATCACTCATTAGATGCTTGAACTTGGTCATTTTTTTCATCTCTCTGTACATCTGTTTTCATATCAAATAATGTCAATAAAACAGTAATAAGCTCTTAGAACTTTGTAATAAAATTAGTTAATATGCATCAAACGCCTAGAACAACGTTGGGCACAGTAAGTGCTATATCCATGCTTGTTGTTATTATTTTGGCAAAATACCAAGTTTTAAAATCAAGATTAGACTGAAGCAGAGGCCAAAGTTGTATGTACTATTCTGAAATTTTATTAAAAATGGAATCATTATCATTGTATTACTAAAATATATGAATAACAATTTATGTTTTTGACGTAATATTTCCTCAAAATAATTTCTTAGTACTCTCAGCTGCAAGACTATTCCTATGATAAGAAATAGACCTTTATTTTCATATGACTTTCATACAGCAGAAAATATTGGTGAATTATTTCTATTTACTCAAACTCTTTCTTCATATTGTCATACTCTCAATTCTTTATCATATCTGAATCTTTACCACTTTATGCAATTTTGGCCATTTACCAAACATAAAACTTTCTTGACCTTCAGTTTTCTTATATATATTATAGTATTAATAGTATATATTTCAGAGTGTCTTTGGACAAGGAGGAAAAATGTGTATAAAGTACCTAGCATTGCACCTGGAAGATAGAAAGCACCCGATACAAAGTAACTGTTAACACTATTCATTCTAGAACTTGTTCTTTTCAACTTATAAACTCATGTCCCTTTTGGATAACTCTTATACAAATTATTTTCACTCAAATATGTTGACCATGACCCACAGTTAGAAACACATTTCACAAAGTAGCCAAGTTAAAAATTGGCTTCAACCTTAAAATTTGGCCAAAAGCATTTATTTGCCTTTATCTTCAACATTCAGAAGGCCAATTAATGCATGCTTCAGTGTAATTTTTTTATAATATGAATTTTAGCTTTTGCATGATTACCATTACACATAACCCACAGCATACATATATTTTATACCCATGTAATTATATCAATATAATGATTAAAACAATGTAAGTGATATAAAAAGATGTGGATTCACTCAGCTTTATTTAACTGACTCACTGTATCTCTCAAAATATTACCTATTATAAAAATATATTCTTTACTGTATCTTGTGAGCTCATATTTTCAAATATCCTTAACTTTAATCTATAAAATTCTTTCCACCTTAAATTATCATACTATCTCTCTTCTTCTGTTAACAACTACATCAATTATCTCTTGCTGCACAAGTAACCCTAAAGCTTAGTGGCCTAAACTGACAATGTATGGTTTCTCATAATTCTTTAGGTTACGTGGAAGATTCTCTATTGCTTTCACCTGGGCTCAGACATGCAGCCTCATTTAGCAGAGTTTCAGCTTGGCTCAGAGGTTCAAGATGGCCTCACTCATATGTCTGCTAGTTTGTACTGGTTGGCTGCCAGGGATGTGTCAGTTCTTTTCTGTGTGCTTTCTCTGGCTCCAGTAAGCTAGCCTGGCTTCCTAACATGATGACATCAGGTCAACATCCAAGAGGGTAAAGATGGAAGCTACAAAGCCTCTTTAGGCTCACTGGACATGGGAAGCAAAAAAAAAAAAAAAAAAAAAAAAAAAAAAAACAACTTTGGAAAAAGTGGATATATGTGTTTTACCATTTATATTAATGATCAAAAAAAAAAAATCACAAACAATCTTACTTTGTAAAAAATTTAAAAAGTGTCAAGATAAAAGTGTTCAGACCTAGCAAGGAATACTTGAAATAGAGAGTACTTCACAGAAACAAGATGGAATTATGGCAGGAAAGATATAATATATAGGAAGTGATGATCCACTTTAAAAATCTACAGAGTAAACAAAGAACCTCTTAACTGATTAGTGAGGCAGTATGGGATAGAGATATTTATCAAGACACGTGGATTGCAGTGTTAAAAAATAAACAAACATATTAAAATTGTAATGAGTTTATATGAGCAGACAATGATTTATGAATAGGTCAGTGACAAACTGCAAGTTGCTCAGGGCTCCACTGAAGGGGTGTGAGAGAAAACTTTTATCAGGTTTCCATGAAGCAAGAAAAAGAAAATATTTGTTTAAGGTATACAGTCCCTAGGTAAAGGCTAGTTGGTGGTTTCTGATTGGTAAAATTTCTTGTTAGAAGTTGATGGGTTTTGACTGGTTAAGCTTAAATTTCATTTTCCTATTTACATTGAGTTAGGTCTACATTAGCTTATGAGTTAATTAGCCAATTAATTATTTCAACAACAGATAACAGAAACTTTTGGGTCTTGCTTACAAAATAAGAGGAAATATATTGACTTGTATATAAACCACAGAAAGAACACAAGGATTGCTAAACCCTGGGAATAACCGGAATCCCAGGAGGGTTCTCTCCAAGTTTTAACCCATGTCTTCTGCTGCTATATCTTTCTTTCTCTTCTTAAAAACATTATCCAGGCATGCTGGCTCATGTCTGTAATCCCAGCACTTTAGGAGGCTAAGGTGGGAAGATTGCTTGAGGCCAAGAGTTGGAGACCAGTCTGGGCAACATACTGAGACCAAAAAAAAAAAAAAAAAAAGAAAAATTATAGAGACAGGGTAGCTTGTGGGAGGCTGAGGATGGAGGTCATAAATAGCTATAATTGTGCCACTGCACTTTAGCCTGGGTGACAGCAAGACCCTGTCTCTAAAAATAAATAAGTAAACAAATAAAAATTTAAACTAAAAAATAAGACATCTACAAATTGGGTGTGTGATAGAGTACATGTCCACCAATAGCTACTACATTCAGGTCTCACAAAATAAATCAGCAGTGAGAGACTTTCTTTCCTAAGTCCAAAGTTTAAAACTATAAGAGGATTGTGATTCTTGTTCATAAGGAATATTAGTCTGTGAGTTACTTTTCTGGCAATATCTTGGTCTACTTTTGATGTCAGCTTAACTTCCAGCCTCTTAAAATAAGTTGGAAAGTGTTTTTCCCTCTTTTCTTTCTGGAAAACATTTTGTATAATAGATATTTCTTCATTAAATATTTAGTAGAATTTGCTATTGATATTATCTGTGCCAATTTTACTTAATGGATGGTTTTTCCATACTATTTTTAATACTTTTATAGACATAGAACAATATAGATTATACATTTTTGAGTATTTTTATAGGTTATGTATGTTAAGGAATTGGTTTTTTAAACCAATTTATTGAATTTATAAGCATAAAATTATTTGATTTTCCTGTTAATCATGAAATATCTATAACATCTATAGTGATGTCCTCACTTTCATGCCTGCTAGTGGTAATTTGTATCCTTATTTTGCAGTCTGGCTAGAATATTATCAATTTTATTAAACTTCTAAAAGCCCTAGCTTTCAAAATCACTGATTTTCCTAAGATAGAAAAGTAAATTATTGATTTAAGCTATTTCTTCTTTTGTAATGTAAGAATGTAATGACATAAATTTCCCTACAAGCACTCTTTAGCTACTTCCCACAAATTTTGATACATTATATATTTTATACTATTTTTGGTCAAAATATTTAAAATTTTTTAAGACTTCCTATTTGATCTATGAGTTATTTAGAAGTTTGCTCTTTGATTTTCAAATATTTACAGATTTTTCTAGACATCTTCCTATTACTGATTTTAAAATTTTATTTTAATAAGAAAACCTATTTGTATGATTTGCATTATTTTAAATTCATTAAGGTTTGTTTTTTGTCACAATATATGATCTACCTTGGTGATTGAAAAGAATGGATATTCTGATCATTGGATGGGATGATCTATAAATGTCAATTAGGTCAAATTGGTTAATAGTATTATTTAATTATTTTATATCTTTGCTGATTTTTTATACATTCATTCTAATAATCACTGAGATAGAAGTGCTGATGTCCCCCTGTATAATTATGAATTAGTTTATTTGTATTTTCATTTCCATTCATTTTATTACATGTATTTTAAAGTTCTTTTATTAAATTAATACATATTTATGATTGCACTATTTTTCCTGGAGGATTGACCTTTTTGTCATTATATAATAATACTTTTATATTTAACAATTTCTTTTGTTTACTTTGTCTGATATTAATTGAGTCTTTCCATGTTTATTTTAATCCATATTTTCTTGCTATACATTCCTCCTTCTTTTTACTGGTTACTCACCTAAAGTTTTATGCTTAAAATGGATTTTTTACAGACAGAAGATAGTTTAGTTTTATTTTAAATCCAATCATTCAGTCTCTGCCTTTTAATTAGTGTGTCTGAAAGATTCACATATGATAAAATAATTGTTAACACTGGATTTCACTTGATCATTTTATCATCTGTTTTCTGTTCATCCCTCCTAATTGTTCTTTCTCTCTTTTCTCTTTTTTTCCTTCTTTTAAATTATTTAAATATTTTTGCATTCCATTTAAATTTAACTATTATTACCTTTTTAGCTATATCTCCTTGTATTATTTCTGTTGTAATGACTCTATGGATTAGAAAATGCTTACCTAATCTATCACTGTCTACACATAGTTAATAATTTATAACTCTGAGTGAAATAGGAAAGCTCATATCCAGACAGGCCCCTTTACCCCTCTGCTTTATGTTATAGTAGTCACCTCACTGCATCTGCACATATTAATACCCCACCAAATAGTATTACAACTGTTTTTCTCAAGAGTCACATATATTAATACTTTTAAAACTTAAAAGGAGAAAATAATTTGTCATGTTTTAGCAGATAGTTACATTTCTGTTGTTCTTTCTTCATTTGCAAAGTTCCACACTTTGCAAAGTTCATCCAGCATAAAGGAAATTTCCTTTCAGCCTGAAGAAGTCCTCTAATCTTTCTTGTAAAGCAACTGTGCTATCATTAAATTTCTTATTTTTTCTTTATCTACAGTGTCTTTACCTTGATGTCATTTTCCAAGGATATTTTTGGTACATATGGAATTCAGGTTTGACACTTCTTTTCATTCATCACTTTAAAGGTGCTGTTTCACTCTGGGTACAAAATTTTTTATTAGAAATATTTAGTTATTTGAACTGTTGTTCCAATATATTACATGTGTCATTTTTCTTTCTTTTTTTGTTTTTTTTTTTTGCTCCTTGAAATATTTTATTCTTTTATCTTTGATTTGTCACATGTATATAGTATGTGTGAGAGTGGTTTTCTTGAGTTTATCCTGTTTGGTGTTCACTAATCTTCTTTAATCTGTAAATTTATACCTTTCACTTAATTTGGGAAGTTATTTACAATTATTTTAAAAATATTATTCTGCATCAATCTCTGTCTCTTCTCCTTCTGAAACTCTAACGACAAAAGTATTCCATATTTTGGTAGTATCTCAGAGGGCACTGACACTCTATTCATGTGGGGTTTTTTCTTTTATTTTCCCCCTCGTTGTTCTTCAGCTTGGATTATTTCTATTGACACATCATGAAGTTCACTGACTCTTTTTTGTTATTGCCATTCTGCCATTAAGCCCATTCAGTGTAAATTTTTATTTCAGATATTGTGTTTTCTTGTTGTAAAGTTTCCATTTGGTTTCCTTTTTCAGTTTCTATTTCCTGTAGAAATGTATCTTTTCATTCATTTCAAGAGTTTTTACTTTTACCTCACAAAGCTGCTGTAAAGTTTATGTCTGATGATTCCAGCACCTGGTACATATTGTAGTTAACATTTGTTCATTTAAGGAGAGGCCCAAAACAGGCATTTTTAATAAGCACCTCAGTGACTCTGATGCAAGTGAATTACAACATCTGAAGGAAGTAGATATTTAAAATGGTGAGGAACTCCACTTACCACATTTTAATTGAAATACCCATTCTTATGGTAAAAGACGTTGATAAGGACATAGTCTTCCCTAAAAAGAACAGAATTATCCTACCTTACAATGTCCATTGCTTGATAAAACACTGCTATGATCATTTTCACATACTTGTCTATTTGAGATTCTGGTGTCTTATTCCAGCATGTGTGTGCACAACCTCCCCCACCCCTACTAATTTAAGAGGTGTCAATATTTTTTGTTTTATAGAATACCTCTGATACTAAAATATTCTAATATAAGGAAATGCCAGTCAAAAAGAAGAAAGAGTTCTGCATAAGTAGAAGCATAAAGCCGATTTGAGAAGATACATTTAGATTGTTGAGTGCACAAAGGACCAATTTTAATCCAATACATATCTTCTCTAGAAAAACATTGATATAAATAATATTGAAGAAAGAAATGCTAAGAGATCCATTAAAATTCTAAGGAAAAAAACAAGGAAAAATATGATTTTCTTTTATTCCCTGGATATGAAAATTCCAGTTTGAGCTGTTCACCTCGTATAAAACTATTATTGAAAACTAAGTAAGGGAGAAAATTAAGTAAGGGAGAAAATGCACAGAAAATCACAATTTTCCCTTACAAAATTATAACATATAGAAACAAGGTCTGCTATCAATTTCTTCATTCATGTGAAAAATGCAAGTTCATTCCCTATTTTCCATGTTAAAAACAATAAAATGTTAATGACCTTTAATTTTTCCAGCTTCAAGTTTGTAGAGGTATAGATATGGTTCAATATAACTGAGAACCCATGATTCATTTCCTCTTCCTGAAAAACTTCTTGTACCAGATATTTTCCATTTTCCATCTTCCTCAAGCCAATAATGCCCATGAAAAATTATTCTATGACAAAGACCAATAATTCTCCAGAAAGAAATAGTATAGAGTACCATTATTTTGTCATAATAAAAGCAGTCATTCTGTTTAGTCAGTCAACAAATATTTATTTAGTATCTACTTTATGTGAGCAATGTGTTAAAATCCAAGAGGACAGTAGTAAAGATAACAAGTCATTAACTTGGCGTTATTTTTTAACACCTCAATTCCTTCCACATTCTTTGAGTGTATACCACTTCTCACAAGGAACTGTGCTATGTATGTGTGTGTGAGTGTGTGTATACACAGATTTCAATTCATATTTATTTTTATCTGAAAAGAATACAGAGAGCAGGCTGGGCGCAGTGGCTCATTGCCTATAATCCTAGCAATCTGGGAGGCTGAAACGGGAGGATCGCTTGACTTCAGGAGTTCAAGACCAGCCTGAGCAAGAGCAAGACCCCATCTGTACTAAAAATATAAAAAACAAAAATAGAGAGGTGTGGTGGTGTATGCTTGTAGTACCAGTTACTTAGGAGGCTGAGGCAGGAGGATTGCTTGATCCCAGGAGTTTGAGGTTGCTGTGAGCTAATCTGATGCCATGGCACTCTAGACAGAGGGTGATAGAGTGAGTCTTAAAAAAAAAAAAAAAGAAAAAGAAAAAAAAAGAAGAGAGAGCTTAAGCTGACAGATAAAATATGAAGTAATTCAATTTAATTTCTACAGTAATCCTCTATAAATTTATGGTTATTATTTGTTAGCTTCTTATAAATATATGAATAGAAATTAATATCTATGACCACATATGGAAAACATATATTATAACCATATATTACTGTGATTAATCTACTATCCAAATATTTTTCCTTTTAAATTATATTTTTACTAAAATGTGAATTACTATTCTTGAACAAACATTTCTATTATATACCTTGTCATTCTGTGTAAGACTAGAAAACACCTACTGTACTTTACTGGCTTTACTGACTACCTAAAGCATCATGACAAGCATTCGTACTGCTGTTCTTGAAGGACATCTTTCTAGAAGTCTTATGAAGACACTGTATCTCTGAACTACCTGTCCTGAGGTTAGAGAAGGAGAAGAATTTATTTGTAAGTTTTTGTATACTGGTAGTCAAAGTTTGCCCGGAAGGGCTGTAATTATTCTGAGTTTCTGAATTGTATCACTAGGCTCCCCAAACAGCTGCTGTGGAAGCCGATACCCACTACAGCAGTGATGGCATCCTCTCCCCCGCACAGGTCAGTGAACTCCCCATTTGCCTCGCTGTCACTTACAGACTTCTGGGTCTGGCCTGTTATCCATGACCATGAGCACTACCTGCTGTTCTCGTGTCTCAGCAGCATCTCAGAAGCCCCAAGCTCAAGGTGGCAAGCAAGTGAAGAAGGCATAAGGATAGAGGGTGAAACAGCAACAACCACCTAATTTAATATATGGTTGAAGAGCAAGCTCTTGCTAGGAGTATTGTAGCCTGAAAGCAATTAAGTTTGCAAATCCAAAGTGGTGAGTGAACTGAATCCAGTGCGGTATGACAGAATAGGATGTAGATATATAATATACAATGAAAATGTAGGCACCATTGAACTAAAAACAAACTTGAATGCAAAGGAGAAATAATGTGGTAAGTAAGATAAATTTGCTGAAAGCCTCACTCAAAATGAAAGGCAAAGAATGTCTTTTATAGCTGTCCAACCAAATAATACGAGCATAAGCATATATCATAGTGTAAATTTAAATTTAAATGCTAAGCAAAGTTATATCATTTTCTAAGTTTGAATGGTAAAGAAGACAGATGGAAGAGAGGAAATAATTATTCATGTCAATAAAAATGAATTTATTTAACTCTTTTAAAAGTAATGTGGTGATATGGCCAAGGTCACAAATGTATTAAGTAGCAGAATCAGAAAGAGAATTCAGGTCTTCTGATACTTAGCAAATGCTAAAGTAGTGATTAGTATAACAGCAGTCCCCAACCATTTTGGCACCAGAGACCATTTTCATGGAAGACAATTTTTCCATGAGACAAGAGTGGGGAGGATGGTTTCAGGATAATTAAAGTGTATTGCATTCATTGTGCACTTTATTTCTATTATTATTACATTGCAATATATAATGAAATAATTATACAACTCACCAAAGGTTGAGGACCCCTACAGTAAAGCACTATTCCAAAACATTTAAGAAGTAGGTGATAGTAGTTGGACAACTTTGAGCTGTAAACAACAGGATACATAAACATGTCCATTCACAAACACATGGGTGTGTGAACTCGCACACACACACACACGTGCAAACACTCACACACACCATATAATGAGTTAGTATTCATTACAAGATAGCATGTATATCTTGTTTGTTTGTTGTTTGTTGTCTTTGTTATTCTTAATGTATTGTAAATTCAGAGATAGTAAAAAGCCTATCTCCCATTTTTGTTTTGTTTTGATTTGATTTAGGCTTTTGACATTCTTTAATATAAATTTCTTCAAATGCTTGGTCTTGAGTTATGAATAAGAACTGCCTTGTGCATGTGAAACCCTAAGAAAAGACTCTTCTATCATAGATAAGATCATATATCTGGTGAATAGCATTGTACGTGAATAAGAGTATATTGCAATACTTAAGATACCAGAAGGATTTATAAAATCACTGCTGATCTTGTGTGTAATGTCTCTCTTCCTCAGACAAACAAACTGGATAAAAAAATAGTTAAATTTAAATTGCAAAATGATTTTGGGGTATAACTCTGGAATGTAAAACAAACCTGCTAAAAGCATGCTATTTGATTTTTTAATCTTGCTTCCAAGCTCTTGTCAATTTATTATTTTTAATTCAGGTTACAGTGAAATTAGAACTCTTATAGTCACTCTTTCTTTCTTTCTTTCTTTCTTTCTTTCTTTCTTTCTTTCTTTCTTTCTTTCTTTCTTTCTTTCTTTCTTTCTTTCGTGTTTTTATTGTTTACTGTAAAGTATGTCTAGTCACTTTATTCTGTAACTTGAAATATTCTTTGAATTCTTTCAGACTGAAATATTAAATAAGGAAACAGTGAACACAGCCAGACTTGTAATCTTACAAATATACTGAAGAGTTAGAGATAAGTGCCTGAAGAATCAAGTGACAAGCCTCCTTTATTTGGCTCTATTTACTCAGGGCCGGCAAAGAGGAGCCTGACAGACTTTCTGCATCTGAGATGTGTCAGTAGGTCGTCAAGCCAAATCCTGGCTTGAAGTTCCCTGGCTATTTGCAATACAGGCTTGTTCCAAGGGTCACAGAGGCTGAGCTTAGCTTTTCATTTGATGCCAGGCTATATCAATAAATTTAAGAAAAGTGCACTGCACCCGGAAACCTTTGTAAGCTGTGTTGCAACAGAAACTACTAGCCTAAATCAGAAGAATGGCTGCATCAACAGCGACCATTTGGTTTGTGGCATAGCTAGATCTCAAGGGTGAGAAACAGCTAGTCTATTAGGGTTGTTTTTCCCTAAAAAACAGAAACCCAGTGCATATTTGTCTTCTGGCTATAGCTCAGTGATTGTCAGAGCCAGAAAAACAATGTTTGACAGGCTGATGGGTGCACTGAAAAAAATAGCAAAATGTGTTAAAGCAGTGTCTAACCTAGTGGCCTGAGGTTCAGATAATGTGGTTGCAATGACAGCCTGAAACCACAGTGATTTTCCAAGGCAACAGCAATGAATCCAAAACTGGCTGCTCCTGCCATTTGGCTGATGTCTGGAACAATTTAGGGTAGGAAAGAGCCAGAGAGTCTTTCAGAAAGATACTGCCAATAAGAGTTGAGGTAAGAGCATCTTCTATTTGCTGTCGTAGAGCAGCCAATTCCAAAGATCACAGATATTAAAGAGTGTCACAGTGGAAACTGTTGATTCTGATTCGCTTGTTAGGGGATAGTTTAGAGAAGTAGAAGAGATGCCTCACCAGATATGAAGATATATATCTTTTAAATAGCTATGCATGCATAATGGCTCAGAGATGCAGCCAGATTTATTCATTTACTTTTTAACTCTGCAAGTAGAAGACCACCAAGGCAGAACTCATTTGTCAATGCCTCTAGAACCGAAAGTTCAAGTCCTGCATGGAGTCTTTGTGGCAATCTAACTTAATCTAGTTTCTATACTTTTGGTGCATTACTTAACTGTGCAAGTTGAAACACGTTTATGAATGAAAGATAAGCACTTGTGGACACAGAATACAGTTATGCTGGTTGAAGATCATGGAGGGGGCTAGATTGCCTTTACAGGATGATTTCTTTCTCCCTTTCAGACCCAGGATTGTTTAGAACTCCCATCAGTGAATGCTGCCACCACCTCTAGAGATATATGCATAGTCCTGCACCAAGTGTGTGCTGATGCTTGATGGTGAAATTGCTTCTGGCTGACTGTATAACTTAAACGCATGTACCCAGTACCAAATGAAATTCAGGATTAATCAGCTGACATTATAAACAATGGTTGCAGTTTAACAAAAATGATTAGAACCCATATTAGAGCTCCACACAATTACCATGAATCATAGTTGACCCTCATAATATAGTGTCTACACACCAGCATAGAGCAGAAATTGAAATATAGACTTTGATATACAAGAAATAATTATTTTAATAATCTCTCTGCCACTTCCTACATGGCTTTAGGCAATAGTAACATCTTGCAACACCAGAGAACTCATGTATAAAAAGAAAACAAAATGGAAATCACACTTAATTCAGGGAGATTTTATGAGGATTAAGGAAGATAATGCCAAAGTGATTCACATAGTGCTTAATATCACAAGTGCCTGAGAAATGTTAGTTATAATGATCATGATCATTATATTGCTATTTTTAATAAGAATTTTTTTCCTAGAAATTTATTTCAAATATGTAACTCTGTTATGGGGCTGGCTCCACAATCAATATTTGTTACAATGGGCAAGATTATTACACTAAGAATATAATCTGGAATTGGGACAGAAAAACAGATCAAATCACAAGGCAGCTGAGTAGAGCTTGCTTCCAGCACAGTGGAAACAAGAATGCCTTGGGTATATGCATGATATCAGGATTTATGAAGAAAGCACTGAAAAATGAAAGTAATGAATAAAGAAAGAGGACAAAACAAATTCATCCACTAGGTTGTTCATAGGTTATACATCATTGAGTCCTCTCACAGGAGTTAAAGGCACCAAATAAATAAATCCAACACAAAGAAGTCAACCACCTCATAACCTAGAGCATCTCATTCTGTCATCTGTTCATTATAAAATTCTACAATAGTAATCTTTCTCAGAAGTAAATTGCTCAGTTAGTTCTTATTATCTTTACAGAAAATGCAAGAACATTTTGTACGTCACTTTCAAATCCTCTAATTGAACTTGGGATTTCTCTCTCTCAGCCGATAGTCCTATGAGCCTCAGTTTCCCCTTTGTTTAAAGTAAAGAAATAATTTACAGCCTATGCTGCTATTATTGAGAGGCTCAGATGGGATCAGATCAATGACAATACTTCGTTAATTGTGAAACATTGCTGAAGTGTCAGTTCTAGGGAATCAATGGCCATCAACATACTGCCTTCTTCTAGAGTACAAAGTTTAGTGCTACAGTAAAATCACTACAGATCTTAGCAACTGACAGATCTGGGCACAAATTTGGACTCTAATGTTTACTGATTTGTGTGACCTCAGATATGGAATCATAATTATATAACATTTAAAGAGATATCAATTACATATATAGATGTAATTATCATATATATGTAAAATATGTAATATATATCAAATGAATACATATATATATGGAGAGAGATAGAGCCTCTAATTCATTCAATTAGAGACTTTTTTTCTTAGCCAAAAAGAGTTATATGAAAGAAATCAAATATATATGAGATCTGCTCAGAAAGTACCCAGCCATGTAATATGCAAAATACAAAAATTTATTGAAGAAGCTATAAGATACAAGAAACATTGTACATAGGACAATGATGCCTCAATCCCCTTCACAATAGGCACCTTAGTACCTGACATAGTTCTCTCAGAGTCTCTTAACCTAACTTATACTCATTCAACATTCTCAGGTGTTCTGCTTGTTGCAGGCTTTCCAGACGTGGGTCACTTTCAACATATTCTAGACCATCTTTGAAGCATTTGTGCCACACTTTTATTTGTGCTGAATTCATTGCATTGTCCCTGGAAGCCTTCCGAATCATCCGAATAATTTCTACAGAGGAATGTTCAAGTGTACCACAAAATTTGATTCAGATTTGTTGCTGTACTGACTCAGTCATTTTGAATGGGAAGGCCACACAGCACACATGCTCACTCAATAGCTTCTAGCACCCCACTGACTAGTAAAGTGAAATCATCATTGTTCGCACATGCACATTACAGTCCACTCTCTTTGGATGCTGGGTTATATCTTGTTAAGCAATATTAACAATGGCTGGATACTTTCTGACAGGCTTCGTGTGTGTGTGTGTGCGTGTGTGTGTGTGTGTGTGTGTGTGTGTGTGCATGTTGGTGGCAGGGATGACAGGAATTTAAATAACTAGTAATCAGAGGAGTTGTTATGGGTGTTTTTGAGCTGTCTCAGCAGGTAGTATACATTTACAAAATTATGGATTTGATTGAAAGGATTTTACTGAAAACACCAAGAAGAAAAGAGAAAATGTGGTTTTGGTTATTTTGGAAAGGTAGTCTTATGACTAGCCTCTCTAGCCTCTCTAGCCACAAATAGAGACACTTTCCAATTAAAAAGCTAAGAGGTTTCCCTAGCAAGGATAAAGTGACCCTTATTTCTTTGCTGAGGTGGAATAGATGTCTACTTTCCAATAATGAGAGTGAGGAAAACCTGCACATGATGATAACAGTTCATGGAAAGCTCATACTGGTCAGGTGACTATGGCTGAGCTCTCTCCCCAACACACATCTTATAAGTCTCTAATAGGTTTTGACCTTGTAGCCACGTAGCTAAAGATTTCAAGTTATTTCAAAATTTTCAGAACATCTTTGGCCCCTCTTGAAATGACCAAACTAAGAAAAAATATTGAAGAATGAAAGCCATAACACTGGATAGATAATGAAGGCCATGGATCTTACAGTGTATAATATCTTGCCCAAATATGTTAGAGAAAAAGGAGCAGCACAACTGCAAAAGCAGCGGTAAAAGTGGTCTATGTAGTTAGGAAGAGGAAGCCAAACTCTTATATATATACTCCAACTCTAAGCAAAATGCATACATGTGTTAGAGGTAACGATGTGGATTGGCATGATATTCAGGAAGGTAGACAATACAGATTTAGGATAGAAAAGACACGATGAAAAAAATAAAATCAACAAGCACTAAGAAAGTACTGACTTAATCTCTCTAGTTATAAAGAAATGGCTAATTATAAAATAAATTTACTCAGATTAAAATACTAGAGTTTGAGGCAAAGGCACAGAGGTTAACTAAAGAAGGAACACAAGGATGTCCTTGTGGCATCAGGACAACTAATCGCGTGTGAGGTACTCTCATTGAAAGTTCAGTTACATATCAACCAGTGCCTTTAAATGTCATGGCTTACACCCAAATAATGTGTTCTGTTCACAGAAAATTTCCATGTGCCTTTATAAAAAGAGCAATAGAGGATAACAGTGGTATCTCTGGGGAAATACAGCAAGGGGCAGTGGGAAGCAAAAACTTAACATCATCTCAAGGAGAAAATTTGGGCACCTATTCCGGAGCATCATTGGGCGGTCTTTCCCTTGGACAACAGTTTTGTAACAAAATCTAAGTGAAGGAATTAAGCTACGAATTCTGGTGCTTTAATGCAACCTTGCTAATCTTGGTATTCTGATCACATGAGGATTGTACTATGTCTTAGAGGTTGAAAGGAATGCCTTTGGATACTATCTTTGCCTTTTTAACAGTGTTCTTAGTTTGCTCTGCTGTACATGTTTGTAAACTCTTTGGGTGAGGATGGAAAAGCTTCCCAAGACTTCTTAAATTTGTAGTGAAGGTGAATTTTAAAAATAAAAATGTGCATATCTAAAAAAAAAAAAAAGTCCAACCCTCAAGATTATGCTTTTTGGCCGTGTACTGCATCAATTTACAGTTGACCCTTGACCAATGCAGAGTGTAGGGGTGCTGACCCTCACCCCCACTGTTGAAAATCTGCATATGACTTTTGACTCCCTCAAAATTTAACTTCTAACAGCCTATGACTGACTGACACCTTACTTATAACATAGGTAAGGCTTAACACATATTTTGTCTGTTTTGTGTATTATATGCTATATTCTTACAACAAAGTGAACTAGAGAAAAGTAAATGTTACCAAGAAAATCATAAGGAAAAGAAAATACATTTATAGTACTGTATTTATCAATACAGTTAGTTTACATGGTCTGTTTACATGGTCTATCTGAAATGGCAGGGAACCACAGCTGCAGACCTCAATATAAGGTACATATCAAACAATTCAACTTTTTCTTGTAATGTCATGGCTTTTCTCTGCTTTTTGGGAGCACTTCCAGAGTCACTAGTAGCTGTTTATATTATATAGGTCCCATTATATTATTCAAGGTTTACAGTATTGCACTGTTTAATTTCATCATGTTTATGATGAAAAATATGTAAGAACCTTGAGAGATCACTTTGTATTATGATAGGCAATCCACTGGAGAGATGAACAACTCATGCAGAGATGATTAGTGTCACACGTCGTTTTAAGTGGATACTCACAAAACTTGAGCTCACTGCAATAGCATTAGGAAGTGGCTACAAAATGTTTACAGTCATAGAGTATATATTATAGCTAATTTTATGCGGTTGTGATTTAATACTGCATCTTTACATTTGTTTACATTTCTTTTGACTGTGAATGGGGTTCTAGGCAATGTCTGTAAATGTCCGCCTGTAACTTTTGATACATTTTACATTTTTATAATAGATTTGTGTATATTTATGGTAGTAAAAGATAAAATAGACTAGTATCTACATAGGTTTATGTATTCATGACATGTCTAACTTTTTCTTAATATTTTTGACATTTTTACACTACGTAGTTTATTTGTGGTATTGTCAAATTGTCATAAATCTCCAAAAACTTTTCCTGTATATTTACTGAAAAAATCTGCATATAAGTGGATTACGCAGTTCAAAACTGTATTGTTCAAGGGTCAACTATAAATTTTTTGTAAGTTTCATGATCGTATTTACTAGATTAACTTTTATGCTACACTAGCCAAACTGCCTTTTATTATTATTCAAAATATTTCCACTTATGTGCACATATGGTAGTAACATTCATAGGGTGTTGAGCAGGTGGGAGGGTGGAAGAGGGGATGGGTATATTCACACCTAGTGAGTGCGGTGCACACTGACTGGGGGATGGACATGCTTGAAGCTCTGACTCTGGTGGGGCAAAGTCAATATTTGTAACCTAAACATTTGTACTCCCATAATATTCTAAAATAAAAAGAAATATATTTTCAAAGGCTACAACATAAATAACACATCCAATAAATTCAACAATGTATTTTAAACAATTCAACATGTTTTAAAACATGAAAAACACAAATGATTATCAAGTTTTGTCCTTAAAAATAAACTTAAACAGTTAAATATACTTTGTAAGAAAATAATGAAGTCTTTTTTCTTGGATTCAGAAATATGTTAGTAGTCAATGGTAGCTGTTTCTATCTTTAGCTCTTCTTGTGTAAAGAACGGGAAGGGAGGGCCATGCAGACATGGTGGCTCACACCTGTAATCTTGGCAATCTGGGAGACCAGGCGGGAGGAGCATCACTTGAGGTGAGAGGAGCCTGAGAAAGGGTGAGACCCAGTCTCCACTAAAAATAGAAAAAATTAGCCATGGTGGTAGCCAATGCCTGGAGTCCTAGCTACTTGAGAAGTTGAGGTAAGAGGATGGCTTGAGCCCAGGAGTTGGAGGTTACAGTGAGCTATGATGATATCATTGCATTCTAGCCCAGGTGACAGATCAAGACTCTGCCTAACTGTCTCAATAAAACAAGAAAGGATTGCCATTATGTTGAGAAATTAAGCAGGCAGTTGTAAATAAAAGGGCTATAGGGGTGATGGGACCAAGCCCTTGCCTGATTTGGCACCATTTCATAAAAGTAGAGAGATGTCAATATTATGGGCAGACACTTATCACTGTAAACATCAGTTGCCTCAGGCTTAAAAGTAAAAATATATTGCTATATCTCATGGTGTCCCCAAACTCACTAACACTGGGCAAAATAATGACACTAGTGAGACAATGGGAACAGAAAAAGTGCCTCTGGTTGTATTTTCAATTTACTATTCTCCAAACACTTCATTATAACTTGGCGGGCATTTAAGTTCAAAGGAAACACATTCTGAACAAAATGAATATATGATGAGGGAACTGCTATATGCCTAGAAAATTTATCTAAGCTTTAATTTTAAGCAAAATTAATAAATTAGTGACTTTGGCATTTGGTGTTCCAGTGGGAAGAGAAAATTAGCACAAGAAACAGATACAGAGGAAAAATTCTACATGATGAAAACATTTTGAAGGAAATTGAAAGAGGCAAGCTTTGAAATTATAACTTTGATTTAACATTGTCTTAAACTTATCCTTCACTTTATTTGAATTCATCTATCACCTAAAATGTGCTCTAAGAAATCAAAAGTTCAATAATTAATAATTGAGTAATAATACAGAATTAATTACAGTTGTGATACTGAATATTCAAATAAAAATGCTCTCAATGTTTATCTTTATGTATTTATTTGATATTTTTGACTAGCAGTTTACACGTCAATTATTTTAAGTAGGGAAGAAAATTAAGTAATTCGTGAATTAAAGTAAAATTTGTGAGTGCATTATAACCTAAATTATTTGATGATTTCAATAAATTCATGTCAATAGAAAACATCTTTTATAAGAAGATATATTAATAATAAATTTTAAAACTTAAGTTTCAATATCTCATTGGTATATTTCTATATGTCCCTGGTAATTATGGATTTATTAAAAGCAGAACATTTGACTTAAAGTAAATAATTTGTCTTGACAAAGGAACTTAGTCAGGTTGCTAATTAATACTATCTCTGCTTTGTATTGAAAAGACACTAGATTAGAAGTAGAGAAACCTTGATATTATTTTAATTCTGTTGCCAAGTTGTTGTGAATGATCAGAGCAAGTTGCTGAAGGTTTTAAAATAAAATGAGAATTATCTAGGCTGAGCGGATCCAAAGAAATCAGAATATGAAATGTCATACAAGGATCAAAATTGTGTCATGTCCAAATTAGAGATTGATTCCAGTTGATATTAGTTACACATTATTGCTATGGGAACACTACTTAATACTAATTTTGATCAAATAAGAGCACTGAAAGGCATGTAATATGGATTATACATTAGGAGTTTGTTGAGCAAGATTTGCATATTGATGATATGTTAGACAACTTATTTTTTTGATAAAATTTATTTGAAAAGTGGATGTCCTAAATGCAGTCTTTCCATGTATACTTGTTATTTATATGCTACGTAATAGGCATAATCCTGAGCTCCTGAGAGATGCAGAATCCTTAGACATTAAAAATACCAAAATTTATTTGAATTCTTCAATGAAATGAAGTGTTAGTATTCGAAAATAAAACAAGTCATGATGAAGTACAAATTTATTTTGTTATATCAAATATAGTGAATTCTATATTGTAGCATTGTTGTTGTGTTATTGGAAAAGAATAAAAAATTGGGAAATAAATCATCTTTTTGGCATTGCCCTTTTATCTTTATCATGTTTCAAGTACCTCATTGCAGGCAACACTAAATTTTGAGGGCCTACTGTGTGTCAAGCCTGTGTAAAGAAATGAGAATATTATTAAAAAGTGGGCAAAGGACTTGAACAGAAACTTTTCTAAAGAAGACAGAAGAATGGCCAACAAACATATGAAAAAATGCTCAACATCTCTAATCATCAGGGAAATGCAAATCAAAACTACAATGAGATATCACTTAACTCCAGTGAGAATGGCCTTTATCAAAAAGTCTCCAAATAACAAATGCTGGCATGGATGCGGAGAGAGAGGAACAGTCCTACACTGCTGGTGGGACTGCAAACTAGTTCAACCTCTGTGGAAAGCAATATGGAGATACCTTAAAGCGATACAAGTGAATCTACCATTTGATCCAGCAATCCCATTGCTGGGCATCTACCCAAAAGCTCCAATGACAGTCTACAAAAAAGACACCTGCACTCGAATGTTTATAGCAGCACAATTCATAATTGCAAGGCTGTGGAAAGTGCCCATCAATCCAAGAATGGATTAATAAAATGTGGTATATGTATACCATGGAGTACTATTCAGCTCTAAGAAACAATGGTGATATAGCACATCTTATATTTTCCTGGTTAGAGCTGGAACCCATACTACTAAGTGAAGTATCCCAAGAATGGAAAAACATGCACCACATATATTCACCAGCAAACTGATATTAGCTGAGTAGCACCTAAGTGGACACATAGGTACTACAGTAATAGGGTATTGGGCAGAGGGGAGGGGGAGGGGGGCGGGTATATATATATACATAATGAGTGAGATGTGCACCATCTGGGGGATGGTCATACTGGAAACTCAGACTTGTGGGGGGAGGGAGGAAAAGGGCATTTATCGAAACCTTAAAATCTGTACCCCCATAATATGCCGAAATATGCCGAAATAAAAAAATTTAAAAAATTAAAAAAAAAATAGAAATGAGAATATAATGGTGAGAACCAAGACACAAGACCTCTATGATACCCATAAATTATAGGAAAATATATTAATCATAAATAAATATAAAATTATAACTGTTATAGAAAAGAAGTATATGCTATTCTGGGAAAACATAACCTCATGCTAACCTTTCAGTTATATAAGTAATAATTACTATTACATTTTGCAGATAAAAAGGCAAATGTACTTAACTTCTATAATGTAATTATCAAAAATGAGAAATCTTTAATCGAGACTAAAACAGAAGGTTTATTTAACATCAAAGCTAGAGCTCATAAGCAGTAACCCAAAGTGGCTTTAAGATTTTTGACAGCTATGAAAAATGATACTGTATATGTTTATCCAGTTTAGGTCAGGTGCAGATGTGAATGAAAGGCATGTACCTAAGAACAGTTTGAGATAAGGGTATGAATCTCAAACAATAAAATGTTAACAAATTTTAACTTATCAGTGAAATATATATTTTCAGTTCTTAGATGGGATTATACTTAGCTATACAAATAAGTTACTCTGTGAAATTTCTTCTAATAAATCAAGTGAAGGTATTTGGACTATTCCAGAATGCCACCAATAGTAAACACTAATTTGTGTTTATCATTTTAGTTAAGGTATGTAGCTATCAAATTGTCAGTCTATGTTCAGATCTTTGATGTAATGCTATCACAATGACATCTAAGGCTATTAAAAATACATTTTTTCTATTTTCTGATACTATATCACAAAAATATAATTGGATGCTTTCTCTCAGCTAATTTGCAAGGAATGCATGACAAGATGTAGGTTAAGACCATGTACCATGCATGAAATTCACTATTGGAGAGGTGTGATTTCAGAACAATTTACAACAAAAGTCCAAAAAGGCAATGCTCAGAATTGCTAGGATTGATTTGCAAATCTAGCTCTTTCTCATATATGCAACTCAAAATAGCATATCCAGCACAAGAAGAAGCAGGGATTTAGTTGTTTAACGAAAGTTAACAATTCTCCTGAGCAACATCAGCTAGGCCTGCTTGGCTTGCACATATGAGGATACTGACAAAAACATAGTGTAATAGTAAATACAAAGGCATCCATGTTGTCTTATCTATATTAAACTACAAAAAATTCCACTTTGTATCTATAAAGTGGAAATAAAAGTGATTTTATTTATCTTCTAAAGTGATTTTATAAGGCAAAATTAAGGCAAAGAAAACTAATATTATGCTCTAGAATGGCCTGCATTATAATTGTTCTTTTAAATCAGGCTCAAGAGGACTTCATTTCTTGATATCTTCATGTGTAAGAATGATTAAATATCTTCATTAAGCCCAAATAATCATGTAACTAGATATATTTTTTCACGGAGCAAGAGTTTTTAAAAAATAATTGAATATTTCAACTGACAAGTAAAAATTGTATGTATTTGTTGTGCATCATAAAAAGATGTTGAATTCTGTCAAACTTTTTTCTACATCTATTGAGAAAATATGATTTTTGTTCTTCATTATGTTAATATGGTGTATCACATTTATTGATTTGCATGTGTCTTAATAGAACCATTTTTGCATCCCAAGAGTATATCCAACTTAATCATGGTGAATTTTCTTTTAAATATGTTGTTGAATTCAGTTTTCCAGTATTTTGTGGAGGATTTTTTGCATCTATGTTCCTAAGATATATTTTCTTTTCTTGTACCATCCTCATTTGGCTTTGGTATCAGGGCAATGCTAGCCTCATAAAATGAGTTTGGAAGTACCCCTTCTTCAATTTTTGGGAAGAATTAGAGAACGACTAACACTATTACTTCTTCTACATGTTTGCAGAATTTGGTGAAGCCATCAGGTTTTGGTCTTTTATTTGATGGGAGATTTTTATGTTACTGACTCAATCTTATTACTCATTATTGCTCTGTTCAGATTTTCTATTTCTTTATGATTCAATATTGGTTGATTGTATGTGTCTAGAAATATAACCATTTCTTCCAGGTATATAAATTTTTGCTTTCACATAATTATGCATAGTGATCTCTTATTATTTTTTTAATTTTAAGAGATAGATTCATACTCTGTCACTCAGGCTGTAGTGCAGTGGTACAATCACAGTCACAATTCACTACAACCTTGAATTCCTGGGCTCAAGCTATCCTCCAAACTCAGCATCCTGAGTAAATAGGACTAGAGGAGCATGCCACTGCACCAAGATATTTTTCTTTTATTAATTTTTATTTTTGGAGAAATTAGGTCTCACTATATTGCCCATTCTGGAAGTCATTTTTTATTATTAATCTATCTAAAAGTTTCTCCATTTTGTTTATACTTTCAAAAAAACCTCAGTTTCACTGATCGTTTTATTGTTTTTCTAGTCTCTATTTCCTTTCTTTTTGCTTTGATCTTTATTTTTTTTCTTTCCTTACACTAAATTAGGGCTTAGTTTGTTCCTCTTTTTCTAGTTCCTTGAGGTATAATTAATGTTAGACTCTGTATTTGATATCTTCTTTTTTGATTCAGGCATTTATTGCTATAATGTTCTCATTTAGAACTGCTTTTGCTGTATCCCATAAGGCTCTACCCTCGTGGATGCCAATTACAGTTAATGCCAATTATAAAAAAAACTTAAAGCTGCAAGTTTAATCTCTTGTTCTCTTGCCCTCTCTTGCTTTCCTACCTTCTGCCAAGGAATGGCATAGCAAGAAGACCCTTACCCATTGCTGACACCTTGATATTGGACCTACAGCCTCCAGAACTGTGAAAGATAAATTCCTTTTCTTTATAAATTACCCAGTCTATGGTATTCTATTGTAGCAACACAAAATAGACTAAGATTTTTAGGTCCACTTGGACAAAAGTATAGTTTAAGTTCAATGTTTCCTTATTAATTTTCTGATTTATTATCTGTCGATTGTTGAAAATGGGGTATTAAAGTCCCCTACTATCTTATTACAGACTCTCTTTCTCTTTAGATGTATTGATATTTGTTTTGGATGTGTAGGCACTCTAATGTTGAGTGCATATATATTTATAATTGTTATATCCTCTTGAAGAATTCACCCACCCCTTAATCATTAATTATATTATAATCTTCTTTGTCTCTTTTTATACTTTTTGACTTAACATCTATTTTATTTGTTATAAGTGTAGAGACTCTTGCTTTCTTTTGGTTTCCATTTGCTTGAAATACCTTTTGCCATCTTTTCACTTTCACTCTGTGTGTCCTCAAAGGTGGAGTCTCTTATAGGCAGGATATAGTTGAGTCTTGTCTTTTATCTGTTCAGCCACTCTATGTCTTTTGATTGGAGAATTTAATCCATTTACATTCCAGGTAAGTATTTAAGGATTTATTACTGTTATTTTGATAACTGTTTTCCAGGTGTTTTATAGATCCTTTGTTCTTTTCTACCTGTCTTGCTGGTCCAGTTTTGTGGATAGTCTGGAACCCAGGGTAACTGGGGCCAGCCTGGCCCAGGGCTAGGCCTGCAGACCAAGTCTGTGGGAGATGACTTGATACTGATGTGGTTCCAGAATCCAGGGCTGCTGGGGCTATCCCAAAAATACAGCCAGTCTGGAGTCACAGAAATCAGGGCCTAGGTATTGTGGCAGCCCCAGATATCCAGTCCACCAAATAGCCCTGGAGTCCAGAGTTGTAAGAGTGTACTCAGTTCTCAGTTTTAGAAGAATGGGTCTGGTGTTGGGGTCCACGGCTCATTTCATTCTCTTTTATCAAAGTAGAGGATATCTCTCTTCATGATGTGCTAACAGGGTTTGAGTCAGAGGTAACATATGTAACATAAAACTCTTCTTTCTATCCTCTATAATATGTATTTTCTTATTTTTGTGATACTCCCAAATCTCTCATCTGGGTTCCTTCGCTCTTGTGAAGGTATTTTTATGCATGGATAATTGCTAAAATTAACATTTCCTTGGGGGCACAAGCACTAGGGAGTCCTATTCCACCATCTTGCTTGGGTCTCCCCAGCACTAACATAGTTATTTTATAAAAATACTCTAGACATTTCTCCACTAACTATAAAATCAAATAAAGTGGAAAGGTTTTAGAAAGAGTGATTATTTTTCCCTCTTTATTATTGGCTTTTTCTGTTTGCCTTGGCCATATGACACTACATATGCTTAGAGAAATGTCTAAGAAACTTTCAACTAATGTTAACAATGTTATTTCTGATGGTGTAATTTTGGATATATTGTAATATGTCTTACACTTTATAGTCCCAATATTTACTAAAAATTATTTTAAAACAAAATAAAGACTTTTTAAAGAGGAAAGAAAAAAAGGTAGCATAGAACCTAAAAATGATTCATTGGAAAAACACAGAATATATTTGAAGATAATGCATGTAAAAATGAAGTCCTTGAATAAACTGAAGAAAAGTTTGTGTGCTAAAGAGTTCAAACATTGTCACTTAAATAAAGAGAAAATATCAGATGGTTTTGCATAGAGTAATAGAGTAAGGTATATTCTTTGAGAGATTTCATATGCCAAGCATGGTCAGAGAAAAGATTTCAAGTAAAGACACAAGTAAAAAATATTTGAAGCAGAAAGGCAAATTGTAGTTTCCTTTTCAATTGCTATGAAATAAATAATTAAGCCTACAGTGAAAGAAAAATAAGATTTGTGGGTTTTGGTTGTTTTTATTTCCTTTTTTCCTTATATCAACTTCCTGACACACTGCTATAAGGAGAATGCCAAAACATATGGAAAATACGTAGGTAATACTCAGAGTTGACTTAAAATATTTGAGAGTTGTGATTTGCTCCCTTTTCATAGCTCTAGATCAAATAGAATAAAAATGCATTGCAACTGTTGCAATGCACCATACAACATAGGACGAAGAGATGAAATAATAGAAATTGCACTTTTTAGATTAATAATAATAGCACTTCAGAAATTGTATTTTTAGATATTTTAGCTACATTATTAGCCCATCCCAGGATCTTAAAACACAGGTGGTCTAACCCATGGCTGGAAAACTAAGTATCATATTTTACTATATACAATCCATTTGGTGTTTGAAGTTTACATCAGTATATCCACAAAGTATGAACATTTTGAAAAGAAAACTATTCCATTATTTTACCTAACACCAATGCAATGTATGGAAAATTCTCAAAGCTAAACATATTACATAGCTGTTTCATTCTTAAGATCCTTAATTCTGTTCCAGACTACGATTTTACGAGTGTGTTCTACAGCAATATATTCTGGTAAGAGTCACTTATACTCTATTTTCTTTTGCATAACTATAAATTACATCTTCTAGATGACTGCATTCCTACAAAAGGGTGTAGAAAATGACTGAGATTATGTCTAATTTTCCAGGGACAAAAGAGAAATTTTTCCTCATTTTACATTTTCTCCTGAGTTTAATATTCAATTCTAAATTTTCTATTTTTCTTCACCTTGAATAAAAAAACACTTTTCCTGATAAAACAGTAAAGTAGTGTAGGAGTTAAAACAGTATATATTTTATTCTTATTGTTTTTTCTATAATATGTCAATTTCTTCATTTATAAAACAGAAGTGATAAACTAAAATGCAGTTATAAAATCATGACATTAATTATTTAATAATATATTAAAATACTATATAAACATTCAGGGAAAGAATCACTTGTATCATTTTTATCATACCCTTGATAAAACATTGATTTATCTGATTGCTTTAAAGAAGTATAACTGAAACCCTATGTTCTACATCTTATAACCTAATGACCTTTTAAAAGTAGAAAGAATTAAGCTCAAAAGCTACAAACAAATCTTATGCATAGTCCAATAATAAAATCCAAATTATGATAATGAATTCACATCCTAAACTTATTTCATTCACTTTAGAATCCAAAAAATTATAATAAATTGTACTCATGCCTACAATCACAATGGTATACCACTAATTAAGAAAGAGAGCTATACTTGCTTTTTATTTATTCCAATTTTAATGCTTACTTGATGCTTTTTTTCCACATAATTTTTTTTAAATATGAACCATTTATTCAGCTCAGAATACATTAATTGAGTATCTAGAAAGTACAATGTGTAGTAAATGACAGGAAAATATTAGGGTAAAATCACTATGATCTTATCAAAGGAATATAAACAAACAAGTGGACAACTATTTCAACATTTAAAATAACTATAATCTCAATAAGAATCTTCCCCCCCAATAGACTAAAACTCATTTTCTTTCTTAGCAAATAGTTGAGGATTTATAACAACAAATCACTGATGAAGGGTTTCAAAACAATGACAGCAGTAATAAATAGATTCAGTTAAATATTTAAATTTTAAAATTTAACAGCCATATAACTTTAGTAAGAATATAGCTGCAGTTCTCTGTTCTTTGTTTTTTTAATCCTCTCCTATTGCATTTATCACAATTATACATATTCTTAAAAGACCAGTTCAAATGCCAACTACTTCCCTGGAACCTTCCCAATCATTGTCTCACCTCAAAAGAGAGCAAATCTCTATTTTAACTAATCATGTGCATATTCAGTTCCACATCTATGACAAAGATATTATACAATTTATATTTTTAAAATTTGAACTTGAATTGCTATAATTATGTAATGACATTTTTTTTTAAAAGTAGCAAAGTGGCCAATTATTGAATAGCTCCTATCTGCTAAAAGACACTCTGTTTTATTTTTAATTCTTATAACAACTTTTCATAATGAGTGCTAAAATCTTTGGGTAGTCTGTCCAAGGTAATATAAGCTCAACCAGGATTTAGGAACACCCATCTCCAAATCTTATTACACAATATATTTTTTCTTATTCTAAATAAAACAACATAGTCCTTATACACATTCTGGTAGTGATTTAATGTTGTTCTTATAAATTATCTGATTGATATCAAAAGATATTTTCAAGTTTCACTTGAATGCAGTAAAAAACATTTATAGCTCCCTGCAGACTTAATAAAAAATAAATATCAGTATTTTTTCTGGAGAAGCCTGTCCGGCAGTAAAATTTCACTACATTTTTGTGTAACATAGAAATCCTATTAAATAAAGCAGACTGAATATATAAGAAATTGAAATAATGTCCTGAAAACAGAATACATAAGGGATTGAAGTTTGAGCCTGAAAAAAATTTATCAATGAGTAGCAAAAGAAGGAAGAGCAAATTGTACCATCTTCTTACCAAAGGTATCTTTAATAGCTGTTACTTGTAGTCTTCTCATATTTGTCTGTGACTGAATGTTGAATCAGCACTATCAGCTAACTAGAGATGTTTACCTAAATTTATTCTTCGCATGCATGAGCCAGAAGCTCAGGGTAAGAGGCTAAGGTGAGGAGTTAAATGGACCAAGGAGAGTCCAAAACAGACCACAACATTCTTCCTTTCTTCTTGCCCTGAAAAAGTAGATCAACTTGAGCTGGGGATTCAAGGCAAACACTGGAAATAAATGTGAGAACATGACTTATATATTTTAATTCCTGAAAATGATGTGGTTGTAATGTCTAAAAGTAAACAGAGTGTTATGGGATCTACCTAAGATTTCAATGATAGAGTGGGGAATTAGCATCTGATAAAGCATGCTTAAAATAAGTGGCCAGAGAAAAATGAAGTATTTCCCTGTTAATAACTACCCTATTCAGCTTGTTTAGTATCTCTTGATTGGGAAATATGGTGAACTATGAAAGACAACTTATCAGAACAATTTACCCATAAATTTGAAACACTTTTCTTCTACAGATTGACTTTTCATACTGTCAAAAAAGAGAAATGGTTATTTTTGTTTGATACTACCTTAAAATGGTTTATATAAAACATTAAATCTTAATTAAATGTTGCATCATCATATAAGATATAAAGCCTAATTTCTTATAAATAATGATATAAGAACTAGATTTATCTATATTAAAATTTAAATTCCAACTCCCTCACCCTAATCAGAAAACTTTCAAACATATAACAGCTAAGTTAACAGGGCTCTTATATGGGTTTAGGATGTAAAAGGTATGTCTGACTATGAGTGGAGGATGATGAAGAAGCATGTCCAAAAGGTGGCTTAGATAGGACTAAAATAAAATCACCATGAAATAAGGACTAGTCTCCTAATGGGAGAAGTTAATAGTTCAAATCATTAAATCTTCAGGGTGCCCAGAAAACCCATGACCAGGCCAGACCCCAAGGCCCGTGTATCTAGAAAGGAAATCAGACATTTTCAAGACTGGAGGAGCTTTATGTCACTGGTGATAACTATTTATATTTGGTGATGGAATGTCATCAGAGTGATGTGCAAGATTTATTAGAGGCAGGATCCAGTTCTAGGTGAAAAAAGAAACTGCATGGGATGGGGCAAGCTCTAGGCAACAAGCTTAATTTATTAGAACAAATCTCTGCCTGCTGAATAGGAACCAGTATCCCAGGAGGGACAAGTTAGGGCAGAAAATAAGACGTGGGATTAGGAGCAGGGAAAGCAGTCTGCTTATAAGTACCTCGCCCCTATATATGTTTAACTTTTCAATTAAGTATAATATAAAATAAAAATGCAAACGTTACACACTTTGGTTTGATAATGTTACAACAATTAAACACACCTGTGTAATCAGGACCCAAAACAAGAAACAGAATATTAAGGTTCTATATGTCACTTCAATGAATCCTTCCAGCCATTGCTATGTCCCTAGGGTCCTTTTATTTTGACCTCTAAAAGTATATATTTATTTTACCTGATTATTTTTAACTTATATAAATTAAATTATGAAGTATGCATACTATTGCCCCTGGCTTCTCTCTCTCAAGAGTATTTATATTCATCCATAATTTTTTTGTGTAGTTGTAGGTCATTGATTCTCATTTTTTAACAATAGTCCTTTGAGTCAATATACCACAATTTATTTGTCCACTCTTCTCTGAATTGGTCCCTAGGTAATTTCTAGTTTGAAGCAATTATGAATAGCTGTGTTATAAACATTCTACCTGCTGTCATTTGTTAAACATATATACCTATTTTGGGGGGTTTTCCTAAGTATATAATTGCTGCATCATCATGTGATATGCAATTTAGCTTTAGTAAATCCTGATTAACTACTTTCCCAATGCATTGCAATAATTTATATACCCATAGCAATGTAGGAAAATTTTATTGAATACATGACTCCATCACACTTGATATTTTCTATTTTTTTCATTTTACCCATTCTGGTGGTTTCATTTCAGAAGTTTTAATTTACATTTCTTAATGACTAATGAAATTGGAAACTTTTCATATCTTTTTTGACCTTTTGGGTAGTTTCATCATGATATCTTGAAATTTTTTACTCATTTTTGCTGTTGGATTGTTAGTCTTTTTCCTATTTCTTAGTAATTTCTCATATATTCTGGATGTGAGTACTTTTTTCAGATATGTGTGTTATATACATTTTTCTCCTACTCTATTTTACACACTAATAATGGTGGCTTTTGATTACAGAAGTTTTTAATTTTAATATAGTCCAAAGTATTTTTTTAAATTTATGGTTAAATATTTTTGTGTCCAGTTTATTAAATATTTGCCTACTCAACATTCAAAACTATGTTATTCTGAAAATTTTTCTCTGAAACTTATATTGTTGTACCCCAAACATATTTGAATATCACATAAATTAATCCAGGGCACCAAGGCAAATAGTTCCATCTAAATTCCATTGGCTTGGAATTTAGCTTCTAATTTGCCATCAAATCAGGCAGGGTTCTAGGTTCTTAATGAAGACAGGGTAATGACTACTTAAAATAGGACTTTCAAACATTGGTCTGAGCATGGAAGCTCTGGAGTAAGATTTTCAAAAACAAGTGCAAGCTGTTTTCAGTACACTTAATATTTAATTATGATCTGAGAAGATGTATGGGAGTAGTGTAGATGAGTTTCTCAAAGAATGTCAATATAACTCTATAGCTGTTACAATAGCATTGATTCCCATGATATCAAGCTGTTTTTTCCTCATCTATAAAACTGAGGCACAACTGATAGTGCATATGAGTACAATGGCCCTCCTCTCCTGTTACATCTCTAGAGAGTTATTTGAATCCTCATGTAGAGGAATTCAGGGAGGCATAGACAAATTTGAAAATGCTTAATATGTATATCAAAGAGTTAGAAACTAAGACAATTAATGCTTGCTTTCTACAGATTGATTACTTGCTATATTGATAGCACTAAAAGTAATCTGTGTTTAGACATAAACTTCAATGTACTCTGATTATTTTGGTTTCATTAAAAATCTTCAAGGTCTAGTTTTAACACTTTTATGGTCATTTATCATCCCAATCTTATTTCCAAGAAATATGATTACAAGAGATACTCTGACATTCAGGGGCACAGGTTAGAGGCAAGTCATGCCAGTTATCCCACTTCCATCAGAAGAAAGTTCACCAGATTTATAACCAATTGATGCTGAAAGAACTTGATGTACCTTAGGAAAGCCAGATTGTTACAAAACCCAGATTGCAAAGCTTTACATATTTAGGAGTTTTGATGAAAAATAGAATTTCAAATATTTGTCATGGTCACCTAATATATTTTTCCAGTGCTTAGATGCAAAAACAAAAACAAAAACAAAAGAAAGAAAACTTTCAGCAGTTAGTTAAAATTTACTATATATTCATTAGGCTCAAGAAATCTGTATTGATTATAAAGTCTATAAGTGATACATGGAAGACAATGAGTTGTTTACAGAGCCAAACATATTCATTCTTTAGCACTGTCAATTATTACCTTTGTAATTCCTCTTTATTTGCAATGGCATTTAATGTTTCAGCAATATTTATAATGAAGAACATATGTATTATTTCATAAAATGCACATTGCTCACAGCTGTTCATGGTAGTACCTGTAGTTGTGGGATGATTTGCTTAGTAATGTCTGGGTTTCTTATTTTATCTATGATAAGAAAAATATGAAGCCCAGATGGCACATATCAATTATTCTGTAAAAAGGGTTGGCTGGTCTACTTCTCAGCAGGACTTCCATTCATCTCAGTTCTGTCAGAATCTGACACAATGTTTGTGAACTAGTCACTTTGTCTCCATAAATATCATTTTCCTAATCAATAAAATAATGATGCAAGCTTTAAATGTGTTTTGCAAAGATCTGGGTTTTCATAAGACTGCAGAAGAGGAGTGCAGGGGATGGGCAGGGAGTGGGAATGATTAAGACATGCAGAAGTCCATAAACTGCTCCTCCTCTTTCAGATCTTGTGGACTCTGTCCTACAAGGGTTAGATGGTTATTTTAAGGTGTTTAAAAAGTCTGACTTTATTGTTAGCCAAAAATTAAATGTGATCATGTCTCTGCTATTTAACTACCTTTAAGGGGGAAAATACAACTTACATCTCTTTTGATCACTGAAGCTATAAAAAAGGGTATGATTATGATTAGTGCCTTGTAAGGTTGCTGTGAATAGTAAATGAAGTAATCTATGTAGAGCCATTTAGTATAGATTTTAGCACTAGCAGGCATCCAAGAAATATCATCAATGCTCTTTCACCTTTTATCTTACATAATATGACCTCTCCTGATCAAATGTGGCAATGGCATCAAAGTGAAATTGGTTTGTCATTGATTATAGATTTATAATAATAAGAAGTCAATGGATACACTAAAATGTACAAGGACTCCGTATCAGTCTTCTAGAGTTGCTATAAGAAACTATCACAAACTGTGTGGCTTAAGAAACAGAAATCTATTCCTTCACAGTTCTGGAGGCTAGAAATATGAAATCATGGTTCTATAAAAGAACCCTCCTTTGCTCCCTTCTAGCTTCTGGTGATTGTCAACAATTTTTGACAGTTCTTGGCTTGCAGCTTTCTACCTCTATCTTCACATGACCATTTCCCTTCTGCGCATGTCTGTGTCTCTATTTCCTTCTCTTTTCTCTTATAAAGACATTAGTCATTGGATTTAGGTTCAATTCATGACCAATATGTCCTCATCTTAACTTGATTACACCTTCAAGGACCCTACTGTAAAATCTCACCAGCAAACATCATGACAGAAACCTTCAGTGAAGATAACCTGCTGGGAATTGAATCCCAAATGAGCAGTATTAATACAATGGAGAAAATAAATGAGGCAGTAGAAATTGAAGAGGCAGGAAGAGAAAGTAGCTAGGAGATTTCTAAGCATTATAGAGGGGAAGGGCATGCATCTAATCCTCGCCAGAGAGACCCAAAGACATAAAATGTAACCAAAATGTTTGTACTCTCATAATAGCCTGAAATAAAAAAAAATAAAAGTATTGTTCAGAAAGTAAACTGCCATTTAGAAAAAAAAAACTGCATCTGTACACCCATAATATGCCAAAATAAAAAAAATAATTAAAAAAAAAACAATAAAAACAAAAAACAAAATGTGAAAAAAAAAAAACTGCATTGAAACAATACAAGAGGTAGCTCTGTGAAGTTAGAAAATCATACTATATCATGCCTCCTCTAAAAGTCCAGGCAACTAATTATTTGTAAACCTGAGAAACTAAAATGACTGGGCCAAATCTATTAAAAAGTTGTTGTTAAAAGAAAACAAGAATAAGTAACAAATTAATATCCATCAAGACAATAATAATTCTATGTGAGTCTAGGTTAAAAATAGGAAAAGAAAAAACAAACAAAAAATAACTTAAGTGCACCAAAGTTAATTTGGCCCAAATCCATTCTATATAGCATGGAAAAAAGGAAAAAATACTAAAAATAAATCTTCCTCAGAGAATTTCAGTTTTCACAGAACAAAATCAGGTTGGTGTAAGAGTGACAGTGATATGGGAAGAAGTAAAAATAGTGAATGAAAGCTAGGATAAAAATAGAATTGTTCACTAAAGGATGACTTGTTTGTTAAAAGCTATAATGTATTTCATTTTGAATTACACAAATTCACTCAACTTTTTCTAGAATTAACCAGAATTTGTTTCCTTTCTTTTCTTTTTTCTTGTTTCTTTTTTGTTAAAAAAAATTGTTAATGAAAAATTTATATTAGGATAACTAAAAACGTCTCCAATTAAAAATTTAAGACCCCAGTTGCCATTTCCCACAACTCATGGAGAAATATCCCCAATGATCACCAAAAGAAACGAGGAAGTTCTTGAATAGTTTGATCTCTTTTTAAAATGTCAAAGTGTCGGTGGTTGTTTAAGAAGCTACACTGCTAGTATTCTGATTCTCAAAAAATCTTCCCATTTACTCATATACACTGATTATGAAAAAAGAAATAATATATTCTATAGAAAATGGATCCCTGTAAAACTCATCTTAACTAAAATCAGAAAATTATCTGTGAACAAAAGTAGGTTGTTACCTTTCTAAAAGGCCATTCCTTCAAAGTAATAGTGATTATTAATTGAAAGTTCTCCATTTTATTCTTAATTCATTTTATGATTTGTAGTTTCATTAGTATTACTCAATAGTTGTTTTTAATAGACAAATATATTGATCTTATAAACTTCTTAGCTAGCTCATCTATAAATGTTATTAAATTTGAAAGACCCTGCTGAGCTCTCAAGATATTTCAACAAATAGGTAATTATCATATTTTAAAAATTGACTCAATCAAGAATAAAATTTTTTAACATGAAAAGTGCACTCCTTTTGCTTTTCATCAATTTATTGCCACCCAATCCAAAAGATACACTCCATGAAGACTGCCAGACAACTGGAACACTTTTTACCTAACTCCTTCAGTTTATTTCATAGACATGCTGTATGAATATTAACATAAACAATGAAACTCCTATACTGTGGTTTAACATAGTAAACATGTATAATCATTCTTTATTTACCATATCCCCAATTTTTTCACAGTTGTTTTCTTAGTGCCTATTTTTTCCTTTATTAGGTAATGATGATAATTATAACATGTGATGCATAGTGATTATATATTTTGTATCAGGCAGTGTTCTAAGTGTTTCATACACATTATCATCCCACAGCAACTATATGAGTATATGCTTGTTTACCCTTATTTTAGAAATGACAAAATTGTAACCCAGAAATTAAGTAACTTACTCAATATCACATAGTGAATGGAAAATGAAGATAGAGTCCCAACAGAGATAGAAACTAAAGCCTATAATCTACTCACTACAAAGCATAATCTCCATAAAACAAGCCTAACATACTAAAAAATAAGAAGCTATTTTTAATGTTTCAAAGCTCACATATTGGGATCTCAAATAATTACTTTGAATATTAGATGAATTTTAATTTAAAATTACATATTACAACTAGAGATTTTTCTTCTAAATACAGTATTTCTGGCAAACAACATGAAAGAAATTGAAGAGAAAGTTGAAAACCAAAACAAAGAAAGCAATGAATGAAAAATATGAAAACTCACTAAAGAGATAGAGTGTGTAAAAAAAAGGACATAATAAAACTTAAAAATAATGAATCATTTAGGAAATTACAAAATACTGCAGAAAACTTCAACAACAGACTATACCAAGTAAAAGAAAAAATCTCAGAGCTTGAAGACAAGGCTTTTGAACTAACCCAGACAGTCAGAGATGTAGGAAAAAGAATAAAGAAAAATGAGCAATCAATCAATGAACAGTGTGAAAAGAAGCCAATATATGAACTATTGGTGTCCTGGAGGGAGAAGAAGAAAAAGCAAAAAGTGCAGAAAATTTATTTAAAGGAATTGTTGAGGAGAACATCTGTGGTATCACCAGGGATTCAGATATTCAGATATAAGATGGTCATTGAACATGAGGAAGATTCATAGCAAATAGGACATCTCCATGACACATAATTATAAACCTGGCCAAAGTCAAAATGAAGGAGAAAATTGGAAAAGCTATAAGATGCAAGCAACAACTAACTTACAAAGGAAAATCCAGTAGGTTAACAGTAGACTTCTTCAGTGGAGACCTTGAGAGTCAGAAGAGATAGGGGTCCTCATTTTTAGTCTTCTTAAAGAGAAAAACTGCCATCCAACAATTTTATATCCTGCAAACTAAATTTAATTAATGATGGAGAAATAAAGACTTTTCAATACAAGCAAGCATTAAGGGAATTTTTCACTACTAGACCTGCCTTACAGGATATACTCAACAAGTATACCAACAAGTATAAAAACACCCAAAAATTAAAGCTCATAGCTCTTATAAAACAATAGCACAAGAGGGGAAAAAAAGATATCCCACATGATGAACTGAACACATCCCACATATCAATACAAACACTCAATGTGAATGGTCTGAATGCCTCATGTAAAAGATATAGATTGGCTGAATAGATGAAGAAATACAACCCAAGTATCTTCTGTCTCCAGAAAACACATCTAATACACAAGGACACAAATAAACTCAAGGTAAAGGGGTAGAAAAAAAATATTCCATGCAAATGGAAACTAAAAGCAAGCAGGAGTGTATCTCTATATCATATAAAATAGACTTTATGTCAACAATGGTAAAAAATGAAAAGACAAGGATGATCATTATATCATGGTAAGGAGAGCAATTCAAATAGAAGACATAACAATCCTAAATATATGTGCACCTAACAAAGGAGCTTCCAGATATGTAAAGCAAATTCTGAATGATCCAAGCAAATAAATAAACAGTATCAACTTAGTAGCCAGGAACTTTTAACATTCCACTGATAGAACTAGACATATCATCAAAGCAGAAAATGAATAAAAACACAATGAACTTAAAACAGATAGCACAAAAAATGGACATAAACATATACTTACAGAATATTCTATCTCAAAACTATAGAATAAAAATTCTTCTCATCAACACATGAGATATTTCAAGATTGATCATAAATTAAGCCACAAAAGAAGTCTCAGCAAATTAAAAAATAATAATACAAGTCATACTGTGTATCTTCTCAGACGACAGTGGAATAATAAAACTAGAAATAAATTCCACAAGAAACACTCAATTTTACACAAATTCATGGAAATTAAACAATCTGTTATTGAATAATCCTTGAGTCAATAAGGAAATTAATATGGAAACCAAAAAATCAGTTGAACTGAACAACAAAGGGGACACAAGTTTTCAAAAATCAACTGAATACAGTAAAAGCAGTCCTAAGGGGAAAATTTATAGCTTTAAATGTCTTCATCAAAAAGATAAAAAGAACATAAATTAATGACCTAATGTCGCATTTAACGGCATTAGAAAAATAAAAGCCATTCAAACCTAAAGCCAGCAGAAAAAAAAGAAATCGAAAAGCTCAGACCAGAGCTAATGAAATGGGAGCCAAATAAAAAAAAAAAACATTTATGAAACAAAATTTGATTCTTTGAAAGATAAAATCAATAGACCACTAGTCAGATTAAATGGAAATAGAATAGAAAAGAATCACCTCAACTCAATCAGAAATGAAAAAGAAAACATTACAAGTGATACCACACAAATACAAAATATCACCTGTGAATCCTATAATAATCTCTATGCAAGCAAACTAGAAAACCTAGAAAAATGGATAAATTCCTGGAAACACACAACCCCCCAAACTTGAATCAGGAAGAAACGGAAATCCTGAAAACATCAATGACAAGTAATGAGATTGAAGCAGTAAAGAAAATCTCCCAACAAATAAATCTCAATGCCAGATAGATTCACATCTGAATCCTACCAGACCTACAGATAATAGACACCTATCCTACAGAAATTATTCCATAACATTGAGAAGGAAGGAATCCTCACCAGGTTGGACAGGAAACAACAGAAAGAGAAAACAACAAACAAACACCCCTCATGAACATTGATGCAAAAATCTTCAACAATATAATAGGAAATCAAATTCAACAACACATAAAAAAAGATAATTCACCATGATCAAGTGGGTTTTATTCATCCTGGGTTTGCAAGGATGATTCAGTATATATAAATCAATACAGGTGATTCACTACATAAACAGAAGCAGAAACAAAGACCATATGATCATGTCAATATATGTAGAAAAAGCGTTTGATATATTCTAGCACCCTTTAATGATAAAAACCCTTAACAAATTCATCATAGAAGGAACATACTTCAAAATTATGAAAATTATACATGATAAACCTACAGACAACATCGTACATAATCAGAAAAAGTTGAAATATTCTCCCTAGGAAATGGAACAAGACAAGGGTGCTCACTGGCATCATTTCTCTTCAAGAGAGTATTGGAAGTCTTAGCCAGAGCAATCAGGCAAGAGGAAGAAATAAAGAAAATCCAAATCTGAAAGAGGAGGTCAAACTACACCTGCTTATTCACAATAAGATCTTATATCTACAAAACTCTAAAGACTCTACCACGAGACTCCTAGAATTGATAAATAAATTCAGCAAACTCTCAGGTTACAAAATCATGGTATACAAATCAGCATGAATTCCATATACTGTGTTTCCCTGAAAATAAGACTTACCCATAAAATAAGCCCTAGCAGGATTTCTAAGCATTTGGGCAATATAAGCCCTACCCAAAAAATAAGACCTAGTGATGGGCGTGGCTACACAGCATATCTGCACAACCCATGCATCTCATCGCCAAGCAGTAAAGAAGATGAACATCTGCCCCATCACGACAGCTACTATCCCAGAGGTGACCACAAAGGTGCAAGCTCTATTGCTTGACATGAGAGATTGGGGCCAATGGTTACAAAGGAAATATAGTCGCAAGAAATTCAGGATGGAATTTGGAGTTTGGAAAGTTATGATGATGTTCCAGAAGAAGACGACTTAACTATATTTGAATAAATGTAGATTGTTGTATCATACTGAAAAAAAATAACACATCCCCTGAAAATAAGCCCTAGGGTGTCTTCTTGAGGAAAAATAAATATAAGACCCTTTCTTATTTTGGAGGAAACATGGTACTAATAGCAGTCAGGCTGAAAATTAAATCAAGGACTCAATACCATTCACAATAGCTCCAAAGAATATAAAATACCTAGGAATATACTTCACCAAGGAGGTGAAAGATCTCTATAAGGAGAACTATAAAATACTGGTAAATGAAATCACAGATGACACAAAAAATGGGAAAACATTCTTTGCTCATGGACTGGTAGAATCAACATCATTAAAATCTCCATAGCACCCCAAATAATTTACAGATTCAATGCAATCCCACCTAAACCTCTGCCCATGGCAAACCTGTATAACAAATATTGATTAAGCTAGGGACCAGTTTGGCAATTTCTGGTGATCAGCTAAAGGAGCTAAAAATTATTGTGCTCTATATAAAGGATTGGAAATGTAATAATATAGTGATAAATTCATATGCCAGAATTCTACCCCCAGAATGAACCATATAACTACAGGGAATAATTAGAGATGCTGCTTTCGATCATAGAGTTTCTAGGACTACCTCTATGAGGATTATTATGATTAGTAGCATTACTTTTTTTTTTTTTTGCAATGGAATAATAATGTCTGGAAAAGTGCAAAATTGTTTAGTACATAAAAAAGCTTAGGATTGTCATCAATATATCTTCTTTTCCACCATTTCATACCCAATGCTCCATGGCTTCACTCAGTTAAGAGAACTACATGTTTTTCAGATGGCTGCATTGCTTTATGTTGCTTATCTCAGCCTTGGCTTTTGAGCTATGTCTGGCACCTTACGTAACCGTTTTGAGGTCTGAGAGCATGAGACCATTGTTCCCTTGTGAAACAACTCCAGAATTGATAGCTATCGCTGCTATACTCAGATGCTCACGTACAAGGAACTAACCTTGGGTCTGGAGGGTATAAAAATAAAGTGACCAGTGCATTGGGCACTTGATACATGTACTTTTCTTCTATGTCTGTGTTGTTCTTTTATGTTCTGTGTTCATCCCCTGTCCTGTAATCGGGCCATGACAATCAGCTGTCACAGAACTAAATGAGCAGCAATAGTCCAAGTCCAAGTGTTGCATTCTGCCTCAGAGTATGCAGTAAACACATCATATTATTAATTGTTAATATCTGTTTCAATATATATCATGACCAACCATGAGATCTCTAAAGGCAGGAACAGATCTCATTCTTACTTGTATCCTAAAATATTTTGTAGCCCTTGGCATATAATAGAAGACAATTAAACAAAGCTTGGTAGAATTGAGTAATAAAAAATCTTTAAGCTGTTTAAAAAAGAGCTGGTGCACCTAAGATTCTTATGTTATCACTTCAATTTTAATTCTTCTAAAGAAAAAACAGCATTAATTTATCATCCTTATCAGGATGCCAAGTAAACTGAGTTTAATGCTTTTGTTTGTTGCCCTCCATTCCAAATGTTGATAGAATTTCATTTTTGAAGGTCAAAAAAGCTTTATTCAATTATCTCTCTGTTGAACTCTCAGAACCAGAGCTCCCACTGTAATTTTAGTACATAGTGCCTGTGACTTGGGTAGATACATTTCAACAGGAGTCATATCTTGTGATCAAAGTGTCAAGTTCACACATACTGATATATTGCACACAAGCTCAGCATGCAATTGATAACAGTGGTCTGTCAGTAAAAGACTGATGAGAATGAATTTCATTTCAGGCTTTATGCCTAGCTAATGATGAGAAATAAGAAAAACAGAGGATATAAATGACTAATTTACTGAATTTGTTTTAATGTCATTCTATAAGGTAACATAGTTTTCATTAAAATCAAACATTATTTTCATAATGTTCACAACATTTCATTTCTTTGAGGAGCGAACCAAGATAAAGCCATAAAATAACTTTAGATCATGCCATAACCATTTAAAATTATTCTTCATGCAACTTTTATGATATAGTGATATGTTGGTGACTTCTGCATATAATATTGGACTGCACATAAAGTAACAATATTCTCCTTAAACGAGGGTTGTTTGGGGAAGGAATCTCAGAAAAGCAGTTCATGAAACACAATCTATCAAACCCATAAGTTAAAAAGTAACACAACATAAAAACAAAACTCAAAGCACTTATCTACTTATATTTCATAAATATAATAGGTAGATAATTTTATACAGATTTCCTTATTTTATAAATGTAGAATTTTCATTGAAAATCATTAAGATTAATTCATTGGTTATATAGTCTATATCAGAAGAGGACATGGTTATGAAATTTTCTTTTCTATTTAATCTAAACTTATTTTGAAGTAATTATTCTTTGTAGTTTTCTTAATATTTTCTCAGTAATCCTATTAAATATCTATATAGGATTCCATACTAAATTAAATCTGAGTTTCAATCAGGTTCCCTGTTATTTAGGGCCTTGTAAAGTGTCAGATAATCAGAATATGTCAGAGTTGGATGAATTCTAGGAACATCCAACATCTACTAACATGTTACAGGTATAATTTGCCAGAATCTTTTCAATTAGAAGATACATCTTTATAACTAAAATTTAAAAATCATATCATATTACAACTGTTAAATATCAGTACTGTTGATTTATCAAAAAATATCATATGTATCACTAATCAATTGCCCAGCAAATGTGCATTGAATATTTTAAATTTAGCTGAAATAAATTTGCTCTCCAAAATGACTGTAATAGTTCACATTTACACCAGCAATATATGAGAGTCCTTTTCTGTATATGCTTACTAATAAAATTTGCTATTTTATAGCTCTTTTCAGTTTTCACTTTTGGTTGAAGTGATTACTTGTTTCCATTGTAATTTAAATTTTCTTATCTCTTTGAATTTAAGCAAACTTGTAGTTTCATGTAAAACTCAGCACCAAACTGATAGATTTATACTTTCTGAAAATGCATTTGTTTATTCATTCAGCAAAGTATTTTGAATTTCTAATATGTGCTATTGCCATGATCAAAACAAACAGGAATCCTTGTTCTTATGCCCTCATGATATTAGGTGATATTAGTTAGTTGAGAAACAACACATAAATAAATAATATACACATATATATAGATAAAGAAAGTCAGTAATAAGTGTTAATAAAAAATAATCTAAGTATGCAATTTTAAATAGGATAATCAGGGAGGGCCTCATTGATACTACAATATTAGCAAAGGAGGCAGGAAGGGATTGAAAGAATTTATACAAAAGTGTTGAGTGGTGAACACTAACAGTTAGAAGAATTTTAAGAATGTTAACATGGCTAAAGTGGTATAAGCCAAGAGAAAAAGGACAGAGATGGGCTTATAGAAAGGCTTATGAGTAGGGCAGAGCATGTGGATCCTGTGGGTCATAAAATTTTTAATTTACTCTGATGTGTATAGAAAACTATTAGAGACCATTGAAAAGAGGCATGTTATGATTTGACCTATGTATAAAAAGAAATCATTCTGCATAAGGTATCAGGCTTAGACTGTAAGAGAGGTCAAGGGCTAAAGCAAGAAGGCCAGTTGAAATAGGAGGGAGATATTAGTGTTTAAGAACTTCATGGAATCAAAATATGATTAGAAGCAGTTGAACTTTTCAATATATTTTAAAGGGAAACCAACAGGTTTGCAGAGATATGAATGTGATGTTTATGAAAAAAGAGTAAAAAATAACTCAAGATTTTTATCCTGAGGAGAGTTAGAGCATTTACTAAGAGAGAATGACCAGAGAAGGATATTTAGGGAAAAAGATCAGGAATTTAATAGTAGGCATAGTAAGTTTAAGATATGTTTTAGATATCCAAGTCAAAATACTGACTAGACCATTAAGATATCAGAATCTGGAATTCATGCAGAGGATCAGACAAGCTATATACATCTGGAAGTCAGTAGCACATTGATGATAAATAAAGCTAAGAAAAATAAAAGAGATCAACAAGGAAGTGAAGGCATATAGAGAAAATAATAAATTATCTAACCTTGATAATTAAAAGTTAAGTGTTTGGGGAAAATGATGGGGATGGAATAAAGATGAATGAGAAGGCACAACCAGTTAAGTGAAAGGAAAACCAGAAGAATGTGCTATCCTGCAGGTCAAATGCATAAAATAGTGAGTGTGAACAGGTGTATCAAGTGCTTCTGATGAGTGAGAGAGATGAAAATGAAATATATTGTATTGATTAGCAAATGAAGGGCTTTGGTTTCTGGACAATAGAATAATAGCCTTCAAAGAGCAGTAGAGACAAAAATCTGTCTAGAATAGGTTCAAAACAGAAGGAAAGGGAAGAATTGGACTCAATCATTAAGATAACTTCTTTGTGGAGTTCTGATATAAAGAGACACAAGTGGAACAAGCCTAGTTTGAGGAAATTATGAGATCAGAAAAATTTTGTTTTGTTTTTAATAAGGGAGAAAGAACATTAAGTTTCTACATAAGTGACTATGAGCCATGAGATAGGATAAAATTGAATATATGGGTTAAGTGAAAAAAACTGAACACAAAGGTTAATACAACTTCTTTGTAGAGTTTTGAAATAAATGTACTAAATGACCTCTGTGTAGCATACTGAGATTGCCCATAGCAAACTGAACATTTGTGGGTAGTACATTTCTCTATAGATAGTACATATGCACAACTCTATGATAGAATTTCAACTGTATGCTTATAAAGAGTATATTTGTTTTAAAATCTATCTATGTCAGTTATATATGTCATTTTCATTATATGTTAGTTCTTCATTATGTAAAGAAATGAAATATAAATGTTTACTGAAAATGGTATGTGTAGTACAAACTATGAGTTTGAGATGAAGGTAAGTTAGCAAAAGGAAAAAATGCTGTAATATTATAGGTGGTACACCTGTTAAAAAATAGAGGAGTAATTCATAAAACTGTAAAAAGAGACTTAACTTAGATTCCTTTGAAAGTGTCTTTAAAGTTTTGATCTTCTTAAAAGAAACTGAAACTTTAATGTTCTGAAATGCATTGTAAGAGTGGGTTATATAAGAAAAAATGTGTTGGATCCAAAGAAAACACATACTCAAAAAGGATGCCTTAAAATTACCTCAGAAATTTAAAAAGCATATTTTATTGTACATTTAGTCTCATTTATTTAAGTGAAAAACAAAACATGAATTATTTTCTGTGACTTTGCACTTAAATGAAATTTTAACCTCTCTACTAACATCTCAATCAGTTTGGATAGATATGTTCTTACTGAATGTCTCAACCTATGTAATGCAGCTAAACTGCTAGTCAAGGAGGAGACTTAAAGACTTATTTGCATATACTATGAAATAAAATGTTAAGAAAATAAATAATATGAAAATGAAAAATATAAGTACCTCAAAGTAAAAGGAAATAATTTATATAAAAATTAATAAAATATTAATACAAAAGCACAGCAGAGATTAATGAAGTTTAGAATAGATCCTTTTAAAAATATTAATATAGACAAGCATTTTGCTATACAGACAGAAGATACACATAAAGCATTAATAGGAATACAAGAGACATGACCAAAAAGTAATATAAAAAACATATACAAATATAGTAAGCAAAAATCCCCATTAAATTTTAAAACATAGAAAAGAAATAATATCTTTATCAAAAACTATAAATGTTTAGGTTGAGGTCAACAAGATAGCAGAATGGGGGTAAGAAGAATTTTGTACCCATCTACAGCCAAAAGCATCTCTGTGGGAGTCTCAGATTCAGGTAGAGAGTTGTGAAACCTCAGAGGAGCCTAAGACCTAGGAAGGTTATTTTGAGAGTGCAGACTGGCATCCAAGTGACTGATCTGCCAACTGTGCTCACAAGTTTAAGCTCAGAAAGGAAGAAAAATTATTCTCAGACCATAATAGAATAAAATTAGAAATCAATTCCAAAAGAAACACTCAATTCCACAAAGTTATGTAAATTAAACAACTTACTGCTGAATGATTATTGGGTCAAGGAGGAAATTAAGGTGGAAATAAAAATATTCCTTAAACTAAATAACAAAGGGTACACAAGTTATAAAAATCTGTTGGATTCAGCAAAAGTATTCATAAGGGGAAACTTCATAGCCTTATTTACCTATAGCTAAAAGAGAGAAAGTTCACAGATCAACATCTAATGAATCATCTGAAGGAAATAGAAAAGGAGGAGCAAACTAAACACAAAACTCCAACCTAGCAGAAAAAATAAATAAATAAATAAGGCCAGAGAAGAACTAAATGAAATTATAAACAGAACAAAACAAAGAAATACAGATTAATTAAACAAAAGTTTGTTTCTTTGAAAAGACAAAAAAATAATAGATCTATCACTAGATTAACCATAAATAGAAAAGAAAGAACCCAAATGAGCTCAATCAGAAATGAAAAAGGAGATATTACAACTGTTAACAAAGAAATACAAAATATCTGTGAACATTAGAAAAATCTCTATACATATAAACTTGAAAATGCTGAGGAAATGGAAAAATTCCTGAAAACATACAACTTTCCAAAGCTCAATTAAGAAGAAATAGAATTCCTGAACAGATTAATTATGAGCAAAAAAAAAAAGATGAAGCAGCAATAAAAAAATCTATCAACAAAAAAGTCCCAAACAAGATGCTTTTAGAGCTGAATATTATCAAACATACAAAGAAGAATTTGTATCTATACTGCAGAAATTATTTCATAATATTGAGAAGAAAGGAATCCTATCCAACTCATTGCATGAAGCCAGTATCTCTTAGATACCAAAGCCAAGAAAGGACACAACAAAAAAGAAAACTATAGACCAATATCCCATATGAATATAGATTTAAAATTCCTCAATAAAACCAAATTCTGTACCACATCAAAAAAGAAATCCACCCATGACAAAGTAAATCCTTAAATGTGATTCATCACATAAACAGAATAAAAAACAAAGATCATATGATCACCTCAATAGATGCAGAAAAAGCATTCAACAAAATTCAAAATGTTTTATGTTAAAAAACACTTAATAAAATATGAATAGATGGGATGTAATTCCAAATTATAAAAGCCGTATATGACAAATTCACAGCCAACATCATATTAAATGGGGAAAGTTTGAAACCATTCACATGCAAACTGAAACAAAACAAGGATACCCACTATCACCATTTCTATTAAACATAGTGCCGGAAATCCTAGCCAGAGCAATCAGGCAAGAGAAGAAAACTAAGAGTATCCAAATGGGGAAAGAGGAAGTCAAACTATCACTTTTTGCTGATGGTATGACCTTATATCTTGAAAACCCTAAAGATTGTGCCAACAGACTTCTGGAATTGATCAATGAATGCACCAAAGTCTCAGGTTACAAAATCAATGTACAAAAATCATTAGCATTCCTACACATTCCTATACACCAGCAAGAGTCAAGCTGAGAATCATATCAAAGACTTAATAACTTTCATAATAGCTACGAAGAAAATAAATAATATCTATTTAACCAAAGAGGTAGAAGATAGCTACAAAGAGAACTATCAATCACTGAGGAAAGAAATTGCAGGTGATGTAAACAAATAAAAAAATCATGTTCATGGAGGGGAAGAATCAACACTGTTAAAATGTCCATACTACCCAAAGTAATTTACAGATTCAATGCAATCCCCGTCAAAATACCAATATTCTTTTTTGCAGACCTAGAAAAAAATAGTTCTATGCTTCAGTTCGAACCATAAAAGAACCAGAATAGCCAAAGCAACCTTAAACAAAAGGAAGAAATCAGGAGGCATCACTTTACCAGACTTTAAGCTATACTACAAGTCTATAGTATCCAACACAGCACCGTACTGGCACAAAAATGGAGATATAGACCACTGTAACAGAATAGAGAATCCAGATATAAAACCAAAAACATATTGCTATCTGATCTTTGACAAAGTAGGCAGCAAAATACACTGGGGAAAAGAATTCCTATTCAATAAATGGTGCTAGGACAATTGGATAGCTACATGCAGAGGACCAAAACATGATACATATCTTTAATCACTCACAAAAATTAATTTAATATGACTTACAATCTAAGATATCAAGCCATAAGAATTCTAGAAGACAATGTTGGAAAAACTCTTCTAAATATCAGCCTGAGCAAGGAATTTATGAAGAAGATGGCCAGAGAAATCACAGCAACAAAAATATAAATAAATGGGACTTGATTAAATTAAAACACTGCGGCACATCCAAGGAAACAATCAACAAAGCAAATAGCCTACAGAATGGGAGAAAATATTTGCATGATATATGTTCTATAATATACTAATATTATAATATTAGTATAATAAACAGAAACTACAAAGAACTCAAGCAAATCAGCTAGAGAAAAATCAAACAACCTCACTAAAAAAAGGCATGAACAGAAACTTTTCCAAAGAAGATAGACTAATGGCCAATAAACATATGAAAACATGCTCAGTGTCACCAATCATCAGAAAAATACAAATCAAAAGCACAATGAGATATTGCCCAAGCCCCGTGAGAATGGCTTTTATCTAAAATTCCCAAAGCAATAGATGCTGGCATAAATGTGGAGAGAAAGGCATGAATGTGGAGAGACATCTGCACCTGAATGTTTGTGGCAGCACAGTTCACTATAGCAAGGACGTGGAAACAACCCAAGTGCCTGTCAATTCATGAGTGGATAATCAAAATTTGGTATATGCTCACAATGGAATATTACTCAATTCTAAGAAACGACAGCGAGCTAGCACCACTTATATTATCCTGGATTAAGCTTAAGCCCATTATCCAAAGTGAGATGACACAGGTTCAGGAAAATGGGCTCCACATGCACTCACCATCAAATTGGTATTGACTGATTAAATCTATGGTGCTCAGATGGCGGTAGTGCTCACCAGGGATTCGGGAGTGTGGGGGGGTAGACCCACATCTTAGAGATGTGGTGAGCATTGTGAAGGGGAAGGGCATACCTCTAACCCTTCTCAGGAAGAGGCAAAGATATAAAATGTAACCAAAATGTCAAAAAACAAAACAAAACAAAACTTTTATCGAGTGTCAGGCAAGTGGGAGGGGGAAGGGGGAGGAGGGGATGGGTGTATACTTACGTAATGAGTGTGATGTGGCACCATCTGTAGGATGGACACTCTTGAAGCTCTGACTGGGGAGGTGGCAAGGGCAATATATGTAACCTTGACTATATTTGTACTCCCATAATATGATGAAATAAAATTAATAAAAAAAGAAAAAAGAAATACAAATAAAAAAGACATTTGCACCAGAATGTTTATTATGGCACAATTCACAATTGCAACAATGTGGAATCAATCCAAGTGCCCATCAATTCATGAGCAGATTAATAAAATCTGGTATATGTATTATATGAGGTATTACTCAGCCATAAAAATAATAAATTAAAGTCTTTTGCAATTATCTGGATATAACTGGAGAACATTCTCCTACATGAAGTGTCACAAGAATGGAACACAAACACTGCATGTACTCATTATTAAACTGGAACTAATTGATAAGCACCCATGTCCACAGATGGAAGTAAAACTCAATGGAACTCATGCCTGTGAGAGAGGGGTGGAAGGGATGGGTGCAATTATACCTAATGGGTACAATGTACACTATCTGGGTGATGGGCAAACATATACGTTTGACTCTTGCAGTACAAAACAATCCATGTAGCCAAAATATGTGTACTCCCATAATATTCTGAAATAAAATTATATAAATAAATAAATTAAAACTTAAAAAATAAATTGAGGAATTCCAAATCAAGCTAGAAAATAGGAAATACAAAGAAAGTACTGTCTTGCTGACCCATAAGAACACTGAAGCTTAGTGCACAAAATTGTCCAATTAAAAGACATAGAGTGGCTAAATGGATTCAAAATACAAGACCCAACTATATACTTCTTACAAGAAATTCAGTTCACCTATAAAAACCCACATATACTTAAAGTAAATGAATAGAAAAGTATCTCCTGTGCAAATGCAAACCAAAATAGAGGAGTCAGGTAAAATTGTCTTAAAGTCAAAAACAATATAAAGAGAAAAATGTCATTATGTAATAATAAAGGAGCCCAAACAGAGGGCTATTTGGGTCACTCCTAATATTTTTGTTAGAAAATAATTAATTTTAAGCTTCCCCCAAGACCAAGTGTGAAAGTCTCTTTGATCTCAGAATTTCTTTTTCATATGTAGTTTCATTTTGATGTTCAAACCACTCCATGATGATGTTCCATTTTATTGATTAGGAAATAAGGCTCAGAGAAATTAAATAATTTTCTCAAGATCATCAATCAGATATGTAGGGACCAATGTTTATGTGCAGCTCCATTTCATTCCTGAAAGTGTCTTCTAACCAAAGCATTGTATAATATACATCTGATTCATAGAACTAAAATTTGATCCTAATTATTTTTCCATGTTTTCACAAAGCACATGATTTTCCCAATCTCAAAATTTATACTTAGTTTACAGGTTTTAGTTTTAAAAAAGGTAAATTTTGATATAAAAATAATAGACTATTACTAACTCAGTTTAAGACAATCAAATGATAAGAAACAAATTCAAACTAGTACAACCTCTGTGGAAAGTAATATAGAGATACCTCAAAGAGATACAAGTAGAACTACCATTTGATCCAATAATCCTATTACTTGGCATCTACCCAAAGAAAAAAAGATGTTCTATTAAAAAGATACCTGCACTGGAATGTTTATAGCAGCACAATTCATAATTGCAAATATATGGGAACAACCCGAGTGCCCATCAATACATGAGTGGATTAATAAAATGTGGTATATGTACACCATGGAGTTCTACTCAGCCACAAAAAATAATGATGATCTAGCACCTCTTATATTATCCTGAATAGAGCTGGAGCCCATTTTACAAAGTGAAGTTTCACAAGAATGGAAAAACAAGTACCACCTGTGCTTACCATAAAATTGGTATTAACTGATCAACATTTAAGTGCCAAACATATAGTAATAGCATTCATTGAGTGTAGGGCAGGTGGTAGGAGTGAGGAGAGAATGGGTATATATACACGTAATGGGTACAGTGCGCACCCTCTGGGGGATGGACATGCTTGAAGCTCTAACTCAGATGGGGCAAAGGCAATATATGTAACCTAAACATTTGTACCACTGTAATATGCTGAAAAAATATATGCATGGCATTGAGCATAGTCTCAATATAAATAATTTAAAATATTATCACAATAGAATTTATTTTAGTATTAATAGTTTCAAGCTAGCCCTGAGATATCACCTATCACCACAGGCTTTCCTGTAGAGAGATTTTATTTTCTTCTTAAATTCCTTTGCTCTTTGAATGGATATCAAAAATCGATAAGTAAGATATATTTTAAAATGTTTCACTCACATAAAATGGATATTTTGTAAAAAGTGACTTTCCTTATGAATGTTGCTGACCAGGGCAAAATCAAGAATATATGTATAACATATATAATGAAACAAATAATTTGTATAGCAAATGAATAACTCACACAAATCTATAAGAAATTAAACGGTGAATAAGTAAAATAAATACATAGCTATTCCACAGCCAATAAATGTAAGATGATCCACCTATTAGAATTCAAGACAATGTCAATGAAAAAACAATGAGAAACTATCATAAACACACCAGATTGGCAAACTTAAAATTTTAGATAATGACAATACTAGTCCAGGGTATAGAGCACCATGAACTCTCATTAGTTGCAGGTTAAAAAGAACCTTGATACAGCCACTTTAGAAAATAATTTCATATTACCTAGAAAAACTTAATAAGGTCAAACACCCTGAACCAGAAAAATCACATCAAGTATAACATAGAGAAACAGAACCCCATATCCTTGCTAACCAAAGACCTGTACAGGAATGAGCATAACAGCAATCCTTTTAATAACAAGAAACTGGAAACAACTAAAATGTATATCAAAAATAGAATGAAAGAATGAATAACAATATATCCACAAATACAATATTGTGCAGCAGCAAAAATCAATGAACTATATCCTGCACATTAATACATTTGTATCTCAACAATACATTAAGTGATCAAATAAATCTCAGAGGAATACTATTTGTATTAATATACTACTTAAATAAAGTTCCCAAACTCTTTTAGTAATAAATATACATTCAGTAAACTATTAAAAAATGAAAGGGAATGATAACACAAAATTCAAATTAGTAATTATCCTTGAATTAAAAGGTGTGAGATATGATTCTGAATGAATACACAGACTTTTGAAGGCCTTGTAGATATTAATGTAATGTTTCTTAATCACTTTCAAAAACACATAACTGAATGTATACACAAGCAAGTAAATAAATGAAACCAAAAGAAAAATATTGTCACTTATAAATTCTGTAACTTCAGTGAAGTCATGCCACCTTTCTACTGAAAATTATTTGTTAATCAAATGATATTATATGGGATCATACCTTAGGGTCCCTTATGGTTCTAATATTCTTTGGTTCTATATTTCTGTGACATGGCATTATTTTGGTAAATGTGGGGAGTGCACCTACGAATGTCTTAGAAGTACAGATTTAACCTTTCATTATTTTCTTCATCTATTAAGTATTTACCTAATCGTTTTTAAAATTAATTAATTAATTAATCATTTCAAATTTCAGATTATTATGAGGATACAAATGTTTTGGTTACATAAATTGCTTTCTCAAGGTTATAAGTGCGTCCATCCCCCAGAAAGCGTGCATTGTACTCATTAGTTGTGAATTTATCCATCCCTTCCTCTCCCTCCCACCTGTTTGATTTCCGATGAATGTTATTTGCATATGTACACATGAATATTGATTGATTAGTTTCAATTTAATGCTGAATATGTGAATTTACCTAAACTTTACTCTGTAAAATAAATTCATAATGAGAGATACCAAATTCATTTCACTTTTATAGGCAAAGATTAAGAAATGTTATAATTGTTGATTTATATGTGAACAAATGTAATATAATACTATACTATTATGTAATATAATATAAATGCAATCTACAGATAGAAACATTGTGTACATTGGTGTAAGCAGTGAGAAACTAGCAAGTATGACACAAAATTTTAAAACTATAGTTATATTCACAATCAGCTTTCTACCATGAGAAATAATCCTGGCTTTATTCTACTGTCATTTAAAGTTTACTTTATTCTCTAGAAGTTATTCTATATCTTGCTGACTAGACTTACTGCCAATTTTAAGTCTGAAATGAAATATGTATGATCAGAATTTTACAAGTGCATTAGGATTAATTAAAAATGCAGATCACAATATACATTTGTTTAAAAAGCCAATCAAAATAATGAATTAGTTCTTTATCTAGTAGGCACAGCTAATATTTCAAATAGATGCCGAACATAGTTTTCCTTTAACTACCTCTCCCCCTAAAATCTTTTTGGCACTAAAGTTGAAAGTATTCAATCTGAACCCATGCATGCATGGCACATAATTCTTGTGCATAGAAGAATAATGTGCCAGACTAATCAGCAAAGTTGGTATGTGAGTACTGCTCAAATATTCCTTTTGCCTTTTAAAGGAAAGACAGTTTCATTTGAATAAATGACATAAGAAATTGGAAGGAAAGGCTGAATGCCTAAAAACCTATACAGATATGTATTTCTGTGCTTATCATAGAATGAAGCAGGGCCAAAAATTCTGTCAGTCCTGTTATGTTGAGCCTCCTTTTCTATGCATTAGCATTGAACTTAATTAAAAGCATTGCTAAGGTCACCATCATTATTACAGTCAAGAAGCAATGTGTAAGTCATGGCCAACTGAAGCAAAAATATTGCCTGTTGGAACCCCTTATCTAATATATTCATAGAGACCTCGGCCAAAGCCCATTCTTTATGGAGAAATTTTCTTTTTTCTTTTTTTTCCTGTATAAAATAAGGAGAAAATGCTTTGCTTTAAAATTCAAAGCCCCTATAATAACTATCAACAAAGATATAAAAAAAATAATAATTAAATGTATAATAAAAATGATCAACTCATACAGTATAATAAATATAAACTCTTTGGCCATTTTTAATGACCAAAAGTTGCTTGATCTTTCTTTTTACCTCTGTTTAAGTGCAAATGCCCAAAGAGCAGTGAAGCACATAGTACTTTGTTCTTACAGTCTTGAAGGTTTTCATATTTCTTGAAAATTGATTATAAGAGTCAAAGAATATATAGATATTGAACAAGAGCTGACAGGAAAGTTACCCAAATACAAAAATGTTTTGTGAATTTTTCTATGGTATCAGTATTATAAATATGATTGAGGCTTATAGTTTTACTAAGTTAAAAAAAAGAATATTGTAAAAATTTACTAACTACTATGCTGCATATTTGATTTTCTATTTCCTGTGACATAATTTGAACATTTGTATACTACATTTTATTTATCTTTTTATAGTATCTTTTCAATATATATATCAGCACATTCAATTTTCAAAACAATTTTTGAAATGAACATACTCATTCACATTTTATATACAAGGAAATGAGGGTGGATATAGTCAAAGTTCCATAGCCAGTAAATGGCAGAAGTGAGGCATGCTTTCTGTTTCTAAAATATATTTTTTCCAGTTGCCAGAATTTTCAATATAACAAGCTTTATATACAGTCTGATCAATTAAAACTGTTTCAAGCTCCAAGATTTAAAAAAAGTAATGTAATTATTTTTTGGAGCATATATGTATGGAACTGTGTTATGCATATAACACAATAAAATATAACTATTTCTTTCTAATCTCTTTTCTGAGCTCTCTGCCTACTGGAGAAAGGGGCTACAACTGTACAAGCAGTTGATTTGTAAGCCTTAGTTTTTGCAAGTTATGGGTTTCTCTATTGAATGATTGATTAGTACAGCTATATATATGTATAATTCATATTTAACTCCATAATACAAATTTCTACTTAGGATAGTGCCTGGGTGCCAGAGAAAATATATGAGTTTATGTGTACTAGAGAGAGGTCATGGAGTTAACATACATCATTCTTTACCTGTGGGTGGCTAGGCAGGTGTCCTGAACTGAGTTTTCTAAATATAATCTCTCTCTTTATGCCTTTGACATTTAAAGTCATCTATTACTAACCTTCTGCCACATTATTGCTTCTCATCATTAGGGAAGATATTCCTTATAGTCTCAGTGGAACAGAAGTCCAATAAATACATTCCATACTTCTAAGTGGGAACACAGGAACACCTAGATCCTTGAACACAGGATCTGGAAAGCCAAGACCTTATATCCAATCATTTTACTCCTTTCTTAACTGACATGACCATATGTGAAATTTCTTCTAGAATCATAGTTCTAAAATATGTTGAAGATATACTATAAAACACTGATTCTGCTACCTACTCTTCAACACTCTGATTTAATTTTATCCTTAAGTAAAAAAAAAAATGTTAGAATCTCAGGGAATGTAGTATAATATTGATGCATTTCAATATTCTTTTGCTGACTTTAATGTACAGCCAGGATAATCATTCTAGAATGGAAGCCTCCCTTAGGCTTCTTTCAAAAAGGATCACAGTGGTCATTCCTACCCTATGTTCTAGGACTACCCCATATCCTTAAATGGATCAACTGTGACATATGCCTCCCTTTTCTGCTCCAACACAGATTCCACCAAGTAAAGAAGAAATATAACATATGTTTGAACTCTTCATTTTACATATTTGATTAAACATCAGACCTCAGCATGAGACATAATACTTTAGTGGAATATTATTCATGAATGTAACAAAAATCCATATTAATCACTTATCAGAGCAAGTTAAAAGTCCTAATATGCATTATTCACAAATAAGTGAAGTCAAACAAATTACAGAAAATAACCACATAGTTAGATGTAAAATTCTTCTGCCAAGAAAACCATAATCCCAATTTTATCCTAAGAATAAGTTAAAATATAATAAATTTGATGGAGCAAACCATAATCAGCATAATGTCTGCAACTGGAAGAAAACTTCCCATGCCAGGGACCCTTCCTTCATATAGAAACAAAAGAGTGAAGCATGTCTCCAATATTTTGGCATATCTAGATGTTGTTCATGGCCTAGTTTCTGTCCCATCAGACTTGGGGCACTAAAGGACCAGTTGGAGAATTTGAAAGCAACTGCAAACTGTGGTGAGCAGCACACTGAAGCTGCAGTTGCACAATCAGACAGATGTCAAACAAAGCAAGCAATCAAAAAATGTTTATGGTTCCCTAGAACTTCTAGCTGGACTGATTCTTCAAAGTCTTCCACTGTACAAAGACAGTACACAAAGGTTGGGACAGAAAGTTTTTTATTTATCTTTTTTTAAATGTCTACATCCCAGCAAAAGACTATAAGAAATACAAAGAAGCAAGGGAATATGGCCCAATCAAAGGAACAAAATAAAATTTAGAAAATGACCCTAAAGAAACACAGATCTATGACCTATCTGACAAAAAAAAAAAAATTAAAAATAACTGTTATAAAGATTTTCAATGAATTAAAAGACAATAGATATAAATAATAAAACAAAATTAGTAAAGCTATGAATGAACAAAATGAGATTAGCAACAAAGAGGGAGAAACCATATAAAGAAGAACCAAACAGAAATTTTGAAGGTAAAAAAACACAATGACTGAACTGAAAAATTTACAGAGGGGTCAAGAATCAGACTTTATCAGATAGAATAAAGAATCAAATTATGGCCGGGCGCGGTGGCTCACGCCTGTAATCCTAGCTCTTGGGAGGCCGAGGCGGGCGGATTGCTCAAGGTCAGGAGTTCAAAACCAGCCTGAGCAAGAGCGAGACCCTGTCTCTACTATAAATAGAAAGAAATTAATTGGCCAACTGATATATATATATAAAAAATTAGCCGGGCATGGTGGCGCATGCCTGTAGTCCGAGCTACTCGGGAGGCTGAGGCAGAAGGATCGCTCGAGCCCAGGAGTTTGAGGTTGCTGTGAGCTAGGCTGACGCCACGGCACTCACTCTAGCCTGGACAACAAAGCGAGACTCTGTCTCAAAAAAAAAAAAAAAAAGAATCAAATTAAAGTACCTAGGAATATACTTAACCAAGGACGTAAAAGACCTCTACAGGGAGAACTATGAAACACTGAGGAAGGAAATAGCAGAGGATGTAAACAGATGGAAATCCATACCATGCTTGTGGATCGGCAGACTCAACATCATCAAAATGTCTATACTACCCAAACTGATCTACAGATTCAATGCAATACCTATTAAAATCCCAGCAGCATTCTTCACAGATATAGAAAAAATAATTTTACGCTTCGTATGGAACCAAAGAAGACCCCAAATATCAAGAGCAATTCTAGGCAACAAAAACAAAATGGGAGGTATTAATATGCCAGATATCAAACTATACTACAAAGCTGTAGTAATTAAAACAATATGGTATTGGCACAAAAATAGGAATATTGACCAGTGGAACAGATGTGAGAATCCTGATATAAAACCATCCTCATACAGCCATCTAATCTTTGACAAAGCAGACAAAAACATACGCTGGGGAAAAGAATCTCTCTTCAATAAATGGTGCTGGGAAAACTGGATAGCCACCTGTAGAAGGCTAAAACAGGACCCACACCTTTCACCTCTCACAAAAACCAACTCACGCTGGATAACAGACTTAAATCTAAGGTATGAAACTATTAGAACTCTAGAGGAAAAAGTTGGAAACACTCTACTAGACATTGGCCTGGGCAAAGAGTTTATGAAGAAGTCCCCAAAGGCAATCACAGCAGCAACAAAAATAAATAAATGGGACATGATCAAACTACAAAGCTTCTGCACAGCCAAAGAAATAGTCATGAAAGTAAACAGACAACCTACAGAATGGGAGAAAATTTTTGCATCCTATGCATCCGATAAGGGACTGATAACTAGAATATACTTAGAACTCACGAAAATTAGGAAGAAAAAATCAAATAACCCCATTAAAAAGTGGGCAAAGGACTTGAACAGAAATTTTTCTAAAGAAGACAAAAGAATGGCCAACAAACATATGAAGAAATGCTCAACATCTCTAATCATCAGGGAAATGCAAATCAAAACCACAATGAGATATCACTTAACCCCAGTGAGAATGGCCTTTATCAAAAAATCTCCAAACAATAAATGCCGGCATGGTTACGGAGAGAGAGGAACAGTCCTACACCGCTGGTGGCACTGCAAACTCGTTCAACCTCTGTGGCAAGCAATATGGAGATACCTTGAAGCGATACAAGTGAATCTACCATTTGATCCAGCAATCCCCTTGCTGGGCATCTACTCAAATGATCCAATGACACTCTACAAAAAAGACACCTGCACTCGAATGTTTATAGCAGCACAATTCATAATTGCAAGGCTGTGGAAACAGCCCAAGTGCCCATCAATCCAAGAATGGATTAATAAAATGTGGTATATGTATACCATGGAGTACTATTCAGCTCTAAGAAACAATGGTGATATAGCACATCTTATATTTTCCTGGTTAGAGCTGGAACCCATACTACTAAGTGAAGTATCCCAAGAATGGAAAAACAAGCACCAGATATATTCTCCAGCAAACTGGTATTAACTGAGTAGCACCTAAGTGGACACATAGGTGCTACAGTAATAGGGTATTGGGCAGGTGGGAGGGGGAAGGGGGCGGGTATATACATACATAATGAGTGAGATGTGTACCATCTAGGGGATGGTCATGATGGAGACTCAGACTTTTGGGGGGAGAGGGGGAATGCGATTTATTGAAACCTTAAAATCTGTACCCCCATAATATGCCGAAATAAAAGAAAAAAAAAAGAATCAGTAAACATATTTGAAATCATTGAGTCACAGATCTAAAGAGAAAAATGAATAAAGGAAAGTGAACAAAGCCAAAGGGAAAATGAGACATAAACCAGGATGATACATGTGTCTTGGGAATTTCAAGAGAAGAAATAAAGAAGGTGACAGAGAGCTTTTCTGGTAAAATAACAATCCCCCAATTCCCCAAATATGAGAAAAGAATTGAAGACATAAAATCAAGAAGCTCAAAGAATTTCAACTAAGATAAATCTAAAGAAAACCACACTCAGATACTTACAATAATATAACTTTCCAGAGTCAAAAAGAGATCATTTAAAAGCAGCAAGGAAAAAGCAGCTCATCACATGTGAGAGCGTTATGTAAGAGTATCAGCAAAATTCTAAGCAGAAATTTTGCAGGCCAGAACGGAGTAAAAAATATTCAACATGCTGGGAAAAAACATATCAACCAAGATAATGTATCCAGCAAAACTGTCCTTCAAAAATGAAGAATAATTTAAGACTTTACCAAATAAATAAAAGCTGGGGAATTTTATTACCACTAGATCTTCTGTATAAGAAATGCTAATGGGAATCCTTTAAGTTGAAATGTAGGGATACTAGATAGCAACACAAAGCCAAAAAGAATTTTAAGGGTTTGGAATAAAGGTAAATACATAGACAAATTTAATAATCTGTACTATTGCAATTTTGTTGCATAGAATTCTTGTTTTTTTAAAATTTTACTTATTACGGTTATACAATGGTTATATATACTTATAGGGTACATGTGATGTTTTGATACAGTCATACAATGTGTATTAATCAAATCAGAGTAATTGCAATACTCAATTCCATATGCATTTGTTGCACAGAATTCTACTGACCAAAAAACAAAAAACTATATTAATGAGTATACAATAAGTAAAGATTATTTTGGAAATGAATAACATAATTTGCAGGATGGAACTGTAAAGGAGTGGCTGTTCCAATGGGTCACTGAACAATGAAATGGGGGAAGGGTTACGTCGTTCTCTTATGGGTATTCCAGGGGTGATCCAAATATGGGATGGACAATTTGCATGCCTGGAAAACTGATTAATGGTGGGGTCCTGCACATTGGTTGTGTTCAGGGTGCCCCTGGCTTTCACCCCAGAAAATGAGATGCACCATTGGGCTGACATCCTAAAGCTGAACACAGGGCTTACTAGGGAGTTTCTAGAAGGTGTACTGACTCTGGGTTTATATTCTTTATGAGCTTCTGATGACATATATAGGAGTTAGTGCTCATGAATAAATGGTAAGATATCTGTCCCTTACAGTGGCATATATTGATTCCTCCACGGACTCTGCCTCGGCAGCTCAGCAGACATCCCTCAGCTACCTCAGGAGATTACTGTAAACAACACAGTTGCTCTAGACTTCCATTAAGCCCAATTGAGAGGAATGTGTACAATTGCCAACACCTCTTGCTGTACTTGGATGAATGTCTCAGGTATGGTAGATACAAGTAAAAGAGATTCAGAAGTAGGCCCACTGGCTACAGACAGTGGGGCCATAGGAAGTTTCCTTCTTTGACCTCTTTAGCAATTTTTTACCTGGATTTCTGGAATCCTGAGGCAGTCACTGCTTCTTCAGGCAGGCCTGAGCATCCTGTTTGTGGTAGTGGTCCTCCTGAGTCTAGTGAAATGTATTTTGGTTATGGGTCAATGATGTGCCACTGAGATTCTGTCCTAGTGTTACTAATACATAGATCCGATGAGATTAACCTCTGTGTCCAGATCTGAGAAGGTCAGTGTGCATGTGAAATAGACTAGCTTTGCTAAGCAGGATATCTAAGATGGAAGATGGACTGAAGGAGGTCAGATCCATGGATGACCTTGAGTGGAAAACCCAATTTTCCACTCCATTCTGCTTGTAGTTTTCAGAATAACCATAGATTGCCAAAAATGCACTATCCTAAGATAAGGAGGAATTGCCTGGAACAGTTTGGCCTATGTCCTCATCCCTCTGAGAACAGAATGTCTTGCAACATTTCTGCTTAGTGATCTGGTATTGCCTGGGTATCAAACCCAGAGCAGAGTGCTTTCAGGGTTCCTCAGTTGCAGTGCAAATTGTGGCATGTGCAGAGAAGACTCCACCTATCTTGGGCACCCTTCCTAATCATTGAGGGACTGGCTTGCCATGGATCCCAGGCTTCTGTTGATTCTCCTTGTGAGTAATAATGTTACTTTGTTTGACATTGTGCAAGTGTTCTGTCTCACCAGACTAAACCTAAGAATGCAAGTGGTAGAGGTATAACTACTCTAGTAACTAGGTCTGCTTTGAAGCCCTGCCAGTCAAGAACCCTTGCAATGGATGCTAATAAGTTTTATTGTGGTAACCATTTATATAAATAAAAGAATAAAAACATCATGCTGTGCACCTTAAATATATACAAATTTTATTTGCCAATTATACCTCAATAAAGCAGGGGAGAGATTATTTCTAAAGTTGACTTTGAAATAAATGTATTTAAATTTACATAATATAGTATAATTAATTTACTTTGTTATTTAGACCCTCGTTTCTAGTGTACATATGCAAAATCATTGTAGCATAATCACCAAGAGACATCAGAATGCAAACTTAGGATCTTCCAAAAGAATCTAAATCACATGGATTTTTCAGTTTCTACACTTTGTAAAGCCTTCCACTCTTGATTCTGGGCTAAGGTCATTAGTTACTTCCTGGTAGTAGTAAATTTAATATTTATATTGCTAACTTTGCCATCATTATTATATGTACATATACTTTTGCTTCTCTACTGATTCAATAAAAATGTTTTGGAACAATTTTTAAAAAGGTATTTTTTTCTTATTGGTATAACATTCCATTTGCTTTTCAAAACTTTTCTCTGAGCTTTTTTTTTTTAATTTTTACCTTTAAGAAAACGATTTAATATTATTTTTCTGTCAACTAAATGTGACCTAATTCCCAATGCCTTATTATAAATGATATAACTACATTACTCGATAATAAAGTCTAAGACCCTGGAATTTTATAAGTGTTTGAAATGCTTGATTTGACAGAAAATGGTATGTTGGTTCCATACATTTTTATGTTCAATTTAAAAAATCTAATTTGCCAAGCTAATTGGTCTAGAACTCAAAATGTGTCATCAAAATCTGACTTTTTTCCTGATTACAATACTATTAGTTCTTTTTCTCATTATAATACTATCAGTTCCATGATAGCATGTAATATTTGTAATAAATGTACTTGCTTTTTGAAATACCACTTAAATAATGTGTCTTATGTGTTGAGCAGTGGTCTAAGCACTTTTCAACTAATAATTCACTTAATCCTTATTTTACAAATAAGAAAGTGAAAGGGGGGGGGGAAGAATTAAGTAACAGCCTAAATCACACAGGTAGAAAGAAAATAGAACCCAAATTCAAACTTAGGCAAGCTGACTGGGGAAGTTGTTAAGCATAAGAAATGATACTTTAGTGAAGTCCAAAAGAACATTGTATAGCAAAATGGAACAAATCAGTACTGTCTGCCATAGTTCTAAATTAAATTATAATCTTCATGAGTTTGGAACTAGTCAGATTATATAATTTCAGGCTATAAATTTGAAGGAGGGGCCATATGTGGTTTCCAATCATCAATTATTTTGTTGTGGCTATTGTTTCTCAACTACTCAATATAATGTTTTAGACCCTTGAAGTCCCTTGGCTAGGGTGGGGCTGATTTATTTCTTATTAATCTTCAAATAAAGCTAAAGACTTTTGTATTCATTTTTTTTTCAAGAAAGGAAACTTTCCAACTAGACCTCTTTTTTTACATAAGCCCTAGGATTTTCCTCATGGGTCCCAATTCCTGCGTGGTTGTGAAACGTGAAGCTTAAAGTCACTTTGGTAGTTCCTTCAGTTTTGAAATCCAACTTCAGAGTTCTACTTACATGTCTGGCTACCCACAGAGATTCCTGGAATGAAGAATCTTTACTTATCCAATATATTAATTTTATTCAATTTTTTCCAAAATATTAATTGTTTGCATTGAAGAACTGATCTGTGTCCCTCCATAACATCAGAAGCTAGTTTTTCCTTAAAAAAATATGTTTATTTATCCCTCACTCTGACCATGGATGTCCCTATTCAGTCATATTCAATAAGTATAGAAACCCTAAATGATACTAAGGGAAAAATAAAACATAATATTATCCTTATGGTGATAATTCATATCATATGTTTATTTTGAGTAACAATGTATACTGTACTCACAATTTTCCAATATGAATTAATAGGCTCAAAATTATTCTTCCTAATTCTTAAGGTCTAAATATGAGAAAAATCCAGAGAAAAGTATGAACTAATTCTGAGATTATCATATTGCCTTAGTATATTTCATCTGCTGTAGCAGAATACTAGAGACTGGGTGGTTTTAACCACAAACATGCATTTCCCACATCTGGAGGCTGGAATCCAGTCTAAGATCAGGGTGCCAGTATGGACAGGGTCTTGGTGAAGGCCTATTTCTTGTTTTACTGATGGCCATCTTTTCTTGTATCCTCACATGGTAGAGATAGAAGTCATCTCTCTTGAGTTTCTTATTAATATGAGGGCACTAATTCTACACATGAGGGTTGACCTTCATGACCTAATTTCCTCCCAAACGTTCCATTTCCTACTACTATCAACTTAGATATTAGGACTGCAACATATGAATTTGTGGGATGGGTACAAACACTTAATCCATAACATACACAGCACCAGAAACGCTGTATTTTCTGTTTTATATTCTCATTTGACTACTAAATATACTATCAGTAGAAGAGAGTTTAGATCAAATGAGACATAATTCTTTCCTCCAAAAGATAATTGGGGAAGGATGATTTCTCCCTCAGAAGGGAAAAATGAAGTGACTTTTATTTCTTTTATTTATGATCATTGGTCATATAAAAACAGAAGAATGTTCAAATTAAGCATCAAGCCTGTTTATTTATTTACTACTTGCCTGAATGATGTAGGACATAGAAGTGCTATATATTTTCAGAGTAAGAAAAAGCTAGAGTTGGAGTAAGTTTTAGAGACTCAAACAATATAAATGAAGAAATAAAGGAATGTAATATAGTGTTTGTTTAAAATGTTCAAGTGACAAAATTATATTTGTGGAATTATTAAGGATAAATGAAGGCCCTTCTGGGAAAATGGGAGATAGAAAAAACAAGAAAAAATGCTAAGTATATTAAATATAAATCAACTATAATATGTGGCTACTAAAATTAATTTGATGAATCACCAAACAAAACAACAAAGAATAAAAATATATATAGTATATGATATACATATTCTACAGTACATTTTATATGATATATGATATACACTTTATGTATGTATAAATATACACACATATTCACATACTTATACAGTTAACCCTTGAACAACATAGGTTTGGACTGCATGGATCCACTTATACATAGATTTTCTTCTGCCTCTACCACTCTTGAGATAGTAAAACCAACCATCTTCTTCTTCATCTGCTTCAGCCTACTGAATTTCAAGATGATGAGGATGAAGACCTTTATGATGATTCACTTCCACTTAATGAATAGTGAATATATTTTCTCTTCCTTATAATTTTCTTAATAACATTATCCCTTCTCTAGCTTACATTATTGTGAGAATATAATATATAATACATATATCATACAAAATATGTGTTAATTAACTATTCATGTTATCGATAAGGCTTCTGGTCAACAAAAGCCTATTAGTAGTTAAGCTTTTTAGGAGCCAAAAATTATATAAGGATTTTCGACTGCAACAAGGGTGTGCACCTAATCCCCGCATTGTTTAAGTGTCAAGTGTGTGTGCGTGTGTCTATAAACACACACACGCACATGTGCACACACACATATATACATATGTTATATACATATAACAGCAGAGATGCTGGATCCCCAAAATATTTTATGTTGGTCAAAGAGTATCTGATAATTGGCAGCAACCAAGATGGTGATAGGGATAGAAACCCTAACTTATAAAACATGCTTGATTGAAAGAATTAGAGGTCCTTAATCAGGTGAATAAATTCAAGGTAATGGAATAGCTGTCTTCAGTGGAATTGGACTTGTTCTGTTTGACTTTAGGGGTTGAAGTTAAGACCAAGGATAAAAGTGTGTGGAGCTATTTAACGCAGTGTGAATCAATTTAACTTGGACTTTTAACAGCCCCTCTAGTTTCCCTTTATGGATGGCCTGGCCTTATTCCTGTAAGGAATAGGGAAAGTGGGTCAGTAACAGGTATAAGCAGTTACAATCATAATTTAACTCACAAGCTTGCTAGAGTGAAGGTCTCTATATCCAACAAAAGAAACTGTGTTTTCATTGACACAAATCAGTAGAGAAACCAAAGTAATATGAATGTGCTGCCACTCATTTATTTACACTGAGTTGTTACTGGGACTGTGGAAAGGCCTGTAGCACTACAGAGAACTCAAAATACAGATGCTCAGATTTTGTTAAATAACAACATCAACAAAAAAATAGCAAAGCCTTCTTTCAATGCTTCCTCTTTCAACACTCAAATTTCCACCCATTATCTCTCTTAGGGCATATTTCCTGACCCTGAATACAACACTGTGCTTGATCAATATCAAAATTTTATATTGTAATATAAGAAATGGTGTGTTCAGATTTACCTGAACTGGCCCTGCACAGTCCTTCCTTGGAGGTAACCCTAATGTTAGTTTATTGTTATCTTGTGAAATGTCAACAATATTATATTTTCAAGGTCAGAACCTTGCAGGAAACAGAAACTCAGCTTTTTTTTCTCTTTCATGAATGCCAATTGGTATTAATATTATACATCACCCTTTACACTGCCCTCATATTTTTAGTTCTCTTTTTTTTTAGGGAAAAACCTCAGATAGTTATCAACTTATTTAAAAAATATGACCTAAATTCAAATATACTAAAAATATTTTATTGGAAATTCTACTTCTTCAACATTATACTCCCCAGCATAAATTTTTAGCATAAATATTAGAAAAAAACCCTCTCAAAAATGGCATTCAAACACAGAGTTATTATCTGAATAGTGAATCTTCCTACCCAGAAATCTCTAAGAATAGATTTGATGTTGTGATAACGAAAAAAGTTGACAGATATCAAAGATTTCATCTCATTTTGTGATTCTATAATTCATAGTAGATAATATATTGATTTGTAAATGTCTTACTTGAGCTCATAATATGGCTTTAGATTATCTGTACATTTCTTCTGAGAATAACATTTTTAAAGATAACTTTTTTGTCTATAAAATGAAAATTATAATAAAATTTATATCCCCTATAATTAAATTATTTTGTTCTCCACTAACTGAGCATGTATCTGGCACATTTTTTTCAGTGTTTACTAAAATAAGAAGTTACACACTTTAGCTTTTTTGCTTCTATTCTACCTTAAAAATAAAAATATCACCCAAGTTCTAATTTTACTTTTCATACAAGTGAAATTTCCAAAACCTCATGTTATTAAAGTGTAGCCCAGGCAGGGATAATTAGTACTGAAAACAAGGAAACTGGAATGTAATGGTCCTACCAGTTAAAGTGGAGTCTTACCCTTAAAGTTAAGAGTGAGTCCCTCTTCCAAGCTATTCCTTAAAATGCAATTGTATTGATTAAAATCTAGACTTGTTCTAAATCCCTCTTTGGCATCCAATGTTACCTTCATCTTATTGCAGCTCCTTTATCTCAAGCATTCTTAATTTTTATTAAGATAACAACATTTTTCAAAAGAAAATAGCAAAGACTAAAACCAGACAACTATTCAGTCTGATAAAAACATGGGTGTTTTTCTTTACTCTTTCTCTTTGTATCTATTGCTATTGCTTTTAGTAGTCGTCATTCTCAGTTGTTTTATCATAATACCATAATACTCTTCCTAAATCCTAGCAAGGTAACACTGCAACACAGGTTAACCAATATCAAAATTACTATAGTGCTTAATTTAATACAAAGTTTCAAGATAGGTCATAATAAATCTGTTTAATATATACAATTTAATTAAGTATATAAATGTAATATATAAAACATACATAAAGTACATAAAATTAAATATTAAGTAAGAAAACAAACTACTCCTCATACATACAAATTTACTGGTACATTTCTCTGAGACAAGACTGCCACAACAATATAAATTCATGCTATCATGGCTGTCCTTTAAAGTCACTCTTTGCATAGTAAAAGTATTTCATGGAAACATCATGGCTTCTGCTTATTAGGGGTCTCTCAGTGTGCTTCCCCAGCTTTAGTTTGGTTAAGGGGAGCCTGTTAACCTAGGAAAATATGAGGTTGTTGTCCCCTACTAGTGAGCCCTATGGCTTGAGGCAACTACTCTTCTTTCCAAAGGAATCTGGCAGAAATTATCCCCAGGCTTGTTAGACAGTCTGCAGACAAAGCAGTTAAATCACTCAGACCCTGGGTCTGCCTTTAGCCACCTCATATTGGTCTATTCTCAGCCGTGGTCAGAGGCTGTATGCCTTCCAGCTAAATTGTTTGTTGGAGGCCAAGTTGGGGTTGAAAGATGTAAAAGGCAGGGCCACATCCAAGGATGCTCTGGATGAAGGTGCTATAGTGCTCAGGAGGGTCCAATCTATTCTCCAATGATGTTTATCACAATACAAATTAGGGTTCGAATTAGAGTCTCACATCCAAAATCCCACATAAAAATTTATTACAAAATATATTTCTTTCTATTTTTTATATAAACTGTCACCCCAATAAAGTTAAACACTCTCTATTTGAGTCAATCTGTCTTTATATTGGTTACATACATGTCCTAAAAGCACTCTCTGATTCCTTGGTTGTGTTTTACACTGAGATTTTTGTTCTCTTTGGAAAGGGTTAGGAAGCATCTAGGTATAAAGTGGAAGCTTGCTGAGTGGCTGTCTCATAGACACCAATACATGCTTATGTCATGTGCCTGTGAGACATGCCTGTAAGTAATGACACAAGGCCAAGAGAGTGTGGGAGTGAAGGTCATCAGCTACAGCATCAACCAGATCATTCTTAATACTTTCTTACTATTATGACAAGGAAAGTCACTTGTATTGACAGAGCTTCAATTTCTATGTCTGTAACAGGATCAATTCTCTCTATATATATTTTTTCCCCTGGTACCTATGTCTCCTCCTCTCTCTATATTCTTTCCGTCTTACTACCTCTCCCTCTCTCCCCTTCGTGCACCCTACTCTTGCCTCACTCTATACCCTCACTGGGAAAAGTATTTTTTACAATATAGGAGAGATCATTACAAGTTATCATTCTCATTGTGTTTAGCCAGTTAACCTTTAGAACATAACTTTTCCTTATTGGCAAGTTCCCATGCTGGCATTTTAGAAAAGAATGCATGAGGCTTCAGCTTTGGGCCCAAGAAAGTTCTTAAATACAGGTTTATGGGAGATGAAATTCTTAGGATATTTTAACACATTAACTGCCATGTAAGTTGCATTTAACTCATACTAGTTTTGAGCCCAAAGCCTCATGAAGCATATGTAAGTCACGCATCTCTTCCCCTTAGGAGACGGGAACTATTTTTCAAGTTAAATATAACTCATGCACAGAAAACAGTAAAAAGTATCAATTATTCATTAAATTAGAAAGGATCATTTTGTTTCTGAAGTTTTTATTCTATTTTCATAATAAAACACTATGGCTCCAAGGAAAAAAATTTTTTCTTCTAGTGTGGCAGTCAATGTATTAATTGGTACTTAATTTGTTTCTCAATTGTTCAGCCTCTGGAGTAGAGGAGTGTGAATAAATGGGCTCCTCCAGAACTCCCACAACCTATGTGAATAAACTAGCTTCATATGAGTATGCCAAATATTTAGATTGGAGAAATATACATTTTTTTTTTTTTTGAGACAGAGTCTCACTTTTTTGTCCAGGCTAGAGTGAGTGCCGTGGCGTCAGCCTAGCTCACAGCAACCTCAAACTCCTAGGCTCGAGCGATCCTTCTGCCTCAGCCTCCCGAGTAGCTGGGACTACAGGCATGAGCCACCATGCCCGGCTAATTTTTTATATATATATCAGTTGGCCAATTAATTTCTTTCTATTTATAGTAGAGACGGGGTCTCGCTCTTGCTCAGGCTGGTTTTGAACTCCTGACCTTGAGCAATTCGCCCGCCTCGGCCTCCCAAGAGCTAGGATTACAGGCGTGAGCCACCGCGCCCGGCCAGAAATATACATTTTCTATATTCAGAATATTGAAATATTACCTTACTTAATGAGCTAATGCAGTTTACTAAGTTCTCTAATTTATAACTTACTGAGATATTATGAAACCATACTTAAAATAATACAACCAAGGCCAACATGCAGTCAGGCTGTGCTCATTTTATTAAATTAACTTTAGTAAAGTAATTGTTTGGGATCAGAGTACTGAAAGAGTCTCACTATTAACTGAAAGGCCACCATTCATCATACAGCATCAGTATTGGATTACAATTTAGATGACTTCTATTCTGACTCCTTCCTCATACAGATGAAGTAATTGAGGTCCAGGGAGGTTAACAGACTTGCCTAAAGTCACCTAGCTAATGAAGTTGGAGTGAGAAAAGAAGAGCCAGGGCTGATAAAGCTGAGAAAACTGAAGTAATGTGCCACATGGTTTCAGAAACATGTGGGTAATGGATCAAATAGGAGCCTTAATTGTACAATTAAAGCAGAACCATTCTTATTAAATATTAGAAGTGCATTTTTCAGGATGCATATTTTAGTAATAAAGATTTAAACCACAGCAAATATAGTTCAGGCATGAGAGCCTAAAAATGCATTTCAGATGTTTTCCATAACTTAGAAATCTAAGTATTTGTGGGTTTTAGAGATGTCTGAATCTGATATAAATAGTAGTTTTATCAGAAATGTTGGAACCTTTAAAATCAGTATGTTGTGATTTAAGATTACTTGAAATTGTATATTTTATTTCTATGCCCCAGTGACTTAGAAGATACTTAGGACAGCTATGAAATCAATATTCAAGCAACTTAAGATTAATCAAAGCAAAACTCTGAAAGAGAATGAATGAAAAACATAAAATGATTCTTGTTCCTAAAATGATTGCGCACACTGAGATTTTACTATACACGTTATAATGGAAAGTAACTTAACAAGAAGCGTTAGCCATGACAATTTCCTATTTCCATTTCAGTTGGGAATGTTAAACATACATGCTGAAGAGAAGGATTAAAAACATAGTTTGTAATGATGGAGACCTTTAAACTTTAAATATTAAGGGAGGAATATATATATATATATATATATATATATACACACACATACACACACATCATTTTATTCAAGATGTTAACCTATATGCTAGTTACATTACAGAATCCCTGAAAGCTATTACCTTACCAAGTTAAATAGAGGTAGAGGTCATTTGCAAAGGCAGTATGCTACTCCAGCTAGCACCTTAGATTAATTTAACAGGGCCGTGATGACTATTTCAACAGCTTAACAGCTGTATTGACCTTAAAAATGTCTTAGAAATTAACTCTTGAGAGAAGGCCACAATGTCTGTATGATATTTTTAACAGTGAAATTTGAACATTTTATAATTGTGCAAGAATTATTACATTTATCCTTGGTAATGATAAAGAAGCAAATAAGAAAAACAGACTTGGGACTGAGTATTGCTAATAAATTAAAAAGAAATGAAGGAGGTCATAGGAGGTGGTTTAGGGGAAAGAATAACAGTCTTCAAGAGATTCACTCTCCACTGCAATTATATATTATATCTTGGGAAAATGTTCTCAATGAGAAATTCAAATTTTCTTTGCAGTTTTGACCAGTGATACAATTTTTGCCTCAGTGTTAAGTCTGTCATGGAGATATACAGTGATCAGGCAGTCAACTCTCCAGCACAGAGGAAGTCTGGCTCGGCTAGTGACACAAAAGACCTCTGCAAATGGGACCTAAGAACAGGCGTCTGCCATTCTGTACCTTGGGATTGTCACCTGAAAGGCAATGGATCCATAAATTTCACAGTATTAGCACTATTCCCTGGTTCACCTTCTGTTACCAAACTTCATTGCTAAGTGAAAAAAAAAATCTCTTCGTAGCCTCAAATGGCTTGCTATATTTTTGTTTCACACCATGTCTTAAAGTTGTAATTTATCTATATATATTTTTAGTGTCTGTGTCTCCCATGAAAATATTAGAGTAAATGGGAGAGGGATATTTTTTGTTTTGTTTTGTTTTGCTTTGTTTAAGACAGAGAGTCTCACTCTGTTGCCCAGGCTAGAGTGAAGTGTCATCACCATAGCTCACTGCCACCTCCAACTCCTGGTCTCAAGGGATCTTCCTGCCTCAGACTCCAGAGTGGCTGGGACTACAGGTGTGCACCACAATGCCTGGCTAAATTATTCCATTCTTTGTAGAGATGGGTGTCACTCAGGCTGTTCTTGATCTTCTGACCTCAAGTGATCTTCCCGCCTTGGTCTCCCAGAATGCTAGGATTACAATAATGAGCCACTGTGCCCAGACGAAAGGAACAATTTTTGTTCTTATGTAATCCTATTGCTTAGTTAGCACAGTGCCTAGCACAATAAATATAGATAAACTATTTTAAAAATCAATTAATAAATATTGGGCATCCTTAGCCTTGTGTCTTTTGAATATCTATACACTTTTTAACTCTGTATTTCTGGAATTCAAACGGCTACTATTAACTTTGTCTGATTCTGTCTCTGAGAGATCATACCTGGTTACTAGTCCCTCTTGCTTCATACAAAATTGGGTTCCTCAAACAATATTAACTGCAGTTGATAGTTTCCAAAATTCATAAGGTCACACTCATGACTGATTTCCTTAATTATATATTTCTTCTTGCTGACACATGTCTGAAATTGAACTGGAGCTTTGCCACACTCTCTGAAACTTGGGTGTTGTAAATGTGGGTAGCTCAGGAAAGCAGGGAGAGTGATGTTGGAGAGAAGCAATGTTGCTTCTATCCTATAGTACTTTTCCCATTAAAACTTGCTTTATTCCCATTTCTTATCTCTTCATATGCTCAATATTTTTTCAATGCAATTATGTATAGCAACATTGCAATTAATATTTACACTATCAGGATTACAGTTAGTTGCAAGTACTCTTTTTTTTTGGAAAGAATCATAAAAATGAAACTACATTGCAATAGAGTCTCAGACATTCAATAACATCAATCTTATCTTTTATAGTATCAATTATTCATCATTGTATTAAACTGATGTTAGATTTGATACATATTTAGAGATTTTAACAATTACTTGGTCTATTATTTCTATCTTAGTGTATCTATATATCCTCTTTCATATATATATATGTATATATATATATATATGATTCTGTGGTAAAGGTATTTTTGAATTTTCTTTTGAAAGTGTCAATATTTTTAGCTCAGAAACTATTTTTCAAATGTACAATAAGGTTCTTTGGAAAACCTATCTCTGAACCTCTGCTTTCCGGATGACCAACTACTAAAAATTGATATGAAATATGAGATAATAACTCAGTGGCTTCCAAAAATTTAGAACACAGAGAAGATAAAAATATTAGGAGTAAGTATATGGAACATGAAGTATAATACTGTAATAGAATTCAAGTGAATAAAACTTGGATGGAACATCAAGAAAAACTTTTCAAGGAAGACTATATTGTGATAGATTCTTTAAGAGTCGTAATGAAAGAAATTGAAACTAAAGTCCACAATATGTGGCATGTCAAAAGATGTGCTTTATTCCTTTGTTTACTTTCTAACATGGCCTTTAGGAAAAAAAGTTGGAAAAGTTAATAATATTGCAAGGAAATTCAGACCATGAGAAGCATCCAGTTTCCATCCTGCTTCACAGCAAGGAATGCATTTAGACATATCTGAGAACCATTCAGCATTTCAACCTCAGGCAGAGAGCTTCTGGACACCAAACAGAGAAGGGAGATGGAAGTACAGCAGGGGTAGCTATTTTTTCCACTTGTTCGGACATGACAATGTCTATTTTTAAAAGCCAACAAACACTGCATGACAGTATATCTGGTACCTTGGGCAAGTGCACATTTCACAGTCTCAAGTACTGGCTATGAAGTCTAGGTCTCTCTAATGGAATGGAAACTTTCTGAAGAAGGTCGAACATTTTTTAAAGCCCCATTCTATTCTAAAAATAAAAATGAAGAAAGATAAAGAAGGAGAAGATAATGATTTATGCAACTAACTTACAGTTATTATCAATTTCTAACTTCAACTTAATTTCACCAGGCCTTGCACATAGTCAGTGTTCAATAAATACTAAATAAATTATATAACAAATCAATACTGGGAAATACTTTAATAATACATAGAATATCTTATAATCAAAGACCAGTTCTATCAATAATTAAACAATATTCACTGATGCTGAAGCATTCAAGAATCCTAAAATTAGGCAGAATTAAAGATATATCCCTATTTATTGCATGTGGAAGTTGGAGCATGTAAATATTTAAACTAAATGAGAGTATTTTATCTCAGACCACACCCAGAGAAAGTCCTAGTTAAAAGTACAAAGTAAATGAAATATGTCTTTCTTCCTAATGTTGCTCTTTTAGAACAAAATCCTATACAATATCTGCCCTAAACACTGCATAACTTAAGTCCTGATCTTTTTTTATATGGTATTTTCATTTTCATAGATTCTAAATCTCTGCACATTCCTCAAACCTTTAAAACACATGCAACCTCGGCCTTCTGTATTCTGGGGCTCCAAAGAGGTCATATGTTAAACTAATCCCTCACTCGCTAAGGAGAGGACAGCTCCTTGATGAAATAAGTATATTTTACCTGATCTTTGATAAACTTTTAATTTTTAACCCAGATAGAAGCAAAAACATACTGAATTGTTCATTCTAAATTTTCACTGAAGAGTTGGCATGAATGCCTGGCAAGAAGTATTATATACAGTATTGAAGAGCAGAAATGGGAAGCCTGAAAGGCTTATCTTAGCAAATGCCCAGGGTATTTCCTAGCCATTTTTACATTGTCTTACTCTGTTACTCACCAAGGATATGCCAGAAAGGTCCTAAACTGTACAGTCCCAGGCTACTATGGAATATCTGAAGTCATTGAGCTTCCATCACAAAGGCAAACATAACCAAAGTTACAAAATTATCTGTGGGTTATTGTGTTGATTTACTATGACCACACATTTTTTATGCTCCTTGCATAAAAGAGAGTTGGTGACTGTGCTCTCCTTTAGAATCTAGGCTGGCTGTTGACTGCTCTGAATGGTAGAGTACAGCCAAAATAACACTGTGAAACTCTTGGCCCTGCCTTTAAGGTGACTGACAGCCTCTGCTTTGGTCTTTTGGAGCTTTGAGTCAACATGTAAAATGGCTTACTATCTCGATGGAGAGTTCTGAGGCCTGTATATTTTCTGTCCTCATGAAGATAGCAGGTATTGGAGTGATCATGAAAGGGACCTTCTAGATGAGCTCAGCTGTCAGTTGAATAGCGTCAAATTGCCTCTGCCGTGCCACATGGGGAAGAAGTATAATCCAGTCAAACCCTTCCCAATTTCTTGGCTGACAAAATATACAAGGTAATATGAAATGGTTATGATTCAAAGTCACTACTAAGTTTTGGGATAGTTTATTATACAATAACTAATAATGTTAAATGACAGAGGGAATTGTGTCATTTTCAACAACCTGGATAACCTGTTCTTTGTACCTATCTGGGAAATTGCTCATCTTTTTCAAAGCAATTCACACACATTGTAGAGCTTGAGAAGTGTCCTGTCATCAGACTGAAGATTTCTTTAAATGACAAACTTTTAGTCATATCCTTTGAATAAACTCTTGTATTAATAAATAAGACTATTATGCATTCTGGTCCTCCAATTGCCTAATGAACAGAGAGTGTTGTGGGGGATGAAGTTATATAATGTACATAAGTTCCTTTGTAAAGTATAAAATAAAATCCAAATTAAGATGCCACTCCTGTGATGGTTTTAGGACCATTCTTCTCCATTAAACATTTTGGACTAGGAAATTTTATTTAGCCTGGAATCAGGGGAAATAAAGTTTAATGGTATTGTTATGAGAAAATCACTGTTAAAACAAAGATCTGAAGAAACAAGGAAACTTTCAAACAGATCTGATGAAAAACAGATGGTTAAACATCTTTTTAAACATGTAATTCATATACCTTAAAATTCACCTTTTAGGGTGCATTACTCAGTCATATTTAGTATATTCTAAAAGCTTGGCAGCTATCATCATTAATTCCAGAGCATTTTCATCACCCAAAAAGAAAGCCTGTACCCAAAAGCCATCTTTTAGGAATAAAAAATAATTGACCAACACTTAAGTGCACACACAGTAGTAACATTCATTGGGTGTGGGGAAGATGGGAGTGGGGAGGAGGGGATGAGTATTACAGGCCTAATGGGTGTGTACACCATCTGAGGCAGGGACAAGCTTGAAGCTCTGACTTGTACGGGAAAAAGGCAATATATGTAACCTAAACATTTGTACCCCCATAATATACTGAAATAAAAAAAGTTGATGGTGGTAATCAGGAAAGCAATAATTTAGGACAAACTCATAGATTCAAAAATAGCAGGAAACAAATCAAGAAGGTTGCAAGCAGGAGAAGGGGAAGAACCTATGTACAGAAAAGGGCTAACACATCAGGCCAGAGACTGCTTTTATTGAAAAGATCTTCTTCAATTTTGGCCCTTGGTTTGCATCTGGAAACCCAACTGTTAAACAGTTACCTACACTGATATAAAACTTTCTCAAATTGATTAGAGTATATATCATTGTGCATAAATTGTACAAATAATGTAATTTATGCTATCACTTACTTTTCTTTTGAGAGTCTGAAATTTTTGTATATGATACCAAAACTGCCTACATGGTTAACGCACAATAAAAGTCTTGGGCACTGAGTCTAGTAGGAGCTTCCAAAGAATGAGTCTAAAACAAACCATCCAAAGAATACAAAGAAACACAAAGAACTCACTATGCTACTGATTTTATTATTGATAAAGAAATAAATATATGGGTTTATTCATTTAATAAATATTTACTAAGATCCTACCATGGGCTAAATATTATGTTAAGTGATAAGAATTCAGTGGTGAACACAGCACAATTATTTGCTCTTAAGTTTCTAACAGAAGCCTACTGTTTATCAATAGAAACTCTGAATACATATTTGCCTTCTAAACATACATACATATACTACCTTTATAAAAATGGTTTTAAAATGTATGTTAAAAGCTAGTGGCAGATAAAGAAACAAAGGAAAGGAACATAGAGCATTATAAATGTTACTTATAAGATTATATCCCAAGTTGTCATGGATTGAAATGATCATGGAAAATGCTTAACTCTAAGATGTGCCACATTAATTACTGTCTCTTCATCATGCATGGGTTTCTTCTTATGCACAGAAGTGATTAAATACCTTAGATGCAATTAGATTCCAAGTAGTATTTTTGAAATGATAACTAGCCACTGGACACTATGCCTTGGAATATCCTATGTCAGAGACATACGTCTAAATGGCTTGCGTGGACAAGTAAGGATGGGCTGATAAGGTCTTGTGTCTATTAAATGTGTACCAAAAGGTAGTTGTAAACTCCCTCTCACACTCCAAAAATACTCCACACAATTTCAGAGGTGAAATCCAGAGGCTTTATCCTTGAGTTATCTGACATTGCCTATAATTTTCAGGTCAAACATCAGCACTTAAACCATATAGAAACTGCTGAATGAATAGACATAACTTCTATTCATCTCAGAAAGCCACACAGACTCTGCCCTTTAGAATATTAGCAAATGAAGCTTTATGGTCATCCTATAATATCTAAACATTTAGAATTAGTTCAAAAAATTTTATTTGACCATCCCACCATTTCTGCATTATAAAACACCAAACCTGGACATTATAGGCAATCTTAGATAATTCAAGGGGTAAAGCCTCTGGATTTCACCTCTGAAATTGTGTGGAGCATTTTTAGAGCGTGAGAAGGAGTCTACAAATGCCCTTTTGGTACACTTTTAATAGATACAAGACCTTATCAGCCCACCTTTACTTGTCTACACAAGCTATTTAGACATATATCTCTGACACAGGATATTTCAAGGCATCAGTGCCCAGTGATTGGTTAATATCTCAAAAATACTACTTGGAAAATAATTGTGTTTAAGTTATTTAATCACTTAGTCATTCCAGGTAGGGGAGAGGAATAAAATGATTTATCTATTTTTTAAACATTGTTTGGGGCTTTGATATTATGCAATGCTTCATTTGATCAGCCTAACAACATAGGTAGGGAGAAGATGGGAGGCTAGATATCACAGTAAATACTAAGAACTTGAAGTTTTTACCATTCTTCTTTGGATGTAATCATTAAAATGGTGCTCTGGGAGCATAAAGAAGGAGGCCTGACATAGTCTTATGTTTGGTTGTATGAAACGGATTGATAAAATGGTTATCCATAAATTGACTTTAAATTCATCAATATTTAGGCATAAAAGAAACAGCAGCAGTAGTATAATTAATTCTCCTTACTTCTGATGCTCTCTTTCGTATAGTGATTATTCTACTACTATTATATAATGCACATTGCTCCCTTCTAAACAATTCCTCAAAATATTTTCTTTTTAAATTAAACTACTTGCTGAGCTGAAAGACAGAAGTTTGGAACTATTGCTATTATATCATTTGTTATTCTAGGCTGGTAAAACTTGGAGAAATTGAAGCATATAAGCAGAAGACAGACTCACCAGAGTCCATACAATGAGAGGAGAATATAGGGCAGAACACTGGGTAACTTTGTAGTGGTGTCTTCCTGTTTGTGTTCTGAATAGTAGCCCTTTCTTTTCAAAAGATTTCCTCCATTTCTTGTGGTCCTAGTGTGGTCATCAGTCAAAATAATCTCTTCCCCAGGGATGGTCATCTCAGATATATATATATATATATATATATATATATATATATATATATATATATATATGTATCCAGAAATTATAATGCCCTAGACTGCTGGTAATTGTTATTAGTCCACTGACAAGTAACCCAAATATGTTCAGTCCCATTATTCTCTGAGATTGGCAATATGCTTCCCAGGAGTAAGACACACTTTTTTCCCTCTAGAACTACTTACTTAACTGATAGGAAGCTGGATCTGCCAATTGTCATTGTCTCTGCCATGTTGACAGAGACTGTATACAAAATTAATACAAGTGAAGACAGGAAAAAGATTCTGGTAGCATTGAGATCCTGGTTCCAATCTGTTAGGCTCCTTTATCTATTGTGAGCTATTTCTACTTCCTCTGCAACTCCACAAAACAGAATATTTCCTTTTTTTAATAAATTTGTTTCATTGGTTTTCTGCCAGTGATAAAACTGTTATTTAAGGGATAGTCAGAGGTAGCGATATCTACAAAAGATACCAACAGATATTCCATAGAGTTTTATAATTTTAAAAAAAGAGTGACAGTTGACCACATCATAAAATTAACTCCTAAGGTATTTCTTGTACTATCCATAGAAACCACCACTGGGAGAAAGAGTAAAGTAATGCAAAGCAACCATGTGACTCTATAAAGCCCAGAAGGGAGGGGAAGAAATAAGTGACTACCCTTGTACAGGGGTATAGAAGAAACTGTGAGAGAAGATTATAACAATTTATGATTTGAATATATTCAACTAAAATTGGTAAATCACACTGGGGAGTGTCTGCACTAGAAATGTGTGGGATTATAGGCTATTTTTTCTCTATATAAGATCTCCTGTCATACAATTATTTCCTTAAAATAAAGCTTCCTTCTGAAACACCAAGGCCAGCATTTTGGCAAGAGTTTCGCTTTTTTATTTATTTATTTTTTTTCCTGGTGCTAGAGCCAACTGATTTTGCCTTTGTGCTCAAAATTCTTCTGACCTTAGGGATACATAATAATCATAGCTCTACTAAAATGAAACTGAGGTTTCACATTTTTAAATGAATATTTCTGATACATAGAAATAAGCTTCGATACTGGTGAGATTTCTCATGGGATCTTGAGAGTACAGATAATTTACATATTAAAATATTACAATTTTGAGTATATTAGCAATTTCAGGGATGATATGATGTTCTTTATAAGAACTGAACCTCAAAATTTCTGAGTTCTGTTTCTGAAACAACAGAATAATAAAACCCCAAACCTTTCAAATCTGCTTTATATATGGTGATAGTTCCCACATTGTGCACCTACTTTTCTAAAGAGAAAAGCTACGTTTCCCAGATTACCTTGCAATTAGGATGCAGTCACATGATCTAAGTTTTACCAACCCTACCTGACTTCCTGAAATGTGGATGTGGATAGGAGCAAGATGAACTAATGACTGTGTGGGTGAATCATCTTCTGGCAATCAGGATATTAAAGGTATGTGTCTGCTTCTTCTGGGATAGTTCCATGTGCCCATCCCATAGTGATCAGCACTGAGCAGCAGCTGTTGGCAGCACAGTCCTGTGCTGTGGTGGGCACTGTTGCTGATGTCTTTGTTCTGAGTGTGACATCCAAGCCTAGCTTCTCTAGCCATTGCAAAGTCAATCAGATATCAAATACCATAAACCCCTTTCTGCTTAAATTAGCAAGAGTGAACTCAGTTGTTGCAATTAAGGAGCTTAGAGGTAGACAGGACAGAAATTTTAAATCTATTTACAAATGAGGAAATCAGGATAAAATTTCCATTCATTAAATCACAAATTTAATACTTTAAAAGAAAGAAAGCATATATGAAAATGCTCAGTAAACATTTATGCACCACATAAATTAAAGGTGATGTTTTGTTGTGTTTATTACATGCCCTTACATAATTCTAATCTGTGACTCTACCCCACTTTTGTTTCATAGGCTTCCTAACAACAATGATATAAAATATGCATATATTTTATAAAAATTCCAATTATGGTAAGTTATTTAACCTTTCTTGGCCTACCATTTCCTTCTTTACAATAGGGGTTTAGAAATTGTGGCTATTACCAAAAATAGAGATAGGACAAATTTGTCTAAAAGAGTTTAAATACCATGTCTCAAATCATTCAAAAAAATGAATAACAAGGAATGTTGTAAGCTAACAATTCTTTCAGCTCAGTATGAAAGTGAGAAGGGCAAGAGTGACTCTGACAAGCTTATGCATCTTAAATTCAGCACCACTCAATGCTCCTTCTCTAGAGGATGCCAAAATAGCACTAGACAATGGAGATATCCAGTAATAGGGTGCATTGATACAGAAACATTACAATGCATGTGAATGAGAATAGTCAACTCCCAATGGAATCTGCTAGGGACCAGAATTGTCATTCTTTGTAAAAAGTAAATGCATACACACAGGTACAAGCAACCGCAGCATTGGAGTAGCAGCAGTAAGACTACCAGTAACTGATCAGGTAACATAATATAAACACAATGCTGGGATTTTTTTAATTCACAATACAGTGTTTTAAACATGATTCAAGAAAATGGTATTGATGAGGAACTATGAGTTTGAACATGAAAAATATTTCTGGAGGTGTTCTTTGTTCACATGTAAAATTATATCAACTCACCTTATAATTTTCAAACTTATTAAACAAAAGATTATTGCAGCAATTTCCCCCTGCCCTCCTCACCCTAGCTTGCATCATAATGCAAACACCTTTTTTAATGCAAAACTATTCTCTGCTTTTCTTTGCCTGTTTCTAGCTCTGGTTTCTGCTTTCAGAGGATGAACTACTACATGTTTCCCATTTGCAATGAGAAAGCTCATTGAGATTACTTTGGATCTCTGAAGTTAAAGTGCCATCTTGTGCCAAAAGTAAGCATCTCAATATACATTTTTCGTAAATATTGGCAAAATGATAGTTTTAATATAATAGAGATATATGAAGTGCATATAAAATCCTCAATATTAAATTGCCTAAATATGAACATAGTTATAAAAATATATAACTGGCTTTGTTTTATTTTCCTAACAGCATCATGTTAAGTTTACCTGAGTAGCTTAAATCATGTATTCTGCATGCATGCTACTGCATTCTGCATCTTGTTATTGCAGCACTATCAGCATAAAATGGATGCTTTAGACCTCATGCTCTCATACAACAATAAAAATTGTTTAAGACTTAAGTAATAGTTCTTTCAGGACCAAGGGCAAACCCCAGTCTCTCTAATAAACTTGTACTGCCTGTACCAATCATGCCACTTGGAACAGATCCATTCTATTTCAAGAATTTAAATGGCAGCAATGCTCAAAACATTGTACCCAGGAGAAAAGGCCAATGCCAGCACACACTAAGCTGCCAGTGCACAGTCAGCGATTGCAGGAATTCCTATAGCAAACAAAACGGTTTCCTGCATTTAGCCTGACAGCTTTCAAAAGCGGTCTCATGGGACCAGCAAGTGGCTTATAATATCCTTCATGCTGACAATGCTGTCATGCTAATAGTTAGTGCATAGACTCATCATTGATTTGGTTATTATGATTCTTTAAATTATAAGATATACGTGGAAAATTTAAAATTAAAGAATCTAGGCCATATTTTTAACAAGTAATATACACCACAAAATTATAGTACAAAACACAATCAACCATCTGGAATGTGAAAACATATCTCTCATATAACCCCAACCATGATGAAAGAAAAACAGCTACTAAAGTAGAGATGCCAGTCTAAAGGGAATATGAAAACAAACAGAATTCCAGGAAATCCTGATTTGGGGATCAGTAGATCTCATAGATTCTTAGATAATTAAGAGCTGATCGGTGTCCAAATCTGAGGCTAACATACACTCAAGAGATCAGTTAAATAATTTTCTTTCCTCTTAAAAAGATCACTTAAAAATGAATATTTGTATTTTTCTTTCCAAATTTTATAACATTTAATTGCTTTAAAATATCATTTATTTTGTTTGTAATGCAGCCCTTGAAGGGTTCATACAAAGGAATTACATTAAATTACATTATAGAGAAACAAATATGTTCTTGAGATTATATTCTCTCTCTCTCTCTCTCTTTCTTTTTTATTTTATTTTAATTATTTTGGTGAATTAGGAAATAAACAAATTTGTTTTGTATCTAAATAACCGGACTTTACATCTAAATTTGTTCTTTGGAAGTTTTCTGATGGCATGGTAAGACTCATGAGGTTTATAGCTAACATTAATCTCTTTTAAAATAGGGTATACCTAATTTTGTTCTTTTATTTAAAGATTTATCAGGTAGCTATTTTTATAATTAGTTCTTTATATTGGGCACTTATTATATATCCCTCATTCTACTGAGTGCCTTAAAAGAGTGTCTTCTTCAATCCTCATAACATCTGAGGCTCAGAGTAGTAAAGCACATTTTCTAAAACCAAATATATAATTTGAGTTGGATAGAGAGGGGGCTGTATTTTTAATTTTTACTTCTGCTTAAACCATATATTCAACCCAACTTTTAAAAACTACAGAAAAAAAAACCATAATGATATGTGTTTCTTATTTGATAATAAGAAAATATTACTTCATTGAAAACCACTGCAGCATTTCAATAAATAGAATATGCTTATATGTCTCATGTATAGTTTAGCTTACTGAATATGCATATGCATAGTGGTTTTTGTTCAACTTCTCTCTAGCAATTAATTAAATGGAATGCTATTTTAGGTTCTTCTGCTAAATATCTTAGAGTCTGAGCCCAGGAGTTGAGATTGGTGGCATCAGCTGTCCCAGTCACATCCAATACGGCTCTTGATATTACTTTGTCCCATTTCAAAATGGTTCTCCATTGAGTTTGGCTGTTTATCTAAAATAGTCCAATATTTATAGCATAAACTGTGGCTAGAGGGACAATGCTAGTGATATGCAAGATTGCAGAGGAAGTACTGGCAACATTCTCATCTCACACAAGACACGGCCCTCACCCGCTCCCACTTTCTCTCAATGTGTCTCTTTTTTTCCCTTCTTTTGTGTGGAGGTTCTAGGACTGGAAATTTGAAGAGCATTATCTCACAACTATAAGATCCATAGTCTATTAGTCTTTTAAAAGGGAAAAAAATGTCATTTATTATTTATGTACAGAGGCACAGGCACTAATGTGTACCCTTTCCATAGACACTTGACCCTTTATAGACTATAAAAAACTGTGAATGGAGTGGGAATTTGAAAGTCACATCAACTTCGTGTCTCCATTTCACATGGGATTCTTGAAATACCTGACAAAGTCTAGTGGCAACTCAACATTTTAATGAAGAAAACCTATGTCTCTATATGACCATCAGTCACTTTTTGTTTCCTTTTCCCTGACTATGATTCACCTTCATCAGTTGTACCTATAAACATGACACTTTGGTGGGGAAAGGAGGTTCAAATCCTTAGAGTTACTAAGGACCTTGACCATATAATTTGTAATTATCTTTTGGTAGCCAGATTTACCTATTAGAAAAGGTAAGAAAGTGCCCTCTCTGTTTCTCTCTCTCCCTCTCTATATAAACACAGACATACACCATATTCAAAAACATTCCTATTGTTGTTTGTCCAAAACAGAGAGAAAAGCATATGATTAAATTTATTTATTTCTATTCAGAAGGACTGAAAATACTATGTATTGGATGTATGACTATGCTCAGGGTCATGAATGAAAGCCATTTCTGACATGTTCATGCTTATATGCTATTATTGATTGGTTTTGAATTCTTCTTCACCTTCACCCCAAATACTGCAGGGGAGAAAGTGTCTGCCCTTCTGAAACTTCTAACACAAAAAGATGAAAATATATAAAACACACTTAAAAATGAGAGAAAAGATATGCTTGTCTCATGTTGCCTGTCTTGTCTCTAGAAATGATTCTCTCAAGGCAGGTGGCAGCTTCTCTTAACAGTATCACTTCACTCACACCTGCCCTCCCCCTCCTCACATTCAAACTATAAAAATTAAAACCCAAAGCTAAAAAATGAATTTAAACAAAAAACCTGAAACAGAAGGACTTTGATATTGTAAGGAACTGTGGCATGTGCCTTGAGTTTTCCCATCACTTAGAAGCTCTTCTCTAACCTGGAAGAGTTGGGATGGTGTTGCACATGCAGAGTGCAAGCCAGGGAAGCATCCACCATGATTCATTCACACCCTGCTTCTGTGGCCTCTGTTTAGCCATCTGCAGTATGCTGCTTGGCACTGGACTAAATACTGAGGACAGAAACGCAAGCAAGCATGATCTCTGCCTTCTCATTGCCTAGAATACAGGGCAAGACACCACAGGAGCCAAAAATGGTAATGGTGTCCCCAGCCTGAGTCAGGGGAAGGAGACATGAAAGACAACTCCCTCTAGGAGTCATAGGAGCTGAGCCATAGGAATAAATAAGTATCCCGTTGTAAGGGAACAGTACCAAGCTTATAAAGATGGAGAGCATTTCATGCATTAAGGCCCATAGTGGGGCCAGGCTTGGTGGCTCACGCCTATAATCCTAGCACTCTGGGAGGCCAAGGTGGGAGGATCGTTTGAGGTCAGAAGTTCGGGACCAGCCAGAGCAAGAGCGAGACCCCATCTCTACTAAAAATAGAAAGAAAGCCAATTAAAAATATATAGAAAAATTAGCTGGGCATGGTGGCACATGCCTGTAGTCCCAGATACTCAGGAGGCTGAGGCAGAAGGATCACTTGAGCAATCCTTGAGTTTGAGGTTGCTGTGAGCGAGACTGATGCCACAGTACTCTAGCCTGGGTAACAGAGTGAGACTCTGTCTCAAAAAAAAAAAAAAAAAAAAAAAAAAAAGGCCTATAGTGGGCTATATATAGGTAACCAGTAGAAATTTGGGTTTGGTGCAAACTTTTCCAACATTATTCTTCTCAAGATCACACACAGGTTTATTTGGACATTTTTCTTACAATGTTTCTGCACTGCATTATTATATATTACTCTCTATATATTAGAGGCCTCATAATGATTCTTGATTGACTTTAATTCTGGAAGTTTGATACAATTAGAATAAAGGGCTCCTTTCTGCAGCCCTCAAGATCATAAGTCACCTCTTTACTACTTGCTCCATGAAGCCATACTATACAATATCTAATCAACAACATAAGGCACACAGAGGCTCCAGAAATCTTCACAACCTGATTTATATCAAGTTCAATACTGAGAATAAATTTCCTTTACAGTGGTTCCATCCATTAACCCTTCCATTAAACAAGGTAACTGGGAAGAACTTCTATCTGACACTTTTAAATATATAAGCTGAGTAGACTTCTAGACAAACATTAAAAACCATTTCTGATGATGATCCGTACATGAGTAGTTATTGTCACCCCAAAGATCTACTACTTTACCACAGTTTGAAGAACAGTTTGAAATCCAGGTCCAATAACTATTAGAGTATGTATACCTTGCAGTTATTCCTTTTGAAATTATAAAACATATCTTTGAATTTTTAATAGTGTTGGAGCTGATTAAAATAATCGACAGATGCGTTTTCTTTCAACCATCTGTCAAATGTACTCCCCATGAAGTTCAACTTTACTGTCTATAATTTTTTGAAACAAAATCAATGTTTTCCTTTGGAAAACAAAAAGATCTCATAATTGAAATTCTGTTTTAATACTGTTACTTAACATAAAATATGGTCACTAAGTTATCCTTTCTAACCATACCCTTTAGTCTTTCTCTAAAGTTCTAATTGAAAGTCATTTTTCAATTCACTCTATGTTTCTCTGACAATCTCATATCTTTTTCTACTTTTTATTCTAGAAGCCACACACATACACACACACACACACACACACTAATCTTAATGGTTTTCATATTTTCTCCTGAGACAGAATTGCTATCAAAGAAGTTGACTCTTAATGGTGGACTTAAAAATGTATGTAGGGTCATAAGAATCATAAGAAATTAAACTCTTATTTGTCCAAGAATAAATAGTTATAAGATAAAATTTACCAGTGAATTAAACTGAATACAACGACAACCTTTCTTGCCACATTTTCAACAATTGTCATTTTTATTCCTTTTTATTCTCAAAACATTGTGAAAAAGAAGCTAAAAAATAACAATAATAAAAAAATTTTGCCACAGTTTTGAGGGAAGAAAGCCCAGTAGACTTACTTGCTCTTTGATGACTCATAGAGGAGTAAGTGCTTTGTCATATCTGGAAAAATTGAAGTTTTCAGATTGATTTCTCCAACTTATCTAAAACAGGATCATAAGAAGTAAAACTATACAAACAAGAAAAAAAGAAAAACTGCAAAAATCAAACACGACAGTTTCAAATATCAGTGTGAGTGGAGAGAGAGAGAGAGAGTGTGTGTGTGTGTAAGCGTGTGTGTGTCCTGGCATTCACGCTGTCTGATTATGTAATGGTCCGATTTTAAGGAAAGTAGCAGTAAAATCAGTGGAGAGGAAATATGACTACATACACTTAAACAGTAATTTCTCTCTTATTTCTCAATAATACCATAAAATATGTTGTATTAAGTTTGATATTACTATTTACTGAATAAATAAAAGATAAACCAATAAAAAAAGAACCCATAAGAGGAATTTCTAAAAAAGACTCTTTTAAAAATCATCATTCTTGTACATATCTATTGCTTAGAAGATTAAATTGCTATATATATTAATTCTCAAAGCTTCCTTGAAACCAATTACTTTTCTAAAATGTGTGTCTATACTCAAATATTTAATATTCTAGCCCTTAACAATAATTTATATGAAATGTTTGCCTTTGAATACAAATGGATTTTGAGAAAGTGTACATATTCAGTTATTGATCCAAACCATATGATTTTTTAAAAGTTTCTTGACTATATTTAAAAATCCACCATGATTTCTAACATCATTGATCGCTATTTATGGCAAAATCATTCTAATCTTTACTTCCTAAGTAGTTCCCTGAATTTATTTTCAAATAATAATAGTTGTATTATTCCTTTTGTGAGAATAATTATTTCAGTTATGTTTCTTCCCATTTTCTTTCTAATTCTGTCAAATGACACCCTACAGTATCTATCTCTGAAGTAGAATGACAGACTGACAGCTGTTGTCACCAAGAAGTCTGACGACTGCGAGATGTGTTTGTCTTCTAATAGATTCAATAAAGCATAAAGGAAAGGCAAAGCAGCAGTGTGTGCAGCGTGGGGGAGCCTTTGGCTAACCCCCTTTGAAAGATGTGAAATCTCTGAATATTCTAATTGAAGCACAGATACTTACAGTCTGCACTGTTGAGTTCTTAAAACATTCAGCCAAGATGCCTGGTGGCATATTATTATCTAGAAAACAGCAATACATATCATAATGAGGCCCAAATCCGTTGGATTTTTCATGCTTCCAAAAGAAGCTGTGGTCGAGTGTAGTTAGAAAATGACATAAAAATCTATCTTTAAGGTATGTTATCTCTTATTTCCTCTGCAACTTTAAAACTGTGCTGTGAGCATCTTCTCAGCAGCACACATCTCAAGCCTGCTGTGAGTCGTTACACCCTCAGCAAGACTTCCTCCCCTCTTCCTCCCACCTTCATTTACTTTCCCTAAGAAAACACTGTGTGCTGTGTATTCATTTTCTGCAGTCCTTGGATCCTGAATGTAGCTGAACAGAAACTGACCAATTCTGTAATAAGCAACCTCTTCAATTAGTCACATTGTCACCTGTGATAATACAAATTCTTTTTTGTGATTCTAATCATCAGCTGTCATTCAAATAATGCCAGGTGCTTGGCAAAGCACTCTGTGGAATTTTTCATCCATCTGTCCAGTCTTAGAAATGACCTTCCATTACTTTCCTTTGTACACATGTTATCTTTAAATAGGCCATTTGTATAACAAGAGAATGCCTCTGACTACACTGGGAAGTTACATCGTGGGAGAGGGGACTATTTACTACATTCTTTGTAAGCCATCTAATATTAAAGGCTATTGCCACTCAGATTCAGGCCACTGACCCTTCAGTGTATTTATTTAAAGACACCAAATGCTAATTGTTAACAAAAATACAGCTTTGCTTTTTATCAACTACAAATTTATTAGCAGCAGGAAAAAGAGCCTATTCTGCAAATAGATATTTGTATTGCAAATGCTTAAAGGAATAACTAATGAGGTTCTTTGTTGTCCAAATTTGACTAATTATGGTGCTGAGAAACTGCCGAGGAGAGAGTATGTGCTTTGAAATTAAGCATTTTCAATAAGTGCATCAAGAGCTGGACCAGAACTAACAGAAAGAACTTCAGAAATCTGTCTATCTATTTTGATCACAACTTGCATGGTGTTATATAGAAAACTACCTAGAGGCACTTTAAAAAGAATGATCCTCAGGCAAATGTAAGAAAAATAATCATAATTAATAGTCTCCCAAAGAGAAGTCTTATAACTAGACTGACCATATGATTAATTCTCCAAACTAAAACACTTTTTAGAATTAAAAAGGTCATCATTCATAATTATGTTAGAACCCATAAGGATAAAGCTTATTCCATAGGCAAATCAAGATGTATGCTCTCTGTATTTCTACTCCTGTTACTCCATAGGCTTTAAATGATAACCTAGGTGATTCTCTATTGCATAAACAATAAATTACTTCAAATATTAATATTTTCAAAATATGACCCCAAATCACCATTCCATTTTCTTATCACATCCCCTACTATGAACTCATTTTCTAAGTATATTGGCCTACATGTGTTAGCTTACCATGCTCTTCTGAAAGACTAACTTTTATTTGAGTTATAGTTTCTGCTTGGAATAATGTCTTACAAATCTATGAAAGGTAGATTGTTCTTATAAGTCAAAATCTAGTTAATGTATATCTTTTGATGGCAAATAGCAGACAGGCTTCAGGTCAGTTTATGTTATCAAATGGAACAAAGCCGTCCGTAAGCAAGACAGCCCAAAGGCATAGTTCCTCTGTCCATCTCTCTTTGCATTTTTCTTCCTAAGTAAGTTTTCATCCCAAAATCCCTTCATTATGGACAATTCAACTGTCTCCAAATTATCTGGTCTAAATCCTGGAAAGAACACTTTTGGTGAACTTAGCTAGTAATTATCTTCACCAGGAATCAGCACTTCCATACCACATCACTCCTGGAAGGGTCACACTTGACTCTGGGACACATCAGTCAAAGAGAAAATTACCACAGCTCTGGTTTAGCCATCTTAATTTGAAAATTGACATGATATAGCAAGCAGAATGAAAAATATGGGGCAGTTCAAACTTCACCCTACTATAAAGCCTTCTTAGAAAAGTTCTAGAGAAAATTGAGCTTTCCACATTGTATTCCCACACAAAATTTTATGTTTCTGCTTATCACTGAGCTATAGCTGTTGAATCAGAATATTTATGTTTGCATTTATCTCACCCACTGGATCATGAACTTCTGAAGCACTATGGCCATGTCTTATTCATCTTGCTGTTCCTCACGGAACAGTGACTTGGCACTTAGTAGATGTTCAATAAATGTTTATTACATCGAAGTGACAAGTTAGTAAGCTATAACAGTTAAACATAATGTTGGAAATGGCAATTTAAATGACAGAAGCCAACACTCCTTTTATTCTAAGATATTGAAAAGTAAGTCATCATTCATCTCATCTCTCATTCCTTTCTTGTGTCTGTCATTCTTATGCTAGACAGAGGGGTATAAGGATTGGATATGCATTAGGTAAAGATGTTCACAGGATACTAATGAAGGCACCAGATAAAATAAATTATGATGCTATAAATCATGTATTCTTAAAGAAGTCTGTGTTAATTTAATATAAATTTTTGGGCAGATTGTGGTGGCTCACACCTGTAATACTAGCATTTGAGAAGCCAAAGTATGAGGATTGGTTGAGATCAGGAGTACAAGACCAGCCTGAGCAAGAGTAAAACCCCATATCTACAAAAAAAAGAAACATTAGCCATGTATGATGGTGCACCTGTAATCCCAGCTATTTGGGAGGCTGGGGAAGGAGGAACACTGAGCCCAAGAGTTTGAGTTTGTAGTGAGCTATGATGACCCCACTGCACTCTAGCCTAGGTAACAGAGCAAGACCCTCTCTCAAAAGTAAATAAATAAATAAAAATAAATAAATTTTATCCCAGTTTGGAGGAAAATTATTTTAATTATATAGAACAGGATTTCAAAATAATAACAAGATTGGCAGACCCCAACATAAAAAGATAAACTTGAATAAAACATTATGGAAATACAAGTGAGTAATGAACAAAAACAAACAGAAATCTAGCTTATTACTAATCCTCCTAGAATTTTGAATAGCAATTAGTAAGATTTGCTTTATATAATGTCATGTGTGTGTGTGTGTGTATATATATATATATATATATATATATATATATATATGAAAGCATATATATTCTTCAGAAAAAAATCATAAAAAATGGACCCTTGCCATCAAATAACTGAAAATTAAAAAATGTCAAGGACTAAAAAGTCATTACAAGATTGTACAAAGGTGGACTTAAACCAAACTCTAAATCAAATAGACCTAACAGACATTTACAGACCATTCTACCCAAAAACTACAGAATACAAATTCTTCTCAGCAGCACATAGGACTTTTTCCAAGATTGATCATATCTTAAGCCACAAAATGGGTCTCAACAAATTAAAACAACCAAAATTATACCCTGTACCTTTGCAGACCACAGCAGAATAAAACTAGAAATTAATCATGAGAGAAACACTCAAACATACATAAAGTCATGGAAATTAAACAACCTGCTGCTAAACAATTACTGGGTCAAGAATGAATTAAAGATGGAAATCAAAAATTCCTTGACCTGAACTACAAAGGGGACATAAGCTATCAAAATCTATGGAACACAACAAAAACATTCCTCAGGGGGAAAGCCTTAAATGCCTACATCAAAAACACTAAAAGATCACAAATTAACAAACTAATGTCACACGCCAAGGAACTACAAAAAAGAAGAATAAGCCAAAACTAAAGCCAGCAAAAGAAAAGAAATAACAAAGGTCATAGCAGAACTAAATGAACTGGAAAACAAATAATAATAATAATACAAAGAATCAATGAAACAAAAAGTTAGTTCTTTGAAAAGATAAATAAAATTGACAGAACTCTTGCTAAATTAACCAAGAAGAGAGGAAAAAGGACTGAAATAAGCTTAATCAGAAATGAAAAGTTGATATCAAAACTGACACCACAGAAAAACAAACCACAATCCCTGAATACAACATAATTCTCTATGTGCATGAACTGGAGATCATAGAAGAAATAGACAACTTCCTGGAAACACACAACCTCCAAGACTCAACCAGGAAGAAATAGAACTCCTGAACAAACCAATAATGAACAATAAGATAGAAACATTAATAAAAAGTCTCCCCAAAGCAACAAAAAAGTCCTGGACCTGATAGATTCATAGCCAAATTTTATGAAACCTATGAGGAAGACCTGGTACCCATAATATAGAAATTATTCCATAATATTGGGAAGGAGAGAATCCTCCCCAACTCATTCTACAAAGCTATTATCATGATAATACCAAAGTCAGGAATAAATATACAAAAAAGAAAGCTACAGACCAATATCCCTTATGAAGATAGATGCAAATTCTTCAATAAAATACTATCAAAAGAATTCAACAGAACATTTAAAAACTAATCCACCAGGATCCAGTGGGATTCACCCCAGGGATGTAAGGATGTTTCAACATAAGTAAATCAATAAATGGATTTACCACATAAACAAAAACAAAGATCATATTATAATCTCAATAAATACTGAAAAAGCATTTGACATAATCCAGTACCCTTGAATAATAAAAACCCTCAACAAACTAGGCACAGAAGGAATATATCTCAGAATTACAAAAGCCATATGTGACAAACCAATAGCCAACATCATACTGAATGGGGAAAAGTTGAAAGCATTCCTCCTAAGAATTGGAATGAGGCAAGGATGCCCATAGTCACTGCTTGTATTCAAGGTAGTATTAGAAGTCCTAGCCAGGGCAATTAGGCAAGAGAAAAATATTAATGATATTCAGACTGGGATATAGGAGCTCAAACTTTTGCTCTTCACTGATAATATGATTTTGTAATCTAAAAAACTCCAAAGATTCCACCAGTCTCCTGGAATTGATAACTAAATTCAGCAAAGTCTCAGGGTACAAAATCAACGTACACAAATCAGTAGCATTTTTATGTACTAACAACATTCAAGCTGAGAGTTAAATCAGAGACTTAATGCCATTCACAATATCTACAAAGAAAATAAAATATCGAGGAATACATTTAATCATTGAGGTGAAATCTACAAGGAGAACTGTGAAAATCTGGAGGAATAAATTGCAGAGGTAACAAAAAAGGGAGAAACATATCATGCTTATGAATAGGTAGAATCAATATTGTTAAAATGTCCATACTATCTAAAGTTATTTACAAATTCAATTCAATCCTTATCAAATTACCAAAGTCATACTTCACAGATCTAGAAAAAATAATTCTATGCTTCGTTTGGAACCAGAAAAGTGTCTGAATAGGCAAAGCAATACTACATGAAAAGAACAAATCTGGAGGTATCACATTACCTGATTTCAAACTATACTACAAGGCTATAGTAACCAAATAGCATGGTATTGATACAAGAAGAGAGACATAAATCAATGGAAAAGAACAGAGAACCCAGATAGAAAACCATCTACCTACAACCAACTGATTTTTTACAAAACAGACAACAATGTACACTGTGGGAGAGAAGCCTTAGTCAATAAATGGTACTGGGAAAATTGAATAGCCACACGCAAAAGAATGAAACAGGACCCCTACCTCTCACCACTCACAAAAATTAATTAAAAATGGATAAAAGACTTGGATCTAAAGCATGAAACTATAAGAATTCCATAGGACAATGTAGGAAAATCTTCTCTAGATATCAGCCTAGGTAAACAACTTGTTACTAACACCCAATGGCAACAACAGAAATTAATAAATGGGATTTGATTAGACCAAAAAGTTTCTGCATAGCCAAGGAAATAATCAACAGAGCAAATAGCCTACATAATCGGACAAAATATTCATAAGGTACACCTCTGATAAAGGGCTAATAGCCAGAATTTACAAACAAATCAAGAAAATCAGCAAGGAAAAAAACCAAACAACTCTATTAAAAAGTGGGCAAAAGACATGAGCAGAAACTTCTCAAAAGAAAACAAACAAATGCCCATGAATATATTTAAAAAATGCTCAATGTCACTAATCATCAAGGGCATGCAAATTAAGATCACAATGAGTAATCGCCTTACTCTAGTTAGAATGGCTTTTATTAAAAAGTCCAAAAACAACAGATGCTGTCATGGATGAAAAGAGAAAGGAACACATATACTGTTGGTGGGACTACTGATCAGTACAACTTCTATGTAAAACAATATGGAGATTCCCCAAAAAACTAAAAGTAGACATACTATTCAATCCAACAATCCCTCTTCTGGGTATTTACCCAATGGAAAAGAAGTCATTTTATCAAAAAGACACCTGCACTCAACGTTTATGGCAACACAATTCACAATTGCAAAGATATAGAATCAACCCAGTGCCCATTAATTCAGGAGCAGATTTTAAAAAAATGGGATATATGTATATCATGGAGTACTACTCAGCCATAAAAAATATGAATGGAATACCTTTTGCAAGAGTCTGGATGAAAGTGGAGGCAATTCTTCTAAGTGGTGTCACAATGATGGAAAATCAAAAACCATGTGGACTCACTATTAATTGGAACTAACTTATGAGCACACATGTGCACAGAGGGAAGTAAAACTCAGTAGAAATAAACCAAAGGGTAGAGAAAAAAACAACCTAATGGGTACAATGAACACTATTTGGGTGATGGGCTCACCTATAGCCAGGACTCAAGCATTACATAAATGATCCATGCAACCTAAAACATTCGTACCCCCTTAATATCTTAGAATTAAAAAAAGAAGAATGTACAAGGGAAAGAAATTCAGGTCAGGTTTAATCTGACTCTGAGTGTTATTTTAAAGATTAGCAAAGATTAATTGGCAACATATGACAAGCTATATTTTGCCTTTAGAGTTACATATTAGATAATTATTCTTGTGGCTTCCTAGCCTTGCTATTTTTTATTGTTATTTTCACAAACAAAATGGAGCCAAACTTTTTCCCACCTAAATTATAATAAGTACAAATTAACTACTTACTTGCTTCATAAATAACTGTACATTTCAGAGACTTCTGTGTAAACTTTAAAGTTATTGAATTCCTTTACTTTTTCCTGATAAGTGCCTATTGGTGGTTGTCAAACTTGTAATCTCCCAGCTGAAAATCCCATTGTTTACTTCAAAACATCATTTGTTTGTACATCTCCCTGTTAGAAAAATAAATTTTAGAACCAAAAAACTAAAGAAAAATCACTCTATAAAAGTGATTAAAAAGAGGTTGTAGGAGAAATAAGTGACTCACTGAACAAAGGAAAAAGATTCATTGTGGAATGTTTTAGTACTAACAGATGACTTAATATTCAGGATAATTTTTATTTTCATCTACAGTTAAATATAAATTGTACAAATAATGTTTAAATGATATGTGTGCAAATAATAGTATATATTTATATGTGTATGATAAAATATATAAATGATATTTATAATTCCAAAATGTGCAAATTAAAGTATTGTGAAACCATTTTCTCTTAGGTTTAAAAATGGGTAAAGATTCATAGCTACAGAAATTTTATTGTATTAAATCTTTGACTCATAGTAAGAAATATATGGTGAATTTTCTTACTGAACTTCTCTCCTGCTCTAAGTTGAAAAAAATGAATGCATCAGTAAGTATGGGGTAGAAGGAATGGTTATAGTAGTATGATAAATGCAGAAAATTGCTTTTTCTTTCAATGCATTACAGATATTGTTCAGCAGTTTATCTGTACAAAAATAAAATGTGACCCCCTATAAAACACCCAAGGTCAGTGAGTATTGGTCATGCAACTTAAAGTTCTCTCAGGCCTATTCAACTTTTTATGAGTTTTTTTTCCCCCTTCTTGCTAGGAAGAATAAGACCTTAAGAAGTTATAGAGTCTATTTGAATCTTTTATTCAACTTCTAGCATAGTTCTATCTAGCTGTTCCTTAAAAACAGCTATTAAAGAAAATATTAAAATATTCTAAATTATTTGGAAAACTAAGACACCTCATGGTAAAAACAAAACTTGATTTTATAAATTTATATTTCAAGTACTCACATCACAATTTGTTTTTTGGTGCCACATATATCGAATAACCATTTTTTCTCCATAATTTTTAAATTCCTTCTTAGAATAATGTGGAACTCTCCAAATATAAATCATGTGAGTCATGTTTACACACTCGAAGTTTCCTCTTGCTTACAATTTACATTTATCAATATATAACAACTTAAAATTTACATTTTTCAAATTAGCAGTTATTAAGCTTGGCAAGATATCTATAACTTGAAATATAAAGTTATTATAAAGTCATTGTGCTTGATAAGATATTATGACACAGTTTAAGAATATAAGCTTTTTAAAGTCAGGGATTTATTTTTTCTTTTGTTCTGTTTTATTACTAAGTACCCAAAATATCATGGCAGATGGTAAGTCTTTAATAAATATTTAGCAATGAATGAAAGAACTAATGAATGCATGAATGATGGCCTAGACTCTGAAACTATGCAACACATACATTCAGAACTGACCCCATAATTTAATCAAAAAAGCAAAAATTTATTTCCAGAATATCAGAAAATCTGAACTTCAAATAAATTTCAAACCCCAAATTCACATTTGGTTTATAATCTGTGGATATAAGCTGATATTTATTTTTAAATTTATTTATTGATGAAATATGAGTAGAAGATTATAAGGGGCACTGAGGACTGAAAAATTTCCATCGTGACTCTTATGTGTTCTTGTCCCTTGTAGCTGTTTCATACCAGGCCCTTAGCATATGACCTTAAGCCTTAACTCTCTTCCTCTTGCCCTTGATAAAATCCCAAATAGCCCAAACAATGGCTGCTAATCTACAAAAATAATATTTCCCTCTTTTTAGTACCATCCCGGAACAACTATTCTTAAAACTATCTTAACTTCTTGTGGCTCTCTCCTACTGAAGCCATTCAAAAATAGTTATTCCTGTTTCCCCAAGTTAGACTTTCAGCTCCTTTGGAGCCTCCTCATGCCTGACATTAAAAAAAAAAGGTTTGTGATCATGGTGCTGGGTTTGATTTTCCTCCATAAGAGGATCAATTCACTTCAGAGCTAGAGTTAGCCTTAGATATATGTAAATATGTACACTCAATTTATAGTTAATATGTATAATGAGGTCTTAACCTCAACAAGAAAAATACTTATGGCACAAGCAAATGTTTCTCCTTTATTTTTCTCAATCAGTGGACATCAAGCCCTGAATCATTAGCATAAAGAATATATATTATAAAAATTTCAGAATTAGAAAAATATTTTGCACTTTTATTCATAAAAATGCCTTCTTAATTTACAAATCCTCTCAATTACATTTTACATAATTTCAACTGAGTATTAATTCTTTCAGTTTCTGGGCACAACCATTTGAAGAACAAATCACCATTGAGAATGGCTTTTATCAAAAAGTCCCAAAATGTATTTCTTAAATTATAAGATCTGAAAGTCAAAATTACTCCTGATCCAGGGGCTACAGATGAGTATTGTGCTAGCAGACATGAACACAACATCAATCTCCTTATGCTTGTCTATCATAACTCTTAGATTGTGTGATACATTCTCAGTGAGCAGTAATATTTTGAAATAAATCTTTTTTTCTGAGCAATTGGTCTCAACAGTGGGCTTAAAATATCTAGAAAACCATGTTGTGAGCAGGTGTGCTGTCATCCAGGCTTTGTTGTGCCATGCATAGAACAAATGCAGAGTAGATTTAGCATAATTCTTAAGGACCCTGGTATTTGGGAAATAATAAGAAAACATTGGCCTCAACTTAAAGGCATTTGCCACAGTAGCCCCTAATAAGAGAGTTAGCCTGTCTTTAAAGCTCTGAATCCAGGCATTGCCTCTTCTCTTTATCTATGAAAAGCCTAGATGTCATCTTTTTCCAATAAAATGTTGTTTCATATACATTGAAAATCTGTCATTTAGTGTAGCCACTTTTACCAATTATCTTAGCTAGAGTATTTCTAATTAATTAATTTCAATGTGCATTTCATTCCATGTATAATTAAGACATATTTGGAAGGCTATATTACTGTGTGAAAATGCTACCAATGCTCATGGAAAAATTAGAGTTAATTTTTCTTTTATTCTGGTTGTTTATAGTTTCTAAATTATCTTCTAAGTACAGAAATCACCTTTATAACTAAAGTAAAATTATATCCAAAACATTTGATGGATAGGTAAATACATGGAGAGGTTATACTGAGAGTCTCTGATATCTTTAAAAATGAGAACTACAAACTAGCAGATAGCAGAAAGTCTAAGTATTACTATAAAACTGGAGTAAATATGTTTCAAATTTTCTTAGTTATTGATCTGTTAAAGCTACTGTGCATTTTTTAATAAAATAGGCAAGTGCTTCAAGAAAAGAAAATTAGAAATAATTTCCTAAAATTTTGTAACATTTAAAATTTAAGAATACCAAACACAATATTTAAAAATAGTAATAAAGTTGGAGAAATTATACTACCCAATTTTAAAAGTTATGAAGCTACTAAAAAGCTTCTTCACAGCCAAGGAAACAATCATTAAAGCCACTAGACAACCTACAGAATGGGAGAAAATATTTACATGTAATATATCCCATTATGGGCTGATAACTAGAATCTATAGAGAACTCTGGTAAATCAACAAGAAAAAAAATAAAACAATCCTATTTAAAAGTGGGTAAAGGACATGAACAGAAACTTTTCAAAAGAAGATAGGTTAATGTCCAACAAACATGAAAACATGCTCAATATCTTTAATCATCAGGAAAATGCAACTCAAAACCACAATGAGAAATACTTAACTCCAGTGAGAATGGCTTTTATCAAGAAGTCTTCAAACAGCAAATGTTGGCATGGATGCGGAGAGACAGTAACACTCATACACCACTGGTGGGACTGCAAACTAGTACAACCTCTTTGGAAAGTAGTATGGCGATACCTCAAAGAACTAAAAGTAGAACTACCATTTGATCCAGTAATCTCACTACTGGGTATTCACCGAAAGGAAAAAAAGTCATTCTGTATAAAAGACACCTTCACCCAAAGGTTTATTGCAGCACAATTCATAATTATAAAGATATTAAACCATCTTAAGTGCCCATCAACTGATGAGTGGATTAAAAAATGTACACACACACATACACAAATTCATACGTATCATGGAGTATTATTCAGCCATAAAATTGAATGAAATAATTTCTTTTGTGGCAACTTTGATGAGACTAGAGACTATTATCTTAAGCGAAGTATCTCAAGAATGGAGAAACAAACACTAAATATCCTCACTTATAAATGGGAGCTAAACACGGGATATGTATGGTAATAAAAAGGTGTAATGGACATTGGAACCTAAGGAGAGAGAGAAGAGGGAGAATGGTGAGGGATAAAATCTGCCTATTGGGTACACACTATTCTGGTGAGGAGTATACTAAAAGCTCTTATTTCAGTATGACACAATTCACCTATGTAACAAAAAAAACCCTGTACTCCCTAAATTTTTAAAGTAATAAGTAAATAAATATAACTGATCGTGGATCACCATTATAGGTATAATAATAATGAAAAAGTTTGAAATATTGTGAGAATTACCAAAATGTGAAAAAGAAATATGAAGTGAGTACATACTGTTGGAAAAAATGGTGTCAATAGACTTATTTGATGCAGGGCTGCTACAAATCTTTAGTTTGTAGAAAATGTATATCTACAAAGTACAATAAAGCAAAGTAAAATAAAATGAGGTATACCTGTACTTTCTGTATTTCCTTTCAGCTACTCAATTTCATGGCCATAGCCACATTAAAGCAGTTTTGATAATATTAAACTGTTCTATTTCTGAAAACATAAACAAAAAATACCACTTTCTGAAAACTGTCTGCTTCTTTTTCTGGGTCTCTTTTGGGTTCACTCCAGAAGACCTATTCTTCAACCTCACAGGGATCCCAAATTCTTAGTCCTTCCATGTCTTCCTAATCTCAAAGAGCCTTCTTGCCTCCATTCTAGCCTTATCAATTGCATGGCATGCTATTTTAATTCAATTCTTTTCAATTTCAGAAACTGTGCCTTTGTATCTGTCTAACATGACCGCCAAAAAAATCCAGTATTGAAGCAGTCCATCTTTCAATATCTTTGTGTTTATGCCTATATGGTCACCAATTTTAATGCAAAAAAAATGCTCAACATCTTTAATCATCAGGGAAATGCAAATCAAAACCACAATGAGATATCACTTAATTCCAGTGAGAATACCTTTTATCAAAAAGTCCCAAAGCAATAAATGTTGGTGTGGATGCTAAGAGATAGGAACACTCACACACTGCCGGTGGGACTGCAAACTAGGACAACCACTTCGGAAAGTGGTATGGAGATACATCAAAAAACTAAGAGAATTACCATTTGAACCAGTAATACCACTACTGGGTATTTACCCAAAGGGAAAAAAGACATTCTATAAAAAAGACATCAGCACTTGAATGTTTATAGCAGCACAATTAACAATTGAAAAAATGTGGAAAATCCCATGCACCCATCAATACACGAGTGAATTGAGAAAATGTGGTATATGTATACCATGGAGTACTACTCAACCACAAAAAGAAATGGTAAACTAATACCTCTTGTATTAACCTGAATGGAACTAGAGATCATCCTTCTAAGTAGACTATCACAAGAATGGAAAAACAAACACCACATGTACTCACCATTAAATTGGTACTAATTGATCATCACCTTTGCACACGTATGGAAGTAACATTGATCAGCTTGCAGCTTTGACTCTAGCAGTGCAATGGCAATTGTATGACCAAAGTGTTTTTAACCCTGTAACATTCTGAAACAAAAATATGTGTATATAAAAATTTAAATATCTTTAAAATTTTTTTAAAAATTTAAAAAGAAACATCCACACAAGTCTACAGATTAACAAATGTAAAGTTGCAGACAATTTTGGCCAAATTCTTTAAACTAGTATACAGAAATAAAGAAAACTAGATTTACATAAAAGACTTAAATTTATTTTAAGAAAATCATTTTCTACCTTTTCATCTTTCATATGTATTTTTTTCTAAATTTGATCAGTTTGAGAAATCTATTTTTTAGTTGCCATTATCCTATTTTACAAAAGAAAAATATACCACTTACCCATCCCAAATCATACCATACTATATTTTCAAGAGGGTATTTTCCAAGGGTTCAACTAAACCTTTTTAGTAGTTGACCAAGATGTTAGGATCATTAAATCTTTTTTTCTTGATTTAATTAATTTTATGTTATGGTTGACATACAGCTAACAAAGCATTTTGTCCTGAGTTGGCATGTTTGTAATTTATCTATACAATAGTAAATGGTTGGACTAATGCAATTTTTATTTAAAAACATCAGACAATTTTCAATAAATTATTTTAAGGGAGTATTTATTTGCCCTCTCCTTCTCCAGACAATTTTCAATAAATACTCTTGAGGGAGAATCCCATAATAATGAGAGTATTAACAGCAAACACTAAATGTTAAAATTGTTTCCCCCGACTCTCACATATTTAAACAATATAAATTATTTTCATACATTCTTAATTCTCTTCTCTAAAACATTGATATCTGAAAGGAAATCACCTTTAGTAGCTAAAGTATAGATTAGTTACGCAGATTCTTTTATATATAACTATCATTTTCCAGAAGCATTAAATTTTTCAAAGCACACCATTAGACAAACATTAAGGATAAAACGAGTGTGTACTTTTTTCAGATTTAATGTAGTCAAAACATTTTATCAAATCCTATCATATGGAATTTATATTCCAATTATAGCCAATCTTCATCTTTTGAAATGATATTTATCTTTTTCATCTATAAAATAAAAATTAAATTATATACTCACTGCTGAAACAGCTTGTTTTAGAATTATATACATTTATATACATAATATATAATGTAGATACATTATATACATTAAAATACATAGAAAATGTTTGAAAAGGAAGTTCTATAAAATTAATGAAGTTATTTCCAATATTTATACTGAAGTCTAAATTATTTCCAAAATTAAAAACTAAATTTGATAGACACATGAACACCTTTATCCCACGACTTTTTATCATACTCTTTGACTTATTTATAATTTTATAATTTTTAATACATATTATATTATTACAAGTGAAAGAATAAGCAATAACATTTATTATTGTGTTTTCTAACTTGTCATAAAGTATGTTATTTATGCTTCTAATTTATTTATTTGCCTGCATTGTTTTAATTATATATTTTATAAGAAAATATTTATAAATCTCCTTCTTTATATACTACCCTTCAAAAAAGATTAAAATATTTATTTTAATTGGAAAAAAATAGATTTGTTTCTGATAGAAAGTTGTTCTTATCCAACTAATCGTTTTGACAAAGAGGACTGGCTTTTTAAAGTAGGATATATGGCTTTTTAAACTAGGATACATGGCTTTTTAAAGTAGGATATATTTTTCATAAAATAAATCTGCAAATAAGTTTGTGAAAATACATTTATAAAATGCCTACAAGTTTAAAAATGTCAATGAAAAATTAGAAGAATGTTTACAAAAAATATTGTAGTTACAGAGGTAGTAATTAAGTAAATATTATTTGGCTTTCCCCCAAGCTTTCTGAATATATCATTTTGAATAAAATGTTTCTAATGGAAAGAATGACATGTCCAGTTTCTCATTATTCTTAGTAAATATGCTCTTTAAAGTTACTATAAACACTGAATTATTGATTATCAAATCATTGCTCCTAGGAGAAATACATAGTAAGGTTCCTATGAGCCTCTGGATCAATACATAACATTGAAGTATAATTTATGCCTGAAAGAAGTTTATCTAACACGCATTTTTTCCTCCCTAAGGCATATCAGACCCTTTTTGTACTTAGGAACATTAGGTATCACTTCAGTACTAAGCTTGGGATATATTTTAACCAGCAAAATTACAAAAAAAAAGAAAAATGAAAAAAAAATGTGATGCTATATAGACTACAATAAGACACATATTCACAACATAAAAGCTTGAACAAGAAGGCAAACTATCACTCTGTTTGACCACAGCTGGAAAATTTATGTCAGACAACTCAAATTTGTTGTCACTCCAGGCATGTCCATGAATAATGGTAAAAGTGCCATAAGTATTGATTTACTGATTACAAAAAAAATCTTAACAACCAGGCAAATTCACAAATATGAAATCTATGAATGATGAGAACTCACTGTATTTTGTCATAATTACCAGTAGTTGCAAAAGGCTTTTGCAAGTCAATACACAAAAATGTCAACCTGTAATCTATAGTAACCCTCATCTGTGTCCCTATTTAGCTATCTTTTAAATTTCTACAATGACTATTCCAAACTTTAACTTTTGATATCTACTGTGCTTTCATTCTTATAATTTTCCCTCCTAAACCACAATTTTGTTTGATTGATGTTTTATGTGCTTTAGGGTCTTTCCCTTCGCACAATCCTTATCTAGACATGACTTTTCTCTATTTACTTATGTGATTACCCCATTAGTATATAAACACTAGAGGGCAAAATATTTGTCTATATTGTTTATTTTTATATATCTTCACTTAGCAGAAGAGCTGCATAGGTTGATAATTGCTGAAAATGTAAGTATTTAAAAATACATGAACTTTCTCTTTAAGCACCATGGTGAATAAAGCTAACACAGGATCTAATGTTGATACCACACATAGAACTGTTGTAACCAAAAAAGTATAATAGATATTTGAGACTGAAAGTTAGAAAGAGAATTATATTTTTTTATATTTCAGAAATAAACAATGTACAGTAGTTAAAATAACAGCAGATGCCTCAATAGAAAAATAGTTCATATACAATGGAATAATATCTCCAAATCTTTAAGGAAAAATGTATGTTAAATAGAATCCTATATCCCGGTAAATTAACATTTAAATAGAGACATGGATCCAGTGCAAGACAAGAACAAGATTTGGGACAGAATTTAGCATCCATGCCCCTACTCAGTCTCTCCAACATTCTAACACAGTGAGTTCAGGTCTACCACTCATTTTTCCATCTAGAAAAATATATATATAACCTTTTTTACCCAGCATTAATTGTATTCTATCTCTCTATCATATGGATTTACAATTTTGTCAATCTAAACCCATGACAAATAGGATGGAAGCATCAAAGTTAGGGTGAAAAGGGACGAAGTGAAAAATCTTGAAAATTTTATAATGTATTAATATTGAAATAAATGTTATTTTTGTTTACTAATTATTTTTTTTCTTTGTGGGTGCTTTGATAGTGATCTAGGGTCTGGATAGATGCCTTGATTACAGATATCCTTAGTATGGTGGTTTTCTCAATTGCTGGTTGCTTGTAGGCTGCAGCAGTGGTGAGCTATGTGTGTGGGCAGATTCCCTTTATCACTTTAATGAGAGAGAATTGATGTGTTTGAAGTCTTTTCTTTTTCCCCAGCCCTGTGGTCTTCTTAGCAGTGTAGAGCACAATTCAATTCAGAGTAGTCACATTTCAATTGCTCAATTGCCACAATTAGTGGCTACTTTATTAGATAGTACAGATACGAGCAGATAAATAAGAAAGAAAAACCATTGAAATCTTTAAATAAGAAATATTATGAAGAGTCATTCAACAGTAACCATTAAAAGCTTTTGTGCATCACAGTGGCATCCAATACTTATTTGGAGAAATAACTCTAGATGAAGTAAGTTACACAACCCTACTATGTAACAACTCAAGCATCTCCTAATTTAGCTACTTCTAATGGTTGACCTTTTCAGTTTATTTTTCTAAAATCAAGCCCAAGAGTATAAAAAATAATTTCACAGTTGTCTCATCTAGTAATTACCTAGAAAGGTTGATCAGTATTATTTAATAAAAATGTAATAAATTATAATTCCATATTTAGTGGGTTATCAGTTTTGAAATAAGTTTTAATCATTATAGATTTGTTATCTTTTATAGATTAATTTGATTTAATGTTTTTCCCTGATAATTTTCTACTTATCTACCCCATCAGACCTCTCCCAACCTCAAACAGAATTCAGCCTCTGTAAGGAAATAATCATTTTTTTAATGTAGTCAGGTAATTTATCTTTTACTCAAAATCCTCCAAAGAAATCTTACTCATTAGGGTAAATTCCAAAATCCTTCATTCGTTTACATGACATAACAAGGTGTGCCTTATTACTTCTTTAACCTTATCTCTACCACCTCCCTGACAATTTCTTCCGTCTGCTCTAGAGTCACTGGCATTATCACTGTTTCTCAAACACAGCACTTAAAGTTTTCTGGGATTAAACGTTTTTCCTCAGATATCCACATGGCTCTGTCTCTAGCCTCTTCAGGTCTTTTCTTGATTATCTACTTTCCAATGAGTCTAATCTGTCTCAATTATTGATAATTGCAATGTCACTTGTCATTACCACTCATCCCTCTTCTCTACCTCTTTTTCTCCACACATTTATTGTTATCTAGTCTATTTTTTGAATTTTTTGCTTGTCATTGTTCATAGTCCTCTAGAATGTAAGCTCTGCAAGGGGAGCGATTACTCTCTGTTTGGTTTGCTGCTGTATTCCCAGCATATCACATAAAATAAATATTTGTTGAATTGGCAGATAAACTTAAATTTTTTATTTATGTTTAAAACATTGTGCTAGAAAATCTGTCCCAAAAATATAGTATATATTTTAAAAGTTATTTCATTATAACTCATTTTGATGGTCAAAAAATGAGAATGGGTTTTATATAGTATTTATAGCCAGTATTCCAAGAAGCAAGAGCTAAGTAAATAAATATGATTACACTTGAGATATGCAGCCTTTTAATCCTTTTAGCACTTCATTGGTGAGTGAGAGTGACTATTTTTAAAAATATGATTAACATATTGTGCCTGTTCACAGTTTATAATGGAGAGTAAAAAAGAACACATCAAAAGCATTAAAAATAACTTTAAACTGATTTTAGGGAGTTCTGGACCTAAATCTTAAGGTTTTCTTAACATTGCTATAAAGCAAATGTTAATTAAAAAAAAAAAAACACTCAATCTTATTTTAAACTAGTGGAAATTCTCAAAGGATATTTTCCTTCTTTTTTAACAAGCAGTTGCTCATATTTTTGACAATTAAATATAACCATAATTATCACACTGTCTTTCAAAGAATCTTTGAAGTTTAAGGAAATCTGAAATTCCACTGCTAGTAATTTTAAAGATCATTATTCTGAAGTTCTTTCAATGGTTGATATAATAGAAAGTAAAGTTTAGAGACCTGGAAAAATAAAAATGGAAACTCTTATAAAACAATAATATATAAATATTAAAAACAATATTCAAATATTCACAGAAGTTTTGATTTAAATGTATCAAAACTAATAATCTGAAAAATTAAATAATTTAAATGGGGTTTATAGGAAAATTTATTCAAAGATACCCAATAATAAGTAAATACTATAACATCAATTAATAATGAACCCCAATTTTTGAGAACTTACTAAGTGCTTGCCACAATGCTAAATATGTACTTTCTAAAATCTCGGAGAACAAATTTGTTTCTTTGACAATAGTCTTGATTTCATTAAATGAGAATCCCACACTTAGAATTGCTTGGCTCCAACAAATGAAATCATCTATACTAGGAGAAAAAATGGCCACTGAAAGATATTAGGTCCTGATTAATCCTAATTAAGAATCTTTACATGGAGAAATTATACTAGATTATCCAGAAAGGCCCTAAATCCAATCATAAATATCTTCATAACAAAAAGCAAAGGGACATTATATACAGAGAAAAGTGAAGACAATATGAAGATAGAAGCAAAGATTATAATCATGTGACCGTAAGCAAAAGAATAACAGCAATAGAAATGGGGTTACTCAGTAAATGTCTGTGGAGGACCCTCTTTCTAAAGGTATAAATTCTTATGACATATACAGGAGACTCATAGGGGTTTTGTGAATGTTACATAAGCAAAAATATTGCCAGCTTGGACTTAGAGATACAGGATTGGACAAAATGAAGGAAGACTGTCAGACTTTCAAAACTTCACATGAAGGAAACAGGTTGATAAAATTACTTATCTGAAAACATATACTACCCCTAAGAAAAGAAAAGAAACGGAAAGAAAGGAAAGGAAAGGAAAGGAAAGGAAAGGAAAGGAAAGGAAAGGAAAGGAAAGGAAAGGAAAGGAAAGGAAAGGAAAGGAAAAGGAAGGAAAAGGAACATCTTTAGGACATAGCTATAGACTCAGAGGATGGAGCTCTGGGTCCAGAAGTAGATAGATGACCAAGGTGTTGGCACAGAGAGCAAAGCAATGGGCTCAGAGAGTGGCACTTACAACCACAGAGAATTATTCTCAAGCTTTGAAAACACATTATTTTCTCTGCTGTAGTTCAAAATTGCTTTAAAATAGTGATTTCTTTCTTCTTTACATTTTATTTCTTTGAAAATGGAAATGCCTATAGTTTTATTCTACGCCTACCCCACCATTACCTATGGGGAGGAAATAACTGGTTTTCTAGTTTCACAGATCCATAGATGGAAAGAAACTTTTCCCCAAGATAGATCATACACAAATCTCATCTATACATAATTTAAATGATTTAGATAATCAGGGTTGAAAAGTTGAACTGATGATATTTAAATGACATTATAGATTTATGTTGATGCTATAATGAGTTGGTACTTTTGAGGATGTTGGGATAAGATGAATATATTTTGCATATGGAATGGATATGAATCTTTGAGTTCTAGAGGACAGATGTTGGTAGGCTAGAAAATGTCCATCAAAAGACATCTACATGTTAATCTCTAATCCTAAATTTCTATGCCTGAAGTTCAACATCTTTAGTCATTGGGGTAATACAAATTCAAGTACTGATGGCATATCAATACACATCATTAAAGTTGCTAAAAATTTAAAAAACCTGACAACTATTGCTTATGATATAAAGAAAGTAGAATTTTCATATGTTCCTGAGGGTGGGGGATAGAAAATGAAGACTTTATGAACGCCCCAAGGGCAATCATGGGAACAACAAAAATAAACAAATGGGACTTGATTAAATGAAAAAGCTCTGCATATCTAAGGAAATAATCAACACAGCAAATAGACAACCTACAGAATTGGAGAAAATATTTGGATGCTATACATCCAATAAAGGGCTAAAGGGCTAATAACCAGAATCTATGAAGGACTCAAGCAAATCAGCAAAAAAAAAAAAAAAAAAAAAAAAAAAAAAATCAAATAACCCCATTAAAAAGTAGGCAAAAACATGAACAGAAGCTTTTCAAAAGAAGATAGACTAATGGCCAATAAACATATCAAAAAATGTTCAACATCTTTAATTATCAGAGAACTGCAAATCAAAACCACAATGAGATGTCATCTAATCCCAGTCAGGATGGCTTTTATCTTATAAAAGTTCCAAAGCAATAGAATCTATTGAATAGATGTTGGGATGGATGCAGAGAGATAGGAACACTTTAATGCTGTAGGTGGTATTGCAAACTAGTGCAACCTCTATGGAAAATAGTATGGAGATTCCTCAAAGAACTAAAAGTAGACCTACAATTTGATCCAGCAATCCCATTACTGAATATTTACTCAAAGAAAAAAAGGTCATTTTAGCAAAAAGATATGTGCACTTGAATGGTTATTGCAGCATTCACAATCACAAAGATTTAGAATCAACCCAAGTTCCCATGAATTTATGAGTGGATTAATAAAATACGGTATGTGTATAACATGGAGTACTACTCAGTCATAAAAATGAATTGATACCTTTTGCAACAATCTGAAACTAGAGACCATTCTTCTATGTGAAATATCTAAAGAATGGAAAAACAAACACCACGCGTACTCACTATTAAATTGAAACTAACAAATCAGCACTCATGTGCACAGCTGGAAGTAAAACTCAATGGAAATCATGCCGGTGGGCAGAGGAGGAGGGGATAGGTGAAATCATACCTAACAGGTACAATATACACTATCTGGCTGGTGGGCACACTTATAACTTTGATTCAAGCAGTACAAAATCAATTCACATAACCAAAACATTTGTACTCCCATAATATTCTGAAATTTAAACAAAAAAAGAAAATTAAAAATGTACAGTTTCTTTCTGAAAGGTTAAATATACACTTGGAACACATAGTATGCATAAATATCTATATACATACTACACAGCAATTCCACTGTGAGATATTTACCCCAAAAGAAATGAAAACTTATACCCACACAAATCCTCACAAATCCTTGTACAGTAATGATCATAGCAGCTTTATTCCTAATAAGCCCAAACTGACAACACCCAAAATCATCCAGTGAAAGGATAAACAAATTGTGCTATACCCACTCAATGTAATACTTAGCCATAACATGAAAAAAGCTATATATATATATGTGTGTGTGTGTGTGTGTGTGTGTGTATAAAACAATCTCAATGAACCTCAAAATCAGCATGCTGAGAGAAAGAACACAAACACAAAAGAATACACACTGCATAATAATTTAGAAAAGACAAAAGGATTTGACAGTGACAAAAAGCAGGTCAACGATTGCCTTGGGCCTGGGTCGGAGTGGGATGGGACTGAGTAGGGGTGAGCACAAGATACTTTTTTTTGTTTGAGGGAATATTTATTGTGAAGATAGTTATTCAGGTGTATATATTGATTTCTTTCACAACTCAAACTCTAGACTTGAAATGCATGTTTATGTAAACCATATCTCAGCATCAATGTAAAAATATTAATACTGAAGTGTTACAAAAATTAAATGTAAAAAATACTAAATGTAAAGTCTGACATAAAAAGAAAAAAATAACAAAATAGATTAATAAATAATAAATTGAAATGATAACCAAAGACCACCTCATTTATCAAAAAGACGCTCGAAACTACATAGTTTTATGAATAAGTTTTTTTGAAAGTTGAAGATGTATATAATTTCTATTTTCTACAAGTTGCCATAGCAAATAGTAAAACGAGTAAACTTGCCCAATTTATTTCATAAAACTATACTCTGAGTTCTCTTCAGATCATATAAATCTTTCACCTTTTATTTCATAAAACTACTGTTCCTTTAATCACCACAGTGGATTATGAAATAAAAAGAAAAAAGAAATCACAGGCCTTCTTCACTTGAAATCACAGAGGTAAAAATCGCAAAGAAAATACCAACTGCAAAGATATGGAGTCAACCCAAGTACCCAATTCATCAAGTACCCAAGTCATCAATTCATGACTGGATTAACAAAATGTGGTATATGTATGCCATGGAGTAGTATTCATCTATAAAAAGGATGAATTAATGCCTTTTGCGATAATCTGGATGGAACTGGAGACCATTCTCTGAAGTGAAGCAGGGGTCCTCAAACTTTTTAAACAGGGGGCCAGTTCACTGTCCCTCGTGCCCAAGAGATGGTTGGACAGTGCGCACTGTGGGCCCCTGATGAGTTGGCTGCTAAGCAGGAGAGAAAGTGGCAGCAAAAACACCTGCAGGCCAGATAAATGTCCTCGCAGGCCGCATGTGGAGCGCATGCTGTAGTTTGAGGAGGCCTGATCTAAAGAATGGAAAAACAAACACCACATGTACTTGCTATTAAATTGAAACTAACCAATGAGCACACAGGTGCACAGAGGAAAGCATAACTTAGTGGAAATCAAGCAGGGGATGAGGGGAGGAAAGGAGGCACAAAAACCTACCTAACGGATACAATGAACACCGTTTGGGTGATGGGCACATGTATAGCCAGCTATGACTCAAGCATTATAAAATTAATCCTTTTAACCAAAAACATTTGTACCTCAATATTTTGAGATAATTAAAAGGAAATACCAACTGATTTCCATAATATATAATAATACTAGTAATAATAATTAGGATAAAATGGGGTTTATTGTTAGCTCAAATTTATAAATGAAGGTGTGGCTTGATTAAAGTTGGTCTCTAGTATAGGCTTATCAGGAATTGTGTAGGTTCTAGTCCAATTTCCCCTGGACAATCTTATTTCTGACCCTCAGAACAATAAAGAAGAACCAGTGTAGCTACAAGGCAGTCTCTCTGTGTTCAGCATGCTGTCCTCACCAAGTGAAGCCTTTGGGCAAGTGTTGCAGCTACTCTATAGTTAAGGCTATTCTGTTCTTCCAAAAGGCTTTCTGGTTGCTTCTCTCCAACTGTTCTGTAAGTCTGTTTTATGAGAAAGAGCAATATAAAATTCTACATGCCCAATCAGCTATGTCTCAACATCTGCATGGCACACAGGTCTTTATTCACAGCCCCATTACCTTGCCAATTATCAGTGTTGGGTTATAGTGAGGTACTTGTCTTTTTTGAAGCATGATCAACTCTCACAACTGTGTGCTGGCAAAAATTAGTGGGGCCATCAAACTATCTCATTTCTTGCTTTGCTGCAATGTGCTCGTAACTTCAAGAGTTCTGCATCTCCTCTCAATGTTCCTTTTCAATTTTATATAAATCATAAATTTCTGTGTGCATTTATTTGCAATGCACATTGAACTCTTAGTTTCAAAATATATGGTGTTATCTCCACTATTTTTTGTATCTTTTTGTTTATTTCTATATTTGTTGGGTGAGTAATGGTGTAAATCTCTATGACACTTTCTTTGCTGCCACTCTGTTAATATGTTGCTATGCATTTGTAACTTTTATACTTGGGTTATAGAGAGTGTTTATTGCTTTTATTTAAAATTAACTGTCCATTTCATATGTAGAAATAAAAATATTAACCTATCATCAATAGGTCTTTTGGTTTAAAATTTTTCCAAGTCACAAAGATGAATGGTATTTTATCATTCACCTACTTGATCAAGTGCTTGCATTTACTAAACAGCTACTTTAAATTTGGATACACAGTCCATATTCATGAAACAAATTAGGGTTATAACCAATGATCTGGCCTAATTACCATAGAACTCTGCCAAATCAAATATATACAGTGATTTTTAAAATACATTTGCTACTACTCTACTATAAATTATTATTTATTAAATTGGAACTAGGTTGTTCAACTTTAATATTTCTATCTGTAGTAATGTGAGGTCTCAGGTCCTGGAAGTATAATCAAAATTAGAAAAAAAAAAAAAAGGAAGTTAATATCATGGCTGACAATATTTGTCTTTTCTCAAATTCACAAAATGGATATGTAACCACGCACTTGAAAGCTTAGAAATAGACCTAATGGAATGCAGTTCTAGCATTAAGTGCTTTTATATAGGAAGGGCTTCTCTGAAGTCAGATGGACTTCGTTTCAAACCTTCTCTTTACCACTAATAAGAAGTGAGACTTAACTTATCCTCTCTAGAGTCCCAGTCTCTTCAACTGTAAAATGTTGACTTTAAAATCTAACTCATACTATTGGAAGGAACAAATAAGTGTTATATAAATAATTTAACGTAGAGTGTGATTTATGGAAAGCACTCAACATATAATAGCTATGATTGCCTGTATTAAAAAGCATGTATTTCAGTTTGTGACTCAAGAAAAAAAGACAATGCTAAGAGCTTCTGTTTTCTAATCTGTAAAGATGGAAATAATACCTGCCTCTTAGATTTTTTTGCAAGGATCACAAAAATTTCAAAACAAGATGAGAAAACCATAATCTATGAGAAAGGTAGCAGCAAATATAAAGCAAAACGATAAGATGTAGGTCACAATGTTTTGTTTCTCCTCCATCTTCTCCAATGAAGCAGTTGTTTTATAATAGTTTGAGACAAAAATCTCTTTGGAGGTCAGTTATCTTATTTTTAAAGTGGGAAGGCTGTAGTAAATTTTTTTTCCACTTCTGCCTCGAAAATTATGTGGATTAAAAACATGTGAGAAGATGTTCTAGAAATATTTACTGTGAATTACCCCTCTTGTTATTTCTCAGATATATTCATCCATACAAGTCTCAATCATAGAGAGTTATGTTATGTTGCATAGCCAGTAACACACCCACTTATCTGTATAAAATATTTACTTATCATAATTTTTAATAGTCTCATAAATTTGTGTAAATAAAACCTATCACATTGTCACCATAGCATACTTTCTAAAAGTTAAACCAATGTTTCTAAAACAGATAGCCCAATGGACAATTGACATTTCTTATTCATAAAAAACTATAATTTATCTAAGATATTATGAATGTAAAATATCTAAAGAAAATCATTCTTTCACTCCTTAAAATTCCTCAAGCTGAAGGCACTATAATGGTAATTTAAAAAATCGAAGACATTAACAGGCCAGGCTCAGTGGCTCATGCCTGTAATCACTTTGGGAGGCCAAGTTGGGTAGATTGCTTGAGGCTAGAAGTTCAAGATCAGCCTGAGCACAAGCTCCACCCCATCTCTACAAAAATAAAAATAGTCTGGGCATAGTGGCACATGCCTGTAATCTCAGCTGCTCTGAAGGCTGTGGCAGAAGTATAACTTGAGCCCAGGATTTGAGGTTGCAGTGAGCTATGATGACACCAGTGCACTCTAGCTCAGGTGACAGGACCAGAGAATGTCTCAAAAAAAAAAAAAGACAGTATACATTCTTGGGACACTTCACTTAGTAGAATGGGTTCCAGCTCTATCTAGGAAAATACAAGAGGTGTACTCACCAGTAAATTGGTTTCCCTGATCAACACCTAAGTGGACATATAGGAATAATATTTATTGGGCGTCAGGCAGATGGGAAGGGAGAGGAGGGGATGGGTATATACAAACATAATGAGTGTGATGCGCACCATCTGGGTGATGGACACACTTGAAGCTCTGACTCGAGGAAGGAGGGGTGCAAGGGCAATATACATAACCTTAGCATTTGTACCTCCATAATATACTGAAATAAAAAAATTCTAAAAAAAGAAAAAAAAGACTACTTTGTGCAGTGGTTGCCACACTGTGACTTAGAGAGCTGCTGATGCACATGTCCCAGAGGCAACTATTGTGAGGGTAGGCCAGGGGATGCTCTTCTGAGTGTGTTTCCCAATACTGGTTTTTGTTTTACGTTTTTTTAGACAGTCTCAGTCTGTCACCCAGCTGGAGTGCAGTGGTGTCATCACAGCTCAATGCAACCTGGAACTCCTGACCTCACGCTATCCTCCTGTCTCTGCCTCTTAGAGTGCTAAGATTACAGGCGTGAGCCTCGCCTCTAATCCTGATTTTTAACCACAATGTTTCCATTGTTATCCATTTTATATTTTGGAGTTTCTGCATGGATTTTTTTAATAAAAGGACTTATGGTTTGAAAAAAGAGACAGTATACAATAAGAATTTTTAAGATATTAAAAAATTTCTATATTCCTGAATAAGTTTTTATTTGCTAGAAGCAATGTTGAGATTCTAATGTCTGTTGTAAAAATAGTAAGCCACTGAAAGTGAGTATTTGGGTTTTTTATATCTTTAAATTCTTGCTCTATTTTAACTGTCTAGAAATTCATTGTTTTAAGATTTCAAATCCATGCCTACTAATTTTTATAGCTGTTACATTTTAATATATTTGAAACTAACAGTCTTTTATTTGAATAAAACTATTAATAAATCAATCTTTTAGTTGTTTTATAATATTTAATTAGATGCATATTTGTTACTTGAGGTTAAATAGCAAACATAATGTAAATATTTCAAAAATTAGCATTGCTCCAGAAACTCTAAATATATTAAATGAAATATAAGTTGTGTTAAATAATAAAAGATCTATATCTATGTAAGAATATAGCAAAGCATAATTTCCTACATGAAACAAAAGTCTCCTGAGGGAAATGATATTGTTCTCATTGAAAATGTTTATGGAAATAGCTATAATGAATATACATTCCCAATTTAATATTTACCTTAATATTAATTTGAAATTGTGAAATGTTTTTGAATCTCTTCTAGATTGTAGAGATATTGTTTATCTGAAGATATACCAAGCTCTAGAATACTTTTTGTTTGAATTATTTCATTTCAATAGTCCAAGATTTCCAATTCATATAAAATATTGAGTTTGTAAGTATCTTAACAATTAACAATTCAGTGCTTCACTTTTGAATAGGTACTATCGGAGAACAAAAGTTTCTACTGTATCAGCAATCAGGGTCTTGTTGTGAAGCTCACTTGTATTTAAAATAACAAGATACCATCAATTTGCTATTCCTTCCAACTAAGAAGGAGGATAGCATATCTTCCTATTGGACTACAAAAAGACCGTAAGTTTGTGGGACTGAAGTGTTAGACGTGAGCACTGGCTATGCCCCTTATTGACTGGCTAGGTCATTGAATATCTCTGATTCTTACTGTCTCTTCTAAGAGACTAAAATGGAGAGATAAAACTTATTAGGAAAATATAATTATCATCCCTATATTGGTCATTATCTAAATCAGGAATACTTAAATGACTAGTCAGGACTGACTGGTTTATCTTTAAGTTCAAACATATGGTGATTCTATGTGGCCTCTTCCCTTTGGTTTCCTATATCAGTCGAGGTCCAGTCAGTTTAATAGAGGGGTTTAGTATGAGCCACTAGTCACAAAGGAGGTGGAAGACAAGAAACTCAAACATCATTTTTGGTGGGCTGTGTGACATTGAAGAGCAGAGTTGTCTGACAGGAGATGGGACAAAAGGTAGCTACTGTAAGAAATTCTGTCCACAGTCAGACAGAGAGAAATATTTCCTGACTTCTATTTCTCTCACACTCCAATGTCTTGCCATTGATCATTGGCACTAGCCAGAAACCTGCCTGGGAGACACAGTGTGCAGTGCTCGGTTATTAAAATATTTTGTGATAAAATATCAGGGAAGAGACAGGAATGAATTTGAGAGCCAAAAGACAAATGATCAGCACGGGTTCTAACTATTTATATCTCTGGGATGGCCTCCCCTCAGGTAATGATAGGCATTTCCAGAAGGAAAGGTGTACATTTATCAAAATAACACTGATAAAATTTCTCCTCTCAATCATAGATTTTCCTAGTACTTGATCTACTATCTGGTGAGCACTAATCCTCTCAACCCTAAATTTTTTGCTTTAATGAATAAATATAATATTTTCAGTGGCAATAGCAATGTAAGGAGGGCTGGTTAATATAATCATCATCCGCTCCTCATGTCTGGATATCCCTTTCTCTTGCAGAGAGGAAGGCTGTATCTAAGTTCAGCATCCTCTTTCAGGGAGGGCTTGATTGCACAATCTCTAGCTATGGGCATCAGAATTTCACAGCCAATGGCTATAAACAACCATCATACCCAAACAGTTGGTTTGGCATTAAGAAGGTTTTAAATCTTTCCTGTCCTATCCCCACGCATAGAAGTTTGCTTTCATGTTTGTTTTATCAGAGTGGAAAGAGATGGGTGTATATTCGATTCTTGTAGCTGCTGTAGCAAATCACCACAATCTGGACAGCTTGAAATGAAATACATTTATTCTCTCACAGTTCTGGTGACCAGAAGTCTGAAACCAATGTGTCCCCAGAGATATATTAATCCAGGGGCTTGAGAGAAAAATCTTTTCATGCCTCTTCCAGCTTTTGGTGGCTGTCAGCATTCCTTGGCTTCCTTGGCTTATAGCCACATCACTCCAATCTCTGCCTCTGTTTTTGCATCATCTTCTCCTCTTCTATGTCTTTTCCTCTTCCATCCACCTACTTGAGAGGGAAGTTTGTTTCCTCTGTCTTTCCCTTGTAAGAACACATGTCACTAGATTTCAAGTCTATCCCTATAATCCAAGATTATCTCTTCTCAAAATCTTTAACATAATCACATTCACAAGGCCCTCTTTCCAAGAAAAGTAGCATTCACAGGCTCCGAGAATTTGACTTGAACATTTCTAGCTGGACGTTTTTTGACCTACCACAGCAAGGGAAGGGTAGGATATGTAGACTCACACTGCAGAACCAGCAAAGTCCACCTCTAACACATTTCTTTGTAGGAAGATGGGAGTATCAAGAAAAATCTTTGTTTCTCTTGTCTTGCTCATCTATGGCCTATGTCAGTTTCCAGGTGTTTTTCACACTGAAGGATTTTTAACCAGGATCATGTACTATTTGGGAATTAAAGGTGGAGATCCAGAAGGGATGCCCATTGCTCTACAACATTGTGTTACAACAAATTAGTGCAGGACACCTATTTTAATTGCTTACCATATGCATATTAATACAATACACATGTGTTAAGAGTGCAACTTGTACACCTAGAAAAATGACAGAATGAAAAGACAAAGAAAGCACCCTTACACAACCTTAATTCTTCAATGACCTTAAATTTTCCCCTCTTTCCCTGCCTGCTAATTAGAAAATCATTGTTGCAAGTGCTTGGTAACCACAAATTTCACTTTTCCTGCTGTGAAAAACCCAGTCAACAACTGACTTGACTACTTCACCTTACTTGGGAGGAAAGAGGCACAATTAAACCACATATTTGATCTAAACAGTGTATAAGCAAGCACTCAAGAGTAATTGTGAAAAATAATTTTCTAGCTCTGCACAAAATATGAACTTATCCAGAAAATGATTGGAGTCACAGTAGACAAGAATCAGTATACTCTTTATCATTCAGCACCTACTCTATAATCTGTTTCTTAGTTGCATTCTTGATGCTAATCTCTGTAAGTATGGAGTACTGAGAGATTGCTGAAGCCTTCTTAATGTGGGAACCATCTTCTCTGAGACAACATATATGTGCATATGTGTGTGCATGGACATTTATGTGTACATACAGGTATATATACACACATAAACATGTATTTCTGTATGATTTTAGTACTCACACAAATCTCTTTGTTTAAGCAAGAAGTATTTGATAGAATTACCTTTTTAAAAAATCAAATGCAAGAGGGAAAAAGTAAACTCACCTAGTCTAAAGAGGAAGGAGCTCATTTAATGGAAAGGTTTAAAATGAATCTTTAGCTACCAAGCAATGAGCATATATGAAACCTCTAAAAATTATCATTTTCATTTCTCCCTAGGAGGAGAAAGAAATGCCTGTGACATGGGAGTTATTGTCAACATTGCCATTTAGAAAACAAGAAAATCGAGTCACACAGCAAGCAGCAAAGCTATGACTTGATCCCAGGGTCTGTACAGGTGGGTCCTGTACTCATTGTATCATTGGCTTTCTTGACCCTATATTTTTCATTTAAATTTTCACATGTTATAAGAGCATCATCTCAGAGTGGCTACACTTTTACTGTTACTTAATAAAAACAGCACTCTTCTGAAGCATTTGGGAGTCTAAAATCCATTTCCAATTACAAGGGAGAAGAAATATTGGCAGGAGCCCCAGGAGTGGTTGAATGGTGCACAAATGCATGTAGACTTGTGTTGGTAACAGTGAAATAGAAACAATAATAGGGAACAGTTATTAGATAATTACCATATGCCAAACACCATGCACCAAATACCATGCCTAGCACTTTGCAAGTATTATCTCATTTAATTGTTAAAATGACAATTGGGTGATCACTGGTGTCATCCCCATCTTACATATGAAGAAAAGGAAACTTGGTTTTAATCAAACTTCAGGTAAGTAACAAGTGGAAGAACCCAGGTGGAAGCAGTTTGGTTAAGACGTTATTGATTACCTGGGTTGACATCAGAGAGCCACAGAAAGTGATTCTGGATAACCAGAGTTTTGACAACACTGGCAGCATAATCCCATAAAATTAGTAGAAGTTGAATTTTGCATCAGTGGTTGGGTGAGTTGATTCATAAGCTATTTGGATTTATTTGCTGACTTATTTGATATTTCCTCTATTGAACCATAGGAAACAAAAAATAACTCCCTAATTATAACTACATTGTAAATATCAGCGACATCAGTATGAGTTGTTTTTCTTTTCTCATACATTATTTTAAAGCATTCTGATCTATTCTATTGCAGTTATTTATGCCAGTTTTGATGGAAAGCAAACATATGTTCTAAGAAGGAGTTAAATATGATATTGCCCACGCTATATCTGGCTTACTCCAAATGATTTTTCTTTAGTAAAATACACATCTATTGCAAGTATGTTTACACATAGGCTATAAGCAGCATAGAAAACAGAAGATGAGTAAAATAATAATTAATTATACCAAGATTGGCCAGAAATTACTTAAATGAAATTGAAGGCTTGAGAGAAATTAATGTTCTCAGTTTTCTTAATATTTATTACAAAATAAGAAACTATATTTTCTTGAAGAAGTATAGTTTTCATGGAAGATATAATGAAAAGAAGTATTTCATTGTTTGGCTCAAAATGAACAAACTATACCCTACTGACTGTTTTTGGATAGCATATGAGTTTAAAATGATTTTTTTAGATTTCTTTAATAGCTGAAATAATAAAAAGAAGAAAATATTTTGTGACACATGAAAATTTTATTAAATTAAAATTTCAGTGTTCATAAATAAGTTTTATTGAATACAGCCACACCCATTTGTTTTATATTACCTGCGGTTGTTTCCATGTTGTAATGACAGAGTTGAATATTTGTGACAGAGATCAAATGGCCTTCAAAGCCTAAAATATTTAGTGCATGGCCCTTTACAGAAAAATTTTGCCAACATCTCCTTGATATAGATGATTGAATCAAACAAATAATATCCCCAAACAAAAGAAATATAATCATGCATCATAATTTGTATAGTCTCTCTCAAGAGCCGGATACCCCTCTTCTTCTCTCTCTCATCCTCTTTTTCTCTCTCTTTTGTTTCAATTTTCTCCATACCTTCAATGAATCATCACTAAGGAATTAAGGGAAAAGTTAAAGTCCCAAGAGAGAGAATTTCAAAACTCTTAAATCTAGCACTAACCAAATTTTCCAATTTTAGCTCCTGTGCCATCAACTACCAGCTCCTGACAAGTTGTCCTGCTGCTCATCATCCTCACAAATCTAATGGGTTTGTCATCTTATTCATGCTCCTGCAAAGCCCACCCTCTGTTCTCCATTTTTTATTCAATAACCTTCCTTTCTACTGAATCATTGTATTTCACTCTATGCCAAAGTGATACTTCTCTTATTTTTTTTAGCACTTTTCCTAGGTGACATTCTACCATATATTGTTCATTTCTCATTTTTTTTTGTATTAAGGTCTCCAAATGTTAAATAATTTTTTTGAAATATTTTACTTTTCAAATATATATCCATAATCTCCAAATTACTATATGCTGTTCCTATAAATAGGGAACATCCTTTTTATAACTTGAGTTCTTTAACTATTACTCATAGTTTCTCAAGTTGCTAGTACTTGATTTATTTTTATTTTAAAACCATAGCACAGTAATATTGAAATCAATGGATGTTTAAAAACATTGCTGAATATATCAACTATATCTTTCTAAGCATGCAAATTCCTTAAATTATTTGTTGAAATTCATGCAAGATTTATGAGACACACACATGGGGTGGGGGAAATAGGTAGGGGAGAAGGGAAGTGGGAGTGAGAGGGGAGGGAACAAGAATGGTATTTGAAAGCCATACCAGCAAACACCAACAAGGTCTCTAGTCTGACATCTGCATTCCAGTCTCAGTCTCCAGAACTCAGCTGAATGAAATGGTAGAATCAGTGTTGTGGCCATCTGTACCAATTAACTGAACACTAATGTTCTTGCTGCAGCTGATGGTTGATACCTCTGCAGCACAATAAAATGTCTGGAACTTCTATTTGCCATTTTGTGAAAAGGGGTAGAAAATATTGATCAATGCTATAACATAAGAGCTCATTCAACTCAAAGCAACAGAAAGACATTAAGATAACAAATATTTTCAACTAAAGAATCAAGGGGTTGGTGCATCAGATATACATAATTATGAACAGTTGCTCCCTTCTTAATTGGATGACTGGGAAAATCTCTTTAGCTGTAGGCATCCAACTGGCAGGGTCAAAAATGTTCACTGTGTGCACATAAATGTCTGATGAACAGCATTCATACCCATAGATCTGTGTTGTTTAAAAATGCTACCTTTAGCCTTGCAATAATAAAACCAAACCAGTCTTAATTTATATTATGATGAAAAGTGGGAAAGGAAGATGTTGGTAGCACATGAGGAAGATAATTTTTTCCCCTAACCCATGACAAATTCAAATCAGCTAATTAAGGCACAAAAAAAGGTCATATTATGTTGTTTCCCAAAACTATAAGTTTCTGAATTTATATCTACTAATGTATTTCATATGCGAATGCTGACTTTAATTTTTGTTTCAACAAATTGAGAGTTATATATATTTGTACAAATATGTTTTACTTAACATGCAGAGCTGTCAGAATGTTATGTAAGCTGATAAAAATATACTTTGGCATCATTGAAGCAACAACAGCCAACAGAGCAACTGTCTTTAGAAATTGGACCAAGGCTAGTGATCCAGGGAAAGCATTGGTATTTTCATGGTCCTGTAGAACTGGTCTTCATTTCCTCTGAAATTATCTGGATACTCCTAGTCAATTTCACGCAGTCCACTGTGCAGTATATAGTTGCCTGTGTCAGCCATCCCACATTGTTTTTTAATACAAACTTTCCATAACGTGAAGTAGACTTTATCCATCAAAAATCTATCATACAGTAGGGAAAAATACAACTTTCAGAGCAGAAAGAAGAGGCATTTCTTCCAGTGCACTGTTACATTGAATTAAAAAAAAAAAAAAAAAACAAAAAAAACTAGGTTAAGATTTAGCTTGCTTTACAGATAATACACTACAGCTAAATCAGCAGGGAATTTATGTCTGCCAGGGTGTAGTTATACTGACAGATATAGATACTGCAATCTGATTTCTTTCTAATTGTTCTGTCATTCAAAACATTTGTGTGAAGATTAAGAAAGAAAAAAAGATGATATTTAAGTATGGGTAAGGCTGAGATATAAAGTGAAAAGCAACCCTATCCCCCAGTTGACTGTTTCCTACATTCTTGCTTTTGTGTCTATGAATTTCAATATTGTGTTAAGTACAACTGTGTTGTGCTATAATAATAGAGTCTTTCAAAATACCACGAACTAGAACATGAGTTGAGCCTCCATGTTTTATGATGCTATTTCCCCAGGCGGCCCAGCTTACTGCACCTCATCTCGCCTCAGCTTTAGCAATAGAAGGAAATATTAAGAGTTCCATCATTGCCTGAGAGGCAAAATACATCTTTGAAGCCTCCATAAAGGCAGCAATGGATATTATAAAGACTTCACTAGGGAATTAAAAACACATTCCATATTTGTTCTTCAGGTTTAAGAATAAATGCTTGAATGTCAGGTCCGATAGTAAGTTTCAACAAAACAAAATCATGCAATGACTTCAACTATAATCTTAGAAACCATGTTATTTTTCTTAATCTCAATTTGCAAATCAAAAAAAATGTAACATACAAATATAAAAGAGCCAAATCTAAAACTAAATTATTAGAGTAAATTCTTCATTATTTGATATTTGACTAAAGAAAATTCCCTTGAGCAGCAGATGTACTAAAGCCCTTTATAATAGTTTCAAACAAGAGTTATTATCCCCTGCACCATAAAGCCATTAAGAATAATATATATATTTTTTAAAATTTCATACAAAACTTCCAAGTTTCAAAATTAGAACAAATTTTCTGCCATAAAGTAAGTTTCATTAAGGGTAAAACATTTTTCTATTTGCCACTGGTAAACATGAATACCCAAAAGATTTTATGATAGGAAATAAGTCAAAAATATCTTAAATAAATAAAATTAGTAATCATTTTCAGAAAAATAGCAAAAAGAAAATACTTTGAGAATTCCCATGCTTTTCAATCTGTTATTTTTTTCATTTAATAAAAATAAACTTTTTAGGCTGGACATAGTGGCTCACACCTGTAATCCTAGCACCCTGGAAGGCTGAGGAGGGCAGATCGCTCAAGGTCAGGAGTTCAAAACCAGCCTGAGCAAGAGCAAGATCCTGTCTTTACTGAAAACAATAGAAAGAAATTAATTAGCCAACTAAAAATATATACAAAAAATGAGCCGGGCATGGTGGGACATGCATATAGTCCCAGCTACTTGAGAGGCTGAGGCAGGAGGCTCGCTTGAGCCCAGGAGTTTGAGGTTGCTGTGAGTTAGGTTGATGCCATGGCACTCTAGCCCAGGCAACAAAGTGAGACTCTGTCTCAAAAAATAAATAAAATAAAATAAAATAAAAAACCTTGACAATTTCTTTTATATGATTTTATTGGTTATGTTTTATAGGATCATAATTCTCCTTAATTTGGTGATATGCTGTTACAGAATTGTGTTCCCCCCACCAAAAACTTGTATGTTGAAGTTCTAAGCCCCAGGCCTGCAGAGTGTGACTTTATTCGAAGGTAATCAAGTTAAAATGAATTCATTAGAGTTATCTTTAATCTAATATAACTAATGTCCTTATAAAAAGGGGAAATTTGGAAATAGACATACACACAAGGGAAACACCAGTGAAGAGGAAGACAAATAACAGGGTGATATTTCTGCAAGCCAAGGAATGACAAGGATTGCCAGCAAACCACCTGAAGCTAGGCAGCAGTCATAGAGCAGACAGAACCACTCACAGTTCTCAGAAGGAATCAATGCTGCCAACACGTTAGTTTGGACTTCTAGCCTTAGGGACTGTGAGGCAATACATTTCTGTTGTTCAAACCACCCAGCTTTGTTACAGCAGCCCTAGCAAACTAATACATCTATAACAAATAGTATTTGTTTGGTGTTTATTTCTCAGGAAGTACAATAATTATTCACAGCATGCCATGAATATTATATAATTTTATTCAATGAGAAAAATAACATTTCATTTAAGAACAAGATTATAAGTCAGATTTTCTCCCATGTTTAATAGTTTTTTAAATACCAAAAGGTTTTCCAGTTACTCTTTTGAGGTCTTTAATAAATAATATTTTGTAGTTTTTGATAAAATAAAGTTTATACATCAAATTTTCATGTGTTACAGAGGACATGTTTTAAGGATACTTCTTATTAGTTTTTTTTTTTTTTTTTCTCCTGAGACAGGGTCTCATTCTATTGCCCAAGCTAGACCTCAATCTCTTGGGCTTAAGCGATCCTCCTATGTCAGCCTCCCAAGTAGCTAGGACTACAAGCAAGTGCACACTACCACATATGGTTAATTTTTCTATTTTTTGTAGAGACAGGGTCTTGCTCTTGCTCAGGCTGGTCTCAAACTCCTGGCTTTAAGCAATTCTCTCACCTCAGCTTCCCAAAGTGCTAGGGAAGGCATGAGCCACTGCACCCAGCCACTTCCCATTAGTTTTAGAAGTTTAGCTATTAGGCAAAAAGCTTATTCATGATGGTAATTTATTTAATGACCATGGGCTCATTTAGCCAAATATACAATAAGAATCTTTTGTAAGATGGCAAAAATATATAAATGTAAAATAAATATAAAAATAACTTTTCTTATATTTACAAATAACTTTGCAATACAAATTGTTTTGTAAGTCCTTTAATGATTACAACAACTCTATTGGGAAGTATCTTAGGCATTATTTTTGCCAATTTAACCACATGTCAAATTGACCAAGGCTTGGAGGGACTAAATACTTGACTGTTGTATGGGATGGAGTTTTGAAAAAGATAAAGTAAAATTCAATACAAAGTTCCATTTTTATGATGATGATTATTATATATTGCTACTATGCATATGTACTACCTGTATATGAAAATAATAATGCCAGTACTATAGGTTAAACGCCACCCTAAAGCCTTTTAATAGAACTTGGCAGAAGCATGTGTCTTCAACTCCAGTTTTGTTTAAATTTTAGACTCTTCAAATTAACTACAATTGGAAAACGTTTGCTTACTTTGCTCAAAGGTCTTGCAAGCTCAGCACAAGCTTCTTAGAACATAAACTCTTCACTTTCTGCCTTCCTTTCTGTCTCTGCTGTGCAATGCTTCAATAATATTAACCTTTTAAAATGTCTCTTTTTAAACTACTCATTTCACTGTGTGCATGTGCGTGCTAGATTTGACCCATTCTCAGTAAAACTGCCTACAAATCTGTAGCTGTGATTACTAATAGCTTAAATGTCAAATTCAGGGTATATCATTTAACTGAATTAAAATAAGTTCACAATAGATGATTGTTCACTTGTTAAGTTGAAGTAAATAATCACATTGCATGTTTTCAGAACCTTTATTTTTTAATAGTTTAGCTTTGCAATTACTATTCCTTTGTCACTTAATAACTTTTGAAAATATATGAGAATCCAATTCAGATGGCCTGCCATTATTAATGGTAGTTATGCATTTCCCAAAAACATTTTCTTAAATATTCTTATTTTTATTTGTTATTCAAAATATTTGAAGCCATTGCTCAGACACTTGTGTTTTCAAGTGGTATTATTTAACACTTTAGTACAAAATGGCAAATAAACAATGAGAATATAATATTTTTGGTAGTGTTTTGTATGACATAAATTGTCCTTTAAAATAAAAAATTGCATCATTGTCATCTTAACTAATGATTAAAAGCTAACTTTCTTCAAGGTAGAGCTGAGAGACAGAGCATGATTTTTTACCACAATGGTTGTAGCACAATAGTTGAATACACAAATGAAAGTGGAAAATTCTAGTGTTCCCTGAAACTGAAATTCTCTACACTCATGAAAACTCTCCTTGCCCAAAAAGATATCAATAACATATTATGCAGAAGTTGATGCTTAGTCACTAATGTGAATGAAACTGACTGGCTCCACAAATGGCTCTTTCAGTGATAAATCAGCTTCTGTGAGCAAACTTACAGTATTATATTAAAATGGCCATTAAATACCCAAGTTTGCTCCATGTTGAAAATTCTGATAAAAAAGAACTTCTTATTAGCTCAGGGGCTGTCTTCATGCTGTCCAACTTAGCATTAGTGATTCTGGCTGCAGCAGACTGGTAACCTCAACACCATTTAGAAGGTTTGCATAACCTTCTAAATTATTGTGGGCTTATTGTGCTTTTTATTGTGCTTTTTTTTTTCATTTTATGTGATAGCACATCCCACCCACCCCCCAAAAAAGACATTAGGACTCCCTTCTTTTTTTATTCCTTTTCTGCCTCCTTTCTCCTTTTCTTCCTGACAACATTATTAATGCCTACTAGGTACAAATAATTTATTTTTAAGTTAATATTAGTGAACATATGAATAAGCATCTTAGATTTTGGTACATAATAGAATCTAAAGTAGAAAATAGAGTAGGAGAAATGTAAATGAAAAAAATTCAATTTATGTACCATAAGATACAGGGTTTTTTTTAAGCATTGAAAGATGTATTCATAATTCTAAACTTTTTGATAGCAGACTCTTAGCACTATCCTGGATAGATAATTTCTTGCAGTTTTAGTGATTACCATAAAGTTATCAAAGTAAATGAAGGCATATTCTTTACTAAAGAATAAAGTTTAATTGGGAGTCCTTTGCTCTGAGAATATTCCTAACTCACTATAAAGGGAATTTCCTATCTTCAAAATGTAATACTCCTTTGATTTTCAGCAAGCTTCTATCATGTTAATATTAATGAATTTGAGATCAGTTTAGCACCTGGAAATCAATAAAAAGCATAAAGGCTTTTCAATAAGAAGCCTAAAAGAATACTGTGGCATATAAAAGGTATCTAAAGACTGCCTGAATATCAAAATATCCCAGTTAGTAATTTTTTGTAAGGTATAGAAGGCATTCACAGTCTTTTGCTGCTATTGCTAATAATGTTGCTAATCACAATATTATGCTCTTTCTTTTGAACATTATAGAACCTGCCTACAAAATATACCTCACAAATTATAAGTGGCTTTTCAAAGACCAAATCAACACAAACTAACTCAGTAGAAAAACAAAGATAATTATATTAATTTCAGGGCTCAAAGTCACTACTTCTGATTGTCTTCTTATATGTCTTAGCACAAAGATTACAATGGCCCTATCTGTTTGCTAACTTCTATGCCCAAGGCTTAATAAAATACCTAACTTAGAGTCTGTGTTCAATAAATGTATATTTTAACTAAGTTGTATGAAATTGGATGGTACATAATAACAAATGTTTGAATGAATAAATGAATTTTGAATCAGTTAAAAAGTTTTACATTGATTAATATTGGCTTTATGTAGTACCCTTAATATTACTTCAATAAGTTGAAAAAACAGAGATTATAATTAAGTTACAGATTATGAAAATTAATAAGAATCAAGACTACCTCAAGGCATTTAATAATCAAGCTCCCAAAGGTCATAGATAAAGAAAAGGTCCTAAGGGAAACAACAAAAAATAAAAATAAAAAATAACATATAAAGGAGCTCCAATATACCTGGGAGCAGAATACTCAGTGGAAACCTTTCAGGCCAGGGGAAAATGGCATGACATATTCAAAGTGCTGGAAAAAAAAATCCTTAACTCTAGAATATTATATCCTACAAAAATATTCTTGAAATATGAAGAAGAAATAAAGACTTTATAGACAAACAAAAACAGAAGGATTTCATCAACACCAGATCTATCCTACAAGAAAAGCCAAAAGGAGTTCTTCAACCTGAAAGAAAAAGATGTTACCAAACAAAAATAAATCATCTGAAAGTATACAACCAACTGGTAACAGTAACTACACAAATACTAAATACCCTATTGCTGGAATTATGGTGTGTAAACCACTTATATCTTGAGTAGGAAGACTAAAAGACAAATCTATCAAAAATAAATACAACAACTTTTTAAGAGAGAGTATAAAAAAAGATGGAAGCAACAAAAAGTTAAATAGTGAGAGGGATAGAGTTAAAGTGTTGAATTTCTGTTAGAGTTATCTTTGCTAGTTTGTTTATAAGCAGAGTTGTCATATGTTTAAAATAATTAGTTATAAAATGTATTTTGCAAGCCTCATGGTTACCTCAAATCAAAAAAACTGCAAAGATAGACAAAAAAAAAAGCGCAAGAAATTAAAAGGCACGCTATAAGCACTGACTTAAGCATTATACAAGGTAACAAAAACATTTGTACTCCCTTAATATTTTGAAATAAAAAAGGAACAATAGAAACACATTACTAGAAAGAATCACTTTTAACAAAGGAAGACAGGAAGGAAGGAAAAAAGAAAGGGAGGACCACAAAAAAACAGAAATTAAATAACAACATGACAGTGGTAAGTCCTGACCTATCAATAACATTGAATGTGAATGGATGAAACTCTCCAACTAAAAGTCATAGAGTGGCTGCATGGATAAAAATACAACACCCAACTATATATTGTCTACAAGAAACCCACTTCACCTATAAAGACACACAAAGACTAAAAACAAAAGTATGGAAAAAGATATGCTATGTAAATAGATACTAAAAAAGAGCAGGAGTAGCTGTACGTCTATCAGATAAAACAGATTTCAAGACAAAAACTGTAAACAGAGGCAATAAGTATATAATGATAAATGGATCCGTGCAGCAAAAGGATATCACAATTTTAAGTATATATGTACCCAACACTGGAGCACCAAGGTACAAAAAGCAAATATCACAGCTAGAGAGAAAGAGAGATAGATCCCAATACAATAATTGTTGGAGACTTCAACACTCCACTTTCAGCATTGGACAGATCATCCAGATAGAAAATCAACATAGGAATGTTGGACTTAATCTGCACTATAGACCTAATATGTATTTACAAATGTTTCATCTAACAGCTTCAGAATGCACCTTCTTCTAGTCAGCTCATGGATCATTCTCAAGGATAGATCATATGTTAGGCCACAAAACAAGTCTTAAAAAACTCAACAAAAAATTAAAATCATAGCAAGTATTCTACTGACCACAGTAGAATAAAATGAGAAATCAATAAGAAGAGGAATATTGGACACTGTACAAACACATGAAAATTAACAATATGCTCCTGTGTGACCAGTGACTCAATGAAAAGATTAAGAAGGAGATTAAAAGTTTTCTCAAAATAAATAAAAATCAAAACACAACATATTAAAACATTCGGTATACAGCAAAAGCAGTAGTACCAAGAGGAAAGTTAATAGCAATAAATGCCTACATCAAAAAAGTAGGAAGGCTTCAAATAAACAAACTAACCATACAGCTCAAATAATTGGAAAAAAAGAACAAACCAAACCCCAAATTAGTAGAAGAAAAGAAATAATAAAGATCAGAGAAGAAATATATAAAGTTGAAACTAAAAAAAATATAAAACATCAATGAAACAAAGAGTTGGCTTTTGAAAAGATACACAAAATTGACAAATCTTTAGCTAGACTAAGAGAAAAAGAGAGAAGACTCACATAAATAAAATCAGAATTTAAAAAGGAGATAGGACAACTGATCCTGCAGAAATTCCAAGGATCATTAGAGTCTACTATAGAAAATTTTAATATAAAATAAATTGATTTATATTTTTTAATTTTACAAAAATAATATATAGCTTTATTTGATAGAAAATATTTTAACATGGGTTATGAACTTCTAACTTTGATCAATTTAAATAGGCTATAATAAGTTTTAAAAATGTAATCCAGTTGTAATAAAATAAGATGTAGACAATATATAATTAAAATTTCTTGTAAACATTGATATTAATATTCAAGAAGTATGGGTCTTGATAATTTTTTTAAATTATTGACTTTTCTGAATTATGAAGCTTTGTCATTGAATGCTTTGTCTCACAAAGCAAAGTGGGAAGGACTTATTCATAAGAAAATACCTGGAAAATATGCAGAAAACCAATGGTGTGAATTGCTTTCCTGTTTAGTGGGTTACCTGGAAGAGCTTTAGAATCAGATACACACAGATCCACCAAGAAGACAGCAGCAAGAGGCACAAACATAATCAGTCTTTGTGATTAGTAAAAAATAGTGACTAGAAATTTGCAAAAGTTCAAAACTAGGTCTTGAAATATTTTCATTAGAATTTTAAACAAAAATCTCATATTTCACCATAACCTTCCAATAAGGTCTACTTCTCAGAAAGAAAGCAGGCAATGCATTGCAAGCTGTCCTTTCATATAGACTAGAAAGGGAAAGAGGGATGAAATGACCTCTCAAAGTTGCCTGCTGAACTAAAATTCAGCTCAACCTGTAAAGAAAAAATATTTTTTACAGCTTTCTTCTTGTTAGCTTAATTGAGTTCCATCTTTATTCTAGATAAGCAACAGAGCTCCATTCTCTCTTTTTTTCCATCAGTGAGTTTCAGAACTTCCAAGTTCCTATTTTATTGCTTATTAAATGTTTGTCAAATGAGAAGCTTGCTCAGGCCTGTTAATTGGTATGGCTTCCCATATCCTGTCACATTGATTTGGCCAGAAACCTAGCAAAATAAAGATCTGCTAATTAGTTGTATGGGTCTGTTACAAGTGATTTCACAGAGCAAATGTGCACAGAAAACATTGAAAATGCTCTCCATTTTCTCTCTCTCTTTTTAAAAAAATCTTGCTTTTAAAATGTATGCTTAATAGACATTAGTGACAAAAGTATATTATGGTAATTTTACAAAGTCTTTCAAAAATTGGCAAATGAAATTAAATACATATCGGATAATATGAGAGGAATTTCTATGATCTAGAATAAATAGTACTTTAAGTATAATTATGCAAGATACAACCTTTTAAAAACATACCAGCTATGTAAGATGAACTCAAACGCAATTTATTATGTAAAAAATAAGAAGAGAAATAAAAAGCACTCTCAAAACCTTCACAAAGAATAATCTTGTAATAATGCATCTAATCCTGATATTTTTCTGCAAAGATATAGCACAACTAATGCTAATCCACAGAATGTAGTGTGACCCAAAGATCCATTGATTCGATTCTCTCTGCCCATTGCTTATGGTTTCCCTGGGGCACAGGTACCCAAAATTCACTGTGATCATCAATGTATTGGAGAATTTAATTTTTTAGTAAATATTTTCCCTTGTTTGGAAACCTAGAAAAAATGCAACAAGAACAATCATTGGGCACTGACTATATGACACACAGTACCCTCTGAATGTTATTATTTCATGTTTTATTAACTACATTTTATTTATATGCTAACTAAAACTCAGAGAGGATAACTATTATAGCTTATTCAAGGTTACACAGGATAAAGTGATATTTGAACCTATGCCTGCCTAGCTTCAATAATGAGAGCTCCTCTCATTGAGGATTTACTACATGCCAGGTGTCTAAGAACTTTATGTACATAAACACATTAAATTCATACAACAATCTAATGAAGTAGGAAATATTACTGTCCCTGCTTTACATATGAAAAAACTAAGTCACAGAAAGGTGGTAATGTGCCTGCTATCATAAATCAAGTGACAGAGATACGGGTGTAAGCTGTCTGGTTCCAAAATTATTTCTGAGGCATCTTGCTCTACAGCCATTCATTTTTTTACTACATTAGCATTGTGAAGTAATTGAAAACTTAAACTTTTTAGAGATTCAAATACTTAATTTCAGGAACATTTGGAAGTGTTACATGCAGAGTTACTTATAAGGGTATCCTGAAAGTTCTCTGTCTCTCTCTCTCTTTTTGTCCAGTCTATCTGTCTGTCTGTCTCTCTGTCTACACACACACACACACACACACACACACATATGTATGTATCAGGCTTTTAGTCTCATTTCCTTTTATGAAGGCATCCAGGAAAGCACATAGTGTTGGTGCTTATATTGAAAAGCTTTAAAATAGCTTAAATTTTCTCCTCCTGATGTTGCTATAAGCATTAATTTGTTTTGTTTTATCATCTTTTATACATAAATCACCCCAATGTAAGGAGATCAAAGATAAGCAAGAAGAGAACTAGATTTCAAGAATTTTATAGTATATTATTTCATTAATTGACACTTACTTCTAATGCCCTTCCCAAATTCTATAAATAGATATTATTCTATTCTACATTTTACAAATAATAAAATTAAATATCAAAGAGGTAACTTACTAAGGTCAGTCATACGAATAAAACAGATTATGTACCAAAATTTATGTACTATCTACTATACCCAGAAGCCTCCTCAAAACGAGGTATGACTACCAACCTGAATCTTGTATTAAAAGAGTACAAAAAGATAATTTTCTTTTTATATGAAGATGAAATCCTCAAAAATAATAGGAGTTCACACAGTTATGGAGGAGGAAGTCACTACAAAAAAACATATTACATATAGCACATCTTATATTTTCCTGGTTAGAGCTAGAACCCATACTACTAAGTGAAGTATCCCAAGAACGGAAAAACAAGCACCAGATATATTCACCAGCAAACTGGTATTAACTGAGCAGCACCTAAGTGGACACATAGGTACTACAGTAATAGGGTATTGGGCAGGTGGGAGGGGGGCGGGTATATACATACATAATGAGTGAGATGTGCACCATCTGGGGGATGGTCATGCTGGAAACTCAGACTTGTGGGGGGAGGGGGAGAAAGGGCATTTATTGAAACCTTAAAATTTGTACCCCCATAATATGCCAAAATAAAAAAAAAACATATTACAGATTATAAAGTAAATGTTCTCTTATTTTTTGAAAATTTGTGTTAAATTAAATTATATTGTCCAATATTAGTGTTGTTTTAGTTATATTACTATCTTTATATTTTGTATCATTTCTCATTTAAATTTTACAAGAGCTTTTTGAATTATGCTCTGTACTATTATTCTACTTTTACGAATGTCCTTCCTGGGGGTATGCAGGAACTCTATGAGGTGATGATAATGTATATATGTTGATATGGATTTGTTTTACACATGTGTATGCATTCATAAAATGTTCAGTGAATTTACAGTTAATATTTATGCATTTTATTGTCTATAATTTTAAATTCAAAAGAGTAAAAAAAAGCCTATAAAAAGTATTAAGCTACAATTAATAATGTATATGTAGAAGTTTTTAAGGTGAAATATACTTAAGCCTGTAATTTACTTTGTAATTTATTAAATATTATGAATTGAAGGATGGATATAGGAATGAATAGATGGACAGATCTGTGATAAAACAGTATAGCAAAATGTTAGTCGTAGAATCTAAATGACGAATGTTAATGATCACTATAACATGCTCTTAACTTGGCTGTATATTTGAAATTTTTCTCAGCAAAATGTTGAAGAATGACATCCCTTTTTTCTACATCCCTTAATGTAGAAAATTTAGCTCCACATAAGACCTTATTCTCAAATTGTATCCCTACATATACTTGAGATATGTGATTTTTCAGGAAACTTTCATGCAACACCTGTGTTTTCTCCTGGTTTTATTCATACAACAAATACCACTGGCTCCTACTTTTAAGCACTGTTGTTGCAGACACATGGAGGAATAGAATAGACAGTGTCTCTCACCCTTTTGGAGTTTGCAATTGAGTGCAGGAGATACATGTTCAGAGTTCTTCAGAAAATGCTGCCTAGAACGAGTCTCTTGGTCTTAAATCTACAGTATGAGTAACAATTAATAAGAAATAGAGTGCATGAGTGAAGAGCCTTGGGTCTTCAAGAAGCATGGAATATTTGAGGAAGAACTAAAAGGAGGTCAGAGGAGCTGGACTAATAGAGCAAGCAGAAGAGATGCGTTAGGTAGGGCTGGAACTTATGCAATGTATGTTATTTACTTTATAGTCTTCCATGTCCCATACTTAAACAGTTTTTGAGAATTTAAAATCCAGAGAGATTTTATAGGGTTCTGGAAAAATAACTTCCCACATGAGTCTGTATTGCCCATACACATTCAACTTCAAGTTTATAATTGGATACTTTTTTTTAAATTTTAGCGTATTATGGGGGTACAAGTGTTAAGGTTACATATATTGCCCGTGCCCCCCTCCCCCCTCGAGTAAGAGCTTCAAGTGTGTCCATCCCCCAAACGTTGCACATCTTACTCGTTTGGTTATTTTTTAGCTAAACTGCCTCTGGAGCCTCAAGGACGTCATGTGGAGGGTTCAAGTGAGATTTTTTGCCAGGATTCAGAGGAGCTAGAACTAATAAAGGATTTCCATGACTTTCCTCCTAGTCCCAGACCCTAAAATAAGCCTGAGCCAGGAGACTTGCAATTGAGAATTCTGAGATAAGGATTGGTGAGAGAGTGAGAGTGTGGGGATTGGGGGGGGGGGGGGACTGGGGAGCACGGAGACAAAGGAGAGAGAGAGAGAGAATATTTTATATAAAGGGATTTGGGGACCCCAGAGAAGTGCCTCCACTCATCTATACATTGCCTTTTGAAAACTAGGGAAAAATGCCTACTTTGGATGGATGATTTGAAATAAAGCCTCTCCACTGGGCAGACAGTTTGGTAAACAGAAGGTGCTCTTTGTATGAAAAAGTAGGTGCCCCTTCATCCAAGTGACATAGCCCAATACCTGTTGTGCAGACTTGGGGAGCAGAACAAGAAGTGGAATTTGGGCTGGATTTTTTTCCTTCACAAAACTAATAGTAAGTTGCAATCTTACTGGGAGTGGAAGAACGGTTAAATCCCCATGAGTGTCCTGTGGTGATCTGGCTCCAGGAGAGCTGTAGGGAGCTGAAAAAGTCAGCAGATTCTGCCTTTTCATCTGATGCACTAACAGGGCAATGACAATTTTCAGGTCTATAGCAGCTTGCCCACAGGGAGACATGTGGATCCTGCCTTTGCTTACAAGATCCTTCCTGTATAAATTATCTCAGCAGCTGAACATTACACCCAATGAAGATGTGAACTAAAATAAAATTTTAAGGCTCACCCCCATACCAGCTCACTGAATGGACCCCCTCTTGGCCAAAGAAGATACTAAAACTAAATTAATTCCCTGCCAGGAGGAGGGAGGTGAGATATGCCTCATCATGCCCCCCTCTCTTCTTGGGGACATCCTTTGTAACCCATTAATGGGCCTAAGGGTATGCAAGACAAATCTGTAGGTCCTCAATTTACACAACAAATCTATGTCTGGTGGCTTGCCTCTGATAAACAGCTTCTTATGTTAAAACATTCCAAGCCTTCAGACAAAACTTCATGTCTTTAACCTATTACAAGTCAAAGAATCTTTAAACCCACCTATAACCTGTAAGCCGCCCACTTTGAGATGGCCGACCTTTTCAGGCCAAACCAATGTATGCCTCCCACATATAGATTTATGACTTTACGTGTAACCCCTGTCTCTCTGAAATGTATAAAACCAAACTATAACCTAGCCACAGCGAGTCCACTTACTCAAGACTCCTTGAGTGTGGCTCTAAGTCGTGGTCCTCAAATTTGGCTCAGAGTAAATCTCTTTAAAATTATTTTACAGAGTTTGACTTTTTTCCCCCATTCACAAAGAAGTACACTTTATATGAGTAAGCAGACAACAAAACTATAAAGGGATGCTCCAAGTGGAATGCAGCTATATGAACAGACAGCAGATAGCTTGAACAAAAAAGAATAGCAAGGTCATTTGTTCAATTAAAGTATAAAAAATATTTTCTGAAAATTGAAAACATTGTTTTGCAATTAAAGTATTCTGGAGATGAACTGAAGGGGAGGATGGCCATTGTTGAGACCTGCTTTATAGGTGAAGTCAATTGCCCATCTTGCATGCTAAGCAGAGAGATTAAGCAACAGAGAAGCAGAATTCATAAAGAAGAAGATTTTGCAGACATAACCAAGAGAACAAATACATAAATTTATGAAATTAAAAAGAGGTTGTGGAAGAAAGAAAATACTTATCCACATAAAGCAAAAGTGGATGAAAACAAAAAACATAGCCAAAGGAAATTATATAATGGTAAAATACTTAATTTATAAAATATACATAAACATTGAAACAAATAATATCACAAAATTTGAACAAGAAATTAATTCAAAACCTATTATAAATGTAAGTAAAATGTGATAAGTGTTAAACAATGAGAACATTTTAATAACAATTACAAAATCTGACAGAACCAGCAGGTAAAAATAATCAAAGACATAGAGAAATTATATAAATCAACAAACTCTACTTAATAAATCTATCAAATAAAAAATACACATTTTTAAGGTGCCATGAAAATTTACTAAATTAAAAAAAGATTATATATTTGGCCAAATAACTATTAAAAATTCAAAAACAATAAAGCCACATTTCCCCCCAAAATTAGAAATAAAAACTAAGTGTTAATGTAAGCATTCTAACCAATTGAAAATTAAAAACCAGAATCCTAAGTATGCCATTGTCAAAGAATAAATCAAAAATTGAAATAACACATTATCTAGAGAAAATAAAAAGGAGAAAATATTGTATCAGAACTTATAGAAAAAAGCAAAATATACCTTCAAAAATGCCTACAGTATTAAAGAAGACATATTAAAGAAAATACTCAAATGTATTAATTAAAAAGGTAGGAAGAAAGAAATGAGAAAAAGAGGAATTAAAATTAATAAAATATAAATATAAAAGAATTAATATTTTTTTAAAAGAAGCTGCTCTTTGATTCTATTTTATTATCCCAATAAACTAGATAAATAGGAAAACAAAGAGAGCAAAAGTGTTGAAGCCAGAAATGGCAACAGACCTAACAAGAATACATAATACATTGAAAGAAGCTAACATTAGGTCATTTCTTTATTTTATTTTACTTTTTTTTTTTTAAGTTCAGGATATTATGAAGGTACAAACATGTTGGTTACATTTTATGACTTTGCCTCACCCAAGCGAGGATTAGAGGCATGTCTTTCCCCTCTACTATGCTCATCATGTCCTTTAGTTGTGATTTTACCCTCCCACCTCCCTAATCCCTAGAGAATATTACTACCATGTGAGCACCATAGTGTTGATCAGTCAGTGCCAATTTGATGGCAAGTACATTGGAGCCTATTCTTCCGATCTTGTGACACCTCACTTGAGAAGATGGGCTCAAGCTCTATGCAAAAAAGTATAAGAGGTGCTAGGTCACCGTCATTTCTTATAATTGAGTAATATTCCATTGTATACATATACCAAATTTTAATAATCCACTCATGAATCGACAGGCACTTGGGTTGTTTACACATCCTTGCAATAGTGAATTGTGCTGCCATAAACATTCCGGTGCAGATGTCTTTATTATAGGATGTCTTTTGCTCTTTTGGGTAGCTACCTAATAGTGCTATTGCTGGATTGAATGGTATTTCTATTTTTAGCTCTTTGAGGTATCTACAAATTCTTTTCCATGGGGTTGCACTAATTTGCAGTCCCACCAGCAGTGTAAGAGAGTTCCTGTCTCTCCATATCCTCACCAGCTTTTGTTGTTTTGGGATTTTTTGATAGAGACCAATCTCACTGGGGCTAGGTGATATCTCATTGTAGTTTTGATTTACATTTCTCTAATGATTAGAGATGTTGAGCATTTTTTATATGTTTGCTCGCCATTATTCTGTCTTCTTTTGAACAGTTTCTGTTCATTTCCTTTGCCCATTTATTGATGGTGTTTTTCTATTTTTTCTGCCCCGATCTTGTCTTATGTCATTTTATAATAATGCTTAGGAATCCATTATGAAACATCACAGTCATGCTAAACTCTCTTTACTTAACCACATGCAGTTGATCTGGGGCATTGATAATACTAGCACCATTTAGTAGACGTGGCTAAAGGAGAAGTCTGACACTTTAGCCTTTCAAGAATTTTCATCTAATTCTTCCAAGCTTAGAAATAATTTCAAACAAACTGAAAACTAGGTAACTGTACAGGGTCTTAAATTTAATTTTGATAATAAGCATTTTATCTTGTAATACCTTGTGATACAGCAAGTACCCTGCCTTTTTAAAAGTTATTAATACCTTAATCTGTAAAACATATATAAGTTTTTAAAAATGCTTTCACAGATATTATCTCATTTTATCTTGACAACAGCTCTGTGAGCCAGGTTGCAGCCTTGGAACTCTAATTCCTATTTTACATAGAGAAAAAAACAGAGACTCAGTAGAAACTTAAATCTAGAGATATTTTTCCACATACCACACTTTATCTCACTTTCTTTTTTCCCTTGCTTCATTCATCATTTTAAATAACTCTGCCGTTCTTGTTAACCATCCAGGCCTTTACAGGATTTTCCTGCCACTTACAATACGACCAATAATTAAGCTACATATATATTTGACCATATGTGCCTGACATAGGTTATTTTATTCTGTAAATGATCAATTTGCAAGTTCTTTCCAAATTATCAATCATTTGTTAACAATGAATAATTTAATTCTCATTTCATGCCTTCCAATGAAACCAAAACCTCCATTTTAACTTCGTGTCATTTTACATGTTTGACCTTTATACATTGACTAAGATACACACACACACATACACAGACACACAGAAAGGGGGGTGAGACAGAGAGTTATGAGAAAATAAAGAAGAAAAGAGAGAAGTAAAACCCTTCATAAAGCCTTTTCACAATCTCCCAGATGAAGTCAATTGCCAATCCTATATGCTAGACATGTTTTTAAAATATCTTCTCAATTAAACTTCTATTTTATGGTATTTTTCTATTTATTTCTTGAGCTTCTCAGTAAGTTTATTAAAGACCACTTACAAACCCAAGCAAAGGAGGTCATTAAGTTTACAACCTTTTGAAACACACATGTGTGTGTAATAAGGGATAGGTTTTTCCAGTATCCTGTCTGAGAGGAAATCTTGAGCTGGGTTGGATTAGCACCAATGAATTACTAATGACAAATACTGGTGAATAGGAAAGGTGCCCCTCTGAATATGGGCAATCCCTATCCCTCATTCTCCCATCTCTTATGGAATGTGGATGGGAGGTATGCCCTGGAGATTGAAAGATGGAGTGGACAGCATGCATGGAATGAGAGGATTTTTTCAATCACTTCCACTAAACAATTTGTAAGTGACAGGAAGGCAGCTGTAGATGTGATGCCCCCACAGAATGACATGAATACAGGTTTCATTTTCATATCCACACTTATGATTAAAAACTACTTGGGCAGTATTGCAAACTGAGAAATATAGGGATAACACTGAACAAAAGGTTGGAAGATTAAAAACATCAGGCAAGTTCAGGGAATTAAAAGATTACAATTGCAGAGAAGAAAAGATATTTAGTGGATAATCATTTCTAGTAGTTAAGGAAAAAATAATAGATAACGAAGGGCCCTGAATGCCTGAAATAACATCAGCAGGGGGCTGACAAAATTTGAGCCATCCTTTATGAAGATTACTTAAAAAGCAATATGTATGATAGACTGGGGGGATAAGACAGAATGGAAGGCTAGTTACAAAGTTACTGTAATAATGAAGCTAAAAGTTAATGAGGCTAGAATCTAGGGCAATCGCCATAAGACTGGAAAGACAGAGATAAGTATGAGAAATATTCTAGAGATGGACTCTAGTGGCTTTGCAACTCAGTGTAATTATAATCAAACTCCCTTACATTGTAAAGGAAGTCCAGGGGAGGCAAAACTCCACTTTCTTTTATCTGAAGATCTTCATTGAATAGTCTTGATTAGAAATCTATCAGTCAATATTGGAGGACTGTCAGAATCAATGCCATGCTCTCCAGTTGTTCAATATAGCAAGTACCATGAATTTATCTATTAATTCCATAAATATTTATTAAATGTTATTAAGTGCTATGCACATTCATGGGCTCTGGGAATATAATAGCAGTGAACAAAACAGACATTAATTTGTACCCTAATATGGCTTGCCATCTAGGGGAAACAACGGATAATACATTAATGTATAAATAAAATAGTATGTCAGAAAATAAGAACCATAGAAAAAATAAAGCAAGAAAAAAGAGGAATTGTGAGGATCAAGGGTATAGGAAGTTTCAATTTTAAATAGGATGATCAGAGAAGGCATCACTGAAAGATGACCTTTGAGGACCCACTTGAAGGAGGTGAGGAAATGAACCAAGTATGTGTGAGGACAAGAGAATCCTAAACAAGGAAAAGCTAATACAAAGGTCCTGAGACAGAAGTGGGTCTAGCATGTTCAGACAAGTGCAGAGAGGACAAAATGGCTGAAACAGGGAAGATAGAAAAAATATGATATGATTAGAGTGTGGGGGTGTGAGGGGAAAATTCCCCCTTCCCCAGAAAGTTTCTTGAAGTATCAATTCAAAATTAAGGCAGATTAAAAAGAGGAATAAGTTTATTTACCATGTGCACAAAGATAATCACAGACTGATTACCCAATATTCCAATGGGATCCAGATATTTTTACACCTGTTTTTTAGAGGGAGTTGAGAAGTGTAGGTAATTCTGTTTAGGGGTAGTAAATGGTTGCTCTGGAGGATGAATAGATACTTGAAAGAATGAATGGATGGGGGAAACAGATTGACTTGTAAATTAACATGAAAGGCAAATATTATGTATAAAATGACTTCATCCAGGTCTGGTTGCATTCTGGATTTTCTTTCCTGTGATATAGTGAGATAACATGGAAAAGAAAGGAAGTCAATTGTTCTCTTTATGGGCCCCTCTGGTTATGCAGATAGAGAGAAATCCTCATCCAAGGGTCTGTTAATCTCTAAGGGCCTTTAATTCAAAATACAAAGGAGTTATATTTTAGGGTGAAATTTCCTGAGCTCCTCCAAGAGACAGATTGTGTGCAACAAATGTCATTGTGGGCCATTATAATGACCTTGGTTTTAGTTTTTACTCTGGTAGAGAAGGGATCTCATTAGAGGGTATTAAACAAAGGAGTGGCATAATCTGACATAAATCCTAAAAAGATGACTTCATCTGCTGTGGATATGGTACAGTAGGGATAGAGAGCAGCAGCAGGGAGATCATTTAGGAAGCTAGCACAATTGTAGTGTAATTGATGGCAGAAGCCTGGGCCAGAGAGGTAGTGGCAGAGGGGGTCAGGAGTGGTCAAGCTATGTATCTGTGTTGAATAATAGAAAAAAGACAAAATCCTCTTAGCCCTAGTTACTCATGAAGAAATGTGTGTTAGTTACACAGGTATAAAGATGATTATCTGGGCCTTAAAGTAAATTTAAATTAAAAAATAAGTTTAAACCAGACTATTCAGATATTCTAACTCTCCCAGGCCCTGGCCAATGGTTCACAGTCTCCAAATTCATTGAGCTTGCTCCCAAAGAATAGCCTAAACCTGGCTAAGCTGTAAAGATTGATACGTGCATGGTAATCAGTAAAACCTCTCCCTTACCCAGGAATACTATAACATTTATGTGCATATTTAAAGATTTCCCAGCTAGTTCATCCTTTACCCTTAGAACCCTTTACTCATTTTTCACATTTAGTACAGGTGCATTTAATTGAATTATGTAAAGAAGATGACAGGCTATCTGGCATCTAGAGAAATAGTGTCTGTTATAAAGCTTTTTAAAATGCAAAACCAATTTTTAAATTTAAAATAAAGCTTGCTGGTGTCATTGATATGAACTGCACGTTGTGATTAATGAACTATAGGCAAGCATACTTAAAGAGACAACCAGTGCTGGACCACTGCTGAGGTGAACCAAGGGAAATATTGAGAAAAATGGATATCCATAAGGCTAATTTTAAAGTGCAATATTTATATGTACATATTCTTATATAAAGTAAAAATATAACAAAATGTTAATTATTATTGATTTCAGTCATATACTTTACTCAAAGGAACAGCTAAGGGACACACTCGTGCTGATGTTAACAGAAAAAAAAAACTTGTAGAAAATGTATTAAATAAAAAGTGTGTGGGTTCTAGTTCTAGGTGTTGGGGTACATTCCACCATGTCTTCCCCTCTGAATGCAACTATAAAACCTAGGAAGAGTGCATAGAGTTGCTATTTGAGAACTCTGAATAGTAAATAGTAGCCGGTAGATTGGGGAAGAATGGCAATTGAAGTATTAAGGAACCAGTGGTGAGTCTACCATTTTATTTTCTCCAGTATCCCCAGCCTAAAGTCAAAGGAGCCCCAAGCCTGGAAGTGGGCACTGTGGTACCACCAGAGAGTTCTAACAGAGATCCTCTTGTCCTGGGTCTGAGCAATCCTCTGGTTGTGGCAGCAACATTGGCAATGGAACTCCACTGGAAAGTCAAAGGAGCCCCAAGCCTGGAAGTGGGCACTGTGGTACCACCAGAGAGTTCTAACAGAGATCCTCTTGTCCTGGGTCTGAGCAATCCTCTGGTTGTGGCAGCAACATTGGCAATGGAACTCCACTGGAACCAAACTTTTTAGGTAGCAAAATCTTCCTGTCCATTTGGTGGTGCTTTGGTCCCAAAAGTGTGGGCCGAATTACCTTTGCAATTTTTTCTTGTTATTTGTTTTGGCCCCAGATGTGAATACAGGCACAGAAGGATGAACTAAAGTAACAAATGCCCTAGCTTTCTGGTCAAAGGACCAAGAAGGGAAGCCCAAGAGAACCAAAAAGTACTATAGAAATTGTAAAGAAGACTCAGGAAATCAAACCTATAAAGTTATATATAAAAATCCTGGGCTCCTTTCCCAGAGCTGCACATGCATGAATCTGATCCTAGTCAGCAAACTAAATAAAGACTTTGAGAAATGAAGTAACAGAAAACTTTCTAGGCTTATAGTGGCCAGTGGGTGATCAACATCTGGGACAGACATCAACAGCACTGCACAGGCTTTAAAACTGTACTGACACGGAAACCACAGACTATTGAAGTGAACTAAGCTATCATCTTTTCTTCAAAATATGGAATCAAGCCCTTACTATACAATTTACTTAAATGGAAATGCTTTCTCATTAGGCTTATAGCATCATGTAACTTTAATGTAAAGTTTAGTTACACTATAACAACAAAACAAATTATTTTTTAGGGTTTACTTTGTGAAAAGAGTTCTATAGTGTTCACTTCTTATTTATCACTTAAAATGCTTACTTTTTCTTCTTGATTTTTAAAATAAAAATGCCCACATAAAAGAAATATTAGAAAAATATATATTTCGAATAAAGAAAAAAACTGTCTAAAATTTTTACATCCATTTGCTTCCAGTCTTTTTCTTCAGTATGTAAATTCTGTTTAGGGTGTGTGTGTGTGTGTGTGTGTGTGTGTGTGTTTAAAATAACTTCTAGATCAAGGATAGTTTGTCGTTATTTTCTAATTGATATTGTTTTTATTTCAGATACAATTTATGCAGGGGATTGCTTACAGAATGTTTCTTTTTAAAATGATAAAGTAAGACACATTCTTTGACAATTCTTTTTATATTTGTAGTTATATTTCTGTCTTTATTTATTTATTAAGGTATAATTGACATGCAATGAATTATACAGAGAGTATACATTTTTCTACATTTTGGTATCCTACAAACCATCACAACATTCCAGACAATGAACATTTATATCAGCCCTAAAAGTCATCCCTTTGCAATGCTACCCTCCTGCCCCACCCACTTCCCTAGGCAAGGCGGGATCTATTTTCTGGCACTATAGATTAATTTGCATTTCCTGGAGTCCAGGTACATCTTAAGATAAATTTATAAACAGCAATTACTGTGGCATTTGTAGCCAATTAAGTAACGGATATTATCAAATTGCTTTCAAAGAGTCTGGTCATTTCTTCAGCAACAAGTACACTTAAGTTTGTTTTTTTACACCTCTGCCAAAACTGGATGTTACTAAAGTTACTGATCTTTTCTTACGAGAAGAAAAAACAATTACCTTGCTCTTGTTTTCACTTGTTTTTATTGAATTATAAGTGAAGAGAGATTTTTTTCATGTTTATTGATAATGAATGATTATGATTTTTAGCCTCAAAATAGTTTGAGGCTAATTGACGTGCATTTTACAAATAAATACACAAATAAATAGAAAAGATTCATTCAAAAGCTTCATGGACATCCACAAAAATAAAGTACAGATACATCAGAAATTTAAAAATCACATTGTACCAGAACATCATTAAATGTGTGTATAATTATAAAGTAGAAGGTTTATCCAAGAAAAACCCAGAAGGCAGAAGTCATATGATAAAACATTTGCTTACATAAATATTAAACATTTCTTTTTTCCCAAATACTTATTATTATTATTAATATTTATAAACTGCATTGTTTGTAAATTTAGTTAGGTTTGAATATACACAGACTTACACACAAATACACTTCGAGTTACTTTTCTACAATTTTTAAATTTTATTTATTTTGCTTATACATTTGAATAGATTTTTAAGCAATAATAAGTCAGAGTATTATATTTTGTGGTTAAACTGATGTTTGCAAAATAAAGTGATTTCTCTCTTTGTAAGGACAAATTTTATACTAAAAGAAATCATAATTTTAACCAGAGCAAAAGCTGACCCTTCAACTATTTTCAAGAATACTTACAAAGCTCTTTTTACTGCTCAGTCAAAGCAATCTTCCAAGAAAGATATTATTTGACAAATTAAGAGGTTAGAAGAGTCAACTAATATTCAATCAGATGTGATATATCAGCAAATATATGTAACACATATTACATTTCCCAATAGTGAGGTCAAGGTGTGAGACTTATTAAAATTTTATCTCAAATATATTTTCATAAGCCAAAATATATTCACTTTTAAATTAGAATATTACATTAAAATTTCATTTGTCATTTTCAAAACACTTAATAGTACTAAGTTGAATTTCACTCTTAAGAATTGTCAATGTCTGAAATAACTGGCTGAGAAAACTTACATATATATTAAGATGTTCTATTAATCACATATCTGTTTTCTTTATGTATCTTATGTAAATAATATTCAAACTGAATAGGACTAGATGGATTTAGCATGAAAGTCCAAACTATTTAAAACCACCTTAATTACTTTTAAAACACCAACACCTTATTTGTTGTGTAGGTTTAATAGCTGCTAAAATGTTTGAATTAATATCACAGCTAATATTGATCTTTGGTACTAGTTTAATCAATATGGAGCCAAACACACTCTTGAAATAATTGAATTGATTATTTTTGATTACGCTAAGTGGAAAGACTAAGAGACAGTGCTCTTAAAATTGTTTGAGAGGGGCAGGAGAGGCTTCATAACACAAGTGTTAGAGGTATTGTGTGTTCCAGAAAGTGTGACTTTTTGTAGCGCTTCAGGATATGAGGGGAGGAACAGACAGTATTCATAGATAGAATGGGTAGAGGTGAGCCTGGCCTCGATTGTTTACAGTGGCCACATTGAAGGCTTTAGATGCCAAGCAAAATAAAATGGTTTAGAATATCTCACAAAAATCAATTCAAGATGGATAACAGACTTAAACCTAAGACATGAAACCTTAAGAATTCTAGAAGATGTTGGGAAGACCCTTTCAGACATTGGCCTAGGCAAAGAATTTTTGAAGAAGACCCCAAAAGCAATCACTGCAGCAACAAAAATAAATAAATGGGATCTGATCAAATTAAAAAGCTTTTGCACAGCCAAGGAAACTATCAATAGAGCGAATAGACAGCCTACAAATTGGGAAAATATATTTGCTGTCTACTCATCTGATAATAAGAATCTATCTAGAACTGAAAAAAATCAACAAGAAAAAATCAAACAACCCCATCAATAAATCGACAAAGGAAATGAACAAAAACTTTTCAAAGGAAGACAGAATAATGGCCAGCAAATATATAAAAATGCTCAACATTTCTAATCATTAGAGAAATGTAAATCAAAACTACAATGAGATATCACTTAACCCCAGTGAGATTGGCCTATATCAACAAATCCCAAAACAACAAAAGCTGGTGAGGATATGGAGAGACAGGAACACCCTTACACTGCTGGTGGGACTGCAAATTAGTGCAACCCCTGTGGAAAAGAATTTGTAGATACCTCAAAGAGCTAAAAATAGAAATACCATTCAATCCAGCATTAGCACTATTAGGCAGCTATCCCAAAGAGCAAAAGACATCCTGTAATAAAGACATCTGTACCGGAACATTTATGGCAGCACGATTTACTATTTGCAAAGATGTGTAAACAACCCAAGTGCCTGTCGATTCATGAGTGGATTATTAAAATTTGGTATATGTATACAAAGGAATACTACTCAATAATAAGAAACAACAGTGATCTAGCACCTCTTATATTTTCCTGGATAGAGCTTGAGCCCATCCTCCGAAGTGAGGTGTCATAATATTGGAAGAATAGGCTCCAATGTACTCGCCATCAAATTGGCACTGACTGATCAACACTGTGGTGCTCACATGGTAGTAATATTCTCTAGGGATTGGGGGGGGCAGTAAACTCACTAACTAATAGATGCAGTGAGCATTGTAGAGGGGTATGGCATGCTTCTCATACTCACTTGGGTGAGGCAAAGACATAAAATGTAACCAAAATGTTTGTACCTCATAATATCCTGAAATAAAAAATAAATAAAAGAAAAAAAAGAAAAACAAAGAAAAGATGCCACAAAAAAATGAGAAAAAAAAATATTTCTCAGTCTTTTAAAAACTATTTCCCTCTATTTTTTAGTGCATTCTACACATCCCCACCAGGCAAAAGGAATTTTTTTTAGTAGTTTGCATTAGGAATATAATAGATCTATTGAACATTTTTTTTTAATATTTTATACTTCCAACTCTTCCCTCTGATTTCCTCCCTTAGGGATGAAGTACTTCTCTCCATCTCCCCAAGTTAAGAATCTCTGCTTCAAGCCTTGGGGAGATATTTAATCTTTGGACAAATATTTATTAGGTATTACTGTGTATTATTCAGCCAAGGAGTTTGTACAGGAGGGAGATAAAAGCAGCTATGTGATAAGCATATTTCTCTGGCAGCACTTGATGGAAGAACTAAAGACAAGGAAGAAAATCATTAACTGTCACATAGGTCACATAAAACACTATGGAAGGTACCAGCAAAACAAATATGTGAGATGTTGTAGAATAGGTAGCTACAATTACAGATGCTAAAAATTGAAAGTCTCAGTCTGAGTATTCAGAACAAAACTTTGCTAGCATATGTTTTGGTGCTAAAACCATCTTGGACCTCCCAGAGAAGAAGTTGGTTAAAAATAATCTGCAACCTGGGTGCATACAGGAAGGAAGAATTTAGGGTCTAGATCACTGTTTCAACCAATTCTCATGGCATCAGGACAGCTAGTGTTAAATCAGTTGTTCACAACCCCTTATATCACAGAATGCATTTTAAACTAATTTGGTTTAAGTGGAAATGTTTCCTGTTGAATGAATGAAAGATCTCTTCCCTTTTACACCCTTCTTAAATGACTGACTCAGTTCTTACTTCACAGGGTTAAAACTCAATGGTTAGTTAAAAAGAAAGCCCAAAGGGAAAAACAGAGAGGACTCCACCAATTGTTTATAGAAAACGCCTTAGGTTCATATGTCAGTAGACATCCCCAAATCTTTAACCTACCTAAAGAATAACTTTGTTAACTATCTCCTTGAGCCTCCATGATTTCCTTTATTGTCTTTTTATCTTAAGGATTATCGTGCCATTCATTTTAAACCATTTAACCTCTACACAGTATACTGAGGCAATGAGAAGTGATAAAAGCATTGAAAATTGACTGTTTTGTGCCTGCACTTAGTACTTTTTTCATAGGGTAGAAGTTGAATGGGAAAAGATATTCACCTGGATGGAAGTTTGCTTTATGTTACCATTTCCATTATAAATCCTTTGGAAAGATATTAAATGTGGTAATTAAAATTTATGAAAGTATAAAATAAGCAAAGGCTTTATATAGTGTTTGGTTTATAATTTTTAAAAAGTTTTCTATTGCATATTATCTTAGATCAGTTAATCAATATTTATTTTAGATTAATTCATTCACACACATACAAAAAATGGTACTATATTTTAAGGTATAAATGGAAACGAAATACACTGGGGCAATATCACAAATGTGTATGATAGGTTTGAGTTGATATTCTATTTTTTTATTCTTTTAAAATCATATTGAGCTAGTAAAAATATATTCCACTGATAAGTTTGCTTAAAGTAAGGGAGGGAAAAAAAGGTATAGACATTAAAGTAACTTGCCACCTGAAGTCTTTGCCCCAATTTCAATAATTCTAATATATATATATTTATATATATATATATTTATATATATATGTAAAAAGAAAAATGAAAGTCTCAGGACCAACCCCCAACCCACCCCCAAATCCTTACACAAAAGAGGAAGTAAAAGCCTCAGGCACCTGTGAAGAACTGGCTCCACATATCATTAATTAAGGAATTTTCTTGCTAACTTCCCATGAGCAAGGACATGCAAATTATACCTGTGTCTAGCACCTAACAGTAAAGCCTATCCAATTCCACACTAATAATTAATTACAAGTTTATCTTACAAGTAGCAGAACTGGAGACAAGAGGGAATCAGACATTCTTCCACCTACCCAGGGACATCTACATAATTGATGCTTCCTTCACTCCCTTATTTTATATAAAATGTAAATTTCTTGGGTCTCATAAGAGTGTAACCACTTTGCCTCCTCAGCCCCTCTTTTTTCTCCTGCCTTTTTTCTTCTCTCTGTATGCCTTTAAAATGCTGACGCTACCAACTTACTGTTCAGTAAGACAGCCACAGCTTGCCTGTGGTTTGTGTTTTTCTAGAGTGCATCCTCAAAATCGTGGCTTAATAAACCTCCATTGATTGACATTTTGCCTCAGTCATTTACTTGGGTCTACATAGAGAAATATAAACTTAAAAAGCAATTCAGATATCCGTCTTAACCTCTGTTCCCTTGGTGCTTACATATGTGAAAGGAAGGTAATAAATGTACTTCTTCAAAGAGCACAGCCATTGTATCTTTTTATATATATTTTGGTAGGAGGAAAATATATAAAGGTAACAGCTGAAAATTAGTGAACTGGCTCTAAATATCGTGTTCTGACTTGGGAAACCAATTAATAGAAATTATAGGAATAAGCTCAACTTGGTTCATGTACATAATCTGATACAAATGCCCTTCCCTTCCTCAATGATGAAAAAATAATATAATATTACTGGATATTAATATACAGGTTTAATATATAGAAATCTATTCATTTTAGTAACACACTTGCATTAATTTGTTTTTGTAATTTGTTAAGATAGAAATTTTATAGGGCCATTCAAATGACCTGGGAAAACAAGGTCACCAAATTTTGAGAACAATTTGTCTTTTTGATCAATACTTACTCTGAAGTACCAAAGAATTTCATGGCTTCCATGACAACCAGAGGTTTCAAGCATTCACCTTCTGGTTGTAAGCACTTTATAGTTTTCAATTAGATGTAGAAATAACTGCTTTATAATGGTTCAGTCAGATATATTAGCATGGTTCCGGTGATCTAAAAAGAATTAAGACACAAGCTAGGATTTCATGAAATGGGAACTAAAGTTTACACAATAACATTATATTTGAAAAATATATTTACAGAAAAAAATATTACTTTTAATTTATAATCTCAGATGTCATATTCTAATTTCTTTTATGGTAACTAGTAAGACCAGTAAGTATGAAAATCCCTTAAGGATTTAAACAATTAATAATAAACAAGGCTTAAAGCACAAAAAATAGACATGCATTATAAACCATATCTATGTGGCATAAATATTTTAGAAACTGAATTATAAGCCTTTTCAATTGCACTGAAGAGATGAGTAACCTGTGGCATCTAAAGCTGTTTTGAGTGGCTTTTATAGTGAGTGTTCAAATTATAGCACATAAAAATGTTGAGGCACGCATTCAAGGGCAGCTCAATTCTCTTGTCATCCTCATAAAGAGAGACCAACAACAATCTCTTTGTTGGGTACTTAAGCCTAGAAAGAAAATGAGGAGAGAAAAAATGAAATTAAGAACAATAACAAAGCTTAGCTGGGCTTTTGAAACCAGGGTCACTACCTCTAAGACTTTGGAACATTACCTGGAGAAAGGATGAGAGTGGCAAGGAGGCTTATCCCCATTTCCAGTCCTCCCACTCTTTTTGTGACAAGCATTAGCCACAACTAAAAGGAAATCAGGCATGACTTTTCGCAAGCTGCACGGATTACTATTCGGTGAGAAGGGAGAAGAGGGGCATCTCATCATGTCTATTTCAAGCACAGTATGTGAACGCCACTGGCTGACCAAGTTGTTTCCAGAAGTGGTGCAGTTTGCCTCTCTCACAGGATGTTGTGAGAAATTTAAAAAGCATATAAGAGAACAAACATCTGTCAACTATAAAATAGTCTACAAATAAAAGGAATTCTCCATAGCAAGAAAAGCATGTTACTAGTGAAAATTCTCAACTATCTCTTTTCAGATGGAATTACCTTATCTATAAACCACATAAAATTCCCTTTAGATGGTCGTGAAGGAGCTCAGGAAATTTCACTCCAACATATGACTCTACAGTATAAAAAGTGTTTTGAAGTAAAAGCCCTTAAACATCAACAGGCCCTTGAAAGGGGCATTCTCTCTAGCTGCATAACTAGATGCACCAGCCAAAAGAATAATTGATTTCCCTTCCCTTCCCTGTTATCTCACTACATTGCAGGAAAGAAATTCAAGAATGCAACCAGACCTGGCCCAAATCATTTTATAATAAATGTAATACCTGTCTCTCAAAGTTAATTTGACTTGCAAAGAGTAACATTTACAAGTCAATCTGTTTCTCCCATTCATTCATCCTCCCTAGCAATTGTTTATTGCCCCTAAACAGAATTACCTATATTTCTCATCTATCTGGATCCCACTGGGATACTGAGTAATCACTCTGTGATTCTCCCCATGTGCATGGTAAATAAACTTCTTCCCCTTATTAATTTGCCTTAATTGTGTGTTGATCTTTCAGCAAACTTTCCAGGGAAAGGGGAACTTTCCCTCTCATCCCCACAGTTACCATATTTTAAAATAAATTTGTCCAATTAGTAACCCTAAAATTGTAAGTAGTTGGGGAATAATTATGTAAGTCTCAGACAAAATCTTGAATATGTGTGTTTGATTAGTTGAAACGAAGAGTGATTTGATGATTTTTAAGAAACACAGCTAGCCTCGATTATATCCATAAATAAAGGACAGAACCATAATTCCTCTTTGGAGTAGCTTTTAGAAGATCACTTTCTGACTAAGCTGATATTTTTTCAACTGATGGAAAGAAGTGCCATCTCTTCCCTGACCAGAAGATGATTCCCTGAGTTCTATGGAACTCTTTCTTACCCAGGGGAGTGCCTTCTACTGTCGACCTGGTTAGTAAGTGCCAGCCACATACTAAAGTGGCTGACCCATCTCCCGCTCAGCCCCTCTTTTATGCTGACTTCTTTATGCCTATGGGAGGAAACAAAACAGACATTTGAACATGAGTGCTCTAGTCTTGTCTCGTGTAAATACATACACTAAGGCCTTCAGAGAATTAGATTTCTAGACTAAAAAGGAAAATTAGTGATTCAATAACACAACCATGTTTGTTAGATCTAGGCTGTTTTTATCAAGACATTTGCTAGCCCAGATTAGCTTTATCTCTTTTTTATATGTTATATTTACGACAGAACTGAACAAAATTTTGATGCCTAAATCAGTATTTCAGGCCATCTAAAGAACAGCTCATCATATACTCAAAACTTGCATTATCCCTGTTTTAGGACTTCTTCATTTATTTGTATAATAGTGTGCAGGTGAATGTTTTATATGTGTCCAGTGACAATCTTGCCAGAGTGAAATATATCAGGATACAAAGATATTAAAACCTATGACTAATAAGAAAAAAGTAAAATCTAATAAAATAATAATAAAAAGGAAAATCATGAAGAGGTTAGATGTCCCAAAGGAAGACATGATAACTTCGGGTTCTACTACTCTTAATCAAGGAGTACCCAGGTGACATGTAGAGTCACTAATTTATTCAGCAACTCTTTTTTAAAAAAATAAAAAACAATTCTTATCATCAAGGACTTCCCACCATGGCCCACTCTCAAACACACATGCTTTTCTTTCAGTTTTTATAGCTTTCCTTTTATGAAAAGGGAGCCAGAGAAGAAGAGATTACTCCTACTTTCACACCCCAGGTAGGCTTTACTGATGGCCTGGTGCACATCAGAGTCCTAGGAGCAGGCAATGCCTTAGGCGTATCTCAGGGGAATAAGGATTTATTAAATTTTATGTAACCTACATCCCTTTCCACAAAATCTTTCCAACTACTTCCTATTTCACCTCTCTTCCACAGCCAGATACAAGCCACAAAGTCTGACAGTTATTTAAAAAGATGGCCAACTTCCTCCAGTTCAATTCTCAAGGATCTAGTCAAGTAATGTGGTAGGTTTTGCTATGGGGACTGATTACTTAGCATTTGCACTTGCCACGTAGAATTTGCAATCCTTCTTCTGAGGCATGATACCATTGATACAAAGACCATCCATTTAGCTTTCTACTCAACGAGAACATAGATATAAGATTTAATAAAGATTTAAAAAAACTGAGAAATATGAAGAAATTCAACAGTGATTTATAAGCAATCATTTTTTTACTTGAAACAATACATTTGACATCCATTTTTATTTAGTCGTTTTAATATAGCATGAAAAAATAAACTTGTTAAAGCATTAGATTTAGATCTTGTTTCTTGTTACTAAAAAATATTTGCTATAGACATCTCTAGCCCAGACCTTAATTACCAAGGGCTTCTACTTTATACTTTACTTCCAAATTTCTACAATTAAATGTTACCTCTATAACAAGACAAAAGAAAGATATATGTTAGCATGTGATATATGTTAGTCTCTAAGGGGATATCAGGTCTGTCTCCCAAATTTTCAGTTTAAAGAAGTTTCATACTATTATATGTAGTTAGTACACTGAGAGCTAGTTGTTAGAAATGAAACTAAAAACTGGATTTCCCAGACCAATTAGAATCATAATAAGTTATCTGGATGTGTTTCAAATACTACTTTTCCATGGGAATATAGTTTATGAGAAAAAAATTCGAGATATTGAGGTAAAGCAATTATAGACAGATACTGATGAGTCCTGAGAGAATGACCATTGCTTATTTTAACAATTGATAAATACTGTGATTAATGAAAGGGGGTTAAGTATTGACTCTTAGATACACAAAATTTGCTTGGATTGGGCCTCAACCCCAGTTTCTCTAAACCTGTGCTTGAACTTCACTGCAGCCCTAACACCTGCTCTCTGCACAGAGCCCACCTCATCCCTTATTCTCCTTATAGGGTGAGGTGACCTCAGAAATAGGGTGAGGCTGATAATAATAAAAGCTGAAAGCTCAACAGTTTCTTTTCTAAAACACGTCAAAAACATCCCTGAGTCAAAATAGCACATCAAGGTGGCATGTCAAAAATCTCCCGGCAGCAAAATGCTTTTGTCAAAGAAGTTGCAAGGGTCAAAGAGTTCCATCAAAATGTCATGTACACATCTAACTCTTCATAGCTCAATCACAAAAGAAGACCAAGAGTTTCTAAGATGAATAATTCATGATGTCACTGAATGGCACCAGCAATACCGAGCCTGTGGAAATGATGAGGGAAAGAGGAGTAGAAGAGTAAACTACAAACAAGCCAAACAACCCCTCTATCACTTTTTTACCCTTAAATTTACAAAGGACCAACCACAAAGGAGTTTAAATGTACTTTTAATCAAAACATCTAGTTAACCCTTTAGAAAGAGTAACATTAGCCACGTAATAGAAAGATAAGTTTTTCTAGCCATATTAAAATATAGCTTCCCGCCAAAGTGGCAATTTAAATGCACATCAAGAAATAAATTGCTTAGTAAGGATGAAATGTAATACAATTTTATTCTAAAGACCAAATCTCATTTTAAGAAAATCATAATAATCATAGGAATAACGTTTTTTCAATAATAATATATTTTGCAAGTGGTTCAATTTAAGGTAAGGATAACCAAGGGCAGCGTTTTCCTGTCTGAAACAAGTTATGTTTGAACAGCTAACAGACCTTTTTCATTTATAATTTCTGTGTTTCATAAATGAAGAAAATTCTGACTTAAAATTTTATTTTATTTTTTATTGTAACCTCTCCTAGCATGCCTTATTACATATATTATGTGAAGACTGAAACAATAGTCTGAGAAGTAAGACATATATGTGACTATGAGGGAAGGGACTATGAGGTTTTGATATGGTCACCACTCTAAAGATAAGGAGTAGATGAGTTCTTTGTATGAGGAAGATTTTGAAGTGTTTACGAATATATTTAACATCAACATGAGGTTTCCTTGTCAATAGATGCATGCAGTCTAATAATGTATATAAGATATACCCTATGATATTTTTCATAATGATAGAGTTTTTCTGTCTGTCCCTGAAAATTCCATGCCAGATGCCAGAATGATTAGGCTTTTTGTTTCTTTCCTTCAAGGGCATCTAAGTTGTAAAAGAACAGTAAAGTATTTCCTTGTCTCTGAAACAAGGAAAACTGAGGAAAATACCCGAGTTCTATGATAAATATTGATTTTTTAAATCAGTAGAATAAAAAATAATTTAGTTTAATAATTAAGGAAATAAATCACTATATTGCCAGCTAAACCTAGATTGTTTTTTGTCTTGTTTACCTTTGAATTCTCATCATCTTTCTTTGGCCCTGATATAGCAGGAACTTAAGAAATGAAAAAAATAAGTGAATGAAAATGGTTCTATTCCTCCTAGCATTGTCACTGAAACAATAGTATGCTTATGGCTCAAATAGACACATAATATGATCTATATCCTAAGGTGTCTACAATCTTTGTAACTATGTTGAAGTATGCTAAATCACTCTGGTGCCTCAATTTATCTACACATACTATTTATATAACCTATACTGCAAATGCAGGTTATATCAACCTGAAATATAATATGTCATCTAAACAATTTTATTTCTCATTTCTAAGTGACATCAGCTATTTCTATAGAAATGCACAAGTTAGATCAAAGTCATTTTGAAGTTTTCACTGTAACTTGTTGACTCAAAATTAATATAGTTGACACGGTTAAAGATAGAATATGTACACAATATTGAGAAGGAGAATTTATATAATTATGTGGAAAATGAATCAATGTTATTTAGCAAAAGAATAAGATATAAATTATGAGAATGTATTAGAGGTTAGTGAAACCTTGTGAAGAAACAAACACAATAACAATGAGGACATTGAAGAGATTGCACATTATTATAACATGGTGAGATAAGAACACAGTGGAGGTTTTGGCAAGCATTATTTAGATTTCAAATAATGTAATACTGCCACTCCTGGTTGCCATGGCAATAGGATTCCCACTGTATCATAATATTATTCTAAGAAAAACTATATACAAATTAAATAAGTAGTATTTAGAGATAGTCTAGCCTTATCATAGGGAAATATCTGGAGAGAAGTCTGAGATAGATTGTGTACAAAAAAGAGTGAAGATATGAGGGTATTAATAGAATTATTTATAAAATGTTAGGAGATTAGATTTAGTTATATGCTAAAACATCTCTTGGCATGGCACTATTTGTTGTTTCTTTCTCTCACAGTGGTCAAGGTCAGTGTAAATAACTCATTATGTAGCTGCCTGGTCATCATGTGTAGCCAACTCTACCCACTGAAACCAATGTTTAAGGAAACTGAGAGGAGTAAATCATGGAAATACAATGTCCTTATGATCTGTGCCAGCTGGTGCGGAATCAGAGCAATATTATCAGACTTTTGCTAAAATATCTCTCTGTTCCTAATTATCACCCAAAAAAATTGTATATACCAGAGAGAACTGGGAGTTGGGGTGGTAGAAAACAATCAGTTTCAAGGATTTGTGCAAAATTAGGATATTTTGAGCAACATTGGCTTATATATCCAATCTTTAATGTTTAGATTCACCATGGAGCTAAATATATTTGTAGGCACTATGAAGTCATGGTATTTTTTTTTTCTATTTTAGGTATTTGGGTTGTTTATCTTAAGGCATAATGTAGTATTCTAAACTAAGATGTACAAGTCATATCAAGAAGCACTCTAAAGCATTTTAAGGTATGAACATTGTAGTTAAAACATGCTAGCATTGTTCACAAACCAAGTGAAATAAGCATGGAATTTGAATTCCGATCTTACATGAGTCATCCCTCTGTATTTGGTGAAATGGCTTTTACTTTGTTCATCCAAGTAAATACCATCATTGTCTTACTTAGATCATATGCATTTTAGCAAAAACAAATTAGTAGATATCAGGAAACTTTACATTCTGAAAACAGTTTTTTGTAGGATTCTTGCTAGCATCCCTGCCCATTATGTGCTATATTTTGCTTTTCTCCCCTGAATGGATGTGTGCCATTAGAAGAATGAGCAACATGTTTAACAGAGTTCTACATTTAATAGTATTTTGACATCCACTTTTATAAAGTAGCTGAACAAAGTTCCTGATCAAGAATGTGTGTCTGTGTGCGTGCGTGCGTGTGTGTGTGTGTGTGTGTGTGTGTAAAGCAGAGCAATTGAGAACTCACTGATTCCCAAGATATCTCAATAGGTTCAAGGCACCTGAAGATTCCAGTTTGAGAGGCAACACATTAAATCTTAGATAATGTCACTTTAGTAGTTCCTTAGCCCCAATATGCAACAAGAAAGACAAACACAAATATAACTCTAAAATCACATGGCAGAACTCACTTGAAAAGTACTTATTGTGAGGATTCAGAATGCTTTCAATATTTTTTTATATTGCTATAAAAGTAAAAGCAAAAATAAGTAAATTCTTATAAAAAGTTCTGAGGCACCTGAGAACAGATCCATAGATGAAGAGAGATTACAAAATTCTAAGCTAGGCTTTCATTTTATTGCTTCATATTAACCTAGGATGCGTCATTTTACTTAAATTTAACAAATCTGAATCAGCATTAAAAATCAAGGTATAGGACCCAGACAGCCTCTCTAAGTAACATTATCAATAAAAATAAGATCTAAAATATGACAGAGATATTTGTGCTTAATCTTGACATTCTCGTTGGAACTATTTTACACAAATGAAAGAGAGACAAGAGGGAAAGGAGTTTGTATAATAAAAAACAATGTTTGTAAAGGCAGCAAACCCTCTATCAACACTCTTTCACTCTATCAAGTATAGCACCATGTGTACTTATTTTTATGACGATGTATATTTGTTGTACCTTCAGATTTTGTTATTAAATCATACCTATAAATAGGACAAAAATCAGAATTCTTAGGAAATTTTAAGATGTCTATAAACTTTATGGCTCTTAGTTAATCTTTATTTTAGATATCTCATTAAAGTTATGTTTATATTGTGGAGAGGAAAAATCACCATTCAGAAGAAAATATTAATCTACCCTAGTCATGAATTTAAATATCCAGTCTCACTTACGAAAAAATGCTAATTGGTATGTTTCTATAAATCCTCTAGAGGTAGGACAACTACAAAATGACTCTGTAAAAAATGCCTCTCTTTGTACAGAATTATAAAATGAGGGTACCAAATAAGCGCTGTAACTCTGCTTTATCCAGCCACCTGCAACCTCTTTTCTAGGTTGCTTTCGGACTCAAAAACTGAAAGGATAGCAGAAATTTATAATCCAAGCTTGCATAGAAATACTTTTTTATTATTTTTAATCATTTTTTTTAGACTATTATTGACCCACTGTGACCTTACTGCTAAAGTGAATAAGTTGAATTTAAACATTTTTATTGTTGTAGCCCTGACAGCCTGCAGGGGTTTGCAAGAGTTCTTTTTCTGACTTGAATAACCATGTTATCTTCCCTGAACCCATTTCTATCTGTAAGCTGTAGATTGAACATTCTCTCGAGTCTCCCCTGATTTTTAAAGCCCTTGTGTCCATCACATGGCCTGAACAAAAATCTAAAATAAGTTTGTTCCTTAATAATATAAACTTTACAAAACACATCTAAAACCTTTTCATGCTGATAATAAAAGTTTTGCTCTGCTCTTTCAATGTTTCATGACATTTAGCCATGCAAACACATTTGCAGTGTTTATTAGCAAATCACATTTTAAACAGACTTGGAGATATATTTCACTTCTATAATTTACACAGCTGCCAGTAAAAAATTCTTTTAATGTCCTTGTGTGCTAACTCAAACATCTGTGAAAGTTTGGGGTGGGTCCTCATTTGCTTATTATTCTTCCCACTAAGAGTTGTATTTTTCTGCCTTTTTGTATGCTTGGTAATCTTTGACTGATACCACGAATTATGAATTTTACGTTTTTGAGATTTTGGATTTTTTTTATTTGCACAAATATTCTTGTAGTTTATTCTACAATGTAGTTATTTGGACACAGTTTGACTCTTTATGACATATTAGGTGGCTTTCATGTGGTCCCTAGTATAGAGCTAATTATCACCAGCCTTTCAAGTATTGCTCTTTCCAATTACCTGAAATGATTCTTTTCCTGTCCTCAGGAAGAAAAGAGTGCTAATATCCATTAGCCATCTTGAAAAACTTGCTAATTCATGGGGTATTTAGAAGAGCTCTCTCTCAGAAGTTAGTTTCTTAATACTGAAAGATAATTAGCTGGAGACTTAATACTGCCCAGGGCAAACCATCCTTCCATTAGTCAGCTTAAGAGGTTCACTTTTCCTATTTCACACTGATTTAGTAATTGAACCTAAATTTTATGTCAAACTCACCATTTTCCAGGTGCTTTTCCTTCTTATTCCTCATGAAAGTTGTTTCCTCATCTTTAAAATGAGAAATTAATAATACTCATCCACACAGAGTTGTTGTGAAGACCAAAATGAGACAATACATGCGAAGTTTTTAATGCTTGGTAATCTTACACCATTATTACAATTGGGTGCAGTTGAAATTCCTCTACTCAAATTTAAGGTTCACTGAAATCTGATTTTGCACCACCACCACCACTCTGCCATCCTCTCTAATCTATTGGTTTTTGTCTTACAAACTAATGCTCAAGTCTCATTCTGTTCACTATCTACAAACAACCCCTTGACTTCCAAGCCTCTGCCTTATTTCTTCCATTATACCTCGCCTTTCTTGAAAGCCCTCTTTTTCCATGATTTCATTTTCTTTTTTCATGATTCAGATGCTTATACCTCTTATTATCCAGCTCCAGTCATTACCTCCAAATCCTCTCTGATTTCTCTAGCTTCATTGATCCTACCTCTTTTGAATTCTTACAACACATACAGTCCATGCAACATGATTTAGCAATTGATTTGGGAATATACTTTTCACTGTTGACTTTTAACGATGAGATATTTGTCTCCAAACAGATATATTCTTTTTTTTTTTTCACTAGACACGTGAAGGAAACAGATATATTCTTTAGTGGTACTTTTTTAAAACTTGTTTTTCTTCATAACTATCACAATCTATTGTTGACAATAGTCAGTCATTTACTGACACTTTTATAAGAAATTGCTTCATTGTTATTTTGAGCTTTCTCCACTTCTCTAAAGAAACATAGAAAATATATTTAAAAGGCAGCACTTTAGATTTGCAAACCATATATTTCATATTGGATATTTTGTTACCATTATGCATGAGAACATTTTAATCAGGTTGAACAGCGTATGTGCAAATTATAATATAAAGGCCTCTTACATGTAATATACTTGTTCCTCATTATTCACAGATTCTGTATTTCTGAATTTGGCTAATTGCTAAAATTTATTTGTAAGCCAAAAATCAATACTCATGGCACTTTTGCAGTTGTTTGTGGACATGTACAGAGCAGGGAAAAATTGAAGTTGCCAGAACACCATTACTAGCTGAGTTCAAACAAGGAATTGTTCTGTCCTTTTGTTTCAGCTGACATACCATAAGCAAGAGTCCTTTCTGCATTCTATTAAGTGCCTGTTTTTTTCTTTTTTGTTCGTTTGTTTGCATTTTTGTGCTTTTTTGTTGGTGATTTCACTGTTTAAACAGTCCCCCAAGCATAGTGCTAAACATTGTCTAGTGTTCCTAAGCACAGGAATGTTGCAATATGCCCCACAGAGAAAATATGTATGTTGGATAAGCTTTGTTCATACATAAGGTAAGTACTATTTGCCCTAAGTTCACTGTCAAGAATGGAAAAACAAGCACCACATATATTCACCAGCAAACTGATATTAACTGAGTAGCACCTAAGTGGACACATAGGTACTACAGTAATAGGGTATTGGGCAGGGGGGAGGGGGAGGGGGCAGGTATATATATACATAGTGAGATGTGCACCATCTGGGGGATGATCATGCTGGAAACTCACTTGTGGGGGGAGGAGGGGAAAGGGCACTTATTGAAACCTTAAAATCTGTACCCCCATAATATGCCAAAATAAAAAAAAAGAACGATATATATTAAATAAGATATATTTAAACAGAAACACAAAAAAACAAGGTTATTTATTAATTGGTTGATGTAAATGTTCTGACCAGAGGTTTACAGAAACCTAACCCGGTGTTTCTCCTAAAAGCCAAGGTTGAGCATTTTCTAATTCAGTGTTCACAGTTACTTTATAAAACATAACTACCACAATAATGATACTTCACTCTATTTTTATTTTATTTTATTTATTTATTTTTTGAGACAGAGTCTCGCTTTGTTGCCCAGGCTAGAGTGAGTGCCGTGGCGTCAGCCTAGCTCACAGCAACCTCATACTCCTGGGCTCAAGCAATCCTCCTGCCTCAGCCTCCCGAGTAGCTGGGACTACAGGCATGTGCCACCATGCCCGGCTAATTTTTTCTATATATATTAGTTTGCCAATTAATTTCTTTCTATTTATATTAGTTGGCCAATTCATTTCTTTCTATTTATAGTAGAGACGGGAGTCTTGCTCTTGCTCAGGCTGGTTTCGAACTCCTGACCTCGAGCAATCCACCCACCTCGGCCTCGCAGAGTGCTAGGATTACAGGCGTGAGCCACCGCGCCCAGCTGATACTTCACTCTATCTAGAGTCATCTTTACATTATTAGTGAGAAGAAAAATAAGAATTTCAAATGTTTTCAGTAAAATAGACAAACTTGATCTACAAATGATTATCTAAATCACTCTATTTTAAGTGTACATCTGGATAATTGAGAAAATTCTTTTCAAAGGCTGAATACTTCTCTTTCTTCATAGATAAATGAATTATTGCTTTCACTTTCTATATCTGGGACTTTAAAGAGTCGCATGGTTTATTATATCTTTCAGATGACTTATAATTTTAGCTGAACTAAGTTAAAGAGAAAAGAATAAATTTTTGTTTGTTCTGACAATGGTATTTCACAACTGTCTACTGTACAAAGGATTAGTATTTTGAGCACAAAAGAAAAATCAAAAAAAGATTATTTTTTAAGGATAAAGAAGCCAAATGAATAACTAGGTTTTAAATGGAGAAAACCTCTAACTCCATTAATATGCATGAGTTTATTTTATATTATTTCAAATGATCCAGATGAAAAGAGACTAAAATAGTTTGTTTCCAATAGTTTCAAATCCTTACTTATATTATTTTCTTTTAAATAGTGGACTATGATTACAAAAGAGGGTTCATATTTAAAACATATTTAAAACATTGATATGGTAGTCATCAAAAAAGTATTCTGATTTGTATTTTATTTGGGGTGATGCATTTAACCTACTTGTGAGTGTGTGTGGGAGAGAGATATTAAATGATATAATATATATAATATATAATATAAATTATTGTATACAATGCCTGGAAATTCATTCAATTAAAAATATTCACTGAAACTCAGGTTAAAAACCATGGATGCAAAGATGTATGAGACATGGTCTAAGTTCCTAAGAGGCTTACAATTGCTTCTAAGGCAAAAGAATCACAAATACATAATTATAATAGCATGTGATCTTTTAATGGTAATGACATTACAGAAACACAGAGAAGTTTCTAAACCAACCTATGGAATAAGTACACCTAAAGTAGGTTTCTTAAATGAGTAAGGTATCAGTTTTATTCAGAGTAAAAAAAAACAAAAAACTGCTAACAACCAAAATGTCTTTTAAAAGGCATTTTAAAAGTGTAGTATACAATGAAATGATGAAATAGCATTCAATAGTAAAAAGAAATCAGTTACTAAGCGATGAAAAGACACGTAGACCCTGAATTAAACATTGTTAAGTATAGTAAGTCAGTGTGAAATGCTATATAGACTATATGATTTTAATTATATAAAATTCTGGAAAAGGTAAAACTATACATACTGTAAAAATACTTGTGGTTGCCAGGGGTTTAGAAAAAGGGGGAGGGTTGAATAGGTGGAACAAAGGGGATGTATAGGGCAGTGAAACTAGTCTATATGATACTGTAATGGTAGATACATAACATCATGCATTTGCCAGAACTCATATATCATTTAACAAAAACTAAACATTAACATATGCAAATTACAAAAATTATTTAAGAATTTTTAAGATTTAAGGAAGGAATACAAACTGTGACAATAGAATCAAATTGTATTACAAACATAAGGAAGTGGCTCAGTGATGGGAGTAGAGGAAATATATTGATGAAAGTAATTGAAAATGTGTGGAGTGAGGCACCATAGACAAAAGTAACTGCACATAAAACCATACTTTAGTTGATGAAGTTGTTTTCCCATGGGGGTGTAAGTTAACAATTTTGATACTGCTATCCATTTATATTGAAAGTTAAGAATTAAGGAAATGCATGGCTGATGGTAGGAGTCAGATTTCTCACTCTTGGGGCGGTATTTACAGGTAAGCAAGGAAAGAAGTTAGAGTGAGTAATGTAATAATGGATTAGAGTTTGAAACGTTAGTATTAACTCATGTGTTGTTTAATATAAACAGGTAGTTATATATATATAAATATCTATAGGCATATGTATGTAGGTGCATATATAGATATGTTTCCTTGCTGTGCCAGCTGAGAGGACTTGATACCCCAGTAGGATACCCCAGTAGGAAGAGTATAGATCTGGGTTTCCAATAAAAAGAAACTAAGCTTCTTAAATAAATGGTTGGCTCTAAGTAACATTTTTCCCTGGTACAGGAAACATATATGATGAGTATAGAACATCCTGAGGTGCCAGAAAATGAAGACATGTTCAATAACAAAACAAAACAAAACAAACAAAAAACACTGATAGGAATATATCAAAGAAGGACCCAAACCAGTTGAAAGAAATTTCCAACTGGAAAATAATTTGAGCAACAAACAAATTAATGAAGTAGTATGGTATTTATAATCCTGAGTGAAATAAATATCCATGAATCTATGCTGACATAAATAAATGATTGAATAAATAAATAAATGAGAGAGAAAAGTCTCCTTTGCATAAGAATTCCAAATAATTTTTCTAATGTATTTTTTCTTTTTTTATTTTAGCATATTATGGGGGTACAAGTGTTGAGGTTACTTATATTGCCCATGCTCCCCTCCCCCCTCGAGTCAGGGCTTCAAGCATGTCCATCCCCCAAACATTGCCCATCTTACTCATTGTGGTAGTATATACCCATCCCCTCCTCCCCCGTCCCACCCTCCCAATACCCGATAAATGTTACTCCTATATGTCCACTTAGGTGTTGATCCGTTAATACCAATTTGCTGATGAGTACATGTGGTGCTTGTTTTTCCATTCTTGAGATACTTCACTTAGTAGAATGGGTTCCAGCTGTATCAGGAATATACAAGGAGTGCTATATCACCATTGTTTCTTAAAGCTGAGTAGTATTCCATGGTATACATATACCACATTTTATTAATCCACTCGTGAATTGATAGGCACTTGGGTTGTTTCCATAGCTTTGCAATTATGAATTGTGCTGCTATAAACATTCGAGTGCAGGTATCTTTTTCATAAAGTGACTTTTGATCTTTTGGGTAGATGCCCAGTAGTGGAATTGCTGGATCAAATGGTGGATCTACTTGTATCGCTTTGAGGTATCTCCATATTGCTTTCCACAGAGGTTGAACTAAAAGCAGCCTCTGCCAATGTTAGCTGGGGGCTGGCCTAGCAACAACAAGTAGTCCATAGTGTTCTCTACCTAAACATAGCAATTCACAGGACACCAACATCAGACAGGTGCTCTTTAACATGAAGGAGTGAGACAAAAACAAGATTTTTCTGTAACTATGTGTGAACAGAGATAAAAGAACAGTTCAAATTATGAAAAATGCCTAAACATCTTCCTTTCCTAGATTACATGAATGACTGTTGCTTCTTAACTAATTAATTACAGGTTTAGCTCCTACTCATTTCTTCTGTCCCCTAGATAAAAAATAATTAGGATACCCAATCTTATGTTTATGAATAGTATGCTTCCTGCCAGCACCCAAAGTAAACCTCCTGCTTTCTGAAACACTCCCCTAAATTATCTAACACAAACTAAAATTATTTAACCAGTCTATTTTCACACTCTTTTACTGAGACATCCCATTGTTTCCCATGGTATACAGTTTTCCATGCTATAGTGCTAAGAAATATAACTTTGACAATAGTTGTATTCCTGGAGTCTTTGGCTGGTCAGTACCTTAATGCAGATAATCAGGCTGTGTTAAGTAGCTTGGACTTAATCTTATAAGCAATAAGATAATTAACTTTATGCATGAAATAATATGGCTTAAATTTCATTTTTAATATGTTGCCTGGTGCTTATGTAAATGACCATTGTGAGGACTAAAAGATTGTAGGTTAGGGACAGCTACCACCTAAGTCCTGAATGTGGGGACATGGTAAGAATGCAAACAAAAGTTATGGAGTTGAGAAATGTTTTTAGGTTAAAAATCTACAGCCTATAGTAATTGGTAATGAGAATAATGTGAGAATAAACAATAAAGGATATTGATTATTGGTTAACTACATTATTATCTCACAATCAATGGCCCCTATAGGGGTACCCACATGGCAGATAAGTATGGGAATGGCAATATGACAACAGAATGGATAAGGCACTGAGAACTAATAATTTGGGTGAAAACACAAAGCAGATTGCTATTCCCACATTTAAAATTCTCCCATGGCAATACAAAGCCAGGGCTCTAGTTACATTGGAGGTATTTGGAATTTTAAGTATGTATAGTATTTGCTTGATAGCAAGTGTCACAAAAAATACCAAAAAATGTATGTCTGATTTGTTGCCTGGAAAAGAAAACAATATTTGACAGTTGCCCAGGAAGAATTTAATTCTGTCCTAAATAAATGAAAATCTCTCCTGATGACAATAAAGAGCTCAGAATTATTAGTTCTGCCAGACTGAAAACTTCGCAATAGCAGAGTATGTGTCTGTCATGCCTATGTATTATTTTATTCCTACCACCCATAATCATATCTCCTGGCATATAATAGTTGCTCAGTATTATAATTAATGTTGAGTGGATGAATCAATCAAGAAATTAAAAATTATTCCAGAGGCAGGAGTAAGCATCAGCCAGAGCAGAGAGGTCAACAACACCAATGGCAGGTTACAAAAAGAGCTCTTTAACAGCACAGCAGCATGAAATAGAAACAATTATTTGCAGACCCAAATCCAGAGAGTGGCTATAGCAGCAGAGGAATAAGGTTGAGGTAGCAGATGGCTTATATGCTAAAAAGGAGTATTCTCATTGTGGCTTGTAAGACAAAATAGATGCAAGACAGCAAGTCTCCAGAGGAGAGAAAGAATCTAGATTTTCAACAAGAGTAATAAAGCTTTTTCACTAAGTATAAGTACTAGGAAACTGGACGGTGAATGAATTGCAATGGTTTCCCAACCAGGATAGGTGTAGCTAAGCAGGCATATCATTATCGAATGGAATGTTTTCACTCTGTTATTTCACTCTCATCCCAGATTCTGGCAAACCCACAGGGAATGATTTGAGACACAGTGTAAAGTGTGACAGTCCTTCGCGAAACCGTTGTCAACCAGGAGAGATGATGACAATAGATTGAGATGGAAAACAGTGAGACTCCAAATTAAGAAAGACCCAACATTAGGATATTAATAGTCAAGCCTCAGTGAAAATGAAAATTAAACTCAAGCAGTATAGTTTTATGTAAGCACTCTTTTATATCCAACTTAACAGCTGAATAAATCAATTTTATTATTTATCTTTAACACATATAATCTCAAATAACTTTAAAAGTAACAACATCTATTGAAATAAAATTAAATAGCTTCCCTCTAAGAAGAAATACATGAATTTAGATAGACTATGTCCAGGCCAAAGGAAGAGCCTGAGAAGCCCAAGCAGTAAATACATTATAACACCCCCTCTAAACACCCCACCACCTACTCACAAACTACCACATGTAATGAAAAATAAAGTTTTCATGATAAAATGACACAAATGTCTAAATATTCTAAAATAAATTCATTGATGCTGACTTCTCTCTCTCTCTCTCTCTCTCTCCCTCTCTCTCACCATTTTGTGCCCGTTTTTGTTTGTTCTTAACATGTGCTTAGTCCACCATCAGGGAAATTTTCTATTGACCCTGTCCAACCACTGGATTACAAAGGTAAAGGTGGAATTTCCTTGATTTATTTTTGGCTGGTAGGGGACATTCACTTATCAAACAAAGAAGAAAGACACAATTGAAATCCAAAATGTTCATTACACTGAGATTTAATATACAACATGGTAGGAAATAAAATGGTAGTTTCATGGATAATTGAGAAAGCTAGGACATTTAGAGACAATTTCAGCCTATAACCAATCAGATCTTACTAAACAAAGTGTGTTCCATTTTTTAATCTGGCAGGATGTTTTGTTCTCATGTGGGTACCATTTGTCATACTTGTAGATCCATGGCTTCCTTAAAATAATCTGAAAGCTGCTTTCCCAATACAATTTGCCCATCAGTTTAATATTATCAAACACACATGTTCAGCATACACTGTAAAAGGGCTAATAGTTACTCTGAAGACCATTTTATAGAATGCTGTTTCTATGAATTTCATATTTAAAAAAATATTTTTCAAAAAAATATGTTGATAGCAACTGGCCCTCCTTTTGATAAAAGGTAAAGTCCCTGGCTGAAGCAATGGTAAGAGTAGATCCTTCAGGAACTAGACTGCATAGACCTGCAGGGAAATACACCTTGCTGGCTTTGCTCTAAGAGATGTGCCGTGGCACAGGCAGGCTGTAGCAACAGAGCCATAGATATGCTGAACATGCTTCAGAGGGAGGTCACCTCAAAATCCTTCAGTTAATTGGTCATTAACTGAGAGATATTTTAGTGATATTTACTGAGTCACTAAATTAATAATAAGACAGATATTCTAAACTCAGCTTTGGGAAAAAAAGAAAAAATCTAGGAGGAAAAAGATAATATTTTCAAATTAAGTGGAGAGAACTCTAAAAGGAATGCTGATTTTATCAGAAAAAAAAATTTACCCAGCCTAGTGTATTCAATAAAACCAAAACTATATTTAAAAGTAACTCAAAACATCAGCATGTTCTTTCTGACACTAGGGGTGAAGGTGTTTGGTAGATTGAAAGGTATTTGGGAAGAAATTTACTGTTCTGTAGAGCCAGTTTTTGGCTAGAGACACATAATTGAAAAGAATATATTTAGCCTTGCCTAGTTAATAAAGCATTAATGGAAAAGAGCAGAAAAGAACTAACTGACCTTCTGGATCTTGTCAGAATCCTGTCAAGGAGGTGACAGTGGAAGAATGACAGAGAGTCAGAGTCTAAACGACAAGGATTGGCAAGACTGATTTTAATGAAATGTATTTTTGAGAAACTGATTTAGAACAGATGTGCTTGGAGTTATTAGATAACACTTTAAATTCTATTTTTTGACTTGCTCTTCTATGGTTGCCAGTATTTTGGTGTCCAGGTATTTGCAAAATTGGCAAGAAAAAGAGAAAGAGTGGGGGTGTGTGTATGTGTGAGAGAGAAAGAGTGAAGGACCTTTTCCACGCTCTCCTTTCTCCACCACCATTTTATGTCTACACCTGCCTTCAAAACCCTTGGCCTTTGTTCTTCTTACTAGCTTATTGTATGTTACATTGCCACAATCACCAATGCTGCCCTTTTGTAAATACTCTAAGCACATCCTTTTTTTGTATAGAATATTTCTAGATACCCTCCAAGTTTATGTAAGTGTGCACATAATATTTAATTATATTATTTTATTATTTCATTTGACTTGTATTATTTTTATTTTATTATTACATATGATAATTATACAAGCATAAAACACAACACAATATGTTATGTATTATTACAATAAATACAAACAACAAAGAGTTGAGAAAATTATGTTAAAGTGAAGCTCAATTATCTGGAGTTTAGAATTTTAGCACCCAAAACAACACTCAATCAAGTCTAGGAATAAATAAAAAGATGCAAAGTCACTGAAATAGCCTTCTCAGAGATAGGTGTAGTCCTATTACTTTATATCAGTTTTATTATTTATTATTTTATGAAAGTCTCTTAGACCTTCTTTCAGAACTTACTGACTCTTACTTGTAACCAATACTAACATTTGAATTTTTAACAATTTTTAAAATATTATGCTAGATATTAATCTTACAGCCCAACTTAGTTAGTGTTTGCTAAATTACAATGAATTTTCTTATTTTTTTGATATTATAAGAAATAAATGATGCATCTTTCTTATTCAAGTTAAGAACATTTCCTCAGCAATAAGATCCACTCAAGGCCATTGATCAATCAGGGAGGTTAATATTAGGTTATTAAGTATGAAATATCCAATTTCCTTAAGTACTAAGTTTGACAGTTGATATCTCTGACATTTCACTTTGACACTTCTTATTTTATATTTATTGTGATGGTACATCCTCAGTCTTTCAAATGCATGTTTTAGTTTCTGATTATCTTTCACATTTTTTTAGAGCAATTTTTGTGAAACCTTGGATAAGTCAAAAATTTGTCTTATGTGAGTTGTATTGTGAAATGCAGTATGGGCAGCTAGAAATATCAACGAAGTGTTTGGGAAGAATGTGGCTAATGAACACACAGTATATCCATGGTTTGAGAAGTTCTATTCTGCTGATTGTTATCTTAAAAATGAGCCACATGGGTGACCTGAGATCAAGGTGGATAATGATGAGCTGAAAGCTATAGGGGAAGCAAATCCATCTCAACCTACTTGTGAGTTAGCAGCAAGGTTTAATGTTACTGTTCCAACAATATTGGACCATTTGAAACAAATTGGAAAGGTAAAGATGCTGGATAGATGGGTTCCATGAATTAAATGAACATCAAAAGAGAAATTGTCTTGAAGCTTGCTTTTCTTTGCTGTCATGACATAAAGGCAAAACATTTCTACACAGTATTGTGATGTGTGATGAAAAATTGATTCTTTTTGACAATCACAGCATTTGGCACAATGGTTGGATAAAGATGAAGTTCCAAAACACAGTCTATAACCACATATTCATCAAAAATAAGCTAATGGTGGTCCACCTCTGGTATTATCCACAGTTTCATGAAATCTGATCAATTGATTACAGCAGATGTATACTGTAATAGATTGGATGAAATGAGGAGGATGTTTATGATTAAGCCACTGAGATTGGTCAGTAGAGACAGGCCAATCCTCTTGCAAGACCACACTTCACAAAAAACAACACTGCTCAAACTATAGAAGCTAGAGTTGGAAACTTTCTTTCATCCACTACTCACCAGATATTGCACCAGCTGACTGCCACTTCTTCCAGGCTTTGGATCACTTCTTCTTGCAAGGAAAAATATTCAATATTCTACAAGCTGTGGAAAATGCCTTTCGCAATTTCATCACCACTCGCTTTTCAGGCTTCTTCATTGCTTGTGTAAACAAGCTACCATTAATATGGCAAAATTATGTTGATAGTTTAGGTACATACTTTGATTAATTGTACTGCTCCTTGTTTGAGATATAATAAACTACACTTTTTGATTTAAAATTGGAAATTTCATATTGAATGACCTAATATAAACAATGATTTTAAAGCTGGTATTAGTTTTATCTGAGCCCTCAAGAAAGAGACAACTACAGATACTAATCAGATTCTCTTTGACATTTACAAACCCATAAGAGTCCTAGCATCAAAAATATGTTTACTACATAGTTTTATTCCAAATTGTTAATTTTAGCCACATCTTGAGCACTGTGTCTCTTTGGTCACTTGTCAGAATTTCAGCTGTACCATCTCCTAGCTCTGTCCTTCTTTTATCCCACATAACTTTTCCTCTGTCTTCTAATGTTTTCTAGTCCCGTCTCAACGTTAATCTTTCCTCAGAATATTTTGATTTGGGTTTACAGAGTGAACAACTTCCTCCACCTCTGTTATTTTTTTCATGGAATGTTTCTACTTTCTTCTCCATGCCAGGGAACTTTGGCTCTCTCCCAGGATCTGTACTCATTATAGCACTTTCTAGTGCTGGCTAATTCAATCTTAAGTTCCCAGTTTCTTGGCATGTGAAGGAGAGAGGAAACAAGCGCAGATGAGTAAGAATTCTCTTCACATTATCACCTTCCTTTCCAATCTCATAAAACACATTTCCCATATTTTATCCACATTATCCAGTAATATCAGCCTCTACCCAGTATTAGAAGTCGGGTCAATACTTCTATATTTCTTGATAACTTTTACTCTTGGCTCAAAGTATTTAGCTACATTCTAATTCTATTCATTGTCATTCATGATCCATCATTGGTAAGTATGGCAAGTACCTCTTATTTGAGGTCTCAAGGTCCTAGATATAAAAAGTAAAAGAAAGACTTCTCAAAAACTTCTATGTGTTAAAAGTTAGACAGAAAGTTGTCTACTAGTTTTCTCTTACACTTTCCTGATTTCTGTTTCCTTTCTTATAATTTTCCTTAATTTCTTCAATAATTTATGTGATTTTCTTTTAATATTGCATAATTTGTCCCTATTTTTTATAAGAGGTTTTAGGAAAAACTATATATAATGATCTAAAAATTTTTCTCTGCTTCCTGTCCTTCCTTTCTTCCTCACTCCCCCACCTCTGCCATTGTTTTCATGGACTGTGTCTACTTTATTGTTTCCTTTCTCATAATTTTCTTTAATTTCCTCAATAATTTATGTGATTTTAACTTTTTGTACTTTGCCCCTATTTTTATAAGATGTTGTGAGAAAAACTAACTTCCTTCCTTCCTTTCTTCCCTCCCTCCCCTCCCCTCCCCTCCTATCCCCTCCCTCCCCCCCTCCCTCCCTCCCTCCCTCCCTCCCTCCCTCCCTCCCTCCCTCCCTCCCTTCCTTCCTTCCTTCCTTCCTTCCTTCCTTCCTTCCTTCCTTCCTTCCTTCCTTCCTTCCTTCCTTTTTCCCTAAACCATTAGAAGATAATTTGAGGCAGCTGATAATACTAAGTCCAGTGACACAGGATAAAATAAGTAAAGCATCTGTAGCAAAGGGAATAATAAGCAAGAATAACAATACAAGATCTCCTGCACAAATTTTTAAGCTGGGGCCAAAGTTTGGTTCTACACTCCTAGTGGTAAAAGCAAATGGAAAAGAATAATCTCAATGATCATGGACTAATTAATTTACTCAGAATAAATGTATCTTTTGCTGGTACTAAAGTCTGAGAGCCATTTCTCTTGCAGAAATTCATTAAGTATTACCCAATGTACTCAACAACAACCTGAAATTGCAACTATGGTATGAACTTTAATATGTATCTATCTTAAAACTGCTAGATGAAGGCTGAGAAAATAAAGTCACAGGGAAAGCAAGTCAGAAGACAAGTAATATAAAACAATCACGATACCCACATGTGGCCCTTCAGAACCCCAAGTGTGGCCTCTCAACTGAATCCAAACTTTACAGAACAAATCCCTTTATGAAAATGATTCGTTCTGTAAAATTTGGATTCAGTCAAAAGGCCACACTCAAGGATCCAAAAGGCCACATGTGTCCCCAAGGCTGCAGGTTCCCCACACCTATGGGTTTTTAATTTCAATATATACAAAAGAATTACTTAGGAAAATTACAGAAAAAGAATGGTTTTGTTTCCTTTGTTCCTTTTCCAGCAACATTCAAGGTGGTTGTTAGAAATTAATTGAACCCCAATTTGAAGAACACATGTCAAGAGTAATAAATGAGCTGCATATTCTTCAGGAAAACTTTCATATAGTTATAACTCACAAACAAGTTTGGATAAATTGTGGCTGCAGAAAGTATAAAATTTCTAGTATGAATCTAGAAAATTTAGATTCTAGTGATTAATAATAAGACCAGTTAAAAAGAATAAATATGTCCTGCTTTGTTTTAAAAATACAAAGACATACCCAATTAAAACAGAAACATGAGAAGACGAAAGTTCTATAGGCAGAGCAAAAATTGTCCTCAGAAAATAATTTAGATCTACTGAAAAACAAATATAGATGGATGACTTCCAAAAATAAAATCTATTAATTAAAACAATATGAAAGAAGCTCCCAAATGTCAGTACCTGCTTTATAAAGTTTTTAGCCTTAAAAACCTCATAGAACAGGTGTTTTCAGTCACCCATCAAAAGCAAAACTAATCATAATACATTGTTTCATAATATATTTATTTATTTATATATATAAATATTTATAATATTTATAAATATATATAAATATTTATTTATATAATTTTAAGCACTATAGTAAATAAAATCATATAAAAAGGAAAAAAGACTAGTTCACCCTTGATTAGGAAATAAATTGACCTTCTTTATTTGTTGCCTATAACTTAATAAAATGCTGAAACATTTTATTGTGGTTTTAGATGTGTTGATCTCAAAACATTCTCATGTTTTTCCAACAGTTATCACATACCAAACAACATTACCATGCTCAATACCACTTTGAATTTGTTTTCTGGTTCTTTGTGTGTTTTCTTTTCCTTCTTAGCCATCCTTTGCTGCTCCTTATTGTGTGCAGATTTCTTGTACCCTGGTCGTCTGTACAAATGCTGATTATATTTAAACTGCATGTCCACTGAACTCACCTCTTTCACCACTGTAACCATCAAACCAGATATCTTTTTTTTTTTATTTTGGCATATTATGGGGGTACAGATTTTAAGGGTTCAATAAATGCCCTTTTCCCCCCTCCCCCCACAAGTCTGAGTTTCCAGCATGACCATCCCCCAGATGGTGCACACCTCACTCATTATGTATGTATATACCCACCCACCTCCACCCTCCACCCTGCCCACTACCCTATTACTATAGTACCTATGTGTCCACTTAGGTGCTGCTCAGTTAATACCAGTTTGCTGGTGAATATATGTGGTGCTTCTTTTTCCATTCTTGGGTTACTTCACTTAGTAGTATGGGTTCTAGCTCTAACCAGGAAAATATAAGATGTGCTATATCACCATTGTTTCTTAGAGATGAATAGTACTCCATGGTATACATATACCACATTTTATTAATCCATTCTTGGATTGATTGGCACTTGGGCTATTTCTACAGCCTGGCAATTATGAATTGTGTTGCTATAAACATTCGAGTGCAGGTGTCTTTTTTGTAGAGTGTCATTGGAGCTTTTGGGTAGATGCACAGCAAGGGGATTGCTGGATCAAATGGTAGATTCACTTGTATTGCTTTAAGGTATCTCCATATTGCTTTCCACAGAAGTTGAACTAGTTTGCAGTCCCACCAGCAGTGTAGGAGTGTTCCTCTCTCTCCGCATCCATGCCAGCATTTATTGTTTGGAGACTTTTTGATAAAGGCCATTCTCACTGGGGTTAAGTGATATCTCATGGTAGTTTTGATTTGTATTTCCCTGATGATTAGAGATTTTGAGCATTTTTTCATATGTTTGTTGGCCATTCTTCTGTCTTCTTTAGAAAAGTTTCTGTTCAAGTCCTTTGCCCACTTTTTAATAGGGTTATTTGATTTTTTCTTGCTGATTTTCGTGAGTTCTAAGTATATTCTAGTTATTAGCCCTTTATAGGATATATAGGATTCAAAAATTTTCTCCCATTCTGTAGGTTGTCTGTTTACTTTCATGACTGTTTCTTCGGCTGTGTAGAAGCTTTTTAGTTGCATCATGTCCCATTTGTTTATTTTTGTTGCTGCTTTGATTCCCTTTAGGGACTTCTTCATAAACTCTTTGGCTAGGCCGATGTCTAGGAGAGTGTTTCCAAAATTTTCCTCTATCATTCTAATAGTTTCATACTTTAGGTTTAAGTCTGTTATCCAGCGTGAGTTGATTTTTATGAGAGGTGAAAGGTGTGGGTCCTGCTTTAGCCTTCTACAAGTGGCTAACCAGTTTTCCCAGCACCATTTATTAAAAAGGGATTCTTTTCCCCAGCGTATGTTTTTGTCTACTTTGTCAAGGATTAGATGGCTATATGAGGGTGGTTTTATATCAGGATTCTCACATCTGTTCCACTGGTCAATATTCCTATTTTTGTGCCAATACCATATTGATTTAATTACTACAGCTTTGTACTATAGTTTTATATCTGGCATATTAATGCCTCCCATTTTGTTTTTTTTGCCTAGAATTGCTCTTGATATTCGGGGTCTTCTTTGGTTCCATACAAAGCATAAAATTATCTTTTCTATATCTGTGAAGAATGCTGATGGGATTTTAATAGGTATTGCATTGAATCTGTAGATCAGTTTGGGTAGTATAGACATTTTAATGATGTTGAGTCTCCTGATCCACGAGCATGGTATGGATTTCCATCTGTTTACATCCTCTGCTATTTCCTTCCTCAGTGTTTCATAGTTCTCCCTGTAGAGGTCTTTCACCTCCTTGGTTAAGTATATTCCTAGGTACTTTAATTTCTTTGTTGCTGTTGTGAAGAGAATTGAGTCTTTGATTTGGTTCTCGATTAGATTGTTGTTGGCGTATATGAATGCCTCTGATTTCTGTGTATTGATTTTGTTTCCTGAGACTTTACTAAATTTATATATCAGTTCCAGGAGTTTCTTGGTTGAATCTTTGGGGTTTTCTAGATGTAATATCATATCATCAGCAAACAGTGAACGTTTGATCTCTTCTGCCCCTATTTTGATACATTTAATTCCATTTTCCTGTCTGATTGCTGTAGCCAGGACTCCCAGCACTATGTTGATTGGAAGTGGAGATAGTGGGCAGCCTTGTCTGGTTCCAGTTCTAAGTGGGAATGATTTCAATTTTTCCCCATTCAGTATGATGTTGGCTATGGGTCTGTCATATATGGCTTGTATCATTTTTAGGTATGTCCCTTCTATGCCTATTTTCTTAAGTGTTTGTATCATGAAAGAGTGTTGAATTTTGTCAAAAGCTTTTTCTGCATCTATTGAAAGAATCGTGGTCTTTGTTTTTGCTTCTGTTTATGTGGTGAATTGCCTTTATAGATTTACATATGCTGAACCATCCCTGCATCCCTGGGATGAATCCCACTTGGTCGTGATGGATTATTTTTTTGATAAGAGTCTGGATTCGGTTAGCTAAGATTTTGTTGAAAATTTTTGCATCTATATTCATTAGGGATATTGGTCTGTAGTTTTCTTTTTTTGTTGCATCCTTTCCTGGTTTTGGTATCAGAGTAATATTCACTTCATAAAAGGTGTCGGGGAGGTTTCCGTTCTCCTCAATGTTGAGGAAGAGTTTCTGCAAGATAGGTACTAGTTCTTCTTTGTAAGTGTGGTAAAATTCGGGTGCAAAACCATCTGGACCGGGACTTTTCTTTTTAGGGAGATTTTTAAATGCTGTTTCTATTTTAGCTGCTGAGATTGATCTGTTCAGGGAATCTATTTCTTCCTGATTGAGCCTAGGGAGGCTGTGTGTTTCTAGAAATTTGTCCATTTCCTCCACATTTTCCAGTTTGTGTGAATAAAGATTTTTGTAGCACTCATAAATTATATCTTGTATCTCGTTGAGATCAGTTGTGATATCTCATTTTTTGTTCCTGCTGGAGCTTATTAGAGATTTTACTTTTCTGCTTTTCGTTAGCTTAGCCAGTGGCTTGTCAATTTTGTTTATTTTTTCAAAGAACCAATTTTTTGTTTTATTAATCTCCTGAATAGCTTCACTGTTTTCAATATTGTTTAGTTCTGATTTGATCTTGTTGATTTCACTTCTTTTGCTGGGTTTGGGGCTGGTCTGTTCTTCTTTTTCCAGCTCTTTGAGTTGTTTCATTAGATTGTCTATTTGTGATCTTTTTGACTTTTGGTTGTAGGCATTTATGGAGATAAACTTTCCTCTCAGTACTGCTTTTGCTGTGTATCAGAGGATTTGATAACTTGTCTCTCCATTGTCATTTTCTTCATAGAATTTTATTATTTCCATCTTGATTTCTTCATTTATGAAGTAATCATTTAGTAGGAGGTTGTTTAATTTCCATGTTTTTGTGTAGAAATGTGAGTTTCTGTTAGGGTTGATTTCTACTTTTATTCCACTGTGATCTGAGAAGGTACATGGTATGATTTCTATTTTTTTAATTTTCTTGAGGTTTATTTTGTGTCCTAAGGTATGGTCAATCTTAGAGAATGTCCCGTGTGCTGATGAGAAGAACGTATATTCAGTGTATTTTGGGCAGAATGTCCTGTAAATGTCAGTCAGACCCAATTGTTCTAGGGTTTTGTTTAAGTCCATTATTTCTTTATTACTTCCCTGTTTGGAGGATCTGTCTCATGCTGTCACTGGGGTGTTGAAATCTCTGGTGATTATGAAGTTGCTATTTATCCATTTGCTTAGCTCCAGTAAGGTTTACTTCATGAATCTGGGTGCACCTAAGTTGGGTGCATATATATTTAAAATTGTTATCTCTTCTTGTTGAACTGTGCCCTTCACCATTATATAATGACCCTATTGTCTTTCACTACTTTTGTTGGTTTAAAAACTAAATCGTCTGAAATTAGAACTGCTACACCAGCCTTCTTTTGGCTTCTATTTGCTTGGAATATTGATCTCCACCCTTTTATTTTTAGTCTATATGCATCCTTGCAGGTTAGATGTGTTTCCTGAAGACAGCATATACTTGGCCTGTATTTTCTTATCCATTCAGCCAGCCTATGTCTCTTGAGTGGAGAGTTTAAGCCATTCACATTTATTGAGAGAGCTGATAGGTAAGGTAGATTACTGATCATTCTGTTGGGTTGAATGTTGTTGCTATGATTTCTGTCTTGAGCCATTGTAATATCTGGCCTTTAATATCTTTGGGTTTTGGTTGTTTTTATATTCGTGGGTTATTATTATGATGTTCCGTGCATAACGCTGTTTTAAGTACTTCTTGTAGGGCTGGTCTTGTCTTGGTGAATTCTCTGAGCCTTTTCTTGTTTTAGTATATCTTTATTTCTCCTTCATATATGAAGCTTAGTTTTGCAGGGAATATGATTCTAGGCTGGGCATTGTTTTGTTTCAGAAGAGTGAGAATGGGGCCCCAGTGTCTCCTTGCTTATAAAGTCTCATTAGAGAAGTCTAGTGTTATTCACATTGGCTTTCCCTTGTATGTTACTTGCTTCTTTTGTCTTACAGCTCTTAGAAGGGCCTCTTTAGTTGATATGTTAGTCAGTCTGATGACTGCATGGCGTGACGTCTTCCTGTTTGCATTGAATCTCCCAGGGGTCCTCTGAGCTTCTTGAACTTGCATATCGAGATTTTGAGCAAGGCCTGGGAAAGTTTCCTCTATTATATCTTCAAATAGCTTGTCCAACCCTTGAGTGTTGTCTTCTTCCCCTTCTGGTAACCCTATGACCCTCACATTAGGTTTCTTCACATAATCCCACATCTCTTGTAGGCTTTGCTCTTTTCTCTTGTTTCTCTGCTCTATCTCTGTGATGGTTTTATTTAGTTGGAGGGTGTTATTTTTACCCTCTGATATTCTTTCTTTTGTTTGATCTACCCTGTTCTTGAGACTTTCCACTGTATTTTGTAGTTCCTGAATTGATTCTTCATTTCCAAGAGTTCGGTTAAACTTTTCTTCATTGTGTTTATTTCTTTAGTGAACTTTTTTCCCACATCCTGGAGGCTTTTTGTGGTTTCTTTGTGTTGGTTATTCAGTTGTTGTTGTAGCTCGGTGAGTATTCTTATAATCCACATATGAAATTCCTCTTCTGTCATTTTGGTTGCCTGAGTTTGGTTGGTTCCTGTTTCTAGGGGGCTGGTGCTCTTCTTTGGGGGGGGTGTTTTCCGTTTGGTTCTTCATATTTCCTGAGTTCCTTCACTGATTTCTTCCCATGTCGATCAGTTTTTGTTTCTTTTCTTTAGGTTTTTGTTTGGGTATTCACACACCTTGTTTAGTTTCTGAGCTATTAGGTGGTGTCTGTGGGTGAGATTCGACCACTCCCTGTATATTGAGTCAGTGGGTGCTGTGAAAAGGCTGTGCAGGATGCTGTCCCTGTCAGTAGGTGGCGCTTGCTTGGAGGAACAGGCTATGCTGTTGATTTTGTGTTCTGTTATCAGCTCTTGTTCTGGGCGGATCTGGGTTGGGTAAGCCTGCCTTCAGGATCCACCAATGCTGTTAGCAGGGGTCAAAGTTCTGTTCTCTGCTTCCAGGAAAAGCTGTCAGGGCAGGGCTGGAATGGTCCCACTCAGTCAGAAAGTCTGCCTGTGGGGGTGGGGCTGTCTGAGACCTGCAGTCTGGAGCGGGCCTCGCTTCTTTCCACCCTCCCCAACTCTGCAGCTACTCCTGGGCATCTGCTAGCAGGCCAGACCTCATGCCACCAGGCCTCCCCGGACTGTGATGCCAGCAGGGAGGTTCCCTGCACAGGAATGCCACCTGGGCTGGGTGTATGGCCTCCTTTTGGGAGCAGGGTTGCCCTCTAGGATGCTGATCTGCCCCTGGAGGCACACACACCTCAGTAGGTTGTTCACAAATATCCCTTCTGTGCCCCAGGCAATGCGAGGCCTCGGGTGCATGGGATGTGGTCTGCAGGTCTGACCTCTGGGTCCCAGAGTTCAAACTATATCCCCATCAGGAAGAGCAGTGCCAGTCCCAATTCTCCCACAGGGATCCCACGCTGGGTCTATGTCTCTCAACCTCAGGGTCTGCCCCGTGCTCCTGGGATCACCATGCCAGCAGCACCTGGGAGGGCTGGCGGGTAGGGAGCTCACAGTCTGAGTTCCCTTTAGTTAGCTGTATGGCCCCCAAAAGGAAGGTCCCTTTCCTTGTAGGTGCCTCCAGCTGGTGGCTATATTGTCTCTCTGTCTCTCTGGGCAGCTGCGGGTAGGGTCGGGGGAGGGGAATAGGAGGCAATATGGCGTCTGCCACGTGGCTCGGGTCTGTGCACACGGAGGTGCCCTGAGGGAGTTGGGAGCCTGGTGCCACATCCGCTACTGGCTTACCGCTCACTGGCAGCGGCTGTCGCTGGGCTGGTGTCGACAGGTCTCTCCACTTGCTGGGGAGCCCACCAGCAGACCGGGATGCAGGGGAAGGGAAACGGCCGATCCACCTACAGTTCCCGCCGGTCTCCGGCCTGCTCCGGGGGTCCCAGCTTCCAGTTCTCCTCCGTGACCTCCTCCTGTGGAGTCTCCCTTGGTCTCAGGTACTCCGTCTTCTGACCCTCATCCGATGTAGTCTCGTCTTCTTGCTTCTTTCTTCTAATTTCTGCTAGAATCTGTCTTTTCTGCAGAGACACTCTGTCTGGTGGTATTTCTCATCCGCCATCTTCACGCATCCAAACCAGATATCTTTAAGGAGCTCTTATTCCAGCTATGTGTTGCTACAGACAAGCATGCCCAAACTTAATGAGCAACAATAACCATTCTATTATATTCCTAAGCATTTGATGAGGACGTAGTCACGATGATTTGTTTCTGCTACACAAAGTCAGGAGCTTCAGGAGAAATGGAATTGAGAAAGGAAAAGAATGACTTAAATGTTTGAGGTAAGAATCAGATGAAGGATGCTTTTCTTACATGTCCAGCATTGGGCTGGGCTGACTCGAAACACCTACACTTGACTCAACCTCAGTACAGTAGCTACAGAGTCGTTTGACACTTTACATGATTGTTCAGGGTTCCAAGCGTGAGTAGTCCAGCAAGCAAGTAAAAGCTGTATGGAACCAGTAACCTGCCTTGGGGTCACTGCTGTCACTTTCAATACTTACAAGCAAGTCATTCAGTCCAGAAGAAGGAATGGAAGAGGATCAAAAATCTATGACCATCTTTAAAGCCATCACAGAATGCAATAAGCTACTTAAGTGCCGGGGAAAAAAACAAAACATAACTAAATATATGGAGGTAGGAAAACTAGACAAAATATTTATCACAGTAGTTTAGGTTATATTTGAAATAAGTAGAAAGTGCTTTCTAAATGTGCTATTTTACGTAAAATAATGACAACTCTGGAGCCTTAAAATTGTCATTCAAAATAATGACATCCTGCACATATTTTTAAATTTTTATGGCTAAAGTACTTTAAATATACATGTAAGTATACATATGATAAAATGAAAAACCATGTAGAAAAAATCAAGCCTTTTCAAATCTTAAAATATTTTTATATTGCTTTCAGAAATATTTTCTAAAACACTGAAATATAACTGCTAGAGTTGAGGCACTCTGCATAGCACCTCTTAATCCCATTTGCCTTCTTACCTCCCCAGAATTAACAACTGCATTTATTTGGCATCCATTATTAAATATTTTTAATTTAAAAAACAAATAGTAATTAAGGCTTTGTAATGTTTTATTGGTACATAATAATTATATATATTTATAAGGTACCTATGGTATTTTCATACATGCATAAAGTATGTAATAATAAAAATCAGGGTAATTGGCATATTCATCACCTCAAAAAGTCATCATTTCTTTGTATTGGAAACATTTCAAATCTTCTTTTCTACTCATTTCAGAATATAGAATAAATTCTTATTAACTACAGTCACTCTACAGTGCTATTGAATACTAGAACTTAATCCTTCTATCTAACTGTATTTTGATACCCATGAACCAACCTTTCTTCATTCTTCATGCCCCCTACCCACTACCCTTCCCAGCCTCTGGTAACTACCATCATACTCACTACTTCCATGAGATCATATTTTTTAAATTCCACATATCAGTGAGAACATCCATATTAGTCTTTTTGTGCCTGGCTTATTTCACTTAATATAATGTCCTATAATGTCCTTCAGTTCCAACGATTTTGCTGCAAAAGACATGATTTTATTATTTTGTATGGCTGAATAACATTCCATTGTGTATACATACCATATTTTTCCTGCATTCATCTTCTGGTGGACACTTACGTTGATCCCATACCTTGAATATTGTGAATAGTGCTGAAATAAATATGGAAGTGCATATATCTCTTTGATATACTGATGTGATTTCTTTTGGATATACACCCAGTAGTGAAATTGTGGGAACACATAGTAGTCCCATTTTCAGTTTCCTGAGGAGGCTCCATATTGTTTTCTGTAGTTTCTATACTAATTTATATTACCACCAGCAGTGTACAAGTGGTTCCCTTTCTCTACATCCTCGCCAGCATCTATTATTTTCTATCTTTTTGATAATAGCCATTTAATTTAGGTGAGATAACATCTCATTGTGGTTTTTGACTTGCGTTTTCCTGATGATTAGAGATATTGAATATTTTTTCATAAACCTGTTGGCTATTTCTATGTGTTCTCTTGAGAAATGCTTATTCAGATCTTTTTTTCCATTTTTAATCAGATTGTTTTTCTATTGAGCTGTTTCATTTCTTTATGATTTTGGTAACTAATCCCTTGCCATTTTTTGCAGATAACATGATATTATTTTTAGAAATTCCAAAGACTCTACTAAAGAACTCTTAAAGCTGGTAAGCAAATGCAGTAATGTTGCAGAATACAAAATCATTGTACACAAATCGGCAGCATTTCTATGTGCCAATAGTGGACAATCTGAACCAGAAGTTAAGAAATCTACCCTACTTATAATAGCTACAAAAAATGCATAGGAATAAATTTAACCAAAGAAGTGAAACATCTATACAATAAAAACTATAAAACACCGATGAAAGAAATCAGACACACAAAAATTGAAAAATAACCCATGTCCATGTTAAATACTCTCCCAAGCTATCTACAAATTCAATGCAACTTTTATCAAAATATCAATGATATTCTTCACAAAAATAGACAAAACACTCCTAAAATACATATGGAACTACAAAAGACCTCAAATAGCCAAAGCAATCTCAAGCTAAAAGAACAAAGCTGGAGGCATCACACTACCTGATTTCAAAATTTACTGCAAAGCTATAGTAACCAAAATGTCATGGTAAAAACATTACAAAAAACACATGAGTTGGCTATAATAAAACAGAATAGAAAACCCAGAAATAAATCAATGCATTTACAGCCAACTCATTTTTTACAAAGGCACCAAGAACACACATTAGGAAAACAACAGTCTCTTTAATAAATTGTGCCTGGAAAACTGGATATTCACATACAGAGGAATGAAATTTGACCCCTAACTCTTACCATATTAAACATATTTTCCTTTAAATCATGAGAAAACATTATACAGTAACATCTTCTAGAACTTACTTTGCATACACCTTATATTCTGATGGACTATATAAAATCATATTAGTAATATGTAAAAAATGATATTTGAAAGAAATTTGGAAATATCTTGTTCAGATATCTCTAAGTTAAAGCCATTTTGTTAATATTAATCCATTTCTTGATAGTTTTGCTGAAAAATAGTTCTATCTTCATTATTCATGGTTAAAGTTTCTTGCCAAAGCAGTATCCCCCTCAGCAAATGTCCTTTCTTATGTGGCCAAAAACTCGACACAAAAAAACTTAACAAAGTTACTTTGCTATATTTTAATCCCAGAAATTCTGGTCTTTCAAGAAAATTAAAGAGTTCTAGAGGAAATAAAGCTTTCCCACAAGCCTAGAAATTAAGTTTTTGTTCAAATGTTTATAAGAAAAATGTCATAAAGAATAATTAAATACATATGAGACAGCAGGTCAAAAAGAAAAAACTAAGTTGTCTACATATAATACTGACTAAGTTATTTTGATGTAAACATTTATTATTAGAAAATAACGATCTATACAAGAGGAATAAAATGACAATTATCCAGTGAGGAAACAAATAGCTGCTAATATCTACCTAGAGTAGAGGTTGGCATGCAGAGGAAAAACAAAAGGAAATTTTACATTGGAAACGAGCAAATAACCATAGAGAAAAGGTCTTCACCTAATTTGGAGAGGGTGTTACACACAGTAATTAACCTAGAAGATCATATTTTCCTACCATAGTCAAAAAAAGCATTCATTCTAAGGAATACAGACTTTTAAAGGGAATTTTGTGATAGTATTTTTGTAGATGGAATTAACAGAGGCAGTTAGGAGATTTAAACCTCCAGAATGTGTACTGATTTCTGAAATAGCAATCAAAAACAACCAACCAACCAAAACCCACCACAATGACAAAAATAACACTCATCTAATCATTCTTGATTAAGAGATATTACAAAAGAGATAAAAATATTAAAAACACTATTATTATGATAATCTCACCTGAAAAATAAAAAGAGTTGTGAGATAGTTTTTAAATGTTTATTTAGATTGTAGGACCAACATGGTTGACTGGGAGTAACCTACACAATGCTACTCATGCAGAGAGGATCAAAAGTAGCTAATCCACCTTTGGATTGATATCTAAACAAAATCATTGTGAATCCACAGAGAAGAGATGGTAGTGAAGTGAAGGAGAGAGAAGTGGTACAGGACCAGAGGTATCAGGGAAGGTCCCCATATGTGGGGAAGGGACAAAAGATAGAATCTCAGGCTTCATGCTTCCCCTGAGGATATTGTGATGGGAGCAGTGGGAAGGCTCCTTCTTTACAGCAGGCCTCCAGAACAATACAGAGACCTGACTAAAGGCTGTGCATGTGCATTGCTCCAGAGAGAAGGCAGAACAGGCTTGCAAGCCCTGGGTGCTGCGGGTGGTCCTATCGTGACTTCACAACCATGGAATGTTAATTCTACCCTGGGGTCAAATCTGTGACTGCTGCCTCCCCCTTACTCCTGTTGGGTGGGGAAGGAATGTAGAGTCCCAGCACTTATGAATGCCCCAACGGTGGGTGACGTGTACCACCACCATCACTGCCACTGTTGTTACCACCACCACCTAGCAACCTAGGCAGAGCAGGAGACCATGCCCCAATGTCTGCTGCTGTGTCCTGGACAATCCCACTTATACACACCTCCCTGAGGGACCCAGACAGAGGACATGCTCATAGTCCTCAGTCCTTGGCACCCACCACACACTCTTGGGGTGGCTGCCAATGCCGTCACTGCCACTACTGTCACCTAAGAGGCCCCAAGCAGGGTGAGAGCCAACACAGAAGACACTGCTTTTGGATCTGGGCAGACTATACAACATGGACCCACACCATCTCGTGTAGGGGCTCTGTGCATTTCACCCTAAATGTGTCTTACCCTGCCCCCACTCACATGCTTGGCACCATGGCTACATCAGCCATGCACATGTGTGCTGCATCCTGTGGACCTGCTTCATTCTGCTGAGGCACCCTGCCTTCAAGACTACCTCTGTCCTGAGGGCCCACTCACCCCCACACAGAAGACATGGGCCTGTTTTGCACCAGGGCCCATTCTGCCACATGGGCCCAATGCACTCCACGCCCACCTTGTCCCACCGATGTGCCCCACACTTTGGCTTCCCATGCCCATGTGTATGCATGCCACACCTGGAGGACCTCCTCTATCCTGTATGCATGCCCAATCCAATGAAACAGCCCCACATCATTTGTGTGCCTTATGCCATAGTGACCTGGTGACAAGCACAGGAGAAAGGGGAGACACAGCAGAGTGTTAAAGGCTCACAGTGCAGCTGCCCTTCTCCTGCCTGGTCAAGTTTCCTGAGTAGGACCCAAGCCCACCATGCAGGGACCTATCCATAGCTTCACCAAGCAGCAGAGGTCCCAGCAGAGATTAGGTTTACCATATTTGCCATCTGTTTTGAGCTGCAGGAAGAGGTCTCAGATGAGAAGGAACCAGCATAAAAACTCTGGCAATATGAAAAAACAGGCTGTCACCACATCCTTGAAGGATAAAAACAGTTCTCCAGTAATGAACTCTAACCAAAGAAAATTGTTGAAATGACTGATATGGAAAATTGAGATTATGGATGACAAGTAAGATGAATAGAATTGAAGAGATGGTAAAAAACTATCTCAAAGGAGCCCAAAAATAATTTATGATTTGAATGAAAGATTCACTACACAGACAGATAGAGAAAAAATGCTCAACATCTCTAATCATCAGGGAAATGCAAATCAAAACCATAGTGAGATATCACTTAACTCCAGTGAGAATGGCCTTTATCAAAAAGTCTCCAAACAATAAATGCTGGCATGGATGCGGAGAGAGAGGAACACTCCTACACTGCTGGTGGGACTGCAAACTAGTTCAACCTCTGTGGAAAGCAATATGGAGATACCTTAAAGCGATACAAGTGAATCTACCATTTGATCCAGCAATCCCATTGCTGGGCATCTACCCAAAAGCTCCAATGACAGTCTACAAAAAAGACACCTGCACTCGAATGTTTATAGCAGCACAATTCATAATTGCAAGGCTGTGGAAACAACCCAAGTGCCCATCAATCCAAGAATGGATTAATAAAATGTGGTATATGTATACCATGGAGTACTATTCAGCTCTAAGAAACAATGGTGATATAGCACATCTTATATTTTCCTGGTTATAGCTAGAACCCATACTATTAAGTGAAGTTTCCCAAGAATGGAAAAACAAGTACCACATATACTCACCAGCAAATTGGTATTAACTGAGCAGCACCTAAGTGGACACATAGGTACTACAGTAATAGGGTATTGGGCAGGGGGGAGGGGGGTGGGTATATACATATATAATGAGTGAGATGTGTACCATCTGGGGGATGGTCATGCTGGACACTCAGACTTGTGGAGGGAGGGGGGAAATGGGCATTTATTGAAACCTTAATATCTGTACCCCCATAATATGCCAGAAAAAAAAAAAAGAGAGACAGATACATTAGAAAAGAGATAATAGAACATGAAGACATGACAGAGTCATTTCAGGAATTTCAAGATACAGTAGCAAGCTTTAACAACAGACTATTTCAAAGAGAAAAAAAGAATTTCAGAGCTTGAAGACAAGAATTTTGAAGTAACACAGTAAGAAATTTAAAAAAAACAGCAAAGAAAAATGAGTAATCACGGTGGAAATATGGGATTATGCAAAGCAAGGTAATATAAGAATAATGCATATCCCTGAGAGAGAAGAAGAAAAAGCAATAAGCAAAAACCTATTTGAGAGAATAATTGAGGAAAACTTCCCTGGTCTTGCTAGAGATTTAGACATCCATATACAAGAAGCTCAACAAACACCTTGGAGACTCATCACAAAGAGGCAATCACCAAGACACATAGTCATCAGACTGCCCAAAGTCAACATGAAGGAGGACTCCTGTGAGCCATAAGGCAAAAACATGAAGTAATTTAGAAAGGAAAACCCATTAGGCTAACTGTAGACTTCTCAACTGAGACCTTATAAACCAGAAGGTATTGGAGTCCCATTTTCGGTCTTCTTAAACAGAACAACTGCCAGCCTACAATTTTGTATCTTGCAAAACTAAGTTTCAAAATGAAGGAAAAACAAAGTCTTTCACAGACAAGCAAACACTAGGGAATTTGTCACCACTAGATATGCTCTATAAGAAATGCTTAAAAAGTGCTCTTTACATGGAAAAGAACAAATGATACTCACTAATGTAAAAATACCTGAAAGTTAAAGACCACAGCTCTGAAAAAAAAAATAATATAAGAGAGAAAACAAAACAACTAGGTATCACTCAACATGATGAACAGAACAGTATCGTGCATATCAATACTAACATAGAATGTAAATGGTCTTAATGCTCTATTTAAAAGGTATAGACTGGCTGAATCAATGAAAAACATCCTCCAAGAATATAATATCTTCAAGAAATCCCTCTAACTCACAAGGATACTCATAGCCTCAAGGTAGAGGAGTGGAAAAAATATTTCATGCCAATGGAAGCCCAAGTGAGCAGGAATATTATTCTCATATCAGGTAATGTAGACTTTAAATCATCAATGGTAAAAAAAAAAAAAAGACAAAGACAATCATTAAATAATGATAAAGGGAGCAATTGAGCAAGAAGATATAACAATACTAAATATATACACACATAACGCAGGAACTCCCAGTTTCATAAAGCTAAATCTACTAGATCTGAAAGAAGAAATAAACAGCAACATTATAATTGCTAGAGACTTCAATACTCCACTGACATTACTGAGTAAATTGTTCAGGAAGAACATAAACAAAGAAACATTGGAGTTATATAGGACTCTAGAACAAATGGACCTAACAGACATCTACCGAACATTGTACCCCTATACTGCAGAACATATATTCTTATCAGCACACAGGACATTTCCCAAGATTGATCATATATTAGCCCACAAAACAAGTCATGAAAAACTAAGAAACACTGAAATTATTCCACACATTTTCTCATATCACAGTGGAATAAAACTAGAAATCGATTTCAAAAGGAACACTCAAATCTACACAAAGTCATGAAAATTATATAATCTTCTCATGAATGATTCTTGGGTCAATGATGAAATTAAGATGAAAATCAAAAGATTTTTCAAACTGAACAACAAATAGATATAAGCTTCTAAAAAGCTATGAGCTATACAAAAAGCAGTGCTGAGATGTAATTTCATAGCCATAAATGCTTACATCAAAAAGACTTAAAGATCACAAATTTACAATCTAATGCCATCATTCAAGGAACTAGAAAAAGAAGAATAATTAAACCCAAAGCTAGCAAAAGAAAAAAGGTAACAAAGCTCAGAGTGGAGCTAAATGAAATGAAAACCAAACAAAATAAAGCAAAAAAAGTTCAATGAACCAAAAAGTGGGTTATTTGGAAAGATAAACAAAATTGATAGACCCCTAGATAGATTACCCAGAAATAGAAAAGAAAGGACTCACCTAAGATTAACCAGAAATGAAAAAGGAGACATTATAACTGATACCACAGGAATACAAAATATCACCTGTGAATACCATGAAACATCAATACAACCTAAAAAATATAGGATAATGAATAAATTCCTGGAAACAAACAATCTTCTATGAATGAACCAGGAAGAAATAGAAATTCTGAACAGACCTAAAACAAGTAGTGAGATTGAATCAGTAATAAAAATCTCTTACTAAAAAAAGCCTAGTACCTGATGGATTTACAGTCAAATTCTACCAAACCTTCAAGGAGAACAAGTACTTATCCTATTGAAATTGTTCCAGAAGATTGAAAAAGAGGGAATCCTCCCTAACTCATTCTATGAAACATTATCACACTGACACCAAAGCCAGGAAAAGAAACAACAAAAAGAAAACTACAGACCAATATCCCTTATGAACTTAGAGGTGAAAACTATTAAAGAGGATATCAAACAAAACCCCATCATGATCAATGAGATTTATCCCAGGCATACAAAGATAGTTCAATATACATAAATCAATCAACATGATTCATCACAGAAACAGAAGCAAAAACAAAGAGCATACGGTCATCTCAATAGATGCAGAAAAAGCATTCCATAAAGCCCAGCAACCTTGTATGATAAAAAAAAAAAAAAAAACCTCAACAAACTAGGCAGAGAAGGAACATACCACAAAATTAAAAAATCCATATATAACAAACCCACAGCCAATATCATACTGAATGGGGAAAAGCTGAAAGCATTTCTCCTAAGAAGTGGAACATGAAGATACCCACTGTGACCACTTCTATTCAACATAGTACTGGAAGTTTTAGCCAGAGCAGTAAGGCAAGAGAAAGAAATAAAGGGCATCCAAATCTGGAAAGAAAAGATCAAACTATCCCTGTTTTTCACTGATACAATCTTATACCCAGGAAACTCTGAAGAGTCCACCAAAAGACTCAGAATTGATAAAAAATTCAGTTCTCTTAGTTTTTAAGGAGTCATTCTCCAAGCAGGTGCATCCAATTTAGTTGTGTTATGACAGCGCTAGTGCCTAGATCAGACTGTCGAGCTGAAAAGAATGACATACCTGTTCACATATGTCATGCCTTACAAATGGAAAGATCAGTGGTTCTCCAGAAAGGCTGAAAATAATACTCAAACATGAAGGGATTTAACAAATACAGATGCCTTGTTCTCACCTCCAGACATTATGATTTATCTGATTCATGTGCAGCTTAGACAATGTTTTTTGTTATCTGAAGCCACTTTTCAAAGTGATTCTAATGTAGCCAGGCTTGAATATCAATGAGATCTATTGACAAGGTAAAAATGGTAATTTCACCAGACTGGAATTAAGTAACATGAAGACAACAAGAAAAAAAACATTCTGATGCTGCATAGTGGCCACAGCAGAGTTGATATTGGTGGTGTTGCATGTATGTGTGTGTATTTCCGTCTGTCAATGTGTGTTTGGGAAGAGGCAGCTTAGAAACAGGTGCTACTCTGGCTATGGGTGAATTATACTCTTATTTCACATACTGGATGAACAGACTTGGAAATGCATTTTTGTGAGAAAAACTGAAATTTTGAGTTAAATAAGTCTGGTGGTTAATGCAGGTTAGATATAGAAAGGTCAATTTACTAAATCTGAACATAAAACTCAGAAGGCCAATGGTGCAAAGGCTAGACAGTTCTAGTCTAAGGAAAGGACATGAAAATCTGTCTAATTAGATGGGTATTTTTTACTTTCTTTTCTGCTCTGTTAGCACACTCTCTCATTGACTAGTCAAGTTATAGAGAACATTATTTAAATCATTCATTTTCTCAAAAACTTTGGAAATAATATTTCTTGTCCTTCAATCAATGCCTGACCATTAATGCTTATACTAGTTAACTATCACAGGAGAGATTTAAAAAGATAGAATAATAAAATTCTTCCCAGTTTACCACAAACTTAGAGTGACAGCTGTGGAACAATCAGCTGAAATACAGGCATATTCTTTGTCTTTTGTTTTATTTGCTCAGTTTCCGTATGATTCTGTACTGAGCAGACTTTCTTTCACAGTGCTTATTTCCCTCTGACCTGGATATTTGACCTCACACAATGCACATTTTCCACAGCTACAATTTAAACTTACAGAGTGCAGATTTTCTATTTCCTTTGACTGATTTATGTTCCAGAATAGAATGCTGATCTCACTTTCCATCCCACACAAATTTATATATTCTTTTTATTTAAGTCACATACTGTTTTCTTACTGTCTAAATCACAGGATCTGATAAAGGGAAGTGGATAGTGTAGAGAAAATGATGTTTGTGAAACTGGTTACATTATCATTGTTGCAAGCAAATTCAAAAGTTATACATTAAGCTTCTACTACATGCCAGGTATTATATTGGATAAGTGTCTCTCAAGCTTTAGCATGCATCAAAATCACCTGGAAGGCTTGTTAAGACATGGATCACTGGGCTCCACTCCCACCGTTTCTGAATCAATAAGTCTGAGATGGGATTGAGAACTTCAATAAAATATTATGTAATGGTTTGCTACTACAGATCTCTTCCCTGCTCCATGTTCAGTGGTGTCCTTTTGATAGCTTGAAATTGGCCATGGTAGGAGTATTTACACCACAGAAATCTATAAATGCTGCAAATCAGAGATTCTTCCCTCCCTCTCTCCTTCCCCACCATGAGCTAGTGTTTATTTATTTATTTACCTACTTATTGTTGCTGTTGTTCTTTTTTTTTTTCCTGAGGAAGAAAAATTATCTCCCTTTATTTTATTTCATATATATCCATATTTGAAATTTTTAAGCTAATATATGCTTTTAAAAGTTAGAAAGTAGTTACCCTTAGGGCTAGAAAGAGACATGCTAGGGGCATGTTGGCAATCTCTGTTTCTTGAACAGAGATATGTTCATTTTATGAAGATTCATCAAGATCTACACTGTGTACACATTTCAAATATGTATATTAAATGTCAATAAAAAGTTGATTTTTTTCAATGTCTTGGAGTTAATTTAATAAAGATACTTCTTATCTTTTAATACAATAATCTTCTGAATTTATATCTAGTTGTGAAACATTGGCATCAATGATGTATATGATCTAATATCTTCTATTTCTAGGTTAGTTACTATTTTTAATTTCAGAGTATTACAGGGGTACAAATACTTTGGTTACATACATTGCCTTTGCACTGCCCAAATCAGAGTTATAACCGTGCCCATCCCCCAGACAGTGCTCACTGCAGGTGTCAATTTACCCATCCCACCTATCCCCCTCCCACCTGCCTGACACCCTATGAATGTTAATTCGCATATGTGTGCATTAGTGTTGATCAATTAGTACCATTAATGGTGAGTACATGTGACATTTGTTTTTCACTCTTGTGATACTTCACTTAGAACATATTTGAACATTAATACAAAAATAAAAAATATAATCTAACAAATGTTTACAAACAGAATTCCTTCAAATCGATTTTTCTCATTTTAGCATGGTGCAGGGTATTATACTTGCTATATTCAAGGTAACAATCTGTAGTCTAGGACCACTTAACCCAACCTTTATGCATGAGCTAGTTTTTAAACACTTACCAGCAGATCATTGAGGACAGATATTAGTATTTTTAAGGTCCCCCTGTGGTTCACATGTTCAATGAGTGTTGAGAACCAATGATATAGAGAGGAATTTCTACTAAAAAAAAAAAAAAAAGAAAAAACAGAGAAGTACATAGTACTTGGTGTGGTAATACATAGTATTATTTATGATGAGGGAATAGGAATATGGAGGATTGATTCTCTTTGTGGGAAATTAGGAAAAAACTAATAGAGAAAATTCAGTTTGAGCTTGAATTTGAATTTAGTGTAAGATTTAAAATGGAATGGCAGCAAAGGACATACAGGGAAAAAGAGGACATTCCTGGAAAGAACAATAACAACAAGGGGACATGTTTGTGGAACACATCAATTTTGGATTAATCATCAAAGCCAATATGCATTATTGAAATTACAATACTTCTTAAATATCTTCCCTACTGGACTATAGGTTCCATGAGGACAGAAACTTTGACTGCCATGGCATAAGAATCTCTTAATATATTATCTAGTGCAGAGCAGACACATAATAATTTGTGTGTGAATGAGTTATGTGCCTCCAAGAGACCTGAAAATGAATTAAAGGGGAGGGATTATTCATAGAGACTACTGGATTTATAATATAAAATCAGTGCTTAATTTTCTCATCTGGGCAAGAAAACTTATAGTAAAATATGAAAAAAATAGCAGTTATTTAGAAGTACCTAAGAAAGAACAAGGATTTGTGGAGAAAAAATTAAAAGAGCAACACTTTGTGGGGAAAAGATAAGCATCAATGTTTAAGTCTTAAGATACTACAAAATCTGAAAATTTTTATTAAAATTATGTAGAACAATGAAATTATTTCACTTTTTAAAAATACTGAAATATTAATTTATTTGTAATATTTAGAGTACAGATGCTATTATTAGTGGTAGATGTCACTAACACAAGTTGAGAAAATGCTGAGTGTTATTTGAGCTATGAGAATAATTAGGAAGTTAGTTTCCTTCTTTGAATTTACCAAGAAGTGTCTTGAACATATAATTAATTTATATCAAGCACAGTCATAATTTTTACAGAAAGATAAAAACATTGATTACTGTTTGTTTATACTCTAACCTTTCATAGACCAATATCCACAAAATCTTCAAAATCCAAAGGTAATATACAGATAAACTGTAATGTATTACATAGGAAGAATTCTTAGATCTATTTAAACTTATATCTCTCCTAAAATGAAGATACCAGGCTTAAGTTAAAAGGATGAGTTATAATCAGGAAGTCATAAAAAAATTGCACTGATTCTTTTAAAAAATTAAAGAACCATAGCTGGAAAATTCCAAAATACTTGGAACTTAAACAATATACTTGTAAATAATATATAAGCCAAAGAGAAATCTCAAGAGAAATTTTAAAATATTTTGAACTAAATTAAAATGAAATAAAACATCAAGATTTGTGAAATATAGTGAAAGAAATGCTTACCGGAAAATCTATAGCTTTGAATGTATATAGTAACCTAAAATTAATGATCTAAGTTTCCACCTTAGGAAACCAGGAAAAAAAGAACATATTAAATCCTAAGGAGGAAAAAATAATAAAAAATAGAGCAGAAATAAGTAAAATTGAAAACATTAAATTAATAGGGAAAATTTAAAAAAATAAAAACTAGTTCTTTGAAAAGGTAAATAAAAATCAATAAGCCTCTTGCCATGCTAACTAAGGAAAAAAAAGAGAAGAAACAAACTATTAATATCAGAAATAAAGGAGAGGACACTATTACAGATCCCATGAACACTAAAGGGATGTTAAAGAAATATTATGAACAATTGTGTGCCCCCAGATTTGATAACCTAGATGAAATAGACCAATCTCTTGAAAGACTACATTTTCTAAAACTCAGACAAAAAGAAATAGTCTTAATAGGCTTGTATCTACTAAATAAATTGAATTAGTAATTTAAAACCTTCCAAGCCAGAAAACATCATGTCAATATAGATTCACTCATGAATTTTACCAAACATCTAAGAAAGAATGTATATCAGTTCTCTAAATCTCTTCAAGAAGATAGAAGCAAAGGAAATACTTACTCACTCATTCATTGGAGCCAGCATTACCTAAACAAACAAAAGCAGACAAAGATATTATAAGAAAAGGAAACTAAAAACCAACCTCTATCATAAATATATATACAGATGATTGCCAGGGTGAGTTATGGACAAGCCTGCTTACACATGGTTCTTAGAGCTCTGTCTAGGATAAGTCTCATCACTACCCTCAATGGTCTTGTGGTCCAACCCATTCCAGCCTATGCACTAGAAGACCACATGGAGTAGTGGACAAAGCATGGTCTCTGGAGACTAGTACCCTAGGTGTAGACACTTACTCTGCCACATAGTAGCCTTCTGGCCTTAAGCAAATTCCTTACTTACCTTCTCTGGGTCTCAGATTTTCATCTGTAAAAGGGGTTATTAAATGATCCCTCTTGAGACAAGATGGCTGACTAAAGATATCACTTGCTGGACTGTCCTGGAGAGAAGATAGGATTTTGGATAAAGGAGAAGGGAGGAGAGATGCAGAGCACGTGTAGATCATAGAGAGAGGTGCTGGAACCTGCCAGGGATCTCACAGAGGAAAATTGTGAAGCACAGAATGAAGAAGATAAAGATGAAAATATATCAGGGAGGATCAAACCCAGAGAGGCTCTCACCCAGTGAAAGGGTAATGGGGGAATCCCTCCCACCCTTCCGCAAGCATTCAGTGGCCAGCAGAATACCAAAATTCTTGGAGACTTTTTCACCCCCAAGAGCCCAAGCACGGCAGCAAACAATCTTTTAAAAATACTTGTAAACTGGGTTGTTAAATATTAACTAAGCATGGTTGAGGCATAAACAGTTTTTCCATTGTTTTGTAGACAATCTTCCCATGCCATAAAAACAAGATACTATCTTGAATTCTCTTAATAGACATTACTTGCTATAAAACATTCCTTTCTAATTATATTTTGCCTATATTCTATTCACCAAGTTATTGACAACTATGCTAATTTCACTTGTGTTAAGGCACATGAGTGCCATAAAGTCTTTCAGCTATTTGTATTTCCTTGCTTAACCTCATATTTCTCTTGTTGACCATAGATTGTACTATCTTCACAAATCCTTAAATTATTTTGAAGAAAGAGCAGTTTCAAGGTTGACGTGCCATGAAGAGGGACTAGCAAATACCAAACCCCTAAACAGAAACAAGTTGAGTGTAAAGAAAAGTAAAAGCACAGGGGTTTTACCTTTCTTTACAGAAGAAGACCGAGGTGTGAAAAAAAGTGATATATTAAATATATTAAGAAGTTTGCATTTTATTAAAAGCAATGTGAAGCATTTGGAGGATTTAAAATAGTAGCATGACATTGATTTTTGTTTTATAATGACCCTCTGGTCTCTGTGAGAAGGTTGATTTTGAGGAGTGCTTTTTCTACTTCCTCACTGCCAGCTTCACTTACTAGAGCTGAATTTTTCCCAGCCTCAACTGGATGGACTCTTTATCTCACCTTGCTTGGAATGTTCTAATCATCTTCTGTGTCCTTGTAAAGCAGTGCACTCATACTGCTATTTTAGTAAATTATGCTTGATTGTAAATAGGATTGGAACCAAATAGCAATACTCCAATGGTCATTGGATTCCAATCTGAGACAGCCTTTCCATATTTACCTTGTGTTATGTTCTAATTCTTCCTGATAGCAGTGAAGAATGATTTCCCAAATCTTCAAATCTAACACTCACAAGCTGACCTTATAACAATTCTCTATATAATCTATATTTGGCTGCTAAAACTATTAGACTTTGACAAGGACAAGGGCTAGAAAGAACACTAGAGAGTTCTTCATAATGGTTCCAAAATTGGAACAGTCGGAAGGGATCAACTAACTTCCATGTATCCTCTCACTAGAGCCCAGGAACTCCTTTTATTTAAGACATTAATGAAATTTTTAGCTCTAAGGCAAAAAAATAAAATTGAAAGATTCTATAATTTTTAAAGATGAATTATCAGTCTCAATTAAAAATTATTTCTTGTAGTTTCATAGTCTTGGGTCTTACATTTAAGTTTTTAACCCATCTTGAATTGATTTTTCTATATAGTGAGAGAAAGGAACCTAGTTTCATTCATTCTTTTGCTTATGAGTATACAGTTTTCTCAGTGCTGTTCATTGAAGAGACTGTCCTTTTCCAGTGAATGTTCTTGGCACCTTTGTGGAAAATCAGTTGGCTATAAATATATGGAGATTTCTCAAAAGCTAAAATTAGAACTATATGATCCAGCAATCCCACTACTGAGTATATATCCAAAGGAAAGAAAATGAGGATTTCAGAGGCTTTTGCATCTCCATGTTTATTGCAGCACTATTCACAATAGTCAAGATGTAGAATTAACGCAGGTGTCCATCAACAGATGAAGAGATAAAGAAAATATGTTATATATACATAACGAAGTATTCAGCCATAAAAAAAGCATAAACTCCTGTCATTCATGGCAACATGGATGAGCTTGGAGGACATTATGTTAAGTGAAATAAACCAGGCAGAAAGACAAATACTACATGTTCTCACTCATATGTGGAAGACAAAAATGTTGCTTTCATAGAAGTAGAGAGTAGAAGAGTGGTTACTATTAGCCAGAAGTTGGTTAACAAATACAAAAGTATGGTTAGGTAGGAGGAGTAAGTTCTAGTGTTCTATAGCACTACAAAGTAGCTATAATTGACAACAATGTATTGTGTATTTTCACATAGCTAGAAGAGAAGATTTTGAATGTTTCCAACACACACACACACACACACACACACACACACACAGATAAATGTTTGAGGTGATGGATATGCTAACAATGCTGATATGCTAGTTAATTTGCCCATTACGCATTGCATACATATATCAAAATAGCACACTGTACCCCACATATATTTGTACAATAATTATATGTCAATTAAAAATAATAATAAAAGCAAAGAAAATTATTTCTTAAATTAATTTTTAATTCATTTTAAATATCAAATTTTAAAAATTAAAAAACACAAGTTGTAAATTCATATTTAGTAAGGTATGTTTTGAAGTCTAACAAACTTTTTGTGTATAGAGATATATAGCAATAAACAATTTTTAAAATTTACTTTGAATTGTCTTCCATTTTATGTAGCAAAGAAAGTAGCTTGCTATACACATACATACACAAACACACACACACTCCAATAAGGAAATTATCTGAAAATCCCTTAGCATCAACAAAGTCATGTGCCTCCATTCACTGACAGTTATGTGCTTATCTGGGAATAGCATAGGTAGATAGGATAAATCACCTTGCAGTCACTGAAAGTAGCACTTAGAAGTCACAAGTTGCCCCACTGTCCCTAGAAAAATATATATTATGACCTTATTTTATGAGAAGGTTATTAAGAAAATTTGCCCAATCCTTGGAAGGGAGAAAGGAGAATGGGAGATGTAAGTGCACAAGGGGTCAGATCCTAGAAGTTACCTAACTCCACTCCTGAACCAGTGTGCAGACTGGGAGATGACAATGAATGATAATCAAATAGTGTGACCACTGAGTGCTATTTGATTATCATTCATGGTTATAAAACATGGGACTTGCTAGCACAGAGGGAGGGAATTATTCTCTCACTGAGTGCTACAGGAACCAGTGCAGGGATCTGAAAGAGGGGTACATTATCTCAGCAGTGGGCACACATGGTTTTCATACTTTGCCAACAAGTCTTCCACAAATGCATCATGGGACAGAAGAAAAAAATAGTCACAATAAACTGATCATATTTCAGTTATACTCTACTTATCATCTATTTAGGCATATATGTCTGATTAATATGTTTTGGACTATGGAAAACTTCAATATTACTAGACAATTTAGAAGAGAGGGGATGACCTCATAGGAGAGTTATTGACTGCCCGGCTAATGAAGCAGAGGGAACTCAAAGAATTGTTTGAAAAATTTAAATATACTATAATGTATAGTTATATATATCATATTATGATATAACATTTATAACACATAATATAATATTAAATATGTAATACAATATTAAAAATATTATATAAGGTCTAAATATATCCCTATGGAAAGCAATAGATCAAACATGGCTCCAATGACTACAAGATAAAAAGAAATTTCCTAAAGAAAAGATTATTTTTTAAAGACTTGTATTACAATAAGAACAAATTGACATAAGTATGCTTCCCACTTTCCCTCCATCTTCACAATATTTGCCCCTTGAAATGTGAGGCTAATCCATGAAATATATTTTCGGCATTAAATAAATTTGTAAAATTTTTAAAAATCACTCAGAAAAAGTAGTCTCATTCACTAGCCTAACTGCTTGACCTCTGATTCTCTATGTTCAAAGTATAAATAGTTTCCTTTCATTAGTGAAAACAAATTTCCACTCAAATAATAAAAAAATGAACGATTATCAAGTGCTTAAACAGTTCCAGACCCTACATAAATGTTTTCATTGATTAACTTATCAATTCTTCACAGAACTGTTTATGATTATCCCACTTGAGATCATGAAATAGTGTTACCACTCAGTTAGTAAAGAGCAGGAACAGGATTTAAACCCAGCCAAGCTGGCTCCATGCTACACCTGAGCAACCATCCTCCTTTGCTATCTTTTCATAAATTTATTCAGATATCTAAAGAAAGTCTTTATTAAAATTAGCACAACGAGCAATTTTGCACTAATTCTGTGGCCACCGGGGCATTGTGTGAAGAATTTGTTTCAGCTTTATCCTTGACAGTAATTCTAGAATAAAAATTGTATATTTCCACTATCTCAGTTAATGAGAGAAAAATTTCTTAACTGGAACATAAAGATCATCTATAACACTCCCTCACCATCATGTCTAATCAATGAATTAATTTTGTTTTATCTACTTCCAAAATATTTTTCACATTCCTCCAATCTTTTCCACTTCTTTCCCTTTAATTCAAACTTTTATAATCTCCTGCCATAACCATTGACATGCTTTTTAAGAGTTTCTATAGATCTGATTTTTCACCCTGAAAAAATCCAGTTTTCATACAATTTTCAACAATTTTTCCAAAATCCATACTTGATTATGTTAATTTTACTCATTTAATAACTTCTCATTACATGCAGAATAATCTCATAAACTTTCAGAGTGGTGATTGAAATTGACAGTTGGTTCTCGTAATTTGCAATAGTAATGTTCTATACAGAGTTGCTGCAAATACGAAATTAGTGAATACAGAACCATTGTTCCTAGAGAAAATACAAAGTCACATTCCTTCAAGCTTCTGGTCAGAACATTTTGATCCTAATCTGTTTTTGTGTATTTCTGTTTAACGACATTCTATTTAGTATATATTTTTTCAATAATAAATTACATGGTCGCTGAATGATTTAAAGCCAGAGACTTTGGTGGCCATTTGCCTTATATGGGTATTTTTGCCATGTCCTTGTAAAACAAGTCACATTCATCAGCATTAAAAACCTGCTTTTCTACATAACTGTTTTCCCGCATAACATTTAGTGGGTATTTTTAAAATTATTCCACAACTCCCTGATATACACAGCCTGCTTCATCTTCAAGTTTAACATTTTCATACTACATTCCCTTTTAAAACATGTAGATCAGCCATCCCTAGCTGAGTAGAATGTGATGTTTTCCTGACCCTGGATAACATGACCATAAATTTTTTGGTTTTCAGCCTCATAACACTGCTGTTTGCTATGTCTTTAAAAAAAAAATCAGTGTTATCTCACGAATCCACAAATTTAGTCACTTTTCCATCTTTCCATAGTTTCATTTTGTACTGGTGGGATTACTTTAGCACTTTCTGGAATGAAATCCTGTATAGAATTGAAAATTTTTTATTTCTTTTTCCAAATGTACTGCATTGTTGCTTCATTAGTATTGAACTCATGGCCAACAGGACTATATGCAAAACTTATATAATACATGTATTTTCTACATAAGGCAACCATGACCTTCTTGCTCTTAGGAATCTCAGACAGCAGTTTAACACTTTGCTTGGGGTCATTATAGCACAAAAATGTGAAAAATGTGGTACTAAGTAGGCTACAAGAGGGACATTTGTTTAGAGAGTGAGAGTTGAAACAAGAAGGCAAAACAGAGTTTTATTCTACCTCAGCTGGGAATGTGCGCATCCTTCAACCCAAATTATTTGCTGTTTTGTGCATATCTTCAAGTGATCCTGAAAGCCCTAACTGATTTGGGGGTTACAAATAAATTTTAGCAAGCAAGCAAATTAAGAATCTGCAAATAATGAGGATTAACTGTATCTCTTCTCTCACTAAATCTTTATCTTTAGTTATATATATACCAGGCTGCCATTATATCCAAACCACTCTTTCAAATTCTCTATTATTGAATCTTTGTTCAAGCTTTATCCATTGTCCTAAATGACTTTATCTGACTTATGTGCATCAAGTTTCATACTTCAAGGTCCAATTCATTGACAATTTACTCTAAATTCTCTATTTAGAGTTTTTCTTCTTCATGAGATTCCTCCCAAAGTATTTTATTTTGACCACTATAGTAGGCATAATAGCAATTCCCCAAAGATGTGTGTGATCTAATCTCCTGAAATTGTGAATATGTTACCTTATGGGGCAAAATATCTATGCAAATGTGATTATTGTTATAGACTTTTCAAGGGGGAGGTTATCCTGAATTATCTGAGTGGGCGCAATCTAATCACAAAAGTCCTTAAAAATGGAAGAGAAAGGCGGAAGGGTAAGTCAAAGAGATTCAAGATTGGAAAATGAGGCAGGAGAGATAGATGCAAAGCCTGAGAGAGACTTGATCTTCCTTTGCTATATATAAAGATAGAGGAAGGGGGCCATGAGCTAAGGAATATGGCAGCCTCTAGAAGCTGGGAATGCCCCTAGCTAACAGTTGCAAGAAGATGGGAACTGCAATTCTACAAACACAAAAAACCGAGTTCCGCCAACAGCCTCCATGAGTGGGAAATGGAATCTCCTTTAGAGATTTCAGGGAAAAAAAAAAAAAAAGCAGTTCTGCTGACACTTTCATTTTTGTGTAATTAAGAATCATTCCAGACTCTTAGCCCACAATACTGTAAAATAATAAATTTGTGTTGAGACACTAAATTTGTGGTATTAAATAATATGACCAGTATAAAAGTAATTAGTGCATTCTACTTTATTTGTATATCAATTCCCTCCTCCCCAGAGAGTAATTCCCCAGGAACAGATGACAAATTTTGTCTTGCATTCATATATCCAAAATGTAACATATACACATGTATACTTATATACACAGAAATATATTGTGTGGACTTAATTGTCCCTTAACCTATAAAGCTGAGTTATAATTTACTTAAGTACCAGAATTTCTTTATTTACACATATGCAAAACTCTTTCAGTGCTAATTTCACACAAAATATAAGTTAATGGCATTGCCATACAAACATTTTAACAGGTGACTTTATACTATAAACATGAAATCAATTTATTCCATGATGCAGCATATATTTAATGAATGTAGACCTGATATTCACTCAATCGATTCTTTACTTATGGTTAAAAACAGAGGTGGCACCCATCCTCATTAAATAATATGATGATATTAGCTGATGATATTAGCTTAAATAGCTGATTTAAGTCTTAAGTAATGATATTCTCAGTAAACTTAATTTCACTCGTACTACAGCAAGTTTGGGTGACAATCAAGAACAATGTTAATTCCCAAACTTGGTTTTCAGTTTTCAAGTTCTAAAGCTGAAAAACTACCAAGATACTAAGACACTAGGCACAAGTGCCTTCTTTTTATCCCTAACACTAAAGATTACCTTCTTTAGAGACTGATGAGATTTTCATATTTTTGTTTCTGTTGTTTTCAGTTGTGAAAGTAGGAGACGTTATTCACTGGCTCTTGCTTTTTCTGCCACACACTTCAAAATACTAACACTTACACATTTGCTAATGTTGTTCCAACTCCACACTTCACTATTTTAGGGAGGCTGCTCTACGCCATGATTACCACAAAATATCCTTATTATGATTTCCCTGCAGTGACTCAGTCCTGTTGTGGGGTCTCCCAAACTAGCACTCATGTTCCCCCAGACTAACACTTACCACACATTATCTATTCTTTCTATAATATATTTATTATACTTCATCCTCTCCATTTACCCATCACCACCACTTACCACAACTGATAAAACTCTACAATTTCCTTCTTGTACCTTCTCTACAAATTATTAGGACATATATAGTAGGAATTGGGCTACAGAATCTGAGTTTGCCACCTGTGATTATATTAAATATGATCCCTTCTCACTGACCATGAATCACTTTCTCAAGATGCTAATACAATTTAATGTTTACTTTTAATTAGTTTCTAAATTCACTACTGGAATTTCCAACAAAATCTGAATATAACTTTTGTCTCTTTTTCCTGTGCCATATCTATATTTTAGAACTTCATACATCAGACAATAAATTCTCTACATCTCTTTAATATTTCTTCATAAACTCTGTTCCAGATATCTCACTACACTTCTAGAGTTACCAATATACACTGAATTGAGCAAAAGGAGGGGTGATTCTTTGGAAATTCTCTATTCATAGGGCTCATATCTTTCTCTGTTTAGGGACATAGAAGTTGGAAAAGGACATAGCAGCCTACATGGTAATCTTATGATTTTATTTTTTACCTGATAAAAAGTATTTAAGAAAGAAAAGCTATTATCATAAAATTATTTTATATGACTCGTATTTTAGCTATTTTAATACTTTATTCAATTCATAGTGTGCTTCTTGTATCTACAATGTATTATGCTGTGTTCTAGATGAGTAAACTAAATCTCTACCCTAGGGGAGCTTACTGTTCAGTGCAAATTCCAACTGCTAAAAGGAAACACTTGTGCTGCATATACTAGTCTCTGGTCCTCTAGAAATAAGTATGTTTAAAGTAAAGCAACTTGAAACTTGACACAGGGCTTGTTTTCCAAAGAAGAAGTATTGTTTAGAGGAGCAAAATGATAAGCCCTATCCATATGTGTTGTAAAACTGTTTTGAAAGTGAGGCTTGTGAATAGAAATGTAGGGCCCAAGTCACAATCCACTTAAAACTTGTAACAAATACAGATAAGTTAAAATTTTTTTTTTTTTTTTTTAAGGAAACACTTGTGGTTTTCCTAGGGAACAACCAGCCATACAGTTTTTTCTAAATTTAGAATATGGAACAAAGTAAAAGATAAATCTGAGCCGGACGCGGTGGCTCACGCCTGTAATCCTAGCTCTCTGGGAGGCCGAGGCGGGCGGATTGCTCGAGGTCAGGAGTTCGAAACCAGCCTGAGCAAGAGCGAGACCCCGTCTCTACTATAAATAGAAAGAAATTAATTGGCCAACTAATATATATATAAAATTAGCTAGGCATGGTGGTGCATGCCTGTAGTCCCAGCTACTCGGGAGGCTGAGGCAGCAGAGCCCAGGAGTTTGAGGTTGCTGTGAGCTAGGCTGACGCCACGGCACTCACTCTAGCCTGGGCAACAAGCGAGACTCTGTCTAAAAAAAAAAAAAAAAAAAAAAAAGATAAATCTGAGTCTTGGTTCAATTTGATTATATTACATTATTTTGACAGATAAGAGAAGTTTGCATTGAAATCTGTAAAAAATGAAGACTTTATTGTTTTTTGGAGAAGAGAGTGTTATGATCAATCTTACTTTGGGAAGATTAATCAGCAGTTAGTATAAAATATATATTGCCAAAATAAAAAGAAATCATGAGCATAAACCTCAGGAGTTTGTTGCAATAATTCAGGGCATATGTGGTGGGAGTTCTGGCAATGGGAATAGGAAAAAGGATCCAATGACAAAATAGTACAGAAGGTAGATAGAACTTGGTGACAGATTTGATGAAAGAGTGAAGGAAATAGATAATTAAAGCATAATTTCATGGTTATAAATGTGAATCATTTAAATATTAGTAACATTTCCAACAGAAATTTGGAAGTGATAAGAAGCTGTTTTGAAAAAAGAAAAATGATTAGTTTTGGTTTGGGCCAAACATCAAATGTCTGGATGAGAATGAAAAAAATTCACCTAAATATTGGCATGTTTTCTCTCTTCTACAAGTGTGCTCTTAGAATGTTTTTATATATGATTAGTTTGTGATGCAACAGTGATATTATGCTGTAGGCATTTGACAACATGTCCATGGCTAGTTCAAATTAATCTTATTAATTTTTAGCCAGATAATTTATTTGTCATGACTGTGAAATAATAAATGAAATTGTTAATTGAATCTGCAGATACCTTAACATAGACATTAATATTTAGTGTTTTTTGACAGTAAATATGCTTAAACTGTCAAGGAAAAACAATATGCTGAGATATTTTTAGGAAATGATAGCATAGAGAAAAAAGTGGCATACATTTGTGTGCTGCATAACATCCAGTTCCACGAGTGCACCTAAATGTGCAAGTCTTATGACAATGAGTCAATCCAAATCTATCATAGACTGTATGCTGCACACTGTACACTGTCAAGTGGTAGTATTAAAATGATCAAAGCTCTCACATACTAATGAGCTTTGACATTGCTTTATTTCATCACATATAAGTAAAATTCTGTAGCTTTTTAGGATTACTTTATTAACATAACATTTTTTACTTTATTTGAAATATAGAATGTCAGAAAATTAACATTTCAAATTAAATTTATTTAAACTTTCTTCCTGCTATTGTTATTTCTTTCTAATTCTAAAGAAAAAATTAAATGAAATTGAAAGTACTAATATGTGAGGAAAAAAATGGCAATATTTTCTTTTGCAAATCTGTTTACAGTTTTCAGAAAACCGCGTCACGACATAAAGAGGCATAGAGAGGCAGTAGGTATTCTCTCAGACATTCCAAATCTCTCCTAACTTAGAACATTGGTGTGATTGCTTTAATATATTATTTCATATTTGTCTGACCCCTGGGGTGGACATTTACTTGAGAGCAGTAGAGATAGCATCATAATCAACTAAAGTGCCCTTCTCAGCAGGGGAAAGAAATCAAATCCTTTCCTTTTCTTAATACTTAATTTTTAGTTTAATTCTGCTGATGCTATTTATTTATGTGAAGATCAAAAAAATGGGTATTTTAGTACTCATTATTCATTTTAAATGAACATTTAAAAATAGATTACAGAAATATCCCTAGTACCTCTAAGTAGTGCGACTCAAATGCTTTCTAATGATATTTAAATGATTGAATGGATATAAAACTTTTTACATTTGAAGATGCAACTCTATGAAGATATTGCCTATATTTATAGGTTAGTGTTAAATAGGAACAGGGGAGATTGTTTTCATAGATACTTCTTGATTCGTTCATCTCAATTCTATACTGAATTTGAGGATGCACAAACCACAGCTAGGCAGTGTTTACTGACTAAAAAATAAAATGAAGTCTTATTCTATACATACATTTTTAAGTGTGCATTATATCTAAAAAGAATCTTTGTTTTTATGATTCATAAAATAATGAAGCATTGCTGACAATAGAAACAGGGTGGTTTGATTAATTTCCTATTAGGGCAATGTTTTCCTGAACCCCAGTTTGAGAACACAGGTTTGATCACTGCCAAAAAATCTAGTGCCTGCATTAAGCCAATGTGTAATAATATCAAGATCATATTTCTACAGAATTGGACATGAGAGAAATCAGCACAATATGAAGCCCACAGGTATTCTAAGATCGTTCTCATTGTTTTCAGTCCATTAAAATTATGGCCTAATATGTTCCCTGTTTAAAAAAATCACTCTGTTAAATTATATGAAGAATTTAAATTAAAATTGTGCTCTTCACTCTTAAGTGGCTATTAATAGTAAAGGGCCAATGTATGCAATAATAGATAACAGCAAATGTATTATAAGACTGTCATTATTCAGAATTTTCAATTCATTAATAAGTATCACAAGCTTTGATATTTTGCATAACATTTGCCCCAGTCATTTCACTTATAGGAATTTCTCTTGAAAACGTGTGTAATTGAACAAAGACTTAGCAAAAAATGATTTTCACTGGAATATTGCTAGTCAGCGCATAATCAGAAAATAATCAAATATATAATATTTGGGTGTTGATTAAAATATATTATATCCACAAAATAGAATAATAACCTACATACAGTGTACATTATCTGAGTTATGGGCACACTTGTAACTTTGTTTCAAGCAGTCCAAAAGCAATCCATGTAACCAAAATATTTGTAACCTGTAATATTATAAAATTTAAAAATCTATATAAAATGAAAAATCTTATATCATATGAAATGCTTAACACATTTTTAAGCTAAAAACAGCAGGTTGCTTATATTAAGATATGGATGGATTAATAGAGACACATACAGAAATACATAGATAGATGACAGGAAGATAGATTTATAAACAGATTAAAATGTTGACGGTGATATCTCTAGGTTATAGTAGTAATATAATTTCTTTTTCATCTTCCTTGTTTTCTTTTGTATTCATAATTTCAAAGATTTTTACTAGGAGCACATATTTTATTTTGAATAAGAAAAGGGCAACTCAAAAAAAGAAAAAAAAACATTATAATTATGTCAACCTAGACAATATGGCGAAATATCATACATGCTAGATTTTTAAATTAATTGGTCTGAAAATATTTTCAACAGGATTTCACATTTAAAAATGGTATCAATTTGATTGTTGTTGGCATATGCGAATGCCTCTGAATTCTGTGTATTGATTTTGTTTCCTGAGACTTTACTAAATTCATTGATCAGTTCCAGGAGTTTCTTGGTTGAATCTTTGGGGTTTTCTAAATATAATATCATATCATCAGCAAACAGTGAAAGTTTGATCTCTTCCGCCCCAATTTGAATACCTTTAACTCCACTTTCCTGTCTGATTGCTATAGCCAGGACTTCCAGCCCTATGTTGAATAGAAGAGGAGATAGTGGGCAGCCTTGTCTGGTTCCAGTTCTAAGTGGGAATTCTTTCAGTTTTTCCCCATTCAGTATGATGTTGGCTATGGGTCTGTCATATATGGCTTGTATCATTTTAAGGTATGTCCCTTCTAGGCCTATTTTCTTAAGTGTTCCTATCATGAAAGGGTGTTGAATTTTGTCAAAAGCTTTTTCTGCATCTATTGAAAGATTCATGTAGTCTTTGTTTTTGCTTCTGTTTATGTGGTGAATTGCATTTATAGATTTACGTATGATGAACCATCCCTGCATCCCTGGGATGAAGCCCACTTGGTCGTGATGGATTATTTTTTTGATAAGAGTCTGGATTCGGTTACCTAAGATTTTGTTGAAAATTTTTGCATCTATATTCATTAGGAATATCGGTCTGTAGTTTTCTTTTTTTGTTGCATCCTTTCCTGGTTTTGGTATCAGAGTAATATTTGCTTCATAAAAGGTGTCGGGGAGGTTTCTATTCTTCTCGATGTTGTGGAATAGTTTCTGCAAGATAGGTACTAGTTCTTCTTTGTAAGTGTGGTAAAATTCGGGTGTGAAGCAATCTGGACTGGCTTTTCTTTTTAGGGAGATTTTTAATTGCTATTTCTATTTCAGCTCTTGAGATTGGTCTGTTCAGGAAATCTATTTCTTCCTGGTTGAGCCTAGGGAGGCTGTGTGTTTCTAGAAATTTGTCCATTTTCTCCACATTTTCCAGTTTGTGTGCATAAAGATTTTTGTAGTATTCATAGATTATATCTTGTATCTCTTTGGGATCAGTTGTGATATCTCCTTTTTGTTCTTGATGGAGCTTATTAGACATTTCTCTTTTCTGCTTTTCATTAGCTTAGCCAATGGCATGTCAATTTTGTTTATTTTTTCAAAGAACCAACTTTTTGTTTTATTAATCTCCTGAATAGCTTCCCTGTTTTCAATATTGTTTAGTTCTGATTTGATCTTGTTGATTTCACTTCTTCTGTTGGGTTTGGGGTTGGTCTGTTCTTTTTTTTCTAGCTCTTTGAATCATTTCATTAGATTGTCTATTTGTGATCTTTTTGTCTTTTGGTTATAGGCATTTATGGAGATAAACTTTCTTCTCAGAACTGTTTTAGCTGTGTCCCAGAAGATTTGATAACTTGTCTCTCCATTGTCATTTTCTTCATAGAATTTTTTTATTTCCATTTTGATTTCTTCATTTATGAAGTAATCATTTAGTAGGAGGTTGTTTAATTTCCATGTTTTTGTGTAGAAATGTGAGTTTCTGTTAGGGTTGATTTCTACTTTTATTCCACTGTAATCTGAGAAGATACCTGGTATGATTTCTATTTTTTTTAATTTCTTGAGGTTTACTTTGTGTCCTACGATATGGTCAATCTTAGAGAATGTCCCGTGAGCTGATGAGAACGTATATTCAGTGGATTTTGGGTAGGATGTTTTGTAAATGTCAGTCAGACCCAATTGTTCTACAGTTTTGTTTAAATCCAATCAAATTGAGAACCAAATCAAAGACTCAATTCCCTTCACAATAGCAACAAAGAAATTAAAGTACCTAGGAATATACTTAACCAAGGAGGTAAAAGACCTCTAAAGGGAGAACTATGAAACACTGAGGAAGGAAAGAGCAGAGGATGTAAACAGATAGAAATCCATACCATGCTCGTGGGGCGGCAGACTCAACATCATTAAAATGTCTATACTACCCAAACTGATCTACAGATTCAATGCAATACCTACTAAAATCCCAGCAGCATTCTTCACAGATATAGAAAAAATAATTTTACTCTTCATATGGAACCAAAGAAGACCCTGAATATCAAGAGCAATTCTAGGCAACAAAAACAAAATGGGAGGTATTAATATGCCAGATATCAAACTATACTACAAAGCTGTAATAATTAAATCAATCTGGTATTGGCACAAAAATAGGAATATTGACCAGTGGAACAGATCTGAGAATCCTGATATAAAACCATCCCCATATAGCCATCTAATCTTTGACAAAGCAGACAAAAACATACACTGGGGAAAAGAATCCCTTTCAATATATGGTGCTGGGAAAACTGGTTAGCCACTTGTGGAAGGCTAAAGCAGGACCCATACCTTTCACCTCTCACAAATATCAACTCACGCTGGATAACAGACTTAAACCTAAAGTATGAAACTGTTAGAATTCTAGAGGAAAAATTTGGAAACACTCTCCTAGACATCGGCCTAGGCAAAGAGTTTATGAAGAAATCCCCAAAGGCAATCACAGCAGCAACAAAAATAAATAAATGGGACATGATCAAACTACAAAGCTTCTGCACAGCCAAAGAAACAGTCATGAAAGTAAACAGACAACCTACAGAATGGGAGAAAATTTTTGCATCCTACGCATCTGATAAGGGGCTGATAACTAGAATACACTTAGAACTCACGAAAATCAGGAAGAAAAGATCAAATAACCCTATTAAAAAGTGGGCAAAGGACTTGAACAGAAACTTTTCTAAAGAAGACAGAAGAATGGCCAACAGACATATGAAAAAATGCTCAACATCTCTAATCATCAGGGAAATGCAAATCAAAACCACAATGAGATATCACTTAACTCCAGTGAGAATGGCCTTTATCAAAAAATCTCCAAACAATAAATGCTGGCATGGATGCGGAGAGAGAGGAACACTCCTACACTGCTCGTAGGAGTGCAAACTAGTTCAACCTCTGTGGAAAGCAATATGGAGATACCTTAAAGCGATACAAGTGAATCTACCATTTGATCCAGCAATCCCATTGCTGGGCATCTACCCAAAAGATCCAATGACACTCTACAAAAAAGACACCTGCACTCGAATGTTTATAGCAGCACAATTCATAATCACAAGGCTGTAGAAATAGCCCAAGTACCCATCAATCCAAGAATGGATTAATAAAATATGGTATATATATATCATGGAGTACTATTCATCTCTAAGAAACAATGGTGATATAGCACATCTTATATTTTCCTGGTTAGAGCTAGAACCCATACTACTAAGTGAAGTACCCTAATAATGGAAAAACAAGCACCATGTATATTCACCAGCAAACTGGTATTAACTGAGCAGCAAAGTGGATACATAGGTATTACAGTAATAGGGTATTGGGCAGGTGGGAGGGACAGGGGGGGCGGGTATATACATACATAATGAGTGAGATGTGCACCATCTGGGGGATGGTCATGCTGGAAACTCAGACTTGTGGGGGGAGGGGAGAAAGGGCATTTATTGAAACCTTAAAATCTGTACCCCCATAATATGCCGAAATAAAAAAAATTCTCAGTAAAAAAAAAATGGTATTAGTTTGGTTGTTGATAAAGACAGGGGCGTTGATGAATGATTAGTATTTGGATATGTAGACAAATGGGAAATACATTCAACTTGGGTAGAATTCTACTATAAAATGACCGAGATGGAAAGGCCACTGGTTGTTCAGAAAATGTGAGCAAAATAACAAGAGTATAGTGGAAGTCTGGTCAGATAAGTAGATGGTGACCAAGTATGGAGGGTCATAAAGCCCAACCAGTGAGGGAAGTTTTTACCATACATGGTATAGCCCCTGTCTATCTTTGCAACCTCAGCTTATACCACTTTCCTCACTGACTCACTGTTATCAGCTATATTTACCTACTTTCTTCTCTGCTTAATCTGTGTCCCACTTCAGAGCTTTGTGCACCTGCTGGTCTCTGTGTCTGGAATGTCCTTCTCTCTTATTTCTGATGACTGGCTCCTTTCAGACAATCAGACTTCAGCTTGCAGGTCACTTCGATAAAAGAAGCCTGGCCTGCCTACCCACCCAACTAGTCATACACTACTCTCTCACGGCATTTCAATCTACCACAAAGCACTTATTATTAATCATTTATTTCTTATTCATCTATTACTTCTCCGTCTAGAATGTAATCTCCTTGAAGACAAAAATCTTATCTTGTTCACTACTGTATCCCCAGGACCTACAGAGGTGTCCATTATATATCTGTTGAGTAAAGAAATGAGTAAATAAATACTGATCTATTTCCTGACAGAGAAAATGGGGAGATAATATGGCAGGGAAGAAAAGAGATCATTTTCTCCCAAAAGAAGTAATCAGAAAGATAAAAGTATCTAAATCCATCCTATGAGTTTAGCTCACAGACCACAGGAAGTCAATCCATATTATCCTTATTTATATTGGCATACCATTTTCTGGATTCTCTTAATTATATTATAAATATAACTAATTTCACAATTTTTTCACATAAATTATAAATTATTAAAAATTATACATTTCAAACTGCCCATTTTCTCATCACCTTCCCACCAAACATACACGCCCATGATACCACACACAGATGTTGCTCCTAAACATTGAGGGACAAAAGAATATCAAAGTGGTGAAGGTTAATCATATATTACCCACACACAAAATTAAATCTTAAAAATATATGTATTTTAGGATCAGCTTGTATAAATTATTTACGTAAAAAAATTGTCAGATAAAATTAATTTTCAGAGCATATTCAGAAAATAATGAAATTAGTAATTAGTGGATGCAAAATCTTATATAAATTAATCTTAAAAACAACTCACAAACCCAGTTAGACGTTTCAATATCAGACAATGTCAAAGACATTTTCATTTTCTGAGTCTAAAACATGAGCTATGGGCTCATGCTAAATATTTCTGATATCTGAGCTATAAACCACCAAAGTTATGCTTTTTGTATGCCATATTTATTCACTGTCCGAAAAAGGCAAAAGTTAGACCACTGAAGAATTATACTTTCATAGATCAATTTCGATCAACTATTCATAAGATCAAGTAATACCTTATTTTTCTAGACCTTGATCAAAATCCTTTCAATTCTAAAGCAATTCTTTCAGACATTTTTCTGATAAACAGTTATATCTAGACCACAAAATAATGCATCTATGGAAATATGTAGTTGATTGTTTAAACATATATTAAGAACATACTTCTCCTTTAGGTATATAATTATTTGAAATGACAAAGTTTTCTTAGCACTAAATTATAATCTTTAGATTTAAATGCACCATTAAAAGCCTCCTTATTGCAACCTTTATGACCTGTAATGATCATATATTCTAATTTTCTCTTTTTTTGGCTTTTAATTCTTTTATTTATTTATTTTTATTTCAGTATATTATGAGGGTGCAAATATTTAGGTTACATATATTGCCTTTGCCCACCATAGTCAGAGCTTCAAGCATGTCCATCCCCCAGATGGTGCATACTGCACACGTTAAATGTGTATATGCCCACCTCTCAAGTGATGGTGAGTTAATAGCAATTTGATGGTGAGTACATGTGAGGCTTATTTTTCCATTCTTGTGATACTTCACTTAGTAGAATGGGCTCCAGCTGTATCCAGGGTAACACAAGAGGTGTTAGATCACCATTGTGGCTGAGTAGAACTCCATGTTATATATATACCACATTTTATTAATCCACTCATGTATCGATGGGCACTTGGGTTGTTTCCACATCTTTGCAATTGTTGTGCTATAAACATCCTAATGCAGGTGTCTTTTTAATAGAATGTCTTTTGTTCTTTTGGGTAGGTGCCTAGCAGTGGATTGCTGAATCAAACAGTAGTTCTACTTGTAGCTCTTTAAGGTATCTCCATATTGCTTCCCACAGAGGCTGAATTAATTTGCAATCCCACCAGCAGTGTATGAGTGTTCCTATCTCTCTGCATCCACAGGAACATTTACTGTTTTGGAACTTTTGGATAAAGATCCTCACTGCAGTTAAGTGATATCTCATTGTGGTTTTGATTTTCATTTCCCTGATGATTAGAGATGTTGAGCATTTTTTAATATGTTTGTTAACCATTAGTTTATGTTCTTTTGAAAACTTTCTGTTCATGTCCTTTGCTCACTTTTTGATAGGGTTGTTTGATTTTTTCTTGCTGATTTTCCTGAGTTCCATATAGATTCTAGTTATCAGCCCTTTATGGGATGTGTAGCATGTAAATATTTTCTCCCATTCTGAAGGATATCTCTTTGCTCTCATGATAGTTTCCTTGGCTGTGAAAAAGCTTTTTAAATTGATCAGGTCCCATTTATTTATTTTTGTTGTTGCTGTGATTAACTTTGGGGTCTTCTTCATAAATTCTAACTTTCTGATACTATGTTTATATGTGCTTACATATTATCCATGAAAACAAAATGGTACAGAAAATGCTAGGTCTCTAAATGTTAAATAAAAATTCAATTAAGAAAAGGATGTTTTCTGTGAATTTGTTTATTATGGGTACCTCATTCATCCAGACAGAAAGTATGATAGATATTACTAGAACTAGGGAGAGGGGGAAAGGGAGAGTTATAGTTTAATGGGTATGGAGCTTCTGTTTGGAATTATAAAAAGAATCCAGAAATGAATAGTAATGATGATCACACAACATTATATGACCTCACACAATTCTATTGAATTGTATACTTAAAATGACTAAAATGGTAAATTTTGTGTTATGCATATTTTCACCACAATAAGAAAAATAAAAAAGATTTCAAAGAAAGTACAGTTTATGCTGAGCAAATTTTAGTAGAGCGAAAAAGCAAATAAGGGGCTCCTAAACAGGCTTCTTATTTAACAGATAAGAACAAAAGCTGGAAGTTGGTTTTCTGTAATTTAGTCAGCAGTAAAATTGGGTCTGATTCAATTGCATCCCAACCCACCTTCTCTTCAATAGGCCTAAATTATCAACCAACTGGGTATCCCAGCAACACCATAGACTGAATATTAGAAGCTGAACAAGTAATCACTTCTCTAAATTAGCTCTTCGTTTGGCGTTTCCCAATTGACTAAAAACACCATTTTCTCCCCAAGCACATGTAGACTACCACAGCCAATCATCCGCAAGTCCTATTCCTTGAATTCTCACTTAATTGTCTTGACTGAACCACTTCTCTTTGTTGCACTGATCCTGCTTAAAATCACAAGGCCCCATTTACTCCTCACTTCTTGCCACAGTCAGCCCATCTGACATTGGATATTATATCAAATATAGTGTACTCTCCTATTCCATTCCAAAGTCTATCTTTCATTCTTTCCTATGAAAACCTTACACATTTCCTGAACCTAACTCTACCATCCCGAATACTATTTCCTTCTCATATTTTCATGCAAAAATTGTTTATTGAATGCCAAGCATGGTACACTGTGTTAGGTTCCAGGAAATTCCACAGTAAGCCAGAACAGGTCCTGATATTGTGTTCATGTAGCTTATAATCAAGTGAAACAGACCAATGTTTCCTAAATAATCACAAACCACGTTAGTGTTATTATTTTTTTTTCCCATTGCATGAGATGCTGCATTTCAAAGCAAACCTAACATTCCTGAACTTTTCAGGAAGGAAGAAACTGGTGTGACTGTCTGGAGCTTGAGAAGATGTGTCAAAGGGCCTTACCAATCAGGAGTCACTAGCAACAGCCCCAAGGGCAGGGTAATTTCACATGGAGCTGCCTCTTCTATACTCATTACTGAGAAAGTGACCAAATGCATTTTAAGAAAAAGAAGAAAAAAAAAATAGAAGTAAAATCTATTAGGTACACATTTTTCAAAAAACTGAAAAAATCTAAATTGCCAAGTTGCAGTGGTGACAATTAGATAAATCATAGTTAAGCTATCTCAAAAATTCCTGATTAGTTGAATATGCACACTGGGAAAAAAATGCATGTTGCTACATTTTATCATTGATGTAAACTAGTGGAAATGTTCTCATCCTAGAAAATAGTGAATGATTTATTTAATTTTGGTCTCCAAAATAAGAAAGCACATGTAATATGACTTTTCCTTAATTTTTTATTTGATAACTTAAATTCATTCCACTGTGGAATGCTGTGATATTACTTCATATGCTAGTACATATTACCATATAACATTGAGCAGAACCTACTCCTTTTCATAACATAAGGATGACATTTAAAGGTAGGGCACGGAGGCTAACTCCTATAATCCCAGCACTTTGGGAGGCCAAGGCAGGAGGATCGCTTGAGTCCAGGAGTTCCAGACAAGCCTGGGCAACATAGTAAGACCCTGTCTCTACAAAAATAAATAAATGAACAAACAAACAAATAAAATTAGGTGAGCATGATGGTGAGTGCCTCCAGTCCCAGCTACTCAGAAGGCTGAGGCAAGAGGATCGCTTGAGCCCAGGAGCTTGAGGTTGCAGTGAGCCATGATTGCACCACTGCACTCTACCTTAGGCAATAGAGCAAGATGCTATCTCAAAAAAAAAAAAAAAAAAAAAAAAAAAAGACATTTGATTTGAAATCCAAAGAGTTTCAAGATCCTGAGACCAAGACAAAATTTGAAGAAACTGTTCAAGTCTTTTTTTAGTGAATATTTCCACTAATAAATCTTGGTTAATTTCTTCACTATGTAAGTATTTTTTAAAATAGATTAATAATAAGTATTTCACTTTCTATCAACATTATGATGAAAGACTTTTACTCCCTTTTCTAAGTAAAGCAGAAAGAATGTAATTATTTGGGGAATAGGAAGGAAAATCTAAACATTCCATCTTCAGGTAAAGAAGGGCCACAGTAAGAAAAAACTAAAATGTCCAGAACCAGCTAAAAGTCTATAAAGCAAAAGAAGAAATTAATATCACCTGAACCTTCTAAATTTTTGGAAGTTTTAAAAGTCCATTGATTACTATTTGTTACGTCAGGCAGTTTGCCTGAAAAGCTTTATCATAAATTCTAAAAAATAAAAAAAATGTAAGTGGGCTGGATAGTGGGCATTAACCTACATATTCACACTTCCATACTCACTTCTATATAGCCAGGTCCTGGGAATTCCTCATGTGCCTTTGGCTCCAGGGTTTCCACGGGGCTCTGCCGATTAGGAGCACTATCTATAGAATAGAGGGTAGGAAGAAAGATGTAAATTTTTTTCTTCTGATTCCTGTAGTGGCAGCAAGAAGCAAGTCCAGGCTATGAAAGATGTCTGTGGGCTCCTGAAATAATGGAGATGGCCAAGATTAGGACAGCAGTAACAGTAGGCGATTGGGGTTAGTCACAGAGGGCTGAAGGTCTCGGGAGTATGGGCAGCAAACCCAGCACTATCCCAGCACTATCAGTGAGAGTGTAGCTGTCTGGCGTCCTGCACTATGTCAGGGGCAGCAGTGACAGCAGCATAGCTCTAGGAACCTCAATGGCAAGTATATTGTGAGCTCTGGATAACACTACCTCCCTCTTTTGCTGTCAGCTTTAGTAATCATTTCCCTATGTTATATGTCTGAATTTATCGACTTGATTTCCGAAGTCCCTTGACTCAATGTATTTTCTTCAGCAGCTAGAGGTGGCTTTAACAATTATTAAGGCCAGGTGTGGTGGCTCACACCTGTAATCCCAGGACTCTGCAAGGCTGGTGTGCAAGGATCACTCAAGGTCAGGAGTTCAAAACCAGCCTGAGCAAGAGTGAGATCCTGTCTCTACCAAAAATAGAAAAAGTTAGGCAGGCCTGGTGGCATGCACCTATAGTCCCAGCTACTCAGAAGGCTGAGGCAGCAAGATCACTTGAGCCCAGGAGTTTGAGATTGCAGTGAGTTATGATGACTCCACTGTACTCTAGCCAGGGCAACAGACCAAGACTGTCTCAAAAACAAACAAAAAACCCTCCAATTATTAGGTAGTTAACTGGGACCTAGACTCAATAGTGAATTATATCAATGAACTTGAGATGCCAAAATTACCTGATTATAATATAGAGGAAAAATCCAAAGGCACAAAGAGATACAAATATTAATGTATATAATTGTATTATGTGTGCAACCAATCCACAAATTACCCAAATTTGAGAAATGCACTAAGGGGGGAGGAGGTTCCCGCATTCTTAGAAAATTTCCTGGTTGTTTCTCTGCAGCTTAGAAATAAATTTGAAAGAGGCTGCTACTGAAATGTAAGTATCTGGGCCAGCAGAGGACACATGTCAGCACCCCACTACTTCATCACCTGAGATAGGCGTGTGCAGCTGCTATGATGGAAACAGGCACAGAGCAATTATCAGAATATTTTGACCCACTAACATATTTTGCAGTAGCTAATTGGTCACTAGAAATAAAATAGATGGTCAGTCTTCTAAATTACTTGCTAATAAATAATCATAGAGAAACACTGAGTCTGATGAACAGAGGCCTAACTTCAGTCACCATAATGGAGAGTCTCATTCTCTCACCAAGTTTCTATTCCAGAGCTAGATCACAGACCCTGAACCCTTTAAATAAAAAATCAGGCCAGGTCCACTTAAAGAAGTACCCTGAGATACCTTGCCAGGAAAGGTCTATAAATTATCCTTAAAGTTTTGCCTAAAGGGACCCATTAGGCCACTTATCAGTGTAGCTAGCTACACACTAGGAAAAGGAAAAAACACACATAATTCAGAGATCGATAAATACTGACACTGAGTTGATTTAATTTCTAGGGACCCAAAATACTATTGGGATTTATTGGTCCAAGTTGAGGTATATGGAAATTAGTTGACAGAATTATCACCTGAGTTTTTCTTTCATTGCATGCAGGGAATTTTTCAACCCATCCCGGGGTAATTTCCCAAGTTCCTGAAAGCAGAGTTGGTATAAACAAGCCATCAGGAAGCCTTATACTCTCCTTCCCTACCAAAATGACAAACCAAGGGCAATAAAACATACAGGGGGAACTTAAGTGGGATAGGTGGGTGGTACAGGATAGTGCTTTAAAGAGAATTACATCTAGAGACCTTTATCCATTCTGTTTTAGAGATGGAAACTAAACTCCAGGTAATAGAACAGATTGGCAGGTATATGGATAAAGTAACACAGGATAAATTAGTGGAGGCTGTGAGAGAAAAGGTAAGCTTATTTCGTGAGTAAGAGGCCAAGAAGTAGACCTAGGAGCACAGCGAGAAGGAGACCATGGGAGATGTTCCCACAGGCAGCCTACTCCATTATTGGCCTGAAGCATACACAGACTTTCCATAGACAGTGCTCCAAATAGCCACCTTAACAAAGCTTGACAAAAGTGATAAGTCTATTTTGCCAAAAGCCCCTCTTGGGCAATATTTCATTTCTATTACCAACCTGTTTTTTTCCTCTGTTTTTCCTCTAGCTGCATTTAATTTCCTTGAATAAACTCATTGTGGTCACTGAAAGACAATCCCATGACATTAACAAATGAAAATAATATAAAAGGACATATGTCTTGTTAGTCGTGTTCCCTCAAAAGACTTCAGGGCCTAACACAGAACCCAGAGTATTATTGTGATTAAATGAAAATCACTCAGAGGAAAGAAACAATTTAAAAATGTCGCTCAATCCATCCCTGTTGGTTTCAATTGCCCAGAAATTCAGTTGTATGAAGCTGTAGCATATGGTTTTTGCATCCCTTAATGCTGATATCATAAGTATCAGTCAAAATGTTAGCTTTCAAATAAAATACCATATTCCAATTATTTCAATAATATCGATAAATACTGTAAAATAATAAATTATTATATCCATAGTGTAGCATTTAGTTGTAACAGGCTGTCCGAATTGCACTGGATTTTAAACATTTATTGATTATTTTAACAATAACCAAATCACATACAGCAAAGGTCTTTATAATAAATATTTGGCTGCATAATATTAAAAATTAAATTTTTGTTGGAATTTTCTAGGGATAAATATGGAAATTCAGAAGGAAGATTACAAGTTCAACTAACTATATAAGACATGAACTCCTTGGATAAGGATTATAAAACATTTCAGAATGTTTAAAATATATATTTTAACTTGTGTATGTATAGCTACTTCATTTCTATAAATTTTTTTGCTTAAAATTGAAATATATTATTATAGAAAAGATTTGGACCCTTTAAATAACAAAATGCTTAATAAGCCATTTAAATTACAAAAAATATATATTGAATATTGACTAAGTCTGAATTATTTAATAGTATCTTTTTTATATAAACACATCTAATCCTAACAATCCAACAAGGCAAGGATTATTTTTGTATTTTACAGTTGATGAAATTAAGGCTCAGAAAAATATAGCAGCTTAAGTAACTTGTTTGAAATAGAAATTTTTATGGAACAGACAATATGTGAGCTCTTATGCACATGACCAGGTCCTGCCAAGTTCATGTAGGAAGTGATCCTTCAGACTGCTGGGTTTCTCTTTCTTAACACTCGTTCTTTCCCCACTGATCAAATCATTTTAAATCCTTCTGTTTACTCCCCTTTCCCTTTTCCTGTATCTTCCAGGATTTAAAAATAAATGGAATTAGTTAATGTAGGTAACCAGCTCACGACAAGCAGAGCTGGTTGGGAGTAGAAAATTTTTATTATTTCATAAGAACAAATGTCATAATCAGGAAATAGACCAACTAGAAGCCTTTCCTTGAAACAAGAAGAAGTTTGAAAAGAAACATTTCTTGCTCTGCTCTTTCCAGCCCCTATTGTTTTCATCAGTAGGACTAATTTTAAAATCTCTTAAAAAAGGACCTTATGAGAAATGATTTATGATTTTTAAATGTACTTACAATCACAACAGCCCTGAACTCTACATATGACATAAAGTAGCATTACTTCACTAGAGTCATACATAAGAAATACAATTTTAATATCCCAAATAAGTATTAAATTACTATCTTGATAATAGGCTTACGATACTTAAGTTTGCTGCTTTGTTATGCATAAACTGCTATTTTATTGCTCTGATTGCTTTTCCAAAGATGAGCTTCACATAAATGATAATAACACGTAGCTTTAGTTACAAACAGCACATAATAAATACTCATTATACTGCATGAATATCTGCTGTTACCCTCTGTTAAGCTAACATTAGTCAATAGTCCTTAGTCACCAGAGTTCATTTCTGCTGTTCACCATGGTGGCAGTTTCAAACTGTGCATTCTTAGTAGGTGTCATAAGACAAGAAACTTCTGAGCTTTGTGGCAGGATAATGTTTACTGCATCATGGCTGAAATGAGAGAAGGTAGGTTGGTCCAGACCTGCCCTTGCAGCTTGTCAGCTGTTATATTTTAATATAAGGTATTCTGGATCAAGCACTGAGTGTCACATGGACTTGGGGGACATAACTAATGAAAAAAATCAATGGCCAGTTGTTTTTAAAATGTCAGAGAGAACTAAAGAAATATCTGAAATGTCAAAATGCACTTGAAATAGAATATAGTGATCCAAAGGCACAGAAGTAATTTAGGGTTTCGTACACAAAGGCCCTAGAAGAGGGTGATGAAAGTCCTTCAGCAATCTGTAAGTCGGTAGTCTACTAACTACTGCATTTGGTTTGGTTCCAAAAAGTTCTCAAGAAAATGGGAAAACTTTAAAGACAAAAAGCAGTGATAATTAAGGTAGAATGACATGTTAGTCTGTAATAAGATAATAAAACACTTAGGAATCCTCCAACTTTGCTAGCCAGGTCTCTTTTAAATGCATGGAATAGAAGCCATTTCAAGTGAGCTTAACTGAAAAGGGGTTCTATGGTATGGCTAGAGATACCATGGATCCAAAGTAAAGACAGCTTTCTGGGAACTGGAAATATAATGCTGCCACAGACCATGAGTTATATGTTCTGTCCTCCTCTAGCAGAGAGTAGTGTTTCTCCAGTTCTAATTTTCTCAGAAAATCTGCTCTATTCTCCTCCCTCTATTCAAGAGCATCTCTGGCTGCTCAGTTTGCATGAGTTTCAGCATTGCCATTCCAGCTCTGTATAGAATCTTTTGATTACAAAAAGCAAACACCCCCTACTAATTGTGGATGAAATAAAAGGTAAATTTTGTGTACAAATACTGATAACTAAAATAGTCCAAGGTAGAGACATATTAGGCTTGCCCCAACCTACTATTAAAGAACAGGAGCTTCACTGGAAACTGAGGACGTCCCCACCCTCCATCAGAGAGAGGTCCCCAAGGTGACTGTCCCCTCTGTCTCTGTGTGTTTCTGCTCCATTCTCCCCTCTCTCTTGACCAGCTCACTTAGTTTTTTTTCATTTTGTACATATTCAGCATCAGCACCTGGTCCTGTGTGGCCTTTCAGACAAAGCTTTTGCTTCTTACTCTAAACTTTCTGTCATTTAGTTCACATTGATGAGGACACAATGTGACTTTGAAACAAAATTTCTGGGACAATAACAGATTTCTTCAGGATGAGCCAAGAATGGGCTTCTCTTAGGCCAGTTCTCATTTTGAATCAATCTGCTATGAGACACCTTTAAACAAAATCTTCTTTGGTTTTTTTTTTTTTTTTAAAGCTTAGAAATTAAAAGAAGAGCGATATGAGATATTTATCCATGGAATGTCCCTGAAAGTCACATTCACAGAGCAAAAGATGACAAGGGAAACCAAATGCCAGAACAGCTCTGATTTATCAAGTTTGTTTACCCATTTATAAAATATTTGAACAAAGAATTCTAGAGTAAAATTGAAGAGTGTATGAAAATCTAGTCTTACCCTGTCTTGCTCAAAAATGTTTTTATTTTATAAACAGTGGTGTTGAGGTACTTTGTGGAACATGGCTATATTTGTTTCCTCTTGAAAACTATTATTGGCTCTCATTTATAAACCTAGTATCTTCTTAGATCTATTTTACATATTTAGTTATACAGTATCATCTGAGTAATAAATTCCACAAATTCGGCCGGGTGTGGTGGCTCACGCCTATAATCTTAACACTCTGGGAGGCTGAGGAGGGAGGATCGCTCAAGGTCAGGAGTTCAAGACCAGCCTGAGCAAGAGCAAGACCCTGTCTCTACTATAAATAGAAAGAAATTAATTGGCCAACTAAAAATATATAGAAAAAATTAGCTGGGCATGGTGGCACATGCCCATAGTCCCAGCTACTCGGGAAGATGAAGGATTGCTTGAGCCCAGGAGTTTGAGGTTGCTGTGAGCTAGGCTGATGCCAGGGCACTCTACCCTGGGCAACAGAGTGAGACTCTGTCTCAAAAAAAAAAAATTCCACAAATTCTTGCCGCTATATAAAATATTCTTATTTATTTTTCCAAAATTTATATATATATTTTAAAACTTTTATTTTTGTTTATTTCAGCATATCATGGAGGTACAAATGTTTAGGTTACATATATTGCTTTTGCCCCACCTGAATCAGAGCTTCAAGCATGTCCATCCTCCAGACGGTGTGTACCGCACCCGTTAGGTGTGAATATACCCATCCCCTACTCCCCCCTCCCACCTGCCCAACACCTGATGAATGTTATTGCTATATGTGCACTTAAGTGTTAGTCAGTTAAGGTTCTGAATTAGAGAGTTTCAAGTTTTAGCCAATTGTGCCAAATTTACTAAGAACTAATAATACCAGATAATATTCCTTCCCAGTTTATTCTTTTTCCAACAATATAAGCATAAATAACCCACTGATCCCTATATGGAATAACCACACGTAAGGTAGGAGAAAAAGGCTGATGTTTTAGAGGACTCTAAGTAGTCCAGTTTGTCAAAATAAAAGAGTAAGTGGAAAGGCTAGAGGGGTGTATGAATATAATGAAAATTAAGCAAGAAGATGGAGTACTTATCAATAAAGTTTTAAACTAGATTGCAAAGAAAATAAAAGTAACTGCAATTTACTAATCAATTTATGTTACTATTTGCTATGAAATTGGTATCTAGAGTCTCATTTAATCCTCAAATATGAAAGCCTAGACATCATTATCCCCACTTTACATAGGATGAGTCTCAGGGTCTCAACTGTAAGTGATATATCTGAGAAATTAACTTAGGTCAAGCTAGCTGTAAACACTGCTAATTTCTATGATTTTATAAAATTAATTTGAATTATTATCCTTTTAATATAGTATTCCTATTTTATCTGTATTTTCATTTGTCTTCCACTAACCAGTCACCTAAGGAAACTTCTTTAATAACTTTGGAAGGAAATAATTCATGATTTTAGTTTTATGGACCCATGAAATTAAAAAATTAAGTATTCAGAATGAAGGCAAATAACAAACAACTTGACTAAATATTTAGGACTCTTGAGGGTAAGAAAGTGATAATTGTCATCATTAGCATATGCTATCCAGCAATAGTTTGCAAGGAATGCAATTAATTTACCCCACCCAACATTCAGACCCAGACTGTGACATGGACAGGAGAAGCAGTTTAATTGAAAGAACAAGGAGCATTCCTTGGGGGCATGCTCTCATTGGCTGTGCACAGGAACATGTGCAGAGTCAGGGCAGAGACACCCAAAGCACATAGATAATCATCACCTTCGTCCAGTGAAGAAATGGGAAGAGATGAGGTTATTCACCTTCATCACTGCACAGGGGTACAGGGAACTGCTTTAATAGGAAAAAAGAGGAAGACATTCTAAAAAGAGTTCAGGGAAAGACACTAAGTTACAGAAGTTTTTAAAATGCACACCAGTTTTACTATGGCAAACCATTTTTGATAATTCGGATTATGATAATAAACTGTATTATTTTCATTTAGAATGTTTCAGGGAAGACTTCATCAGAACACAGTAAATTTTCAGTGAATCCTTTCTTTTAATATTGGTTCAGGAAGAAAGTCAAAGATTTGTGATTAAATATAAGAAAGAACACCACTGAGAAACAGAATAGTTTCTTTCAGGGGTTAAATTTTCCATTTACCTGACAGCACAATCATACTTATCAGTATATAAACATGAACTCACTTATTTTCCATTATAAGTCAGGACCATACATATATTTTCATTTCAAATATCTATGTATATGTAAATTTATTTCAAATATATATATATGTAAATGCACATATGTATGCACACACTTTTATATCACTTAATGTATTATTTTCTGCTCAACATACCTATTCCTATAGGAAGCTTTTCCTTCCCATTTTTCTCTAATCCCAGTAGTGACCTTTCCTTCAATCTCAATTGTTATCTCAATCTAATGATGACCTAATTAGAAGAATATTTTTATCCTTGACAACACCTTTTTTTTTTTTTTTGGTCTCATGAAGAATCAGTACAGCATTTTGGCTGGGATCAGACTGCTCTGTTCTAATCCTGACTCTGCCAGTTGTTAATGAGTAACTTTAACCTATGTCTCAACTCCCTCACTGATAAAAGGGATATAATAATAGTACATTTTGTAATGGGGGAATGGCCTGAAAAAGGGTAAAAATGTTTTCTGTTTCTCTCAAACCTCCTCCACTCCTTTGGGGAATTAAAACCTGCATCCCTGCCTCAGGTCAATTATTGAGAGGGGGAGGGGTTTGTCCTTTGTTCTTTGTACCACAGGAGATGGCTCAAGGGAATTGTCTCGGTGGAGACGTGAGATTGTCTCAGTCAAAGATGGAATGAATCAGAGCTATTAACTAATAGTTGAACAGCAATAGCCTAAAGCTGAAAGCCTCCCCTTTAAAATGTCAATATTCCTACCCAGAGGCAGGACATTGGTACTTTATGATGGGAGTCTAAAAACCTACTCATTTGCTGCTAAATTAACAAACTTCTCTTTTCTTCTCCTCAAACCACTTGTCCTAATTTTTCAGATGCAGACTCAGAGAAAAGTTCCAAGCTTTTGGTAACAGAATTTGGCATCCCTGGTCCCTGTGTGGGCTAATAGGCAACTTTGTGAGACAGCACCCAGTAACTATGGCTGTGGCTGGAAAAAGGGGAGCAGCCCCAGGTCAAGCCATGGGTCTCCACTGGGAGGGGCATGTCTTTTCAGCTGAGAGAGAGGGAGGAACTGCCTCAGCAGCTGCTGGAGCCTGTTTAACTACAGGGGAGCTTCTGTCTCTCCCTCCCCTGAATCAAACACACTTGAATCTTGCTGGGGATCTAGAAACATCTGGACAGCCTTTGCCATTTTTCTGAATAAGTTCCTTGGCATACATGCCAAGACCCTTGATTCCACCCATTTGGGAAGGGTTTTGAACCATCTAGCCCTGTGGCAGGACATTTGTTTGGAGTCCTTTAGCAGGGCATTCATTTGGTGGCATTGTTTGGGGTGAGAGTCATGAAGTTGAGTGGAACATGGGAAATTGTTTTGGATTTAGAGCTCATTTGTGGTTCCCAGGGAACAGGAAGACTAGACTACCCATTTGGGGAGGATTTTGAACCTCCCAATCCTATGGTAGGGAATATGTTTGGAGGCACCATTTGGGGTGGTGAAGGTGCCATTTGGGGTGGCATCTGTCTCCTTTGATTCCCATTTGATTCGTAGACCTTGTCATTTTAGAATGTTTGTGTTGGGAATTCCCTATATTGTTTGTCTTTGATTGTTTTTGAGTTTTCTCCTAACATGGGAGGCTCCATTTCTGTTCCATCTCAAAGTTCCTTGGAAATAATTTAGCTGAATGGCAAACTTATAGCCATGAATGTATGTCTGAAGAAAGAATGACATATTGTAACACTGCCTGACAAAGTATGTGTTGGGGTATGAGGAGAAGCAGCCATTGAATAGAACCTTAACTTGTTACACTATTAATATCTTACAACTGGAATTTTTTATCAATGGTCAGGTAGATGGAATGAGATCCCATATGTATAGTCTTTTATGGAATTGCATAACAAAGATACTAAAAGTCAGGACAAATGGCACACAGGAAACCTCTGCCCATAGTTGAGGAGAAGAGCCAGGCCCTAGATGACAGAATTGAGGAGGACTTAGTGAGGTTAAATCTCATGAAACCTTTCTATCTGAACTTCACTGAACCTCCTCCCCCACCATCAGCCACTCCCTCATACCTTCCATGCCTGGTGGATGAGCCCATGGTCAGGGAGGGCAGGGCTGGGATCAGTTCCTCAGTCCTATACCCCCCACCCCAGGGTATGACTCAAGAATGAGAATGGTCTCCCTGTCCAAGACCGAGCAAGGAACTCAACTCAGCCAGAGGGTGCCCATAGCCTGAACAGTGAATTTTCCATTGCAGTAGTACCCCATAGGAAGCTTGAATCCACAAGAACAGCCAGCAGGGTATTATTGGTCTTACACCCCATTTTCTACCTCAGATTTATTGTATTAGAGAAAGTGAAACCCAACTTATAGAGAGACAACCCAGAGAATGATGGAGTTGCTTACAATCATCTTTGAAGTGCACCATCACACTTAGATGTACAGACCTTACTGAATATATTACTTACTGCAGATGAGCATAGACTAGTGATGGAAGAGGCCAAGGAGGAGTCACCACATCTCCATGGTGAGGATACTAATCAAACCCAGACCTCCATGATGCCATCCCAGTGACAGAACCAAACTGGGATCTTAATATTGATGCAGGCAGTGTGAGAATGAATTACTCAAAGGATATTCTAGTAGGCCTCCAGAGGGGACTGCCTAGACAGAGGGGTTTAAACAAAGTCCAAGAGTTACAACAAAAAGCTCAGGAGGATTCCTCTGAAATTTTGGAATGCATCTACCAAGCATATCAGAAATACACAGATGTAGATCCAAAAGCCCCTGAAAACATGCACATGGTTAATATGACATTTATAGGGCAGAGCATTCCAGACATGAGAAAGCTGCAGCATGTGGAAAGAGCTGAATTGGCATGAATCCCTCCCAGCTGGTTGACATCACCTTCAAAATATATAATTCCAAGGAAGTATGGAAACTGAAACCTGTGCGTGTTCTGTTAGCAGGAAGTAGCTCAATAACTATGTCACCCCTCCTTCCATGTATTGAAGAGTAAAATTGACAGTGGGGCCTATGTAATGGAGGAATGGACTGAAAAGTCGTAAAAAGATGTTCTGTCCCTCTAAAACCTCCCCCACAAGTGCTGAACTTTCCCTAAAAATAATTACTATAATGTCCACTGTTCAGGTCTGTGATGTGAATTGCATAATATTTTAAATCACATAGCATCATGCCTGACACAAAACAATGAGAAATAATTATATTAGCAATAAAAGCATTAACGATTAAATATATGAGCAAGCATACAAAAATTCTGAACACCATTTCATCAGTCAATCACCAGCCAGACATAATATATTATAGACATATTTAAGTGGGAATGCACTTAATGCAAAGGATTCAGTACTTAAAAATTGAGCTAGGGCAAGAGAAAAAGGAAAGGATCAGAGAACATTTTAGGGGACAAGAAAGTTTCAAGAATTTCAGTAAACCACCACTGATATCTCAGCAACCAGCGCTAAGGGTATGGCCAAGAGTCCCTTGTATAAGCAGATTAGTGTGGGTGTAAACCACAGCTCTGATAAGCTTCCCCAGCAGGAAAACTGGCAGTTTGAACTGAAGAGGAAGGAGACAAAAAGGAATGAAAGAAGACCCTTGGACTTGAATTTTACGGCCTGAAATTCTATCTTTTAACATGCACTATGCTACAAGACAAGGGAAGAATGATCCTAAAGGCAATTCAGAGGTCATCAGGGCTGCCTCCTTAGTTTCAAAAGCAGGGGCTAGGTGGTGCATCCTTGCTTTCAATAGGTCTGATGGCCTTTGCTGAAAGCTGTGGGGGCAGGCTACCCAGAGCCTCTGTGACCAAAAGCTCATTATTTGTCCCCTAAGCCAAATCAGTAAGGACAAAGAATGAGGACAGGTGGTTTGAGGAAAAGGGAAGAGAAATTTATTAATTTTCCAGCACATGAGGAGGGGACCAGACTAATGTCTCAAAAGACCACCATCTTGCCTTTAAGCAGAAATATAGGGCTTTTTAAAGGGTGGAGGGTGGTTGGCAGTTCAGCTTGTTTCTATGTGACCAGTGTCACGTGCCGTGGCTTTGGGCTATTATTGTTTAACTTTAGTTGGTATTTTCAGTAGATCTTATCTCCAGTGAAGATAATCTCATGATCTTTGTCCAGAAGATTCTGTTGAACCATCTCCTGTGGTTTAAGATACTAGAAAACAAATAGCAAAGAACATTTCCCTGCCCCTTTGATTACTGGCCTCAGGAAGGAATTCAGGATTTAATTCCCTAAAAGGGTAGGGGAGTGGGGAGTTTTAAAGAGACAACTCATAAAATATTTTGCCCTTTTTCAGACCTTTACCTCTCTTACACCCTGGGTATGTGACCCCTGCTGGGTAATCCTGGAAAAGCAGTATCTCTGCCTCAGTGGGTCCTGGACAGCCAAGCATGGAACCAAAGAGGATTGTTCTTGAGCTTGAAGGATTAAAGCCTTAATGTTTGCCCCATTAGTTTTGAACTGGGACTTGTCACTCTTTTCTTCTTTTCTATTTTTCCCTTTTGAAATGTTAATGTCCACCATTGTATTTTGAAAATCTGGGGATATGAACCTTGCCCAGTAAGGGAGGCTTCACAGGTTCACAGCTGGAGATGAATTTGACTCCCAGTGAATTACACGTTGAGTCTCATCCACATCTGATTTAGATGAGACTTTGCACTTAAACCTTAAAGTTCCTACTGGAACAGGTTAAGACTTTTAGAACTAGTAAAATGGAATGAATGTATTTTGCATGGGAGAAAGACATGAATTTTCAGGAATTAGAATGCCAGAATGCTGTAGACAGAATGTTTGTGTCCTTCTCCCACCCAAATTCATATGTTAAAATTTTAACTGCCATTGTGATGGCATTAGAAGGTGGATCCTTTGGGAGATAACTAAGTCAAATGGTAGGGGCTTTATGACTGTGATTTGCCCTTATAAAAGAGACCCTAGAGAGCTTTCTTGCCTACTTTCCATAAAAGGACACAGGGAGAAGATAGACATCCACAAACCAGGGAGTGGAGTCTTCACCAGACACCAAATTTTCTGGCATATTGACCTTGAATTTCCTAGCCTCCAGAACTGTAATAAATAAATTCCTATTGTTTAAAAGCCACCCAGTGAATCAATATTTGTTTATAGCAGCCTGAAAAGACTAAGAGAAGCCCCAAAGCCAGAATGCCACTACTAGCCCTTTAGGCTACTTTCAGTCAATACAAAAATGATTCTGTTTTCTAAAAACATTATATATAGTTAAATCAGTTGGAAAATTACCATAATAGAAAGATTTTGTTAGAGTAACTTTACATTTGCTGACAAATTATAATAAAATGTGTGTTTATGATATGTAAGCTATGAGGTGGGCCCTTAGATGCAATGCCCTTATGCAAAATCTACACAGTTATAATCAATTTAATTTCCTTTTGATGAGGCTCAAAATAAAATGTTTATTTCTATAATGTTACATGAAAACCATATACTGTGTTTCCTCCAAAATAAGACAGGGTCTTAAATTTATTTTTCCACAAGACACCCTAAGGCTTATTTTCAGGGGATGTGTTATTTTCCCCTCAAAGTCTCAGCTTGCAACACGCACAGGATGACCAGGACATGAGAAGGGGAGCCAACCTTGTTGGTGGGGCTGCCCAGACCTTTCAGGTCACCTCTGAGATAGTAGCTGTCACGTTAGGGCAGATGAGAAGGGCTGCTCCTCTTCTTTACTGTTCTGCGATGAAATGCGTGGGTTGTAAAGATATGCTGCGTAGCCACACCCATCACTAGGTCTTATTTTCAGGGTGGGGCTTATATTGCACAAGTGCTTAGAAATCCTGCTAGGGCTTATTTTATGAGAAGGCCTTATTTCAGGAAAATACAGTAGAAATAGTGTCAAACATCAAGACATTTTGTTTTTTCACTGCTTCATCCTAACTCTAACAACTGTAAGAATTTTATAATGATTTTGCTTAATACCTTGATTCCAAATTCTATATTTTGCATATATAAATTCACAAGGGCTCATGAATTTTTTTCTTACTCATTTCTATATTCCTATATTGAGCATAATAAAGCATGTGTTCTAATTTATTTTTTGTTTGAATAGACTTTTAAAAAAATTTTCCTCATATTGGATAATTATGTGATACATTCTCTGATTCCTTGTGTATCTGCAAATAGGTACTGTTATCTTCAACAGCTTAATGTTTTCTTGGTTCATATTTAATTATTGGAGGTTTTTTCAGTAGCCCATAATTGATGCAGCTGAAGCTCTAAAGCCAGCCTAATTCCTTTCATCTCCATTTTAAGTTGTATTATTTTGCTCCAGAAGCTAGTATGAGCTCTCTTTTTATAGGCTAATGTTATTTCAGGATATGGTTTTGTATTGCTTTTCTGATCAGTCTTGCCTAAACTTATTGCTCATTTTCAATCTGCTCTCTCTAGTCTGTTTGTTAAATTTTTATTTTATTATATTTTAACTATTGCCTCAAACCCAATTATTACTATTTTTTCCTATGTAGCCAGTTCCTTAAAAATTAATATTTTTGAATCTCCTAATTCTCTCACCTCTTCCCTCATGATTTTGATCACTGTATTTTTGCTCTGTGTTTTCAAACACTTTCTCCATTTCTTCACCCAGGCTCCTCTTCCAGATCACAGAGACAAATCTCAATAGTAAATATCCTCCTCATTTTATCTATAATTTTTACATTTTTAAATTTAGATTTTAAAATTTTATATTCCAGAACATTTTACAATAATCAAGTCTCTATATGCACATTTATTCACTTTTTTTCATCTTATTAGTTGTCAGCAATGTTATTTCTTTGAATTCTACCTGTTTAAGGTATCCTAGTAATTATCATTCATTTGTTCTCTCTCTCTCTCTCTGCCAGGACCCCACAGGTTAGTAGGTCAGTACTGTGTTTTTTTGTGTTTTTCTGCTCATTCATTCTTCTATTTAATTTAGGGGTACAGGACCAATAGTTGTGATGGCTTACATGGTAGAAATACTATCAGTATCATATCATTATTCATAGCAGTCTGTCCTTGTATTAGTGGACTGTCAGGCAAGTTTCCAGGCCTCAACTAAGTTTCCAGATAAATATCAATTTGTTTCTTGGCCTTGATATGAAAAGATCCTCACCCAAGTCACCCACAATGCACAGCTACTTTTTCTGATTGTCTTGATTTTCACAGGGCAAGCTTTTTCCAAGAACCCCTGCATTCTTATTATCATTTCACAACTAACTGCATTAAGCTCCCATATTGCTGCCTGTTTAATTTAATTTAATCTGCTCTCTCCTTATTAAATTAATGTTCTCCTATACTTCTCTCTGTTAGGGCCTGGACTATTTTAAAATCATTTTCATATTCCCCAGACCTTAGGCTTGAAGGTACTTGAACCAGGAAAGAGTTAATGGTATTGAAATTAGAGATGGGCGTATGGTAGGGGAAAGTGGGCAGACAGTCTGTGGTTACCTTGGATGGGTCATGCACCATCATTATAATGGTGTGTGAGAGGACTACAGAAACTAATTCAAAAGAACAGAGAGAGAATCTGAGAATCTAATTCTTTTCCAGTTAAGGATGAATTTGCAACCAGCCCCCCAGTGAATAAATTTCAATGGCCACTGTAAAATCCTCTCCCTTAACTAACTACCTGACCTTTCGAATTTCCCAGAAATGATTTACTTTCTGCAAGACAAAGGAGGTCAGATTCTGAAAGCCCCTAGGCAGACTTCCTTACATTCATTTTACACAGCATGGCCTGCCTCAAGGCACGTGGCCTTTACTTTAAAAGCCCAGAGATGGATTTGAAGCAGCTTCCCCAGTTTTCCTGGCAAGATGTCTGTCATATTAAAAATTTCCTTTCTTGGATCTAGACTGAAACATCCTTGTGGTTTTTGACAACATATTGACAACTTTGGTGTGTTATCTTACAGTTGCAGGGTCTTCACTTTGTTAAATAAAATTTATGGGAGGCCCTTTCTTTTAATGCATAGCTATAGCAATAGGGCCTGACAGACCGAACCAAAATAGAGTCACTTGTGTTAAGTGCCATTTTATCAAACTGAAACTTATAAAAGAAAAAGAAAAAAAAGAAGGAAGAAAAGAAAATCACCAAACAGGCCAGTGTTTTAAAAAACAAGACATTCATCCTAGCTCTTGGGAGGCCGAGGCGGGCGGATTGCTCAAGGTCAGGAGTTCAAAACCAGCCTGAGCAAGAGCGAGACCCCGTCTCTACTATAAATAGAAAGAAACTAATTGGCCAACTGATATATATATATAAAAAAAAAAATTAGCCGGGCATGGTGGCGCATGCCTGTAGTCCCAGCTACTCGGGAGGCTGAGGCAGAAGGATCGCTCGAGCCCAGGAGTTTGAGGTTGCTGTGAGCTAGGCTGACGCCACGGCACTCACACTAGCCTGGGCAACAAAGCGAGACTCTGTCTCAAAAAAAAAAAAAAAAACAAAAAAAACAAAAAAAAAAACACAAGACATTCATAGCTACTAATCAAAAGGGGCCCAGTCAACTTGAGCCAGCATAAGTCCCCTCTGCAAAGTAGGCTGATGTTATCCAATCTGCTTTTCTGCTCTAGGCTGTTTCCTTGTTCCTACTCAAGCTACCTTAGGAAAGCCGATTGTTCTACCATACCTGATGGAGTGCCTATTTTGTAGACTGAATGCTGCCCACAATGGCTAATGAATGCCAATTAGATCTCTAAAACTCAATTCTATGAAGTTTTATTCTTTGACAGTTTGATGTCTCATATTACTCAGGGATTTCTCTCTTCCCTCATTGCATATTTGCTTTTATTTACAGCTTTCTTTCTGTATGATATATTTTTCTTTCCTGAAATTTTCTTTTGTTTTTCTTTTACGATTTATTAACATCTTCCTTGTAAACTAGAAAAAAAAAGAGACTTTTCAGATACTTTCTTAAGAATTTTTTCTGAATTGTGCTGCCTCATGTTTTTACTGGCATTTTATAGAATTCATTAACAAGTTGGCTGCCTCCTTACGTCAATCTGACTTACATTTATAGGAATAACTTAGTCATTTTGTAGATAAAATTTTGTTTTAAAAAGAAGGAATAAATGTGCAAAGAACATAATTTCTGATACTCTCTAGAATCTGTTTAAGTATGACTACTTGCTCTTAACCTATCAACTGAAGGATACTTGTTAGGACAAGATGAAATAACAACTATGATAGAATTGATGGTTTATTGGCTATATGTTTGTGTTTGTTTTGTAAATGTTTTGCATTTAATTCTTACTATTGCTTTCAATACAAATAAATTTTACATTTGTGAAAGTCAGCCTTCTGTTCATGTCACTAATGTTTTCTCAATATGATGGGCATACAAAAAGACCTGTATAGAACCATCTCTTTGTGATGAGTAATTTAAGAGTTTGTTTTTTTTCTAGGTCAGAAATTATAAATAGTTTAAAGAGTTAATGAAGTAATCTATTTTTATGTTAATAGTTTGATATCACAGTATCACTTTAACTATAACATTTTAATTAGGGACTTTTAGATGGAAAAGGTTGAGGAAGTAATTGGCAAATGATGCCTATAAACTTTTAAATATTAATTCTACTATTTATCCACAATCTGTTCCAACTCATTCAAATAAAAGGAGAATGTCTTACACAGTATAAAACATCTCTCTAACTTCCATATTATAGTTCTGTGCAAATACTGTGTGGCACTAATGCCCAGAAGCTAAGATTATAAAAACATTACCCTAGAAAAATCTGATGCTATATTTATCACAGAGAGTATATAGATGTCAATTTTAGTGGTTTTGGGTCTAAAAAGATTTTTAAAATTCTAGTTTTCACTGCTCTATTAGCATTATAATGCTACAAGAAAAAAAATCTGACAGCTACATTATGGATTTATGCAAATTACCACAAACTAAGGAAAATAGCAGACACATTTATATGAGAGGAAAATGTTCCTAAGCAGGTGCACTAGAATTCTTTCATGACTGTCAAAAAGCATACCCTGTGAACTCTTTCTTGAATTAATTTAGAATAATTTCCTACAAATATAGAAGTCTTCATTTAGACTATCAACCTACAGTGGCCTTCTAAATGCCAAGCAAACAGTCTTTATTATACACCCTATCTGATTATGTGCAAACAATTAACTGAAAAGAAATTCCTTTCACAGTGTTTCAAGGATTTTTAGTATTAAATATTTGCTAACATTTGAGTATTAATTGTTTTATTTTTCAATCCCTATTTGGCTATCTCACAGTCTGCATATTAAAAAAAAGTTAATATCTACTTCTAATTTATTGCCTTTCAACCTCAGAATGCTCCCTGTCCTCATGATACAATACAGAATAAATTAGACCTCATTGATTTCCATTATAATCATAGCTATTGTGTGGCCTTCATCATTATGTCTGTCATGTACTTTCTTTTCTCTCTTAGGTAAATAATACCAATATTTCCAATTATTTTTTAATAACTCCTAAAAAAAGGTCAACCTTGTTCTTTTTACTGGAACTATTTTACTTCTCAACTTGTTTAATCAATTCTTTAAAAGTTAAAGTAAACAAACTTGACTGTTACATTCAAGATGAAAACATACTTTGATACAGAATTTTGATTGCGTTTTCCATTCTGATAGTGAGTTTGAGAGGGATTTATCACAGCCAGTTAGAAACTTGCTTACAAACTGCTTACATAAACACAAATATTTGAGATTGTGCTATATGTATTTTCATTTACCAAAAGATTTAAGCCCCAAAAGTATCTCATGGCATAAAAAAGAAACCTCAATTATAGAGTAAGTAGGAAAATAACTGGCTTAATTTATGGAGAAAATATCTAAATTTCACAATGAATTAATAAATTATATCTTACAATTATATCTTATATATGTAAGATATAATGAGTTATATCTTACATATGTAACATAACTGGAAACAGGTTATAATTTTATATGAAATATATTTAAATCAATATAATCATTATTTTAAAAACTCAACTCTACCATTTGTACTAATATAGAAGAAAGTGGTACCATGCCCATTCTTCTTCAATAGTGAGAAATGCTAAGTAAATTAAGTAATGAGACTAGATACAAGCAAACTAATTTGGACAAAAATGGGAGAGCTCTTTTTTCATTACTCTTAATTGGAACTAGCTTTATCTTTTCTTTTCAAAGATGACTTAATTTTGTAATAGCTACTGGTAAAGAATTTGAGTTATGTGAGTAAAATTTATAAAGAACAAAATGCAGATGGCTAATAAATATATTTTAAAATGCTCAACACCAATAGTATCAAAGATGTGAAATAAGGCAGTAATCAGAATTTAGTTTTCTCTTATCAGATTAATAAGTTATTGTAAATACTCCTTTCTTACACTGTCAAACATGTTGGTGAGTAAGTATGTACACTGGTAAAGACCTCTGGGAGGACAATATGAGCCACCAGTCTTCATCAAAACACTTTACAGTGTACAATCTCACTTCTGGGAATTTATCCCAAGAAAATAAATTTTAATATTTATTGCATTTTCATATAGAACAGTGAAACCATAGACCCATATTTAAAAATCCACCAATAAATGTATTAATTAAATGATAGTACATACATTAGAAAACCATGCAGCCATTAAATGTAAAATTTATTGATATTGAAAGATGTTCATACATTAAAAATTAGAGAGAAAGCAATCAACAACATAATATGAATCTGTCCAGAAAAGAACTAACATAGTAGGCCTAACGGCTATTCTTTGAAAGATCTATTTACAAATTCGACTCTTGGCTGTCATCTTAGATTTTGGGAGGGTTCCCACCATCATTAACAGATAAGAGTAGCTCATTGTGTTTAAACTATGCACAAAAATATAGTTCACACTGAACACCAGCTTTTCTTCTGGGAGTCTGGAATTTGGGTGTGTATTATTAGGCAGAGGATGCCTATGTGCTCAACCACAAATAAAACTCCTGGACACTGAGTCTTTTAGGAACTTTCCTGGCTGATGACACTTCGCATGCACTGTTACAACTCATTGCTCAGGGAATTAAGCTTGACCTACATCCAGTGTAACTCTGCTGGAAGAGTACCCTTGGAAGCTTGCACATGGTTTCCAGGGACTTTTCCCCATGTACCTTTACTCTTTGCTAATTTTGCTTTGAATCCCTTCAATGTAAGTAATCATAGTCTTGAGTATGACTAAATGCTTAGTTCTCCTCATGAGTGATTAAACCTGAAGGTGGTCTTGGTGAACCCTGATGTACACACACATGACCTATTTTTGAATATACAGATACATATTTATGAATAGAACAACCCAAAATAACATGTTAAAAGTATGAGTGGTGAATCATAAATAATTTTTCCTATTCTCAGTCATCGGGATTGCTATTTATCTACAATGAGTTTGTGTTACTTTTGTAATTTAAAAAAACAGCTATTTAAAAGATTTTTTTGTACTTTAAATTAAAATGAGAACCCTACAACAAATGTAATATTTATAATAGTGACCATATAATTTAAGTTAGTGAAATAAATGGTTAGTACTAAATACACAGGAATAAGGTGTGTACTTTCATTATTATGACAAACACCCAAAATATTATTAATTTTTTCATTGCTTCAAAACATTTTATTATTTGCTAAAATTATCCTACTATTATTTTTTCTGTTAACACCTTCACAAACAAAATTAATTAAATTCAGAGCAAAAACTAATCTATTTTTGTATTTGATGTTTTAAAACTTCACTAAACAGTTCTTTATTAAAAAGTGATTAATAGTCAAATAATGGAAACAACCAAATTGTCCCTTAAACATTGAATACTTAAACAAACTGTGGTACATCCAGACCATGGAATATTTCTCAACAATAAAAAGGAACAAACTATTGGTACATGCAACAGATGAAAACAAAACAAAACAAAAAATTCAATATGTGGCTAGCATTTTTAACATTTTTGTAACCTTAGTTTCCTCGTAGCATTGATTTTCTTAACAACAGTAATTTATTTTTAGATCTGAAGTGTCATTGAAATGTTTACTGGTTATTTACTCATCTTCATGTACTTAAGGGGGATAATTTAGAGAAAATTTTTAGAAAAAAATGAACAAATGGGCACAAAATGAACAAATTTACACATATTGGCTAATTTGTTTCTAGTGAAAAGGAAATTGCAAAGGAAATTATTTGTATAAAATATATGAATAAAAAATTTAAAAGTATGCATCAAATTTATTTACAACAAGCTCTTAATTTACATGTGTATTAGTTTCCAAATCAAGTCACCTAACAAGAAGATGGAAGTTTTTTTTCTACTTAAAGTAAATAGATTGTAATGATTAGAGTCTAACATTATGTTCTTTGAACAAGAGTTCATAAAATTTAAATAAATCACTTACTATAGCTATTTATCTATATTATTTTTTGTATCAGAAATAGAGAACTTTAAAAACTTAAGCTAGAATTTAATTTAATTTGGCTCTGGGTGGAAATAGGAAAAGATGCTAATGTGTATGTTCAATGATAAGGAAATAAAGTACAAATCTTAAAAATTAGTGAAACTAAATTTTATAAGTTGCCATTAACATAAAATTTGTTAAATGATTTATGGTACTTCACATGTCATAAATTAGAAACTTAGAAAACACAAAATTCCATATTAAGAATATATATTGCATAATTTTAAATATATATTATATATATAATATATATATATATTGCATAATTTTAAAAGATTACATAAAATCTGATCATATTTATCCTTTATCCAGAGGGTTGCATTCTCTTTCAAATATATATGAAATGAGCTACATTGCATTTCAAAGTACATTTTGCATGTTAAAATATATTCCTGTCTGGTGCATAGAAAGAAGGTTTTCATTATTACTATTATTTATTTGGAGTTGGTAGGATTTTTTTGTATTTAATGAGGAACATTGAAGGGAAACTACAAAGAATGTTTGTTTTCCTTCTATGTTTAAAACTGCCATTGAGGTTTTCCACCCCTTTTCACTTAATGGGAAATTTCTGGGCCACTCTATTGTTTAAGGTCTCTGGTGAAATCGTGCACTCTTCAATGTTTGACTGTTTATTTGGTTTGTCTGCCGCTGTGGGAACAATTTAGATTGTGTGAAGAATGTGCCCAAAATAATGAGAATGATTGACAGCTGAGTGAGATTAAAAATCCCATAAAAGTAAAAGGAACATGAAATATATTTTTTTATACCTTTAGGCTTTTTCTTCCTGTTTTTTAAAGCATTTTGAATTTTTATATAGTGAATTCTCATTTAGTCTTTAAATAGTTGGATCTCATTTTATATGAGCACACTACAAAATGCAAAGAGAACAAAAGCCAAATTTCTAAGAAATATTTATGCCTTCCTATCCTTGTTTTAATGGTAAAGTATTGGTGATGGTGATTTTTATTCTAAAACTAGCATATTAAATAGTTTTTATTCATTTCTTGAAAATAATCCTCACCATATATAAATTTCAAAAAGCAAATTTTATGTTTTCCATCTGATTTTGTTCTCTAACACCCCTTGTTTTTCTATTGGTATCCAAGAATTTCACAATCCTAGCTTTTAGAATTGTTATATTATGATGTCTAATGTTAAAGTAGAATCCAGAGTATTATGAATTCCACCCTCAACATCTCACCCTCTAAAAGACAAGAACAAATCAGCATGGCAGAAAAAAAAATTTCCAGACTTCATTTCAAAGATCGGACAACATGGGGTCTAGAGAAATGGAAAGAAAATTGCCCTTTATAAAATGAATAAATGGCTGTGAGTTTGGAACTCTGGTAGGGACCTGAACTCTACAAAGGTATAGACTTTTAAAAAATAACCATTGTTCCCTAGCTTACTTTACTATAATTGTTTGCTACATAGGAGTGACATAGCTAATAGTCATAAAGATTCTTAACTTTTTAATTGGTCCCATAGATAACATCACTCTTGTGACACCTAACAGTGGTCTTGGAGATATCTTCCAGACCCTGCCTTCCAGTGGTCAGGCTGACCCAACCAGATGAGTGGCTCACACCAAGGAACTGACTCAACTGGTCTTGTGATCCCCATCCAGGAACTGACTCAGTGCAAGAAGACAATTTCTACACCCCTGTGATTTCTCCTCAAACCCAACTAATTAGCACTACTGATTCCCTAATCCCTGCCTGCCAACTCATCCTTAAAATGCTAATCTCCAAATGTTCTGGGAGACAGATTTGAGAAACATCTCCCATTTCTTAACTTGGTGCCCTGTGATATTAAACTCTTTCTCCACTACAACTCCTGTTATCTCAGTGTATTGTCTTTTCTCTGCATAGCAGGCAATATAACCCAGTTGGGTGACAACAGAAGGATACCAGGACTTAAGTTTCCTTTTGTTTTTTTACTTCATAAAATTTTTAGCTTAACTAATAAAATATTTCTTTCTTCTGTTCTTCTGAGACCATGCTTCTTTTGGAAGTCTTATAGGAATAATAAGCAGCTAATTGAAAATAATATTTAGGTGTTAAGTTTCCTGAACCAATTTAAAAATCAGGCCAGGCACGGTGGCTCACTTCTGTAATCCTAGCACTCTGGGAGGCCAAGGTGGGTGGATGATTTGAGCTCAGGAGTTTGAGACCAGTCTGAGCAAGAGTGAGATCCCATCTCTACTAAAAATAGAAAGAAAATTAGCTGGACAATTAAAAATATATATATAGAAAAAATTAGACGGACATGGTGGCACATGCCTGTAGTCCCAGCTACTCGGGAGGCTGAGGCAGAAGGATTGCTTGAGCCCAGGAGTTTGAGGTTGCTGTGAGCTAGACTGATGCACAGCACTCTAGTCTAGGCAACAGAGTGGAACTCTGTATAAATATAATAATAATAATAAATCAGTCTCTCATCTCTCTTTTCACTGTTCTTTACCTCTTCATCAGTGATATCTGCTCTGTGTAAGAGCTACATGTCCTGAGCTGGTTGAAGTTTCCTGCTGACAGACTGTGTGGCTGTTAAACATACCCCTGCACTGCCAAGATGGCCTTTAATCTCTATTCCATCCTTTGGAAGGGACCAAAGTAGCACAGCCATGTCAAAAAATCTAAAAGCCAAGACAATTTCAAATACTGTATCTTTTTGATGTTGAGAGACAGAGTAAGTAATTGATTCTCTCCAGCTCACAGATTTGTAGAACTATTCTGACTCAATTTCAAGGAAAATTAATGCCAGACCTGCTAATTAATCTGTGCTAATTTTGAATTAAGTAATATAAAATTCTTAAGGACAGCACAACTTTTCTGAAGAATTTACAAGGCATTATCTGTCTATATTTCAATTCAAGTGTGCCACTCTTTCCATTTAAAATGACACCCTTGATCAAACTTTACTCAGGCTCCTCTGAATCCTCTTCTCAGTTAGACCTCGACCTTTGAACTTCCATGTTCATGTTTATATCAACCAGTTCTGGCAAGAATCCTGTCAAGTTGGTTTAGTCAGAACCCCACCCTCAAATCTGACCACCCTCAATATCTGATCAAATTTTTCACTCCTACTATCCTCCAGGAGATATCTAGTTATCCTGGTCTGTCTTCAGCAAGAATCCTGTTAGGCTAGTTTGCAAGAATCCGCCTTATTCCTGATGTCTCATACTAATTTTCTACCTTCTGACCTGACTCTGCTCCTTAGTTATAAATCTCCACTTGTTCATGGTGTATAAGGAATTGAGCAAGTTCTATACTGAGGTCTCTTTTTCCTTATTGAAATTGTTCCTAATAAAATGTTTTTTAACTGTTATATTTTAACTACAGTCTAGTTCTGGTTTTCTTTGGTGAAATTAAACTAAAGTGTCCATGTGAAACCAGTTTGTTTCTGTGCTGCTTTTTTAATAAACTGAGCTTTCTAAACATATGCCAAGACAACTATCTGAGTTTTTAAGTCAAATCAAGGCATCAAAATTTTATGTCTTCCAGAAATGGGAAAAGTATGAGGAAAAATCCCTGAATGAGTTGAGTTCTTTTATCTCAACAAAAGAAGTGACTAAAAGAGTTTGGCATAAGTGTGCGTATAATTAGAAAGTAAGAAGAACTTCCACTAAGGACTTGCATTGACAACATAAGCACATATGTTTTTGATTGAACTGACAAGTTAAGATTATTCTTTGGTTCTAATATATTAATTTAAAAAAATATAACTTGTGATTGCAAAAGATAAATATCAAGAAGATGAAATAAGAAAAAAAAAGTTACTCAAAAATTCCCTTTATTCATAAGCCAGAATTCTGGAAATCATTCTTGATTTTCCCTCTCTATCAGATGTCTAGTTAATTACTAACCCCTGAAAATTCTCTTAAATCTCACTTGAATTCCTGAACAGGTTTTTCAATTTTAGTTGAAGGTTTAGTTGAAGGTTCATAGAAATCAAAATCCTTTTTCCTGAAAGCCAGCCATAAAACTTAAAATTATTTTGTGTGAAAACTCGCCATAAAAAAAACAATCTGACCTACCTTGTTTGACTGAAGGTCATAAGACCCCCATTCCAGCGAGGGCCCTGCCCCATACCCAAAAGGAATGAATACATCCTCAGTGAGGCCAATCTAGACAGACATACCTTTCTGGGTTTCCCAACTCAGTCTATTAGCATTAGCTTATACCCTTTTTGTCCAATTGTATTTCCATATGGTTATCTATACTCTATTAAACCAAAGCATAAAGATAGATAATTTCCCCTATATCTTTGGGTTGTCATTCTGAAGGCTCCCATGTATGTACATTAAATGAATTTGTATACTGTTTCTTTTGTTAATCAATCTGCCTCATGTCAGTGATTTTTCAGTAAACTTTTAGGGATCCAAGAACCTTGGTCTCTATATTCCCCATGAAGACTTTCATTTGCTATGGTAGCTTACATTGGAAATACTAGCCAATGGGAGATGATGCAAATATGATTGTATCTGTCAGCAAAACCAGAAATTGCATAAGGAATACAAGGCGTTATTAATTGGGAAGAGAGATTACACTACCATCTTAAGGAACTGAAGTAGCCAATTTCATTTACCATTATAGTTTTAATAGTCTCAATTAACTTTATCTGTAAAATTGAATTGATTCTTTACAAAGAGTTTCTCAAAAAGCACATGAATAGCCCACCTTCACTGCTTTTTAAAGGCATACCACATTCTTGGGATGGGGTCTTGAGAGGGAAGGTATATTTTTATAGTCTTATTGTTAAACTTAACCCATTAAAAATTAAAAAGTTACATACATATTTGTTGTATTCCAATATTAAGTTTCTTATAATTCTATAAGAAAATAGTAGTGACAAAATTTCAGTACCTTTTCCTACATCTACTTAAGTTGAGTGAATAAAAAGTATTTTCATCTTTAACTATACTATTTTAACACATTGATTGCCATGTGAGTTGTATTTAACTCAGGCTAGTCTCGTTTTGAGCCCAGGTCCTTGTGAAGCAAAACCCTATAGTTGGTTCATGAAAATTTCACTTATTTATGTTCTTATTGTTACAATTAATATTGATAATTTAATTCTAAAAACATGGATTTGTGTTGCATATAACTAATGCATAGAAAATAATAAAAATTAACAAATTAGAAAAGATCATTTTGTTTTAATAAAACACCATAGCCCCAGGAAAAAAGGGTTTTTTCTAGTGTGACAGTCAACATGTTAATGATTGCTGTTAATCTCCCCACTATATGTTTTATTTATTTTTTTTCTTGTTGCTATTGCATGTTGGGTGAAATGTAAAATATATCTAACAATTTCAGGTATTTTTTTGCAATAACTCTTCAATAATCCTCAGGTGATGTCCTTTTGCTAGTTACAAGAACAACTATTTAGAGGCTTTTGGAGTTCCAGGATCAAAATAATCATTTATGGCATAGTTCTTAAGAGAATATTTTCTATTACTGAAATATCTTTTTTCTATTTTCTTATCAGAAGTCCTAGTGATATCTGAAAATTAAAGAGACTACCCACACCTAGATTAAAATTTAACTTGCCTTACAATAGTAGATCAATTTTCTAAGTCTCCACCCAATAATTTTTTTGTTATCTTTAATATTATTCATTAGATTTTTTCAGTATTTCATTTGTAACCAAATTAACTTAAACATTGCTATAGCCAAGATTGCTTATGGTGTAAGAGTAGCTAGTTGATACAAAACTGATCTTTTTAATGTCTTTATAGCCTCTCCCTCTTCCTTGAACTCTTCCCTATAATAAAATCACACACGCTTTTTATATTATTATTATTTCACTTGTTATTTAAATTGTAGTTTAGAGTTTGGAAGAATTCTAGCACTACCATTTAATGAGCTTCAACTTGTCCTTTACACTTTGACAGCATTATTGCTTTTAAAACATTGCTTAGCTTCTTATCCTTTATATTAACTATTTATAGTTAATATAATATAGCATAAATAGAGGACAATATAATGGAAGACCAGAATATGTTGATTCAGAATAGGAAGAATTGTTGACCTAATGGCAATTCAGAAGTACATACAGGAAAGCTCTCTGCTCTGTTTGCCTAAAAACCAGAAGATAGATTTCTAAAGACAAAATGTACCCTATCTGCTTCTAGTAGTAGCAAGAACAAAGGTTAATCACCAAAGACAACTTTAGACCATTATGGGCTTAAGGTTGATACCAGAAGAATCAGCATTGACCAGCTTTACTAACGAACCTTTTTTTTTTTTTACCATTTATTTTTTTGCCTACCCACAAGTTGCTGCCCCTAAAGGCTCAAAGTCCTTTTCCTTGTCGTGCTACTTCCCTAAAAATTATGTTAATTGTTGAAGATGCTATATAAACTGGAATTCAAAGCCACTTCTTTGAAAATTACTCATGCTCTGGATGTCCCTCATGTATACACAAAAGATACATGTCAATAAACTTCAGTGTGTTTTTCTATTGTTAATCTGCCTTTTGTTACATGAGTTTGTTCCAAATAATAAGCTATGAAGGTTGAAGAAAAATTAATGTTCTTTCCCTACCATTTGTATCTACTCAGTAACAGAAAGTATATATTGTAGGGGAGGAGAAAACAGCTTCCTTTACCCTCCTAAGGTTCTTTGGCTGAGCTACCCATTAAATTGACATAAAACAGATTAACAGAAGAAAGCCAATTTTATTTATGTATGTATGCATGGAAGTCCCACAGATATATGAGAATCAAAGAAAGGCCAGGTTGAAGTTTATATAGTATCCTGAGCTACAGAAAGGAATAGGGACTTGGGGCTCCGGGACACAGTGAATACAAATTATGGGAGGATAAGGAGAGGAAATGTGTGGGAAATAAAAGTCATCTTTTTATGTAGATAAAAGTCTCTGGTGATGTAGCTCTTTTCTTCATAGATACCTTTACTAAGAAAAATTTTCTTTATAGATGTAAATTTCCTTTATAAAAGAAAAACTCTTCAGCACTCCTCCTGTGTCTGTTGTTTCTCAAAATAACCAGGTTGAATAAATCAATATGCCAAAGAAGTATATTTTGGGGTGGCATATTCAGGTCTCTTACAGTTATATTTTGGAATGGTATGTCTTGAGCCCCAATAATATTATATAGGTACATAAATTTATATATATATGAATAAAACATAATCATTAATTGGTATATTGAGGAACATTTCTAAATCATTTTTACAAATTTTTTCCTGGATTACAAATTTGCAATTGTATTGCTTTAAAGTCCTAATTCAGAGATATTTAATTTTAATAGTACTCCATAAGTGTTAACAGAAACCAGATATTTTGACTTTTTGCATGAAAGTAGTTCTTCAATATTTAACAAATTCAGTATCTAAAAGTATCAAAACTTCCTAAAAGCATTATACATAACTCAAAATAGACACATGGAAAATAGGCTATATAATATATATTGAAGTTAATTTGTCAAATTTTATTTATTTATTTTTTGAGACACGGTCTTGCTGTGTCACCCAGGCTTGAGTGCAGTGTTGCAATCATAGCTCATTGCAGCCTTGAATTCCTGGGCTCAAGCAAGCTTCCTGCTTCAGCCTTTCTAGTAGCTGGGACTGTGGGTGTATCATCATATCCAGCTAATTTTTTTCTTTTTAATTTTTTGTAGAGATGGAGTCTCACTCTTGCTCAGGCTGGTCACAAACTCCCGACCTCAAATAATTCTCCTGCTTTGGCCTCCCAAAGTGCTAGGATTACAAGTGTGAGCCATCATACCTGGCCCTGAAGTTAACTTCTTAAATTTTAAATAATTTTTAGATATGCAACAGCATATCAAAGGTGATAGTAAACTTCAGTTTTGCAAATGCATTGTCATATTCTGAAATTAAATCATTTGCTATACATATTCAAGTGGATGAAGTTCTGTAGTGGGAACTTTACCTTTATTACAGTGGATAAGATGATTTCAAATACAAATATGGTGAGTAGTTTCAAGAATAAAACAGATGATATTATTAAAATCTGCTTATATGAAGGTTGTGCTGTCTGTTACAATCAGCACAAACATATTCATACTCCAAACACCATTTTCTTTTTATAATCCCAGATCTTTGGCCTGGTACCAAACACCATTTTTTAACAGTACTTTGGATTTATTTGGGAGGTGGTTACTGTCAATAATAACAGAAGGAAGCAGAACTGTAACACTTAAACTAATGGGCAGCTCATCTGAAATCTCTACTTAGGATTACAAAAGGCTACAAAACAAAATGCCAAGCAGGCTCCATTCCTTATTGGAGCTCATGGTCCTCTTCCAAGCTCATGTGTTTATTGACAGAATTCAGTTCCTTATGGTTGTAGGAGTGAGGTGCTCATTTGCTTGCTGGTAGTCAGCAAGCTCTTTCAATTCCTATGATGCCACTCACTGTGCCCTCTCATAATCCCACCTTAGTGTTGGTGATCTCTGAGAATAGGTTCCTGAGCCTGAGCCCTGGTCCAGTAATTAATTGCTAGCTGTGTGACCGTGGGCAAGTTATTTAGCTTTTTTGTGACTCAAATTTTCTATAAAACAATATTAATAATAGTAAAAGCTGAGTATCCCTTATCCAAAATGCTTGGGAATGAAAAAGTGGGCAAAAGACACGAACAGACATTTTTCAAAAGAAGAGAAATAAATGGCCTACTAACGTATATGAAAATATGTTCAACATCACTAATAATCAGGGAAATGCAAAATAAACCCTCATGAGATACTATCTTACCGCTGTCAGAGTGATCATTTTTAAAAAGAAAAAGAAAATAGATGCCATGAAAACAGAACACTTATACACTATTGGTGGGAATGAAAATTAGTGCAACCTCTATGGAAAACAGTATGGAGATTGCTCAAAGAACTAAAAGTAGATCTACCATTTGATCCAGCAATCCCACTATTGGGTATCTACCCAAAGGAAGCTAAGTCATTTTATAAAACAGTATCATATGTTTATCATAGCACAATTCATAGTTGAAAAGATATGTAACCAGCTTAAGTGCCCATCAACTGATGAGTGAATAAAGAAAATATGGTGTATATGTACATACCATGGAATACCACTTAGCAGTAAATAAGAAGGAAATAATGTTTTTTTTCAGCAACTTGGATGAAATTGGAGGCCATTATCCTAAGTGAAGTAACTGGGAACAAAAAACCAAATGTACATGTTCTTACTTATAAGTGGAAGTTAAGCAATGGGTATGCATGGTCTACAGAGTGACATAATGGACATTGCAGACTCAGAAGAGGGAGGGTGGGATGGAAATGCAGGATGAAAAATTATGTGTTGGGTACAATATATACTATTCAGGTGATGGATACACTAAAAAACAGACTTTATCACTGTACAATCAATCCATGGAACAAAAAAGAAAAAATGTACCCACTAAATCTATTAAAATAAAATAAGAAGTATTTCTATATGAATAAATAAATGAATAGATGGTCTCAACAGTTTGTCTTTCATTAAATCATTTTTCTCCAACTTGATTAAATCTACCACGTTTAAACAGAGATAGCCTTTGAATAAAGTTCAGACTCTCTTACTTCATGAAATTCCCTGTGATAATAGTGGTCTTGTACCTACAAGAATAAACCACCCCCTTCCCCTAAGAAAAGATGCTGGAAAGAACAGACAAGCAACAATAAAGAAACTAGAAAGAAAATAAAATCTTAGTGCTTTAAACTTTTATCTTATCATATGGTATTTTACCTTTAACTATCAGACCCTGTGAGCCACCATAACCCACTCCCAATCCCAACCTCACCAATACTTCAACCAGTATATGTCAAATTAACCTATTTTAAGTACAATGACCTATTTACAATTATCCAGTTACTGTTTTTTTCCTTATTTTTTTGGCTTTGTGACTTATCTTCCCTCCTTAGTGAAATATAAGCTTCATCAGAACACAAACTTTTAGATTTTTTATTAAAGACTTAGAAAAGTTCCCAGAATACTGGAGACAATATGGTGAATAAATTAAGAAATAAGAAAATGAATGATAATGATAAATAAACATAGCCCCCACAATATCTAAGTATCTCATACATACCAGGGATCAATGAATATTAAGTAATTTTTGAGAAAGCTTTTATAACTATTCTTGCTGTTGGAGCACTGCAAATTCATTTGCATTTCAATGTAGGTTTTCTACAGAATCAATAATATTGTTTGCATTGTAAATATGGAACTAGACTTTTAGGAAAATCACAACAATATTTCATTATTTCTAGATGTGAAATATGTAGGAGCAAAGAATCTATGAAATAATTGTCCATTGCTCATAGAATAAAGTCTTACTTTTGAATTAGTAAAAATGCTATTCTAATGAAAACATACCAGGTCTTCTTAATGTCTCCCAATTCAAATTCATCTTCAGAGACTTTCATCATCAATTTACCAGATTACAGCTGTAGAAGAAACTATGTCTCAAAACAATAAATAGAAAAGAGACCTGTGGCATTGGTTTTAAATTAAGGGTCTTCTAGTTTCTTTTTCCACTTATTTTTCTATATATGAGAATATGAAAGTATGATTAAAAAATTTCAAACAAGAAAAAAGTCTACACAATGAAAAGTACTTTTCTCCTACCTCAGACTATGTTCCGGTTTGAGCGAGGTAATAGCTATCAAAAAGTCTTACAATTCTTTTTTTTTCAAATATGTACAAATACGTACTTACTTACATATACATATAATTTCTTACAGATATAAAAGTAGATTTAACACATTTCTGTTCTATATTTTTATGCTTACAATATATTGATCTATTTAGCAGTATATTCTGGAGATCTAGCTAACTGTACATGATTCTACTGTATAGCCGCAGGCTCTATTAGTGACCATTTTGGGTGTGTTCAGCTTTTGTTACACTAGCAAAGTTAGTAATATAATGAACATGTGTATGTATACATCTGTGAAAATTGTAGAATAGATGTCAGTGAAATTTTCATAAATATTGAAAAACTTCCAGCACATTTGTTATACCAAAGTATATTTGCCAATAATGTATGAAAAAGCCTGTTTTCCTACAACCTCTCCAACACTGTAAGTGATTAAAAAATGGTTTATTCTAACAAGCTCAGAAGTAGACAATGCCATTTCATTTTCTTAATTTGTACAACTTTTAAAATGAAATAACTCAGTATGGATGACTTTGAAAATCTTTTGATTCACTTACAAGTCATTAGTATTTATTCCTCTTTATATTGAGGTCCATTTCCTTCCTCCCTCCCTCCCTCCCTCCCTCCCTCCCTCCCTCCCTCCCTCCCTCCCTCCCTCCCTCCCTCCTCCCTCCCTCCTCCTTCCTTCCTTCCTTCCTTCCTTCCTTCCTTCCTTCCTTCCTTCCTTCCTTCCTTCCTTCCTTTTCCTTTGTTCTTTTTTTCATGCCATCTTTCCTTTTCAGGGGTTTGCTGTTTATCATATTGATTTGTAAGAATTATTTTAGCAAATTAGTCCTTTGACGTAAGTAATCCAAAATTCTTCTCTTTTACTCTTTTGTTTGTTTAATGGTTTTTTGTTTGTATATTTTTTGTCATACAGAAAACTTTACTTTTAATGTAATAGAATTTGTCATCTTTACATATTTTTGACAGGTATTAAATAATGTGGCAAAATAATACCAAAACAGGTTGATTTTTTTTCTCTTTTCTCACTGTCATGGCTAAGCCCTTATTTCTAGTCAGTCAGAGGCATCCACAATGCAGTTAAATAGAGTATTTGAGTATGAATGCACAGAGAAAGAAAAATGAATATTCAGGGTCCTCACCCCAGACCCCAAAATGGGCTCTTCAGAATTACAGGGGAAGGAGCAAAAGGAAAATAGAGGTAGAACTTGTGTCACTACTTACAATTTCAACTCAAGCTGTACAAAAGCAAATTATGTAACCAAAATGTATGTGCCCCTGTAAAATTCTGAAATTAAAAAAAGAGAAGGAAATTGGATAGAAAATGAAGAAAAGTACAGACACCACCTCCCTCTAACATGGTCTTAAGGAAACCAGATGAGGGTTACCTGGCATGGGACAGGTGGAGGTAGAGGATGGAGCCTGGACCTGGAGAACATTGGGGCTAGAAATAAGAGGGTTCCTCTGAATTCTGACATATACAGGGGTACAGGGATTGACACTACCCCCAGTCATTGTCAGGGAGCTATGTGGAATAAGATCAAGGCCCATTAGCAGGAGTGTGCAAGTGCCCTTGGCTTCAGTAACACCAGCCTTACAGAAGGGAATGGAAGTTTCCTCATTAGAAATCGAGATAAAGCCAAAGGCTGAAAATGAGACCTCTCTGCTGCATGGTTCCATACCTCTACTAGCAGGAGTGAAAGGGGAGCCCCAGAACTCTGTCTGGCCCTTGGCAAAATCCTAATTCTCTCCCACTTTCTTACCCACAGGCACCCATAGCCAAACACTGGGCAAAATCAGGATTCATCTCACTATGTCATTTGTCCTTGACCACATCAGTCACAGCTAGAATCCTAGAATTCTGTCATCTTTTGGCCTCTAGATCCTAAGCCCATATTGATCTTCTGCACATATTATGACCCCTATCCTACCACGTCTTATCTCTGGACCCATTTCCCTAGGCCCTCTGGAACTCGAGCCATCAGCAAATTCACTTTTCCTCAACTTCTTTTGCAAACATCCCCTAAATCTTCTTGTTTTAAATGAAACCTGACATTCCCTGATGACCCAACCTCCCTGGTGACCCTCTCAAGTTGGAGCTGTTTTCTTTCATATACCACTGGGCATGGAAACAGGGTAGTTTACTCCTTCTTGCTGCCTCTAGGTCATCACACCTCTCTCCTCCTCCTTCCTTGACCCTTGACTTTGAATCTCATGTCATTATACTTGTATTCACTATCCATGTTTACTGTAGCCATCTAACATCTTCTTCTGTTCATTATCCTCATTTATAAATTATTTTAGTTCCTTTTCTAAAAACTATTTCTGTAATAGTTTCAATAAGCAGAACTCTGGCCCCTAAGAAGATTCCACATCCTTATCCCTGGTCCTGTGAATGTGTAACATTACATGCCAAAAATACTTTGCGAATGTAATTAAGGTTAGTGATGAATCAACTTTAAGATTAAGACAAGGAAATTATCATGGTCTTATTTTATAAGCAGGTCCAATAAAATAACATGAGCTCTTAAAAGCAGAAAGGGAGGCAAAAGGGGAATCCAGAGAGACCCAGATATGAGAAGATTTAACAACTCTTGTTGGCTTTGAAGATGACAAGGTCTATATGCCAGGACCAGAGAGGAGCATCTAAGAGCCAGGAACAGCCCTTCACTGAAGCCAGCAAAGAGACAGGTGCTTCATCCCACAGCTGCATGCAACCTAATCCTGCCAACAAGATGAATGAATTTGGAAGTGGATTGTTCCTTAGAGCCACCAGAAAAAACCCAGCCCAGCCAACACCTTGATTTAAGTTTCATGAGATTTTGAACAAAATATTTGGCCATGCCATTCCAGACTTCTGACAAAACTATGAGATAATGAATGGGTGTTCATTTCAACCACCAGGTTCTTGATTATTTGTTATGCAATAATATAAAATGAATACATAGTTTCTGACAATTTCAACACGCACATAAATGATCCTTCTAGTTTTTGACAGTCCTTAACCATCTCTTCCCCTATTATCTGGATGTCTACTTCTCTTTAGGCACTTACACTCATGGTCATACACTAGACATTGTCATTACTAATTATCTTTACAAAACCAATTTAATACTTTCACTCTGTAAATGTGACCTCCTATTTTTCCAGCTTACTCCCTCTAACACCTTGACTAAAGAATCCTTTGACTACATGTAGCCAGCACTCCCTCCCCCCAAATTTGGCAGTCCCATAAAACACTTCTGTTATATAAAATATTCAGTGCTGCTAATGTTTTTTGATTTGTTTATTCTGAATTCAGAGAACACTACCATGGATGAAAATATTTCCATTTCTAATTAAATTTCATACCGTCTGTCCTTAAACAACCAAACTTCCTCTTCTAGCCCCATTTCAGCTTCATTATCTAAGTAAGTAGCAATTCCATCTTTCCAGTTTCTCAAACAAATATTTTTAGTCATGATTGCCTTCTTTTCTCATACTCTGCATTAAAGTCATCAACACATCTACCTGATTCTAAATTGAAAATATATCCAGAATTAGACTGTGTCCCCTTCCTTCTGCTGCTGCAACTCTTACTCAAGATATTATCTCTTGTCTAGACTTTTGCAAAACCTTCAGTGTGGTGTCTGTACCTCCATCGTTGTCCACTTCTAGTTATTCTTGATACAGCAGACAGGGTGAAGCCACTCAAATATTAGTCAAATTATATCACTTCTTTGTCCAAGCCACTCAAATGGTTTCCCATACCAGAGAGTGTAGAAACCAAACTTTTTAAAGGGCTAATTAGGTTCCGGTGATCTATAAATCCCCCTTCTACCACTATTTTCATTCTTCTCTCCTCTCTTAATCTTCTCCCTTTTTTCACTCCACTCTAAGCTCAAGGCTGTATTTGCTGCCTCTCAGATATGCCAAGCACAGTCTTGTCTTAGAACTCAGGGCTATTGCTTACACTTTTCTTTTTCTGCTTGGACTGTGCTTCTCCTCAGATGCCTACAAGGCTTCAACTTTCACCTGCTTCATATTGTAACCAAATGATACTGCATAACTATATGAAATGTGGCAACATTTTAATATTGAGTAAAACTAGTCTCATTATCCTTCTCCTTTTATGTAATTATGCATATTTAGTTTTGCATATGTACTTTAAAATCTGTTTTTCTTTCACAAGTATCACATTGAGATTAATTGATACATTTAAAAAATGATGTCCTTAAATAAAAGACTAATTTCCATGTATTTAAGTATTTTATTGTCCTTTGGTAAAGTTTTAAACTTTTATTCATATAGGTTTGCTTGATGCTTTGTTCACAGTTTATTTCTATGTACTTTATTTTCATAGTTGCTTTTGTAAACAGGTTTATTTCTCCCATGGTGTAATTTAGCTAATAATAGTTTATATGTAGGAAAACTTTTACTTTTAGTTCTATATACCACTATCCTATGGATTTTTTTATTTCAGTTACATATTTTAGGATTTCAAGGTAAAAAATTATATAATCCACCATTAATTAATAGTATGATATTTCATGTTTTCATCATGTTTTCATCATAATTAAATGTATGATATTTCAAGTTTGTACCTCTCATTTTTTTCTCCTAACTTTACTGACTAGTACTTCAGAGCAATGTTAAAGAAAGTAGTAGCAATCCTCCTGTCTAGTTATTGATTATAGTGGGAATACCTCTTGCGTTTCACAAGTAATTTGTAGCTTTGCTTGAGAACACAATTAATGTTAAGGATGTGTATATACTATCCCTATTTGATCAAGAGGTCTATTACTACTATTAGACATTGATATAAAGTTGTAGGAAGTGATACTTCAACATCTATGAGAGGAACACACATTTTATTCTACTTGAGCTATTATTACAATATGTTGAATTATATGAAGCTTCTTATATGAACCCACCTGTACATTTATAGAATAAGTTTAACTGAAATATACCCTGTTTGATATAAACTACATATTGGTTGGCTGTATTTTAGATCCAATAATAGGTTGTCTTTTACTAGATCATTCGGGACTCAGTTATATTTATTTTTTCATTTTTCTTTTAATGACTTTATAATATTTCATTAAATTTTTCATCCCTTAGATGCCTCTTAAGGGACACGGAGGCATCTAGAATTAGTTCCAGTTCTAAGTCATGTACAACTGAGAAACATGCAAGATAAGGAGAATCAAAAAAAGACTGAGGTTATAGCAGAGCTGAAAGAAGGGTCTGAGAAATAAACAAGGTGACAAAGCCCACTTCTCCAGTGTCCTGCTGATAAAAATTAAAGGCTGCCTTTTGGAGCCATTATGTAGTATAGGGAATGCTCCTTATAGTGAACCAGCTTCCGATACAGACAAACAAACACTAAGTGAAGAATCAGGATCTATCCATATGAAATATCTCAAAGCCAAATTTCAAACTTCCAATTTTTGTGAAAAGTAGCATCTTATATTCATTAGAATTAAGGTTATCTAAAAGTTATAGAAAATCAAAAACAAGTTGTGGCTTAAACAATATAGAACTTCACTTACTTCTTATGTAACAAGAACAGTTCTGTCTTGGTTTAGAATTCCACAATTGTCCAGGACCAACAGCTTCTTCTACCTAATTCCATTAACCTCAACAGCTTCCACTTCATGACACAAGCTAGCCATTTCATAATAAGCAAATATGTCTCTCTCCTGGGTTTAAAAAATAGAGAATAGGAAAACATGATTCTTTCCTTTAACTATACCTTTCAAAAGTTGCCAATTACCCTTAATCTCATGTTTTATGAACACTTGATCCTGCTTAACTTAAAGGGAGCCCGAGTAATTTAGTTTTTATTTAGGGCAGTCTACCTAACACTGGAGAATGCTATTAATATTACTACAGAATAAATGGATACTGGATATTGGTAGATAATCACATAGTTGATTGACAATAACAAAAGAAATATCTCTAGAGATAATGAGGCTATGTCTAAAAATGTTGTGGCTAAATATTCTACCAGTCACTTAGGTTTACTGATTTGTTTTATTGCTCAGATAATTAAATCAGAACCATCCAATTGGATTGGGCATATACAAAATATTTTAATACTTCAATTGGCACCTACCAAAAACCCAGAGGTAGTGAAGTAAAGAGAAACAATACTAAGATTAGCTCTTAGTCTAGGTTCTAAAACAGCTTTCTTGCTTATAAATATATTTTCATTCTAAGCACATGAAATTTAAAAAACAAAGTTGCCCAATGAATCCTGGCCTCCTATAGAATAAAGTAAAGGGATGATGCTTTATAACTGACATTTATTTTGGAGATAGCAATATCAGTTTAATTAGATTTTCTTCATGTAAGAATGAGTGAAATATAAAGCAACAAATATATTTTTTTCAGACAAACATAACACATCTGAACTTTTTTTTCAACATTCAAAAGTTGCAATTCAGGAAAAATCCCCTTGCATAGACATAATAAGTACAATTTCTTCCTTTGAAAGGAAAATTATAAATAAGACTGGAAACAACATTTAATTAAAATCAGAGATCGTCTGCAATAAAATTTTCAAGAAGAAGAAAACATGCAATTCAGATACACATTTTAGAAAACAGCTGTAGAAATAGGCTTCAGCAATGAAGTTTCTTGACTGAAGAATATGCATATTAAAAGACCAAAATGAAATAAGAAGGTGGCTAGGAAAAGGAAACTAAAGAGTTGGAGTCGATAGTATTTCCAAGCTTACCTCATCTAACTATCATTCTTTGATACTGAAATTGTTTTGACCTGTATTTAAGATGCTGTGTATTTTGAACATTGACACTGTGAAGAATGTTTACGGAACTGTGGATGCCTATATTTTTCAACTCTATAATCACAGCAGCTTCTAGAGTGAGTATTTTACAACTAATGCCATAAAAAGATAGGGAGTCAAAATTGCTTGTACATGTTAATAGGTAATTAAAGGGCAATGAAACAAAATACATTTTATTCTAGAATAATGTTGATAATAAAACTTGAACAAGATCAAATTATAAAACTGAGATCAAAATGAATTGATATAGGAAATTTATTTTGTGTAGAAACTTATTTCTAGGGATAAAAAGCTGAATAGCTGTAATTCTTTTTTTTTTTTTTTGAAGTAATAAGGTTTCTTTTTGAAAAAAAGATTTATTTTTCAATAGACATATGTAAGCATTTATTTGTTGGCAGACCTAAGGCCCTAAAACTACCTTCACTTTACGGGTCTCTAAAAAAAAAAACAAACCTATTTTTGCATGGCTTAAATCCTAAAAATTGATTAAAACTGAATTTACTCTGAATAAGACATGTTTGCAAACAACAGATAATAAAATCTTACATTTCTTAGATAATAAAGAATCACTGCTCAGTAGTTTAAATAAGCCATAAGGAATTATATTTAAATTTTGCTTAATTATTAGAAAAGATAATGTACTAATATTTTCTCACATCATACAATTATTGTCCAATTTTGATGATTTTAGTGTTATAATGATTACTTTAGAACCTTGACATTCAAGGATTTAATATTTGTAATTTCAGCAATTCCTAAGGGATCCAGTGATCCCTTAGTATCCATGACCTACAGCAATTTAAAATTTTGCCGAAGTATCCATTTATATGTGCTAATTGTGAGCAGAAATGGTCCTGGAGCTAAAAAAATCCTCTGTAAAAATTATAAATGAGGATCATTTATATCTTTTCAGAATCACCCAATTTTGTCTTTTTGTTTAATCTTACTTAAGTTCTAACCTTAAGGGACCATATACCTTGTCAATGAGCTTAATGATATTACTTTAATTAACCAATTGATCTATGTAACTATATTGTCTACACTGAAATTTAATTATCCCTTTCTGATTCATGACATAAGTAAATAATTTTATTTGTGTGACCAGCAAATTGTAAATTTTATGTACATGATAATTTTAATATTTCTATATCAAGCCATACCTAATTCAACAAATTCCATAACTGAAATATTCCAAATATTGTGTTTCCCTTAAAAGTTTGAGCCAAAAATAAATCTACATTTATTTTCATATTTTACATAAACTACATATGTGATTTAAATTGTAGAAATGTACCACTGTGTAAATTAAGTGATAAAATACTGCATTTAACTAGAAAAATAAGACTAAGCATGAGATTTTACATACCCAAGAAACTAAGAGGTCTCTGAATTCAATAAAATTCAGTGCTCCTGAAATCAGACTGCCTGTATATGAAGATTAAATCAGATAATATCTAGCAGAATACTTGGCACATGCTAAGGAATTGATGGGTTTTAGCTTTGCTGATGCTAACCCTCTGTCTAGGGGGTTAACTTGTAAGAAACGGTTAGTTAGATTGTGGGCAAACCTGATCAATATCCCAGACTCTATATTTTAACATAATTTTGTATTTTTTTCTTTTAGTTGATAATCACATTCAATCAACTAACAGGCATTGATTTTCTTCTTTCTATAGATGAAGCAATTAATTAAATTATTCTTTATATATAGAGAGAGATAACCAGAGGAAAGAAATAGAAAGCTAAATTGGAGAGAGATTAAAGCAGAGAGAAAAAAAAGAAAAAAAAAGAGAAAAAAAATAAAGCAGAGAGAGACTGATAAAATAATAGATAGATGGATAGATAGAAGGATGATAGGTAGAGATGATAGAGATATATGATATAATGTGTGTTAAGATTCTAGTTAAGATATGATTGTGAATTTTCTGGGGAAAAAGAGCTTGAAAATAAAGACTATGTTAACTTAATAAAAATAATATTAATATATTTAAAATTTGCCCCAAACGTGAATGCTTAATATGGAAACATGTCCTTCATATGTAGGAGAACATACATTTGAGAAGCCAATTTCAATTTCTAATTTATACAGCATTACAATATGATATTAGTTGCCTAATTATATTGTTCTGCCCTTAGAGATTTAAATATCTATGATTCAATAAAGTATTCCTTCAGCTATAGAAAATGAAATTCATTGTGGGAGAGCTCTGTCCCCCTCTCTCATTCCCTTTCTCCCTCTTTCCTTCACTTATCTACTTCTGTACAACTTAGCATTAGCCTAACAGCATCTAAGAAAATATATGAACTAGTGTTTACTCAGGAATGTGACACTGCCTCAACTCTTCCCAGAACTCTGGACTTTCTGAAAAGATTATAAATAGTATCATTTTTTAATTTTAAAAATAGAATTGAAGATAAATGTTCCAGAAGAATGAAAACATTTAAAATGTACTATAAAATGTAACTTTGACTGAATTAGAGTAATTCTGTGCATAAGAAAAAAACAAATAAAAAAATCACTCCTTCAGAATCTGAAAGATGGCAAATATTTTAAAATATTTTAGAAAGTCTTTGTTTTCCTAACAGCCCAATTTTCTCCCTTTATAATTTCATTATAAATGGGGGAAAGTCTGAATGATAAAACAAAACACGTTGCTTCAAAGTCTATTCCTGGATAGTGTGTTCACAGTTCTGTAATAGCACTTACTGTATTTGATAATTTATCTATGTACCTTTCAGTCAATCTCCCTCATCATTAGGTTGTTGGGTTCGAAAAGATAGTGACCAAACTTTATTTATTCATTTCTCTGACTTTCATGCCTGGCGTTCTGTCTCTTAAATAATAGGCACTCAATATATTTTTAATAAATGTATGAAGAGGATGATTATTAAGGCATATGAGTAGACTTCACCTATCTTTGATCAGGAAGATACCAATAATTATAAAACAATTATATTATTTAATTGAGAAAGATACAGAAGTCAGTATGCTTTGACTGACAATACCTTATATTTAATGTCAGAATTAATCTATACAAAATAGTTTTACAAAATGATCAGCTTACTTTCAAGTAATGAAAATCAAGGACATCCATGAGATGTGGACCCATAGTTTCATTGTATATGAAAATGTCAGCCCCAGAAAGCACACTTTTTGCTAGGAGACCTACCAGACTAGGAAAAATAATTCTCTTGACATTCATTCACATATTTATTTTTATAATTTTTTATTGAGCACTAGAGTGGCAAATACATATATAAATATATGTGTGTATATATAGTGTCCAAAAATTCTTCAAAATGAATTTTACCATCAACAAAATGAAACAGGAAATGAACATCCGCAAAAAATAGAACTAAAAGCATATATGCACACAGGATGCAGTGAAGACACAGTGGAAAGAATCATCAGTTTTACCTGGGTTTGAATAAAGGGGTTGGGTAATGTTGTCTTTAAATTACTGGGATTAACTTTTGGTAATACAAGCTCAAGAAAATTTTGAATGCATGGAGCATCTGTTCCATCAGAATAATTAAGTTTCAAGTAGAAATGGCCAAAGTGAAAGTGGGTTTTGCCCATTAAGAAAACAAAGTATCTCTCTAGAATGAATCTGAAGGCAGGAAGAGGAACCTGGTCCTGTAGACTAAATTCTGAACATTGTTTTGTTCTTCCTGGGCCTCTGAACATATTTTCTATTTCATAAACAAATAAATCCTAAGAACACCACCTGCTATAAAATTCTGGAGCCAGAACTGAAATATGTAGGGATGAACTTTCTAGAATAATTTATTTTGCTAAATATCCTGTAGTGGCATGTTAGAGCTACTTGATTGTTAAAAATTTATGAGTATTTGCCAAATTGAATAAAACTCAAAATTCATTAATTCCTAGTATACATTGTTATCACCTATGTTTTTGAGTCTGTTTCTACTATTGTATGTGTATGGTGAAAATGCTACATAAAGTTGCTACTATACATCTTTTTCCAACTCCACATGCAGTGGCCACATTGTTAGTTTGAAATCAGTCATTGAGAGAATAGTAGCACCAAGGATATCATCAAATGCTACAAATTTGGCCTTGATTTGTAGTTCATTTGATAGACAGATAAATAATGGATAAAGTGTTTATAATGTAGATTAAACTTAAAAGTAGGTATGCCTGTAGTCATTATATTAAGAATAGCACAAAAATCTGAAGAAATATCCTTCTACTATTTCAACTATTACCGAATTCAGCAAAGAAGTTGCTCCCACTGAAGAACTAATGAAGTTCTGACATATATTTTCATTGTTTTACTTTTTTCTTGTCAATGTAAATGAAAATATCAAAAAATATTCATGTAAACATTGTACTCATTTGTCATTAATAATAGTGGTTTAGTTATGGATACAAGAGTTCAGCAAAAGTCCATGAAAATATTCTGAAAATATCTATTGGTTATATGGAATTTATATCAAAGAATATTACAAATTCATTACATGTAAATTGTGAGCTATAGAGCTTTATATCAGTAAAATGTTTTATAACTATATATATATTCGGTGTATATTCTTAAGTTACAAAAATTTCTGAAATAATAAATTTAACTCTAAAACTATTGGTATGTAGGCTTTGTAGTGGAGACTGAGCTCTGACATCTATTCTTTGCTCCAAATTTCTGCCTAAGAGACCTGGAGAGTGTCACATTAACAGATCATCAATTTTGCTTAACAGGTAACTCTAACCCAATTGTGTCTTGCTCTTGCAACCACACTGGCGTAGCATCACATGACGATTAACAGATTTCTTATCTGATGTATCCATAATAATTAAAAATTTAAAAAATTAATTTTTTTTCTACTGACTCCAAGTTTTTAGACAAGAAAGTTTTACTTGCTCCTTTAACCAATTATAAATTAAAGAATCTCTAAATCCATCTATGCCTGTAAGCTCCAGCTTCAATATATCCTGGCTTTGGGAACCAAAACAATGTACAACCTGCATGCATTGATTTATGACTCTGCTTATAACTTTTGCTTCCCTGAAATGTATAAAACAAAGTTTCAACCTGATCACCTTGGGATCACTTTCTCAGGACTTGAGTTTGTGTTACCCTAGACCACAGTCGCTCATACTCATTGAAAACAAACCTCTTTAAAACATTTTTTTGAGTTTGGTTTTTCCATTGACCAATACAGTTAGTTGAACTTGATGAAATTGTTTATTGTAAAATTAGTTCTATAAACCTTACCCAAGTTACTACTTCCAATCCTGATCCTGTCGCCTTTTTATTTATTCACTTATTTTTTGTAGCACTTCTGACAATTGTTATTGGTATGTATAATTTTTTATTTACTGTATGTCTTCCAATATGCAAACATGTAAGCTATTGGAGGGTAGGTCTGTGTCCATCTGTTCCCTGCTAAATACCCCTTGTCTATCACAACAGCTAAAACTATTGGGGGTATTAACACCAGGGTTCATTGAAATTTTCTATTAAATATTTGCATTAGGAACAAATAAGTGAATGAGTAAAAGAATGAATCCTCCATAAAGACTTTATTTTATTGTTATTTGAGCCATTAGCACTAATGATAGCTTAGAAAACCAGTTTAGATTTCTCAATAATATACTAGAGAACAATAAATAACATTTTTCACTGATAGCTCCTTCACAGGATTTATTTTTTTAATATTATTATTTTTTATTTGAAAATATTAAGGGCCTACAAATGTTTTTATTACATGAATATACTGTGTAAGGCTTAAGATGGGGCTTTTAGTGTGCCTATTACCAAAATAATGTTCATTATACCCAGTAGGTAAGTTTTTATACCTCTCTCCCTCCCTCTCTCCCTCTCCTTTCTTGTTTTCCAATGTCCTTTATATCTCTTTGTGCCCATGTGTGCCCATCGTTTAGCTCCTAATTATTAGAGATTACATATAGTATTTGTTTTCCATTCTTAAGATAGGTTACTTAGGATAATTGTCTCCAGTTCCATCCAGGTTTTTGCAAAAGACATTATTTCATTCCTTTTTATAGTTGAGTAGTACTCCATGGTATATATAACACATTTTTTATGCACTCATGAATTTATGGGCATTTAGGCTGATTTCACACCTTTGTAATTGTGAATTGTGCTGTGATAAACATTTGAGTGTGGGTGTCTTTTTGATAAAATGATTTCTTTTACTTGGGTATATACCCAGCAGTAGGATTGCTGGATAGAATGGTAAGTTTACATTTATTTCTTTAAGGAATCTCCATCTGTTGTCCATAGAGGCTGCACTGACTTGCAATCCCACCAACAGGGTATAAGCATTCCTATTTCTCTGCATCCATGCCAGAATCTATTGTTTGGGGGCTGTTTAATAACAGCCATTCTGAGAGTGGTAAGGTGGTATCTCATTCTGGTTTTAATTTGTATTTCCCTGATGATTAGTGATGTTGAGCATTTTTTCATATATTTGGTGACCATTGATTTGTCTATCTTCTTTTGAAAAATTTCTGTTCATGTCTTTTGCCCACTTTTTAATGGGGCTGTTTGTTTTATCTTGCTTATTTGTTTGAGTTCTTTGTAGATTCTGAATATTAATCTGTTATCAGATGTGTAATTTGTGAATATTTTCTCCCATTCTGTAGGTTGTCTATTAACTATGTTGATTATTTCCTTTACTGTGCAGAAGCTTTTTAATTTAATTGTGCCTTTATTTAATTTTATTCTTGTTGTATTTGCCTTTGGGGTCTTAGTCACAAATTCTTTTCCTAAGCTGATGTCTAGAGGAATTTTCTTACATTTTCTTTTAGGATTTTTATGGTTTCATGCTTTACCTTTAACTCTTTTATCAATCTTGAATTAATTTTTATATATGGCATGAGACAGGGGTCCTGTTTCATTTTTCTGCATGTGACTATCTAATATTCCCAGCTCCATTTATTGAATAGGGCTTCCTATCCCCAGTGTAGGTTGTTGTCTCCTTTGTTGAAGATCAGTTGATTGTAGGTAGATGGTTTTATTTCAGTTTCTCAATTCTGTTCAATTTGTCTATGTCTCCACCTTTATACCAGTTCAATGCTGTTTTGGTTACTATTGCCTTATAGTATAATTTGAAGTCTTCTAATGTGATGCATCTAGATTTATTCTTTTTGCTTAAGATTGCTTGGCTATTCAGTCTCATTTTTGGTTCTGAATTAATCTTAAAATTATTTTTTCCCAGATCTCTGAAATATTACATTTGTATTTTGTGGAGATTGCATGAAATCTAAAGTCATTTGGGCAGCTTGGACATTTTAACAACGTTGATTCTACCAATCCATGAGCATGGGATATTTTTCCATTTGTTTATGTCATCTGTGATTTCATTCATCATTGTTTGGTACTTCTCCTTGTAAAGATCTTTCATCTCCTTGGTTAAGTATATTTCTAAGCATTTTCTTTTCTTTGCAGCTATTATAAATGGTATAGAGTCTTTGACTCTTAGCTTGACTGTTGTTAGAATCTTGAAATACTATTGATTTTTATACAATGAAATTTAACCTGAGATTTTGCTGAATTTATTCATTAATTCTCGGAGACTTTAGGGTTTTCTAGATATGAGATCATATCATCAGCAAGTAGAGATAATTTGACCTCTTCTTTTTAGATTTGGATGTCCCTTATTTCTTTATTTTATCCAATTGCTCTGCCTAGGAGTTCCAGTGCTATGCTGAATAGAAGTAATAACAGTGGGCACACTTCCCTAGTTCTTAGAGGGAATGCTTTCAACATTTCCCCATTCAGTATGATGCTGGCTGTGTGATACATAGCTTTTATAGTTTTGAGGTATAGTCCTTCTATGCCTAGGTTGATTAGTGTTTCTTTTTTTCCAGGAACAAAATAAACCATACTTTATTTTTTTGTTTATTTTATTTTTTATTTATTTTTTTCATTTCAGCATATTACTGCTGTACAAATGTTTAGGTTACATATATTTCCCTTGCCCCACATGAGTTAGAGCTTCAAGCATGTCCATCCCCCAAACGATGCACACTACATTTATTATGTGTGTATATAACCATCCCCTCTTCCCCCTCCCATCTGCCTGACATGTGATGAATGTTCTTATTATATGTGCACTTCAGTGTTGATCAGTTAATACTAATTTGATGATGAGTACATGTGGTGCTTGTTTTTCCATTCTTGGGATACTTCACTTAGTAGAATGGGTTCTAACTCTATCCAGGATGATACAAGAGGTGCTAGATCACCATTGTTTTTTGTGGCTGATTAGAACTCCATGGTATACATATACCACATTTTCTTAATCCCCTCATGTATTGATGGGCACTTGGGTTGTTTCCACATCTTTGCAATTCTGAATTGTGCTGCTATAAACATTCTGGTGCAGATGTCTTTTGTACTTTGGGATAGATGCCCAGTAATGGAATTGCTGGATCAAATGGTAGTTCTACTTGTATCTCTTTGAGGCATCTCCATTTTGCTTTCCACAGAGTTTGTACTAGTTTGCAGTCCCACCAGCAGTGTAGGAGTGTTCCTCTCTCTCTGTATCCACGCCAACATTTATTGTTTGGAGACTTTTTGATAAAGGCCATTCTCACTGGAGATAAGTGATATCTCATTGTGGCTTTGATTTGCATTTTCCTGATGATTAGAGATGTTGAGCATTTTTTCATATATTTGTTGGCCATTAGTCTAACTTCTTTTTAAAAGTTTCTGTTCATGTCCTTTGCCCACTTTTTGATAGAATTGTTTGATCTTTTTCTTGATGATTTTCCTGTGTTCTATATAGATTTTAGTTATCAGCCCTTTATCAGATGTAGAACATGCAAACATTTTCTCCCATGCTATAGGTTGTCTGTTTGTTCTCACCATAGCTTTTGGCTGTGCAGAAGCCTTTTAATTTAATTAAGTCCCATTTATTTATTTTTGTTGTTGCTGTGATTGCCTTTGGGGGTCTTCTTCATAAATTCTTTGCCTAGGCCAATGTCTATAAGAGTTTTTTCAACATTTTTTTTTCTAGAATTCTTATAGATTCATACCTTAGGTTTAAGTCTGCTATCTACCATAAGTTGATTTTTGTGAGAGGTGAGAGCTACGGATCCTGTTTCAGTCTTCAACATGACTAGCCAGTTTTCCCAGCTCCATTTATTAAATAAGGATTATTTTCCCCAGTGTGTGTTTTTGTCTGCTTTTTCAAAGGTTAGATGGCTATATGAGGATGGTTTTATATCTGGGTTCTTAGTTCTATTCCTTTGGTCTATGTCTCTATTCTTTTGCTTGCGTAATGCTGTTTTAGTTACGATAGTATTGTAATATAGCTTGAAGTCTGGTAAATTGATGCCTCCAAATTTGTTCTTTTTGCTTAAAGTTGCTTTAGTCATAAGGGGTCTTCTTTAGTTTTTCTACAAAGCATAGAATTTTTTTCTAGATCTGTTGAAAACTGATGTTATTTTAATAGGGATTGCATTGAATCTGTAGATCACTTTCAGTATATATAATACCCACATTTAATGATTTATGTATGTTAAACCATCCTTGCATTTTTGGGATGAAACTTACTTTATCGTGCGAATCAGAAGTCCATTGGAGAGTCTGCTCCTCCTTTCTCTACCTCTTCATAAAGTCACACCTGAACTGGGTGACTATGAGAGTGAGAAGAGAGAAGAGATACCAATGGAAAGAGAGGAAAGAGAGAAGATGGGAGGAGAAAGAGGGGAGAGAGAGAAAGAAGTAGTAGTGGTAGTTTTGAATGTAGAAACTTTGAAATATTATACAATTTCATTTACAAGTCATCAGTGCTTTGAAAAAAGTTCAAGTGTTTTTCTCCATTCTCCTCTTCTGCCTTAACTTTCCTTTCTGTATATGTAAGACAATAGCTTAATGAGAAAAAAAGAGGGAAATTTTGTATATTTCTTTTAAGTTTTAGAATTATTAAAATGTTGCTTAGACCTTTCTCCTTGAGGACTTCATGTCATGTGCCTGAGGAAGTTCCAGCTTAGAATAAAACTCAGAAAACCAATGAGATTATTATTATTTATTATTTTTTTTCTCAAAGCATTCAATCCATTAATGATGAATAGTACTAACCTTAACCATTCCCTTTTTAAATGAGGATTAAAATTCTAAATTGCTTATGTTCTTATAAATTGTGAGAAATTAAAAAATGTTTTTTACATTGTAACAAATGCTTTTAAATTAGAAAAAAGAAAAATATATAATAAAAATATGTGAGGAGTAGGTTTTGAAATATTGAAATGATGACATATTTAATACAATTATTGAAATGATATGTTGTAGATAAATTCAGCAGGCAGACATAATTTGATTTTTATGTTTTAAAGCTTTGTAATTAAATTCTCAGTGCATTAATTTTATACTTTGTCTTTAATTTTAAAAAATAACAATGGTATATCGAGATCTTTAAATACATGAATGAAAACCAATTATGTCAAATTAAAGTAATATGGTTTGATGTTAGGTTTTGAAATGGACTCCTGTGCATTTTATAATGAGATATTTTAATAATAGTATAAACCGTTCATTATTTGAAAAATAAAAGAGATCACATGACTTTTTAAAGTACTTTTTAAATAAAAGCTGTTGACTACAGGTGTAGCTATCATCAAGGGAAAGTCCCTATGTCCTGAAGAATTCTTCCAGAAATCAAGATGTCAGCATCATTGTCATAAAGTCATTAAGTACTGCAAAGTGTAAGTCATTTAATTTTCCAAATTCATATATACTTATCAGACCTTAGGATTGTTCTTTATCAGATTCACCATTGTAGAACCACCACAGTCTAATTTCTAAAATGATAGTGCTGAATACAATAAGTAAATTCACAACCACCTGTTTGATTTATGGTAAATAACAGAGAAATAACTCCTAAAACTATATGTAGCTTTAATTGAGACGAGGAAAGGAAAGTTCATCAGTTAATAGCTCTGAGAGGAAAGTTGGGGCTTTGTTTTGTGCTGACTTCATCCATTTCTGCAGGCCTAATTTCACCTACTAAGCCATCAAAATCACACAAACCAGAAGTGAAATTACTTTACTTTATCTTTGTAATTATATAACTGGGAATTCTAAAGGATTTTTCCCCAAAAGTTTCCCATTAAAATGTGAAATCCTTGTGGAATAGCCACTATCTGAATATTTTTGCTCTCAAAGCCAAGTGTAACCTTTGAATCCTTGTAACCATAGCACTCTGAGGAACCAAAACCAAATGATGACTATTACCCACCTACTTGTGATTTCTGCCTTAAAGCATTTTCAGTTAGCAAATTAACATTGACAACCAACATTTTAGCCCAGAGAGGTAATGTTTAATATATGGTAGACAAAGGAAGCAAGAACTCCTTGTGTGGCAGAATAGTATTTCATGTGAATGTCTACAAACTCAATGATTTGACTTAGGGCCCTAGGTTGAGTAAGACATTTGAAGTGACCATTGAACACTGGATGATCTGAGGACAAGATTTTATACTTCATAAACATGCAAAAGAGGGAATATTGCTAGGATTAAAATATGTATACAATATGGGGCAAAACTCAAGAAAAAGATATAGATGAGAAGACTGGTGATCCATGAATATAGTCTTCTTAGTGCATTAGGATGTTCCAATTAACAGCCAAAGTTCTTTTTGCTTTGTCAACTGCAAAAACCTTGAAATTGTAGCTTCATGTTTTGAAATTGCTATTGAATTTAAGGGTATTAGAATTAATGAGATTATAAGCAGTCAACACATGGCCTTTGTGAAATAAAAAGATGTTTATACTAAGAAAGAAATGGGCTGTGGTTGAACTGGCCAAAACACTCAATTCATCTCATTAAGAAGCATACATGGGATTTTAGTCAGGGAGTCTGATTAAAAAGAGAAAATTGTGTGTTCCCCCTTAAGCTAATTTTATGTGCAATACTACCTTATTATGGTTCTTAACATTTTATGGTGAATGGCTTTCATTTTAAAAGTGAATCAATACTCTGGCCCTCAGTTTTGCTGAATTAGGCTTAACATACACATGCACACCACACACACACACACACACACACACACTCACTCACACAAAACCAAGGTAATTAACTGTTGTTCAATGAGCCGAGGTCAATAGAGCAGTTGATTGTTTCACCATTTTGTTGTGATACATAGGTATTTAGGGATAAATGTTAGTTTTATAAAAAGCTGACTTAGCTAAAATGAAAAATAGCATTGTTAAAAGACAGAAGCAAATGTGGTCAACAGCCCACTAAAGCAGTATTTTTCACATATTCTTTGACTTATTTCAGTTAAATTCATGAAGCATAGAGCAAACAGCAAAAAAAAATCCATCTCTTGTGGCTGTGTTGAATTAAAGTATTACTAATCACTCTTCAAAATCCACTGCGTTTGCAGACACACCGTAAGTTTTGTTAGAGGGAAGACTAAATAACTAGACATTTTCCCATTTTGACAGGTAGCTGATAGATTGCAACTGATGAATACAACTTTTTTATTCTTCTTTAAAAATTCTTCAAATAAACTAATAAAAGGGGGTTTGGTCATCAGTGCTACTGTTCTGAATAAATGCTGAACAAATATGTTTAAAAATGTTAACTCTTTTATATGATCCTACTTATCTGTTTTGATTTTAAGAATATTATGATCCATAGGTAGAAAATGGGGAATTGCTAATTTTGGGTAAGTGTTAACATGCTAGTATTTTTCTCTCTAACTTTATAGGAAAGTAATTTTCCTTTATAATAAACTATTAATATGCCCTAAAAGTTACTTAATACATTATAGTGGGTTATAATAGAGTGCTTTATTTTTCCTAATTCATCTCCTTCCATACATGTCTATATATCTGTGTGGATGATGAGAATAAATTAATGAGCACTTACATAATTGTTTCTCATAGAGTATTAGAACTTTTTAATTTAAACTTTTTCAGATAGCTATATCTTATCTTAAAAAGCTATCAATAGGGCATTTTCAATGATTATGAATTTAGCAAGATGTTGAGAAATATTCTTAGTTATAGTTAACACCTACTACAAAATTTTGAAATTCTATTTGGGGAAAATTATAATAGTTTGGGTGCTATAAATGGAAATTTGACAAAAAAACCATTAAGACAGTTATTATAAAGTTCAATATACACTTATCAAATAACCAAGCAATCTGACTCCTGTGTATTTGCCTTAAGTGAAAACTCATGTTCATACAAAAACATATACATGAATACTCAAAGAAGCTCTATTAATAAACATCCAAAACTGGAACAATGCAAATGTCTTTCAATGGGCAACTGGTGGTATACACATTGTGGCATATCCATTCAATGGAATACTACTTAGCAACAAAAAGGAATGAACTAGGGATACACACAACAATTTCAAATAAGTCTCAAAGGCATTATTGAAACCACCCTTTGTAAAATTAATAAAGGGCTACAAGGCAGAAACTTTGGTAGGGGAAATAAGTATATAACCAGCTATTGTTCCCTAGCTTGCTTACCTATAATTGCTTACCACTCAGGAGTCATAGAGCTGATAATAAAGATTATTAGCTTTCTTCATTGTACCCATAGATAACACCCTTAAGAAACCTACACATTTCAGCATCAGCTGTGAGTCAATCTGGTATTAAGAACACAATAGAAAAAAAAGGTAATTGCTAAGGCTTTCTTAAGTGCTGACACACTCTGTTTTATTCAACTCAACAAATAATGCATTGAGCTCCTACTGCATACTTAAGCCATAAGTGGCAATAGAGATATAAAAGAAAAGTTTGGATTTCCACTTAAAATATACTTAATTCAGTGGAGATTTAAATAAAGAAGTGAATTTATTTGGGTTACGGGAACAACACATAGTACAGCAGACACAAAAGCTAGAACTTGCCTGCAGAGATTCTGTATTGTTTGTACACTTCTTAGCAGAATTCTCTGCTAAGAAGTGAACAGGACTTATTTTCACTCTTCTCATTGCAAGGTGGTTCTTTATTTATTTGGTTCCTCTGCCCTACAAGATTCTGAGCAACTTCAAAGCCAAAACGCATACACACTGCAGATGTTCATGCCTGGCCCCGCTCTGTGTATTTCACATAGTAGGTGTTACATAAATAATTATGAAACTTAAAGTGGGTGGGGAAGTGTGCCTCTATTTTGTGGCAAAGAGCATGGGGTTTTTTAGCTTGTCTATTCCCCATCTTTCCTCATCTTATTGTTCAAACTCAGTGTCCCTGGTAGAAAACTTAAGTCATTCTTCAATTCACAAAGAAAGACTTCACTGAAATATTATAGTACACTCAAGTATCACTGTATCTTTATAATTAAATCCTAAACAATTTCTTTGCATTGACAAACAGAATTGCTTCCTCCAATAGCACATTTCATTTCCATCTGGGCACTATTTTTTTAAAGCACTTCCTTCAGTCTTGTAGCTGTAGCTATAACCCCCTAACTTTCTTTAGCAATTTTACAAAAAAGATAATGAAGGAAAAAGCAGCGGGAGCCTAAAATTCTTTATCTTTTGGATGGAGGAGTAGGGCTTCCAGCTATGCTGGGTGCTCTTTCAGAGCAGGCCAGAAAAGAGAAGAAAAGCTCATGGAGTACAGAATCCTTCATGATTTAACAGCTGCTAACCGTGTCCTGCTTTATATTAAGGTCAATGATAGTGGATTTTATGCAGTTCCCTTTGTCTCAGCTGAGAAAGGAACTTGGCCACAAATTTCTATTTAATTTTCTTTGGAGACTAAGAAATGTGTATCAATGTGATTTTTAACAGAAATAGGTCTCCAGAATCAGTGAATCACTTTTAAAATAAGGGCATACTTGTTTTGTCACCAACCTAACCCCCTAAGAATTTAAGACAGCATTCTTCAAGCCAAAGAAGCTTGGCTTCCTGCAGTTCCATTAATCCACGTCCCCAAGTTTGGGTATTAACATGAAAGAATCCACCAACTGACCCCTGATGTCCCTGGCAATAACACCTCAGTGGAGTGTAAATGAAAGGTAACTACTTAGCCATTAGAAAAAGAGGATTGATAAATTGCAGAAAAGGATGATGGATGGGGTAACAGGACAGATAGGAGTGCTTGTAAGTGGTTTTGAACTACAGTGGCTGAAAAATATTGTTCTATCTTTCACCCTGCCTTGCTTCAAAGTTTTAATTCATCAGTCTTTATCTCTAGCAAACTAAAAGTGGATGTGCCACACTATAGCCAGTAATTTGATAGAAAGGACTGTCCAGATTCCAAAAGGTTTAGAAACAAACATCATCCAGCCCCTGCTCCCTCCCCATTGTCTCCCAGGGTCCAGGGGACCTTAGCCATGATAGCACTAACTACCAGAGTCACTTTCTGTGGATGAAGTATGCTTGCTCTGCCACTCCCTGCTGGAGCTGCTTGCTCTGGCTGTGGTTTGCAGAGAAAGAGCTTCCAGTTTTTCAATTGTAAGATATTGCTATTTGAGCTGTTTGCAAGCAAAGCTTCTGCTTTCAAAGCTTTTCTCTCAGCTGCAGGTACTGACTTACCTCAGAAGCTCTCAATAGCCAAATAGTTAAGAATAAAGATTTATTTTTTTTCCATGTTTAAAAGAAAGGAGGAGGTTGTAACTTCCCTTATCAGTTACTTCATCAGTATTTGAAATTCATTTCACACAGATTTATTTCTGATTGTTTTAATCATGGTTTTTTTATTTGATGCTTTGACATCTCACGCCATTGCTGACCCTAGAGGGACTACCCTTCCTAGGATTAGCCAATTCCTAGAGATAGTGAACAACTCACCGGTGGCACACCTGTTATATTCAAACCAACCTATTCATAGCCCATACTCTCAACTACTTCCTTTATAAGCTCTTATACTCCAGGCCACTATCTATCTACCCTAATCATCCTAGGGTCAGGTACCAGACAAAAAGGGACAGGTTTTATGCCCCAGAGCCTGCTGAAATTATTCAGTCTATCCAATCCCAAACCTACTTACTCAGCCTTGCCCACTCCTTCCTGAAAAAAACACAACCAGGATTCTTAACCACATTTTCTCTTGCTCTTTTGGCCTTGTGTCTAAACCCAGTGCTTCCCAGTGTGGCCTGTGTGTGTGTGGTGTGCCAGGTGTAATAAACTTTTTTCTTTATAACAATCATTTCTCTATCTGCATGTTTTACCATAGCTGATTAAAACAAATCCCAGTTACCTTTAAACACTAATATAAATCTTATACATTATGTTCTCTCTTTTCTTATAAGTCTTAAAAGATGATTATCAACTATTTTTCTCAGTTTAATCATCATTAATTCAGCGAATTCAGATCAACTCACTTAACTTACCAAGGACCCTACCTTAGTGAGATTCTTTGGCTTTGGTGAAAAATCTACCCTATTTATAACTGTATTTCTGTTTTACATGCATCTCTGCTCCTCTGTTAACTTTTATTACTTAAACACTGATGCTTCATTTCATAATCTATAAAATGCAATCACTCATTCTATCATTCAACACATATGATTTGAAATGTATATTATGTGTCAGGGAATGTGTTACAGACACAAAAATGAGTATGTTATATCTATGTCCTACAAAGAACTTGTAGAACTGAAGAGGGAGGAACTCACTTCTGAGCTCTCAGTGAAGTTTTACAGAGAAGAGAAATTTAAGTGACTTTGCATCTGGTGAAGAAGAACAAGAATTATTCAAGGCAGAAAAACTTCAGCTACAAAAACACCAAAACTTGAACTATCATGGGATTTACATTAAATAATGAAGATTCCAAAATGCATGGAAGAGCTGGAGATGGATGCTGTAATGTAGGTTGTGATCAAATAATAAAGGTTCTTAAATGATAAACCAAGAAATGTATACTTTGCCTTCCAGTAGTAAGGGGGTCAAAACAGGAGAGTAATATAAGTATATTTCTATTTCAGAATGATAATATTGCTAGCAACCTGGAGGATTGACTGGAGAGAAAATAGACTGAAAGTAGTAATATTGGTTGGTGAGCTATTGTCACTGTCCAATTGAGACATGATAAATATTCAGTCCAGATACGGATAGGAAGAGAAAAGAATGGTTTCCAATGATAATTAGAAGATTGAAATCAAAGAAAGAACAAGAATTATTTAATATGGGAAGTAAGAAGAGGGGAGTCAAGAAGGTTTGCAATAGCTCTTACACAGCTAACTAGTGTTAATATTAATGAGATAAATGACAAAAGGTTGATACACAACTCTACAAATTCTGTATTTTTGTGTGCAGCAAGTTATACTAAATAAAAGACAAGAAGAAATTCTAAATATGTTGGAATCCATGATCCAGTTCAAAAAGTTTTTTGGAAAACAATACAAAAAGGAATAATTTTAGAAAATACAAGGTATATATTACATTTTCAATTTTATACAAAAATTATTATAATTGTGCTTCAAAATTTTTTGTAACAAATATAAAACACACATCCATTAATTATTTGTATTTATTTATTTTTATTTTATTTATTTATTTATTTCTTGAGACAGAGTTTCATTCTGTTGTCCAGGCTAGAGTACCGTGGCATCAGCCTAGCTCACAGTAACCTCAAACTCCTGGGCTCAGGTGATCCTTCTGCCTCAGCCTCCTGAGTGGCTGAGATTACAAGCATGCGCCACAATGTCAGGCTAATTTTTTCTATATATTTTACTTGGCCAATTAATTTCTTTCTATTTTTAGTAGAGTCAGGGTCTTGCTTTTGCTCAGGCTGGTTTTGAACTCCTGACCTTGAGCGATCCTCCTGTCTCGGCCTCCCGGAGTGCCAGGATTACAGGCGTGAGCCACCATGCCCAGCCTAATTATTTTTAAATGTGTACAAATTAGATCCCATTTCTAAAACCAAACATTTAGAGAGATATATATATATTTTTTACCTATTTAAGTTTCAATAGTAAAAATTATTGAGTTACAGTCTACATGGTTTTACTAACACATCCCACTACCCAACTACACTTTTAGAAAGTAAGATTTAAAGGCAGGTTTGACTTTCCCATATAAATAATTAAAAATAGTTTCTAAATGGCAATATTGTAAAGAATTCTAACCTACCAATTTCAGTATATCTGAATGCCTATTTTATGCCAAATTTTAGAGTAAATTGCAGATTTAAATGTGAATGGATTTTACATACATATCTCCAAAATAAAATGAACAAAGGATATTCCTTAAAACTTGTTATTTTTTACCCCAAGAAGCTCTGGAAAAAAATCTAAACTATAAACTTAGTATCACAGATGATACCATAACGCTTTTCATGCAGCATAAAATATTAGAGACAATTTGTTTGAATATTAGTATTTAGGCTTTTAGATAACTACCATCAATTGCTTATGATATACAGGCATAGCACATTTTTACAGAGAATGATCTTATGAAAAAATAAATTATTCAGAAAATAAAATCCCAATAAGGAAAAATGACCTGTGATGTGAATGCCAGCATCTGTTTGGCAGAAGCCATTGGATAATATAGGCTTATAGATAACTATCATCATTTGCTTATAGTACAGGCAGAGCATATTTTACAGAGAATGATCTTATGAAAAAAATAAATTATTCAGGAAACAAAATCCCAATGAGGAAAAATGACCTACAATGTGAATGCCAGCATCTGTTTGGCAGGACCCATTGGATCAATGACAGAGAACAATTACACACATCACACCTCAGAGCTCTGCAAGCCTGGAAACAATAGCAAATGTATTTCAATAACATAATAATGTCAAGAAATGTATGTTATATAATTATGTAATTCTGTATAATGTATATTATATATAATTAATTACATATCTAATTCTTGGTATAATACCAAGAAAAATATATAACATTACACCTAAGATATAAAGTTTGGAACCAAGGTCAACTATTAGCATCCTTCGCAAAGGAAAATGTATGTACAGTTTTATTAATAAATGAGTACATTGTAAATTTATCAGTTCAAGTAGGTAGAACACCTGGAATTTGGGGAATTTTGTTTCTTTAATTTATTTGATAAGTTTGTTATGCATTTGTTTATAATTTCAACGTAATGATGGCATGGGTTGTAAAGAAAAAGATTATCAGTAAAGTAAAAGGCAAGTTTTAAATCAATCCTTTATATTACATTATGTATGTAAAACTTCTGATATTTTAAAGAAAAAACATATTTTTAAAGAAAGCTCTACTATGACATTTCTGTGTAAGATTTCCCCTATAAATTTATAAATAAATTTATAAAATAGCAAATAAAATGATTATAAATTATGAGGTAGATGATGATCTTAATATTAAACATATATGGATATGCATACATATGCCCAAGTATCATATAAATTTTAAAATCATAATCTCCCTAAAGATAACTATGACATATTGATGAGATTATAAATATTGTGATTCATACCAATCCAATAGTAATCAAGAGACAGGAATGATTTACTATAGTTTAAGACTTCTTACAGTTTTCGTTTGTTTTTTGAAACCATCTCATTGATCCACGAGAGTTATTTTGATTAATTTTTTCTTCTATGTAGTTATGTTAATAATGTGATAACATTCATTTCTTTCTGCATTTTTAAAACTTAGTTTTAATTTTCTTCATCTTTACTGTTTATTCTTATTTTGTTTTGTAAATCATTAACATTTTTATAAAGCTAAAACTATGTAAAATTATATAAGAGCTTATACTCACAGAAGTCTCATTTATCATCTCTATCTTTTCCCCATCCCCACTTTCTCCCATAAATACCTAGTTTCATTAGTTTCTGGTCTGTTCTTCTTACCTTTTAATAGTGGTTTTAAAAGTATAAACAGATAACAATATATGTTGTACTCCGCTTTCTTCTTTACACAAGCATTACTGTATATTCTCTTTTGCATCTATTATTTCTTTACAATATACCCTAGGGTCAACAAGAACTAGATTCCTTCCCTTTCTTACTCTTTATTTTCTTTAGTGTCATAGTACTTCATTAGTTGGAGAAATTATACTATCCGATTTTAAAAGTTATGAAGCTACTAAAAAGCTTCTTCACAGCCAAGGAAACAATCATTACAGCCAATAGACAACCTACAGAATGGGAGAAAATATTTGTATGCTATATATCCCACAAAGGACTGATAACTAGAATCTATAAAGAACTCTGGGAAATCAGCAAGAAAAAATAAAATAATCCCATTAAAAAATGGGTAAAGGACATGAACAGAAAGTTTTCAAAAGAAGATAGGTTAATGGTCAATAAACATGTGAAAAAATGCTCAACATCTCTAATTATCAGGGAAATGCAAATCAAAACCACAATGAGATATCCCTTAACTCCAGGAGAATGGTTTTTATCAAGAAGTCCTCAAACAACAAATGTTGGCATGGATGTGGAGAGACAGGAACACTGGTGGGACTGCAAAGTAGTACAACCTCTATGGAAAGCAGTATGGAGATAACTCAAGGAACTAAAAGTAGAACTACAATTTGATCCAGCAATCTCACTACTGGATACCCACCCAAAGGAAAAAAATATCATTCTATAAAAATGACATCTGCACTCAAATGTTTATAGTAGCACAATTCACAATTGCAAAGATGTGGAAACAACCCAAGTACTCATTGATACATAAGTGGATCAATAAAATGTAGTATGCATTTATTAGTACCATGTAGTACTACTCAGCCATAAAAAAACTGGGAAATTAATACCTCTTGTATTATCCTGAATGGAGCCCATTCTTATAAGTATAACAAGAATGAAAAAACAAACACCACATGTACTAACCATTAAATTGGTACTAACCAATCGACACTTATATATACATATGTAAGTAACATTCATCAAGGATCAGGCAGGTGGGGAGGGGGGAAGAGGGGATGGGTAAATTCACACCTAATGGGTGTGGTGCACACTGTCTGGGGGATGGGCACACTTGTAGCTTTGACTTGGGCAGTGCAAAGGCAATTTATGTGATCAAAGCATTTGTACCCCTGTAATACTCTGAAACAAAAAGAAAATAAAAGAAATGAAAAGAAAAGAAATTTTATACTGAAAAACACTTTAGACTGAGAAAATGTCAAGAACATACCCCTTCCACATTAAAATGTTTCTTTAAAATTTGAAGATAGATATATGGAAGTGTCTATAGCTTTAGCATTAAAGTTCCTACTAGTCAAGGTTAAAGACAGCAATGTTCTTGTGAATGACAGTCCTTGTTCTTTGACTTGATAGAACTCAAGCACACTGAATACTGTCTTTTTTAAAGAAGCAAAATAAAACCATCTGTCCCTGAACTCTTAAAATAAGCTTGGTTTAAAATGTAAAAAAAAAAAAAACAAAACAAAACAAAAAAAAAAAACCGGCTTGAAGGGGTGAGTTTTCCCTATCTGTTCCTTCTGCCACAAGGGGACACAATGTTCATCCCCTCAGGAGGATGCAGCAACTGGCTATCTTGGAAGCAGAGAGCAGCCCTCACCAGACATATAGAGCCTGCCAGCACCTTTATCTCGGACTTCCCATCTTCCAGAACTGTGAGAAATAAATTTCTGTTCTTTATAAATTACATTTTCAGCTATTGTGTAATAGCAGCACAAACAGAGTAAGACAGCCCTTCATTTTCTGAATTTCAAGATATATGGCAAGAGGATTTTAGAGCCTTGATCCTCTCCAAATGTACAGGAGTTTTTTTACTCTGTCTCTAAGTAAGAAAAAGGGGGAAATTATGTAATTATGACTGAAAAATCAGTTCTTTTACTTTCTTTAAGTATGTTATAATAGGTGTATAAAATCAGTTATTTAAAAATAAAAACCAAGTCATAGTAAAAAGAAAAAAGGTAGTATTGGGAAAAGAGTAGACAAGTAAATCAATGGAAGAAAATAAAGTGGCCAGAAATAGACCTGAAAATGGATGAAAATTCATTTTTTGAGAGGGCATAAAAACAACCCAAGAGAGAAACAATTAAACAAAAGGTACAGTAACATTTCTTTGTGTTAGGGACATTCTAATTCTACTCTTTTAGTTATTTAAAGTATGCCCTTATTGTTGATTATAGAGACTTTATTGTCCTATCAAATGTTGTTCATTCTATTTTAACTATGAGTTGTTAAATACCCAAATTATCCTAATTTGATTACTTCACATTGTATGCCTGTATCAAAACATCACATGTACCCTATAATAATATACAACTATTATATACCCATAAAAATTAAAAATAAAAATAAATAACTTTTAAAATGTGAAGAAACAATAGGGCATCTATATGCAAAAATGAACCTCTACCTATACTTCATACCATATAAAAAAGTTAGCTAAAATGTAAAATGTAAAATTTTACAACTTTTAGAAGAAAACATAAAAAAAAATCTTTATATTTTGGCATTAAGCAAAGCATTCTAAGATATAACACCAAAACCACTATGTATAAAAGAAGTACATGTTTAATTAGACCTAACCAAAATTAAAAAAAATAGAAAAAAAACCCAAACCTTCGCTCTGTTAATGATACTCTTGAGAGAATGAAAAGAAAAGGTGTAAATAGGATGAAAATATTTGCATATCACTCATCCAACAAAGAGGTTGTACCTAGAATATGTAAAGAACTCTGAACTCAACAGCAGGAAAAGAAACAATTCATCTAAAACAAACATGAAGACTTGAATAGAAATTTTACCAATGAGGATACTGATGGCCAAAAAGCACATGAAGGAACATTCAACAGCATTGGACATTATTAGGGAAATACAAAGAGATACCTCTTCATGCCTTTTAGAATGATGAGAGAGACACAGAGAGAGAGAGAGAGAGAGAGAGAGAAAGAAAGAGAGAGTGAGAGAGAGAGAGATGATACCAAGTCTTGGCAATGGTGTAGAACAACTAGATCTCTAATGCCTTGCTGGTGGGACTGTGAACTGGTTCAAACTTCCTAGGAAACAGTTTGGTAATTTCTGCAAAATGAGACATATACCTACCATATAACCCAGCAATCCCACACCTGGGTATTTGCCTTAGAGAAATAAAGTATATGTTTATATAAAATTGACAAAGAATGTTTATATCTATATTAGTTCTATTAATAAGCACTAAAAACTGGAAATAACTCAAATGCCATTCAGTGGGTAAATGGGTAAATACACTGTGGTGCACACACACAATGTAATATTATTCACCAATAAAAATAAAGAACAATTGATACACGCAGCAATTTGGATGAGGTAGACTACCTCAGAGGTAGTCTGATCAGTGGAGGAAGCCAGTCTCAAAGGTTACACACTGTATGATTAAATTTCAATAACACTAAAGAATAAAATGATAATGAAATGTTCATTACTGGTGGTCAGGAACAAAGTATGAACAGAGGGAGTGACTAAAAACAGATAGTGAAAAGCAGGTTTTTGGGGAGATTTAACTGTTCTGTATCTTGATTGTGGTAGTAATCATCTGAGTCTATATATATATTAAATTCATAAACCATATATTTTAAAAGTCAAATTTACTGATTGTTAATTAAAAAAAATAAACTTAAAAAAAGAACAAAATAATAAAGGAAACATTCATGGTCCCTGTACTTTTCGTAAGCAAAATTAAAGCTCTTTGATCTGCCCTAATCTTCAAAAGGAAATGGTCTGAATAAGAACAATGAAAGAAGGGTCTCTAAGTACCTTGTATGCTTATGTATTTATTCATACATACTTTTCTCAGAAAGAAATAGAATATCTCACTTCCTCAAATTGAACATTTGTGATTTTATTTTGTTAGCTATTTCTACAATTCTCATCTTTACATTATTAATTAAAATATTATCTACAAAAGTCATGCCCAAAGGAGAAGGAATTTTTTATGTGCAGACAAGAAAAGAAACCTTCTGCTCACCATTTATACACATTAAGTGATAGCACTGGATCTCAGGCCACGTGAGCTTTTAGAATTACGGTGTTGAAGCAGGTACTTTATATGCAAATATTTTTCAAAGATCAATCTCCTGTCTTACAGACTATAAACTGTCATATTTCACTCCATTTCAATCTGGCATATGTTAAAGTATTCCCTGTCGTGCTTTTATCGTCACAAACAGTAAACTATTCAAAGCTCAGAGGAATGGAACTAACAGCATGTTTATGGAGTTTCATCAAAACAGTTAGAGAGAATACAAATTAGTTAATTCATCAGTTTCATTTGTCTGGGTAATTGACTCTGTTTTTGAAACTACAACCATAAGATTTTGAAAGGCTAAATATAATGGTTTAGGAAAAGGTGTGATAGCAGATTGAACTATTTCACGTTATTCTAAATGGTAATGCTGACAGATTGGACATCATAATTTTGTCTCTAAAACTTTGGTCTCACTAAAAAGCTGGGCTGCTTTGCTTTATGGTTTAGTTACTATTAGTTAGTGATAAAAAGGGAATTCTTAGTATTTTATTCTCTGTGTCATTTGTTGTCTAATCTATTGGCCTAGCAAATGAAGGGATCGTTTGATTAAAAATAATTGTCCCTGATTCTATCATTAGCTAGTTTATTGAATTCCAACCAATGCATCTTATTTTATTCATCAAAGTTTTATTTGACTCTTCAGAGATGGGGTTTTTCCTTGTACTTGGTGTATATGGAGATATAAATAATTTCAAAACTGAAGTAGAATACAACAGTCTGTGGGGCAGGTAAGTTGTTTTTAAAAAATCTAAACAAGGAAATCTACATCAAACAATAAAATGCTTTTTAGTACAGAGCACACTCCCCAGTAAGAATCTACTCTTGCTTAAATTTAAATATTATCAAATATTTTAGGAGAAGTAATCTTAAATTTCACTTAGTCCAATCCACAGATGAGCTCCCTAGCACAAAAGCTATATCTGTTTGCTCAACTGTCTATTTTAACTATCTAGTAACTATATGTTGCACAAAAGAATGAACCACTTCATTTTAAAAAAGAAAACCTAGCTCCAAGAAAAAAAAAAAAACAAAAAACAAAACAAGAGAGAGAAACCGAATCAGGTCTTAGTAGAGTATGTCTCTAACAATGATCATAACAATATCTACTATGCCATATGCTCATTTGCAGTGTAACTTTACCAGTCTCCCATCAAGAGGTCTAATCTAGTTCCTTTCCTTTTGGACCTGGTCTGATTTTGTGGCTTGTGTTGACCAATAGAATGTGTGTAACTTCTGAGTCTGGGCCCAAAAAGATCTCCAGTTTTACCTCAGCTGTTCAGAATGCTTACTCCTAGGATCCTACCCTATAAAGAACCCCCTGCAGGACATGTGGAGACAGCTACATAAAGAGTGAGAGATAGTCTCAAACTCCAACCCATTCTTGCCAGGATGCTAGGCATGTGAATGAAGCCATACTGGACATGCACGCTCCGCCTACATCTGACTACCAACTCTTGAGAAATTTATGACAGCCACAAAAGAAAACAACTCACCCAAGTTTAACCTGAATGCTAGCAAATCCAATATTTGAGGTTTTAAGCACTAAGTTTTGAGGTAGTTTGTTACACAGCAGCAGGAAACTAAAACATGGGTCATATAACTAGTTTTGGTTAAATCATCATAGAAACCCAGTCTTTTTCCTCCTCCCAAATTCAGAACAAAGTATTCTAACATTTGTTTTTTCTTGTACAAAATTTATATTTCTATTCTTAATTTTAAAATAATGGATAAAAAGCAATATAAGTGGTTACTTTATTTCTACAGTTAGCCTCAATTTCCTGTGATCTATTAAGAAGAAACACAAATAATACTCTCAGAACACTTAACAAGATGTGAAACTTGAATAATTAGCACCTGTATACATAACAAAGACAATCCTAAAACAGAAGTAAAATGTGGGCATGAGAAATTTCAAGTATTTTAAGATAAATACATTTATATTTTCCTATGATGAAAATAGGAAAAAGTGCCTGGAGCATTGCCTCTGGATAAAGGAGGAGGACTGCCAATTCCCATAAATATCAAATAAGTAGAAATTCAAACTATTATGCTGAACAAATTTTCTACAGCTCAGCATTCTTTTTGTAGCAGAACATTATCAGTCTGTACATTTTTGGAATTCTATCTGTTCAAATGGCTTATATTATTAGTGTTTTGAAGATAAAAATTTTGAGAAGTAAGTTATAGAAGTTGAATATGAAATATGAGGAAATAAAATTAAGGACAAAAAATTGCATGCTCATTTGTAAAAATGATCCAAGGTTTTTATCTACCATAGAATACTAAGTGATTAAAACAATTTCATTTGAATTCTTGAGTATTTATTAACCAGAATGCTATGTTCAGTGCTAAAAACTACAAGGCAAGGGAAGGAAGGAAGGAAGGAAGGAAGGAAGGAAGGAAGGAAGGAAGGAAGGAAGGAAGGAAGGAAGGGAGGGAGGGAGGGAGGGAGGGAGGGAGGGAGGGAGGGAGGGAGGGAGGGAGGGAGGGAGGATTAAATTTTTCAAGAATGCCCCTTCAACCCAAAATAACCCCAAACTCCATTTCAATTCATAAAGGGCCTTGCCTACCTTATTGGTTTCGTCTTGTGTTATTTCCCATTCCTAACCCCATAATTCATAGCATCTGACTTTTCTTGGCATGTCTTTCTTTGCTGATTAGATATACTATTTCTTCTGTCTAGAAATATATATATATATATATATATATATATATATATCCTTTATTAGCCAGTTAAACACCACATTCTTCACAATCATGTAAACATTTCTTTATTTTATGAAATATTCTTCTATTACATACACAGAACCCTCATATCCAGGCACAAGGTTGAGTTGACAATCTTCTCCATTCTGCCCCCTCTATATCATATACACTTTAATAACTTAAAAATGTGTTTAAATATCTAGCTCCCCTATTAGACTCTGAACTCCTTCTGAACAACATGAACCATATTCACTTTAGGATTTTTAGCACCTAACAAAAGCCTTGCATCTGCTAGGCACACAATAAGTACTTGAAAATGAATGGAAGAACAAATGCACAAAATAATCTTTAGTACGACCTTCGGGCAGTTACCTAGTCTAATTTTCTTAGTCTTTAAAGTTGAAAATAATGCATAAATCCCTGAAAGCTCAATTTTATGAATTATAAAATCAGAGAAGAAAAAATGATAATGTGTAACATGCAAAATTGGGGGTACAGAGAAAATCAGTGCAGTAGAAATTCAGAAATTCTTCCAATCAGAGATGGAAGAGTTATGTAAGAGTGGGTATTTAAGCTTAGTCTTGATGGAAAAGTTAAATATGGAGAGTGGGGAGGAGAACAGAGTGAAGACATTTCATGTGAGAACAAAATTAGTGAAATGGCTGAAGTCAAAGCCAGTGTAATGTTTGTTAAAGACAATAAGGAGATGTTCTGTCTGGATCAGTGGTTGGGCATTTTTGAAGAATTGTAACATATAAAATTGGAGGAGACAAGTGTGGTTATTAAACAGAAGAATTTTAAATCACTTTATAGAAGGTACTAATTATCATTATCAGGATATTTTAAAATAGTTTGCTACAAAATTGTAGTCATTAAAAGAAATAACCAGGCCTTGAATTTCTAATTATGAATGTAATTTTTAAATGACTTGTCAAGTCTGAAATCACGTATTACAATTAAATAGTGATTCCATTTATTGATAATTTCATTCTAACACACAAAACGGCTTTTCATTGTCTTGTTACATAATTTTTCATACTCCATCCCTTGTAGTTCTTAGAACATTCATTTGGTTCTCTAGTTAAAAGGTAGCATCTTACCATTCCTTGACTTTTTTTTTACATGCCTCTTCACATTGGTTATATTTTATGTCTTCCTTAAAATACTCTTATATATCTCTATTTCACAAGTTCTTATTCACCCTTCAAGAGAGAATACAAATGTACCTTTTCCATGAAGTTCTCCTGAACTACACAAGCCAGAATGAGAAGCTCTTCAGGGCTCGATAGCACCCTTTACTCATTACTGCTCTCATAATGCTTCTTCCCAAGCCTTCTCAAGGACCGAATTGGGCCTGGTTTATATTGAACTTCAGAACCTTACAGAATTTATAGCAAACAGAATGAGGTCATTGAATGTTGAAATAACTAATCAATATTGATAAGATGATAATACATGTTGAGAGGTATTTTTAACTGCCAACAATCTAATGCTAATGCATTTATTTTTGTTTTCATATATAATATGCTATTAAAAATGAGTAGTCAACAAAATATAGGAAATTTTTTGCCTATCAAGTAAACAAAATTTTAAAAAATACTCATATGAGCAAGGTGAAAGTAAAAAGAATACTCTCCTATGCTGCTCGTAGTAATATAAGTTTCTGAAAGCAATTTGGCAAATATTTATCAAAACTTTTGAAAAAGTTAATTTATTTCAACCAGTAATACTGCTTCTAGCAAAATTCCTAAGGAAAACATCAGAATGATTAAGAAAATATATGTGTAAATGATGAAATGCCATGTAACCACTAAATTTTGTGTTTTCAAACATATAATAAACTAGAAGGGAAAAAATACTATCTTAGAGACTAATTTTGAAGACAATTGAGATTGACTTGTATTCAAATCATACTTCTGTCTCATGCTAGTTAAGTGACTTTGGCCAAGTTACTTATATTCTCCAAATCGTATTTCTCACATTCATAAATTCAGCACAGGGTGATTGTGAGAAAGCACAATTGTGAGAAATCAAAAATGTAAAAAATTTCAGAACAACAACTAGCATAGAATAAGTGATCAAAAATATAATCTATTATACCAATGACAATAATGATTACAAAATGGCTCATTAAAAAAATGGAACTTGTTTGAGTGGGAATGCCTAGAATTCCATGATGTGTCATTTTGATTTTGACACAGCTCAACTGCTAGGATGGCATTTTATAGTGAATTTAAGATTAAGAGACATAGAAAACAACTTCAATATTTTCTTTACAAATATTTTTTGTTGAAAATATAGAATCCTAATTTTAATTATCATTATTCTGAGCATAGTAGTATTGGATGTCATGGTTTTCATTCTTAGAATTGATACTCCAGAGTTCTTTTTTAGATATTTAAAAATACTTTATTTTTGACAGGAAAATTCTGCCACCTTGCTAGCTAATCATTGCAGAGCCTACATAATTATTTACATTGTACCATTAATGGCCCATTTCTTTTTTAAACCTCAGGCAATCATTGTGACAATAACAAGTCAGGGTTTTAGATTATTTGAGTTGTCATTTTCCTTTGTTCTTTATTAAAAGAGATGTCACTCAAATCCATGTCTGATTGGTACTTCCCAAAGAACAAGGAGGAAAATTTGCACTTGTCATGAAGTCATGTATAATGATGTTAAAAAAGAAAAGATTGAAACATTAATAAATTTCTTCAGAAGTGCTTGCTATGCAAATGTGCTGAGTGGGATGTTTAAAGAAAAAAAAGAACCTCTTTAAAATCCTATCTGTTTGAAAATCATTTTAAGACCCCAATTAATTGGAAGTAGAGTGTTAGAAATCCTGTGATAACTTCAAATAATCTTAAAGTGATTGCTGCATATCAATCATTTTTGTGCCAAAACATTTACTTTGAAAGTATTTGGAATGAGATTACCAATCCAGTTAAAGTTGTAACATTAATGAAATAAAGACTAAGTCAATATATAATTATCTTTGGGAAAAGAATGAAAAAGGACAGAGACTAAGGAAGTGTGATTTATTTAAAATCTCACAAGCACAAAAAAACTTAAGCAATGACAAGACATTTTCATTTTTTTCCAGTTGTATCTGTTTTGTCCTACACATGTGAGTGTGTGGTGTGTATGCACATGTAGGGGGAGTTTCCATATGTATGAATAATCTTTGCAAGCATATACTTTTGTGGCAACTTCAACAAACATATTTTCTATATCTGACATTATCTTAAATTCTAGCCATCCAAATAGTTTTATGAATCATTAGCATTTCCTTCCATATGCAATGCACTTCTGTTAGTTCTCTTTGTGTAATGCTAGAGGGTACTAGATATGCTCCACTTAAGCACAAAAGAGAAACACAGTCTTTATGTGATTCAAACATGAAGTCTTTACAGCTACAGTGTTAATCCTGACTCCATGCCAGGAATAATACCAACTACTCTTTAGAAAAAAGCGATTTAAGTTGGTACAGAAAGATTTTCTTTACAAAAGTACTTGCAACCTGGGTAGATAGTTTTAGGCTTATGGATGGAGATATGATGATAATATAAAAATTGATCTTAGAGTTTTAAAAATATTTCAGAAAATTCCAAAAATGTATGCAAACTCGATAGTCTTTCTATAAGTCACTTTACTTTGCACAAGTCAGTCTCACAACCTCCAGACTGAGATATGCAAAATGACAGTGTGGGGCTGGTCTCTGTCTAAGATATCTTCCAGCTTGAAAGCCCTATGAAGGCACCAAAGACACTACAGAAATAAAAGTGGGTTCTTATCAATACAGATTATGTTGTATTTATATGGCTTGAGGAAATTATCAAAGTATAAAAGTACTTGTTTTGGATCAAGTTAAAGGTGTGATGCAAGTTGTTGGCATTATGCAAAGGTGAAGAAGACTTCTGGAAACTGGAAAGACTGAGAAGGGAGAAAGATAATGAAGGATTCATTGACCATTGTGAGGCTACTTGATCCTTGTCACCTGGAAAGCACCATAATTAAGGGAAAAGACAGAGTATGTAAAATGAATGAATATGATTAGTGGAGCCAGAATCCAAAAAAGAAAATAGAGTGGTGAGGAAAGGTACTTTTGAGTAAAAACAAAACAGAAAATAGAAAAAACATGGAGTTGAAACAACAACAAAAAGATCTTATGATTTCTGTAGTCACAGATAAAATTCTTAGAAATATTACAGTCTGACTGGAATATAATCAAGTATAAAATAAGAACATTGGTACAATAAATTAATAAAACAAATACCTTTTATTATACACTCAATATTTTTCAGTCATGGCACCAAGACTCTAAATAGGATTTTCTTGAACTAGTAACTTGAGCTCAGGAATCTCCCCAGCCATTTCTTGTCTGATTAAAATGATCAAAGGTATAACAAAAAAGTGAGAAATCTGAATCACTGCTACAAATTAGACAAACCTGGCAAGAAACAATAATCTGTGAGGACAAAACAGTGGAAATTTGAGCCCTTTTTCATCCTCAATATGGAATATAGTGCCAACTTGTAGTCAATTAATTCACCCAGTGATATTAGCTAAAAAATCAAATCATTCATTCCCCTCATATCATTGGAAATCAAGAAAGGAAGGAAGGCAGCAAGCAAGAAATCAAGCTTCAAATCTGAGAAGGGAATCCAAAATCAAAACAAGGGCAATTGATCCACCCAGTTTGTAGGCTTTTGCAATAGTACCAAGTAAGAGATTTTTTGCAACGTTTATCTTAAAAAAATGACAAACTATAAACAACAAAAGGTAAATTAAATATTTGAAAAATCTTGTAACATACAGAAATAGAATACAACACTAAAAAGACAATCAAGAAACATACTGTATTTAAGACAAATAAACAAAAAACCAAAAATTACTTTAGGAAACATGTAAAATATACATAAACATTATAACCAAAAAATGTAAACAAAAAATGAAAATACAGTACACTGATATTTAAAAAGTTGAGCTTAATGATAGGTAAGTATAAAGAAGTAATAGAAGCACATTAAAGAAAATATTTGATAAAATATGTGATTATACTTATGCAGGGATATGTCCATGCACATTCAAGAGCAGCTTCTTTGGGGGAAAAATAACTTCCAGGCAAGCAAGAGAAAGAGACAAAATATAAAAATATAAAATTAAGAATGATCATAGATAATTTTAGAAGATGGTATACAAAGTATGTGAAATTGCATTTGTAAATTTATTCAAAATACCAAGCAAATAGGCAATGGAAAGAGCAGAAGATTTGCACTCTTAATAGAAGACAAAATAAAGATCAATCAAAGAAGCAAAAAGAGCAAATTTATTGTACTGAAGTTTGCAAATCACAAAGGTATAACAGTGAAGATGCCTTAAATGATAGAATAACAGCATTCCTATAGCTGAACTTACAGAGAAAAAGGTTTTAAAATAATAGGAAACACAGTATTAACACAAGACTTTAGTTTACTAATTCAATTTATGACACGTCAAGAGGGTGAAAATAAATACACAGAACCTAAAAAACATAAATATTGAAGGAGATATAATTGATATATATCAAATTCTGTATCCAAAATAGAAAATAAATATTCTTTAAAAGTGTATATATAACTTTAAATAAATGAATTAGTTGTGAAAAAACAAAATGTATATAAATTCCAGAGTGTAGAAACACTACATAAAATATTGTCTAATAAAAATGCAGTCACGTGAGAAATTATTTTTAATCAGAAAATATAAAAACCTCAAATTACAAGATACTATAAAATAATAATGAAAACACTCTATATCAAACCTCATGGAACACAAATGCAGCTTTACTATGAGAAAAATTTATAGCTGAAATATTTAAATAAATAAGCAAGAAAATGGAACAAATATGTTTCAGAAAAAGGGACAGAAAATAACAGATATTCAAAAAGACAATGTGAGTTAAAAAATTGTAATACTATTCTAAAATTAGAAATAAAACAAAGTAACAAAATAGATTTTGCTAAATGATACAGCAAAAGCAAAAGGAATAAGGTAAAAATATATTAAGTAGGAAATGGGAGGGAAAGAAAACAGAAAAAAAAAAGAAGTTAATAGAATAATAAAAGACGACTTTGTTATAAAATAAATGTTATAGGAAAAGATAATTTATCTAAAGGAACATTAGAAATAGTTGACATTCTAACCTACCCACTTGCCTCAGAGAAATGGAAAAGTATTAAAGGGTATCATTACTTAGGAAAATCCTCAAGAGAAAAATCAAACAACCCTATCAAAAAGTGGACAAAGGGCCAGGCGTGGTGGCTCACGCCTGTAATCCTAGCACTTTGGGAGGCCGAGGTGGGCGGATTGCTCAAGGTCAAGAGTTCGAAACCAGCCTGAGCGAGACCCTGTCTCTACCAAAAATAGAAATAAATTAATTGACCAACTAAAAATATATATACAAAAAAAAAAATTAGCTGGGCATGGTGGCACATGCCTGTAGTCCCAGCTACTCGGGAGGCTGAGGCAGTAGGATCACTGAGCCCCGGAGATTGAGGTTGCTGTGAGCCAGGCTGATGCCACGGCACTCACTCTAGCCTGGGCAACAAAGTGAGACTCTGTCTCAAAAACAAACAAAAAAAAAAAAAAAAATGGACAAAGGACATGAACAAAAACTTTTCAAAAGAGGACAGAATAATGGTCAACAAACATATGAAAAAAGGCTGAACAACTCTTATCATCAGGGAAATGCAAATCAAAACCACAATGAGATATCACTTATCTCCAGTGAGAATGGCTTTTATTAATAAGTCCCCAAACAATAAATGTTGGTGTGGATGCAGAGAGATAGGAGCATTCCTACACTGCTAGTGGGGCTGAAAACTAGTGCAATCTCTGTGGAAAGCAATATGGAGATACTTTAAAGATATATATATAAGTAGATCTATCATTTGATCCAGCAATCCCATTACTGGGCATCTACCCAAAAGAACAAAAGACATTCTATAAAAAAGACATCTGCACTCGAATGTTTATAACAGCACAATTCATAATTGCAAAGATGTGGAAACAGCCCAAATGCCTATCAATACATGAGTGGATTAATAAAATGTGGTATATGTATACCATGGAGTACTATTAAACTATAAGAAACAATGGTGATATAGCACCTCTTGTATTTTCCTCAATAGAGCTGGAACCCATTCCACTAAGTGAAGTATCCCAAGAATGGAAAAATAAGCACCACATGTATTCACAGTCAAATTGCTATTAACTGATCAACACCTAAGTGCACATATAGGAATAATATTTTCAAGTAAATTCCTTGAAGATTAAGTGGGAAAACTACCAACAGCAAGATAACTCAGTAAGATAATGAAATACAACATTAATATAAAGAAACCAATAGTTTTTATATTTAAAAGAGACTAAACATACTATGTACAATAGCAATAACAAAATGAATAATAATAAAATATGTTAGAATAAGCATAAGCATACCAAAAATTTATAGAATTTTATTACATATTCTTAAAAAGTTATGAACACAGAAGACTTAAACAGATGTCCTTTGATAGTTTCAGTTCTTCCTAAGTTACTAACAACTTGTAAATGAAATGCTATCCTAAGAAAATACCAACAAAATTTTTTAGAGTAGAAAAGCTGGATTTTTAAATAGAAAATGAAACAGTAATTTTCTGAAAACTCAGAAGGAAGAAGAGGAGCAGAAGATGAAGAAGAAAAATGAAGAGGAGGACAAAGAGGAGACAAGGAGAGAAAGAGGAAGAAGAGAAAACAGAAGAACATAATAGAAACTGGTCCTGCCAGCAATACACACACATATAATATAATATAATATAATATAATATAATATAATATAATATAATATAATATAGGGATGGCATTGGGTTCCCGACACCATTGTGAAATAGCATGGGTTTCTGGAAGCCTTCCCCAAAAATCAACCTAAAAAATCATAAAGATGAGAGAATTCAAGGTATTAAATATATATACAAAAAGTAGAAATAGGGAACAATAGTCTAAATCACTAATTTTCCCAGGATTAAATCATGGCAAGATAAATCTAGGCAGGCGTAGGTGCATATGGCCTTGAGCAACAACAAGGAATGATTTCTCGATTGGATTGTGATGTGCAACAAAAAGTGGATCTTATACAACAAAGCCAATGACCAGCTCAGTGGTTGGACTGAGAAGAATCTCTAAAGCACTTCCCAAAGCCATACTTGCACCAAAAAAGGCCATGGTCGCTGTTTGCCATTGATCTGATCCACTACAGCTTTCTGAAACCTGGTGAAACCATTCCATCTGAGAAGTTATGCTCAGCAAATTGATGAGCTGCACTGAAAACTGCAATGCCTGCAGCTGGCTTTGGTCAACAGAAAGGGACCAGCTCTTCTCCACAATGCCCAAGTGCATGTTGCACAACCAAGGCCTCAAACATTGAATGAATTAGGCTACGAAGTTTTGCCTCATCCTCCATATTCACCTGACCTCTGGCCAACCGACTGCTACTTCTTCAAGCATCTGTTAAGAATCTCAACAACTTTTTGCAGGGAAAACGCTTTCACAACCAGCAAGATGCAGAAAATGCTTCCCAAGAGTTCATGAAATCCCGAAGTACAGATTTTTATTCTACAGGAATGAACATACTTATTTCTCATTGGCAAAAATGTGTTGATTGTAATGGCTTCTAGTTTGATTAATAAAGAAGTATTTAACTAGATAACTATATCTAGTTATAATGATTTAAAATTCACAGTCTGAAATCGCAATTACAGTAGTCAAATTGATAAGGAAAAAGTAGAATAGTGGCTGCCACTGTAAGGGGCGAGGGGAAATAGGGAGTTGTTTAATAGGTACAGAATTTCAGCTTTGCAAGATGAAGAGTTCTGGTGATTGGTTGGATAGTAATGTGAACGTACTTAATGCTATAGAACTGTATAATTAACAATGGTTAAAATGATAAATTTTAGCTATATGTATTTTAACACAATAATAATTTTTAAAGAATAGTTAACAGACCAAAAGCTTTAGTGACAATATCTATTGACAACATCTCTAAATAGTCCATAGAAAAATAAGACCACCAACCTGGCCCCCGTTCAACAGTCACCTGAGTTTGATATTTTTTCTGTCATTTTCTAACACTTGCATTTTTTTTAATTTTAAAAAATCATTTATTTATTTTATTTTTTAAATTTCATATTATGAAATTACAAATGCTTTGATTACATAAATTGCTTGTGTACCCTTTGATTCAAAGTTATAAATGTGCCCTTCCCCAGATAGTGTGCATTGTACCCATTATGTGAATTTACTCATCTCTTCCTCCCTCTCCCACCTGCTTGATTTCTGATTAATGTTATTTCCATATGTACACATACATTTTGATGGATTAGTTACAATTTAATGGTGAATACATGTGGTGTTTGTCTTTCCATTCTTGTGATACTTCACGTAGAAGAATGTTTTCCAGTGCTATCCAGGATAATACAAGAGGTGCTAGTTCACCACTTTTTTCAATGGCTGAGTAGAACTGCATGATATACATATACCACATTTTACTAATCCACTCATGTATTGGTGGACACTTGAGTTGTTTCCACATCTTTGCAGTTGTGAATCGTGCTGCTATAAACATTGAAGTGCATATGCTTTTTTTACAGGATGTCTTTTTTTTCTTTGGGTAAATACCTAGTAGTGAGATTGCCAGATCAAATGGTAGTTCTACTTTTAGTTCTCTGAGGTATCTCTACATTACTTTCCATAGAGGATGTACTGGTTTGCAGCCCCACCAGCAGTGTATGAGTGTCCCTATCTGTTCATATCCATGCCAACACTTATTGTTTTGGGACTTTTTGATGAAAGCTAATCTCACTGGAGTTATCAAACAACCCCATTAAAAAGTGGGCAAAAGACATGAACAGAAACTTTTCAAAGGAAGATAGACTAATGGCCAAAATACATATAAAAAATGGTTAACATTTCTAATTATTAGAGAAATGCAAATCAAAACCTCAGTGAGATATCACTTAACTCCAGAGAAAATGGCTTTTATCACACCTGCATTTTAAACCACCATTCCCCTAGTTCCATCACCCCCAGCCAACCACTTTGAATTTGAGGTAAGAGAATCCTATTGTCCCCAGCCAACTAAGGGGATGTTTCCTCATCTCATGCCTTCTATTCCTACATCTCAAAGGCTTGACAATTTTGAGTAATTCTATGCTTAGTGGATGGATTACCCTGAAAATTACTTTCAGCATGTACTCCAGCATATCTGAAGTTATATCATAATTTTACCCTCTGGATTAGATTCCTAGAATTTTAACACTTTTCTAGAGTTTGACTGGATTTTTACTATGCCTATTTGGTACCTGGGGCTTTGGCTTTTCATAAACTAAAAGCACTTGATGAAATGACAATAACATTAGTTCCCTTCGCTAGCTACTGGCTTACTTTATGGTCTGCCTGAGAGGGCAGTGAATTTTAATAGCCTCCCAAGAATCTGAAATCAAAAACATCTAGAATTTAGGTAGGTTATAACCAAACAAAGGGATATCTGTTGTATATGTGACAGACAAAAAGGAGAGAAGAATTTTTATCAAGTTTTAATATGAAATAACATTGGAAACGTAAGGTCTAGTGAGATTACTTTTTGTACTATAACAATCACTACAATTTTTACCCAGAGATTTCAATTCATCTATAAGTTATTAGTGCAGACAGAAGTGAATTAATTTAAATTAGGGAAAATAGGCTTCCCAAGCTTCCTACATCATTAAGCCAAATCTGTCATTTATTTTTTAACATAGAGCTTTAATTTAAGCAATTTTCTTTTAAAGTTTGCTCAAATAACAGTGCCAGCAGTTGAGAACAGAATAGTTACTACCTGAGCCTTGCAGATTCCTGAGGATGACCACCTGGAGACAAGTGAGAACAGAAAGTCCTCAGGTTAGGGGATGTCTAACAGCAGGTGACCTTCCTTGCCCATTTGTGAGGGCAAGGGATGCTATGACTCAGCAGGGAGGGGAAGAGAGAAAAGAAGACAGGGCTGAAAATGAAGACCACATGAAAATAATTAACCAGATGGGCAGCTGTGTCACAGCCAGGAACCAGAAAGTGTGTAGGAAATTGAAACTATAAAATGAGAAAACATAATTACTTAACAAAAAAATTCACTAAGGTTAAATTGAGACCTCCATTATCAACAAAACCCAGGAACTGAGAGAAGCTTCTCCAGTGTTGACTGAGAAAATTGTGGAATTGTATCAAAGAAGAAAGGCCCCTTTGAAACAGCTATCTAAGGTTTCTATCTTAACCTAAAGCAAACTTCCTTCTGTTCCTCAGATATCTTTGGGGTCCTGAGCAGATGATACTCCTAAAGCAGTAAGAGGGCCACACAACAGTAATTCTCTTTTGCCAAAGCCACCTGGAGACACAGTCTAATAGTCTTTTCTTTTCTCTTTCTCTCTTATCTTTTTTAAATGCTAACTAAAATAAAAATAAAATAATAAAATAAAAGACATGAACTCCGGGAGGCAATTTTTTTCTTTGTGGGAAATAAATAATAAGAGTTTCTCATATAATTGAGCATTTGAAAAACTAAAAATAACAAGAAGCTAACACTGTGTTTAACATCAAGACTCTGAAATCATGCTGCTTGAATCTAAATCCTAGCTTTACTCTTACTAGTTGCATGACTTATACCATTGACTCATCCTCTGGTTTCAATCTCCCCCTTTATCAAGTAAGGATGATAATAATAGTACTGACATTATAAGATCATTGTGAGAATCAATTGTACCTGGTAGATAGTAAGCACTATGCAGTATTAATATTAGAAGAAATTATGAAAAGAAAGACAATTAAGACCTAAAGGAAAAAAGAGAAGAAGGAAGGAAGAAAAGAAAGAAAGAAAGAAAAACTATTATTATTTATTTGGGTGTTCCAGAGATTAATTTTACATATCATAATAATGAGAATACATTAACCAAAAAATAATATCATAAAATAGGAGGATGGAAGAGGGATAGGTAGTTATGTAAGTGAATTAAATCCTCAATTATCATAACAGAAAAAGGTAGTTAACTAAATAAGTAGCTAACTAAAATTAGTAAACAATAAATATGTGGTGATAATACTAAAAGAAACAGCTAAAATAATTTAAAGCCTAGTGAGAGGAACTTAATGGTAAAAAGGTATTTATTATTAAATACTTGATATTTTAATCAGGTGCATATGTCAATTTTATAAACTTTTATATGTGTAGGCATACACACAAATATATGGGTCTGTATTTATATAGAGAGAGAGAGTGAGAGATTTTAAATGTACTTGAAAAAACACAATGGTTTAAACATATGGAATCACACTAAAATTTAATTTGCTATATCATAATGCATAACAATGTACAAAAATTTTGAAATCTATAAACAGAAACAACTGGCTCAAAGTATGACTAAAACACTACCCCCTACATTGGTTTTAAAAGCAGCTAACTGAAAAACAAAATCTAAATGTTGAAAACTTTGAGCTACATACCAAAGTCACATCACAATCTCTACTGAGGCGTGGACTAGTTATCCCTGTTTCTCAGCTGATTCTGGGAGTTTCTATCACAATAAAAACTGGTAACGAGTTTGAAATGTTTTTCTATGTCTTGCAAAGAACATGTGGAAGATATTCTATCAGTTCTATATACCAAAGAGAAAGCTCACCTTACAGCTACATTACTGTTCAAAAGTTGTCAACTCCTCATATTATTGAATTTCTTAGTATTATCACTAAATAAATGCTTTCTTTCCAGACAATTGTTATTCTCCCTGCCAAAAAGTGAACAAGAACTAGTAGTGTGACCTTGAGCAAGTATGAATTCTCTGAGCAGCAATTTCCTCACTCATGAGATAAAAGGGGATTGAATTAAATTCTCAAGGACCCTTCTAAATCTCACTTCAATGATTTCTCAAATTCTACCTAATAGGAATATTTTTTCTTTCCAGTGAACATTACACCCTACCTCATCAGGCACTTATAGGTGATAGTGGTGCCAATGTACCCAGAAATAATATTGTCTATTAGCTTTGTTCTCTTTTGCCTTAATAAGGATTTCAGTTGATATCATACTTTAAAGCAAAGTGCTCCTGCTTCCTTCAGATAATCTAGTCAAGTACTCTAAGAACCAGTCAAAACATTATCAGAAACCATACTGCCTATTAGTTGAACTTTTAGGTTCACTTTAAAGGAAGACTGAGGAAAGTTTCCCATTTATGAAGTAAAAGGAAAAAGTGAAAAAGGAGAGGAAGTTAAAAGCAAAAATAATTCAAATGCAAAAAGTTGAAGAAAAGAATAACCATTCTTATACGATTATTAGAAGTCTGTTACTCATATATTTTAACCTGTAAGACTATATTAATATGGGTTTGTTCAAATTACTCAGCTGCATTGAAGAAATATTCTTCTCTGAGACAAATTCTATACTTTTACATGTTTAATTCTTCATTAAGTTTCTATGATAATATATGTATATTATTTATATACTATTAAAATTTTTATAATTTTCTTGCTAGAATTTGGGAAGCTCGACTTTTTCTAAAATGTTGCACTAGATTTTATTACTATTCTTTAAGCAACATGAAACTTATTAATTAGAATACTAGCATTTTAGTGAAAATAAAGTCCCTCAAGTGATTTGAGGAAACACCACAAGAAACAAACAAACAAAAAAATCAAACCTCCAAACAAATCATAGATCAGTGTTCTGTTATTAATTTCATAGTAAATGTTTAAAATCATAACTTCATTAAAAATTAAAGAGATTTTATTCATGTATTTAATCTCTAAGCAAATAAGTCCCCTTTCTGTAATTATCCTTCAATTGCTTCCAGTAACACTTTTCCCTAAGGTAAACAAAGCATACATTTTCTTACAAAGGATACATGCAGTCAAAACTAATGACCTTAAAATCATTTTCTAAATTTGGAAGACCCAACCACCTAGTCATTTCTCATGTGCATACATATCTGCAATGTATCAACTTTTACATATTTTGTTGTTTTTCATGTTTCTATGTAAGTATTCTTAGTAGGACACAAAAATGTAAGTGATTTTTGAAGTCATGCATGAGTAAATTTGAATCCTAGTTGTAATGTTGTAATGAAAAAACAAATGGGAACTCCTATTGTTTTAAATGTTCAGATCCCCATTTCCTGATTTTCTGAGAAAAATAATCCCCTCACATAGATGCTGGGCAAGAAGCCATATTTGTAAAATATGGCACAACTGCACCCTGTGGTTACAGTGTTTTGGTACAGGAAGGGTGAGAAAGAGAAGCTGAACCAGAGTCCTCTTTTGAAAACTGGAATGAGGACTTTGCTTCACCTATTATCATCCCTAAATATAAAAAGTCTCTTTTTGCTTGTCAAACCAGAGATGTAACTCCTATTTTCTTTGGGTTGTCCAAAAAAATCCACTCACAAAAATGGATTAGAGAGAAGTATGCATTCTGTTGAACACTTCTCATAAGAAAGACAGTAAAGAATACTACTTGCAGCAAAAAAATTAAAATCACTCAAGAAGTATTTCTGATCTCTAAAGCACTCCTGTCATTGTATGCTTTTGTTGTTCTCTTTCCCTCCTTTACTCTCAACTCTGTCTCCTGACTCATCCTTTAAATTCCTCTCTCTTTTAGTATGTAAAACATTTCAGCTTTGCTCTAGCTTCTAACCCCCAAAGTGCAAATCCAAATTCAATTTCAGGTGCAGCAAAACAAAGGTATTAACACTGTCTGGGCATACTCTCAAGAAAATAATGTAGCGCGATTTGTTTTTATATAGGCATAATCTTTCAGGTCTTCCTTTTCCCACTTTATCAACATACACAGTGCATTTTTCAAGAGGAATTTTAGACGAAAAAAACAGTCCCTCTATTTATTATTCATCATTTAGTATTATTTTCAGATAATAGAATATAAATAAAATTGAGTTATTTAAGATCATTTTTAACAGCCATTTAAGCCTTGTCAGAGTGCTGCTGAATATAAGTAATCTGTCTTCAAAAGGCTCACAATTATTAACAAGTCAATATTACTTTCCTAATTGTAAAAGTTTTTCTTGAGAATGCAAAAAGACACATTTTTTTGTCTTGACTCCATCTAAGTTTCATTAAATGAATTAATATTTAATGCACCAAAGTGCAATAAGTTAAATAAAATAGTTTCTTCAATTGAAAGTATAAAACTTGGGCAAGAAATTTTTTCCTTACTCTAGAAAACCCAGTTTCCTTGAAATGCAAAATCAAAATAGTATAACTTATATTATTTTTAAGATAACATAAAATTTATTCAACAAATGGTTTCTATTAGTTCATAAAGACAATATGGCTACTCTAACTCATAGAGTTACATTTATTTTGTTATCTCCTCTATAAAGTCAAATACTTAGAAATACTGGACTTTGAGCCATAAGGCTTTCAGGACAAAGCTCTTTTGTTTTTCTAAAAATATGATAATGGGAAATCATGAGTCTTTGTTTTCTCATTTATAAAATGATGGTGATCTCGTAAGTTTGAAGTGAGTTTTAAATAAGATCCTATATACTAAAAAAATTGACTCTAAAGAAAAATGTTTACAACATTTGGTTGCAATTAACATAATTATGACTTCACAATATATCGTGTATATATATATATACATCATACATATCATAATAATTGAGCAATAAACTGATTCTATTTTTAAATACATTTTGAATAAAGTATATATATAATGTGGGTGATTGTCTAGAATAGGGGTGAGCAAACTACAGCTCTTAGGCCAAATCTGTCTCCCTCCTGTTGCTAGAAATAAAGATTTCTTGGAACATAGATATACATTTGTTTGCATAGGGTCTATGGCTATTTTCAGGATACAATGGCAAAGTTGAGTAGTTGTAACAAAAACCTAAAATATTAATATTAAGATCAAGGTTAACTGTTATCAAATCAAAGTATTTTTCTAAAAATAAAGTTGAAGTTATTTCTTGTCCTAATACTTCTACATTAATACCCCAATAATCAAGTCAAGTGGAACCATGGATAAAGCCTGAGAAACTGGAATATTTAAGCAATTGGCATATAATACAGCCGCAGTGTTTCTCAAAATCTGTTCAGTCTACCATAAGTATCAGAATCCACAGGAACACTTGTTTAAAAAATTCTAATATTCTAAAATTCTAATATTGTACTTTAGAACACATACTAAGCAGAAGTCAAAGGATGCCTACAATCCACATCCTTGATATTCAAAATGTGGTTGATGGACCAACAGCATTAACACCACTTATAACTTGTTACAAATGCAGCATTTCAGGCTTTGCACCAAACCTAATGAATCAGAACCTGCATTTTAAAAAGACCCTCAATATGCACACTAAATTTTGAAAAACTACAATTTGGCTCATATAAATATTTAGACTCAAAATCTAACTGAAGCTGTTAGGAAAAGTAAAGCACATGAAAAATCTTAGTGCAAAGTTTTCCTATAGCAATTACAAAAACTAGGAGTCATGCCAATACATGAGGGGAATCTTGACTGGCAAATCTTGGTTTATTCTTAATCTTAACTAAGTTATCTACTTACAGAGAAGTATGTGGAATATGAATTGCTACTGGAACACTGTTTCTATAGTTTGCAACAGACCTGTAGACAGATTTATGGTGGCTACCACTGAGGCTCAAGAGAGTGAATTCAAGACAAGTTGCATTTGGGCAAGTCTCACTCAGAGAAGAGCTGCAATTATACATTTGCAAAAGTTCAAGATTATTGAGGTATAAAAAGTGGTTTTAAAATTAACACACATCAAAACAGGAGAAGAGAGAACACCTTACTTCCTACCCAGCCCAAACTATAATTACTATTCTTTAGAATTGTACCTAGCTTCTTAAGTTTCTAATGAAGTTCTATTATTAAAATGATTTTCTTTGCCCAAGAAATTCTGAAACCTTCTGATCTCTACTTCAAATTATCTTTGGAGAATGATTTTATTTATCACTTTAATGTATTCATTTTATCTAAAATCAAGACATGCTGTATTAGAGTATTTTTTTGAGGTTTTATTTAAAGATGCTACCCTGATACAGAAACACCCTTGCCCAGACATTTTTAATCCTTACTACAAAATGAATAACATTTTGCAAAATTATTGAGTAGTTTGCATTTCGTAGTAACATATATTCACACAACTAAAATAATTACACTATGTCTAGATTTTGTTTAGAATAAAAATAAAGTCTGGTGGGCTAAATTTTACATGCAATTTGTTTCATAAATTAATTACACAAAAAGTTAAAGAATAAAATCAATTTTGTTCCTAAATTAACAAGTTATCCTGATTATTTTGGCTACTGATTTTCAATTTAATTATAGTTTAACTACATTTCAGTAATTTAAGCTAAGAGCAATTAGTACTTCCAATTCTGTTATCGTAGATAAATACTATTTTCTTGCCAAAAGCACTGAAAAGAGAAATAATTTGAAATCATATATTTTTAATATTACTTTTACCTCTAATTAAAACCATTTACTTGCTACTTCAACTTAGAGTCATCCATTAATATAATATAGTTTACTGATTATTTAGTTTTCACTAACAAACTCTATTTAAATTTTGGAACTTAGATTTAAATTAGGTAAACTAAGTTGTAACTTTGGGCAGAAAAATTCACTTTTTTTCAATGTCAAACTACTATAGTTGTGAAAACTATATATAAGATATAAAGAATTTTCCAATCAAAATCTCATGCAGTGATGCCCTTTTTGAAATATGTGTGTGTGTTGAGAAAATCCGTAAATTACTGAAATGTCCTCTCCCAGTGCCAAGGGCTGCCCCTAAAGAATCTCCAAGAATAAAATGAGCACACTGAAGTTGATGGTCACTAAGATATCTGTTAGGTTCTATACATCTCCTAACCCCAAGCAGTGTAAGATTTTTTGATCACAGAAAACAAAAAAATGAATCTTTTTCTTAGAATGAAGTGAAAATCCATATTTAGATTGTATTGCTTACTGAAAAGAAGCAACATAAATTTCAACTGTCCACTTACAGAGTACATGTAACATAATTAAGTGTAAATTTAATTTGATTTCTTGTTAAAGGAAGAAAACTAGAGAGTGGAAGAGAAGAATTACAGATAAAAATAAATTAAAAATCATATTTACTCTACACACTTATTTGTGACAGGTGCCCTGGTTGGATCTAGGTCAAGACAGGACTAGCACTATTCACCTGACTATTCTGAGTAAAAATGAGCACAGGAATACATTTGGGAATTGGGCTTGTAATCAGAGTGCTATTGATTAGGGTGCACTGATTCAAATAGGAAATGCATGTGGTGGAATGACATGTGAAGTTGTAATATATTTTTCTTGGATTGCAAATTCTTAGCATAACAGGTCACTCCTCTCTCTCTCAAACTGGACCTCTGACTTCCTGCCTAATGGAAAGGGAAGTCACTCAGAAATACAAAGGGAAATGAAAAGAGTTAATTCAGGAATGTCAAAATTTAAGAGCTAGGTCCTGACACAAAGAGTAGAATTGAAAGAATAGTTTGCTAACCAGATTATTTCCCCATAAAATGAAGCTATAAAATTATCTCATTTGGGACAAGATAGAATAATATTTATATAAAAAGTAATAGTTATATGTAATTATGGGGTAGTTTTGGTAAACCCACAACACAGGGGATTGTACTTTTATGTGTGTGTTTGGGGTTTTGGGGGTAGCCAGACCAGAAGAGGCTGTATATGAGGTGTCCAGGTGATGGTCTCACAGTTCCAGAGAATCTTGGTGGTAAGTGATAGCAAGAGTAGATAAATTCTCAGCTAATATTAGAGATTAGCCAAAGAAGGAAAATCAAGGTGTCTTCTTTATTGTCTCACCTGGAACAGGAGGATTCTATAGTAGAAGATGCTGCTTAGATGTCAGCATCCAGTCTGTGATTGGGTTGTAGGGGACCATTTCAGTTGACATCAATACAAAGATGTGAGAAACCTAGGACGAGATGAATTACAACCTAGAAGGAAACCATATTTATAGATACTGGTAGATATTGTTCACTTCATACCATAACATCAGGTATGCCTCTGCTGAACCCAGATGCCACTGGAGAAAAGGATGGAAGAAATCCTGAAATAGACTTAAAGATGATATGACTGAGGAAAACCACTTAAATGATTAAGTGACAAGATAACATTTTCTGCATGAGTGGAAATGGAAACTCAAAATAGAAATTAATCCCAGGTAAAGGAAAAAGCAGAAAGGTTACAGTTATATATACCTGAATTTATGGTAGTAAAATTTTTTTCATTTCCTTTTTTTTCTTTATTTCAGCATATTACGGGGGTACAAATGTTTAGGTTACATATACTGCCTATGCCCCACACGAGTCAGAGCTTCAAGTACGTCCATACCCCAGATGGTGTGTACCACACCCATTACATATATATACCCAGCCCCTTCTCACCACTCCCACCTGCCCAACACCTGATGAATGTTACTACTATATGTGCACATAAGTGTTGATCAATTAACACCAGTTTGATAGTGAGTACATGTGGTGCTTGTTTTTCTATTCTTGTGATACTCAGTAGAATGGGCTCCAGATCTATCAGGATAATACAAGAGGTGCTAGATCACCATTGTTTTTGTGGCTGAGTAGAACTCCATGGTATACATATACCACATTTTCTTAATCCACTCATGTATTGATGGGCACAGGGTTGTTTCCACATCTTTACAATTCTGAATTGTGCTGCTATAAACATTCTGGTGCAGATGTCTGTTTTATAGAATGTCTTTTTTGCCTTTGGGTAGATGCCCAATAATAGGATTGCTGGGTCAAATGGTAGTTCTACTTGTAGCTCTTTGAGGTATCTCCATATTACTTTCCACAGATGTTGTCCTAGTTTGCAGTCCCACCAGCAGTGTATGAGTATTCCTATCTCTCCACGTCCATGCCAACATTTATTGTTTGGGGACTTTTTGGTAATTCTTGATTTATTAGTTATACATGACTTAGCTCTCTGATATTCTTCTTCATTCCTCAGTTAGAGAGACATTCTCGTGCTCCAGACCTGGGACCTGTTTGACGCAGAAAATAATGATAGTAAGAGAATGAGTTCCAGGTGAACTCATTTTCATCACCCAATTGTTGCTGGGCACCCACATTGGTTTTTGTCCAAGAGAGGCATCTGATATTTGGATCAGGTCTCATCTGTGTCTCTTGAGTCAAAAAACACATTTTTCAAAATTGTCACCCATCTGCATTGGCACAGGGATTCAGGTCATCAAAATCTTGCTTCTTGACTGCAGAGAAAAGGACATTCTCAAAGGAGGAGTTCACAGCCTTGGTCACATGCAAAATTGGGGGAAGAGGTCTATGTGAGTCAGTTCACAATCCTCCTAGTCTCTGCCTTTAAAATTTATTTTGTTCTTCATTTTTACTTAACAAAAAATCTACCTATGACATTATTCTTCATACGTTTGTCTCCAGGATCTTGTCTTTATTGCTGTCTCATGAACATTTACTCATCCATCTATCACTTTATCTATCTGGCATGAAGAAAGTACATTCCAAAGCATTGTAATACAGAAGAATTGCAAGGATAAGTTCACATCAAAGACAGAATATTTCAGTGCTAGGCAGGACAGAAATCTTGCATTAAAGGCAAGGGTGAAAAATATTATCTAAATTTCTTTATCTCCCTCAACTAACATATCCAATAAACTGATATAGTGATGCATATTATAGAGTTTAATAAATGTAGTCACTAATGAAGAAGAGGAGGAGAAAAATGTTTACACGTAGGGGCCAAAGGAGAAGATAGAGAAATAGGAAAGGATCAAGCAAATCAGAAGCCAAGGATCATGACAACAACAAACCATCTGTTTGAGGGTACAGGGAAAGTTGCTGCAATAGAGAGACCTCTAAATAAAATAAGAGTGTATTTATCATTACTTATTATGTTACATAATAACTATTTAAATATGATACCTCCAGGGCAGCTAGGGCAGCCCTTCAGTTCTCAAAACATAACTTGTATCTTTGGATCCAAAACAACTGCCCCAGATGTCATCATGTCTCAGCTAATAGAATAGAGGGAAGGGTAATGGAGGGCAAGTAACTTCCTTTAAAGAACATAATCCAGCAGTTTCACAAATCATCACTGCTAACATCTCATTGGCCAGAATGTAGTTACAAAGGTAGCAGCAAGGGAGGTCAAAAATGTTTTTAGTTTGTTGACATTTGCCTACAAAATCTCTATTATTTTTTTAAAAGGTGAGTATAAATTTTGTGGGGCAAATAGCAGTCTCTCACTCTCTTTCTTTCCTCTCTCACACATGCACATACACACAAAGCAAATCAAACTTCCACTGTTTGCAGATATTTTAATAGGTTGACCCACTTGTCCCTGTTTGTAAGGAACTTTCCCACTTTTAAAAATGGAAGTCACCCACCCTGGGAACCCTCTCGGTTGACATCCTATCAATATTACTAATAATTTCTTAAAAAGCAATATATAATACTATAATCTACTCCTGGCCTAGCCTGCCTTATAAATTTTACAACTCTTTAGTATTTATTTTAAATGAATTTCAGGGTGCCTGGAGTCTAACAATTCTTTCAACTTGGAAATAAAAATCACTGATGCAATTTATTGAAAGATTGAAATGAAGCAAGGAATACCCACCATAGTCTCCAAGAGGACATATTAAACAGACTTCTGGGACTGTTCCTATTAAATTTAAATGTTTTTCAAGCAAATTTTTATTTACTTATCAATTATTTATCTCAGTTGAAGTCATAAAAGATAATAATAAATACTGATTTAGAGGTGGATATACTCATGTCACACCTTCTGTAAGTGGAGTCATGGAAACCTAAATCCTCATTGTCAACTAGCATCTTAATTTTGAATTATCTAATGTGCAGCTATCTCCTGTGAGAAGTTGAGTTGAAATAATAGGCACTCCAATGGGGGGATCCAAAGGAATCATTATTCTTTTATTTTTTAAGTCAAATCTCCAAACAACTATGTAGCTGAGAAATATCACTTGAGTTATCTAAATAAATACCTTCACATAATTGCAAGATCACATTATACTATTGGATTTATCAAGAGGCCATAAAAGAAATGCTTGCAAAGAAGAGTAGCCATTCTCAGCTGCCCCTGGACTCTTCTGCCTAATTATCAAATGGCTCTCAAGGGTTTCATTATCCACCCTTGTCTCTTTCACTCCATATTATCTTCCTGGTTTTCTCATTGACTATTATGGTTTTAACCTTCTCTCTCCCCTACATATATATTGCTAATTTTCAAATCATTTTCTCACATGTGAGACTTTCCCTAAGACTTAATTCATGTATTCACTCTTCCAACTGTGTGATTAAAAATTTATTCTTGAACACTGTACACATATCTGAAAATGCAGTGTGTCCACCCTGCTGCTTCTCCTCTATTTTCACTTTTGCTTGATGTACGTTCATTTTTCATCAGATTTCCTACTTCCACAATTTTGATAAGATTCTAATTCTCACTCTGAGCCTTAATATTTCTACAATTCTTCCTCCTCATACACAAGCAAGGGCTGAGTTTCATCTATTGATTTGACCAGTAGTTTTAATAAAGTACACAAAATAGTTATCTGGAGAGCTTGTTAAATATGGAGATTCCTGGGCCAGCTGCCACAAATCCTGAACTGAGTTTATTGGAGTGAAGACCAGTAAGCTGCCTGTCAAAAGCTTACTGCTTTACTTACAGCTCTCTGAGCTGGAGAGAGCTGAACTGAGCTGCCAGGTGCCAGGGTAGCTGATTAAGACAAGAAGCCAAAATGAGAGTAGCAGTTGAGTCTTTAACCACTTACTGTGGTAGTATAAGCAAGAGGCTAAACTGGAGAAAGCACCGGCTCTTCACCTCCCACGGAAGGGAACTGGTTGAGGGCCAGGTAGATCAGCACAGACATGGGCGGCCAGGACAAAAGGCTCCTTCAGTTCTATAAACCCCCGGGGTTGAGGGCAGAAGGAAAAGACTAGGAGTGATGAAGTACTGAGTACTGAGTCAGAGTGGAGAAAAATGTCTTTAAGTTTCCCCTCATGCCCTAATAAGGAGGTCTGGTGATAGTCTCTACTGAAAATGCCCAGCGCACAGGCCTCCAAATGCAGGCACCTAGGCGAGGAATGCAGCTATGTGTAGGAGCACCTGGTTATACAGGAGGCCCGAGACCTTGATGATAACGCCTCTCAGAGACAGCAAGGTGCATGAAGTCTGGTAGGGGAGAGCAGCTTCCCCGTGAGGCCTGTTGGGTAAAGCCTTTTTAATCACCTATGATCAGGCTTGAAAAATCGCACCTTGGTTTCTGACCAGGAGCTGGACTTTTCTTTGCCTTCTCAGCAGCAAATGTTTTTGATGTCAGCATCTGTGGTCCATACTTTGAGTGATATTGGCCTATCTGTCGGATGTAGATGTTCAGATATATAATATTTAGAATCGATTTTTAACTGGCTTTCCTGACTTCAATTTCAGCATTTATCCGAACCATCCCTCATGCATTGCCAGAGTGAAATTATTTTAAAAATTCAATTCCAAACATGCCTCTTATTAAAACTTTTCACAAGAAATCATCACTTTCGTAAAAGAGTAAAGTCTAACCTACTTACAAGGCAATTGTTTTGAGTTGTCATCTGCAGAACACTCATCTCTCAATCTCCTCTCCTTTTAACATCTTACAATACTAAACTAGGTTTTGAGGGCAAGATGTCACATATATGTTTCCTTTATCTCAAGTTCTAACCCGGTATGAAAATGAATATCATGAAAAGTTTTTTAAATTCAACTGAATCCAATTTTTGCCTGAAACTTTTATTTACAACTACCATTCATTCCAAGTAAATTTGGCTATTTAAAATCTAACACAACACTTTCATCTCTAAATTGAAACCTACCAAAATACTTATGGACCCCAAATATCTTTGATTTTTATGTTCTTTTATTAACTAACGTGACAGACATAACTAATAATGCTTTTCTTTCCCCTTTGGCTGTCAGAGATCTAGGAATTAAATTTTGTGCTGAATTGCTCAAAAAACTTACACACTTAGTTAGACGTACACGTACATACACAGATATGTTGCTCTTCAATTATTTGATTCAGTCTTTTAAAAAGCAAAATAATATTTGGTCATTTAATTAAGATTATATAAAATTAATAGTTTTGAAAATTATATATAATTTTGGCCTGGGAATCATGTAGCAATCATGTGGCCTGGGAATCATTTTGAATTATTTTATATATATATATACATATATATATATATATATATATATATATATATATATACACACACATATATATGCTTTACAACCACAGCAGACATATTGGTCTTTAACATATCTTAATGGTATATGATTCTTGGTTTTAAACTCTAAGTTACAGTGTTTAATGTCTTCCTGATTTAATGATTAAAAATGTATTTGAATATAAAATAGTAGGATATAAAAAATAATACTATAGTTCTAAATTTACTAGGCTACATTATGATATATTAAATATTTATATCCCTCTGCACTATAATCGGAACATTAAAATTAAAAAAAAATTCTTACTCTGCCAGCTGATATTTTTGTTCCTCCACAAAAAACTGGGTATTTGTGTGTGTGTGTGTGTGTGTGTTTATGTGTGTATGTGTGTAAATAATACTTCATTTCTAAAAATGCTTTTTCTTCCTAACTTTATCAGGGGCATTTCTCAATCAGACAGTCTTATTAGTATTGTCCATGCCAAGACTTTCCATACCAAAGTCTTATAAATAAACTACTGTATAAGTTCAGAACTTTACTTACAAATGATTACTCACAAACCTGTTTTTTAAAGCTTAGCAAAAAGGAGGGATTTGTTTTTGCCTAATACCCTACCCTCAAACCATCAGAAAATCCTATGGGCTACCTTCAAAATAGATTCAGAATCTTACCTTGGCTCAACTACTCTGGCCCAGGCTGGCCATGCCTCTTGCCTAGATTATTGCAATAGCCTACTAACTGATGCATATTTGTCCTGATCCTCTTCTACTCTTAATCCCCAATGCAGAAGCCATATTGAAACTTATAAAGCAGGAGTTAGAACATGTCACTGTCCCACTAAACTTCATCAACAGCTTCTCAAATCACTCAAAAAAAGAAAAAAAAAACCCAAAAACAAAAGAAAAAAAGTCCTTGCAGTAGCCTAGAAGGCCCATTACAATATGCCCAAGAATATGTTGTTAGCCTCCACTCTAAGGCTCCAACCATTCCTCACTCTGCTCAAGCACAATGACCTCCCAGGTGCTCTTTGGAACATGAAAACTCTAGGTGTCTCCCACATCAGGGTCTCTATACTGTTTACTCTGCCTAGAATTCTCTTCCCACAATTATCTGTATAGCTCACTTCTACCCCTATGGGATCTTTGCTCAGTTGTCACCAGAATGAGGTATTTCCCAAACATTTATTTAATATTTCACAATCCCTTCTCCCTACAATGTTCCCCTTCCCGTTTTGCTTTTATTTTGCTCCATAGCATTTATACACACACACGCAATACAGTTTTAGTATGTGTATATAATTGTGCATAGTATATTTTTAATTTGTGCTTGTTTACTGACAATCTTTTCCCACTAAAAGGTAAATTCTAAAGTTCTATGGAGATGAGAATATTGTTTTATTCTTTGTCATATCCTAGTGCCTAGGACAGAATGTCATATATAGTAGGCGCTTAATAAATATTTGCCAAATAAATGAATAACTAAAATAATCAAAAAGTACTTCATAGGGTTAGCAAAGATCCTATAGAGAAAGACCTATAGAGAAAGATCCTATAGGGAAAGACACATAATTTCATCAGGAAAAACTCTAGAATAGGTAACAAAGAGAGATAGCAAAGACTTGGTGAAATATAGAATGATCATTAAAGATTTTTAACATAAATTCCACAAATAATTTTCTGAAATACCATTGAGAAATTGCTAAGTTCCTCTTTTTTCAACATTTAAAATCATTGTAGGAAAGTTGAAAGTATTCTTTTAGTAAATAGAAAAATCAAACTTAATAAAGACTTGAATCTATGAAGGTATAATTTAATTATAAGAAAGTATGAATTCACTTAAATATTGTTACTTATATATATCTACTGGTAAAACTTGGTGCCAGCTAGAAGTTATCAATGATAACTCATACCAGTATTTTTCAAAGAATATACAGTAAGGAAGAAATGGTCCTGGGTCTCAATCCAGATGCTTTAATTAGATTCTTCAACTAGAGCAGCCACTGTTATCTGTTGTACAAGGTAGCTTCTGTACATTTTCTTTGAAATTAAAAAAAAAAAACTCACAAAAAATTTGTGATTTTGATTATTAAAGATTTGATTATTGATTATTTGAATATTGATTAATATTTTTAATTTAAGAGAGAATTATGAAAAATATAGTATTCCAAAGTTGGTTTCTATTTCATCTGTCACTCTAAGAATGAAAATAATGTATACACATAGGTTTTATACTAATTAATGGCATAGCCATGCCTCTGGAAGCAATTCACAAAATAGGAGGCTAAATATTTAGCATAAAGTACAAGATTTCAATATTTGAACTTGACTTGCATTTCTAAAAACATTGAGCAATGCCAAATTTGATATATTTTTTTCAATGTTCTGAACAATTTTATAGACTGTATTAGTGATTGATAGTTAATATAAGGACATTCATTAATAATGATGTTAAAATTTTTAGTATAACACAGTTAATATTTATGTTTCCAAGAAACTATCATCTTTCAAACCACTTTCCTAAAAGAATTCTCTGGCTATTATTGAATGATAAATTGTGTTTTCACACAAAGTTTATTACTAGCACATTTTAATTCATATTCTACAATTGAGTCAATATTCATACATAATTATACTACCACAAGAATAAAGAAATTCAAGTAAACAAAATCATAACAAGAACATGTAATAAGTTAAAAACTATTTGACATTAGAAAAAAGGTCTAAAATACAGCTTTTTATTGCATTTAGAAATACATTATTTAAATGCATGCATTTTTGAAACATAAATTGATGCATTTGTTAATAAAATTGCCATTTTTAAGACCAGACAATGAAGGAAAATATTCAGTTCAGAATCAGAGAAGGAAAATGTTCTTTTAGCAAATAGAAACTAGTGATTTTCCAAATAGAATACTAGTATGAGGCTCAATAAAGTCACAAACTGAAAATTAGTTTCTTAAATGCTGAAAGTCAGTTGAAAATATTCTGTTTAATTCTACAAAATGTCTGAGTACAAGTAGGAAATTTTGGCTACAAAGTTAGACACTTAAACAAATTGACCAACATATGACAAATTCTCGCTGCTCAGATTCTTATGGTGAAATTTCTTGGTCTATCTCTCTGCTCAAATCTCTCTGCAGCACAAAACTGATTATAATATTCCTCAAAGCCTCAAAAAGAGTACAAAGTGCAGCATTGCTTCTGCTTTTGCCTCCCTGGGCTTACGAAGTGGCAGAGTAAAGATTCAATGGAAGAATATAAAGCCAGGGATGGATTTGATGGCTTCGTGTCTTTTAAGTAGGAAGAGTATGGCTTGGAGGTAATTTTATTATTGTACTTTGTGGCTCGTTCATAAATTTAGACTCGTCCCATCCTAGAACTAGATGCAATCTTTGAGTAATGGATCTGTTTGGATACCTGATAAAACTATGAACATTTTCCTGAGCATGCGAAAAATTTTAGGTTATTCAGAGAATTTAGGAAACACAATCATGGATCTTGCATTATACTCTCACAACACTTCATGATACCAAAATGAACAACAGATTCTATATATTGATCATAGTGATGCATATTTTATGCTTTACATTGAGGCATATACTGTATTCTTCAAGAGGATGAAGACAAAGAGAGAAAAAAGACAAAAATCTCACATTTAAAATTCTCAGTCTGTCAAGAGAGACCATACGTCATCATTAATAGTGTAATATTGAAGAATAAAAATGAAATGACCATCGATGGGAACAGTCTATACAGAAAACTATGAGAACAGATATATAAGATCAGCTTCAGTCTATCTATAATATGATTATCTGAAGTGGTCAGGGGAGACTTCACAAAGTGGCTTTTAGATTAAAGGATAGTAAACAATTTAGCCAGGTAAATGACAGAGGGGCATCATAAGGAGAAATAACAAGTAGCAAGGTGTTAAAAGAATGGCAAATGATTCCAGTGATTCCATACGAGCTGATAACTTGTCGGATATGTGTAGGAGTAGACTGGAGCATTAAAGAGGGAGCAGAGACCAGGACCTGGGGGGTGCTTGCTGGCCAACGTGAGATGTTTATGCATATCTTGAAGGATTTAAATTGCTGAGTGAGATTTTCTTGCTAGAAAAATCATTCTGGCAGAGGTGTGAAAAGCAGCAATAGGATTGGGCTGAGGGGCAGAGTTTGTGGTCCAAAGGAAGACAGAGAGTCAGTGTATTAAAGCTAGTGACAGCAGTTTTCAATCTGTAATAATACAGATACTAAAAATCCTTACAAGACTGAGAAATATTTGCCATTAAGAATCAGTAGTACTTGGTGGGGACCAACAAAATTAAGTAACTAGCTCAAGGCTATATATACTTAATTAGTAGTAGAGATGTATCTAGAATTAAGTTTTATGACTAGCCTATTTCTCTCTCTAGTATTTCATACCATTTCTTATTGTGTGATTTCTTCAAATAAGCATTTCAAATTAAGGATTTAAAATTGCCTATTAATGTTAACTTTACCTAAAAACTTTCTATTTTTCTTATACAAATAGCAAATTTAAGGTAAACACATTGTTATTGGTTTCCTTTTAAGAAAAGTTTCATTGTAATTAAACCCAATCACTACTTTCACCTTAAAAATAAATGTAGTTTGCTAATGTCACGATTAAATTTTGCCTTTGATTATCAGTTGAGCTGCTAGTAACCAAAGGCAAATGAGCTGATTTACTGATAGGAATACGCACACACATGCATGTGTGTGTGTGTGTGTATTAGAATTTTACCAATTAAATTTTTTTAAGAAAATAAGTTAATCTGTTAATATAACCGCCTCAGCCTATGCCTTTTATAAAAGACAGGTTATTGTTCTCTATTTCATCATACACAGAACTTCTATGGTGTATTATATTGTCTATACATATCATTGAGTGCTGGTTGTATGTGACATATCCTTTTGCTTTGATATCAGAAGAACTTTGGTTGGGAAAAGAGTATTTTATCGCTTTTATTTGAAAGGTCAAAGAACTAGAAGAATATAAAGCCTTCTGTCTTTTTCTTAAGAATACACAATCATATTTTGTTCTATTTATTATATCAGAATAATTCTTTTCACTTTATAAAATAAATTGGTATGGCTATTTTTAGTCAGTAAAAACAAGTGAATCACTAAACTAAATTATTCTGTTGAATCACGGATGGGGATATTTCCAATTTAAGTAGATACTTGCTGTTTTCAAAATCTATGTTATAAAGGAATTAGAAGCTAACCAAAAATCACAACAGCTTTAATAAGGAAAGAGAGATGACCTCTTAAGGTATTTTATATGATGTATTTCTTATCAAGGTAATTAGTATAGGTTTTATTAAACAGAAAAGTTTTGAGCAGCTCCTATTCTGTGTTGGGTGCTGCAAGACAGGGGTCCCCAACCTATGGTGGGTTGTATAATTATTTCATTATATATTGTGATGTAATAATAATAGAAATAAAGTGTACAATAAACTTAATGACCTGAAATCATCCCAAAACCATCCCCTGCCCCTCCCCAGGCTGTGGAAAAACAGTATTCCATGAAAACAGTCCCTGATGCTAAAAAGTTTGAGAACCACTGCTTAACTGGAGATAAACAGTTAATCAGTTTTCAAAGAGTTGACAGTTGTTGAGAAAATATAGTCTGCATATTTTCTCAAAGGAAACATAAAATTGCAATAGAGTTTAAGTGACAAAATAAGGGTATTGTGCAATATCATTTTTTGATGATTTAAATGATGATATGGAAATAAAATTGAAATAGACAAGAGTCTAGGCAACAATGAAAGATGATTTCTATTCTTTGTTAGAGCCACGAGTAGGATTTAATTACACTGCCATGCTATTTTTTAACTCAGGTCTTTCAAAACTCAATATTTGACTCTTAGAATTCTCATCTTTTGTAAAGAGAGTAAATCAATCTTCACCAAAGAATAAACACGTCAGTGATTAAGGATGGTAAACTGTACAGTTTTAGTTGCGCCCTGTGAATAATTGTTCTTTGTTTATTGGAGCACAGCTGTAACCCTTTCTTGTAAAACTAACTGAATGCACAGCCTCATTAGTTATCTCAGTAGCCTCAGTTGTTACCTTCCTGATAGTTCCAAGTTGAGAGCTACTGAATAGCTAGTCTTTTCAAAAATACCCTCTGTCGGTTTATCAAATTACCTGAAAAGGCAGGTGAAATGAATTCTTTTTCGTTAAATATCTGTATCCCCAGCAATCCTTATTAAAATATAAATATTGTCTCTGTGAGGGATTACATATTTATGTATTGCCCATTCTGTGTTATTAGTTATTAATCACCTTGAGAGTGTAAGGACAGGAAATTTATGAAGTCATATGTGGAAAGCAGGACTCAAGGGTGTTAGGTCCATCAGAGGACACTTGATCTGAACACTGAGGCAAGACTTCTACCAAGATTATCTAGAAAGGATTTATTTTGATGATCTTGTGTATTAAATAGTGATTTTTGTTTTTAAGAATTGGATTAGTTTCAGTCTTGTGCCCTGCTACTAACTAGCCAACGGGTCTAAGACACATATGTCAGCTGGGTTGATCTGGTCTCATTTTCTTAGATACTTTGTCCAATTCTAGGAATAAATGTTTGTGGTTTTGGCTAATTAAAAAAAAATAAATGAAAGAATATCACCAAAGAATTTCCAAGGCTCCCTCTAACTCTGAGTTTTGAAGAACATGAATATTATCATTGAGAACCAAGAGAGCAAAGAGCTGTTGAAAATGGAGAAATGAAATTGGGAATAGCTGCAAACATGAGCTTTGATAACAAGTTTGGCCTAGAGCCAGCCCCTCATTCAATTACTTCATTATTTTTGATAAGCCTGTAAAATTTATTTCCTTCTCCTTATTACTTTTTTTAACCACAGATGATCTTTTTAAGGTACCAGGTTAAAGTAAATATTTTAATTAATCAAAATTAGTGTGGCCAACCTACTTTTTATTCTAATTACAGAATCTTCTGCTTTCCTGTTTGCATTCAATTGGATTTTATACTCATACCAGCAACTATAGATTTCTTCCTGTTCTTGTTCCCAAGTATTTCTAAGGTTTTTACATCACCTAAAGCTCAGACCTGAGCAGAAAAACTGTATCAGGCTTTTTTTTTTTTTAAAGAAGAACATTATGGAAGTTTTAAGATTATCACCAACTCCCAGAACTGGCTTGTCTTCATTTTGTAAAACTTCCTTTTACATTCAATTTAATGCATTTAGAAGTAAATTATTCAGGAAGTCGATAAAGATTCATTACTTAACTATAGGGAAGTCTAAAAGAGTAGTTAGCAGCAGCTGTGTAGATTTGCCACTCATTTACTCCATATATAGGGCATAATGGATTTCCAGCAATTTGGGTAATATAACATTATCTGTGTTGATTGTAGATATTATAGCAAGGCATTATGCTTTTTAAGAGTGCTGTAAAATGAAACAGCTACATGATGGGTAAAGAGACAGTCTCAATCTAGGAGTAAAGTTTTCTTTAGGAGATCTCAAAATTTAAGTAGGAGTTTGGAAACATGTCCTCAGAAGGGGGAGTATGTAGGGGATCTACAGAACCCAATGACACATTTTCCAAATGAAATATGCCACTTTCACCTCCACAAATGGTAAATATGGAAGTAACCAGATGTTTTGCCTACTGAATTGACAGCCAGTGTTGATTTTGACTCAGAACTAGCTATGCCGTTGGGCAAGTGGTGAGTGCGGGGGAAATGTTCCCATAAAGAAGTGGGAAGATTTTTACGTTGTCAAAGAATGGGTAAGCATTATGAGAAATGAAAACCTAGCTTAATATTTAAATGTCATCTATACTATAAGAGAGCATGCATCCACATTTAAAATAACTAAAGATCAGGTGAGTTTATGATAAACTTAGATTTAAGACTTAAAATGTGGTCCTAAAATACTAAAATATAAATCTAAATTTTGACCAATAATTACTATAAACAATCTTGAACAAATCATCAACAGTGTTTTTTTTTTCTTGAATATTTTAGAAATGGAGTTTTATGTGATTTTAATGCCTTTGTGCCAATAGCAACTGATAACTACTGATCATTTGCTGAGTCCTAGGTTTCACAATTGTGAGCTAGCTACTATTATTATTTAATCTTTACAAACAAGGACACTGAGACATTAAAGAAATTGACTAACCAAGTATGCAGTTAATAGGTGACAGAATTAAGATTTGAACCAAGGCAGATAACTTCAGACTATAATATACAGCCTCCTTGAATCAGGCTGTTGATTTCATTTATATGGCAGGCATTTAATAAACACCCCTAAGTTGAAAGCATTATGATTGGTGATGCAGAGGAACAGAGATAAACACCACACAGTTCTTGCTTTCAGATTACTCATGATAAAGATGGCAACAGCAGAAGAGCAATACCTTATAATCATGTCTTATTGTAGCAAATATTGTTGTTAGTCTGGCCCATATTGCCTTAGCCCAGTTCAGAGTTGATCTTCAGCTCCAATAGACAGTAGTAGACATTTGCATTTATGACGGCTGTCTGAGACCCAGAACTCCTGATTGATATTGCTGCCACCAGACACCCAATAATTGATTCAAGAGGCAGAAAATATGTCTTCCTGGTTCCTAGGCCAAATCTCTAGCACTTCTGACATTCTCATTTTATGCAATTTTACCTTCAAAAGCGTCATTTAACTCATTCAACATCATAATAAGCCTGAAATAAAACTTTTTCCATCAAATAACCTAAAGATTGGGAAGGATCTACTGGGAACCTCCTCATTTAAATATGTTTTATACTATCAAAGAGAGCTATTAATAGAAGTCACAGATTTGATTTCCCACTGGAATAAACACACAAACTAGCCTGTCACTGACTCATGGCTGTTGACAGAAGACAGACTTTTCGATCACAGACAAAGGACTTTATTATGCACTGCAAAAGCAATAGCATGGGTATCAGCATATTTCTGCTGGTTTTCCTTGCCCCAAAGTCCATGGTGCAATGTCATGGGCCCAGATGACTATGCAAACAAAGGGTTCCACTGTAGCTGCAGAACTCTGAGCTTGAGAAAACTGCCACTTTTATAGCAAGCAGGAAGCAAGCCTATTCTTTGTCCAAAAAGAGACCGAGAACTTTGCAAAACTATGTAATTCATTCCTGTGAGGCATTATCTCACTTTGCAGAATTGCCAGCTACATAAACAATCTAGATAAGTGTCCAAGATAAAAGAATGGTCATGATCTGGGAGTTTTGACACACTTAGCAAGACATGTAGAAGCACAAGTGGCCCATAGCAGACTGCCTTACAGTATTCAGGACACACTCTAAAAGAAATAAGGTTTTGTGTGTGAGGCTAGGTGCCTAAAAGGTATATACAAATTTTTAAACCAAAATGATGAACAATTTTAAGCAACTTCTCTATGATTTAATCTCTTTTTTTTACTCTAACAAATGTTTTTAATGTTTCATGAAATTACAGGCAGAATGATGCTTTTACTTAACCCTAAATTCTACCTACTGTAATCCATGCAAACAATTTTCCAGAGGCCTGAGCCCCATTTTTTAACAGGTAGTCTGTCTCCCGGATAGAGGATATTTTGTGTTGGGTTGTGGAAGGACAGGGTTAGGAGTTTTGTGGCAGCCACTGTGTTCACACTCTAAAAAATCAAGCTAATGTTTCTTTTATTGCTGGCTTTCCCTACTTCTCCATGACCTGAAGAAAGTCAATTAACTTCTATGTGCCTGTACAATGAGGATAACACTACTTGGTCATACACCTCTGAATAGTGTTATGCAGAAAAACAAGATAATGCTTATAAAAGCATTTGCAGAAAAGTTCAAAAGAAATGTAGAATGAGAGTACAATGCATTTTTAAATTTGAAAAATGGCCTAATTCAAACTCTTTGACAGGGCTAGGCTAATAGGGAAAAGCATTTTAGCACTTTGCTAAACATAATTTGCACCTGAGTATGTATGAAAAATATACTCCCTGCCTAGATGGGGCTCCCCAAGCCTTATTCAACCTCACAAAGCAATAATATAGTACCATTTAGCCAAGCAAGTGCACAAAATTTGTATTAGTAGATGAGAAAGCATTTTCTTATCTATCCCATCAGTGTTGGGAAAGGCCTAAAAGCAATTTAACCACAATGCTTAAAGCTATTTGTTCAGTCTTTCCACTTCTCATTTGACAATGATGGTTACTAAGGACCCACTGTGTCCCAGGTATGAGGCCAGGTACTGTACTAAAATATCAGGCAATTAATAAAAGCCTTCTTAGCACAAAATCTTAGACTTTCTAAATGTAAGTTGGCATTAGTAGCCTATATAGCCTATATTAGTAAGTATTTTTCAGTACTCTGTGTACCTGCGAGGGGAGCAAAATCCTCTATTTGGTAGTCCAGATCCTATTTGAGGGCTGATTGAACATATGCAATAATGGAATCTCAGAAAAATTCCTTTCCAAGAAAGAACACTAAACAGAATAGAGAACAGATATCTGTAAAAAAGAAGGCAAGCAAATCTCTGGGACAGTTCATGGACTAATATTAGGACTGTGTTCTCTAATCCCTTTAGACAAAAACTGCTATCATCAGAGTAATGTTTAGAAGTTATCTAGGCCAGTGCTACTTAAACTGTGATCCATAGAAAGCAACATCAACATCATCTAAGATCTTACTACAAATGCAAATTCTGGACTCTCAGCCCAGATCTACTAAATGAAGAATTACGAGGATCCAGAGATCTGTATTAGCAAACTCTCCAGGTGATTCCTAAGCACCCCCAAATTTAATAAGCATTAATCTAAACTATCCTTCTCAATTCCAATCAGACCATACTTATTTAAACTGTCACTTTATCTTGAGTATAAATTCACATTAATGAAATACAGCACACAGGGCAAAAACAAACTTAGAATTGCTAATGGACTGGCTTTAGTGATTTAAAAGCAGCCTGTTCCAATTTTTCTTCATACATGGTTCATCTAAATTCGCACACAATCTCTTAAGATGAGGCATTTATAAAGGCAGTAGAAGCACAGCACATTTTCTTGGATGGTGTTTCAGCTACACTTAGACCTGTCTTTCTTCTTTAGGAAGAGCCAGGGAAGTCAAGTTGAATCTCAAGAAGGTATCTTAACCAGATTGTCATTACTATGGACTAAACGTTTATGCCCCCTCCAAAATTAATATGTTAAAATCTTAACCCCCATGTGATGGCATTAGGAGGTGGAGACTTTGGGAGGGAATTAGATCATGAGGACACATTTAAAGAACTATTCTACACAACAAATTATTTTAATGTATATTTACTTCAAAATTATTTTCACAATACATGTCCCTGTCTTGAAATCACAAATTTGATTCTAATTGGAAAATGAAGATGATACATTTACAAAAATGATAAGCATCACTTTGATAATTATTGTCAGGTATTTAATCAAGCAAAATTCCAATAAGGGTTAAATGAAAGTAATAAAGGCAAACTGGACTATCAAGGGATTGAAAATGCACAGGCATCAATATGTTCATTGGAGTGACAATTATAAAAAAAAAAGTGTGTGGCTCCGATTTGTAGGAGTTCTCTTCTCACTGCTGTTCAGCTGAGTTTCTGTGTTTCCATCAGAGCCAAAAAAACCCAAACAAACAAAACAAAAAAACAACTCCTTGCAGAATGTTACACTGTGGAGTTGCACCTGATTCCTTGAATTCAGATGTTTGGTTAAGGGAGACAGGATGTTTACCATGTGTCTCTGTGGCTGCCATGGCCATTTAACAAATGAAGATCACTCTCTTTATGAATATTCTTTGCAAAAATATATGACAAATCCTAAAAGAGAAGCCAAATAGGATGACCCATGTAGAGGTGAAAAAATAAATGCAAATGTATTTTACTTTACAGCCTGGCAGTCAGTTTGTGTAAGTAGTGTATAAACCTAATTTTATAAATAAAATTATTCTCTTTGACTTTCACTGTGACAAAAGAAATGATATTCCACAGAGAAAAAAGTCTTTCTAATGTCACAGAAGCACACAAAAATATGTTAGGTCATAGGATGTGGAATTAACAAGGTGGAAATGGAGTTTAAGAAGCCAAGTCTATGTGATTAACTATGAGACTCTGGGTAAGACTCAAATTATTTGAGCTTCTATTGTCAATAAGTAAAGTGAAAGGTGAGTGATTTCTGAGTTTTTGTTGTTTTCCAGTGTTTACTATTTACATGAAAATCATTTTCTCAATCATATATTTTAAAAATAACTTAATCACATATCAATAATATAGTATTATGTCAACTAGAACAGACAGTATGCAATATTCAATCCTATAGTTCCAGAATATGTTGTGATTGCTAAAGAAATATTGGAGAAAAAAAATCCCTATCTTTACAGAGGAACATTCAGTGTTTTTACATTGTATAGTTCAAGAAAGAAAAAAGTCTCTAAAGAGATCTGCCTTGGACCCATCTTTCTCCCTTTGTTTACTGGCATAATGCAAAATATTCTTGATATTGATTCTACTGCTGCTCTTAGTTTTAAACAATGCGTTTACATAGCTCCTAGCAATGCATTTACATAAGGAAGTTCTTCCCCTTTGCTAAGCTAAGCTAACATCAGAACTGAGCAGAGATTGCACTCTTGGCAAAGGAAAGCATCACACAGGAAGATTAAAGATGCAGAAAACTTGGACATGTTTTCATCATTCAACACATATTTAGAGCACCTATTTGCCAGGCAAAATGCTGGGTTCTTTGGATGTACTAGAAAGCAAAATGAAACTTTTTCTCAGTTATCTTTCAATTCATTGGGTAAATGGGGAAGTAAGTACACTTAAGAGGACCCAGCAGTATGTGGCTCCTATGGGAGGAGTAGGATAGACAGCAAAGAAGGGAAAGTGCATGGGCTCCTTACTAACTTTCTGTGTGAAGGGCATCACACAATAAGAGTCCAAGGAAGTGAGAGAAGGAAGAGAAGAAATAATAGGAGATCCAAGCATTGTAAAAGACTGGAGAGTTTTAACTCCTCATAAAAGAGAGCTCATATCATATTATTGAACAAAAACTCATTTTAAAAATCTAATTGAATATTCTCATTTTACCAGTGAGCCCCAGGGAGAGTCTGGGCCTTCTTTAGGCTACCTACACAGAGAGTGACTGAGTTAGAATTCCTATCTCTTGGTGTACTCCATCTCTCCTTTCTCCTTTTCATTTGGGAGCAAGAAGGGAAATGACAGAGCACCTGAAACAAGAAAGCACAATCTATTTATTTTCATCAGCATCAATGTATAAACAACAGGTGCTTTTATTGCCTTATATTTTATATTGAATAGAAAAAGTCAAAAAAATTATAAGAAATATTTTGAGTTATAATAGACTGCTGCACTGACCCTTTGCTTTAGGAAATAGTGATTTGTCAATTGTGTCTGAGCCATCAATTATAAGATGAAAACAACCAAAACTTTTTTTGTGTGTCAGCATATTACAGGGGTACAAATGTTTAGATTACATATATTGCCTTTGCCCCACCCAAGTCAGAGCTTCAAGCATATCCATCCCCCAGACAGCACACCACACCTGTTATATAGAAATATACCCATCTGGTCCTCTGTCCTCCCACCTGCCCAACATCTAATGAATGTTACTACTATATGTGCACATAGGTGTTGATCAATTAATACCAATTTGATGGTGAGTTCATGTGGTGCTTGTTTTTCCATTTTGTGATACTTCACTTAGTAAAATGGGCTCCAGCTCTATGCAGGATAATACAAGAGGTGCTATATCACCATTATTTTTGTGGCTGAGTAGAACTCTATGGTATACATATACCACATTATATTAATCCACTCATGTATTGATGGGCAGTTGGGTTGTTTCCACATCTTTGCAATTGTGAATTGTGCTGATGTAAACATTTGAAATTTTAGTTGTTTATGTCACGTTCATGTGTTTTTCCTGGTTCTTTGGCTCCTTGCTTAGAAGAATCAAAGGCAGGACCGGTATGACAGAATAATCACAAGCACAAAGCAACTCACATGAGCAGCCTTTATTGCAAAGAGAAAATATGTTCCAGACAAGGAATACGTCTATCTCCATAAGTGGAGATGATCCTGAGATCCTGAGACAGAGTACAGAAACTATAGTACACTCTCAAAGTTGGTAGAGAGTGGACTATTCTAATAAGGATAGCATCACCCAAGGATTAGGGTCTGTTCTTTATGCTAATCCCTGATAATATGTTAACCTGGGGGTGAAATATTCATGAATATTTTGGGAAACGGGTGGAGAGTTTCCAGAATGGTGAGTCCTCCCTATTTTTAACCCTGTAAGTCAATTTCCAGGGGTGTAAAAATCGTGGTGTTGGTGGGTGTAATTTTTACTATGCTAATGAGGGCAGGTCACTTAGGAACACTGTCACCTTAACTGTGTGCATGCTCCAAAAACCCCCTTTTGTGGCCTTGATCATATCTCCACTTTATGGATTTCCTGCCTCTCTCTGGTTGTTCAGTCTTTGGAAACCTCCTGGTTAAGGCATATGTTCCTTCTTGGAAGCCCCCTCTGGTTGATTTGTTCCTCCTATTACAGAAAAAGCATCTCCTAGTGCCATCTGTTCCTCTTCCTCCCTCATTATCTCTACCTAACAATTGGCTGATATTTCCTGATAAGGAAAATTCATAACTTCATAGACTGATTAGCAATATTCCTTTCCAAAAATAACATAATGGAAATATATACAGTAAGTCTTCATTTAATGTCATCAATAGGTACTTGGAAATTGTAACTTTAAGCAGAATAACATATAACAAAACCATTTTTTTCTCATCAACATTATAACATAATGATGTTGAAGGAAATAATGTTATTTGAAGACCAATTGAACTTTGTTTTGCTTAGAGTCACAAGTTCCAAGAACCTATCTACCACATTAAGTGAGGGTTTATCATACAACACTAGTTGAAGAGATTTAAATAGCATATGAAAAGACTGTACTAAAACCCCATGAGCTCAGATGATTTTTACTTTGTACATTGTTTTCCATAGGTAATTTTTGAGATTGCTTTTTGACAACATACAAATGCTGCTGTTACATAATAACTTGTAAATCAGTGAGACAATTAAAATGTGTTCATCATAGTGGACAAAAAAAGTGTAGCATTTAATTCCATGATAATATTTAAAAATAATCTCACTCAAGTACTCAAACCATAACCATGAATATAAAATGCCAACTCTGAATTATCTACACAAATGGAGATGTAGATAAACCAAAATGTTAGATAATTCAAAAGTAATTTACATTTATGTTTGAATTTTTAAAATTACATTTATGTTTGGCCAGAGTAAATTTTTTTGGAATTGATTCAAGTAATGGTATCTATTGAGAAATCGGGTTGGTTTTTTTCATGTTGATCTCCTGTTGATCCATCAACATAATATATGCCTTGTGGGAAATAGGAAACACATCTTTAGACAATGGATGCCAACATTGTGTTAAATAGAATTGAACTGACTAAAAGAAACTTCCCTAAAAAAGGAGCAGTGTTTGCATGTGATGCATCATAATTGGTGATTATATATACCCAAGCTAGAATCTATGATTTGCCTCATTTTAATAGAATCCTAATTTAATATATTCATTTCTTCATTCAGGCATACTTTCAACAACTATTTATCAAGAGCTTATTTTATGTTAGACACTGTGCCTGATATTATAGTACAAAGATCAGGATTATCTAATGTTCTCTGATGGATTTTTACCACCGTGTGATATAAAATGAAGAATGTACATATAGAACATTTAAACCATACACACAGTCTGGTGAAATTGGACCCAAACTTCAACTGTTCTCCTTTAGAAATGCTAGAAAACTATTTTTTCCATAATTTCCTGGTTTTGTTCATGTTGTTGTTTTATCATTTTCTATTATCTGAAAAATTGTGTCAGACTTTGAGATTCTGGATATTAGTTATAATTACAGTGAATGGTTTTACAGCATTGGAGACTGTTGGGAGTGGGCAGAAATATTGCAAATACATAATGAATAAATGAAGTCAATGGGCAATTCTCATTTTGTGAAAAAATGGTTTACCATTTGTATTTCTACAATGTGTATTATATTCTCCTTGATGATAACTGATATTTGACTTGTCTTTACCTCATTATTTGGGTAATTTTCTTTTATGACATTTTTGAATGTTTTTATTTCTGTTATGACTGTCCAAAGAATGCTAAAATGGAAAAACTTTTGTTTATCTATGCAAGAAGATTGATGGAAGGATATCCAAAACATCAAGTAAATCCTTTGTTAGTGATAAAAATATTTGTCTGTCCGCAGAAGTGACGGTTGGAGTGTGGTCTTTTGTTGACATTAGGCTACTAAAAGCCTCCATTGTGATGGTTATTCTCCTACACCTGAAAAGCCACATTTTATATGCTCTGTGTTTTCCCTTTAACTAAGCTAAGTGAGTAATATTGATCAGAGGTTAACCACTATCATAAGCTTCCAAGCTACTCTAGAGAACTAAAGGGAAAATAACTCTATAGGAAGAATGAGAAACCATATTTATAAAAGTTTAGATTTGAAATGTATTCACTATCACAGCTAACAGGGAATGTGAGATTACATAAATAGAATTCACAAAAAATGTGGACGCAAGCTTGTTCCTCATGGTTTCATCTGGCCAGCACCTGGCACATGGTAGACACTAGATAAACATGGGGAAAAAACCATTCTTGATATTACTATTGCAGCATTAATTCTTAAACCCAACCTTAGACAATCCAGGGAAATTCCAAAGATTATGATGGCAAAGTGAAGTTATTTTCTGCCAATATCAAATAACATTTAATGATTGTTAAAATCCTCCAATGTTGGAAATCAATAGAGAAAATGTCCACAAAGCAAGGAATCAAGCAGAGAATCACTAGTGCCACCTGTCAATAAACTGTTAAGCACAGTGTTTTACAGAATTTTTGCTAATTGATAGCTGAATGAATGTATTTCCAATGCAGTCTGGATGGAAAAAATGCTAAATGAGTCAATCGGATGGAATCATAAGGAGCTTTTTGCACCATCTGAAGTGAATGAGACTGAGACAATAAAACTATACTGCAATCATTAATCATGGACTGCTACAGAGAAAAAGCCAAAGGAAAAGAGAGAGAAAGGTGGTGACAGAGTGAAAACATGCTGTTCGAGAAAGAATGTCTTTTTATTCACCTTGATGATTATTTTCTGATAAATACCTTGCCTTTTCCTCTGTTCTTTCTGGCTAAAGTTCTATTATACTGTGAAAAAAACCTCTATTCTACTAAAACTATCTAATTATAAGTGTCATTTAATAAAAAGAAAAAGAACTCCATTTAATTTGCACAAATTAATGAACATAAATACAAGATAAATACAATAAATCCTGAAGAGTGTAACCATACCATTTTTATGATGGAAAAAAATGGAACTACTTTACAGAATTGATACTCCTTTTGCTTTTATGTAAAGAATTTTTCAGATGCTAAATCATTCCTTTTGATTTGCATTCCAGATTATCAGCCTCAAATTCTGAACTATACAATTTGAATGTAGATTACATATACCATTTCCTATGATAATCATCATGGGAGCAAAAAGTAGACACTAAAAAAAGCCAGCCAAACACTTGGTAATTTTTCTGTTGAGGAAAATGCAAACAAGCATGTGAGTCATTTTAATTTCTGCTTTGTAAATAGTCACTCAAGTACTTTCTTCTGAAATGGAAGTAAAGAAGAATGATGTCATTCAACATAATAATATGCACCCAAAATAGCAATAAACAAAAATATTGGTGGGTGGAAAATGATAAATGTCTTACACCTTACATGGGAGAGCTATTTTTGTAGCTGACCTTCAAAATTCATTCAGTTTATTCATTATTCACCTGTATTTACCAAAAGTATCATTCATTTAAGTTCAGTGAGACAGTAATTAGTAATGCCATCCTATAAAATTCCAGCTAAAAGATTATCCATTTTTATGAAAATTTTGACCTCATTTTAAGAATCCATTTTATTAAAATGATTCAGTAATAACACAAGTGAATATCTGTCCATGAGAAGAAATAATTACTTTTCATCAATCATTTGTTTTAAATGAAATATAAACATTTATAATAGCATCATGCTACTAAAGCTAATCTCCAGTCTAAGAAATAAAGATCTCATCTCTGCTTTGTCATTCATCTTAGGCTATCCTCTGTGATAACTTTTACTGACAATGATTCAGAGTCATCACGTGAAAAAAAAAGCATTTTTAAAAGGAAAAAAAAGTGTGTGTGTGTATATATGTGTGTGTGTGTGTGTCCTCAAAACATACCTTCAAATAAGAGTGCTTCCAGCTGTATCTATATGTGCTTGTCAATTAGATTAAATTCTTCCATATGACCTGTCAGTGCTTTTAAATATTATCCTAGAGAGATCAATAAGCCTTGGAAAACCAGAATTAGCAATCTAAAACTTTATATTTTTAAACTAAGAAGGTACTCATGGATCCTCAAACCAGAAATATTCTCTACTAAAAGCATCCACCCCAAATCTCACCATTTCTCACTGCCTCCATCATTGCTGCCTGTATAAACTACCACCATCTCCTGCTTCTAACATTGTTATCTGCATCTACACTTACACCAAAAATGGTCATTTTCATAAAGCATTCTTTTCAACAACCTCTCAAAACCTAAAAATGCCTGCCCATATCACTGCAGAATCTGGACCCTGGCTATTTCTTTCAGTCATCTTTTTCTACAATTTTTCCTGCTTATTGTCACCTAATACATTATTCATTTTCTCTCTGTCAACAATTGAATGGCATCAATGAAATCAGGGATTTTGTCTGTTTTGTTCACTGCTGTATATCAAGCACTTACAACAGTACCTAGCATATCATAGGTGCTCAGTAAATATTCATTGAGTGAAATAATTTGGTTTTGGGTGATTCAGATTCAGTAATGGTAGTCTAGGTTTCAGTATTCTCTGCTTTGATGTTTCTAGTATGGGGGAGGGTATGTGTGTGTCCATTGAAAAAGCAATAGAATTTCTCTGTACAAAACAAGAAAAATACTGAAAAGCAGAGAAAATAGAAATCACAACTACCATAAATTCTGCTACTTGAAAAATAAGTACTATTAACATGTTAGTAAATGTCCTACTAATCTTTTTTCTATGAAAATTTTATCACTAATTTAAAATATATTTTATATTTAAGTTCTCATTTTTCATGCATTTACAGTAAATCAAGTTTCTTCTCCAGCTTTGTGAGCAGAATAAGGTATATTTCAGGCCTCTATAGTCTGGATGCAAGAAAATATTTCAGGGATCTCTCAAAGATGGCGGATGAGAAACACTGCCAGACAGAGTGTCTCTGCAGAAAAGATAGATTCTAGCAGAAATCAGAAGAAAGAAGCAAGAAGACGAGCCTACATCGGATGAGGGTCGGAAGGAGGAGTACCTGAGACCACGGGAGACTCCACAGGAGGAGGTCACGGAGGAGAACTGGAAGCTGGGACCGCTAGAGCAGCCCAGAGACCAGTGAGAAGTATCGGCTATTTCCCCTCTCCTGCATCCCGGACTGCTGGTGGGCTCCCCAGCGAGTGGAGAGACCTGCAGACACCAGCCAAGCGACGGCCGCTGCCAGTGAACGGTAAGCCAGTGGTGGACGTGGCACCGGGCTCCCAACTCCCTTGGGGCACCTCCGTGTGCACAGACCCGAGCTGCATGGCAGAGGCCATATTGCCTCCTCTTCCCCTCCCCCAACCCTCCCCACGGTTGCCCAGAGAGACAGAGAGACAATATAGCCGCCAGGCGGAGGCACCTACAGGAAGTGGGACCTTCCCTTTTGGGGCCCTACAGCTGACTAAGGTGAACTCAGACTGTGAGCTCCCTACCCGCCAGCCCTCCCAGGTGCTGCTGGCATGGTGATCCCAGGAGAACGGGGCGGACTCTGAGGTTGAGAGACATAGATGCAGCTTGGGCTCCCTGTGGGTGAATTGGGACTGGCACTGCTCTCCCTGGTGGGGATATAGTTTGAACTCTGGGACCCAGAGGTCAGACCTGCAGACCACATCTCGTGCACCAAGGCCTCGCATTGCCTGGGGCACAGAAGGGATATTTGTGAACAGCCTACTGAGGTGTGTGTGCCTTCAGGGGCAGATCAGCATCCTAGAGGGCAACCCTCCCCCCAAAGGGAGGCCCTGCACCCAGCCCAGGTGGCATTCCCACGTAGGGAACCTCCCTGCAGGTAGCACAGCCAAGGGAAGAGTGGTGGCATGTGGTCTGGCCTGCCGGCAGAGGCCCAGCAGTAGCTGCGGAGTTGGGGACAGTGGAAAGAAGCCAGGCCAGCTCCAGACTGCAAGTCTCAGACAGCCCCATCCCCACACGCAGACTCTCTGACTGAGCCGGACCATTCCAGTGCCGACCTGAAAGCTTTGCCTGGAAGCAGAGAACAGAAATTTGACCCCTGCTAACGACATTGATGTTGCCTGAGGGCAGGCTTACCCAACCCAGCTCTGCCCAGACTCTCTCCTAGACTAGCCCTCACTGAAGGGGAGAAAAGGACACACCTAGAAGTCCCATGGCCCCACCCACCACCTGAGGCACTAGAGTTCTCTCTACAGGAACAAGAGCTGATAACACGGCATAAAAACAACAGCATAGCCTGTTCCTCCAAACAAGCACCACCTACTGACAGGGAGAGCATGCTGCATATCCTCATCAGGACAGGGAGTGCACGAATCTCACCCACAGACACCACCTTCCAGCTCAGAAACTAAACAAGGCGTGTGAATACCCAAACAAAAACCTAAAGAAAAGAAACAACAACTGATAGATATGGAAAGAAATCAGCAAAAGAACTCAGGAAATATGAAGAACCAAACGGAAAACTCTCCCCCAAAGAGGAGCCCCTGCCCCTAGAAATGGGCACCAACCAAAATCAGGCAACCAAAATGGCAGAAGAGGAATTTCATATGTGGATCATAAGAACACTCACCAAGCTGCAACAACAACTCAATAACCAACACAAAGAAACCACAAAAAGCCTCCAGGATCTGGAAAAAGAAATAGACACAATGAAGAAAAGTTTAACCGAACTCCTGGAAATGAAGAATCAATTCAAAGAACTACAAAATACAGTGGAAAGTCTCAAGAACAGGGTAGATGAAACAGAATAAAGAATCTCAGAGCTTGAAGATAACACCCTCCAATTAAATAAATCAGTCACAGAAATAGAGCAGAGAAACAAGAGAAAAGAGCAAAGCCTACAAGAGCTGTGGGATTATGTGAAGAAACCTAACGTGAGGGTCATAAGGTTACCAGAAGGGGAAGAAGATAACACGCAAGGGTTGGGCAAGCTGTTTGAAGATATAATAGAGGAAAATTTCCCAGGCCTTGCTGAAAATCTCCATATACAAGTTCAAGAAGCTCAGAGGACCCCTGGGAGATTCAATGCAAACAGGAAGACGTCACGACATGCAGACATCAGACTGACCAAAGTATCAACTAAAGAGGCCCTTCTAAGAGCTGTAAGATGAAAGAAGCAAGTAACATACAAGGGAAAGCCAATTCGAATAACACCAGTCTTCTCTAATGAGACTTTACAAGCAAGGAGAGACTGGGGCCCCATTCTCACTCTTTTGAAACAAAACAATGCCTAGCCTAGAATATTATTCCCTGCAAAACTAAGCTTCATATATGAAGGAGAAATAAAGACATTCTCAGACAAGCAAAGGCTCAGAGAATTCACCAAGACAAGACCAGCCCTACAAGAAGTACTTAAAACAGCGTTACGTTACGCACAGAACACCATAATAATAACTCACGAATATAAAAACAACCAAAACCCAAAGATATTAAAGGCCAGATATTACAATGGCTCAAGACAGAAATCATAGCAACAACATCCAACCCAACAGAATGAACAGTAATCTACATTACCTATCAGTTCTCTCAATAAATGTGAATGGCTTAAACTCTCCACTCAAGAGACATAGGCTGGCTGAATGGATAAGAAAATACAGGCCAAGTATATGCTGTCTTCAGGAAACACATCTAACCTGCAAGGATGCATACAGACTAAAACTAAAAGGGTGGAGATCAATATTCCAAGCAAATAGAAGCCAAAAGAAGGCTGTTGTGGCAGTTCTAATTTCAGACTATTTAGTTTTTAAACCAACAAAAGTAGTGAAAGACAAAGAGGGTCATTATATAACAGTGAAGGGCAGAGTTCAACAAGAAGAAATAACAATTTTAAATTTATATGCACCCAACTTAGGTGCACCCAGATTCATAAAGCAAACCTTACTGGAGCTAAGCAAATGGATTAAAAGCAACTCCATAATCACCGGAGATTTCAACACCCCACTGATGGCACGAGACAGATCCTCCAAACAGAAAATTAATAAAGAAATAATGAACTTAAACAAAACTCTAGAACAATTCGGTCTGACTGACATTTACAGAACATTCTACCCGAAATACACTGAATATATGTTCTTCTCATCAGCACACAGGACATTCTCTAAGATTGACCATATCCTAGGACACAAAGTAAACCTCAAGAAATTTAAGAAAATAGAAATCATACCATGTATCTTGTCAGATCACAGTGGAATAAAAGTAGAAATCAACCATAACAGAAACTCACATTTGTACGCAAAAACGTGGAAATTAAACAACCTCCTACTAAATGATTACTTCATAAATGAAGAAATCAAGATGGAAATTAAAAAATTCTATGAAGAAAATGACAATGGAGAGACAAGTTATCAAATCCTCTGGGACACAGCTAAAGCAGATCTGAGAGGAAAGTTTATCTCCATAAATGCCTACAACCAAAAGTCAAAAAGATCACAAATAGACAATCTAATGAAACGACTCAAAGAGCTGGAAAAAGAAGAACAGACCAGCCCCAAACCCAGCAGAAGAAGTGAAATCAACAAGATCAAATCAGAACTAAATGAAATTGAAAACAGGGAAGCTATTCAGGAGATTAACAAAACAAAAAGTTTGTTCTTTGAAAAAATAAACAAAATTGACACACCACTGGCTAAGCTAACGAAAAGCAGAAAAGAGAAATCTCTAATAAGCTCCATCAGGAACAAAAAATGAGATATCACAACTGATCCCAAAGAGATACAAGATACAATTTATGAATACTACATAAATCTGTATGCACACAAACTGGAAAATGTGGAGGAAATGGACAAATTTCTAGAAACACACAGCCTCCCTAGGCTGAATCAGTAAGAAATAGATTCCCTGAACAGACCAATCTCAACTGCTGAAATAGAAACAGCAATTAAAAATCTCTCTAAAAAGAAAAGTCCTGGTCCAGATGGATTCACACCCAAATTTAACCACACTTACAAAGAAGAACTAGTACCTATCTTGCAGAAACTATTCCACAACATCGAGAAGAATGGATCCTCCCCAACACCTTTTATGAAGCGAATATTACTCTGATACCAAAACCAGGAAAGGATGCAAAAAAAAAAAAAAAGAAAGCTACAGACCAATATCCCTAATGAATATAGATGCAAAAATTTTCAACAAAATCTTAGCTAATCGAATCCAGATGCTTATTTAAAAAATAATCCATCACGACCAAGTTGGCTTCATCCCAGGGATGCAGGATGGTTCAACATACATAAATCTATAAATGCAATTCACCACATAAACAGAAGCAAAAACAAAGACCACATGATTCTTTCAATAGATGCAGAAAAAGCTTTTGACAAAATTCAACACCCTTTCATGATATGAACAGTTAAGAAAATAGGCATAGAAGGGACATACCTAAAAATGATACAAGCCATATATGACAGACCCATAGCCAACATTGTACTGAATGGGGAAAAATTGAAATCATTCCCACTTAGAACTGGAACCAGACAAGGCTGCCCACTATCTCCACTTCAGTTCAACATAGTGCTGGAAGTCCTGGCTACAGCAATCAGACAGGAAAGTGGAATTAAAGGTATCCAAATAGGGGCAGAAGAGATCAAACTTTCACTGTTGGCTGATGATATGATATTGTATTTAGAAAAACTCAAAGATTCAACCAAGAAACTCCTGGAACTGATCAATGAATTTAGTGAAGTCTCAGGATACAAAATCAATACACAGAAATCAGAGGCATTCGTATACACCAACAAAAATCAAATTGAGAACCAAACTAAAGACTCAATACCCTTCACAATAGCAACAAAGAAATTAAAGTACCTAGGAGTATACTTAACCAAGGAGGTAAAAGACCTCTACAGGGAGAACTACGAAACACTGAGAAAGGAAATAGCAGAGGATGTAAACATATGGAAATCCATTCCATGCTCATGGATTGGCAGACTCAACATCATTAAAATGTCTATACTACCCAAACTGATCTACAGATTCAATGCAATACCTATTAAAATCCCATCAGCATTCTTCACAGATATAGAAAAAATAATTTTACGCTTTGTGTGGAACCAAAGAAGACCCCGAATATCAAGAGCATTTCTAGGCAACAAAAACAAAATGGGAAGTATTAATATGCCAGATATCAAACTATACTACAAAGCTGTAGTAATTAAAACAATATGGTATTGGCACAAAAATAGGAATATTGACCAGTGGAACAGCTCTGAGAATCCTGATATAAAACCATCCCCATATAGCCATCTAATCTTTGACAAAGCAGACAAAAACATACGCTGGGGAAAAGAATCCCTTTTCAATAAATGGTGCTAGGAAAACTGGATAGCCACTTGTAGAAGGCTAAAGCAGGACCCACACCTTTCACCTCTCACAAAAATCAACTCACGCTGGATAACAGACTTAAACCTAAGGTATGAAACTATTAGAATTATAGAGGAAAAAGTTGGAAACACTTTCCTAGACATCGGCCTAGGCAAAGAGTTTATGAAGAAGTCCCCAAAGGCAATCAAAGCAGCAACAAAAATAAATAAATGGGACATGATGAAACTACAAAGCTACTGCACAGCTAAAGAAATAGTCATAAAAGTAAACAGACAACCTACAGAATGGGAGAAAATTTTTGAATCCTATGTATCCGATAAAGGGCTGATAACTAGAATATACTTAGAACTCACGAAAATCAGCAAGAAAAAATCAAATAACCCTATTAAAAAGTGGGCCAAGGACTTGAACAGAAACTTTTCTAAAGAAGACAGAAGAATGGCCAACAAACATGAAAAAATGCTCATCATCTCTAATCATCAGGTAAATGCAAATCAAAACTACAATGAGATATCACTTAACTCCAGTGAGAATGGCCTTTATCAAAAAGTCTCCAAATAACAAATGCTGGCGTGGATGCGGAGAGAGAGGAACACTCCTACACTGCTGGTGGGACTGCAAACTAGTTCAACCTCTGTGGAAAGCAATATGGAGATACCTTAAAGCGATACAAGTGAATCTACCATTTGATCCAGCAATCCCATTGCTGGGCATCTACCCAAATGATCCAATGACACTCTACAAAAAAGACACCTGCACTCGAATGTTTATAGCAGCACAATTCATAATTGCAAGGCTGTGGAAACAGCCCAAGTGTCCATCAATCCAAGAATGGATTAATAAAATGTGGTATATATATACCATGGAGTACTATTCAGCTCTAAGAAACAACGGTGATATAGCACATCTTATATTTTCCTGGTTAGAGCTGGAACCCATACTACTAAGTGAAGTATCCCAAGAATGGAAAAAGAAGCACCAGATATATTCTCCAGCAAACTGGTATTAACTGAGTAGCACCTAAGTGGACACATAGGTACTACAGTAATAGGGTATTGGGCAGGTGGGAGGGGGGAGGGGGGCGGGTATATATATACATAAGGAGGGAGATGTGCACCATCTGGATGATGGTCATGCTGGAGACTCAGACTTGTGGGGGGGGAGGGCATTTATTGAAACCTTAAAATCTGTTCCCCCATAATATGCCGAAATAAACAAAAAGAAAAGAAAATAATTCAAAATATTACTAATGATAATCAGTGGTCCAAAAAGCTAAAAAGCTTTCAAGTTACAATTATGTATGTAAGCAAATCTCCCAACGTAATTTTTGCCTCTGATCTTTTTTTTTTTTTACTGGAGTTATTGGAGTTATTTTATTTATTTATCTTTACAGATAAAATTCTTTTTTTTTATTTCAGCATATTATGGGGGTACAAATGTTTAAGTTATATATATTGCCTTTGCCCTACCCAAGTCAGAGCTTCAAGGATGTCCATCCCCTAGACCTCACCCATTAGGTATGAATATGCCCACCCCCTTCTCCCCTTCACCTGCCCAACACCTGATGAATGTTACTACTATATGTGCACGTAAGTGTTGACCAGTTAATACCAATTTGATGGTGAGTACATGTGTTGCTTGTTTTTCCATTCTTATGATACTTCACCTAGTAGAATGGGCTCCAGCTCTATCCAGGACAATACAAGAGGTGCTGGATCACCATTGTTTTTTGTGGCTGAGTAGAACTCTATGATTTGAACCAACTGATTTAGATGTGTTTGTTAAAATAAAAATATTTCTTGATATACAATTTCCCCTTCTGAAGCTCTATAATATGTAGTATAAAACCATTAGGGTAATATACAAGCATACTTCATTTTATTGCACTTGCAAATATTGTGTTTTCTGCAAATTGAAGGTTTGTGGCAACGCTGCATCGAGCAAGTCTATTGGCATCATAGAGTGTGTTAACTTTGTGACTCTGTGTCACATTTTGGTAATTCTTACAATATTGCAATAATTTTTCACTATTATTTATCTCATATGACAATCTGTGATCAGTGATCTGTGATGTCATGATTGTATTTGTTTCAGAACACTATGAACCATGCCCATATAAGACAGCAAACTTAACAGATAAATGTTGTGTGTGTTCTATTTCACTAATCATCCATTCCCGTGTCTCTTTACCTCTCTTCAAGCCTTCCTACTACCTAAGATACAACAAATAAGAAAATTAGGTCATTTAATAACCCCACACTAGCTTCTAAGTGTTCAAGTGAAAGGAAGAGTAGTACACCTCTCACTTTAATCAAAAGGTAAAAATAATTAAGCTTAGTGAGGAAGGCATGTTGGAAGCTGAGGTGGGTCTAAAGCTACACCACTTGCATCAAACACTTAGCCAAGCTGTAAATTCAAACAAAAAATTCTTGAAGAAAATTAAAAGTGCCCACTTAAGTGAATACATCAATGATAAGAAAGTGAAACAGACTTATTGCTAATAGGGAGAAACTTTTAGTAAGGTGAATAGAAGATCTAAGTAGTCATAACATTTCCTTAAACCAAAGCATAACCCAGATTATGAAGAAGAAACATTTGAAGCTAGCAAAGGTTGGCTCACAAGGCTTAAGGAAAGAAGCCATTTCCAAAACAGAAGTGCAAAGTGAACCAGTAGGTGCTGATAGAGAAGCTGCGGTAAGTTATCCAGCAGATCTAGCTAAGACAATCACTGAGGGTGGTTACATTAAACAATGGACTTTAAATGTCAATGAAAATGCCTTCTATTAAAAGAGGATGCCATCTGGGACTTTCATAGCTATAGAAAAGTCAATACCTGGCTTCAAAGTTTCAAAGGACAGACTGACTCTCTTGTTAGGCCTAATGCAGCTAGTGACTTTAGGTTGAAACCAGTGCTCATTTACCATACCCCAAAACTTAGGTCCCTTAAGAATTATGCTAAATCTACTCTGCCTATGCTCTATAAGTGAAACAACAAAGCTTGGATGGCAGGCCATTTGTTTACAGAATGGCTTACTGAATATTTTAGGCTTATTGTCAAGAACCACTGCTCAGAAAAAAAAGATTCCTTTCAAAATATTTCTGTTCATTGACAATACACCTGATTACCCAAGAGCTCTGATGGAGATACACAGGGAGAATAATGTTTTCATGCCTGCTAGCACAATATCCATTCTGCAGCTCATGGATAAAGGAGTAATTTTTGTTTTGAAGTTTTATTACTTCAGAAATACATTTTGTAAGGCTGTAGCTGCCATAGTGATTCCTGTGATGGATCTGGGTAAAGTAAATTAAAAATCTTCTGGAAAAGATTCACCATTCTAGATTAAATTAAGAATATTTGTGATTCCTGGAAAGAGGTCAAATATCAACATTAACAGGAGTTTGGAAAAAGCTGATTTCAGTCCTTCTGGGTAATTTGAAAGGTTCAAAACTTCAGTGGAAGAAACCACAGGAGATGTGGTAGAAATAGCAAGAAAACTAGAATTTAAAATGGAGCCTGAAGATGCGATGGAATTTGAAAGAATAAGGAGTTACTTCTTATGGATGAGCAAAAAATGTAGTTTCTTCATATAAAATCTACTTCTGGTGAAGATTCTGTGAACATTGTGGAAATGACAACAAAGGATTTAGAATACTACATGAACTTAATTGATAAAGCAGAGGGAGGGTTTGAGATCTTTGACTCCAATGTTGAAAAAAGTTCTACTGTGAATAAAATGCTATTAAATAGCATCTAATGCTATGGAGAAATCTTTACTGAAAGGAAGTGTCCATTGATGCAAAAAACTTCATTGTTGTCTTGTTTTAGGAAATTTCCCCAGCCACCCCAACCTTTAGTAACCACCACACTGATCAGTCAGCAGCCTAAATGTGTCAAGGAAGACCCTCCAAAAGCAAAAAGATTATGATTCACTGAAGGCTGAAATAATCATCAGAATGTTTTAGCAATTAAGTATTTTTAATTAAGGTATATACATTTCTTAGACATAACAGTATTGTTTATTTAATAGACTACAGTATAGTGAAAACATAATTTTTATATGTACCAACAAACAAAAAAATTGTGAGATTCATTGCAATATTCACTTTATTGTAGTGGTCTGGGACTGAATCCACAATATCTCAGAGGAATGCCTATGTTGATTTTATTATGTTACTGTTTTAAATAAAAGACATGTTCATATGAAACTGCAATTTCTCTTTGAAAAAATTTACTTGTCAAAGTCCTCAAAAATTTCATATTACCCCAATCCAGTGTGGCAGACTTTCAGTTAACATCTATTTTCTCAGGATTCAACAAAATGAAATGAAAATGTATAAGAAATAAAAAGGAAATGGAAAAACAGAACATAGTGGGAAGAGGGGATAAGAAAATAGAATGCTTTTATCCTCAGGCATAAAAATCTCAAAATGAATATGACATATAATGAAAGTCATTTACATTTACAGTAGAAAGTTACAATATTGGTTCTGTTCTTTTTGTTCTCAAAATACTTAGGGAATTTTTAAATTATTTTCATTTTTGGACCAAAGTCATCTCATATTCTTTTCAATTTTCCTGATATTGAATGTAGCTGATTTTGTAGCTGCTTAAGCTATACACATTCCTAGTCTTTGGTGAAAACTTACAGTTACCTTACATCCAGCCCAGCCTCCTCCAGCTGCATTTGCTGATGGCTATGGGGCAGAGGTGATCTCTTTGGAGATTTAAAAGATGCACAGAAACAGTTGAACATGAAAATGTAACAAACAAAAAATGAAGAAAGGGAGAAAGGACAATATGAAACTATTTTTGTCTTTAAAAGGTCACCATGAAATTTGTATTTAAAGGCGTGATAGCAGGTCCCAAGTGCTGTGAAAGCTCCCCAGGAAAAGGCTTTACACCAGCAGATTCTGGGTCTCTGCTCCCTTATTGAGAACTTTACATTAGAATAACTTCATACTTTTGCCATCAAGTTCTCCCTGGGGCTATAACAGGGCTGTTGGCCTAAAAGAGAGAGAGTGAGAGCATGACAACATTTCAATAGTTTTTTGGGTTTTTTCCCAATCTTTTGAAGGCGAACTCTTTCATGGAGTTATAATAAATTATGTCTTGAACTACAACTAATTAATGTAGAAAAGAATTGTGTGATACACAACTGCTAGAATTGTGGTAGAGTTAGGCCCCAACATCTTCATCAGGGCTTCTGAAGCCACATATATTTTTGTATAGGATTTTACCTGTTTTATCATAAACAAAAGCAACCCGCCATATGACCAATTGTATAAGACATTACAAAAAATATTGAGAATTCACTTTAAAATGCTTGATTGTTTAAAATTTTTCCTTTGTAATTTTTATATCAATATAGTTTAAATTATCATATTTTTTTCTCTCATTACAAGAAGCAAGATATATAAGTGGCTAGACATCATAGTGGTACAGCACATAAATTCTGGAGCCATATTGCCTGGGTTTGTAATCAAATGTTGCCTCTTATTGATTATTCAATATTGAACAAATTATTTAATCTATTTGGTCCTCAGTTTCCTGTATTACAAAATGAGAATTATTAAGTACCTACCTATAATGGTTTCTATGAGGAGTTAATGAGTTACTATGTATCAAAATGTAGAAGACTGCCTGGCAGACAGAAAGTTCCACATAAGTGCTTGCTTTCAATATTTCGGGTATAGTTTTATTCACTATTTATTATAATCATTGATTTTTAAAAATCTGTTCCTGTATTTATTTAACAGATGTTTTCTCTTTTCTACTTGATTATTTTATCTCTAATTTCTTCACTCTGCTTTCCTTAAGTTTGTTTTACTTTTCCATAACTTTTTTATGTTGGTTGCCTAATTATTTTAATGTTAGTGTATTCTTCTTTAAAAATAAAAATATTCTAGATTAATTTTTTTTTCTTCCCAATCACTAGTTTGGCTGTACTTCTAAGGATCTGATACACAGTTTCACTGTATTTTTTCATTCTAACTATTTTATAATAATGCCTTTTTAATTTCTCTTGGCCTCAATAATCATCTTTGAAGGCTTCTATGATTTTATTTCAACTGGACATGCCAGACAAGACAATTAGATGAGAAAAATAAACAATTGACATAATAATTAGAAAGAAAATGATAAATTACTCTCATTGACATGAAATATGACTTATACTAAAGAGCAAATAAAATATGTACCCTAAGGATGTAAAAAATGTATGAAAAAAAAAGCTACCATAAAGTTGAAAAAAAAATAACAAAGTCAGCAGTACTATTATAATTAATGAGAAGTTAGTACAGTGTTTAGGTACAACATTAATCCAATAGAAAATCAATAGCCTTCCTTAACACAAATATCAACCAGTTAGAGGATATAATAAAGAAAAATACCAAAAGAGAGATAAAACACTTGAAATAAACTTAATAGGAAATAAACAAGATCTAAGAAAGTTTTAAAAGAAGACTTGAATAAATGAAAAGAAGAACTCACTATCATAAAGATGTTAATATTTTTGTCAATTTGTGAATCTAACATTTTAATGGAATCAAAATTAAAATGCCATTAGGATTTTTTATTTTACCTAGACAAGCTGACTCTAAATATATATGAAAAAAAAAAAAAATAGACAAGATGGGCCTGAAAAACTCTGGAGAGGTAATGTGGCAGAACTAGTTCTACCAGATGTTAAAACATATCATTAAGCTATAAACACTAATGCTCTAAAGTTGTGGAGTACCAAGCCATATGCACCAAATGGAACAAAACATGCTATTCAGAAATAAACTCCAATATATTTAATTAAGACAAAGTTGAAATGTCAAATATAGGAAAGATGCATTATTTCATAAGTGGTGTTTGGACAAAGCAATTGCCACTTGGGGAAAAAATAAATTTTGAACTCTATCTTACTCTTTAAAGGCAATTAAACTCGAGATGAATCAAGATTCAAACCCAAAGATTAAAACCACAAGAGTCTATATTAAAAAATGAGAAAGATTTTGTTTTGTACTGTTTATCTTTGCAGTGAGGAGTACTTTTCTAGATATAATATATAGCCCAAAAGTCATAAAGAAAAATTGACAATTATATTATATAAATTTAAAAATCTACATGGAAAAAAATCTACCATAAAGAAAGTCAAGAGAAAATTTTAAAAGGTAAGACGAATAACTTATCTAAAAGGACTAACTTGTAATTATATAAATGACCTTATAAAAAATGCCAAAGCCTAATAAAAAAGTGACATGAAGTGACAGGTCATAAAAAATTGGATTGTAAGCATACAAAAACATGCTCAAGCCCATTAATAATAAGAAAAATGGAAGTTAAAATTTTAAGTTACTAAACATACAATTGAAACCTATAATTTATAAGTTAATAATGAGGAGCATTATATGATCTCAGTCACTCTGTCTTCTGGCAAAAGTAGAATGAATAAACAAACCTCTCTATGGTTGTACAATCAAATACTGTATATCACAGAAAAGAGTTAACGATGCGAGGTGATGACAGCAAGATGGAATAGCAAGGCCAAGATCTTGCTTTCTCCAATGGAAAAAACCTACTCAACAACAACACATGAACCAATTTCCTTTGTGTGAAATCCAGAAACCAGTTAAGAAGTTTTTACATAGTAGGAAAATATGAAACTAGTTTCAATAAAGCTGCTTCCCCAGGCTCAATGCAGAACAAGCAGGAGAAAACTTTCAATTCACAGATTCTCCCTAGGAAGGGAAAGAGTTGGAGCATATGTTCAATGCTTTGCCTTTGAGGAGAGAGCTCACAGGGGACTGATTTCCTTCTGGCCAAGTGAGAGTCCGTACAGAACCCAGTATACTCCAGAAGCCTGAAGCCATTAAGAACAGAGACCTGGGAAGCTTATGGCAGCTTCAGAGAACCTGTAGTACCACAGACATACCAGAGAGAGAAAGAGAATATAAGCTCCTGAAAAAAGAAATTGCCCCATTCCTCTAATTGGGAGATCATATATACAAACCTAGACATAATACATTCACAGAAAAGGCCCAAAGGGGCCTTGAATTCCCTACCGGGGCTGATTAGTAAATGCCTTTCCCTGAATGAAGCCAGTCAGTAAAGAATGGGACAGGTGGTTGTTTGTTCAAATTTACAGATTCCCAGCACAAAGTTATAAAGCACATAAAAAAAACAGTAAAACATAGCTCGATAAAATAAGTATCCAGAATTCAACCCTAAAGAATTGGAGGTTTATAAATCACCTGATAAGGAATTCAAAACATTCATCATAAAGATGATCAAGAAACTCAGGAAAACAATGCATGAACAAAGTGAGAATCTTACAAAAACATTTAAAAAATTTAAAAAAAGAATCAAAGAATCAGTGAAATTGAAGATAGATCACTTGAAATTATCGAGTTAGAAAAGCAAAATAAATACATAAATAGTGTAAAGAAAGCCTAAGGTACTTAATGGGGCCCCATGAATATGACCAATACACACAGTATGGGATTACCAGAAGAAAAAAAGAGAAATAAAAAGAAAGTTTATTTGAATAAATAATGATCAAAAACTTTGCAAATCTGAGAAAAGAAATAGGTATCCAGATTCAAGAAACCCAATAAAATCCATTTTGTTTGTTTCAAGATTTTATTTCCTTATTTCCACTGTTTACTAAGGAATGTGTCATGTAATTTCCACATATTTGTGAATTACCAATTTTTCTCCTGTTATTGATTTGTAGTTTCATAGCATTGTGATAGAAAAATATATTTGATATGATTTCAATCTTCTTAAATCTGTTAAGACTTGTTTTGTGGCCTAACATATGATCTATCTGGAAAGTGTTCCATGTGTGCTTGAAAAAATGCTGTTGGATGGAATGCTCTGTATATGTCTGTTAGGCCCATTTGGTCTATAATATTGTTCAAATCTTTTGTTAACTAATTTATTTCCTGTCTGTATGATATATCCATTTTTAAAGGCAGAGTGTTGAAATCTCTTACTATTATTGGCTTATTATCTATTTCTCCCTTCATTTTAGTTAATATTTGCTTTATACCTTTAAGTACCCTAAGGTTAGGTGCACATATACATACAATTGCTATATTTTCTTGATGAATTAATTATTTTATCATTATATAATGACCTTATAACAAGGATGAACCTAAAGATGTTCACACCAATATATATTACAATCAAATTGTCAAGTGAAAGAACAAAGAGAGAATTTTAAAAACAGCAAGAGAAAAGTATTCATCACAGTCAACTATATGATAAGGCCATTAATGCATTTCTTAGCTGGAATATTGTAGGCTGGATGGAGTGAAATAATATATTCAAAGTACTAAGAGAAGAAAAACTATTAATGAAGAATACTATATTCAGCCAAAGTATACTTCAAAAATTAAGGAAACAAAAGTTGAGGGGTTTCCTCACCTCTAGACCTGACTTATAATAATTGCTAAGAAAAATCTGTTAAGTAGAAATGAAAGGACACTAGACTGCATCATAAAAGCTTGCAATAGTATAAAATTCAAAGGCAAGGTAAATATATGTGCAAAGACAGAATGCTGTAATAATAGTGGTGAGGAAACCACTTTCAATTCTGGTATAGAAGCTAAAAGACAAAAGCATAAAAATTATCTATGAGATATGTTAATAAATACACAATTTATAAAAATACGTCATTTATTTCATCAACAAAATCAAATGTGTGTCATAGAAGAGAAGTAAAAGAGTAAAGATTTTTTATGTGATTAAAGCTGGGTTATTAGAAGCTTACAATAGATTGTTATAAGATGCTTTATGTAAGCCCCATAATAACATCAAAGAAAATATCTATAGAAGATACACAAAAGAAAATGAGAAAGGAATAAAAACATATTTTACAACCAAAAATGAATAAAAAATAAAGGAAGATAATAAGAGTAGCAAACAAAGACAAAAAATATATGAGACACAAAAAAGCTTCGAAACTCAATTAACAAATTGGCAATGTCTTATTATACATTATATCATCTACTAGCCTTACTAATCCAACTTTTTGTTTTATAATATGGATGTGATACAGTATATTTTTACTGTAAGTGAATTTTTTATCATATAAATACCAAATAATTGACTATAATTTTCAGTTTTGATTAGGAAGTTTGACACCATATAGATATTTATTTGACAATGTGTTATTTGTGTAGCAAATTCTAGGGATAACTTTGTTGTCTGTGTTGTCATCAACAATTCTTGTTTGTGCATATTCCTTTAGATGAATCATTTTTAGCCTTCAGTTTCTGGCATGTGAGCATTCTACTGACCCTGCACAGTAATTTACCAAGCCTGCTTGTAACAGCTAACAGAAGAGTTGTAGAAATGTACTTAAGCCTAACCAGCTTTCTCATATAAATCTTGAATGACATTTTCACCCTTCTGAATACAAATCTGAGGGAATCCCACTCAAAGCAGTAATAGTCACTGATTTGCCTAGATTTGTAACAAGCAAAGCAAAGTGACCAACAATAAGTCCTTATACTAGTTTTAGCTTTGAAAAACTTAAAAATGCAACATTATCTAAACAACCAATGTTTACCTGTTATCAACCTTGACAAAGGGCTTGATAATTGCCCTGGCTGTGGCAAATTAAGAGGTGGGACCACTGTAATGACATGGACTTTCATTTATAATTTAAAACAAGACTTCTCCCAAAAGTTGGCTAAAAATAAAGAATCAGGAACTCAAAAGACAAAAATGGTATGGGGTACCTCGATGAAATAATAGGAAGATAACGATTTTTCAACTTTCCCAACATGGAAAGCCTAAAAACAGCTTTATTTACATCACAACATGAAACTCGGTAGATTTTTTTGTCTGTTGATAGGTTTGTGAGCTTTCTAGAAGTAAGGCTAATATCTTAGGAGGGGTTCTGGTTTCCATAATAGGCAACCTAAACTTAGGGCACAAGCTTAGGAAATTGCAATTTTAAGAATTTGACAATAATTTTGTAATCAGATATCTAGACAGAAGATATTTCAATTTCAACTTATGTGTAAATGTAGTGTCATTTTGAAAATAAAAATTTTCTGTCGCATTATGTAAGGAGATGCAAATAAGTACCATAATTTTTCAATGTTGAGAGCCTCTAAAGAACTTAATTGAGCCCTGCCCAAGGTGCTATCACCTTTACTCCCATCAGCTCTACCTTACTTTTTCATCAAGACAACAATGAAAACAGAGTTTCCTGCATACTTGGAAGCAATATAACCTAGGACAATTACTAATAACACAGACTGTACATTGAAGCCCTGAGACCTTGGCCCACCCATACACATCTGATTTAATTATTCTGGGGTGGCAATTGGTCATTAATGATTATAAAAACTTTTCTCAAGTGGCTTCAGTATTTAGGTAGGATGCAAATTTTAGTGATTCAGCAAGTAGACTCAAGAGTCAGATTGGTTTTAGTTTAGATCAGGAGTCAGCAAACTATAGCCCACATGCCAATTCTAGCCAGCTGCTCGTTTTCATAAGTGAAGTTGAATTAAACATAGACACATACATTTGTTTCAGCATTATCTGTGGCTGCTTTCTCCCTGCAATGACAGTTGAGTAACTGCAATAGAGACTGAATATTCACAAAGTCTAAAATATTTACCAATTAACCCTTTGCAATTTGCCAAACTTTGGTTTAGATCGAGGATCCACTGCTTACAAGTCCTAAGTTCTTAAGTGAACTAATAAGCAGTGGTGTGCTCCCCTTTCTGGTGGATTAGAGGGAGCGATGGAAGCCCTGATTTGCAGAGTTCGCCAGTTTCCATGGTGTAAATACTTATACTATTGCCGATTTCAAGATACTGACAAGGATTTATAATATTTTATATTAATACTTTAATAATATTTGTGAGACATATTCAAGTTGTTACATATTTAATAGTGAGTTTGTTTTTTTTTTGTTTTTTTTTTTTGAGACAGAGTCTCGCTTGTTGCCCAGGCTAGAGTGAGTGCCGTGGCATCAGCCTAGCTCACAGCAACCTCAAACTCCTGGGCTCAAGCAATCCTTCTGCCTCAGCCTCCCAAGTAGCTGGGACTACAGGCATGCGCCACCATGCCCAGCTAATTATATATATATATATATATATTAGTTGGCCAATTAATTTCTTTCTATTTATAGTAGAGACGGGGTCTTGCTCTTGCTCAGGCTGGTTTCGAACTCCTGACCTCGAGCAATCCGCCCGCCTCGGCCTCCCAGAGTGCTAGGATTACAGGCGTGAGCCACCGCGCCCGGCCGTGTTTGTTTTTATGAGTAGTATTTTATTATATGAATGCACCACCATATGTTTATTTATTGCTTTTAAGAGATGTTTGGATTTCCTTAGTATTAGGAATATAAATGTTACAAACATATTTGTACAATATTTCTAGGGATATATGTTTTTATTCACTTGTGTAAATATCTTGGCATTGGATTGCTGGATTAGAGTACTGATGTAGTTTAAGAATATTAGACAATAACAAACTGTCACAATGCAAAGGAATTTGTGTGCCCAATAAGAAGGACCTGTAAACATTTTGCAACCTATCAAAAGCATGTATTATTTTAAAATAAAAACTTTAAAACAAACTGCAAATATAATGCCATATAGACTTTTGTAGTGTATAATGTAAAATCACAGACAATAATATTATAAAATATTTTTAAAATATCAAATAGTATAATCAATGTATCTATTATCCATATAAGATCAGAAGCAAAAAAACTGAATAATCAAAGAGCTAGTGAGAGAGCTCTCCAAATATTCTTCCAGATTTTTAAATTTTAACATGTTCAGAAGTACGTTAAATCATTTACATATATTTATTATAATATTTCATTCATATGCTGTATCTCTGATAATAATATAATTTCTATTTTTATAAATCATCAAAATGTTTTCTTATATTACAAAAACATTTCTCAATGTACAATCTATTCACTATAGATGTTTAAAAAGAGCTTAACTTTTAGAAGCCAACCACTCTCATGAGCTTTGTTTATTCTACCATTGTGCTTAATTCAAAAAAATTCGTAGGTTTTTTTTCTTTGTTGTTTCACATTATTTACTAACACAATAAATCTAGTGTAGTAAGTGTAATAAAGAGATCTAGTAAGCATGTTAGAGAAATATTTCTTAGTTTACATCCAGTTAAACTTATTCTTAAAAAATTATAAAGTCTGTCAGCCGAAAGACTACATTTTGGGATTGGAGAGAAAAACATGTCATTAAAATTCACATCCTAATGAACATTTTTTTATTTCATTTTAAGCCAATTAATAAGAAGCCTATCTTTACATAGCAGTGTTTTGTAAACTCTACACAAAAATATTGCATTTTCAAACAATTTTCGGTTTTTATGAAGTCATAGAAACAAAGGAAAAATTTAAAGATTCAAATATTTTGGAGAAAGGTTGAGTACTACATTATCCAAAAAGATTTGGAGGGGAGATATTCATAGGAAATGGCTTGGTCTTGGGCAGTGGCTCATGACTGTAATCCTAGCACTCTGGGAGGCGGAGGCAGGTGGATCATTTGAGTTCATGAGTTCAAGACCAGCCTGAGCAAGAGCGAGACCCCACCTCTACTAAAAATAGAAAGAAATTACTTGGACAGCTAAAACTATATAGTAGTTTTATAGTAGTTGTAATCCCAGCTACTCAGGAGGCTGAGGCAGAAGGAATGCTTGAGCTCAGGAGTTTGAGGTTCTTGTGAGCTAGGCTGATGCCAGGGCACTCTAGTCTGGGCAACAAAGTGAGAAGCTGTCTCAAAAAAAAAAAAAAAAAAAAGAAAGAAATGACTGTATTGGAATTTTTTTTCTCCCCAGGAATGCAGCAGTTGAGAAAGGAAAAAAATAGAATTTCAGGTATATATCTAAAAATTTGTGACATATTTTTTAGGTCACAAAATTAGTCTATAAAATCCATCTAAACAAACATTTTTAAATGACATCTAAAACAGCCTATTGCAAGGGAACATAATTATTTATATAACATTTTATTCTATTTTTTCTTTGGATAATGTATTTAGAAATAAGAGCAAGTGAATATAAAATATAGAAAAAACAAAGGTAAAAATTCTAAGAAAGAGATCTATGAAAATTTGCAAATTGTTCAGCAAAGTGGGGAAAGCTATTATATAATTATACAACAGAAGACAAAATAGAGGTCAGTAAAAATTCAAAAATAAAACCAAACGTGACAATTCATGAGGTTTTACTTGTAAGAATAAACAGCAGCTGGGCCAAAATAAATCTGGATATCTTGGTGACTTAATAAAGTTGCAAAGCTAATTTCTTATGTATATCACATGCCAGTGCAACTTTGTGAGACCTTGCTCTATGTACTGTTTCAGAAACCCGGGATCTTTCCTTTCTGTTCTGTTGCCATCCTGAAGATCAACATATTTCTTTAATGGTTGACAGGAGAATAAAAGAGAGAGTAGATGGAGTTTGTGCAGAGAATTTAGTTAATTAAAAAAATAAAAAATATGCCTGCCCTCTCTGCTTCCCCCCTGTCCCCAAAGCCCCACCATTCTTCACTGGTGTGTATCTGTTGGATGGTCAATCCTTATCTAAAATCTCCAAGGTCACACCTGAGAAGCTTTAGGAAATTACATCTACCCTTGAGGTCTGCATGTTTCTTTCAATCCTCTTCCCACATAGAGATTATTTTAAAGCCTACAATCCTTTGTGTTTTCTGTTTGTTTGCTAGATAATGTTTGTGCGTTCCCTAAGAAATAGTTATCTTGAAAACCTAGTAGGCTCCTGATTTATTTGCTTCCCAAGTCAGCTCTATGAACAAATTTCTTTCCTAAGGATCATTCTCAAATCTTCTTTATTCCTTTGCTTCATTACCTCACCCAAATGCCCATCTCCTTCGATTTAATGGTGACTACCTTGAAACTGTCTGAAACAATAACCTTCAGTGGGATTGTAACACTATCGATTTAATTTGCTGCAGGGCTAAGTCACTGTTCAACTGAGTAATCTCCTTGGGTCTTCATAGCTCTGAGCTTTTTGAAAACCACAACCCTTGCTATCTGTGATCTAAAACCTTTTATGACACTGAAAGATCCTGAATTTCTGGACTCTATTTCTTTTCACCTCTGCTTGCAAATTGGCACAGTCCTTTCTGAGCTCACTTGTTTTTTGTAATATCATGTCAATAGCAAGAAATAGTAGCCAACACACATTTACATTTTGATTATTTTTATCCTCTTTTTATAGATCCATCAGCTCAAGGAGGCACAAGGTCTGATTTCTAAGTTATTGTAGGAAATGTTTTACCAAATGTCTTGTCATTATATAACACAGACAGACATTTGGCCAGCCTCTGATATCAGTTTCTGTGCAATTTATCACACCATAGCTAAATATGGCATATATTGTGGATTTTGTTAAAGCATCATCCAATTGCAAGTACTAATTATATTAAAGTAAATGCTAGCTGCAGAAATACAAAACCCCATAATCTTAATTATACATATTTTTCATTCATATTGCATATTGCATTTTTCATTTATATTGCAATTCAACATGAGTCAGCACATAGCTGCTGGGAGGAACAGACACAGGCACTTCTGTTGTTTGAAATTTTTTAGGGACCTAGGTTACTTCTATCTTACAGGTCCATTACACTCTAGGGAATGAGTTGGCAAAGTTTCTATAAAGGGCCAGATAGTAAATACTTTAGTCTTTGTGGGTCATACAGTCTCAGACAAACTACACAACTTAGATATTGCAGCAAAAAACCACCATTAATGAATAAGCATAGGTCTTTTCTAATAAAACATTACCAAAATATATTTACAATGCAATCTAAAATTTTAATTCAATAAAACATTTACAAAAGATGTTTGGCAGCTAGATTTGGCCCATGGACTGTAGTTTGCCAATTTCTACTTCAAGGTTTCAGAGACTTCTATTAAATTTTCTACATCTGTCTAGCAGGCAAGGGAGTAAAAACTTCATGGAATATTTCATAAGAGATTTTAAGATCTAAATCTAGAATTGGCATATATCAGTTAGGTCCATATTCTATTAGCCATAATTCAGCATCACTGTTACTTAACCATAGGCAAGGCAAGATAGGGTGATGTCATGCACTGGGTGCTCAAAAAAAAGGACATAGTTTAGAGTTAGTATGATTCTGCTATGTAGATGCAAAAGGAAAACACCGATATCCACTAATATACTTTGGCATGATTGGTATTTTTAACATCTGAATAAATGACAAAAGAGAGCTACATTAGATTGTTACTTATAGAATTCCTGCCTAACTGGTCATTCTGGGCATGATCCTGCTTTTTGTTACATAAGTCTTCTCTCCCTAAAAAAATGAAAAAGAAATAAGATATAAATTTATGCTTTTAGATACCACATTTAGTGTTTTCATTATATGATCCTATTCAACTGATAGCATTCCTGTAATATAGGTATGATAATTTCTATTATATAGACAAAACTTTAGCTCAAAGAATTTGCTGACTTGCACAAAATCACAACTAGTAATATAGCTAATTAAGTAGCTTTCCTATAGTTTGAAATCGAGCCCTCTTTACATTAAGCTATGAACAGCTTCTGTGAATGTGGAAAGCATGTTTCTGCTACTCCCCATGGTTTTACACAGCTATGGCCTTTATTTTAATATAGGAGATGATGAATTGCTGTGAATACTTACCATAAAGTGATTTTACTCAACCATGTTTCTTTAAAAATTAATGCTCACTTGGGAAATATAAAGATAGCAGAGTTAATATTTCAAAAAGAAGTATTTTAGTTTAGTTTATATAAAAATGGTTAAAACCAAAGAAATTTCTCTCTTCTTCAAAGACGTTTTCTTCCTAATTATCATTCATGGTAATCTTCTATAAATGTCCTTTGGGAATCCATTGTCTCTTCATAGTTAAATGATTTCTTTGGGATTGCCTTCTAGGTGCCTACCTAATGAAAATCTGGTATTTCTATCAACTTTTCAAATATTCTTCCAAATGTCCATAGGTGTAACAAAGCCCATTGTGCAAATTATTAAAGAGTGCATTGGTCTCTGTGGGGCTCAGCTTGCTGAGCAAAGAAATGATTGGATTCTTAGTCCCCAGCTGTCTCTGTGGCTGGTCACTACCAGGCAGTGTGGAAGGCTCACTGGTGGGCTTTAAAATACTAGGTTGTAATCCCTAGAATTTGTGAATGTTATCTTACATGAAAAAGTTTTGCTGATGTAGTTAAATTAGATTTTTAGATGAAGAAATTGTCCACAATTATCTGGGTGGACCCTCAAGGCCATCAAATGTATCCTTATAAGAGGAAGGCACAGGGAGATTAGACAGACACACAGAGGAAAGGACAATGTAAATACAGAGGCAGAGACTGGAGTGACGTGGCCCTAAGTCAAGGAATGCCAGTAACCACCAGAATCTAGGAGATGCAAGGAACAAATTCTCTCCTGGGGCCTTCCGAGGACATACAGCCTTGCCGATCCAGTTCTATTATTCTAAGCCACCAACTTTGTGTTCGTTTGTTACAGCAGTCACAGGAAACTAATATAGGTAGTATACAAATAATTCCAACTCTAAACAGTTTCCACTCTATCCTCTTTCTTCAGAATGGATCATTTCACTATTGAAACTCATTCTACTTTCTCAGTCTATGTGCTCATCAATCATAATTTGTAATGTTTTTCTGTCACTTTTCTCCTCATAGTATCTCCTTAACATTATGAATAAAATTTTTTTATTGTAATGAATGGAACAATATTCTATCTTCTATACCAGCAGTACCCAACCTTTTGGGCACCAGGAACTGGTTTCATGAAAGACAATTTTTTCATGGACCAGGGGTTGGGGGATGGTTTCAGAGTGATTCAAACACATTACATTTATTTTTGTTATTATTACATTGTAATATATAACAAAATAATTGTACAACTCACCATAATGTAGAATGAGCGGGAGCCCTGAGTTTGTTTTCCTGCAACTGGACGAACTCATCTGGGGGTAAAAGGAGACAGTGATTGATCTAACAGGAGGTGGAGCTCAGGAGGTGATGCCAGCAATGGGGAATGGCTGTAAATACAGATGAAGCTTCACTTGCTTGCCAGCGGCTCACTTTCTGCTGTGCAGCCCCATTCCTAACAGGCCATGCCAATCTATAGCCCAGGGCCTGGGGATCACAGTTCTATGCCACCAACTATTAATTATTTATACATTTTATACAACTCAATTCAACAATGAAACTGTAATTTTCCAAGTATTACATTTATTTGTTCCATCTACCTTCACCCATCTTTTACTTTTGCTCTTATCATATTATCTAATGTCTTCTAGTCAGTTGACAAAGTTCTTACTAATGCTGCCTAAGCTTTATTGTTCATATTCTTTATTCTTAGAAAATGCTTATCTGCTGCTTGTATCCAACAAAACACTCCACATGTAGATTCCAGCCTATATTCCCCAAATTGATTCTCATAAGCTAGTAAATAAAATTTCAGAGATAGATAAAATGAGATTTCCGAGTGAAACCAGATATAATATGTATATGCAAGACAATAAGCATTATGAAATATAGAAAAGTATTGAGTCAGAAAGTATCCACTTAAACTTTCCCTCTAAATGGCAATTTGGTAAAAAGCTAACCTTTAAGTTGCAATTTATTGTCCTAATACTGAAAGGAGAATAAAGAACCATGAGAAGATAGAAAGAAGAGACTTCAATTTCTAATCAGTCTCTCGGCGTTTCCTTTATATCTCTCTGTCATTCTTCTTTTGCTCTGTTTTCCCTTATGTCTGCACATCTTTATCACAATGATTCTCCTTAGAATTAACAAAGAATAAAACTAGGCCACTTAAAAATAAGATATCAGAGGTATAGTATAAAAGAAATAAGGAAACTAGGGCCCAGTATTTATCTTCTCCTATTGCTTCTCCTTTTTCTTAATATCATATCCATTCCTCTTCAATAAAAACCATATTTCAAAGAATACATGTTTATGTCTTAAACCTACATTTCAATGTTTATTTATTTACATATCCACACATATACACAAAGTAATATATATGATAAACATCCCTTAGGTAGTCTGAAGAAATAGATAATGAAATAAAAATATTCTATAAGAATTGACATAGAGCTATAAAACAATAGGTACTGTGCTGTTGCTAAAGATAGTAAGCAAATGTAGTTCTAACCGTCTACAAAAAATGTGAAGGGTCTGGGATTGTACTCTGCTTACAATCTCAGAAGTTGGCCTGCCACAATTTTATGGAGATGGCAGAAGACATAGCACAAGTAGCACCATGAGCTTCATTTTAGTATTCCTTCTCCTTGCACCCCAACTCTCACAAGGTCAACACAGGGTGAGCCAGATGAATGTTTTGGGTGGGTTGCATGCAATGGTTTTGCTCATAGCTGAGGAACTATTAAGCTCAGGAAATCCCAAGCTGTTATAATAGGAAGCAAGCAAACCTGCCTGACCTTGGCCACAGCTAGAAACAGCATCTTTACTGTACTGGACAGAAAACAAACCTGCCCTCTGCTTCAAACAAGGCACTCTATTTGCCAAGACTTCTTACTATATAACCATCCTATAAAACACAGTCTTTATAAACAAAGACAGCCAGTATCTTTCTTTGCTCACAAAATGTGAAGAAGCATGAGAGACTCGTGGAAAATTATTTCCCAACAGCTTCCTCAACACTATAATGAGGGAAAGATGCTATATTTTGAGATTCCTAAATGATTTGTGAATTAGAAATAAGAACATATCAAGCAAATATGATCATCTTTCCACCTCACCTTTACATATTTCCAGAGATTCTGAGCTATAAGTTTAGCTATAATTTATCTGCCGATTAACTTAGAAATGTACCAATAAAATAACAAGATGAGCAAAATAATCTATAAAATCAGTCCTAGAATAATCCAGTCATAAATGGTGCATACTTAATACAGGAAATGGTGCATACTTAATACAGGGTAGTGTGGTATATGTTAATTTTTCATTATCACCTTGTCCTTGTAACTTGCTACAGTCTTGGTATCTCCAGGGGATTGGTTCTAGGACTCCTGCTTCAGTAAGCAAAATCCACAGATGCTCAAGTTCCTTATATAAAATGGCATAACATTTGCATATGCTTTAAATCATCTCTAGATTACTTATAATACCTAACACAATATAAATGCTATGTAAATAGTTGTTACACTACGTAGTTTTCTATTTGTATTTTTTATTTTCTTTTCTGAATATTTTTGATTCATGGATGGTTCTACAGATCAGGAACCCACAGATATGGAAGGCCAACCATATATTTTGATGTATATATAATCATCACTTGGTAACTGTGAGGAATTGGTTCTAGGACCCCCCATGTGTACCAAAATCTGCACATACTCAAGTCCCACAGTCATACCTTCTGAACCCACATATACAAAAAGTTGGCCCTTTATATACTTGGGTTTCACATCCTCCAAATACTGTATTTTATATCTGTATTTTGATGAAAAATTTGTGTATAAGTGGACCCGCACATTTCAAACCCATGCTGTTCAAGGGTCAATTGTATTATCAAGATCAAGGAGTTTGTGGTTCAAACATAATACTTCACTTTTAGACTTTAATATTTCACTGATATTGCAGAAAATTCACATTAGAATATTTAGTTGATCAACTTTCTTTAAGCCTATGCTGGAAAAATGTGGGTGTGGCACCAGTAGTGCCATTGCCTTAGGGCAAGTCCAGATGCTAGTGGCTCTGATAGCCTTCAAAGTGCTATGTGAAAAAATGCAAGGGAAGTTCAAGGTCAAATTGATTTGAACCAGTACGTGGTAAAGGGATGGTGTTCATAAAACAGAATAATAGCCTGAACCTTAATTTAAACCTTTTGATTTTGTTTTCAAATCAAGTGGGCCATTTGTTTCAAGTTAATCAATGATACTTGGCTCTGAACATCTTGAATTCTGTTGTAGTATAATTTCATCTCTAAATGCATAAAATAAATAAAAAGCAAGTACCATAGACCTGCTACTTTCACCAGGGTCTACTTAGTGAATTTGGTTTTTGAAGCTTGAATATACTCTATTGCCAAGTCATATAATCCCATGGCTGTTCTGACATCACAATGACTATGGACAGCTGTGAACATTTGCTTTGAAAAATTCACCCTTTATCCATTATTTTATTTTGTTTGGTTTATATAAAAACAATAAAAGCTCTTCTCAAAAAAGAGAGAAAAGTAAGAATAAAATATCTTCCATAAATACATTTTATGAAAATGGTGCTCCATTTCCTCTCAATCTTGTATTTCTATATATTTAAATATATACACCAGTAACCTTTTCCTCTTATAATAGTCATTTTCAATGATTGCATAATACTCTATCTGATAGCTATAATTTGGTATATTTAAACAATTTCTTCTTTTTAAACATATAATTTTTTCCTATTTTATTGTTATTGTTACTATAAAATTATGCAATGACTATCTTATTAAATATAGTTTGTGATTACAGTTATTTCTCAAGATCAAATTTCAGAGGGGAAATTATTGTATAAAGTTAAGAAAAGTATTTATTATGAAATCATAGATAGTTGTCCTTATATATTTCTTTCTTTTCCTCTAGACGCATCACCCACACTAACTTTAATGATCACTACCTTACATTAAGATCAACAAGGTAACAATTCCACCCACTAGTTTGCTGGAAGAAATCATTCAAATTATAAAATCTTGAAGAATTTTTTAAGATACATTTACTTTCCAGAAAGATGTTTGGTGTTTTATGTTTAATGTAGTTTTTAATTTTCATAAAAATAGGCTAGAAGTTAGGTATTGTTAACTAGATTTTTCTAGATAAGGAAATTGTGTCTCAGAAAGGTTAGGTAATTTATTTAAGGTCATGTCTAAGGCAGAGCTAGAATTGAAACCCAAGTCTGTCTGAAATTTTACTGCACTACTTTCTTTATGAAAATATTGAAAACTAAAAGCATAGTCCTCCACATGAGGACTATGGGTCTTAAGCACCCATGAGAGATTTGTTGTGAGAGGAGTTATCCCTAGCAACACTCAAATCTCTCACCTCTACACAATCATTTTCTCCAGTGAATTATAATGTTGGGACTGTCAAAGATTTTAGTGATAAATAAATCACACTACAATGAGTCTGTTGCTCCAAGGTTAGCATAGCATAGACCTATTTCATTTAATCCCTTCTTAAATCTTTATAGTTGAATCCATTTTTAAATTTCTGAAAAATTTCCATTTAACAATATATAAAAGCAGTTTCCTACCAATTTTTTTCAGTTATATTATATAGGCATTCTAATCTTGTCCCTTATTATCTATACATTTTTTTGCCTAAGCAAAAAGGGTATTAAAAGCATGCCAATCTCTCATATTTGTGACAAGTTATATTTTGTTGAAAAAGTTCCCTAAAAAAATTCCAGGAAAGAATTCTTTTAAAACTAAGTCAATATTTAATAATTTTTCTTGGGAAAAATGTCCTAAATTTGGCATCATATAACAAATCTTAATGATTAGTATATGTCAATGGCTCCAGAAGATCTATTACAGGGATGATAGAGACAAAATTGTATAACCTACACGAATTCACCTTTTTAAAAGGATGACAGATTTGCTTCCATAAACTCACTTTTGTTTTGACACCTTTCTTTTTGTGATTTGTACCTGGTAAACTGTGAGGTTTACTCTTGTGCATGTGAGTCTGATGAGGAAAACAACAAATGCAATACTCACTTATCTTCCCCTTTATATAAATCACTCTGCCTAAAACCAACTTCCCTGAAAAATTCATACAAAAGAAGTATTAAAATATAATTTTGAAAATCTTCCTAAAGAAAAATGTATTTTATTATTACAACTTACAGTTATAATCAACAACTTTAGATACTTTTATTGAGTAACTTGCCAAAATAGAGAAGTCTTAAAAAATACACAAGAATTGAATTGTGTGGACATGATAATGTTTCTTATTTTGGAAACTGATGACTTTATTTTAGGTTTATGAGCTCCTCAATAAACAAACTATTGTTAGTTTCAAAGTTTGGTCTCTAGGGAGCTACTTTCTCAAACAATAGATTAGAATATTATCCTAACCCTATCAATGGCAAGTACCCATATTAATTAATACATAATGCTAATAATAGTATTATTATTAACTAATAATAATTAATTAATTAGTATTAAGATATGTGGAAGAAGTCAGGTAGGGACATTACCAAGATGATGGAATAGAAAGTAACTCATTCATATCCCCTAACAATAATAAGAATTCTGCACCCATTCACAGTTAAAAGTCTCTCTGAAGAAGCCTTAGCATTCAGGTAGGAGTTAATGAAACTCTGGTGGAGCCCAACATCTAGGACAGGAGTTTTGAGAGTTCACACTTACATCCAGGTAGCTGATCCATCAAACTTACTCCCAGGTTCGTGCCATAAATGGCCCAATCCTCCCAGGGGCTTGAGTAGACTCCTGTTTGGCCTTAAGCCTGCAACCAAAATGATCTGCCAAGGAGATACCTGCCTGTTTGAGCCAATGAGACTGGGCTGTGCAGCCTCTGATCAACAGCAGATTCAGGGGGAGCCCATTCTCAGCTTCAGACTCCACCCCCCTGGTGCAGCTAAGGAACCAAATCTTCTGTGCAGGGTCCTCTAGAGATGTGTGCCCTCTGAGCTGAGGAAACTGGGATCTCTAGCCTCTATTGCATAGCAGATCTCAGGGAGTGTCAGTCTCTCTTCTGGTCCCTCCCTCTGCAGACCAGGAACTATCCTATCTGTTTTGAAACCTCCTGGGAGACACACACTTACCTGAGCCAACAATACAGACACTCCAGTCTCAGCCCCACAGTAAATCCTGAGGGGCCCCAGTCTTATCTCCAGCTCCTCTTGATGTAATCAAGGAACTATTTCATCTGTGCAGGAACTTTCAGGACAATGTGAACCCTTCTGAGCCGACACTGGGCTCTTTAGCCTCTATTCCACAACAGATCTCAAGGGGGACCAGTTTTATCTCTGGCCCCTCATGTTGCAATGAAGAATTACCCTGCTTATGCAGGGACCTGCTGGGTGACGCGTACCTGGGTCCACCAGCCTTTGTTCCACAGCAGATCCCAACGGAACTCTAGCTTTACTCCAACCCCTCTCACTGCAGCAGGGGACCCATTCTTTTCATGCAGAGACCTGCTGGAAGGCACTCTCATCTGGGCTACCAAAAGAGTCATCTAGACTCAGGCCTCTAGCCAGCATTCCCACACAGCCCCATTACCATCCTTGGTCTTGCCCAGGTACATCTGGGCCACTAACAGTCAGTCTGCTGAGAATCCTTGGAAGACCCCGTGAAGAAGGGCAAGAACAAAAAATCCGAACTGCAAAGTATAAAATAAATACCCAACTTTTCAATGTGCAGAAGTGGTTGCACTTCCACAAGCATCAAGAACATTTAGGAAAATTTTAATATGACTTCACCAAATTAACAAAATAAGGTGCCAAGGTGCCAGAGACCAATCCTAAAGATGTGTAATGTGTAATGGAGATGTGTAATTGCTCAGAAAAAGAATTCAAAATAGCTGGTTTTTAAAAAAAAAAAAAAATTCAACAAATTTCAAGAAAACAGAGACTCAATCAAGAAATTTTTCAGAGAAACTCAAATATTTTTTTAAAAAAATCAAAACAAAACTCTGGAGCTGAAAAACACAAAGAATAAAATGAAAACATATAAGAGAGTACAAGGGCCCACAAAAAGAGCAACTGAGCAGAAGGAATAAAAATTAGAGTTCAGAACTATCTAGGTGTGACTGAGATATAAGGGAAACAAGTCACAGAGTAAAAGCCAAAAAAAAAAAAATGTGTAAATTATTTTTTGGTGCTCATCCAACTCCTAAATACCAAGTGATGCTTGGGGAATCCTAATAAAAAAAAAAAAACATTGTTAGAGTAGACAGCTTAGCAGAGATTTGAGAGGCCATGCACTCCTGGAGAAATTCAGAGTTAAAAGGATTTAATTAACACCCTGGGCTTTCAATTAATACCTCTAGAAACTATAGGAATAACACACATAGCAATAAGAACCACATAATAGGTATGAAAATTAGTCATTGGAAATAAAGGCTTACTTTATACAGAATAGCTTACCTTTAAAAAAAACCTAAAAGTTTGTGTGACTACTGTCAAGGAGATCCACTAGTAATTTATCTGCCTGCCAAAATAAAGCTCAACACTCTTTAGAAGGTAATAACATAATCAAAACCCTTTACTACATATCAATCAAAATGTCCATACATAATCTAAATTACTAGTTATATGAAAATACAGGAACAGGAAGTTGCTAATCAAGAAATAAAACTAACAATAGAAACAGAGCAAGGAAGTTAAAAGGAGATAGTAACTACAAAAAATTATGATTGTGTTAAAGAAAACATAAAAACAATAGAAACTGAATGGACAATCTAGAACAGTAAAATAAATAATTTGAAATTAAGAGCTCATTTGCTGAGATTAATAGCAGACTGGACACAGGAGAAGATAGTATTACTAAATTTGAGTAAAAAATATCTAACATGAAATTCAGAAGAAAAAAAAGTAGAGCACAGAAAGCATGTAGGAAATGCTCAAACAGTCTAATGTATGTCTAATTGAGCCCAAGAAAAAGAGAAGAAAGGAAAGTAGGAGAAAAATTTTATTTGAGGAAATAAAAACTGAGAGTTTGTAAATCTTATGAAAGATAAAACTTCAAATTTAAGATAGTTAATAACCCCCCAAGAAAAATAAATATGAAAAAAATTACACATGAACACATCATAGCCAAAGGAAAGTACGTTAACTCCAGAGGAGCAAGAATAAAACCAACTGATGATTTTTCAAAGTCAGCTAGAAGACAGTGTAATGACATCTTTAAAGCAAAGAAAAAAAAATCCTAATTTAGAACTCCATACCCAGCACAATTAAGTTTCAAATAAAATATAGTCAAAAATCAAAATATTTCCAGAAAAACCAACTTGAAAGAATTTGTTGTGAACAGATCTGAAAAAATTTTAAAGAAAGTTTGTTGATGTGAAGGGAAATTATTTCAGAGGAAATAGAGAAATTAAGAGCATTAGACAGGGTAAATATGGGAATAAATGCAAATAAATATTGACTGTTTAAGAGTAAAAATAATATTGACTTAACACACATATAAAACTAAAATATAGGACAAATGGCAGCACTGTGGAAATGGAAGAAACTGTTGCAAAGTTTTTTCATATTTTGTGAAAAGAAAAAGAAACTAAATGTATGGGAGACTATAATAAATATATAATGTAATAAATTAATAAATTTTATCTCACTAAAGTAATCTGAAATATATATATTTATACCCATATCTATATCTATATATAGTTAGAGAGATAGAGAAAGTGAGATTGAAGATAAAAGAAAAAATATATCTGTGTGTGTGTGTATGTGCATGCCAGTGTGTATTATGTTGGCCTTTTGTGCATTTTAAATCTATATCTATAATACTATTATCTCACATAAGAGTATTGTGAATATATATTTTTAGCATCTTTGGATGTACATACTAAAATATGTATAGATAAAATATATCTGAGATTTTGTCAAAATAACTAGGGAGTATGATTGTAGTAGGTGTATGATGACTGTTTTAGCTGAGTGGTAGGTACTTGGAGACAGGTGTCTTTTCTACTTTTGTATAGTTAATCTTTTCTATGGTAATTTGAAAAATAGCATTTTACCATTACATTCATAACACACACATACAACTTTACTTTCTAAAATCACCCCTGCCCCCTCTTTCACCCCAGCTCCTTTATCACCCCAGCTCTCTTATAGATGTGCTCTACTACATAAATGTCTATTTTTTTCCTACTATATCTCTCTTCCCTGTCCAATTGATATCTGGCTGGTCTTGAAGTTTTCAGTTTTCCAGTTTCCCCTCACTTTCACTACCTAATCTGTAAAGTAGAATGCCAAGAGGAACTACAGTGGGATTTCTCGGAAGAGAAATCCTCTCGGAAGAATGACACCTGGGAAGAGAAGGGGAAAGTGGTGAGGGAGAGGCCAGATTGCTCATTGTTGATTTGTTTTTTTTATCAGTTTTCTAAACATATCACATCTAATTATCAGGCTTATTCTAAAATTATGGATCTCCTATGAAAAGCACCTAACACAAAACCTGGCAAGTAGCAAATGCTTAACTGCTGGTCTCTCTTGTACTCTGTATAAACAGAGAACTCTCTGTATGGTATGTACTCTCATGCACCATACATTGTTCACATATGTTGTTTGATCATGCATGTCATGTGACTATAAAATATAAATAATGAGTGAGGGGAATGAATCAAAGTAACAACAGAAAAACATACGTTAAGTGAGGGACCTTTATAGGTGATTAATGACTCTAGACAAAAGTGATTATGTAAGTAAACAATAAGAGGAAGTAGGCACATACGCTGAATACTGAATGATGAGTCAAACAAGCCATCCCCCACTTCAATGACACCAAGCTATTTCTCCTTCCCTGACAATACGGTGAAATGTAACAATACTTTATTTTCTCTTTTGCCATTCTCTCTGTTGTCAGTCTGAAGGGATTTACAATAGGATTTTCTCTTAAGCACTTAGAAATAAGGGAAATACTATTATCCATAGAGAATAAAATAATAAAGGCAATCTAGCAACAAAATATTTTGCAAAAGGGTATTTTGTCTACAAAAAATAAATTGCATATAATAGTGAATTCTAAAGCAAAGAAAAATAAGTTAGAAATTTAGAGATGTTACTATTATTTATATACGTGTAACATTTTTGCCAAATGTAAATATTATTACAGGAGTCACAGCTCGATCTCTGTCGGGTGTTCACCACTGAAATTCAAATACATCAGAATATGAGTAGTGGACATGTGAAGTCCACCTACCAGGATTTTCTTTGTATGAAATCAACTTTCTGGAAAGAAACATTATAATAGAGCTAATCATTCAAATGTTTCTAATAGCAATGCCACTATCCTTGAACAAAAAATATATATATTCTGGGCCAGGCGCAGTGGCTCACGCCTGTAATCCTAGCACTCTGGGAGGCCGAGGCAGGAGGATCACTCAAGGTCAGGAGTTTGAAATCAGCCTGAGCAAGAGAGTAACCCCGTTTCTACTAAAAATAGAAAGAATTTAATTGGACAACTAAATATATACAGAAAAAATTACCCGGGCATGGTGGTGCATGCCTGTAGTCCCAGCTACTCAGAGGCTGAGGCAGGAAGATCGCTTGAGCTCAGGAGTTTGAGGTTGCTGTGAGCTAGGCTGATGCCACGGCACTCTAGCCCAGGCAACAGAGTGAGACTCTGTCTCTCTCTCTATATTTTTTTTCTGATGACCAAATAGTGTTCTTTACTCATATCTGTTCCATTTCCTCATGGATTTACGTCTAAACTTTTAGAGAAAGACTGCTAAGGATGAAAAGATACATGGCTCATTTCTTTGAAATTTCTCTTAAAACTGAGAAATAAGACCATCTACATAAGAGTGTATCTCTGCTTAGGAGGAAGGTATTCTCTTAGTTCCGGCATATTTAACAGCACAGTTTTAGTACATTGCAGGCTGTGAAATAACAAAATGGCAACAGCTGGCCCTCAGTTGGACCTCTGCATGGGGAGGTGTAATGCTGCAGAAGGAAGAACCCTCCACACACGCAGTAAGGACGGGACTTGGAGGTCCTTCCACAAGCAGCAGAGGCCTCAGCATTGAAACTAGAAATGGGAGCCAAAACCCACAAGGAGGAAACTGTCAAAGACCACGTGATATCTGTGAGAATTTAATCATGAGCATTCAAGGAAATATTCTGAACAAAATAACTTGAAGAAAATTTGGGTCCTGTGAGCAGGAAAGATGAATGAATTGGATTGTGAATAGTTGCTAGTGAGGCCTGAAGGGATCTTAACATGTAAGAAGGGTGTAGACCCAGAGGACAAGTTTAGTTATTGCAAATTCATTTGTAGCCCACATTTGGAATGGAATGGAGAAACACATGTACAGTGCTATTTAAGCTTAATGGTTGTAAATTCTACTCTACAGCAAATGATCATGGGAGACATAATCTGAAAACTATACCCATAAACAACAAGAAAAAAATTGATGTTTATTTCTTTCTCTTTTACTAATATAGAAATAATACTGATTAGTACTATAGAGTAATAATGAAATTTTTGCAACAAGTAGCATAATTTCTAAACAGAAGCAAACAAAACAGGAGCCTATTTAAGTAACCTGCACGAAGGTATTAATGGTACAAAGATTCTGAAGTCAGGCAATCTCAAGCCTGAATCGCACTTCTGCTACTCACTAAAAATGTGGACTTGGATATATATTTTTTTATTTTTATTTTTTCTACTTTATGAAAGGTGTTAATTTTTTTATTTCAGAATATTATGGGAGTACAAACACTTTGGTTACATCTATTGCCTTTGCACCACCCCAATCAGAGCTACAAGCATGCCCATCCCCCAGACAGTGCACACCACACCCATTAGATGTCAATTTACCCATCCCTTTCTCCCCCACGTGCCTGACACCTGATGAATGTTAATTCCCTATGTACATATAAATGTTGATCAATTAGTGCCAATTTAATGGTGAGTACATGTGGTGCTTGTTTTCCATTCTTGTGATACTTCAAAGAATGGGCTCCAGCTCCATCCAGGATAATACAATAGGTATTAGTCCCCCATTGACCTAAGTCTCTCTCTTTCCTGTTCTTTAAAATGAAAAAAATTATGCCAATCTCCTAACGTATTGAATAAACTAAATGAAAGAGCTTACCAAAATCATTTAACTTAGAAGGTGGTACATATTGAGAACTCAAATGTATGCAGTATATTATTTATTATTATCTTTATTTTACAAAACACTCTTTTAATCCTGTACATAGCTATAGTCTCATAATCACAGCAGTAGCTACCATTTATTTTATTTTATACATACTAGCTAATTTCATCTTCAAACTTACTCCATTATTAGTGCTTATCTTTACAAGACGTAAAGTGACTAAGAATCAGATACTCTTGAACTTTAAAACCCAAATCTATATACCATGCTAAAGTCAGAGTGGCAGGAAGGAAAAAAAGGTAAGCTTTATGCCCTAGAAATGCCTCATCCTTTGCACTTGCACTCATCTAGGCACTTGCTCTAACAAAGACATCAACCATCTCTTTGATGCATCCTGGAGGCAAGGGGCAGATGAAGTCACTCGACAATTGTGTCGCTGAGATCCAGGGAGACTGTAGGGGAACAGCAACTGCCAAGTCAAAGTGTAGATTTAATAATCATGACTCAACATGATCTCTGGTTTACGGGCTAATGAAACACAAATCAACCAAAAGCCAACTAAGCTTCTAAGGAAATTGTAAAATCTAAACCAGGTAAACAACAACAAAAAATCACGATTGTTCAGTCCCTACTGACCCCACCTCACAACAAAAGAAAGTGGGCTGCTAAAAACCCAGATCTCAGAAAGAGTATCCTCCCAAATGTCTCGGGAAATCTTCCCAGAAAAGCAAACTAGAGATGCCAAATAGGCCAAGCAATTAACTCTATTGCTAAGAAAGAGAGTTCTCAGGATATTCCTGGCCAGCTGGATTTTAGCTATGGATCTGGTAATCATTATGTGTTGTTTTCCCTTGTACCATTTTTCAAACTGTTTTTATTGCAACAACCCTGTTTTTCCTTCATCATTGTAAATTGAGAACATGGGGAAGCAGAGAGGAGAGGAGAAGAATTAAAATTCACATTTATAGTTTTCCAGATAAGAAAGTTGGAGCTAGATACAATAACGGGACAAGTCTAGGTTATCTTCTTTTAGGGAGGGAATGGGTCTGTTTTCAATCACATATGAATAGCTGCATGAGTTAAGTAGTGCATTTCTAAATTATACACATATGAATAAGGGTATGTATGTGTGGTAGGCAGCTGAGAAGGCAGTTCCCAATGATCCCCACCTCCTGGTATTGATATTCTTGTGTAAATCTCTCCCCTTAAGTGTGGATTGGACCTAGTAACTTGCTTCTAGTGAATAGAATATGGCAAAAGTGATGAGATGTCACTTCTGAGCTCAGGTTATAAAAAACTTGCCTGCACTTTCTCTGGCCCTTCTCACTTACTTGCTCTGGTAAAGAAAGCCGCCAAGTTGTGAGCTGCCCTATAGAAAGGCCACGTACAAGGAATTGAAGGGAGGCTCCAGTCAACAAGAAGCTGAGGCCTCCAGTCCAAAAGACCTTGGTGAACTGAATCCTGCCAACAACCACTTCAGCTTGAAAGCAAATCCTCCCTCAGTTGAGCCTTTAGTTGAAACTAAAGCCCTGGCCAACACCTTGACTGCAGCCTTGAGAGACTGTGAGACAGAGGACTCAGCTAAGCTATGCCTGTATTCCTGACCCACAGAAACTGAGAGATAATAAATGTTGCTATTTCAAGCCAAAAACAAACAAACAAATAAACAAACAACTAAATATGAACAAGTTCTATATATAGATGTTTATCAATATACTAGAAAACGATTAAAACATTTTAGCTGGGAAGTTGTACATTCTAATTATCCCTTTGCCTACCTATCCTGGTCATTAAGAAAAATTAATATAAGTACACACATACACTCATATCATATACACATACAATTCAAAAGCTGGCAACAAGAAGCAGGATACTCATCCTGCTTTATAACTGCATTATAACTGGGCCATCAGCCTGGATAGTTTCCCAAATGAAATTATTTCAATGTCTCAACTTCTTCATCAAATTAATTACAATGCTAATAATGCTACTTTATTCAAAGGTGAAGAATCACTAGTTAAGATTTATAAGGCATTCTGAAATATTTTTAAAATTCTTACTATCCTAAGAAGAAGACAACTTAATTGTTTTCATGTCTATGGTTTTTCATTGCATTTTTACTTTGTTCTCAGCTTTTTTATTTTTTCAGAGTCAGCCTGCCAAGGAAGTAGGATTTTTAAATAACTGTTTTCATTCTTTAAAGTGTCAGTACCCTCCTCCTAACAATTAGTCACTGTTCACAATACAGAGACAAACAGACTTCTATTGGAGAGTTAGTATGAAGCATGTGTTGTTGTAATAAGTGGAAGCAATCTAAAAAGGTCCCATGACTTTTACTTCAGATAGGTAAATAGACAAAGCAAGAATATTATTCACAAAGCTAAGAAGAACTTGGTCAAAAACCAGTCATGTTTCATTTCACTAGAAGAGAAAAACTATTTTTTATTTACTGTTATTATGCACTATCATAGTACAGTGGTTTAAGAGTTCACCAGTTTTCAAGAGAATTCAATATGAGTTTTGCAGGAGCAGCTTCCCTCTATCTATGTGACTTCATATTGGGTACTTATATAGGAAAGGACATTTTCTCAATCATCACAATTTGATTAACTCATGCTTCTTTTATGGAGTTTTTAATGTTGAATGGAACCTTTTATCATCAGCTTTCCCCATCATTTCACAAGAAAACTTTCCTGTTCCCCACTGGATTTTAGCATATGTGAAAATGTTAACTTAAATGTATTTAAAATGATTGTCAAGACATGATTTGGTAAAAATCCATTAAAATCATCTCCCAAATGCCCTGATGCATTAAATATTTGCAGGTACACCTATATTGCACACAGGGAATGTGTTTATCTCCATTTTATGAATAGTCTTCAATAGAAAAAAAAGGGAGCCCAGAAACTGACAGCTGGTCCAGACAGAATTTCCACCTAGTGAGTATATGCTTGCACAGAGCTTTTATTCTGTTTGCATAGATAATAATGTAGCTCCTTAATTAGTTTTGGAAGGCATATATTGTAGGCTGAATGTTACCTGGCAAGCATTCAAAAGACACAAGTTTACATTTTATTTTTCTCTTTGGAGGAATATTCTTTAAGAAATGAATTTCATATATTAGAAAAGCTATTCTCCTCATAAAACATTAAAGGATTGCAACAATGAAATCTCATTTTTGCCATTCTGTTTAATTAAAACCTAGCTTTGGAAAGCTCAAGTACATATAACTTAGAGTAGGTATGAAATTGCTAATAGACAAACTAAAAAGTATCAAATAAATCAAGATATCAAAGAACCTAGGCTTTAGCAAATGGACCCATTAAAATGTTTAATTATATGTTATGAATATCTCTCAGCATCACTGTGAATATTTTCACATAATGTGATTGCTAGATCTAATATCTGATGAAGGAAAAGAGTTGTTGAAAGAATTTTAAAAGAAGACTAGTTTTATTAGAGTTATTTATCAACTCTAATGAATGAAGCAAACATGTTTCAATCTTTTGTATCTTTTTGAAACTAGTAAATTGCTACATCTAACAAAAGCACACAAAGCTTACTGACTTTTCCTATTATATATAATACATTCAAAAACATTTATATAGCATCCATTATATTCATAATAGTCTTGCTCAGGGCTATAGGCATCGCAAAGATGAATAAATATGGACTCTACCATCAAAGAGCTTACAGTTGATTAAAATACATGACCACTACAGTAAATGATGATAATATGAACACTTATTTTTTTAAAAAAATTGAGGATTACAGATTATGGGATAGTGAATATTTTAACTGAGAATGATTAAACCTTTAAAAATTAATGGACAAGATTTAGAAAACAGGTGAAGAGCATTCAGACTGATTATATGTCACTGTCTTTGTATGAGGAAGAGCAAAAGACTAAGTTTAGTTCAAACATATGATATGAGAAAGTGAATTGTGGGAAGTAATTTGGGAAAGGAAGAGGGAAATAGGAGTTGAAAACTAGACCATAAATAACCTTGAGCACCTGCCAAAAGGCTTTGTGGCTATATTCCATTGAGGAAAAAGGCCAAAAAAAAAAAAAAAAAAAAAAAAAAAAAAAAAGCCTGTTCTCAATGGTGCAATCAATGATGACTTTAAAAAACAAATACAACAAGACAGTAAAAATTCCTGGATGGATTCTACCTAACTACAGTTGACTCTTGAATAATATTGGTTTGAACTTCAAGGGTCCATTTATACACAAATTTTGTTTCAATAAACACAGTTGGTCCTCTTTCTCTATTGACAGGCTTCTCAACCACAACCAAACGTGGATGGAAAATACAATATTCATAGGATGTGAAACTTTGTCTATGAAGGGCCAACTTTTCCTATCCACAGGTTCTGCTGAACCAACCACAGGACTGGAGTATTCATGGATTTTAGTGTCCCTAGGAGTTATGGAAACAATTCCCCATAGATGCAGGGACAGCTGTATATAGTGTATGAAAATCAAGCTTGGGAGGGAAAACAAACTTAGGTAAAATAAATTAATTACTTAAAATCTCACTTGCTTAGGTACACTTTTCAAAATGTATAAGTCACATGATTATCGTCTATATAAATGATCTGATAAAAAAATGCAAGTTCAGAATATTTTGCCAAGAGTATCAGCATACAATCATCTCTACTCAAAATGTAGAAGTATTTGAAAGAAAAATAACCTAACAACAGAAACTGCTACTCAAAATACACAATGATTGCATTAATAGATGATTGTAACAGTTAAATATGATGCTTACAAGTATGCTTTAGGGGAAAAAAAAGGTGAATTGAAAAAAAAGGAATGATTATTTTGGGGCATAGTACCACTCATCTCTCCAATTAGCGTTATTATATACCACATGTGTTGTTTATAAGCGTGTGAATATGCCCAGGCATATTTCAGATGAATGAGCTTTGAAATCTCAGGTGCATATCATTGAGTACAGGGATGTTTCAGATTTCTTTCATATTTTGCAGCTATGACTAGTTTAACATTTTCACAAAACATATCTATAAATTTTCGATGAATTGAATTACTGTGATTTTAAGAATATCAAAAATCTTAACAAGATTGTCGACTAGAGTCAAGGCTTTTTAGATCTTCCCAGTAGAAGAGTTGAGGGTAGGTCTGAAGGGAGTGGAGGGTGATAACTAATGAGGAGTGGACCACAGGGTCTGACACTAGTGAAGTCCAGGATACCACCAACAGAAACTGAATAGCTGAGAGAGAGGATAGAAAGGAGAAATCAGCATGAACCAAATTGGGGGAATTCCAGAACCCAGAAAAAGGGAGTTCCCCCTTCCTCACCTGGATGCCTTAAGCCTGCAATGGGACACAGCTCTCATCCCATGGGGGAGTACCACGAGAAACCAGAGAGCTGGCATCCCTGCATCTGAACACCCCCATCCTATGCATCTCTTCCACTCCTTGCACCCCAGGAAGTAATTCTGGCTCAAGGCACTTACAACCCTGTGAGCACACCCAACCCACAGCAACTTCCAAAGCGTCTTGTGACTGCGCCTGCCTTGGGTGACAGGGAGTGCACTCCCAGTCAAGCCTGTTTCAGACAGAGTGGCCGCCACTGGGGTTCAGAAAAGAGGGTAGTCACAGTGCAGCAGCCACAGAGAACAGGAGGGCAGACAGGTGCTACCCCCTACCCAACTCCAGAGTGGTACAGGAAGACCATGGCCCCACTCCTCCACCAAAGCAGCTGCTGGAGTGCTTTGTGCTGAATGGCCCCGCCCCCTTTCAGCTTAGGGGGCACGATTCTGCCCTGAGCCAACAAGGCAGCCTCAGTTTGTGACCTTCCTGCCCACCATTGTTTGGAACATCTGCCTGATAACAGCACCAGGCAGCAGGTTGGGGAGGCATTAGGGAAAGGCCCTGGCTTCAAAGTAGGGCAGTGAGTGAGAGCCCACACCCATCAGGAGGGTATGGTGAAGCACAGGAGAGCAGGGGTCTGTAAGTGCACCTCTTACCCCCTCCAACCCCCAAAGAACTGCCATATTAGAGTTTACTGAACCTGAAGACTCAGTTTACACAAATACTGGTTTTCATGGCAACCAGATGCCTCTGTTAACTCTGGCTAAATTTGAGCAGCTGCCCCTACCACCACTCACTTTAATAGGGAGTTCAGCTTGATCCAAGAGTTCCTTCAGCTGCTACAATTCCCTTGGTAGAAGCATCCTCCTTGTGGAGTTTTTTGTGGATAGAGAGCAGACTCTCTGGTTGAGGGGGACCACTTCAGCCCCTCCTGAACAGCTTAACCCAGAGGCAGGGAACAGACCTTCAATACCTACATACTCCTTACTAGTGTCTGTGGAACTGCATGGAAGGATCATCCACCTAGCCCCACCCAGCCTCATTCCCCCACCTGCCTCAGCTGTGGTGGTGAGGAAAGAACACACCTGGAAGTTCCAGGGCCCCACCCACCACCAGGTGCATTAGAGGGCTTCTCCAGAGGAACTGGGCCTCCTGACAGGATCCAAAAACAATAGTGCAGCTTGTTCCCTTCAGCAAACATCACCTAGTGACAGGGAGGTCAATTTTCATATACTTTAAAACATTTACTGACTCAATCATAGAGGCTGTGGTTGATTCTCACCCCTAAGCACCACCTACTGACTCAGAGACTAAACTGTGCATGTCATTATCTAAACAAAAGAAAATACAAAAGGAATTACAGAACACAGTGAAAAGTCTTAAGAACAGATTAGATCAGGCAGAAGAAAGACTCTCAGAGCTTGAAGAAAAAAACCTTTCAAGTAAACAAGTCAGTCACAGAGATGGAGTAGAGAAATAAGAGGAATGAGCAAATCCTGCAAGAAATATGGGATTATGTAAAAAGGCCTAACATAACAATCATAAGCATATAAGAGGGTGAAGAAGAAAATACACAAGGATTGGATAATTTATTTGAGGGAATAATTGAGGAAAATTAACCAGACCTCACTAGAAATCTAGATATCTAGGTACAAGCTCATAAGGCTCCTAGGATATTCATTATAAACAGGAATACACAATGACACTTAGTCAACTGGCCAAAAGAAACATGAAAGAGGCCCTCCTATGAGCCATAAGGTGAAAGCAGCAGGTAACTTACAAAGGAAAACCCATCAGACTAACTGCAGACTTTGCAACTAAGACCCTATAAACTAGAAGGGATTGGGTCCCAATTCTCAGTCTTCTGAAACACAATAGTGTCCAGCCTAGAATTTGTATCCTGCAAAATCTTCATATATGAAGGGAAATAAAGTATTTCTCAGACAAGCAAACACTGAGGGAATTCATTAAGAGATGATTTGCCCTACAAGAAGTACTCAGAACTGCATTATTCAAGGATCAGTATAATAAACAATTATCAATGTAAAATTATCCAAAAGCTAAAGGGTAAAGGCCAGATGCCATAATGGCTCAAGAAATAAAACAAAATTCAACCCAACAGGATGAACAGAAATCCACCTCACTTATCAATTCTTTCAATAAATATGAATGGCTTCAACTGCCCACTAAAGATATATAGCCTGGCCAATGGATAAATATATGCAAGCATCTGTGGTCTTCAGAAAACACATCTAACCCACAAGAACTCATTCAGACTCCTTGTGAAGGGATGGAAAACAATATTTCATGCTAATGGAAACCAAAAACAAACCAACAAAAAAAGCTAGCATAGCGGTACCCAATCAGATAACTTAGTCTTCAAATCAACAAAAGTAATGAAAGACAAAGACAGTCATTATATAATGGTAAAGGAACAATTCAACAAAAAGATATAACAATCTTAAATATTTACTCATCTAACACAGGAGCACCAAGATTCATAAAGCAAATTTTACCTGAACTAAACAAAATGATAGACAGCAGCACCATAATAGCCAGGGGCTTTACCATCCCATTGACAGAACAGGAGAGATTCTCCTAACAGAAAATAAACAAAGAAACAAGGAACTTAAATAGAACTCTATAACATGTGGGCCTAACAGATATTTACAGAACATTCTACCCCAAAACCACCAAATCTGCATTCTTCTCATCAGCTCATGGGACATTCTTTAAGATTGATCACATCCTGGGCCAGAAAACATGTCTCAACAAATCTAAAAAAATATAAATTATACCATGCACCTGCTCAGACAATAGTGAAATAAATTAGAAACAACTTCAATAGAAACATTCATCTGTTCATAAAGTCATGGAAACTACCAACCTACTGCTGAATGATAGATCAAGGATGCAATTAATATGGAAATCAAAAGATTCTTTGAATTAAATGATAATGGAGAAAGAAGTTATCAAAATCTATGAGATGCAGCTAACGCAGTCCTGAGAGAAAAATTCATAGCAAAAAGTTATCTACATCCAAAAACCAGAAAGATCACAAATCACAATCCAATGAATCATCCCAAAGATCTGGAAAAGCCAGAACAAACCAATCCCAAACCCAGCAGTAGAAAAGAAATAACCAACATCAGAGCAGAGCTAAATGAAATCAATAACAAAAAAAATATGGAAAATTAATATAACAAAACATGGATCTTTGAAAAGATAAACAAAATTGGCATTCCTCTCACTATAATAACCATAAGCAGAAAAGAAAGGACTCCAATAAGCTCAATTGGGAATAAAAAAGGAGAAGTTAAAACAGATACCACAGAAATAAAAAAATATCACCTCTGAATACTATAAAAATCTATATGCACATAAACTTGAAAATGTAGAGGAAATAGACAAATTCTTAGAAACACACAGCCTCCCTAGGCTCAGTCAGGAAGATATAGAATTCCTGAACAGATCAATATCAATTATCAAAATTGAAACAGTAATAAAAAAAAAAACCTTCCTAAAAAAATAAAAGTCCCAGACCAGATGGTTTCATAGCCAAATTCTACCAGATCTATAGAGAAGAACTGGTGCCTATCCTGCAGGAATTATTCCACAACATCAAGAAGGAGGGTATCCTCTCTAACACATTTTATGAAGCCAACATCCTCTGATATCAAAGCCAAGAAAGGATGCAACAAAAAAAGAAAACTAAAGACTAATATCCCTTATGAATATAGATGCAAACATTCTCAATAAAATCTAGCATATTGAATTCAGCTGCTCATCAAAAAATTATCCATCATGAGCAAGTGGGCCTCATCCTAGAGATGCAGGGATGGTTCAACATACACAAATCTATAAATGTAATTCGCCACATAAATAGAAGTGAAAACAAAGACAATATGATCACCTCAATAGATGCAGAAAAAGCATTCAACAAAAACAACACCATTTTATGATAAGAACACTTAACAAAATAGGCACAGACAGGGCTTACCTGAAAATGATACCAGTCATATATGAGAAAACTACAGCCAACATCATACTGAATGGGGAAATATTGAAAGTAAGCATTCCTGTTTAGAACTGGAACCAGACAAGGTTGCCCTCTATCATCATTTCTATTCAACATAGTGCTGGAAGTCCTAGTCAGAGCAATCAGACAAGAGAAGGAAATCAGGGCACCCAAATAGGGACAGAAGAGTTCAAGCTGTCACTCTGCAGATGATATGATATCTAAAAAACCCCAAAGGTTCTTCTAAAAGAACACTGGAACTTATAAACAAGTTTACTAAAGTCTCAGGTTACAAAATCCATCTACAAAAATCAGTAGCATTCACATATGCCAATGACAGTCAAACTGAGAACCAAATCAAAGACTCAGCACCTTTCACAACTGCGACAAAGAAAAAAAAATACCTAGGAATATATTTAACTAAGGAGGTGAGTGATCTCTATAGGGAGAATTATGAAATATGAGGAAGGAAATAGCAGAGGACACAAACAGCTAGAAAACTAAATCATGTTCATGGATAGGAAGAATCAACATTGTTTAAATGACTAAACTACCCAAAGTGATCTACAGATTCAATGCAATCCCTATTAAAATAACAGCATAATTTTTCACAGATCTGGTAAAAATAATTCTATGTTTTGTATAGAACCAAAGAAGAACCCATATAGCCAAAGCAACCATAAGCAAAAAGAACAAATTGATAGGCATCAATAGACTTCAAGCTATACTACAAGGCTATAACCACCAAAACAGCATGTTATTGGCACAAGAATACAGACATAGACCAATGGAACAGAACTGAGAACCCAGATATAAAACCATCTTCACATAGACATCTAATTTTTGACAAAGCAGACAAAGATGTACACTGTGGAAATGAATCACTATTCAATAAATGATGCTTGGAAAATGGGATAGCAACATGTAGAATATTGAAACAGGATCCACACCTCTCACCTCTCACAAAAACCAATTCACAAAGGATGATAGACTTAAACCTAAGACAAGAAACCATGAAAATTCTATTAATAGAAGAAAATGTTGGAAAAACTCATGGATACCAGCATAGGCAAAAAATTTATGAAGAAGACCCCAAAGGCAATCATAGCACCAACAAAAATAAATAAATAGGACCTACTCAAATTAAAAAGCTTCTGCACAGCCAAAGAAATTATCACTAGCATAAATAGACAACCTACAGAATGGGAGAAAATATTGCATGCTATATATCTGACAAAGGGCTAATAACTAGACTCTATATAGAACTCAGGAAAATCATCAAGAAAAAATCAAACAACCCCATTAAAAAGTGGGCAAAGGACATTAACCAAAACTTTTCAAAAGAAGATAGACTAATGGCCAAAATATGAAAAAATGCCCAACATCTCTAATAATCAAAGAAATGTAAATCAAAACCACAATGAGATATCACTTAACTCCGGTAAGAATGGCTTTTATCAAAAAGTCCCAAAACAATAAGTGTTGGCATGGATACAGAGAGACAGGAACACTCATACACTAATGGTGGGACTGCAAACTAGTACAACCTCTATGGAAAGTAATATGGAGGTACCTCAAAAAACTAAAAGTAGAACTACCATTTGATCCAGCAATCCCACTAATGGGTATCCACCCAAAGGAAAAAAAGGCATTCTATAAAAAAGACATCTGAATTCAAATGTTTATAGCAGCACAATTCACAATTGGAAAGATGTGGAAACAACCCAAGTGCTCATCAATACATTAGTGGATTAATAAAATGTGGTATATGTATATTATGTAGTACTACTCCAGCCACAAAGAACAATGGTAAACTAATATCTCTTGTATTATCCTGGATGGAGCTGGAGCCCATTCTGCTAAGCAAAGTATCACAAGAATGGAAAAAGAAGCACCACATGTACTCACCATGAAATTGTAACTAATTGATCAACACTTATGTGCACATAGGAAGTGACATCATCAGGTGTCGGGCAGGTGTGGGGGGGGAGGGGGTGATATGTATATTCACACCTAATGGGTGAGGTGCTCACTGTCTGGCAGATGGCCACACTTGTAGTTCTGACTTGGGTAGTGCAAAGGCAATATATGTAACCTAAGTGTTTGTAGCACCATAATATTCTGAAATAATAATAAATAAAAAAGAAATCTTTCCTACCCCAAAGCTTAAGCCCTGCTGCATTGACTGACATAATTATTTCATTTTACATGCAGTTGCCACCTGTGAGGTATGACAAAATAAGCTTCTTTGGCCCGCCAGCACTTCACAAATCACAAGCTATAAAATGGAAGAGTCAGAACAAACTGTAGAAATTTTCTCTAGTGCAGAGATTTACAAAATGCCTTCTGTAGAATGCAAGGTTCACAAATTATTTTTGGGAAAAATGATTCTATGATCAAAATGACTTTAGGAAATAACAGGCATATGGTTTTCTTCCTGGTGGTAAATAGCATGTATTATTATAATAAAGAATTTGAGAAGACACTTGGTAAAGAGCACAGCTTCATTTTCTTTATATCCATATTTCCCAAAATTATTTAAAGAGAATCTTTTTAAACTTCCCATAGTCATACTGACCCATGAAAACACAGTAGGAAATGTTCCAATCCAAATGCCTTGTGATATGGGGAAATACAGCATAATATAACATTTAAGATCCCAGGGTTTATATTCAAAGATAGCTCTGCTACCTATAAGCTCTATAATCTTGGACAAGTCACATTGATTTTCATAACTATCAGTTTCTCACCTTATAATTTAGATAATATCTGTATCTGTATAATAAAGTAGTTATGAGAAGCAAATATAAAATGCTTTCCCAACTTCATTTACATACTAACATGCAGTACCAGCAGGTATGATTGTTTTAATGATGAGGCAAGTAAGTCCAGAGACATAAAGTCAATAGACCCAAGATGCTGGTAATTACTAGCCAACATCACCTTTACCTCACCTTGCCGGCCCATTGGTTTGTTTGTGTTCATAATCAATTATCTAACCAGTTGTCTAAGAGTGCTCTTAAGCAATAAAAAAGAATACAGGAATATCAAGGCCATGATGCATAAGTCAAGAGGCTAAGCCTAGAGGAGATATCCCCTGGGATGTGGTGAAGATTAGGAAGGAATTATTAGGCAACCGAAATATTTTGAGCTCCTTGGTTGTCTGGTTAGGAAAAAATTGAGAAAAAAACCAAAATAATTAAATAGGCTAGAAAGATACTGAAGATAACCTTGCCATTCTTCAAAGCTTTATCTAGGCCTAATTTTATTAGATATTTGCCCTTTTTTAAAAAAACTGACAGTGTAATTCTTACTTGTGGCTCTCTTTTTTTCCAAACATATTGCTTGCTTCTCATTGTTCTCTTCTTTCTGTTTCTCATTCTCAACTCTGACAATTGCTGGCTACTTCAAGATGGTGTGGAGGGACCTGGAATATCTACGCTTCACATACATGAGAGTTCAGACCTGCTCTAGCTCCACAGTTATGCTGATTGATCATACCATGACAAGCAGTGACTGACACTTGGTCTCACCAAGATTCTGGCTCAACTCTCAGGTAATATACTGCTTTCTAACAACTTTTAGAGATCAACTGAATTAGAGAAAGGCATCTAAAGAGCTTGCAGAACACAGGTAAACAACACACACACATACTAAGCTGTTATAGACAAAAAGTAGAGTTTGAAAAAAGTAAGTTCAATATGGTAAGAACAATATACAAAAGATAAAATCTCAGATATATTCATAGATTACATATATTAATATTAAATGGGTTTCCTAGAATCCCATAAACACTTAGACAAAAATGGTGAGATTGTGTCTAATCTCTGTAGAACTGGGAGATTATGAGAAATCATGCTTATTGTCCTTTGTATTAACAATGAATTAAATGTGAATATACTAAACATGACTTGGTTTAAATAATCTTTCTAGATTTTTAGTTTATATAGCACTTTGAGATAATAAGTTTCCAATTTTCTATTGAATTTGTAAAAGTAGACCATTTTAAAATTCTCATCTTAAATTTACTAAAACAAATAAACTTGAAAATTGTGAAAAATTTATTTACACAACATAAAATCTTTTTTTAGTTCTATAGAAAATGATTAATCTTAATGTTTAGGTATTTTAGGTCTGATAAATTTTTGATAGACAAAATTATAGCACATTTTTCATATGTAAGTGTCTCAGCTCTATGTATTTATTGCAGTATGGTGTGGCATTATGTAACACAGAAGGAAAACCTTTAAGTACTATTTTTCTTCATTTTTTTCCTCAACTTCCTGGTCATCCCAAAAGCTACTGCCATAAAACCTCCCCTTTCTTCTTTGGAAAACTCCAGCCCTGCCCAGATTTCTTTCCTCAAAAGTCCCTTCCGTACCGCATTTGATTCTGCCTTCACTGAGAATAATTTGATGACATCAAATGTATTGTTTCCCTTATATTTTGAGATATTTTATTATTTATTTAAAAAATCTTTCTATGTTTTCAAAACCACTGCATCCAATATCTATTATTGAAAAGTTCTATATTTTCTTCCATGGCTTTTGCTATGCTACTTGTTCAACATAACACATTTTTGCATATGTATGACTGAATTAAGTTCTCCATTCTGTTCAGTTATTGTTTTTCTAATCCTTGTGCTTTAAAAATTATCATAGCTTTTATAATATATATTAACATATGATAGAACTAGCTGTTTTTTCCTTATGACTTTGACAGTTTGGGCTTCATTATTTTAATGTTATGTTGGTAAGTGCAAACAAGCTCTTGATGATGTCTATATCTTGTTTTTTTGGTAAATATTATATTAATATGAAGTAAATCTTGATGAAATTAGATTGCATTTTGACGTATAATAAGATTTTTACATGAGCTGACTGTTGGTAAGGAATCATGTAATTTACCTTTTCCTTTATGTTTCAACCATTTGGTGTGATACAGGTTTAGAGGTGCCATATATAAACTTTTGAAAGCCAAAGTAATCATCTCTTTTAATAAGTTAATGTTTTCTGGTTACATTTAAAATTTCTATTATAAAAATATATCTTTTAGTTACTTAAAATTTAGTATTTTAGTTAAACATTTTAAATTTTGTAAATAATTATACTATTAGGACTATCTTTAATAATTGTTTACTTTTGTAGTATTAATCCTTAGTCTTTTTTTTTTTTTTTGAAACAGAGTCTCACTTTGTTGCCCAGGCTAGAGTGAGTGCCAAGGCATCAGCCTAGCTCACAGCAACCTCAAACTCCTGGGCTCAGGTGATCCTCCTGTCTCAGCCTCCCAAGTAGCTGGGACTACAGGCATGTGCCACCATGCCCGGCTAATTTTTTCTATATATATTTTTCGTTGTCCAATTAATTTCTTTCTATTTTTAGTAGAGACAGGGTCTTGCTCAGGCTGGTTTTGAACTCCTGACCTCGAGCAATCCGCCGGCCTCAGCCTCCCAGAGTGCTAGGATTACAGGCGTGAGCCACCGTGCCCGGCCAATCCTTAGTCTTTATAAGCATAAACTATCATATCTTTTTATTTCATTTTGTTTTGTTTTGGTCTTACTTTAAAAAGATGGTTTGGTTGAGGATAAAATTCTAATTTGGCAATTATTTTCTTTTAGCACTGAGAAAATACTGATTTATTTTATTCTAGTCTCCATAGTTGTTGAAGAAATGCCTAGAATCAATCTAAATGGTATTCCTTTGTACAAAATAGGTCTCTCATGGAAACATATTTATATTAATTCCATTTTTCTGTCACAATTTGTAATTTGGCAATGATTTGTGAAGTTGTGGGTTTATTTTTATTTGTTTGGCATAGTATTCAAAGTGGTCTTTTATATAAAGATTCTTCTTGTTTTTCTTCAATTCTGAAAAACTGTTGGCTATTATCTCCTTAAGTATTACTTCTCTCATCTTACTTCTATTTTCTACATATGTTTGCAACCAGACCTGTTTGGAGCCTCTTCATCTTTCTTCCATGTTTCTTCAGAACTTTCCTATATTTTGTCTTGTTCTCTACTTCTATTGCATCCTGGCTGAATTCTCAGAACTATATTCTAATTCATGAATTCTTTCTTTAATGCTGCCTGCTCTAGAGTTTATTTTATATTTATTCATTTATTCAGGTTCCAAATGCCATTAATTTTATCCTAAAGATTTTTGGATATACACACACACATATATTATGTATATGTGCATAATTATTTTCATGTATGTACACATATATGTATATATACATACAGATATATAGATATGTGTGTATACACAATATGTATCCATATTTTTGTTTTATTTTTGCCTGTTTTGCATCTTTACTTTTCTATCTAATGAAATTAATATTGAATTTACCTTTGTGAATATTCTAAACATACTTTTTAATTTTTTTGCTACACTTTCTATAAAATTACTTTCATTTGGAATGTATTCAAGTACTGGTTGTTCATTCTGTATTCAAGTACTGGTTGTTAATAATTCTTAATCATTAGATATATTTACATATTTTGAAATTTGGAGTTGCAACCTTATTTATAATTTTATATATTTTTATTATCTTTTATTTTTTTTAGTTTAGTTTCACTTTTTTCTCTTTATCTCTGTTCATGTGACCCTGTAAATAAGTTTTGTAGTTTTATGTCATAATGGCATTCTAGATTTCCTTTTCCATAATACTGTGTGGAATATCTCAGATCTGTTTGCTGGAGGTGACACAAGGAGGACTGTAATTCATGCCGAGGTGCAGGGCTGTGTCTTTGTCCTTCTATATCCTTAGGTCCACAGCTGCCTGTAAAGCTGTAGTCCCAGGCACCAAGTGAATAATTTTTTAAGTCATCATTTCTGCCCACCAACTCCTGACTTTCATCAATGAGCCTGGTTTTAGTCTGTAGTATCACAAAGAGCTCTTTGTAATGTTTCTTACCCTAAAATGTAGGTTTCCAGACTCATTAGCCCTTTTCTGGATCCATATGCACCAAGCCTGTGGCTTCCATCTACCCAGCACTTTGTGAGTTTGTTCTGTTTCTAGTCCATGGACATGTTTATTTTAATTTTTTTACTTAGTTATATTTTGTCTCTTTATTCTTATATTTTATCTATCATTTCTATAGGTTTGAAGTAGAGAGGTGCATCTGACAATAAACTAACTAACCCATCTTGTTTAGAAGAAAAGCCCTTTCTAATATGACTCACTCTGCTACCTTTCTTGTTTTTGGTTCTCTTTCTATTTTAAGCTGAGTAATTCCTAAACAAAACAAAATGAAGGATCTCTCTTCTTACAAGAAAAGGGAAAAGAGAGACTCATGAGTACTTTTTCTTTAATATTTTTGTCTAAATACATGAGAGTAATAACAGTGATTACACCTCATAGATTGTCACATATAAAAGTGAGCAAAGCACCCAGCACAAGCCTGGAATGTATTAAGCACTAACAAAAGTTAGGTCATTATCATTAACCTTTAAACTTGGTTTGCCTATTAGTGGGTCAAAACATCCTCACTGCTTTTTATACTCAACATGCATCCAGCTCATCCATTACTAGCACAATTTGGGAGTTAAGATTTCCCAATGCTTCCTCGGTAACAAAAAAAAAGAAAAAAATCACTTGTTTCTTTGGTATTGCACTTTATTCCTATGGGTATTTTGTAAGCTATGATTTATAAGTAGACTTTCCCTTGTTTTACTCATGGAACTATAGAGTATTCATGTTGGAATGGATTTTCAAGATCATCTATTTGCACCCTCTCAGTTTGCAGAAAAGAAGACTGGTTCCCCCTACCACATAAATTATTTTGGCCCAGTTCACCCAGATATTGAATAACATAATAGATCTCCATTCAGGATTTTTGCCTGTATACTCCTATTTTTATTTTAGCTCTTCTATCTTATCATAAAAAAATTATAATTCTTACTGAAGCCCTTATTTTAAGAGCCTCTGTATTACACATTCGGAATGGAGATTAATATTGGACCACACAAATATAAAATGATATCACCACACCTTTCCCACTGTCTTAATCCAAACTCCCAACCATAAATTTCTTTCTGTATAAACAGAAAATTTGGTTCCAGATTTTCAAACCATCCTCATATGTTCAAGTATATTTTAACTTCATTCTATTAAGAAGAATGAAGACTTCATCTAAATTTATTATCAGGCACAAATAGACCATTTTCAAATTTCCTGTACTGTGCATAGTGGTCAAAATAATATTGCAAAATACTTAAATGCTACATTACAGAGAAAGTGGAAGGTACATTTTTATACTCTAATGTCTCTCCCCTTGTGTTCCAACTTTGTGTTATAAGGAAAACCCCTGGAGTATACGCTGCTGATGGATCAACAGTAGCTACCATACATACCATGATGTGAAAATATCTGCACACACTTGACACGGGTTTAGTATAGACCTAAATTTATTAGTCCAAATTTTCAGGCAACAGAATCTCCAATAGCTTCTTTCCCAGGAGAGCTGTCTCTGTTGACTGGCACTAATTATTATAATCATCCTACATAAAAAGTACGACATGGCTGCCATTATTTTCTTTCCTTGTCACAAGCAGATCCTGATTTTGGAACTGATGAGCATACAGCAGAAAATTGTCTCAGGGAAGCTCATAAAACTTCAACAATAGAAGTGATTTGACTTTTCTTATTTCTACAGGTACTATAAGGCATTTTGGAGGACAAAAGTTTTAGATCCTAGAAATATAAACAGAAAAATGTCATGTTATTGTAAGAAGTATTATTATTATCTTGACAGTTGGAGGATGGCAATGAGGAATCAATAAGAAAATATACATAAGTAAAGAAATCCTAATGCCATATATCGTAAACTCTTACCCTCAGAATCCATTCAGGTCATGGTTGGTCCTAGATAAGTTTAGGAAATTGATAATGCCATTTTTGCAATACTCAGTCTTGTTTGCTGAGAGTTTTCCTTATTTCAAGGTACCAGTTTTATACAAAACCAAGTACTTATTGCTCAAACTCCTATTCCAGCAGCCACATCTGTGTCAACTTTTTTACAATGAGAGGAAAAACTCTTTAAAAATAGTCAAAAAGCAGAGATTTTATTAGCCATGTAACTCTAAAGAAGTTACTTTGCTTTTTCAATTCTTACCCCATGAAAAGTAGATAAAATCTACCTCACCAGATTATGTGAGGGTTTGTACAGAGGATATATATGAAAGAGTATTATACAAATGGTAAAGTAGCATGGTATTATTATATTAGTCATGTATATATCAGTACAGATTTAAATTAGTGTACTATCACTACACATTGTACATATTCTCTAATTATGATTGTCATAATATTTTTAAGATGCCAAAAACTAGCAAATAGACAATATAGTTTGGGGGGTGCAGGGAGCCTTTCTGTTGCCACAGAAATAGGTAGCTGTCTACTATACCTGGAAGCCTAACATTGTCTCTAAACCAACTCCAGTACAAAGAACTCCATAGTTAGCAAGACAGGATTTTCTGTGTCAGGGTGATGGATCTCAAGGTATTGTTACCTAGAATCTACAGCCGCTTGCTCTAAATCACTGAGTTCTCCAGGAATCAACATAATCACCCCACGAAAGATGACATGAAATAATCAGAATTCTTTCATTAACAAGTACAGAAGCCCAATTAAACTGACTTAAGCACAAGTGAATTTATTAGAACAAGACATAAGCTGGATGAATCAATGTACCTAAATAATAACAGAAACCTATGTCTTTCTATTTCTTGTTTCAACTTACTTCTATGTTGCCTTCTTTCTTAAGAATGATCTCCTTATATGGTGGAATTATGGCCAGGCTTTCATCAGCTATGCTGCCAGAATGTGACAGCTTCCATTTTCCAACAGTTTCAGAAAAATCCCTAGGGATAATTCCCATTGAAAAGGTTTGGAAGGTCTGGCTTGGATCTGAGCCAAACCTGAGTAATTTAGAATGGAAAATAGATGGTTCCCTGGAGAAAATCGAGTTGTTGCTATGAGAAGAATGGAAAATGGATGCTAGTCAGGCAAAAACAACAGATGTCCACTACATGCCCAGTCTCCATCATTGAAGACATCCTGGGTACAGTCCACTAAAGTTTTATCCCTCTAGGGCCCACTTTGTATTTGGAGATTGCTGTTTTCAAAAATCGTATTTGACTGCCAAGTATACAATTACTTTTATGGTCAACACAGAGGGCTATATTAAACAATTTATACAGCAGCAGGTGTTGCATCTCATGAATAGGAGAAACAAATCTGACAGATAAAATCTGACCTTGCCAGATCTCACAGGAAAAGAAATCTGCTTTATGCACAGTTGAGGTTGAGCTGCATGATAATACTGTGTCATACAATTGCATGTGAGCTGTGCTAAATGCCAGGTTTTACAAAAATCAGTGTGATATTTATTCTAGAAATGGAGCTAACAATTATTTTCAAATTTAATCCTACTTAAAACTGATTGTTACAGAACAATTTCTCTGTAAAGTGTTGGAAAGAAATGTGTGTTTTCTTTGTGTTAATCATCTTACATAAAACCAATGAATTTTTACATTTTAAGTTAATTTTCTGTGGGGAAACGGCTTTGTGCAACTTTGGCAAAGGAAGATTGATGTCAAATCTCCATGGTACCACTTGCAAGTTGTGTGACCTTGCAAAATTTCTTAACCACCAGGGCCTAAGTGGGCTTATCTGCAAAAGAGAAACATCATCTAACTGCCTGAGTGCAGGAGGTTTAACCAGAGGATCCTTTGAGCATTTTTAATACAAGCGAAGCAAAAAGATAGAAAATGCAAAATAGATGTAAGTGCATTAAAATATCTATAAACTTCAATGAAAACATTGATGAAATAAGATAAAATTCCATATAAATAATTCTATTATAGAGAAATATTGACCTTATGATTCTTATCCAAATGTTTTAGAATAAAGAATAGAACTTCTTTACAAATCAATGTGTCATCATAAGGCATATGGAAAATATTGTTAGAATTTTTTTGAATAATGGAAATATATGTGGACCAAAGCCAAGAATATTAGGTCTTAGTCTTGGTTTTCTCTCCAACTTTTAGGAAAACATGGAAAGTAATATCCACTATATATGCCACTAGAAATAGTACTCACTATGTTCCTATACACTGAGACAACAGAAGAATCACCAGTAATTATATAAAGTTCTCTAAATTAAAAATAAAGAAAAAATACATTACAAATACAATGGAATTTTGGGGGGTGAGTGATGATTTCTTTTGAAATTCAAGCTATTTACCTTTTTCAAAATGTTTATCCTTTAAGTCAATGAGTCTTACCAAATTAAAGACTATGTGTTAAAGTTTTCCTCTTAGTCCATGTTTTGCTTTCTGCTTTGCCGTTCATTTAAATTAAATCTAGTAAAGTGGCTAAGGACACAAGCTTTGTTATAAGGTAAACCTGAATTTCAATTGCGACTATGTCACTTCTCAAATGTGAGGCTCAAATGGGAGACTGATTAAATAACCATTCTACTTCTGTTTTTTCATCTGAAAAAGGAGGATAACATGTTTATCTACTTTGTAGAATTCTTATGGGGATTAAGTAAGGTAACATATATAAAGTGATTTACAAAGAGCCTCACACAAAATAAGTGCACAATAGATATTATAGGTTGTGTTATGGTTGTTATTTTAATTTATTATAAGTATTATTTCCGTGCTTACATGAAACAACAGATTCAAGAAATCTATTTTATAAATGAGGTCATCATTTAATAGTTGATGCTGCCACTAAATAGATGCAAATCTATGCAACTTAGAATAAAGATAAAGTGAAACTTAATTCTCACTCCAAGGTAGAAGTTGCTCATGGATAAAAATATACATTTTTTTCTGTCAAGAAAAATAAGATCACATTTGTTAACCATACTGAAATGCAAGAAAAATCACTGATATTTCACTTCTTCTAGCACACATAGGTCCCACCAGTGATCAGTATATAATGGTGGAAGGAATGACAGCAGTTTATGTAATGAACCTGCCTCACTATTCAAATCTTCTTTCCTGCACCTCTCAATTGACTCCTCTTGAATGCTCCGTCTATCTTATGAATGTCTTTGTTAGAGGATTTACCACACCACACTGCAATTTTTTTGGTTTCATGTCTGTCTCCCTTATTAGACTAAAAACTCTTTAAAGATGTCTAAATCTTAATGATGTTTTATTTCCAGAGCTTTGCATGCTGCCTGGCAAATAATAGGCATGCAATAAAAGTTTATCAAACTTAATTTAATTCATTCATGGAATTTTCAAAGCTCCTTTCACTTGTATATGAAGAATTTCTTTCTTTGGAAATATTACATCTTAGCTATTATTGTAACAAGGTACTTTCGCTCTTTAGGTGTTAAATGACAAATGTAATCAGTCTCTATATGTAGTCTATAAACACATGAAAATTCCTGATTTTGAAGCACTGAAAGATTTTTTAAAATAGGTTTTAGGCCATCTTATTCAGAATATATAAAAACTAATTTTACTGCTTTACTGAAACTCAAAACAGGATTTGAAATAGCATGTGAGTCATTTGTATTAGTAAATTAGTTATCATTTTGCATATGAATAGACCTCATGATCCTTCTTTAAATCCCATCATACATCTTGGTAATCTGCTTATGAACGTATCCATCTAAATTTCTCTTCAACCATTAATATTGCATACAAAAATATTAAAAAATAATTCTTAATATAAATATTTCTTAATGTGGGTTTAAAATTTTAATTTCAAAATATTTTTTAGTGTCACAGCAGAAACACTTATGTGAAACATTTCCTTTATAAATTTGACAAGGCTGCACAAATTTGTGATCTCTCTTCTTTAAGCTTCTAATAGCTTGATACAAATGCTTTTTGACTCTTCACATCTGATCCTGTCCTGGGATTTCCCACATCAACTATTTTCATGATAACTTCCAAATGCTAATAAATGAAAGAGAAATATATATGTCTTTAGCCTGATGGAAAGTTAAGCCTAAGTATTACATTTAGACTTAAATTATGGACAGAATACATTTGCTTTTGACTTCAAAATAGGCTTTTTGTCCCTAAAAAGTGTAACCTCTCTTTCCCAAATTTTAAATATTACTCATTGAAAGCATTCTGACATTTTAACTCATACTATACCATTTCAAAACTAATGCGCTTCCCTTATGGTGAGTATAAGGACAAAGAAACCAGCCAAGGAAGCAGAAAAGCCTCACGTTAGTGCCAGGTCATGATTTTCCTGGTCTTGGTACAAATTTTCCTACTCCCTACTGTCCACCTCTATGGCTCTTACTCTGAAGAATTTTAGTGACCTTTCTCTGATGTCTTTATATATTTAAGACCTTTTTATGGTATGACAGACATTATACAATTCTCCAAGATTATCCAGTTCTGAGGATGTAACGTTAAGGCTTAAATCTGGAACCATCTCAGTTCTTAATTTTGTATTCTCTTTATTTATAGGCAGCAAGTAGTATCAATTAAAAAAAATCCAGAAACTGATAGACCAATGATATCTCAGGCATTCCCACATTGGGCAGGGTCTTGAAGAGCATATGGTTCTTGTGTTATTTTGATTTTTGCACATAATATAAAGCAATACGTTAATTATATAGGATTCTGTATCAGAATTCATCTTGAGAGCAGAACTGGAAGGAATTTTTACAAGGAACTGGTTAAAGTAATTGTGAGAGTTGGCTAAGCCAGTCCTAAATCTGTAGAGCAGGTGTTAAGATGGCATGCAAGCCAGCTATAACCCCACAATAACCAACTGAAACTTAGCGAGTCTGTGAATTCCAAGGTCCATGAATAAATATGTATGAATCACTTCTTGGAAAACTACTCAAATACTTTGTCTTGCCTATTTATAAATTTTATTATGTTTTTCTTAATAAATGCTGATTGAATCTTGTTACAATTCATAGGCTTTACAATATGGTGCTGACATATTATGGCTACTTAGAAAGTATAGCAACAAACTTAGTGAAATTAAGCTTTTGGCATAAAAAAAAGTAGGCCAGCTTCCACAAGAACATATACTCTGTGCTTATTGGATATTACTATTGCCTTATGAATTGATACTAAATGGCCCCAAAGAACGGTCACTAAAATCCTTGAGAGAGTGAGAACCATATAGAGGTGGGCAGCAGGGAATAGGGAATTTGTACCAAGACCAGGAAAATCATGATCTGGCACTAACGTAAGGCTTTTCTGCCTCCTTGGCTGATTTGTTTTTCCCTGTATTCATCATATGGGAAGCACATTAGCTCTGAAATGGTACAGTATGAGTTAAAATGTCAGAGTGCTTTCAAAACTATGAAGTATTAAAAATGACTAACACTTAAAATTAAGGAAGGAGAGGCTACACTTTTTAGGAAAACAAAAGGCCCATTTTGAAGTAAAAAGCAAATGTATTCTGTCATTCAAGTAAAGATTAAATACTTAGGCTTAACTTTCCACCAGCCTAAAGAGATTCTACTAGAAAGAAGAAGTCAAATAGGCATGATTTCCAGCTCTCTAACTTGAAGAAATACTGGGAACTTAATATTTTTGTTTTTGTATACTTATTAAAACATCAAATTAACTTATTACTTTAGGAATAATAAAGTAATATTTTTATATCATAAAGTGTTCTATAAGGCTGATTGAGCTGGATATCAGTATATGTTGATCCAGAAATGATGCTATCTAATTGGTATTTTCACTTGCTTACCTTGGTAATTTTTGTGCTATAAAAATTTTAGGATTATTGTTCTATAACACATTATGGCAATTTGATAAATTGACACTTTGACTTTACCAATGTCTACACATTTTTGTAAAGTTATTCTCTAATAAAAAGAATTTTACAAATAATGTGTGATTGAATTAGTTCATAAACCTGGTCATTGTAACAATAGCAAACCAGATGTTCTAGAGAAGTGAATCAAGTGACCAAAAATTAAATTTCTTGGATTCTTAGGTTCAACTACCTGCAAGTGTTCTTGGAAGGCTCAAGAACTACAGTAATTTATAATTTTTCCAAAGGACACAGTTTAACCACAGCATTGTCAAGTTTGTCAAACAGGAACTACTGAGTCAACCAAGCAAACAATAAGCACATCTCAGAGCACCTTTAATATGGTCAGTGTGTAAAAAGAAGAAGGAGGAGGAAGAGGAGAAGAAGAGACAGCTATTTGGTGAAGTAGTGTTCATAAAACAGAGCTTTCTTGAAATATTGTATATAATTTATCCTTTTCAAACATCAAGCATCTAAATGTTCCGGTTTGCTTTTTCAGTTCTTTATTGGTTTATTAATTGGCTTTGTTAAGAGTTGCAGTTTGTTAATGAGATATTACATGACTATCCTTTGATAATGAAAGTTTTAGATCACTCAAGTGATTACAAGCATTTGGTGGACATGTTTCTTCATCATCCCAAGTTATCAGCACCTTGTCTGATTTGAAACGCTAGAGAAGTCATTTGTATTCTTTTTGTTTCTTTTACATCAATTTATTTTAACTACGTTTTCAGCTCCCTGACTTACAACTTGAAAATCTAATATTATAGATGGAATGTGTCTGTAGTGGGAGGGGACAGGAAGCAGAGAGACAGGGTTGGGGAGAAACAGAAAAAGAGATGAAGGAGGGGCGGGGTGCAATTATTACTTTCCACAATGGGGAAAAATGCAGCCTTTTCTTCCAATGGATACTAATACTATTTTTGTTATTATTTTTTTTCTTCATGGAATTACCCAACAGTATCATTTTGCTAATCTGTATATGCAGAAGTAAAAGCATTACAGTAGCCTCTCCTGTTATTTTCTGTGAGTGCTGGCAGGAAGTATGGCCTACAGGAAACAGGACAGAAGTCTGAAGTGCCAATGCCCAGTCTTAGCTTTGCCTCTTACTAACAAAATGATGACCAACAAAATGATCACTATCCTGTTTTCCTACCTCAGATGCTTACTACAAAAATTCTTCATGGTGATAAAAGAATCCATATAAAATATATGGAAACACTAGAAAATAATTACAAATAAATGTTAAAAGGAAATATATTATTTCTTTTTCTATATTTAAAAGTAGGATTGAGATTTTGAAGATAATTCCTATCCTCTTTATCCCCCCAAAACATTATATTTGGATGTTTTACCAAAACCAACCAAACAAAAAATACCTCTTTGTTCTACAGAAGGCAGCAACTAATCTACTATTCTTCAGTTTCCAACTCTGCTTCTGACAATTTTAATCATACAGAATACACCAGTGACTTCTTTCTTGCCAAATCCAAAGGTCTCTTTAAAATTCTCATCTTTCTTGACCTCTCTGTAGGATTTAACCTTGCTAAGACTGTTCTTATTCTTGAAACTTTTTATTCCCGTGGCTTCTACAATATCATTTTCTCCTACTTTCTGCTATCACTCTGGCTGCCTCTTTCATTCTTTTCCCAACAGGTCCCCTTTCTATACTGACCTTCCGAGGCTGGGTTCTCTGTGGCTCCTTCACCCCTGTTCTCTTTATTCACCTACGCAACACAAATTGTTAACCTTATTTTCTAGGCTCCAGAAATACAACTGTGGATATAAGAGACATGTTTCTTCATGAAGCTTCCAGTCTAATGGGGAAAACAAATAACTAGACAAGTAATTACAATAAAGTATGGTAGAGATAGCCCACGGCTGAAACTGCTACCCCTGTCGTCTATTCTATATGCTACTGTTTCCAAACTTATTTCTCTGCTGTCAAATTTTCTCCTGATGTTCACACTAGGTAAGGCCTATCTCATATTCCTCTGCCTCCTGGCCAACCATAAGTGTTTTATAGACATCACAAAGTCAGTATTCAAAAATCAAATTCATCATATGTAACTGGTGACACTACTCATCAGTCATGTTCTCTCAGATCCAATATCTTTGCCCTTTTTTTCAGGATTTTATGAACATTTCAAAAGCCTACATTACACAGCTTTATTTTGAGTTTGCCCTTGTTTCTTATACAGCTATGCAGCTATAAATTCAGTGACTCATTTTTTTATTTTCTTTTAGATATACTCTTCCTTCTTTTGTTGTCTTTTTCTTGTCTTCTCTGTAAGCCTACTCTCTTTTGAATCTCAGCTTGTTTTCTTGGTATATCACCTATTATATCATTTCATAAAATATATTTTTAATTCATTTTCTTAAAGGCACAAACTTATCCTGAAATTTACTCCTGTTTCCTGTAATAAAAACCTTTTTTTCAAATTATGCTTTTCTTCTCCCCTTCAAATGCAATGTCTATCTCCATTTGTGTTGCAGCAACTTTGTGTAGGTGCCACATGGGCGACATTATTATTCGTTCTTGAATAAGAATTTATTCAGAACTGGCATTTACCCAAAACTAGTGTGGGTAGATTACCATTGACTCCCCTTATTACTCACTTAAACTCATTAGAAGATTATTCTAAGCTCTGAAGCAGAGACAATTTAATTGTTTGTAATAGCAAGGCTATCAGTGCAGTGTCCTGTATGGAATGGGGAATATGCTGGAACCAAAAATCCTAGTAGAGGAGAGTCTCTTTTGAAAGGTTTCATTTTCTCTTGAGTTTGGATAAACTGCTTGGACAAAAGAGTGGCCTTTCTTAGCCAGTTTGGCTTAGTTTCTATTCCAAGAACAAAAGGGTAGCAAAACTTATCTTGTTTTCTGATGCTACCCCTTACCACATTAAGAAAGATTCCAGCTGCCTAAGGGTGAAGCTACTTTAGAGGGAAATCCTACTGCCAGCATATTTTCTATAAATATAGCCACACTTACCCTTGGGCAGCGGTATATATACTGCATCCCCAAACTAGTAGCTTTAGTGAAAAAAAGGTCCTGCTTATCTATCCGATAACACAAACCTCTTAATATTTGGTGGCATTTAAATGGCACATTATTTTGTGAAATTCTCTCTTTTCCTCAGTAAAAAATAGAGGGAGCAATGGATTTATAAGGAGATAGGAAATATTGCTGTTTTCTAAATCATATCAAACCTATGCACCCAAGAGTTTTCCCTTATATAATAATATAAAGGACTTTTATAAAGAAATTTAGGCAACTTAAGCATCTAATTAATTTTCCCTTCAGTAATCCCAAATAGAGAGATACAAGGGATATACAAATGGGCTGAAAATTATGTAAATGTCTTTATTGACAGAGAATACTCTAATGGGCACTACACAAGAAGGACTAAGCTGCCACTATAAACAAACACAGCCAACACTGGTAAAAACAAACACCCAATCTACAGAATTTATCTACCCAACACTAAAGCAACAGAATGAAACATGCAATTTTCAATTCAATATTAGGTTACTATAATGTCGTTAATTTTAATAAAATAATTATAAGTCTACAATCAAGTAGAAACAAAACTGTCTAATCTTCATGTGATTTTCAATGTTTTAAGAAATTTCTGGAGAACCCAGATATAAAACCATCCTCCTATAGCCAACTAATGTTCGATAAAGCAGACAAAAACATACACTGGGGAAAAGAATCCTTATTCAACAAATGGTGCTGGGAAAACTGGATAACCACATGTAGAAGACTGGAATAGGACCCACACTTTATACCTCTCACAAAAATCAATTCACGCTGGGTAACAGACTTGAACCTTAGGTGTGAAACTATTAGAATTCTAGAGGAAAACGTTGGAAATACTCTTCTAGAGATTGGCCTAGGCAAAGAATTTATGAAGAAGACCCCAAAGGCAATCACAGCAGCAACAAAAATAAATAAATGGGACCTGATCAAATTAAAAAGCTTCTGCACAGCCAAAGAAACTAAGGTTAAGAGAGCAAACAGACAACCCACAGAATGGGAGAAAATTTTCACAAGCTACACATTTGATAAATGGCTGATAATTATAATTTATTTAGAACTCAGGAAAATCAGCAAGGAAAAGTCAAATAACCCTATCAAAAAGTGGGCAAAGGACATGAACAGAAATTTTTCAAAAGAAGACAGAATAATGGCCAACAAACATATGAAAAAATGCTCAATATCTCTAATCATTAGGGAAATGCAAATCGAAACTGCAATGAGATATCACTTATCTCCAGTAAGGATGGCCTTTATCTAAAAGTCCCCAAACAATAAATGTTGGCGTGGATGCGGAGAGATAGGAACACTCCTACACTGCTGGTGGGACTGCAAACTGGTTCAACCTCTGTGGAAAGCAATATGGAGATAGCTTAAAGTGATACAAGTGAATCTACCATTTGATCCAGCAATCCCATTGCTGGGCATCTACCCAAAAGATCAAATGACACTATACAAAAGGGACACCTGCACTCGAATGTTTATAGCAGCATACTTCACAATTGCAAAGTTGTGGAAACAACCCAGGTGCCCATCAATACATGAGTGGATTAATAAAACGTGATATATATATATATATATATATATATATATATATATACACACCATGGAGTACTATTCAGCTTTAAGAAACAATGGTGATATAGCACCACTTGTATTTTCCTGGATAGAGCTGGAACCCATTCTACTAACTGAAATATCTCAAGAATGGAAAAACAAGCACCACATGTACTCACCAGCAAATTGGTATTAACGGATCAACACCTAAGTGGACATATAGGAATAACATTTATCGGGTGTCGGGCAGGTGGGAGGGGGGAGGAGAGGATGGGTATATACAAACATAATGAGTGAGATGTGGAACGTTTGGGGGATGGTCACGCTTGAAGTTCTGACTCAGGGAGGGAGGGGGGCATGGGCAATGTACGTAACCTTAACATTTGTACCCCCATAATATGCTGAAATAAAATATATATATATATAAAAAAAAGAAATTTCTCACTTCTTACTCTCCATTATTAATAGTTTATACACAAAAAGCTTATTTGTTTATATGTTGCAAGATGGAAAAATATCAGACAACATTTAATAAACAATAGTGTATGATTGTTGAGAAAGTGAGGGGTATATATGAACAAGAGCACATATAAAGTAATTGACATTAAGTAGGGAAGAATGTAAATGTGACTATGGTGCATGTCATTTTAATATGGGGTGGCTAGAAGATGATTACATTCTAGATCACAGACTCCCAAATTTGACTGATTCCCAACTTTGGAATCACTTGGCTAGTTTTGAAAACTAACTCTTATCTTGGATATGATGATTTATTTGTTCTGGAATGTGGCCTAGACATTGGAATTTTTTTTAAATTCCTCAAGTAATTGTAACATGCAGCAAGGTTGAGAACCACTTATTTAGGGGGTCAGGAAGAAGGATGGCTGACTAAGAAAAAGTGGGGACAGAGAAGCGGTGGCAAAGAAGCTTTCAAATAATCTATGCAGATGCCAGAAAGCTAGTTTCTACAGAGAGATAACAGAATAATCAGTGGTGTAGGCTCAATAGGGAGGGGACTTTACAGTTGTTTCAATCTGTCAAGTTCGATTTCTTCTACAAAGTGCTCTCCTATTATCCTTGGAACTCAAAGTGTGTTCAATGGCTTGCTTGAGAGATTGTTAAAAATACAGAAGCAGCCAGGAGTGGTGGCTCATGCTTGTTTGCCCATTTACTCAGGAGGCTGAGGCAGGAGAATCATTTGAGGCCAGGAGTTCAAGATCAGCCTGAAAAACATAGCGAGACCCTGCTTTAAAAATATATATTTATTAAAACACACATACACACACACAGAACCTGATGCCTATTCCAGATCTCCTGAATCAGACTTTCTACCATGTTTCCCTGAAAATAAGACAGGGTCTTATATTTATTTTTCCTCAAGAAGACACGCTATGGCTTATTTTCAGGGGATGTGTGGTTTTTTTTTTTTTTTAGTATGGTACAACAATCTACATTTATTCAAATATAGTTAAGTAGTCTTCTTCTTCTGGAACATCATCATAACTCTCCAAACCCCGAATTCCATCCTGAATTTCTTGCAACTCTATTTCCTTTAGGAAAATTGGCCCTAATCTCTCATGTCGAGCAATAGAGCTCTCGTGGGGCATATGAGAAGGGCTGTTCATCTTTTTTACCTCCTCCACGACGAAATGCATGAGTTGTGTAGATATGCTGTGTAGCCACGCCCATCATTAGGTCCTGTTTTGGGGGTAGGGTTTATATTGGGCAAATGCTTAGAAATCCTGCTAGGGCTTATTTTACGGATAGGTCTTATTTGGGGGGAAACATAGTATGTTACCAAGATCCCAAGGTAGTTTGAGTCTTGATGAAACATTCAGACATGAAAATGATACATCATTAGGTTCCTCAAATGCCTATTTCATCTAATAGGGTAAAACAAGAGAACAGGAAACTAGAGAATTCAGGGTCTTGTAGAGAGTGAATTGATCAACATTATCATGAATGTGTCCTAGGTAGTGGCAGAAGTGAAGAAAGGAGAAGGCAGACGATTATAAAGATCAGGATCAATGAGTTAAAGTTATGGTTAAAGATATGGATTAAAGTTTAGTGAAGGAGAGGACTTGTGCAGGTGATTTGATTGAGAATAATAGGAGTTATTAAATCACTGGAATGTGAGAAGGGCTGTTGTACACTTTAGGAGTTAGCTAAAGGAAAGGGAGATAAGAAAAAAGGCGGCTAGTGTTGACAGGTTCTTGGACAACAGACACTGAGGCTTGATAATCTGGTAGCTGTAGTGCAGGGTCTGGTATTCCCTTTGGGTAAGAAAGTCCAACTCATACGTCTGTCTCTTGAACTTTGAATGCTTCGCTTACTAACTCATGATAATAACCTATATACTTTTATACTCTGTACCCAAATTTACCTAAAACAGTAGCTTTTTCTAGATAACTACAAACAAAAAGAATAAAGATTACATGATCTTCCAGTGGTGCTTTTATTAGAAGGGGCTAGTGTTGTTTTAGTTGTTGGTGTAGTTGATTTTTTAACAACATTAGTGTAATATAATTCATGTAATATACAATTCAGCAGTTTAAATGTCACAATTCAATGGTTTCCAGTATATTCACTGAGTTGTATAACCATCACCAAAACTTCAGAATATTTCCATAATTCCAAAAAGAAATTTCATGCAGATTAACACTCACTTCACATTTCCTCCAAACTCTACTCCATTCTCAGTCCCAGGCAAACACTAATCTACATTTTTTCTCTTTTGATGTCCTATGCTGGCCATTTTATATAAATAAAATTATACACTACATGGTCATTTATAATCGGCTTCTTTTCCTTGGCATAATATTTTGAAGGATAATCCTTTTTGTGTCCAAATGATATTCCATTGTATGAATGAAGATACTACATTTTGTTTCACTATTCATCAGTTGTTTGACATTCGGATTGTTTTCAATTTTTGACTAGTATGAATAATGCTACTATGAATGTTCATGTATAAATTTTTGATTCTCATGTTCATATATAAGTGTTCTTGATTCTCTTGAGCATATATGTAGGAATGAAATTCTGGGTCAAGTGGTAATCTATGGTTAACTTTTGAGAACTGCTAAACTGTTTTCCACAGTGGCTGAACCATTTTACGTTCCCAAAAGCAATATATGAGTGTTCCAATTTCTTTACTTCCTTACCAACTCTTATTTTGCCTACCCTTTTGATTCTAAATATGTTAGTCAATGTGATGTGTTATCTTATTGTGGTTTTAATTTGCATTTCCCTTATGGCTAATAATGATGAACATCTTTTGATGTGCATAGTGGCCATTTATATATCTTCTTGGTGAACTATCTATTCAGATCCTTTGACCATGTTTTAATTAGGCACATTTATCATTGACTTATAAGGTTCTTTGTGTATTCTAAACACCACTCCCTTATGAGATGTATGAATTTGAAATATTTTCTCTTATTCTGGGTGTTGTCTTTCTCTCTTGATGGTTTCCTTTGAAGCACACAAGATTTAATTCTGATGAAATCCAATTTATTTTTTCTTTCGTCTTTCATGCTTTGCTTTCATAGCTAAGAAGCCATGTTTTAACCCAAGATAACAAAGATTTATTTATATGCTTTCTTCTAACACTTTTATCATATTAGAAGCTCTTATATTTAGGTGTTTGATTTATTTGAAATTAACTTTTCTATATGGTATGGGGTAGCAGTCCAAATACATTCTTTTATAAGTGTGGATATTCAGTTGCCCCAGCATCATTTTTTTGAAAACTAGTCTTTCCCTATTGAATTGTCTTTGCAAACTTTATCTAAAATCAATTTGCCATAAATGCAGGGGTTTATTTCTGGACTATCAATTTTATTCCATTGATCTATATGCTTATCCTTATATCAAACATCATACTGTGTTGGTTACTATAGTTTTGTAGCAAGTATTGAAATCAACAAGTGTGAGTGTTCCATCTTTTTTTTTCAAGATTGTTGTGATTATTCTGGGTCCCTTGTATTTCCATACAAGTTTTAGGATCAAGTTGTCAATTTCTACAAATTAAAAAAAAGCCAACTGGGATTTTAATAGTGACTATATTGAATCTGTAAAGAAACTTGGGGAATGTATTCATTTCTATGCTTGCTGTAACAAATTACCACAAACTTGGTAGATTGAAACTATAAAAGCTTTTGTCTCACAGTTCAAAAGGCCCAAATTCTGAAACCAAGGTGTCAGGAGAGACATGCTCCATCTAGAGTCTTTACAGAGAATCTGTTCTTCGCCTCTTTCTGCTTCTGGTGGCTACTGGCATTTCTTGACTTGTGGCCACATCACTCCAGTGTCTGCTTCTGTGGTCAGATTGCCCCCTCCACTTTGACCTGTGTTAAGTCACCCTTGCCATGTCCTTTTAGGGACAATTCTCATTGGATTTAGGGCCAATCTAAGTAATCCAGGGGTAATCTAAGTAATCCAGGATGATCCCCTCATCTCAAAATCCTTAATTATTTATGAAAAGACTGTTTTTTTCCAAATAAAATAACATTCAGAGGTTCTGGAGATTGAGAATTGAACATATCTTTTGATGGAGCCACAAAATCAGCATGCTACAGGGAGTATTTCCATCCTAACAACAGTATCTTTTAATCCATGCACAGAGATGTCTTTTCATTTATTTAGGTCTTATTTAATTTTTCAGCAATGTTTTATAGTTTTCCAAGGACAGGTATTGCATATTTTTGTTAAATTGATTCCTAATTATATCATTATTTTGATGCTATGATACATAAAATGATTTCATTTTCAGATAGTTCAATGTTATACAGTATACATAAATACAATTGATTTGTGTATATTTATCTTTTTCCCTGCAACTCTGCTGAACTTGTTTCTTAGTTTTAATATCCTTTCAGCAGACTCCTTAGGATTTTCTACATACAAGATCATATCATCTGCAAATGATGTTATATGCAAAACTAAAAATAGATAGTTTATTTCTTCCATTCTAAACTAGTTGCTTTTAATTATTTGTCTTGCCAAATTTTCTTAGCTAAGACCTTCAGTACAAGGTTGAATTAAAGTAGCAAAAACAGATATTATTGTTTTGTTCCCAATCTTGGGGAAAAGTATTTTTTCACCACTAAGTATGATATTAATTATGAATTTTTCATAGATGTCCTTATAAAGTTGAGGAAGTTTCCTTCAATTCCTAGTTTTTTGAGTGTTTTTTTATCATGAAAGTGTTGGATTTTTTCAAATGCTTTTTCTGCATTTATTGAGATGATCCTGTGATGTTTAACCATTATTGATATGGTGTACAACATTAATTGGTTTTTGGACGTTAATCTAAATTGAAATCCTATGATAAATTCCACTTGGCCATGTTGTATAATTCTTCTTATTTGTGGCTGGATTTGGTTAGCTAGCAGTTTGTTAATTTTTTCCCATCTAAATAGGCACTGTATATAGCTGTTCTTAAAAAATTATAAGAAATTCCAAATAGCCAAAACAATCTTCAGCAAACAGAACAAAGTAGGAGGCATCACACTTCCTAATTTCCAAATAAATTACAAAACTATAGTCATCAAAACAGCATTGTATTGGCATAAAAACAGATATACTGACCAATGAAACAGGGTACAGAGCCCAGAAATTAACCCACACATTTACAGTAAATTGATCTTCCACAAAGGGGGTAAGAATACACAGTGGGAAAAGGATAATCTCTTCAATAAATAGCATTGGGAACACTTGATATCTACCTGAAAAAGAATGAAATTGAGCTCCTATCTTACAGCATATACAAAAATCAACTCAAAAGGAAATTAAAGACTTAAACATAAGGCATGAACCTGTAAAAATCCTAAGGGTAAACATAAAGAAAGCACTTTCTTGACATTGACCTTGGCCAGTGATTTCTTGGATGTGAAACAAAAGCATAGGCAACAAAAGCAAAAATAGACAAGTGGGACTACATCAAATTAAAAAGAAAGGCAGGGTGGACAGGAAACTTATAGAATAGGAGAAAATATTTGCAAATTATATATCTGAGAAATGGTTAATATACAAAACATATAAAGAACTCCTATAACACAATACCAAAAAAACAAATAACCCAATTTAAAAATGGGCAAAAGGCATGCATAGACATTTCTCCAAAGAAGACACACATGGCCAACAGGTATATAAAAGGTGCTCAACATCACTAATCATCAGAGAAATGCAAATAAAAATTACAATGAGATATCAATTCATAATTGTTAGAATAGCTATTAGCAAAAAAATAAATAAATAAGCTTTAGTGAAGATGTAGAGAAAAAGGATCCCATATGTGTTGTTGGTGGGAAGGTAAATTGGTACAACCAATATGGAAAACAGTATGGGGGTTCCTCAAAAAATGAAAATTAGAACTACCATATGATGTGACTATTCCACTTCTAGGTTTATAGCCAAACGATTTGGAATCAAGATCTCAAAGATATATCTGTACTTCCATGTTCATTAAAGCATTATCTATAATATTAAAGAGATGGAAACACTAAATGTCCATCAACAAATGAATAGATAAAGACAACATAGTATATACACACAATGACATATTATTCAAGCATAAAATAAGGAAATCCTGCCATTTGCTACAATATGGATGAACTTGAAGGATAGTATAGTAAGTGAAATAAACTAGATGCAGGTGAACAAATACTACATGACTCTACTTATATCTGGAATCCAAAATAATGAAACTTGTGGAAACAGAGAATAAAATGGTGGTTACCTTGGGCTGGTAGAAGGAGGAATCAGGAATGTATTGGTCAAAGGGTACATAGTTTCAGTTATGCAACATAAATACATCCTAGAGATCTACTGTAGAGCATAGTGCACATAGGTAATAACACTTTATTATGTGTTTAAAAATTAGTTAACAGGGTAGATTTTATGCTATCACCACAAGAAAGGGGGTAGGAAAATTCTTTAAAGGTGATGGTTATATTTATAGCATTATTTATGGTGCTATCTCACAGGCATACATAAGTTTGTCTTCAAACTTATCAAGATGTATACATCAAATATATACAGCTTTTTTTTGTATGCCAATTATACCTTAATAAAAAGATAAGTAAAAATAAAAATATAGATTATCTGCCATTACCTAACTTTGTGACTTTCAGCAAGTTACCTAACTGACTTCTGTTTCCTGGGGTGGTTGTAAAGATTAAATAAAAGTATAAATTTCAAATACCAGACACATAGATGGCACTTAATAAATGGTATCCTTTTGTTTTAAAAGTTTGGTAGGAATTAATGGAAAATATTTAGTAAAGTACCTAGGACATATGAAAGATGTGATAACTGCTAAGAAGATTTTGATATTATTGCTGTGATGATGATATTAATAATAATGATGTCCAGCCTGAGCAAGAGTGAGATCCAATCTCTACTAAAAATAGAAAGAAATTAATTGGCCAACTAAAAATATGTAGAAAAAATTAGCCGGGTATGGTGGCACATTCCTGTAGTCTCAGCTACTCTGGAGGCTGAGGCAGGAAGATCGCCTGAGCTGAGGAGTCAGGTTGCTGTGAGCTAGACTGATGCCACGGCACTCTAGCCTGGGCAACAGAGTGAGACTCTGTCTCAAACTAATAATAATAATGATATTGACGATACTAAATCTAAAAACTAGGGTTCTAATCCCAACCCTATTACTTACTTGCTTTCTGTGTGAGGCTGACCACGTCTCTAAGCTTTACTTTCTTCATCTATAAATGGAGACGTCTGTGCCCATTCCCCTAGACTGATGGAAGGATCAAATGAACTTATGTTGATGATGGTGCTATTTATACTGTAAAGACATGCACCAAAGTTTTCTGCTGTCATAATTCATGTCACTGCCCTGTCCATGACAACCATTCAGTAAGCTTTGAATTAAAGTCCACTGAATTTTAATTTATCACTGGTTGGGTGTGGGGACACCTAGGTTGTCTTGTGAGAATTTTTCAGCTATCAGTAATATTTGCTTTAACAGTGAAGTGTTTAATGGATAGAAATAATACCTCATTGGAATAACACCTATAGAAAAGGATTTAGAAAGTACTTTGGGACAATCGTTTTTAAACTCAAATTTTTGTGGAAGAATCGATATGTACGTAGCAGCTTAAAAACAAAGGAATTTGGGGTAAAGGACAAAGAGTTCCAGCTGTTTGGGCAGAAAATAAAGATGAAGGGGATTAGGATCAGAGAAACAAAATTGTTCTGGTTTCTGTCTCTCTTCTAACTGAAACTTTCATTAAGATGTAGTGGGCAAAATGCCCAGCCTAACCCATAACTAGCATCCTAACTTTCCCTCTGTACGGGAAATCCCAGGGACGAGATTCCAACCCATGGCTACTTAATAGCTTCTCTACAGTGCAGCTGCAATGCTTTTCAGAAGCAGCTTCCAAACAAATAACAAACACAGAATGAGCCCTGTGTGACCCCAAGCAAATCATTTAACCCCACTGAGCTTTATTTTTTACATCAGCAAAACAATGCTACCCCCTATCCATCTCCAAAGTGTTGTCAAGATAAAGGAGTTGATTCTCCCAAAGCACAGGGAGTTTCTGAGAAGAAACATGATCTATACACCTAAAGTGCAATCACTTAATAATTTATAAGTGCTTGTTTTTGTTTTGTTTGGGTTTGGTTTTGATACTGAGACCTTCACTGGTTATTTTAGAGAAATTTCCCCCTGTTATATCTTTTCACTTACATAAGAAAGAGCTGCATGAGTGAAGGGGGCCTTCAGAGTCCACAAAATACAAGTTAGTAACTGTGGGAAAACACTTTGAAATATCTACCATAGCTAGGGACTGAGATTTATCTTTTTCCTGTTATGATAGATATATAAAATTTGTATCCATTCATTAAATATTTATTGAATTTAGCCTTTCTTCTAGAAAAAGTACAAAGCCCTGGGAATACCAAAAAGATTAAAATAGGTCCCACCTGGAGAACAATCAAATTAAGAAGACAGATACAACACCGAATAGTTAAAATGTGGCATGTCTTACAGTTCTTTTCAAGGTGTTATTAGAACATGATAGTGGAAGTGGCTAATTTGTTGTTTGGTTGGTTTCATTTTTTTTAATTGCTAAGAGCCCCATAGACCAATTACAGTTTCTGGTATCTCTTTGGAGCATTTAATGACCAGAAACTGTTAGAGAAAAAACCCAAGAACATGAGCCTCTGGGCTAGAAGACTCAAGCTGTTAGCCCATTTTTACCATTAATTAACTGAGTTAATATTGCTTTCGTATCTTATGAAACCTTTCTGATATTACGTTTCTTGCTATTTATCTTTCCCCCATCTCCTGAGCCCTGTATCTTTAAATCATTTAAAATTAAGAGAAAATTGTATTGTTTTCTTTTATTGTGAAAAACTAACACTATTATTAGGTCACGTGAGAGATTCACAGACCACTGTCCAGAAATTAAGATTTCATTCTGACCCTTTGTAAACCAACAAAAACTTGCCTGCATTTATGATTTTCTGCTTTCTGGAAGATGCCTCAGCCCTGTCAAACGTTTTCGAAAGTTTAGGAAATGGATTAGTGTAAGTGGAATGACAGAGCCAGCAACATTACAGTATGTAAATGAAGGGCCATGACAAAGCTTCCTGAAGGGAAATGGATTAACAAGTTGGCTAAATCGGCTACATATGAAAAATCAATCAACAAAGAACAAAATAATGAACAGCCCTAGGATATTTCCACTGCTTGAGAAAAGAAAACAGATTATTTTTCATTTCAAAATCTCTGTCATTAACACTGAAAATACTTAGGCCTCTATGACCCTGAAAAATTTTTGAGTCAAGACTTACTAGTAGAACAGAGCTCACAATAAAATAATTCAGACTGCCAGAAATGGGCTGGAGAACTGACAAGAAACAAACTGCCTGCTGGGTTGAGAACTGTCAAAACTTCACAAAAAAATTAGTATTTTAAACAAGCCATTATTTGACGGTGGCAAGGGAAGTGGGGGAATACTTGGGTTCTTCCACACCATGAACTTCAACTTCAGATTTTGGAGGAGTAAAGGCAGCTTTATTTAGAATAATGGTTTAATCAAAGCCCACATTTCCATGAGCTCATGTCACTTTTCCTTTGCAGCAGCTTAGCTTCCTCGCACGCCAGAAACAAAAGGCTCTGCTGGCAGAACGATGCTGACATAATCTAGCTATTGCTCTTCCAAGGCATCCTGTAAAACCCTGCCTCTTGTTTAGGGGGATCTGGGAACCCCCAAACCCACACACACCGAACACACAGGCCATCAGATAAGGGTAACCCTCCCAGGGGATTCCTCCCTCTTACCACATTATTCCTGCAGTGCTTCTGATTTCCCTTTCAAGGGTTTTAAATTGACATTTCAAGTAACATCAGCCTAAAACTTAGTTTGTCAGCATGAATGTGCTTTGCTTCTCCTTTTGAAAGAAAAGCTTAAAGCTCAGTAATTAAAATGCTGATTAACTTTTAAATACTGAAGTGTTTTATTCTGCTTCTGAGAAATTCATGCTTCAAGCTGTGATTTTTTTTTTCTATGTGGGGCCAGGGGCGTTTCTTCTTATTTTCAAATGTGGAGCATTAAGAAAAAGGGCAAGTGAAGCTCAATTGAATGCGCTAGGGATGTTATGAACACAAATGAACCCCAAGGAGGAGTATTAGTTCTATGGAGCATAAACCTTTGCAAATGCCAATGGCTGGTAGAGATTGGAGCACTGACCTTCAGGGATGGTAAGGGGGAGAACTGTAGAGAGAGGAGACTGGAGAAGTACAAAGGAGCCAGATCACAGGAAGGAGTTTGATTTAATTCCAAGAGTAATAAAGAAAAAGATGTTCAAAGTTTTTAAATAAGGGGCTGATGTGATTTAATATGTTTTTAAAAGAACATATGTTTTAAGATTTTTAATACATATCAATGTGTGGGTGCATATGAGAGCTAACACACACTGAATGCTTACTATGTGCCAGATAATATTCTAAGAGCTTTACATAGTACCCTGTGAAGTAGATGATATTGCTGTCTTTACACATAAGGAAACTGAGGCACAGAAAGTTAATTACTTGCTCAAAGTAACACACCTTGTAAGTGGCAGGGCTGCGATTTAAACACAAGCAATCTTATTAAAGCACTCATGCTGTTTAACCACCATCCTATACATCATGAACTCAATGACCAGTTAGTCTAAGGTTACCCATATTATCCTATACCTGCCCCACAAATCATATCTCAAAGAATCAGTATAGAATTTACTACACTTCTTAGTCTTATGGGCCAACACTGTTATTAAGTATGGTGAATTCTGGACTTCCCACCATTTCTTGATTTCTCAGTAAATAAGGAAATTCAGTAAGTATGCTCAGATGCCTTACATGAGTTTTCCTTAGGAAGCACCTCAGAATAATAATAACAATGACAATAATAACCAACATAAAAGCAAAATCCCTTTTATCCTCAAACGTCCCCTTTTACTTTCTGCTTTAATTGATATACAGACATTCCCTGAGGGCTTTTTTTTCTTTTCAATCATTGTAGCTGTTACTTTCTGTCCTAGAAACAATGTTTCTATAAATCACTTATACTGAATCTTTTCTTCTCCCTCAAATCTCCAATTTCTTTAAAGCAGGGGTCCTCAAACTTTTTAAACAGGGGGCCAGTTCACTGGCCCTCAGACCGCTGGGGAGTGCACACTGTGGGCCTGGCATGAGTCGGCTGCTAAGCAGGACAGGCAGCGGTGGCAAAAACACCTGGAGGGCCAGATAAATGTGCTAGGTGGCCCACATGTGGCCCACGGGCCATAGTTTGAGGACACCTGCTTTAAAGGTAAGCAAGCAGGTATCCATCACCACATGTTACTCTTTATTGAGTCATTTAGTGACCTACCTGAGACCTCTCATCCAGTGACCCCACCACTTTCTCATAGACCATCAGTTCATTGTGTCTTCCTTCCTCATTCAGCTTAGATTCCTTTACTCCTCCTCATAATCATGCTCTTGTTAATACCACAGTTGACCCTGTTTCTTCCCATCACACTTGCTTAGCAAAACACCTGAGTAAACTCAACCATTTGATTTTTCAGTTCCTGAATACGTGTAACACTTTAACTTTGTGGCTTCCAACATCAAATGCATTTCAAATTCCACTTCTGCCTCAAGTAGATGTCTACCCTAGCCCCAAGTAGTTTATTTGGAAAATTTTAAAGATCCCTAAACCCTATTCCGGTCCAATTAAGCCAATTCTTATGGGATCAAGCAAAGTTTCACCTGTCTTTAAACTGCTTGGATGATTCTAATAAGTAGTCAAGGTTAAATAAACACTGTCTTTATCACTTTCAGTTGCTGACTTTGTTTCATATTTCTTTGAGAAATAGAAGCCATTAAATAAGAACCCTTTATCTTTCTACAGATAATCCACAAAACTGTGTCAATGCTATCTCTAGATGATATCTCAAATCTGACCATGTCTCACCATCCCCACTGCTGCAACCATGGTCCAAACCATCTTCATCTCACACCTAATCACTAGAGCTTCCCAGTTGCCTTCCTAATTCCATGCACTTTCCTATTAAACCAATCTCCACCCAGTATCTAGACTGACTTTTCCAAATGGTAAAAACAGTCCATTATTTCTCATCTCATTAAGAATATAATCCAAGCTCTTTGCCAAGGCCTTCAAGATGTATGTGATCTATCCCCTGCTTAACTACCAAATCTCATTCACTGCATGTCCCTCTTCTCCTCTCATTATATAATTCAAACTCATTATATAATTCAAATCATCCCGCTATTCAAGACCCACCCATAGCTGCTTCTCCTGGCTAGAAAGATCTCTGGCCTGCTCTCATCCCCACCTCTACCTTTAACTTGGTTAACTCCTACTCATATTTGAAATTTCCACCTAAATATCCCTTCCATGGAGAAATTGATAACTGCTTCCTGGCAAATCTCTTTGTTCCTACTTATTTTCCTTTCTTAAAGCACCTTAAATGTTTCTCCTGAATACTTTGCACTTTGTGTAACTAGATTATAAATTTATATTTAGACGTTTAATGGCTATAAGCTCCATGCGATCAGAAATCACGTTTGAATTCTTCTCCACTACATACAATGAGTTTAGTTTGGTTCCTGTTACATGGTACAAAAGCAGTATCTATCTGCTGATCATTTGCAGTATTAAAAAATTCACTAGAAATTATCCCCAGCTTGTTTCTAGGGAAACTCAGCAATTCAATAAAGTATTTCTACTGATTTCTAACAATTTTTTTAAATTAAGCCAAAACAATAATTTCTGTAATATGATTACAAAGTTGTCAAACTATATTAGAAGCGATTCAGATTGGATTATACCATCAATTGGGCCTTATATAAAGTGTTATTTTTCACAATAATGCATGCATAAGTATGTTCCCCAATACTCAGATCATAGCCTATTCTACAATTATAAGACATCCAAGATTAAATGCACATCAGAATATGTTTCCATCTGATAAATGAATTATCCTTATCTGTCATTTTTCACTTTGGCACTCTGATAAATTAAAAAGACATACACTAATTCAATTTTAATAGTCAATTCAAATGGACCATCTTTTTGACAAACCAATCCTTGTATTGTATGTATTTTCAATTTAATTTACTCTTATCTATACAATTTAATTCTATCTTCTTTGATTCATTCTTTCATTAATTTTTAAGTTGAATGCAGAGCTCATTAATTTTCAGTTATTCTCCTTTTATACTATAAAAATTAAAGCTATATGTATAAGCCACTAAAGGATTGGCAAGCTGCAGCCTGTAGACCAAATCCAGCCATATTCTGTGCCCCCATGGCTAAGAATTTTTAAAGGTTTTAAATGTTTTCATTTACAAAAAAGAGTATGTGACTGAGACCATATGTAGATTGAAATATTTACCCCTTGACCTTTTGCTAATCCCTGGTTTAAATAATGCTCTAGCTCCATCCTATAATTTTCTTATGCAGAATTTTCAGTGTTATTTAATTGTAAGTATATCTATTTGCTATTATAATTTCTTTTTTGACCTATGAATTATTTAGAGGTGTGTTTGTTGATATTCAAATTAAGTATCATTTTTTTATTTGATTTATTGTTGATGCTAACTTAATTTCTTTCTGATAAAGTGACTTGGCATAAATAGTAGCATATATTTGAAAAAAGCCTGGACTTGCTTTATGGCTTACAACAGTATCAATGTGTTTGTATCATCCATGTGTGCTTGTAAAGAATCCTTATTCTCCAGATGCTTGTTATGTGATTCTATTTATATCCATTAGATCTAGTTTCTTAGTTTGTTGAAATCAGCACAATTTATATTAACATTGTATTAATTAATCTATTAACTACTAAGAAATATAGGCTAATATCTCTCATAACAATGGTAGATTTATCAATTCATCATTGTACTAATTATTTTTGCTTTATATATCTTACAGCTATATTATCAGTTACATATGAGTTTAAAATTATTGTATCTCTTGATGACTTGAATTTGTAATCAATATATAATATATAGTGAATTTATCATTAGCAATACTTTTTTCCACTAAAATAATTTTATCTGACAATAGTATATCTATAGCAATAGTCTTCTGATTAATATTTGCCTGGTTTATTTTTTTATATCACTGTACTCTCAATCTTACTATTTCACTATAAATAGAAATATTTAAAAAATACTTAAAAAATATAAGTAGGTCTCAATAGTTTTTTTTAACTGGAAAGTACACTTTATTTAAATTTATTTTGATTACTGATATAATTGGATTACTTTGTACCATCTTATTTTGCAATTTATTTCTCTATAATTTGTTTAATTTTTCTATTTCTAAGTTATTGAACTAATTTCATTTTTCTAGCATAAAGGAAATAATGCATTCTAATTATCATAGGAATATTCAAATACATGATTAATTTGACAGAACCTATGATTAATCAATATATTTATTATTCTCCTTAACAAGGGTATTACAGGGCTTTAACAGCAATTACTCCTCTTTAAGTACTAAAGATTAATAGTAAGTTGTGTCTTGCTTGTTTTATATTTCTTCACATTAGACGATATTATTGTTTTACATATTCACTTTTTATTTAGAAATTTATCTACATATTTGTCATATCTTCTTGTTTCTAAACTAATTTTTATATAGTCAATCCTCACTATTCATGGATTACATATTTGTAAATTTCACTGCTTGCTAAAAGTTGTTATCCCAAAATCAATACATGTGGCACTTTCACAGTCATTCAAGGATATACATATACTCAGAAAATTATCAAATTTTAGTGTCACAATGCACAAATTCCCAGTTGAGGTTGAACAAGGTGATACTCTGCCTTCTTTCAGCTCTCATACTGTAAACAAGTGTCCTTGTCATGGTCCATTTAGTGCCATATTTTTCACATTTTTGTACTTTTTGCTGGTGATTTCACTGTTTAAATGGGCCCAAGGATAATGTACAGTACAATAATATATTTTGAGAGAGAGACCACATTCACATATATTTTATTATAGTATATTGCTATAATTGCTCTATTATACTATTAGTTATTATTATTAATTTCTGACCATGTCTAATTTATAAACTTTATAATAAGTAATATATATGTATAGGAAAGAAAGATAGTATACATAGGGTTCAATACTATCTGTGGTTTCAGGCATCCACTGGGAGTCTTGGAATGTATCCCCCATGTATTCAGGAAAAAGTACTGTGTATGTTATAGACTGAATTGTGTCCCCTCTCCCCCACAAAAATGTATATATTAAAGCCCTAACCCCAATGTATATTTTGAGATGGGGTCTTTAAGGAGATAATTAAGGTTGAATGAAGTCATTAGGGTAAGGCCCTAATCCAACAGGATTAGCATTCTTATAAAGGGAAAAGACACCAGCAGTGTATACATGAAGAGGAAAAGACATGTGAGGACGCAGCAAGAAGGTAGCTATCTGCAATCCAGAACGAGAGGCTCTACCAGAAGCCAACCCTGCTGGCATCTTAGTCTTGGACTTCCAGCCTCCAGAACTGTGAGAAAATAAATTTCTGTTGTTTAAGCCACCTAGTCTGCAGGTTTTATTATGGCAGCCCTAGAAGATTAATTTTATATATATATATATATGATATATATACACATCTAAAAATCTTAAGTTAAAAACAAATGCATACTCATAATGGAAAGACATATTTGTATTAATATCATTACTGCCTTATAACATTTAATGGAAGTGTTTTCTGAAACAATACAAAACAAAATCAAAACAAAACTTCCTAAGGTCTGTAAAACTTTGGTGACAAGTCAAAAATATCAATAGTTCATACGATGCAATATATATTGCTTACCATTTTTTGATACCTGCCAATAAATTTTTTCATGGGCATCTCATTTAGAGAATCATGAAGATTTTTTATAATAATAAACTAAAATTGTTCAAGCAGGAAAGTATGTCTTACAAACACTTCATTAACAATTGGTCAGATAGGTAGAGAAAGAAAAATTAGGAGCAAAAAAAAAAAAAAACACCAATTTTCAGATGAAAAATTGAAGCAATTTTAAAATATTTTTAACTCAAAGGAGAATGAATATACAACACAAGAATTGTGAGATGCAGGCAAAGTAATGCCTGCATCTCAAAAAATTATAGATTTAAGTGCATATATAAGAAGAGAGGAAAGGCTGCAAATTCAAGATCTAAGCTTCCATTTCAAGAAGCTAGACTGGCACAACAAATTGAACCTTAAGAAATAGAAGAAAGAAATAACAAAGGGAAATACACTAATCAATGAAACAGATAACCAATATAAAGTAAAAAATTTTTAAATGGGTCTTTAAAATGATTAATTAAATTTACAAACTACTAGGAATATAGATCAAGAAAAATAGAATAAAAATTAATTACCAATATAAAAAAGACAAAAGGAAACTATAGATATCAAAAGGAAAGTAAACATATTACATATAATTTTACACCAATAAATTTGAAAATTTGAATTAAACAAATTCATTTAAAAATACCAGTTACTAAAACTGACCAAATAGAAAATAGAAAATCAAAACATACAACTATCTAGTTGTCTGTATCATTTAAAACCTTTCCAAAAATGTTACTTCAGGCCCACATGGCTTTATCTATGAATTTTTCCTAACATTTAAGGAAGAGAAAATATCAATCTAACATAAAACATTTTAAATAATAAAAATAGTTTTTAAACTTTTTTGGAAGAAAGCACAATTTTGATTCCAAAAGCTAATGGAAATCAAAGAAAGTGTAATTACAAACTAGTCTTTCTCATGAACACAGTCACAAAAATAGCAATAAGATATTAGTAAATATAACTTACCAATACATATTAAAGATAATATATCATAATCAATGAAGTTTATTCCAAGAATTCAAGGATGACAAATTGATTTAAAAAACAAAAAATAATGCTACATTTATTGTGCACCTCAGTGTTGGGATTGAGATGTTTATCATGCAATTTTTTCTAAAAATCTTTTAAAATTTCTCTTTCTGAGTCAACTTAAAGTATACTTTATTGATAAAAGCCAAATAAATTAAATCAGGGAATAAATTAATTCTGAAATATTCTCAAAGTATATTTGTACAAATGTCTTGAGCCAAAATTTGTTCTAAAAAGTAATCTCAAATTCATGTCTAACTTGAATTTGCTGTTTCATTTTATCTCAAGCAGCAAAAGTAACTGATATAATATTTCCCAGACATATTCTATGATTTCTCTTCAATATATCTTTTTTAAACAAGTCCAACTATCATTTATTCTTATAAATAAGTCATATTTATAAATTTATAAATTTCCAGTGAATTACAAAATTGCTCTAGGGTATTTCCCACAAAAAGAAAGGATGTTTGCACTCTCACATTACCTGGGGGACATACATCTAATTTTTGCCCAGTGTAAGGGAATGGCCAAGGTATCATCAACTTACTGTACAGCCAGAATTTATTATCTACAAACCTGATAACAATGGCATATTTAAACTTGTTAATATCAGGTAGCTTAAACATTTCTGTCATTAGAAATAGCTGAGTTTATATTTCAAGCAAATATGGTATGAAATTAATTTAGCTATAAACTGAATTTCATTGCTTTCAAAAGAAACTACCATAATAAAAGAAACTTCATCTCTCTGGAGTTAATGAATTGAATGATATATCATGTAATCAAATTTTAACATAGTCACTAAAATTTTCTGGTAGGTTTTTCCAAATATGAGTCTTCAAAGTAATAAATTATAGTTAAGACCAATTTAATAGTACTCCTATTAAGATTTTGAATGAACTATTAATTGTAACTTTGTAACTAACCAATTGAGAGTTTTATGGCTACATATACTGTACTGTTGTTAATCAAGTTTTATTTTCTTTATTGATCATAATAAAGTAATAAGACTGTTCCTTGAAATGTTCATAAACCTAATTCATATTTTTACTTGAAATATTTGTTCAAATTATCTTGGGAAAATTACAGATACACTATTAAGATTTAAGTATTATATTTTTCCAGTCACCTAAAAAAATAAAAAGCTTCAAAATTAGGGTAATGTATTGTTAAGAATATTTTAAATACCAAGAAAAATTTGAAAAATCAACTTATTTACAGGAGTTACTAGTTACTCTACGTCAGGAGTCAAGGCCAACAAAGAAGGCAGATTAACTGTGAAATTGGATGAAAACAGTAACCAGGGGGCACTGGGTCCTATATTCAGGCATCATATATCTGAAAGCAAAAGAGTATAAAAGTGGAAACAGGAGCAAAGAGAACATCAAAAGCAGAGCCTAAGTCAGCACCAGACAAGTATTACACATTCATTAGATGTTTGTTGAATAAGCGTTTGCTAAATAGATGTCTGTTGAGAAACTGAATTAACAAATGATTAAATGTGCTAACACCACTTCTGCTTCTTGGAATAACCAGGACGCAAGGAAATAAGGCAATTGTCAAAAAATAAAAAGTAAAAGAGCTGTAAGGTTCTCAAAGAAGAGTTTGACATTTGTTAAGTTGGGGAAACAAGAGTACATTCTAAAAGGAGGGAAAATTGAGAGTGGAAGAGGGGTTACGGAACAATGGGAAGGAAGAATCGTCAGCGCCAAGAATGGTGAAAAGCTTGTTTTTGGTGCTCAGTAAATATTTATTGATGAGATTAAGGAAATCCAAGAGGAAATGACTAATGAAACACAAGGGCATTGCTCTTTGAGAAGATTTTTTTTCCTACATATTTACATAGCACCCTCTTAAAAAACTCATTATTTGTTAACAGCCTGCCCTCCTAAACAAGACTGTACATTGCGTGATTGAAGGAACCAAGCCAGATATTTCAACACTTATCCTCAACACTTAGAATGGTGCTTGGCACACAGTACATGTGAATGAAAACTGAAGGAAAGAAGAGAGAAAGAGAAAGATGAGAAGAGGGAGCAAGAGAGGAAAAAGTATGGAGAAAATGAGGGTTGGAAATAACAACCACCCACCCTACTCGTTAAGCTGATTCCGTGATTCACTGTCCAGGTTTCCAGAAAATACAATCCTGCTATCTCAATGCAAAACAATGCAAGTATCATAATCGTATTTCCAAGGTTTCTCGATCAGTATGGTTTTAAATGTTCTTTCTCATTTTCTTTCCTGACAAATGTGGTATCTCAATTAATGCTCTAAAATTTTGTATTCATCATTATAACTGAAAACCAAGAATTGTATTAATTTTACTTACACTGTGACCTTAAAAGTGATAAAGTCTTACACTTGAGAAGAGCTTTCATCCATTTTCTCTCCTAAAGCAAGAGAGGTTTCCAACATGCCTAAGAACTACAGCTTCTGTTTAAACTCCTCTGCTCCCAGGGAGCTTAATAACATGAAGTTAGTAACCTACCCCTTTAGCACATTAATAATTGTTCTTTATAAGTATGCCAGTTTGCCAGTGTCTTTCATAAAATAAGCCCCTGGGATACAATATTAACTAAGATATAGGAAATTTTAGGTCAATCTTCTTATTCCAAATTTACATTTATTTATCAGTATATGGAAAACCTGCAACTCAAAGACCTCTTGCTGTGTCTTTGTGGTGAAGTATGACATTAATCTTCCTTAAACCATCTAAATCAACTTGAAAACCTGTCCTCAGCCTCCTGCAAGTCTGAGTGTATATTTGTTCACATTAGATATTCTTTGGAAGTCTTGGAATCCTGCTTACAGTGTACTGGAAAAGGTCCATACCATTTTGAGTCACAGCAGTGTCTCAGAAGAAGGAAAGTAGGTCCTAACATCTGCTTTCAAGTTATCATCAAATATGATTACATAAAATAAACTGAACTATAAGTACGACTTTTAACTAAAGCTGTACATTTGTACAAGGTGAACTTTCTATACTATAGTGAATATTACGGAAAAAAAAAATAAAGGATTACTTAAAAATACTTGCCCTTATTTAACATAAGGAAAACAAGGACAAAGTAAAAGCTTGCCTACAATCTGAGTATATGATATGATGGGTTTGGATTGGATTCCTAATGGCTAAGATTTTAGACAGAACACAGTATGAAAATGATTGGTCAACTGCTACATTTAATAATTATTCTTGACCATAATTCTTGCTCATTTGATGTGAACCCTGTTATGTCTCCTAGAAACCTTTTAGAACATTTCCTGGTCTGCTGCATCAAGTGATATTCTCTAAAACATTTACAGCTCTGAAAGAGACAATTTACTAAACAGTCATGTGTTATCTGCAGCAAAGGAAAATTTGATTAAGTAGAAAGTCATCTTTTTCAAATATATTTTCCATTAGAACAAGGCACCCACTTATTACATGATCTTTTGCTTAGCTGAACAATTTGATTTCCCTGTTTTCTGTCTAAAGACTCCTAGCCTATAAATCTACAGGGATCTGATTATCTTTTAAAAGGCAGTTACAATCCCATGACTGTCCAGGTCAATTTTAAATTGTAAAATTATTAATCCTCCTTTCCTAAAATAATTATAAGCAAGGATGAATTCATATAATTACTATAAAATAAAACACAATAGATCACTTTTTAACCTATAAATATAGATACTCAAATCAATGCATCTTTTCTCATCCCCAAATTTCTCACATCTCTATAGCATGGCTTTATTCTAGACAGAGGGAATGATTTTATTATTTTAATTGGTAATGTCATTCTTCTCAGACCTGAGATTTATTCATTATTTCTATTCTGGTCTTCTTTTTTAGAACTTTGCATTCAGGACTGAACAACTTTCAAAAAGAGAAACTTTGTATCTGAACAGTGGGCTTTCTTTAACTCTGGTTGACAGCGTACAAGAGCACTTAAAGGGAGTTTACCTAGCAAATGCACTTCTCATTGAATTTGGCAACAGTCCACACTTCAAATGCCAGCAACTCCCCATGAGCCTTGGATTGTCAGCTAATTTCAGCTAAAAATGATTCCTACAGTGGGTTTCTTCCATTAATTAATCTTAAGAACCAGTTAATTGTCAGACGGTGTTAAAACTAACTTTTTCCAAAGGATTCCCAGGTGCATTAAACCCCATTTACACTTCGTTGTCACTGAAAAACCGTGATACTCACTCCAGTGACGTGTTCATCAGCAGTCCATGTCTCCTGTCTTCCATGGCAGCTGATCTGTGTACTAAAGTGACAACACCATGCAGCAAGCCCAGCCCTTCCAAGAGCCATCCTGCTTGATTTCTTTTTATCTTTCAAGATAAGGTTGTACGGAGGGAAAATACTGGAAGAGCTCTTTATCATCATCATTATCATTATTGTTATTGTCAAACTCTGAGAATTAGGCCATATATGTTTTCCTGAGGTTACTCCCCCCAAAACAAACAAACAAACAAACAAACCCAAACAAAAAATCCAATGGCTTAGCATCCGCATCAGCACTTTTAATATGTCTCAAATTAGTTTAGCTATGGCTCGAAAAAACACTTCATTGTTTCAGGTTGTTAACCACAATGTCTTATAAAATGAAGCATGTTTACTGTCATTTCACAAAAGTCATTTCTTCCTTTATGAATTTGGCAATGAAGAATTTCAAAGATACTAGTGTGGGTTTGTTATCGTGCACCAGCCAAAGCTGTCAGGCCTCATTACCTCCAAGACAAAAATTACAGACTAATGTATTAAATGCTTGAATAGAAACATGCCATGTACCCTCTCTGTTCTGCGGTAATGGGATGACACCAGCAGCCAGCAAGCTGAACTACAGCCGCCTCCCCTCCCCCTTTGCATCGCAGTGCACAGAAGTGGAGAGATGATAAACATCCAAGTAAAATCGAATTGCTGGATTTATTGCCAGCAGGACCCAGCAGCGCTTCTGTTCCTGTGAATGCAGTGCATTAATTTTAACAAACCCCATTTCAAGGGTCTGTCACGAAGCAAACGCACTTCTTATCTGGCTGAATATTTAGCATAGCAGCTCCCAGCCTCAATTTATCTCCTTATAAAGGGAACTAGAAGTCAATTTGAAAGGTTTGTTCTGATTCTATAAAATAAATTGCTTTCAATGATTACATAATGATGTCACCCTTGCTGAAGTGGATTGATTTTTTTTTCAAGTGTTTCTAATTTTCCAGTTGCTTTAAAAAAAAAAAAAAAAAGATCACTTTTGTTTCTCTATGAGGTTTATACTTCCAGACATGATAGATAAGTCCTTGAACACAGTTTGCATCCCCAAAATGGAATGGTGAGGTCACATTTTAAAATCCACCACACCAACAGTGATGAACTTTCCCTCCTCCCTGGTGATTTACCTAGCATGTACGCCTGGCAAACAACAAGCCCCAAATTATTTCCTTCTGTCTGAAATTAAGCTGTAAAGTCCGATGTTATTGCCTTAATTTGTTAATGTTTATGATGGACACCTGGGAGATATAGGCTGGCAAAAAGGAGGTGAAGTGACTTAAATATATGACAGACAAAGACATTGGTCTGTCCGTGGTGCATAGGAAATATGAACGTCACCCCAAACTGGAAGGAGTCATTCTTTAATCTGCACCAGGCAGATGCCTGAGCATGGCTCTCATATTTCCAATCTGTACATTTCTAAAACTGAAAAACCATGGAAAACTTGTGAGAAAATTTAGATCACTTGGGAGAGAATGAAAGAGGAAGAACATGAGCGTTGGAGTGAGACTGACGCAGGTGTGAATCCTGACTACTGATCGCCTACTGGTAACCTAACCTCAGTTTACTTCTCTGTGAAATGGAGGGATATAATGCTTCCTTCATAGAGCTATCAGGAGAATTAAGAGATATAATGTATATCACAGAGCATGGCACATTGGAAAATGCAATGGGTATGAGCTATTGTTATTATTTGATTTTGAATAATTATTTTAATTCACCTATTCAATATTTTTACTTGCCAAAATATGGTTTTCTAGCCATAGAATAAAAATCTAGGCTATTGTACCACTTACAGCAATTTTTTAAAGACTATCATTCCTTCTCCTTCTCTATGTTCATCATCAATTACAGTAATGTCTGCTCAGCTGTAAACAGCTTCCAAGTCAAGAAGCTTTGGGTATGTGGCACTGAGCTCACATGGACATGTGAACATGTTTCTCTTTTCCTAAAGCGCTTCCCTCCCTTTTATAAATCTACCATGGATAGTTCTGAATCAATCAGAATGAAAATAAAATGCTTTATTGTCCATGTATGCTTTAATTCAATATTTTATTTCCACTGTTATAATATTGTATATATTAGGGGCTTTAGAGTGTAGTTTAACCTAACACTTTATTTTTTTTAAATGAGCACCTATGTTAATCAATTTGCCATATGTTAAGTGCTGGAATGCTGTCTCTTCCTTCTAGGAGGTTGTGTTCTAGAAGAGTGAATGATAACTCTTATCAAATGATAACCAAATGATTGAAACATAAGATGAAGTGGCACAAGTGCCGTGTGAGAGAAAGAAAATCCTAAAAAAATTTACATATTATGGGGACCAGAAACAGGTTCTATGAGATGGCATTTGGTGTGAGCTGTGATGTATGCACAGGTTCCTTTTAAATAATAATAATAAAAAAAATCGGGGTAGGCTTGGGGAAATAGGTACAAAAGAAAGGGGAACAATTCAAGCAGAACAAAATGTGTGTATAGGAAGTAGTAGATGTAGATCATCTTGTAGAGGATCTTGAACGCTTAGGTAAGGTTTTCTCCTTAAGTTATAAGCAATGGGAAAACACTGAAAGTGTTTGAACAAGGAAATAATATGATAAAAAAAAATTGGGGCCTTAGAAGGATGAAGCTAGCAGCAATGCGAAGGCAATATGGTAATGGGGAAAGATGAGGTATTGGGATATCAATAGAATCCTATTTCAGAAAATAATTAACGAGGGCCTGAACCATAAGCCTCCAGGTGGTACTACACAGTTCTCTTGGTAAAAAACCTATTACAGAACTTTTTTCAATTAGGTACTTAGCAATTGTGAAGGGGATGGATGCATTCATATTAAATAGCTGGGTAATCTCTTCCTTTCATGCATGCCAACTCATTATCATATTTTCTTTGCCTCATACCGGTGGAAAAGCCTAAGATGGCAACTCTCTTGCCTGGTCCCCTCCATGCAGCGTTAGGAATAGCGCGCGGTATCCTCTGCTTCTCTGCACTGTGGCAAAAACAGTGATCAGAGAACAGGCCTATAATGGATTGCATTCCAGAGTGCTCTTTTCTGAGAAGCTATCACAGGTCAGTTAACGTGGTAGGCCGTCTTGAAATATGTCTCCTTTGGTCCATTCCTGGAAAATAAGTAAAAATTTCTCCAATATACTCAAAATTGTCTTTTAATAATCCTTTCAATAGCCCTCTTAACAAAAACTTTGTGCAAAAATTATCATTCTGTTCTTACAGATGGGGAAAACTGAGACAGAAAGATTAAGTGGCTTTCCTGAGGTCATATAGCAAGTCAATTTTAGAGCCAGGAATAGTCACCTTCACTGTATCTCCAACCCCTTAGCATAATGCTACGGCATTATGAGTATGCTCCTTGTGAGCTACATGAATGGCACTATGTATGCGTCAAAATCATACCTACATCCTGAGTACTTACAAATATACATGAACATTATGAATGCCACAGAAAAGGACTAAGTCTCTAAAAGAAAGATCAGTGGATTATACTACCACTTCTCTCTTCCTTACATTTATAACTTATTTATAAGCTTCTAATATAAATTAAATTTAGCCTTTAAGATTTTAAAAATTTTTGTTGTTGTTGTCTTTCATTTGTGGAAAGCCTTTAAGTTTTTATCTACTTTATCCAGTTTGCCAATAAAGCCAAAGTTTACACAGTATAAGATTTGGCCCAATAAGATAACATGCTTCTCAGAACCATGTATTATATTTTTCTTACCTTATCACTATCACAATAATGTTGTAATAAGGTTGTACACACAAATATTGAAGCTCCAGATATGTAATTAAGTACTTATGTTAGTTTGAAATGTTTAAAGCTACAATAAGAAACCCAACTACCAGAGACTTAAACATAAAGAAATTATTATTTATTCAATGTGAAGTCTGGAGGTAGGTGATCTTTGTATTGATTTAAGAAAATAATGATATCATAAAATACCCAGGCTTCTGTTCTGCCACCTTTTCCATAATGACTTTTTCTTACCTCATGGTGATAAGAGGGCTGCTGTAGATCAGGCATCCTTGTTGAAGAAAGAAAGAAGTGGGAAGTAGCAGTACCAGCAAGCAACTACCAGGTGCCTATCTCTTTTATCTACAAAAAGAATCTTTGCCAGAAGCTTTCTAAAATAATATTATTGATATTTCATTAACTAGAACTAGCTTATGAAGCCACATCTAGCTGCAAGACAAACTAGAAAAATATTATCTTGCTTTTACTGGCAGGAGAAAGAAAGGAAGATGGGAATAGAAACCAAGTATCAGAAATAATTCTCTTGTCAATCAATGGTAATTTTGAAAACACACTATACATGTTCTTCATTTAATTTATTTTGTAAAGCAACCCTTTAGGTGAGGCAAAATAATTGAAAAGAAATGAGACAGATAAAGAAAATAAGGGTAATAAATGGATAAGTTTTGGAAGAAAATGATTTAACAAAAAGGAAAAGGGAGAACTTTTGTGTGATTGAACAAGATAAAAGGTATCTTTTGCTAAAAAAAAAAAATCCCTATACATTTTTGAAATATACTGTAAAAATGACTCAGAAAAATGGGTCATGTGACTCAACTTATCTGAGCTCACCTTTTGAGTTCTTAATTTTTTACTGCTTTTGTAATAATGTCATGACCTGGATTATTTTCTAAAAATAGTTTCACATAGCATTACTTATATCCTTTCAACAAAATAACCTTTGACTTTTCAGTCATTCAGTAAAACATTACAAATGCATTTAGGAAAGCTCACTTGCTTTTCTTACTTATTTCTAATACCTGCTCTAAGTATACGTAAGAGATTGTTGATATCTATGCACAATTGGGGCCACAGCAGATAATTGAGTTGTCTGCCTACAGATCCTAGGAGTCAGACATTTTCCTCTGAGTGGCTCTAGCTCAAGAAACGACCAATCCATCAGGATTCAACAAAACTCCAATTTGCAAATATGAAAGGCATAGTACAAGAGGGCATTTGAAATGGCACCTCAGAGCTGATAATGTAACAATTTCCAATTGCTACTGCCACTCTGCTTCCTGCATTTTAATAAAAGTATTTTATTTTTCAGCCATGCCCTGAGGCAAGTCAATCAAGAGTGGTACCAGGTTTAAATTTAATAAATAAAATAAATAATGTCGTTCGTTGTGATATCTTAATGCCAGGCAATAGGAAAGGCTTTTTCTTTTCATACCATGAGCTCCAGTAAGTGCTAAATAACCTCATTGGTAAAGAAAGAAGCTGAGCTGAACTGCTGTTCTTCTATTCATATTTACTCCCCTGATAATAATTGTCACCAACATAAATAACACACCTGCACTGATCAATTATCATGTGGCAGGCCCTGTGCTAAGCACTTTATATGTGTCTCTTACTTTATTCCCGACAATAACTCTGTGATGTAGGCAACATCATCCCATTTTATAGATAAGAAACCAGAGGGTCAGAGATATTAAGGAGCTTGTCAAGAATAACATACCTTAAATCACTTGTCACAAGGCTAGCTTTTGTACTGTTATATTAACAGCCCATTTCTACCAAAGCTACTCCAGTTCTTACCAACACTCTATAAGAAACTATTCTTTTTGCAATCTGGCATTCTAGAAATATGATAAATCTCTCAACCCAGCAAAAAAAAAGAAAAGGTATTTCTAATGTTAGAGTATGTTTCAAATAAGGCTTGCTATTCAGCAGATTCTTAATAGATGGTTATTGCATTGAAATGTACTCTTTATTTGCTTGTGCATCTTCCTTCATTTTCTAAGGAGCATTACCTTATAAAAATAAAATTGAATGTGATGGGTGGGGTGGGTGCAGTTCAAGTTATTGCCACCAGGAAGACTTAATATATCATCTGATACGTGGAGTGAATTCTCTAACAAGCCAGACCTCGTGGTTACAGACAACCAAATGGAGTCAAACTGTTCATAGCTTAATTGTCTTCTAAGTTTTTATAGCATCAAGAAAAGTCTTGACCCTACCAAGCAAGCTGGCAGAAAAATATGTCTTCTTATAGCCTTGTGACCTTGAAACACTCATCTCACAAACTTCCTCCACCCACAGGCACATATGTTTATCCATCATTCTGTGTGTTAAAGAAAATGAGTCTATTGAAATGTGTTTCACTAAAAGAATTATAGATTTAAAGAAATACTTGGGAGCATTTTCAGCCCACTTTTTATTTTCAAAGAATTGCATGAGAGAAGCCATGGAAAAGGCCGCAGTATTTCCAGGGCCTATGCCTATGTACCTAAGGGATATCTGTCTTCTAAAGAAGATATACATGCCAAGCAGTGATTAACAAACATTCATTTACAAAACAGTGTAAACGCTCACAACAAATGCTGACTCAGCTTTACCCAAATAATACTAACCTATTAAAGTACCTAATTGTTATTTTTTATAAGATTTGCTATCTCTCGTTCTTCACCTTTAAAAAATACTTTCTAAAAATGCTATGCCCTGAATATCACCACACACGCACACTATTCATATATAAAGGAATCTGTTGTAGTTAAAAAGGCAATATTTTGGAAGTCTCGGTTGCCACTTCTGGTGTTATAATCCCTTGCCATCACTTACCTAATTTGACTTTGTTTCCCCTTATGCAAAACTGAGATGGTAACAGTACCATCTACAGCCAATTCTCATTATTTATGGTGTTCTAAAAACTCACTACAAAGATTGAATGGACAACTACTGAACCATTGCATTTAGGGGAAATACAGAATTAGGTTTCTGTGAACCTCTGGTCACAAAATACTTATGAATACATAACCTTTTATAAATTTGTGTTTCTATTTAAAGACATCTTATTCAATATATATTGGTGATTCAGGAACATTCAACTCATGACAAACAGCACTCTAACTCATACCTAAACAAAGCTTATCTAAGCGGGGTTTTTTGTTTGTTTTGTTTTGGTTTGGTTTTTTTTTTTTTTTTTTTTTTTTGGACATTTTGCACTTAGAAACAGTGTTCAGCACACCAGCATTATGCTTAGGGGCCATTTTAAACAGTGAAGTCATCAAAAAAGCACAATATGCACAAAAATGTGGTACTAAATAGGCCACGAAAAGGACACTTGTTTTTGTATTAGAGCTTAAACAAAAAGGCAGAATATAAATTTGTTCAACCTCAGCTGTGAAAGTGTGCATTAGGAAATTCAAATTTTCACAACTTTGTGTATGTCTGAGGATGATCTTGAAAGTGCTTAGAGTATTCATTTTGTGGATTGCAAATAAATGTTAGCAAATAGACAAATTTTGCAAATACAGAATCCTTAAATAATGAGAATCAACTTTACTTGGGAATATTAAATACCAAATTCTGTTTTCCTTAGATAAAATTCTTTAGATTATACAGAAGTCCTAGAATTTATTTTTCATTAATATGTCAAGGGTATATAGACCTTGTGCTCTTTTGCATGATCTTAGGCCTTAGAAGATGATGTGGAGAGAGTCTTCCAACAAAGAGAGATTAAGATGCTAATTTGAAAGATAAAGATGCTGATTTGCAAGAGTCCAAGAAACCAAGGCAAGAAAGAAAAGGCTATTTCTAAATTGCTCATGTTATGTAAGTTCTAAATGATTTTCACTCATTCATTTACTTGGCAACCCATTTAATATTGTAGGAATTTTGCCAGGTAGGAGACACACAAAGCAGAATGAAATATAGTTGCTCCCTTTCAATAATATTTTCAGATCCTTGGGGAATATATTAAATACATAGACCACCTTTTGTAGCTCTGTCTGCTCATGCAGGAAATGGCAATGCAGACTTATGTTTGGTCCAGTTTGTATCTTCCCAAACTAGTCTGCTCTCCTGGACAGATAACATTGGGAAAGCAGTATGAAGATTAAACAAAACAAAAACTATCCCCCATTTCCTTAGAGTTAGCATAAGGCTAAAATGCATATGAGAACAAGATAGAAATTGTCAAAGAATATATTAATGTTAGTCTATTGTAATTATTGATATTAGGAACAAAGTTATATCATTACCATAAGTCACTATCATCATAAGGCAGTTGTTTGTTTTGCTTGAATTAATGACTATTTTGAAGAAGTACTATAGATTGATTTCTAGAAGGCTAATATTTTAAAAGACATGCTGGTACTTGCTCTCCCCTGTTGTTTAAGGATTTCAGACCACAATATAACTACGTAACAAATCATTTATCATGCCTCTGCCAACAGAATGTAAGTTGAAATTCAGTGCTGGCACAAATAATTTATATTCCTGGAATTGAATTTTCAATGTATAAAATTAAGAAACAGCAACGCAAGTTCATTTGTAGATGATCTGTGTCTGAACCTACTGCATTAAAAGTGATTCACCTCTTCTCAAACTCTCATTGTCAATGGTGTTAGCATCGTCAATCATTCCAGTCAGTATGTGACAGAAAGACTTTTAAATCATGTCTTAAAGTCAGTTTTTCATCATCCTTTTCTCAAGAGTTGGATATTGTGCATATTTTTATCCTCATTTTTACCTTATTTTAATAAGTTCTAAGATGCTCTTTGTAATCTATCATTAATTTTATCTTTTCTTTTTGATTTTATAAAAAAGTGAATTGGTAAGAGAGGAAGTAATTGGTAATTGTTGTATTTCTTCTCATGTTAACAGAGCACTAAAGTACTTATAGATTCTTTGTGTAAGTAAGGCAATAACATTGCCACATTTGTAAATATTAAAATTCAGAGTGGAAGAGTTCAATATCAGCAATCATCTGACCATAACTTTATGATAGCATTATCATTAGCATAATTGTTCTACACATTTCCTACTATTTTACTAACACTTCACCAATAATCATTTTTAAGATCTCCAGTTGCTTCAACCACCCACTAAAACTAGCTAAATTATATTTGACTGAAATAATAGTACTCAAGCCCAGTTTTTAACTTTCCTTGGATCTCTTCCACACATTCCAAAGGGCTGTTTCTCATTATTATTTAGGGTCTTAGTCTTGAGTGCTTCTGTATATGAAGTGAAAGAGAGGTCACAAAAGAGAGAACCTACTTAAGGAAATATGATGCAGAAATAGAAGCATGACCCAGAGCAGTAAATGACAGTCTGGGTACAGTTCTACATGTCAAAAAAAAATCATCATCAATTTTACTCAATATTCAGAAAAACAATGGGAGCAGAGGAGATGTAAAGGTGGCAAATTATTACCTACAATGCTATTACAGAAAATAAAGTAAGCTAGAAAAATTTTATAAAATAAAGATCATCATCTTGGCAGTCTATAATAAACACCAAATTGTTGCATAAATCTGAAATGAATTCTTACCTTAATAGTTCTATCTTAAAATATTATTAGAGTCTCTCCTCAAACCCTGATGGTGCTTCTGTGTATTTACTTTTTAAATCAATGTCCAGGCATTTTTTTCCCACAAATCTAACCATGCAATGATATTTGCATAAAACAGGGTGGATTTGTTTCTTACAGATTGTCTACACTGAAATATAAGGTAATGTGGCTGTCCTGTGGATTGTGTGGCTTGAGAAATGGTAATGTACAGTTATCAAGTGCACCTGCCTAATACTGAGACATGTTCCCAGGAGGTAAGGCCAGTCACTCAGTCTCTAAGTACTTTCTGGAGAGTCTGGTATTTTCTAGGAACCATGCTGAAAGAAGGCTGGTATTGGGAAACTGCTGCACCACATTGTCTAATTTAAATGGGTACTAGGTGGGGTTTTGTTCTGTGTCCAAGGATTAATTCTGCCACATATTATCCCACCTTTTAATGAAAGGCATATTGTGTGTGTGTGTGTTTATTTTATTTTTTTTCCTTTTATTTATTTTTTAATTTTTTTTTATTTCCGCATATTATGGGGGTACAGATCTTAAGGTTTCAATAAATGCCCTTCCCCCCCTCCCCCCACAAGTCTGAGTTTCCAGCATGACCATCTCCCAGATGGTGCACATCTCACTCATTATGTATGTATATACCCGTCCCCCGCCCCCCTCCCACCTGCCCAATACCCTACTACTGTAGTACCTATGTGTCCACTTAGGTGCTGCTCAGTTAATACCAGTTTGCTGGTGAGTATATGTGGTGCTTGTTTTTTCATTCTTGGGATACTTCACTTAGTAGTATGGGTTCCAGCTCTAACCAGGAAAATATAAGGTGGAAAGGCACATTTTTTGAGTGTCTACTATGTTGGGTACGATACCAGAAGTTTTTACAGGTGATCTCATTTAATCCTCATATCAACCCTGAAAGGAAGGTCATCCCATTTTTTACAGATGAGGACTTTGAGGCTCAAAGAGGCAGCACAAATTTAACAAATAATTTAACAATTTGAAAATGATAAAGCTGGAAATGAAATCTAATTCAATCTAAGCTCTATTCTGTACCACTGTGCTTTGGCCTTTGGAGTTATGAAGACTTTTCTATCTTCAAGAACCCACTATAGTAAAGCTGACACCCTTGAGGGGATTGTACCTCATGTTCCTATCAGGGAGAGAAGCCTTCATTTTCAGGTAGTACTTCAGGTAGAATTCATGGTCTCCTGTGTGCTAGAATAAAAGCCAGGAATGGCATCATCGCTAAAGGACAGAACAATAGCCTAGGGTAAAGGAAATAGGGAGACAAAATTTAGGCTTCTCTTTTTTCCAGTTTTGCTAAGGGCTTGTCTGGTCTATATGATTCTTCACTGATATTTTGTTATAGCAGATTTATTAGAAACAAATACATTCATGAGCTATGTAAACCTCCAACATCTCCAGACAATAAAAGTGGGGGGGTGTTTCCCCTTTTAGGATACAGAGATATACATCTCCTGAAGTCCCTGGAAAATAATAGGTGACGTTATTTCTGTCACAGGCCTATATCTTTTGTTTCATTGATTGCAAATGACTTTGAGTATAGACTCACCAGTGTATTCCCCAAGTGTTTTTCTTCTGCATAAAACATGAAATTGTCAAGCGTGTAGGACTACACAGTTCACTGCAGCCACCAGAAGTCATTGATTCCTGCATTTATTTCTTCTAGATTTCAAATCTATTTTCCATGCTGCTTGTCATATAGGGTTGACATGTGTCACAAAATGCTAGTACATACTGAAGTGATGCATAACTATCAGGCAAAATTTTAAAGGAATAATGCATGTTAAATGATCCTCTATTTTCTTTGATATACTCAGATAATTGCCGAACATCAGCATTTATAAGAGTAACATATATATATAATGAAGTTTTGTTCAGTTAGACTCAGAAAAGCTAATAAACAACAAAAATCAAAAATCAAAAAGCGTCTCCAACTTCATTTTGTTGCTGACTTTAAATGCACAGAGTTAACAATGTTATTAAACTGTCATTGAAAGATTCGCTGATGATAACCTTTCAGCTCTCTTCTTGATATCTCAGAGTCTTAGATTTCAGCCCCTAGGATTCTCATCTAATTGTGGCACTGATTTTCCCTGAGCTATCTGAAGATCCCTTTATTTACTAAGGATCAATTTTTCTCATCTTTTAAATCATGCCTCTTCTCTGCAAATTATTATGGGCCAAAGGAAATGAGGACTAGGAGAGGAAAGTCATTTTAATCCAATGTTACAACATTTATTCAAGTATTCCTGTAATAAGGTGGATATATATGTTCTCCATTTGTAGATAGAGCAATATTACTAAGTTATGTCAACAGAATAACTGTAGTTAAAGGTAAATGGCAGGGCTTGCTGTAAACTGATGACCCAGAGTCTAGGCAGGAAATCTAGATAGATTACAGGTCGAGAGAGCTAAGTTACCATCCCTGATTCACTGTAAAAATACATAAAGTAAAAACAAAGACTCATCATGCCACATTTGCCCTTTCTATCCTAACACACACAAATGCACATGTGTGTACAAACACACACACATACACTACTGTCTGGACTCATGTCCCATACAGAAATAGAGATAAAATTCTAGCACAATGTTCTAATTGGGCAACTTTCCTTGTGAAGAGTGGATATGGTGAAATAGGGCAAAGATAAGTTAAACATTAATAAGATTAAAAAATAGCATTCCTTGTAGAAAAATATTGAATGCTATTTTTCTACATTATTAGAGCATTCGTACTTGACACTTGGCTTTGAGCTGTTCAGAAAGAAAGCTAAGCTCCACATGACATATGTGGCTCTGTATTGGTGCTTTCGAATCTCTTTTATCTCAGTTCTTGCCACTTGTTCTCATTATTTCTGCTGTATAATTATAACCTATTAGGTTGAGCTGCATGAAATTGCCAATATTTAAAGTCTTAGACCTATAGAAATGTCAATTTCTTATGTTTCAACCCATCACTTTAGTCCACCAGTCTCCCCACATTACCTCTCTCTGAACTCTGGCCCTTGCTGAGGTTAGTGTCTCTTCACGTGCTTTCCCATACACAGTCCCTTCCTACCTTTATTTGACTAACTCTAATGCATCCTTTAGGTGTCTTCTTCTTTGCCTTTTCTCCCAGCAAACTTTTCACTGAAAAAAAATGGGTTCTGTGCTCTAAGCAGAAAAAAAATGTAGCATCCAATCTTTGTTATTCTCACATATAGCCATCTACAGAATCTACTGTTTGGAACTTAGCTCCATTGAATCCCTCCACCTGCTTTGTTTATTATTCTGCTTCTGACAACTTACCCCACTGTAGAAATACTTGCATAGGTTGGGAATTTATTCATTCTTCATGGTAATGAAAGCTTATTTCGATGGCATTTACCTTTCTCAGCCAGATAAGCAATCACATCTACTTGTCGCAAATGTGTTATTCTCTAAATTGGATAAATTCGCCAACCTCTACACTTTCTGCTCAAAACTAGTTTTATATAGGGACAATAGCTTTTATTACAGTCATAGGGAAAGCTATATTTTTCACCTTTTAGACACTCAGTACAATTCCAGGTACTGCCAGTCTTTAATCTGATTCTTATTGATATGGATTGGATATCTGTTCTACACTAGGATGCTTCAGAAAAAGAGCCCCACAAGATGTTATTATAGATCCAGATATTACTCCTATTGCAGCCTGAGCTTGAATCTTTGAAGTGGATAAAACTTTCCTAACTCAGCAAAATCTATTGCTGATTTTAAGAGAACATTTCTAATACAGCCCCAGTAAGTTGACAATAGTATAGACAGAAATTCTTATTTTTATTCTTTTTTGAAGAAGAGAGATCACCATAGGAGTATGAATGTGGCTATCATTGAAGTAGGAAGAAAAAAAAACAACCTAAAGTTTTTTCCTCTAAAAAAATTTCTTGACGTATCCTATAATCTAATTATTACCAGACTAGAGCTATACCATGAAGGAAAAATACAGGAATATACTGAAATTTAGACAATAAAAATAATTTGGACTACCAACAATTAGTTACTTCAGGTTGCTTAATTTCTGAAAAGTCTAATATTTAGGGATTAATAACTACTGAATTTAGTGAAATTATAAACAAAATACAGTAGCCGGAAAAAAAGTGAAATAAAGTTTTATATATATAAAAACATAATAGTTTCCTGTAATATGATCCTAGACATACCAAGAGTATAAAGAAATGACTTCTAGAACTACATGTTCCACATTAAAATTAACCTGGAAGTAAACTATCTGTGGAATAAAATTTATTCATTTATTTCATTTAACAACTATATGTCAATATTTATCAGGTAGCTATTACTGTGTTTCCCCCAAAATAAGACCTACCCATAAAATAAGACCTAGCAGGATTTCTAAGCATTTGCACAATATAAGCCCTACCCTGAAAATAAAACCTAGTGATGGGCGTGGCTATGCAGCATATCTGTACAACCCATGCATTTCATCGAAGAGCGGTAAAGAGGAGGAGCAGCCCTTCTCATCTGCCCCATAGTGACAGTTACTGACCCAGAGGTGACCAGAAAGGTGCAGGCAGCCCCACCAACAAGGTCGTCTCTCCCTGTCAGGTCCCTGCCATCCTGTGTGTGTTGCAAGCTGAGGCTTTGAGGGGAAAATAACACATTCCCTAAAAATAAGCCCTAGGGTGTCTTCTTGAGGAAAAATAAATATAAGACCCTGTCTTATTTTCGGGGAAACACGGTATGTGGCAGGCACTGTACTTAGGCACTAAAAAACAAAGTCAATGATCTTCAGAGCCTAATGAATAGATGCTTTTAGTCTAATAGGCTGTAAGAACAAACAAACAAAAAGGATAGTGGAACTAACAAGTACCATAATTCACCACTCCACTTAACATGAAACAAGGCAAGAGTCTTCTCAGAAGAGCCCATTTCTATAGGAGCTCAAAAGCTTACAAAAATTCAAAGGCAGTCTTAACAAATCCCCCATCACACTAGCTTGCTTTCACTAACCAATATACTCTAGGAACAGTCAAATGGTTAAGCAAACCATCTCAGCAACATTTGGCCAGGCTAGAGAATTCAAGTTTTATTTCCTATTGCTATGTGGGTTTTTGGCTTTGGTATGTTTTTAATACAATTAGCCACAGAGATGCACCATGGTGGACAAATACTACTGAGATTTATGTTCATAATCATTTTTCCATGCTTCTACTTTCTAAAAGTTTATGGCAATTTTCTTTCTGTCCAACACCAGCTTCTCCCTCATGCACACTCAAAGAGCTTAAAATTAAAAAGCCTTTCATGCAGTGGTGAATAAAAACAATAATGATCAAAATCACCGGGCTGTCTGGAGGAGATCATTAAAAAGGATTACCGCACTATAATATAACAAAAGGAAGCAACAGACAAAGAAAAATGAATAGGAAACTTTTGTTATAATATTTTAACCAAAGAAAGGATTGATTGATTTTTTTCCCCCTGGAACTAAAGTTTTTGAGATAAACTTAATTCTGATACAGAAAATCCCAGACTGAAAAAGAGATTTCTTAAGTTAAGAGGGAACTTTTCTTTGTCAGGTGGCCTTTGAACTTGTTGAGTTGAACTTATCAGTGGAGTCAATTCCACTGCACCTTCAAAGTAGATATGGATAGTTTTTCAATTTAAAAGGGAGCACTTATTTTAACACCAGGAGATAACCAATAATGCAGGATGGGATTTGCCCAAAGTGTAAAATAAAAAATTTCAAATTTTATATACTTTGAGGATGAAATTCTGCTTGTATCTACTGTATATTTTGAGGCTTTTATTTCTATATATTTTATCTTTTCCAAAATATAAACAAAAAAAATACATAAGGTCACTACTTGGAGAAGAAACAATATTCTTGCCAATGATGCCAAATTAAAACAAAATTTTATATGTCAAATGATCTTGGCTGATGTACTAAATTGTTATATGCTTAAAATATATGAAATGGACTTCCTCTTCTTGCCAAAATAGAGTAAGAGGAATCTTATTTACCTTCCTGACTGAAACAACTAAAAATCGTGATTAAATATTTGAAAGAATAGCTTTTAGACATTGGACATTAGCAATGCAGAACTGTGATTTCTGAAATAGAAAAACAAACAAGGGTGAGCTATATGATTGCCTCAGCTTATTGTCTCAAAATTTTCCAAACTACAACACCTAGAAGGGGATCAGATAGAACCTGGCTTTCCTGCTTAATTGAGGAAACAGATTTGGAACTCCAGAGAGGATAAGGTGGTTAGAGTCCTAAGGGCAGAGGATCAGCATGATGGAGAGAGCTACATAAAGAGAAAGCTTCAAGGATCTGCAGGGCCTTGGAGCCCAGTTTAGCTGAGTATTGATCAGCCACGGAGTGTCAGGAAACTACTGGAGGCCATAGTTTATACAGGGCTGAGAATAGTTTGTATTCTCACCAGTCACAGTAACAGAATGTCTTATAATTCACAAAATATCAGACAAATTACTCAGAATGGGATATAGGGTACCTCATCAGTGGGCAAAATTCTAACTAAACACAGATTTTGTCCTTAGTCAAGACATCTGAAAAGGAAAACATCAAAGGATCAAGAAATTTAACTGTATTTAAGAACAAAGCCCCAAAACATTTACAGAAATGCAAAAATATCCAGCATCCAACAAGGAAAAATTCAATTTTGGTTGATAATCAAGATTATCTAATCAAATATCGCTAGACATTTAAAAAAAATAATAACCCTTACAAGGAAAAAAATAAGTCAATAGAAACAGACCCAAAAATTACATAGATGGAGTTTGTAGACATTCAACCAGTTATTTAACAGCTATTAAACTATATTGCATATGTTCTAGAAGGTAGAAGGAAGATTGAGCATGTTAAGTGAAGATATACACCCAAACCAAAGTTCTAATAACAAAAACTACATCTGAAATTAAAAAAAAAAAAATGGGTGGCATTAACAGCACATTAGGCACTATAGAAGTAAAGATTAGTTAACAAAAGACATAGTACTACAAACTGTTCAAATAAAATATAGAATATTCCTAATACAAAGAAATGATAAGTGCTTAAGGTGATAGATATCCCAATTACCCTTATTTGATTATTACACATTGTATGCCTATATCAAAACATCACAGGTACCAATAAACATATACAACTATTATGTACCCATAATAATTAATAAATAAAAATTTTAAATGGATATTAACTGATCAACACTATGTGCACATATAGTAGAAACATTCATTGGGTGTAGGGCAGGCGGGAAGTGGCAAGGAGAAATGAGTATATACACACCTAATGGGTGTGGTATGTACCATCTGGGGGATGGACATGCTTGAAGCTCTGACTCAGGTAAGGTTAAGGCAATATACATAACCTAAACATTTGTACCCCTGTAATATGCTGAATATTTTTTAAAAAGTTAAAATAAATAAAAAGCAAAAAAATTAAAATAACCAAATATATATAGAAAAAAGGGACTATAGAATATAAAAAGAGCATCAGTGAGCTGTGAGGCAACTTCAGGCAGTCTACTATACATGGAATTATAGTTCTCATAAAAAATAGATAGAGATGGGAGAAAAAATCTTTAAAAAATAATAGCCAAAATTCTTCCTAATTTTATGAAAGCTATAAACCCTTTGATCCAAAACTTTCAACCAACTTCTAATACTTGAACAAGAGTAATATAATCAAATTGTTTAAGAAGTCACAAAAAGAAAATCTTAAAAGCACATATTTTGTACTGATGAACAAAGAATAACAGTGTATTCCTTATCTGAAAAAAATACAATACAAACTACAATACAAACCACAGTGGAGCAGTACCTATAAAGTACTGAAAGAACAAAGAAAATCTATCATCCTAGAATTCTATACCTAGTTATATTATTTTTCGAAAATGAAGAAGAAATAATTACCATTGCAGACATAAAAATGAATTAATCACCAGCAGATCTGCACTGCAAGTGGTGTTAAAGGAAATCCTTTAGACTAAAGTAAAATGGTATCAAATTGAAATACGTATCTATGCAAAAGAATGAAGAACACTGGAAATTGGATAAGCCCTTTGTATCACTTAAAAGAAAGCTAAAACTGAAACACCAATACAATAGTTAAATACTAAAGAATAGTCGGATCCTCATGTATAACATTTATAATGGAAATGATCAAGAATTATTAAAATACTTCCATGCTTTTTGCACCCTCTACCAGGTAAGATATAAAAAGTGATCAGAGACATAAGAGGGAGGACTTGCTACAGATTTTTTCCGGGGAGGGAGTGTTTGCTGAATAGATATTTCCATGTCTCTTTTGGTGGGAATCTGGGGCACTTTCTGTTTCATCTTCACTCTGAGGGGAGGGAGACTTCCAGGGACACTTGAAGAGTTTGGAGTTGGAGTTTGTAGTTTGGAGTTGTGGAGGACTTATTCCTAATTTACATCTGAGAAAATTTCAGTTGCCTGTAGTTGCAGGATAGAAATGAATGCATACTTTGTCCTGACTTTTCCAAGTTCCTAAGAGCACATGATATATGAATGTTTCCTACATTGACTACAGGAAAAGGGCAAGTGTGACTACATCTTGGCTGCTTTCCAAAAGAACAATCTAAAGGGATGGTGAGACCATGTAGTAAATACATGGAAATGGACACCAAATTCCAGAAAATAGTATTACAAAAGCTGTGCAGAAGAGACAGGCACCTTCCCAAGTCGAGAGAGTGGTAGGAAGGCAGCTCAGCAGTGGGAACTCATGAAAGTGCCCCAAGAATCATCTTTAACCATCTGCTAAACTCAAGGCACAAAGTCACTCAGTCAATAATTATCCTATCCTTTCTCTCTCTCATCAGCAGCTTTCCCTATGGTAGTGGTCACTGCTAATTGCCATTCAATACCCATTCGTCCTTTCCTGCTAAAAAGAACCCTTATTTTTTTCAAGACAGCAATGTGCCCAGCCCCAAGTGAAGGATCTCAAATGATCTACACTATTCGTGACAGTCCCATCCCCTGACTTCCTAGTCCCAGTTATAACTAGCAGGAGCATGTAATTCACTTCTTTAAAAAAAAAAAAAAAAAGTGATCCAGAGATAGATTACACGGCACTGCCCTTCCCCTTTCTCCTTTCTTCCTGCCATAAACGCAGACTGATGTCTGGAGCTGGAACAAGTATCCTATAGCCTCTTGGAAAGAGCAAAGGAACCGCAGAAACTGATCCTGACATTATGGAGCTAGCAAATCAAAGCCAGAACCTTGATTTCCTGTTATCTAAGATCTGAAGTGTGTTACTACCAGCAGGAGGAGCATCACTTGATAGCTTGTTAGGAAAGCAGAAGCTCAGCATCCGCTCTAGATTTATTGAATGTGAATCAGCATATTGACATGACCTCCAGGGAATTCATATGCACATTAAAGTATGAGAATCACTGTTCTACAAAACATAAGCCCCTAGTTGATTAAGTTAACTATATCTGAAATCATTCACACTCATATATTTATGTTTTCCATTCCCAATTAAAGAAAAAACAACTACCAAAAAATATAAACAAATGTGTGGCATAATAGTAAAAAATATTTACATAATCTTTTTAGAAATGCTTAGGGGCTACTTATTTATTGATTTACTTTTAGCATAGGTATAAAAGAGCAAACAACTAATAATGAAATGGTAAGGGAGATTTCTACACATATTCCTTTTGGAACTAAAAATAATTTCAAATTAATTCCAAATGCAAATTTTTCTCTGTGGACCATCCTATATGAAAGCCATAGCTTAATATTAAAAAGGATCCGATACTGAGATGATACAGATATAGATATAAATCTAGCTATAGATGTACACTAATCAACCAAATTTTTTGTTTTGCCAAATTGTTCTTGTTTACTCTAGAGCTGAATTTTATCAAATGTAGGTTCTGCAATAACCATTTCCACCAAAGTAGACTCTTTGTAAATACAGAATTTTTTTTTTTAATTTTTTGCTGATATTTAAACCCTAGCTGCTGACTAAAAAGCACAGACTGAAATCACCTGCACTTGGTAAAAATAAGCTTCCACCACTAGCATTTTCCATTTCTGCTCACTGCTCAATTGAACTGCTTATGTGTTCTGGCTTTGCTATAAAGAAATTTTGGGCTCAAATCCCAGGACTGATTCCACAGAAACTAGATTGTTAGTTACAGAATTCTGTAAAAATTTTCCTTTCTTCTACATTTATTTAACCTGAAGGGTTTGAAATCTTGGTTTCCAGGTTTTGCACTAACAAAATTTCACAGAATAACTAAGAGAAGCAGAAAAAGTGACTGAATCAATCAATTTTTTGCCCATATTCTAGACATATTTGTTGGATAGAAAATACATCTATTTGATAAACCAAAGAGGCATATAGCATATTCTACAAATATATTTTGCTAAATGTTCATGCAAAGTAGAAGTGAAAAAAGGCTCAGGGAAATAACTTATGAATGTAGTTTCTCCAAATAGGTCTACAACATCACTGCCATAGAGATTATATAACCACATTTTCTAGAAAGATGAGAATGAAAGGTTATTAAAGTAGCCACATCTTTGTTTTAACTCTAATACTGAAGATATCAGAAGAAGTTCATTAAAATCTTACCAAACTGGTTGTGTATTGGGAAAAGTGTGTTCTTTTTTATTTTAATTTGTGAGTAAGCACTCAGTATTTTTTTTCATTTAGTGATATGTTGGTCTTACTTCATTTTTAGTGCTTATATAGAAATCCAGTTGCTCTGCTGTGCTTGTACTGTTCCATTTTATCCATGAGTGTGCAAGAATTATCTTAATTGCCTGTGAAAGACTGGTTTTGAAGGAGAAAAACCAGGATGAAATAATAAATTTGCCCTGGGGCTGAGTGGGATTAAAATATATGACCTTAGATTTCTGTCCACAAATAATTAGCTGGAAGATTTTTGACAATCCCCTAACCAATCTGGATTTCACGTTCTCAATAAAGTGAGTTTTGGTCCAGATCCAGTGATCTCCAGGGTTCTTTCCATGTTTAACTTTCTGAGTTCTCTGCTGTTACTGTCTTCCTACACCCTACCCCACCCCTCATCACTATGCACTGGGCTGAGAAAAAGTTTTGATGGGGCCACTCAGAGTACATGTTTCATAACATCGAAAATCCAATTGTTCAGTCCTTTCTAACATTATTTTTAAAACTCTATTTTTAAGAGGCGGAAGCCCAAGTACAACTTTTAATGAGTAGAAACTAAATTGTCACACTTTTAAGCAATGCTCCAATTCAGAAACAAGTTTCTCCTCTAAGATTAATTACACTGTCTGACACTATTACCCATTGAAATGTTTTATAATCCCACAATACCAAGAGTTTCAAAAAGTGTCACACACTAGCAATTCCTATTACTGAAAACAAGAATATGACAATGGAATATAATGTTGAGGGGGGAAGCTGCCCTGGGCAGTTTCACCTGGCCCAGCTTGCACTTCTGCAAGGATGGTGAAAGCTAGCACTGACCTTGGTAGTACTACTTAGAACATCTTTCCATTAGGTTAAGTTTTCTTCTAAAATGCTTTGAAACATAGGAAGTAATAAGGAATCCTGTGGTCAACAATCAAATTTGTTCCTAGTGTCACTTTTTCTATTGCCTAACACACACATTTGCATAGCAATTGCCAGAGAAAAATCTCTCTTTTCCCTTCTAATTGGATTGAATTGCTCCTAGATCTGTCTTCTAGTCCTGAAAAGCTGTAATGAGGGGGTGGAACACCTTGAGCTAAAAGGTAGAATTATTTAAAATACAAACTAATTCTAATGCCAAAATAGATGTTTCTCCTCCCTCTCTCACTCTCCCCACCCCCACCCTTTCCTTTCCTCCCTTCCATAGTTTGTGAATTCCCTTGGTTATATTTTTGCTTACAGACATGTAATTATTTCTTTCACTATTATCTGGGGATGTAACTCTGTGCATGTGTGGCATTGAACTGTGCTAAAGTATAATGCAAGTCAGTAGGAGGCTTTACATGAGGAGAGCCTGGCTGTACTTGTTCCTAAGATTTCAACCTATCCCTTGAGCTACACAAACCCTGGGTATGGATAGGAGAAAGGGGCAATCTGCCTTGAGGCAGAGTCTGTTTTTGAAAAATTTAAGAAGGCATTCTTAGGGCTCTTCTTTTGTCTTTGTGTGCGTTTTCAACATTCTTTCCCAATCCTTTCCCTTTCTTCTCCTCCTCTTCCTCTGCCTCTCTTTCTCTCCAGGATGTTTTTATGAAATCCCTTCTGTAAGTTGGGAAAATTATAAGCACATATACATTAGTATAAATGTGTAACACATTGTCTCTCCCAAAAGTATTTCCAATGTTTAAACTAACAAAATAAGTCCCTAATGGTAGAAGTTTTAGATTACTTTTTATCTGTATTTTAAAATTACTCTTGGGAACAGGATGCCTTTCTATTGACTCTTAGCTCACTCTACCTAAGTAGGTAACTCTTTAGGTTTGTTTTGTCTAGAACTATTCTGGAGTAGCAAATGGTGCCTAGAGCCTCTACTTCTAGCCCATTTTGTTCGGTATCTTCTCACAAGATTACCAACTCCGGCGATTCTGGTGGGACCTGGGAAGCCACACTGATCACCCTGATAAGTATGTAGAGAAATTCCATCATTGTGTCTAGCCTATGACTTGGCTTGGAAAGATGTACATGTTATTCTAAGGCAGACTTTAAATGATTTTGAGAAATCTGAGTCACGGCACCAAGATGTTGAGTCAGTAATCTTGTTTGATCCTGGTTCTTGGTGTGCTCTTGGCTGAAGAATGATCAGACTCACCAAAAGCACGGCAAGCATGAAACAAAGTTCATGGAAGAAGGACAAGATCTGTTTTCAGAGCAAGAGCAAAATATAGGTTTACACAGTAAGAGCAAGACACATTTGCCACGGACTGACAAACAGACCCCTTTGTCATAACAAAAGAGCTCTGGTTTTGTTCTGTGGTCCTGTTTCATACTGTCTGAATTGGGCCCTCCTTGTGGTTCAGACATCACCACTGAACCATTCTGATGGACAATTAACATGATAATTAGCCTTAGGTTACTGTAGGTCACTTTCCAAATCCTATTGTTCCTGGGCTGCCTGGGCTTTGGGCTGGGGGAATTCCTTGCATTCTTTTGCAGATTAGCAGGGGTTTCTCCTACCCACGGGGTGGCAGCTGCTTGAGGGCAGGATGAAGGGTGGGACAACACCAAGATAGGGTGCCCACCCTGTCCTTCCCAGATGGGGCACTTGCTGGAGGCAGTGCCAAGGCAAGGCGCCACCTTTGTCCCTATGAGAGAGCCGGAATCCCTCACTATCTACCTAACATTTGCATTATGTTACATGAAATTCATGGTATAAGATTATTCATAATTGCTCAAACAAACAACTTCATGCTGGGTGTTCTATAAATAGTGTCTAAATAGTGTGCTGCATGAAAATCCCATAAAATCTAGAGTATACTGAACCATTGAGGGAAAATCTATGGTAGAACAAGAAAAGTAAACTCTGACTTAGAACGGAGAAGAGGCATTTTTTTCCCATATTTAACAAATATTCATGGATAGCTATAGATAGAATGATGAGTCAATCAGAGAGTCTCTGACCTCAGAAAGTCTTGTATCTAGTATGAGAAAGGAAAATAAAATAAACAGATTACTCAGATAATATGCAAACTGGGTAAGTGGTCTCTAGGCAGATGACAAGGTTCCACGAGAAGATATAAAAGAGTACAGTATAATAAGGCATTTTGAGAGTGAGAGATTGCGTATTCACATAATTTTATTACAATATGTTGTTAAAATTGTACTATTTTATTATGAGTTACTGTTGTTAAATTTTACTGTGCCTAATTTATAAATTAAACTTTATCATAGGTATGTATAAACACAAAAAATCATAGTGTGGGGGTAAGGGGCAACTTCCTCTTTCCCCCTAAAGTTCACTGAAAGATCAACTCACAAGGCAGACTAATAAGAGGAAGAGTTTATTTACCATGCACATGGGAGAATCACAGAGTGATTACCCAATATCCCAATGGGATCCAGATATTTTTATACCTGCCTTTTAGAAGAGAGGGGAAGATAAGGAGTATAGGTAATTCTGTTTAGGGAGCAATAAATAGTTGCTAGGGAGGATGAATGGATACTTGGGAGAGTGAATGAATGTGGTGATACATATTGACTGGTAAATTAACCTGAGAGTCAGGTATTATGTTTTAAACAGTTTGGGCCAGGTCTGGTTGCATTCTTGATTTTCTTTACTGCAATATGGTGAGATAACAGGGAAGGGAAGAAAAGTCCATTGTTCTTTTCATGGGTGTGTATGGTTATGCAGATAGAGGGAAAGTACCAAGGGCTTATTGATCTCTAAGACCTTTAATTCCAAATACTTTTTATACCAAGGAGTCATATTTTGGGGTGAAATTTCCTGAGCTTCTCCAATAGTATATATAGGGTTTGGTAGTAGCCACAGTTTCAGCCATTTGCTGGGGGTCTTGGAACATAGATCCAGTGGAAAAGGGGACTAATGTATTAATGGGACCAGGGTCAAGTGTGGCACTGAGTGGGAGAGATAGGCAACAACCAAACCAGAGAGTCTTTCTAGAATATGGTAAGGGTTTTGATCTTAAAAGAAAGAGTAATTGAAAGAAATGGAAGTGTTTAAACCATCTGAGTATACAAATGATTACACTGACTACATAATGAAGAATAATTAGAGGGTAGAAAAACTAGATATAGCCAGAATGCTTAGAAGCCACAGTATATACAGACAACCATTCACTTGACAATCAATTATAGCTTGGAAATAGGATGGTGCTTGTAAAGGTAAATGAAAAAACTAGAGAGCTATTTAAGAGGTAAGCTATGGCTTGATATGGGTTGAATATGGGGCTGAGGATAAGGAGTAGCGAAGGATGGTGATACTATTTACTGAGACAGGGATCACTGCAGCAGCATTGTTGGGGACTTTACAGTGGACATACTGAATTTCAAATTTTGGTGAAAGTGAATGTGTCAAGTCAGCAGTTCACCATGGAGTTTTAGAGTTCAAAGGAGAAGTTTGACCTAGAGATTGAAAGTTGGAAATTGTTGGCAAATAGGTGGATTGAAGCCCTGCTAAAGAGTAAAGGGAAGAGGAGTGGAAAAAGTGGAAATGCTAAAAAGAGCTAATCCTAAATAAGGATGTATGCAAAATAATGACTTCTATCTGTAAATTAATGGAGGAGAATGTCTTTCAGCAGAAAAAGAGATAGATTCTAAAGGGAGAAAGTGATACATATAGCTATACACTTAGGGAACATTCCAAGGAAATGGGAAGAAAATCACTGTGGACAAAGACCAGAATTTTACATTTTTTATCTCTCTCAAAACAAATAAAACTATATCATCTATAAAGCAGAAGCTCAATAAAGAAAGAAACCAGAAAGGACAAGAAGAGGCTTATTTGACAGGCAATGCTTAAATGGAGGTTGTAGAAGCAACTCTTTATTTAGTCTAAATGTGTATCTTGTGCTCTACTTTAATAAAGGAGCCTTAGAGATGCTTTGAGTAAACTGATTGATACAGCACATTTATTCATCTCTAGTTAACATGACTATTGCTCTTTTAACCATCTGAGAGAACGTCAGGGAACAAATCAGAGGGAAAGCCCAGTTTTTAAAAAAACTATTAATTTTATTATAGATAATATTAATAAAATGAACACATATTTTTTCAAATAGGAAAAGAAACACATCTGCCTCAGTTCATTTCATTTCTAAATTACTTACCATAAAACATCAATAAATTAAATATGCTTAAATAAAATCAAATTACCCCTTTCCTTCAGTTGAAGTTGTTATTTTAATATTCCACTGGAAAGCTTATACTTTAATTCAAGGATTCAATTAGAGCAATAGGTGAGATAAAACCTTTGAGACGAAACCTAATAGACTCTACTTTCCCTGAAAAAATGTTGAAAATAATAATTTTTAAAAAGATAAAAAGTGTTTACTTCTTTTAAATATTCTACTCATCCTTAAAAATTACTTTTTAAAACAGGATACATTTCTTATCTTAATCATGTATATTTTGTGCATATTCTAATTGAAATCCAACATTAATATTATCTGATGCCTACTGAAAAGATTAAATACACACACTTTTGCATAGGTCATCACATATATATACACTAAAATAAGGGACATTGTATATGCCTAAACAGTGTATCATCATCTCTGTCACTCTCTGTTCCCCCATACTGCTGTCTGGACCACTGGCCAAGGCCATTTGGTTGCCATTGACCATATTGCTAGAATGGAATTGGAAAATATTATACAACAAAACTTTAGTGTTTTTATTTGGAACCTTGAGGCCACTAATTTCATGTCCAACTGATACCTAACCTCTCTATTTCTTCCCATGTATTATATTAGTTTTACTTTCCCATTATATCTCAACCTCCTTCTCATGTATATTCTTCATCTCTTCTACTCTCCACAGTACTTGGCACAATGTGTGCTCAGAGTAGGTGTTCAACAAATAATGCACTTTGTGTATGTGTGTCAATGTATGCTTCGGTTAAAGGTTATTATCGTATACTGTATCAGAAAATAAAGACAGCAAAACTTTGATATAGGCATTCAACATCAGATTTAGAAAGTGAGATTTAATGTTGTGAGTTAGAAGCCACTCTCAGGCTTTGAGTAATGATGCCTGATATCAAATTTTCACTTCATGAAAAACATTTTCTTCCAAAGATCATAGATGTAATTTTTTAAAAAAATATTTTCAGGACCAGGCTCAGTGGCTCACGCCTGTAATCCTAGCACTCTGAGAGGCTGAGGTGGGAGGATTGCTTGAGCTCAGGAGTTCTAGACCAGCTTGAGCAATATGGAGAGCCCATCTTTACTCAGGTGAGGCAATGGCAATATATGTAACCTAAACATTTGTACCCCTGTAATATGCTGAAATAAAAATAAATAAAACATTAGCTAGGGGTCAACGGCATGTGCCTATAGTCCTAGCTACTTGGGAGGCTGAAGCAAGAGGATCACTTCAGCCCAGGAGTTTTAAGTTGCAGTGAGCTATCAATATGATGATGCCACTGCACTCTACACAGGGCGACAGAGAGAGATGGTCTTCAAAAAATACATATATATTCTCAAATAATCATGTAAATAAAAAACATTCCCTTTAGTTATTTTCTTGCTCCAAGAATGAATCGTATTTAAAGATCCTAAAAACATCAACAGCCAATCAATAACTTTAAAAAGAGAAGACTACATTCAGCAGCCAAAAGACAGTGGAGCTGTCCATCCTGACTCCCGCACACATCCTCACCCTCTTTATAACATCCCTGGAGATTAAGCAGGCCAAATCTAAGCCCTGCCGGAGCATACCAGCTCAGGAGCTGAGCTCAGTTTCCTCAGCAAAAACATATTATGAAATACAAAGAATAAAAAATGACTAAAAATGAAAAGTAGCTAAAAAAAAAAATCAAAGGCTGAATGGAAAATTCAGATAGAGCTATTTGACACAAAATTTTCTGCTTTGGATTCTTGTTGTTTTTCTTCATTATAGCACTTACAAGAAAGTTTAATAAAGAACAGGAGAAAATATATGCAGCATATGTGTATCTATAAAAAGAAGTTTTCTTTTTATATTATAATAACACCATTTCTTATTTTAAAAAAGGACATATCAGGAAAATAAAATGTTAGGGAATTTGCATAATAAAGAATTTGCCTGATATTTGTCCTTGGTCCTTGGAAGAATATGTAGAAAGGTTTGGAATTTACACTGAAGTTTCACATTTGGGGGCCCTCCAAGACCTCATCGGAAAAGTCTCTTCATTTGTCTGGTCCTGGTTTGTATCCTTTATAATAAAACTGTAATTGTAAGTATAGCACTTTCCTGAGTTCTGTGAGTCATTCTAGTAAATTATAAAGCCAAGGGGATGGTAGGGACCCTTAACCAGTGAGTCAGTTAGTAGTCAGGTAGCCAGTTAGTCAGGTGTGCAGGTGGTCTAGGGATCCCAGATACCTGTAGCCCGTATCTGAAGAAAGAAAAGTCTTGTGGAGGACTATGCTCTCAACCTGTGAAGTCTGTGCTAACTGCAGGTAGTTATTAGCAGAACTGCATTGCAGGGTCGCTAGCTAACTGAGAAAAACATATTAGGAGCTTAATTACTAATTCCCACTCATGAAGATTTTAATTAAGCTTTTTTAAAGCATCCACACACAAGAAAGAATATTTTAGCATTTATTCCATTACCGTTTGCCGTGTCACGTTGTGCTACTCATGTCACTTTATATTTTCATCTTTCCCTACCTCCCTCATGAAAATGGAATAAATAACTCGAACAATCTGAATTATAGTCATTTTGTGATAAGGTATGCTGATAACAGTGATGGGGAGCATGGACCATTTATAATAATAATAAAAAAAGTTGTCAGCCTGACCTAAGCCATAGAAAGGAAACAGTGACTTTCTTTAACTCATAATTATTGATCTTCCCATTCCTCTATTGGTAAAGAATAATCTCTCATTTGCTTAGATAATCCTCTTCCATGCCCCCATGATTATATTTAATTTACTCAGTAAATTCAGCCTTCATTTTAAAGTTAACTAAAGCTTAATTTTGAATAAGTAAGCAAATGTTAGCATTTCTGGATCTGATCTAAGTCATTATCCATGTGCATCATTGCATGTGCTTTGCCTAAAATTGGGGTGTTGGATACAATTTCAAAATTCTCATTTACAGGTGAATTAAAGAATAAAATGCCTTTCTCCATTGAATAGTAATAATCTAACTAAGCAATAATCCAATGATCTAATTTAAACTATAATTTCATTCAGTCTTCTTTGTTAAGTAAACATAACTAATTTTCATTTAATTCAATTTAACAATAATAATTAATATATACATCATGCAAAATCTCCTGATAAATTTTTGTTTTTCCTAATATAATTCTTATCAATTATTTTTCTTTCAACAAATCTTTAATTTATGATCTTTCAAACTCTTTCTCACTATGTGTGTGCATATGCCCGTTCCAATTCCCCAAACCATAAACCTGCTATATCTCTTGAATATACTTGGGAAAGGGGAGTTCAAAACAGATCTTCTAAGTTATTAAGGTGGCAAAATCTCTCACGATTAATACCAGGCCCCTGTAGCAAGTCTTAAAAAATAATAAAATAGCTGTCTTTTTTAATACCTTAAAGCCTGGGTTTTGGGTTTTGAAATTCAACAAATCAGTAGTTCTGGATTTGACAGAACACCGTCACTTAACAAGGATTCCCGATGACTAATTTGTGCTTTACTGGTATTACCTAGGCTCTGCTGTTTCTCAGGAAAATGGCCTTTAAAGGGTTGGTAATGACTTTCTAAAAATTCTCCTCGAATCCTCCAAATATTTCAGAAATTGTACATTCTTTACTAAATTACTCTGACTCTGGCTCTGGTGTGCTAACTTCCCTCTTTTCCATCTCAATGGCAAATAACTATGAGTTTGTCTTGAAATTATTAGTATATGGGCACATACAAATATGAAAATTATGGAAAAAAATCAGGTATGTGAATAAAGAGGTAAGTTGTGTGATATATTTAAGATCAGGGAGTATCAATATAGAAATGGGCCAGGTTTGGAAAATTTGATGAAGAAAAAATTTAAGAAATTATCAGTTACTGGAAAGCCATGATGGCAGATATCACATCAATATCAGAATATTTTTTTCCTTTAAGCTTCAATTTAAACATCATTTGGATCAGTTACCAAGAGCATGGAATAAGCAAATGTATATAAGAAATTAAAATGATATCTTGACATTTCTCTTTTATATATGCTGAAAATATTATTAGCCAACTGCCATAAAATAAATGCAATTTGCCACTTATAGGAGATGAGAGCCCTATGTGACTTTGACTCTGAAGGTCTTAGGAGTGAACTGTCATTCAAAGTTTTGAAAATTTTTAATTAAATAAAATGAATACCAGACATCTCAAAACACGATGACAGTGTGCACATCATAGTTGCATCAAAAGTTGTATTTTTACTTCTATATAAACCATTGTATATCTATAATATGAAAGTCCATAATATTGAGAAATATAAGCAATTTGAACTTAATTGAAGGCCATTCTGATTTAGGAAAATATTGAGATTATAAACTACTATCTTAAAGCTAGATAGTTAGAATAAAGATTGGGGAGGGGAGGTGTCTCTTCTAGGTCCCCAGAAGTCTGTTCTAATAAACTACCAACACAAAGTTAAGGAGGAGTCCCAAAACCAGCTTCACTCCTTATACCAAGTACAAGGTCAAGGTCCTTAAGACCACCTTCAGGTTTGATAATTTTCTAGAAGGACTCACAGAAATCACTGAAAGTTATTATACTCATAATTCTCGTCTATTACAGTCAAACAATACAGGTTAAAATCAACAAAGAGAAAAGAAGCATAAGACAGAGTCCAGAAAAATTTGATATTCAGAGCTTCCTTCAAGTTGTCCTCTTCCAGTGGAGTCATAGACAACACTAACTTTTCTCAGCAATGACAAATGACAATAGAGTATTGCCAACCAGGGATGAATCACCTGATGCTTGGGTCTGGAGTTTATTGGGGCTCCAGCAAAAAAAAACATGGTTAACTGTCCACATAGCTGGCCTTTAATTTCCTGGTCAAGTTGACACCATGTGGTCCAAAGCCCCTACCATAAATCATATCCTAGACCCTTTGGGGTAGTCCAAAGGACGCCAGGTAAACAGACACTCTTGTCCACCAGGAAGAACTTAGAGATCACCTCTTAGGAGCTGAGGGCAAAAGCCAGACCTTTCTTTGGATAGGGTTTCTTCTTTACTACATAGTCAGGAATATTTTTTTTCTGATCCCACTATAAATCTTGGCTTTAAAGTTTGACTGGAAATTTTTTTGTTTACTTTTTAAAATGCATCCTTAAATTACACATATATATTTGAAATAAAGAACTTATCAAAACATCATCCATATTCCTATTTTCACATACTCTGTATTAGTTAACACCTATATCGATTAAGTTTTGCTATGTTTTAAAATAGATTAGCATATTTACAATTCCAAAGACACCATCAAATAGCATATCTGTGTGCTATGGAGATAATATAACAAGTGAGTAGTAAAGAAAAATAAGCTATAGTTTTATGTTTTTTCACCACAAAAGGATACATTGTGGAGAATGTATAGCACTAAATTGCATAAAAGACACTGATGGTTCTTAATGGGATATGTGTATATAATATAATCTACATTTACCATCATGGCATTAGTCCAAAACAATGACATATTTTGCTCATATACACACAAATTTGATGTTTCAATATGCACTAATTCCTTTTATAAATATTTCATTTCTAGAGAAGAATGCTATATATAAGAGTTCTTACTACTGTTGTCATTTGAAGCTACGACAACTGGCCCTAAAGAATTATAGTGTGTGTGTATATATATGTATACTAATAGACAATTTATTAAAGTAACTAGCATAAAATGAAGTAAAAGCAACTCCAATCAAAAGACATCAAGGACTAGAGACCTTAATTCACCAATTCCTTTGGCAGAATAACTAGACAGGAAGTATCATTATCATTGCAACACTGTGTTCTTCATACATATTTTATGAACTAAGTTTTTCACATACTTTAGGGGTTAGCAGTGCATTACATTTTTGTCTGCTGCTTGATTTAACAGAATGAAATGCCCTAAAGGCATTTATTAAAACCAGAGGAAGAAAAAAATGTGATTACTGTTAACCCTTGCCTGCAACTTATAAAGGATTTCATAAAACAAGTATCAAAGTGCACTCCAATCATAAAGTGAAATATGAGCTGTTATGTCACTTAACAGTCACTGTTATTTAGCATTTAAACACCAACATTAAATAGGTCTATGTCAGCTGAAACTATGATGTCTATGTTCCAATTTTCAACTTTCAGAGTCCAAATACATTAATATATTATAATTACCAAGCCTCATAAAGGTTTATCTTTTAGCAAATACTGAGGGTTTTGTTTTACCTTTAAACTAAATGTATGTAGCATTAGCTATGTGTAAAGTGCAATAGAATGCTAGCTCCCCAAATATCACCAACATAACCTCTGTCAATAGGACAATTCTGAATTTTCTGGTCACTATGATAAAAAAGAACACTGGCTTGACAAAGATTTCTTAGTGCCTCAGAGGGAAAAAGCCAGGGTCAGAATTTATTGAGAATCTGGAATTTGGTTTAAGCTGCAACTTTCAATGTGAAGGAATTGATTAGGATCCTATAAAGACCACAATATCACAGTTTAGAACTGCTGAAAACAGCAGAGTGAGAATTTTGAGAACAATGAGAATTTTAGGGCTTAAACTGCAGGATGCTTCCTATTGAAGAACTAATAGGTCTTTCTGGGAGTTTCCTTTATCAAAAATGTCCTGGAATAGCAATGTTATATGACTGAAGGCAATAAAATAGTAAAGTTATGTTAAGTAGACAGTAAGCTGCCTTGGGGTGTATAGTTTTGGCTGTCAGTATCCTAGTAGTTGTTGAGGAAAGTAAAAAATATAATGCACTACAAAGTCCATGTCTTCAAAGAAGTGTCTCTAAAATGGAATTATAGCAAAAAATAATATAGCTGGATATAACCAACTTAAACAGGCTGATATAACAAAGTACCATATATTGGTGGCTTATAAATAACAGAAATTTACTTCTTACAGTTTTGGAGGCATACCAACATGGTCAAGTTCTGGTGCAGGCCCTCTTCCTAGTTCACAATTGGCCACCTTTATATTGTATCTGCACATGGCAGAAAGCAGAGAGGGAGAAAAGTAAGCTCTCCTGTGTCTATTTATACAAGCACTAATCCCATTATGAGGGCTTACCCTCATGACTAATTACCTCCCAATGTCCCACCTCCCAATACCATCACATTGGGGGTTAGGATTTTATCATATGAATTTTGAGGGTGCACATTCATTGCATAGAAAAAGGGAAAGGAAAAAAGAGAGGGAGAGAGGCAGAGACAGAGAAGAAGGAAGGAGATTACAGAGAGAGAGGCAAGAGGCTCACATTTCAGAAGTTATTAAAAAGCCACCGCTATGATAGACATAGCATGGGGAGAAATGTCTAATTAGAATTTTAGGCAGTTTTGCTAAGTGATATATAGTGTTTTTCACCTCCATATTAACCCTGGTCACATACAATCGATATATCATATGCCAAGATAGGTCTTAAAGAAAGAACAATTTTCATGCAACAAATGGGCTAGAAAAATCCCAATCAAATATTATTGAACTGTTCAGGAATGTGAGGTCACTTTTAAAACAAAACTCAAGCTCTCCAAGTCTCGGGCAAAGAAGAGCTTCTGCAAAGGCAGTTCTAGATGATAAAGTTGGGAGGGAAGGGAGAGTATACACCACGTTAACTGAAAAGGGCAATGAAGTTTATAATTTGGAAAATGAAAGCTTTATTTCTCACAAAGGGTTTATAGTCTACAGTGGCCATTCCAGCAGGCTGGGAAACAGGGCTCCCAGCAACAAGCTAGGACCCTGTGCTTCAAGGGAAGGACAATGGAAACAGGATTTTATGCTGAGAGGGGTGGCTAAATATACATATTTAACAAGCAATAGGAGGAGCCATGAATATTTATGAAAAGAGAAAACATGCACATGGGCAGCTGTGTTTTAACCTCCTATCTCATTATGGCTGCGAACTCAGTTTTAAGGTTTCTCTCGGGTCCCCTTGGCCAAGAGGAGTCCATTCAGTCAGTGGGGGGCTTAGGATTTTATTTTTAGTTCACAACTGTGTGCCAAACACTTAATGTTTTTGTTCCATTTTATTGTTATCATAGTACTGTGAAGTGAGTATCAATATCCCTTCATTATATAAGAAGAAATTGGACTCCTTAGTCACTTAGCCACTATGTCACACAGCACCAACTTTTTTCAAGTAGGTTAACTTCTCACAGAGACTAAACCTTGTAATAGGACAGAGACAGGGGAATGGCAGTCATGCTCCCTCTGAGTCTTTAATTCACTGCCCTCAACTTATGAGAACTTGTCAACTACTTGAGTATATAGGTCTTTGGAAGTAAGTTTTTGTTTGGAGGGGAGAAAGCACTTCTAGTATCTGTCTCCAAGTTTCTTCCCTGTACTCCCCTCCCTGACGTGAGCTGTTATACTCTGAGATAATAGAATAAACTGCAAGGTAATGTTCATCCACAGCAGTGATAACACATCAAAGTGAAGAAGAAAACCTCAATGAGGAAGAAAATATAGAAGTCACAGTGAACCACAGTTTGAAAAAATACTGTGCTGATAAGGAGTTCTAGAAAATGAAAAACCCCACTAGTGATGACAAATCAAAGGGTATTAGGATGAGGTTGAAAAAACACTCAATTTCCATAATGAAATGCAGCCGTGGGTAAAATTGACAGAATTATATATATTAGTGGGACTTGTAATATATTCACTATGATAAAAAAGTAAAGGTCACACTTTATTAAATTTAGGCATAACCCAATTCGTCATCTCTGTAAATAACATAAGTAAATACACAAATTAAATGCATGGCATTTGCTTTTTATAAAGAATGCATGCTAGAATGATCACTAATGTCTTAAAAAGTTGCCTATATAGCATTGCTCTCTGGAGATACCATGTGGAAAGAGCTTCATTCAATTTAAGGAAATAAGGGGAAGGAGGAAAACACTATTGCTGAAGCATAGGAAATAAAAGAAAAAAGACATAATTGCAGAGGATGTAGGTAGGGATCATATTATGCAGGACCTTGTGGGCCATTGTAAAGATTTTTGCACATCATAGTAGGAGCAACAGAAAGACATTGAGTTTTAATCAAAAGAGTAACAACATTAGGCGTGTATTTTGAAAGATCTTTCTGGCAGCTTGTATCAAAAAGGAATCAGAAAAACATAAAAGTGACAACTACAGAGTACCAGAGAAAGGTGACATCACCTTGAACCAGAGATGTGCCAGTGGAAATGGAGAAAAAATCAGATCTGAAAAACTTAAGTAAAAGGTAGAATTCAGTAGATTTAGTGGTGTCATGTATATGCAGATGAAAGAAGTGCTAAGAATGGATTTCAAGCTTTTGGCATGAGCAAGGGGAAAGATGGTGTTACAATATGCTTAGTAAGAAAATACTGAGAGAAGGGCATTAGTTTAATTACAAGGATGCTGAGTTTGAGGTACTTGAAAGTCATCCAAATACAGATGTAGTGTAGGTAGATAAATATGATCATATATTCAGAGGGGAGGTTAAAGCGAAAGATAGGAACTTGGAAACTGTCATTCTATAGACAGAAATTGAACTCATGGAAATTGATGAGAGAACCCAAAGAGACAAAATAGAATGGAAAGAAAAGAGGACTAACAAAAAGGCTGGAGAAATTCAACATCTAGACTTAGGGTGGAGAAGATTTAAGCCAAGGTGATTATGAAGAAGGATCCAGAGACATAATAGGAAAACAGAAATCACAGTCACAGGAACTTTTTTGTGACATATACTAGGCATTTTTCACATGTTGTTTACATTCTTTACATCAGCTAATCAAGATTCAATAAAATATAAATGAATATACTCATGACTCAATTCACACTGGATAGAAATTAAGCCTAAGGAACTTCTAATAAGGTAGATTCACCTTTAAGGCAGTCCACACTACCTAAAGTAGTCCCTAAGCCTGGATGACAGCATAACACAGGAAAGTTTGACTGGCAGCCAATATCAGTGATTAGTATCATTATAGAAATATGGAACCAGTTTCCTATCACTAAAAAGATGAATTTTAATAGATCAACAACATGATGTAGACTTATCTGTTTATTAAATATATTAAAAGAGAATACTTCAGGAAAATACATCTTCACTATTTTTTTTCCTTTTAACACCATAGCTTTCAAAGCTAAGAATAATTTGTTTTTAAAGAAAATTAAATTTGTGGCATTTAAGCATTTCAATTATTTTTCACTGGTAATTTTGATAAATATCAAAATCTTACTTTGAGGATGAGTATAGTGAAATCCATGAAAAAATGATAATGCAAAGAAAACAGCAAAATGCTACTAGAGCTAGGTGCTGCAGAATCTGAGAGAACAGAATGCTGTCTTTATATAATTAAAGGAGAGAAATCTTTACTTGAGGGCTTAGGATTGAATGACAAATAATAATGAGTTTTTATTCCAGCTTCTTATCTGTAAATCGGAAGTAATACCACCTACAAGAGAGGGCTTGGAGAGTCAAAATAAATAATATTGGTGAAATTGCATAGTTCATACCAGGCTTATAGAAAGCATTGAATAAATAAATATTCATTCCTCAAAAAGTGAAATTCAAATATTTTTTTAAAAAGGTGATTGCATTGTCAAATAAAGAAAATAGTGAATGAAGAGTATCTAACCTTTTAAAATTCAATCAGGCTTCATTAGAGATCTTTGGGGAGACAATCTACTACAGAGGGCAAGAGTCTTAACACTGGCATCAGACTGCCAGGGTTCAAATCCCAGCTCTACCATTTGCCAGTGTGGGGCCTGACAAAGTATTAATAGATCAGCTATTCCCTGCCTCAGCTTTCTTGATCATAAAATGGTAATAACAACATTATCTACTACTCCGCAGTCCCTAAACCCCAGGCCAAGGCCCTTTATGAGCCGTGCATCACCACCTAAGCTCCATGCCACACTCCCATCCCCCACAACACCCCAATCCCCATCCCCAATCTGTAGAAAAAGTTTCTCCCATAACACCAGCCCCTGGTGCCAAAATAGTTGGGGACTGCTGATTCTTGGGATCTTGTGAGGATTAAATGAGTTAACATATATAACATAAATATATGTGAAGTTAATAGATATAAAGCACTAAAAACAGCCCTACCCAGGGTAAGCTCACAAAAAGTATGACCTTTTATGATCTACATGTCTGAGCCAACAATTCTGTGACAGGATATAAGATATTTCTCCCTTGGTCTTGCTGGTGTAGGAGAGAAAGAATAACAAATGTTCTCCTTTACCTTTCTCTTAAAAGCATAGCTGAGCCTTGTGTTCAAGGTCTAAGCTCCTTATTATCAATCCTTTTGATGGAAATTTTTAGTTGCCTTAAGATTCATAGCTACAATTAAAGAAAAACTTGCTGAGTTCTATAATAATAAGGTTAGGCACATAAAGAAATTAAACTAGACATCCCTAGAAAGAGATTGGGAAGTGTCTAGTGCTTGGATAGCTAGAAGGGTAGGAGTGACTCAAGTAGTGACTGGGCTTCCTGAAGATATGGGGAAAAGAGGCAGATTCTACAAAAGCTATGAATTTGTCTTCAATGCATGCAGCAGCCCAGATGGAGAGAGTTGCTGGATAGAGGTTGAACATCATGGGTCAGGTCAATCAGCAGTTGTTTTCTGAGCAAGTTTGTATGTCCCAACTCCCCAAATCTGCTACATGTCTAAGGCCATATATGAACATATATCAATGCCCCACAAATTTCAGAAGGCTGATGTTCAGCTCTGGCAATGGTGATAAAATAATATGAATAAGTAATGTGGCTATTGCCATTTTAGGGCACATAAGCTCTGAGATGATCTTACAAGGCAACTGAGACATATAAAGTGCCAATACTAAGTAATTTAGAAGGTCCTAACAACACTGCTGTGTGGAGACTTAGAACCAGCTTTAATTCTATTTAGACAAAAAAACCCTTAAGTTACCTTTATAATATCTGAATTTTGAGGGGTAAATTTAAACAAATAAAACTCTGTCATGAATGTGGAATATGATTTTGCATTGATCTAGTTAAGGTTGTTCTAACATTGTTCTAAACTAACTGGACATTGACTGTTTTACAATCCTTTTAGAAGTTGCACCTAAGGATGTATTGAGTTTGATTAAAATGGTGCAATGTCACACACTTTCTGATAGAGAATTTCTTTTTTTTACCTAAGTATATGACATACAAAGTAAGAGAAGAGACATATATTTTAGTAATTAGTTATATGTTATAAACTGAATTTGGTATAAAAAGCACTTTAGCAAGGAAGAAGGCTGTAATACATAATCCAATGCCTGTACTGAGCCTAGGGACCTTTAAAAAAATAAACAGATAAATGCACAAATAATGTGTCTCCAGGGAAGAATGTGCTGTGATGCATGAACATGAGCATCTGGTTCCTATGTCTGGCTTTCTTCTGTAGTAGTAGATAGAAAGGAATCCATCAGATCTACTCTGATAATAGCACCAGTTATTAAACATATCCAAATCATGGCCCTAGCATGATACTATGCTTGCCTGTCAGTTTTTAATTACATTTTGCTTCCCAGCAAAATTGGTTTATAGGTAGTAAATATGCCAGCTCATAAATTTAGTTATATTTATGATAATAGATTAACAAATTGGACAATTACAGTATGTGTGTGTGTGTGCTTTATGATGAAACCAGAAATAGTAAAAATATCAATGAAGGCATAAAAGCACAAAAGCAGGAGTTAGGATCCCCCCCCAAAAAAGTGACTATTTCAATAATCTTAACAAATACTTTTTCTCTTATACTCAAATCCTTAGTTCTCATAATTTATTCATTTATCAGTAGTATGCAACATTTCAAAGTTAGGAATAACATACAGAAGCATGTTCTGATACACTGTATCCATTTGCAAAAGAAACCCAGTTAAAATTTCAGATAGAAATTGTTTATTGAGGGAAATTTGGAATTCTGCAATAAAAATTAAATCTCTACTTACATGAGCTTCCATTGACAATGTCAAAATATGTTCAAGAACACAAGATGTCTAGTCAAGATAGAGAACTTTAAGTCACTGCAGGAATGTATATGCATGTGACTTCTAAAACAGCAAAACGCTGGTGGGAAGTTTAAGAAAGACTGTTCTAATTCAATTCCCTGTAATCTTCTAAGGATGGCTGCACTTTGCTACTTATGTAGGAGAGTTATGCTTCAAACCTAACTGTGAATGATGCTTCAAAGTTAGAGTAGACAGCTAAACCCAGGCATTTATTTTAATAAGCATGCATGGTTAATATTTGTAAAATGAATGTAGTGATGTACAACAGCTAGAAAACTTTCTATTTAGATGGAATATTTTACCAATTTCTTTACATAATTATTTTAAAAGAATCCCATAAGTTTATTAGACTGAACACTGACCTCATGCACAGTCTCAAAAATTTGTGCTATTTTTATCCTGTGTTTCATCCTTAGTATTACAATAATGCTGATATTTTATGCTAATTCTTGCTAAATTTCAATTAGATAATCCGAGTCATATTTGAAAGGTTAGAATAATACCTTCTGGAAATCTTCAAATTGTTATAATCATCGAGACTGTTTACTCTATTTTTGCACATTATATTCTCACATCTTCACTTTTAGAAGAATATGAAAAAGTGTTTGCCACTAATCCCTCCACTAATGACACTACTATAAATAACATACATTTTTTTACTTGTTTTGAATCAAGAATTAAGTGGTTGGCCCCAGAATCCCACATAAAATACTCTTTTGTCCTTTAAAGAGTTTAAAAAAGACAAAATCCAACATCTTTCCCTGACCAAGGAAAAAACAGTAAATGTTTTTGTTCTCACACTACTAACTCTTTATATTACTTCATTTATACCACAAATTGGTTCAAATGCATGGATCTATCAAGCTAAAACATAAAGCTGTAAGTTTTCTAATGCACCTCAAACTTCAGGAGATTCAATGGCAACCTGTATTTGAAGAATTTTCCATAGAATCAGAGTTTTCATGTATCTGTACCTTATCTTCTTGCCATTTATATTAATGCAGTTAGTTTTAGTATAAATGGCAGAGTGGTCTGGTTTCTGGGTCAAGATGGTGTATTTGGAAACTCCCTCTTTCTGCATAAACCCGGAAATAATAAATATATATAACATATAATAAAATATATAATATTTAATATTATATTAAAATATATATTTTATTAATATATAATAAAATATATTTAAATACTTTTAAATATCTAGCTGTGCTTGAACAGAAAAAAGGAGAAAATCTCTATAGTTTAAAAAGAGTAATTATCTTCCCTTTTAAGAGAGAAAGAGAGAGACAAGGAGACAGAGAATGGGATGGGGAGAAAAGAAGGGGAGAAAGGAACAGAGAGGGAGTGAAAAATTCACTGAAAAATTGAGAGAGGAAAAGAGAAAGAGAAGAAAGGAGAGCAAAATGAAAGACTACATGACACAGAAATTGCCCCAATCTAGGACACTCAAAGGAAAAATCTTCTCTGGAAATTAAGCTCATAAAATATAATAATAAAGTTTATGAGAAACACCTGCACTATGAAAGTTGGTACTCAAAATCTCCAAATAAGAGGTTTTTCCATCTAAGAAAATAGGTATAAAAGAAAATCTGCAAAGACTTTTAAAGTACATATCTTCAAAAATCCTCTTAGATACAGGTGTAATATCAATAAAATAAAATGAGAAATTATAAGATAGGAGTAATTATTAAATAAGTAGAATCAAATATTAATAAAAATGCTGAGTTAGAGAACTTAGAAATTAAAAAAATTAGTTACTGATATTTTTTAAAAAAACAATAGATAAGGTAAATAGAATTGACAAAACTAAAAAGTAAACTAATGAATATGAAAATAAAACTGATAAAATCTTTAAAGAAATCTTTAAATAAATATAAATCTTTAAATAAAGATAAAATCTTTAAAGACAAGAATGATAAAGAGATTGAGGATGAAAAGATCAGGATCCTATTTTAGCAGTATCTAATTTATTTCTTTTAAGGAAGAGACTTTAAGGCTAATAGGGTAAGTATCAGCATATTTTTAAATTTTAGTAGTATACTCATGGGTATTATTTTGTTTGATTTTCTATTTGCTTGAATATTTATCAACTACAATCACATATTTATTTTTATTTTAAAAAATGCACTAAAAACTATTGCAACAGCTGATCTTCATTGCTACATGGTTAGTTAGGGACCCCCAAATATCACTCTCTGTGCATCTCTTCTTTGAGAAGATTTAGTTTCTCCAAACCTCCAATCTCCTGCCTGGGGAATTTATCTGGCTGCCAGTATATTTAAAGCCAAACACCTGTTTTCAGCACAGTACCTCCACCTCTCCCTCCAATGTGTCTGGTATCTTCCAGTCCAGAGCAATTGCTCCAAAACAGTAAACAAGCCAGTTCTTTTGAGGGCTAGGCCAGGCTAATTACTTTATGGAATACAATAGATACCGGGGGATGCTAAGTATCTTTTCAGGCCTTCCCCTTCTCATTGTCATGGCATCCTTTACTTCATTCTTTCCATAGACATGTTTCCTTGAATTTCTGAGTTGTTCCAGGGTTTGACAGTTGAATCAACTTGCATTTGTTAGTACCTCTCTGTATATTTTTAGGTTTCAGCCTTTTTCACTGTGTCACTTCCCACCCAACATTCCACTTCCCATCTTCAAAAAATGTGTTCAGATCCTGCCAACACTCACCCACTTTGACCTGCCCCCTGCCATTCCCTTTGCTCTTGTAGACATGTAGTATAAAAAATATATTACTGTTACTTTAGATGGATTTGCAAGGGAGCAGAGAGAAATATGTCTTCATCATTTTTAACTAAAATTCAATTACTTTTTTCATGAAATAATATGTATCCGTCATTTGTAAAAGACTTTCCATATAGTACTAGTAGATGTAAAATTAAGGGAGTGTTTTGAAATAAGTCTAATTATACGGTATTATGGCTCCCAGAAAACTTTGAAGCCCTTGGCTAAGACTTCTAGACAAACAATGCTTCAAAGTCATGCATTTTAACCTGTTTTAAAGTAAAATAAGTAATTTGCCCCAGCAGGTAAATAGTTAACTCTTTTAAGTATTTTAAGAAGTTCTGTTTAAATTCATTTCTTTCCCATCATCTGATTTTCTTACAGGCACTAAATTGGCCATTTTAGCAGGGATATCATGGTGTCCTTTCAACCACTGTAATAGGAGTTTCAAACTTGTAGCCTACAGACCTAATCAGTATTTTGCCTGGCTCGTATGTTTAAAATAAAATTGAACATGTGTTTAGGTGAGGTGTGACCTGTCGTGTTTGCAAGAGATCCCATACTCCTGATTGCCTCAACCCCCTCCTTGATTTACATATTTATGTTACCTTCCTGGACCCTATCAGTAACTTGAGTTCATAACCCCTGTATGGTATTCTCAGCAAACTGAACCAAGCCTTTCAAATGAACTCAGTCCTCAAAAATGATAGAAAAATTGCTAGGCATCTACATTACAAAGAAATCTGAAATGATACCTTCCTTTTACAGACTCTAACAAAATATAAAAGAAAAACATGTGTTCAGCAAGTCACACAAAAAAAATGGCTTTTTATGAGTACTCTGAACATTTTCAGAGGAACACAGATTCCCTTTGTTCTTAATCCAGATTGGTTGATGAATCAGTTTTAAATATTGAGTTATAAGGAAAATGCTCTATTTTGTTTGGGTAGAAGCTTGAACGTTTCAGTTAAAAACTGACGCTTTCACTTTGAAATGTGTATCATCTCAACATGCAGGAGCTGTGGGGCCAGTGCTCTGAGGAAAAACCTGGGAAACAGAGCAAAGCCGGGCGAACACTGCCTCTCGAGTTTTACAAGTTCTTAATGGTTTGAATCACTGGTAGGTGTTTTTAATACCTGCTGTCAGTTTGGAAATGTTTCTCACTTGGCAACTGGATAAGGGCAATAAACTTGTCAAGAAGGCAACTAACTATTCAATCTATTATTAAAAACTTAAAATCCAAAGAAATGGAAAATCTGTTTAGGTCTGTAGCTTCTTCCCACTAACACTTTTCAGCCATAATATCTTTTAAAGCACTTCCCGAAGTTTATTCCTTATTAAGAGAATTATCAGATAATAAATTACGTGATAATAATCTGGTGCTCTTTCTAAACAACAAAAAGGAGCAATAAATATGAAAATATATTTAAATTATGTGCTTTTAATAACTGTTGGTAGTCACATATTATTTTAATTAAGGAAAAGCTTAGCAGAAATCCTTTATAATAAGTAGCTGTGACTACCTCTTTCTTTCCAGAAAAAATGCAAAGATAAATTTAAATTTTTGTTTCAAGAAAGAATAAGTTCATTGAACACAAAATTTACATTTCTAGACTCAGGTTTTATTTTGTTGCTCCTGAAATAAACTTATAAATCTTCTTTCACATGCTAAAATGTTTTTTTTTAAATAATTGATATCCATCCAATAACAAAAGAGTGCCTGGTAATGTTTGAAGAATTGTAATTTAATAAGACTTCTGCATTATTATGCAGGCATAGAGCTAAGATTTTTGAAGGACGTTAACTCACCAGAACTAAGGATTCTGTGAATATTAAATAAGACCTAGGGCTCCAAAATCACTAACAAAAAACTTGAAATCTCTGGATTTGGAAAGAGCTTTGACCTGATAAATGTTATCAAACTCATTTAATTGTCATGTGGGACTATTTAAATGTGAACAAACGGCATATTTATTTTGACCAATAATTCATCAGTTTTTACTTAGTTATAACAGGTTTATTGAGGGGTCACAATTCAATAGACTATAAACACAAAATGATTTCATGGTTTCTGATATCTGCTCTAGGAGTTACACACTAGTAGCCTATAGACCTAAGCAGCATTTTGTGTTGCCTGAAGTTTTTAAAATAAAATTGAATTTGAATATTGGTGAGGTATACACTGCCTTATTCCCCACAGGCACCATACTTCCTGTGTAGGCAGAATTCTAAGATGGGCCCCAAGATTCTCATCCACTGGGGCATACCCCTGTATATCACCTTCCTCTTGAGTGTGGCCAGGACTTGTGAATATGGTAATTGTCACTCCATTATTAAGTTGGATAGATTACAAAAGTGAAGGAAATTTTGCAGATGCAATTAAGTTTCCTTATCAGTTGACTTTGAATTATTCTAGGTGGGGCTGACCTAATCAGCTGTGCTCCTTAAAAGAGAGTCTTGGCCTTTCCTGAAGCAGCAGAGATACTTTCCTGCTGGTCTTGAAGAGGTAAACAGTCATGATGTGAACTGCCTATGAGGAGAGGAAGCCTCTAAGAGCTCAGGACCTGAGTTCTAGAACTATAAGGAACCGCATTATGCCAACAACTAACCAAGCTCAGAATGAGACCCTGAGCTCCAGGTGACAGTATAGCCTGGCTGACACCCTGATGACAGCCTTGTGAGACCCTAAGCAGAGGGCCTAGCTAAGTCACACTTGGACTTCTAGCCCCCAAAAACTGTGAGATCACAAGCATATGCCATTTTATGCTGCCAAATGTGTGATAATTTGTAACTCAGCAATAGAAAACTAATATACTTCTTAATTGCTTCAACACCCAGGTTGGTCCATACATATCCCCTTTTCCATCCCTTTAAATGCTAAAGAGGTTCTATAATGTTCTGATCAGTTCAGTTACTGAAACTTAGTCCTGTTCAGTTTATAATTTAACTTCATATCCATGTAAAGATCTTTCCTCTCACCCAGTACAAGTTACAGCTATGACGTTGTCTACTTGGAGTGGTGTTGGTAGATTTCTGCCTTTCCCTCTTTTTTTAGGGTCTAAGTTCCTGCTGTGTTGAGTGCTGTAAGTGGAAGCAGGGAACCCAGGGATATTATTACATGTGTGAACATGGTGGAAGGTTTGATCAATTTCACCTGATTCTCAAAAAGGTTTCATCAATTTCACCTGGTTTGTTCAGTCTGAAAAACTTTGTTCATGCTGTTCAGCTCCACCCTGGTCCCATCCATTGCTAAGGATTCTCCAGAAAGGGGCAGCTGGACTTCCCTTGGTCTCCTGCTGGTGGACTATACTCCAAATGCCTTCTCCAGAGGGAGTGGATCATTCCTGGTCACTGTGTCTGTCTGTGAAGCCCCAAAGATCCTGTCCTTCCTTTATCCTCCCCAGTCCCTTACCTGGGAGCCTTAGGTAGTTAGATATTCTCTTCCGTGGATTCTAAGGATTGTGGAGAACTGGAAGGAACAAGGTTACCCCTGACTCCTAATGCTACAGTTCCTTCAAGCCCTGCTAGAAAGTCTCTTTCATTCTCCTGCCTTCTGAAATATAATATATAGGGAGGAACAAGTCTGTATGTCCACAAATGTCCTTCAATTTTAGGAGCTCCATATCAGGCTCTCAAATAAAAAAAAAAAAAAAAAAAAAAGAACAACAACAAAAAACTGGAAGCAATATCAGATCAGGTTTATCTACATATCTTTCATCTCAAAACTTTTTTAGCTAGAAAAAGAAAAGAGAGTTTTCTTTCTTGTAAGTTCCCTATATGCTCTCCAATCTTTACCAGTATTTTGTGAACCCCTATCCATTCTACCATACAAGACACCTCCCTTGCCTTCAAGAAAGAAACAACCTCTCATTTGGACAGCTCCACTCACCTCAAAGCTGACTTCTCTTTGCTCTACCATCTTCCCATCTCCTCTTTACATGGACTGGGGGAATATTTGTTTAGGAGGCAGCCAGTGGGTGTTCATGTTAGTAATAGCATTGGTTTAAGGCACATAAAAAGGCCTTTGGTTTTGGGTATGGATTCAAATACTGTGTATCATTGATACTTTCCTTTAGAATTCAGAGTACAAAAGACATTTTTCTCAAATGTGAGCTTTAGCTAAATTTCCTGGACTGTAGGAAGAACCTTACAAAACATTGCATAATTAATTTTTTCAAAACAGTAAAAACCAGCTATTTGAGAAGAGAAAATTGTAAAGCTTTAAAGGCCAACATACTCTTCTTCTCCCCCTCCCCAAATAAAATGTGCTTATTCACTGTTGATAAAGCAAGCTGTCAAAAATTTCCATCTGCTTCTCCCTCCTCCTGATATTATGAAATATAAAATAAATAGAAAGAAACCCAGGCTCTAAGTTTGATTTTTAACACAGTAGATTCTCAACCAACAACAGCATGAACTGGACACAGAACCATTCACAAAAATGAAAGCTTACTTCCAGTAACCGTGGACATACCAGCTTATTACTGTCATGGCTCAGCCCACCTTGTGTCTGGATCACACCCAGAAAAGTCTCAGGTACTGAGAGCATCTCTCCCAGTTACAAATAAAACAAACATCAAAGCTGAAAATGTGCACATCCATTCAGCAAAGCACATATTTTCAGTGTCAAGTATTTTTTTAAAAAAATAATAAACTTAATTTTTAGAGCAATTTTAGGTTCATAGCAAAATTTACCAGTAAGTACAGAGATTTCCCATATTCCCCCTACCATCACACATACATACTCTCCCCCCTCATCAATATCCCTCATCAGAATGCTTCATTTGCTACAATTAATGCACATACATTGACATCATTATCATCCAAAGTCCATAGTTTAAATTAGGATTCACTCTTGGTGTTGTATACTCCATGGGCTTTGACAAGTGTACGGTGCCATGTATTCACCATTGTACTATGGTGCAGAATAGTTTCATTGCCCTAAAAATCCACTGTGCTCTGCCTATTTATCCCACCCTCCCATCTCCCCCTGGCAACCATTATTTTTTTTTTTACTATCTCCATAATTTTACCTTTTCCAGAATATCATATAGTTGGAATCAAATGATATGTAGCCTTTTCAGATTAGCTTCCTTCACTTAGTAATATGCATTTAATGTTCCTCCATGTCTTTTCATGGTTTGATAGCTCATTTCCTTTTAGTGATGCATAATATTCCATTTTCTGAATGTACCACAGATTATTGAAGGACATATTGGTTAGTGTGTTTCATGACCCAGTATGTGGTCTATCTTGCTGACTGTTCCATGTGAGCTTGAAAAGAATGTGTAATCTGCTGTTGTTTGATGAATTATTCTATAGATGTCAAATAGATCCACTTCACTAATGGTGCTGTTGAGTTCAACTGTTTTTACCGATTTTCTTCCTACTGGATCTGTCTGTTTCTGATAGGGAAATGTTAAAGTCTCCTAGTATAGTAGTATTAATAGATTTATCTATTTCTCCACATGGTTCTATCAGTTTTTGCCTCACATATTTAGATGCTCTGTTGTTGGGCACATACACATTAAGGATGTTATGTCTATCTTGGAGTATTTTCTCTTTTATCATTATATAACGTCCCTTTTTACCCCTGATAACCTCCTTTGTTTTGATGTCTGCTCTGTCTAATACAGTCATCCCTCTGTATCCACAGGTTCTGCATCTGGAGAGTCAACCAAACTTAGTTTGGAAATATCCAAAATATAAGAATAAAAAATAACAATACAACAATAAAAATAATACAAATACAATACAATACAGTATAACAACTATTTGCATAACATCTACATTGTACTCAATGTATTATAAATAATCTAGAGATTATTTAAAGCATACAGGAAAATTGTGTAGGTTATATGCAAATTCTACATCATTTTATATTGGGGACCCGAGCATCTTTTGATTTTGATAACTACAGTGAGTCCTGGAACGAATTCCCTGTGGATACTGAGAGACAACTGTATAGCTATTCCCTTTTTCTTTGAATTAGTGTTAACATGTTGTCTTAGTCAGTTTAGGCTGATGTAACAAAGCAGTGTAGATTGGGTGCCTTATAAACAACAGACATTTATTTCTCAGAGTTCTATATGTTGGAAGTCCAAGATGAGGGTGCCAGCATGGTCACAAAAATGAAAATTCTTATCTTATCCTTACTTCTTTCTCCTTACTGAAGGACATAAGGACTTATTGAAGGACTTTATGTATGTAGGCACAAATTACTGACTATGTCATTTTCCTTCACTCAGAAGAACTTCTTTTAACATTTCTTGCAAAGCAGGCCTACTGGTAACAAATTTTCTCAATTTTGTTTGAGAAAGTCTTTATTTCTTCTTCCTTTTGAAGGAAAGTTTTGCAGGATACAACATTTTTTTTCTTTTTTCTTCTCTCAACATTTTAACTATTTCACTCCCTTATCTTCTTGTTTACATGGCTTCTGAGGAGAAGTGGAATGTTTTTCTTGTCTTTGGTCTTCTAAAGATAAAGTCCCCCCCCCCCCCGAGCTTATTTCAAGACTTTTTTTCTTTATCTTTAATTTTCTGAAGTTTGAATATGATATGCCAAGGTGTAGTTTTTTGTTTTATTTTGGTTTTAGCATGTATCCTACTTGGTGTTCTCTGAAATTCCTGGATCTATGGCTTAGTGTTTGCTACTCATTTAAGAAAATTCTTAGTTATTTTTTGCTTCAGATATTGCCTCTATACCTTTATCTTTTTTTTTCCTTCTACTTTTAATATTTTTATTATGCATATGTTACACCTTTTGTAGCTGTCCCAAAGTTCTTGTATATTCTGTTCTGGTTTTCTTCTGTCTTTATTCTCTTTGCTTTTTAGTTTTGGAGGTTTCTATTGTCATATGTTCAAGCTCAGAGATTCTTTCTTTAGCTGCATTAAGTCTACCAAGGAGCCTATCAAAGATATTCTTCATTTCTGTTACAGTGTTTTTGATTTCTAGCATTTCGTTTTTATTCTTTCTTAGAATTTCCATCTCTCTGCTTACATTATCCATCTGTTCTAGTGTGTTATTTACTATTTTTACTAAAGTCTTTCACACATAAATCTTTTTAAAAAATTCTTGGTCTCACTGGAGATAAATGATATCACATTGTGGTTTTGATTTGCATTTCCCTGATGATTAGAGATGTTGATCATTTTTTCATGTTTGTTGACCATTATTCTGTCTTGTTTTGAAGTTTCTCTTCATGTCCTTTGCCCATTTTTTGATAAGGTTGTTTGATTTTTTCTTGCTGATTTTCCTGAGTTCTAAATAAATTTTAGTTATCAGCCCTTTATTGGATGTGTAGCATGTGAAAATTTTCTCCCATTCTGTAGGTTGTCTGTTTGCTCTCGTATATACATACATAATGAGTGCAATGCGTACCATCTGGGGGATGGACACGTCTGAAGCTCTGATTGGGGGTGGAGGGCAAGGCAATATACATAGCCTAAACATTTGTACCCCCATAATATGCTGAAATAAAAAAAAAATCCTGGTCTAACCTAGCTACTTGAAAAGGCTAAGGTAGGAGGATTATTTGAGGAGTTTAAGTAAGGCCAGACTGGGCAACATAGCAAGACCTCATCTTTTAAAAAAATTTCTGATCAGATAATCCCAGCATTCTGCCACATCTAATTCTAGAGGTTTCTATTGTCATATGCTCAAGCTCAGAGATTCTTTCTTTAGCTGCAGTAAGTCTACCAAGGAGCCTATCCTTGGCTTCTTAAAACTTGTTTGATGCTTGTTTGGCTTCTTAAAACTGTTTTATGTTTTATTTTTCATATTTTTGTCTTTTAGTATGCTTTGTAATATTTTGTTGAAAGGTAGATATGATGTACCAGGTAAAAGGAACTATCGTAAAAGAGACCTTTAATAATGGGATGATAAAGAGTAAGGGGAGGGAAAGTTTTCTATAGTCCTATGATTAGTTCTCATTTTTTTGTGAGCTTGTGCCCATAGACTGGTAACTTCTCTAGTGCTTCTTAGTTCTCCTCCTATACCCACTTGGGTTGGGCAGGCTGGCTAGAGGGGACTGGAGTTGGGTATTTCTTTTCTCCCAAGTAGATTAGGCTCTAATAAGATCCCAGTAGGTTAGGCTGTGGTAAAATGGTTTCTACTGAGGGCAGACTTTGTTAAGAAAAACAGAATTCCCTTACATATTTCAGAATGTTTCCTTTTCCTATCCCCTTGCCAGAAGCATAAGGGGATTTTCCTTCTATGAGGACCTGGTAGAGCTCCTGAAGGTAAAACTCACAAAAATATAGGAACCTCCCTACAACTGGGCCCTCCCTCCCCAAAGATTTTAAGTCTCAAATTTGTTCATTTTGAGCTTCCAGCAATTCTTACATTACAACTCAGGTTTCCTGCCCCAGCACTGATTCCTGCAGAGGTTTCTGCTCTGGTAAGTTGTAATTCTCTGTACCTGCCTATCTGTCTCTCCAATTTTAGGGCAGCAGCTTGCCCTGGGACCTCACTTTTCTGACAGTTTTAAGTAGAGTTATTTATTTAGTTATTTTTTTAGTTTGTTCAACTTTTTACTTGTTGTTAGGATGGAATGGCAACTTCTAAGCTTCTTACAAGCCTGAACAGAAACCAGAAATCCCCCTCCAGCCTTTTTTGTAAGTAATAAATTTACAGTCCTAGTCTCAACATTGATAAAATGTTATATCAAGCTACATCTATCCAAAGCTTTCTCTAAAGCTATGAATGTTTTCTTTGTTGCCTTTTATGTTCAGTTTAACACTGATTAATCCAGCTTTGAAACTTTTCATTGTGATAGCCACTATCTTTGTCCAGAAGTGCATTAACTCTAAACTCTCTACCTAACTCTCTCTTTGCCTCTGGACTCTCCTTGTTCCACTGTATCCTGTTATCATATTTATCTCTTCAAAGAACAACTCTATGGTTTTATAAAATTCAATTTTCCACAATACCTAATCTATTCTGTGCTTGCTAAGCACCAACCCAAATTATTTTATCAGTCTTAATCTCTGCTATATCCTTAATGTTTTAAGCTGTCATCTCATCAATCTAGTCATAGTTTTCCAAATACCTCTTATGTTCTCCAGACCCACCTATTCACTTATAATGCTTCCTTGACTTGCTTATAAAAATATAGTCCATTTATCAAGGCCAATATCAAGCCTTTCCCAGTATTCCCAACCAGATATTCTTTCTCCTTTCTCCAATACCTACAGCATTGTGTGTGTGTGTGTGTGTGTGTGTGTGTGTGTGTGTGTGTGTGTGTGTGTGTGTGACAGAGTCTCATTCTGTTGCCCGGGCTAGAGTGCCATGGCATCAGCTTAGCTCACACCAACCTCAAACTCCTGGGCTTAGGCGATCCTCCTGCCTCACTCTCTCAAGTAGCTGGGACTATAGGCATGCATCACCATGCCCAGCTAATTTTTTATATATATTTTAAGTTGTCCAGCTAATTTGTTTCTTTTTTTCTTTTTCTTTCTTTCTTTTTTTTTTTTTTAGTAGAGACAGGATCTTGCTCTTGCTCATACTCGTCTCGAGCTCCTGAGCTCAAATAATCCTCCCATCTCAGCCTCCCAGAGTCCTAGGATTACAGGCGTGAGACACCATGCCCAGCCAATGTTTTTGTTTTGTGGGGATAATGATACTTAATGACACCATAGTATAGTCAATTATTTCTCAAATTTAATGGAAGCTTCTCCAATGAACCCAATGCACCTTGATCATTTTCTCTCACATGCATTTTCTGATATACTATCTAGTACAGAGCAGTCATGAAACAAATCTATCCCTCAGTAAAAAGTATGTGGAAACAAACTTTTAAAAAATACCAAACAAAACTCTCTACTTCTGAGATCTAATAACCCAAATATGTGTTTAAATAAATACATACACATATATCTTTAAGAAAACTGAAGTAACAAGTGGCACTCTTCAAACTGATAATCAACAAAATCAACTGATTGAAGTTAAACACCTTCTGAAACAAGAAACACTTCTGCCAAGTGTATAATTATATGTGTACTGTTTAAAAATTTGAATTGTCATCAATGAATTCACTGTCATTACTAAAACTGTTGTCTCATGGAAGAAATAAACATTTTTAGTTAAATTTATCAAAACTAGACTTGATAGTGCAAGTATCTTTGTGAAGTGTGCCTCTAATGTCATGCTGGTAACAGTCATTATGACTATAAAGCAATGTTTGATAATTTTAATAAAACACCAAAATACCCACTCTTTAAAGACTGGTATCTTTCAGAATATTAACAGGAGATTCTAAATTCATCATATGAGAAGACCAAGATCAAACCACTTTGGAAACCAATTTTGAGCTTAACTAAAAGCCATGTAACAAAGTCTGTCACATTCTTTTATTTTTATTGCCAAAGTAGCATTTATTAGAACACCCTCCAACCCCTTCTTAAATAATCTGACTCTGTTTTGTTTTTTATTCCTGATGATTTTCGCAAGTCAAATTTATACGTCAGGAATAAAGACACGACCTTCTGACATAGCTTCAAAAGAATGTGCATGTGCTGTCATGATGAAAAAACATTTCATAAGCAAAATTCCAAAAACTTACTTATTCTATTTGTTGAAATAATAGTCTCTTAAGGTAGGACTTCTTTAAACATGCACTTAGTGTGTAAATTTGGTTCAGCATGCTGAAATATTAGTAATAATAGTGACCATGTCATGTATATGTTGTGAAGGGTACTTATTTATCAATATGTTTATTTTCAGCAATGCAGAACAATAAATTGCACCAAAAATATAGTACAGAATAAATTTTAATTCTATGCAAACTATAACATATGGGAGAGAAAATTTCTGATATGGTGAGTTTCCTAATTACATACAGTTTAGATTCACATATGACATGCAGAGATAGGTAAAAACTGAAAAGAATTGTGTACATGTTTGAGGAATATTAACTTACCTTCACCAACTAAAAATGTCAAAGAAATATCCAATAGAATTGTTATTGGATAAAGATTAAGTCCAAAATAGTGGTATATTTTAATATTATGGAATTATCCTTAATTAAGCTTTAAAAATGTTGAACCAGAAGATTTTGATACAGGTGTTATTAATATTTATATATGATCAGAATTTCTGACCCAACCTTGATTTTCTAGCCTAGATCTTTAGAAAATTAAATTATGATTCACAAAATTAAATGAGATTTGAAATAATTATAATAACGTATTTTATAAGCACTTTCTTCTCAAAGCTTTTAAATCTTGACAGTTCAATATACAAAACTATATTCAGGAGTCATTTTCATGGCAAAAGAAAGATGGATAACATAAAGTTTGAATAATTTCTAAAGCCAGTGGTCTTCAAGATAAAATTTTGTTATTTGTCTGTTGTCACTGATTTAGCTTAAATGACCTAAACTCTGAAAAAAGTTTTTTCTATTGTAAGCATTGGCATTTTCACAGTATTTGATATCATATTGACTCATCCCTAAGCATTTATTGTAACCTTTATACAAATTAAGTTAATTCTTATAAAGCTATCTGGAACATCTGGGTTCTTGCTGTTATTCCAAAATTTAAGTATGCTCCTGCATCAATGTCTTTATACAGTGCATTCCATCTGCTTGGAACATTCTTCTCCCAGATATCCCTATAACACCCAAATGTCCCCATAGCTCATTCACTCACTACATTGAGATCACAGAAGAAACCTTCTCACCCTATTTAAAAAAGAAGACTCACTGCACTTACACAGATTCTTACTCTGTTGCTCTGGCTGGAGTGCAGTGGTGTCATCATAGCTCACTGTAACTTTAAACTCCTGGGCTCAGGTGATCCTCCTGCTTCAGCCCCCCAAGTAGCTGGGACTACAGGTGCACACCACCATCTCCGGCTAATCAATTTTTGGTAGAGATGGGATCTCGCTTTTGCTCAGGCTGGTCTTGAACTCCTGAGCTCAAGCAATCCTCCCTCTTAGGATTATAGTAGTGAGCTACAGTGCCCGGCCCAATATCCAAAATTGTTATTAGGATTTTGTCACATAGGCATGACTAATTAAATCACTAGCCTTATGATTGAATTCAGTCTCCAGCCTCCCTCTCCTTCTTGGAAGTTGAGGGGGCTGAAAGTTCCAACCCTCCAATCACATGCTTGGTCTTTATGGTGATCAGCTTCCATTCCAAAGTTATCTAGGGACCCAGATGAGTCATATCATTAATATAAAAAATATTCCTATCACTCAGGAAATTCAAAGGGTTTTTGAATCTCCTTGCCAGAAACCTAAGGCAAAAATCAGACAAATTCTTTATTAACCCACACACAGTACAATAAATAAATATATAAATCTGATTCAGCTGTTCACCAGAAAGACCAGCTACTTGGGAGGCTGAAGCAGAAGGATCACCTGAGCCCAGGAGTTTGAAGTTACAGTGAGCTATGATGACACCACTGCACTCCAGCCAGAGCAACAGAGTAAGAATCTGTCTCATAAATAAATAAATAAATAAATAAAATTTTTTAAAAAAACATTGGATATTGAAGCTCAGTGGAGCTTCTTGGTTGGTATACACACGTCAGGAGGATAAAGCGCCCCAGCTACATGGAGAGAAGGTACAGAACCTCAATATTTAAGACCCTCCAAAACTTCTTTCGATGTGTATCTTACATAATAAAACTATAATCATAAGTGTAGCACTTTACTGAATTCTGTGGGTTATCCTAGTAAATTATCAAACCAGCAAGCAGTTGCTGGAACTCCCTAATTGATGGCCAGTTGGTCAGAAATGCAGGTGGCCTGGAGATCCACAGTAGATGTGGCTGACATCAAATATAAATGTAGTCCTACTGGGGACTATTCCCTTAAGCCTATAGAGTCTGATACTAGCTCTGGGTGGTCAGAATCAGAGCTGCATTGAATTGCAGTATACCAGTTGAGACTGAAACAGAATACTGTGGATAAAAAACAATTTAAGACTGGGCAACATAGCAAGACTCTGTCTCTACAATTTTTTTTTAATTAGCCAAGTGTGGTGTCATATGCCTACAGTCCTAGCTACTTGGGAGGCTAAGCTGGGAGGATTGCTTGAGATTGGGAGTTCAAGGTTACAGTGAACTATGATAGCACCACTGCACTACAGCATGAGTAACAGAATGAGACCTCATCTGTAAAAAAAAAAATTAATTGCATCTCCGTAAGTGTGCATGTTTTCTTTGTTTGGCATCTACATACAACGCCCAGTTTCAGTCAAATTGGAAACTCTCATAATTAATGCATAGGATAGTTCTTAAACTTAGAATTCGATAAAATAACAAATAGTAGTTCAACATATGAATTTTTTCCATGTTGATGAACACTTGCCTATACATACATTTTAGCCAATGATCTATGCATACATTTGTTTTTCTGGGTAGTGTTGTAAGAGTGTATAGTGAAGGAGCTCCGGAAATTTCACCCCAAAATATGACTCCTTGGTATAAAAAATATTTTGAATTAAAGGCCATTCAAGATCAAAATGCATTGAAATGGGCTTTTCCTATACCTATGTAACCAGACTGATGGATCGAAAGATCAAAGGGGCAATTGACTTCTCTTCCTCTCCCTGTTAGCTCAATATATTGCAGGAAGGAGGATCAAGAATGCAACCAGACCTGGCCTAAATCCTTTAAATATAATATCTGTAGCAGGTTAATTTAATTTGCTCAGGTTAATTTAATTTGCAAAGAGAATCATTTACAAGTCAATCTGTTTTCCCCATTCATTTATCCTCTCTAGCACCATTTGTTCCTCCTAAACAGAATTACCTGTACTTCTCATCTTCCCTCTCCCCTCCAAGAGGGCAGGTATAAAAATATCTTAACTTCATTGGGATTTCGGGTAATCATTCTGTGATTCTCCCCATGTTCGTGGTAAATAAAACTCTTTCTCTTATTATTCTGCCTTAATTGTGAGTTGATCTTTCAGCGAACTTTCAAGGCAAAGGGCAAGTTTCTCCTCATCCCTAGGGTGATCTATAAATAGAATCAAGACAACAGGAACTAAAATTTTGAAATGTGTTGCTTAAAGTGAATCAACCCATCATTAACACTGGCTGAAATATATTGTCACTATATCAATACACAATGGGACACATTAATTTCATGCATTTCATGAACACTATATTCTAATAGTTTCTAGGTTAGCAGGGGCAAGTAAATTAAGCAAAACACTAGGCAGGCATCAGAATAGCAGGTGATTCCTATTATACTGGGTTTTCATAGCTGAGATAAGGATTCATAATAGAGATAATGAATTATTTCAAAAGAAATTCAAATTCAAAAATCAATAACTGGCTTTTCTTACAAAGGGGAATATCTAATAGCAGCAATCAGTGACTAGGACAACTTCTAACCTGATACATTTAGCCAGAATGATTTCAATTTCTATCTCCAAGCATATTTTAGTGCTTCTTTTCCATCTTATTACTTTGAAAAATTTTCATTAGAGATTCAAGGTTTTTCAGAAATGAAAGTCACCATAGAAATCATTATGAGAGAGAACATCTGCTGGAGATACATTATGAAGTTAAATTTGAATTCAGGTTTAAACATGTAACAAAGGTGATTGTTATATTATACTAATGACCCTTTTGCTTAATGAAAACAAAGTGAATAAATACGAGTGTTGTGTTTCATTTTTTAAGGACTCTTAAGAATTTATGATATTTTAGAAGAGCTGGGTAGATTTTACCCTTATAGTACTATAATATAAAATAGATTTGTCAGCAAATCAATAGCACAAAGGAGGAAAATGCTGCTTCTACTGAAGGGTAAAAGACAACTGCTGTTTCAATCACCACTTTAACAGCAGTGTTTGCATTCAAACGATGATCTGCTAATTACAAGGGATTGTTATCTGTGTATAAAAACAAGTTCTTAAAAATATAGTCCTGTCTTCCTTCCTGAATTTTATCAACAAAGTATCTCTATGCCCTTGAGCACAATAAAACAGAATCATATTTTTTAAAATAGTCTATACGTTTGGTTCTTCTTAAAGTCAGATTAACCTCTCAGGCAGTACAAATTAAGAAAGTTTTGCAACGTGTGAAAAGAAGAAGCAACCGGCTGGAAATTTCTCTTGATTACTATTTATTGTCCAATAGAAGAATTAATTCTAAATTTAAGGAAACTTAAAAATGAAATCCAGAAACGAGCCCAAAGTAATTAATTTTAATTCCAATTCCAATATTAGATTTAAAGGTTTACATCTTTCCACCTTTACAGCAAAGACCATTCAAATGAGTTTGAAAAACAATGTATGAATAAATAAAAGAAATAACAAAGAGTAGATGCCAATGATAGATGATACCTGCTAGGAAAGCATATTTTAAACTGTTTTGCATATAATAGTGTTTTTCAACCTCACACTATTGACATTTTGGGCTAGATAATTTTTTATCTTGGGGAGGGGGTGCCTGTCCTGTGCATTATAGGATGTTTAACAATATTCCTGACCTTTACCAACAGCATGCCAGTAGTGTACTGCCCCCTGCCCCTGTCCCAGTTGTGACAATGAAATAAATGTCACATGGGAGTGAGGACAAAATCACCCCCAGTTAAGAATCACTGGTTTGTGTCAAGTCCAGAGCTGAGAGACGCTCGAAGCCTCATGCGCAGCAAAATGCTGTTTGTTTTGGGCATCTGAGTACAGATGGGTGGAGGCCAAAGAGCGTCCACCCCGATGGAGTGGTAAGCCTTGGGTTTTATGGAGTTTTTTTGGGGGGCGGGAGTGAATACCTGGGCCAGAACAGCCACTGTAATAAATTAAAAAAAAAAAAAAAAAAAAAAAAAAACAATTTCTGCGATCCTAGTGTCAGTCTCATCCTGCAGAAATAAGGGAGGGGGTAGCTTCCTTCTTACCAGGGAGGATAGGAATGCTGGCTGTAGCTGTCTGATAGATTTACAATGTCTGGGGACTCTCCAGACTCCTGCAGCTATTGTTTCATAAGCCTAAGTTTTCCATTAACCACATTCATCCTATACATACTTTTCAGGTTCCCACCTGGAACAAACCTAACTGTTTGTTTGTTGAAAATATCAATTGCTGGATTCCCACCTCCAGAAATTTGGACTCAGCAAGTCTAAAAGGATCTCTACTTCTTAAAATCACCCTGGATATTTCTTATGCCTGTAATCCCGAAACCCGATTTTGAGAAGCACTAAATACTTGTTTATTTGCAAGCAACCTTGATGGGGAAGGGAGAGACATGAGACATTCAGAAAATGCTAAGTATGCAACAATCTAATTTTGACAGACTTACTGACTATCCAAAGCTAAAAGAGAGGCAAAAGGAGAGCCACAAATGGCCTCTTATTAATCAGAAAAGCTTGTAGTTTTTTAAGCATCACAGCATACAAAGTGTTTTCATGAATTCTCCCAACAATTCTCTGAGGGAGATAGGAAAGGTATTTCATCAATAGGCTTTCACAGCCATTCCTACTTCATTAGGATTTATATTTCTAGTTTTTGTGATCATGAATTACAACACAACAAAAGCTAATCAATTTTTTCAGACTGTAGGGCATCTCTAGAGAAAATAGACTCAGTGATTGTCTTACTTAGAGTTACACACCTAAAATCAGTCAGAATTTAAAGTTTAAAACTTTTCACATCTAAATCATATTTTTTTGGTGATATTTATGCCTCCTCAACAGGTATAACTAAATCGAACAGGTTAGTTCACTACAAATTGGGTATTAAGGAATTCTGTACTCTTAATTACGCACATCACTAAAATTATATATGAATATGTGTAAATGTCATGTATTCCTGAAATGATTTGGGGCTTTTTTCAACAAATATTTGAAGACTATAATATTCATTTCAGTTCATGTATCCCTACAAATTAAACTATAGTTGCCGTTGTTGTTTTTCAGCAGTAACATTTACTCCTTATCTAGTTCATGGTCAAATAAATTCTTTTTTCCCATGGCTTACTGTCAAACCTATTCTGCACTGTGCAACTGACTTATATGAACTAAATACAAGACTGCACATTTATTCCTGTCAAATTTATCTTCTTGGTCAAACCCAAACATCTATTCTATATATAAACCAAATAACTAAATTGGTGACAAGGTTAGATGTAAATTCCTGTACGAGCTTGATATAGCCTCTATCTCTCCTTTTCATCTTTTTCTAAATCATTATTAAGAGTTATTTATACTTCTGAGATTCTCAGAGCAAGATGGAATCATAAGGACATGTCAGGCAAATAGAGCAACACCATAAATAACTGAGTGGATCAGCCCAGAGTATACTGGCTTTCAACCACCCACTAAATAATGTCTGAGAGCATGGTATTCAAGTACCTTCCTACAAGTTTCCAGCCTCTCCTTCCAGACCCACCTCACATTGATCCTTATACTCTACTCTGTATGGCCAATGGGATCATTTCCATTGATTTAATTTAGCAGGATGTTTCCACCTCAAGTCTTCTATTCACTCCTTTCTTCCTCATCATAAGGGTCACAGCTGACATCCCTATTACAAAAAGCAGGTCAACAAGAGAAAAACATAAAAAAAATTTTATATAACATGAGCAACTTCAGAATGAAGGAAGATTCAGAGATACATGGGAAGCTATCTGATTTTAGCCCAGGTTTGATGAACAAGGGATAGCCATGTAGAAATGTGATTGGACAAAAAGGATATGAACCAATGATAATAGACTGAATGGGAAAACCTAGCAAGGCCTGTTCTGTTTAGATTCTTATTGGCCTCTCTCTGCAGCATTCTTCCTTCCAAGTGCGGGGCAGGACCCTCTGTGGAATGGGTGTCTTATAATCAGAGAAGGTAAGTCAGAGAACAAACAACCCCATTAAAAAGTGGGGAAAAGATATAAACAGATGCTCTTCAAAGGGGGATGAGCGTGCTTGTAGCTCTGACTGAGGCATTGCAAAGGCAATATATGTAACCAAAGTGTTTGTAGCCCCATGATATTCTGAAGTTTAAAAAGAAAAAAAGAAGATAAACAAACGGCCGATAATTAAATAAAATGAGCGCAACATAACTCATCATCAGGAAAATGCAAATTAAAACCACAGTGAGATATCACCTTCCTCCTGTTGGAATGGCTATTATTTAAAAAGTCAAAAAAACAATGGTATCCTGGTGTAGATACAGAGAGAAAGGAATGGTTACACATTGTTGGTGGGACTTCAAATTAATACAACTGCTATGAAAAACAGCATGGAGATTCCTCAAAGAACTGAAAATAGACCTACCATTTCATCTAGAAATCACACTACTGAGTATCTATCTACTCAAGGGAAAAGAAGTCATGTTATCAAGAAGATACCTGAACCCGAATGTTTATTACAGCACAATTCACAATTGGAAAGATGTGGAATCAACCTAAGTGCCAATCAACTCATGAATGTATTTACAAACTGTAGTATATGTATATCATGGAGTATTACTCAGCCATAAAAGAATTAATGTCTTTTGCAGCAATATGGATGGAACTAGAGACTATTATCCTATGTGAAGTAACTCAGGAATGGAAAAACAAACAACACATGTACTCTCTAATAAGTTGGAACTGATTGATGGGCACAGAGGGAAGTAAGGGTCATTGGAAATCAAGAAACGGGAAGGTAAGAGGAGGGGAGTGGTAAAAAGCTACCTAACAGGTACATTATTCGGATGATGGGCACACTAAGCAATCTGACTCAATCATTATAAAAGCTACCCATGTAACAAAAACATTTGGATCCTCTTAATATTTTGAAATAAAGAAAAAAGGAAGTCAGAGAATTTCTTTGTGGCCATTTTTTACACAGAAAGGTGGGGAAAAATTAGAGTAATATTGTTAGGTTTTGTGTCTGGCTTTGGGAATAAGGGGTTCTGGTTTCTATGACCTTCTTTTGGGAAGAGGGATTCTAGTTCCTATGGCTTATCTTGGGGGCAAATGAAAAGGGGGCAGAGGAAGGTCAGAGAGGCACTTTGCTTCTGAGGCCTTTGCTTTAGAGTGTTGTTTTCTGTGTCCCAAAGATCCATCCCCTCATGTCTTCCTCAATCCAACCTATCTTTGCCTGGCAAGTTCTACTAATCCTCCAATGTCCAACATGAATATATCCTCAAAAAACCTGCAATCATAACTTCCTTCATTGCCCATCCTTTTTGGAAAGAAATCTCTTCCTCTATTCAATTCTCACAGTAATAGATGAATACATCACTGTTCAGGTAACTATATTTGCTATGATTCTTTATTCATGTGTCACATCCACCTAATACCTAGCATAATGTTTCTCACTTGGACATTTTTGTTGATTTAATTAATGAATTTAAATTATACCTCAAACTTGAAACTTAGATTTAAAAAAATAGGAAAGGTGACCACTAGATATAGCACAAATTAAAGAATAGACTTAAAAGTAAAAATAAGAGTGAGTGAAGAAGGCATTTCATAAACAACACTGCATGGATAAGAAAGATAAATGAAAAGTGAGCATCTTCTAACCCAAGTTTTAAAAATAAGATTAATGAGTCTAATGGGCTTCCATAACCATTTTAAGTTCATTGGGATTTACATCTCTAGTTTCTGTGATCATGGATAACAACGTAACAATAACTAATCAACTCTTTCAACTGCAGAACATCACAAGAGGAAATAATTTTCAGAAAAAGCACTTCAGGAATGATGCAAAGCTTATAATGGTTACAGGTGGAAAAATAGATTTAGGCCAAAATGTCAAATTTCTTAACCAGTGTTCAGATCACTAATGCATTTCAAAGCCATTTGACTTGGAATAAGCCTAACTCTACCTGCACTGAGATAAATACCATTTAGAACGGGTAGGCAATTGATTCCCCAAAGGACTTAAATTTTTAAAAATGTTTTAAGTTAGATAACATATAAAAAGAAGCTCAGAACTTCAACCTCAAGTTATTTACTCTTTGATCATGATTTCCAAAATACAATTTAAGTTACGAAAAGCTTCCAGTAAAAACCTAGATTTTTCTTAGAGGCATATGGTAAACTTAATCTGAATTCACCAGGTTTATCCAACAAAATAATATTAGTCAAATATATTTTAACAAACACCATTACTGCAAAAATACCCACGTAATAAAAATATTACTTAGGTAATCCAAATAACTACTCTATTTATATTAAGGAATATTCTAATAGCAAAATTTGAAAAAAGCTTCCTCATTTATTGCAATGGAATTATGTCTATTTTGTGCAAATCAATTGATATGAATATGGATTATAAAATCATCATGAAATACAAATGTAGCAACAAGTCCATACCAACATAGTTCATTCTTAAATGTATCTAAGTATATAAATATAACTCATAAATCCATATTAATGTAGCTCAAATTGCATGTATCTGAAATATACACACATACATGAATATTGGTGCTATGATATGAACAACACATGCTAGAGACTCCAGATACCTCTATTTTAAATCCACTATCTCGTCTTAAGAAATTCTTTAAAAAAAAAGAAAAAAGAAATAAATCCACTATCTCTGACTCTAAATCACTCTATGTGATCACTCCACCCCCTTGGAATTCAGTTTCAGAAGTAGAAAAAAAGAGATGGCGGGATAAGGTGAACTTTGGACTCTATGGGCTTCCAATATTAACAGTGTATGCTTTCATGATCTTGTATAATGAAGGTGTATATAAGTGAGATTATCTGCACACCTTTACTACAGGGTGTTAAATATATTCTTCTCAGAACTAGTACTTTAATAAAATGAGGGGGAACATCATGCACAAATCATGAGATAAAATAAGAAGACCTTCCCCCACCCCCAATTCCCACCCCCATATCCACTCCCCATTAGCTGCGTCTGTTGTTCTAATATTAATTCTATATTTACTATCCCAAAGCATAGAAAATTAAACAATTATCATTCATTGAACACATTATTTTTGATCATCAGGTTTGTACCAGGGATTGTTCCTAGGCAGAGGGGACACAGTAATAAACAACACAGACAGCTACCATAGATCTTACAACTAGCAGGGCAGACTGATAATAAATATTAAGGCCATATGGAGTTTGGTAAGAGCTGTGGAGGTGGCTGAGATAGAAAGCAGGGTGACCAAGAAAGGCTTCTTTGAAGACTTGAGATTTTAAGCTGAGAGGTGACAACCAGCCATGAGGCAACAATGGAGAGCTGGGACACAGGCATTCCCAGCAGAGGGGCCTTCAGGGACAGAGGTCCCCAGGGAAGGAGAAGGAAATTGTTGTATTGGTCATCAGGATCCTTTTGTTAAGCAAGGACATGAAGAACTGGATCAGAACTTCTGTAAAGGAATATTATAAAAACCACTCCTTATTATTACAATAGGAAAAACAGTCTAGGCTTTGGATTAGCTCTTGACACCTATCTTGCCCCACTTGACACATCCAGTTGGTCACCAAATCCCGTTAATTTAAATCATGATAACTAACATTTATTGAGTGCTTAAAATGTGCCAGTTAGTCTTCTAAGGGTATTATTTTTCTTAACTAATTTAATCTTCACAACCTCCCTGCTATCTAGGCACACTACTATTATTATTGTAATTTTATATTTCACCCAATGAAGGGATAGATAGATTGAGAAACCTGCAAGGAGTCACAGCTATACAGGAGCAAAGCCAAGATTCTCAGCTGCACTTGTGGCCTCAGAGCCCCTGCTTTTCTCCACTATATTGCACTGTCCTCCAAACATCTGTCAAAACTATCATCTCCTTACTATCCCCACTTGCTTGGCTTTATGTTGTCCAAGGGCTCATTTTTTCTTGACTGCACTCTTGCAAGGGCACTAATCATTTTCCCTGACTCCACCACCTCCTCTTTCCAGAACAATCCTTTTGTTCATACTGATACCAGAGTTATCTTTCTGAAGCTCTGCTGTGCAATACTGTGACCACTAGCTACATGTACCTGTTGAACACTTCAAATTTGTCTGGTCCCAATTGGGAAGGGTCATAAGTGTAAAATGCATAGGCCATATTTCAAAAACTTCATATGAAAAGAAGAATGTAAATATCTCATTAATAATTTTCACATTGATTACATGTTGAAATTATAATATTTTGGATATATTAGGTTAAACAAATTATGTTATTAAAATTTATTTCATCTGCATAATGAGGGATAGAGGGAAGGAAGAGAGGGAGGAAGGATAATATACCCTGATGAGCGAAACAGTGAAATAAGGTTAGCATATACAGGAAGCCTTTGTTCCCTAAAGATAATTAGAACCAAGACAGAACACTTAAAGTGAATCTATAGAAAATGAAAATCCAAAACTTTGTAATAACTATATTTAAATGTTTGATGCAGATTTAATATTAAAATGAAACAAAAAATAAAACCAAAATACTGTGTTTTTTTTTCTTGTGCTTAATAAAACATAATTGAAATCATCCTGGATTCTTAAAATGAACTAAAATGGGCAGGGCTGATTTAAAAAATATTGGTGGCACAACAGAACTTCCTTCACATTTAACTGTCATAGCACAACCACAATTAGGGGTCAGTTTCACAGATGTATTCAAGGGCTTCATTAATTTTCCCAAGGGCCTCTTACAATCTATTCAAAGTCAAATCATTCCCTTTTAAAATAATTATTTTGTTCTCATGGTTGTCAATTTTTAATGTCTTTATTGTTATCTGGTTTAACTTTCAGATCCTTCCTTGTCAATGGATTTGTTTTGATTTAAGCAATTTGTCAGTACCACTTTTGTGTGCTTTATCCTGTACCTCTTATAAAAATTTAATTTTACTTTATAATCATTTACTTTTTATTCATTGTTTATTGTCCTAAGTTATCTCAAGAGATTGACCCTCAAAGATGTTGGTACATGGGCCAGAGACACTAATGTTGAGTAAAAAGGGACATTTGAGTGAGGACTAATTTTCATAAGTCATTAGTTCACTATCAAATAATTTCTGGTTAAAATAACTATTGCTTTTCTATAAAATGTTGTAATTTCAGGAATGCAAAAAACAAAAGCATGGTTAAAGAGGACCCTTGTTTAGCAGAAGGACAAAATTTAAATTTTAGTCAAGATAGTATGTCATTACACAGAAAAATGTAAGAACTCGGCATATAGAACCAAATATATTAGATAAGATTCTTCAATTAGCAATTAGGAAAAAAGTCTGCCAAACCTATATAGGGAAACCTTTTGAAGAGAGGGAATCCTCTGAGAAGGAATGGAGAGGGCCAGGGAGAATACCTTTCAGCCCGACAGGAAAAGGGCAGTGACTCTGTTGGGAAACAGAAATAGATCACAGAGCTGTTCTATGCACGAAACTGGATGCTTTAAGTAGTAAAGAGTCAAAACTATGCTACTGTTCCACAAGATGCACAGAAAAGGCTCAGAATTGCAAATCATGTATAAGGCCTGAAGCTGAAGAAAAAAAGTTTTCTGTTTTAGAAATTAAAAAATACCCAGTCTGAGCAGATTGTGTGGCAGGGGCAACTAGGAACATAGTTTCCATGTGTCCAAATGAACATCAAGCTCATTAACAATGTTTTTTCCCTCTACAGAAGTTTTCCCTGCCTCAGGTTAATTGGGCTCCTAGCCCAGGGCGACTCTGACATGGATGGAGAAGCCCATTATAATCAAAGAGCTGTCAAGGCTTTGCTATTGGAGTTGACATTGCCTCAGTAACAAACCATATTTGTAAAGAATTATTAACTTCAAAAATCACAACTAAAATTAAAATTACTGTGTTCTTCCAGGATTTAAAGTTCAAACATATCTACTTACCTTACAAGAAAAGAAACCCACAAAGAATTTATAAAAAATACACAAAACAATAGCACTAAAGTATTTAAGATTGACCTATCACCATAAATGGGTTGTATATCCATGTCTATTTGGCTATATGGTAGCCATGGTATATCCATGACCACCTTCATACACTTGGCAAATGCTGACTCTGCCTGCAAATTGTCAGACATTGTGCTAAGAGCTGGGAAGCATGGATAGAAAGGTTCAGTTGTCTCCTTCATGCAACTCAGCAGATGTATGAGCCAGTTAGAGCGCATTGTCAAGCTAGTAGAGCATACAGTTTGATTGGTGTTCCATTGATTTGGGATTGGTTTTATATTGATTTGGCAGACAAATTCTATAGCATGGTCTGCATGACTCCCAGTAGCATGTGCTCTACCATGTGTAATTATTCAACCCCCACCTATAGACTGAGCTGTCTCCCACTACCTACGATAAATAAAGAGCCCAACTAAATTCAGTTCCCTCAATTTAGCCATGTCATCAAGTGTGTCCTGGATGTAGTAATCTACTGCCTGGTAAGTCCTGTTATCCTGAGCTGCTTCTCCCTCACTCCTCTTTCAGCCTTCTATACTGTGTTTCCTGACCCTAACCTATCTGGACCCTCACGCCTCCATAATATTATCACCTATTTGATGTTTGGTAAAGCGTGGTTGATCCTGCTTTGGAATCACCTAATTGCTGGACCCCACCCAGAGCTGCCAAATCTGTGTGTGTGTGTGTGTGTGTGTGTGTGTGCACTCATGAGAGAGAGAGAGAGTGTGTGTTTTGGAGTGGAATGTCAGAGTCTGAATTTTATGAATGCCCTCATGGTAATTTTTATACTTTCCAGACTTCCAAACAAACTCTCTTGGTTTTTCTTCTATTTCAACTGTTCATTCTTTCTAAGTCTTGTTTACTGGTTCTTTCTCATCCATTGACCACTAAATCATTATGAATACCACAGAGCTTGGGTCTTTGAATTCCTCTCTTTTCTATACATCATTCCCCTGCAGCCTCATGGTTTTAAATGTCATCTGGTCACTCCCAAACTAAAGCTCCAGCTTGGACATATCCCTTGAAATCCAACTGCCTACTTGATGTTGACATGACTGAATGTCTAGTAGGTATCCAACACCAAATGCATCCAAAAAGGAATTCCTGATCTTCCTCTTTCCAAGCCTACTCCTCCTTCAATCTTTTTTTTTATCTCAACAACAGCAATTCCATCAACCCAGTTACTCCAGTCCCAACACAGCATCTTCTTTACTTCTAATTTCCACCCTCTCCTTTACTCCCTATATCCTTCCCTGCTTTATTTTCTCCATAGTTCTTATCATCATATAACATACCATATATTTTACTTATTGATTTTGCCAACTGCTTGTCATCTACAACCCCATTAGGACAAAGATTATTGTCTGATTCTTTTTTTCTCACTGCTATACCCTCAGTTCCTAGAATAATGCTTGTACATAGTAGACACTTAGTAAATATTTGTTTAAGAAATAAATAGAACTGTGCCTAACACATAGCAGGCATTTACAAATATTTAGTCAGAAAAAATGAATAAATTTTACCTGACCATCCTTAAAATGATAGAATTTTTGTTAGTCTTCCAAATTCCTGAGCAGTATCCCTACCCTGTAGTTCCATAATTACCTCTATCCCATCTTGTTTGTTTTTCTTCAAAGTCCAAGTTATGTTACAATGTGGAAATTTATCAGAGAGTAATTGTGAACATGACCTCAGAGTATACTAGCCAACCAACAAAAGAACGTCAAACATCATCAGCATCACTACCACTATCATTAGTAAGCTTTTAATAAGATAACATCTAGTTGAGAAATTCTTGCTATAATAAATCATGTGTGTATACCTCAAAGCAAAATATCTTATTAACTCCGAAAGATATTTTATTTTAATAAGGAGATTTTTAGTCAAGTGATAGGTTTTAAACTGGCAGACCTCAGACTGCATATATATTTGTTTGACCCACACAGTTATTTAAATTTTTAAAAATGCAGTGTCATTATTTAAACATCAAGAGCTAGCGTGTAAAAATCCAGATTTCTCGTTTTTTCTGAAAGATTGATAGATCCGATGGTGCTGGGCCTTCATTTCTGCACAGCAGTTGTCAGCAGATCTATTAGCTGTTCCCTCCTGACGGATGATGCTCTCTCCAGCTTGCCACAATTGCTATTCTGCCAGATTCACTAATTCACATTACTTTCCTGGTCCCTGTGGGCACATGAGTTGGCAACTATGACAGGAGAGCCCAGATTCTTGCAAAAAGAACTAGTACTTAAAGCCCAGACTACTTAGTGCTGTGAAACAAAGAAGGAAATATATAGGCTATATTACTCCTCTGGGGGAAATCCATGGGCTAAATGCACTCTCAAATTTGGGGCTTACAATTTTGTAAACCAAACCAAGCAGAAATGCTATGCAGTATTCTAATGTTCTTTCATTGGTGATATTCTGCAAGCAAAGAAACAAAAGTAATTCTTTTGCCTTTACCCAAAACGATGAGTAACAATGCAGAAGGGTGGGGAGTGTATCCCATTACTTTCAAAGGAGTTAGCAGTGAAAAAATGCTATTTCTTTTACATTCAGCACACAGCATGCATTTTGTGACAGATGGTTATTCCAAGTGCTGTGGTCTGTCTCAATATATAATGACAAATATATAAACCTTCTGTTACACAGCATAGACGTGAGGCTTAAACACCTGTTTCAAATTACTCTGATACCATAAACATTCTTGGAAATTGGAAAGCCTTGTGTTTTAAGAAAGTGAGAGGTGCCATAGCCAACTACACTAAATTGAGTAGGCTCAGGTCCAGTGAGCAGTAAAAAAAGAAGATTGTGCCTGTAGCTACTGGAAAACAGCTAATAGTAATAATAATGTTACTGACTGGGAATACAGTTAAAATCTATTGCTGCAGAAATCCTGTATATGCCCCAAAGTGTATTTAAACTAGTGCTGTATATTTTACTTTTCATCTAAGTTTTCTTTCTTTTCATCTCTCTAAGTTATCACACATTTAAAAATGCTCCTTGAGGGTGGTGGGGAATTTTAAGGTGATGATATTTTGATGTTCTAATTAGAAATATTAGTGACACTCTCTAATATTATTCCTTCCTATGTCCATCGAATGATTGATTATCAACATTACACTCAAGAACCAAACCGCTAACATTTTAGTTCATCTAATAATTCTAATGCCAAGAAGAAATCTGAATTGTCAGTCTACAATGAAGTTGTCACTGCACTTTCTTGATTCCTTCAGGGAAACATCTGCCTACTTGAAGCTCTCATAATGAAGCACTGTCAAATTACTGAAGGGCTGCACATCATCCAATAATTAACCTGGAAAGATCACTTGCCAATGGCATCATGCCATGACAAACAGATGTTGTTCCTGTTACCTATCTGAAAAAGAGGTCAAATGTTCTGAAGCAGGCATACTCTGCCTTCTACCTTGTGGCTACACATTAGTCATTTAATAGGCTTTTCATTTTGCACTGTATGAGAGGTAGTTTTCAGTTTATTGACTGACTGATTAGATCATTTAAAAGCAGATGTATCTTCAGAGTAATTATGTGATTGAGTCTGACTTCAAGATTGGAGGGCTGCAAATAGCTTGTCAGAATATGTGTAAATTGACATTGCCCTTTACATTTATGATAGAATATATGAACACTGTAATCAGAGATCTGCCAAAATACACAATAATAACTTCAATATTAATAAATGGACATTTGAAACCCACCTTATTTCCCATATGCTAATACTTAGGGTTAGATTATCAACATGGATCAGGCTGGACAAATTCTTAAAATCCTGTGCCACTGGGCAAATATTTGAAGAAACAGTGCTTGATTGGCCAATGGCAATGTCAATGAATTACAATAGCACTTATTAAAAATCTATTAGTATCAAAACACTGTACTTTATTGTTGGTAGACCAAAAATACAATTTTTGCCCTCATAGATATTACTTCTAAGCAAATTTAGCAATTGTATTTAGGAATTAAACCTCTTTAGGCACTTTATTAAAACTTGAGCCCATATAGTAATATTTGTTTCAACATTAAAAAAATATAGTTTTTACTCATTAAAAAATAATTTATGTGTATGCTTTTAAAAATATCAAAAAGATATAAAATGAAATAAGTCTACCCCTCTCAAATTCACATGCTCACACCCCAGATATAAGCAGTGAACAGATATTTTGTGTATCTCTTTAGAAATTTTAATGTCTATATTATTAATGATACTATACTCATCATTCTACACCTTCCTACTTTTCTATAACTTTATGTTTCAGACAGAATTTCTTATGCGAAGATGCATCTACTTCATTCTGTTTAGCAGATGTATACTATTCTGCCACTGAATGGATATACTATAGTTTATTTCAATATTCTCTTACTGATGGTAATTTTGTTTGTTTTCTCATTTTTTAGCTGCTACAATACTGTAATGAACATAGGAATGACTTTCTAATAGCGTTACTTAAAAATATAATAAGTTTCCTTGAGAAATTGGGGGAAATTACTCAAGCTTCTGCAAGTGAGCAGAGCCAGAGAGGAACTTCTAGTCAGAAGGGCCAGAGAAGAACTTCTAGCTCCATGACTGCTTCAATTAACCTCACTCTTAGCATGAACCAAGGCACATGGAAATTATTCCCAAATGTTCTTCTATGTCCTATCTTTGGGAGTCTTATCATAGTTGCTTCTATAAAGGAATCCCATAGCTATTTGAGGCAGGATTATATGAAGGTTTGAAAAGATTGTGTGTGTGTGTGTGTGTGTGTGTGTGTGTGTGTGTGTGTGTTTCTGTCTCTATGTAGAAGGAAAGAGAGAGTAAGACAGAGAAAATCACAAATTTCAAATAGATTTGTAGAATATTCTTATTATAATTGCATCACATATGTGTGGTCCCCAAACCTATCATATCCATTTAGTGTTGGGAAAACCTAAAAGAAGACAAAAAGTAGTCTAGCTCACAGAATTTTAGGAGATGGTAAAGATCATGACAATGAGCATGAATATATTTAGCATATCTCTAAAATGAACATTTAAATAAAAATCGGAAACTATCATTCTTAATTTCACAATGCTCCTGCAGTTTACAAGCCTACTTTTAATAAAAATTTTCTGACAGTTATAGGAGAAATATTATAAGGAGATATTGGTGAAAATTAGCTGGCCATTGTGACATTCATCTTTAATTTAATGGCTTTTGTCTTACAAGATCCTCTCTTGTCTTCTCCTTATGATCTTCCAGTATCTTATGATCCTCAGCTTAAGTACCTCTCCAACTGCCAATATCAACCGATCAGACAATTTCAGAAAGAAAAGATTCTCCTGAGTTCTTCTATCTATCTTAAGTTAATAGTATTTCTACTTTGTAGCAAGTATCCAGCAGAGTCAGTTGGTTACTATGAATTCCAAATTCGAGCTGCTTGCCTATATGTCGATGACTTACTGGCAACTTTTTCTTTCACAAATACACCACCTTTCAAGAGAGTGTAGGGAAAATCTGTAAGCTTTTTAACATGCCTCTGGACAATCAACAGCTTATTGGTTTTGACCACTTTATTTCTAATATACATGAATGTATACATACATATATATACAAAATCCATACTGCAATATACATACTTCTTTTCTCATCTGATGATTTTCTTAGACAAATGTCAGTTTTGACTTATTTTTGGTAATCTCTCTCTCTTTTTTTTTTTTTTTTTTTTTTTTTTTTTGAGACAGCTTCTCTCTGTTGCCCAGGCTAGAGTGAGTGCCATGGCGTGAGCCTAGCTCACAGCAACCTCAAACTCCTGGGCTCAAGTGATCCTTCTGCCTCAGCTTCCCCAGTAGCTGGGACTACAAGCATGTGCCACTATGCCCAGCTAATTTTTTCTTTATGTATTTTTTTAGTTGACCAATTAATTTCTTTCTATTTTTAGTAGATACGGGGTCTCACTCTTGCTCAGGATGGTTTCGAACTCCTGACCTTGAGTGATCCTCCTGCCTTAGCCTCCCAAAGAGGTAATCTCTTAAACATAACTTTTCATTTGCCTTGCTTTCATTTAATTTTTTTGTTCCCCAAATCTCCAATCTTGCTTCAGTGTCTCCTTTTGTCATATCCGTTTGGTATTTAAATAGGCTGAATATTCTTTATTTTGCCTGTACCATGACCTACTGCCTGCCCTACACAGGAAGCAGAACATAATTTGGGGGGCTCTGCCAGCTCTTCCCAAAAACGACTGGACCAATTGCCTTTCCCAGTGACCTGTGGCTAGAGAGGACCTGAGTAGGAGCTCTAGAAGAAATTATAACTGTGAGACAGAAAGCAAAATGCCATGACCTTTTGGATGCACAAGTTTTGGTAACAAGGGAATAAATATATATTAGATGATAAGTGGAGCATCCCCTATTATGATCTTTCAGACCTCTGTTCATCAATCTGGGCTTTATATTAGAATCATCTGGTAAGCTTTTAAAAATCCTGATGTTTAGAACATGCCCCTGAAGAATTAAATCAGATCCTGTATGTGAGGTCTGGGCATCAATAGTTTCTAAAACTACCCAGTGTATAGCCACATTTGAGAATCAGTGTTTCAGAGCACAGTAAGCAGCCATCTGATATAAAAACCTCAAGTCTTGGAGAGGAAGGCTGTGCCCATTTATAGTCCATGCTTCTTAACAAGCAAAAGTGAAATTTCATTAGCATTGGTTGAATTCTTATGACATGACGGAAACTGAAAATACCTTGTTCCATTATATCCTTGCTCTGATAGTGTGGTAAAAGAGGAAATATATATTTGGTCTCTGCCTCTAGTATCTGACACAGATCACTTAAAACTCTTGAATATAGGGACACTAAGAGAATTTTTTGTTCTAATAGCTGGTTTTCAACCCAGTTCCTGACACAGAGCTCCTATGACCTTTGTAACATTCTGAGTGATAGGCACATCTGACACAGCTATTAATGATATGAACATCTTTTTTTTTCTAATGAGATGACTTTTGGAGCACTCCTGGATAGCCTCAGGATGAGGGCTGATTGATAAGAGAATAAACCATGTGATTAGAGGGTTGGAACTTTCAGTCTCACCTTCTGACCTCCTTGGAGTGAAGAGAGATTAAAATTTAGTTGATCATCAATGATGAGTGACTTGATCAATCATGCCTACTTAATGAAGCCTCTGTAGAAACCTGAAAAAACAGGATTCAGAGAGGTTCTGGATTGCTGAATATATGGAGGTACCTGGAGGGTAGTGTGCATGGAGAGATGCATACCTTGCCCTATGCATCTCTTCCATTGAGATGTTCATCTATAGCCTTTGTTATAGCCATTATATTAAGTAGGTAAACATAAATAAAGCGTTTTCCTGAGTTTTGTGAGCCACTCTAGCAAACTAATTGAACCCCAGGAGGAAATCCTAGGAACTCCAATTCATAGCCAATCAGTCAGAAGCACAGGTCATAACCTAGGGCTTGAAACTAACATCTGAAGTGGGGAAAGTTTTGTGGGACTGAACCTGTGGGATCTGATGTTATCTCCACATAGACTGTGTCAGAATTGAATTGAGTTACAGGGCACCCAGCTGGTGTCCATGGAGATTTACTTGATGTGTAGGGAAACTTCCTCCCCCATATCTGGTGTCAGAAGTGTGTTCAGTGGGGTGTGAGGGCAAGAAAATCAATATGTATTTTTTCAGACTCACGTAAGTCCTTGAAGTCTCCATTTTAAAGATGAAAAAAACTGAGACTCAGATAACCTGCCCAAAGCTAACAGATTTAAGATTCAACCCCAAGACTACAATGCCACAGAGTCCATGCTCTTTTGTACTGTACCATGCTTTCATTACATTCTAAATCAGAGGGTGATACCCATCACCACTGCAAACCTTATCTTATTTCAGGCCTCCTAGGGGTCCCCATCATTGGGTTTCATATCTGGCTTGTGAAAATTCCCTCAGAAGGGAAATGAAGAAGTGAAGAAGTTCTGAACACACACAGAATTCTATTTTACTCACAACATCCATTCAATCAACCAAGCTCTGTGTCTCTGACTTTCTGATAACTGAAAATAATTCCTTTTTTTTTTTTTTTTTTTGCAGTCTCCCTGGCGCGTAAGTACCAAGTTCTCATGTCACGTCCACTTCAATTTCAATTTTACCCTAGGACACAAGCACCTCAGCATGGTCAGCTCAGCAGCATATCAATGATGGCAAATTTAACAGCCTTTAAAAGAAAGCAGGATGAAAAGGATTCCTAAATGCTTTTCAGCACATCCGTGAATCATCTGCTTTCAATGGAGTGATATTTTAGAATCGCCCACTCAAGTTGACACCAATTCTGAATGGCGAGGTCTCACCCTTCTTATGAAGATAAGTTCCAGTGCCATTAGTCTCCTTAATGCAGGCTTAGCACCAATGAAACTATTTTTGCTGCTGCCTGGCATGGACAGATAGAAGAATATTTTATTTGGAAAATACTAGAAATCATTTTAAAGCTTCAACCCCATAATTTAACAAAGCCCAGTAAGCTAATACCTTGACTGTATCACTAATGGCTTCTTGCAGAATTGAAAAGACCTGAGACTTAACATTACTTTTTCAACATTTGATAAAGGCCCATGAAGATCTACCTAGAATCCTTTACAATTTCATTTTCAATATATTGGCGAGATACTAGTACGTACTTCACAGAATTTATGGTAAAGATTAAATGAAGGATGAGAGAAATTAAAAGTGACTCAGCAAATAATGTGGTACTTAGTAAAATTCCATGCATTTTAGTACTTTTTTCTCTATTTTTTATAACTTACTGAAATTTCCATGTTTAAAGATCCTAAAAGAAAATTTTAGTCAAGGAAAAGCTTCTCATTATAAATAAGATATTCACTTTGCCAAAAAATGAAGGCTATGCAATCTATTGTATTCCTCTTTACTGTAGCTACCAGAAATCTCAGTGTTGTTTGTGCTAAATTACTCTCTTTAGATCAGCTAGAAGCAATTTTATTTTTCCATTCATTTAAACACACCTACCCCTTTTCAAAGTAAAATGAAGTAGCATGCTATAGAAGCATAACTTTAATAGAACAAAAGTAAATAAAAATAAATAAATACCACTTAATAGAATAGAAGCATTTCTTCCTCTTGAGCTCCAAAAGAAAGAGAGCTATTAGGGTGTTAATATAAAAGAAATTGTTTGAACTTTGACCAGTCTCCTGCATAGATAGATGGATAGTTGGCAGGTAGATTAGATAGATAAATGATAGATAAAGTTTTCACTTACCATCTTCCTCTTTTGTTACTTGGCTTCTGTCTTGTATTTATTATTAAGGACTCGATTTATAATATCAATAATTTTATTATAAACTATGTCAATTCATTTGAAAAGTGGAATGTATTTACAAAAAGTGTTCTTTCTATTTATTCTTTATTTTTGTTTTAGCATCAGAGAATGAGAATTCAACTCAATTTTATCTGTTCAGTAAATAGTATGTGCTGTTCTTGGTCCTAGGCAACAGGGTTGCAACAGTGCAAATGATAGGCAAGTTCTCCTGAGGATGGAATTCTGGAGTATATCTTTCCTTTCCAGTTGGGATAAACCAGTGAGGTGGAGTTATACCAAGAGAACAATCCCCTCAACCCTTTGGGTGACTGAGGTGGGGTCTAGTGACACTGGAGCACTGCAATCTAGAGTCACATGCCCAATCTTGTACTATAATCGACGTCTCTACTGAATGTTTATTAGGCATGCAAGTACCTGTCCATTTATCTCTATATGCCATGCAAATACAGGAAATTCTCATTATACACTAATTTCATATTTGCTAAATCACTTGCTTGCTAAAATTTATTTGTAATCCTCAAATCAATAAAATATTTTCATAATGGTTTATAGACAGGAACAGAGAGATGACTATTTTGAGTCACCTGACATATACTTTCCAGGCTGATGCTGAGCAAGATAACAGTCTACCTTTTTATTTCAGTTCTCATACTATCAACAAGTATTTTTTCTGTGGTCCATTTAGTACCATGTCTTTCACACCCTTGTGCTCTTTTTGGTGATGTTTTTATGTCATGTTACTTCAAAGCACAGTGCCAAATTTCTGTCTAATGTTCCTAAGTTCAAGAAGGCTGTGATGTGGATGTGCCTTACAGAGAAAACAAACAAACAAACAAAAAACCAAGGCCGGGCACGGTGGCTCATCCCTGTAATCCTAGCACTCGGGCAGGCCGAGGTGGGCGGATTGCTTGAGGTCAGGAGTTCGAAACCAGCCTGAGCAAGGGCGAGACCCTGTCTCTACTATAAATAGAAAGAAACTAATTGGCCAACTAATATATATAGAAAAAATTAGCTGGGCATGGTGGCGCATGTCTGTAGTCCCAGCTACTTGGGAGGCGGAGGCAGGAGGATTGCTTGAGCCCAGGAGATTGAGGTTGCTGTAAGCTGGGCTGATGTGTGACTAAGAGGAATGGGACCACTTGAGATTAGATGGTCAAAAGAGTCCTCGTGGAGGAGGACCCTGGATACCTTGAAGAAGCCAGCCCTAACAAATGGCGGCAAGGGGCAAAGGATTCCAGGCGGAGATGGCAAGTATAAAGACAATAAAGCAAGATCAGGTCAGTATATCCCAAGAACAGAAAGGCCAGTGTGGCTGGAGGGTGGCTTGCTGGCGTACAGGGAGGAGAAGTGTGGGGAAAGCAGAAGGCAGGAGCCACATCACAGAGGGATTTCTGGGTCATGGCAAGGAGTTTGTATTTAAAGTATAAACAGAACTATTCAAGAACTCTAAGCAAGCAAATGATGAATTTGATAAACATTTTTAAATATTCTCTGTAGCAGTTATGTGAAGAATAAACTGTAGACAGGCCAAGAAGAAAAAAGAAAGAACTGGTAAGAGGCAGTGGCAGAATCCAGTTGAGAGTTAGTGGTAGCATGGCTAGAATTTCTTTTTTTCTATTTTCTTTTTCTTTTTTGAAGTGGGGAAAAGTAAAGAGAATTTTTATTACTTTGCCAGCAAAGGAGGAAAAATGGAAGAACTTCTCATCTTATAATCCAGATGTCCTGAACATAAGCAGAAATATAGAACTTTTAAAGGGAGGGCCTTTCAGTTCTAGGCTATTGTCGTTAACTGTTCTAATCCTCCCATCTTTGGGCATGGCTAGCATTGTAGCAGTAGACGCAGAGGGAGACGAGTGAATTCAGAATGCCAACTGAACTTGGGAAGGGTAAAAAAAGATAGAAATTAAAGGTATCGCCTGGGTGGCTTAAGTTATCGGTAGAGAATGGTTCTTGGGGGAAGAATGGTTCTGGATTAAAGAAATCATGAGTTCTGCTGGAGATGTCTAGAATGCCATTAGAAATATAACTCTAGAGTTTAGTAATAAAGTTAAAGCTGGAAATATAAATTTGGGTATGATTAGCAAATGGATGGCATTTAAAGCCTAGACATTCAATGTGATTACCCAGGAAGAGAAGCAGAGAACTAAACAACAAAATCCTGAATAGAACATTAAGGACAAGTACAAGAAAAATAAGTCATCAAAGAAAACCAAGAAGATATCTCCAGTTGAAGTAGAAAGGAAATTAGGGCATAAAAATAGTTTAATTCTCTCATAGATATTAAAAGAGTCCTAGAATGATATAAAGTTGCTTTTCTGTATTGTGATATTTTTATTATAAAACAGAATGACCACAATATCTGCATGCTGTTATTATTATTATTTGCTGAATCAATCACCATTGATATTAAATATTTGCCTTATTGATGTGGTTAACTTCCTCATAGAATTTTATACCAGTATTATTTTTAGAATTTTATTAAGCCAACAAATATATAAAGTGAATTAGAAGTTTCTTTCATGGCAGGTAAATTATTCACTGCCATAAGTTGCTGGAGACCTTTAACTCTCAGGCAGCGAAAGGAGCATAACTAAGGTCATTCTCCAGGATGCACAGCTACAGCCCAAATGCTGTGTGCGGTCCCCCTACACTTGACATCCTTGATTGTTCTTGGCAGCTGAGGTTACCTATTTCTAAATTAAGCAGTAAAATGCTGAAATATGGCCACAGTTGCAGATGGACAAGTACATTGACCCTAATGATAACTTTGTTTGTTTTTTGGTCTTATTATTACCATCTTACAACAGAACTTAGGGGATTTGTATTCATTTTAAATCATTTGTTGTTATAAACAATGGAAAACAGGCTTGCTGCCATCGACTGCAGGCACGGCTCAGAGCTTGGTAAAGATGAATGTAACACCTTCACACAGCATCATTTCACCCCACGTTGAAACCAAATTGAACCTGGGCTGACTACCTTTTGAAAGAAAAATGCCTTCTACCTATCTGCCAGAACCTCATGGAACCTCACTCTGCACCTGATGTCTATCCCCACACAAACTCGGTTTCATGTTCAGCAGCTTTCTCCTTTTCTTCTTTCATAGCACAGTGGCCACTAAATTCTGGATACTCAATAAATGTTGAAATAAAATGATACTTTCCATTTACAACCATCCTGCTTTCTAAACCCTTCTGTGTTTTTATACAAAACATCTTATTCTTTCAGTTTAATTAATCAATTATGATTTTTTTTAAGTCAGTAGATATTTTGGAGCACCTACAATAGACAGGACTCTAAGTTTGGGCAATAGCAATTTCAAAGACCCTGTCCATGAGGAATCAACAGCCTAGTTGGTGAATAATCAAGCTAATTTAAAAGTATCAAACTGTGTACATAATAAGTGTTAAATGTGTAGAGCACATTAAAGATGCCAAAGTAGTTAAAAGGAAAGAGAGACCATTTTATTCTAGAGCCACTGGGTAATGTTTCATAGAAGAGGCAGAACTTAAGCTAAATTTCAAGGATAGGACAGAAGAACAGGACAAGGAAGATCTCTTCCTGGAGTAACAGACATGAGCAAGGGTCAAGAGCTGGGAATGCATCATAACATTCAAAAACTAATCAGTAGAACAATTTGTTAGAAGTAAAACATTAAGTGGGGGGGGGGAATGGAAAAGGGAAAGTGAGAAAGAAAAGTTGGAGCCATGTTCTAGAAGACTGCTTTTTCATACTTAAATTCAGAATTTCTTTTAAAAGCAGAAGGAAGTGACTGAGAGTTCTGTAGTTATTAAAGAGGAGAAAGATCAATTTGGAAGAACGTTTTAAGATGGCTTGCGAGAACGTAGATATTACTGAGGGCAGTGAATCTAGTAAGAATTTTGTTAACATAATATGGGAAAGAGGAATGGTTGTGAAAAGTAGAATGTATTGATTGATGTAATATGGCTGAAGGGGAAAGACATGAAAGTCAGAATCAAGGTTTCCAGCTGGGGTGGCTAGAGCAATGATGTTATTATTGACAGTTTTAAGGAAGTCAGGACAGATCAAAGGGAAGCTTTGGGGAAGGAAAGAGAATTCTAATTTAGACCTATTGACTCTGGGTGCTATCAGAACACTTGATGAAAATGTCTATGAAAAAGGTAGAAGTATAAGAGTAAAGATTAGAAGAGAAATCTTTCCAGCCTCCCTGGAAGATACAGGCAATCATTTCTGAGCCTCATATTATATGTCTGTGTTGGGGAAGGCCTGATTTTAGGTATTTAATGCATTTTGATAATATTTTGAACCAATGTTTAAGTTGAATCCATGTGGTCTCTTTGAACCAAAGAAAAATAGACAAATCTCTGAGCTTTAAAATAATACTAAGGATCATTATTTCAATGCATATATTTACCCTGTAGAAACATTTTAAATAGCTACCAATACAGGAAGGAATGTGGTTCTGGAGAAAATACTGGCCTACAGAGACTGTTCTGCTAATTAATGAGCTCCTCATAGATGACTCATAAGTGGCTAGGCTTCTGTTTCCTTATCTGTTAAATGGCAACCTTAGGCCAGATATCTAGAACATTCGTCCTAGTTCTAATCCTTATTGCTATCTAATTCCTTTGTAGTAAAGCAGCAATATCATAAATTATAAAGAAAGTTTTGTGTAAAAGAGCATGAACACCAAAAAGAAAGATGATTTGCATTTCCCTGATGATTGGAGATATTGAGCATTTTTTCATATGTTTCTTGGGCATTAGTTGATATTCTTTTGAAAAGTTTCTCTTCATGTCCTTTGCCTACTTTTTGAGAGGGTTGTTTGATTTTTTTCTGGCTGATTTTCCTGAGTTCTATATAGATTCTAGTTATCAGCCCTTTATCTGATGTGTAACATGCAAATATTTTCTCCCATTCTGTAGGTTGTTGGTTTGCCCTTGTCATAGTTTCCTTGACTGTGCAGAAGTTTTTTAAATTTGCTCAGGTCCCATTTATTTATTGTTGTTGTTGCTGTGATTGCCTTTTGGGTCTTCTTCAGAAATTCTTCCCTTAGGCCAATGTCTACATAGCAGCACAATTCACAATTGCTAAGATGTGGAAACAACCCAAGTGCCAATCAATAATACATGAGTGGATTAATAAAATGTGGTATATGTATACCATGGAGTTCTACTCAGCCACAAAAATCAATGGTGATCTGGAACCTCTTGTATTATCCTGGATAGAGCTGGAACCCATTCTACTAAGTGAAATCACAAGAATGTGTGTATCTACAAGTGTATCAGAAGAATGGAAAACAAGCACCACACGTACTCACAACCAAATTGGTATTAGCTCATCAACACTTAAGTGTATATACAGTAATAACATTAATCAGTTGTTGGGCATATGGGAGGGGGGCAGAGGGGATGGGTATATACATACATAATGGGTGCAGTGCGCACCGTCTGGGGGATGGACATGCTTGAAGCTCTGACTCAGGTAGGACAAAGACAATATACGTAACCTAAACATTTGTATCCTTGTAATATGCTGAAATAAAAAATAAATAAATAAAAGATGAGAGTCTCTTTACTTTAAGAGCTATTTGCCCATCAGGGCAAGCTGCCTCCCTTGTGTTACTTTAGATGTGCTCAAAAAGCATTTTCTCTGTGTCTAATGACTACTTAAGGTAGCTAAGGGGCTGCTTAGACATGCAACAACATCAATGGGCTGATTGAATAGCAGTGTATTTAATACATGTACATTAATGAGTAAAAGTTTATATATTAATTTTTTTCTTAATATGATTTATTCTTCTAGGAAGAAGTAAATACATTCTGTATTTTTACTATACTAATCAATGAATAACCAGAGGAAGGGACTCAGTATTCACTGTTACCATTTATTGTTCCTGGTGCTTTATAGACATAATATACACAACCTTACTGATTCCTCAAAATAGCCATCTAAGATAAATACTATTTTAATATTAGACATTTTACTAATATAAATGAAGATAGTGAGACTAAAATGTTTTAGTAACTCATTCAACTGCCACTTGGCTCATACATGCTGGAAGCAAGATTCAAATGTAGATTTTATTACAAAAGTTATTTTCTTGCTATACTTCTACTATTACCTAAATTTAAGGAAATAATATTCCAGTGATACAATAAAAAATAAATATTTAGTTTTTGTTCCCAGTTCCTGGCATACAGCTCCTAAAACTCTTGGGATCTCCTAAGTGATAACAGTGGTATCTTTTGTATGCTTATGATATGACTGGGAGTAGGGGGCCCCTAAGTTGCTTCAGGATGGGGCCTGGTTGGCAGAAAGACCAAGGTGTGATTACAGAATTAGGATTTCCACCCCACCCTCCGACCTCTGAGTGACTTGAGATTGAGTCAATCACCAACAGACAATAATTTAATTAATCATGCCTCCGTAATAAAACTTCCATATAAACCCCTAAATGATGAGTTTTCAGAGCTTCCAGGTTGATGAACAGTTTCCAGATGCTGGGAGGATGGTACACCCAGAGAAGGCACAAAAGTTCTATGTCACCCTACCCTATATCTTCTATTGTGCTATTCTTGAGCTTTTATATTAATAACACACTGATAAATGTTAAGTAAAATGTTTCCCTAAGTTTTGTGAGTGATTCTAGCAAATTATTGTATCCATGGGGGCAGTCATGGGAACCCCTGATTTATAAAGCCTGTTGATCAGAAGTGCAGGTGGAAATCTGGGACTTGTGACTGTTGTCTGAAGTAGGAGTAGTCTGGTAGGACCAAGCCCTTAATCTATAGGGTCTGTGCTAGTTCTTAGTATTTAATATCAGAATTGAATTGAACTGAATTGTGGGACACCCAGTTGAAGTCTGGAGAGTTGGAGAATTTGTTGGTATGAGAATAAAAACCCCACACATTTGGTGTCAGAGTATTGTGAATAAAAAATTAATTCTTAATTCTAAAATGCTCTCCTAGAGGCAGTGATTCAGAGGGTCAATTCTGGTACCAAACTACTTAGGATCAAATTTCCACTACATGACCTAGGATAAAATCACTCAACCTTACTGTGCCTCAATTAAAATAGGTGTGATAATGATAATGCCTAGGTTGTTTTGAGGGTTAAAAATGTTAATATAAACAAATTTTACATCCTCGTGCTTGGTCCATGAAAATGCTAGCTATTATGCCAGGCACCAAGAAAGTGCTTTTCTTTACATTATTTTATGCAATGCTTACAGTAACTTTATAAGTTAATGATAGGCAACATTATCATCCACATTTTACTGATAAGAAAACTGAGGTTCAAAGAAACTAAAGAACTGGCCCAAGAGCATATCACAGTAAATGGCAAAGCTGGATTTTCATCTAAATTAACTACCAAAGTCTCCATTTTCTTCTAGCAAACCGTATTAAAAATAGATATATTTATCAGAGTGATTAATGCTAGGTGACACAATAGAAAAAAAAATTTCAGGAGCTTAAGTAAAAGTTTGCTGCCTTTGTACAGTTTAATGCTGTCTAATGTATAACAGGTGGTCTTCTTCCAAGCTGAAACTATACCATGGGGAACACATGGACTCAAAAATCTCTATGGCTTAGGTCCAGAGAGAGGGAGAAGCTGCACAAGCCTTTAATGGCTCAACCTAGAGTCACTCAAACACTTCATATGTAACCCACTGGTCCAGACTAGTCACATGGACCTAATCCGGCTGCAGGGCAGGCTGTGAAATGCAGAAGAACACATGGATATTTTGATGAGATTGGCCTCTACCAAAATTAACTATTGCTTAAAATAAATATTTGGATTCTTATATGTCCTCTTTTAAGAGTTGTTATATTTGGGGGAATCACATTACCAAAATTTTAATGGCAAACCTACTCTAATGAATATCATTATTTGATCTGTTCAACAATATTCTCTTCCTTCCCTGGAAATTTTCAATAAAACAAAGTAAGAAAATCAGTATCTATCCAAAAATAGTTTTTATGTGTGAATCAGCTGCCATAGGGATTAAGCCACTCTTCAGTGTGAGGGAAATAATAAAACAAACAAAGGTAAAGAAATGACAAGAGACAGAAACACTCCTGAGAGTGTATAAGCCCCTATTTATAGTCATTCCTAGAGCTTGGGTTAATTAATATTCAATGTGGCCTTACCAAGTGTTATGGCTCAGCTCTAATCTATTAAGCCAATATCCATACTGCTTAGTCAGTATCTGTGACACTCAAGTTGTTAATTATTATTATTATATTTTAGAGGTGGGGTCTCACAATGTTGTCCAGGCTACAATGCAGCGGCTATTCATAGACATAATCACACCATACTACAGCCTCAAACTCCTGGCTTCAAGAGATCCTCCTACCTCAGCCTCTCAAGTAGCTGGAACTACAGGTGTTCACTGCTGTGCCCCTTTAATATTTTTTAATTTTTTTCTTTTATTTTTTAATTGACATGTTATAATTGTACATAGTTATGGGGTACATAGTGATACTTCAATACATATCATGTATAATGATCAGATCAAGGTAATTAGCATATCTATCATCTTGAACATTTCTTTGTCTTGAGAACATCCAATAATCTTACTTTAGCTATTTGAAACTGTGTATTATTATAAACTATAGTCATCCCATAATGCTACAAAGTCCTAGGATTAACCCTGCCTGGGGCCCACTGCAGTCTTCCTTGCTTACTTGGTTGGATTCTTTTCAACCCAAAATATCTGATCACCTCATTGATTCATTTAACAAATACATTAAGGATTCACAATGAACTAGACAATATTCTACATGCTAAGATTAGCACACATAACAGAATGCTGCTAGAGAATTTACAGAAGAGAAAGATTTTTGTGAAAACAGTCATAAACCCACCAGTTTATACAATGTAAAATGATGTCAGCTCATTCCCCAGTTTTTGGGATCCAGTAGTAGAAATTTAGTGTTGAATGGCTGAATGAATAAAGTGCTCATTTTGTAACTCTTGCTATATAATGAACCTTAGGAAACAAGTAAGGAAACTGATTTTCAGATGAGTTTTGTCAGGTAGAATTAGAGCCATGTCTTGGTTAAGAAAGAACAGGGCAGCAGTGTCACATAAAAATATACATATAATCCCTGAAAGACACACACACAAAAAAACCCCAAATAATTTTCCATAGTTTATTAGGACATTGACATTAAAATAATTATAGTCCTTTTAATAGGTAGCACTTCTGCAGTTCTATTGGTAGCACTATGCTAAAGTTCCTTGGCAGGGGAGGTAGGGATTCAAAAAGTGTACCAGTCACGGGCTCCTCCTTCCCAAATCATTTTCTTTAAATTATTAAGCATTGAAATATTCCTAAGTAGTCTGATCTAGGTGCTAGAAGTTTAGAGAAAATAATTTGTTTTTACAAGTGTAACCTTTTCTTATGTCCTTAAATGTATACTTAATAACTACCTTGATATGTATGTAAATACAAACATAGCCTCTAGAGACATGGAGATGCCAAACTTTAAAATTAGTAGTTGAAGGATATGTCAGTCCAATTAAAGATAAAATAATGGTTTGCCACATTTAAAATTCATTTAAATATCATGTTTCAAATGTTAATACTTTTACTTATTTTTTTCTTAGAAAATGTAAGTTTCTTTTTTATAAGATATAAAGCTTTAGAGGATTTAAAAATAAAAGTATTTCTAGGACATCAAAGTTTTATGCAAAATACATATTTAAATTACATAAGCCTTAATGAATAAGAAAGATATGAATTCAATCTTTGCTAAATTATATGTTACTTCAAAAATTATGAAGTGATGGTGCTAGATATACATTTCTAAAAATAAAGTATCCAACACTCAATAAATCCTAAATTTATGGTTCATCTCTAGGATTAATGACAGGCCAGGATTTTTACCTTCTTTTCACTTAGCCATAAAGGTTAAGTTTATAAGTTCTTATTTTCGTGCCAACAGATTTACATTTAGAGGATTTCTTTTCACTGTGCTGAAGCATCTTGTCTTACACTGTCATTACACACCACTCATCACTATCAGCATCAGATGCAATAGTACCAGCTGTTTCTGCCTCAGATAAAAATTCTCCAGTTTCAGAGTTTACATGCTGACCATACTATAATTTCTGTACTACTTATTAGGCTGTCAATGTGATTAGTAATGAGAATTTCCAGCTGCACTTAAATAACAATACCCTATTTATTTTCTGCATATGAACTGGCATGGCAGCTCCACAATTTCCTCAGGGGCTCTCCCCAATACCTGCCAGGTCTCTGTCCTACATCCTTTAGGTAAACCCCTATTCTGTTAATCCAAGATGGCTGCAATAACACCAGGTACCATATCATTATCCCAAATCTCTGAAGGCTTTCTTCTTTCCTTTAAGTAGGTTTCCCAAAAGTCACACATGATATATTCACTTACAACTCATTGGTCAAAACTTTGTCCTATGGCCGAACCTTGGTTGTAATGGATAAAGGGATGTGTAAACTTTTACCTCTTTGACAATATGCCCAACTAAAACTAGAAGTTATCACTAAAGAGAAAAAGGAGAATGAATAGTGGGATGCAGCTAGAACATCTGGCAGATAATTGTATAAAACTTTATACTTTTAAAAAAGAACAAATTCATTACCAAATGTGAAGAAGAAAGAGTATATATTACCTTAATTTAGTGATAGAATTGAGTCATAAGAACAGTTGTGCAATGGGGACCTGGTTAAAAAAACGATAGTATCCATGTGTTTTGGACTGAATGTTTGTGTCCCTCGAAAAATCCATATGATGAAACTCTAATTCTCAATGTGATGGTATTAGAAAATGGGACCTTTGGGAGTTAATTAGTTGATGAGGGTGAATTCCTCATGAATGGGATTTGTATTCTAAACAACCTCAGAGTGTTCTCTGCATTCTACCATGTGAGGACACAACTAGAAATTGGTAGTCTGCAATTCGGAATCAGGGCTTTACCAGAACCCAACCATGCTGGAACCCTGATCTCACACTTTCAGCTTCTTGAACTGTGAGAAGTGAATATTTGTTGTTTATGAGCTACCTAGTATATGGTATTTTGTTACAGAGGCCCAAACTCACTAAGACACCATGCATAGAGAAAGCTGGTCCAGAGTGACATAGAGAAGGAAAGACAAAGGAGTAGAGAGAAAAGAGAGGTACCCTCACTTTTCATTGAGCTAATTTAGTGTGCTTTTGTTCTTAGCTATCAAATGAACACTGAGTAGAGAAAAGGTGTCAGAGGCACAAAATAGAGAGGAAGAAAGCTAATATACTTTGAACACTTGCTTTCTTTTTTTTCCAAATGTATATGTAATAATTTATATATACATATATATTACTATCTAAAAAGTCACCATTTTTTTATTTCATAATATTACAGGGGTACAAATGTTTAGATTACATACATTGCCTTTGCCCCACCTGAGTCAGAGCTATAAGAGCGTCCATCCCACAGTGCACACTGCACCCATTAGCTTTCTGTCAGGTACTGCATCAGTATGTGTATGCCTTATATCTGATATTTAACCATATAGATAGAGAGACAGCAACTATTGAGTCATTATCAGCAAAGCAATGGATGAGTGTAGGCATTAATAATCCATCTCCAGGGACAATGAAACCAATTTTTTAAGATTTTGTGCTCCATACCAGCACAGTGAAGGGAAACCCACCTTGACCCACACCATTTCGCCCCATGTACTTTGTCCCTTGTAGACCACTGGGTGGCTTATAGAATGTTTGGACTGGATTGCAGAAGTGGTAACCTGCCCACTCGGCATTTGTTCCCAACCAGTTTCTCTCTTGCTATCCTCTCTTAGAAAGCAAAAAGCTAAACATTTAATTTTGAAAGTATTTAATAGTCAGTGTAGTCATGTGACAGTCCTCAACAATTCTATAAGTGAACATGTCTGGAAAGGGCTTCCCTTCCTGAATAAAAAGATAAGCCCAAGGAGGAAAATAACTCTGGGTTTTCTACTTTTTACCTTTTCAGAATCTTAATGTGAAATTTGCAGATACAGCAGCCATCTTGAAACCACAAGGGACAAAGCCACCCAGTAGGAATGTCTAGGTGGAAAGATAGAAAATATCTAGTTTTGATAGAAAATATCTGATAGAAAAGATAGAAAGATAGAAAATATCTGGTGACACATAGTAGCACCAACTCTTGGCTGCCCATTTTAGAATTCTTAATGTATGAAAGAATAAATTTCAGTATTCAGAGTTATTCTCGATCATGTTTTCCATTGCTTATAGCTAAACACTTTCTTAAGTAAACAGGTAGGTGGTTTCAAAGGCTTTTTGTTGTTGTTGTTTATTTGTTTGTTTTTTGCCATTATATTAACCCTAGGATCTGCTAAAATCTTTGTACTCTGTTTGCCCCAGAAACTACTTCTTCATGTCACCATCTCCTTTCAGGCTTCATTCAAAACTTCTTCTGCCTCCTCTACTGTTAAGCATAGTACAGTGACCACCATCAGGACTGCCACCATGGACTAATCTCTCGTTCTTGCATTAGCAGTCTTTTCACTAGAAAGGCTATTGTTCCAACACTTCTCTAGACCTGTAGGAAGGCACATGTGTACCTCTCTTCCACTTGTTGATCCATTCCTTTTCTATATAGACTAGGTACCATGGCAAACCATGCCCTTGTCTAGTATAGTTTCTCTGAATCTGTTCATAGGAGGGCCACTCTACCCTTCCTTACCATTTCAAGGTGGCTGTCCCTCCTATGGAAACTCTGACTCCTTCTCTCTCTCTCTCTCTCTCTCTCTCTCTCTCTCTCTCTCTCTCTCTCTCTCACACACACACACACACACACACACCTGAAGAGCTAAATATTTAGAGATGCTACCTCTATTTTTGTTTTTGGGTCCTCTTTACATTTTACAATTGATCATTTAACCCCCAATAGTCTTATAGAATTATGTTTATGTCCACTTTGAAAAAATAACTTGCCCAAATTCCAGCAGCTGGTAATCAAAGAAGACAGGATTATATGACATATACGATCCCCAACCCTCTCTCTTTTCACTTTATTTCATTTCCTTTTATACTTCTAACTAAATCACAACTAAGAATAAAAAATGGGAAATGTTAAATGACTTTTAAAGCAGCAAAGAAGTGCCAAATGAGTGGTACAAGCAATAAGTTACCCTAGTAGCTCAGAGAAAGAATAAATGTCAAAAGAAGGATTGTTTTAATATTTAACAATCACCAATAAGATGACTCATAATTACTTTCCTGAATAAGATTTCAGCTATTTGTCATGGCTCATGTTGTCCTTTGGGTAGTTCTCTAGCAAGTATTGCAGTCACAGAATGAACAGATTATTCAACTCTTTTCAGGCTACTTGAGACTGATTTACAGAAGAGATAATCCAAGCTGCAAACCCAAGGAAGAGGAAGCAAAATTGTTGAACAGTGTTGAGGACATTCCTCTTCAACGATCTTTTGCCTGTTGCTTATTGAGCACCATTCACCACAACCTGACTTTGTTAGATCTTAAAAAAGAGCTCTAGAATTTGTTATAACATGATTCACAGACAGAGACACAGTTATTAAATAAATGCAGCTAGTTAGGAATCGAATGTTCTCAGAAAACAGTATCTTCCAGTGTAAAGGGTTGTGGACATGGGACTAGATTTCTTTGTTCCCTCATTCAAAACACATTAAGTGTCTTTTAGAAGAGGCACTGATCTAGGATTTGAGCATTGAGAAATAACTGAGACTTGTGTTCTTGAAAAAAAAAAATCAAAGAGGAATGGAGAGAGAGAAAGGGAGGGAAGGAGGGAAGGAAAAAGAAAAATCTTTTACTTGGAACAAATGTGAATGAATAATTATATTCAGACCTGTGTTTATAATATGATGCAATGAGAATTAATTTGTTCATTTATTTATTCAACAAATAATTATTCAAAATCAGGGCTGAAGGTACTATCTTGAAAAACTTAAATGAGATTTCTATCCTAGTGGAGCTTACAGTCCAGAAGAAGCAAGGGGTCAACAATGTCTTCATGAACGGTGTGGTTCCTGTTCTGGTTTTGTCACATGCTGATTATGTTATCTTAAGCAAGCCACATAATTGTCTGAAATTTAGTTTCTTCATATGTAAAATAAAGTAGCTCTTCCTGCCTTTCTTAACTTTTCAGGTTGCTGGAAATATCAAAAGAAATAGTTTTTTCAAAATGATTCTCCTTTTTAGATTGTAAAACATTTTACAAATGCAAATGGAATTTTTCCACTTGACCATCTTCAGCCCATTGAATTGAGTAATGAACAAGAAAATTATATGCTAGAAAGGGTGAATTCAGCACTGTAAACTCATCGTGAACACTAGGAAACTCAGAGGAAATAAATATAAAAATCAAGCTTTCCTAGATTTTGGTTGATGACATATTGTCTTAAAAGCCTTTGCTATAACATATCATAACAAAAAACACCCATGGTGATATCCAAATAATAAACCCTCTGCCATATATGACTACAGGAAGGTTTACCCTGGACCCTCCTAAAAATATGCCCCATTTGGCTTAAAATGTGTGGCAAAGCACAAAGAAAAGATGATTAAATGGCACATTTCTATGGTTAGACACATACATTTCCTAAAAGATTACCCCCTACCAGAATGAAGACCCATGATCTTCAAATAAAACCCCATCTCCTGGCTTGGTGCAGTGGCTCACATCTGTAATTCTAGCACATTGGGAGGTTGAGGCAAGAGGAACGCTTGAGCCCAGGAATTCAAAACCAGCCTGGGCAACTAGCCTGAGACCCTGTCTCGAAAAAATAAAAATAAATTAAACAACCCATCTGCATTTCCTACAGAAGAAACAATGGTGTTTTGATTTAAAAAAATTAAAATCCTTGTGCATATCACACAATTTCTCATTAGAAGATCACCTAAACTTTGCCAGTGAAGTCTCTTCTCTTATCCCTGTACAGCTTACATTTCTAAAACATTTCTGAGAAAACATGCATTTTATTGTAAAATGCTTAAGCATACACAAGGCCCCTTTCAATCATCTTAGTGGAAAGCAATCATCTCAGATACTCCTATACAAACTTGAAAAACCTAGCAACTTCGTCAACATTGTTGAGTTAAAATTATTTCTACTTGTTAAGTGCTAAAAGATTTTTAAAAGTCTTCTCTACCTAAATAATAAGGGCACAGGGGGCTTAACTCGTGGTTCTGCCACTTAAGTGCCATGGGGCCAGTAACTGGATGAATCTCTTTGACCTTTGGTGACATCACCTTTGAAATCTGTTTCAGGGTTTAATTCCCATTTTTATGACTGACCCATCCTTCCTCACTTCTCTCCCGAGGGTCTCACTCTCACTCACTGGTTAATTTGAAGCAGAGGCAGCAAACATGGCTTGTCAAGTGAGGCAGGGGTAGGTATGAGGCTGGTGGAAGACATGCTCTGAGAAAAGTCATGGGGAAGAACAGAAGCTCAGTGCGCAACCTGGGAGTCATAATTTTCTCTGGTCAAGAGAGTGATGAAGATTAATAAAATCCATCAAGGTGAAAAGGAGTAATAGCAATTAAAGGTCAAGTAAAGCAGGAGTCAGGAACACAGGTATACAAGTAGCTTGATGGGAGACTAGCAAGTGAAAGCATCCTGATTGATTCTAATACTAATACAATGACCTCTTGCCCTTGACCTTCTTTTCATCCTTCTTGCCTAAGAGGAATTTAGGATGAAAAGAATACAGCTAAGTGGAGAAGCAGCTGAAATAAATAGGAATAAAAATCTGTTTTGTAACGGTCAGTCTTCAATATACTCTATTTTTTTTTTTTTTTGAGATTGGGGGCTACTCTTAGACTACAAATAGCCTTGAAGGCAATAACTATATGTAGTCTTTCCCATTTATTAAACAAATAAACATTGCATGGCCATTACATTCATGGAATTGGAATAGAATCTGTCCCAAAACACACTATGGGCTCTCTTGCCCACCAAGAATCTTAGTATATAATAAGGGAAATATTACTTATATTTAAATAACATCAAATTAAGTGACCATAGAAGAGGCACCAAAATGCCATGAAAATTCAGAGGGAATAGAGCTCATATTTCAGCTGAGATACAGAGGAGATGCCTTGAGGAGATAAAACTTCAGTTGAATCTCAAACGATGGGCAAAATTTCAATAGGAGAGATGGAGGAGAAGATTAATAAAAAAGAATGTGCAGAGGTTAAAAAAAGGCCCTAAACTTCAAGGAGCAGTTTTTGGCAGGAGTACAGAGTAACTTAAACTCTTTCAAGGAGGAATTGGAAGGTGAGGCTGAAAACCAAGTTACCTTGTAAATTCAGTTAAAATAAAATAAAACTCAGTTAAAATAAAACTTCTTTCTGATTAAGAAAATAAAGATCTTACCATAAATCTTAATATGAATCAGTAATGATTAATTCCTTATTTCCACTATAATTAGAACATCTCTGTTGAGTTTATTAAACACAAACCATGAAATGGACATTGCACCAGATATTTAGAGAAACTAAATACTTTCAGTACAAAGAAACCTCATTGCTTGGACTAGTTTCACTTACAAATACAATTTTCTCTGGTCCTCCAACAAAAATAATGCTAAAGTGTTTCCAAGAATATGTTATGAATATATCCATCACAATACAGAAGTGCTGATCATCTGATTTAGCAACACATGGGTTGATGACTGGTTCAGCCCATGTGTTGCTAAATCAGAATACCTCTTAGTATTCACATACTGAAATTCTAAATAACTTGAATATTTGCCATTAACTTCTTTGTTCCCCAATTTTCATGTTGCAACAAATCAGAAACTGTCATATAAACAAATTTTGAAAAGGAATTTATGTGATATTGAGTACAAAAAAAAGTAAGCTGGATATAGCAGTAAAACCAGATAGTTTTTTAAGAAAGTTCAGGAAAGTTAAATGTAACTGAGGTCAAATATATCTTGACTTCTTGTCCCAGATAAGGACAGACATGTGAAAAGAGGCTGACAAAGCCAGAGGAGTCTGTTCTTGCCATATTTGCATGACATTATGAAGAACAGAGCTAAAAGCAAAAAACTCTGTGTTGTGATAAGAAGCTTTGAGAGATTCTCTTGGATAAATCTTGAAAGTCTCTCTAATAAGGTTAAACAGAATAAAAATTATTTATAAATTTAAGATTATTTTCAGTTTTTTGCTTACATCTTAGGCACTGAAATACTCTGATTTTCTGAGACAATGATGAGAGCCAGAGGAATAAGTTAAAAATATAAAGTCATTATTACCCTTTACCATTTTGTGATGGTCAAAACAAAATCATGCTCCATAAATAGATAAGGGTGATAAAACCATTCAGAGATGTAGCAGTCAAAAGGAAGTTAACCACTTAAATTTCCCCCCATGAAGAATGTTATTTTAACAGAATCTAATTTCAAATTCATTTGGATATTATTAATTTATATTATAATTTGAAAACAAATCTATGACATCTATTTTTGCTAAAGAACATAAGTATTTTACATTTATATTCTTTGTTATAAAATATCTTCTGAATCATATGTAATTTTTATAATCATAATGGAAGGCAAATTAATTGAGTTATTATTTGTATTTAACTTTGCCTGCAAATGTCCTTCTTTTCCATTTTAAAAAATTATCCAGGTTTGAAATCTAAAGTTGTCTGAGGAATAATCTCTGTTCTTTTGTTTCTGAAAATCTGGATTTATTAAGGGAATTATGACATAGTATGCCAGAGAGAGAGGAAGGACAGGAAAGCACCTGAGGTGAGGAGCTGTGTTAGACATTAGACCCCAGATTAAGAAGAGGACATTGTTTTGAAGTTTTGGAAGTTCATAACCAAATTTCTTTGCCTTCTCAGAGATGAGAATTGGCAATGACACAGAAGATGCTTGTCCAAAATTTCTGGCCTTATGACTAAAACACCTCATTCTGCATTAAATGTTCTCAAATTTGTAAGATCTGGGGTGGAAGGGTGGGTGGGAGGAAGATAATCTCTGTAATGATTGAGACTGACTTTCCCACTAGCCCAGTGGAATGAGAGCTTACATTCAGATTCATTTATATTTATAAAAAGTTCAGTGACATTTTTTGCATACCTACTTTTTCAGTACAATCTGCTACTGATCAAAGACATCATGTGACATAAATGAGTTATTTTATTTCTAATTGAATATAATAATGTATCTGCAGTTCTAGGAGTTTGAAGCTAAACAGTATTTTGGCTTATATCTCTTTTTTAACATTTGGGAGACAAAATGTTAAGATAAAAAAATTCCCTGTTTCCCTAAAAAAAATAAATAAAAGAAGACTTTTGCTATGTAGTTTTTCCATTACAAAGTATTTAGTTATGTTTTTGTGATTTCTACCATCCATCCTCTCTTGCAACAGATGGATGAAAGAAACTCCAAATTATCATCCTTAGCCAATCTTGGAGTGAGTATGTATTACTATTCCCATATGCCTGGAAAAACAACCCGTTTGACTTCTGGTAAAGCAACATCTACTGTTTGAAAATGCTTATGGTGAAAAAGATATTATTTAAATGATCATAGATTGCTACTAGGAAATCTACAATGGTCTCTAGAAACGGTCGGGACCAGCCAATTTAAATTTGGAAATCAACACTGCATAGTGGGGTCACTATATTCTAAGATCACCATTATGTGCAACTCTTTCTTAGTTTCCTAGAAGATGTCTCTTTTATTTTTCCATTTTTCTTTGGGAATAAATAAGCACTTAAAGAAACTTATTTATGGTATTCAAGTTGATAAATGAGTTAATAGGAAAAACGATGCATTGCTAGTTATTAGGAGATAACGATTTATTTACTAACATGCAATGAGATTTTAGGCGATTTGTAATTTCTTAAACCTCAGTTTTCTTAACTGTACCAAAGTAAATATGTGCTTACTAACATTCCTTTCAGATTTTATACTCAAGTTCTCTCATTAAACAGTAACCAAAACAAACCAATCTACTATTAGAAGATTGAGAATAAAGTTGAGTCTATGAGACTCAACTATGAGAATAAAGTTGATTCTGCTGATCTTATAACATTAGAATATGATTCTTCTCTGATATCTAGATGATCTTCCAAAGAATCTGACAACATCAATATTATTATTTTACTAATAACTTTGTTAGGAAAATAATTTTATTTTCCTAATATATTTATTGAATTTATTGAAAGTATTAAAGGGTAGAAAAAATGTGGCAGAAAAAAATTATCTAAAAATTAGAAATAAGGCAGAATGATAATGATTTTTAATATTATGATAGAAGACTTTCTAATAATCTCATCATATTAATTCTTTTACTCTCATGGGCAACTTTTCATGACATAGTATCCATAAGTGATTCAGTCCTAACCATATCACAACCTTGTAAAGAAAAAGGCTAGTTTATAGAAAACTGATAAGTGGTGATTTCTTTCCCTTGCCTGTTAGAAAAATATTATGGTTGCATTGTCCTATAGGACATAAAGCTTATTTCATCATTCCCTTCCTCACCGACTACATAAATCCCGGTTTCTCATATACTCCTTAAATCAATTTCTTGTCATTCTGCTTATTACCTCATTAACAAATTAAATAAAACCTTAAGACGTTCTAGTTATCTATTTGTATGAGGACGTGTTTTAAACTGTTTTAAACAGTTTAAAAATTGAGCTTTTTATCAATGGGATACTCTTCTTCCTGAGGTAGCACTAGCCAAGCCCCCTCTATAGACAAGTTCTCTACATTTCCAAAGCTCCGCTTTTTTAAAACAAGTTCCTTAGATGGCATTGATCATATTTCCATGAAATCCATAACTAAAAAATTTGGTTCTTTGCTGCATTTACTTCTCTAGCAGAGGGCCTATCTGTATATAAAAGTCTTTTAATTTCTGTCAGAATTTGTTTTTCCTTATCCCCTTAGCTTAAACTGAAACAAAGAGCAAATGTTAGCAATTCACCCATGATAATAGTATCTCTTTTTATTTTTTATTTAACAGAAAACAGCTTGTCTTCCTAACAGTAAAGAATAAAGTGACAGAAAATAAATTAGTTTCTAAATTTAAAACAGGCATTTTGTTGCTAAAGCTACCAGAATCTACAATTACATAAAGCAGATAATCTTCTATCATAAGAACACAACCAAATATACGCTGGAAATGAACTGATCTTGCAAATTATAATTATTGAAAAAAATAAAGAAATGACATTTTACAATTTATTGAGGAGTACAATACCATCTTAAATAGGTTATATTGTTATTTGTATCTTCATGAAACTGAAAACAATTTTTTTTTCAAAACATACCTTTAGACATAGAGGAGATGAATATAAAAACTTAGGGGACCCCAAAAGAAAATCAAAAATATTTTTTTAAGAGCAGCCATATTTATTATACAATAAAAGTTGCTATACTTACTCTCAGATTATTGCAGTAGTTGACCTTGGTCTTCATTTTATTTTTTTATTTTTTAATATCAGCATGTTACAGGGGTACAAATGTTTAGGTAACATATATTGCTTTTGCTCCACCCGAGTCAGAGCTTCAAGCACGTCCATCCCCCAGAAGGTGCACATTGCACACATTAGGTGTGTCTATACCTAACCCTCCTCCCCACTCCTGACATCCGATGTGCACTTGAGTGTTGATTAGTTAATACCAATCTGATGGTCAGTACATGTGGTGCTTGTTTTTCCATTCTTGTGATACTTCACTTAGTAGAATGGGCTCCAACTCTATCCAGGATAATATAAGAGGTGCTAGATTACCATTGTTTTTTGTGGCTAAATAAAACTCCATGGTGTTCAAATACCACATTTTATTAATCCACTCATGTATTGATGGGCACTTGGGTTGTTTCCACATCTTGACAATTGTGAATTGTGCTGCTATAAATATTGTAGTGCAGATGTCTTTTTTATAGAATGTCTTTTGTTCTTTTGAGTAGATGCCCAGTAATGGAATTGCTGGATCAAATGGTATTTCTGCTTGTAGCTCTTTGAGGTATCTCCATATTATTTTCCACAGAGATTGTACTAGTTTGTAGTCTCACCAGCAGTGTATGAACATTCTCATTTCTCTGCATCCATGTCAACATTTATTGTTTTGGAACTTTTTGATAAAGGCCATTCTCACTGGAGATAAGTGATATCTCCTTGTGGTTTTGATTTCACTGATGATTAGAGATGTTGAGCATTTTTTCATATGTTTCTTGGCCATTAGTCTATCTTCTTTTAAAATGTTTCTGTTCATGTCCTTTGCCCACTTTTTGACAGTATTGTTAGATTTTTTTCTTGCTGATTTTCCTGAGTTCTATATAGGTTCTAGTTATTAGCCATGTATTGGATATGTAACATGCTAATACTCTCTCCCATTCTGTAGGCTGTCTGTTTGCTCTCGTGATAGTTTCCTTGGCTGTGCAGAAGCTTTTAGTTTTAAATAACAGATACATGAAACACAATAACCATGATCAAATCGACAGAAGTATGTTTGGTAATGCACATGTACAAATAGTAATATAATATCAAAACTATAAAGAAGCTAATGACTAGCAATGGCATTTTCAATTGAGATTGACCTAATAGTTATTAAAACTTGTTTGTGTGATGTAGAGTTTGTCATTATTGCCAGTTTGTTTTATTTTAATTGTTTTTTTCTTGAATATCTTTAATTATTTATTTTAAAGAGCTCTCATTTCCTTTTTTATTTAAGTTCAGTGGAAAAACTCAAGTTCACAGGTTATGGAGAAACGAGGCTAAATGTTATACATTCTGTTCTCTTAAAGTTCTCCCAAATTATAAGGGGCAAAGGTTATAGGTATTACAAAGGTTATAGTATTCATTTAAACTATAGTACCATTAAATAATTATTTCACATTTCCCTATTAGTACATTTGTTGAGATGTGTGACTTCAGTACTGGGACTGAATAAAAACTGTTCAAGAAAAACATCTCTAATCATCAGGGAAATGCAAATCAAAACCACAATGAGATATCACTTAACTCCAGTGAGAATGGCCTTTATCAAAAAGTCTCCAAACAATAAATGTTGGCATGGATGCGGAGAGAGAGGAACACTCCTACACTGCTGGTGGAATTGCAAACTAGTTCAACCTCTGTGGAAAGCAATATGGAGATACCTAAGGCGATACAAGTGGATCTACCATTTGATCCAGCAATCCCATTGCTGGGCATCTACCCAAATGATCCAATGACACTCTACAAAAAAGACACCTGCACTCGAATGTTTATAGCAGCACAATTCATAATTGCAAGGCTGTGGAAACAGCCCAAGTGCCCATCAATCCAAGAATGGATTAATCAAATGTGGTATATGTATACCATGGAGTACTATTCAGCTCTAAGAAACAACGGTGATATAGCACATCTTATATTTTCCTGGTTAGAGCTGGAACCCATACTACTAAGTGAAGTATCCCAGAAATGGAAAAACAAACACCACATATACTCACCAGCAAACTGGTATTAACTGAGCAGCACCTAAATGGACACATAGGAGCTACAGTAATTGGGTATCGAGCAGGTGGGAGGGGGGAGAGGAGGGGTATATACATACATAATGAGTGAGATGTGCACTATCAGGAAGATGGTCACACTGGAAGCTCAGACTTGTGGAGGGAGGGGGAAGGGGCACTTTTTGAAACCTTAAAATTTGTACCCCCATAATATGCCGAAATAAAAAAAAAAGCTAGATTAAAATCAGATATGAATAATTGATATCAGTTGCATAATATTTATATGTCATTTTCAGAACAAAATTTGATTCCTGATACTGTAGAAGGTATTTCATTTTTTTTTAATTTTGTTTCTTTTCAAAGGATATACTCTCTGTGTTAAAAGCATTCATTTGCAGCTACATAGTTAACAGTTCTTCTGCCTGGTTGGTTTTGTTGTTGTTGTTATTGTTTTGTAGATATTCTGAGGTTTCCACTTGAGAAGTGAAACATACTAAGCACATGTAAAAAAGAATATAAAGAATGTAAATCTTTTCTTCCTTCACTTCCCCTCCCTTCTCTTCATGAACAATTTAAGGCCAAAGGCTAAGAGATAAGGCCAAGCAAAGTAGACATTTACACTGGGTGAAGAAAGAGGGAGGCAGACACAGTAGGCTGAAGTAGGGTTTACATCTCATGGGTGTGCCTGGCAGGAGACTTAGAGGGGAGTGCAGGAGTCCAGAAATAGCAAAGAAGACATCTATTGTGGGAAAGCAGTTGATCACTGGGTTTTAGAGCCAAAGCTGGCTGAGAAGGATATCCACACAGGACAGTATGAGCTGAATGGAGGTATAAGAGCCAAAACAAGGTGATAAAGGCACTCAATTAAGGTAGGAGGAATGAATTGGTGTCAGAGTCCAAACTGGTTGAAGAGGACCTCCCAAAAGGGCATCCCAGAATGGGTAGTCAGAGCTACCCAGGGGGGTGGGGAAAAGGGTTCTGCTCCTATGAGGGAGTGGTGCTAGAAATAGGAGATGAATTATATACAAAGAATGTAAATTAGTGCAACCTCTGTCAAAAACAGTATGGAGATTTCTCAAAGAACTAAAACTAGAACTACCATTTAATCCAGCAATCCCAACACTGGATATCTACCCAGAGGAAAAGATATCAATATATCAAAATATACCTGCACTTGTATCTTTATTGAAGCACTATTCACAGTAGCAAAAATATAAAATAAACCTAAATATCCATCAACAGAGGATTACATAAAGAAAATGTGGTATACACAATAGAATACTATTTGACCATAAGAAAGAATGAAATCATGTCTTTTGCTGATAAGGAAATCCCCCACCCCAGGGCCCCATGGCTGATTGGATGTAAAGCTTGTTGCTGATTGGATATTAAAGCTTGTTGCTGATTGGATATCAAAGCTTGTTGCTGATTGGATGTTAAAGCTTGTGGCTGATTGGACGCTTTTTGAATCCCACCAAGGGTATAAAACTGGAGGAGAACAAGGAAGCGGTCAGAATTTGGTGGTGTGCCCCTCTGAGCCCAAGGGCAAAATAAAAGCTGATTCTCCAACCCTCTGTGTCCACTTGGTTCTTTTCCTGGTCAATTGCTGGTCACTTGCCACAATACTGCAACAACATGCTTAGAATTGGAGGCCATTATGTTAAGTGAAACAAGTTAGACACAGAAAGACAAATACCACATGTCCTCACTTACAAGTGCGAGCTGAGCTGAATAATGTGTACACATGGAAGCTGAGTGTGAAATGATGGACAATAATGGTGGGCGAGTTGGAGGAAGTGGATGATAGGAGATTGCTTGGTGGGTACAGTGTGCATTTCTCCAGTGATGGATGCACTGATGGCCCTGACTTCACTACAATGCAATATATCAACACAGCAAAATTACACTTGTACCTCATGAATATATACAAATAAAAAATAAATGGAAAATAAAGTTACTAAATTATAAAAAATTAAAAATAATGATAACGGAAGTACGTTTTTCACTGTTGGAAAATATAGTTACAAGCACAGAAAAGAAGGAATCCAGAACAAACCCTGTAATGTTGAATTGCATTGGATATATTGATAGGAACCCATGGCTTTGGTATGTAGTAATAATTTAAATATATATTAAAATGTGTGTATATATTATAGAAGAAAAGAAATATCTTTCTTTCCCATCACTAGGTTCATGGCTAAAGTTCCCATAAAAGACAGATTAACAAGACAAAAGCATATACATGCATTTAATATAAATTTTATGTGACATGGAAGCCTTCAGAAATTAAGAACCCCCAGAGCAGGAAAATCTGTTTGTTTCATACTTAGATTTGGTGAAGAGTGGACAGTCACAGGGTAATAGAATTGGAAGAAAAAGAGTATGGTCTAATGATAATAAATGGGGAAATTTAACAAGGCCTGTTTGCTCAGATTTCTTTTCTGTGTCCCTATGTCTTCAGAGATAAAAAATGTTCCTTTCCTCTGGGTATAGAGAGTGCCTTTATTTGAGGTTACATCTCAAATGAGGGTCTTACTGTGATTTGTTTCAAGAGGGAAGGGTGAGGGAAAGGTGAGAGTCACCTTCCTGCTCCTGCTATTTTCTCAAATGCTAAGATGCCATATTTGGGGGTAGTGTGTCCTGAACCCCATCTAGATATTTGAGGGTGCATGCACATACAATACATATGTATATGTAGGAGACCAGAATATATGATGCCAAAATATGCCTATTTGCAATAAGGATTATTTGGGCTGATTATTCTGAGAAACTGCTGGCAATGGAGCAGCTCTGAAAATAGGGTTACATTAAAGTATCATTTCTGTGTCTATCCCTGCCATGTCTCTCCTATGTAGGGCACAGTTAAATACTTGTATCTCTCAGTTTTTTGGGCCTTTCTCCTTCTCCTTTAAGCTGCTTCTTTTGCTCTGTCCCAGCCTTCCTTATCATGGCTGGCCACCCAATCACTGGTGCTAATACCTTTACAAATGACCACGTAGTTATACCACCAGATATCATTGTCCTGGTGCTTAAAAAATGGGGGATCTTAGGTTTGAGGGGTCATGAACAGCTTATCTTCCTGTGAATTAGAAAGGAGATGTCCAGACTGATTCCTTAGCTGAATAGCCTGGATCTTTACCTGAGGACACCCAGCTCTAACAGACCCCAGCTGGCAAAGTCTCTCCCTTTCTCCCTTTTTTATTTCCCTCCCTACTTTCTAGATGGGTGCACAGGGCTCAAAAATCCCTCCTAGCAACCCTTTGGGGTGTATTCTCTCAAACTGGGACAAGTTTTATCCAGACATTCTGAAGAAGAAATGTTAAATCTTCTTCTGCATAACTGCCTGGCCACAGTGCAAGCTGGACAGCGGAGAACAGTCGCCACCAAATGTGACTCTAAATCACCCCACCATCTTATACTTGGACCTCTTGCAAAAGGAAAGAAAAATGGGCTGATGCCATATGTACAGGCTTTCTTTTATTTATGGGAAAATCCTCGGTGCAAGAGGTGTTTGGAGGTGTAAGGTGTAAGACTATGTGTAAGACTATGGTGTAAGAGATCCTTCTCAGGTTCCCACCTGTTCCAAGCTGCCCCCACACCCAAGGGGGCCTAAAGGGGGCCACACAAATGGGGAAGTGATGCTGTCTCTACCTCCAATGGGGGAAAGGGAGCTCAACTCCTACCTTTGCTGGAAGCAGTGAGGTAGTTTGGACCAACCCTAGTGCATAAGCATTTTAGTTTAATAGAGTTAAAACAAATAAAACAGGATCTAGGAAACTACACTGATCACCTTAATAAGTATGTAGAGAGAGACGTTCCATCGTTTGTGTCTAGCCTATGACTTGACTTGGAAAGTTACACATATTACTCTAAGCCACACTTTAAATGATTTTGAGAAATCCAGTGTCTCCAGTGTAGACACTAAAATTTGCTATTGGAGTATACCTTTCAAATCCTAAATATCCAGTGGGTGAAACAGTGGTGCCCATGACTGATCCAGAATGAGATAAAATTCCTCAGAAGAGAAGTGGGAGAGAGAACACTTTCCAGTGTGTGTCCAGGTTGGTTTCAAGGCCACCAGGCAAAAGGCGGTCAACTATTCCAAGGTCTCCACCACAACCCAAGGGCTTGAGAAAAACCCCATGGCCTTCCTAGATTGCCTCCAGGACGCAATGGAGAGAGATGCACCACTCTCAATCTTAACTCCTATGAGGGACAAGTAATATTAAAAGACAAATTCTTGGCTCAAGCAGCACTCGATACTAGGAAAAAGTTCCAGAAGTTCCAGAAGTCTCCCGGGTCCCTACCAAACAATTCTTTACACTCCCTTTGCTTTGTTTGCAGGAGGATGTGATCACTGAATATTCATTTCTGGTAAATCTCACTTGTCCTGTCAATGCTCTAGTATGTGGCTTGCTTTCTAAACTGTGAGCATGGGTTTCTTTCTACCCCAAGAAAGAATCCAGTGTCATAGGCATCTTAAGGGATTTAAAGGTCTCAGGCCAAGATCAACAGGACTGGGAGGCAAATATCTCTGTGGTACCTTGGGACTTTGGTTCCCCAGGTTGTGCCAGAATGGCCCAGTTGGTTGTGGTCCATCTCAGACTGCAACAGAAATATCCCCATGTTAAACAATACTCCTTGCAGCCCAAGGCCCAGGCAGGTCTTGAGCCCCTTATAAGAAAATTCCTAGTTACAGTTCTACTTCCCAACTTGCTTTCCTTGTAACACCCTTATTTTGCCTATCTAGAAAAAAAGATGGTACTTACTGATTGGTGCAAGGCTTAAGGGAAGTCAGTGAAGTGATGGTGCCTTTGTACTCTGTGGTACTCAATCCTTATATGTTGCTGGACAACATAACCCCAGAAACCACTTTATTACAGTGTACTAGACTTAAAGCATGCTTTCTTTTGCATCACTCTCCACCCTGAGTGCCAAAATTTATTTGATTTTGAATGGACATTCCTACATGGAATATCCTAGCAATTAATCTGGATAGTGTTGCCACAAGGGTTCTGGGACATCCCTCATCTTTTTGGCCAGGCCTTGGGGAAAGATCTAGATGGCTTTCAACTCTACTGGAATGTGGAGCTTCAATATGTTGATGACCTACTGATCTGCTCTTGAGCTTAGAGAAGGAACAGGAACACGTGATTTGAATCCTATGATTCCTAGCTGACAGGGGTACAGGGTGTCCCATCCTAAAGCCCAACAGACTCAACCTAAGGTGACTTAACTGGTGCTTGTTCTCACCCCAGGAAAATGAGAGCTGTCCGTGGAGTGTGTCTGGGCTGGGGGTTGCTTACCTGAACTCATCACTCAGCTCCTTCTGTGCTCTTTTCTTGGGCTTATGGGTTTTGGCAAACTTGAATAACTAATTAATGGGCTTCTGGCTAAGCGCCTTTATAAAAGCCTAAAAGGAAACACCAATAAGGAGCCTCTAATATTGAGGCCTGAACAAAAACAGCCTGTTCAGCCATCAGAAAAGGTTTTACTCCAAGCCCCGGTCCTGGACCTACCACATCCCCAGAGAGCCTTCTTTTTGTATGTCCGTGAAAGACAGGGAATAGCTCTGGGGGTGTTAATACAGCTTTTGGGGGGATGAGGCACAGTTCAACCAGTGGCCTATTTGTCAAAGAAATTGGACCTCATGGCTGCAGGATGGCCTGTATGTTTGAAGGTGATAGCAGCCATATCTTTACTCTTACCAGAGGGCACTAAATTCACTATGGGAGCTTCTCTTACTCTTAGAACCTCCCACTGGGCCTCTAAGCTCCTCTGGTGGGGGGGGGGGTGAGGGTGACAAAATGGATCTCAGAAAGCTGCCTATTAAAATTCCAGGCTATGCTTACAGAAAATCTTGACTTTAATATTGAAACCTGCCCACGTTTTAACTCCACCACTCTTCTTCTAGAAGAGGTGATAGGGGAACCAAGCAGCCAGTGCATAATTGTGAAGAAACTATGCTTCATCACTACTTTCCCCAAGGAGCCCTACCCTCAGTCCCCATCCCTCAAGCCAATCAGTGGCTTACCAGTTGCTGCAGTTTTTCTAAGGATAGGGAACAGCATGCAAACTGTGCAATAGTGACCCACAGTCTAGAAGTGGTGGAGACCCAGGCTTTAGTATCAAATACATCTGCCCAATTAGCCGAACTCATCCCTAACCCAAGCTCTCCAGTTAGCCAAAGACAAGACAGTGACCATCTATACAAATTCTAAATATGCTTACTTGGTGTTACATGTCTGGGCATCTATTTGGAGAGAGCAAGGATCTCTTTCCACTCAAGGAATACCAATTAAGCATGGGCAACAAATTCATGCACTTTTAGATGCCATTCAGGAACCAGCTGAGGTAGTTGTATTCCATTGTAAGGAACATCAAAAGGGAGATGAACATCAAAACGTGGTACCAGATGATCTGGTAACTCGAGGAAATCAAGCTGAAGATACAACCACCAAACAGGTAGCCCTGGGTGAAGTATTTTCTAACCTACTTGGAGCCCTACTCCCTTCTAATCCCACTCTCCCTATTCCAGTTTATTCCACCTCAGAAGTATCTGATGGGTTAACTCAAGGATACCACTTGATCCCCTCTGGATGGTTAGTTAAAGGAAACCTCTATCTATTACTAGCTAAAGAAGTCCAAAACTACCCATAAGGCTACCCACTTCAGCCCAAAGCCACTTAGACATCTCCTGGAACAACATTTTGTTTCTCCTTCACTCCTACGGTAGCCTGCATGCTGTCACCATCCTTAACAAACTGCTGCCATCAGTAACCACTCATAGGCTTGAGGGATGGGACTGAGTATGGATCTACCTCCATTATTAAACAGGCCGCTCACTTTGTACTATCTGCCAAACCAATAATCCTTAAGGGATATTGAGAGCAAAACTTGCCTATCCAGCCCAATGAAAGCAGACCTATCCCAGTGAGGACTGGCAGGTAGATTTCACCCAAATACTTCCCTATAGACCAGGTGTCCTCAAACTACGGCCCATGGGCCACATGCGGCCCACCAAGGACATTTATCCAGCCCACAGGGTGTTTTTGCCACCACTGCCTGTCCTGCTTAGCAGCCAACTTGTCCCAGGGCCACAGTACACACGTGTGGAATGTGCGCCACACTCTCCAATGGCCCTCCAATGGTCTGAGGGACAGTGAACTGGTTTAAAAAGTTTGAGGACCCCTGCTATAGAGGATTCAAGTACTAATTAGTGCTTGTTAACATTTTTACTTGTTGGGTTGAAGTTTTTCCCTTGCAGGACTGAAAAAGCCCACTGAGTTTCCCGAAGACTCTGGAGGACATTATACCTCATTTTGGCTTTGCCAGATACTGACAGGGTGACAATAGTCCTGCCTTTGCTTCACAGGTAGTTCAGGGAGTCTCTAAGGCCCTGCAGATCTCTTACTACCTGCATTGCTCCTGGAGGCCTCAGTCATCAGGCCAGGTGGTGTGAGTTAACTAGAGCATCAAGCTTGCTCTCTGCAAAATGACCCAGGAGACTGGACTCAGTTGATTACAACTTCTCCCAGTTGCTCTTTTGTGTTTATGCATTGGAGCTAAAGTCCCCTTTCCTCTGAATGCTTTTGAAATGCTTTATGGCCGATCTTTTTCTCTAATCACTTCAGATTTTGATTTTTAGGAAATGGCCGAACACCAACACCTACAACAAGCTACTGAGAACATATATCAAAGTCCCCTGGAAAGATCTCCAGAGAACCTACAAGAGGCCATCCTAATAGGAATTGTCACCCCCCACTCAGCAGAAAGCAGCCAGATGAAGTGACATCCTCTATCCAACAATGTGAGCCTCTAGACTAGAGAGTGGGGAAATGTTAGGTAGATAGTAGGGGGTCTCTGGCTCTCCTAGGGACAAAAGTGGATACCCCACCTCAGTGTTGGCTCCAGCATTTGCCATACCTAGGGAAGAAGGACAAGGGTGGGTGTCCTGCCTTGGTCCTGCCCCTCCTTGATCCTGTCCCAAACAATTGCCACACCTGTGGGAAGAAGATATGCCCTTTGGCAAATCTGCCAAAGAATGCAGTGAATTTCCCACCCCACATGCCACATGTAATAGGGTCTGGAAAATGACCTAGAGTAACCTAAGGCTAATTTCATGTCATTAACTGTCCATCAAAGTGGTTAAATGGTGATGCTTGAACCAAGAAGAGGGCCCAATACAAATGATATAGAACAGGACTCCAGACAATAACCAGGGCCTCTTGCTATGACAGGGGGTCCATTCATCATCTGTGGCAACTGTATCTTCCTCTTGCTTTATAAACCTACTTTGCTCTTCCTCAATAAACTTTGTTTTATGCTTCTCTTGCTTTTCGTATGTCTGATCATTCTTTAGCCAAGAGTACACCAACAACCAAGAACAGACTGCTGACTTAACTTCCACAAAGAATTTACGTTAAAAAGGAGGAAAAGTGTAATTTTACAGAAGAGAAGGCTGGCAGACACCAATGTAATCAAATGATCAAAGTGAACATCAGCAGTAATGTGAAAATTGAAATTGTGTATCTCTCGATAGAATGCAATCTGAAGAACACAATATCACTTCTATAATGTTCCTGCAAAAAGGCATTACCTTCATTTAATTATAAGAAAAAGTCATAACACTCGAATTTCAGGACATTCTACAAAATAACAGGCCATACTTTTCAAAAGTATCAAGGTCATGAATGTCAAAGAGAGGCAGAAAGCCTATTCCAGAGAGGAGCAGAGAACTAAATGCAAATGATTCTATACTGAATCATTTTCTTGTAAAAGTCATAGTTGAGCAGTGAAACTTGAACAGAGTCTGAGAATTAGGTTGCATTGTGTATCAATGCTGTTATTCTGATTCTGATGGTTTTATTTCAGTAGGAAAATATATTTATAAGAAATATTCACTGAAGTATTTGGGAAGATTAGGACATCATGTCAGCAACTTAGTCTTAAAGGCTTCCAGAGAAAAAACTTATTTGTAATGGACTTGCAACTTTTCTAAAAGTTTGAGATTATTTTTAAAATATAAACATTGTACTTGAAAATATTTCAAAATGAAAAAGATCGATTACTTTCACCCGACTTCTTTAGTTTTCTCCCAACCCCATCCTATTGACAAAATCATAAGGCTATAAAAGTGGTACATCATGGCTTCATGATAGGAAAAATGCTTTAATTTAGATATGACAGTGAAATTTAAGCCCTTGGGTCAATTTCTGTTACTATTTTACTTTTCTATGTTATAAATCATAGTGTTAATTTCACATTGTCTTTTGCTGCTCTTTGAAAAATGTTTAAGGAAACCAGAAATCACTGACAATATGTAGTACTGAACCTCTTGGCAGAAGACGTGTACAAATGGAATGCTACATTTTTACCGATGTTACAAATAGAAATTTATTATAATTGACCTTTGTGAAATATTTAATAAGTATACTTGAAGAAAGAAATAATATGCTAGGACTAAAATGCTTTGATCAGTCACTGATTACTATAGAATCAAGGTAACTGTATAGAAAGGCCCTGATTCATATTTGTGAAGTTGAATTTATAATGATACATGAGATTTTTTTAAGAATCAAGGATAATTATAATTACAAGCAATTGAAAAGTTGCTCCATGATTAATTTGGTAAAACAAAATTAATATAAGGTTAATCAGACAATTTATTAGATTAATCAGCTTATGTTGTATTATTTCTCTCTAGAAAATTAGCTTTTGCTGATATCCTGATTTTGTGTGAATATATCTATTTTTAACATTCAATACTTGAAAACTATTACATGTGACCTTTTAAAACATAGGATTTGTTTAATAGAATTAAGAATTTATTTTTTGTGTAATTCACCATATTTTTTATAGTTTTACTTTATAGGAAAATGGTGTACCATGTCTCAAATTTTATTGCTAAAAATGTACATTTTCTCCATGTCTAAAATATCACAACTATTAATCCCACTTTCATTACTCAAAACAACTATAAGGTAGAAAAGATCACATTACACACACTGAAGTGGATCAATTTGGTTCAATATATAGAATGGAAATATGTGCTCCACCCACTATTTTTACTATTAATAAAGAGAATATTAATAAGGCACAATATATACAAATAAAAATCAATGTGTAAGTAAACATTGTTACATTAAAAAACTGTAAATAATATGCATTATGCTGATTCTGTAGATATTTTTCCAAACACAACTTGTTAATTGGTGTGAACAAGTTTAAAGGTCTTTGTTATTATTCCACTTTGATGATAACAAAATTCAAATTTGATTTAAACCACCAAGTGTTAGTTTCTCAAACCAGGGTGCCTATGTGTGTGTGAGTGTATGTGTCTGTGTGTGTGTGTGTGTGTGTGCTGGGAGAGAAGAAGGGATAATTGTTCAAATAGAATATTTCAGAAATTATTTGGTCTGTGAACATGCCCAAGCTTTGTTTCTCTCTCTAGTGTAATCTTATATTTCACTGCATTATATTTTTTAATTCACTTACATATTCTATATCTTAAAGAAAGTGACTGCTATCTTTTAAGAAGTATCTGGGCAAGAATTTGAGGGTAAAGAAGAAATTGCTGAAACGAAAGAGTCTGTAAATGCAGTAAAACTCTGTACAAAAGCAGTTGCCTTCTCAGTGAGTTGAGATTAACACAAACATAAAAGAATCGCCTTTTGCCAACTTTATTTGGAGAGCTCAGCCATCCATGTGTGATGGAATAAATTTAAAAGTCCAGATGATGCAGGAGATACTTGGAAACATGGGCCAGAGCATTCAGTTAGCTTTCAAATTTATTTCCTCACACATGGATGACTGTTCAGTTCAAATGAAAGCAGAGAAGCACAACACATCTATAAATATGTCCAAGAAATATTCGGTTTGGTTTCAGAAAATATTTTTTTTTTCCATTTGCTCAACTGATTTGCCTGGCATGCTTTAAAAGTACTCAGTTGTCTTAATTTTATAGCAGCAGATTAGATATTAGCCCATATGACATTGGATACACATGGGACAGTACAATATTAGAATCTTAATTTTTAGATGGCAGACATAGAAAAGAAATACACACCAAAACCACTAATATAAATGACAGGTGAAAGTATTCTTGAAGGAAATCCCCTAAATGAAAAGGATGGAAATAAACTAAACTGTGTTGAAAGATGTTTCCCTAAAACCATCTAATAGAAAAAGTTAACCTTAAATGTTGTGAAAATATGTTCCATAACATCTAGATACTCCCTACAACAGCAAAGCATTTCTCTAGGTTTCAGTAATAGTTAATATGTGTTTGAGGTCAATTTCCAGATAAGAAAAGTGAAAAAGTAAAAGCACTTATAGTTTTTTTTATTAAAATAGTAGCATGCTGCATTGAATAAGGATTGACATTAGAAAAGAAATTAATTTTTTTGTTAAATTGGATCAACAAAGCAATACATGAAGAATACTACAAGCCAACAAAAGATATATTTTTTACATTTTTTTGATTTGTTTGCTTCTTTGTTTGTCATATATTAAGATTTTTCTCTCCATAAAATATTGTCTTCATTCCTCTGGGCTTTATGTTTCTAATCTACAAAATGAAGAGATTGTATAAGATAATCTCTAATGTTCATTCCAGGTTTGTAATGCTAAGCCTATAAATCTAAAATATATTATGATAATCTGCATTTTATGTAGGTAATAGAATTTATAAAAACTGAATAAACCAAGAAATTTGCACAAACTCATTAAGAAAAATAGAGAAAGTTACAATACATATTTTGAAATAATTTTATGAGGCTTTTAATAACATAAGAATGTGGGTGTCACCAAAGATTTAAGGAAATTTATACTACACACAAATTTTGAACATGAACCTGCTATGGTAAAAATTACAAGCTTTCTCCAAAAACAGGCTAATTGAGCATTGAAATTCATTATACCCATTCCATACATTATCTAATATGGTCTAAGCCATAGGAATCATGAAACTATATTTTGCAACAGGGAAAAAGAAAAAATATAGTGTGGTTAAAGGATTATTAGACTGTGGATGAATGCTGCCTCAGTTTCACTCTCTAAGCTCTACTCTAACCAGTGGTTTGACTTGGCACAAGTTACTTTATCTCACTATGCTTTAGCGTCCATAACTGTGAAGTGGAAAGGTTAATAATATCTATTTCATAAGGTGGCCATTGTGCACATTAAATGAGATAATAAATGTAAAGTATTTGGAAGAATGCCTGCATATTCTTAGTATAATATAAGCTTGCTGTTATTTTTCTGCAGTGAATTGATAATAAAAGTAAATTCCTTCTCTATCCAATTCAAATAGCTTTGATATACAACACAGTTATAAAATTAAAGAGATTTTAAAAATTTGACTTGTTATTTTCCTGTGCTATCAAAGTTGTGAATGGTGTATCATAAAATATTGGCTTTATTCTTTTTAACTGACTCTTCGTAAATCTCTCTAGCTGAGTACATTAGTATATTAGGATAATTCAAATTAAGATTCCCTCGTTAAAATTGTTATATTTTGGTATAAAGCAAAAGTCTTATTAACATGAATATTCCCAAGAAGACAAAAAAGGCAACAACCTGAACTTGTAGTTTAGTACAGTGTGGAAGCACTTTCAGGGAAGGACTGAGATATTTTTATAGGTCAAAATCAGTATGATTTTATGAAATTATTGATAAAACAATTTTACATCAAGGATCAAGTACACACATGAGTCAAAATCAAGATTTTTGTTTAATATGAGATAAAAAAATGTGTACAAGTAAACATAAAAATATCAAGGAATTGAAAGAAAACTGCACAAAATATATCAGGAAAAAGTTAAGAGTATTTTAAAAAATATGCACACAAACATTTCTAGAGTGCTAGACTCAAGGCTACCAGCATTACTTCACTTCAAAAATGTCCTGTTCACAACAATTTCACACTGTATGGCTAAATAGATAGTCTAAAAACTCCCTCTACCAAAAAACTGGAAATACTGGTTAAAGCATAACAAATATGAACGTTAAGCACAAAAGGAAGAAAGGAAAATTCTCAGAGCCCCCCCCCCCCGCATTAAGTGGAAATATAGAGGTTGTACTAATTTGCAGTCCAATTAACAGTGTATAAGCGTTCCTTTCTGTGTGTGTGTGTGTGCGAACTCACACGCATGTGCACGCACGTACAAAGGCACCGATAATCTAACTTTGAAAATATACAAGAAACTCAATTATACACAAGAATGTTTATGACCGTGGTGGAAAGATGCACAAGATAACTTATGTCTTTTGAGGGGGAAATAGGTTGGCTGAAAATCATTGATGAGAGGAAGACTTTATACACTGAATACAGCTTTGTACTTAAAAATTTTGTACCATAAGAGTGAATTATCTATTAAATATTCCACTACTGATAAGATTTAATCTATTTCCGATCATTTAGTACATATGTAAATATAGATATCTTGTGATAGTAATGTTGATAAATATTGATAATTATCCTATGCATAGAGTCTGTATCAATTTACACTTCCTTAAGCAATATATAAAAGGTCTTTTAAAATCATATTTTCACCAATTGGATATTATCAAGCTTCATGTTATATATCAATACTTTCTCTTACTTTGAATAAATTTGATCACATTTTCACTTGTTTCAGAACAATTTGTATATTTTTTCTATGCATAACTGTTCTTTTGTTTTATTGTGTTATTTTTCTAATCAATACATAAAGATACTTTATTGGGAAAATTATCACAGTGTGATGCTGTTATATGAATTGCAAATATTTCCCATTTATTTTTTGGCTTTGATTTATGGTAGCTTTGTCATGTCAAATATTTATATTTTATGTAGTCTAATTTATCTCTCATTTATGCTTTCTGGGTTTTATGAGGTACTTGGAAAATCTTTCCCATTTTTTGGTCAAGCTTTCTAAAAATGTATTTTCTACCATTGATCTTTAATTGGTGTTGATTTAGTTTGGTATAAGATATGAGTCCAACTTTCACTTTTTTTCAGGTGGCTATCCAGTTGTCCTAACACTTTTACTAAATAGTACATCATTCTTTCTTTTCTTGTCTTTTCTCTCTCTTTTTTTTTTTTTTCTTTTTTGAGACAGAGTTTCCCTCTACTTCCTGGGCTAGCATGCCATGATATCAGCCTAGTTCGCAGCAACGTCAAGCTCCTGGGCTCAAGCCAGGATCCTCCTGCCTCAGCCTCCAAAGTAGCTGGGACTACAGGTGTGCACCACCATACACCTGGCTTATTTTTTTCTATTTTTAGTAGAGACAGGGTCTTTCTCTTGTTCAGGCTGGCCTCGAACTCCTGACCTCAAGCAATCCTCCTGCCTTGGCTTTCCAGAGTGCTAGGATTACAGGTGTGACCCACGGCACCCAACCTACATCATTCTTTTTATGCCAATGATTTCAAATGCCACTTTAATTATGAAATAAATTACCAAATGTATTTTATTCTATTTCTGCCTCTCTTTTTTGGTTCCAATGATCTGTCTCTTAATTCATGTGTCAACCCTTTATTTTTTTTATTTTAATTTTTTTTTATTTCAGCATATTCTGGGGGTACAGATTTTAAGGTTTCAATAAATGCCCCTTCCTCCCCTCCCACCACAAGTCTAACGTTCCACCATGACCATCCCCTACATGGTGCACATCAAAATCATTATATATGTATATACCCACTCCCCTCCCCCCTCCCCCCTGCCCAATGCCCTATTACTGTAGTACCTATGTGTCCACTTAGGTGCTGCTCAGTTAACACCAGTTTACTGGTGAGTATATGTGGTGCTTGTTTTTCCATTCTTGGGATACTTCACTTAGTAGTATGGGTTCCAGCTCTAACCAGGAAAATATAAGATGTGCTATATCACTGTTGTTTCTTAGAGCTGATTAGTACTCCATTGTATACATATACCACATTTTATTAATCCATTTTTGGATTGATGGGCACTTGGGCTGTTTCCACAGCCTTGCAATTATGAATTGTGCTGCAATAAACATTTAAGTGAAGGTGTCTTTTTTGTAGAGTGTCATTGGATCATTTGGGTAGATGCCCAGCAATGGGATTGCTGGATCAAATGGCAGATTCACTTGTATCGCTTCAAGGTATCTCCATATTGCTTTCCACAGAGGTTGAAATAGTTTGCAGTCCCACCAGCAGTGTAGAAGTGTTCCTCTCTGTCTGCATCCATGCCAGCATTTATTGTTTGGAGACTTTTTGATAAAGGCAATTCTCCCTGGAGTTAAGTGATATCTCACTGTGGTTTTGATTTGCATTTCCCTGATGATTAGAGATGATGAGCATTTTTTCATATGTTTGTTGGCCATTCTTCTGTTTTCTTTAGAAAAGTTTCTGTTCAAGTCCTTTGCCCACTTTTTAATAGGGTTATTTGATTTTTTTCTTGCTTATTTTCGTGAGTTCTAAGTATATTCTAGTTATCAGCCCCTTATCAGATGCGTAGGATGCAAAAATTTTCTCCCATTCTATAGGTTGTCTGTTTACTTTCATGACTGTTTCTTTGGCTGTGCAGAAGCTTTTTAATTTGATCATGTCCCATTTATTTATTTTTGTTGCTGCCGTGATTGCCTTTGGGGACTTCTTCATAAACTCTTTGCCTAGGCCGATATCTAGGAGAGTGTTTCCAACATTTTCCTATAGAATTCTAATAGTTTCATACCTTAGGTTTAAGTCTGTTATCCAGCTTGAGTTTATTTTTGTGAGAGGTGAAAGGTGTGGGTCCTGCTTTAGCCTTCTACAGGTGGCTATCCAGTTTTCCCAGCACCATTTATTGAAAAGGAATTCTTTTCCCCAGCGTATGTTTTTATGTGCTTTGTCAAAGATTAGATGACTATATGAGGATGGCTTTATATCAAGATTCTCACATCTGTTCCACTGGTCAATATTCCTATTTTTGTGCCAATACCATATTGATTTAATTACTACAGCTTTGTAGTATAGTTTGATATCTGCCATATTAATACCTCCCATTTTGTTTTTGTTGCCTAGAATTACTTTTGATATTCGGGGTCTTCTTTGGTTCCATACAAAGTGTAAAATTATTTTTTCTATATCTATGAAGAATGCTGATGGGATTTTAATAGGTATTGCATTGAATCTGTAGATCAGTTTGGGTAGTATAGACATTTTGATGATGTTGAGTCTGCCGATCCACGAGCATGGAATGGATTTCCATCTGTTTACATCCTCTGCTATTTCTTCCTCAGTATTTCATAGTTCTCCTTGTAAAGGTCTTTTACCTCCTTAGTTAAGTATACTCCTAAGTACTTTAATTTCTTTGTTGCTATTGTGAAGAATATTGAGTCTTTAATTTGGTTCTCCATTTGATTGTTGATGGCGTATACGAATGCCTCTGATTTCTGTGTATTGATTTTGTATCCTGAGACTTTACTAAATTCATTGATCAGTTCCAGGAGTTTCTTAGTTGAATCTTTGAGGTTTTATAAATATAATATCATACCATCTGGCCGGGCGCGGTGGCTCACGCCTGTAATCCTAGCTCTTGGGAGGCCGAGGCGGGCGGATTGCTCAAGGTCAGGAGTTCAAAACCAGCCTGAGCAAGAGCGAGACCCCGTCTCTACTATAAATAGAAAGAAATTAATTGGCCAACTGATATATATATAAAAAATTAGCCGGGCATGGTGGCACATGCCTGTAGTCCCAGCTACTCGGGAGGCTGAGGCAGAAGGATCGCTCGAGCCCAGGAGTTTGAGGTTGCTGTGAGCTAGGCTGACACCACGGCACTCACTCTAGCCTGGACAACAAAGCGAGACTCTGTCTCAAAAAAAAAAAAAATATATCATATCATCAACAAACAGTGAAAGTTTGATCTCTTCTGCCCCTATTTGGATACCTTTAATTCCAATTTCCTGTCTGATTGCTGTAGCCAGGACTTCCAGCACTATGTTGAACAGAAGTGGAGATAGTGGGCAGCCTTGTCTGGTTCCAGTTCTAAGTGGGAATGCTTTCAGTTTTTCCCCATTCAGTATGATGTTGGCTATGGGTCTGTCATATATGGCTTGTATCATTTTAAGGTATGTCCCTTCTATGCCTATTTTCTTAAGTGTTTGTATCATGAAAGGGTGTTGAATTTTGTCAAAAGCTTTTTCTGCATCTATTGAAAGAATCATGTGGTCTTTGTTTTTGCTTTTGTTTATGTGGTGAATTGCATTTACAGATTTATGTATGTTGAACCATCCCTGCTTCCTGGGATGAAGCCCACTTGGTCGTGATGAATTACTTTTGATAAGCATCTGCATTCGGTTAGCTAAGATTTTGTTGAAAATTTTTGCATCTATATTCATTAGGGATATTGGTCTGTAGTTTTCTTTTTTAGTTGCATCCTTTCCTGGTTTTGGTATCAGAGTAATATTTGCTTCATAAAAGGTGTCGGGGAGGTTTCCGTTCTTCTTGATGTTGTGGAATAGTTTCTGCAAGATAGGTACTAGTTCTTCTTTGTAAGTGTGGTAAAATTCGGGTGTTAAAACATCTGGACCGGGACTTTTCTTTTTAGGGAGATTTTTAATTGCTGTTTCTATTTCAGCTGTTGAGATTGGTCTGTTCGGGAATCTATTTCTTCCTGGTTGAGCCTAGGGAGTCTGTGTGTTTCTAGAAATTTGTCCATTTCCTCCACATTTTCCAGTTTGTGTGAATAAATATTTTTGTAGTACTCATAAATTATATCTTGTATCTTTGGGATCAGTTGTGATAACTCCTTTTTTTTTTCCTGATGGAGCTTATTAGAGATTTCTCTTTTCTGCTTTTTGTTAGCTTAGCCAGTGGCATGTCAATTTTTTTTTATTTTTTCAAAGATCCAACTTTTTGTTTTATTTATCTCCTGAATAGCTTCCCTGTTTTCAATTTCATTTAGCTCTGATTTGATCTTGTTGATTTCGCTTCTTCTGCTGGGTTTGGGGTTGGTCTGTTCTTCTTTTTCCAGCTCTTTGAGTCGTTTTGTTAGATTGTCTATTTGTGATCATTTTGTCTTTCGGTTATAGGCATTTATGGAGATAAACTTTCCTCTCAGAACTGCTTTAGCTGTGTCCCAGAGGAGTTGATAACTTGTCTCTCCATTGTCATTTTGTTCATAGAATTTTTTATTTCCATCTTGATTTCTTCATTTATGAAGTTATCATTTAGTAGGAGGTTGTTTAATTTCCACGTTTTTGTGTAGAAATGTGAGTTTCTGTTAGGGTTGATTTCTACTTTTATTCCACTGTGATTTGAGAAGATACATGGTATGATTTCTATTTTCTTAAATTTCTTGAGGTTTGCTTTGTATCCTAGGATATGGTCAATCTTAGAGAATGTCCCGTTAGCTGATGAGAAGAACGTATATTCAGTGGATTTTGGGTAGAATGTCCTGTAAATGTCAGTCAGACCCAATTGTTCTAGAGTTTTGTTTAAGTCCATTATTTCTTTATTAATTTTCTGTTTGGAGGATCTGTCTTTTGCCATCAGTGGGGTGTTGAAATCTCCAATGATTATGGAGTTGCTATTAATCAATTTTCTTAGCTCCAGTAAGGTTTGCTTTATGAATCTGGGTGCCCCTAAGTTGGGTGCATATATATTTAAAATTGTTATTTCTTCTTGTTGAACTGTGCCCTTCACCATTATATAATGACCCTCTTTGTCTTTCACTACTTTTGTTGGTTTAAAAACTAAATCGTCTGAAATTAGAACTGTCACGCCAGCCTTCTTTTGGTTTCTACTTGCTTGGAATACTGATCTCCACCCTTTTACTTTTAGTCTATATGCATCCTTGCAGGTTAGATGTGTTTCCTGGAGAGAGCATATACTTGGCCTGCATTTTCTTATCCATTCAGCCAGCCTATGTCTCTTGAGTGGAGAGTTTAAGCCGTTCACATTTATTGAGAGAACTGATAGGTAAGGCAGATTTCTGTTCATTCTGTTGGGTTGGATGTTGTTGCCTTGATTTCTCTCTTGAGCCATTTTATTATCTGGCCTTTAATCTTTGGGTTTTGGTTGTTTTTTATATTTGTGAGTTTTTATTATGTTGTTCCTTGAGTAACACTGCTTTGAGTACTTCTTGTAGGGCTGGTCTTGTCTTGGTGAATTCTCTGAGACTTTGCTTATCTGAGAATGTCTTTATTTCTCCTTCATATATGAAGCTTAGTTTTGCAGGGAATAAGATTCTAGGCTGGGCATTGTTTTGTTTCAGAAGAGTGAGAATGGGTCCCAGTCTCTCCTTGCTGTAAAGTCTCATTAGAGAAGTCTGGTGTTATTCGAATTGGCTTTCCCTTGTATGTTACTTGCTTCTTTCATCTTACAGCTCTTAGAAGGGCCTCTTTAGTTGATATTTTGGTCAGTCTGATGACTGCATATCGTGATGTCTTCCTGTTTGCATTGAATCTCCCAGGGGTCCTCTGAGCTTCTTGAACTTGTAATCGAGATTTTGAGCAAAGCCTGGGAAATTTTCCTCTATTTTATCTTCAAATAGCTTGTCCAACCCTTGAATGTTGTCTTCTTCCCATTCTGGTAACCCTATGACCCTCACATTAGGTTTCTTCACATAATCCCACATCTCTTGTAGGCTTTGCTCTTTTCTCTTGTTTCTCTGCTGTTTCTCTGTGACTGATTTATTTAATTGGAGGGTGTTATCTTCAATCTCTGAGATTCTTTCTTCTGTTTGATCTACCCTGCTCTTGAGACTTTCCACTGTATTTTGTAGTTCCCTGAGTTCATTCTTCATTTCTAGAAGTTCGGTTAAACTTTTCCTCATTGTGTTGATTTCTTTAGTGAACTTTTGTTCCAGATCCTGAAGGCTCTTTTTGGTTTCTTTGTGTTGGTTAAGGAGTTGTTCTTACAGGTCGTTTAATTTTCTAATGATCCACATTCGAAATTCGTCTTCTGTCATTTTGGTTGTCTGATTTTGGTTAGTGTCTGTTTCTAGGTGGCTGGTGTTCCTCTTTGGGGGCGTTTTTTCCATTTGGTTCTTCATATTTCCGGAGTTCCTTTGCTGATTTCTTCCCATGTCGATTAGTTGTTGTTTCTTTGCTTTAGGTTTTGTTTGGGTATTCACACACCTTGTTTAGTTTCTGAGCCGGTAGGTGGTGTATATGGGTGACTTTCAACCACTCCCTATATAATGAGTCAGTAGGTGCCGTGAAAAGGGTGTGCAAGATGTCCTCCCTGTCAGTAGGTGGCACTTGCTTGGAGGAACAGGCTACGTTGTTGTTTTTGTGCCCTGTTATCAGCTCTTGTTCTTGTAGAGGCGCACTCTAGTGCCTCAGGTGGTGGGTGGGGCCCTGGGACTTCCAGGTGTGTCCTTTTCTCCCCCTCAGTGAGGGCTAGTCTGGGAGTGAGTCTTGGTGGAGCTGGGTTGGGTAAGCCTGCCCCCAGGTACCACCAATGCTGTTAGCAGGGGCCAAAGTTCTGTTCTCTGCTTCTAGGCAAAGCTGTCAGGGAGGGGCTGGAATGGCCCCACTCAGTCAGAGAGTCTGCGTGTGGGGATGGGGCTTGAGACTCACAGTCTGGAGCTGGCCTGGCTTCTTTCCACTGTCCCCAACTCCGCAGCTACTGCTGGGCCTCTGCCGGCAGGCCAGACCACATGCCACTACTCTTCCCTTGGCTGTGCTACCTGCGGGGAGGTTCCCTACGCGGGAATGCCACCTGGGCTGGGCGCACAGCCTCCCTTTGCGGGGAGGGTTGCCCTCTAGGACGCTGATCTGCCCCCAAAGCACACACACCTCAGTAGGCTGTTCACATATATCCCTTCTGTGCCCCGGGCAATGCGAGACCTCAGTGCACGGGATCTGGTCTGCAGGTCTGACCTCTGGGTCCCCGAGTTCAAACTGTATCCCCATCAGGGAGAGGAGTGCCAGTCCCAATTCACCCATAGGGAGCCCAAGCTGGGTCTATGTCTCTCAGCCTCGGGGTCTGCCCCGTTCTCCTGAGATCACTGTGCCAGCAGCACCTGGGAGGTCTGGCTGGTAGAGAGCTCACAGTCTGAGTTCCCCTTAGTCAGCTGTAGGGCCCCAAAAGGGAAGGTCCCATTCCCTGGAGGTGCCTCCGGCTGGTGGCTGTATTGTCTCTCTGGGCAGCCGCGTGTAGGGTCGGGGAAGGGGAGAAGGAAGCAATATGGTGCCTGCTACACGGCTCGGGTCTGTGCCCAGGAAGCTGCTCCAAGGGAGTTGGGATTCTGGTGCCGTGTCCGCTACTGGCTTACCGCTCACTGGCAGTGGCCGTCGCTGAGCTGGTGTCCTGAGGTATCTCCACCTGCTGGGGAGTCCACCAGCAGTCCGAGATGCAGAATAGCGGTAACGTCTAATCCACCTACCCTTCCCGCTGGTCTCCAGGCTGCTCCAGTGGTCTCAGCTTCCAGTTCTCCTCCGTGACCTCCTCCTGTGAAGTCTCCCGTGGTCTCAGGTATTCCTCCTTCCAACCCTCGTCTGATGTAGGCTTGTCTTCTTGTTTCTTTCTTCTAATTTCTGCTAGAATCTGTCTTTTCTGCAGAGACACTCTGTCTGGCGATGTTTTCCTCCGCCATCTTGATTCCCTCCCTGTGTCAACCCTTCATATCAACATGTAGTAAAGTCAGTACTCTCTCATTCTTCATTTTTAAAATACTTTCTTGTGATTCTTCTATGTTTCTCTCTCTCTCTCTCTCTCTCTCTCTCTCTCTCTCTCTCTCTCTCTCTCTCTTTCTACTTATAGACAAGGTCTTGCTGTGCTGCCAGGCTGCAGTGCAGTGGCTATTCTTAGTTGTGTGATCATAGTGCACTACAGTCCCAATCTCCTGGGCTCAGGTGATTCTCCTGCCTCAGCCTCCCTAGTAGCTAGAAGTACAGGTGCACAGTATTGCACTTGGCTGATGATTATTTTTATATTTGGAACTAATATCAGTTTACGTTGTTGCAGTTTTGTTGATGTGTTCCTTGCCTTTAACTTATACATCACATAAAATATACAGATGACTTTTGGGAAATTGACATCTTTTTGCTGTTGGATGTTTCTATTTTGACTATGCATTAGTTTTCATTTTGGCTGAGAATTTAAAAGTTTTCTTCATATAGACTTTGCACACTTCTTTTTCAATATACTTAACATACTTAACATTTAAAATATTCCTAAGTATTTCCTTTTTGCTGTTGTTGAAATTTTTGTAAGTTAACCTTTTCTTCCTACTTACCTTCTCATTCACTGATAGTTTTATCTGAAAAGAATCATAAATTGGGTATATAAATTATGCAGTTATTTATTGAATTTTTTATTGTTAAAATAGTTGACTTCTTGATGCATTTGAATTTTTCTTCATTCACAATCATACCATCTGCAAATAATATTACAAACTGCTCTCCAAATTTTATACCCTTAATTTATTTCTCTTTCTAATTGTATTATCTGGCCAATATTACATAATCACAATATTAGTAGACCACCTTCTGCTGTTTGCAATGAATGGGAATGCCTCTGGTGTTTCCTATTTATTTCATATATATAAATAAATTTTATATATATGAAAACACACAGAATGAGCTATATTTTGTTCTAAAAGGTATAAATATTTAAAAGTAGAATAATATATAGAAATATATATCAATTCAAATCAAATTTAGAGTATTCCCATTTGTTTTAACCATAGCATTAACATTTGTGCTAGTCTTAGATTTATAGTTAAGTAGATTTTTAATGATTCACATTATTCCTTTTGTCTCAGTTCTTTCATTTATATGTTGATTGTATAAAGTCCATTATCTAGATTCATCAAAAAGGATTTGTGACAGCAATAGTGCCTATCTTCCCGTATGTTCAAGAATATTTATGTGTTACTCTTATTCTTGAACAAAGTTGACAAAGTTGGATCTTTATTATTTTTTATTTTTTGAGTATTTCCTGAAAATTGCTCTTCTGTCTTCCAGAACTGAAAATTGTTGTGGAAAAATTAGAAGGCAGCCTGAAGTTTTGTCTTTTATAATCTATCACAAGAATGGAAAAACAAGAACCATATGTACTCACCATTAAATTTGTATTAATTGACTTAACTGGCCAACACTTCAGTGCACATATAGTAGTAACATTCATTGGGTGTGGGGCAGGTGGGGGGAGGGGATAGGTACATACATACATAATGAGTGTGATGCACATCATTGGGGGATGGAGATGCTTGAAGCTCTGACTCAAGGGTAGAGAGGGGGCAAGGGCAATATACATAACCTTAACATTTGTACCCCCATAATATGCTGAAAAAATAAATAAATAAACAAGGGGGGGAAAAGTATCTAAAAGCCACTGCCATAGAACAGTGTGAAGGACATAAAGAATATAAATCCTGTAGGGTAAACAATCAACTTCTAATTGTACTAGAGAATCACAAGAAAAGGATATTATAAACTCAAAAGCCCCAAATTCTCAGCTCAAAGTACAATGAGAAAACCAGAAATTTTCCAGGACTAGGCTAAAAGAATTTCTTTGTCTCATATAGTAATAAGGCTAAGGTATCAAATAATTAAATTTTGTTAAATGATATCATCTAAATAAACATCCTTGCCAGGTCCCTTAGGTGAAATTCAGACCACTTACTAACAGTAGAAGCAGTTTCTCTTTCTCTTTCTCTGGGCGGTACTTTCCTATAGAAACACCTGCCACTTTGTCAATGTCCTGGACCAGGGTCCTTGGCCTATAAAAGAAAGTCAATTCTCATGTACCATCTCCCTTCATTATCTATAGATCCAGAAGCAGAATGTGATCCTGCCTTCTCTGTGGGGGTAGAGGCAAGGCAAGTAGCAACTACATGTTCAACTCCAGGTAGAAATACTTTATCCACCAGAATATTGCAAAATTTTGCTAATTTGTGTAAAAGTAAAAACCTGGAGAACATATGTGGGGATGGATTCTGACATTACACTAAGAAAGAAAGGAAATTATTTTAAAATAATCTAAATTTCTTATGATGGGTACACTTAGCAGGGATTTACTATATCTGTTTAAATAGCTGGAAAGGGGTCTAAATATTTGCAAAGTTGATTGAAGAAAACATGTACTCACAGTGGTAAATAAAGTTAAAGAATAAGGAATTATTGGTATAATGTAGAAGAAAGAATCCAACATCTCAGGAGGCTAGAAAAATTGAAGTAGACTTATCATGGGTAGCCCAATCTTCACCGCCCTGAAATCTCCAAAACAAACAAACAAACAAAACCTCAAACCATGTGACTTCAGAGGGCCCATAAAACAAGTCTTTCATGAAAGCACAGAGAGTGGCATTCCCTTGGGAAGCACCAATATATTTTAAAAGTGCTGAGATGACTACTCTATTGGCAGGGAATATGCATGGTTATGGTGGTTTTGAAATGGGCTGTTTATTGTAAAGGTGATGATGGAATGCTTGGATAGCAAAAACGAAGTATTGGCTTATAAACAGAAAAAGAAAGGAAGATACCCTTGTGGTTATCACATGATCTGATCTGCAGGGATCTTTTGTAGTGGGTGTCTGTTCACTTCATCCTTAAGATCTAAGAAGATGGGCAGTTCACTTGAGTTAGTTCACAGACTTGTTGTACCTTTCATAAGCAGAGACAATGTATAATTGGGGAGTGTCTACAATAACATCAAAAGTGCCTGCTATAAATATTCCTTTAAATCCTTCCCAAAGGAACTTTCAGCCAATGAGCAGACTCAATATGCACTGAGAAAGGAACATAACCAGCTATTTCAGGGATGATTGGATACTATCTTTAAACCCAGACAGTCCCCAAAGGCACAGAATATTGTCCTCTACTGGTGAAAATGATGTTTTTTTAAAAAAGAATTGATTTATGCCCATAGACCATCCCAAGTGGCTCTTATGGAATTCTTACCCCATGTATTCCAGTAAGAAACCATCCCCAAACTAATATCAATAGAATGATATTAGTCATGCTCAAACACTTGCCACTTGGGCAGGACTGAGAGGGAAAGCTCACCTCTTCTCTATTTAGCACCAACTGGGGTACCTGAAAGGTTGGGGGCTAGAATCATTGGTAGGCTTATTTACTCATATGTCTGGCAGTTGATGCTTGATATTGGCAGGAGACTTCTTAGTTGGAGCTGTTAGCTAGAGCACCTACATGTGGCCACTGGCTGTAGTCTGGGCTTCCTCACAACCTGGTGGCTGTCTTTCAGCCATCACAAGCGTCTCAAGAAAGACAGAAAGCCAGGAGGAAGCTGTATATCCTTTTCTAACACAGTCTTAGAAGCAAGCAGTGCCATTTTGCCACATTTTATTTCTGAAAGCAGTCACGAAGTTCTGACTGAGTTGAAGAGGCAGGAATATAGACTTTACTTGATGGGTAAGTGACAGGATCTGGAAAAACATGTGGAACCAGAAATATCATTGTACTCATTTGGGGAAAATATAGTCCTTCACATCATCCTTTTACTATTAATCTAGTTCCAAAGTGTATAGTTGGAATAGATATACTCAGTAACTGGAAAACATCCCCAGATTGTCTCCCAGATGAACAAATCTTTTCAAATGACAAAGATAATCACATAATTAATCAAGCAATTTCTCCCATTGTAGCAGTCATCCACAATTTGTTCTCATTTGGGAAGCAAAGAAACACTGCCCCTGCTTTCCTATTAGTCCATAAATATTGGTCTGACAAATATTTTATTTTGGTATCCCAATAAGTAGGGAATATGAGGAGCAATTTGCTATTTTGGGGTGGGCCAACAGTATACCTTCACTGTCTTATCTCTGGGATAAATCAACAATAGGGCTCTCTGCTGTAATTTAAAGACCTTAATTTAAAGACCTTTCTTTCTCACTATCTCATGGAACATCATGCTGTCCACTATAGGGATAACATCATATATCTAGATCCTGATGAACAGAAAGAAGTCAGTACTTTAAATACCATGGAAACATATGAGTGCTATTGGCTGATAAACAATCACATGAGATTTCGAGGCCTGCCTGTCCCATTGATTTTGGAGGGTATAGTAACCTAGGGGAGGTAAAAGACTAGTTTCTGCACTTTGCAATTCTCACCTCTAAGAAAGAGACATGACACGACAGTTTTCATTAAATGTTAAGGAAAACAACTGATTATCTGTGTTTTATGTGCTCCATAACTGCTGCAATGGAAAAACACTAAATAACCTGGCCTGTTAATAAGTTGGAATGGGGCCACAGTTTGAATTATCTCTCCAGCTGGACCAGCCTTCAGGGCAAGGAGACCTTTCTCTTAGCCCATATGACTCAACAGATCCAATGATGCTTGAAGTGTCTATGACAGCTCAGATTACTTTGTGGAAATTAAGCCCTAGTCAGGAAACCAAACTCCAAGTGTTAAAGAGTAATTATGCCTTCTTTAGCTAGTAATTAGTTTTCCTTGACTTTATATTGGTCTCTATTAGAGACTGACCACCTCACCTTAATCCACCAGGGCACACTGCAAGTTGAGCTACCTGTTACTCACCAAATATTCAAGTTATTAAGTTGGGCATACTCATCAATATTCCGGCAGCAAATGCAGTTCCTGAGGACACAAGTGGTTTACCTGGACAGATGGGTCAATTGCTCAATGTGCTTATTCCCACTGCAATGTCGTCACTTCCTCAACCCACTCCTGTGGCCACATGGAAAATTATTTTATGATTATTTGATCACAAAGGAAACTTTTCAAGCCTGGTTCACAGAGAGCTCTGCCCAATATGTTGCCACTTGTTTAAAGTGGACTGCTGTGGCTTGTCAGCCCATGTGGTGTTGTTCTGAGGAAGGATGGAAAAGATAATCCTCCCAGTGGGCAGAGCTAGCAGGGTACATATTGTGGTCTACTTTTCCTGGAAGGAGAGATTGCACTAGGAACAATTAAAGGGCAATGACTAATGGTTTGACCAGATGGTCTGAGACAAAGAGGTTTGAATAGACCTCTCAGAATTAATTCAGAATTTGAGAATATTTTTGTCCTGTGCAAATGTTTAGGCAAAAGTTCCCACTGAAGAAGATGCTCTCAATAATTAGGGGGACAAGTTGTTCTATAATAACATGTAGATGCCAGTCAGGCTCTCTTTCCCCCAGTCTCAGTAGTGTTTACTCAACAGGATTGTTTAAATAGCAGACATGTAGTATAACGGGGGGTTGAACAAGCTCAACAAATGGACTTTTCCCCACTTATGCTGGTTTAGCTGTCATCACTACTGAGTGCCTAATTTTCCAGCAACAGGACCCATCCCTGTGCCCCTGATAGGCTCCCATATACTGAGGAGAACAGATAGCCAGCTGGCAGCAGGCTGATTATTTTGGACCCCTTCCCCATAGTGGATTTTTCCTTACTGGAATAAACACTTATTCTAGATTTGGATTTGCCTTCTCTGTTTGCCACACTTTGCCAGTAACACCATCTGTTGACTACTGAATGTCTACTCATCGTCAAGTTAACCCAAACAACATTACTCTGACTAAGAAAGGTCAATTTATAACAAAAGAAATAGGCAATAGGTTCATGTTCATGGGATTCACTGGTCTTGTGTCCCAGAAACACCTGGCCTTATGGAATACTGAAATGATTATTTTTAAGACTCAATGTCAACAGGGAGACAAAACTTTGTGAGATTTAAGTGCTCGTCTATAAGATATAATCTAGTTTTTTATGATGTCCTCTCAGCCAGAATACAAAATCTGTGATCTAGGAGATAGAAATGGGAATGGTTCATTTAATCTAAGAATTTGACTGAAGCAACGTTTATTTCAATTGAAGAATTATACCTCTAAAGTTCAAAATGTAGTTTTTAAGATCATTGCATTTATTCTCATGATCTTTGATTACAAATATTTGTTCTCAAAAACATAATATGATTATAGTATTTGTTTAAATTATTTGTAGACATATTTTGTCTTATTAAACTGAGATATATAAACATTTAAACATAAGACATTTACATTAGAGTAGGATTATTCTATATAGTCATAAAGTACCTGGCACATAGTATTATAGGTTCTCAGTAAAATATTTGTGGAATTAATTATTTTTAAATAACAAAGTTTTTCAGGAAATTTTTAATAATTTTCTTAAATAAAAATTCTATAGGAACATATCTAGTATGTTTAAATGTTACTCAACAGTACCTGTTCTATTCCCTTTGTTAAAGCAATTCTTTTATTATTTCCACAGCTGTCTCTAATATTAACAAAAAATATATTTCTTATAGGACTATTTCAGCCCACAATTATTCTATAGAAATAGTTTGTATCTGATAATATTTATTACTCCTAGTCATGACACATATTTCTACCTAAATCAAAACAAGCTAGCTCCAACAAGGAAAAAATATGACAACATTTCTTTCAAATAGAAAGAAATGCTATTCCAAGGAAATAAATGTATTTTATTGCTATTTTCATAGACAGTGACTTAAATGTGTTTGCCCTCCTTAGAACTATGAAAAGTCTACCTTGTTCTTGGGTTTTATCTTTAAGGGTTTGATCCTATGAAGTAAACAAGACTATCTTTTTCTCTTTGTGGCAGACATTTTTAAGCCAATTCCTATAATAGTGAAACTGTGGGAATCTCAAACAGATATGAGCTTACATTTTTTAATGGGAGCTGATCTCTTGAGATGAGATTTTTGATTTCCCACCTGGCTACCAGAGAGAAAGAGAAAAACATAAAAAAAAAGTAGAACTAAACTCTGCATGTAAATTTATATCAACTCTTCAGAGATCTACTAATTTCATACAACAAAAATAACAGTCTGTGAATGAAACCAGTTCTTACCAGAAAAGGAAATGCATATTAAAATATTTGCCTTGAGGTTTAAAGACCCATTTTTGAAATTGTTCAAAAAACTCCAAGTCACTGGAGTTTTGTTACAAAAGTTTAAAAAAAATAAAAGACATGTAAGTATTGTTAAACTACTTAAAAATATAATATTTCCTGATATTATGTATTATAGTAAAAAAGAAAAAGGTATGATGCTTTATCTAAAATTGTGATCACAAAATTAATGAGACATTTTAAACAAACTATAGCTTTTTGATACAGTGTACTAGTCACAATTCAGCCAAAATTCTATTTCACTGTATTTTCATTAAGGATAATGAAAAGCAAAAAGGAATTCAAATTGAAAAAAATAAAAAGCCAGCCATCAAAATTCCACTTTTTTATTTCATGTTAATGTTACTTTGTGATCCAAGCATTCTGACATCTTCAAAATTAAAACTATTCAGCTGATATATATTAAATGTGTATATGAGGCAACCCTATTATTCATAAACTTTTATTCCTCTAACTAGTCAAGGATCATATTTATTTCATTTATTGGTTCTACATCCTAAATCAAAGCACTAAGAGGCACTATTAGAAATGTAGACACCTTCCTCAAGAAGTCTAGGAGAGAAGACTGATGTGAAAATTACTAAGAATAATATAAGAAAGAATGAAGTTTGTCTGCAATAAAGTTACAAGTCATGCCTTGGGAACTAATTAACATATTCCAATTTGAATGCTAAGCGTTGTTCTAAACAAGTAGCAATTTTTTTTAAGTTTTTTTATTTTTTATTTCAGCGTATTATGGGGGTATAAGTGTTAAGGTTACATATATTGCCCATGCCTCCCCTCCCCCCTCGAGACAGAGCCTCAAGTGTGACCATCCCCCAAATGTTGCACATCTCATTCATTGTGTATGTATATACCCATCCTCTCCTCCCCCCTCCCACATGCCCGACACCCAATAAATGTTATTCCACCCATTAATACAAATTTGCTGGTGAGTACATGTGGTGCTTGTTTTTCCATTCTTGAGATACTTCACTTAGTAGAATGGGTTCCAGCTCTATCCAGAAAAATACAAGAGATGCTATCACCATTGTTTCTTAAAGCTGAATAGTACTCCATGGTATACATATACCACATTTTATTAATCCACTCATGAATTGATGGGCAGTTGGGTTATTTCCACAACTTTGGAATTGTAAATTGTGCTGCTATAAATATTCGAGTGCAGGTGTCTTTTTCATAAAGTGACTTTTGATCTTTTGGGTAGATCCCCAGTAATGAAATTCCTGGATCAAATGGTAGATCTTGTTGGCTTTAAGGTATCTCCATATTGCTTTCCACAGAGGTTGAACTAGTTTGCAGTCCCACCAGCAGTGTAGGAGTGTTCCTATCTTTCTGCATCCACTCCAACATTTATTGTTTAGGGACTTTTTGATAAAGGCATTCTCACTGGAGTTAGGTGATATCTCATTGTGGTTTTGATTTGTGTTTCCCTGCTGATTAGAGATGTTGAGCATTTTTTCATATGTTTGTTGGCCATTATTCTGTAGAAGTAGCAATTTTTAAAGCTAAACTTTAAGGTTGTTATACTTTGCTATATATCCCAAATATCTTATACAGTTCATTGCATATGATAGTTACTCAACAAATGGTTATTGAATACATTTTTTGTAAAAGAGAAATAGTTTTGATCTAAGACATGTATTATTTGAAACATATAAATAATGAACTTTCAAAAACAAAATTAGTATATCTGACATAGCTGCTAAACATCCTGGTTAATCTATGATGGCTGTTGATCCCACGATATTATTATCATGTTATGCAGAGATTGAGGGCCATTCTTCAAGGGGAACACATGTTGACCTGAAATGCCTTATCACTCCAGAGTGCCACAACTTTAGTCCTAACATAGTGAATATAACTCTCAAAACTTAATGTTTCCCAGGCTAAACCTCTCAGAAATCTTTACAGAATGTTTTTATATCTGGTCACTACACAAGAAAATATTGATTTCACACATTAAAAAAAAAAATTAAGACAAGTAAAAGGAATCTACTATGGCTATCATCATAGAACAGCAGCGGCTATTGTGGTCTGATAGCAAACTGCCTTCATTACAGGGACCTTTTGTCTTTAAACAAACATTTTTGTAAATTTATAACTAAAGAAATGTGGTGCAGGCAAAGACTAATGAGCAGGATAGATAAAGAATCTCTGCTTTCAAAAGCTAAATGTTCTCCACAAAGTATATATTTTATCAGCCCAGATTGTCAAAGTCTCCTCATTTGACCTTTCAAAATTTTAGAAATGTGAAAAGACAAAGCTATCCCTAATAATCTACCAATCTCACGGCATCTGCTGAAACATCTTGGTGGCCACTATTAGTGAGATGGATGATGGAAGGTGAAAATCAGTAGCTCATCTGAGAAGGGTCGTGTTCACTCCTCTGGTGATGGATGAAAGCTATTTCTTTGTTAGCAGCAATTCTCCTTTATTGTCATGCAAGTCCTGCAGTGGGAACCAATTGTATTTTTTTTTCCAGTTTGCTCAAGTAAAGTGACACATCCATTCTACCCGGGATAGATTGCTGCAGGAACTACTCTATGTCCCTAAAAATTGTATTTCTATGTTTATTGTGGAATCTTCCTCATGCCACCTCTGGCTGGGTTTAAAGATTGACTCTCCTTGAAAACCTGGAAAGAATTTTAAATTCCTAAATTGGAAAGCAGGAGAACTAGACTCGAGCTGTGTGAGTCTCTGAACAATTAGGTAATTTTGTAAAAACAATTTGGTCACTCTGTGGCTGTTTTCTTATACTTGCTTTCAGGCAACAGTCCCCAACCTTTTTGGCATGAGGGACCAGTTGCATGGAAGGCAATTTTTCCATGGATGGGTGGGGGTTGAAGAGGGTGGAGGGGGACAGAGCTCAGGTGGTGGTATGAACAACAGGGAGCAGCTGTAAACACAGATGAAGCTTCACTTGCTCACCTCCTGCTGTGCACCCCTGTTCCTAAGTTTCATGGAAGATAATGTTTCCATGGACAGGTTCCTAACAGGCCACACACCAGTACTGGTCCACAGCCCACTGGGGACAACAGCTTTAAGGTCTTCCTTTTAATAAATATAAAATGTACATTGCACATTAAGGTGTGAGAAGTGAAAGAAAAATAAAAAGTTATTCAACTGTAAGTTGAAATAAATCCTGTTTCAGCTTACAAAAAAAGAAGAGAATGTTCAAACCAATCTTGGAAAATAGTCATCTGTGACTGACCTGAAACTATCAAAATCAACAGCTTTAAGAAAGGAATGTACACTGCTGAAGAACCACATGATATGTGAACAAAGCTTTTGGATTTGCAGTCTGCCTTATTTAATCCATCTCTGATATTGTCTTACCTTAATATACTTAAATAAATATTCTATTATTCCACTTACATAAAAAAACTACAAAAATTCTATAAGAGGGTCTACAATCTAACTTCAACCCATTCATTATTTTTTTATACCTCCTCATTACCCCAACAAAACTAGCCAAAAGACTTTCCCCAAGAAACTCATTCTCATCTAGAACTTTACAAAAAATATTCTTCTCCTTCTCCTTTTCGTCTATTGACTGATAAGGTTCAGATCAAGATATTCTCAATGATGTAAGAGATTACCCAAAGTCCCAGAGACTACTCCCTCCTTTGTAATACATACCTTGCAACTGGTCCGGCCAGTGATGAGTATCCATATATAAGAAAATGTATGCATGGTAAAGAGAAAGGTCTTATAGGTAGCATGAAACACTGCCCAAAGAGAACAGAATTACAAGGTCATCCTAATAAGGGACCCTTAGGACTAGATATGGAAACCTAGATTAATTAAAATTGATCATAAGTAAGAAGAAATATATATGACAATATCAACTAAGAGATTAGTTTCCAATGAATAGAATCTTTTCCTTCTGTGATTTTTTTTTATTATTTACTTTATGATTCTTCACTATTTACTCTCTTTCCTATATTTTACTTGACTTTTGAATGTCTGCAAAATAGAAAAACATGTAAAAATAAGAGTAAAAGTCCATGATATACCTAAAACAAAGCCCAAATGAATGGGGGTAGAGGGGTAGATACAGAATTGTAAGATATTATCCACACCGGAAAGTAATTCATAAAGTAACTTAAAGCCATTTCACAAAATCACAGCAAGTAATGGTTATAAATTTAATATTAAAATCAAAATGATATAGTGTAGGCTTCACTTGTGGTTTTTTTTCACCCAAGGGCTGGGCACAGTGCAAAGAAGATGAGCAATGACTTTATAGAGAAGGTGGGATTGCTACCCAAGGGATAAGAAGATAAGGCAAGTAAGAAGAGAAGAAAGAGGATATTTCAGGTTCAGGGACAGTCCTAACAAAAGCTAAATCTGAATGCATGTGGCATTGCACAGGAGATTGTAAAGGCTATGTAGAAGCTGCAGTCTAAGTAGAGAAGTGACTTCCCTTTTATTTCATATGATATTCAGAGGATAGGACTGCAACTAAGGAATAAGAGTTTATCTTCTACTGGACAAATTACTTCTTTACTTAAAAGTTCTTATTTGTATTTGGGAGGGGGAAAACTGTATCTAGCTTTCAGATATTATGAGACTAGAAATAATGTTTTCAAAACACCAAGCCCAGGGCCTGGTCATGGTAGGTAGCTACTAACTATAGAAATTTCTTTTCACATCAGTAAAAGCAATAACTTGAAAACAACTTAGAGTTGTATAGCAACAAAATGGACCAAGTCACTGAGGAATTCATTCCTTATCACTAGACATGTTCATATATAGCGTGGACTAGTGGTTCAATTATAGACCATTGCAATAAAGCAAATATCACAATAAAGTGAATCACACAAATTTTTGGTTTCTCAGTGCACATAAAAGTTATATGCACTGTACTGTAGTCTACTAAGTGTGTGAAAGTATTATGTCCCATAAACAATGTGCATGCCTTAATTTAAAAATGCCTTGTTATTTTAATCAAAAAGACCAATGTTTTTTTCCCAAATGAGTTTTGTGTACAGTGTGATCCATTGAATATAGAACAAAAGCATTTTTATATTTATTTTGTATCTTACCCTTTTTAAATTTTATTTTGAATATAATCTATAGTGAACATCCTACATTAATACAGGTATTAATGCTCATTATTTTAAAATAAATATACATAGAATGAGTAGCATTCTTAAAAACTGCTTACTGAGAGAAGAAAGTAATCAAAAATATTTTTGTTGCTGCCTGTCAAGGACGCTATAGAAGAAAGAGTAAACAAGAGTGAGAAATAGGGTAGAAATAAAGCTAGTTTGACATGAAAGATCCAGATTTATGAAAGATTTCGAAAGTCAAGCCAGCTGTCTACCCTGTGTGGCTTTGCATGTCCATAAATTAAATTTTTATATGCATTTCACTATCATATTTACAGAAGTTGGTAGCACTTTAATTGTTTACACTTTAATTGTTTACAGAAAATGTCAGCCATCTAGAATAATTTATTGGAAAGAAACAAAAAGAAATTTCTGTTGGGTCTATAAGACCAAATATAAAAACATGAAAACATAAAGGTACTATATTTGGAGACAAAATTTTAGTTAATGATAATGATGATAATAATAGCTAGTATTTATTGAGTCTTTACTTCAGGCACAGTTCTAAGTTTATATATATAAATTATGTCAATTTTTCTTGAAACAAAGTTATGAGTTAGATACTATAGATACTATAGATGAGTAAATTGCCAAAGGTTACACAGCTCATTGATAGAAGAGCCAGGATTCAAATTCCAGAAGGTTAGCTCCAGGGTCTGAATTCTTAATGACTACATAATACTGACTACAGTATTATGACTACATTATACTGCCTCTTATGGTAACTATAGGCGTACCTCAAAGATAGTATAGGTTCAATTCCAGACTACTGCGATAAAGTGAATGTTACAATTAAGTGAGTCACATAGTTTTTTTGTGTGCAAAAAAATTGCAATAGCATTATGTCTAAAAAACAATGTACATACCTTAATTAAAAAATATCCTATGCCAAAAATGCTAATGATCATCTGAGCCTTCAACAAATTGTAATCTTTTTGTTGGGGGGGGGGGATCTTGCCTCGGTGTTGATGGCTTGTGACTGATCAGGGTGATGGTTGCTGAAGGTTGGAGTGGCTGTGGCAATTTCTTAAAATAAGACAAGTAAGTTTGTCACGATTGACTCTTTCACAAAAGATTTCTCTATAGCATATGTTACTGTTTGATTCATTTTACCCACAGTAGACCTTTGGAGTCAATTCCTTCAAATCCTGTACTGCTTTATCAACTAAGTTTATGGAGTATTCTAGATCTTTTTTTTTTTTTTTTTCATTTTAGCAGTGTTCACAGTCTCTTCAGGAGTAGAGTCCATCTTAAGAAACTATTTTCTTTCTGCATCCCTAAGAAACAACTCCTTATCCATTAAATTTTTATAATGAGATTGGAGCAATTTGGTCATATCTTCAGGCTCCACTTCTAATTCTAGTTCTCTTATTATTCCCACCATATGTGCAGTAACTTCCTCCACTCAAGTCTTGAACCCATCAGAATTATCCATGAGGATTAGAGTCAACTTCTTCCAAACTACTTTTAATGTTGATATTTTGAATTTGTGTCATAATCCTGAAAGATACAATCCCATATGCCATAATCCCAGATGTTGAAATCCCCAAGGATCAAAATCTAGTTTTAAATCCCTAAAGTTTAAAATCCCTAACATCTAGAATCCCCAAAATCGCAATCACAGGATAATTGCATCCTGTTATCATGTTAGGCAGAACTATTATCTTGTCATTTCTTTATTTGACTTTGGTAGAAAATTCACATGAGTGGATTGGCAACAAAGAAACTACAGTTTAAAAAATATGTCATTTGCCTACATTGGCAAGATGTACAGCAGATGACTTTCCAGGAGCTTTTAATGAATTAAAGTGAATTAAAGCTGCATTTGTCTGAAGAAGCCAGGGAAGTTACTAACTGGTTCAAAAATTATGTGCATTGTAGAATATGAAGACACTTAGTGCAACAATGTTGCTGCTTGATCAGCAGTATTTTTTCCACTAAATCTGTTGAATGATAGAAGAATTTCTAAAGAAAGCAGCACCCCATAGAAAATGAGTGTGAACTTATTATCCTAGGAGAGCCATGACCTAAAAGGGGGAAAAAGCAGCTATTCACTATGATGCAAAACTTCAAAATATAGTTAATGATTGTGAAAGTAGGCCAGCTCTTATCGACTGTCTCTGTGCAATTGCCAATAAACTATCCCTGTAATACATTCTTATATGTTAAATTTACTTTTTAGGTTTTTTTTTTTATTTTCATTTTCTTTTTTTTCAGGTTTTTCTACTATTTTAAATTGTCAACATTATGTATTTAAAATTCTCTATGCTATATATTTCATTTTCACAATATTTCCAATGCTAGAGGTATAAATTGTGCAGGGACTTTTAGAGAGTTCTAATTTTTTTATTCATTCTTTGCAAATTTTACTCTATGAAAGTGTATTATCATAACATTAACTTTGAGTGTAAACATTGTGTGTGTGTATATGTGTGTGTGTAAAATGTTGAAACTCCCTTAACAAATAAAGACATGTCCTTTTTGTACATCTGCATTTGTGAAAGATAACATTTCTCAAAATCCCAGATCTTTGGGTGACAACATAAGCAAAGGCCATCGTGGTTTTTGATTGACTTCATCAAAAACTTAGGTTGTTCATTGCGGTATTTCAGATAACTGCAATTATAAATCTGGGTGTGCACAACTATCAACCATAGTAATGTGTATTTATGCATTTCCCTTTTTACTTATCCTTTTATGAATATGGTTCCTCTGCTTATAACTATTATACACACGTGGCTGTCATTAGTATGCCCGAGTGTTTATGTTTGTGAAAATACATGTTATTATTGCCTTTTTATTGTGTAAAATGGCCCATGCTGTGTTCCATCATGTTTTTATATGTTTCTCAAATAAATCCCCTTTTCAAAATATAAATAAATATCTTTCAAAGAACTTTCTAATAATTTACAGAATTATATTTTTGGAATTTTTATATTTCAGGATTGTGATTTTGGGGATTTTTTACTTTAGGGCTTTTGATTATTTGGGATTTAAAGATTCAGAATTATGACATTCAGAATTGTGTTTTTTGAGATTGTGATCAGATCCCAATATTTTGACATCTTCCCATGAATTAATGGCATCCAACATGGTAAATCCTTTCCAGAAGGATTTCAACTTACTTTGCCCAGATCCATCAGAGGAATAATTATCTACAGCAGTTATAGTCTTACAAAATGTACTTCTTAAATAATAAGACTTGAAAATCAAAATTATTCCTTGACCCACGAGCTGCAGAAATGATGTTGTGTAAGCAGGCATGAAAACAACATTAATCTCCTTGTACATCTCCATCAGCACTCTTGGATGACTAGGTACATTGAAAATGAGTAGTAATGTTTCAAAGGGAATCTTTTCTTTTGAATAGTAGATTTCAACAGTAGGCTTCAAGTATTCAGTAAGTCATGTAAACAGATGTGCTGTCATCTAGGCTTTGTTGCTCCCCGAAACACAGGCAGAGTAGAGTCAGTATAATTCTTAAGGGCTCTAGGATTTTCAGAATGGTAAATAAGCATTGGTTTTAACTTAAAGTCACCAGCTGCATTAGCCTTTAACAAGAGTTAGCCTGTCCTTTGAAGATTTCAAGCTGGACATTGACTTCTCCTCTCTAGCTATAAAAGTTCTAGATGGTATCTTTTCCCAATATAAGGCTGTTTAATTAACATTGAAAACCTGTTGTTTAGTGTAACTACCTTCATCAATTATCTTAGCTAGTTTTTCTGGACAAGTTCCTGCAACATGAACACTTGCTGGTTCACCTTGCACTTTTACATTATGGAAATGGCTTTTTTCCTTAAACCTCATGAACCATCCTCTGCTAGCTTCAAACTTTTCTTCTGCAGCTTCCTTGTCTCACTCAGCCTTAATAGAACTGAAGAGATTTAGGGCCTTGCTCTGGATTAGGCTCTGGCTTAAGGAAATGTTGAGGCTGGTTTGATCCTCTACCAAAACCACTAAACTTTCTCCCTATCAGCAAAAAGGCTGTTTCACTTTCTTACCATTCATGTGTTCACTGGAGTAGCACTTTTAATTTCTTTCAAGAACTACTTTTGCGTTCACAGCTGGGCTCACTATTTGGCATAAGAGGCCTAGCTTTCAGCCTGTCTCAACTTGCAACCTGCCTTCCTTCCTCAGTTTTATAATTTCTAGCTTTAGATTGAACGTAGAGATTTGCAGCTCTTCCTTTCACTTGAACGCTTAAAGGGCGTTGTAGGATTATTAATTGACCTAATTTCAATATTTTTGTGTCTCAGTGAATATGAAAGCCTGGAGAGAGGGAGAAAAAAGAGGGAATGGCCAGTAAGTAAAGCAGTCAGAACACACACAACATGTACCAATTAATTTGCCCATCTTATATGGGTGCAGTTCATGATACCCCAAAACAATTACAATAGTAACATCAAAGATCACAGATTGCCATAACATGTAATAATAATGAAAAAGTTTGAAATATTTTGATAATTACCAAAATGTGACATGGAGACATGAAATAAGCTCATGTTATTGGAAAACCTGGTGCTGATAGACTTGCTCAGTGCAGGGTTGCTACATAACTTCAAAGTATTAAAAACGCAGTATCTGCAAAGCACAATAAAGCTAACATAGAGAAGTCATTTACTCCTTTTTCCTTCTCTAATATAGAGATTCTAGTCTTTGTAATTGTGCATTTATGTCAAAGAATGTAATTTTTAAACCCATAGAAACAGTGTGAAGTGATGACCACTTTTCTATTTAAAGATGAAAGGCAGACCTGGCAGCCTGACCACATATCCTCTCTCTGTCCTTCATGTTTATCTGTCCAGCTGTCTCTCTATTCCCTCCTCTCCAGCACAAACTCCAATTAGAGGAATGGCAGAGTGAGAAGCCACAGGGGAAAATAAAAATAAGAATAAAACCTGAAGCAGGGAAACAGAGAAAATTGCCAAGGGAGAGAGGAGAATAAAAGGAAAAAAAGAAGGAATACATATTGAATCACCATTGCCTTAATATATCTAGTTTTTACTTCTCATGGCCTTGCTCTTGATGCTTCCTTTATTTATTTTTATTTTTCCCCTGATGAAATGGTACTCATGATTGCATAAAAATTGATTATTGAGCACACACTCCTGATATACTAAACTACTTATAGTCTCCAAACTCTTTCTTTTAACCATCAGTGCCTGTGCACATGCATTCCACCCTGTCTCTCTCACTTGCTAAGTTTTTACAAAAATTTAAAACCACCCTAAGAGTATTTTCCCTAGGTGTTCTTCCTTGATCACTCCATAACTAATCACTCTTCCCTCTGCACTTCTGAACCTTGTATCATAGAAAGTTCTATAAATTCATTACTTTATAACTTGACATATTTTTATTTTAATTGGATTCAGAACCATATTGAGTATAGTACAAGAGTACTATATTTGATTCATCTATTATCAGTGCCTGTACAATGTCTAGCACATAGTAGTCACTCAGTAAGTATTTTTTAAATTGATCTTGTGCTAGACCTGGTGTTCACACGAGGTAGAAATACTGATGTAATTGTTACCATCCAGAAACCAGCAAACCAATTGAATAATATTATAAGTGCTACCATAAAGGTAAACATTGATATTATGAGGAATAATGCCAGGAAATGTAACCCTGATCTGGTTATTAAAAGTTCACCAGAGCTGGGCACAGTGGCTCATGCCTATAATCCTAGCACTCTGGGAGGCCGAGGTGAGAGAATCAATTGAGGTCAGGAGTTCGAGACCAGCCTGAGCAAGAGCAAGACCCTGTCCCTACTAAAAACAGAAAAAATTAGCAGGGCAACTAAAAATAGAAAAAAATTAGCTGATTGTGGTGGTGTGTGCCTATAGTCTCAGCTACTCAGGAGGCTGAGACAGGAGGACTGCTTGAGCCCAGGATTTTGAGGTTGCTGTGAGCTAGACTGATGCCATGGCACTCTAGCCCAAGCAATAGAGCAAGACCATGTTTCAAAAAAAGAAAAAAAAGTTGACTAGGCAGTTAAGAGATAGGAGAAATTTCTAGAAGGAGATACTGAATAGAAGTAAGCTATGAAATTATATAAACTCTTGAAAAAACACAAAAAGTTCAAAATGGCTATAGTGGTTGAGGTATATATGGAAATATAGTTGAAGACAAGGCTAGGAAAGTGAGTAGAAGCAGATCATGAAGGGCCAATATCAAGGAGGCCTATATTTTCATGTATTCCAAAGTCAGATCTACTTCATCAATGTATTAATAAAGAATGAACATTTTACTAAAAATTGTGTGGAAAGACAGAGATGATTAATCATATCAAAAACTGTTTTGAAATATTCTCTTAGAAACCCTCTAGGAAATAATCATATAATTTATCATCTAAACTAGGGCACTTGGATAATTTTTCTGGATCAATATGTATACACCAAAACTGTCTAGGGAAACCAAGGATATGTGGTTACCCTCTGTCTTTAAGTTCTTCTATCCCCACACTTTCTCCTTGTGCACCAATCTCCTTTCTCCTCTATCCCCCAATCTCCTGTGACTACTTCCCCAAGTCATCCTCTCTATCAACCTATCATTCCATATAACCTTCCTATCCCAACCATCTCCTTTTCCTTCACCACCTGTCTCATTATTTCTTTATGTCTCTTTTCACAAGGATGAGAAACTCAGTCATCTATTGATTTCACCCAATTATGTCCTTATACTCAGCATCCCCTTAGCAAAGAAAGAACCCTAATTTTTAAATTTTTTTCTCCTTATAAAATAATAAGCATTGAATAAAGTTATTCTGTATTATAATATTTTCATAGCATTTAAGAAAAGGAAATAAAAAGAAAGCTTACATTAGGACATATACAAATAGATAAGAAACACATGAAAAATATTCAACTTAAGTCATAATTTTAAAATTATAGAAACAAAATCAAAATTGAAAATATTTTGCTTTTGGAAAAGATTTTCCAATTGGCATTGGAAAGGGCATGGAGAACCCAGTGTTCAAACACTGGTAGGAGAAGTACAAATTAGTGCATACTTTCTGGATGATGATTTGGCAGTACTTATTTTAAAACTTAAAAAAAACAAATATGTAATTCAACCCAGGGATTATACTTCTAGGAATAGGATGAAGAAGTACAATTATTTGGCTATGATACTGTTTATCACATCAATGTTTATAATAGGCAGAAGAAAGAAACTAAATAAATAGTCACAATAGAGAATTGTTTTAATAATTTATGTGACATCCACACACAGGACACAGCTCTTTAAAACGATATTGTGTGGGAGGAGGAGCTGAGATGGGGGACTAGAGCCAGCCGCCACATGCCACTCCCACAGAAAGGATCCAAAGTGGTGAGTAGATATTCACCTTTGTATGGATTGTCTAAGAGCACTGGAATTCAACAGAGAAGTGGTGGGAGGCATCAAAAGCAAAGGAGAGGGAAGTAGGGAAACCCACTTGGCTGGAATGACAGTAGCCAGGAGAAGCATCCAGATGTGAGGAAGGTGTAGGGGCCCCCTGGGCTCCACACTCCTGCTACAGACTTTGCAATTCTAGCTATGAGAGGCCCCCTCCACCCTCTAGACCAACACATGGAGACTGCACAGTGCCACTGCTCCAGTGAAGGGGCATAGCAAGGTCCCTCAGCTTCTGAGCCCTGAGCACTGAATTCTGAGAACCTGGCCCCAGAATGCTGCATCTGTCTGGGGTCCAGTGTCACCACTACCACCTCTTCATTGCTGTTGCCAGGCCAGGGAGGGAGCTGGGAAGTCGGGTGCTCTTGCATGCCCTGGGAACAAGTGCCACTGTGCTATCATTGCTGTTGCTGCTGCAAGAACCAAATGGTAGCAAACTCCTGGGTCCCCCACCTCTGCTGGTACCACCATGAAGGGCCTGCCCCACAACAGCTGCTGCTGTGGTACCCAGGCCTCAGCAAACTACCAAGGCTGCCTACCTCCAATGCTAGCCCTTAGAGGGGACCCCATCCTACCCCTACCCAAGCAATCAGCAGTGACCAGAGGACAAGCCCACCTTTCCACATAAACATCCCCCAGAGCCTGTTTGGACTGTGACAGCCACAGGGGAATGTGGAGATGCAGGAAAGCAGCAGTGTTTCCAGAGTTATGACCTGTAGGGTGGGCTGCTCCAAGGGGACTGGGAAGTGCTGCAGACGCTTCTTAGGACAGAGGAGGTAACAGAGAGTCTGGCTCATAATCCAAAGTTGCTTGCATCTCTCCCAGTGGAGACATGAGTACATCCTATAGACAGAGGAGTCTATAGGATGGAAAAGTACTTCCATCCCAGAGTAGAAGTAGTAACACAGCCCAGGAAAGAAGATGGAGTTCAGAACCTTCCCTCCTCCAAACACCCAGTGTTGATGACATAGCTACCTCTGCTCCCAAGCATGAGCCTTTGATGCAGTGGTCCCAACCTGGGAATCTCAGAACTTGGGTCTCTACATCACTGGATCCACAGCCAGTGCTCCCCAGCACCCATGCAGACCACAGCCTTGAGGGACTGGATTCCATGGAGCTTGGGGCTCACTCTTTTCCCTTTAAAAGGTTGAAGCAAGTACATTTGAGTGTGCCAAGTACAAAAGCTACCACCTTTTGTACTTGGGAGGATGGGGGGAATGGGCAAGGAACATGTGATGAAAAATTACCTACTGGGTACAATGCACACTGTTCAGATGACAGGTATATTAAAATCTTAGACTCCTCCACAACACAATTCATTCATGTAACAAAAATACTTGCACCCCCAAATCTATTTTTAAAAAATAAAATAAAATAATAAAATAAAATAATATTATAGATTAGCATTTTCATAACCCTTTTAGCAGTAAAATCATTTTATCATTAAACCTCCTACACATAGTTACCATATACAAAACATACACATACAGAGCTTCTCTGTTTAAAATGGTGTGAGGAGGCTGAGAAAATTGACCCCTGTTCTTATGACCTACTAAGGCTTTTGTGTCTTTGATAAATCTCATTGCCCATGAAAATTATTACAGTGGGAAATTTTCATGATAGAATCTGAGAAACAAAAGATAAATACAAACTAAGCACAGACAAATTTGTTCCAAAAAATGGGTGGGTGAAGGACCATAAAGTCAGAGTCCATTATCAGAAAAAGCAGTCATATTTGTAGTGGATAAGAATTCCATCAGAATCCAGAGGATGGTGCAATCTCATTCTTTACTTTTCCCATCAGATGGCACTGCAGAACATCTGGGTGTTGTTCCAGCATTCAGAGCAATGTCAGTGTCATTCTGGCTCTCTTTGGAAGGGCAATTAGTACTCCTTACAGTCCTCCATGCAGATTCTTCAGAATGGGAAAATCTTACTCTTATAAATGTCTTGTAAAACTTGATTCTTTATTCCCTATAATAACCCTATTCCCCAACGCACATCTGTGGTAAGTATGAAAAATAATGAACGGAATGGAAAGGACAGAGTCTTCTAAGACATGGACTTAGAACTGAGATTCCATGGCAGCTACTTTATTCCATTTTTTCCTGATTCTTGATATTTAGGTTGCTCTTTGTAAAAGCCAGTATCCAACTCACCTCCTTGTATACTTTACCTTGTATACTTTACACATGAAATCAGGAATAACAGGTATACCCAATAGAATAAAGCACAAGAGTTCATGTGTGATTTCTGAGGCTTAATCATAGATGGAATTACAGCTTCCACCTTGCTGTCTTAGATTGCTTGCTCTTGGTGAAGCCAGCTATCTTCCCCTGAGAACACTTAAAACGTGGAGAAGCCCACATGAATAGAAGCAAGGGCCCCAAACAACAGAAAGCACCAACTTGCCAGCCATGTAAGTGTGTCTCCTTGAAAGTAGAACTTCCAGCCCCAGTCGAGCCTTCAGATGACTCTAGCCCCAGGAGATACCTAACACAACTGCATGAGAGATCCTAAATAAGAACTGATAAACAGAGCCCTCCCAGGATCCCTGACTCCCAGAACTAATAAATGGTTGTGGTTGTTTTAAGCCACTGAGTTTTATTGTAATTTATTGTGGAGCAATATATAATAAAAACACTCTTGTTCAAATTAATTGTGACAGGGAATATCTCCCTGAATTTTGGAATCTCAGAGAATTCTTAGGCCTCTCAATAGCATGAGCTGGGTGAGCACAGCAGAGCAAGGCTATTCATTGTTCCTGCCAGCACTTACTTGATTCTCATTCCCTTTGCATTATTCTACAAAAAGAAATTGTAGTCACGTTATACAAAACTGGAAAGTCTTTCCTTCTGTTGAAGATGGATGTTTAACTTTTAGCCCTTGACCATATCTGCTCTTCCAATAATATCTATTGTCAATACTTAAAAAATCAAAGGAAGAATAGATCAAAGGGAAGGAAAGAAAAAAGGGAGAGAGGAAGGAGGAAAGAAGGAAGGAAGGAAGGAAGGAAGGAAGGAAGGAAGGAAGGAAGGGAGGAAGGGAGGAAGGGAGGAAGGGAGGAAGGGAGGAAGGGAGGAAGGGAGGAAGGGAGGAAGGGAGGAAGGGAGGAAGGGAGGAAGGGAGGAAGGGAGGAAGGAAGGAAGGAAGGAAGGAAGGAAGGAAGGGAGGGAGGGAGGGAGGGAGGGAGGGAGGGAGGGAGGGAGGGAGGGCCCATCTAGATAAAGAAATGAATCATATTTGTTAAGTTATCTTGAGTGCTTCTAAAAGGCAAGAATGAACAAATGCCACAGAGAGACTAACAGATTCATATTTTTTCATTAGACTATAAGATTAGAAATCTTGTGTAGATGCTCCCTACCCAGAAACCTGGCTACAGGTCTTTTCAGCTCATTATCATCTTCTGCTGCTCAGCATCACAGTATTACACCAAAATCTATTTCAGATATATTGCAATTTTGGGTGTCTACTTGTTTCATTGGCATTTCAGTTCAATTCATGAAATAGAAAGCCTCAAAATTACAGTGTCATCGACAAACTAATTTATTTCTCTCACACATAAAAAGTATGAGTTAACAAGGCTTCTCTTCCCTATAAAGGTATCAGAATCCAGGATCCTTCCCTTGTTTCTTTGCCATCACTAAGATACTGTCCTTGTCCACAGGGTCTTTGATAGAGCAGAGAGGTGTGGAGGGAGAAGGGAAATTGTTCTTATTAATTCTGCTCACAGCCAGAATGACAGGAACATGTTTTTGTTGTTGTTGTTGTTGTTGTTATTGTTGTTGTTTTAATTTTTATTTTTAATTTGATTTATTTTTTAATTTAAGCATATTACAGGGGTACAATAGTCACATGTATATGGATACAAGAAGGCTGAGAACTCGGCAGGATCTCTCAGTACTTATCCCCTCTATAGTATATGTAACACATATATATAAGGTTCCCCAATGGCTGTATGCAAAATTTTTAAAGTCCTTATTATATGCTAGAACACATTTCTTCAATTCTTTCTACTCTACATCTCTTCTAATTAATATTAAATCTCTATCACCTCCCCTTACTCTCTACTCTAACCAGTTATTGAAAATCACTGACTCAAGGCAATGGCTAGTACAATTGCATTCCAACAATTGCTACCTATTAGAACTATATCTAGGGTACATTGATAGGATGTAACAAGGTGATTTATTAAACAAGACGTATTTTTCCTTCCACACAAAATCTTCTTAAAACAACATAATGACCATTTCATTGCCAAGGAACTTGAGTGATGATTGTCTCCACCTGTAAAACTTACATTAAACAACGTGAGTCATGTTACTTTTAAATTGTAAATGGCAATTAGATTATCCTATTACAAATAGTATAAGTCACTCATCATGTCATCTTTTTTCTTGGATCTGCAGCTGTTCTTGTGATAAACAGCCTGAAAAATAAAACTATACAGTTTTATAACTGTATAAACACAAATTAGTATAAACACAAATTCAATGCAACAAATATTAACAGCTCTCAGCATGTGACAGGCATTGTATTTGGTGGCTAGGAAAAGCCCACCAGGAAGCATGTAAGCTGAAATTTGAATAAAGAGGACTTAATCAAATACAGGCAATAAGGACATCCATCCAAGGGAATAGGTCAGTGAAGGTCTAGAGGAAAGAAACTGGTACATTCAGGTGCGCTAATGTACAAATCATAGAGAATGAGAGATGAGTAGGGCATCCAGTCGGAGACAGTCACCAAGTGTTTCATGTAGGAGTGTTGGAAATTTTATCTTAAGGTCAACTGGAAGCCACTGAGGAATATCATATAGGGGACTAAAATACCTAAATGTTTTTTGGAAGAAATATCCTTCTCTCTCTCATGAGAAGAAAATATATGGTGGTATAAACAAAAACTAGGGATGGACGGCAGGCAAGACTGCATGTGGAAAAAGCAATTTTGGAAGCAATTGTAATAATCCAAGCAAGAGGTTAGAGACTGATAGTACCTTGAACTAGGGGTATGGGAGGAGAGATAGAAGACGTGAATAGATTTGAAATGGTTTAGCTGAATTGGCATGACTTGCATAGGAAAAACAAAGACTGGGAAAGAGCTATTATTACTGTTACCTGTGTAGTAGTATTCTAGGTGACTTTTATTCTGATTCTTATTCATTTACTATTCTCAAAAATGTCTATAGTAACCAATATTAATCAGGGAAACTGACCTAACCATAATGTGCAATTTGTTTTATATTACACAATTGCAGTAATGCAAATAATACACAGCAAATAATCCTCCAGATACACACCAAATGTTACCAAGGGTTTGAGGGGACTACAAATGCTTTTTCTTCTTCCTTCCTTTGTCTTTGGTGGGCTTTGCAAATTTTTCACAATTTATTTTTCATTTATTTAATCATTCATTCAATAAATATTTATTGAACACTTACACACTCTGCTGATCCCTCTCCTAAGGACTCAGGATACAGCAGCATTCAAAACTGACAACACTGCCTTCTTTCATAAAGTTTATATTCCGGGGGTGGTGGGAGATATGAAACAATAAACAAGGTTAATAAGTAAAATATATAATATGCTAAATGGTTATAAAATTCATAGGTATGAGCTACTTTTTAATTGCCAAAATAAACATTTTTTCAAATACAAATAAGGAAATGGGGTAGGAATAAAACTAATAGAAAAAGTTCAAACAAGATGGACTCAAATGTCATTCCCTTATCTGTTCTTTGTTCTCACCACCCAACAATAAAGCTTCCATCCCCCCTCCTTGACCTCAAAGCTCTCTAATTATGCACTTGTATACCACTTAGCTGATTATGGTAGAGTTGCTGAACATACTCGTGTTTCTATTTTCAAGCTTGGAGTTATGAATAGACAAAGTTTGGAAATAATGGTAGAGAGACAACCATTGTTCTTATAGTTTAATAGTAAATATACCACAAATGAATCTCATTTTCCTCCTAAAGACTCTAGAAGTATGAGCAATGGATGTTATTGATATTCATTATTAATAAGGAAATGTCCATTACAAACTCAATTTCTTAAAGAATGCCTCATTTGTGAATAGAACTTTCTGTTTTGAAAATGTGCTTTTATAATCACCATTTTTTGAGACTCACAAACCTAATGATATTTACATCTGACTGGCTGCAAAAAAAGGACAAAATTTATTTGCATACATGCTCCACCAATAAGAAGTCACTCTGCCACCCATTGGCAACAAGTCACATCACAACCTCTGGAGCTAAAGAAGATTTGAGAATTGCTTATTTGGGGCTGTGAACAGTGAAAAACTGATGTCAAAGAAGATAATCACAGCTGTGCTAAACTTTTTGAAAGATTGGAGATTTTCAGGTGAATTATCTCATGGTTAAGTGAAAGAAATCACACGTATCCTGCTTATCTTCCATTTTACACTGTGAAGATGAAGCTTCCATCCTAACTGCAAATTAATGTTTTTTTTTTAAAGGGTAGAACAAATCTGTTCATTAAATATTCATAACCTATTTGGTAATGCATCTTAAAAATTAATAGCATGCATAACATTGTGTTTTTAATGAAAAGACTTGAACATTCCTTATAATGTGCAATGACTAAGTTTATTTTATATAATGAAAGTAATTCACCAAGTGCAGTATGATTAGCTGTTAGCTGCAAAGGGTACTCACAAATCCCCATGCTAGAGGAATTATGATTTGGGGGTAAGCTATTTCAAACCTCAATAACTTTGTTCCCTTTGGGTTATGGTAGGAATATGGTTTATTGATTTTTCTCAAAACATCTAGTGCTTTTCAATGAGGCAAAAGTTTCAAGTATCTTCATGCAGTAATTTCAAAATTCTCCTCAAACTATAAACAAAGATTTTTTTCCATATGGTTTAGTGAATATGAAGCAATACATATTGTAATGCAGACCAGGCTCTCCATGACAGCAAAAAGGAAAATGTAATTATAGATAAAAATCATCATCCACAGTAATACCTTTTCATGAAAGCCAGAAACATGCTTCCACAGCACATGGTATTTAACCCTTTCTTTACAGAACATCCACATTTAAAAAAATATATAAGTACATACAACATAAAGGCAGATTGAAACAAATAGAGTATACTTAATTGAAGTGTAAAGTTTTTACATGAGAGTAATCAAATAATGACCTTATTAATTAAAATCAAAAACAAATCCAAATAATAGAAAATTTGTCAAGAATTTGTTAAAATAACACAGTAAATTATTTTCATACTGCTATGCTGCAATTTAATTAATTATTAGTGTTTTTGAGTATAAATTTTAAAGCATTTCTTCAATTAATAGATAATTTATTGTTATGATTAATAATAACTCATTATATATAAATATTTTTCAGGTACCCTGAAACATCCTATAAACAGGAGATAACTTGAGACTGAGATTATGGGTGATTTGTGTATTTTCCTTTTATTCTTTCTGTTATATTTTCGCAAAACTGGATAAAAGTTATCTTTCTAAAAAGCTAATCTTTAAAATATCAGCATTATATCAATGTTATATTTTTCCTTGCTGATCAAATCTTTTCTTTATAGATGGCATGAACATCACTCTTACCTCCAGCCAAATTAGCATAAATTTCAAATTATTGCTGTCCATTTAAATGTAATTGTATCATTTTCTTCCTTTATATATTTACTTATAAATATTAAAATAATAATAATATTAATAAACTACATTTACCATGCATCTATTTGTGCCCAACAACAGACTAATTATTTTCAACCATCTCAGAAATCCTCTGCAGTAGCATGATTTGTAATTTACAACTACAAAAACTAAAACCCAGTTAAATATTTTTGCTACACTTGCACAGCTCAGAAGCTATGATTTTGGCCCTTGTCTAAACTCTAATCCTGTGCTCCTTTAACTCACCTCATGGCAAGGTAGGGAGCTAGGCATTACAGGGATTTAAAATAAGTAGAAAACATCTGCTCTACCCTGAACAATTTTACGATCTAGTTTTAAAGAAGACACAAGAACTGTAAATGGATTTTAAAAATAACTGATAGTGAGTACATGTGGCTGTTTTCCCACTCTTTAGATACTCCACTTAGGATAATTGTCTCTACTTCAATCACAATTGTTGCAAAAGGCATTAAGTCATTTTTCTTCATGGCTGGTTAGTATTCCATGGTATACATATACCACATTTTGTTAAATTGGAACTAACTCAATGAAAATCAAACAGGGGGGAGGGGAAGGAGGTGATGGGCAAAAACCTTAATGGGTACAATGAACACTATCTGGGTGATGGGCATACTTTTAAACTTGACTCAAACATTACAAAAACAATCCATGTAACCAAAAACATTTGTACCCCAGTAAAACTTTGAAATCGATGATTATTAGTATTGATAATATCCATTTGTCATGCACTGTACTATCCACTTTATATAGATTATCTCCTTCATTTCCACAACTGTTATCTGACAAGTTTCTGCGTAGAAGTCACTTTCACAGAGAAGTGTTCGCAGGCCTATGAATCTACCTACACGCCCCTGTGTCACGTGCTCATTATAACTGACCCTCTTCCTTCATGCTACTCCTTCTAGTTTTAGGTCTTAAATTTAATGGGTAAAAGGCTCCCTGAGAGCAACAAAAACTGGCTTTTCCTGCTCCTATTCCCCACAAGTGTTGGGTACATGTAAAAAATCATTGGGCAGAGAAAAAAAAAATAAAATTAGTATTTATCTCTCTGGAGTCACTCAAAATAACAGAGGAAATTTTCTACTCTTAATCTATAGTAAAGCATCTAAAAATCTATCTCATTTCTCTCTATACATATGTATAAATAGGTAGATAGATAATCACTTGCACTATAACTGCTACCAAAATCTCTCTCCTCTTTCCCTCTTAAATTCTTAAAACTCTCTTTCAAACCCAACTTTTGCTACATCTTGCTTTATCTTCCACTCTTTCTCACAATTCAGAAGTCTCAAGCTGTAAATCTGGGCTCCTTTCAATTTGATAGCTTTACTGATTATTATAATTCTTCTCAACAAAGTTTCAGAGGCAGAGATAAAAAACACAGAATGAACAGAGGAGATAGATACATCTTGTGTGTCAGTCTGAAGAGTGTTCGTTTATCCTTTGAACAGTGGTAGAGCATTAAAGGTTTATGAGCAACATCATATGAAGGTTAAGTGGGCGATATTTTACAGAATGAATTGGAAGACCGCAAAGGAACGTGAGTCTAGAAGATCTGTTAGAAGGCCCCTGTAAGGATCTATAGGTGAGATAATGGATACTTATTTTTGGTGGAGGTGGTAAGAACTGAAAGAAATACATAGATAAAAATAATAATTATAAAGGTAAATTTTTTTTTAAAAAATTGCTATCTGACTGTCTATACATGGTGAAAGTAAGAAAGGAATCAAGAACGATTCTAGTTATAAGCCTGGCTGATTGTAAGAATGGTATTATTCAAATGGACAGGGAGCCCAGTATTCTGATCTCCATCTAGCTTTGTCTTTAAAAATTATTAATTATTATGCTTACCAAAAATACTTAAATATAATTTAATATACTTCTGGTGCCTTGTTGTAAATGTAGTGCTATATCAATGCATTTTTATTACTTTGCCAGATTACTTACTAGCAAAGTACATAGTAACAAAGCAATAGAAAAAATATAAATTTATCCCAAAGTAAAGAAGAAAGAAAAAAAAAAAGAACCTAATAAAGAGGTTGGCCTTTCACCTGCATCTCTTGTTTTTTTGTTTTTTTGTTTTTTGTTTTTTGGTTTTTTTTATATATAAGACAGAGTCTCCTGTTGCCTGGGCTAGAGTGCTGTGGTGTCAGCCTAGCTCACAGCAACATCAAATTCCTGGGCTCAGGTGATCCTCCTGCCTCAGCCTCCTGAGTAGCTGGGACTACAGGCATGTACCACTATGCCTGGATAATTTTTCCTATTTTTAGTTGCCCAGCTAATTTTTTTTTTTTGTATTTTTAGTAGAGACAGGAGATCACTGTTAATCAGGCTGATCTTGAACTCCTGACCTCAAGCAATCCTCTCGTCTCAGCTTCCCACAGTGCTAGGATTACAGGCGTGAGCCACCACACCCAGCCTGTATCTCTATTTAGTGAAAAGAGAAAAAACAAAATCACACTGTTATGTATTAATCTTACTAGAGGTTACTGTCTTGAGCACAATAAAATGGCCTTCCTAGGTACAATGTAATCATTATCTTTAATCCAAAAAGGAAGTATTGTTTGCTCCAAGGAAGTATTGCATTTTGAAGGAAAGTCTTAAAATGCCAGCTGACCTGAGCTTATAGGCAGGACAGGCTCCACAGGGATTTGCCCTATCACAATTCAATCTTAATTTACAAATCGAGAAATATGTGCAGAGTTTTGATACACAACACTTAATAGTGGTGAAAAGACCTAGGAAATCAAGAGGGATAAGGGAAAGAGGGACCATGCAAGTGCCAGTCTAAGAGCTCTCTAGTGTGCCTAACAGAGATGCACGCACATATATGTCCATTATGGAAGGTGCACCAGTAATAAAACAATGAAAACCTGATACCATTAAACAACCTGATTATATATTATCTTTAGTTATAAATCTATGGTCATTGAGGAATTATTTATTTATTTATTTATTTATTTAGAGACAGAATATCACTCTCTTGCCTGGGTAGGAAATTTTTAAAAATCTGACATTTTAAGAGAGAGAATAGCCTGTAGTGAAATTACATTGTGCCCACTTGGCTAAGTTGAACTACACTTCCCAGAATGCCCTTCTCCAAGTGTTTCCTGTTAGCATGGACCAACCACAGGAGAGATTCCCATGGGGGATTCCGAGGGAGGAATTGAAGCAGCTCTCATAGTACTTACTTTCAGGCTCATGTCCTTGGTGTGAGACAACAACCCAGCCTGTGACTGTTCCACCTTCCCCTGATTCTCCCTCAGCATCAAGTCCTGGGCCAGGTCTGTGTGTTTAGCTCCACAACATGCCCCTTCACTTCTGTAGGACACTTGTGCTATCAAAGTTAGAAGCAATAAAAACTGACACTTCAGTCAGTCGTCATGGACTCCAGTTTGTATGTTCCAGTTCATTCCCACTCTCTCTCAATTCATATTCATCTTCCCTTTCCAACTGCTTGTCCTGGGTTTAAGCTCCAGCATCAGATCAGATGTAAAGACAATAAGCAGTACTGAGACTGCCTAACCAGATTTCACAATTTCATGAGGTATCTTGTGTGTGTGTGTGAGTTTGTGTGTGTGTGTGTGTGTGTGTGTGTGTGTCCTAGTGGTTCTGCTTCTCTAATTAAACCTTGAGTCATACATATACCGTCCGAGTCTACTAACACGAGTATTCAGTTTAATAGTTCATTTACCCAACTAAGACTTTTGGTACCCACTATGTGTTGAATACTATTCTAAATACTGTTTACACTGGAGACACAGCATGTAACAAGATAGATATCCTTTCCTTCATGTAGCTTACATGCAAATGGGGAAAATAAAATAAACAAATTAACATATAAATAAAAAATCATAAAACTTTTTAGATTGTGCATTAGTTCCTATTGTTGCTATAACAAACTTAGTGGTTTGAAATAATACAAATTTATTATATTTCTGTGGATGATAAATTCAAAATGAGTACTGGCTAAAATCAAGGTGTTGACAGGGCTTTCTGTTCCTTTGCTTTTTGTTCCTTTTGGAGGCTCTAGGAAAGAATAAATTTTCTTATTTTTTCCAGCTTCTAGAGGCCACCTGTGTTTCTTGGTTTTTACCCCTTCCTTCTTCTAAGTGTATCACTCCAACCTCTGCTTTCATCCTCACATCTCATCACTTTGATTCTCCTGCTTGTGATTATATTGGACCCCTTGGGAATTGGGCCCACTTGGATAATCCAAAATAATCTCCCATGTCAAGATTCTTAACTTAATCACATCTGCAAAATGTCTTTTTTTTTTTATTTCGGCATATTATGGGGGTACAGATTTTAAGGTTTCAATAAATGCCCATTTCCCCCCCTCCCCCCAAAAGTCTGAGTCTCCATCATGACCATCCCCCAGATGGTGCACATCTCACTCATTATGTATATATATACCCACCCCCTCCCCCCTCCCACCTGCCCAATACCCTATTACTGTAGTACCTATGTGTCCACTTAGGTGCTATTCAGTTAATACCAGTTTGCTGGAGAATATATCTGGTGCTTGTTTTTCCATTCTTGGGATACTTCACTTAGAAGTATGGGTTCCAGCTCTAACCAGGAAAATATAAGATGTGCTATATCACCATTGTTTCTTAGAGCTGAATAGTACTCCATGGTATACATATACCACATTTGATTAATCCATTCTTGGATTGATGGGCACTTGGGCTGTTTCCACAGCCTTGCAATTATGAATTGTGCTGCTATAAACATTTGAGTGCAGATGTCTTTTGTGTAGAGTGTCACTGGATCATTTGGGTAGATGCCCAGCAATGGGATTGCTGGATCAAATGGTAGATTCACTTGTATCGCTTTAAGGTATCTCCATATTGCTTTCCACAGAGGTTGAACTAGTTTGCAGTCCCACCAGCAGTGTAGGAGTGTTCCTCTCTCTCCGCAACCACGCCAGCATTTATTGTTTGGAGATTTTTTGATAAAGGCCATTCTCACTGGGGTTAAGTGATATTTCATTGTGGTTTTGATTTGCATTTCCCTGATGATTAGAGATGTTGAGCATTTTTTCATATGTTTGTTGGCCATTCTTCTGTCTTCTTTAGAAAAGTTTCTGTTCAAGTCCTTTGCCCACTTTTTAATGGGGTTATTTGATTGTTTCTGCCTGATTTTCGTGAGTTCTAAGTATATTCTAGTTATCAGTCCCTTATTGGATGCATAGGATGCAAAAATTTTCTCCCATTCTGTAGGTTGTCTGTTTACTTTCATGACTATTTCTTTGGCTGTGCAGAAGCTTTGTAGTTTGATCATGTCCCATTTATTTATTTTTGTTGCTGCTGTGATTGCCTTTGGGGACTTCTTCATAAACTCTTTGCCCAGGCCAATGCAAAATGTCTTTTACTATGTAAGGTAACATATTCACAAGTTCCTAGGACTAGGACTAGGACTAGGACTAGGACATGGATAACTTGGAGTGGAAGGCATTACTGAGCCTATCATATATAATAATCTGTATTTTGAAGAAAATAAACAGGATGAGAGGAATAACTATTATTTTGTAAAGTATGATAGGAAATATCCTCTCTTAAGTAATTTCTTACTGCAGAAACCTGAATGGTAAGAACAGTATTCTAATCTAGACAGAAAAACTAGAAAGTGTTAAGGCCCTGAGGGGGAAAATATTGTATATGTTCAAGGAAGAGAAAAGTTACTTTAGATAGATCACACTGAGAAAGATGACTATGTGTAGCAGACCTGAAGAGATATTCTGACACTAGATTTTCTAAGGACTTATGCAAAGCAACTTGGTTTTATTCAAGGTATAATGGAAAGCCAAAAAATTGGAATGTTATGGGGGAGTTAGACAGTGAGATACATGATTTGATGCACTTTTTAAAAAGATCACTTTGGCTAAAGAAAAAAAATAACAAACAGAAGAGGACTAAACAGCACTTATTCTCTGTTGGTTTTTTACCATGTTTCATGTTCCTCATAATCCAATCATTATCTGAAATTTTTATTTCCAGAAAAATATCAATATACTTTTAATAACTACATGACAGCTCTACATTTTATGTCTTCTTCATATAACAAGTTTTTTTTATTTCAAAATATTACAGGGGTACAAATTTTTTGGATACAAATATTGATTCTGTTATGCATTAGTCAAATTTATAAGTGTGTCCATCACCCATATATTGTTCATTGTACCCGTTAGGTAAGTTTTTACCCATTCCCTCATTCCTCCTTCCACCTGCTTGATTTCCACTCAGTTTTACTTCTCTCTGTGCACATATACGCTCATCAGTTAGTTCCAGTTTAATAGTAAGTATGTATGGCATTTGTTCATCCATTCTTCAGATACTTCAGTTAGGATAATGGTCTCCAGTTCCATCCAAATTGTTGCAAAAGGCCTTAATTCATCTTTCTTCAAGGTTGAGTAGTATTCTATAGTATACATATACATACACATTTTCTTAATCCACTCATGAATTGATGGGCACTTGGGTTGATTCCACATCTTTGTAATTATGAATTTTGCTGCAATAAATATTCAAGTGCAGGTATCTTTTTAATAAAATGACTTTGTCTCCTGTGGGTAAATACCCATTAGTGAAATTGCAGAATCAAATGGTACATCTACTTTTGGTTCTTTAAAGAATCTTCATACTGTTTTCCACAGAGGCTGTACTAATTTGCAGCCCCACCAACAGTGTATAAGCATTCCTTTCTCTCTCCATCCATACCAGCATCTTTTGTTTTAGGACTTTTTAATAAAAGCCATTCAAACTGGGGGTAAGGTGATATCTCATTGTAGTTTTAATTTGCATTTACCTGATAATTAGTGATGTTGAGCATTTTTTTCACATACATATTGGCCATTTGTTTCTTTTTTTAAAACAAAAAGCTTCTGTTCATGTCTTTTACCCACATTTTAGTAATGTTGTTTAATTTTTCCTTGCTGATTTGCTTGAGTTTTTTGTAGATTCTGGTTATTAGCACTTTATCAGGTATATAGCTTGGGAATATTTTCTTCCGGTCTGTAGGTTGTCTATTTGTTCTTTTGGTTATTTTCTTAGCTGTGCAGAAGCTTTTTAATTTCGTTGAGTCCATTTATTTATTTTTGTTGTTGCTGTGATTGCCATTGGGATCTTCTTCATAAAGTCTTTACCTAGGCAATATCTAGAAGAATTTTTCCTACATTTTCTTTTAAAATTCTTATAGTTTCATGCCTCACATTTAAGTCTTTGCATATGTTGGGTAAAAAACATGTAGGTTCGCTTTTGGGTGTTTTGATAGGGGTCTAAGTCCTAGATGGATGGATTGGTTATAAATATCCTTAGTGTGGTGGTTTTCTTGGTTACTACTTATTTGTAGGCTGTAGCAGTGGTGAGCTATGTGTGCAGGCAGATTCCATATATCTGTTTGATGATAGAGAATGGAGGTCTTTGAGATCCTTTCTCTTTCCCCAGCCCTGTAGACTTCTTAACAGTGTGAGCTGTATTGGCATGTCCAGTTTAATCTTTGCATCAGTAGGTGCAGATTATGGGTCAGAAGTAACCACATCTTGTGTGATTGAGTCAGCAAATGCTGTAAGTTGCTGTGCAAATTAACCTCCCTGTGTGTAGGTGGCACTTGTCAGAAGGAACAAGCTGTAGTGCTGTTCTTAAGACCTGGGACCAGCTCTCACCCCTTAGGAAAAGCACTAAAATACCAGACTTGGTGCATCAGGCCTTGGAATATACAGGTGAGTCCTTATTCTCCACCACAGTAGAGGTGGGTGGGGAGTGAGGCCAGGCAGGGCTGGGTTGGGTAAGCCTTCTCTCAAGCTCCACAAAAGCTGGTATAGTAACTGTTTGGCAGAGGTCAAAGGTCTGCCCCAAGGCTTCTGGGGAAAGCCACCAAGGACAGGCTGAGATATTCCCACCCAGCCAAAATGTCTGCTTGTGGAGGCAGGGGACATCTGAGATCCACAATCTGGGTGTGGATTTTGCTCTGCTCCCCCCATCCTCTGCCCTTGTGTCTGCTGGTAAGCAGAAGCTCAAATTACCTGAGCTCCTCAGCAATGGCACTACAGGCTGGTCACTTCCCTGTCCAGTAGCCCACTCTGGGCTAAGAGCATGGCTTCCCTTCGGTACGAGGTGTTCCATGAGCACACTGTGGCTGGGACCCACACTGCATTTTCTTTTTAGTTCTGCCCACAAGGCTCCCTTACCTCCCAAGACCAGTTCACAAATCTCCCCTCCAAGCCCCCAAGCAACATGATCAAGTTCTAGGGGTACAGGATCTGTGGATCTATCTCTAGATCCCTGAAGATTACTCCCTGACCATGCCAGAGAGAAGTGTGCTGGTCCTGAGTTGTCTATAGGGTGCTCAGGTAGGTTTGATGTCCTTCTGCTTCATAGTGTGTCCTGCTCTGATGGAGCAGCCAGGCAAGCAGCACGAGGGATGACCAGTGAGCACTACTTAGCCCTCTAAAAGTCTTTAAGAAGAAAGGTTTGAGCCCCACTCTCTGTGGTAGCCCTGAAAGAAAGAAAGTAGCAGATCCTGAGATCCTTGGCTTAAACATGTCTCTCAGCAGCCATGGGTGGGGGAGGGGAAGTAGAGCAAAAGAGTCTGAATGTAGGAAAGCTAGCACTCTGGTCTTCTCTGTCCCTTTTTGTGGAAGGCAGCCCACAGGAATATCCAGGCTGTGGGTCACACAGATCCTCTGGGACCCAATGGCCCTCTGTGACTCCCACAGTTTGGACCAAAGTTGTGAAATGTTTGTGTGGGAATGAGTAAGATGAAAACTGAGGGGCTGAAGCCCCATGGGGAGGATAAAGTTGCACAGTAGGTGAAGAAGCAATATGGTACTCGCCATCTCGGCTCAGGTTTGGGGTGATGGGAAGTGCCCCGAGGGGGCTGGTAGCCTGGTGCTTTGTCCTCAAGAAGCTCCCAGTTCACTAGTGGCAGCAGTTTGGGGGCTTTTGAGAGGATAGAAAGGCTTTCCAGCTGTTCCAGAGCCTGTTGACTGACAGATATGCGAGAGAAGGAGAAGCAAACCATTCCACCTACCCTTTCCACTGGACTCCAAGCCTCTCAGGGGTTGACCTCTGCCAATATCTTGCTCTTTTTTGTTCTGCTCCACAACTTCTTCCCATGGAATCTCTCATAGGTTCAGGCACTTTTCCCTTGGAATTATACCCAATTTATGATTGTTTCTTTCTTTCTTTCTTTTTCATCTAAAACTTTTCCTTCTTTCTGAGATGATTTGGCAGCTGGTGTCTCTAGTCACCCATCTTGCCTAACCCTGAAAGTTTTTATAATTGGTTATTTATTTTCTAGTGAGGTCCATGGATTACTAATACCAGCAGTACCTGGGAGCTTGTTAGATATGCAGAATCTGAGGCCACATCCAAGACTGACTAAATTAGAGCCTGTATTTAATATTGCCAGATGATTCATAAGCATAAGTTTATCAAGTATAGTTTTCAGAAAGATTGAAGTAGTCTTAGAAAGAGAAGACACTGTCTTGGCAATAGGGATTATGAAAAGTAATTATATTCATGATACATATTGAAAGTAGAAGCTGATAAGGATTGCTGTTGGATTAGTTGTAGGTGGAAAGAGAAAGAAAATCTACAAGGATAACACATAAATTGGGGACTGAGTAATTAGAGTTGATGGTGATGCTATTTACTGGGATGGAGAAGATCAAAAGAAGAGTGGGTCACTTTTATTTTACCTTTTTGGATCTGTTATGTTTGAGATAACTATTAGCTATCCAAGTGGCAATGTATGTCATTCAGTTAGCCATATTAGTATCAGAGCAACCACTAGGGAATGTGGAACCCTGTTAAAACACTTTATTTCAAGGGACTCATGATAGTTAACAATGAGCAATAAGTCTGTGAGCACTTACAAAAACTGGCTGAATATTTCCCAGGACTCTTATCCTATGAAGAACCAGAGTTACCAGAATCTGAAACTTTCCAGCCTAATCCAGGGCATGTGGCTAGCTTAATTTAGGTGTATCCAGATGTTTTTATATCCATACCACACAAGTTTTTATAACACATGCCACACAAGTAAGATAACATTGGCTTGGTTGCACAGGTCATTCATAATTCCTTTGCTTTATTCTGCATAGGTTGGGTCTAAGGATAGTACCAATCACCATGAATTTCAAAGATGAGGTCAGGATGGGGAATATAAATTTGGAACACATGAGGTTATAGTTGGTATTTAAAGTCATAGGAAACTGAAAGCCATTGTCTTATGAGAGAACGTACACAAAGATCAAAAGAAAAACCAAGAAATGATCCCAGGAGCACAACGCCATGTAGAGGCAGAAGCACAGAAGACTCATCAAAAGAATCTGAGACCAAGTGGCTAATGAGGTCAATTTTTAACCTAAAAAATGAGAGAAGAAAATGGTTCAAAGAGGAAGTGGTTTTCCATGTCAACTGCTGTTGACAGGTTGAGTAAAATGAGGATAAAGAATTTACCACTGAATTTGGTAAAATGGAATTTGCTGCTGATCTTCACTAGAGTGAATTTCATAACAGGAAATTACTTACCTGCACTCACTGCTAATTTAGTTACTAAGCAAAGGCTTCAGTACTATTGTACTCTGTAGGAGAACTCTTGTCCAGTGCAAAGATGGAGCAGGCTATTAAGTGAGCTGATGAGACTAATGTTAAACAAACACTTGTGGCTTTTATTTCATGTCATTGAATATTGGAGAAGATCTGTATGCATCATGAGCCAGTTATAGGAATACTGAAAATATATGCACATCATTTTCCTAACTCACTGGTTAGCAAACAGAAGGAACTTAGGGAAGGAATCTTGTTTGAACTTTTGCATAATTTGGCCAAGTTACTTATCCAAAAAGAGGTGAACATTTTTTATTTGAATGAAATTTGAAAATGATCATTTTTTATAAACATAGGTTCTCCACCTTAGGAGAAGACATGCCATTCACAATGCTAATTATTTTTCTTTCCAAAGAAAAGTGATGTAGTGATGAAGAGGAAATTTTATTTAGAGTGGGTTGAAGAGAAAGTGGGAGGTGTGTAAGTGGAGACAGCAAGTATGTGTATCACTTCTTTGAGGAGTTTTGCTAGGAAAAGAAGCATAGAAATGGGGGGGTGGGATCTGAGATCAAAGGACAGTTTCTGTTAAGATGGGAGATATTACAGTATTTTTGTTCATGAAAAAAATGACTCGATAATGAAGGGAAATTTGTTAATAGAAGAAAAAGTAGAAAAATTGCAGGAGCCAAGGACTTAGCCAGGGAGAAAAAATAGGACACAGTGTACAAGCGAAGGTTTTGGCCTTGGATAGGAACAAGGACAGTTCAAGTTGAAAGTCATATTTCTTATTAACTAAAGAATTGACATTCTGTTTTTGTACCTAAGTCCCTTGTGAGTCTTGTTAGCAGAAAATAGCATCCTTAGTTTGAGCACTTCAAAGCACCAGCAAGACTTAGTTTCCATGGTTGTCAGCATCAAACTAACTGTGGCAAATTGACTGAGAAGCAGCTGTATTAGAGGACCTGATTGGGAGACCAGCCTACTTTCTCCTGATGACACACACCTTCTTCCCTCTCTGTAAGCTTTCAGTCAAAGCTTTTTAAAGAATGGCTTATGAATTCATCACCCTTTAGATCTCAACTCACACGTGTGTATTTTAAAAATAAACATACCTTTAGGAAATAATGAGTTATGCAATGTTCAACTGATACACTGAATCAGCATGAAAGCAGATGTTTTTCTCCATTCATGCTTGCTGTGTGGGAATTCTATAAGTATGAGGACCAGCAGATTAAACCAGATAGAGATAAGACAAGATGGCTTCTGTTGTTCCACAAAACTGCACAGAAATACATTTTCCTACCAAGTGTATTGCTGAAAATAATACAAAATCCTTTTATTGGCTATTTTATTTTATTACTGATTTCTGTGCTTAATTGGTAATTGAGTGATAACTTACAATTCCATTTTTCAAAAAGGAGTGAATAGATCTATAACAAAATGTGTTAAGGCATTGCAAATCAAGGTTCTGTTTTAGTATGAAACTGTAAAAAAAAAATTGTGGGTGGTATTGATGCTGTTGGTTATGCAAATCAGAAAAGCATGAGAAGTGAAAGTTATATCATTTCCATGATGGATAGAAATGGCCTTAGGTTTGACAGGCAATCTAAAAATTACTATTACCTCTCATTATACCCTTCCCAGCATTTCCGTTTGTGCAGAATGGGATTTTAAACATCTTGATCAAGCAACAGGAATCTGCCTTATCTCCTGACACTGATGATTATCTAGCGAGGCAATATTGTTGCTCTAACTGGCATCCTGATGCTGTTATGAAACTGCATGAGGCATTACTCAGGAAGTGGGTTGTGATTTGAAATAGCCAGCAGAAATGTAAAGGTAAGTATCATTTTGCCACTCATGAAATGGTCAAAGGCTTCACACAGAGATGTGCCTGTGAGGGCTCATATAAGGTATAGGATTTACTCTGCTATTCCAATCTCAAGATGAAATTTAAATATCTTTAGCCATTTTAGATTCATAGAGTTGTAGGATCTTAGAAACTGTCCAGTTTCAAAACGTTAAATAAGAAAATGGAATCCCACATTGTAATGTGACACTCCCACTACCATGAGCCAAATACTGGCTATGGAAATCAATTTCCATGAGTCACAAACCATTGCATTTTCTATCTCATAATTTTAGGTCAAAAATATGAAAGGTGTTTCTTTGACCTGCAGATATAAATTCCTGTCATTTTTAAAGTAACTAGAATAATTTATTTAAAGCACTTCGGGCCTTCTGGCAATAAAGTCATCCCAATCTAAAAGCAGATCTGGAAAGAGTGATGGCGCTAACAATTCTCTCCACTTCTTTAAGCTGCAGTCTTTTCATCAGTAAAATATGTAAAATAATGTCTATCTTCCAGGCTGGTTAAAAGAATTAATTGGATTATAGTTGTGAAATGTTCAGTTAAAAGTTTGGCATACAGTGAACACTCAGTAAATGGTAGCGAATGCCATCATTATCATCATCATCATCATCCTTACTTGTGCAAACACCAAAAAGACACGTTTTATCCTAGACTCAAAAACCTCAAAGGACTTTTAAAAGACATCTATTTCTCTTTCTTGTTTTATGCAACAGGGTTAAAATTCCACTTATCCATCCTGAATCTTCTCTCAAATCATTCTAAGAAAGCAGATAACGGCACTTCTTAGTGGACTATTATAACTATGTAAATAATGTTATTTATTTGTTATAGTTATGTATAGTTGTTTTGCTCATAAGAAATGTCTGCAGTTCTAAACTGCAGCAGCTGACAGCTTCTGGGGACAGTATCTTCATTAAGGATCATTGTGCAGAAATTTTTTTCTGTGACTATGGAAGGGAAGAGAGGCTGTTAGGAAGCAGGCAGAAATGTACTAGAGATGTCCATAGAGCAAGGGCCTTTATGACCTTAAGTGTTCTTCTTCTTGCCTAAGAAATCTCTCTGATTAGACAGAAAACTGTCATAAGCGCATAAAAGCCATTTTTATCACCATGTGAGGCGCTCTCTCTCTCTCTTTTAGTTAGACCAGTGAAATGAGAATGATATTTCTCCAGTTGCAGCTGCCAATTATTTGAGAAGCAAAACTCAAGAAAGTTAGGAACAAGTCGTAAGCATGAAATAATAAAGTTGCATCCAGAAGTGGGTACAGCTTATTGTTAGCTTTGTGATTCTTCATTAAGACTGGACTTGGAAATAGTCAGAAGAAAATAAACTCCAATTTTACTTAATTGGAAGTAGATGCCTCAATATGAGCAAGATAGTTATTTTTAAATTAACTGTTGCCAGGGACTCAAGAGACAAAAGTCGCCATGCCTCATCCATATTGGATATGTACCATCTAACAAATGAAAGATAGTGTCTTTTAAAGAAATATGAAAAACCAAACTCAGAAGAAAGACAAGAGCTCCCAAAAGATCCTAAGTACAGATCAGAAAGATAAATATAACTAAAATATAAGATTCAAAAAGGAATCATATGTCTGAGATCATCCCTAATTCATCTGTAATGGAGGATTATCTGAGAGCGCCTATTGGAATTGGATCATGTTTACACTTAATATCTAATCTAAATTGGTATATAATATACTTTATTAATATTATAAAACCTTATTCATAGGGATTTTAATCACTAATGATATAAAAAATAATTATAAAATGTCCACTGCAGAGCAAACCCTGTGATAGGTACCAGGGTTACATGGGGGAAAAACCAGTACCCAATCCACGACCTTAGGTAGTTTAAAATCCAGTGAGGGAAATGGATATTAAACAGGCATACGACTGTGTCATAAAGTACTTGATGCAAGAATTTAAGAGAGGACCTGATTTAGACTAGAGCAGTAGTAGAATTTAAGCTCTAACCTAAAAGACTGGTAAGAATTAGCTAATGATGAATAGGAAAATAAACATTATGAGGCAAAGACCCTGAGACAGAAGAGAAGCTGGAGTAGCTCAAGAACTGATAGAAGGCCAAAGAGGCTAGTGTTAATGGAGATGAGGGAAGAGAAGAAAGAGACATAGCTAGAGATAGACAGTGACATCATATAGTCCATATAAAGACTTTTTAGTTTATTCTGAGTGTAATGGAAGTGTTGTCATTGAATGGTTTTAGACAGGGGGAACAAAATCATTAGACTTATATTTCAGAATAATTCAAGATACTTCTCTATAGAGCATAATGGTGTATGTTAAGAGCATACATATTCATATATAAGAGCATGAACAAATTAGTAGAAAATTGCCATGGTTTAATGAGCCATAGTTTTGCCTTAGTTTAGACAAGAGATATGGAAAGAAGTGGATGCATTCAAGACCTATTCTGGAATAATAGACTTGGTAACAGATTTAGATGTAGAATGTATCTGAGAGTAAGGTTTCAGAATCTCTTTCTGGTTTCTGGCTGGAATTACAAAGTATAGGATGTTGCCATTTACTGAGATGAAAAAAAATATCACAGTTGGAGGAGAGTGGAAGGGAAGAAGAGTAAAAGTTCAATGAGGGGCATGCTTCATTATAAACTAAAAAAGGAAATAGGGAAGAGTGGTGCAAGAAAAATAGTAAAATATTGGGGGGAAATATTTTTAAAGTATATTTTGTGTTCTCTCTCTCTATATATATATATATACACACACACACATATATAAAATTTTTTGTCTTGTAACACAAACCACAAATATCAGAAAAGTATTTTTTTTTTTTTTTTTGGCTAAAGGAAGCAATATATCCCCCTAGGGGAGTGAATCTGAACCCCTAGTGACTGTTGTTTAGCGAAATGGAGCACAGAATAAAAAAGATTTAAAAGCTCCAAGGAAGAAAGAGCCTCAGGTCAAATAAATATTAATAGTTGAAAACAATGTTAAGGTTTAACAAGATATAGAGGTAGCTAAAATATTTGACATTGTATTTATGGAAAGCAAAGGCACCCAAAGAAATAAATGAACAAAGATTCAATTGTCAAATGTGGTAACTTGATCAGGTGTATAAACAGACAGAACTTTTTGTGACTATTAAATACCTGAAACAAGAATGTAGCAACCAAACACATTAGGATAAAACAAGGTGATATGGGACACACTAAAGGGATGCTCATTAAGTTCTCAGAACCAAGGCAGGACAACTGAAGTATCCCATGGGGACCCTGCTGGTAAAGGTTGTCACTAGTTCCAGAGTAAGGAAGCTCTGGAGATTGGTTTCAGAAACTACTGTCTGTCTTTATCAAGTGCTATATAAAAGTATGCCTAGTGAAGCATGTATACTCTTCATTGCAGAGTGTAGGTTCAATCAATCTCAACAAAACCTTTATTTGTCTGCATAAAGTCAAAGAATTCCTCCAAATGCTGTTTTTAAAGATATGTGGACTGAGTGGATCTTACCTGATTCTTTCAATCAAAATTTTAGCACCAGAGGGGGAAAATCCATATAAACAGCAACAGTTATAGAATGTTGGCTTAACAGGGTTTAATGGATATTCCTGGGCTACTACCTCTTAGAGTGGCACAGAAGCCAATGTATCATAAACTGTTTTAAATCCTCACAATCTTTACATTTCCTAACTTTTCATCAAACTGCCTCTCCCATGAAATCCCTTGTTTTGATCTCAGTGGAAATGGATATCCTCTGTAATATATCCTGAAGCTTTTTGTGTCTATTCTGTATACATTTATTGATTTCCTGCATCTTTTCCTCATAGGTTCCTAGATTTCAACTCATTAATCATTTTTGTTATTCTTTTCTGGACTCTTTTCATACACAGTTGTGGAGCCCAAAGTTAGACTCATTGGTAATTGCTTGACCAATATTAAGTCTGATGAGATGAAATTCTCTTGAATCCTGCATGTGTGAGATTGACAATTAACAAAAAAGTGACATGAGATCTCAGGGAAAGTCTAATGTTCTATCTGACTCTTGGTTTAAAATAAGTATGTAAGCTGAAAATGTGTAATAACTATTTTCAAACACCCATACTCCAAATTGTATGCCTAAGGTTCCAAATGATGATCACACTCCACCGTCACCAACACCACCACCATCTTTTTATTATTTTTGTCTAATTTCTATAAATATAAGAATCTAAGTTGGTTAGGAGAGCAGAAAGATAACACCAGAAATGACTAGGAACTTGAACATAATATACAGAAGCTAAGGCAGAGCATGTGCAGTGTAACCACAGAGGACTTAGCAACAGAGAAGGGCACCTAGCCTAGTTAAGGCCATGACTCTAGACTCACACTTCTGGGTCTGAATTCTGACTCCATCAATTACCAGCTCTTTGACATTTGGCAACTTACTCTGTGTGGAGACTAAAGTCACTCCACTGTGGATGCTAATCTGCCATGTTCACTTCTGATTAACCTCAGTTCCTACAATGCCTCTAAGATTTCTATGATTCTTTATCTACTGTTCCTTGTGTAAGAGTGCATGCTTACTGCACATCTTGCACTTAGGTCAAAACAATCTTGATGGTATTACACAAATTACAGGCTATGACATACATAGCACTCTTGACTTTTCCTGGAGCATGTATATACCCTTTTCCTATAGTATATAAGCCCTGGGTCCAGGGGGATATCTACTTGTCTTGCTGCAACTCAAGACCGTGCTTCTGTCTAAAAGTTCCCCAATAAATCATCTTTTACCCACAAACTAGATCTGTCTGCCTCATTCTTTGGCTTCTCTATTTCTTCTACTTTTGGAGGTCACTTTGCATAAATGGCCCTTTCACAAAAACACTGAGAACTTAGCTTCAAATTCCTGATCTGCAAAATGAGGTTAATGATGGTATTTGCATTATAGAGTTTTATAACAACTAAATGAATTCAACATTTGTAAATGTTTATCAAATCTGAAATGTAGTTATGCTATATAATTATTTATATATTTATATTTTAAAAATAATTTTTAAAAAGTATTTATTACCTTGATTAAAATAAACATGAAAAAGGATAATTTAGATCCTCTTTCTGTTGAATCACAGGGAGAAATCACAGATGATTATAAATTCTCCAATACATCTACACATTTTTGCCCAACATCTTAGCCATGTCATTGGCACCAGGTTTGCAGTTAATGTAAATCAATTCACTACACATGCTTGGCAGTTGGGGAAAATAACAAATGCATATGGCAGAGAAAAAAATTGCAAACTCACTGACCCAGGTCCTGTGAGCCAGCATTTCTCTCAGCAAGAAATAACATTAATTTCACCATGTTTTCATTGAAGTCTTTAATTTCTATCACAAACTAAGAGCAAAGTTGAATGTCCATAAGTATTTGAAATTTCAAGTTTTCCACCGTGTTACATTTTGCAGAGAGAATACAGGCTCATTCAACAATTTACATATGAATATTTGTACACAAGACACCTCTCACTTAAGCTCACTAATGATTATCCTTCAAGTTAGTGGTATACATCTACATCAGAACCTGATAGCATATTCATGAATTCGCTCTCAGTGCTCTAAATTGAAGCTGTCAATGTTTATTTACCTTAACATTTAAAGTTAAAATTTTATTTTCCATTTTATTTAAAAGTCATGGGGAGAGTGAAAGAGGCCAGACACAAATAAGTATATGCTGTTTGATTCCATTTATTAATATATAAAATCCTAGAAAATGCAAACTAATCCGTAATGAGGAAAAGTGAGTCAGTGGTTGCCTGGGGCTGAGTATGGAGGGAGGAAGGACTGCAAATGGCCAGAAGGAAACTTTTGAAGGTGATGGAAATAATCCTTATCTTTATTGTGGTGGTGGTTTCCCAGTATACCACTGTCAAAGCTCTCTAAATTATATAATTTAAATAAACATGGCTTATTATACATGAATTATACTTCAATAAAGTTGACTTGAATAATAAATAAAAGCCATGAGAAATATTTGAAATCACACACAAAATATTACTGAAACCAATCAAGAGCCAGAAGAAAGGTTTCTAGCTAAAGATTAAGCTCAGTTCTATTCAACTATCTAAAATACAAAAATATGATTTTTACCAGTACAAATTAAACTAAAACTAGCATCTTAAAAAGGGTCATAGAACCGGGATGTCATCTAAGACAAAATGAAAATTTGTGTTGTGATTAACCTGACACTGAGGGGAATAAAACAAAGAGATATGGGCAAGTTAGGGATGCCTGTCTCCTTACAGAAAATAAAATGGGCTATTGCATACAGAGTTGTCAGGAATATTATAGTTACTGATGGCTCAACCTAAAAATTTTATGGAATTAGATGTTAAAACTCTTCTCAAAACTCTTAATGGAACCAGCATAAAGAGTACTTGCTGAGTATTTTCCTTGTACTTCATAAAATCCTCCATCCCACATCAGAATTTTAGAGTTCACTTTATAATTAATTATGCCTGCAGAATGTTGGCACATGTGAAAGGGTCATAGAGAAGCCTTTATGTCTCATATAAAACACCATCACAGAATTACAACATGCTATCACACTCATCACAATTTACTACAATCCCGACAAAATAATCACATTCACTGGATTAAAACTAAATTATTTTCTTTATTTAACTAGTACAGCTTCCTTCACAAACTCAAAGTTCACTTATGGCTGCATTTCTTTATCCTCTTCCAATCCATTGCTAAATCCCTCATGTACCAAATAGTTACAAGTTTAGTATCTTTCACTTGAATTTTCTTTCTCCCTCTACATTAATCAATGAAAAAAAAGGTTAGCACAATCTAAGAGCAGGGTAAGGGGTATGTGATAGGGTCCCTATGAGTCTGCCACTGCCATTGTTTCTTGCTGCCAACTAATGTCACACCACAGCGCAACTGGCAACTTGTTTTGCAAGTCCAGCTCATTGTATAAATACATGGTTTTAAGAGGTGGTCTACTCCTCTTAGACTTGGGCTGTCTTTAGAGATGACAACCTTATTCTCAGGCATTACTCCCCAAAGCTCTAGCCTGTGCCACAGTGACAGAGTTTGTGATGGGCTTTCAGCATTAGCAATGTTTCCTGCCCATGAAAGTTGTCACTTGCATTCACTGCAAAACTTTGTTTGGAGACTAGAGGTATCAGCCTAGAATCTGTCACAAGTTAATGTTATTCACTGCCCTTCTTTGCATCTGAGCCTTGTACAGGACAGATCTAGCCCACATTAACAGGTCTTCCTAGCTTCATATCTTGGGAAATGGAGGTTGGGATACTGACTTTTTCCTTTCCAGAAGGCCCAATGATTCAAAAGAAGGACCCCAAAGCCTATTCAAATATCATCAGGGATGTCATAACAAAATATCATAGATTGGATGGCTTAAACAATAGGCATGTATTTCTCACAGTTTTGGAGGCTAGGAAGTCTTAGATCAAGGTGCCAGCAGATTTTATTCCTGGTGAGAGCTCTCTTCCTGGCTTGAAGATGACTGCCTTCTCAATGTGTCCTCAGATGGTAGAAAGAGCCTTAACGTGACTTTCTTTTTTTATAAGAACATTAATGTCATCATGAGAGGTCCCCTCTCATGACCTCATTGAAACTTTATTACCTTCCAAAGGTATGCCATCACATTGGAGATTAGAGCTTCAACATATGAATGGGGAGTGACAATTCAGTCCATAGCACCATCTTCTCTCCAAAGTCTTTGCATACTAGGAATCTCAGGGCAATAATAGCCTTGGCAAGGACAGAAATATATTTTGCCAAACCCTAATCACAAGGAAATGGTTAGCCACCATAACAAATTCTGTTGGTGTCTTATTTGCATCCTCTTCACAATCATCACTTCTGGACACACCTGCCTTTCTTCCAGCTGCAAGCACTTTGCCTGGGGGAATTCTCTGGCCAGAAGTGCTAGAGAGTTACCCTGCCCTGGGAACAGACCTCAACAAATGCCAAATGAGGTTAGTTGGATACATAATACTTAACATATATACATATATAACACTGCTCCCTTGTCTTGCTAATTGGGGTACCAGAAGGGGTTCTACACTGTTTCCCAGAGTTCTCTGAATGATTGGATTTTATTTGCCCACATTGATAATTTGCTTGATAGCATACTTTTCTTGGCTTCCTTCCCATACTCTTTTCCACATTTCCCTATAAATATTTTCTGAGATCATCTCCCAATAAATAAACTTCTTGTACTCAAATTCTCTCAGGGTCTAAATTGGGAGAGTGAAAACTTAGATGATCACTTACTAGTTATGTGTAACCAAGAGGGCCAAGGCCAGAGAACAATTAGAAAAGATGTCAGAGGCACAGTCTCAGAATATGCAGGTCACAGGTCACTTGGGGAAATAGCACAGAAACTAAAGCAGGGAAATTTTAGAGAAGGAAAGCCAGGCAGGTGGTCAATAAGCTCTGGTCATAATTGAAAGTGTTAAGAAAATTGCAAAGCACAGAGGAGGTATTGGGAGAAAGAATTCATATAGAAATGATATGGGCTGTTAGTACTATCCCCAGCTGCCAGGCAAAAGGAATCCCTAGGGAAAAGTGAACAGCTTCCTTAATCCGGAATTTGTACTTTTCAGGACACCAGTAATGAGACATTTTCACAGCAGGAAGAACTACTGTGGCCATGTATATCTGAATTGCTTCTATATATTGCCAAAGTTTATTCTCTCATATAAGAGACCTTTGAAAATAAATCTTGTCTCTCCACTAAGATTATACACTTAAATATTCTTCATACTAAGCATAATCTAGGGCATTCAACAAAATTAAACCATATATATATATATATATATATATATATATATAGAGAGAGAGAGAGAGAGAGAGAGAGAGAGAGAGAGAGAGATGGTTACATGGGTTATTTAATCCTCATAGCCATTTTGTAAGGTAGATAAGGAAAAATGTCTTTTCCACTTTTGGTATTACATATATAGTATCTGTGGGTTTGTGTGTGGGTGTGTTGAGTTACTATGTATAAACTGGGTCATTCAGAATCACTGGAATCACAGCAAAAATTCTAGCCTAAATTATAAATGCTAATATTCCTTCAATTGATACTGGCATTCAGCAATCCCAGCTTCTGGACTCTGAAATATATCTCCAGCTGAGAATAAAGGTAACACAAAGGTAGCCATATTTTTAGAACTTGAAAATAGAGCAAGTTTCTCCCTCTTTTACTCCCTCTGTTTTCTCCTAGAAATAGAACTTATTTTTTGTCAGACAAACAAACATAAATTATTCTTTTAAAAATATTACTCTGTGTAGTTTGTTTTTCTATTTCAGAGTATTTAAGACGCTAAATATGTTTGATGTGAATTTATCACCAGCTAGGGACTATTACACTGGTAAGTATAAAAAGGTGGATGTGAAGTTTTTTTTTAATTTTATTTTTTGAAATTTCTATAGATTTAGGGAGTAAAAGTGCAATTTTGTTACATGAATATAGTGCTTGGTGGTGAAAACTGGGTTTTTACTGTAACCATCACCCAAATTGTGTACAGTGTACCCATTAAATAATTTTTCATCCTACACACCCCTCCCTCTCCCCTCCTACATTTCCAAGTCTCTGGTGTCTATAATTATACTCTCCATGACCATGTGAACAACTCTTTAGCTCCCACTTAGAAGTGAGAATATGCAGTATTTGACTTTCTGTTTCTGAATTATTTCACTTAAGATAATGGCCTCCAGCTCCATACATGTCATTGCAACGACAAGATTTCATTCTTTTTTATGGCTGAATAGAATTGCATAGTGTATACGTGTGTGTGTGTGTGTGTATGTGTGTATATATATATGTTTGTATGTATATATATTTTTTCTTTATTCAATTATTCATTGATGAACATGTAGGTTGATCCCATATCTTTGTTATGGTGAATAGTACTGCAATAAATATATAAGTGCAGGTATCTTTTAATATAATTATTTCTTTGCCTTCGGGTAGATACCAAGTAGTATAATTGCTGGATCAAATGGTGGTTCTATTTTTAGTTCTTTGAGAAATCTCCATAATGTTTTCCATAGAGGTTGTACTAATTTATATTCCCACCAATAATGTGTAAGAGTCTCATGTTTTCTATATCCTCACTAACATCTGTTATTTTTTTGACTTTTTAGTAATAGCCATTCTGACTAGCGTGGGATGGTACTTCACTGTGGTTTTAATGTGCATATCTCTGTTAGTTAGTGATATTGAGCATTTTTTTCATATGTTAGCTACTCAATTATATGTCTTCTTTTTTTTTTATTTCGGCATATTATGGGGGTACAGATTATAAGGTTTCAATAAATGCCCATTTCCCCCCCATCCCCCCAAAAGTCTGAGTCTCCATCATGACCATCCCCCAGATGGTGCACATCTCACTCATTATGTATGTTATACCTGCCCCCCTCCCCCCTCGCACCTGCCCAATACCCTATTACTGTAGTACCTATGTGTCCACTTAGGTGCTACTCAGTTAATACCAGTTTGCTGGAGAATATATCTGGTGCTTGTTTTTCCATTCTTGGGATACTTCACTTAGAAGTATGGGTTCCAGCTCTAACCAGGAAAATGTAAGATGTGCTATATCACCATTGTTTCTTAGAGCTGAATAGTACTCCATGGTATACATATACCACATTTTATTAATCCATTCTTGGATTGATGGGCACTTGGGCTGCTTCCACAGCCTTGCAATTATGAATTGTGCTGCTATAAACATTCAAGTGCAGGTGTCTTTTTTGTAGAGTGTCATTTGATCATTTGGGTAGATGCCCAGCAATGGGATTGCTGGATGAAATGGTAGATTCACTTGTATCGCTTTAAGGTATCTCCATGTTGCTTTCCACAGAGGTTGAACTAGTTTGCAGTCCCACCAGCAGTGTAGGAGTGTTCCTCTCTCTCCGCAACCACGCCAGCATTTATTGTTTGGAGATTTTTTGATAAAGGCCATTCTCACTGGGGTTAAGTGATATTTCATTGTGGTTTTGATTTGCATTTCCCTGATGATTAGAGATGTTGAGCATTTTTTCATATGTTTGTTGGCCATTCTTCTGTCTTCTTTAGAAAAGTTTCTGTTCAAGTCCTTTGCCCACTTTTTAATGGGGTTATTTGATTGTTTCTTCCTGATTTTCGTGAGTTCTAAGTATATTCTAGTTATCAGTCCCTTATTGGATGCATAGGATGCAAAAATTTTCTCCCATTCTGTAGGTTGTCTGTTTACTTTCATGACTATTTCTTTGGCTGTGCAGAAGCTTTGTAGTTTGATCATGTCCCATTTATTTATTTTTGTTGCTGCTGTGATTGCCTTTGGGGACTTCTTCATAAACTCTTTGCTCAGGCCGATGTCTAGGAGAGTGTTTCCAACTTTTTCCTCTATAGTTCTAATAGTTTCATACCTTAGGTTTAAGTCTGTTATCCAGCGTGAGTTTGTTTTTGTGAGAGGTGAAAGGTGTGAGTCCTGTTTTAGCCTTCTACAGGTGGCTATCCAGTTTTCCCAGCACCATTTATTGAAAAGGGATTCTTTTCCCCAACGTATGTTTTTGTCTGCTTTGTCAAAGATGAGATGGCTATATGAGGATGGTTTTATATCAGGATTCTCACATCTGTTCCAATGGTCAATATTCCTATTTTTGTGCCAATACCATATTGATTTAATTACTACAGCTTTGTAGTATAGTTTGATATCTGGCATATTAATGCCTCCCATTTTGTTTTTGTTGCCTAGAATTTCTCTTGATATTCGGGGTCTTCTTTGGTTCCATACGAAGTGTAAAATTATTTTTTCTATATCTGTGAAGAATGCTGATGGGATTTTAATAGGTATTGCATTGAATCTGTAGATCAGTTTGGGTAGTATAGACATTTTGATGATATTGAGTCTGCTGATCCACGAGCATGGTATGGATTTCCATCTGTTTACATCCTCTGCTATATCCTTCCTCAGTTTCATACTTCTCCCTGTAGAGGTCTTTTATGTCCTTGGTTAAGTATATTCCTAGGTACTTTAATTTCTTTGTTGCTATTGTGAAGGGAATTGAGTCTTTGATTTGGTTCTCAATTAGATTGTTGTTGGCGTATATGAATGCCTCTAATTTCTGTGTATTGATTTTGTATCCTGAGACTTTACTAAATTCATTGATCAGTTCCAGGAGTTTCTTGGTTGAATCTTTGGGGTTTTCTAGATACAATATCATATCATCAGCAAACAGTGAAAGTTTGATCTCTTCTGCCCCTATTTGGATACCTTTGATTCCATTTTCCTGTCTGATTGCTGTAGCCAAGACTTCCAGCACTATATTGAACAGAAGTGGAGATAGTGGGCAGCCTTGTCTGGTTCCAGTTCTAAGTGGGAATGATTTCAATTTTTCCCCATTCAGTGTGATGTTGGCTATGGGACTGTCATATATGCCTTGTATCATTTGTAGGTATGTCCCTTCTATGCCTATTTTCTTAAGTGTTCGTATCATGAAAGGGTGTTGAATTTTGTGAAAAGCTTTCTCTGCATCTATTGAAAGAATCATGTGGTCTTTGTTTTTGCTTCTGTTTATGTGGTGAATTGCATTTATAGATTTACGTATGTTGAACCATCCCTGCATCCCTGCGATGAAGCCCACTTGGTCATGGTGGATTATTTTTTTGATAAGTGTGTGGATTCGGTTAGCTAAGATTTTGTTGAAAATTTTTGCATCTATATTCATTAGGGATATTGGTCTGTAGTTTTCTTTTTTTGTTGCATCCTTTCCTGGTTTTGGTATCAGAGTAATATTCGCTTCATAAAAGGTGTCGGGGAGGTTTCCGTTCTTCTCAATGTTGTGGAATAGTTTCTGCAAGATAGGTACTAGTTCTTCTTTGTAAGTATGGTAAAATTCAGGTGTGAAGCCATCTGGACCACGACTTCTCTTTTTAGGGAGATTTTTAATTGCTGTTTCTATTTCAGCTATTGAGATTGGTCTGTTCAGGGAATCTATTTCTTCCTGGTTGAGCCTAGGGAGGCTGTGTGTTTCTAGAAATTTGTCCATTTCCTCCACATTTTCTAGTTTGTGTGCATAAAGATTTTTGTAGTATTCATAAATTGTATCTTGTATCTCTTTGGGATCAGTTGTGATATCTCCTTTTTTATTCCTGATGGAGCTTATTAGAGATTTCTCTTTTCTGCTTTTCGTTAGCTTAGCCAATGGTGTGTCAATTTTGTTTATTTTTTCAAAGAACCAACATTTTGTTTTATTAATCTCCTGAATAGCTTCCCGGTTTTAAATTTTGTTTAGTTCTGATTTGATCTTGTTGATTTCACTTCTTCTGCTGGGTTTGGGGTTGGTCTGTTCTTCTTTTTCCAACTCATTGAGTCGTTTCATTAGATTGTCTATTTGTGATCTTCTTGTCTTTTGGTTATAGGCATTTATGGAGATAAATTTTCCTCTCAGAACTGCTTCAGCTGTGTCCCAGAGGAGTTGATAACTTGTCTCTTCATTGTCGTTTTCTTCATAGAATTTTTTTTATTTCCGTCCTGATTTCTTCATTTACAAAGTAATCATTTAGTAGGAGGTTGTTTAATTTCCACGTTTTTGTGTAGAAATGTGAGTTTCTGTTAGGGTTGATTTCTAGTTTTATTCCACTGTGATCTGAGAAGGTACATGGTATGATTTCTATTTTTTTAAATTTCTTGAGATTTTCTTTGTGTCCTAGGATATAGTCAATCTTAGAGAATGTCCCATGAGCTGATGAGAAGAACGTATATTCAGTGGATTTTGGGTAGAATGTTCTGTAAATGTGAGTCAGACCCAATTGTTCTAGAGTTTTGTTTAAGTCCATTATTTTTTTATTAATTTTCTGTTTGGAGGATCTTTCTTGTGCCGTCAGTGGGGTGTTGAAATCTCCGGCGATTATGGAGTTGCCATTAATCCATTTGCTTAGCTCCAGTAAGGTTTGCTTTATGAATCTGAGTGCACCTAAGTTGGGTGCATATATATTTAAAATTGTCATCTCTTCTTGTTGGACTGTGCCCTTCACCATTATATAATGACCCTCTTTGTCTTTCACTACTTTTATTGGTTTAAAAACTAAATCGTCTGAAATTAGAACTGCCACACCAGCCTTCTTTTGGCTTCTATTTGCTTGGAATATTGATCTCCACCCTTTTATTTTTAGTCTATATGCATCCTTGCAGGTTAGATGTGTTTCCTGAAGACAGCATATACTTGGCCTGTATTTTCTTATCCATTCAGCCAGCCTATGTCTCTTGAGTGGAGAGTTTAAGCCATTCACATTTATTGAGAGAACTGATAGGTAAGGTAGATTACTGATAATTCTTTTGGGTTGGATGCTGTTGCTATGATTTCTGTCTTTAGCCATTGTAATATCTGGCCTTTAATATCTTTGGGTTTTGGTTGTTTTTATATTTGTGGGTTATTATTATGATATTCCGTGCGTAACGCTGTTTTAAGTACTTCTTGTAGGGCTGGTCTTGTCTTGGTGAATTCTCTGAGCCTTTGCTTGTCTGAGAATGTTTTTATTTCTCCTTCATATACAAAGCTTAGTTTTGCAGGGAATAATATTCTAGGCTGGGCATTGTTTTGTTTCAAAAGAGTGAGAATGGGGCCCCAGTCTCTCCTTGCTTGTAAAGTCTCATTAGAGAAGTCTGATGTTATTCGAATTGGCTTTCCCTTGTATATTACTTGCTTCTTTTGTCTTACAGCTCTTAGAAGGGCCTCTTTAGTTGATACTTTGGTCAGTCTGATGATTGCATGACGTGACGTCTTCCTGTTTGCATTGAATCTCCCAGGGGTCCTCTGAGCTTCTTGAACTTGTATATCAAGATTTTGAACAAAGCCTGGGAAATTTTCCTCTATTATATCTTCAAATAGCTTGTCCAACCCTTGAGTGTTGTCTTCTTCTCCTTCTGGTAACCCTATTACCCTCACATTAGGTTTCTTCACATAATCCCACATCTCTTGTAGGCTTTGCGCTTTTCTCTTGTTTCTCGGCTCTATCTCTGTGATGGTTTTATTTAGTTGGAAGGTGTTATCTTCAATCTCGGAGATTCTTTCTTCTGTTTGATCTACCCTCTTCTTGAGACTTTCCACTGTATTTTGTAGTTCCTTGAATTGATTCTTCATTTCCAGGAGTTTGGTTACACTTTTCTTCATTGTGTCTATTTCTTTTTCCATATCCTGGAGGCTTTTTGTGGTTTCTTTATGTTGGTTATTGAGTTGTTGTTTCAGCTCGGTGAGTGTTCTTATGATCCACATACGAAATTCCTCTCTGTCATATTGGTTGCCTGATTTTGGTTGGTGTCCGTTTCTAGGTGGCTGGTGCTCCTCTTTGGGGGTGTGTTTTCCATTTGGTTCTTGATATTTCTTGAGTTCTTTCACTGATTTCTTCCCATGTCGATCAGTTGTTGTTTCTTTCCTTAAATTATTGTTTGGGTATTCACACACCTTGTTTAGTTTCTGAGGTGTTAGGTGGTGCCTGTGGGTGAAATTGGACCACTCCCTGTATATTGAGTCAGTGGGTGCCGTGGAAAGGCTGTGCAAGATGCCGTCCCTGTCAGTAGGTGGCGTTTGCTTGGAGGAACAGGCTATGGTGTTGATTTTGAGTCCTGTTATCAGTTCTCGTTCTGCGCGGAGCTGGGTTGGGTAAGCCTGCCCTCAGGCCGTTAGCAGGGGTCAAGGGGTCAAAGTTCTGTTCTCTGCTTCCAGGTAAAGCTGTCAGGGTGGGGCTGGAATCGTCCCGCTCAGCCAGAAAGTCTGTGTGTGGGGGTGGGGCTGTCTGAGACCCGCCGTCTGGAGCGGGCCTCGCTTCTTTCCACCCTCCCCAAGTCCCCAGCTACTCCTGGGCCTCTGCCAGCAAGCCAGACCACAAGCCACCAGGCCTCCCGGGACTGTGATGTCGGCGGGGAGGTTCCCTGCACAGGAACGCCACCTGGGTTGGGTGCACGGCCTCCTCCTGAGAGGAAGGTTGCCCTCTAGGAAGCCGATCCGCCTCTGGAGGCACACACACCTTAGTAGGCTGTTCACGTATAACCCTTCTTTGCCCTGGGCAATGCTAGCCCTCGGTGCAGAGGATCTGGTCTGCAGGTCCGACCTCTGGGTCCCAGAGTTCAAACTGTATCCCCACCAGGGAGAGGATTTCTGGTCCCAATTCACCCACAGGGAGCCCAAGCTGGGTCTATGTCTCTCCGCCTCTGAGTCGGCACCGTTCTCCTGGGAACACCGTGCCAGAAGTACCTGGGAGGGCAGGTGGGTAGGGAGTTCACAGTCTGAGTTCCCCGAGTCAGCTGTAGGGTCCCAAACGGGAAGGTCCCGTTCCCTGGAGGTGCCTCCGGCTGGTGGCTGTATTGTCTCTCTGGGCAGCCACAGGTAGGGTCGGCGGAGGGGAGGAGGAGGCAATATGGCGCCTGTCGAGCGGCTGGGGTCTGTGCACACAGAGGTGCCCGGAGGAAGTTGGGAACCCGGTGCCACGTCTGCTACAGGCTCACCGCTGGCTGGCGGCGGGGGTCTCTGGGCTGGTGTCTGCAGGTCTCTCCATCCGCTGGGGAGCCCACCAGCAGTCCCAAATGCAGGGGAGGGGAAACAGCAAATCCACCTACCCTTGCCGCTGGTCTCCGGGCTGCTCTGGTGGTCTCAGCCTCCAGTTCTCCTCCGCAGCCTCCTCCCATGGAGTCTTCCGGGGTCTCAGGTATCCCTCCTTCTGGCCCTTGTCCGCTGTATGCTCATCTTCTTTCTTCTTTCCTCTAATTTCTGCTAGAATCTGTCTTTTCTGCAGAGACACTCTGTCTGGCAGTGTTATTCGTCCGCCATCTTGTTCCACCTCCTGATTTTTTGATATATGTCTTCTTTTGAAACATGTTCATGTCCTTTGCCCATTTTTATGGGGTTACCTGGTTTTCATTGTTGAGTTGCTTGAGTTTCTTGTAAATTATGGATATTAGTCTTTTATCAGATGCATAGTGTACAGATATTTTTTCTGAGTCTGTAGATTGTCTGTTCAGTCTGTTGACTATTTTGTTTCCTGTGCAGGGGCTTTTAAGCTAAATTAGTTGCCATTTGTCTATTTTTAGTTTTATTGCATTTGCTTTTGTGGTCATAGTCATAAATTTTTTGCCTATACCAATATCCAGAAGGGTTTTTCCTAGGTTTTCTTCTAGAATTTTTGTAGCTTCAGATCTTACCTTTAAGTCAGTCTTTAATGTATCTTGAGTTAATGTTTGAATATTGTCAGAGATATGTTTAAAGTTTCATTCTTCTGCATATGTCTATCCAATTTTCCCAGCACCATTTATTGAATAAGGCATTTTTTCCCCAGTGTATGTTTTTGCCAACTTTGCCAATGATCATTGGCTATAGGTATGTGGCTTTATTTCTACTTTCTCTATTTTGTTTCATTGATCTATTATGTCTATTTAAATACCAATACCATGCTGCTTTTTGTCACTATAGCTTTGTAGTATAATTTGAAGTCAGGTTGTGTAATATCTCCAGCTTTGTTTCTTTTGTTTAAGATTGCTTTGGCTATTCAGGCTCTTTTTTTCATACCATATGAATTTTAGAATTGTTTTTTGTAATTATGTGACAAATTATGTTGGTAATTTGATAAGAATTACATTGAATCTGAAGATTACTTTGGACAGTATAGTCATTTTAATAATAATGATTCTTCTGATCCATGAGCATAGGATATTTTTTCATTTCTTTATTTCATTTATAATTCCTTTTATCAGTGTTTTATAGTTTTCCTAGTAGAGCTCTTTTGCTTTTATGGTTAAATGTATTCCTAGGCATTTTTCTGTAGCTATTGTAAATGGGATTGACTTTTTTATTCAATTCTCTGCTTGATCATAATAGCTATATAGAAATGCTACTGATATTTTTTACATTGATTTTTGTATCTTGACACTTACTGAATACTTTTATCAAATTTAAGAGTTTTTACAGTTTTCTAAGATCATATATTCAGCAAACAGAGATAATTTGACTTCCTTTTTTCTAAATTGGACGTCTTTTATTTCTTTCTCTTGCCTGATTGCTCTGGCTAGGACTTCCAGTACTATGTCGAATAGGAGTGGTGAATGTGGGCATTTTTTCCTTGTTCTAGTTCTTAAGGAGAATGCTTTCAATATTTCCCAATTCACTACAATGTTGGCTGTGGGTTTGTAGTGCATGGCTTTTAATGCCCCTTCTATGCCTAGTTTATTAATGGTTTTTCTTATGAAGGTATGCTGAAGCTTATTGAATAAATTTCTGCATCTATTGAGATGGTCGTATGGTTTCTGTTTTCATTTCTGTTTATGTGGTGGTTCATGTTTATTGCTTTCATATGTTGAACCATCCTTGCATCCTTGAAAGAAAACTCACTTGATCATTGTGTATTATCTTTTTGATGTGCTGCTAGATTCAGAATGCTAGCATTTTGTTGAGGATTTTTGAATCTATGTTCATCAGGGATATTAGTCTGAAATTTTCATTTTGTTGTGCCCATACCTAGCTTTGGTATCAGAGTGATCTTGCCTTCAGAAAATGAGTTAGGGAGGACTCCCTCCCCCTCAATTTGTGGGAACAGTTTTACTAGGATTAGTACAAATTATTTTTTGTATGTCTGGTAGAATTTGGCAGTGAATCCATCTAGTAGTGGGCTTTTATTTTTGAGAGATTTTTAAATTACCTATTCAATCTTATTACTCTTTATTGGACTGTTCAGGATTTCTATATCTTCCTGGGCTCATCTTGGGATGTTTTATGTTTCCAGAAATTTATCCATTTCTTCTAGGTTTTCTGGTTTTCTGTGAGCACATAGTTGTTCACAGTAGTCTCTGATTATCTTTTGTATGTTTGTGGTATCAGTTGGTATCAGTTATAATGTCTCTTTTTCATTCTTATTGTATTTATTTTGATCCTCTCTTTCTTTATCTTGGAAAGTTTAGCTACCGATGTACCAATTTTTTTGTTTCGTTTTGAAGAATCAACATTTTGTTTCATTTATCTTTTGTATTTTTTGTCTCAATTTTATTTAGTCTGCTCTGATCTTTGTTATTTCTTTTCTTCTGCTAGCTTTGGATTTGGTTTGTTATTGTTTTTCTACTTCTTTGATGTGTGATGTTAGATTGTTAATTTGTTAGTGGTATAAACTTCCCCCTTAGCAATGTTTTCCCTGTATCCCAGAAGTTTTAGTATGTTGTGTCCCTATTTTCACCCATTGCAAAAAAAATTTTATGTCCATCTTAATTTTGTTGTCAAACAAAAGATCATTCAAAAGCAAGTTATTTAATTTTCATGTATAGGTTCAGCAGTTTCTTTTGGAGTTTATTTCCACTTTTATTCCACTGTGATAAGATACTTGTATGATTTTATTATTTTAAAATTTGTTGAGACTTGTTTTGTGCTCCAATATATGGTCTATCTCAGAAAATGTTTGATGTGCTGATGAGAAGAATGTATATTCTACAATTTTGGAGTAAAATGATAGGCCCACTTGGTTTAAAGTCCAATTTAAGTCCAATTTTGTTGTTGTTGTTGTTTTTGTTGTTTTTGCTGTTGTTAATTTTCTGCCTCAATGATCTGCATAGTGCTTTCAGTGTGGGTGGCAAGGTCTCCCACTATTATTGTATTGTAGTCTATCTCTTTAATTAGGTCTATAATATTTATTTTCTGAATCTGGATGCTCCAATGTTGGGTGCATATTAATTTAGGATTTTTATATCTTCTTGTTGAATGCATCTTTTCATCATTATATAATGACTCTCTTTGCCTTTTTTTACTGGTGTTGATGTGAAGTCTGTTTTATCTAAGTATAGCTACTCTTACTCACTTTTGGTTTTCATTTACATGGAATATCTTTTTCCACCTCTTTACCTTCAGTCTGTAAGTGTCTTTACTAGTTAGGTGAGTTTCTTGTAAGCAGCACATTGTTGGGCCCTTTTAAAAAAATCTATTCCACCAATCTATACATTTTATGTGTATCATTTAATTCATTTACATTCAAGGTTAATATTGCTATGTGAAGTGTTATTCTTGTCATAATGTTAATTCTTATCTTGTTGCTTCATAGTCTCAATGTGTAATTGTTTTACAAGACTTTTAAGTTTTATACTTTCATGTGTTTCTATAATAGTAAGCATTAACCTCTCATTTCCATGTTTAGAACTCCCTTGACCATTTCTTTTAGGGCCAGTCTAGTGGTAATGAATTCCCTCAGCATTTGCTTGTCTGAGAAAGATGATTTCTTCTTCATTTATGAAGCTTATTCTAAAAAGATACAAAATTTACTATTGACAGATTTTTCTTTGATAAGTTTGAAAATAGGACCCCAGTCTCTTCTGGCTTATAAGCTGTCCACTGTTAGTCTGATGAGATTTCCTTTATGGGTTACTGGACTTTTTTCTTGCTGATTTTGGAATTTTTTTCCTTCAGATTGACTCTATGTAATCTGTGACTATATGTCTTGATGAAGTCCTTTTTCTGCAGTGTGTTTCCCTGAAGTTCTCTGTTCCTCTTTTATCTGGGTGTCCAAATCTCTAGCAAGACTAGGGAAATTTTCTGCAATTATTTTCTCACATAGATTTTCTAAATGTTCACTTTTGTTTCTCCCTCATAAATACCTATAGTGCATAGATTTGGACTCTTTACATAATACAATAACTCTCCAAAGCTTTGTTCATTTTTTAAAATTGTTTTTTCTTTAATTTTGTCTGGATTAATTCAAAAGATCTGTCTTCAAGTTCTGAGATTCTTCTTTCTTCTTGGGCTAGTCTAATGTTTCAGCTTTCAACTATATTTGGTAATTCCTTTGATGAATTTTTCATTTCTGGAAGTTTCTGTTTGATTTTTCTCCATATTTCTTGGGGAAATTTTTTGTTCATATCCTGAATTGATTTTCTGATATCTTTGGATTGGTTTTTCAGATTTCTCTTGGATCTCATTGAGCTTCCTTACAACTCACATTTTGAATTCTTTATCTAGAATTTCAGAATTTTTATTTTGGTTAGGATCCATTACTAGAAAACTAGTATGATTCTTTGGGGATAGCAATACCTTGTTTTTTCATGCTGCCAGAATTGTTATGCTGATTCCTTCTGATCTGGAGAAATTTTCACTTTTTAATTTTTAATTTACTTTCATCAGGATGGGATTTGCTTTCCCCTTGAGGGTATGAATGTAATGTATGTTGAACAGGGTCATTTGGCCTTGCTTCTGGGTTCTTTTAGGAGGCCAAGGCCCCACATGAATTACTTGGTTACAGATAGCCTTCCTGTGGTGGTTTTCTCAAATTCTGGTTGTGGTAGTAGTGTACTGGGCATCTGACTAGGCTCTCAGCCTCCTGCAGAGAGATCAGGTGGTCTTGAGAAGCTTCTTTTTCTCAAGTGCTGTGCACTTGTGTCAGCAGATTTTGTACTGGGTTTGCTGTTCAACCTCCAGGTCACTAGGTGGCATTGGCAGGTCTGTCTGCTGTGGCAGTAGCAGTAGGGTATATATTTGATTTTTTTTAACCTGGAGAAATTCTCTAATGCCTCAGGCCATAGACTGGTCTATGAGACACATAGTAGCCTGGACTCTGCTCTCACACCCAGAGAGGGGCAAAGCTGAGTGGAGATGGAGTTGGCTGGCCCACTCTTAGCTTCCCCAATGGTGGACTCAAGCACTAGTCTTGATGGGGGTGGTGGGTAAGTGGCATAGACTTTGTAAGATTTTCTTGGTTATAAATAACCTTCTGTAGTAGATTTCTCAAATGCCAACTGTAGCATTATTTTTCCAGGCAGGTGAATGAGTTAAAGTCCTCTTGAGTAGCCAGGGTGTTGTGTGCCATGGTGTTACCAGAAGTCAAACAAAGCTTTTCTTCTTCCAAAGCACTGTGTAGTTTGTGTCAGCAAATGTTGTTATGGTCTATGCAGGTTGACCTCCTAGCTAGTAAGTAGCACTTGCAGAAGAGAGCTAGCTGAGCTGCAGTGATGGCATGTGATTTATGCTTGACCTTTCTTAACTAGAAGAAGTGCTCATATGTCCCAGGTGATAGACTGGGGCATAAAACTCCCAGAAGTCCCTGCCCCTTGTTCTGCCACAAGGTAGGTGAGGGGGCAAAGCCAGGTGGGGTCTGGGTCAGGCTATCTGCATTTAGGCTCCTAAATGGTGGGCACAAGCAGCAACTCCAACAGGAGTTGGAGGGCAGTTCCCTGGCCACTTGGACAATGTTCCAGGGAAGATCAGAACCATCTTTGCTGCACTAAAGAGCCCACACATGGAAATAGGGGAAGCCCAAGCTCCACAGCCCAGAAGGCAGTAGTGAGACCTGCCCAGCTTCCATACCCTTAAACTTGTGGGTCTCCCACTCATGGCCTGCCACTGGTAGCAAGCTCAGAGAGACAGTTGGGTCCCCAAAAGTCTGTTCTCAGATCACAGAATTGCCCCAGGCTGCAAGACTTTTTGCCTGGGACAGAAGCCATGGCTCCCAAGCCACTCACTTCCTAGTCCAGTCTTGCAAAGGCAACTCCCACATCTGCAGCAAGAACACACTCCCTACATGTCTCTCAGTTCTAGTCTTGGGGGTTTTTACCCACTCAAGATTAGATCACACATCTCAGTTGGGAGCCTCTCCCAACCTGTGACCACTGCCCAAGTTGGCTGGCAGATTTCTACCAGTTCCCCTATGAGTTAGGATCTGAAATGGCTTCCTTGTATTAGAGCTATAGTCTGGGAGTGCACACAAAGCACTTTCTGATGCTCTTCGTTCTCTCAGACTCCTCACCACACACCAAGTCAGATCCAGCACTAGGTAGGATTAAGGAGCTCCCCCAGGACCTGGATTGCCTGGCTTCCCAGTGGAAATGCATATCATGGAGACAGTGTCTCCCCCCTTTTATGCTTCGAAGACTGACAGTTTTACACCTGACCCATAGCATGGGCTCCTTTTAAAGTTTCTGAACTTTCTTTTATTTTTTCTGTTGAGTTCCCATGTTTCTTCTTGGATAAAAGTTCACAGTGTGAGTCTCTACACACTATTTTGCTCTTTCCAAGTGGGTGAGGTGCTCTAACAAAGCCTCCAATAAGCCACCATCTGGCTGTAGCAGACTGGATCCCTGCATTAAGAAGTAACAGCATAAGTGTACGTAATGGCACAGCAATGTGATGGCTTTGGGGAAATGTAGTCTAAAGCAGGAAATCCACATCAATGTATGCCCGGTGGTAGTGATTGTGTCATGTATTCCAGAATGGGGTGAGCCCTCTGGATCCTTTGCTCAAACCATGGATGTCATCCTACTATGATCTGAGTCTACCTGGGTATGAAGATTTCGTAGGTGCAAAAAATCCGAAACATCTGAAAACAGAGAAAAAGCCTTGATCAGCTGCTTAAATGATATTTTAACAATTGCTTTTTCTCCTAATAAGTAATTTATCTCTTTATATGTTATAAGAAGCAATAATTATTATCACAATTTTTCATCACTACCTTGGATTCTAAGCCTGATTATATTCAATTACACTTCAATGTTTGTTGATTACTCACTACAGCAAAAGCCATAGCTATTTTCTTTACTTTTGGAAAAGAGAGTGTGAAAAATGAATATGCATCATATTTGCCTTGACAAAAAGCATGTAGTCAGGCAAAATTTGAGTAGTTTAGCCAAGCTGTTTAACCTTTCTGTGATGTAGTTATCTAAATAAAAGTAAAGTACTGATATCTAATAATACCTGTAGGTTTCTAATGAGAATTTAAAATGATGATCCTTAAATACATAGCATTGGGCCTGATACAGTATGTGTTTATTAGTATTTAGTAAGGAGTAGTTTTTAAAACATGTTAAAATATAAATTTGAAAATCTAAAATTCCATAGAATTTGACAAAAAACAATTTTATAGTTTTCCCTCACTTTAAATTCAACACTTAGGCTATTTCATCATCCTTTTTGATAAGATATTGACCATACCTCAACACGTTCCAATCTTTAATAATTTTTAAGATCTCTGTTCACACTTAGTCATAAAACACTGTCATGTCAGTACTAAAAAATAATGGATTAAATCCTGTGTAATGGTCAAAATCTCCATCTTTATTTACAGTTAAACTCTCCCCCTCCTGCACTTTGGGTCAGCTTCAGCTAGAACTTGAAATAGGCAAAGTTTTCTACTTTGAAAATAACCTCCTACTCTTACTCAAAGATCACTGGCCATGGTTTCTGAAACTGCCTGCTGTCCAGATAGGGTCTTTACAAAGGTAATCTAGTTAAAATAAAGTCATTAGGGTAGTCCCAATCCACTATGACTGGTGTTCTTACAAAATGGGAAAATTTGGACATAGAGAGAGACACACAGGGAGAATGCCATGTGCTGATAAAAGCAGAGAGAGAGTGAAGTCAAGGAACGCCAAAGATGGTATCAAACCAACAGAAGCGAGGAGAGAGGCATGGAACAGATTCTTTCTCACAGCCTCAGAAGGAATCAACCTTGCTGACACCTTTATCTTGGAAATTTAGTCTCCAGACTGTGAGACAATAAATTTCTCTTGTTTAAGTTACTTAGTGGTAGTGCTTTGTTAGGGCAGTACTACAAAATTTATATATATACACCTACAATTTTTTTCTCCATATATATTAGTTTTCATAGATATGTATAAATATAATTACATGTGTATGTATATATGCATCATATATATTCTGTGTATAAAATTAAATGGAAACTATTTTTGACCCTTTTGAATGTTTCTTTTTAAAAATATCCTAGGAATATTTTCTTATTTTCACCACAATTTTCACTTATTCAAAGTATTGTCTTGCTCAGTATTTTAAAATATCTATAGTTGTAAAAGGAAAGAATCTAAAATTCTGGAGGAAATTTGTCATTTCCTATGTTACTTGTCAGATTTTCTGTGTCAATTACAGTTTTTAATTTACTTGCAAGTTAAATTGGATAATTTAAAATAGGGTTAGCAGATGTTAAAGTTTGATGACAGGGAAGATTCTCTTCCATCTTGACGATTGAGTAACACCAAATTCTTATAATATGTCTAAGGAACAATTCTTAAAATTCACGGGCTAGAAAATAAATTTGTTCTGAAATACCAGAGTTATATGATAAAAATTTAAGAAACAGAATTGATATTTGAAGAAATAAAATAAAGGAATTACTAATTTCAAAAAGCAACTCAGTTGAAATAATTTTTCACTCTTATTCAAGCATCTCCTTCCAATGCAGAAACCTACTCTAAATATTAAGATGAAAAACATCCAAATGAGGTATAAGTAGGTTCTGGATAGTCAAGATGTTTCTTTCTTCTTACCAAAACCTTTTTTCAGATTCAGTGTTCTAGAAGATTTCATACTGACAAGCACTTATCTACTTTCTGTGAAATAGCACCAGCCATTTATTTCTCCTAGGTTGGCATCTTATTTTCCCAGGAAAGACAAAGAATTAAATTCTTACTCATTTAGATATCCACTCTAATTGTTTTGAACTTTCTTGGCCAAATGGAAGATCATTTTTCTGGTCTTAAAATAAAACAGTAGCAGATTCTTTTTCCCCCAAGAGAAAATTAATTCAGACCACAAAAGGATTGCACTCCAGTTCAAGGGACTATGTGAACTAATTAGTGTTAGAAGAAAAATCCTTTTTCTTATTCATGTATCTTTTGTCTTGATTCTTCCAATTAATGACTGCCTTTATTCAGTGCTTAAAAGGAGTGGAGTACACTTTTCAGACATGTTTTGGCACAGAGAAGGGTTGTATTACATACTAGTGGAACTATATGTTTGACTTGACAACTTTCTCTGGACATCAGTCGTAATTTGAATTCTCATACAATCAAAACTTAAGTTACAAATTCAAAACCTGTTTCAATAAATCAATACGGGAATATAACAGAAGTCCTTCATGTTTTCCTGACCAATCTAACCCAGCTCATTAAAGCAATCACAGTCCTAGAGGTGTTTGTTTGTTTGTTTTAGTCCCCAGAAACAAAGAAATTAAGATTGGAGGGAACACACAAAGAAGGTAACAAACTCAAGCAAGAAAATTTAGATGAATATTATCTGAAAGGCTCTAGTACATTCTCAATACAGCACCTAATTTCTAAATAATGTCTCAAGTACACAGGGCTCACAAGAGGCTTCACTCTTCTGGAAGCTGCTGGCAATGTTTAAATGTTGTAAAGCTAAGTGATTTCCATGCTAGAAGAGTACCTAAAAACCCCACCTTTTGGCTTTTGGTATGCAAATGAGGATTAATCTTACTTTAAGGATTTTAAGAAGGCTCTAAACCAGAGAGAGTCTAGTTCCTTCCTTAAGGAGAACTTGTATGCCCTTGGAGAGCACTTCATTTTTGTGAGGCTACACATACTATTGATAATGCTTAACCCAGGATTATACACACGCCACTCCTAAATGAGTAAGTAGAAAAAACAATCATTACTTAGATCAACCACCCAAATTTCAACTGTTTGCTCATGAAGTGAGCCTAATTGTATAGAAAATAATGCTTCTCTAAGTAGGATTTTAAAACACCTGGCTTTTAGGTCCGATACAGTGGCTCACACCTGCAATCCCAGCATTTTGGGAATCTGAAGTGGGAATATAACTTTAGGCCAGGAGATTGAGACCAGGCTGGGCAATGACCCCACGTCTACAAAAAATTAAAAAAAGAAAATTAGCCAGGCATGGTGGCTCATCCCTGTAGTCTCAGCTATTTGGGAGCCTGAGGTGGAAGGATTGCTTGAGCCCAGGAGTTTGAGGTTACAGTGAGCTCTAATTGTACCACTGTATTCCAGCCTGCTCCAACCTGGGTGACAGAGAGAGACCTTGTCTAAAAAAGAAAAGAAAAGAAAAGAAAAGAGAAGAGAAGAGAAGAGAAGAAAGGAGAAGAAAGGAGAAGAAAGGAAAAGAAAAGAAAAGAAAAGAAAAGAAAAGAAAAGAAAAGAAAAGAAAAGAAAAGAAAAAAGAAAAGAAAAGAAGAAAGAAAGAAGAAAAAAACCCTGGCTTTTTATATCCAGTTATTTATAACTATCCATGCATAAAGCAACAGAGTAGAATGATGGTTCCCAGTATTTGTCGCATATTATAATCACTTGGGGAGCTTTTAAAAACCCCAAGGTTCAGCTCTCCCTCCAAACCAACTAAATCATAATATCTGGAAACTTTGGGAGCTAGTGATGTAGAATTTTAAAGAAAATTAATGGCAAAAATACAATTCAGAGCTAAGGAAGAACAAGGACAAGGTTACCCTAGGTAGGACCCATAGGCCCAAACATTTGGGCATATTTTCTTTTGAAATGGAGTGTGAGCATGCATTAAGAATATGATGCACTCTATACTTCAGTGAGACCCAAACGCTCATTTATAATTCTGCAGGAGTTGGCCATAAATACACACTGATTGTGCACATATTTGAAAGTATGTCAAAATGCCTAAAAGGATATAAAAGAGATTGATTGGTAAATATAAAAAATGACCTTGCTCACTTTAAGTATTTAATTAATTCAGAATAACTGATATTGTTTGCACCTGCACTGCTCTCCCTGTGAAAAGGGCCTCTTTTTGAGACCTTGGACAAGAGCACAGCTGCAAAGGCATTCAATAGATTGATTTCCAAATATAACTAGAGGTGATGGTAGTTTTCAGAGAATATTAGGGAAAAAACAGAAAAGAAGTTGCACCCCAAGAAACATGTTTGCCCTCTTTAGGAACTATCTCACCTCTCTACAGTGAAAGGCAGGAAGCATTGTGTATACCAGGACAAAGAAAACCAAGGAAACAAGTAAACTAATCAATCATCCCTTTGAGAGTGAAGCAGAAAAATTAATTTGACAAATAATAAAGTCACGGAGAAGGAATAGAACTGAAACAAAGATCACAAACAAAAATCTCATTGACAGGCTACTAGCCTAGTATTATTAATTAGCTTATAAAGTTTTCAGAATTAGTGATTGAATGCTAAAATGAATGCTGACCTGCACTGAGATGAACAAGTTCTGACTATGCCACCACTGTCGTCATGCCCTGAAACATTTGCTTTCCCACCTGGTCTTCAGTCATATAGACAACATTAATGTCCACCATATGTCATGTCCTGAGGCCCCTCCACTTGGCTTGCTTCTTGGATCATAATAAAAACACTTACTCACCCAGGAAAATATTTGCTCCAGGATAACTTTTGGGTCTCATGGGGCCCATGAAGTTTCCTCAGAACTGTCTATATACACCTAGTGAAATACTCTATGGAGGAGCTTTCTATCTCTCAGGGCCCCAGAGGAGAAGTAGGAAAAATTTCCTTCTACTCTTCAAATGGATTCTTTCATTCAATCACACCTTTTCTGTAGATAATATCCATCTCTATTTACTTCTCCAGGTGGTCTCAGATGTTGTAGGTGGTGACACTGCCAAAGGCATGCACTGCTGCAGTTGCTCATCTGACATCCAGTCCTGCAGGAATACTGATGATGGGAAGTCAGTAGGTAAAGCACCGATGACTGGGCCAGTGGGGGTACTCCAAAATCCTCAAACGTATTTGAATTCACGTATTAACAGACTCAAAACCTATTGCTTTTTTTGCTTCTTTTTTAAACTCCATCCTGGATTTCTACCCACTACATCCCTTTGAAGTCAGCTGTTCTACCTCCTAGGTCATGTCACAGTGACACTACTTCTGTAGTTAAGTTAGTTTATACAGTTAATTCTTTGTTTTACCATTTATTACATAATGGAGAATGGTTTAGTGTCCTAGGAAAACATGGCTGACTTCTGTGTGCTCCTTTGTTGACGACAATTTAATGCTAGCTTACTTTCTTCCATGTCGTGATTTACAAACCACAATAAACTCTGTGCCCCAAAGTCTGGCAAAATATCTGTTTACTTTTTGTTTTATATTATATTCACTGATAAGTGTTAAATAGATTTGTTTTTCATGTCCTTGTACTTCTTCATCTGGTTTTCAAGAGTCTGGTTTTCCAGATGGCAAAATCTACTAGGTTCTAAAATTTGATATAATTTTAACCATACTAACAAATTTTATAGTCAAATTTACCCTTTATTTTATTCATCCCACAACTCATCTAACAAATATATATTGAGCACTTTATACTAGCCAGGGGAGATGTATGTCTAGAGATGTAAATTTGGGACTCACCAGCATACAAATGACTCTTTACACAGCCTGTAAGGGTCCCCCTAGGAAAAGAATGTTGAAAGAGAAGAACAGAGGTTGAAAGTTTGATTCCCAATATTGTAATGAGTAGAGATCAGAACAATAAGCAGAATTTCCCCAAGGAGATTGAGAAAGAAGGATAACCAAGAGATAATGGTGTCCTGAAGGCCAAATGAAAGAAAATTTTTCAAGGAAGTTTGAATAATCAACTGTGTAAAATGCTACTAATAAGTTGCATAGAAGGAGGGCTGAGATTTGTCTATTAGATTAGGCAATATGATGGCCACTGGCAACCTTTAAAGCATAGTTTATATAAGAGAAGGAAGAACTTGATTTTTATGTCTTGGACATACAGAAGCAGTCAAATAGTCTCTATCCTATTCCCACCTTCTCACTTCCAGTCTATAAAATGCCTGATATTATATAAAAGAGACAATGGTTAGCTTTAAGAAAGAGCCTGTGTTTGCTGACTCAAAATGAGTCACCTTCTTCTCTGCGCTACCAAAGACTTATTTCAATAGGTTCTATCTGGATGGGTTCACTTTCTCCAAATGAGCAAAGACCATATTGTATACTTTGCTATCCTTCTGTTCTCAAATCCTGGCAACAATCTTGACGCACAATGTGAAGTTTGTGTTTAATTTAAAAGGAAACTCCATGCTTAAAGTAAAAGGCAACACAAGTAGCTCTATGTCCTACAACTCCTCTGTCAAGAAGCTATAATACTCCAATGTGCAAAGGCCATAGCACCAAAGAAGGCAGGTGTTCTGTTTTTGTCATCATCCAGATCATAAAGTTGAGCAACAGAAGTGAAATTGTTATGGCAGGCCATTGGCCCTATGTGACAAGAGAAAATTGATCTAAAGAGGCTTATTTCAGAATATAGGAAATAATGTATTATATTTATCTATCAATATGATTGGAAATTATCACTCTAAATCAGTCATGTTTTCTGGGTGCTTTAGAGCCACATTATACAATGTGACACATACTATATCAGAGTCAGGAGCCAAGAACTCCTGCCTCACCTTTGCCACTAAATTATTGAGTGACATTGGGCAGGTCATTGAATTGTTCTCTGACTTTATTTCCTTATTTATAAATAGATTAGTAAAAATTCTTGCCCTTCTTTCCTCATAGAATAATTGTGAGGATTCAAAAATAAAATTAATGTGAAAGAATCTGTAAAGGGGTATACAAATCCAAATTTTCATAGTAAGATCACTATTAGATCCAAAGACATTAAATCTTGAGATAAAAGAACATAAAAACCATTGCAATCTATAAATTCCTTCCTGGATACCTGTAAATCCTTTAAGTCATGGCAATGCAAAATGAAGAAAATACTTTAAAATCAAATTTGTATGCCTATGGGTTAAATGTCTGTTCTATTATAAACTTTTTGACAAGCTTCAAATGGTAAGAACATAAGAGTTTAATACTGTAAATATGAGGAAAATTTAAGAAAAGTTCAAGATAAAAATAAAAATTTAAGATAATAGACAAGACATATATCAGGGAATTTGAGATTAAATAAAAACTTCTAGTTATGTGAAGAAGAAAGACTTGTATTATTGCTTTAATTAATATAGCATCAAATATTGGATTTTTAATTTCTGAATGAGTTCTGTGTTTATATGCTTTTTATTTTATTATAAAAAACCTTGAGGTGCTTGCATGATAAGGTACTCCATAAATTATGTTATGTAACTTCATACAATGTAGTCATCAATCACAAGTGTTAAACTTTTCTTTTCTTTTGGTATTGAACAAAGAAATCTTGGAAGCATAAAGGAAACTGGTCAGGATAAACTACCATGACTACTTATTTCACTTTAAAGAGTTGACTCAGAACAGGAAAAAAATGTGTCAGATTTATTATTCCCAACATCACTAACTGTCCTGGGTTTGGGTAAGAGTTTTCTAAAATATATTAAAAAAAAATCTTAGTGTTACATGATATTTTCAGCATTCAACCTAGGATATATTTCTAAATTGTTTCTAAATAAAGCTGTTCACTTGCTCTTCTGCTCTCATGATGCTTCGGGACACAGAAATCTGAAATTTGCACAAAACTAACAGATACACAATGTTAATTTCTCATGAACCAGATATTTTATTAAATACTCAAAGATGTCCAAGTGTCTTAAGATTATAACTCATCACTTATGACTTACTCATATATGAAATAGCACTGTCATTTCACTGGTGGATTAATTCCCAAAACCCAGAATGTTTCAAGCACATTACTTTGCATGTTACTTTTTTGATAACCCCTGCAGAAGGTGTTGCATGTTGTAAATCCTCATTTAAGAATATGTATAGCAGAAAATAATGAGTGTTGGCAAGGATGTGGAGAAATTGGAACCCTTGTGCACTACTGGTGGGAATGTAAAATGGGACATTTTATGGAAAATGGGGCAACCATTATGGAAAACAGTGTGGTTTTTCCTTAAAAAATTAAAAATAGAACTATTATATGATCTAGCAATCCCATTTCTTGGTATGTATTCAAATGAATTGAAAACAGCCTCAAAGAGATATCTGCATACCCATATTTACAGCAGCATTATCACAATAGCCAATAGGTGAAAGAAACTTAAGTGTCTATTGATGGATGAATGAATAAACAAAAAGTAGTATATATATACAATGGAATATAATTCAGCCTTAAGACTTAAAGGAATTCTGTCACATTCTACAACATGGTTGAACTTTGGGTCCTGCTATGCTTTGAATGCTTCTCCCAAAACTCTGTGTTAGAAACTTAATTCCTAATACAACACTGTTGGGATGTGGAGCCTAATAAGAAGTGATTGGACCACAAGGGTTCTGCCCTTATGGATGGATTAATGCCATTATCACAGAAATAGTTTTGTTATCTTGGGAGTGAATTCCTTATAAAAGGATAAGTTTAGGGCCATCTTCTCTCCCACACATGTGCTCTCTTTCCCTTCCATCTTTCAATCTGTGATGACATGGCAAGAAGGTCCTCACCAGATGCCAGCCCTTTGATCTTGTACTTCTCAGCCTCCAGACCTGTGAGATATACATTTCTTATCTTTCTAAGTTAGCCAGTCTTTGGTATTATGTTATAGCAGCACAAAATGGACTAAGACAACTACATTGTGTTACGTGAAATAATCAGTCACAAAAAGACAAATACCATATGATTCTACTTGCATAAGGTATCTAAAGTAGTCAAATTCATAGAAACAAAGAATAGAATGGTGGTTACCAAGGGCTGGGAAGAGGAGGAAATGAATAGGTTTTGAATGGCTATACAGTTTTAGTTTTATAAGATGAAAAAATTCTGGAGATCTATTACATGATAATCTGAATATATTTAACACTACTGAACTTCACACTTAAAAATGGTTAAGATAGTATCATGGACTGAAAATTTGTATCCCCCCAAATATTCATATGCTGAAATCTTACCCCAAAATGTGATGTCATTAGTATATGGGGCCTTTAGAAGGTAATTAAGATTAGATGAAGTTGTAAGGGTGAAGCCCTCATGAATGAGATTAGTGCCCTTATGAGAGTCACAAAAGAAGTTGTTTCCCCTCTCTTTTCTTCACCATGTGAAGATATACAGGGAGCCCTCATCAGAATTCAACCATTATGCCCCCAATCTTGGATTTCTAACCTCCATAACTGTGAGAAATAAATTTCTGTTGTTTATAAACTACCCAATCTATGACACATTGTTATAGCAGCCCAAGTTGGAAAAAACATTAAGTTACATGTGTTTTACCACAATTATTTTTTAAATAATATATACAGCATCTATCATGATAGCATCTATGTGTTTTAGTGCACACTGCTATTTCAATTCCAATCATTATCTTGCATTAATCTTCTAAATTCATAATAGGAATCTTAAAATAGACAATAGATATAAAGAATTTTTTAAATCACCCTAACAAACTTGTAGGCTTAATGAGAAATAAATAAAAGCTGTGGAGGAGGAAAAAAGAACAATTTGTGTAATTGATAATAAAAAATTTATTATAATAGTTGATGCCTTAAGCTTTATTAGAAAGGAACTATATATTAATGGCAGTGTTAAAGACAACAACCAGGATATTTTTATACACAATTTTAATTATTTGGTTGTGAAACAAAACTATTATTTATATAATAGTGGATTGTGATATTATAGTTTAGATAATGTCTCAATGAAATACTACATAATATCTTGGTAATATTTTATTTAATTTACATATCTATGTATATAGATATATAAGACAACAATTTACTGATTGTTATTTATTATACTATATATATTTAAAATGACAAACATATCAAGTAACAACTTTTAGCTATTTTTTTCCCTCTATTGCTTGCTCTATTGTTTAATCAGTAAGCCTTTAGCAAGAAAAAGATAACCCACTTGCCTTAAGAAACCAGGCTTTGAATAGTACCACATCAACTGTATCATAACTAGTACTATAAATAATGCCACATCAATAGTACCACAACCACCATAACTGCAGATTATCCATGGAGAATGAGAGAACTGTGACATGAAACTTTTGAAGAGATATTTTTAAGGAAAGGAGCAAATGAGAGATATTTTAGAGAGATATTTTGAAGGAAAAGAGTAAATGAAGAAAAAATCTCTTGTGAGAGAAAAACTGAATTTCACATTTTTTAAAGAAAGTATTTGACAGTTAAAAATAATTTACAAGTAATGTAAAGATGCAATAGGCATAAAATATAAGAAGTTTTGAAGCCTTTAATATTATTCAGAGAATAAAATAGAATGATGAAGGCTAAAGGAAAAGAAATGCTGTACATTTTGCAAAATTCTAAATTTGGAAAAAAATAATGGGAAGACTACAATAAGAAGTTATTTCATAAAAGAAAATCCAAAAAGATTCAGACAAGTCTTTTCAATTACAAAATCACTACCTGTTTATACCTGTTATAAGCATGAAGGGTATTATATACTATAAAGCAATATATACTATATATAAAACAAAAGGTGTTAAAAAGTGTGTGAAGATGGGCATGTCTGTGTGTAGTCCCTAATTGAGTCTCCCCACATCCAGTACAAGGCATCTCTATGATTAAGAGGTACTTTTCTCAGTGGAGGCCTAAATGCTGTTGCCCACCCTTTCTGCCTAGTCCCCACCAGCAACCCCAGGAAATACGCCAACCTGTGGTTTTCCTCAGTAAGTGATCATGTTGGTGCTCTAGGTTACTGCATGTTCCAGCCTGGATTCCACCCCACCCTTACCAATGACCAGCACAGAAGGGCTTCCAGGACATGTGGCTGACTCATAAAGAATGCTGCTACTGTGTTCTTTGGAGCTAATCTTTTTCTAAGCATCTCGCGGATATTGTAGAATACATAAATATGAATAATATCTTTCATTCAGGCTGTAGATAAGATTACTCATAGCAGTCATACCATATTAAACTCTGATTGGATACAAAGGGAATTCCATTACTCATTTTTCCCAAGTAGTATTTCTCAACTGCTGAAAGTTGACAGTGATTATGTGAGTCTAGGTATTTTCTCATGATGTTTTCACCTTAAGTGTCCAAGTTAGAAAATTAAGATGATTTTCTTACATTGGCTATAGGTTAGAAATATCATTCTCAATAATTTGATTGTGTTATAAATACTTTCACAATTATTCAAAACAACAGAATATCAATCAGGATCAAAATTGTGATTTGTCTTTACCCTTTCTCAAACATCCTAGGTATATACGTATTTGTACCTGAATCTCTTGTTGGCCACTCATCCTTGCTACACCTGGCAATATTGCTATATTCTAGGACCTTATCACATTGTACTGCTCCAGTAGGCCTCTATATTATGCCACATCTGATCAGAATGTCCTTGGAACTTCTCTTTCAATATCTGGCAAATTCTAGTAACCACAGTTTTTACTTCAGTATAATGGTTAAAGGAACTAATTTTGAAGGCAAAAAGACTTTATTTGCAATGCAAATTTTGTCACTTTTTAGCTTTATAATTTACCCAGCTTTGTCTTTCTAAATTTTTTAATGAGCCCCAGTTTTCTCATGTGTAAAATGGAGAAAATAATACCCAATTTATATTTTCATATATTAAATGATATATAAAAAATTAGGAGGAATTCATTAAACAATAAATGTCATTGTTCCTTTTATTAATTTTTTTTAAAAACCTATTACTTATGATTTTATCAGCAAGGCAAATATCCTAAGGTACCTTTTAAATTATTAAGCAATAATAAAATTACTTTCAAATTAGTGTTAAATATACATTAAATACTTTCTCTCTTGCTCTGCTTTTTCCTTTAGAATTTAGCAATCCTAATAAATCATCTCAGATAATTTTTGTAAACCAAATATTTTAAATATTGAAGCAAATAAACATTAATCCAATCATACAAATAGTTTATTAAATATCTTCTGCTAATCCACAATAATGGTGGTTGTAATTTTTCATAAATCATAAAAGCTCATTTATCCTAATTACATTTTTCAAATGTAGTATTTCCAGATATCCATTCCCAAATATTAACAATAAAAAAACAGTCCTGTCAACTTCTGGGAGCTAAAGAAAGGCAAGAAGAATTGCACAGAGAGAGTAAAATTATAGAATTTCAGAACTAAAAGATACCATAAAGATCCTCTTTTTCCACAATAAATCTAATATACTTTTGTCTAACCGAAGGAAGCTTTTATTAATATTTTGCATGGAGAAAATATTGTATTTGTATCCATACAAAAATATTTTGTATGGAGAAATATATTGTGGAAAAAATCAAGTTATTTGTTTTTCATTCCATGTAACTAAAAATTTGCTGATAAATATTAGTAAGATTGTTATGGGCTAGATTGTATTCCCCCAAAATCTACACTTTCATGTCCTAACACCCAGTACATTAAAATATAACTGCATTTAGAGATGAGGCTTTTAAAGAAGTAATTAAGTCAAAGTGAAGTAATTAGGGTGGGCCCTATTCCAGTATGACTGGTTCCCTTATAAGAAGAGATTAAAACACAGACAGGGAGGGAAGACATCGTGTGAAGACACAGGGATAAAACACCCATCTATAAGCCAACGAGAGATGTCAATGAAGATACCAACCTGCCAACACCTTCGTCTCAGAATTCTGGCTTCCAAAATTTTGAGAAAATAAATTTCTGTTGTTTAAACCACCCAGTCTATGGTACTTTATTATAGCAACCTAACAAACTAATATAATATAATATTTGTTTTTTATATAATATAAATATACAACTCTCTCACTGTCTTACATGAAGTAAAATTAAATTAAACTGTGGACTTTTATGAGATATTAGCTTATATCAAAGGTCAAGATGCACACACAAAGAAATAAGACTCATGATTTTATGGAGTGCAGCTAACTACAGGCATATGTGAAATGAAAAGTCTTACATGATTAACTCATGTGGAGAAGGTCAAATAAAGACAAACAAAAATGGTTACAGTTAAAAACCAGAGTGATAGAGATCTTTATAAGGTAGTATCCTATAACAAAAAGGTTATGTATATATACACATATATATATTTCTGGAAAATAGTAATTCATAGCTGAAAAAGTTGATGTAAAGTATAAACAATGTTTTGGGTGTTGTAACATACAGTAACAAGATCTTAACTAAAATGAACTGGGACTAAGAGTTTGCTTCTGGACATAGGACAAAATTATTCATTCCAACTAGTATGGAACTATATACATATTCTAAATACTTAAGTATTAACTTCAATTCAAGCATTTACCTGAACTCCAGTCTCATTTACACTGAAATTTTACCCAGTTTTATTTTGATTAAATTTTGCTAATTAATTTTCCTTAATTCTTTTAAAAAGATACCTCAGTCAACGTTACAAGAAGCATCTATGATAAAGTCTATATTAGCTGTTGACATCCATATAGGCAGTCAGAACTCATCAGCAACATGAATGTGTACATATATCATGATAATGGTTCTGTAAGTTTCAGCTCTGTTCTTATCTTTAGAGAGGTGCAAAAGTTAAACGAAAAAAAGAAATGTTTACTTGAAATATCTTACTTTTACCTTTATTTACAGAAAGTATCTGAAAAACATTTTTCAAATGTTCCATTACACTAACACTGGGCAATTTTACAAGGGCCTTTTCAATTTACTTATCTCTCTCTCTCCCTCTCTCTCTCTCTCTCACACACACACACACTCACACACCCAAAATGTTGGAATTAAAACTCCCTTTCTGTTCTTGCATAAATAATTTGGTCTTTATCAACAAGAATATAAAATTAATTCTTAGTCTAAAGAAATATATGGGAAATGTCTAACAAAAGATCCAGGTCTCCCAGTGTTTAGATGACAGTTTTAAGTTTCAACCACTATGCCCACTTCAACATCAGTCACTACTATAATGATAGTGGTCAATTCCAGATTTTCTCTGTTACTTCTTTTTCTGACTAGTATTTCCGCTCTTTTGATTTTCCACAGTGATTACACTTCAGTTTTCATTCTTTGTTCCCATATACACATATTACTACTGTAAGTGCTCTAATTCTTAATGTTATAGAGGCAGCATAGCATATAGGCTTAGAATGTTTCAGACTAAGAAAGATCTGGAGTCAAATCTAGCTACACAATTTTGATTCCAGATAGCAGAAGGAGCACATGTATTTATCTTCCTTACATCCCTAAGTCTACTTCTCCTACATCCTCACCTAAGCCTAATAAAAATTATATCCCTGAGGTTAAAAAGAAAGATTGATTGAGAATGTTCTAGAAAACAAGAATCCAGAAGCAGACCTTGGAAATACTCTAAGTTAAGAATAAGGTAGGGAACTCCATTCAGGTGATGGACACTTATAGCCCTGACTAAAGCATTATAAATGCTATCCATGTGACAAAAATATTTATGCCAACTTACTATTTTAAATTTTTAAAAAATAATAAGATAGGGAGCATACTGATTGTTGGAAAAGAGAGAGCAGAGAGAGCTACAACACGGAACGTAAAAGATAGGAATTGGAGTTCCAGTGGCGCAATTGGTTAATGTGTGGTACTTACATAGAGGTAGGAATTATCTTTGCCAAAGAACTCCATACCACACAACTCCAAGCAGAGTCAAATTATGGCTTACTCCAGAAATAAGGGAGTGGTTCAAAATGAGGAAATCTATTAATGTAATTCATTATCTTACAAACTAAAGAAGAAAAAAATGATTTTATTACCAGATGCTAAAAATGGCATTTAATAAAATTAATTAGCTGATCAGTTGTAAGCCAAATAGAAATAGAAATTACTTAGAAGAGATTTACTAAAACATAGCAGCAAACTTCATTCTAAGTGGTAAAACAGTCTCATTATAATCACAAGCAAGCAGAATGTCCCCCATCACCATGTTTATTTGGCATTGCTTTTGATGTTCTAGCACAGAGGTCCCCAGATTTTCTGGCACCAGGGACTGGTTTCGTGGAGATAATTTTTCCATTGACTGCAGTTGGAGGGGATGGTTTCAGGATGATTCAAGTGCATTACATTTGTTGTGCAGACAAACCTCTCTGCCAATGATAATCTGCATTTGCAGCTGCTCCCCCGTGCCAGCATCACCGCCTCAGCTCCACCTCAGATCATCAGGCATTAGATTCTCACAAGAAGCACACAACCTGGATTCCTCACATGCTCAGTTTACAGTAGTGTCCATGTTCCTGTGAGAATCTAATGCCACCACTCATCTGACAGGAGGTGTAGCTTATGGGTTATGCAAGCTATGGGGAGCAGCTATACCGAGGAAGCTTCACTGGCTCGTCTCCACTCACCTTTTGCTGTGTGGCCTGGTTCCTAGCAGGCCACAGACTGGTACCAGTCTGTGGGCTTGGGGTTGGGGACCCCAGTTCTAGTGAATACAATAAAAAAGAAAATTGAACAAATCAGAAAAAAATAGAATGTTTTGGTGATACTATAACTGTGTATTTAGGAAATTCCAAAAATTACAGTAAGAAAATAACCTACCAAAATTAATAAGAGAATTTGGTGAGATAGCTGGTTCAAGTTAAAGCTATATAAATACTTAGCTTTCTGCTTCTCCTGCATTAATACCTAGATGTAAAAATGGGAAAAGCATCCTATTCCTTAAATCATTGGAAAATCATAATATATCTAGGAATATATTTAATAATTAAGGGACACGATTTATACCTTTAAAAACCTAGAAATTTACTTCAAAGATATGAAACAAAATCTAAACAAATGAAAACATGCAATGGTTTCCAATGGTAAGGTCTGACATAAAAAAAATCACAAAATGTGGAATGAGCTATTATTTTAGAGTTACTGAGATAACATCTAGGAGAATCAAACCCAAAAATTATTAAAAAGCATTACTACTGGGATGTGAAGCTTGAAGTATGAAAAGTGAGTAGAAATGGTACTTTTTTGTTTCATTTTATGTTTTTCTATACCATTTAAATTATTTCTTTTTATTTTATTTATTTATTTATTTATTGGCAGGATCTTGCTATGTTGCCCAGGCTAGCCTCAAACTCCTGGGCTCAGCCTCCTAGTAGCTGAGATTGTATAAATTCATTTTTTAAACCATATATGTTATTACTCTGGTAGTAATTACTTAATTTCTTTGTGAAAAATAACATCCTTGAAAACAGGCCAAGATTAAAATGTTAAAACTTACAATTGTGATGTTACAGACATAATAGAAACATGAGTTATTTAAATCCTTACTTTCAAACTGCCTCTAGTGTTATTTTCCATAATTTAAATAAATATGTGAAATGTAAAATCAGCCTTTGCCGCATACCTGATAAGGAATCTTGGAGTACTTATTCAATCTCTGTAAGCCATATTTTTCTCATCTAGAATATGGCTATAATAAAAATTACTTCATGTGTGAATGTGAGTTAAATGAGACACTGAATATACAGTGCTTAGTAGACACCTTGCCAGAAGGGTGTTTGGTAAATGATAAACTAAGGCTCAATTTTTCACCTTCTTTACCAATCTCAGTTGCCCATGTAGACTGATCAATAGGTGGCCATGTCCTAGTTGATATCTATGATGCCACAGTAATTACCACTTTCACTCTCAAAAGTGTTCCAATCTGGTTGATAAATCCTATGGTCACACTACTAATCCATAATAACACCAATATAATAAAGAGAAAGCAATCAGAGATTCCTTTCAAGCTTATAAGGTACTTCTGTCAGCATATTACTTACCTAAGATGTGATAAGTGAACGTTGTACATTATATGCAATGTATTGTGTTTTACATATAAATCATACAATCATTGAAAGGTTCAACTCAATAGCATCTTTGAGCAATCAAAGATGAGAATGCAGTTATTAAAGTATAGATTCCATAACAATACATGTATTGATGGCCACTTGGGTTGATTCCACTTATTACTTCTAGTCAAACTCTAAAAAAGCAAATTATGTAACCAAAATGTATATACCCCTGTAAAATTCTGGGGGGAAAAGATCCTATAATAATACAAATAAATGATTCAGAATTTAATTTTATTGTCAACAACTTTTAAAATGGTTAAATTGAGTAGTTATATATTTATTTTCATCAGAAAACATCCTAAGTCACCATACACAAGAAAAAAGAACACTAGGGAGACACAGAATTAAATTGAGGTATTACTATCCATCTTACCTTCCCTAAATAGCTCACTGTGCTTCTTTGAAGCACATTTTAAGTTACTAGGATACAAACATATAAAATTAACTTTTTAAATTATGATGAAGCCCCATGTGAGCACTATAACATTATGAATTGACTCTTTTCTCATTTTAAATAGACTATATCTTTTGAAAGATTTTATTATCAATTTCTTATTTTAAAAAGCAGGCATATTATCTAATATAATTACATTGATTGGACAGGGAAAATTAGTTTTACCTGTGCATTTTTAAATGACCTATCTGTAATGTCTAATCACCTCAGACAAAGATATTATGTTCTGACGAAGTTGTACTTAGCAGTGCCTCTGCAATGCTAGTCTTAGTAATTAGGGCTCAATCTTCCAGCCATTATGCATACAACTGCCAGCGACCCAGAAAACTCCTGCTGACACAGGAGGAACATAATGAATGCATAATAGCCCATCCCCAATCCATCCCCCTTTTAGAGTCTGTGTATCTCTTCTTCACACAGAACTTGCTTTCACCTAAAGGAAAGCATCAAGTGCTGAAATATGTGCAGTGGGCCTAAAGAGAATAAAATTTTTAGTAGATAATGACTCTAAATGATCAACACTCTTTGAATGGCTCTAGAATGAGGCTTTTTAGTGTGAGGGGACTTAAAGGATCTCTACTGCTTTCCAATCTTCCTAATCATCTTTAATGTTTCTTAATTTTTAAAAGAAATCTGCTCTAGTCAAGGAAATCCTCTCACTGCCCCTAAAACTGGCCATAGTCATTTTTGTCCCTAAACACTTACATTCAATGTTCTCTCCAAAAGGAATACATTTATCCACAATTTTCATGTATCAATTCTATGTATTCTACTCATAACACATGGTACATCTTTCCTGATCCATATTATAGGGATGTCTTTCACCAACCATTTCTTCAGCCACAGTGCAGGCTGAACTCTTCCATCTCCATTTCTGGCACTATTGCCTACTGCGTGATACAGTCTCGGGGCTCTTGTTTACATATGTGGTAACTTGAGTGCTTTAAAAAAGCACAATTGAGGTAGAGACTGGCTACCTTTACATCAACCTAGTTTTCTTTGTTTTCTAGGCCTATAGCTATACCACATGTTCCAGGCTTCCTTGCAATTGGTGTTGGCCATATGATTGAGTCATAACCAATCAAATGTGAGTAGAATTGATGTGTGGCATTTTTGCCTAATCCATAAAAAAAATAACTCCAATATGCAATTCTCTATGCTCCCTTTCTGCATCCCCCACTTTTAATCAGACAACTATATCAATCTTGAAAAGTAGGAATTAAAGATGGTAGAGCCACAAGATGGATTCACTTTGAGGAAAAACGTGCTCCATAACCAAGAATGCCTGCTTTGGACTGTTACATGAGTGTACTATAAATGTGTTGTGTTAATCCATTGGCATTTTGTAATCCTATGTCAACAGTTTGTATTAGCCAAACCAATACAGAAATTGGTATCAGACAGAAGTCATGTTTTCTGGAGTCAGGCAGTAAATAGCAAAGGAATTGATATTGGAGGCTGTGAAGACAGAGATCTATGTTACACAATGGCAAAATAGTTAACAGCACTGTCACCTGAGATAATCTGGAATGCAAATAGCATGCCTACTGAGCCTGGAGCTCCAGGGAGAATGGCTGCAAAAAGTTAGAGTATGGATTACTTTTTCATTCTGCTTTTTTTAAAAGTACAATAATAAAGAGATGTTCTAAGGAAAGAATTAGGTGGTTTGAAGGAAAAAATGGAGGGGAATAGATAAACCAGCAATGTGAAGCCTTTAAGAATTAGAAAATTAGATAACACAGCTGCTTTTAGACCTCAAGCAAAAGAATAAAAGACTGAAAATGATTTTGAAAAACAAAAGCTCATTATGATTGCTCAGTTAAGTAATGTATCTCAGCCTTCAGCAAATCAAATCGAGAGCATTTCCTTTGCTAATAGCCTGGAGATAGTCCCACTGAACTGAGAAATAGAGGCAAAAACACCATCAGGAAACACGTTAATCAAGCAAATATGAGTTTATTAAATTTTTAGTATTTCAAAAGCTAAAAATTAGGGAATGATAGGAAAGTTTCAGGGTTGAATGATTTTAAGACAGACATTGTAAAACAAGGATCTGGTTAAGAATGGGCAGATTATGACATAATAGCTTTTGAAGTTGGGTACAGTAAGTCCATGGTCTTAAAGCTGCCTTAATAAGCAAACTGTTGTCTTTAATGAACATGTTAGTTGCTTTATAGCCTTACATTCCAGAAAAAGATATGTTCTGGGGCAAATAACTAACTTACTCTTGGTCTCAGTACTACTACTTAAATAGGGATAGGGACATATGACTAATCTCATTGGTTAACTCAGAGAAAAAAATTATGTTTATAGGGACAGGAATGTATGATCTAAGTATTAGTTAACATAAATATAATAAATTATGTTGGTTTCAGTTATTAATTCCCACCTTTGGTCATTCTCTAGCCTATTCTAGAGGAAAGATCATTTATTATCTGGGATTGTGATCTATCTGTGCATTGCCATTTGATGAGTCAAGTTCATGCATTAAGTTTCCTTATTGGATGATCATTTATGGGACCATTTGATAGAAAAGTGGCCGAATATAACAGCATTTAGGAGTTTGAAGATACAATATTTGCAACACAGGTAAATACTAAGAAAAAGATAATGATCAGAGTTTGAATTCCACTTCTAAACCAAGAGTTAAGAGTTCCCAAATTAAAGGAAGAGAACAAATACAATTACCAATGTGAAGAGCCTGTAGTATATAAGTTACTTGTTTGTCAGATGTTTTAGAAATAATAAAGATTCCAGGAAATTCTGTTGGGCTAAAGAAAACAATATTATATTTAGGGATTCTCTGCTTTGAATCATTATCAATTTGTTCTCACAAATTTCTGAAGCAGGTAAATGTATGGTCTTAGTGCAATCATTAAGCTTTCTTGTCAATTTATGTACAGGTAGCACATGTTCCTACTTTATAGCTACATTGTAAAGCAAGAAATGAGAAGATAGAGATGGAAGAAAGAAGCCCCATATTCCTTTTTATAAGTTAAATTTTAAGATCTCAAATTGAGACCCAGTTTTCTTCTTTATGAACTAGTTTACCTAGAGATTTCTTCTTTTTTCTTTTATTTTCTTCTTTGAAAGGGGAAAAAATGAATCAATATGGACCCCAGATGATATTAGTTAGGTAGTGTCCTGAATGTCAGTATCAGTTACTGAGATAATAAGGCCCTTTCCAGTGTACTAGTAGTACCTAGAAAATTTTCTTATGCAAAAAGCCAATACTATTGGTTAGGAGTCACCCAGCCAAAATACCCTCAGAGGTCGTCTAATTACTTTGTATACTTTCAGTGCCGCTCAGTAAGAGTGGATTCAAGTCAAATGGTAACATTTAAATTAGACAGATTATCAGATTGATATAAAACAGCATGAGGTTAATCTTAATATGTAAGCCTTCTTGCAGATGTGTTAAAATAACTTGATATCTTAGTTTGGACTACAATAACAAAATTCCATAAACTGGGTGACTTAAACAATGAAAATCTATTTTCTCACAGTTCTATTTGGAGGCTAAAAGCTCAAGATCAGGTGTCAGCATAGTTGGGTTCTGATCAGAGCTCTCTTTCTTTCTTGTATACAGCCACCTTTTTGCTGTGTTCTCACATGGCTTGTGTATACTCTTGAGTCTTTTCTTATAAGGACATTAATCCCATAATGAGGACACCACCCTCAAGATCTTACCTAAAACTAATTATCTCCCAAGGCCCCATCTCCAAATACCATCGCATGGGGGTTAGGGCTTCAGCATATAAATTCGGGGGACAGAGAACAAAATTCAGTTCATGGCAGGTGGCTTTCACTTGTACATCAAGTTTTTCTTAATCATAGTCCAAGATCTATTTCTTTGAAAGTTTTGCTACAAAATCCAACTACTAGGAAAAGTCCTTAGATGTTTTAACAAAAGCAGAAATCTCCCATACTAGATGTTACATGTAAGTGGCTTAGATTTTTGGCTATCTGGTCTGTTGTATTTTTTGCAATCTAAGAAGTTGGTTAGTAGTTGAATCCAATCAACCAAGATATTGGATAATTTATAAGATGGAACTGGTACTAATAGAACTGGGCTTGTTTGATTTATTTTTTAGCCAAATCATGAGAAAATTATAGCCAGACAGTTGATGCATCCCAAGGAGTGGCTAGTAATGCAAAGAACAGCATTAAGGACAGGAACTTTATGGATATCATAGTTAAAAGTATAACAAAATATATGTTAGCAATTCCAGCACCTTAACACAGTACAGAATATATAAAATGGCTAGAAAAAAATAAACAAGAGCATGCACATTAAAGCAGGGCAATCTGTGGCTCTGTCCAGCTAAATCTTGTTCTGTGTGTCTTGAGAAACTGTTTACTCCATGTAGTTATCAACTTGGTCCAAATATTTAGAAGCTGTCTCTTCTAGGTTATCTCCTTCTGGAGGATGCCTAAGAATCACCAGCTTGAGGCCTGTGGCCAGGAGACTTCAATGAGTTGAGGATGGTCTGTGTATCTTAAATTGGTAAACATAAACTTAGGATTAGCCCTGTAATAAAACCCCTCAAAGTTTTACTATAGGCCTAATGGTTAACAGGGGCTGATAATGTATATTTCATAGGGATTAAATGGCTTTCCATCTTTAACATCTCTTCCAGTAAACCAAATCTCCACATTTTGGATTATGCAAAGGTTGTTCAAGAGAACGTTGAGGAAAAGCTGCCTGTACATAAGACTTGATGTACTGCATAAGTCCCTTGCAGTGTTTGACTATGTTTCTTGCAACAGGACTGAGTTTAGAAATAAAGGTGATATTACTAAACTCATGAATCATCCTGTTTTTAACCAAAGTCAAAAATATTAATGTATGTGAAAAGAAGTCAGTCTCATTATCATTAAGGCTAATGGAAATACCTTAGACCATAGAAGTTCAAAGGACTCTCAGACTTTAAAATTTTTCATGTTATAATCTCATTTTTCTTTCTCCCTTTCTCAACATTTGAAGGTGTTAGAGACCACGAAGTTTCTCAATAAGTAGCAAGGTCTTGAAAATCTCTTAAATGAGAGTCCCAGCAAAATGGGTGCCTCATCACTGCAGAGAGAGCAAACAAAAATCAAGTAATTTGCTCAATAGCATCACACCATAGCTCTCTGGCTAAAAAACACCCAGTCAATCCTGAGAATAAATAAACAATGACCAAGACATATTTAAAACTCCTGTGGTGGTTAGATAAATAAAATGTATTTGTACATTTCCAAAGCTTTGGATTGCTGGGCACAGCAAGGTAAGGGCCCTTGATGAGCAAGCTGTGAAAAGTGGCTGTATTTGTTGTTTCACAGTATTATCTCTTAGGAACAAGAATGTCCTGAAGCAATCAGCTAAGTTATTTTTGCCTGATCTCAATACTGTTTAACATAAGAACAGGAAAGAAGGTCTGGTCTCAGTAATAAATAGTACAGGGCTAGGGACAAGGAATTATATTAGTTTCTATTTTCAAAACCAAAGAAGTTAAAAAAAAAAAAAAAAAGGAAGAGAAACCCAAAGGATGGTCTAAGAAAGAAGTTTGGGAGTGGTTCTTGGCATTAGAACATACTATAAACAAACAGATCAGAAGCCTACTAAGTTTCTAAGAAAAATGCATTCCCCACCCCCCAAAAAAGAAAAGAAACTATGAGCTGGAGTTTAAAAATCCTTTGGTTTCTGAAAGCATTAGCACACTCTGTGGTCAGTGTAAAATCGCACCATCACATAGTGACTACAAAAGTTATGCAGCTCCCAAGGAGGACATATTGTGTAAATCCTAATTCTGTTGTGGTCATGGAGGACAGTGGACAAGGAGGAATCTCTCATCCAATGGAATCAAAACTATGGAACACATTGGACAAGAGAATTCCTTCCAGAGAACCAAATCAATAAAAAAACTACAGACCAGATAGAGGGTCTTCACTATATCTGCTACTAGAAGTCACTAATGTTGTGAACCAGAGACAATGCTGTCTTTTCCAACATTCCACTTTGGTAATGGAAGTTTTCAGTGTGTTATCTTGATTCATTTTACTATTGTACCTGGGACAAGTGAGGAAGACATAGGTGTGGGGTGAGGAGGGAGAATAGTTTATCTTAATGTTTCTTTTTAGTTCATAAACCACCAGATAACACAGAGCAATAGTCAGATATGAAAAAAAAAATGCTGCATTACAAGAAGTTCTTGAACTTGGACCTAGATGCTACCTTCGGTTCTTTCTTTGGGAAGTGTAAGGGAACAATTTCTTGGGTATCTAAAAGAAAAAAAACCTTTTTGTTTCTATTTTCATATTTAATACAATACTCAACAAAGAATGCCTAACCCTGGTCACCAAAATGGGTGCAGATTTTTTCCCCATAAACCAACCAATTTTCTGGCAGACACAAGCTGGGTGTCTTATAATTCAATTCAATGTGACACTATCTTCCTATATATAACACAGATCTATAAGTAGTTGGTGAGGGCTCAGGTTGAGGGCTCAGCTCCACAAGACTGTTCCCATTTCACATGCCAGTTACAAGCCCCAGGTTGTAACTTGTGCTTCTGACTAACTGGCTATAAATCATAGGATTCTCACCACCCCATCCTCAAGTTCAATTAATTTGCTAGAGTGGCTTACAGAACTCCAGGAAATGCTTTACTTACATGTACCCATTTATTATAATTATATTACAAAGAATATAAATGAACAGCCGGGTAAAGAGATACAAAGGGAGAGGTCTGTGAGAAGGGGCTCAGAGCTTCCATGCCCTCTCCAGGGATATTGCCCTTCAGGTACCTGCACATAGTCAGCAATCCAGAAACTCTCTGAACCCTGTTTTTTTGGTTTTTATGGAGGCTTCATGAAGTAAGCATGATTGATTAAGTCACTGGTCATTGGCAATCAATTCAACCTTAATCCCTCTTCACTCCATGGAGATCCAAGGCTGAGAATGAAAGTTCCAAACTTGTGATCATGGTTCGTTTCCTCTGAACAAGTCCTTATCCTGAAGCTGTCCAAGAGGGCACCAGAAGTCATCTCATTAGAATAAAAGATGCCCCTATCACCCAGGAAACTCCAAGGGATTTAGGAGCTCTGTGTCAGATGCTCCTATCATGTAGGAAACTAGGAGATCTTTGTCAGGAACTGGGATTAAAGATCAAATATTAGAACATTAGAATATTCACCCTGTCAACAAGAGTTTTAGGAGCTCTTACTCAGGAATCAGACCCAGAGATCAAATATGTATTTCTTATCACATCACATTGTATTGTACAATACTAAGACCAGGCATAATTTCCAGTTCCTATGTTAAACAACATTGAGACCCAAGCCCCACTGGGGTCTTGCCCTACAACATACTTGTTCCTGAAAGATAAGATTGTGAAACACCACTATGGGATGACTATCGTTAACAATAATATATTAAATAGTTACAAATAACTAGGAGGAGAATATTGAAAGTTCCCAACACAAAGAAATGATAAACACTTGGGATGGTGGATACATTAATTATCCTGATCTGATCACTACACATTACATGTATCAAAACATCACTATGTACCCTGTGAATATAAACAATAATTATTTGTCAATTAAAAATAAATAGGAAAAAAGACTGTGAAACAACTATCAATAGATCATATACATATACATATACACATAGACAGACATAGACATACAATGATATAAAACCAGAAGAGCAGAGTAAGGAACAGACTAGCTAGCTGTTCATCAGATCCATTTCCTCTTCTTCCTGGGCTCACAGCTCAACTACTTCCTGGGCTTCCAGCCTCACCTGATGTTAGATGTGATCATGTGATTGAATTCTAGTCCGTGGAACATAAACAGAACTGATGTATGTATGGTCCAATATATATTTCCTACACACATTCTCCATGCTTTCTTTCCCTCAGTGGCTTGAAATAGACCAGCCAGTAATCATGGAAATCATTTGGTGAAAATGATAGAATCACAAGATGTAAGGAGCCTCAGTCCCAGCCAGAATCACTACACAGAGAAAAGCCACTTGCTGACCAGAAAAATAAATTAGATGGTTTTGTAAACTAGACCTAAATATTTCTTATGTTAAATCACTGGCAATTTGGAAAATGTTTGTTGCAACAGCTAGCACTACCTTAATTAACAGATCAGATAACTGCCCTTTAGGGCAGATTCAGGCTCATTGGCACCTAGCTGGATAAGCAGAGCAAAAGCAGGATTTCCATCTGTTTACATCCTCTACTATTTCCTTCCTCAGTGTTTCATAGTTCTTCCTGTAGATGTCTTTTACCTCCTTAATTAAGTATATTCCTAGGTACTTTATTTTCTTTGTTGCTATTGTGAAGGGTATTGAGTCTTTGATTTGGTTTTCAATTTGATTGTTGTTGGCGTATATGAATGCCTCTGATTTCTATGTATTGATTCTGTATCCTAAGACTTTACTAAATTCATTTATCAATTCCAGGAGTCTCTTGGTTGAATAGTTGGGATTTTCTAAATATAGTATCATATCATCAGCAAACAGTGAACGTTTGATCTCTTCTGCCCCTATTTGAATACCTTTGATTCCACTTTCATGTCTGATTGCTATAGCCAGGACTTCCAGCACTATGTTGAATAGAAGTGGAGACAGTGGGCAACCTTACCTAGTTCCAGTTCTAAGTGGGAATGCTTTCAATTTTTCCCCATTCAGTATAATTTTGGCTATGGGTCTGTTGTATATGGCTTGTATCATTTTTAGGTATGTCCCTTCTATGCCTATTTTAGTAAGTGTTCTTATCATGAAAGGGTGTTGAATTTTGTCAAAAGCTTTTTCTGCATCTATTGAAAGAATCATATGGTCTTTGTTTTTGCTTCTGTTTATGTGGTGAATTACATGTTAGTGGGTCGGCAGACTCAACATTGTTAAAATGTCTATACTACCCAAACTGATCTACAGATTCAATGCAATACCTATTAAAATCCCAACATCATTCTTCACAGATATAGACAAAATAATTTTATGCTTCATTTGGAACCAGAGAAGACCCCACATATCAAAAGCAATTCTAGGCAATAAAAACAAAATGGGAGGTATTAATATGCCAGATATCAAACTATACTACAAAGCTGTAGTAATTAAATCAATTTGATATTGGCACAAAAATAGGAATATTGACCAGTGGAACAGATCTGAGAACCCTAATATAAAACCATCTTCATATAGCTATCTAATCTTTGACAAAGCAGACAAAAACATACACTGGGGAAAACAATCCCTTTTCAATAAAAGGTGCTGGGAAAACTGGATAGCCACTTGTAGAAGGCTGAAGCAGGACCCACACCTTTCACCTCTCACAATATCAACTCACACTGGATAACAGACTTAAACCTATGGTATGAAATTATTAGAATTCTAGAGGAAAATGTTAGAAATACTCTCCTATACATCGGCCTAGGCAAAGAATTTATGAAGAAGAACCCAAAGGCAATCACAGCAACAACAAAAATAAATAAGTGGAACCTGATCAAACTAAAAAGCTTCTGCACAGCCAAAGGAACAATCATGAAAGCAAACAGACAACCTACAGAATGGGAGAAAATTTTTGCATCCTACATATCTGATAAGGGGCTGATAATTAGAATCTACTTAGAACTCAGGAAAATCAGCAAGAAAAAATCAAACAAAAAGTGGGCAAAGGACATGAACAGAAACTTTCTAAAGAAGACAGAATAATGGCTAACAAACATATGAAAAAATGTTCAACATCTCTTATCATCTGGGAAATGCAAATCAAAACCACAATGAGCTATCACTTATCTCCAATAAGAATGACCTTTATCAAAAAGCCCCAAAACAATAGATATTGGCTTGGATGCAGAGAGATTGGAACACGCCTACACTGCAGGTGGGACTGCAAACTAGTTCAACCTCTATGGAAAGCAATATGGAGGTACCTTAAAGTGATACAAGTAGATCTACCATTTGATCCAGCAATCCTGTTACTGGGCATCTACCCAAAAGATCCAATGACACTCTACAAAAAAGACACTTGCACTCAAATGTTTATAGCAGCACAATTCATAATTGCAAAGCTGTGGAAACAACCCAAGTGCCCATCAATTCATGAGTGGATTAATAAAATGTGATATATGTGTACCATGGAGTACTATTCAGCTCTAAGAAACAATGGTGATATAGCACATCTTGTATTTTCCTGTATAGAGCTGGAACCCATACTACTAAGTGAAGTATCCCAAGAATGGAAAAACAAGCACCACATATACTCACCAGCAAATTGGTATTAACTGATCAACACCTAAGTGGACACATAGGAATTACATTAATTGGGTATTGGGCAGGTGGGAGGGGGGACGAGGGGGCTGGTGTATACATACATAATGAGTGAGATGTGCACTGTCTGGGGGATGGTCACACGTGAAGCTCAGACTTCTGGGGGGAGGCCGGGCAAGGGCATTATTTGAAACCTTAAGATTTGTACCCCCATAGTATGCTGAAATTAAAAAAAAAAAAAGGAAAATAAAAGCAGGATTTCCTTCTTAAACTCCTCTCATCACCACTCTTGTGCTGAGTACTCTGAACAGCTATAGAGAGTGGCTGCTACTACTTCATTTGTCACTCCTTTTCAAATAGACCATTTGAGCCTAGAGGGTAGGAATTTCTTTTTGTAGTCTGCCCAGAAAAGCACAAGGTGGCCACTCAATAATATCCATTGAATTCAATTTAATTTCTCAATGCTTACATTCAGACACAAACTGTTTGTCCCTACTAGCTTGAGGCCTCTCAAACTACTTTCCAGAAGAGGCTATGCCTCACTGAAGTCCTTTGGAAAAGGACTTTGGAGAAAAGCATGAATTCAAATAAATTTCTAACTTGAAAGAAAGAAAATCCTCCTAGGAAAACAAGACTGTTCAAATGACAGATCAGGACTAAGCTGTCAAAACCTACCAAGCAATTAAGAAAAATCCTTGGCCGGGCGCGGTGGCTCACGCCTGTAATCCTAGCTCTTGGGAGGCCGAGGCGGGCAGATTGCTCAAGGTCAGGAGTTCAAAACCAGCCTGAGCAAGAGCGAGACCCCGTCTCTACTATAAATAGAAAGAAATTAATTGGCCAACTGATATATATATAAAAAAATTAGCCGGGCATGGTGGCGCATGCCTGTAGTCCCAGCTACCCGGGAGGCTGAGGCAGAAGGATCGCTCAAGCCCAGGAGTTTGAGGTTGCTGTGAGCTAGGCTGACGCCACGGCACTCACTCTAGCCTGGACAACAAACCGAGACTCTGTCTCAAAAAAAAAAAAAAAAAAAAGAAAAATCCTTAACTTCTGTTAAGTTCTGTGTTAGGTGTCAGTCTCAGGTCAGAATACTCTGCTTACCTTGCCCTGAAAGTTAATGTGCATGGAAATCTTTATGGCCACAGAAAATTTTTATACAAATGAGTCAAAAATCAATAGTTACCTAAATGTAGTTTTTAAAAAAAAAAGACTTGGTACTTTATTTTTAATATGTTTGTCATTACTTCATAAGTAGATACTTTGTGAAAAATTGGTACATTAAAAGGTACCAAGCAGAATCCAAAATTCATACCAGGTAACTGGCTCTGGGCCAATTCTAACTAAGTTCTAATGACAGGAAAATCCAGAAAAAAGAAATCTGTGGTGCTAACCATTTCTGTGAAGGCATGATGCCTTTAGAGGTAGCCAGAATGCTTTTCCATTTTTTGTAATCTACTAGCAGCCAAAGATCCAAAAAAAGCCAAAATGATTTTAGTCACATTTTAGTCTACTTCTGCCTTGTGCCAGAGACTCTAAGCTAACCACGCCTCCTGTCAGCATTCTGGGGAAGGCAGCCGAGGACTATCACTGACTTTCTGTGCCTTTAACTTTACCACATTAGCCAAGAATAATTAGCAATGGTCTGAAAAGAATTGGATTTTTTTTAAAGGCAACAATTCACATTTCAGCATTTATGCAAATTTGGGTAATTTAAATGTATGAGATGATTAAGAAAGAATCTTCTCTTTAATTCCCCAAGAGTGTACATGTTCTTTTCTCCTTATGCAAATTTCTAGGATAGTCTGTTCTTTGATTCTTTTATTAGATCACCACACTGCTTAAAAATAAGACATTGTAAATATACACAATGGAATCAGAATCTTCCCTATGGCTTCACATGATACTATGTAAACACTCAGCAAGAGCAGTATTCTAACTATTTTCAAATTGTGACATGCTTAGATGGAGAATGGTGATGGAGGAAAATATAAAGGCATATGTCTATGGAAACTCTTCAGGATAATTTGTCAAGTCTGATAAATGTAGTGCCTGCATCTAAACTCTTAAGTGCCTTACTGCTTTGTGCCCTTGCATCAATTAACATTTAATTTGACTTTTTAACAACCTCACTTATCACTAGTATTTTCCATGCCTATGAAGCTAACAAATGTTAGCTTTTCAAAGCTGACAGTTTATGATTACTTATAACCAACACAATTTCAGGGTAATGCAGTGAGAGATTAATGGACCTCAGGGATGACGCAGCCACAGGCTCGCTATAGAAAGATGAACTACGATCCTGATGAATGGCTCTTTTGAATAAATATCTTTGAAAATCAGCCAAACCAATATCAAAAAGAAAAACTTCATTCTAATTATATTAATAGTGCCTCTAATTGTATACTTCAGAAGTGATTTAAGGCCCTTGTTTATGGTATTGGAAGTGAAATGAAATACTTGTCAAGAAAAAGTTTGATGGAGCAGCATGAAGAATTTTAGTAATAATTTTAGATTGAAATTAGTAAAACAGCACCACTATTTTGCTGTGGGAGAAAGCAATAGATTTGAAATTATATATATATATATATATATATATATATATATATATATATATATCTCCTTGGTGTTCAGGAAACACCCTGAGGTATTAACTGTATTAAATTGAAAAAATAATTGCAGTAGTGAATTAGTTAATGCCTGAGAAGAGTCATTTAGCTCTCTTTTTAAGGATACTCATAGCATTTTATATTTCTAAAGGAAATATTCTTGGACCTTTCATTTACAGTTCTCCTTCACAGCTGATTAAAATAAATTTTCAAAAAAAATCAAACACCAGTTGAATGAAGAGAACTATCTAACTCTACTTCTAATTTCTCCTCAACTAGGCCTTTAGTTACTCAGTATCTATCTTCCTCGGTGTTATTTTTCCAAAACAGATGGGAGAAATAAGTTGCTGCACATAGAAGCATCTTATAGCTCTGCAGCGGTACAAAGTTCTCCTCATAGTTTTTTGTAAGTAGGTCTCTATCCCCAGATTGACCACTGAGACTGTGACATTCAATGATTCTGTCCCTGTGGATAGTTCCTCCACAGAATGAAAGCTGTCTTCAGTCTCAAATGCAAATTCTCTGAAGAGATAACCCAAAGCATATTACTGAAAATCCAGAATAAATCATGTTGAATTCCTTGCAAGGAGTACTTCTTTTCAGAGCAAGTGTTTTAGCTTAATTGGTCTCTCTATGATACTTGGAAAATTTAGAAATTTTATTACTCAGAGTATATGTCCAATTTTACCCATGATATTTTCAATCATACTCTTATATTTTATCAAAAATACCTGAAGTAAATTTTGAAAAGTTCCAAAACTTAAGAAAGATTTGACTTTCTAGGTTTTCTATCCTTTAAAGTAGACTGAGTAGAGAATAACCACAGTCTCTCTCAAAATACCAAACTATCATACTGAGGAGTTCCTTTCCATTGTCTAAAAAAAATCTAATATCTTGTTGAGTTCTTTAAGGATGTAGAATTAATTCAGACTGCATACACCTCAAAGATATTTCTTTGAATTAATGACCAATAATAAAAAGAGATTTATGTGGATATTCAGATATCACCCAGTATGTGTATATATGTGTGTGTGTGTTTGTGTGTGTGTGTGTATATATAATTTTTTTAATTGTATTACCTTATAGGAAATCAATAAAGTTACTATCACTACATGTTCAAATTCTTCCTATCCTTCAAGATCCATCTGATTAATATTACCTTTTTGATGCCTTTTCACTAATCTGTCTCTGAAACTTTCAGAGCTGTTCTCTTTGGATATTTTAATGTATACCATAATTATTTGTGCAGAGGTTTCTACTCCCTTATCAGATTGTAAATTTCTTTTTATCAGGGCCAATAATAGCATTGCTTTGTGCATAGCAACTAATCAATATATTTTTTGTTAAATGAAAAAAGCAATAAATAAATGATTGGATTACCCAAATGGATGTGTGACTGAACAAACAGCCTAATGAGAGTATTAAAGCTCAAAAACTACATATACTAAGAGAAAAATTATAAGAATTTCAATAAAATGGTCTTAATAATTTTCTTTAACAGTATATACCGTTTATATGTTATACATGCACATATAAAAATACTAATATCTAACAATTATAGCATTGCAAAGGATGAAAAAAACAAAAGCAATTGTTTTCAAATTCGACACATGTTGGATATCTATTGTCAGTCAGGCACTGTGCTGAGTGTTTAAGAATCTAGGGCTACAGAAGACAACACTTCCCCACCCTCAAGGAGGATTGTTAAGTTAGAAAGTGATTCACATAACTGATTTAGCCCTTTCCCAATGGGACATACCACCCAAAAATGTCAAACTGCAACTTAGGAAAATTAGTGAAGATACAATCCACAGATGAAAACAGTGCAGAATTTCTGAAAACTATATTGTAAATATAGGAAAAACCAATGACAGCAATAATCTTAAATAGGAGGACAGCTTTGTATAGTGGTTAAGTACCCAAGTGCTGATATCAAACCACCTGGGTCAAATTCTACCTTTCCTACTTACCAACTGTGTTATCCTGAGCCAATTCCTTATACTCCTTTTCCTTCCTATTTATCATCTCTAAAATGGTATGATTATAATACTTCATTCAACTAAGGACCTCTCAGGATTACCTGTAATAGTAAATACTTGCCATAATGCCTCACCATTAGTAAGTTCTGACAGAGTTATAGGTGATATTATTATTATCTATTAGTGTTTTATTATAACAATTTCTTTGAGGAAAAGAATCTCTCTCAAAAGAATAAATCTTCCCCCAAAAACACTAAAATTACCCCCAAATCTAAGTAGTAGCCTAGAAAAGGAATAGATCTGAATGACTGATCATATAATTTAATGAAAAAGCCCACTGCTCTCAGAAAAGCTAACTCCAGAGTTTGAACAAAAAATAAGACATTAGTGCAGCTCCCCATATAAAAGAGGAAATTCTGACATAGGAGACTTCCAGATGGACATAGAGCTAAAGGGGAGAGCTAACACTCCCGGTAACTGCACCAATCCCTACCTCCAGAAGACATGTTGCCTTCACACCATAATGCATTGATTGAAAGCTCATATGTCCAAAGTGCTTGACAGACGCGAACATGAGTGAAATAGGATTTAAAAGACAAGGAGCAGCAGACACTGTGACAAACAGTAGCATGTGCCACATGTATAAAAGGGCAGGCTTGACATAGTCCTAGGCAGTTGTTTTGATGCAGAGATGTAGGCTCAGATTTGCTAAATCTTAATATTTTCCAAGTAAAAAAAATCTCTAATTTCATATAAACTTTTCCAATTTTTACATCAGTTGGTGGTTTGGGACCTCTGCTCTGAGGGAAAATGGGCTATGCTGCAGGAATTTCCCCATCCCTCACACTCATCCATATCTACTTTCACTCCCAAAAGAATAGGTTTCTTATGCTCAAGAAATATACACCAGCTACTAACACTAAGTAAAATCCTTATCTATATAAACAAATAACCAAGAATCACCAAATATTTGAGGAAAACCCAAACCCTACCAAGAGAAAAGGTAACTTCTATTTTGTGTGTGTGTGTGTGTGTGAGACAGTCTCACTCTGTTGCCCGAGCTAAAGTGCCATGGCATCAGCCTAGCTCACAGCAACCTCAAACTCCTGGGCTCAATCAATCCTTCTGCCTCAGCCTCCCAAGTAGCTGAAACTACAGAGGCATGTGCCACCATGCCCAGCTAATTTTTTTCTACATATTTTTAGTTGTCCAGCAGATTTCTTTCTATTTATAGTAGAGATGGTGCCTCACTCTTGCTCAGGCTGGTCTCGAACTCCTGAGCTCAAAGAATCCTCCCACCTCGGCCGCCAGAATGCTAGGATTACAAGCATGAGCCACTGTGCCAGATCAGGAAACTATTAGTTCAGAAAAAGAAATCCTCAATAAGTATGATTACTTAAGTGTACTGAAGTATAATTACTTTAGCCAGAGATTTGAGAGTATGACCAATAAGCCAGAGGAAGAGTAGATGGAGGAGGAAGAAGAAAATAAGGAGAAGGAGAAAAAGTAGAAGAGGCTTGTATGACAAAGAAGCAATGAGAATTCTTGGAAATTATGTATCTTATTTCTGAAGTCAAGAAATCAATAAATAGACTAGTTGAAAAGTCCAAGCTAAAGGTAAATTATTTGAGTTGGAAAAGCAAACACAGGGGTAATTATCAAACAATCCAAAAAATAAAAGGAAAAATTTGTGAGAAAATGTTAAAGCTAGAGAATTGTGTTTGGGAAGTCTGCAGTAAAACTAACAGGGGCTCCAGAAGAAGAGCAGAAAGAAAAGAGAGGTCCGGCAGGGGTGGGCAAGCTAAGCCCTTGGGTCCACGTGTGGCCTTCTGGATCCTTGACTGTGCTTTTTGATTGAATTCAAATTTTACAGAAAAAAATCACTTCATTAATATTTGTTTACTGAAGTTTGGATTTGGTAGAGGAACCTCACCTGGGGATCTGGAGGCCTTGAGGCCACAGGTTCCCCACCCTTCTGTTTACCTAGACATATACTTGTGAAATTTCTGAATTCCAAAGATAAAGAGAAAATTCTAGTACAATCTAGAAAGACGAAACAGGTTTTTCTAAAACCTGACATCATATTTCTTAAAGAATATTAAAAATAAAACAGAAGTATATCATGAAAAATTAAGTGTGAGGAAAATTTAAAGATATTTTTAGAAAGTTTATCACATATAAACTCTTCTGAAATAGTTCCTTGAGAATTTATCCAATATTGTACTCCACAAAAATGAAAATTAAATACGAGAAAAAGTAAGACATGACTCAAGAATATAGATATGCAACACATGAAAATATTGATGATATAGATCTAGGCCTGGCGTGGTAGCTCATTCCTATAATCCCAGCACCTTGGGAGGCTGAACTGGGAGGATTGCTTGAACCCAGGATTTCGAAGTTGCAGTGAGCTATGAGTGCACCATTGCAGTCCAGCCTGGGCAACAAGGCAAGACCCTGTCACTAAAATAATAACAATAACAATAATAATATAGACCTAAATGTCTACTTTTTAAACACACGTAATGTGAAAGTATAAATAGGTTTGTTAAAAATTTAAGATAAAGCTATGGGGAAAAACGATAAGAGACAGAAGAGAAGGAGAAGAAGAAAATTAATCATAACCGATAACAGTAAACAGTATGGCAGGAATAAATTCAGAATGATTAATAAACATAAAAATGTGAATGGGTTATATTCTATCACAAAAATCCAAACTGCTACGTTGATTTCAAAACTACTAACTCAGCCATAGATTGATCACAAGAGATATTTAAAACAAAATGACATAGATAGATTAAAAATAGACTATATATGTAGTTATGCATATAAATAAATATACACTATGTATTATATATTTACATGTATAAAAAATAGAGAGATATATAGAGATAGATCTATCTATATGTATGTATAATAGGTAAGTCTCCAGATAATTCTTCACCTTTCCCCCAAAAAATGTAGCTGCGGTAAAATAGAATTCAGTGTCTAGAAATTATTTTAAATGATATGAGAAACAATTCACCAAAAAAATTACAAGTAGCTTTCTACTTTTATGTACCAAAAATTAACATCTAAATATAACACAAAATTCTATAAGACAAATATACAAATCAATATTAATTGAAGTAAATTAAGCACACATCTCCAAAAATGATCAGATCAAATACACAAAAATTAGGAGAAAGAGGATTTAAATAAGGTAACATAAGAATGATAACAGATAAAAGAAAGAATTCACTCCTTGTTTTTGGTCATCTGCCTTTTCTATTTTCAAATTACAGGAAATGCTTAGGATTTGAAAAGAGAAATTCCATCTTGGCAGTAATTCTCAACACCTGAGGAAGTTTTAACAAATTTCTAAAACCAAGGTCTAAGCCTCTAAGCAGCAGTATTTTTCAAAACTCCTCCAGGTAATTTTAAAATACATTGGGTTTTGAGAAGCACTAGCCTATTCAATAGCCAATAAACAATTTGCTATGTGGGACTGAAGCTTTGGTGAGAGGCAACTAGAAATCACCGATTTGGGAGTAGGGGTAATAAGTCAAAGGCTAAGAACTCAATTTATCTGGCAGAGTCTTTTCTTTGTTGTGGTTTGTTTGTTTGTTTTCCTCTTATGTATAACATTAAATATCTGTAGTTATTTCCAGTTTGCCACATACCCCATCATTTCCTATTGCTTGCACTGATCCACTTCACATATTTAACTACCTGCCTGCCCCCTACTATAAAGTATAGTTAAAACCATGACAGTATAAAATCATGACAGTATGCCAGTTAGCCCAGAGGAAAGGGAGAAGGCCAGGGAGTTCTGCAAATACTTTTTTTTTTTTTTAATTTTAAGAGTATTACAGTGGTACAAACATTTTGGTTACTTGAATTGCTTTTGTGCCACTTGAGTCAAAGTTGTAAGTGTGTCCATGACCAAGATAGTATTCACTGTAATCATTAGGTGTGAATTTACCCATCCCCTTTGCCCCCTCCCACCTTCTTGCTTTCCTCTGAGTTTTACTACTATGTGTGCACATGAGTGCTTATTGATTAGTTTCAGTTTAATAGTGAGTACATGTAGCATTTGTTTTCCATACTTGCAATATTTCACTTAGAAGAATGGTCTCCAGTTCCATCCAGGCTGTTACAAAGAGTATTAGTTCACCATCTTTATTATGGCTGAGTAGCTCTCCATTGTATATATATACCACATTTTTTATTAATCCACTCATGTATTGGTGGGCATTTGGTTTGTTTCCACATCTTTGCAATTGTGAATTGTGCTGCCATAAACATTCAAGTGCAAGTGTCTTTTCAAAAGAAGATAGACTAATGGTCAATAAATATATGAAAAAATGCTTGATGTCTCTAATCATCAGGGAAATGCAAGTCAAAATTACAGTGAAATATCACATAATTCCAGTGAGAATGGCTTTTATCCAAAGGTCCCCAAACCATAGATGCTGACATGGATGTGGAGACAAAGGAACATTTATACACTGTTGGTGAGACTGCAAACTAGTACAACCTCTATGGAAAGTAGTGTGGAGATATCTCAAAGAACTAAAAGTAGATCTACCATTTGATCTAGCAATCCCACTACTGGGTATTTACCCAAAGGAAAAAAAAGGACGTTTTATTAAAAAAAAAAATACACTTGTAACTGCAAGTACTTTAAATGAATACACAGTCAAAGAGAACCCTAGGGAAAGAAAATCAAAAGGAAAGATTGAAGGGGTAGAGGAAAAACCAACAAAGGGCTGGCAATTCAGTACATGAAATTAATATGGATCAGTGACCATACATACAACTAGAAACTTAATTTAGTGTTTGTTTTATGGATCTTGGTGCCACCACTGGTTGGAAGGATTGAAAGGGATACAGTTGATGATATTGTATGCATTTATGTATTACATAATGGGAATAGGAAAAGTTTGCAAAGTCATGGATTGAGTTTATGGTGAATCTTTTACTAAATGTTTTACATCTAGTAAATAAGATCTGTAAATTTCTACTTTAAAATAAAGTGATTTATCAAGGTATAACTTTTATCACCAACTTCATCCCTGCCCTTAACTGTAGCAACCACCTGCCAGGTTAGATGATAAGAGAACACTTTCTATTTCATGTCTAATTAATATTTCTTGCTTAGAGATTGTTGAAAAGAGTGCCAATTAGTGCCACCAGTCAGTGTCTGAATTTTCATAGTTTTGGACAACATGGAAAAAGAATAAATTCTGGAATGTCATTCTCATTTGATCAAACTCTTTTTTCCAAACCCTAATAATTAATAAAAAGAACCACACATCTCAACTTTCATACAATAATTCTAGGGAGAAAACATAAGCTGCAGGAAGAACATGAATTCAAGTACATGACAGATCAGATATACACATTCTCTTTAATATCAGAATATGAGCTCCTTGAGATCAAGGGCTGGTTTGATGTATTATTATATCTGCACTGCTTAATCCTTAATACATAACAATATAATTTAATGTTTATTCATTATTATCATCAATGTATGTATTGTGCTAAATTAAATGTTGGTCAAAAAGTGCAAAGAATTGTGAGATATATGGTCTGAATAACCAATGACCAGGAATTTGTTTTAGAAATGATTCTGTAGAGGAGGCATGTTCAGCCCCTCTCATCCCACCTCTAACCTCTGCCTCCCTTAGCCTTCAACCACATGGAGGTGCAAGGCCTTCATTTGCATTCATTCTTGCCTTTGTCTATACTACTTCTACATGTTTAATCCGTACCAATCACATCGACCAATTCCCACTTGTCAGGAATAGTTCTCAGGGAGAGCATGTAATCGAAATCTGGCCAATGAAATGTAAGGGAGAAATGCTGGAAATTTTGAGGGATATTTTCCTTCCTCATAAAAAAGAGAAGCTCAAGGACAAAGCCTTTTACCACTCTACTCCATCCTTACTGAATGTAAACATATACATAGAGATACTGTTTGGATTATCAGCAGTCATGCAATCAGAAGTAGCAATATCAACACTACAGATAGCAGGGCAGAAAGAGAGAACACATGTTCTTTGTAATCTTACTGAGCCAGTCCCTGAAACACTGAGCCTGCCTAAGTCTAGACTTCTTGTTAGAGTAACAAGGAGTGTCCTTGTGTTTTAAATCATCGTTGGTCAGATTTTCTCTTTCTTCTACCAACATATTCCAATAAAATCTGATACACTGTAGCAAAAATTTTTATTTCCCACCCACAGCCATTCTTCCATTGTTGTTTTTTGTTTCTTTTTTGCTTGTTTGTTTGTTTGTTTGTTTGTTTGTTTGTTTGTTTTTGCCAGAGAAGAAGCAGTCCAACAATAAGGTTAAAAATGTGAGAGACTTGCTTTCCCATCTCCACCTGCTCACTGATGCGTGTATGTCAACCTGCTCTGTCACTCAGGAGAGTTTATAGGGGTGTTTCTTGTTAAGATTTCTCTTTCCTAAAAGAGATGCACAAGGAGAAGCCACCATTGTTTTCTTATATTTCAACATGCTGTGTGAAGATGTGAACTCAAAGCTATGGCAGCCACTCTGTGGTCATGAACAGAATCTAACAAAACTAGAGAAAAGCCAACCACAAGCCCTGGCAGCTTTGAGAAGTTTAAACCAATACTGGAATTACCTGTCCTACTCTGTGATTATGTGAACAAAATAAAATCCTAAATCAACTACTTTTCACTGGGCATGCAATATATTACTGCAGATGAAAGAACTCAACTGAAACATCCATCTAAAAGGGCTGTTGTGAGAATTCACTGAGAAAATTTATGTAAAGTGCTTAGCACAGTGCCTGTGTTAGTATTTCTGGTATTTAAAAAATAAATAACAGAAAACATTAGTTAGTATTACTAGTTTTAGTAAGAGTATATTATAATGTCTTCCCAGAACTCTTTCCTTCTGGTACAATCAGACTCCTTATTTTGAAGAACTGCCTTCCTTTCTTCCCATTTCAATCACATAATCTGTCTAGGAACTGCCTTCTTTATTTATCTTTTTCTTTTTTAGTTTTTTTGTTTCAGTGTATTACAAGGGTATAAATGTTTAGGTTACATATATTGCCTTTGCCCCACCAGAACCAGAGCTTCAAGTGTGTCCATACCCCAGACAGTGTGACCCGCACCTATTACGTGTGTATATACCCATCCCCTATACCCCCTCCCATCTGCCCAACACTTAATGAATATTACTACTATATGTACACTTAAGTGTTGATCAGTTAATACCAATTTGATAGTGAGTACATGTGGTGCTTGTTTTTCCATTCTTATGATACTTCACTTAGTAGAAGGGGCTCCAGCTCTATCCAGGATAATACAAGAGGTGCTAGATCACCATTGTTTTCTGTGGCTGAGTAGAACTCCATGGTACACATATACCACATTTTATTAATGCACTTATGTATTGATGGGCAATTAGGTTGTTTCCACATCTTTGCAATTGTGAATTGTGCTGCTATAAACATTCAAGTGCAGATGTCTTTTTATAGAACATCTTTTGTTCTTTTGGGTAGATGCCCAGTAATGGGATTGCTGGATCAAATGGTAGTTCTACCTATAGCTCTTTGAGGTATCTCCATATTGCTCTCCACAGAGTTTGTACTAGTTTGCAGCAGTGTATGAATGTTCCTATCTCTCCACATTCATGCCAACATTTATTGTTTTGGAACTTTTTGATAAAGGCCATTCTCACTGAAGATATGTGATATCTCATTGTGGTTTTGATTTGCATTTCCTTGATAATTAGAGATGCTGAGCATTTGTGGAACTGCCTTCTTCTAACCATATTCAAATTCACAGGTCTAACTCTTGGAAATAAGTACCAAGTTGAGCTAAGTGTCACCCTCCATCACACTGATTACCTTCATTAATTCATTAAATAATGTATGTGCAGCCAGAAACTCTAGGCATTTATGATTTTAGCCTCCTGGGGAAAGCCTGCCTGAGTGCATAAACCAACACACAGAGAATAACAGGTAAGAAAAAAAATTTTTTTAAAAGCGTGACTGCATTGAAACCTATGGTTTCAGTTTCTCAGGTCCCATAGTTGCCCTGGTTATTGCTTACTAAAGTATGGATATATATCCCTCATCCTATGAACTACCCTAGTATTCTCTTAGCATGTTAATCAGAATTGAGTTTCTGTCCCTTGATACTGTTAGAGTTCTGATTAATACATTGTTTGCCTTATGAAATCCCACTTACACTTTATCAATGTCAACTATCAATTCATTCAACAAATCTATTCAGCATCTACAACATGTCAGGCCCTATAGTAAGCACCACAGATGTAAAAATGGGAAGACATACTTTTTTGCCTTTAAGTTGCTTACAATCTTCAGAGATTTCACATGTGAAGATGCTTACAAAAGAGTTTATTAAGTACTTGAAGGAACCATGGGAATGGAGTGATGGGAACAGCTAAGAAGGCTGTTTACTACAGCCTAGGACAGAGATTCAGGAGCTAAGGAACAATTTCACAGACAGGGTGAAACTGGCAACTGAGAGGAGTCTAAAAGGACAAATGGAAGTTATCTGGGGGATCTTAATCAGGGAAGTGACTAGATCGCTTTTCTTACATTTTAACATGCTGTGTGAAGATGTGATATCAAAGCTATAGCAGCCACTCTGTCATCATTAACAAATATCTAACAAAACTAGAGAAAAGCCAACCAAGAGCCCTGGCACCTTTGAGAAATTGAACCAATATTGGAATCACCTGTCTTACTCTGTGGTTACATTTTAACATGTTGTGTGATGATGTGAACTTAAAGCTATGGCAGCTGTAGCAGCCACTTTTTAATTATAACTAGAAATCTAACAAAACTAGAGAAAAGCTAAACACCAGCTATACATGGAACCATCAGGACTTGGTGGCAAATGGGACAAGGAGGCTGAAACAAACTTTAGTTTGAAAACTTTGATTGACTCTTGGCTTCATAGCTAACTTGGATATATAGAGAGGGAAGAGAAGTAACTTGTGGGGAAGAAGAAGATAAATTATGAACACAATGAGTTTCAAGTACCTTTGAGACATTCATGGAGGTAGTAGAAACTTTGATATATGGGCTGGAACTAAATTTTTAAAAAGCAGCTGAGCCTAGAAATATATATTAAGGAGTTATCAGCATATAGATGACAATTGGAGCCATGAAAGTGAATGGCATTGTGAGAAGAGATTGTGGAGGAGAGAAAAGATCCAAAAATGGAACCCCAGGGAACACCTCATGCCTTGAAAACCAATAGACAAGCATTTCAAGAAGAGACTGGCCTGGATTCATACCCAGAGAGAGAGAGTAAATCAATTTAGTACTAAAATATGTCCTTTGGATTTAGCAACAACCTTGACAACAGCAGGTTCAGTTTGTAGGATATGATTGTATAAAAAGTCTGCAAATGTGGGTGGGACTGTACATAACTGTTACTATTTTGAGAGATTTATGTATTAAGGGGAGGAGAAAGATTAGGTGGTAACTAAAGTCTTTATTCTGAGGTTTATTTATTTCATATAAGAGAGATACTTGAGCATGTTTATATGTTTAGAATATCCAATAAAGAAAATAAAAGATGAGTCAAAGAAAACATGGCAAGAATACTGAGGATGAAGATGATGCCAACAGGAATCAGATCAGGCTGAATCAAGCCATTCACCTTCTTAAACCTCCTATGGTCTATAAAGCCCCATACTATTTGGTCCCCAGCTCCTCTCTGATTATACCTCTCCTTTTATACTCTCTGTGGTTCACTCTGCTTCAGACACACTGGTCTCTTTGCTGTTCTCAAACATGCCAAGCATATTCCAGCCTCTGGGCTTATGTATTATTATATTCTCTTTACCTCTTTAGAAAACACTTCTCTCAATATTTGCATGGCTCATTCCCTAAATTCCTTCTTTGCCCAAATGCCATCTTATCAGTGAGGCCTTCCATGACTACCCTAGTATATAAAGTAACAACTCTCTTCCTTGTTCCTAGCACTCTCTAGCCCTCTTAACTTGTTTAGTACTTTTCCATAGCTCTTATCACATTCTAGCATGTTATAAATCATTTATTTTCTTTTTATCTGCCTTTCTCCCCTAAAATATATACTCCAAAGTTAAAGTTAAATGTGTTTATTTTCTATGTGATATTTTCAGTGTCTAAACAGTGACTGGTTGTCAATAGGTATGCAAACAAATGTTGGTTAAGCAAAAAATGAATTGACAAAAAAGATGTATCAGAGAATTTAAGTTAGATTAAAAGGGAGTGAAACCGCAGGGGCATGTCAGATGGAGAGAAAAGGCAGGAGTAGAGAGACCAAAGAGCAGATTTCCAAGAAGTTAGAGACTCAAAGCAACATAGAGATGAGGGGTTATGGTCAGAGTTTAGAGCACTTGGTTTGGAGATCTGAGAATGCATACCAACACCCATGGTGAGCCCTGGGGAGTGGATTCCTGAGACATGGTGAAGGAGAAGTTCTGTGGAGTTCAGGGAAACAGGAAGTTTTTATGCAAAGGTGTTGGATGTGTCATGGTCGTAATAGTGAAATTTTTCTGAGGTAATAGCATGAAGTGGTACGTAGAAGCAGACGAGTAAGTACATTCCTTAGTGAACTAGTAATGCCAAGGGAATAAGTGGTGATGGCCAGGGGTGAGGTGGAGGATGGGGGCAGGGAGTGGTGGAGATGAAGGCATGAAGGACAGAGTTGAGACAGGTGAAGTTGGCTGGCCTAGATTTTCCAGAAAACACAGCCTGGTAATACCAATAGCTATATAGCTCATGAGGCTAACAGTTTTCTGAACACCATCAGCTGTGTAGAGCCTTTTCTTTAAGTTTCAAATAAAAGAAAAAGGATGAGGTAGTTTTTTGGTACCAATATAGATGAAATTTACAGAAAGCACTCTTTGATGTTTGACTGCTGACAGCTTTTAAGCCTCACCTCTCCCTCTTCCCTGCCAGCGAATAATTCACACCAAACAAGCCCTTGCCCATGCACAGGCACCCTTGGTCTGGCCCTACCTTCTAACCACAATAAAACCCTGAGCACCTTTCCTTGTTGTCACAAGCCATTTTCTGAATGGCTTGGGAAGCATGCCCTGCTTTCTCAAAAAGCCTCATGATGTAAGCAATAAACCTTTTCATACCCTGTGTGTACGTGGCATCATCAGTCTCGACGTCTGATCCAAGCTTTGGGTGGAGTTCATCTTGTTTCCACAGTGTGTCCACAAAACCCAGCTATGACATAGACTCTTCAGCAAAGCCCTCACTTATCTTATCAAGCAGAAACACCCCTTACTTTATGCTCTCATTTATGTTTATTTATATCTATAATGCTCACCACCATCTAATATTTTTTATAATTGACTGTGTAGGTATCCATCACTCTCAACAAGAAATTTGAAGATAAAAATGTTACCTTATTTATCTCTGTATTCCTTGGAACTTTATGTAAGAAATGCTTGATATTTGATTTATTGAGCTTTCCAGGAGGCACAAGGACAAAGTGGCATTCCCTTGGGGTATTACAAGTTTCAGTTTTGATCTGAAGCTTTAAAAACACCCCCTGAATGTATTCTATCTCTCCTGGGCTCTAAGAGTTCATGATATAGCTAAAATCATGGTAGGAAAACAACAAAATGTAATATAAAAACCACTTTTAAAAGATCAGTTCTTTTCAAGCCGTTTTCATTCTCCTTATGGAATTACTAAACAGAAGGCTTACTTGAAGATATCTGAAAGTTCATTCATTTTCTGTAAGAGCTATGAGAATGCTCATAAAACCAGTTCTGAATGGGAACCCACCCATCTGTTTTATGCTGTTTTTCAGGCAGTTAGCCTAATTAAGCCTCCTAGGCAGGTTAGAGTCCCCCTGTGGAAACTAAATTGAGTTTAAATACAGAATTATCTCAAAATCTATGAGCTTTTGATTGATGCCACAGTTAATTTTGACAACTGAAGTGGCTTCCTGCTTCTTTTCACTTTAGGAAGATGAATAATTATGGAAATGACCTCATTAACTCTTTGATGCCATTGATTGAAATTTATATAAGTTGTTATGCCTAAACTCAAAGCTTAGAAGAGAAAAATAATCAGTCTGTTAGGCATATTTGCTTCAAATTTGTGTCTAGTTTTACTTCACTATCATACCTACAGGCACTGCCAGAAATGTTAAATTGTATGTCCAATGACATAAGAAGAGATTAAGAAAAAATTCTCCATTCAGATGAATATGGCCCTCACCAGTAAAGAAAACCAAAAATATTTCTTCTCCAAATATATTAATACTTTTTTGACATATTTTGAAATGGCTATTCCCCTGCAGACAGGAATAGCCCTGGCAAGGCTGCCTTTTGTGGAAAAGGTTTGCATCTATAGAGAAAATTCTACATTGGCCAAATAAACAGCCAGGCTTTCTCTGAGGTCCCTCCCTTGTACAGATCTAGCAAAGACTGACATAACCACAGGCAACCATCTATTCATTCTGAGAGCTGCTTCCTGTGAAGTTTTATCTACATAACAAGACCACCCTTACTAGCTGTGACTAAACTCTTCTCTCCCTCCCATAATCTGTCTTACTATGTTCCAAGTCCCTATTCTTTCTGTAACTTCAAGATGAAACAAAAGCATCAACCATCTGGCACTTTCTATGAATTTTCATAATTTTATGCTTCCTGTGCACATGTGTCACATGTACATGTTAATTAATTTGTATGCCTTTGCTCCTATTAATCTGCCTTTTGTAAGTTGATTTTCAGCAAATCCTTGGCCACCAACACCAGTACCACAGCAGGACCCCCTCTATCTCAAGATTTTCTTTTTTTTTTTAAATCTCATATTGGCAACAGATTTCATCCTTTGTGTTCTCATATTATCTCAGTCTGAATAAACAAGCATTTAATCACCATTAATAGAATTTTTACTCTGAAGAAAGGGATATATTATGAGTCATCAATAAGAAAATAAATATTAATAAATGCAATTTGAGAAGTAACAAAATATTTCTTGGAGTTCATTTTAAATAGTCAGAAAACGAGTAGATTAGACAAGTAACTTGACCTAAATGTCTCAACTGAGGTTATTATATATCTTCTATAAGTGTCTTCTAGATTCATCAAGACTAAATTGCTAACATTTGTTCCATATATTTCTATTCAAGTTCTGATCCTTTGGAAATAGAAATTTTACTCATTTTAATATTTTGCAAAAGGAAAGTATGGAGGATGGAAAGGATTGAAACAAGAACACTCACACATCATGTATCATCCTCAATTTCCAGAGATCCAGGAATGATTTCAGGTGATTTCAGTGCACGTGAAAGTACTTTTTACATGAGAAAATTACTAAATCGATACTTCTTATGTAGAACAAACACTAGACAGATTTGTCTATTAGATGCCTGGATCCTTGGAAGCACAACTGGGAACAAAAGGAAAGCATTTTGAAATAGAATTTTAAAGTTTTGGACCCTTTTAAAACTTATTCTAACGTCAGGTCACTTACCCTCTCTGTGCTTCATTTCTGAAAGAGAAGCCAGGGTGTTACAACGACTCCGGGAGACTGTAAAATTGACGCAAGTTCTTTACCCTTCCCGGTATCCTTGCCTTTTGTCCTGGTGGTGCCTTCCCACTGTGCCTCTGGGCTTGTCTATGGGGCCTGATATGATCAATAGAATGACATGGAAATAATGATTCGCCAGTTCTGAGCCCAAGTCTCTAGAGGCCTTGCTTGCTTCCATTTTCTCTCTAGCAGCCCTTCATCACTCTGGAAACATGCCCACGCTCATCTGCAGGAGGATGAGAAACACGTGGAGCAGAGCCCAATTGCCCAATTTATCTCAGCCCCGGCCATCCCAGCTCAGACAACAGCCAGCCAACACCCAGTTAGATGGGGGAGCCCAGCTAGAATCAGCAGAACTGTCTTGTCGCTGGCTCCAGATGAATGAGCAAAGAATGCTTATTGTTATTTTCCATTAAAATGTTGTAGCTATTTGTTATCCAATGATATTATCATGATAGATAACTGATCCACTCACCATCTTCCCAAGTGAAACCATACCATTAATGTGTAACTCAAAGAAAATGATGTAAGTAAAAATCATTTTATAAATCATAAAACTCTTTTCAAATGCATTATTGATAGAATTATCTGGATAATCTAAATATCTGGGGAAAAGTCTGCTAGCGTTCCCTGGTATGTGGTTTTATATGATTTTTATATGAAACCATACAATAATTTTTATTGTAAAACCATATAATAAATTATACATAATAAAATATATTTATTCATTTATGAGAAAGTCTAAAAAATTCCAATTCCACAATTCCAGTAAAAACATAATAAAATTACCTATAACATTGTTTTATGAGCCTATTACTTAATTTTTGGATTGAAAAAGAAAACACAGCTGGGTGTGGTGGCTCATGCCTGTAATCCTAGCACTCTGGGAGGCTGAGGTGGGAAGATCACTCGAGGTCAGGAGTTCAGGAGAGCAGCCCAAGCAATAGTGAGACCCCATCTCTACTAAAAATAGAAAGAAATTAGCTGGACAACTAAAAATATATAGAAAAATTAGCCGATCATGGTGGCACATGCCTGTAGTCCCAGCTACTTGGGAGGCTGAGGTAGAAGAATCACTTAAGCCTAGAAGTTTGAGGTTGCTGTGAGCTAGGCTGACTGACATCATGGCACTCTAGCCTGAGCAACAAAGCAAGACTCCGTCTCAATAAATAAATAAATAAATAAAATGAAAAATAAAACAATAATTCTAGAGAATGATTGCACCCTTAAATCCTTAAGCAAGGGTACATATAAATCATTCTAGATAGTTGTCTATCATTCTCTAAAACTCTTTTGGGAAGGGAATCTACATCTACTTACTAAATAAGAATATAACAGTCTTTTCTTTCCAAAATATTATCACTTCATTAGTTAAATTTCTTCAGAATTCATCTAAGATATATCTTTTCAATTGCAATCAAAATAGAATTTAAAATGATTAATTGAATTCTTCCTATAACTCTTTTAAATGTACTCGAGGACAACTAGCCTTTTTGTCTTTAGACTTACCTTTAACTGATTTTATTTTCAGTGTGAGAACATGTATTCTAACATACATAATTATTACCAGGAAAGCTTTTAATGTTCTATCATATAATCTCACGTTTCCAGTTTTAGAGTTTTTTAATCTATAAAATGGAGATATAATATTACCAACCTTGGAGGAATGCCCTCAAGGACACAGATATCTTAATATGCCCCCAAGCATAGTATACTCAACCTTTCATGTTCAATTAGATTTCTAAGTACCATACCTACTCTGACAATTATAGTTAATGAGATTCTCAAAACCAAAAAGAAGAAAATATGTGTGTATACCCATTAAGAATTTGCTGGAAATTTTGGAGCAGTTCTAGCAGCCAAAAAGCAAAATTCAAACCACCTCCCATAGTCATGATTCATGGACCTACCATCAATGTTCAAAAGTAGGGGAGTAGAGTGCCTCTTCCCCCCTGCTCTGACAACTATTACTCATGCATTTACAGGACTGCGGATTGTTTGTTACCCCCCCTTCATGAACCATTTTTCTGGATGATTTAGTACTTTCAATGAGAGGCTCCTCTTAATGAAGGCAAGGGGAGTTAAAGAGAATTTTGTTGCTGTTGTTTTCAGTGCAGAGCATGGAATTAGATAGAGTTCTTACAGAAAGAAGCCTGTTGAACAACTGTGTTGAACTGGAATTGTATTTAAGATTTTATTCAACTTGTTAAATGTCTTGCCTTATGTAAAACAGAATACCTCTAAAAAATACAGTGAGGATTGTGTTTCCACAAAAATTAACTTGCTTTGGGCAATAGTACAGGAATTCATAGAAGTAGTAGAATTATGCTTTAATGAACCATACAGAACATCAAAATTGCTTCACCACATTAGAATTTCATTTTAGCAGAGAATTACAACTGCTAGCGTACAGAAAGGGATGCTGCTCTGGAGTTTAGATTGTTAGTTTTTCTTTTCCCTTTTTCTAAAATATATGGGACAAACTCTTCCCCAGCCCCATCTCTTCACCCTGCCCTTATAGGCACTTCAGGAACTCTTTTTAATCAGATACTGTTATATGCCCTGTAATATCTGAAAAATAGCAGTGCCAGTTTCTGTAACACCTGTCAGGGTTCAAGATGATATATTTACATTCACATTCCTGAGTCTTTTCTTAAGTTCCAAACCTGTGTTTTGAAATGTCTGCCTCTGCCTCTGACTAAATATGTGATTACAGATGAAAACATTTACCTTTGGGGGCTTTATTAATGATTTCCTCAGACATAAAATGAAAGCATTAAAAGATGAAATAACTTTTATGATCCTGTGTAAGTTCAATAGTTTCAGTAGCTTGTGATTCTAGCATCACCTCAATGATCTGAAAGGCACATCATATCCAAAGTAGTCAAAAATAAGGTTTAATTTGTTTTAAAACCTCATTATTCTCAGGTATTTATAATTTTGAAAGCATCACTCAGTGCTGAAACCTCAGAGTTATGGTTGCTTTCTTATCCTTCTATTAATTGTAAAGCCACAATGTCCCTCAAACACTTCTTTCCTTTCCATCTTCATTGGAATAGCAATGGCTTCATTACCTTTCCTGAATTAGTGAAATAGATCTACCCACTAGCAGTTTCCTCACCCTTTAAGTTACCTGCTAACCCAACATAATCTGCAAAGTCACCTTCTGCAGTCATAGATTTGATGAAGTCATTCCTACCACACAAAGGGTGCTTCATGTCCTTCAGAAAGAAGTTCACCCTTCTTGCGCTGATCTGAAAGATATGTGTTCCAAAATATAAACCTACACTGACATTTTTATTTCTTCCTACTTTCCACCCATACAAGCTTACCATTCCACAATCAGGGGATCATGAAACACCAACTTCTCCATGTGATTGTGAAAATCAAACGATACAATGCATGTGACGTGGATTAAGAATAATACACAGTGAAGAAAGAATGCGCAATTAGTGTTAACTGCTGTTAGAGTGACTCTCACTATGTGCTGCACTTTCCCACACATGACTTTTCCTTGCCCCATTCACTCTTCCTGGGAGAACACTTCTCCAATTTCCACCAAATGAAACCCTGTCCACCCTTTGAATCAATTCAAATGTCTGTTCTGCAGGATGCTGTGGCTCACTCCTGTAATCCTAACACTTTGGAAGACCAGGAGTTTGAGAGCAGCCTGGGCAACATAGCAAGAACACCTGTCTCTAAAAAAAATTGTTTTAAAAAGTTAGACAGTGTGGTGACTAATGCCTGTAGTCCTAGCTACTTCAGAGGCTGAAGTGGGAAGATAAATTGAGCCCAGGCATTCAAGACTTCTGTGAGCTATGACCGAGCCACTGCACTCTAGTCTGGGTGACAGAGTGGGACCTCACCTCTTAAAAAAAAAAGTTTGTTTCTTCATGAAGTCTTCTTCAAGATGTATCAAAATTAACCTCCCCTTGCACTGTACTCACAGTATCTCCTTTGAAAATCTATTGCATCACTTTTCAGTATACCCCATACTATAGATAGTTCATCTGTTCATTCATTCACTCAAAGAATGTATTTTGAGTGCCTACTATGTAACCAGCATTGTTCAAGGTTTTAGATATAAAGGAGTAAATAACAGTAACAACCAAAAAACAAGCCTCTGTTTTCATCAAGCTCATAAACTACTGGAGAGAGAGAGGGGGATAATAAAAAGAAAATATGTAATGCAACAGGTATTATGAGGGGTACAGGGCAGAAGCTGCAGAACCAATTCTATGCACTCAATTTCTTTTTCCATATTAGAATTCCACTGTGTCTGGGGACCATCTCATTCTCCTTTTCTGCCCCTCATACCTAACACCGTGTCTGGCACTGTGTACAATGAATTTGTATTGGGTTGAACTTGAGTTCGTTAGTGAAAACAACATTTTAGGCAAAATGCTTCAACTCACTGCTTCAGTGTCCTCCTTTGGAAAAGAAATTAGCAATACTTATTTACAAGTTATTGGGGAGATAAAATGAAATGTTTATAAAATACTGGTATATAGTAGACAATAAACTAGCTCTATCAGATGCCATTGTTGCTGTTTTTAAGAAACATTGCTAAAAGTCTTGTATTAGTATACTCTTAAAACAACATGACCTGCTAAGAAATATTCATTTTAGAGGCTATTTTGAACATTTTTTATAGAATTCAATAAAATATCATTACTCCTGGGCCACCTGTGGAGATGTAGAAATGGTCTTGTTATATCAAAGTAGACATTTTTATGGTCTTCATTAAAACCAGGTTCTACTCAGAAAATGTTTAAACTTTTCTAACAGATTTTAAGGCAACAAAGGATCAAAAAATTACCCTCTGAGAGAGTTATTTAAAAATAATAACCAAATTCAGAGTAGCTAGAGAAATTCATACAAGTGGTAACAGAAAAACCATCAGCCCATCTCAAGGGCTATTTATAGTGGAAGGAATTTTGAACATCTTTCAATTCAATCCTTTATTTTACAAGTGAGACTCATAGAAGGGGAGTGACCTGCTAAATGTATCACAAAGAGTTGACAAAGCAAGCACCAAGCTTCAATTTTCAGCAATCCCCTTTAAAGAAAGAAGAAGAAGAAAAAAACTCTGCTTTTTCTCTCTTTTGACTAGAAAGGAGTCTGTTGCCTCACACAGGAAGATGATTTCAGTCTACCATGTGCTAAGGCTTTTCTGAAGTACATGCATGTATAGTTCCATAGTCTCCTGCCTTTGAGTAAATGACATGACATTAAATAGTGATTGTCTGTTATTGCCTGACTGACTCGTTAGGGTATTTAACGGTTTCCTTGAACTCCCTTCTTACATGGCAAGCATAATGAACCACTTTCCTGACCAACCCTTTCTGCAGTGATGCAGCACATGTTAAACAACTCTAAATATTTTTTATTATGTAGCATCGCTAGAGACCAGAAAATCAGCACTAAAGGACATAGGCTTTTTTTCCACATAATAAAGTCTTGAGAGGGAGCAGAGAAGCAAATGGAGTTTAATATAGACACTGAATCACAGATGAAAGAATCCAATCAAATGCTGACAAAAGAAAAACATCGGAACAGGAGGGTAAGGAACAACCTGCATAAAACACCATAACCACCCTGACAGCTGAGCTTTCACACCTACTCTGGGGAAATTCAACACCCCATTAGAGGGCCAGGAAGCAGACGTCCTGAAGGAAAACTCTATAACCAGCCAAGACAAGTTGATGAGACATTTTCAGAATCATCATTGCACACATGACACCCAAGATGTTTACACTGCTTTTTCTTCTAAGTTGTTTGGGGTTTTATAATGAGGAAATATGAGAAATCACAAAAGTAATAAGCCTCATTCCTATATAGCTGTGAGGAGAATAAAATAAGGCCACTTCATAAAATTTCTCCATTATGATATTTTCCTTTCAAAAACACCAAAGACCTTTTTCAAAAATATTAGTTTGGCAAAGGTTAACTTGCATTAGTATTGCCCTAAGTGAAATGAAAGTTATTTTATGCTAATGATATTAGTAATTACCAAGAAAAATAAATAATACTGGTCATAACAATATTTGTAATTGTGCAGTTTCAGCATCTTAATCTCCACCACCCAGTATTGGCCACTAGCATCATTTGCTTCATTTTCTGAGACTCTTTCCAGCTCTCCCTGGTTCTGTATTCAGTTTTTAAGTGTAAATCAGATTCTGTCTTTCCTGCTTACTCTGCAATGACTCCTCCTTCCTCTTTGAAAAAAATCTAATGTTTCTACCCTAAGTAAGAAGTCCCTAACTGATCTGCCTCTGACTTCTCTCTGTTCCCCACCCTTCTGCCCTAGTTCCCCATTCTCCCACCACCCTGGGCTTTCTTCAAAGATACCAATATCCTTCCCATCTTGGGACTTTTACCCATGCTAAAAACTCTGCCATTTTTTTTTATCTAGGGAAAAAAGAGTTCAGAGAGGTTGAATAACTTTCCCAAAGTTATACAGATAATAAGTGGCTGAGCCAGTACAGAAATCCAAATCAATCTGATTCAAAAGTCACTTTCTTTCTATTATACAACACAATGTTTTGAAAATATCAATAAAATTAATACTAATAGTAGAAAATATTTATGTAGTGTTTCCCAAATGCCATTCACTGATATAAGCGCACTATGTTCATTAGCTCATTTAATCCTCATGATGACATAACGGTATTGGTGCTTTTATCTCATCCTATAGATAAGGAAGCTGAGACTAGGGAGGGTAAGTAGTCATTTGCCCAAGATAACAAATCCAGTAAGTGGAAGAATTGGGATTAAAGCCTAGAATATCTGGGATTTAGAATTTGTGCTTCTAACTTATCTGGATATCAGTGAGATCAGATGTTTCCTTTGTGGCATTTCTCAGGTGAGACAAGTGAGGCACAAATAATGTCAATGTTCCCACAAAGATCACACTGCAATATTCCTGCAGCAACACCTCTGCCCCCGACCCCAACCTGAGCACCCAGCATCCAGGACACCTACAGAGCTGGGAATTACCTAATGCAGGCCATGGTCTACCATGCTGGGAGGCAAAATATTAGGAATAACCAATAACCAATAATATTTTGTACAGCATTTCAATGTGTAGTTTACAAATCACTTCTACATAAACTTCTATAAGTCTAACTTCTATAAGTTTAACTTCTATTATGCTTATATAAGTTGAACTTCTATAAGCATAAACTTCTACAACTAATTTTTTAAAATGTATTCATTTTAAATAAAATTGTCATGCTGACCAAGCTACCTTTATACCAAATTGTTTTGAACCAAATTGTTTGTGTCAAATCACTGGTAGCTGGATTTTATACCCATTCACCAGATGAGAAAATTGAGGACCAGAAAAGTTAAAGGGCGAACATCAAATATGTCTTCAGGATTCAAATCTATAACATTTGTTCCAAAGCAACCACACCTAAAGCGGGAAAGTTTGCAAAAAAAGAGCTAATACAACCGCCCTGAGTTTACTGCTATTTTTAGAGGGCCTTGCTTTCAAGGTTGGCCTTTGACTAGTGTCTGGAAACTTGGTTTCTGAAACATGCACTAAATGGTAAGATTTGACTGTTGTGCCAGTTTGCTTAGCCTGTTTGAACAAACTTTTTTTATGGTGAACACCTGCTTTCTGCCTTAGGACCTGGAATTTTGGTGGGCGTGGGTGCTTGTATGATCAGCCCCTAGTGAAAGCCGTCAAACCTGCTGAGTCATAAACAATCTTCCCTGGACAGATACATTGCACACACGTAGACACATTTTACTACTAGACAGAGAGTGTCCTGTGTGTGACCCCTCACAGCAGGGAAAGAGCATAGGAAGGCTGCACAGGGATTTCTCCAGACTCTGCTTGAGAAATGTGTTTTTATTTTTCTCTCTTGCTGCTCTGGCTGTGTGTCCTCACTGTGCTGCTGTAGTAAATCTTAATTGTAAGTATAGTGCTGAAATCCGTGAATCCTTCTAGTAAGTCACCAAGTGCTCAGGCTGTTTTAGAGGCCTCCTCGAGGCAGAAACGCAATAGTAGCATGAGAGGAACCCTTGACAAGGTGATGGAGGCAGGGCAGAGCAAAGGTATCTCTGTGGTTAAACCTGGGAGCCAAGAGACTCACAGGAGTTGCATCACATCTCACAATCTATACCTGAGGTGGGAATGCGGTACCCTTGGCTATGCAATTCACTGATAGAGATAGCAAGACTACTCCTTTAATAAAGAATTGTTAGTTTTTATTCACCATCAGGCAAAAATTGGGGGGGGGGGTTGATACCTGAGCAATTGAAGTATAAACTCCAACACTTTCCAAGAGAGTTAAAATTATAGGAGATAAATTGGCTTTTCTTGGCTGAAACTCTGCATACTGATTAGCAGCCCAAAGAGGCAAATTTATTCAAATCTACCTCTCTAAAACAAATGTCATCTTCCCCGGGGGAGTAAAATGGTGTGGAGCTATATATAGAGTACACAGTTTAAAATTCCTTTTTCAGGAAAATTCCTCTCCACACTCCCTTTTGCATTAGATATATTTGTAACCTGGGCAGAAGCTGAACCTTGTTTCAAAAGTAATGGGTAACTAATCCCTCGGGTCTTACCCTGAAACCATGTTGTGCAATCTATGCATACACTGTACAATTTTATGTTGTAAAACCTCCTAATAGATGTCTACTCTATGGCAAATTCACTTTGGTGTTTTAATAATCAAGCTCATTTCTAGTCCAAGACACACCAGCTTTCTATTAACACTTCCCTGTATTAAGCTTTTCAGAAAGAAGCTGACCTCCCCAAATACCCACATATACGCACAAGTACAAATATCCTTCTATCGGGAGATTTGAAACCAGGAAGCACTTAAATACAGCTGGCACCACCTGTCCCAGATGGCTAAGAAAGAGCCAATTAGAACTAGAATGGTGACTGTAATATAAAAATGACTCAGGAGTCTAATGCTCCCATCACAATATCTACAGGGTTGTTATTTCACAAAGGATAGGGCTACACTCATGTCAACAGGGGAAATATCTTTTTCATATATTAGAGTAGACTTTCTTGAAAAAAGAAATGGAAGCTGAGACTCAAAAAGTGTGCCATCTTTTTAAGTAGCTGGGAGGAAAAATGATTGTAATTAAAGGTGACATCATCACCTTCACCCACAGGACTGTAGCCTACTAACAGCCCTCTGCCCTGCCTTTGAAGTCATCAAATCTGGATTATAAAGGGAGTATTAGAGTCTTGCATTTGCAAATTACTAGAATGCTCAGAAAAACAGCCCTCTTCTTCAGTGAGAAAAAGTGAAACTTCCTGAGAGATAGCAGGATACCAGACTCCATGGGTCTGAAAGCAGGGCTCCTGGGGAAAGGAGGGAGAATTGAGAAGAGAGAGAAGTCAGAACAGCCAGAGCATCCACAAGGCTCACACGTTTGTAAAAGATCTACATTTACAAAGCCTTCTTCCCATTCTACATTTCTATCACGGTTCTGCCATAGGTTCTGAGAAAAACTAGTAAGTGAGGACATGTATTGGAAAGACAGGAATTTACCAGAATCTTATGAATCTTGTGAAGATCTCGTTGGTGAAAATTGGAGGAGTTTTTCCCTACTGGTATTACTAAATGTCACCACCGTAACAGCATGGATCTCCAGTAGCAGGCAGGATCCCTCCTGGAACATGAGAGACAATAAGGTCAATTTGCCCAGAGTGGCAGTTTCTAGAAGTCAGAAAGCATGTTTATTTATTTTAGCCATTTTTTGCCCCAGCAGGATAAATGCTTAATAATCTGCATTTGAATGAATGACAGAAAGCTGATTCCTTTACCTAAATGACTGCCATCTCTACTGTTATTTTGGCCTATTAAAAATATATTCATCTTGTAAATCTTCTGCAAAGTTTTTTCTAGTTCCCCTGTCTACATATAATCTCTTTCTCCTAAGAATGCCCATTGCACTCCCTTATCTTGATGATAATTATCTTACTCAAGCTTGAAATAAAGACATCTGTTTATTTTTTTATTCTTAAAAAAAGCTCCTTGAACATCACACTCATTTATCTGCCCCTTAGCTCCTCTATTATCACAGAGAGCAAAGGGCCTTACATATAGAAAGTTCAGATTTTTAAAATCTGATTGTATACTTGTGCAAGATGGTCTGCAAGTTATTTTCTCTTGCTTCCACTTCTCATGTGACAGGGTTATCCTTAAATAACATTACAATATTCACCTCCCATTTTATTTTGTAAAACTAACAATTACTGACATACTCTTTATGGATATTCCATAGTATTATCATAATATTGCACATATTTCTATTATATTTCCTGCCACTAACAACTAAAATTTCTTCATTTATGAACACTTTTACTCTTTTTAGAAAGATCTATTTCTCTCATCCTGTCCTGGATAGATATGCTCATTTTATCTACTTACCTGATGTTACATGTCAGGTAGAACTGAATATACTCTGTGGGAATCCTGAGGATAGAGTTTGCTTCACTGGATGACTCGTTAATCCACATAGGCCAAAACACTTCTGACTCCTCATTTGTAAAATGAGATTTTAAAACCTTCATCATTATTTATTAAGCATCCTTTCTACCCAGGGAACCTAATAAAAGAGACTGCATTCAAAGAGCTTAAAAATAAGAGCTCCACTTGCAGTAAGGGAACATGGTGACAACTCTCACCCGGGGTCATTCTATTTCCAGTGTTTTACATATTAAAATGCTCCGCTCACATATGGGTTTAGATGCACAATTTGTAAGAAAGCTAGCAAATGATTCCTAAGAGAGAGGTTGTATCCTAGCATCAGAGAAGTGCCAGGATTACAGACCCCACAGCTGGAGCAGTCTAATAAAAGAGGGAGAAAGGAAAACAATATTAGAGGATAGTTCAGAGTATTAAAAGTTTTGCAGGGAGAATAAGGCTTTTTCTTCGGCAGAAATATGAACAAGTTGTACACATCAAGACCAATATTCTAAACTATTTGCTGTATTCCTTGTAAGCAGGAACTGTTTCATTTATAGTAACACCAAGTAAAATAACCATCAAATGTTTATCTAAGGAACAAAATTCCACCCAAAACAAATCATGATCAGACTCCTAAACAGGAGTATTAAGAAAACAAATTTAAATTTGTCTACTTTTCACTCCAGACAATGAGGCAGATCCTTTCTACTCTTACCTTCCTCATATTCAAATCAAGGCAGAATAGTAGCTTTATTTATGAAACAAATTGATCAAAAATTTTTCTCTTAAAATTGAGAATTCATTTTCATTTTTGGCCATATTTTCTTTATCCCTTTCCATTTATCTGAGTGGGGTAGTTCTTGTTTTCTCTTGCAGTGGAATCAATTAATCAAACCCAAGGTAATTTTTGTCTGATAATCAACACCAGTGGCACAAGCACCCAAAAATTCTAAGAAGCATTCACTGTAAAATCAAAGTGTTTAAATTTTATTGTTTCTACCCTATTTGTTGCATAGTCATAGAATTTAGAGCTAAAGGGAACCTTGGAAATCACATAGTACAATTCATTCATTTTACAGGAAAGAAAAAGAAAGGCATTTAACAGCAGGACCAGACCCGGTGATCCCAGACCTGGTGTTCTCACCCCTTTATTGCACCTCCTCCCTGCTGTGTAGTTCCTAAGGGGGAAATTTTAAGCTTTATTGGCAACTACGATTGATTCGAAATGCAGCTTCCAAAGATGACTGACTAGAAGCTCCCATATAAATCATACCTGAATGATTTGGAATGTGCTAGAGGAGTTTCACATTGTAGGTTTACCACAAAAATCTACACTATAATAGTTAGTGGTTCTTAAAGTAAAATATCCCTTACTAAGAAATTAATTAATCCCAATTATCAAAATCCAGCTTCCAAAAATTTAAAATCACACTTATCCAAGAAACTTAAGGTAAATGAGTTCCTGTTAATTATCCCTTAAATGTATCTACATGATTATAGAAAAAAATTAAATTTTCAGTTAAAACTCTAGGAAAGCACTTCCTGTTTGCAAAATGTAGCTTTTGATGAAATGTTATTTTCTACTTTGTCAAATATAATTTGCAGCTGTGTATAAACAAACTTTCTAATTTTGCTGTAGAAAGTCTAAAGTTTTCATTTCCTTAAGAAAAATTCGTAGTGTATGAAGAAAACAGTTAAAAGGAGATATATTTAAAAGATATAATTTTCTATTCTATTCTTATAATACTTTTCTTAAGATGAAGACTCTTGTGTCAAACTTAAGAATTAGCCTTAACTTTTAAAAAGTATCATTTTGCTGTTAAGTGGTAAAACAGTACTCTAAAAAAAACTTAAGACATTCGATAAGTATAACAAAAGTAAACTAGAGATAACATTAAAAACTGTTAAAAAAAACTGCTACAAGTGATACAAATATTTTCTTATTTCCTTTTGTTTCTGGTTTTGCTTTTGAGTGAATTGGGAAAGAGTTCTATTATTGAATGTCATATAGTAAAAGATACACTTATTTTTGAAAATGATATTCCAATTTAAAGGATGATGAGATTGACTAGCTTTGATGGGATACATTATTTTTGATATACATTAAGTATAAATTTATAAAAATTCATAAATCTGTACAACAATGAACTTAAATCTGTACAACAATGAACTTAAAAATTTAAAGAGTTTAAAATTCTTGAAGTCAAAATTCATGCCTGTTATATCATGGTTATAGTTTAGGATGTACCTGACACACAGTAAATGCCTTATAAAAATGTCTCAATGAATGTGAAAGTACAAATACTTTCTGTATTAGTCAGAATCCTCAATAACTAACAACAAAATATACTGAGGCAAGTTTAAAAAGAAATTAGATTTTTTAGCTGACATTAAATAACTTCTAGACTTCCCATGAGAACCAGAAGACCAAGCTCCAAGGATCTTCAGACAGAAATAACCCCGATACCACAGAGTGGGACTATTCCAGGGAAGAATCCTTTGCCACTGCCACTGGACACAAACACAGTGGCTTGCACTGCTGACATTGGGTGGCACAGGTCCCTGAACTTGTACAACAAAACTCTCATCTCTTTCTTGCTATTTCTTGTCAGTTCAATCAACAGCAACAATAGGCAGAGCTCACATTCTGCTTTCTAACCTCTTTTCCTGGTCCTATAATCATTTAGTACAGAATCATCTGTTTCCTAGGTGAGAGTTTTACCAAATATCTCCTTTCTGAAGATGACATCACTATCCCTTCAGCTCCTATTTTCTTACCACCAATCAATTAATCATCAAGCCAATACTGCATAATTTAGGTTTTTGCTATGGCAGCACCCCAATTCTAGTTATAAATTTCTTCATCAGTCAGGGCTGACTAGATCATGCTGCAATAACAACAACAACAAAAAAAAATAAGTCAACTAAAACAACAAAAATTCATTTCTCACTCTTACTACATGTCCAATTTGGGTCAGCCTGGAGGCTCTACCCATTGGAATCACTCAAGGATCCAGGCTGACAGAAGCTTAATCTCAATATAGTTTTTCAAAGACTGTGAGTCAGATAATGATCACATGGGCTATTAAAGCTTCCGTCTACATTTCATTGACCAAAGCAAGTCATGTATTGATACCTACAGGTCCTATGGTAATACCCAACTCAAAAAGGGCTAGGGAAATATAATCCTACTATTGCCCAGCAAGAAAATCAGACATACTTGGCATAAAACATTTATAACTAAACATATTTGGGGGCAGGATTAATGACATAAGATATTTCTGAAATGTAGAAAGCATGTTCTAAAGATTCTGAGAAGATACAAAAGTAATGTCAAATATTTCCTTCAGTATTTAAAAATGTTTATTCTCAAATAATAGTTCTTAGAAAACATTATTTTCATTTCTTAGTCTAAATTAAAGATAGAAAATTGTACAGCATTTGATGAATCATATTTGATGCAGTAATTTCATGCTATGGTGAACAAACCCTAGGGTGTCCACCAATAATTCCCATTTCCTGGGGTCCATATCATTGTGTAATTCCTTCCCTGGAACACAGGAGGGACCTGTGGCTTGGTTCTAAGTAATACAGTATGTGAGAGGAAATAAAACAGCACTTCCTTGCTTCTATTACCTTATGTAAACCTTTGCCTAAGCAGACTGGAGTGAGACACTCTTCTGCTGGCCTTGAAGAAGCAAACAGCCATGTTTTAAACTGCCTATAGAGAGGGCCACATGGCTAGGAATTTTGGTTACCCTCTGGGATTCAAGAACAGCCTTCACTGACAGCTGGTGAGAATCTGAGATCCTTGTTTATACAACCACAAGGAAATGAGCTCTGTCAACAACCCTAATGAGCTTGAAAGTATATTCTTCCACAGTCATGCCTCCAAATGAAAATGCAGCCAATATCCTAATTGTAACCTTATGAAACACTGAACTTCGCTGTGCCGAGAATCTTGCCCCATGAAAACTGAAATAATAAATGTGTGTGTTGTTTTAAATCATAATATTTGTGGTAATTTGTTTTTGCCACAATACACCTGCTTATGGCAGTTCAATTTTACCACCTTTATTTACGTTTTGCAGAATTTTCCTCACTTTTTTTAATTTGAAAATTTTTTTTTGATAATTTTAAACATACAGAAAAGTTGCAAGAATGCTACAAGAAAATCCAGTATACCGTTGACCCATATTCATCAATTGTTTCTATTTTTCCCAATTTCTTTATCATCCTTTCTTGCACTTTGTGTGTACATGTGAGCATGTCTAAGCTTTTTTCTGAACCATTTGAGAGTAAGTTAGAGAAATGTCTCTTCATCCCTAAACACTTTAGTGTGTATTTCTTCCCCCCTAAAAATGACATTTTCTTACATATCATTATAATTATTAAATGAAGGAAATATTTGTTTAATTTTCTAATCCACAATTCATGTTCAATGTCATATATTATATGAATAAAGTGCTTTGTAGCTAGATTTTTTTCTCTTTCAGTCTATGATTACATTAAATCCATGCTATTTTTAAAGTTCAAAAATTTAGTTTCATTTATTCTGAAATTATTTGTTAGCCTATCCCTGTCATTCTTAACAAGAAATTTTTGAAGGAGACAGATGAGGGTTTATTTGAGATCTCCTTAGAATTGAAGCCAACATTTGCATTTGGGTCATGAATACCACAAAAGTAATGTTGTATCCTTTAAATCACAGCATTGCAGTATATCAGAAGTCATGTAATATCTGTATGTGGGTTGATTCTGTTATTGGAATATAATGAAACATAATGCTATGAACATTCTAATACAAGTCTTTTTATCAATATTTTTATTTCTTTTGGGTAAGTATCTGGGAGTTTAATTGCTGAGTCATAGGACACATGTATGTTTAACCTGATAAGAAACTGCCAAACCTTTTTCCAAAGTGTCCCATTGGAGTACACAATTTACACTCCCACCTTCTAGCAGTTCTATCTGTTCATACATTTGCCAGCACTTTTTGTCTATCTTTTTAAGTTTAGCCATTCTTGTAAGTTGGTAGAGTCCTCTTGCTTTCATTCTAATTTGTGTTTTCCTAGTGCTTGCCGATGATGATCACTTCTTTCTGTGTTTATTGGCCATTTTCATATATTCCTCTGTGATGTGTCTTGTTCAAGTCTTTTGCTCATTTTTGGTATTGCATTTATTTATTGATTTTTTACTATTGAATTGTAGAAAATCTTTATATATTCTGGACATAAACTGTCAGATGCATGCTTTGCAAATAGTGTTCTCCAAATCTGTGATTTGTCTGCTTATTTTCTTTTCCTAATAGCCATGTGATAAGCAGCAGAAGTTTTTGATTTTGATGAAGTTGAATTTATCAATTTTTTTCTTTATGGTTGTTACTTTGTGTGTTTTTTATTAGATCTTGCTGAAAAGTGTGTCAGTTTTTTCCTAAACAAAGAAGAGTATTAATGATTTTAATAACAAGTCTATAATTTTAAATTAGTGTAGTCTATTTAACTTTTTCATTATACTTTGTCTAATCCAATAGTTCTCACTGGGGCCTATTTGGACCCTTAGGGGATATTTGGCACAGTGTGGAAACATTTTTGTCACAACTGGAGAAAAGGAATGCTATTACCACCCTGAGAGTAGAGACCAGGGATGTTAATAAACATCCTGCAGAGAATAGTCAAAGAATTATACATCCCCAAATGTTGATAGAGCCAAGGTTGAGAAACCCTCATCTAATGTCTAATCTGTATAGGTGGGTTGGGGGGAAGGGGGGAACACTACACGTTATCTTGGTTTCACTAACTTATAGCTGAGATGATTACATGTGTAAGCCAAGGTAAAACAAAAGGTAGCATGACTCACAGGCAAGTGCCTAGATTGATCTGAAGTCACTGGGACTTCCTTGGTTACAGGAATCTGTGTATGCTTTTCATAACTGAAAAAACAAAAATGAGAGCAGATTTGCCTCTGTAGAAGGAGTCACATTAGTAAAGGGTTACTGCTCAAGCTAAATTAAAACAAATCAGTGACACTTTTCTCTCCATTATTTGCAGAAATCTCCCATAAAAATCAATGAAAGCCGCAACTGTGTAACCGTGATCAGAATGCAGCTAATTCCACCTCTAACTTGCTATTCCTTCCAGGGCTCATAAACCTCACAATAGCTGCTCAGGAACAGGAGGACCCTGTGATGAATACAGCAGTTCAAGCCAAATCCTGGATGAATCGTCCAGACCATTCTGTTCTCTGGTTTATTAGGCAGCTGAGGAATCTTAAGGTTCTGGATGCGATCACAACTAGAGCAATACTCCAGGGAATAGTCAGTCCTGAATCAGACAAGGAGCCACTGCACTTATAGAAACAGTTTATTTCTCCCAATTATCAAAGTGGACTGTGTTTACTATCAAAAATATTAAAATATAGAAAGCTGTAAATAAAAACATTACCTATGAATTTATCACCTAGAAGCCATCACTATTAACCTTAGCAGATTTTCCTATGAGTGAAATTTGTCTATGTAATTCTTCTTTTACTTACTTAAGATCTAACTTTATGTACAATTTTGTACCCTGGCTCCTTCACAGAACATCTTCCCATGTGGTTAATAAAAGCTTTGAAGTATTATTTTGATGTGTACCCTAATAGTCAATCACCAGATTTTACCATAATTTTTTCTTACCTAATTTTTTTTTCTTACCTAATTTTTTCTTTCTTAATTCTTTTTTTTATGTTGTTGTTTCTGAAGTTTCACCACTCCAAATAATGCAATGGCAACTATTTGTATGCAGATATATTTCTCTACACTTTTCATTATTTCTCAGTATATAATCTCCAAAGTGGAATTGCGGGATTATGATTTACACTGTTTTAAGACTCTTTATATATTTTGCCAATTTTTTTTCTGAAAAATAATGCATCAATTTACCTTCCCTACAGCAGTATGTTCCTCCTTATCTCATTTCTAACTCTACTAGCTATATTAAGTATGTTAATATCTATTTATTACATATTGTCCCTCTCAAAAGGATGTGACAAGAGAAGAGATCCCAGAAAGTAAACCTATTAGGAATAATTTACTCTTCAGTTGATAATAATACATGCTGTTTCAGTGTCAAATATGAATATAGGAAACAAAGAATTCTAACAGCCTAGAAAATACTGATCTGAAATGGTAACAATGTTACCTTTTAAAGTGAGAGAAGTTTAGGCTTCATATGATTAAAAAAGATCTCCAAATACAATCACATATATAAAATCAAGCATAATAGTATTTTTTAAAAAATCAATCTTCATGTATGTAGGGCAAAAAAGGCAACAAATCACTACTGATATTATCTTTTCCTATGTCACCCCTATAAAGGATCTAGTCTTAAATGTGATTAGTGTGCACAGTTCAGTTGTGTTGATAAAGCATCAAAATGGATGTTGAGAATTACCATGTTTCCCTGAAAATAAGACCTACCCATAAAATAATTCCTACCAGGATGTCTAAGCATTTGCTCAATATAAGCCCTACCCTTAAATAAGATCTAGTGATGGGCATGGTTACACAGGGTATCTGCACCACCCAAGCATTTCGTCGCAAAGTGGTAAAGAAGAGGAACAGCCCTTCTCATCTGCCCCATAGTGACAATTACTGTCCCAGAGGTGACCGGAAAGGTACAGGCAGCCCCACCAACAAGGTCCGCTCCCCCATCAGGTCCCGGCCATCCTATGCATGCTGCAAGCTGAGGCTTTGAGGGGAAAATAACACATCCCCTGAAAATAAGCCCTAGGGTGTCTTCTTGAGGAAAAATAAATATAAGAACCTGTCTTATTTTCAGGGAAACACAGTAGGCAATGACCAAGTGAGAGAAATAAGCAGTTCTTGATTGCCTGAGGCTGAGTGTTTTCACATGTTGGGGCTCAGAAAACAATACCCCAAAATATGTCCCTTTGGACTTCAAATAGAGCATCTAAGGAGCAACAAATGCAGGGAAGAGTTTCTCTAAAGTCCCCTATCTGCGTAAAGACTGGTCCTCTGGGAGATAATCAATTGTTGTGAATCCCTTCCCCAGCCATCTCAACAACTGGGGGAAATTGATGCATGTCTCAGGAAGGAAGACAGGCTGACACCACACCCAGAGGACAGACAACCTTTGTCCCAGGGTATTGTCTATTCTTCAGGCCCATTCATCTCCCTTGAATAGTTTACTCTTCCTCTAAAATTGCCTACATCCTCCACTTCCCTTGCCCCTATGAAAAGAGTATTTAAGCTTCAGCCATCCAGCCCTTCTTCCTTCTTCGATTTCAACACTTTGTGTGACTCTTGCACATTAACAAATCTGTATGCCGTTTCTCCTGTTAGTTGGTCTATGGTGAGTTTATTTCAGCAGATACTGTTATGTAACCTTCAGGGGGCAGAACAGAAGTTCCTCTAAACCTAGGAAGCATCAATTTCAGGAAAAAAAATCGTTTTGGCTACTGTTCCCTTTTTCCCTTTCCACACATTTGACTATATTACACTGGCTCTGGGAAGTACAAATGGAAAAGAAAAGCAAGATAGAAAGAAAAAAAAGATGATCTTTACAAGTATCAATGTAGAACATTGAGAGAAAAGAGAGACTTCAAAGTAGCATAGAAAGTTGCAGAAAGATTGAGTTTTTCTTGACTGGTGTCTTAAAATCTTAAATAACCCTTTGTAGCCTTTAGACCTCTCTTGAGGGCATGAGCCATATTGCAAAGTTTTTTTCAGTTCACAGGAGAAAATTTAGCTTTACCCATCATAGGTATTCATAATTTTTTTTTTCTTTTGGGACAAAAACTATCTATTTATAGGCAGAGACAAGGTGAACCAAAAAGAATTATCTATTTAGTAATTCACTGAACATTTATTGAATGCCTACTATGTGTTTAGCACTGTATTAGGCAAGTACTGGGCAAATAGTGGTGAACAAAGCAAGATCTCTGTCCTTGTGAATTTTAGAGTCCAGCATAAGCTTAAAACCTTATTTTAAAAAGCAGGTGGCTTTTGGTTTGGGTCATTTTTACTGATTTTTCTTTAATATTGCATTAAAGTATTATCTTGATCACTAAATTTTTTGATGCTCCCTTAAATTTTGTATCTAATGCAAGTGCCTCACTCACCTTACCATAGTCCTAGTAATCATGAGCTACATCTTCGAAAAGTTGACAAGGAAATTATAAATTGTCTTATTGTGGTTAAAAATTCTTCGGGGATAATGTGTCAAAGATATCAGTTTATCGAGGTCACAAAGTCACAACAGCAGCCGCAGTGGCAGTTATTGTATCTTTGGACAACTTCTCAGGGAAATAAAATGTGTTCAGTAACAAATAATTATTGAGTGCCTACTTTTTGCCACTCAATATTCTAGAACTGATTATACACCTCTGAGCCTATTGACAGAGTTCCTGCAAAACGGGTGTTTAGAGTCTGGTTAGAGTCAAGGGCGAGACAATACATAATGACACAAAAAATAGGATAATATAGTACTAGTAAGTTCTCTAAAGAAAATAAAACAGGATGATGAGATAGGACATGATTGTGGACGTGGGGCTGTGGTTAGGGCTTTGACTCTAAGGAGATAGAAATTGAGATGAAACTTGAATAATGTAAAAGAGCCACAAATTCAACAATCTGAGAAAAGATCATTCCAGACAGAGGGAGTAGCAAATAAAAAGTCCTTGTGGTATGAACACTTTTGTTTTTTCAAAAACAGTAGGCCTGGGTGGCTATATGTAGTCCCCAACCCCCAGGCCCCAGACAAGAGAGGTCTGTGGCCTGTTAGGAACCGGGTACAGAGCTCTGCCTCCCCCTTCCATCTCTGCCTCCCCTCCCCTACCCCATCTCTGGAAAAATTGTCTTCCATGAAACTGATCCCTGGTGCCAAAAAGGTTGGGGACCATTGATCTAGAAGATGAGGGAAAAAAGAGTGATTCAAGTGAAGTTGGTGAGGTTGGAAACCTAATCATGTAGGGTTTTGTAGGTCCTATGAAAAGCTTAGATTTTTTTTTCTGAGTTCCATGGGACATCATTGGACTGCTTCGACTTGATTTGCATATGAATAAAGATATTATAAAATGGTTTGGATTGGAACAAGAATAGAAGCTGATTGGAGATGTTGAGGTAACCACATTATTAGCACTAAAAATGAAAATACATAGGCAGATTATGGATGAACTTTGGAGGTAGATCCAACAAGCTTTTCTCCTTATTGAATCTCAGCTCCACCACTTACTGGACAAGTTTACATAACCTCTTTGTATCTCAGTTTCACCTCTGTAAGAAAAGAAAAATAACTGTGCCTATTTTATAGAATTGAAGTCCTAGAAGAATGCCTGGAAAATATTAAAGTTCTCAAAAAATGTGAGTTTTCACTATCTTCATCATAAAATGGAGGAAGAGAGAAATTAAAAATGGCCTCTAGGTCTGGTCTGCACTGGGTAGAGAAGATTACTTTTGACATAGAAAAGACTGAAAAGATACAAGTTTAGAAGGGAGAAAATCCAAAGTTCTCTTTGGACTTGTTAATTTAAGATGCTGTGAAAAATGTAAATGGATGGATGTACAAGTTTGCAAAAAGGTTAGTGCTGGATATATATATTTGTGAGTTATCAGCATACAAATGTATTTTAACCCAGAGGACTAGAGGAGATCACATAAGGAGATAGTGTGGACAGAAAGGAAAAAAAAGGCCAAGGGCTGAGCCCTTAAAAATGCCAAATTTGCAGCTGAGAAAGGAAAATGGAGCTTGCAAAATAAACTTAGAGGAATAGTCAGGAAGGTGGAAGTAAACAAGAAACGTGTGGTATCATAGAAACCAGGGAAGACTTCTAAAGTTTTAATGCACATCCATTACTTTATAATGAACAGTTATACTTTTTTAATAAAATAAAAGTTAAAGGCACAAAAAAATTTCAACTTCTCTGTAGCAATATTCCACACCAATTTTAAAACTTTGCAATGAAAAAGTTGAGGAAACACCTTATGATTTGGTCTGGGATATATACTCTTTCTTAGCTTAGGAAGAATCCTCAGAACAATTTCCCCAGAACTTTGTAATTCACTGGGGTAGAAGATCATAGATGCAATAAATGGAAACTATCATATAAATGTCAAGTTCCATTATTATATATGAAATAAATTCCTCATGTGACTACAAAGATATGAAATAACAATGCATGACTTTATCATCCAGTTGGGAAAGATCAATACAAAAGATTGATAGTATTTTTATTGAATGCTAAGTCCCACATGAATGTTAGGTAATGGAAAACATGTTTAAGCAATTTACATTATGGAAAATGTAAATAAATTGAATTCATGAGCTCATGCCTGATAAGTAATATACAAAAGAAAACAGATATGTAATCCCTTTGAGAGAATGGACAATAAACAGCCCTTACTTCTAGCCTTGCATAACATTCTGCAGGCAGTCTAGAAATTCTTGTTAAACTAGTAATAAATATCACAAATGAATCAAGAAAATAACTTCAGTTTCCAAGGAATTTTATTATTATTCTTAATTTTCAGATTTGTTTTGTTTTGAGACAGGGTCTTGCTCTGTCTCCTGGACTATAGTGCAGTGGTATCACCACAGCTCATTGCAACCTTAAACTCTGGGCTCCAGTGATCCTCTTGCCTCAGCTTTCCAAGTAGCTGGAACTACAGGTGCATGCCACCACTTCTGGCTAATTTTTTTACTTTTTCTAGAGAAGGGGTCTCGCCCTTGCTCAGGCTAGTCTCGAACTCTTGGTCTCAAGCAATCCTCCCACCTTGGCCTCCCAAAGTGTTTGGATTTCAGGCATGAGCCACTGCACCTAGCCAATTTTCAGTTTAAAAAAAACACTTTTAATAATCACATCTTTAGTTTACAAAGCATCATTTTCCCAGACTCAGATTATTTCATATTTATTCATGCCTTGGTTTATTCACAACACACACAAAATGAGGTTATTTAAAATTGCATATAGCACAAAAGAATAAATTAACTGACAGTATAAGAGTCAAAGGAATTTAAGGGGAGAAAACTGGTAATTCCACTAGTAAAACTGTAGCACAGAAATTTAAACAATTCTAGCATGTATAGGCCTAAATAGGTTCACAAATGTTGGTTTACATTTCCAAGTCATCACAACAAAAAGGAGACAAAATCATAAGATTGATAGTTTTGATTAAAAACAAACTTCAAGTGAATATTCTCACACCTCGATTCCATGACAACATTGTAATTGACTACAAGATGTTCCTACGGTCCATTTTATAGTGCCACTCCAGTCCTTAAAATCTCTTCAATGATGTTACATTATCTTAAGATAAAATCCAGTTTCCTTATTGTAGTTTACAAGTCCTTCATGACCTATTTTTCTAGTATTATTTCTCATTTCCCAACCTCCACCCTATCTCTCCAACCATATAATAAATTTTGGGTTCTGCTATGCACCAAACTCTCTTGCTCTCACCTCTGACCTTTGCTCTGATCTCTCTATTTGGAATAGAGATCTCATCTTTACCTGGCTAATTCCTCCTCAGCATCTAGGACTCAGGTTATTTCTCTGGAAAATCTACTTTGACTCACCTGCTCTTAGTCAATAGTGTCAATATAGCATTTTACAGTACACTGGACTTTCTCCTGTCATAGCCTTTATCATTGTTTAATCACTTTGCTTGTTACTCAATTGTCTGTCTCTACAGCCACCCTGGACTCCAGACTTATTTTTTCAAAGTATACTCCTTAGATCACATCTGAGACGCTAATTTGAAAGTGCAGATTTCTGGTTCCCAATCCCAGATCTGAATCAGAATCTTGGAAAATGGAACATGAGAACATGATGTTTTAACAAACACCCTAGATCAGTGCTGTCCAATCAAAATGTAATGTGAGCCACAAATACAGGTATCCTATATAATCCTTAGTTTCCTAACAACCACATTAAAAAAGATAAAAAGAAACAGGTGAAATCAACTTTACTATTACATTTATCCCAATATATCCAAAATATTATTTTAATAAGTAATCAATGTAAAAATTATTAATAGAAACTTTACATTTTTTCATGCAAATTCTTCAAGTTCTAGTGTATAACTTACACTTAGGGTACACCTCAATTCAGACTAGCCACAGTTCAAGTGCTCATTAGCCACACTGGAAAGTAGCTACATTTTGAGCAGGACAGCTCCAGATGGTTCTGTCACAGAAGATTGACAACTAAACTCTTATAAAAGAGACAATGACTGCCTTATTTTATAATATTGGCTTTCATATATGCCAGGCATATATTAGACAATGAATTTTCCTAAATGCCTATTAAACATTATACTTTTGGTAAAATAAAGCACAAAAAGATCCTGAAATATCAGAACAAGAATTAGTCTTTGAGAGGATAACTTGGAACCTCTAATATGGCATGTTGTAACATCACAAAACTAAAATAAAAATTTGCCTATTTCCACAGGCATTTTCTATCCTGGATGCCACACTGCCCTGTTAAAATTACTCTGAGTTAAAGCATAATGGCCACTTGAAAGCCTCTTGAGTTGAGAAAATTTAGAGTAAGAAAATGGGAAAGGAGTGGAAAGAACCTATAATTCTATATACTTCCAAAGTTCAAAACAAAAACACATACATCCAGGTATAAATTTCAGCAGCAACCTTCTCTGTGGCCTCCAACTCCCAGTTCATGAATTCAGCCTCACCTTTTGTAATATGTTCCAGCTTCAAGGTTGATGATTATTTACCCAGAAAGAAAAAAAGGCAAGAAATTATGATCTAAACATTGAGCTGTTTAGAATCTGTTAAATCTCATTCTAACCTGGTAAATTTCTGTTTTATCACTTTGTGGAAGAAAAAAAAAAAAAGCAACACCATGCTTATATGATTTATAACAAAGAATCTCATTTTTTCTAAATGTCAGCAGATACTTTTCAAGTCTATCCTGAAAGAGTAACACAGCAACCTTGAAAAAGAGAAGGACTAAAGAATAGAAGCCCAGCTTGACCCCAACTTTGCTTATTTCTATTATTTTTAATGTGCAAAATAGCAGTAACAAGTAACAATAGATTTTCTGCATCCCGTTGACTTCAATGGAAGAAAAAGGAAAAATTTGTCATTTTCCACATGGTAATCCATTCATTGTTTATGCTATTTGGGGATATGAAACACTTAAAATTAACATCTTCAAAAGTTCCATCCACCTTTCTACATTCAAGGAGAGAGAAATTTATGTAAAAATAACCACTGCTGCTTCAAGGATCATATGAGAAGAGAAAGAAATGAGAAATGCTTCTCTCAAAGCAAACTCAGAAAGCACAATGTGCAATCCCAAATCTGCCTTGAGTTGCTCCCCCTCACTTCCGAACCTCCTACACCCTGCACATTTTCTGCACCTGTCCCCTTTCTACCTAAGTAGGAAGCACATAAAAATCTCCTGGCTAGATCAGAAATTTGCTGAGGAATCAAGGATTTTCTCATTACTGTTCCCTATTCTTCTGACTGCTTTATCCAACTATTTTAGTTGTATGACTCTTTCCCAAATTTATGAGTAGACTTCTGAACTCCCTTCTGTGTCCCCCTGGTCCTCTTCTGCCTAATCCCAAGGCATCAGTCATACCTGGAAGCTGGACCCCACAGTGTCTTATACATTCTGCATCCATCCCCTCAACATCCATCCTGGCACCAACAAACTTGACTTCAGAAGAGCACCACATGTTATGCTTTCCAGAGCCAGAGTTCCAGTAATACTGCAAATGAAACCATCACAGATCCAGTAGAAATAAAAGTACTTTGAACAGAGAAAACACCTATGCTAAAAGACAAATCATGGGTCAGGGCCTGTCAGACTGATCCAAAGTTTCATCCTTGCCTCCTTCCCTTGCTCCCAACCATAGCGGCACACCGGGCAAGAATATGTGTGACAGCAGGGAAGCCAGAATGCTACTTTACTTCATTTCACAAAGATCTGAAAACATGTGTTTAAAAAAAATTATAGGAGGCCATTGCTTTGGACTAAACTCCTGGACTAGGCCTTAAAAGCCAAGACTCAAAATCAAAATAGAGTCACCCATGCTCATCAAACCAAAACCAAGCAATTGTCTGGCCTTCCTAGAAATCAGAAGGAAGAGGTAACAGCCTAATATCCCAAACAAGCCAGTTTCAATTTTCAAGCAGTATAATACTGAAGTTCCCTTTCCCTAGGTTTCAATCTTTACAACAAAAAGTAACCTACCTGATGTTAACCAATCAGTTATCTTTCCATTGTTCTGTCTTCCTATCACTCTGTCACAAGGAAAATAACTTTGAAATGACGAATCTGCTTTTTGTTCTTTATTTCCACTTTTCTTCACCCTTTTTGTCTCAATAAAGCCATCGCCTTTGCTCTACTCATTAGAACATTTATTGTATTTCATGGAATGAAGTGTTGCCCAAGTCTAGAATTGCAATAATGCCAATTGAGATCTTTAAACTAAATTTGTTGTGATTTTGTCTTTCAACAATTGCAGCAAGGATTTTATAGTTATTTAGGTTAAATCTAGGGCTGTAGATAAAATTTAATATTCCATTCTTTATTTCTCCAACTGAAATGTATTAAACATCTTTTCATCATTTACTATCAACTCAGTATTCTTTTAAACCTTATGAAAATTAAATAACTTCTCTCTAAAGTGAGACTTATGAAAAAGGACATACATTTGTAAAGTGGTCAATCATAAAGCTTTATTCTCCCAAATGTGGCTGCAAATTGAGATCAAGGTAGAAGAGGAGGACTGAAAAGAGTCCGCTGGTTGTAGCAATTAAGAAACTACTGGCTACTTGGGATGCCTTTTGGAAATGAAAGGTAGGCTACTAAATATTGGGTGTTAACAGAAAGTGTAAAATAGACTCAACAAGTAGTCACTCTTTCAAGAGACTTGGCAAGGAAAAAGAGGAGAGATTACCTACCTAGAAGAGGATCCCAAAGTCCTAGAAGAGTTTAAAGAGTAAAGAGATGGCACTTGTAGGAGACTAGAATAATCTACCCCAAAATATGACTGTGGGAGACAAAAGTATGCCTCTTTAGCACAAGGATTGTGTTGAGCTGGTTATTTTGAGAAACAGGAGGAGCTCTGAAAACAGAGTAGAAATTACCTTTTTGTAAGGAAAATTTATATTTATAAAGGAAATTTCTATTTATAAGTATTTCTCCCTCTGTGTACCAGGAAGACAGGGATGACTGAATCACAAGTTACCCTTATCAAGGGAGAAGGCCTGGACTTAAATCTGCATAACAAACCTCACTCTTGTTCACCATGCTACCCTTGGTCACCATCACATAACTGGCCTTCCCCACACCTTGCTTTGCTTTTAGCTAAAGATGCTATATAAGCCTGAATTCTGTCGTCTGTTAAATTCAGCTTAGCCTAATGCTGCCCTCTTACATATTTTAAGTTCTGCCTAAAGATTTCTCTAGTCATAGTGAACTGTAACCTAACTAGATTTGAAAATAAGATTCAACCTAATCTTGTCTCAATCAAGTTTCAGCCTTCAAACTGTGCTCAAATAAGGCAAACACCAGAATGTAACCAATCCAGCTGTTTCTGTACCTCACTTCTGCTTTCTGTAGGTTACTTTTCTTTTTCGTCCATAAATCTTCTTCAACTATAAGGGCAGTGCTAGAGTCTCCCTGAACCTTTTGCGGGTGGGAGATGCTGCCCAATTTGCTAATCCTTCTTTGCTCAATTTAACTCTGTTAAATTTAATTTGTTTAATGGTTCTCTCTCTCTCTCTATCTCTCTCTCTCTCTCGACAGAATCTCACTCTGTTGCCCTTGGATAGAGTGCCATGGCAGCCTAGCTCACATCAACCTCAAACTCCTGGGCTCAAACTCCTGGGCTCAAGGAATCCTCCTGCCTCAGCTTCCCAAGTAGCTGGGACTACAGGCATGTGCCACCATGCCCAGCTAATTTTTCTATATATTTTTAGTTAGCCAATTAATTTCTTTCTATTTTTAGTAGAGACAGGGTCTCCCTCTTTCTCAGGCTGATCTCGAGCTCCTGAGCTCAAACAATCCGCCTGTCTTGGCCTCCCAGTGTGCTAGGATTACAGGCATGAGCCACTGTGCCCAGCCAATGGTTTTCTCTTAATATGCCTCTGAGAATTATTCATTTTCCCCTGGATATCTCCCATGTGTACCTGAAGCATACACATTAATAAACTTCTGTTTGTTCTTGTCTTGTTAATTTTTTTTGTTATAGGAAGTCCCAGTCCCATCCAAAAACTTAGAGATGTAGAGAGAAAATTATTTTTTCCTCATCTATACATTTTTATGATTTCAGTAAAAGAACCAGTTCAGTAATAGATCTTAAATTATAACAGGTTTATAAAACATTAACGGGGGATGGCTGCAAGTTGGCTGACCAGAGACACCAGCGGCCAGAGCATTTCAGTAAGAAGGAGACATTTTAGATGAAAGAGAAGAAACAAACAGACAAACGTAGATTGGGTGTGAGTGTGAGGGAAGGGTGCCAGAACCTTCATGAGACTCCAGGGGAAGAATTTGGGGAGCAGAACAAGAAGGATCAAGTTATTGGAAGAGATCAACCCCCCAGAGGCTTACAGTCCAGCAAGAAGGGTAGGTGGAGCGGTTTGTTTCTCCCTCCCTTGCATCTCTGACAGTTGGCGGATTCCCAAGCTGCTGGAGAGAATTTGTATGCACACAAGCCCAGAGACTGCTGCCACCATTGAGCTGGGAGCTTCTTGTGGACAGGACACCAGGCCACCAGCCACCCTCCCTGGGGGGCCTTCTGTCTCCACAGCCCCAAGCCAGGATGTCAGGTGCCATATGTCTTCTCTACCCACAGAACGCCTTTGTCCTCCCCAGGGAGCTTCAACTCCTCAGGTTTCATCTTGCTCAGTTCCTTTCCACACAATTATTTCCCAACTCTGGCCCAGACTGCAGAAACCACGAGGGTTCAGTGGGTCCCAGCTGATCTGTGTGACTATAGAGCCTGGAAATTCTGGGCAGGCTGCCTCCTTAAAAGAGGGACAGAGATGACCAGAATGCTAGCTTTCCTCCATCCAGACTCTTTTCCTCCCCTTCCTCTCCCTGACTTGTGGCTGTCAAGTGAAATAATGGAGCTGCCACACAAAGGTTTCCACAGAAAGTATAGCTCAGAAGTTTCCTCTTGGGGTCCTGCAGTGCACTGAGGGCTGGCTGGAATGTGAGCTCCCTGCGCATCACCCTCCCTGGTTGGCACTGCTTGCTCAGCAGCTCCATCAGAGCAGGCAAGCCGAGAGGCAGAGGGACATCAAACCTGCTTGGGCATTCCGTGGGTGACTTGGGGCCACTGTGTTTCTCCCTGGCATGGTCAGGGATTGATCTTCAGAGACCCAGAAATGGGCCCACAGACCAGATGCCAAACCCCAGGGCACAGAGGGGAGATTTGTGAATTAAACTTTGAGAGGTGAAGGGTCCCATGTGGACAGATCTGGGGGAAAGTGCAGTGGGAGTCCTAGCTGTAGCATGCTCATGGGGCACCTCTCCCTCCACAGGAGGGTCACACCCTCAGTTCAGGCTGGGATTCTGGGCAGGTAACCTCCCAGCCTTCAGAACAGTTGCAGAGGAGTTTGGCTAGCTTAAGTTCCTGCCTGATGACAGGTGCTGAGGGGAGACTGTGTGGCAGGGCAGAGGGGAAAGGAGTGAAGCTTGATCCAGACTGCTAGAATGTGAATGTCAGATAGCTCGACCTCCACACATAGACTTTCTAGATGGGTGGGGCCACTTCAGCCCCTTCCTGGCAGCTTTACAGAGAAGATGTGAGCAGACCTTTGATCCCTGTCAAAACAGCTACTTTGCTCAGCTACTAGAGCCTGAGCACAGGCTCACCCAATGCAGTGCCACCCAGCTGAGCGGCCCTACCCACCACTGCTGTGGCAGAGAATAATGACTTACCTGGAGTCCCAGGGCCCCACCCACCACCTGGAGCAGTTGAGTGCTTCTCCTGAGGGACAAGAGCTGGTCACAGGACCCCAAAACTACATTGCAACTTATTACTTCTGGCAAGAGCCACCTACTGACAGGGAGGTCAATTTGCACACCCTTCACAGCATTTACTGATTCAATCATACAAGGTATAGTTGATTTTTTACCCACAAGCACCACCTACTGTCTCAGAGATTAAACTAAGTGTGCCATTACAATTTACACTGTTAAGAAGACCATAGGGAGTGGGAATGAGAAAGGATTTCAAAGACCTCCATCCTCCTTCATCAAAGAGAGACAGGAAACTTCCTACACATACAGCTCACCACTCATAGCCTACAAAATGCTAGCAACTAAGAATACCACCACATCAAGGATATTTAGAACTAAGAAATATATCAACAGCCTAGATTGCAATCAAATCATCCACAAGCAAAGCCAAAGGTTCTTACCCAACATATGCTACAAACACACCTGTACAAGTGAGGGAAGGGGAAAAGGCCTTATTTTAAAAAAGGAAAATCCAAAAAAGGAAGCAACAGCTGCTATAGATGAGAAGGAATCAGTGAAAGAACTCTGGAAGTATGAACAATCAGAATGAAAGGACACCAGCAAAGGGGAACACCAGCTCTCTAACAATGGACACCAACCAAAATGAGAATTTTGAAATGACAGATAAAGAATTCCAAATATGGATTGTAAAGAAGCTCAATGAAATCAAAGTGAAAATGAAAAACCAACTCAAAGAAACTGGAAAAACAATTCAGAAGCTGAATGAAAAATTCACTAAAGAGATTGACATGTTAAAATAACCAGATAGAATTTCTGAAAATGAAAAATTCATTTAAGGAAATACAAAACACATCGGAAAGTTTTAAGAATAGACCAGGCAGAAGGAAGAATGTCAGAGCTTAAAAATACTCTTTTGAATTAACTCAGTCAGTCAAAAAGAACAGAATATTAAGAAGAATGAACAAAGTCTACAAGAAATATGGGATTATCTAAAACGGCCAAATATAAGAGTCATAGGATTCCTAGAAGGTGAAAAGGAAACACACAATCACTTGCAAACCTACTTGAGGGAATAATTGGAGAAAACTTCTCTGGTCTTGCTAGAGATTTAAACATCCAGGTACAAGAAAATCAACAAACACTTGGGAGATGCATCAAAAAGAGGTAATCACCAAGACACATAGTCATAAGACTGGCCAAAGCCAACATGAAGAAGGAACTCCTGGAATCCATAAGGTGAAAACATCAAGTAACTTATAAAGGAAAACCCATCAGGCTACCTGCAGACTTCTCAACTGAGACCTTATAAGTCAGAAGGGGTTGCGGCCCCATCTTCAGTCTTCTTAAACAGAGCAACTGCCAGCCTAGAATTTTGTATCCTACAAAACTAAGTTTCATATATGGAAAAATAAAGACTTTTTAAGACTAACAATCACTGAAAGAATTTGTCAAGAAAAGACCTGCCCTGCAAGAAATACTCAGAACTGCATTGTACGTGGATCAGCACAGTGGTCACCCACCAGAATAAAACCACCCAAAAGCTAAAGTTCAGAGTTCATATAAAACAATAGTACAAGAGGTAAACAAAGCAAAAGATACTACCCAACAGAACAAGCAGAACAGCATACCACATATCAATTCTATTAGTCAACATGAATGGTTTGAGTTCCCCACTCAAGAGATATAGGCTTGCCTATGGATTAAAAAATACAAACTACATATCTGCTGTCTCCAGGAAACACATCTAACCCACAAGGACTTAACACAGTTTCAAGGTGAAGGGATGGAAAAAATATTCCATGCAAATGGAGGCCAAAAGAAAGCAGGTGTAGCTATCCTCAAATCAGACAAAGTTGGTTTTATTTTATTTATTTATTTGAGACAGAGTCTCACTGTGTTGCCCTGACTAGAGTGGGGTGGTGCCAGCCTAGCTCACAGCAACCTCAAACTCCTGGGCTCAAGCAATCCTTCTGCTTCAGCCTCCCGAGTAGCTGGGACTACAAGCACACACCACCATGCCTGGCTAATTTTTTCTATATATGTTTTTAGTTGACTGATTAATTTCTTTCTATTTTTAGTAGAGACGAGGTCTCGCTCTTGCTCAGGCTGGTTTAGAACTCCTGACCTTGAGGGATCCACCTGCCTCAGCTTCCCAGAGTGCTAGGATTACAGGCATGAACCACTGTGCCTGGCCCAAAGTTTATTTTAAATCGATAATATTAAAGAAAAACAAAGATGGTCATTTCATAATGGTAAAGGGAGCAATCCAACAAGAAGATATGACAATCCTAAATATTTATGCACTTAACACAGGAGCACCCAGATTCATAAAGCGTACCCTACTAGATCTAAGCAAAGAGATAAAGAGCAATATCATAATGGCAAATTAGTGGAACTGCAAATTAGTACAACCTCTATGGAAAGCAGCATGGAGACTCCTCAAAGTACTAAAAGTAGACTTGCCATTTGTTCTAGCAATCCCACTACTGGATATTTACCCAGAGGAAAATAAGTCATTTTATCAATAAGACACCTGCACTCTAATGTTTATTGCAGCACAATTCACAATTGAAAAGATGTGGAATCAAACCAAAGGCCCATCAATTCATGAGTGGTTTATCAACATGTGATATACGTATACCATAGAATACTACTTCGCCATGAAGACGAATGACTTAATGCCTTTTGCAACAATTTGGATGGAACTGGAGACCATTATCCTAAGTGGAGTATCTAAAGAATGAAAAAACAAATAGTACATATACTCACTATTAAACTGGAACCAACCGACGAGCATACCTGTGCATAGAATGAAGTAAATCTCAAAGGAAATCAAGCAGAGGGGAGGGGGGACAGAGGAAATGGGCAAAAACCTACCTAACATGTACAATGAACACCATCTGGGTGACCAACACACATTTAACCCTTACTCAAGCATTACAAAAGTGACCCATGTAACCAAAAACATTTCTACCCCCATAATACTTTGAAACAAAAAAAATTCATGAAATACATATGAGAACTAGTTATATTTTTGTACAAAAACAAAATTTCAAATTCCACATTATACAAATCAGATAGGCCATATATTCTGGCCAAAATGCAAACCTCTTCTCTCCCACAAAAATATGTATCTGCTAAAAAATTATAAAATTTCATTCTAAATCAAATTATGAATTTTCAAAAATGAACAACAATGATCGTATTTTGTATCAAAACCTATGGAATGTAGCTCAAATTTCCCAGAGTAAAATAAATGGACTAAAATGTATTAATATTTAGAAATCAAGGAAGATAAAAACAAATTAATGCATCAGGCAGAATTTAATTAGAGATGCTGAATAAAAGACAAATCAAATAAGCATAAATAAAGTACATGAAAATTAACTTACAAAAAATATCATATTTACTAGCTAAATATTAAAAGTGGCTGCATTACATTCAGGAACAGCATTATTTAACCTTAACATGGAGATTGTAGTCATTGTAAAATACTAAGAGAAATATAAGACATAAACATTGAAAAGAAAGATAAAATTGTTACTATTTGGAGATGATATGATTGCCTTACTACAAATATGAGAGGAAGTAAGACAGAGAGAGGGATATTAAAATATTAGCTTTGACTGGGGAGACATTACTTTAACTGACACTATAGGGAAGGAGGTAAGAATGTGGGTGCAGAAAGTTGAGGTGGTACACCCAATTGGTCTCCATTTTCTGTGTGAATTTGATGAGTATCTGTTAAGAGAAAGGATAAAGGGAGTTGAGTAAAGGACTTGAGAGTTTATGAAAATCTGAAATAACCACAGAGGGCAATACTTACTAACCAAACATCAGGAATCTAGATGAATTTATACCCTAAATTCAATGATAAAGGTAAAGGAAATCAAACTATTTTACCCCAAAACATAGTTTCTTGATGTATCTTGAGATGGCTGCTCAGAGGACCTGCAAACAGACGTAGCCCCAAAGGCTCTCTTTTGTGGGAAAGATTTGCATCTATAGAGAAAAATCTGTATTGATGCAACCTGAATTTCTCTGAGGCCCTCTTTTGTCCAGTCTGGGAAAGATCAACTGAGAGCCTAACATCTTTAAGGTCCAAAAGAAGTATCTACCACCTATTCTCTAAGAGAGCTGCTACCTGTGGGATTTTGTCTTGTTATGGACAAGATCACCTTTGCCAACCAGGCTTCCTCTTCTGCTTTCTCCCATAACCTTATTTACCACCATAATTCTGTGACTTCAAGATGGTATACAAGTATCTGCACCCCACTGGGGGGTTGGGGTGATCACTCCGTGGTTCTCTTCCATGTGCATATTAGAAAATCTGTACCTTTTCTCCAATTAATCTGCCTTTTGTCAGTTGATTTTTCAGCAAACCCTCAGGGGGTGAAGGGGAGGTTTTGCAACACCACCACAGAGCCATCAAACTCTATGGGATTGTTTGTATTTCTGGAATCTTCATAGTGAGCCTAGAAATTGGTGGAATACAACAATTTGTTGACTTTTAGACACAAGATAATTTTTAAATAAGGCATGAAAGAAAGTGATATTGGTAGAGAATATAACAAGTGCCATAATCATTGATTTACTTTGTCAGAATCACAATATATGACTTTGCCAAATTATCACAAAAAAGCAAAATGCCCCATAGTTATCTTTTTTGTTCTTTCATTTTTGCCTAATCTGCAATATAGATGAGCAATTGAAAATTTACTTAGACTAATAGTACTGTGTAACTGCTGAGCTTGTACAATGTGGCTCTCTTACACAGGGGATTAAAGGAGTAAATCTGCATTCTTTAAATTCTATATACATGACTCTAAGTAAATGAAGATTCTTTTTAATTAAACAAAGCATTCCTCTTTTAATTGTGTAAATAGAAATATATAAACAGAATTCCTAATTGTAAGGAACAAAGAATAGGTTTTATAAAAATTATCTCCTATTATCTCAGAAACAGTCTGAGTGACCTTAGTGATACACCCATGTGTATAAGTGTATACAAGCACACTCATATGCACACACACACACATACACTCCCTTTTATCTCCGTGTATAAAAGGCAATAATGTTGCTGCTCACTGCACAATTAAATATGCTCCCTTTCTCCATCTCATTAGACTACTAAAATTATTTAAGCATGTCTAGTCTATTTCTCTCTCTTTGCAACACATTGCAATTCAATCCCCTCTTGGTGAAAAGTGTGACAATTGTAGTCATCACTTTCTATTATATTTGAGAGTGGTGAGTAAATGGGTGAATTCACAGGGACAAAAATTTCAAAATTATGATGGAGGATTTATGTGCCCCAAATTCTCATTTTGTTAACCAGATTTGTGCATATAACTCTTCCTGAACTCCTTAGAATCTAGTCATCAGGAATTGTGTTTTACATCAAGGTTAATACTAATGTACAGGTTGATGTGAATTTCCCAGTTCTGAAAACACAGTGAAGACACAAGAGAAAGCAGCTTCACTGTAATGCATCTATAATTCGGTCATCTCATGTGAAATAGTATCCTATAAATTCAAAAGTATAATCTGTGTTAGGAAGGCTAAAGCTGTACTGTAAATGCAATCTCATGCTTTCTAATGGGAATTTATCCTGGAGATGAGTACAGTATTTGCTTCCCGGCTGTGTAATTGAATAGGACAAGGTCTAACTGAAAAAAAAAAAAAAAAAAGTCTGCATTTAGATAGTCACACATATATAAGAAGCCAAGATAACATTGTAGTTTTATAGACAATATAATTTTTTTAATTTTTTTATTTCAGTATGTTACAGGGGTACAAATGTTTAGGTTACGTATATTACCTTTGCCCCACCAGCGTCAGAACTTCAAGTATGTCCATCCCCTAGATGGTCCACACTGCACCCACTAGGTGTATATATACCTATACCCTTCTCTCTCTTCCCACCTGCCTGACACTCGATGAATATTACTACTATATGTGCACTTAAGTGTTGGTCAGTTAATGCCAATTTGATGGTGAGTACATGCAATGCTTGTTTTTTTATTCTTGTGATACTTCACTTAGTAGAATGGGTTCCAGCTCTATCCAGGATAATACAAGAGGTGCCATATCACCATTGATTTTTGTGGCTGAGTAGAACTCCATGGTATACATACACTACATTTTATTAATTCACTCATGTATTGATGAGCATTCGGGTTGTTTCCACATCTTTGCAATTGTGAATTGTGCTGCTATAAACATTCTAGTGCAGATGTCTTTTTTATAGAATGTCTTTTGTTCTTTTGGATAGGCATCCAATAAAGGGCTAATAACTAGAATCTATATAGAACTCCGGAAAATCAGCAAGAAAAAAAACAAACAACTCCATCAAAAAGTGGATAAAGGACATGAACAGAAACTTTCCAAAAGAAGATGGATTAATGGCCAAGAAACATATGAACAAATGCTCAACATCTCTAATCATCAGGAAAATGCAAATAAAAACCACAATGAGATATCACTTATTTCCAGTGACAATGGCCTTTATCAAAAAGTTCCAAAACAATAAATGTCGACGTGGATGCAGAGAGATAGGAACACCCATACACTGCTGGTAGGACTGCAAACTAGTTCAACCTCTGTGGAAAGTAATATGGAGATACCTCAAAGAGACACAATTAGAACTACCATTTGATCCAGAGACAATATAATTTTGCATGTGCAGAGAATTGTTTAAATATTAATATTTCTTTTGGTACCATACTCTGAAGACCAATTCCTCATAACTGTTTTTGAGACAATAGGTAAATTAAGTAAACATGCTTGCTTTTGTTAAAAACTTGCAGAATGCTAATTACTTTGCTTTTAAGAACTCTGTAAAGGCTGCAGCTGTTAAAACTGTATTTACAGCATATTATAGCATATGAGATATAAATTTATACGATATACTCTATCATGTCAATTGCTTGAAAATCTCAGTTCTCCTATTTGACTGGTTTTGCCTATTATGAAATATCCTTGAAAGGAGTCATCACCTTTTTTGTGGTTATTAATTTCACCTGCTGGGAACAAAGCTGCAAGTCAGCTATTCCTCATAATGCATGAGTATGGTCAACAGAAAATATAAAATATAAATAAGAAATAAGAAAATATAAATAAGAAAATATAAAAATGACCAAACATAAACTGACATCATTGCATGGATTGTATAACCTAATGTCAACTGAGGTCATCCTTGAGCTCTAGAAAAGATTAGCTCAAACCTCCACGCTATATCTTGCAGAGGTTTGCAACTCAAAAGTGTGTACCACTACAGCAGCATCATTATCTGGGCTAAAAAAGTAAAAAAAAAAAACCATTATCTGGGATGAAAAGCAGAAACACAGGCCCCACACCAGTCTATTGAATATGAATCTTCACTTTAACAAGATCCTATAAGATTTGTCAATGCATTAGAATTTGAGAAGCACTGCCATGATGCCCTCCCATAGGTTTCAAGAGAATTTCCAGGGTGCTTGATGCTCATTGTCACTTTGCTCTGAATTCTTCTTTATATTGATAATATTCTCTCTTCATCTTGCAACTATTGTCTTATCTCATTAATTTTTTTAAAATGGAAATCAACTCTTTTCCCTGATTTACTCATCACACATACACACATCTTACGAGGTCTATAATTGTAAAAAATAAGATGGATTGAGCAATTAAAAACATGATTTTATTCAGGCTACTGCAATAGGGAAAATATTCATTAAAGAAGAATATTTCAAAGAAAAGAAAGGGGACTTGAGGTTTCATCCAGGTCAATAAACAAGAGTTATCCACAAGTCTTATGGGACTTGTGAAGAAAGATAGAGAGGTTGATCTTATCTTGGAACATTCAAGGATAAAGTGGTCCTTTGTGATTAGACATTTCAGGAAAACAAAATGATGGGAGATTTCTTAATCATCACTGCTTCCCACAAACACAAGACTCAGAAAAAGTTCAGCATTATTGGTTTCCCCTTTATCAAGGCAAATATTATTTGTTTCTGAACAACCTAGAAGTGATCATAAACCTCCAGATTGGGCAGAACAGCGTCTAAGAAATGGGCTCTGGAAAACTTATTGACATTTTTCCTATAAAACAGTTTGAACAATTTGTTAAGAAGTGATGGCAGAGGCCAGTCATTTTAGAGTCTGGGTATCAGGCATCTTAAAAGAGTGAGCCTAAAACATGAAAGAGTTTCATGAAGCTCTGAAGTTAGGGAGAAAATGCTTTTGGTGTTATGCACATTCTTGATTACTTCTCATGTAAGAGCATGCATTATCAAAGCATTCTGCCAGACTTCCCAAGTAAACCAGACAGTGGCTTTTCAAAGGAGAATTCCAGCCCATGTATGGTACGTTGAGGTGCTCATATTTATATTAAGTTGTCAGGCTTCAGCTTGCAGAGTTTCTTCAGATCCTGGGAAAAGGGCCGGCTAACAGGCAACCTAGAGTCCTAATGGGATCCAGGAAATGTGTTTTAGTTCTTGATGCCTAGGAAAGTGGGAAGGAAAAAAATTTGAAAATGTAAATGAATTGTAGCCAGATTGGAAGAAAACCGGAAGAATTGAAAATTTGGTAATGATTGATAATTTGGACAAGGGAACAGAATCTAGTCTAATTTACAGGTAGATATTGAAACTAGTTTTTCCATAGGTAGGTAGGAAGTCACTTAAAGCTGTACCAGAAATGACAGAGTTTACATACCTATCATTTACCCATAATTTTAAAAGAGGTACAATATAGCTCAGAGACAAAAAAATGGGACTACAATTTGGTAATTCAGAAGTACATACTATAGAGGATGCATAGCTTTCCACTGAAACACAAAATTTTCTTAATAGTCATTTCTCTTTTCATGTAAGATAACCTCAAATATGTATTATCCCTAATCACAAAATGAGAATGGTTTCATTAGATTTGTCCTGACTATATACATAGGTGCAGCAACAATGGTAATTTACCATAAAGCCTTTCTAAATTTGTTTTGCTGGAGGATTTCATACAGAGTCTCTGAGTGGACTTTTAAAAGCCTCTTGAGGCTAGGAAGGCAAGCCAAGAACTTACCACCAGATTTCACTCGCAGCTCTTATAAAGTTGAGGGAATTTCTCTCTTCTCAAGGTTACCAAAATATCCTGCTTCTAAGGTGGTGTTTGGGACTCCCCAAGACCACTGTCAGGTTTGACAATTCTCTAGAAGAAGTCAGAGAACTCAGAAAAGCCATTATACTTCACAGTTATGGTTTATTACAGTTGAAAGATATAGATTAAAAACCACAAAGGGAAGAGGCACATAAAACAGAGTCCAGGAGACAACAGGCGCAAACTTCCTATTGTCCTCTCCCAGTGGCATCAAATATACAGTGCTTATTTCTCCCGGGAATAATGTAATATGTGGCAACATACAGGAATACTGCCAATCAAGAGAGTGTACCCAAGATTTGGTGTCCAGGGTTTTTATCAGGAGTCAGTGACATAGGTATGGCTGACTTCCTGAAGGGCCCAATGCCCTGAGGTAAACAAAGACACTCTTATCAGCCAGGATATTCCAAGATGTTTTTAGTCAGTTTGAGCTGTTTAAACAAAAATAGCATAGACTGGGTGGCTTAAACAATAAATATTTATTTCTCACAGTTCCGGAGGTTCAGTCCAGTATGAAGGTGCAGGCAGATCCAGTGTGTGTTGAGGACACTCTTCCTGGTGAGCAGATAGCTGTCTTCTTGCTGTGTCCACACATGGCAGACAGCAAAGAAAGATGAAGTAAGCTCTCTCATGTCTCTTCTTATGAAGGTACTAATCTCATCACGAGGGCTCCACCCTCACGACCTAATTATATTCCAAAGTTGTCCTTCTCCAAATACCATCACAATGGGGATTAGAGTTTCAACATATGAATTTGGTAGGGACACAAACATTCAGTCCACAGCACATGGGCTTATAGGTTGTCTCACAGGAGCCAGGGAAAGGACCAAATCTTTCTTCAGAATATTCATGGTATGGATAACCAGACTTGTTGAATTTCTCCTTTACTACTCATTGAGCCAACCAGGAAATGATTTCCTTAATCACCTGTACGACTGGGAGCCTTATAAGCAGGTAGCAGGCCAGTTTCCCCAAGAGAGATCTGTAAGAATTGGCTCCATTGAATCAAGCTGAGTTCTTTAAAAGTGTCTGGTCATATCTGATTAAACGAGCATCATTATCAAATATGACATTTCAGGCAAGGCCTTGGTTGCATAACCAATGATTTCAATTATGTCCTCGTAACAGGGAGCACAGATTCTTATTGAGTTTATGCACATAATTATGTTCCCCTGAAAATAAGAATACTCATCAGGCAAGGAGAAAAAGACATCATTTACAAATGTTTCATTTCAGTTTACAAAAGTATGGTCTACTAAGTAGTTATGAGTTATAGATATCTTGAAGAAAAGAGAAACAGTTTTTTATAAACCCAAAAAGTAGAATATTAAAACATGAAAACATTCCAAACAAAACCAAAAATCATCTTTCATCAGTTAATTTAGTCCTATGTATTATAATTAATTCTTGGTTTCCTTAATCTTGGGTTAGCAATATCATAAACCCATTGGCTTCTTGACCAGAATTTTGGAAATCCTGATTAAGTCCATTGGTATTGTCTCAGAGTTATTTAAACAATGTCATCGAAGCCTGTGTCCAAAATAACTGGCATAGACCTTTTCCATGGGCCTCATTTTAAAATAGTCTTCCTTGTTAAAAACAGAGCTCTCTGGCCTGTACCTAATTATAAGTGCTTTTAGAAGTATTAGAGTAAAACAAAAATATTTCTGTAGATGACAAAAGATTTTAAGTAGCTGTGGTTAATATATTATTAATGATGTTCAAAAGAGAAAGATCCGATGAGACTTTATTACAAAAGCAATGTAACTGAAACATAAATTTGGCTGTTTCTATGGCATGTAAAACTAGATAAAGTCAATTTTAAAAGTTTTAAACAAAATATCTATAAACATAATTATCTTCATTTTCAAAGAACAGTGGATATTGCACCTAATTTATAAAAATAGATAACATAATCTTTATCAAAAAATTTTTTGAATATAACCTATATTAATCCTGAGACATAATTTTACTGTGAATATACCAAGCATGTAATTAGCACATATCAAGAATATAGGGAAGGAGCTTCAAGATGGCAGACTAGAGGCATCTGGTACTCCCCTTCTCCACAAAGAAGAACCAAAATAGCAGGTAGATAATCACACTTCAAATAGATTACCTAAGAGAAAACACTAGAATTCAACACAGAGTGACAGTAAATACCTAAGGCAAGGAAGCAGAGGGAAGTGAGGCAGCCTGCTTGACCAGGATCAGCTTTGAGTTTGGAGAGGGTCTCCAGTCTAAGGAAAGGATATGTGAGACTCTGCTGTCCACATTCCCATCATGGACTACTGAAATCCTAGCCACAGGAGAGCCCTTGACCCTGGCAGACCCTGAGACTAACATAGGGAGCAGCCTGGAGACTGCCCAATGGCATTGCTCCAGAGAGAGAGCTCATACTAAGTCCCAAACACCACCAGTTCTAAGCAGCTATGGCTAAGTGACCATATTGAGAGCCCAGCTCCCACCAGACTTCATCCTACCCCTGCATCTTTACATCCCTGGAACCCCATTGACATTTCCCACCCACACTTACCTGCCACTATTGGATGCTACCACCAGGGCTGAAGTGTGGGCCATGGAAGTGATCCCATTGCCCTCAGTAGTGAGGCCACGATGCATTTACAAGTACCCTGAGGATAGGCTACCTGATCCAAAACCACCACCTGGGGCAAAGTGCATGCTCTCCAGCGAATGAGGAGCTGCCAATGAAAGCAATCTCACTCCCCAGCAGCAGGGCTGTAGTGTAGCCACTGCCATCCCCACCCAATCATTCCATCAGAAGCCTGGAGATCACCCAGCCTGCCTTTGCCTACCACAGCCAGCACCCACATACACCAGTAGGGGGCCTAAGGACAGGCCCACCTGCCCTGGTTTCACCCTCCCCCCTAGTGCCCAAGCATGCTGTTCAGGGGTCTAGGGACCACCCTGCCCCATTACCACCATTGGCACCTGAGCATTCTTCCTGGGGGCCTGAGGATGAGCCCACCCAACTTGCTGCTACCACTACAGCTGGCATGTGTCCACATGCACCACCTAGGGGCCTAAGGACTGGCCTACCCAGCTTATCATAGCCACTGGCAATACCAGAGCAGACCTCTTGGGATTCAGAGGGTTGTCTCATCACTACAACTGCCACTGTCTATGCCATGTTCACTACCCAGGAGCCAAAGGATGACCCAATCACCCAACCCACTGCTGTAACTGCCAGAACCCGAGCAAGCCATTTGGAGGCCCAAGAATCAGCCCAATTAGATCGCTAACACCAGTGCCAGAGTATGTTGCCCTCGTTCCCAACAATAGGCATGCTTGGCCCACCACTCCCATCAATGGGGTCTGAAGACTGGCCCACCTGGTGTCCCTGTTTCCAGCAAAACTTCACCCCAGAATCCAGTGAGAAAATCACAGATACTACTAATATTGTTTATAGCCAAAGAAATCATATGGAGACTACACAACTGCATGTACCCATAATCAAAGCCACTGTACTCTATCAAATCAACACCATAGATACATCTTCAGGAAAAAGTCCTTATCTATAAAAGTAAATTTTAAAAACTGGAAGACGTGACCGTTATACCACATGTGCAGATATCAATGTAAGGACACAAGAAACAATGTAAGGGCACAAAAAAAGAAAGGAAATGTGGCATGAAAGAAACACAATAGTTCTCCAGCAACAGATTCCAATGAAAAAGAAATTTATACTATCTCAGAATAAAATTCAAAATAATGACATTAAATAATCTCATTAACATATAGGAGAACATAGATAAAAAATAGAAAGAAATCAGAAAAACAATTCAGGCTATGAATGAGGAATTTACCAAAAAGATAGATATCATTAAAAAAAACACACACACACAGAGATTCTGTAAGTGAAGAATTCCTTACGTAAAATAAAAATACATTTTGAAAGCTTCAAGATCAAGCACTAGAGAGAATTTTAGAATTTGAATACAGGTCTTTTGAAATAGCCAAGTCAGATATAAAAAAAGAAAAAAAAAGGAAGAAGAAGAAGAAAAAAAAAGAAATGAACAAAGCCCACATGATATATGGTATGCCACAAAACAAACTGAATAGTTGAATTTGTGGTGTCCCAGAAGGGGAAGACAAAACAAAAGGGTTAGAAAACCTACTTAACTAAATAATAACTAAAAACTTCCAAAGTTTAGCAAGAGGTTTAGGCATCCAGATACAAGAAGTTCAAGGATTCCCAATCAGACACAATGCAAAAGGGTCTTCTCCACAGCACATTAGAGACAAATTGTCAGGAATCAAAAACAAAGAGAAAATTCTAAAAACAGCAAGAGAAAAGCATCTAGTCACTTATAAAAGAACCTCTATCAGAGAACAGCCAAGTTCTCAGAAGAAATCTTACAGGCAAGGAGAAATAAGATAGTATATTCAAAGTACTGAAAAAAGCAATCAAAAAAACCTTGGTAGCCAAGGATACCACACCCAAGAAAGTTAGCCTTCAAAAATAAAGAAGAAATAAAGTCTTTCCAAGACAAGCAAAATCTGAGGGACTTCATCACTACTAGACTGGTCCTACACCTGGAAAGGAAAGGACAATATCTACCATAAAGCAAACACATAAAAGTATAAAACCCATTGGTAGAGCAAACACAAAAACAATAAAGAGAAAGGACTTACATGTTACCACTAAAGAAAACTACCAAGCCATAATCATAAACAATAAGCCAGAAAAAAAGAAATAAAAAATATATAAAACAACCAGAAATCAATTAATAAAGTGACAGAAAGAAGCCCTCAAGTATCAATAATAAACTTGAATGTAAATGGATTAAATTTTCTTCTTCAGGGATATAGACTGGCTGGTCCAGTCACCAGCCAGTTTATTTAGCTGCCTTGTATTTCTTTCTCTTGACTGACTGCTCATGCTAGGACTTCCAGTGCTATATGAATCGGAGTGGTGAAAATGGGCATCAGTGTCTTGCTCTGGTTTTTAGAGAAACTGATCCAGTCACCAGCCAGTAATATGACTGTAAATAATTGTGACATGAGAAGTCTTAAATAATCAAGGACAAAATAAAATTAACATAAACCATACAAGGTTATTCTGGAAAGACAGAAAATCTTTGTTATCCAGACAGACTACACACAGCCAAAGAATAGCCATTTACAACCTCTTATTAAAAGCAGAGCAATAGGCCGGGCGCTGTGGCTCACGCCTGTAATCCTAGCTCTTGGGAGGCCGAGGCGGGCGGATTGCTCAAGGTCAGGAGTTCAAAACCAGCCTGAGCAAGAGCGAGACCCCTGTCTCTACTATAAATAGAAAGAAATTAATTGGCCAACTGATATATATATATATATATATAAAATTAGCCGGGCATGGTGGCGCATGCCTGTAGTCCCAGCTACTCGGGAGGCTGAGGCAGAAGGATCACTCGAGCCCAGGAGTTTGAGGTTGCTGTGAGCTAGGCTAACGCCACGGCACTCACTCTAGCCTGGACAACAAAGCGAGACTCTGTCTCAAAAAAAAAAAAAAAAAAAAAAAAGCAGAGCAATAGTCCAAGGAAATCCTGTCATTTTAACAGAGAGAAAATCAACTTTTAGTTTTGCATCAGAATATTTGATACTAAAGCTTTTTAAACCATCTTCTAAATAAATTCTTCAAACCTTAGCTAGCTACGACCCAAAATAAAATTCCCTCTTTGTGAACCTTCTACAATTTCTTATATTCATTCAGTTTTTTCCTACAATTTCCTCTTTCTCATTGTTGTTCTCATTGTTCCACAGTTATGTTACTTTAGGACAAAATTTCTCTCTGTTTTTCTTACCACATTCTGATTACTTTGCATTCAAAGTTGCTCCTCTTTACCACTAGTAAATTCTCATTCACATACAGTGATGGCTATTTCACAGAAAAATCTAAGAAGTGGATAATGCAAACTGTCTCTCACACACCAGCGTTTTGCAGTAGAGTGACAGAGTTCATGAATACTCATCTCACCACTCTCTATATACACACACAGCCCTCAGAGTATAACTTCTCAATGTGGCAAAAATGAACACATGTATTGGCAGACCTCAGTATATGTAGCCCTTCCATAGCATGTAAAATAAGAGGCAGAAAAGCATATAAACTTAGAATTATATCTAGTAATTAATGTTTCAATACTCTGTCTTACTTAGAAAGGATCTAGGTATCTAATGAATATCCATTAATTAACCCAACTTGGAATAATTCCAAGATTTTAAGATACCTAAGGATCTTGGAAACTATCTTGAAAGTGACATACTACAAAATATAATTACTACTGAAATAAAGTTAGAATAATAATTCACTTTGATTAAACACAAGTTTATAATTTTAATAATCTTAAACATTAAGTAGAATAATGCCAGCATATTCTATCAGTGAATTTATATTAGTTTAGGAATAGCATCTCCAAATAGAATAAAAATGTATAATTATATTATGCTTAATGCTAATAACTCAGAAGATGTGTTTTCAATTAAACTAAGATTATTAAAGTAGTCTTGTTTGCCAAAAATTAAGCAAAATTATCCCAACTTGAATTATTAAAACATCTGAGTTAGTGTCTATTTTTTTAAAAAGCCTCTTTTCTCACCCTGAAAATATTTGAGTTTGATTATTCCTAATTTCTGGGAATTTTAGGAACATTCGATTTTATAAGTACTCTAAGTCAATCAGAACAAAGTTCCTTTAAGAAATTTTATAATCTAGTTAGGTAATACTATCCAGAGACAGAAAAATATTACACATACACGCAATGAAAGGTAAGACCTTTCTAAATCACAGACACATAATAGCTACAGAAAAAGAAAGCTTAAAACTTTAATTCTAAAATTTCAGGCATAAGTCAAAAATAAACACAAAAATACAAAGCCTATAGAAGAAAAACACTGTTCTCTTCCCAGTGGGTACAAATTCTTAATTGATTTGACCTCAAAATAGACAAATAGACAAATATAAAAAACAAGCTAAGCAACCAGTTCTTTTGTCTTCCATTAACAAAGGTAAGATATCTATAGCCGGCCTGTGATGGCTGACAATGTAATACTAGCACTTTGGGAGGCTAAGGCAGGAGGATTGCTTAAGGCCAGGAATTTGAGACCAGCCCGAGTAAGAGTGAGACCTGTATCTATAAAAAAATAGAAAAATTAATCATGTGTGGTGGTGCAGGCCTGTAGTCCCAGCTACTCAGGAGGTTTAAGCAGGAGGATCACTTTGAACCCAGGAGTTTGAGGCTGCAGTGACCTGTGATGATGCTACTGCACTCTGGCCTGGGTGACAGAGCCAGATTCTAAAAAGAAAAAGAAAAGAAAAAATATCTTTATAAACTATTAATCTTTTTACAGAAATCTCCAAATGGTCAGAACACTAAACCAAAAGAAATGGGCACCAGAGATCAAGTAAGAACATTAAAAAATAAAATAAAATCCTTATTGTTCTCCTAGCGTACAAGAGTCCAGAGCGCAGGACCAGGAGTAGACTCACCACTGGGTCTCTCGATACCACACAGGAACAAAGCACCAGGGCTCTGTGAGGACTCATCTGGGTGCAGTAATAAGAATCCTCCCAGAGAGCCGGTGCAATCCCCATCATGGTGCCAACACTGTGAAAGACAGAAATGCATAAGACAATTAAAGATATGATTTTATTCCAGCTATTTCTATGGGAATAGCATTGATTAACTGAAGACTCTCACAGAAAAGGAAGAGGGCCTGAGGTTTTATAGAAACAAGAAAACAAGGGAATCGTTGTGAGTCTTATGGGAGTTGGAAGGAGGGATGTAGAGGGGCTCATTCAGAATGTGCAGGCAAAGATTTCTTCTCTGGTTAGCTGTTTCTCAGGACATAAAAGAATGGGGCATTTCTTAACTCTCTCTGCTTTCCAGAAGCACAAAGCTAAGATCCTGCAATGTTGTGACTGTATAAAAGTCTTTATGAAAGGTGTAAAGTAACAGGAGGTGTTCATGGAGAGGGGCAACCCTCTTAGGACAATTGGATTTTCCTTACAGTGCCACATTTCCACTCCCTTCCCAATTAACAAAGAAAAAAATAACTAATTGGACCTTCTTGTTCTTAAATCCTTCAATCATTCTGCCATGTTTTCCTGTCATGTATGTATCTCTTGGCTCCACTTGACTCCATCCTGTTTTCTGCCAACTTCCTCTCAGGAGAAAAAATAATTTCCCACTTTATTACACAGGGAAATTAAGCTCACTTTTTTCAGTCCACACAGCCAAGTCAGATCCGGACCTTCCTCCACTAGGCAAAGATTTAGACAAAACTTCAAAATTACTACTTGCCAAGTCCTCAATAAACTCTTATACAACGTGGCACCCTCTACCCCACCTTGTGATGGGGAAGAGTGGGAAGGTTTTATTTCTCCAGTTACAATTCATTAATCCCTAAAAGGAAAATTATATAAAACACAGAAGTCCTACTGGTAATTGGAGTCAGCGAAAGAAATGGTTTGTTGTAGGAGCCCTCCTACTCTCCTTCTTATATATGTATCCCACTTGCCTGGATCCCTCTGACACGTCTCAATTCACTTAAATCTCAGTTCACGTACAAAACCCAATATTCTGACCATCTCAAATTCCACTCCAATCAAAGAAGCACACTCTGTTCATCCTCAGGTCTTAGAAAACTGTAAGCTGAAAAGCACTCTCATAAATTAATTTGGTCAAGCATTGTTCAAAGACAATCATGGAAGCAGCCATAAAATGAGACATACAGTAACTACAAAGATTCTCCTCAATTAGCTTTGGCTTTGTCTATAAGAGAGTTTCTCTCTCTCTCTCTCTTTCTCTCTCTCTCTCTCTCTCTCTCTCTCTCTCTCTCTCTCTCTCTCTCTCTTCTTCTTCTTCTTCTTCTCCTCTCCCTTTCTCCCTGTCCCCCTCCCCACCTCTGTTTTTCCCCCTTTGCTGTTCCCTCTATCCATAAAATCAGGTGCTCCTTGGTTGCTACTTACACAACGCTCTGCCTTCTGGAATATATTCTCTCTCTCTCTGACTCATGCCAAAATATTCTCTTAATGTCATGTAAATATATAATAATATTTATAGTGACTAATATTAATAACTTATTGAGCACAAATATGCCAGGGAGTATGTTAAGTATTCTTTGTGTATTAACTCATTTAGTATTTCCTGTGTGGAAAAGGTATTATTCAAAGAAACTGGGAGACTGAAAAAATAAACAATTTCCTATGGCCACACAGTGAGTGACACAAGCCATGCCTCCAAACCAGGTCTTTTCAACTCCAAAGCCTTTTATTTTCTCTTCAACTGTGAGTTATTAATCTAGATGGATTTTTTTCCATATATAAATTTTCCTCAAGCTTGTGAATTTTTATTCCAGGACCGAAAATTGCAACTCCTTTTTTGGAGATAACTGGAAACATTTGGTGAATAGGGGCTAGAAAACAAAGCTGAGTAAAGAAGGAGAGAGCTGGAGGGCTTTGTCCCCAGAGGACTGCAAAGCTTAGAAGTACCCACTCTGGGGTAAGAGATCTGAGTCCTATGAAGAAAAGAGGTGGAAGATTATGCAATTTAGCCCAAAATGACCATGAACAGAATTAAGATATTTTCACTATGGCGTTTAAACTATACCAAACCAGCTATGCCAAATAAATTAAAATCTTCAATTTTGTTGTTTTATCTTCAACATCTAAATAACTGGTCTTTGGGATCATGAAAGGACCCAAGAAGCTGAAATTAAAAACTGAGTTATAAATTTCGAAATGGATAGGAGAATTAGAGAGGGCAAGACATATACACACACATAATGACTATTAATATACATACTTTCTGTAACACAGAAAAATTCACATGTAAGGATTTTACTAAAATCACATAGGAAGGAAGTCATGAAAATTTCTAGGAACCAAAAATAAGTTACTGGAAATTGGACGGTTACAATTTTTACTCACTTGGTGTGTTTAAATTGCCTGTAATGCTCACTTGATTTATTGCTTTGTCAGATTAATTTTAATGAATATTGAAAACATAAGAACTTTCATATGTTTATTTGTGACCTTGGTATCTGTATCCTCCCTTTCCCTCTAGGAATGTAAATTACCCAATCTTGAATTTTCCTGTGTGGGATTTTGTTTAGGAACTTCAGTCTGTGGTTAGGGAATGGTTTAATCTATTAGAAGGCTAATTTCCCAGTTACAAAAGTGAAACTAAAAGCAATTTACTTTTCTTTCTACAAAGTAGAAACTATATAAAGAAGACATACTCACTGGACATTTTTTTAAAAAGCAAGTTGTAAAGCCACCTCCCTTAAACATTTAAGCACTTAATCCCTTAAATCCTTTCCACCACAGCGGAAAAAAGAGGGTCCTAATCCCAAAGTGGTCTAGGGCAGAGCTTGGTGCACATGGATGGCAGAGGGGAAGGGTAGACATCATCCCAGTTGCCTACAGAGGACAGTTAAGTATTTCCATGGCTCCCACATCAGCAGGAGGAATGAATGAAGGTCTTTAACACCAGGCTTCCCAGAGAAAAGTGGAGTTTTCAAAGACCAGGGATCCATAAATGTGTAATCTACACAACTCAAAGTATTCCACCAAAACCAACCAATGTCTTATTATTCAAACACAGCATTAAAATAATTTTGCATCTTCATGCTTATAGAATAAAACTTACAAACTTCAACTATCTTACAAAATATTTTGAAACCCAAAGAAGAAATTCTCATTACAATATAACACTTGGCCAGAGGGTAGACATTTCAAAAGAGGGGTTTCCCATGGACCTTACAGTGTGAGAAAGAAACATCATGAGTTTGAGCATAAATCATGCATGGCCAGGTAGCTGAGTGCTCTTCCCTAGACCAGTGAGACTCTAAGCAAAAATCTTAAATCTTTTTTAGAAACTTACACATGTATAACAGATACTGTCATAATTTTACATAAAAAGTGTTTAAGCTACTTACTGATAAGTTACTAGAACTTTATAAGGTAAATTTAACTGTTTCATGGAAGATTTTTCACTTTCAATTGACTGACTTAAAACAAGACATTAGGTTGTTATTAAGTATATAGAGAATTGTTCTATAAAATAAAATAATGTTGATGTTAATATGTGCTTCATATATGTTGCTGGCAACAGTTTACTACAATTTATTTTGTTTCTCTCCAGTGATTTGTTGTCATGAAGTTATCATCCACTGGAAAGTCATAGTTTATAAGATTGTGGGACCACCAGGGTCCTTTGACATTACACAAACGGCCATGGCTTCGTTGATAACCATTTCCCTGGAACACAGCCTCCCACAAATTCCATTCTCTCTGTATGTACAGGAAAAATGCCCAGCTGGAAACAAAATATACTTTTGTCATTAAAACTCTCAGAATGAAGTAGAATGTGCAGCCCAAGGAACTTCTTTTTACCATGTAAGGGACTTCTTGTCACTGTCTCAGCTTAAACTCCAAACCCAAATCTTGCTTCTCTCTGGTTGGAAAGTGGTCAGAATCCCTAAGCATGCTCTGTCCATGCTTTCTTCAGAAATGATTCTGTCCATTCTCTTGGCTCTTTCTACCATCTATATTCCAAATATTTCTATCTACACATCTCTACCCCTGGCCTTGCCACTGAGCTTTTCAGTTCATATATACAAATGGTAGCTTGATATTTCGTCTTAAGTGCTTAATATAATCCTCAAGCATAACATGCTCAAAAGAAAATTATTGATACATATACATATACACATGCACCATATCAAATCTGTCATATCAATTAGTCATTTTTAGTTCAGTATGTGGGGCCATCCAATTCATGAAGCAAAAACTGATAAAATTCCTCAATTTCAGTTTCACCCTGGACCTCCCACATAGTTTGTGGCTCTTGCACAAGTTCTTCTAATCTGTCCAGTTTTGTCAGTGGGGTGTGCAGTATAGTTGTTAGAATGGGTCAAACATATAGGTCTAAAATTGCTAGCAGAAAAGATAGAAAATGTAATCAAGTAAAAAATAAAATCTACTTAGTTATTCAAGAGAAATTATTCAATTTCTGATATTCATGTGAAAGATATTCCCCCTGGGACTTCAAGATGGGCAATTTTATGTATCAGCTTGGCTAGGCTACAGATTTCCACAGATGTTCAATCAAATACTAATTTAGATTTTGCTGTGAAAGCATTTTGTGGATATGATTAAAGTTCATGATCAGTTGGATTTAAATAAAGAAGATTATCCTAGATACTCTGGGTGGGCTTGATTCAATAATTGGAAGCCTCAAGAACAGAAATGAGGCATAAATAATTCTGCTTGTGGACAGCATATTCAACTAGTACTCAAACATTCTAGCTTACCCTTCTTGACTGTCTGCCCTACAAACTTAAGACATGGCTAACCAGCCTCCACAACCACATGAGCCAAATAATTTTAATGAATCTCCTAATATAAATCTGCTGGTTCTTTTCTATGAATGAATGCTGATTGATACAGATTTTGGTACCTGGTACCTAAAAATATGGAAGTGTTTTTGAAATTCCATAATTGGAAGAGGCTGAAGGAATTTTAAGAAGAATAATAGAAAATAACTAGATTGTCTTGAACAGACTGTAGAAACATAGATATCAACAACCTAGCTAATGTGGACTCAGAAGTGAGGAACACAATAGGGAAAAATCTATATTGTCCTAGAGAATACTTAAATTGTCTTAGATTGTCAGTAGGAATAAGGATGTTAAAGATGCTGCCAGTGAGGTCTCAGGAAAATGTTCTTGAAAATCAGAGGAAAGGTTATCCTTGCTATTGTATTAGAAAGCTTAGACAAACTATACCCTGCAATTATGTGGGAAGTAAAGCTTATAAATAAGGGACTTGGATATGTAGCTGAGGGCATTTCCAAGCAAAGTATAGAAGATATGGCATGGTTTCTTCTTGCTGCTTGTAAGAAAAGGCAAGAGGAAAGGGATAAATTGAAGAAAAAAACTGTTGTAGAAAAAAATATTGATTATAAAAAAAGGACTTGATCATTTGGGATCATTAGCCTGTCTAAATTATAAAAGATGCTTAAAAATTAGGAGATTGAATGTCAGAAAAGCATGCTCTGGAGAGAAAAACAAGGATGTAGCTGATCAAGTTTCACTGTGGACCTGCCAACACCTGAGTTTAACCCAATAAGGCTGATTTTGGATTTGTGAACTTCATTCACACTGTAAGATAATACATTTGCTTTTCTAAGCTACTGATTAATGGTAACTTGTAACAGCAGTATAGGAAACTAACATGAGCCCTCATAAAGGAGGCTCCTATTACCCTTGATGTGTCTGTATGGGTGTGCATGAAAGCAAAATTTACTTTCATGACAGAGTATTACAAAGTTGAATTTTAGGCGGTTTCCTTATTCAATGTATATCTGGTCTTTTTAAGCATTTTTTAAGAATATCTAGTGACTAAAGATAATAAGCATGCTTTCCCAACAGTTCCAAAGGCAAAATTGATCAGTCCACCCATGATGTAAAAAAAAATTTGAAATACCTCATTTTAACTCAAGAATTTATGTAAATGTCTAGTGTTTACTCTATAATAAATATATATATTTAAATAAAAAAGAAAATTTTAAGTTGCTATCAGGAAAAATAACTCTCTCTCATTAATGTATACAAAGCTATATGGATCAATTTTAGAAAGTGGGCTAAATTGTTGAAAGAGCCACCACATGCCAGATTTAGCATCCAATTTCTTTTTCTCCTACTTGATATTACTATATTTTAAAGACTCATATTTACAAATATGAGAATAAAATTAATAACAGTTTTTTCACTGCTAAATATCAAGTCAATCTCAAAACAGAAAAGCCCAGAATTTGCCAGAGTTTGTATGTTAGTGGAGAACTAGTAAATGTTTAACAACAAGCTTTCTAAAAGAAAAGAGAAAAAAGCCCCAGCTTCCAGTGTTTGTCAATCTCTATGGGATAAATATTCCCACCATAGCCTATTTTAGCCTCTATAGGTGATTTCAACCAACTTGCAACATTTCTAAAAACTTTACAATTGATTCTCATAATTCAAAAAAAGCTAGCTCCAGCACAACACTGGCTGCATGGCACATAATATTTTGCTACCATTAGTGGAAATTTTGATATTTATATATACCAAAGAGCCAGGTCACTTAGATCCACTGTTGTTCTTTCACTTCAGGAAAAAAAAAAACACACTCATACAATGATATTTTTACTAAAGATAAATAATTATGTCCTTTATTTCACTAGTGCTTTTTTCTCCCCAGTATACACAAAGTGAACTAACTATTCGAATGGCTACTTTGTGCTGCACATCTAATTACATATCCATTAACTCCATTAGCTCTCACTCAGGCTCTAGGATCCCAAATAATTCATAGCTCCCATAATTGCATCTAACTCTCGAATCTCTTTTATTATTGCAAAAAAGCAGCCTTTCTTCACAATTGTTGCTTAAGTGTTTTCAGCCACATTAGATTTAAATAAAGACTGTAGTGGATTCATTCATTTTAGTCATCCATTCTTTAGACTGTACCTTAATGTTTCTTTTCTGCTGGGGGAAAAAAACCCTTAATTTTTACAAGTTCTTTCCACAGTATGAAAACAAAGCTTCCATGTTACTTCTTCTTTTATTATAAAGTTGCCCACAAAGTTAAGCATTCAAATAGCTATTTTTCCAAAATGTATAATTTTTATCCTTCCCACCCACCATCAACCTGGTTCACAATGAAAATATCAGGAGGCAGATTGTTTGAGGTGGGGTGTACTTGGTAAATGATGAGGTAGCTATCAGTGTATTCAGACTTCCTAATGCATCTTTTCCTTATAAATGTGGCCCATCTGTGCACATGTCCAGACAGTTTGTACAAAATTCCTTTACTGAAAATTTATTTATTCACATAACACTTTGCAAAATAACTTCTCTTCATAGTCACTGTTATAAATATAGCAAACACAGCCAAATTTTCTTTTAAAGTCAAACTATTATTATCCATGCTTTTATCCAACGAAGTGAGCCTCAGTCTCTCAGTCAGTGTTGGAAGCTTGCCTTTTGAACACATTAAAATAGGTGGTGCCTCATAGGGGAATATTTTTTCAGTTTGGCTGTCTGGTTTTGATCCAAAATAGATTCAGCCATTTCTATCAGCCAGTCATTCCTATCACAGGAGTGTCACCTTTCAAGGTGAAGCAGAAACTGACCATAAAAAATGTTAAACTACTTTTCTGTTATTATTTTGACTTTTTATGATATTCTTTCTAGCCAGGATGTTTCTCTTTTTAGAATATTTTCCTTCAAAATGTTCATGATTTGTAAATGTCACTTGTAAAAGTAATAGACTCACTCACACATTTGCCACCAAAGGTTTTTTTTTGTTTGTTTGTTTGTTTTGGTTTTTTATTTCTTTGGTATTTTTTTATGAATGAGAGATCCAAGGCTTAGGCTCACCTGTGTTTCTAAGATAATTATCCCATAATTTAAAATTTTAAATATATTATACTTTTCTTTACCTGACCCTTTTATTCTATTGTTATGGTTGGGCTGATGCTAACATATTTATCATTCTCAAGCTCATTATGAGGGCTTTTAGGAACAATGTCAGTTCTATTTCACCCTTGCTGATTTCCACTTGCTGTGAATTTTCTCTCATTATCTGTTTTTTTAAAACCTATACTTCAAAGTATTTAATTTTTATCACCAAATGTTGTTACCAATTGAAAATTTAATTTTTAAACAATTTACTTTAAGAAAGTGAAAAAAGAATGACTTTAAAACCACAGCACACACACACTCAGAAACACTGAGTTTAGAATACATTTATGTCAATCAGGAATCACCATAAGAAGAGAACCTTTGACATAGTAGCATGTGCGTAGAAAAAATGTTTGGGTATAATTGTAGCATGGAGTTGAACTATTAATAATCTGCAGGCATCAATATTTAGTGTGTAATCAAAAGTTTAAAACACCCAATTTAATGAGGAAAGCTTTGGTTTCAGAGAGATCATCTCTTTCTTCTCCTTTACTCCCACAGCCAGCATGCATGGCTCAGGCTATTGTGGCTCAACTCCAGGGCATGTGCACTAGGATGCCTGTCTTGGGCACCCCATCTTGATTTTGTGTTATTTTCCTTCTCTCCAGGCTATCAAAGCAACTAGCAACCAGACTGGTTGAAAACGAGTTTTGCTATTTTTGCTTATATTAATAATAATATATATTATAATAATTATATATATTATATTAACAATAAGCCCACTTTTTAAAATATTTATACATATTTGGTTATACCTAGATTATTTGGTACTATCCAGTAATATCCAGTGAGGAAAGAGGGTGAAAATAAAGTTTCATCATGACCAGAGACTCCCACTTCAAACCTTCAGGAAACTTGCCAGAATAATACAATAAATATAAATATGCCCTTCATCTAGATCAGCATTTCTCAAACTTTTTTTCAATAATGCCCTTCTAAGGAGCCTTTTTATATATTTTTTCCTAATTGCCAACCCTCACCCAGTGAATTTTAATACCATATATATACTATCTATCTGTTTGTGTACTCTATGTATACTTATATTTTCTATTAATACATAAAAATAGTAAGTTTTTGGCCCCCCAAGAACAAATTTTCACCCCCTTGGAGGTGATATTGCCTCAGTTGAGAATTCGTGACCTAGATATATGAATTTTTAATGTTTTTCTGTAGTTATTTTTTTCTTTCTATTATTTTTATATATACACATATGTGTGTTTATGTGTGTATATGGACACATATATATGCACATACATACACATAATTTTACATGAACTAAATAACTGAATTTACTAAGCACATAATTTTATAATTGATATCTATAACTTTTAAATTTTTTTCAAGAAAAATTGACACTTCATAAAGAAGTTCCATTTTCATATTAAAATTTATGACCCTGAGGACAAGAGTACTCCAGTTAAAGACCCAACCTGTTGCATTGGACACAATTCTAAATACACTATCAAATTTTAAGCAAAGAACATTCGTGAATATGAATTAGTTGAAAATTGTACATCTATATAATTGAATGATCAGATCTAATGTACAGATATTATCATAAATGATTATTTTAGCTTTACAGTGGTTGGTCTGAGCACACTATTTTTGGCCAAAATTAATTAGCATAACCTGCATATAATCAGTGATTTGCCTCGGGTCTAAAAAGCTTGGATATTTTTCCTTGGTAGTTAAGGTGAGACAAATGGTCTTTCCAGATTTCAAATTTATCTGGGGGTTTGATGAATTCACTCTCCAGAGTCTTACCTTGGGTAGCCATGGTGAAAATCTCCTCATTGTTGGCTCTGTTACTGGCGCCCTAATCTCCCTAAAATTTATTCAAGCTTTTTTGAAGTGATAAGGAGTTTACGGTATTCAACTTAAGAAATTTAAGTGATTTCTTCTGAAATCCATTTTTAAAACAAATTTATTTTATATATTTAAATATGTGCATAAAATTTTTGTTTGAAGAAACATTTCCATGATAAAAATATATTTAAATTTGCTGCCATATGTTGAAAGCTAGCCTCTCTTTTCTAGTGACTGTGGATAGATTTAGGTTAAATTGTATGTTCCCAAAATAAAGGTTATATGTTTTATACATGAACAAAATTATGACAGAAAGTAAAAGATTACAGCCTCCCCACCCCAAATTCTAAAGCTCAAAAGCCCTCCTGTTAAAGTGACAGACATGAAAGTGGCCAACTCACCTGACTTCTAAGAGTAAAGTATGCAATTAAGGTAAGAGATACAACAGCTGGTAACAGGAAAATATTTTTCCTTTTATTTTTTGGTTGACACATAATAATTATACATATATATGGAACCTGGTGATATTTCAACATATGTATACAGTGTGTAATGGTCAGATCAGGGTCATTAGCATACCTATTACCTTGAACATTCAAAATCTTCTTTTCTAGCTTTTTGAAAAGATACACTAGATTATTGTTAACCATATTTACCCTACAGTATTGCAGAACAACAGAACTCATTTCTCCTATCTAGCACATTTCTCTTTATTTCTATAAGCTCAAATTTTTTAGCACTCACATATGAGTGAAAACATGCAGTATTTATCTTTCTGTGCCTGACATATTTACTTAACCTAATGTCCTCCAGGCTCATCCATGTTGCTGTTAATGACTAGATTTCATTCTTTTTATGGCTGAATAGTATTCCATTATGTATGTATACCACATTTTCTATATTCATTTATCTGTTAACAGACATTTAAGTTGATTCTATATCTTTGCTATTGTAAATAGTGTTGCAAAAACACATAGAGATGTGAGTATCCCTTCGATATACTGATTAACTTTCCTTTGGATAAATACCCAATAGTGACAGCTGGTGTTTCTGGTCAGCCTCCTTGCCCCATCTCTTTATCCTGTCTCCAGAAAAAATATTTTTTGAATAATAGTAAATTGAACATAAACTAACTGTTCACAGAAAAGGAAATGCAAATGGATTACAATATATTAAAATATGTGAGACCTCACACTTAACAACTTAAATATAAATTAAAACTACTATGAAATAATAGTTTTTCTCTATCATTCAGTATAATACCAAAAAGTTTGAGAACATAAAGTGGAGAACAACATAAAACACTATGTTGGCATGTGTCTGTGGTAACAGGCATTCTTATATCTTGCTAGGTAGTGATATAAAGTAGTACCCTCTTTGTGTAGGACAATTTGGCCAGAACAATCAAAAAAATTTAAAGCACAGCTATCCTTCAAGCTTAGAATTCACTATCAGAAAATTATCATACAGATATATTTGTACATGTCTATATAAAAACATACATATATATCCAAAAAAAGTTCCAGAATTTTTTAATGGCAAAAAGGCCATAATAAAAAGGTCATTAATAATGTGATGAATAAATTATAATCAAACAATATAATGCCATACTATTAGTTATTAAAAATAAAAGGCAGTTATATCTCAGGCTTGTGGGGGGGGGGAAATGGGCATTTGTTGAAACCTTAAAATCTGTACCCCCATAATATGCCAAAATAAAAAAAAAGGCAGTTATAAATGTATAATTGTGGATCTTTGATGCATAGTTTTTTTTTAAAGTGAAATGCAGAAAAATTTTTTTATCTCTACAAAATGAGTGAAATACAGTTAATCTTATATAAGATTATAGGGACACAGAATATATCCAGAAAGGCACAACAAGAAACAAGTAAAAAGGGTGATCTTTTAGGAGGAAAGCTAGAAGCCAAGTAAGTAGAAGAAATGTTTACTTTTTACTGTATAGTACTTCATACCTATTGAATTTTCCACCACGTGTGTGTAGTGTCTATTCAAAAATGGAGAAACAAATATAAGTATGTTTATAAATAAACCAGTAAACTACCCTCCAAAAAAGTAATCAAACTCAGGGACTAGCAAACTTTTCCCTGTAGGTCCAGATAGTAAATATTTTTTACTTTATGGGCCATAGATATCTGTTACAACTACCCAGTTCTTCCAAAGTGGCACAAAAACAGCCATAAAAACACATAAACAAAAGAATGTGACCGTTCCCATACAACTTTACAAAAGCAGGCATTAGGATGGATTTGGCCCATAGGCCATAGTTTGTTGAAACTCTGATCAAACTCATTGTGGTCATTGTTATGGATGAAATTTTTTCCTCCTGTACAAGTCTATAGCTTCTAGTTGGTGAAGTATGAGAGATAATCTTTGTTAAGATTTCACAAACATAAATAACCTCCAGCGACAAATTATGTATCAAGTCCAATAAGATTGTTATAAATCACAAAATTATATCTATTAGATATGGTTTGAATGAAGTGTTTTTTCAGGAAATCTGTAGATGTCATATATTTAAATGTTGAAGAAACTTAATAGAGAGCATTAGAAGAGAACAATAAACTCTTACATATTTTTACTGCAGCACAGATTATAATTTAAGCACCCCATTGAAAACTAATTGCACTAGACTAATAAAAATATTACATTTCTAAATAGTAAATATTGATGAGTAAAACCAGAAGAATTTATGAAATTGTAAAATATTTCCACTCCTACCACAAACCTAATGAAGTATATTGAACAGCTAATAAACATTTTGAGTAGATAATAGAAGATAATGGTTTGGCTTTAATAACTTGTAAGCTACAAGTACTTTAAGTGAGAAATTTTTCATAAGCACTAAACTCAATGTTCTGCTTATTAGTAGGTTTTGCTTAGTCATGATTTCAGTGATCTTTGTTTCCTTGTACACTAAAACCATTCTCAAGGATTTTTGTGCATCTCAATTGACAAGAGAAATGTTGTTTACTTTGATTTGCTTTTCTTGCAAGTTTTCACTGTGCATTTATATAAGTAACCAGCATCTAAGGCTATCTATAGGTCACATTAAAAAAACACTTAAAACTTAACAGATACTTAATAATGCTCATGGTGGAGAAAATGTCAAATGGTAAACAGAAGGTGTTGAAATTTTGATAGGAATTCAAGAAACTATATAGTATTTTATGGAATAATTTAGTAAATAGGTAAGGTTGTCCTCCAGAATTCTATATCAAAAGATATACCTGAAAAAATTGTTTGAACAGCAGTCAAGGAAAATGTTTAACAAGGTGGTGTTCAGGTAACTTTAAATAACTAAGATCATCATGTCAAATACCTTGATGGACAAAGTGATAGCGAGAAACTACCAAGGTTAAAGCAAGTTCAAAAGATGATTTCTAAAAAATTGTCTATCATTACAGTGGCCCCAAACACTTTCATCTGCAGAATCTTCACTTGGTCAATAAAAAATGACAGATAAGACCAGGAGCATAGAGACATGCCTTCTCACTCTGAATAAGACCTGCAGCAGAGTATTTGACTTTTAATCTCTTGTCCTGCAGTTGGTGGTAATGATCAAAGCATCTTTCTTTGACTGCACCATTTCAGCATCACAGTTCCATCTAATATAACCATAGTATTTCACCAGACGGCAGCTGAATCATTGAAGTTGTCAAAAAAATCTGGGATTCCGTACAGTAAAGAGTTTCCTAAATGCTTTTGGATTAAGTATCCTTGGAAGTAGGAAATGGTATCTCTTCAATTCTGAAAAGCACATCAGTTACTTATACATTTCTATGAGATTAATATCTGTCAAGTAACCTACCTTGGAGCTCCAGCAGGACTTCAAAGACCTCATATATATGATTTGAAAACATATCAAGTGGGATTTCTCTGAATGTCCTTCTGGTAATAAAGGGATGAAAACTCTCCCTCAGACTGAGAAGATCTCCTCCTCAGGCTGAATATAAAATTACAGGAAGTTTGCCTCTTCCCAAAAGTGAAAAACTCTTAATCAAACATCAGCATAAATATTAACAATGCATTATCTATAGTAACATGATACAGATAGAACACCAAACCTTAGAGAAAACTCTTAAAAATAGTTCCATTGATTTGACCACATAAATGTTAGAAATAATACATGTCAAAAAAAAGTACAAAGGCAAAAGACAAAATAGGGACATGGGAAATATATATATATATATATATATACACACACACACACACACATGCACACACACATGTGCTCACACATATGTAATATATACATCTATATAATATATATACATGTTTTTAAAAATTATCAATTTAAAAAGCTCTCGATACCAATAAAGTGTTATCAAATGGATAAAGGCCATAAACAAGCATTTACACAAAAAGAAATACAAACATTTTTAAATGGAAATTTAAAAAACAATAAGTGTGACTGACTCTTTAACTATCTATTGGCAAAGATTAAAGATGATGGGAAAAGTCCAATATTGGTACTGGGCTGGAAAAATATATAGACTCTTTAAGATATAAATTATTATATTGTCAATTTCTTAGTGAAAAATCTATTAACATGTAGATATCAGCCTACATGAAGAATTTATGAAGAAGATTCCAATGGCAATCACAGCAACAACAAAAATAAATAAATAGAACTTGATTAAATTAAAACATGTCTGTACAGTCAAGGAAATAATTAACAAAGCAAATAGAGAATCTACAAAATGGGAAAAGATATTCACAAGCTATATATCCATTAATGGACTAATAACCATAAGCTACAAAGAACTCAAGCAAATCATCATGGAAAAATCAAAAAAATCCATTAAAAAGTGGATAAAAGGTTTCAACAGAAGCTTCTCAAAAGAAGATAGTCAAATGGCAAATTAGCATATGAAATAATGCCTGATGTCACTAATCATCAGGGAAATGCAAATCAAAACCGTGATATCACCTTACCTCAGTCAGAATGGCTTTTATTAAAAAGTCCAAAACAATAGATGCTAGTGTGGATGCAGAGAGAAAGGATTGTTTATACACTGTTGATGGGAATGAAAATCAGTATAACCTATCTGGAAAATGGTATAGAGATTCTTCAAAGAACTCAAAGTAGACCTACCATTTGATCCTATAATCCCACTACTTGTATTTACCCAAAGGGAAAGAAGTCATTTTAACACAAAGACACCTGCACGTGAATGCTTATTGCAGCACAATTTACAATTGCAAAGATGTGGCATCAACACAAGTGCCCATCAATACATGAATGGATTAACAAAATGTGGTATGTTTATATCACAGAGTACTACTCAGCCATAAAAAGGATGTAACAATTTGCATGGTACCAGACACCATTTTTCCAAGCGAAGTATCTAAAGAATGGAAAAACAAATGCCACATGTACTCACTATTAAATTGAAACTAACCGATAAGCACAGGTGCATAGAGGGAAGTTAACTCGATGGAAATCAATCAGGGGGGAGGGAGAGGAGGGGATAATGAACAGGTATAATGAACACTATCTGAGTGACAGTCACATTTATAAACCTGACTCAAGCATAACAAAAGTACACCTGTAATACTTTGAAATTAAAAGAAAAAAGGCTCTACACAAACCTTAACTTTGCACAAAGGACATTGAAACTTTACACAAAAAAATACTTCTGCAAGGACATCTGCCCTGCAATTGCTTGTCCAACCTTGAATTGGTATCATCCTTGGAATTGATCTTTGTAGCCAAGGATAATTATTTCAAAACAATTATGTAATCCTCTTCATTTTTTCCTTTAAAGACCTTTCTCTTCCTTTGCCTCCCTGAATATGCACATAGTTTACTATGGTGTAAGCATTCCCTTTGCAATGCTTCATTCCTGAATAAACAACTTTTCTTTCAGAAAGCTTCTTTCTGTTATTTAGGTTTACAGGAGGTTATGCTAAGTGAAATAAACCAGGCACACAAAGACAAATACTGTATAATGTTACTTATATATAGAATCTACGAAAGTCAAATTCATAAAAGCAGAGAGTATAATGGTGGTTGCCAGGGCCCGGAGGCTTGGAAAAGTGGACAAATGTTGTCAAGAGGGTACCACATTTCAGTTACACAGAATGAATAAATTCTGGAGATCTAATGTACAGTGTTACATAATAATACTATATTGTATGTCTGAAATTTACCAAGAGAGTAAATCTTATATGTTCTTATAACAACAGAAAAAGAAGGCAACTATGTGAGATGATGGATATGTTAATTAGTTTGATTGCAGGAATCATTTCACAATGTATATATACATCAAAATGTCACATTCTACACAATAAATATATACAGTTTTTATTTGTCAATATATCTCAATGGAGCTGAATAAAGTAATATAAAGTAATTTTAAAAATTAAAACTTTAAAGCAAAAATTAAATCAATTTCTATGTCATATTCCTCTGCATTATTTGATTATTTTTAATGGGTACATATTACTTTTGCAAACAATATTCTTATGTTGAAAATAATGCCAATCAAAATAATGAGATAGCATTTTTCGTCTATTGAATTTGTGTTTAAAGTATGTAATAATCAGCATTAGTGGTTTAGAAAATTAGGAACACTCATACATTATTTTGGCATTTGGTTTGATTATGGGTAATTTTAATTTAATATTTTTTTATTTTTCTACTGTGAACATATATAGTAGCTTAATTTTTTTAAATAAAGCCAGAGGAGATAATACCAACTTAGAGCAAAAATCAACAAAAGAAATGGATTGAAGTTCAAAATTAAGCACTCTGCTCGCTTTTCTTTTCTTTTCTTTTTTATTTTTTGCATAAAATGTTGTTTTATTCTTTGATTTAGTCAGAAACTCGGGGTAACTCAGGCCTTTGTGGCACTCCTGATCCTGTTGCTGTTCCACAGTGTCAGAGCAAGACCATCTTTGGCGAATTGGAAAATTTTCTATTATTCAGTTTATCTACACCTTTAACACTGAACCTGTGCCTTCCCAGGATGTCCTGGTCCCTCCCCAGAGTTAAATATGAAGATGATCACCTAAATGCTATCTCCTAATGTCATTGCCTGGCACCCTAGGGTACCTTTGTCAGTTTGTGCTAGTGTCTTGGCTCCACTATCACTTTCAATCTGAAAAAATTTGAACTTCCAACACAGTGATTCTCAAACTTTACTACTCATGGAATCATCAGGAAGATTTGTTAAATCTTAGACTACTGGGCCTAACTACGGAATTTCTGATTTAGTAAGTCTGGATTGGGACCCACAAATTCATCTCTAACAAGTTTCCAAGTGCAGCTGATGTTGATGCTGCAGGTACATACTTTGAAGGCACTGGTTCAAGGTTATGTTAAAGACCTGGTTCTTTCCCACACTGAGAGTTTTCTTTCCCATTTGACTTATCTGGCACATAAACATGGTCAATAAGTGGTGGTTCATGGTCAATAAGTGGTGGTTCTTATCAGTTGCTGCTGTAGTTTTAGGTGATTTCACCTGTCACTGTGATGAATAATAGCCAGTGGTCTACATACTTGCTACTCCACTGTGTTCCCTGGTTTAGGAATGTTGACACCATCTAGGAGTGCCTTAGATATTCAGGATTCTGGCCCCACTTCACACTACTGAATCAGAAACTGCATTTTAACAAGATTTCAGGTTATATGGATGCACATTAAAGTTCCAACAGCACAGAGTACATTTCACAACTCCCTTTCCATCTCAGAACTGAGCACTAGCTGGATTCAAGAATTCCTTTCCTGAGTACCCAATAGCACTTCTAATATAGTGGGGCTTTTTTGTTTCATTTGGTATTAATTTTGGTTTTAATTTATGCTAGGATCTAGAGCAAGAGTCAGCAAAATCTTTATGTAAAAGGCCAATGTGTAAATATTTCAGGATGCATGGATCCTATAGTATCAAACTACTCAACTCAGCAGCTACAGCAGCAAGAATAAAGCAGCCATTTACAATATGTATACGATGGGGATTGCTTTATTCCAACAAAACTTTATTTGCAAAAACAGGCAGCAGGTCAGTTTAGCCAACAACCCCAGTCTAGAGACTATACCTTTGTTATGTTGTGTGTACTGAAAAATTCTGAAATTAGTGGTTTACATACCAGCTGAGGATTAAAAGATGATGGAATCCAGACTGTTGACTTCCTGGGTAACAGCCTGATATAAGGTTTACAACTCTAGCTGAGCCTTAGAATCAAATCATTCTGGCTCTTTAAAAATACTAATACTAGGTCCTACCCCAGAGTCATTAAATCAGATTCTCATGAAGATGAGACTAAAGTATTTCTGTTTTAAAATGTCCCTAATGATTTTAGTGTGCAGCCATAACCATCCTATTTTGCCTAGAACTTTAGGGGTCCCAGAGATACAGGAACTAAAACCAGAACAGTTCAAGACAAACTTGGCTGATTCATCACCCTAGGAGTTGAAAAGCACTGCTGTGTAGAAATAAAGCACAAAATTACAACACATGTAAAGCTGCACTTCTTCTCATGGCCTCGAGAAATTTCTAAATGTTATAAGCCTTTGTTTCCTCACCCTTAAGGTAAGATAAAGCTATCTAATATGCAAGGAAGGATGAAATGCCTTGCACAGAACTTCACATGTAGTAGATGCAGAACATAAACTCTTTCACTGCCCCTTCTCTGACAGATTTTCTTGTAAATACAACCAGAAGTCTTTGGGGGCAATTTTAAGCTTAATTTGAATATAATACAGTTTAAAAAAAATAATTAAACCTCCGGTGAAGGCTTGAACATTATTGTTTAAAACAAAGAATGTATAAACTCACATGAACAATGAGAACAGAAGTGCAGACAATAGCTGACAAACATTTTCAACAGATGGAAAAATAGTAACTGATTTAGTGGAATAGAAAAAGCTACAACCTGAAGTATCTGCAGGAGATATCTCCAAGAAGCAAGCTAATTTGCTCCTGAGATAGTAGTGACATCACACCAGGTACTACAGAGGAGTAGAATGAACCCAGAAGCTAAAACAAAAGACTTGCTGACAACTGTATGTGGAGCAGAGAGTCCTCCAGTGTCCCTCACCATCCTATCAGGCAGATGACATCCTCCCCCCAGACTGACTTGCATACCCCACCCCACCTCAGATAGCAGCCAGCAACTTTATTCTTAGGACAAGTAAAAAGGAAGAGGTTTGTAACTCAGGAACACCATGTATAGTAAAGAGCAAGATGAAATATGAGCTTGAATAGAAGTCTGTATGCAAATGACAAGAACTCCTGAAACTTTTTCCTGTTTCACAAAATTCTTATCATGAGGCTATTTCTCCCAGAAAGAGGATTGAAAACTGTCTCTCTGGAAAACGAAATGGTCTTAGAGAAAATATATAAATTTGTCTTTCCCCGTGGACAATTAGGAACCCCTCAGTAAAGTAAATTGGTTGGTTCCCTGAAGCGAAGACATGCTCCTCAAACAATCAGTAACATTCCTCTCTGTAGTGCCTCAGTCTGCAATATGAATGGAGAGCTGAGCAAGGATCACTGATAACTGAAGCAAGATATCGAAATGAAACAATCAGAAAAAATACACCCAAACACTAAGATAATAAAAGTTCTCAAAATAATAAAATATGTTGAAATAGAAAAACAAGAAAATGATGTTAAAAAAGAAAAATGAGAAAACAACATTTAAAAGAAAAGAAAAAAATCAGAAAAATCTCTTAAAAATTAAAATCATGACAGCAAAATATCATCCACAACAAGTAGGAATATAAAGTTTAGGAAATTGCTTGGAAATTAAAACAAAATAATCCACACATATACAAGAGGAAAATGTGAAGTCATGGAGAGTCAATATTAAGCCACAGACAGTCAGTTAAGGAAGCCAACATTGAATTAATACTTTAGAAATAAAAACCAGAAATAAGAGATATTAGAAGAATAAAAATATTGAAGAAATATAAAATCTCCCAGAGCTGAAATTTTCTAGTTTGTATATGGAATTGGCCAGGAAATTCCCCCACAGGAAGAGGAACACCAAGACTCATCCCTTTGAAATTTCTAGTCATTCCCCAGAGATAAAGAGATAATCCTAAAAGCTTCTAGAGTTAAATTAAACAAGAATCAAATGTAATCAGATTTCTTAACAGGCAACACTGAGTGCTAGAAGACCATGTTTAAACCCAGCAAAAAGGCAAAATAATGGTGTTTTCAAAAGCTGAATGAATTCATTACTATCAAACCCACATTGCAAAAATCATTAAAGTATCCTCAGTCAGAGGGAAACGATACTAGATGGAAATCTGGATATATGAAAAGAACGGAAAATACAGGAAATGTTAACCACATGAATATATAAGACTTAATCTTATTACTTAAATTTCTTTTAAAGATAATCAAATGTGTAAAAAACAAACAAAAGAAAGAATAGCAATATATTGTGGGGTTTGTATATAAGAGTAAAATACATGACAACAATAACACAAAGGCCGGAAAGAAAGAAGTGGTCTTATATTATTGTAAGTTTCTTGTACTACACATTAAAGTGGTATATTATCACTTGACAGTATACAGTTATGTGCAATACTATAACCGTACTGCAAGCATTAAAATAACAAAAAAGGAGTTATAACTAATAAGCCAATAAAGGGGATAAAATAGAACCCAAAAATAATCAAAAAGAAGTAATAAAAAAAGGCAAAAGGGAACAAAGAACAGATGAAAGAGCAGAAAAGAAATAGTTAAATTGATAACTTTAAATCTAACATATCAATAATTATATTAATAGTATAAATATCACCAATTAAAAGAGAAGATTATCACAATGGTTGAAAAAGGCAAGACCTAATATATACCATCTATAGAAAATGCCCTTTAAAATCAATAAAATTGATAAATCTCTAGCCAGACTGATCAGGAAAAAAGAGAAAAGACACAAATTGCCAATATTAGAGATAAGAGGGGTGACATCACTATAAATTGCACAGATATTATAAGGATAACAATGTAATATTATTAATAACTTTATGTCAGTAAATTTAAAAACATAGATGAAATGAAAAAATTCTATGAATGACACAAACTACCAAAAATCACTCAAGAAGAACTAGGTAATGTCAGTAGCTTCAAATCTATTAAGAAAATTTAATTGTAGTTAAAAATTTTCCACAAAGACAGCTTCTTGTCTAGATGGCTTTGCTGGTAAAACAATAAACTTGAAGGCATATTTAAGGAATATCAAAGAAGAAATGTATCAATTCTGCACAAATTGGAGCACTCATGGTACACACCCCATTGTTTACCTACATTAAAACTGACTGTAATTTTATTTACGTATTGACTGTGAAACATAGCTTTGACAAAGTCCTGGAAAGCTTTGGCAGAAATCCAAATCAGTGATTAATCTTTTTCTACTGTATTAAAATTAAATAAAATTGTTTTCAATGGTTAAATAAATGTGTTAGCCTGACAATCTCCCTCTTGAAATAAAGGAAAAGGAGGTGAGTGGGGAAAGGAGGCAAATGAGAAAAAGAAAGAAAACTAGAAGAATAAAAGGAATGCCATTTGCTTCCCTTTTTGTACTGAGCTTCATCAAAATAAAAAGGATGTGAAGTAAAACAAGAGGTCATATCCCTCTTGTTGCCTAACCACTATCTTGGATTGTCACCCGAAACTGTCACTGTCTGAAAAAGGAGATCCCCAACTACCAACAGAGATGAGTCCTTAAACAGATGAGCCTCTGCTAGGGACCAACCAACTGTTTGCAGTCTTTGAAATGGCTTCAACTCCAATCATAATTTTAAGCTGGGAAATAATTACTAAAAAATTAAAAGTTAAAAGTACTAATTACAGCTAGTGTTAATTGAGTATCACTTACTTATTTCTTCCACAGGAGTGTATTAGATGCTTGTTATGTACTAGGCTTTGTTCTAAGGGCTAGATGAAAAGACCCTGCTGAAGTGGAGTTTTACATAACAATGGAAGAGTTCCAGCAATAAAAAACAAATCTATAAAAATATGCCAAGCGCCATGAATCCTAAAGCAGTTCCAGTGGAGTTGGGGTGGAGTTGTTTGGTTGCATATAGGATAATCAAGGGAGGCCTTTCTAACAAAGGGACATTGAACAGCAACTCACTCGATGCTGACCAGTCCCTGCCCAGGCACGCTTACTTACATGATAAAACTATCAGATGACTAACACTAGTCCTAAAAGCCCTATAAGCACCCTTCCCTAAGTTCCCCTTCTGAGAGATTGCTGATTCTCTGTCCAGGCGGGGCTCTCCCTTGCTCATCAAGTTCAATAAACTAGCTTTGTGTGACTTGCAAGTTTCCTTGGCAGTGTCTGTACAGGAGTTCTCACAATTGACAGCTTTTAACATACAACAGTATGAAATGCAAAAAAACTTAATGAGAGTACCTAAAAATCAGTGCAGAAGAAAAGAAAATAAAAGGCCTAAGAAGTGAGTCCTGGGCAGTCCAACATTTAGAAGTTCATCCCAAAGAGGAGAAGGAACTGACAAGGGAGACAGAAAAGGATTGGTCAGGGATGTTGAAGGAGAAACAAGAGAGAGTATGCCCCAGAAGCTAAGGAGTTCTTAAATCATTTTCCTTAAATAGGGATAGGCTGTGAAAATGTAACAAGAATAGATTTGAATACAAATGGATTGGCTGAATTGAGAGTAGACAAATTGTACTCAGAAGTCAATAAGTGGTTCAAAATAAGTTAAAGGTGAACAGGATGAGCCAAATAAACTTGACCCATAGTCCTCAGAACAGAGAAATGGTCTGAAGGAATTTATCCACATAGTTAATTCTAAATAAAGTGACAAAATGTCACAGCATATTGAAATAGCTCCTGAATCAAAAGATGTTTGAGGCTGTGGTTCTCAATTCTCTCTTCCTACTCTCTTGATTAACTATTTTCTCAGCTTCTACACATTCCTCTTATTCTTCTTCAGCCTTGCTCATTTTTCTCTTTAATCAATCTTCCTTCTGCTCAGTATGATCTATTTTCATTCACTTTATGAAGCTGTCAATGACAGAATCAAATTTAAAATAGGCAAGCACAAAGCAAATGGAAAAATGTAAAACCAAAAGGAAACTCATAAAAGACTCAAACCAGAAAGATCTCTTCGTGCATACAGAGGATTTGTCCAGCACAAATCTTTTTGCCACATATGAATAATAGAGATGAAAATCATGTAATGTTAGAATTGGAAATGACTTTGGAGACCACCTAGTTCAAAGACACAGGAGCCATTTTAGAAGTGAAGACAATGACTTGCGGAAAAATTAACCAATTTACTGAAAGTCATTGAGCCAAGTAGTAGCAGATCTGGAATAATCCTCCCTGTCTAATGCTTTTTTTCTGTAAAATAGAATATTTCATAAATATTAACTTCAAATAAAATAGACAATAGCATGCTATTTCCCCAGTCCTTGCAAATAAGATTAACTTTCTTATATAAACACAGAATGCATGTTAAATTATTTCAGTCTGCATAATGTTTTGCAGTGAATATTTTCATCATAGTCTAGGGCTCCATTACTTTCCATTCCATTTCCATTCCTGCCCATTCCTAGGGCAGGAAGCATCTCATGCCTATTTTGGTATTTCCAGAATGTGAAAAGGATGTTGAATGAACACATATAATTATTTGAAAATTCAAGCAAAAAATTCAAGAAATAAAAATACCAAATTAGTGTTCACTTATTAGTAAGCTGTTTGAATTCAGTGGATTATAACTCTGAATTTATTTTTTAGTCAAAGGCAAAGAGTTTTTTTCCCATGCCTGAAAAACATGACTCCAGGTTAAAATTACATCCAAATCATAACAAATGTTATCTTAAATGTTGTTGGAATGTGTATATTTTTAAATAGACCTTTTATAATGGAATGAGAAGATATCTTCTTGCCATGTACTAACTTGGTAACATATCTTTAATATTTTCCCTTTTCTAAGTATCATTTCTTGTCTTGTCTCTGGGTATATGAATTTTTTCTGGATCTTCAAATCTTGGGAATCTTCATTAAAAGATTTCTATTATTTTACCTTTTATCAAATCTAGTTACCTTTCTATTTGACCTTTATAAGGCCATAAAAGGAGAAATTTCAGGCCTCATTTAAACATGAGGCTAGTTAATATACTTATAAGATATCCTTTGTACACTAGATTGTTCTTAAAAGGATGTAAGGCAACTTTAAAAATATCATGAAATTATACAAATACTTTTGAAATACATAGTAAACATAATGACACAAACAAACAACTTAAAGTAGACCCAAGAATAAAGTTAGTACAAAAAGTACATGTAGTGAACTTATGTGGGCACACATGTGACTCTGAGATTAAGAATTAGATATGAATAGTCACATAGTTCACAGTGACCATTCAAAGAAAAACCACACAGCAGTTCAATATATGCATCCCTACTATCAAGATCAGAGAAAAATTCCTTTCATAAGTTATACTGAAGAGATTCTATATAATATATGAGCAGTGTCCTTAACATTCTTATAGTAAATAAAACCAGAAACTTCATAAAGTTGCTTCTTTTGATATTCTTTAACTACAAATTAAATATTAGGTAGGCACAAAGTAGAAGATAAAGATGGGGACAAATAAGTCACTTGAATTCTTCCCTTTCTCAAATCTCATACATGAACAGTTGCAAAACCTTACAAATTCCACTTTCATAATTTCTCTAAGTGCTGCTCTCCTAGTTTCATCCTCATTTCTCACCTGATTTATTCTGTAGCTTCCTAATTGTTCTTTCTACCCTTAATTCTCACCTTCCCAATCCATCCATATAGCTCCCAGGTAGATCTTTCTGAAGCATTGTTCTGGTTATATCACTCTTTTTCTCAAAAAACCATTTTATATAGGACCAAAAAAGTTAAGTTTATTAGCTTGTTTATATAAGATACTTCATGGCCTATCTCTAACTCAGTGGTTGAGGCCTCAAGCACCAACAGAGGTAATGGAGGGTACATAAATAAGTGATTTGGGGTAGAAAAAAACAATGGTAACCAAAAGCACCATCTGAAGAGGGTAGCAGCTACTCAACTGCAGCTGATTGTTGCCATGGACCAATGTGGGCCTGACATATCAAGAGAAGCCAGAAATCTGTATTTTTATATAAAATACCTTGATTTTTAAATGTTAACTAATTCAAAAGAAAAGCTGATATTTTTCAAGCCAATGAAATATGTCTTCAGATGGGATGTGGCCTAAGGAGCACCAGTAGGGATGTGTGTCCTTTCACTCTGACCTTTCATACTTGCAGTTGATACATCCTCTGCCTCTCCCTCTTCCATACCTTCTCTACACTATTCTTTCTAAATACCCAGATTTGTACATAATCTTCAAGGCTTGATTCAAATACCAATTCTACTAAGCTTTTCCTGAACCAGTTGAATGTTAACTATTTGTCCTCTAAAGTTCTATAATATTTCAACTCTACTCTTTTTATGGCAATAAACATTCTACTACATTCTATTATTATTTACATGTATAATTTTTCTCTCCAATTAAATAGCCATGAGTGCACAGGCCATGTTAGATTGAACTCTAAATACTCCATAGTAAACTACACAGTTTTTCACACAATGAATGACTGAAACAGGATCCACACCTTTCACCTCTCACAAAAATCAACTCACGCGGGGTAACAGACTTAAACCTAAGGTGTAAAACTATTAGAATTCTAGAGGAAAACATTGAATATACTCTTCTAGACATTGGCCTAGGCAAAGAATTTATGAAGAAGACCCCAAAGGCAATCACAGCAGCACCGAAAATAAATAAATGGTACCTGATCAAATTAAAAAGCTTCTGCACAGCCAAAGAAACTGTCACAAGAGCAAACAGACAATTTACAGAATGGGAGAAAATTTTCACAAGCTACACATCCAATAAAGGGCTGATATCTAGAATCTATTTAAAACTCAGGAATATCAGCAAGGAAAAATCAAACAACCTTATCAAAAAGTGGTCAAAGGACATAAACAGAAACTTTCCAAAAGAAGACAGAATAATGGCCAACAAACATAAGAAAAAATGCTCGACATCTCTAATCATCAGGAAAATACAAATCAAAACCACAATGGAATATCACTTATCTCCAGTGAGAATGGCCTTTATTAACAAATACCAAAACAATAAATGTTAGCATGGATGTGGAGAGATAGGAATGCTCCTACATTGCAGGTGGGACTGCAAACTAGTTCAACCTGTGTGGAAAGCAATATGGAGATAACTTAAAGCAATAGAAGTGGATCTACCATTTGATCCAGCATTCCCATTACTGGGCATCTACCCAAAAGAACAAAAGACACTATAAAAAAGACACCTGCACTCGAATGTTTATAGCAGCACAATTCACAATTGCAAAGATGTGGAAACAACCCAAGTGCCCATGAATACATGAGTGAATTAATAAAATGTGGTATATGTATACCATGGAGTACTATTCAGCTATAAGAAACAAGGGTGATATAGCACCTCTTGTATTTTCCTTTATAGAGCTGGAACCCATTCTACTAAGTGAAGTATCCCAAGAATGGAAAAATAAACATCACATGTACTCACCAACAAATTGCTTTCACTGATCAACACCTATGTGGACATATAAGAATAACATTTATCAGGTATCGGGCAGATGGGAGGGGGGAGGAGGGGATGTGCACCGTCTGGGGGATGGGCACGCTTGAAGCTCTGACCCAAGGGGACAGGGGGGCAAGGGCAATATATATAACCTTAACATTTGTACCCTCATAATATTCTGAAATAAAATAAATAAAAAGAATTAAGTACTGCAAAATTTTTATGGCAAAATTAAAATGTTGAGCTATGCCCATTACGATCTAGAATTTTGTTTTCAATACTTAGAAGTCATGTGTTAGATAGATGGTTTTCTTTTCCCCTTCACAGTTTGTATACATATTTCAGATAAGGAACTCTCTAGCATAGCATCAATTTCCTTAGCACTGAGTTCTTTATTTTCCCATGAAATGAAGGTTTGCACTCCTCAAGCACATCTTTAAAATATCTTGACTCTGCATGTAATGTTTATATTGTTTTATAAACCAATTTTTAGGCCTGTGATATATCTGTACCATTTGTCTGCAAATACAATATCTTCAAATTGATGTAAGTTGACCTGAATATTTTCACAAACTGAGCAGTAACACCATTTCAAATTTATCCAGTAGCTATTTTAAAGTCCTGAATATTTTGCGAAATTAGGTTAGTTTATATTGAAATATACTTTTCTAAATATTTATATGTTTAAATTTAGATTTTAAGAAAACAGATTTCTAAAAGCCATGTCTGTAACCTGGCCTCCCAGTAGCCCCACACAATGGTGATGTCAGTCTTCACATTCACATATCAACTGTCCATGTCACACACCCTATCTCTTGGGAGAGTCAAAATATACTACCAATCGCAAGGGAACTTACTTGATCATAATTCAAACTTTGGAAACAAAGGCATAAAAATTGTTTTAAAAACCCAGCCTCTAGAATGATCCACACATTAGACTCTCCTATCCCTCCAGCTAAAGAGTAGGAAGGGCAGAGTTCCCTGAATGTGATATAAGAAAGCAGGGATTTGAGCACAGATGAAATATCATAGGACTTAAGAAGACTTTGGTTGATATTTAAATTGGGGTAGCTGAAGTTCAAACTGGCATTTTCACAATTTAAGCTGCATATTTAAGGAGAATAAGAAAGAAAAAGCCAAGTGCTGAAAACTGAAATCCTCTCATGAACAGTCATTCTATTTGAAAAATTAGAGACTTGTCAAAGAACAGCCATAACATTTACAAAAATGTAGGGACAGAGCAAATTAAATGACAAAACCCATGAGAAGTTTTTTTGGTCCTTTTTACTAAGTGGAATAGACATACAAATGTGCTGTCATGTACTTTTCAAGTGTAAGACCTGCTTGAAGAGCTTTAACTCTAAATCCACATTTCTGTGTGAAAAAGTTAATGGGAACTCTGATATAACAGGCTTGTACAGTCTTTAGAAAGAGATAACAATAGCATTTATAATCTGTTGATAATTTTATATTTCCAACCCTTTATGCCTGCGTTTACTCTCTCTGTAGAACTCTTAAGTGCCTGGCAGCCTAACTATCTTACAGGTAGTCAGCTGCCAGATCACAAGATAATGGGAAGATATTACAAGTAAAAGTTCAAGAAATACATACACACATACATATATTTTTATAAATATGTTTAAACCAGATAAACACAAATTCGTTTTAAAGATGACTTTTAACCACTAACACTGATAGAATTTTAATTGTCTTCATCTCCAACCTCTGTCTAATAAATGAAATTGAAACATTAGAGGTTAAAATGATGTTGGTGTCAACAATAAAGTAATCAAGTGGTGAATAAAAACAACTTTGTGATGAGTTTCTCCTGTGAAGTAATAAAAAGCCTGTGCAACGGGAGGCTAAAGCCTTGAAAGGAAAATGTCAAGTTGAGAAATGCTTTGACATAAAGAAAATGCACAAATAAAAGGAAAGAATACTTGGGGAGAGGAAACAATTGAAAGAAAAAATTTTATGTGTAATATAGAAGCTTTTGTACACATTTAAGGCATAACAGGGCTGGTAAAGGTTTCAGAAAATGATGAAACATTTTATAGAGAAAAAAATAAAACCTCACTGAAAAGTCATCATTGAGAATGCCAGATTCAAACTAGCGTCAAACTTTTATGTTACATGAAATTTTGTATTAAATTTTCGATCTATGGTGTGCTAGGCAGAATAGTGCCCCGCCCCAAGATGGCCATGTTCTATTAATAATTCCTAGAACCAGTGAATATGTTACTTTACATGACAAAAGGAATTTTGCAGCTGTGATTAAATTAAGGGTCTTGATATAGAAGGATTATTCTGGATTATCTGAGTGGGCTCAGTCTAATCACATGGGTATTTAAAAGCAGAGAAATTTTAACAGCTGAGGTCAAAGGAGATGTGACCACAGAAGAATGAGCTAATATAACATTCTTGGGTTTTTTTTCTATTACAAAATATTAAGAGACTACAAATATTTTTGTTAAATGGATAGCTTTTATAATGCTTAAGTCAGGGCTACTAGTGTGCCCATGACTGGAATAGTGTTCATAGCACCTGTTAGGTAGGTTTTCATCCCTCCCCGCCTTGATAATTTCCGATAACTTTTACTTCTCTGTGTGCCCATGGTAGCAATGTTGATTCTGAAAATGGAGGAAGGAGACCAGGAGCCATAGAATTTGGGTGGCCTCTAGAAGCTCGAAAGGCAAGGAAACTGGTTACCCCAGAACTGCCAGGAAGGACCCCAGTCCTGCAAACATCTTGGTCTTACTCCATTAAAACCAACATCAGAGTTCTATAGAACTATAAAAAAATAAATTTGTGTTCTTTTAAGTCACTACATTTGTGGTACTGTGTTATAGCAGAAATAGAACATTAACACACACTGTAAATTCCAAAACATGTATTTTTAAATCATAGTATTTTCAATATTTACATTAAAAAATAAGCAAAAAGAATTTTTAAATTGCTGCCTCAATTATATAGTAGTGTGACATGTAATATTGCATATGAAATATGGGATAACAAAATACACTTTGGAAATATCTAAAGAAACTTAAACATCTTTGGAAAAGCAGCCTGGCTGCCTCTCTCCTTTCTGATGAACAGTCGGAAAAAATGCTTTACTATGAAAAACCTGCTTGAATTTGATCTTGATTTAGATATTAAATACGATAATGTCAGCCCTTACATAGAGCTTCCATGGTGTCCCATTTAATTTTTAATTAAATGCAAACCACATACCCTAGTCCACGAGATCCTGTATGATCTGATCCCTATGACCACATTTTCTATTCCTCTTCCCCTTCTCACTAAGCCCTGGCTACACTGGAATTTGTCTTATGTTAAAACATGAAAATTTTATTTCCACTCTACTCTGGGGACTTTGCACAGTTGTTTTCCTATCCAGAATGTGTGGAAAAGCATTACATGGGTATCAGGACTAGAGACTCAGCACTCAGAGAAACAAGTGTGGCAGTAATACAGAGGTCCAGAAAGAAACCTGCATCATCATCAGAACTGCTAAAATGCAATCGAAAGTACACAGATCCCAGAACTCCAACCCAACCTGCTGGATTAACTCTGTACATGTCCTAGAGTTATATTTTTAAATATGCCCAGGGAACATAGACAATAAACACCATCACCCTCTTGAGATAGGAGCAATATGGGGTACATTAAGTCAGGCTCAGAAAAGGCAATTGCACTATAGGATGATGTTATACCATTCTTTATACCTAACTCCCAGGGTTACATAAGTAATATTAATTCTTATATGTAATGACATATTTGAGAAACCTTATAGTATAGCATAGCAGTTAGGAGCACAGACTCTGAAACAAGATACCCGGGTTCATAATCCCAGCTCTGCAACTTATTAGCTGATACAGTTGGACAAGTCATTTAATCCCACTGAGACTCACCACCCTCATTGGTAAACTGACAAGGGGCAAAGCTACCATACAGAGCTGTGAGGATTATAGTATTAATACACATAATATACTAAGATCAGCACTTGGCCAATAGTAAATGTTCACTAAATGTTGGCCATGATTTATAATAGACATAATTCTGGTCAGTCGTCCATTCTTTTATTGAGTATTGCTATGATTTGAATGTGTCTTTCAAAGTTCATGTGTTGTACATTTAATCCCCAATATAATAGTATCCAGATATGGGGCCTCGTAAGAGGAGATTAGGTCATGAGGGCTCTGCCCCCAGGAATGGGTTAATGTTGCTATCTTGAGAGTGGGTTTGTTATTGTTAGAGTGGGTTTATCGTAAATGTGAGTTCAGCCTCCTCTTGCTGTCTCACTCTTGCCCTCACTTGCCTTTCTACATTTTGCCATGGATGATGAAGCATGAAGTCCCTTACCAGATAATGGCACCATGCTCTTGGACTACCCAGCTCCCAGAGCTGTGAGCCAAACAAATTTCAGTTCATTATAAATTACCCAGTCTGTGGAGTTTTGTAACAGCAACATAAAACAGACTAAGACAGGCATGATCCACTTTATATGCAGTTTTTGCCAGCATTTGCTCCCTAGATATCTAAACATACCTATTTTTCACCTTTCAAAGCTGCTCCATGAAATAAAATAAAAATTTCTAGGTTATTTCCATTGACTTACAAACTGTTTGATCAATGACTGGTATTAAGCATGCAGACCATAAAATCTTTACAATTGTTTAAAATGGTAACTGTTTCTCTGCTGATGTGTACTGGATTATCTAAAGCTGCAGGAAAATGGGGATATAAAATATCAATAAAAACTTCCTTTTTTTATTCTCCTAGGCTCTTTGTTGATTTCTCCCTTCCACTCATGGATAAACTAAAAGTGCATAGATCACTGCAGAAACTGCTGTCTATAAGAAGAAAAAACAATAATACCTATTCCAAAATAACTAAATTGAAATAGGATTTTACTATTCAGTGTTAGACCCCAAATTTATCAATGAATCAGTACTAATCATTTAGCTTTTGCCAATCTTTAAAGATTTGAAGATAAATGAATATTTGAGCCTGGAGTCTAGAGAAGGAAGGTGTTCATCTTCATCAAATAGATGGTGGAATTCAACCAGTCTAGTCACGGAATTAGGGAGACCTGAAGACCAAGGGCTTGGAAATTCCAGTGGTCTCTTTGTTCCTATGGGATACAGCTAATGAATAGATGTGCCCTTTGATGCTGGGCACTAAGATAGGAGAACCATAGAGAAATGACAGAGGACACAACTAAACAGAAAGAGCTAAGGAAAGAAAATGCCTGTGCATTGTCGGGGTCTTATCTCTCTTTCTCCATTCCAGGGGTGAAAAGGCCCGTGTGTGTGTGTGTGTGTGTGTGTGTGTGTGTGTGTGTGTGTGTGTATGGACAGAGCATGACTAATGGAGGTACTCAACCCCACAAGAAGGTAAAATACTCAGAAGCATTGGCTGTGGTGTGGATTTTTTCTAGAAGCATAAGGAACAAGGGCAGTGAGACATCCTATAATTAACTGAAGTACCTAATGAATAAAGTAGCCAAAAGAGTCAACTTCCAAGACACTAGTGGTAAGATATGGTCTGTCCCAAAAATTAAGCCAGGATTTAGACTGGCACACCCAGCCCAATTCTCCATGGCAGGACCCTCACTATAGACATCATTGGAGCTGTGGGAGAATGAGGAAGAAGGCTTGAAGAGAGGGAGAGAAGAGGAGAAGGGAGGGGAGGAATGGGAAGGTGGAAGAAAAGAGGATGGAGGAGAAAGATAGAGACCTTTCAACTGAACAGTTTTGGGAACCAGTGACTGAACCAAGTATACTCGAATTGGAATACAAAAACATACTTGAACTTGACACACCTAAGAACAACTAAGTTTTAAACTGCAAGTCATTGGACTATGTAGAAATAAAAAATGTAAATTATCTACTGATAAGCAGTAATGAAAACTGAAAAAGGAAAATAAGTTATTAGAAAAAAATAGAATTCTATTTTGCACATGTGATAAATTTCATACATATCACACCATTAAATTCTAAGATTTTTTTCCCCAAACCAAACTTTTATTTTCCAAACAACAGGGCAAAATTTGAGAGAAATTCCCATATGTTATTTTCAATTAGGTAAAATTTAACCATCAGCATTTTCGCCCTGAAGTAAATACCTTCCACCTTATAACCTTGGTCAAGTCATGGTTCCAGTTTTCTCATATGTAAAATTAGGAAGGTGGGCTAATGGTCTAAATTCTCTTCCAACTCAATAATTTAATGATAAGATAGAAAGCTCCTCTCAGGTCTTCATTTAGAATCAACTGCATAATTAGGACACTTAAGAAATATGGGAGTAGCTTTCCTCGAGGGAATTTAACTATCCCAGGTTCAAAAATATCTGAACACTTTAATATTTTACTTCAAGGTTGTTTATGAAATAATTATTTCATAAGCTGATCTAGACTTTCCTACTTATCTGGATCTTTGTTTGATCTGGGATTAATTCATAAATCATACAAGGATAAATGAGCTCTCACCAATGGGCCTCTTTAATAAAAGAATTAAACTGTAGCATGTCATTAAGCAGCTTCTTCAATTGAATAGAATGTTAAAGCAAGTTTTATATCTTACATAGTACTTTCCTCCTAGAAGTTAAAGTTTCCCTATGGAAAGATAAAAGATGTTATTTATTTTTCTTAATAAAGACTTTCAGAATAGTAGCATTCCAGTATTAGCAAATTTGAAAACTCTATAAATCCCCAGATACTACTTTTTATGTCTTTTAAACCAGAAAATTCTAAGTCTCTTTTAAATCTCATAGAATATGATTCCTGGTGATTTACCATAAATCCCAATGCAGCCAGGAAGTGTTAATGCATTTTGTTCGATAAGAATTTCTTATGAATGCACAGCTATCATGTTTTCCAATATATGATTCTGTTCACATCTGCTATAGGGTTCAGAGGAGTGGCAGGCATTGGCAATATCGTAAAATGTTCTTGAAGCAATAGAAAAGCAAAAAAAAAAGTCATAATTTTCTATGGGGATAATTTCTATGCCACACTGACACTTTTAAATGTTTTCAATAGTGTTGATTTATTGGAAAGCTTAGAAAGGTAGTGCTTAGAACCAGCTTTCCCCATAAAATCTCAGTGACAGAGAATAACTTTTACATCTTTCAAACTGTCCATTGTGAAAGATTTTTTCATTACGATGAAGGTGTTTAGAGGTTTTTGATTTAATGTAGAATGATAACTCCCTTGTGTCTCAGACTTCTGGAAAGAACAAACAATGAAACGTAACCATCCCTTGAGTGAGTTCAATAATGGAATTCGTTTGACTATCCATGGCAACAAAGCACTTTCCTGACTTGCTTGAGCTCTGTAATGTGAAATTCAGGTTCTCACAAATTAAAATTTATTTATAAATATATTGTCTTGACCTTGTGTTTTCAAAACAAGAGAAGCTGCAGCTCCTCTCTATTTATCACTGTTATTGTGGTTAATTCGGGCAGTTTCCTCTTTAACTCTTAGAGTGAGAAAACACAAGGCAGCCCTGGAAGCTTAACATGCTACAAAATACTTCGATAAGCTAACTTTTGGGTGCTCATCATGTTTTAAAACATGAAAGTGGAAAGGTAAAATGATATATTAAAGATTCCAAGAGTATTTAGAGACAGTTGTTTTAATAACATATTTTCTTACAGTTAAACTGGGGAGATGTTCAAATACAGTTAAGATTAGGGGAGTTCCTTTAAAAATACCAATTTGTAATTATTTTTCTACCACTCTTGCATCACTTTTTAAGAGAACTTTGCAGGCCCCTTTGTCTGAGCACCTGCTTTCACAGCCCCTACAGAGTAGGAAGTAAACCTGGCATGGAGTAGGCAGCTGTCCTTGTCTGTCCTGGACTGAAGGGTTTTCTGGAGTGCCAGACTTTCAGTGCTAAAACCAGGAAGGAAAACTAAATGGGTTGGTCACCTTACAGAGATTTCCCAACTTTAGGGTAACTCATATTTACCTGGAAGGCTTGTTAAAGCTCAGATTTCTGGGCCCCATCTTCATAATCCTTTGTTCAGAAGACCTGAGGGAGGCCTCAAGAATTTACATTTCTAACACATTTCCAGGTGATACTGATGCTGCTTGTCCAAAAGCCACACTTCAAGAAGCTACTGCCATATCCTAGCATTCTCTGGCCTTAATTAGCTCAAGGGTGCCTTGTTGATCCAAACTGATCTTATTAGAATGCCTCTCATCAGAATTTGACATTGGAGGATTCTACATTTGACACCAGATATGTGGAGAAAAGGAGATGTGGAAGTATTTTCTTTGTACCCATTATACTTCCAATTTCTGATTTCAGGTCTTCGATGAGGCTTAGATGCCATACTTGAGTCTCTCTGGTTCCATGAGGTTCCCTGATTGCCTACTGATAAATCACTGTTTTTGACTTCAGCTACTTTGAGTGGCTTATGAGCCAATGTAACCCTGATTAAAATCAAAATGTTCCAAACAATGGTATGTAACAAACAGGGAAAGAAAATTCTAAGCCCCATAAAATACTATATTGGCTCTGAGCAACTTTAGTCTCTTCTATAACTTTTTAAACTGTCATAAAAACTATTGTAATCATTCATATTATGACAGAGCTTTCAAATTTGGTGCATTTCTCATATAAATGAGAAAACAGCTATAAGGAGAGAAGAAAAGGAAAAGGAAAAATTACCAACTCAGTTTAATGAAGGATGTCCAAAGAGGAAATTTTATCACAATGCCTGCGCCCTTTGCAATCTCATGAGACTTAGAATGTTTGAGGAAATGATGGATTAGACTAAATGGACTTGAATTTCATGGAATTTTATAGGCAAATCCCACAGAGAAAATTGAGAATGTTATGTTTTATTAATTGGAAATGTAAACACATTTTAAAGACTATTGAAGAGAAGCATAGAAGTGCAGAGTCCATTACAGCCTGGGTCCTTACTCTCTATCTCTTTAAAAACACAACAAAATTACCATCCTGTTTTTAATGACCCTTAAGGAAGATGATTTTTTAAAATATCCCCCCATCAAGTTTTTCTAATACTTAGAGTTCACTGTCTGTAAAATGTACTTATGGCTTATAAAAATCTCTTATACTCCATTTCAGTTTGTTTCTTTTAACCTAGGGAACAACTGATCAAGAGTAACAGAAACATGTTGATGAAGGCCATTGTTAATTTTGTTTTTTGTGGGGTTTTTTTGATATTCCCTTTAATCCTGTACTGTTGTAATCCTTCAAAACTATGTCAAGTGTTGTGTTTGTTACTCATTCTGAAGCTACCAGTTTCTGAATTCCTTGGTTTATTAAATATCACTCAATGATCTATTATCCTAAAATACAATATTTCCTCTTATTGTCTGTAATTACTTTATCTCCTTTGCATATTCAGTATCATTCTAAAATGCTTCTCCTTGAGTGTGACCACTGTGCTCATCCCTTTTAAACCATCCTTCCTGCTATTAACCACATTTTCATGGGTTATAACCACTGAGTGATTTTGAATTCCTATTTTCTCATCCAACAGGCTGCCTACCATCTTCTCATTCTCACTCCTGAGTCATTTAAAACCCTAACATATATGTTTTCTTTACCATCTTTCAAGTATATATTATAATGTTCAAAAGTTCTGGACTTAGAATTGGTCCCTAAAATTTGATTTGTGAGCCATACACAGCTCAGGATGTCAGGACTTACAGATAAAAATATATAAACACAATCTTTGTTATCAGGTGCACTTACATGTAGAGAATGATTACATAGCTGCACCATTTCACCCTTTTAGTAGTATTTATGAGATAAACACTCTTCCAGTTTCATTACATCCTCATTAGTACGTGTCTGTTATCCCATTGCTGCCAAATCAAGAGTAAAGGTTCTTTTTGTTTTATGATCCCTGTGGGCAAATGTCATTCTTGGCTGAACACATCGAGTGCCCATAAGGTTCTAATAGTTGAAGTACTTAAACCACCTGCCATCCATCAAGGCTTATGATGTGGTTACCATAGCTACCAAAACCCCATGCATTCCTGATCACATAGGATCCCTTCTGTAAGAGAGAGAGAGAGAAACAGAGAGAGAGAGAGATGTCCACCAGAGTATTATTCACATAAATTCAGATCTAATTAAACAATTAAAATCAGGCAAGAAATGACTCAAGATATAAGTAAAGCACAACAATAAACACAGGGCCACCAAGATGAGCTGAGGCCAAATCAAGGCCATACTGGTTTAAAATACATGGACAGAAATGAGTTCATGTCACTTTTGTTTAATGCTGCATCATGTCAGCAGATGGCAAGATGTACAATTTTCAAGACTTCTTTGGAGATTGAAAAAAGTGCTAGAGTACATAACTTTTAATCAAAGTTTCTGTGGAAGCCTTTTTGCTTCCCCCACCAAAGGAAGTTTGCTTTTAAATAACAATACTGCAGCTGTATTTTATAACAAACCTTTTATCCAAGAGTCACATAATACTATATTAGTGTATTAATTCTCACAACCTTCCCATACAGCACAGGGGAGCAAACTGGGGAGCAAACTCCCCAGATGTGCCTATTGAATTTTTGGAAAGCAGTTTAAGTTGAATCAATAGTCTATTCACAAAGGAAGGTTAAAAAGGTAGGCCTTGCACTGTGTCTTAATAATCAAAGTCCACTAGGAATTTATTAGGCTATGACAAAAGGAAAAGAAAAAAAAAAACTTAAGCTTTTATACATTGCCTATTTGGCTTATATTGGATGCTACCTTCTATTCTTTCAATAGCATCAGGAGATAGAGAATAATTTAATATTACTAACTTCAGCATGTTTCCATGTGAGTTTGCAAATAAAAACCAAATATTACCTGACTCCAAAATAACTCTTCAGTAAGAAATTAGAAAGAATATGATTTCACTATACTATTGCTTTAAAAACAAAAATTTATTATACTTTGTGTTGAAATATTAGAAATATCAAATATTCTGATTCATATTTGGGCATATTTGTCTCAGGAAACTTTAAAATGTTTATATTCCTTGTTCCAGTAATTATACTTCTGGGGGTTATTTATACTTTAGGAATAAATGCAAAATTCAAATAAAGATTTATGATACACTTTATAGCATTAGATATAAGCAGCCAATTGGAAATATTTACAATACTTAACTAAATGAAAAGATTAAATATTATGAATCCAGTCAGGTGTTCATTTATACTTACTATACATCCCCTATGTTCCAGGCACAAGAAATACAAAGGCAAATAAGACATATTCTGATAAACATGATCCTTGCCTCATAGCGGGTTATAGTCCAATACTGAAAGAAAGATGTGTAAGTACATATAATTATAAATGTCCTGCAAAGGGGTGTACACAGTAAGGTAGAGAGTCTCAAAGGAAAGAAGGCTTTGCTTTACAATAGGGAGATGAATGTTAGGAAAGTTTTCCTAGGGTTGACCTTTAATCTAAGTCTTGAAATGCGAGTACCCGTTGGCAAACAGACTGAAGATCACCAACATTAATGAAAAGGAGGGAGAGAGTAATCAGAGGCAGGAGTGCTCAGGTGAATGATATGCTAGGACTGAGTTGAGAAAGTAGCTTTGGAGAGGAGAGGAGGGGCAGACGTGGTGGTGTGAGGTTGGTTCTCTTTCAGGACTTTTCAATTTGCTGAACGGAGGAGATGAGATGGATGAAATGAAGGAACAAACGGAATTCTCAAAAGTCCAATTTTGGAACTAGGAGGATGAAAAAGGGAATCCAAGAGAAACAAAGAGAGAAGAGAGGGTAGAAGCATTCACACATGAAGACTTGGAATTGTCTGAGGAGCATCTAAGTGATTGATCATAGACAATGGAAATGATGGGTCTGAAATTTTTACTTAGGAGTAATGGACACATGGCTTGTGGTACTTCCACTGGAGAGAATGAGACTGTGGAGAGGAATAGAGGAGCAAGGTCAGAGCACGAGGGCACAGCAGCACAGCAGTGGGCAGGCAAAGGAAATGTAGTCCTCCGAAAAACAAAACTGTTACACAGAGAGGTCAAGATAAGATTACAAGGAAAACAGTGGATTGAGTGAGCCAGCTGGCAATGGTGCCAATTTCCAGAGCAGGCATAGACTGACGGAGACTGAAATCTGAGTAGAATGGTTTTTAAAGTAAATGAGAGATTGACTCCCAGAAGGAGAAAAAGCAATAATTAGAATGGGACATATGATTAGAGAATATATTTAAAATGGTAAAAACTCCTACATTCTTTCAGATGATAGAGATTGAAGTGATTAAGAGGAAAACATTAAAAGTCTGAGAAAGAAAAGAGAAGACATACTGAAATGAGCAACCTTTCATAAACTTTTAATAAATGGCATATTTTTGTGGGGAAAAATGATTTAAGTCACTCTTCAAAGAAGTTTTAATAAGACAATAAGATATTTGATACGTTAAGTGAAAAAGAGAAAGATATAAAATCGAATGTATATTAGTAAAGCAAAATTATTTGCTAAAGAAAAGATTGAAGGGACTTATACAAAAAGGTTAATGGTGGATGATTTTGAGGAATACAATTTTTATGTAACACTTTTCGATTTTGAATAAAATTTTTCAAAATAAGCATATATTAATTTTATTTAAAAATTTTTAAAGGTTTCAAAAAGAACTTTAAGGTTTTTTTTCAAGAAGTTGAAAAAGAAGAAGGGAGAAAATTTAGAATAAGAAAGAAAGGATGAAGGAAGCGAAGTTTTACCTAAATTCAATCCTGAGAATCACCAAAAACAAAACAAAACAAACAACAACAAAAAAAATCCACCAGAACACACAGAATCAGCCACAAGACCCAGATTATTGTATAGAGTGTTGTTTATGTCTGATCTCCATAAATGTACAAAAAGGGTTTTTAAAAAATGTCTAAAAGTCTAGACATTTTAACAATGTTGATTCTGCCGACCAATGAGCATGGTATATTCTTCCAGCTGTTTACACCCTCTGCTATTTCCTTCTTCAGTGTTTCATAGTTCTCCCTGTAGAGGTCGTTTACCTCCTTAGTTAAATATATTCCAAGGTACTTTATTTTCTTTGTTGCTATTTTGAAGGGAATTGAGTCTTTAATTTGGTTCTCACTTGTACTGTTGTTGGCATATATGAATGCCTCTGATTTCTGTGTATTGATTTTGTATCCTGAGACTTTACCAAATTCGTTTATCAGATCAAGGAGTCTCTTGGTTGAATCCTTGGGGTTTTCTGGGTATAATATCATGTCATCATCGAAGAGTGGGAGTTTGATCTCTTCTGCTCCCATTTGGATGCCCTTAATTCCACTCTCTTGTCTGATTGCTATAGCGAGGACTTCCAGCACTATGTTGAACAAAAGTGGAGATAGTGGGCAACCTTGTCTTGTTCCAGTTCTAAGTGGGAATGCTTTCAATTTTTCCCCATTCAGTATGATATTGGCTGTGGGTTTGTCATATATGGCTTGTATCATTTTTAGGTAAGCCCCGTCTATAGCTATTTTGTTGAGCATTCTTATCATAAAAGGGTGTTGAATTTTGTCAAATGCTTTGTCTGCATCTACTGAGAGGATCATATGGTCTTTGTTTTTGCTTCTGTTTAGATGGTGAATTATATTTATAGATTTGCATATGTTGAACCATCTCTGCATCCCTGGGATGAAGCCCACTTGGTTGTGATGAATTATTTTCTTGACAAGCACCTGGATTCAATTGGCTAGGATTTTGTTGAGAATTTTTGCATCTATATTCATAAGGAATATTGGTCTGTAGTTTTCTTTTTTTGTTGCATTCTTTCCTGGTTTTGGTATCGGGTTATGTTCGCTTCTTAAAATGTGTTGGGGAGATTTCCATACTTCTCAATGTTGTAGAATAATTTCTGCAGGATAGACACCAGTTCTTCTTTGTAGGTGTGGTAAAATTTGGGTGTGAAACCATCTGGTCCAGGACTTTTCTTTTTAGGAAGGTTTTTTATTGCTATTTCAATTTCAGTACTTGATATTGGTCTGTTTAGGAATTCTATTTCTTCCTGGTTGAGCCTAGGGAGAACGTGTGTTTCTAAGAAATTGTCCATTTCCTCCACATTTTCCAGTTTGTGTGCATAGAGGTTTTTGTAGTATTCATATATTATATCTTGTATCTCTGTGGCATCAGTTGTAATTTCTCCTTTATTGTTCCTGATGGAGCTTATTAGAAATTTTTCTTTTCTGCTTTTCGTTAGTCTAGTCAATGGTGTGTCAATTTTGTTTATTTTTTCAAAGAACCCACTTTTTGTTTTATTAATCTTCTAGACATTGGCCTAGGCAAAGAATTTATGAAGAAGACCCCAAAGGCAATCACAGCAGCAACAAAAATAAACAAATGGGACCTAATCAAATTAAAAAGCTTCTGCATAGCCAAAGAAACTGTCAAGAGAGCAAACAGACAACCCACAGAATGGGAGAAAATTTTTGCAAGCTACACAACTGATAAAGGGCTGATAACTAGAATCTATTTAGAACTCAGGAAAATCAGCAAGAAAAAATCAAAAACCCTATCAAAAAATGGGCAAAGGACTTGAACAGAAATTTTTCTAAAGAAGACAGAAGAATGGCCAACAAACATATGAAGAAATGCTCAACATCTCTAATCATCAGGGAAATGCAAATCAAAACCACAATGAGATATCACCTATCTCCAGTGAGAATGGCCTTTATCAAAAAGTCCCCAAACAACAAATGTTGGCATGGATGTGGAGAGAGAAGAACACTCCTACACTGCTGGTAGGACTGCAAACTAGTTCAACCTCTGTGGAAAGCAATATGGAGATACCTCAAAGCGATATGAGTAGATCTGCCATTTGATCCAGCAATTCCACTACTGGGCATCTAACCAAAAGATCAAAAGTCACTTTATGAAAAAGACATCTGCACTTGAATGTTTATAGCAGCACAATTCACAATTGCAAAGCTATGGAAACAACCCAAGTGCCCATCAATTCATGAGTGGATTAATAAAATGTGGTATATGTATACCATGGAATACTACTCAGCTTTAAGAAACAACAGTGATATAGCACCTCTTGTATATTCCTGGATAGAGCTGGAACTCATTCTACTAAGTGAAGTATCTCAAGAATGGAAAACCAGCACCACATGTACTCACCAACAAATTGGTATTAACGGATCAACACCTAAGCGGACATATAGGAGTAACATTTATCGGGTGTCGGGAGGGTGGGAGGGGAGAGGAGGAGATGGATATATACAACCACAAATAGTAAGATATGCAGCATTTGGGGGATGGACATGCTTGAAGCTCTTACTCGAGGGGGGAGCATGGGCAATATATGTAACCTTAACACTTGTACCCCCATAATACGCTAAAATAAAAAAATAAACAAATAAAAATAAATGTCTAAAAGAGATGCTGTATTGTCACAGTTGTGATCTTTAATATCAGATCTTAATATCAGAAATGTTTACCTTTTATTCAGGATTATATTATATAGTATGAATGAAAACTCTGCACTCTGGAGAGAATAATCAGAACTTCTATCATTGGAAAACAAAAATTTGGACAATGTAATATTTACATGAAGATGTAAGTTTAACATGAAGATAAGTTTTAGTATAAAGTCTGAAATAAAATATAATACTCGCGAATAAAATAAATAATAAAACTATCTTGAATTTGGGCATTTGTTCTACTTAGAAACTTTTTAAAAATCTGCCAATACATCCATTCGGTTAACATTTTGCAAACCAAGAAAATCAGAAGTTATTGATACAGTGTTATCATTACATATCGATCAGCATGTACTATGCAAGAGCTTGCTCTTTCTTTCTTTTTTTTTTTTCTTTCTTTCTTTCTTTCTTTCTTTCTTTCTTTCTTTCGTTCGTTCGTTCGTTCGTTCTTTTTTTCTTTCTTTCAAGGTCCTTTGACAAGAAACATGGCCACGCCAAGTAGTCATTCCCCTGAAGGCTCTCCTGTGAGCCTATAAATAGAAAAAGCATTGCCAGCAAAATGCAGCTGAAACAAGGTTTCTTTATATGTGGTAAAGTCAACTGTAGCTCCATTGCACTACTGGGTTATAAAAATATATTTCATTTTTATTATTTAGCACTGCAGCACAATGGGAACTTGGAACTACAATCAACATCATTTAATTTTCCTTTAGAACACTTAAAATTGGAATAGGAAAATCACATTCAACTTAATATTTCACCATTTGCTTGGACTGTTCATTTTTCCTTTAGGGAAGAAAAAAAGAAAAGTTATATATTCAAATAATTGCAGCAATATCTTTAAAACTGAAATCACTGAAACAAAGCTGTTTATTGTTCTGTTCAATATGTTAAGTCTATGCAGCTTTCTTGATATACAGGGGCATGCTTTTTTTCTATTAATGTTAAGCGCTAAACTTGCATATACTTTTCTAATCAATTTAGCCATGATTGGCCTAGATCTTAAGTGGGAAAAATACTGAAAAAATATACATATATTTACTGTATGACTGCTATAGGTAGAGAAAAACTGAGGTTGAAACTGAATTAATCATAAAAGAATATACTTGCATTAAAACATAAAGCAAGCCTAGAGAACATTTGTTTACAACCAGAATACTACTTAAATTCATATTACTATTTAAAGAAATCATCTGTAAAAAAATCCCCTTATCTACTCCATTTTAATAAATATTACAGTACAAATTTATTAGGAATTTAAATTTCACAGTGGAGAGGCTCTGAGCTTCTTCAAATTGACTTTAAGAGATATAAGAAAATCCTCCTCTTGGGACCTGGATAGGATTTCAACTCACAGTGGAAAGGGCTATAACTAAATGAATAATAAAATCTGTTGAATCCAGTACCATATGTAATATTGCTTAATATAAAAAGTGGTTTTTCTATGCAATCAATAAAAAACATAAATCCTTTCCAGTTGAGTGCCAAAAGTTTGACTACATACAGGAAGTGAAAAGAAATTTACATCTTAATAATTAAATTGACTTCTATGCTCCAAAAAATAATATACTAGGTTTGTAATATAGAAAAGAATTCTAGATTTGATTATTTGGAATATGCCTTGAAGAGGAAGGGAAGCTGCAGCTAGTATAAATAAATGAACAGGCCACTAATTGTCTTTTCTTATTTAAATAAAAGCCTGGTATTGTAGCCAAATAAATTGTTTTGGAAGCATGGTTAAGCTAGATACTCCCCAAATTTTTTTCTAGAATAAACTTTCTTAGCAAATCAAAATAATTTTTAAAGTTTTTAAACATTTCAAGAAATGTTTTAATTTAAATGTCTGTGATGATAGAGTATCAGGTACATTTTAAATAATAGAATACCTTCTCTCTCTGATTTCTCATGATATCTTCTAAAACTAGCCAAATTCTCAGTAAATCTCTCTATATCTAAAAGTTTCATGCCTTTATTTGTCCTTTAACATCGTGTTGATGCTTACTTTAATGTAACATTTTTTGCATGATTTTCCTTTTACCTCATCTTTTCAACTACAACCTCAATTAAGAGCCAAACTAAATATCTTTTCCTTCCATAAAGTTTTTCTCAATAACTCAAGGCAACATTTATTCTCACTTCTCCTAACATCCTCCCCCAATTTTCCTTTGTACCATACACATTAGGCAATATTATATACTTCTTATACTCTTGTCTAATTAAAACATGTAAAAACTTTGTTTCTATGTAAGATTATTGGTTTTTTTTAAAACAAAGTCTCTCTTATATATGTCTTTTATAGGTGCACAATGTTTTGACGCTCCCTTTTGCAAAGTGAAGCAATAAAAATTAAAGGATTATAATTTATTTTAAAATAAAATTTGCCTTATTTTTTTATTTTAAATGAAATACATATTCCTTGTAAGAGATCTGGGAAACTTTTAAAGTATAAAGAAGAAAAAATCCTGTAATCTTACCATACTAAATGAGATACATTTAAAAAAATTAAGTGTTTATCTTTTCAAATTTCTTTCTATGTATGTATATTTTTAATGTGACAGTATTATGTTCCTGCCTTGTAAGGTTTTTTTTTTTTTTTTCACTCAACAATAGGCCATGGACAAGAACACAGATCCATGTCATAGTATTTCATTGCATAGATACGTTCGTTATTTAATGAGTCCCTTCTTGGTGGATAAATAGGTTGTTTCCTATTTTAAAAAAGAAACTTCCTGTGAGACTTTTACACATATCTCCACTTGTTTCCTTATTATCCTTAGGGAATAAACTCCCAAAAGTAAGCACTAATGTAATAAAGTAATAATATCTCACAATACAGTACTTGGCGCATAGTAAGCCCCTGGTAAAGGTAGCTGGAGTTCCACAGCTGAATTGCTGGATCCAAACAATTGTAATTGTTTTGTTTTGTTTTGTTTTTTGAGACAGAGTCTCACTCTGTTGCCCTGGATAGAGTGCCATGGCATCAGCCTAGCTCACAGCAACCTCAAACTCTTGGGCTCAAGCAATCCTCCTGCCTCAGCCTCCCAAGTAGCTGGGACTATAGGCATGCGCTACCATGCCTGGCTAATTTTTTCTATATATTTTTAGTTGGCCAATTAATTTCTATTTTTTTAGTAGAGAGGGGGTCTCGCTCTTGCTCAGGCTGGTTTCAAACTCCTGACCTTGAGTGATCCGCCCACCTCGGCCTTCCAGAGTGCTAGGATTACAGGAATGAGCCACCACGTCCAGCCGTAATTGTTTTTAATGACCATCTATAAAATTCAATCAATTCATATACACCATCAGTGTATATGACTACATAGAGTATAAAGACTCGATTTTCTCACAACTCTGCCAATCTTTTTAATGCTTGATAATAGTGGTAATAATTACCACTGCTCACCAATATTTCTAATTCTCTACTTCCATGTACAGGAAGCATTACACTCTCCATCCTCTTGAAGTTACCTGTAGCCAGATGATTTGCTTTGGCCAATAAGCGTGAGTAGAAATGACTTCATCATTCCAGACACAAGCATTTCAAAGCTTGTGCACAATTCTGCTTTCTCTCTCTTCCCCCACCACACTCTCTAAGGTAGTTGCATATTCCAGATGATGTTTCTACAAGATGATGGATTCATTAAGTTGCAGCATAGAGAACAGTTATCCCTAAAGTTTTCCAAACCTGCAGAGGACTGTAGCCTAAGCAAAAAAAAAAAATTGTTGTCCTAAACTCCTACAATTCAGAGTTTTCTATTACTCCAACATAATCTAGCATATCGGAGCCAATATAATTTTCTAGAAGGTGAAAAATTTTTGCCATTTGATTTCTTTAGTTACTAATAATGTTACACATTCTTTCATATCATTTGTTTTCTATCTGCTGACAGGACTCTTTTATTGGATTAAAAAATGTGCTATGTATGGCTTACTTTAATTGAAAATATTATTGAGATAGTTACAGATTTGCCTGCAGACTTACAAAACTATGTACAAAAATCTCTTGCACCATTTCTACATTTCCCCCCAGTGGCAGCATCTTTAAATACTAATATACTACAGCTATAATTTTGAAATTGATACAATCCTTTAACCTTATTCAGTTTCCTCCAATTTTAGTTGTACAAATATATATGTTTTTTGTGTGTGTGTGGTACTATGCAATTTTTATTTCAAAATATTATGCAAAAGTTTGTATAATATGGACAAATGTTTTTGGTTACATGTATCAATTTTGTCATGCCTGGGTCAGGGTTACAACTGTGCCCATCATCCAGATAGTGTTCACTGTACCTGTTAGGTAGGTTTTTGCCTATCTTCTCTTCCTGCTCCCCCTGATTAATTTCCATTGAATTAACTTCCCTCTATGGACATGTGTGCTCATTGGTTAGTTCCAGTTTAATAGAATGTACATGTGGTGGGGTTTTTTTTTACATTATTTAAGTACTTCACTTAGGCTAATGGTCTCTATTTCCATTCAATTTATTGTAAAAGGCCTTACTTCATCCTTATTCATGGCTGAGTAATATTCCATAGTATACATATATCACATTTGGTTAATCCACTCATGAATTGATGGGCACTTGAGTTGATTCCACATCTTTGCAATTGTAAATTGTGTTGCAATAAACATTCTAGTGCAGGTGCCTTTGTGATAAAATTACTTCTTTTCCTTTGGGCAAATATCCAGTAGTGGGTTTGCTAGATCAAATGGCAGATCTACTTTCAGTTCTTTGAAGAATCTTCATACAGGTTTCCATAGAGGTTGTACTAATTTGCAGTCCCACCCACAGTGTATAGGTGTTCCTTTCTCTCTGCATCCATGCCAACATCTATTGTTTGGAGACTTGTTAATAAAAGCCATTCTAACTAGGCATATGATAAAAAAATATGAAAAAGTGTAACATTACTAATTATTGAGGAAATGCAAATTAAAATCATAATAAGACATCATACCATTTTTAAATGGGGGGCTGTCTATATATATTTTCTAGGAAAGTGTTTGGTTTTTAATCATTAACTTTTAGCAACTGTATATTAACCCATTTCTCTTCTTATCCCAGAACTTTAGGAATTCTGTGACACTTGAAAACAAGTAAAATATTAGGGATCTCTGAGTCATCTGAGACTTTGCTCAAAAATAAAAGCACAAAATGCTGCATTTTTATCTCAAGATAGCTATTTGAATAGCACATAAGAACGTACATATCAAAATATTTTGCTTCCTTCTTGTATATTCTCCATAGCATCTAGCACATTGTTTATCATCTAGCGAGTACTCAATAATAGTTCAAACACGATTTTCATAAGCTGAAAATTAAAACAGACCTTGCAGGTATTTTTCAATTGCCTTATTTTACAAGTGAGAACACTGAAATGCCAACAGTGAGTCTAGCATGACCCCCATAAGAAATGGAGTCATCACGAATCACCCACAACAATGCAAAGAAATTGTTCCCAAACCAATCTCTGGTGTTAGCATGAGCAAATTACATAATGAGCTCAAAATGCTTTATTTTTTAGACCATCCTTGAATACTTAAATACAATTGTATAGTTTACTACTTTTGAAAGGAAAACTAGAATAAAGAATTCAAACCTACCTTTATTCTCTAGCCAGCTAGACTTCCATGTGATTGCAGAATTACTGGGCAGACTACACTGCATTATCTTATTTCAAAAGAGATGATTAATCACAAATAGCAAGAGTTAAGCCAAATAAAAGTATTGTCCCCCAAGGTGATGGGTGTTATTATACCTACTCATAAAATCCACCAGCTTCAGGTGCATTTTATGAGACCAGTTCTCATCTAGGTGACAGACTGAATCTTTGAACACCATCATTAAAATCAATGGGAGCTCTAACAGAGTCAGATATGTGGAATTGGGTGCACCGGCTCTGAAACTCCTGATGTTCATTTAGGCCCACTGTTCATTTTGCAAGCAAAAAGATTTATCCCATCTGACAGAGCAATCCAAAGAATCTCTTCAGTCCAGACTATTTGGCACTGAGCTGAAAATTACAAAATGCTGAAAACTGCACGTTAAATATATTTTCCTGCACTTGTCTACTCCCGTCTATGTGAGAGTCACTAGTCAACCATGTTTGGAATAGGGATACATTATCAAGAAATAACCCCAGTGTGCCCTGAATATGGGCCCCCACAGAAAGCGAAAGCATCGCTCAGTTACCAAGAGAGCAGATAACCATGTGGATTAGATTGTTTCTGCAGTGCCCTAGTAGCTAACCAGGATACTGCAGTCAGTCGGAAACAGCAAGCTGCTTGATGTTCTGTTCCTGTTTATCAGAGGATCTCATTGCAGGGGTAGATTAGCCAAGAGGTAGTTGGAGCATGTACTTGAGGCTCAGAGAGGCAGAAATAGAGCAAAACATCTAAGAAGAAATGTATGTGTCTTTTCAGAAAAATGTGTTTTAAAATTTAAAATTTTTTAAATTTTTTTTTTATTTCAGCATATTATGGAGGTACAAATGTTTAATTTTGCATAGTATAAGGACTAGCATAATGTTTTCAGAGCTTGCATGCTCAAAAGCAATGTTTTTCAAATGATCAGTGATGAAGAAACCATTTTATTGTTATTTTTCCAATCATCAGGATTGATAAAATTGTAAATTTCTATTAAAATTCATGACTGAAAAAAAGTATTAAAAATAGGGACATATACAATACAAGCCAAATTTTTTTCATTATTGAATTCAAAGACATAAAATTATTCAAACTGCTATAAAGGTTTCTAAACATTCACTTTCACACTGTGCTGGTCTGCAGACCACACTTTGAGTAGGGCAGCTCTAAAGGACTTAATTGGGCACTGGTGCAGAATAATTACAATAGGTGGTTTTATTTTTCATTAATATTTAATTGGCCTGATCTCACTACTAGCAGAATTCAAACCCCAAATCACTAACTTTAGTTTTCCCAGAATATACTCAGATAGCAAAATATATTTGCTAAACATGCTTGGTGCTTTATTTATCTAGTAATTCTCTCCTTCATTCGACAAACACTGAACACAACTCTGCACCAGACACTGCAGGGGACATAGCAGTAAACAGCACAGTCACTGCCTTCAATGAACTCCCCATCTAATCAACTCAACAGGCAGTTGCTAACTACTTTTTCAATTCTTTCCTTTTGTCAAGACTTTTATAATCCCAGGCTTAACATGCACAAAATTGAAATTAGGTCATTGTTGGCTGGTACTGTGTTAAATTCCTATGTCTGCTTCCTTGGGGCCTTATTATTTCCCTCAACTCCCCTCTCCTATACTTACATACTGCACACTTCAGGTGTTAATTATTTACTCTCTTGTAGACTAGACACAACTAAGGACTCTTAGTGATTCAGGTAGACTCCTTGTGGAGGAACCAGATATCTGTCATCTCCATCAGTCATGGGCAATCCTGTTAAAATCACTTCTGCACAATATACTCAGGTAATCTTTCTAGGTAATTGGAGTCATCTGTCTTTTTATCTACAGAGAGCTGAAATTTATCAAGACCCTGAAATAAAGTTTTTATATTTCTGTTTTAAGGGGAAAAAGCCCCAATATCATTTGCAGAACTAAGTATAATTTGAGATGTGATACAGGTCATATGCTTGCAAACTTCATTTTCTTTGTAAGTTTTACCATAAATTTTTTAAGTTCAACAGCTTCCTAGATCAAAGTTATATCTTGAAAATTCTAGAAATTGAACTTCTAAAAACGCAGAGTAAAAAAAAAAAGGCTTCTAAACACACTATCATTTTAAAGTTTGTTTTTGCTACAGAAGAACCAAATAAAAACCTTTTTAAAAGCCTGCATTTTTTAAGACCAATATATTGTCTGAAGTCTAAAGTACAAACACTAGCACCCTTGCTTTTTAGACCTAATTAACAGAAGAAAAAAATATAATGGAAAAAGTTAAACTGAACCCCTACATAACCACGTCATTGCTCCAGATGATTTCATTTCTATCATAAATTTACCTTCAACATAAACCATTTCAATCATTTCTTTTTCCCTTAAACTTTTTAATTATAGGCAGCCATAACCTCCATTGAAATAGTTACCCTGGCTTCTTTTAGCCCATGGATAAATCCAGCCATAAATAATCATCCCTATATCAACTGTTAGTGTATTATTCCCAGAAATGCTAATGATCTCATTAATGTCTCATTCATTCTTTGCATTTCTTCACTTAATTTAAAGCAAGCCCACAAATATTTTTCTTTGTTGAAGTTACATATGCGTAGCATATATTTCATCAAGTTTAGTCACAGGTAAGTCTAATGAGATGCATGAGATTTGTAAGAAGTGAAATGTGATATCCAAAGCAAAGCAAATTTACTACCTCTCTAAAAGTTATTCAGCCTTTCCAAATGAATCTAAGCAGAAATCTAGTATGTTAAAACTTTATAGTCATATAGATCTGGAATTCCAGAGTTTTCACTATAAATAGGCCTAGGGAAAGTTTACCCCCCTTTTACAGGGAAAACAAAAACTTTACATTTTCATTTATTTTTTTTTCTTCACACTGACACTTGTGATATCTCTTACCATCTCCAAACCCAAAAACTTAAAGGATGTTTTTGCATTCCACACTGTCACAAAATACACCTACCCAAATATATACACTCTCTATTTTTTCATCACAAATTAAAAATTAAAAAAGGTATGAGGCCACAAATGTCTCTCTTATAAATAATCCCTTTGTGGCATTGTAATTCCATTTGCAACTTTTTTGCTATGTGTAGGCTACAGCCATACTGAATATTTCCTGCTGCTTCTCTAGATCCAATTAATATACATCATCTTTTTATTTGCTAATTTTTAGTAATTAAAATACTCCTGGCTTATTCTGTAAGAAAACTTAACTTACCTCAAGTCAAAATTAAAATTCAAGATTCAGTACCATTTCTGAATCAAATTGTACCTAATTATACCTTTGGATGGTATTTATTGGACACTAGATGAGCCAAAAAGAAAACCCCAAACTAAATTGTTTTCCAGTAGAAATCTGTTCCTAGAATAAAATAATATTATTGATGATAATTATGATTGCTTACATGGGAGAAATATTCTTTCAAGACAGTTTTGTTCTATGAGAGATTTCTTTCTTGTATTTAATGAGTCAGAGTTGTTTTGGCTCTATTATGACTTAGGTCATAGTATCTTGTCCTGTGTCTCCTTGTGTCTGACTATGTGTATTAGCACACATTGTTTTTATTGTACCCTTTGGGAATTTTAGGAAGAGAAAAATCCATAGTAAACATTTCTTATGGAAAAAGCTAGATGTTCTCTTATGGTTAACTTAGAGCAGATAGTCTCAAATGTTTTTATACTGGCAGCAGAACCATGTGATTCTTAGCCACTCCCACAAACCATCATCATCTCTCCAGTGAGGAGTTCTCCTTATGCCAAGGTACTAGAGAATCTGCAGAAGTTCTAGGGCACTCATTTTATCTCCCCTCCATTGAAAAAATACAACAAATCTGTTTTTGTCTCATAAATTAATAGCCATTAGAAATGTCTTCAAGGCATTAGAAATAGCACTGATGTTTGAAAAATAAATAAATAAATTTGAAATCCCTCCAGAATCCAACATCTTCTTTGAAAACAGTTACATTTTGTATGTTTTGCACATGAATTTAAGGAAATAACAAATATAAATATATTCCTTTATCCATGACAAAGAAATAAATACCCATATCTGAATATTCAGCATAATAAAGCCAAAATATCAGTGCTACCAGCAATCAGAGATCTTTTCCTCATTGGATACTATCTGTTACAATAAAATGCCTTATCATGATTTTCATAATTAAGAGAGACTCCCTTCACATTTTCAGGAAAAAAAGAAAATTTGACATCATATTTTCTCCTGTTCTTAATTTTACATATAAAAATGCAAATCCTTCAGAGAAATAAAAACCATTATTCTGGAATGTCACAAAGTCTGCACAACCAGCCTCACCACCATATCTCTAACCTTGTTTTTGTGATCTCTGTCTCTATCCAATAGTCCACAGGGCACTTTCCACACCTACCCTTTTTACCTACTTGAAGGAGCTCATCAGAACATCCCCTGACTGGTCCACCTGGACCCACAAAAGTCTTCCCATTCCTCAGAGCAAGAATTATGTTGCAGGGCCTTAGAAATATATTCAAGAGCTTGGAATTACCTTCTAAGCTTCACCGGTGTAATCACAGACTGAGAAAATACCAATTTTCCCCAGACAAAATCCTAATCCTCTTCTTGAGGAAATCCTGTTCATTTTTATATCAATCCTTAAATTGTCAGGTCTAAAACTTACCACTGTCACATCCAAACATGCAACCCTGCAGTCGTTCAGATGTAAATATTAGCAAATAAACAATTAAGAAGCAAATAAAACTAGAAATAAAAATGGAAAATTAAGCCAAATATTAATTAACTTTATGTCTCTTTGGGTCATTGATGCTCACTATTATTTCATGAACATCTGGAATATTAAAGTAAAGGTTATAATGTACATGAAAGCATTTTATAAATTGTAAAAACATCATTTGAGGCTTTGTAAGTGCCTGGCACTTACTCGAACTAATAATAAATTTGTGATTTATAAAAGAAGCAAAACATAAAAGTAATGGATTCCTTTTATCTTTTGTATATGACAGAGGACACAATGAAGCAGCTGTTCCTAGTCATCAAAGAGCTTCACTTTTAAGTTAGTCCCTATTTTGTTTAAACACAAACCTATGAATATCAAGTGTTTCGCTTTGGCAATCCTACTTTGAGAAATATAGGAAACTCAAGCCAGCCTTAGGAGCCAGCCCAAGATTTCACAATCATGTGATAGAACCAATATAAATTTTTACTTGCCAAGTGTAATATCAAATTCTGATACCTAATATCAAGGTATTAGGTGAAAAAAGCCACCAAACTTCAACTGTCATGCAGATGGGAAATAGTTTTACTGACAGCAGCATAACTAGGCAGCAACTCTTTTCTAGAGAATATTTACCGGTATGCAAAGATATTGGTCACATAATTTTTCCTTATCAGAGACACTCCTTGCTGTTTTGCATACCTCAAAAATACAGAAATGAATCCTGCTGGTGAAGGAAGCACAAGTTGACAAGGTTGGTCTTAGAAACTAAAATATTTTGTATATCACTGAAGTTTTGTAGAACCTCTTTAAAAACTCTTTTGAACAAACACAACTAATGCTCTTTATTTGCTAACTGTGAGATCACAGTGATTTGCAGTACATCAAAGAACATTCCTGCATACATGGAATATTGGAAGCTAAGTATGAATTAATAAGCCATTATTAATACAATTTTTCTATTTTTGCTAAGTTCTTTCATTGTTATCAGATAAAGAACAGAAGCAAATAGACCCCATTGGGCACAATTCTATTTCAGTTCACTATAATTCTTACAAAAGCAAGCTCTATTTAATTACCATTTCTAGTTATTAAGTAGGCTCTCGGTTAGCTCTATTATTTTCCCTATGTCACCAAGACTCAGTCTACAATGAATTTTTTCTTCTTTTTTGGAAAGCAATTTACCTTTAAACTTTCACTTGAAACTTGCTTTTTAAATTAAACAATTAATACCCTGGAAACCTCTTTAAGGCTTCATATATGATGCATTACAGTCAAGTCCAAATGCCATCTGTGTACCTACGTCACTTCTCCAGCAGGGGCCTCACTCAGAAGGTCCCTCTCTGTCTTACCCAACTAGTCAAGTGCCAAGGCTCTGGGAGCCCATGCCAACAGGTAAAGAAGGTAGAAGTTTACACAGCATGAGAAAGGCTAAGATAACCAAATCTTGAGCAAATGAGACACAGATGCTGCTGCTCCTTCTCAAAAATGCTAAAATCTGCATTACTGTGTGTTAGAGTTAGCAAATTGGCAGATTTATAAATTTTAATAACATGGAAGTGGATGGAGATGCTAAGTAACACTTTTACTGCCCCTTTGGTGTCTCTCATTCATGAAAAGAATGCCCATAGTTCAGTTGATGTTGTGACTAATATGTCAGCCAACCTCTCACCCATATATTGGAGGTCCCTGTGCAGATAGGTGCATTTTGTGGCTACAACAACATGCACTTTAGAATTTCATAGAATGAAATTTAAATCCTGCCTCAGAGATGAAACTTCTCTGCTCCTCAATAAAATATCACTAGTATAATATCTACTTCATAGTGTTGTGAGGATTTAAGCAAGTAAAACATCTAAAAGCACTTAATACATTGCAAATGTTTGAGCATAATTTTTTAATTTCCAAGGTGCAAAAGACTCAACTTACCCCCAGGGGATGGGGTGAAGGTAGATCAACAGGAAGGGCATAGCAAGACTCTTGAACCTTATGGGATAACTTGGCTTGCACCATCTGCAAGAATTCTCATCACAAAAGTGTTGAAAACTTAACTGAAGGAAAGCAAAATCAACCAAATAATCTTTTCTCATGGTCATAGTGTTGTATAAATATCTGCTGTGAACATTTCAGTGAAAGACCCACAATGCTCTCAACATTTCTCAAAGTCTCTCAAAGCATTATTTTCTCACCAGCTGCCTTGTCAGAAGCTATCTACCGGCATCATAGCCCTGGCAAGCGGATTCTACCTCCAAGCTCTGAGTTCGTGGGACAGCTACAAGGTCTTTGAGGCAGTTCCAAGAGTTTTCCATAAAGTCCAGACCTGTCACCTAGGAGCCACACATTTCTTCCAGGCATACAGAAAGGAAGGTATCAGCATCCTTTCTCAGGCCACCTGTCATTTCACCTCTACTCAGTCTCCTCCCAAAGGCTCTTCCTCCTCCGAGGCAGACATGAAAGCAGATTGAAACAGACTCCAAAACCTGTGCTGCCTTTCCTGCCTCCTCACCCTATAACTGCCCCCAGGAACATGGCTACATGGGCAAAGCTGACAGAGCACAGAGCCAGGCCCACCGGGGGCCCTTCATCAGTTTGTTGAATGGATGTGCATCACCTGTGGTCATCGGGATGCGATCCAACCAGTTGTGAATCATGACCTGGCCCTTTACCTTCTTGGAATTCTGTCAAAGGGAGACTCTAATCCAATTAGGGAATCAATATCCAGAAAATACCAGAGCTGTTTTAGCCATGCTTTTTTTGTTCAAGGTTATTATTCTGTGGCATTTTAATGTCTTCAAATGACATAAAAACAATGACAATGTAATGAAGCAACCTAAAATTAATGAACAGATTGATGTGACATAATACAGGATACACAAAGAGGCCCAGAAAATAACACAAAATTAATTTGCAAAGTTACTGGTGTTTTTTTTTTCCTTTTAAACCATAAACTAATGCAAAGGAGACAAGATGACCTTTAGAAAGGAAAAGTAAATTTAATATGATTTTGCAAATCCTGTTTCTGAGACACTTATGTTTAAAATAATAAGGCTTAAGTTAAATATAACAATAGCAAAACAACTGGAAAAATGAATGTCTTAATTTAGGCAAAATCAAATTCAGTTACCTTGGCCCCTGATGGGCTCCACCATTTCTCCCTATGGGGGCAGAGAATGAAATCACGCACGTCAAATCAATCTCCCTAATTGCCTTGGTCACCATCACATGCCATTTGGACAGGAGTCTTGCTAAATAGCATCCAAAGGCCAAAAAAGATATGACATTGAGAGTAATCCAGCCCCATGGATCCCTCGATGCCAGTGTGATTTGAAGGACAGTGGTCTGTTTTGTAAACTCTGAAAGTGTGGAAGCACCAGAGTATATATATGAAAATATTCACAAACTTCTAGAATGTCACAGCTGGAAGTGACCTTGGAAGATCAATAGTCCTATCTCTTTATCCTGTAGACAAGAAAAATATTCAGTTAGATTCCCTCTCTGTACACCTGTAACAAGAGATTTTTACCCTTGTAGCAGCAATTATTGGTCTGCTACACTATCTTATGTAATATAGATAGTGTACATCAATAGATAGGTAAAGATAATGTGTATATCTATATGCAGCATATTATAGTATCATCTACTCATCTTTTCTTCCCTCATTCTCTGCCCCTCCCAATACACACACACACACACACACACACACACACACACACAGAGTGAGCTACTGTTTGAAATCTTTGAGCATGTTATTCGTATGTTTCTGAACTTGTAAGGAACTCAATAAAACTTGGTTGAATTAAATTACAGAAGAAGATTCAAATAATTCCCATATTTTGCAGTCTCAGTGATTCTTTTGAATTCTCCTTGGGCTCTGCATTCTATCTCCGTCCAGGGTCTGATTTGGGGGGTGCAGCTCTGTGGAGCTCCGCTGGGGAGTGTCTCTGCACCAGCCTTGCCCGCTAGAATCTGCAGAGCAACACTGCCACCTGCTGTGGACACCATCAAAGCAACTGAGGAAAATCTGCCAAATACTGATTTGTATTTGGGATGCTTTTGTTCTTCAAAACGCAAGTCAAACTCCAATTAATCAACATTTATTACAATTAATTCTAACATATTAACTTTTAAGGGAATTACAAGGCATATGCCATTATTGAACACCTACATGAAGTGCTCTCTTCAGGAGATAGGACAACATTAATAGGATGGTAGGCACTGAATCTCAGGGCCTCAGATGGCTAAACCACTAGGTCGTTTACACACAAAATTTGTAATATGCCCTTTATTCAGGTCTTTAGAAACCTCAGACTGAAACCACATGTTACCTATCAAATGTGCTTATCCTACCACAGTCCACAAACACGTGTTGCCCCAATCTTTCCCAGAAAGGGCATTCTAACCAAGACTCACAATTTAAGGGATCTGAGGTGTCATTTAAGAACGTGTCCTCAGAGCACAGGATCTCAGAGTATTGGTAAGTTATGTCTTTATACCACCTTAAACTTATCTATTGAAAAAGCTGATAAAGATATGTTTAAACTTCCTTGAGGGTTAATCTGCATAGTATCCTCAATACATTTTAGAAATAAGTACCAAACTTCAGGCTTCCCACACACACATGTTTGGAATTCTATTTTTGTAGACTTACAGAATTTTATTTCTCATTCTACTAGGAAGTAAAATATTCAGAGATCTGAACATAAAAGAATAAACTGCCGGAGGTGGACAAAGCAGGAATAGGAAGAACAAGGTGGATTTTCATGGGTTTGGGTTTTTTGATTTTGGATTTTTGCAGACATCAGAAGTTATACAACAGCTCCACTCTAGGGCCCTTTGTGGAATAACAGGCCAGCCTTCACCAGTGCAGTTTTCCTCTTGGTGGACCCCTTTTTGTACAAGGCAATTGTGCAAACGGTGAACCTGGCACAAAATGTAATTGTGTTTTAGGACCTGTCTATTTCTTTTAGTTTATAAAGTACAAAGAGTTTAAAAACATTATGATGAGATATCAAATATTACTATTTTATTAATCAGAAGGTGCTGACTAATCTTTTAGATGGCTTGGGTCAACCACTAACTATACATTCTTGGGCAGGTTCCAGTAACCTCCCTGCCTCTTACTTTCCCATCTGTGAAATGAATGGGTTGGTCTATAAATCTGCACCATCCAATATGGTAGTCAGTAGTCATAAGTGGTCATTTAAATTTAGATTAATTAAAATTAAATAAAATTAAAAATTCAGTTTCTCATTCATATTACACACATTTCAAATGCTCAGTAGCTTCATGTGGTTAGTGGCTCCTAAATTGGACAGCGCAAATACAGAACATTTGCATCATAGCAGACGGTACTATTGGGCAACACTGGCATAGCTAATATTTATGTTTCTCTCCAAATTGAATCTACATGTTTATAGCAAAAATATTTTAGGGAATAATTTGATCAAGGTGACCCACACAACAGCCACTTGAAAAGCAAAATAGAGAGAAGAGAAAGAAAGGAAAAGAAAAAGAAAATGAGATCTGGATTCTAGGCTTTCTGCCACATTCATTGCTGCTATCTGATAAGCCAGTCATGTTTTAATTCCAGTCTTCAAACCAACTCATCTGCAAAATGAGGAGAAATCAAGTGCTTGCATCCATAGTCAGCATTACAAACAAGGGAGGACCTAATGTGCAGCATAAATTTGCAATGGTGACAGCTCAGGAAAGAATTTGCTGACAATTCTGTGTTTGCTTGTGGAGCACAGCCCACACAGCAGGCTGCCTGGTATCCTAAGGACATTTAGGTGATTTTCTACCATTACACATAGAAGGTGCTCCCTAACACATCAGTTATGGGCTGGATATTACAACAACTCTGACACAACCTGGCCTGCCGCAGTGGACATTGGCCACACTCCGGAGAGCAATGTGCTTGGGAACTGACAGCACGATGCAGAGGTCTTGCTGATGGTGTGGGCATATCCTGTGATTGGAGCCACAGCAAGGCGCCTGCACTGCACACTTCTGCACCATAAAATCACTCTGCTGGTTCTGAAGCCCTGGCCAGCAGAGGCCTCTGCCCAGGGATCTGGCCAGCAATCAAAGCTGCTGCAGTCAGCTTTCTCAGATGTTCCCTTTTGTGAGAATAGGAGGTGGGGTGGGGGCAGAACTGTGGCATCAGTAAAATCTGGGCCCTAATCCTCAGCATTCAGTACCCTTAGGGAAGCCAGATGCAGATGTTTGGGTGGTTTCTGGTTCCCTGCTGGAAATGTCATAGGTGCCCTGAGCTCTGAGCATGGCTATGGCCCCTTAAAATATTGAAGTCATTATTGTTTCACTTTCTCCACATGTTGTCAAGCTGTCATCTGTACGGTTAGATAGTATCTGTATGGTTAGATAGAATGTGGAAGAGATTACCCAGGTGCTGTCCCCCCTCTCCCCTTCTCCAGGGAATCCCCCTTAGCCTTTCTGGAATACAGCCTGGCTGGACACAACATTCCCTGCAACCAGAAGGGCTGGATTTGGCAAGGGTGAAGCACAAGGCCAGCCCCGAGTCAGGTGAAGTGCCTGGAGCAGTTGAAGGTGAGGAGGGCAGAATACCTGCTTTAAGGACCCCAGAGGCACAACCTCAGTAACATTGGATAGAACAACCCACTGAGCAGGAATCAGAGAGTATAGGGGAGAGAGAGGCTCTTTCTGAGCAAAAGCAGCTGGCAAATTGCATTGCAGACATGAGGAGAACACAGACATGAGCAGACTCAGTGCGTAACAGCTGCCTTCCCGGGGCCCGGCACTGGCTGAGTCAGTCTCCTCAGACGCACAAACACAGCAGAGAGTGAGCGGGTCTGTTAGCATTGTCTCAGACACAAAAGACAACAATAGCCATTTAGACCTTTAAAAATCTTTCCCTTCTGACAGGCACAGCTGAAAAAAAAAAAAACTGCTGAATCTGACACCAAATTCTTCTGATGTTGGTGCTCATCCTTTTTGTTACCTAGAGATTCCAAATTCTCCTCATAGAAAAAAATAACAAGAATATTCTGTTCCCTGTAGACATGGTAGGGAGAGCAGAGAATTGCAAAGAAAAAATACATAAATGGACTCTGCAGGCTGTGAACATGAACAGGGCTAAGGAAAGGATGAATATGTTCGTTAAGGTCAGAAGTCAAGTTCATGGGAGGTCTTGTTCCAGCAAGCTATGTGCCTTCTCCAAAGCCATCCACAGGCTAATCTGTCTTTTCCTGGCCACAAAAAGGGGGGACACGGCCACAGTACTAGGATAGATATAAACACAGCTGTGTAGCAGATTTGGAAGCAAAGCCTATCCAGAGCATTTTTCATATCTACTCATCATGGACTCAGGGATTTAGTTCCTCAAAAGAAAAAAAAAAAAAAGGTGAATTGTGAGCTAGGAGAATGTGGACACAGCAACACACACACAAAACTGTGCACCCTTTTAATGACAAGAAATATGCCCTGCCTCAGCAGCAATATGGGGATGGGGATTAAAGTAGCACAAGTCATTCATAGCCAAGGATCAAGAGATAAAGGCCTAACGAACACATTTGTCCAGAACACAAATGAATTTCCCTGCCATGCCAGGGCCATGATGGAGTGGGTGAAGCAGACAGCACACTGCTGAGAGGTCATAAAAGTAGCCTTTTCTCACTGCTCTGTTTTCTAATTCACTGAGAAGGAGATAATATAGGGATATTTCAAAAGGCTTCATCATTCTCTTATACAACTAGTTCGGACAGAAAATTCTCCTGCAACCCACCAGCTCACTGAACTCAATGAGATTTTTAAAAGAACAGATAAACATTGATTTTACATAGCCATCAATCATCTGCTTTTGCTGCTCTTTTGGTTACCATGGCCATGCTATTCCTTTCCTCAGCTCTCTTTCCCCTTTCCCTTTTCAAAAGGATAAAATTACATTAGAAAATACTGTTCTCTTCAAGGAAAACGCAAGTCAGTCTTACACCATTATAAAGTATCTATTGGAACTGGAAGGTTGGGTAGAAAATAGTCTCCTGTTTCTAACCCCATGTCCTCTGTCCCCTGGTTTACCCCTAGTTAGTTGAGTACCCACCTGGAATAAAATCCATTATTAGGTAATGATATTCAGCTACATGCTAGCTGCCCTAATGGTCATTCAAAGTTGGGTTAAGGGTAAGAAGATGGATGATGTGGTACAAGACAATTTAGAGCAGGAGGGAATCAAACTCAGTGCTCAAGCAGACATCTCTCAACATCTCTGGTTTAAAATGGACTACCAGTGTGAGAAGGCCATCTTAAACAATGGAATGGGGAAAGTCAGTGCTGATTTCTCAGATGGAACAGAGAGTCCGGGTCTGGGATGATGTGCCATAAGGTGAGCGCTTCATCATTTACTGTAAGTAAATAATACTAAAGGTACTCCTCATCCTGGCTTCCATCAGATTCTCTTGTAAGGAGAAAATTTTCAAATAAAAAAAATCCCTGGCCTCTACCCCAATTACTGAATGAGATGTCTCAAGACCTCCATTACAGAACCCTGTTCTAGATGGTAAAAAGAGAAAAAGCATTTATCTTCCTCAAACAAATCTCTAGGCTTACAACAGTGACAATCTGGAATCGTTACTATTCAAGTAAAGATCACTTTGGCAAAATGCTATGTTTCCCTTCAAAATATATTTAGGTGCTAATCTGACATTTCTCTGTGTGTCCCCTTTTTATGCTTTTCTTTATCCAAGTGTAACACACACTCCTTGATGTAGTCCTTTCAAGTCAATCTTCATCTCTCAGCTGTTTATCCCTTCATTTTCCTTAGGCAGATAATCAGAGTACCTGTCAATCCGCCAGGCGGGAAATCATTCAGAAGAAACATTGAAAATAGAGGTGGTGTCTGCTCTCCCAGGGGAAGTGAAGAACAAAGGTTAAACAATGCCACCCCCGTCGTCCAAGTGTCCTGTGCTCGTCCATCTCCAATATAACATGGCTTTGAATGGCATTTGTGGGCACTTAAATTGTGGAGTAGCACTTCCTCTGACATGGCAAATCTAGAGGACTTTGTTATTTTGCCACAGGGAATCTGTACTTGTTCACATCTTAAAAGCTCTCCTCTTTTATATACAGGTGAATACTTAAGATGAATGTAATCTTCTTCATTATAATAAGTACCAGCAGAGACTTTCACATCTGTTTTATCCTACAAAGAACGTTATTTATGTGCATGTCCTTTTATTTCTCCAGCTCATTTGTTTATGAATATATGTGGTGGGCAGGCCTGGAGGGGGTGCTTGGAAGGGTACAGAAAAGCTGAAAAGCACTTAATGGAATACATTACTTTCTGATTGGAGATGTCCTCTGTGGATTTAAAATCTGGCTTTACATCTGCAGGGAGGATACAGGTGCATTAACTGTGCCTTTGCGAGCCACTGAACCTTGGCTTTTCTTCCTGCTGGATCTTCCCGAGGAGCTAAAGTAGGGCAGCAGCCCAGTAGGAATAGTGAGTTCCCCTCCATTGCAAGTGCTGTTGTACACTTGCCATTTTCCCCCTGCCTTGGGGGGCCATGTAAAGATCAAGACACCCTCACTGATAATTGTTTCATCCCACAATATGGGGCCACATATGCCATGGGGGCCCAGCCATTTATCAGGATGAATCTGCAGAGAAGGCAGCTGTGCGTTGTCTGCAGCTAACTAGAGAATCCGAGTGGGGGAATTCAGTTGGGAGCTTGCTGTGAAACTGCCAAGGACTCTCTTGAGCTCATTATTTGGATATGAACCAGAATGAAGTGAATAAAGACCAAGGAAAATGTAGCCTGTGTCTTTATGGTGCCTTCATTGTACCTTGTCCTCCATAGGCAGCTTGCCTTAAAAGTCAGCACAGCAGTAGCATTTCTCCCTTTTTCTTTTAGTATTAGGTTATAAGAGGTTTCATTGTTGGGGTTTTTTTCCCCCTGCATACAGGTTGCTCAGAGAACTTTTGCATTACAATAATTCTGTGAAAATAAAGCCAGACTATTCTCTTTCCCTTTAACAGGCTTGTTTATGTCTCAATGAAGACCTGGGTTATCGCACAATTTATTGAGCACATACTATGTGCCAAACACAGTAGTGGACAACACAAATTTGTGACCATATCTGATGTTCACAACAACTACATAAGACAGGAATAATCACTCCAACTTCACAGATGGAGAAATTGAAGCTCCTAGAGAGAGGTAAAATTAATTGCTTAAGGTCTCAGAGCTTAAGTGATGAGTATGGAACCTTAACCCAGGTCATCTGATCCCAATGCACATAGTAAATCTACTACACTGTACAACACTACTGAAATAGAAAGAGGAGACCGTTAGGAAGTATGGTAGAGTCACCTAGATTTCCTTTCCCTATCCATCTCATAGAGATGGGCAGACCCACAATAACTAATTACCTGCTTCAAAGGTTCTTCACTCAAAATTCAAAAATGAGATAAATGAATCAATATTTTCCAAAAAAAATAACACAGTCTGGGTCATCAAGAAAAAGAGTGTGTGTGTCATATACTCATAGGAGGATGTACACTGATTATATCAGTCCATTCTGTGTCCCTGAGTGTCCAACTGAAAAACATCCAGGCTACTGTTATTTTCCATTTCTTTCCTTAAATTCCAGTGGAAGAGCAAAAACTTATTGCAAAGTGCCAGAAGTGGGTAGATTACATGCAATTCAACCCTAAGAGTCTGTCTAATCAATGTACTGGCCCGTATTTTTCACATTTTATGGGACAGCAGGGAAAATTGTTGAGAAGAGCCAATTTGCAGCTGTGTTCTTAATTACGCCTTCTATGTGAAAGGAGGCGAATTTTTCAGCAAGAAACTGCAGCTGCATTCACAAGACAGGAAGACCCAGTGTTTACAATAGATAATTGAATGCCATAGAGGTCCCAGATCCCAAGGTGGACTGAGCCACCGCCTCTCTGTGTGACCCAGTCAAGCCACTTGACTCCATTGTGCCTCAATCAAGCCTGCTGCCAAAGCATATTCAAGCAGCAGGAGCTGACTAGAAAACAGATGCTATATGTGGGTAGAACTGTCCTGGATAATTATATTCCCCCAAGTCACTGTCACTTGCAAAATACTGGAGTTCAAAAGTTCCTGCCTGCATTGAGTATCTTTGAGCTGTTACCACTGCTGAGTCAGAATTATCTCTTTCACACATGGGCAGTTTACTTTGGGCCATCTTGGAAAGAAAAGTAAAAAATCCTGGTGTATCTACACTGATTAGTACCGGGTGTAAAGAGGAAGAATGGTATTCCACCAACTCCAGTGTGCAAGAAATGTAACTTTATTTTTCTATAACTGCACTGAATTTCTATTTAAATCCCCATTGTCCAAAAGGAAGAGAGAGAACAGTTCAGGGATTACCCCCATTTTTCCTGTGATTTCATTTAATTATCAAAATTTTTTTATTTTACTTGCAACAAGGCATTGGGATAGCCATTGTGTCTGAGTCATCCATGTATGTTGGCATCCCCTAAGACATTATCATTCCTATCATGTCATGGTGTTCATTGTTGAATTGCCCCTTGTTCCTTAATGCATTGCTCCTTGAATCAGGTAATTGCCATGCTGCCTCTGGAGCATGAAAATGACTCTGCTATTATGGGCATTTTGATGAGGCTGTCTAAGGCTTTTCACCTCTTCTGGGCTTCTTTTAGGAACAAGGGAATTATTCTACTGCTCCACCATCCGTGAGGCTTGAGAGAAAACTAGTGGTTCCCCCGAGTGAGAAGACACAAGTCCCCTCTTTTCTCAGGGATCCTCAGTCCTATCTGAATTTCTGTCCTCTTTCTTACCCTGGGTCTGAGGAGGGATGGCAAAAGGCACAGAGCTCATCTTTCATGAATATACTGAATCTAATGTCTTTTCACATACTCTCCAATTTTCTGACTTTCTTTACTTTTAATTCAGTAAAACTTTGTCTGAGCTTAGGAATAAGGGGACTTTGCTGAAGATATTTTCTGCACCCAGAGCCTCTTCAGAGTCTGGGATTTCTCTGTTTCTGCTATAACATTTCTAACAGAGGCAATGGGTGTTTCCCGGTTTAGAGAGGAAGGAACAAGGAGCAACAGAAAACACATACATTAATATTTAAACACTCTCATTCTGACAGCAAGTTTGTTTTTATCCTGAATGTATCTGGGTGAGTTTATCTATTTTCTTCCTTTCCCAACCCCTGCCAAGTGAAAAGATTCATGAATGTCTGCCTGATTTCCATCCAGTAACCACCAGACAGACACACTGATAGTTAAAATATTGACATTGTTATATACTGGTTGGTAAATAGTGGCTGTTCAAGACCACAATTACTGTCACTGCTGCCATAATCCCCTGAGCCTCCTAAGCAATAAAACCTGGCACTTTAGGGGGGCTACAGGATTCTTACTCCTGGCACTGTAACCAGTGTCCATTCGTATTGGTCATTTTCTGTGCCTTACCAGTTGTTGAACATTCTGAATGTCACTCCTGGCTATGTTCTTGAGACTTAAAGGAAGCAGAATCTGGGTGATTACTCCAGCGGTAGTCCTAGCACTTGGAGGTACATATCCACCCTTCAGGCTCGGTTGCCTGGGCTTGTGAGCTACTGCTGAGCTTCCAGATGAAAACCACTAATGATTACATATTGCGGCCGGTCCTAATTTAAAAAGAACTGGAGATGAAATCTGAATAGCTTAAGTTTAGCTTAAGTTCCCACTAGTCACTGGTCTTATGAATTTGAGCGAAGACTTAATTTCTGGAGGTCCCAATCACTGAATGAGGCGGTAATAACTCCTGTACCCTGGGAATCAAATATAAATATCAAAAGGATATTATAGCCTTCCTTCTTTCTTGCACAACTTAATCCTAAAACAACCAGCTGGGGTGGAGCGGGGGTGCAGTTGGGATGTGCGGGAGGAGAGGTAGTAGGCACAGCCCCACTCAGGTGTCAGAGACTGAGCAGTAAGGTGGGCCGTCATGTGGTCTGGCAGAGGATGGAAGAATGCTCCAGAAGGTAAAGGCAGGGGCCCACTGAGGGATCTGGAGCCTGAATGGGGAAAGATGATGTGCATTTATGTGAGAACAAGGGAGAGGGGCAGTGATTATATAGAGGAATTGATCAAATAAAAATATATATATATAGAGAGAGAGAGTAATGGAATAATAAGCCACGTTTTTCACTGTTGAAGAAGGGAGTTACAAATGTGGAAAGACACAAAACTAGAATAAACCTTGTAATGTTAGATTAGAATTGGAGGTGTTAGTAGAATTTATAGTTTTTAATTATATTGCTAGATATAAAAGTAAATATGTGTGTATATATTCTAACACACAAACACATATATTTCATAGCTCTATACAATGAGATGCTCTGTAAGCAGGGACACCTCTAACTAATGAACATACTCAGTGCCAGATCTTGGTTTCTAAATACCATTCTCCACTAAAAGGAAATAGGATTCCTTGGAGAAATAGCTGAACCAGAAAGAGTACTAGACGATTCTGAAATCCTATGTCAAAAAGTAAAAAAAAAAACAAAACACAAGAAGGGCCAAAAAAGGACAGAAATGTGTTAAAAGAACAAAGAGGCCAGCTAGAAGGAGCCCCAATGGCCAAATCTGGGTCAATTTTAGCATCAAAATACATAATGATAGTAATAGATTATAAACCATTAAATAACATAGGAAACCGGGAGACTATACTGACAGAAATAAATGAATAAAAGGACAGAAGAAAAAGCTTTTTCTTACAATAGAATGCCAACTAACTAGTGGAGAAGAAATAACAAAATTACAAAAATCATCATTTGGTAGCTGCCATAGCAATCAATTTAACTATTAATTAAACATCAATCGATGCTAAACTAGTGAGTGAAATTTAATAAGGAATAGGATATTTACAAAGCCTCAAAGTGTCACAAAATGCATATTAAGTATAAAGAAAAAAGAGTAACTCTACAGTGGATAAACTTGACAAACACCACCTCAATGAAGTGATTAAAGTTAACATCATCAGTATAGAAGCAAGCAGAACTTACATAACACCTGACGAGACCTGACAAGATGCAATGACAAGAACACAGAGACACTTCTGTGATATTCCTACCCAAAACACATAAATTCAATTATTTTCAAATAATAAATATCAGACAAATCCAAATGAGGAAGATTCTAAAAAACAAACTGCATATAATCTTGAAAAGTGTCAAGATCGGGGACAGACTGAGGATTCCAGATGAAAGCAGACAAAAAATCATGACAACTAAATTCAATCCGTGATTCTAAACTAGATCCTTCTACTATAAAGGACATTATTGGGACAATTGACAAAACTTTGAATGAGGTCAGAGGATTAGATGAGAGTAATATATCAATGTCAATTTTCTGACTTTGGTGATTATATTGTGGTTATGTAAAAGAATATCCATTTTGTAAGAATACCAAATAAAGTATATTAGGGTGGTGAAATATTGTGTCACTAATTTTCCTTGAAAAGATTCAAGGAAAAAAGTTCCTTGATTGTTGCAATTTTTCTTAGAAATTTGAAATTATCATAAAATATTTATTAAAGTAAAAGAGAAAAGAAAAAGGAAAATATAATGTATATAATTAATAGAACTACTCTATGCATAAAAGGATTGAAAATAACTAGAACTGGCCTTATAGCATGTATGAATACAGCATATAACTAGAACTATATAGCATGTATGAATACAGCATATTCCATAGCTCTGCTGGGATGAAAGAGCCTCTTCAGCTTACTATCTTATCCAATCACATTTTACAAAAAGAAAGAGATCTGGCAAACCAAGGACAAAAAAAAGAAAGAAAGAAAGAAAGAAAGAAAGAAAGAAAGAAAGAAAGAAAGAAAGAAAGAAAGAAAGAAAGAAAGAAAGAAAGAAAGAAAGAGTTATTTATTGCACTTACAGGATTCATCACTTTATTATTTAAATAGCTCTAATGGTCTTATCTAGCATTGTATATTAGAAACATAAAGCATAGAGAACTATCTTTAAATCTAAAATATTAATATATTCCTTAATAATGGCTCAAAACATTATCACTGTTCTTGACCAGAAGCAAAATCAATTAAAATGATTTTAATATCCTTTAGCCAAATAAAATCAGCAAAGCTAGTCATAATGTAGTTATCTTTTCACTGAAGTACTGGCAATGGCAATCTGACATCTACTTACTTGCAGAACCCCTATATCTGAAAGATTTCTTAATTACGCAAGTAACTTATTCAAGGAAAAACCCAACCCAGTTCTCACATATATTACTACAGAAGAAATTTCAAATTACTTTCCACGTCTGAATAGAGAAACTGCCTGAAAATGCTTACCCAAAACATTCTATTTCCTAATGATAAATAAATTGAAATAGATCCAGTAGAGTTGTCAAGAAGACAGGAAAATAAATTAACAAAGTACAGTGTGTGGTTAAGAGCACAAAGCCTAGAGCCAGAATTCTTACCTATAAATCTTAGCCCTACACAGTAGAGCTGTGTGATTTGGGGGAAGTTACATACCCTGTGCATCAGGCTTCTCATCTGTAAAATGGGGATACTAATAGTATCTACTCTATAAAGCTGTTATAGGATTTAATGAGTTGTTTTATGCCAAGTGTTTCAAACAGTAATTGGTTCATGATAAGTGATCAATGAGTGTCTGTTATTATTTAAATTGTTATTATTTAATCACATTTGTATATAATAAAACTATTGATCCCGAAACATAGCCCTTAAGTTATTCCTTAAAGACAGCAAATAAAACCACCACTCTATATTTTAATGTACTGTTGTTAGTCCTTTGAAAATACTACATAGAGCTGACCCAAAATATATTATTTTCTATAAAAATGTTAAAAATGAACACTAAATTGGGGGAGTGCAAGGAAAACTAAAGCCAACATATTATAAATTTTTGTGCAGAAAAAATACTTGGGTAATTAATTCAGAAAACTCAAATATCATCCTTGTTAATACCCTTTATAAAGAAATATTGGAAGAAGACAGTGGAACAGAAAAACCAGCTGTCAGATTATGTCAGAAAGAAGGAAAAGTTTTTGATGAAAAAGAAAAAACAAGCAAACAAACCTTTTGCCCGTATAAGCCCAGAGGATGCTGCCACTTTTTTGTGGTCAAGGCACCAGGGTCCCAGCCCCCATGGGGTGCTTCCCCCCAACAAACCCAAGCTAGGACGGCAGGCACCATACTGCTTCTCTAACCACCATGCACCTTTGTCCTCAGCAGTAGGCTTCAAGTCCTCAGCGTTCATCTCACTCATTCGGACACAGACATTTTCCAACTCCAGCCCACATTGCAGGAGCCACAGAGGTCTAGTGGGTCCCGGGTGATCTGCGTGACTCCAGTGACTGGACATTCTGGGTGGTGTCCTCCCAGGAGGGACAGGCATGACCAGAGTACTAGCTTTCCTCTATCCAGACTCTTTTTCTGCCCTTCCCCTCCCTGACCTACAACTACCGAGAGAGACAATTGAGCCACCACACCAAGGCTTCCACAGAGAGTGGGGCTCAGACCTTTCCTCTTGGGATCTTGCAGCACATGGAGGGGTGCTCTGACAGCTCCATGCCTGCCAGCTCTCCCTGGTGCTACATGCCAGGTGACTCCATCAAAGCAGGGCATGCCCCAAGGCGGAAGGACATCAAACATGTTTGGACACCCCATGGGCAACTCTGGACCAGTACACTTCTCCCTACCATGGTCAGGAATTGATCTTTGGGGACCAAGGGACAGGCCCACAGGCCAGAACCCATGCCCCCAGGTCTTGATCACATTGCTTTGGGACAGGGAAGGGAGTTTTGGGAATTAGTCTCAGGAGGCAAGAAAGCCCACGTGGGCAGATCAGGGGGAGAGTGCAGTATGGGTCCTAGGTGCAGAATGCTCACAAAGCATCCCCCAACAGGAGGGCTATCATCAAAGTTCAATGCAACCTCAAACTTCCTGGCTCAAGTCAATCTGCCTGGCTAAGCCTCCCAAGTAACTGGTACTATAGACACATGACTCCACACCTGGCTAATTTTTGTATTTTTTGTAGAAACAAGATCTTGCTATATTGCTCACGCTGGTCTTGTTTTGTAGAAACAAGATCTTGCTATATTGCTCACTCCTGGCCTCAAGTGATGCTCCTGCCTCATCCTCCCAAAATAATAGAATTACAGGCATGAGCCATCACATGGGCCCATTGTTTTTATTATATCAAGATCTGTTGTAGCAGCCAAAAAATTAAATCAATGTAAATATCCATCAATAGTGATAGATGGATCCAATGTGGTATATCATATTATGAAATATTCTGCAGCAGAATATGTTTTTCTAAACAGAAAAAAAAACCTTCATGACTAGTTCTCCAAAACAATGTTGAATGAAAAAATAATTTTATTCTTTGCTCAAAACCCAGAAATGGTGCTCTGCTTCACTCAAAACAGCTAAAGAAGCTCCAATGGCCTATAAGTCCCTATGTGATCTGGTACTCATATTACTTCTCTGATTCTCCTCACCATGGAGTTTATTCCAGCCATCCTGGCCTCCCAGATGCCCCTGAACATACCAGGCAACACCATTACAGCTTATGCACTTGCTGTTCCCTCTCCCTGGAATGTTCTTTTCCCTCATCTCCCTTAAATCCTTGGTCAAGCTCCACCTAATATATGATGCCTGTCCTAACCACTTGATTTAAAATTGCAATTAACTCACCCCAAACCCTAACACTCTCAGATTCCTTTTTCTGTCCATCTATTGGATTTTCATTGTTGTTGTTGTTGTTCCATAGCACTTACTTTCCAACACATCCTCATTTTTCCTTTTGTGTTTATTGTTAACTGGCTATCTCCTCTGGCTCTAACACAAGCTCTGTGAAGGCTAAGATTATGTTTCATCCAAGGATGTTTCCTAAGATCTAGACTACTGCCTGACATACAGTAGATCACTGAAGATAAAACTTTTTTAAAATCATAGATCAATAAAATGGAAAAAAATTATGGCATAATGTGAGCTAAAAATGTAGACTACAAAGATCCATATATAATTAATGTAGCATGCAGAAGTTTCAAATATATATGACTAATGATTATAAAAATAACTTGGATATAAAAATATTGTTTCTGTGAGCAAAATTTTTGTCCCAAATTTCTTGTTTTACAAGTTGTGTAATAAAGTAAAATTTTAAAAGAAAGAAAATAGAGAAATCTTGACCTTTTATATTTTCACAAATTAGTTCTTAAAAGGAGCATTTTCATTGATTTTTGCAGCGAAAAAGATTCTCTGGTTAATGAATCTTTTTCCAATATGTTTGTCTGATAAAACAAACATTCGTTCTAGAACATATATCATAGAGTCTTTCCTGAGCATTGTTAAAGAAATGAATTGTTTTCCAAAATAAACCTCTAATATGCAGTACAAATCTGCCGCTTGATCTTATTTAGCATTGGTAACAGTAAAGGTGGGTTCATTCAGTTTTCTTTCTTTTTTTTTTTTTTACATTTTTTTATTTCACCAGGTTATGGGATTACAAATGTTTAGGTTATATATATTGCCTTTGCCCCACCTACATTAGAGCTTCAAGCGTGTCTATCCCCCAGACGGTGCACAGTGCACCCATTAGGTGTGTATATACCCATCCTCTCCTCTCCACTCCCACCTGCCTGACGCCCGCTGAATGTTATTACTATATGTGCACTTAAGTGTTGATCAGTTACAACCAATTTTCTGGTGAGTACATGTGGTGCTTGTTTTTCCATTCTTGTGATACTTAACTTAGTAGAATGGGTTCCAGCTCTATCCAGGATAATATAAGAGGTGCTAGATCACCATTATTTTTTGTGGCTGAGTAGAACTCCATGGTATACATATACCACATTTTATGAATCCACTTATGGATTTATGGACACTTGGGTTGTTTCCACATCTTTTGCAATTGTGAATTGTACTGCTAAAAATAACATGCAGTAACATTTTTCTAACGGCTTTAAAATATACTAATGAAATATTTTATCAAGACTCTACTGTCTTCAGCTGAGGTGATCACTCATCTATTGTTTTTCTTTGGGTTACAAAAAAGTTACATTTTATAACCACCAGATCATAGTCACCTCCCAATAGTCACCAGTGGTAATAAAGATAAAGATGAGTGTCTGAATGTTTATGTTCCTCCAAAATAAATATATTGAAGTCCTAACTCCCAATATGGTATTAGGAAATGGGGCCTTTGAGAGGTGATTAAGTCATGAGAGTGGAGTGCTTATGAGTATCTCTGTTGCCCTTCTGAAAGTTACTCAGAGAGAATTCTCACCTTTTTGCCATGTCAGGTTACATCAAGAAGAAAGCAGTCAACAAACAAGGAAACAGGGCTCCACCAGATACTGAATCTGATGGCACCTTGATCTTGGGCTTCAAAGACTCCAGAACAGTGAGAAATAAATGTTTGTTGCTTACACAATCCAGTCTATGGAATTTTTGTTAGAACAGCCTGAACTAAGATAATTGACGTGGCCTGATTACAGGATGGGGGATGGACACAGAACATAAAATAATGGCACAGACGCACACTGACATGAAATGACTCGAGTGTCCAACGCACCGGTCGCTTTATTTTTATACCCTCCAGACCCAAGGTTAGTTCCTTGTACATGAACAACTGAGCATAGCAGTGATAGCTGCCAATTTTGGAGTTGTTTCACAAAGGAACAATGGTCCTATGCTCTCAGACCTCAAAACGGTTACTTAATGTGCTGGACATAGCTCAAAAGCCAAGGCCGAGATAAGCAACATAAAACAATACAGCCATTTGAAGTGCTTCTTGTTTTTAATTCCAGGTGGTGGCTCCTCCCTGGCCCCCACGGTTGTGCCTGTCTTAGGTTGCCCCTCCCATGAGGAGTCTTGTCCGTCATTGACTACCAACCATCAAACGGGGGCCAGTCCTTGGGAAAGTTCTTCTTATCCTTATGGCCTCCAGACTCCCACCACAGGGGCCCTCCGTGTGGGAGCTGGGCAACATTTGCTTATGTGCAGAAACTCTGCCCTCTTATCATGTTACAAAGCAGCAACTGTGTCTGAAGAAAATGCTGACTACCTCTGTGTCAGGCAGCATGCGTACATTACAGACTATAGTGAATGATTAATATAAGGCATAATACCAGAATCAGCCCCCAACAGATAATCAGGTTATTTAAAATGTCACCTTTATCACTGCTTATAAGTCATAACCACCAGGAGGAAGAAACTTGCTCAAAAACTAAGTATATAAATTGATAACACAATATATGTTGGAAATAGTTGTCCAAAATCATTCTCATGATATTAAGTAAAAGTTTTCAGCAATGTATGTTCAAGATGCCCAACTGATTCTTCATTTATTTTTTAGTTGAATGGAATAAATATAAATGTAAATTTTTCCTATTCTTTTCCAGAAGAAACTCACAGAGAAAATAGGTCAATATGAAAGGTTAGGAATGAAAGAATAGGAAAACACAAAAGGACTATGAAAGTGTGACTAGAAACATTTTACTCATAGTGTTATGTTATCTTTAGTAAAAACTTGATCCACCTAACCTAGTCCTTTTAGCTACTTTTTCGTTTAAACATGCATGATTTGTGCTAATTCTTTATACTCTCATCTTCCTCTGGCAAAAAGCAACCTTCATTTGGAAGATGGATGACTCATTATAGAGTCACTCTCTATGGCCATGTAAAGAATGAAGTGGCTTCTTCTTCTAGTGATAGAACCTTCATAGTCAGGGGACTTCATTACTACTACATGCACCTGTGCCTACAAACTGAGAAGGAGAAAGGAGATAGAGAAATGAAACAAAGATGAGAAGACAGCTGTGGAATACTGCTTTATGGTATGGTTAATCAGTAGTACCCAGGATTTCTTCTTCTACTGAGACCAAACAGAAAGGTAGCATATTTCTCAATGTACACAGCTGAACTTTTACACTTTTGACAGTTGTATAACATTCCCATGAGTTACCTAAAGCACCATGCTCTTACCAAAAAAGCAGAAAACTTTTCCATCTGGAAGGCTAGGCTAGGGGAATTTGTGCTAACCCTATGAAATAAAAGACATGTAAAAGCAAGAGGATTGAATCAAAAACTTACAAGGCAACTATGAAGTGTCAGATTTTAGCTCCAAGAAAATGTCATAAAAAGAACTTCTATCAAACATACTTTTCAAGATGACTGTAAAACTGCCTTGCCTACTTATCAAGTCCCTCTACATTCACCCGCCACACACACACACACACACACACACATTCTGAAGAGTTGGTAGCTACCTTGTGGGTGATGGTTGTAATCATGGTGGTTGTTATAGTGGAGTTGTTTTGTTTTGGTTTTGCTTTCATTTTATATAAAGAGCCAGATCTTTAAAATATTTTTAAATTGGCCCTTGAATTTTTATGAGCAAGATATTCAGGTGAATATATTATAAATATAACACAACTATATTTAGTGGCCATGAAAAAATAAAATTTATGGATTATTGGGATATATTCTGACAGTAATAAATATTTTTAAATTATATGATTTTTATGGTATAATAAAAAATTCTCCAAAAGTAATTAGCTAAATAAAATTAGCTAAAAACTGCAAAGGTAGCCCCTATTAGAAATTGTCCTGACAATTACTATGAATAAAGCCAAAATAAAAACTTAGTAAGATCTTAGAAGAAACTTAGTAAGATCAAGAAGATACATTTACTTCTTTGGAAAATAGTACATATGGAACTACATGTGCTAAAGCTGATGAGTCAGAGGACACTGTCTCAATCCAGGGCCACCCCTTACTGGCTCCATTCCCACACACATGCAAGATGCTTTTCTTATCTGAATGTTGGTTTCTTCATTCATACAATGAGACAGTAGCTGATATAACTCCTTCAACTGTTAATGAGGTAAAAATAAAATTATTTGATAAAAAGTGTTTACAAATTCATTAACTTACAAATTACTGTTATTAACAAAATTATAAAGAAAAATTTCTAGGAAAGAAATTCTATAACATGGATGAGCCTAGACATTATCCTAAGTGAAATAAACCAGTCATAAAAGGAAAAACGCTCTGTGATTTCACTTAAATGAGGCAAATTGAGCAGTGATATTCACAGAGACAGAAAGAAGAATGGTGTTTGTTAGAGTCTGCTTGGAAAAGGGAAATGAGGAGTTATTATTTAATGGATACAAAGTTTCAGTTTTGCAAGATGTAAAGAATCTGAAGATGGATGATATTTATGGTTGCACAATGACTTGAATGTCCTTAATGACATAGAATTGTACACTTATAAATGGTTAAAATATGTAGAAGGATTGCTTCAGCTCAGGAGTTGGGTGTTGTAATGAGCTATGATTGTACCACTGTACTCCAACCTGGGCAAAAGAATGAGACCCTGTGTCAAAAAAAAAAAAAAAAAGGTTACAATGTTAAATTTTGTTAAACATATGTTACCACAATTTTTTAAAATTAATTAATTAAATAAATTTTTTAAAAAGTAACATATCCATCTGATGAGAACTATCTGTGATGGTTAATTTTATCTGTCAAGTTGGCTAAACTATAGTGACCAGTGTTTGATCAAACACTAGTCTAGATATTGCTATATATTTATTTTTTAGGTGTAGTTAACATTTAAAATCAATTGGCTTTAAGTAAAGTTATAAGTAAAGCAGATTACCCTCCTTAATGTGTGTGGGCTTCAACAAATCAGTTTAAGGCCATAAGAGCAAAGACTGGAGCTTTCTGAGAAGAAGGAATTCTGCATGAAGACTGCACATAGAAATTCTGCTGGAAGAGATCAATCCCCAAGGACTTTGGAGTACCATGGATAGGTGAGGGTGTTTCTTTCTGCTCTCCTCACCCCTGAGGCAGACTGCTGGCTCTTGAACTGTTGGAGTGCTCATTTACCTTCACAAGTCCAAGCACTGCTGTTGTCAACAAATTGGAAAATTCTTAAGGGCCACCAGCCCACTCAGGGTCACATCCTTCTCCACTGTGGAGAATTGTGAGACTCCCAGAGTTTTAACATTCAGGGAAGGCTTTCCCTAGGTGAAAGGAGAGGGTAGCATGATAAGGGTCCTCTGATAAAGGAGACCAGAGTACAAGCAAGCTCTCTTTCATTCAATATTTCTTCTTCTTCCTCATTAGGGCTGATACTTCTGCCCATCACTGTGATATATGAGGGCTCTGCACAGCTTTGCCCCTCCTGCAAGGCTAAGAAAGAAACACAGGACATCATTCCACAGACCCCTACCCCAACATTGCCCAAGCAAACCAATCACACACCTATCACAAAAATGCCACATACTGGCCTGGTAGTTGAACTGCAAACCAGTACTTTTCTACTATAAACAGAATCTGAGAAAGACACAACACAAAGACTATCTATGATCAAGGAACACATACCAAGCCTTGGTTCCCTGAGAGTACCCAAAATTTAAGCTAAATGAACAAACACAACATACATTTCAGGAACACCACCAAGGGGGGGGAAATAAAATAAATAAATTGTTAAAATCACATCCAAATGAAAGTAAAGTCAAGAAGGAACAGCTTCTCCAAATTAGAAAGAACAAGAGTAAGAACTATGGCAGTATAAACAGACTGTTTCAACACCACCAAATGATCACTCTAGCTCTCTAACAATGGATCCCAACTAAAAGAAAAATGCTGAAATGACAGATAAAGAATTCAGAATATGGATTATAAACAATCTCAATGAAATCCAAGAGAAAGTTGAAAACTAACACAAAGACACCAAAAGAATAATTTAGGGCATGAATAAAAAATTTACTAAACAGATTTTTTAAAAACCTGTGGAAATGAAAGACACATTGATAGATATACAAAATGTAGTTGAAAGTTCAAACAATAGAATAGACCAAGCTCTGAATGAATTTTCATAGTCTTTTGAATTAACTCAGACAAAAAAAATTTTTTAAAGAATTAAAAGAAATGAACCAAGTTGTTGAGAAATGTGGGATTATGTAAAAGGCCCAAACCTAAGAATCATGGCTATTTCTGAAGAACAAGAAGAAAAAACAAAATGGTTAGAAAACCAATTTGAGGGAATAATTGAGGAAAACTTTCCTGGTTTTGATAGAGGTTTAGACATTTAGATATAAGAAGCTCAAAGAATTCCTGAGAGACTCATTGCAAAAAGCACATCATCAAGGTATATAGTCATTAGGCTATCTATAAAGTCAATGTGAAGAAAAGAATTGTAAGAGCTGTGAGACAAAAAGCATCAAATAACTTATAAAGGAAAAAATTTCAGAAAAATAGCAGATTCTCAGCAGAAATCTTACAAGCCAAAGGGATTGGTACTCTATCTTTAGTCTTCTAAAGCAGAATAACCATAACGAAGAAGTATGTATCTACAAAACTAAATTTCATAAGTGGAGGAGAAATAAAGTCTTTCTTGGAGAAGCAAATGCTGAGGAAATTTGTCGCCATTAGGCTGATCCTACAAAAAATGCTCAAAGAAATTCTAATCATTGAAATAAAAAGTTGACCCCAGTTTTTAAACATTTGTAAGTATAAAATTAACAGGGCTTATAAAACAGTAACAGTAGAGAACACAAGGTAACTAGGTAAAAATTAACATGATGGCTGGAATAGTATCTCACATATCAATATTAACTTTGAATGTAAATGGTCTAAATTCCCCCACCTAAAAGATATAGATTTTGGCTGGGCATGATTGCTCGTGCCTGTAATTCTAGCACTCTGAGAGGCCGAGGTGAGAAGATTGCTTGAGATCAGGAGTTCAAGACCAGCCTGAGTAAGAGTGAGATCCCATATCTACTATAAATAGAAAGAAATTAGCCAAACAACTACAAACAGAAAAAATTAGCCGGGCACGGTCGCACTTGCCTATAGTCCCAGCTACTTGGGAGGCTGAGGCAGGAGGATTGGTTGAGCCCAGGAGTTTGAGGTTGCTGTGAGTTAGGCTAATGCCACAGCACTCTAGCCACGGCACTCTAGCTAGACTGATCCCATGGGCAACAGCGTGAAACGCTGTCAAAAAAAAAAAAAAATAGAACAAATGAAGCTAACGAACATTTACAGAAAATTCTGCCCAAAACAGCAGAACATATATCAGCACATGGAACATTTTACAAGAAAGACCATATGATAGGCCACAAAACAAGTCTCAGTAAAATTTTAAAAATCAAAATGATATCAAGTATCTTCTCAGACCAAAGGAGAATAAAAGTAGAACTTAATTCCAAGAGGAACTCTCAAACTCTACAAATACATCAAAATGAAAACACCTGCTCCTAAATGATCTTTGGGTCAATGAAGAAATCAAGATGGAAATTAAAAATTTTTTCCTATGAAGAATAATAGAGATATAGCAAAAAGAGTGTCAAGAGGGAAGTTTATACCACTAAGTCCCTATATCAAAAAGACATATTAAATCGACAACCTAACATCACACCTCAAGGACCTATAAAAACAAGAACAAACACAATCCAAAGCTAGCAGCAGAAAATAAATAACAAACATCAAAGCAGAACTAAATAAAATTAAAGAAAAAAGACAATACAGAGAAACAATGAAATGAAAGTTGGTTCTTTAAAAACATAAATAAAATTGACCACTAGATAGATTAGGCAAGAAAAAAGTGAGAAGATTTAAAATAAGTTCAAAATGAAAAAGGATATGTTAAAACTGATCCCACAGAAATACAAAACATCATTTGAGACTACTATGAGCACCTCTTTGCACACAAACTAGAAAATTTTGGAAGAAATGGAAAAATTCCTGGAAACATACAACCCTGTAAGGTTGAATCAAAAAGAATAAAAATACTGAACAGATCAAAAATGAGTAGTGAGATTAAATCAGTAATAACAAATCTCCCAACAAAGACAAAAAATGAAAAGCCCAGGACCACATAGATTCACAACCAGATTCTACCAGATGTTCAAAGAACTGATGCCAATGCTACTGAAACTGTTCCAATATATTAAGAAGGAAGGAATACTACCTAATTCATTCTACATAGCCAGTGTAACCCTGATACCAAAGCCTAGAAAGGAAAAAAACAAAGAAAAGAAAACTATAGACCTATATCCCTCATGAACATAGATACAAAATCCTCAAGAAAATACTGGCAAACTGAATTCAAAAGTACATCAAGATAATTCATCACAACTGAGTAGGTTTTACCCCAGAGATGCAATGATGGTTTAACATACACAACTCAATAAATATGATTCACCACATAAATAAAATTAAAAACAAAAAACACATGATCATAACAGTATATGGCAAAAAAAAGAATTTGATAAAATTCAAAATCACATCATGTAAAAATCTTCAACAAACTAGGTGGAACTCGAAGAAACATACCTCAAAATAAAAAAGCCGTATACAACAAACTCACAGCCAACATCATATTGAATGAGGAAAAGTTGAAAGCATTCCCCATAAAAATTAAAATAAGACAAGGATGTCCATTGTCACCACTCCTATTCAACATAACACTGGAAGTTCTAGCCAGAAAATCAAATAATAGAAAGAAATAAAGGGCTTCCATATTGGAAAAAAGAAAGTCAAACTACTTCTGTTTGCCAATGATATGATTTCATACCTAGAAAACCTTAAAGACTCTGCCAATGGACTCCTAGATTTGATAATTGAATTCAGAAGTCTCAGATTACAAAGTCAATGTACTCAAATTAGCAGGACTGTTATACATCAATAACAACTAAGCTGAAAATGAAATCAACAATGCAATTCCATTTACAATAGCTGCAAAATAGAATACAATATCTTGAAATATACTTAACCAAGGAAGTGAGATGTATCTACAAGAAGAACTACAAAATACTGATGAAAGAAATTATAGATGACCAAACAAATGGAAAACCATCCCCACGCCCATGAATTGGAATAATCAATATAAAATGACCATACTGCCCAAAGCAATCTACAGATTAAATGCAATTCCCATGAAAACACCAATGTAATTTTTCAGAGTTAGGAAAAACAATCCTAAACTTCAAATGGAATCAAAAAAGAGCTAAAATAGTCAAAGCAATCCTAATCAAAAAGAACAAATCTGGAGGCAGCACATTACCCAACTTCAAATTATATTTCAAAGCTTTAGAACCAAAACAGCATGTACTGGTATAAAAGTAGACACATAGATCAATGAAACAGAATTGAGAACCCAGAAATAAAGCCAAATACCTACAACCAACTAATCTTTGACAAAGCAGACAAAAACATACACTGGAGAAAGGATGCCTCTTTCAATAAATAGTGCTTGGAAAATTGTATAGCCACATGCAGAAAATGAAATTGGATCCCAACCTCTCACCATATACAAAAATTAAGTCAATATCAATTAAAAACTTAAATGTAAGTCTAGAAAACATAAAAATTCTAGAAGAAAATCTAGCAAAAACTCTTCTGGACATTGGTCTAGGCAAAGAATTTATGGCTAAAACCCCAAAAGCAAAAGTAACAAAAACAAACATAAATAAGTGGTACTTAATTAAATTAAAATGCTTCTGCACAGTGAAAGAAATAATCAACAGAGTAAACAGACAACTTACAGAATATGAGAAAATATTTGCAAAATATGTAACTGACAAAAAACTAATACCCAGAATCTACAAGGAATACAAATAAAGAAAAGGAAGGAAGGAAGGAAGGAAGGAAGGAAGGAAGGAAGGAAGGAAGGAAGGAAGGAAGGAAGGAAGGAAGGAAGGAAGGAAGGAAGGAAGGAAGGAAGGAAGGAAGATAATAATCTCATTAAAAAGTGGGCAAATTACATGAACAGATATTTTTCCATAAGACAAATACAAATGGACAACAAACATATGAAAAAATATTCATCACTAATCATCACAAAAATGCAAATTAAAACCACAATGAGATACCACCTTACCCCTGTTAGAATGGCCATTAATAAAAGGCAAGAAATAATATATTGTTGTTGAAGATGTGGTGGAAAAGAAATGTTCATACACTTCTGGTGGGAATGTAAATTAGTACAACCTCTATGGAAAACAGAATGGAGATTCCTCAAACCCCTAACAGTAAACCTACCATATAATCCAGCAATGTTATAATACTACTAGGTACCTACCCAAAGGAAAAGAAGTCATTACATCAAAAGACACCTTCACTTATAAGTTTATTGAAGTACAATTCACAACAGTAAAAGTAGAGGATATTAGAAAAGGCATAAAGGCCTGGGTAATGGGACTGTGAGAAATGTGGAAATCTGGCAGTCCAGCAAACAGGATTTGTGATATGAATGCTTATCAGCCAGCTGCATATAGCAGGCCTTGGAATGCATGGGAGTGTGACTGATGTTAGGTCCCTGCCCTTTTCTTTGTAGCCTTAAGGAGTCACAAGGAATCCCAAGATAAATATGGTTATGTTGCATATCACTAACCAGATTTCTTTAGAAAAATGTGTTTACTGGTACCAGAGATTTTTATCTACATGTTCTTTCCAAACATTCTCTCTATATGTTCTTTGCTTTTACCTTGAATGCCTTTCTCTGCAATAAATACAGAGGGTTTGGAGAGGTCCTGGAGCTCTTTGAAATGAAAAGAGTCTTTCTTTAAGCCTGAGATATGGTCTGGGGCATTCTTCATTGTACTGTGACACTGGTAGAGATGCTGCACAATCTCTACAGTAAAGACATAGATTCAACTTAAGTGCCTATCAATCAGGGGGGAATAAAGAAAATGTGGTGTATATATATATACACCATGAAATATCACTCCACCATTTAAAAAGAACAAAATAATTCCTTTTGCAGCAACTTGGGTGGAACTGGAGGTTGTTATCCTAAGTGAAGTAACTTATGAACCAAAAACTAAATACTGCATGCTCTCACTTATAAGTGGAAGCTAAACTATGGGTACACAGTGGCATGCAGAACGGTATAATGGACATTGAAGACCCAGAGGGGAAGAGAGTGTAAAGTGGTTATGAAAAGAAAAATTACCTATTTCATGCAATGTACACTATTCAGGTGACAGGTACATAAAAAGCCTAGACCCCATCACTGTACAATTCATCCATGTAACCAAAAAACATTTGTATACCCAAATCTATTGAAATAAAAAGAACAAAGAAAGAAAGAAATTCTACCTGATTTTCCAGGCTTCAGACTTAAGACTGCAACATCAACTCTTACCTGACTCTCCAGGCCACAGCTTGTGAGCTCCCATGTTTGCATGAGCCAATTCCTTTCTTTATGATTATTATTTCCAAGCATTATGTGGGTACAAATGTTTTTGGTTTTGTAATGCTTAAGTCAGGGTTAAAGTGCGTCCATCATGCAGATACTTTTCGTTGTACCCATTAGACAGGTTTTTGCCCATCTCCTCCTTCCCCCTCCTCCCTGCTTCATTTACACTGACTTTTACTTCTTTCTATGCACCTGTGTGCTCATCAATTAGTTCCAATTTAAGAGTACATATGGTGTTTGTTTTTCCATTCTTTAGATACTTCATTTAGGATAATGGTCCAGTTCCATCCAAATTGTGGCAAAAGGCATTAATTCATCCTTCTTAATGGCTGAGTAGTATTCCATGGTATGCATAAAAAATCACCCAAAGACTAAAGCTCAGAGCTCATATAAAACATTATTACCACATTTTGTTAATCTACTCATAAATTGATGAGAACTTGGGTTGATTCCACATCTTTGCAATTGTGAATTATCCTACAATAAACATTCAAATGCAGGTGTCTTTTTGATAAAATAACTTCTTTTCCTTCTTTTCCAAGTAGTTATATTGCTGGATCAAATTATAGGTTTGCTTTTAGTTCTTTGAGGAATCTCCATACTGTCTTCCCTTGAAGTTGTACTAATTTGCAGTCCCACCAACAGTGTGTAAGCATTTCCTTCTCTCTGCATACATTCCAGCATCTATTGTTTTGGGACTTTTACTAGAAGCAATTCTGACCGGGTTAAGGTGATATCTCATTGTGGTTTCAATTAGTATTCCCCTGATGATTAGAGACATTGAGCATTTTTTCATACATTTATAGGTCATTTGTCTATCTTCTTTTGAGAAATTTCTATTTATGTCTTTTGCCCAATTTTTAATGATGTTGTTGGATTTTTTTCTTGCTGATTGTTCAATTCAAGGAAACCAGAAAAATAATTCAGGAAATGAATGAAATATTCACTAAAGAGATTAACATATTAAAAAAATGAGACTTCTGGAAATAACAAATTCATTTAAGGAAATATAAAGCACAGTGTAAAGTTTTGAGAATAGACCACACTACGCAGAAAAAAAGAATCTCAGAATTTGAATACAACTCTTTCAAATTAACTCAGTCTCTCAAAAATAAAGAACAGAGAATAAAGAGGAATGAACAAATCCTAAAAGAAATATGGGATTATGCAAAATGGCCAAAGATATGAATCCCAGGCATCCCTGAGGATGAAGATGAAAATGTAAAAAGGCTGGAAAATCTATTTGAGGGAATAATTGAGGAAAACTTCCCTAGTTTTGCTAGAGATTTAGACATCCAGGTACAAGAAACTCAATGAACACCTAGGAGATTCATCTTAAAGAGGCAGTCACCAAGATACATAGTCATCAGCCTGGCCAAAGTCAACAGGAATGAGGAATTCCTGAGGACTGTAAGGCAAAAACATCAAGCAATTCACAAAGGAAAACTCATCAGGCTAACCACAGACTTTTCAACTGAGACCTTACAAGCCAGAAGAAATTGGGGCCCCTTCTTGAGTGTTCAGAATTATGCCACCCTAGAATTTTGTATCCTGCAAAACTAAGTCTCATATATGAAGGGTAAATAAAGACTTTTCCAGACAGGCAAACACAGAGGAAATTTGTCAAGACCAGACCTGCTCTGCAAAAAATACTCAGAACTGCATTATACATGGATCAGCACAATAGTCACCCACCAGAGTACAACCATCCAAAACCTAAAGCTCAGAGCTCATATAAAACATTAGTACAAGAGGTAAAACAAAGTAATGTGGTACTACCCAACAGGATGAACAGAACAGCATCCCACATATTAATTCTATCAATCAACATAAATGGTTTGAATTCCCTACTCAAGAGACATAGGCTGGCTGAACGGATAAAAATAAAATACAAGCCAAGTATCTTCTTTCTCCAGGAAACATATCTAACGCACAAGGATTTATACAGACTCAGTGTGAAGGGATGCAAAAAATATTCCACTCAAATGGAAACCAAAAGAAAGCTGATGTAGCCATGCTTATATCAGATAAAATGAGCTTTAAATCAACAATAGTAAAGAAAAGCAATGAAAGTCATAATATAATGGTAAAGGGAGCAATTCAAGAAGACATAACCATCCTATTTATGCACCTAACACAAGAGTGCCTGGATTCAAAAAGCAAACCCCACTAAAACTAAGCAAAGAGATAAACAGCAACATCTTAATTGCTGGGGACTTCAACACCCCACTGGTAGAATGGGACAGATCATGCAAGCAGAAAATAAATAAAGAACTAGAACCACTTTTATTATCCTGGATTGAGCTTGAGCCCATTATCCGAAGTATGGTGACACAAGATCAGAACAATGGGCTCCACATGTACTCGCCATCAAATTGGTACTGACTACTGATTAACACCATGGTGCTCAAATGGTGGTGGTGTTCACCAGGGATTCAGGGATGGGGGATAGACCCACATCTGAGGGGTGCAGTGAGCATTGTGGAGGGGAAGGGCCTACCTCTAACCCGTGATAGGGAGAGGGAAAGTTATAAAATGCAACCAAAATATCTGCACTCCCATATTTTCTTGAAATAAAATAAAAAAAGAAACACTGGACTTAAATGGGACTCTAGAACAAATGGGCCTAACAGACATTTACAGAACATTTTACCCAAAAACTACTGTATGTACATTCTATTCATCAGCACATGGAACATTATCCAAGATTGATATTTTAGGCCACAAAATATGTTTCAACAAATTAAAAAAAAAAATAGAAATCATGCCCTGCATCTTCTCAAACCACAGTGGAATAAAACTAGAAATAAATTTCAAGAGAAAGATCCAATTCTACACAAAGTCATGGAAATTAAACAACCTGCTGCTGAATGGTTATTGGATCAATGAAGAAATTAAATGGAAATAAAAAGATTTCTTCAACTGAATACCAAAGGGACACAAGCGATCAAAATCTCTGGGATTCAGCAAAAGCAGTCTTAAGGGGAAAATTCATAACCAATTCCTTAAAATGTCTATGTCTATTTCTTGGTGTGTGTGTGTGTGTGTGTGTGTGAGAGAGAGAGAGAGAGAGATCTGTCTTATTGATTCTATTTCTCCAGAAATCCTTTGATTAATATAGTCCTTAAAAATCTTAAAGAAACTTAGTCTTAAATAATGTATTCAACATTATTAACCAGTATAGGAATGCAAATTAAAACCACAATGAGATACCATTGCACACCTATCAGAATAGCTAAAATGAAAAATAATGATAACATCAACTGCTGTAAAGAATGCAGAGAAACTGAATCACTCATATGTTGCTGATAGGAATGTGAAGTGTTATCACCACTCTGGATAGTTTTCCAATTGCTTTCAAAACTAAAATTAGATTTCCTATATGATTCAGCAATTATACTTTTTCGTATTTATCCCACAGAAATTAAGACTTATTTTCACAGATGCTCTTTTACACAAATGTTCATAGCAGATTTATCCATATTAGCCCCAAACTTGAAACTACCCAAATGTCCTTAAAAAGATGAATGACTCAATAAACTATGATATATCTCTACCATGGAATACTATTCAACAATAAAAGGCAATGAACTATTGATACATGCAACAACTTGAATTAACCTCAAAAAAAATTATTCTGCATGAAGAAAGTAAATCTCAAAAGAATTCATATTGTGAGATTTCATCTCTGTAACAATCATGATATAACATAATTATAGAGATGGAGAACAGATGAGTGGTTGCCAGGGATTGGGAATAGGATAGGAGTTGGGTACGGCCATAAAGAGGGAACTCAAGGGAGTCTTGGAGTGATGGTTCAGTTTACTATCTTGACCATGATGGTGATTACACAAAGTTACACATGTGACAAAATTGCATAGAGCCACACTCTTACTCTCTCTCTCTCTCTCTCTCTCTCTCTCTCTCTCTCACACACACACACACACACACACGGATAGCACATGTATAACTGGTAAAAATCTAAATAAACTCCATGGACTATGCCAATGTTGTATTTTTAATGTTGATATTGTCCTGTGGTTGTGTGGGATGTTGACATTAGAGGTTTGAGAAGGGGTGCATGAGACCGCTCTGTACATTTCTTTGTAACCTCCTATGAATATATAGTTGTTTCAAATTAAAAGTTAGGAAAAAACCTAATAAAACACACTTGTTTTTAAGTAGAACCTATTCTTAATAAGTTCTTCATTCTACAGTTTTGTCAATAGACATGTATTTTCCTGATCCACTTTAAGACCACTTTTTGTCCGTTTAATTTGCCTACAATTTATTTCCCAAAGAATAAATGTCTGTATAATAAAATAAAATTATCAGGAGGCAAATTCACACCCATAAAGTTGTTTACAGGTTTTTGAAATGTAGCTACACAAAAGTTATCAAGCCTAATGAACAAAATAGTCATTCCACTCATACAAATAATGTGATTCTGTTATTTTAACAGTTTATGGCCTTTTTTAAAGGAAACAGCATTGAGACTAGGAATGCCACAGATCATTCCACCACCAGACATTTTTATCAACTAGGTTGGTGTCCTTTTAATACCAAATTGATGAGCAATCATGGCAGACAGTCTTATTAAGCTAGTTTGCATATTTATGAAGACTCTTTGGCTTAATAAACTGTTATAGGGCAATGAAAGTTTATGGAGATCACTAGAAATGTCAAACTAGTACTCCAAAGACAGAATAAAATTTGGTAATTCTTGTTTAAATCCCAACCCATCTAAAATAAAACCAGTCTTTTTATTAGCCCTGTCTCACTCATAAGGAAATTCAATTTTCTTATGTAGTGTCCTGTTTACCTAATATTTACTTGACCATATTAAAACCCTACCATGGGATAGGATATACGTAACAAATTTTAGGCATTTAAGTTTAATTTCATAAAAATTGACTTCTACTCTCTTTAGCTATGCAAATAAAAAGTTGATGAATAGTTAGAGAGAGAGAAGAAGAATGGCAACTAAGATTATAAACAATACATCATCAATGAAACTGCAACAAGACTACCCCTAACGCTAAAATATTATACTACCACACTGTGGTTTCGAACTTGATAATGAATCAGATCCTTTTGTTTTAAGCAGATCCTTTGTCAGCTTAGAGTTTGTCTCTACAGTGATGACTATAACTGCTCAAACCAAAATTATAGTTAAACTTTTATATATTATATCGACTAAAAGCAACTGATAAGTTTATAATTATAATGGCCTTTATAGTTGTTTTTTTATTTTTATTTATTTTTTTTATTTCAGCATATTATGGGAGTACAAATATTTAGGTTACTGTGTTGTCTTTCCCCTCCTTCCCCTCCTGGAGTCAGAACTTCAAGTGTGTCCATCCCCCAGACGGTGCACATCGCACTCATTATGTATGTATATACCCATCTCCTCCTCCCCCTTCCCACCTGCCTGGGGGCACAGAAGGGATAGAATGGCCTTTAAAATCAAGATTCTGTAAGTTACTTATGGGGCTCCAGTTAAAGCCTGGGCCTTTTTCTCCCAGTGGTGGTATCTATCAGCTTTCCCCCATTCCTAAATCTATCTCCTCCCTCTTTGAAGCATGGAACATGGGTCAACCTGGACCTATTTTCATGGCTGGGAAGTGATGGAAAAGATAAATGCCTAAGCTATCCTGTACTCCCAGTCCATCATAGCATATAGGGTTATTAAAATGATTTCTATAAAAATCAAAGAAAAATGTATTTGCTGACTTTTAAGTAATTAATAAACATAGAGGTTGGCCTTGAGAAAGTCATAACAGAATTAAAACCTCTGACTAGCCAATAAGCTTAGGTGGATAAATCTTCTTTGTTTTTTTATTTAGCTATTAAGTGTTTTTTCCATGTGTATTTTCTATATAGACCCAGCCAAAAGTGCTGATACTTATAAACCAAACTTCCTCAACCAATATCTTTTCTACATATTCATATCTACCTCTCAATGGATAATGTTCGAGATAGCTGAAGGTAGAGAAAAAAAATCCAGGATCTAAGCTAAACCAGAGGAAAAATAGACACTAGATTTTTGTATCCCTTACTTTAGAGACAAATTAAATGATTTTTGAGATGACTCAACTTACAGCTACTATTAGAGTAGAAGCTGTTCTCTTTTATATCAAGCTTTCTTCACGAAACCATGCAATCATGCCAAATTAACCTTCTAATCAGGTACAGAAGGAGCCATAATTCACTTTTATTTTTTGCTGTTAGGGTTCTACAACTTCAATAAATATATTTCTTCTTTCTTCCTCAATAATCTAAAGTTAAGTAAGCAAATTTAACACCTTATAAATTAAATGTATCATAAGAATAATACCTTCCATTTAAAGTCTACATAAACAAGTTAGGCCCTTTTGACTTCATTAAATCCCTATAAAATAACTAATGTGACACCCTTAAGAGCTACATAGGTATAGTATCGTCACCATTTTACAGATGAAGAAACTGAGGCTCATAGAAATTAAATTATTTCCTAAAATAACACAAGTCATTAACAAAATAATTTGTATACAGTTTCTTTCTATCTTCACTATGCTTACTGAGAATAAATTTTACAAATACATTGTTTAAATAAAGCCTACCCTAATTTGAAAAAAGTCTTTAAATTAAAACACAGAAATCTATAGAATATATTACTTATTTCCCTTTTAAACTTCAGCTTGATAACCCCATATGCTGTTATTACTGTCAGTAACTACAGTATACTCTTAAATTTATCTTTAATTCATAGTAGGAAATCTTTGAATGGACACATTTTTAATGACTTAATTGATTCTGAATCCAATTATGTCTTATTTTTAGCCTCCTACAGGGCCCAATTCTTAATAATCTTTCTTTTGTGCAACTTAACTATTTGCATGAATCTTCTCTGATTTTTTAGAAAGTAGGCATGTATGCTGGTAAAGAAAATTTAGACACATAGCCTTTTAGAACACCACATCTATGGAAGCACCACTCACATACAGAAACAGTACAATTCTGTATTTATTAGGAAATGTTTTGAAAAGATGGCAGCCAAGTGTCCTGCTCTAAGAAAATCAATATTATTTGATAATTTTCTTTGTTACTGTTATTTATTTCAAAATATTAAGGGGATACAAATGTTTTTGGTTACATGGATTGCTTTTATAATGCTTGAGTCAAGGTTATAAGTGTGTCTTGACCCAAAAATTATTCATTGTACCCATTAAGCAGGTTTGGGCCCATCCTCTCCTTCCCCACCCCCTGCTTGATTTCCACTAAGTTTTATTTCCCTCTGTGCACATGTGTGTTCATCAGTTAGTTCCAGTTTAATAATAAGTACATGTGATGTTTGTTTTTCCATTCTTTAGATACTACACTTAGGATAATGGTCTCCAGTTCCATCCAAATTGTTGCAAAAGGCCTTAATTCATCCTTTTTATGGCTGAGTAGTACTCCATGTTATACATATACTACATTTTGTTAATCCACTCATGAATTTATGGGCACTTGGGTTGATTCCACATCTTTGCAATTATGAATTGTGCTGCAATAAACATGCCAGTGCAGGTGCCTTTTTTATAAAATGACTTATTTTCCTTTGGGTAGATACCCAGTAGTAGGATTGCTAGATTGAATGGTAGGTCTACTTTTAGTTCTGTGAGGAATCTTCATACTGTTTTCCATAGAGGTTGTACTAATTTCCAGTCCCACCAATAGTGTATAAATGTTCCTTTCTCTCTGCATGTACACTAGCATCTATTGTTTTGGATTTTTCAATAAAAACCTTTGAAAAGAACCATGAAACACTGAGGAAAGAAATTACAGATGACACAAACAAATGGAAAACATAATATGCTCATGGATTGGTAGAACCAACATTGTTTTTTTTTTTTTTTTTTTTCTTTTTCAGACTTTGATTTTAGGGTATGAACCAACATTGTTAAAGTGTCCATGCTACCCACAGCAATTTACAGATTTAATGCAATCCCCATCAAAATGCCAATGTCATTATTTCACAGATCTAGAAAAAATAATTCTATGTTTTATTTGGAATCAGAAAAGAGCCCAAATAGCCAAAACAATCTTAAGCAAAAAGAACAAATCTAGAGGCATCTCATTACCAGACTTCAAACTATACTACAAGGCTGTAGTCTATAGTAACCAAACATCATGGTATTAGCACAAAACTAGAGACATAGACCAATGAAACAGAACAGAGAACCCAGATATAAAAGCATCCACATACAGCCAACTGGTCTTTGACAAAGCAGACAACAATATACACTAGAGAAAAGGAGCCCCATTCAATAAATGGTGCTGGGAATATTGGATAGCCACATGCAGAAGAATGAAACAGTATACACATCTCTAACCATGTGCAAAAAATTAATTCAAAATGGAGAAAGGATTTAAATATAAGGCATTAAACCATAAGAATTCTAGAAGAAACTATAGGAAAAATTCTTCTAGATAATGACCTAGACAAAGAATTTATGACTAAGACTCCAATGGCAATTGCTGCAACAACAAAAATAAATAAATGGGGCTTGATTAAATTTAAAAGCTTCTGCACAGCTAAGGAAATAATCAACAAAGCAAATAGACAACCTACAGAATGAGAGAAAATATTCACAAGCTATACATCCGATAAAGGGCTAAAATCCAGAAACTACAAAGAACTCAAACAAATCAGCAAGAAAAAAATCAAACAACCCCATTAAAAAGTGGATAAAAGACATAAACAGAAGTTTCTCAAAAGAAGATAGACAAATGGCCAAAAAACATATGAAAAAATGCTCAATGTCACTAATCATCAGGGAAATGCAATTATATGATTTGATAATTTTCTAACAGATGAAAATAAAATGTCTTATAGAATAGATGGCTTCTTTATTTTTAAACAAAAGTATCTTACAGGCTAACAGTGGTCCTATAGAAATCAGATGCCTATGGAATAATCAGGCAAATATGGAAACTATATAACAAAAATTTAACATCTCTGAGTGGAAACTTTCAAAACTAAAAGGAAAAAGAGAAACAGACAATAACAAAGACATAGTGACAAAGACACATAATGTCTTTAATTTTCAAAGAGCCCTTTTAAATGTATAAGAAAACTATTTTTAAAAAGTAAGAGAATTTAAATGGAAACATTTCAGGAAGATTATTAAAGAGCATATGAAAAATGTTAATTCATTAGTATTCAAAGAATGTTGGTGAGCCTGTTGTAAGGTGTGATAAAGGTGTACTGCTAATGGCATTGTGAACTGGAAAAACCCTTTTGAAAAGGAACATGCAAATATGTTGCATGGGACATAAAAATATTCATGAAACCATGACCTCATCATCTCCCTCTTGGGACTATATTCCGTATGTGGCAGACACTCTGAGGTCAGTGATGCACCCCCATCCCAACCTTTTCTTTAGATGCCACCTTCTGGCCAAGTGTGGCCAGGTCACTTTTCTGGTCAAGAGACTCAGACTTGTGGGGGGAGGGGGGGAAGGGCATTTATTGAAACTTTAAAATCTGTACCCCCATAATATGCCGAAATAAAATAAATAAATAAATAAATAAATAAAGAAGAGGAAAATAAGTCTGCTGCTTTCATTTCTCCTTCTTCCTCCTTTAAATGGGGAAATGATAGTTGTAGCTGTAGCAGCCATCTTCTGAACAGAAAAGAAAAACCAAAAATGTTGTACAGCTGTTGGGTTTGAAATCAGTGAATGCCAATGACCACCACATAACCTCCAAACTTGCTGTGTATGAAAAACAGTCTCTGGTTTGTTCGAGCCACTTAATGGTACACAAAAGAATGAAACTAATAGGAGAAAAAAGTGATGTCCTAAGGGCTATTTATAGCAGGATTTTTTATTAATAAAAAAGTAAGTAAACCTATTGTCTACTAATTGGGAAAGTTTTAAGAAATAATGATGCACAAAAATCAGATTTAAATAACCAGTCTGAAGATCACATATATCATAGATTGATTGATTGTATCCATGACCCCATTTTTTTTTTCACCCACTCCTATATTCACTCCCTTTTCCATGGGACTTTGTAGTGACTTTCAACAAAGAGGTGAACCTATTTCGCTGCCCATGATTCTGAATTCAGCCATGGAATTTGTTTTGGACCATGGGATTTCTCCAAGCATGACACAGGAAGTTGTGAAATGGATTCCTGTAACTGTACTTTTCCAAACACTAGCATCTTACCCATATCCATGAAAAGAATTGCAGGCTACTTTGCTGGAGCTGAGACATGTAGAGTAGAGCCAAGTTTTCCCAGCTGTCTGAGCTGAGGCCACTCTAAAGCACCCGACAGCCCACAGATACATGAGGCAGCTCAGCCAAGATCAGCAGAACTGCCTAGATGAGCTAACATAAAAGGAAGTACAGATGAGATCAGCTGAGTCCACTCCAGAGTAGCTAACTCTATAGACTTATGAAGTAAATAGATATTTACTGCTGCAAGTCACAGAGGCTTGGGGTTGTCTGCTACACAGTATTTATGTGCCAGTAGATAACTGATACAATGAAAAAAATTAAATTGTTTATAATACACATTCACATATTTAATATTCATTGAGCATCCACAATGTATCAGTCATTATGTTCTTTGAAAAGAGGCAGGGTACAGAATTGTATTATCCTATGAATCTGAAGTTGTCAATTATACATATGTATGTGGGGAAAGGCTGGGAAGAATGCAAAGGCCATGAGTCATTTTTATTTGCTTGTTTGTTTTTGCCTTCCTTTAAAATGACCTCTCCAGCACCATGTTTGTAGGTTGGTGGCACGTAAAGGAAGGTATGAATTGAAGGAGCAAAGAGAATGAATGATAAAAACAGTGTAGACGTGGGTAAGGAGACATTAGGATGACCAATCAGTCCTTTTTGGTATAAAAAATACAAGACCATGTTTGTAGCAAAAACACCAAAAAAGATGGAGCATTTGAAGAGTTGAGAGACAGCAAAACTGAGGTATGAAGTTAGTGAGGAGAGGCAGAAGGAGCCAGAAAGCCAAGCACAATAGGGGGCTTAGCTGGAAAGAAAACAGAAAGAATGGATGGGGATAGTTTACTTATTTTTAACTGTGGAAGGGCAGGAAGGTGATAAAACTGCTGCCTGAAATTCTCTATTTTCTTGAGCCCCAGAGCAGCAGCAAAATTATCTATTATACTAAGAGTGAAGAAGGTGAGGTGAGGAGGGGACAGAAAGACCTTCAAAGAAATAATAAAGGTCTGTGAAAGGAAACTGAGTGTGAGCAACCCAAAAGATTTCTGAATTTGTTTGAATTCTGTTGAAACTTCTTATCTTCATCAAAGCGGAAGTTATGTTTGAGAATAATTTTGGAAAGTACTTTGAAGTGATAGCAGAGAAAAAAAAAGCCTATATAAAAGTAATGCATTATTATCTTGATTATGGTATTTCTAAAAAGGTGCATTTTAAAAACTCCTTGTTAATTTATTTAGGGCTCAGCATGGATTTAGTAAGACATGGAAATTTAAGTGTCAGGTATAAAGAGATAAAATACAGACCAAATAATGCCCAGATGAGAAAAATTTCAAGTTATCTTCATGCACTCAATTTACAATTATAACTTTAATTAGAACATCTTAACTGCTCCATTACTGATGTGGGTTTTTTTTTCCCCTAATTCTGTTTTTGCTGCATTAATAGTTTCTGGCCGAAACTGCATTAAAAGATTCTATAGTTGTAAATTCCTTAATAGCACTTTGAGAATAAAATAACCAAACAAATGGATCTAACAAAAAATAAACATAATAGAAGGAAATAATAGCATTTTTGTCAAAAATATTATTTAACTCCCTCATCTCTGCCCCTGCCATATTGTCTATGGAACTACAGAAGGATGTTTTCTTAAGTATGCTGAGAATTAAGCTAATATACATGATTTAAGAACTAGTTTAATTGTGACATCAGTCCTTAAGTTTTGAGGGGAAGAATGGAGTGAGGTTCAAAGTTATTGACACCCACAGTTTTCTTGGCTTCTCCAAAGCAAAGCATAACTTGAATAAGTAATATATGATTCCTTTCATGCTCATGTATGGCTGTGTCCTCAGCATTTTGGAGATTGTAAATTCTTGGCATGAATGCCTGATAGGGCTAGGAGATGAGTTTGTTTAGCTGCCAAATTATTTTTTAATTTAATTTTAATGCCTTTAGGCAAAATATGCATCCTCTAGTTCAACCTATATGTGGCTTCCTTCCACCTACCCCTGAGAACAATTATTGACATCCCTGTTTAGTCAATGAAAGCATTTGGATTTGAAGGTGGAAGGCCTACAACTGACAGTAACAGAGATGGATTCTATTTGTATTCAAGCAATTCTAAGTCAAAATCATGGCACCAGAATGTATCTGCTTAGTGACTATGGACAAGATGTGTAATATTTCTGAACCTCAGAAAGGCATTATCTATAAAATATATTAAATGCCTATCTCATCAGGTTACTTAGAAGTTAAATAAGATTCTGTGTGCAAAGCACTTAGCACAGAGTGATGGCACAATGAATATTACCTCCCTTCCTCCCTTCTACTTTTTATTGCTAAGCTCATTAGCTGAGAAAATAGAGTTGTATAAATAACTGTTCATTGCATATTACTGCTAGCTTTTCTTTTAGGTGTTTTGAAGCCTTTAGCAAAATTACATTAAGGGAAAATTCTACCTAATTATAAATAATAACCAATAAGTGAGTTGGCCTCAATTAAAACAATTTCATCCAAGACTCTTCAAAACATTAAAGTTAAAATATGTGGCAACGGTATAATTAAAAAGTCAAAAGTCTTGTAATTGCCTTGTTTTTGTAGTGAGTAAAGGTAAATGCATGAATTTTTTAAATTCTCTCCAAATGACTGTGTTTACCTTTCCCTTGGCCTCATCAGTTTTTATTTGTTTTTTTACAGTCATATTAAGGTTCTTTTCAATGACTTCTTCAATAACTACACCTTCAGGGTGATTAAGCTTTGCCTTAGAATGAGTGATTCTAATGTCTGGCCCTTCCAAGGAATGACACATTCTGACTGTCATTGACAACTCACCAAATGAGGAGTTACAGTGGTTATAATAGATTAAATTCTAAATAAAGATTCTGTTTATGTTCGCAAGAGCAGGAATGAAAGACATAGTCAAAGCATCTCAGAAGTAGGTGTAATTCAAGTGGTTACCTGGCCCAGCCATGCATTCTGTATGTGAATCTTTCAGTCATATCCAAGATAAATGCTTGCCCATCCTCTACTTGGAAGTCTTCAGTAAAACAGAACTCCCTACAACCATGGGCATCTAATTAAATTTTCAGACAGATGTAATTGTTACAGTGTTTCCTTATATTGAACTGAAATCCACTGGCTCATTAGCAGAGCTTCCTCCAATCCCTGCCATCTAGTCCCTACATATAGAGCCATTGACATTTTATCTGCTCAGAGAACTTAGCTAAAATGTCATCTAAGATGAATGCTTCCCAGCTGGTGGTATGCTGTAGTTAAGCCAGTCGATCATTATTTCTAACGGCCCAGGAATTGATCCCTTTTAAAGGACAATGTGTGTGTGTGTGTGTGTGTGTGTGTGTGTGTGTGTGTGTGCGCCCATGCACATGCACATATGTGTTTAACTTCTTTATGAATGGAATCTGGGAAAAGAAAAGTCCCCAGTCAGTGTTGCTAAGGGATGGAATCCCTGAATTTTCTCCAAATTGAAGAAATTGCTGAAAATGAAGTGGGGGACCCATGTGACCTGCCTTAACTTTTGTGATGATAGCTCTCCTATGTTAACAGGATGCTTGAAGCTCTGACTCAAGGGGGAGGGGAAGCAAGGGCAATATATGTAACCTTAACATTTATACCCCCATAATATGCTGAAATAAAAAAAAATACCTTACATGTATTCTCACTTAAACTCCCAGTCAACCACAGGGTAGCTATTATTACCATTGTTTTTTTAGCAAGGAGAAAAGTGAGATGTAGAGCGATAAAGTAATGTCCAAATTCACATAACTAGTTAGTGGAGAAAGCAGAATTTTTACACCATCAATTGGATCCTAGAGCGTAATCTCTTCACCTCTGTGAAAATAATGGCTTCTTCAGCATCTAGATACCCAAACAACTTAATGCAGAATTTCTAGCCTATTTCTGTGTATTATTCTTCTTTAAAGACTACCTATGCAGTCATGTCTACCTAAGTTTTTCAGTCATGTCTTTCATAAGTTATGTAAATTTTAAGGTCTTGGCCAGGGAAACAAAACACCCAGGAGAGTTGATCAAGATGGTTTACAACAGCCTAGATGGTGCCAACACCAGGTAAAATTGTGAAATACATCCCTCCTTCTCTCCATCTAAATAATACCCTCCTCCATCTGACTTTGAAATAGAAGTACTATGAAAGAGTGCGAGTGGATCGTTGAGCAGTTACTGGGCTCTTGAACTATTTATGCTGTCATTGGACTGAAGAACTGGAGATGATTTTTTTTATATTCCTAAAGTCTATTGGAAACAATTATAACTAGTCCTTAGCTAACAAACCCTTCTCAAGTGACAGTAACTAGAGGAAAGAGGACCTTGCCTATCCCAACCATGGCAGCATGGATCACTCCCCCAAAACCCACATACAAACATACATTCACTCATACATGTGAATAAATGAAAACAAAACAAACTAAATCTGAAATAATAACCACCATTTAGACTGTACCTTCCAGCCCAGACAGTCTGAGAAAAGTTGTTGACTGGATTGGTTGATTTTTGTTTTCTCAGCCCACAGTTTATTAGATATGCCAATGAGGACAGACATGCTTCTAATGAATACTTTTAGATCAACCATTCCTCACTTCCTCCTAATAGAACCCTTACCATGATCCACCCCCCACTGACTCCAATGAGTACCTGATACAGGAGGTTAATCATAACCAATCATTGTATTGCCAGTGATTAGTTCAGGAATCCAAGTTTAAGACAACCATTATACTTCATGGGTTCCCTTGGAGACTATTTGTGAGCCAGGTATGAGCACATGACCTAAAGTGATGAAGAAAGTCTGAAGAGTAGACTTTATTCTATTCCTATCGGTAAGGATATCAGTTCAGAAAACTTACAAAAATTTGAATTAAAACCTATAGTTTATTACTCTGTCACATAAAATTCAAGCTTTGCTCCAGAAAGCTGTCTGATGTCCCAGCTCCTGACATCACATATGCCCTTTTCCATACCAGATTTCCATCTCAAGAACTAAGCCTACCAACAGAGCTTCATTACATCCAATGGGAAGGAAAAGGAGGAGGGTAATTATTCTCCTTCCCTTTCAGGATATGACTGGAAGTTGAACCCATTGCTTCCATCACCTCCCACTAGGGAGAACTTGAATCTCCTGACTACATCCAAATCCAATGGAAGCTAAAAATGCCATCTCCAGCTGGAAAGCCATGCTTCCAGTTAAATCTTCAATTAGTATGTAACAAGGAAGAATTAATACTGAGTAACAACAAATACCTCTGAAACGTCAGGGAAATAATTATTTTCTTCTGGACATGATCAAGGAAGCATATTTCCTTGGATGCTGCTGGCAGCCATATTAATACAATGACAGAAGTCAGCCTAAGAATAAAGATGATGCAGAGATGAGGAAAGAACCAAGAGAATAGCAAAAACATAGAACTGGAGTCCTGATATCCTCATGACTGGGCCCACCCTACTTCTTGACCATCTATTATGGAACATAATAAATTTCCTTGTTGCCTGAATTATGTTTCTCAGTAATTGTAGTTGAAAGGACCCTAACTTCTGCAAAAGCCAACACCCAAACAAGAGGAAGATGGAAGGAAACAACTGGACTTCAATGATGTCATAATAATTTCTTGATTAAGGCTTTAATTTCTCTCATTAGATAGATTGAGGACATTTTCTTTTTTTTTAACTCTATCCCTTCAATAAATTCTTAGTGGCTCCAAAAATACTGATAAGTAGTTTTCTACAGGAATGTTTTACATCATCTGTATTTAAAAACAGAATTAATCTAATGCACACAACAGGACAGGCTGCTTTGTGCTGAATTGCAGGTCTCTCTAGGCATGGTACACAAAGATACTTCTTAATTAGAGAGTTTCATTGTGATCTCTAAGTCTATTGAAATTGTTCAATGGCTCAGTTTTAAGTAGAGTTCACTGAAGCTGCAAAAGTGTGAATAGTAAAGTAAAATAATCATTGCAAACTAAGAACAACACCTAATATCAGCATAAAAGTACAAGAAGGAATGGAAAATGTGATGTTTTCATCATGCTATGTAATGTCATACATCTACTTAAATATCCACACAAAATACACTGCATTTAAATTGTTCTAAGTTTAGCTCATAATTCTATAACCAGGTTTAACTCACAAATTCATACCTCAGAGAGAGCCATATTTACAGTCCCATCAGAAAGACTGATTTACACTTTTCCCACACACAGGGAAAATGACTACTTCTGTTACTTGTTGGAGTAGAAATCACAGCAATATACCACCTGGATTTGCAGGGGGAAATCACTTGTAAGAAACACACACTGTTCAGCCAAACAAAACATAAAGACTGTGTCAGTAACATAACAATTATAGGTATTTACACTATAAAACATTCGCTCTCTCCCCAACCATCCCAACTCCCCCTGCAAAAAAAAAAAAACCAGTATGTTTTTATGTTTAAATATCCATGAGCCACTGTAATCCTGCCTGAGTGACTAATATTGTTACATCAGCTCTAAATTAATGAATAACTGCACAAGTAATTCTCACAAATGGATACCCCTAAATTATCATAGCCTGAATTGGAATTTTTTCCCATAACTATCTTACCCCAAGTCAAGTATTTCAGATCATTACTATATATTCACTTCTAATATCAACTCTCCTAGTGGAATATGAAAGAAAATCTTAGAACATTTCCTTTGAAATGTAGTGTTCTCTAATAACTCCTGATCACAACACTAGATATTTCAGCTTATCTACAGAAGTTATTTTATAATCAAGTGCATAAATACATACATTCTTCCTTGTGAATCATATTTATTGGCAAATATTCATGCTACTTTCTCCTACCCTTGCCCCATGAGAAGTATACTTCTCAGCTCAATCAAGAGTTTGGTTATATTTGAGTTAGTATGACTTATATAATGTCTGAGCAGAAACTTTTAGAGGCCATACAAGCTTCAGCCATTAGCTGGAGCTTCAGCCTTCCGCCATGAAGCAAATGTTTCTAGATAATGGCTATTCATTCCACCTATGTCCCAGAATGGATGGATACATGGAACAGAGCTGTCCCCACTTCACGTGCTGGAGCCCAGTCCAGCAGAGCCAAGCAAAACTACGATCAACCTATAAACACATGAAAAAGTAATAAATGTCTGTTGTTGGCAGACTGAAATTTTGGGGCTGCTTGTTACTACAGAAAAAGCTGAATAATATATACCTAATCATGCAGGGGTGGGGGACCTGTGGCCTTGGGGCCACATGTGGCCCTCTGGATCCTTGAGTGTGGCCTTTTGACTAAAAATCCAAATTTAGAGAACAAATCCTTTTAATAAAGGGATTTGTTCTGTGCAGTTTGGATTTGGTTGAGGCATATAAGACGATATAATAAATTTAACTCTAAATTAGCCCTTTTGAACCTGACAATTAAAAATTATTTGACCAGAAAACAATCAATTGGAAACCCAAAGAACGATTTTCTTCTTGGCGCTTTACTCAGCTTATCTTTTGTCTTCTCTGACACTTCTTGGCAGAACTGAACAGCCCAAAACTGCTATGCAAGTCTTTGAACACTTGAAGGTAAGAGATGGGAAATCCCTATTAAAAATTTCAAAATCCTATCTTAATGAGGTCCTGGAACCAAACTGAATGCTGAACCAGCTCCTTTCATTTTAATCCATCTCTCAGCTTCTCTAACCTTAATCCCATTTGGGTATGATATTCCTACATTCTATTATAAGCACCTTTAAGGCTAGAGACCCTGTCATATTCATCTCTGTATAAATTCTCCCAATATTTATCAGTACCATGCACAGATAGATGGATAGATTAGATAGGTAGATAGATAGATCTATCTGGCCTAGCTAGTGGTAGATTTTAGCTATAATATTTTTAGAAGAATCTACTTTACTGGATTTTCATCAAATGCACTCCACATGATTCCAGCCACAACCCACTACTTACAGTTCTCCAAATTTATCAACTGCTTTCCAAACTGTTAATCCTGCCTATAGGAGCCTCTGGCGGAAATGGCTTTCCTCGCTCTTTCACATGACAAGTACTTAATGGATCCTTCAAAACACAGTTTAATTTCATCTTCCCTCTTTCCAACTAAACAGCCAGCTCAGTGAATTGAAGGTAGAGACACATCTTTCTTGTTCAAAGCTATATTCTCAGCATCTAGCATGATGCCCAGCATGAGGTAGGCACTCAATAAATATTTAATGTATGGATAAATAATACCAAATCTCCCCTAATCGTCTCAGACTGCATTCAACCTCCCTTCTGTTCTCTTATCACAGGAGTGGGGAAACCTTTTCACGTTAGAAGTTCGTATTAATTTAGCTGTAATCAAATAAGGCCACATTCAAGAAACTTCAATTAGATATAATTAGAAATGTACATTATTTTATAAAAATATAATTACTATGTACTTAATAATTTCAAAAAAATGAAAACTATTTGTTATTTTTAAAGTTAATTAAACTTTTAATGACTTGTTAAGTCTGCTTTTTCTAAGAAAGCATTTGAATATTTGCTTGCAGCAAGTGCGTCTGCAGTTTCAGTTGATCCTCCAGATGGGTGTCAGCCATTTGTGACCTCAAGGGCATCTGGACTTGGGTTAGGTAGGAGAATGTAGATTGGCAGCAATAAGTGGTTGAAAAGCAAGAAAGCTTTTTTACGCATGTTGCTGAAGGCATGGATATTCTACTACATTGTTCCATATTTCAATTGGATCTTTCTTAGCATCAAACAATGACTTTAAAATGTCATCTATTGAGAGTTCAATCAATTCCATCTGTAGTTCTTAAGGTGCCTTGGTGATATCAACTAGGAAAGGTTGAAATGCTAATTTGAGTGTGATGTCATGATTCTCAAAGTCAGTGAAACTTTCACTGTATTCTCCAATTAATAGGTCTATCACAACCGCATATTCTTCAGATAATTCACATATATCATCCTGCTTATCAATGACCTTTGCTAACTGGGAAAAAACGTCCATCTAAAATTTCCTTTGGAAGAAGAAGTGTTTTGGAAAAAGGCAGCTTTTTCTGAAATGTTTGGATCTTTTGCCACATATCATATACAGACTTAGTTTCACCTTACAAAGAAATATTGAAGTCATTTCGATTAGCCATGATATCACACAGAAATGCTGCATTCCTACAAAAATCTTTTTTCAATAATTCAAATTCCTGATTCTGTTCTTCATAAAATTTAACTTTTAAATTGTGTTTCTCACAGAAATAAAATTTTGGCTAACACCTGTCCTTGCGATAGCCAATGCACTTTAGAGTGCAACTTTAGCATGTTACAAAACAGATAATGCTGTGCTGCATTTGCACAAATATCATTAGCAATACTTACAACTTGTTCCCAAGTGTCACTTAAAATAGTAGCTTTAGCACAGAGATTTTGCTGATTCAAGATACAGTGAAAAGGCCAGGCGCAGTGGCTCACACCTGTAATCCTAGCACTCTAGGAGGCCATGGAAGGATTATTTGAGCTCAGGAGTTCGAGACCAGCCTGAGCAAGAGTGAGACCCTATCTCTACTAAAAATAGAAAGAAATTAGCTGGACAACTAAAAATATATAGAGAAAAATTAGCCATGCATGGTGGCGCATGCCTGTAGTCCCAGCTACTTAGGAGGCTGAGGCAGGAGGATAGTTTGAGCCCCGGAGTTTGAAGTTGCTGTGAGCTAGGCTGATGCCACAGCACTCTAGCCAGGGCAACAGAGCAAGACTCTGTCTCAAAAAAAAAAAAAAAAAAGATACTATGAAAGAAATGGAAGCATATGGATCAGTTAATATGTTTTTTATATGTACAGTAAACCCTTCATGTACTCTTGCCATGGAAGGCACACCCTCTATACATACACTCACTGAATTTATCAAATTCAGTCCAACTTAATGACATTTATCCTGAAAGTTGTCTAAGATATCTATTCCCCATGTTCTATTCTTAAGAGTGCCCAAAGTGAGTAACTCTTTGTAGCAAAGAAAATCTGTTATGACCCAAATGAAGCATTTAAACCTGTGCAGAGTCAGTAGTATCAGTTGATTCATCTAAAGCAATTGAATAATATATATTTTTATTTTGAAGTATTACATGAAGTTGTTCTGTTAAGTTAAAGAATAATTCATGCTGCCAATCAGTTATGGTGCTCCTTGAAAGAGGCAGTTGTTTGTACTTCGAAACATTATTAGAGTCTAAGCATCCTACAACTTTTACAATGCATTTTTTCATAATTTCTACATCACAGAATAGCTTCCCTTTTTTACTCGAATATATAAGCTACTATATAAGTTGCTTCAGTGGCATTATTTCCAGGTCTTATTGCTGCTTGAAAGAATTTTCTTTTCTTTTGCTTTTCATCTTTTTATTACCGTAAGAGAAACTTTCATATCTCTCCCTCTAATTTAAAATATTTGTGGTCCTTATGAGTGTTATAATGTTGATGAGCATTAAATTTATTTAATGTTGATATTGCAATATCACAGAGCAAGCAAATCATCTCTAGCAGAAACAAGATAATACTGCAATTCCCAATCCTCATTTAAAAATCTGTTTTCTTCCTTTAGCATTCTCTTGGTCTTCTTTGACATGAGGGGCTGTTAAGCAGATAGAATTAAAAAACACTATCAAGCTGTACAACTATTTACAAATTCCACTTCAAACAGAAACACAATGCTCCATTGTCAAAAGCTGATAACAGACTGGCGTACTCAACCCCCATAAACTCTTGCCAACCAGTCTCATGCAGTAGTGGCACCAGTCAGGCGGGAGAAGTTAGAACTAAATCATAAGCATAACAGGCATCAATTTAGTTCTTATGGTTTACTAACATCCCACTTGTGCCAATCAAGGAGAATTATTTCATTAAAACTTATTTTATTCTTTGGTATTTTAATACATTCATTTTAAAAACAAAATAAAAATATAAAAGGCAAACAAAAATGTATTAAAAAAAATAAAAGAATCTGTCTGTAAAATTTGTATTCAGTCAAAAGGACACATTTAAGGAGCTAGAAGGCCACAGGTACCCCACCTCTGCCTTATCATAATTAATACTTACTTCAATTGAAGAATTTACAAAATTGTCTGACAATTATCTGTCACAGTCCCTGACAACTAGCCAGTGATCAATAAATATTGGAGGAGTAAAATGTTTACAACAGAAACAGATTGGGATTCACAGATCTGAGAGCTGATATTAGAGTAAGGAATAAATAGTCCAGTTTGCTTAGGTTGGACATCACAGAACCATGCTGTCTTTTTAAGCGCAGTCTGAACTTAAAGATGGGCAGACATTGCCTAGGTCTGTCTGGGCACACCTACCCCATTTTTTTCACTAATTTTGGTCTTTCTTTCTGATGACATAAATTGCTTTCATAGGTTTCTCTGTATTTTTTCTGTTTTCTTTTCTCCCTCATTTTCAAGAGCATCTTAAATCATTCTCCTGCCTTAAAAATACTGGACTCCATTTCCCAATTTAATATTACTCACTAGCTTCTTAAGCATACTTTGTAATTTCCTAGCAAATCATTATTGCAATATTAGCACCCATTTCTAAGATGGCCATCCTTCCTACAACATTGTATCATAAGATTCTCAAACTGGCAGTAAGCCACTAATAGTTAATCATTTGCAATAGTTCTGAACCAGTGACCCAGGTATAGCCCAATAACCCTTAATCTTTTCTCTTTTTTAATAACACAATCATTTGTTGATGAATAAATTTTTTTCTTCCTTTATCCAAATCTCTTAAAGATAATTATCCAAAATTAAAAAAAAAATTAAGAAACAACAACATAGTTGAAATTCAGAGGTATAAAAATGTACCTTTTATTGCTCATTCTTGTTCCCCAATCTTCCTGTAAAAATCCCCATCAGTTTTCTAATTCCTGAAATTCTACCAACAGATATTCTATCATTCTATCTGTTAGCTTTATGTCTTTTTAAAAGATAAATATCTGGGGGATAAAGTAACAAAGGATTTTCAGTCATTTACATCAAATTCACCTTTTTGAAAGTAAATCTTGGTCCTACAAAGAGAGAGAAGCAGCAGGGGACCTGAAGTTTGAGAGTTTTGGAAAGCTGACTTTTGGAAAGCTGAATGAAAGGGAGGAGGCGCCTCAGAAAACAAACTTGACCTGCTTGGAGAAAAACAGGGAAATAGACTAAAGCTCATGCAGACAATCCAATGAATTCCTATCAGTCAGTAAGAAAGAAAAGAAAATCCAATCAAATTAGGCAAAAATATTGAGTGACCGCTTCACAAAAGAAGATGTACAAATGACCAATCAGCATGGCCAGTCAGATGCTCAATATCTTAAGCACTATTGATACACACAACGTGAATTGTCTCTCAGATAGCATGTTGAGGAAAGAAGCCAGACATAAAAGAGTAAAACTGCATGATTCCATTCATAAGAAGTTCAGGAACTTAAAAAATTAATCTGAAATCAGAAACAGTGGCTATGTTTGTGGAGTGAGGTGATTTGACTGGAAGTGTACACAACAAGCCTTCCGGGTACTGGAAAATTTCCATACAACAATGTGGTCATGGCTACATGGTAATAGTCATATGCTTAAGGTCATCAAGCTGTACATTTAACATTTGTGTATTTTCCTGCAGATATGTTATATACCCCAAATTTTATTTTATTTTTAAAATAAGGAGTCTTTGATTGAAATGTGAGTGGCATGATGTGCAGGTCCTTGGCCCACACATTTTGAGAAACAGAATCCAGGCTTTGGATTCTCTTTTCTCAAAAGGAGTTGGTGAGCTGATTATTGAGATATTTCCAGGGTCAGGTGAAAGCTACAATAATGCCTTTGCTTCCTTTGGTCCTTGATTCAGCCAGGTCTCAACTTCTGATTTCCCCATAGAGTTCTTTAGTCTTCTCTCTCCTTATCCATCCAAGGTCTTAGAAACAAGATTTAGGGTCCCACATGGTAACACCCAATTGTAAAAATGTTGTTCTTGGATTTTTTGTTTAACGTTTTTCTTCTGCTGAGTCTGAACCTTTTGAAATAAATTCTCACCTAGTACTCCTTAGGGTAGCTAAATAAGAACATCAATCAACCAACTTGCTGGATTAAATGTTTTCTCAAATTCTCCAATAATTGCCATGGCATTTAGATCCTCATCCATCCCTGAGACAAAAAAAGATGGAACAGCCATTGCCTTTACTTAGTTGCCTCTTCCATTTGACTGTGACTTCCTTGAAGACAAGAAATTATCTCATTCATCTTTGTATCCCTGGCATCGAGCCTAGTGCCTGGTACATAGTAGATGCTCATTAATTTTTCTTGAATTAAAATAAATGAGTAAGGACTTCATGAAACCTTTTGCCAGAGGCAATTTTAACTTGCATTCAACATCCAAGGAGAGTGGGCGTGCTGTCTTGGCAATAGCTCTGACATTGAATAATCTGGATGTTCCAAATTTCTTGTTGCTCATTTATTTTCAGTGAAAAAAAAAAAAAAAAGAGAGAAGCAGGGGAGGATCGTGTTTGCAGGCCGGGCAGACACATCTCAAACTCATCACCCTGTGAGATGGATCAGATGAGGCAGCAGTAAGACCAAGGCCACCTGCCCTGCTGCTGTCTTCTGACTGCTGATGTTGCCTTAATCACTGAGCCGATGCAATTTCCTGCCGCTAACCCTCGCTATGGTCCACTGGGAGGTCTCATTTGTCACTGTCATTACCTTTCAGATCAGCAAAGCATCCATCTTTAGGTGGGCCCTCCTTCAGTGCCTTTTTCAGATATATAAGAAGCACATGATCAGTGTAGCAATTGAAGATAGTGACCCTGGGTGCCTAATTATGAAGGTGAACTTTGGTATATTAACTCTATTAATAGTGATTTTGAAGAACAAGTAAAGCTCAATCTCAATTCAAAGGAGTAACACTTTATTTTTATGTATCCTTTATAAACCGCATGATTTTATGTCTATATAATTCAGATGTTCTATGGGAAGATCTTGAATAAATGCATATCTCCAATTCAACCAACACAACCAACACTATCACCTCTGATCCTACACTGAGTCCAAGCCAATCCCCCTCCCACTCATAAGCCCATCAGTGAAAACCTCATTCATACCTGACTGTGAAAAGGAGTCTGACCCATATACAAAATGCATCCTTTTCACATTTGACTTGAATATAGCTAGCTTTCTTTTTTATTTAACAAACACCTATCTAGCACTTACTATGTGCCAGGCACAGTTTCTAAGAGTTTTGGAAGTATAAACTCATTTATTGAAGTAAAATCTCATTTTACTTCATTTTATAAATGAAGATAAAGTATAGATAAGTTCAGTGTCTTGCCCAAGGTCATATCATTAGTAAATGAAATTCTAACCCAGTACATCTGGTTCCTGAGTCTGTACTCTTAACCAGTACACTCAGACAACAGAGGTTCTTTGGACCTAACTGTCAGGCCATCTTCCAGTAGGATTCCAACAACATCGATTAGTTCATTTATTCTTTCAGCTCTGGCCCAGAACAAAGGAGGGGGGAAGATGAACATGTGGTCCATAAGATTGTACCCTCTATCACTTTCTGTCATATTTTACATCTTATTGTCACTGATGGATCTCTAGAAGCAGATGTGGAGATAGAGTTTGAAATGGAAAATGTTCATTAGGAATCAAGCCCTGTGAAGGGAAGGAAGAGGAGTCAGAATTAGGCAGGGAGGAAGCTGAGCTGCCATAAGAACTGGCAAAGCCTTGGTCAACCAGCAGAGAGCTTTGGAGCAAATGTGCCCTGTCAAAGTGACCTCGAAGGGCTGAAATGGCCAGACCTTATATACCCAGCTTGCTCGGTTACCGGATTTGGACTTCCTTGGGAAGAGAATAAGCTCAAAAGAGGCAGCTCTGCAGCTGAGGCAGCCCCTGAAGAAGCTGATGCCACAGTGGGGCACCTCGTCTTTACTCGAGAGGGATCTGGGCAGCCATCTCCATGCCTACCAAACTCACAGTAAGAGTGCAAGTCTTCACACTAGCCCCAAAGCCCTACGCAATCTAACCCCATTCTTTCTCGGCCCTCTCACCCCTTGCTGTGTCCTTGCTCACACCACCACTGACACACTGGCCTCCTGGCCAGGTAAGCTCCTACCTTGTTCTGCTGCTCCCTCTGTTTTCTCAGCTATCCGCTTGGCTTGCTCTTCTGCTTTCTTCACATCTTGGCTCAAATATCACATTTTCAGTGGGGTTTTTCTGACCCTCATTTTAAACTCTCTCACTTCCCCTTACTGTCAATCTCCCCACCCCCAGATTTTCTCCTTTGCATTTATCACTTTCTAACATGCTGCACAATTAATAACTTATACATGCTTTATTCTCTTCCTTTGTAAGTCCTCTGAACACAGAGGAGATTTTCCCCCTCCTTTGCTCACTGATTTACTTTCAGTACCAAGTGAGGAACCCAGCACACAGTAACCCCAAACAGATGAGTGAATATGCAGAGCAGAGAGTAAGACTTCTGCCTCCTCAGCTCCTTCCACAGCTCAGGACAAGAGAGGCACCTTCCAATCCATTTCCTATCTCAGAAGAAAGGACTATGAACACACAAATCTCTCATGGCATCTCTATTAGACTCGACGCAATTCCTATAACTCAAATAACAATAATTATGCTTTCATTTTAGTTCCTGGAACAATCAAGTACTCCTAAATTTTTCCATCAAATTCACAGGGATCATACAGTAGGCTAATCAGAGAAGCCACCTACAGTCTCCCTTATAAGCAAAACCCATTGATTTCATTTGCAGTTTTACATGAGGCCCACCCTTGCATCCCTGCTGAGCTATCAGTGAATTCTTGTCCCTTTTCTCATTCCTCTTCCCACTTGGGGTGCTAACTATGAGAAACTAGTCTGCTACCATCCTTCTTCCCATTAATACCAGTCTTTTACCAGCCACGCTTTTGAGTCAACTCTTCCCTACTTTGTTGGTTGAGAGAGTGAGCTCTAGATTCAGACTACTGCATCCCTGGCTCCCCACCTCCCAGATGCATGTCCTTGGCACATTGCTGAACCACTCCATGCTTCAGTCTCCTCGTATGGTACAGATCACTTATGGCATCTCAGACACACACAGCCCTGTGCTTGACACATTGTTAGGATGCAGGAAATAACAATTATCATTGCTCCATAATCCCTAATGCCTCTCTCTCCTGCCTGCCTCACCCACCTCTGTCACTGAGAACTGTATTGCTCTCAATTTTTCCTTCTTACTGAATCCTTCTTACAAGTATTATAGCTTTCTTAAATGCTAGCCTTCTTGCCCCATTTTAAAATCTTTTTGTAAGTGGGTTTATAGGTATAGAATGGATTATATGCCAGGACTCCAGATGACCCATTTTAGGTTGGGGGGAGATAAAAGTGGACTGGGCCTCCACTTACAAGCATCATATTCAGACAATAGGAGACATGTTCTCCTTCCGCAGTTGTAAGTTTCTCACTGCAACCCCATAGAACTGCCCAATAGTCCTATGTCCCACAAGAAAGAAAAAAAAATGTGTAGCTCTCTGAAACACAATGAAATATATAACTCAGTATTTCATTAAATCAGTCTCTTACTTTTGAAATCTAAGACACCATTTTATTTACTTTGCAACAGACTAGGGTTTGGTGAGGGGACTGACTTGTTTTTTTAACAAAGATGGAAACCAAAAGCAAAGATAATCTGTGAGCACCACCTTGTGGAGAGATCTACGATGGTCACATCCATCTGGACCCTATCAATCTGCATTCATTGAGCACATATGTAATATGCTGGCCCTGGGGAGACAGCAATAAACAGGCAAAACTCCCTGGCCAGATGGGACTTACTTTCTAGGGAGAAGGCAGAAAATAAACAAGATCACTATGTGAAATACATAACATATTAGATGGTGATGAATGCAATGGAGAAAAATAAAGCAGGGACAATGGTCAGGTCAGGGCAGGGTGACTGAAGTTTAAAATCTAATGAGCCAGGCCGGGCACGGTGGCTCACGCCTGTAATCCTAGCACTCTGGGAGGCCAAGGCGGGCGGATTGCTTGAGGTCAGGAATTCGAAACCAGCCTGAGCAAGAGCGAGACCCCGTCTCTACTATAAATAGAAAGAAATTAATTAGCCAACTAATATATATATAGAAAAAATTAGCCGGGCATGGTGGCGCATGCCTGTAGTCCCAGCTACTTGGGAGGCTGAGGCAGCAGGATTGCTTGAGCCCAGGAGTTTGTGGTTGCTGTGAGCTAGGCTGACGCCATGGCACTCACTCTAGCCTGGGCAACGAAGCGAGACTCTGTCTCAAAAAAAAAAAAAAAAAAAAAAAAAAAACCTAATGAGCCTAGAAGGCCTAATTGAAAGATGATATGTGAAAGATTTGAGAGAGAGGAAGGGGCCAGCCACGCATTTACCTGGGGTCAGAGCCATCTAGATAGAACAGCATGTGCAAAATACTGAATGGAAAGATGCTGGTGAATTTGAGGACTGATGACAATGTCCAGAGAGAAGATAGAGGAGACAGCAGAAGATCAAGACAGAGGAGACAGAGACAATCAAGACAGAGGAGCCAGATCACACATGGCCTCTCTGGCTATAGTAAGGCTTTGGCAGTATCTACTTTGAGATGGGGGCTTCAAGAGGCTTTGAGCAGAGGGTAAGGTGCACCAACTTCCTTTTTTAACAGGATTGCTTTGATTAAAGGGATCAAAAGCAAAAATAAGCCAGATATGGTGGCATCAACCTATAGTCCCAATTACTCAGGAGGCTGAGGCAGAAGGATCACTCAAGGCCAGGAATCTGAGACTGCAGTGTGCTATGGTCCCATCTGTGACAAGACCTTGTGTCTACTTAAAAAAAAAAAAAAAAAAAAAAAGAGCAGAAATAGACTGCATTCCCTTTAGAGCCAAGTCAGAGGGCTCTGCCCTGGAGCCACGCTTTAGAAGGTCCTACATAAAACAAGCGCACAATATATAAACTTGTCATAGTACTCAGAGCACCTTTATTAGAGATGGGGGTTCAATTCTACTGCAGCACAGCCCCCTTCTGGTGCAGCACTACTGCCTTTCAGGAGCCCCAGGGAAACTCTTCTCCATGCCTCTTGCCCTATGTGCATCAAACAAAAGGGAAGCTGCCTCCAAATGCCATCAGGGTTAATGGGTTGTAGTGCTGCAAACTTGGGTATGACCACACTTTGGAAGGTGGGAGGAGTTGAGCAATGGGTACGCTTAATTAATTCTCTTAATTAAGAGAAATGCAATTAATGTATCAAGTAGTTCCTCTTGGAGAGCACAAATGCCACAGATGACACAGTATTCTATTTCAATTGCAATGGCCGTCCATTTTCTTGTTCCTGTTTGTGCTCTACTTCAACATTCTTGAGATACTCTTGAATTGCATGACATTTGTAAAAGTTGAACATTTAAGGGCTAAAGAATATTATTCAATATTAAACAATTCATATCACTAAACTTGTATTTATATAGTTCCAGAAAAAAAACCCATGATGGATCTAGGTTCTAGAATATTGTTTTAAGAGATGGTAAAATGGCAATATAAGTGATCATTGGCTTATATGATAAAATTTAAATATTTTGCAATATTTTCTACAATAATGATAATGCATCTTATGGAACCCTCATTATATTTAATCATATTTGAACATGATGTATAACATTACTGTTCATTTCCAAACCTTATTGCCAATTTAGCTGAGCAAATTTTCTTACTCCAAATAGAAATTAATTTTTAAAAATACTAGGAAATATAATGACTCAATGAAATCATTATATGTCTATAATGTCTAATTTGACAAAAGTGTCAATAGAACATGAATTGTGTGGAAGGCTTGATTACAAAACAGCATATTTTTTGAAATTTGATTTTTAAAGCAATAGCTGTGGGATAAATATATAGCAATTCATGAATTAATGTCTTCATCTTCTTATTCATTCAAACATTGCCTGCCCATTAATAGGATACTCAAAGATGCACAATAGTAGTTCAATCATCTTTGATATTTTGTTTACTGTCAGTCATATAAAAAAAAACCATAGCTTTATTTTATTTTTTCAACAAAGAACCATATCTTTCAAAGTAAGAGGATAGAATATATTTTAAATAACTGTTCGCCAACTTGATATACAAGTTTTAAGTATCTCAACAAGAAGTATGTGGTGCCCCATTTGTATTTTATCCCTGGACCTCTTGTATGTTAGGGGACTCCAGTTAGGGGATTATTACAATAATTCAAGTGAATAAATGCCAGTAGCTCAACCAGGGTTGTGGCAGTAGAGATGTGAGAAGTCATCAAACTCTTTATACATTCTGAAGGAACTGCCAAAAGGATCACTGACAGATTGGATTAAAGTGTAAAAGAGAAAAATCAAATCACATGAGGTTTTTTATTTATTTTTTTATTTCAGCATATCACAGGGTACAAATGTTTAGGTTACATATATTGCCTTTGCCCCACCTGGATCAGAGCTTCAAGTGTGTCCATCTCCCAGACGGTGTGCACCGCACCCATTAGGTGTCAATATACCCATCCCCTTCTCCCCTCCCATCTACCCGATACCCGATGAACATTATTACTATATGTGCACTTCAGTGTTGATCAGTTAATACCAATTTGATGGTGATTGCATGCAGTGCTTGTTTTTCTTATTTTTTTTATAATTCAATGGTTTTATTATTATTTAGTACACTTACTTATTACCCATTGGGTGCCAAGTGGATGGGAAGGGAGAGGAGGAGATGGCTATATTGACACCTAATGGGTGGTGTGCACTGTCTGGGGGATGGACACACCTGAAGTTCTGACTCAGATGGGGCAAGGGCAATATATGTAAGCTAAACATTTGTACCCCTTTAATATGCTGAAATTAAAAAAAGAGAATGAAGTGGGACGCTTACCTTACATTAAATTAAAAATAGATAAATTGGACTTCATCAAAATTAAAAACTTTTGTGCATCAGAAGATATAATGAAGAAAGGTGCTTGTTTTTCTATTCTTGTGATACTTCACTTAGTAGAATGGGCTCCTGCTCTATCCAGGATAATACAAGAGATGCTAGATCACCATTGTTTTTTCACACGAGGGTTTTGACTTGAGCAACAAGACAGAAGTTGTCATTATATGAGTTAAGGAAGGACGTGGGAGGAGCAGCTTGAGGGAAATTTCAGAAGCTTGATTTTTTCATGTTAACCTTGGGAGGTTCATTTAACTCCCAGAAGTTTAATCCTCAGGGCTGGTGTTCAGCTATGTATATTTGGTAGTCATTAGGGTGGGAGCAGGGTTGGGGTTATATTCAAATCCTTGGGATTGGAGAGACCTGCTCTTGATGTTTCTGTTTTTAACAAGATTGAAGACATGATGTAGTTGAAGGAAGGGAACACTCTGTTGTGCCACTTCTCCATCCTCAAAGCAGAAAGTGGCATGAAGAACCTGGAACCTTCCAAAACCATTCCTAGAGAATAGCAGCTTCTTTGGTTTGGATGCCCTGGAAAAGGCCAATAATCAACCACCAATTCTGGATCCTAACCATGAGCTCATAATTCCAGACTTCCTATAAAATGATTAGCAGAAACACAAGTGTAAGACACTGTCAGATATCATAAATCCTGCATGTGGATTGTTGCACCCTCTGCCTGGCTGCCTTTTACATCAAATCCTTTGATGTGGATTTTTCCTTCTACCTTCTTAGGTTAGTTGGCTCTCAGACCTCCAAATCACTCCAATCTAATAATGGAGATGATATAAAGAGAAAAACAAACATAAGAACATACAAACAAGAGACAAAATTCTTAAGTTCCTGAATCTCTTCACTCTCTAATTCTCAAATCAGAAAAGAAAGAAAATTCTAAGTGTATCACTTTTATAATCACTTGCAAATTATCTTACTCTCCCTCTGACAAACACAAGCACAGCCACAACTAAAGCAATATTACAATACAAAAGGAGAACTGCAGAAGAAAGGGAGAAGCATCAGGAGTGAACTTCGCTCCAGGCTGCTGGGTAATCCTTGGAGGAGAAACTAATGTAACACTTCCAAAATTGATAGCCTACAGAACATGGTTCCATGGGATGTTACTTGATGAGTTCTATTCCCAAAATAAACTTGAGATCATTGGATAAAACAAAAGTAAACAAATTTATTTTCTGTAGGAATGTCAGAGACTACACCAATGTGCTTTATAAATCTTCAAGAGGGAGATACAGAATATAGCACTTCCAATATTTGATGCGGAACCCACTCTTTTTCCAGTGGTTCATAATAACAACTTCCAGAAATAGGATTCTTCTGAAAACTGTTCTAATAAATAAATATATATATAGATATAGATAGATAGATAGATAGATAGATAGATAGATAGATAGATAGATAGATAGATGAATGAGAATCTCAAAAGTGAATGATGTTTGCCAAAGTTGGCTGAGCAAGACCATAAAGATCTCATCACCTACTCCCTGGCTTAATGCACCAAGATTTGAAAATCTGCATAAATATACTTTCATAGAACCAAATTCAATTTGGATGCAATAAATTTGCTGTTTAAAAAATGAAACCACTGAATTATTAAATATTCTCAGTTATTAAACATTCACATTGCAACTGAATTCCCAAGCCCCTACCCGCTCCAGCAATGTTATCACTGAATAACTAGAATTAATTATTATAGAGATGATGATAATGATGCCAAAGAATTAATCCTAATTAAATGTTCTACCATGAAGAAAAGGCCAAATTTAGATCAATGATGATTTAATTTTATTCTTGAATCTTTTGAGGACATTCAGTTCTTCTAGGCCCAATAATTTGATGAACGATAGTATCTTTACTACAATTGAGCAATATCTTTATTGACTTTTTTTTTAACCTTTTACTCAACACACAAGTCCATATAATACAGGTTTTATGAGCAAATCCTTACATATAGATAAATTTTAAAGATACTTTAACTAGTTTTTATCACTCTTTCTCTGTAGTCTCCTTGAATTAAACTAACATGAGAATAATTCCGTTTTGTTGGAAAGTAACCCTCCCAAGAGAATCAGAAACTTTAAGAAAGACCTGTCATCGTAATATGTCAGCTGTTAGCCTCACATTCACACAGAAGGAAGTGACACACACTTATATGAGATATAGAAGATATCTAATAAGAATACATTTATTAATTACAAATCACATTCATATTTTTGTGTACAAATATTATTTAAATGGCTTGAGTAATGCCTTTATAATGCTAAATGAGAAAAAAGCTAACTACAAAGTTAATAGAAATATGCTTTCAAACACATAGAAATATTTTTAAAGCATATGTCTTAAGCATAGGAGTAGTAACTGACTCTAGGTGACATATTTTTTAAATTTTTTCCATATTAATTTTATAATCATGAAAAAAATTGAAGTTATTTTTTAATAGCATTACTCTATGTTAACTGACTTATTCCACTAAACTCAAACTACCAATGTTCAAGACACAAATTTATGGTGAAATTCCAGGAGTTTCCTCTGGGTACAAAAGGAACCCAGTAAAAATGCTATCATCCTCAGGGCTTACATACACCCCATTCCAATCTTTTGACACTTCCAGCCAGACTTGGTCTCCTGCACTTAATTTCAAGATGATGAGGAGAGAGGCCTGGTCCACTTCCTGACCGTAGAGAGTTTCTCTGGACTTGAACTGCTTCTTATTCCGGGCCACCAGGCTGATGCGAGCTGGTCGGCCCCTCACGGTAACATGGTAGGAAAAAACATATGTTCCAGGAATGGTGCAGTTAAACTTCCCAGTGACAGGACTGTAGTTCCCTTGGTCATTATAGAGAACCTTGTCAAATTTGATGGGGGTGTTAGGAGGAGGGAAAGGCTTTGACAAAGCAGCGCTGAAAGCCGACTGGGGGACACTGGCCACCTCACCCTTGGAGCCTTTGAAGCCCCGAGAGCCCTTCTTCCCGATAGGGCCTCGCACCCCTTTGCTCCCAAGCTCACCCTTTGGCCCAGTAGGTCCCATGCGACCAGGAGGCCCCAACTCTCCCTTTTCTCCTTTAGCCCCTGGATCACCTTTGGCCCCAGGCAGACCATCAGGGCCGGTTTTGCCTTCTGTCCCTGCGTCTCCTTTGCTACCTTTTTCTCCTTTCACGCCCCATTCACCTTTTTGTCCTTTTCCTCCCCTCTCCCCAGACTCTCCACAGTAGCCCTTCTCCCCCACCTCCCCCTTCTCTCCCTTAGCCCCAGGCCCCCCATCCAAGCCCGGCGGGCCCACTGCCCCTCGGTCTCCTTTGTCCCCTTTGGTGCCATTCTCACACGTGTCCCCCTGTGAGCCTTTTTGTCCTTTCACTCCTGCCGGACCAATGTTTCCTTTATCCCCCTTAGGGCCAAGTCCACCTGCAATGGAAAATTAAAACAATGTTTAAGGATCACACAGGCTATAAGCAGTATGCTATTGCCACAGAGCTCAAAAACTAGACAGAAAACCTGCTAACTGGGACCTGGAAACCCGGCTCTTGCCTTGGCAATGGCTGTGCCTAGGAGGTTCTTAAAATGAGCACTTTGTATCATGCCACACTCCCAGAAGGGGAAAAATTAATGCTTCCCAGAAATAGTAGTTTATATTCAGACCTCATATATCTAGTTCTTTTTTTTTTACTTTTAAAATAATAAAAAATATTAGAACTATAGCTGCCCATTGTATTCCATTACCCTTTTCATTTAGTCCCAAAAGATTCTCCTAAATCTCCAGATTGTCCCTCCAAACCCAAAATCTTACAGGCAAAGACACCGAAACCCAGAAAGATTTAGGGATTTTTATTTTCTGTTTTACGGCAAGAGAGCGCAACACAGCTCAGATACTTTTACCTATTCTCCAAACTCCTAGACAGTACTAACACTTCATCCAGTCAAGTACATTGACTTATTAGAAGAATAACAGTAATTCGTACCTTTCTGATAACTTTAAATGCAAACAGGAAGAGAATGAAGGGCTATACTGCACACATGCCTGTACACAATAAATATATTTTATACTCTACCTTGTTCTCCAGGTTTTCCTGGATATCCTGGAACTCCACTTGTTCCTTGGTCTCCACGTTCTCCTTTAAGTCCTAAAATGACACCAAGATTAACTTTGTACCAACTATATTACTTGTGATATACCTAACATTCCTTTCACAACCATGTCACATCCCAGTGTTTTGTTTAACCAAAATGGTTTAAAGGTAAAATAGCGTGGAAAAAGAATGTATTAGGGTCATGAGGAATACAGTATTTAATCCTAATTGTGGGTAAACCATTTAGAGGAGACCTGGCAATAGTGCCAATCCCTTCAAACAAAATTCATCTTTGTCCTCAGCATCCCTATGGCACTTCAAACCTCTCATAAAACTCATGACATCCCGCTTATATTATATATGTATATGTTTGGGGTTTTCCTGTTATGAATTTTGAATGACAGTTGAAATGTCTTCTTTATTAATATATGCCCACATTGCCTGAGAAATAATACTATACAAGTTTAAACACAAGACACATTCTGCAATTAGCTAAAACTAGTCATAATAAAAACACATCTGGGAAAAAAAATTGTCCTTGACATAGACTGTTAAGGAAAAGCCAAATTTCATTTTGTGTTTGGATATTTTTATACACTTTTTGGAAAAATTATAGAACTGTGAGAATTTATGTTTGAAAAAAATCCAAAGAGCTGGGTTTTCAGATATTTACCTTATTACCATAAAATATATTTTTAAATTGGACCTCACTGAAAGTTCATCCTATTACAGTGAAGTCACAGCAGATTGTTTTCAACTGTAAATGATTATAGCAATAATAATAATATTAATAATATCTCATTCTTATTGAGCATTTTCTTTGTACCAGGTATTGTTCCAAGCTCTTACCATAATTTTTTTTACTTAATCAGCTTTTTGTTTAATATAATTTTTGTTTTATATTAAGATAGCCTCTTATATAACACAGAGGATCATATAACAGAGCACATTTCATCAATTGTAACAATTTTTAATTTATAGTAGTTTATAGCACCTCTCCTTCAAGAAAAGTAGAGTAAATCTTTTTCACCATTTTATCACAGAAGAAACTGAGGTATGAAAAAATTTAAAAATTTGTACAAGGTCAAACATGATCTCATACAACACTGATTGGCAACAATTTTCTAAGTATATTATCTATGGTATAACAAACATTTTTTATTTTGTTTTCATCAGGGAAAAAGAAACCCTAAGCCAAATGAAAAGTAATGGGAATAGCCTCCCCCTAGTTTCACAAGACCAACTAAAGAAATTTCACCATAGATCACGCAGCAGAGTTTTCTAAGTTCCTAGTTCCTCCATTACCAATCCACGTAAAATTAAAAATTTGGAAATTAACCCATAGGACATCAAGAAAATATCTGGATGCAATCTGAGAGAACCTAACCCTAAATGGAAGTGAAGAACTGATCCTATTCCCAGTCCTTGCCAGTACTCAAACACTAACCTTCACCATGCAGAGTTATTCTGGTTGTCAAGTTCATTTAAGGAGTTTAGTTGCTTACACTAAATTTACTCAGTCAAGTAATGATTAACAAGAATGTAGTGATTCTACTAATTTTCTTTAACTTTCAATCTTAACCAAGAGTCCAAGCTAAGTCTGGAAGTAGAAGGAAAGTAGAGTTGCCACTTTATAGAGACTGGCTGAATGAATTTTTACTTTTGATCCTTCATCAAAGATTATTCTTAAGAACCTTATTTTATGATAGTTCCCTTATTTTTTTCTTTTACTTCTAGAAGTCTAGCTTCCAAAATGTATGAATCACTGGGGAAGTTCATCACTCATCTTTATTTCACAGGGTTTTCTGCTAACATAATTCAGGCACAAAAGGATTAAATGTTTCCAAGAATGAAAACCACATAACTGACAAGTGTGAAGTAGCTCTCGCTTCCCTTAGCATCTTTTTTGAGTAATTACTTCACTGAATGTTCTACCAGAAATGAGTTAGGCAGTTCCTGAGCCATGTGGAGGGTGATGTATAGATGATATTAGGTCTTTTGACATGTGACACTGAGGCTAAAACATTTAACTTGATGGATAGATGGTATTTCTACAGGCTGCCGGTATTCACCAAGGAATTTCTAAATGTCCCAGTGATTGTGTAACCTTCCTTCAATACCTTTAAGCACTTACAGAACCAGGGATTTCCTGGGGCAGAGAGCATTCTTTACCGATGCACCTGTGGAATTACAGAGTTTCTGAGCTGGAAAAGGCCTATAAAAGCACTCATAACTACAAATCTTCTTTCATAGCAAAAAGGGAATAAATAAATATCTAGTCCATTTCCCTCAATTTCCAGGTGAAGTAAAGTGACTGGTCCAAGATCACTTTTTATTCTTCATTACTTCAGTTTTAATTAAGTTCTGTTTCCACCACTGATAAATCAAATATTGTGAATTCTCCTTAGCAGGCAGGTCATCCGCCTTCAAGAATCTAGTATTTACTTAGCAAATTGCTCTCCTGAAAAATGCTACAAAACATCCCTTGAATTTTGACATGAAATGAAATGAATTACCTACCTTTCTCTCCTTTGAGGCCTTTTGGGCCTTGGGGCCCAACAACTCCTGGTGACCCTGGGATCCCAGCCTCTCCTTTAGGACCTGGAAATAGGATTTTAAACCCGGCAGGGGAGAAAATTTTTCTTTTGAAATTCATTAGTTAAGGGGGGAGGGGAAGCAGTCATTTTATTGACACCAATAATTGTCAATGTCCTAATGATAAAATCCGGCTGAGAATAAACTATCACAGAGTTCTAAGGGCAATATTTTTGTCTGATTTGCAATTCTGTACTACCTGAATAGATAAATTGAGCCCATTAGTACTTGTCACTGTATTCATGGCAGTGATCAAATGATTCTGGGAAGCAGCACTATATCAAACAACAAGAACAAAATGATTATCTGACACTTGACCTCATGTGGACCACACTTTCAGATTGAAAAACACAAAAGTTAGCATTTTTGGGTTTTCCACTCATTCACTTGTTTATTCATTCATGAACTATTTCTGAACCTTCCTACACACCAAGCACCCTGCTAGGCATTAGGAATGCAGCCATCAAAAGTCCAGCAGCTTCTGCTCTCCTGAAGTGAGGAGTCTATGAAAGATAAACATTGAACAAATAGCCATGCAATTAAATGAAAATTGCCACACTCTAGTTAATGCTATAAAGAAAAATATGAAGGTCCTATTGTAGGTTATAGTAAAGGGACTTAATTTGTGAGATCAGAGGAGACTTCCCTAAGAAAATGGCGTGAAGCTAAGACCCAAAGAATGAACTAAGATTTCCCAAAGCAAAAAAAAAAAATTTTTTTAATTAGATATTTCAGGAAAAACAAGAGTAGAAAAAGAACATGGTGTTTTTAAGAAACTGAAAGAAGAGCGCTGTGGATGAAGGTAGTGATCAAGGATGAGAGGAGGCTGAGAGGCAGTCTAGGGTCAGATCCTGCAGGGCTCAGGCCTCATTGGATGTCCTAGCCCATCCAGGCAGTCCAGGTCACTTCCATGTACCTGGCCACACAGGGAACCTTTGCCTGGGATAATTACTCTTCCTGCAACCCTATCCATATCCAAGCCATAGGAATTGTTTCCCAACCACTGCAATAATCCTCAATTGGAATAAGTTATGGCAAGGTTCTTTGAAAGTTAACCGCATAGATAAGTACACACAATGAAATTATATTTCATCTTAATTCATTTTAACTTAATTATTATAATTAAGGCTGATGAAATGGAGAAAACTATATTCAACAGAACTTCTCTTTGAAAGACTATTTTATTGGTTGGAAAGAAAAATTTTAATAAATGGCTTACAGTGGAGGTTAAGACTGAAGACAGGTTCAAATAACCAAAGGTGGTGGTTAAACTCCCCTGCCTATAAAAGAAAGGATTTCAGGGAGAGGAATAGAGAGAGAATAGGCAGAGGAGGTGGAAACAAACAAGAGGACCAATTGCATTTCACCGTGCAATGTGTCCCCTCCCTCATGGCCCCCAAATGCTCACTGTGGTTATACTATTGAGGGAAATTTTAAGAGCTACACCCAGGTTGGCACAGGGAGCTCACAGCAACTACATACACAAGGGTACAAGGGGTGGGAAGGCTGCCCCTTACATCTAGGTGAGATGTACATCTAAGCTTATTAGTATAAATACCATAAGGCTGAACATAATGGGAAGAGCTGGGGCTTGAAGGTGCACAAATCTACTCAGACTCCAGGTTCTGCATTTACAGGTAGAGCTACCTCTAGACTTACCAAAAATTCTATGAAATGCAACTGAATCAGTTGAAATGTAATAATATTTTTAACATTGTTACAAAGATAAGAGAAAATATAAAATGCCTAACCACTCCTGACACATTGTAGGTACCTATTATTATATCTGAACTAATGAGAGAAGCAGAGGATAAAATTTTCAATGGAATTTTACCTTTGCTATCTATTAGGTATATCTGAATATTTTAAAATATTTTCATGTAGAAACCCTATAAGTTAGACTCTTGGCTTTTCAAAGTAGATACCGCAAAATGTGATATATGCAATGTGTATGTGTGTATATGTGTTGATATGACCTAGGACTGAAAAATAATGAAGAAAAATTAAAATAGTTGGAATTGAGTAGGTTTATTTTCCTCTTTCAAGTTTGTTCAGTGTTGCTCTTATATTAGGCTTCTAATTTTTAAAAGACAGAAAAAAAGTAGTGTTCTTGAAAAGACTAGTAAAACCAGAACATATCTCTCTCTGAATCTCAAAAACAGAATTCTTTCATATCAGGCTCAAAGTATTCCACAAGCTTGAACCAGATTCCTACTACAGCTAACTAAGAAAATGAAAATATTAATAGTTTATTGAGCATTTATTCTATTGCAGGAACCACATTGAGTACTTTTATGCATTAGTTCCTTCAGTTCTCTTGACAGTTCCATGAAATTAGTAACATTTTTATCCCATTTTTCTATCTTGGAAACTGAGACTTAGAGAATGAAGCTTCCCTAAGGCAGGACCATGACAGACTCAACATTCTGAGCTTTTAAGCACTATGCTGTGTGACTGAACCAGTTAGACTAAGACACATGAGCCCCCGAGGCAGGCTAATAACTTGGCACATCTTGAAAATATCTGTAATATGTATTTAGAGGAGAGGATGAACTCTGAGAATAGCCCAGCTAAATCCACTACTGGGCAAAACAAAAGCCCTCATGTTACAGATCTCACAGTATTAGTGAACAGTTTAGCAACCAGCTGTGTCTACTTGACCATGCCCTTGAGGTTTTCACCCCTAAGCTGCTTACCAGCCAGATAGGATACTAAGAGTTCTGGTAAATATAATTTTCTCAGTCTTGTTACATTTCCAGTAATGTTTTAGCAACCCTGAAATCTTAGTGCCCCAGGCCACTGGCCATCTCCTTTACCCTTTAATCCAGCTCTGCATAAATACTGAGCACATTTCCCAAAAGATCCCTACACAATGGGATGAAATGAGTGAAAAGTTTAGTGAAGATGCATGGTTATTGATTTTATAACTTTAAATTCTTCAGGCAAGACACAACAAATATTTTTTTTCAGGGAATAGTGAATTCGAAATTGACATTCTGATCTTAATTTTACCGTGAATTCTCTGCTATATGACGTGTAAAAGCCAAATGCATCAGAATAAAACTGAGAGTAATTCATTTTGTATGTATTAAAGACAGCTGAAATTTTGAAATATATAAACATGTATTCAATGGAGAAAATTGCTGGACAAGGACACAGGCAACAGGGTTGCCTTAGAATTTCAATGAGAAGCAAACTGAATCCTGAGCTTTATTCCCCACCTCACAGGCATTTCATCTCTAATCTTAACCACAAATAGCACTCAGAAAATCCAGCATTCAGCACACACTCCTACCAGGCAAGAGAAGTTTCATTTACCTTTTTTGAATCAGCCACTAATGAAAAGATGGTATTGGTTATCAACCCGTGTGACTTGAAGAACCACAGCACCAGTGCTGGGGTTGCTGGTCCATGACTTTGCTCTAACCAGCACTGTTCAATAGAACTTTCTACAAAGATGGAAATGTTTCATATCTGCACTGCTCAATACGGTAGCACTGGCTATATGCAGCTTGAACACTTCAAATGTGGCTAGTGTGACCAATGAACTGAGTTTTTTATTCAATTTAATTATATATTTTTAATATTTATTAATAATCACATTGGGCAGGCTAGTGGCTACCACATTGGGCAACACAGCACTGATTTGCATTTGTCACAGTGGTACACCTAAGCCTGCCACCATTTGCATGACAATGTAAAAACCTTTGAGGCAATGCCCCCCCCTCCAGCCACCACTCAGCTCTAAGGATGTACACGTGGGAAACATGGCTTCCTCCATTTTCAAATACCTGGCTTTCCAGTTGCTCCAGGTTCTCCTTTCTGCCCTGGGACAGGTGAACAACAATCACAACAATTCAAAAAGAAATCAGCCGGGTCAAGAGTGAAGTTTTCAAAGGGAAAGAGAGTGGCAGTGCCAAAGGCAGAATCTAGGGCGGAGGGTTTGGTGGTTGGTGCTGCCATTTCAGCCACTTCTGTGAAGGGGGTTTCTTCTTCTTCTGGAGTGGGGCCACTGGACGGCTTTGGACCCTTTGGCACCTCTTTTCCCTCAGATTTCTTCGTAAATTTTGTGTATGGTGTGGTCTTTGCTATTGTGTTCATACCAGCAATAGCCAAGATAATTAAAATGGCACAAAGCCAAGAAAACATCCACATATTTGAGGCTAGAAGAAAAATAATAAGAAAATATACACATATTACATGAGGTCCAAATAAAAAGATTAATTGATATAAATATATACTTAAATAGGAGAAAAGCACATATGAATCATAAAAATGAACAGTAAACAAAATATAAAATGATATATTTTTGATACATTTTATATGTAAATGTGTGTTTGAATCACAACAGAATATTTTATTTACTTAAGGTATTTATTATAGAAAACACTTTGCTTCAGTTGTCCTTTCTGGTTGTTTCCTCAGTATTGAATGTTCTAAAATATGGTTCTCAATCATTCAAATTATCTTGCCAAATAACAAACATGATCTATAATAAGTGCAACATGACTTAATAGTTCATATACCCTGTGGAAAATAAATATGTATAATTTCCTGACTGATCTCACTCAGATTTATAGGAATCAGATACATTTGTATTAGAGGGAGATGAAAAATATTGAGCAGAATAGTTTATTCCAGCAAACTCAATTATTTCAAGAAAAAATACTGGCGAAATAGTCCTTAAATCTACTAGGCATAATGCTCCTGTTGTGAGAACAATTTTTTAAAATCTATTGTAATAAATGGAGAGAGACAAAAAACATCGTAAATTTAAATATATGCTATATCCTTAGTTTCTTCACATGCCATTTAACTCTCCAACTCTTTGCTTTATAATTTGAGGAGTTTTTTTTATAAGCTCACATTTATCCTTATATTATTTTAATGAGACAAAGTGTGGTTATTCTTAAAAGGCCTTTATCAATGTCCAAAGTGATTTGATATACAGTTCCCAATGAGGTGAAATTTTGAGAATTCACAATATTCTATTCCCCATTAACTCCCAGCAGTCCAGTGGCTGCTAACAGATAGCCCAGATTAGAAATGAACATTTTCTGATAGACTGAAGGAGTAATTAGGATAAATAGTGAAAGTGTAAAGGGAGTGGAAATAAGGATAGTAAAAACACTACTATTTTATGGAGACCTACTCTGCATAGGTGCCTTACATTCATCAGTCCAATCAGGTCTCAGAGCAGCTCTGCCAGGTAGGTGACACAGTATTATTCACCTTCACAGATGGGGAAACAGGCACAAGAAGCTAGCGCCTTGCCCAGGATCACACAATCAGTAAGTTATGGATTTGAGACTTGAATCCAGGTCTGCTTAATTTCAGAGCCTAAACCCTTTTCCATAAATCATGTGGCATTTATAAGAATGAGATTAAAGAACAATAAATTCAAACATAGCTCAGTGGAACAGAGCAATGGAGAAGATACATAAAAATCAGTGCAGATGAGAAGGGAGAAAGATGGCATGCTTCATTTTGAAAATCATACAAAAATCCACAAATGTCTTCTTTCCAGTCATCTTTGCTGCTGTATCCTTCCATTCCACCAAGATGTACTGCATATCCACAATGTCACAAGCACTTATGTGGTGACACCAAACATAAGCCATGGCCTCGGTGCTCAGGGAGTTTACAGTCTAGTAAGGAAGGACAAGAGACAACAAAGGAAAGAGAGGAAAGCGTGAAGGGCCCTGATAACTCCACACCTCTCCAAATACGGACTCGCCTCCGCATACACACACACCCTTCACCCCACAAGAGTGAGCATATAAAATATGGTTACTATACTTCATTCAGCTAAATCCAACCCCAGCAAAAACTAAACAACAGAAATATTCTGTTTGGATATAAAATAATTGAACTTTCATTGGTTCATACAATTGCATTCAATAAACTATTCATTTGTTCAGCAAACATTTATTTGAGCATCTAAGAAGTCTGTGTGGGGCCCTAAAACATAAAGACAAGTGAAAACCAGCCCCATCCCTAAGGATCTTTTCTGCAGTAAATATTCAAAAATAACCAGGCCCACAACTTCAGGCTAAAGAGAAATCAGAGGTCTGGCAGAAGGCTCAAATGAAATATCGAAATACTGGTGGCTTATAATTCCCTCATCACTTTTCTATAAGAAGAATTGGGGTTTCCAGAATGCTGAGTGTTAATGCTCTAGGATATTTCTTATGTTCTCATAGACAAGTGAGGTCCTGTGGGAAAATAATCCTTCTCTTTCCTTACTAAAATATACCTGCATTAATCTTACATATGAATAAAGCATCTTTGACCCTGCAAACATGTTGTGGTAGCATCTTGGTAAACCAGTCCTGAGGAGATAAGAAAGAGATAGCTGGCGGAACAGGGGAGAGGAAGGGAACCAACATTGAGAGCATGGCAGGCATGGTCATGGACACACATAATTGTTATTTCAATTATAATACACCACATAGGAACCATGCAGGGTAAGATTTATTGCACCTAAAGAATGGATTATTAAACTGAGGCACAGAGAAGCTAAACAGCCTGCACAAGATCACAATGTTAGTAAGTAGTGGGACTGGGACTAAAATCTAGGTCTGTTTGACTCCCAAATCAGCCATGCACTTCCCACTGTGCCATGCTGCCTGGGAATTCATGAGTGATCAGAGATCTGCAGAAAGGAATGAAGTTGGACCCTGCAGGGAATTCAGCTCTGGACGTTTCAGTAGAAAAAGTGACTTCCCACAGACAAGAAATGGAAGCTTAATGGGAGAGATGAGGAAGGGTAGAGAGGAAAAGTCTTGCTCTGACAGTGGAGCATATTGGTGTGGGTAAACAAAGTTACAGAGGGGAACACAGCACCAGAGTCCAAGGGCTACAGAAAGGAATGAAAAGAGCTGGCCAGTATAAAGAAGGGGCTCAGTGTCCCTATTTGAGGGCATGAATTGTCCTCATCTATATGTTTCTCTTGCATTGTGGATTCCTGCTTCCCAATTTAAATTCAGATGTTAAAGGGTAAAGTTGGCAGCACTTCAAACTCTGATAAGCAACCTTAAGAATTTGAAGATGAGCTCTGACTCAGGTGGGGCAAATATTTATGTAACCTAAACATTTGTACTCCACGTAATAGGCTGAAATAAAAAATAAATGAATAAATAAGTAAGAATTTGGAGATGAGTAAAACATGAAGCTTTTCGAAAGAGTGTGGAGCAAAAATTGGTAGTAACTTGACTGACAATGCAGATGTGCCATTTCTTTATAAGTAGAATTTTTCATGTTTGTGTAAAAACATAAAAAATAGCCAAACAAAATTTCCACAATTAGTCAAGCAAGTGAGATCTTCTGGTCAAATTTTAAATCACTAAAACAATAAGACGTAACTACATGCTAAGCCTACAGTTTAAAGTGGTATTAATCTTAAAAAGGAATTAAGAACAAAGATCAAAATAGGAGTTTGGGGTCCCAAATCAGAGAATTTTGTTTCTATATTCTCAGTGCCTACCATAATGTTTGGCAAATAATAAGTGTCCCATAAATGTTTGCTGAACTGAAATGAATAAATGTAGTAGGTTGCATTTTTCCCCCAATTTTTCACTCCTCCCTATAGTCACATGTTCTCACATACCCTTTGTTATATGAATTTTACAGTGTCCTACACAAAAGAAATGGAGTCTATACTCCAGTCCCTTGACTCTGAGTTCAGCCATATTACTTTAGTCAATAGAACTTGATAGAAGTGACAGGGTACCATTCCCAAGCCTGGGTCTCAAGGTCCCTTGTGTATTTCCAGTTCTCCTCTTGCACCTTTGCACCTTTGCCATAACAATCAGAAGGATATGAATGGCCTTGCTTACTGGTCACAGGAAGAGGATGAGAGAAAAGTGGAGAAGCTACCCTAGCCAAACATAACCAAGAGGAGACTCCACAGCTAACCTAAAGACACATGAGTGAGCCCAGGTAAGACCAACTGAGGCCAACCAAGGTTAGACATCCCTCACCAATCCCACAGATACATTCCAGCTATCTATCATTGTGTAACAAAGTATTCTAAACTCAGTAGCTTAAAACCACCATTTATAATAGTTAACAATTTCATGAGTCAGAAATTCAGACCAGGGACCACTAAGGGATTCTTCTGTTTCATGAGACATCAACTAAGTTCACTCAAGGTTGATTGGCTGGTGGGTGAGCTAATCTGGAGAGGCTTCACAAGATCTTCTGGTGCCTTGATAGGAATGGAAAAAAAGCTGATCTCAGCTGGGACTATCAATCATACAGTCTCTCCAGCATGCCAGTCTGCAGATATTCAAACTTCTTCCATCATGGCCCAGGGCTCCCAATGGGAGTGTTCCAAGAACATAGAAGCTGCTAATCTATTAAGGCTATACTTGAAAACTGACACAGTGAACCTTCCATTGGATTCTATTAGACAAAGTACTCACAGAGGCCAGCTATACTCCAATGGAAGGAGCATAGACCCCACTTCTCAATGCAAGAAATGTCAAATAATTTCTGGCCATCTTGAATTTGCCATATACACACAAGAAATAATTTGTGAGCTACAGAGTTTTATCGAGAGTAGGCAGAAAACAATAACTGACGCCAATAGTTCCAGCCTCTAGTCTAACCCTATTTTTGCTACCATTGAGACAAAACTGACTAAGCAGCCTCCAGGCAGTGCCATCTTACATTTACCCCAACAGCAAACACCTTTTGAGCTCCTCATCATCATCTATCAGCCCCAAACCTCTGGAAATCTCACCCATGGAAAGTGTTCAAGGGGAAGTTGGGCCACTCCCTGTTGAAATTCTACTAGGGGAGATCTTAAAGATTCTTTGACCTTGAATGTCCCTTCTAACCTTGAAATCTATGATGTTGTTTTATGACAGTGGGCACTGTATTAGTACATGAAAATTAGCTAATTCTATAAAAATTTCATATAAATTCAAGGGGGCATTATATTTCTTCTAATGGTGTACTCTTCCTTTTCATTAAGAAGAAAGTGCCTGGATTGGGAGGACATTCTTTAAAGATTTATTAGTCTTTTCCCAGTAGAAGGAAAGTGTTTCCACTCACCTAACAGTAAACATGGTAAGATGACTAACAAGTTTTACGTTGGGGCTAGGTCATGTATTATAAATGAATTTAACAACTGACTGTCAAGTAGTGTAGTTTAAGGACTAAAAACCATTAGTTTTGTAGGGAGTCAGTCCTGAGTTCAAGTTTCAGATCTTCCACTTACTAGTTTTTTGACTTGTGGCAAGTTACTGCACCTCTCTAAGTCTTGGTTCCTCATTTCTAAAATGGAGATAATAACAGTAGCTTCATCTTTATGGTTGTGAAACTTAATGAGATAATGCATGAAAAGCTCTTAGCACAATGCCTTCAGTAATTGTTGGCTATTTTTTTTTTAGTGAGGATTAGTTATAATGAAATAAACTAGCCAGAAATAATATTTTAAAGCAGTGACCAGTTTTTTCCTATTCTTATATCTTGCCAGATTGCATTTGGGCATTTGGCATCATTCCCATTTCCTTTTATCTGCTGCCACAGATCTCAGGGGCTCCAAAGCCTGGGAACTATTAATACATTTCCTAGAATCTCTTGCTATCAGGGTTTCAATTTAGTTTCTGCCAATAAAAGATAGTCACATGGGATGTGTGAGGCAGAAAGAAAGTGGAAGCCATTATTCTTCTACAGCCAGCAAATGCATGGGCTTTGGCAAATGTGAAGTTTTGAAGTGGCCTCTGGCAACACCAACCTGAATTCCTGCCATGGTTCTGTGAGTGGCTGTGGCTATTGGCAACAGTATCCTCCAGTCCTGCCCTTGGCAACAGTAGCAATGTCCTGATTCTCTGAAGGCTAGAGACAAATCTGACAGCGAGTAACAGCCCTCCTTGTCCTTTGCAGCTTCCCCCTTCTAATTACCTATATTAAATCCCTTTCTGCCAGACATACCTACAATGTTCCAGACCAAATCCTGTTATCATATCTTCTCCACCTCTCTTAATCCCAACCTGCCTACCTTCTCCTGCCTTATAGTCAATTCACACTCTCTTTTTTCTTAACTCCTCATCTAGCCACAACATCTTTATCTATTAGAAACTAGCTGGATCCAACTATACCCTAAAAATATTTTGTCAAAATATTTTCCCTCTCTCAGTCTATTTTGTGTTGCTATAATAGAATGCCACAAACTGGGTAACTTATAGAGAAAAGAAATTTGTTTCTCACAGTTCTGGAGGTTAGGAAGTCCAATATCAAGGCACCTGCATCTGGTGAAGGCCTTCTGGTTGCATCATCCCATGTAGAAGGCAGAAGGGCAAGAGAACACAGAGAGCAAGAAAAGGCCAAACTCACTTTTATAAAAACTCACTCCAGCAATAGTGACATTAACCCATTACCTCTTAAAATTTCCATCTCTCAACACCATTGCATTGGGGATTAAGTTTTCAACATATGAACTGTGGGGGACACATTCAAACCATAGCATTCCCATAATTTCTGAGCATTCAAGCATATCATACATACAATATTGTATTCAAGTTGTATTCTTGAATACTAATTCTAATATAAAAACTAAAGACTTTGAAATAGTCTTAGGCAGGTGAATATAGATGCATGTGTTGCTTGGGCTACAACGGCAATGAACTTTTTGTCCTTATATAGAGCGTTCTTCCCCTTTGACCCTGTATAGTTCTGTAGAATTGTAAGATGAAAGCATTCCTTTACTATTTGAATAGCTACTTTTAATTTCTCACAACATTTTATTTAGAGCAATATTTCATGCTATGTTCCTTCTCATACCCAGGCTTCTCTTTCTTTCTTCCCTTCTTTCTTTCTTCTTTTCATTCAGTCAACAAATGCTTATTAAAACCTACTCTGTGTCAGACACCATATCATATAAAGGAGTTATAGAACAAGATATCTGCTTTCAGAGAGCTTGCATTAATGAGAGTAATGAATATCAGATAGTAAACAGATAAATATTGCAGACTTTAATAAGTGCTATGGGGGAAGTATTTTATGAAGAGTGACAAGGGAAGATTGTTTCAGACAACAAGAACATATTGCACAGGGATGTCAGGAGCAGGAAAATGGGTAAGTTGCTGCCACTACTTCCATCCCCTTCTTTCTGAGAGCTACACCTATCAAACAATCCTCTTTTCCTTTTTAAGGTACCTGGTATTGCACTCTCAATGCTATGCAACCATAAGGATGAATTAGGGAGAATTTCTAAGTCATTTCCCCCTGCCCCAATCTTTCTAGTGAACTCAGAGAGGTAGGCCTTCTAGAGCTCAAATCATGAGTTCATTCACATCAAATATATACATGCCACATCAAAAGGAAGAAGGAGAAACTTCATAGCTGTACATTCCTATTTCCCACTGTAACTATAGATTCCTATTTCCCACTTAACATTTTAAGAGCTGCTCCAGAGTGATAGTAATCAGCTCTGATAGACTGCACTCATCCCTTTGTGTTTATAGATACAGCAAAAGCATCATAATTTCTATTGTCCTGTAGGAAGCTATTTCTTCCAGAATGTCTAAATAAGTGAACCCATTACAATTTTATTAAGCATATTGAATAAAGCATTGCATTCTACCAAGTTAAATGCTTCTTGTATTTAACAAGTATGCAGTACAATAAAAACATTCTCAGCATTTTTCTGTCAGATGGAAAAGGATTGGCTTTGGTTCAGAATATAACACCATAAAAAGAGTCCAGCTCCAAATGTAGATATCCTTTTTTTCCCCTCTATGGACACCACAGCTTTTTCAGTTCCTCCTCTTCTCCTCCAAACCTGCCTTAAATCAAAGTTGTAGGACAGAAAGTGCCAGTCAAGACCCATGGCATAGGGTTGCTTACAGAGAAGAAACTGCACTTAGGAGAGCAATCAAGCTAGGGTCGGACTGAGCAATAAGTCAGGAGACTATTTGATGGAAAAGTGAAGTCACCTGCATGGATGAGTAAACAGGTAAAATTATAGATTAAATTTAGGCACAAAAATAAGCTCTGGCTCCACATCTCCAAAATAAAAATGAAAAATAAAACCTTTAATAACAAGATTAGGCAAAGGCAAGAACAAAATTATTATTACTTAGTTTTATTGTTTTTGTTTCCCTCACAGTGATTCTGAGTATGTCTTCTGTAGTGGATTTTTTAAATTTAGGAATGAAGAGAACTAAAGGAGGTGGAGAAAAGGGACAGTATGAATCTATGGGTATGCAACTGGATAATGAACCTAAAGTGAATGTTGCAGGCTGATATATTCCACTGATAATGAAAAAGCAATGGGGAGCATAGAGTGAAGAGCAAGGGAAAGGCATACATGGGAACTCCCTATTCTTTCTACTTTTCAGTGAATCTAAAACTTCTCTTAAAAGTAAAGTCTGTTAATTTAAAAACAGAGAAAGCAATGGGGTCCAAATACATTGATTGATTTGTTTGCTTGTTTGTTTTTTAGTTGGTCCTGGTAACAGTTAATACTCTAGCAAAGTTGAACTGCAAACCTAAATTTGAAACTTATACATATGTCCATAATACATTTTTGTTAAATGTTGGCAGGTTAACAAAAATCCATGATGGTGTCAAACTGTGTTACATGTTAGAAACTTTCTCCATGAGGTAGAGATTTTACTGAGACTTCTCTCCTTCTTTGATATGAAGTATTTGCTCACCCATTAAAATAAGTATAACCAAACCAAGCAAACCCCTTCACCTTTTTGGAGACCAAGCAGAATGCCCGTGGTGGAGTGTTCCTCAGTAGGGAATTATTATGGAAAACAAATGGCAGTGAGCTCACTTCTGCTCCATCCAGTCCATCCAGAAATTGCCCAGAGGTTCCCTAAAGGGGAGTTCTGAGGAAGCTTCAGGATACAGAATCTAGCGAATAGATGAGCTTTAAAGAAAAGGATTTTGTTTTTGAAGCAAAAATGGTTTTCGGATGAGGTGATAGATACGAAATGTTCATGACTAGCAGCTTACCTTCTGTTGATAGCCTGGCATCTCGGTGTTGGAAGCCTGTGTTGATCCTTTTAGCAGCCTACTTGTATGCTCATAGGTTAGGAACTCAAATATGAAATATAACTACTAAAGATATGTCATGAAATAAATGCTTTATTATAAAAAAATTTTCAGTTACCAAACTTCCATTTTTCTTTCATTTCTGCAATGTTTTAAGATCTTTCTTTTTTCAATCCAGAGAGTTCTAAACCTAATTATTCTTTGGCTCAGAAATACCTTATAAACAAACATGAGGAAAATCAGATGTTTGGGGATGTCAAGAGATATTATGTATCTCCCAAAAGATACCAGTCTCCTGTCCATTGGAATCTGAACTACTTTCAGAGCTATTTAGCATCATGGATCAAGATAAGAGAAGGCCCTGTTACATTTTAATCAGAAGTTGCCAATCTAGGCCTATAAGTACCAGAGTTGGTTCTTAATCTGTGTCTAGTCCTCAAAAAGTCCTTGAAAAACTCTTAAGTACTCCTCACCACTCATAAAGTCATTATCACTGACCCATATCATCATCAAAAATAAGCAGAAAACATTGGAGGATTTAGGTCACACAGCAGTTTTCTGGGGTGTGCTGGTATGCTGATCCTAGCCCTTTCCTGCTTGGCTCTGGCTCTTTAATTTGACATCAGGCTCCAAGACTTCATCAGGGATCTCAGTTCGTAAAACAGAGCCCTGAGTCTGGATCACTAACTGTTGCATACATCTGGGGTAAGTCCCTTCACCATTAGGGCTCAGTGTCCTTATATTAAAATAAGCTTGGACCAGATGTGCCAGCTCTAAACCCTTTTCTAGTTCAAAAGTATTAAAATTCTTTCCCCAATGAATCCTGGCTAATCATAGTCAGCCCTGGAGAATTAAATATTGTTACATCCTCATTTAGTCAATTGCTCCAGGGCCTATTCCAGGACTTCAGAGTCAGCTCACAGGAAGCTCTGCCTGCAGCAGTGGCTCTGGAAGACCCTTTAGAGGTCAAGGGCTCTCCTAGAGAGAGTTGAGAATCCCAGAATAACAGATATCTCTGATAAGCATCAGGTTTGGTATCAGCCCAGAGAAGAACAGAAGGGAGTCTGTCTTGAAAAAGCTACCAAGAGGTTAATGCATCACATGAAAAACAGCAGTAACTTCCTCTTTCAGGACAGCCTTGCTATTTAATACCCCAAAAGACCAAGGACAAAGAATGGCATTGTATAAGCACTGTAACTCAAGCAATTAGCCAGGTAATGGTCTGTGGGGTTCATTATAGCAGAATGTCAATTAAAACACTTGGAAGGAGATTATGCAAAGCACTTAGATTTCAAATCTTTTAAACTACCAGTAAGACTAAATTATAGTAAATGTCATATTACTACAGTAGGTACCACATAAATGAAAATAAAGTTTCTTTTCTAATATGGACTCTTGCTTAATATCTCATAAATCCCAGAAATTGAAAAAAGCAGCCAAGTGTCTAGTCTTTATTCAACAGTAAAGGAAATGAGATAAAGGATGTCATGTTTGAATTGAATATCTTTTCTCCTACCTTTGGCCTCATTAAGTAATACCTTGTATATCTCTAGTTATTTTTTTTAAAGATTCAAAAATATATCTCTTCATTTTATTTTGGATTTCTGACAATGTATTTAAGGAGAAAGAAGAGAATAGAAATGGATAAAATGTGAATTTCAGAAGGAAAATTGTTTCTTAGAAAGATCTTTAGATGATATTCTTCTATTTAATGGCTTGCCTGCCTTCATTCTCATAGAAGCATGGCATTTTCTTTTTTTTTCCTTTAGTGCAGATATATTATTAGAAAAACTGATTTCTTCAAAATGGAAAATAAATGATAGTGCTCTTTATGAAATTTCAAAATGCAAATAGCATTTAACATCTAAATAGATGACCATAAAGATTTGCCCCGAATACTATTAGAAAGGACATAATATATAAACATTAGTTTCTGTTCTAAAAACCCTCAAGTCAAGTTTAAGCCAGCAGTTAATTTTTATTCATGAATTATAAATCTTTTACAAGAGGGAGTGAAAATAAAATGACCAATAGATATAGAAATGTAATGTTCCACTAATTCTATCAGAGAAAGCTAAATGCATTTTAAATTTTTATTGTTATTCATAATTGTTCTGTAAAATACCACAGGCATAACATATTTTTAAAAGCAAAATATCTTTTCCTCTTACCAGATAATTGTTATGAGAGAAACTATATTTTTATGCAACTATCTATGTCCTCTTAACTGAAGATATACCACACTATTATAATCTAAACTAAAACCTGGTTTTTAAGACTTTTCTTGCACATCATCTCTGGAAGGTATTAATTATTGCATGGTACCAAAAATATGCAGTTTTACGTCAGTAATGCCAATATGTTATGGTCTCCCTTTAGAATTTATTTATTCTAGTCATCTTACAGATATTCACACATTTAGTAACTGTAAAATTAAGAATGATTCTATATTCCTTGCCATAAACTTCCACATTTTAAAAATCAATGCAAAAAATACATTTAATACTAGGGAGGAAAGACTGCCTTTTATCAATTGCATTCTTTTATCATTTCTATTCATATTCTTACTTCCTTGAGGCAAATTATATCAACAGGACCTTTTTCAGCCTGGGATCTTATTGCAAAAGACCTGATGGAAGATAAAATAAATCAATGTTTGTAATCATCTCCTACCTTATGGCTGTTTCCTTATCAGCAATCCCTCTCCTTGGTGGTACCTTGGAAAATTCAATCTCATTTACCATTAGACAGGGGTCTGTTTTATTTCTTTCAAGATTTTCCCCTACCCAATGAGAGGTGAGTGCCCTGTGATGAGGGGAGTGGTAACTTTTTCAGACTCTAAAGAAAAGCTCTGAAATCTGATGAAATGCAAATGCCTTGGGAATGTTGAAGTCTTAGCTCTTCACTGGCCTGACTTTGTCTACCGTTCCCCTTGGTTTACAGGACTATCTTTCATCCTAATACTTTAAGGTCATGGCACCATAATGTCAAACAATTTTCCTGTTTAGTAAATACTATAGTTTTCTAAAGTATGTCCACTATAATCTGTTATTTGGGCAGCATCTGAGTATTCATAGGCATCTGCTTCTACTGCTGAGGGAGAGTGTGCTGCAGGAGAGCAGCCATGTAGAAGACATTTCTGAACACCCGACCTCAGCCTTCCCATTACTGAATGAGCTGGCTGCCCACTGAGAATTGACCAAAACTTCTTGGCCAGGTTCATTTCTAAGCAGATATCTTTGTTATTATTGGGGGTCTAAAATGACATGTTCCCAAGAACTTATAAATTATAAAAGTGCTACTGGCCTTTTGATAGATCATTCATTCATTCATTCATTCATTCAACAGCATTCATGAGAACCTGCCAAGTGCCAGACTCTGTTCGAAGTGCTAAGCATAAACCAGGAAAAAGATTGACAAGGACTCTGCTTTCATGGAGTTTATACTCTAATGGGAAACATTTAATTTTTGGTTAAAAATTAAAACAAAAATATGTAAACAGCAAAACAAGCTAATAAGCATTATGCACAAACTAAAATAAAGTGAAGTAATAAGAAATGACAGCAGATTTTGTAGATTGGGTGCTCAGAGAAGAGCTTTATAACAAGATTACCTTTAAACTGCTACAATGTATTAATAGATGACAAAGGAACCAACAAGGCAGAGGAAATCAGAGGATAGGGAAAGATTTCCCAACTGTGGAGATCCTGAGATGGCAGCAGGCATTGGACTGTAAGAGCAACATAAAATGGATCAGAGCAAAGATACAAAGAAAACCAAATTAAATTCCAGACCAGCAAAATGGTGATCTGATTGAACATATTAACATATCTAAAACACGATCTAAAGAAGAAGTCTGGTCAGCCATCAAACATAGAAAAAGGAGGGTGCAAGGCACAAACAGAATTACCACCCATCCAGACAGTCCCAAAGAGCCTGAGCCAATGAGACTTAAATATTTCAGTCCCATTAGTAAGCTGATCCCCATTATGAGCTGGCTGCTGCTAATTAGTTTAACCAGATGCCATAAAATATTTGATTAATGTAAATCCCCTTCTGATTCCACACTCACCAAGTACTTTCTGATTCTGCCTTCTGAGACAATGTGCTGACCATGGCTTCAAATAATTTGATATAGTGATTGCTCATGGTAAATCATAACACAAAGAAGTGAGTTTCTAATTATCATTTAGCTTTTTCTGTAGCTGTCCACTTGGAGAGGATGCTGTGGTCATGCTGATATAACTATAGCAACCCATGTAAATTTCTCATTGTAAATTAATGGACATTCTAGAAGCTAGCTGTCTCCTATTCATTGTAGTGTTTCTGGGGATCTGATCACTGCTGGACACTGACAAGTTCAAGTTTAATCAAGCCACTACCTATCATATCCTGCCCAGGCCCAGCTGGCTTATTCTTGGCAGTCACTGCCTTCTCCTGACACTAAGGATATGGCTACGGCTACTGCATCCTCATCTAAAAGGCCTGATTAGCTCTGCTGAGCATGATGAAGAAAATAACTGCCCCAGGACAAGCAATCATGCACAGGAGGTCTACCTTTGAGTTTACCACATTGTCTGAGATCCATGGCAGACAAATGCCAGTTTCCTTATCTTTCAAATGGAGGAGCTGTGGTAGGTCTTTTTTTCATAGATTTTTAATTACACAGGTAGTATATAATACATTCTCTCTGTAAACACGTAAAACATTACAGAGAACAACACTCTAATTGTTATCTCCTGCTGCATTATTATCACATATGAATACTTTCAGACCTTTTTAAGCATTTATATCATGTCTACATACATCTATCTACTTACCTGTAAAAATAGGTGGTATTGTTCATTCTGTGTTTAATAAATAGTTACACATTGTACACCTTGTTCTGTAACTTGCTTTCACTAAACAATATGTCTTGGAGATTTTTCCACATCCGAACATGTAGATCTCCCCTAGTCTCTTTAATTGTCGCATAGCATTCCATTATACTAATACACCTCACTTTTGTTAGCTATCCATTAATTGAGGGCAATTTAGACTCTTTCCAATTTTTAACCTCAAAAAATGTTGCAGTAACTATAACTACATTCTTCATTTTGCACACCAAAAAGAGTTTCTTTAGAACAGTTCCAGGAAGGGGAGCTACCAAATGAAATTGTCTGAGTCTAGGCTCAAGCTGTAGTCTGTAAGTAGACTACATGAATCAGAATCATAAAAGTAAGGTAAGAAAGAAATAAGAATGAAGAAAAAGGCAGCTTCCTTGGTCCCACCTCAGACCTTCTGAACCAAAATCCATGGATTTGGGAGCCAGAAGCTACTTCTAAAGCAAGCATCTTAGGTGTTTTCATAGTTACAGCTGGAGAACCACTGGACAAGGTGGCTCTAGGTGCCTACTATCTCTAAAAATGTACTAATATGCCCATTTACCAACCACTTCTGTGTGTAAGACACTGTATTAAGAGCTTTACACATATTTCCTCTTGAACTAAAATTTTCATAGTCCAAAAGCAGAGCTGAGTTACAATTAAACTTGGATTCCAATCCAGACTATGGCTACTGAGATATAGAAGAGCCCATGGACACAAGGCTCAGCACCGAAGTCAGCTGTACCCCCAGAAGAGTCTCTTTAACCCCATGTCGCACCCATGTGATCACCCTCCCTCCCCATCCTCCTCTGCTTCCCTCACAGCTCTGGTCCTGGGCATGCTCCTGGTGAGTTCCATCGCCCTAGCGCATGCTGCCCCCTGTAGGAATGTGGCTGGCCTGCTGCTCTGACACTCTGGCTTTCCTTTTCTTATATTTTTCCTTTGTTATTACAAAGTATCCCAGAACAACCTTCGTCCTCAGAGAAGGGGAAAGGAAGAGAAGCTAAAGGAGCAAAAGCCTATGTCTATTGTAGACGAGAAAGGTTAGAGGAAGCTGTAAATATGAATACATTAATAATAGTACTTAATTAATAATTTACTAGTAAATGAAACCTTATGAGGTAGGTACTTTTATACCGTTTTATAGATAAGAAAACTGAGCATAGAGAAGTTCAAAAATTTGCCCAAAACAACAAGCCATGGGAGGATAGGCCAGCATTCAAACCCAGGTCTGTCTGGTGCCAAAGCCCAGCTCGTAAGCCTGCTTTATACTATTTTACATCTCTAAACCACACATGTCTGTAATTCTTATCCTTCCTCCCTCCCGAGTATTTATGCAGGTCTTTATTGCTGAAGTACAAGAAACAACCTTGAGCATGAAGTTTAAAGCAGTGTGGCCCATGGAAATCTTCATCAATTCATTTGAAAGTGCTCAGCAGGCATCACGCATTACGCTGAGTCACATTAGGAATTCATGCCAGCCTATAATTCTTCACACTCCCTAGCATGCTGGCCCTGGATGGATTTATGTACCACTAAACTTAGATAGCTTAAAACACCTCACTGCCTGAGCCCTCAGTAATGCTGATAAAATATATGTAGCTGCACTTATAAATCATTTTCTTTACTTACATTTAATAAAATTGAAAATAATGTTTTCTAAGAAGTTGTTGGACATTTCAACTCACTAAGAACTGGTTGTGGTTGCTTCTTATGCACCATACCCCTATGTTATTATTACCTCTCCTATAATGGTAGAATATTTTGGGTCATTTTTATGCATTTCTTTTAAAGTTAAATTAAAATAAATCTTTATCATTTATGAGCTAGTTCAAATTTAGATGAACTAAATGGGAATGAGAGAATATTCTTGCTGTTGACCAAATGTTTGTGTCCCCCCCAAATTCATATGTTAAAACCCTAATTCCCAATGTGATGGTGTTAGGATGGGTTCTTTGGGAGTATTAAGATCCCTTATGATTGGAATAGAGCCCTTGTAACAAAAGACACAAGAGATATGATCTCTCTTTCTCCACTGTGTGAGGAGAAATCAATCACTACCTTGATCTGTAACTTCCCAGCCCCCAGAACTGTAAGAAATAAATTTCTCTTGTTTAAGCCACCAACTTTATGGCATTTTTGTTACAGAATCTTGAACTAAGACAGTTCTTATTCTTAAACCTATAATCTAAAGTATTTATGAGTAAAACATCAGATACCTACAACTTGTTTTCAATGTCCCTCAAAAAATTAGAGAAAGAGAGACATAAAACAAAAATGTTACAATGTTAACAATGGTTTAATTTAAGTGGAGGGCATACAGGTATTCATTCTACTCCTCTTTCATTTTTCTATAGATTTCAGATTTTGAAATATAAAAATTGGAGAGTGTATTAGTCAGATTATGCTCTGATATTGCTGTATAACAAACATCCCTAAAACTTGCATTAGCTTACAACAAAAAGTATTCATTTATTTCTCACTCACAAGTTTACAAGTTGGCTAAGTATCTCTACTTCAAGCTGTAGGTCAGGTTTATTTCTGTTTTATATGTCCCTATACTGGGACCAGCAGCTGCCCAATGCATGCACAACTTGTAGCATATGACAGAATGTGAGTGAGAAAAAAAAACATACCATGTTTTAGATTAAAATTAGTATAGTCATTATTTCCTATATTCCACTAGCCAAAGCCAGACACATGGCCAAGCCCAACATCCATAGGTCTGGGAATTATATTATACCCACAGTGAAACATAGCAAGTGTGAGAAAAGGAAGAATTATTGACAAATAATATAATCTATGTCAGGGAAAATATTCCTTAAAAATAAAAAGGATTAATGGGGACAAATGTTAGAGGAAGAGAATATTTATACAAAACACAAGGGATTTTTTTTTTAAATTCGGTTTTTAAAAAATCAAAGGAAGCTTCACTGAAGAAATCATGTTACATGCCACAATCTGACAGAGACGTAAAGGTATGTAAGCATTCTTATTCACTTGATTGAGTGATGGGACATGTGTAGTGAGGTAAGTGATCTTACTTCTTTGAATACTATCAGGGTTCCGGGCACTCGAGGTTCCAGAGAACATGGGGCCCAAGGCAGCTGTTCTGATTCACCATCCAGGTAGTCAGAGATCCACCAGGAACTCTGGGATAAAATCCAATCCTGATCTGTGCCTCTGACTTCTGACTTACTTTGTAATAAACTGCACTCCCCCTGTGACAGGGCATCTTAACCTGAAAATTGGCAATTTTGCACTAGTACAGTTTCTAAATACTACCCTTTCTTCAATGGCCATCAATGATCATGTGAAGAAGTTATTCCATGTATTAAATTTTATGCACACACACATACATGTGTATATATTTCCAAAATGACTGCATAAAATGTTTTATGTTTTTCTTCAGGGTAGCATTTGGACTCAAACTAGTTTATTAAGAGGAAAACACTGAAGGCCTAGAATAAAGCTCCTTTTATAACACAACTACATCACCAAGCAGATTATATTCCTGACCTCCTGACCCTGCACTGAAGGAGCTTGTCAGCTTTCTCTCTTCCCAAGTAAATCGGTCCTGTTGGGCTTCAGTTCAAAAAGCCTCTCTGCTTTAGCTCACTTTATCTCTCACTGACCTCTACTTCCAGATGTGTATCTCATGTAACAGGTCTACACACTTGACCCTGACTACTTTCATCAAACACAAAAGAGGAAGAGAGTTTCCTCTTCCCTTGCTAAGTATACAGCAGAAAATCTTCATATTTCAGAGCCTCTTGTTTTTAAGAATATAATTTTTCCTTAAACTTACCTATTTAAAAATTAAAGTTCTGTTGGTAACATGGGGTTCTGAAAGTTCCAAGCAGTTTGAAATTAATTTTATACTTTATAAGATTTTAATTGCTATGAAGTTTTGTTTCATTCTCCCTCTTATTGAAAATCTTATTGCAAAAATATTCATTTGTTTTCAGCTCTTGTAAAATTATAAACCTTATGGTGGAAAATTTAAATGGCAGAGAGCTTCCTTCTATTTTGTAATTTAATGTGTAAATAAAGTAAAAATTTAACAACTATACATTTCACTATACTTGTTCATCATTCAAGTTGACTGCCAGAAGAAAAGAAAGATTATCTTTTTAGTTGCTTCAAACCTTTTTTTAAAACCATTTAGCTTTTTTCCCATTGATTCAAGCAATAAGAGACCTAATGTTCCTTGAACAACTTATATTTGAAAATGCTTTTTGCTTCCTGAAAATATTCAAGTTTTATAACATTGAGGGGTTTTTTTCAATAAAGTAGAGTTCCGGAATATAGGCAAATCTCCCACCAGGGGCCTTTGAAATATTGCAGTATATCAGCAATTCAATTTAAACACTAAAAATAGTTTCCTTTATATCATACATTTTCTTAAGGTCTGACAGATTTATACTTTCTCTATATAAAGCCAATTAATATTTACTAATATGCATCCATCACCAATATACATTAGTATCTGTTTGTTTTAAATACATGGTAAGGTGCCAATTAAAATGAAAACCTTTTTCAGTTATTTGAATTCAATCAGAGTAGTAACTCTGTGCATATGAAAATAGTCCTATTTAGCAGCAAAATAACCCCAACAATATAATGATAGATTAAAAAATATATATATGTATAAACTGATTTTTTCCGGGTTCTAGGTCACCTTAGCAGTACTTACTTAAATTTTTCTTGCCTTTACATCTATGTGCTAAGACCCTCCCCAACTAAGTCTAAGATTCCAGGTGTGTGTCATGCCAGATGGCCCCATGAGCCCCACATAGCCACTGTGCCCATCTCTCCCGGAGTTTCTCTTGGATGCCATCTCTGCTCCTCCAGGAGTGGAGGGTGGTGGTGCATTGTAAAGCTGGAGAGATACTGTTGTGTTAGACCTTCTTGAAGGAGCCTGAGTGTAAACTGCTTAGTCTTACGATGTTGTAGAGAGATTTAAGTTGCTAAATTAAGTTTGGCCTAGGGCTGCCTCCTTAAATATTTTATTTTTGGCCTATAGGTTCCTCCACACATAATGAACTTGATGTGTAAACAGACTATAACCTACTCCTGTGACAAATAGCCAAGTCTAGCCAATCACAGCATTCAAACTTCAGTCAACCACAGGCAGCTGTTCAAACTGGGTTCAAATACAGCCAAGGCCCAGCTGTTTCTGTTCCTCACTTCCATTTTCTGTACTTCACTTTTCCTTTTTCTGTCCATAAATGTTATCCAACCATGTGGCAGCTGTGGAGTTGCTCCAAACCTATTCTTGTTCTGGGGGCTGCCTAATTTGCAAATCATTCTTTGCTGTTAAACTGTTAAATTTAATTTGTCTAAAGGTTTTCTTTTAACGAAGTGAAAAATATTTTCTGTTTCTCTCTTCTGCTGCACGTAGAACTCAAACATGAGTCCAGGAAGGGCCATCCTGGGGGATAAATCTAAACATGGACATGTTATATTAGAATTACTGTTTCTAGGTGACAACTTACATTCAGGAGTGAATTCCTCTCCCAGCATGGTTCTTAGTTTTTAGCTTCTCAGCTTCCCTTTGCTTAATGCTAATACATCATTTTCTACATGATGGGGCTCAGGACATGCCACTCCAAAGTATAACTGGAGTAGACCAGGATATGCCACCCCAAAATATGACCATCTGACATAAGGATTATTTTGAGAAACTACAGACACAGGAATAGCTCTGAAAAGTTACCCTTTTATAAGAAAAATTTACATCTAATAAGAAAGCCTCCCTTTGTAAGGATGTCTCCCTCTTTACACCAGGAAAAGGAAGGTGACTAATCACTGGAGAAGACATTGACTTAAATCTGCAAAACAAACCTTAGCTTTGTTTCTTTCCAGGCCATCCCATCTTAACTAGGCTTTTCTCCACACCTTTCTTTCTTTGTTTCAGAGAACGGTGGTATTTAAGCCTGAAGTTTAACTATCCCATTGAGATCTAGGTTGGAGATTCACTAATTTATCTGAGATATCTCTCCTGTGTACAGCAGGTATGCATGTGCTATGTGGTCTGAATATTTGTGTCCCTCCAAAATTCTTGTTGAAATCTAACCCCCGTTATGCTGGTATTAATAAGTGGGCCCTCATGAATGGCAATAATGTCCTTATAAAAGAGATTGAAAGGAGCATGTTTCCTCCGTCTGCCACGTGGGGACACAGCATTTTCCCTTTCCACCAAGTGAGCACACAGGAAAGGTGCCGCCTAGGAGGAATAGGCCCTCACCAAACACCAAATCCATTGGCACCTTGATCTTGGACTTCCCAGCCTCCAGAACTATGAGAAATAATTTCTGTTGATTGTAAATTACCCATCTAAGGTATTTTTGTTATATCGACCCAAACAGATTAAGAAAATGTGTTATTAAATTTTTTGTTGTTGTTTTTCTCTTGTTAATCTGTTTTTCAGGACAGGGAACTGTCTCAACTAGGGACTAGGAAGGGTAGAGAGAAAATTATTTTTTCTCCCCTACAAAATAATAACCTTAGAAATATCTGGATCCCACTTAGATTTAAGAACCCTGTTCCAGGTAATTACCTGCATCTCAAGTAACATGTAGATATAACTAACACATTTTCAAAACTATTTATATTTCCATATTAAAATAGGAGCTTCAAACTCTTTGTAGCTTAACTTCAAAGGTACATGTTATTGTAGACATTTGTAGGTTTCCTAAGTAACAAGCTTTTCTCTTTTTGTTTGGCCAATTTCTGCACTTAAGAGTCCTGCATTCTCAGGATACAACCTGGGAAACTCAGCCTCCCTGGAAGCCAGGACTCAAGCAAGTCACCTAGGTCTACCAATAAAGTATACCCAAGTGAAACTTCTATCTGAAAGTGATTAACTCGAGCAAGGAGATTCTGCATGCAATCCAACATGTTGGTGATGCCTAGAGTAGAACTGTCTGGCTTTCTCAGAGACTTAACCTATGGAAGAGTCTATGGCGCAGTGGGAAGGAGACAGCCTCTCCTTAGCATTTGACTTTGTTAGCAGAATACCAAAGCACTATTAGGGTAGCCTCCATGTTTTACAAAGCTTTCCCTGAAACAGCTTTCCTTAAGCTTTTTCTCAGCTTTTCTGAATGACATGGGACTCAAAAATGAGTCCAGTAGGAACCACACTCTATTCTGAGTATGCCATCCTGACCAATGATTAAGTCTTTTTCACTGGGTGTTTTCACCAGAATTGGTAAAACCCCATTCACCAGAACTGGTGAAAAATGCAAGAATGGGTGAAAACCCATTCTTCCCCGTGTTAAGATTCCTCTAGCCTCTTATAAGCATGTTGTAGGCCCAACCCATACTTTCATTCTAGTCATGTCCAAATCCCACTAGACTCAAGCTGGGGTCCATACCTTATCAATATCTTAAATGGTTGAATTACTACAGGATGAGCATGTTTAAACAAATCTAAACATGTTTAAACAAATAATCATAATGTTCAATTTTAATATTTTAGGATACAAAAAAATGTCTTTTCACTACTAGTATACTTCCAAGCCTCTTTCTACAATTGCTAAAAGGCCCCATCTTTCTCTCAGGGTTCTTCTCCTGAGGCACTCCCCAGAACCTCCAGCATGGTTTACCTAATGCAAAAAGTTAATTCCTGGTTATTACCATCTGAACTGTCCTCAGACAGCCCAACACTCCCTGTGGTTTCTGCCAGTGGCGATGGGAGCCATCCAGACAAATATGCTATTGCAGTTCTGTCTGTGCTGGGCCAGAGGAGCTCAAACACAAGGCACACTCTGTGCCCAGAACCCACCTGCCCTGTGAATTGCTCCAAACCTGGCTGAACTATACTATTTTGACTTCTCAAAAAGCACAACTAAAAGCAAGGGCTATACTGACAAGGCCATCTCAAATTCTTAATTATTTGATATTAAACAAACCCATGTAAAGGATACTAGTAGTCCTGATTGAATATCTTTTAGGAAAACTTTTGCATTCAGCCCCCTCTCTTAGAAGTAAAATGTACACATCTAATTGACAGTACTAAATAGAACACAATGCATGCATTCTGATTAAAGGTAACTTCATACTTTTATCCAGGAACAATGGGTGGGTATTTACTTATCTTACATACCTAGAATGAAAGAGCCTACTCTGAAGAATTTTCTTAACAAAAGTAGTCAGTTCCAAAGGTAAAGACATCTTTACCTCCAAAAAACCAAACTGCCAGCAATCCTGAAAAGAACACTGTCCTCAGTAAATCTTTTAAAAAGTAATATCCCTGCTATGTAAGTAGTTTTTTTTTATTCTAAAAGTTAGTGGGTTTTTTTTTTTACTTTTAAACTCATTTAAACATTTGTTATTAAGTTGTATACATTTATTTTTAATAAATACTACCTTCCAGTAGTATAAAATTCAAAATACACAAAGTAGATTTCTCTCCCATTCTGTTCTCCATCTCAGAAACAACCACTCTCAGTTGTATTTTGTGATTTCTTCCACAGATTGAGAAAGAATCAATGCCCACATAATGACATAATACTTCTTTGTAAGCTTCCTGAATCATTGCTACTCTTTAAGATTAACTTCCCCCATGTTTTGATTTTATTGCCTTCCAATTTCTGCATTTTCTTCTGGTACCTATAATTGTTTTGGCCTTCTACCTTACCATCAGTTAGGCTCTTTCACTTGTCTTATTCTTCCCAACTGCAAGGTGGTTTCTGCAAAGATAGCTTTGTTCTGCACTGTAGGAAAGTTGTGTTTTCAGTTAGATTTTGCTTATTCATTTGTTTTCTTTAGCCAATATATTTGGCTACTAAGTATGACTCTTTTAAGCTTTTAAGCTTTCCTGAGATTATGCACTTTAGTGCAAAAGGATGTATAGAGAATCAAGAACTATAAAGGGTCTGAGATTTTAACCTACTTGCAAACTAACACATTAGCTTCCCACAGTTTCATGGATCCTGGTAGGAAAAATGAGACTCTTGGATCAGAGACAAAGAACAGTGTATTGCTCAGAGCAATAGCAACAACCAAAGAAAGCATCAACATTTGTGCTAGTTCCCAAGTCTCAGTTACAATGATGGGATATCAAGATGACCAAATGACAACTGTTCATGCAGTATAGTGTACTACAGGAGAGGAACTCCCAGCATAAAAATCACAAATCTTTTATAATAGTACATAAACTTGTCTGACTTTTGCTCCTGAAAGAGACATCTTTATTATCCTGGATAGTAAGCAAGCCTGCCCATTCCTCTAGAGGGAGATTCTATATCTTCCCATACTGTTCACTGCACAAAGATCCTTGGAAAGATTGCTCATAAAAAAGGCAGTCAATTCCTCTGTACAAGATGTGCAGACACGTAAGAGACAAATGGAGAATTGTCTCCACACATGGAGTGCCTACAACATATTGGACACTGGTAAGAAGTCTACTCCCTTCATTCAGGAAGCTTTTCTTGAATACCTACTTTGTTCCAGGGGCCATAACAGGCATCCATTAAATGAGATGATATATGTGAAGAAATTTTATAAACTGTAGAAAAGACAAGTGTTAACTATTTTTTCTATTGCCATAGCTGGTTTATCTTTTTATTTTATTATTTTATTTTTTACCAATAGTAGCTATTGTGTCCATTTCTGATACTGGTTATCTCCTGATACCTGTATTGGTCTTTTACCTTCATAATTTGAGTTTAGCTAAAGAGTCAGAGTACTGAAGCCATAGGGTCCTGATTTTGTTTACATAAAGTAGACTGGCTTCTCTGTCCATAGCCAGCCTGCCTGGGGCTTTCAATTCTCTCCTTTCACAAGGGATGAAAGGAGAAACTGCTTAGGCTGGAAATAAAAAATGCAAAAATTCTCTGTTGTGAAATTAGACAATATTTAAGCATATTAAAAGATGTTAAACTAAAGATTTTTCCATTGGATTGCTTTCTGATTTGAACTAATCCATTTTGCTTACCAGAAGATGGGATGATATATATTTATTATGGTGTGTTTTTATAATAAATTAGAAATTATTAGTAACTAAATATTTTAACATATATTCATGTAACAAAATTTTCAAGATGAAATAAACTATTATGCAAATTCACATGTAATAAATAATTGAATAATGCTTATAATACCAAATTTTAAAAAGTATTTTAGCCAAGAGAATATAAATTCTTTGGGGTTTTTGGTTCTTATTATTTATTATTTTCTTTTTTTTACAGCTTATTGAAATATAACTGACATGCAGTAAACTGCATATATATATGTGCACTATTTGAGTAGTTTTAACATGTAGATATATCTGTAAAACTATCATCACAATCAAAATAATGAACATTCCCCAAAAGTTTTGGTGTGTCCATTTGCAATCCCTTCCCCCCTCCACCCCCATTCCCAAGCAACCACTGATTTGCATTATGTCAGTATAGAAACATTTTCATTTTCTGGAATTATACTTAAATAAAATAGCTCATAATTTACTATTTTACTATTTTTTTGTCTGGTTTCTTTCAGTAGCACAATATCTTTTGAAATTTATTCATGATGATGTCTATATCAATACTTCTTTACTTTTTGTGCTGAGCAGTATTCTACTACATGTATATACCACAATTTATTTATTCATTCACCCATTGATGGACATTAGCATTGGCTGAAGTTTGGAGCTATAAAAAGTCTATTATAAATATTCATATATAAGACTTTATGTGGACATATATTATCATTTCTCTTAGTTAACAAATAATATTAGGTTGGTTTAATTATATGGTAGGTATGCATGCTTAACTTTTTAATAAGCTACAAGCATATTTTCCAAAGTAATTGTACCATTTTACATTTTCATGAGTAAAAAGTATGAGCATTCCAGTTGCTCCACATCCTCGTTAATACTTAGTACAGTTGTACATTTTAATTTTAACCATCTAATGGGTATATAGTGGTATATCATTATAGTTTTTTGCTTTTTCTAATGACTAATGATATTGAACATCTTTTCACAGGCTTATTGACCATCTGTCTGTATATCTCATTTGGTAAGGTGTCTATTTAAATATTACAATATCTTTAGTTTTGGTATTAGGATTATGCTGGTCTCATAAAATTAGTTGTATAGTGTTCTATTTTCCTGGGAAAAAATTTCATAGAATTTGTACTATTTGTTTTTCAAATATGTGGTAGAATTCACCATAAAATCATCTGGGTCTAGAATTTTCTTTGTGGGAAGATTTTTAACTACAAATTCAATCTATGTAATAGATATAGGGCAACTGAAGTCATCTATTCTTTTTGAGTTATAGAACTTAGTATCTACCAAAGAATTTTCTGTTCATATAAGTTGCTGAATTAATTACCCTAAAGTTGTTCATCATATACTCATAATATACATTCTTTTAATATCTGTATGTTGGCTGGTCCTTGCTCTAGGATTACAATATATATATTTAACTTATTATATTCTACCTTCAACTAATGTTATACTACTTTATACATAGTATAAGAACCTGGAACACTCTGTTTCCATTTTCCCCAATTCAGGACTTTGTGCTACTGTTGTTATACAGATTACTTCTACAAATGTCATAAACCATTATCATTTTGTTTTAAATAGTTACTCTTTAAAGAGATTTTAAAATAAGAAAATAACTATTTTATATTTATCCAATATTTGTTATTTCTGGTTTTCTTTATTCCTTTGAGTAGAATTGAATTTTTTTTTCTTTTTGTAACCAAAAACATTTGTATAGAATTGAATTTTTAACTGCCATCGTTTTCTTTTTTGTTTAAGGATTTCTATGACATTTCCTGTAATGCTGCTATGCTGGCGATAAATTCTATCAGCTTTTGTATGTGTAAGAAATACTTTTTTTTCACCTTCACTTTGTAAACATATTTTAGCTGAGCATAGATTTCTAGAATAATGTTTTTTTTTTCTTCCAGTACTTTATATATGTTGTGCAACTATTTTCTGGTTTGTATTCTTTCTTCGTCATTGTTGTTTCTCTGTGTAATATGTCTTTTTTCTTTTATTTATTTATTTTCTCTTTATTCCTTGTTTTAAGCAATTAGATTCCATCTTCTTTGTGTGGAAGGTCTTTTTTATGTGTCTTCTGACTGGAGTTTGTTCATCTTCTTAAATCTATGGGGTTTGCAGTTTTTATCAAATTTGGTAATATTTCAGCTATTATTTTTTCAAATGCTTTTTTCTTTCCTTCCTCCCATCTCTCACCTCTCTCTGTAACTCCTATGACACGTATGTGACTCCTGTGATAAGTGAGATAGCTTGAAACACAGTTCCCTAGTGCTCTGCACATCTTTTTCAGTCTTTTATCTCTCACTGCTTCAATTAGGATAGCTTTGATTACTATGTCTTCAAGTTCACTACATACCCTTCTACAGTGCCTCATCTCTTGTTAATTCCATTTGATGTATTCTTTTTCTCATACATTGTATTTTTTCATATCTAGAAGTTCGGTGTAGGTCTTATTTATAACTTTTATTTCTTTCTTCATTATGTGCATATTTTTCTCTACCTTCTCCAACATAGGTAGTATATTTAGTGTACGTGATTTAATGTCCTTTTCTGCTAATTCTATCATCAATGTAATTTCTTTTTCTAATTGTTTTTTTCTCCTCATTATGGCTTATATTTTACAGCCTCTTGTAACGTCTGATAATTTCTTATTAGATGCAAGATGGTCTGATTCTTATATTGTTGGATACTGGACACTTTGTATCCTTTTAAGTAATTTTGGACATTGCTCAGAACTGCAGTTAAGATTCTTGGATATGTATACTAGATTTTTTTTCCTTTAAATATTTTTAGGCTTTGTTCTAAGATGTGGTTAATTTAATTGGAAACAGTTTTATACGTTTGAAATTTGCTTTTAAACTTTATTAGGCAGGTTTAGAACAGCCTTTAGTCTAGGGAAGGGCTTAGCAATTAGTCTCGCATAGGGCTCAGTAGACATTTTTTGTAAAGGACCATATAGTTAATAGGTTTTGTGGGCTACACACTGTCATGTACTTGTTCTAATTTATTTTCAACATTCCTCTTAAAATATAAAAACTATCCTTAGTTTATGGTGTGTACCTAAAAATGGGTCATAATTTACCTGTATGCAAAGTATATCCTTCCCCAGGGTCTAGGGCTAATTTGACTCTATACTTCATATCCTGGGAGTAAAGAGGTCTTTCCACCCTAGTTGGTAGAAACACAGACTATTGCTAGCACTGTGGGAGACCCATGTAATGTTCTGGCTAATCCTTTCTGGATAAACATTAGAAGCCACATCTTCAGAACTCTTCACTGTGCAGCTCTTTCCTCACCAGTACTCTGCTCCTTCTGTTATAATAAGTCGGGCTTTGTGAACTATGCATGATGCCTCCTCATGTAAGGGAGACTGCTACATTTTGTTTGGGCTCCCTTCCCCTGTGTTAAAAAGCCTAGAAACTCTCTTTATCTTGTAACCAGAACAATTGTAGAGCTCACCTTATTTGTTCTATTTTCTCTGAAATCACTCCTATACTGCCTGTTTCCACCATCAGAAAATCATTGGTCTTATGTATTTTGTCTGGTTATTTAGTCTCTTAAGATAAATCTTGCCCTTGTTAATGCATAATGGACAGAAATGAAAGTCAAAATATGATTTTTAAAAGATTTATTTATGTAAAATTAATTATTGATTTAAATTCAAGCATAATCATCACAATTTACTTGTCTTCCTACAACATATAAACTGAATTATGCTCATAAATGCATGAATCTCTAGAAAAACATATATCCTTAGAACAGTATTTTTAAAAATAAATTTTATGTGTAAATATAAATTAGAAAATATCTATTATTTAGGTGACAAATTTTTATTTCATTGTAATATTCCCTGAGAATGAGAAAATTAGCATTGGCAGGTTGGGAAGGATAGGATAGGGAAAGACTGGCTAAGGGATACAAAGTTATAATTAGAAAGGAAGAATATGTTCTAGTGTTCTATTGTACAGTAGGGTGACCATAGTTAACAATAAGGTATTGTATTAATATATTTCAAAATAGCTAGGAGAGAGGATTTTGAATGTTCCCACCACAAAGAAATGATAAACATTTGAGGTTATGAGTATGCTAATTACCCTGATTTGATGATTACACAATGTATATATGCATCAAAACATCACAATGTACCCCAAAAATATGCACAATCATTATGTGTCAATTCAAAATAAAAAATGATTTTTAAAAAGGTAAACTGATACACAAGAAAATTCTAAAGAATGTAAAAAATTAGCATTAACTATAAAGAGGAAGATACAGGATATACCTCACCTAGATATTATAACTAGGGTGTACTTGTATTTGCTTAGAAATTTTTAAATGTGAGTCTGATATTAAATTTGGTAACTAAGTAAGCATATATTCAGAGCAATAATAGATACGTTTAGGGTTCTAAGCAATTTGGTTTTTAGAAAAGAATAAAAGAGTTTCAGTTACTTCTTTAAAAACTAGAGTAGCAGTTTTAGTATTATAAATTTAAAGTCTTTAAGTGTATAAAGTAAATAAATTGAACTTGTATGGGTCTTTTAAGAACCATCAGCTAATTGCTTTGAATACCTCTAATGACTTCTTTCAGACTTTGTTTAGAATGCTAATTATTCCAAATGACATGTTCACTATAATTTTAAGTCTTCCTGTATTTTAAAACTATTTCAACTTGTGCTTATATTGCTTTCCAGCAATTAAGCTAAAAATGCACCATAAATATTCAACATTAGAACCTAAATTACATAAGCTAACATTTCATCCATAAACTTCTAAGAAAAACTTTCTTTAGAATTTAGCTGACTAACCATACTTCTTCCACTTAATGAAAAAATAATAATATTCTTGAGAAGAGTCCTCCATTTAAATGCCACTTGTAACTTGAAATAAATTCACAAAAAACAAGTCTACCTTCATTGAAACATATTAAAGATTATTCTGGTGCTATTCAAATAATACATATTCTTATTTAACAACAAAGAGTATCTTTTTCATAGAAGTTAATTTAGCTTGTTAAACATTCTCGAAAGCAAGGATGTTTCCTGTCTACATGGAGCTAGCAGTCAAGGCATTTAAGAAATTAAAGGCACATACGAAATTAAATAATAGAGGAGGTATAGTAACAATTTATGATTTAGTACAAAATAGTGCCATTTATTAAAAGTCTACTATGCCAGGCATTTTATACATATCATGTCTAATCCTCTCAAAAATTATTTAGGAGGTAAAAATTAAACAGAACTCTTTGGCTGCGAATAACATCCCTCCCCTGCCCCTCCCTTCCCATTCTCTCTCTGTCTCTGTCTCTGTCTGTCTCTCTCTCTGTGTCTCTGTCTCTATAAGTTTCTCAATCTCTCTCTCACTCACACACACACATACACAAACACACACACACACCTACCTCTTTCTACTTTTCTTTTCATGTTAGCTTCATTCTTTCAAATCAGTGGTCACTCAAACCTGAAACTCTCATGAGTTTCAAGGCTTGTATATTCTCACACACTCTCAACAACCAGAGAGAAAAGATAGCTTTTCTCTTCCTGCTTCACTTAAAAAAAATCTAAGAAAAAAATTCTGACTGGTCTGCCTTAAATCAAACGTTCACATCTTAGACAGATTACTATAGCCAGGGGGATGAAATATTACTGGTCCAAACAGAGGGATCCTTTTGCCACTATGAGTAGGGACAGCACGATAAGGCCACTGAAAGATACATTGTAACCTGTTTGCTTTTCCCAATACACTTAGGCTTCCTTTTAATTTCCTAAACAAAAAATGTGTAGTATGAGATTAGAAAGAGAGAGAGAGAGAGTATTTATGGAAGAAGTAGAATGTAAGCCTTTTTCATGCCATTGACTTTTTTTTGAAAAAAACAAGTCATTTGTCTCACATCCCAGGTTCGGCCAATTAAATGTTTCTATATCCTCCAGGTTTCCTGTGAAATGGTTATGAGACCTCAAACTCGTTGGCACATTATGGCCCATGCTTGTAGGTAAATAAAGCTTTTGGGGGGCAAAGCCAAGCCATTTATTTACACATTGTCTATAGCTCCTTTTGTGCTACAATAGCAGAGTTGAGCATTTGCAACGAAAATTGTATGGGTCACAAAGACTAAAACATTTACTGTCTGGCCCTTAACAAAAAGAAGTTTGTGGATTCCTGATCTAGATGCTTGATTACATTTGGTTCAATTATATAGGCCAGAATAATTTATATGTATGCTGTGTGACTTTTTGCATATTATGCAATCAATGCTTGATTTTTCCATTGTGAGCTTAGCAATGTTCCAGGCTTGACGTTAGTGACCCCCATCTTGGGCTACTGACTCCACTTTGAACTGATGATGAACTTTGAAACCCACAAAGGAACTGTAAAAAAAATTCCTTCACAAACATCTGTGCTCTCAACAATATATTATACGATACAAGGAAACTAGTCCCAATCTTTAAGGACATACTGTGTATAGCTTTTCCTTACTAACTGAAGCAAATGCACTATTCCACTAATGATTAAAGACTTCTTTGTTTAATCAAGTGAATAAATAATCTGGCAAACAATTTATGTAATCTAAATAAATTCCTATAACTGTAAGCCCTCTTGTATCACTCTGGTGGTACAGTCTCTGGCTGTTACCCACCCAGGTTACAACCTCCATTCCTGATTAAGTGAATTTGCTTCTGACCTGTTGATTCCTCCTATTTATGATTAACACCACTCTTAGTGACATAAAGACGGAATCATCTCAAAGAGTTAAATATAAGCTACTGTATGACCCACCAATGCCACTCCTTGGTATATAACAATGAGAATTGAAAACACATATCCACACAAAAACATGTACATAAATGTTCTTAGCAGCCTATTCACAATAACCAAAAATTGAAACAACTCAAATGTCCATCAGCCATAAACATGTCCATAAACAAAACATGTTACATATTACATGGATGTTACATCCATACAATGGGATGTTATTTAACCATTAAAAGGAATGGAGCATTCATACATGCTACAACATTGTTGACCATTAAAACATGATTGTCAATGAAAAGAAGCCACATTTTATTATTCCATTCATATGAAATATCCAGAATAAGCAAATTTACAGAGTGATAAAGTTGATTAGTAGTTGCCAAAGACTGGTGAGAGGGAGGTATGGGGCATTACTGCTAAAAAGTATGGGGTCTGTTTGGAGTGATGGAAAATGTTCTAGAGTTAAGTAGTTGTTAAATAAAATTTATAAGAGGCCATTGGTTGGACTCAACTCCTGTGCTAGACCCAACAAGCCAAACCAAAACAGAGTTACTCAGGCTGAAGTTCCACATTACCAAACCAAAACTAAGTTGTTCATCTGACCTTCTAAGAAATCAAGAGAAAGATAATAGCCAAATCCCACAAACAGGCCAGTTTTAGCCAGCATGGTAAGGAAGTCTTCTCTGCTTTAACCTTTACAGGGAAAGTAACTTTAAAATGACCAATCTGCTATTTGTTATCTATGTCTGCTTTCTTTGGCCCATTTTTGTCTATAAAGCCAATCTCCTTTGCTCAGTTCCTCAGAACACTACTTCTATTTCATAGAATTCCATTTCATGGAATTAACTGTTGCCTGACTCTAGAATCACAAATAAAAGCCAATTAAGTTCTCTCCACTAAATTTTTTGTAATTTTGTCTTTTGACAGAATGATAATGGTTACTCAACTCTGTGACTGTACTAAAAGCCTCTGAATTGTACACTTTAAAGGTGAATTTTGTTGTATGTGAATTATTTCTCATTAAAGCTGTTTTTTTAAAAAAATAAAAATAAAAATTATAAAAGATGAAATCAGACAGTTCAGGTTGTATCAGCCTGACCCTTCCATTATAAAATTTCCCCACCAACATTTTACCTCATGCTTTTATATTTCATACATGATTGTTGTCTAGAAGCATTATTTCATTAGAAGTTGCAAAATAGTGAATTTCTAATTGTACCATTCTTCCTGCATATATTAGGTATAATTCCTCTATAAAGAATCTTCCTTCATCAACTATTTGATTACATAAACATACAACTCATACAGGTAAGGCGAAATGAGCTTGATTCTTTTCCGTTTTTATTTTCTCTGAGAAATGATCGGTGCTCTGGCAACCTCCAGTGGTGAATGGTGAGATATTTTGTTTGCTTTGATTTGATATCATTACAAACCTACTGATCTTTATACATGTGCTGTGCTTCAATTTAATGCAGTCATTCCTTTTGAGGATCACATTATCTTATCCACTGGGAGCTTCTTTCTGGTTGGCTCCTATGCACCTTTGTCATGACCTCATTAAACTTGTTTTTTATAGCAGCTTTATTAAGCTATAAGTCACATACCATACAATTTATCCATTTAAAGCGTACAATTCAATTGTTTTTAGTATATTCACAGAAGTGCGTGACCCTCACTATAATACGTTTTAGAACATTTTTGTCACCCCAAAGGAAAATCTCATAAATATCAAAAGCAACTCCTCATTTCATCCACACAACCGCTAATCTATATCTGACTGTATAGATTTTTCTATAATGGGCATTTCATATAAGTGGATTCATACAATATGTGATCTTTGGGTCTGCCTTCTTTCACTTAACATAATGTTTTCACAGTTCATTCCTATCATAGTACATATCAGTACTTCATTCCTCTTAATGGCTGAATAATACTCCATGGTATAAATATGCCACATTTTCTTTGTCCATTTATCAGTCAATGAACATTTGTATTGATTCCAGTTTGGGGCTATTATGAATAATGCTGATATGAACAATTGTGTATAAGTTTTTATGTGGGCATATTTTCAATTCACTTGAATATAAAAAACTAGGAAGAGAATTGCTGGGTCATATTGTAGTTCTGTTTTAATCTTTTGAGGAATTACAAGACTGTGTTCAAGAATGGCTGCACCACTTTACACTCCATACATGTACCAGCAGTGTATGAGGGCTCCAGTTTCTATAATCTTTGAGTATATTTTGTGTGAAGTGTTATCTCATTTCAGTTTTGATTTGCATTTTTCTCATGGCTAATGATGTTGGCCATTTTTTGTATGTGTTTATGGGCCGTTTTTACATCTTCTTTGAAGAAACATCTACTTAGATCCTTTCCCCATTTTTCACTGTTTTTTTTTTTTTTTACATTATAGGAGTTCATTATGTATTCTGGATAAAGTCTTTGGCAGATACTTGATTTGCAAATATTTTTTCTCATGCTATTGGTTGTCTTTCCTTTTCTTGATTATGTCCTTTGAAGAAAACATGTTTTTAATTTTCATGAAATCTAATTATATTTTTTATTTGGTTGCTTGTTAGTGTCAATGGGTGATTTCATCGTTGTGTGAACATCATAGAGTGTATTTACACAAACCTAGGTGGTATAGCCTACTAGACACCTAGACTATATGGTATAGCCTATTGCTCCTAGGATACAAACCTGTGACTATACTGAATACTGTAGGCAATTGTTACACAAGGGTATGTATTTGTATATCTAAACATAGAAATGCAGATTGGGGCAAAATGGTGAACTAGAGACATTGGTTGCCAGATGGCCCCAAAAAGAAAAAACATAAAGAAAATCATAGCCCAGGTGGAATACCAAGGGAAGCGTGCCAGAACCTACTCTTACCAGAGATCCCACAGAAAGAAGTTGTGAAGCAGAAGAAGGAAGAAGATTTTGGCAGAAACCAACCACTGACAGATTCAGAGACAAGCACACAGGGTAAGTGGGAATGTTGACTTTTCCTCTTCTCACACCTGTGGCAGTCTGCCAGCTCCTGGTCTGTCAGAGAGCTCTTCTACCCACAAGTCCAAGTACTACTGCCATCAGCAAACTGAGAACTTCTTAAGGACAGAGCACTAGGCTGCAAACCCCAGCAGGGTCACTTTCCTCCACCACAGATCTGAGCTGAGCCAGCAGTTGCTATATTGCTTATGCACCCACTGGATGCCTCTATCCTGCCTCTGAATTCACAGCCCTTTAGTCTCCTTGTCACTGGATCCCACACAAACATTCCCCAACACATGCTTGACTGTCACAAGCACAAAGTGGCAGGGAGACACAGGACAGCGGCAATGTTCCTGGAGTTCTGACCTGTAAGGCAGGCTGCCCCAAGGGGGTGGAGAGGTGTTTTAGGACAGGGAAAGCAGAATACACACTGTCTTGCACCTGAGAACCCCTGGTTTGTGATCTGAAGTTGTCTGCACTCCTCCGAGTGCACCTACAGTTGCAGAGTGGACTCTGCAGGGTAAGAGAGTTGAAGCAGCATCAGAGGCCAAGGAAGGGACATGGAGATGGAGACCTTCCCTTCTTTACCCACTCAGCACTGTAGACATAGCTATCTCTCTTTGCTCCCAAGCACGAGCTTCTGGTGTGGGTGTGCCTCAGGATAGCCAGTTCTGTGCTTGCAGGAGGCACACTCCCAATAGTAATCTGCTCCCCAGGCCTGGGTTTTGTACTGAGGGTATAGCTCATTTCCCTCCATTCACAGACATGCAGCATTTTTATAGCTCTCACAGCCAGGGAATCTCAGCCCTTGGTTCTCTACATTGCTTGATCCACAGCCAGCATTCCCCCAGTACCCACATAGACTACAGCGGCCTTAGGGGACTAGTGGGTACCAGGGGAACTGTGGGTTTCCTGGAGCTTGGGCATTCATGGCAGGCCATTTTCAGCTGAAGGGAGAGTGCTGCATGCCATAGGGCCTTTAGGACACAGAGGACCATTTTTATAGAGACAAGGTCTCTCTATGTTGTCCAGGCTGGACTTGAACTCCTGGACTTGAGTGATCCTCCCACCTCAGCCTCCTGAGTAGCTGGGACTTTATAAACCTCATGGGACAACTGTCATATATGTGGCTCACTGTTGACTAACCCTGTTATGTGGCACATAACCGCAATTGGATTTATGTTTGCCATTTTACTTTTTATTGTCTATGTCTCATGGTTTTTTCCTTCTATTTCTCTTTCACTGTTTTCTTTTGTATTAAGCATTTTCCAGTATCATGTTTTAATTCATTTAATAATTTTCACTATGTTTTTTAAGTTATTTTCTCAGTGGTTGTTTTAGAGTTTATCATATACATCTTAACTTATCATGATCTACTTCAGATTTATATTAACTTAATTCCAGTAAAATATAGAACAAATATAGAATAGTACTCCCACATAACTCTATTCCCTGTTTTCCTTTTTGTGCCTTGTTATAGGTATTACATCTAAAGTATACGTCTATAGAGTTTGTTATATTAATCTCATTTCCCATATCTGATTCTCTTTCTTTGTACCTATAAATTCAAGTTACCATCTGGTGCCATTTCCTTGTTTCAGTACAGCTTTGCTCTCACTCACCACCTTTGTCCTGTTTTTGTTAAATATGTTGCTTTTCTATATGTTATAGGGCTTCAATTACAGTTGACACTTGAAGAACACAGGGGTTAGGAGTGCTAACTCTAACACTTTTTGACAGAGTCAAAAACCCACATATAATTTGTGACTCCCCAAAAACAACTACTAATAGTCACTCTTAACTGGAAGCCTTACTAATAATATAAGTGGCAGATTAACACACATTTTGTATGTTGTATTACTATGTAAAGCAAGAGAAAAGAAAATAGTAAGGAAATCATAAGGAAGATAAAATATATTTATAGTACTGTATTTATCAGTACAGTAAGTTTGTGTCATCTGTTTACAAGATGAATTGTCTGTCTGAAATGGTGAGCAACAGCAGCTGCAGACCTCAATCTACAGTAGATAGCAAACAATTCAACTTTTTCTTATAACATCATGACTTTTCTCTGCCTCTTGGGAGCACTTCTAGCATCACTAGTGGCACTTTGTATGGGTCCCATGGTGTTATTCAAAATCTACAGTATTGCACTATACAGGATGAAAAATATGTGAGAACCATGAGAGATAACTTTTTACTGCAATACAAAATTTACTGGAGAAATGAACTGCTCACACAGAGATGATTAGTGTCCCATTGCATTTTAAGCAGATATTTATAATACTTGAGCTCATCACAATAACAACAGGAGGTGGCTACAAAACTATTACAATAGTACATACAGTATACACTACAGTTAATTTTATGCAGTTATAATTTAATACTGCACCTTTATATTTGCTTGCATTTCTCTCAAATGGCATCATATATGGTCTATACGTGTTTATGTGTGTAAGTTTTGTCAAATTTTAACTTTTTATAATAGATTTGTGTATGTTTTATGGTAGTAAATGAAACAATAGACTAGTATTCTCATATATTTTATGCATGCATATCTTTTTCTTAATTTTTTTGATATTTCTAGGCTATTTGATTCACCTGAAGGTCTTTTAAAATTGTCACAATCTCCAAAAAATTTCTAACATATTTATGGAAAGACATCTGCATATTTAAGTGGACCTGCACAGTTGAAACCTATGCTGTTCAAAGGGCTCCTGTAGGTACATGTTATTTTACACAATTGCTTTTAAAACAGAGTTAAGAGAAGAAATAAAAAGAAATATTCAATTTTTACTATCTTTGATAATTACTTTTACCAGTACTGTTTGTTTTGGGGGGAGGGGCATTTGAATTAAGGTCTGGAATCACTTGCTTTCAGGCAGAAAAACTCCTTTAGTATTTCTGGTAAAGTGGGGTATCTCCTTCCACTCTTGGCCCTCTTCAGGTCCTTGCCACAGGACCCTATCCAGAGACTCCTCAAAAATGATAGTTTACTTCTCCAGGGCCATCAAGAGAATCTTTCTTTTAAGGGCTCACTAATTAGGTCAAGCCTACCCCGATAGTCTCCTTTTTCATTAAATCAGGACAATTGATTGAGACCTTAATTATATCTGAAAATTTTCTTTACTTTTATCACATAATGTCACCTAATCCTGAGAGTGAAATCTCATCATATTCACAGATTCTGCTTGGTCTCAAGAGGAGGAGGTTACATATGGCATACACCAGGGGACAAGAATGTTGGGTCCATCTTAGAATTCTGCCTCCTACATTTAGCATACAAATAATGCTACAACGAGGAGCTCTGTGTATATGTTATTTTGGATTTTTGTCAATATACTTTGGGATAGATTCATAGAAGTATTATGCATGAGTTATCCTTCTATATATTGCCAAAGTTTCATCCAAAAGTGGTCAATTATCATTCAAAAGTGTTCAATTTTGCATTTCCATTAACAATGTAAGAAAGAGCCTGTTTCCTAGCACTTCACTAACAGAGAGTATGTTTTCAAACTTTTGGGTTTTATCAATCTTGTTGGTAATAAATGGTATCTTTTTTTTTTTTTTTTTTTTGAGACAAAGTCTTGCTCTGTTGCCCAGGCTAAGCATCAGCCTAGCTCACAGCAACCTCAAACTCCTGGGCTCAAACAATCCTCCTGCCTCAGCCTCCCAAGTAGCTGGGACTATAGGCATGTGCCACTATGCCCAGCTAAATTTTTTTTCCTATGTTTTTAGTTGTTCAGCTAATTTATTTCTATTTTTAATAGTGATGGGGTCTCACTCTTGCTCAGGCTGGTCTTGAACTCCTAAGCTCAAGCGACCCTCCCGCCTTGGCCTCTCAGAGTGCTACGATTACAGGCATGAGCCACCACACCTGGCCAATAAATGGTATCTTACTGTGGTTTAAATTTGTGTTTTTCTACAAGAGAGTTTGAGCATTTTTTTATTTAAAAATATTTAAGCTTTGATGTCATTCTGAGCTTTGATGTATTCAAATTCTTTAGATGTCATAGAATGAGAACAAAAATTTGGCATTGGGGAAAGTATGAGAAGACACCAACTTTTGAAGAAGTTCATAAAACTAATTGTTAATGGCTTAATTGTGTCCCCTAAAATTCACATGTCAAAGTGCTAGCCCCCAGTACTCCATCATGTGACTATATTGGGAGATAGTACCTATAAAAAGGTAATTAATTAAGATGAGTCATTTAGAGTGGGCTCTAATGCAATATGACTACTGTCCTTACAGTAAGAGATTAGGACATACAGATGCACAGATCCATGACGGCACAGGGAGAAGACGGCATCTATGTGGCAAGGAGAGAGGCCCTCAGAAGAAATCAAGCCTACTGACACATTTTGGACTTCTAGCTTCCAGAACTATGAGGCATTAAATTTCTGTTATTTAATCCATCCAATATGTAGTAGTTTGCTATGACACCATAGCAAACTAATAAATTCCTACAAATAAGTCTGTAACTGCCCACGTCCATTTTTATATACAACTCATATTATCACTTTAACTTGATGACTGCTCAGAAATGTTTGAATGTTTATTGCTTTCACATTGGCAACATAGAAGAAAAACCACTTTTTATTTAAAAAAAAATTATTTCTTTTAATATTTTAGATGATTGTAATTCCTATGTTTCTTTTGACTTCCTGGCATATTATCCCTATTATCCTCCATTCGCTGCGCATGCCTCCTTCCCAGCAGGGAGCCCTGGGGGACCCTGAGGCTTGTTCCCCAGCACCCTGGCAGTTAAGGCATGGGCTGCTGACACATTTAATAAAATGCAGCAGCCTCACATTGTGAATTTGGACAAAAAAGCAGGAACAGTAAAGAATCCATGATAGGGGGTGGGGAGAAGGGGAGCAGCAGCTAGGTCCAGTGTTCAATGCCTTTGGTGGCAGTAGCAACACTGAGTTGTCCTGGGGCCTGTAAAGGCAGCAATGTGCTTCCCCAGGGTTGGTCTGTGGTGCCATCTTGGCGGTGGCTCTGACTGCCTAGCCTGCCACTTTGTTCTGCTGGCTTCACTAGTCTTGTTCACCAGCCCTCCTGGAAACTCTGGGAGCAGTCCCACATTCTTTCAATAAAAGAATCCTTTTCTTTTATTGAAAATCTTTTTCTGCTTTGTCAATGCTGATTGGTTCACTTTCTCTCTCTTTTTTTTTTCTTGTAGAAATTAATAGCAACCTCCTAAAACGGTTGAAATAAATCAAAATTGCTACCATGAAATGAAAATTAACTTGATGACTGCTCAGAAATGAGAAACCTGAAGTGATTTGGCAAGAATAAGAAGTTAAAATTGCAGTGATCTTTGGCATAACACACTTGTCAGCTTTAATATCCAATTTGTTTCTACTTCTTATTTCTAATAAGTGCTTAATCACAAAGATGTGCATTATTATAACCCTCAAGACAGCTGGAGGCCTCACTACCCCCTTGATCTTCAGGCAAAATCTTTTTGTACTTGATAATTTCATGGCCCATGGAAAGCCAAAACTCTACTCCCAGGTTTCTGCTAATCCTGCAGCAATCCTGGTGTCTGCGGTACCTGGCATCCTCCATTCCTAAGCTCCAATGTCCTTATATTCCGCCCCTTTCCACCCAGCACTGACTCTGCCTTAGCCGCTTCTCACATATCAAGCTTTTGTGACATTGGTAGTTATGACTGAATCTTTTAGGGAGTTCCTAGGGAGAGGGGTCACATTAAGCAATGTGCTTGATCATCAAGCAAAGCTCCCCCATTTTGCTGGCTCTTATTTTTTGTTTTTCTGCTAGCAAAGCAGTTATGACTATTTTTTGAAGCTAGTATCCACTGATACCTAGACACCTGCTGGCTGCCTTTCCACCCAATAGTAGCTGTACCTCGTTTTTGTTGTTCTTGTACCACTTCATCATGACAACCTTCCTTGGTCTACTGGAGGCATCCACACTGCCTTGAAAACAACTAGAATTAGAAAGAGAGGTATGTAAAAGGAAAAATCATAGTGCCGGATTTTGGGGTTTTGTTCACCTTTTAGTTTCTGTTTTACATAAAATATAGGCTAAGTGTCAAAACAGGGAGGCCTTGAGGAAAACAGGACATGGAGTTTAATCCATAATAATTTATTTGAAAGAAAATTGAAGGAGAGGCAGACAAGTCCACCCTTGAATCTCCATGGGGACTAAATGAATGTTACCTGGGTAGGGAGGTGACGGGGAGGAGAGTGTGTCTGGTGCATCTCCCACCATGAAAGGAAGTGGGAGGCGGCTGAATCAGAGCAGGAAAGGGGGATAAAAGAACAGAGTCACCATCAAGAGAAGCGAAGTTTCCAAAGAACCTTCCACAGGGAGCCTGATGGCAATTGAACAAGTGCCACCACCCACAGCCATTCTACTGAGAGTCACAGAGAGCTCACTGCCTGCACCGGGGCTATGTCAGATTTATTCCCATTGCTGGTGGCAGAGGGCTTGTCACCCATGGATCAACAGGACATTTATCTGGCATATCTCATACAAAATATGCCATATAGACACTGCACCTTTTCAAAAGCCCAGAATTTGCAAAAGTCCCCAGAGAGAGAAGTCCTTAATACCAAGAATGAGTTGGAGGTATGGAGGGGCAAGTTACCAATTTCCACATTTGGGAGAAACTGAGAAGTGACAAAATCCATACCAGTCACACATTTATAGAATTGTGATTCCCAACAAAATTCTCTCTATGAGGAACTTGGGGGCCAGCTCTTAATGTTACAGCATTTTCCCTGCAGTGAATAGAATCAGAACTACCGTCACTCAATTTGCCTGATTAGAATAATTTTATGTCAAACAACACCAGAATTCTCCAGGATTCTGAACTGACTATGAGGAAGTCTTCTTTTTTGTCCTCATATCAATGAAGGTATCTTTAGCCCAGTCTGAATTATTGGTGCTATTTTTGTTAGCAAGGAAGAAATTACAAATGCAGATTCTTATTTTAAGGTTTCTGAATAAAATAACTTTCCAAAGAACTCTGCCACATTGCCAGGAATCTACAGATCACTATCTCTTTGGTTTTCCCATTTCCAGAGTATGAAAGTATGTCTTTATCCAACATCAGAAAGTTTACATATTTGGCCACCTCCAGGAGCAGATTGGTCAAAGACTTGTAATTTTTCAGTGGCACCTATAATTGTCACTGCAGAATCTTGAATCAAAAGATTTATATTCTCCAGGGATTAGGGGGTTGGGAGAGAGAAGTAAACTCACAACTAAAGGACACGGTGAGCATGCCTCTAACCCTTGCTAGGGAAAGGCAAAGATATAAAATGTAACCAAGGCCGGGCGCTGTGGCTCACGCCTGTAATCCTAGCTCTTGGGAGGCCGAGGCGGGCGGATTGCTCAAGGTCAGGAGTTCAAAACCAGCCTGAGCAAGAGCGAGACCCCGTCTCTACTATAAATAGAAAGAAATTAATTGGCCAACTGATATATATATAAAAAATTAGCCGGGCATGGTGGCGCATGCCTGTAGTCCCAGCTTCCCGGGAGGCTGAGGCAGAAGGATCACTCGAGCCCAGGAGTTTGAGGTTGCTGTGAGCTAGGCTGACGCCACGGCACTCACTCTAGCCTGGGCAACAAAGCGAGACTCTGTCTCAAAAAAAAAAAAAAAAAAATAAAAAAAAAAATAAAATGTAACCAAAATGTTTGTACTCTCATAATTACCTGAAGTTAAAAAAAAAAAAAAAAAAAAGATTTATCTCTGATAGAGCTGGAACCCATTCTACTAAGTGAAGTATTCCAAGAACGGAAAAATAAGCACCAAATGTACTCCCCAGCAAATTGGTGTCACTGATCAACACCTAAGTGCACGTATAGGAACAATGTTCATCAGGTATGGGGCGGATGGGAGGGGGGAGAAGGAGATGGGTATATACGTACACAATGGGTGCAATGCCCACTGTCTGGGGGATGGACACACCTGAAGCTCTGACTCAGGGTGTGGGAACAAGGGCAACACATGTAACCTAAACATTTGTACCCTCATAATATGCTGAGATAAAAAAAATTAAAAATTTAAAAAAAAAAAGATTTATCTCAAGTAGGTAACCAAAGACATTTGCCAAATAAGTCAAGCCATAAATGAGCTACTCCCAGGCCAAAGTTATTCTCAGAGTAGATTTGCTTTCTCTTTATCTCAAAAAAGGGAAAGTTCCATGTGATATCTAACCACTTATTATAAGATTTGCTCTTGGGAAAGCCAGTAAACTGTGAAATAGACAAGAACTTTGCATTTGGCTGCCATTTCTTGACAAAACCTCTGGAAAGATGTCACAGTTATGAATTTAACACTTGTCATAACAGTAAGCAAAACTTCCTTCAGGTTTTTTGACAAGGACTTTGAAGCCAGCACATGGCCATGTCAAAAACAGTGAGTCGCCCTGACATGTCACCAAGCAGTAAAGCCCAGTGCAGTGCCAAGCATCACATTGCCCCCATCTGTCCACAAGAAATCAAGACTTTGCTTTCAGGCAAATTTTGCTTGCTGAAAAAACACTGCACCATTTTGAAGCTGTTGACAACCTTTACAGCTTCCAAAAGAGATTCACAAAATGGGACTTCTTGGATAGCATCAGCATGACAACACACAAAAAATAGCAGCTGGCTACACTGAATAATGCCATTAGGTGTGTTGAAGAAATGAGAGTGGCAGCTCGATGATTAGTTGTGAAACATCATGGGAAATGTCAACAGTTACATGGAGAACCACATAGTTTAGCAGAAACACTGTTTCAGTTATCTTCTGCTCCACACTACTCCCAGCTTGGCCATTCCCAGGCCACATGGTTTCAACAAGATCTCTAGGTGTGTGTGGTGTCATTCCCTTCAATTAGCATTCTAGCTGGTGTCAAGTCAAGGCTTTTGAGTCAAATTCAAGTGTGTATAAAATCCTAGCCATTTCAAAACAAATCTTTTTCCCAAGACAAAGATCCACACTTTCCAATGAATTTCAGAATGGTCAGACATGAAGTATCTCCCCAGTTTTGTTTGAGATTTGCAAGCCCATTGGCAAACACTCAACCATATAGGGCACATGTTAGCTTTTTGGTTGGTGATAAAAGGAAAAGCCAATGAAATACACATTTCATCATTTTACACATGTCAGTGTCTCAATTACAAAACGTGGGCTCTTCTCATTCCTGCTATGCTGATAAAATGAGGTAAATTTTCTGTTAAGGATAGAGACTGCTTCTCTTGCCTTCAGTTTCCAACAGAGCTCTAAGCAGGTGGGCATTTCCAGCTCTCCCCACACATCAGGAACTTCCATCTATTCCCTATACTCTTTCCTCTTGTAAGAAGGAGGAGGGATCAATCATTGGTCTGCATTTAATTAGCAGATGAGGCTGCTTTTTCTTAAAAGGCTTGCAACCACATTTTGGCGCTTCTCTTCCACTTTGGTTCTTTAATCTAATTAGTGCATTCATGTGTCTCTTGTTCTTCGGAGCAAGTCCACAACATTCTCTGGGATCTAGAAGGTCCTCCTGAGACTGGGAAGATAAGTCTGGTCAAAATCTTCTCTGCAGACCTACCCATCTTAGTTTCAAAAGAGCTTGTTTAAGCCTCTGGCTTTAGCAGCTCTCCCATGCTCTAACTTAGCTTGCCGGAAAGGCCTTACATGGGGAGTATGAGTCAAGGGTTCAATCAGCAAAGTAGAAAGAACTCTAGTTATTAAAACAGAGAAGAACTTAATATAGGAAATTGAGCCAGCACGTTGCTCAAAGGCCTAGAGGAGACAGGAGGGGAAAGTGATGTCACCCAGAGATCAGCTCCTTCAGGAGGCCACTCTGGTCTGACTGAAGCAGTGGGCAGCTGTGACAGGGACCACATTCACTGCTGCCACTGGCACCCTGCAGGCACCTGCAGGTGCATATCACTACTGTGGCTGGAGCCAGAACACAAGGGGCTTCTGGAACCTTAGTTCTACCTTCTCCTTCTCCTTGCATAGAGAGTCCCTCTCATTAGAAGAACCTAACCAGAGACCAGCTGTCACGGGGATCTGGGAAATGTAGTCCTTGGACATTCTGACCCAATGGAACAGGACAAGTATGGACCCAGGCACTCCCAGACAATAACTGCCACATTGGGAAATTATGCCCATTTCATAAATAGGCATGTTGTTTTACTTCCGGCTGTCAATGTTTGTTATTGCCCTCAGCCAGAACTCTGTAATAAAGAAGGAGTGGAAGTGGAATTTGGGCATCAAGCCCCCCATCTGAATTCTTAATATTTTTATATATTTGCCAAAAGTATATATAGAAATTTCAACTACCTGTCACTCAAATAAGAGGAGTTTATTACTTTTGTAATAAACACATACATACAGACACACATGTTTTGTAAACCAGTAAAGCAATCTCCTGTGACCCAAATCTAAGAAAGTAATCTTGTGGGCCTCTAATAACGGGGTGATTTCTGAGTTTCTGCTGAGTCCTGTGTTAAAGGGAGGCCAAAGTGTGTGTTCAAAGAGAGTGACAACTGGAAGGTGGAATGAAGTTTTAAAGGGTGGGGGTGTTGTCTCATCTTCTCCTGAGAGGACAGGATGAAGGAGAAAGGAGGGGAGGAGTAGAGGAAATAGTGTTATAGAAAGCTCGTCACTTGTCCTCGGGGCTGCATCAGAAGAACAAGTGGTTCGAGAAGGAAAGAGAAGTTTATTACTTTGCCAGCAAAGGAGGAAAAATGGTAGACTATTGTCTCAAAATCCAAATTCCTGTACATAAGCAGAAATACAGAGCTTTTAAAGGGAGGGACCTCAGTTCTAGGCTATTGTTGTTAATTATTCTAATCATCCCATCTCTGCAAAGACAAAGCCTGTGACCTCTGCCCACCTGAGAGGCCCACCCAGACCTCCGCTGGCCAAGTGTGGGCCTGGGATTCAGCTGAGCTATCTCCTGTAACAAAAAGAACAAAAGACATTCCCCTGACCCTCCCAACCACCTGCTTGAGGCAGAGATTGCAGACCTCAGGTCCCAAAAAGAGTAGGGGAAGTTTTAAAGAGACAGAAAACATCTTTTGCCATTTTTTTTTCTAGGCCATTCCCTCTGTTACAGCAGGAGAGAGTGGCCAAAAAATTTTTAAGAGCAAGAATGCCTAATATTCTATTTTACTTTGTTTAAAATATTGTGATAATGAGTCTCCTTTTACATCCACACACACTGATTAGGGTTTTAAAAGAAAACAGAGAGTTGAGTTTCACACTCTGGTTGATGCCAGAAAGGAGTTAAAGAAAAAGTCACAAATCACAGAATGGGGAACCAGAAACCAAAAAGGTCAAGGAGTCAGACTCAGAGATGACCACAGGATGACCATGTGTCTCTAGAAAATTCACAAAGATCTTTGGGAACAGCACTGGACTTTTCCACAGAGTGTGGAATAAAGGCTAAGTCAAACCTTTCTAGATCTTGGGGGGACAATGAAGCCCTCTGATACCTAGGTTATACATTTATGCGCTTGACTCATAGGACGTTTGGTATCATGAGAGTTCTCTTGATATCAGCCAAGAGTCCCTGCTGTGATCCTACTGGTAGCCTGGGCCTCTCTAAACTGGCCCTTTTTTGTCACCATTACATTCTATCCATGGGCCTGGCACCTACCTACAGATCACAATAAAGAAAAGAAACCCAGAAACTTGAGCCCCTTGTTTCATTATATGACTCAGTTCTGCAGTTGTTTTATGTAGATCTAACATGCAAAATAGCCTCAATAGGAAGTTCATGACTGGTTAGCAGTGGCCAGATTTGGGCCATTAAAATTACCCTGGTATTGTTTCACAGTCTTTAAAAACACTATTGTGTCACAGACAGGCATGGCAAATAAATTAAGATTACAAATACAATCCAAAGGTAGGGAGAGGGATATAAAGAGATTAGGTCTTGATTCCTTATTTTCTATTGCAACACCTTCCTATTAATATTAACTCTTTGTCTGGAATCACAGTCATTGGTTAGACTAGAGAGATGTGCTTACTTGAGGAAGGACAAAGGAAGGTAACCTATGTAGCAACTGAACTTGTGTGTTTGTGCATCTTTGTGGAGAATGTGTATATTTTTAATTTGGGGGAATTAAGGGTGATAGGCCCTAAATGTGATGGTATTAGAAGGTGGGGCTGTTGGGAGGTAATTAGGTTTAGATGATGTCATGAAGGTAAAGCCTCCCAATGGGATTGGTGTTCTTGTAAGAAGAAGACACTAGAGCTGAGGTCCCCAACCTTTTTGGAACCAGGGACTGGTTTCAGGGAAGACAATATTTCCACAGACTAGTGGGGGCGGTTCAGGATGATTCAAGCACATTACATTAATTGTGCAGTCAAACCTCTCTGCTAATGATGATCTGTATTTGCAGCCTCTCCCCAGTGCCAGCATCACCGCCTCAGCTCCACCTCAGATCACCAGGCATTAGATTCTCATAAGAAGCACACAACCTAGATCCTTCATGTGCACAGTTTACAGTAGGGTTCACGCTGCTGTGAGAATCTGATGCCACCACTGATCTGACAGAGGCAGAACTTCTGTGGTGATGTTAGAGATGGGGAGTGGCTATAAATACAGAAGAAACTTCGCTCACTTGCCTGCCTCCCACCTCCTGCTGTGTGGCCCAGTTCCTAACAGGCCATGGACTGGTACCGGTCCACAGGTCCAAGGCCGGGAGATTGGGGACTGCAGCACTAGAGCACTCTCTCCTCCCATACCTTCCACTCCCCACCCGACCACCAGCAATGTGAGGACACAGCAAGAAGGCAGCCATCTGCGAACCAAGAAGTGGCCCCTCACTCAACACCAAGTCTGCCAGCACCTTGATCTTGGGCTTTCCATCCTGCAAAACTGTTTGAAATAAATGTTTGTTTTTAGCCACTCAGCCTATGGCATTTCGTTACAGCAGCCCAAACTGACTACAGCAAAGTTGAAGGCTGCTGGGCATAGCTTTCATCATCAGAAACAGTAAATTTAAAAATAATCCATAAACTTGGTTTAATAACTTTAATCCAGTTTTTATGTTTATTAGAATATATAATTCAATGATAGTAACCTACTTTAGTCAAAAATAAATAAATAAATAAACACCTGGGAAATAATCTAGTCAATGAATGAATGACAACCAGCTAAAAAAACAAAAATGGATCTTGACGCTGGTTTTCTCCTGATGTCTTCGTGTTTGTTTTCAGGGACAGTACAGTTTGGTGATATTTCTAAAACACGAGCAAATTAACAGCCTAACGGAATGACTTTGCTGGAACCAACCAGCTGAATTATTAGAAAACACATTTCTTCTGTTCTATTTCACATTTCTCTAAAATGACACCCAGTTTGTAATGGTAAATTGTTTTCAAATGACTGGTTTTCTGAGTCCAATAATGCATGAATTCTGTTCTTGAAGATTAGTATTATTTTCCACTCCACCTGTCTCACTGTGGAAAACGGCAGTGTCAGGGGATGTTACAGCAGTGGGGAACACTGGTCAAACCTGGCCACCTGGGCCCAGATTGGTTTCAGAGCTCTTTTAAAGGGAGTCTGGATGAACAGAGGAGGTTTGTTTGGAACATTTTGTCGAGCTGCAAGGCCAATAACTAGGTGGGCAGTACTGAAGACAGGAACAGGGTTATAGGCCCCTAGACAGCTCATCAGAGAACTTGTATTAGTAAATTGGAAATCACACACCTGGAAGGAACAAGGCAATAAATGCTATTGTAAAAATGATTTAAAGAAACTCTCTATTCCCGAAAGAGAAAACTTTTAATGGCTTCTCATAGCTATTCACATATGCTGTTATGTAACAGAAATAAAGAAAAAAGTAATGCTTAAAGGTCATGTCTTTAAAGGAAAAATACAAATCTCTCAAAATATGCGAGAGAAGATTATGAGTAAATATACAACTATTTATTATATAAATAAATAGTTATATAAATATTATAACTATTAACATACAACAAATCTGCTAGACTTTAATTTATGTAGAAGTGACAAAATTTTAAATGAAGCATCTATGTATTTTTTTATTGCCTTACTGACTTCCCAGGAATAAGAGGGAAAGCCAATAGATTAAAAAACAAATTAGAATATATAACAAAAGACGAAGCTAAATGAGATTTAATTTAGTATTTAAAATAACAATGTTTTGCATTTCAATAAATGTCTACCTTAAAATACAGCATAATTGCAGCACTATTCACAACAGCCAATATTTGAAATCAACCTAAGTGTCCATCAATGGATGAATGGATAAAGAAATTGTAGTACATATACACAAGGGAATATTATATAGCCATAACAAAGAATGAAATCCTGCCATTTGCAACAACGTGGATGTAACTAGAGAACATTATGTTAAGTGAAATAATCCAAGCACAAAAAGACAAATATCACATGTTCTACCCATATGTGGGAGCTAAACAATTGCTCTCATGAAAACAGAGAGTAGAATGATGGTTACCAGAGGCTGGGAAGGATAGCAGCGTGGGAGGCTAAAGTGAGAATGGTTAATAGATGCAAAAATATAGTTAGATAATTAGATAGAATGAACAATATTTGATAGCACAACAAAGTGACTATAATCAACAATAAGTTAAAGTATACTTTAAAATAAGTCAAAAAGTGGAAGTGCAATGTTCCCAACACAAAGAAATGATAATTGCCTGTGGTGATGGATACCTCAATTACCCTGATATGATTAATACACATTATATGCCTGTGTCAAAACATCACATGTACCCTACATATATATATATATATATAAATATTAAAGACCCATAATTAAAATGTTTAAAATACATATTAAAATTTTTTAAAAATATAGCATATGCTGAAGTTAGAAGAAAAGCAAGTTTTCTCTTACTTTGTGGAGAGGACAATGTACCCAGAAGGAGAACTATTTATTTTACTGTACAAAACATTCACTAAGTCTTATATTTTAAGTATGAAATGTCTGATTTTCTTAAGTTGTAAGTTTGACAGTTGATCTCTCTGACATTTCACTTTGACACTTCTTGTTTTATTTTTATTGTGAAGGTACATTCTCATTCTTTCAAACACATGGTTTGGCTTGTGATTATCTTTCAAAAAAATTTTTAGAGCAATTTTTGTGAAAACATGGATAAGTCAAAAATTTATATGAGTTCTGTCTTGGAATCAATGGAGCGCAGACAACTCAAAATATCAACAAAGTGTTTGGGAAGGATGTGGCTAATGAACGCACAGTACGCCGATGGGTTGAAAGTTCCATTCTGATGATTTTAGTCTTAAAAATGAGTCATGTGGGCAACCAGAGACCAAGGTGAAAATGATGAGATAAAAACTGTTGGGGAAGTGAATCCATCTCAACCTACGGGTGAATTAGCAACAAGGTATAATGTTACTGTTTCAACAATATTGGGCCATTTTAAACAAATCGGCAAGGAAAACAAGCTGGATAGATGGGTACCACGTGAATTAAAGGAGCTTCAGAAAAGAAATCATCTCAAAGCTCGCCTTTCTTTGCTGTCACGGCATAAAGGTGAACTATTTCTACACCGTATTGTTATGTGTAATGAAAAAATGGATTCTTGTTGACAATTGCAGGCATTTGGCACAATGATTGGATAAAGACGAAGTGCTCAAACACAGTCCAAAACCAAATATTCATCAAAAAAAGCTGATGGTGTCTGTCTGGTGGTCCAGCACTGGTATTATCCACTATAGCTTCATGAAACCTGGTGAGTTGATTGCAGCGGATGTCTACTGCAACAAATTGGATGAAATGATGAGGATGCTTGCAATTAAACAGCCAAGATTGGTCAATAGAGACAGGTCAATCCTCTTGCAAGACAATGCTCAACCACATGTCACACAAACAACACTGATCAAACTACAGAAGCTGGATGTGGAAACTCTCTGTCATCCACCACATTCACCAGACCTTGCACCACCTGACTACCACTTCTTCCAGGCTTTGGACTACTTCTTTCAGGGAAAAATATTCAATTCTCAATACACTAGAAAAAGCCTTTCAAGATTTCATTGCCACTCACTCTCCAGTGGCATAAACAAGCTACTGTTAAGATAGCAAAACTGTGTCCATAGTTTAGATGCATACTTTGATTAATTGTACTACTTGTTTGAGATGTAATAAACTAAATTTTTGATTCAAAATCAGACATTTCATATTTAATGGCCTAATAATTTACATATAATTTTCATATGGTCAAATGTTATATATGGATTAAAATATAAATTTTAATATTATGTAAGAATTTTGTGAGAAAATGTAGAGTTTAAATTTGATTGCTACCATTAAAATCTTAGAAATTCCAAAGTAACCCAAAGATTCTATATAACAAGTGTACAGCAAAATAAAATTTCTTATCCAGGAAAATCCCACTTGATCTGATAAATTGATTTCAGGTTACAAAATTATCAGATGTCACTGAGGTTATTCTAGAGTAGAACTTTCCTTCCATCCTTAAAATGATACAAACTAGATTGAATATTTCTGCCATCCTCTTTACAGTCTCACAGAAAACATTACTTTTTATCAGGAACACTCTACCCTTTTATTATAAGCTCAGACCATCAGTGTTCACTCCACATATACACACAATCAATATGACCTTTCTTGATGTTCTAAAGACCAGACACCATCCAACCTGTCCCCAATGCCATCTTAACTACTCTACAGTTTACCTAAAACAACAAGTAAATCCTGCATACTCAAAAAAAGGGTTGGAGTAAACATCTGAAATTACAGTAGATGAATTTATAGTCTAGAAATTCTTAATATGCCAATACCCATCAAACTTGGGTCCAATCTTGAGCTCATGACTTACTACTTCTGCTGCCCGAGATCACACCTCATTTCTCTGAGGCTCAGTTTCCATGCTGGTAAAATGGAGAGAATTATATCAACCTTGTCCATTGTGGTGAGAATTGAAGAAAATCTAAGTAAAGTGCCAAGCACCAGGGTTGGTACATGTGATGTGGTTGGTGTTCAACTGATCACACTTGTTAATTTCTTGCTGATTTGGGAAGTGGATTCTCTCAGTTTTGCTATTTGCGCACAGAGTCTTCTTTTACCTTAATAAAGATTATAAACTTTAAAAAGGAGGGGATGATCTGACCACCCTGTTCTGGTTTGCTTTTTCTTTTCTGAATTTATTCTGCTGCTTGATTTGATTTGGGTTGAAATGTGCTAAAGTGCTTTAGTAGTTTGCTAAAGTGGCCATAACCAAGTACCACAAACTGAGTGGTTTAAACAATAGAAATGTGTTGTCTCTGTTCTGATGGCCAGAAGTCTGAGCTCGAGCATGCACAGGGTTGGTTCTTTCTGAGGGCTGTGAGGGTGTGTTCCGTGCCTCTCTCCGAGCTCCTGGTGGTTTGCTGGCAATCGTTGACATTCCTTGTCTAGTAGAACCCTCACCTGATGTCTGCCTTCATCTGCTGGTGGTGTTCTCTCTGTGTGCATGACCATATCCAAATTTCCCCTCTGGATAAGGACACTAGTAATATTGAATTAGAGGCCACCCTACTCCAGTAAGACCTCATCTGAACTACTTACATCTGCAATGACCCTATTTCCAAATAAAGTCACAGTCTAAGGTCCTAGGGGTTAAGACATATGAATTAAGACATACGAATTTTGGAGGATACATTTCAACCTATAACAGAAGGCTACAAGAATCTTATTATTTTCATGAACTTTCTGGACTATAAACTCCAAAAGAAACAAGCATACCTGGTTGTCAGCCTTTTTACATCCTAAGCAGTCTGCACTGGAGCATGACTTTGTAACATTATATACATTAGGGAAAGGATCTGACCTTCCTACAGAACAGTAAGTCTTGTTCTAGGATTTTTTTCTGATTTTTCTTAAAGTAGAAACACCACAATTAATGTCCTAAATGTATTGTCTGCTTTCATCTATTGCGATTAATAGTTGAGCTAAAAAAAAATCCTTCACTGACAATATGGGATTTCAGAAACCCTACCGAAGGAAATAAAAAACATGATACACCTTGATCAAAACCCTAACAACAAACAAGCTTCAATTAAATACACGACCATTTTGATGTTGCTCAAAACAAGGGAGCCAAACTCTGAGGCTTGGAACAATTTTTATTATAACAAAATATTCTTTGGATAGTGGACCTCTCTGTGCCTCCCAGCCCCCCTCCCTGGAGGCAACCAGAGTCATGATTCATCTTCGGTAGGAATTTTATCTGTATGAGGAATGCCGTGTTCTCACAATACTATAGAATACCCGCTCCCCACTCACCCCGTATCACTCCACCTCTGCTGAGGAACAGGAAAGCAGGGTCCAGGACCACAGCACAGTATCAGGTGGAAAGACAGATAGACTTAAGCGGGGTCTTCAATGGCACCATTGTACTAGAGAAGTTGTTCAGTCACTTGTAGTAAAAAAAAAAAGAATTAGGAATTGTTGCCTCCCTACCCAGCCTCCCTTACTAGTTTCTTTGCTCCTAAAATTTACAAGTGAAAAAAGTATTAACTTTTTTTCTAAAAATAACAAAAAAATAAAAAATTTGTCTTGCAATCCAAGCTTCTATGACTGGTTCTAACTGAAAGTACTTGCAGGAGTTTTATTTGTTTACCTAAAGTCACCTGTTTGCCTTTGCAAATGCTCTTTTTCGTACTATTTCTTTCTATTTTATTCTATCTTATTTTCTTCTGCCTTATTCTAGAAAAGACTTAAGGAAGTACAAAAGGCTCTAGTGTCTTGTGAAAGTGTTGAATAACACAGATTGTTCTATTTGCTTGGAAATTTACAGATTTTTAAAACTACTTTTAAAATATTAATAAAGCCTTTCTGCACACAGAAGCAATTTGTAGATTATTATGTGCTTATTGTTTTAGTCCTTTAAAGTGCTTTTACGAACTTTCCCCTATTCAGTTCAGTTGCTTAATTAAAGTTATAGAATCTCCTGTCAAATCTTTTAGCAGATAGATTAATAATTCTTTTTTCTATGATATTTATTATACTTTTTTATAAAGGTAATATATGCATTGTAAATTCTTTTAAAAATAAAGACAAGAACTCTGCATTTAGGGGCTCTTAACTGGCATTGGCATTTTAGCATGCACACTCTTCAAATCTTCCTCTCTGCACATGACATATTTATGTTTTAATAAACTCAAGATTACACCACATATAATAAATAGAAAATTGCTTTTTCTACTTAATCATATACAGTGAACATTTCTACATCATTACATCATTAATTCTACAGCTAATAACTACAATGACTCCATCATAGGGTTGGAATGTGATTTATTTTAAATGCCCTATTGTTTAACATTTAGGTGGTCTGTAGTTGTTAAGCATTCAGAAAAATGTTAGAATACACATACCCCTAATGTTCTTTGCACATTTTGCTAAATTATCCTCAGAAATAATTTAAATATTTATTCTTAACATTTGGGAGCATACATCTCTTTGAGAATCTGATGGATTTTGCACCTCTCCTAAGAAAAAAGTCAAATACACTCAAATTTTTCATGCAATTTAGGAACTCTTTGCCCAAAAGAACCCCAGGTTGAGAATCCAGTACTATTTTACGTCGCTATCAACATATAAATGCCATTTTGCTCACACTTTCACTTTGGGTTTGTTTTTGGTTTTTTTGTTTGTTTGTTTTTGTTTTATTTTTTTATTTTATATTATTTTTTTTATTTCAGCATATTATGGGGGTACAGATTTTAAGGTTTCAATAAATGCCCCTCCCCCCCACAAGTCTGAGTTTCCAGCATGACCATCCCCCAGATGGTGCACATCTCACTCATTATGTATGTATATACCCACCCTCCTCCTCCCTCCCCCCTGCCCGATACCCTATTACTGTAGTACCTATGTGTCCACTTAGGTGCTACTCAGTTAATACCAGTTTGCTGGAGAATATATCTGGTGCTTGTTTTTCCATTCTTGGGATACTTCACTTAGTAGTATGGGTTCCAGCTCTAACCAGGAAAATATAAGGTGTGCTATATCACCATTGTTTCTTAGAGCTGAATAATACTCCATGGTATACATATACCACATTTTATTAATCCATTCTTGGATTGATGGGTACTTAGCTGTTTCCACAGCCTTGCAATTATGAATTGTGCTGCTATAAACACTCGAGTGCAGGTGTCTTTTTTGTAGAGTGTCATTGGATCTTTTAGGTAGATGCCCAGCAATGGAATTGCTGGATCAAATGGTAGATTCACTTGTATCGCTTTAAGGTATCTCCATATTGCTTTCCACAGAGGTTGAACTAGTTTGCAGTCCCACCAGCAGTGTAGGAGTGTTCCTCTCTCTCCGCATCCACGCCAGCATTTGTTATTTGGAGACTTTTTGATAAAGGCCATTCTCACTGGAGTTAAGTGATATCTCATTGTAGTTTTGATTTGCATTTCCCTCATGATTAGAGATGATGAGCATTTTTTCATATGTTTGTTGGCCATTCTTCTGTCTTCTTTAGAAAAGTTTCTGTTCAAGTCCTTTGCCCACTTTTTAATATGGTTATTTGATTTTTTCTTGCTGATTTTCATGAGTTCTAAGTATATTCTAGTTATCAGTCCCTTATCGGATGCAAAAATTTTCTCCCATTCTGTAGGTTGTCTGTTTACTTTCATGACTGTTTCTTTGGCTGTGCAGAAGCTTTTTTGTTTGATCATGTCCCATTTATTTATTTTTATTGCTGCTTTGATTGCTTTTGGGGACTTCTTCATAAACTCTTTGCCTAGGCCGATGTCTAGGAGAGTGTTTCCAACATTTTCCTCTAGAATTCTAATAGTTTCGTACCTTAGGTTTAAGTCTGTTATCCAGCGTGAGTTGATTTTTGTGAGAGGTGAAAGGTGTAGGTCCTGCTTTAGCCTTCTACAAGTGGCTATCCAGTTTTCTCAGCACCATTTATTGAAAAGGGAATGTTTTTTTTTTAATTATTGCTTTTTGAGGGGTTTTGTTTTTGTTTTTGTTTTTAAAAAAACAGGATCTTGCTCTGTTGCCCAGCTAGAATGCAGTGGCATCATTATAGTTCACTGAAACCTCAAACTTCCCTTTGTTTTCAAACTTTTTACTGATTTGATAGATGAAAAAAATATACCACTCTTTTCTTAATTTGTATCTTTGTACTGCTGAGAAATTTGAACATTTTTTGAAATTTGAACACACTCATTTCAGAAGTTGATCATTGATTATTCAAGGCTTTTATATAATGATTCCTATTTAAAATATTAAATAAAAAATTAACACAATGCTGTAAGGTGATAAATTGGAAACATCCAATTCCTATGCATTCCCTGGGCTAAAGGAATGGAGTCTTTAATAAATGATTTCAACATGTCATGTCTCATTTGTTTCACTAGGGGGCAATATTAGCTCACTTATTAGTCTCTGGCTTCTATGCCACCCAAGACTACAATTTATTTTCACTAGAATCTTTCTGAAAAATACTTGCACAGATTATAAAATTAAATACTTCGTCTTGTATGTAACACATTATTATATAAAAATAACATTATCATAAGTTTTCTATTCAATGTTTCAACACAGGAAAATGTACAAATGGAATTTCAATAATTATAATCATAATCAGTACTTCAAATGGAAACCATGTTTTTATTAGCGTTCATTATTATATCCATTTACTTAAATTATCATTACTTATATAACGGTGTTCACAGTATTATTTCTAATCAAAACTTCATAAACCACTAGCATTAACTGAGAAAAAGCAATTGACTCCTGAAAAGTCATTCTTAAAAGGCAACCAGACTCATTCTTGATTCCAAATATTTTGTCCCATTGATTAGCCATGTACTACATGACAAAGTCTGATTTCTTTCCCCCATTCAATAAAGATTTACTGATCACCTGTATTTGCAGGACACTCTTCTGGGTGCCAAGGATATAGTTGTGGAGAAAACAGAAATCCCTGACCTCAAAGAGTTCATTGGCTGGGGCATGGAGGCAGGGACAATAAACAAATCCAGGTGTTCTGTAAGCACATCAGTGTGTGGTGGGTGCTGAGGAGGGAACAGAGTTTGGGAGAGGGATATGGCACACTGGGAGGATGGTGGCACAATTCTACACAGAGTAGCCAAGGGGGTTTCACACGAGAGGTGACATCTGAGCAGAGCTTAGGGTGCTCAGAGTCTTGCAGATCTGAAAACAGATGATGCCAAACTGGGAGAGAAAACCAAGTGCAAGGGCTGACTGATGAGAACTAGCAAGAAAGCCAGTGTGGCTGGAGAGAAGTAAGCCAGGGAGAAGGGTGAGGACACGACTGGACCCGAGGCTGAGGGTGAGCGGCCTGGGCAACCTTGGGTGTGAACTTTCACTCTGAATAAGATGGAGAAAAGTTGGCGTTTTGAGCATAGGCAGGACATGGTCCACATGCATAGAAAGAATCACTCTGATTACCATTTTGACAATAGACTATAGAAGGACACAGGCAGAAACGGGGAGACCAGGTAGGACGCTAGTGCAATTAACTAGGTAAGAAACTACGGTGATTTGGACCAGGATGATAGCAGCAAAGAATTTGGGGGCAGCTATTGAAAAAGTAGCTGCATGTGGGAAACTGGCATTCAGGGAAGAGGTTCGGGTTGGAAATATAAATTTGGAAGGCATCAGTGTAGAGATGGAATGAGATCATAAAGAAAACAAGTATGGAAAGAGAAGAAAACAGGTCTAAAATCCCAAACTTGGAATATCCAATGTTTGGAAGTCAGAGCAAAGCGACACCAGCAGAAGGGGCTGAGAAACAGTGTCCAGTGAAGTAGGAGAAAAGCCAGGAGTCAAGTGCCCAGAAGCCAATGGCTTCAAGGAGCAGAACGTGATCCTTCTTTGTTAGCTGAGGGCAAGAAGTGACCCTTGACGTTAGCAGGGTGGAGCTCATGGCAGGTACCTTGGCTAGAGTGATGTTTGTAGAGGAGGGGGGATATAGAAGCCTGAACAGAGAGGATCGCAGAGCTTATTAGTGATCCTTATTAGAGACAGCAAGTTCAACAGTTATTTCAAGGAATTTTGATAGAAGGAGGACCTAGAAATGAAGTAATAGCTGGAGGGTGATATGCAGTCAAGGGAGCATTTTCAAAAGATGGGAGGAATGATAGCATGATTTTATGCTGTTAGCAACAGAGAGGGAAAATTGGAGGCTGCAGGCACGGGGAGAGACCCTCCACAGCAGTGTCCTGGAGTGATTCCTGCGGAAGGTGGGAGGTAGCCACAATTAGCACACCCACGAGTCCACAGGCCCAGGCTCCAGGGCGTGGGGGACATTTTTGATTAAAAAAATAAGGGCACTGACTATAGTTGATAACAATGTTTTATATACCTGAAAATTGCTAAGAAAGTAGATTTAAAGTGTTCTTAACACAAATAAATGATAAATATGTGAGGTCATGCATATGCTAATTAACTCCATTGCGCCATTCCACAATGTATACTTATTTCAAAACCTCACGTGGTACAACATAAATATATATAGTTTTTATTTTTCAATTTAAAAAAAGACAAAAAAACCAAATTTATACTCTTAGCAGGGCCTGCATCAGTGCATCCTCACCAGCATTAGATATTATAATAATATTTTAAAACATGTTTACTATTTTGACAGATATAAAATAAAATTTATTTTTGGCTTTTACTTCTATTTATATCTATTTTTTAATAAGGCAGTGGGATAATGTTTTAAAATTTAAAAAAAGAACAAAAGAAAGAAAAAGGAGAGAAAGTCACTGTTAGTTACCCCATGGCCTTTATTCTGTATTTTATTGAGAATGTGCCTCACAGAAGCTGTTTACATATGCTAACGCTGATACCCTATCTAGCTGCTTGAGTTGAGCTGTGTAGCAGCCTGATTGGGGGGGGGGGTCTCCACTGTTCAAAGAGCAGCACATCCCCCAGCTGCCCACCGAGGATTCACAGGAGAGGAGCCCGATGGGTGGTGAGGCTTGCTGCAGAAGACACTGTCTCTCCTCATCCAGCAGGGACTTTCAGAAAACCTTCCACAAGAACAAGCAGGGCTTTGCCCCTAATATCTCCTACTGTAGCAGAAAAGCTCTGTTAAACAGTTCCCTTGTGCTCCCTGCTGATTTGATGCAGAAAATAGACAAAAAAAAAAAATGATTGCCAGGCAAGGGCCAAAATAGACTACTTCTAAAAACTGGCAATGCCTTTTAAGTATTCCAAATTTTATTAAATTTAGGACTTACTAATCCCTGTGACCAGATGGACACATCATTTCGGTTTCTGTTGAAACATCACGTCTCACAGATGGGTCTGTGACTTAACTGCACGTTCCTCCCTTTGTGCTCACCACCCCATCATTCTCTTTCCTTTGTTTTCTTTGTCTTTCTTGAATAATGCCTTTGCCATTCCTGAAATTCTGTGGAGTGTGTGTTTGCTTGTTTTACTAACCTCCTCTGCGAGGGCAGGAAACTTACTGGTTTTGTTCACTCTTCTCCCAGGACCCAGAACGCCGCGTGCAATAGATATATACTGAGTGAATGAATTGATATGAATCAACTATAAGAGAAGAGAAAGAAAGGAGTGTTGGAGCTGACAAGAACTACGTAATATTTGGGATATGCTTATACCTAAAATTTTTGTGTCGTTTACTTGAAATTGAAATGTATATGGGCATCCCCTATTTTATTTGGCAACTCTATTTTAAATATTGGCAAAATACCCCAAACCATGATACGTTCATTTAGGTGCTTAGTCAATTTAATCAAGAGGTAGCGGGGGGCGGAGCAAGATGGCGGACGAATAACACCTCCAGACAGAGGGTCTCTGCAGAAAAGACCGATTCTAGCAGAAACTAGAGGAAAGAAGCAAGAAGACGAGCATACAGCGGACAAGGGCCGGAAGGAGGGGTACCTGAGACCCCGGGAGACTCCACGGGAGGAGGCTGCGGAGGAGAACTGGAGGCTGAGACCACCGGAGCAGCCCGGAGACCAGCAGCAAGGGTAGGTGGATCTGCTGTTTCCCCTCCCCTGCATTCGTGGGCTGCTGGTGGGCTCCCCAGCGGGTGGAGAGACCTGCGGACATCAGCCCAGAGACTGCCGCCGCCTGCCAACGGTGAGCCTGTAGCAGGCACCAGGTTCCCAACTTCCTCCGGGCACCTCCGTGTGCACAGACCCGAGCCGCGCGGCAGGCGCCATATTGCCTCCTCCTCCCCTCCGCCGACCCTACCCGCGGCTGCCCAGAGAGACAATACAGCCACCAGCCGGAGGCACCTCCAGGGAACGGGACCTTCCCGTTTGGGACCCCGCCCGCCCTCCCAGGTGCTGCTGGCACTGTGTTCCCAGGAAAACGGTGCTGACTCAGAGGCTGAGAGACATAGACCCAGCTTGGGCTCCCTGTGGGTGAATTAGGACCGGAAATCCTCTCCCTGGTGGGAATACAGTTTGAACTCTGGGACCCAGAGGTCGGACCTACAGACCAGATCCCCTGCACCGAGGGCTAGCATTGCCCGGGGCACAGAAGGATTATACGTGAACAGCCTACTGAGGGCTGTGTGCCTCCAGGGGCGGATCGGCGCACTAGAGAACAACCCTCCTCCCAGGAGGAGGCCGTGCGCCCAACCCAGGTGGCGTTCCTGTGCAGGGAACCTCCCCGCCGGCACCACAGTCCGGGGAGGCCTGGTGGCTTGTGGTCTGGCCTGCTGGCAGAGGCCCAGGAGTAGCTGCAGAGTTGGGGAGGGTGGAAAGAAGCGAGGCCTGCTGCAGACTGCGGGTCTCAGACAGCCCCACCCCCACACCCAAGCTGAGAACAGAACTTTGACCCCTGCTAACGGCCTGAGGGCAGGCTTATCCAACCCAGCTCCGCCCAGAAAACAGGCGGATCTCTACGAGAGCTGATAACAGGACTCAAAATCAACACCATAGCCTGTTCCTCCAAGCAAACGCCACCTACTGACAGGGACGGCATCTTGCACAGGCTTGCCACGGCATCCACTGACTCAATATACAGGGAGTGGTCCAATTTCACCCACAGGCACCACCTAACGCCTCAGAAACTAAACAAGGTGTGTGAATACCCAAACAATAACCTAAGGAAAGAAACAACAACTGATCGACATGGGAAGAAATCAGCGAAAGAACTCAGGAAATATGAAGAACCAAACGGAAAACACACCCCCAAGGAGGAGCACCAGCCCCCTAGAAACGGACACCGACCAAAATCAGGCAACCAATATGACAGAAAAGGAATTTCGTATGTGGATCATAAGAACACTCACCCAGCTGCAACAACAACTCAATAACCAACACCAAGAAAACACAAAAAACCTCCAAGAAATGGAACAAAGGTTCAACAAAGAGATTGACACAGTGAAGAAAACTTTAACCGAAGTCCTGGAGATGAAGAATCAACTCAGAGAACTACAAAATACTGTGGAAAGTCTCAAGAACAGGGTAGATCAAGCAGAAGAAAGAATCTCAGAGCTTGAAGATAACACCTTCCAATTAAATAAATCAGTCACAGAAATAGAGCAGAGAAACAAGAGAAAAGACCAAAGCCTACAAGAGCTGTGGGATTATGTGAAAAAACCTAACGTGAGGGTCATAGGTTTAGCCGAAGGGGAGGAAGACAACACTCAAGGGCTGGACAAGCTTTTTGAAGATATAATAGAGGAAAATTTCCCAGGCCTTGCTCAAAATCTCGATATACAAGTTCAAGAAGCCCAGAGGACCCCTGGGAGATTCAATGCAAACAGGAAGACGTCACGTCATGCAGTCATCAGACTGACCAAAGTATCAACTAAAGAGGCCCTTCTAAGAGCTGTAAGACAAAAGAAGCAAGTGACATACAAGGGAAAGCCAATTCGAATAACATCAGACTTCTCTAATGAGACTTTACAAGCAAGGAGAGACTGGGGCCCCATTCTCACTCTTTTGAAACAAAACAATGCCCAGCCTAGAATATTATTCCCTGCAAAACTAAGCTTCATATATGAAGGAGAAATAAAAACATTCTCAGACAAGCAAAGGCTCAGAGAATTCACCAAGACAAGACCAGCCCTACAAGAAGTACTTAAAACAGCGTTATGCACGGAACATCATAATAATAATCCACGGATATAAAAACAACCAAAACCCAAAGATATTAAAGGCCAGATATTACAATGGCTCAAGACAGAAATCATAGCAACAACATCCAACCCAAAAGAATGATCAGTAATCTACCTTACCTATCAGTTCTCTCAATAAATGTGAATGGCTTAAACTCTCCACTCAAGAGACATAGGCTGGCTGAATGGATAAGAAAATACAGGCCAAGTATATGCTGTCTTCAGGAAACACATTTAACCTGCAAGGATGCACATAGACTAAAAATAAAAGGGTGGAGATCAATATTCCAAGCAAATAGAAGCCAAAAGAAGGCTGGTGTGGCAGTTCTAATTTCAGACGATTTAGTTTTTAAACCAACAAAAGTAGTAAAAGACAAAGAGGGTCATTATATAATGGTGAAGGGCACAGTCCAACAAGAAGAGATAACAATTTTAAATACATATGCACCCAACTTAGGTGCACCCAGATTCATAAAGCAAACCTTACTGGAGCTAAGCAAATGGATTAATAGCAACTCCATAATCGCCGGAGATTTCAACACCCCACTGACGGCACGAGACAGATCCTCCAAACAGAAAATTAATAAAGAAATAATGGACTTAAACAAAACTCTAGAACAATTGGGTCTGACAGACATCTACAGAACATTCTACCCAAAATCCACTGAATATACGTTCTTCTCATCAGCTCATGGGACATTCTCTAAGATTGACCACATCCTAGGACACAAAGAAAATCTCAAGAAATTTAAAAAAATAGAAATCATACCATGTACCTTCTCAGATCACAGTGGAATAAAACTAGAAATCAACCCTAACAGAAACTCACATTTCTACACAAAAACGTGGAAATTAAACAACCTCCTACTAAATGATTACTTCGTAAATGAAGAAATCAAGACGGAAATAAAAAACTTCTATGAAGAAAACGACAATGGAGAGACAAGTTATCAACTCCTCTGGGACACAGCTAAAGCAGTTCTGAGAGGAAAGTTTATCTCCATAAATGCCTATAACCAAAAGGCAAGAAGATCACAAATAGACAATCTAATGAAACGACTCAAAGAGCTGGAAAAAGAAGAACAGACCAACCCCAAACCCAGCAGAAGAAGTGAAATCAACAAGATCAAATCAGAACTAAACGAAATTGAAAACAGGAAAGCTATTCAGGAGATTAATAAAACAAAAAGTTGGTTCTTTGAAAAAATAAACAAGATTGACACGCCATTGGCTAAGCTAACGAAAAGCAGAAAAGAGAAATCTCTAATAAGCTCCATCAGGAATAAAAAAGGAGATATCACAACTGATCCCAAAGAGATACAAGATACAATTTATGAATACTACAAAAGTCTTTATGCACACAAACTGGAAAATGTGGAGGAAATGGACAAATTTCTAGAAACACACAGCCTCCCTAGGCTCAACCAGGAAGAAATAGATTCCCTGAACAGACCAATCTCAACAGCTGAAATAGAAACAGCAATTAAGAATCTCCCTAAAAAGAAAAGTCCCGGTCCAGATGGCTTCACATCTGAATTTTACCATACTTACAAAGAAGAACTAGTACCTATCTTGCAGAAACTATTCCACAACATCGAGAAGAACGGAAACCTCCCCGACACCTTTTATGAAGCGAATATTACTCTGATACCAAAACCAGGAAAGGATGCAACAAAAAAAGAAAACTACAGACCAATATCCCTAATGAATATAGATGCAAAAATTTTCAACAAAATCTTAGCTAACCGAATCCAGACACTTATCAAAAAAATAATCCACCACGACCAAGTGGGCTTCATCCCAGGGATGCAGGGATGGTTCAACATACGTAAATCTATAAATGCAATTCACCACATCAACAGAAGCAAAAACAAAGACCACATGATTCTTTCAATAGATGCAGAAAAAGCTTTTGACAAAATTCAACACCCTTTCATGATACGAACACTTAAGAAAATAGGCATAGAAGGGACATACCTAAAAATGATACAAGCCATATATGACAGACCCATAGCCAACATCATACTGAATGGGGAAAGATTGAAATCATTCCCACTTAGAACTGGAACCAGACAAGGCTGCCCACTATCTCCACTTCTGTTCAACATAGTGCTGGAAGTCTTGGCTACAGCAATCAGACAGGAAAATGGAATCAAAGGTATCCAAATAGGGGCAGAAGAGATCAAACTTTCACTGTTTGCTGATGATATGATATTGTATCTAGAAAACCCCAAGGATTCAACCAAGAAACTCCTGGAACTGATCAATGAATTTAGTAAAGTCTCAGGATACAAAATCAATACACAGAAATCAGAGGCATTCATATACGCCAACAACAATCTAATTGAGAACCAAATCAAAGACTCAATTCCCTTCACAATAGCAACAAAGAAATTAAAGTACCTAGGAATATATTTAACCAAAGAGGTAAAAGACCTCTACAGGGAGAACTATGAAACACTGAGGAAGGAAATAGCAGAGGATGTAAACAGATGGAAATCCATACCATGCTCGTGGATCGGCAGACTCAATATCATCAAAATGTCTATACTACCCAAACTGATCTACAGATTCAATGCAATACCTATTAAAATCCCATCAGCATTCTTCACAGATATAGAAAAAATACTTTTACGCTTCGTATGGAACCAAAGAAGACCCCGAATATCAAGAGCAATTCTAGGCAACAAAAACAAAATGGGAGGCATTAATATGCCAGATATCAAACTATACTACAAAGCTGTAGTAATTAAAACAATATGGTATTGGCACAAAAACAGGAATATTGACCAGTGGAACAGATGTGAGAATCCTGATATAAAACCATCCTCATATAGCCATCTCATCTTTGACAAAGCAGACAAAAACATACGCTGGGGAAAAGAATCCCTCTTCAATAAATGGTGCTGGGAAAACTGGATAGCCACCTGTAGAAGGCTAAAACAGGACCCACACCTTTCACCTCTCACAAAAACCAACTCACGCTGGATAACAGACTTAAACCTAAGATATGAAACTATTAGAACTCTAGAGGAAAAAGTTGGAAACACTCTCCTAGACATCGGCCTGGGCAAAGAGTTTATGAAGAAGACCCCAAAGGCAATCACAGCAGCAACAAAAATAAATAAATGGGACATGATCAAACTACAAAGCTTCTGCACAGCCAAAGAAATAGTCATGAAAGTAAACAGACAACCTACAGAATGGGAGAAAATTGTTGCATCCTATGCATCCGATAAGGGACTGATAACTAGAATATACTTAGAACTCACGAAAATTAGGAAGAAAAAATCAAATAACCCCATTAAAAAGTGGGCAAAGGACTTGAACAGAAATTTTTCTAAAGAAGACAGAAGAATGGCCAACAAACATATGAAGAAATGCTCAACATCTCTAATCATCAGGGAAATGCAAATCAAAACCACAATGAGATATCACTTAACCCCAGTGAGAATGGCCTTTATCAAAAAATCTCCAAACAATAAATGCTGGCGTGGTTGCGGAGAGAGAGGAACACTCCTACACTGCTGGTGGGACTGCAAACTAGTTCAACCTCTGTGGAAAGCAATATGGAGATACCTTAAAGCGATACAAGTGAATCTACCATTTGATCCAGCAATCCCATTGCTGGGCATCTACCCAAATGATCCAGTGACACTCTACAAAAAAGACACCTGCACTCGAATGTTTATAGCAGCACAATTCATAATTGCAAGGCTGTAGAAACAGCCCAAGTGCCCATCAATCCAAGAATGGATTAATCAAATGTGGTATATGTATACCATGGAGTACTATTCAGCTCTAAGAAACAATGGTGATATAGCACACCTTATATTTTCCTGGTTAGAGCTGGAACCCATACTACTAAGTGAAGTATCCCAAGAATGGAAAAACAAGCACCAGATATATTCTCCAGCAAACTGGTATTAACTGAGTAGCACCTAAGTGGACACATAGGTGCTACAGTAATAGGGTATTGGGCAGGTGGGAGGGGGGAGGGGGGCGGGTATATACATACATAGTGAGTGAGATGTGCACCATCTGGGGGATGGTCATGATGGAGACTCAGACTTTTGGGGGGAGGGGGGGAAATGGGCATTTATTGAAACCTTAAAATCTGTACCCCCATAATATACCAAAATAAAAAAAATAATTAAAAAAAACAAAAACAAAAAAAAAAAGAGGTAGCATGAGGTAATGAGAAAAGAATTGGAGTTTGGGTCTGTTAGGTAGCCCTCAAATCCTATGGCTGTTAAATGTCAGTTTTAGGAAACCTACTCTCTTGTATGATATAAAGAAATACAATTCAATTATTTGTTCAATAAATGCTATTAATATAAGCCAAGTACAGGGCTGGCACATAAAACTCAATCTATGATAGGACAAACTTTGTTATGTCTCATTTTTTCCTTATACTTTACTGAACACGTCTTATAAATGAATCACCTTCTCAAAAATGCTATCTACTCACTCTTGCCCAGAATAGTGAAAGAAATCGGTTCTTACTTTTTGCTAAAGGACAGATGAGTCCATGGGCAGGATTTACTGGCTCAAAAGATGAATCTTTTAGTCCAGCTGCTCCCGAAAGTATTTTGCTCCACCCTCTTCATAATCCCCTTGAAGTAACTTAAGGTCATAGACTCATGAAATCACATTGTTTCTGTGTATTCTGTTATCCTCATCATTAAGACATTTTATTAAAAAAAAAAAAGACATTTTATTGTTAAAAATACCTACATTCACACTGCCATTGATCTCCACGTAGCAAACATTTGTGATTCTCTTTCCCTTGAGTGTCCAAAGGGGCATTTCTCCACATGGCTGCATTTTTTTCTGGTCTGGATCCTTCTCTGTCCTAGTAGCAGCATTTAGTTAATAGCAGGTCACTGCAGGCTCTACAGACCACCCACTCAGGAGAGGGGTGAGATTCTAGTAGCATGAATTCATTAACAATGTCTGGCAAGAGTCAAGGCTGTTTGAAAGCCCTCAGTGGAGAGGCTCCAAGTTGGTGGGCCAGAGACACCACAGCCAGAGCGTCTCAGTAAGAAGGAGAAGTTTTAGATGAAAGCGAAAAAACGACCAAACATAGATCATATGAGATGAAGGAAGTGTGCCAGGACCTTCAGGAGACTCCACAGGAAGAAGTTATGGAGCGGAACTGGAAGGAGAAAGGTATCTATAGGCAGAGATCAACCACGGAGAGGCTTGGAGACCAGTAAGAAGGATAGGTGGAGCAGTTTGTTTCTTCTTCACTCGCATTCCTGACAGTCGGTGGGTTCCCAACCTTCTATCCACATGAGCCCAGAGACAGCTGCTGCCAGTGAGCTGGGAGCTTCTTGTGGACAGGGCACCAGGCTCCCAGCACCCTGGGGCACTTCCTGCCCCATAGACCTGAGCCCAGACAGCAGGTGCCATATTGCTTCTCTACCCACTATGCATCTCTGTCCTCCCCAGGGGGCTTCAATTCCTCAGGTTTCATCTTACTCATTCCCACAAGGACATTTCCCAACTCCGGCCCAGACTGCAAGAGCCACCGGGATCCAGTGGGTCCCAGCTGATCTGCATGAGTCCAGAGCCTGGTCATTCTGGGTGGATGGCCTCCGGGAGAGAGGGATGGACACAGCCAGAGCGCTGGCTTTCCTCCACCCATTACTCTTTTTCTCCCCTTCGCCTCCCCCACTGTGGCTGCTGAAAGAGACAATTGAACCACCACATGGAGGCTCCCATAGGGAAGGGGCTCAGACCTTTCCTCTTGGGGTCCTGCAGCAGACTGAGGGGTGCTCAGACTGTGACCTCCCTGCCTTCAGCCCCTCCCCAGGGCTGCTTTCCCAGCAACTCAAGCAGAGCTGAGCACACCCTGAGGTAGAAGGACATCAAACCTGCTTGAGCTCCTCATCTAGGCAGGGGATCCCACACGGGGACAACACCTGGCCATGTCTGGAGATATTTTTGGTTGTCGCCACCAGGCAGGTGCTACTGGCACTGAGTGGTTAGAGGTCAGGATGCTGCTGAACGTCCTACAGTGCACAGAACAGTCCCTACCACAGAGAATGATCAGGCCCCAAATGTCTGCAGAGCTGAGACTGAGAAACAGCAGTGGGTGGAGCTAGGATTCAGGCTCCCCACCACCCCAGGTCACCGGTCACCTCCTAGCCCTGACTTCTAATGATATCCTGGGAGCCTGCGGTACAGGACATAGGGACTCAACAAGGAAATGCATCTGACCAAAGGGCACTCTCCACACAGCAGCCCCTGGTCCACCCTGACCCACCAGGTTTTCAGAATGAAGAATGCACTTTGATTCTCATACTTAACAGTGAAGATGGTAGATTAGTAAAAATCACTTAATAGGAGGGAAAAACAATAGTCCCCCCAAAAAACTGGGAATGTTGCTTTCCAATGCAGCATTGAAGAACTAACTGAAATGAACCAGTGAAAACTGCTTGTTCAGACTGATTATCTTCCTGTTTGGACAGGTATTATAAAAGAAATGTCCTGTCCTCATGGGAAGTGGCTTTGAGCTCTCTCCAGGGACAGTTGCAGTTACGTGCACATTAGAGGGTCCCTCTGAGAGGGCCTTGTCCTGGGGTGCCTGGGCCCAGCCTGCTGACCCAGCAATTCTGACAAGTGACACAGGGCCCACTGAACACAGAAAGGCAGGAAGCGTGAGCTTGGAGGTGGAAAGAATGAGAAGGAGCCAGTGCACCTCTCCCCAGCTGGTTAAGCTCCATTTAGGGAGCACCAAACCCAGCAGCATCCTGTCGTCTCACCGCAGGGAATGTGCTCCCCAAGATTACAGAGCAGAGCTTCTTACTGCAAAAAGCTTAAACACAGCAATGATACAATTGTGGTTGTCTTGTATACCACTGTGAATTTACTATACAGTTTTACAGCACTGAAATTCCTAAAGCTCTGAAAAAACTCAGTTATGTAAATGACATGCGTAGGCCCCACGGTGTGTGGGCCACACCTGTACAGCAGCACTCAGCTGTGCACAGAAAGCCCTCTGCTTGTTTCATTTTCTATACTTTTGATATTCTTTGCAGAACACTAGCCCACTAAGAAAGAAAAAAAAATACAAATTTCATCCAATTGATAAGCTCCATTAGATAAAAAGTACCTTCAGGTAACTCAGGCTTTCTGAGAAGGCTGAATATTTTAAATTTCTTACACTTACTCTGTTCCTCTTTCAGATGGTGGCTGAGTGAATGATGGTGGAGCCCAAATATCCCACACACACACACCAACACACACACACACACACACACACACACACACACACACACACGATTCCTTGCCTTCCAGCTTCTCCCCCTAGTCACTGGAGACCCCAGCTGGCATCTAATGTTCAGGGCTGGGCCTGACGGACTGCCAGGTCTTCTTAGCTGGATCCGGAGATTGACAGCCTGATAATGCCTGACCTTCAATTTCCACTCTATGTACAACCCATCTGGGCCACCCTACCCTTGCTGAGGATGTCACTTTGCCTGCCCCTTCACACATTAATACCATTCCCATTAAGTTTGCTCACCAATACCATTAGCTATCTAGATAGTTCTCTGTAACATCATGGAAACTTCTAGAAACAGAAGGTATTCTGAGGAATCGGGCCTACCTGACCCTACAGTTGCTCACGTTGTTATGGGAAGAACCTTTGTGAGATTCCCTCTTCTCCGGACAGAAATAGGGAAAAGGCCACTCCTCCTTCCCCTATACCCTCATCCTACCTAAAATGTCTCCACATTCAGTGCTGTGGTCTAGAAATTGTCATGCAGACACCTGTCTCACCCTCTGCTCCCTCTACCTGGGACCTCTTCTTTACGTTCCTTCCTGTCCATCATTTACCAGGCAGGAATATTGGTGATACACTCAGTCAGGTAGGGTGCAACTGACCTCTTTGCCCAGAAGGGACCCACCCTCCCCTTATCTGAAGCTTTTGACTTCATGGTTCAGGCTTGAAGGTGCAAGACTGGGAAAAAAATGTCAACAGAAAAGAAGACAAACTCTGTAAAATAATTTAAAGAGGTTTATTCTGAGCCAAATTTGAGGACCATGGCCCAGAGCCACACCCAAGAAGCCTTGAGCAAGTAGACTCACTGTGGCTGGATTACAGTTTGGTTTTATGCATTTCAGGGAGACAGGCATTACAGGTAAAGTCATAAGTCAAAATATGGAAGGCGTACATTAGTTTGGCCCAAAAGGGTGGGACATCTCAAAGTAGGGACTTACAAGTCATAGGTGGGTTTAGGGATTCTTTAGTTGACAATTGGCTGAAAGAGTTAGGCTTTGGATTCCTGTCCTTTTTGGACAGGAATCCAAAAAGTTAGGCTTTTTGGACAGGAATCTTTTGGATTCCTGTCCAAAAGACCAGGAATCAGAGGAAAGAAATTCATGAGTTAAAATAAACACCTTCTATCCTTCATGTAATACTATACCAAAATCAGATTGGGAAGTAAACCACATCATAAAAACCTGTTTATTGAGATTTTATCATTTGTAGGCATGACTCACCAGGCCCCTTTAGAAAGGAAATTTGGGGGCAAAGAAATCAGGGTTTGATCAGGACTGATCAGGGTTCAGTCCTCAGGGGAAAAAAATTATTCTAGAGCAAAACAAGACAAAAATATGTTTCATATTTTCCAAAATATGATTCCTTTACATATATTTTCTCAGAAGCAGAAGTATTTCTTTACCAGCTTTTAGTCCCTAAGTTACCAGTGTACCTTCAGCATTCCATGGAGGCTTCTTCAGTGCCTCATAAAACAAGCAAACAAGAAAACCACCTAACCAGTTTCTCCATGTTTGATGTGGAGCCCAAAGCAAGCCAGCAGTAAGGGACTGGAGGCTGTAGAAAAACCATGTATGAGGAAGTGAACACAGGATTCAATTCAGAGAGTAAATGACTTGCAGAATTTGGGGGAAATAAAAGTATATTTGGGAAATTCAAGACCAGCACTATTAATTAAATAGACTTGGTTTATATGATGCTGAACACACATCGGTAATTACTTTAATGATTGATCTTCAACTTTATATGGTGAGGACACACTCTCCAATTTCAAAAGGTGAGCCCTGCCCTATAAACTTATCACACAAAACCAGTTTTACCTAGCTTCTTTTAAAAATGAATCTCTTAATGCAATTGCCTAATTGACTAAACCTTCAGTATGACTCAATCTCATTTGAATTTCTTTAGGAATTCATCCAAATACTGATGTAATTTTTGGCACAGTCATTTTCAAGGTCACAGCGTATGAGCAAAAGGACTAACTTTCTCATTACTTGTCATTTCCAGGTAGCATACATCCTTTTGCATATTGATTAAATCTCAGGGAAAAGGTGGAGATCATTTCTACAGCCTTATTATTGGTCTCAAATAGATGCCCGGTAAAGAAATTTACATAATGACTATTACAGGCATTATCTTAAAAAGACATTTTAAACAAGATCATTTTTATTCAATTAAATAGATAAAAGATCCATTACATATTGTTTTTAGCAGGTTCTTTTCGATGCTTACATATTAGTTTCATTGTCTTCCATGTATGATTCAAATCTACAATCAAAAAGAATAACGCTCTGCTTTGGTACCACTGTAGTTTTAAACAGGAAAAAATAAAAAATTGTGGAGAAGTGATAAGATGTGATTTAAAATATATGTATGAAGAAATTCTGTGAAAAACAAACATAAATAGTGGGGGTAATTTTCTCAGGATATAGGTCTACTTATGTTCCTTAGTTAAATTTTCCTGACACTTGATGTAATTGTTAACTAGGTTGTAAAATCTTATGGAGAAAACCACAGCTTTTTAGGAACTGGAACCTCTTCAGTCATTTTCTTGATATTTCAAAATCTACTTTTCTATAACAAAGAAACACTAGGCATGAATATTTCTTCATAAACTCCTGTAACTCTTTGTGGGTATGTGTATTAATACTTATCATGAACAAACCCCTGCATACTCCTATTCATCACATATACACACACACACATACCCCAAATCATGAACTAGGACAAGGATTATATTTTAATCTTTTTTTCCAATTCTTATTCTACATTTTGTAAGCAATAACTGCTTAGTAAATGTTTATTGAGTTGAACTGAGGTTTGCTTTAATAATTTAAAATTTTAGCTCATATTTTCTGTAGAGAGAATCATTGAACTAATAGATGGTGAACTTGACACAAACAAAAGCTTCAAAAAAAGAGAAAAGAATTTCTAATAAGATATTTTAAGGATTCCAAAATTTTATGGTACATTGGCATGGTGTGCAGGCTAAACTTTACTTGTAATCACTTTTGTTATTATACCTAGATTCAGCAGAAATTTTGCTGATAAGACAATATGGTAAATTTCCAGAGTTTTAGATTGCCTATTTAAAACCTAGAGCTGTGTTGACAAAAGGTATGTCAGAGAGACTGATTGCATGGGCTTCTGATTAAATTAGTATTGGATAAGCTTTATTGCCTTCCTTTTTCGTATCTTACCACTGAAGGGAAGGTTGATTTAATTGTGTTATTGAGTTTCAGAAAGTATGGCTGCCCTTCCAGACTCTACCCACTCTTCCCTCTAGGACAATTTCTTTTAATTAAAGAGATAAGTGCCTGCCTTTTTTTTCCTTTTTTTCTTTTTGTATCAAGAGTAACTCAAAATTAAAGACTTAGAAAAGGAATGCACACATGTGATAAATGGATATAAGCTTTGATGAAGCAGAGTAACTAGAAGAGGAAAAAAAAGGAAGACAGAAAAAGAGAAAGGGATAAAAGGAGGAAAAGATGGCAAAGAAGTAGAAGAAACTACAATGAAAATATAAAAAGAGATAGAACAAGTCACTTTTTGTGAATTTAAAGGCATTACCTACACGGGGCCAAGACTGTCTGTAACAGAGTAGTCACCCCTCCTCCCATAGATATGGTAGGGAAATATTGAAAGTGGGGAATATATAACAGAGAGAATGGCCTGAAAAAATGGCAAAAATATTTTTCATCTCTTTAACACATCCTGCACTTCTTTTTGAGAACTAAAACCTGCATCCCTGCCTCAGGTCAGTGGTTGGGAGGAGCAGAGTAAGTCTTTTGTTATTTGCTTAGATAGCTAAGCCCAGAGCTGGTAAAGGGAGGTCCTGGGTAAAGGTCACAAAAGGGATGGGACAATCAGAATATCAATTGTAGTTGAATAGTAATTATCTGAAGCTAAGAACCCATCCTTTAAAAGCTCTATAATTCTGATTATTATTAGGACCATGCATTTTTCAGACAGAAGTATCCATTCTTGTTCTTTGCTGGCAAAGTAATAAATTTCTCTTTCCTTCTCCTCAAACCACTTGTCCTTGTTCTTCTGATTCAGCCTCGTGGACAAGTGCCAAGCTTTCGGTACCATGTATGTTTCTGACTTGATCATGCCAAAGCGCTTGTTGTCACGCTGCTTTGCTCTCTGTCGTTCTCATAGAAGGTTATCAGTACTTCTTGAAATTGACCACACATGTTTGTCACCTGGGGATCTTGTTAAAATGCAGATTCTGATCCAGTGTCCAGAGCGGGGCCTGCAGGTCTGAATTTCTCACAAACTCCCAGGTGATGCTGGTATCGGGGGACCACACTTTGAGTCCTAAGGCATTAAAGCACGCTAATCAAGGAACTGGTTTTCATGTCTTAAGATACAGAATGGAGTTTCTCGACCTTGGCACTACTGACATTTTGGACTGGATCATTCTTCATTATGGCTTCTGCCCTGTGCATCGTAGGATGTTTAGCAGCATCCCTGTCCTCTACTCACTAGATGCCAGTAGCAAACCTCCCCCAATTGTGACAAAAATGTCTCCAAATACTGCTAAATTCTTCCTGGGAGACAAAAATCACCCTGCTGGGAATCACTGAAATAGAAGACCGATGGGGATATTTTAGGGGAAAAGGCTGCTAGATAAAATGCATACATCTTTGTAACGGCAGCCCTGAGCCTCACAGCTTGTGACATAGCTCTGTGCCAGCCCTGAACCTTACCCAACCTTGGCCTTCCCTTAGAAATAATGGTGAGGAAAACAGCGGTGGAAGGAAGCCCTCCTGCCAACACCTCAGATGAAAGCATTATAGCTCGGCTGACTACAGCCTGGCCTCCCTCCAGGAAAGCCTGTTATCCAGAACCACCTCCTCCATTTGCTGCAGAGCTGGCAAGATCTGAGAATATCCCTAGCATCTAGAAAGAATAGAATTCTTTATATCTATTCTTAGCCTTGGATACATGTTAAAATAGTAGAAATTTTTACTATTTTCAGCAATGTTCAATCAGACACACACACAAAAAAAAATGTAGCTTTAATATCACCTGTATGGTGTATCTCAGAGATTCATTCCTCCTTTGTTCTTAAGGAAGCAAATATCAAATATTTTTTAGAATATTTCAAAAATATAAGAGAAGGTAGCACCCTCAGGGCTAATTTTATCTTCTTCCTCCTGTCAAAAAGACCAGTAAGGATACAACTTCTTTAGGCATCAAATTCCAGTCTCTAAAGGACAGAGAACAGTTCTGATGTCTGAGTCGAAGCCCCTTCAGAGCTTTCTCCTCAATCTTCATCTTCTACGCGGTGACTCCTTACTTTGAAGACTTCTTCTGACCTGCTCCTCTGAGTTCAAAGGACTTGGGATCCAAAACAGGAACAGGTGCCTTCAGCCCAGGCTTGGAGTGAGGCAGTGGGGCCCACTTTGGTTTAATCATCAGGCATGATCAGCTCAAGGGGAAGCCCATTGTTTGACTTCACCTCTCTGGGCCTATAAGATTGATCAGTGGTCTTCAGAGTTTTATTTTTAAAAAGTGATTTTTTTTCAAACCAAATTCTCCAGACTCTGTAATAAAATGTAAAAGTGAAAAAAAATGGGCCTGTAAAAATACCTCTTTCATCTTTTCAATGCTGTCATTTTCTTTTTCTCTTCCACTTAACTCCCAATTACTCAAATTCTGTTTCAAAATATTTCTTTATATATTGTATTGCTCAATTTTACTGAATAAATGTAAATGACTGTATAATGGGCTCTGTTAAATTATATATACAGCGTGGAATGCAGAAGAGTAAGACTATGTCTCTACTCCCAAAGAAATTAACTATCAATTTAGTTAAGGCGACGATGATACGATGATACAAGTAAAACAACTAGCGAATAATACAAACAGTTCTAAGATGCCCTGACTGTTACTGAAAGCTCGGCATTTGTCCTCAAGACCATATCAGAAGAACGAGAACAAGTGCTTTAAGGAGAAGGAAAGAGAAGTTTATTACTTTGCTGGCAAAGGAGGAGAATGGATACTTCTGTCAGAAAAATGCCATGGTCCTAATAATAAACAGAAATACAGAGCTTTTAAAGGGTGGGTTCTCAGCTTCAGGCAATTTCTGTGCAACTACAGTTGATGATTCTAACCGTTCCCTCCCTGCTGAAGACAGTCCCGTGACCTCCACCCAGGACCTCCTTCTGCCAGGTCCAGGCTGAGCCATCTCCTGTAGCACCAAGAACAAAATACTTAATCTGCTCCTTCCAACCACTGGCCTGAGGCAGGGATGCAGGTTTTAGTTCTCAAAAAGGAGTGAAGGTGGCCAGGCGTGGTGGCTCATGTCTGTAATTCTAACACTCTGGGAGGCCTAGGTGGGGGAGGATTGCTTGAGATGAGGAGTTCAAGACCAGCCTGAGCAAGAGTGAGACCCCGTCTCTACTAAAAAGAGAGAAAAAATTAGCCAGTGAACTAAAAATAGAAACAAAAACCTAGCCAGGCATGATGGCTCTTGCCTGTAGTCCCAGCTACTTAGGAGCCTGAGGCAATAGGATCACTTGAGCCCATGACCTTGAGGTTGCTATGAACTAGGCTGACTCCACGGCACTCATTCTAGCCTGGGCGACAAAGTGAGATTCTATCTTAAAAACGGTGGGGGGCGGGGGGAGTGAAGGATATTTTAAAGAGGCAGAAAATATTTTTGCTGTTTTTCCAGGCCATTCCCTCTGTTACATATCCCCCCCCCCCCCCCCCCCCCGCTCTCAATATTTCCCTTCCATATCTATGGTGGGAGGGGTGACTACTCTATTATGGGACTTTTGAACTATGCCCACCACATTGAAGGCTCCCAACTAATATTTGTGGAATGAATGAATGAACTGCTGTCTACAGTTTCTACATGCCATCAAAATTGACCCCATGAGGGGTTAAAATGGTCAGAGAAGTCTTCATGGTAAGAATTGCATAACTCTCAGCACATAACAACTCCATCCAAACCTCTGCACTAAGAGAGATCCAAACTCTAGTCTGGTGTCTAACAGCACAAGATCATGTCCCTGGGATGGCTCTAGCCCTACATTGAAACACCCGGCCTGAGGCTGGGTGCGGTGGCTCACACCTGTAATCCTAGCACTCTGGAAGGCCAAGGCGGGCAAATCGTTTGAGCTCAGAGTTCAAGACCAGCCTGAGCACGAGTGAGACCGTGTCTTCACCAAAAATAGAAAAAATTAGCTGGGCATGGTGGCACATGCCTGTAGTCCCAACTACTTGGGGAAGGTTGCTATGAGCTAGGCTGATGCCAAGGCACTCTAGACTCTGCCTCATAAATAAATAAATAAATAAATAGACAAACACTTGCCTGAGATAGCTCAGTGCTGCCAGGAGAATTTTGTTTGTTCTGAAGATAGGCCTCTAATCACCTTTTCTTAGTGCATTTACTTAAGAAGGACTTACTTTATTGTGAATCCCTCTTCTGTCCCTTTGAGATGTATATGTATCTCCTGCAACTCAGGATTGTCTTTCAAGGACCTGAAAGCCATTTTTTGAAATGTAACCATCAGAATAGAATCCTGGCTTTGGTCACTGCCAGCTAGCAGACACAGCTGGCCTAGTCACATGATGCTGAGCAACCCTTTGCAACTTTCACCTGAGCCCCTGTGCTCCTCTTTCCCACTCCCCTTGTGTTTCATGTGGTGATGGCATCGTGGGTGTCTGCATACGTGCAGATTCGTCAAGCCTTGTATCTTAATGTGTGCAATTTTTATATATCAATTAAACCTCAGTAAAGCTAAAAAATAGAATTAATAAAACAGTGTAAATATTATATGTTACAAGTTTTTACAGGTAATTTTACAACATAAACAATAAAATCTTATTGGAAAAATAAAAACTTAAACACCTAGCCACCTCTGCACAAATTCCAATGGAGCTTAGCTCTTTCCCCAACTGTCAGTAGATACTGAATAAAATCTGTTTTCATCACTTTATTTAATCTCTGCCTGTATTTATTTTTGATAAAGATACAGTTGAGACCCTGGGACAAAGGTCAGAATTTCCTTGCCATCAGTCCCTTACTTATGCCATCTTCCAGTCTGTTTCTTGGGCACTTTCATTGCACACCATGTGCTCCCATTCCCCTGTTGAATCTTTCTCCAATCCTAGCTATTGCTAAGGTAAACTAGTTTCACAACCCTGGAAAGGTTCTGATATCTAAGGTAGCCCCTGTTGCATTTAATTCCCCAAAGGACTCAGAATCTGTGGCCCAAAGCAGCAGGCCCTGCCAGAAAATTGCTACAGACTGAAACTCCTGCTCCTTCCAGAAGCTGTGGTGAGGGAAAGACCTTCCCAGGAGGGCAGAGATGAAACCACTGCTCATGGTGCCTTCTTCTTCCTCTGTTTATCCTGCATCCAGAGGATCAACGATGTAAGAACTTGAGAGGACCTCAGAGTTCCTTTGGTACCATCTCCTCATGTAATAATTGAGGAGTTAAGAACCAGAGTTTACTGTTGCTACAACTACTCTACTACTACTTTTGCATTCACACTCTGCACCAGAAATGGTTTCAAATGCTTCACAAATGGCATTAGTCTCCCCATTTTACAGAGGAAGATGCTGAGACTTAAAGAAATTAAGAGTCTTATCCGAGGTTATGCAGCCATTAAGTAGCAGAGCTGTAATTCAAATCCACTTTTTAAAAAACTTAACCAAATTTCCAAACATCTCACAAATACAAAACTTAAAATAAGCCACTGTTGTATTCTCCGTTAAGTAAAATATTGAGAACACCACCCTATTTTGTGAGACACATTTTCTTTAATAACCAAAATGGTCAGTCATGAGGATATGGGTAAAGTGGCTATGAGTGTAGTTAGAAATGAGTACAGAAAAGTTTTTTGTAAACTTACCCATAATTACATTTTTCTTCAATTTGGCTAAATTTCAGTGACAGTTGATTTAATATATAAAAATATAAGATAACATGTCATCTTGAGAAAGTCTAACACCATAAATCCTATTTTATTTGTCTCATTTTAATGAAAGACTAATTCGGTAAAGAATTTTGCAAATATCAAAAGTTCCATAAGGGGGCAACATGGGGCTGTCACATATGTGAGATAGCCTTTCAAAAAACCATGATTCCTATCTTTAACCTCCAAAATTTCCAGAAACCTAGTTGTTCACTCCAAAAATAAAATTCCAGGAATTGATTTTCAGTATTACTGCCAGGAATTTCAAGCTCTGTGAGACCTCGCCATGACAATCATAGCTAAATAGCAAAATAACTGAGGACTGTGAGAACTGAAGTTCGACCTTGGGCAAATCCCTTGGCCTCTTTGGGCTGCCACATTCACATCTGTAAAACGGGGCTAATCCCACCCACACTACTTACTATGGAGGGTAGTTGCCAATTCCCAGTGTAATGCTATGTCTGCACATGTAATATTGTAAGATTTGATTAAACACAGTTAATTCAAATAAATTATTGTGTTACCTGTTTGGATCCATATCCTGAAGACAATATATGCCTAGAAACAGAGCAGGAGGAGACCGACAGCCTACAGACTGCATCCTCGAGATTCAGATGTACAAATAAATCAAGGCCTCAGTAAAATCTTTACTCAACTGCAGCTTCTTCCTATCAGGATTAGAGGACACATACAGACTTTGCTCAAAACCAGCAGGGCTTGAGTGGGCAAGTTCTTTCAGGGATGAAGAATGTTCCTGTTTTCTCAAGAAACTGGTAGCCTGTGTATACACCTAGTGTAAATAACTACAGGTACATCATAGATTAAAATTATGTATTTAAAAATGTCCCATGATATAATCAACTTTTCAAAGATGATTTTATGAGCGTTTATGAAACTTATGCTGTGCCAAGTAAGTTACCTAATAATTTATCTGCTTTGCACTTTAAAGGTGAAAACTTTAGGTGGTACAAAATCATGGCACTCCCTGACAATCACTACCCGTTGATGTAAATGATTCAACCACAAGTACCTTGCTTTGTACGTCATATCCAAGAACCGCTAACTTTGAATACTGCCATAGAGTTTGTGATTTTATGCAAGTATACTGCTTTACAGTTTAGGATTCTATGTACATTTTCTCTTCACTTGTTTTCTCCAGAACTAACTCTGAAAGCATTTTGAAATTCTGCCATTCAAGGTTCTCTGCCTTCTGTGAAGGCTGTCTCTTTTACCAGTCCCAAAATAAAAAATACTGAAAACCAAATGAATAACACAACATGAAGAGTCCTATCAAATCATCTAGTGACCTGTTATAAGCCATCATCAGGGTCATAAAGAAGATGCAGCAGTGGAAACAGGTATTTAGCCTAAATCATAAAATGAACTTTTTTTAAATTTCAGGATATTATGGGGTTATGAACATTTTAGTTACATATTATGACTCTGCCACACAAAAGCCATGATTTGAGGCATGCCCTCTCCCAAAGGGTAACTCTGGGTGATAAAAATCTGTTTAGCATTTTACATAGATGTTTTACATTCTGGAGACAAGGGTGAGAAACCATCCTATTCTAGAAAATTCATCAGGGGAGGAAAAAATATGTAACCCTTAGTCAGAGTCACAACAGGCCCAACCCTTGAGAAAAAAAAACATAGTATGTTCAACCTGGGTTCATCTATCTGCTGAGTCAATATTTGCACATTCAAAACTTGCGGGTATCAAATGTACATATTTGCTTTGAAAAGAATTTCTGGAGTTGAGAAATAGTCTATTCTTACTTAGTAACAACCCCTTGACATCTCCTGACCTTTATTCTACCATAAATGAAAATTTCTGAGAAAATCTGAATTCTTACAAATTTAAGGATTCTTACTCTTGTGCTGGGAAACCCAACAGGAGAATTCTTATGCATTGGGATCCCACACTTCTCCACAAAGCTTCACTTTTGATTCAATTCTGAGAGCTGATCCTCTGGCAAAATGCAAAATAAAAGGTTCTTAGGAAGCAAAGATTCCATTTGTATTCAAAGGAAATTCCATGGCAATGGGTATTGTGATAGAAAACAGCTATGTTTTAGGAACCAGAAATAAAGACATAGATTACGTATGAATAAATACAAATGCTATTTTGGGAAGAATGAACAGCATGTTTGCAATCCAAGCTGTCCTGAACCCAGGTTGTAGCTCTGGAGTTCGTGGCCCCTTCTACAAGCACTTTGGCGTGGCTGCAGGAAGGAGTAGCATTATCCACAGGCTTCTTCTCTAAACACACACACACACACACACACATGCACACACACACACACATGCACACACACACACACAGGAAAACAATGGCCAAATTTCCTCAGACACTGAGAAATATTAACTTAATGCAAAATTATAAGACGAGGCTGCATACAGATGAGGCCTTAGCCTCGTGCAATCCCTGCCAAGTCAATCTTTGCCCTAATAAGGCACCTCTCTTAGTCCATTTGTGCCACTATAACAAAATACCAGAGATCGAATAACATACAAAGAAAAGAAATTTGTTGTATCACAGTTCTGGAGGCTGGGAAGTCCCAGATCAAGGCACCGGTAGACTTGGTGTCTGATGAGGGCCCATTCCTCATAAATGGTGCTGTTTAGATGTCCTCAGATGGTGGAAAAAGTGGAAGGGCAAAAAGGGGATGAACATTATGTCTTAATGTGGCAGAAGAGCAGGCTTCAGCCTTTTATAGACACTAACCCTTTGGAGGGCGAAGCCCTCATGATTAATCACTTTCCAAAATGCCCCACCTCTTAATACCACCCCCAAAAGGATTAAGCTTCAACACATGAATTTTGGGGGACATTCAGACCATAGCAACATCCTTGTCCCCAGTCCAAGAAAGCTTGTCATCAGCTTGGTTTGTGCCTCCCAGTTCTCAACCTAGTGACCTATGTGCTAGTTTTCACTGGTTTCCATTCACCTGAGCCATCCCCCTCACGTTGGTTTGGACCCTGGTCAATGTTTCTTTCTGCAAGCCTGCTATTTCACCAACCCAGAAAACATCAGGATTGCCCATGGTGAAACTTCCTGGTGAATTTCAGAAAGTTTAAACAGATAAAATGTGCCATCAGCACCAGCTGTCTCAATCTGGACCATCACTTTCAGTCCCTTGCTCCTTCTTTCACATCCCCTTACCCATGCTGCAGCATGAGGGACAGCCTTCTACATCCAAGTCCTGCATACCGCATCTCTCCTCCACAGGATCTCATGAAGGAGCTGAAATTGTCATCTCTGGTGGGCATCTCCACAGGGAGATTTGCCATGTTGGGGAAAAAAATTTAAGGATGTACAAGATACATTGCCCACCCTAGAGCTGATGACTATCAAGTGGGGAAGATAACCTCACAATTTAACAAATCTTTCTCATACCATTTCCTCAGGTATGAGGAAATGTTGTAAAATAACTAGATTTTCAAGAATGTCAGTGGCTTTGTAGATAAGCCCAGAATGGTAGGTTAGGTGAGAACAAGAAGATTTTCAATGCCAAGGTTTTAATCCACTCATAGATGAAAGAGGTTCATCTTAGGTGAAAGAAGTTCAACATAGGTAAAATAAGTTTACCTGGATTCAATGGGCCACAGAACATCAACAAAGGTTTTTATGCAAGGGATAGCACAAATGATGAGTGATTTAACAATACTGTCCTATAGACAGCCTGCCAGAATATTTGGAGAGGGAAGTATCTAAAAGCAGAAAGCTGTGTCAAAGAACAAAATTTCCACAAATGGAGTTTAAAGATTTAATTGGTTTTTATTAGTAATTCATGACTTGGGTAGCATCCCATCTGCAAAATAGGTGCTCCGATGAACTGAGCAGAGGAAATGGGTTTTATAGGCAGAAAAGATGAAGAAAGTAGAAACAAGGAACAAAAATGGGATTGGTCATTTCAAAGTTACTTTCCTTTATATGGTTAAAGCAAAAGGAACATCTCTATCATGTCATCTCAGGTTAACAGGGCTCCCCTGGACTGGTTGCTGTGAATCTCCTGTTTTTTTTAGAAATTTAGCCTGTTTCTAAGTTTGATTATGTGGCACCTAGCACAGTGACTTCATTCTGGTTTGGTCAGGTCTCTTGAGGCCTAGTGTAGGAGCTTAGTCTAAAACAATGACCACCTATAAATTCTATTTAACAGATGGAAGGCTAGTATAATTCTCCAGAAAGAAAACCACCAGAGCTTGAAGGAGAGAAGAGCAGAGGGAATTCAGAAATATGAAATACCTAGAATACCTGGAATATGAAATACATGAAGAAGCCATAGGACTAGGACACAGAACGGATAAATGCAGAAAAAGTGAAGCTTCAAATCTTGGTTCCAGGTTCAGCAGTGGTACTATGAGCAGAAATTCTCTGTGATTTAATGTAAATCTGTTCCAAAAGAACTGAGAACAAATGGTTCTCTCAAACTGCAATAATAGTGGCCTAAAATGTGAATCCTACTTTGCCCAGTTGTTTATTAAACAAACATTTATTTAGTACTTCCAATGTGCTAGGCATTAGGAAGTCAGAAATAATTAGATGAGGTCCAGATTCTCTAGGAGTTCACCAACTAGTTCCTTTACTTCCAGGTAATTATTTTGGTTTCCTCATCTCTAAAATATAAAACTGTTACTCCATTTTTGTTGATGATTTTCCCCATAACCAATTATTAAGCAACTGTCTTAGTGTTCTGTTGCTTATAACAGAATATCTGAAACTGGGTACTTTATAAAGAAAAGAATTTATTCCTTACAGTTATGGAAGCTGAGAAGTCCAAGGTCGAGGGGCAGCATCTGATGAGGGACTTCTTGCTGGTGGAGATTGTGCAGAGTCCTGAGGCAGTGCAGCGTGTCACATGGTGAAAGGGCTGCGTGTGCTGCTCAGGTCTCTCTTCTTCTTATAAAGCCACCAGTCCCACTTCCACGATAACCCATTAATCCACTAATGTATTAATCCATTACTCTATGAGTGGATCAATCTGTTCTTAAGGGCAGAGCCCTCATGACCCAATCATCTCTTAAAAGCCCCACCTATCAATACTGCCACATTGGGGATTATGTTTTAACATGAGCTTTAGAGGGTGCAAACAATTCAAACCATAGCAGCAACTATGGTTTATACTATTATACAATTGTATGCTCTTTTTGAGCTATCACTAGCCACTGCTGAGGAGGGACTAATTTGTTATGCTTCCCTTTCCAGCTGTATTGCCAAGGAGAACACAGAGCTTAAAGAACATCATTTCAAATGGTAGAATTTCAGACATCACAGAGGACCAGAGGCAATGGTCCTTCATAGATCTGCTAAGACTATAATTCTCAGATAGAATTGTGTGCACCACCAGGAGTAAGAGGCAGTATGCTACAATGTACTCAGAGTCACGGGTAATGGGGCATGTTATTCTGGAACATCCATTTTACTTGAAGAATTGGGGCAATTTATTAATTTGAAAATGTACCAATACATTATACAGTAAAATATAAATAAATATAAATATTGCACTAATTTTTCAAGTTAAACAGGAGACTAAAAATAAATTTATTGCCGGGGAGTCTGGAGGCATGTGAAAGAGATTTGGGGAGAGAGGAGAAAGTAGATATATCTCACTCCATGCTAGGGAATGCTGATGACCCATCCAGCCAACCTAGTGCCACGTATGCCTTAGGATGAAAAGAACAAGGCAAGACCACTCAATTAGATCCAAAACTCAGACTTCCTGGGCATCAGTGAATTTCCATAATTCCTTTTCATTTTCCTTACATTTACTTTCAGTGGAATTTATATGTGCTTTATAATTCTGAGCCCACTGGCACTCTGAAATCAAAGAAAGAGCCATGACTAGAATGAGTGCACAGTAGCTGACACTAGTATGCATGAGGTTAAAAAAATTGTGAAGATGGATGTCATCATATGCAGAACATTGCCAACCCCCCACTACTATCCATGAATCATGAATTCGTCGCAACCAAAGTGTCATTAGCTTTTGGTCTTCCCCCACCTTGCAAGGCCTTTTAAGAACTCAATAGCCCAAATTATTTGCCCTTCTGGGATGACAATATAAATTCGGACACAAAGTGAGCCATCTCCATAGTAACTACAGATAAATCTAGACATAAGAGTAGCTTTGGATCTTTCAAACTGAAATGGGAAAACCTGGCTCAAACTGATGACTTTTTGATAATAAAGATGATGGATTCAATGTATTACACATAAAATTATTCAAATCAATAGTCATTTCACTTTTCTCTAATCTGAGATTTAACTTAGGAGTTTACATAATCTTCCTGAAAGCTCATCATGTTGTCAAAGATTATTTCAGATAAAAACTTCAGAATGATTTACAATGACCCACAGGGTAGGGGCCAAGACATTTTTCAAGTACTGTTGACATTTTCTTATCATTATACTGTGAGCCTCTACTCCCCCCATTCTCACTCCAATTTCTCACATTCCATATTTATAAATTGACTTGTTTAACCTTGAATGGAAAAAAGTCTTTCTGATCTAAAGATATTTTATTCTCAAAATATTTTATCATAGAAACTGATTATAATAAAAACTTATACATCCACATGAAATCTTCTGCCAGGTGGGTGGTGATGACCCTGAGTGTGATACTTGAAGAGAATAACTTTGTGATTCTTCAAAGAACTTAGAATATGAACAAAAAGTTCCATATTTTGGTTCATAAAAATGAATTTTAAGAATTCATCCTATAAATCAATAAGAGCCAAGGAAAGAATCTAGAATTTTTATTTTCAAGATAAATGAGAAATAAAGAAAACATCCATAAATCATACTAATTGTTAACATACCTTGTCCTTTCTCTCCCCTCCATTTTGACACCTCTTTTAAAATTTGAAACCTGCAAATAAAATAAAATATTATAATTATAGTCTTGAGGCAGACTGGAAGAAATAATCTGGTGAAACACTGCTATTATAAATTATAGAAGGGGCACTTTCCATTAAACAATTGATCTTCTGACTAAATTTCTTATGCTACTTAGTCCCTTCCTTTGTGCTATTCTTCAAGTTACTATAATTTAGTTCTTACCTCCTATAACTTCAATAACTCTGGAACTCCAATTTCAGAATGGATGCTAGGGACAGACATTTCAGCCTCACCATAGGAAAGCGGCTGCATACCTAAGCGCTAAGTTAGACCCTGTACAAAACAAAGGATTTCTTAATTGTCAATATGAATGTGAGCTTGCTTCTCATAATTTCTTTGCAATAAGAAATAATCTTATCCAGTACATATCTTGCATCTAGATCACCAAAGAATTGTCAGGTTTGGCCACAATAGTAGGAAAGGCATCAAAGCTAGGAACACACAGGAAAAGACATTTTTCACATGAGATTGGGCAGGAAATGAAGAATTATCAGGAGATTGCTTCTAATAAATTACATTTTTGTGGGCCAGCTTTCATCCAGAAGGGATGAGTTAGGCAGTGTAAGATGTGATGATAAGGAAAGATTGAGAAATGGAGGGAACCTGAAATTTCCACATCTTATTCCGCTACCTTGGCAACTGCTATCTTCAAAGGCTTGAGGGAGCTAGCCCAGATGCCTTACTTGGTTGACTGACTGGTGCATCCTCTTTTATTCTCATGCTCCACTTCCATTCCCTTTCCCTGCTCACTGGGCAGTCATTCTAATGTATTCGATGTGTGTCTATTTGTTTGTATATGTTCTTATAGATGGATATTTTTTGTTTTGTGTGCATATATTTTTATTTTAATTTACATAAATTAAATAGTATTTAGTTTTTTATTTCATTCTACTTTGTACTTTTTTCACTAAGCACTAAGATTTTAAGATTCATCCACGTTGCTATCTGTACATCCATCTGTGGCTTCTAATATTCCATGTGTGAATTTGCTGCCAATATTCCACTGTTCAGTGTGGGCACTGCTAGCTGTTGCTCTCTTCCCTCGCTCCTTTCAGTCATCCCAGAGCACCGCCTACTTTAGGAATGTGTTCAGATGGAGGACTGAGGCCTACTCTGTACTGAGCAGACTGGTTTCCCCACATAACCGTGCTCACTTCCACCCCTCTATCCGAAGGCCTAATCTGGACAGGTGTTTAAACTGCCTGGAGCTACTGAGTTGGAAAAACAAGATGTGGGGAAAGGCAACCTGCCCCCTCAGCTCCCTGGGGAGCTTGACCGAGTTAGTCCCAACACAGGTTCAGGAGGATCCAGTCTTAGCCAGGAGACTGGAGTCCCAGGAGTCCCAGGCTCAGTCCCTGACATCACCCTGCCCCGTCCCAGCAGAAAGTGGCACTCATGAGTGGCATTACTTCTTCCCCAGGAAAATTCGACCCCTTCAGCTGCAGAAGAAAAGGGACTGTGGGTGGAAATGTCTATCTGACTGTAGACATACTTCATAACTTGAAAATACTGAGATGTATATTGTATAGCTCTGTTTTCATACTGCTGGATCTGCTCAAACACCAACAATTTCGGAGAAACAGCAAGTCAAGGAAATATGTTAAAGCAAAAGCTCAAATTCCACATCTTTGCAATTGTGAATTGTGCTGCTATAAACATTTGAGTGCAAATGTCTTTTTTATAGATTGTCTTTTTTTCCTTTGGGTAGATGCCCAGTAATGGCATTGCTGGATCAAATGGTAGTTCTTTTAGCTCTTTGACAAGTGCCCATCAAAACATGAGTGGATTAATAAAATGTGGTAGATGTATACCACAGAGTTCTACTCAGCCATAAGAAACAATAGCGATCTAGCACCTCTTGTATTATCCTGGATAGAGCTGGAGCCCATGCTACTAAGTGAAGTATCCCAAAAATGGAAAAACAAGCACCACATGTACTCACCATAAAATTGGTATTAACTTCTCAATACTTAAGTGCACATATAGTAATAACATTCATTGGTGTCAGGAAGATGGGAGTGGGGAGGGGGGGATGGGTATATTCACACCTAATGGGTGCGGTGTGCATCGTCTGGGGGATGGACAGGCTTGAAGCTCTGACTCAGCTGGGGCAAAGGCAATATATATAACCTAAACATTTATACCCCTGTAATATGCTGAAATAAATAGATAAACAAAATTAAAAAACAAGTTATAACAAAGGAAAAAAAGCAAAAGCTCAGTGATATAATGAGCAAAATCCAGAATATGGAAACTCTACAGGATGAATAACAAATAAATGGCAAGAAGGAGGACAAAAGGAGGCTGTAGAAACTATAGGTTAAAAAAGACTTCAGAAATGATTCCACCAGCTACACTGTGCAGCCCTTCCTTGGGTCAGAGTAAGCTCATTATAAAAATCATTCATGAGATAGTTAAGGTGATTTGAATACTGACTGAGGAATTATTGTTAAATTTCTAATGTGGTAATGGCATTGAAGTTATATTTTTTAAAATAATTTTTATCATTTAGAAATATACACTGAAATATTAATGGATGACATGATATGGTCTCTGGGATTTGCTTCAATACAGTCTAATGGTAGGAGAGAGGAGGTGGGGATAGAGATGAAATAAGGTTGGCCAGGAATTGATCCCTGGGGACGCTGGGACATGGGATATGAGGACTCATGAGACTATGCTCCCCGGTTTTACATGAATTTGAAATTTTCTACAGTTAAAAATTTTAAAATAAATATTAACTGGGCACTTAGTATGTCCCAGGAGTGGTCAAGATACACTGTTTCTGTCCTCGTGGAATTTAGAGTTTTTAATAGATCATAGTTTGACACAAATCCTCGAATACTTTCCACGGCCCTTGCTTTCAGGGAGGAGTCCTGGGTCTGGGAGTACTCCCAGCGCAGCTCATCTGCTGCGAGTCAGTGGAGGAGGCCCCACAGCAAGGCCAGCCAAGCACAGGGGCGAGTGCGGCTCCTGCTCCTGCTTTTCTAGTTGTGAAATGTTGGGCGGGTTCACTGAACAGTTCTAGGCTTCAGTTTCCTCTTCTGAAAGCTGACTAAGATACCATTTATCTCATGAATTTGTAGTGAAGATTAAATGAGGCAATACATGTAAAGTGCTTAGCCCAGACATAATAATTGCTCAATGAAAGTTAACTACTGTTGTCATATTAGAATGAGGAGAAGCATCAAGGTTCCAGGAGGACTTCTCTAAGGAAATGACATTTAAACTAAGACATTAAAAAAAAAGAGTAATTAGGTAAGAAGAGGTATAAGGAAGGGGGACATGTTATAAGAAGGCATAACCTTCCCAAGGAGTGGGGAAAAGACCTTTGTCAGAGTCAGTGAGCGGGCAGAGGGCAAAGGGGTGCAGGATGAGAGGGAGGGGCTGTTCACCTCAACTCCAGGCCTCCCAAGGCCACAGCAAAGATTTGAGATGTCACCATATTTCCTCAATTCTAAGACACTGTCCCTCCCCTTCCCATTTTCACATCTCTGAAATCAGGGCACCTGTCACAATCAAAGGTGTGTCATGGCAACATTTTCTTTCCTAGTGGTCAATAAAATAATGAGTGCCTTTCAAAAGATGGAATGCTCAATTCTATAAAATGTGGTATTCTAAGAACAATGGAAAGACAATGACTAATAGTTATAAGGGGGCATAGGAGCAAATTTATGTTCCCAAAAGGTTGTCTTGGTTTTATTGTAAATGACAGATTGCAGAGGCTATGTCTGGTGAGGATGTTATTCGGAAGCAATGTCAGAAGGACATTGGGTTGCTCACAGAATCATTATAAGCCTTGGAGAAGCAGCTTCAAGCCTGAACTTCTAGGAAAAAGATCCAAAACTAAGCCACAGAATTAGTGATGAGGAAACTGCCCCCACTACCAGTGCCACCCCATCAAAGCAACTTTTGTGCCAGGAGCCTTACCTTGCAATAACTGCCATCCTTGGGAACAGGGAGCCTGGGTCACAACCCTGTCCAGCAAAGTGGATTCTACATGGATCCACCCTCCACCATTTGCCCAATTCTGAATCTAGCTGTCCATGAGCCAGTGTAAAGGAAACTGAAGAAAGTCTTCTGCATTCTTCCTTGGGGATGGGGGACACATAGGCTAGTCAGTCCCCAAATGCCAGGAAGTTCAATGGGTGCTGTGCAGCAGGAAACATGGTGGGCAACTGTCAGGCAGCAGGTGTAGAGGAGGAAGCCGAGGCAGGAGGCTTCTGTAGGGACTGAGTGAGATGTGACTGCACCCCCAGCTGCCAAGAGCAGTTGAGGGGCTGACCTTTCACAACCAAAGCAGTGGGGTGGGAAGCATTCAGGCCCTGAGGAATAGAAGGAGAAATAGGCTGAGCAAATACCTATCTCATCAGTTGAGAGAAGACAGGGAACACGCACGTTTTAACCACCTCATTTTAAAATACAAAGACCCCACAAATGTTATGAAACCACAAAGACAAAAAGTGCTTAAAAATCAAGACAGAATCAAAATGGAAAATACATGGTAGCCCCTTGTGTATATGATATTGGGTGAAAAGACATACCAGTAGTCACTGACTTCACTAACCTTATAAATCAGACAAACAACATTATCTTAGCCTCCCTCCCTCGTTTCCTTCCCGCCCTCCTTTCTTTCTTCTGGCTGTGTTTATACACTAGATTAGAAGAAAAATGGTAGTTTGTGCAAATAAATGCAATGTCTATAGATATTTGAGCAACTTAATTTTTTGAGCCCAAAGTTTTTCTCATGTTAAATAGGGATGTTACTTACATCAAAACATTTATATATTAGGACAGTATATGAAGAAAAGCAGCTCTAAATTCAGAATCAGCTTTAATTTAAACCTCATCTTACCAGCTAGGTGACCTTGAGCAAATCATTAAACCTTGCAGAACTTCACTGGAAGTTTTCTCATTTGTCAAACTGTAATAAAACCACTTTGTTTGGTTGTGAAGATCAACACAACTATTTGAAAAATGCCAGGAACATGTTAGGTTCTCAGTACACGGAAGTTACAACAATTGATTACGGATACCATTATTCTTATTATTTCTATAAAGATTTAAGTTCTTTGAGCAAAAACAGAAGACATAATTCTTGATTATAACATTTTCACATTTTACCATTTTATTAATCTTGTTGCATTAATTTTTATGACAAATTCCTTCTTTTAATCACAGATAGCAGTCCTAGAAACAGCAAGCAGTTTAAAGCTCAACCTTAACTGTTGGTCTGTCCATAAAATTGCCTTTACTATTAAATTTTACCTCATTCTTACACTTGCTTCTGAATGAATATTTTCTCTGTGTGTATATATTTGTCCAGAAAAATAAACCTACATCGGTTGGCATTTGCAAAATCTCTCAGCTCTTGAGAATTTAATGACATGAATGTAAGGAAGGGATCTTTTTCATCAACATCACAGATCCTGCCTTCTCTCCTGGACAGATGGAAGAAGCATCCCTGCTCCCATGGGACCCTCCCTCCACCATTCAAGTTCTGCTCCCCTCCTCTCTTTGCCTCCTAAAGGACAACACTCCAGTGATTCTCCCCTCTGTTTCCTGCATCTTCAACTTCTCCCTCATTACTATATTACTTCCTTGAGTATACAAAAGGACTTAATATTATCTATTTAAAAAAATAAAACATAATTCTTCCTTGACCCTATGTCCCCCTTCAGCTCCTGCCCCATTCTTCAGCTGCCGTTTACAGCGAAACTCTACAGGATTGACATCCTCACCTTCCATTCTCTCTCCAACCCACCCTAACCCTCTCTCATGCACACAGTGCCCATGAATCAACTCTTATCAAGGACCTCAGCCACACCACACCTGGTGGCCACGCTTTGTCCTTATCTAGCCTGACCCCGCTCTCCATTTTGACCCAGTTGCCCACACTTACCTTCCCAAATCACCTTTTTCTTCTTAGCACCTGTGATCCCTCATTCCTCGTTGTCCATTTCCAACTCACTTTTCCCCTTCTGTGCCCAGCTGCTAAAATAGAAGTGCAGAACTCAGTCTTCAGCCCTTTCCGCTTGTCCAGCTCCCCACCTCCATCCTAACTCCAGCCCACAATCGGGCTCATCTAGACCATGATTTTAAATGTTATCTATACACTGATGACAGAGATATTTTTATCTCCAGCCCTGATTTCTCCCCTGAGCTCTAGCCTCACAAATGCAATTATTGAACCAACATCCACACTTGGGTGTCAATGTTAACGTGTCCAAAAAGGAACTCCAAAATTTCCCTTAATAATCTCTACCTCTTGTTGATCTAAGTAGTTTTGCAAAAGTCCGTTTAAAAATGTTTAGGTTCTGTAGCTCATTCAACAAACAGTATATTGCAGACACCAAGCTGAGCGACGAAGAGGTATGAGATGGAACCTTCACCATCAAGAAGCTCAATGTAGTATAAAGCCAAAGCTTTGATATCTGCTGTTTACCAGTTGTCTAAACTTGGCAACTTTTTGCCTTCAGTTTCCTCATCTGTAACATAGGGATAATAATAAAAATAATAATTATACTTTCCTCATATTTTTATGAGGATCAAATAACATATATCATATATTTCATATATATTATATATCATATATGCATTTTTATATATAATATATTATATATCATATATGTATTTTATATATATCATATATATTTTATATATAGTGGTGATGATTCCAGCACCTGGTACATAAAAAAAATCAGTAAATGTTAACTTTCAAGCAAGTGTCTAAAATTGTATGCTCTATTGTCACTTGAAATTCAAAGTATCTTTCCTTGTGCCTGGAAGGGGAGACAGACATACAGTATAAATAAATATAGAAATTATGCATACTCTTATAAGTGATATATAAAATAAGTTCTAAAAAAAATGTTCTCCAAGAAACAATCCAACTCAAGCAATTGCCACATAAATGTCAACAGCATATGACATCTTTTTCTGTATCCTGTACTTACTCCTTTTAACTTATTTCATCTTTGTCTATTGTCATTTCTTTCTTCTCAAGTATTCTTCCTTAAGGGGGCACCCCACACTCAGAGGCACATTGATTCTTCCTTCCTCTTTCATACAAAGGATGAGTTACATTAAAAAGCTGAACCATCAGAGAGACGGTGTTGAAATGCCAATTATGAACAACCATAAACGAAACACATCATTTAGTTTCCTGCAAGCACTCTGATTTCCAGACGACTGGAATTTTTTTTTTTTATCTAAGCACACGCAGTGAGTCTTTAGAAGTATGTTCTTTTCTTGGGAAACATTAAAGGCAAATGACATGAAGCAGGGTGTTTTGCAAAGCAGCAAATTCTCCTTGAATCACTTGATATAGGCTTTTTTCAATCTTGGTTGGAAAAGCTCAGTGGAGTTATGAACTCTTTGAAATTTCCTTTAGAAGCTCTTACTAACCAAGCTAATTGTCCTGCCCCAGGTTCTTCTAAGATTCTTCCCAATTTCTGCTATGACCAGGGTTTAATTTATTCTACTGTTAAGTCATTTACATATCAGTGTTCTCTCATAGATTATAAGGTTTACTTGGACAGCACAGTTGTCAAATTATATACTATTCACATAAATACTACTCTTTTTAAAAAACAAAATTTTGCAACTATATAAATTATTAGAAAAACTGATCTTATCAAATTTCACATCAAATTCCAAGGTATGTGACAAAGAGTACTATTCAGGGATTATAGATGGAGAGACTCAAACCAAAAAGCATTACCAAATTTATAACAGAGCAAGAATGGGGTGGTAGAGGCCTCATGGTAACATGTTTTCTCCTTTTGCTTTTCCTACAGACCTAATTTAATCATAAGCCTAATCAGCATCCTGAACAAGAAGTATTCTGAATATGTTTGCATTTGTCTCGAGAAGGAAAAAAGCGTCTTCAATGGAACGTATGTATTGATTTTCCCAATTGCTTTAAAGTGAACAAATCCCACTTTGCCCCGCTTGCTTTATTTTTATGAGAACTTTACTGAAAAAATTAACTTTTTTGTTTTTATTCAGATTCTATATATTTTTTTATTTTTTATCTTTATTTATTTATTTATTGAAACAGAGTCTCACTTTGTTGCCCAGGCTAGAGTGAGTGCCGTGGCATCAGCCTAGCTCACAGCAACCTCAAATTTCTGGGCTTAAGCGATCCTCCTGCCTCAGCCTCCCTAGTAGCTGGGACTACAGGCATGCGCCACCATGCTCGGCTAATTTTTTCTACATTTATAGATGTATTAGTTGGCCAACTAATTTCTTTCTATTTATAGTAGAGATGGGGTCTCGCTCTTGCTCAGGCTGGTTTTGAACTCAAGCAATCCGCCCGCCTCGGCCTCCCAGAGTGCTAGGATTACAGGCGTGAGCCACCGCGCCCGGCCTTCAGATTCTATAAATAATGATTTATTATCTTCAAAAGTAAAAGGGAGGATTTTTTCTTCCATAGAATGGCAATCCCATGGCAAGGTCAACATCATATTGTAATGCTCCATTAAGCCCAACCTTGATAGAGCACAGAAAGGACAGCTTCTGTGTCAGGAAATTCCTCAGCAAGACCTGGGAAGGAAGCATTGTACTCCCTCTTATATGGATGGAGAAATAGAGAGCCTGAGTTGCCCAAGCTCACACAGCTAATATGTGGCAGAGCTGGAATTTAAAAGAGGCTTGTTCTATTCTATGTCCGTCCTACTTCCCCTTTGCCACTATGCAAGAAAAAGCTGCTCTCCTAGAACATCTTCAGATATTCTATAATCTAACCCAATATCTTCCATCCCCTCTGCTTGTTCAACCTTTAGACCAGCCTTAGAAATCCGTCTATTCCACCTGAGAAACTATGGCTTAGCCAAGGTTTACCCCAAGGGAGGGCTGAATTCCTGAATTTTGATGTTCTAGTTCTTTCCCCATCACAGATAAGCCAGGGTCAGATCAAATTCTGATGTCAGGCAGCAGAACTCCTGGTCAGAGCCAAAAGCAAACTGGCTTTAGAAAATGGGAAGTAAGGGAAGCAGAGGATGTGGACCCAGAAAACCAGCTTCTCCTCTCAAGTTCCTCGTTAGCAGCAGCGGGACCTTGAGTTACGTCACTTCTCTGGGCCCCACCATCCTAATCTGGAAAATGCAGGTAGTAGAATCTTCTGACTATCCAACAGCATAATGATCAAGAGAAGTAGTGGAAACAGCCAAGGTGCCTCTCAACAGGAAAATGGATAAATAAACTGTGGTATATCCATACAATGGAATATTACTCTGCAACCACAAATTACTGATACACACAACAACGCAGATGAATCAAAAATATTGTCCTACGGGAAAAAAGGACAGACACAAAAACTGTAGGATTCTATTTATAAGAATCTCTATGGCAAGAAAAGCTAACCAATGGTGATAAAAATCAGGAGAGTGGTTGCATGGAAAGGGAAAGGAATTGTCTAGAAGGGACATAAGGAAACTTTCTGGGGTGATGGAAATATCCTATATTTTGATAGAAGTATATGCATTTGTCAAGACTGAGGGAATATATGATTAAGATCTACACATATCACCATATGTAAATTGTACCTCAATAAAAAGATAATAAACGTTTAAAACTTTTGTCAGTAAAGAGCTCTGTGCAAATGTAAATGCCAGAGTTGCTCACTGGAATACTGTTAGTCCTCTTTACATCAGTGCTTGGTCAGAAAACCTCAAATGAGTGACTTGCAGTGACTCAAAAAAATGCACTTAATTGAAGTTGCTTTCTTTTATTATCCACAGTTCGTGGTTGGATCTGCCTATAAGGATTTCTGAGAAAAGCAAAAAGCATACAAATAAAGTGATACTAAGTTTAGAAATAATGACTCACATTCTAATAGCAAAGTAGCATATGGGCCATTCTGCAGCATATACACACTTCCTCCAAATCAGACTCCTTAGCTTTCCATAAAATGGGAAGTTTCTATTTAAAATTTAGTTCAAGAAAAGCAAGTAGCAATAAAAAGAATAATAGCTATTAAGTATACCAGCCTCATCCAAATGTTCTTGTTTCCACTCGTAACAGCCTTGCAAAGCAGATAGCATTATCTCCATTTCAAAGATAAGAAAATCAAGGCTCAGGAGCAGCTAACTTACCATAAAATGCATACCAAGAATTCAAACCTGTGTATGTCTGATTCCATAGTTTTCTTTATTCTTCCTTGACAGCTTTTCTACACACACACACACACACACACACACACACACACACATATATTATACAATAAATATATGTGTTCCAGTCTCATTCCTTTACTTGGTTATTTTCACAGTTACAGTTATAGTGATGACACAATTGTCATTAATAGTAATATCTAACATTCATTGAGCCCTTATCAAGGATCAGTCACTTAACATGCATTAACTCACTGAATGCTTAAAGCAAGCCAAAAGATAGTCATCGTCAGTAGCCTTATTTTAAAAATGAAGAAACTGTGTAAGAGAAGTAAAGGAACTTTTCTAAGGTCACACACGTAGTATAGTAGAGCCAGGATGTGTGTCCAGGCAGCCTGGATCCAAAGACCACCTGATCATTACAACCATTGCACTGTCTTTTCTCAATGCCAATGAATGGGTGGCTTACCTCTGAGAAACCCAAAATGCAAAGTATTATGCAATAGGACTAAAAGTTTAATTTCAGAAAAGCCTAAAAACATTTCTAAATTTCCTACAAAAGTTCCGCAACCAGAGGCTAGTCCCAGATAGTAAAACAGTGCATGTCTTCTTTTACTTCTAACTAATAAGAGCAGTCAGGACTATCCATATACCAATAGCAGACAACAGAAATTTACGGACCTTTATTAACAAGTACCTTAAAAAGGACAAAAGGTCAGGACATGACTCTATGATGATCTACCATCTCTTAAAAATTTCATTCATCCAGTCACTCCAATGCCTCCAAAAGATGTGTCAGATTCCCAGAATAATGGCTAACTGTGCAACAATGGGAGTATAGGAGGCACACAGAGGAGGGAAGAAAGACTGTGAGTTTCAGAAGAGAACAAACCCAGGTGTTTCTGAAACTTCCCATCCTCTCCTCCCTAGAGAATTACTGATGTAAGGCACATATTCCTATCACAGCAGTCTCGAACTTTAGCATGCATCAAAGTCACCTGAGCAGGAGGATTTCTATCAAGTTACCAGATAAGGCTAGTGCTGCTGGCCTGGGGCTCACATGTTGGGAACCACTGCTCTATAATGTTAATCCCACCAAACCTCTGCTTAAACATTTCCAACCAGGAGGGACACTGAAGTGAAATTAACACTGCCCACTAAACAAAACAGGAAATTACTATTTCATTTACTGACAATGAGGGAATGCTTCCAAGTGTCAAATTTAAAAACACTTTTTAATAGTAAATACTAAAAATGTTTACTTCTGAAATAAAAACAAGAGTAACTAATTTCAGTAAAAAACAAAAAGGTAGACTCTACTAACTACCAGAAAGCCCAGTTCAAAACTGTCTGTGTATAATGTTTATGCCTCGTCAGAAGAAAACCCCTGCAGACCCAAAAGCTAATGTGCAGGATCTGCACAAACATCGACATCCTCAGTGTCAGTTGAGCTCATTTAGCTTAACAAGTCTGTAGCTCCAGTTCACAGTCAGAGCAGAGATCAATAAAAGCTCCATGATGCTTTTCCATTAGTCTCCAGACTTTCTTTGCACAAATGATAAAGGATGAGCCAGGGTCAATAGTGTGTAGACAGAGACAGAACCCACACTCACCTGCTCATTAGAGCTCACGACAGTTACCAAGTCAAGTGGCACTTTTTAAGGGGATTCTGTTTTTCTGGGGTTGTTTTAGAGAGATCTTCTCCCCTTGGTTTGTTACCCACTCACTTACTCCTAGATATGAAAGAAGCCTTTGAAATCTCTTTAACTCCCCACCAGCCTATATTGCAAGTTATACAAAGTTTATGGTTGGATCTGACTGTAGGGTTTTTCCTACAACATTCTTAGGAAATGTAAATATGACAGTCTTCAAGACAGATGAAGACAAAGATCTTCAAGACGTCTCTCTGTCAAAGGAACTTTACTTGGCTCTCTGAACTATTCCCCACATGACACAACTGTTGTTTCAAGTTCTTCAAAACTGTAGGATCTATTAATAAAATAGCCTTGGAAGAGAATCAAGACTGCTTAACTAATCCATTTACCACCACGAAAATAAAAGCTCCATGAAGGGAGGAAAGCAGCCTGTGTTTGTCACCGCTGTATGCCGGAGCCGACACGGCTAGACTAAATGCTCAGTAAATGCCCCTGGATAAATTAACTGACGAATGAGACCACCATGTGTATTTGTAGCTGTAATAGCATTTTTGTAACTTTCCAGAATTGCCCTAAATGACGTGTTCTATTGCTGAGCATCCCATGAGACTGCAAAGACAAAAGTTTTGGCTTCAGACCATGAGGAACTGTGTTTTGTACCTAAAATAATTGCTAGTGATACCAAAGGAACGCTTCAAAATAGTCAGAGGAAACAAAGTATGTTAAGCCATAGATGTGAATATGAAACATTATTAGTGTTGTGAAATTCTGTGAATTTTTAATTTTAGTTCGATCTTAGCAAAGCTCTCTCTATAAATGAACATGAAATCCACTCAGAAAGAAAACTGGAGCCTTAGTTAACCCATTTAATACTAGATTGTAATGTTACCACTTAAAAAAAAAAAAAACAACCTTTCATAATCAACTTCACTATTAAGGAACAAAGAAAACTAACAACCCCTGAGCCCGTGCTTGACACAAGGCAATAGGAAAGACTCTCTTACATACGTCATCTTATTCATCACATTCAGTAGGTGCCATATCCAGGTAATCTAGGTATTCAGACATCGATTGAAACCACCAGTAAGCCAATCCTGCAGCTTTTGTGTCAAATTCAAATTAAATGATGCAACAGTTACAAAGTTAAAGAGTAAATTACTAATATGAGCCTTTATACATGAGTTAAACAACTAGAATTGAAGAAGATAAACACTGACTTTGGTAGTTAAGAGTAGGAAAGATATTTCCCAGTATCATCAGGAATATGTTAGATATAACTGGAGAGGAGGGACCTCTCAAAGGATAATTGAGTGTTTCCTCATGGACAAAAAAATCAACCACAAATACTGCAAGTGACTTTTTAAAAGATAACAAGGAGGGTACAGATGGTTATCTCATCCCTCACAGTATGTGAGGAGGTCTAAAATCTCCACAAAGTGTAGGAGGGCACAAATAAAAGTGTAATGTTTAACAGAATGGTGATAAAGCAGAGTGTCACCTGAGCACATTTACCACTAAATCCTCTCTCCCACCTCTCATTCTCTATCCTGTCTCTCTCCCTGCCTGGGCCACTTTTCATTTATCCTTTAATTCTGGAGGAGAAATGTTGGTTTTTGTCTCTCCCAGTCTTTTCAGTGTTCCTCATCCTCTTTTCTCCTTACTTTTCCTCCCTTCTTCTCTCCTCTACATAACGTAGAACTGAAGCCCTCAGTTTTATTGTCCTTGATTGGAAAATTTTATAGTTCTCCTTTAACAATGCCTTGGCTTTTTTATGTGCTCCAGTCTTATTTAAAATACTTTGAAGTTTTATAATTAATAAAATTGTCTTGAAATTGACCAGGTCCAGTGAATCTTGTTTTAGGCCTCCATGAAAAATCGTTGTAAGATGGATTCATGAAAAGCAAGGTTTTCACAGACCTAGTGAAGGAATACACAATGCAAGAGGCTAGGAATGATTGGCTAGATTAGAAAGCCAATCATTTAATTTTTTTAAAAGCCATTATAAAAGAAAACTCCCAGTGTAGAAAATTTGGGTCAAATAAAATGTACTATCATTGAGATATGAAGTGACTCACTCCTAGGACTATTATTACATTGTTCCAGTATAAAGAATGAAAACCTGAAGCAGAAAAAGCATTTTAAAAGAAAAAAATAGTTTGTCTTAATATAGGACATTTTTCAAAGGTAAAGAGAAATTCCATCCCAAGCTCTCATTTCGTTTCAGTTATTGATTTACCTCTTAGTCACTCCTTCCTTTGTTATTATTGATTTCAAAATCAGAAGGAGGGCTTACCATTTCTTCATTTGTTTATCCCTCAAATGCCTGCAGGGAGTAGGGGCCCATGGGGAGGGAGAAAGGATAGCATTTTCTTGCCTCTGCACCTTCTAAACTTAGAGATAGCCTCAGAGCCAAATGCCTCAAAGGGGAGGGCACAAATGCTGATTTATTGCTGACTGAATCTACTTACCCTGCTTAAAAACATTCAAGAACAGAAGCTGTGTTCCAAGATTCCTCACAGGTTCAGGACCACTATCAGGTTCTACCATGGGTCCAAATTCACAATTTTATTATTTGGTCCTCAAAATCAGGTCCTTTAATACTAAATCCAATGCAGTTCACTCTGGTTCTGTTCTCCTGAAACTTGAAATATTCTTAGTCCTCAGAGGACTGATCTTTGGGTTTTCACTCTTACTGCATCCAAAGACCTCTCAAAGAGACTTCTGAATGTGCCCTCCACAAAATTGTGTTGCATCCAAATAACTAATGTAGAAAATAACTTTCGCCCTTGAAAAATGAAAGCCATAATTTGGACTTAATCGGATATTATTCACCAAGAGTTTGAAGAAAATGCCTAGGTAACCTATTCCTCAAAATTGTATCTCAACTTTCCTAAGCCAAAACAATAATCTGATTTCTTTCTTTTTAAGAAGCAATGAGCCTACTTGAAACTAAGATGAAAAATTAAGCCCTTCTGATTTTTATCTAATTTTCTCCTGAATTAAATTTGGATACCTACTATGGAAATGCAGCTTCATGACAAAAGCCTCCCTTCCTACCATTTGTCACTTCTAAGAAACTTCTAAATAGAAACATAGGTCCACTCTGTCTCCTCCAAATAAACTCAATTGTCAATATTAATGGGAGACAGGGATAAGATAAAATAAACCACAAGTAATTCAAATATTTTACTGTAAGTATTCATGTTACCTCCTACCTAATTTTACCAGAGTTGCTGGCAAATTAAAAACAAAAACAAACCAAATGAAAAATTTGTATAAGATTACCTCTCACTTACTAGCTAGGTGACTTCCTAACTAAGCAACTTGCTCATTCCAACCTCAAATTCAGAATTCAAATTTGTGTCTCAGCAAAATTGCAAATTTCATGGGCCTCTAGAATGTTTTAAATATAGTGGAACCACAAATGTTAGTCCACATGAGCCAAAGATCTATTTCAAGGCCTTCATCATTTAGTGACTAAATCATTGGTTTGACTCTCAAATGATTGATGAGATAGTAAATATTTGGTTAACAGCAGTGCAACTCACATCTTCATCGGCAAGTTCTTTTGTTTCACGCCTGTTTTCCTATAGAGAAGAAATTGCCACCTGAGTTAACTTGGCTTTCTTGGGGAATACTTCCTAGAGTTTGGGTTATTTCTTTTTTAACCATTTATAATTGAAAGTTTCTGTTCCTGGGGTCCAGGCAGCCATCATCATTCACTCAGTTCAGACTGAGTGATCTCTGAAAGAGATCAGTCAACCACAGTGCTTCCTCTCAGCCATAATTTCTGCTACCCTTGATATAAGCATCTGTCTTGTTACACTTTCTGGTTTTGTCAAGAAATTCTCGGTGGGCTTCCTTTCCCCTTGTTAGTGAGAGTTGTGTAATCAGTTACATCTAGTCAATATAGCATTCTCCTCTTCTCGAGGTCCATGTGGCAGCCTCACCTTGGCAATGCCTTTCTGGTCAGTAAGTGTTCTCAGTAAATACCAGACACCCATACCCTGCTCTCCTTTCAGTCGTGGTACTCTAACACCTGTTTAATCCCTCGGGAGCTTCACTATTAAATGTTTCAGATGCTTAACTGAATGCTCAACTCTAAACTCTGAAGCAAAGACAACGTTCTAGGAGAGGTTAACTATTAATAGTTAAAGAGTTCCCTACCGCTGAAACACAAGAGAGTCTAGAAAAGTTTGCTACATCTTTAGTTTCCTCTCAAGGAGTCAAACTTTAACCTTCATTATGTGGAGAGTTTTTTGTTTTGTTTTGTTTTTGTAAGAGACAAGGTCTCACTCTGTTGTTCTGTTGCTCCGGCTGGAGTGCAGAGGGGTGATCAAGCTCGAAGTTAGTGATAACTTCGAACTAAGCTCAAGCAATCCTCCCGCCTTGGCCTCCCAAAGTGCGGGGATTACGGGCATGAGCCGCCACGCCTAGTAAATGGAGATTCTTGTATATTCACGTTGATGTCATTGAAATGTGGCATGGAGATAACTCTAAGTCTCCTTTCCAAACACTTTGCTAATTTAGAAATTCAAGAGAGAAATATATCTCCTGAGTGAAACCCTTTTTTAGCCCTAAAGGAGCCAGATGACATGACAATATACATTTTCTATGTAATTCAATAAAAATCACTTAGTGCCACCGCCTTTTTTCCTCTGATTTTTTTCCATGTCCTTCTGGCTTAAAAGCTTTTAGAATGAATACATCAGTATGGGAAAATGTTGATTTGTGCTCTAATTTTATATTTGACATTGACTAGAATCATTGGCTTTGTTAGTTAACCTTTGTGACCTTAATATATTATCCATCAGTTAACTTTCTCATGAAATGGTGTCAATACATGTTCTATTTTTTTAATGGGATGCTATAATGAAGATGAATGATGCTGTGAACTTTCTATAGATATGAAAGCTATTTTTTCAATTCACTTTGACAAGAACAGAGATTGCCAACCACAATTCAAGACACTAACCTAGACACTAAGCCAGGTAGGAGGGATGCAGAGTTGACCGAGGCATAGTTCCTGTATGTTGCTAAGCTTTATTCACATTTAGGATTTTAAAAAAGCATTTAGTCGAAGAAGTACAAGACTTATACACTGAAAACTACAAAATGCTGCTCAAAATATAGTAAAGAATATCTAAATAATTGGAAAGACCTCCCATGTTCATGGATCAGAACACCTAATTTTAAGATGACATACTCCTCAAATTAATCTACAGATTCAATCTGTATTAAGGATAGCAATACCTATCAAAATTCCAGCTGTCTTTTTCACAGAAATTGACAAGCTGATTCTAAAATTTATATGAAAATATAAAGAATCAAGAAGAGCCAAAACAAAGCCAAGCATGGTGGCACATGCCTGCAGTTCCAGCTACTTGGGAGGCTGAGGCAGGAGGATCACTTAAGCCCAGGAGTTCAAATTCAGCCAGAGCAGTATAGTGAGACCTCTCATCTCTAAATAAATAAGAGTAGCCCAAACATTCTTAGAAGAACAAAATGGGAGGACCAATACTTCCCAATTTCAAAACTTATTACAATAAACCTACAACAATCAAAATAGTGTGGTACTGGCAGATATAAATCAATGGAATAGAATTGAGTGTCAAGAAATATTCCCTTACATTTATGGGCAATTGATTTGGGTAAGGGTATTAAGATGATTCAATGGGGAACGAAGTTTTTCAACAAATGGTGCTGGGACAATTTGATATCCACATACAAAAGAATGAATCTGGATGCCTACCTCACACCTTGCACAAAAAAATAACTCAAAATAGATCATACACCTAAATGTAAGAGCTAAAACTCTAAAATTCCTAGAAGGAATTCCTAGAGATAAACATTTATGACTTTCAGTTAGACAATGGTTTCTTACCTGCGACAATGGCAAATTCACAAAAGACCAAAGGAAAGAAAGAAAAATTAGATTTCATCAAAATTAACAACTTGTATGTTTCAAAGGCCACCATCAAGAAAGTGAAAAGATAGCCCACAGATGGGAGAAAATCTTTGCAAATCATATATCTGACAAAGGACTTGTATCCAGAATACATAAAGAACTCTTACACTCAACATAAAAAGACAAATAACTCAATTTTAAAAAGGACAAATAATTTGAATAGACATTTCTCCAAATGTGTACCAATGACCAATAAACACATGAAAGTACTCAATATTATTATTCATTAGGTAAATACAAATTAAAACCACAGTGAGGTACCACTTCACAAACACCAGAATTGTTATAATCACAAAGACAACAATAATAAGTGTTAGGATGTGAAAAAATTAGAACCGTCATACATTACTAGTGGAAATGTAAAATGCTAATAAGTACGGGGTTTCTTTTTGGGGTCATGAAAATGTTCTGGAATCAGATAGTGATGATGGGTACACAATTCTGTGAATGTACTAAAAACCTTAAAAATGAATGAATTGTATATTCATCATTTTAAATTGAATGAGGGCCACATCTGACTGGTTGGGGCATTATCCACCATTAAAGATGCAGAGAAATTATGAAATAAGTAGCTTGTTCCAATTTCTACCACTGAGCTCTGAGTGGTCATACGATTCCTCTCCTTCTAAGGAGCAAGTAGTATGTGAATCATGTGTTAACAATGCTGTTTTAGAAAAACATAATAAGTTGCAGAGTATGACAGCCATTTACAAAACAAAAAGTTGGAGATTAATATAAACTTGGGGTTGCTAGTTGTGAGATTCTGTTTTAATTTACACAGGTGATGACATGTTGTGACCCACCTGGTTTTTAAAAATCTAGTCTTGCTGGGAAAAACCTCTTAGGTGGTTATTATGTGGCTTGTGAGATGCTTCACCAAATTCTGCAATGCCTCCCAGCAAGCTGTCATATAGATTTAAAGTAAGTACAAGTCATTAGATCAGATATTAAAGCCTGGGACAGAACTGCCCATGAAGAACCGTGGTTTTATTTCCAGTTGCCACTGTGTTTCCATGAGTTTCTTTTGCTGTTGTTTAACCTTGACATCTGAATTGCCTTGTTGCCTTATTTTCTTATTTCTTATTTTTAGTCTATGTTTGCTCTTTTCATCCCTAATAGCAATGCTGACCTGAAAGTTTAATTTGACAGGAATTAAAATAATACCTTTACAGTGAATGCCAAATTCTCCATAGAAAAAATGTCATGACACTAGAGAAGCTATGGATTTTCATAGCACACAAAAGTCAGAGATAGATGTTTTACTGAAGATGAGTGATCACTCAAACTCATCCCATGGGAACAGAAATGGTAAGGCTGGACTCTTCCCCTTCTCATTACACAGCTGTTCATTATAGCTGACGAGCCTTACTCCAACTGACTATAGGTAAGAAAATTAGCAGGGAAGATGGTTGCTAAATCAAAAGCCTGCAAAGAAGCAATAAATCCCTCAGCAAAGAACAGACAAATAATAATGTTGTTCTGGGCAGAGACCTGGTTACACATCAAAACCTAAAGTAAAATGATTGGATCATCCAAAATTTTGGCCACTTTAGCCTCATTCTTTATTTCAGATATTGAGAGTTTTGTCCCTATCATCTCTCTCTCACACACACACTCTCTCTCTGTCTCTCTCTCTCTCACACACACAATGGGTATTTTTCTCTCTTTAAGCTAATTTATATTTTCAAAACCTGAAGTTTCTTGCTTTTTTTTTATCAACTACTGTTTTAATAAAAGTCTCTGATGGAAAAACGCAGTGTTCTGACTCTGAATGTGTTATTAAAGATGTTTTTTTTCTGTTGGTCTGGAACATGAGGGTAAACAGTTTCTCTTAAAAAATACTTTATAAGAAAACACAATTTAGTAAATCATAGTTATTTGGCACAAAAAGGGAGGTAAGGGGCTAGGTGTAGTGGCTCATACCTGTAAACCCAGCACTTTGAGAGGCCAAGGCAGGAGAATCACTTGAGGCCAGAAGTTCAAGACCAGCGAGGTCAATATAGCAAAAAAAAAAAAAAAAAAAAAAAACATTTTTTTCCTACAAAATTTTTTTTAAATTAGCCAGGCATGCTGTCACACACCTATAGTCCTAGCTACTTGGAAGGCTGAGGTGGGAGGATTGCTTGAGCCCAGGAGTTTGAGGCTACAGTGAGCTATGCTCATGCTGCAGCACTCCAGCCTGGGTGACAGAATGAGATCCTATCTTTAAAAAAAAAAGGAAGTAGGGGTAGAGAAGTATAAAGGGAGAGAAAATGACACTAATCATATTCCTGAAAGGCTAGCTTAAAACTGTATGTTTTATAAAAATAAAACATTTAAATGTAAAATAGACGTATTAAGCATTTTCTAAGGGCCAGATACTACCCTGTTTTACATGCATTATTATCTCCAACTCTCAAAACAATAGTAGTGAACACTTATGGGACATTTACTCAATGCCAGGTACTCCTCTACGTGCCTCATGTATATTAACTTAAACACGTCAATTGTTTTTTAACCTTTGTGGCAGATGAGGAAATTGACTGTAGAGAGTTTGAGTAAGTTTCCCTCTTTCACATAGTTCAGTGGTCGAGTTGGGATTTAAATCTGGGTAGTCTGGCTCCAACATCTGCTTTCTTAAACAGCATGGCACAGCCACCCTCTCTGAGATAAACATCAGGAGAAATGATATATGAACAGTCACAGAGAAATTATTTCAAGTCAGTCAACAGAGTGTAGGGTTAAAAAAAGGCTTTAGTATCCAACTCTTAAAATTATGTTACCTCAGAAGAGTTATGACCTCTCTGATTATTAGTTTTCTGACTTTAAAAATAAGAGAAAAGCTCCTACCTTACAAACTTGTTGTGAGAAAAAGAGATGATTCATGAAAATCTTATCTTGGTGATAGTAGTTCAATAACTGAGTCATTATCATCACTATTGTCTACATCATTATTATTCTTTTGAGCTTGACAGACAGTTCAAAGGCCCAAGCCACTACTACTTTCCTGTTTTGTTTTTCTTAACTTAACAGGACTGATTAATGAAGAAAATAAAATTCTATATTGATAGAGGGAAACTAAAACAAAAAAACTGATAGTAATGGGGGATGTCAGATGTATCTTTGTAACAACATAGCAGTGAGGGGAAAAATGTTTTCCATTTTACAGAGAAACAGAATTACCCATATATTCTGAGAAAACAAGGATAAATACGTGATTACTGATGGGATTTATATTAGCCAGAAGGAATTGAGATTGATTGCATTACTGATAAACGTCCCGTAATATATTCAAGACCCTTGGTTTAAAAATGATATGGTCCAGTTATGTAGCTACCTGGAACAACATCTAACCCCAGGTAGCCAGCTCATTTATTGACACATCACTGAGCATAAAAGTACAACATCGGCCGGGCGCGGTGGCTCACGCCTGTAATCCTAGCACTCTGGGAGGCCGAGGCGGGCGGATTGCTCGAGGTCAGGAGTTCGAGACCAGCCTGAGCAAGAGCGAGACCCCGTCTCTACTATAAAATAGAAAGAAATTAATTGGCCAACTAATATATATAGAAAAAACTAGCCGGGCATGGTGGCGCATGCCTGTAGTCCCAGCTACTTGGGAGGCTGAGGCAGGAGGATCACTTGAGCCCAGGAGTTTGAGGTTGCTGTGAGCTAGGCTGACGCCCTGACGCCACGGCACTCACTCTAGCCTGGGCAACAAAGTGAGACTCTGTCTCAAAAAAAAAAAAAAAAAGTACAACATCATGTCCATCAACAGATGAGTGGAGAAGCAGAATGTGGTACAGACATACAATGGAATATTATTCAGCCTTAAGAAGGAAATTCTGACACAGACTACAACATGGATGAATGTTGAGGACATTTTGCTAAGTGGAAAAGTCCAGCCACAAAAAGACAAATACTATATGATTACACTTAAATGAAGTAGTCAGTCAAAATCATAGAGACAGAAAGTAGAATGGTGGTTGCCAGGGGCTGGGAGAAGGGAGGAATGGGGAGTTATTGTTTAATGGATTCATAATTTCAGTTTTATAAGATGAAAAGAATTATGAAGGTAAATGATGGTGACAGTTGCACCACATTATGAATGTATTTAATACCACTGAACTGTACATCTTAAAAATGGTAAATTTTATGCTGCATGTACTTTACCACAATAAAAAAATGGCATCACATAAAAAAGTACAACATGAGAATGTCAATAATTTGAAATAAGCATCACCATCAAAGATAAAAAAAGTTCAACAACAATTTATTACAGCATAATTTATAATAAAGAAAAAAGTAAATACAACTTTAATGTCTGCAACCATACGGGAATGATTAAGCAAATTATGGTATCCTATTGATAGGATATTATATAACCATTAAAATGATACTGAAGCAAAAAGGTAATATATAAAATTTTATGTAGACTATGTTCTACATTATATAAAAATAGTATATTTGATCATTAATAGTGGTTGTCTCTTTGGATAATAAAGTTATAAGTAATTTTTATTTTCTTTTTTATATATTTGTATTGTTCTCAAATTTGTTCTATTACTTTAATAATTAAAAAATCAGAAATGAATATTTCATTAATTCCTCTTAAATCCTATTGACAATGAATTGATGATATTATCTATACCAATAAAAAATATAATTTAGAAGGAAAACATGGTTTTAACAGTATTTTTGCCAAGATGGGTGTTTACTATGCTGCTGTTCAGTGTGTCAAATGTGAATATAAAATTCCAAATTATTAGTGAGAAAATGTTCTATGGCGTATTCCCAAGTTTGAATGTTCAACCATAGATCCTTTCAAGTTTCCTTTCAGGCAGATCATCACATTTTTAATACCTCAGTCTGTCTTGGTTGACTCGTTACTATTTCCTGTTACTATTACCAATAAAACCTTTTTGCGAATGACTGGGAATGATGGCTATTATTAGGCAAGCGCTGAGACATAGTGCAGTCCAAACCATGAACTATGCAATGAGGTAAACATACAGCATATTGCACAGCCTGTTCTCTAATTTCTTGTATACAGATACGAGTCTTCCCCACAGGCAAACTGTGAGTTGTGTGACTGCACTGCAGGAATGAGGGATGAATAAAACAAAGTGGAAAGTAGATACAGCTTAAAACTGGCTACAAGGAAAAACATATTCAGAGCATAGATTTCAGTGAGAATCCATGCTGCAATAGGAAAATATATATTCTTTCACTCTACAGCCGTGCTGCCTTTGACATTTTTGTTGAATTAACAAAAATGTTTTCACCAGGATACTCAGGCAGCCTTCTCAGGCTCAAAATGTTTTTGTTGGAGCTTCCAGATTGCTGAACACATGGAGGTTCATGGAGGGTGGAGCACCTAGGAAGGGCATGGAAGCTCCACACCCCTTCCCTATACCGCACCCTACGCATCTCTTCATCTGTATATTTTGTAATATCCTTCGTAATAAACTGGTAAACTTCCTTGCCTCCCATTTGCTTAGCTACTTCTGGCTGCACTAGATTCAAAAGCAGAGAATGAAAGGGAAGGAATGGGGAGAGCAGAACTTCCTGGACTGTCATGGGCTGACAGCAGCAAGTTCAATAAGACTTTGAAGTTCGCAGTCCTTCTCAGTTCTAACATTTCTCGTAATGATATTAATAAGTAGGTGATCATGATGATTTAGCTGATTTATAAATGAGCTGGAAAGCAAGAGAGAGGAAACAGCCTACGCCTTCATTTATTCAACACCCATTTTGGAGGTGCCTACTACGTTGACATGTATTGTGCTAGATATGGAGATGCAGCAGAGGACCACACAGACATGTACCCTGCCAGTGATTGTGGGAACTACAGTCTTGGCAACATTAAAAAGAAGAATGCAAAATAATTGACATGAAGAGGAAAAGACAGGAAACCAGAGGAAGACATCATTAGTTAGAAAAACAGGAAATGGATGCAGAGACTGCCTCACTGAGGGAAGTGGATATCTGGACAGGTAGACATTAGCTTTCTCTTTTCTCTAGGAGTCGCTGCACAGTGAGTGGTAGGTCTGTGTGGTTTCCCACTGCACTCCCTTATCAATCCTCTGTTTGGCTATAGCCCCTAATGAGTCACGGAGCTTGCCTCCTGCCTGCTCCAGGCCACCTCTGCCATTAACTAGTTGACTCTGCTTTTTCTAGAGTGCTCTCCCTGAGCAGGAATCGGACAGCTGCTCCATAACACTCCTGCAAGCCATTGTCCCTCAGTTTCCTCAAATCTTCTTACAGAAAGAAAATTTCTGTTACCTGAGGAAAAAAGTTGTTGTATTCTAATTTTAATCATAAAAATTATGATAATTTTTATACTCTACCAAAGTACCTATAATATACCTGGTGCACAGGAGGTGCATAAATAATGTTATCTAGAATAAATTAAATCAACATTCCATAATATAACTATCATTGTTCAATATAAACAATGTTTTACATCATTCGAATATAAAATAATTTGGGTTTTGACCTCCAAATCACTTTGCAAGATTGAGACTCCAACAAGTTGTGTCATATTTATTTGGTAATTTTGTATACTACCTCATACGTGTGCTGGAGGTGATTTTAGATTTCCCAGCAGAGATGTGAGCACAACTACCTACAGTACAAAGAATTTAAGTGGGTATGGTCACATAGGGGAATTACAGAAAGTTAGAAGCGATTCAATCTAATTACCATACAACAAAAACTTAACAAAGTTAACAAGTGACTCAGTGGAGATTAGAACATGTAAACATCCTTAACATATGACAATCCCTTCAAATACCTTTAGAATTCTACTGAGTGTTATGAAGAGTTATACTCTGGGAGAGTTGTAGTCTTCATGCTATCATGAAAATAAGTAGTGCTAATACAACAAGGTTTAGAATAAACAAGGAAGGGTTAATCTGCACATTTGGAAAGCAAACCAGAAAGAAGTAAATAAAATTTGCCTGAAATTTCTGGTCTTGCTTTTAAATATCCACATGTATTACTAGTTTTCTTTCTCCCCCTCACCTCCTGATAATAAGATCAATAAAAGAAGATAAGAGTTGATAAGTAAGGGCTCATGTTGCTGATACGGTTCAGGGGAGCCTCATTCTTTTCTTTTTTTTTTCACATTTTATTTTTATTTTTTTGTTTTTTATTTATTTATTTTTATTTCAGCATATTATGGGGGTATAAATGTTAAGGTTACATATATTGCCCATGCCCCCCTCCCCCCTCGAGTCCAAGCTTCAAGCGTGACCATCCCCCAAAGGTTGCACATCTCACTCATTATGTTTGTATATACCCATCCTCTCCTCCCCCCTCCCCCCTGCCCACCCAATAACATTCTTTTCTCTTGACCCTGTTGACTTTCCATTGTCTTCTTTGTCTTGCCCAAAAGATAGAGCTACACCAAAATGGACATTGTATGTAAGAATAGTGTTAGAGCCTGTTTTAGAATAGATGCTGCAGAAAATCTTTTGTTAAATTGGTCTTATTGCTACTCCTGGAGTAGCAAGTAGTAAAAGGGGGTAAACTTTTAAGGGCAAAAATTGTGCCTATTATGTTAAATCTCTTCTGTTTGTTAATGATCAGTGGGGACATCCACATACATCCCCTAATGCATGCTGCTTTTCCAATTTTTAGAGCAAACTGCTGATTCTCATTAATGATTATTATTAATATCATCTTTATTCTAATATTAAATTCTAGAATGCTTGAGGGTCAGGGTCTTTTCCCAATGAAAGACTTCAGCCTAGGCATATACAACTCTGTTAAATTGGAATTGGTGAGTGAGAGCAATGTCATTCACACATAACTTCATAGGAATTCAAAAAAAATGTATTCAGTAAAAAAGGCAGGCAGGAAGGAAGGAAGGAAGGAAGGAAAGAACGAAGGAAAGAAGGAACAGGCAGGCCTGATTTTTCCAAATTTACCACCTTACATAAGAGAGGCTGAGTTTCTTTTAGATTTAAGGAGGTCTTTCCAAACCATCCCAAGGGTATTTGGTAATGATGCTTGGATTTTTCTGATTGCTTAAGAATCATGGGGTAGGTGGCTGGGTCACTGGAAGGAAGGGAAGGAAGATAGAATTCCACTGACAAAATAGAAGAAATGTGAATGGACAGTTGAGAAATTCCTGAAAGGTAGTAAGTATTTAGAGAAGGCGGAATGGGGTGGGGAAGCAGGCAGGGAGCTATATGGTAAATACGTTGTAAATGGTATTTCGTTTAATCTTCAAAAGAATCCTATAAAGTGAATATTATTTTGGCTTCATAATTGAGAAAACTAAGTATAGAGATAATAGTTAATTTGTCTCAGACTATAGAATTGGCTAGTAGAAAGAGCTGGGACTTGAACTCGGAGCTGTGTTGCTTCAAAGTCCATTCTTTTTCCACCATGCCACCATGGTCAGGTTTGGAGGCTTACGAAACTCATATTTCATGCTTGAATTTTGATCCTCCCAGGAGTAAAATCATCCTAAGTAGATGCATGCAAGATTGGGTACCTGACCGTGGATCATTTTAAGTGGATTTTCATTTCAGCTCCTTTTTCCTTCCTGGTATTCTAGACTCCAGAGACATTCCAAACAACATTTCTAGGCCATAAACACAGCTTTACAAAGTAGTCCCATTCCTTTCCCTAGAATATCTGTCCCCAAACATCCCAGGTAACCTGAGGGAATATACTCCCTGGCGATTACTACTTTTAAAAGTTTTCTACTCCAGTAATATATGTTCTTTAGTTGTGCAACAGCCACTTTATGATAATGATGGTGAAAGGCCTAGATCAAAATGTTCAGTTGGTAAAATTATCATTGCTTTGTATTGTTATACTATTATATTCTAAACAATTTTACCTGGTTCTTCAAATCTCATTCCCCTCTGCATAAGCTGTGGCGTTAACCAATTGTCACCTCACAAGTTGTGGTAATCAGTACAAAGGAAAATCCTCTTCATGGGCAAAAAACATTAATTGAGGTACTTGGGTTTTTTTTTTAAATCCTCCTTCTTTGTGGTTATATACTATCTTTCTTCCCTAATGTTATTTGTGTCTTCTCCATTTCTTAATCTTTTTGTGATTAGTTTCTTGATCTTTCCAGAGAATATACGGTTTTTTTTTTCCTTTTATTGATCAATTCTCCTGGTTTGGTTTGGTTTTGTTTTACTTTTCTACTTCATTCATTTCTGCTGTTATCTTTATTAGTCAATGTAATTCTTCTGCAATTTTTTCTAAGTCTCTTGGTTTGTTGTTTTGCAATAAATAACATTTAATATATGCTGTTACAGGTTGTTTGGCTTTTCCATACTCTCCTAATTTTGTTACATATGGCTTTTAATTTACTTTGGTTACTAAAGAGTTTGTAGTTTTCTCATTTGTGCTTCTTTTTAATTCTGATCTGAAGCATCTTTAAATTTCTAATTTATTATCAGTCAGGGGAGATTTTTGTTGTTAATTTTATTCTTATTGTATTTTGATAGGTGATGTGGTCTGTATGATTTCTGCCTTTTCAACTGTGTTGACCTATATTTTGTGACCCAGTTAAGTTTTGAGAATGTTCTGTGTTTGTATGGAAAACATAGAACATTTAGTCCCCATTTGGGGCAGCAAAGATATACATAAAGGTGTGCCTGTGCAGTTATATTACCTATATGTCATTTAAGATCTTTTTAATGATCTGAATGCTTCTGCCAGCTGTATCACTTATCTCCCAACCTTCAGTTGAAAGAGTTGCAAGCTCTCATATCCATTCCACAAACCTTTGGGAGGAAGGTCTGTTCCTGTATTTCCACAAATGTGCAATCACAGTGTGTGCGTGGGTGTCATGTGTCATGATTCAGTAGGGAAGCTGAATGATGGATAATAAGATCCAGAAAATAATATAAATAGTATTGGCGTTTCCACAATTGGGTTGGTGATCGGGCCAAGTTGATTCTATGGGTTTCTATTTCCTCATCTACATGCTCTGGGTGGTCATATCTGCCCTGCCAACACGGCAAGGTGTGTCAGGAGAAGTCAAGAGATAAGGAGTGTGACCAACATAAACTGATAAAGAAATAAAAAATACTGGCAGTGGTTGCTAATATTTAGACACAGGAGTAGAAGGAAAAGATAACTACGGAAAATGGCTAACACAGGCTCCAAGCAGGTACTCAGTTTCTATTGGTTTCCTTTCCTGCCCCCAACCACCTTCGGCTCGGTTTGGGGACACCCACCCTCCTGCCTGGAGACACCACCGCCCAATAACGTGAATCTCGCTCTGTGTAGATTGGCAGCTTGGAACCTGCAGAAAGGGTGTTGTGAGAACAAGCAGAGACCTGCCAGCAGCTAAAACTCGCGCTTCAGCACAATCAGCCCAGGTCGAGCGTGTGCAGTGCCTCCTCCTTTGGCACTGGGGTCTGACTGGCAGATGCTGCCCAAATGCTCGTTAATCAAGAGGCTTTCGCCCCCGACTCCCCTGGGCCTGGGCTGAAAGAGTCTTGGCCACGGAGATAGAAAGCGGAGAGCCTTCAAGGTCCTCTGCGCTCTCCGCAAGCAGCCGCGGCGCCAAATCAAGCACTGCCCTAGGTAGAGAGGAGATCGCTGGTGTTATGGGTGCGGGTTTCCAGGGAAGATGCTCTCCGGGGTCCCGCGCCTCCTGGGGAGGAGAATTGAGCGCCGAGCGAAAGCGCAGGGCACGCCCGCCCCAGGAGCCGCGGGACCGTCGCCGCGCGTCCCTGCACCACCTGGCCGCCTCCCAGTCGTCTTTCCCCAATTTACCCTCCTGCCGCAGTCGGGGCCCATATTAATTCTCTGCACTTGTGAGTGGGCACACATAAGTTCTCCAGGCACGATCCTTTCATCTGTTTCCCCTGGGGGAGTCCAGCTTTTTAACGATTAACCTCCAGCCACCGGGGCAAGGTGGCAGGATGGAGGGAGTGGTGCGGGGAGAAGGATTTTGCACATCCAAAGGCACCAAAATCAGCTGCCAATGCTGAAAAGGGTTTGCTCTCCTAGGTTTTTGAGGAACAAAAGCAGTGAGATGCCTGCTCGGCCAACTCCTGGCCGCCCCGGCCCGCGGAGCCCCGGGCTCGCTTCGCAGCCTGATGCGGAGTTTCAGACGCAGTCCTGCTCCGCTTGCGCCCGGCTCCGTCGCCCCCTCGCTGGAGTCTGCAGACCGTGGATGCTGGGTGCAGGCTTTCCCTGGGCGGCTTAGCAGCGGCTCAGGCTAACGCTCCCGAGCTTCCACCTTTACACCTCCTGTTTACAGGGCCACCCCTCCACCACCACCCAAAGACGTGCCCCTTTAGTAGTGCCGGGGATCCCAGCCGGAGCGCAGGGGAGGGCGCCTCCCTATCCCCTCCTCCCCATCCCCGCCTCGGCTCGGGGTTTTACTGCAGCAGCCGGAGGTGACAGCGACGCCTTAGCCGCCTCTGTTGCTCGGAGCCCAGGCTTCCCCTGCATCCCGAAAGCGCCCCCTCCTGAGAGGCTGGTCCCCGGAGAAGTGCGAAGGAGCTGCAGGAAACCAAATTTTAGGATGTGGAAGTCTCTGAGCTGCGTTCCTCCGAGGACTAGCCTAATCGCCCAGGACTGAGAGTGGCAGCGTATGAGAAGTTGGGATCATAGAGCAAGGGGGGAGGGGAGTGGTGCAGCCGGCCTTCTCTTCTGGAAGGAGTCGCTCGGAGCAGTGCGGTTGGACACAAGTTTGCGTAGGAGTGTTTTCCTTTTGTCAATAATTAATCACCGGAATCAGTCTGCCAGAACTGTAGTTTTAGCAATAGTCCAGAGGGCGGGGCCGAACACCCAACTCCGGGAGGCTCAGCGGTGCCCGGCGCAGTGGGAAGCTGGTGGCAGCCGGGGAGGAGCCAAAGCGCTGGCGCTCACCTAAGCCACAGGGAGAGATACCCAACTAGGAGGTAAGCATCTTCCAAAACATCTACTTGAACGGTAAAGTAGCTTTGGTAGTATAGAATTCCTGTTTTATAGGGGAAAAAATGAATACTGACCTCTAATGCAGTTTGTCATTTAGCTGCATTACAATTTTAATTTGTAATTACCTTTTACTATGTTGGAAAGTAAGACGTTTCACTCATCAGAAGCCAAACTTTAGCACTGAAACTTTCCAAGCCAAAAGAATAGAAAATTACTTTGCTAATTATTTTCACTATTTATCTTTGTGTGGTTCATTAATGACTATTCAGGGAAATACCATTGAGAAGTGCTTGGTTTCCTTCTTAAATAGTCATCTTTGTTTAGTGTCATGGTCTTACACGATACTTTTTCCCCACAAGCTACTTTAGGCAAGCATACACACACAAGTCAATTGCCAAAAAAGTGAAGAATTTCGAACAACTAATAAATTTTAACATTTTCTCCTGATTATTAAGCATATGCATTTTCTCAAAGATGCTCAGGTAATCATTTATAAGTAATAAACCTTCTACACCCAAAGAGAAATGTATAGTGAACTTTGCCATGGGTTTAAATAGGAAGTGAAATTCTACATTTGTTTCAACTAAAGTGACATTCAACTGGTTGGTAATTCATGTATGAGCCCAGCTGATGATCAAATAAATAATTTGAAGAATTGTTACATTAAATCTTAGACACCAAAGTCCAACTAAATGCATTTAGGGAAGCTGAGAAAATTGTTTTTTCTAAGACTTTGTGGTGCAGAAGTTATTCTGAACTAAACAAAAATAGAGAAATACATGGTCACTTTTGCTAGTGAACTTCTAAAATTTATGCATAAAATTGTTAAGATTTTAATAACTTAATTTTGACATCTTAATTATTCCTATGCTTTTAAAAACATCATTTTAATCATTGTTTCAATGGCTATGATGGCTTTATAATTACTAGACCAACAACAATAAACTCTTGTATGAAATGTACTGTCACCCTCATTATTCAAATATTTCTGTACAACTATTTAATGAAAATAAATTAAGAATGGTTTGTCGAAACAAATCCATGGACATTACAGAGAATTTGACTGAATGCGAAGGTGAAAGTAAACCAAAGTAAACCTCAACCCCTATTGGTTTTCTTAATTGTGTTTGTAAATTTGCAAAAACTTTGACAAAAATTGTCCTTCATAATTCTATAGCCAATTTTATATCTAATATATCAGCATAAGCTTTTTTATTGCCAAGTCTACAAGAAACAAAATATTCATTAAAAATTATCCATATGGGACTCAACTTCCAGAATGGTGGTTTGAAGAGCTTTGTGAACCCACCCATTCCTTACAAAACAACAATAATTGGTAAAAATTATAGGTAAATAATCATTTAAAGTCCCTAGAAATTGTCCTGAAGAAATATAGCAAATGAATAAAATATGTATTCAACACAATCTACTATATGTCAGTGAGAACTGCAAGAGTTTGTGGCATTTGAGCCACAACACATTTCCCTGCCACCTCCAACTGGGTGTGATGGTGCTTCACTCTGGCTAGACGGTGCTCTACCCTGGGTGGATGTAGCCAACAACACAAAGTTCCCTTTCAACCTAGATCCCAGTCTAGGGCTACAGTGCATCCTTGGGAGAAGTAGGCCACCAGCATTTCTCATCTTCCCCAGCTTTGTGTTGCAGAAGTTCTGTTTCAGGCAAGAGCAACTGAGAGATATGAGGTTCTCATCTTCTAACCATAACCCTTACACTTAAGGCAAAAGATGAAGAACTCAACAACAAAAATTCAAATAACTCATTTTATTCCTTTATTTTTTTTTTCCATTTTCAGTTGGCCAATTAACGTTTTTTTTTTTTTTTTTTTTTTTTTTAGTAGAGACGGGGTCTCAGCTCTTGCTCAGGCTGGTCTTGAACTTCTGAGCTCCAACGATCCACCCGCCTCGGCCTCCCAGAGAGCTAGGATTACAGGCGTGAGCCACAGCGCCCGGCCAGGAATAACTCATTTTAAAATGGGCAGAGATAGACATTTCTCCAAAGAGGGTGTACAAATGCCAATTCACACATGAAAAGGTGCTTAATAACATTAGGGAAATGAAAATCAAAACTATACAATAAGATACCCACTTCACACCAACTAGAATGGCTACAACTGTAAAAACAAATAACAGCAAATATTGGAGAATGCATAGAGAAATTGGAACCATCATATATTGCTAGTGGGAATGTAAAATGGTATAGTTGCTGTGGAAGAGTTTGGTAGTTCCTCAAAAGTTAACATAGAGTTGCCAAATAACAGAGCAATTTCACCCCTGGGCGTATATATTCAAGAGAATTGGAAAGTTATGTTCGTGCAACAACTTGTACACAAATGTTCATAGCAGTATTACTCATAATAGCCCAAAAGTGGAAACAACTCAAGTGCCCATTGAATGATGAATGGATAAATCAAATGTGGTGGGGAATAGAACATGAAATATCCAGCAATAAAAAGGATGTAGTTGATGCATGCTACAACGTAGATGAACATCAAACAGATTATGCTAAGTGAAAGAAGACCACATATTATATGATTCCATTTACATAACATATCCACAATAGGCAAATCTATATATACAGAAAGTAGAATAGTTGTTGTCTAGGGCTTAAGTAAAAGGTGAGGTTGGAGAGAAATAGGGAGTGACTGATAAAGGGTACACAGTATATTTTTGGGGTGATGCAAATGTTCTAAAATTGACAATAATAATGATTGCATAAGTATGAATGTACTAAGAACCACTGAATTGTACACTTCAAGTAGATGAAGTGTATCGTGAATTATATCTCAATAAAGCTGGTTTTTAAGATTATCCAAGATACTAAAAGAACAAATAGGTTTAGAACTTGGAGTTCATAAATCCCTATGTACCATGTGACTAGACCAATAGTTTACATAAGATTTTTTCCCAAGGGCCACATTGAAATATATGAAATAATTAGGAGTGGCACAAGTATCATACAGCTATGTGATTCACATATGTTTACACACCTGTCCAAGTTTGTCCATTTGGAAATAAGCCAAATGTCATTAGTATAGTCCTATAGAGAATTTTCTTGCAATACCATATCTTTTTGGCTCTATCCACTCAGTATAGTAATCCTAGGACCTACAAAGCCAGTTGTTCTTTCTTCTTCTATATAAGTCTACTTCTTTATCAGTTCTTCAGGTCAGTTGTTATAACCTACACTGGGCGAGAGAGGGAGGTACCTGAATCTCAGCCAAAAGCATCTTTGTCATCTGCTCAGATTGGCCCAATTTAGCTAACACTAGGTTGGCCCTAAAAGCCATAGCCTTGGCTTTTAGGGAAAGCAAGAGACAGAACAGCCACTGAGGTCCTCCCTGCACGTTGATGTGTCCTGGTTGGAATACATCTATTGTGATTATGACAACCTCAAATGCAGAAGACACCCCCAAATAATCAATACATTCCTCTATTCATCTTTTATGCTTTGAGTTCCCACGAGCCTCCTGATCCTGTACTCAGAACCATGGAATTGGATAATAGTGCTTTGTCCAGACATGGGAACATAAAATTAGTGAGTCTCAGAGTTTCACAGGTATGGTAAGCAGCATTTGACCTTGTTGCCAGATGGTTCTGTATAATGAACCAAACCATACCCTTAGCTCAAGGGGTTCACGGCTACCTGCATCAGGAAACCTCAAGGAATTTCCATGCTCACCAGCACAGGCTTATCTTTTATCCTCCCATAGATATGTTTTTAAAGAGCATACCATGCTGACTGAAGTGGACTCCATGTGGGTTTTGACCATCAAAGCTTTTGTAAAGTTCCTGCTGTCACATTTTGACCAATTAGAAGATTTCTATAAAATAATTTTTAATGTCTGTCCATTTATCTATATATATAATTCATGTAGGAAAACCTTGATCATAGTTACTATTTTTTAATATTGCTTTTGTCAGGATTAATAACCCATTTATTCAACAGATATTTATTGCACGTCTACTCTGTATCAGGGTACTTCTGACACTTCTAGGCCCTGGATGAATAATAAACAAAACAGACAAAAACTCCTGGTATATCAGACATTAATAATAATAATAAGTGAATTATATAGTGTATAGAAGAAGGTAAGGGTGCTGAAGAAAAATAAAACAGGGAAAAGGATGAGGTACATTTTTAAACTGTGAGGTGAGGGTAGGAAGTAAGATCATGCAAGTAGATGATGTAACTATCACGTACAGACCTGGCCACTGCGATTCTGGGACAGGCCATAAGGATTATGTCAAGCTCCACTTCTCTCCTCCTCTTGGGAGCTTTGGTTTCTTTCCTCTTCACATTAACTTCCCACCAGTATTATTGTACTGCCTGGATTTGCTGTTGTTTCACCAGGAAAAATACTGTATTAGCCCCTAAACATTCCAAGTAGGCATGAAGAAGACATAACCCAACACCCACTCTAAAGAATAACAACCTAAAGAAAACATTGCTTTATAATAACAAAAATTATTGCTCACAGAAGTCATTCACCTAGGCTTTCAGTTTACTTTTGGCATTTTCCTCTAGTGTTTCCCTGGATTATTGTAGTCTTCCAGGGGATTGTGTGGTAAATAATTAAGAACAGGTTCCCCAAAGTTAACATATTTTGAAGAGTGAAAAGTTGGGGGAGAAGTCGAGGGAAGGAAATTTCTAAGCCATCCCAGATAAGTGAAAGAAGAACAAATCTTTCACAACTACAGAGAGTGAGCAGAGCATCAAATCCCACTGGAAAAATACAGGGAAAAAGCAATCGAAGAGTCTCCACCACTTTATCAGATTGTCCCAGAATCTCTACTCAGGGCACCTGGTTTAAAAGAGACCTAGAGAGGCCTTTTTCTAGTAAAATTTAATGAATGTGGCAGCTTTCTTGGACTAGAGCTTTTAGATTATAACTTAAAAGGCAGCAGGGACTTGATTCTGCAAGTTGAAAGGGAACATGTATTTCAGGCTTAGAGGAGAAGTGTTAAAGAATGTTCAGAGTACAGATAGAAATAATCAAAAAACACCCCTGTTATAATGGAGTTATTATGGAGCATTAGGATTTTCATTCATTTATTCAACACATTTTAATGGAGCAGCCACTATGTGCCAGGCACTGGGGAAACAAGACAAAGGAGCACCTTACTTCAAAGACCTTTCTTTCTAGAAGTTACATAATATACCTCTTGCTGCAAAGTAGCTGAAGAACACAGGAATAAGGCCAACAACTTTCTGACCTGCCATCCTGAGACCACCTCTAGACGGGGTTACAGCCTCCTCCATCCCCGAGTACTCTGCACTCCCATGTCATAGCACTGACCAGTGTGTGTGGATGCTTGCTTAATTATCCCTCCTCCTCTCTAGAAAGTGGGCTGAGAACTGTGACCACGTCTATCTTACTGACAGTTTATATCCCTCCTACATGCTTGCTAAATACTTGATTGAGTGGCTGGCTGGCTGGAAGGATGGATAAATGGGATGATTTGAGTTATGATCAGAAATCTTTGCATAGAATGGCAGCCTGGGAGAGTGATTAAGAGTGTGTGCTCTGCATTCGCTGTGTGATGTCGGGCCAGTTTTTAAATTTTCCAATGTCCCAGTCTCCTCATTTGTAAAATGGGTATAGAAATAGTGCCTCCATTATAGTGTTGTTAAGTTAATTGCATAAGGTAATGCACATAAAGTGCTTAGAGAAGTTCTGAAACAAATCACTCAATAAATATCCACTATTATCATCAGTATAGAATGGCAGCTTGTAGGTGACAATTTGCTATTCAGTATTGTATTCCTGCTTTTTTGGCTTCATTATAAGATTAAAGAATGTCAATTAGTAACTCCAAGCTAAAGTTACCACTTTGAGTTCAAGATCAGTGAAAAGATTAAAAAGAGAAATTGCGAATAAATATGAGTAGCACATTGAACAAGAAAATTAAAAGGACTAGAAAAAGAAAGAAGTAAAAAAGTTCAAAATGGCATATCCAAAACAACATTTCTGTGGGAAAAATACCTCTATTCTCACACTTACATCCCCCATAGACAGCTTTTGAGTTAAATATATTGCTTACCAACATAATGAAAATAAAATTTCGAAATAAATAAGTAAAAAGCCTTCTGATCTAGTATTTAGCAACCATAAACTCTAAGAAACATAATTGACTCTCTATTTAAAAGTTATAAAATAAATTAATTCTGTTACTTTTAAATTTAAAATATAGATACATATATTGTTATGAGTATATATATTAATGCATATATGTATATATATTTGTAAATAATGCTGAGAGGTATATATTGATGAATATTACTATTAGTATCCTATTGTGCAAAGCTACAATAGAAAAATTCAACAACTTCTTATAAATATAGCCCAAGCTCTACATTTATAATCAAACATAATATCAGTACTACTCACTAATTTAGATGCTATGGGAAGTGCTTACTCAATTTTCATGGCCTTTGTGAATAATACATGTTAAATAGCCCTAGTTTCTTTTATAATGCTTTAAATAAGTTTTTTCACAGTCTGGTCATGCAGGCTATTAATCTAGTTATCTGTAACTGTAAACAAGGCAACTCTTTACAAGATAACAAGCTATGGGTGGGGGAAGTACATTTGCTCTGTTACTTAGTTCTGTGCAGTTAAGTTGGAAGAGTCCCACTTAATATTTGGCAGTATGCTTGAGACAATACAATCTCATGTGTTTTATCTTCTAAGAATAGTACACAGTTTCTCCCTTATTAACTCATCTGAAGAGTAATTTTTAAGTAAAATTGACTTATGGTCCCTTCGTTGGTAGAAAAATTAGGCATAGAAGGAATATATAACTGAGCCCAATATTCCAATTACCAAGCATCCCTCCTTACTCCTCAAGGCTACAAATATTATGTCTGCTCCAGAACAGAGAACTTGGGTCTTAAAATTTTAACAATGCATTTTATTGCCCAAAACTTTAAACAAAGAAAAAAAAACCAATCGGGTTGGCCTAGTTCTGGTTTTGATGGGCAGGAAAGTCAGCTTATAATTTAGAACAAAAGGAAAAGTTGTTCCACAGGTTTCCTCTATTTAGGAGGAGACAAGCATCAATGCATACACAAAATAGATGCTACGGTTCCACTGTAACCTACTAACTTTCGTCCAGGTGAATTCTTTCTCCCAGCCTCATGGATGTCAAACTTTCACCCACTTATATCATATGTCTCTGAAGGGTTCCATAGAGTCACCTGGAAGAAATCTCTTAGATAAGATGAAATAGAAAGCATGTAAAAATAGGAGAAACAAATAATAATTGTGATAAAAGTTAATTTTTTTTGTAACCATTACTAAGACCAGGTACCACTATGGACCCTTTACCAATGCTATGTTGTTTAACCTCCATAACAATGCAGAAATAATAAATAAGCTCTGTGTTACTGATGACATAGTGATGTTCAGAGGTTAAACAACATTCTGAATATCACACAATAGCAAGCTCCAGTTTGCCAATTTCAAAGTCCACACATTTTAACTATGGCAAGGAAAGTTTTTAACAAAGCAAATAATTCTCCGATGGGATATTTAATTCTACTGTGGAAATATTATCTTAGAATTGGTGAAATTTTAGTGATCTCTTCTTAAGACCTGCTTTCTTATTCATAGCAACCCTCAGAAGGGGTTGTATAGTCTCTGCTTGAATAATTTTCCTAATGGGGCTTTCACTAGCAACCCATTCCTCTTAAGACACCTTTTATTGTTTAAAGTTTTTCCTAAGATCCACCTCTGAAAGCAATAAAATAGTTCCAAACCTTTTCCTCCATGACCGTCTATAACATCATTTAAGACATTTTAGATCTTTTAAGACCTTCATGGCACATTCTTCTCCCAAAATCTTCTGTCAGTGTTTCCCATAGGAAGCCTTATAAACCTTCCCCATCTAGCTTTCTATGGATGTGCTCAGCTGGCTGAAGTAACCATTTTTAACAGCTAGAAGGATACTAATCCAAAGCCAAGAGCCATAGCTCCTTTAGCTCATCTGTGATACAATACTTCTATGAATATAAGAGAATATTGGATCATTTATTTATTTGTCAACCATATTATGACTCTGTTGGTGCATAATGGACTTTATAAGGGAAAATTTCTTATGTTGTTGCTGTTGTTGTTGTTGTTGTTGAGACAGGGTCTTGCTCTGTCTCTTGGACTAGTGTAGTGGCATCAGCCTAGCTCACAGCAACCTCAAACTCCTGGGCTCAAGCGATTCTCCTGCCTCAGCCTCCCAAGTAGCTGGGACAACAGGCAGGCACACACCACCACGCCGGGCTAATTTTTCTAATTTTTGTAGAAATGAGTCTCACTCTTGCTCAGGCCAGTCTCAAACTCGAACCCTCAAACGATCCTACCTTGGCCTTCCAAGGTGCTGGAATTACTGGCGTGAGCCACCACACCCGGCCACCTTAGTCTTTTTTACTTGAACTGCTCATAAGCCAAATTTCACCCATCTTACCCTTGAGCAATTGATTTTTTTAATGGAAGAACATGACCCTTTTATTTCCCCCTAAGTTTTTTTTTTTTTTTTTGAGATAGAGTCTTGCTTGTTGCCCAGGCTATAGTGAGTGCCATGGCGTCAGCCTAGCTCACAGCAACCTCAAACTCCTGGGCTCAAGTAATCCTTCTGCCACAGCCTCCCGAGTAGCTGGGACTACAGGCATGTGCCACCATGCCTGGCTAATTTTTATATATATATATTAGTTGGCCAATTAATTTCTTTCTATTTATAGTAGAGACGGGGTCTCGCTCTTGCTCAGGCTGGTTTCGAACTCCTGACCTCGAGCAATCCGCCCGCCTCGGCCTCCCAGAGTGCTAGGATTACAGATGTGAGCCACCGTGCCCGGCCTGCCCCTAAGTTTTACCTTCAGACATTCTTTCAGCTCTGCAATCTACTAAGCCCCTTATACCTCCACCCCATAAACTGGGGTCATCTGCCAATTTAACCATCCATATTTTCCATAACTTAATTCATATGAACAAACATGCTCCAATGGTCAGGGCAAAATGCAAAGCCCTGGGGCTCATTACTGAAGACCCACTAGCCGTCTTTATGATGATTTATTAATTATAATACAAAACACTTTCACAAATATAATTGTATTTAATTCCCACAACTACCCTATGCATAAGACACTGCCATTGTTCTATATGTGAAGAAAAAGAACATAGGCCTTGCCTGACTTGACAGAACTAATAAATGACAAAATAGGAACAAGCCTTGGGGCTTCTGAGTGTATTCGAAGTGTTTTTAAAGACATATTTTTAAACATAGTGACTAATCTAATATCCTTTTCCTTCCCCCCACCCCATAGATATTAACAGAGACTAATTAAAGTTGAGAAACATTTTCCACAAACAAAATCTCACCCATAAACCCAAGGTGGAAAGCAGATCCAAGCAAGCTGCTCCAAAAGAAGCAGGGTGGGGGTTCTCAGCCCCTCTCTTTGTCCCACGTGGGCCTCCCTCCCCCAAGCCTGGCACCTGCAGCAGCATGTAGTCCTCAGAGTACAGCTGGGAATCACTAGCAGTGAGGACAGTGGTGTGTCCTCAAACCATGACCTTTTCTAAAAATAATTTTTAAAATAAGGCTACGTTGTCATGCCTTGTTTTGATAATATATTCTAGACTTTTGTGGGAGATAATCAGTCTAAGTGGTTTAATGACCGTTTTACATGGGACAGAATTGTTTTAAAGTTTGAAGACATCTTTGGGTTTATTGAATTCAAATCTTTATTTCATAGATGAAGAAACAGCAACTGAGAGAGGAGAAGTAACCTACACAGGAACATTTTGTGAAGGCACAAGGTCTAGGACCCAGATCTGGACCCTCCTGGGCAGGTAAATTCTTCTCATAATATCCTGAGGCTTGCGTTTAGAAATCTGAACCCTTTGATTGAAAGACGACATCTTTAATAAGTTGTCTAGTTCTCTTTTAAGCCAATGCCAAACATTTATTGTATACTGGATATTATATTGACTACTTAAGATGATACTAAGAAGCAAAATATGGCAATTAGCTTTAGTAATTAGGCCTTAAAAAAGTGGTCTTAGCTTACACACATTACAGCCTCCTTTGAAATGTATGCAGAAAAATGTTTATGCAGAAAAATGTTTATGCAAAATGTGCCTACATTGCAAGGGGTTTGTAGCTACCACCCTCCTCCGAATCCTTGACCTCCAGGTTAAGAACCACTGGCCTGGAAGAAGCCAATCCCAGTACAAGTGCCAACGTTAGACTTGCATCGCCCCAGCTACTATCTTATTTATGGGTCTGCTGGTTAAAGACTGCTTTTGTTTCAACATCCTTCATCTTTTATTTAAATGGAGCAGCATCTTATCCTGGAAGACCTTTGGTACAAGAGAAGAATATATGTTTTAACAAGCATTTCATTAACTAGGCTGGACAAATTAAAATAAAATATGGTAAAATAAGAACATTGTTTTCTAAAAGTGTTAACAATGAAAGTGAGGATGATCAGTATTCAAAACAGGATATTTAAGACTATGCTTTCAGGGATCATTTCTATAGTTCATTAAAACAGGCTAATCATTTTCTTTCTGGTTCTTTTATTTTTAAGAAAGAAAGTAAGGGAAATACAATGGGAAAAAAAAAAAAAAAGCCCTGGATACTAGCTGCCTGCTCCCTCTTGTTCAATCTACAGTTAGATTGACCTAACAGCCAATGGAAAAAAGGAGGGGGAGTGTGGACAAAAAGAAGTAGATTTACCTTATGAATGGTTGTTTCCTAATCCTTCTCTTTTTGCCACAACGTTTTAGGAGATTTATGGCTGCAAAATGGTTGGCAACAGTTTCTTCATTTCAAAATATTTTGATAAGCTCAATATTTCCTTAAAATCATTGATAATGAGGCTTTATTTCACTAATTCAAAAAATACTTGTTGGAAGCCTAACATTTGTAAAATGCTGTTTAGGAAATAAGCAGTATGGTGTGATGGGAAGAACACATTGGAATGATAGGATCCCGGGATATAATCCAAGTGTTGATTCCTCCTGGGCTTCTGAAAATCTGCAAGGTATAAAACTTAGCCTCAGTTTCCTCATCTTTGAAATGAGGTAATATATTTAAGGGGCTTAATATAGTTGGGTTTTTTTCTTTTCTTTCTTTCTTTTTTTCTTTTTTTTTTTTTTTGCAACAGGGTCTTACTCTGTTGCTCAGTCTGGAGTGCAGTGGCATCATTATACCTCACTGCAGCCTCAAACACCTGGGCTCAAATGATCCTCCCACTTTGGCTTCCTAGAGTGCTAAGATTACAGGTGTGAGCCAGCATGCCCTGCGGTACAGTTCTTCACATGTGTAAGGTACTCAGCAAAGAGTGTTACTGTCAAGATTGCTGAGGTCTTTTTGTCTCTTTCATGACAGCCACATCAGAATTGAATAAACATTCTGAAGAATAATCTCTCTAAAACTGGTTTCTAAGTTAGTAACTGATAAAGGTCACATGTTCTACCTTAAAATGATCCCATTCTCTTTCACTCTTTGTCAGGTGCTCACAATCTATCAATAGTATATTAGTGTAATGTGGTAGTAATTATAATAGCTAACATTCATTTAGCCCTTCCTACATACTATCCTAACTATTTTATAGTTTTTAATCTTCTCAATTGTATGAAGTTCTGTTATTTCTATTTTCTAGTTTGAGAAATTGAGGGTCAGAATGGTTAAGTAACTTAGCCAGGGTCACAGAATGAGTAAGGACAGACCCAGACAGGACCCAGAGCCCAAGCCTGGAACTGCTGTACCACGCTGCCCCTCAGCAGGATTCTCACCCAACTCCCCACACCATCATCATGTGACCTTGGACCTCAGTTTCTTCATCATTAAAATAGGGATAATTTAAGTTAAGCATCTAGCTATTGCCGGCCACACTGATGCTCAAAATGCTATTTCTATTCCTTGAAGAGTTCCACATTATAAAATTCTAGTGTCTTCATGAAAGATATCTGTATTTGCTTTTTAGAGCTGCTGTATCAAATTACCATGGATTTGGTGGCTTAAAACAACAGGAATTTATTCTCTAATAGTTCTGGAGGCTAGAAGTCTGCAACTCAGGTGTTGGTGGGGCTGTGCTCCCTCCAAAGGCTCTAGGGAGAATTCTTCACTTCTTCCAGCTTCTGGTGGCTCTGGGCATTTCTTGACTTGTGGCTACATAACTCCAATGTTTGCCTCTGTCTTCACATGCCTTTCTCCTCTGTGTGTCTCTTCTAAGGACAATTGTCATCGAATTTAAGGCTGACCTCGATAATCTAGAATGCAGTCTTATCAAGATCCTTAACTTAATTTCATCTACAAACAACTGTATTCCAAATAAGGTCACATTCACTAATTCCAGGAACTGGACTTATCTTTTGCAAGCCTACCATCCAACCCACTACAATATCTTAATCGACATATTTTTTTGTCTTGGGAGGTTCCCTCTGGCAGTCTTCCTGACAACACACCTACATTTATTCAAAAGAGGGAGTAGAACATTTCATCTCACCCTGCTTGGGCCTATAGTTAAAATAATTACAAAATCTGTTGGTTGGAAATTTTTTTTTAGATACGCTCAGTTGCCATCAACCTTTTCCACATTCACATGAGAATCAACAAAGTTCTTGGGAAATGAACAATTGTTACCTATTTAAAAGAAGAACTGACCGGGCGTGGCAGCTCACACCTGTAATCCTAGCACTCTGGGAGGCCAAGGCAGGCAGATCTTTTGAGCTCAGGAGTTTGAGACCAGCCTGAGCAAGAGTGAGACCCTCATCTCTACTAAAATAGAAAGAAATTAGCTGGACAACTAAAAATATATAGAAAAAATTAGCCGTGCATGGTGGTGCATGCCTACTGTAGTCCCAGCTACTCAGAGGCTGAGGCAGAAGGATTGCTTGAGCCCAGGAGTTTGAAGTTGCTGTGAGCTAAGCTGATGCCACAGCACTCTAGGCTGGGCAACAGAGTGAGATTCTGTCTCAAAAAAATAAATAAATAGAAGAAGAACAAGCTTGTAACTGAGCACTCCTCCACTTTGCACTAAAAGCATGTGGGTAGCCACACATCTTGATGCAGGTGAAGGAGAATGAAACCAGCAGTAATATGTCCACATTGTTCTCCCAAGGAGAATCAGAAACCCACTTGGTTAAACTGTCAGTGAGACTTTTTTTGTTTTAGTATATTATTTCAGTAACTCACTTCTAAGTGCAAAATTATAAAATCTAATTAGAGTTATTTAGTTGCCTAAAAGCAACATGCTTTGACTGATTTCTATAAACTCCTGCTTTCTCTTTTGATGTGCCCTCAACCCCATTCCATCCCTGAAACCACCTGATCTAGGACACAGCAGTGTGGTCAGTGGAGCAGGGAAATGTCCCTTGATCTGGGGATTGGCAGAGAGAGCACCTTAGTACTGCCATGTTTGTCTTCAAAATCCTCAGAGTCGTCCTAGCTCTCCACTCATATTTTTCAAAGCAGTAATAATTGGAATGCAGAAACAGGTCAGCTGAGGGCAGTGAAAGGGCAAGAGGCTAGATTACTATTGTCACAAAATCACATCTATGAAAGTTCAATGGTGCTGGTCAGCAAAATAGGAAAAACACTGAACTCACCATCAGAAGCTTTCCGGACAGTGTAATAAGAAATAAAGAATTAGCAGAAGAAGGAGGGGAGGGGCAAATAAATAAGTAAAAACCAAAAAGTTTTATACGCACATCTGTTCAATAATCCCCCAAAAGTGCAAAGAAAACAGACAATTAGAATTTAAAAATTCTGTCAGAAAGGTCTTGATTGACCAGCTGCCTGTACAACCAGATTTCCTGTGACAAAACTCTGGGAACAAGTGCTCAGCAGATGTGTTTCCAACAAGTCAATATTGCAGTAACTCACCTTCTTCACCCTCAAATTGTTCCTTGGATAAAAGTCTTCAGTTTCTGAAGATCCATCAAATATAATGATAGGTAGGGATGAGATAAAAGCTTAATTTTTCACGCCAGACTTCTAGCTCTTAAGAAAAACAGAGTCCTTAGAAACAACAGCAAGCAAGTCATTTTTTGTTTGTTTGTTTTTACCAAACTGTGAGTTTGATGGCTGGGAAGATCTGAGGAAGAGAAGAAAAAGCAGAACTGTCACGATGAGCAGAGAACATACTCGCAAGGAAAGGGGTTTATAATAACTATGGAAAAGTAGTGTTAGTCAAATGACTTAGCTGCTTTTCCACTCTTAGACCTTTTAAGTACTCTTGTTATTGAGGTCTTATGAGCCCCTTATTTCACAGTTTTTCCAAAAGCAGTAAGCATATCATAGAATTTACAATTCCACAAATGCTAGAGGAGATTAAGCTACTAGAATTTCACCAATGCCAAGAACAAACCTATACATGTCAACTCTCCTCTCAGAGGTTCTTTGGAGTTTGACAGTTTCAAGTTTTCCTCTTATATGCTGAAAGCTAAGAAGAAGGAAACTCCAACTAGGACCTCATTATTATTATTTAAAGATTTTTGGAGTTGTTTACTCAGCTTTGGATGGTATATCCATGCAATTTTGCTGGATTAACAATTCTCGACTCCAATTTGAGACTCTCAATGACTTTTAGCATTTTTTTTTTTTTTTTTTTTTTGAGACAGAGTCTCGCTTGTTGCCCAGGCTAGAGTGAGTGCCATGGCGTCAGCCTAGCTCACAGCAACCTCAAACTCCTGGGCTCAAGCAATCCTGCTGCCTCAGCCTCCCGAGTAGCTGGGACTACAGGCATGCGCCACCATGCCCGGCTAATTTTATATATATATTAGTTGGCCAATTAATTTCTTTCTATTTATAGTAGAGACGGGGTCTCGCTCTTGCTCAGGCTGGTTTCGAACTCCTGACCTCGAGCAATCCGCCCGCCTCAGCCTCCCAGAGTGCTAGGATTACAGGCGTGAGCCACCGCGCCCGGCTTCAATGACTTTTAATAACTTAAAATTGTTTAGATTATTTTAAAGTTCATTTTTTAATTTCAGTCCTTAGTAATGTTTAGAGTTATCCATTGAATTTTTTAAAAGTTTTTAATCATGGTAAAATATGTATAACATAAAATTTAGCATCTTAATCATTTTTAAGTGTACCGTTGAGTAGTGTTAAATATATTTACATCATTGTGCAACCAATCTCTAGTACTTTCTCATCTTGCAAAGTTGAAAATCTATACCCATTAAACAGCTCTGCATTCTTTCCCTGACTCTTAGCCTCTGGTAACCACCATTTTACTTTCTATTTCTATGGGTTTGACTCATGTAAGTGAAATCATATAGTATTTCTTTTTTGTGACTGGCCTATTCCACTTTAACAATAAGGTTCATCTATCTTGTACCATGTGCCAGAACCCCCTCCTTTTCAAAGGCTGAATAATGTTCCACTAAATGTATATACCACATTTTCTTTATCCATTCATTTGTCAATAGATATTTGGATTGTTTCCACCTTTTGACTATTGTGAATAACATTACTAAAAATGTACAATGAATATATATTTAATGACTTTTAAAAATAACTTTTAATGATTTTAAGGCCATTGTTAAATTTTTAGTTCTGTTCACTATTTGCTTCTAAAAAGAACTCGGCAGTCCTTGGCAACAATATCTTTAGTAGGAAATAACCACCCAGAAGCTATACTTTCCTCTTTCCTTCTTTATAGTATAATAAGGTTTCTTTCTTTTCTTTTTTAATAAAATAGTAGTAAAGAAGCTCATCCAAAGAAATGACATTGTAGCTAAACCTTGGCCCAGAAGCCCTACTCTTCCTTCCAGTATTGCCAGGAATAAACAGGGATACTTGGTCTGTTACTATGTTAGTAAATGAAAGAACATCAGGAACAAAACAAGATATATTATTCCCCTGTTACAAGTTTCTCTTCTTATTCATTACATCTACTCAGCATTAATGTACTTGACCCTGTTTTTAGTTTCAAAATTTATATCTTCTTTTTAATAGCCACACAATATTGAGATTGATCTAATCTGCATTTAGTATTCCCTCTATTACGAAATTTTTTTGTTAAAGTCAAATTCCAAATTTTCTTTTCCAGCCAGAGTTCTTCATTCATAAATTCCTCTGTAGTCTGTCAGATTGTGCCAAAAACAATGACTGCTTTGAAATTGTAGTTACTCAACATATGCCATGTTGCACAATGTCATCAAATAGTTGGACTGGAAATACATGTTTCCTATTATTCTGCTTTTATTAATGTTAATAAAAATGGAAGCAATAAGATTGGTTCAGATAGCCACAAAACATTCTGCTTTTGTATGTAACATAAAACAGCACTGTACCAACAAGAACTTGGCTAAGTTGTTGGCAAGGCTTTTCCCTTTAGTATATTATTTTAGTAACTCACTCCTAAATGCAATATTATAAGATTTAATTACAGTAATTTAGTTGCCTGAAAGCAATAGCATGCTTTGATTTACAATTGCTTGTTTCTTACTATGTAGGCAGTCTATAGAATTATCCAACTAATTCATGGATGTGTAGAAAAAGTTCCTTAATAGTTTGATTTTTTTTCTTCCCTGGCTTCGATTCATTACAAACTTTTAAGTTGTTTTTTTAACTCCCACTAAAGACTTGGACTCCAAATTCTCACTTCTAGTCTGATATCTAGTATTTACTTCGCTGTCAACATGAGGAACTGGTTGCTAAAGGAAGTCTGAGGAGTATTCTAAGATAGAAAGGAAATTGCAAATAAGGTGTTAAGCAAGGATGAAATTTTCTGTAGGGCACAGAAAACATTGGGGTCACCCATAGAAAACCTAGAGCAAAATATCTGGGAAGTGGGAAGCCAATAAACTCTTGTGCCTAATTTCTTACATAGACACAATATGCTGTTCTGTCATTAACCCTACCGAAATAAGCCACATTCATGTCTCTGATGTAATAAGAAATCATATGTCTTTGTATCTCTGTGAGTCAAATTGTGCTCACATGAATAAGAACTTAAGACTAGGCCTCCAAGACAAGAACCATCTCGTAAAATTGCACAGTGCACAGCCCACACAATGGTATGTGATGGTCCTGCCCAAGACACATTTGAAAATTTGTTTACAGATTGCAATTTCTTTCAAGTAGTGGTTTGCAGTAATGACTACATACATGGATTTATTTATTTAGTTAGTTAGTTAGTTATTTTTATGTACTAGGCACTTTTCAGTTAGCAAACATAAATAAGGACTGGGCTCTTTTCCAATTAAATATACAAACCACTCTATTATTGATATTCTACAAAGACTCTTTGAGTCTATAATAAAATCTTGTACATGGTTTAAAGTTGTATCAAGCCACAAGTAAAACAACAGATACTATAATTACGATGGCTATTACTTAGGAGCCAAAACCCATCTGCCCACTTCTTATTATATCATTGAGATGGTTTTAGAGACAATTATCAATCATCTTCATTTTACACATGGAAAAAATGTGACAGAAAGATTTTGGAACTTGACCAAGGACCAAAAATAAAATGAATAAATAAAAGAAAGAGAAGGGCCGAGTATGGTGGCTCATGCCTATAATCCTGGCACTCTGGGAGTCCAAGGTGGGAGAATCACTTGAGGCCAGGAGTTTGAGACCAGCCTGAGCAAGAATGAGACCCCATTTCTACTAAAAATAGAAAAATTAGCCAGGCGTGGTGGTGTGTACTTGTAGTCCCAGCTACTCAGGAAGCTGAAGCAGAAGAATTGCTTGAGCCCAGGACTTTGAGATTGCTGTGAGTTAGGCTGACGCCAGGGTACTCTAGCCCAGGTGACAGAGCGAGACTCTATCTCAAAACAGAAAAAAAAAGAAAAGAAAAGAAAGAAAGAGAGGAAAGGACTTTCAACAGAATTCAAGTCTTCAAGTGTCTAGATAGTCCCAGCCTTATATTTTTTTCTATTAGAACCACTTTCTTACCTACCAATCTTAAATTATTACTCACCTAGTGTTAGCACTTGTAAAAGCCATTTTAATGGGATTTAAAATCACTTCACAAGTGTTTCTTATTCCCCACAGACTCCATGAACTTTTAACATTCTGAGAAAGTAAAAAAGCATTTGTTATTTTTTTTTAATTTAGCACCAGCTCCCTTCCATCCTTCAAAAAGACAGATTGTACTGAATTAGCAGAAAACAGTCTGTGTAAAATTCAGTGCATGAAAGCAGACAATGAGAATTCATAAGCACCTTTTATGGGCCCCACATTGTGCTGTGGAAATATTAAATAAATCCAAGTATAGTTCCTGACCTCAACAACTTTACAATTCAGTCAGTCAGTCAGTCAGTCAGCCAACTGACCAGATCACCAGCCAGGCCCTGGTGATAAAAAGATGGATGCCGTACATTCCCAGTATTCAAAGACCTTATAGTTTTGACAGGAAACAGATTGTGCATGAATAAAAATGTTATTACAATGATCAAACATAAGAGAAAGCAATATATTTTCCTTTGCAGGGGTGGGAGGGATCTTCTGAGAATGCTTCATAGAAGGGAGGATGTAGGAGCGAGGTCTTAAAGGTAAACAGGATTTTGCCTGACAGAGAAGGTGCATAAGAAAAGTTCTAGAAAAGAAAAGAGCATGAACTAAAACATGGAAGCTTTAGAATTAATGGCATTTAGTGGGAGATTTGAGAAATGAAGCTACAGAGATGGAGAAATCAAACCTTGCAGGTCCTTAAATGACAGGTATCATTTCATAGGAAATGAAGAGCCTTTGAAGGTTTTCAAGCAGAGAAATGAATCTATAAGTTTAGACAATTAATTCTAAAAGCAGCATGGAAGATTGTAAGGTAAAAAGGAGAGAAGTTGGTTGGCTGTTTCATTAGTTTAAGCAAAAAATGGAGAGAGTCCGCAGTACTGTCCAATAAAATTTTCTATAATGATGAAAATATTCTGTGTCTGTGCTGTCCAATATGGTAGCCACTAGCCACATGTGGCTATTGAACATTAGATGTTTGAATTGCCATGTGTGATGGGTGGCTGCCATATTGACAATGCAGAGACATCTTGGAGAAGCTAGCACGTGAGTTAAACTTGAAAGCAGGGTTTTTCCAACTGCAGTTTGCAATGATGGATTAAGAAATCAATGTAGCATTAATGGTTCACAATTGCAATGTTTTTTAATGAAAGAAGAGAATAACACAGAATAGGGTAGAATTGACTAAATAAATATAATAAAACTGAATAGAATAGAAAATATCTGCCTGCACTGCAAAGTATTATTTTGAAAGATGGTTGCTTCAGTTACATGACTATGTGCATGTGTGTGTACACTGGACCACAATGTAAAATATACTTTTTCCTCTCTATTGTGTTTAGAAATATTTAAAAGCCAGTCTCTTATACAAGGGGATTATTTGTCTGTGTACAAAGTTATTGGGAAAAGTTTTCCAGATGGGAAGAATAGCATAAGCAAAGTTCACTGTAGTTTAGAATAAGGGTAACTCTGGACCTTTCAAGGGCTTCCTAATTATTCTTTTTCTTTTGCAATTTTTAAATAGACATTATTGTTTACAACAGCTTTATTTTATTTATTTATTTATTTTTTATTGTTATTATTTTTTTGAGACAGAGTCTCACTCTGCCCGGGCTAGAGTGCCGTGGCATCAGCCTAGCTCACAGCAACCTCAAACTCCTGAGGTCAAGCGATCCTCCTGTCTCAGCCTCTGAGTAGCTGGGGCTACAGGCATGCACCACCATGCCCGGCTAATTTTTTCTATATATTTTTAGTTGTCCAGCTAATTTCTTTCTATTTTAGTAGAGATGGGATCTTGCTTTTGCTCAGGCTGGTCTCAAACTCCTGAGCTCAAAGGATCTGCCTGCCTCGGCCTCCCAGAGTGCTAGGATTACAGGTGTGAGCCACTGTGCCCGGACAAGAACAGCTTTAGATTTACAGAGAAATCCAGAAGACAGTGCAGAGACTTCCCATATACCCTGCACTATTTCCCCTTTTAAAAGCTTACATTAGTGTCACATATTTGTTAAGATTAATGAGCCTATATGGATACACTATTATTAACTAAAGTCCTTACTTTACTCGGATTTCCGTAGTTTTTACCTACTGTCCTGGTTCTGTTCCAGGATTCCATCTGGGATACCACATTACAGTTAGTCATCATCTCTCCTTAGGCTCCTCTTGGCTGTGACCATTTTTTTCATACTTTGCTTGTTTTTGACGACCTTGACAGTTTGGGGGGAGTACTATTCAAGTATCTTGTAGGATGTCCCACTATTGGAATTTGTCTGATATTTTTCTCATGATTAGACTGAGAATATTCGTTATTGAGAGGAAAACCACAAAAGTAAAGTGCCATTTTCATGACATCATTTCATGGCTACATACTATCAACAAGATTAATCACCATCAACATTGACCTAGATCAACTGGCTGAGGTAGTGCCAATCAGTCTTCTTCACTATAAAGTTAGTCCTTTTCATCCCCCTTTCCATACTATATTCCATACTGTGTCACTATGTTCTTAATTTTTTTAATAAATGAATTACTTAATTAAAGAAAGGCATATACTTGCATAAGTCATATTGAGCTCTTTCCAAAGAAAGGCACTGTGAGTACAGAAGCAGGCTCTTTTTAGGTACAGCATCTCTTTCTGCACATGCAGGGCGCTTTTATCACTCCTCAGGTTTTCAGGTTCCAAATATAAAGCACACACACACACACAAAGCTGAGTGATTGAGGTAGAATTCCAAAATAAGTTAAGAAGGAGTTAACTCAAAATCAACTGCAGGTCCTTCTGACTTTTCAGCCTCTGATTCTGATGTTCTGGAAGTAAATTTAAACCAAAATTTGTTAATTTTTTTCCCCAAGAGGGTGGCTACAAAAAGGGAAACTCCTTACTGAGAAAAACCAATAATTTGGAGTACCTTTTTTTTAGGCAGGGGAGAACTACAGGATCACATCTACCATATTCCCAAGGTAAATGCCACTGTACGATATCACCTGCTTCTCATCTTTCATTGCAATTGCCTAACTTCCTATCACTCTTGTTCCCAAGGATGGAACAGCAACAAAAAGCTTCCTGAGCAGGCTCACTCACTATTTTCCTGCAAGCTCCCCTCAACAGTGTTCTCATTTTGTGACTCATACACATGGGCTCATGTTAGCACATGTTTTTTTTTAATTGCTACATTTATTCACTCTCTTCTCCTTACAGGCTAGAAAAAAAGTCCTGTCCCTGAATCACATGAGTCATAAATCCCAGCTCTTCTGCCTCTCAGTCTGAGAGAGCAGATGAAACTTTATCTCCTTCTCACTGCACACAAACCTAGTGAGAGAAAAATCAACACCCATTGATAAAGGGCAGTAACAGTCAGGAATAAGAAATAATCACTCTCTCTCCATTCAGTTATGAAACAACTTCTTAGGGGACATCCAAGTCTCTAATATATTCCACTGTCTCGTGTTCCCTATTCATTCAGTGGATTCCCTTTAGAATTCAGTCTCTCCCTTTGGTTACCAAGACTCTGATAATCCTCCCCCCTCTCGCTCCCCACAACTCGGCAAAGCTCTGCTTTGGGTCTTTCATCTATGCTAAGATGTACATCCCCCTAATAAGGACTTTAGGTTTTGCTAGTTCCCAGTAATACTTGTAATAATAAGCATTCAAAACTTCAGTTGCTGGATGAGAATCTGAACTACAGAATTATAGGGAAAAGTCTTAAATAAGGAAGTAATAGGGCCTGGAGAAACTAAGCAAGGGTAGGGCTGAGACCTCCCACTAGCCTTCACACCCAGCCTCAAGTCCTCATTTGGCTTTGAGGTGATCACTACCTTAGTCTTCAAAGACCACAGAAAACCTCTATTGAAATGTCCACTTCTTCATTCAATGTCAATTTACAGGATATTCCTCACCTGGACCAGTCACATCAACTTGACTTGACAAACCAATTTAATAGCAATTCGGTATTACCCCTTAAAGAAAAGTCTTGGTCCTTTTCTTTAAGATGAGTGATATGATTTAGGAAATCTCTATGCTCCATCCAGCCACTAGTATTCTAGGACTCCACTTTAGCTACTTAATACAGGTGGTACATATTGCTTAAAATATATATTGGTGGAATGTACTTAGCTGAATTTATAATCCTTGAGGGCAATGCCATGACTGTCATGGTCACCATGAATATGCAATCTCAAGTGCAATTTCCAGCATGTTAATAATTATTTTTAATAAATAAATGAAGCAAGGTTGAAAGGAAAAGTTTTCTCCAGTTACTTTCTATCTTCTAGTCTAAGCATCTCCTCCACAAGCAAGTCTCTGGAATTCGTGCTTTACTTGCATTACTGCTATTTCTCAGAGCAATCCAAAGCAGTAGGGAGATTCTTACCTCCATTTTACAGGTGAGGAGACTGAGGCCAACGATAATTCAGTAACTGTCCTAAGGTTACACAGCCAGAAAGTGGAGGAGTCAGGGTTTGAACCAAGGTCTTATTCCAAAATCCATACTCTGCATTATGTAAGTGCAATAAAAGCACTTTCTAAACTACAAATAATCCTATGAAACTATAAATTGTTTAATTGCTAGAGAAACTCTGATAAACTGAATACATCGGGCATGTTTTAAGGTGCTACTTACACTGGTGCTTCCTAAAGGAGACTTTAAAACGTTTTTAAAACAATAGCTTAGAGAAAGCCTTTCCTCAGGTTTGATAATCCATTCCTGAAAGTAACAGTGCTGACCGTTGCCACATCCCCCACATCTTACAAGGAATTTCTACTGCTTTGTCTTCTACTGGGACCTCCTGAAAAGCACGATCACTAGGATGATGGACTCCTTTAAAAGCTCCTCATTTTCCCCATGAACGCAAGGGTATTGTCTTAGTTCAGGCGGCTATAACAGGATAGGTGGCTAAACAACAGAAATTAATCTTCACATATCTGGAGGCTGAGAAGTCCAAAAGCAAGGCACTAGCAGGTTCAGTGTCTGATCAGGGCCCAATTCCTGGTTCATAGACAGCCGTCTTCTTACTGTAACCTCACATGGCAGAAGGGGCAAGGGAGCTCTCGAGGGTCTCTTTTCTAATGGTGCTGATCCCAAATCGCTGGACACCTCCCAGAGGCCCAACCTCCCCTAATACCTTCATCTTAAGGGTTAGAATTTCAAGATGTGAACTGAAGGGGTCGTAAACGTTCAGTCTATAGCAATGAGCATCACACAGTTTCAGCATGTTGAAGTCAAACTGCATCCAGGCCGCTGTACCCCTGAAGACTTACCACAACCTGCTTAGGCAGTGCTACCATACACAACCTCATTAAAGATCTAAGAGGGTTTTAAAAGTCATCAAGTTGAAAGGAAAAAAATCAAAAATTAAAAAAAACCCTGCTCTCTCTCCATCTTTTTCACATATGGGAAATCATCTTTTAAAAAGCACATAGCTAAAAACAGGAGATTTATGGTGTGCTTGAGTAAAGTAAACATTTGAAGTTCTTTGTTTAGTTTTGCTGAGACATAATTAGATCTTTTTAAGGTAGTGGGTAAATTAATTTCACCTTTCATTGTGAAAATTTAAGAGTGTAAGATGTTTGCTGTCATCTAGCCTTAGGATACTGTGGATAATTAATTTTATGGCATTTCTGCCACCTTCTTTGGACAAATTCAATCTCTTTTTCTAACTTCCTTCTTATCATTTTTCCATAGACTTTCCCCCCATTTAGTGTTCATTCTTGGCCCCTCAGTCACCGCATGTTTGTTTCGTGGTCCACTTTGCTGTTGCCTAGAAAAGCACCCAATGCCTGAATTGCTTTGGGGGGATAGAGTCCTTCCCAAGCCATTACTATTCAGAAGGAGCCACATAGCAGGACTCATTTGTTCAGTGAATGAATGAATTCCCCTACCCATACTTCTCACCAAATTGCCTAAAGTGTTTTTTCTAAACCTTGCATGTAGTCTCATGGCGTATAAGAAAATGGACTCACAAGGAAACATATTACCTAAGCAAATCTAGAACCTAAAAATAGTACATATTCTAACAATAGAGTGTAGCAGATGGTTTACCAACTCCCTCTCTCTCTCTCTCTCACCTTTTCATAATAAGAAATGACAAAATAAACCATCTTTAAAATTGCTTCTCATCAATAAGGGAAAAATGCATCAAAGAGGGCCAACCACTACTTTTTGTGAACTGACTCAGACTTCATGAGACTGAAGTGAGATATGACAATAAAAGCACTTTTTCCATGTCAGAGCTGGCTATTTAGAGGGCTGGGATTATAGAAACTGGCAAGAAACCTTTTTTTTAGAAACCTCAACTGCCGATGCTGTTAGCAGTGTGAAAGTATATTTAAAATGGCCAGCTTTCAAGTCATTGCAGATTTAGAGTATTTGTGACCAACGTCTTACCATGTATTCACCTTGGTGTAACGCACGTTGCTATGCTTGTTATCTGTTATTTCCTTGATTGAATGGTTGATGGATTGCTTGACTTTTAGCAGTTTAAAACAATGAATGTTGATTTGTCTTGAAGTTTCGATGGCTCAGGAATCTGGACATAGCTTAACTGGATGCCTTTGGATCAGGATCTCTCACAAGACTGTAATCAAAGTGTTGGGCTAGGGCTACACAAGCAAGAAATTTAATTTTAAAAGAGAAAGCAGTGGCCAGGAGATTAATTTTTTTTAAGAGATGTGGTCTCACTATGTTGCCTAGGCTGGACTTGAAATCCAGGGCTCGAGGGATCTGTCCACTTCAGCCTCCTGAGTAGCTGGAAATACAGATGCGTCACCACACCCAGCTTTATTAGTGCATTTTTAAAAGCTACAATATATAGTGAAAAAGTCAACGATATTTCTAGATGAGCAATATTTTTTCATTTGTAAAAATGAAAAGAGTTTTAAGAATATTTTAAACAGGTTCCCAGTATACTGATGATTCTGAAAAAAAAAAAAACATCCATGAGAAGAGTAGAGGTATAGATTTTCTGAAGCAATGGGTATCCAAAATCATTTTAATTTGGTTCTAGAATGCAATGTGACCATAAGAACTTAAAGCCTCCTCCTCTCAAACCCACCACAGCATTCCTCTGTTAATAATCTCTGGAGTCCCCCTGACTCATAGGCTAAAGACACAATCACCTACCCAACTCAGCCCTACAGCTCCTGGGGCCTAACTCTGGCCAGCCACACTCTCCAGTTTTATCACACTCCCTGCTCGCTGTGCTCTAATCCCTGGCTCCCTCAACCACCTACCCTGCTTCTTCCCACCTCCAACCTTGCACAAGTTCTTCCCTTTGTCCTGGCCATTCTCCCCACCTCACTACACATTTTATCTGTTTGACTCATAATCCTCCCTTTGGCCTTATCTCAAATATCTCTTCCTGAGAGCCACGCTCAGGCTGGACCAGATTTCCCACGGCCCCTAATATACTACCCTTGTCCTTTGGAGGACTTAAGGCCCTTGTAAAAGAGGCCACACACAGCATCCATCTTTTTGCCCTTTCATCCCTTCTGCTACGTGAAGACACAGCATTCAAGGTGCCTTCTTAGAAGCAGAGATGGGGCCCTCACCAGACACTGAACTTGCCAGCACCTTGATCTTGAATTTCCCAGCCTCCAGAACTGTGGAATAAATTTCTATTATTTATAAATTGCCCAGTCTCAGGTATTTTGTTATAACAGTACAAACAAACTAGCATCCACTCCTCTGTCACTCATATCTACAAGGCCAAATCCTCTTCATCTTTGTTCTTTCGCTGCAACCAGCGTAGAGAGAGAAAAAGAACATTGGAGCTAACTTCTCACTGAAGCCCACCTACCAGGACCAGGCATTTAAATCCAATTATTTAGTTCTTACTCTGGCTTCTAGGAAAGATGGGAGTCTGACTTTTCTTAAGAAAGTAAAAATGCTTCTGTTTTGTATTTATCTATTTGTTTGGATTATCCTGGTCATTATTACAGATCATTGTGTCCTGGGCACACATGGACTTTTCATTTTATTTCATTTTATTTTATTTTATTTTATTTTATTTTTTAGACAGAGTCTCGCTTTGTTGCCTAGGCTAGAGTGAGTGCCATGGCGTCAGCCTAGCTCACAGCAACCTCAAACTCCTGGGCTCAAGCAATCCTCCTGCCTCAGCCTCCCGAGTAGCTGGGACTACAGGCATGCGCCACCATGCCCGGCTAATTTTTTCTATATATATTAGTTGGCCAATTAATTTCTTTCTATTTATAGTAGAGACAGGGTCTCGCTCTTGCTCAGGCTGGTTTCGAACTCCTGACCTCGAGCAGTCCGCCCACCTCGGCCTCCCAGAATGCTAGGATTACAGGCGTGAGCCACCGCGCCCAGCCTGACTTTTCATTTTAAGTTTTTGTGGAAATGAGTCTGGGTGACATAGTAAGACCCCATCTCTACCAAAAAGAAAAAATAGGTGGTGGCTATGCACCTACAGTCCCAGTTACTCAGGAGGGCGAGGCAGGAGGATCATTTGAGCCCAGGAGTTTGAGGCTACGGTGAGCAATGATTGCACCTCTGCACTCCAGTATGGGCAGCAGAGGAAGACTCTGTTTCAAAAAAAGTTTGTGGAAATGATCTTTGTCAAAATGAGTTACTTTTTATTAAAGCCAAGCTGTATGAAAAACCAATAATAGCTATCTGTATCCTACTTACATTGGGACTATGAGTACTCTATAATTATTTCCTAAGTTGGTTACATATCATTCACTCATTTACTCATTCATTCAACAAATATTTACTGATGACCATCTTTGTGCCAACCATTGCGCTGAGACCCAGCATACAAGGATCACTGAGGATCTTCCTGTAGCCTAAGCAGCCCACAGCCTTATAGAACAAAAGCATCTTACTTTTACTCAAAAGAGGATTAAAGAAAAAAAAGAAACATTTTCAGGTCAGAAGACAGAAATGATCTTCAAAAAATTTTAACTGTGATTGGAGCAGTAAAATTTATCAAAGCAGACTCAGATCATGTGGCACCATCATATTCTTAGGCGTAAGGAGAAGAAGCACAAAAGTGAGCCAGTATGTCCATAGATACCCACCACTGTGCCTATGAAAGTCTGCAAGATCCACCCAGGAATCTTTCTAAGAAATGACAGGTACTCTTCTTTCTGGGAAGTTTTACATGTGGTTATGACTGTGTTCCTATCCGAAGGACAATAAAACATTTACATGGTTTTTTAAAGCTCTGTACCACAAAACTAAATGACCACCCAAAAGTACGCTTTGAGCTTCCCATTTGTTTTGGGAATCTCCAAAACCCACATGTTCAGTGATTCACTAGAAAGACTCACAGGACTCAACATATATTTATCCTCACAGCTAAGATATATTATAGCAAAAAATGTACACAACAGGATCAACAAGGAAAAGAAGACATAGGCAGAATCCGGAGAAATCCATGTCCAGGCTTCTGCTGCTCCAAGAGTAGACACACTGAGTGTTTGCCTTTCTCTATCAGCAAAAAGTGCAGTACTGTATGTGCAATGTTTCTGCCCAGGGAAACCCACTAGAGACTCGGCACCCAACGTTTATATTGGGGCTGGTCAAGTGGGCACCCTTTGACTGGCAGTTACCAAAGTTCCAGACTACCAGAATACAGTAGGTGTTCACTATAAATTACATTGCTTGTGCAGTCTAGGCACAGTGAGTCATCCTTATCTGTTAGAGAATGGAGAGAACATTCCAAAAGCCAAGTCTCAGATGCCAGCCAAGGGCCAAACTTGCAAACAGGTCCTTCTGAAAAGGGCTCCCTATATTTTCTTTTTCCTGCACACTACTTTTTAAATCTTCTGTGAGAATATGTGCTATAGGGGATAGGAAAATTCACATTTATCCCTCTTTGTATACATGGCTAAGGAAAATGTTAGCTAGCCTCAATTTATAGGTACTGTTGTCACTAGAGTTATTTCTACCATTTCTATTTTTACCATTTTTAAATAGATATATCATTACTAATAACATTATTATTGTCAATTTTAGTAATAATTATTAGTAGTGACAATATTATTATCAGTTTCTATAATTATTAATGTCTATAATTAAATATTATATATTATTTCTATGTAATATTCATATGAATAATCCATTCAATGATCTTTAACATTCTTTGAAAGATTGTTAACATGCTGAGATCATGAAACTTTAAAGAGATTCTATGTTTGGTTCCTTATTTTATTTTTCCTCTAATCTGTTACATTCTTTAACAGGAAAAACTTTCTGCAGCTTAAAGGAGCAACCATGGATTTCCGGCGTGTGAAGGAATATTTCTCCTGGCTCTACTATCAATACCAAATCATTAGCTGCTGTGCTGTCTTGGAGCCCTGGGAGCAATCTATGTTCAATACCATCTTACTAACCATTTTTGCTATGGTTATATACACTGCCTATGTCTTCATCCCCATCCACATTCGCCTGGCTTGGGAATTTTTTTCAAGAATATGCGGATATCAAAGTACAATTTCTAATTGATCTTATTTGCATTCTGTGAAATGGCATTGTGTATTTATATGTTGCTTACAAACTTACTGATTTAGGTGACTACTATGTCTTCTTTCACTATCTGACCTGAAAAGCCCTCTCTTCTCTATGCACTCTTATATCTTGCCTGGAGTTTGAAATAGAGCCTCTTTAGTTTCTTTTATACATGCTTCATTGCACATCAGACCATAGAAAATACCAAGACTTTACCTCACATACCATATTCATTCGACACAAATCTATGACTTCAGATTTTTTTAATCAAGACAATTTCATATAAATTTTTTTTGGAAAATAGGCTTTTAAGAGACCTACTAGAATCATATTTAAGGTGTTCCCTTGATGCCTATTGTATACTGAAGAATATATTTTACAAAAAATTATTCAAAGGCTACCGTTAGCAGTATCCTATCCTTGTTTACAATGGGTACAAGATGTGAATATATGAACCCCCTAAAGTCTTATTTTCTAGTAAACTGAAAATAACTAAAATTCTTTTACTTCAAATGCAAAAGAATAGGCTGGAGACAATTATTTCCTTTCATACATGGTTCATGAATTGTTTTGATGCCTCTTAAAATGCCTCTTAAAGTCTGGCTTTATAACAGTTTAAAATCGACAATGTTGATTTTAGATAAACAAGTAAGTATTAAGATACAAAATAATGTTAAGTGTAAGAAACAAAAATATAATCAAAGTAAATTCAGATGTTGTGACTTGTGATGTTGCCTTTGCCTTGCATGATGGGGGTAAAAGAGAGAAGAAATGGTTTTCTTTCTGTGCTTTCATTTAGTGGAGGGAAAAAAAAAACATGCATGTATTGGACTGCAGGAAGAAAAGCTAATAAATAGGCTGGAAGTAATATTCTACCAGCAGGAACTCAACAGCTCTAGTTAAATGTTTTGATATAGTGGCTCCTTTGCAAAGCAGAAACAAGATTTATTAAATTTTCTTCAAGTGTTTATCATAAAAACAAATGTAAGTTTTTAATTATACTGCTGAATGAAATGTGAATGCCAAAGACCAAGCCTTGCAGTTTTATTTTCCTCCCAATAAATATTAATGTTAGTAATTCAGGAGGGTAAAATGTAAATAGGTTTTAGACAATTTTTGCACCCTTGTTTGTGTTATGAAAAAAATTTCCAAGGAGAGCTGGAGAGAAAGATGTTTGGCATGCCAAATTAACTTGCATGTTTGTTAACAAACAAACAGACATACGTTTTGAAGGGAAACCAGATCTGAACATGTATTTGTTGATTTTTGCAAAATAAAATTAAGTTTAATTTTATAAATAAAACACCTACTTCCAGATTTATTTTTTCTCATATTGCATGAAATATCTAGGTGGTATGTCATATTTCTTCCCAAATTTATCATTTCTGGCCAATCCAATGTGGCAACTGATCTAAAAATGGTAGGATAAAATTAACATTTATCAAGGGACTTCTCCATGATGGACACATGTTACATGTTGAAGTAGATATTAAAGTCTCCCACTTATAGGTAAGGAGCCTGGAACTTGGAAAAGTTGCATTTCTTGTTCAAGGACAGTTAGCTACTAGCAGCATAGCAAGGATGTAGATTCAGGTCAGGACAACACTGGGCCTTGCAAATACTTGGGACATGAAAGCCCAGGGGAGGACAAGAGCACAAGAAAGCTGATGGAATTCAGGTCATCAAGATGCTAGAAAGCAGAACCCCATCAAACAAAAGAGGTAAAGGCAAAGGAGTCAGTCAAGGGTTGAGGAACAATAAGCCCAGGTCCCAGCTGCTACCTTTGCTGTGGTACCTGAAATGCTGTGGTCACCCATTTCTATGCTTCCCTGGCTCACATGCCTACGTTGAAAAATTGCTTTCACTTTTAAATATTTAACAGAGGATTCTCAGTTAAGCATCAACTTGGATGCATTCCCAGTTCACAATGATTCAACACCCTTATACACATGGACCCCTGTTAAGTACTCTTGGAATTCAATCACAAAGACACTGCATTGACCTTCTCAAAATCCTCTTTCTAAAAATAAGAGAGTTAAAATAAACATGAATAGACACAGCAAGCTTAATAAAGCATTACTCCACAGCACTGCCCTAGGATGTCACTTCGAAGTTGTTTCCTCTGGGCAATTGAAATAATAAATACAGGGTCCAAAATCATAATCCAATATAGTTTTGGAGGAAAAACCCTATCCGCAGGCAATAGGAAAGAAGAGTAAGCTCTTTCTGCCCTGCCTGCTCTGTTGATGTTCTAGACTTGGCAGAGATGTTTTTATCTGGACCACAGTTAGTCTAGGTTAGAAACACTTTTTGTGCATTTTTCTTTTGTTTCTATTAACTTGGCTATTTGAATGGTGTATACCTACGGTCCCCAGCCCTCAGGCCAGGCACCGGAACCGGTATCGGTGTGTGGCCTGTTAAGGATTGGGCCCAGAGCTCTGCAGCCCGCCCTGCCCCTCTCCTGTCCGTGGAAAAATTGTTTTCCATGAAACTTAGGAACTGTGGCTCCACAGCAGGAGTGAGCGAAGCTTCATTTACATTTATAGCTGCTCCCCATAGCCTAAGCTCCACCTCCCCTCACCCCCTTAGTCTGTTGAAAAATTGTCTTCCATGAAACCAGTCCTGGTGCCAAAGAGGCTGGGGACCGCTGGTGTATACAGAACTTTAAAAACAAGAAAAGCCAAAGGTTCCGTGGTTCCAATGGGCTTGCATCTGCCACATCTGCCAACACCATAAAATGTTCTTTCCCTGGTGTTGGCCAAGTCAACAATTGCATTTATCTGCTTGTACAACAAAAACAGAAAATGCCAAGAAGTCAGTCAGTTTTAACATCAAGATAACACTAACCAATATTTACTGGAGATAAAGAAGATCTGTCTTTATTTCTGAATCATCAGTATCTAGTCCTAGTACAGGGCTTAGCAGATAGACACCATGGAGAATATCACGTAGTTTCTCAGACCCTGTGCCCAAGGAAGGCCAATGTCTGTGTTGGGCCAACCTCAGAAGAGTCTGCTTCTGGCTATGGAATACAAGAGTAGAACCCCTTCATTCATTCAACAAATTTAATAAAAGTCATCCATGTATTGATGGACAAATAGAAGAATGGAGTGATTATTAAATATGGAATGAAGAAAATAGAAACTAGGGTGGTAGGTATTCAGATGTTCATCATAAAATTCTTTTACTATATGTTTTAAATTTTTATTTAAAAAGTGGTAAGGAAAAAAAGCCTACCAGGTACTAGTCATTGGGCTTGATGCTAGAAAATGAAGACAAATGAGACAGAAATAGAAACATCCCTTAATTTATTAGCCATATGATCTGGTAGGAAAGATGAGAAAAAAAAAAACCAAGCAAAATATTTAAAATATATATGAATTGTGATAAGGTATTTTTTTTTAAAAAAACAGCAGAGTACTGGAGAGACAGTGACAGATGGTTAAGGACAGTGGAGTCCTTGGGGTGAAGGGAACACATTTCTTCTAGCTGTAGCAGAGCAGGATCAGAACTTCTCTCTTTGCTGAACTCTAAGTGATGTGGGAGGGATGTAATGTCATTTACACTGTAAGAAAATGACACTGGCTCTGATTTGAGAGCAGATGGGAGAGGGGCATGAGTCAGGGCAAGGAGACCCAACACAGCTTCTTCAGAGGAAAGCTGGACTAAGGTGGTGGCCTCAGAGCCAGAGAGAGGTGAGTGTCTGATTTGACATAGATTTTGGAGCTAGAAAGTCTTGCTGATGGCTTGGCTCACATGGGTAATTCCATTAACTACACAATTTTTTTTTTAAACATCTAACCCAGTCAAAGGAAATTCCCTCTTTATTTTGGAAAAGTTATTTCCAGAGCTGATCCAGCTGCCTTTAAGAGAAAATAAAACCTTTTTGAGAGGTTGAAGAAAAAAATTTTTTTTTACATTTTTACTATTTTTCCAGTTTTTAAAACTTCACCATATCTCAAGAGTCCTTATACATCTGATTAGAAGAAAGCACTTCCATTTTCCACCATGAAATAGAATGTAATTCTCTAGGTACTCTGCATCATCAAAACTGACTAATCAAAATATCAATAGCATGCTTGTTCCAAGGGATTAAATTATTCTAACATTCATTCTAGAGCTTGAAAAGGCTGAGAGCAAACATAAGAGTTTAGATTCTGTTTGATTGATCCCTGCATTATTATAACAATGACAAAAGTAATAACATTGGGAAGACAGTAATGGTGGGGCTGAAAGGGCAAAGCTAACCAATTCTTAATTTTAGTTATTTGCTTAAAAAGTCTAAAGAAATGAGAGGCAGAGGAAGCTCCAAAATAAAATTACAGTTCCTTTACTTTAATGACAAAGCTTATTTCTGCTTTTTTTTTTTTTGAGCTTTTGTAAGCAATATTACTATGTGTTCCATTGACACTATTCACACTTCTGATCACTTCCCCATGAAATTTAAAATTCGAATTCCTCATTTTTATTATTGTACTTTTGTTCCTCTCTGATGGAAAGGAAGTGCTGACTGGGATAGCACTTTACCCAGGTGTGTGATTGGGAGGAAGATAGGAATATCCATAGACTGCAAAACAGAGGGGAGAGTGCCACTATCTGTCCCCAGCCTCTGTCTGGAAGAAGCACACCCACAATATGGCAGAGAAATTTCCTGGATGTTGTGGTCCTGATGGTTAGGTGCTATAGTTTGGATATTTAACCCTCCAGACCTTGTGTTGAACTTCGGTCCCCAGTGTTGGAGGGGGGGCCTAATGAGAGATGTTTGGGTCATGGGGGTAGATGCCTCATGAACAGCTTGGTGCCATCCTCCCCGTAATGAGGATGGCATCAGCTGTTCCCATGAGATATGGCTGTTAAAAAGAGTCTGGAACCTCTATCCCATTCCCCCAGCTCAGCTTCCTTCCTTGCTGTGTGATCCCCTTTGCCTTGCACCATGAGTAGAAGCAGCCTGAAGCCCTCACCAGAAGCAGATGCTGACACCATGCTTCTTGTACAGCCTACAAAACTGTTAGCCAAATAAACCTCTTTGACTTATAAGTTACCCAGCCTTAGGTATTCCTTTATAACAACAAAAACAGACTTGAGACATTAGGGATGCAACAGTTGAGAAGAGCCCCATGTCACTGAGCTCCAATGATGTTTCAGTGCTTGAGTTTCCAAGAGACCCAGAGAGAGGGACAAAGCTGGGTGGGGAGGTAAGAGAGAGACAAAGGAAGGGAGGAAGGGAGACTGGAGGGGGGGGGGAAGAGGGAAAAAGAAAGAAGAGTGAAGGAAAAAGGAAGAAACGGTTTCCTTTTGTCTTCTAAGTTTAAACCAGAAAGGTCTCATTTACAAGTGTCAAAAAACAAAATTACAACAAATTTAGTTTAAAGATCAAATTGACTTTTACTAGCAATTCTAGAATCAGACAGCATCTCATTTTATAAAATAGAATTGTTCCGATTAGCTGAGCAGAGGAGGTAGGCTTTATAGGCAGAGAAGGCCTAAAGAAAGCAGAAATAAGGACAAAAAGCAAATTGGTCATTTCAAAGTTACTTTCCTTTAGAGTTAAGACAAAGAGGACTTCTTATCATTCTAGCTCAGGTAAACCAGGCCCCTTCTGATTGGTTGTTGTAAATCTCCTTTTTTGGGGAAAACTGGCCCATTTCAAGTTCATTTCGATTACATGGCACCAAGCACCATAACTCCATTCCAATTTGGTCTGGTCTGTTGGAGTCCAGTGCAGGAGCTCAGGCCAAAACAGAGGCCTCCCATGAATTTTAACACAGTAATTTACAATTCTTCTCTGTCCTCATTCCTCAACGTGTTTTATCTCACACATTTTTCCTAACATGAGCCATATCTAAATGTTTTACAACCTTATTCCTATTAATATTTCAGTTTATTTTGTTAAAATAATTCACTTTTGCCCAAGGTTAAAATAAATCTTCTGACTGACAATGCAGCTGATCTCTCCATCCTCCAATGGGTCTTACATCTTCCTTCCTTTTATGGCCTGGCTTTTAGGTTTCCCTTTGCCTCATCCCATCCCAAACCCCACTCCCTCACTACTTCTGAAGACTCAATACATCATCTGGAAAAATTTGGAGTGAAGTTAAGTCTCTCCAGAGATTCCTCTGATTTTTTTTAAAAAATCTATATTCTATGAAATTCTAGTGACTTCCAGCACTTTAGCTTCTGGCAGCTTTTCCTGGTTATTGATACGAGCCTGACCCTTCTCTGAAATTCTATGGAATTTATAACTATAGCATTATCATCATTGAGGGGGAAGGTAAAATACTCATAAATAAAGCAAAAAGACAAATACACAAAATCCCGAAGAGTAATCATCAGTCCTTAATCTGAGATTCAGGTAAGAAAATCTAGTAAATTCCAAGGTCGGTGGATTTGTGGGAGAGGCTCCCCGGAGGGATTCAGCTTGCACTTCAGCAGACCACACCCTGCATACCCTGTCCTCCCATTCCCATTCCTCACAGTCCCTCAGTCCATTTGCCCTCTTTGTGGCTCTCGTCCTGCCTACTCTTACACGCAGCCCCAAGGGGGGTTTACTACCTGTCTCTGTGAAGGAAACCAGAGTATTTCACCCCAAAATAGACTTCATTGGCATATTTTGAGATGGCTGTCCAGAGGGCCCACAAACGGAAGTAGCCCGGCCAAGCTGTCTCTTGTGGGGTAGATTTGCTTCTACAGAGAATCTGCATTGGTGCAATCGGGCTTTCTCTGAGGCCCTCTCTTGTCTAGATCTAGGGAAAATTAACTGAGAGTCTGACACCATCAAAGGTCTGAAACAAACTATTACCATCTATTCTCTCTGAGGACTGCTACCTGTGAGGTTTCATTGACATCAGAAGACCATCTTTGCTATCCAGGCCTCCTCTTCACCTCCCAAAACCTGTCTTGCCTCTATATCCTGGATTACCACCATAACCTGTTTTGGGCCATGTTCCCAGCCCATGTTCTTTCTGTAACCTCAAGATGGTATATAAGCTTCTGTATCTCTTTGGGGTGGGAGTTGAGAGTAATCACTCTGTAGTATGCACATGTTAATAAATTGGTATGCTATTTCTCCTATTAACCTCCATTTGTTGTTGGTTTTTCAGAGAACTATCATAGGGCAAAGGGGAAGTTTTTCCTTGGCCCCTACATTGTCAAAATATAACCATCTGGTAGCTTATCTCTGAAACCTTATTATGCAAAAGCAATACCTTCCTTCTAATCTAGAGTTACATTTACCTGAGCCACAGCACGTACCTGGCTCCAAAGAAGGAGAGGGAGAAAGAGAAGTCCATCGCCCACATACGCATATTCTGTACCTCTCATGTGTTGCTTACCACAGAGCTACGCAGGTGTTGCTTCCAAAGAGCTCAGAGACACAGACCATGCTTTATTGCACCATGTATTCCTGTAAAAGCTTATTAAATGGATGGACTGATGAATTAAGTCCTTTCACAATTCCAGATTAGAGGCAACATTACAGTCATATTCCAGACATGATTTGTCACTAGAATTTATATTGAGCAACTCACCAATAAGGTAAGATTTTAAACATCTGGTGAAGGTTCTGAGAGACTGCTGTCCCTAACTTGTATTCTACTGTTTGCTCCATCTCTCCTGTTCCTACATTTACTCTCACAACAATCCCCACAGAAGCATTTTTTTAAAAGGAGGGGAATCAAAAAAAAAAAGGGCTAACTGATGCATTTGTGAATATCTGCAACTGTTTTCCTCCTCAAGTACTGGACCATTGGTTCTCAGCTCTAGCTGTACATTAGAATCATCTGGGAGCTTTAAAAACTGCCAATGCCTGACACTGCCCAGAAAAATTACATTGAAACCCCTGGAAGTGGTTGTCCAATATGGCATTTTAAAAAGCTCCCTAGGTGAGTCTAACACCTGGCCAAGACTGAGAACCCCTTTACCAGGCTTTCAGTGAATGCTGATTAAGTCACTAAAATCCAGTGTCACGCTGAATACTCCACTTCCTCTTTCCCACCTGCCTGGTTTGCTGAACATGTCTGTGCTATGGTCAAGGCATCACTGTTTCTCTAGACACAGTCTTAATCACAGCAAACACCACTTCCCTACTGTTCTTCAGTAAAACTACTTAACACTCCCCTAAGAGCTTGAAGTGTTAAATTGTTAGCATCATGCTCCTCGATGGATTTTGTTCCACATAATGATGTCTTCAATCATTTCATCATGCATCATTTAAGAGCAGTAAAATATCACAATTTGTGCTTATGGGCATGAAGCTCTAAAGTACACTAAGCCTGCTGCTGATGAGCTTGGTGGAGTGTTTTCATTTGCAAACTAAGTACAAGATCATGTCACAATAATTTGGCTAAGCCAGATACATAGTGCCATCAGCAAGGCTGCAGAACATGCAAAGCTTGTTGCATTTCACAATAACGTCATAGGCACCTTGAGGACGAATGATTGTACCTTGCTTCCTTCTGTTTTTAATTACTTGTAGCTAAATGTACTTAATGTAATATATACATACACACATGTATAATGTAATGTATATACACATTTTTTAACCATTTAAGGCTACACCAATGTAATTGGTGGTATAAACGTGCTAATTAGAAACTAAGATGACCAAGTAATATGGCTGATAGAAAGATAATCACCCACCAGAGAGTGGAGTGACCCAAGTTCTTCTTGCTGTAACTAACCGTGTGTGGTGTTGGGCAAGTCATTTTGCTTCCTTGGGGTCCAGCTTCTCTCCTGTGAAATGAAGGACTCACCTGTGAATGGCATATGTGTTTTCCTCTTATTGGTTCTTCCAATCACTGGCAGAGCCTCCCTAGAAGGTCATGTTGTGAAGAATTCTCAGGCTGCATCTGCTCACTGGAAAGAAAATCAATATCAACATATCGACATCTATCATGAGATCAGGAGAAAGGAAGTGGAGTTTAAATTCCACTGGACCAAAGACCATAGAATTACTTTCTCAACCCAATGCAATGGTGGAAGATCAGTATAAAATTAAAACATCTTTTTACAGCACCTTCACCACTGATCTTTATAGCCATAAAATAAAGGCATAAATAAAAATAAATAAAAAATAAAGATGTGTACACAGTACAGATATTACTCAAGGAAATAAATGTAGACTTGCTGTTTAATCCAGCAATCCCACTATTAGGTATCTGCCCAAAGTCATTTTATCAAAAAGACACTTGCATTCAAATGCACAGCGTACTCCACAATTGCAATTATGTGAAATCAACCTAAGTGCTTATCAATTCATGAGTGGATTAAGAAATGTGGCATATGGAATATCACTCAGCCATAAAAAGGAATGAAATAATGTCTTTTTCAGCAACTTGGATGGAACTGAAGACCATTATCCTAAGTCAAGTATCTCAGGAATGGAAAAACAAACACCACATATACTTTCTAATAATTGGGAGCTAAACGATGAGCACACACAGGCACAAAGAAATATAAAGGTCCCTGGAAACCAAGAAGGGGGCAGGGTGGGAGGGAGTGAGGGGTACCTATCAGGTACAGTAAACACTATTCTGGTGATGGGCACATGAAAAACCCCAACTTAAGCATTATGCAAGATACTCATGCAACAAAAACATTTGTACCTGCTTAATATTTTGAAATAAAAAATAAATTAATTAAATAAATAAAAAATAAAGATGTGTACACAAATACTGGCAGTCTGTCTCTTTATACCCAGTCACACTTACCCTTGAACTCTAGTTTAAATTCTACATCTTCTACTAAGCCAACCAGATGTCATAACAATAAATAGCTAATATTTATATGCCATATCCTGTGCTGGGCACTCTTCTAAGCATTTTGCATATGTAATTTATTTAACTCTCACAACAATCTTGTTAAATACTATTGTTATCCCCATTCTACAGATAGGAAAAACTGAGGCACAGATTAAATGACTTGCTTAAGGTTACACAGCCCGTGAGAGAGCTGAGATTTGAACTGAAGCAGTCTGCTGCAGAAGCAATGTCTTTAATCTTTGGACAAAATGACACCCTCTTTTGAACATCCATATCAACCATCCCTATACCACACTCTTTTTTTTTTTTTTTTTTTTTGCATTCTGTCATTCACTGATTCTGTGTGATTCTAGGAGATCAACCAATGTACTTTGAGATTTAGACAGAACATTATGTACGGTGACCATTCATCCTGGTTTGCTCACCCAGTGCCTTTGGGTAGGGGTGGGGAAATTCAGAGAAGCCTTCTTACATGAAGTGACGCCTGAGTTATATCTTAAAGGATGAATAGCAATTACCCACATTAAAATAAGCAATTAAAATCATTTTGTTCTCTAATGGAAACATTCCCCATTTCCAACTGGTTATATTATATACTTGGACTCCCAAGCACATCCCTTTATAAATGGGGTTGACCATCTCTCCCTCCAAAACTCAAAGAAAACCTTAATATACTTGCAAGAATAAGGTTCAGTCCTATTGTAATTGGGATAGCTTACTTTACATGTGAAAGTCTCAAAATGTCATTTCCAGGTAATGTTCTTGGATTGTTAGAAAAGGAGAGAAAGTTTTGATGAAATTCTTGATTAGGAAAGGAGAAAATATTTCAGGATAAAAAGAAAGTGAGAGAACTAGTTCCCTCTCATAGTCAAGAGCTTCAGACTCTCCAATAAATCAGAGGTAATGAGCCGGTAACTCCATGAGAATGTGAAGGAAAAGATGCTACATTTGGGTGAGTTCCAGACAAATAAAAACTGGTTTCACTTATGCACTCTGTGACCTACTTTAGGGATAGTTAGGCCAACCAGAAAGCACAGTGATCAGAGATAGAATTAAAAGGAACCATACTGGAATACTATTTTTATTTGTTTTTGTTTTATTAATAGTAATCTTGCCTTTTATTTAATAGTCACATTTTTCAAATTTATTATAATAATGAATAATATTTTAACCTGACCATGACTTTATTCCACAGACATGCAAAAATACAAGCCTTAAAAGACACATGTGCCTTTGAGACCTGAAAACACTGAGAAGCTCAGAGAATAAATGTCAGGGAGGACAGGACCATGTCCCATTTCTTCAAAGGTGCACCAGGATGACTGAGTTAATTACCATAATAGGGCACTCAGACCAAGGCCAAAAGTCAATCTGCTCTAAAGACAAACATATATCCTGGAAATTCGAAGTCTCTTGCCTCCCAGATGAGGGGCAGGAAAAAAGGTGATGAAAATTATCAGGATGATGAAAGCCTTGCCTTTCTAAGCAACCAGTTTAGAAACAAAAATAAAACAGTGATTTCAATTTATCAGGACAAGCTAAAAGCAGAGGTTAGGGTCTGGGCAAAAACGAAAATAATCAAGAGCTCCAGAGAACATAAATAGGATATCAAGACCAAGAGAGAAAACTCAGGGGCTGGAGTGGGAATGTTGCCCAGAAACTCTATGATTTCCACCCCTGATAAGGAGTGTGTGCACATTCCAAATTCTTGGCTGCCTCAGGAGGTTACTTTTGGCCAGGGGACTGGAGGGGACCTTTGGGCAACCTAGCCCAGTTTCCCAGGTTCAGTGCTAAACACCAGCTCCACCCCTTTCAGAGCATAATCCTGGAATCATTCTGGCCTTTGAAAAGGTACCATTTGTGAGTTAAAGACTGAAGAGAACAGCAGAACAAGTTTCCATCTGAAATCAATTAAAGTCAGTGCCCACAATCAGAATGGTCCCCAAAGTTATAGCAAACCCAGTGTTCCCATTTGCACATTTGTCTGCAAATGGGAATGTTTTGCATAAAGATGTCATCACCTTTCCTCTATTAATTTGTTTAGCAAACCCTTTTTTTAAAGGACAAAGGGGAACATGAGCATACCCCTATTTGAATGGTCAGAAATCACATAATAGTATACTTTCTATATTTTTCAATTTTTCATGATGTGTGACATAATTTGCTTAAAGTTAATAAGCACCAAGAGGGCAGGGACTGTCTATTTTTGTCCACTATTGTATTCTCATCACCTGGAACATTATCTGGTACAAAGTAAGCTCTCAAAAAATGTTTGCTGAAGAGATAATACCCACCCAAAAAGTTGTGAGAGGTGGGATAATCTTTACCTCATCCTCCTTTTGGAGGGCAGATTAGAACATGATGATTGCAGTTCACATGATGCGTGATTAAAGTCTCTGTGTAATCAGGATTTGTAATACCTTGATTGCTCCTATTTGGTTCTTCCTGAAAAAGAAAATGTTGTGAGGACTGAGAAAATGAATGTGAAGTACCCACCACAGTGCCTAGTTAACTGAATCAATATTTGGTGAATTGAGTGAATGAGTGGAGAGGACTGCTTCACTCACTGTTGGTGCCCCTTCCAGTTACCTCCCTACTTTTTGGCTGTCTTTCATTACTGTGCTTTTCAAATGAGTATTCAACACTTTCATTTCCTCTCTAGTTATTTCCATCCTGTTGTCTCCATAATCTAGTCTCCTCTCTTCCCCAGCTATAGATCCAGTTTCAGATCAACATCCACTGCGCACTGCTCCTGCCATGGACCACTCAGTTGGTGGCTTGTCCTCTCCCTCTCTGGAAGCCTTTCCTTCCCCCACCATCTGTAAGATTCTACCCAAAATTTAAGGCTGAGATCAAATAATTCCTTACACAGGAAATGTATTGTGACTGTTCCAGTCCTGAGTGTGTCTTTTACTTTTTTCTACATTTTTATTTTGAAATAATTTTAAAAGTTGCAAAAACAATACAGTTTCTTTATGCCCTTCACTCAGATTCTTCTAATGTTAGCATGTTACAACACAATAGCACAATTATCAAAAAAACAGGAAATAATATTGGTACAAAACAATTGACTGAACTACAGCTCTTATTTTAATTTCTCCAGTTGTTCCCTGAATATCCTTTTTCTGTTCCAAAATCAATTCCAAATCTCACATTGTATTTGATTGTCTCTTTGGCCTCCTCCAATATGTGACAGTTCTCAGTCTCTCCTTGTCTTTCATAACCTTGACACTTTTAATGAGTGTGAGGTATTTTGTAGAATGTCCCTCAATTTGTGTTTATCTTCTGTTTTCTCATGATTATATAGAGGCTTTATGCTTTTTTGGCAAGATTGCTGCAGAAGTGATTCCGTGTCCTTCCCAGTGCACGTTATCAAGAGGTACATGATGCTGATATGTCTCAACACCAGTGACAGTAGCCTGTCATGACCACTTGGTTACTCTGGTGTTTGTTGGGTTTCTCCATTGCAAAATTATTATTATTCCCTTTATCATTGATAAGTACCTTGAGGAGCTATTTTGAGACTATGCTAATATCCTACTTCTCAAATTTTCAAGCACTGATTTTATTCATCAGTGGGCCTTGCCTGCAATAGTTATTGCTGTGGTATTTTCCTAATGATGGTTTTATAGTCTCCTCATTTATTCTACATTTACTAATTGGAATTAGTATGCAAGGCTGTTTCTTAATGTACTGTTGACTCATGTTCCTCAGCAGGTGTCTAATATGGATGCACAGTCCTGGGGTCTTTGGGATCCCTGTATAGTCACAGCTCTGCCCCTAGCTGGCTTTCATCAACTCAGCCATGTGTCTGTTTTATACTTCTAAGTCAAAGGAAGTAGCTTAAAGGATACCTGATGGGAAAAAAAGAAGGAGAAGGAGGAAGAGGAAGAACTAAAGAAGGAAAGGAAGGAAGTAGAAAAAAGAAGAAAAAACCTTTTGTGTCTTTTTATTAGCCGTCAATTACTTTGAAAACAAATAGTATTTTAAGAGGACATTTTCAATGGGATATACTTATACTGAATCCCAAGGAAAGATGTAGAAAAAAATACATTTCTGGCACTTATGCCACCTAGGTGAGTTACACAGCAGGATAATGCATTTATAAGGCATTACATGCCATACAACCATCATTATGGCTTTCTCTTATCTTTTATATTGAGTGAATGTATCTTAGAATAGGAACAAAAGGCTGCAAGTCATAGTACAAACTTAAGTGGGGAGGGGTTGGTAACTTGGAAGGCTGACATCAATCTGGCCTGTCCTGGAGATCCACAGAAAGAATTTAATACAAGCCTGTCTGCAAAATACAGAAATAACCTCCCTGGCCTAGGTATTGGGAAGGCATAAAACCTCAGAAATCACACTATCCCATTCTCAACACCAACTTCCTTGCCAGCAGCAGACAGGAACCCTGTAAGCATTGGTGATGAGTCTGTTTGCTCTCTCTCCAGCAACTCTCTCCTCCTGCCCCCGGTCCTGATTGCCTTTGTGCTCTACGCAGGGAAGGAGAACATAGAACATAATGCACAGTGATTCTCAAACCGGACATTTCTCACTTATCCAGAGTTTTGTGTGAGGTGGGGGAGGGGGGTGGTAATATCACAAATACTGTGAGATTATTTTAAATTTTATTCTGATATGATTGATATTCTTTAAAAAATAACAGGGATATTCTGGGTCAGTCTGGATGACCACCTGATACCCACAAATAGCCACTAATCCCAGTGCCTGCATTTTGTGCTGCTGCTTATAACCAGGTTATAACCGACAGATCACTTGAAGGGGCAGCGTTATCACTTCCATGTGTTAATAGGTGTAGTCAAGTGCGCTTGCCCTGGCATGTCCTCATATCTAAATGACAACATTCTATATGTGCTATTGTACTTAGGATTCATTTTAACCAATTAAAATGACAAATTTTGAGATTTGAAATGATAAAATTCAAAGACATTTTCATGGACTAAAACCTCAGGGTTTTTTTTTTTAATTTTTATTTCAGAATATTACTGGGGTACAAATATTTTGGTTGCATGAATGGCTAAAGTTTAGTTTTTTAAGTTACTGAATAAAGAGAGGTGTAGAGATGGCTTCATGAGAATGACAGTGGGCAATAATATATTCTAACTGGAGCAGGCTCATGAGAAAAGAATTGAGGAGGACGTAGAAGGGAAACAAGGCACCAAGGTCAGCCAGAGGCCAGATTACCTCACCGTGTGGTATACAAACAAGAGCTCAACAATAGTTCAAAAGGGGAAAAGTTTGTGAGAGAACTGAGTCATTGTATTACACATTGTAATACGGTGGTGCGGTAGTTAGTACCATTAAGGAGACGTGGATTTTGGGGTGTATCCATCTAGGTACTAATCAGCTTGCAGAAGTTCATTACCAGAGCATTTAGTTGTAGAGATACATGGAAAATACTTTTGTTAAATAGTCCTTTTAAAATGGTTCAGTATCGTTTGGGCATGCACTATTTCATTGATTGGTCTTAGGGTCAAAAGAGAATATATTGTTTACTGCTTAAAAGGAAAAACATTAATGATGTTAATGATGATGACTCAAAAATGGACCATCATGCTCACATCAAAAAGACCAAGTAAACAAGTAAGAAATAAAATGTCTTCCTATTGTTAAACCCAACCATTGACAATTCTATTTCAATTACATTAACTTGAATTTCATTAACATTGACAATTCAATTTTTTTGTTTTGAAATTGTGTTGGTCTTTAATTTATTTGGCTTTTATAGTTGTGTATCACCTAAAGGCACTAGGAAGTTTCATACCTAATTATATATATGTCTGTATGCATTTAAGCCACAGTATAATAAAATAATTAATGTCACTATGGGAGAGAGGAATCCAAAGTGAAAGAATAATATTCAAAGTAATAAGAAGTTAAAGAAAATTATAAACAAAATGACCCTATTCATAGCGAATGTCCAGCAGAAACAGACCTTGGGCAAGTCACTTAACTTCTCTAATCTTCAGTTTTCCTTTTCTGCAAAAATAGTTATACATGGGCTTATATATATGTAAGTTTATAAAGGTGCAGGGGAATAGGGTTTAGAAGGAGATAGACTCCACTGTTAATAGTGACAGCTTCTGAGGAAGAAAGTGGCTTGAGGGACAGAGGTGGAAAGAACTGAATTGAACTTTTTACTCTATAATTTCTGTAATGTTTAAGTTTTATGCAAATATATTCACCTAATTGAGTAAAAAATAAAGTGACAGCATAAATAAAGGGATCAGTAGATTACTCAAGTGGTGAAAGGGCATGGACTTTGTCTTCAGAAGACCTGGGACTAAACTTGATTCTGGTGTTTCTTAGGAGCTATGAGACTTTGGGCAACTCACTTAACTTCTCTAAGCCTTGGTTTTTCTCATCTGAAATATAGACATGGTATTAGCTATAGGAATACCAGGAAGATTAAATAAAGTATGCAATGGAGTGAACACAATGCCTGGCCTCAAGGAATGCTCAACACACAAAAAACACTGGTTTTATCATGCTAGTTGTTAGTTTTAATATTAATTATAGTTGTTTTATGAGATTAGCTTTACTCAACCAAGTGGGCTGTCTGGTTTTTGCCATGGTTATGTTTCTGCTGGACATTGCCATTTGCCCCTCAGGTTCATGCCTCCTCCTTCTCCACCTGTGCCTTGGGAAAGCTGACCTTTATGAACTGCATCAATGGACTCCCATGCCTTCTGGTTTCCAGACAGGTTTTGACAACAGGTGCACTGATAGGAGATTGGAGGGTGGGGTCAGAGAAAAGTCAGGTATTCATTCTCACAGCTCATTCCTTACTAGGGAGCCACTGGCTGAATTTACCCTTTTCCAAACCCATACCTTCAGTCCTTAGCTCCCTCTGGAAATCCCTTTCTCCCATTGTCCCAGCCCTAGGGTGATCCAGCCTCCCAGGGTTGCTAGCTTCAGGGTTCTACACTATCCTTTGTTGTTTTTCCTAACTCAGTAAATGGTTCCTTTCTTAAACTCTTCAAATTGTCCTTTTGGAGTACAGCATCTGCTTCTTCCCAGACTCCTACGTATTCCTTGTTCCATAGTGTGGCTTCAGTGAGATGACTCAGCTCTACAGAGATAACTTCACCACGGGAAATGTCCAGAGGAAATTCCCGCAAACCTCAATGGATCATGCCTCTTGCTTAGGCTACACAGGGAGACTCTTACATTATGCCATTTGAGCAAAAATCCCTCTCCTGCTGGTCTGAAACTCCACCACTGTGATAACTATAGTTCATTCACTGATGGTTATAAAAAATGAAAATTTTCTAATTACAGGTTATAATTCTAAACTGCCCATTCAGAATTTATCTGCAAAGGTAAAAGATGGAATCTTTAAAAATGTAATTTTCTCACCCCCATTGTCAAGTTTTTTTCTCTGCCTGCAAGTTGCTCACCAGCATTTCTTGTACAAGCAACATGCCTTGGGTCAGTAAGAATTAGCATCCTGACAAGAGCAGAGGCTGTGGCTGAACTGCCAGTCCTACCTTTATGACAGCCTCTCGCCCTGCTCCAAAAATGCCATTTCACTGCTCAAAGACCGATGGTGGACTCCCATTTTATTTGACAATCACTGGTGTAAAACTTACTCTGTACTAGTCTAAGCAATTTATAAAAATGTTAACTCATTTAATCTTCACAATTACCCTGTGATGCTTTTAGATAAGAAAACTGAGGTGAATTGCCCCTAGGTTACATAGCTAGTAAGTGGTAGGACTGTCAGTGAAACCCAGACAGATATTCCTGCTCCTAGTCTGTGCCTTTCACCACTCCTCTCTGAAGATTCATGCCTAACAAATTAGTGCAAACTTCTTACTAGACTTTTACATTTCTCCACAATATGACCCCAACCAACATTTTTAGCATTGTCTCACATCACCATGCCTTTACATCACCTGCTCAGTGTCCATGCAGCCAACAAAAATCTATCAAACACCTTGTGGAGCCACAGCCTAGTAAAAAGGCAGACATTAAAATAGAATCCATCAACAGTGAAATTGATAAATAACTTGTGACAGGTTCACACAATGGACTAATATATAGCAATGAAAATGAACAAACTACAGCCACAGGCAGCAGCATGGACCAGCCAGCTAAGACTGAGGCTGCAAATGCTGGGACAGGAGCACAGTGTCAGCAAAGGGTGAGGGCACTGCAGCGAGGTGCTAGAGCATGCGGCCTGACAGGGAAGGTGCCACCCTGGCAGATCCTGGGCTCTCCCAGCCCCTGGGACCTCAGAGTCAGAATGACTTTCTTTGTCACCTTTCCATAGTATTGCCTTTACAAGTAGCCAAGTGCACTTTCTACCTTTGAGGGCTCATCCATTCTTGCTTAAGAAAAAAACTACAGGAGAGCTTAGTCCATCTCAGAATTTAAAAAAAGGAAAAGCCTAGAGTCGTGAACAAAATAAACATTGAAGTCCAGTGTCTTATTAAAGCAACCTATGACAGATGTTAGTATTCTGAGACCTGTTTATAAGACACATGGTCCTGCCTATGGTTCACATAATAAATCTAGGGAACCAATGAGATATAACAAGGGTTCACCTCTATTGAAAAAAGTAGTAATAATAGTGATGAGTTAGGATCAAAATGCCTTTGTACTCTGCAAAATATCACTGCAAAATTTTCATACATTTTTTTATGTATCCAAAAATCATACATTTTTTATGTATCCAAAAATCCTTTGAAAAGTGATCTAGATAATTGGTCCTGGTTAAATAATTATTTATACTAATTTATTTTCTTGCTACACCACTATTTATATTTGAGATATTGTCTAGTTAATTGTTCACATAGAAATTGAGTCTGTAAAGACTTAAAAGAAAGCTTCCTATAACAATAAAGTTAACACTTCTGCTTTTAATTAGATAAAATCTAACTGTTTTAATAGATCAAAAACTATTTTTTGAAGATCAATATTTTCAACAAAATCTATACATTAAAAAAAATTTCCCTGCTACCCAAAGCGATCTACAGATTCAATGCAATTCCTATCAAAATACCAATGACGTGCTTCACAGAAACAGAAAATAAAAAATCCTAAAACTCACATGGAACCAAAAAAGAACCAGAATAGATCTTGCCTGCATCCATGTGGAGCCAGTGGTTCTCTACACACCCAGCATCCTGCAAGACGCATCAACCACCAATGGAGAGGCCATGGGCATGGCGACAGTGTCCAGGCTCTGGCTGGGGCTGCTGCTTCTGGCATTAGTCCTAACCATGCAGATTTATTCAAATCAAACAACTGTTGTAACACTTTGAAGTAACTCCTCCCGGAGTCCTTCGGCTGCCCCAAGTCCAACTAAAGCCACCACCAAGTCCATTGGCAATGCCCTGCTGTCAATAGCTGGTCTCCTTGTGGTCTTGCTCGCTCTTCTACTTCTCTACTGTTAAGAGACTCAGGCCAAAAAACATCTATACTTCCCCATCTTCTAAATCCAATCCAAATGATGTCCCAAAGCCCAATGTGGCAAGGAGAAAAACAGGTCTCCATTGAATCTACTAATTGTACACCTTCTTTTATTGACACATAAAATGTTGAGAAGCCCAAGTTTGATTGATTTGAAGACCCTGTGAAGGGTGTGACTGGATGATGGATGCCAATATTAAATCTGCTGGAGTTGCGTGTACAAGATGAAGAGAAGCAACATCCAAAATTAGTAGAGACATGATTTCCTTGAATGTGGCACTTAAGATCTAGACACTTAAAACTACTTTGAAAATAAGAATAGATTTTATCTTGTCTAGAAATAAAGGATGATGTACAGTGGGACAGAGGGAGGGTAAGAAGCCAAATAACCAAAGCAATTCTGAGAAAAAAAAGAACAAAGCTGGAAGTATCACACTACCTGCCTTCAAAATATATTACAAGGATATATTAACAAAAACAGCATGGTATTGGCATAAAAATGGACACATAGACCAACAGAAGACAACAGAGAACCCAGAAATAAATCCACATATTTACAGTCAACTGTTCTTTGACAAATCTATCAAGTTATCCCCAGTATTATTTATTGAAGAAGGTGCCCTTTTCCCAATGTATATTCTATAAAAGTTGATGGTGTGGAGGTAGAAAGTAGAATGATAGATACCAGAGGCTGGGAAGGGTGTGTGGGTGGGAGGGTTGATTAACAGAGGTTTGTTAATGGGTGCAAACATACAGTTAGATAGAAAGAATAAGTTCTGTTTTATAGCACAGTAGGGTGACTACAGTTAACAACAATGTACTGTATATTTCAGAATAGCTAGGAGAGAGGACTTTAAATGTTCCCAGCATATAGAAATGATAAATGCTCAGGTGATGGACACCCTAAATACCCCAACTTATTACACATTTTGTGTATGTAATAAAATTTCACATGTACCACATAAATATGAACAAATATAATGTGTCCAAAAATTTTACCACAGTGTTAAATATATTGTTTTTCAGGAGGAGATAAAAAACAAGCACAAAAGGATATTTATTTTAATGATTTCATTTTTATGATATTCAACAAAAAAGGCAGAATTTTTCTATGCAGTTAAAGGTCAAAATAATAGTTACCCTTGAGGTTGGGAAGTGACTAGATGGAGCTCTGGGAATGATGCAGCTTTGAGGATCCTGGTAATATTTTGTTCTTGATCTGGGTACTTGTTACACTTCATGGGTTTCATTTGTAAAAATGTATCAAGCTGTATACTTGATTCATGCCTTTTCCTGTATATATATTTCAATAAAATATTTACTTAAAAACACATACAAATTTAAAATTACTAATTTTGAGTGCTAAATATATACCATTCACTTTATTTAGCTCTTTATATATACTGTCTTAATTATTTTCAGAAAGCCCTCTGAAGTGTATGCTATTATAACAGAGCCTATCCCCTCCTGTCCACTCTCATGTTTTTCTCTGGTCAAGTACTCTTCTTTCCTTTCAAACATTTAACACAGTAGGTAACAGTTTTACTTGTTTTGTTTGTTTATTGTCTGTCCCCATCCAAATATATGGGTAAAGGACTTGACTTTTTTATTGAGCACTATTCACCTGAGCTAACCCAGTGCCTGGAATACAACAGGTCTTCAGTAAATGTTAACAGTTGCTGAATAAGTGAGCATGGATATTTTGTAAAAGCAAAAAATCCAGTGCAAGAGAGATAAGCACAGTCAGGACCTACTTGAGTTTGGCTACTCAAAGACATCCTCTCTCTAAGGGAACAATATTCCCAGCATGGCCAGCCAACTGTAAATGCAAGGGAGACCCACACAGCTGAAGGCTGAGTTGGGCTTGGCTCACCTGAGGAATGAGAGAGGGCAGTTGGCCTGGAGCATGGGAGCAGGGATGAAGAACCCGCTCTTCCCAAGATGTTCTGCATGTTTCTGCCTTTCCTCCTGCCAGGCCCTCTTCCTGGAAGACAATCCTCTAAAATTCTATCCAGCATTCAAGACTCATCTCAAATGGCAACTTCTCCAAGAAATCTCTCTTGCCGACTCTAACTAGAAAGTGGGTGAAATAGAATTCAATATCACCTCCCCCCATTTGAAGGCCCTATTACAGCCTTCTTCCATGACATTGTCCTTATTCTATTTTGTGTTGTAATTATGTATGCATGTACCTAATTCTCTCTTCTAGATAAGAAGCAACTTAGGAAAATTTGTCTTATTCATCTTTGTAGGCCCTCTATGCCAAGTGTAAGCAGACACTTTGAAAATATTGTCCAATATGAACTGAATTGGGGTGTTGGCATAATTTGGCAGATGTGAGGAGTACAGAAATGGAGGGAAGCATTGTGTGTATATGAGTGTAGGGAAGGGAAGAGGAACATATCGAGAATGTTTTTGGCTGAAGTAACAGAAAAGCTGACCGACCATGACTTAAACAAGGAAAAGTTTATTCTTTTCATATGACAAGATCTAGGTGGTTTTTTTAGCTATACAACTACAGCCAAGGGTCCAAGCTCTTGCTGTAGTTCTGCTCAGCATCCTTCACAAGTTGGTTTTTGTCCTCATGCTTGTCTTCTCTGAGGTAAAAGATGGTTTTTGCATCTCCAGATAACTTGTTCACTTCAAAGCAGAAAGAAAGGGAAGTGACCAAGGGCCAAACCAACTGTATATCCCCTTCCTCAGGGAAATTTTTAAATTCCTCAAGTCCTCAGCATTTTCTGCCTCCATCTCATTGGTCAGAACTGACACACATGGCTAGAAACAGGGGAAGCTGAGAAATAAGAAAACATGATTAAACATGTTAGCAGCTGGCTCTGGGCATGTTGCCACCATAAAAATCTCAGAGTTTCACTGAAAAGAAAGAAAAGAGGACTGCCTCTTGGGGTAGGAAACATATTATTTCAGCCTCGGGGTGATCTGTGCCCAAAGATAAGATCATAGCTGCAAAAACACAACCAGAGATCTGAAAACCAAAGTCTACAAGGGGGTAAATGAGTAAAACAGGCAGAGGATTTCTGTACAGCTATGTCTTATATGCATATTAATCTCTAGGATACTCTCTACTTCCACAAGAAACATGCCTTCTCCCATTGTTCTGGAATCATGTGGCATCTTGATCTATCTTATCACACCTTTAAATAGAGACAAAAGGGCATAAGAAATATTCCAATATCTTACTAGTTCTACCATAAGACAAACCGCTGTGCAATCATACTAATGGATGGCAACTGGCGCTCAGCCTCCATGTCTGAAGAAAATAGTGGGGTTGGGGCAGGGACAATGGTGAATTGCAATTGAGTTCCTACTGATAGTTGCTATGCTGGAATGTTACCAGATTTTTCAAGAGAAATCAGAAATGTGGATTTTTATATGAAACCTCATGATCTAATGCTAATAATGAATTTGGGAAGTTTCATACTTTAGGAAGGCTAAATGTTTTGTGACCTCTGAGAATAGCTGTCAAGGATGAGAGCTCTCACCACAGGCCAAGCCCAGCCAACTGCCTCCAAGCTTCCTTTCCCACTGCAGATCCCAGCATTTTCTGCAGGCATGTTCCTTTCCCACTTCCCAGTGTCTAGATATCCTCATCAACTTTGACAAACAAAAAAATTTTAAATGAGGACACGTCATTCTAAAATTGGAGTTCATTTCTAAGAGCAAACTTCACTGCAGAAAGTTCTTTCCAATTTTTGTTTTTTTACTAAAGGCTAAATAATCTTCATCATTAAAATTTGTACCATTAAGATGATAAAACAGGTATTAATGGATCAACACCTAAGTGGACATATAGGAATAACATTTATCGGGTGTTGGGCAGGTGGGAGGGGGGAGGAGGGGATGGGTATATACAACCACAGTGAGTGAGATGTGCAACGTTTGGGGGATGGACACGCTTGAAGCTCTTACTTGTGGGGGAAGGGGGGCCATGGGCAATATATGTAACCTTAACACTTGTACCTCCATAATATGCTAAAATAAAATAAAATAAAAGATGAAAAAACAAACCCAGGTATTTCTGATTACCATAAAGAGTAAATATTGACTTGCCTGGTGGTAAAATGACTGCTTCTTTGTTGGTTTTTGTTTGTTTTTACCTAGAAAGTGCTGTTTGCTTTATAAGACCAATGCTCTGTTTTCAGCTCAAGAAAATGCTGAACTTCTTTACTTTCTCAAATTTTCCAAAGCAAAACTTTAATAAATAAAGCTCTGCCCTGTCATCAAGCATTTTGATTCTTCTTTTCTCTCCTGTTGTTTCCTGTTTTCTCATTTCACTCTAGCCTTCAGCCTTTTGGTAAACCTATCACAAAACCAAGAGTAATTTGACAAAGAATACCCTTCCCACTTCAAAAATTAATATTCCTGTTGATTTATGTCTCCGTAACTCTCCAAGGCAACCATCCTCCAATCTCAAGTATAATACTGTTTTTCTCTCACAGTGACAGAATGCGCCTTTTGGACTCTGCTGTCTGACCTTGGTGCCTGTATCTCACATCTGCCTTTCTCATAACTGGACCACCATGCAGCTTTCTCACCAGGGTTATAATATTCCTTTTCCTCTGAGAGATCCTTTGGATTTTTTGTGCCCTTTTCTCTTTCTCCTAGGTATCAAAAAAACTAATAAATAACTAAAAGTAAAATGAATTTTTTCAACACATGGTTCTTCCCACTACATACATAATACCCATCATTGCCAAGTCATCTTCAGCAACTCTCCCCCATAAATGTGTCTGTTTGCAGTTGTAAATCTAAAGTCAGCTCTTTGAATTATCCCTGTTTGCCTTTTCTAGTCATAAGCATGATACTTACCACCTCCCATGTTTATCTAATAGCTATTATTCCTTGATTTTTCTTAACGCTTCACTATGGTGAAAGGCATTGATTAGATCTTTCTTCAACATAAATCAGAGATGAGCCAAAATTCGTCAAGTGTATTTGTTTATAACTTATATTCTTTGTAGTTCCAAAAAGCATTTGAGATCATTTGCAATGAAAATATATTTTAGGTTAATTAAAAGAAAAATAAAAACAGAAGTAAAAAAAATCTTTCAGAATTGCGATTAAACAGTTATTATCACAGAGTATAAAATTTGGCTCAAAGTTTCCTGAAAAGCCAGGGGAAGGGGAGAGAAAATGATACAAAGCTCTCATGGTATGATCAAATAAACCACATGAGTTCTTTCTTCAATAAATGAATCTATTTAACAAATATTTGTGAAGGACTCACAATGCCTCAGACATCACACTTGCTATGTGGATACAAAGACAGTAGATATAAAAGTGATCTGAAAAGTCCAACATCCAGTAGGGTAGCAGACATATAAATGATTGCCAAGCCATGAATTAAATTTAGCAATTGAAATATGCACAGGATATTATGGGAATACTTACTGGAATTAGGCACAGTTACCTCTCCTGAAAGAGAAGCAGGTGACTACCTAGGTAGGACTGAATCACCTACAGGGACCTCCAAGTACTAGACACTCTAGCTAAGGCATATCACATGCACAGAATACTTGCAGTTTCAGGTAAGAAAACCAGTGTAATTTGCATTAAACAAGCTTCATCAATTTGAGTAGAGTTTTAATTGTTTTCTCTAAGGAATGACAACATATTTGGGGTACTTAAAGTGCAAAACTCCATTAAATTAAAAATGTTTCTGTATGTATCTAGAAAAATGAAAATATTCTAAGCTATATAAAATATTAAGCATGCTGCTTTATGCAAGAGCAGTTCGTACAACCTGCAGTTTTAGGACTGTGCATCACTAACTGGCATTTGCATCATTCTGACCCAGGAGGGAATTTGATCAATAAGAACTCCACAATGCCCAGTGGGGTTCTTCATGATGGATAGAGTCAAACCTGACCAGTTACAGCCTCTCCCTTGGGAAGTGTGAATGTGAACACACACAGAGGAGGCAGCTGGCCACAGCATTGCCTGATTCCCAAGGGCAGACAAAGTGACCAGGTACATGGAGCTGTTGTTGCTTCACAGTAGATACCAGGGCTGCTGGGGGTTCCTGCACAGCCCTGAGCAGTGTTCTCATTGAGGGAGGCCTGCTGAACATCCCCAGCTGCTATGGTATGAATGTTTGCCCCTTTCCAAAATTTATGTGTTGAAATCTAATCCCAATGTGATGGTATTAAGTTGTGAGGTCTTGGGGAGGAGATTAGGTCATGAGGGCTTCACCTTCACAAATGGATTAGTGCCATTATAAAAGAGGCTTGAAGGAACCTGTTGGCCCCTTAAGCCATGTGAGGATGCAGTGAGAAGGCACCATCTCTGAAGAACAGGCCCTCACCAGATGCCAATCTGCTGGCCCCTTGATCTTGTATTATATTTTCCAGCCTCCATGAGTGACCAAAAGTGATTCAATGGAAATGGCCTCATACCTTAAGAAAAGTTGGCTTTAAAAACCAACGCATTAGCAGTGATTTTTATTTTTTTAACACAGAGAAATTGAACAGACTTTCATCTGTGTGGACAGGACCTGTTTACACAACTACTAAGTCTCTCCATTGTAACAAGTAGGGCAGAGAAAATCTTCTTCCAGGTGTGTACATGAGGGCACCAACTCCAGGCAGTTCAATTCTAATCCACGTATTGTAGGATTTATACTCAACTGTAGATCCTGTTTTGTGTTTAGTGAGGGAATCAAATAATCTGATATATTTATACTGATTAGGAAGTAATTACATTGCACAGGGTGCATTTATTTTTTTAATAGAATGTTGATAGACTCCACCACACCCATGTAAATTCTATCAACTCATTTCTCTGCAAAAAAATGGGTGAATATTCTGATTTGATTAGGTTTTCATCTTCAGCAACTTTGAAATCCTAGATCCTCCTTTGATAAAGCCTTAATACTAGAGGAGAAATGTGAGGTTGAGATTAGGACCTTCCATCTTCCACACATAGTTTTCTAGATCCGTGCTTCCCAAAGACTTCTCCTGGATTTTAGTGCAAAAACTCAAAGTTTAAAAAAATATTTATTCTTTTTATTTTATCTTATTTGTTTTGATACTGGGGTCTCACTATGTTGCCCAGGCTGAACTCAAACTCCTAGGCTCAAGCAATCCTCTCACCTCAGCCTCCCAAGGAGCTGGGATTACAGGCACATGCCACTGCACCTGGCCATTTTATCTTATTTTTTAAAATTCTTTTTATTTTATTGTCTCTGTTCTTTCATTCAGCTCAATTTCTATTTGAGTCTCCATCCTGCTAGCCTGAAGGAAAAGGAGGAAACAAAAGAGCCTCAGGCTTCAGAGCTCCTCCACCCTGGTTGAGGTGTGGTCCCAGAATCTTGGCAGTGGAAGGCGAGGGGCTAGACCACCTCTGACACATTCAGCATCACAAGTGGAGGCCCCTAGAACCTCAGGGTCTTCCCACTTCTGCCCTAATCTATCTGGGGCATGGGAGTCTCTGTCAAACTGTGCCAACTAGCCTTCATAGCTTCAATGTCTTGCCACCCTGTCAAGGCCCTCCCTGGGAGTTAAGCAACAGCGTACCACAGCTGTTGCGAGAAATGAAACCAGTTTATCTGGGCTCAAATTCCAGTGCTGCTACTTACTAGCTGTGAGATCAGCAAATTATGTATCTTCTCAATGTCTCCCTTTCCTCATTTGTAAGCTGGGAATATATCATCCAACTCAAGGGGTTCTTGTGAGAAGAAAATATATGGCAAGCATTTAGAGCAGTTTCTGGCATATAAGAATCTCATATGTTTTGATGTTCACTGAAATGTAAGCTCTGCGAGGGTATTTGTCCTATTTTTACCCTATTTGTTCACTGCTCTTAGAACAGTGACTAGTGTAAAAGGAGCTGAATGAACAAATGAATAAATGATGAAAGACTCGAGTGTAAACCTAAATAACAGAGAAGTTCTCTAAAAATTGGTGTTTATAATCGAATATTACTCAATTCTAAGAAACGACAGCGAGCTAGCACTGCTTATACTATCCTGGATTAAGCTTAAGCCCATTTACCAAAGTGAGATGACATAAGATCAGGATAATGGGCTCCACATGTACTCGCCAGCAAATTGGTACTGATTAAAACTATGGTGCTCAAATGGTGGTAGTGCTCACCAGAGATTTGGGGTGAGGGGGTAGACCCACATCTTAGGGATATGGTGAGCATTGTGGCGGGGAAGGGCATACCTCTAACTCTTCCTAGGGAGAGGCAAAGATATAAAATGTAACCAAAATGTCAAAAAAAAAAATTTATCGGGAGGCGGGCAGGTGGGAGGGGGTGGAGGGGAAGGGTGCATACTTACATAATGAGTGCGATGCCCACCACCTAGGGGATGGACACGCTTGAAGCTCTGAATTGGCCTGGGTAGGGGGGGCAAGGGCAATATATGTAACCTTAACAATATTTGTACCCCCGTAATATGATGAAATAAAAAAAATTGGTGTTTATTTAGGAATAGACTATTGTGTGTGCCATAGAAAACTGTGTGTATATTCAGGGAAGTAAAGGAAGACAAAGGTTGTTAAGAAAAAATGAAGATAATTATACAATTGTTTTAAAAAACTATCCTTAGCTACAAAGATCAATAACAAGGGTGATGCCAGTCCAGGAGTGGACAGGCAGTTGCCAAGCAAATGTCTTTGCAGATGTATTTTTTTTTTTTTTTTTGTCTAAAGTTGTGATGGCCTTTGTGCAAAGTTGTGGGTTTTACAGAGTTTTGGGTGATAGTTTTGTTATTAGGCATACATGCACAAGAACCTTCTCTTTACAACATTCCCTGGCTGTCTTTGTCAGGTTAAATACACACACACACACACACACACACACACACACATCTGTGACTCTATTTCCCAAACTTTCACAAGGGCATGTTTCTTTCAGCCCAGGACCTCAGAGCTCTCTGTTCCTCTCATGGTCCCTCCTTCCAGCCCTGGGAAATCTCTCTCTGATCACAGAGAAATTTTTTTCCTTTTGGGTTTCTGGCCAACATGTTATTTCTATGCTTTCTCACCCACACCCTCCTCACCTATGCTCCCAAAGCCAGGAAGACATGTAGACTATTTTTCCTTTTCTCACAACCATATCTTCCCAACCATATCCCTCCATGCAAGCAAAGAACAGACTTAACTACCTGATTGAATGGAAAGAAGGAAAAGGAGGAGATACAGAAGAAAAGTAAAGGCTTAAAATTTCAAAATATCATCCCACTCTAAGAGTTTTAACTCTGGGTTTTTTTTTTTTTTAACTTTCAGTTTTGTATGCATAGGTCCTAGGGTTGTGCAAAATTATAGGAATTTTTCTTGTAATCATAATATGAAACACAACTCACAGCTGTTCACATGTCAGCTGACTCTAATCAGTGTTTGACTCATGGCCTCAACACCACATTAGCCATCTACCCAGTTTCCTCCCAGCCTTCTTGTAAAGAATGGGCTTGGCTCTTGGGTAGCCATGTCATTGGAGTCATATCAGTGAGCTATTTGCCTTCTGTGATAAAAGCTCTACTCTAGTTATAAGGTACACACAGAGCCCACACCCACGCATACCTCATACATTTTCTGAACTGAGGTGGGGCAAGCAGGTAATAGAAGAATTTCCTGCCAAATCAGACCTCACAGTAATGTTCTCCTTCTCCACCCTCCCTCCCACCTGCCCCTCCCATTCCCCCTGGCTAGTTACCAGCCTCCTATTCATTAATGCCATCTGGGTTTCATTGCCAAAAGACACACTAGGAAGGCTCCTTTGCCCCATATCCAATTACACCAGCCCTGCTGCTGCCTAGAAGCCTCCTTACCCTTCACTTCCATGAAGAGCCCTAAAATCTAGACTGCAAATTAACTTGGCTTCTTCTGTGACAGCAACATCAGAGCCTATAATTTTCCCGTAATACTTATGATGAAATTGTTAAATACTCTATTTCCAAATAGACCTGAAATTGGTTTGGAGTTTTATTTTAAGCAGATGTATTTTCTCATTTTTAGTTTGTTCAATCTTGATAGAGATTAGATTTTAGTCTAACCTGTGTTGCCTAAAGGGGAAGATGCTGGACTATCTTACCTGCAAAGACATCTCTCTCTCAGTCTAAAGATTCTCCAGGGTTAAATAATATAACATACTCATATGGTAAATATTGGTAAGAATTGTAAATGACATAATATGGAGGTAAGAGCCCTGGACTGAAGTTCAAATATCTGCATCCCAAATCATGGGTTTGTCACTGTTTGCTCTTGGGCAAGTCAGTGACCCTTTCTGAATCCAGTTTTTCCTTCTGTATGTTATGAGATTTTTAAAAATATTTTCAAGTATATTTTCATATCCTATAATTATTTTTGCTTGATGGTAGCCCAGTCATAGCCCATTCCATGAGCAGGTAGAACAAATGGTCAACCTCCATGCCAAAAGTTGCTTCTTTTTAAAATTCATAGTAAAGCAATAATTCAGAAACATCTAAATTATTTTAGCTACCTTTATATAACAAAGGCAAATCTGGGAGTTTAGTTGGCCAATTAATCTCAACTTTCCAGAACTTTCCCAGTTTTATCACTGAAAATCCCATATTTTGAGAACACCCTCAGTCCCATGCATCAGAGTGGTTGGTCACCCTGCCTGGGGGTTTAATGATGAGCTACAGTGTAATAATAACTTAAGATATGAAGCAGGGTGGCAAGAATATAAGCTCCAGGGGGAGTGGGTACTCCAGTCATCTATTAGCAAACCATTCCAAAACAGTGACTTAAAACAAGGGCAAGCATTTGTCTTGTTCATGAATCTGAGCAGTGAATGGCTTGGCTGGTCAGTTCTTGCTCAGGATGTCTCTTGTTGTTGTCATCAGACAGTGGCTGAAGCTGGTATCATCTTGAAGGCTTCTTAGCTCACATAAGCACCTGGGCAGGGCACACTTGAACAGCTAATAGCTCACACTCCTCAGTTCTCTCTCTTTCTCCACATGGTCTCCCCATATGGAGGCTTCAGAGTAGCTAGACTCCTCACATGGAGGTCGAAGGCTCCCAAAGCAAGTCCTAAGAAAACCAATGGAAGTGACAAGGCCATTCATAGTCTAGCCTCACATTATGTGATATCTTAGTTCATTTTGTGTTGCTATAACAGAATACCTGAAGCTGGATAATTTAAAAAGAAATGAGGTTTATTTAGCTTATGGTTCTTCAGGCTGGGAAAATCAAGAAGCATGGTACCAGCATTTGTCAGTTTCTGGTGAGAGCTTTTGTGCCGGGTCAGAACATGGTGGAAGGTAAAGGGGAAGGGGACACATTCAAAGAGGGAAAACTCGAGGAGTTTCCTGGATGTATAACAACCCACTCTCATAAGAACTAAGCCAGTCTTGCCAGAGTGAGAAATCACTCACTACCATGATAACAGCACCAAGCCATTCATGAGAGACCCACCCCATGACCCAAATACCTCCCACTAGGCCCCACCTCCCAACACCACCACCCTGAGACACAAATTTCAACATGAGTTTTGGTTGGGACAAACTCAAATCATAGTACACAGCATCACTTCTGCCATACTCTTCATCAAGGAAATCATAAAGGCCCACCCAGCTTTAAGGAAAGTGACAAAACTACCCATCTCGATGGTAAGAATATCAAAACATCTGCAGACTTGTTTTAAAACCACCATAATGGGGAAGAGGAGCACCTACCCCTTCTAACTCAAGAAGTTCGGTAGAAAGAGACTAGAGGTAGGGAAACCAAGTGTCAGATGCGTATGTGAGATGGATCACTGCCACACCTCTCTAGCCCATAATATCAGAGAGGCTGGTATCATCAGACAGGACAAGGATTAAGAGGAAAGGTCAGAGTAGAGGATCTGTTGCCACTTCCCGCTTTACTCAGAGAAGATGGGCAGCACTTAGGGCAGCAACAATGAATGAACAGAGCAAAGTAAAACTAGGCACCACAGCACAGGTAGTGACAGGGCCTGGTTCCCAGAGCCCTCCTTGGCTCTCAGGCATCATGGAAGAGACCTAGAGATTCCTGCTTGCCTCATGAAGGAGGTGAAAAGAAGGTGATGTTTCTGCTGGCAAAGAGGCCACACAGCATTGGTGAGGTGACCCTGAAGAATCTTAACCTGGGAGTTCCAGGAGCTTAGGGAGAAAGAGCAGCAGCACCAGAAAAAACTGAGAAGGGAGTGAGTCTCCAGGTAGGAGCTCCAGGCCAACTGAGCCCAGAGAATGGACTAAGAGTGCTCCAGAGGCAGGGCAGCAAAGCACTTCCTGGCTAGGCTGACAAGGAGCATCGCCATGGAGGCAGGAGGGGCAGAGAGCATTACAACTGGACCTTTCTCTTCTCTGCCACCTAGAAGTCACTTGAGCCTCCTAATAACATCTTAGGAACAGGTGAAGAGAAGTAAAATCTGAAAGTGCTCTAAGGAAAAGAAGACCAAGCAGGGAAACCGGACCATGCTTGAAATGGGGACATCTAAAGAACAACAGGTTGGGGAGAGTATGGGTGGGGTGAGGAATTATTTATTTAAAAAAAAATAGGTGTTGAGATCAGGAAAAACAGTAGACCCATTCTGATAGAACATCGATTGAAGGCCTCACTCAGGAGTTGACATTTAAGGTAAGATCTGAAAAGAATGAAGAGATAGTAAACAACATTCAGGTCAATTAACCAATTTGTCCATCAGTCACATTCTTTAATTGGTTCTTCAGTTGAACAGTTTATCCCTATGGGTCAAATTCCTCAATTGTGATCAACCCCTGTGGGTCAGATTCAAATTTAATCCTTTCAGTTGTTTTATTTTTGTGAAATTTTTCATTTCATTTTACCTCTCCAAACGGATAGATGTTTATTTCAAGATCCACTGCCATCTATCTTTGTCAACACTTCTAACCTACTCCAATTCATGGGTCAACCTCTCCTTGGTTTCCAACATGCTTAGCTTAACTATAATAATTCCAATTTCTGTTCTGTGTCACCTCTTGGAGTTTGTACCCAAAACATCAAATCCTATTAGAAAAAAATATAAAGCAGAGTGCAAGACCGTGAGAGGAGTTCATCGTGATATGCTGGACTCAAATTTGGCTGCATTTATGCAGTGCAACCAATTTGTAAATAATACTTTCAATTCCCTTTTTCTGCATATATCAGAACAATTTCCTCTTAGCAAATATCATGTTTTGACTTTGGTTTTAGTACAAATATCCAGGGACAAATTCTTCAATTGAATACATCTGAGAGACAAATCGTTTCTTTGACCTGAACATTCCAGACAGAGGAAGCCATGGGTGCAAAGACAGTGGAGTCACCTGAAAGAGATCATTAATTGGCAGGTCTAAAGTCCTAGGTTCCTTCTTTCAGTCTTAACTCTTATGAGAAAAATCAGATCAGTTATAAAGTGAAGAAAGGCAAATTTCCTTCTGCACATCTAAGTTATGGTATAAAAATAGAAACCACTCCTTTGATGGTCCCCTTCCCTGCCCCCCAGCCATGAGGGCTCCCTTTGGTCCCTTGAACTTGCCACGCCATTTCGCCCCTAACCCTTTCCACTGCAGTTCCCTCCATCTGGAATGTTCTCCTCTGGATCTTCACACCTTTTAAATCTCACCTTAAATGTGAACTCCTAAGTGAGGCTTTCATGTACTACCTATCAAATGAGCTGCTCCTCTTTTTTTCTGATTTCTATTCAGCACCTATTTGTTTCTTCATGATCCCTAATTCCTCACCCTACCTGTGCTCTCTCTAACCTGCTCCTGTCAGGACTTTCCCATCCTAGGAAAGGTCCTACATACTTACTCAAACCAAAACCCTCAGCCTTCCGATCACTCTCTCATTTGCCCTCACCTCCACAGCCAATCCACCCAGTCTATCCCAAAGAGTCCTGCCTCCAAAATGTGTTCTAAATCCATTCACTTCTCTCACTCAGCTCTGCCACCACCATATCCTTCCTGCCTGGACTGGCCATGGTGGCCCTATAACTAGTCTCCATCTCTACACACCTTTCCACATTACATTCAACAAAACATTTAAAAAATATAAATTAGATCCCTCAACTCCTCTGTTTAAACCCGCAACTGCCTGAGAAGTCTTCACCTGGGCCCACAGGGCCTGCCAACCCCACACCTGTCCTTCCTCCCTACACATTAGGCTGTGTTCTCTGAACCCACCAGTCACCTTCCAGCCTCAAGGCTTGGCTCTTCTTCTACCTGTGGCAATCTTCCCCAATATCTTAACATCCTTTTCATCATTCAGTCCTGAGCCTAAATGTCGTCTCCTGAATCACCCTCCCTTCCAACCAGAGAGTTCCCCTCACCGATCTTTTCTTTAGAGCACTTACAACTGTGATGAAATTGCCAGTTAATCTAAAAGTTGACTCTGTATTCTCTAGTCCCTCCTCCATATGCACACAGTGTAAGCACCTGGGAGCAGGTCCCAATATCCCCAGCATTCAGAGCAATATCTGGCTCATAGGCACTCAGAAAGTAGAGGACAAACAAATAAGCAAATAAATGAATGAACGACTTGGAAACCACTTATTCTCTGAAGAAGGTTCATTTTCTTCTGGTCTGTTTCTTCACCTGTGAAATGAGGCTGTTGAATAAGGTAATCTCCAGAGTTTCTTCTAGCCTAAATGTCTGGGATTCTTGCTGTAATTGAATGTGCACTCTAATAGTTGGCTCAGTACGGGCATCTTTTCTCCACGGATTGTCTAAAGGTCCATTTCAATCTTATCCTAGAGTATGAATTAGTGTCTGCAAAGATGGAGTCAAACTTCATTAATTAATAATACAGTTAATACTTGCCAATTAAGCAAGGCAGACCCAAGTGAAATGTAAGTCCCCTATTATAACAAATGTTGGAATAAATTGCCTGTGGTCAGGATTTATTTATATTTAGCACTTGGCTTTCTTTGGATTTGGCTCCTCTGGGCTAGAGCCCAATAAGTAAATGCAAGAAAATACAGAATTAAGACTCTGTTAACTCAAAATAGTTTGTTGTGTTCTTACCTGGAGCAATATTCTTTATTGTCAGCAGTACTTGGTTTTCAATTTCAATTTGTTTTTCAAGTTCTCCCTGACGAAAAACTAAAAGGGTGGAAGAAATACCCGTATTTTGGCAGGGTTCCCAGCTATAGAACTTTAGTTTACTACCTCCCGGCAAATGGCAGTAGGACCCAGGACTTAAAGTAAAACTCTCCCATTCCAAAGCTACTTCCCTTTGAAGAACTATGAAGTGACACTAAAACCTCTTTGAGCTTCAAAACAAGCACATTGCAAGCCAGTCTCCATGGGCCATTGTTAACCATACAGGCATTCCTCAGAGGTATTGGGGGTTTGGTTCCATGCAACTGCAAGAATGTGAATATCACAATAAAACAAGTCATGCAAATTTTTGGTTTCCAAGTGCATATAAAAGTTATGTTTATACTATATGGTAGTCTACTAAGTGTGTAATAGCACTATGTCTGAAAATAAAAAACCCAAACTATATACCTTAGTTAAAAGATACTTTATTGCTAAAAATTGCTATCATCTGAGCCTTCAGCCAGCCAGCAGTTGTTGTTTTTTTTTTTTTTTTTTTTTTTTTTTTTTTGCTGGTGAAGATCTTGCCTCCATGATGATGACTGGTTGCTGGTCAGGGTGGTAGTTGCTGAAAGTTGAGGTGGCTGTGGCAATTTCTTAAAATAAGACAACAGTGAAATTTGTCACATCAGTTGATTCTTTCTTTCATGGAAGATTTCCCTGTAGCATGTGATACTGTTTAATAGCATTTAACCCACAGGAGAGCCTCTTTCAAAATTGGAGTCAATTCTCTTCAGCCCTGCTGCTGCTCTGTCAACTAAGTTTATGCACTATTCTAAATTCTTTGTTGTCATTTCAACAATGTTGACAGCATCTTCTCAAAGAGTAGATTCTATCTCAAGAAACCACTTTCTTTGCTCATCCATAAGAAACAACTCCTCATCTGCTAGTTTGATCATGAGATTGCAGCAATTCAGTCACATCTTCAGTCTCCATTTCTAATTCTGGTTCTCTTGCTAATTCTATCACAGCTACAGGTACTTCATTCACTGAAAGCTTTGTACCCCTTGAAGTCATTCGTTAGAGTTGGAATCGACTTCTTCCAAACTGCTGTTAATGTTGATGTTTTGACCTCCTTCCATGAGTCATGAATGTGTTCTTAACAGCATCTAGAATCCTTTCTAGAAGATTTTCCATTGATTTAGTCCAGATCCATCAGAGGAATCACTATGTTGTGTATAGCCTTTTCTAATTCTCAACATTCCAAGTATAGGCATACCTCATTTTATTGTGTGTGTGTGTGTGTTTTACATACACATTTAAGAAATTTACACATTTCTTAAATGTGTAAAACATCAAGTTTCACAAAACTTGAAAGTGGAAATTACTCCTTGATGCATGGGCTGCAGAATGGATACTGTGATAGCAGGCATGAAAACAACATTCATCACCTCGTACATCTCCATCAGAGCTCTTAGGTGTCTAGGTACATTGTTAAATGAGCAGTAATCTTTTGAAAGGAATTTTTTTAGCAAATCTAAAAATTCAGTAAACCATGTCATATACAGAGTAGACTCAGCATAATTCTTAAGGCTTTTCAGAATGTACAATGAGCTTCAGCTACAACTTAAGGACATCAGCTGCATTAGCCCCTAACAAGAGACTTAGCCTAGCCTTTGCAGCTTGGAAGCCAGAAATTGACTTCTTCTCTTTAGCAATGAAAGTCATAGATGGCATCTTCTTTCAATATAAGGCTGTTTTATCCACATTGGAAATCTGCTGTTTAGTGTAACCACCTTCATCAATTATCTTAGATAAATCATCTGAATAACTTACTATATGTAGCTTCTATGTCAGGACTTGCTACTTCACCTTGCACTTTTATGTTATGGAGATGGTTTCTTTCTTTAAACCTCATGAACCTATCCCTACTAGCTTCCAACTTTTCTTACAACTTTTCTTCTGCACAATCCTCCCCTCTCTCAGAAAAGAGTTAGAACCTTGCTTTGGATTAGGCTTTGGCTTAAGGGAAGACTGTGGCTGGTTCGATCTTCTATCCAGACCACTAAACTTTCTCCATATCAACAAAAAACACTGTCACTTCTTATCATGCATGTGTTTCCTGGAATAGCTCTTTTAATTTTGTTCAAGAACTTTGTGTTCATTCACAACTTGGCTAAATGATTGGCACAAGAGATCTAACTTTTGGCTTATCTCAGCTTTCAACGTGCCTCCCTCACTAAGCTTCACCATTTGTAGCTTTTGATTTAAAGTGAGAGACATATGACTCTTTCTTTCACTTCAACACTTAGAGCCATCGTAGGGTTAATTGGCCCATTTTCAATATTGTTTTGTCTCAGGGAATAGGGAGATCTGAAGTGAGAGAGAAAGATGAGAGAACAGCAGATTGGTGAAATAGTCAGAACACACAAACATATGTTATTTAAGTGCGTTCTTATATTGTCACTGTTTGTGACATTCCAAAAGAATTACAATAATAACATCAAAGATCACTGGTCACACATCACCATAGTAGATATAATAATAATGAAAAAGTTTGAAATATTACAAGAATTAATAAAATGTAACATAGAGACATGAAGTGAGCACATACTGTTAGAAAAATTGTGCTAATAGACTTGCTTGATTCAGGATTGCCACAAATCTTCAACTACTAAAAAATAACATCTGTGAAGAACAATAAAGTGAAGAGCAATAAAACAAGATATGCCTGTACATACCTCTGTATAATTTTCTATGCATCAAACAATTTATATAATTCTGAAAAGTAAAGAAAAAGACATGTAAACAAATCTTATAGCATTTAACAGATGAAATAATAATGAAAAAGTCTGAAATATTTTGAGAATTACCAAAATTTGACACAGAGACACAGAGCACATGCTGGTGGAAAAATGACACCAATAGACTTGCTTGATGCAGGTTTTCCATAAAACTTCAGTTTTTAAACAATGCAATATCTGCAAGGTGCAATAAAAAGACATGAAGTAAAATAAGGAGCATCCGTTACCGAAAGTTCAGCACTTGTCCCCAAGACTTCATCAGAAGAACCAGAACAAGTGGTTTGAGGAGAAGGAAAGAGGAGTTTATCAATTTGCTGGCAAATGAGGAAGTTGGCAGACTCCTGTCTCAAAGTATCAATGCCCTCCTGAGCAAAAGTACAGAGCTCTTTTTTTTTTTATTGAGACAGTCTCACTTTGTCGCCCAGGCTAGAGTGAGTGCCATGGTGTCAGCCTAGCTCACAGCAACCTCAAGCTCCTAGGCTCAAGCAATCCTCCTGCCTCAGCCTCCCTAGTAGCTGTGACTACAGGCATGCACCACCATGCCCGGCTAATTTTTTGTATATATTTTTAGTTGGCCAATTAATTTCTTTCTATTTTTAGTAGAGACGGGGTCTCACTCTTGCTCAGGCTGGTTTCGAACTTCTGATCTCAAGCAATCAACTGCCTCGGCCTCCCAAAAGTGCTAGGATTACAGGCGTGAGCCACTGCGCCCAGCCCAGAGCTCTTAAAGGTTCTGATTAATCCCATAGTCCCATCTTTAGCTAAAACAATCTTGTGACCTTCACCTGGATTCATCATCCCATCTTCACTAAAGAGGATCTCATGACCACTGTCCAGATTAATCCCATCCTCTGTGGTACAAAGAACAAAGGACACTCCCCTGGCCCTGACCACTGGCCTGAGGTAGGGATGCAGGTCCTAGTTCTCCAAAAGGAGTCGGGGATACTAGAGGGAGCCACAAAACATTTCTGCTGTTTTTGTAAGCCATTTCTTCTGTTACATGTCTGTATATAACCACATCTAGCTTCAGAAGCTAACACCATGAAAAGAATAGGCTTTGGGATAAAGTAGACATTTGATTAAGAAAATACTAACCAAATAAATCTAAGATATTCACAGAAAGCTTCCTTATTTTGTACTTTCAGATTCACATCTATCTTTTGAGGGTCACTTCAGAAGTCACCTCCTCCAAGAAATGTTTCCCCAGCCACCCAGACCACTTTAAAATCTCCTACTCTAAATGCCTGCCTCACTTTGCTTGGAATCACTCAATTTTTCAACTCAGGGATTACAGGTGGCTGTATATACATGCTCATTTCCCAATAGACAATGTGCCACTTACTAAACTATCTTCCCCACTACCTTTATGTACCTAGAGAGCAAGGACTTCCTCTGACTCATCTAGAATGTTCAGCAAAACCTAATACAACACTTTTGTTTCTATGTTCAAAATCATTATTGCCTTCATTCAAATTATTAATAAAATACAGATACTTCTAAGTATTTTCATGAGCACTTTTATTCACCACTTAGTTATTTTCAACTTTTTATTTTGAAATAATTATAAATTCACAGGCAGTTGCAAAATAGTACATAGAGTCATTGTACCCTTCCTCCCTGTTTCTCCCAGTGGTGACATCTTATATACAATATCAAAACAAGAAACTGACATTGGTATAATACTGTTAGGTAGACTATAGACCTTATTCAATTTTCACTGGTTTTTACACATGCTCACTTATTTGTGTATGTGCAGTTCTATGCAATTTTATCTCATGTATGTATTTATGTAGTCATTATCACAGTCAAGATTCAGAACCATCCCATCCCCACAAAGAAATCCCCTTAGATTCTCCCTTTATATTCACACCCATTCTCCATGCCTGTCCCTGTCCCCTCACAGCCACTAATCTGCTCTCCATCTCTGTTGTTTTGTCATTTTGACAGTGTTATTGAAATGGAATTGTATATTATGTAACCTTTTGAGACTGACTTTTTTCACTCAGCATAATGCCCTTGAGATCCATCCAGGTTGTCGCATGTTTCAATAGTTCGTTCCTTTTTATTGCTGCGTAGTATTCCGTTATATAGATGTATCAGAATTTGGTTGTTTCAAGTTTGGGGCTATTAAACATTTGTCTACAGATGTTTATGTGAACATAACTTTTCATTTCTCTAGGATAAATGCCCACCCAAGAGTGCAATTGCTGGGACATTATGGTAAGTGCATGTTTCATTTTATAAAAACTACCAAACTATCTTTCCAGAGTGGCTGTGCCATTAGACATTCCCAACAATGTATGAGAAATCCAGTTTCTCTGCATTCTCTCTGGCATTTGGTATTATTATTTGGTATTATCACTATTTTATCTCATCTGATAGGTGAGTAGTGATATCTTGTTATAGTTTTAATATGCATTTTCCTAATGGCTAATGATGTTGAACTCTTTTTTATGTGCTATTTGCCATCTATACCTTGTCTTTGGTGAAATACCTGTTTTAGTCTTTTGCCCATTTTCTAATTGGAATGTTGGGGTTTTTTACTGTTAAGTTTAAGAGTTCTTTATATATTCTAATTCTTTATATTTTATTTATTTATTTATTTATTTTTGAGACAGAGTCTGTCTCTGTTGCCTGGGCTAGAGTGCAGTGGTATCATTACAACTCACTGCAACCTCCCAACTCCTGGGCTCAAGCGATCCTCTTGCATTAGCTTCCTGAGTAGCTGGTGTTACCAAAAGTTTGGCACTTGTCCCGAGGCCACATCAGAAGAACAAGGACAAGTGGTTTGAGGAGAAGGAAAAGGAAGTTTATTACTTTGCCAGCAAAGGAGGAGGATGGAAACTACTATTTGAAAAATGCCATGGTCCTCATAAGAAGAAGAAATACGGAGCTTTTAAAGAGTGGGTTCTCAGAATCAGGCAATTTCTATTCAATTACAGTTGATGATTCTAATTGTCTCGCTGAAGATAATCCCATGACCTCCACCCAAGACCTCCCTCTGCCAAGTCTGTGTTGAACCATCTCATGTAGCACCAAGAACAAAATATATTACCCTGCTCCTCCCAACCACTGGCCTGAGGCAGGAGTACAGGTTTCAGTTCTCACAAAGGAGTAGAGGATGTTTTAAAGAAACAGAAAACATTTTGCCATTTTTTTCAGGCCATTCCTGTTACGCTGGACACATGCCACCAGGCACATACCAACACACTCGGCAACTTTCTATTTCATTTTTTATTTTCCACAGAGACAGGGTCTCTCTATGTTGCCCAAGCTGGTCTCAAACTCCTGGCCTCAAGCAAACCTCCCAGCTTAGCTTCCCAAAATGCTAGGATTGCAGGTATAAGCCACCATACCCAGCCCCATGTGTTTTCTAGATAAGAGACTTTTGTCAAATATGCAGTTTACAAATGTTTTCTATGTATCCTGTCTTTTCATACTTTTAACAGGTTCTTTTTCAGCACAGAAATTTTGAATTTTGATACAGATCTCTTTATCCACTCTTCCTTTGATGGATACTGCTTTTGGCATCACATCTAAGAACTATGCACCTAGCCCTAGGTCTAGAAGATTTTCTCCTATGTTTTCTTTTAGGAGTTTTTGTAGTTTTACATGTTATGTTTAAATCCATGATCCATTTTGGATTAATTTTAATATGAGGTAATCAGGGTTAGGTCATGGTTTATTTTCTTGCCAATGGCTGCTCAATTATTCCAGCACCCTTTGTTTAAAAAAAAAAAAACAACTATCTTTTCTCCATTGAATTGCTTTGCTTTTTTTGTCAAAAATCAGTTGGGCAATATATACTGACAAGAACTGAAAACAAGTATATGTTCACATATGTCCAGAGCAGCACTATTCACAATAGCCAAAAAAGTAGAAACAGCCCACCTGTCCATCCATGGAGTACATAAACAAGTGTGGCATACACATATAATGCAATATTATTCAGCCATAAAAAGAAATGAAGTACTAATATGTGCTACAGGGGAGATGAACCTCAAAATCACTATTCTAAGAAGCCAGACACAAAAGGTGACATATATGATTCCATTTATATGAAATACCTAGAATAGGTAAATCCATAGAGATGAAATGAAGATTGATGGTTACCAGAGGCAGGAGAGAGGGGAGAATGAGAGCAACTGCTTAACAGGTAAAGAATTTCCTTTGGGGTGATGAAAGTATTTGGAACTAGATAGACATGGCAATTTCCAACATTGTGAATGCACTAAATGCCACAAATTTTTTGCTTCAAGATGGTTAATTTTACGTTATGTGAGTTTCACTCAATAAAAAAATTAGTTGGATGTATTTGTGTGGATCTAATTAATACTACACAGCCTTGATTATGGCCAGTATATAGTGAACACCATGCTGTTCACATGTAGGGCCAACCAAAGGTGAACTAATTGAATGGACACTCACTCCCCACCAGCACTTTTCTCTACTGTGCTGGGAGTTTTCCCCCATAGCACAGATCTTCCTGCCCCTGCATACTTTCACAGGCCCCCTATTATTTCTTTCTATTCCACTCAGCTGGAGATTGGCTTTGTTGGCACAAATTGGCATAAGGTCTCAAAAACCTGGAGATTTTGGTTAAAGTCAATTCCTATTATCATTTTTATTTTCTACTTAGCCACCTTGTTTAAAAAATCTCTTCCAAGTATTAAGTGTAATACTTGTATGTATTATTTAAAATTTTATGCATAATTTAAGTGGAGAAAGGAGGACTTTTATCTTCCTATTACTCTCTAGAATTATTTAGAGTGTGAATTACTAGTTTAGCAAGATATTTAGATTTTCACAGCTTCACTTAATTTTAATTTTTACACTATAGAGAAAATCTCTGGCAAGCATTCCAAGGACAGCCATAAATTGTCACAAGAGCTGTACAGGGGTTATTGTCTCCAGGAAGCCATGAGACATTCCAGTCTTCCACTTACGGAAAGATGGGGTTGTAATCGAGTTTCCTGACCAGTCAGGGTAGAGGCTAACTGGAGAGTACAATCCCACCTCAAGTCTGTGCTTAACCACCTGAAGAGTTCAGTTGTTGTATCAAACCTACAGTTTGCTGACTTTGTGGACCTGATATGAGAATCAATTTTTGCCACCTTGTTTTTTTTCATATGCTAAGAGTGGGATGATAAAGAAAATCTACTCATGTCAAATCCCTGCTTAGAATCCTCCACTGACCTCAGAATAAAGCCCAACAGCCCAACATGTGGTGTGAGCAACATGGCTTTCCAGCTTCCTCTGCCTCCTTCTCCTCCAACCCTGAGTCCCAGTGTCCCATCATATCAAAATTTTTGTGTGTCTAATACTTTGCCATATTCTTGCTGTCACTCTTCAAGTTTGGCTCAAGATAATCCCACCTGCAAAGTTCTCCTGACGCTAGCTTGGGAGTTTCTCTAGAAGTGTTCCCCCTTTCCATGGCAAATCTTACTGAGCTGCAATTTTCTGCTGACTTATTTTTCTCTCATGAGACTAAAGACTAAAGATCGTGCCAGGATTATAGCAGATGCTATACTTATTAATGTTTTTAATGTTTTCAAAATTAATTTACTATATTATTTTATAAGAGATATTTCTTAAATTATTATTTTATGCCAGACACTGTTCTCAATGTGGGAATATAGCATTTTACAAGGCAAAGTCTCTGCCCTCTTAGAGCTTATATTAAAATAAGGGAAAGATAAAGGCAATAAACAAGTAAATAAATACATAAAATAAAGTTTCAGATGGTGTAAGGGATGTAAATAAAAGAAAAGCAGTGTGAATGAATGCAGGAATGAATGAAGAATACAGAGCTTGAAATGAGGTAGTTCAGACTATCCTGCCAGAGAAGCCTCACCCTCCTCAGTGTCTTTACAGGTGCAGTTCTCTCTGCCTGGACTGCTCGTCACAGACAGGTAAGCACTTGTTTCACTCCCTCACCTGCTTAGTGCTCTGCTCAAATGCTGCTTTATTCATGAGTTCTTCCCTGACTAGTTATAATACTCATGCCAGTTGTGTTACTACAAATTCCAACTGGAAAGTACATGGATTTATTTTTTTAACTTGTTTACATCCTACAAATATTTACCGACTGCTTTCTAGGTGCCAGACACTGCTCTACGTCTGGGACACAGTATGGCACAGAATAAAAATTTCTGTCCTTGTGGACCTTGCATGCTAGTGTTAGCGAGTAAATACATAATATGTCAGACAATGACAAGTGCTTTGAGGGAAAATTAAGCAAGGAAAAAGGCAGGGAAGGTCTTGGGTGTGTGAAGCGGTGGGGGATATTAATATTTTAACTAGTCAGACCTCACAAATAAAGCAACATTTGAGCACAAAACCTAAGGAGGTGAAGGCGTGAGACAAGTACTTATCTGTGTGATGAACAGTCCAGGCAGAGAGAGCCGCCAGTGGAAAAACCCTGAGGCGGGGCAGGCTTCTGAGCCTGAAACCTGCTCTTAATATGCAGTGCAAGCACAGGTTACAGCCCACAGTGCCCTAGTCAACAGCCCAACAGCCCAACAGACCCGGGTGTGAGACTGGGGGACCTCACTTGCTGGTGGTGTGGCTTTAACCAAATTTTTAATCTCCCTGAGTTTCTGATTCTATATTTGTATAATTAATGCCTACCTGAAAATGTGGTCATTATACTCCAGTGGGACGATGGACTCTATAAACTGTAAAGTATTATAAATGTCACTTAAAACTATCTTTTCATATACCTTAATCTTCTACGGTTGCCGAGAATATTAACTAGATCATTTAAACCCAATGATGAAGAGCACTTGTTTTATCTAAGTGCAACATGAAATTATAGAACTTTTAGCTTCTTGTGGTGTGTTTGCACTATGTAGCTATTTACTTAATGTGATATGGCTTATTGAACATTGTTCAATATCAGCATTTCTTGAAATCACTAACAGTGTTACGATATCCCACATTGTTCAGGTCCCATTTTTTTAATATTGCTATTTAGTTGTGTTGTTTCAGTGTACATACATTCTTTATCAAATTGACTTAGATTTGATTCTAGACGTTGGTCATTCTTACCACAGTTTTATAATTTAAAATTTAATTGAGCTATTCCTCAAGTGCTGTGTGAAAAAGAGTCCCCATCATTTTTTATTTATATAAGCATAATACATGGGAGGTTTAAGTTCAAGGAGGCTGGGATTTAAGCCTCCTGTATGTCTGGAACAGGTCTGACTGGGATACCTGTTTTTTGTTGGTACTGGAACAGTGGAGAGGTTTGATCTGGTAGACCAGTTACCCCACATGCAATTTCAGTTTTCATATGACCCCAGAATGGTGTTTAATTATGCATATTACACATGCATATGTGTATTACAATATAGTTACAAAGGCAAAGCAACATTTATGTTATGGGTAATACAAGGGACTTGTATTAATATCCATAATACCCATTATGTTATGGGTAATACAAGGGACTTATAGGTATAATTTTGTACCAGACAAGTCCTTCAGGAGCCAACATAGGAATACATATAAAGATAATTCACAGATTAGGCAGAATGTAAGGAGTGTCAAATGAGTGGCATAGACAATGTAGGGTTGAGGGGATTTGGGGAAGGGGTATTTACTAAATCAAATAATCAGGAAAGATTTGCATATGAGTGGGGACTTGAATTAAGAACATATGATGCAGAGATGAACAAACAAAAAAGAGGAGGAAAACATTTCCAGAAAGATATGGCAAAGGCCTAGAGATGGTACCCATGAAGGATGTTTAGCAGTCACTAAATGAAGCAGTGTAGCCAGAACGAAGGGCAGATCCAAAGTAGAGACTTTTATAGGAATATATTTAGAATGAAGCATTGGTGAGGACAAAATGTGGAAAGGCTTGAATGATTTTATCCCTAATATTCACATATACTTTTGGTGGAAGCTGATAAAACTTTCTAGGAAGCAGTTCAATATTTCCCAAACTACATATACCCTTTTACTTAGTAATTCCACTTATTTCTAAGGATATAATCAGAGAAAATATCAAAGATTTGTGTAAAAGGATGTTTACTGTAGCATTATTTATAATAGGAAAATAAAACTGTCCCACATACCAAATTGATAATAAATAATAACACCTCCACATATGGAATCCAATGCAACCATGAAAGCAAGTTTTTTAGGATATCTAAGGAGATGCCAGGATAATATAAACATGAATTGAAGAAAGAAAATTACAAAAAGTCTTTATACAATATGAATCCAGTTTTTAAAGGTTATATAAGAAGGGCAGGGAATACACCAAAATGTTAAGAATGGTTAATAGTTGATTTTTTTAAAAAACTCTCAAAGCAATCAATACTTACCTGTCTTGTGCTCTGCTTTGTGCCCTCAGGGCCAATCTGAGAACCTGGGATAATGTGTTGAGGGACACTCCCAGTGAATGACCGCCTTTCCCATAGAAGATGATTCTGTCACAACAGAACCTTCCTGAAACCAGTGCCCAAAGTCCAAAGCACAGGGAAAGGCCAGGAGCACAGACATTTTGAAGGTAGGCAGGCAGGTAAGGTTTTCAGTATCTCAGATCACACCAAGTAAGAACAGGGTCTTTGGTTAGTGTTCACTTCGGTGCAGGATCTTGTGCTTACATAGGTGATGCCACTTAATCCCCCAGCAATCCTATGAGCCAGCCATCATTATTATTCTCATTTTATAGATGGAGAAACTGAGACATAGAGAGGTTAAGTAATTTGCCCATTTTAATGCAAGACAGAAAACATAAATAAATCCATCCTGTATGGCTCCCCATTTTAGGGACATCTGTTGCAATGTCCTTGGTGCAGAGTTAGGCAACACACAGTCAAATAGGAAAATTCTGGATGGGGCCTGTAGGAGCCATCCGGTGCTGGGCGTGGCATTTAGTAGCTTTGCAACTTCAGGTAAGTCATAACCCATTGAGCCTTCATTTTCTTGGGGTAAAAGGGAAATAATATCTGAGCTGCTGGCTTCCCAGGCTGTCTGTAAGATCAAAGATAAAACACATCAAAGCCCTGTGAAAACTGCCAAGTGGAAAAAGGTATTATTAGTCATAATATTAGCACGGAACCCTCAGAGTGTTAAGATTGGACACCAAATAGCCGGGAAGCTCTCCAGGAGCCATTCAGTGTGCTTCCGCAGATGTTGGCCCCAGCTGCGGCCTGACTCGAGTGATGTGCCACTGGGACAGGGTATCCAGCTTGTGCCACTGTGCAACACACTATGTGGAAGCTGCCCGTAATAATGGACACGAACTAAGGTGAGCTGAATAACAGCACTCACACAACTCAAATCCATGCCTGGAAATCCATCCACAGAACTTACGTCTGATAGTCTGAAAATAAGGGCTTTCTAAATTCATAAGGACGAACTTAGGTGAATAATGATGGTACATACCACCACATGCTAGGCCCCTCACAAACATCTCTAAGCCTCACAGTATCCCTGCTGTTACCCCATTTTACAGTTGAGAAAAGTGAGGCTCGAGTAGGTTAAGAGGCTTTCCCACCAGTCAGCTAAGGTACAAAGATCAAATTAAGAGATGATAACACAGTTTTGTTCCTCCATTTTTGTTCTGATAAAGTCATTCAATCCAAATTCCTTTGGCTTCAGTTCCTTTAGAATGAAGATAATAAATCATACTATTTTCTGGGTTTCTGTTGACATGTTAAATAAGTAAAAAATAAAATTGACTAAAAATATTTTATAAAAAAGTAACATATATCATTGTTTTGAGAGCAATGTATGCCAGCCGACCTTTATGAAAATTATATGAATTTAATAGGAAATAATCTTGTCTAATTTTTTTCTCAATTAAGAGGAAAAAGTTTGGCCGGGTGCAATAACTCACGCCTGTAATCCTAGCACTCTGGGAGGCCAAGGCCAGCAGATCGCTCAAGGTCAGGAGTTCAAGACCAGCCTGCGCAAGAGTGAGAACCCATCTCTACTATAAATAAAAAGAAATTAATTGGACAACTAAAAATATACACAAAAAATTAGCCGGGCATGGTGGCACATGCCTGTAGTCCCAGCTACTCGGGAGGCTGAGGCAGGAAGATCTCTTGAGCTCAGCAATTTGAGGTCGCTGTGAGCTAAGCTGACATCATGGCACTCTAGCCCAGGCAACAGAGTGAGACTCTGTCTCAAAAGAAAAAAAAAAAACAACAAAAAAGAGGAAAACTTTTTGATTTGTAATTAAGAAAAATGAAAGGAATATTTACAACAAATATAACACTTTCTGAATGTCAATAATACATAAACAACTCAAGTAATTTTATATAATTGTTTAACACTTAAACAAATTGCTCCCCCAAATGAGCAGACAATTCACAAAGGAAGAAATATAAATTTTTATCAAGAAGTTCATTAATAACCAAGTAAATTCAAAGTAAAAAATCAGATCTCATATTTTACCTATTGAATAAGTAAAGGGTTTTAGAAATTTTAATATTTAATGTGGGTGAATGTGATGATGGGCATTCTCAGCACAGCCTTTCTGAAAAGTGATTCGGTGAATGTATGAAGAAGAACAATCTTCTTCTGAGACAGTCTCACTGTGTCACCCCAGTGGCGTCATCATAGCTCACTGCAACCTCAAACTCCTAGGCTCAGGAGATCCTCCTGCCTCAGCCAACCCAGTAGCTGGGCATGAGCTATCAAGCCCAGCTAATTTTTTCTACTTTTAGTAGAGATGGGTGTCTCACTTTTTCTTAGGCTGGTCTCAAACTCCTGACCTCAAGGATGCTCCAGCCTCAGCCTCCCAGAGTGTTAGGATTACAGGCATGAACCAAGTCTCCCGGCCCAACAATCTGCTCTTTAACTATGGTAAATTCATTATTGCCGCAAATTCTTTGTCACTGCTCCCAGAAAGGGGTGCAGCCTATTTTAACCACCTTCTGGAATTTGGCCTATGACTGCTCTGACCAGCAGAGCATGGTGGAAGAGACTGTGTGCCAGTTCTGTGCCTGGCCTTTAACAGGACTGGCAGTTTCCACTTCCTCCCTTCTGGAACCCGGGAGAGAAGCCCATCTGGCGGATACTCGAGGTCCCCAGCCAACAGCCAGCATTGATTTGTCAGCTGCGTCAGTGAGCCACCTTGGAAGTGGATCTCCAGCCCCAGTGAAGCTACTTCAGCTAACACCACGTGGAACAGAGACAAACCATCCCCAAGGAACCCTTCCCAAATTGCAAAATTGGGAGAAAACGATTGCTTTAAGTCACTAAGTTTTAAGGTGGTTTGTTACAACAATACATATCTGAGACTGACCCAGTAATTTTACTTCTAGGAATTTATCATCAGGTACTAATCAGAAATGCAGACAAAAGCTTATGTTGACAACCATTTCTTGTGGAGAGATTTAAGAGAGCTTTATTGTCTAAATTAGGAAAATGGTTACGTAGCTCTCAGTGCATCCATTATGAAAGTAATTTAAATGTTAGCAATATGGGAGAATATTTAGGATATGCTTTTAAGTGGTGAAAGTCATACAAAGAACTATCCATATCAAAGGGAAAAATTAAAATTTACTAGTGGTTATTTCTGGGCAATAGGATTATGAGTGATTTTATTCTGATCTTCACATTTTTGTGATAATTGCATAATCAGAAAAAAAAATCAACCTTAAAGTGAGAAAATCATTAGCTTATGAAATCTGTCCATAGATAAAACAAACATTAAAAAACAGCTTAAGTTTAACTATGGTTTCAAACTCATTCCCCTAAAACCATTTACAAAGGCCTTCAGCAATATCGATGTTGAATCATCTGCTTTTCTCATAATTGACATACTGATATGTAGTTATATTGCAATTTTAAGAATCACCAGGAGAGAGACCTATTAGTAAAGAGGTTTTTTTTTGATAATCCATAAACTGGATATGAAAATTCTGAGTAATGAAGCAGTTCTCATGATGTGGCAAAAACTGAAATAATTGAAGAAAAGGCTTCAAAATAATCAGACTAACATCAGTGAAAGCTTATTCTGTACAAGGAGTCTTCCCACATGCCATGCCCCTCAATCCTCTCAACAGCCCTGGGAAGAAGGTGTTGTCCTCGTTTTACAGATGAGGAACCTGAGCCTTGACCGAAGTTTACACAGCAACTGCACAGCTGTTTATACAGCTGGGAGTCAGGCCCCGCACATTCTACCACCCCACCTCTCACTGCCAAGGTCAGTGGTTCAACATGTTTATAGGATGAAAAAAAATTATCAAGTATGTGGGCTATTAGAAAAAGCCTTTCTTTTATTCTAACACAATTAATTAAAATATACGTAATTGGACTTTTGAAGCCTCTTTAGCTAGATCGTTTTCTTCTTGCAGAACTTCAAACAATCCTTAAAAAGTAAATGACAATTTTATGAGACGCCTAGACTATTCTTGAGCACAACTGAAAGGCACTGGGAAGGAGGGGACCAGCTTACCACATAGAGGCAGTTCCTGACACAGCTCCCTCCTCACCGTCCTCTCTTCCCTGCATCTCTGTGAAGCCCCGTACTTAGCATTACTGAGGTTTTTAGGAAGTTGAAACCTGGCTGTGGTTGTTGGTTTTATCCAATATTCATACTGGTTTTGTTTTATCTCTGTAGGCTATCTCATTTGGGGAGCCAAAGCGTTAGAGGTCAGTACCACAGAGAGGTGCCACAGGGCATTTGACTGGAGACGATGACAAGCCAGATCTCAAGCAAGCCCAGGGGTGTTTTTTTTTTTAATTAAAGAATGTTAAATAGTAACAAGAGCAGCCAAGATTTCCAGTGTTTATATGCATCAGCTCTATGCTATACATTTTACATGTGAACATTATCCTACTTACTCCTCGTGAGTCTAAGAGGTAGGCACTATTTTTTAATCTTCATTTTACAGATGAAGAAGCTGAGCACTCAGCCCCCAGACAGGCGATGGTCAGGGTATGAGCTTTTTGTCTGATCTCAGTCCATGTTGCTAACTTCCAGGCTACATGTCTACAAGCATTGCTGTAGTCAGTGTAGTCAGTGGTTTCAGGGAGAAGCCTGCTTCTCTCCTGTTTGCCCAGCTCCAGAGGAAACCCTGAGTATGAGCCAGGGGAGGAGGGCCGTGGCTGGGAGAGTGGAGAAATGGGAGTCCTCATCCCACAAGGCCGAGCTGGAGGGAGGCTTTTCCCAGAGCCAGGGCTGCCTGCTTCCCAGTTCCCACCTGTGAAGTATACGGCACTCTCTTTTAAACTGTATTTTTATTTATTTATCACTCCTCATTTCTAAAAGGATGAAGTAGTTAAAATGATATACACAATACAACAACATGAAGTAAGAAAGAAAAAGAAATGAGTGGGCCTTTAAGTAACCAGTGTCCAACATAAAATCATGATCAGCAATCATTGTCACAGATCACAGTGTTCATTAGATTGGAATAAACCAGTGGCTCAAGACAAGCACAATGAATGCCAATGTTAAGAGCAGAAAAATATTTTCTCCTGAAAGTGAAGTGGCACAGTGCAGTGGTGAGCAGTGCCCTCCACATTGCCAAAAGCTCAGACTTAGCAGCAGAGCAGTGGGGTTAGTTAGGCCCACAGGCTCTGGAGCCAGACTGACTGGGTTCCACCACTTTAGCCAAGTAGCCCTGGGCAAGTTATATAACCTGTCTGTGCCTCAGTTTCTTCATCCGTAAATGGGAAATGGGGATTAATTGAGGTAATAAATGTAAAGCCCTTAAAAATGCTGTGCATGTGTGTGCTAATGTTATCATCAGCCTGGTTTGCCACACACCAGCACCTCCTGCCTCAGGGCCTTGGTATCTGCTGCTCCTTCTGCCTGGCACACTCTCCCCCCAGATACACATCGCTCACTCTTTCCCCTCCTTCAAGCCTTTGCTCTGTGAAAGTCGCCAGAATCAAAATGGAGTCACTTATGTTAAACAACAACAAAAAAAATAAGAGCCAGGGAAGGCCATGAAGAGAGGGTTCTCATGCTTGTATGCCTGATAACAAAAACCAACATGAAAGACTGAGAAACTGAAACCTTGCACAAAGACCATCACGACCTCACACGAAAAATACTTCTACAAGGAAGTATCTGCTTAGCAACTGCGTGTCCAACCTCAGACTGGTGTCACTCTGTTATTGACTTTTGTTTTGTACCCAAAGATAATTTATCTCAAAATAATGTAATCATCCTCATTTTTCCTTTGGAAACTTTTGTCTTTCTTTACTTCCCTGAATGTGCACAGCTCACCATGGCAGGCAAATTCATATTGCAATGCCCTATTCCTGAATAAATATCATTTTCTTTTAGAGAGCCTCTCTCTGTTTGTTATTTAGGTTGACAGCTCTAATGTCACTTTCTCAGTCAGGCCTTCCCAGATGACAATATTTAAAACTGAAATGTTTTCCCTACTTTCTTGCCCAAACTAGCAGCCTACGCCACCTTCCCTGATTTCTTTTTCTCCACAGCACTTCTCATGCTCAAATAACCAATTACTCTGTATCCTTTGATTTTTATCTTGCTCCACTAAATGACAGCAGGTTTCTCTTTTATTCACTGCTCTATCCCATAGCTAGAACAGAGTGTGACAGACACCCAATAAACATGTGCTGAATCAGGCTGGGCACGGTGGCTCACGCCTGTAATCCTAGCACTCTGGGAGGCCGAGGCGGGTGGATTGCTCAAGGTCAGGAGTTCAAAACCAGCCTGAGCAAGAGCAAGACCCCGTCTTTACTATAAAAATAGAAAGAAATTAATTGGCCAACTAATATATATAGAAAAAATTAGCTGGTCATGGTGGCGCATGCCTGTAGTCCCAGCTACTCGGGAGGCTGAGGCAGGAGGATCGCTTGAACCCAGGAGTTTGAGGTTGCTGTGAGCTAGGCTAACGCCACGGCACTCACTCTAGCCTGGGCAACAAAGCGAGACTCTGTCTCAAAAAAAAAAAAAAAAACGTGCTGAATGAATGAATCAGCAAACTCATCACTTTATAGACAATTGCAAGGTCTCCTCAAAACACCTGTTTTAGAGTAAGTCAGTTAGTCAGTTAAAAGGTGAAACAGTAAGTTGTCTAGACTTTTTGACCTTCTGATAAAAATTCAGAAAACACTTTGAAAGTTTTACAAAATTTTGTGGTGATAAAGGTAATTCCATGGAGATTTTAGCTGATGTATACTATTTTACACTCTTCAAGGGATTGGTGCTTAACAGTCACTTATGGCAGGGGCACAGCTAGAAGAAATAGCCAAAATGCAGAGGAAGAGGTAAAGCATCGCCGGAATCAAATCATCACTGTCAATTCCTAATGCAGCTGGTCCAAATAAATCACAAGTTTTATTATCCAGCTCTCTCCTATGGCAAAACAAAAACAGGAAGAGTCAGTTACTGACGAGAACATTTTACTTCATGCCTTGGAGAAACTCAAAATTCCATGCTTCCCAACACAAATGCAAGTGTGAAATGTGCAGAAGCTGAGGAGGTGTTTGCTCTGGGGAGAGACACCAGGAGACACGGGGCTCCCATTTAGTGCCAAGAGATGCATGCCTGCACAGGTCTCAGTGGTGAGAGAGGTCACCTATTCAGCCAGTGCAGGGTAATCTAGCAGAACAGAAAACATGCCACAGAAAGGGCACTGGAGGCAGGCAGGGTGAGTCAGGCCCCAGACGGAGCTAGGAAACTTGCCCAGTCCCAAAGGCCAATCCACTCGTGCCATCCAAATGCAGCAAAATGCCAACCTTGCATCTGCAGCGGCCATTCCTGTCCACCACTGTTTTGCCAAACAATAGGGCTTGGGAGCTCTTAGCTTTCCCATGGTCAAGTATCAGAGCTGGGAATATTTCCATGATAAATGAGATTTCTTCCCAAGGTATTCAGAGGGAGAAAGTTGAATTGACTAAGGCTAAGGCTGCATTCTACTGAGCATCCTATTGTTGTCTTTAACCTTTGTTCATGTTAATTGTGGCCTATGCACAGACTTCACTGTGGTTTCTGGTGTGGGAGGGGACAGACTTTACTGTGGTTTCTGGCATGGGAGGGGACTGTCCGACAAGGATAACTGGTTGTGAATGAGCCATGATCTCTGAATCTTGCCTGTGCCCTGAAGCCCAGAAAGCCTTCCCAAGCCTTTGTCTCACACTGACCCAAACTTTTCCACCTGTGCCTTTATCTAGTCCTCTAGTCTTTGACTAAATTTAATCTCATATTAATCCATTCTTTTTTAAAACATGATTCTTCTGTTACAGGTAGGCTATAGGTTACTTAAGGGGCAGGGGCTACATTTTATGATTCTTTTTTTGAACCCACCGGAACTAGGAACCAGTGTCTAACCCAGCCCTGTATCTTTAAGTATATCAAGCAATTCAAAAACAGAGAGCTCTGGACATCCCAGATCTTTTCACTACAAAAGTCCTGAATCCAGTAACTAATTCTCAACCTCCAACTTCATTCCTGCAACTTTAAGCTTCATCCCTGTCCAATATTGCCTCTAAACTTGGCAGTTCATCCCTCGTAGTCCATCCCCATTGGATCTGAAATGGCCTTGGCTTCTGCGATTTGGGCTCCAAAGCTCCCCCTTGGCTCTATCCGTCCTGGGTACCTACCAGAGGAGATCAAGCCTAGGTTCTCAGGACCCAACCTGTCATTAGCCAGCTGCACAAGGCCACCATCTAGGAGCTCATCTAGTGTTGCCCTTGGGGAAAACTGGGGAAATTGGATATGCTATAATCGTCTTGAGTGTGGCAGAAGCAGGGCACAGTTCTGCCATTCTATCTGCTGCTTCTAACATCACTACCAGCAGCACCTTTCCATGGGTGTTCGTTCACCTCTTGGGTAATCAAGGAGGAAGGGTCTGGCTCAGCTCAACATCTCTTGAAGCAACACTCGATTTGTCAGGGACAGTATAAATGAATTGAAAAACCAAGGCATGAAAGTAGAAAATACTATAAGCTCCTTGAAGATAAGAACTATGTGTGTCTTATTCATAATTGTATCTTTGGGGAATGCCAGTGTTTAACATGTTGGTAAGTTCTCAATAAATTTGTTGGAATAATTAACTAGGAATATGGTAGCTCTGTCTTTGATCTCCATCTTCCTGTCCTTTGAGGGAATTAAATCAATAAACACGTATTATTCACATGGGCAGACACATTTTAGATGCTTGTGTGTTAAGTTTCACTAGAGATATGTATAAAAATGCTATGGCACACAGATAGCACTTTATGGAGTAATTTATTCTGTTCAAGTTGGGAGCCTAAAGGAAAAACATAGTGACACTTATGCTGGGCCTTACAATAGGAAATAGTATTTCAAGGGAACTTACAATGATGAGAATGAAATTGACTTCACAATTAGAACTCTACCAGGGATAGCCTCAGCCTCAGAAAAAGAGCTGCTAGTGCCCCTCTGGCAGATAGAGCTAATTGCTGGCAACAGTCCTCTAACACAGAAGCTCCACCATATACCAGAGGTGCCCCAGAAAAACCCCAGGGACACAGATGAGGAGCAGATGGTTTATGATAATTGCAGCTTTTCCCCAAGGCCTGCTAATGGCTTATGCAGCTCAGCCTAGAAGATGCCTCTGGGCACTGATCAGTTCTAGGGCTCCCTCAAGGAGTTCTGGGCTGCCCTGGATAGGCCCTGGGGGTCTAAGCCAGGCTATGTGAGTCAGAACCCAGTTGGAGAGGTCAGGTGCCTCAGAGAGGGCCTGAAACCACTTGAGCCTCCAGAGTGTAGCTGGCTTTCTGTGGTCACTCCAGGCAGGGATCTCCAGTGGCAACTTCCCAGCTCCTGAGGCCACCAGAGTACAGAGCTTCCCTGGAAATTCAGGCTGGTCTGCACACATGACTGTCGATATAAACTAGGGGACACCCTCTTCTCTGTAGCCACCTGTACAATCTATAGGATATAGGCTGGGACCCAGACGTTGATGACATATGGGAAGAAAAAGTCCACAACTAAGGAGGAAGCCATAGGAAGATACTAAAGCCAGGTCATCTCTCTTGATTATTTTGAAGAGAATCTGAACAAGAGGCTAGTTATGCAAAATTAAAGAAGTGAGGCCCCAAGCAGCACTGAATTCAGATGACCTGAAGACCCTGAGGAAGCACCCCAGGCTGTGAATCGGGTTGCCTGGGCTCCAGCAGCACCAGCTACTAACCATTCGTCTGTGGACAAATCATGATGTTTTGGTTAGTTAAATAAATATTATCATAACAGAGAAAGGAAAGAATCCATTTGCTAAGAAAAAAATGAACCTCATTTAAATTGTTTGAATTATGAACCAGAATTAATTAGTAACTACAACAAAGCCATACATGAGTTCCCATTTTCAAGATACTTTACCATTCATCAGTGTATATGCTGTTCATAATCCCTATTGAGACAGGTAAGACAGATAAGGCAGAGAGGTTAACTGCATTCCCAGGTTTCACAGCAAAGCAGGAGGAAAGCCCAAGAAGGCTGAGTCCCAATCCTGTGGTTTTCTAATCCTGGTCGAGTATGGTCACTGCGGAAACCTCTGCAACCCACTAATTTTACTTAGCCATCTCCAGATTTCATCTGTCGGGGGCTTCCATCACAGTTTTTTCGGTAACCAACTCCCGTAACTGTCTAACATTGAAAGCACCTAACTTCTTAATATCTACTACATATTTCATGAAAGTGTTTTATGGAAGTGTTTGAAACAAATCATCCTCACTTTTATTTTTTTTCTTTATAATGTATGTTCCCTTTTGCATGTAGTAAGAGAAATGTAAAGTAAATTATCTTTATATCAAGCTTTTAAATGTCCAAAATCCCAATTTGGATAACTGGAGGAACAATTCATCACAACTGAGACATTTTAAAAATTCCATGTATTCCTTTATTTTAAAGAATTAAGAAGGATGCCGATGAAGCCCTCAACCTGGTCGTGGTTGTATGGAGAGTGCCCAGCGCCCAACCCTGGGCAGCAGCCTCCCCTGACGCACACCTGCTGGTCCCCAGTGTTTCCAGGCCAGTCTCGCCGTACCTCACTTCTGTTCACCCACATGCTCATCACTATAAAACAGGATATGTGCCACACTTCCTTCCCCACTGCTCTACCTGTAGTTTTGCCTTGCCCAAGTTCCAGCTCTGGTGTCTATTATTATTTAGCACAGGCTTGAAAAGAAGCATTGGCCCACATGTTGGATGGTTAATAAATTTACACTAAAATCAGAGGGACAGATGGAAAGCCCAGCAAATAACTTAATGAAACGTGAAGGCTGGTGTCAAATAAAAATGTCCTATTGTCAAATACATTTAGCTGGATTAAGACAATTCTCCAAATTTCTTTACTTAGGACAATAGTTCCCAGTCCTAACAGACCCAAAGTACACATGTATCTTTGTAACACCTCCTTTACCAACCTGAAACAAAATTCATAGCCATGTCCTACATAAACAATTTCCAACAACATAATATGTAAATGCTTAGACACGACTAAACTAAAAAACACAAGTAGTTAGATGTTTGCATCTATATGGACAATCATCAGGAATGCGACAGCTTGTATTGTAGGCTACATAGTTGTGCTGTATCAGTGACTCAAAGACAACCAGTGGAGTTTGCTCTTAATGTGCCTTTCTAAAATAATGAATGATTTTTTTGTAAAGTTCCAAACAAAACAAAATGCTGAGTAGCCTCAGCTACTCAGAAGGCTAAGGCAGGAGGCTCCTCCACTTGCGGTCAGGAGTTCAAGACTGCAGTGCACCATGATCACACCTGTGAATAACCACTGCACTCCAGCCTGGACAATATGGTGCCACCCCATCTTTAAAAAAAATGTTTTAATGTAATCTTCTCTTGATTTACATAGTCATTGTATCCCTAAGACATTCAAGTATCTATTATAAAATCTCAACTACTTTGTGTTGAGACGCAGAGCAGAGTAGGCTTAATTATATACAGATTTTTCAGCTACCTGACTATCAGAACAAGTGAAAGTCCCAGGGGTTGAGAGACTACTCTTGCTTTTATGGGCCTGTTGTGTGCACTGCATGCTACCTAGCATCTTTCCATGCCTTCCTGGACAATGGGTGCTACAACAAAGACTACCACAAATTTATAAAATGTCCCCTAGGGGGTAGCACTGCTCCGCTGAGAACCACTGCAGGAGGCGGGTTTCAGAGAATCTTTAATAAGATAACCCAAGCTGTCAAAAGAGAAACAAAGACAGAACGCTTTTTTCCCCCAAGTACAGGTAGTTTCTTGAAGGACTACGGCTTTACTAATCATACTTTGGGAAATGCTAGTATTGATCACTTTTAAAAGTATCTTCAATAGTGCATGCATACTGAGTATTCATCACAAATGAACAGCAATAAGAAGGTTCTGGAAATATGCTTTCCATGGATGGAAAGCCTGATATTTGGCTGAGTCTCTCAACAAACTAAAAATACAGAAAAGATTTCATCTCTAAGAAGAGAGAAAGAACTGATAGAAAACTTTCTAGTATACTCAGACATTTCAGACACAGCCTGAGTCTCACTAGTGCCTTTGGGATAAATGCTTTTTAAAAAATTTCGCATTTGGAGTCCAGACTATTGCTTCTAAGTTAGATTTATGGTCCTTGGACATATTCATTCAGAACTAAATTTATTTTTCAAAGGCCATAAGTATCTCGATACCTACTGCCCAAAAGGAAATGGGATTTGTAGGACAGTGCAGTGAATGAGGTAGATACCATTGGCTCTTTTTTCATTATCAATTCAATATATGAAATTTAAGCAATGAAATACTTATTTCCATTATTTCCCCAACCCATAGATTTTATAAGCATCAAAAGATATGTTTAAATCAGAAAGTCTACATTTTAGATTTTACCTCTCCCGAATCTGGCTTTCACTCATAATTCAATGTTTCCTAGAAAAATAAATAGAAGCCACACTATTCAGGGCCTAGGGAGGCTGTAAATGTCCTGGTCTCTACCTCCAGTGGAAGAAACAGACTCAAGTAAATAATTACAGAACAATCAGCAAGTGTCAGCAGCTACAGGATCACAGAGGAAAGACACTTTGTTCAACCTGGAGCCTAAAAAGTGTTTCTTGAGGACTACTTAGTAGGAAAACAGAAGTATCTCCTTAATTACACTGTCGATACATTTTTTATTTTAACAGATTTTAACATAAATGTGAGAATAATACTTATGCTTCTCAGAAATACTTTTCAGGCATGGGCGCCACCTGGTGGCCATTTTATCTAAACCTAAAACTGTAGAGACATCAGTTCCTTGGCACATGGACCTCTCAGTAGAGCAGTTCACAAAATGGTGGCTTGCTTCCTCCAGAGCAAGGGCTCCAGAAAGAGAAAAGGAGAAGTGGCAAGCAAGACAGAAGTCACAGTCTTTTTGTAAACTAATCTTGGAAGTGACATCTCATAACGTTTGCCATATTCTATTTGTTAGAAAAGAATCACGAGAGCCAATCCACTATGAGCAATACAAGATACCATTGGATTATAAAACACATCTTATCTCAGAAAGGTTAGAATTTGAAAAATAAGTGTGCTTCTTAAAATAGATGAAATACTGTACACTTATTGTATACTTATTATTGGGCATTTAACCCATTTGATATATACTTTCAGATGTGGTAAGACTTAGGACACTTCCTCCATTTTTGTTCCAATAAAAAGTGTTGTATTTTTAAAAATTTTTAAATTTTTTTTTAATTAAAAAAGGAAGGAGATTAAACAAAGGCAGGAATATGAGGTAGAACCACTGAGAGCTGCCTACCACACTGGAGATATATATGTATCTCCCAGAAACTCTCAAGAGATCCTCAAGAAAACAGAGATGAGGCTGTTCATTGCAGCATTGTGCAAGATAGTTGCAGGCAACTTAGAGGCCCACAAATAGGAAAATAGGTAAGAGAAAATGTGGTGTATGCATATGGTAGAACACTATGCAATGAGAAAGAGTGAACCAAATTTACATACAGCATCGTGGATCCATCTCAAACACCTAATGCTCTCAGTATAAAAAAGTAATAAAGACTAAAAATTTTAGCACAACACTATTTAAATTTAACCCATGAATAGCATTCTATATCTTTTAATGTATCTATGTAGAAGTGTGGGAGTTAGACATCCCTGGCATGGGTCACAATGGAGAAAGGAATGGGCATGATGACTTGGAAGGACAAAAATCAGTGTGCCATGAACTGACAATAATCAAGTCAAGTCTATGAATCTAAAAACCTTAAAAACAAAGCCCAAAAGCCAGGAGTAAAAATAATACATCCCTCCACTGCTATGCTCCAGCTCTGGAGTTCTCCCTCCTAGAGACACCCACAGTTACTGACTATAAAAGATATGTTCATAGCACTCTGGGAGGCCGAGGCAGCAGGATCGCTCAAGGTCAGGAGTCAAAACAAGCCTAAGCAAGAGTGAGATCCGTTTCTACTAAACAAAATAGAAAGAAATTAATTGGCCAACTAAAAATATATAGAAAAATTTAGCCGGGCATGGTGGCGCATGCCTGTAGTTCCAGCTACTTGGGAGGCTGAGGCAGGAGGATTGCTTGAGCCCAGGAGTTTGAGGTTTGCTGTGAGCCAGGCTGACGCCACAGCACTCTAGCCCAGGCAACAGAGTGAGACTCTGTCTCAAAAAAAAAAAAAAGATATGTTCATATGTATGAAGTCTTTCCATAGCTTATTTACCTGTTGTTTTTCAGCCCACCTACCCTTCTATACCCTACTTGGAACATCTGGGGCTGGCAGATATCAAACGACATTTCCAGGCTGTCTTGCCAGGTGGCTTATTAGGCACTGAAGGAAACTGAGGAGGCTGAAGAAATTAAAAGGCTTCTGAGTCTGAATGCATGACAGTTGCTGGCAGATACTCTTGCTGCTAGGGGAATGAAGTGACTCCAGATGAGCAGCTGGGGCAGAGGCAGCCCCCTTTGGCTAAGTGACATCTCTCCAGCAGATCCAGGCCTGACTCTAATGCCTCGATAAGCAGCAGGTTGACTTACAGGCTGCAGCTCAGGGGCATCTGCAGTTTCTGACCTCTGGATATCACCCCCTTCATCTTCCTTTTCACTACTCCAGCCCCATTTGTCTTTCTTTTTGCACTTCCAGCCCTTTAATATCAGGCCATCTGACAAATACTGCTTTTCTATTAACCTCAGAATAACTGGACTCCACATTTTTAAACAATGAATTCCTATTTTACAGATGAGACTGAGTAACAGAGAAAGCAAGAACTTGCCTGAGGGTCACAGCTGTTAAGTAGGAGCTGGGATTAGAACGGAGGACATCTGGTTCCTGAGCCCATGCATTCACTATGTTCTACACTTCCCTTCACACACACAACTCAAGTAAAATTACATTTCCACATGGTGCTATATTAAAAGAAAGAAATGTGACTACATGGTAAACACAACTAAATAATGTCTCTGGGTCTTTTAAGTAAATATGTTTATTTTGTCTCCTCATTCCTTAGACAAAAGAAAATATGAAAAAAATAGTTATACAACAAAGTGACATAACCTATCTCTCTTACTTTCTGATAAATTCATTCATATGCTTGGAGTAAAATGATATAAGTTTCTATGTGTCATACCACAGATTTGCTGCTAAACCTTCCAAGGTTTAGTAAGGGGTGGGGGATAGATTAGGTAAAGATATCATCAGACCTAACACCCATGTTAGATTGTCTCTCATCATAAAGTATTTTGAAATACTAAAAGAAGTACTAAGGCCATATCACAACCTTTAAAATTCTCTGTTTTTTAAAAGCATATCTCTTGTTCTTGCTTACACTGGAAATTCTCAAATCATAGAACCATGGGGAAAAGTATAGGACACTGGTGTTATCATCAGTGAAGCAGGTTAGAGTCCCTAACTAGGGTATGTCAGAGGATTTTATTCCCCAAGCTGGTAAGTCTCCTCCCAACTCTTATGAGCTGCAGCTTACCCCCAAATATCTGACAACAAACAAGCATGTCATCATGAACATTCATAGCTCTGAACAATCCTAATGAATGTAACACAGAAGTCTTTCTGGATTGCCAAAGTTGAAAATTGCTAGTCCTCTGTTAAGTGCCACCTCCTTAATAATAACCTCACAGAAAATGAGGATTTTTTTCTTCCATTTTCCCTTACCTAATATCCTCCTCTTCCCTTCTGCTAACATCAGCAATAATAACTAAAAAAAAAAAAAATAGGTCCTTTTGTGGAACTCTCCATTAGATGAAACTGAATAAACACGTATACACTGTTTTTACCACAATAAGTTTTCTCTGAAGAATATCTCAGATATCAAGGATGAATAGATTGTTTAATAAAATATGCTAATATTCACTCAAGTTTAAATAAATCACTGGACAATAGCAAAGGAAGAATTATTTCTTTTCCTCTAATATTAGCTATTATACATAGCAATGCTTTTATTTTAACGTCTTATTCCTAAATAATAGATTCATAGAAGTTTTTTTAAATGTACAGTTGATCCTTGAATAATGTAGGAGTAAAAGGGTGCCCCCCCTACACAGTTGAAAATCCATCTATAACTTTCGACACCCCCAAAACCTAATAGCCTACTGTTGACTGTAAAGCCTTACCAATAACATAAACAGTCAAATGACACACATTTTATATGTCATATGTATTATATTTAGTATTCTTACAATAAAATAAGCTAGAGAAAACAAAGCTATTAAGAAAATCATAAGGAAAAATTTATATTACTGTACTGTATTAATCAACACCGTAATAACATCTGTCTGAAATGGTGGGCAGCTGCAGATCTCAATCTATGGTACTTTATCAAGCAATTCATATTTGAGGACCTAAGTGTTGCACTGTATTGTGTTGACCTAAAGAAATACATAGTGTACTTAGAAAGAAAGATAAATACATATAAAATAATAATGATAACTCAGGAAACTTACAAACTAACCAAGCATGATAGACGGTAACTGCTACAGAAGTTCGACAAACAGATGACCATAGACTGGGCCTTACCTAAGTTGGGCCTAGAAAACATTAAGGGAAAAGAGAGACTATGCCAAAGATCAAGAACAGTAAGATTATATTCCACAGATGTAGCCAATCTAAAAGGAAAAAAAAAAAAAAAAAGAACAGTAAGATTATAAAAGGGGCACTCTCATAAACTGTATCACATGGTAGATACAACCTTTCTGGAAAAAATTTAAACTCTTATATGCTCTTTGACACAGTAATTACATTCCTAAGTATGTATTCTGAGAAAATAATGAGAAATATGGACAGATATTTTATAGGAATATAAGGAAAAAAGGAAAACAAAAAAAACTGGAAATGCCCAGCTTCAGAGATTGGTTAATTAAATGTTGGCATATCAGTCTATGAATTGTCTAATGCCACAACAGTGCTGTGTATCAGTCATAAGCCCTCAGTGGTATGCAAGTTTATTGCTCATGTGTCTGGGGCCAGTTGAGGTTTGGCAAGGCAGCTCTGCTGCTCTTGGCTGGGCTTGCTCATGTGTCTGAGGGTTGGCTGGCTTCAGCCAGGGCAATGGGGGCAACTTGGCTCTGTGTCACCTATCTGTCTTCCTCTAACAGATTCAATTAAACATGTTCTCACAGCTATCACAAAGGCCCAAGAGGAAACATGCAAGCCCTCTTGAGATGCAGGCTCAGAACTTCCACCTCATTCTAATCCCCAAAGGCCAGAGTAAAAGTAAAAGGGCACTAAAAAGTTACATCAGGGTCAACAGGCCTGCTGCCTGTTTTTAAAAATAGTTTTACTGGAACACAGCTACTCCCCTTCATTTACATACTGTCTATGGCCCTTCCCTGCTACGACTTGAGTAATGGTAATAGAGACCATTATGACCTGTAAAGCCTTAAATATTTGATCCCACCATGAGTTATGTGATAAAGGGCATGGACATGGGGAAGAGTGAAGAATTTGGGCTATTTCTGTAATCTACCAGTGGAATATTGTTTTATTATTAAATGTTTAAGAATTTTTAATGGCCTTGAGAAGGCCTATGCAATAACATTAACGAGTAAAAGGTACAAAAACTGTATATAAAGTATGATCTCACCTCTACATAATCATTTATAAGTAAATTATATGTAATACATATAAATAATTCACTTACATAAATTATCTTGGCATGTATTTAAAAGCAAGACATAGATTGGGAGGAAATAATTGTAAAAAACATATCTAATAAAGGACTGTCATCCAAAATATACAAGAAGTCTTAAAACTCAACAATAAGAAAACCCAATTTAAAAATGGGCCAAAGATCTGAACAGACACCTAAGATATACAGATGGCAAACTTATGAAAAGATGTTCATCTTTGGTTTATCATTGTTTTTTTCATTTGTCATCAGGAAATTGCAAGTGAAAACAGCAATGATATACCACTACATACTTATTAGAATGCTAAAATCTAAAAAACTGATACTACCAAATGCTGCCAAGGATGCAGAGCAACAGACACTCTCATTCATCGCTGGTGGGAATGCAAAATGGTGCAGCCACTTTGGAAGACAGTTTGGCAGTGTCCTCCAAAGCTAAACATACCATAGGATCCAGCAATCATGCTTCTAAGTGTTTATCCAACAGATTTAAAAATCTATGTTCAGGCCGGGCACAGTGGCTCACGCCTGTAATCCTAGCACTCTGGGAGGCCAAGGTAGGCGATAGCTCAAGGTCAGGAGTTCGAAACAAGCCTGAGCAAGAGTGAGACCCCATCTCTACTAAATAAAGAAAGAAATTAATTGGACAACTAAAAATATATAGAAAAAGTTAGCCGGGCATGGTGGCACATGCCTGTAGTCCCAGCTGTTCGGGAGGCTGAGGCAGAAGATTGCTTGAGCTCATGAGTTTGAGGTTGCTGTGAGCTAGGCTTATGCCACGGCACTCTAGCCCCGGCAACAGAGTGAGACTCTGTCTCAAAAAAAAAAAAAAAAAAAAAAATTATGTTCGTAGAAAAACCCACACATGAATGTTTAAAGCCACGTTATTCATAATCACCAAAAGCTGGAAGTAACTAAGATGTCTTTCAGTGAGTGAATGGATAAACAAACTGTAATACATCCATACTATGGAATATAATTTGCTATAAAAACAAATGAGCTAAGGAATAACCACAGAGACAATAAAATGATTAGTGGTTACTAAGAGTTTAGGGTTCAGGATAAATAGGTGAAGCACAGGGAATTTTTAGGGCAATAAAATTATTCTGTATAATACTGTAATGGTGGATATAAGACATTACCCATTTGTCAAAACCCTAGAAATTTATAGCACAAAAAGTGAACCTTATGCAAATTTTTAAAATAATCATTTAGGAGGTCAGATAATCCCAGGAAGAAATGTAGACCATGATTAGACTAACTGTATTACAAATATATGAAACAGCCTCACCAAAGGAGATGGAAGGAAAATGTGTTGATCTAAATAAATCTGGAAATGAGTACAGTCTGTAAGACTAAAGACAAAAGGAACTGTACATAGTAGTTAATAAAGTTGTTCTTTATCGGGTGCAGATTCATAATTCTGATACTGCTATACTTATGTACTGGAATTTAACAATTAAGTAAATGGATGGCAGATGGTAGAAACCAGGTTTTTCACTGCTATAACAGAATGGTAGTTTAAAGAGAACCACAGGGAAGAAGCTAGACTGATCCATGCAGTAATGACTTAGAATTGGAAATACCAGTATGGATTTGTGTTTCTTTTAATGTAGATACAGATATTACATATAGAAATATTTATAAATATATGTGCAATAAATACATAGGTTAGTAAAAAGTCAGCTGAAAGGAACTAAATGAAATGATACCTCAGCAGCAGCAAGCATAATTAGCTCCTAGATACTGGTTTCTAAAACCATTCTCCAATAAATAAAACCAGAGCTTCTTGGAAAAATGGCTGATTCTAAGGAAGTGAATACACAAGATGAGTCTGCAACACCTTGTAGTACCAGAATGTAAGGAAATGCCCAAACACACTGATGGTGGAATGTCAAGGGAGCACAGTGGACAATAAAAACAGCTCCCAACAGCCAAAGCTAGAATAATTCTAACAATAAAACAATTAAAATAGTATCAGATTATAATATAAAGTATAAAATAAATATCCATGCATCCATGTTGCTATAAATGATTGAAATAATTAAACACTAAGAGACAAATCATCCATGCTGAAGAATTTCAAATAATTTATGTAGATATCCCACTCTCAAGGAGGAGCAGCATAACTCACTACCTCGTAGGTGTGGGCTGTGCACAATAACTTCCTTTCAAAGAGTAAGGAAAGGAGGAAGAAAAGAGTAACTGGCAAACATTACCTCAGTCAAGTGATCAAGGTCAACAGCAGTGATAAATCATGTTGACCATATGCACCCCTGAAATAATGTCATGAAAATGGCATTTTGCCTCTGTGGTCTTCCTCACACTAACCTATAATTCCAGCTTTATCATGAGAAAAACAACAGACAACGTACAATAGAAGGGCATCCTATAAAATAAAATGATCAATACTCCTCAAAACTAAGGTCATCAAAAAAAAGGGAAGTCAGAGAAACTGCCACTGCTAAGAGGAGCATAAGGAAATATGACAACTAAGTAATGTGGTACCTTGGATGAGGTTTTGGAAAAGAAAAAAAGCCATTAGATGAATAAACTATGAACTTTAGTTAATAATAATGTATTAATATTGGCTCACTAATTTATTAATTATAATAAATGTATCATACTGATATAAAATCTTAACAGGGGAAACTAGGTATGGCATACATGGGAATTCCTTATACTGTTCCCTTGATTTTTCTGTCAATCTAAAACTGTTACAAAATAGTCCATTTAAAAGGAAATTAAAAAAAAAGAAAATATACCAAAATGTTAGCAGTGATAATCTCCCTGTAAAAGGACTATGGGTAATTTCTGTTTATGACTTTATAGTCCCCTGCACTATATACACTTTCTAGAACAAACTCTATGCTGCTCTAAAAGTATATGTATACAAGATGCAACAAGACATATGTTGTTTCTCAACTTGTTTAAATACTAAACACTAAAACTGTGGTTATAAATTATAAAAGCAGATACTATTTATTGAACAATTAGAATTTGTTGCATACTATGCTAAAAATTTCAGCAATACTGAAATTGTAGTGAATAATATTATTCCCTTTTAAAAAATGTAGAAATAGATGTTCATTCAGAAAGTTAAAGTCATAGCTAATAAATGACAGGTAAGGTGACTCCAAAACATGTTTTTATTGTCATATCACACAGCCTCCCAAGCATTACATGTTTAGCACTTCATAAACTAGTGCTAGTACATACATTGTCTCAAACTACTTCTCAATAATCCTGTGCAGCAGGTAATACAGACCCAGATTTATGTGAAACTGTGTCAGAAGGAAATGTGACAGGCACCACTGCAATGCTGACTCCAACAAAAACAAAATAAAATCTCTATCAGATAAAACAATACAAGCAGCATTGCTACAGAAACAATGGCTGCCCAACCTGCTCCAAATACCTTTTAATTACTATACAGATCTTGTTTTGTCAAAAGGCACCCTGAATCACGGCTCTTCCCTAGGAGATAAGGCAGTTCTTTCCAAATGTATGAATCAAAGAACTAAAATTGAATATTCTTATCACACTATTTTGAAGTATGAAAAGATATCGAGACTGATTTCTTGCCTTCATCAAGGCTTACTATCCCAGTGAACAAATTATTTCAATATGTGACAGAATTGATAAGCTAAGAATGAATAGCCCTGACATCTGTGTTATTTTTTATGAAACCATTTCATGATTCCTTAAATCACAGATAATTCAACTGAGACTACCCTATTTTTAAGTATATTGATCCCTCATGAAGTAAAATAAGCTACAAGTAGATTTATATGTGGAGTCTGAACAAGGGAAATCCAAAACCTGCCCAAAGAGTTATATTACATCAGCATCCATGAACAAGATCAAACACATGAAGAGGAACCTGTTAGCATTATAAGCCACTAGGGAAATGCAAATTAAAATCACAAAATGATCCAATCCATGGAGCAGCAGGCAAAAAAATAAATAAATAAATAAAATCACAAAATGACACCACTATCCACCTATTTAGGATGGCTTTTAAAAAACAAAACAAAACAAACAAACAAAAAACACCAAGCAATGACAAAGATGCAGAGTAACTGAAACTCATACACTACTGGTGGGAAAGAACAATGGCACAAGCCACTTTGGAAAACAGTCTGGCAGGTTTTAATAAGGTTACATATACCCTTAGTATAGGTTTCAACAATGTCATTCCTAGTTACTTACCCAAGTGAAATAAAAACCTGTACAGATCAATACCAATTTGATTATGAGTACATGTGGTGCTTGTTTTTCCATTCTTGGGATACTTCACTTAATAGAATGGGCTCCAGCTCTATCCAGGATAATACAAGAGGTGCTAGATCACCATTGTTTTTTGTGGCTGAGTAGAACTCCATGGTATACATATACCACATTTTATTAATCCACTCATGTATTGATGGGCACTTGGGTTGTTTCCACAGCTTTGCAATTGTGAATTGTGCTGCTATAAATATCTGAGTGTAGATGTCTTTTTTATAGAATGTCTTTTTTACCTTTGGGTAGATGCCCAGTAATGGGATTGCTGGATCAAATGGTTAGTTCTAGTTTCAGCTCTTTGAAGTATCTCCATATTGCTTTCCACAGAGGCTGTCCTAGTTTGCAATCCTATCAGCAGTGTGTAAGTATTCCTATCTCTCCACATCCATGCCAACATTTATTGTTTTGGATTTTTTTAATAAAAGCCATTCCCACTGGAGTTAAGTGGTATCTCATTGTGGTTTCGATTTGCATTTCCCTGATTAGAGATGTTGAGCATTTTTTCATGTTCGTTGGCCTTTATTCTGTCTTCTTTTAAAACATTGCTGTTCATCTCCTTTGACCACTTTTTAATGGAGTTGATTTTTTCTTGCTGATTTTCCTGAGTTCTATATAGATTCTAGTTATCAGCCCTTTATCGGATGTGTAGCATGATAACATTAATTGGCTGTCGGGCAGGTAGAAGGGGGGGCGGAAGGGATATTCACGCCTAACAGGTGCGGTGTGCACCATCTGGGGGATGGACAGGCTTAAAGCTCTGACTCAGGTGGGGCAAAGGCAATAAATGTAACCTAAACATTTGTACCCCAGTAATATGTTGAAAATTTTTTTTTTAAAAAGTGTACAGAAATGTTCACAGCAGCTTTACTACTAATCATCAAGAACTGGAAATAGGCCGGGCATGGTGGCTCACGCCTGTAATCCTAGCACTCTGGGAGGCTGAGGCGGGTGGATTGTTTGAGGTCAGGAGTTCAAAACCAGCCTGAGCAAGAGCAAGACCCCGTCTCTACTATAAACAGAAAGAAATTAATTGGACAACTAATATATATATATACAAAAATATTAGCTGGGCATGCCTGTAGTCCCAGCTACTCGGGAGGCTGAGGCAGTAGGATCGCTTGAGCCCAGGAGTTTGAGGTTGCTGTGAGCTAGGCTGACGCCACGGCACTCTCTCTAGCCTGGGCAACAAAGTGAGACTCTGTCTCAAAAAAAAAAAAAAAAAAAGAACTGGAAACAACTCAAATGTGCCTCAACAGAGAAATGGATAAACTATGGTACATATATACAATGCAACATTACTCAGAAAAAAAAGGAACCAACTCTTGATATATACAACTTAGATGAACTTCAAGTGTGCCATGCTAAGTGAAAGAAACCAGACTCTAGGGTTACATACTGTATGATTTCATTTATATGACATTTTAGAAAAAGCAAGATATAAAAGTCTAAGAACAGGCTGGGCGCGGTGGCTCACGCCTGTAATCCTAGCTCTCTGGGAGGCCGAGGCGGGCGGATTGCTCGAGGTCAGGAGTTTGAAACCAGCCTGAGCAAGAGCGAGACCCTGTCTCTACTATAAATAGAAAGAAATTAATTGGCCAACTAATATATATATACAAAAAATTAGCCGGGCATGGTGGCGAATGCCTATAGTCCCAGCTACTTGGGAGGCTGAGGCAGGAGGATTGCTTGAGCCAGGAGTTTGAGGTTGCTGTGAGCTAGGCTGATGCCACGGCACTCACTCTAGCCTGGGCAATAAAGTAAGACTCTGTCTCAAAAAAAAAAAAAAAAAGTCTAAGAACAGATCAGAAGTTACCAGGAGTTAAGGGTGGAAAAAATATTTGGGAGGAGGTGCATGAGGGAATTTTTGGGGGGTATGATAGATTTTATACTTTGTGGTAATTACATTATCTGTGTTAAACTTTATAGACATGCAGATTAAAGAGCAAATATCGCTGTCTATAAATTGAAAATGAATTTTTAAAATACCAAGTGAAAATAATAGCCGGTACAGTGGCTCACACCTGTAATCCTAGCACTCTGGGAGGCCGAAGTGGGAGGATCAATTGAGATCAGGAATTTGAGGCTAGCCTGAACAAGAAGAGTGAGAGCCTGTCTCTACAAAAAATAAAAAAATTAGTTGGGTGTGGTGGTGGTGCATGCCTGTAGTCCCAGCCACTCAGTGGCTGAGGCAGGAGGATCACTTGAGCCCAGGAGTATGAGGTTGCAGTGAGCTATGACGATGCCACTGCACTGTAGCTCAGGCAACAAAGCAAGACTCTGTCTCAAAAAAAAAAAAAAATCAAGTGAAAATAACAATTGAAAAAAAATTAAATCCTACTGAGTTAAAAATTCAAGAGTCCACACTGATAAGAGAAACAATTGAATAAGCAAATACATGAAAACGGGAAATCTCTTCCTAACAACAAAAAAACAATGAATAACCAAAAAAAGTTGGGGAACATCTAGACTAATCAACAGCTTCTGCTACAATCACAGAACGCACTGAGAATTCAGCATCACTACAACGCACTGAGAACTACAACGCACTGAGAATTCAGCATCACTCATGTGGCAGTCCTGCCAAAAGGGCATAACCTAAAACTAATCACAAAAAAACCATAAGCATGAGAGAAATCCAAATCGGGGTCAATTCTATAAAATAACTGACGTAGACTCCTCTAAAATATCAATTACATTCCCAATCTCGGGGAAAATAAAAAGAAAAATGTCAATTACATGAAACATACACTTAGGAACTGAACCAAGAAGACTAAAGAAGAGGTATGAGAACACAATAAACATCTCAGATTTATTTTTCTATAAAGGACTTTATAGGAATAACTGGCAGTTTTGTGTCAATGTTAAATTTCTGTTTTTGATCATTGCACCATGGTTAGAGAATCCCTTGTTGGGGCAAGGGAAAACACTGAAATATTTAGAGAGTAAAGAAGCATCATGTCTGTACCTTACTCAAACGGTTGGGGAAAAAACATTTAGTGACAGGGGAAAGAAAGCAAATGAGGGAAAATAGTTACATTTGGCAAATCAGGGTAAAGGGTATCCAGGAATTCTTGCAACCTTTTTGTAAATCTAAAATTATGGCAAAATTGAAAATCAATTTTTTAAGTAAATATCCCTTGCTAGAAATAACAGATTAAGTAAGCTAAAAGTGACATACCACGTTATCTAAGGATTGACTCAACATGAACACATTTACTAAAATTAAGAGTCTTGGCTGGTTATGGTAGCTCATGCCTGTAATCCTTGAACTTGGAGAAGCCAAGGTGGGAGGACTGCTTGAGGCCAGGAGTTTGAGGCTACAAATGAGCTATGATTGCGCCACTGCACGCCAGCCTGGATGACAGAGCAAGACCCTATCTCTAGAAAAAATTTATAGAAAAGAGTCTAGGGAAAACTCTAGCACAAACCCAGTACTGACCAGGGAGGTGCGTCTTGGCATACGGCCTGGAATTTGTGAGTTCTACTGTGGCAAGGAATTATTAATAGCTTGATGCTCTTAAGCATCTCAACTATACAAACAACTCTCTCCCTGCTCATCAGTGATTTTTAATTAAAGAATAGCAGCTTTGGTCATCTCCACTCTCGAGGATAGACACATCCCTTCTCCAGAGCTTTCTGTGCTTTATTAAAAAAGCAAACAAACACAAATAGCTTAAAGTGCAGATCTGGCTCTAAAAAATAATGATCATACTGACTTGTAAATTAGTCATATTTCTAAATTGGATGATAAATCAGCTTCTTGAACACTTAATTAATATCAGCCTTCCCAACCCATGTCAACTTTTTTTTTCAGTGAGACTTATTTAATAAGTCAACTTATTTTTCAGTGAGAAAATCATAGAAGTGTTTAAAGTAACATTATTCCACTTTGAAAAACTGAATGAGATACCCACTCATATAAACATGACACTGATATGACCACTCCAAGGACACAAAAAAGGGCAAGAATGCATTTGCTTTCATGATTTTTATAATCTTGACATAACAGAGGTAAACACAGACCACAAATAAGAACTTGCTGTGGCCATGCTCACCTCTGAAGAACTAGGAACAAGCCATTCCTTTTAGGCCACTACCAGGGATAGGAAATGGCTTTTAGATCCACAATTTTAACTGAATATGCATACAGAAAAGGAGCCACCATAGAAAGTAGCTTTTATTCATAATTTCAAAATTGGGGGAGTCGGACCTTTTTTTTTTTTTTTGAGACTTTGTTGCCTGGGCTAGAGTGAGTGCCATGGTGTCAGCCTAGATCACAGCAACCTCAAATTCCCAGGAATTTATGATCCTCCTGCCTCAGCCTTCCAAGTAGCTGGGACTACAGGCACGAGCCACCATGCCCAGTTAAATTTTTTTGTTTCTATTTTTAGTTGACTAATTTTTGTTTCTATTTTTAGTAGAGATGGAGTCTTGCTCTTGCTCAGGCTGGTCTCGAACTCCTGACCTCAAGCAATCCTTCCACCTCGACCTCCCAAAGTGCTAGGATTACAGACGTGAGACACCGTGCCTGGCCAGGGAGTCCAATCTTAAAAAAAGAAAAATATTCCATGCAGCAGCACTTGCTCAATCTTTTTTTTCTGTTTTTTTGAGGCAGAGCCTCACTCTGTTGTCTAGGCTGGAGTGCAACAGCATGATCGTAGCTCACTACAACCTTAAACTCCCGGGCTCAGGCAATCCTCCTGGCTCAGCCTTTCAAGTAGCTCTGAGTATAGGCACGTGGCAATCCTACCAGGCCTAATTTTTGTATTTTTTGTAGAGATATGGTCTTGCTATGTTGCCCAGGTTGGTCTCTAACTCTTGGCCTCAAGTGATCCTCCCAGCTAGGTCTCCCAAAGTGTAGAATTACAGGTGTGAGCCACAATGTACCCAGCCTAGTCTCTTTATTTAATAGTATACATAGAATGAATAAACTAGCTCTTAGTTCTGGCACACTTATTAAGTCTGATCTTGCTTATAAAAATAAGATCTTAATACTGCATTCTCAGAAGACTTTAAAACCCAAGCCAAGGCTTTTAAAGGATGTGGAAGGCATTCTTCATTCAAATCTGATTCATGTTTTTAAAAATCTTGTACCTCACATGTATTACTTCATCATCTTCATGCTGTAACCTACTATTCTTTTCAGTGGAGATGTGTTCAATGATAGAAATTTACAGAGAGAAAATTTCTTCCTTCTCAATTTGTAAACCAAAATTTTAAAAGCAAAATCCTTGACATGAGAGGAAGACATTTTTATGACTTAAGCAGCTATTGCCCTAAGCTGCTGGTACAAGCAAAAATAACAAAAGAAAAAATGTTATTTAACCTTAAAATAACTAGTCTATATTTGCTACAAATATTTGAAATATATTTCTTTCTAATATAATAAAAATTAGGATAACCCTCAGTTTATCAGCTTTTCAAGATGTTAATTTTATGAATAAAAAAGATTAACTTTCTTCATGAATGTCTGGTGATACACTGAACCATAATTCTCTACCCCAAAGACATAAAAATGATCTAAAGTGGATGAAAGTGTGTAGCAAGTTAAAATTAAAATGATTCTTCATATGCTTTTACTGAAGCAATCAATGTAAAAAGAATGTAAAAACTTATTTTATGCTTGAAGATTTAATTAACATCCAAGGAATCACAACTTTTGAGCTTTTATATCCAGCACTATAGCATGTGAAAACACTACAGTGCATCATATAAAAAAGCAGAGTGATAAAATTACATATGTAAAATGGACTAAATATCAGTAATAATTACACTTTCCATAATCTTTTACTACATCAAAGTTCAAAGCCATCAATCTTTTTCAGTGCTTTGAGTAAGCAATCAAAATAGTCATATTTATTCAGGCTTAAAACTAAATTTCTCCTCTCACAATACAGAGGCATAGATGGAAGAGACAGTAACAGCTATTTTGTCCAACTTCCCGAGCCTACAAATGTGCAAACTGTCTACAACTTGATCTCATTATGTCATCATTGGTGCGCCTTCTTCACCAGTGGCATCTTGGGAAATATGAAGGTCTTCAAGCATCTCAGCCAGACTAATTCGAGGTGCTCCTTCATCATCTGTGTCACTTTCCACAGGGATGGTTGAATCTAAGAAAAATACAACGAGGATTCCAAATAAATACAAAGTATTTATACGTATATAAAGTATTAAATGTGTATTTGAAAATCTACAAGTACCTGCCCCCACTATCATTAGTATTATTTAACTATGTTGTATTAGAAGCTCTTGTATCTTATTTAGAAGGAATTCAAATTATATTTATTGAATGAACTGAATAAATGTATGAATATATTTCCACAATTATAGGGATGAGTAACTTGAAGGATCAAGGTAGGATGCAAATGGTATCAAATGTGGTATAGCATACAACATTTTAATAAGTCTCACTGTTCTACAAGTACTTTTTTTTTAACTAGGGTAGTTTAAAAAACAAATTCTTTTATGGGAATCAAAGTTTAAGATACTAAAATATTGGTACTAGGTACTATATTTATATACAGAACATATGACTTAAATCAAACACTTCTAAAACACCAACCTCTGTAGATGTTGACATTCTTTCTAATTGCCTCATCTTCTTCAAGATCTTCAAGGAAATCTTGGTATTGTCTATAAGGTAAAGAAACATTTAAACATTTCATCTTTACCAAGAAAGTGTGAAGTCATTTTCAGTACTATAAGATAAATATGTTCCAAATACTAAAATCTTTAAAAAAAAAATATCTGAAGGTCAAATACAAATATTAAATATTCTGACAGGTTTAAAAAAATCTTTTCTTTCAAAATTACATGATAAAAAAATAGCTGAATATAAGGTAATGTTAAATATAAGACAATGAAAAGAACACCCCCCATTCTATCCTTCCCTAAAGAAGCCTTATGGTCAAGCTAAAATATATATACTTTTAAGACTACAGATAAAAAGTCAAATATGTACTTATAATATTTAACATGTTATACATTTATGTGTGTTTATTTTGAATTACATTATGAAATTACATTTTAGAAACACTGCAACTCACATTTCATGAAATAATTTTATATAAACTCAAAATTTTTTAGATATTAGTATCTTTACCATCATTAAGGCCACTTTTTGAATCATTCAATAAACTTTTTTTAGAACACATTATCTTCATTTCTGTTTAAGCTGTTTGAGAAATAACGTATTTGAAAATCATGACCTATTTTCTTTTTATCTCAGGTTATAAGTACTCATCTCCTATTTGTGATATCCACAATGTAATTAGCTATTATACAGTCATGTGCCACATAACATTTCAGTAAATTATGAACTGCATATATATAATACCATATTTTACTATAACTTTTCTATGTTTAGAAACACAAATACTTGCCATTGTGTTACAACTGCCTACAGTATTCAGTACACTAACATGCTGTACAGGTTTGTAGCATAGGAGAAAGAGGCTACACCATACAGCATAGGTACATAGTAGGTTTGTGTAAGTACACTCTATGATGTTTGCACAATAACAAAATCACCTAATGATGCAATCCTCAGAGGGCATCCCTGTTGTTAAAATATGACTGTATTTTAACTCTCTGACTAAATTGTTTACATCAACATCACTATTATCAGGTCATAACCTAGGAGATAATTCCTGAATCTGTGCTAAATGTCATTACATCCTCTCATACCAATTCCGAGAAGCAAGGATCAATTGTGTGAAACCTATTTCTTTACAACACAAAAATGATTTATCCTAAGGATTTCCTTTGAGACAACATAAAAGATAACTTGAAAGGAAAGTGGGACCTTTCATCATCTGTATCCATGTTTTCTCTATCTTTTGTAAGCTCTTTCAGTTTCCAGTTTCTACGACGCTGACGTTTGGTACGGTCATAGCTCTTCTTGATTAATACCTGTCAGAAATATTTGGAAAGTTATAGAAAATGGAAACCATACTGTTGGGCCACAAAATCCAATAAAGTTAAAAAGGGAAAGGTTATGGGAATGCCAGGGAAGTAATAATGACAGTGGTTACACCTCAGGAGAAAGGAGTAGGGATAGAGTCAGTGTTAAGTAGACTTTTAAAATTTTTCTCCATGTATTTAGCTTTTTACAAGAATGCACTCGAGCATTATTTGTATAATTACTAAAATGACTAATTGAAATTTTCCAGTGACTGAATATTAAAAGGTTTTTTAATACTAAAAACTTCAGGGTTTTTTTAACTCAAACTTCAGTTTTCAACTATCATTCATTCACATAAATCATTCTGAATATCATAGGCAGATACTTTTTCTTTCTTTCATTCCTACTAATAAGAACTTATAGAAATATAACTTTTACAATATATCTTAGAACACTGTTTAATAAATTGTGGACTCGATAAATGAAGATAATTTTATAAAACACAAAATCTTGTAAGATTGCCATGACCCCCTTATGACCTTGCTAGAAATACCTATTTTGATTTACTCCCAAACCACTTCCTAATTTATCAATTAATAAAAGCACAACTGGCAAGTGTGGGAGGGTGGGATTTCTTCTTTTACCAGGACTTTATTTTTATAGCTGAAGAAATCATTGTTTATTCTAAAAGATTAAGCAAGTAGGATATAGTTTTTCATGCTGATTTCACTCACTACTGCTCGTAATTCTTACATTCATCATGTTCAACCTTAACAGATTTTTCAAAGTATATAGTCTTTCTCCAACACTTGATCTGTGAAGATTATTTCTAACTGCAATTATATTCAACTTTAAATAATGGTCTTCACTCTAATAACTTCTTAAATGAACAATATACATGAAATAAGCTGAGCCTAATAATAATAAAGCTGAATAAATTCTAAAGGTCATCGTTGTTGGCTGTAAATTTGTTTTTGCTCTACAGATAGTTATCAAATATTTTGACAGAGAAGAAAATTATAAAACTCAAAAATCTTGGATTTACCCCACTAAGAAAAATGATTTAGAAGACTTGTACTCTTATACCTTAACTGCAATTTCAAAAAAATACCTCTAAATTGATTTGTTACTTTCAAAAGTGTGAACTCATACATTTTAACCTAAGAGTTACATCAATCTTCTTTAACATAGGAAAAAAGGGAAAAATCTGAAGCCTTACCACATCTGGAACTCTATCTGAGTTCATTTTGTTGACATGCTCATCATTTAAGTTACAGTTGGCCAAATCAAACCTGAAATATAAACAATGAAAAATTTAATGACTACTTATCTTTTATGTGTAACTTATTATTTTATGGATATCACCTAAAATTCCCTCTCAAAATGAAACATTTGCTATGCTTCCCACATTAAAAGTTTTGTAATTTATTATACAGTGAACATGCTTCTGCAGATCCTGGTAAAGATTATAAGGCTATTTCTGAGTTTCATATCTTATTCATTATTGTTCACCTTACCATATATTTGTAAAAGAAGCAAAACAGACTTACATTATCAGTCTAACTTTAGAATTCAGTTGGTTAGTTCCATCAGTTTATTTATTTTAAAAAAAACAAACAAACAAAAACCCCTCATTCTCTGGTAAAAAGGTACTGAAACCCTAAGAACAAACAATGTTTAAGGATTAAGGCACACTGATGAGCTCTGATTCAAAAAGAACTATTTTATGCCTTTATAAATCCTTTGCATATATGACTGCCATTTTTTTTTTTTTTTTTGAGATAGTCTCGCTTTGTTACCCGGCAAGAGTGCCGTGGCGTCAGCTTAGCTCACAGCAACCTCAAACTCCCGGGCTGAAGCAATCCTCCTGCCTCAGCCTCCCGAGTAGCTGGGACTACAGGCATACACCACCATGCCCAACTAATTTTTTCTATATATTTTTAGCTGTCCAGATAATTTTTATTTTTTTAGTAGAGATGGGATCTCGCTCTTGATCGAGCTGGTCTGGAACTCCTGACCTCGAGCGATCCTCCCACCTCGGCCTTCCAGAGTGCTAGGATTACAGGCGTGAGCCACATTGCCTGGCCTTTTTTTTTTTTTTTTTAAATGACATAGGGTCTCACCCTGTTGCCTGGGCTAAGGGTGCAGAGGTGTCACCATAGCTCACTGCAACCTCAAACTCCTGGGCTCAAGTGATCCTCCTGCCTCAACCTCCTGAGCAGCTGGGAATATAGGCATGCAACACCATGCCCACTAAATATTTTAATTTTTTGTAGAGATGTGGTCTCGCTATGTTGCTCAAGCTGGTCTCAAACTCCTGGCCTCTAGAAATCCTCCTACTTCAGCCTCCCAAAGTACTAGGATCACAGGTGTGAGCCACTGTGCCAGACCTGGCTGCCATATCTTAAAAATGAAATCATATGCACAATAAAAAACTACCCAGTCCTCAAAAAAGCTGTAAATACGCATCTAACCATACAACTTCAAGATTCAATTACCAAAATCTTAGAACAAATGACTCCTTAAGATGATGGCAAAAATGGAATAACTATGGACTCTGTCCAATCCACAGTTCAATTTAGTTAATAAAAATGAGTTATAAGGCTCCTAAGTACTTTTAAATCTTTTTGGAATTCACAACTATAGTATTTAGGTAAGCTTTGCTGGCTATCAAAAAAAAAAATTTACAATGCTAATTGGCAGTTTAAAATACTATAAAATAATACAAACCCCAACACCAGGTCTCCAGGATTTAGAAGATGTCCCAAATGAGTGCGACAAAAATATTGTTTATCTGTATTCATTTCAGATGTTTTCTGTACCCAGACTTCCCCGAGGGTATGCTTAACAGGAAAGAAAATGTACTCTTCAATAATCTAAACATAACTCAAAAAGCATCTCATAGAAAAGTTAAATACAATCATGATTTCTGATTTTTTTATTTTTAAAGGTAGAAATTGTTTTATATTTTCCAGATCTCTGAAAAACTGTCGAAATTAATAAATTACTGAATCATGAGTATAGGAAAAAAAACACAAGAAATTCATGAAAATAAATCATTGACTTTTGCTAAGTTTGTATTCAAGACTTTTATAAAACATTAACAATGTCCCTAAAAATAGATATATGTACAATTTTCAAAAGAAATGTTTTCACAGGAAGATGGGCCAATACAGACTAAGCAAATAAAATAGCTGAAAAGGTAGAGAAATCTTAAAGCAATAAAGTATTCCAAGCAAACACTTGTTGGACACAACGGTTCAGAGAACCAGGGTTCAGACAAAGCCTAGAAATCCCAGTATTAAACAACTAGAAAAGCCAAATCTTTATGAAATTAATTTCTTAGATATCTATTAGTTTGAAGTGTAATCCTTTAAAAAAAAAAACTATTTGTTGCAGAAACAACATTCCAAATTTGAAATTTTTAAACTCGAAAACCATTAATTCCCTTTCCAACATACAATTTTATGAGCATTCATAACTGACATTTCAAACTTCCAGGTTGAATTAAGTGTAGCACATGCCAACACCTCTTACTAACAAAGACAGACCAAGTAAAGTGAGATCAAGAGCAAAATACTAACAGTTACAGGTAGAATAACTTCATCAAATGAAGAGATAAAAAGAGAAAGAAGTAGAAGGGAAAAACTAAAATAAAATGTCTCAGGTTCAGGAAAGAACTGAAAAAGTGAATCATCAAGAAGAGTCTAAATTTTATCTAGCAAGATTTACTTTCTAGCTATTAGACTATTTCTATTTATAAGAGACTTATGAACCTATCTAGCTATTTTCTGAAAACCAAGAAAACATAATATCTGGTTTTATATCTGTCTCAGGGATGTGATGTTCTACATTATAAATGAAAAGTTTGCTCTTAACTATATTAATTTATTCTAAATACATATGTAGAAAGTAATCTATCTTCTATTTCCATTGATTTTTCCCAGATTATCACAAGTTATTTTTGTCTCAAGAAACGATACTACCTCAAAGGAATGAGCACCCTTAGTACCTAGACTGGGGGATCTAAATATTATTTCACACTAAAAGAACAGGATTTACATCCTTGAAGAAATACTTGATTTCAGATATGGGTTTATAACTATAGTGTGGGCCGGGCGCGGTGGCTCACGCCTGTAATCCTAGCACTCTGGGAGGCCAAGGCGGGTGGATTGCTCAAGGTCAGGAGTTCGAAACCAGCCTGAGCAAGAGCAAGACCCCGTCTCTACTATAAATAGAAAGAAATTAATTGGACAACTAATATATATAGAAAAAATTAGCCGGGCATGGTGGCGCATGCCTGTAGTCCCAGCTACTCGGGAGGCTGAGGCAGAAGGATCGCTTGAGCCCAGGAGTTTGAGGTTCCTGTGAGCTAGGCTGACGCCACGGCACTCACTCTAGCCTGGGCAACAAAGCGAGACTCTGTCTCAAAAAAAAAAAACTATAGTGTGATTTTAAAACACTTGAAAGTCAGTGCTGTTGTGCCAGAAAGTAAGGCTGCCTTCAAAGACTAGCAAAGTCATGTCTAAATGCATAGAAATCATTCTGAAAGGGCTCCCACCGTCTAAATTTGGGGCAATATGAGCACTTAAAAAGACGGAGGGAAGGACAGAGAAAGGGAAGGATGAAAAGAAAAAAGGAAAGAAAGGAAATACAGTACTTACATAATACTTCATATGATCATAATAATCACAGAGAAAGAGACACCACCAAATATAAAAGCAAATCTACACTAATTTTCACCACTGGAGGTAACTCAGATCAACTCTTGACTCTGAAAATATGTGCTAAAAGAGAATTAAGAATTTATGCAGGAGAAAAACATTTCAGAAAAACCACAAAACTCTAATTGATAACAAAAACTCTTCCTTAATAAAGAATACCAGCTAATAGATATAGAATAGAAATAGAAAACTCACCATTTTGTAACCCTAAACAAAGTAATTTGAGCAATATTATCAACAGATGTTAAAGCCAGAAGAAAGAGATAACAAAGACCTGATATTTGTATATTATTATAGTATGACTCCACAGATAACTTGCTGGTCACAAGAGGAAAAAAACATCATAACATTACAACGGAAGAATCTGGTTATAATTATTTTAACAAACAGTCAGACATTACTGGTCTCTTGATGTGCTACCATAAAAAGTGCACAGTATCACCTCTGAAATATTCTGGCAAAGAAAAATTTAACCTAACATTAACCAAACCTTTAGATCAACTTTCCAGTTTACAGGAAATACAAGATATTAAGAAGTTAAATGACACCATGAGGAAACAATAAGATAGATCCAAAAAGTAGAGTATTCTACCAGATAAATGCCTTGTTGTCTAAGAAAGTTGGTAATATGACCAATCAAAACCAAACCCTAAAAAAAAATGGAAGGGGGCTAGGGCTACAAAAGACTTAAAAGGTACAATAGTCACAATAATGTGTAGTCTCCAATTGAATATTAGTTTGAACAAAGCATAGAAGACACTCTGGGGACAAATGAGGAAATTGAAATACAGTAGTAGTATTTATCTACAGTTTCCCTTTCCATGGTTTCATTTACCTGCAGTTAATCACTGTCTGAATACAGGTGAGTACAGTACACATAGATATCTTAAAAAAGAGAGACCACATTCACATAGCTTATTGCAGTATATTATTATAATCGTTCTATTTTATTACCAGTTGTTGCTGTTAATCTCTTACTTTGCCTAATTTATAAATTGAAATTTATCATAGGCATGTATGTATAGGAAAAAACACAGCATATATACAGAGCTTGGTACTATCTGCAGTTTCAGGCATCTACTGTGGGTCAGGGAACATATCCTCCACGGATAAGGGGGAACTACTGTACGGACTATATAGTTTATACGTATGATAACTCAGACGGTTACTTGGTCCTTTGGTCCTCCTCTACAAAATAAAACAAGGAAATGCATTTTTATAATAATGGAATGAACCATTAAAACATTTTTTCCAACACAAGAAAGAATAAATTAACTTACCAGATAGTGTAAGTCAGATAATTTTCATGTTAAAAAAATAAAAAACAAAAAGCATTTTTACCCTAATGTGGTGCTAGCTTTATTTGTATTCTACACTTTAGACTCTACACTTTACCAATGAAGTTTTTTTAAAAAGGTGGAACTGAAACAATAGTAAGTTGTAGGGGAAAAAAGAAAAGAAGGTAGACAGGATACAGCTTACCTTTTTTGATATCATTCCAGCACCTGCACTGCGTTTTAGATCTTGGACTATGCTGCATTCCATCACAATAAACTCCTCTAGCTGTTTGGGATGGCATAAACTATTAAAAGGGTGACTCCAGAAAGTGCTCCCATCAATATCTGCAACTAAGAATAAGCAGAGAACACTATAAAGAACAAGAGAAATAATGTATTTCTAAAAGTCATCGAATGTGTTAACTAGGAAGAAGTTCATATATACCAACTGGGAAGCATCAAGTCAACTAGAACTATAGTATCTACTCACTTTCTAGGGTCATCATTTATTCCTATAAATCAACCCCAAACTTCTCAAAGCACAAAATACCAGATGTCAAATATATCTCAGTTGCTATAAGAATGCCATAGTGCTAAGTTCCTTTTAAACAAGATCAGATCCAATAAGTTGCATAGTTGTTCCATGTCCTGGCATTTTATTTTAGAAACTTATCAATCATGTTAGCTACTCAAGTTAAAGGAAATAACACCTAGTTCTACCAGACAAATAAAGAATGTCCATCCCAATATTGCAAATAGGCCTTTAACTGATGAATTCTAGTTGAAAAGGATAATGAATGACTTTCTGGAAAATATCACAATAAACAAGGAAACTTACTTTACAAGAAATAAATGAAAATGATCAAGAAGTAGGAGATATAGCCAAATATTAAGATACCTATAAAAATGTGGTCTTCTTTAAAAATAATTTATTCTACAAAGGGAATATTTAAAAATGACATATAATGATGAAATTAGTTAAAATTCACATTCAAACTAAATATTCCACTGAATCACAAAAAGTCCAATGTTCTAAAATTTAAAATAACTGCTAAACATCAAAATTTAGCAATGAACTTAAGTAGTCACAAAATTAAATGAAGTAAATAAGTCAATTTCACTAGAAAGCAATGGAATAAACTAGTAAATCTGTACAAGTCCACAGAATTGTTTAAGTAAAAATTAAAAGAGTATTTTTGGAAAGCTTTGTAATTCCAGAGTTTTGTAAGTATTAAATAATAGTACAAATTTTAACTATCCCTTCAAAACAATATTATAAAGAATGCTGGATAAAATTAACACACATTATTATTGCCTGCCATACAGAACAAAACTGTCAAGGCAAATAGTTTCCACAACTTACCTTGTAGGGTGTTTGGGTCAATGAGGTGAATGGCACTGGTTACTCGAATACACACACAAATCTGGTTCATATTTCCCAGGCTTTGTGCCAGTTTTGGAGACAGACAGACAACATTATCCTAGATATGAGAACTAACATTTAGAATAAGGCAAATCATAAAGAACAGTCCAATAAACATTCATCAATGTAAACCCAACCCAACTGCACTTGTCCAACAAAAACATTAGTTTTAATTCTATGTATCAACAAAGGGCCTAAAGAAAAGAATCAGACGTCAAAGAAACTGAAAATAGGCAATACCTTCTTAAGACAGGAATATTTATCTTAATAAAAATGCTTTAGAAATCTTCTAGGGCCTATTCATCAAGGTATCATTAAGTTTATTTTAATTTTATTGCAGTGTGAATTCCTGTTTATCACTCTATATGTAAATACAGCATGCATTCTAAGCAAAGTATTATAAACATCAGGAGAGTGATTTTCTAATCTACTTATGATTTCTTTCACTCTCCATAAAAAACAAATTTCAAGAGAACAACATGTTTCTCTTACATGGCTACATGAACCAATATGTAATCAAAGATTTAATGACCAAAAAAGTCACAGACGTCTATGTGTATACTGGAAGATATTAACCAGCAATGAAATTATCTATTTTTAAATTGTATTAAAATACAAAAAGGATCTGAGTTATATTTTAAGGTGTATCTATTCACAATCATAAGCTTCTCCACCAAAGGGACATTCTGAACATAATAGCTCCTAGTTCAGTACTTGGTTTTCAACTCAAGAGTTTCCAAAGATAAATAAAAACACTTTGTTACATGGTATACCTCCCCAGTTACACAATTAAGTCAGCCAAAGCATTTAATACACAAGACCTGAATATATCCTCACACCTAAATTCTTATTCCTCAGGTTTTGTGCCAGAAAATGTTGACTGCTTTAAACCAGCGGTCAGCAAAATAGGACCCTCAGGACAAATTTGGTCCACAGACTGTTATATAAATAAAGTTTTGCCAGAACATAGCCCTGGCCGTTCACTTACACATTATCCATGCTACTTTTGTGCAATAATAGCAGAGCTCAATAGTTGCAAATGAGATTATATGTCCTGAAAGCTAAAAATATTTACTATCTGGCCCTTTACAGAAAAAGTCTGCCAACCCTGTTTTAAGCTATCATTTTATCCCTAGTACTGTCCTATAGTATCAATAACAGCTTTAAAGCCACAGGCCTTGGTGCAAATACTAGCTTTATCATTTTGTGGTTATGTTACTTTCAGCAAGTTTGTATAACCTCCCCAAACTTCAATTTCCTCATCTTCAAAATGATATGGCTTATCTCAGTTATTATGAGATGTGAATGAGGTAAAAAAGATACTAAAGTACCTAGGTATTAAATTTACATAGAATATAGTCACAGTAAAGTATGGCAGTTACCATTGTTAGTGACTGAATACCAACATATAAGTTCCTACATGGTAGAGACCTACAGCTATATAATCCCCAGTATATAGCCTGCTATACAATAGATGCTCAATAACTACTTGTAGAATTTTAATTCATTTTTATTTTTGAAATAGGGTTCTATCTTAGTATTATACTATCAATAAAATGGTAATCTATACTTTAAATGTTTTATTCAGATTATGCTTTTATGATCTTATTTTCATAATATTATTTAATTTAATCTTGCCAAAATCCTGTTTGCACATATTTCACAAGGTGGCTCACTAATATTGATTTTAGTGTCATTTCTTTTACTCAAAGTTTCATAGAACTGTCATACAGATTCATAGGATCACAAATTTTAAGGAACATAGACTTTTAAAAACTGCAACCAGGTCTTTTCATTTTATTGCACTAAAATAAAAGGTGTGTCAATCCATAATTATAAGCATAATTACTTTTATAATATCTTTTTAACATAGCTGAATATGTCAGAAATCATTTTTAAAAGTTACTCTAAATTTTTAACCAACTCCACAAGGAAACCAGGAGCTACAAATTACATGTAAGGCAATTAATTACCTGTACTCTTATAGATATAAATTAATTAAATGAAAAAAAAAATACCTTGCATATTGGAACAATTTCCACAGAAAAAGTGCTTTTGTAATTATATGTGTTGCTATGGATATCCTGAGAGATCAATCTTTGTGATGCTTTTTGTCTATTAAGAAAAAAGTTAATAATAACATAAAGACAAAGGTCCTTACTTGTATAGACTCAGCAATACAAATTTTCAACAAATCAAATCATCACTATCCAAAGTCTGAAACAGTTTCCTAATGCCTGCTATGACAAAGCCTAATTTCTTCGACTTGCATTTCAAACCTTCACCAGTCTGACTATACCCTACCTACTATTTTCAATCATATCGACTAAAAATCTCCAAAACATGCCCTGGTTCAGAAATATATAGCACCCATTAAAAGCCACACTACTGTCTACTGCCAAGTCTTAGTTCACACTAATCTCACCTTTCAATATAAACTCCACCTATGAAAATTTCCCCTTCTTTGGAGCACAAATTCTACTTTCTCAATGAGCTTTTCCCCAAAGTCCTATAATCCCTATCTTTCCTTTCTCTTTTTATCTACATTAGGTCCATGGTTCAGCACTATAGTACTTATTATCATGGGGCTAGGTCTACTTCCCTGAAGAGATTCTTAACATGCTCTTTGGCTAATATATCCCTCAAAGTGGCTAACCCAATAAATGTTCCTAATTATGTAAGTATTCCTATTACCATTTTAAATATTTTAACACAAAAGAAGTTGCCTAATCCTGGAGAACAGATGTGACCCCCAACCATTCCCAGGTCCTTGGACTTAGGTTCAGAACATACCTACAAGGAACTGTACATTGAAGGAATTCTACCATCTTCTGAGCATGTTGTTTTGAGGAATAATAGAAATCCAGGCCATCTTTAAAAAAAAAAAGGCACCTGAAAATCATTCTGCAAAATAAGATTTTCCTCTACTAATATGACTATATCACAAATTAAATCTATATTAAACTAATCAAATTATTAGAAGATATAGAAAATATATTAGGCGGGGCATTGTGGCTCCTGCCCATAATCCTAGCACTCTGGGAGGCTGAGACCAGAGGATTGCTTGAGGTCAGGAGTTTGAGGTTGCTGTGAGCTATGCTGACAAAGCAAGACTCTGTCTAAGGAAAGAGGGAGGGGAAGGAGGGGAAGGAGGGGAAGTGAAGGGAGGGGAAGTGAAGTGAAGTGAAGTGAAGGGAGGGGAAGGGAAGGGAGGGGAGGGGAGGAGAGGGGAGGGGAGGGGAGGGGAGGGGAGGGGAGGGGAGGGGAGGGGAGGGGAGGGGAGGGGAGGGGAAGGGAGGGGAGGAGATTTTCAGATTAAGAATATCAGTTAAGACTAGTTAGGCAAAAGGACAGGCAAAATAAATCAGACAGATGATAACAAAAGGAAACAAGATTCATAATTTAAATCCCAGACAAAATATGTGTAAAATAAAATTTTACACATAAAATTCAAGGCCAAGGAGAAGAGAAAAAAAAGAAGAAAAGATATTTTATGTAATAAATGGAGCAATCTTCCAAGATATTAGGAATGAATCTGAGATACAAAAAACAGAAACTATTAAAAAAAGAAAGAAAGAAAAAATTTAAAAATGTTAACATATGCATAATCCCTGTGAGGGACTAGAATAAGATTCTCTCAAAACCAAAATGATCAAAGTGACAAAAACACTAGGTACAAAGAAGGCAAACTTCCTCTTTTCAATGTCACTAACATAACTGATAGCAAGACTGAACAGAAGAGTGTTTAAGCATGCTTAAGTATGTATGCATATATAGCAAATAGAAATCTCAACAAATATTATACGTATGGATGGCACATAAAAAGATAATAATGTTTGATATGCTACCACTCAATGGTATTCTCTACTTCTCCAAAGGGGGTGGAGAAGAGAAGGAAAATACTGCAAAACAAGAAATAAAACTATCACTGTTTACAGATAATTGTTCACCTAGAAAATCAAGAATATCAACTGTAAACTATTAGTAATATTAAAAAATTTCAGAAAAATCAATATATAAAATCAATAGCTTTCCTATATATTTGCAATAAACAATTAGAAAATGTAATGAAAAAAGTTGCCATCCACAATAGTATAAATTATTTAGCCAAAAGCCAACAAGAAACATTCAAAATCTTTATGAAAAATAACTATAAAACTTCACCAAAGTACAGTAAAGAACTGAATAAACATGATTATGTGCCAATCGGGGTTCATAAATGCTTTACTCTGATTAGTTCATTTAATCCTCACAATAATGCTATGAGGTGAGTGCTATTATCATCCTCTCCATTTTACTGAGAGAAAAACTGAGGCTCAGAGAAGTTAAATAACACACCCAAGATCATACAGCAAAAAACTGGCAGGACAGAGAATCAAACTAACAAAATTTGGTTCCACATCCATGCTTTTAAAAACACCAACCAAAAAACTTTGTAAAAAAATATTCATGAAGCAGGCACATACTGTGAAGTATATATAATAATTTACATACTATGTAGAAGCAGTGAGATAAAATAAAGTCCAGAAGTGAGGTGTATATAAGGGAATTTAATGTATATAAGAAATATTTCAAGTCAGTGGCGAAAAGACTATTCAGTAGTTAAGTATTGAGACAATGAGTTTATCTTTTGGACAAAACTACTCCCAGATTATGATTAAAGGTCCAAAAGCAAAACATAAACCAAAGCACTACTCCTTAAGAATAATCTTGGGAGTACAGAAAACTTCCATATAAGACACAAAAGCCATAAGCTATAGCTATGTAACTAAAGAATGATTTAAAAAAAAATGGTGCACTGCCAAAAAGTATTTGCTCTCTCAGCCTTTCTCCCTCTCTATAGATATCTACATAATGAGATAGATATCCTGAATAAAAGATATAAAATAAATTAGGAAAACAGATATATGAATGAAAGAACAGACAATTCACATTAGAGATAAACAAAATGGCTAATATACATATAAAAATATGTTAACCCTCATTAGTAATCAAGAAAATGAAAATTAAAACAAAATGTCATTATTTTGTCCATTACAACAGCAAAAATCAGAAAGGCCAATATAGTTTTATCCAGTGTTGGCAAGTATATGGACAAACGAAACTCTTATAAGTGATGGGAATGTAAATTGGCATTATTTTTGAAAACAATTAAGCAGTTATGTATCAAAATTTAACATTTGCATACTCTTGTCTAGTAATTTCAATTCTTTAAATCAGTCCCAAAGAAAAACAATTACATATACACATAAATATATCTGTTACAGTGCTGTCTGTAGCTTTGTGGTATTATTACTGACTAATTATTAACCAATATAATACTACAAAGCAATTAAAAATAGTGAGATAAAACTATGTGTAATGTTGTGGAAAGGTTTCCAAATAAATTAAGACAGCAAGTCACAAAACTTTACAGAACAATCCCACATATGAGGGGCAATGTCCATTATCACCAGAATTTACAGAGCATATAATATTAATAATATTATACCATTTTGGTTTAAGGGGCTATCTCTGGGGATGACAGGTGGATAATGGTCAAGTACAGGTCCTTTGTTCAGACACACTTCTATGTTTGAATTTTAATGATTATTATGATTTTTTAAATAAAGTTACAAATAAACAAACAAATATTCACTTAAATCAAACCAAGAACTAGTAGGAAAAAAACCCAGATTCAATCCTCTGGATAGAAGACGGGTTGTTAAACCTAAACACTCTTGATTTTTAAAGAAATTGCGAAATGTATCCAAGTCTTTCACTACCCAAAAATTCTGTGTAAGAATATTTCTACCAAGGTGATGAACTAATAGTATAATAGCGTTTTGCTTCCTTAGCTAGAATATTTGGGTCTCTTTATCTCCAAAATAGTTAGTCAGAACAAAGTTACATAGAACAAAGGTGTATTACTGTCCAACAGCTAGCCACAATAACCAGTTCAACAGGCAGGAAGGTACCTTACCCATAATAACCACTCACTAATTCACCAACGTAACTATTAATGCTGTGTCTAGTGGTAATACACTCTGGTCAGATGCAAAGCTTAAAAGATTTTCTCCAGGTGACATAACTGATACTAATTTTTCCCCCATTTAATGCAGAGATCACACTTGTAAAAGCACTTTTCTCAACACAAACAAGACAAATGAATAACAGACCAGTAAGTAACAGTGGAACTCACAGTTTTAAAATAAGAAGTATAATTTAAGAACATGGTCATTCCTTCAAGAACAGCTATCACTAAACGTATACTTTAAAAAAAGGAGTAATATCCAGAATCTACAAAGAACTCAAACAAATCAGCAAGAAAAAAACAAACAAAAGAAAAGATACCTGCACTTGAATGTTTATCGCAGCACAGTTCACAATTGTAACAATGTGGAATCAAGTACATATATATACACTACTCAGCCATAAAAAAGAATGAAATAATGTCATTTGCAGTAACGTGGAGGGAACTGGAGACCATTATTCTAAGTGAAGTATCTCAGGAATGGAAAACCAAACACCGCATGTTCTCTCTAATAAGTGGGAGCTAAACAATGGGTACACAGGGGCACAAAACAACGTAAAGGACATGAGAAATTAAGAAGGGGGAAGAGCGGCAGGGTGGGTGTGGTATAAAAACTTACCTATTGGGTACAATGAGCACTAATCTGGTGATGTGCACACCAAAAGCCCTGACTTAAGCATTATACAAGATATCCATGTAATGAAAACACTTGTACCCCTTAAATAATACTTTGAAATTTAAAAAAAAAGACTAGGAAAACAATTCATCTAGCAGTAGGAAGCACCAACCAAAAACATCATCCTTTAGCAAGAGTCTTGAGTTTACTAAAATATACTTATATTTTATATTATTAACTCCAGAAATATGCAAAAGTTTTAAAAATCCCATCCTTAAGAAATCTAATTATATTATTTGTATATCACTATTTGTTATTGTAAGTTTATGCCTTTGAATTAATACATCACAAATACCTCTCTGGGCAAACACAGAAACATTACAAAGAAATCTTACAGATCTCAAAAATAATTATCTTCTTCTAATCAGAAACTGATCTTTCTACATAAAACAAGTTTTTGATGAATTTTCTATGATAGCACTTTACACTCTATTAATGCAGTTTACTAAATCTGGTTTACTCATCTGGTAGCAAGATAAATAATCCACTGAGGGCAGGAATACTAATTCATCTTTATGTTCTAAGAACCCAGAATAGCATCTATCACAAACTAGATGCTTAATAATAAATGCCTTAAATTGGAAATGGAGAATATGAAAGAAAAAAACCTTAGTTCTAGATATGTGCTATCCAACAGAGTAGCCACTAGCCACATGTGGCTATTTAATGTAAATTTACATTAAAATAGAAGAAAATTAAAAATTCAGTTCTTTAGCTGTACTAGCCATATTTCAAGTACTCAACAGCCACATGTGGCTAGTGACTACTATACTAGACAAATAGAGAACTAAGATTTTTTTCTTCCTAACAGAAAGTTCTTCTGGACAGTACTAACCCAGATATTATCAGCAAGGAGATTACTTAGGTGAGTTGAAATGAAAATTTTTTTTCTTCTTTTTTTGAGACAAAGTCTCACTCTGTTGCCCGGGCTAGATTGCTGTGGCATCAGCCTAGCTCACAGCAACCTCAAACTCCTGGGCTCAAGCGATCCTCCTGCCTCAGCCTCCCCAGTAGCTGGGACTACAGGCATGCGCCACCATGCCCGGCTAATTTTTTCTATATATATTTTTAGTTGTCCAGCTAATTTCTTTCTATTTTTTTTAGTAGAGATGGGGTCTTGCTCTTGCTCAGGCTGGTCTTGAACTCCTGAGCTCAAAAAATCCACCCATCTCAGCCTCCCAGAGTGCTAGGATTACAGGTGTGAGCCACCGCGCCCAGCCTGAAATAAAATTTTGACATCATTTCAAATGCTTTTAAATTTTAACTCACCATGAATCTCTTTGACACGAAGTGTATTCTGATGCATTCCATATTTCAGAATCAACTGCTCCAGATAGTAGAAAGTTTTTTTGTGCAAAGTCTAAATATAAATGCATTATTAAATCACTAAATGCCCCAAACAAGCCATTTATAGGTATAGCACACACATACCATATATAAATATAGCACACTCATTTTCTAAACAAGAAGTCTTCAAAGATTATCTAAAATGTAATAATGACCTATTTCCAAAGGAGAATGCTCCAGGGACCTAGACTATCCCTGGTACCTAGCGAGGAATGAGGAGGCTTTCCTAGCTGTTTGTTATTGACAAAGATGAGAAACAAGATGTAGGACTCATTCATCACCTTTCTCTCATTACCTTTTGTCTGACTTGAATCACAGCATTCCAGAAATCCTTAGCTTCTACTCTATGGCAATCTCCACACATTTGGGACTGAACAACATAATCCACCACAAACACTTGCTGAAGGATAGCACCATTCATCACCTGATAAAGAAGAACAATTATACTCCTTCATTCTTACAGTTCTGTTTAATAACAAATACTTTTCTTAAAAAAGATGCTTTCATATTTTGCTTTAAACTTTTTTTCATGAATGCCTTGAGGACATTAGTCAATTTTAAAGTCATACGTTATAGCATTTCAAGAAAGGTAAACAGGTTTAATCGCTAAGATTTAGAGAATTAAAGTTTCAAATTTACTGTTGAAATGGTTATAAGGATATTCTTTAAAGAACTTATTTGTGTGTATAAATACACAGAATTCATCTTTAGAAGAAAAACATTAGGAAAACTCTCAAAAAGAAAATATTACTTAATTTAATGGGTCCCAAACATAGCTGATCAGAAATCATGTGGGAAGCTTTTTAAATACAGGTTGAGCACCTCAAATCCAAAAATTTGAAATCTGAAATTTCAGCTCCCAAATCCAAAGCTTTGTGAGCATCTATTATGACACTACAAGGAAATGTTAATTAGAGCACTTCAGATTAGGGATGTTCAACAGTAAGTATAATGCAAATATTCCAAAATCCAAAAAAATCCAAAGTCTGAAACACTTCCGGTCCCAAGCATGTCAGATAAGGGATACTCAACCTATATACGAATTCCTCAGCCTCACATCCAAAGATTTTAACTTTGTTCTATAAGTCATTATAACCATCAGCCAAGTATGAGAAGTAATGGCTTAGCTCATGTTTTCACTTTAGTCCTTTTCCTAATAAAAATAACTTTGGAAAAGATACTTAGCCCACTAATCATGAGCAATGGCTACTCTTACTAGTGATCTAATTACTTGTACATATGATCAAAAGAAAACAAGGCTAAAATTAAGAGTGTATTCTTTCCCTTTTAAGTTGTTCAATCCATAAAATAATTTAACATCAGGCCCTCATTCTCACTACCCACACTTTAATCATGCTGAGAAAACTATGTACAACTTACCTCTTTCTGAATAGTCAGTTTAACTTTAAGTCTCTTAGAATGGGGCTCAGTCCAAATAAAGCTTGCATCTACAAGCCGAACCTTCAATAAAACATAAACAAAAAGAAATATAAGTTCTTACCTGAGGAGGAAAAAAAAAGATGAAAGAACTCCTTATTAAACTGACTTCAAAAGATGCTTAAGAAATCTGTGATTAGCATCACTATATACCATCACCACAAAAAAAAAGATTTATCATCAGAAGTATGGCAACAATACCAGAATTAAAAGGATAATCCAATGACTACATTAATGTAATATAATTCAAGCAAAAATTAAAGTATTTGCATAGTAAAAAAAAAAATCATTTTCCCTAAAGAAAGTATACCATTCTTTGAAAGGAAATTATATTTTCTGGAAGAAAATAAAGACCTGGTAACAAAAGTTTCCACTTGGATTATTTTCTCTATATTAAGTCTATGACTTTTTTTTTTAAGAATGGATATTCATTGGAGGAAGTTTCATGCACTGAATACTAACCCCACAATCATAATTCACTGCTAAATCTGCAGTATCTGCACAGGTCAAAACCTATTTGCTATTAATATATGTGAGGAAATTAATATGACTCAATATGGCCAGAATAGGTGGATAGGGACAATGGATGGGGTCAGGTGGGAGAATAACAATGAAAGCTGATGTAATAACGTGGGCAGGAGCTGAGAGGCACTGGAAACAACAGAAGCAGATCCAAGAGCTATTTAGGAGAGAAAATCTGTAAGATTTAATGACAACTAGATATGGGAAGGAGAAGGAGAACAGACTTTAGAATGAAGCTCAAGTATCCAGCTTGGGTAACCAGGTAGTACAATTTTTCTGACATAAATAAACAACAGATTTAATAGATGTTACATTTGCTTTCAGACATTTAAGTTTAAGAGGGTATCTATGAGATATCCAAGTGGACTTGTTCAGTGAATAGTAAGATATTAATACACATGGTCTGGAGATCTATGAAGAAATTTAGGCTGTAGGTAACACATTTGGGAGGTATCTGCAAGCAGATTATAATTTTATCAAGTATTGTCTGGTGAAAACTAGACTAGCTAAGGTATACGCAGCACTCCTGAGTAAAACTGTCCTCATATAACTGGTTCCCCTAAAGCAAAGCCTAGTAGCTAACAAGCCACACCATGTACTGTGACAGGCAGATTCCTATTCCCTCAATCTCCATCCCTTCTCTCAGGCTCCAACCTTCATCTGCAGGAATGGAGAGAGGGTCCCTTGACATCCACCTCAGCATTCCCCAGTACAACCTCACCACACAATTTGTCCACAGACAACCACAACTAATCAACTTTAGTGGGCCCTTTATCCTTCTTTACTATAGTCCCAGATACCTCAGTCACCCTTCATCTTCTATACTCCAATTTCCATATGGTTCCACATATTCTCCATTCTGTCCCCATCTAATACTCCTCCTCAAACCCCAAAACCTTTACTGTGCCCTCTGGAACACAACATTCAGTAACAACAAAACCTCCTAAATTCTCAAGCTCTTTGCTGAACATTCCCTTCACTTTTTAGTCTGATTATACTGTTCCCTGCAGCTATTTAAAGTGATGACTGATTTTTCTCTCATCTCCTTCCTATCACAGGACCAGGCACTAGATAGGTATCCTTGCTCTTGATTGCTAATTCCAGACCATTCTCCCTCCATTCTCTTAAATACACCCAGCCTTGAGTCTAAAGTCATCAGACTCTACCACCTACTATTAATTACTCTTTGTTATAGTCATCTGTTAATCTTTGTATCCCTCACTCTCATTTCTCAAAGATTTTAGCTCCTGGCTCACTGTCATCCTTTCCAACAATATTAATACTTAGCAATTTCAATATTCACACAGATGATCCCCACAATATCCAGACCTCACCATTCTTTGAGTTCTTTTCCCCCCAAGATCTTGTCCTCCTTCCTATCTCAGGCTCTCAAATCCTTTTATTACCAATAACTGCAACTCCTTCCAAATCTCAATAACAAACATCCTACCCCCCTGACTACCACCTCCTAACTTTCCAGCTTATTTCCTCTAGTTCCTGGGCATCAAAAATCCTTCAATCTAATGCAACAGACAATCCACCTTTTCACTATCGCTCATTCCTCTTCATCTACTTGTTCCATCCTATCCCAGTTAATTTTAAAACTCAATCATCAGAATTATTCCCATACACAGACTCTTCATTGCCTTGGTCCCTCCCTCACTTTACCGTAGTCACTAGGCTCAATCATAAACTTGGTTAAATCCAACGTTCTGCCTACTCTATGTAGCTGATGGGGCTAGAGAAACAAACGCACACCATGCTGGCTAGTCTTTAAATTTATAACAGTAACCCTTAGCACTGCCCAGCACCCACACAACATCATTCTGGTGCATTCCTTTTCCCACTGTCCTAGGAGACTATTTAATACCATCCCCGCTCTCCTCAAACCTGTAACAGCTCTCCCCTCATAGCTACTGCCCCTGCTTTTCTCTTCTCACAAAATAATAAGAAATCAGAAGAGAATTTCCAGAAATTCCCATTTAACACCTTTCCTCCTGTTACCACGGATGAACTATCCACACTCCTATCAAGACCAACCTCTTGAATGCCCCATTACAGAGCACTTTATTTTGTCCCATGAAATATTCCAGCCTCCCAAAATGTGCCTGACAGAGTAAGTGCTGAATACTTGAATGAATGAATGAATGAATGAATGTATGAATGAATGAAGAAATGTATTCTTCTACTATATGCTATAACCTATCTCTTTTCCACTCCTTAAGGACAACCCCCAGCCAATTATTCTGTCTCCCTGCAGTTTCACAAAATTTTCCATCTATACTCTATCATTCCCAGAGCTTACAAATACAGTTGTATCTCCCATGTTAAGAAATGTGTCCCTTCACGAATTTCCCCTCCAGTCACTGCCCCATTTCTTTGTTTTCCATTACAGCAAATTTCAAAAGAATTATCTATACTTACTATTTTCCATTCCATCTTGCACTCTCTCATTTCCATTCAAATCATGTCTTTACCACCATCACCAGATAGAAACTGCTTGTCAGCGTTACTAATGACATTCACATTGCTAAGTCTACAGAACTCATCACTTGACCCAGCAGCTGCAAATCACATAGCCACTCACTCCCTTCTTGAAACATTTCCCCTGCCTTCCAGGACATCACACTCACCTAATTTTCCTCCTATCTCTTCAGCAGCTATTTTCAGTCTCTTTTGTTGGTTCCTCATCTACCTAAACTTTTATCATTAAAGGATTCCAGAATTCAGTCCTCTACTTTCTTCCCTTCTCTATTTAGACTCCCTAGGTAACCTCATCCAATTCAGGACTTTCAAATTCATTACTTCTAATCTGGACCACTCCCCTGCTTATTTATCCACTTGCCTACTCAGTATTTCCACATAAATGCCTAGTAGATACCTAAGAACCAGTTAGAGATGAGCTCTGATCTCTCCCATCCTGATCTGCTCTTCTTGAAGCTTTTACTCTCTAATGGCAACTCCCTCCCTCTGGCTGTGCGCAGGTCAAGTACAGTGGATGTCATCCTTAACCCTTCTGTCTCTTACATCCAATTACATCAGCAGATGCTACTGAGTACTTGCACAATAAATCCAGAATCTGTCCACTTCTTACTACCTCCACTGCTGAAAACCATCATTTCTCATGATTATTATAATCGCTTCAAACTTTATCTCCTTCACATCTATTCTAAACATAACAGCCAGAGGGATCCTGATAAATCCTATCATCTCACTACTCTGCCCTTTACCCTCCAAATGCACACACTCAGAGTAAAAACCAGTCCTTACAAAGGCCTACAAGGCCAGACATACTCTGACCTTCATGTCTTCTCTGACTTTATCCCCCACTGCTTTTCCCTCACTACACCACTCTAACCACACAGGTGGGCTTTTGTTTCTGGTCTCTATGCTTCTTGGATTATTTTTTTCTTTTATCTTTTGTTCTTTTATTTTTTTTGAGACAGAGTCTTACTTTGTTTCCCAAGCTAGAGTGAGTGCCAGGGCATCAGCCTAGCTTGCAGCAACCTCAAACTCCCGGGCTCTAGCAATCCTACTGCCTCAGCCTCTCGAGTAGCTGGGACTATAGGCATGCACCACCATGCCCGACTAAATATTTTTTCTATATATATTAGTTGGCCAATTAATTTCTTTCTATTTATAGTAGAGATGGGGTCTCACTCCTGCTCAGGCTGGTTTCGAACTCCTGACCTCGAGCAATCGCCCACCTCGGCCTCCCAGAGTGCTAGGATTACAGGCGTGAGCCACCGTACCCAGCCTATTTTTTTTTCTCATCATGTTCTTCCTCCATATTTCTCTACACCTTCCTCCCTTACCACCTTTAATGTTTACTCAAATGTCACCTTTTAAGTGAGGCCTCCCCTAAACACCCTTATTTTAAATTACAACTCTTCCCTGCACAACTCTTTTACAGTTCCTAGCTTCTTTCTGCATGGAATTTGTGCCTTTTTTAAAGACAGGGTCTCAACTATATTATCCAGGTTGGACTCCAACTCCTGGGCTCAAGTGATCCTCCCACCTCAGCCTCCCGAGTACCTTTTAATATATCATATAACATATCTACCTGTTTTGCTCATTACCTACTCTACCCCTCCCCACCCCAACTAGAATATAAGCTTTCTAAGACAAGGATTGTCTCTCTTATTCCCAACACCAAAAGTAGTTTGGCACAGACCTGGTACTTAATAAACATCTGATTAATGAATTAATGAATTAAGACTCGCCAGACATTTGACAAAAGCCTGAAGTATAAAATCAAAAAACCAAGATACACAAAAAACTGACTCCAAAGAAAAACCAGACAGAAATCAGAGAATAGAAGGAAACTTAAAAAAAAAAAAAAAAAAATCCTATCATCAATATCTTTAGAAAAATTCAAGGACAGAATGCATCAAGAACATGAAAGACTCTAGAACTTAAAAATATTACTACTGGAAAAAAATTAATAGAAAGATTAGAAAATAAAGTAAAGGAAATCACCAAGAACCTAAGGAAAAAAAGAAAAAAAAAAGATTGTAAAAAATAAGAAGAGAAAAAGTTTTAGGCCAGGAAGGCCAACATTTGACTAATAGAAATTCCAGGGGATGGGGACCAGCATGAAAACAAAGGAAGAAATTTCAAAGAACTACTACACAAAATTTTATCACAGCTTAAAGGAGAATTGGAAGTCTTCAAACTGAAACAGTCCGTTTCAATTAGAAACTTACATGTGAGTCATAAAGTTTAAGATAAAGAAAACTGAAAGTGTTACATCAAGAAATAAACCAAACTCTAAACAATTTGTTTTTTGTAGACATTTATGCACTGACTTTAAATGACAGGCACAAATATTTTCTTTCCAGAGCAATAACAAAAATAAAAAGAAACCAAATAACACAGTCCTAATATTAAAATCTCCTCAATTATGTTTAGTGATTGTTTTATATAAACATTTTCAGAAAAAAAATTATTATACATAAGTCATCAATAAATAATAAATGAAAAAATTCTATATCTTTTAAAGCAAAAAGATATTTTCATTTTTCATAAAAAGGAATATAACTTTAAAAATTAGAACAGCATTTGCAGTGGCATGCTATTGGTAACAACGGTAAAATATAACAGTTATTTTTGAAAAACCTACTCATAAGAATTTCCTGAAAATGAGAGCTTTAATGAAAACATACTCATAAACACTGATTTTAGCTGTTTGCCCTACCTTATTCAAAGGAGCTTTGATTTTTTTCAAACACAAAGCAAGAAGTTCCCTAGATTCTAAAGCACACTGTATCCAAGTTCCTGGTGGCTGGAAATATCTGAAAGAAAAGATAAATGTTGAAATCCAGCATATCTCAGGAAAAATAGAAATTTCCATCTGAATATACAAATATAACACTGAAAATTAATCAGGCATAATGATATCCAAGGTTGACCTGAAGCACTTAACACAAATGCATTTTAGTTGTTCCAGAAAACTTTCAATTTAACCAGCAGCTTTAGTTAAAAATGTAAAAGTCTGACTGAGAAAGCCAATTTGAAATAACCTATGAAAGTGGTCATATTACTTCGATCACCAGTAAAAATTCCAGTGAGGATGACAAAACACCCAAAAGTTTCTTGAAGCTATGTTCTAAAAAATAGGTAAGAAAGAATCATTTCAAAATGGCATTAAAACAATTTATTATGTACTTCTTAAATGCTTGAGAACTGCTTATTCTCACAAAAAAGGTAAATTAGTACCTCACAACACTATGTATCAGCAATAGTTCAGACTACACATCTGTATTTCAAGACTTTTCAAATTTCAAATTATAAAACTCAAGTTTTAAAATCTTAGGTAAAACTTGACTAAATTAAATTTAAATCCCTTATGCATGTGCTTTAAGTTTTTTAGTCCAGCCTATCCAGGACTTAGTATAGTGCCTGGCACATGCTGTAGTAGACGTTCAATAAATGTTTGTTAAATATATACTTCCAAAGGTGTTACATGAATGTCGTTTGCCATACTTGTTAAGTAACTGAAAGTTCTGATTTTCACTTCTCCAGGTTTAATTAAAAATGTTACATAGACCCCTCTCCCTTTGTTTATAAGCACAATTTTGGAGTTAGGAAGTGCTTCACACATCATCTAATAAAACCCCTTCCTTCTTTCTGAGGAGGAAACTGAGACCCAGAGATGATAAATGGCTAAGAGTTTCAAAAAGCTAGTTTGTAAGAAATCCAAGACAAAGTAGGCCTACTGATTCTTTGTCCAGTACTTTTTTTAACTCCCCCATAGTTTTAGGAATAGCAAGTATTTATCATAGATTAAGCTTCATACTTGTTAAGCTTGCAAACTGTAAATTCCCTGAAATAGTACACAAAGTTTTATGTGTTTGTATATATGTACATGTAAGTCTTTTTCTGGGGAGATAGCTTTCAAATTCTCAAGGGGTTCATGAACCACCCCCCAACACTACATTCAAAAAGTAGAGTGTTAACCCATTTGCAAAATAATAGGCATATAATTTTACACTCATTGGGCAGTTTTGTGTTAGTCAGTGGCCTAATACATATAACCTGTTCATCCCAACGACTAAAGAAAATAAACAGGAATGAAACACTAACTTTCAAAAATAGCCTTCTGCCTTCAAATACAATCTTAATTTCATATCATTCCAAATACAATTTACTAAGCTTCCTTTCCATCAACTATACTCATTTTAGTTACATACTAGCATTAATACGTTTTTTTTTTATTTGTGTACATTTACAGGGTACACATGCAGTTTTGTTACCTGGATATACTACATGAAGTCTGGGCATTTAGTGCAGCCATCACCTGAATAGTTCACATTGTACCCATTAAGTAATTTCTCATCAATCAGCCCTCTCCCACCCTGGCAGACACAGTTTTCAAAACAAAATACATAGTTTTTAAAATATATTGCTAAATTATTTGAAACATAAGGTGCTTTTTATAATACACACCTTCTAATAACTAGAGAAAAACTCATGATAATAGTAATATGTCCTTAATAATCTGTTCTCACCTTTACAAACATCAACTCCATCTATTAACTACACATACCAAACTTTATCCTTTTACAGGAAAAAAACAGATTAACATACCTTTATACTATATCAGATTAGCAAGGCAAACTAGAAAAGTACACTAGAAAATTACAAATTCTAAAGTCTTTGGCAACATCAACATAAATAATAAAAATCTCAACTGCGAATGCTTTACTTTATACATCTTTGCTTATCCTGTTGGTGCTCTAAATATGAATTCCAACTTTAAGTAGGGTAAAATAATATCACACCGTACCTTTCACATTGTTTGCAGAAAGAAATCGAGACTTGTTTCGGAATACCTTGGCTGATGTCTACTTTACTTCGCAAACAGGCCACACAAATATTGGCAGGATTTGGACTAATTGGAACACCACACTCACAGCACAAGCTTGAATAAATAAAGGATACATTTTTCAAATTAGGTTTAATAAATATACTAGTTAGATTTTTTTAAAAATACCAAACAAAAGCCTTCAAGTTAGGCCACAATGTTATGGTGCTTTAAAAAAAATAACTTAGAAACAGGCTGGGTATGGTGGCTCACGCCTGTAATCCTAGCACTCTAGGAGGCCGAGGGGGATGGATTGCTCAAGGTCAGGTGTTCGAAACCAGCCTGACAGAGACCCCGTCTCTACTAAAAATAGAAAGAAATTAATTAACCAACTAAAAATATATATACAAAAAATTAGCCGGGCATGGTGGCACCTGCCTGTAGTCCCAGCTACTTGGGAGGCTGAGGCAGGAGGATCACTTTAGCCCAGGAGACTGAGGTTGCTCGGCACTCACTCTAGCCTAGGCAACAAAGTGAAACTCTGTCTCAAAAATAAATAAATAAATAAATAAATAAATAAATAAATAAATAAAATAACTTAGAAACAAAGCAATCTTCAAAGATGCAATAGATAAAGGACAGCCTTGGAATACTGGGGCAAAAAATCAAGGATGGCCACAATTCCAAAAATTCTCAAAATAAGGCTAATGCCCTAATGGTCTAGAGAGTCAACACTGTCCAACAAAACTTCATACAATGAAAGAAATGTTTTATTGCTGGTCTGTCCAATAAGGTAGCCACTAGCTACATGTGACAACTGGGCCACTGAAAGTGACTATAGTACAACTTAAGAACTCCATTTTTAATTTTATTTAATTTAAATTTACATTTTAATAGCCAGCAAAGGTCTAAATAAAACTTTTCTATTAAAAACAAATGAAAATATATTGTTACATTAAAATGAATGGAGATGTATTGATGAATTTAAAACTTACACTAATTTCAATTTCAAAAACTTAAATACAATAAAAAAAATGTTAAAGCTCTCTATACCACAACAAACCAAGACCATCCAGAGATAACTATTATTATTAACCATTTGTATATATTGTTCCAGACATTTTCTGAGCAAACATCCACATTACTATTTACCAATAAACAGATTTAAAATAAATTTCCCAACTGTAAATGTAATAGAAAACAAGGGGAAAATTTGAGAAACAATGTTATTCACCATTCCTTTCTTAAAATTAGAAAACTAAGAATAGATTAACAGGGCAAATGCGTACCAATAGCAAGCAAGAGAGAAAATTCCATGTCAAGAGCATATAAGATCATTTTGTTTCTTTAATTCAACAACCTCATCTCTAAATACTGAGTCTTTAAAAATGCACCTGTCTATTTAGTTGATGCCTCCTTTGTACTGACCAGTATCTCCAGTGCTGCACTGAGAACTTCTTAATTCATTTACTGAGGGACTACCTACGGAGGACCATGGCTTAGGCAAGAGTATGGTAACAAGGCTAAAAAGACTACAGTTGCCTACCCATCTCTTTCTGATAAACATTTCTTAAAGTATTTCTGGAAAATGTATAAACCTCTGTACTACACCAGTAGAAACCGATTTCTAAATCATTTCTAATTGTAATTTCTAATAGACAGCAATATACTCCAAAGGCAATTAAAAAAAAAAAAAAGAGGGACTGCCAAAATATAAACATTGACCCAGAGTAGAATTTTTTTAACAGGTTAGGAAGTGTATCAACATCTAGTGATTCAGTATAAATTACAGGAATATCATAATTCTAAGCGTATTGTGGAAAGAAAAAGTTTGAGAGCCACCAATATAGAACAATGTTGTCCAAAAGAAAAGTTCAATAATTTTCTATGTCCAATGGTAGCCACCAGCCACATGTGGCTACTTGGCACTTGAAATGTGGCTAGTACAACAGAGCAACCGAGTCTTTAAATTTATCCCATTTAAACTAATTTAGGAAACTTCCCAGCTCTAACTGCTTGGGGTTACACTAGGATGGTGCTGCTGGAGAGTGAGCAATTCCTGACACAGCTCACCAGGCTTTTCCGGCAATGCCAGTTATCCAGCAGCAGGCAGAGTGTGTTCATCATTTTGAAGAAGTATGACAGTTAAACTCAACCCATTCCAAGGAAAGATTCTGCGGAGGGTTGGAGGGTTTTGATCCCTCAGATAAGAAGTGTCTGCTAAGAGCTACTGATGGAAAAAAGAAGCTCAGCACCATGATAATCTCCAAAGAACTAACTTTCCAATGGCTTATTTAAACCTATTGACAGCTAACATGCATGGGCTGAAGAAAAGGGACAAAACAAACATGAGTAAGAAGAGCAAAACAGCACAGTTAAGGGCACTGAATGTGGTCCTTTCACCAACTAACCACTGAACTGCTATTTTTCTTTTGGTTTTTTTCTTTTGGCTGCATAGCTAGGTTTCTGCTTATGCCATATTAACTGTTTTCATTTGAGATTAAGGACATTTGAGAGAGAAGGGCTGCAATGGGTACAGGCTTGTTGTGGTAAGAGGCCTATTTATTTTAGATTTGTCTACTTGGTCTGTGCTGCATGACTGTATATTTTAGGATTATAGTTTAAAAGTCTCACTGTCTATTTGATCAGCAAAAAAAGGTAATTTAAATTTAAAAACAATAATTTTAAAAAAATAATTTAAAAATTTAAATAGTCTGGGCGCGGTGGCTCACACCTGTAATCCTAGCACTCTGGGAGGCTGAGGCAGGCGGATTGTTTGAACTCAAGAGTTTGAGGTTGCTGTGAGCTAGGCTGACACCACGGCACTCTAGCCTGGGCAACAGAGTGAGACTCCATTTCAAAACAAAAAAAATGTAAATAAATTTTAAAAATTAAAAATTTTAAATTACATTATAATAACTAATAAAAAATACACTTAAATAGCCACATGTGGCTAACAGATACCAATTAGTGTCGATCTAGAGGGATACACAGTGACTATTTGAATCCTCTTAAAGCATAATTTACAAGGAAAAAACTTTATAACTAAAAATGAATTCGACTTTCTACAAAAATAACTTTCATTTTTCCCCTTTATAACAAAAGAACACTCCCCAGAAACTTTCCCCACAATTATAAAGTTTCGCAGACTCATTTAAGATCTTCAAACATAAATGGGGCAGTGAAGAAAGGCAGCAACTCACATATGTCCAGGTTTGCGATCGGCGGGTTCTGTCATATACTCCATCGCTCTGTACACCTTAAATTTTAAAAAAAAGAAAATGAGAATTGTTGGTATTTAAATCATTCCTTCCACTTCACATAAAGCAGGAAAGAAGGAAAACTAACTCCACTCGAAAACTTCGGGAAAAGAAACTGCTTTAGGATCAGGACCAAGGGATTTCCAGAGTTTGCCATCTGCACGACCCTCGAGCGACCACGCTCTGCAGCCGACCTCGGATCCCGCCCGGGTGCCAACCAGGGCGGACCCGGGGCGAGGGCCGCAAGGGCAACGCGGGCCGACGCTCGGGCTCCCCCTCTCCACCTGCCACTGGGCCCCTGCCGGCGCCGGTCGGCTGTTCCTAGAAACCGCGCCACAGGAATCCCCGGACTGCATCACTGCGCCCACCGGCCGGCCACCCTGACCCCGACCCGACCCCGACCCAGAATCCCGCGGGCCCGGCCTCACGCAGGTTCCGGGCCCACGGCTCACACGCAACGCGCACGCGGACCGAGGCCGGCCCCAGCCGGGAGCCCACCGCACTCGCTCCTTAGGGACACCGCGCACGGAGAACTGGGCTCTCGGCTCCCAGAAGCTATTTAGCGCCTCCGGGGCGGACCAGACTCGCACAAAGCCCGCAGCAATACGAACCTCCGCAACCTAGCCAGCAGCCCCCGCAGGCGCCTAGCTACATGAAGATCTCGCGAGAGAAGGGCTAGAAATCCCGCGGCCGGAGGAGAAAGGGGCGGGCACAGACCAAAGCCAGAGAGCGGCGGGGAGTTCCCGGCGCGCCTTTGCCTTCCCAGGCTGCTTTTGAGTTATCTTCCTCGTTTTCCCTAGCCAGAGTTCACTCCGAGTCAACCTCGTCCCTTTCTTTTTTTTGGACAGAGGCTCACTCTGTTGCCCAGGTAGAGTGCAGTGGCGTCAGCCTAGCTCACAGCAACCTCAAACTCCTGGGCTCCAGCTATCCTCCCGCCTCAGCCTCCCAAGTAACTGAGGCTACAGACAGACGCAGGCCACGGCTCCCAGCTAAAATTAGTAGAGATGGGTTCTTGCTCTTGCTCAGGCTGGTCTCCAACTACTAAGCTCAAGGGATCCTCCCGCCTCGGTCTTCCAGAGTGCTAGGATTACAGGCGTGAGACACCACACTCCCAGCCTTCTTGTCCTTGTATAAAGCTCTCAATTCAGAGCTTGCTTCTTAATTAAATAATTATTTTATATAAAAGTTATCTGTAAACAGTACAGCATAACACAAAGAAATTAAACTGGATCGAGGGCAGTGTTTTTGTCTGTTTTGTTCACCATTATATGTCTGATGCCTGCCACATCCTAGCTGCTCTAATGGTTATTTGTTGAACGGATGAAAGAATGACAATAATTATCTGTGAAGAAGTCTATGTCATTTTTAGACTAATTAGAATGTGCTTCCTGATAGTGCATTTAATATTTCCTTTTGACATTATCCCTTGATCTTACAGCAACACAGGCCATGTCTAATTGCTCTTTCTCATGACAGGATTGCAAATATTTGAAAAGCACAACCATTTTTCTATAAATCTTCTCCCCCCCTAAATTTCAAGGAATAACCAAGAGCATTTTACAGAGAGTAGTCAGAAAAGGTCTCTCATTGTTTCTTTTTTTGTTTTTTGAAACAGAGTCTCACTTTGTTGCCCAGGCTAGAGCGAGTGCCATGGCATCAGCCTAGCTCACAGCAACCTCAAACTCCTGGGCTCAAGCAAGCCTTCTGCCTCAGCCTCCCCAGTAGCTGGGACTACAGGCATGTGCCACCATGCCTGGCTAATTTTTTCTATATATTTTGGTTAGCCAATTAATTTATTTCTATTTTTAGTAGACGGGGGTCTCGCTATTGCTCAGGCTGGTTTCCAACCGCTGACCTTGAGTGATCCGCCCGCCTGGGGCTCCCAGAGTGCTAGGATTACAGGCGTGAGCCACTGCACCTGGCCTCTCATTGTTTCTTGACTAGGATATTTAAGTTGTCTCCCATCCCTTCTCCCTGCTTGCAGACTCCAATCCATCCTTCTAAAATGCAATTCTGATTTTTCACACTCCACTAATTTTAATCTTTCAGTGGTCTCTGATCACCTTCAGGATTATTTCCAATTTCTTTCCATGGAAAAAAGACCTTTCAGGAACTGATCTCCACATACCCTATCACCCTCTCAAACCCACAGCCAATCAGATCAAGGGCAGGTCCTCACAGAAAATAATCTACCTTTGCTTATTCTTAGAACACTCTGCCTTAAAGATGAAGGCTGTATTAGCTTCCTGTTGTCGCTGTAACAAATTACCACAAATTTAGTTGTCTTAGAAAAACACAAATTTAGCTGGGCATGGTGGCTCACGCCTGTAATCCCAACACATTGAGAAGCTGAAGTGGGAGGATCACTTGAGGCCAGGAGTTCAAGACCAGCCTGGGCAACATAGTAAGGCCCATCTCTAAAAATAAAATTAAAAAGAAGAAGAAGAAAAAAAAAAAAACCCCACAAATGTATTATCTTACAGTTGGGGGGGAGGGGAGGTCACAAGTCTAAAATGGATTGGCAAACCTTCCTTCTGGAGGTTCTAGGAGAGAATCCATTCCCTTGCTTTTTCCAGCTTCTAGAGGCTGCCTACATTCTTTGGCTTGTGGCCCCACATCTTCTTCCTGTCAAATCTCCTTCTCTGACTCTCCTGGCCTCCCTCTTATAATGATACTTGTCATTTCATTGGGCCCAACCTGATAATCCGGAATAATTGCCCCATGTCAAAGATCCTTAATTTAATCACATCTACAAAGTCCCTTTTACAAAGTAAGGTAATAAATTCATGGATTTCAGGGAATAGAATGTGAACATCAGTGGGGAGCCATTATTCTTCCCATCACACATCCCCTCCTCTTCTGATGCCTTCTTCTCTAAGAACTAGAGGATTTAGATGCTCCCCATCTATATGTAGTCCTTTTATGACACCTTCATAGGAGGTGTATGCCTCTAAAATGGGTGTTGAATGGATAGGATTATAAAATGTCTACTCTGTATGCCCTGCACTTTCAAACCCCTGAAAACCAATTTGAGTCTTATTCTTCTCAGTATCCCCTGAACCTAGCACAGTGCCTGCCACAAAACGGACCCCAATATATGTTGGTAAATTATCCACTTACTACCCACAACAACTCTGAAGCAACACTGCTTTTCCTCCCCATTTTTTCCACTCACACTGTCTATGCCCTCAACCAAATACCACCAGAAACACAGCTACAGTTAAACAGATTGTGTTTATTACTTATTGAAGTGAGCACAAACACACACCATGGGGAATCATAGATGTCTCAGTAACAGGTGTTAGAACAACCCTATCATAGGATCTGGGCTTTGGATGGGTGATTTGGGAGGGCCTAAGTAAGTAGGGGTTTGCTCTAGAATGGATTCTCTCAGAAAGCAGGGACAGTTCTATGATTAGATATCTCAATAAATCATATTTATTTGAAGGATGGCAGAAGGACAAAGCTGAAATTGGCAGAGAAGTAGCAGTCACTCATTTTGTTGAAGGGAGGGAATGTGTGGTATTATGTAGGTAGCAAAGTAAACTTACTTTTGTCTGTGCTTAGATAAAATTATGAAGTTGCCTTGCTTTGTTTGACTTTATTATAGCTTCAAAGTAACTTTGTCTGAGGTTGGTATTGTGTGAAATTGTTTAATTGTTTATGTCTAATGGGAGAATAATATGGGCTAGCTGTGAGTGCCAGACCAGCTTCTAAATGTCAAAGGTTGTTCTTTTTATTTCTTAATACATTCCTCTAACAATTATTTGATTTGGCTCTGAATGCTACAATGCCAGGCTTATTAAGCACTGCATATACAACAGTAAACAACACAGGCATGCTCGCTGCCCTCATAGAGCTTACCTTTACAGATGGGGCTAGTATTGCATGAGATTAAGTAATTTTTTCAAAGTCTTATCCAAATGAGTGGCAGAACGGGGACATGAGCTACTGTTTGTCTAACTCTGTACCCATGGCCTCACCATACCAGCCTGCTTGCCCTTCTGAGGCTCAAGCTGTCTTTTCTTATCCACAGGCTTTTGATAAATGAAACACTTATGCAGCAGAAGGTATCTCTGTTTTTCCCTCCATCTTCCAGCCCCCACTGCTATGATCTCTAGATGTCAGAATTAAGCGCATGATTTCAACTATCTCTGCCACAAGCCTAGGATGAGCTTGCTAGATTAGTCTGAGAGTAGAACAATATTGGCAAATTATACCAGAGAGAAATTCATTATCCGCTTTTTATGTAATCGTCAAATCACACTTGAAAAAAATGAGTTCTCCTATCCCGTAGTCCTTACATTGAGGTTATCTATCCTTACTCAAATCTAAGGTTTAGTGTATTTTTACAAACTTAGATTCTATATGTTTTATCTTGATATTAAAATAAAATTCCAAAAGGATGAGACAACTGTGGCCTCCTAGCAATCTACAGGTTCATTTCCCAAATTCATCATCCATGAATTCATCAAAAAGTGTTTTAGGCCAGGCGAGGTGGCTCACTCCTGTAATCCTAGCACTCTGGGAGGCTGAGGCGGGCGGATTGCTTGAGGTCAGCAGTTCGAAACCAGCCTGAGCAAGAGCAAGACCCTGTCTCTACTATAAATAGAAAGAAATTAATTGGCCAACTAATATATATATAGAAAAAAAATTAGCTGGGCATGGTGGCACATATCTGTAGTCCCAGCTACTCGGGAGGCTAAGGCAGGAGGATTGCTTGAGTCCAGGAGTTTGAGGTTGCTGTGAGCTAGGCTGACGGCACGGCACTCACTCTAGCCTGGGCAACAAAGTGAGACTCTGTCCCAAAAAAAAAAGGGGGGGGGTTTAGATCAGAATCCATAAAATCGCTTTCTTAACCAATTAGGGTTACTATACATATGGATTTTTATCTCTTTTGTTTTAGATTACAACGTAATTCCCTTGGAGATGTTGAGTAAATGTTTTAAAAGAGGTAGAGTTTTATTCATTTTAAGTATCTTTAATACCTAGTAAGTAATAAATGATCGATTAATACCTGCTCATCAATGAAATTCTAGACAGAACTTTCAAATACCTAGTGTGATATTTTTCACACCATCAGATGTGATAGCACATTTGATGATATCAAGATGATATTTGTGATTAGAGTAGAAGGGTTTATTAGGGTGTCCTCTTAGAATCAACATCCATGGAAGAGAAGAGAAAGAAGCACAACTGGGCAAAGAGAGGCGTTGCGCTGCCACACCTCAGCTAGTTATCCCTACCGGAAGCTCCAAAGCCAAGATGCCCATTCAGAGTTTTCCTGAGGAGAGCTGGCCTTTGCTCACTGATGAGTCATTGGATGTGACTGTCCCAGGAAAGGAACATGACCTTGGGTGCTGTTTCTCTCTTCAGCCAAGACAGTCCTACAAGTGGATGAAACTGAGGACTTTTTGCCTGCAGTAGAGGGGTAAGTCCTTCATTCCCGAAGGGGGATGCCTACCTCACAGCAGGCACCCATAAAAAGCAGTGTGCCTAGTGGAACTGATACAAGGCTGGGACTCTGGCGTCTTTGTTTCAAGTCTGAGATTTGTAACTGATAGACCCTGTGACCCTAAGGAGTTGCTTTACCACTCTGAGCCTTTCTGAAGGCTCCTTTCCTCCTTTCTAAAACTGCACAATAGTCCCAACCTCATAAAATTGTTATGGGAATCGATTGAGATAAAGTACATAGAAGTGCTTAGTAAACTGCAAAAAACTATTATGAATAAAGGCATTGTTATTCTCAGGTAAAGATTTTTAACAGAAGTGGAGTTAAATAATAAGAAATTGTTTGGGCCGGGTGCAGTGGCTCACGCCTGTAATCCTAGCACTCTGCGAGGCCGAGGCTGGAGAATCACTCAAAGTCAGGAGTTTGAAACCAGCCTGAGCAATAGTGAGATCCAGTCTCTTCTAAAAATAGAAAGAAATTAATTGACTAACTAAAAACATATAGAAAAAATAGCCAGGCATGGTGGCACATGCCTGTAGTCCCAGCTTCTCAGGAGGCTGAGGCAGAAGGATTGCTTGAGCCCAGGAGTTTGAGGTTGCTGTGAGCTAGGCTGACACCACAGCACTCTAGCCCAGGCAACAGAGACTCTGTCTCAAAAAAAAAAAAAAAAAACCTAAGAAATAGGGATACGAAACTGACATTTTTGCTCTGATCCTTCTTTTCAGCAATTGCTACCATGTCAGGGTCTCACTGGTGCTGAAATCCTCCTCACCTCTTCCTCTCAGATGATCTCAAAGATGACTGGTGCTCTATTTTCTCATTCTACTCCTATAGCAAGAATGGAGAAAGACATCAATACTTTCAAAAGACATCAATTACAATCTATACTTGTAATGGCCAGCTACTCTGAAGGTGGTGGAGACAATTTGTATTTCAATACTGTTTAGAAATGAACATAATTTGGTATGTGGATATTTTATATTACCTGAGGTTGGGTTTCAGGAAAAATTCAAAGGATGTACAAAGGGTATAACTAAGTAATTTTGGATGTCAGAAAAAGATGCTTTCTAAAATGTCTAGGTGTGTAGCTGATTTATTTTAGGACACTTCTCAGTTCATTGAACCATGGCATCCCAATTACTCTCCCAGCCAAATAAAGACACTGCCACACACCAAGGTACCTGCAATTGTAGTTATCCCTAAGTATCTCTGGAGGACCAAGACCTCCCCCAAGTCCACTGTCTCTGAGCCAGCACAGTTGCAGGAATTGCTCAAGGACTGCAGCCTTTGTGGCCCAACAAATTTAGTCCAGGCCCCAGGCTGCTTTTTGTTGGCCGGTGGTGGGACTAGCCAGACTCAGGGTGGAGGACTCAGGGTGGTTTTGGGTGGAGGATTTTTCTTTGGCTGGGCTAGTCTAAATGCTCCTTCTGTGGGCACTGGCAGAATTCTGTCCTGTGCTATGTTCCCCTGTGCCAGGGTGGCCCTAAGTTTCAATGCATAGTCCCATGATCACTTCACTCTCCCTCCCCTGGGCACACGGCTTCTTTCTCTACTTGGTGTGCTAGCATGGCACTGCCAGGGGATGGGGCACAGGTGGCATAGGCAATGCAAGACTGTCTTTTCTGCCCCTTTCGGTGCCTCTTTCCTTGACATAACGTTAAAACCAGGTAGTATGGTCATTCACCTGATTTTGTGGTTCTTCTGAAGGTGCTTGCTTGCGTGGATAGTTGCTGCATTTGGCGTTTGTGGGGAGGGACTATCACTGGAGGTTTCTATTCAGCCATCAAACACCGTTCCCCGGATCTCTGTTATTTCTTACAACTGTATTTGGATCTGTAATTATCTCAAAATTTTAAGAATTTAATTTTAAAAAATAAGGTGAAAGTTTCTGATTGAGGAAACAACTCCCTGTTTTTATCTTTTATTCTAATTATTTTTTGAAAGGTTCAACAATTTTGTCTCCCCTGTTGGTTGGCTGATTAATCCCACCCACACACCCCTTCTCCCACTAGGGGCAGCCATGTGACAAAATATTGGCTGGAGGAAAACTGCAAGAGAAAATTTACTGGGCAATCTTCCAGGAAAGCTTTAGCTCTCTCAATAAAAAGGCGCAGACTTAGTAGGTATGCCATTCTGCCCTCACTCTTTGCTCCTTTGCTCCATCTCTTTTCAGTCGAGAATACAGAAATGATACCTCGAAGTACAGCAGCCATCAAATGGTCACAAGGCAACAAGCAATAAGGGCAAATGCCATCATTCTAACAATGATAGGGCAGAGAGCTTGAAAGAACCTAGCTCAAAAGAGCAAGACAGACTCTTGACCAGTGTCATTATGTAGAAGCACCAACCTTAGGCTGTCCACCTTTAGGTTCTTTCTATGTAAGGAAAAAAAAATACCCTTTAAGCCACTGGTGGCCAGGTTTTCTATTACTTGTTGCCAAACACATTTCTAACATATGCTGACACTCAAAGGACATTCTCAGCAGGACTAAAATACTTCGCCTACCTTACAAGTGTCTTAAGGATGAAAGCATCATAGCTACTTAATCCGCTATGTGTGTATTAACCAAATTACTGATACTGATACTGCCTTTTCCTCTCTCCTTTCTCGTCAGTATTTTGTGTTTCTTATTCTCCTCAGCTTGGCCTGAATTTGTATTATAATCAGACTTTTGCCAGTTACTCTCCTAATTGAATTGGGCTTTTGCTGTAGCTCAGACAGTTCAAAAAAAATTTTAATGGTCTTCCTAAACCATTCCAGCTCAAGGCAGGTGCTCCCCTCTTTGACCTCACAGCACTTACTGTCTGCACTTCCCAATTGCCAATTCATCATGTGCTGCCCCATGGCACTTCTCATACAGCTGTCACAGAATAATCAATGTTTAGGGCTGGAGGGGACTTTAGAGATCATCTTCTCCAGCCACCTCAGTGCATGTGAATTGTGGCTTAACGCTTATATTTTTCTTTACCTCCTCATGGGTTTACAGCTTATCTTAGGCTCCTAGTGAAAAGAGAGATAAGGAATAAATATTTGTGGAGTTACCTACGTGCCAGACACTTTACACACATGATTTAATTGAACTTTCACAACAATCTTAAGTGTGTATTAATCTCCATTTGACAGATGAAAGTACTGAAGCTCAGAGACGTGGTTACTTAGCAAAGATAAGGTACCTAAGAAAGAGGGGAAACCCAAATAATAACTCAGATCTTAGGATATTTAAGTATCCTTAACCTCCTCCCAGGCTGCTAAATCACTTGATTGGATTTTGCCTTTTGGGGTTCTTCAACTTTTAAACTTCAAAAAATTCTGCATTCTGTTCATAGGCTTTCTCTTTTGTAGGAGATTTAAAATATATCTCTATAGCCAAATAAGTTAATGGTTCTTTGTTTTTAATGTCAACATTTTTTTAAATACAGTATTGAAAGAACAAAAATATTGTACAAAAAATTTATTTTAGTGGAAAAATGATTAGGTATCTGTCATGTTAAGTGTTAGCAAAAATACATATGTCATTAACAGAATAGTTTTCCTTCTATTATAGTACTCCTTTATAGACAACAACTTTGTAAGCTATTAGACATAACTTTCACCAGTAAGAAAAAAATAATATGGAGAATTATTCAGAAAAATGAAATTTAGTAGTTCCAAGTTTTGAAGAAATGACAAGTTTTGATTTTATTCAATAAAACAAATATGTCTTTCTCATTTTTCATTTGGAATATCCATATTTAATCTGAGCCTTGCCAATTTTTAATTTGAAGTTTGAAGGCTTTCAGTTGCACTACACTTTTGCAGAACTTCTTTAATGCCAGACTGGCAATTAAAATGCAAGTGTAGTTTTCCTTTAATGCTGCTGTTACTGTTTAGGTAATAAGAAAAATATTAAGGTAATTGGTTTCAGGCTTCATAATTTTGGCCCTAAATTTTTACTAGGCTTTTTTCACATTCTTACATGTAATATGTATTCAAGAAATATTTTTTTAGAAATCTTGTTGTCTTTAACCAATATGATCCAATAGCAAGCATTCACCTCTAATATATCACATTTTATTTTTGAAGTGTATAAATAATATATTCATTTTTTTTTTTTTTTGAGACAGAGTCTCACTTTATTGCCCAGGCTAGAGTGAGTGCTATGGCGTCAGCCTATTCACAGCAACTTCAAACTCCAGGACTGAAGCAATCCTGCTGCTTCAGCCTCCCGAGTAGCTGGGACTACAGGCATGCACCACCATGCCCAGCTAATTTTTTCTATATATATTAGTTGGCCAATTAATTTCTTTCTATTTTTAGTAGAGACAGAGTCTCGCTCTTGCTCAGGCTGGTTTCAAACTCCTGACCTCGAGCAATCTGCCCGCCTCGGCCTCCCAGAGTGCTAGGATTACAGGCGTGAGCCATTGCACCTGGTCTATATTCATTTTTAAAGGTGTAATTTTACATTTCTGCATTTTACAAAGAGTTTGGTCATAATTTTAGATGAACACTTTTTATTATTGTGCCTGCATGTGTCATCTTCAGGAGCACATCTTTGCCTATATAATCTGAGTTTATTTGTAACTTTCTGATTATATACTGCTTATTTCTATGCACCCAAGATACAGAAGTGAATGCCCATTTTTTTAAAACAATAATCAGTTATGGCAAATTTTTATAAATGCTTGAAATGTTAACTAAAAATAAATAAATTACCTACTAAATATCTCACACGCTCCTGTGTATCCTGGGTGTTAGTCATGCGAGTTGTGAATGATAACACCTACTAACTATAAGCCTCAGAGGACAAGGACCATAGCTTGTATATCTTTGAATCTATAGAGTTTGCTATTGTAGAGTCTAACGAACATTTGAAAAATGAATGAATGAATGAATGAATATGTTTCCTTTAATGGCAATCAGGTGACTCATACTTCTTTTTTATTATTATTTCAGAATATTACCAGGTACAAATGTTTGGTTACATGGATTGCTTTTGCACTGCTTTAGACAAAGTTATAAGTTATATCTCCCAGATAGTGTATATTGTACACATTAGGTATGATTTCGCCCAGCCTCCTCTTACCCCCAACCTGTTTGATTTCTGTTGGGTTTTATTTCCTATTGTGCACATGAGTGCTGTTTAGTTAGTTCCAATTTAATAGTGAGCATATATGGTGTTTGTTTTTCCATTCTTGCAATACTTCATTTAGGAGAATGGTCTCCAGGTCCATCCAGATTTTTACGAAAGGTATTATTTTTTTTTTTAATGGCTGAGTAGTACATTATAGTATACATATACCACATGAGTGGATTTTCTTAATCCACTCATGAATTGATGGGTACTTGGGTTGATTCTACATCTTTGCAGTTGTGAATTGTGCTGCAGTAAATATTCGAGCGCAGGTGGTTTTTTGATAATGACTTCTTTTACATCGGGTAAACACCCAGTATTGGGACTGCTGGATCAAATGATACTTCTTCTTTTAGTTGTTTGAGGAATCTCCATACTATTTTGGATAGAGTTTCTACCAGTTTAAAGTCTCACCAACACTGTGTATAAGTGTTTTTTTCTCTATTCATTCATGCCAGCATTTATTGTTTTAGGGCTTTTTTGTAAAAGCCATTCTCTTTGGGGTTAGGTGATAGCTCATTGTGGTTTTGATTTGCATTTCCCTGAATATTAGTTACATTGAGCATTTTTTAATGTGTTTATTGACCATTTGTCTATCTTCTTTTGAAAAGCTTTTTTTCATGTCTTTTGTCCACTTTTTAATGGGTTGTTTGATTTTTTTCTTGCCAATTTGCTTGAGTTCTTTATAGATTCTGGTTATTAAGCCCTTTATCCTATGTATAGCATGTGAATATTTTCTCCCATTCTGTAGGTTGTCTGTTCACTCTGTTGATTGTTTCCTTAGCTGTGTAGAAGCTTTTAATTTAATTAAGTCTCATTTATTTATTTTTGTTGTTGCTGTGATTACCTTGGGGTCTTCTTCATAAATTCTTTGCTTGGGCTGATATCTAGAAGAGTTTCTCCAACATTTTCTTCTAGAATTCTAGGTTTATGTCTATTATCCATCTTGAATTAATTTTAGTGAGTGGTAAGAGATATGGATCCTGTTTCAATCTTCTACACGTGGCTTTCCAATTTCCCCAGCACCATTTATTGAACAGGGATTCTTTTCCCCAGTGCATATTGTTGTCTGCTTTGTCAAAGATTAGATGGCAATATGTGTATGGTTTTATATCTGGGTTCTCTGTTCTGTTCCATTGGTCTATGTCTCTATTTTTGTGCTAGTACTATGCTGTTTTGGTTACTATGGACTTGTAGTATAACTTAAAGTTTGGTACAGTGATGTCAACAGATTCATTCCTTTGCTTAATGTTGCTTTGTCTATTCAGACTCTTTTCTGGTTCCAAATGGAGCATATAATTATTTTTTTTTATTTCTGTGAAAAATGGTGTTAATATTTTGATTGGGATTTATTGAATCTGCAAATCATGTAGGTAGTATGGACATTTTAACAATGTTGATTCTGCCAATCCATGAGCATGATGTTTTTCCATTTGTTTACATCCTCTGCAATTTTCTTCCTCAGAGATTTGTAGTTCTCCTTGTAGAGGTCTTTCACTTCCTTGGTTTAATATATTCCTAGGTACTTTATTTTATTTGTTGCTATTGTGAAAGGTACTAAGTATTTGATTTGATTCTCTGGTTGACTGTTGTTGGTATATAGAAATGCTAATGATTTGTGTACATTGATTTTGTAACCTAAGATTTTGCTGAATTTATTTATCACTTCAAGGAATATCTTGGCAGAGTCTTTGGGGTTTTCTAGATATAAGATCATTTCATCAGCAAAGAGTGACAATTTGACCTCTTATTTCCCCCATTTGAATACCTTTGATTTCCTTCTGTTGCCTGATTGCTCTGGCAAGGACTTCCAGCACTATGTTGAATAAAAGTGGTGACAGTGGGCAACCTTGTCTAGTTCAGTTTCTAAGTAAGAATGCTCTCGATTTTTCCCTATTCATTATGTTGTTAGCTGTGGTTTGTCATATATGGCTTTTATAATTTTGAGGCATGTTTCATCTATGCCTATTTTGTTGAGAGTCCTCATCATTTTGTCAAATGCTTTTTCTGCATCTATTGAGATGATCATATGGTCTTTGTTTTTGTTTCTGTTTATGTGGTAATTCACATTTATGGACTTTTGTATGTTGAGTAGTCCTTGCATCCCTGGGATAAAGACCACTTGGCCATGGTGGATTATTTTTTTGATGTGTAGATGAATTCAGTTTGCTAGAATTTTATTTAGAATTTTTGCATCTATATTCATAAAGGATGTTGGTCTATAGTTTTCTTTTTTTGTTGTGTCCTTTTCTGGCTTTGATATCAAGGTGGTACTGGCTTCATAGAATGAGCTGGGGAGGATACTTTCCTTCTCTTTGAAAAGAAACAAACTTTTTGGTTCATTAATCTTCTGTATAATCCTTTTGTTATTGATTTATTTAGTTCTGCTCTGACCTTAGTTATTTTTTTTCTTCTGCTATGTTTGGGATTAGTCACTCTTCCTTTTCTAATCCCTTGAGGCAATTCATTAGATTGTTTATTTGTGATCTTTCTATCTTTTTGATGTAAGCCTTTAAGGCTGAATTTTCCTCTTAGGACTACTTTTGCTGAAGCCCATAGATTTTGATAACTTGTGTCCCATTTGTCATTCAGTTCAAAGAATATTTTGATTTCCATCTTAATTTTCTCTTTGACCCAATAATCATTCATTAGTAGGTTGTTTAATTTCCATGATTTTGTGTACATTTCAGTGTTTCTGTTGGAATTGATTTCTAATTTTATTCCACTGTGGTCTGAGAAGATACATGGTATAATTTCTATTTTTTTGGATTTGTTAAGATATGTTTTGTGGCCTAAGATGTGATCAATCTTAGATAATGTTCCATGTGCTGATGAGAAGAAGGTGTATTCAGTAGTTTTTGGGTAGAATATTCTATAAACATCTGTTAGGCCCATTTGTTCTAGAATCCCACTGTCCAGTGTTTCTTTGGAGGATATGTCTAGTTCTGTCATTGGGGTGTTGAAGTTCCCAGCAATTACAACACTGCTGTTTATCACTTTGTTTAGATCTAGTAGGGTTTGCTTTATGAATATGCGTGCACCTGTGGTAGGTGCATAAATATTTAGGATAGTTATGTATTCTTCTTGAATTGCTCTCTTTACCATTAATAATGACCACCTTTGTCTTTCTTTACTATTGTTGGGTTAAAATTTATGTTATCTGATATGACAATGGCTATACCAGCTTTCTTTTGCTTTCCATTTGCATAGAATATTTTTTCCATCCCTTCACCTTGAGTCTGAACAAGTCATTGTGGGGTAGATGTGTTTCCTGGAGACAGCATTTACTTGACTTGTATTTTTTTATCCGTTAAGCCTGCCTATGTCTCTTGTGTGGGAAATTCAAGCCATTCACATTTATTAAAAGAATTGATAAATTAGGTGGATTTCTGTTCATCCTGTTAGGTAGAATCTTATTGCTTGGTTTTACCTCTTGAGCCATTATATTATACGGGCTCTGAGCTTTAGCTTTTGGGTGATATTATACCAATGGGTGTCTATTGTACCTCCTTCATGTTAACTTTGGCCAGTCTGATGACTATGTGTCATGGTCTTTGCCTCTTTGTGATGAATCTCCCAGGTGTCTGTTGAGCTTACTCTACCTGGATATCTAAATTTCTAGCAAGACCAGAGAAGTTTTCCTCAATTATTCCCTCAAATAGGTTTTTCCAACCCTTGTGTATTTTCTTCTTTGCCCTCAGGGATGCCTTTTATTCTTATGTTAGGCCTCTTTACATAACCCTATACTTCTTGTAGGCTTTGTTCATTCCTCTGTTCTTTACCTTTGACTTACTTGTTTAATTCAAAGGTGATGTGTTCAAGCTCTGAGATTCTTTCTTCTCCTTGATCTAGCCTATTCTTAAAGCTTTCCACTGTGTTTTTTTTTTTTTTTTTTTTTTTTTTTTTTTTGAGACAGAGTCTCACTTTGTTGTCCAGGCTAGAGTGAGTGCCGTGGCGTCAGCCTAGCTCACAGCAACCTCAAACTCCTGGGCTTGAGTGATCCTTCTGCCTCAGCCTCCCGAGTAGCTGGGACTACAGGCATGCGCCACCATGCCCGGCTAATTTTTTATATATATATCAGTTGACCAATTAATTTCTTTCTGTTTATAGTAGAGACGGGGTCTCGCTCTTGCTCAGGCTGGTTTTGAACTCCTGACTTTGAGCAATCCACCCGCCTCAGCCTCCCAAGAGCTAGGATTACAGGCGTGAGCCACAGCGCCCGGCTCCACTGTGTTTTATATTTCATTAAATGAATTTTTCATTTCCAGAAGTTCTGTTTGATATTTTTTTCTTTAGCCTTACTCAATCCAGAGTGATGTTTGATTTTTTTTTAATAATTCCATTTCTTTAGTGAATTTTTCATTCGTTTTCTATATTGTCTTTGTGTTTTCTTTGTGCTGGGTTTCAATTTTCTCTTGCATTTTATTGAGCTTCTTTATAATCCATAGTTGAAATTCTTGATCTGTTTGGTTTTTTCCCTCTTTCATCTAAAACTTCTTCTTACTGGGATGCTCTAACAGCTGGTGTCTCTGGTCAACCATCATGTTGCTCCCTCAGATGACACATACTTCTTTGAGTTTATCCAGATTGCTGGCACAATGTTTTGCCCCAAGTAGACATTACTGATTGGCATGAGCAGTAAATGAAGGAAAGGGAAAAGATCTCTTTGTCTTCCTTCAGACATTGCCTTTTCTTCCCAGGATACACCATCATTCTAGGTATTATGGGGTATGCCAGCTTGTACAGGCTTTACAGTGTATCAAGATCTCAGGCAAACTACATGTGCCCTATGGACTAGCCATTCCACCTTTGATCCCTGCCTTTTCCCTGAACCTATAATATTCCATTAAATAATTACTTTATAATTATTCCTCTGTTAAAAATGCCATTTGAAAAAGATAAGATACTGTATTACTTTGATAATTCAGAGAGAAATATGAAGAAGCCTAACTTGTATGGGCTCTGTTCATACTTTGTGTTCTCCTACTTCATATATGTGGGAGCTTATAATTTATAAGAGAGGTCTGAAATTTGTGCACAATGCATCAAATATAATCCATAGGAATTTTTTAAGCCTAACATTGGCTTTTTAAAACTTAAATTAATTGCTCTATCACATAATGTTCTTGGTTACAAGGAAGAAAAACTGGCTTATTTAGCTGAAAGCATTTATGAATATGCCTTTGGTAGCCCCCACAAAAGGGTTGGAGGACCAAATTCAGGGCCATACAACCAAGAACAGAACCCAAGAATCACAGAGCAAAGCCAAGTCATCCAGTCAAGGCCATGCAGACATCACCCTTGCAGGATGCATACTATAGCCTGCACTGTAGATGACGGCAACAGCTGCCAGCACTACAGCCTCTGCTGCACTGGAGACTCAACTATATGGCTATCATAGAGCTCCCATGATCCTACTTTTTTGAATCATTAGTTTAGAAGTTCAGGGCAGACATATCTAATCAACAGAACCTAGATCATGTGAGCAGATAAAGGAGATTGGGCAATAACTAAAGATGAAGGAAAATTTGAGCCACTATTTCCTACTGGTCTTTCCCTTTACATTTTTTTAAAAAATTTTTTTTGTTTTTATTTTGAGACAAAGTCTCGCTCTATTGCCCAGGCTACAGTGCCATGGTGTCTACCTAATTCACAGCAACCTCAAACTCCTGGGCTCAAGCAATCCTCCTATCTCAGCCTCCTGAGTAGTTGGGACTACAGGCATACATGACCACGTCTGGCTAATTTTTTCTATATATTTTTAGTTGGCCAATTAATTTCTTTCTATTTTTAGTAGAGATGGGGTCTCGCTCTTGCTCAGGCTGCTTTCGAACTCCTGAGCTCAAATGATCCACCCGTCTCGGCCTCCCAGAGTGCTGGATTACAGGCATGAGCCACCACACCTGGCCTAATTTTTAACTATAATAGATACATATTAATTGTACATATTTACAGGGTACATGTATATTTCAGACAAGCTTACAATGTGTAATAATCAAATCAGAATAATTGGGATATCCATCAACTTAAGAATTTATCATTTCTTTGTGTTAAGAACATTCCAATTCCATTCTTTTAGTTATTCTGAAATATTCAATAAATGATTGTTAAGTATAATTACCATATTGTGCCACAAAACACCACATCTTATTCCTCCTAACTATCTTTTTGTACCCATTAACCATCCTTTCATTATCTGCCCTCCATTACCCTTCCCAGCCTTTGATAACCAGCATTTTATTCTCTATTTCCATGAGTTGAATTTGTTTTTTCAGCTCTCACATGTGAATCATAACATGTAATATTTCTCTTTCTATGCCTGGCTTATTTCACTTAACATAATGTTCTCCAGTTCCATCCATGTGTTTGCAAATGACAAGATTTCATTTTTTTATGGTGGAATAATATTCCATTATGTATATATACCACATTTTCTTTATCCATTCATCCACTGATGGACACTTAAGTTGATTCCATATCTTGGCTATTATAGCCAAGATAAACATGCAGTAAACATGGGAGTTGCAGATACCTCTTCAATATACTGAATTCCTTTCTTTTGGATAAATACCCAACAGTGGAATTGCTGGATCATATATGGTAGTTCTATTTTTAGTTTTTTCAAGAACCTCCATGCTCTTCTCCATAATGACTGTACTAATTTACATTCCCACCAACAGTGTACACAGTTTCCCCTTTCTCTGGCCTCTCCATTTCTAGCTAATTTTCAAATAACTTCCTCCAACTCCCCCACCTTTGCCTCTTCCAAATTTAGAATCACCAAACAATCTTAGCAATTTGCACATTCATTGCCAAAATTAACACAGTTGGAAGCACTAAGTTAAGAAATCTAATAGCCATCTGTTCTTGGTAAATATTTATTAGACCATTTTTAGACCTTGGTTATGTGTCCAATTAATATTTATGAATGTAAAATAGAAAACTCTAAACGGTCATGACAGCACTCTTCCAGTATTTCTTTAAAATTCAGAATTAGTTCCTGAATAGAGTCTGCAAGTGCCTTGAGAAACCAATTAAAATGTTAATCCCTGTATAAGATGATTTTCTTTCCCTGCATTATTGTGCAGGCTCACTGTTTCTTGGTATATCAGCTGCAGTGTCAACTATGGCCCCTCTCCAATAACCTATAATCTACTCAACAGAGTGAGCAATCAAATGGCTCAGGGAAAATTTACTTGAGTTCAACAAATTCTTGGATAAACTCATTAATTTTCTCAGAAAGCTTCCAAGAGGGCAAGTGGTAACCCAGAATATGATATTTATTCCTGAATTGCTTGGAAAGTCTTAATTTCACATACAAGGAAATGCTTTTAGCTGCAAGAATTTTTATTTCTATTCAGCACACAACAAACCCAACCTCTAAAATCCTAGCAATTAATTTATTGCTGAAATTTAGAGATTTTTAAAATAAAACCCTAAGCATAGACCAAGGTTCTAAAATAAAATAAAAAATGAAATTTAAAATAAAAATTAAAATTTAACAAAATATTAAAAAAAACACAAAAAGAAAATAAAACCCATCAATGGCAGTTAAACAATAAAGAATATTTATACATGCCAAATTCCAAAACACCAAACCTGTCAGATTTAGAATCAATTGATATTTATTGAACATGGACTATGTGTCAAGCACTGTTCTACACAAGTTTACAAACATTATCTTAACCATTATTATAAACTCATGTAGCAGATATAATCCCATTTTACTGATGAGGAAAGCAAAGTTTAAGGTCCGTGGGACTTAACAGAGATCAAAAGGTAGTAGGTGGTAAAGCCAAGGTTTGAGCCTGGCTTCTGATCCAAATCAAGTCCCTGCCTCAGCAGAGTGATCTAGGATGAGTAAGAATTTCAGCATGAAAAAGTAGTTAAGGTAGATTATGCTTTAGGCATAAATGTGTGATTTCTAGCATTATTGTGTGGGCTCAAATGTTATGAATTAAGACAATTATAAGCCCACAGTGCTGGGATTTTGCTGAGACTCTACAACTTGGCATCCTATAATTTAAAACTGAGTTGAAACAAAGGACATGTCCAAAACAAATAGTTATTTCACCTGATGAAAGGATGTCCCAAAATGATGAAAGATGGCTAAATGTAAATCTCTTCATATCTCAATGCATAGGTTTAGAAGGTAAAAACAAAGGAAACATCACAGATACAAAATAATGTAGAACTGTTGTCTTTTCATGCCAAGTGACTACCTAATTGGACAATCAATGACTGAGGGAATAATTTTTTGCACAGTCTTTTGTTCTTCTTCATCAAGCTCAAGATTCCCATACCTATTCCTTAACAATATTAATAAGTCTGGGCCTGTAGATTAGGTCTTAGAGCTGCTCTCAGGGTGTATTACCATGATTCTTGCGGGCATCTGGGTAACATGTCCTCGCTCTGGCTCTACCACATGGAATTCAGGATTATATCTGACCCAAGCTGTTTTATTAAATAGCTTGGAGAGGTTGAGAGTAGTGAATATAAAGTTTATTTAGATATATAAGTACTGTGTACTCTTCATGCAAATGTAGTGTGTGTCACATATATTCTGAGATGAATGAGGTGCACCAAGCCAGGGTACAGTTGTTACCAGCATGTACCCAAGCAAAGCCATCTCCTGTACTGCTGTAGCATCATGTTTGTAAGACTAGATCTGAAGGGGGCAGTTGAGCTTTGAAAGGTCTGATGTGAACCTCACTTGCTCAAACTTACCAACGATGTAGCTGCTGGCCTGAGAGGGATCCTCAAGTGTTAATAGGATTGAGAGCTGATCTCTCTGCTACATATCCTAGCTGTTCTGACTTCATGATACATATTCAAATGTGTGTAACCTTGTTTGATTTACCCAGCTGATGTCTTTGTCTGGCTGTTCAATCAATCTGACCCTATTATGCACGTTTGTCAAAATTGTGTATGTGCAGAGTCAAATATATACAATAATTCCAAGACCTTGATTGATGAATAAGGCTCCTTTCAAAGAAGATGGGTAGATTTATCATCAAACTGATGCCCAACAATGGTTTTCATCTTTGAACAAGTCATAAAGCTCACAGAAACCTTTATGGAAGGCTTTCTCTCACATCCATCTAAAATTATTCTTTTAGACATTTCTGCATATTCTTAAACTAAATTCTGCTAAGTAACTCACATAGAAAGGAAAATCTAGGGCAAAACAGGCATGAAGATTTATGAAATGTGAAATGTGCTGTTGCAGTAAAGCTTCTAGAAGGGAAGATCATTGTGTAGCAACAGCATCTAAGGTCCTTTTGTATGTAATATTTGGGTGTGCTGTATATGGGAGGAGATCTCGGCCCTTCAGAAGTAATGTGATACTAATTTGAAAACCTAGGTATAGATCTATGGGAATTCATAATCTTTGGAAAATATTTTTATCTGCAGTATACAATGTTAAATTAACTCCTATTCAGCAGAAAGCTACTTCTGCTAGGTTTACAGCTGACAGATCCCTTCCTCCATTTCCACATTCATTTAATCACTTACCCACATCTTTCACTAAGAAGCACTCCTTTACTCTCCATTTTATTAGCTTGCACCTGTTTTCCTTCTGTGGCTCCAGGCCAGTGGAAAAAAAACGAACAAGGTTATGTCTTTGAAAACTTGTGTCTTTAAAAAACTTAAGTCTTGGCCGGGCGCTGTGGCTCACGCCTGTAATCCTAGCTCTTGGGAGGCCGAGGCGGGCGGATTGCTCAAGGTCAGGAGTTCAAAACCAGCCTGAGCAAGAGCGAGACCCCGTCTCTACTATAAATAGAAAGAAATTAATTGGCCAACTGATATATATATATAAAAAAATTAGCCAGGCATGGTGGCGCATGCCTGTAGTCCCAGCTACCCGGGAGGCTGAGGCAGAAGGATCACTCGAGCCCAGGAGTTTGAGGTTGCTGTGAGCTAGGCTGACGCCACGGCACTCACTCTAGCCTGGGCAACAAAGTGAGACTCTGTCTCAAAAAAAAAAAAAAAAAAAAAAAAAAAAAAAACCACTTAAGTCTTTAAAACTTTTTAAAAGACTATTTCATTCTTATAATTAAAGTCATACGGGGACAATGTAGAATTTTATTGGATACATTACTTTGACATAATTTAGCTGCATGAAGGGTTTAGATATTTTTAAGATTAATAGAGATATTTGGTAAGCTTTTTCTTTCAACCATTTTCTGGTGTGTGTAGTCCACCAATACTTCTGTTTTGTGGTAGAAAGGACTGAGTCACAAGAGGGGTAAAATTCCTTGCACAAGGTCTCATGGTGAGACAACGGTATTCCATTACTTAAGCTACTGGTTTCTACTCCCCTACTCCTTCAGACATAATTAACTTACCAAACCCACTTTTACTATGAAATTGTCATTTACGTCAGTTGTATTTTTTAAAAGCTAGGCAGTTGGTTAAAGTGTTTTAAAGTAAACTCTTTATTGAGGTGTAACAACCATGGGAAAGTGCACAGATCTTAGTTGTACAATTTGATGAATTTTCACAAACTGGACACACCTGTAAACAGCACCCAACTAGAATGAATGTAACCAGGACATCAGATGGCCCCTTTATGCCTTGACCCCAAGAGGAGCCACTATCCTGACTTTTCTTTTCTTCTTTTTCTTTTTTTCCGAGACAGAGTCTTGGTCTGGCACCTGGCACCTGGGCTAGAGTGTTGTGGCATTAGCCTAGCTCACAGCAACCTCAAACTCCTGGACTCAAGCAATCCTCCTGCCTCAGCCTCCCGAGTAGCTGGGATTACAGGTGGGTGCCACCACATCTGGCTAATTTTTTCAATTTTTTTAGTAGAGACAAGGTCTCACTCTTGCTCAGGCTGGTCTTGAACTCCTGAGCTCAAGCAATCCTCCTACCTCGGCCTCCCAGAATGCTCGGATTACAGGTGTGAGCCACCACGCCTGGCCTATCCTGACTTTTATACTGTGGATTACTTTTGCATATTTTGAACTTTATATAAATGCAAACAGCATGTATGATTTCTTTCACTCAACATTACATGTATGAGATTCATTCATATTGATATATGTAACAAGAGTTTGTTCATTCTTTTTGTTTAATACATCATAATTTATTGGTGAACTTTTGGGCTGCCCATTTCAGGGCTATTATGAATAGGGCTTTTGTGAACATTCTTGCACATGTCTTTGGTGAATATTTGTGTACATTTCATTTCTTTTTTATTTACCAGTTATTTAATACTGAATGATAATGTGGAGACACTAAGGATGGAGTTTGGATGAATTGTTTGAATGGTAGATGGGAGACAGAGTGTAAACCAATGGAGTTTCCTCATGAAATGACGGCAAGAAGCTAATGGGGAAACTAGGTATAGCACAGTGGTGAATAGCTCCTGTGTACATTGCTGTTGGACATAGATCTAGGAATTGAATTGTCAGGCCAGGAGGCTTCACTTGGTATTGGCCATCTTTTCAATCTGATAGGTTCAGTGGTGCGCAGGTATTGGTTTATACTGGCTCTTGGGAGCCAATATTTAAATTTTAAGAAAGCATCTATAAAAATCAATTGACTATATGGAATTTATCATAAAGAGTATTGTATATTTTATTATTATTTATTAATTTATGCTACACACACACATCTTTTATCCCTCTAGACACCCATTGTGAAACATTTACCAGCACACCTCTAATTGTGCTATCATGTTGTGATTTGAATTTATTTTCTTTAGTCAAGAAAATTGAGCACATTTTCATAAGTTTATTGGTTGCTAGAATGTCTTTTTTTGTCAAGTCTCTATTAAATCTTTTGCCCATTTTTTCACTTTTTAAAAAATCTTATTGATTTGTGGAAATTCTTTACATACTCTTGATAAGAGTCCTTTATTGAATATACGTATTGCTAATATCTTCTCCCAGTCTGTGGTTTGCGTTTTCACTCTCTTAGTAGTGCTTTTTATATAGAGAAGTTCTTAATTTTCATTTAGTGCAATGTGGCAGTCTTTCCTTTACAGTTAGTGCTTTTCGTGTGCTGTTGAGAAACATTTGCCATCCCCTAGGTGCCGATGTTTGCTTCTAGAAACTTTGCTATTTTACCTTTCACATTTAGACCTGCAATCCACCTGGAGTTGATTTTTGTATATGGCATGAGGCAGAAGCTAAGATGCATTTCTTGTCCATATTGATATCCAATTGGCTCAGAACCATTTATTGGAAAAAACATTCTTTTACTATTTTACTTCAGAATTCATTTTGCCATAACTAAAGGACTATGTATGAATCTTATAGGACAGTTTTAAATAAATGAAGCAATGAAATTTAGCATTTTACAGATATTTTTCCACCTAAATCATCTTAATAATTCATCTAAAAGAGATTTATTTCAGATGGTTAGGGAATAACTGTTTCCCCTCATATCAACAATGTTTATTGGTTCCCATTATGAATGAGACCCTGTGTTAACCTCTAAAGGTACACAAAGAAAAAAAAAGAAAATCAACTCTACACACTCAATCCCTTCCTTTTATCTCTTTTTCAAGCACAGTAACTCTGAAAGTCATAAAATTATCATTGCTGTCCTTTTTTTCCTGATATTTATCACTAGATCTCGTGATGACTTTGCAAAGAATTTTCTTTCATAATATTAAAGCAATTTCTTTCATAGAATCAAAGCAGATTCTAATAACACTTACACTCAGATTACGTATTGGGCAAGTCAGTATTTACTTGTATAAGCTTTCCAGAAAGAGTAGATTGAGTGACCAACACCTTTTTTGAATAAACAACAGACTTTATATTTACAGGATAATACATCTTAAATTAAAATAAATAAAATCCATTCAGAAAGAACATATGAGCTATGAGGGAATTAATTTCTTAATTCTGTTATTGATCCTATTGTTTGGGAAAACAATTAAAAGCCCCACATCATAATTGCATACGTGGGCATTTTATAAAATGAAGTACTATAGATTTTCTACGCTTTCAGTTTGATTATAGAGAAGACCTAACCTTCCACTAGAGGGCATCTTTACCCCATTTAGTCTGTTGTAAAAATAAACAACAATCTTTTGCTTAATGTTATTTTACCTTCTAACTATATCTGACCCTAAAGAGAAAGTTGAGGGATGATCTCGATACTAACAGAGCTCTTAAGAAATACATACACACACACCCCATCTTTTTCATTAGCAGTTCCAGTAGTAACAACTATTACTATTATGAAATTCACTTTGGAACTAATCAACATTCTTCCTTATCCCCTCTTTTCCACCAAAACAAACAAATAACAAAATGCCTCTTTCAATTTGACAAGCATGAATATAATCAACACTAAAACATTTATTACTCTATAAAAATAGATTCTAAGCATTACAGCAATGGAAAAAAACCACAATGGAAAAGATGGATAGATTTGTCTCAACATAAAAATCAAATAGTTGAAATGTGAAGGAAAAATACAAACAAAATTAAAACATAAATAGCAAACTAGGAAAATCATTGTCACAAATATGAGAACACTTCATGCACATATATAAAACTCTAAGCTCCTCATGAAAGTAGGCATAAAATATAAACAGATAGTTTACAAATAAAAAAAACAAAAATAAATAAAGAGATAATTTAGTGAAAAGAGGTAACAAATGAATAAATCTTATTAATAATATAGGAAACAAAAATTATGATACACTGTTTTACCTATAAAGTTAGGAAGAAGATAATAAAAGTGAGCATGGAGAAAGAAGTACACTCTTACAGACTGCAGGTAGGAGAAAAAATAGTGTATCTCCAGAAAGCAGTTTGGTGACATATTAAGAATCTTCAGGCTAGTGTGGTGGCTCATGCCTGTAATTCCAACAAGGGAGGGCATGGTAGGAGGATCCCTTAACACCAGGACCAGCTGTTGAAGACCAGTATGCTTTTGGCTCTGTCTTAAAAGTTTAAAAATAACCTGCTGCTTGCTTACATAGCTTCTGGGCACAAGATTAGAAAACAACTGGAGGAAAAACAAATCCAGAGTCCAGAATAGGACAACCACAGACTGCTGACGACAGGATCCATTAGATGATTTATTGTTTGGGGATAACCATCAAGCACGCTATGATGACTTGCACAGAGAGCTTGCTTTCCGGCACCAACCCCCATTATCCTTTCTGTTTACAAATTGCTCAGAAAGCAGAGAAAGATGAGGTGGTCTTTGAGACAATATTCCTCTATCTTTTCAGGCTGCTGGCACTTGAATAAATCACCTTTCCTTCACCAACACTTGCTTCTCGTGTTTGGTTCTCTGGTGGCAGGCAGCTGAGCCTGCATTTGGCAAAAAGACTGCTTATTAGTAACAAGAGAAAAAACTACTAACTATAATGTGAACAACTCAGACAAACCTTGACCAGGAGATGAAAACTAACATCACAAATGAGGAGCAGATGGCACACAGACTGTGTGTTTTGAGGTGTGATCCTCTGAGGATACAACATCATTAATGTACTATTTTGGCCAGGATGCTTAATCTGAAACTAATCATGAGGAAACATCAGAAAAAACCCCAAATAAGGAATATTCTAATTTTTTTAAAAAGGTCTGTTTTTTTAAAAAATGGCCATATCATAAAAGATAACGAAAAGGCAAGGAAATGTTCCATATTAAAGGAGACTAAAGAGACATGACTACTAAATATAATACCTGATCCTAGACTGGGTCTAGTGCTGGAAAGGAAAAACATGCTATAAAATACATTATTAGATCAAGTGACAAAATTGGAATATGGATGATAGATTAGATAAAAGAATTATACCAATGTTAAGTCTACTAAAGTTGATGACTGCAGTGTGGTTTGTAAGAGATACACCCCTATTCTTAGTATTAATAAATATAGACTAAAGTATTAGAGGTAAATATAGTAGGAAAAAGTGGTTCAGAAAAATATGTATCCATTTTCTGTCTGTATGCATAAACATATACATATTCTTTCATAGATACATAGATAGGTACATATATGAAGAGACAAATGGACTAACACCCATCAGTACAAAGATTACTTTAAACTGAAAACATCTGAGTAACAATAGATGCATAAAGAAATCTTGTCTGAGGCTGGGCGTGGTGGTTCATGCCTGTAATCCTAGCACTCTGGAAGGCCGAGGTGGGAGGATTGCTTGAGCTCAGGAGTTCAAGACTAGCCTGAGCAAGAGCGATACCCTATCTCTACTACAAATAGAAAGAAATTAGCCAAACAACTAAAAATAGAAAAAAATTAGCCAGGCATGGTGGCACATGCCTGTAGTCCCAGCTACCTGGGAGGCTGAGGCAGGGGGATCACGTGAGCCCAGGAGTTTGAGGTTGCTGTGAGCTAGGCTGACGTCACAGCACTCTAGCACAGGCAAGAGAGTGAGACTCTGTCTCAAAAAAGAAAAAAGAAATCTTGTCTGAACATCTCTTAACTCATTAAAGCATAGTCTCCCATAAATACAACTTCCATTTAACTTCCTCCATGGGTTTCCTATTTGGGAGAAGAATGACTCTTGGAAAGGTGCAAATTCAGCTGCCATAAATCCTCTAGGGGAGTTTCCAACCAGGAAGGAGACTGTCCATTAGCATTGGGATGAAAAAAATCACTAGAACTGTTAGGTAGATAGTGAGGGATTCCTGGTCTCCTAAGTACTAAAGTGGGTGCTCTTGTCCCCATCTTGGTCCTGCCCCACCCTGATTCTCCATACCTGGGGGAGGAGGGAATACCCTTTGAATCTGACAATCAGAACTTGGCACACTACCTGCAAAAGAATGCAGAGAACTCTCTAACCCACATGCCAAGCAGCATGGGTACCATAAAGTCCAGAAAGTGACCTAGAACCCACATACGTAGTTAAGGCTCAGGTCATGTGACTCCCAACTGTCCAAAGTGGTTCCATGGTGGCCTGAACCACAAGGGAGGTCCCTATATGGGCACTATAAAATAAGACACAGACCATAGACAAGCTCTCTTTTGCACCATTCCTTCTGCTCTCCCTCTGCTGCAACAATGGGCCTGGTCGTCATCTGTGGCGTTTGTACCATGATCTGTAAACCTGTATCTTGCTCTTGCCCTATAATCCTATCTTTCTTTCCTCAATAAACCTCATTTTTGTGCTTGCCTAACTTTGGTGTGTCTGGTCATTCTTCGGCCATGGGCACGCCAAGGACTGACATTTAAGACTAAAACCTAACAGAACTTTCCAAACTTTTGGCTGAAGCCCCTTTTCCCCTATTAAGCTGATCTATAAACCTTTACTCCTAGCTGTTCACCAAGCTGCTCCATACTGTGTACTTCCTTGCATGTGAATAAACCTTGTCTTTTCTCCTGTTAATTACTTGCCAATTGATTTGCAGGCCTCCCAAACCACTCAAGGTTAAGATGTGAGTATGTTGGGGCTGGAGAGATGACTACATTTCTCCTTGTCTTCTCTGACTCCAAACTTCTGCTTTTGATAAATTAATTCCATGGAAGGATGTCCTGCTGTGGATGCTGTCCCTCTTCTCTATGTCCCAGGCATAGGTCACATCATCTTTTTCTTTACTTCCTTCTAAAGCATAAAATAAATAATGTCTACCTGTTGGGGAAGTAGAATTCCTGCCAACAAAGAGAGACTTCTCCACATTAATGCAGAAAGAAAGAAACAGATTAATTACTGAGTAAACACAATAGAGTACACGCATATATAGGTAGCCTGTGAGTAACTGTGAAGTCAGGATGAAATGTCACATAATTCAGTAAAACAGAAGAAAGAATAAGAAAACTTCTCTTGTCTCCTCAGGAGACAAATAGTTATATCTCAAGGTAGGCTTCCAGCTTAAGTCCAGAGGTGTGGGCTGACATTTCAAGGGGCTGGGAGGCCGACTTCAGAAACATCTCTGTAGAGTGAAACAAGAGATGCGGCTTATCTAGCCCCTGGAGAGATTAATATATGTTCCAAACAGCTAAAGCAAAGACTCAGGCCCATTCTATTTCCAAGGAGACCCTTTCTGAAGGAAAGGGGGAGGTGGCAGGCCTCTTACTCTTTACAAGTACCATGTGCAGCATCTTTTTTTTTTTTTTTTTTTTTTGAGACAGAATCTCACTCTGTCACCCTGGGTAGAGTGCAGTGGCATCATCATGATCACTGCATCCTCACAGTCCTGGGCTCAAGCGATCCTCCTGCCTCAGCCTCCCGAGTAGCTGGGACTACAGGCACATGCCACGGCACCTGACTACTTTTTCTATTTTTATTTTTTTAGTAGAGATGGGGGTCTCACTCTTGCTCAGGCTGGTCTTGAACTCCTGAGCTCAAGCGATCCTCCCACCTCAGCCTCCCAGAGTGCTAGGATTACAGGCGTGCAGTGTCTTTTCTTACTTTTGGGATGATGTGTATGAAGGATGGGACTATATGATGGCAACACCTGGCAAACAACCGAAAGTTAAACTTTAAATATCCTTGTTGCTAAAGTCCTTTGCCCAATCCAACAACTGAAAATTCCCATAGGGCATCTCTATCCCAGCAAGCTATGACTTCCTGCCATGGTTTCTTGCTCTCCCTCTGACTCCACACTCCCTGCTTTTCCCCTTAGACAGCTTTTTCCCCCTAGACTCCACCACAAAACTTAATTTCTCTTGTATTATGATGCAGAGCAATTTAGTTTTCCATCTGCTACAAGGCTCTGGAGCCTCAGAGACATTTCTACTCCCCAGAAGCTTTAGTGCTGGTCTTCTGTATCTGTGGGCTTTGACTCCAGATCCCCCCTTTATGTGCAGGGGAAAATGGACAAAGGCTTTAAAATTTCAGACTTTTCCCTTTTCTTTCCCCACTAGGCTTTGAGGGCAAGAAAGACAGAAGTAGAGACATGTTGCTGACCTGAATTAGGTCACCTTTCCCCTCCACATCCCCCTCATAAAACAGAAATGGCTATACCCAGTTTGGGGTTTAACTTATGATTTTTCTCTGATTTTTCATATTTCTTTTTCCTAAGATATCTATTTTTATTCATATCTTATCTAAAAATTGAGATGCATCTTACATTTGCCATGAAGTGATGAGATACCACCATCTGCACTCCCCCAAAAAGTTAAAGTTTCCTTATCTTCCTCAGATCCAGATCCATCTAGGAGAATGATTGTTCTTTTCTTCCCCCGGCCCAAGAGCAGAAATATGACCACACCTGAACAAACTCTTTAAATTACTCAGAGAACTATGTACCAGTTAATCTGTGTTCCCCATCCATTCATCCTCTCTAGAAATTATTGCCCCTCAACAGAATTCCTCTTTCCCCCCTTCCCATAATCCATTTTACCTGAAAGACATATAAGCTTCTGGCTGGGGCGCGGTGGCTCACGCATGTAATCCTAGCACTCTGGGAAGCCGAGGTGGGTGGATTACTCGAGGTCAGGAGTTAGAAACCAGCCTGAGCAAGAGCAAGACCCCATCTCTACTATAAATAGAAAGAAATTAATTGGCCAACTAATATATATAGGAAAAATTAGCCGAGCATGGTGGCACATTCCTGTAATCCCAGCTACTTGGGAGGCTGAGGCAGCAGGATTGCTTGAGCCCAGGAGTTTGAGGTTGCTGTGAACTAGGCTGATGCCACGGCACTCACTCTAGCCTGGGCAACAAAGCGAGACTCTGTCTCAAAAAAAAAAAAAAGACATACAAGCTTCTGAACCCTGTTGGGAAGTTGAATCTTTATCCTGAGGATGTGGCTACAAAATACTTGTATATTTTAACTCTGTGAGGTTATTTATTATAGTTTGGGTTTTTTTAGAGTTGTCTTTGCTCCCTCTGAGTTCCTATTTTTTATTTATTCATTTTGCTCTCTTGTGTTGTAGCATATCATAAGATGTAGACATAAAAATAGAAGTGTGTTAAGACCCCAGGGTCTTTTCCACTTGTGGAGACAGACCCATCCCTCCTCCAGGACACACTTTTGCTTTGTATCCTTCACTTTGCAATAAAAGCTGCTTGTGTTGAGAGTGCTTTGTGTCTTCACCATTCTGTTGCACCAGCCCTGCTTGCAATTCTTCCAAGCAAGTAGTCAAAGGAATGATTCCTAAGGAATATGTTGATCTTTGTCTGTCTTTTCATGTTAAAAGCCCTAAAATCCTGTAAGTTTTGCCTGTGGACAGTACTTGCCAAATGGTGGATGATCTAGTAATCTGTCAGCCATTTAAGTCAGTATATGGAGGTTTTTCTCTAAAACTTTTTTTTTTTTTTTGAGACAAAGTCTCACTCTGCTGCCCTGGCTAGAATGTCATGGCATCACCCTAGCTCACAGCAACCTCAAACTCATGGGCTCAAGCAATCCTTCTGTCTCAGCCTCCCAAGTAGCTGGGACTACAGGCATGTACCACCATGCCTGGCTAATTTTTTCTATATATTTTTAGTTAGCCAATTAATTTCTTTCTATTTTTAGTAGAGACAGGGTCTCGCTTTTGCTCAGGCTGGTTTCAACCTCCTGACCTTGAACGATCCATCTGCCTTGGCCTCCCACAGTGCTAGGATTACAGGCGTGAGCCACCGCATCTGGCCTCTAAAACCTTTTAGTATTGTTTTACTTTTTATTTTTTGCCTAGAGAGCACATGCTGGACCACAAGTGTTCTGGAGAAGATAGAGAAGGGAATTGGGAATTTGGAGGTTCCAAAGTCCAATATCTAGACTTTCACTAATCCCTGTTTACAACCCCTTACTTCACCTCCATCTTCTATTACATACTATGTGCCTAAGACCTACCTACCTCTCTGGTTGAGTTTTTCCAGAAATAAGCCTATGATTGCCTGCCTGGGGACAGTGAGTCACTGGATGCACAGGAGGGGAACCAGGGGTCTAACCTCTGTGTATACTGACTTCAGTAGATCCCTCTGCTTTCAGTACCACGCCTTAACCCCTGGTATTAGTAAGACACTTGAGTCTTTGGGAGATTCTGTAGGGAAAACAGGTTCATTTCTTGAATCTCATCTAGGCTTCAGTTTTCTTTGACTGATATAATATGGTAGAAATGATACTGAGTGGCTTCTGGGCCTCCACCTCAAGAGATGTTGCAGCTTCTGCTCTCATTATCTTTGAACCCTGCCCTGAGATTGCCATGTAAGAGGCCCAGCATGACCTGTTAGGGACAGGTGCAGGTTGGCAGTGCTAACCACAGGACAACAGGAGGGGGGTGAATATGAGGAGACCAATCAATGAGCATCTAGAACCAGATGCACAACGACAGGAACTTGAGGTTAGGGACCTTTCCTGTCCAGGAGCATGCACAGAAACTAGGAGCTCATGACCAAGGCTAACCTTTCCTCCATTAACATACATTGGCATAGTAAAAATCACACCCACCAGGGCCATGACAGTTTAAAAATATCATGGCAACCCCTGGAAGTTACCCTATACAGATAAAATTGGGGAAGGCCCTTAGTTGAAGAACTCTCCACCCTTTTCTCTGAATAATGATGAATATTCCACCCACCATTTAGCATATCATAAGACGGAGACATAAGAATAGAAGTGTGTTAAGACCCCAGGGTCTTTTCCACTTGTGGAGACAGACCCATCCCTCCTCCAGGACACACTTTTGCTTTGTATCCTTCACTTTGCAATAAAAGCTGCTTGTGTTGGGAGTGCTTTGTGTTGCACCAGGCCTGCTTGCAATTCTTCCAAGGAAGGAGTCAAAGAATGAGGACAACTCTACCCAACAACACCTGACATGACCCACTGGAAAATGAGAGTCTACATGGAGGAGAACAAAGGCTCCAGTCAACTGCCAGACATATGGATGAGGCCACTGAGAACAAGACATCCCTCAGCCAACCTCAGCCTCCTTTCAAGAAGTGCTAGCTACTCCTTGAAAAACCCTGGTGACCATGCCCAAGCACAGATTTGTCTGCCAGCACCGTTTCCCCTTCTGGGCTGAGTCACCAAACCAGTCTGAAGAGGATGGTGAAAAGTGCGGACCCTGTTTCAGTCTAAAGTAGACTGGATCCGACTTTTCACCCGTCTGGCACATGAGCGCTTCTCTTTCCTGGGGATAACCAGCCAGAGGGAAGGACTGACACACGGGACCTGCACTTTCCATCTCTCCCAAAGGCCAGCTCCAAAAAATTATTCGTGAAAGAATGGTGAAAGGGGCTACCGTTCTGAAGTAATGGTGACCGGTGGGGAGATAATTCTTTGAAGAGTGGTTATTTTAAAGGCTCTGGGACCAACTTCTGTGAAACAGCCCCTTAGCTAGGCATTGACATAGAAATCTCTGGGAGAATCACCTTAGGCTGTGAGCTCGTGAAACCACTTGCTGGGGAAATGCCTGGTGTCTTTGAAGACAGTGTAACAATGCTAAAATAACGCTTAAAGTAATGATTTTTTCAACACTCATGCCAACTCATCACAAATTATGCCAGAGGCCTGCCAAACCCACATGGAGTAGAGACAAAACATCACAGCTAAGTCCTACCCAAATCACTAGCCTACAGAATCATAAAAATTTTTTTTAAATCCAATTGATCCTTGAACAACATGAATTTGAATTGTGCGGGTCCACCCATACTTGAATTGTCTTCTGCATTTGCCACCACTGAGACAGCAAAGCCAACCCCTCCTCTTCCTCTTCCTCTTCAGTCTAGTCAATATGAAGATGATGTGGATGAAGACCTTTTATGATGCTCCACTTCCACCTAATAAATAGTAAATATATTTTCTCTTCCTTATGATTTTCTTAATAACATTTTATTTTCTCTAGCTTTATTGTAAGAATATAATATGTGATGAATATAACATATTATACAAAATATTTGTTAATCAACTGTTTATGCTATTGGTTAGGATTTCAGTTGATAGTAGGCTATTAGTAGTTATGTTTTGGGGGAGTCAAAAATTGTATGTAGAATTTTGACTGTGTGGGGATTGGTGCCCCTAGCCTCCACATTGTCAAAGGGTCAACTGTAGTTGTTATTTTAAAACACTAAGCAATTTGTTCTATGGGAAAAGTCAACAGCAATAAAGTACAATGATGTCTACAGCTTACTTTCAAATGTTTCATAAAAACATATATATTTTTTTCTTGAGTGAGTTAAAGGAAATGTTTCAAAATATTAACATTTAGTAAATCTAGGAAAGATATAGGGGTATTTACCATGCTATTCTTTCAATTTTCCTATACATTTGAAATTATTAAAATTAAAAGTCAGAAAAAGTAAAATTTAAAATACAGAAGAAAATATTGGCAAAATGTTGATAATTATTGAAGGCAAGTAATTGGTAAATGGGGACTCAATATTGATTTTTGTCTATGACATTTTTACAATAAAAGGGTTTTAAAATATACATCAGGGATGACAAAAAAGTTGCAAGTTAAAAATTTGGTTCCTAGTCCAATTCAACAGACACACATTTGTTACCCCAACCAGACTCTATCAAATTGCCTAATGTTGCAGATTCTTTAGGTAACCTACCTGCTTTCCAACTCTCTGCTTCCTTTCTGGAAAAGCCTGTTTTCCACTAAAGAGATTGAAAATGGCAAATTATCACTTTCCTAGCTCAGCTGTACTTAGAACATGGGCATATGACTCAGTTCTGGCCCCATTCCTCAGAAATTGTTGATTTTTGTTGTTACTTTGTCTCCCCTGCAGTGGGTGGGCACCTGAAATCATTAGTCAGTTCCTTTAGCCTTACCTGGGCTGCTTAGAGCCTTCCCCAACTATGTGTAGTTTAAGGTTTATCCAGAGATTTGGGCAGAGTTTATTGTAGAATTTGGGTCTCTCCCTCTCTTGCTCTCTCCTTTCTGGAATTTCCCTATTTACTTCCAAGCTGTTTTACTCCCTCTGAACTTTGTTCTCTGGTTCTTCAAACTAGTAAAATTGTGGGTTTCTGTGCATAGGGTTTTTGACTACCCTTCCTAGGTTTTGTCTTCAAGGCAAAAGGCTTTAAAAATGGGAAACTTCTTTAGTGAAATTTTCTTCTTCCAATTGTAGACCCAGATTCTGCTGCTTTTAGTCTCCAATGCCTTTAGGTAGTTTGTTCTCTTTTACCCAGAATTTATAGTTGTCATATGCAAAAGGATTGGATTAATAGAAGTTACTTCACAATTCTCTTTCACAAAACAAAGGAATATGACAATGGATTCATTGATTTCAGGTATTCAGCCTTACTGAATACATAATATGAAAAGGATCAAGGTCTGTATAGAAATTGCTTAATCTTGCTTTTTACAAAATATCCCAATTCCTTTCTTTGAAGAATTGCTAATGTTAAATATGTTCATTTTTATTCATAGGTTAATAAAAAGTGTCTACTGTCTTAATATACCTAAAATAGATAAAGCATTAATTTTTCTTATACTGTATATAAGAGGAAATATTGTTAATGATCAGTTTTCTTCCACTTAAATTGACTTGACTAATTTATTGTCTTGCCCAACATTTTATTACCAATAGTAGTCTGGGAAAGTGTGGCCACATAATAAGTTTTTAAAATAAATCTTATACAATGAGTAATGTATACAATTAATGAAACCATTCTCTTTGCTATTTTAATTGTGAAAGTGTTTTTCCAAGTCAAAACTTAGGATGCAATAAATGTTATCCAATAGACCATATCAGAAAAACACGGTATTCTATTTTACTCTTTTCAATGGTCAGAAATTAATAGAGTCCAAAATAGTTGTCAGAAGAATAATACGTATGGTATAAAACAGCAGAAAGTGAACTGAGTCGCAAAAGGCTAAAAATGTCATCTTCTCTCATTTTCCAACAATTCAAAAGGTATCTTCTGCTATGTAATTCTGCATTTACAATATTCCTGAGGTTGTAGTTAAAAGATAGACTCAAGTGAGAGGAGTAAAGGTTAAAAGTAGAGCACATTTATTTTGGACCCTCCAATTGCTGACCTGGCTGAGGTGATGGGATAGTTCCCCAGCTTTGCCAGCCTTTATGATGATGGAATGTTAGCTTACTGACAGATGACCCCCTCTATGTGGGCTTCCATTTATTGTTTTTGCAGCTAGTTAAACAGCAAGCCATAATGTAGGCCATTGTGTGTCCACAGGAAAGTGATTCTAGACATAGAGGGATGTCTTTCTTGCAAATTTTAACTAGTTTTATCTGCGTGAATGAGAACCCGTGATGAGAAGACTTCAAACACTACATTTATCTGATGATGAATGCATTGTCAGTGCTGGCCTATTTATAGAAATCATGCATGGGTTATCTGGCATCTGGAATGTACAAAACATGAGCTTCTGAAACTTTCTTCCAGTAGATAACAGCTTTGTTCACAAAATAACAACTTCAGGTCATACACTCAGCTTATCTCTCACCTCTTTAAACCTAGGTAGGATATGGCTCTAGTCCATACATGTTTTTTATTTGATCTACAAGCATTTTCTTTTTTTTTCTTTTTTTTTTTTTTTTACAAAATACCCTCAGATTCTAATTTTTTTTTCTTTTTCTTTTCTTTTTTTTTTTTTACAAAATACTCTACAAGCATTTTAAAAAACTAAAACAATATTTTAAAATACGGAGAGCTTTTTCCCAAATTTTAAAAAGCCAAAACAAAAGCCCAAATTTTCATCTTCTCTTGCAAATTAAGAGACTCAAAGCCCAGGACTCAAATTCCTGCATGAGAACACTGGATTGAGCCTAATATCTGCAGTTCCTAAAGGCCTTGTGCTTCCCCTGAACCCAGATCACTTCATTTTCCAACCTGCTCAGCCCAAAGGGCATTGAGTTTGAGAGCTACGTCTTATATGATTAAAATACCAATTTGGGAACTTTTTTCACTAATACTGAAAATGTAAAGATAAGGTTGTTATTGATATGACCCAATAGTCTTCGAAAATCAGGCTCAAATATAGGAGATTGTAGGAGTAACTTCTCTTTAATCAAACTCTTACAAAGAATATGTAGCATATAAGAATGTTCAGCATGTAAACTGAAAACTAATTTATCTATATTCATCTGTATACACATGCCTTTAGAGAGCAGTCATATACTTTTTCAACAAAACTTATGTATTTATTTTTATTATAACATCTAGGAATTGACTGTTTTGCCAATCACACATTTCCAACATGAGGTGAAAATGATAATCTCTGTAATCCTCAACTTAAGTGTGATGAGAGGCTTTTTTGTGCCCTTCCTTTTGCTCTCTGTTTGCTGTGACAATGAGTCTCATCATCATCTGTGGAGTACGTATCATGCTCTGTAAACCTATATCTTGCTCTTGCCCTATAATCCTATCTTCCTCTCCCCAATAAACCTCATTTTTGTGCTTGTTTTAAAAAAAATGATGAGAAAATTTGGAGAAACTAAAAACAAGAACTAAAAATTATCAAAATGCCAAAATGAACCAAACAACAGGATAGGTATAATCCATATAAAAGAAATAACTTTATGATCAAAGTTCTGATAGACCAAACAGTAATTACATTTATTTATTTCTTGCTCTTAATCATCCAAACAATCCTATGATGTAGATTGTATTTTAGTTATCTATTGTTACATTAAAAATTACCCCCAAATTTAGCAGCTTAAAACTATAAATACTCATTGTCTGATTAACCCCAAGTAAGACTTGGGGAAACCTATATGATTACATAACTTTAATGGTGATATGTACATTCCCTACCATTTATCCAAATGATGCCTTGTGCAAAAATCCAACTCAGTATATACATATTCAAGAAAAAATGTAATACATATATATATATCAGTTTTGAACAGCAATATGATATTAAAAATAAAAATGTTTTCCATGTGAACTACTTCCGCCATGCACCACCACCTGTTTTCATAGGGGAATGTGGATCTTTGGCGAGATGAGAGCTTCATTGTTCAGTTACTTGCCTTCTTTCTCTTGCTTTACTTTTTTCTCTGTTTCGTTCATTCACTCTATAAACAAAACTAATTTTAAAATATTGCTTGAATTTTATGGGCCCAATTTTGCTCTTGGGATATTCTACATGAATTAGAAAATAAAATGTATCCTATTTTTATAGTAACAATTTGGAGGAAATTAAAACCACAGTATAACAAAAAAAATGGATAAATTGCTATTATAGGCTCTTCCATGATGCAAATTAAATAGTTGACTGTGGTATACATAGAACATCTGCTAATCCAAATTAAAATGAATGAGGAACTAAATTAGAATTGCTTTTTCCATCTAATCATATAGAAGACTAAACATATTATGTGCCACATATTGTCAGTGTTTTTAAGGCATTGCCTATTAGTGAGCTTAGTTCGGTAAATTAAAGCAATAACTAAATCGTATCCTAGGGACCTGACGGAGTTAGTGACTGGCTTCTCAGTACTTAATTAACAGCTGGGTAGAGCCACCAGACAACTTTAGTTCAGTAATAACAACAAAAGGTATAGATTTGCTTTAAATCCCAAGCCAAAATTGGCCATAGTCCCTTTCCTTGAGTTGCACCATTTTATGCTTGCTTGCTTTAATTACCTTGTTATCAAATTTATGATCTCAATATGCACAATATCAAGGTAATTTCAAACTCATTTTTGAATGCTGGATTCTAGACTCTGGATTATTCCCTGTAAAACAGTGGAAAACAGAAAATAATTTTTAAAACATATCATCATCAAAAATTTGAAAGCCTGGCAGAAAGAGACAAAATATAATGCCCTTGTCTTGTTACTTTTAAGGAATACAGCCCACTGTCAGCCTCCCTCTGCCTTCCTGTGGTTCTTCCCACTCACTCACATAATTATCACTGGGGACAATATTTGCTTACTCTTGGTGACCTGGCTTTCTTCTCTTTTTTTCACCATGAAAGAAAAGAAACAATATCACACTCCCTTCAGTAGCACATATATTAAAACTAAATCTGTAGCTTGATAGAATTCATTCTATATGTGAAAAAAGAGGCTAGGCATGGTGGCTCATGCCTGTAATCTCAGCACTTTGGGAGGCCAAGGTAGGTGGATCGCTTGAGGCCAGGAGTTCACGACTAGCCTGGGCAACATAGATCTTGTCTCTACAAAAAACTTAAAAAAAAAAAATAGTAGGAGACTGAGGCAGGAAGGTGGCTTGAACCCAGGAGTTTGAGGCTGTAGTGAACTATGATGGGTAAATTCACATCTAATGGGTACAATGCACACTAACCAAATGAAGGGCACACTTCCAACGTTGACTCAAACTGTACAAAAGCAAATTATGTAACCAATATGTGTGTACCCCAGTAAAATTCTGAAAATAAAAAAAAAAATGTTTACCTCTTGGTTAGGGCTCGATGGGGGTTGGAAGTACATAATTTATAGCTGCCTAGAACCGAAACACTGAAATAAACAAGAAAGGGGTTTATTTTTGCTCACATGACATGCTCAGTGGTAAGCTGTGCAGGTAGGGGCACCTCAAGACTCTAGGCTTTCTAGCTTTCGTCCTATCACTTTTCAGAGTGTGTTTTCCATACTCACAGTTACAAGATTGTTGTTCCACCTCTAGGTGTTCCCTCCAAATTCCAGTCAGGAAGAAGACAGGGAAATACAAAGATGTGAGCCAGATGAGTTTAACTCTTTTTCTCAGTGAAAAAGTAGCTTTCCCAGAAGCCCCGCCCAATAGACTTAAACTTAAATCTCACTGACCAAGACCTATGTCAGCCAGCCACAGGTGGGTGCAAGGAAGCCTGCGAAACATAGCTTTGCAGTTGGTACATTGATGCCCCCAAATAAACAGCATTTTTTTTTACATTAGGGAGAAAAGATATTGTTCTATACATACTTCTGTATTATTTCCATTTTTAAATTGATGCATAATATTTTATATATTTGTGGGGTACATATGATATTTTGTTGTGCATAGAATGTTTTGTTTCCATTTTTATAAGAATGTACTTATGCAGTGTATGTCTGTGTATATATTTTTTAGATTTAGAAAGAACTCATGTATAGTACAATGGGTGAAGGAGAATTTAGCCTGATTGATTTAAAATATCTAAATATGTGAAAATATTTCCAATATAATTGAGTGTAATTATATATACTTTGAATTTTTAAAAGGTTAATTGCTAAAATGATCTTAACTGTTATAATAAATTTCCTATGAGACATAATTCACTGTCTTCAAGATGCAATGTTTAGAAAGAGCTAAGTGTTAGAACCCAGACAAACTTTTATGTGGAAAATAACTGGGTTAATTATTACTATGGCATTCACTCACCTGCAGAGAGATGAAAAACTAGGTGGAGAGAAACTTGCACCACTGTGAATGAAAAAAAAAAACAAAACCCAGTTTTGAAACAAGATTAGAGATAAAAAGAAAAAAAGAGAGAAAGAACAAAACCCCAGATTTGTATTTTATACTCCAATTACTTTTAAGAAAATTTGCCATCTAAACTAGTAATATTAGAGCAAAGCTTAAAAACAGCAGAAACATACCCTGAATCACTCCACAACTAGTTTTAATTTTTAAAGGTTCCTATCCTTCTGGCCTTTATAACCTTTTGCACATGCTTTACCTATTTGCAATCTCAAATGATTTTCTACTTTGTAAACTGGAAACCAAATATTATAGAGGGTGATTAATGCAAACATTTTTCTTATTTGCATAAACAAATGAATGAGATACAAAGCAGTGAGATTTGAGAGAATAAATATCACAATGTGTTTTCTCAGTGTGTGTGTGTTTTTTTAATATTGTGTTTGAGAGTAAGCAATAGAGTTTTGGAGGGATTTTGGATTTTACGAAATTATTGGGGTTTTTGGATGAAATGCTTCCTATTCATTAAGGGGAAGTTTTAAAAGGCCAAGTTCCCCAAATAGGCTGTGGGCTCTGGTTAGAAGGAAATAGCTACCTGGGGAGAAGCAGCAGCAGCAGTTTAAGGTGGCCTGAGGAAAGGCCAGAGCCAAGAGCTGGCAGGATGAGGAGGAGTTGAGGGCATGAGGATGAGTCAGAGCCTCAGCAAAGTGAGAGTTCAGAAGACCTGCAGACAGAGCAAGTTCTGCATCTCAACTACTGACTTCTGGAGAAAAGTAGTTTCCCCAAAAGTATGCCAGAAAGTAAGGAAGGAGCCAGCACTATGACTGGACAGAGATAAAGTCCTACTAATTGGGAGAAAATTTTTAAAGTTCTAGAATTTTTTTTAAAAGCCACTAAATTAAATAACATTTGCATAGTCTCCAGCAATGTACCTTGAATATAGTAGGTCCTGAAAAAAATGTTAGTCCCTTCTGTCCCACTAGCTTTACAGACCCTTTAGTATCTGTATCAGTGCTTTCCAATTAGTTATGTGCTCACTAAAAACCAACTCCATAGGAACGGGGTGAATGAGCATGGCCTGACCGTCCTAGTATTGTGAAAACTGCAAGGGGGTTTTAGCCTAGGTCTAGCTGCTCATCGCACAAGGATCCAATTATTGAGACAAGGAGGATTGTCAAGGAAGAAAGGAATTCGTCAATTCAACGGACATAGGAGAAAGGGAAAAGCTGTCTCAAATCTCTCCACTAATGAGATAATGGGCTTTTTAATGTGGGACCACGTGCTTTGGGGCAGGTCAAGGGGTATGGTGAGTTCTGGTGTCAGGAAGTCTGCTCTGAGGACTTCAGGATCTCAACTCCTTTGTCTTGCAGAAAATCTATCATTTCCGGGAAACAATTCAAAAAGTCAAGTAGCTGGTTAAGGGAGAGGGTTATATAGGGGTCGTTGAAATTTGTTCAGTGGGGTCCAGTTACGATAGGAGATCACATTTGCACCAGATACCTTTCAGATTTATAGGCCTGGCTTTCTCTATATCATAATCCCCTTCCAGCATCCTGTGAGTCCCATTTCTTTATCTTTGTCATCCTCTAGAGAGCTGGGACCCTATTGTCTTATGGAATTCTCCAAGTGGTGGCCCTTTGAACCTCTTTTCTTACCAGCATTTTAACATGGGATTTCACATCTTTCCCTCCTGCATTGGTGCCTGCACAGTACTTCTTTTCCACACACCAACTCCATCATTAAGTGTGCTGTTCCTCACCCTGCTCTAAGACACCAGCCATGGATCCCCCTCATCACACATGGCTTGGATCAACCAGGGAAATTCATCCTAACCACTGGCCCGTGGGCAGGTGGCCATCCAGGGCTGACAGAAAGCATTTTTAAAAAACTAAAACCAGCTAACTTAATACTTTTCCATCTTCATATTCTTCCTCCTTCCTCCATTTAAAAGTTAACTATTTAAAAACCATGCCAGCTGGGCGTGGTGGCTCATGCCTGTAATCCTAGCACTCTGGGAGGCCGAGGTGGGTGGATCACTCAAGGTCGGGAGTTTGAAACCAGCCTGAGCAAGAGCGAGACCCCATCTCTACTAAAAACAGAAAGAAATTAATTGGCAACTAAAAAATATATATAGAAAAAATTAGCCGGGCCTGATGGTGCATGCCTGTAGTCCCAGTTACTCAGGAGGCTGAGGCAGGAGGATTGCTTGAGCCCAGGAGTTTGAGGTTGCTGTGAGCTAGGCTGATGTCACAGCACTATAGCCCGGGCAACAGAGTGAGACTCTGTCTCAAAACAACAACAATAACAACAACAACAACAAAAAACATGCCATATTTTATTAGAAATATGTAATATTTTGCCAACATTACAAACTCCAATTATTATTCATACATTCCAAAGCAAAGCTGCACCATCTTTGATAAATGTAATGGTTATTTGTGTCTGCTCTTCTCCATGGCTTTTCTCCTAACTTAGATTGTTAATACCCTGCATGTAGAGTCACTGATTTGCTCAGCTCCTGAAGGAGGCCCCTACACCACATCCAATTCATCTAACTCCATGTCCTAAGATATCTTTGTGAAGCACAGATTTGATCATGTGACTCATCTGATCAAAAGCCTTTGAAGATTTTCCATTGTAGAAGAAGCTGTCTCCCAAGTCATGCCACCTCTAACATGTATCCTCCTCAAACACCATGAAACCTTGGACTTCATTCCACATTCCTATCTCCAGGCCACTGTTCAAAGTATCCCTGATATTCTACATGTCCTCCAACCACAGAAATTTTCCTAGACACTTGCCTTAATCTATCTATCCCCCATACTCCAGGAGCACTTATTTTTGTGTGTGTGCCTCTTAACACAATCTGCTTTGTGCTAAAATTATATACATGTCTAGTATCTATCTATCTATCTGTGTATGAAGAGGCCTATATAGGCTTCTTCATAGGATTGAGTTCTAGGGGCCATACTAGGGAAGAGAACAGAGGAAGAGGCTTACAGAAAGAAGAATGAAGAAGAAATATGGCAGAGGCAAAATGCTATGTAGTTAGAGAAAACAGAAACAGAAGAAGCAGTTGTCTGGGTTAGGAGTCAGTAAGGAAAAAGATGACTGACAGCTTTCCTGTTCTCAGGCCTGACTGTCTTCCTGCCGTAGGTTCTGTGAGACATCTCTGTACTATTGCCCTTCACATAAGCAAATCTGAGTCAGAACTGTCATTCCTTGAGTCTAAATGATCCCTTATTAATACAACCTAGTATTGGCCAAGCAAGGTGGCTCACGCCTGTAATCCTAGCACTCTGGGAGGCCGAGGCGGGTGGATCATTTGAGCTCAGGAGTTGAAGACCAGCCTGAGCAAGAGCAAGACCCTGTCTCTACTAAATAGAAAGAAATTACCTGGACAGCTAAAAATATATAGAAAAAATTAGCCGGGCATGGTAGCACATGCCTGTAGTCCCAGCTACTCAGGACACTGAGGCAGAAGGATTGCTTGAGCCCAGGAGTTTGAGATTGCTGTGAGCTAGGCTGATGCCATGGCACTCTAGCCCAGGCAAGAGAGTGAGACTCTGTCTCAAAAAAAAAAAAAAAAAAAAATACAACCTAGTATTGTGATTTGCTCATTAAATGTTTATTAAATTGAAGTGTTAAACAACATTACATTAAATAGAATTTCCTCAAGTTGAATTAGGTCTGGGCAGCATCTGCAACACAAGACACAGGGAGACCAAGCCTCTGGGATACAAGGCGCCAATGTCCCAGGCATGATGGCTGCTGGTTGTTCCCACTGGGCCTCCCCTCCAGCCTGGAAGAGAGATGACAGAACTTTACCCACTGTTTCAAATGTCTTATAAATTTTGCATTAAGAATCAAGAGTTATTTCTCCAGAGCAATATATATTTATTACCTATGCTATTAAAAATGAATGATTTGATATTTTATATCTTATTCCAGATTTTCAGTAATTTTGAGGTTAACTTGATATTGACCGATAGAATGAGCACTATTACTGGAAGGCTACATATAAAATATTTACAAGCACAATCCTATATACCAAATTAGTCACAAGAGATTTGATTAAGATGTATAGAATTCTATCTTTGCTAACCTTATTAAGAGGGCTAAAGTATAGCCCCAATGTAACTGAACACTGCATTCTTGATGAGAATTGACCTATAAGAAAATTTGACCATTTTTTAGACATTTCCATTTTGAAACCCTCTCCTGAATTGGAATAAATAAATTATACACTAGTCAGTGCTAAAACAAGAGATACTTTAATTTATCTTCTATATAACATAGAGATTGTACTACTAGAAACAAATTTTAATAACATATTATACAAATTATTGTACTGTACAACAATTACCTTTTTTGTACCTGCAATTAAATGTACATATGTGACCAGAAATTAACACAATGCCTGTACAATGGTATGTGCCCTTTACCACAGTGAATAATATTTAGAGAATAGCTTGATTATATCATTAAATAAAAGACAGTATTTAATATATTCCTACTCTTTCCTTTTTCAATTTTATTTTTCATGTGCACATTTTTGTGGCAAGTTATACAGAGCAGAGAGTGAAATGCAAAATCCAGGTCATTTAGGACAAAAAAATGGAAAATGTTAATTCTTTTTCTCTATTCATTTTCACCTCTGGTGGGGAAAATGAGTCAGTCAAGAAATCTGATGCTAGTGCAGATTGAAAGAGTTGGTGTTAAGTAAACAATTAAGAAATGCTATTCATTTTGTAACTGAACATACATATATATATATATCCTTATGGAATTCATTTATAGAAAGCAATCTGGGTAGACTGCATGTGCTTTAAAATGAAAAAGAAAAAAGAAATGGTGTACTAGCATTCTTTAGTCTTTTCAAACCCTTTCTGTAATTTTTTTTGTCTGAAAGGTTATAGTACAGACCTGGCTAGTTTTATACAACCAAAGTACAACAGACATTCAGTTCAATGATCCACAAGATGCTGAGTCCAAGAATTAGTAGAACAATCCAGGGTGGTGTAAAGTGGATGCTGACACTTCCCTCATTGACCAGCTAACTCTCTCCTTACTGGTTTAATTTGACTGTCAAAATTGGTCAAATGGATAACTTCCGGGTTGGTGAAGCATGCAATTCTTTTGACTTGTAGGGCTCATTCATTGCTTTCAACCAATGTTTCAACTTGATTCATTACACATTTGATATAATTCAGGGAAAAAATCTATACGGGATAAGAAGTAATCAACATTATTCTGTTCTTTTTATGCACAGTATATGTTTCACCATATACATATTTTTTGCTTTTCTCTCTTTTTTAAACCACTTTAGTACGGCACTCACCAGCCGCGAAACCTTGCCCACAGCCGGCACTCACAGTCCGCACGATAGCTTGTGCTGTGCATTGACAGCGAATCCGTTTTGCTCTTGTGTGATGAGGAAAGCTTTAAAGCACTGAAAGCTTGTTTTACTTTACAGGCAGCTTTACTTGTAATGTAAATCAGAATAGGTAACATATACATATAGTTTTTATTATGTTATTTTTAAATGTTCACAATTTTATTTTGATAAATGAAAAATTAGAAAAGTCATATCACAGCTGTGGGCTAAAGTCGATGATTGGCTGTGTGCGTTCATCTGTGGCTGTCGACTATAGTCGACGCTTGTACTGAAGTGATTAAGGAATATGGGACATTAAAAGATCAGTTAAGTAAATTCTGGGATATTATGCAATGGAATATTAATGGAATAATGCACACTTATGTAAATGATATGTATTGCCAAAAAGGTGCTTTGATATAGTATTAAATTAACAAGAAATAAAATCCCACATTTATAATATGATTTTGACTATATAATGAAAATCTACTCATAGAAAAAACACTGGAAGGAAATATACAGAAATACCACAATTGTGTTTGGATGTCATTAAGAAGTGATATTTTGGGGAGAGGGCGCTGGTGACTCATGTTATTCAAGGACCCTGACCTCAGACCCCGGAATAGCATGGCACCTAAAAATAGCCCTGCCTCCAGAATTTTCAGTCCAGTAACCATTAGCTTCCCTTTATTGTTTAATCCAGTTTAGGTTTATGTGCCTTGAAACATAAAGACTTAGAATTGATTTCGGTTTCTATGTTTTGTTCACTTAGCATTGCTACAACAAGCCAGCATGTTTAAAAATCTTTTGCAAACTCTTATAAAAGAACAAAAGGGAAATTATTATGCAGGAAACCAAAAAGGAATCAAATAATGAGATCTTAATTCCAAAGACTTTTTCTGCTCTCCTGCTGTGCCCAGAAGACACAGCAGATTCCCTTCCCATGCTCCATATAGCACCAAATACAGCATCAATCTGGTGTCGGCTATTCAAAGTCCCCAGTGATTTATCTGTGTCAAAGGTGTTGTCCTAGGCCGGGCGCGGTGGCTCACGCCTGTAATCCTAGCACTCTGGGAGGCCGAGGCGGGCGGATTGCTCGAGGTCAGGAGTTCGAAACCAGCCTGAGCAAGAGCGAGACCCCATCTCTACTATAAATAGAAAGAAATTAATTGGCCAACTAATATATATAGAAAAAATTAGCCGGGCATGGGGCATGGTGGTGCATGCCTGTAGTCCCAGCTACTTGGGAGGCTGAGGCAGCAGGATTGCTTGAGCCTAGGAGTTTGAGGTTGCTGTGAGGCAGGCTATCACCTCGGCACTCACTCTAGCCTGGGCAACAAAGCGAGACTCTGTCTCAAAAAAACAAATGGTGTTGTCCTGGAGATGCTCTGCTCTAGCAGACTTCGCTGGCATACCTGTGAGTGGTGTATACAAACAAGTGACATGGGGGATGTGAAGCAGCACCTCCCAGAAGTAGAGCAACAAACAAGAGGCTGTGTGGTCAGAGAGTAAGTAGCTCTGATATCAGAGGAGCATGAACGTAGATAGTTAGACGCTTTCTTTTGGAGAGCCACCAACTGTATTCACAGATCACGTAAAAAGTTTTAAATCAGTAGGTTGACCTGCCCTTTGGTGTTGGGGCAAAGCTACAGCATTGGCTTTTCATTTTTTCTTATAGATGTGGATTCAAAATTACTCATCATATTTAGTTGTTAAGTCTTTTAACACCTCTTTTTAGTATCATTTAATTGTGGAAAAACTTAATCATTTGTTCCATAGAATGTTCCAGATTCAGAATGTGGCCTATTGCCTCCCCATGGCTTCATCTGATTTGTTCCTCTAGCTCCTGCACTTCATAGCACCTGGTAATTTGATCCAATGCAGTACTGTTCAATGTCACTTTCTTCAAGGGAAGGAAATCTTCTATACCTGTGCTGTCCAACAGAGTGGCCAAATGCCACATGTGACTAGTGAATACTCAAAATAACTGAAGAACTGAATATAAATGTATGCAAATGCTTAAATTTAAATAGTCACCTACAGCTAGTGGGTACAATATTGAATATACAGGTGTGATTAGATTTGGTTTTAATTTTTAGGCAGGACTCCTTCACAGATGGAATGTGTAGCCTATCATGTGACACATGACATACAATCGTCCCATCCTCAGTGATGTTAAGACTGATCATTGGGTCAGGTGGTGCCAGCATGATACCCCCACTGAAAATTCCCATCAACCTTTTTATTTATGATTTAGCATCATGTAGTTGCCTAGAGTCATTATTTTCTTAAACGTTTCAGAATAGCAATTTTATAATTTTTTTATTCCTATATTCATTATCTGAAATTCTTTTATGAAGAATATATGCTTGATTTTTTCCCTTAATTTTCACAGTAATGAGTTGATGCCCTTGTAATCTCTAATGATTAACCATTCGGTTGTTATTTTTGTTTTAGTTCAAACAAATGGATTTTTACATATTTGGTTCATTTCAATCCATAGCAGTCACCATTGACCCATCTTTGACAAGCTTCTTCTAATAAGTTCCTTTTGTCGCTTTTGTTTTTATGACTTCATCATTCTTTGAGTGTTTCTTGGCTTTCTGGCTTCATAGAATACCCCAAGCATTTTCTGCCCTCCACCACTGTTTCTCCCAAAATTTCTTGTTCCTTTTGGGAGTGAGAGATGATATTTGGAGACCTATCTGGGCAGAACTATTTAATTAGAATATAGTTTCTCATGTTCACCAAAGTCCCCATCACTCCCTATTGTACTACAAAGGACATACTCCATTTATTTATGTTGCCTGCTTGAGTCTTATAGGCATTTCAGTTTGCAAACCCTGGGAAGAGGCCTATGGTAAGATCCATAATAATTTTAATTTTGTCCTGCCACAAATTATGACTAAAATAACCCAATCATTAAATTTCTCTATGTCATGGTTTCCCCATCTGGAAATTCAGAACAGTAATAACTGTGCCAAAAAGGGTAAGAATAGTATCAACTAGAAACATTTTCAAGTTCTGCTATTTCCACCACTACCACCACCACCACTCCAAATTTACAGTGACAAAAAATTTATTTTTGCTTAGTTTTTGAAGTTTTATAGAGTAAGTTAAAGCATCACCTGAAATAAATTAAAAACAAGTTAAGAACCAAACTTTACATTTTCAACTTAAAAATAAATTGAGATATAGAGTAAAATCTGTGTGATATTGAAGTGGGCTAAGAATGAGCTCAAAGCTTGTAAATATTTGTTTCTTGACCAGAGAAGAATTCGTTGTCCTTAAATATCCATTTTTCTTCTTTCTTTAATTATACAGCTTTCAAATCTTGGTTGGGCTCCCAGTCACTGAAATGAGATTTACATTTTCCAGTTTAAATAATCCAATCACTAAATTTCATATCTGTTGTATCTTTCCAGGAGTAAAATACCAGTTTTTATGTCTTTTTGTAATGCTAGCAGCCAATGATGCTCAATGCTTAGATTCAATAATTCACTAGGGACTGCAAAAAATGTTGATATTCAAATTCTGTTTTCTTCGGTTATTTGATGGAATACTTTCATAAAGAGAAACTTGACCTTGTCTACTATTTGCTTACATAGTGGCACAGTTTACATAGGAAAAGCAGGATAGATGCTCGATTGTTTTCTTTTACTTGACAGTTTTCAAAATAAAGAGTTGGTTCCTAGCATCCTCCAGTGATGACTGTATTAGGCAGCAATCTCCAGAAAAACAGAGCCAAAAGGATATATATAGATACATAAAAGTGGATTTATTGTGGGAATTGGCTCACATGGTTATGGAGCCCAAGGAGTCCCACGGTATGCTGCCAGCAAGCTGGATAGCCGGGAAAGCCAGTGGTGTAACTTAGACTGCATCTGAGGACCCATGAACCAGGGGAGTCAATGGTTAACCCTTAGTCCAAAGGCCTATGATCCTGGGGTAAGAGGTGTGGTGTAAGTCCCAGAGTCCAAAGATCCCAGAACCAGGAGCTCTGTTGTCCAAGAGCAGGAGAAGATAGGTGTAATCTCCCTGTTTGTTAGAGGCAGGGATCTTCTCACTTTAGTTTTCTTCCTAACTCTTGATAATTTGGAAATTAGAAGAATATTAAGGTAGTTGCTTCTAATGCAGATGGAAACTGAAACAGGTGAATGAGAAAGTTTTCACCCCATGACACAAAGAAAAAAGTGACAATTCAATGTGTTTTGAATGAAGTTGGATTTATTCAATTTGGCCATTCATTATTCTGAGGTTGCCTTTATGCTTTTATGTCAAAATAGCCTTTATTTTATGGAATTTTTAAGGTAACTGGTTTTTTTGTTTTGTTTTGCTTTTTAATTTTATTTATTTATTTATTTATTTTTTGAGACAGAGTCTCACTCTGTCACCTGTGCTAGAGTGCCATGTCATCAGCCTAGCTCACAGCAACCTCAAACTCCTGGGCTCAAGCAATCTTTCTGCCTCAGCCTTCCGAGTATCTAGAACTACAGGCATGCACCACCATGCCCAGCTAATTTATATATATATATAAATTTATATATATATATATATATATATATATATATATATATATATAGTTGTCCAGGTAATTTCTTTCTATTTTTTTAGTAAAGACAGGGTTTCCCTCTTGCTCAGGCTGGTCTTGAACTCCTGAGCTCAAACAATCCGCCTGCCTCGGCTTCCCAGAGGCCTAGGATTACATGTGTGAGCCACCGCACCCAGCCTATTTTGCTTTTTGAATAATGTCATTATTTGGTAAAATAAGTTCACAAAGCCACAAGGATGGGAGCTACCATCTTAAGGTTTGTGGTGCAGGAAGAACAAGTCCTCACTGTAGAAGATACCTCCCTTTTCCTTTCATGTGTGTTTGGCCCCATGGTGAGGCCTGGTTCAGGAATTCTCAGTCTGCCACGGAAGCAACTCACTCTCCTATAATGCTACATGCAATTATTCTAAGACTAAAACATAGAAACAACTTAAATGCCTATCAAAACCAAAATGGTTAAATATACCATAGAGCTAGTGATATCATGCAGCAGTTATAAGGAATGAGGTTGATGTAAATGTATGACAGGTAAAGCTCTCCCTTACAAAGTATTCTGTGAAAGGAGTGTATTAATTACCTAGTGATGAATAAAAAACTATGCCAACATTTAGCAGCTTAAGGTAAAAAATATTTATTGTCTGTCTCCCAGCTGGGGCCCGGGAATCAGGTGTAGCTTAATTGCCTAGGAGATCGCAATCAAGGTGTTGGCTGTGAATACAATCATTTCAAGGCTCGAGTGGACATAGACCAGCTTCTAGCTCTCTTGTGGCAGTTTTCAGGCCAAAAGGGCTATTGGCCAGAGACAGTCATTTCTTGCCAGGTAGCTTTGTTACTGAAAGTTCAGTATTTGTCCCCAAGGCCAAAGGGCAAACAAGGACAAGTGGTTTGAGGAAAAGGAAAGAGAAGCTTATTAATTTGCCAGCAAATGAGGAAGATGTCAGACCCTCTTCCTAAAGAACCATCATCCCCCTTTAAGCAGAAATATAGGGTTTTTAAAGAGGGATTTTCAGCTTCAAGCTATTGGTGTTTAACTATAGCATCTCTGGTGAGGATGATCTATGACCTTTGTCCAGATAATTCTGTGAAGCCATCTTCTGTGGTTTAGGATATCAGAAAACAAAGAACACTCCTCTCTCTGCCTCTCTGATTGCTGGCCTCAGGCAGGAATGCAGATTTTAATTCCTCAAAAAGGGTGAGGGGTTTTAAAGACACAACTTGTAAAACATTTTGCCCTTTCTTAGGCCTTCACATCTGTTACAGCTTCTCCATAGGGCTATCACAATATGGCAGCTTTCATCCCTTAGAACAAGGGCTCAGTGAGAGAGAGGGGAGAGAGAGAATGGGAGAGGGAGAGAAAAAGACAGAATCCAGAGTCTTTTTGCAAACTAACCTTTTTGCAACCTGAGTTGCTATCACTTTTGCCCTAATCTGTTGGTTAGAAGTGAGTCATTAGGTCCAGCTCACACTCATTTACATTCACATAGAAATCCAACTCTCAGTGACTGGTGAAGAAAAGGACCTGGAAACCTACACAGCAAGCAAACAGTAGTAGTTTCCCCTGGGAGGGCAGTGGAATTTGGGTGTTGGGGGGAAGCCAGATGTAGTGGGGGACGTAGGGGAAGGAATAGTGTTAAGAGAAACTTTCCCTGGCTGCGGGCGGTGGCTCATGCCTATAATCCTAGCACTCTGGGAGGCCAAGGCGGGCAGACCGCTCAAGGTCAGGAGCTCAAAACCAGCCTGAGCAAGAGCAAGATCCTGTCTCTACTAAAAATAGAAAGAAATTAATTGGCCAACTAAAAATATATAGAAAAAAATTAGCTGGGCATGGTGGCACATGCCTGTAGTCCCAGCTACTCAGGAGGCTGAGCCAGAAGGATCACTGGAGCCCAGGAGTTTGAGGTTGCTGAGAGCTAGGCTGATGCCATGGCACTCTAGCCCAGGTGACAGAGCAAGACTCTGTCTCAAAAAAAGAAGAGAGAGAAATTTTCCCACTTTCACTTTATTTGCATTGTTTGAATTGTTTTATCAGAATGTATTAAAGTATTACATGTGTAATTGGAAATAAATAAGTACAAATTCAGAAAAATCCTCACTAAAATATTCTCATTTGTTGTAGCAAATTTTTTTAAAAGGAATGAAAATGTCAAGATCACTGAAATGTTCTTTTATTATTGAAAGAAGATTATTAAGAATATTTGTAGCTTACATTCATTATAGGCTACATGTGAAGGTAAAATAAACCACTGTAGATGGGAATTGAGGTTTAATGGTGCTCCCACGGTGGTTTTAATTGTTTTTGGCTAGAGGTAGCTGGAAATCTACCAGAGTGTCAGTGGGAACAAGGAAGACAAAGGGTAGGAGTTCAATGGAGAACCTTCTTCATAAGCAAATTTTTTAGAAAGATATTTTAGCTTTTGCATACTCCTGGGATGGAATATAATTTTTCACTGATAGGCCTAGAGGCTCGTGGGGAAGAAAGTGTGCTATTTTACACATTTTGGGGTACTTAATATGTGTCAGTCTCTGTGCTAAGAGCTTTACATTTAATCCTGACACCTCTATGAAAAAGACACTAGAATTATCCCACTTTTGACATGAAGACACTGAGATGAAGACAGGCATGGTAAAGGGCTCAGTGTGACATAGTAGGTAAGCTTCAATTCAAACAGAGCTCTAATCCAAGGCCCTTGAGAAATGAGGCCTGTCCCACAGGAGGCCAATCTCTGATCTGAAGGACAGAAGGCAGTAGAAAGCAATGATGAATACGCCGTCTATTCCATCCGTTGCTCTCCAGGGCACTTGCTGGCCCGGAGTTCAGTCTCAAGGTGTGGGGTCTGGCACTCTGGAGATGCCAGCACCCAGGAGAGAGGTCAGCTCTGGAGTATATATTTTATATCATTACAGAGACAGATGCCTCAGACACCAAATAAGGAGTTGCATGTTTTCTTCTATTAGGGTCCCTCAATAAAGACCAGTAAGTCCCGAGTAAATAAACTACAGGTGACCAGGCTGAGGTTGGAAACACAAAGAAGAACAGGAAACCATTCAGGGGCATAGAGGATAGAACAATAACACCATGTCAAAGTCAGAAACACAGGAAGGGGTCATTCTTTCTGCAGCATAGAAAGAATGGCATGCTAAGGCAAAGACCACAGTGTGAAAGAATAAAAAACAGCACCAACTGGCACATGCTGAAAAGCTACAGGGCAGAGAGAAAGAAATGTACTTACTGCAAAGGGCAGCCAGTTGTTAGAAAGATTTCTCAGGCTGGAGAGACAAATAGATGTGGAAGAACCAATCAAGAGAGGAACAAGCCCCTTATGGAAACTACCTGGGCTCTGTGCTAGAGCCAAGGTCAACTTAAGGGCATCGCTGAGTCAGAGCTACAGCTAGAATAGTCACCCAATAGGGTTTTCAGGAACTTTTAGTTGTTTGGCTAATTTCTTTCTATTTGTAGTAAAGACAGGGCTCTCGCTCTTGCTCAGCCTGCTCTTGAACTCCTGAGCTCAAGTCTCGGCCTTTCATAGTGCTAGGATTACAAGCATGAGCCACCGTGCCCGGCCTGTCCCCACTAATTTTGAGTACTTCCTCACTTTTGTACACAAGATATTTCCAACTCACTGTATATCTCCTATCCCAGACTTGGAATTGGCCATTCCTCCAAGTAATCTAGGCTCCTTTCAATGGGTAATGGTATTTAGAAATCAGTCTCTGGGTAGTATATGTGTCCAGTGTTATTAGAATGGTATTGTCTCTAGGCTTTTCCAGGAGACAGAGCTAGAAAATGGAAATTTTGAAGAATCATGAGTTAATATCAATAACTCCAATCCCAATGTTGACCTATAAGAAGAAACTGAGGCAAAGTATAGTTTATTTGGGTCAACTTTGGGGACTGCAACACCAGAGAATAGATTCAAGTTGCTCTGAATATATGCTCAGATTAGCAGCAGTTATAAGTAGGTTTTAATTTTTTCTATTTATTTATTTATTTTTGAGCCATAGAGTACAGTGGCATCATCAGAATTCACTGCAACCCTCCTCAGCCTCCTAAAATACTAGGGTTATAAGCTTGGGTCACCATAAAAGTCTACAAGTGAGTTTTTAAAGAAAAAAAAAAAGAGGCAATTCCTAAGTTGTTTACCAAAAATTTACATTAAAATGACATAAGATATTGATTGGTTTATACATTGTCCTCTGTATCACAAATCAAGGGAACATGAACATTGTGGACAGGCAGATAGTAAAGAACAAAATGCCTTTAAATTTTGCCCCTGGAGCATGGGGGCAGGGAATGGGATTGGTATTGGGGCTAGGGGTGGTGACTGAAGTCCATACTCTTATCTTTCTAGGCCTGATAAATTTTGCATACCACACATGGCTCAGACTACTCTGAAATTGTTATTTTTTTTGATTCAGAGTCTTGCTCTGTAGAGTGCAGTGGTGTCACCGTAGCTCACTGCAACTTCGAACTCCTAGGCTCAAGCAATACTCCTGCCTCAGCTTCCTAAGTATTTGGAACTATAGGCATGTGTCATCGTTCTAGCTAAATTTTCTATATTTTGTAGAGATGGGGTCTCGCTCTTACTCAGGCACAAAGAAAAGGCAGTTCCTAGGTTGTTTACTAATAATATACATTAAAATACTATGAGCTATTAATTGCCTATACATTGATCTTTGTATCATAAAATTCCAAAAATTTGAAGACAATGGGTAAGGTAGCTAGTCAGGAAACTACAGGATAGAAAAGAAAACACAAAATATCAGCCGGGCGCAGTGGCTCACGCCTGTAATCCTAGCTCTCTGGGAGGCCAAGGCGGGTGGATCATTTGAGTTCAGGAGTTTGAAACCAACCTGAGCAAGAGCAAGACCCGGTCTCTACTATAAAATAAAAGAAATTAATTGGCCAACTAACATATATAGAAAAATTAGCCGGGCATGGTGGCGCATGCCTGTAGTCCCAGCTACTCAGGAGGCTGAGGCAAAAGGATGGCTTGAGCCCAGGAGTTTGAGGTTGCTGTGAACTAGGCTGACACCACGGCACTCACTCTAGCCTGGGCAACAAAGTGAGACTTTGTCTCAAAAAAATAAAACCACACAAATATCTTTAAACAATTTAAAGACATGGGGAATGCTGAGTGTCTGAAGTCTCATACTCTTGTCTCTCTGGGTCCAATAAATTTTGCATACCTCATATAGCTCAAACAACTCTAAACTATTTTTCTTTTCTCACTTCCTATTCCCATAGTGAGGAAAAATAATCTGGTTTCCAATACTCTTCTCTAACTTATAATACATACAAAATAATTTCAGAATTTCTTCACTGATATCATTATAAAAATATCATTAACACATCAAGAAAATGCAAATGAAAACCATACGGAAATAGCAGCTCACCCCAGTTAAAATGGCTATTATCAAAAGGACAAAAAATAACAAATACTGGCAAGGATGTAGAGAAAGGGGAGTTCTTATACACTGTTGGTGGGAATGTAAATTAGTACAGCCATTATAGAAAACAGAATGGAAGTCAATTCCACTAATGGGTATATATACCCAAAGGAAAAGGAAATCAGTATGTCAAAGAGGTAGCTACACTCCCATGTTTATTACAACATTATTCACAATAGCCAAGATATGGAATCAACCTAAGTGTCCATCAACAAATGATACGCACACACACACACACACACACACACATACCCCTAATGGAATACTATTTAGCAATTAAAAAGACAAAATTCTGTCATTCACAGCAACACAAATAAACTTGGAGGACATTATGCTAAGTGAAATAAGCCAGGCACAGAAAGACAAGTATTGCATATTCTCACTGCTGGAGGCTGGGAAGGGCAGGGGCTCTGGCGGGACATGGCCAGAGATTGTTTAATGGATACAAAAGTACAATTACATAGGAAGAATAAGTTCTAGTGTTCCAGAGCCTCATAGGATGACTATAATAAATAACAATTTATTGCGTACTTTAAAATAACTAGGAAAAAGTGTTTTGAATGTTACCAATACAAAGAAATGATAAATGTTTGAGATGATAGATATGTTAATTACTCTTATTTGAGTATTACACATTGTATACATGTATCAAAATACCACACTGTATTCCATAAATATGTACAGTCATGTGTCAATGTTTAAAAATAATAATTAAAAAATAAAGCTAGTAAGAAAAGTTCAATACTTCTCTGTAATTCTTTTTTTACTTAAAATACATTCTATTAGAGAAGTACTATGTTCAAAAGTTAGTTGAATTAATTTTATTTCTGAATAGTCATGGTATCAGTTTGAGAGTTTCATTAGGTTTGTGGCTATTTGAGTTCTATGCTAGGCTTTGCTTTTTAAATTTTGTTGATCTAACATGCGAAACATTTATATGGTTCAAAGTCAAAACTATATTAAAGAGGTAAACTCACAGAAATTGCATAACTTCATTGTAAGCATTTTCAATTGTTTCTGGTTTATCCTTCTTGTATTTTTCTTTTTTAAAACAATAATCAAATATATACGTATCTTCCTGTCATGTTGGGCTGTTACAAAAATAAAAAAATAAAAATAAAAAAAGTGCAAATGTATATGCAGTCTTATTTCTTCCTTTTATTACAAAAAATGTTAAAATTATATATACTATTTGACACCTTGCTTTTTTTTCATGTAACAAAATAGTCCCTGAAAACATTCCATATAAATTCATAGAGATCTTTGCTACATAGCACATACTCCATTGTTTACATATATCATTGTTTATTCAACTAGTTTTACATAGATGGGTATTTAGGTTGTTCTCTATTTCTTATATGAAAATTGATTTGTTTAAACTTTCTACTGGGAATAATTTTAAAATTTTTATTTTCCTAGGGAATTATTTATTTCAACTAGGTTTTCAAATGTAATTGCATAAAATTGTACAAAGTGGTCTCTTAAACTTTTAAAAGTTTCTTCTATATTCATGGGGGGTGCTGAAGCGGGCGGATTGCTCAAAGTCAGGAGTTCAAAACCAGCCTGAGCAAGAGCGAGACCCCGTCTCTACTGAAAATAGAAAGAAATTAATCGGCCAACTAAAAATATGTAGAAAAAATTAGCTGGGCACAGTGGCACATGCCTATAGTCCAAGCTTCTCAGGAGGTTGAGGCAGAAGGATTGCTTGAGCCCAGGAGTCTGAGGTTGCTGTGAGCTAGGCTGATGCCACGGCACTCTAGCCTGGGCAACAGAACAAGATTCTGTCTCAAATAAATAAATAAACGAATAAAAGTATCTTTTATTACAATGCTTATGTCTCCTTTGTCATTTCTTATTTCATATATTTTCTTCCCTTTTTTGTTCTTGATTAGGTTTGCTAGTTTGTCTATTTGGGTTGTTTTTTTTCCCAAAGAACTATTTTTTTCAAAGATTTATTCATTCTGATATTTTTTCTTATAATCATTAATTTCTGCTTTTTAATCTTTATTATTTTCTTCTTCCTGCTTTCTTTTGGCTTAATTTATTGTTCTTTTTCTAGATTTTGAATTGAAATTTTCATTAATTTATTTTTATTCTTCCGCTTTTACTGATAAAATTATTTAAGGCTATTGACTTTCCTCTCATCACTCCTTTAATTGTTCCTCTATCTTCCATATTTCCTGTAAAATGGAAATTAGATTTAGAAGCCTAATTAAATTCAAGTTCAGATTTTTATGCAAGAAGAGTTCATGGATGATGTTGTATACTTCAAATTACATCATTTTAGAGGCACAAATTATTGGTTGTTTTATTGTTGCTAAAATTGATCATTGTGTTTCAGTGGTGTCAGCAAGTTTCCTCCATTTTAAAGTTCCCCATCAACATTTTACTTAACAGTTTTAATAACCTTAGTTTTCTAGATGGTCTTTATTTCATTAGAAGCTGCAAAATGGTGATGGGTGATTCTATCACTGCTTCTTGTTTTCATTATTATTATTATTATTGTTTTGAGAGCGCGTCTTGCCATGTTTCCCAGGCTGGCCTTGAACTCCTGGGCCCGAGAGATCCTCCTGCTTCAGCCTCCTGAATAGCTGGGACTACTTGTGTGCACTACTGCACCTACTTCTTTTTTTATTGGCTGGAATTCATCTATAAAGAAGAACTTTCCCTCATTAATTATTTTATTTATACAGGAAAGGTAGGATTCTTGATTTTTCTCCCTTTATTTATCAATGCTTAGAGTAGTCACTTAGTGATACAGCAACCTACCATGATAATCAGTGAGTTTTTAAAAGTATCATCAAGAAGTATTTTTATATATTTGATGTTTCAATCCATTGCAGTCATTATTCTGTTAAGTTTTTACTTCCTTGATAGTATATTTGTATCTCTGTTTCTGTGAAAATTTCAGTCCCGAATGGCATTTACACAATTATTTGCTTTTTTTTTTTTTTTTTTTTTTTTTTGAGACAAAGTCTCACTCTGTTGCCCAGGCTAGAGTGCCATGGCATCAGCCTAGCTCACAGCAACCTCAAACTCCAGGGCTCAAGCAATTCTTCTGCCTCAGCCTCCTGAGTAGTTCGGACTATAGGCATACACCACCGTGCCCAGCTAATTTTTTCGATATATTTGTAGTTGGCCAATTAATTTATTTCTATTTTTAGTAAAGACAGGGTCTTGCTCTTGCTTAGAGCTGGTTTCGAACTCCTGACCTTGAACTTCGAACTCCCACCTCAGCCTCCCAGAGTGCTAGGATTATAGGTATGAGCCACTGCACCCAGCCTCTCTTTTTTTCTTAATATGCCTAGAAGCTTATCAATTTTATCTTTTTAAAGAATCAGCATTTAGTTTTGTTGATTTTCTCTATTGATTTCCTGTTTTCAATTTCATTGATTTTTGCTGTAATTTTTATCTTTCTTTGGTTTTAATTTGGTCTTCTTTTTCTAGTATCCTAAGGTGGAAGCTGAATGATTGACTTTTTACCTTTCTTCTTTACTAATATATGCATTCAATGCTATACACTTCCCTCTAAGCACTGCTTTCATTGCATCCCATAAAGTTTGATAGCTTGTGTTTTCATTTTCATTTAGTTTAAAATATTTTAAAATTTCTCTTGAGAGTTCTTCTTTCACCCATTTGTTATTTAGAAATATGTTGTTTAATCTGCAAATACTTGGAGATTTTCCAGCTATCTTTCTGGTATTGATTTCTAGTTTAATTCCACTGTGGTCTAAGAGCAGACATCGTATGTTTTCTATTCTTGTTAAGTTGTTAAGGTGTGTTTTACAGTCCAGATTGTGGCCTATCTTGGAGAATATTCTAAGAGAGATTAAGAAGAATGTGTACTCTCTGTTACTGGGGGAGAGAGAGAGTCTGTGGATGTCCATTATATTCAGTTGGAATATAATGGTATTGTAGGGTTCAACTTGTGCTTACGGATTTTCTTCATGATGGGTGGGTCTGTCCATATCTGACAGAGGAATGTTGAAGTCTCCAACTGTAATAGTGGATTCATCTATTTCTCTTTGCCATTCTGTCAGTTTTAACCTCATGTGTTTTGATGCTGTGTTGTTAGGTGTATACACAGTTAAGTATTGTTTTGGGGGGGTTTTTTTTGAGACAGAGTCTCGCTCTGTTGCCCGGGCTAGAGTGTGGTGTTGGCCTAGTTCATAGCAACCTCAAACTTCTGGGCTCAAGCAATCCTTCTGCCTCAGCCTCTCAAGTAGCTGGGACTACAGGCATGTGCCTGTAGGCTGATTTTTTCTATATATTTTTAGTTGGCCAATTAATTTCTTTCTGTTTTTAGTAGAGACAGGGTCTTGCTCTTGCTCTTGCTCAGGCTGGTCTCAAACTCCTGACCTCGAGTGATCCTCCCGCCTTGGCCTCCCAGAGTGCTAGGATTACAGGTGTGAGCCACCACACCTGGCCTAAATTCCTTCTTTAACCTTGATTATTTTCCTTGCTCTGAAGTCTGCTCTGTCTCAAATTACTATAGTTAGCATAGCTTTTTAGAATTAGTGTTAGCATGGTATATCTTTCCCTATCCATTTACTTTTAATCTGTATGTCTTTATATTTAAAAAAGGGTTTCTGGTAGACAACACATAATTGGGTCTTTTTTTTTTGAAAATAAGGAATTTATTAAATGTATTATAAGCCATCCATATGGAATAGTACGCAACATATAAAATTATATTTTAGGCTGAGTATTATTTTTCCTTTATTTTTCTTTTACTTCTGAAGGATAATTTTAGCATGGTACAGAATTGAAGGTTAATGTTTTTTCTTTTCTTAACATTTTAAATATTTAAGTCTAGTCTCTTCTTCTTATATGGTTTCTGAGGAAAAGTCAGATGTAATTCTTATCTTTGCCCCTCTATAGATAAGATAGTTTTTTCCTCTGATTTCTGTTAGGATTTTTTCTTTTTGTAGTTTGAATGTGATATGCGTAAGGGTAGGTGTTTTTGACATTTATTCTGCTCAGCATTCTCTGAGCTTCCTGGATTTGTGGTGTAGTGTCTGACATTAATTTAGAGAAATTCTCAGTCATTATTGTTTCAAATATTTCTTTTGTTCCTTTCTTTCCTTTCCTGCTATTCCCAATACACATATGTTACAGAGTTTGTAATTGTCCCGCAGCTCTTGTATAGTCTGTTCTGGGTTTGACTTTTTCAGTCTCTCTCTCTCTCTCTCTCTTCTAATTTTTCTTTTTTTTCTTAGAGACAGGGACTTGCACTGTCACCCAGGCTGGAGTACACTGGTGCAATCATAGCTCACTGCAACATCAAACTCCTGGGCTCAAGCAATCCTCACACTCTGGTCTCCCAAAGTGCTGGAATTACAGGCATGAGCCACTGTGCCCAGCCAGTCTTTTTTCTCTTTTTCAGTGTTGGCAATTTCTATTGAGATATTCTCAGGTTCAGAGATTCTGTCTTCAGCTGTGTCCAGTCTATTAATAGCCCATCAAGAGCAATCTTCATTTCTGTTACAGTGTTTTTGATCTCTACTTTTTTTTCTTTTGGTTCTTAAAATATCTATCTCTGCTTACGCTGCTTATCTGTGCTTACATGCTGTCTACTTTATCTGTTAAAACCCTTTATCTGTCAAAACCCTTATTTTAATCATAGTTATTTTAAATTCTCATCTAATTCCAACATTTCTGCAATATTTGAATTTGGTTCTGATGCTTGCTGTCTCTTCAAACTGTGTTTTTGTTTTTTAATAGATATGCCTTGAAATTTTTTCCTTGATAACTGGATATGATGTGCTTGATTAAAGGAAGTGCTGTGTGCCTTTATTAATGTGATGGTAAGGTGGCTTGGGGGAAGCATTCTGTATCCTATGATTAGGTCTCTGTTGTACTGAAATACAGAATGTTAAGGTCTACTTGGGGTCATATAAGTATATAAGGCTCAAGGTATTCACCCATTTCCTGGAGAAGTTGGCCATTTCTTGAGGGAATGGGAATTGGTAGCTCTGAGCTATGTGCCTAGGAATGTTTATCTTACACTGCTTAGAAATGTTTATTCTGGGCTGTCTGAGAGTGTTTATCCTAGGCTCATGCCCACAGCTGTTAGGTAAGAACAGTGATGTACAGGTCTCGGCTCCTGGCCAGATCTGGGACAGTACAGTGACCAGAGTGTACACCTTTTTGGGCATTGAGCCTTCTTCCTTTATTCAGACCACTATATAAACAGCATAGAAAAGTCCCTGAGGGGCTGCCATTTCTCCCTATTCAACCTCTCAATGTGCCACTGCCTACCTGCTCAATATCCCATCGTGCTGCCTGAGAGACTGCCTATGAGAATTAGCCCCGTGTTGAGATTACCCGTGAAGATAAGCCTCAGGTGCTGATAATGGGATCCTAGTGGTATAATTACTCTTTTGTATTCTTCCCCTGAGGTACTTTTCTCTTACTTTCTCTCTTTTTCTCTTCCCCCTTAATAAATGTAAGTAAAACTGGTGTGGTTTATGGTGGTATGTCCTGTGGATTGAGCTTAAATTAGAAAAAAGTCTGTGCACAGCAATTGATAAAATTAATTATCAATACATCTGTCTCTTAGTAAGCCTATGCCTCTGAACAAATGCTTCTCAGTTCTCTTCCCCCACCCCATCCCCACACTTTAGGTAAGACAGGATGGCTGGAGTGGGCTGGAGTTGGGTATTTTCCTTTCCCCAGATCAGTTAGGCTCTGATAAAACCCCAGCAGGTTAGGCTCTGGTTAACTACTTTCCCCTGAGAAAAAGTCTTGTTAAGAAGAACAGGATGCTCTGGCATATTTCAAAATGGTTCCTTTTTCCCTTCACTTGCTAGAAGAACCAGGAGTTTTTTCTCTGATAGTCACTATATGAACCTGATAGAACTCGAGGATTTAAAACATACACAAGTGTGGGCTCTCAGACTTGCCCACACAGAGCCTCCAGAAATCATCAATAACAGGTTAGGTTTTCCTACTCCAGCACTTACTCCCATGGATTTTCAGCTCATAGGTTTCTGCTCTGGTAAGTTTTAATTTTCTATATCCACTTGTCTTTCTCTCCAATTTTGGGGGTAGTAGTTTGCCCTGTGGCCTAATTTCTCTGAAAAATTTAAAAAGAGTTAATGATTTTTCAGTTTATTTAGCTTTTTACTTGTTATTAGCATGGAGTGGTGGCTTCTAAGTTTCTTATGTGCTGACCAAAAACCAGAAGTCTGAACTGAGTTATGAAGGATGAAAAGGGATTCCTTTAGAACTACATTGTTCAATGTGGTGAGCACTTAGCCACATGTTGCAACTAAAATAAATTTTAAAATTCAGTTCTTCGGCCTCATTAGCTACATTTTAGGAACTCAATAGCTACAAGTGATTAGTAGCTACAGTATCAGAAAACACGGTCTGCATGTTTATCATTGCAGAAAGTTCTATTGGACAGTGAAGCTCTAGACTCTTGCTACTCAAACTAGTTTAACAACTAGCAGTATCCTATTGAAACTGTCCTCACAGGGTTAACTAGAATTACATGCTAGGTTCTGGACAGAAATATAGCTATAATTAAGCATTAATCAGGCTGCGTTTTGGTCCACTTCCTTGTAAGCAAAAGTTGCATAGCATTAGACACTGACCATTTGGATCCCTGTTGTTCCTATAGATAGGATCTCTGGTGTTAGAATCATAAGGGCTTTGTTTAAAAATTGCTTGAGATTTTTTCAGATTCTGAATGCCCATAGAACAGCTGATGCTAACCAGTTTGGAGAATCCCCACAGAGGAACTGAATCAGCATGAGAATGCAGTTTCTTCATATCCCTATCCCATGACTTCATCTGCACTCTTCAACCACTCCATGGTCCCACACCTTGGCCCAACTTGTCCAAACCCTTTGAAATCCTTAGCCCCAAACTCCTCAGGGAGGGTGGATTTGAGGTTTCCTCTTGTCTCCTTCTTTGGCTGCCTTACAAGTAAGCCTCCTTCTCAGCTGCAACCTGGTGTCTCAGTGTATTTACTTGACACACATCAGACAGTGATCCTGGTATGGTTACACTGTTACCAACTGGTTTGTTAACATGCAGCATCTGAGGTGTTATCCAGGACCTACTGAATGAGACGCTGCTTTTACCAAGATCCTTCAGTGATTCTTACGCACGTTTATGTTTGAGAAGCACTGCTATTGAGGTTGTGGAATGTGGGTGAGTCAGATGGGTATTGTTCTAGGGTGGAGGAAATCAGAGAGCAAAATTGTATTCTGCGAGAACAGTGGCACAAAGACACAGTAAATGAAAATGCATGTATAGCAGGACCCAGAATAGCAGGAGTTAGCAGGCTGAAGAAAACTGTCAAGAGCTTTGTAGCTCTTTGGACTATGTTCTGTGGGGAGTAACCGACCAATTTAAAATAGGAGTGCATGGAAAGATCTGGGTTGGAGGAAGACAGCCCTAGTGGTGATCTGAAGGACCTAATGGGAAACTTGGAAGTCAGGGGAGCCAGATAGAAGGCTCTGACACGAACCTAGATATGAAATGAGTCTTTCTCAGCTACAGGCATCTCAGAGAGAGAAAGAGAGAGAGAAAACCCACAGGAACTTGGTGACTGACTGGACATGTGGAATAAAGGAGAAGGAAGAATTGAGGGTCAAACTTGGTGATAAATGGGGCTTATTTATCCAAATCAGGAATCCAGGAAAATAAGCAGATTTTATGGGAAGGTACTGAGGTTGGCTTGGACATGTTAAGTTTCAGGTGTTTCTGGGACATTTGTTCAAAAGTTTCCCTACTTGCCAAATGATGGTAATGATACTATCCACGCCACAGGATTAATGTATTAGTAATCAACTGATACAGTGTATATGAATATACTTTGCTAATGTTTAAGTGCCATATATATGTTATCAGTACCACTTCATGTATTTGTAATTTGAAGGAAGGGGGTGGAGGAGAGACTGAAGATACTGCATCTGCACAAAGGCAGCACCACCCATCAAGTTAAGTTAGACAGAAGGCACTGGAGGAAAATGCTGAAGAGAATGAAAGATGTGGACAGTCAAGGAAGAAATATAAGATAGCAAGATAACAAATCATCAATTAGAAATACACCACAGCTGCTTCTAATCATAATAAATTGTTAAAGCTTTCCATCAAGTGGCAGAAGACAGTCACAATGAGATTTTGGAGGAACCACATATTGAAAAATTCAACTAAGCAATTAGTAGCAGCATTTACTGCAGATTAGAAATCCTCTCCAGAATCACTTCTGCCTTGGAGCATATACAGCATCGATCATAAACTGTTGCCATGCTTTGATTTTCATCTGCAGACACATTTAAGGTTAAAATGTAATATATCCTTAAAGGTGATTGCTACTTCAAAGATATTATTAACCATATAGCTTCCTAACTCTTGGTTATGTTTGGAAAATGCTAGGAAGTCTATCCATCTGATTGATTAGATAGTATTTGGGTTTGAAATGTAACTCTTCAATGTATGCTTTTATTCAGAATTTGTAGGTAGTGCAAGATTCTTAAATTTGTTTTGCTTCTGTGAAGTAAGCAAATAACCTGACCCTAAACCTAGTAAGGATATTCAATTAAATTCCATACATCTCTATTGAAGATATATCACAAGAAGGCAGAATGGTCAGGCCCATCTCTTCCTTTAGGGAGCTGATGATAATCTCATGGCAGAAACACCTGTAAACAAGTACTAAGGGAAGTGAGTGCTCACAGGATTATAAATAGGCTAGGGTAGCATGGAGAAAGAAGAGAATAAGAACAATAGATGCCATAAAAGATCACAAAGTTTTGAGTCAATTTGAAGTTATTTGAATAAGGCTCTAGGAGCGTCTCTAATACTGAGGTCAGCACCAGCAATAAGTCCCTTGGTAATGCACATTATGGAAATCTTCCACTTAGTTCAGCTAGTTCTGGCCACATTATTTGCAGCCCCTCCCATCAAGGCACAGAGTCTATTTGCCTGTCCCTTAAATTTGGAGTGGCCTTGCAATTTGCTTCGATTTAGAGAATGTGACATATGTGACCTTGTGTTGACTCCCATGTCCACACCTCAAGAAATCTTACAGCTTCCGCCTTCACTCTTCTGGGTGTTGCCTACAGACTGCCGGGGTTGCCCACTGGAGGATGAGGGGCCACACGGACTTGGCAGCAGATGTGTGAGTGAGGCCACCTTGGCTCTTCAGCTCAACTGACTCTCCCGTTTAGTGATCGGCAAACTGCAACCTGTGGCCTGTGCCATGGCCTGTTTTTGTAGGACTCCTAAGGTAAGAATAGGTTTTTAAGGGTGTGTAAAAAATAACAAAGAAGACTATAAGATGGAGACAAAAACAAAAATATTTACCATCTAGTCCTTTGCAGAAAATTTGCCAACACTTGCCTGCTACAGTTGATTGTAACCTTGTCAGTGAGCCCAGACAAAACCACAGAGGAACTGCACAACCAACCCCCAGCATTAAATATTAAATTGATATTTTTGCCAGCAACTAAATTTTGGGATGGCATGCTCTGTAGCAATAGATAACTGAATCACAAGCTGATAAATGTTATACCAAGAAAAAGGAGACTTCTTCAAAGGAAATAATTTCTAAAAGGTTTTAGACGTTTTCTTCTCAAAAATTCTTCTTGGGAGACATTCAAAATATTTTTAAAATGGGTATTAGAATATAAATTTTCTAAAATTTAAAAAAACACAGAATTTATAAAATATTACTATTAATGTCCTAAAGCATCCTTCCAAATACAGAGGTCTATTTTATTTAGTTTGTTAATCTGTTTCCAATGGAAACTGCCTAGTTGTTATTGATGGACCTTCTTAACTCAATGAGGTGAACTGTCAGCCTAGGGTAGGGGGGTGAAGATAGGCTGTGCTAAAGGCACATAGCTGGGAAGCGCTTTACCCTCCCCAAAGGGCACTGTTACCCACCAGGGCTGCACCCGGGAAAAGAATCACAACCATGATTTAGATCTTAATATTTATCCAGTGCCAACTAAGTCCTATACCTACAGTGCTACGATCTAAACTTTTGTTGTATACCCATTTTGACCCCTATTCTCACCCCTATTATTTTCAGAGAATCTTCTCATTAGTATAAATGATTTTTAAATATATATTTCACTCCCCTATTCTTTTTCCTTATGCAGAAAAAAAGGCTTTGATAAGGAAGACGTGACTGAGCCAAGGAATCTATAAACAAAAAGAAGTGGTGGGCCATGTTTACAGTCTCGATGCAAATATGTATGTTACAATTGGGGGTGGTGGTCATGCCCAGGCTTAGGCAGTGGCTAACTCATGATTCAGACCCACTTGATTGGGAGCAAAGGACCAGTGCAATCAGTACTACACACCTGAGTTCAGCATTTTGTGTAGAGCAGTGTGGTAGTTCCTTCCCAGTACTGCCCCCACACTCTAGCCTCACCTAGAGATCATGCCCTTGCCTAGGCCCCTCCCCTTGGATCTTGAATGGTCCTGTACTTGCTTTTGACTAATAGAATGTGGCAAAAATAATGTTACCCTACTTTTAAGACTAGCTCCTGTCTTTTGTTTTGGACTCTTAAAATGCTGGTTCTGATGAAATTCTGATCAGCTGGCAGGGGCAAGGGTAGAAACTAATTTTCTGATGCAAATGAAAACCATCAGTATGATCCACTGACTTGGAATGATTTACTGAAAACTGCCCTCTTTTGAGAAGTGGGGGTACAGGCCATCTGCTTAAAACACTACATTTGACTGTGGAGTGCATGATGTCCTTAGAGAGTTCTCTGGTGGGAGGTGGGATAGTCCTTGCTACATAGAGTAAACTTGTGGAGAGCTCTTGTCTAGCAGAGCTTATGAGCTTAAGTAGGTAAGCTCACACCCATAGATATTTATGATCTAAATCAAAGATCAGATGACCAGAGGCATAGATTACATAAAGTATTACATATTCTTGGCTTATTTCTGTTATTAGAATGGACCTGGGAGTTTAGACCAGGTATGCTCAGATAAATACAGGAAACTCCTCCTGGATTTTACCAAATCTTCTTAAAACATACATCACAAGACCCTGTAGAAAGCATCACTACTTTCACCAGAATTATTCACAGGAACTCTAAAGTAGCTCAAACTCCACAGAAACCAGAGCTTTATTGCTCTTTGAATGAAGCTAGGATTCAATTCAACTTACCATACATTAAGGGAGCAAAGGACCAGTGCCTAGGTGTCTACAGCTAGGTGATCTGAAGTAGTAGGTGCCAGAATGATCCAGATGATTATTACTCTACCCATCTAGGTCAATGGATTTGTCTTTAAAGGCTCACAACTGATGTCAAAATACCACATAGTTACCCAGTGGAGCAGAAGGGACAACTAACTGATCAAAGCTGATTACTGAAGTGATTTTTTTTTCTAACAATGTCAATAGTACCTCAGAGATTTTAGCTCTGTGCCCTGCTTGTAGAGTCGCTCTCTATCACATTCCACTCCTATCAACTTCACAGCACTTATGACCCTTCAGAAATGATCCTGCCTACTTGTGTCTCCTCCTAAGCTCATGAATCTTACAGGGTCCTATCTTGTTCAGTGATCTGTCCCTGGTGCCTCTAACAGTGCTTTGCATGGTTGAATGAGTCAAATATATGCTCCCACAGACTGGTGTTCGTACCCAGGGCTGGTCATGTTAGCTCATCTATCAACCCTTGGGGACATTTCACCATGAGTGACATCTTGTGGGAGTGTTATCTTGTTTGCATAATAGTCTTATGTAACCTCTGTTTTCCTTGCAGAAATTTAAGAATTTCTCCTCCAAAGAGTTTGTCTCCACTAGCCAGATAACCTATTAACCACAAAAAGGATACATTTTTTATTATTCTTTATAAAAGAAAAATCTAGAGGGCACCTCCTTACCCTAGTGATCATTACTATGGGGACAACTGATTTTATGTGTTTAACATTTAATATTATGCTTTCCCTGATGGGAAACAATACAAAGAGCACTTTGTAGCCTATGAAGGATTCTGGCCTTTCAATCATGTCTCTATACTTCCACAGGAACTTTGAGAGCTAAAAGAAAAGTTAACACCGGTAAGACAAAAAACTAAGATAATTAAACATCAAAAAGTTAATGTCATGAAAACAAAAAGGGGGGGGGCCTGTTCTATATTTAAAAAGACAACAAATGCAATGCATGAATCTTGATCATTTTTCTACAAAACCAATATATAAGACTTTTTTTTGACGATTTGGGAAATTTGAATATGGACTAAATATTAGGCGACGTCTTCATATTAAGTTTCTTAGGTGTGATAATGGTATTGTGATGTGCAGAAGAATACCTTTAGTCTTAGGAAATGCAGACTGAAGTATGTAGGAGAGGGAAAGCAATCATGGCAAACAGTAAACAGTGGTTTAATCTCGAAGATGTGTACAGTATACGGGTGTTCACTGAAATTTTTGAACTTTGCAAGTGGTGATGCTGGGGCCAACCTGTTTACAGTCCCACGGCCAAGTGACCAGCATGGGGAATAGTTTTCAGATGGCAGTATTCCAAGAGTACTGATAGAGGAGTGGAAGTATTGTTTCTGACTAACTGCACCACCTCCACCCAAAGACCAGTACAACCAGAAGCCACACACCACCACCCAGCTCCCGCGCCTAAAAGCCACTGCACTCCTCCCAGGGAACACTGGATGGTGCCGACTGAGTGGAGCAGAACTTCCTTGAACTGTCCAGATAGGACAATATAGACAGGTAGTTATTAGAGCATGCGACTCCCTAGGACTCCCATCCACACACAGACCATTGTAACCTGACATGTCCCCACCCTTCATTCCCCGACGATTCTGGATGAAGAACTGCGCATTTGTTCTGAGAGAGCAAAGAACTCCTCTCAAGGTTACTCCTCCCCTAGTTAGCTCTGTGTGGACTTCAACAAGAAAATCCCTCCAGGGATGCCTGGAGACCATGCACTTGCGCGGCTTGGAAAGATGGCAAGGGGGAAGAAGGAGCGGCTCTTAAACAGAAATTCCAGCCCGAGGTCTGCCACTCAGTCGTCTAGCCTTGGCCAGCCTCAACTGTAAATGCGTACTTAACTCCACCGTGCCGTGAATGTGCGGTGACAGCGAGGATCCGGACAGCGGTCCGGCGCGGGCGCGTAGGGTTGCGGGCTGCCCGTGCCCGCGCCCGCGAGCAATGGGCGCTTGGTCTGCGCGCGCCCGGCCGTGCGTGCGGCTGCGGGGAGGATGCGTGTGCGCGCGGGGCGGGAGCGCCGGCCGGCCGCCTGCTTCGGAGCTGGGTGTGCGCTGCGCGCCGGAGGTGAGGGTGAGGCCCGGGCCTTGCGGTGGCCGCAGGCGGTTGGGACCCGGGCTGGGTAGCGGGCGTGGCCACGGGACCGGCCTTTCCTGAAACGCGCCATCCTCCGGAACACCGAGACCTGGGCAGCGCGGCAGGGAGGCGCCGCCCACTCCTCTGGCCCTTTCCGGAGCGCGGCCGGGACTGAGCTCCCGCGCCCCGGGGCTCGGGCCTCGGCGGCTACCAGCTCCTGCACCGGTGAGCGCTGGAGAAGGGGCCCGGTGGGGCCGTGACAGACGCGGAGGGGCGCCGGGGCGCGTAGCGGCCCAGGCCGCGGCCGCACGTTGTCCACCCTGCCCCGCTCCTGGGCGCAGTCCTTGCCTGGGTCGCCCGCGCCTCTCCAGCCAGGGTCAAAGCCGGGAGTGGCTCGGCGCGTTTGCCGCGGTGGCAGGGGAGAAGACGAGGACAGCGTTTCGGTACCCCTAACAGCGTGTTCGGTACCCAGCGTTAGGTGGACCCTAACAGGCCTGGGCGAACGCACTCCGGGCTCTGGGGAAGGGCCTGGGGCCGTATTGTGGGAAGGTGCTTCAAGGGAGGGATTGGGAAGGAATATGGACCTTGGGAGGGGAATGGTCGAATTAGAGAAAGGAGGAGACGTAGGGGCTAGTGTTACAGGATTCATAAGAGGTGGTCTTAAGGAGCATCTAAGGCGTTTTAAAAGAAATCCGAAAAGGTACAACGGAGCTCACTTTTCCAAGCAGTAAGAAATGATACCAGCAAGCAAGCATGGGTAGTGGTTGCATTCAGTATTCTTTCTTTTCTTATTCTCACTGTTGGACTTGGGAGAGAGATTTGCAGAACAGAGATGATTTTATTTCCAGCATATTTTGCTCAAGAGTGCCTGCATTTAGGAGGTGGCTGCTTTGTAAGGAAAAGGAAGAAATTACCAAACCATGTGTGGTTTTTTTTTGGAGGGCGGGGTTCTGTTTTCAGAGATAAGGAAGATTAGAGTTTACTGTCTTCAACTGGAAACAAGTTTGTTTTTTAGCTTTCTCCAGGTGGCTTAGGCAAAGGAAGGGAGCTGAGTTTGTGCTCAGAATGCGTCAATGCCATATAAAAGCGCAAATTACTGAACTTGCATCAGTCTAGAGATGGGAGCTATTTAATACTAAGAGATAAAACCGTGTGACTTTTTTCCCTTTTAGATTAAAATGTTCATTTAAATGAATGGCCACTGGATAACTCCAGCCTCCTGAAAATAAAGTCTGTTATCAAAATGGTGCCCATATTATGTAATTCCAGATTAGAGTTTGAGGTAATTTGATATCATAGAGGATGAAGACAGGATCAGGCTTTTCCAAAAATTAAAAAAGGGTTGATACATAATAGCTTGCTCCAGCAGGAATGTGCTAGGTATAGAACATTGATTTTTAGATGTCATAGTGCCCAGTGTTAACTTACAACTCAGATACATTCTTTTTCTGTTCTGCTCAGTAGTTCATGGCAAATCTGAGTGTTTTAAAGCATGGACTACAGAAAAACTTCAGCTAGTGCTTTAATTTCATCTGAAACTCTACAGGTAAGTTCATCTTATTTTTAATTTAAAAATTATCCTAATTGGTTAAATATGCCCATGATAGTGCCTGTTACAAGGTTTTAAGTATTACTGACATAGCTACAAAGTGTTTTGTATGTTCTAGCATGTTTCTTTCTCTGAAGGATTTGAAGAAGTACAAGAGTTAAGCCTCTACTAAGCCATTTTGGATAATATATATTTTCTAAAAAATTGAATTATTAAAATACCATGATACTTCAGGAAAAGTTAACTATATAAACTTAATTCAGTGGGTCATATTCAACTTCAAGTTCAGACTCAGTGCTCTTTATCCCTAAGAAATGCTCCACTGAATACTTTTTTCTCTTTCTTCTTTGCATGGGTGATTTGCTTTATCCCTGTGCCTCACCTCTAGCTTTGTGCCATCCACCACTGGGTGATGCAGGTAGAATCCCCTTTTAGGAAATACCTTTGTCTCTTTAGCCACCGTATAATAGCTAGGCCAAATAAGCTTTTCCATTGCAGTTTTTCCAGGTATTGATCATTGTTGCTTACTGTGTGGTAGACAGCCACACTGTACAGCCTCATGGATGAGGCCAGATGTGTGGGGTCAAACAAAACATTCTTAAATGACCTTACACAACAGATGCATCCAAAAGTTGCAGTTCCTTTAACAGCAGGTTCTTTGGCAAACATCTTTCTTAGGACTATGAACAATGGTTTTATTTTAATAAAAAGTTGCATATTATAAATATTGATATGCTTTTATTTATTTTTTTCTTTTTTTCACAGTAGACAAATACATGCATGATATGCTTTTATTATCAGGGCTTTGGGCATATTGTGGATTAGAGGATAGGGGAAGATGAGAAGTATGAGCTTGAAGTATGGCGATTTGTAGGGGGCCCATTAAGATTAGGTGAAGATGAAACCACAGAGCATCTCAAGTTTGGGGCCCTAAGAGGCTGCAGGATGGAAGATTTGGCTGGGGCAGAGGTCCTCAAACTTTTAAAACAGAGGGCCAGTTCACTGTCCCTCAGACCGTTGGAGGGCTGGACTATAGTTAAAAAAAAACTATGAACAAATTCCTATGCACACTGAACATATCTTATTTTGAAGTAAAAAAACAAATGGGCAAAAATACCCGAATGTGGCCCGCGTCTTGCAGGCTGTAGTTTGAGGACGCCTGGGCTAGGGAGATAACTTGTACTCCTTGAAGCTTTGAGACTTTAGGGAATGAAAGCCAGAAAGCTAGATTAGATTATCAGAGTTTCCCATCCCATGTGTATCTGACCCTGAACTAGGAGATCATTGTCTATGGCTTAACTTTCTCTGCAAAAGCAGAATTGACTAGCAGAGATAGACTGTATGGTCCACAAAGAAAATATTTACTATCTGTCCTTTTATGGAGGAGAGGGGGAAGTTTGCCCATCCCTGGGCTAGAACATGGATTTCTGCTACACTGTCAAGCTGTGCATTTTGAACAGGCTCTTAAAAGTTAGAATGAAGAAGCACTGCTCCTGTTAAAACATTTCACAATTCTGTAGCCACCTACCTCAGTGGCATGGACAGTGAGGGCTCAAACCATGTGTCTTATCTGGAACTATATTTGGCTACTGTGTTGGTTACAGACTTTGTTTTAAAGAATGGAGTTAGCCACTTTCTGACAGAAAAAATTATCATCAACTTTTATCTCTTGCTATTATTAAATAGTTCCTTTTTCTGCATTGATAGAAATTCTATAATTTGCTCTGTTATTGATCAGTAAGTAGCACATTCTGAGTGGAAACTCAGCACCCTCCCATGGGCTCTGATCACTAATTTATAAGCATTAGATCTGGGAGGTCTGCCCCATCTTCTCCAGGTGGGCTTCACTCATGAGGTTCAGTTGAAACTTGGAGTTGTGAACTTACCACCATACTTTCTGCATTGAGGGTCAACAGCTTGAAGGCAGGGCTTGCCTGCCTTCTTCCCCGCTGCTGCCCCAGCCTCTAGCACACATCCAGAACATCAAATAAGTGTATAAAACAGCCTTAAACAACTAAGGAAAAGGTAATCGATGACTTAGCTTGAATGACAAGGATGGCAAAGATCTATAGTATTCCTAATTTAGGGCAATAATGGGAAGAAATGTTTACTAGAGCAGCTTCCCCTGTCCCCTTCCTCTAGTGGGTAGAGCTGTTTGTAATAAAACAGATACAGAAAGCCCAGCTTTCAGGTCAGTCTTGCTGCTGACTTGTGTGGTCTTTGCTTTGTACCCTAGACCCAGTCATCCTGTGGCTTCTTCCCCCTGTCTGCTCTGTCAAATGGTGCTCTCAGAGACTGCCTACCCCAAGCCTAGAGGTGCATCAGGTTCTGCTGCATTCTTTGCTCCCTGCCCAAGACTGTCAAGAGGCTGTGGTATGAGGTTTATCTCTCCTGTGAGTGCTGTGCCCTGGCAGAAGGAACTTGAAGGGTTTGAGTTTGGATTCCAGGTGTACCTCTATCTAGGCTGCACAGGTCTCTGGAAAATGGGGTTGATGGTAACAAAATTTTGTGGTGTTGTGAAGTGTGCTTTGTAAATTGCCATAGAAGTAAGTGCTACTATAGACTTCTGTAGTGCCCCAAAGCCTACTATGCCTTAAAAAAAAAAAAAAAAAACTTGCTTAAAATCTTTACATGAATTGCAAATTATCAAGACTGACTTTTGTTGTTGTTGTTATTGGACACAAATGCAGATAGGCCAAAAGCAAAAAAGAAAATTGCAGCTAAATTTTCCTTCTCAAGTCCTGCTGCTTTTGCCTGCTCTTCATTTATCTCAGTCTAAACCCAGAAATCATGCTATAACCCAGAAATCTCTGAAAGATTCCCATAGACAGGGATTGTTTTACCTACAAGAATGTAGTGGCTTTTGTTTTGGTTTGTTTTTGCAAAGAGTATATAGTATGTCTTAAAAGCCCCAGGTTATCTTCTACCTTAGCATTGAAGCATCAGGCTTCCATTTTAATGAGGTTTGTAGGAAAGACATTCTTTCACGCATCTCAGAATGCAATCATCGGGGATTTCAAGAGAAGAATTGGGAAATTGTAATAGAGCATGGGTATTTATACTCACAGTCCTCTTACAACTGCATAACAACCAGGGAGTGGTGCTCGATGTGGGTTTTTTTTTCTTAACTCAGTGAATAGTTTAAATTCATTCTTAAAAATTGACCAGTTTAAAAAATTTATACAAAAATAAAACCCTATACAAAAATGTATACTACATTTTAAACATTATAAATAACAAAGTTGTGGAATCTTGGCATTAGAAGGGATATTAAAAGTTGCTTGAAATAACTCAAAATTCAAAAATGGGCCAGGCGAGGTGGCTCACGCCTGTAATCCTAGCACTCTGGGAGGCCGAGGCGGGCGGATTGCTCCAGGTCAGGAGTTCGAAACCAGCTTGAGTGAGACCCCGTCTCTACTAAAAATTAGAAGGAAATTAATTGACCAACTAAAAATATATATACAAAAAAAAAAATTAGCCGGCCATGGTGGCGCATGCCTGTAGTCCCAGCTACTCGGGAGGCTGAGGCAGGAGGATCGCTTGAGCCCAGGTGTTTGAGGTTGCTGTGAGCTAGGCTGATGCCACGGCACTCACTCTAGCCTGGGCAACAAAGTGAGACTCTGTCTCAAAAACAAAACAAAAACGAATCAACCTTTATAACATTCTTGAAAGCCACTGGAAGATTTTCGTTGGTAAGGAACAACAGCCCATTCTAGTAATCGATGTTGAACCCTCTCACTAATTTTTATCTTTGGTTTCCCATTTGCCTTCTAGAGTTATGCTTACAGAGTGTTCAAAATATTTGAAAGCATCTACTGTAGCCCTTCTAAGCTTTTTTTTTTTTTTTTTTTTTTTTTTTTGAGACAGAGTCTCACTTTGTTGTCCAGGCTAGAGTGAGTGCCGTGGCTTCAGCCTAGCTCACAGCAACCTCAAACTCCTGGGCTCGAGCGATCCTTCTGCCTCAGCTTCCTGAGTAGCTGGGACTACAGGCATGCGCCACCATGCCCGGCTAATTTTTATATATATATATCAGTTGGCCAATTAATTTCTTTCTATTTATAGTAGAGACGGGGTCTCGCTCTTGCTCAGGCTGGTTTTGAACTCCTGACCTTGAGCAATCCGCCCGCCTCGGCCTCCCAAGAGCTATGATTACAGGTGTGAGCCACCGCGCCCGGCCTTCTAAGCTTTATTATCCCCAGAACAGAATGCCCCCAGTTCCTTCATCGTTTTTCACCTGATCCTTATGGGAGATGATACACCCTTCATAAACTGGGTTACCCTCTTCTGACTTAAATCTAATTTGTCAATGATCCTTTTAAAATGAAATATATATGTGGCTATAGAATTATGACCCCTTTTACCAAGAAATTTTTTCTGTTTCTTGAACTCAAGAGTGTATTAGGGTGTGTGTGTGTGGGGGGGGAGGGTGTGTCTGTTGGAGGAGGGGAACACACTATAGGACTAACTTGTAGAATTCTGTTCACACTGTCATTCATTCACAAGTACTTGGGAGTGCTTTCTGTGTGCCAGGCACTGTGCTAGGTGCTGGGGACACAGTGGTGTGCAGGACCTGAGAGGTGTCCTGGCTCAGTCCCCTGAAGTTCTGATGAGAAAGGCAAGTCCCCAAATTCGATGCCTTTCCTCCTCCTGCTGTTGGAACTAGAATCTGTGTTTCCTGATTCCCCAGTTATTCTTTTACACCCCTACCTTTCTTCATATGGAAGTCAAACTCAACTAAAACCTTAACGTCTTTTTAGGTTGCTGTTAACAAAGGGTCCCCTGTCCTGTTATTGTGTAGTTGGTGTTTTGAACTCTGACATAGGACAGAAAATCTGTCCCCATCAGATTTCATCTTGCTTTAGCCCTATTCCCTAATGCCCCCCGCCAAAGTATTTTTGGATTGTAATTACATTTTCTAATGAATTTTCTGGGGTTTTTTACAGCTTTTTCTTGTCTTCAAAATTGAATAAGCCTACATTCATTTGTCTTTAATCAGAAATATTAAACAAGAAAAGGCTGAAGACAGGCCTGTGGCTAAACCCAGGGACTAGAGATTTTCTCCCAGGTTGACAAAGATGCTCCAGTCAACCTTAGACTATCAGCAGGGGAGTGTGGGGGTGGGGTGGGTTGTATCTATGGCTTTATTGGGCAATACTGTATTCTCAGAGTCCAGCACAAGCCCAAGAAATGTGTGTTGAACAAATGTGTGCATGAACAATACCTTGGCTATGATGGGTCACCCAGTTTTGAAACCATCTAGCCACTGTCATTAGACTCATATTCCCATTTTCTTCTGGACTTTAGAATGCCTAGCTGTCTTCATAGAAGCTTAATTCTTGTGTGTTATCTAAGGCTACCCTTGATCTTCTGGTCAAGGAACCCTGTTGAAAAGGGGATGAGGTCAGTCAGATGGAGCATTCTGGTGACTCTCTGCTAGCTCCTGATGGGGCCATTGCTCTTGTGTCTAAATGTTCACTGTTGTTTACAGAAGGCTCAGCAACTTATTCAGAGTTGTTTGGAACACAGATTCACTAACATTGTTCCCTTTGGCAATTACACCGTTGCAGAAAAGTGATCTTGTCAGGGAAGACTCATTGAACACTATCTCAATGAGAATTTGTAAGAGCTGAGCATGATTTTTATGGAGATTGAACGGTGTTTGTATTTAGGAGTTCCCTTTGTTTAAAGTTTCTGGTTCAGCTTTGACAACTCTTCATCTTTGAGGAAGTACAGAAGTGCTGCCCTATGTAGAGGAAAGTATGAGGATGTCAGGCCAGCAGGATAAAACAAGGTAGAAGGAAGCTTTGTAGTGCAGAGTGACAGACTCCACACAGGAAGGGGAAGACACCCAGATTCCTAGCGCTGCTTTGCAGGCTCTGACACCCTGAGCAGGTCTCCAAATCTCAGGCTCTTTAGCTGTTATGATAATGGTTTCTGCTTCCTAAGGTGGTTTTAGTCATCAAACAAATGGAAGTATGAAAAGTATTTACTATAATACCAGGAGAGGGCAAGGGCTGTTGCTAAAATTATGGTTAGAAGGGAATATGAAGAAGCTGGATAGAATAGAAAGCAAGTTCTTTTAAATGTGAGCCTTTGTTTGCCCTGACAGAGTAAAGCATATTTCATTTTTAAGCAAATATACCGATTGCTATTCATTGATTCACTGAGTAAATAAAATTTGATTTCCTGTTATCCAACTGTGTGCTCCATAGTAAGGAAAAAAATGTAAACCTTATCAAATAAGCACAATCCTCAAATAAAGTGGCCTGATGCCACTTGAATATCTTGTGCCTCAGTTGGAAAAGGTTCATGTATTTTGTAGAAATACATGTTGGTAGAAGTGCCTATTATGGGACTTTTGACAGTGTGAGCCACAACCAAAAAGAAATAATGTTCAGTTTTAGGAAGGCTATAGGGCAGGAGGAAGGATCCTGGGAGACGGAGTGTGTGTGCAGAGGAGTAACCCAGCAGTCTGCATTTGGCATGCGGACCTCTGCCAGGGGACTTATATCTGCAGGGTAGCAGAGCATCAGCTCCTGGGGATTCTAGGGGAAACAGAATCCTTGGACTCTAGGAGAAAGCTTACTGGTTTGGAGGGATAAGGTGGGTCCACTGGGATTTATTTGCATGTTCAATTATATTATAGAGCATGTGGTATCTTGTAAGACACATGTGGGAGCTGGGAGCAGAGTCTGTAAATGAACAAATGTAGGCAAATAATACATTAGAGGAGGCATATAGCGTGATCTTGAATAATAACACTAGTGCCATCTACTTTGCTCTTCCTGTGTGCCAGCCTCATTCTGAATGTTTAACACACATTATTTCACGTAGTCCTCACGGTAAACCCACGAGGAAGGTGTCATTGCTCCCATTTTACAAATAAGGTAATTGAAGCTTAAAAAGGTTAAGTAATTTGCTCAAGTGGGTATTCAGTAATTCTCAAACTTCATTACATCCACAAATCACCTGGGGATCTTTGAAAACCTCTAGTCTGATCCAGTAGATCTAAGGTGGGGCCTGAGGCTCTGCATTCCTGACATGCTCCCAGGTGGTGCTGACGCACTGCACTTTGGTGAGGGGCCAGGGCATCACATCGGCGTCACCTGGGCAGCTTTAGAAGCGCTGCCACCTGAGTCCCGCCACCCTCTGAAACTCTAATTTAGTTGGTCTGGGGTGCAACCTGAAGTCCAGTGCTTTTTAGGTTCTCCAGTGAGAACCACTGTGTTAAAGAAGTGAGGAAAGAGAAGTAGTGGTCAGACTATCTGCTGGTTGTGCTTGTTTCTGATACAATCAGAGGTCATAGAACACAAGCAGCAGGTGGGTTGTAAAAATAATTAGGTGTTTAATTGAGTCTAATTGAGTGGTAGAGTTTAGATTGCTTTGTTTATGAATTACTGTGTTTAGTTTGAGAAGGTACTAGGGAAATTCCCCTCAAGGATATGAATTGATATGTGGGTTTTTTCCCTTTATAAGGAATAGGATGTTTTAATGTGTGTAATTATGATTTCAATTAAACTTAATATGCACAGGCCTTTTTTCAGGCGATTAGGATTTCCACACCCTTTACGGTATTGTTTCTTTTATGGCAAAGAAAAGTTGAAGTGTTGTACAACTGGCAGTAGTTTAGTAATTATAATAGTTAACACATGATTTTTTCTTTGGATGACTCTGAATGTAGTATGCTTGAGTTTTAAATTTGATTGAAATTGGACCTTAAAATGCACATGATCAAAATCAGTGTAACCCAGGGGTAGGGAACCTTTTCATGTTGGAAGGCCACATTAATTTAGCTATAATCAAATAAAGCCACATTCAAGCAACTTCAAGTAGATATACTTTAAAATGTACATTATTTTGTAAAAAAAAATCTAATTATTATGTACTTAATAATTTCAAAAATGAAAACTGTTAATTTAAAAAGTTAACCTTTTAATGACTTTGTGTCAGCCTTTTGTGGAAAGCATTTGAATATTTGGGGGTTTTTTTTGGTTTTTGGTTTTTTTGAGACAGAATCTCCCTCTGTTGCCCAGGTTAGAGTGTCATGGTATCAGCCTAGCTCACAGCAACCTCAGACTCTTGGGCTCAAGGGACCTCCTGCCTTAGCCTCCCAAGTATATGGGACTACAGGCACTCCGTCCACCTCGACCTCCCATAGATCTAGGATTACAGGCGTGAGCTACCATGCCTAGCCAAGCATTTGAGTGTTTGGTTGCAGCATGGAGTTCCACCATTCAGTTGATCCTCGAGGTTGGTTTCAATCATTTGTGACCGTAAGGGCGTCTTGATTTGGGTTAGGTTGGAAAACGTAGATTCACAGCAATAAGTGGTTGAAAAGCAAGAAAGCATTTTTTGGGTGTGTTGCTGAAGGCGTGGGTATTCTGCTGCATTTTTCTGTATTTCAGTTGGATCTTTCTTAGCATCAAACAATGACTTTAAAACGTCCTCTACGGAGAGCTGTCCTGTAGTTATATATTTTAATGTGATACAATGTATTTCTCCTCCTCTCCTTTGTGAGATTCGCTTTTTGTGACTTGTTTCTGAAGGCTTTCCCTACACAGAGGTAACAAATAAATATCATCTTTATTTTCCTGTAATAGTTTTAGTTTTACCTTTTTTTTACATTTAGTTCTTTTGTCCACCTGAAATTTTATCTTGGAAATAAATATGAATATAATTTTACTTTTTCCACATTTATTTATGTCCTATTTATTGAATCCTTTCCCCATTGGTTTGTGATGCCAGCTTTGCCATTTATCAACTCCTCATGTATGTGTGGGTTGGCTTGTGGTCTTGCTGTTCAGTTGTTTAGCCTGTCTGCTCCTTTGTTTTAATTACTATAGCTCTGCCATATGATTTCGTAACACCCAGCCTCCCCAGCCTAATTTTTTATTTACAAAATTGTCTTGATTATTCTTGGATCATTATAGTTCTGAGAATTGTAGGCTCCGTTTGTCAAGTTTGTTTCAAAATCCTATGACTTTATTGACTAATTTGCAGAAGTAGAACCTTTACATTTGAGTTTTCTTATCCCTGAACATGTTATCTCTATCCATTTATCCATATCTTTTAAAAATATTCTTCAAAAAAGTTTTAGTTTTTTTCTACATCAAGGACTTGCACTTTTTGTTGTTGTTGTTGTTGTTGTTGTTGCTATTGTGTTTTTCCTGGTATGGTTTTGTTTTTTAAAATTTCTGATTTGTATATTGAGCTCATATCCAGCATCTTGGGTAAACCTATTAATTCTTATACATTATCTTTTCCCCCTCGATTTTTCTTTGCAGATGATTACATTGTACTAAATTAACGGCAGTGATTTTTCTCTTTATCAATTTGTGTGTCTTATTTTCTTTCTTATTTTAGTGGATAGTAAGGATCTTTAGAATGACATTGAATGGTAGAGATGATAGTGTGCATCCTTGTCTTTTTTCTGACTCTGATGGAAATTTTTCTGAAGCTTCATTTTGATTATTAGTTTAACAGACTAAGGAACTTCCCTTTTATTTCTAATGGTTAGATTCTTTTAATAATCATTTTTGGTTTTTATTTTATTTTCTGCTTTATTATTCCTTCTCTTTTCTTTGTGTTAATAATAACCTTAGAATTATTTTTTTAACTTTCTGAGCTAAGTACTTAGTTGATTTATTTTCATTATATCTTTTTCTAAATATATTATTAATTATATTAATGAGAAAAAGCCAGACTTAAAAGTCGGTAAACCGTATGACTGCATACTGCATCATTCCATTCTTGTGACATTCTGATAAAGACAGAGCTATAGAGAGAAGAAAAATAGAGGAGTGGCTGCCTGGGAGTGGGGGAAGGCTTGATTACAAAGGGACACTGGTGGAACTGTTGTGATGGAACTGCTTTCTTTTCTTTGCTTTTCAATGTGCTTTTCAAGTTATTGTAATTGCTTTATAATTATATTGTGGCTAGAGAGTGTAGCCTGTATTGAGCTTTTAAAATTGTTGAGAAGGCCTATGGAACCTAATACTATCAATTTTTTGATAAATGTTTTATGCAGTCTTAAAAACAAATATTTCTATTCTTTTTATTGAATGAAAGGTGCTGAGTATTTCTGTTAGATTAAGATTATTGATATTATTTGAAACACTTAAATCTTTATTTTTATTTTTTGTCTGCTTGATGTATCAGTTATTTAGATGTGTTAAAAACTCCCATTAGGATTATAGATTTTTCCATTTATACACATGCTTTTCAGGTTTTGCTTTATATAATTTGAAGTTATGTTTTTATGGTTATATAGCATAATTGTTAAATTATCTTATTGGATGATTCCTTTCATTAGTAACAAAATCTCCTTTTTCCCTTTTAAATGCTGTTCATTTAAAATCTGTGATGTTAATAATTAACTATAGCAGTCTTCTTTTGATTTGCATTTTTCTGATACATGTTTTTCTATTTCCTAATTTATATTTTGTATTGTTTTGTTTTAGAAGTGTGTCTTATAAACAGTATAGGGCAGGCCGGGCGCAGTGGCTCACGCCTGTAATCCTAGCTCTCTGGGAGGCCGAGGCGGGCGGATTGCTCGAGGTCAGGAGTTCGAAACCAGCCTGAGCAAGAGCGAGACCCCGTCTCTACTATAAATAGAAAGAAATTAATTGGCCAACTAATATATACAAAAAATTAGCCGGGCATGGTGGCACATGCCTGTAGTCCCAGCTACTTGGGAGGCTGAGGCAGGAGGATCCCTTGAGCCCAGGAGTTTGAGGTTGCTGTGAGCTAGGCTGACGCCACGGCACTCACTCTAGCCTGGGCAACAAAGCGAGACTCTGTCTCAAAAAAAAAAAAAAAAAAAAAAAAACAGTATAGGGCAGAATTTTAAGCCAATCTGGGAGTCTCATTTTTAGTAGGTGAGTTTACGATTATATTTACCCTAATTCATGATACACTTAGATTTATTTCTGCCATCATCTTTTGTGCTGTTTACTTCCTATGCATTTTCTCTTCTTCCTCCTCCCCTTTTCCTACCTTATATTTACTAGATAGTTTGCTTTGTTTCTTTTATTTCTCAGTCAGTTTGAAAGGTATATGTTCCATCTCTGTTCCTTCAATGATCACTCTAAAGATTAATATACATTCTTAAAATGAATTTTTTAGCAAAATATTAAGGCTTATCAGTATCTTCTAGTTCCTTCTAAACCAGCTAAGTACAGTAGCATATTTTAATTTTTCTCTTAAACATCTTTTTGTAGCCATCATGTCTTTTTTTTGTTGTTTTTGAGCTAACAGTATCACTCCATCGCCCCAGGTAGAGTGCAGTGGCATGATCTAGCTCACAGCAACCTCAAACTCCTGGGCTGAAGTGATCCTCCTGCCTCAGCCTCCCGAGTAGCAGGGACTATAGGCACCAGCCACCACACCTGGCTGATTTTTTTTTTTTTTTCTATTTTTGGTAGAGACAGGATCTTGCTCAGGCTGGTCTTGAATTTCCTCAAGTGATCCTCCCATCTTGGCCTCCCAGAGTGCTAGGATTATAGGTCTGAGCCACATGTCATTTTTTACCAAGTCTTTTTGTTCACTGTTTTACTACTTGAAAAAAATTATATTTGTTCTGCTTTTCTCTTTTATTTTTTATTATCCATATTTATTAGTTTTCACTGATAATCTTGCTTACTTTTGTTTCTTGTATTTCATTCCTTCTCCCTGAGTTCATTTTTCTTCATATTAAAATACATCCTTTGGTGCTTCTTTCAGCAAGAGCTTGTGGACTTTGTAAGTCTTGGTGTGTTTGAAAGTGTCTCCATTTTACTTTCATTTCACTTGAATTCTCTAAAATTCACCTCTAAAATATATACAGTGAAACCAGCTTTACCTACTATACAGGGGAGAAAATAAAATTATTTTGTAAACACTGGTGTGTGTATATATATATATATTAGTAGTAGCTAGTATAGGTCTTGTTTGATTTATGTTAATGTTCATGTATTTTTAGTGGATTTTTCAAATCATTCCTTACTGTGTTGAGATAATATTTACTGAAATAATAGAGAATAATAGCTAAGAGAAATGTCATGAGTTGTGCATGGTCATACTTGTGGAGGAGAGCTAGGGTAAGAGGAAATGCAGGATCTTAACCTCTAGCTTAGGGTTACCACCATTCAATGGAACTTTGAATCATGCAAGCATATAATCCAGTTTTTCAGCTTTGTTTTTTTTTTTTTTTTCATTTTTTTTTTCAGCTTTGTTTTTATTTATAAAGGCAACACATGAACAGTTTGGAAAATCCAAATGATATAGAAAGAAAAAGAGGCGAGGCGCGGTGGCTCACGCCTGTAATCCTGGCACTCTGGGAGGCTGAGGCGGGTGGATTGCTCAAGGTCCAGAGTTTGAAACCAGCCTGAGCAAATGCAAGATCCCATCTCTATTAAAAATAGAAAGAAATTAATTGACCAACTAAAAATATATAGAAAAAATTAGCTGGGCATGGTGACCCATGCCTGTAGTCCCAGCTACTCGGGAGGCTGAGGCAGTAGGATTGCTTGAGCCCAGGAGTTTGAGGTTGCTGTGAGCTAGGCTGACACCATGGCCCTCACTCTAGCCTGGGCAACAAAGTGAGACTCTGTTTCAAAAAAAAAAGAAAAAGAAAGAGATGAATCTTTTAGAAATCCCAGAGAATGCAAATGATTGACCACTGGAACATATCCTTCTAGACATTTCACTCTGCATATGTGGCCACATGCATTTATAGATACTTATTTCATCTGTCAAAAGGAATCTTATCACATAGGCAGTTTTGCTAACTGCATTTCACACTTAGTAATATATCAAGGGAGTATAGGTAAGCATCATTGCATATGATGAATAAAGATATGTTATTGTGTGGATGTATCATAATTTTGTTTAAACAATTCCTTATCGATAGCCATTTACATCAGATTTTTCCATATTATAAATAATGCAGTTCTGGTTTTTTAGGATAAATTTCTAGCAGTGGTATTGCTTCATCAAAAAGTATTGCACATTTAAAATTTTGACAGATATTTTAAAATTATCCTCCAGAAATTATATAAGGATGCTGTTTTCCCCTGACACGTACTATGTAGTATCACTTTTTTTTTCTTTTTTTCTTTTCTTTTTTTTTGAGACAGAATCTCACTCTGTTTCTCTGGCTAAAGTGTTGCGGCATTAGTCTAGCTCACAGCAACCTCAAACTCCTGGGCTCAGGCAATCCTCCTGCCTCAGCCTCCCAAGTAGCTGGGATTACAGGCATGTGCCACCATGCCCAGCTAATTTTTTCCATATATTCTTAGTTCGCCAATTAATTTCTTTCTATTTTTAGTAGAGATGGGGTCTCACTCTTGCTCAGGCTGGTTTTGAACTCCTGACCTTGAGCGATCCGGCCACCTCGGCCTCCCAACATTTTTTTTCCCTAATTTTCCAGTGTTAGACTTTTGTCAGAATACTTCTGCTTGTGAGTTTGAACATCTTATTTTAGTGATCCTTTTTTTTTTTTTTTTGAGACAGAGTCTCACTTTGTTGCCCAGGCTAGAGTGAGTGCCGTGGCGTCAGCCTGGCTCACAGCAACCTCAGTCTCCGGGGCTCAGCGATCCTACTGCCTCAGCCTCCCGAGTAGCTGGGACTACAGGCATGCGCCACCATGCCTGGCTAATATTTTGTATATATATTTTTAGTTGGTCAATTAATTTATTTCTATTTTTAGTAGAGACGGGGTCTCGCTCAGGCTGGTTTCGAACTCCTGACCTTGAGCAATCCGCCCGCCTTGGCCTCCCAAAGTGCTAGGATTACAGGCGTGAGCCACCGCGCCCGGCCTAGTGATCCTTTTTATTATTCTTTTGAGAATTGCTTTTTTTTTTTTTTTTTTTTTTGAGACAGAGTCTCACTTTGTTGCCCAGGCTAGAGTGAGTGCCGTGGCGTCAGCCTGGCTCACAGCAACCTCAATCTCTGGGGCTCAGCGATCCTACTGCCTCAGCCTCCCGAGTAGCTGGGACTACAGGCATGCGCCACCATGCCCGGCTAATTTTTTGTATATATATTTTTAGTTGGTCAATTAATTTATTTCTATTTTTGGTAGAGACGAGGTCTCGCTCAGGCTGGTTTCGAACTCTTGACCTTGAGCAATCCGCCCGCCTCGGCCTCCCAAAGTGCTAGGATTACAGGCGTGAGCCACCGCGCCCGGCCGAGAATTGCTTTTTTGGCCATTTTCTTTTAGTGTTAATCTTCTTAATCTATGACAATTCATTTTTTATTAGGCTTATAAATTTTTTGTGATAAGTGTCTCAAGTGTCTCAGGTTATTATTTTCTTCGATTTGTTTTGTATCTTTCAACTTTGTGCTTTAAAGAAAATTTTTTTTGGAGATTTCAACCTCTTTCAAGAATTTTTTGAATTTTTTATTTGATCAAAATTTCCTTTGTGGTTTCTGGATTTTTTTCTTATAGTGGGATAATCAAAAAGTCTTCCCCACTTCAACATTATTAAAATTTTTTTATCCGTATTTTGGTGTTTTACAGTTCACTTTTCTCCCATCTTTGAATCTTTAATCCATTTGGAGCTTGTTTTAGTATAAAGAGTGGTATGTGTCAATGCCTCCCTGTCCTACTTTGGTTTTTAAACTTGACCAGTGAAAAAATCCAAGATGTGAGGAGAATTAATCATAACAGAAAGTGATATGTACTTCTGTGCTTTCCAGCTCTTTATTGTGGCTTGAGTATTGATGAGTGGAGCTGGAGGCGGGGAGGGCACAGGGCGGGTGGGCAGTGGTAGCTGGAGTGCCCATGTCAGAACTGCCTTCCGTGCATGTGTTTGGACAGAGAAGTAAAGAGAGGATACTGGCAGAATGTCTCTTTGCAATTTTGTTTCCCTCTTTTTTGTGACCCCAGTTCTTTATCAGGGGAAGTGGGACTGTGGTAGGGTGGCATATGACACTGCTGGTGAGAGAACGTAGATACACGTTTTAAGTCTTGGATCTGTACTGTTTTTGATTACCAAGTGCCGTTTTTCCATGAGGAAGCCATGAACTCTGAATTCTGTGGACAGCAGTATTTTTTTAACTTTTCATTTCCACATATGTTCCTAGTTCAGAAAGGAATGGGGAGTGGGGAGGCTTTTTTCTTCCCTCCTTAACCCATAAGTAAATTCTATTAAGTTTCTTCTATTTCTTACAGAAATTTCAAGTATTATTTTTAGTTAAAAAATTTTTTTTTGATATATAATGTACATATTTTGGGGGTACACATGATGTTTTGATACATGTATACAATGTGTAGTGATCACATTAGGGTATTAGCATAGCCATCACCTCAAACATTTATCTTTTCTCCAGGCATTGTTTGTGACAATTACATACTGCTGTATGTTCTATTGGGGAAACTGAAGGTCTTTGATTCAGAAGAAACAAGAAGAAGGTAAGACATAGAAATGTACTTATGGCTTTGAAATGTACTCTTCTTCAAGTTATAATATCAAGATTATTTCTTTCGGATAATACATTTTGACAATACAAATCAATTTAGAGAACACAGGATGGAATAGATGCCAAGGGTAGAACCACAGCTGGTGATGACAGCCTCTGTTCGTTGTATACCTAACACAGTGCAGAGGCTTTGCATATATTATCACTAATTCATACTGTATTAATGTCTTCAACATAGAGACAGCAAGCTAAGGCTTCAGGAGATACATAACACACCCACTTGTCCTGCTTGGTAAAGGGCAGAGCTGAAGTGTGGACTCTGGTCTCTCTGCCTTCAGAGCCAGCTGTGTTGTAGGTGACCTAACGTCTATTCTGGCCGGTTCTTCAAAGGCCTTTCCTTGCATTTTAAACTAGATAATTGAAATATATGGAATGACTTAAAAAAAAAAAATAAACTAGATAGTTCCTCCTCTTTTTGCTGCTGCTTTATTTTCTTCATGGGTCCATAGGCAATAGATGTCATAACCATAGTCAAATTTTCACATTTAGAAACCATAGCTTATAGAATGCATTAAAAAATAACATTTATAATAATATTTGCCAAGGTTTTTCATTATTGAAGAGTTGGTAGGGCCTCCATCACCCATATGCAACTGTGAATGGCACCCTTACTCAGGACACTTTCATTTGTCCAAAATTTGTTATAATATGCTGATTTGTTAGAACGAGACGTTTGTTGTAATGAATGTATAAGTAGTCAGCAGCTGAGATATAAATGGTGCCCCTGAAGATTGTGCAGTGCCCAGTAGCCAAGTGAGGAGAAGACGTATAAAGGTGGTGGTAATTACTTCTGTCATTCTCATTGTAGAACTATTCTGTTTCAGGTTTTTCTAGGGACTGGCTCTGTATGGTTAGTAAGTGGGGTGTAAGGGAGGATAGGAGGTAGGTGGACAGACCTATATTTTATCTTTATACAAATGGAAAAAGCATATCAAATTTTAGTGTCCATCGCATTCCTGCTGTAGGCCTCCCTCTGTCTTGCACCTTTGACATCTGTGAGTAAAACTGTCTTTGCCAACAAGGTCATAGAATGTCAATGGAGAGGCAAGACACATATACATGGAACTGAACTGGAGAGAGTTTGCCAAGACATTCCATTGCACTGTGTGACTTAAAGCATAGAAAGCATCAGAGATAGAAAAGGTTATTGTGGCCAGAAGTTATCAGGGGAGGTAAGATATACCCAGGTGGGGAGGACAGGAGTCTTGAAATCCTGTTATTTTCATGTACATTCAGAGGCAGAAGAGCTGTGTGTCCAAAGACCCTCAGGTTGACCAGGGTAGGACCCTTAGGTAGACCAACCTTCCCATAATGACATCACTGTTCATCCTCTCCATAGCAAATCCTGGCTTCCCAGGAGCCCTCCGCCAGGTGACTGTGGCTGAGGAGGGCACTGTCAGAAGCCGCCTCAGCCCACCCCTCCTCATGTTGTTGATCTGCCCCTTGCGCTGAAGTTCCTTAGCATTTGCTGTAAACAGTCTGTACTGCACGTCATGCCAAGTTTACGTGTTGCCTTGGGATTCTTCTCCCACCACCTCCTTCCTTTGGCTGCTTAATGCCTGGTCTGTGAATGTAGAAGTCCGGCAGACTGAAGCCTATGCTCATGGTGCAGGGAACACCCTCCGGGATCCCAAACTGTAAACCACCCCCAGCCTTGGGATCTGGAGCAGAGCTGAGGCCGTGCTGTCACTCCACAGTTCGAATGCTCTATGTCTCTTTTTTTTTGGGGGGGGGGGTCTCAGCTGGAGGTTCTATGTAAAAGCAGGCGTTCTAGAAGGTTCCATCTTGTGATTCTGATCTGGCATATGGCTTGTGAATAGACTGCAATGAGAATCACATGAAAGCTCAGTACTAAGGACTGACCTTTAAGTACTTGCTATCCAGACTGGGCATTGAGTTTAGCCAATGAGGTGGAAAGGGGGCTAGGTTGGTGTTTTGGGCAAGTAAAAGCTATTTCATAGTCAGCATTTAAAACTCAAGAGATGGTTATCCTATTTGTGTCTGGAGGACTTGCCTTTCAGGGGAAGAATCTCAGTGGTCACCATGAATAGAATAGTCATCGCTACAGGGTTTTTCTTATCTAGATTTGCTAGAATCCATATCAGATCACACAGCTGAAGAAGACCTTTGGTTTATTTGGGCTTGTTGCTAGTAAAATCTTCTTGCATTAAATCCTTCTTTTTTCATAGTGGTAAAGAAGAAACACATTTGCTTGTTTTTATCGTAGATTTATCTTTTAACCCTCCATTACCCATATCTCTCCCTTTAGGCGTCTAGGACAAAGTTATATACCATAATAAACAGAGTAGAACAAGAAGTGGTAGTTTTTCCAAAATAATCAAAAGATATGTTTTAATCTTGGTCTTGATGTAAAAAGCTAAAATACTTTTTTTTTTGGTTGATGGTATTAATACGCATGTAGTTAAATGAAGGTAAGCGATTTTGGTCAGGATTTTCGGTTTTGTTTTGGAGGTTTTGTTCTCTCATCTTTCTGCTACAATTTGAAAATCTGTTTTGGGTGGTAGAATACTAACACAATCTCTGGTAAATCTTCCAGACTCCGTGACTCACGTGCTTCAGCGCTGCCGTGGATGGCCCCACCTCTCCTGCCTGCCCTTCCAAGTAGGATGTCCCTGAGATCCCTCAAATGGAGTCTCCTGCTGCTGTCACTCCTGAGTTTCCTCGTGATGTGGTACCTCAGCCTTCCCCACTACAATGTGATCGAACGTGTAAACTGGATGTACTTCTACGAGTATGAGCCAATTTATAGACAAGACTTCCGCTTCACACTTCGAGAGCATTCAAACTGCTCTCATCAAAACCCATTTCTGGTCATCCTGGTGACCTCCCACCCCTCAGATGTGAAAGCTAGACAGGCCATTAGAGTTACTTGGGGTGAAAAAAAGTCTTGGTGGGGATATGAGGTTCTTACATTTTTCTTACTAGGCCAGCAGGCTGAAAGGGAAGACAAAATGTTAGCATTGTCTTTAGAAGATGAACACCTTCTTTATGGCGATATAATCCGACAAGATTTTTTAGACACATACAATAACCTGACCTTGAAAACCATTATGGCATTCAGGTGGGTAACTGAGTTTTGCCCCAATGCCAAGTATATCATGAAGACAGACACTGATGTTTTCGTCAATACTGGGAATTTAGTGAAATATCTTTTAAACCTAAACCAGTCAGAGAAGTTTTTCACAGGTTATCCTCTAATTGATAATTATTCCTATAGAGGATTTTACCAAAAAACCCATATTTCATACCAGGAGTATCCTTTCAAGGTGTTCCCTCCCTACTGCAGTGGGTTGGGTTATATAATGTCCAGAGATTTGGTGCCAAGGATCTATGAAATGATGGGTCATGTAAAACCCATCAAGTTTGAAGATGTTTATGTCGGGATCTGTTTGAATTTATTAAAAGTGGACATTCATATTCCAGAAGACACAAACCTTTTCTTTTTATATAGAATCCATTTGGATGTCTGTCAGCTGAGACGTGTGATTGCAGCCCATGGCTTTTCTTCTAAGGAGATAATCACTTTTTGGCAGGTTATGCTAAGGAACACCACATGCCATTATTAACATCACAGCTACCAAAAGCCTAGAGAAGAACAGGATACTTTGTGGAAAGTGTTAAGTGTGGCACTGTGGAAAATTCATGGGAAGGTCAGTGTGCTGGCTTACACTGAGCTGAAACTCATGAAGAACGTGGAGGCTGGAGATTTAAGCTTTACTTGTGATCTTGTTTGACAAAAATCAAGTCAGGCCCCTTAAAGATGATATTCAGAAGAATTAAATATAAAGAAATTAGAGGTTTTGCTAATGAAATTAATAGGACCAAACAATTTGGACATTGTCATTCTATAGGATAGAATTTCTTAAAAGGGTTTCTCTGAATTATAAACTCATTGGTTCATAACAGTAAAGCAATGTGGAGTGTTATTTATTGAACAATCTAGTCACTTAAAGGTTTCGTGTGTATCGTATATGGATTACCAATTTAAAAGTATAGTTCTGTGTAAACAAACTTCATTGAAGTTATATCGAACAAAATTTCATCTGTTTTTTTGTCATTTAGAAGGTACTTGAAGATGTTGCAGTATTTCAGTTATCAATTATTATTGAATATTACTTTGAACTTACTGAGTGTTTAAATGTTTTGATGGTTTCAATACTGTGTAAATAGAATAGTGAATCACTGTTTATATTGAAATGTTTTTCTAGTTACTTCACTGAACAGTTTGTTGATAGCCCCATTAGTGTGAAGTCATAGGTTGTTATTGTATATCAGTAATCTCTTGAACTTTGTTAAATATTTTACCGTGGTAATATAAAGAATTAGAGCAAGAAAATCTGAATTATTGTCTTATTTTTTAAAAATATAGTCCCCAGTGTTTTTAGATGTCACTTTGTCTTATTTTTCCACCTGGTAATTAGGAATAATTTAGAATGCCAGGCAGTATAGTTCCTTTTGCAAAGGATTCTGAAGGAAAAAAAAATAAAAGGAGAGAACCTGACGGCCAGAATATTATGGAAAGAGTGTCAAATTCCAGTATTTGAGTTGGAAAGAGGAGACTGAAGATCCAAGTTGCATTATTAATCTGCCCTTATGTTTCATCATTAACAATGAGTTTGTGAATAAAGAGAACAAAAGAAGGAAAAAAAACCCCTGCTGTTATTATTAGTTTCTCATTAAGACGAAAGCCCTAATGTGTAGTCTAAAGTCAAATCTGATTTAAATTTCCTGCTTTCTTAGAAGTACATTTCTCCATAGAAGCGGTGATGTGTGTTTTGTTGGACCTGCTGAAATGAGGTCAAAGAGGGAGCACTCCTTACCCCCTTCTCCCTGGGATTATGCGATTTCCTCTTAGAGTTGATACAGGCAAGTGATTCCCTTTTTCTGAATTATGTGATGGCAAAAGATCAAATCCCTTGTCAGGAACTGCAAACTTGAAAGTGTGTAGTTAGCTCTTGTAATACTCAGATATTTATAATTCTCCTATATGAAAAACCTAACTTCAATTAAAACTGTAATGCATGATTCTCTAACAAGACATTTATGTTTTCCTGGGCTCAGACCTGACCCAGTTATTAATACAATAAAATCAATTAAACGAAATATTCTGTGGAACCAATCTATGCCCTTGCTAATCCCCATCCATATAGGAGTCACTTTCCTTAAGACAGATGGTAGTGGTTATCTTTGTGCTATGATTAGATTTGATTGGGTTTGTGGGAGATTATAGTCATGTGCCACATAATGACATTTTGGTCAGTGATGGATGACGCATATGACAGTGGTCCCGCAAAATTATAATGGAGCTGAAAAATTCCTATTGCCTAGTGGTGTCCTAGCTCTCGTAGTGTCCTAGCACAGTGCATTACTCACATGTGGTGACGCTGTTGTAAACAAACCTGTGCTGCCAGTCACATGAAGGTACAGCACATTCAGTTATGTACAGTGGATTGTACTTGATAATAAATGACTGTGTTACTGGTTTATGTATTTACTGTACTTTTTATTGTTAGCATGTACTCCTACTTATTAAAAAAAAATGTTAACTATAAAACAGCCACAGGCAGGTCCTTCAGGGGGTATTTCAGAAGAAAATATTATCATAGGAGATGACAGCTCCAGGTGTGCTATTGCCCCTTGAAGACCTTTCAGTGGCATAAGAGGGGAAGATAGAAGACAGTGATGTTGATGATCCTGACCCTGTGTAAGCCTAGGCTAATGTGTGTTTGTTTCTTAGTTTTTAACAAAAAAGTTTAAAAAGTAAAATAAATTAGAAAAAAGCTTATAGAATAAGGACATAAAGAAAATATTTTTGTGTACCCATACAATGTTTGTGTTTTAACCTGTTACTACAGAAGAGTCAAGAAGCTAAAAATTAAAAAGTTTATAAGATAAAAAGTTACAGTTAGCTAAAGTTAATTATTGGAGGAAATTTTTTAATATAAATTTAATGTATACTAAGTATACAGTGTTTGTAAAGGCTATAGTAGTGTACAATAATGTCCTAGCCTTTACATTCACTCACCACTCACCACGCAGAAAAACTTCTAGTCTTGCAAGCCCCATTTATGGTAAGAGCCCTATATAGGTATACCATTTTTTATCTTTTATGCCATATTATTCCTACACTGCTTCTATGTTTAGATACACAAATACTTACCATTGTGTTACCTACAGTATTCAGTTGCCTACAGTATTCAGCACAGTAATATGCTGGTTTGTAGTCTAGGAGCAATAGGCTATACCATATAGCCTAGTATGTAGTAGGCTGTACCATCTAGGTTTGTGTAAATACACTCTGTGATGTTCACACAATGATGAAATCACCTAACAACACATTTCTCAGTACTTATCTATGTATGACTGTGTATTGATGTTTGAGAAGCTAATTTCTTTTTTTTTCTTTGAGACAGGGTCTCACTCTGCTGCCTGGGTGAGAGTGCCATGGCGTCAGCCTAGCTCACAGCAACCTCAAACTCCTGGGCTCAAGTGATCCTCCTGCCTCAGCCTCCCGGGTAGCTGGGACTACAGGCACACACCACTATGCCCTATGCCCAGCTAATTTTTCTATATTTTATAGAGATGAGGTCTCTCTCAGGTTTGTCTTGAACTCCTGGCCTCAAGCAAATCTCCCACCTTGGCCTCCCAGAGTCCTAGAATTGCAGGCATGAACCACCGCACCTGGCCTAGAGAGAACTTTTAAAATAAAAAGTAATTTCCCTTCACTTTTAGAAAAGACCAAAAAACCAGAAAAATAAAGTGTGAATAATTGCCAAATTTTGGAAGATTGTTCCTTCTGAACTAAAGATTGTTGCCTAAAAGATCTCTAAAAACGGCTGGGCGCGGTGGCTCACGCCTGTAAACCTAGCTCTCTGGGAGGCCGAGGCGGGCGGATTGCTCGAGGTCAGGAGTTCAAAACCAGCCTGAGCAAGAGCAAGACCCCGTCTCTACTATAAATAGAAAGATATTAATTGGCCAACTAATATATATAGAAAAAATTAGCCGGGCATGGTGGTGCGTGCCTGTAGTCTCAGTTACTCAGGAGGCTGAGGCAGAAGGATTGCTTGAGCTCGGGAGTTTGAGGTTGCTGCGAGCTAGGCTGACGCCACGGCACTCACTCTAGCCTGGGCAACAAAGCAAGACTCTGTCTCAAAAAAAAAAAAAAAACCTCTAAAAAGTTAAGTGATTATGAAAAACATTAAGAGGTTGAGTCAATGTTTTTTGTTTTTAACTATATGTTTCTTAAGCTTTCAAGTGGTACATATTAGTCAGCTGTGTTATTAAAATCATGACGTCTGGTATTTAGCCAAGTCAGCAGCTTTTTGAGTTTCAATTCCCATAACAGAGTTTAATTCTGTAGCCTACCCTTGGGCCGATGCTAGCCACAGCCCTGCCGTCCCCATGGTCTTACACACACTGCCTCACTCATTTACTTTGCTTGTCCATAAGCATTGAGTTTGTGACCCCTAGCACATCAGTTAGCTTTGCTAGATGTTGGTGCAATGACTCCCAGAACTCTGAGGCTGAAGACAACCATGTTTACTTTTCATCCATGTTGCATGCCAGCACTTGGCTGCCGCCTTGCTCCATGAGTCTTCTCACCCCAGGACTCAGGCTGATAGGTAGCCCTGCCTGGAACATGTCATTCACACAGAGGGAAGGAAAAAGAGAGCTGGTTGAAGTATAATACATCCACTGGTGGAGAAAAATCCCTTGCCAAACCCAAGGGATGGGGAACCCAAGGGTGTCCATGGGATGGGGAAGTGTATTCCTCTCGAAGGAGGTAGCTGCCAGCCGTGCAGCATGCAGACATGTTGTGCTCTTCAGCATGGCGCTGAGGAGTTGGTGCAGTACTGTAATCTGCCACACCTAGTGTGTGGGGGGAGAGGGAGCTCAGGGGTCTGCATTGCTGAGGCCGGCTCAGGTGGATCAGAGTTTTTCTGGTTCACTCGGAATCGGAATTGGTTGCTTTGGGCTTTTAACCCCTCCCTGAGAGGGCTGCCTTTTCACCCTCCTTATTCTTTCCTTGGCTCTACTGTAAATGGTCTTGACACCATCACATTCCCAACAATTCCCCAGATGCAGAGCAGCCAGAGCAGAGCTACTTATAACAAGTTTTTCTGAGCAGGAGGTCGGGATAAAGCCCTTTGCTCTTGGAGTCTGGTAGTAGTTGCAGGGTAAAGGGAGGAAGGCATAGGAAAGGGATCAGCTCTGAGTGGGCAGAAGGGTGCGTGTGGGAAATGTGGCAAGCCTGTCCTGTCACCTTGGGGTTCCTACAGCCTTTGCTCTACTAGAAATTAATCTTTTGTGTATCAAGCCATCTGCTCTTGGCCGGCCGTGGTGGCTCACGCCTGTAATCCTAGCATTCTGGGAGGCCAAGGCAAGAGAGGATCACTTGAGCTCAGGAGTTTGAGACCAGACTGAGCAAGAGTGAGACCCCATCACTCCTAAAAAATAGAAAAATTAGCTGGGTGTGGTGGCACGCACTTGTAGTCCTAGCTACTAGGGAGGCTGAAGCAGTGAAATCACTTGAGCCCAGGAATTTGAGGTTGCTGTGAGCTGGGCTGATGCCATGTCTAGCCCAGGTGACATGATGAGACTCCATCTCAAAAAAGAAAAGGAAACAAAACAAAACCAACTGCTCTGGATTTTGTGTGAGCTGAAGACCAACTCACTGAGACTCCTTCACGCTCTCCATCAGCTCCCTGATTATTCCATGTGGTTAATACAGGACCAGCCCTTCAAGAGTCCGTGCTGACGGGGTGTGTTGGTGGGAGATGGAAGCCAGGGGAAACTTGGGGGACTGGACAGTCACTTGATGGAGTTTGTGCCTAAGCCATCTCCTGGGCTTTGCAAGAACAAAGAAGGGTCCAACAAGGGTAGACATCATCACTGTGTATTTAGGGTGAGTGACAGACATAAACCTACACTTGGATAGTTTTTTAGTCTTTAGTATGGTCAACACAGCCAGGGGCAGAGTGCCTCATAAATTGGAGCTGGGAGAGACCTTAGAATTCATCTCTCCTCTGACTTCCAGGCTTCTCTGTGACAAAGGATTAAAGGAGTGTACGCATAATTTTCAGTATTTCAAAAGCTGAGTGGAATCCATACATTTGCCAAAGCTAAGGAAAATGTTTCCATCGGCTAGAATTTAATCACCTGAGACAGTAGCCACGGCCAACTTATGCTCAGCAACAGCTTGATTGTGGGTTATTTTTTGTGTGATTAATAAATGGAGAAACTATAGTGCAGAGTCATGAATGATGGTTCACTGAGAAGGAAGGGCAGTAGACGGGATCTTTGCTAAGAAAAGGCTTGGGAACGCCTGTTCTTGATGTGAGGGCACTGAGGTTCAGTGAGGTCATGTAACCTGTCCACGTCATTGTCAAGCCAGGACTAGAATGAATGTTCCAGGCCCAGCTCCACTGCTCTGTGTTAGGGGCTCCTAAGTCATAGTGTGGTGTGCCTAAAGAGGAACTCCCTTTCTCAGTGGAATTGCAGACATCTCCAGAAGGGATTTCTCCTGGCTCAGGGGTAAGAGGAACTTTGAGGTGCCGGGCTGCAGTCTGCAAAGGATCTGAGGAAAGCTGTGACCACCCAACATCTTGGGGAAGTCACAGGGTCAAACCACAGTGACAGATGCCGGTGGGCAGCGGCAGATAAATTTTGGGGCAGTGACTCCGTAGTGTGCAGATGCTGCCCCAGCAGCAAGTTCCCTGTGTGACAAGGTCCTGAAGCCAGACACAGCATTGAGGGCTTTCATGACATCATACAAAGCATGCTGCACGTGCATTGCAAACTAAAAGCGTGTCCTCTGTACTTTTGACCAGGGTCTTGATTATGGAAATGAGGTTAAATATTTTTTAATTTTGGGGGGAGAGGGTTTAGAGGTTTCTGGAAGGCAATTTGCCTTTCTAGTATAAACACTCGATGCCTCAGAAATTCTATTGCTAGGAATCTTTCCTGAGGGATTTGTCAGAACTATTCATTACAGCTGTTTTAAAAAATAATCATTCAGGCTGGGTGTGGTGGCTCACGCCTGTAATCCTAGCACTCTGGGAGGCCGAGACAGGAGGATTGCTCAAGGTCAGAAGTTCAAAACCAGCCTGAGCGAGACCCCATCTCTACTAAAAAAAATAGAAAGAAATTAATTGGCCAAGTAAAAAAAATATATATATATATGTATGTATATATATATATATATATGTATATGTATATATATATATATATAAAATTAGCCGGGCACGGTGCATGTAGTCCCAGCTACTGGGGAGGCTGAGGCAGAAGGATCACTTGAACCCAGGAGTTTGAGGTTGCTGTGAGCTAGACTGATGCCACCGCACCCTAGCCCAGGTAACATGGTGAGACTCTGTCTCAAAAAAAAAAAAATCATTCAGTATTCAACATTAAGAGATTATTGATTAAATTTCAGTGTTGTCATAAGTTTGAATACAGTCATTAAAATGATGTTTATGAAAAGTTTTTTTTTTATTATGAGCCTAAATTTATTTAAAATAAAAAATTCAAATCCTAGCACTCTGGGAGGGCAAGGCAGGCGTATTGTTTGAGGTCAGGAGTTCAAGACCAGCCTAAGCAAGAGCAAGACCCTGTCTCTACCAAAAATAGAAAAATTTAGCTGGGCATGATAGTGCATGCCTGTAGTTCCAGCTACTCGGGAGGCTGAGGGAAGAGGACTGCTTAAGCCCAGGAGTTTGAGGTTGCTGTGAGCTAGGCTGACGCCATGGCACTCTAGCCTGGGCAACAGAGTGAGACTCTGACTCAAAATAAATAAATAAATAAAATGAAATAAAAAATTCAGGGGTGTGTATGCATAATGTGATCTGAGCTATGTGTGCCCAGATACTGCCAAATCCTTGATCCTTGTTCTCCCATCAGTGCCCAAATAGAACAATTTGCATCCCCGCGTACTTTACTGTAGAAGTCCACCTTTCTATGCTGTGACGATTCCGGGGTAGAGATGAGGCTTTCTACTCTCCTGACTCAGTCCGTGCCTCAGCCTGCCTTCCTCTCCACTGCTGCCCTCTACTGGCTGTGGCGCCTCTTCGCAGCCATATTACCCACTTTCTTTTCCCTCCCAAAGCCTTACTCCAATAAGGTTGCTGTGAATTCTAGAACTTCACTTAGTTTGAAAGTAGTAAAGGATTACTACTACCCAGGGAAGTGAAGGGCTTCTAATTCACTATCTGATAGTGCTCCTAAGAACTTGCTGGTCATTTCTAGTGGTAATGGTCTTGAAAAATAGTCCCCCGGTGAACAGATTTTCGTGTTCCTTTGTGTAGTCACCATCCACACTGACTCTGGGCAAGCCCCTTGTGACCAACTGAGTGGGACAGAGCAGACACTGCTGCATGACTTCCAAGGCCAGGTCAGAGGGAGCCTTGCAGCTTCTCCCTTGCTCTTCTGGAATGCAAGCTTCTGTAAGAAGTCTAGCTGCCCTGAGATCAGGCCGCTGGGAGGGAGCCTGAGCTAGTCACTTGGAGAGGTCGTGTAGAGGGGTGGCGGTAGCAGGGGGCTTTGGCCAGCTCCCTGGTGCTCACCAGGCTGGCTGAGGCACCCAATGTGAGTGAAGAACTCATTCTGGAGCCTTCTGACAATGTCAGACAACTCTTCAAACACCCCAACTGAGTATTTCCCGGCTGGTCTCCCTGAACCCACAGAGCCATAAGAAATCACTAATTTTGCTTTACTTCACCAAGTTTTGGGGTGGTTTGTTATGCATAGATAATTAAGACATTTCTCTTCCAGGACATTTCCCATCGGGTGTGGCCCTCCAGAGGCCCCAGACCAGACCACACTCCTAACATCTGGCCCCTTCTCCATACTTGCAAGCCATACCCTGCTTTAGGTTATCGGTAATTTCCAAATCATCTGTTTCCCTCTCGCCTTTCAGACCACATGGGAGGCAAGGTGGCGGTGAGTGCTACTTACATTTCGTCCCCAAAGAAGCCCATTCAAGGCATTTCCCAGATTAAAAGAAATTAACTTCTCTAACAATAAATTTTGCCATTCTCTTAGAAGGGCAGCAGCTGCAGTGACAGATCTAAATGCTGCTTTCCCTCTTCCTGCTGCAGGTGTAGAAACTATGGAAACAGGAAGGATGAAAATATGCTATAATGTTAACAGGAACTGTCTCTCAGGGACTTTTTCTTACTTTAAAAGTACCCTTTCTTACTTCATTCTTAACCATGAGAATAAATCATTTTTTTAAACATTTTAACAAACACATTAATAAATTTAGGTAACGGTAAAAAGTAGGGTCAGAAAATGGCCTGAAGAAAGGCCAAGAGGTGCAGGCAAATGCTGTGTTTGCCATTGAGGCTCCAGTCCGTGCCCCCATCCTGCCACTTTCTTCTGGGCAAGCAGGTGCTGCCTCTCACAGCAGGTTTTCTTTGTTTTTTGGAGATAGGGTCTTGTTCTCTTGCCAGAACTATAGCACAGTGGCACCATCTTAGTTCACTGCAGTCTCAAACTCCTGGGCTTAACCAATCTTCCTGCCTCAACCTCCCGAGTAGCTGGGACTATAAGCACACGCCACCACACTGGGCTAAGTTTTCTATTTTTTGTAGATACAGGGTCTCACTATGTTTTCCAGGCTCGTCTTGAACTCTTAGGCTCAAGCAATCCTTCCACCTCAGCTTTTCAAAGTGCTAGGATGACAGGTGTGAGCCACCACAGCCAGGCCCCTTTGTAGGTTTTTTTGTTTGTTTTGAGACAGAGTCTCACTTTGTTGCCCAGGCTAAAGTTAGTGCTGTCATATCAGCCTAGCTCACAGCAACCTCAAACTCCTGGGCTTAAGTGATCCTTCTGCCTCAGCCTCCTGAGTAGCTGGGACTACAAGCATGTGCCACCATGCCAGGCTAATTTTTTCTATATTTTTAGTTGTCCAGCTAATTTCTTTCTATTTTTAGTAGTGACAGGGTCTTGCTCTTGCTTAGGCTGGTCTCAAACTCCTGAGCTCTAAAAGATCCGCCCAAATCGTCCTCCCAGAGTGCTAGGATGACAGGTGTGAGCCACCACGTCCGGCCCTCCCCCCCCCCCCCCCCGCACCCTCCCTCCCCCATAGGTTTTATCAGCCTTTCTTGCTCCTCATGCTTTGGCATGTGACCGAATACTAGCCAGTGGGAGCCCTGGGATGTCTGCTGATGGGCTTCCAGGTGTTCCTTTCTAATAAAAATAAAAAATTAAAAAAGGAGAAAGTCTCCTTTTCTTTGGCCGGAAGTCATGTCTGCAGTGCTGGGATCTGTGGCGACCATGTGGATCCCAAGAATAGAGCAGTATGAAGGCCAGGGCAGGGGCTGAGGTGGAGACCCTGGTCCTTGAGGACAGCACTGAGCCTCCAAACTTGCCCCGGGAACACACGCTTCTGGATCCCGCATATGTGAAGTAACCAGTGTGGTGGGTCCAGTGGTCTGCTGTTCACGGCTGAAGGCATCCCAACTGTAGGAACATAAAGAACAGTTTCCTCCCTGAGGGTCTGTGCCAATGGTGAGTGAAGTCAAACCCGCTTTTCCATGGGGCAGACAGAAAGCAGCTGCTCCGTGACCTGGGAGCTCCAAGGTGCTGGGATACACCTCGCTGGGGAATGGAGCCAGCCTGAAGAGCAGCCCACACTGCACGTTGGAAATGGAGGAAATCAGAAACGCCTTCTCTCACTCGCTCCTCTGCAGGTGACTGCTTTCCCTCTCAGGCAGCAGAGTGTGCAGTCCCATCCGACGGGGGCAGAGAGAGGCGCACAAACTGTGGCTGTGGTCCTGAAGAGTCTGCACATCTGTCACCCATGAAGCCGTCCCAGTGCAGAACCAGGTCTTCTCATATGGGACGAGAAGAGAGGCCAGGGTCACATTTGCTTGCCTTTTACTGTTTACTCGCCGAATATCAGCAAGGAAGGTTTACTTTGTGAGCTTGGCACAAAGTAGTTTCGGGGCCTGGTGGTAACAGTGTTCACTCTGCCCTCTTCATAAATGAGAAGCTGGAAAATTTCTGGCTTCTGGTAAATTCACTATGAAATGATTAGTGCTCTGGACACAGGTCTTGCAGTTCTTCCTTCCCTCAAGGCTTCTGTGATTAATTTATTCAAAATAAAGTATCCGAAGGTTTCAGGACAAGAACAGTTGAAAAGCTGTGGATAGAAGTTAATTTGGTGTTCAAAAATCAAGTGATAATCAAGTCTGTCTCATAGTTCAATGAATAGTAGGAGTAGCAGAATATTTAACTTCACTTTCATTTTGGAACCTCTTTATATGTACCTTTAAGATTTTTTGCACATTGTTTTTCTTTCTCCTTTAGTGAACCTTAACATATAAACAAAAATTTTAAAAAAGCATTTTATATGTGGAATGAATTTTTATATTTCTCAGCTTTAAATCTGAAAGCAGGTAGAGTAGGCAATTATTGTTGTCTGCCAAACAATCTCCTTTTCTTAAAAAAATCTGAGAATTGTTTCATCCACTAAGTCCATTTATGCAGTTAGAACAAATTACCATGTTAGTAATGGCCCGAGTCACAAGAACCCACCTCCTCCCAAGATCCCAGAACACTGGATCCACCTTTATTTCATTCTGTCTACAAATTTTATGATGTTTCTTCCTGAATCTTGTGAAAATCTTTGCAGATGGATATTGTGTTCTGAACACTTTTCCCAGAAGTGTATCATGCCATATCGCTGGAGTCATCTACGTATGGCTAATCTAACCCTTATTACCTGATACTGATTATACACTATATAAACTTTGTTGGTGTGTTATTATTATAAAGCTGGGTAAAGTTGTGATCTGTTACCAATAAACATTTTTGTTGCATACATATGTATACATTTTTTAAAAAGTACCTTGTTTTGAACCAAAGCCAGGCTTATTCCTGTTCCAAAGGAAGGCACCAAAGTCTCAATATCTCCTATCTCTTGCTTTTGTTATGCTTCGGTCTTGTCCTCCACCCATGAGTTGTTTCTTTGCTTTTTATTTAGAACCCCAACTGAACAGTTATTCCAACTCAGAAGCATAGAGAAATTAGAAAATTCCACAGCAGACATTAGAATGGCAAACGAATTTAACCAAAAGAAAAGACAAGCAGTGGTCTCATGTGTAAAGTCTAACTTTAATGTGTTTATTTTTGCTTTAATCTTGTCATCAAGGGTGAATTTTTAGCTGTTCATTTTGTATACAACACAGGATCAGTGATTGCATGAACACATTAGTCTCTACAAGGCTAATTCTACCCCAGCACACAACAAAGCAACCCGAATGACACGCCATGCATCTTGAGTGATGGTGCACTGCCAGGTACTCTGAGCTCTACTCAGGTAATGCTACACCAAATTGACATTGTAACTGTGTTTTAAATGTCTCTTAGAGACAAATGCAGAACAGTAGGCATAAAAACCTCTGAAGAGTACCAAGAACAATGAGGTTCTGCCAAGGTTTGTTGTATTTATCACAGATAGTTTTCAGGGAATAACTTATCAGAGAGCATTTGACTTGCAGTTTGATTATTAAATATAATTTGAAGATTACTAAAAGAAAATATTGCCAATAAATTATGGATCCTGCTACCTATTTGTAAACAAACAATCCCTTGTGATTTTTAAAGTAGAAAGAAAATGCTGATAAAATTTTCATGATGTTGAAATGAGTATAAATAAAAGCTTATACAAAGTCATTGTCTCAAATTCAGCAGGGTAAGAGATCAGAATTTTTGAGACATTCACAAAAAACACTACTCAGTTATAGTTTTTTTCCTTCTCCATTTCCCTCTCTCCCGACTCTGTACTTTGTTCCTTTCCTTCGTTAATAACTGAGCTCTACCTATGGCTTAAATCTTACCAAATCAGAAATTGGCTTGATTTAATTTGAATTTCCTCTTATAAGTTCTCATCATTAAAAACAAAACAACAAAAACCTCACTTCTGATCACAATGAGATCTTAACCATCTCTTACTATTCACTTCCTAGTATGTGTAGAAAACAATGATTCCAATTCAATAGGATTCTAATGTACTTTGGCAATAGCTAATATTACTTGGATAAAGAAGCTACTGTCATAAACAGAAAGCTGTTTAGGGAAGAATAACAAGGCAGGCAAAGAATGTAAAAAGAAGTGATGTCTTCTGTGGTTAAAAATAAAAGTGTAACCATAGAGCCTAGTCAAAAAAATAAATAAAAAATAAAAGTCTGGTATTTAATTTTTCTTTGCCATACAGAAAATAGACATTGCTATTTTTGTTCAAAATACAAAACTTAAATTCCATGCCTAGATCCTGGAATGTGGAAAGTAACTATAGATACCAAATTTATGATATAAGAATCTGGCATTTAGTCTTCTGTTCATATTTGAAATCAAGAAATAATTGTGTTCCTGAAATGTTAATTTTTTATATAATGGATTCACTAATTTGTATGCTCAGGAACACTGAAGACACTCTCAGTTGTGGGCTCTCTTTTGGGTCATAAGGTTGTTATAGTATGTAGTCTCTTGGGAAGAAAAATAAAAATAGGCCATGGAGAGATGTTCTCATTCTTCCTTGTTTTCTTTTTCTGTAATTCTTTTCTTCCCCTGGCTTTGACCAGACTACTGCTGAGCCACTTGGGTGTAGGCTTCCAGTGGTGCCCTCCACTGGGACAGCCCTACCCCCACATCCTGGTCCCCAAAGGCGCCATGCCTCACTTCCCCACTCCATCCTTGGGAGTCTAGGTGAGCTAGTAACATGGAGTAATTATCTGCTATAGTTTGTTTGGGTGTGGGCAAGACATTCCCAATCTCTTAACATCCACTCTCTATTATGAAAGAATTATTCTAATTCTTCTCTGTCCTTACAAATCTAAGCCTATTGGAGGAAATCATGAAAGATGCCAATTTTCATCCCATTCAGCCAATATTGAGTGTTATATCTCTGAGGTCCCCACTACGCTGTCAGCCCCAAGAGGGCAGTGGTGGCACCTGAGTGCTCACCACCGGATGCATTCATTTAGACAGGTACTGCATGGCACATGGTAGGTGCTCACACATACACAAAATTAATAAATGAGAAATAGAATACATAAGCACACTTATAGCAATAATAGTGATTTTACCAATGAAATCTGTTTAGAAGGTATACCAACCTGTTATAAATGCAACGATGTTTCTATTAAAAAAAAAAAAACCTCATACATTTTGCTTATAGGAATTACGTATGTGAACAGAGTTCACACCGGGGTCTTTTAAAATAGCAACTGTTTAGTTACTATTTTCCAGGCTTGTCAGAATAATCATTCTTCTGAACTCACTAATGTATCCTGTGCTTTATTTTCATTTTCCTGGCTGCCCATGGGAATGCTGAGGCATTATCAAATACATTTCAATTCTGTGACCTGAACTGAAGTTGTGTAAGTGCTACAAATCAAAACCATTTGCTTTAGTAATTGAAGAGTAAACTGAAAGACAATGTTGTATAGGTTCATGTTTCAATGTGAACATAAATTTCAGATAAATTAAAAAGGGGAAACAATGCTTTCTAGAGTAGAAGCAAAAATTATGGGTTTTCTCCATTGTCACATATATTCCATTTTCTGCACAGTGTATATTCCAGAGGTAAAAGGATAATTAAGATGATAAATATATAAAGACTGTTTGGTTGTAGTCTTAGAGCCTAAATGAGAGGAGTATTCTTGTTTAATGTTCTATCGTTCTAGCTTTTTCTCATGCAGCAGGATTTATACCTCTTCATTATTACACTAAGCAGTCACCATTTGTCCTTACATACACTAAAGCAGATAGGAATTTAAAACTTACACAAGAGACATCTTTCTCTTGGGTTAGAGATGCCTAATACATCATTTTCACAGGATGAATTTTTTAAAAAAATTATATAAACACATGACCCTTTGCATTATATGGATTAGAAAATTCTTTAAGAAGGAAGAATATTAAAATTCCCTGTAGTTTGTTTTTGTGAAATTGTCCATTTTAAATTGAATACTCACTAGTATTCATGTTGGTATTTGAGAAATTAACAGTATGTTAAAATTCACTCTCCGTTGTAGCTGTGACTGTGTTTATCTGATTTCAGTTTTATTTGGGCACTCTAAAATGGAAGGGCAAACATTTAGTATCTTTTAAAATTCTGAAAAAGGGTATTTCCTTTTCAAAAATGTAAAAATTCTAAGAATTCATGGTAAAATCATTTCCCAAAGTGAATGTTGAGGATTTGGAAAGTAAACAGAATAATAAAGTTTAAGACAGCAATAAATGAGACCCCATCTATCTATTTTCATTGGGAAAAAATGGAATAGGGACTGCAATTTTACTAACTTTGCAAATAACTCAGAACATTCATTTTCTCACTTCAATGTTATCTCCTTAACTTCAATATCAGACAGCATTATGGAATAAAATATAACGCCTCCTTTTCCTACCTTAAAATATTTTGTTTTATATTATTCTCCTTTGATTTTGGCTTTTGTATTCTCTTAAAAATGCTTTTATTTCCATTTTTAACTTTGAACACACTGGAAATTAATTTTACAGCTTTTTAAATTAAAAAGTATTCCAAATGATTTTTATTAAATATGAGTCTGCCTGTGCCATCAGTCCTTCTAAAAGAAAGCTTTAAAATGCTATCTCCATTAACACATAAGCAAAGCATTAGTCAGTATTCTAAAGGGAAGCCTGTTTTTTGAATAGTTAAAAGTGGTTACAACTACTTTCTACTGATCTGTGTGCAGATGTCAGAAATCACTATTAAATACAACCTGTGCATGGTAAAATTCTGATAACCCAGATTTCTGATCAGCTACTTTCAACATCTTTAATGTCTGAGTTTTTCCAGTTCTTGACTATTACTTCTTTCTACCTTTGCTACTGCATGAACACATTTTAAATTATGAATTATCTAATTAGAATAGACATATTTTGGGATAATGCATGATATCATATTTAACCTCTGAAGTGCCTCAGGACAAAAGGTGATGAGAGAATGTATGGCTGAGACAGTCTCTCCCCTGCAGAGGCAGCCAGCCTCCCAGGCCTATTTTCCTGCCTCTCCTCAAGCTCCTCCCACCACGATCTGCCACCAGGGCCTTTATAGTAATCTGCTTGTGCTCAGAGCTAGGGACGCTGGGCCTTGGAAGTTTTCAAGATTAATTTGTTTGGATTTGACAAACGTCAAACGGGACTTTGTGGTTAAATAATGCCAGATTATAGGATTCCTAAAATAAATGAAACCATATCTCTAAATATAATCTATACCTCTGCTGCATGCTTGCTTTTTGGTAGAGCTTCAAACAGTGAAAATGCCTATGATGATCTGTTAAAATGAATAGTTACTACATGCTCTCCTCAAAGTCCTTAACTTGTATTTATTAAAGCGATTGTACATATGATGGTGTGGTTATTACCAAACACATAAAAATTATCTTAATCAACCCTTGCAGCTTTAACAGTGCTAAAAATAACAAATAATGGGCAAAGTATTAATGTTGCTAAAAATCAGCAAAAATTTACATTATTAGAAAACATGTTTAGAAATACGTATCTAATGGAAGCCTCACAGTATTGACTACCCCTTGCCCTTTGCAATCTGCCACCTAGCCTAAGAAATCTTACTTTTAGTTTTTTATTATTTGGATAATATCTAGAGGGTGGGTTATTCTGAAATATTGGATGTAATTTTAAATTAATGACTTTATCCTAAACTCACACTGTACCATATTTTTGACTAGAGTTGTTTCACACATTATTTTGGGGTAATCTCTCAGCTTCCCAGACATGTTGCCCCAGCTGAGTGAGTACTTGGAACTCTAGTCAAGCCTCACATTTTAAGCAAGAGATAACTTGCCAAATTTAACTACATACATAAAATATGAAAGGTGGGGTGACACAAGACGAGAATTTTAAAACATATGAGCTCTAATTAATTTCAAATTATTTCATTGAATCTGCAGAGAACAAGAGAGGAGAGTAAATAAGTGTTAATGGTTTACATTTCCATTATTATATAACAGACACTTTTTAAAATGTTAAAATTTCCAAAATGAATTAAAGCCAATTGACTTTTTTTCCTTTTTTATTATTTTCTACTATCACATAGTGTTGAAATGTAAAACATCTTTATTTTGATTCAATCTGGAAAGCAAAGTTAACTGCAGAAAAAGCAAATGAAAGGTCTTGGAATGAATCTGAGAAATGCCTACCTATGGCAAGGCTCTTGCTTATTATTCACATAAAAGGAGGGAGATAATGTTTAGAGTTTCAAGTAGGATTGTTGGACTTTGCTATCAATGTGAGGCTACTGGTGGTCATATTACATCACATTAAATGCTATTTTTTTTTTTTTTTTTTTTGAGACAGAGTCTCGCTTTCTTGCCCAAGCTAGAATGAGTGCCGTGGTGTAGCTCACAGCAACCTCAAACTCCTGGGCTCAAGCAATCCTCCTGCCTCAGCCTCCCGAGTAGCTGGGACTACAGGCACAAGCCACCATGCCTGGCTGATTTTTTATATTATATACATTAGTTGGCCAATTAATTTCTTTCTATTTTTATGGTAGAGATGGGGTCTCGCTCAGGCTGGTTTCGAACTCCTGACCTGGAGCAATCCGCCCGCCTCGGCCTCCCAGAGTGCTAGGATTACAGGCGTGAGCCACTGCGCCCGGCCTAAATGCTATTTTTTAACATTGCTTTTATTAACAAGTCAGCCTCTTATGTGAAAGGATTAGTGCGTCTAAACTGCAAATTATACTGCTGCAACTAGGAGTCACAATGAATGAAAAAACAGCAACATTTCAACATACCAGTATTTCCCAAAGTGAATTATGTAGAACACACGTTCCTTGGAATGTTACTAGGTGTTACTCAAAAAAGCTTCTGTGGTCAAATTACTCTGGAAAACACAGTGCTAATTGAAAGTACATATTGTGATGTGTTTTCCCCTCTCTTACAGGACATTTAAACTAGAGCCTTTGATGTGCTCTTAAGCATTAACTTTCTAAAATAGTATGTGCTTCCAAAACTCATTTGACCCTGAAACCCTGTATGTGGAAAAGCATCTTTGGAACCTGTGTTCTTTGGAACATACTTTGGGAAACACTGGATTCTATTACTTCTGCAGTGAGTAGCTAACTAGCTCAAAAGTCTAGATATCAATGATTTAATCCAGAGGCAATTAAACAGGTATGATATCTAACAGTCATATAATTTTTCTAGAGCTGGATCAGGAATGCTGGTGTGATATGCTAAGGCAATTTTGGGGAATATTAAGGGAAAATCAGTCTAATGATGGATCAAAAGAAGGAAAGAAGAATTTCTAAAATCATTGGAAAAGAAAGTCTTATACAAAGTATGTAGTCCTATACTTTGAAATGTACAATGAAATATTGCCTTTTCTAAACATAGACCTTTCATTGACCCAGTTGCAAAATAGACATGGCAACAACTCAGACAGAAAAAATCAGGAAAATCAAGGTATATCTGGCAAAGGAAAAAAGTGTTCATTGCACCTGTGAATCACTTGTGTATTTCCAAATATCCCAGTGATCCAATCCAATAGTGTAATCAAATTCCTAGAATCATTTCAGATTGGACTAAAATGATAATGTCATCACTTTCATGCAATCCTGTTGAAATAATTACACTTGTATGAAATAAGGCCTGTTGTAAATTATCCAGCTTGCATATGCTCCTTCACTATAACACTCTCTGTGTAATACTCTTACAATATATACAAGATTCAAGAGGCCAATACCTCAATGCACAGCAAGGAACAGAATGTAGCCACTGGTTACCAGTAGTATGTACATATGCATACAGTTTTGTTGTATTAGAACAGCAATTCAGGGGTAATTGTCTTGGGCAAGTTGGTCACATAAAATAAATGCGGGTCTTGGGAGCTAGCTTTGAGCTTTCTATGTAAGTGTTGTTTATTCCTATGATTAAAGAACTGTAAATACAATGAATTTTTAAAAAATTTTCCTTGGCTGCCTGTCCCTCAACCCCAACCCATGTTAAGAATACAAATTGCCAGTGGAGCAGCAACAGAGCAGTGCACCAATGAGGACCTGGGCTTGGCATCTTGCTGGGGGCTCACGAGTACGTGGTTGTTTCTGGCTTCATTTCTAAAAGTTTGTAAAACCATCCCAAAATTTGGCACCATGGGGACTATTGGCAATTTGAACTCAGGCTAGCTAGGGAGTCTGGGCAGCCTTGGGTGACAATTCCAAAGCTTTGGCAGTACTGTTTGGGGAAGCTTCACATGCAAACTTCTCAAACCTATTCCCCTAAGGCTAGATTCCTGGGTCCCTAGAGCAGGGGAACAGCCAGTGAGCCATAGGGCACCCCAGGAGCGCTGTGTGCAGACCTGCAACAGCTTGAAAAGGGTCAGGGGAGAAAGCATTAGGAGGACATGGGGGAAGGGAACAACAATATACTCTGATTTGGACACAACTATCCTAAGTATTAAATCAGACTGCTACTATTTTGCCTAGAACTTCTATCTTTTAAAAATCTATAAGCCACAGTGGGGGAAAAGAGGCAGAAAGGGAATAGGAAATATATACTCTATTTGGTTAAAGTCAGAAATGAATTAATTCTACAAAGTAAAATTTAGAAGATGCTTTGCGAACCACAATTAGAGGGAAACTTAGGTAACTCGTGCACTCAGCATCACCTATTAAGAAATTTTGCAAGGTACATAAATACTAATTAAGTAGCTTTTCTTTTTCATCTTCACCAAAACATTACTATTTCCATTTTAGACAATAAAAATGATTGTGAAGTTTAAAAAATGTCTTTCCCTTATTGTTATACATTTGTATGTTAAGTTAAAAATAAAAACAGAAAGTTGACTACAGATTGTAAAATGGTGACACTGTTGATTCCTGACTTCAGTTAGATGGTGGGCTGCGGTGACTCTCCAGAGTCAGAACGTCCTGAAACTCCGAGCAGACTCAGCCCCCTGACCTGATTGTCTGAGGACCGATCACAAGCAGCCTTTGTTTTCCACACTCCCCTCCCCGTTCCCACCCTAAATACGCACATCCAAATGTCCAGTGTCTCTCAATAGACAAATGCTTAAATCTAAAATGGTGGCAGATATTTTGTACTAGAATATTCGATGGCTAAAGAAACAATAACCACAGTTCTAATTCTAATATTTAAACACATATTATACAAAAGTAAGCAAATTTCTTGGGAAACCATTAGTAATGCTCAGTACAGAGGAGGGTGTTTGGAGGAATCAGGACAGATTACATTCCCCAGCAGACACAGGCAATATTTCCATTCTCCAGAGTTCTCTCCCGGAAACAGCTCTGGGAAAGCTCTGCAGTTGAGGGAGGGCAGAGGTGAGGCACCAGGGGTAGGAGGTGGCCAGTCAAGGGGGCTTGTGAGAAGCCGTGACAGCAAATGCCCACTCAGGAAGAACAGAACCAGGTAGACACAGAAGGGTGGGGACACAAAAAAATCTTATCTAGCTGTTTGAGCCACCTTAGTCAGGCAAAGACAAATGACCCAGCATTTTCTCTAGACTAACATATATAATACTGAGGTTGGAAAAATGAGACTTTGGTGATAGGAAATGGAGAACAGCAAGCCAGGTCCTAAAATAACTCTGGGCCACTTATCAATATGGGTAAACACTTGAATCCCACTTAGTGTTGTTGCCATGGCACACAGGTCCCCCAGGTGTCCCTTGGTTGCCTCCCCTGTAGGCTGTGTGGAGTGGTTTGTGTTTGCCCAGGGAAAGCTACCCAGTGTGGACTGGCGTTTGCAACCGAATGTTAAAGGCTGCTAACTTTTCATTGTCAAGGAGAAGCACATTCCAGTAATTTCCTACCAAATTCCAAATTGCAGTGCCTGGGAACTCTGCACACTTCAAGGAATACACAGGCAGTTCTAGGCTGCTGCTTCCCAGAACACTGCTTTCAAGCAGTGGCTTTCTAGCCACTTAAAAGCTACTAGTATGGAGGTGGGGGGTCACACAAAAACTGGCAGCTGGGGCTCCATTCAGGGTGGTAGCCTCACCAGCTCACTCCTTTCTTCCAATGCAAACAGCCTACTTCCCAAGGGGCAGTGTGATTCATTCATCATTGTTTTCCTCTATCTACCCTTAAAGACGGAAGAAATTATGGAATTGTGACTTGCTTTTTTCATTTCCCCTAACATGTTTTTTTGGTAATGTAAGATGAAAAATGATGGTGTCTGGTGGTGAAGTTAACAGCTGCTTATTACATACGGTAAGGTCTAAGCAAAAGGTTAAGGTCATGCATGATTAGGATAAACTCACAAAGGCTGGTCAGGTGGTATACAAAGTCTATTTAACTAATAAAGCGAGTGAGGGAAGAGGGTTATTTCTGCTGTGTAGGTGGCTGCCACTGATCCTCCCTGCTTCCCTCTGTCTCCAAGAACAGCCACTGAATAATAAACCACTCCAAACCCGCTTCTGAGCTGCTGAGCAGAGCGCCTGGGCTCAGGAGGGGAAAGCACTCTCAGGATAGCTCTGCCTCTCCACAGAAGGTGTGGCCACTTCAGCACCCGACCACTCACAGCAGCCGGGCTCCTGCAGCACTGGGAGGCCTGCCTGTCCCACCGTTCCAAAGAGAGGACACAATGGCCGATGCCTGGAGGAGCCTGAACAGGATGTTGAAAAGAATCTTAAAAGGGAGACTACATGGCACGTACATTAATCAGTTCATACCTGTGAATCTACAGCTATTTATATACTTTGAACATTGGATGAACGTGTTGGGAAAACATGAAGAAACCACTTTCCAGCCTCTCAACTGCATTGGCCAAGAGCACCCTCTGTCCATCACTGGATATAGACCTAAGACCACCAGGGAGAGGGGAATTCCGTGTCTGGGATGGATGATCCTAATTACAACTCCCACACCTTTCACTATGTTAAAAGAGACCAGTGTGTTGAAAGTCCTTTAGTCTAAGGCAGCTGAGACCCCTGAAGGGTTCACTGCTCTTCTGATTTGCTGCTATTCCTGAACTTCACCACCATGACTGTTATATTGTCAGGGCAACCTCTGTAAAATGACTGTAAAACTATGCTCTTGGCCCCAAAATGAGGTTCATCCAAGCGTTCCTTGATGAATCGAACGGCTTCTTCATTGCTGAAAGCATCCCAGAGGCCATCTGATGCCAAGATCATGAATTCAGGCTGGAGCTTGTCCAGGTCAAAGGTCAGGATATCTGGGTCTGGAATGACAACGTTGAGGTTTTTCAGTGGATAATCCCCCAGCGAACGAGACATGGCCAGGATTCCCTGGACCCTCCAGGAGCCATTGAAACTGATGAAACCACCTGGAAAGAGAGAACAAGCCCATTAGCTTGAGCAGCTGGTACAGTTTGGGTGAGTGCACAACAGGCTGACCTACTGCATGTGAGCTGGGCAGGGACAGCCCCTCATCCCTGTCACTCCCAGGACTGAGCAGCGTTCTGCTGCATGACTCAGGGTTTCGATACTCTACTGGTTGATCCTCATGCTCTCTTTCCTGGCATCTTGAAGGCCTTCAAGAAAGTATCAATAAGAGTATTGAAGGTAGGGGACAGGTATGGGGGAAGGCATTGGTTTTAACTCAACACCACAGCAGCTCAGTGATTGACTGTGGAGAGCACCAGGGTAGGGCTTTAAGGAGAGTGGCAAAGGAATGCTGAAAGGCTGGTGAACAGGCACCAGAGACAACATTGGTATACATTGGTTAGCCTGAGGCCATTCTTGGTTGTGCCTACATAGTCTCAAAACAGCCCCAAATAGGATTGGGATTAAGGAAAGGCACATATTAGTATGGTTGTTAAAGGACTAGGTTAGACTGCTTGGATTTGATTTCCAGTTCTGTGACTTCTAGCCATATCTGACTTTGGATGAGAAACTCTATCTGATCCTGTCTCCCTGGCTGTAAAATGGGGACAATATCCATTCCATGGGGAGTTGTTGAAAAATAAAGGAGTTACCCCATATAAATCACCGTGCCTGAACATGATATGTACTCAATAATATTTATTATTATTTTTTCATAAAGGAGCTAGAATTTTGTTCATTCACATATTTGTCAGATATTTACTAAAGACCTATTCCATGCAAGGCAATTTGAAGGCTATGAAGTTATATATGATACAGGTCTTTCTCTAAAGAAGTAGACAGCCCAGCAGGAGAGACAAACACAAAGAGGTTGTCAAAGGGGGAGACTAGTATCTGCTACATGCTGGGCAAATGGAAGGGGGAGGGACGATTTCTAGTTGTGATGATCAGAGAGGAGCGAGAATTAAATTTGAGTTTTCAATGATGGGTAGGATTTCTATGAGTATAAATATAGGAGAACATTCTAGAAAGTATTTGGTCTAGTGGGCAAGAGCATGGGCTCTGGAGTCACGCAGTCCTGGGTTTTAATTCTGGCCTCACTATTCACTAGCTATGTGTCCTTAGAGCACACAAGCCTCTTTAAGATTCCATTTTGTTGGCTGCAAAATGAGAATATTACCAACCTCATAAGACAGGTAAAGAGAAAAATATATGTGTAAAGCACTAGGCTTGGTTCCTAGCACTGAGTGAGCACACAGTGAATGGCAGCTGATGTTGCTGTTAACATTGGAAACAGCACAAGCCCTGGAGACAGGCCAACATGTATTTGGCCCAGACCAGCTGGAGCTTGTTGTTATACTAAGCAGGAAGGGGAAAGATGTCCAGAAAGGAAGGCTGGGGTCAGAGAAAACCAATCATTGTTCCTTAAGCCTTGCTATAAAATATACCACTGACAAATTACATGAAAGAACAGAGCAAGTTAGATTAACGTCCTTAGAAATGGTGTCCAAATTTCCTTTTATAAAGAATCAGTGTAGGGTGGGGACGTGGGTGGTGGGTATGGCAGAGAAGAGGAGAGAGGATAAAATGGCCATGGCATTTCAGAAGACAGCATTGAATGCTAAGGTGATATTTCCAGGTATATTGTATACACATCCTTGCCTGTGCTTATGGGGACAGTGGGCTAATCATATCTTAAGTCCAGGCTAACAGAGGACTCTTACAGGGAGATGATGTCTTAAGTAAGGAAACCAGAGTATTTCACTCATCCTGCCTAGAGCTCATCAAAGCTTAAAAGATGCCCCTAAAACATCATTTGTTCCATCTCATCCACAGAAAACCTACCAAAGTTTTCATTAAAAATTATTCTGCATCTCAAGCAGCCACTGAAGCAAGAGGATGTAATAAAATTCAACACATTTTGACTTAACAGTACAGCTTCCTACTGTGAAAACTCAAATGTTGATTAGGTTCATTTCATTCATTCTTTGGGCAGAAGCTGACCTGTAGAGACTGAGAGTCAATCTGCAGATAAACCCAGACAGCAGGGGCTCATCCTGGTCAGAGACGAGCCTATATGAGCATCCCACTTGCCCCCTAGGCGGCTGGCCTGCTGCCCAGCGTATCATAAACAGCTGACATGCTGCAGTTGTCAGTCTGGGGAGTGAAAGAATTTTTCCCTTGCACAGGTATAAAGGCATCCCCCCAAATCTAATTATGAAAATATAATAATCAATTGATAATCTTCTGAGTCTCTGGCCAAATGTCACCTTTGTAAGGCCTATGTGGACCACCCTACTTAAAACTGCAACTCCCGGACACTCCCTATTCCCTCACCTGCTTCTTATCTCTCCATGGCAGTTATCACCTTGTCATACACTATTTAACTAACTTATTTTTTACCTATTTTTTTGGTTAATATCTATCTACTCCCTTTCCTACCTCCAAGCCAGTTTTAGAATTAAATTTCATGAGGGCTTGGGGCGGGGGCACTGTTATATTGCCAGCACCTAGAATGTTGAATAAATGAATGCATAAGGGACCTCTCTACCCTCCATTCTGCTCTGAAATGTTTACTTATACCAGGCAGTGAGATAGGTGCTGGGGTATGGAGATGAAAAAGACCAAGCTTCTGTCCTCAAAGAGGTGACAATCAGGAAGGCAAGACAAATAAGAGAGCTAGGTATGCCCATGCCCTGTGAAAAATGACTCAAGACATCCACATAGGATGCTGGGAAAAGGCAGAGGAACATCCAACCTAGATTGGGCAAGCCTTTGCCACAGTGTGCCAGCAAATGCTTCCAAAAGGACACCCTTAAATTGAATTCTATGGGACAAATAACTGTCACCTACTTAGACAGTGGGAATAGCACTTGCAAAGGCACAGAGATATCAGAAACAAGGTTCCTTTGGGGAACCTTTTAGTAGTTTGGCATGGCTGGAGGGAAGCAAGTTATGGCAAGAGGGGAGAATAAGGTGGGAACCAGGGGCCAAAAGATCTTATTAGCCTTTAAACTGGAAAGTGATTTTTTGGGCCTTTTGAAATCTTCGGTCATGAAGAAGGGCAAATTCAGTACAAAGTCAGGTCTCGGCTGCCTCACCAGCAGCCTCTGTATTGATCTAATCACTAGGCACTGAACATTTTATCCTTCAGGAGCTCTCTAAGGAAGACTCCTTGCCCCCGAACAAGATGGCAAACATTCCTTGGAGGTGTTCACAAGCTCACCAGCTCTTTTTATCCTCTTTCTTTCCTTCAGTTGGTAAGGCTTGTGATCATGAGACAAAGGAATAGCATTCCCATCTTTGTCACACAGGACTCCTCTTGAGTCACCCACATTGGCCACAGTGAGATCTTTATCTGATAGTAGAGCAATCAAACACGTTGTGCCTGCAAAACAGAAGAGAGAGGCAATGTGGGAGGTCAGCAATGCATTGAAGTTCAGTTGCTTCTTGTGGTTACTGGATTCTTTAGTCATTAAAACTGCTCCTGCTGGGTGAGAATTTGACTCCAGCCACTCTGGGAATGATGGCTATTTACTTCAACAGCACTGATCAAATCTGACAGTCAATTTTCTTAACCATGTTAGAGTGTCACTGAAATAGGCTAGGATAACATTATCATTTTCCTAAATCATTTTGTTTCTGCTACTCTTAATTTAAATACATATCATATTTAAAAGGATTAGGAAAGAATCAAAATGAGTTTGAAGCTTCAGACAACTGATACAGATTTTAAACTTCTCATTGGTGCACAGTTTCTGTGAAGTCCCAGTTGAAAGTGGGGAGGATAGGAGTGGGGTGGGGTCCTCAGGTGGATTAATAAACATAGGGATTAGAGGGTAGGCAACAGATTTTTTTTGTTGTTGTTTGTTTTTTTAGAGACGGGGTCTCACTCTGTTGCCCGGGCTGGAGTGTAGTGGCACAATCATAGCTTACTTCAGCCTTATACTCTCAGCTTCAATGGATCCTCCTGCCTCAGCCTCTCGAGCAGTTGAAACTGCAGGTGCATGCCACCATGCCCAGCTAATTTTTTAAATTTTTTGTAGAGATGGGGGTCTTACTATGTTGCCCAGGCAGGTGTCAAACTCTTGGCCTCAAGAAATTCTCTCACCTTGGCCTCCCAAAGTGGTGGGATTACAGGCATGAGCCACCACACACAGCCGGGCAACAGAATTTTAAAAACCAAAATGGGTAAGTCATAGAGAATGAGAGGAATAAAGGAGAAGGAGAAAAGTTTAAGATAACGTCTTTCACCTAAATGGGAAACTGGGCACCTTATGGATAAGGACTCAAGGAAATGTCTGCTGGGGGGTATCTGAGAAAAGCTTTCTTTTTCACTAAAATAGACACAGAGGAGGATCTGACCTGTTTCCTTGGCCTAATGTTGGTCCATGTGTTTCCCAGAACTGTGGCAGCATCTTGCAACTACGAGGGGATGTGCCTTAGAGTCAAGGCCACTTGAGGAGGATGGCAGAACTCAGAGGCAAAGAGCCGGAGGCCCTGAGGACATCAGGGAACTGCTGAACCAGCCTGGAACTGCTCTGTTCTTTTTCCGTGAGACAATAAATATCTTTCCTGTGTGAGGCTTTTTAAGTTGAATTTTTTTGTTCCTTGTAATATCATAAATGATTGAGGGGCTATTGATATGAGAGATTCAGAGTGTGGCTGCTCTGCTGTTCAGCTGTCCCTTAGTATCTGCTAGGGATTGATTCCAGGACCCCCTGTGGATACCAAAACCTGTGGATCCTTAAGTCTCTGATATCAAATGGCATAGTATTTGCATATTTCTTTTTCACTAAAATAGACACAGAGCAGGAACAGACCCGTTTCTTTGGCTCAGTGTTTCTTTGGCCCATGTGTTTCCCAGAACTGTGACAACAGCTTACAATTATGAGGGGATGTGCCTCAGGGTCAAGGCAACTCAAGGAGGATGGTAGAGCCTGAAGATGTACGTATCTCCCTCTATACTTTATTTCTTTCTTTATTTATTTAAGACAGAGTCCCACTTTGTTGCCCAGGCTAGAGTGAGTGCCATGGCGTCAGCCTAGCTCACAGCAACCTCAAACTCCTGGGCTCAAGCAATCCTTCTGCCTCAGCCTCCCGAGTAGCTGGGAATACAGGCATGCACCACCATGCCTGGCTAATTTTTTCCATATATATTAGTTGGCCAATTAATTTCTTTCTATTTATAGTAGAGACGGGGTCTCACTCTTGCTCAGGTTGGTTTCGAACTCCTGAACTCGAACGATTCGCCCACCTCGGCCTCCCAGAGAGCTAGGATTACAGGCGTGAGCCACCGCGCCCAGCCTTCCCTATATACTTTAAATCACCTCTAGATTACTGATAGTATTACTTAATTCTGAACCTCAGGATGTTTCTATATTAACAATGTATTGTAGATGAGAACTTAATTGCAAATCTTGTAACTTAATTGAGAGCTTAGAAATTTAGCCTAGTAGCTGTACATCACAGATTGGAAAAACCCCAAAACTATAAAGTGAATTCACACAGACTAGACTTCAATGTCTTAGACAAGCGAGGCCTGGCAAGTTAGTTGACTTTTAAGCCTCAGAAAATGGTACCAGGATCCTTTCAGTTGCTCAAGCCAGAAACCCAGAAGTCAGTCTTGGTTTTTCTCTTTTCCTCATTCCTGAATCCAGGCCATCATTAAGTCCCGTCACTCTTACCTCTAAAACACATCCTAAGCCCTTGCCTTGTTCTCATTGCATTGACTCTAGTCCAAGCCTGTGTCATTGCAGCCAGTGGACTATTGCAGTAGTCCGGGTGAGAAGCAGTGGTAGCAGGTGCTGCAAGACTTGGCCCACCTGTCCAATGTCAGGTCACACCACCCTTCCCCTTGCCCAAGGCTCCCTCCTGCCGTCTGCACATGCCAAACCTTTTGTCATTTTTTGGGCTTTTGTACTCGCTGTTCCCTCTCCCTAGTATTTTCTCCTGTCCTTGACATTGGCTGACTAATCTATACAGTGATATCTTAGGTCAAGTGTGACACCTTCAGACAGTCCTTCTCTGACAGGAATTGTTATCTCCTCTTTAGTTCCTTTATTGCCCTTACAACACAGTTATCTTGTTTATATGCTTAAGGTATTTATTTAGTGCCAATCTTCTAGTATAGAATATAAACTTCACAAGGGTAGGGGTATTGTCTCCTTGTTTTCCCTCCTATAATGTTGATGTCCAGAATATCACAAGCACTCAGTATTTGCTAAATAAACAAATTAATAGATGAATGAATAAACAATTACAGATAATTTCTGACCTAACAGGTCAGAAATTTCTTGCTCTGACAGGTCAACCCAGTTCAATCCTACACTGAACATCATTGTCCAACTATTGCCATACAGAGAGCTATTCAGTTGTAGCAAAATACACTGTACAAATTGATCAAAACATAGCGGCTCTCCTATGCATGTATGACACATGCTCACACACACACTGCTGGTAGGTGGAGAGAAATTCCAGCCCCGGTGTGTTCCAAGTTCTTTCCTCTAGTCCAGGATCCTGGTCTAGTGCAAAAGAAAAATGGGCAGGGCTTCTGTCCTCACCACACCTTCCAAAGTCATGGGACCATGTGAAGCAATAAGGTGCACCACGTGGGTTATTACGTGAACAATTTATGTCTGTTTCTGAACTCAATTTGTACTTTAGCAAAATGGGCACAGTTTTGTGCCTGATAATTCTTGTTTTCCTTAGGGAAAATAGACAAATGTAAATTATTCGTCAGTCTATTTCTCTAAACCAACATTCTCCCCTCTGATTTAATTTCTGGGATGCAAAGTAAAGGTAAACCAAAAAAATTATTCTAGACTTATCTAAATATTTTGGTTGGATAATATTAGGCACTTAATTCATTTGACAAGTTGAGCTTGAGAAAAATGTAAATTCTAACAAAGGTTAAGTAACTTAGGGTATCTCAAGTATCTTTTAAACCCCTAGTTTTTACTTTCACAGTTAAATTCATAAGAAAGTAGTAATAAAAAATTGTTCAGCACCATAAATTCCACTAAGTGGCTCACAAACACACCTACAATTGATTTTTGAACATGCAGGGTAAGTAGGACAGGTATTATTGCTTCTTTTAAGCAGATGAAGAAAATGGGGTCAGAAACCTCAAGTGTCTTATCATTGATTACACTGCTCAGTGCATATGCACTGGCTGACTAGATGACTGAAAAACCTGGGAATCCAGAATTACTACTTTAGTAATAATAACAATGATGGACCCTACTGCTTCAGTGTTTTATGATAATACTAAGCATTTTATTTACATAATATACCTAACCTCTCTGGAACTCAAACACAGGAGGCTTGGATTAGTTAACCTCTAGGCCCCCTTCAGCTGGAATATTTTGTAGATCTTGAATTGGAATTGCAAACTCCAATGACTTCAGGAAAGCAGGTCAGATGTAAAAAAAAAAAAAAAATCTCCTGGCCCTCTTAGAATAGCTTTATCCTGGTATTTTTGATAGGAACGTTGGTTCTGAAATATTTTTCTACCCCAAGAAAGGGCAAACACAACGATAAGTGACAAGAGACATCGGTTTCAGTGTTGGGGCTACAAAAGAGAGTGGTGAGGCTTATGGCAAACTGGAGGACACGTGCTAAGGGAGCCGCAGTTCCTCAGCAATGAAAATAGTTGCCATGTGGCAATGCAGGTCCATTGTGAATAGATCCATATTTTTTAAGGGAAGTCATTTTTATGTGAACTCTCCCAATTTTTAAATATTGGAAACTTTTATTGCTAGCATCTGGTGACCTTGTGTTCTTGAGCTTTCTAAAAATGACTCTTCACAGTATACTTTTGTATGACAGTAGTGATGACAGTGAAACCTTATACTTCTGGTCTGCCTTAAGGTAAGTGTTTTCTTACCTATTTTGGAATTCAATTCTCAAAACTCATCAGATAGGAAGGAATTATCTCAGCCACTTTATAAGTGCACACGGTGGGTGAAGAGATCTTAGGTATTTGTTTAAGGTCATGTGGTTATTTAGGTAAAGTGGAGAAGGGAGAGGATGACAACAGACACCTGGGTCTGCATCTGAGGGCAACGTTTGCATCATATCTCAAGGCTGCCCAGCCGCCAACGGACTGCATATCACATATAATTCCATTTCTACATCTTGTTTATGAATCTTTGACTCATTAGACTGAAAGGCCCTTTTAGGGCCAGGAAAATGCCTTATTCATTGCTGCGTTCTTACCATAGTGCTTTGTGCACTGCACAGACTAAAATGCTGAGAAAGAGGCTAATGATTGGGGTGGGGGTGAGGGAAATGGGAGTGCTTTTCAATTTATACCATCTGCTGATTTTACCTTTTGTACAATTTTCGCCTTGGTATTATGTAAATATATACCCTCTAACCATGCCAATATATATGCTCTTATTTTTTAAAAAATATTATTAAATAACAGGGTTATCTAGGTGATGAGATTTTGGACCTTTTTGTTTTCTTCTTTATACTTGTCTGTATTAAGATGAATTTAATGTTATTTAAAACTATAATTTATTCACAATGTTTCAGAAGCATATTTACTGGATAAAGCAAAATATACAAGATATAAAACAGAAAAAAACAGAACAATCCCGGTTACAGAGAGTAAGATAGAACAGATAGAAAACACATCCCCCCCTTAGAGGGCCAGATGTGGTGATTCATGCCTGTAATCCCTGCACTTTGGGAGGCTGAGGCAGGAAGATTGCTTGAGGCCAGGAGTTCAAGAACATCCTGGGTAACAAAGTGAGATCCTGTCTTTATAAATAATAAAAACATTAGCCAGGCATGGTGTAACATGCCCATAGTCCCAGCTACTTGTGAGGCTGAGGCAAGAGGATTGCTTAAGGTCAGGAGTTTGAGGCTGCAAAAAGCTATGATTGTGCCACTGTACTTCAGCCTGGACAACTGAGCAAGATCCTGTCTCAAAAAAAAAAAAAAAAGAAAAAGAAAAAGGTTCAGAGGAATAGCAGTGACAATGATGACAGCAGCACTTTTGGTAGTCCAAGTTCGGATTCAGATTCAAATATCAGTGACTATCCATCAGTGTCTCGGTGACAGATAAGTGAGTCTCAGCTGCCTTTAGGCTCTCCCTACACTGCCTCACAGATTCCTGAGCAGTGGGTGCCAATCAAGTCCCTCATTCTCTTGCACTGCACCCCCCCCTTTCTGTAGGCATATAACTATGATTTAAAAATTGTAGTAATGAGAATCCTTATTTTATGAAAATTCACTTAACCGCCACATTTTCTTAAGTAAGTGACATCACTTTTTTTTGGTGAGGGGGACCTACGGGTAGGAAGCTGGAAGGAGTGAAGAAGGCAATGTGGAATTAACATGCCTTAAGAGCCTTGTGCTTAATAGCATAAGTGGATACTCACTTACACAATACCAGACTGCTCATGCTTACAGTGATTCCCCTTTGTGGCATAAAGTCTTTTGTATGACAATGAGGGAAACTGCCATTTTTATTCTTTAGGAAAGAGCAAAAGAAATTGGGGAGGGTAGGGAAGGGATGGCAAGAGGTAAGAAGGGAATGGAGGAGAAAGGGAGAGAGAGAGAGGGAGACAAGTGTATACACACACTTCAAGGATTTCAGTGAAGGCATTAGTTACAACAGCCAAAGGGCCATTCATTATACAGAGCATAGGATAATCAACACATTTATAGGACAAGAAGAAATAAAATATGTTTATCTTGTAAAGGTTTGACAATAAATGTGAGTTCAATAACACAATTTCAGGGCCTAGATGACATCAAGGCCTGATAACTGACAGAAATTGTATTGGTGTGCAACATATTGGAAAAAGAGCAAGTGAAGCCAGTCGTTAATGCAAGTATCACGCGAGAATGATAAGATCACTGCCACCACAGGCTTCTAGTCCCCACCTCAGACAGCCAACACTGTGATCAGCCATGTCCTGAAACACAAATAAAGTACCAGGAGGCTCTCAGATAAGACTCTCTGGCCCACTACTCCCTGTCTGCATAATTTTAAATCTGCCAAAGTTTGACCTGCTTAGAGATTTTCATCAGCCTTTCATCTAATAATTAATACTGTGTCAGAGACAGACTTGTCAGGGATGACACCTTGTCTGGAAAACTATATACAGTAAGCTGTAATCTTTCCTTCTTTACTCTTTTTCTCTTTTGTCCATTGCCTGAGTTCTTGCACCCTGAGCTCTAATTCTCTGGGAGGCAGGTCCTCTCAGAATCATATCGCTGTGTGTGGCTGGCCCAAGACACTGTGTCACCTGACACATGAGTCTAACTCTGTGTGGGAGGCTATTAGATTAATACTAATTAACGATTCATATCACCAGTCAATAGCTGCACTGTAATGATGAGTCTTGTAGAAATGAGCTTGAATGTTATTTTATGTTGAGAGAGGCTTGATGGAAAGTGATTGGAAAGAGCTGTATCTGTGTGAAAGGACACATGGGCCAATTTATGAGAGCTGCTGTATACTGAGCATTCACCATGTATCGGGTTCCATGCTCAGTCCTAGGCATACATAATTTCTTTAATCCTGACAGCCTAGGAGGTACTATTGTTATCTCAGTTTTACAGATGACAAAACTGAGATTAAGTGATTAGCCCAAGGTCACATAGCTAGTGGGTGGCAGAACCTACCCAGTCTGTTGCCAGAATGCTGCTTTCAACTCGAGGCAGGCCATTGCTACCGTGTATTTAATGCTTTTGTGCAAACCAGGAAAAAGCATCTCTTCTTCAAGACACCCAACTACCATCTCCATAAAATGGCCATAATATACATTCAAATCAACAATAACCACAGTGCAAGTGGTGCCCCCTAGAGTCCAAACATGCACAGTAGAGGCAGCCCTGCTTGTAGGCTGTATCCTGCCCCCACTGGTATCATGAAGAAAGATACCATAGGATAAGATCAATCAATGAGGAAGTTCAGCAGAACAGCACACTAGAAAGTTCCTGTTTCAGACAGAGACTGGCAGCAGCCCTAATACCTGACCTGGAAGAGTGAGATATAGACAATGCCATATCTAAGGCCAAAGGATATTACTAAGAACACATTAAGACCTCCTTCCAGCAAGACCTGAAGCACTAGGATAGCAAGCCATGTCTGTGGGCTTCCAAGCAGAGGAAGCAGTGATGGGACACACCCATATATGCAGGGAGGCTTACGAAAGTCTCCCAGACTGGGCATAGACCAAAGGTCCCCCAAAATGACACCTCCTTGGGTCTTCCTTTGCAAATAAAGCTGCTCCAGCTTCCTCCCTAATCACATGCTGAAGAGCAGAGTGGCAGGAATAACATTTTGTGAGAAACAGGTCTATTACAAACTGGAATTTTCTTTTCCTCTCTGAGACTTTTGCACAGGCAAACATATTAACTACTGCGTTTGACATTGGCTGACTGTGAGTCAGTCAACTTGATGATAAATTCTATTATTTTAAACCCTAGTGCTATATTGTTTAATTCTAGATTTAGGTACACTTGGGCTCTTCCCCAGCAAACACAGTAATTAATAAGACGACTAGAAGAAATGAGAAATAGTGTATGAATGTCAGAAGGATCTTTTCCACAAATGAGGTATGCCGTTCTATGAAAATATGAAAAACCATCTCTTTAGTAGGGAAGGTGGGGGTCATAATTCAAGCTTTCAGAATCTGATGAAGTATTCATTTAATTTTCACACTCCACCAGAGTTAAAGTATAGATGTGTCATCTGATTCTGATGAACACCATTTTGAAACTGAAATGTTCTTCAACTTCACATTTCAACTGCTGTAATAATGTTTATTTCACACTTCGGCGAGGCCTGTGGGCACCCTTCTGGTCCTTCTTTTTCAGTTAAGTAGGAATGTGTTAAAGATAGCCGCTGCCTATTAAACTCATTGGGGAGTCTCAGAAAACCACAGCAGGTCCTTTTGCTGCAGGAGCTGTCATATATACTGCCTGGGCACAACTATTTTGAAGTAGAAGCAAGCAGAAAAGCTTTTGTGATACTCATTAACATACTTCTCATAACTATTACTGGCATTTAGTTCAGATTATGGCATGCTACTGAAATTAATTTTTAATTACATAATCATAACCTGAATTCTAAGTCTAGTATCTTTTAATGGTAAATAAAATTAATTTCATGGTTGCTTTGATTCTTCCTATATAAGCTAGAGAAGCACTGGCTATATTTTTTCATGTCTTCGTGTTATTTGAGGATTCTTCAGTGAGATGTCTCACTTCTCTTTAGGGTTCCCAGCAAATAAATACTGTCTCTACTTCTTTATGAATGCTATGGGAATGGGTAAAAGCTCAATGGAATTGAGCTTTATTAAAAGGGGCATTTGCCTTTTAATAAAAGGCAAAGAAGAGAAAGCCAGGGAGAGGGAAAAGGGAGAATAAGTCTGGAACCAAGAAGCACAGGCTAAATCACTTGGTGCTTAAAAGAGAATTACACTTTCTTTGACCTTTTTGTTCTTAGTATCAACACTCTTCCCTATAGATTCAATTAAAAACAAATCTTGCCTTTGAGGTTATTAAGTTATCCTTATTTAAATTGCCATATAGTTATACATCTATTTACATATATGTGTGTTGGTAGGCTGATATTTGAAGATACTAATTGAAGTTCCCATCCCCTCGCATGCGCATGACCCTCTTCCATTCAGCCTGAGGCATTCACTGTCCTAGGGAAGATTAGGATTGCTCTGGCTGAAATGCAAGAGAAAGAAATAGTTATGCTTAATTTTGAGTTTCAAGGAGCCTGTGGAAACTCCCAAAGATACAATATTCCCAAGAGAAAAATCTTTTTGAGTATCCATTAGCCAAGATTCTGGACTAACCTATATACATATGAAAATAGAGCAAATAGTGAGTTTCCCTGCCCATGAGCCTCTCTTCCTGCTCTCACTGACCAGTAAGGCTGGCCAGGCAGTAGGGTAGTGTGTAAGAGATGGAGGGGAGACAAAGAGGAAAACAAGAGAGAGTCTTTGATGTGTGATTTCCAGAATTATGTGGAGCTCAAAGTATAGAAGACTTAGACCTTGCTTTCCAGGACATAGCCCAAGAAGTCACAAACCTTTGGCGCAGTATGGAGAGGCAATGGCTGAATGAGAAGCTAACTTGGACAGTCTAGTGTGAAGCAGAGATAACTGCTGAGAACTGAGGGCTCCCCCCAAGAGAGAAATGGCAGGAGCTTCAGAGTGACAATGAGTGGGCCTTTCAACCACAGGTCACGGAGACCCTGGGTCATCCCAGCAGGTGTCAGGACAATAACAACAGCTTGACACTTAGATTGCCCCTGGGAGAAAGGAGGACAAAAACATAAACTCAATTTGGTATTTATACAAAAAGAACCCAAGAAAATCAGGAAATTACGGAATATACCTGGAAGTGAATGAAACAAGATTTTAGTATCAGATCCAATATGGACTCAAGAGCTAAATTACATTCAGTTCTAGAGAGATAAATTAAGTTACATTTCTACACATTTATTTTGTAGCTGTGTAATGTCTTTGTGACACACACACACACACACACACACAGCACGGAGGCATGGAGACATGATATAATGTGTTTCCCAGAAAATAAGACAGGGTCTTATATTTATTTTTACTAAAGAAGACACCCTGCGGCTTATATTTCAGGGGATCTGTTATTTTCCCCTCAAACCCTCAGCTTGCAGCATGCACAGGATGGCCAGGACCTGACAGGGGGAGCTGACCTTGTTGGGGGGGCTGCCTGCACCTTTCAGGTCACCTCTGGGATAGTAGCTGTCACGATGGGGCAGATGAGAAGGGCTGCTCATCTTCTTTACGGCTTTGCCACGAAATGCATGGGTTGTGCAGATACACTGCATAGCCATGCCCATCACTAGGTCTTATTTTCAGGGTAGGGCTTATATTGTGCAAATGCTTAGAAGTCCTGCTAGGGCTTATTTTATGGGTAGGTCTTATTTTCGGGGAAACACAGCATATATATATATATATATATATATATATATATATATATATATATATATAATGTCTACTGCACATTACACGTCTTAAATTTTATCCTGGCCTAGATATTATGAAATTCAATTTTAAAAATACTATAGCCAGTACCAACAATGTTGGACAGCCAAATGTGACTTCCTTGCCACTGAGTTAGTTAGCACAGACCTATTATTGAAGAATTCTAGCTGAGAGGTAAAATAGTTTCCTACGCCAAGTTTGCCCTTGTGAATCATGCCTTTAGCAGATTCTGCAATCACACATAAATTATTTCCAGACAATCTTTTCCATCCAAACAGAACACAGTCACTTATAACCCCATTTAAGGGACAAAATAAAGATTGTACAATTATCTCTATTTATAATAAATAATCAGATTTTGGGGCCAATTTGATCCAATAATTATTAATTCTCAAGATTGTTTTGGGCTCAGTAGATTATGAAATTGACTCTAAGGGTATGGTATGTCTCCAGGAAGGCTGCTGCCCCAATGTCCTGGAATTAAATCCTGAATTTATTCCATCTGGCCCACCTGGACACATACCAAAAAGTGAAATTCCATCTATACATCTGTAATTAAGAAAACACAACCATATTACTTATGAAGATGGCCCTCTTTCTTCCTCACACCTGTACCTCCTACACCTAATAATGACATAGGACTGGATGTGTGTGTATGTGTGTACATTGACTAAATAGTTCTATGCTCCTTGTTCTCTCATTCGGTGCCAACTATGTATAAAGCACTAGGCTTGATGCTGGGGCAATAAAAATGAACAAGATACAGTCCTTACCCCCAGGGCCCTTACTGTCTAAGGCCAAACTAAAACTAACAGACACTTAGAACCCAGCATGACAGTGCTATGAGTGCCTTGGCTCAGTCTGGGGACATGGAGAGTGGTAAAGAGAACATCAGGGAGGATAGCTAGGAAGCAGTAAGATCCTAACTGTCTGATGCAATAGGGTAAGGAATTCACATAGCCTAATATGGTTCCTGGCACAAAGAAGGAGTTAAAGAATCTGTAGAATAAAAATAAATGAAAGGAACAGTTTTTTTAAAAAGGATTTCTTTATATTTCACTTTCCAAACAAAGAATAGAACAAACACTTGTTTATACTCTTTAACCCAATAATGTCAATTCTTGCATTCTATCCTAAAGCTTTATGTACAGGATTGATCGCATAGAATTATTTAAAACAGCAAAGCAATAAAAACAGCCAAAATTAGTAGACATAGTATTATAAAATACATTAAGAAATGTCCAAAGAGTTAAGAATTAAAAGGACATTAAATATAGTGTTTCTAAAGAGAATATATATCATAATGGGAAAGTGGTAATGATACGTTGTTAAGTGAAAAGTAAAAAACTGTACATAAAAATTTTTTAAAAACATATTACATTAGCATTGTTACTTGATAAGAACTGTATATAAAATATTCCAATTTCATTCACTTAAATACTTTATATATGTGTGTAAACATATGGAAAATATTAGAAGGAAATGAAGATAAATTGGTTTTTATCTTATTTAATTACTAGAGACAGATTCTCTGTTGTCCTGGGTACAGTGTACAGCATGGTAGCTCATAGCAACCTCAAAGTCCTGGGTTCAAGCAATCCTCCTCCCTTGGTCTCTAGAGTAGCTGGAATTATGGGAATGCACCACCATGCTTGGCTAATTTTTCTATTTTTAGTAGAGATGGGATCTCGCTCTTGCTCAGGCTGGTTTTGAACTCCTGAGCTCAAACGATCCTCTAGCCTCAAGCCTCCCAGAGTGCTGAGATTACAGGTGTGAGCTACCATGCCCAGCCAGATAAGTTGGTTTTTAAAGTTGATTTTTTAAATCTTTAAATTTTTTTCTGAAGCTTTTCAAATTTTATACATATAATATTCCTTTATAGAAATTACTTCACTTTTTACCAAAGTCAGTGCTTTGTGTTCCCTGGTGTTAGGCATTTTTCCTTTCCTGCTGAGGGTCTTCTGCCACCGTCTACAAAGACTTGACTGAATTTTTTGTTTAGTTGTTTGATTGTCCTTGCTAGACCAACCTGTCATTTCAGGAACTTAAGACTGTAGCAATGCAAGTGAAATACTGATAAATCTTACTGCCTTCCTGCTTTCCATTTTGGCCAATGTAGTTGCTGGGATAGAAGGAACAGTGTCAGGAAGAGCTGGGAAGGCCAGGCCCCAGACTCATTAATTACGGGGAGGCTCAGAAAGCTCCAAGTTAGCTGACACCAAACTACTATGACACCACTGTACCACACAGTTAGATGCTGCTGCCCAAGAAGGGACAGAGATGTGACCATGGAGGGCAGGGGGAAGGTGGCAGAGGGCAGCTGGATTAGGCTGATTATGAAATACTTGTTGCACAGGAAGCCTTGACCAGGGAGAGCCAGTTCTAGAACAGATGGTGAATCTATTCCTGCCATAGGCAATCGCTGAATAGGTATCCCATTTGAGGGGATCAGGCTGATGTGGGGTGGGCAGTGAGGAGGAGGAGTTATAGGATGCCAGAATCTCAAACCAGATGTCAAGTCACAACAGAAAATATTAACTAACAGCTACGATTAACTAACAGTTACTCTGCTTGCTGCTCACAAATACCTGACATCATTTAGTTTTACAAAAATCCTCCAAGATACATATGATTACTGTCCTGATCCCTCATTCTATAGATATGGAACAAGCTCACCAAGATCACATAGCTTTTGAGTAGAAGAGTTGTATTTTGAACCCAGGTCTGACACCCTAAATCAGGCTTTCAGAATTTTCTGCAAGATGTAGAACCTTATTAGGAGCGCTATCAGCTGGCGGCAAATAGCCTTATTTAAAGATTCTTTAACATTTTTGTAGGTTGAGCATCCCAAATCTGAAAATCCAAAATACTCCAATGAGCATTTCCTTTGAGCATGAGGTCAGTGCTCACAAACTCTTGGATTTTAACACATTTCAGATTTAAGATTTGTGATGCTCAAACTTGTATTTGCTTTTACTAAAATATAATACAGGCAATATACAAATGAGACGTTCAAAGAAACGTTTCTGGTACAGTATTCAAATGCTGTACAAATTATTTTTAAATAGTCTTTTAATTTACAGCTGAGCTGGGGAATAAGAAAGTGAATAAGCTGGGGAAGAAGAAACAATAAGAAAGTGAAAAGCCCAAGGAGTATATGAGGGAAATAAGCTAATCAGTTTGGAAACACCAGCAGACATACCCTACCCGAGCTCTGTGAGACCAAGTCACCAAGGAAGGGGCTCTTAGGGTATTTAGAATGCAGTGTTCCAGTGCATGGGAGAGAGGGTTGGACAGTCTGCAGAGTCTGCAAAGTAATATAAAATACTTCTTCCAAGGATCCTAAATTACTAATTTCCTTTTATCAAATGAGGCGACAGGCTCAGGGACTAAGAAACCAATTCAAGATCAGTGGCTGGTTTGCAATAGAACCAGAACTTAAGCTCTGTTTCACCTGCTCAGTCAAGTACTCTTGGTGCCACCCCAGATTTGGGGCATATTCCAGGCTGCTAGCTTGAGCCTCTGCTAAATGAAAGTTAAACACTCATATTTTCCAAGTGTGAAAAGAAAGTCTTAGCAGGTACAGTCCCAAAGGTTTTTTTCTTTTTTTCCCCCCACTGTGTTGTTGTTTTATTTTGGCTACCAGAAGGCCCAGGATCGCTATTCCTCCAGGTCTAGCTTTTTTTTTTTTTTTCAGCATATTATGGGGGTACAAATGTTTAGGTTACATGTGTTGCCTTCCCCCCTTCCCCCCATGGAGTCAGAGCTTCAAGAGTGGCCATCCTCCAGATGGTGCACATCGCACTCATTATGTATTATATACCCATCCCTTCCTCCCCCCTCCCATTTGCCCGATGCCCGATAAATGTTATTCCTATAAGTTCATTTAGGTGTTGATCAGTGAAAACGATTTGCTGGTGAGTACATGTGGTGCTTATTTTTCCATTCTTGGGATACTTCACTTAGTAGAATGGGTTCCAGGAAAATACAAGATGGGCTATCTCACCATTGTTTCTTATAGCTGAATAGTACTCCATGGTACACATATACCACATTTTATTACTCCACTCATGTATTTTTTTTTTTTTTTGAGATAAAGTCTCACTGTGTTTCCTGGGCTACAGTGCCGTGGTGTCAGCCTAGCTCACAGCAATCTCAAACTCCTGGGCTCAAGCGATCCTCCTGCCCTATCCTCCCAAGTAGCTGGGAGGGACTATAGGCATGCACCACCATGCCTGGCTAATTTTTTTCTATTTTTAGTTGTTTGGCTAATTTCTTTGTATTTATAGTAGAGATGGGGTCTCGCTCTTGCTCAGGCTGGTCTTGAACTCCTGAGCTCAAGTAATCCTCCCGCCCCGGCCTCCCAGAGTGCTAGGATTACAAGCGTGAGCCACTGCGCCCGGCCCCACTCATGTATTGATGGGCACTTGGGTTGTTTCCAAATCTTTGCAATTGTGAAATGTGCTGCTATAAACATTCAAGTGCAGGTGTCTTTTTTATAGAGTATCTTTTGTTCTTTTGGGTAGATGCCCAGAAATGGGGTTGCTGGATCAAATGGTAGATCTACTTGTATTGCTTTAAGGTATCTCCATATTGCTTTCCACAGAGGTTGAACTAGTTTGCAGTCCCACCAGCAGTGTAGGAGTGTCCCTATCTCTCCACATCCACGTCAACATTTATTATTTTGGGACTTTTTGATAAAGGCCATTCTCACTGTGGTTTTGATTTGCATTTCTCTGATGATTAGAGATGTTGAGCGTTTTTTCATATGTTTGTTGGCCATTATTCTGTCATCCTTTGAAAGTTTCTGTTCATGTCCTTTGCCCACTTTTTGATAGGGTTGTTTGACTTTTTCTTGCTGATTTTCCTGATTTCTAAATAGATTCTAGTTATCAGCCCTTTATCAGATGTGTAGCTTGTGAAAATTTTCTCCCATTCTGAAGGTTGTATGTTTGCTCTCTTGACAGTTTCTTTGGCTGTACAGAAGCTTTTTAATGTGATCAGGTACCATATATTTATTTTTGTTGTTGCTGTGATTGCCTTTGGGGTTTTCTTCATAAATTCTTTGCCTAGGCCAATGTCTAGAAGAGTATTTCCAATGTTTTCCTCTAGAATTCTAATAGTTTCACACCTTAGGTTTAAGTCTGTTATCCAGCGTCAGTTGATTTTTTGTGAGAGGTGAAAGGTGTGGATCCTCTTTCAGTCTTCCACATGTGGCTATCCAATTTTCCCAGCACCATTTATTGAATAAGGATTCTTTTCCCCAGCATATGTTTTTATCTGCTCTGTCAAAGATTAGATGGCTATATGAGGATGGTTTTATATCTGGGTTCTCTGCTCTGTTCTACTGGTCAATGTCCCTGTTCTTGTGCCAGTCCTAAGCTGTTTTAATTACTATAGCCTTGTAATATAGTTTGAAGTCTGGTAAATTGATACCTCCCATTATGTTTTTATTGCCTAGGATTGCTTTTGCTATACGGGGTCTTCTCTGGTGCCATAAAAGCATAATTATTTTTTCTATATCTGTGAAAAATGATGATGGTATTTTAATAGGGATTGCATTGAGTCTGTAGATCACTTTGGGTAGTATAGACATTTTAACAAGGTTGATTCTGCCTACCCATGAGCGTGGTATGGTTTACCACCTGTTTACATGCTCTGCTATTTCCTTCCTCAGTCCCAAAGGTTTAAATGGACACTTATGGCATGAGCTACATGAACATAACTGATAGCGAAGCTGGCCAAGTCAGTTAAGAATGAGGAGATTCTTGGGCCTGGCGATACATGTAATCCCAGCACTCTGGGGAGCCGAAGCAGGTGGATTGTTTGAGCTCAGGAGTTTGAGACCAGCCTGAGCAAGAACAAGACCCCATCTCTGCTAAAAATAGAAATAATTAGCCGGGCATGGTGCCACATGCCTGTAGTCCCAGCTACTTGGGAGGCAGAGACAGGAGGATCGCTTGAGCCCAGAAGTTTGAGGTTGCTGTGAGCTAGGCTGACACCATGGCACTCTAGCTGGAGAAACAAAGTGAGACTTTGTTTCAAAAAACAAAACAAAACAAAAAAATGAGGAGATTCTATAATTAGATAGGGAAGACTGTGCTCTAAATCCCCTCTTGACCCTAAATGCATAAAATGTGGACTGCAGGAGGCATCTTTTAAACTGAAAATTAAGAGCACTTGAAGGGTCATAACCTCTGTTTACCTAAACTACTCCTAGGATCCCTGGAAAGTCCTCTCTTTGGTTGATTGCTGAGAAATGAAGCTTCTTACATCCCCATTGTCCTTTTGGATCCACCCTAAGTTGAAATGGTTTCTAAAGGTAGTTTTTTCATTTGTCACCAGTCTGTTCTCCAGGCAAATGTAATAGAGTCAACCTCCATGTTGAATAAAAATCAATGTTTTTAAACATTAAGCATGATTCATGTAATTATATTTAATTAATTTATGTTTGTTTGTTTGTGTTTTTAGAGATGCGGTCTAGCTATGTTGCTCAGGCTGTTTTGAACTCTCAGTCTCAAGAGATCCTCCCACTTTAGCCTCCCAAGTAGTTGGGACTATAGGCATGTGCCATTGTGCCCAGCTGTAATAGAATTTTGTTTAGGGCTCCACTTGGGAAAATATGCCTCTCTACCTATTTTGCTTATTGGAGTCCTTGAATAAGCAACAAGTTTTCAAAAACATCCCTCACACTGAGTTGGCCCAGGCCCAAGGATGGCACAAAACTGCTAGGCAGCATGGTTCTGGGGAGGGAGGGCACCATAGCATGTGGTTTCCCCTGAGTTGGTCTGGCCTTGAATAGCCCCTGAAGGAGTTATAAACCCCAGGGTGGCATTGTATCTAATGTGCTGTGCTTCTGCTGATCTGGCTGTAACAAGATTCTGGATGAGCTTATGAATGATGTTTATATAGCATCTGAACTCATCTGCTAGCTAGCCAAGAGGCTGAAGTTAGTTATCCATTCATTCAGCAGGCATTTAATAAGCACTTTCTACTACTATGCTAGGAATTCTTGTAGGTGCTGGGGACTCAGCAACACAAGATACAGTCCCTAGGTGAAGAATTCACAGTTTAATGGGGGGCCAACTAGGGAGAAATAGAAAAACAAGTCTATATTCAATTCAATTCAATATAATAGTTGAAGTCGACAGTGGCAAGAATAGAAACCAGCCTGCAGTGGTATAAGGAGTTATATGGGCTGAGGTTTGACTGATGAAAGGAGTTAGCCAAACAAAGCTGGTGGGGAGGAAGGCTTGGGTTGTGAGCATATATGTGTATGTGTGGTTGTGGGGAGTTGAATAAATAAATGAATGAGAGGGAATTTTTTTTCTCTTCCATACTTGAGAAAGGTTTTTAAAATATTTTTTTGAAATGATGATGACAAGGACATATGATATAACATGAGTCCAAATATATGTCAAATCTCAGTATGGAAATTACTGACATTAAGAAATGTCGAAGCTTTGAAGCATTACCAAGTTGCAAATATTGATAGGGAACCAGACACCATTTAAGAAATCATATTTAGAAAGAAAACATGAAAAAGAAGCAAGGTCCCAGTCTGACTTTAGAATGTTCACAAATCATCCATATGAAATTTTCTGTGATTACTTAATTAATAGTAAAGGTTCTGACCATATGCTATAGTGCCCAATTATAGCATTGAGGAAAGTAAATTACTTACTGTACTTGATTTTTTTCTTATTCTGTTTGCAGTTCACATGCTTAACCTTATGGAGAGTCAGGGGTCATACTGCTCTTACTTGCTTGCAAATTTAAACTAATGTGCCAAATTCCCAGCCTTAAGGATCTTAAATTAAGAACATATGTTATATTAGTCCCTTGCTACTATGGCTAAATGACATCCAGCTGAGGAGTTTTTAAAATGGTGGTGGTGAGGGGTGTCTTACACTACTTAAGAATTAAATCTCTGAGGCCAGAATTATCAAACTATGTATTATACTTAAAATTTTAATTAAAAAGTGCTGAGGTGTCACTCCTTGAAAGAAATCTTAACGTAAAGAAGAAATCAAAGAGTTATCCAGAAATAAAAGAATGTATTTCACTAAGCACTAGCAATTGGCTAGCTAATATTTTTCAAACTCCGATCATGAACCATAGCAAATTTTTATGGCCTAGGGGACCCAAATGGAAATAATGCCTCCTAGGCCCAAACCTGGTAGATTTATATAGTTTCCAAAGCGGGTATATGTTGTCTGAGATAGGACCGCCTTTGGAAGCCAAACTTCAAAGGTCCAAAGTCTTGCAGAAATTAGCTTCTACCATTTATACTGAAAAAGTTTATTTGATTCAGGAGTTGATCAGCAGATGGGAAGCAGGTTTCTTCAATGCTTTCTACCTAAATTCGCCAAATGGCAGAAGTTATTTTTTATAATTTAAACTATGATGAGGTATGAGTTTCATAAAATTCCAAGAGAAACTGAATCTTGGAGCTTCTAATACTAGAATAGCTTCAGGAGAAAAAATATACACCTCCTCCCTACTGCTCCACCATTCAGTCACCCTACTTTCTAACAGGGCAGAGCACCAAGAACTTGATCATTATTCCATTACAGGAGTCTGCAGGGTTGAGGTGAGAGGCAGAACTAATGAAGAAAATGGAAGAATGTTCACATGATTTTCAGACTAATCACGTGAGAGGGAAGACTAGTCTCTAATATGTACCAAGGAGATGTACTGACAATACAGAATATAAAAGATGTCAGAATCGGGCCAAATTTGCTTTTTAGAAGAAAAATAAAGCTCTTAACTACACTTATTGTTATATGCAACCCATAATAAGTCCTCTGCTGTAAATTTTTTTGAGGCAATGCAACTCAGTCTTGCTGAAGAAATGGATACAAGATGGATTCATTCATCATCACTGCAGCTTAAAACAAGAAACATTTATTATCTCATGTAGTTTCTGAAAATCAAGAATCCTGAGCAGCTTGGGTGTTTGTGCCTCAGGATCTCTCATGAGGTTCTAGCCAAACTGTCAATCATCTCAAAAGCTCAGCTAAGAGAGGGTACACTTCCAAGCTCATTCAGGTGGCTTTTGGTAGGCCTCTGTTCCTCACCATGTGGGTCTCTCCACTGACTGCCCAAGTGTCATCATAATATGGCACTTGACTTCCACCATAGCAAGTGATTCCAGAGACAGAGAGCAACAGAGTATATTCATCAGAAGCCACAGTCTTTTTATAACCCAGTATCAGAAGTACCATGTTTCACTGAAAATAAGACCTACCCATAAAATAAGCCCTAGCAGGACTTCTAAGCATTTGTGTAATATAAGCCCTACCCCGAAAATAAGCCCCAGTGATGGGCGTGGCTACACAGCGTATCTGCACAACCCATGCATTTCGTTGCAGAGCGGTAAAGAAGATGAGCAGCCCTTCTCATCTGCCCCATTGTGACAGTTACTGTCCCATAGGTGACCGGAAAGGTGTGGGCAGCCCCACCAACAAGGTAGGCTCGCCCTGTCAGGTCCCGGCCATCCTGTGCATGCTGCAAGCTGAGGCTTTGAGGGGAAAATAACAGGTCCCCTGAAATATAAGCCCTAGAGTGTCTTCTTCAGGAAAAATAAATATAAGACCCTGTCTTATTTTCGGAGAAACATGGTATCCTCCCATTGTTCTGGATACATTCACTACAAGGGAGTCACCAATTTCAGCCCACACTCAAGGGGAGAGAAATGAAATTCCACTTTCTTTTTTTTTTGAGATAGAGTCTCACTCTGTTGCCCCAGCTAGAGTGCCGTGGCATCAGCCTAGCTCACAGCAACCAAAAACTCCTAGGCTCAAGCAATCCTTCTGCCTCAGCTTCCCTACAGCTGGGACTACAGGCATGTGCCACCATGCTCAGCTAATTTTTCTATATATATTTTTAGTTGTCCAGCTAATTTCTTTATATTTTTAATAGAGATGGGATATCACTCTTGCTCAGGCTGGTTTTGAACTCCTGACCTTGAGCTATCCACCAGCCTTGGCCTCCCAGAGTACTAGGATTATAGGCGTGAGCCACCCCACCCAGCCAAAGTTCCACTTCTTGAAGGAAGAAGTATCAAAGAATTTGTGGACAAACTTTAAACCATGCTCACAGTCACCATAGAGTCAGATAATAAAAATGTGGGGTAGCAAAGCACAGATCAGAATATCAAAGGTTTTTTAAAAAGAATTTTTGCTTTGAATACTGACCTCATTTGGGATTTAAAAATAAGGAGCTTCCTAGAGAACTAATCCTCATCAGATCAAGAAATATTATAAATGAGATTTCATGGAAGCCACTTATATTCTTAGCAAGAAAAATGGACTTGTCACATATCTTTTTAGCCTTAATGAGAATCCCTTAATATCATGGATTGCTGTATACTTGAATTTGCAGCATTAAATGCAAATAAAATGCCCTGACTGGTGACTACAGGTTGATAATGACTAGTAAGGGGACAAAAGGTAATATTAAAAAGGAGAAAGCAAAAACTAGATAAACATGAAGGAACACACCCAGCAACAAAAACTCCTCCACAAGGCTGGGTGCGCTGGCTCACACCTGTAATCCTAGCACTCTGGGAGGCCGAGGCAGGCGGATCACTCAAGGTCAGGAGTTCCAAATCAGTCTGAGCAAGAGAGAGACCCCGTCCCTACTAAAAATAGAAAGAAATTAATTGGCCAACTAAAAATATATAGAAAAAATTAGTGAGGCATGGTGGCGCATGCCTGTAGTCCCAGCTACTTGGGAGGCTGAGGCAGTAGGCTCGCTTGAGCCCAGAAGCTTGAGGTTGCTGTGAGCTAGGCTGATACCATGGCACTCCAGCCAAGGCAACAGAGTGAGACTCTGTCTCAAAAAAAAAAAAAAAAGAAAGAAAGAAAACTCCTCCACAGCTCTGCAATGTCTTGAATGGCACCTGGCCTGGCTTAAGAACCAGACTCTACAACTATTAATATAAAAATTACCAATTACTAAAGGATAAATAACAAGTCACATTTATTGAACACCTACATGCATTGTTCTTAGTGTTTTACACATACTCATTCACATAATCCTCACACTAGTCTGTTAAAAATACTCTTTATCCCCATCTTACAGATGTATGAACTAAGGCACAGAAAGGGTAAGCAATTTGCCCAAGGTCGCATAGGTATTAAGAAGAGAAAATGGGATTTGAACTGAAGCACTCTGGCTTGGAAGTTCATGCTATTAACTTCTATAGGGCCTGATCTTCTTCTGTACTTACCCTCAAATCTTTAGGTTATTGGTTTTCCTTATTTTACTATTCCATATATATACTTAAAATGAGCCATTTCCCCAAAGGTAAACAACTTATCAATAAAGATACGGTCAAGTCAGTATAACATAAGAAAAAGGATTATCAGGGGAAAACTGCTATCCCCCCACACCAACTTGGATAATTAATGTTGCCTCAAAAGTAATCTTTTAATTTAAGATAGAATAGATTAAGCAGATTCTGATCCTTTCTTTTTTAGGAAATCTGAGTCATAACTTGATTTGGACTTGCTAGTATACTGTTTCCCCCTTATTTCTGTGGTTGTTGGTGATAAAAATAAAAGAGGACATCACATGTATAGCTCATTAACTAGATGACCAGCAAATGTTAAAATCAGCTGGCCGAACGAACTATGACCCCTTCCTATATTCCACTGTAAACTAAAATGCATTACAAAACTGACAGCATGTTAAAACCTCAAGAATGTCCTGAATATAATAAAATCATCTATTAGCAATATTCAGGAACTGGGAAAACTGGAACAACCTGTAAAGTCACTTTAAGTCTGGTGTTCCTGGCAAAACAACCTGTCATTAACAATCTCATATGACCTGATTTTATTTAGCTGGAAAGTAAAGCAATCATTTTGAAATAAGGTAAACTTTAGCCTTGTACTTCTTCTCCTATTCATGTCATTTTAATCTCATGTCTTCTATTCTTTTTTTTTTTTTCCTATGCATCAAATACATTTAGTTTTCTTTTTAAAAAATTGATGCATAATAGAGGTACACAGTTTCAGGGTATCTGTGATAATTTAATACATTCATATAATTTGTAAAGATCAAACCAGTGTACTTGGGATAGCCATCATCTTAAATATTTATCTTTTCTTTATGTTGGAACCATTCGAGTTCTTCTAGCTATTTTGAAATATACAATAGATTATTATAAATTATAGTCACCCTACTGATCTAACATTAGGTCTTATTTCTTCTATCCAACTGTGTATTTGTACAAATCTAATCAACTTCTCTTCATTATGCCCCTCCCCCACCCCCATTTCTGGTCCTATTCCTTTTACTCATTCTTTCAGCTCGTATTTCTACATCAACAACAAAGAGAAGTAAATATCTTGCCTTCAAATGATGAGACATAAGCCTTCAGCACTTCTGATGACAGTCAAAACTACTTTCTGGAGACTTAAAAGCAATAGTTACTTCTTTCAAAATTAGTTCTTTCTGCTTTGGCCAAGGGGCCCTGTACCACATAAACCATGAAATAAAAAGTCTTCCTATTTTATATCAGGTTGGAGAGCTTCCTGCATTGCTCACCACTTCCTTTTGTTTGGGTTACTTATCTAGTTAATAAGCAGGAGCAAGTTCAGGCAAAACTGTGAGATGGCTCATTTTTATCTCAAAGGATACTCTATATTCTCCCTGGGTGTGATCCCATCTCTTAGCACTGAATACCTTAAGACTTTTCTGTCTACTGAGGCACTCTGCTCATGTCTGTTCATTATACGTACTGCTCCAAGCCTCCAAAATATCCCACTTCTATCCCTCCCCTCTCCACTCCATCCCCTCATTAGTATTCCTAGTGCCTTGGTTTGAGGATCCTAGGTGTTAAGTGAACACCTAATAATAGCAACTTGATCTACTAACACTAGGTCAAGAATCTGCAATGGTGGGATTTCAGGAAATGTCACATGCTAGTAGGAGATATATATTTGAGTAAGGAAGTCTTCCTTGTTTTTCTCAAAGGATATCAGGTAGGTAATGACTAATTCCATTTATATGTAAGGATAGCCCTGGTAATATATTTTTGAGTCTCTTCAGGTATCCACAAATTACTCAGGGGTGACCTATGGAGTGATGGAGCACTGAACCAAGAAGAGGGTACAATCTCTCTTTGAAATACTGGCATACCTAACCCTAACAGCATAGAATGGAGGCAATTTGTTTCCCGCCACATATGGGAAAAGGAAGTGGCTTCACTTTAATCATTTGATTAAATCTCTTTAGCTGTTTAGTTATCTCTACTGATACTATTATAAAGGAGTACTTTTAAAATTTGGTCTCTGTGTTCAAGCACTAAAATAAAGTGGGCTGGGGGAAAATGGAAGGTGAGAAGGAGACAAAATGGAGAAAGCTCTGTTAGACTTTGTTCTCTCTTTCCCATTTTTTTCCCTTAAGCAGAAGAAGATGCTACTACTATTCATCCTAGTTGCCCTATTTTATACTTTGTGGCCCCTACAGAAAGCTGTTGGGAACAGCATCATAGTAGGTGAGCTAAACTAGCTGAACCCTCCTCGCAGACTACTGTCTATTTAAGATGTAGAATTCATGGCTGCCATCCACAAGGACAGGGAAGAGCTATTCTGCCAGAGTGTATGATGGAAAGAATAAGAGCTCTGGAGTCAGATAAAACTCAACTTCCTCATTTGTTCACTACGTCTGACTCTTTCCCATAACTACCTCAGAGGGTGCTTGAGAGGATGAAATAAAATAACCTATGTAAAATGTTGGCCACAGTGAACACTCAATAATTGCCACTTCCTTACATGTGAGAATTCACATCCTTATCTGCACATATCTGCCCTTTCACATGTGGGCTGCCATCAGACTATATACATGTATTAGGTTATTTGCACATGTGCTGGCTCTGACACTAGAATTGAGGTAAGAAAACAATAAGCATTATAATCACTATGCTTGCTTAAAGACATTGAGAGTGTAATATAAAACCACAAGTCTATTAGCTGTGATGAATTAGACGTTTATTAGTATGGATGACCTCCCTGAATCCATACTGACCACAGTTCATCAAGATTACTGCTACTACACTGGGTTGCATGTTAAGAAGTATACTCTTACTAATTAAAATTTTATAGGGCATGCACACTGACATTCTGTCAGCATCCTGGTAAGTTTTTATTAATGATTGCCTCAGGCCTAGGGTAGCCTCTCCTAACATTCTGCCATATGGGAGAGCCTTTATGTCTTTTGTGTCATGTATCCCAGTTTACTCATGGAGGAGGGGTGGTGGGAAAAGAGATGGAAATCAGATTCTACCTCCCAATATGGCTGACATTCTCAGCAACAGCCGATGCTGGCCCAGCCCCTCTTTGAGCTGACTTGGAGCTGATTTTCTCCTGAATTTCTGGGTCCTTACTCTTTCTCTTTCTCCTTTATCTCTGCTCAGTATTTTTTTTTTTTAAGAGACAGGGTCTCACTTTGTTGTCTGGGCTGGTCTCAAAACTTCTGGCCTTAGCAATTCTCAATCTTCAAAGCAGCCATTAAGAAAATAACTCAATACAGCAAAAGAAACAACAATCTAATTAAAACAGAAAATACCTAGTTATGCAAAAGAAAGCAATAATGGAGGAAGAAAAAGATATAAGATGTATAGAAAACAAATAGCAAAGTAAGTAAATATAATTCCTACCTTACAGATAATTATACATAAATGAATTAAAAACTCTAATCAAAGATAGGGATTAGCAGAATGGATTTTTAAAAATGATCCAATTATATGCTGTCTAGAAAATACTTTATATTCAAAGGCACAAATATGCTGAAAGTAAAAAAATTTAAAAAGTATAGTATAAAAAAAAACAAAAGAGAACTGGAGTGGCTATACTATCAATAATATCAGACAAAATATATTTCAGAAAAATTGTTACTAGAGACAAAAAGGATATTTTAAAATGATAAAAAGGTGAATCATCAGGCAGATAAAACAATTATAAACATTTATACATGTAACAATAGAGCTCTAAAGTATTATTTCATGAAGCCAAAACTGATAGAATTGAAGGAAAAACTAGACAGTTCAAATATAACAATGACTTTAAAATTCCATTTACAATAATGAATAGAATTAGGCAGAAAATCAAAAGGATATTAAAGACTTGAAAAATACTAGAAATCGCTATATCTAACAGACATCTATAGAAGACTCCACCCAACAGAGAATATACATTCCTATCAAGTGTACATAGGACATCCTCCAGAATAGATCATATGTTAGACCATAAAACAAAGCTCAATAAATTTAAAAGCATTGGAAACATACAAAGTATGTACTCTGACCACAAAGAAATGAAACTAGAAATCAATAACATGAATGAATTTGCAAAGTTTAACAATATGTAAAAAACTAATGAACACAATCCTAAATAGCCAATGTATCAAAGGAGAAATTATAAGGGAAATGAGAAAATACTTTGAGATGAGTGAAAATAAAACACAACATGCCAAAATTTATGAGATACAACAATAGTGTATTATATCTATAAACACCTATGTTAAAAAAAGAAAATTCTCAAATAAAAAATTTAAGCTCCCACCCTAAGAAACTATAAAAAAGAGCAAATTAAACCCAGATAAGGAAGGAAATAATAAAAGTTAGAGCAAAATTAACAGACTACAGAAAAACAATAGTGAAATCATAAACAAAAGTTGATTTTTTGAAAAGATCACTAAAATTGACAAAACTTTAGATTGATAAAGAAAAAAAGAGAAGACTCAAATTACTAAGATCAGAAATAAAGGAGGGGATATCACTACAAACTTTATAGAAATAAAAAGGATAAGGTAATATTATGAACAATTATATGCCAATTATTTAGAGAAACTAGATGAAACTGACAGGTTCCTAGAAAGATATAACATAATGAAAGGGACTTAAGAAGAAATAGAAAACCCTATTAGACCTATAACAAGCATAGAGATTGAATCAGTAATCAAAAAGCTTCCCTAAAGAAAAGCCCTGGTTCAGATGGATTCATTAGTGACTTCTACCAAACATGCAAAGAAAGATTAATAGCAATCCTTTACAAACTTTTCCAAAAACCAAGAAAGGAGGGAGCATTTCCAATTCATTCTATGAGACTAGTATTACCCTGAATGAAATCAGATAAAGACATCACAGGAAAAGAAAATCACAGACCAGAATCCCTTGTGAAATAAAATAGACACAAACATCCTCAACAAAATACTAGCAAACAAAATCCAGCAACAGATAAAATAGATTATATACCATGATCAAGAGTGATTCATCCCAGGAATGCAAAGTTGGTTTAATACATGAAAATCAATCAATATAACACACCATATTAATAAAAGACAAAATCACATGACTATCTAAATAGACTCAGAAAAAGCACTTGACAAAATTCAACACCCTTTCATGATAAAGGAATCCATCAAACTTGGAATAAAAGAAAACTTCCTCAACCAGGTAAAGAGTATCTACCAAAACAAAAAACATATAGCTAATGTCATATTTAATGACGAAAGACTGAATGCTTCCCCTGTAGTACGAGGAATCAGACAAGGATGCCCACTCTTGCCACTTCTATTCAATACTGTACTTGAGGTTCTGTCCAGGACAATTAGGCAGGAAACTGAAAGAAGTCATCCAGAGTAGAAAGGCATCAGAAATGACATTATTTTGAATATAGAAAATCCAAAGGAATATATATACACACATAACTAAAATTAATATATGAGTTGAGCAAGGTTTTAGCAGCCAAGATCAATATACTAGACCCTAGCAATGAACAACCTGAAAATGAATTTCATATATAATAGCAGCAAAAAGAATAAAAGAAAACAATCCATGTATAATAGCATTGAAAATAATAAAATACTTAGGAATACATTTAATAAAAAGGTACAAGCCTTGTACACTGAAAACCCCAAAACACTCCTGAAAGAAACTGAAAAAGATCTAAGTAAAATGAAAAGATATTCCATAATCATAGATTGGAGAACTTAATATTAAATGGCAATATTACCCAAATAGATGTACAGATTCAACTCAATCCTTGTCAAAATCCTAGATGCTTTTTTTTGAAGAAATTGACAATATGCTCCTAAAAATCATATGGCAATGCTAGGGACTCAGAATAGTTAATACCATCTTAAAAAATGGACAAGTTGGAGGATTCAGACTTCCCATTTTCAAAACTACAAAGCTATTGTAATGAAAACAGTATGATATTATCATAAGTATGGACCTATAAATCAATGGAACAGAATTGAGAGTCCAAAAATAAATGCTTACATTTATGGTCAATTGATTTTTGACAAGAGTGCAAGACAATTCAGGGGGGAAGGAAGAGCCTATTCAACAAATGGTGCTGGGACAACTATATAGGCATATATAAAGGTGAGGAATCCACATGGATCCCTACCTCACCCTATGTATAAAAATTAACTCAAAATTGATCATAGAACTAAATGTAAGAAGTAAAACTATGAAACTCCTTGAAGAAAACATTAGAGCAAACCTTTGTTACCTTGTATTAGGCAATGGTTCTTAGATACAACACCATAAACACAAGTAATAAATAAATTGGACTTCAAAATTTAAAACCTCTGTGCTTCAAAGGACATCATCAAAAATGGAAAAGACAACCCACAGAATGGGAAAAAATATTTGTAAAACATATATCTGAAAAGGAATTTGTATTTAGAATACATAAAGAACTCTTATGATTCAACAATAAAAAGACAACCCAATTTAAACATGGCCAAAGGATTTGAATAGACATTTCTTCAACGAAGATGTACAAATGGACAATAAACGTGAGATGATGCTCAACATCATCAGTCACTAGGGAAATGAAAATCTATAGGAGAGAACACTTCACACCCACTATGATGGCTAAATGTAAGTAGACTGACAATAACACACGTTGACAAGGATGTGAAGAAATTGGAACCCTTATATATTGCTGGTGGTAATGTGAAATGGGTGCAGCCATTTTGGAAAAGAGTTTGGCAGGTTCTCAAAAAGTTAAACATGAAGTTATCATAAGACCCAGCAATTACAATCCTAGGTATATATCCCAGAGGAATAAAACACACATCTACACAAAAACTTGTACATTCTGTACATATTATATATTCATCACAATAGTCAAAAAGTGGAAGCAACCCAAATGTCCATTAACTAATGAATAGATAAACAAAATGTGGTATATCCCATACAATAGAATATTATTGTGGCTGTAAGAAGGAAACATAGCTACAACATTGATGAACCTTACAAACACTATGCTAAGAGAAAGATCAGCCATAAGAGACTACATATTGTATGATTGCATTTATATGAAATGTCCAAAATAGGCAATTCTACAGAGACAGAAAGCATATTAGTTAGTGGTTGCCTAGGGCTGGGAGTGCAGGGGTGGGAGAACAGGGAATGACTGCCAAAGGGTACAGGGTTTCTTTTGGAGGTAATGAAGATATTCTAAAATTAAATAGTGGTGTTAGTTGTGCAGCTCCATTAATATACTACAAATCACTGAATTGTACCCTTTAAAGGCATAAATTTTATGGTCTGTGAATTATATATTAATAAAGCTATTATATATATATGAACCATTTATTCTTTCTCTATATAAAACATAAACAAGTATGTATACTTCAAATTACTCTGGCATTTCAGAGACCCTAAATAATCCTTGCTAAGAAGCAAAAGTCAGACAGCCACATTTGTTCCCTTAGAAAACTAAATCTGGCAAGAGTAATAATCTTGTACATCAGAAGCTAGCACTCCAGCTGTGAGTCTGTGATGAGTTTCCTTTTCTCACTTCATTATTTCTATGGCGGTTTAGATTTAACATTTGGCGGTCACCCTTAATGTGGACTTGTGCAAAGGCTGCCTCTCTCTCCTCTCCATTCTAGTCTCTGCATGTTTTATAGAGCATGACCACATTTATCCAATTTAAGTCAAATGAAGGAGAATATGAAAGATTGTAATATCAGTAACAGTGTCTACAATTAAAGCTTGGATGGCAAAGTAATCACTGTGAAATGAATGAAAAGGTCCAATATCAGAGGACCTTTATGTGAAATCTTATGTAGCATATAGTTAGGAAAACTAATTCCTAAATAACAAAATGCGTTTGGGGGCATACTCCTCTTCATCTTCTGAATGGTCATCCCACAGAGGTATCAAGTAATTCATTTCTGAATGTTGGTAGAAAGGACAGCAACAAAGACTAGTTCTTGAGCCAAAGGCCAAGATTAAGCCCGCTCTCTCTCTCTCTCTCTCTCTCCACACACACATAAATGTTTGTATATATAATATAAATATATATACATAAATTGCTTATATATATAAGTAATTGGGCATGGGTTTGGGATTTAGAAGAGTAGAAGAAATGTATGGGTTTGCTTAGTTTTCTGCTTGCTTTTCCTGAGCTATGACAGGCAGATTTTGATAGGACTCTATTTGTACTTAAAAATCTAAACACTGTAAACAAATTTCTTTTGACAGCACCAACTTGTTTTCACCATATTCATCTAACTTTGTTTCTAGTTAAAATTGCCCAGGTGTGCTGCAGCTATCTAGAGAACCTAACTGTTATAAAAGCAGATTATCAACAATCCTGTTTAACACGGCCATTTCTAGATGTGAGCCATGGTACAAGTGTAAAATGCTCTAATTATAAAACCTTGGAAGCATCAGCCATAGAAACAGCTGCAGGTATTAGTGACAAATGGTTGTTTTGCTGTTCTACCACTTTTAATGTTTCAGGATGGTGTTTCTGAATCATATTCAAATGACTACTAGGAAAAACAAAGGACACACTTGGAAAATAAAACACAAAAGAAATCATCAGTGGCCTGGCTCAAACTTACAGGGAAATGCAGACCTAAAAATCAAATTGGCTTCCTCCGCTACCTGCTTTCCTTCTACATAGTGATTCACAAACCAGTTTTAAAAACATGTCATTTTTGAACAGCAATTTAGTGACTTAAACAGAGAATCATCCTCTACTGAAACCAAAGATTTTATTTACATAGGGATGCTGCTGAGTGTGTATGAGAGAATGAAGAGAGTGGGTGTGTGGCAACAGGGAAAGGAAGAGATTACAGCATAATTACCTTCTTCTCCCTCCCACCTCTTAGCTGCTTATGCAAGAGTAGAGTAATTACCATGTGGTAATTTGTCCCTACCATTAAATAGTGAGCTTCTTAAAGAAAAAGACTGCATTTTCTTTACCTCGTAGGCATGGGACATAGCATATGTGCTGCTCAATAAGTGTTTGTGGAAGGAAGGAAGAGAGAATGAAAGGAAGGGAGGGAAAAAGGGAGGGAAGGAGGAAGGAAGGGAAGGAAAGAGAGAGGGAGAGAGGAAGAGGAAAAGGAAGAAAGAAGGGGAGGAAGGAAGGAAAAAAAGGAAGAAGGAAGGAAGGAAGGGTGGAGGGAAGAAGAAAGCTTAACTTGTCTTTAAGAATCCCAGCAGCCTGTCTCATATAGGCTCATATACCATAATCTCATCAAGGGAGCCACCAGCCCAGCATAATCCCAGGTCCCTCCCCTACTTTACAGGGCATGTATACTAGGGGGCTAGAATCTTGAGAGCTCTGACTAAAACAGGTTTTGGCAAGTGCCAAAAAAAGGCTGAATCATTCATCACTTTAATAGGAAAAGGTTTAGATTTTTCTCTTGTGGTTGTTCAGATTGTAATTATTGGTCATTCAAAGAAGAGTTTCTGACTGTGGGTTGTGAATACACAGACTCATTTATGGAAGAACTCCAGGAAAATGAGAAACCAGAGTGATGTGACTCTGGGTAGTTGCCTGGAAGTTTGGGGGCACAAAACTCCTCCCTCTACCCCAACAAAAGAAAATCCTTTTGTTCTTTTCTATCAAGGATACTAAGATCTAACAAAAACATCATGCCAGTCACTGCTAAGGATGAATGCCAATAGGACTGGGAAGCCTCAGGTATGTCCTTCTCTGACCTCGTCCTGCTCTCTCCCACCTTGATGTTGGTGTTTATCATTGCCTTGCTTTTCTTTATAGTTTAATCACACATGGATAGCTCTCTCAGCAATACATTGTTTAGTTTTGTCATGTTTTAACTTTACAAAAATAGAATTCTCCTGTATGTATTCTTCTTCAACTTGATTTTCATTGAATATTCTTGAGACTTATCCATGTTGCTATACATAGCTGTAATTTGTTCATTTTCACTGTTGTATAGTATTCCATTCTTTGTATAGATCATATTTTATTTATGCATTTTCCTGCTGATGAATATTTTTATTCTTAGTTCTTTTTTCTAATTATGAACAAGTGGCTATAAATGTTCTTGCACATATTTTATGATGCAAATATATACATTTCTCTAAGAAGTATAACTAAGGATGGATCTGCTGGGTCATGGCATATGCACAATTTCAACTTTACTAAAAAATGCCAAATTGTTCCCCAAAGTGATTCTACCAAATTACATGTTCAACTGCAAACCTCTACTCACTCCACATTCTCAACAACACTTTATATTGCTGACGTTTTAATTTTTGCTAATCTGATGTGGTATCTTATGGTGACTTTAATTTGCAATTCTCTGATTAGTTGATAAGGTTCGGTATCTTTTAAAAGGACAATCCTATTTCCTCTTCTTTGAAAATGCTTGCTCCTGTTAAGGTCAGGTCCTCAGTCAGATGTATCAAAAATAAGCTGTTATTTTTATTGCTAATTGGACTGTCTCCTCTGTCTTACTACTCAGCTGCTTATAAATTTAAGAGGGAGAAAATAGGGTATCCTGCTGAAGAAATAAATAATAAATTTGACTACAAAAGAGTTTAGGACTTAAATATATGTTCAAATATTTTCAGGTACCAGAATACATTGAAGCAGCAGTCCCCTACCTTTTTGGCACCAGGGACTGGTTTCATGTAAGACAATATTTCCACAGAAATATTGGGGTGGGGGGATGGTTTCAGGATGATTCAAGTGCATTACATTTATTGTGCAGTTAGACCTCTCTGCTGATGATAATCTGTATTTGCAGCCACTCCCCAGCACTAGCATCACTGCCTCAGCTCCACCTCAGATCATCAGGCATTAGATTCTCATAAGGAACATACAATCTAGATCCTTTGCATGTGATGTTCATAGTAGGGTTCGAGCTCATATGAGAATCTAATGCTGCTGCTGATCTGACCAGGAGGTGGAGCTTATGCAGTGATGCAAGTGATGGGGAGTGGCTATAAATACAGATGAAGCTTTGCTTGCTCAATCACTGCTCACCTCCTGATGTACAGCCTGGTTCCTAACAGGCCATAAACCAGGTGTTGGGGATTGCAGCATTATAATATAATATTGAGGTAGGAGATGGCTTGTTTTCTCTAGGGTTATCACAACATTTTATAGTTAGCCTGGCTTATGATTTTAGAGATGAAGGCCAACTTGTTCTATGACATGTCATCTTGTTAATATGTTATGGTGATGCTAGTGGACATATGTCTTACAGTAAATTCTCAGCAAGTATAAGCTGACTGATGATGTGGCAGAGGAAGACAGCACAAACCTACTCAAATTTATTTATTTGAGAATTTTTTCTACACAAAACTCTTACTGCTAAATGGTGCTTTGATTCTATTTTACTTCTGAATTTCCATGTTTGTAGTACCTAAAAGCCAGTTACTGACCTCAACAATAAGTATCTAGAACTTAGTAGTTAAAAAGAACCAGATTTACCAAAAATGTTTTAGTTTGGATGGTGATTTTCAGCATATATAGTATTATCTAAAATGGATAATCAGTTGACTAAATTCATCAAATAATCTTATCTTCTATTAATACTTCAATGTTTCTGAAAGTAGTTTCCATGGATAGTCAATTCAGGTGGATAGAAATAGGGGTTATTCAGTAAAAGCGTTCATGCTTTAATAAGTTTGGGAAATACAAAGTTATCAAAATTAAACCAGTTAAATTATTAGTCTTTACAGAGCATTTACTATATTGCCAAATGGTGGATCCCAAGAAAGGCTACAGTATGCAACATATCCCAAACATTTTTTCCCCAGAATGTCTGGAATGCCCAGATGCCAAGGAACTACATTGGAAAATGTGCAGTTTTGCTTGGATTCTTTTGTCATCAGCTTCCTACAGTAATAAGATTCCTTATTTTCTTAAATTATTTTCTATTAAGTGATATTGTTAAGAAATATTATTCTTGGATTTAAATTTTATATCAGTTTTATAATAATTGGAATGTATGTAATAATATTTATACCACAAGAAAAAATATTCACAATCCTAAAACTACAAAATTTCTTTTAAAAAAGATATGATTGAATTTCATTAAAATGCTAATTATATCTAATCTTAATTAAATGTTCTTTGTCATCAATTGTTGTTTATAGGATCTTAAACACAAAGTTAAAAAATTCTAAAGCAATAATATTAGAATTCCATTTATAAAAATATCTATGCTACCTTTTGTGTTAATAAATGAGAGAAGATATAAAAACCATTTGATATCATTACTGTTGAATAAACAAAATACATCTGAAAATGTCTACCGGAAATATTCTTATTTAGAGCCAATTTATTTGTAAAATGAAAGGAGCTCTTTTTAAAATTGACTCATTATGGTCCTTTATGTGTAAATGCAAATCCTGTATTTGTGATCTGCCATGGAGAATTCTATAAAGATGGCCCTTTCTGAGGAGCCCCTGCACAAAATGGGATTGCTGGCATGCAATCTATGAGGAGGCTAACACATCCACATTGAGTCTGAATGCAAATTTAATTTGGTTTATAATCTGATCAATTTCTTTTAAGATTGACAGCTGAGTTAAATAATGCCAGGCTGTATGTCTTATTTCTTCTTTTTTTTTTTTTTTTTAACAGTTACTGTCTTGCTTTTAATTAGTTTTAACCTTTAAGCTTTTAAAGGTTGATCAACCAGGTTAGAGTTATACAGGAAATTTTCCAAAACTTTGTGTGACTCAAATTTTAGGTTATTCTTTGCAATAAAACAGGCTCTTCATTGGTTACAAAGTTATTTCTAAGTTGCAAAAATTCTCTGTTTTCCCATGTAGTCCCCCTATTCAGTCTTGGAAGCCACAATCAGAAAGAAAGCAGGAGGACACTTTTCCTTGCATCTGTAGTGGAAACACTAGCAACAATACCCTACTCCAGGTTTGTCAAATATATGCATCCCATTTACTCTTCTTTCTTTTTTTTTCTTTTTCTTTTGAGAGTCTCACTCTTGTTGCCCAGGCTAGAGTGTCGTGGCATCAGCCTAGCTCATAGCAACCTCAAACTCCTGGGCTCAAGCAATCCTTCTGCCTCAGCCTCCTGAGTAGCTGGGACTGCAGGCATGCACCACTATGCCTGGGTAATATATATATAGACACACACACACACACACATATTTTTTAGTTGTCCAGCTAATTTCTTTCTATTTTTTAGTAGAGACAGGGTCTCGCTCTTGCTCAGGCTGGTCTCGAACCCATTTACTCTTATAAAGACAGGCTGGTACCTTTGCACCAAGGACAGAATGGGACATGAAAGAGAATTTCAATGAGTTAATTGCCCTCGTTCGTTGACCACTGAAATGTTTTCGGTTTTCCAGGACAATTCTGGGCTTAGTAAAATTATAACATGATAGGCATAATGGGCACTTACTTCTGAAAATGAGGTTGGCATTTTAACTTCTGAAAATGTAACAGTGTGGACTTTCAGCAAAGCACCAAAACATAGGTAGTCATTTACCTAGGTACTAGGAACTTGAATGTCTTTGGAGAATAGGAAATTTGGTGAAGAAATGAAAATGCCACTGAAGAGCCAATCAGCATAATAAGTTGAGTCAAGATGCCCAGATTCCATAGTTAGTCTACAATGGAAAATGTGACACTTCTCTACATCTAATCTTCACTCAAATTCCTTAAAGTTCTGATAACTTTCTATTTATTATAGTCTGTGACATTCGCTTCCCTGTTCATATTTTACCATGGCATTAATTTTAAAATGTTCTTTAATTTGAGATCATTTGGGAGACATTTTCACCCTTAAGATAACTGGAGACACACCCTCACTCCCTCTAAGAAGTCACATCCAAAAATGATAGCTATGAATCACCCCTATCCACAGTTCTACTTTATAAATACAGTAATAGCATAGTTCACAAATCTATTCATTTCCAGCTAGAAATCTAGTTGAAATATTTCAAATTGGCTCTTTCATGACCTGGCAGGACAAGCATAAATAAGAAATAATAAAAAAAAGAATTATCTTTGGTTCAGACAACATTCCAAATATCATTTCTGAAAAACTGGAAAACAGAATCTTCTCTTCCATATGAATACCTAATGCACTGGCAAGCACTAGTCTTTTAAAGACTCATTCACCGATTAATCAGAAAGTTTCCAAATCATGGAAGTATTATTATAATCAGAGCCCACACTACATAAAATTGAGAGTTAGTGAAGTTGCTCTTGAAAAGCTTACTGTTTTCTAGATTTTTTGAGCATGGAAAAAAAAAAAAAAAAAAAAAAAAAGGAAAGCTTGCTTTTCCCCAACCTGGTGTCCTACCATGGTAGCCTCCACTCTCAATCTTTTGTTTACCTATCTCTCCTAACAAAACCTATTTGTACTATGTCTTGCCCTCCAATAGGGAAATGATGAAATAGTATTTTCCTGCAAGAAGCATTTCCTCATCTCTCTTGTAAGCCCTATTTAGAACTGCCCACTAAACACTTAAGCACCTGAAACCCAGTTTAACATCTCTCGCCTTCTCTCTCCCTCCTTCAACTGTTTCTTTTTCAGAGTTCTCTATGTTGGTTAGGGCATAATGATCCACCCATTTACCTAATTTAGAAACCAGAGAGAAAACTTATTATAGTGGAATTATTTGCTTGCGTATTTATTTGATTCACAAGACTGCAAGTTCCTTAGGGGAATATGAACCTTTCCTAGAATACATCACCATGCAAGACAACATTGATGAACAGAGTTGATGAAGATCATACTCTTATGAAGTTAACTATCTGAGACAAAATTTGTTTCTTTACTAGCTGCCTAGAGTGCCACCCCCAAAGGAATGGCAATGTTGGCAAAGCTTCCATAACTGGTTATCCACTTTGCATGAAACCTTGATAAAAATAGTATAGTTAATTCCTAAGTGTCTCATGAGACCAATTACCATGTTTGATAGTATAGCCACATCTCTTGGTGACCTATCACTCATTAAGTTGATAGTGGAACTGTTCTCAGTAACACTCAAGTCACATCTCCCCTTTCCATAGGATTTCCCAAAGACTGGAAATTCTGGGCGCTGCTCATTTTTCAAGGTAGGATATACTTTCACAAAGGCGTGCAATTAGAAAGCAAACACTGGGGTCAGACTGGCTGGGGGCAACTCATAATGTCCATCTGTTCTCATGAATAAAAAGGCCACGTTTTAATTCAAGTTCTATGCTGGGCAATATTTGGCTTGGAGGCCGCCTGTACACACACTGAGCAGGTTTTAATTAGCCAGCCCAAACACTTGGGAAACTGATTCTTGCTGAAGAAATAAAGCAAACCAATCAGAGAACTACTGAATTCAATTGGACAAAAAGCTTCAGAGCTAAAATATTTATTCTGACATGAAATAGAAGGGTTCAAAGCTGGCTCAGCTGTGTGCCACAAGAAAGCCTTTGTCTGGAGATGAGTCCCAGGTGGTAGGTGTCAGAGATAACTCAGGGGATTTAATTAGTAAATGCAGCTGAAACATGTAAGTAATGACCAGTTTAGAGATGCAGCTTGCATATTCTGATCAACTCAGCCAGCACCAGCATTAACAGAATATATCTGCTGGAAAATCCCCTCTAGGATTTCAGATCACATTTGACAAATTGTTTTTACTACAACAGCATTATCTCCAGGCCCTGGCAATGAGGTTTAATGAAGAACTTGCACATATCAAAGGCACAATCATGTTTCAGTCTACTGCTAATTTCACTGAGGTGCCCTGTAAATAATTATTTAGTTTTCCAGCTGGTTTGGAGGACAGACGGATCACCAGTATTAACTCACAAACAAGGGTTTGAAATGGGATATGAGGACCAAACTGACAAAACCTGGAAAGCAGAACCTAATATAGTACATGATTATTAATGAAAAAACAGAATATGTCCAAATAAAAGCACATATTATGATCCTTTTGATGTGTGTAGGGGGTGTTAGAGAATTCATTAAAAATTTCTCCCATTCACTCACCTTTGCTGCTTCCCCCACCATTTGCCAGACATGCACCTAGAAGACTTGCTGTTCTTTGATTTACAACAGTGACCTTTCCTCATGTAATAGCTCTCTTCTTTGCCAGCTCCAGTATATGGAAGTGGAGGTGCCTGCACACAGCACCAGGGTAACACAGCCATAGTGATTTTGCTCCATGAATGGTGGAATTCAGTTGCTTGGAGGCAGTATAATATGACCTCCCGCCACACTCCCCTCCACCTCTGAATTATCTCAAACCAAAAGATGAAGGAAAGGTCAGGGATATCTGAAGAGATAGTGCTTATACTAGTTTCTACTACTATTAAAAATCTTGGCTTAAAAAAAAAAGTGATATTTGGCTTTATGATCCGACAATGTCAATTTACTGCAGAACAGAGGTATAAAAACAACATGGATATTTTACATTTTGGGGTTGATATTAGAAACTATTACTTTTGTTAAATAAGACACTGAATTTGAATATCTTCTGTAATGCACTTTTAGGAAAAGATATATCATGGTAAAGCATTGCTTCCTGTGCTTAACTAATAGGGTAGAACAAGTAAAAATGTTTAGTTTTTAAAGTACAAAGGATTTCAACTGTAGGACATACTGCTTGCAGCTGGTTCTGAGCTTTGCTTTTATCACTTTCTAGTTAAATGAAAAAAAGCTTTTTGGAAAGAATAGAAAAGGACAGTCTATATATAGCCTTATTCTCTCACCACCTTTTCCGACTCAGACTAATTTGTGGCCAGAGGCAAGGGAGGGAAGTGCAATAACAAGTGAAATCAATAGGTTCACTGCATTTTAAGAGGCTGCAGAGAGGCTGTTATTGACTGCTGAGGATAAGTGATGAATGAAAAGAGAAATTAGGTAACAAATCTAGTAGGATTGGGATTCTTAAACTGTATCTCTAAATGATATGAATTAATACATGGTCACACATTTTCAAAAACTTTTAGATAAATTTATCTTATTTTAACTTTTCATATGTAAGCTATATAATAACATGTGTTCCATTCCAAAAAGAAAAAAAGTGTTGAAAACATCTGTGGGGAAAATACTGTGGGCAAACTATCCAATACCGTGGCCTTACCACTCAGGAATGATCCAAGATCAACAACACTGATGTAACCAGGAGTTTTGATCATCCTGACAACCGATAAAACACTGTAGAACAAACATAAATATAACTATAAAAATGTTATTTGATATCAAAGAATCACTTGCCAACGGGTATTTTCTGAGACAACAGTCTCACATCACTGGCACTGGCTGCTCCTCAGCCTCTGTGGCTTCTTCCTTATCATCCCTGCCTTAAAGTGGAGTACCCTCGGGCTCATTCCACAGGACTCTTTCTCAATTACATTTACTCCCTAGCTGGCCACATCTAGTGTACTGGCTTTAAATATCATCTATATGCTGATGATTTCCAAACTTTTATTTCCAGCCTGATCTCTCCACTGAGCTTCAGATTCATATATCCAATTACCTACTTGACCTAACTTAGCATCTCAGACTTAACACCTACCAAACTAAGCTCCTAATATTACTCCAGCAAACCTGCTCTATTTGTAGTATTCCCTGTCTCGGAATACAGCAACTTCATCCCAACAGCTACTTGGGCTAAAAACCTTGGAGTAATTCTTGACTTCTTTCTCCTACATTTCACATCCAAGCTATTGGAATTCCCCACTGGCCTTCACAATGTACCTAATATCTGACCACTTCTCACGCCTCCACTGGTATCATAGAGGTGAAGGGAAAGCTTTGCCTTCATCCCCAGGTTTGCTGAAAATCAACTGACAAAAGGCAGATTAATAGGAGAAAACATGCACACATTTACTTGATCATAGTTTTACATGGCACAGGAGCCGTCAGAATGAAGACCAAAGTTACAGGGGAAGCTGCCCATTTTAAGCTTGGGTTTAACAAAGTATAGTCCACTGTGTAGAAATATGATTGGACAAAAAAGGATATGAGCTAATGTTATCAGACTGAGAGGAAACCCAACATGGCCTGTGTATTCTTCTTAGCCTGTCTGTGCAGCATTCCTTCCTTCTGGGTGTGGGACAGAATCCTCTCTGGAATGAGGGTCTTATGACCCACAACCAAATAAGATTGTTCAGATAATTTCTTTATGGCCAGTTTTTAAACAAAAAGGCAGAGGAAAAGTTAGAATCATATTTTTAGGTTTTATGTCTGGCTTTAGGGAAAAGCAGTTCTGGTTTCTATGCACTGCCTTGGGGAAGAGGGATTCTAGTTTCTATGGCTAGCCTCACGGGAAAGTGAGAGGCCAGAGATAGGAGGGCAGGAGGTCAGAGAGAGACTTTTGCTTCTAAGGCCTTCATTTTGGGGTATCATTTTCTGAGCCCCAATACTGTCATCTGGTCTCATGATCTTCTGACTCTTCTTCCTGTGTCCGTCCTCTCCCTTCTACAGTCTATTATCCACCCAGCTGCCAGAAAAACTGTCGAAATCATAAGTTAGATCATGTTACTCTGCTGCTCAGCATCTTCCAAAGGCTCTCATCTTACAGTAAAAACCAAGTTTATGTAATGGCCCCTCAGTCAGTGCTCTGCTCTCTACTACTTCTGGTCTAACCTCTTCTTTCTCTCCTCTGCTCACTCTCCTCAAGCTACACTGGCCTCCTTGCTTTTCCCCAAACCTATCAAGCTATTCCTGCCCCTGGGCCTTTGCTCTTGATGGTCTTTCTACATGGAACACTCTTTCCCTAGTAATCCACTGTTTATGCTCCTTTACTTTGTTCAGGTATCTGCTCAAGTATCAACTTCTATGTAACACTCTCCTTGATTACACTATGTAAAATAGTAATTCCCTTATGCCCTGGCATTCTTTTCCCCCCTCACTTTATTTTTCTGTAGAGCCCTCAACACCATCTGATATGCTATATATTTACTTATTATCTGTCTTTCTCCATTAGAATATAAGTCTATGGTTGTAGGGATTTTGTTCTGTGCACTGCCAAATCTCTGTTGTCTAGAACAGGACCTAGCACATAGTATGTGCTCAATAAATATTGAGTGAATGGCCAGACGTGGTAGTTCACACCTGTAATTCCAGCACTTTGGGGGCTGAGGCAAGTGAACTGCTTGAGGCCAAAAGGTCAAGACCAGCAAGACCCTGTCTCTATAAAAAAAAAAAAAAAATTAACTGGTTGTGGTTGCGTACACCTGTAGTCCTACCTACTTGAGAGACTGAGGCAGTAGGATTTCTTGAGCCCAGGAGTTCGATGTTGCATATGATTGTGCCATAGAACTCTAGCCTGGGTGACAGAATGAGACTCTGTCCCTCACCCCCACCCCCCAAAAAAAGACTGAATAACTGGGATGGTAGGAGTCATTACAAGTGGTGGCATATTGACATACTCTCCTAATGGCATGAGGGAAGTAGTCATGTTGGAGAGGGTAGGTTTTCAGAAGGTTTTTGATGACACACCACAGTAAACAGAAAAGAAATGGAACTCTGAAGAAAACTAATTATTAAAAAATTTTTTCCATCTCACCTCCAGCATTATTCAGTTTACTTTAAAAAGACTTTTTCATTTTTAACTGAGGTAAAAAATGTAATATGAAATTTATCCTCTTATCCATTTTTAAGTACACAGTTCAGTAGCGTTAACTATATTCATATGATTGTGTAACAGATCTCTAGAGCTTTTTGATCTTGCAAAACTGAAATTTTAGCCAGGTGTGGAGGCTTTTGCCTGTAGTTCCAGCTACTCAGGAGGCTGAGGTGGGAGAATTTCTTGAACCAGGGAGTTCAGTTCACCCTGGGGAACATAGTGAGACCCCATCTCTAAAAAAACAAAACAAAACAAACCCCCAAACTGAAACTCTATATTCATCAACTAACAATTCTCTATTTCCCTCCTCCCCCTCAGCCCCTAGCAACCACCATTCAACTTTATTTCCAAGATGTTAACAACTATACATATCTTGTATAAGTGGAATCATACAGTATTTGTCTTTTCATGACTGCCTTATTTCACTTAGCATAATAACCTCAAAGTACATCAATGCTGTTATCTAACAGGATTACCTTCTTTTTTAATGCTAAATAATATTCCAGTGTGTGTATATATCACATTTTCTTTATTCATCTGTGGATGGACAGGTGGCTACTGTGAATAATAATGCTGCAATGACCATGGTTGTACAAACATCTCATGATCCTATTTTCAATTCTTTTTTGTTATATACCTAGAAAGGAGATTGCTGGATCAAATGGTAATTCTACTTTTAGGGTGTTTTTTTTAATTTTAAAAAATTCTTAATTTAGTTTTTGTTTGTTGCCAAAGTTGCTCAAGATATTTTTAGGTTTTTGAGGAACCTCCATACTGTCTTCCATAGCAGCTGTACTATTTTACATTCCTGGCAGTGTATAAGGATTCCAATTTTTCCACATCTTTGGCAATACTTACTATTTTCTGTGTTTTGGACAAGGCCATACTAATGGATGTGAGGTAATATCTCATTGTAGTTTTGATTTGCATTTCTCTTCTAATAATTAGTGATGAGCATCTTTTTCATAGGCTTATTGGCTATTTGTATATTTTCTCTGGCTATTTGTATATTTTCTCCAGAAATAGATATTTCTGGAGAAATGTCTATTCTGATCCTTTGCCTATTTTTTAATTGGGTAGTTTAGTGTTTTGTTGTTCAGTTGTAGGAGTTCTTCCTATATTCTGAACATTAGCCTCTTATTAGATACATAATTTGCAATTATTTTCCTTCCCTCCATACATTGCCTTTTCACTCTGTTGATTGTTTCCTTTGATGGACAGATGTTTTAAAGTTTGATATAGTCTCATTTGTCTATATTGGTTTTTGTTGCCTGTGATTTTGGGGTCAGTCCAAGAAATCAATGCCACTTTTTCTAAAACACCTTCCCACTGTGAGCTTGAGATGGCCCTCTCTTTTCCATAAACTCCAGAAAACCTGTATCTCTCATGGAACATATCATTTTTTTATCTTTGATCAGAGTTAATTGCATACATTTCATGCTACTTTAAAAAAGTAGCCTTCATATCTAATTCACCTTATATTTTTCACAGAAACTAGTACTATGCTGAAAGCTCAACAAATCTGTCCTGGGTGAATAAACAAGTTGGAAAGATGCTTAAAATATAAATACCTTAGTGAGGGTTCATATCAAATTCACCCTAAGTTATGAGTGGTTGACAGAATATCTTTTTCCAACCCTAAATTCTAAGAGGAGGGAGAAGAAAGAAAGCTTTAGGGTACTAATATCTGGTAATGCTTTGATAGGAAGAAAAAAAGAGCTAGGGATATTTATTTATGATGTAATTTTTAAATGGTTGGGCCTGATATAGAAACATATAGTATTGGATTTCATGTATTTTCCTGACATTGGGAAAAGCTGTTCTTGTTTGCTTTAAAACTATAACCTTTTAGTTCCTTGGGTGTTTTCTTGCAATCTAGTCCACAGGATGCTCTGAGAATTGGCTAAATAATTGGCCTGTGATTCTTAGAAGAATAACAACTGACAGGGACAAATGATTATTGTTCCTAGACTTAATCAGAAATTTCAGTTATTTATAGATCTTCAATCTTAATAGTTTGAAGTAGACTTAAGTCATGTTCCTGAAATTAAATCCCTAGGGAGATTTAAAATCCACTTGGATCTTAGGAAGTACAATTAATTCGTCAATGACCTGTTGTTCTTATTGTTTCCTAAAAGAAAGTACCCAGTATGGCCTCTAATGTGGTCATTGATGGATTGAAGAGGTTATTTAGTCAGATGTATCTTTGAGCCGTGTAAAGTGTTTACAGAAAACAAATCCAATGACCTATTAAAGAATGTATTCTCTACAGAGAGCTACTGGGGACAAATTTCCAAAGTGATTCCAATGAACTTGGGATCAAACCAAATGACTATTTTCAATTGGTAAATTTCTCTAGTACCTCTTATAAAAATGATGAAAGGCTAGATATTGGGAAATAGTTTTTGTTACAAAAAAAATCAATGCAATCAATATAAATAAGTCAGACATGAAAATATAAACTATTCCATTGGAAATTTGTTTTTAAAAGTCTAATAACTTTTTTCTTTTTTTCCAAATTCATCATGCTTCTCTCCCTCATTTTTCTTGACCTTTCTTATATATCTGAACCTGCTTACTGGTCATGTGTTTTGTTTGTATTTTTATTGGTCATTTTTTGAAACTTATTTTTTCCAAGTTTCTGAAATATGCATGTTCTTGAATTGCTTCTAACTCTCTGAACGCAACTTCACCAGCTCCTTTGTTGGATCACATTCTTCTCCCACACTCTGGGGTGTGTTCTTCAAAGTTTGCTTCCCTATCCTTCAATGCTTTTCTATTTAAGACCAATTTTGAATTACAGCTTCAACTCAGAATTCTTTATTGGGAATATGAGTGTCTTTATCCATAGCTCTGACCTCTTATCTAATTTCTGACTCATAACTCTAATTACTTAAAGCACATGTATATTTTAATGTTTCATCACCATCTTAAACCAGACAAGTCCAAAATGGAACTTTGCTATACCAAAGAGCTGTTCCATTCTATGGCCTATTTATTCAATTATCTGATCACATAGCAAACCTCTACTGAATGTCTATTATGTGCTGGATTCTTGGATACAAAGGTAAACATGACAGTTCCCGCTCTGGAATAGCTTAGAGTCTTGGGAAGAAAAAATACCTGTAAATCAGTACTTATAATACAAACATATAAGATTTTGAAGCCATGAAACTTCCACTTTAATGGCTATAAGCATATTGTGTCTTTTAAGGTAGCAATCAGAGTTAGGCTGTACATTCTCTCTTGATTATGAGAAGGACACTTCTGGTGAGCCAAAGGTAAGTACCTCTGCTTTGTTCCTAGCAAAGTTCTGAAGCAAATTATTGATGCTTCAGGTTGAGATACTGGTAGTGTAAACTAGGCGTATGAGCAGGACTCTTGAAAGTCACTGGCTGATCTCAAATGAACCCTGGGGAATTGCAGAAAGCTATGTCCTTCCTGAGGTCAGGGTGGGAGCATCCCCAAAATGTTATGCCTGGCACAGCAGTAATCTCCTAAGAGTGTGTACCAGCAGAAGCTGCAACAGTAAGGAGAGAAGACTGGAAAGAAAACACTGAGCACAGGTGAAGTGGTACCCTGGGAAGCAATAGCTGGGGTTAGGAGGTTCATATTTCCCTTGGCTGGCCAGTCTGGGCTTATGGTACAATTATCTGGATTCACAAATGTATATTATGAGTCATAAGCAGATTCAGGCAGTGAAATATGGCTTACTGAGTGCAATCATAAAATGATCTTAAGCTTTATTAGACTATAGGCTCTGGGATCAGACTGTCTGCAATAGAACTGTGTTTGGCCATTTTCAAGTAGTGTGGCCTTGAACAAGTTACTTAACCTCAGTCTCTTCATCTATAAAAATGGACCTATTAATGGTTCCTTTCTCATAGGGTCTCATGAGTTTCCAACTGTAGAATGCAAAGAAATAGTACAGACACATGGAATGTGCTAAAAATGTAGGCTATTATTAGTGTTTTTACATTTTACCCAATATTGCACCAAAATTGCATTTGATTTTCCTAGCAGGTAGCTCTGAGTGGCCTTTACTGAGAAAACATGGTTCTTTCCACCACCAGCTTTTTATTTAATGACTCATAAAAACTGAAAACCATTCTCTTACCAGGTCAAGTTATTTATTAAAGTCATATACCTTTGTAACTTGCTATTAATAAATATAATTATGAAATAACTTTCAGGTCAACCCTGTCAGTTCTGCACTTACCAGGATTATATCACTTTTCACCCACAGTGCTTAACAAACAATACCTGTGTTATAGTGATATAACTTAATGGTCAATATTTATTCTTGCTTTATGAAAATTTACATTAAAGAAATGACTTTTAATAGTCTTTCTAACACTGCCAATAAATTTATTTATTCTTGCTCAACTTCCTAAAATGTCATCCAGTGGCTCCAAGTCTCCCTAGACGTCTCTTCAAAGACACCTGTCAAAAATCTCCCTCAAAAAAGTCCTTTTGAATTCTGTGACCCTGATAAAGGTAATGATAAAGTCATTTGTATGATTTTCTGCAAAGAAAAAAAGGGAGGGAGAGAGGAGAAAGGTATAAGAATGGCAAGGATAAGAACCACATTAGATTAAACACTTTTATGTATTTTCTTCCTGTTCTATTAATTTATATATACTTTTTCCTATTTGGCAAATAAATACATACTCTAGCAGGGGTGATAATAAAAACAATAACCACTAGCAAGGCACAGATGCTAAACATTAGAACAGATGCTGGCTGTAAACAACTGGAATAGTGAGTCCCAGGTGAAAACCAATCCTGTTATGCCTAAGTATGGTGTGTGTGGTCATTTCAATATAATTTTGGGCACTTTCATTATGTTGTTTTTAATGTGGAAATTGGAATGTGAAAATGTCTTCCAACAGCGAGAAAATGTTCCAGTAATGTTATTTTTCTTGAATGCAAAAGTGATTTGTATATTCAAAGTAATTTTTATAAGAGGAGCTTTTAGTTACATACTACTTTCCTTCTATTATATTTTCCAAATAGGTTCTGTGACATACTCATTTGAAGTTTTTCATCAAACCTACTTTGTGTATGAGATGTGAATCCTGTTTCACATGGTTCTCAGCTGTTCAAAGTCCTGGTAGGTTCTTCAAGACATACATAATTTTTTCTTTTTTTTTTGAGACAGAGTCTTACTCTGTTACCTGGGGTTGAGCCTAGCTCACAGCAACCTCAAACTCCTGGGCTCAAGCAATCCTTCTGCCTCAGCCTCCCGAGTAGCTGGGACTACAGGTATGCACCACCATGACCGGCTAATTTTTTCTATATGTTTTTAGTTGTCCAATTAATTTCTTTCTGTTTTTAGTAGAGGCAGGGTCTCACTCTTGCTCAGGCTGGTTTTGAACTCCTGACTTCGAGTGATCTGCCCACCTTGGCCTCCCAGAGTGCTAGGATTATGGGCGTGAGCCACCGTGCCCAGCCAAGACATATATAATTTTATTTTGAGATTGTTAGCAACAGGCTGTCTTTATTTAACCTAGAAGAAAGGAGGTAATTTATAACAGAAAAACCCCACAAAATATTAACATATCTGCTTCTTTGTTTCCTGCTTGTCCAACTGATTCCCCACTCCCTCACCCCACCCCCTTCATGAGAATTTTAGAGCCAGAATGAAGCCAGCTACCAAGACCTGGAATTTTCTTAGTCTTGTTCAGGCCTATTCTAAGGTAGTCCTTCAGATGACAATGAGTTAAGTATTAAACCAGCCCATTTAGCAACTGACAATGTGACTGCCTGGAACTGCCAAAATTTCTTATGATGTACTTAAATAGCCATAACTGACCCTCATAAAAGAATCCAATAAATGGTTTCCCAATCTCGTTTCACCTGCCACCACCCACATTTCTGCCAATAGCATTATCATCCTCCCTTTCACTCAAGGTCAAAACTCAAAATTTATCTTCAGTGAGTATGTAACACATTTGAGGATATCCTCATCACTCTAATAACTAGTAGGAGACAGAGTCTACCTCCTGAAAACAGCCAGTTTCTTTAAACCAAGTGCACTCAGACTAGTCAACCCTTTCTCCTTGTTGCAGTCATTTACTGTCCTCCTGATTTCACCTCCTCATTTATTAAGGACTTGTAACTCTCTTCATCACCTCTGCCACTGTCATTGACACAACATCACAAAGACCACCCATCAGAATCCCTGCCACTCTGTTCCTTGAACTACCTCAGAAATCTTTACCTGAAGCATCTCACTTTCCAACCACTACCTCTTAATCCTCCAGATCACTCTCACTGTCACTTGGACTCAAACAGGACTTCTGATCCATTAGCCCCCCAACTTTTTCACTGTTGCTCCCCCAACTTAAGTCTCATATCCCTCCTACCCTGCCTGTCACTAAAATTCCTCCTTTGCTCTTCCCTCTGTTGCCTTGCCTGGAAAAACTCCAACTCTGGTTAAATCCATCCCTCTTCTGACTTTGTGTCTATAGTCTAAGAACACAGTCTTCCTGACTGTGTTCTAATCTTAAATTTATGACCATAACCCTTAGATGAACAATTTTTAATGCACTTTTATTGTATTTTCCTAGTTACTCCTGTCTCTCAGTCTGAATTGATTATTTCAACATATTTCTCTCTTTTCTTAAACTTTTAATACCATTTCTGCTATTTTACTCTCAACTCATGATATCATCTATTTTTTTTTTTTTTGAGACAGGGTGTCACTTTGTTGCCCAAGCTAAAGTGCAGTAGCCTCATCATAGATCACTGCAACCTCAAACTCCTGAGCTCAAGCAATCCTCTTGCCTCAACCTCTTGAGTAGCTAAGACTACAGGCACATGTCATGATGCCCAGCTAATTTTTCTGTTTTTTTGTGGAGACAGGGTCTTGCTCTTGCTCAGGCTGGGATATCACCTATTTTTTTTTAAGAGATGCAATCAGAGAAAACCAAGATGTTTACCTATGATCAATGTATCAGCCCAAAACAAACAAACAAAAAACTCTTGCCTTCTTTTCCCCTTCCTCACCTACTCAAGAGCTTCATCTTAATAGACACATAGATGGATGGAACAGAATAGAGAACTCACTTTGATAAAGTCGACAAAAATACACAGCGGGGAAAAGATACTTTGTCCAATAAATAGTGCTGGGAAAATTGGATAGCCATAGGCAGAAGAATGAAACTGGACTCCTATCTCTCACCATATACAAAAATTAACTCAAGATGGAAAAAAGACTTAAATATAAGACCTGGAACTATAAAACTACTAGAAGAAAACCTAGGAAAAACTCTTCTGGACATTGGTCTAGGCAAAGAATTTATGACTAAGACCTCAAATGCAAATGCAATAAAAACAAAATAGACAAATGGGACTTAATTAAAAAGCTTCTGAACAGCAAAAGAAATAATCAACAGTGAACAGTCAACCTGCACAATGGGAGGAAATATTTGGAAACTATGCATTCAACAGAGAACTAATAACCAGAATATACAAGGAACTCAAATAACTCAACAAAACAAATAACAAATAAACCCATTAAAAAGTGGGCAAAGGACATGAACAGATATTTTCAAAAGAAGACATGCAAATAGCCAATAAACACATTAAAAATGTTCAATATCACTAATCATCACAGAAATACAAATTAAAACCACAGTGAGATACTATCTTACATTAGTCAGAATGGCTATTAATAAAAAATAAAAAAGTAACAGATGTTGGTGAGGATGCGGAGAAAAGGGAACACTTATATACTGTTGGTGGGAAAGTAAATTTGTATAACCTCTATAAAAGCAGTATGAAGATTTCTCAAAGAACTAAAAATATAATTACCATTTGATCCAGCAATCTCACTAGTAGGTATCTACTCAAAGGAAAATAAATAATTATATCAAAAAGATAGCTGCATTCGTATGTGTATTGCAGCACTATTCATAATAGCAAAGATATAGAATTGACTTAAGTATCCCTCAACAGATGACTGGATAAAGAAAATATGGTTTATACATACCATGGAATATTACTCAGCCATAAAAAGAATGAAAACATGTCTTTTGCAACAACATGGATGGAACTGGAGGCCATTATCTTAAGTGAAATAACTCAGAAACAGAAAGTCAAATATTGTATGTTCTCACATGTAAGTGGTAGCTAAATTATTTGTACATAGGGACTTAGTGGAATACTACACACTGGAGACTAGGAAGGGTGGGAGGGTAGGAGTGAGTGAGGGATGAGAAATTACTTAATGGGTACAAGGTAACGTATTCAGGTGATGGCTACACTACAAGCCCAGACCTCACCACTATGCAATAGATCCACACAACAAACCTGCACTTGTACCCTCTAAATCTATTTTTTTAAAGAGTTTTATAATTCTTCTCTCCCTTGTATCATCAATTGCTCACATTCTTGAGAATCATTCATTAACATATCATATTGCCATTATCTCTTCGAGTTTAAGAAAATCTTTACCATCTACTGTGGGGCGCGGTGTCAACGCCATTACAAGTTGGCGCCTGTTTCCGGCTTTGCCTAGAGCAGCTAACAAGTTCAGCGCAGGCACAATTGTCGGTTGCCCTGTGGCGCGAGAATGCAAACAAAGGGTCCTGATATGGGCTAATGCTTTGGTGGCTCGACAGTTGAGCGGCCTATCGCAGCTTAGGGGTTGTACTTCTGGGGTATATAGCAGCTTGCACGCTGCCGGGCTGGGTCTTCCGCATCATGTAAGTTTAAAGGGAACCCCATTAAAGCACGGTCAGAAGAACTCCTGTTGCCGCGTCTTCCTTGCTGGCGAGGCGGGCGCGACAAGTGGTGCCGAAACCCGGGACCTCGTGCAACTTTGAAGCACCAGCGGAGACGACCTCGACAGAGGTGAGTTCAGAACTGACGTGTGGGACGGCCAAAACTCCCCTGCTTCCAAAAAATGGGTAATATTCTGCTGCGGCGCTTTTTGTGGCCTATTATCATAAAATGCCTGTATGATGAGACTTCAGGCCCGCGCGTAGCAGCTAGCCAAAGTGCACTGAGTGACTTGCAAGAAGCAAGCTCAGAGAGAAGCAGTAAGGGAAAAACCGCGGTAAAAGGTGGAAAAAAGGAATATAGAGCTCAAAAAAGGAAATGTAAAGCGCTAGAAAGGAAAATGCAGGGAGGGATAGCGCAGCCCGACCTGCAAAGGGAGAGAAAGAAGAAAAGGGAGAGAAAGAAGAAAAGGGAGAGAAAGAAGAAAAGGGAGAGAAAGAAGAAAAGGGAGAGAAAGAAATGTAAAGGTACCAGGAATAAAAATAACAAAGGAAAGGACAGGACAGAAGACAGAGGAGATAGCCTTTTTCTGTCAGAATTTAAAAAATTAAATATTTCTGAAGATGATTCCTCTTCTTCCTCTTCTCTTACTTCCTCAAGTTCAAGAGAGGAGGCGGGAGAAAAATTAGAAAAGAAAGAGGAACCGGTTTTTCTGGAAGCGGCAGGTTGTGAGCGGTACCGCCCACCTCCGCATGCCCCGCCTTGGGAAGGGCTGGGTTTTTCTTAGGGGCCGCCGCCGCTGGGGATCCTCTGTCCATACCCTGGAATACAGAGGAGCCAGTGTGGGTGCCTCAGTGGCCCTTACCCTCTGAAAAGTTACTCGTGGCCCATAATCTAGTGCAAGAGCAGCTTACTCTTGGGCATCTTGAACCCTCTCATTCTCCTCGGAATACTCTTATTTTTGTGATTAAGAAAAGGTCTGGTAAATGGAGACTGTTGCATGACCTTAGAGCGATTAATGCCCAGATGCAGCTTATGGGGCCTGTTCAAAGAGGACTGCCCCTTCTCTCAGCTTTGCCTAAACATTGGAGTCTAATTATCTTGGACATTAAAGACTGTTTTTTCTCTATTCCCTTGCATCCACAAGATAAAAGCAGATTTGCATTCACGCTTCCTTCCATAAACCATGAGCAGCCTGATGCAAGATATCAATGGCAGGTTTTGCCTCAGGGCATGCCTAACAGTCCCACTATGTGCCAACTTTATGTGGCCTCAGCTATCCAGCCGGTTAGGCAGAAGTTTTCAAAGGTAAGAATTATACATTATATGGATGATATTCTCTTGTGTCATTGTGATAATGGCGTACTTCGCCAAGCTTATGCGTCTCTCCAGGCTCACTTAAGGGAAAAGGGCTTGCTGGTCGCTCCAGAAAAGGTGCAAGAGGGAGAAGTAGGCGCGTTTCTTGGTAGTAGCATTCTCCCTGACAAAATTGTGCCTCAAAGACTGTCCATCCGAAGAGATGCCTTAAAAACATTAAATGATTTTCAAAAACTGCTAGGAAATATCAATTGGCTTCGACCTTTTTTATGTCTTACCACAGCAGAACTGAAGCCATTATTTCAGATTCTAGAGGGAGACTCACACATCACGTCTCCTAGAACTTTGACTCCTGAGGCCCTAAAGGCTCTTCATAAGGTAGAAGAAGCCATTCAAAAGGCGCAACTAGTGCGCATTCAACACCACGATCCTTTCTCCCTCTGTGTACTCCCTTCTCCTACACTCCCTACGGCAGTGCTTTGGCAGGATGGTCCCCTTTTATGGGTGCATCCTCAAGCCTCTCCAGGAAAGGTGATTGGCCATTATCCTACCTGTGTGGCCGAGATAGCTTTAAAGGGTATTAGTTTGGCTGTGTCCCATTTTAGACGTCACCCTAATAGCCTGATTTGTCCATATACTGCCAATCAGGTGAACACCTTATGTGCCAATCTTGATGCATGGGCCATATTGAGATGCACCTTTCCAGGGAGCATTGACAACCATTATCCCAGACATGCCTTACTGCAGTTTGCAATAAAAAACGAGCTTATTTTCCCAAGAGTAACTTCATTGTTACCTTTGGTTGATGCCTTGAATGTGTATACCGATGGCTCTAAGACAGGTATTGGGAGCTATGTCATTCAGGACAAGGTGTATACAAAACAGTTTAACTATTCTTCTCCTCAGCTAGTAGAGTGTGCCATAGTCAGTCTGGTTCTCAGTACCATCACTGAACCTATCAACATCATCTCAGACTCCTTTTATGTGGTCAACGCAGTTAAACAGTTAGAGAACTCCTTTCACATTCTTGCCAAGAGTACAGTCTTTTCTGTATTTACAGAAATTAGGAATACTATTCAAAATAGGAAAAACCCATTTTCCATTCAGCATATCAGAGCTCATTCCTTGTTACCTGGACCTATGGCTGCGGGAAATGCTATGGCAGATCGCGCCACTCGCGCCCTCTGGGTGTCTGATGGCCACGCCGCCGCCATAGACTTTCATAAACTTTATCATGTGCCAGCTGAAACCTTACGACTTAAGTTCAGCATCACACGTGCAGATGCTCGTGAGATTGTACTGCAATGTCCAAGTTGTGCTCCTTATCGCACTGTTGTTCATACAGGCGTAAATCCTAGGGGTTTGCGTCCTCTACAACTGTGGCAAATGGATGTAACTCATGTCCCATCCTTTGGAAAGCTTCAGTATGTTCACGTGTCTGTTGACACGTGCTCAGGCGTCCTTCATGCCACGCCTCTGGCTGAAGAAAAGGCAAGTTACGTTATCATTCACTGCCTAGAAGCTTGGGCAGCCTGGGGCAAGCCCCAGGTTATTAAGACAGATAATGGCCCGGCTTATACCTCAAAATCTTTTCAGCAGTTTTGCACTCGCTTGGGTGTGGAGCACCGTACCGGTCTTCCCTACAACCCTCAAGCGCAAGGCATCGTAAAACGTGCTCACGGCACGCTCAAAATGTACTTACAAAAACAAAAAGGGGGAGATGCCCTACAGCTAGGGCTATCACCCAAAGGACGCCTTTCCTTTGCTCTCTTTACTTTAAATTTTTTAAATTTAGATGTCAAGGGACGTTCGGCAGCAGACAGGCATGTCATGCCTGCTCCGCCACAAAAAGAATTAGTGAAGTGGAAAGATGTGTTGTCTAATCTATGGAAAGGCCCGGATCCAGTGTTAATGAGATCCAGGGGAGCTATTTGTATTTTTCCACAGGACCAGGACAATCCCATCTGGGTGCCCACGCGGCTGACTAGAACGGTGCAGCAGCCTCCAGAGCAGCATGGGGACCCACTGGCTACTCCTCCTGACGACAGCATGGATGATCGCGAGGATGGCAGCGGAGCCACGCTGGAGGATCCTGTCAGTGCCTCCTCTGCCGATGCCTGTGACACATAACTCACCAATTTTCCCTCGCTTCTTTTCTACTAATGTTTCCTTGGACACTGCGTACATGCCGTTGGACACACAGAGTAGTAATCTGGAGGGAAATAGATCCTTCTCCTTGAAGGGGACTTTGTGTTTTGTGTGGGGTTAACGGAAGCTGCACGGACTTTGCCCCCCTGTCCATTGGTGGCTGGGGGTATGACAAAGAATGCTAGTTTCACATAGAATCTTAGCGACTCTTTTAAAGGTTCTGTGAGGGTGATTGCGGGAGGGCAAAACGAGACCTTTGCCCCTATACCTGTCTGGGTTTGGCCCCCGTTTATCTGGGTGGTATCCACGGAAAAACCCTCTGGTACACATGTGAATTGTTCCTCTAATACGTGCAATTATACATTGTGTTAGAATGCCATGTCTCACCCCTCTGCCATTGTTACCTGCTTGCCTAGATACATTCCTGTTCCTGTTGAAGCTCTTAGCTCTATGACTTTGTTTCAGTCTTGCAGCCACGGACCATGTGGTATTGGCACAGACATTTGCTGCGCTTGAACTGAGACAGTCTGCACAGGTGTGGTTGACCATGCTAAAAGGTTAGCCTAGTTTTGGGTTGCACCCGCTCCTACCCCCAGGTATTTAAGTAGACATGGCCTTTGTACTCTGAGGGGTCTCTCCCATTGCACCAAATAAGGCATGTCTCCTATCCCACAGCCAGCCTTTGCACACCTCCGAGTTGTGCTCATTGCACGAGGATAGGTGGTTGCTGGTGAAAGTGAGGCTCTGCAACCTTGATCGCACGGTCGAAGGATGGTGCTGAACGGTTGCTCAGCTCTCATTAAATTAATAAAACAGGGGGAGATGTGGGGCGCGGTGTCAACGCCATTACAAGTTGGCGCCTGTTTCCGGCTTTGCCTAGAGCAGCTAACAAGTTCAGCGCAGGCACAATTGTCGGTTGCCCTGTGGCGCGAGAATGCAAACAAAGGGTCCTGATATGGGCTAATGCTTTGGTGGCTCGACAGTTGAGCGGCCTATCGCAGCTTAGGGGTTGTACTTCTGGGGTATATAGCAGCTTGCACGCTGCCGGGCTGGGTCTTCCGCATCATGTAAGTTTAAAGGGAACCCCATTAAAGCACGGTCAGAAGAACTCCTGTTGCCGCGTCTTCCTTGCTGGCGAGGCGGGCGCGACAATCTACTCAAGAGGTTGAGGAGAGGAGGATCATGTGAGGCCAGGAGTTCAAGACTAGCCTCAGCAACATCGTGACACCCTATCTTAAAACAACAACAACAAACAATTATACCTAGATACCACAATCCTCTGGCTACTAGGACATTTCTTTGTTCATCCTCATAACAGATTGCAAGAAAAATTTGTCTTTATTTGATTTTCTACTTCCTCACCTTCCACAAAATTTCCCTAACCCACTTTGAAGAAGCTTTTGTTCTAATAATGCCACTAAAACTGCTCTTGTTGAGGACACTGACAACCTCCACCTTGCCAAATCCAACTGTCAACCTTTGCTTTTCATTTTATATCACCATTTAATAATAGCATTTTAAATAATGACCTAACCCTCCTTATCATCTCTCCAGCTTTATAGCCTACCATCCTCTACCTTTCCCATTCTGTTATTCTTTGAACAGACCAAACTTATTCCCACTCAGAGTCCTTGCATTTGCTGGTCACTTGCCTGGAAAGCTTTTCCTGCACATCTTAGAAGGGACCACTTCACTTCATTCATGCCCATGTTCACAGATTTTCTCTCTCTGCCCACACCTCAGCCTCTCCTATGCCCTACCCTGTTAACCTCTAGTGTTTTATCCTATTTTATTGTTCTCCATAGCACTCAGCACCATCTGGGATCCTGACAGTCATTTGTTCATTATTTTATCTCCTTCCCTAAACCAAAAGCTCCATGATAAAAAGGATTTGTGTGGGTTGTTCTCAGTTGAATTTCCAGAACTTAGAACTGTGCCTGGTCCATAGTAGATGCCCAATAATTATTTTTGGAATGAATATAATTCATTAGCTATATTTAAGGTAATTTTTATTTATGAATCAATACAGAGAAGAAATAATGTCTTTCCTCAAAATAAATCTTGAGTAAAATTTGCAAAAGAGATCAGAAAAGGTGTCAGGATGAATTTGCTTATATACATGGAAAGAAATGGTTTAAAGTGAAATTAACTGAGTAATGAAAGAAAAGGGGGAAATTGGGGTGATAGAGGTAGGCGAAGGAGAAGGCTTTGTATATCAGTCCCTGAGAGGAGAAAAATGAGGAACTAAGGATGAACTGTCAGTTGTGTTAAGGATCCCTAATGGCTTTGTCACTGAAAAAAGGGGCAAGGTATGAACACTGTATGTTTGTAGACACCATTTGTAGGTTCAGTGTTTATAACTTGGCTGGGCCTGAACTGCTGCTCTGTGTTCTTAATATTACATGTTTTCTATTTTTAAATGATAGGGGTTGATTACTAAAGTTCTCAAGTCTAGCTGCATATCAGGCTTGCCTCAGAATCTGGGCCCCTCCCCATTCACCAAGACAGTCTCCAGGGTTGAGGCCCATGAACTATAGTTTTACAAAGCTCCCCAGGTCACCCAGTGCAGGCAGACTTCTACAGATGGTTTAGAATCATCATCAGAACAATGTCTTTCAACTGCCAGATTTGAGGCAGGCAAGAGGCAATTATTTTATCACCTTGTGACCATTTCTACTCTGATTCTCTTTAGTATAAAAGGTTATAGTTCTGTTCCCATGTTTTCTTATCCGAATTCCTTTCCTTCCTCCCCAACTCCACTGTAGATAATCAGGAAAATTTATCAAATACAAGAATAATCTAGATTAGGAAATGCTGCCCCATAATTCATGTAGTTGTTGGCATGCCTTGGGATATTGCTGCTAGGCATCACCCAAGACCACTATACACTACAGTAAATTTTTTGTTAGGTATTCATTATTAATGCAATAGCAGAAATATCACTTTTACTTATTAGCATATAATAATATCAGCTAACAGTTACTGAATGATTAACCTATATCAAGCACTTTATATAATTCTACATACTCATATATAAGACAAAACAAAACAAAGAAAAAGACCCTCTTTGTTGTAACACGAATGTAGACTGTACATGGGTCAACAATTCAGTTCTGAGTTGGAGATGCAACGGCCTGGTAATGCAGAAATAGCCATACTCAGGTTCTGGCTCAGTTTGGGTCACTGAAGCAGTTGCCTGTTATTTTTACCCATCCAGCATCCTTTTCCCCTTGGGAACCACTGGTCTTCCAAGACATGAGGTCCACAGACCCTGACCACCCTCCTTCAGAGAGATGAGGCAGATGAACATATGAGCTTAGGCTGGCCAATCGGAGTTTTTACTTCTTGGCCACAGTTCTTGGTTCAAAGACAAACACATGATCCAAACTGGATAAAAATCTTCCCTGTGGATATCAGGAAAGAGAGGGTCTCCCTCTCTATTCCTCTCCCCCCGCCCCCTCTTCCCCTGTAATCGCAAGCTGTGAGCCTCTTCTGTGGCTCCAAGGAGACGTTATTTGCAATGGACAAGAATGAGGTTAACATGCAAAGAGTAACAGAGCTGAGTGAGGGAGGGAGGGAGAGAGAGACTCTTGACATCATTTGAAATTCGGTTTAAACCATTCCCAAATCAAGTGTATACCCTGGATTCTTTACTTATAGAACCAATACTTTTCACATTCCATTTTTTTGTTTTCTTTTTGCCTAAGCCAGTCCAAATTGAATTTCAGTTGGATGGAGAGTTCTGGGCCCAAATTCGATCATTTGAGGGTAAGTTACATATGTCATTATCTCTGTTTTACAAATAATGCTGTTCATATTCTTCTTCTTTTTTGAGACAGAGTCTTGCTTTGTTGTCCAGACTAGAGTGAAAGCTGTAGCATCAGCCTAGCTCACAGCAACCTCAAACTCCTGGGCTCAAGAGATTCTCCTCCCTCAGCCTCCCCAGTAGCTGGGACTACAGGTGCACACCACCACTAATTTTCTATTTCTATTTTTAGTAAACCGGCTAATTTTTTCTATTTTTAGTAGAGACGGGGTCTCAGTCTTGCTCAGCCTGTTCTCAAACTCCTGACCTCAAGCGATCCTCCCACCCCAGCCTCCCAGAGTGCTAGGATTACAGGCATGAGCCACTGTGCCTGGCCTTATCTTTCTTGTTATACCAGAATTAGCACTGAACTTCCTTGTAGATACTTAAGGAATAAAGCTGTAGAGCCAGGCATGGTGCCTCACACCTGTAATCCCAGCTACTTGGGAGGCTAAGGTAGGAGGATCACTTGAGCCCAGGAGTTTGAGGATGCAGTAAGCTATGATCATGCTACTATACTCTAGCCTGGGTGACAGAGTGAGACCCAATCTCTTAAAAAAAAAAAAAAAAAAAAAGCTATAACAGTAGTACAAGTTTTATCAGCCATTATCTACAAATATGTAGCTTGATCAGAATTGGGGGCAGGATGGTATTTAAAGAGGTACCTCTTCATGTATTATTATATAATTGCCTACCCACATCCTTTACCAAGCCTTGCTCTTTCTTTCTTTTATTTTTTTCTAGTCCTGAATCCTGAGCCTTGTTATTTCTTAAATATGCGTAGCATAACGGTTGAGAACTTGAGTTCTGCAGACACAGATTGCCCGGGTTTAAATTCTGCCTTTGTTATTTACTAGTTATATACCTTAGGCAAGTTACTTAACCTTTCTGTGCTTCAGTTTCCCCATGTAAAATGGGGATAAATGATAATATCTCTTAGAATTGTTGAGAGAGTTGAACATGCCACTATGTGTGAAAAGCTTAGAATAGTGTTTAACACATAGAATTGCTCATTAATTGTTAGCTGTTACTATTATACTACCCATGAGAACCTACAGATTAAACTGTCTTCATGAATTTATTATAAATGTATTATATATATACAGAATGTAGTATAATGAGATGAATGGTATAAACTTAAGATATTAGGCTGGTCAATTTCCAGCTAAACATTGGTTTCCCAATGGTATATGGACAGTTTCAAATTCCTTCTATGGGTCATTTCCATAAGCCATAGCCCTTAGGACTACAATTAAGATCCAGATTTCAAGGACTTCACAGAAAATGGAGAGTGTGACATTTGGGGGATTGTAATAGACTTATAGTAACTCTAGACTAATCCTCAAAAAAACAATAATTTAACACCTGTAATCCTAGCACTCTGGGAGGCCGAGGCGGGTGGATTGCTCGAGGTCAGGAGTTCAAAACCAGCCTGACCAAGAGTGAGACCCCGTCTCTACTATAAATAGAAAGAAATTAATTGGCCAACTAATATATATAGAAAAGAAATTAGCCAGGCATGGTGGCAGATGCCTGTAGTCCCAGCTACTCGGGAGGCTGAGGCAGTAGGATTGCTTGAGCCGAGGAGTTTGAGGTTACTGTGGGCTAGGCTGACACCACGGCACTCACTCTAGCCTGGGCAACAAAGCAAGATTCTGTCTCAAAAAAGAAAAAACAATAATTTCTATTTCATAAAATAGTTATATAATTACCCAAGGTTTAACTGAGCCCATTTTATAGGTTTTTAATAAGTTAATACCCATAACTGAGAGTCTTCTTTTTATTGGAGATAGAGTCTTGCTCTGTCACCCCAGCTAGAATACAGTGGCATCATCATAGCTTACTGCAACCTCAAACTCTTGGGCTCAAGCAATCCTCCTGCCTCAGCCTCCGAAGTAGCTGGGACTACAGGTGTATACCACCACACCCAGCTACTTCTTCTATTTCTTGTAGAGATGGGGCCTTGCTGTTGCTCAGGCTGGTCTCCAACTCCTGAGCTCTAGGGATCCTCCCACCTTGGCCTCACAGTGCTAGGATTATAGGCATGAACCAACACACCTGGCCATGACAGTCTTTCCCTAACTAAACTCTCCATAGGGATACTTAAGGAAACTCAAGTGGTTTGTGAAAGCCATAAATTTAATGTGCCATATCTACCCATCACCATATTTCTTTTTCCCAAGAAAATCCTAGAGTCTTAAGGTTCCAATATTTGAAAATGAAACAGTGACTCTCAACATCTCAAATCCAAAGAAAAGGAACCAAGACATTCCAAATGGACTGATAAAGATTTACGTCTCCTACCTGAACTTAATTCTTTACCTTTGTTCTAGACCCTGGAACATTACTTCTGAATGAGGGTGCTTGGGAAATTTGTGGGGCATTTTTGTTGTCACAATAATTGTGGGTGCCACTGGGATTTATTCAGCAGGAGTCAGGGACACTAAAGGTTCTGCAATGTGATATATAGTCCTACAAAACAAAGACTTTCCCACAACCTAAACAACTTTCAAATAATAGAGGTGGAAAACCTGTTTATAATTACATGATCCTAGACCTTCTGTTTTACATGTAAACAAAGAGTATTTTTGGAATCGCTTTATTATATACACTGAATTTTCCAGGAATGCAACTACTACATAAATTAAGGGGCACTTGCACTTTGTTTTGTTTAGAACTTTACAAAGAAGTATTTGCATTTTGAAAAAAAATCACTTTACCACCACCAATACTACTTGCTGTGTTTGAGCAGTCAAAATAGTCCAAGTGTCAATCAGCATTTGTAGCTGTTACACATCTATATATAAGCATCTGACAACTCCATTATGACTTCAAATGTACTAGTACCTGAATATTTACATATTGAAATACATATAATATTATATAATACTTTCCCTTTATTTTTCTGTTTGTGTTGTTAGGGCATTCCATTGAACTTTTAAAAACATTATATATGCATATAGGTAAATTATATTATCTATGAATTTCATTTTAGGATGATAAAAACACAACTAAACATAGTTATTATATAAAGGAAGTATTGGTTGGTTCTGTAAGGGTGAATTACTACTTTGGCGTATTAAAAGAAATGAAAGATTCTCAAGTTGTTTTTTCTTAAACTTCTCACTGCAGAGGAATTTATTATAGGACAATCATCATGTTGAATTTACAGGACTTGGTGCTATAAAAATTGAAGGAAAAAAGGAGAAATGGGCAGGTAAGTAAACAAATTAAGAAATATTGATAGGAAAGGCAGGCCTTTAACATGAGGCACTGAATCCCTTTATACTCTTCAGTTGTCAGATTTTCCTAAAGGATTGTTTAGTTTGTTTTAGCCTATTGCCTCCTTTCTTCCCTTTGACATCAGCAGTGAGTAACAACATTCACTTTAATCAGTACATTGAGTTTTGTATCAGCTGGGTATGGTTTGATCTATTCTGCAAAAGAATAATGCCTTCCACACTTTTATAGCAAATATTTTTTCTAGTTATTGTTCTGATTACTAAGGTGTTATAGCTCTTAAAATCTGCTGCTATTGAGATCCACAGAACTAGTTTATGAAATCACAGACATTCCCAGGCCTCTTCTCAAGCATAAAGAATTATACAGACATCTTCAGCTAACTGAAGTACCACTATAAATTCTATCTGAACAGAGAAAGCAGGTTAGTAGAGCATAAATGGTGGCTCCCAGGAAAGCTTGAATAGTTAAAAACTGTCTATTCTATTCTAGTAAGTTGTTCTGAGACCCTGAGAAAGTCACTTAACTTCTCTATGAATTAGTTCCCCCAAGCAGACAGGAAGATTAGAAAACATTCTATTTCTTTTTTACTGCCTGTTCTAGTAGCACATGCACCAAAATGGGAACCATATTTTCCCTTTGTTTACTATCCCAGGATGCTCAGCTAAACTAAGCTGATCAGTTAAGCAGCTTGAGGATCTCAGAGGAAATATGTTTCATTCAGTGTTGTTAATTATTGACTGGGACTAACAGTCTGAAAGCCAAGAAAATCTGATATTTAACATCTGCTTCTAAAAGGCAGAAATCTATAGCAGCTGTGAAGTGGTTGTATTATGCTTTGATTTTTCTCAAGGTCAAGTCTGTTCACATTTCAAGAATAAGGTTGATTTTCTCATATCATTCCTAGCTCCTTGATCTGAATTTTCCCACACCTTACCTTCCTGTGGATGGCATATAAACATCAATAACCCAAATGTCGTGCTCTTGACAGAGCCTGTCCAAGTGTTTCTGCAAGTTGACAAGGGGTGCCTCTCATGAGCTGCAGACACCCCATGGCATTTGCCCTCCTCCTCCTCCTCTCTTGCTCAGGTTCCCTTATTCACCTAGCTGCTTGTAGAAGGCAATAATACGGTTGCCACTCTTGGCAGTGTCTACCCTAGAGATCCCCTATTTCCTCCTCAATCACGAACTCTTCTTAGAGAACTTGTCTCTTCCAGAGTCAGGAAAGGAAAATTCTGCTGCCTCCTTTGCCACAGCTGATATGACCATAGAATGATCCTATCAATCCATAGAATGAGTCTAGCCAGTCAACTTCTCTACTTCAAGAATTTAAACCAAGAAGCAAAATGAAGCTGGTAGCGCAGTGTGACAATTTAAAAACCCATTTTATAACCTAGTCTAAAATGCAATCAAACTATCTTGCCTACATTACTATCATAAATGACAGTAACTGCCTAATATAATTGTACTAAAACTGAACTAATTCTAAATTCATATAGGAGAAGAGGAATAAGCCCTAGACCAGAGGCAGATTTACTTAAAAGTTAATGAAGCTGGCCGGGCACGGTGGCTCACGCCTGTAATCCTAGGACTCTGGGAAGCCGAGGCGGGCGGATTGCTTGAGGTCAGGAGTTCAAAACCAGCCTGAGCAAGAGCGAGATCCCGTCACTACTATAAATAGAAAGAAATTGATTGGTCAACTAATATATATAGAAAAAATTAGCCGGGCATGGTGGTGCATGCCTGTAGTCCCAGCTACTCGCGAGGCTAAGGCAGAAGGATCACTTGAGCCCAGGAGTTTGAGGTTGCTGTGAGCTAGGCTGACACCATGGCACTCACTCTAGACTGGGCAACAAAGTGAGACTCTGTCTCAAAAAAAAAAAAAAAAGTTATTGAAGCTTAAAGTTGAGGGCTCCTCCCTTGCACAAGCCCTTTTCAAGGCCTAAGTCATATGTTTTTGGAAAATTTAGAGAAGATATTTGGAGAAGAAGTAATCGGGTAAGAAGACCATGGTCCCTCTTCACTCTGACATCCCCTTGACTGTATTTTGTCTTGTATACAATGATGTTAGATTGGCCTCTGGCTAGGACCAAGCCAAGAGGAACTTTAGTTAAGGATACATCCAATTTGGGTATAGCGAAATATATTTATGTAGTTTGTCATTATTTTCACATGTAGTTAAGTTCTTGCTAGCAAGGGTTCACATGCTTGTTGGGGGAAAGAGCTAGTATCAAACCAGAATTTTGCTGGCTGTAAGGCCAATAATGTTAACATTACGCCATGCTGCCTTTCATATGCTTGGTGGTCCACAAATGGCCTTGAGCTTCTTAACTTTAAGTAACAACAGATGTCTATCCTGAGCCACCTACTAACTTTTGACACTCTCTCTCACTTGCCTAATTGGCTCCAGTGCACCTTTCTAGTCCTGTTGTCCACTGCTGTACAACTTGTACACGATACTCTAACCAAACCAGACACTATGCCTTTGCCAGATCACACCTTTATTCTCCCTTGACCTGAACCAGTCTGGCTCCATTACATCTCAGCAGGTTCTTATGCATAGTGTGACATTAAATGACAATAAACATTATGCACCATTATAGCAAGGATGATAACAACAAATCAGTTAATGAGTATTGTAAATTCAAGGAGTATTTATGATTAGTCACTGCATAAGAAAACTTCAAGAACCTAAAATCTTTTATCCCCTACATGCAAGAAACTTTGATTGGGGTTTTCCCAGATTTGGCAGAAACCCCAGAAATTCAGATACTACCAATAACAAATTGAAAAGCTGAAGGAGACTTTCTGAAATATGAGTTAAACACAAAGCAAAACAAAATCACACAAATTTTGTTCAACCATGCCAAAGGAAGGATTATTTTCCTAATCCTCTGTAGGAAATGATATTACAAACTCACTATTACATGAAGATGTAATCAAAGAATGTGCTTCCAAAAGATGTGGGAAAAACTATAGCAGATGTCAGACTATAGCATATATCAGGCAATTAATTAATAAAAATAATATTTTTCTAAGTTCTGTGGTATTTGTCCATTTGTTAGCTCTTTAAAATTGGTAATATATTGTGATTTCTTTTCCCATTCTAAAATAAATCTTCATTTTTATACCTATATTTTATCCTTTTTTCCTAAAAAGGCTCTCCAAATTGTGTAAAGGCCCCAGAAAACCTGGGCCTGTCCCTGTCCTGCCTGAGGAATCTGACTAACCTTTTAGGAAATGTGGGAGCCTCTGAGCTCTGCAATCACCGCCACTTCCATTCTCACTTAGTTCCTTTTGGTTACTCTCCAACATCTACTGACAGGCTTGTGGGGCATGGGTAGCAAGAGTAGGTTAATGACCCAAATACCAGATGGCCCTCCATGAGTAACATCTCATTCCATTTCTTCAAAGAAGTTGGATGGTTTCCAGAGTTCAACAACTTGATCTTCACTGAGACTTTGAGACAAATGTATAAGAGGACAGTTTTATTTTTACTGGGCAGGCATATGCTGGTTTTTATACATGGAATAGCTTTTACTATATATCACTAAGAATTATTCAATATGCCCTAACTATCAAAAGTTTTGAAATGCATTTATGGCGGTTTTTTTTTTTTGGGGGGGGTCTCTCTGAGAACCTATGCCATCAACATACATCTAAAATAAAATAAAAAGTGATACATTAATAATACTTGGAGAATATTTATCTATTTAAAGAGTTGAGAGTAAATGTCCATAAAACTTAAGATGTAATTTTTGGTGACAGAAAATGGTTAAAAAGAGGAATGAAAGGCCAAAAGTTTGAATAAAATATCCTTAGAGAGTTCACATTAGCTCCTTTCCATAGTATATCAATTCAGGTAAATAAACAAGTGATGATATTTAGTCAACAAGTAATAAAGATACATCAGAAACCTGCAAAGAAAACAAATCACCAATGCTCAAACACCCTAAATGTTATTTGAGAGAATTTTACTAACTAAAGCTACTGATAAATAAATATTGGTTATCTCCACTTGCTGGAAGGAGAAATAACCCAGGAGAAAGAAACTTCCTATATGGAAATGAGAATAGCAGTTTCTCAAGTTTTAAGTGCTGGCTTTAGAGAACATTAAAAATTATTAAAAATTCATTTGAACCTCACTTAATGCTACAATGGGACATTGCTAGATAGGTCAAACCACATTTTAATGAGATCCTTTTGTCTACTTTAGTAAGGAAACTGTTCTTGATGATGTGTAAACTAGTCTTGCTCTTCAAAAATTTTTGCTCTATAGTAGTGATTCTCAATCTTGGCTGTGTAATGGAATCACCTGGGGAGATTAAAAAATACTGATACCTGAGTCTCCCTGCTCAAAGATTCTGATATAATTGGTCTGGATACAGCCTGGAAATCAGCCCCTTAAGGTGATTTTGATATGCCACCAAGGTTGAGAACTATTGCTCTAAAGTAGTTTCTCAACTTTGGCACTATGCACATTTTGGGCCATATAGATTTTGCTATGGGGGGCATTACATAGAATGCTTAGCAGCATCCTTGGGTTCTACCCACTAGATAACACTGGCCCTCCCTCCTACTCATCCCCTCCTCAGTTGTGACAACCAAAAATGCATGCAAACATTGCCAAGTGTCCTATGGGTTAGAGGTAGAAATTACCCCTGGAGGAGAACCACTGCTGTAAAGGAAAAAGTATTATAGTAAATTAATTTTATTCTTTTTGGCAGTTAGAAGACAACTTCTGACAAATAAAAGCAAGGCCTAATTTGAGACTCTAGTAAGTAGGACCCAGTGATATTTTTATGGCACTGATCGCCAACTCATAGACTGTAACTGAGTACCCTCAAATGTTTGGAGATATAGAAAAATGCTGAGAATGTCATAAATTTAGTATAACTTCAAAGTATCCATTTAAAAATTAACACAACTGCAGCTAGTCAGGGATTTACAGATTAGAAGTGGATTTGACCACGTCTGTCATATTTGACCTCATTCCATTTTGTAAAGCTTTGATATTACAAAAAAAAATTTTGCTAAACTCTTGTCAACAGGCAACTATTTTTAGACAAGCTCATTTTCTTCAGTAGCTGTGGAATACTGATTTGCCCTACAGGGGAAGGTTTAGAAAGAGGTACAGTCAACTGAAGAGGCCTGAAGTTACTGTCATTACAGCAAAAAGGGAAAATTAATACATTTAATTGTACTCTGAGCCCTAAACTTTCCTGCATTTTATTTGCAAATGCAATTAAACCAGACCCATAATACTTTCAGCTGTGATTTTAAAACGCATGTAAGCCTGTAGACAAGCAGACAGATTTGGCTGTTTATTTCTTTCTATTTATGCCAATACTTTTCATAAGCTGAGTCTTGAGTGCAAAAATCAAACATATCTCTGATTCTGTCAGGGCATTTTTATTTTCCCTAGCTTTTTATCTCAGATTGCTTAAATCTCAGATTGAATTTACCATAGATCACAAAGCAATTTAAAAAGAGAAATAGGTTACAAAATATATGAGTGCTCTCAAAATAATGTTTTTCTCAAAACATTTTTTAAAACCTAGCCAACAATGAAGCAGTCCCTAGGAAATGGGGGAAAGTTACTTGTTAGCTCCACCCACATTCTTCTTCCTCTAATGCAGACACAATGAGAGACTCACCTGTTTACTGCTGTCTTCTTTAGGAACAAAGAATCAGAAATGGAGAGTTGGCAGAAAAGTAGATGATCACAGTAAGGGAAATTATGGCATAGTAAAAAGACAAGAAGATATTCAGTGACCTTCTCATTTTTTCTCCTTTACTCTTTCTCCACACAATAGGAAAGACAACCAGGAACAATAAAGGAAAGTAGGAAACTTTATACTGAAGGGTCAAATATTGAAAGTCAAATATAAAGGCAATTTATGAAGTTATTCTACTCATCCATTTTAAAAATGAAAACAGAAAAAGTCATGAAATTAATAGACATGAAAATTTAAAATGGGATACATTTTATATAGTTAAAGGAAAGAAACAAAGACAGAAAAATAAAGAGGGGAGAGAGTGATGAAGGTGAGAGAGACTTTTCTTTACCATCCAGAGAGTAATGCCTTAATCTTGAAGCATGTAGAATACTGCTGTGAAAAATTAACCTACAATTTCAAAACTGCAGAGATAACTGTGCACAGTTAGGAAGCTCTAGAAGGAAATATCCTCATGAGTTAGAGAAGTCAGAAGTGATATTCAAAATACTTTAAAACTGATACCTCAAGGACACAGACATTGGCCAAATGAAATGTAAGCTGTAATTACCAGAAACAGTGCTGAGTCTAAATAATCCTAAAGCCATCTTGGTGCTGAATGCAGGGCTAAACACTTCAGCTTTGAACTTAGGGGAAGCAAGATGTAGGTGGTGATTAGAAACTGAGATGAAAAGGTAATGATAATAGAGAGGAAAGGTGAAGGTAGAGTCAGAGTAAACATTTTTGCAATGCAGCCTATGATCTTCCAAGGGGCCCACAATGACCTCACCTGCTGGTCTTCATACCCTTGTGTAGTATAAATACTTCCAAACCAGATTAGAGTTGGTCTGTGTGGCCAGGAGCATATGGCAGAAATTATGATATATCACTCCTCATATTAGTGTTATAAAAGACTGTGGCTTTGGTCTTGGGTGCTTCCTTGCTCTCTCTTTCTTAGATGTATATAGCTCACATTTATTTCAGTGTTTTATATGAGAAGTGTATTTGGTCTTTACTTAGAAGTATGGTGATATTTTTATGGCCAGAAATATGCCATAGGAACTTAACTGTTGTTTATATCAATTAGCCTATGCTAAAATTTGTTTTGTTACACGTCGTTTTGCTTAAAGTTGAAGTTTCCAAGAACCTATCAATAACATTGAGGACTTACTGTATATAAAAGTATATACCACAATTTGAAAGGGCTCAGGTATTTGAATTCATTAGCCATAAAAATGAAGATTAGTCAATTATCTTGGTTTAAGCTGGGAAGCTGCTCTGTTGAGCTGTTCTATAATATAAAACAAACTCTTTCCCTTTCATCTTCTGCTATATGCAAGACTTTTCTACAAATGCACTTGAACATTCTCTATATTGGACATATCCATATGCTATATAGGAGCTTTGAAAAAACATGAATAATGTACTCTCAGCTTTTATAGATGGCTGTTATACAAGAAATGACCATAGATTAACTCACATATGTTTGCTATAAAGTTGTTTTAAGATTTCATTTGTTGTGCTTGTCTGGAACAACTCCTATGCACCATTTCACACTCTCCTGCTTCCACCTCTTACTCCAGACACCAGTGCAAGGAACAGTACAGCCCAGATGCAGTCTTGGCCTGAATTATTTATCACTTGCTTCCTTCCCTGGAGATTCCCTGATGCTACAGTGTGGGATGCCCACAGAACCCACTCAGCACTTAGGCCCATGCAAACTGGAAATGCAAGGAAGTTAATGTCTGTGGAACTACTGGGATAGGACCAGTAGCTAAATGGTTCTATGATGCTATTCATAAGCTGTCTTAGAAGGTTCCTAGGCTTACACAACAGTTATCCTTAGGAGAGCCCAACACTGTAAGTGTCCCCATACTAGCTTTCCCTTGCTTCCCTTTTCATTCCCAGTGCCCTTCATCCCTGCTCCTTGGGATGATATTCCTAACTAAACTATCTGCACTCAAACCTTTCATTTTGGGCCCTACTTTTGGGGAACTCAAGCTACAACAATTATTTTCCTCTGATTTTTTTTCTTTATTTTGAGGGGGTACAGTGTGATACTTTATTATTATTATTATTATTATTTCAGCATATTACAGGGGTTCAAATCTTTAGGTTATATATGTTTCCTTTGCCCTGCCTGAGTCAGAGCTTTAAGCATGTCCATCCCCCAGATAATGTACACCGCACCCATTAGGTGTGAATATATCCATCTCCTCCTCCCCCCTCCCACCTGCTGGACATCTGATGAATGTTACTACTATATGTGCACATAAGTGTTGATCAATTAATAATAATTTGATGGTGAGTACATGTGGTGCTTGTTTTTCCATTCTTGTGATACTTCACTTAGAATGGGTTCCAGTTGTATCAAGGATAATACAAGAGGTGCTATATCACCATTGTTTTGTGTGGTTGAGTAGTACTCTATGGTATACATATACCACATTTTATTAACCCACTCATGTATTGATGGGCACTTGGGTTGTTTTCACATCTTTGCAATTGTGAATTGTGCTGCTATAAATATTCTAGTGCAGATGTCTTTTTTATAGAATATCTTTTTTCCTTTGGGTAGATGCCCAGCAATGGGATTGCTGGATTAAATGGTAGTTCTATCTGTAGCTCTTTGAGGTATCTCCGTATTACTTTCTACAGAAGTTGTACTAGTTTGCAGTCCCACCAGCAGTATGTGAGTGTTCCTATCTCTCCACATCCATGCCAACATTTATTGTTTTGAAACTTTTTGATAAAAGCCATTCTCACTGGAATTAAGTGATATTTCATTGTGGTTTTGATTTATATTTCCCTGATGATTAGAGATGTTGAGCATTTTTTCATGTTTGTTGGTCATTAATCTGTCTTCTTTTGAAAGTTTCTGTTTATGTCCTTTGCCCACTTTTTAATAGGGTTGTTTGATTTTTTCTTGCTGATTTTCCTGAGTTCTATATAGATTCTACTTATCAGCCCTTTACTGGATATATAGCATAAGAATATTTATATAAGGTACCTTGTGACAAAATCTTTATAAACTTTAGTGCCAGAAGAGAAATTGTTTCCATTGAAAAATTATTTTATAGTTTTATTTTGTCTATTAAAATAGTGAGAATTTTATAACTCCTTATATTTCTCTTTTTGCTCTGGTTGTTGGAGAGCTCAAGGGAAATTAGATGCCTAATTAAAGTATATTATTGTACTTTATGCTACAGTATTCTTCATGGATAATACACTTGCTTCTTTCATTTATGGCTTTGATTTTCAATTTTTATTGTAACATTATTATTGTAATAACAGCAAATCAAACTTTTAGGAAACAAGTAGGATATAAATAATAACAATGTAATTTGTGTTATTTCCCTCCTTGAATGAGACAAACTAAGATCAGAGAATGAAAAGCCCTGACTCAGCTAAGGGAGAACCAGTTAAGGTGTGATTTTGAAGCAGGTCCTAGAAGATGGATTCATAGATTCACAGCACTCAACAATTAGCAATAAATTCAAAGGGAGCAGACTTCTAATTGAACTGTCCTTCCCCATTTCTTAGACGGACTCAGCACCTAGCCTGGTACAGTAAATGTCTGTGTTGCATGAACGGTATTTGTCATTCTGAACCTGGTACATACTGAACCTGGTCCAGTAAATGTTTGTGTTGAATGAACAGTATTTGTCCTAGTGATTTCACCATAGTGAATTTAGAGTTTCCTTGGATTGATTACAGAATTACATTCAGGAGCTTCTCTAGGGTATATACAACATAAACTCTTGATCAAACCAGCCTCATCAAAAATGGCCTAAGCCACACAGCCTTGAGACAAGGACATTAACTAAAGAAATAAACACAAAGAGAATTCCTCCGGGCACTAGAAGGTAGCTTAAAACAGTGCCTTTCAAGAAGCAATTTACCAGAGATATTTCCAAATGTCTAGTAGATTCCAAATATTGAAGTTAACATCTTGCAAAACAACATTAAACAGCAGCCCAGCTGCCTATGATTACGGATCTTCAGAGTCTGCAAGTCAACCAGAGGATGCATTTTCTTACTTACCTCTCACTACTTCAAGTAGACAGTCACAATACTTTAGAAATCCTGGCACTTTAAAAACGATCCAATTTTTCTCTACAAACTGAAGGTCTTACCATAAACTTGGATCTCATTAAAATTTATTACAAGCATTCCAACATGGTCTACAAAATTCTTGGTTACAAAACCCCAAAAACACAGAAAGGAAGAGATACAGATAGCATTGGCATCCTGTCTCCAGCCAGCCAATGCACTCCAAATTGTAACCACCTGGTACAATTATTTTCTCTAAAGTGTACATATTTTCTTCAGTCCTTGTAATCAAATACTACTTCAGAGACAGGTAGTAACATTATTTCCCTTGTGGCAAACAATGACAAGTTGATTAGAAAGATAAACACAGCTCCAGTTCAAATGTTCTAATCACTAGGTGGCACTTCCTGATTCTAAATCTCAATGTTAGCTTGTAGTTTCCAGTATTCTCAGCAAAGTTTTTTAAAATTTAAAATTTTATTTTGCCCACCATAAAACTTTGGTCAATGTATTTTCAGAATGGGTACAAGGTCTTCTTTTAAAAAGGTGAGCTGAAGCTAGAGAATGTGATTTTTAAAAAATCTCCCCATCATACCACTTTTACAAGATTCAGTCTGAATTACCATTTTTCTACTTTGGTAGCAAACAGGAAATGCTGATAACATATTAATGTAAGCTAATTAAAATCAGTTGAAGAGCAACACTTAGAATAAATCTGTATAAGGCGCTGGCATATAACCACAGTTACAGAAGCAAAGAAGAAAAAAAGCACTACTCAAAGTCTGTCTTTAAAAACGCAACTGACATTAATGTTCATGATGAACAGTTCAAGAAACTTATGGGGCCAGGCATGGTGGCTCACACCTATAATCCTAGCACTCTGGGAGGCCAAGGCAGGTGAATTGTTTGAGCCCAGGAGTTCAAGGCCAGCCTGAGCAAGAGCGAGACCCCGTCTCTACTAAAAAAATAGAAAGAAATTAGCTGGACAACTAAAAATATATATAGAAAAATTAGCCAGGCATGGTGGCACATGCCTCTAGTCCCAGCAACTTGGAAGGCTGATGCACTAGGATTGCTTGAGCCCAGGAGTTTGAGGTTGCTGTGAGCTAGGCTGACGCCATAGCACTCTAGCCTAGGCAACAAGTGAGACTCTGTCTCAGAGAGAGAGAGGGAGAGAGAGAGAGAGAGAGAGAGAGAGAGAGAGAGAGAGAGAGAGAGAGAGAGAGAGACTGAGACTTATGGTTTCTCTAATGATTTTCTGATTTATCTGGAACTCTTTCCCAATCTCAAACCTAATTTCTTCCTCCTCTGCCTCAAATCCAAGTACTAACCAGGCCCGACCCTGCTTAGCTTCCAAGATCAGACAAGATGGGGCACGTTCAGTGTGATATGGCCATAGATTCTTCCTCCTCTGAACATCTACTGTTTCTCTACCTTTTTCCATATTTAAAAAATGTTCTAAAATATATTTATATTATTCTTATAATAAAAAAATAAAACAGATTTAATTTCTTTACAGAAAGCCAGAAGTTGGTGTCAGAGTTTGCACAGCCAATATTAAACTACCTTTTATAAGTTTCTTTTGGGCCCTGTTTCTGTCTTCCTTCCAAAACTCCAATTCCTGTCAGCAAGCCCCTGGAGAGGATACCTTTTGAGCTCAGAAATGGCATCCTGATTGAAGATATAAAGTAAGGAAATCTCAATGTCACCTCTTCCCTTAGGAGGCGTTTTCAAAATACACTGTGAAATTCACTCTATTTGTTAGAGTGGAGAATTTCCTGCAAATGCCTTTTACTATATTTTTTATGTTCTTAGCAAACCTGGAAAGGCCCTAAATAATTCACACACTCTTTCCTAGGTTTGATTTCTGGATACGTGTTCAATTTTTTCCCCATGACAGTAAATGGCTTTCCTTTTGAGATCACTGATTACTATGACACTAATGGCTCAATTAAAACGTAGATGTAACTTTCAGTTACCATCTATTTTAAGAGGGATAAAATAAGCTCAATAGGAGGTAACCCTCCAGCTACTTCCTAAATTGCTTAGAGTTCCTTCTCCTACCCTTTTCAGAAGCTATTTTTTCCCAAAAAGTACATTACAGAGGTTGGTGTGTCTTCACTGCAGGTAGCTTTGCTTGGGCTCAGCTTTCATGAATTTCTAATGGAGAGTGGCATCAAGGAATCACAAAGCAAAGTTTGAAAAATTAATGCTGCTCCTTCTTTCTCACCTCCTCTGGGAAAGCTGTATGTGACTGTAAATGGACCAGCAGGTCCCTCAGCTTAACTGATGCTGAAATGAACACAAAAAACAATCAGCTGAGTTTTCTCCTTTCTTCATCTGCACTATCTAGTTAACTTTCTACTCATAAGTGCTCTTTCTAGTTGGTAGAAATATGTGCTCATTGGAAAGCTATATGGTGAACTGTAAGAACAGAAATAAAGTCCTTGCTGGTCTCATAATTCTGAGAAGAAGAAGATCTAAGCAGCAACTTAGGCAACTGCAGCAAGATAGTAACTATACTAAGTTTTTCCCAAGGAGGAAAGTACTCAGCTCATTAGTCCTAATTCCAGACTTCTCAGCTCCCATGATTTAGGGTTATTGAGTCTGTGACAGAGGGTATCACTCTCAAATAAATGTGCCTTCTCTCCTCACAGTTCCTGCAAACACAAAGCATTACAAACCATACCACTTTATCCTTAGCAAGGCAATACATAGGTTAGTTATTCGTGCCCAGACTTAAAAAAAAAATTAAAACTAGAATTTGAGATCACTTACAGAAACATGAATAATACTCAAGCATAAAAATAAACAACAAAAGTAAAGATTCCCTCTCTTGGTATTTCAACTCATCGACTTTTGCCCACTATGACAAATAATGAATATTTTGGTTATTGGTATTCTCTGAGACAGTGTGAAATGTCTATCAAAATGCTATTTTGATCTCTTGTTCTCAGATTATACCACCGCTTTCCTTAGAAATTTCTCCATGGTAAGCCCAATCTACTGAAATGTGTATAAACTTGTACTTCAATTAAATAAAAACATTAATAGATCAAATGCAAACCATGTCTTACTTATTAAAAACTCTGGGTTTTGCTTAGTATTAATAAACACTAATAAAAGGATCTAAAACTTTCTTAACAAGGACTCATAAAGGAGTCCTAGCTCAGAACCTCTTCTTCCAAAACCTACTTTTGTTTGACTAATACATACAGTCTCATTCCTCATCTCACCAATAAAAGTATGCCTGGCATATTCATGTGTAGATGCTATGAAAGCTGAGTGGTGGTCTTCTTTTAGTTAGAAATGAGGTCCAAGTTATGTGGTATGTGCAAAAGAGAGGAGAAAGGCAACAGAGCAAATGGAAAACCCAAAGCTACATACAACCTTGTAAAAATTATAGCTACTCAAGTTTTCCATTGTCAAGAGACCAGAAGCATAGTTTTAGAACTGGAAGACATCAATGAGATCCTGCTCATGCCATCAGTTTATGGGGAAATGGGCTTTAGGAAGGTTTGGTGACTTGCTGCTCAAGGTCATATAACTGGTTGGCAGGATAGCTGGGAATAGAATCTGGGTCTTTTCATTCCAAGTCCTCTTTCTACCATGACCCATCTTAATTCCTGAAATGATCAAAATTTTTCATTTAGACAAAAATCTTTCTAAACTGGTGTTATAGTCTAAATGTTTTTTCTCCTCAAAATTTACATGTCAAAACCTAATCTCAAGGTATTAGGGGGTGCTCAAACTTTTTAAACAGGGGGCCAGTTCACTGTCCCTCAGACCATTGGAGGGCCAGACTATAGTTTTAAAAAACTATGAACAAATTCCTATGCACACTGCACATATCTTATTTTGAAGTAAAAAAACAAACGGGCAAAAACACCCAAATGTGGTCTGCGGCCCACGGGCCATAGTCTGAGGACGCCTGTATTTGGATGTGGGGCCTTTGGAAGGTGATCAGGTCATGAGGGCAGACCCCTTGTGAATGGGATTAGTGCCCTTATAAAAGAGGCCCCAGAGAGATCCCTCACCCTTTCTGTCATGTGAGATTACAGCAAAAAGATAGCCATCTATGAGAAAGCAGGCCCTTACAGACACCAAATCTGCTGGCACCTTGATCTTAAACCTCCCAGCTTCCAGAACTGTGGAAAATAAACTCTGTTGTTTATAATCAACCAGTCTATGGTATTTTGTTATACCAGCATGAAAAGATTAATATACTGGCTTACACAATTCTGTCTTTATATACAAAGTAAAATAAACATTATTGAACCTTTTCTCTGTGAATCAAGGTCACCGTTAAGAAGATCAATGATGTCAATGAATTTGTGAATGCTAATAATGACTTTGAGTGCAGTAATATGTTGGGGATCTGATAAGTGCTTTTTATAGATTTGCTCTTTGTTCTCATTCCTTACTCTTCTCAGTGTCACTTCTCCAAGTATCACCCCCTTTCCTCACCTTGTAATTTTAATTCTAAACTCTTATGGTTGCTGAAGTCTATACTCTAGAGTAATATGAAATGCAGCAAATACACAGCATATTTCTTGTAGTATTATTCATAATAGCAAAATAAAAATTAAAACAAAAAACATAAATATCCAACATAGGAGAATATTTAGTGAGTGGTATTTTCAAATAGAATAGTATGTAGCCATTAAAATTATCTGAACATGAAGAGGCTTTAATGAAATGAGTAGGTGCTTATGTAGCAATTGTTAAGTGGAAAATGCAGGATATAAAACTACAAGATACTAACCACATTTTAAAATGCCTACAGAGAAATATACCAAAATGTTTAAAATGGTAAGATACTAATAATTATTATTTTCTTATTTTCTGTTAAACTGTTATTTATACTTATTTCCACAATTAAAGTGTAACACTTAAAGTCAGAAAAAGAATTTAGAAAAGAAAATATCACATTGGAAAATATGATCTAGCTAGTCATAACTATATAAAATAAAAATATGTAGATTCTAGGTGAGACTCTAAAGCTTCTGCTGTATGAACTTGTCCACAATTCTGTGACATTGTATGGTTGCACACACAAGGTTTTTGTTTTTTGAGACAGAGTCTCACTCTGTTGCCCTGGCTAGAGTGCCGTGGTGTCAGCCTAGCTCACAGCAACCTCAAACTCCTGGGTTCAAGCGATCCTTCTGCCTCAGCCTCCCAAGTAGCTGGGACTACAGGCATGAGCCACCATGCCCGGCTAATTTTTTCTGTATATTTTTAGTTGGCCAATTAATTTCTTTCTATTTTTAGTAGAGACAGGGTCTTGCTCTTGTTCAGGCTCGTTTTGAACTCCTGACCTCGAGTGATTGCCCACCTTGGCCTCCCAGAGTGCTAGGATTACAAGCATGAGCCACTGCACCTGGCCCACACACATGGTTTTTGCTCACTTCCCATATCTTTGCTGAATTTCAGGGTGCTGGATAGTTAAATTGTGCACAGGTAAAGCATTAAGGTGCATACGTATTTAAAAGGGAAGAGAGGACACACAAATATAGAAAGACAGATAAGAAGGTTAGAGAGAAAACGTTCTGAGCTAATGCTTTTAGACAAGTGTCTAAGTGTTTTGTTTTGTTTTTTTTTTTCCCATTAATTGGTTTTTAGAAGTTTGGAAGTCACAAATAGTGGTAATTGTCATTAAGTCACTCAGGCTGATTTATCAGTGGATGAGCATTAAAGACAAATTAACCTCTCTAGAGACCAAGATATCTTCTAACTAACAATTAACTACTTCCTAAAACTGACAGAGCTTAATTAAGAATGTGGGAAAGTCAAAACTCAGATAGCATGGAAAGAAGCTAAGCAGCTGAAACAAATGAGTGTGTTAGTACAGATGCTCCTCGACCTACAATGAGGTCACAACCAGATAAACCCATTCTAAGTTGAAAATATCATAAGTTGAAAATGCATTTAATATACTTAACCTACTTAATATCATAGCTTAGCTTAGCCTACCTTAAACATGCTCAGAACACTTATATTATCCTGCAGTTGGGCAAAATCACCTAACACATAGCCTATTTTATAATGAAGTGCTGAGTGTCTCATGTAATTTACTGAATACTGTACTGAAAGTGAAAAACAGAATGGTTGTATGGGTACCCAAGTCGAGCCATCATAAGTCAGTGGCCTTCTGTATGGGATTGTTATATCTGAAGATATTGAATACTATTATTAATTTTCCATCCTAATTTCTTTGTATTATGATGAAACATTTTTCTGTTAAATAGTGATGTCTTTTCCTCTTCTTCTTTCCTCTTCTCCTCTTCCTTTCATGGAAATCATTAATATATGAGTTATGAGGAGAAGGCAGGGACCTTTTGAATTTACAACGCACAATGACACTCATTGACTCATACATACACACAGCCCCCACCAAATCTGCCACCCTGCATCACCTCATGCAGAGAGGATCAAAGGCAAACTGAGCCCATAGTGGGCAATTTAACAAATCGATGTTGTTTGACTTCTCTAAGCTTCTGAAGATAATTTTTTAAAATTTCCCTCTGCCTCCCCAAACACTACATGCTAAGAAAAGACTAAGAGTACAGGTGATCCTTAAAAAACATGAGTTTGAATCACGTGAGTCCACTTAAGTGTAGATTTTCTTCCCTTCTCTGTCACTTCTGAGATAGCAAGACAATCCTCTCCTCTTTCGCCTCCTTCTCAGCCTACTCAATGTGAAGATGATGAGGATGAAGATTTTTATGATGATCCATTTCTACTTAGTGAATAGTAAATATATTTTCTCTTTCTTATGATTTTCATAATATATTCTTTTCTAGCTTACTTTATTATAAGAATACAGTATAATCAAATATATTATTATTTATTAGAGTCAGGGTGTTGTTCTGTTGCACAGGCCGGAGAGCAATGACGTGATCATAGCTCATTGCAGCCTTGAAATTCTGGGCTCAAGCAATCCTCCTGCCTCAGCCTCCAGAGTAGCTAAGACAACAGATGTGTAACACCACACCCTAATATTTTAATTATTTTGTAGAGACAGGGTCTCATAATGTTGTACAGGCTGGTTTTGAATTCCTGGTCTCAAGCAATCCTCCTGCCTCAGCCTCCCAACATGCTGGAATTATAGTCTTATAGTCGTGAGCCACTACACCTGGCCAGAATACAATATATAATACATATTAACATATAAAAGTATGTGTTAATTGACTGCTTATGTTATCAGTAAGGCTTCTGGTCAACAGTAGAATATTAGTAGTTAAGTTTTGATGTAGTCAAAAGTTATACATGGATTTTTGACTTTGTAGGCGGTTGGTTTCCTTAACCCCCATGTTATTGAAGGGTCAACTGTACTTTAAACTGGTCTGAGGGATAGCCAAGATCCAAACCTGTTCTCATTCAACATTAGTGGCATTAATTAGCATTTACAATATGATTTCTAAGGACTTCCCCAAACATACATTTTACTATTACAAATATATAAACCACAAATTTATAATATTTTATTATTACAATGACCCTTGTGAGATATTATTAGCTCTACTTAATAGATGAAGAAACAGAGGTTCTAAGAGGTTAATTTGTTGAAGATCACACCAGTAATACACTAGAGGGAAGGCCTAGAATTTAGATCCCCTAACTCTCAATCCTGTGTTTATTTCTACTATTTGATGCTACAGAGTTTATTGACAGATTGATTCCATGACTAAGTAGTTGCTACTAAAAGCCACAGAAAGGCCGGGCGCAGTGGCTCATGTTTGTAATCCTAGCACTTTGGAGGCCGAGGTGGGCAGATTGCTCAAGGTCAGGAGTTCGAAACCAGCCTGAGCAAGAGTGAGACCCCCGTCTCTACTAAAAATAGAAAGAAATTAATTGACCAACTAAAAATATATATACAAAAAAAATTAGCCGGGCATGGTGGTGCATGCCTGTAGTCCCAGCTACTCGGGAGGCTGAGGCAGTAGGATTGCTTGAGCCCAGGAGTTTGAGGTTGCGGTGAGCTGGGCTGACGCCACAGCACTCACTCTAGCCTGGGCAACAAAGCGAGACTCTGTCTCAAAAAATAAATAAATAAATAAAAGCCACACACAAGTGAATCTCTGAAGACCAATAGTTGCTCAACAACAATGTAGAAGAGTGGAAAATTACTGCTGAAGAAGGGGAAAATGGAGTGGTGGGAGGTTGCAGCTGATGTTCATTTCCACTTGGGTGATTATTTATGATCCTTCATCAACTAGAAGGCATCCTTGTTCTCTTCACAAATATAAGTTCACCATTTTGTTCTTCAAGGTTTAAACTAATGCCCTACCTTAAAAAATTCCATGGAAAACTTGATCCACTCTCATTATTCCTTGACTCCACATCTCAGCTTAACTTTAATAACTTGTGGATATTACAAGATATAATTGTCCCAAATTCCTCAGGAATTTTTCTCCAGAGGTTATACGTGTATGTTTTATCTCCCCAGCTAGACTTCAAGCAAGATCTATGTTTTCTACATCTCAAATTTCTCCCCATCTTTTCAATGCTCTTCTCTCTTTCTTTCAACTGCCTAGTATATTGCTATGCATTCACTGATTGCTTACCAAGCAAATGGGAACTTGCATTAGCTGGTAAAAGCACAGCTTGATTAGTAATTAGGAGGTTGGATTCCCTGCTATACAACTAAGTAACTGCATTATTTCAAGCAAATGTATGGGTCTCAGTTTTAGTACCATAAAATGGTTATGGGGATAGGAAGTGGGTGGACTTACAGTTCTATGATCTATAATATGCTATGAATATTTAAATATTATTTTGATTGGCACTTATCACAATCTTACTTTATTCCATTAGGGATAAGAGATGAATAAGAATTCCAATGAGAAGAATACTGAAAGTAAGACAAATACAGAGACCAAATAACAAACAATCCAACAGGCAGAAAAACAGCCAATGTGTCTGGAAAATTAATAAAGCAAAAGTGAATCAAAGTAGAGATGTTCTGGGCAAGGCTAGAAATGTAGATCCTGCTTAAAAGGGACATGAAGGGGTTAGAGGGTAGAATGTAAATGGGGAAAGCTTAATAACTAGAAAATTGTATTAGTGGATAGGCAAATGTAGTATAATTTTTTTAATTGCTCTTCTGTTTGTTATTCAAGCTTGAAACCAAATATTAATAATGTCAGTATTAAGCATGCTTAGATTATGATGAGAAAATAAGATGGCATGCTAAAAGTATTCTTGTGGAAATAAAAACAGAAGTTCCTGGCATTAAAATAAATATTAATACTATCAAAATTTGACCATCAGAAACCTATTTTCTTATACTTTTTCTTCCAGTTTTTGGTTTTGTTTTGGTAGGGGGAGAGGTATGGCAATTTTAATCAGGATTTTTTTGCTGCTAAGTTTAATTAAAGATTTTTAATAATGCAAAGTAACACTACACTCATTTCATTAAAATTTGGTTTTAGCTGACAGACCACATAGTAGATTAAAATAGTATTATGAAGAGGTCTGCCCATAATTCATTAATAAGCTTCCCTGGATGAGATGAAGTTATGGTAAGCAGTGAAATGAAGTCTCTGGTGTGGTTGTCCCTGTGTTGCTAAGAAAAAGAAAGTCAAGTTCAGTTTAACAGTTGAAGAAAAAAATAGTACCTCTTTAGAAAAGAAGCTGAAATTTTAAAAAAAAATCTGAATCAAATAACAGTTCTTGGATTATAGGATGTAAAGGTTTTCGACTGGTATCCAAAACTGAAGTAACAGTTTAAGAGTACATGGTTAATAAAAGGACAGAAAAATTCCATTTGAAAAAAAAAAAAAAAGCAGAAACTTAAAGAGATTTGATATTTAAGAGCCATTTTTAAGAATCTTCTGACAAAGTTTTGATACTAAAACTGCAGAGAAGAAACTTACTATTAGTCCATGTTATATAACTTTGAATCCAATTTGCCCTTAACCTTCTACTTCAGAAAAGGTTCCTACTTTATTCAAGATCTATAATGAAAATTTTTCCAAAAGGAAAAAAATTGTGTGTGTGTATTAAAGACAAACATACCTGCTTCATCATAAGATACAGTCAATTTTTCTAGCATTTCTCGGTCAATTGATAAAATCTGCTGTTCAAGGATGGTCTGGTAAGACAATACACTATTTTCTTTGTCTTTCTCGTAGTCCTGAAGATGGTGTTTAAGGGCCTCTGGGAGTCGAGATTTTACATATTCAGCTGCAGTCTGCAGATAAAACAGTCAGAGAACTCCATTAGTACTTCTCATCTCAGCCTTTTCACTTACCCTGAGGTGCTGTAGAGAAAACTCAAAGCAGTGTGGAACCAACCCTCCAGACAAGCATGTCCTTGTTATTGTCATTTTTAGACTCCACTGTACCTAGTCAGGTGGATCTTCAAATAGACAGAATCACAGACCTCTAAGAGTTTTCTACCAGGTTTAAAGGCATAAAAGATGATGGATTTGGTTTGATATTAACAGAGCTAGTGCTCAGAGTTTCAACTATGACAGTGACCTCTAAAGGCCCCATGATAGTAATTTTGCTAGATACAAATTTGACTTGCCCTCTTCTAGAATTCAGAAGATAGTCACTCATCTCAGCAGTGAGCCCAACCATGCTATGCCATTCATATCCCTATTATGGGTTACTCCACTCATTATTGGTTACATAAGAACTCATGTAAAGTGAACAGATAAGACAGCCCTCTGCTAGTGCTAATAATGAAATAATAGGATGAAGAGATCTAAAACAATGATGCCCCTTAACCTGAAAAAAAAAAAAATGTTCACTACTTAAATGTTTTAGCATTGATATATATTAATTTGGGTTTTTAAAAAATTGTTTATCTTGGTGTTTTGCTTCTACACTATCTACACAACACATTCCTAACATCTGAAATTACATGTGGTGATTTCAATCAGGTAAGCACATTCCACTTGGGTTTAGGAAGGAAGACATGCATTTTGAAAAAGACCTTCTCAAAGATTCTGGTATGTTCTTCTGGTGGGCTGTTGGCTCCCTCCCAGTTGAGAATCACAGTGCTAGTTAACAGAACTTTATGGGTGAAATTAAGTGATAGGATGGCATGTATGAAGCAGGGAATTCTGAAATTCTAAAAACATATCTCTTGAGAATGTCAAGTTAGGCATCTCCCTGCACAGCAGTCCTTCTTCACTTCCATAATTTCTAAAGCTGATAAATCAATAAATGAAGTTATACATATATTGTTTAAAATTACATTCATAATGAATAAAAAAAACTTTAAACTGCTGAAAAAAAAAGATAGCCTCTGAGGCAATCTTTGCCTAGAATGAGGCAAAGACCATCTACATAGTTCAATTTTTCAAAATCCTAGGATATTCTACTGAACAGGAGATGACTATGGTTAACAGTGAGATATTTTATATTACAAAAAAGCTAGAAGAGAGATTTTTGAATATTCTTAGCACAAAAAATGATAAATGTATGAGGTGATGGATATGTAACTACCCTGACTTGAATATTTAAAACATCAAATGTAATCATCAAATGTACATCAAATTGTACATAGATATGTACAATTTTTCAATTTTTAAAAATCCTGTACAGCTATTAATTATATAATTTAAAATCATTATGAATTACACACACACACACACAGACATATATATGATACATGCTCATCAACAGACGTTCAGGTTTTTTCATTTATAAAATAGTATGCTTGGGCTGGGCGCGGTGGCTCATGCCTGTAATCCTAGCACTCTGGGAGGCCAAGGTGGGCAGATTGCTGGAGGTCAGGAGTTCGAAATCAGCCTGAGGAAGAGCGAGACCCCATCTCTACTATAAATAGAAATAAATTAATTGGCCAACTAATATATATAGAAAAAATTAGCTGAGCATGGTAGTGCATGCCTGTAGTCCCAGCTACTCAGGAGGCTGAGGCAGGAGGATCACTTGACCCCAAGAGTTTGAGATTGCTGTGAGCTAGGCTGACGCCACGGCACTCACTCTAGCCTGGGCAACAAAGTGAGACTCTGTCTCAAAAAAATAAAAATAAAAAAAATATATAAAATAGTATGCTCTATAGACTTTGGAAAAAATAAGATAGGACTATATGCACTGTAAGAACATATAGAACACCATGTAAGAACACCATGATATACTGTTGAAATTAAAAGGCAAAGTTATAGAATATCAGGGATAGTATATCCTTTTTATGTAAAGTATACATGTATGTATACATTATATTTAGTGTTATATATGTATGGGAGAAGATATGGAAGGATATACTCTTAGTTGTGGAAGATACTTTTTTACTTTCCACATTTCTGTATTTTTTTCATATTCTTACTATTATAATTTTTAAAAACTATTTTTAAAATATATTTCTTTGTAAACCTCATAGTTTTCCTTTTAATGTTACCACTGTTTAGATGAAAAGGCACTTGCCAGAACAATGACAACTGACTTCCCAGGAAAAGTCTACTGGGAAGTGGTGAGAAAAGCTATATTTCACTCCTTAGAGTAGCCAAAGATAGCACACAACATTTTTTATTTCCAGATTTATATTTAGATTGCCTAAGTCAGTTGCTGATGAAATTACAACTTTAAAGTATCACCAAACATTGTTCAATTTCTCTGCCAGGCAGCTAGTGCAGAACAAATAAAATTATTCCATGAAATGTAAATGGACTCAGCACATTTGCACAACATATTTAATTATAAAGTTTAATAATAATTTTCTTATGACACTGGAAAATGAAGAGACACACTGCAGAATAACTATTTTTAAACTTGCACTATCTTGCTATTCGAGTATAACATCTATTGTTAATTTTTTCCTTGGAATACCTATGAGGTATAGGAAATATTTCTATAATTCACATTTGACAAATACTGATGTACTCTATATTATTGAAAGCACACCACATATTTCCTTCCAATTGTACCTACTGATTTTATTTGAAATGAAGAATTAGAATTAAAATTACGTTTCTAATGACAACCATGATATAGATCTTTGAACAGGGCCTTTATCTTTAACTATATTAGAGTTATTTTGGCATTTCATTCTAAAACAGTATAACTTCACATGTACAGTTCTTTCTATTGCTAAAGATTCTTAAGAGGAAAGGAAAGAAACAACTCTAGGCAAAATATTGGATTCTGCCAAGATATTTTAAGAAATCACCTTTACTGAGGTGATACTCTAAATGTATTCAAATGGCAGTTAAAATTATGTTCAAGAATGAGCTTATGTTCAAAATCATGTTATAACTGAGATTGGAATTACTCTACAAGTAATAAATAATAAAAAGAACAATTTAAATTTAAAAACTGCTAATTCTAAAAGTGAAGTGAAAGCAAAATAAAAATATGTGATTATTCTTTAATCAAGGATAAATGCTACTGGAAGTTTAAGTCCCAAATAGCATTTTCTTATAACCTAATTATTCTGATACAACAACATTATTATTACTATTATCAGTATCTTGCATGTGTGCAGTACTTTGTGCTTTTCCAAGCAATGTATGCCCTTTTCATTCTGTATCTTCACAATAACTTTGAGTGAAAGTAGACAAATTATTGGTTTTGGCCAATCCTTTATTTCCTTCAGAGTTTGGCTTAAATGCTATATGATATACTGTGTTAGTGTTGCCTAACCTAACTTCTATGAACACCTAAGAGCACCAAACAGTCTTCCAATTCTTGCCTTTATTTCTTCATTTGGCAACAGGTTTGATTCTGCTAGGGACCCTTTGAAGAATCATGCAGAATGTACCTCAGAACTGCACATGTGAGTTAAGGGTTACCTTATGGGGTGTTCATTCCCCTACAGGCTCAGGTTTGTGCTTATCCAAATGTAACCTAGGTGGTGATAGAAAAGCCTCAGGGCAGAAAGTGGAAGAAAGTTCACAGATTCCCTCTGGTTAGACCTCAGATGATGGTGGTCTCAGCAACAGCTGAAGTAAAAAGATGAGCCAAAAGCTGATGCGGCCGGGCATGAAAGTTGCCCAGTGCACCTTCTTACAGAATTTGCATACATTTGTATTACTCATGCCAGCTTCAGTCTGGAAGACAGTAAAGGGTTAAAGTAGACCCTACAAAAGAAACTCAGTGAGTGAGAAGGATAAATTAAAAAAAAAAAAAAAAAGGAGAATCATTAAGAATTTAAATTCTGGGAATACAGTAGGTAGAATGCTAATGCTGTTCATTAGGCTAAAAAACTATTTACTATTATAGTGGCATGCTCTTTAAGAAATAATTGATATATATTAAAGAATTGGGGGCTGCAAAAGTATGTTTTAAGAACTGCTAAGGCTTTACAATTCATCTTAAAAAGAAAAGCTGTGAGCCAGCTAACTCTAATTTATTGACTGACTGCTGAGTAAAGCATATTAGACTTGACACTATTGGGAGAACAAGCCTCTATCAAAAAGGAACCTGCAATTTCAATATGCAGAGAAAGCACACATGAAATACTGGAAAAACACATTTTATAAAGCAATACAAAATTAGGCATGAATCTTGATATAAAATAATATACTTGTTTACTATACGAGCTATGTTAGGTTCTGAGCAGCCTCTAGGGAGAGAAATTAATATGAGAGAGGAGACACAGAAAAATAATCAGGAAATCATTCTGGTAGAGTTTAAAGACCAATTTTGAGACAAGAGGCACTTACTGGAGGAAAGAAAAGCAATTTAGAAAGCAGTGAGTGTGAGTTCACTGGGAGAAACAATTAGAAAAGAAGTTGATAAAATTAGGAGTATGAGAGTGCTGGCAGCTGGAGAAGTCTCAACTCCGTGTTAAACCAGGGAGTTTTGATTTGTAATGGTATTAGGAAACAACTGCAACATATTAAAGAGTGAAATAAATGGTCAAATCTTGTTTGAGAAACAATGTGCTTGAAGCTGAGTGCTTCATGCACTGTGCTTGATGCACTGAAATATTATAGAATGAGATTAAAGCAAGACAAGTAAAAAATGTGAAGGAAAAGAAAACTGGCCTTCTACACTGTTGGTTGTAGAATAAATCCAACTATCTTTTTGGACAGAAAATGAAAAAATGTAAAAAACTTTAAAATAGTTTATACGTTTTACCTAGTAATTATCTTTCAGGAATTTATTTTAAGGAAAATTGAAAGATGAACACAAAGCCTTGTGTACAAACATGTTTATAAAAATTTTATTCATGATAATGAAAATCTGTGTAGAAATTGGTTGATTAAATTATAGGACATTATGTAATGGAGTACTGTGCAGCTATTAAAAATCATGTTATGAAAGAATACTAAATTATATAGGAAAATACTTATAATAAAAAGCAGATTACTCCAGCCTGAGCATGAGCAAGACCCCATTCTACAAAAAAATAGAAAAATTAGCCAGTACGGTGGCACTCGCCTATAGTCCCAGTTACTCAGGAGGCTGAGGCAGGAGGTTCACTTGAGCCCAGGAGTTTGAGATTGCCGTGAGCTATGATGACACCACTGCACTCTAGCCCTGGGTGACAGAGTGAGACCCTATCTTGAAATAAATAAATAAAAATTTTTTAAAAAACAGATTATAAGGTAGTTTATATACTACATGTATGAGGGGAAAATGGCTAACTTTAATGTGTATCAAAAGTTAACTCAGAGTAGTAAGAGTTTGGGTAACTTTTGTGTTTTTTCTCTATGTAGTGTTCTGCATTTTCCAAATTTTATAAAATAACATTAATATTTCTATATGCCAGCACTGTGCTGAACACTTTAAATACGTTCACTTATTTAATCCTTACAACCCCAACAGGTTTTTACAGCTGAAGAAACAGACGCATCCTTGATTATGCTGTGAGTAGTGGAGCAGGAAAGACCAATCACCTTGGAACTAGAAAAAAAAACTAACTTTTTAAAAAGAAAGCAATGCCTTCTATGGTCATTTCTTTCCAAGATAAAGCAGCCCCAGGCTAGGATAAAGCCCATGAGAAGAGAACAAAAGAGCTCAGGAGCAAAGCTTCACAACAGGGGAAAAAGAAAAACATGTAAACTATCATTAATCTTCAATGCTGCATAATTGGAAGCTAAAGATGATGATGGAGCTGTTGAGAATAATGGGAAAACTGAGTAAAGTGAAACAATATATTAAATTTAATTTTGACCATGTAACTGTAAACCTGAAAACTGTCCATCTCTTCATATTTTAGGGAATATCCACCACCAACCACTGCCACCACTACCCTTCAGGGGGAAAAAAAAAAAAAAAACAACAACAACTCTGAGAGGAAAAGGTGTTAGCACTCAGAAGAAAAATATCAGACCAATGATTTTGGTTGCAAGTTTCCCGGGAGGCAAAAGCTTCTCTTCAAGAAAAGATATTAAGTGATATTGAATTAAATTCTAATAGAGCCTTGATTAGAAAAAGATCACAAGTAAATTAGACTTATGTTTCAAATCACTTTTAGTATTTTTCTCTGGATATGTGCAAAAGTCAAGTTACTATTCATTTTGGCCTTTAATGGACTTAAAATAAAAACAGGTTTCAGATGTCCATAGCTATGAAAATATACCTTATCATATTATAATTTTTATTTAATATTGTATATGTCATAGTTGTGGAAGTTTTTAAGTATTTGTTCCCTGCTCTTTAATCAAATGTTCTATTTTATTACTAATTCCAAAACTTATTATATAGTATGTAATTTTATAAAGTTTTAGACATGTTAATCAAAGGAAAGAAAACTCCCCTATATGCAATAAATTTTTACTTAAAAGATATTTTAAAACCAAGAAGTGGATTTCATCATTAAGTTTGTAAAGAATTGTGTTGTAAACAGTCTTGACATAGAGACCTGATTTCAAAGTAATTTTGAAAAACTAATAGATGAGGTTTTAAGGTTTTAAAACCTGGGACATGCATCTTAAAAAGAAGAGGAACTTTTGCGTCAAGAATGGTCTAGAGAATGTTTACCAAGATAAAAAGTTTTAGAATTTTAATATCTTCCAAATTCTATGCTTTTATAAATTACCCTTCTCCCTCCATTTTATTTAACACACACACACACACACACACACACACACACACACACACACACACACACACACACAGGACTGTAATTTGAACAAAGAGAAATACACAAGCTCCACTGAACTGAATGAGACAAATAATTGATGGCAATGCTTTTCAGTTTATGTTTACACCACATATATGCCTACCTTGGAACACACAGTGCCACTGCTTCAGATATGTGTATTGACTGTGAATGGACACAAGCTTCTAAAGCTAGATCAAAAGGAGACTAAAGCAAAGGGCTGATCTCTGGGCATCTGATCAGTGAGCCTCTTCTGTGAGGAGACTTTGGCACTGAGGAAGACAGGCATATAAGGGAGATAAGATGAGAAATCAATTCTACAAATACTGAGTAGTAAAGGAGCTGAATTTTGGGAAACGGTAACTCAGTGATGATTGCAAGGTATTCAGAGCTGAAAGAAGAAATCATCACAATAATCCTTCAAAATTCATGCCAGAAGAAGATAGAAGGGTCAAGGGAGTAATATTTTCTTGCAGGCAAGGTTTCTCTGCCCTTGAAGGGAAGTGAATGTGTGTTTGCTGATTTAGCAGCAGCCAGCACACAGACCACATGCTAATTTACTTAGCTCCACCTTGGAATCCATCTTTCTTGTGGTAACATATCATTAACTTTTGACAGCTGCTCTTTGGCTCCAGGCACTTTAAAACAAAGTCAGAGTGAGTGTCCTTGCCCACCAGGAAGAGGACATAAGGTAAGGGAGTTATTCTTCTCTCATGCCTGCCAAGAGTGTCATTTCTTGCCAATTTTAGTCTTTGGCACTTCTAACCTGGAGAGGTTATTTAAATAAGAAAAGCATCTTTGAGATGACCATTTTGCACTCTTGAATTCATAATGCTGCCTCAAGAAGGCAAATTTGATTCCTTCAAGAGATATAGCATTGGGGGAAAAGTCCCAGACTTAAACCAGAAGCATATAAATGAAATCATATGCCTATTACAGAGATTTAAGATTGCTCTGGAGAACCAAAGCTGCGGACATGCAAATGCTAGTCAGTCATGTGGCAAAATGACCACTGCAGAGGGCATAACACTCAGGATGTGAAAGACTTGAGATCATATAACCTACTTAATATGGAAACTGAAGTCTTCATTTAGTTTAAATGAAAGGTGATGACTACTAAATTATAGATTATTCAGGACAATTCCTCTGGGATTCCTCATGTGATATACTTTTAATAACTTTATCAGTCATCTAATTTATATTTAATCTGACATTATATTGATGTGGTAGCACCAAGCATGCTCAAGTCTGAAAATATAACTCAAATCCCACATCCTGTCTGAGGGCTTCCCTAATTGCAGATGGATACTTTTATATATAAAAACTAACTTACCTCCTTCTTCCAGATCCCTAATTTCTAATTGCAGTAAGATATAATTTAGCTTAGGTATCAAATATTGTTCAGCCATGTGGTCCATTTTCCTTATCTTATTATTTTGATCAAAATCTACATTCAAACTCTAAAGGATTAAAAAAATTTATCTGTTTATAATTTATAGAAAAGTTAAGTTTACTTCCCTACTACCAAAGTGATGAATGAATTCTTTGCCCCAATTATCATACATATTCCAGGGAAAGGTTAAGGGATTCAGGGGAATAGATCATACTAGTTCCATGGCCTTTCTCTTAATTTTTTTAATAGCACACACATACATATTTAAGTTCTCCTGAGAGATAGCAATAAGCAAAAAGTGGCTTAACAGCAGATTTTTTCATAAATCTGTTGAGAAAATGAGCAGCACTCAGCCAAAGCAGTCTGGCTAAACTTTGTGATGGGTTATCTTTTCAGCAGTTATAGAAAGAAGAAACTGTTTCACATTCTAAACATTTGAGATCTATAGAAGAAAAATGTAAAGTAATATTTATTTACAGAAAGAAATATGTTTCATATTTCAAAGAAAATCATGGTTAATTACTGATAAAATTTCCTTCCATTTCTGAATCTTGGGCTGTAAAGCTTGGGGAAATATTAGCTTCCATGAGTGCTATCCTAATATATTCTGGAAAGTTCCATGCAGAATGCTAACTGAAAATGCCCTTTGGAAATTCAGAAAGCCAATGGGATTAACTGTTATAAATGAATTATAAAACACTCAGGAGTTACAAATCAAAAAGAAGTCTGTAGCTATGACAGTAGAGCAGCCCCTCAGGGAGGCAGCCAAAACAGATACTATGTTCCTTGTCTGGCAACCATTGCTTATATAGGAACAGAGCCAGAGAAGCCCCATTGGGTCTCACCAGGCTTTTTAAGGTGTACCTGCAGAAAGCAGGTGTGGCCAGGGTGGCAGGGAAGCTCTAGATCAATACCAGCTGGCCTGATGTCTCCAACCTAACATGACTTTAAGAAGTGCCTTCATAACTAGTATTAGATTTAGGCTACCTGTATGTGCAGTGGGGGTGTGGGGAAGGGTGGTCCTTTCCATCCTGGGAGCTGGTAACTGCCTTAGTGTGATGTGAGTTACCCCAAATGGATCCTCAACCCAAAATTGTTTTCTCTTTCAGCTTTCTTTGATGCCTGAAATTCTATCATTATGGCTTCAATCTTTGGCTAATGCCAACTCTTCCCCTATCAAAAGGCAAATATTTTAAGGAAGAGTAATACACTAAGTAATGTCAGTCTTAGTGTAGACAAGTTGATCAGATTTTTACCTATAAGGAGGTAGATTGAGAAGTATTAAGGCACCCAGGGAAACTCCTGGGAATGAGGTATAAAGTGAGAAAGTAAAGATAAGGAAAGACAAACTTTGTCTACTCTGAAATTTAACTTTACATGGAGGAAAACGCAAATATCTGTACTGCTTGAAGGTTTAAGTTAATCTGCTCCCTCTTCAAGGTATACTCTCAAAGCTTCTTTGAGGCTAACCTAGCCAAGCAAACTTAATTTGCTCGATCTCACACATAGATAAATAAAGAACATGTTTAGCATGTCCAGTGCATGTACATAGTTTTAAAACTTCTCCTGTACAGATAAGAGTCATCACTTAGGTTGCAAAAGTAGCCTCTCAGAATTAAAGCTATTGCTTCCTCACCTGTCCTACCGCAGCATTGTCTTACATTCACTCAGCCACTTCACAGTATCTCCAGCCAGTCACCTGTTTGCCTCTCCATTAGTTTATGAGCAATTAGCAGGCAGGACAGGAGCTTTTTCACATATGTGGGTTTCTTTAACACCTAGTCTAATGTAGGCACACCAGAAGAAAAGTATGGGGAATGGGTGCTTTAAAACCAGGCTTGATATTCTATGAGTGATGATTCTACACAACCACAAAGAGAGATGAAAAGGACCATGTCCACAATGTTTCCTCCTATCACTCTGACATCTGCCTCTCTTCTGCCACAAAGCATATAAATGTCATACTATTTTATACATCCCGAGCATCACATCTTATTTTATACCACAGGAAACCATTAGCAAGGACTGCTGGTTTGGAGCCAGAACCTGTTGTATCTCATACTTAAAATGTGTTTCCAAATATTTTTGTATTATTTTTGTAAAATTTTGAACCCAACTAAAAATCTTTGACAGTAATGGATCCTCTTCCCAGAAAAACACAATATCTAATGTCTCATTTTAGGAACCGAGGTATGAAGTTCATAAACTGGGTCACAGTGAACCCTTATTAGATTTAGATCCACTCATGGGAAAGGCACTGGGACAGGGCTTTAGTTTTCTCTACAAAATTAGGTGACTGGGCTTAGTCAGTGTTTCTGGTCCTCCAACAAACTGCTTCTGACTGGGGAGAAGGGAATGACTCCTTTACAAATGCAGATTCCTAGGTCCTGCTCCACATTTAGTAAATCAAGAGTTTGAAAGAGGACTCTGGAATCTGCTTTTTAAACCTGTGCTGCAATGAGATATCACTTAACTCCAGTGAGAATGGCCTTTATCAAAAAGTCCCCAAACAACAAATGCTGGCATGGATGCAGAGAGAGAGGAACACTCCTACACTGCTGGTGGGACTGCAAACTAGTTCAACCTCTGTGGAAAGCAATATGGAGATACCTCAAAGCGATACAAGTAGATCTACCATTTGATCCAGCAATTCCACTACTGGGCATCTACCCAAAAGATCAAAAGTCACTTTATGAAAAAGACACCTGCACTCGAATGTTTATAGCAGCACAATTCACAATTGCAAAGCTGTGGAAACAACCCATGTGCCCATCAATTCATGAGCGGAAATGTGGTATATGTATACCAGGGAATACTACTCAGCTTTAAGAAACAATGGTGATATAGCATCTCTTGTATATTCCTGGATACAGCTGGAACCCATTCTACTAAGTGAAGTATCTCAAGAATGGAAAAACCAGCACCACATGTACTCACCAGCAAATTGGTATTAACGGATCAACACCTAAGTGGACGTATAGGAGTAACATTTATCGGGTGTCGGGAGGGTGGGAGGGGAGAGGAGGGGATGGGTGTATACAACCATAACGAGTAAGATGTGCAACATTTGGGGGATGGACACGCTTGAAGCTCTTACTCGAGGAGGGAGGGGGGCATGGGCAATATACGTAATCTTAACACTTGTACCCTCATAATACACTAAAATAAAAAATAAATAAATAAAAATAAACCTGTGCTGTATTTTAACAGACTCACTAAAAGACGAAAAACACCACATTCTACCCCCTAGAGATTCTGATTTTGTAAGGTCTAGGCATGTGTATTTTTATAAAGCTTTATAATGAACTTTGATGTATATTTACAAGACCCTCCACAAGAACAGTTCTCTGCCTTCCCCAAGACTCAGTTTGGCAAATAAATATTTTTAATTCTTATAAAAACCTTGACTATATACAATGACATTCCTACATGGCCTGTCAACCCTCAGTGCCACAGGCTTTTTTTTATCGTATAAGATTACCAGTCTGCTCAGCCTCAGAAAGGCTGAGCTCTTCCCTGAAGCAAACTAACTGACCTTGTATACTTCTGAAGCCAGAGAGCACCTGGAACCCTTTCCTAACAGCTTGTGGGCAATCAAGCAAGTCTCAGCAAGCTGTGTGAAACAGGCCACAAAATGACCGATGGCAAAGTAATTTGAAAACACAATGATTTCCTCTTGACCATCCTCAGGCATGGTCAGAACATTGACCTGACCTCTACAAAAGACTGCAAGTGAAATCCTGAATCCTGGAAAACTGCAGCAAAACGTAGCAGAGGGAAAGGAAAGGAAATCAGCATTGCCAGCAGTGTTGCATAACTTTGCATACAGGGTTTAAAAGGCTATCTTATTTTAGCAAGATGAAAGTGGGATACATAATTGTGTAGAAAAGCTATAATTTCAGCAGTGAATGCACTTGTTTGTATAAATATAAGATGATACATTTTAAAATTTGAATGGGTAAATAGTTCGTGGACCTTACAGAGAAAAATATATCTTACAGAGAAAAACATATATCCAAGTCCTATCCAACTCCAAAAGACGACATCCAGATGAGCTGGCACACAGTCATGGGCTAGAATTACGTCCTTTCAACTAATATTTATTGAATGTCAACTATGTGTCAGACATCATGCTAGATGCTACAGTAAATGGTGGGCAAAAGTAGATACATGGCTGCTCTCACTGTGGTTATGGACTAGTGGGGAGACAGAAATTAACAAGATTGTTTGAGAGAATACAACAAAAGAACCTAAACAACTTAGTTGAAGCAGAGAAGTAGGGCAGGAGGGGTTTCCCTGAGAGATAGATGCTTAAGCCAAGATCTAAAAAATGATGAGGAGGTTCAGAGGCAAAGGGATGAGGAATAAGAAGAGGTTAACACAGTCAGGATAAGACACCATATTTTTTTGATATGCATTTTCAAAAGTGTGGATCAAGTAGAGCCATGGGTGAATAAAAGTTGTAATTTTACACAAGAAAAGGCCTCAAGATTGATTCTTTCTCTGAGGTTTTGCATACTAGGCATTGGGTCTATTGAGGAACATAAGAAAAGGACAGATATGCATTAACATTTGTCCGATTTAAACTAATAAAACTTTCTGTTTGTTGTGGGTAAAAACAGTTTCTAAATTTCTTTTCATTAAAATGGATTTATTATAAAGAATCTGAGTTTAAGACAATATGAGGCACAACAAGCTCAACCCCGTAGGGTTGACTAATACAAGATCAACCTACGGTTGACCAATAGCATGAACAGCCAATTAACACATATTTTTGTATACTGTATGTATTATACACTGTATTCTTACAATGAAGTAAGAAAAAAGAGAATGTTACTCAGAAAATCATAAGGAAAATATATTTATTATTCATTAAGTGGAAATGGATCATCATAAAGGTTTCAGCCTCATCCTTTTCATACTGAGTAGGCTGAGGGGGAGGAGAAAAGGAAGGGTTGATTTTGCTGTATCATGGGTGGTAGAGGTGGAAGAAAATCCATGTATTAGTGAACCTGCACAGTTTAAACCTGTTGTTGTTCAAGGGTCAACTGTATTTGTTAGAGATGAATTAAAAACTGACTGTCATAAGTTTCTTGGCACCCAATGCAAAGAAATAAAGGCAACCATCTGCACAAGTCACAATGTCCTTAAAATAAATTATAGGAAGAATCAAAACAATGGCAGACATTATTAATTAAAGAATTATTTGCCACTGAGCTCAGATTGATCCTCAGAATCCTTCTCAATATAGTATTCCAAGGCAGCCACCAATTAATCAAAATAGCACATGAGCTAACACCTGTTTATGAACTTTGGTCTAAATCCAAGGTGGCAAACTAGAGCCCAAACACCTGTTTTTATAAAGTTTTATTGGAACACAGCCCTGCTCATTTGTTTACATATCATCTACAGCTGCTTTTCTACTACAATTAGAGAGTTGAGCAGTTGAGACAGAGACTACATGGTACGCAAAGACTAAAATATTTACTACATGGATCTTTAAAGAAAAAATTTGCCAAACCACAGTAAAGATAAATGGCCAAACTAAAGCAAAATTAGCAGACATGTGTATATGTATATTATTAATATTGTTTAGCTTGCATTTATTATGTACCTTCATTATAAGGCACATTGTTGTTTTCCAGGTATACAAAAGTAAGTTGCACATAATCCTACCTTGAAATAGCCCACAATTTAGTTACAGAGATGACTATTTGAAGAGATAATTACAAAACAATTTAATTCTAAAACATAAATATGGGCCGAGCGAGGTGGCTCACGCCTGTAATCCTAGCACTCTGGGAGGCCAAGGCGGGCAGATTGCTCGAGGTCAGGAGTTCAAAACCAGCCTGAGCAAGAGCGAGACCCCGCCTCTACTAAAAATAGAAAGAAATTAATTGGCCAACTAATATATATAGAAAACATTAGCCAGGCATGGTGACACATGCCTGTAGTCCCAGCTACTCAGGAGGCTGAGGCAGCAGGATTGCTCTAGCCCAGGAGTTTGAGGTTGCTGTGAGCTAGGCTGATGCCACGGCACTCACTCTAGCCTGGGCAACAAAGTTAGACTCTGTCTCAAAAAAAAATAAAATAAAATAAAATAAAATAAAATAAAATAAAATAAAATAAAATAAATAAAATAAAATAAAATAAAACATAAATATGTACAATTTACTATGTGAACCCAACAGAGTTATTTAAAAATTCCAACACCCCAGAGATTTTTCTTAGGCATTTTATTCCTTTCCATTTTACCATATAATCTAAAAAGTTAGAGGGAGTCTTAGAAATTATAGTCTGGTAGCAATTCTCAGAGGAAATGAATGGATAAAAATTCAGCCAGATATTATAAAGGGTAGCTGCTCTACTTGATGTAAGATTAAAAATGAAAATTTTATTAAACATTCTAAAAACAATGGACAATTGGTCCTACCCCATAAAAAAACTAACTTAAATAAGTTTAGATGCTCAAAATTGTCATTTGTCATGAACTACATAATCACAAGAAAATTAACAAGGTTCCAAAGGGACACATAAAGTTTGAATTAGGATTCACAGTAGATTGACAGGGACATCATAAATCTATAATTATAGTGGTCCACAGCTGTTCCAACCTTAGAAAATAATGAATTACTTAGTGAGGGCTGGTGTCTCTGAAATGGCAAGAAAAAAAAAATCTGCTATAGAGCAGCATCCTATCTTTATGTCCTATACCCAGATACTCCATATCCAAGAATGATCCACCTAAAGATTTATTGTTGCAACAAGTAATTTCTAAATGTAATAAATTATTATGGAAATGGTCAGGCTAGAAAGAGTATAAACTTTGCCATCTACAGTATAGTCCATTATTAATTTCCTTTTATTCCCCAAGGTAGTACCTGTGATTCTTCTTCAAAACATATTGTGTTGATTTAAGTGCCCTAGGATAAAGAAGCCATTAAATAAGTCAAATTGAATTATGAGACACACATAACAAACCAAGCTTTCTTTTTAACACAAGTCATATGTCCACATGCCAGCAATTTAATAGCAAAGGTTAATAGAACTTTATAAGACAGGTAGCTGACCATTTTTGTATGGAATAGTAATTTATAAATTAAATGACTTGCCAATTCTGTTTGAAATCTTTCCTTTAAGAGAAGTACAAGATAAAATTTTATATATAACACATTTTAATATACTTAATGGCATCCTTCCTAAGAACTAGGTAAATTCTCAGAGTCCTTTCTAGTTATTCAATTAAAAATAAAAGTTTGGAGATATATGTGTGTGTGCCCTATGTAATTTCTCAAATGAAAATTCTACGAATGATAGCTCAATTCCGCAACACCTCATTTAACGAGTGCCATCAAGGAATGAAGAGTTTCACATAAGTGAATGTCTCATTTAACTCTACTACTCTCCACGATGAAAAATTATTTTCTCTTTTGATGAAAATGTTTATAAAGTGAAATACATTCTCCACAGTTTTTTAAAAAGAATGCAGAGAAGAAGATCCCGCATTTTCTTGATGATTGATAGCCATCTTCAGAACACGAAGGGGGTGTTGTAGCAAATATGTTTCCGATATGTGAGTTTGGATAATCCTGCTTCTAATAGGCTAGTTTATACACCATTATATAGCCTCAAGATATGAAAATGTTTAGCCTTCTATTTGGAGAAAGGTGCACGGGCTTTGTGACTATTATTTTCCCCTTAGTCCTTTTTCGTTTACTTGGTGGTTCATTACAGTGGTCCAGATAACTTAAATGGGGGGAAAAGGTCTCTCTCTCTTTCACATAAGTGGAGTGTAAGAACTGCAGAAATGTGAATATTGAATGCATATCTACTTTTTATCAAAAACCATACAGAATTTCTCTTTAGATTCATGTACCCTAAGAAAATCCATCAAAATGGCATGAATAAAACTGATAACTTTATATCTAGAATGATTATAATGCACATGGATGGGTGAATAAACACAAGGAATTCTTACAAAAATCTAAATAGAGTTGGTATGATTTGTCTTATGAAAAGTTACATAGTTTTATATTATTACCTAAATATTCATTATTTTGACCAAGACTGTCTCTCATTTCTGGTTCTTTAAGCACTTTGTACAATGTTAGGCATTAGGTAGGTACTCAATAAATGCTTGGCAAATGAATGAATCAAAAAACTTCAATGTCACAGAAACATTTCAAAAATCCAATATTGAGATAATACAAATAATAAGTTTATCTTAAATTACATGAATTACTACACTAGCAAGTAAACAATATTTAGTAACATGTATCTTATTTGCCAAATTAATGTTTTCACACATTGTTCATAATTAACCAACTTCTCAATTAAGAAACCAATGCACAAGAATGAAAAAACAATTACCAGGGAGTTTTTCCTGACTATGCCCCTGGAACCACCATGAAAAAGTGAAAACTTCAATATTAATGAACAGTAATAATCTTAATTTCCATACAGTATTGGTTAAGCATGCACCTGTAGTTAGCCTTTTATCCACCAGATGGCATCCACGAATCAAGCGAAATGCCTAACTTCCATTACATTCAAGAGGGAAACTGAATAAATGTAGTAAGGGATAACCATCCTATCCTCGACTACATGAGCAATTGTTGAAATTCACAGCCATGAAAAGCAGAGGGCTGACTGAGCTGGGTTACAAAGAAAGCCAGATAATTCATTCAAGTATTCATTCTTTCAACATTTATTGAGTGTTTATGATGCTCTAAGCATTGTGCTGAATACATGGAGCTAAAAGAAAGAGTCCTTGCCCTCTAAGAGCTTATGACTTAAGGAAACAGATAACTTACAAAGAAATTACTACAAAAGAACACAATAAATTCTCTAATTGAGAGAAGCCTTGGAAGCCCCAAGTCAGAAGGAATATGTGAGCTGAATCTTGAGGGATGTAAGGAGTTGCTGGGCAGAACAATAGGCTGGGTAGCAATCAGGCAGAGAGCTCAAGCCACATAAAGACATAGAGGTATGAAAGACCATGCTATGTTTGGGACTAAAACCAGGTTATAGGGCTAGAGGGTTACAGAACTGGAGTGAAGTATGTGTGTGTGTGTGTGTGTGTGTGTGTGTGTGTGTGTGTGTGTGTGTTTTGAAGGAGGGGAGGCAAAGGTTGAGGAAATGGCAGAAGAAGAACTAACAGCAGGCTGGAACCACATAAGGATACTTGGGAATTTTAATTTGATGATAATAAATGGTAATAGCTAATATTTAATATGCTGAACATAGGCTAAGCACTTAAATGTATTATCTTATTTATTCTTCATTAGGACTCTCAAAAAGATGTACTATTTCTATTACTATTTTTCAGAGCCTTATAAATGCTCTGTCCTTGGGGTCTCACCTTGGACCTACTTTAATAACAAAATGTCTTCCTACCACCCAACTGCTTCAAAAACCTTTAGAAGTGGAGTGGGCATGCTTTCTTTATGCAATTCATTCTATCCCATAGTAAACTGTGGGGCAATAAAGTTCTCCATTATTCTAGCTTCTGGAAGGAGTCCTGAGCAAGACTAGGAAACGTGGGCTCCTGGTCACGCTGCAATCGGCTAGCTCTGTGGCTGTGTGCTCCTGAACAAACTCCTTAACCTCACTGGTCAACAGTCCCTTCATCTGTAAAACAGGGAAGTGGACTGCAAGGATTGGATCTTCAAAATCTCTGTCTTAAATTTTAGTCTGTAAATTTTATTTATTTATCTGTTTCCCTCTACCATACTACCCTATTTTGGAGGTGCTAATGAGTAATTTAAGGCAGGCTACAATGATAATCTGCAAAACCTATATAACCTGGAAATCCTGAGAATTAATCATAATATTGATAGATTAATCACAGAGGAAAAATAATAGTCTACAGTTTCTTAATATGACAGTCTGTTTTGCAGCTATCACATTAAGTGGTAATCTCTCAAAGTTAAATTGCATAAGCCTAATGAACAGAAGGCATATTGATTATCCAGAAGGTTAAAAATATGCTTATATTTTCACGTATCGTTAGAACAGAAGTTTCTCCTAAAACTCTATGTTAGTTTTAGTGACTTAGCAGCCATCAATTGGCAATATGAAGTCATTACTGAATTAACAGAACCAGCTAAGAAATCAGATGGCTTCAAATTCCTGCTGTCAACATTAGTGACAATGAACAAGCAATTCTCTCACTGAACCTTAACTAAGGCAGCAAAAATGAGACCTAGTGTGACTGATTTTCAACATTATAAGAGTATAGCAATAATAAGAAGTCATGACATAACAAGAATTTAAAAACATAATATTTTAGGACAAGCACTCTTAATGTCAGCCTTTTAGAAAAGATTTAAACATTAAACTTAAACCACACACTCAATTTTATGTAGATCATATCTGCAAAAAATAATGTTGAACAATAATTTAAATATTAAAATACACACACTTAGAAAGTATCCTGAACTTGTGGCATAACAGTTTCTAATATTCAGTGACTTTTCATGCTAATTCATTGCACTTTGGGACATAAAACATTTAGAACCTAGATGAATACAGACTTTTAAAAATAGTACAAAGTGTTGAAATATTTTAATCAGACAATAGGCATTTTATTCCTGTTGTGTTAAAGATTTCCCTTACATGGCTTTGTATTCTTTCATCATTAAATGAAATGGATGATAAATGAGAAGACTTTTAATTCAGAGATGATTATGAAATGAATTTAAATTATTTAACTAGCTCCTGGGAAACATATTTTACTAAAATTAATTCACAGAGTTTACTTTTTCTTTTAATCCTGTGAGACTATGTAAATGCTCAGAGATCATTTCAAACAAAAATATACCATCTACAACTAGAGGTAAAAAAAATGAACCCAAAATGTTTTAGTGAATATAATAAAAATGTTCATAAGTGCTAACACTTATTGAACATTTTACTCTAGGCCAGGCACTGAGCTATGTATAAACCATGAGTTTATCATCTCAGTTAAACTAAAATTGGGAGGGGAAAGAAATCCACTTGGCCAGCTTAAAATTTGCAATAGATTTGTTTTCTCAACTGAAATTCATTCTACGTTAGAGTTATCTTACCAAATACTGCGTAATTATTAATACATATGGGACTCTACCTATGTGAAATGATGAAAAACATAAGAAAGTAATTTAAAAGGTCATGATCAATGAGATAATTATTAGTGACAAATAGATTAAAGTCTCCTAAAAATAAAATATAATATTAGGTAGGGTTTATTAAATCCATTTGGGAAATATAAATCTCACAACTATTTCTTTTTATTGTTTGGTAATTTTTATTTAACAATATTTTATTAACATTTTCTGATACAATTATTCTGACTTTTAATGGCTATAAAATACTAGATCCTACAAATGTATCTTGATTTATTTGACCAATCTCCTCACTTGGTCATATGGGCTATCTCTGGCTTTTTTTCTGTTGCAGATAATTCAGTGAGTATTTCACAACTATTTTTAATGCTTCATATATAAGATTTTTTTTCATCATAATGTCTCTGCCATTAACTAACTGGTATAATTACACAAGCAAAATATCTAGTATGTTAAGAAACAAGTCTGCTGATGCTAAAACCATATTTCAAAACACATTCTTGGGAATACTAAACATCTGAGAAACTATTTGCTTACAGCTGGTTAGAGAAGATATTGATTGCATAAGTTCTGTATGTATCGTTAGATAGAAACCTAGGGTTGAATGAATCTTGGACCATTAAAATAATGTTAAGAAATTCAACTTAAAATTCTCTCCCAATTCCCTACACAACACTCATAGTTGTAATAGAGGAGGTAGGACATGGGGAGACCCAAACAGAAAGGGCAAATTACCTAGATCAAGGCCCCACTTCAGATCTCTACCACAAATCTGACCCAGGTGAGTCTTAGGTATTGCCAAATTTCCAACTGTGTTTCTTCTGCCGGGCCTGCCAGCAAGCAGATGCAAGCCTGGGAGAGCAATGGTGGTTTGGGACACAGCAGCTGGCACTGCCAGCTTTACTGGAATGTCAAGGTGTTTTTCTGAGTTTTCTACAATATAATAAAACATGAACCATTCAAAAGGAAAATGCATTCTTGAGGAGCAGACTTAGTACAAAAGTCTGATGACATTTTCCAGCAGTGGAGCAGCTAGTAATTGAGTATCAATGAGTTAATGACCTAGCTGACTCAATGAGCTTTGATGTAGCACAATTAGGACTCTATCACTGAAGCTCATTCTCCTGTCAGGTTCCTAAGGTGCACAAACTTAGGCCCCAGGACAAGTCAGCTGGGTAAAACAACAGGGGAGATGCAGCATCCACTATTTATGCAACACTAATTCAGTATTGCCTAAGCATATGCTACCTTCACATTTTCTAAGGTCTCTGCTGCACTGCAGTATTTCTGGCCCAGCAAACTCTAAACTGTTGGAACAGTACTTTTTGATTATGCTAAACCAAACACAAGAAAGAGGCATTTATATCCACATGCAGATGTATGTACCCAGTCATTCTATTAGCCTCTTCTCCTCTAAAAATGTTACCCTGCCTACCGCAAATTACACCATTCTCTAAAACACAGAGTTGAAGATTAGATTAATAGATCAGAATATAAACTACATCCTTCAGAAAGAAAGAAGTAAATGATTGCTAATAAAAAGTTCACAGAAGTAATTATTTATAATCAAACGGAGTTGAACAGCCTAGGAAGACTATACATTAGGTTCTACAAGTTCTCTGGATGGTCCGAAGCAGCGCAGCCTTCAGAGAGCAATGCACAGGTCTTCACTCATGCCAGGGTTATACAGATTGTGACTTACCTTGGGTTTGGGGCTTGAAGACTCTTATTTTCAGATAGCTATGTTTTATCCTTATCTAGATACATTTATATAATAGGGAGAACACCATACAGCCATTAAAAAATGTTGATGTAAAAGAAGTTTAAAAGACATGAAATATTTACAGTACATTGGCAACTGAAAAAACAGTTTACCAAGCTGTCCTATGGTGTGAATCCATATATGCACAAAACAATGATGCATATCACCACTCAGAACCACTGACAATATTAGCATTCTTGAGGTAGAGGAATTACATGAGATATTTTTTTCTTCTCTAAGTTTATTATATTTTTCAGGATTTATGCAGGAATATATATTACTTTCATAATAACATAATGTTGGAAAGAAGTGAAAAAAATAAAAGCCAATAGATCGTACCACCTCTTTCTCCCAGAAAGGAAGAGTGAGCAAGAGAGAACATGAAATGTATAATCTTCTCTTAAATTTACCACTGAAATGTTAACCTTCCCTCCTTTAAAATTATTTGACTTTGGTCACAGCAGGAAATCTACCAAAAAGTATTTGGGGTGGGGAGAAGCAGGGCAGTCATGGAAAATTAAAGTCTAAAAATAAAAGATGCAGCAAGAAGTTGTTTTACACTAATTTCAGCACAGGAGAGGAATGCCATGAGGCATTCGTTTTGAACACAGCTTAATGGTTTCCACTTTAAAAAAAAATTGATCTAATGTCTTATTTTTCATATCTTCAACTTGTCAACTTACATTTAAAATGAATAATGTGCTAAAGTTGAAAACATTTGCTCTTGTTACCCTCTAGCTTTAACAGGAAAAAAAGAGACAAATTCCCTGTAGAAATAGGATTAATGACATATGGTAATTACACTATTAAGGTTGAAATATCCATAATAGCATAAACCTCCGTTATACAATTCTTCAAAAGGCACTTTATTGAAGATAAATTCAGTCATTTTTAATTCATAAACAGAAAGCTATGTATCAAAATCCTTTTTTATGTAATCAGATTGTCTGAAGTCATTTGTTCCACCATTCCTTGTCCAGAAACATTTCAAATAGAGAAAGAAGGTTAGGTTATATCCTAGGCAAGAGACAACACATTTGCAGATGCAATGTTTGAAGCTCTCAATTAAAAAAAAATGTCAAGGCAACAAAAAGAATGTACACTTTCTATTTGATTGTTGCAAATTCCTGGTCAGCTGTGGCTCATTCCCTACCAACTTCCCAAGCTCCAATATTACCCATTCCTCCAAATAATGAGGGGGCAAGAAAGAGAGGGAGATGGGGAACACTCAAACACTCCAAGAGGGATAATCAAAAATGATGGTGGAATGACAAGAAGAGATCTTGCTTCCCCTATTCCCTTAGAGGTATTTGATACCATTTAACATCAGGTGTCTGAAGATACCTATCTGCTTACCTTTTGTTTTAATTTCATGTTTAATTGCTTTGTTTTCTACTGGGCTTAATTTTGCACTCAATTTAAAAGTTTTTCTAGAAATAGGTAGATAAAAATCCCACATAAAGAACAAACATTGGCCAGGCGTGGTGGCTCACACCTGTAATCCTAGCACTCTGGGAGGTCGAGGCGGGCAGATCAGATCGTTCAAAGTCAGGAGTTCAAGACTAGCCTGAGCAACAGCGAGACCCTGTCTCTACTAAAAATAGAAAGAAATTAATTGGCGAACTAAGAATATATAGAAAAAATTAGCCAGGCATGGTGTTGCACGCCTGTAGTCCCAGCTACTAGGGAGGCTGAGGCAGGAGGATCACCTGAGCCCAGGAGTTTGAGGTTGCTGTGAGCTAGGCTGATGCCATAGCACTCTAGCCTGGGCAACAGAGTGAGACTCTGTCTCAAAAAAAAAAAAAAAAAAAAAATCATTTACTCAAATTATAGCATTTCAAAATAACAGTAATAAATTGCTTACTTTGCTACTATCAAAAAATGAAAATAATCTATGTTACAAGTACAGGCTTCCACTCTGTTTTATATATGTAACCTAAACATATATAAACATTTATATATATATGTAATCTAAACATTTGTACCCCTGTAATATGCTGAAATAAAAAAATAATTTAAAAAAGAAAACCTTAGGTAATTATTTTTGGAGGAAACATTCTTGTTAGTAAATTATTCATAGCCAAAAAGGCTTTTCTCATTCACTCACTCACTCCTTCTGACCCCCTCCACTTCCCTTGGATGCTTGCTTTGCAATAGAATCAATAAAAAGAGGGATTACCTATAAAGAATAAGAAAGAACAAAAAACAAAAGAATGACTCCTCTGCAAGAGCATTTCCAATTAGGGAAAACAAGAAGCTCTGAGAGAGCAGACCACTTACAGAAATTATTATACGCAAATTTCTATCCCTGTGAACAGTGATGTTTCCCAAAGTAGTCATTTTAAACAAATCCTTAGCTCTTAAGAAAAGCGTCAAGAAACATCTGAAGAAAGACAATACTTTGGAAGAGTAGGTTTGCATTGTATACCTGGAAAATACTATGTCCTAACCAAAGGTAATATTGTATTTTAATGCTGACTACTGGTATTTAATTAGGAATACATGTGAACTGCAAAATTGGACAAATAATGGAACCCACTCTTTATGTTTCCTCTGCCAAGAATGCCTTTCTCCACACCTCAAACTAGGTTAGGAGATACCTTCCCCTCCCCCATCTTATTATTTTTCTTCTTGCCACTTAGCACAACTTATAGTTGGGCATTTAAGTCTTTGATGTCTGTTTCTCCCATTGTAAACTCTGTTTAGTTCACCACTATAGACCCACAGGCTAGCATACTGCCTTGGAAAAATAGTAGATGTTCAGTAAATAATTGCTGAATGAACTAAATGGATGAATGAGGACTCGTAGATTCCAGGTGATGAGTGCAGCTTCCCATTTGATCTCTCCTTTCCTCTGGCATTTCTCCAACCCTTGCATGAAGATAGTGCTTCTTTGAGAGGGGTTCAGGATGGTCAATCAGTTTGTACACAATAGCAAATACCACAACCACAAAAAGCTACACTGTGTGTGTGGACATAACATGTGTCTGTACAAACTGCAGGCTGCCTAACTAAAATGGAGAGAAACGCTGGCTCTGTGGGCAACTCTTATTTTTCATTCCAATGTTTGTCCCCTACTGTCTTGATTATCATCATTTATACATTTAGTTGGGAAAGCAGCACAAATTGGAAGCTGTGTCTTATGAACAATTCTACCTTAACTAATAAAGTATGCATTAACTAGACACAAAACAAAGTCACCCAGACCAGCCTACATAAATCTCTTGCAAATGTTTGCTGCTTCAAGTACAACCACATTTTATTCTCTGTTCTATCTCATTTAGTCCTTGTACCTTTTCAGGGAAAAGGGAGTTAATTCCCTACATTTGTGTAGCACTTCACAGTTTACAAAGTACTTTTTTTTAAAAGGTCTGTTAAACTGGAAATTTCAACAGAGATACCAAGATATGGCCATGAAACCTCAACTTGAAGTTTCAGGCCCAAGTGCAATATTGTAAAGGAAACATTTTGCAACACACTTTGTGATTCTCATAAGCCCTAACCCACATTCAAAAAGGAAAGAGTCAAAGTATGGAAATTAAAGGAGAGTTTTTGAGGAAGGTATTTTGGGAGAGCACAGAGTTGTGTGACCCTTCTCACATGTAACACAGAGGGAAGTGTGAAGGTGATTCGGGCAAGTCAGGAGACAGGGGCTTCAAAAGGACTGCCTGGGAAGCTGCCATGTGCTCCCTACAGTTAGGAGTACATGGTAGGACTCCTGCCTGGAAAAGCTAAAAGAGAAAGAGCTGAAGGAGAGGTGGGAAGGCGAGGAGACTGTGCTGGACTCCTAGCACTTGTCTGTCCAAGGATCCTAAGGACTTCCTGTGGATAGATGTGAGCCACAAGGGGGAAGGAGCTGGTCTGAAGCCACTTAGATACTGCCTGAGAGGAACACCTAGAGGAGTGAAAGGATCCCACAATAGAGTCTTTATGGAACAGACTGCTGAAAACCAGGAGGTGGGGGGAATGCACTGATTATAAGTAAGAAAAATGAAGGTACGTGTGACTGAAGTGACCAATGGAAAGTCAGCTTTAAACACAAGGCACTGAGAGCAGGAAGCCATGGTGTGTCACTATCAGCCAAGTAAGCACTTTCCTACCCTTCTCTTTCCCCTTTCCTCCTTTCCAGCTTAGACCACAACAGGATCAGAAACTATGACTGTCAAGTGGAAATTTAGGGTAGAGTTTCCAACTGTCAAGGCCTTAACTGAGGAAGGGAAACAGAGAGAAGACTGAGATCAGGATTGAAATTTTGATTAGTGGTAGAACTGGTCCTTCTACTCTATTTACAACTAAAAGTCACTGTAGTAAAGTCTCTTACTTAAAATTATCAGAAAAGTCATAGGATTGCCCAAGTTTTCATCCTGGAGTAGGGAAGAACACATCTATACATTCGGACACAAAGATGCTTCCTGATTAGATCCCATGAATCTTGTTTTTTCAATTTACTAGTTACTAGATTAGTTGAAACTCATTCAGTAAGCAAGTCACAGAAACCCGACAAACTACCTAATCCCTGAAAGTGATTTTTTGAGGTTAAAAATAAACAGTAAAAATAGGAGTAAAAATAAATGTTAGGTTTGCCTCTAGGCCAATTGAAAACAGGAACTTAGGTCCCATCAGCCTTGCATCTCTGCCTTAGATCTGCTTGTCTTAGTCTGTTCATGCTGCTGTAACAAATACCACAGACAGGGTAATTTTTAAAGCAGAGAAATTTATTTTCTCACAGTTCTGGAGGCCAGGAAGTCCAAAATCAAGGCACTGGCAGGTTCAGTGTCTGGTGCAGTCCTGTTTCTCACAGATGGCACCATCTAGGTGTCCTCACATGGTGGAAGAGACCAAAGGGGAAAAGGGACTTAGCTATTTCCTTCTAGCCTTTTTATGAGGCTGCTAGTCCCATTCATGATATAATCACCTCCTTAAAGGCCCCACCTCTTAATACTATTGCATTGAGGATTAAGTTTCAACACGAATTTTGGAGGAGGCACAAACATTCAAACATAGCACTGCTACTCTTTGTATGTCATTGTATCCTCTCCAACAGCGGGACTTGGACTGTAGTGGTTGGCTACTAGCAGCTCCATGCTCTGATCCCTATAGCAGTACCATACCAGAAGACTCTGATTGGCTCTCTTTCAATCATGTCCCCACCTCCTGGACCAATCATTATGTTTAAACATAGTGAGGTACCAGGGCATATTCCCTGTGGTCAGGATGAGTGTGTGGTCTGCTGCTAGAAGTAAAGAAGGGTGTTAAATAGATTAAATACTTAAAACCCTCAATTCTACATCCATTGCCACTTTATCCTTACTTTAGAGAGGAAAAACTGAGTAACATATCCAAAGTAATACAATAAAGCAAGTGGTTAGTTGGCTATGGAACCAAGATCATCTAACTATAAATCTGATATCCTTTCTAATACTCTCAATATCTCAGTTTTACCTCTAACATAGGTTTTTTGGTATGATTTGGAGTCATTCATTCTGTATTTAATGTATTCAGTGTACATTTTCTGAATACCTACTACCTACTATCTGTCAGATACTCTCCTTTTGCTATATTGCTCATCTAGAAATCCAAATACTAAACAAAACCACTGAATCAAATAGCAACTACCTGGCAAAAAAAGGGAAAAATTAGTATAGTAAATTCTATAGTCACCAATTAAAACTAGGTATTAGTGACAAGTTTCATTTGACCAGCTACAGGAGGAGGCAATAGCTTTTCCTATAGATAGACATGTTAGTCATTGACACATACATACACACAATGGAAATGATAGATCTCATGAAAATGAGAAATTTCATGGTATAAAAATTATATAATGTATAACAGTTTCACCATCAAAATGTATAAATGTCTAATTTAAAAAGAAAATTCATCAGCATCAGAAAAACAGATATAGCTCTAAAGTAAAGAAGGAAAACAAAATTTTATGTAGGTTAATTTTCAGGCGTTAAATGTAGTTGTTCAAACAGTTCCTCTACATTATCATTTTATGATGGCTCCCTAGTTTAAAAATATCCACAGCATATATTAAACAATCATCATATCATAGCAGACAACTTCAAAGGCACAACTGGAAATTACTTTGCTTTTCCGACTGTACTTTCTTGAGAGAGCTTATGGTTAGAAGAGATAACACAGCCCAGCTTTGATTCTGGACATTTGCTGCTGGTGTACTAAAGTAACACAGGTTAGCATTTTCTAGCTTAACTTTCAGTCATGGGATGTTCCTTGTACCCACATCTGGAAAAGTTAAAGGTACTGAACAAGTCTCCTGTGCCATCGTCCTTCAGAGCATCTATTTGCACAACATCAACCCATTTGCCTTAGGTAGAAAATCTAACAACTCTGGCTTTCTTGATTCATCTGCAAAACAGAAATAATACATGCTGTGAGGCATCCTGGGAAGATAAATTATTATTTTTAGGGCTATAGCAAGCTCCTTGGAATATACTTGAATAAAACCAGTGCAAGTAACCTGCTTCTCAAAAAAGTCCCTCTATCAATTCATGCTGTACATATCCAATAATTGAAGCAAGTCCAGGAGAGGGCTCAGGAGAATGATGTCATGATGACCATCTATTTTGGGTCAGAATGCAGTCCTATGACATTAGTATCTTGACTTTGTACCCACCATCCACAGCCACCACTGCCATAGCATATTCACAGCAGAGCCCAGAAGAGGGATTTCTCACAATAAGACAAACATCCTCCTACTTAGTCGGAGGGAGCCCATAGCCAGCACAGCCAGTAGAGTTCTTTTGCTCCAAAGTCAATTCAATATGCACTTTTGTTTCCCATGTATTCAGCACTGTGTGGCTGTTGTGAGGAGATTTAAGAAGTCCTTAAACTCTTGGTGTGCAGACTGGCTTACAGAAACAAAACAAGAGAGCAATCATGCAATGAAAGAGATCTGTACTAGGAGTTTTTGTTCCAGGTCTACTGTTTATTAGATGTTTCATCTCAAGCATAGCAGTCTTCTCACTTTACTCATCTTGGAAACAAGGTCCTGGCTAGATGGTCTGTAAAGTTCAGTTCCCAAATTCTAAAATTTTAACCAAGCACCAAAATGCATTGGTACAACCTATTAAGGTTTGGAAATCATAAAGAGAGATTGCTGTCAGAGCCCTTCAGAAAAGGAGGATACAATTGAGTTATATTATAAATAAGCAGAGAAAAAGAATAACCAGAGGAAAGGCGCAATGGGGTGGGTAGGCGCAGGACCAGCCTTTTTGGCTGCATCTATATAAGGTCACTAAAAGAGACCTGCCAGAACTCTTTCCCAAAGTTCCTAGATAACAACTCTCATATTCTATTTCCCTCACCTTTGCCTCCACTCTTGCTATCAGCAGTATTCCTTGGAGCTAGAATTCTGAGTCCAGAGGTTTGTGACCATGAGATTAGCTACCTTGCAACCAGAGTAGGTTTAACCATCTACCACCATCAACTCTCTCAAGAAGATTTAAGAATGTTAGCACCGATATAGGAGTACAATGAGTAAAACTAGAAGGTGGGGTTTCTGTTCCCTTTGACCCTACCCCTAACTAGCTCTTCAGCTCTGGACCAGTCACTTACCTCTCTAGACTTCATTTTCCTCCTCCAAAATATCTGCTTTACTTATATCACTAATTTCATCTGAGAATCTCATGAATCTCTTACATATAAGATAATAGGTATAACTAAACCTTAAGGTCCTCTAAAAGCACAAGGTAGAGTTATTTTCATCCATATTAGTGGTACAGATGTGAGGACTTACTGCAATGATGGAGTAAGAGTTGGTATTCTACTTCCAATAATGGTAGACTAGTTTAGAGCAAAAAAGCCTCCTGAGAACACAAGACTCACTAAAGACTCTACAACTAGTATAAAAATTCAAGACTAAAAATTTTAATAATGACTACATTATAATAATATGTCAAACTCAACGGAATTGATGTTTTGATCACCAAAATGGCTAGCATAATGGAAAACTGTATTTTATGTCCATCTATTTACTCTGTAACATACCATACTAAATAAACAAAAAAAATCTCTCAAAAAGTTCATGATTCCTACTTCCCAAACACTCTGACAATATGAATTGGAATGAGAAGATCAGTTTTTAGGTTTATTTTTTTTTTTACAATATTACAAAATCATTTATTGCTCATGCATCTACAGTCTTTTGGAGCCCGCCCCAAAGAGGCAGTGGATACCGTGACATGTTCTTCCCATGGTGGATTTCTGGAGTATGTATGGTACAGCAAGCCTAACAAAGCAAGTATGTTTGCAGCTTCTGCTTGCATTATGTATTGCTAATATCCCATTTGCCAAAACAAGTTACATAGCCAATCCCATTGTCAAGAAGTGTATGTGGGGTGCATGTGTCACCCATTACATCAAGGATGTGGATATATAGAGAAGTTCAGTTTTGTGCATGCAAATGTGACACTTATAAAGAGGGGTTTTAGTGACCAGTAAATCAGATTTGCAGAAAAGCAGCTGTTGCAAATGGTCATGACCATTTCTTATTTCATAATAACAAATAGTTTCCATATTTAGAATTCTAGCAACCAATTTCAATGATTAGGAGTAGCTTCTTTAGTTTCTGCTCTTTATAAGTTGAGTTTGTTTGGGCAGATGCAGTTTATTCTGAAAGGGAATATAAAACAAATAGGAGAGAACAGTCATTTTACTATTTTTGCTGAGCTAGGTAAAAATGAACCTCCAGCACTTCTACAATGAGGTTTTATGTCAGTAAACAGCTGACAGAAGGACAACATATCTGAAAGGAACTCTAAATGTGAATTATTTCCTATCATCAGATATAAGTTAGAATTTAGCTTGTAATTTGAGGTCCACTTAGCAAAAGCATAAGTGACTATTTCTGTCCTCTATGGAGAATAATATTCCATCATACAACTGTTCCTTCTGGTTTAGAAGTTTTTTTCTTTCTGATAGGTTATGAGGTGCTATATATTACATTTAGACTGTGGAGGGCATATGCTAGTACCTCTATAAAGCCTGAAATAGCAAATGTTTTCCAAGTACCAACTATATTGAAGATGCTTCATTTTTCTAACATTTAAGCTTAATGGCTTATTAAACACTTTTATATTGTCTTCGAAAACAATGGGAGGTAGGCACTAACTTCCACATCTAGAGGTTGCCCCATTCACTATTGGCTAACTAGACTTGATTCTTTCTCCATATTACAGAACCTGCCAAAATTAGGGATAATTTTCTCTCTGGGCTAGATCTCCTTTTGATTCTGGAAGTTTCAGAATATAAGAGACAGAGAATAGCCAAAAGCTTTTGATGTCCCTATTGAATACAATATTTAGCTATTACCCACACTGCTTCTAATACTCTGCAAAAGATTGGATTCTTCAATGTATCCCATATTTCTAGGCTTCGAGCTGGTGTGTCCGGGTTTTGCTCATAGCCCATAGCCAAGCTCTGTGGGGGCAACCAATTGACAGTTCCAAAGAGGATAATTATTTTTCTGGGGACAGAAATTGTGGTTCAATGGCAATATCCAATCGCACCTTCTTTTATCATCATTTACCTCTTTTCTAAAATAAACAGAAACAAGTGAATATAATTTCTAAATGAAAAGAGAATTTCAACAGGACATTTGCAGACAAATTTATACCTTTTCTGCTAAATTAGCTTCTTCTCAAAAAGGGGCACACAAATCATGGTTTAACTTGCCTAAGAATAGCAGATGATAGACAGAGGTGGTTAATTCCATTTGCTTCCCCTGAGAAGAAAAAATTATCTTGTGAAGGTGTTAGGAGTCCCATAGCTCAAGAAGGGGACTGCCTGAGACTTTATTACTCTCAAGGCTTCAAATGCACCCCTTCATGCTTTGTTGAAAAATACTATTTTGCCCAGCAGAGAATCATTCTTGGGCCATATAAAACATGGTCGTATCCTCCACTGTCTGAATTTCCAACCCAGTCTCAATATTCCTTTAACAGCAAGGGATAAGTGAAGATGAAACTGATGTTTTCTATGGCTGACTGCTTTTTAATGTTCTGACATTCATTTCAATATTCTTTGATATGAAGTGATTTGAGAGAAGTGGTGAGAGAAGAAGAAAGCTATTTCCCAAGCGTTGTCATGGATTGAGCTCATTTAAGAAACCAGTTGCCTATACTATTCAATGACCTAAAACTTGCTAAATTAAAGCCATATTTTCTAAGTTATCTTGACCAACTAGAACAACTTCTAAAGCCCTTTCTTGAGAATTAAAAAATAAAACATATGCTTTTTATGAAGCTCTTTCAGACCAATAAAATATTCATTCAGAAAATATCTTCAAGTGGAAATAAAGCAAGAATCAGCCTAACTAATTTCTGTAATGTGTGACTCATTCCAGTTGCCTTCCAGACTCCAAAAGGAGTTGCCCAAACTCTCATGATCAAACTTTATTGTGATATCAATAGTGAGATCCTAAAAGGCAGTGTAGCTTCATTTTAAAATAAGCTTCATCAGTGAATAGGGAATAAATAGATTGCTCTTAAAAGTGAAACTTTTTTGTTCTATGAAGTCCCTCTTAATGTAACTTGCCATGAGTTGTAGTTACTTTGCTAGTAATAATCTCCAAGTTAATTCTGTAGCAACTCCGAGTGAATAGGCATTAGTTTCATACTAGAAAGGGGGAAAAGCAATTTAGTAGTTTATTCATTGGCAGAAATCAGGCCAAATATCTAGGTACCTGCCCTTATAATTCCCAAATTTCAATACTAGGATATATTGGGAATGATGATGAAAGGCGTTAGAAAAAATAAATAAATAAATAAATAAAAGTAAATAAAGTAATTAATTTAAAAAGAAAAAAAAATAGTAGGATATGATCGACCTCACTTTATCATATGCTTTATGAGGAGAAAATCCATGTCTGTCTTAGCTATGATTGTAATCCTTTCCCCCAGCACAATGCCTAACATACAAGACAAAAGTTTTATTACCTGATTTTGCTTATCTGCAACTAATAAAAATGCATAAATTGTTTCACTTTTCACTGCTGTAGGAAAGAAGACTTCATAAGAGGTGACTTCAAAATAGATACTGAGATATCCAAATTCAATCTATCTTATTTTAAGCCTCTGTTAGAGTTGTACAGTCCTAAGAATATGAAAGAATATAAGATCCCATCTAGTTCAAAAGTCTTTAGACTTAGATGGAAGAGTCAATTATATTATATAACTTAGGAACCAAAAGATATAAGGGATGCACCTGAGAGATGATGTGGACTTTTGTGAATAATCATGGGGACTTGGTAATGTACAAATAATCTAAACCCAGGGACATTGGGAAACATAAGACTTAATGCCTGTTTTAAAATCCCTGAGAGATCAGCTATAAAACAGGTTCTGTGAGCACCATCCAGGTTGCCTGGAATGTAGTCAGTAGCAATCAAATCAGAATCCAGATGGAAATCTCTAGTTATTAGTAACCTCTGTATACTGAGAAAGAGCCCTGAGTTACTTGGCATTTGGTGGTTTCTTTAGTTGGTGACCAGAAAAAGTGCTCTGGTTCTCTATAACTCTAGGTCTTATACTGACTGAAATCCCTTGTCATAAGTAACCTTAGTTAACTGAGATGTTAACTGCCTTCCTTAAATGGGGTTGTATAGTTTATGGCCTCAGAAGTTTAAAAAGTGTAAGTATATAAAGGTTTTAAGAAAATAAAGTAATTTCCTGTTCAGCAATCTATTCATTTTTGGCATTTTATGTATTTGGAACATTTAAGAAAACTTGAGGATCACTGTATTTATAAATATGATTTATTAGATTTAAAAGCATTCTTTACCACCCGCTGATGTTTTAAGTCAATTTAAGTGCTTAAAAATATATATATATATAAAAATTAAATTTATAAGCACAGTTAAATGTTTAACTAATTTTATAAAGGAAACCAAACACTAATTATTACTGACTTTTGTCCAACTTATACATAAAAAAGAAGAGACTAGAGTTAGAAATTGAACTTAAAAATCCAAAGAAGAACAAAACATTTTGGCTTGTAATTTAAAAAACTGAATGTCAGTTTTTAAAATCAAAATTAAACTTTCTGAATAGTCTTTTTGTCACTAATAAAAATAAAAGAAAATGCTGAGATAATCACTGCTGTGCTGCTGTGCTGCTGTCTCACAGTGTGGCCATCTTATAAGGTAGACCTTCTAGTAACTATACCATTCTTAGCTGCCGGGACACCTGACTATACTAAATTTCACAGTTGAATTGGATTATGTTATAGTCAGTTTCTAGTATATGAAGACAGTCTTGGGGATCAGTAAAATAATTTTGTAATGTTAGCATTTTGAGATAAAGATTCCCTCACTACTACCCTTCTTCTGCTAAAAGGGATTGTCCAAAACAAATATTTTCAGGTCTTTTAAAAAAGTGTGTGTGGATGCAGAGAGAGAGGAAAACTCCTACCCTACTGGTGGGACTGCAAACTAGTACAACCTCTATGGAAAGTAAAATGGAGATACCTCAAAGAACTAAAAGTAGAACTACCATTTGAGCCAGCAATCCCACTATTGAGTATTTTCCCTAAGGAAAAAAAAGACACCTGCACTCAAATGTTTATAGCAACACAATTTACAATTCCAAAGAGGTGGAAATAACCCAAGTGCTCATCAATACATGAGTAGATTAATAAAATGTGGTATATGTATAGCACGGAGTAGTACTCAGCCATAAAAACAATGGTGATCTAGCACCTCTTGTATTATCCTGGATAGAACTGGAGACCATTCTTCTAAATGAAGTATCACATACCACAAGAATGGAAAAATGAACACTGCATGTACTCACCATTAAATTGGAACTAATCAATCAATACCTATGCGCACATATGGAAATAACATTCATCGGAAATCAAGCTGGTGGTGGGGGAAGGATGGGTAAATTCACACCTAACGTGTACAATACACACTATCTGGGGATGGTCACACTTATAACTTCAACTCAAATAGTACAAAAGTAATTTATATAACCAAAACGTTTGTACCCCCCTAAAATTTGGGGAGGAAGTGTGCATGTGTGTGTGTGTGTATGTGTGTGTGTAAGAGAGAGAGAGACAGAGAGAGAAAGACAGAGAGAGAGAGATTGAGAAATTGAGGTGGAGGAGACAGGGAGAGAGAGAGAGCAGTGGAAACTAAATGCATAAATGCAATTTGCTGAGGTTCAGCTGCCTCAAGGAAATATGCAGTCTATCCTTGGGGTATGGGAGACTGCATACTACATTCCTAAAAACAAGTCCTTCTTATATGCAGGAAAGGTAAACAGGGTTTTGTGGTCCTCTGGCTTTATCCATTTAGAGCTTCCAGATGGGTTGTTAAACCCCACTGGCCAAGAAAGGCTCTTCCAGGGTTGATGTACAGAGAGCCTGGGCAGGGAGAAGGGCAAGCCAGGGGTGCAGTTGGTTCCTTGCATCTTGGATGCCTGGTCCTTATTTCCATAAAGCTCCCAGAGGTGGCAGACTTCTGAGCAGGGTACCCACAAATGGGTATGGATGCTGGCTGGCTTCAGAGCATGCTGCCCTTGGCTGGTACTATGGAGCCTGTCTATGGGCACTTTTGAGATCGCCCCACCCCCAGAGAGTGGAATGCCATTTCAGCATGGGCAAAGTGGACAAAAGGAGCCACAGTGACCATAATGATGGGCTTGGGACCAGGCTTCTGCCCATATTTCCAGTATCCATTTAAGCCCTAGCAGGCCAGGGCAATGCAGCATCTGTGTGTGTTGGGGGGGCATGTAGGAGTGGGGAGAGGTGCCCCAATAATGAATGACATCAGATTCCTTACCAGCAGAAAGTGCTCAAAATTGATTTCATTTGAATAATAAAAATAAAGACAATGCTTTATTGAGCCCAGGTTTCATAGAGCAATTCACACCAACTACTTGCTTATTAACTTCCTGATGCAAAACAAGAAAAAGCAGGTATATGACATTTTGATGTAGCTATTTCTGACAGGAAGTATTTTTCTTCAGTCTAAAAACAAACTATCAAATGTTCAGCCCTATAGAACAAGTAATATAATATGTACAGCATACAAGGTAAGGTAGCATGAGGATGGGATCCACACATGCTCATTGGTTATTTTTTTTTATCTTTAAGAAACACTGTCAAAATGGCCACAATCAAATATCCTATTTTGGAAGAAAGCCCAGTTCTTAAGTGGCCCAACTATGATCTCAGATAAATGAAAATGCAGAGGAACACCGTTGACACTGAGGCCAGATGGAAAGAAAAAGAAAAAAGGAAAAAGAAGCCCTCAGAAAAAGTTCAGAGGGCAGTCAGCCTGCTGAATCAAAGACCCTAAAAATACTGTCTAACCTGACTCTTTGTGTATTTAGTGGGTTTCACCAATTTTATTCTAAAACTAAAATAGTATTACTGTTTATGTTTATTTTCACTCATTAAAAAAAAACGAAATTTCAAAGCTATTATCCTAGTCTAAGAAGATTTCACAAGCTTTTATAATTAACCATCCCAGCATTTAATAACTCTTCTCTTTAATCTCTGTTTTATTCCTGGTACTGTACTTTAAACCCAGTCTCCTTTTCAGTTGTATAAATCACTGTACATCTAAGTCTAAAATCTTGAACATGGCATTTTGAAATGCTATTGCCTAATGCTATTTAATGCCATCTAATTTTTGATCATTAACAAACTTGTCAGTAATGAGTTCTTTCTCTTTTTCTGGATTCAAATTCAAAGCAATAGTATTTTATTAGTTACTAGGTCCATGAAATAACATGCTTTTTATTGTTCTATTTTAGCCAAATCAGTGGTAAACTACTAATGGTTCTTAACATATCATTTTCCAAAATAATTTTTTAAATTACAGGAATATAGTCTATCTAATTTTATAATTTCTTGTAGATATTTTTATATCAAACAAGAACTCTTAAGGAAAAATACATTTAATCCATAACTTTTCTATTACATTAGAAATGTAATTAGAAATATTTATATATCATTTCACTTTTTAGATTGTTTTGTTTTTCACATCTTAAAGACATCCCTGACCTTATCTGAACTCCTATCTACTTGATGTTTTGTAACAGAAATTTCCCAACAGACTAGAGGACAAATTTTCAAAAATTTTAGTATGCTGCTTTTCCAAAGCACTGTTCAGATAAATCTTGGTTGCTCAGAAGTTACTCTGGATTCATTCAATATTTATTCAGCCATTCAATTATTTAAGAACTATTTGTTAAGTTTCTACTATGTGCCAGGTACTAATGTGCTAAATGCTAGGCATATATAACAGTGAAGGCAAGGTTCTTGCCCTCAAATAGCTTTCAGTCTGACAGGGAAGATGAGCGAGTAAACAAGCAATCATAACATGGTGTCGTTGTGAGTGCCATGATAGTACAAGCAAAGGCACTCAAAGGAGAGACAACTAAATCAGTTTTTCCCCAGAAGAAAATGCCCTTAGCAGGTGAGTCCTGAGGGTGAGAAAAATTAGTGTGTAAGTGTGCACATACACGGGAGAAGAGAGAGGGCACAGAGGCATCAGGACAAGGAACAAGAGAAAGTTTTCCAGATGGTCAGGGCCTTAAATCTTGATGTATAACAACTTTATGTGTTTATAATTTTGGTTTGAAATCTATCTAGAATTTTATTACAAACAATGAACAAGAGGATCAAAATTTTTTCTTTACACTTCAGGGCCATCATATTCTTAGTATTCTCTGTAACATGGGGATGCCCTCAGGGTTCACTGGGATTTGCTATACCTATACTAAATGATCCTCAAATGGCCTCCCTTTGAAATCCTGTCTTTTTTTTTAAGCAAAATATGGTGGTGCCCTCCTCTACCTCACCTGCCCCTTTGCTTGTAATATCAGTGGATGTGGAAACAAATAACCAGGCTTATAAAAATCATGTCTAATATAAGAATACATAAGCTCTGAGTGAAGCTGGAGGAATTCTGCCGTACCTACAGCACATGAGATAGGAAGAAAGGATCTTACAATATCTATTTTGGTCATCTAGAGATCACTTCGGTTACTATCCATTAATTTGTTATATTCAAAGTAATTAAAGCCAGAAATGCAAGTTATAGAAAGGTCAACAATTTCTAAAAGTAGAAACACTTTTACTGACTTGTCACTCTATAGCTTATATAACAAGGTAAGTTTAGATAAAACTATACAACTAGTTAGGATGGACTATTTATAATGCTAGTAGATTGAGAATTTTCTTTAATATTTTTGGACTTTGAGACCAAATTTGTCCCATTAATTCATCTGCAGAATGCTTACTCAAATGTCACTGAACCAAATACTGTTATGTAAGCCTCTAAGTCAATGAGAGCAGATGATATGAAGCCGTGGAAGACCAGAAACGAATGGCCTTAGAAGCACTTGAGAATCCTATTTCCCTCTCTGGTAACTCAGCACCTGCTCTCTAAGCTCTTGAGAGCAGTGCCTGCATTTTTCCCCCAGGAAGTTTAGCTTGGAACAATGCACAAAGATGGCACAAAAATAGCTGATGAGCAAGTGTTCATATAGCTTAAAAATTAAAGTCACTGGCAGAAAAGGGTTTGGTGTTATATGTTTCTAAGTCACCTTTAAACTGGTGGCGATTAAGTTCTCTTTCTCTCTTATTTGGAGGGCCTGACTCACCAATAAGCTCCATGGTCTTAATCATGCACATATTCAACTCAAATGCCTTTGTGATACCTAGAAATGGAACAAGAAGCATATGGAGGAAAAAACAGTAGCTGAAGTTAGAAACATATGTTTTGCAAAGGGGTTGCCAAAAAAAAAAATTGGAATATAAAACTGGCACTCAACCGGCAGCTATCTTTAAAAAAATTCTTTTTAAAGTAGATTGCAGAGTGTACTGAAAAGAGAGATATTTAGGTAGGCATCTTCTTTGAAATCTGAGATCATGAAAGTTGAAGATGATAAAAAGGATATTTTTAATCTATATGTTCTAGTATACTCAAATGAGCTACATCACAGCAGATGTGTTATATTTTAGCATCTATATCATTATTTTTATTACAGTGATGCATCGAAAGCACTACTGTGGCAAGATTTTTAATAATTTCTAGTGGTCAAAAATTATATCCAGAATGTATAAAGAACTCCTATAATTCAATACTAAGAAGGCAAACAACATAATACAAAAATCTATGATTTGGACACTTTACAAAAATAGATGTATGAATGGCCACCCAGCACATCACTAGTCATCAGGGTAATGCAAAATAAAACACAACAAGATACTACTACACACCTATTAGAATGGCTACTATTAAAAAGAATGACTGTACCAAGTGTTGGCAAAGATGTTAAAGAACTTGAACGCTCTCATACATTGCTGGTAGGAATAAAAAATGGCACAATCATTTTGCAAAACAGTTTGTCAGTTTCTTATAAAGGTAAATATATATTTAACATACAACCTAGCAAGTCTACTCCCAGATATTCACTCAAGAAAAATGAAACATATTTCCACATAAAGGTTTATACATGAATTTCACAGCAGCTTTATTCATGGTAGTCAAAAACTGGTAACAATCCAAATGTCCATCAATAGCTGAATGGGTATACAAACTGTAGTATATTCAATGGACTGCAACTCTGAAATGAAAAGGAATGCCACACTAATATTTACAACATGGGTGAATCTCAAAAACATTATGCTGAATTATTTGAAAGCATTTTTCAATGCTGCTTTCAATCTCTCAAGTACATTTAATGTAAAAAATGTGATCTTGAAATCGCAACCATTCTTTCTGTATTGGTCTGCTCTTACAATTTCCTTTATTTACATCTACACAAAAGGTAAACTTTGCACAATTAACTACTTTTTTTCTTAAGAAAAACATATAGCCTCATATATTATACATTGTAGTGTTCTTTAAATTCATAAAATCCTTTGTTTAAAATGGTCAGAAAAAAATGAAAAACTCAATTTGAACATTAAACCTAAAACAACAATAAATTATGTTGAGCCTGAAAAAAAGCCAGACATAAAAAAGTAAATATTATACAATTCCATTAATATGAAATTCTAAAAAAAACAAAAAAAAACTTTTTATCAGGTGGTGGGCAGGCGGGAGGGGGGAGGAGGAAAGGGGTGTATGCTTCCATAACGTGTGTGGTGCACACCACCAGGGGATTAGACACATCGGGAGAGGGAGTGGGGGCAGGGGCAATATTTGTAACCCTAACAATATTTGTACCTCTATAATATGATGAAATAAAAGGAAAAAAAAAGATGTTTGAGAAATGTAAAAAAAATAAATAAAAATTAAAAATATCATAAAAAAAGAAATTGAATTTGAAAATTTAAAAAAATTGTCTTATATAAATTCTCTTCCAATTTGTTTCACTTCTTACTTGTCTTTTCAAAATACCCTAGACTATTTCTTGTAGACTTGTAGTATTTGTGACCTGTTTACTGTGAATAATGAATGTATCACTTATTATTCTTAAATAAAGTACTTTATGAGCAATTGCAAAAAAAAAAAAAAAATGAAATTCTAGAAAAGACAAATTTACATCTGTAATGACAGAAAGCAGACCAGTGATTGCCTGGGGCCAAGAGTTAGGGAATGGAAAGGGACAGATACGGACACAAGGAAATTTTTTGGAGTGATGAAGTGTTCTATATCTTGATTGCAGTGGTAGTTACACAACTATATAAATTTATCAAAACTCACTGAAATGTACTTAAAATATTTTTTTTTACTGTAGATAAAATATACTTCCATAAAGGTGATTTAGAAAATTAGTCTCATGTTAACAAAACTAAAAAATATTAATGAAATTGAGATTTTCTTTGACCTGTTACATCATGGTTCACTATCTACTCCTAGGTGGCCTACGTTTCCCTGCTTGTTATCCAGAATATAGAATTTGCCTATTTAGTGATCTCGTAATTTAACTTTTTGTGCACTATCTCCTTCAAAACCCATTAATCCAACTCTACTACCTAGAGGGGCCTAGAACTCTATATGCTATTATTTGAATCTCCGTTCTTCAATTTAAACATGGCCCCAGGAATATCTCATCATCTATTTCCAAAAATTGATATGCCATCTACAAGGATTTTATCTACAGAACATCCCATGAAACATATCTATTTCCTGAGAACCTGCTTCATAGTCAACTTAACCCATCACAATATGTAATGCCACCATATAAACATCTCAAAGTGGTTAGCAAATCTAACTTTTACCAAAAAAAAGCTTAGAATTGTTTACATCACTATTTGTCACTTCCCACATCTACTCTGTGTCCAAAATCTTCCCTCTCTTCATTGGAGGATCTCCTACTACACTGTAATATCTTTGGGGAAGGGATCATTTATTATTCAGCATTTTAACCCTCACAGTAACTATAACAGTGCCCTTAACTTCACAGTTTCTTAATAATTATCAACTAAATTAGTACATACATAAAACCCTCAATCAATCTGCTATAAATTGCCACTTCATCAATTTCTATATGATACACTTCAATTTGAGCAAATCCATCTGTTGCATGGATATGTGCATTCTAATAGAAGGTCCTAGAAGACTCAGAGAAATGAATTGCTAGAATCGGTGGAATTTCAAGCCTCAGTAGGGAAAAGGGAATGCCTTCAGAATTCCTCAGACAGCTGCCTCTTAGTATCTTTATTCCTACTTTTAAGAATTTGCTCTCCTAATGCAGAATCCTATTAACAGAAGGCAGCCCTGTGGTTGTACAAAGAGTACTGACCCTGGACAGAAGCTTTACTCTAAGAATGCCATAATTTCTTCCTCTGTGATTAATCAGCAGGGTTAAATGTGATAATATACACGGAAGCCTTTTGTAAAAGCAACACCAATAAATATAAAGGACTGCTTTCTAATCTATAGGAGTTAGGAAGATATGGATATGCTCAAGGATGGCAAATAGATCCCACCCTGTATAATAATTTGTCTAAATCACTACTTTAGGGAAAGCTAAGAGAAAGGTTTGCTCCAGGTCCAGGAGGGAGCTTGCAGATTACATACCCAAGATGATTTCTAAATTCCCATTCAACTTACAGGGTATGATTCTAGCTTTATCAAAACCACACATCTTATAGCTTTGCAAACACCTTTATCATCATTATTTAGATCTTCCTAAGCCTTTTAAATCCCAACTTTCCTTTCTCACTATTTCTCCTAATATAACACAGATTAATCTCACAAACTGAAATGAATTTTTTTTTAACCAGCTTTTCTGCTTTCCCCTCTTACAGGTATAGATACAAAGGTTCAAGAATCCTCCATCACTCCAAGAGGTTCAAGAATCCTCCATCACTCCAAAAGGTTCAAGAATCCTCCATCACTCCAAGAAGCACAAGAATTGGTATTAATATAGAGGATCACATGGTCCACATGTTAGGAAGTGGGACAGTTAAAGTTGTTGGGTCCACTCTGTGTACACCTTTTGAATTCCTCAATTTGAGTCAACAGTAGTGACCGGTCCTTCTTTGAAATGCCTCCTCCCATGTGTGATAAGGCTGCCTCTTGCTTGGTAGGACTCCTCTCTTGTGAAAGCCTAGGCTAGGAAGCAATGCTAGTGCATTCACTCTTTCTCCCCCTAGGGTTTGCTTTTCTCATACCATAGAGATGGCAGGAATCCAAAGATAAAAGTTAGCTCCAAGTGAAAGGAGCACAGGAAGCCTTCTTTTAAGTTGAAAGTCATAGATCAGAAGGATAAAATGAATACCCACTGATAAGTGGTTGAGGCTAGCCCACAAGAGCTAGGACTTCCACCAAGAAATTTGGAGTCAATGTCCAGCACAATGAAGAGTGTGTATTTGCTAAGAAAGTCTGCCCTGCAGAGCTCTCCCCAGAATCTATGGCAATGCTAGTACTAGAAGGCTATGGTTGAGGTTTGGTATCCTGCTTAGCCACCCTTCAACCTCTCCATCAGAGACACATAATGTACAACCTCACTCTACATCTCATCACTCTGACAGTGACATATAGTCCTACCAAGAACAGACTCAAAACTATTAACCTATTTGAATCTCTTACTTATATTCTGCCAAACCTAAAAGATGCAAAGGATAAGGCTATTAATATCAAAACAGGACAGTTGTGGTAGGAAAATACCACAATACTACAAAAATCATAGCTGTCGTGAAGCTATGCATCACGACATACCCCTGATGCCCAAACCATACCCCTGATGCCCAAACCATCACACATGAGGGCTAATTTTTTCCTTGTTATGAGTGACTAGATGCTAACCTATATCCTATTTGGTCAAGTTCTTTAATCTTCAAACAAGGTATAACAATACCATAATATTGAAATAGTTTATAGGGTAAATTCAAATTTCAGTTCCTGAATCCCTGAGTACAAGAAATGTCTTTGAGTCCCAAAAGAAATGGCTTACCATGGTCCATATCATCTTGGTTACCTGCTGCAGCCTGCAAATAGGATGCAACATTTAAAAGTTGTGATTTCAATTTCTCTCAAAAAACAAAGCATAAAAACTAAAAGAAACAAACAGTTCAGAAGAGCTCATTAAGCATACACAGTTGTTAAGAAACCTTTTAAACATACACACAAAAATTAATAAATAAAATAGATTTAGGAAATAACTAACTTTAAAAAAAGAAAACAAAAGTCAAGGAATTAAACCAAAAGATCAAGTTTCAAGCTCTGAATATATTTCAAGATTGAGAACCCATAATAGTAAGCATTATTGTTCATCCTAAATGTTCAATGTTTTAACAGAACAGCCAGGCTTTTCTTTCACTGTGACTTGGAAGAAATGGTTAATATTCATGACAAGACTGATTACAACAAAAAATAAATTCTTCAGTCACAGCCCCTTCCCTTCTCCCAGGATTAAGTGATATTAACTAGGTCAGAACATCACCTCAGCTACAGGAATCACCCTCACATTTTTAGAGATCCAGAGTTATTCCTGCAAATGCTGAAGGCTCCCTCAACCCACCCACTGGGGAGATTTAAAATCTACTTGGAGAAAAAAAAAAGGACTAATTTAGAAGTTGTTATAATGTTGAATTGTTCTAAAATCTTCTAAAAACTATCCTTCCCCTTGGCTTCTATAACAACTGCAATTCCCTGATTTTCCTCTTAGTTCTTTAATCTCTCCTTCTCAGTCTTCTTTGTGGACTTTTGCCCAACCTCTCCTCAAACAGTTCTCTCTTTGGCCCTCTTTTCGCTGTAAGCCCCCTCCATAGGAGAGGGTTCATTATTTTCATGGCTGATGTTCCCAGATTTCTATTCTGAGACCAGGCAACTCCTGAGCTCCAGATTAAAATTTCCAGTGGGTCTAAATGTACATGTATGTCAGACCAAGACAAATATCTCAAACTCAGTAAATCTAAAATTGAACTTGTTAACTTACTTCCAGAGCCAGCTCTTTCTTTTCTATTGCCACTTGGTAACGCGTCACCTTCTACCATTTACTCCAAAGAAAAATCAAGAAACCGCTCCTCCCACATCTACTACCAGCACTCATGATGTCTCATACCTGTGGTCTCCATTTCATTCCCATGCCATGGCCTTCAGGCAAATCCTCCTCCTCCTCATGCAAATTTCACCACATCCCTCCCACACTATTGCCAACAGCCTCTCTGCACCATTCTCATACATCTCCAGTCAATCCCTTACTTTACCACTGTGTATCTCCCTTTTCAAAAAATTCTTTACAGTGTATGTAGAAAATGTAAAATTCTTAGCAAAGTGCTCAGGACCTTGACAATCCAGCCCTGTTCTCCCTTGCCAGACTAATTTTCTACCACATTTCTGAGCACCCTTCACTCGTGCCATTGCTTGTGCATGTAGGAGTTAACTAAGGTTCTGTCTTTAACAATTCTCACCCCCACCTTCACATTTGTATTTTTATTTAGCTGTGCTTTATTCATGCCATTTTCCGAGCCCAAAATGAATTCCCCTTTCCCCATCTCCTTAATATTGTACTCACCACTCAAGGTTCAGCTCAAACACTAGACCCTCTGAGATCACTCTCTGCACCCCTAAAACAGTATTTATGGGACTCTGCTCAACATTACCGTTAATTGTTTATGCACTTAACTGCCCTTCTTGGGGGTAAACTGTTTCAGAGCAAGGACTCTATTATTGTAATCACCATATGCCTCTATTATTTATCTCTGTGCATTCACATTAAGTAGGCAGGCCTTCATAAATATTTGGTGAAAAAATTTCATCAATGTTCTTTGCTTTTATGTTATGATATCTGTTTCCAAATATAAGATATGCTTGTTTTCTTAAAAAAACTAGTGATAACTAGATTATATATAGTCTCAACTTCTCTCAAGCAGACTCCACCAAGCTTATGGGTATTTGTAAAATAAAGCTTAAGAAAACTGATAAACAACTATCCAAAAAAAAATTATTTGTTTGTGTGAACAACACTGCATCCATTTCTTATCATTCCAAATGTAACAAGCATCGTTATTTCTTCTTTGTAGGTCATTTTAAGGTCAAACATTCTCAGCAAAACCAATTCCTACACCATGCCTTTGATTATACATAGAATATAATATAAACATAATTAACTACTTTAAAAAGAAAGCATATGGCCAAGTTTCTTGAAGAGTTGATTGTAATACTTGTGGAGTCATTCAGATAGAAAGCACAATTCACAATTGAAAAGATATGGAAACAACCTAAGTGCTCATCAATACATGAGTGAATTAATAAAATGTGGCATATGTATACCATGGAGTTCTACTCAGCCACAAAACACAATGGTGATATAGCACCTCTTATATTATCCTGGATAGAGCTGGAACTCATTCTACTAAGTGAAATATCATAAGAATAGAAAAACAAGCACTGCATGTACTCACCATCAAATTGGTTTTAACCAATCAACACTTAAATGCACATATAGTAATAACATTCATCAGGTGTCAGGCAGATGGGCGGGGATGAGGGGATGAGTACATACACGCCTAATGGGTGTGGTGTGCACTGTCTGGGAGATGGACAGGCTTGAAGCTCTGACTCGGGTAGGGCAACAGCAATATACACAACCTAAACATTTGTACCCCCATAATATGCTGAAATTAAAAAAAGACAGACTAGCAAAAACTGAAAACTTTCAAAGTTATACAATGGGTACATTCAAATAGGCTCATATTCAAACACAGATAACACAAAGAAATAAAAAGACTTTCTTCTTTGCTGAATATTCTCCTTTTGCCCTTTCAGAATCATTCTCTATCCTTCTCTTCTCTGAGGCGCTCTGCTCTGAGAGGCTGACCTGCACGGCCTACATCAACTGGGCTCCTTTGCCTTTGGGCTTCTCGTTGGGTTTAGCCAATGGGAGGCAAGAGATTAGTTAGAGGCTGGAGGAGAACAAAGTTGGTACATTTATTTCCTTGGATTCCTCCCTGCCAGGCCACAAGTAGGGACTACCTTCTTGCTTAAGTTGGGCAGACCCTTTCTCATATCTTCAGCTCTTGCTGGTTTCCAGTAAACACAATTTTTTCCTCTTTCCTCTACAGACTTGGGATAGTGATAGCTTCCACTGTTGCTAGCCCAGAAGAGCCTCACTATCCCTTTTTGGTTTTCCTTATCTGTGCCACACCATAGTAAGCAGTCATTCAATAAACCTGGTGACAATACTTGAAAAGGAAATTGGCAACATAGTTTATGATAAAGAAAAATTTCAGCAATTAAAACTAATACCCTTATACACCCAAGAGAGAAGATACTATATTACCAATTAAAAGAAATGAAGAAGTACATAACAAATAAAAATATAAACTTGAGAGAAAAGAAAAATGTATGCAAAATCTTTTAAAATAATGTTACAATAAATTCCTGAACATAAATTGCATGGTTATTCTTAGTTTTTGATGTGATTTGTTTTAACTACTTTTAAAAAGCTAGGTAGCTTCAATGAACAGAAGTTAAATGAAAGTAGATTGGAATTAATATTGAGAAGGAACTTTTCTTTAATTTTCATCCTAAACTATACTATCTACATCTTTACAAAGCTCTGCTACTATTCTACTGTTGTAACCCAAGACACTATTTCAAACTTTTATTTTTACTGTCTTTCATGTTCCATGCCTTTCATGTTCCAGAAAAGATCTGCGTCTGTTGCCTCCAAGTATGTATTATGTTCTGTTCCTAAAACACACACAGCAATAAGCAGCCACTAAGACGGTTCCCAATAATCCCTGGCCCCTGGTATTTATGCCCTTGTGTTATCTTTCCCCTTGACTATGAACTAGACCAAGTGACTTGCTTCTTACAAACAGAGCATAGCTGAAGTAATGATTCTGGAGTTACAAAAGGACAATAGCTTCCTTCTTGTGCAGTCTGTCTCAGTCTCTCTCACTCACTTGTTCTGAAGGAAACCAGCTGCCATGTTGTAAGCTGCCCTATGGAGGCTCATGTGACAAGGAACTGAGGGAGGTCTCCAGCCAACAAACAGTGAGGAATTAAAGCCCTGAGTCCAACATCCCATAAGGAATTAAATTCTGCCAACAACCACATGAGTAAGCTTAGAAGTGGGTCCTTCCTCAGTTAAGCCTTCAGATGAGCCTTCAGCCATAGCCAATACCTGACTGTAACCTCAGGAGAGATCTTGAGCTAGAGGTATCAAGGTAAGTTGTACCTTGATTCCTAATCCACCAAAACTGTGAATTAAATGTTTGTTATATTAAACTGCTACCTATAAGGGTAATTTGTTAGGCAGCAAGAGATAATGAACACATATACTGATCTAGACATGTCATACATTTTTTAGAAATTGATATTCCTATTAAAATACAATATCCAGAAACTAACAGAAAAGCATCAAGGGAAGAATATACATTTTTAAAACGTCAGAACATGTGGTCTTTTAAAAAAAATGTTAGGAAGGGGAAGGGAATGCAAAGAAATCTATTAATAGCTAAAATTAGGAATTGTCCAATGAATAGAAACTCAAAAGAAAACAACAAAGAAATGAGAGGCTAAAACTAATTAATAAAGAAAAACCAGGATAAGATTTTAAAAGGTTTAAATGAGAAATTAAAAAATAAAAAAGCATTTGAATAGAAAGAAAAATTTGTCTTAGAAAAAATATAATTTCTAAAAGGTTTTTAAATATGTTTTCTCTAGTTCTACATTTCCCATTATACAGCAAATGGGAATGGAGTTAACCAATACTAGAATTTTAAGAACAGAAAACTGTGTTGGACTAAGGAAGGGAAAGAACTAATGAAAGATAACATAAAAAGTTAGATAGGTTTCAATCTGTAGATTCTGATGATTTGTTTTTAGAATACTGAAAAAAATTGCATTAGTTCTTGATGATCACTTGTTATAACTGTTTAAAACAAGAAACTTGCAATGTATAGAAATTATAAATATATTACAATTATGACTTTGATTATGACTATTAAAAGGAGATAATCCCAGAAGTTACTGATTTGAAAGCTTAACTTCAATGATGGAGGAGGGTGTCACCAAAAAACTAGTTAAATAAAATATATGTCTCAGAACTATTAGATGGGCATTCAAGTGACTGGAAGGTCAATATTCTGAGCTCATCAATAAATCAGTATCAGCCTATAAGAACATAATGTTTCAAGGTGAACAGGATTCAGTTGGGGGTATAATGAGATTGAAATACCCAATTGGCAGAATATACTCTTTATAATTAGACAGTGGTATCAAAGTAGGACCACTATGGGAAAAATATTTATTCAGAGAGTCACTGTTATATATTAGAACTGGTAGAGAAATGCAAAAATAAATTCAATAGAGTACCCTTATATGAGGTTAGGTTAGCAAATCATACAGTCAAAATCAACCTAATATCCCTTAGAAAGGTTCATGGAAACAAAGATTGTAACATCTCTCAGTGAGTCCAACTCAGCCAGTGCTTCCTCCAGTACGAGAACAGATCTTTATTTTTCTGCTGTTAACCAAGGAAAGAAGTTGAACCATGTTGTACAAAATCATATATCTTTCAACACCAAAATCACACCCAGCATGACAAGAGGCTCACAACATGGCAAACAAGATGACTGAATAACAGCAGATTCACATGTTACATCTCAGGCTGGCTCCAGGAATAACATAGGGAATCTCTCATATCATGAAAAATATTCATATTCTCTGTCTTTCTCGTTCTTTCTCTCTCTCTCTCTGCTCCCCCTCCCCCACTCTCTCTCCCCATTCCCTTAATATAACATACAGATGATAACAAGCTACTGCAATTGGACTTGGTAGAAACGATCTAGTTATAAGGTCAGTTACCAGCAATATAGTGCCAATGTTTTTAAAAGAAAAGGTCTGTAAGAATTTGGTCCATTGGCTTGAGCTCATCTTCCCAACGTAATAGTTCATAATCACACCCTTACCATCTGTTTCTCTTCCACACTGGAATTATTCTAAATACTCACTTACCATGTAGGACAGACAAATCAAGGGGGATGGAAACAGCACTATACTCAAAGTCAAGAGAAGAGGGCTCTAGATCAACTCTACCCTACACTATTTGTGTGAACATGAACATGTTCCATCACTTTTCTAAGCCTCAGCTTTCTCTTTCTAGAAATATAAGCATATTATTCTAAACAGTAATCTCCTAAGGTAATTTTCAGCTCTGGATTTTGTCCCTATTTCACAATGTATCATGTTCTGAAATTTTTTTTGCTGGTAGCATAATGAATCTCTTGGGAAATATTAATATTACAGCCTAATGCTTAAGAGCTTGAGCTCTGAAATCTGGCAGACCTGGTTCAAACTCAGACCTGTTATGTTCCAACTGTGACAATGGGTAAGTTGCTAACCTCTCTGAGCTTCTGTGTTCTCTTCTAACATGGAGACAATAATATCTCTTTTGCAATAGGATTACTATGATAATGAATCAGGCAATATATATAAATCACCTAGTACAGTATGTAGCACATTGTAAGTGCTAAATAAACACCATTTTTGTTGATTATGATGACGATGATGTTACTAATATAAAAATGTATTAATTATCTGGTTAGGGTGAAGCTCCAGGCCTTATCTACAGAAGAAAAGAATAGGAAGAAGATGATTACTAGGATATCAAAGAAATATTCTCGCCTCATTTCCTCCTTGTGCCAGTCCACAAAATTCTCTAAATCAAATCCTGTCCAAGGTATAGCATTTACTCTGGACTTCACAGCCTAGGATAAGCTTCTAAAGTATAGATAGTGGTGCTTCTGTGGAAATAGAAAACCTTTTCAAAACTGAGATCATTTGCTTTTATGAGAAAAAGTCAAGGAAGGGTTGATATGAGATTTCATTCTGCTACAAAAATCACACCTCCCCTTCTTATCAAATTAAAAATAAATTTAAGAGGTAGATTTAAATGTAAAGGGAGGAAAAAAGGAAGAAAATATCTAGAATTAAAATTCTGCTGATAGAAAGGTTAAGGACCAGAACTTATATGCCATGTGAGAGTTAATTAAAAACAAATTTTTGATTGTTTCTCAGCCTTTTGGCTAAGATCAAGTATAAAAACAAATTATTTAAAAAGGTATTATAAGAAAAAAACATAATTAGCAGGTTTCTTTTGGTTAGCTTCTGTCATTCAAAGAGCAATTTAATCCCAAAACACAGAACTTCAAATTTAGAAAATACAACACTGACATTGGAATGAGTGCTGTTGTTATTGCTTTTAAAGCCTATTCTTCTAATGGATATTAACACAAGAAAACCTTGCTCTTATATAATATATATTATACAGTGGACCCTTGAACAATACAGGTTTGAACTGCATAGGTTCACTTACATGTGGATTTTTTTCAATAAAAGTTACACCCAGTGTGCCTGCCTCTCCAGCCTCCCCTTCCACCTCTTCAATCTCTTACACTTTTGCCACCCCTGAAACAGTAAAACCAATCCCTCATCTTCCTCCTCTTCAGCCTACTCATTATGAAGACAGTGAGGATGAAGACTTTCAGGATGATCCAGTTTCATTCAATGAATAGTAAATATATTTTCTCTTCCTGATGATTTTCTTAATAATATTTTCTTTTCTCTTGCCTACTTTATTGTAATAACACAGCAAATAATACATATATCATAAATCATGTGTTTATCAACTATTTATATTATAGGTAAGTCTTCTGGTCAATAGTAGGCTATTAGTACCCTAACCAGAGAGTTAAGTTTTTGGAGAGTCAAAAATTATACATAGATTTTCTAGTGCATGTAGGGTCGAAACCCCCTAAGTCATTGTTCAAGGATAAACTATATATCCATTTTGTTCAAGAAAATATATTAATTTGGCTGATAAACTGCTTTAGCTGATGATTTTTCCATTCATTTCAACTTCTGGAACACTGTGAGTTTCTGCTGGCCCACCTTACCTATTTGCTCTAAGTGGCATGTATTTCAGTACTTTTTTAATCCACATAATGTACTACCCTAAATCTCAACTGAATTTTTTTTTTTTTTTTTTTGAGACAGAGTCTTGCTTTGTTGCCCAGGCTAGAGTGAGTGCCATGGCGTCAGCCTAGCTTACAGCAACCTCTAACTCCTGGGCTCAAGCAATCCTGCTGCCTCAGCCTCCTGAGTAGCTGGAACTACAGGCAAGCACCATCATGCCCGGCTAATTCTGTCTATATATATCAGTTGGCCAATTAATTTCTTTCTATTTATAGTAGAGACGAGGTCTCACTCTTGCTCTGGTTGGTTTCAAACTCCTGACTTCGAGCAATCCGCCCGCCTTGGCCTCCCAGAGTGCTAGGATTACAGGCGTGAGCCACTGCACCCGGCCTTCAACTGAATTTGTCTTCAATTTTTTGTCCTCAAACACCACGTTCTTGATTTTTTGTTAGGTTTCACTTCACCACAGCTATTTGAAAATAAATATAATTTCAAAAGAAAGTAAAGATGAAATCAAATAAGCATCTGAAAGCACTTATTTCAATTTGTCATAGCTTTTTTGAAGGTAAGAGAGGGCTCAGTTAAAAAGTAATTGCTAGACAGCCTTGGTTTCCTAGACTCGCCACAAGGCCACCAAAAGGTTTTCTTTGCCAGTATTGGTTACCTAGAACTAAGCATAAACAGCAAAGAGATGTAATAATACAAACAACCAAACAACAATTAAACTTTGAATAATTAAAAGAAAAACAGAACAAAAAAATTAACAAAAATCTTCCATGATTAATTACTTCAATTTGTCAGTTTGTTGACAAGGAAGTCTGAGTGTGTATTGTTCCTGTGAATACAGTTCTGAATCTAGAATTTGAAGACCTGATTCTATTTCTGATACTGCCTTCATTACGGTAGAATATTCAGTTAAGTGGTTAAGTGGTTATTTTTTTTTAAATGAAAGTATAATTTTATTTGATAAATCCAATTTACCAAATGAATCCTTTCAAACCCCTGGTCATAAAATTAAGAACTGGGAAAAAGAAGAGGCAAAATATTATCTATGCTTTTAAAGACAAAGATCAGAATGAACAAATGTTTCATCCAACATTTCTCGTTTCTGATTTCTTTGACTGTTCTCCTGGATACCAGCTGTCTTTGGATACCAGCTGCCTTTGGACACGGATCTGCCTGATGGAGTCACAAGGCATACTCCTTGATAACCACAGAATACCCAAAATAACCATCACCAAGAGAGAAATATCTAGAAGAAAATAAGCCACGGCCAATTACAGCATCTTGGATTTAAATGACCACATGGTCATATTATATAAGGAACTGTCAGTCCAACAAAGAACACAATCTCTACAAGTCTTATTTCCTACATATTTACTTGTAAATCTACGGGGGGGAAACTAAAGGCCCCTAAAAACTAAAGCGTTGAGGCATAGCAATTAGACTTGGTATAAATGAATTAAAAAGTTTATTAGCCAAAGAAAAAAACCCAATTCTTCAAAACCAGTTCTTGTTAAGTCCCCTGTGAAACAGTAAGCTTACAGAAAATTTCTTTCTCATGAAAAGAAACTCACTATACTTTTGGTCCAAGATATGTTGAGTTTTTTCCTTCTTCAGATAACTGAATCTACGAACAAGTATACTTGCCCCAAATACACACATAAATACAAAAGCAATCAACAAAAGATGCATAACCAATACTGGAATGGGGCCAACTTTGAGCCCAGGTCAATCTTCTATGCAGAATCATCACATCTCTCCAGTGCCCACCAAGGTCATGCAGCCTGCATTTCTTGTTCCACATCTGGCATTTTTCCTCTGCTGGAGAGTAGACACTGCTGTCCTGGTGGCCACTGTTTTGCTGGGAGAGTGCTCTGAGGGCTGAAGAACTCACATTAGTGCACTAAGGGTTGGACCAGGTGTGCTGAAGACTGGAGGGCGCCATGGTACTGAAGTAGACAGCTGGAAAGTTGCCCGAGTGGTTACTTTTTAACTTGAATCTTTATGTAAGTTTTTTATCCCTCAGTTTCCTTTGCAACCTCACCCAGGTGTTGCAAATATCAGACAGAGTAAAAAGATACGAAATATCTTTCCTATAATAATTTTACAGGAAAGACTTTTAACACAGCCAAGAATGGAGAAGAATAGTGTAGATATTAAACTTCAGGTTAAAACCCACATTCTATAGAACAGTGGTCCTCAAGAGCATACATCAGAATCACTGGGAGGGCAAGTTTTTTTTCCTGTCTACAAGAGACTCTATTTTTCACTTGGAGGTCTTCTTAAACACAGAAGTCCTCCCTTCCAGGCCAGTAGACCTTGCCTTTTCAACAAGTTCCCTGGTGATGCTGATGCTGGTGTGGCTGGTCAGAGGACCACATTTTGAAAACACTTTTTAGAACTCTGGATGGTATACCACATCCACTATCCAATTGTCCTAATACCCAGAAGGTCTGGGTTGGAGTAGAGAACCAGCAATCAAATTCTTGTTCATTCACACAATACCCAGTTTCTTCTTCTAGCTTTCTTCAAGTTCACTAGAAAACATCACTTTTTTTAATAACCTAGAGATCTTTTCATTATAAGTGAAAGATGGATCCTTTCATTATCCATCAGTCCTACAAACTCTAAGGAGTTGTTTTTTGTTTTTTTTTTTTAATAAAGCTGTTTGGCTTTTGGTAAACAGTCTCTCTCTCATGCATCCCTGCCAATTCAAAAAGCTTACAAAAATCTATATATGGTGCCTATCTTTCCTTTTCTGAATTTAGTAATGCCAAGTGCTATAGTACTTAAATACCAAGACATTTTATAAACACAGGTAGTTTTCACATTATTTTGCTTAAGCATATACTATAGCAAAGAAATTTGTTTTCCTTCAATCACATAATTTTTCTGACATAAAAGACATTCAAATAAGAAAACCAGAGAAATACAGAAACATACAAAGCAGTCAATCAAGACCAACTATAATCCCCCTGCCCAAAAATAGCTACTGTAAAATTTGGGGTATATTTTCTGCCAGTCTTTTTGAATGCATATAAAGATATTACTAAGTACCATTTTACATTCTTTTTCTCTCTACCTAACAAATTGTTAAGGATATCAAACATTCTTTTTAAATTACTTAACAGTCTCATAATATTTTATTTTATGGGTGAGCCATAATTCAACAGTACATATCATCTAGAGCAACATCACAAAACCTACAGAAGAGTAGAGCTTTAGCCTGGGTCCACACAGAAAATTATTTCACTCATGCGTTACTTCTGAAGAGGTCTTAGCAACACCTTTTTGAAACAATGAAGCTGCCTGGCTCACTATAATCATGGTTATAATCATGGTTTATCCCTCTACTGACATAAACCAATGCTTATTCAGAGTTATTTCATTCTAGACAATTTCTCTCTTCCCTTCAACGGAAGACAAAGATAGAAACAAGGCTTTGCTGATAAGATGGATGGAAGGATGGATGGATGGATAGAATTTTACAAAGATAAATATAGTATAGATATAGATATATACCAATAGCATATATATTTTATAATATTATATATCCATCTATAATCCCTAGTATAATTTCCCTTTGACTTCTTCCATTGAAATAAAGACTCCAAGAAAGTAAGAGGTATATCTTATTCATCTTTACCCCTCTTCCCTTTCCCCCACACCCATACATGCACACACATATATATACCTAGCACAGTGCCTGCTATATGGTAGACCCTCAATAAATGTTTACTAAATAAAAATGATAATTGAATTAATAGAAAACATCATCTTTAAAAAGAATAGCTACCATTTATTAAATACCTACTATGATGGTAAATTTTATATGTAAACTTAGGCTATGGTGATCGGTTGTTTGGTCAAACACTAGTATAGATGTTGCTATAAAGGCCTTTTGTAGACTTGATCAACATCACAAGCAGACAGATGACTTTAAGTAAAAGATATTACTCTCTATAGTGTGGGTAGGTCTTATCCAAGAGCAAAAATTGAGTTTTCCCAGGAATTCTTACTCAAGACTATAACAAAGAAATCCTACTTGAGTTTCTAGCCTGCCCTACAGATTTCAGACTTGCCGCTCCCAAAATACAGGCCAATTCATTAAAATAAATTTCATTATATATATATACACACACACACACACACACATATATATATATATACACACACACACATACATATTGTGATATATATTTCTCTGGAGAACCCTACTGGCACAGCCACTATTCCATACCTACCCTTGGGAAATGAATTTCATATCACTGTCTCTAGTCTTCACAACAATCTAACAAGGTAGGTATTCCTAACTACCTTTTTATAGATATGTAAGTGAGGCTTAAGAGGTTAATTAACTTGTCCAAGGTCCCACAAGTGAGTTCACAGGTAGTGGGGCTGGGTCCAAACTTGTTTGTCTGCTTCCAGAATCTATGTCCTTTCTCTCATGCTTTCTCTTCTTTTGGAGTAACTGAGATGGGATGGAAGGGCTCTCAATTCTCTACTTTGCAGGCTCTAGTATTCAGTGTTAGTCTAGCCAGATAAACATCTTAATGGGTGTGTATATGGAGGTGAGGGGAAGAAGGAGAGTCCACAGCTAACAAAGCAGATGCAGCCCAAAGTTAACCATAACGTTGTAAAAAAGTCTTTTTTGTCTGATGGTTCAATCTAAAAATGTTGGAAGGAAAATTAAATATATAGAAAAATAAATTTAAAAACAAGACTATTTTTGAAAAAAGAACTATCTCCTTCCAAAATTCATTTTTAGGACATGCTAAATCCATATTCAGAAGGCTCACAAAACATGCAAAAAAGAAATCACTGAGATACTCAGTATCATAGAACTGTTTGAGTGTGAACTATGTTCTAAAATCGAGTCAATGGAGAAGAATATTGGTCTTGTTTTTGACAATAACGATGAAAACGGAAAAGCAAAATAGGTATCATAAATAAGCACAGCTCACATCTATATTAGAACAGTACCTTTCAAGTTCTCTTGTCAACCATTTCTCTACAGTCTGTGAATGTGAAGGAAAATGTTATCTTTATAACATCCCTGTAGAGCTGCCTATCCATTTCTTCTCCTGCACCTGTATTTCTTACTCTGAATTCGCTAAGAATAATATCAAAGAATGACCTGAGATTATTTTCAAATGTGAAATAAGAGGAATGGGTTGTAGAGGGCTAAAGTTGAGAATGGAAAAACTAGCTAGGAGGCTATGTAATAACAGCAATGACAATAGTGGCTGAGACCAAGGTGGTAACTAGGGAGGTAATAAGAAGTGATTTAATTCTGGATATATTTTGGAAGGTAGACCTACAAGATTTCCCAATGAATTTTATAACCCAAAGCTTTTATTTTGCCTGATAAACTGGGTAACTCCAAAGTTTTTGGCTGGAACAACTAGAATGCTAGAATTTCCACTTAAGATGAATAATAATTAGGAAAGTTCGGGTTTTGGTGGGGAGACCAGAACTTCAGTTTTGAGCATGTTAAGTATGAGATATAAAGTATATGATGGAATAGATGCATTCATATGAGATGTCTGAGTTAAGGTTGTAAACTTTGGATTTATACAGATAACATTTAAAGCCATGAACCTGATGAGATCACTAGGGAATGACAGTAAACAGAAGAAAGAGAGTTGAGGAATTAGCCCTGGCACACTCAAACACACAAAAAACTGGGGAATGAATAAAAACTAGCAAAGAAATAGTGTCCAGTAAGCTAAAAGAAATTGGCATCTTAGAAGCCAAAGGAAGATAAGAAAGTGATCATTTGTCAATTGCTACAGAGAGCTTAAGTAAGATGAGGACAAAGAACCGATCATCAGTTATAGTAATGTGGAAGTCACTGGTGATACCAATGATACTGTCTATACCTTTACATGTTGTAGAAAAATTACTTGAGAAAATACTCCAGCGAAATTAATCCAAACAAAAAACTCAAGAACTAAGTATTAAAGCAGGCATGAAATGGTGGTGAGCAATGAACTAAGTAAAACTCAAAGTTAAATATATACAATTATTGTAGTGTGGCTGTAAAGCTTTATATAATTGTTAAGAAAATATTTTTAAAAGAGACAAAACACTCAGGTAAAATATACCTATGTAGATAATGATGTGGAAATAAAATTTCAGATTATTTCTGTAAAACATTTGAAGTACTGAAGGAAGAAGAAGAAAGGATAAATGAAAACATGCTAAATATTTTTTGTTCTGTCAGAGGTTACAGATATTTTCATTTTTTTAATAATAATAAAGTATATAGGTATTCATTAAAAGGCCACCACTAGTAAAAAAGAAAAAGAATATATAGTTTTCAAGCATTTTTTTTAAAAAAAAATCAACAAAGTAAAAGAAAGAAAAGGAGGTTAAAGTAAAATATACCAAAAAGCACTAGAAAATGCAAAATAAAATGGCGGAAATAAAACCAACCATATGAGTAATCAAAACAAATCTTTGTTGGCTAAATTTTTTAAAAGACCATCTGACTGAGCAAAAAACTGTTAAAAGACAACTCTAAAGCAAAATGTAGGCAACAATGTATCTGGTATGTAAACAGAATTAGCTATGGCAATATTCATGTCAGAGTAAATTTAAAGCAAAAAAAATTAAATGGAGAAAATATGGATATTTTATATTGATAATAGGTATAAAACAAGAAGAAATAATAAACACAAACTTCTATATGCATCAATTATATGAAGTAAAAACTAAGAAATATGAGAAAAACTCTATGAACCCAAAATACCAGTGGGAGATCCTTATCTCAGAATTTGTTATCTCATCAGACAAAGAAAAAAGATAAGAAGATCAGAATAATCTAACTAAAAAACAGGTTTGCACCTTTGAACTCTTTATAAAATGCATCTACATTTAAATATTCATTTAAGTATCCATGGAACATTTATAAAAATTGATCACTTAATAAGCTACATAGAAAATCTTTATAAATTCATAAATTAAAAATGGTTCAGTTATTTTCTCCAACCCAAAGGCAGTACAAATAAAAATAACTTAATAAATAAAAAATTAACCAATTACAGATTCTGACAACTATTAAATAGGGTATGAGCTGATGAGAAAATTAAACCTAAAGTCACAAATCATTTGAAATTAATAACAAAAACACTATAGACCCAAACTTGAGGAATGTGACCCAACCTGTACTCAATGAGAAACTAGTTCCTCCAACTGAAATGAGTTTCCTTTCCTTCTTTGTATTTTAAAATCCAATTCATTGTCAAAACCATTCTCTACCTTCTACTTGGCATTAATCATTCCTACCTCTGTACTTTCCCAGCACCTTTTAAAAATCATTTCATTTCACATTTATTGTGCCTGACTTTACAGACACTTGAGTCCATGTTTTATCTCAAGCCAGTGAACTTTTCAGCTACCAGAGTGTAGAGGCTCTGCCTTAACACCTTTGTACCAACTTAGGACACAGCACTGTTAAAGTCACTGTTCTTCAATAGTAAGAGCATAGGGTTGGAAATTCAGATCTAGGTTAGAATTTTAGACCTGCCAATTTCTAGCTGTGCAATGTGGGCAAGTTGCTGAACTCTCCTTATCCCTTTCTCATAAGTGGGGCTAGTATCATCTATTTAGTAGGTTTACACAATAAAACACCAAGCACAAAATCTGGGACGTAGTGTTAGGTATGGACTATGAGGAAGGGGAAACAGGTATGGAAGCAGCAAGGTGAAAGAGATTTGGTAGAGATACTGTTGCCGGCCAATTAGAGGAGGGTAAGAAAACCACAAACAGAAGAGATGGCCAACTGCAAAAATACTTTGGGGCATGCACACAGACAAGCTGTGACCTTAGGTGAACTACCCTCATTAACATAGTAAAAATAACACCCACCAGTGCCATGACAGTTTATAAAAGTTGTGGCAACCCCTGGAAGTTATCCTATAAGGACAAGTTAAGGTAAGGTCTCCAGTTCCAGGAAATCTCCCTCTTCTGCAAATCAAAATGAATATTCTGTCCACCATTTAGCATATCATAAGATGTGGACATAAAAGTAAAAATGTGTTAAAAACCTGGGGTCTTCTCCACTCACGGAGATAGACTCATTCTCATTCCAGAACATACTGTGCTTTAATAAATCTTGCTGTTTGACTTGCTTATTCATTCTGATGATTTGGTATCAGTAACCATTCTTCAGTATTGGGAATCAAGGAACACGATAGGAACTCAAATCTAACAATAGCCAGTGCTAGATAAAGTGAAGCTGTTATGAACATTGAGAGATTACCAGTTAGATGATTAAGGACAAAAACTTAAAAGATAATGTGAGTAGTGGAAAACCAAGGATTTTGGAGTCAAACAGATCTAATATCCTAGTTCTGCGTGCTACTTAGCAATACATATAATCTTGAGTAAGTTACTTAATGTCTCTGAGTCTCCTTCTCCACCTCTGTAATTTTGTAAAGTTGTTGTAAAGATTAGAAAATGAGAAAATAAAATACTTAGTAGGGAGCCTGGTACACAGTAAGTGCTTATAAATGGTAGTAGTTACTATAGTCACTCCCACATTGCCTCAGTTATAGGTCTTCAATAATGTCTGCTGAATTGAATTAGAACTTTATTGTTACCATCTTACTTGGCTCACTTGGTCCCCCTACAAGGGTTATTGGTGAGGCCAGCCCTCAAGAAGCCCCAATATGTGACTATGGTTCAGCAAGGGTCACAGTAATTGAGGCCTCACAATTAAAAAGCAATCTCATATGAGGTTGTCTTGTTGGATAATTTGTTAGGAATCCTTTTCATGAAGTTAGATCGTTCAAATTTGACACCAGAGCAATCTCTGATAAAGCCCTAAGCAGTTCTTACTTCTCATTAATATAAATTAAATTCCTCAGGAGATGTTGTGAGTCTCCCCACCTGACAAACAGCACTGACATTTATTGGATTTCCCTCTGACCTTTCTGGATTTAACAAATACCTCCAAATAGCTATGAATAAGCTATTATTTTGGTTTTTACTTAACAACTATCCTTAAGAGTAAAGCCATTTTGTCTACTTCATTCTTCAGAATGACCCTTCATTTAATATGTCACCCTGCACTTCATGCTTAAGAATATATGAGGTTCTGCATGCCAAAAGAGGAGCAAATGTGAAGTGAATGACAATTCTGGCACATTCGTCTTTACTGGAGGTCTTTTTTTCTCCATTAAACAAAGATGGGTGATTTTTTTCTTCCATAAAAGTCAAAGCTGAAAATCTTTCCTTTAATTTCTCCAATACTAGAAAGATATTAAAGGTACATGCCATATATTAAATATCACTGTTACTCCATTTTGTTGGTACTAATGGATTTTATTAAAATACACAGTTATAAAATGTGAAAGGGAAGAAAGGTTCTTGTTAAGTGAGTGCATGGATGTGGGACGCTGAGAATATTTTTATTAAAATATGCAAACATGAATGTTCACCAGGGATAGGATAGTGTAGACTGGAGCTTTTAGTGCTGCCATTTCCCTGCAACCAGCTATCAGTCTATCTAATTATCACAGTGCCATTCTGGCCAATGAATTTTCATGAAATACAGAATTTTAAGAGTCAAACATATCTTTAAGATTGCCTAGTCCAATGCACATATTACAAATCAAGAAAATGAAATATGGAGAGGAAAAGTCATTTGCTCATTAGGTGTCAGAACCAGTGCTAGCATTCAGCTCTCTTGGTCTCTTTGCCCTATTCCACATTCCTTCACATTAGAATTAACAACCAGCTAATAAGAACCACCTCCACTACACAGGTGTAGTAAGGGCTCATGGCAGAAGACTAAGAAAAGCAAAGGAAGACCGCCTGGTCAGAGACAGAAAGAGCACTGTCATCACCCAGTTATGGATCTTTACAAAGTCAGTAATAACAGAAATGTGAGCCATTCACTGTTACTAGACTAGTACTCATTATAGCTATAACAAGTATTAGCAGTTAAAGGAAGGGTACATCCAAAGATTAACATACAAAAAATAAAGCACTATTTCTACTCAGTCACAGAACCATCTTACTATCTAAAATTTTCAAATGACCTTCTTATAAGGCTATACAAGATCATAATGAAGTGATTCCCATTAATGTCAACTTGAGTTATGATTCTGTCAAAATTTCCATCATAACTCCAGGCAAAGCTATCAGAAGTACAAGCCTCCCAGCCAATAAACATCTTTTCTTTTTGACCATAATATTTTAAAGAATGATTTTTACCATTTTGAAACACTCTAATAGTAGAAAATAAAATGTGAAGCATCACTGCTCACAATGGCTTCTGTATTTACTTTTTAAAAGTGGTAGGAAGATCCTGGTTACCAACTTGAACATGTCATCAGTCTTTAAGACAAAATAGTTTTATCCTAAAAATTGGTTTGCTATGAGTAAATGGAAACATACTTCCTTTTAAAAAACAAATTAATATAGTTTTTGGAGGAATTATTTGCCCAAGTCCTTAACTTATAATACTTAAACATGATCACTTAGAGAAAAAAGAAAAATAAAAATTGAAAAATAAGGTTTTTAAAAAATTAAGCTTTTCAAAAAAGATGAACAGCTCAATTGATTTATAAAATAAATTTTAATCCTCTAAAATACCACTTCTTTTCTCAACCTCTCAAATTTCAGTCCATAAAAGAAGATATACTGGAAGGCATTTGAAATTAGAGATTTTTCCCCCCACACTATTGTTTAAACTCTAAGTAAATAACTCAAAGTAAAATTATAAGGAAGAAATTGAGAAACAATACTAAAAACTGCTTTTACCCTCAAAAGCAACTTAACAAATAGCACTAACTATAATGTTCAAGGTCTTCTCCTTAATGCTTCATGAAAGAAGTACATGAAGTTGCTTTCGTTCTAGTTCTGACTAGCTAAAAAAATAAACATAATATCCAACTAATGTCTAAGGAGAAAGGGGAATCATAGAAACTTAAAAGAGGAAGCAGCATTTGAAAGGGATCTTTTGCTGGGCATCTACCCAAAAGATCCAATGACACTCTACAAAAAAAGACACCTGCACTCGAATGTTTATAGCAGCACAATTCATAATTGCAAGGCTGTGGAAACAGCCCAAGTGCCCATCAATCCAAGAATGGATTAATAAAATGTGGTATATGTATACCATGGAGTACTATTCAGCTCTAAAAAACAACGGTGATATAGCACATCTTATATTTCCTGGTTAGAGCTGAACCCATACTACTAAGTGAAGTTTCCCAAGAATGGAAAAACAAGCACCACATATACTCACCAGCAAACTGGTATTAACTGAGCAGCACCTAAGTGGACACATAGGTACTACAGTAATAGGGTATTGGGCACGTGGGAAGGGGGAGGGGGCGGGTATATACATACATAATGAGTGAGATGTGCACCATCTGGGGGATGGTCATGCTGGAGACTCAGACTTGTGGGGGGAGGGGGGGAATGGGCATTTATTGAAACCTTAAAATGTGTACCCCCATAATATGCCGAAATAAAAAAAATAAAAAATAAAAAAAAAGAAAAAAAGAAAGGGATCTTTAGGGAAGAGTAAGATTTTAAAAGATAAGAAAGGACAGCAAATAATAGAGTGGAGTAGTTTCTTGGTCCCAAGGTACCAAGTAAACAACTTTGGAAGGGGGTTCCTGCTAACAATATTAGGCTACTTTAGAATGCATTTTTAATTTATAAAATATGTTCATCATCATCATCTTCTACACTAACAGATACTGCAGGTTTGGGGCAGCACTCTTGATGTCCCTATTGAAAAAACATACCCAAAGGATACAAAACAAAGTATTCCTTTAATCAATTTTTCAAAATTGCTATGAGGGTCACAATCTAAGAAACAGAAGTGTATTAATCTCATTTTATCTATCAGGAAACAGGTTTAGAGGGATTAGTGATGACCCAAATTAAAACAGTGGCTAAAAAGTGGCACTACAAGAACTCAGCCAGGTCTTTCAAGGGCAAGTCAAGAGCTTTTCCCACCAGGTCAGCAATGTGAAGATGAAATTCAGAGTCAGACTGTACCACAGTTAAGTCCAAAGTTACATCTAACCCTTGTTCTTAAGCAATAATGTGACTGTAACATAGAATAAAAACTATGAAAAATTTCTTTTGTTCTCCAAGGCACACTTTAATAAAAGCTGTAGCAGAAAAAAAGTAGAAAAGATGTAACCTAGCAAAAAGAATCAAAACAGATAAATCAATAAGTTCTTACAAAGTGAAATAAAATATCACAAGAATCTAGAGTGTTAAAATCACTAGACTTGAAAATTGATCATGATGCCTGATTATGGGAAAATGCTAAAGGCAGGTTTCTTATTGAGTACATTTTTTGATGCAAAAACAAAAACAAAAGAGTATACTAACCAAATGGGCAAAACAACCATGTATTGAGGCTGTTGATGTTGTTGCTAAATAAGATTCCTGAAGAATGAATAATACTGAACTGAAGAAGAAGAATAAGCTGAGGATCTGGAGATTACAGAGTTTCTGTTTCAGCTCTACCACTAACTGGCTTTATGATCTTGGACAAGGCACCACATCTTTCTACGCCTCTGAAAAATGAAGCAACTCAACTAGACAATACGTATGGGTCCTTCTTTTCTAAAATTATCTGAGTTTATTAATTCCCAAGCTTTTGGCTCTATGAGAGACAATTCAAAAGACTACATGAGCCATTTTCCATATTAAAACACACACTTGAAACCCTAAAATGCACACGGAATAGATAAGTCAAGCCCTATGAAACCAATATAATAACCAACAGTTACACAGCCCTATGGTGTTTTGCAGTGCACTTTTTACATGTTTCCTCTACTCCTTGGAACCAGGCTCATATTACATATAAGTGGTTGCAACAGAAACAGAAACCAGTAGTCTAATTCTAGTCTAAATAAAAATCTAAAGTACAAGAATGCAATGCTAGAGATATTAAAATATCAAAAGAGTTTCAGTATAGTATTTGTAGAGGTCCTAGAAGCACACATGCACCTTGACTTACAATGGGGTTACATGCTCACATCATAAATTGAAAATATTGTTGACAATGCATTTAATACACCTAACTTACTGGACATCATAGCTTAGCCGTAGCTTACCTTAAACATCCTCAGAACACTTACACTAGTCTATAGTTGTGCAAAATCATCTAACACAAAGTCTATTTTATAACAAAGTGTTGAATATCTCATGTAAGAGACAAGCTAGCCCTGGAAAAGACCAAAATTTAAAATCTAAGGTATGGTTTCTACTGAATGTGTATTGCTTTCATACCATCACAAAGTTCAAAAATTGTAAGTCAAACTATCATAAGTCAAAAACCATCTGTAAACAATAATTACCTAAGGCCCATCATAATTTTACTCTTGCAAGATTTATAAAAGCAAATTATACAATGCAGCTAAGATGGCGTCCAAGTACAGCATAATTTTTTGTTTCAAACTACAATGGAGGTTGAAGATGATCTAGAAACTCCTGAGGTCAAGCCTTTACTTTGAGACCACTGACCAATCTATCAGGGCATGGCAGGTAAGAGACAATCTTAGTCTATTTGATTTAGAGAGCTCTGATATAAAAACAATTTCATTCACTTTCACCTTCATATTTTGACATCTGGAGACTGGTTTGTGAAATAAGGAAAATGACAGATGAGACTGAATAGGAAATGCTATTTGGTTCATGTCCCAGGGATATTATTTAACAAAAATGCTGAGTGAGCTATTTCAGAAGCTCAGCTGGAGGGAAGGCATTCACTATATGCTATTTATGATGCTTTTAGAAACATCTGAGGAGGTATAAATTTTGGAAACTTATACACATTCCTCTAGGCATTTCCCTATATTGGTTTCCTACCTTCTATACAGAGAAAATGTTTGTCCATTACAAATACAAGGAGAGATGTTATCATTTCCAACAGAAAGTATGTGCATTTTGATGATGAGAGAAAAACAAGTTCAATATATTTTGAGGAAGTGAAGACATTTTGCTTTTAAGAATTACTACAGATGGCTTTCATTGGTCTATTACATGATATTACATTTAAGCCTACATTACTCCCACCTATCTGAGTACATGTCTCACCTTTACTCCCAGAAGTGCTAGAAGGGGATAAGGGTAAAGAAAAAGAGAAGTATAGAATATGCAATGATTGTACAATATAGTATCCTAGTCACAATCATATATATATATATATGATATGTATATCATTCTACCTGAAAACCATTAAGAAAAATTAACATGGGATCTTTGTCAAAATACCAAACACATAGATTTAAAAATATATATTTTTGTATGGCCAAAAGAATAATGATTTCTATTCTTTATTATCAATGAATTCCAGGAATCTGACAATTAATTGTTATCTCCTTCACCCTAAGAGATGATAACATGTAGTAAAATTTTTAATTTATCTTCTCTCTGGTCTCTTAAAAAGTGCTAAAAATCTGAGAGACACACAACAAGAAGTAATATTAGTCTCAGAGCAGATCATTGATAACTCTAAGCCAAACTATGCATATGTTTTATTTACATTTCAAAATATCAAACTCAAATTCTGGAGCAAAAAGCTTTCTATACATTGTATTGTTTGGATTGAAGACCCATTAATGTGTATTTAAAATATCTATACCAAAGTAAATTAGGCTTAGAAATAGACTTGCAAATTCTAAAACATATTCCCTTTGCATGATAATAGTCCAGGCATGTTACACTCTATTCCAACGCTCTGATGCTATTCTAGAAGTGATCTATAACCTACTTTGCCTTTGCTTACATATTTGCATTTATATTTTCCTTCATGGCTTTTTAAAAGAGTTTTTTGTGCGGAAAAAAAAATAGCAACTGGGGATTAGGAGAGTGGGCCTTAACTGTTCATGCAACTGACAGCATTTTCATACCTCAGGTCAAGTATTTCTAATACCTTAGGTCAGGTATGGTGAACAGGAGATCACCAAAATCACCAGGAAGCCTACTTTACTCTCACCCATATGAGTTCATGTCCCACCTTTACCCAAGATGTGCTAGAAGGGGATAAAGGTAAGGAAAAAGAGAAGTACAGAATTTGCCTTTTGAAAAAGCTCCACAGGTAATGAGAACCCTGACCTCCATCATGGGAAGAGAATATCTTTTGGGGAGAATATTAATATGTGCTCAGGGAACAGAGGGTTGTTCAATAAGCTTGGGAAAGGTCCAATAAGCTTGGGAAATGCCATAAATTTCCCACCACTGTACATTATTAGGAACTCACACTGTACATTATTAGCACAGTAAACTTTCTAAGAAGTTTACAAGAAACCTGTTTTATTTTATTTAATGGTGTTAAAATCTTATCCATCTAATAAGCTCTCCCTCAACATTATTTTGAGAGTATAATTAAGAAATCTGAAATATTTATGAAAATGACACAATTCCATTGCATGGGGGCTCTGTGCCAGATTAAAATGTACTAGCCCCTTAGTACAGTGACCATCCAGCAAAAGTTAAATTCTATTCAAGTATAAGGTTGTTTACTTGGTAATGGTTTCACAGTGATTATTAAATACATTAGTCTACTCAAAAGCCACTATCAGCACTGCTAAGACTATCAATACCACTGGATTCCTTAGAGCACAAAGGATACAAAATTTAAAGGACTACTTAATCCTTACTATCTCTGGAGGAGTGAGGCCACTTGTTATTCTTTAAACATCTTTCCTTTCCCATCTCCACACCTTTGTTCTTACTTCTTGCTCTACCTGGAACTTGCTTCCCACTAACAGGACTCCAAATATCAAAGTCTTCTAAATGCAAGCTACACCACAAAGCCTTTCCAGATTGTCCACAACTGGCTGGTTTCTCCCTCCTTTAAAACCCCCAATCACTTTATGTATCTATTTAAGCAATAATCGTATTCTTTTTTTTCTTTTTTTTTTTTTTTTTTTGAGACAGAGTCTCACTTTGTTGCCCAGGCTAGAGTCAGTGCCGTGGTATCAGCCTAGCTCACAGCAACCTCAAACTCTTGGACTCAAGCAATCCTTCTGCCTCAGCCTCCCAAGTAGCTGGGACTACAGGCCTCCCAAGTTGGCCAATTAATTTCTTTCTATTTATAGTAGAGACAGGGTCTTGCTCTTGCTCAGGCTGGTTTTGAACTCCTGACCTCGAGCAATCCACCCACCTCAGCCTCCCAGAGTGCTAGGATTACAGGTGTGAGCCACCGCGCCCAGCCCATATTCTTCTTACATAACCACAGGTCTTCTAATTCCAACCCTCAATGAGATGGTAAATTCTTTAAGGACAAGAACTATGTCTTTCCCCTCTTTAGATGAAGAAATTTAGCCTTAGAAAAGTATAGTAACTTGCCTAGGATCATATAACCAGTAAGTGGCATGCTGGGATTCACATCAGATCTGCCTAACCCTAAAACCCATGCCCCAACCCAAGCTCTTTCCCCTAACGTCTGTCCCCCTCACCCCACATCCTGTGCCACATCCTGTGCCACATCCTATGGCAACAACAAGAATATAAGTAATCTATTGGAAGTAGGCAGCCTAAAAGTTCTATTTTTCTGTCCTAATTCACTGCCTGGCTTCCAGCTCAGTATTCTAATTCTACCTTCAACTTGTAGACCTTCATTTTTCAAAATACATTCTGGGAAACAATAGTAATGAAGGATGTAGTTTAAAAAAAAAGAATTTATAGGAAAATGCAGGCTAAATAAAGTTAAACAGATATTGGTTGCTTACTGCAGGACTTCTCAGATCATTTAGTATACTACTATGCAGCCTTATAATTGTTATATATATTATCTTTTTAAAAGCATAGGATATATTAATACATTTCATTAAATATCACAGAAAGCAACTATGCTTCATAAATTCATCTAATTTAATATAGCAGTGTCTCATAACAAAGAGTTTTATTTTAACAGAATCATTTTCACAATACAATAACATACACGGCAACAAACTCATTCCAAAACTAATAGCATATATTGAAATAAGAAATCTGACAACCAAATGCTATACGAATTACTGTTACTAGGATTTAAAACTAGCAACAATCTACTTTGTGCCAGCAAGTCAGTGATTAAGTGCTACCCACATAATGTCTGACACTTAATGAGGGAGTTACGTGCATGTAGAATATGTTTCAATCAATGATTAATACAGGTTCACTATATTTAGCTTCTACTTGAACATTTCACCTTCTTTTCCCATCCCTGAACCCAGCTGAGGATATGGGATAAATTTGAAGACTAAAAATCAGAAAGTTTTGATGAATGAAACAGATGAGAACAAGGCTGACTCTTACAGAAGAAAATGAGACTCCCTCCCCCTTACATTTTTTAGACTAGTTGCAGTGATTTAAAATAAACTAAAATAACATAGGTGACCTCTGATGAGAGCAACCAGGTGATCTGGGGAAAGCAGTAAGAGGGAAGCTTTTCATTTATACACTTTTATATCTGTAGTGGGTAGAACTGTGTTCCCAAAAAGAGATATGTTCAAGTCCTAACTCCCATACCTATAAATGTGACCTTATTTGGAAATTGAGTCTTTGCAGATGTACTGAAGTGAAGATGAATTAGGGTGGACCTGATTACTGATAACCCCAGAAAACTAATACAAAACCTTTTTTTTTTTTACTATTAAAGGTTCTTTATTCTTTCCTGGATCTAGAGCTGAGTTTTCTTTTTTTACAAAACCTTTTTAATTCTACACAATGTGGATTAGAGTATCTATTAAAAATTAATTAAAATAAAGTAAAAGTTCTGCCTTTTTAATATTATAGTTTAATAATATAATTTAATAACCTCCTGCTCCTTTGTCCCTTCATTCATTCAAACTTGAACTAAGTACTTACTCTGTGCCAGATGCAGTAGCCTAGGAAAGGTTATAGAGAATCCAGAAATCAGATACTTTCTGCCTTCTAGGATAATGTCTGCTCTAATAAATAACTGTAGAAGAAATGGAACGCATCAATCAGTAGTGAAAGCATTAATCATGGATCTTAGGGAGTTAAGATCAAGTTTTTAAGTGGTATTCAAACATGTATATGAGGCAGATGATCTTTCTCCTTCCTTCTCGTCAAAGCTTAATGATATGGAATACATATCTATTATTTGACTGGTTCAAGGAGCATCTTGGGAGAAAAGACACAAATTACAAGAGAGTGAGGTAAATGGTATCAAAATTCTATCAAGAATTCTGAGGAGTAATAAATATATTTTTAAAAAAACACTAGAGAGAATAGTTGAAAGCAGAAGCAGATTCTGAAATCACTACAAGTCTAGTGCTAAGAGAATGAAAACTGGAGATGAATGAGTCATGTTGGAAGATTCTACCATTTTAAGAAAGAAGGAAGAGGGGTTTTTAAATTACTCAAAAAAGTTATTACCCAAGAATAATATTATATACAAATCAGCCTCAACACACTTTCTCACACTGTCCTCTTTCATAACTCTGTTCATATGGTGAATTAAAAAAAAGGATAACTCAAGTTTCTAGAAACTGACAGTAAAATTCAGTCATTTCCCCATCATGGGGGGGGGGGGGAAACGAAAGAAAACATTTAAAAGAAATAGTGCCCTCTCTTAGAAATAGGCCCTCAATCTCCTTAGAGGTAACAATATAACAAAAGTAACAGTGTATAACATGTATCTTCACATCAGGATTATTGTCCAATCCTTGTAGTTAAAATCTTTAAACATAATAGTAAAGTACTCCTTACTGCCTAATTATATGTATGCATTCATGTTTTTTAAGATGGAAGAATTTAACCTTAGATAGTTGTATTAATATTTTTTAAATGCTGCTGAAAAGTAGGAAAAATCATAAACTGTTCTCTATATCAAGAATCACATACAACCAAGGCATTTTAAAAATTGTAAAGTATTGTAAAGCATAAAGTAAATTGTAAAGCATAAAGTAAAACAAAGATCTTCTGTCCTATGATATAACCACTGAGTTTCACTATATACCCAGCTCCTAATATCACTATATTTGAAAAGGAGTTGAATGTATATCTTCGGGAGACAATGGAGAAAAGGATAAAAATGCAAAATCTAGGTGGAAAAGAGTGAGGATAGAAGATGCTGCTAAACTCGTCCCTGCTCAAAATGCCCAAAGTCAACTTGATTAAGTAATGTTAAATTATTGACAAGTTAGAAGGTGGTTTCAGCAAAGGACAGAGACACTTCAGGAAGTTTTTATTCTGCTATACTGATTATTTGATGGAAGCTTTATATAACATGAATTTAAGTAAGGATTCCTTCCCTCTTCCCCCCCTTTTTTAAAACTGCAAAATGCTATTTTCCCAGTAATATGAAGTGGTAGAAACACATATTTGACAGTAGAATAGTTTAGATTGTTAACTATTGTTAACTATTGTTAACTATTGCTAACTTAATAGCAATGAAACCTCTCACTTCACTGCAGTAAAACATTATGACAGAGCCCCATCCAGAGGATGAGAAAATGTTATTGTGTTCTTCTCCAGAAATGTATCCACTCAATCAGCAAGTGCTCCTCTCAAAAAGCACCAAAAAACACCTTCCCAAGAAGCTTGTTTTCTGAATTTTTCACCCTATATCATTTCTGAATTATTCTATTTCTCTAATTTGATTTATTCTGGTTTTTAATCATATGCTATCCAAATTATTACTAAACATTTTCATATGTATACATTTTCCGGCTAATTTGTACGATCCCTGGGGGCAAAAATTCTCTCTTCCCTTGTCCTCTTTGTTTTCCCTCATCCACCAGTACCTTACATAGAGCTAATAAGCAAAAGGAAACATAATGAGAATCCATAATGACAAGAACTGGGAGGGGGCCTGGGGAGAGTTCTCCCTTTAATGATATGATATTCCCCTCCACTTGAGATATTTATTCCCCTTAATTATAATGTAGAAATAAAAGGCCTTAGTCTCCTAATTTACAGTCTCTAGGGAGGATTCATTCATCCTGGGATGGAATTGCTCAGCTTCAGAATTTGAGTAATCCAACTGAAAACAAATAAAAGTTGTATAATATATTTCCCCCAAATCTTTGTGACCTTGAATAAGGAGAGTGAAGAAGAGGTAGCATTCCTTTCTCAGAATTACATAGTAGGGGTCAGATACATGGGAATGTTCCTTAGTTACACCTGTGACAGTGTATCTAACCTTTCAAATTCTTTTCATATGAAAATGTTGGTTTGCTACATTCAAAGCATAAAAAGCAAATATTTCCCTAGCACAGAGAGTGTCCTCACTATCCTAGAGCAACCTAGAACTAGTTGTTCAATTGCTAACAATTCAGGTTCTGAGTTTAATAAATGTTTGGGGCTTAGTGGTGGTTCCTGGGGAGGACCAAACTACAGGAGTATTCTTCAACTAGGCATAAATAAATTAAATGCGTTGAGATTTGTTCTGTTAACACTGTGTAGGAATACTATTAAACTGAATGTGCAAAGATATTCCAGATTATGATGGAAAGGATCACTTGTACCTTTCCTAATCTAGACCTGATATTTTTAAAAAGTGGCTACACACTTAAGAGTGAGGCTTCTCCTACTTTCTTCCACTTCTCCAAATAATACATCTGTAGGTTCCTCAAGCCAATCTGAAAGGGGCCCTGTTATGGACTGAATGTTTGTGTCTCCCCAAAATTCATATGATGAAACCCTACCCCACAGTATGATGGTATTTGGAGGTGGGGTCTTTGGGAGGTAATTAGGTTTAGATGAGGTCATGAGGGTGGGGCTCTCATGATGGGCTCATGCCCTTATAAGAAGAGATGCCAAAGACCTTGCTCTCATGTAATTTCTCTCTCCACCATGTGAGGAAACAGCCAGAAGCCAGCCAACTGAAAGCGGGATAAAGGACCCTCACCAGGAACTGAATCAGCAAACACTTTGATTTTAGACTTCCCAGCCTCCAGAACTGTGAGAAATAAATATCTGTTGTTTAAATCATCCAGCATACAGCAGCCCAAGCAAACTAATATAGCTCTCAACCCTAAACTTCTGTTCCATGCCCTCTCACTAAAACTCTGGACCCAAATCCTTATTAAAGCTAAGAAAAACTTTTGTTTGTATATACCAATGCATGTGTGAGCTGAATTATCTGTTCAGCCCAACTGGGCCAATGTGTGGTGATCTATGCAGAGGAGATTACAGGTACCTGGCAACTAACCTCAAAAGACAAAATTACTTCTATGAGCCAGATATAACCGGAAAGCAACAGAGAGCTGCCAGATCTGAAGAGGATGTGTACACTGAGGCGAGAGGCACCCCATCTTAAAACAAATGCTATCCATAGCTTGCCAACTTGGAGATGGGGAAAACTCTAAGAATGGCGAAAGCAAAATTTCTCTGCTGGAAATTAAGCTACTCAAAAAAATTTTGATTGTGAGTATTTCGTGCAGACTTGAGTTTAAAGACATATTTATACCCATGACACACATGGCTAATGATAAATAGACCCTGGAGGAGTATTCAAATTAAATCTATGTCTCCGCAGTGAAACACCAGAGCAAATATTAGACTTTTAAAAAATGCAAAGCCTTGCCTTGGCTGGATTTCTGCAAACCTAGACTCTCTAGAATGTGGCAATGTCCTTTTCTCTGTGGCTAATTAGTAAAACTATCCTTTTCCTCTGTAGTTGGGGGTTCTCAGTCTATGATTGGTTGCCTAGGTGCAGAAGTCATTCCCAAAGGATATAAAAATAGCAAATGCTTTTTGTCACATAGTAGGCTTAGGCTGCTGTGTGCAAGACTCAGAAACAACATGAAGCCTTTTATCATTCCCCTCTGTGTCATTAGGGAAAATGCACCCCCTTTGCTCCCACAATATGGTGCTCCAGCCATTGTATTAACAGTTGTGCCCACACAGAGCCTCTGCATTAAAAGGACTTCTGGTAACTCAATGCAGAGTATATGGGATTGCTGAGTTTCCAGGGGCCCATTGTTTGCTAGGAAATCAATTCCTCTAAATATAAAATTCAGTGGTGCCAGCTTATAGTAATAGCATAGTGCCTACAGTAATGTACAGGAGCATTTTCAGAGAAGAAATTTGGGCTTTGGTGAGGAGCACAGCAATAAATTCTTCTAACATCTTATTTGCCAATTTTTTCCTATAAATCATCTCTGTTGATGAATCAAGACATGCTGAACATATAAAACACTAAAGTAATCAGGATCTCATTCAACATCAATACAATTTTCCTTGTTCTCCTTCAACTCTGGGGCAGCACAGTTTGCCATCATTGTATGCCATCAAGCATGGAGGGAAAGTGCACACACACAGATATCACACGAAACCAGCATGGTCTCAAAGTTCTTCCCTCAGAAGTCCCCAAACCCTTGATTTACTGCCACAGTCACTCAAGTTTGAAGTATTTGAGGTAACAATCTTCTACTTTAAATATTCAACAATTGGTGTCATCATGAAAGACAAATTATTTTGCACCATTTGTGTACAATTTGTTCACTTCCTATAAAAAGTGGATTTGATCCAAAGAGTTGTTGAAAACAAGGTGCCACTAAGGCCATCAAAATCCCCATAAAGCTTATGTTTCCACACTTTTCCTAATAGAGTAAGTGGAGCCCCTTAAAACATTTCAAGACTTATACAGTGAATGGGAGAAGGCATGAAAAGTGTATACCCTTACCTGATTCTGAAAGAAAAATATGTGGAAAGGGCTACAGTTTGTGTGCATTGCATTGACTATCAGGAGACTTAAAGATATTCCAGGACAAGTCAGAGGAAGGCAGGACATAAAATGCTGAGGCATCACACATAGCCATTCCGGTTACACAGCATGGTGGTTACAAACACACTGACTCTGGAGTCACACACAGTGCTGGATTCAAATCCCAGCTACTAACTATGTGACCTGGGCAAATTTTACTTAACCTAAATGTGTTTCCTCATCTATAAATAAGGGAGAATAATAAAATCTACCTCGTAAGATTATTATAATGATTAAATAAGAAGACCTGCAGGTACTTAGCATTGTGCCTGGTGCATAGTAAATTCTAAATAACTTGAAGCTATTTTTATTTAATTTCTAAAACTCCCTCTAAATACCCCTTGTTAGGTGGGATATCTACCCCAAAAGAGCAGCATTTTCATCTTGCTTCTTGAAAGATGTGCTAGGGTCTTAAGAGAGGGAATGAATTTACATTTAGAGACATATTTGCAGAGGGCACTACCAAGCAACATCAGGCCCTAGCCATGATGAAATCAGCTACAATACTGCTATAAACGTCCAGAAAACTAGTATTTTTAACATTTCAATATAGAAGATAGCCTTGATATTCTATATTTCCAACAACAATAAAGCTCTCAAATGTTATTCCAGCCAAGTAATTCTACAACAGACAAAATGCCACTCTTTTAAACTACAAAATGCAAAAGGGGGAAACTAGATCAATAAGTACATTCCATATCAATAATTCTGCCTTTTAAGAATCTGAAGACATGATTCTATGCTAGAGATTACAATTTAGGTATTCTAGTTTGAATATTTATAATGGCTATCATGTCTGATATATAATGCTACATAACAAACCCAAAGTGGCTTAAAACAATAGCAACATTTATTTTGTTAATGAATCCACAATCTGGACAAGAGCTCAAGGAAGATAGTTAATTTCTGCTCTACTCAGCATAAGCTGGGCAAACTCAAAGACTGGGGTCTGAGAAATCATCTGACAGTTTGCTCAATCATGTCCATCCTGTAGCTTAAACTGGAAAAACTCAAATATCTGGGGTTCCTCTGGCGTCGCCCCTAACTCTATGTAGTTTGTTCATGTGCTATCTACAACAAGGTAGATTCAGGGTACCTGGACTCAGTTCTAAAGCACATGTCACAAGAAAGAAAGAGATCCAAGAGGAAGCTTCCACCTCTCAATGGAGGATCGTGAAACCACACTGTAAGAAAGGCATATAGGATAGAATGTATAGTGGTGGAACCATTTTTGGAAAATATAATTTGCCACAGTTATCTTAGTTTTCACACTGTATATCAGAGAGGGTTCTTGATTACAAGCAACAGAAACCAACTTCAGCAGACTTAAAGGGAAAAAAGTTTGCCTGAAGGATATTGAGAACTCTAAGACTTAAAGGAAAAGCTGAAAGCCTGACCTGGAAATGAGCCAGAATCAAGAGAAGCTGAAGCTGGGAGCAAGAGGCTTAGCCACCCAACAGTCTGGTAAACACACCTTTCTCTATACCACTGCTGGGACTGGACAGTGATGTTGCTGGACTCTCAACTCTGTCACTGCTACTAAGAATAAACTTTATCTGCACCTTTCAATTATGCCTTCTAGATTCAAAGTTCTGGGTAAGTAATTCTGATTGGCTGAGTCTAAGTCACATAGCTTTGGCCTAGCTTCCAGGGACAAGAAGATCTGACCCATTCTGGAAAAGGAATTTTGTCTCCTACAAAAATGCATACAGCAAAAAAATCACTCTAAATAGGAACAGAGGTTCAGATGCTAGGTAGCTAAAAGCCCTGCAAATGTCTGATACAAACAGAAAACTAATAGCCTTCTATAATTTTGATATGAAAGAATGCATCATTTTCTGGCAGCAAAGGATAAGACTAGAGCCTGGTTAATAACTAGGTTTTAACCTGGAATAAAGGCCAAATCCTCAATCCATTATGCTAAGTTCATTTCCTCACAGTGATGTGTATTAAATGAACTAAGATCTGCTAAAGCAAGGTCTAATTCTAACACTATGGACATCCCACAAATAGAAATGTGCTTATTCTCTTCACAGAGAATGGGCTTATACACACCCAGAGCAAGGATAGGTAACATTCCAAAGTCTACCTACAGGTCAGCTGTTTTGAATTGAGAACAAAATTTTCCAAACAATGATTAAATTGCCAGGTTAGCACATTAAGCATCTAATTAATCCAGAAATTTATGCAGCTGATCCTAGCCAGTAATATTGTTTCAGAATATAAGGAGTGCTATATTTATATCATGGCTTTTATGGTAGAGGGATGTCCATACACTCATTAGAACCTGGAACATCCTAGAACAACCTAGAATACGTTAGCTTTGGCAACCGAAAGACTCTCCTTGCCTTGCTTTTACTGGGAGGAGGAAGGGAAGTATCCTGTAACTGTGGAAATAAGATTCTATGCCAAGGTATAGGTTCATATGGAAGGAAATTTTGCATCCTGTTTTTTTTTAAAGAATCATCTAGACATTACTTATATAATAGGATAAAAAAATCTCTCTAAGTCCTTCTCAAATTTTTGAATGCAATATTGACAGTCAAGTAACTGATTTTGCCCAAATCCAAAACAGTATAGCTAATATCTCTATATAAATTTTGAATGTGTAATACTAGTAGTATATTTAGTGTTTTTCCTATGTTACTTAACAATAAATTAAAAAGAAATTAAAATTTAATTCTGGCATGTTCCCTGTCATATAAGTGTGCTCAAAATAATGGCAAAAATGTAACCTCCATGAGGGCAGGGGATCTAACTAGTCTGTCTTGTTTACTGCTTTATTCCCAGGTCCTACTACGGGGCATATGGCAGGTGCTCAATAAATATTGGTTGTGTTGTAGCTGTCAAAGTTTTAAAGACATGAAAGGAGGAAAGCATAAGAAAATAGCAAAAAAAAATAAAGAAAATAATAATTGATTATTTTAGAAAAGATATTTGGATCAATGATATCTAAGGATCAATCATTCATATTCATTTTTTCTGAAAAGCTGGATGCTATAAGTAACTCTCTAAACACTTCTTCAAAATTTAGATGCTGCATCTCTTTGCCCCCCAAAACTGACATAAAATGGCCGATATACACTTCCTAAATCACTAAGTGATTCAGTTGGCAAGGCAAGTTGGCTGTTAGCTTCAGTGCACACTAAAAGTCTGTATCACCTTCAACACTGCAGGAGTGTCTCGCTTTGGGCAAAGACTTATTTCTCAGGAAAATATTGTTCTGAGTAAGATGAGAAAAGATCTGTGTTGCATATAACATAGCTTTAGTGTTCAGTGATTGCTGGGAAAAGCAAATAATGGGAAAAATGATGCCTTCATTAAAACACAAAAGTGGACATTTTCTGCCTAATAAAAACGTTCCAATTATGCCATCTGAATATACAACATGAACCACAGTAAAAAGGGACACTTTAATAAGAAAAAACTTTTAAATGACATCTAAATGTAAAATACTTTTCAATATTATACAAAATAAGAAAGAAAGGGAAGGAGGGGAGAGAGCGAAAGAGGGAGAGAAACAAACACATAATAGCTACAGAGTCTGGTGAAATGAAGCCAATCACTAAAGCTTAGGACTGGAAATGACCATGAGATACATCTAACCATCCCACATCATTTTAAAAGTGATTCAGGGAAGATTTAAGATTCCACAGCCTAATCAGACAAAAAAAGTAGAATTATTAGTATATTCAGTCTTGTTTATATGGCTGAGCATCTTAATTTAACAAACATGTATTTTTAAATGATTACTTTTCTGTCCTTAACCTCTTCATGCTTTAGTCTTAAAACCATTTCCTTTTATTTTGCTCTTAGCAGAGACGGAGAACAGCTAATCTCCAAAGTCTAGAATAGAACACTTCATGTGCATGAAGATCTTTTTGATAATATATCACCTTTCTACTCTTGCTCCTCTAAAATAGACCATATCTGTCCCTTTAACCTCTTTTTGTTTTGGTTTTTAGATACCACTCTTACACACTTCTTGATTCTTCCAAACTATCTTCTCCTCCCACTCAAGTTCAAATCCTATTCCAAAAAGGATTTGAACAGTACCAATTATAAGACAATAGTTTAGAGAAGTACAACAGCAGACTTTGAAACTGAAGCCTCGACATTTATATATATTTTAAAGCTTGGGCAAAAAGGGAATAAAAATTTCTAAAGCATCCCAGAATAGATCCTTGAATTTCAAGCCAATTACTTTAAAGTTACCTATTTAAAATTCCACCTTTGGATTCAATCAAAGGGTCATGCTATTTAATTTCTGAGAAATTACAGAGTGTGCTCAATAGACAAGTAGGCAGGTCCCACTTGTCTACCCAGATTTAAAAATAACTACTCTTTCCCACAGCCACTTTCCCTATTTTATTATTATTATTTTGCGATTTGCTGAGAGCTAAAACCATGCTACAACATTTGTTTAAATGAAATGTTACAGAAGACAAATTTAAATAATTTTCCATTAATTATTCTGTTTTCATAAATTGTGTGTAAAGACCTGTTCTTATGTGGGAGGACCTCAATAGATCTAATTATCACCCTCAGAACAACTAATTACAATTTTAAGGACATAGATTCCCTGGCTTTAAAGCCACCGCTACCTGCCAAAACATATGAATGACTGAGAACTGTCACAGTTCGTGAATTACCACGGAAACACGACAATGTTGCTATGAGTGTCCATCACAGTTCCCAACACTCCCTCTGTATTATGGGGCTTAAGTTACCATGTTGTCATCAACTAATGATTCACTAGTGATTACTATGCCCTACACCAGAACAAGTGGCTCTTAATTGTTACAGTGGCTTGATTTTTTTAAAATATATAATAAATTTAAAGTCATGTTTGAACCATTTGGATACTTCTGGGTTCTTGATTCCAAAATAACCAACCTTGCATCATATTCTTCTATTTTGAGAGCACTTTCAGAGGACAATTGCTTCTTAGCCTTAGAACAACCCTGACTTTTTTGGAGGGGCAGGTGGGACAACTTTGTTATAGTGGTGAAGAGGTAGTTATAGCAGTCTGTCCTGAGAGCCTCTACCTGGCATGTTAGCCTTCCACTTTGTGGTCTACTTTACAGGTTTCTCTCCCCACCCCCAGCACACACACCTTTCTCCCATAGTTAGGGTCTGGAAGGGAAAGTGGCAGGTGCTGGCAAGAAATACTAACCCTGTCCTCAGGACTAGTTCTGAACTGTTGCTGCCACTGAGATATCAGAAGGCACTGAGTAACAGTGACAGCTGGGCAAGAGCAGCAGTAATGGCAGCACATGATTCTGGCAACAGTGGACAAGCCAAGAATAAAGTATCCCATTGCGATGCCTGAAGTACATGTCAGGGTTTCTAAGCTCGATGTAACTATATTCTCCCTAGAGTTTTCTTAGCTAGAAAGAATATTCCCATATCCAGTCATGTTTGCAATAATATCTTTCTTTTAAGTACAGAAAATGAGCCCAATTTACATACACACAAATATTTATACACATACATACACTCAAAAAGACAGAAACTAAAAAAGAAAAGATTGATATTGTATTTCATTGAATCTAAGACTTTTTTTCACATTTAACATCTCTGAAATCAATATATGTCATACAATTGATGGTTCCTAGATTCAAAGAAAAACAATAGATCTGACAACATGAAAACAAAACTTGAAACTTCTACATGGCAGAAAACACCATATACAAAACTGAAAAAATATTTACAACATGCCTAACATAAGACTTATATACTTAGGCTGGGCATGGTGGCTCACACCTATAATCCTAGCACTTTGGGAGGCCAACGCAGGAGAATCACTTGAGGCCATGAGTTCAAGACCAGCCTGGGCAACATAGCGAGATCCCATCCCTACAAAAAATTTAAAAAATCAGCAGGCATGGTGGCACACACCATTAGTCCCAGCTACTTGTCAGGCTGAGGTAAGAGGATCACCTGAACCCAGGAGTTCGAGGTTGCAGTCAGCTATGACAATGCCACTGTACTCTAGCCTGGGTAACAGAACAAGACACTATCTCAAAAAAAAAAAAAAAAAAAAAGGATTTATGTCCTCAATAACTAGGAGCTCTTAGAAATCAAATCAAAGCTGAGCAAACAAAAGGAAAACAGGCAAAGGATGTGAACAGGAAATTTACAAAGGAAGAGGCAGAATATTTTATATCTAAATAGTTATGTTGTTGTTATTTTTATTATTAACTTATAGCTCTACCTCTACCATTGTGCTCCTAAGTCCAGTTATTAATTTAGGCTGGAGAAAAAAGGAAAAGAAAAGAATCTTCTCTGTTCCAGGAACTGCACTTCTAGATTTCATAAATATGAGTTTGTTAAAGCCTCACAACAACCCTGTGAGCATGATATCATTGTGCAGATAAGGAAAGCAAGGATTAGAGAAGCTGAATAATTTAAGCAAATTCTGAGAGCAGGTATGGTACTCCAAGTTCTTACATACCTTCTGATCAAAGCCCACTTCTAGAAACTCTATTCCAATAAAAGATGCTTCCCGGAGAAAAAGAGAAGTTTTAAACCCAAAGCAGTCACTATTACTCTTAATGCCAGGGGCATCTTGTTTAGTGAATTAGTTTGTATCCAGCTGCATAGGAGATTTCTTAAAGTTCTGTTTACAATTTTCTCCTATGGAAAAGAAGTTAACTGTCATATGAAACATGTTTTGATTCAAAGATTAAGTATTTTTTATTTAAAATACAGATAACTTTGTTCTACAAGTGAAACACTGGCTGAAAAAAAAAACCCTTAATTCCTAAGTATAACTGAACTCTGTCCACTTTAAAAATAAGTAAATTCCTTAGACTGCATTTTAGGTGGAAATAAACCAGTGAAAAATAAACCCCACATTTTTATTGAAATAAATCCAAAGAAGATGGGCCAGTGAAAAGTAGACCCTGCTCCAGTGGCTAGGAGAAAACAAGTGTTAAATAAATGGTCTGACACACATCAGGGCTGCTGTAGTTAATGTTATGGCCATGTTGTGCAGCTGAGGCCCTGAAATCTGACCCTAATCCTCCAGTTCCCCCAGCACTGACGTCTTGGCAGGGTGCCTTAAAGACAAGCCACAATCTAGGAAGTCACCAACGCTGCACCTGCTGCCAGTCACCAACATCTCAAGGTGAAAAGTGTCAGAACTCTCCTTCCATAAGACCAGGGTTGAGAGAAGAGAGGGGTCCGGTACTAGGTGTCACTTCTATATTTGTACACAAAAAACAGGTCTCTCATTTTTTGAAATTATCAGGTATTAGGAATGCTCAGTTTGACGCATGTGGCTGGGTTACAGAGGATTAAAACAGAATACTTCCAATTCCTCAGTCTTGGAAGCCATTCTACAGTATCAGCCCAAGGCTTATACAGTACCTCCCAACTTCCATCAAAGGCTGATATTTCTTCACAGCCTTTACGCAGACCAGCCTGCTCTTTTAAAAAACAATTTTATTTTTTCTCGAGAACCAAAATGTAAACCAGTATGAAGTCAAGGAGTTTTGGTTATTTAGCCAGAATTCTGATAGTTTTTGAGAATATGTTAAATACGTTAAAGTGTCATAAACAGTCTGTCCTGGAACTCAGCCTCCAAAAAAGTTCCAAATTAAAAGGACTAAACCAAAATGACTCTTTCAGCACAGCTGTTTAACCTTTAGAATGACAGCATGCTACCAAGTGCACTGTGTCAGCTGCATTTCACCAGCCGTTAATCAAAACATTATCGCTATTTGCTAACCACAATAGCACAGGAGAAAATAAATCCTATTTTCAAGTACTTTATCAACAAAGACTTGAAGTTTACAGCTGTCTGTTTGCAATACTGACTAAAAAATATTTTATTCAGGACAAAATGTTCTTCTAGTTTTAAACATACAAGTAAAAAGGGGGGTATGGAAGAAAACCAGAAAATGGGAAGGAAGTGTCCAGGAAAGTTACCTATAATTAATAAAATTTTAGTAACATTATAACAGTATAGGGAAGGGGGGTAAAGAAACCAGATGAACACTTAGATGTAAGTCCTTAAAATCTGAAATAAAAGGATAGTAATACAAACAAGCCTGTTTTGCTCTAATGCAAAAAAATAGAACTATTTAGGCCTAATTTGGGAATATGATTTTAAGATTTCTGCTAAATTAAGGCTACCGGCACTTTTAAGAGTTCATTAAAAACTCAAAAACACACCAGCAAACTGGTATTAACTGAGTAGCACCTAAGTGGACACTTAGGTACTACAGTAATAGGGTATTGGGCAGGTGGGAGGGGGGAGGGGGGCACGTATATACATACATAATGAGTGAGATGTGCACCATCTGGGGGATGGTCATGATGGAGACTCAGACTTGGGGGGAGGGGGGAAAGGGTATTTATTGAAACCTTAAAATCTGTACCCCCATAATATGCCGAAAAAAAAAAAAAGGAAAAAAAAATATTCAAAAACAGGGCCAGGCACAGTGGCTCACACCTATAGTCCTAGTACTTTGAGCGGCTGAGGCAGGAGGATTGCCAGAACCCAGGAGTTTGAAGTTGAAGTAAGCTATGATGAAGACACTGCATTCTAGCAGCGTGGACAATAGAATGAGACCCTGTCTCAAAAAAGAAAAGAAAAATTCAAAAACAATCATGTAATTTCCAGTAACTACATATTACTGATTATATTTCCCCTCCCTTCTTTTAAAAGTTATAAAATAAACTGACTCTAAGAATATAAAAACGCAATGAAAGAAAGCTTTCATTTGAGTCAAAAATTAGTCTGAGAGATTGTGATTTAGAGAAACAGAGGTAATCAGATGTCATAGTAATTGCTCAAAATACTTCATGGATAAAGACAAAATACCTAAAATATAAGAGAGAATGAACTATTTGTTTTAGGAGAGATGGTTTACCATTATTACACCTTAGTACAGTACAATGAAAATCACATTAAAAGATCTATTAAAGTAGTTCTTAGCTGAAAATCTCAAAATTCAAAGACATTTTATACTTATGTGACGATACATCAACACTTCAGTATTATTATTCTTTTCATGAGCACATGTTCATCTAAAATAGAAAGAATTAAGTACTAAGTATTGAATATCTTTATGGAAATGTGAATAAATCAAAAAGTACTCATGGCACATGGATCTTTCCAAAAAAGTAGAATGAAATTGCAAAGGTTTGTCAAGTTTTCATGGATTAAAGCTTCACTACCTTCACCCTAGGGTAAAATTTAGCAAACAGCTCCAACAGTCTTTATAATTAATAAAACTAATAAAGTGAAACCACTCTATTAATGTTAAAAGCCCAAAGTGTATCTGCCTGACCACTCCGCATAGTACTAAATATGAAGCAGATATTTTGTAAGTAGGAAGCTTTACTCTACTGAAATTCAGAAGTGCTTTAGCCAAGTACCTTTCCAAACACTGAGAGGAGAAAAACACCCTATGTCTAACAGGGGAAGAAAAAAGCCACAGCAGCTGTAATGGTTCAGGATAGACTAAGAGATACCTTCGTGAGAGAGATCCAATTGCCGACTTAGCATTGGGTCTTTGACAGAAATACCAAAATACACACTAAGGAAAAAATATCATTGTCTTCCATGACAAGTCCTAATGCTAAGAGATACATATATATTATTACTTGTTTCTCTAATAACCCACTATGAATCTACCACCCACTACTTAATAAGTATTGATTTGATAAGTCTGTATCACTCACTGAAATAAAGAATTTCCTACTTATATCTGAAATCTGCTGAAAGACTGATTTGTCTTATAACTAAATTTTTTTAAAAAAAGAATAATTTTGAAACTAATCCAAAATGACTAATTATTACAATAGTGAAAGATGTTTATTTTAAAGTGGTTTCATATTAGGCAATCCTATGGCATTGACCTTAAGGTCACCAATAAAATATAATTTCTATGACCTTCCATCTACTCTAAAATTACTTTTTCAAAATTTTTTAATGTTTCTTGGATTTGATGAACAAGTTCATATTTGCCCTATTTGCATATTTCATGATTTCAAAAACATCTCTTCTGAGACTAACTTGATCCTTCTGGAAAGTCAGTCTTCCTTGTTAGTCATTATACTAAAACACTCTAGAGCAGGGGTCCTCAAACTTTTTAAACAGGGGGCCAGTTCACTGTCCCTCAGACTGTTGGAGGGCCAGACTAGTTTTAAAAAATAGTTTAAAAAAAACTATGAAAAATTCCGATGCACACTGCACATATCTTATTTTGAAGTAAAACAACAAATGGGCAAAAAACCCACATGTGGCCCGCGGGCCGTAGTTTGAGGACGCCTGCTCTAGAGCCTCGATTATTTACTTTTCCAGAACACCTTAGCTCTCTGCTTTCTGATATTTGGCATCAGAACTGGACACATTAGAAACAAATTATGGCTATGACAAAGATAAAAGAATTTTTAAAACATATTTTGTTTTTCAAAAACCCTTCCTCATTTGGCTAGGTTTTAGTAACCTGTACAAACTGCCGCAGTGGGTTATCTTCGTCTGCAGACAACACTTGGTAGACTAAAGTTTTGGACTTTTATCTGAAGCTTGGACACCTGGTATATTAAAGCCCATCTTTCTATAACGTAATTGGGTTTTTTAGTATATGCATTTCTTTATACTTGCAACTTTGAATTCATTGCCAATTTTTCTACCCACTCATAAGACATAAACTTAGAAAATCTTGGCTAATACTTTGTCCAGAAATTTCTACAACCTTCTACCCTTATTTTCCTGCTGAGAATAAAGAACTCTGTTTAAAACTCTGGTGAGGACTGAGCCTTAGGCCCTACCTAAAGAAAAAACTGTTGGGAAAATAGCACCACAACCATTTATACTTGGCAAATGGTAGATGCTCAAAAAAAATTTGCTGAAAGAATTGATAAAGATTTGAAAACAGGCTGGTTGCAGTGGCTCACGCCTATAATCCTAGCACTCTGGGAGGCTGAGGCGGGAGGATCGTTTGAGCTCAGGAGTTAGAGACCAGCCTGAGCAAGAATAAGACCCCATCTCTACTAAAAAAAATAGAAAGAAATTAGCTGGACAGCTAAAAATATATAGAAAAAATTAGCCGGGCATGGTGGCACATTCCTGTAGTCCCAGCTATTTGGGAGGCTGAGGCAGGAGGATCACTTGAGCCCAGGAGTTTGAGATTGCTGTGAGCTAGGCTGATGCCATGGCACTCTAGCCTGGGCAACAGAGTGAGACTCTGTCTCAAAAAAAAAAAAGATTTGAAACTAGCTATGACTAAATGGAGATAAATGGACTCTGGAATTCTAATTTTCATTCATATGTCCTTTCACATTGTCTTTCTGGGTAGAAACATGTCAAGAAAGACGAGGAAGAATGAGGTTCTAATATCTCCTTGGGACATGACTTTTTAAGAAGAGTCAGCAGGATCCCTACAGTTCAATATAGATGGTAACACATCTAGTAAAATGTTTTGAGTAATGGAAGTGGAGATTCTGAGGTGCTCTGTCCGGAGACTTTTAGGCACTCCAGAAATCAGCTTCTTTACCTACACAAGATTCCTTCATCTACCTATATCCACCTTGCTGGTTTTTACATTCCACATATTCAATTAGACTAATAACTTATTCTCAAAATGAAGGTTCTTACCTGAAGGAGCTTGCACGTGACTATGAATACCTAGAACTACACGCTTGACACCTGGAGAGAAGAGTGTTCAAGAACAGTGGGACATGAAGGTTTTAGGCAGAAGGAACAGCTTACTTGAAGAATTGGGCTTATTTGTGTGACCAAGGCTGACTATTGATTATAAATTATTAACAATCCAACTACAGAAACATACTTGATAGCTGTCCAATCTATATGTGCCCCCTCACAGCCTAATAACTTTAGAGTAATACTTTGTACAACTACGGGACACATTTCACAATAGCACATGGCTAATGTCAAGCCTAGTACCTGGGGTTGGAGCTTTAATGAGAAATGTTAACCTGTTTCACCACTGGGTTATGACAGCAAAGCCTTCTCCACCTAGCAATAATGATGCATGTAAAATTTCTGTAGTAAACAATAATTTAAGAACAAAAGCACTTAGTGGAGGACAAGGAATAACAAGTGCTAAGCAGCAAATAGTGAACTTAGCTGGCTGGTAGACAGCATTGAATATCTCAGGGGCCAAGAAGGCAAAAGAGAAGGCTAGAAAGCTCAGGTAGGACCAGATAACGGAGGGCCTCTTATTTGCTATGAAATGTTTTGAATGTGGTCTCCAAATCTGTATTTTTAAAATTCTACAGATTTCAGCTTAAAATCACTAGTTTAATTTGTGGTATCTTATTTGAAGTAAAAAAATATTCTAATTTATACTTGTCATAAATTGACAAACACACCCAATATGTGAAAATGTGTCAGTAGAAAGTCTGGAAAAATGAAAGCCACACAGACATTGTGTCCGAGATAAGCTAATAAATGAATACACTGAGTAACTGTCAAAATTAACAGAGGATTCTCCTGCTGTGTAGCAATTTGTCCAATTTGTGTTTTTTAAAAAATAGTGGTCTGTTTGTTTCTCCTAAGCAGACATATAATTTATAATAAATTAGAAGGAAAATTAAAGCAAGAGGTATTCTTTACACTTGTGTTTTTAAAAACCTATTACTTTATTCTACTGCCACTTCACTTAAGCTTTTTGTTGTTGTTGTTATTTTCCTAAATATGACCATTTTGTCCACAGTTTTCCCTGAAAATTAAAACTCATTAGGGATTTGGCAGTATTAGAGTTTCAGAATTGTGTGTGTGGGCCTGAGTGTGTGAGTATGTGTAGGATCAGGGATGGAGACTGAAACTTTCTGCATATCTTCTGTATAAGACTGCCCCTTCATCAGGATCCAAGCCAAACAGGTTGTTCAATATTTTAAATATTACTTTTGAATGCTGACTCTCTGCTATAAGCAATTCCTTTATCTCACTTTAGCTCAAAACCCACCTGTCCTATTTCACATCCCTTCAGCATCTCACTTGATTTTCCTAATAGTCACTTGTGCTAGATTGGTAGTTGGTTTCTTCCAAAAAACATAACTGCATTTTGCTAGCACTTCAACGCCTGAATCAAATGGAATTAATGTACATGTTCCAGGGGTTTCCAGTCAGCTCTACAAAGGAAGCCACTTTCAACTGCAGAGTGAGGAAGCTTTTATCAAATCAGTAACTCAATCCTCCTATTAGGACAGCCCTGTTCTTCTTACATGTTGTGGGATAGAACTTATTTTCTTTGATGAAATACTAGAAGTAATTTTAGGAGCATGTGAAATATTAATAGTAGCTACTCTTCCTCATCATCTTCATTAGTATCATCATCACACATCACACATCAGTGTGGCAGGTAGAATAATGCCCCCGATATGGCTCCTTCCTAATCTCTAACACCTAAGAATATGCTACTCTACATGGCAAACAGAACTTTACAGATGTGGTAAAGGATCTTGAGCTGGAAATGTTCTCCTGGATTATCCAGGTAGTCCCAATGTATCTAGGCAGGCACAAGTGTCCTTGTAAGAACAGAGGCAGGAGTGTCAGTCAGAAGAAATATGACAATGTAAACAGAAGCTGGAGTGATGTAACTGCTAGAAGGGGGCTGTGAGGCCAAGTTTCTAGAATCTGGAGAAAGGCAAGGAGCAAATTCTCCCCTAGATCCTCCAAAGGGAACACAGCCCTGCTTACACCTTGATTAGCCCCATAAGACCCATTTTCAGAAGTCTGACCTCCAGAATTGTAACAATAAACTTGTGTTGTTTTAAACCACTAGATTTTTTTCCAGCATATTATGGGGGTACAAATGTTAAGGTTACGTATATTGCCCTTGTCCCTCCTCCCACCTTGAGTCAGAGCTTCCAGCATGTCCATCCCCCAGTTGGTGCACATCGCACTCATTATGTATGTATATACCCATCCCCTCCCCCACCTGCCGACACCTGATAAATGTTATTCCTATATGTTCACTTAGGTGTTGATCAGTTAATACCAATTTGCTGGTGAGTACATGTGGTGCTTATTTTTCCATTCTTTAAACTACTAGATTTTTAAAGTAATTTGTTAGAGCAGTGTAGGAAACCAATAAATCATCTATACAACACCACTATGAGGTAGTTGTTATTGTTCCCACTTTACAGATTAAGAAACTAATGCTCAAAGGCATCTCAAACACAAGTGATAGAACCAGGAATAGAACACAGAACTGTTCAGCATTAAAATCCAAGTTCTAAATAATAATTACACTATAATGCTTTTCAGAGCAATTGGCATGAAAATAAGAATGATTTAGCATTTCTTTATATGAGCTGCCAAGTACTTGATAAGCCAGCTTTTCCCTATTGTCACCCATCCTACCTGAATCTTGGTTTCTTCATGCCAAAGCAATCAGTATTTTCAGATTTTGTATCCAGCCAACAGTAGGAAATTATACTATGTTCTGTCTAGCATGTAGTTGGTTCTCATTACAATCCTTACTCTATCATTACAGCTTCCACTGTAATCTTTGGGTTGATGCCACAGGAGTGCCATATGATGGAGAAGAAAGAATACTGGCATTGGAATCAGCAAATAAAGGTTCTATTCCTAGCTGTGCTACTAACAATATACTACATGACTTTCCACTTCAAACCTTTCAAACTCTTATTTGAAAAACCTCTTTCTACTTTCAACTTCTTATCTGAACAATCAAAGTCAAATGATTTCTTAAAGATGTGTTATGGACTAATCTGTTATGGACACTCTCGTGTCCCCCAAAATTCATATGTTAAAGTCCTAGTCCCTAATGTGATGGCACCTGGAGGTGGGGCCTTTCGGAGGTAGTTAAGTCATAACGTTGAGCCCTCATGAACAGGATTAGTGCCCTTATAAGAAGAGATACGAGAGAGAAGATCTCTCTCTCTCTGTCTCTCTCAGCCATGTGTGAATACAGCAAGAAGGCAGCTTCTGCATCCAAGTTGTTCCCATTCTACTTCACGACCTCATGAATTCTCTCACAAATACCTTATACTTTTATCAGGCATCTCTCAGGTATTTTTTCTCCATTCTCATATAGTATTCTTAAAAAGTTATCATCACAAAATACACATATTAACCCAGGAGTGAGGGGTGGCTAGAAAAGGATCATTGTGTATGTGATTCAGAAAGGAATACTTTTTCTTATCGTTTCTAATTTCAAGCAATATTTTGCATTTTATTTTCTTTTGTTGTATTTTTGAGTCTTAGTAGGAATGAATACAGCTAGACCAAGTGAGCAAAAGTCAAAGAAGGTGAAGTATACTATAAAATAAGGCCGAGCATGGTGGCTCATGCCTGTAATCCTAGCACTTTGGGAGGCTGAGGCAGAAGAATTGCTAGAAGCCAGAAGTTCAAGAACAGCCTGAGCAAGAGTGAGACCTGTCTCTATAAAAAAAATAGAAAAATTAGCCAGGCGTGGTGGCATGTGCCTGTAGTCCCAGCTACTCGGGAGGCTGAGACAAGTGGATCACTTGAGCCCAGGAGTTTGGGGTCGCTGTGAGCTATGATGATGCCACTGCACTTTAGCCAAGGTGACAGTGAGACTCTGTTTTAAAAATAAATAAAACAAAATAAAATAAACATAAATGACATCAAAATATAGAACAACTACTCTTGACTCCTTCACTGATATTTCTCAGATGGAGAAGTTATTCCTCTGGACAATATCTAGTTCTTATTTGTCTAACCTCATTCAGTCAAAGTAATCTAACTTGCATGTGATAAAGGAAGGCAGAGAATCACAGAACATGGAAACTGGGAAGGCCTTGGAGGTTAATTGACCCCACTGAATTAATCTGGATCCTATCATTTGCATGTGACATAAGAAAGGATCACTCAAACTGGCATAAGAAAATAACAATCAGAAAGCCTTTATTGGTCAAATACTTAAAAAGGCAGTGGTGGATCATGTACAGTTAGAGTCTGCCTTCCTCTGTATAAGCTCCCTCCCTAGTTATCTCCATGTGGAGGTTCCCGCAATTCCATTCTACTTTCCATTTCTAGTTACTTAGGAATTTTACTGGAAAGAAGCATCTTCTCCTTAATAGTTCCAGACAAAGCCCCGAAGTTGATTACTGATTCATGCAGCCTGTGCTGCCTGTCTACCCTAACTAACCATAGTCACCAGGGGAGGCAGAGGTTCATTGACCTAGGTCAATGACCTGGGTCACATGACCTGGGTCACGTGTACACCCCTGGATAAAGGGAGTAGACTAGGTTGGACTCACCTAGTCACCTATGAGAACCAAAAATGGGAAAGTGGGTACTCTTCCAAAAACATGGAGAAAAGGAAGCTGAGCAGACATCAACCACTTATACAGATGGGGAAACTGAAGTGCTCAAGGTCAGAGAATTAGGACTACATCTCAAGCTTTCAATAGTTCATTCAGAATTTAAACAGATAAATTAATGCCACTTACATAGACAAACTTGGATTTTATTTACCTGTGTTTCATTGTTTAGTAAACACTCTTTTAAGCCTTTTATTTTTCACTTAAAATATAACATAGTAAAAAGTAAAGGGAGAATTTTTTTCCCTTTTTTGAGGGTAATATATTCCCTTTCATTATAAAAACAAATATAAAAATAAGAAGGTAAGACTCTACTGTTATTCATTACACTAGAAGCTACTTTGAAAGTTATTTGTCCTAAAATGGAGGCACTACTCTACTTACTGCATACATACATAGATACATAAATACACATACACCCGATTCCAAATTCTATAAATAGTCCACATTATATAGTATGAATAATTTTCCTTTTAGAATAGCAGGCTCTGCCATTTTAAATATCAGTTGAGATACTCTAAATGTTTCACAAATAATGAGATGCATTATTTTTCTCTCTGTTAACATTTAAAAGCAAAGCTGGAATATTGAAGAGGGCTACCAAGAGTTAGGAAAGGAAGCAGCCACTGCAAAAGACTTTTTCACACACAAAATGGGGAAATCTGGAAGCAGAAAAGAGAAGGCAAGTAATATGTATATGCATATCTCTGAAAAAGAAGTTGAGGGACAAGGAAAAAAATTCACAGAAGAAAATAATTAGTTGGCGAACGTGGGCTAGAGAATTTAGGCCATAAGAAGGACTTTGTCTTACCACCATAATAGCATTTATTATTTTAGGTTATAATTATTTGTTTTTATGCCTGCTTCTCTCACAAGCCTTTAACCTCTTTAAGGGCAAGGATCATGCCTTGTGTTTCTATATTCACAAGAGTGGTATAGAATAGAAACTCAAAATGAAAGAATGAATGAATAAGCAATAGAATATAAATAAATGGAGTCCACACAAAAAAAGAACTATTATATATATGAAGTTCGGAGAAAACCATATGGTCTCAGCTGCAAGACAAAAAGACAAGAGATGACTGTTTTTTGCACTATATTTTAAGGCAGCCATCTTACACCTCTTAGTCACAAAGTCTGATCTGGATGATCCAACCAGAAACACAGCCAAAATAACTGCAGTGTATAGTGAAGCACGAATTGTTTTCTTGATTGTAAACCTACAGTTTTTATGAATAATGGCTTAAGTCCTAAAGACTTTGGAGACTAAAGATAAAATGTGTTGACTTTTATGAAAAGTACATTTAAGAGTTATGGTAATATAATTTTCAAGGCCCGCATTGTCAGAATTTTAAAGAATGTAATTAGAAAGAAGAAACCATGACCTTTTGGAAGCAAAATCTCCATATTTTGCCTGGAAACAAAAGGCATTTTTTAAAAAGATGTGTGACATCAGGAATATTAATCTCTTTCTTTTAAAGTAGTAGAAACTTAAAATTGAAAACTCAAGTTTTTTGTTTGTTGCTTCTGGCTAAGTAAAGGATAAGAAATTTAGACTCAAACATCAAAATACATCTCAGAAAAGAGTTTCAGAAATTTGTTTAAAACTATAGAGAGGAAAATACTATTGAATAATCAACTACAAAAGTAATCAAAGTAAATCCACTGCCATCTAAAATAAAATAAATAAGGAGAAAGATTAAATGAGAGGGAGAGGATTAGAGAAAGAAGAAAATCCAAACTTCTAAGCCTGGTATTCAAGGCCTTCCATAATTAGGATTCAATGAATAGTTTCACCCTTATCTTTCACTGTTCTCTACATACACCCTTTATGTCACCCAAGCAGATATATCCTAAAAGTACCTTACTTTGTACACCTTTACCCCTTTACTAAAGGACTGGGAAGACAGCAAAGCCAAGGGTCTTGGCTAGACACCCTAGCCAAGGGTCTTAGGACAGTTTCCAGAGATATATAAACTGGCTCTGAATCCTTTAAGACTAGTTCCCTGAATTTCAGGTAAGCATGAGTAGTAAGGATAACCTTTCCCAGTCTTCATTTTTAAACCACACAATGGGGTCAAGACACCTAAGTAATTTACACATAAAAGACAAGTCTAAGATTTGAAAGAGTGACTTTCTAAATAACTTGGCACTACCTGCCTAGCATGCTTTGGCACCACCCAAAAATCCCATAAACTTTAGTAGCTGGGTACACACTAACTTGAAAACCGCTATCTGCAACAGATATATGGGGATTTGTGATTAGAATATAAATACACATTTGTGTTGGGAAAGTCCAGATATAGAGAAAGGTTAATTATAGTTTGACATTATATGCTCTCTTCTTTCTGAATATTATGAAAAGGAGAAAGATTTTGTTGGTATTTGTAAAGATGAATTAAATTGGAGACAAATCCAGTGCAAACTGCCTTTAGTTTCATAAATACTTTGTATCAAAATATTCATACTAACTTGCTCACAATGTATTTACCTTATGGATTGTCTCATTGATAAAATTACAACCCATATAAACTATTTTCAACTATTGTCAATTGTTTTCAACACCCATGCAGTATAACTTAAATGTATTTCTTATAACCCAATACTTTTCAGGTGCATGAATAATGGTAAAAATGATTATTAATATTTTAATAATTTTAATATTTTTATACTTTATAGTTGACCATGGTCAATTATAAATGGCACTGGGTTTCTTTTCCCTTTCATATTTTCTATTTTGTATTTGACTGGTACAGTCTATGGCATGAATAATTAAATTTAGGTTGATTACTGAGAAAGGTAAAAGTTTATATTTTCACCTAGATCTATCTAGATCTGTTCAGGGTTTTGGAGATATTATAATGATATAGTCTTAATGCAAATAGAATAGGTAGACTGAATATTCTAAATCTTATGGATGAATAAAAAGGAATAAAATATTTGTAGTAGGCTGAATGGTGGCCCCACAAAAGGTATGTCCATGTTCTAATCCCCAGAACCTGTGATTATTACCATCTATAGGGGGGAAATGTGATTAAATTAAGGATCTTGAAAAGCTTGTCCTGGATTATCCTGGTGGACCTTAAGTGCAATCAGAGGACGTTTTCACACAAAAGAGGAGGAGGCAACATGACCACAGAGGCAGAAACTGGAGTCATGCAGCCACAAGCCAAGGAATGCCAGAAGCCACCAGAAACTGAAAGAGGCAAGCAACAGATGCTTCCCTAGAGTTTTTGTAGGGAGTGGGACCCTGCCAACACCTTGGTTCTAGAATCTGGCCTCCAGAATTGTGAAAGAATAAATTTCTATTGTTTTAAGCCACCAAGTTTATGGTAAGTTTGAACAGCAGCCACAGGAAACTAATATAATACCCTAAAGAATATGTTTTCAGTTAAATGTAGAAATGACAGTGCTTTTGGTGAACCCCGAAGGAAGTAAAATATAGTGTTGTATTATAAACATAAATTCTACAGTAAACCACCTACAGTACCTTTAGAGATGACCAACCATCCACAGAACACAAGTGGAAAAACACAGTGTTAAAAGCATAGTTGCTGACTATACAGTCATTGTAAAAATCGAGCCTTTCATCCAGTTGGTTTAAAGGGAATAATCTGGATGAACTGCATTTACTTAAATAACATTGGGTTTTACAGCATAAGAATCTGACTTTTTGCATTTGGGTTATATGCTTCTTTGGATGAATGAGGTCAAGATAAAATTACCAACTGCTCTGTCCTGAATCAATAAATTATTCAAATGTAAGGATTTTATTTGAGAGGAAAAAAATACTAAGACAAGAATGGGAAAAAGCTTTCTCACCTCTATCTCTTTTCATTGAACTATCTCTGTCAGGAATTAACATGCTTCATTATGGAGTATTGCTTTTAATGAGTAAATATTTTCCTTAATTGCTATATAAAAATGTATATACAAAATTTTTTGTTTCTGTAAGACAAAAGACTACACAAGAAAAACTGAGTAGTCCCAGTTGTCCTGATTGTCCTGGATGCTCAGCTGCCCCAGCTTCTCTAGGTTCCGATGTTGCCATAAATCTTACTTCTCTGAATGGTTTCTTATCAACAATTTCCTTCTAAGGAGGGATAATAGCCAGCATCCTCCTTTATGAAACACTTGTCATGAACATTAAATTCACAGAGTTTAATACATCCTAACTAATCTTCATTTGCCCTGAAGACTGAAGCTGAATTACACTTGATGGTTCAGAAAATGATTATCTATAAAACGGAACGTGGGACCTTTTCTTCATCAAAGAGTTCTAATTATTTATTCCTTAAGGAAAAAAAATTGACATGATGTCAAAAACAAGAATGAACTCATTCTCTATGAAGAGCAAAATCAGGATTTATATTTGAGAGAGAATGGAAGGTCTTGGCTGAGAGAATACAGGCTCCAGAATGATTCACTTTAAGGAATAATGTCAGGATGCCTCTTAGGTACCTTCTTACTTTCTTCCTTTCTTCCTTTCCATTTCCTGGCTTGCCTCTCTTCATTCCCCAAGTATTGGATGTTTCCCTCTAGGTAATTCTCTTACTAAGCCCAAAACATTCTCTTTATAAAAAGTACTGTTCTATCAAATTTCACTCTTTTCTTTCCCTATCAAAAGTGAAGGTTAGATGTTCAATAAATGCTTTCAATATTTTAATAACCTATTTTTCTTTTTCAAAGATAAAATGTTTACTTCTTCCATGAAGATTTCACTTTCTAAAAGGGATAATTTACCTCAAATGGAAAATATTTTACTCGAGTAAATTACCCCTGCCAAGCAGCCATGGAATCTACTGGCAGAGGTAATTTACTTCTAAAAAACCAGCCATTTAAATTACCTATTTTCACCACAGTGTGGCCTCAAGTTTGGACATACCCCTCAATTTTTCAAATAAAAGAACTGAATCACTACTTTGATGCCCTTTTTTAATCCTAGGCAATAGAAAATCAAAAATACATCTACTTAAGTAAATATAGATTCAGCAGAAGCAGGTACTATCTTTAATTTTTAATCATCTCTGATGGTAGGAACTACCCCTCTGGTTTTCTAAACAATGAGATCCCATCACCCCCCTCTCCTGTTTAAAAATACATCCCACCTACAAGATAAGTGAAATTTAACACCTATCAGGATTTACAGCATTATAATATTTCAAATCCTTTGTGACAGGAGAAAGAAAATAAAAATATATGTGTAAAATGACAATATGTGCAAAGATGTCTTAGAGAGAGATGTGTTAGAGAGAGACACTGGGGGACTGAAGGGAGATAGAAACCCTTGCAGGAATGATTAGGGGGAAAATTATTCTTTGACCAGTATTGGAAAGGACAGAGGGAGAACAACAATAATGACAAGAAGAGCAACCTCCTTAAAGTGAATTAAGTGGCTTCCTCCGTGGAATCAGCAGTGGAGTCATGACACAGAGCCACAGATTAAGAGCTGGCTAAGCAGACCTGTTTCTTCTCCAGACCTGAAAAAATGATAACTGCCCCTGTGACATAATAGGAAATATATATTTGGTCTCTGCCTAGTTTCCAGGCACAAGGCTTCTAAAACCCTTGGAATCTCCAAAGCCATAAAATTTCTTTATATGTGCTAATGAGATGACTGGTGGCTTGGGCTCCCTGTACAGCCTCAGGATGGGGGCTGGTTGCCAGTGGGACCAACCATGTGATTAGAGGGTTGGGACTTTCAGCCTTAACTCCCAAAGTCCTAGGAGGGAAGTGGGACTGGAGGTTGACTTCATCACTGAATGATTTGATCATTCATGTCTACTTAACAAAGCCTCCATAAAAACACAAAAGGACAGGGTCCAGAGAGCTTCCCTATTGGTGAACACATGGAGGTGCTGGGAAGGTGGTGTGCCTAGAGAGGGCATGGACGTTTCCCCCATACCTTGCCCTATGAATCTCTTTCATTTGGCTATTCCTGAGTTGTATCCTTTATAATAAACAAGTAAACATAAATATAGTTCTGTGAGCCATTCTAGCAAATGATCAAACCTAAGGAGGGGTTTGTGGGAACCTCTGATTTATAGCAGTCAGAAGCAAAGGTGACAACATGGACTTGTAGTTGGTCTGAAGTGGGGGTAGTCTTATGGCACTGGGCCCTTAACCTGTGGGATCTGATGCTACCTCTAGGTAAATAACATCAGAATTGAGTTAAGTGATAAGATACCTAGCTAATGTCAGAGAGTTGGCTGGCGTGGATAAAACACCAACATATTTTAGTGGTCATAAGTGAAGTATGAGTAGTTGAGTGCAAGTATATAGAAAGGAAGAAATAGTTTGTTTTTCCTGATTAGACCCTGATTCCAGCCCAAGTGCTGGGACAAAAAAGAGAACTCCTAGACATACCATGTTCCTCTGCTTGCTACTCCGATGCAGAGCACACTGAATGTGAGAGGAGGTCTGGAGAACACTCCCTAATGTGCCTCTGCAAAAGACCCAAGCCATTCTAGGTCTAGGGCAGTCCAAAGAATTCTAGGGCAGTGCAGGCCAGCAGGGATACTATGAAGCATGAATCAAGAAATAGTGCATGGGGGGGGGCATGGGCAATATATGTAACCTTAACATTTGTACCCCCATAATATGCTGAAATAATTTTTAAAAATGGAAAAAAAATAGTGCATTTGTAGTTGAGAAAAAGAGCAATCCTGGAAATGCCCAAACTGTGTAAAGACAGTTTAATGTTTAATATATGCCCATATAACTGATAAGTCCTGAATTACTATCCTGAGGTTCCAAATGAAGTCATTGGGCTGGATAGTGCCAATTTCTCAGATGCATCCTCCACCCTGCAGCAGTACTGGAGAGAGAAGGCAGTAACTTTGGAATAATGAAATTAATTTGCAAAATACCTAGGGAAAAATTAAGAGGTCTTCATGGCAAATTTGAAGGGGAAAGTAATAAAGAAGGACTGTAGAGGACTGACAGATTTCCAGCTTCAGTAACTGAGTTATATGGTGTGGTTTCACCACGTGAGAGAGAGAGAATATAGAAGAATTAGTTTAGCAGGAAAGAAGAGTAATTTCATTTTAGACATGTGAAGTTTGTGAAGCTTTGGACTATTCTGGTGGCAGTGTCAAGGAGGCAGCTGCAGAGATGAGAAGGATGCTCACGTACAAGGACTGAACTAAGGACTCTGGGGATTATAGTCAGAGAAAGGATACAAAGAGAGTATTCAGGGAGATGGCCAGTGTAGTATAGAGAAGGGCAAGAGCCAAAGACAGAACCTGGGGACACCAGCAAACATTAAAGATTCAGTTAGAGGAAGAGGAGCCTGTGGAAATGTGATGGTTGATATAAGGAGATGTGGAAAAGTGTGCTGTTCCCAAAATAAAGAGAGCAATGAGCTTCAAAGGTGGAGAAGTAACAATAGTGTCAAATACACCAGAAAGGTCCAGAAAGAAAGCAATAAAATAAAAGATCCCCTGGATTTGGAAACTGGGTCATTGCTGACCCAGCAAGAGCAATTTCAGTGCACTGATGGGTGCTAGAAGCCTTACTGCAGTGCACTGAAGAGGGAATAAGAAGTACAAAAAATACCATTTATTCTGAAATACAAAAAAATAAAAATCCACTAAGTCCAAATAAACAAAATTATCTGCACTGCTATACTCTACAAATTATTGTCATTCAGAATTCATTCATTAATTCAAGAAAGCATTTATTAAATATCTACTACATGTCAGAAACAATACAAAGCACCAGGGATGTAAACATGAATAAAAGATGAGCCCTACTTTTGAGGAGTCTACAATTATGGAAGAATATACATCTGTCACCACCTCTCTCTCTACCTAATCAGACTGCCCTCCATTTCATAATAATACACTGTGGTAATTCTAGTAACAGAAGCAGGAAAAAAATGATCTAGGAAGCATAACAGTAGGGTACACCTATACAGAAATTTCATATGAGCTGAGACTAGAAGAAGGAGGGGGAAATCTGAGAGGCAGGGTGGGGGAGTGGGTCATTCCAGGCAAAAAAATAATCTAGAAAGGGCCTGATATTAGTCCAGATCTGTGAGAAGTTTAGCATATTGTAGAGGGATTTTATACCAACCCAAGGATTTGAAAGTAGGGTTTGGGGGCTTGTTAGGTTGTTTTGTGAATTTCTTTTCTTTTGGCATGTCTGTGGGTGTGTTTGCTTGGTTTAGTATGCCAGAACTCTGTAGTTGTCTCCAAGGCAGAATCATTACTGGCAAAAAGAGAAAATGTACTAGGAAGAGTGGAAGGGTTCCCGAGATCATACTTCTTATGAATCAAGATCAAGCACAACATTTATTTGAAGTCTTACGTTGTATTTCATGTGAATTTTGCATTCTACTCCTTATTTTTTTTATATTAAGCAGTATTTTCAAATTAGTATAAAATATTGATTTTTCTCTAAATTTTTTAGGTAAAATCAAGAAGAAGTGCTTGACTTTATGATGCTATAAGAAGATGCACCATATTTATACTCTCTAACACACCCATACCCATCTACCAGTTTCAATACTGGTGACCTTGAACGAGTCTCAAATATTAACATTACTTTTGGCTGTAAGAATCAAGAGGGAGCTTAAAGAAGAAAAAAGCGCGATTTGATTTTTTTTTAAGAAAAATAAGTTCTTGGGAAAAATAATTTTGGCACCATTATAGAAGACAAAATATTACCAGATTCAGAGTTTCAGATTTACATGCTTTGCCTAATAGCAATACTATATTAGTTTCAGTTTGAGTTTTTGATATATTAATTCCTCCCTTTCTACTAATATTTTTAATCTCTTATGTCATACTGGCCCTGTTATAATGAGTATCTTATGATAAACCACCTCAAATCTATTTTGAAGCAGGCTACATATACAAAACTAGTAACAATAAATCATAAGGAACTGATAAATAATCAACATAATAATAATAATGTGGAATTAGTGATGATAGTTTCACAACTTTGTAAACATGCTAAAAAGCACTAAATTGTATACTTTGGAAGGTGAATTTCATGGTATATAAATTATAAAATTATATGGCAATTAAAATATTTTTGAGAGCATCACAAATTATTATGAACATTGTCAAAATATACTTTATAACTAACCAATTAATTTAACCGATCTATCTATGATACATACGGTAATTCTCAATTATTCAGCTAGTGTAGATAACAGGAGATTGTTGTACTTTTAAAGGCTTACCTCATATGTAATAAAATCATTTTTTGAAATACATCTTTCAAATTTAGCAACCTAATGATACACATTTTTAAAGGAACACAATAAGGTATAAACTATAACTGTAAAACTTAAGAAACAATGTGTAATTTAAAACAAATATAAGTATCTGCAGAGATTCCCAAGATAGAAAGGCCAAACTTTTTGAAACATAAGTTTGTCTTAAAGCAAACTAACTGCTAAAAGGCAAGCAAACCACAAGGAAAATTTATATTCTATTAATGAGATGTGACTTCACCACACATCATAAATGAACAAAGTTCCAGATGACAAGACTTAAAATGTGAAAAACCAAGTCTTTTTTAAATTGCGATTCATTACATTAGCTTGAAGACTTCAGAACTTTTAAAATAATAAATATGCTTTTTTCACCTTCAATTAGAAACTTCCTTTCCATTTTCTTTATTGAGAGGTAATCTTATTAAATACCATTGTGTTTATAAGTCTTTTAAGTGGTATTATAAAGTAACTTTATAGTAAAAAATTAGAATTTCTGATTTTAATCCTCATATTTTTATTTTGGCAAGAAATAAGTACTAAATTCTTTTTGCAGTTGGAAAAACTGAGGTGGTATACCTACTTATTAGCTTCTTGATACCTCTACTTCCTGTTTAATTTTCTTCTTCAAAGCCTAAATAAAGAAGACGATGCCTTCTCAAATGCACTTCCTTCTCAAAAATTAACTTGAAGTCTGATTGACTTCAACCTAAAAATTCAGTTTAAGTTCAACAAATGATACTGGCGCAATTGACATCCCTTTCATAAAAATCAACTCAGATCACAGATTTAAATTTAAAATGTAAAACTATAAAACTTTTAGAAAAAATCATAGAAATCTTTACATCATACACAAAAATCAACTCAAAATGGATATAGGGCCTAAATGTAAGAGTAAAAAGTATAAAACTCTTAAAAGAAAACACTGGAGTAAATTATGACCCTGGGTTGTTCTTAGATACAACACCAAAAGCACACGAGACAAAAAAAAAAAAATTAATTAATAAATGGACAGATTGGGCTTCATCAAAATTAAAAACTTTTATGCTACAAATGACACCATAAAGGTGGAAAGACAACATAAAGATTTTAAAAGTTTGCAAATCATATATCTGATAAAAGATTTATGTCCAGGATATACAAAAAAACTCTTCTAACTCAATAATAAAAAAGTTAGAACTCAAAGGATCTTGAATAGGCATTTCTCCAAAAGAATATATACCATATTTTTATGTATGTATTAGATATATAGAAAACCATGTCCACACAAAAATTGTACATAAATGTTCATAGCATCATTACTCATAATAGCCAAAAAGTAGAAATAATCCAAATGTCTATCAACAAATGAATGAATAAACAAAACAATGGAATATTATTCTGCAATAAAAAGGAATGAAATGCTGATATATGCTATAACATGGATGAACTGTAAAAACATTATACAAGTCAAAGAAATCAGCCAGAGAAGACCACATACTGTATGATTCCATTTCCATAAAATGTCCAGAACAGGCAAATCTACAGAGATAGAAAGTAGATTAATGGTGTTCTAGGCTGGGGGACAGGGCAGATAGGGAGGAATGCAGAATGACTGCTAAAGGGTACACGCTTACTTTTTGGGGTAGTGAAGATGTCCTAAAATTGATCAAGGTGATAGTGGCACAACTCTGTGAACATAACTAAAAACCACTGAATTGTACACCTTATTTTTTGTTTGTTTATTTTTTGAGACAGAGTCTCACTCTGTTGCCCGGGCTAGAATGCCGTGGTGTCAGCCTAGCTCACAGCAACCTCAAACTCCTGGGCTCAAGTGATCCTTCTGCCTCAGCCTCCCAAGTAGCTGGGACTACAGGTATGCACCACCATGCCCAGCTAATTTGTTCTATATATTTTAGTTGGCCAATTAATTTTCTTTCTATTTATAGTAGAGACGGGGTCTCGCTCTTGCTCAGGCTGGTTTGAAACTCCTGACCTTGAATGATCCTCCCACTTTGGCTTCCCAGAGTGCTAGGATTACAGGCGTGAGCCACCATGCCTAGCCTGAATTGTACACTTTATATTGTTAAGTTGTTTAGTATGTGAATTATATTTCAATAAAGCTGCTTAAAAATCATAGTAAAAAAATCTTCATAATCTAGGGCTAGACAAAGGGTTCTTGGACTTGACATTGAAAGCATAATCCATAAAAAGTGAAAACTGATAAGCTGGACCTCATTAATATTAAAAGCTTTTGCTCTGCAGAAGACATGTGAAAAGGATGGAAAAATAATCTACAGACTACAAGAAAAGATTTGCAAACCAGATACTTGACAAAGGACAAGTATTTAAAACATATATTAAAAGAAAAACTGTCTCAAAACTCAGCAGCAAAAAAACAAACAATCCAATTAGAAAACAGGCAAAAGACACAAAAAAACATTTCACCACAGAGGGTATACAGATGGCAAATTAGCACACAAAAAGATGTTAACATAATTGTCCATTAGGGAAATGCAAATTAAAATCACAATGAGATATCACTATATACTTAATTAGACTAGGTAAAGTTAAAAATATACACATAGTCATAACACTAATGCTGATTCAAAGAATGCAGAAAAACTAAATCACTCATACTTTGCTGGTGAGAATGCAAAATGATACAGACACTCTGGAAAAGAGTATGGCAGTTTCTTACAAAATTAAACACGTGCTTCTCATATGATCTAGCAATTGTACTCTTGGGCATTTATCCCACAGAAAAGAAAACTTATGTTCACACAAAAGCCTATACAGAAATATTCATAGCAGCTTTATTTGTAATAGCCAAAAACTGAAAACTATCCAAATGTCCTTTGATGGCTGAATTAATAAATAAAGTGTAGCATATCCAAACCGTGGAATATGACTCAGCAATAAAAAGGAATGAACTATTGATACATGCTACAATTCAGATAGATCTGATAGGAATTATGCTGAGTAAAAAAAAGCCAACTTCAAAAGCTTACATACACAATTATCTCAGCAAAAATTTCAAGCAAAATCAAGACAACCATAAATATCAGATATATGTATTTTCATAAACATCCCTGTGAGGTAGAGAGACATCTAGAGCCTGGAAGATTAGCTGTTTTTTGTCCTCTCTATGGACTTAGACTTACACGGTGGTTCCTAGGCCCAAATGTTTACCAAAAAAAGAAAGGAAAAAAGGTAATATACCATTGGATTCCATTGATATAAAATTCTTAAAATGGCAAAGACAGAGAATAGATTAGTGGTTGCCAGAGGTTAGGGTGGGGACAACGACAGAGGTGGCTGTGGCTATAAAGGGTAACACAAAGTAGCCTTGTGTTGATGGAAGTATTCTGAATCTTAATCATGGTGATGATCACATGAATCTATACACAATATAAAATTGCATAGAACTATATACACACACACAAAGAAGTGCATGTAAAATAGGTGAAATCTGAATAAGCAATGTGGATTATATCAAAGTCAATTTCCTGAATGTGATATTGTACTATAGTTATGCAAGATGTTATCAGTGGGGAAAACTAGGTGAAGTATACCTGGGATCTCTCTGTATTATTTCTTACAACTGCACATGAATCCACAATTATCTCAAAACAAAAAAAAAATTTAATTCAACTTAAGAATCCAAATAGATGACAAAACAGACAAAAGCCTTTACAGGATCATGTTTAAGGATACAAAAGGACATTTTCAAATATGTAATAATTATTTTTAAATACTTTTGTTACTGTGATTGTGGTATATATTTAATGGAGTCTGACCCCCAGAATTCTAGAAGTAATGACCAGTACAGTTATCTGTGACTACAAAGCAGAAACTGGCACAAAGTTTATATCAGTTGAGGCTTCAGATGAGACTGTTTAAAGCATAAGATCCCAAATTTTAAGACCTCACTACACTATAAAAAGAAATAACAGTAATACTATAATGAATGATATGGATAAAATCTTAACCTCTTTAATGAGAAAGTCAAAATGCTCTATAGCAGATTAAAAACTGAGAGTAAAATATTCTACATTAAGAATATCAGTCAGTATAACTATTATGTATCAATAAAATTTAAAATAATTTTTTAAAAACATTATCAGTGAAATGAAAATATATACATAATATTTAAGATGATTATATATCCTTGAAAAAAAATCATAATTGGTTTTGTTTCCATGAAAACACTAGCTAAAGCCACGGAAGCATACTGAAAGCCTTGGCAGAGACTACTGGTTATCTATCAAAACCTGATTTTCCCCTCTTCCATAAATAGCCACCCAGAGAGAAGACTGTGTTTCCCAGCCTCTCCTATAGTCATGTGACTAAGTTTTAGCCAATGGGATGAAAGTATAAGTATCACATGGTAGTTTCTGAGAACCTTCAAAGACTACTGATCCCTAAGGTTTATTTTTGGTATTTTGTCACTTTTGTTTCTTTTCTTTCTCTTAGCTCAAGAATTCTAAGCTATGAACAAATCCACATCCTCTGGAGTGGTAAGACAGGAAATAAAATACAGCAAAGCAAGTGGCACATATGAAAAACACAAATTAAATTAAACCCATCCAAATCCTACCACACAACAATAATAACAGCTACTACTTTATTGAGTGGCTAATATAGGCCTGGCACTGTGCTAAATTAATCTATTCTTATTTTCATAACAACCCTGTAAGATAAACATTATTCCCCATGTTAAAGATGACAAAGCTGAGACTCAGAGAAGCTAAAAGCCTAGAACCTCAACTCCCCTTTTTGCCCAGGAACTCTCTCCTCTGTATCTCAGCAGGTCTCAGAGGTCTGTGGGCTAAGGGATACCCTTAAAAGTCTATTTGTGTTTTTATCTATACTCCATCACTATAAGTCTTAGAATAAAGTCCACTTACATTGAGAGAAAAGAACTGGCTTTAAGTTTTACCCATGGAACTCAAAAAAATGACAAATAATCACAGTAATACACTCAAGTCACCCAGGTAATGAGTGGCAAAGGAAGAATCTGAAACCAGGTTTTTCTGGCTCTAAAGCATACACTATGCTCTATTTCCCTATAACCACAATTCCTGTTGCTAATATGGACACAATTGTTTAGAACTTAATTTTAAACATTTAAAAGTCTAAACCCTATCAATAGGGGAGGAAAGGATAGGTATATATACACCTAATGGGTATGGTGCACATCGTCTGGGGTTTGGATACTCTTTAGGCTCTGACATGGGAGAGGCAAAGGCAATATATGCAACCTAAACATTTCTAATATGCTGAAATAAAAAAAAATTAAATAAATAAATCCTATCAATAGCTCATACTTCAGAAAAATTAATTTTAATAATTTGTAGATATAGGATGGGAGGAGGGCCAGGAATTAGAAACAATCCTCTCCAGTCAAAAATACATTTGGAGAAATTCCTTTTTAAGTATAGTAGAAGTCAAAAACAACTCTGGGAAAAATGGAAGAGTAAAGGGAAATCTAAATATTCGTGGCTCTAAGTCATATGCCTTTTGGGTCTGAAAGAGACAGACAAATATTTAGGCAGAGAAAAAAATACATATACTTTTAGCTAAATGGTGAGTTAGAACTAGGCCACATCTCATTTTTACTGTCCCAAAGTGCTTAATTTAGAATCAGATTTTAAAAACAATCCTCCACAGGCCAGGTTTGGCCCTTCCAGTTGGCACCTAGACATCAAACCCTTGTGACAATCTGGAACAACTGAAAATAGCTTTGGGTATTCAAGTATCACACAGTAAGGAAGGTCAAATTTGACTTAATGTATTTTAAGACAGAGAAAAAAAGGTTTAATACAAGCCTTAAAAGAGTAAAGGAAAAATAAAGGGAAGAATAAAAATTAAGCAGCTACCTACATCCCCATCAGAAGTGAAGACAGCTTACACAGAGTTTTTTGCACTCGTATCTTCCATCATGAGGCATGGGTTCAGAGCTGTGGGCTATTTCTACTCTAAAATACAAAGCCATGTCTTAAATTTTCTACTTATTCCTATTCAATAAGCTTCACTGTTTATCCATTTTCTGCAGAATAAAGTCCAAATTCCCTTGCCTGACATTCAAAGCCCTTTCCAATTTGAATTCGATCTACCTCTCTAGCTTTATTTCCCATTATTCATTATTCCCCTTCATGAGACCTCTATTAGAAGCAAACAGGTCTACCCATTGTTGAAAAAGCAGGCACATTCTGGCTTAGCCACCTCTGCTAATGCCACCAGCAACTCTCCTACCCTTCTCCACCTAGATAAAACTTCCCCTCTCCAGGGACCAACATAAATCCCAGTTCTTGCAGGAGTCTTCCCAACTATCTCGGGATGCATACAAAATGTCTCTCCCTCTAAAATCCTATACCAGTTACATAATATTCTAAACCACTCAATTGGGGCCCACACTCTCTTATGCTACTATTTACTTATCTTATTTCTATACCTTAACTCCTTAAATAGATAAGTTCCCTGAGGGTAAAGACTTCAATCTTCTTTACTCCTATATTTTATATAACATCTAATAGGGGCAAATTAATGCTACCTGAGCTTTAGCTAATAGGATTATAAAACAAACATGCAAGGATGCTAAACAAATTGCTATTTATAAGCCAAAGGGAGGAATATATATCATCAGAAAAATTGACTATTTCATTGTTTCCACATTTCATAAGACAATAGTCTCTTTCATCAAAATAAAACAAAGAAGTCTTGTTGTGTTATTAAGCCAGGAAAGTGTAACTACTGCAGACAACGCTATTTGCACCTGCTGTAAAAAGCAGCAATAAGTTTAATTGCAGCAAGTAGGTTTCTCTGCTTGACTCTACATAAAATATGACTGTGCTGCACCCTGCAGTCTATAGCAGAAAAGGATTATAAGAAAACCCATTCAAAGACTAATCAATGTTTGGCCAGAAACAATTTTCCTGCTGTTTTAAAAATACTAATCAATTTTCTTCTCAATGTTGTCATTACACACTGAAAATACACAATTGGGTTGTACTAACAATCACCATTTCATATTCAGAATGCAGTCCTGCATTCATTTTCCTTATTCTAGAATCAAAGAAAGTGACATGAGTGTCTATAAATCCATATTACTCTATAATCTGATCTTTCATCCTCTGGAAAAAAAGTCTCTATAGAGATTTAACCACTGTGTTCATTGAGTCCTATCTGTGAAACTAGGGCTGGGTTCTGGAATTGGTCTTAATAAGCAACTTTCCAAGTTCCTTTTTAAGAAGTAAGCTATCAAGAGAGGAAATATACAGATAAAAGAAGTCTTGAACTCTGGTGATGCCATGCTGACTCACAATACGTAGATCCCAATTTCCAATCCCAGATTTCCAAGTTCCATTTCTGCCCTGAACTCCATGCTGAGACAATTCTAGTTTCAGGTACTGCGATGGTTAATTTCAGGTATTAACTTGACTGGATTAAGAGATATCCAGATAGTTGGCAAAGTATTATTTCTGGGTATGTCTGTGAGGGTGCTTCTAGAAGAGATTGGCATTTAAATCAGAAGATTGAGTAAGGAAGATCCTCCTTCTCCCAATGTGGGTGGGCACCATCTAGTAGGCTGAGGGCCCAGACATAACAAAAAAGCAGAGGAAAGGCAAATTCATATTCATTCTCATTCTCTCTCTCTCTCTCCCTCTCTCTTCTGGAGCTAGGACACCATCTTCTCCTGCCCTTGGACACCAGAACTCCAGGTTCTCTGGCCTTTGGATTCTGGGACTTGCACCAGTGGCACCACCAGCTTCTCAGGCCTTAGGCCTCAGACTGAGTGTTACACCATCAGCTTCCCTGGTTCTCAAGCCTTCAGACTTGGACTGAGCCATTCCACTGGCTCTCCTGGTTCTCAAGATTGCATATGGCCTATCATGGGATTTAGTCACCATAATCATGTGAGCCAACTCACCTAATAAATCCCCTCTCCTATATCTATATCCATATCAACAGCTCTATCTATATGCTATTGTTCTGTCTGTGGAGAACTCTCACAAATATACTACCTAGTGAGCAAATGGTCATAAAACCCCTTCCTGTGGGTTTCAGAAGTCTCAGGTAAGTTATATGAAACTTAATGCAAACTAGGATTCATTAAAAATTTCCCCAAACTGACTAGAAACACACCACTCTCCCAGGAGAATTCCAGAAATACCTCAATTTCATTGCATTCTTTAAAAAGTCTGCTTACAGATTAAAATGAATTCAGCTTAGACATATTTTAGTTAGTCCACACAGTTGTTTTTTTTTTTTTAATTTAAAAAATCACACAGTCAAAAATCCAGATTTCCAGCTACTTTTAAAGAACCTGGAAAGTTTTTAACCACATGAGATAATGACAAGACTGAATATAATTTGGCAATAACAGGCTGAACCTGAATACGGCTTTTCCTTTAAACATGCCATGCTTCCTCAGGTGCCCACCACCATCCCCACTGCCTACCACTCCCTGTTGTCTAATAGCCACCCCTGGTGGGCATTTACATGGCAGCCCCTATTTACTCCACTATGGGTTGATTTTATGATTTAACCCACAGAGAACAATCTTACTACATAATTTTTTCAAGTTCTTGGGGGTCAGTTCATTGCATTGCCCAAGTTCTTTATGTATAATTTGTTATTTCCTCTACTACTCTATAACTGTGGAAGGAGGGCAGCCAACTAGCCCAGGTGTTTAAGGTGAAAGGAATTCTGGAGTCTAATATTGAATCCTTTAATCCTGCAGTCTCTAACCCCTGGGATGTAGACTAGTACCAGTGCACGGTCTGCTAGGAACCAGGCCGCAGCCATTCCCCACCACTGGCATCACCACCAGAGCTCCCCAATCCTCCCACCCACCACACATACTCACCACCCCTCCATGGGAAAACTGTCTTCCATGAAACCAGTCCCTGGTGCCAAAAAGATTGGGGACTACTGCTTTAATCTATCAGCTAAGGTCAATCAGAAGAGACACTACCAGTTAGTAGCTGAAATTTTCTCCTTTTTTGCAACTTATTACCTAGTCCTCACTCTTCCAGTTCTACCTCATGAACCTAAATAACAAAGTTTTCCATAAGCATCTCCCTACCCTACACCAAGGGCTGGCTACATAATTTGCAAGGCCAGTGCAAAATAAAAATGTAGGATGGCTTGTCTAAAAATTATTAAGAATTTCAAGACAAATGACAGCAAAGCATTAAACCAAGTACAGGGCCCTTCTAAGCATGGGAACCTGTGCAACCACACAGGTCACATACCCATGAAGCTAGCACTATGCACCCTCTTCCTTTTAACCACACTCCCTGTTATATTTTATCTGTTTTCTGACCTCCAAAGGTCCTGCCCTTGGAAATCTGAACCCGATCTCATTTGCTTCTGACTGTTTTACCTTCCTACAACAAGGACAAGCATTCCTCTCCCTGACACAAAGACTGGCCTTCTTGACAAGATGTACAGCAGAGCATTTACATCTATATGGTCTTATGACCCCAGAGCTATTCAGTGAAGCAAGAGTCATAAAAAAAGAAGGGAGGGCAAGCATTTAAGTCCCAGAATGGAATGTCATTTTGTCAGACTTCCCTCTTTACATGCACAATATTTGTCTTGACAATAACAGGGGTTTGAAGTCAAGGAAATTCATTTATTTGTCTTTACAAACTTACATTTTAATTCTCATTTATTACCCATATAACTTATACTCTTATAGCATTTCATTTCTATTTTTGTTTTTATTCTTCCCTTGTCTTGCCATTCAACCAATAGACCAGATGGTCTTATGCAAAGTTGTCCGAAGCATAGTATGTACACATGAGAAGGTTTTAGATGGTAGGAGAAAGCTTTCTTTATATAGAGAAAATTACTTTAGGGTGCCGTGGAAACAATATAATGAAATAAATCAACCTATGAATTCAAGTTATTAAACTTTTAACATATGTTTAAGCAAAATAAAGTAAGTCAATTTAAAGAAGAATATTAAGGAAATAACAGTAGGTGTGGCACTCAGGAAAAAATGTCAAGGCAGAACTCAACTAATTTAATGTGGAAAATACTGCTTTAGATTATATGGTAAGATAGTTGACTTTAATATCAAGTAAGCATTTGTGTCTTTTTCATCCAGTGGAGCTAATATCTCTTTGAGAAGGGGAATACCAATTTGCATTAAGGTTTTTGATAACATCATTTAGGGCTTCCACAATTCTTATCACATGAGACTGATAAAAATTCACTGACAGGTCAAAAAGGAAACCAACCAGTCTACAGAACCTAAAAATTCTTGGAATGCATATGGTAATAACAAATACTGCTTGCTTGACTAAAAGAGGATTAATGAGGAGTCCATTCAGAAAGCATAGAAGCTGTCCAGCCTCCACTCAGCTAATCCATCACCCACATACAAGGCAGGTGCTACAAGGACCTAGATGGGGGAAGAGGGTGGAATGCACTAGAGTTTCAGTGCTGGCTGTCCCATGGGTGAATTATGTGACTTTAAGCAACTCAATTAGCTTCTCTGTATCTGTAGATCACAGATACCAAAATTTTAGAGTTTGAGAACACCCAATCCAGCCTCTACATTTTACAGATGATGAAAATCAGGTAAAATGACTTGCTCAAAGGCACACACTTCTTGCTAGAGAGCTACAAGATCAATACTAGAGCAGAAGGCTCCCAAGTCCCCTGCCTAGCATTCATAATGCTGAGCTCTCTCTTTTTTATTTCCTTCCAAAGAGAAGTAATAAATTCAAGAACAGCTTCCTACTTCTTAAAAATATATCTGGAAACCTTCAGAGCTTTGTTTCTGTGGGATGACTGCTTGTGAGCAACAGACTTCCTATCTGTCAGAGTTAGAGCCAATCATGTATTTCTAACTAATAAGATACCTGGAGAGATATTTAAGTACTCAAATGTTAGCTGCCTAGAAAAGATAGACACATTGATTTCTAGCCAGAACAGAGAAGGATAAGAAGTCAAGGGATGCATTTAAAAAGCAAATTTGAGTTTTCCTCCATAAATATCCCCTGGATAATATTACTGTGATTTAGAGGAAGGGCAGAAATGCTCCAAACAAGATGAATATTTGGGAGAAAGGACTTGCCTCTTAACAAACGCTTTTAGAAAGAGACTATTGGAATCCTGCTTGTATTTCCAACTCAAATAAAAATATATTCACATCCATGATAATACACCGCTAAACTAGCTTCTGTGATGCAGAACTGACCAAGTCATAGAGCTAGGAATAAGGACATAGTCAGCAAATTAAAAAGGCAAAACTAAGAAGAGGAAATTCTTAGGAGGAAGGAGTCTGTGGTAGAGAGAAATGGGACAAAATAAGAGATTCACTGGCAAGAGGGTATGGCAGGTGAGGAAGAATAAAATACATGGATGATGGAGGGGTATTCTGGAGAAGGGGAATAAAAGAACTATGGGTGTGAGGGCAGCTGAATAGGGATGAAAGAGGAGAATTTATGTGAAATATTGATGTATGCTATGTTGTTTCCTTCATGCTATTTAGAAATACAAGTAAAAAAACTTGGGTTATTCTGAAAGTATTTTATAGCTTCTTGTCTTTATCTCTTTGATGACACCACCACCTCCAGCTCCAAGACTAGCCCTTGCAGATCACAGTCTCAATAAGGATAGAAGAGCCACTACAAAGAATACTGAAAGCACAATGAGATATGGATGCCGGACTTGCTTACAGACAAGGAACTGATCACAGTACACTAGGCTTTCAGAGCAGGATTCAAATTCATGTCTGAAACGAACTACAAATAGCTGCACATCATGGAATCGGGATTCCTTCCAAATACTCAAAACTCTACTCTGCAAAAGATTTTGGCACTTTCTTATAAAACTAAATGTGTACTTACCTTATAACCTGACAATTGTACTTTTTGGTCATTTATCCCAGAGAAAGGAAAATTTACATTCACATAAAAACCTGTACATGAATGTTCATGACAGCATTATTCATAATAATCCAACACTAGAAATATCCTAAATGTCCCTTTATGGGTGAATGGTTAAACATACTATGGCACATCCATACAATGGAATGCTATTCAGAAAGAAAAAGAAACAACTTGGATGGATCTCAAGGGTATTATGCTTAGTGAAAAAAAAAAAAAAAGCCAATCTCAAAGATTACATACTATATGATTCCATTTAATAGCATTCTCAAAATGACAAAGCTATAGATATGGAAGAAAGATTAGTGGTTGCCCTCAAGTAGGGCCAGGGATGGAGAGGGGATGTGAATATAACTGGAAGAGTACAAGGGAGTTTCTTTGTGGTGATGGAACTACACACACACACACACAAATGATTACATGTAAAAACTGAGTGTAAATATACTACTGAATGTAATCTGGCTAACAGCATTGTACCAGTGCTAATATCTTGGTTTTAATATTTTACTACAGTTACTCATAATCACTTGTAGAAGTTTAGTGAAGAGTTCAAGAGACTCTATGTACTATTATTGCAACTTCTTGTGAACTTGCAATCATTTCAAAATATGAGTTTAAAAATATATTAACATTGTTTTTATATTGTTTTAAGTATTGTTTTATAACTCATAAAATTAAAAACAAAGCATGCCTTGAGCTACACTTCCAGTCTTATCTGTACAATCTCTAATACTTTACAATCCAGCCACACCGGATTCCCTGTCCTCCAAAGAATACACCAGGCATCTTCTCAGCTCCACACCTGTCCTCAAGCTGTCTCTTTTGCCCAAAGTCCCTTCCATCATACCACTTTTCTCTCTCGCTTGCACGCATGTGCGCTTGCTCGCTCGCGCTCTCTCTCTCTCTCTCTCTCTCTCTCTCTCATCTCCATCATATCCCAAGGCCCAGTTAAATGACATCTCAGAGAAGCCTTGCCTGGCCTGAGTCCCACACCCCATCAAACAGAGTTCTGACCTGCACCCCCATAATACATAGCAGTGTATCCATTCAAAGAGTAAAACATTTCACCACATTGCTCTCTGGTTAGTTAACTCTGCATCTACTTTCCTTAATAGACTGTGGACTTACTGAATAAAATAAACTCTTTTTCAATTTTTCATTTTTTTTTTATTTTTAGAGGAAGGGTCTCACCATGTTGCCCAGGCTGGTCTCCAACTCTTGGGCTCAAGCAATGCTCCCACCTCAGCCTCGCAAGTAGCTGGGACTATAGGCACAAAGCACCACACTGAGTTTCTTATTCATCTTTATGTCTCTAACATACTCCACCAAGCCTGCTGCACAGATTCAATAAGTAAATCTAGATTGAAATTACACCTGATTTATAATGAAAATACTATATTCCAAAGTGCAATCAAAATAAAAACTAGTGACTATCATTAACTACATAAATACCACTTGTAGAACAATACAAGTACCTGCTCTAGCACCATTTCTGAGCTGGAGATCACAAGGGGGTGAAGAGAAACAGCCAGTAATGCCTGGAATATGTCAGACATTGTACTAGGTGCTTTGGATTTAATCTTCACAACAACCTATAAAGTATTATCATATACATTTTACTGATGAGAAAACCAAACCTCAGAGAGCTTAAGCTTACTTAAGATAGCACCAGGGCTAATAACAAGAAGCTGGGAATCAAATCTAGATTTCTTATGCCTCTGCTCATTGTTTCACACAGATCCTGTGCTTCTCACAACAGGCTGTCTGACCCTAAAAGCTGGCCTAACAGATTATTAGGGGAAAAGAACAAAACATCTAATTAACTCCCATGAACTAGCAATGCTGAGGGCCCTCGCCACCTGCTCCTCATCCGTTTTTTACTAGCCTTTGTGAAACAGGGGTCATTCTGGCTGGCTTAGATTAATTTGGAATTGTATTTGAAACATAATGTCTTAACAATATAATTTTGAGCTGTTTAAGCTTAATTCCACTTAAATTAGATCATGATACTGGCGCATTACAAAAGATTACTGACAAAAAGCAAATATATATGAACAAAGCCTCTACTGCCATCAGCTCATATTCAAACCACACGTAATACTCCCTTGTCCCCAAATCATCACTGATTTTAATTACAAAGTAACTTAGACCACACTAAATTGACTTTTAAACATGTGGCCACTAATGAAAAATCTGGGTTCTGCCTAGCAACATATGAAACATGTATAAACAAGATGCCTTTCAAGGCATCTAATATAAAACCCTCTTGGGTGCTGTCCAAGGTATGTGCAGGTTGCAGTTGGTACTGTTCAACTGAATTCCAGTCCCAACACCTAACACAGCTCCTGGCATGAAACAGGAATTCAGAAAATGTTTGTTGATCTATAATCTGTGCTAAAGTGGGCAATTAGAAAGCTGCTTTAAATAGTTTTTAAATATTCTTAAGTCTACCACTGCTGTAATCTTATTCATACTTACAAATAGCAAACTTAAAGCTATTTTTAAACTATTTAAAGTAGTCTTGAAATTGCATGAGGAAATACAACATCAAGATTCATCAGGAAAAAAAAGCTTTGGGGGTAATTTTTTAAGGTCTTAATTTTCCTCATTGCGGTATGTGCAGCTGTAGACTGAGGATAGAATCTGACCTATTATTTCACGTAAATCTTGAGACCATAACATTTGCCCCCAAAATGGAAAGTCCTTAGAGTATAAGTTTTAGAGCAACAAAGTGTAATTATGATTTGACTTGTTTCTCTTCTGTGTGAATCCAAACTTTTCTAATCCACTTACAATACTAAATTTTTAGGATAGGATGGAAATAATATAAAATACTCCAGTTTACAAATGACTTCTCTTCATGGTTTTACTCTACCTCAAGCTTAGGCCTCCACTAGGAAAATGAATATGGTTTTTCTCTCTGAGGTGGTACTAACTTATGGTTAAAAGCTCAGGGTCAACTCTTCCTTGGTGAGGCTATTGGATTACATGAGCTAATCCATGTAAAGTGTATGGACAATGGCTGGCTTAGAGCTGGCATTCAATAATAGCGCTATACCAATAACCATAAGGATGATGAGAATGATGGTGATAACAACAGAAAATCCTTAGTTTGTGTTTTAAACTGTGCTAAAAAACAAACAAACAAACAAACAACAACAACAACAACAAAAACCCATTATACTCAAAGAAATGCCAAGCAGAGAACAAGTTAGCTCACAAAGCCAAGATTCATCATGCCAAGGCTTTGGGGGTTTCTTCTTGTTTTCTCAACTACCCTAAGAATTTCAGCCCTGTTTATGGGACAGGCAATCCTCTTGTGTCTCCCAGGGCTGAGAAGCAGCTGCCAGGTTGTACTTTCACAGGTTGTACTTCACACAGGTATGTGTGAAGGATACCCTAATGTGTTACGGAACAGGCCAGGAAAGGCATGCCAATGGGCCTGAAGCTCAGGATTTTTGTTCTCTTTAATGAACTGGAAAATATCTGTGTATTCATCCCCTACCTCCTTCCTCCTGATAAACCAAAGCTGCTGCTTCCTTAATAACTCTACCTCCCAAACCCCTCTTAATGCTCAACTATATCTCTGCCAGCTGACAAGAAGAGCTGACAGGCTACAAATGAAATCCTGTTCCAGCCTGTCTACCTGCAGGATGAGAAGGGAGTTAGTGAGGCAAGAAGGAAACAGAAGGCCCTGATAAGGGAAAATCAGCCTTTTTAAAAGGTAGATGGGAAACGAGTAAACTGCATCTGATGTCCACTCAAAAACATAAAAGCCAAAGAGTCTCCCATGCTAGTAGTTGAATGAGTTGTCTGGCAGCCTACTTACCTAATTTTGTTTTGTTTTAATCAGAAGAATGGAAAGGAAGGAGAGTCTCAGTCCGAGATGGGGCAAAGCCACTTCTAACAGCTATTCATAGACAGAAACATGACGTAGGTATGTGCCAACTGTGTTCCCCTCTTTCACCCCATTGTCTCATTCATATATTACATATTTACTCAGCATTTACTGGTGCCACATACCATGGAAACAGAGATAAAAGGCTAGGTCCTTGTCCTCCACGAGATGCGCAGAGTTTTGACAAACAAAAACAAGTAGAGAGGGCATTCCAGGTAAAAGAAACCCAAGGAACAGGTATGGGAAAAAACACAGACAGAGGTAGGCAGCAGTGTAGGGCACATCCTGAAATACTGATGGGAACAGAGTCTTCCACTGCTTGCTCTTACTTGGGCCAATAAATAACACATAGCATGTTCTCACTGTGGAATGTCCCTGCCCTGGAATTATTACTTCTTTCTTATTACTGGTCTCCCTAACTAAACTAAGAATGACTATCCTGTTGGAGGCATAGGGTCAGATAGAAATGTTTGAATTAGTTGCTTTTTAAAAAATTATGCATCTTTCTCACTATCTGGATATTTGCTACTTAGTTGTTTCAGCTGATTCCAGCAACCTACTATAAATATTAATACAAGGCGTTTGGAGTGTTTTGTTTTGCTTTAGTTTTTAGTAGTTCTACCTATCTCTATATGCTGAATGGTTCTCTTTTCTTGAGGTCTGAGGAGGTTATGGAATCTAAGGAAATAATGCAGGAGACTCAAGGGCTGTGGTTAAGCAGAGCAGGTAGGTGGTACCATGACCATGTGTCCCACATGTGAATATTCTCACTCCTTACCAAAAACTGCAATTTCTACCCACTCCCAGCAATGTTTGATAGCCCCTTTCTATGCTTGGTTTTCTCTCTAGTACCTACCACTATCTAATGTACCCTACTTTTTTACCTATGTATTGTCCATCTCCCCCCCCCCATGGAGAATAAGAGATTTTTCCTATCCTATCACTACTGTATCCTCAGCACGCATAGTAATGCCTGGCATATAGCAGTCATCCAATTGTTGAATGCAGGCTGAATTTATGAATCCTACAGAATAGTCCTAATTCAAAATCTGTCACACTGTCCCTATAAACATACCTCTACTTAGATAAGTTGTCATGACTTAGGGTTTGGTAAATAAGGTCAAGCGAAGTATGAAATACATACATGCATAGATAAAGTAGCTTAAAATCTGCTATTTGTAGAGATGCTTAAGCACCATAATTATATAGATAACATCAAGAAGCCCCAACTCACTGACCCATGTGGTTTCTATGCACACTAATTTGTTTCAGTCATTAGTCAATTGGATGGGGTATAATGTGGCCTGTGTGAAAAAACAGTCATCCCTTTGTCAGGCATTGTGATTTGGCCACATACTTTTATACTTTCTATCCCACCTCTCCAAGTATCTTGTTTAAAAGTAGAAATCTTTCTGGATATTGGAGTATGCACACATTTATCCCAGTTCTGCAACTCTTATCCTTAGAGTTTAAAACACACACACACATATGCATATGCCTTATATACCTTTATACTGAAACATTTTCCCAATGTGTATTTTGTATATCAAGGCATGCCACCCCTAAAAAAGGGGAAAAGGAAAGAGTAATAAGAAGGAATATTACTTATCCATCTAAAGCCTCTTTAAACATTAACTATGTTTTAAAAGAACCAGCCACTGAAAAAGTATCTCAGAGGATAATAGGAGGATTTCTGCTGGAAGCCAGCCTTTCAGAGGCTGGCCACATTAGAGATACAAAATTCCATTACTTCCCCAACAACCTCAGCAACATAAGTCTCTGGTCAAAGGACAGAGAAGGAGGAGGGGGAACTGTCCTCCTTCTAAATGGGGAAGGAAATCAGCCAAGCAAAAAGAGTTAGGAGAAAGAACAATGGCCTCCTAGCGAGAATGCGTGTTAAGTAGGCCAGTATTGGAACTGCATTTTCTTGCACACAAATCCATCATTGTTCTTTTATTTCTTCTTTTCCTTTTCTTTCCCCCTTCCTTTCTCTCCTCTGCCCTATTCACTATTACTGTCATTTCATGTCTGTTTTTTTAAACCATGATATATTTGTTTAATTATCTGTAGACCTACAGCCTCTTCATCAAATTAGCTGATCTCTATTTATAGCTGATGATTCTGTACAGGGGATCTAATGAAAATTCTTGGGAGTGATAAAATTAAACAAAACTTTGCAATGCTGTTTTTACCCCAAAGGCTCTTGCTGTTTTCTAATAAATTTATTTCAATGAGCATTGTAAATATACATTTTCTTTTAAAGATAGTACTTTCAAATAAGAAAACCAGATAGTAAAATCAGGAGATAACATTTCCTCAAATTTGTTTCATTCCCTACTCCAAGATCACATTACTTTTAAAAAATGAATTTTAAAAGACAAAAGGATAGAATAAATCTAAACAGACTTTGAATAATGATTCTATCAGGGAAAGAACTCATCTGTACCTAGTAAATATAACAACATAAAATGTGCTGACATATTTTTAGCAATATGAAAAACTGCCAAAGAAATTCATCTATAACTCAATACTTAAGTGTGACTTTTTTCTGTTAGTATTAATGTATCTCCATAATCATTAACTTCACAAACATCTTATTTCATTTATTACACTCAATTTACCAATTGTTCTAATGGACTCTAAGGATGTTCAAAAGTATAATAAAAGAGAAAATTATAATAAAACAAATAGCATCTTTTAGCCAGGGTCTAACAAAGACCCTAAAACATATTCCGAGCCATGGACCAAATTCCATGTTAAAGCCCATGTAGTTCATCATGTTCTTTTAACAATTAAGGTTTGAACACCCAAACATCAATGCACTCAAATGTTTATCATAAGAGGTTCCCAGTTGACTCATCTCAGAGGTAAGACTGTTAATTTCACCTACAGTGGGGCAATATCTGAAAACAATGTAATCCTGACTGTCATGCCAAGACATGGGTAGTCAGGTCAACCAAGAGAGGCAAAACTAGAATTTTCTGGCATCATAAGATCTGGCAGATGCCACAAGTCTAAGCAGAAAGTGATCAGATCTATACAAAACAGGTACTCAGAAAGGTAAGCTGTCACCTAAAAAATTCTAAGGTTGGCATAAGCAATCAGAATGAGAAGGGTATTATAATCCTTGCTCATATGGTAGAAGCTGGCCATACCCTGCCCTGTTTTACAGCAGTTACTGGACATAGGTTGAGGATTCGCACGTATCAGCCAGAGCCACAAAGAAGCTAGGAGCCTTTGTGCATTTCTCCCTGGTGATAAAATTACTTCACACCACTGACTCCAAAATTTGTCAGATCTGACACTGTTTTAATAGTCAATTATTCTTATCTCCTTTCCCATCTTGCTATATTCTATTGACTTAATCAGCACTGCTGGGTAAAATAACAAGAAAGTTAAATATTAGTTAAGGGTAGTGCCTTAACTTAGTCTAAGTGACTAAGTACTTACCTTCTCTAACTTGTTCCACGGAGAAGAAGTAACAATATTTGTCTCAGGAGATTGAAACATAAGATTAAGGATGCAGTAATGCATGAAAGCACTTCTACAATCCCCACATATTGTAAGAAATCAGGATAAGCAAGCCTCTGTTGTTATCAGTATTTTGGCTTAAACCATAAAAAAATACCATTTCTAGAAGTCAAAAAGGTCCAATATTGGCAATTTCATATGTTTCAATCTAAAATTTATATCAATCATCATGATCAACTTAGTAATATTATTACTAATAATGTCATTATGTACACAGATTTTGACAACTTAAGGTTCTATTTTAGGATCCCAAGTACTCAAATTTCAACTGGGAAATGTTGACAAATAGGAAATCACTTCACTGCAAGTGGCAATTTATCCATCTATTTATCTATTAGTCTATCTTCCCATAAAGATGTGTTAGGAATAAGGAAAGTCAGTGTACATCAAGATAAAAGAATGTTAAACATGGCTGAGCTGACCACAAGGTTTTTTTGCTGCATAGTTTAATCAGTTAAGCCATTACTATATTTATGGCACTGTCCTAGGCCCTGGAGTATTAAATGAAATTCCAAATTAAGGAAAGTTAAATTAAAATATGAATATTTAGAAAACCCAAAGGGAGAAATTCAAAAATAAAAAGCTAGGCTCAAAGAAAATAAAGTGAGGATCAAAGCAGAAAAGACAGTATAAAAATATAAAACTAAATAATACATATATACATATATATAACATGAATCCTAGAAGATACAGTTTTTTAAAAAAAATTAGTCTCATAATATCAAACTGGAACCATCTTCTGCTCTTGTTCTGAAAAACATAAATCTATACATATATGTACAAAATCAGGACTACTGAACAGTTGCCAATGAAGCTTTCAGTGACAGAACTTTGATTTGTGGCCATGACATTAATGAGGAAGGTGCACCAATCCATTGACATCCTCTCATCTCGTTCCCCTTATGCCTAAGGGCCCACATTTGTCAGGTGGAGAGCTTGGGTTAAAAGACCAGGCTTAGGCCAGAAAATGAGCAAACTGACATGCACAACTTTCCAGCCTATGACGTTTCTCTCACTATGGAATTCCCTGCCCTAATCATATACTAACAGTGATAACATGCATTCAAACCACTACCAACCTTATGATTCACTACTTTAATAATCATGCTATTTTAATTTCAGCTGCTATAACAAAGTATCATAGACTGAGTGGTTTACAAACGACAGAAATTAATTTCTCACAAAAAGGAAAAAAATTTAATTTCTCACAGTTCCAGAGGCTAAAGTCCAACATGGGTGGGTTTGGGTTAGGGCCCTCTTCCAGGTTGCAGACTGCCAATTTCTGGTCATATCTTCATATGGCAGAAAGAAAGCTAACTAGTTCTCTGGCCTCTTCTTTTGAGAGCACTAATCCCATTCATAAGGGTTCCCCCCACCTCATCTAGTTACCTCCCAAAGGCCCCACCCTACAAATACTATCACCTTGGGGATTAGAGTTCAACATGTAAATTTTGGGGATACAAATATTCAATCCACTGCACACTTAAAAATAACACTTTTTGAAATTAAATGAGAACTTTATGTCTAGATATGAACTGTATACTAAAAATAGGAATCCTCTGGTCTCTTGGTATTATGTCCAGAATAATTCAAATAAGCCTACTTACAGAATAAATCAGACCTGGTCATCTATATGGAACAGCATTCTTATCAAAGACTCTGGAGTCAGACTGCCTGTATTTCAATCTCAGGCTTCAGAGATATAGGACCTTAAATTAGGTTACTTTTCTATGCCTTACTTTCAGCATCAGTAAATGGAGGATACGAATATGCCTACCTCATAGGGTTCTTGTGAGAATTAAATAAGCTAATATGTGAAAAGTACTTAGCAGAGTACTTGGCACATGATAAATATTTAAGAAATGGTAGCAATTAGTATTACTGTTATATAATTACTTCTGGTCATATCTATACTAATGATGTTATAAATATGGGAAATGAATAATGAACATTATAAAGAATTATTATATATGAAGATAAATTAAAAGTATAAACATAACTTATACATTTGCATAATAAATTAAGATATATAACATTACTTCATACTAAGATATCATACATCAACTATTTTTGAAAATTCCCTCACTACTCTAGTGATCTGTAATCAAGAAGAACATTAAGAAAAATCAAAGGAAGTAAACAACTAGATAAAGAACAGAAAACAACACTAACCGGTTTCTGTAAATAAGAAGTCCCCTGAATTTCATCTTACCAAAAGCTATACTGGCAACCTTCCAGGAGTCCAGTGTCTGTACAAATTATGCATACTAATTTATGTAAAGCAGGCTTCTTTTTTTTTCTCTTGAGATAACAGAAGATAGTTCTATCTCATTATGAGAAGTGATTTTTTTTGCTTTGTCTTCTAAGATTCACTTTTCATATTCCTTTTCTGTCTCATGGTTTTTGTTTGTATGTTTTCCCTTTTTGATCTCATTTTATTTTCCTTACATATAGCCCTTTCTAAAAGTAATTCTTCCTTTTAGATATTCTCATTCAATTTTTCTTAATTTCACATTACATTTTGTGTACCAGGGCTCAGGACAATGCCTTGAACATAATAGATACTCCACTATCTGTTAAATAAATAAATGTAGTAAAGCATTTCTGGTCAGCTCAGCCATCTGCAGCATTCTTACATCTGGATGCATGTTAGTTTCATTACTACTAATACATTTTCACCATGATGTGACTATATAAATTATCACTTGTATTAGGGTAATTTCTATTTGACAACATTTAAAAATTGAAATATGCACTCCAATCTATACTGCTCATGGATAATTACTATCATGATACTCAATAAAGTTAGGCAGGAAATTTATTTATGAAAAATAAGTAGGTAATAATTTTAAAAGACAGAGACTTTTAAAGAACTTTTAAAGATAGTGACAAACACTAAATACCAAAGGCACAAATTACAATTTTTGGACCCAGAAACACTCTTGTTAGACATATTTTTTAAATACATGTAAAATACAAAATACTACTAAAAACTTTTTCCTTTGAGGACCCTAACCATGGGAAGTGTCCTCTAAAGAACAGCAACTATAGGAGCAAAGATGACAGAAGTCAAGAAATTTTGGTTTATTCAAATGATGGAGTACTGTAGACCTTCTTTAGAACCAGAATCCTGGGATGGTCTCATATTTTCATTAAAAGAGCACTAATTTCTTTATACAAAAAATATCTCATTTAATGATTTGCCAAGAAGTCAACTTTTAGAAAAAGAAGCTAAAACAAAAAGATTTCAAAAGAATGACAATTGTGTTGAGTGAAATATCCTTAATCTTAAATAGCTTATAATTAACAAATAGTGCTATCAAAAAGTATAAAAATAAACATATACATGTAGTATTAATAACATTTTTCAAGTTATTAAAAAAAAAGGCTAAAGGTTGCATGGTATAATATGAAGAATACAGGCCTTGCAGCCACAAAACCAAAGTTCTGATCTTACTTTTGCCTCTTTACTCCAAAGACCATCAAGAGAATAAAATGAAACTACATAGGTAATATATTTAGTGCAGTACTTGACACATAGTAAGGGCTCAATAAATAACAATACTATTACTATTAGAAGATAGAAGTAACATAAGGCACATTGAACATATATTTAGTTTTGTCCCCTCCCAAAATTCTACCAGAATATAATGGGATTAAAGATAAAGAAACCCATAAATATAATGAAGATGGGAGAAAAGTCAATAACAACAAAATTTTGGAAGGTGGAAAATAGATGAATGAGTCATAACTAACCAAGCAGAGCTGAGAAAGCTGAATCCTTGGTCCACTGCAGGACTTTTAACTAAGACCTAGGTCTATTTAAAAGATAATAACAAGGCCGGGCGCGGTGGCTCACGCTTGTAATCCTAGCACTCTGGGAGGCCGAGGCGGGCGGATTGCTCAAGGTCAGGAGTTCAAAACCAGCCTGAGCGAGACCCTGTCTCTACTATAAAAATAGAAAGAAATTAATCGGCCAACTAATATATATATATAAAATTAGCTGGGCATGGTGGCGCGTGCCTGTAGTCCCAGCTACTCGGGAGGCTGAGGCAGAAGGATCGCTTGAGCCCAGGAGTTTGAGGTTGCTGTGAGCTAGGCTGACGCCACGGCACTCACTCTAGCCTGGGCAACAAGCGAGACTCTGTCTCAAAAAAAAAAAAAAAAAAAAAAGATAATAACAATGGTACCAATTTACCACTCTATGATAATCTCCCTTCCTTCACATATCTTACAAACTAGTAGATAGAGAAAGACAATTAACAAAATGAATACATAAAACATACAGTATGTTAAACAGCAAAACTTTACCTATTTTCTTACTGATCAATTACTCCCTCTAGAATGTAAGTTCCATGAGGGTAAGAATTTTTTTATTGTTGTATCCCCAATAACTAGAATACCACCCAACATATAATAGGTAATCAAAAAATATTTACTGAATGAACAACATATGGCAAAATAAGTTCTTAATAAATATTAACTATTACTACCATTATAATTGTATCTATAGTATAGCCTTCACTTTTCCAGTGGAAAATGAATTTGGAAAAGGCAAAACACCTTGTTTTCAACAATGCTGGAATCCAAATGACAATTTCATTCCAGAATCTAAACCTCTATCAAGTGATTCTTATGACTTGGACTACCAATTTCTTATGCTATATTAAATGAGACTAGGTAATATCACTAATCCATGAATTTCAGGGCACATTACAAAGTTCAATTTTTAAAAATTTTCTTTTTTGGTATAATTTAAAAGAAGATATTTAGGCCAACTAAGATTAAGCAATTTGTCTAAAGTTAGCCCTATTAAAGACTGATTTAGAATTTTTATTTATTTATTTATTTATTTTAGACAGAGTTTCACTCTGTTGCCCAGGCTAGAGTGCCATGGCATCAGTCTAGCTCACAGCAACCTCAAACTCCTGGGCTCAAGCAATCCTTCTGCCTCAGCCTCCCAAGTAGCTGAGACTACAGGCATATGCCACCATGCCTGGCTAAATATTTGTCTATATATTTTTAGTTGGCCAATTAATTTCTTTCTATTTTTAGTAGAGACGGGGTCTTGCTCTTGCTCAGGCTGGTTTTGAACTCCTGATCTTGAGCGATCCACCAGCCCCAGCCTCCCTGAGTGCTAGGATTACAGGCGTGAGCCACGCCTGGCCTGGTTTAGAATTCTTAAACTCAGAATATCATTTTAGGCTCACTGTTTACCATCTACCATAATTATGATAATTGGTTTATACTATTGCACTTCTTTTCATCTACTGTTCAACTTTGCCACCAAGCTAGTTAAACAGCAAATCACTTTTGACCAAATTCTAAATATTAAGGCAAGACTTCTAACAATTCACCAAAAGAGAGAGGGCAACACAAATTAGAACTATGCACAAGTAAAATAAAGGAAGGCTTGTTTTTGCTTGCCCCAAAACATATCAGAAAGAAGTAATAAATACACGAGGTGATGGATGTGCTAAATACTCTGATTTGATTTTTACACAGTGTATATACATATATTGAAACATTACACTATGCCCCATAAATATGTACAATTATTATGTGTCAATAAAAACAACATACAAAAATAAAATAAAAATGATAACAGAAGGAAGGCAATTTGACAAGACCAATGGAAGTTGGAGACGAGGAGAATGCAAATGACTCTACAAGTATAGAATCAGATTTTTAATAGCATAAGTGCTGCATTTTTCTGTGGCCTATATTACTTTACGAAGTTTTAAAAAAATTATCAGTTGGTGGTTTTGGTCAATATTTTGATGTACTAGAAGTACTACTAAGTGACGTTAAGGAATTAAAAGAAATGTAGGTCAGTGAGCTCAATAACTCAATTGGACATCAGATCAAAGGCATTCCACTTACTAGGACTATGTCACAAAAACTAGACAAAGGCTTTCAAACAAATACTCTGTCCCAGAAATCTGAGTGAGGTGCTAATTTCATACAAAACATGTCCTAGACTATTCTTTTCATTAAGTTTATAGTGGTTTTAACTTCACCACTAACCTTTCTTAAACTGCAGTTTTGTCTATGCTCCATAACCTTTTCTTTGTGTTTGATATTGCTCTTGAAGATTTCCAAACTTCTTGCCAAAATTCAATGTACTTAGTTCACTTTGATATCTTCCCAGCATCTGGCATATTAAACTTCAAGTTCTTTCCTCTTTGGGATTCCCTGAGTTATTTTCTGGTTTTCCCATACTATGATTCCATCTCTCTTAAATACATCTTTTCCTTCCATCTGCTGACCGTGGTCCTTTTATAACACATAGTCCTTGATAAATAGACTGCATTCCATGGTTTTAAACAACTGTTCCACAGAGATGATCCTCAAATCTCTAGTTCCACTCCCTGTGTCTATACTCTCCATTCCAGGCTTATAGTCAAGAAGAAAGACTCATCTGGCCAATTGTCTCCTCAATCTATTATAAGTATGTCCAAAACTGAACTTGTCTCCTTAAAACCATCCCTTCAATCAAACCAACTCCCTTTCTCAACTTTTCTGGCTTCTATCAATGGCCCCACAGCTCTCTCAGTTACTAAGGCATAGATCTTCAGTCACCCTTGCCTATTATCTCTCCTTCAGTCCATCAAGGCACTGAAATCTTTACTTATGGAGGCAAAATGAGGACATGACCAACAAAATAAGAAAAAATAAAAATTTCACAACAGAAGTAAAACAAAGCAAAATAATTTGAATATTATAATATTTGAATTTCCCATATCTTAGCACAGTTTGAGGACAGAACACATCCAATTATCTTAGCCATTTTTGTCTTCACAGCCATCCCTTCCTCTCTACTCACCAATACCACTGCTTTCGTTCAGGCTTTCAGTATTTCACATTGCAACACATCTTGTCTCAATTCCAATCCATTTAACCCTGACAACAATCTGACAACAATCATGCTAAAGCACAACATTTATCATGCTATTCACTTACCCAAGAACCTTGAGTGATTCCTGAAATTCCTCAGTCTGGCATATAATCTTATATTCTACTACCGGCATTGGTATTGGGGGATCTTCCACTTCAGATACATTCTCAGATTTTACAGATTCAAAGTACCCATGAAAGTATGAGACCAAGAGATAACTGGTAAATTCAAACCATATCTATGACTTCCTTTTTATTCCATTTCTCTACTCCTATTTTTCTCCTCATAACTTTTCTTTTTTTCTACCACCTTCCTATAGTTAATGTCTTTTCCACATTCTTCTCTATGCCAATGTCAACAACAATAATTTATAATCCCTAGTAACTCAAAGAACTGAAGAAATTATTGATCAGTGTTCTACTCAATAATTATCAATAAAAAGACTCAGATGTAACAGAATAGGAAGTAAATGAAAGAAGACCTCAGCCGTAGAATAACCATGTAACCAAGATTCTCAATCCTAAAATAAGGTCAGGAGTGAGACCAAACAAACTCTTAAATCCAATGATGGAAGGCCTCATTGAGAGGGGAAGATGCCTTGTTATCCATTTATTCAGAAAGACAGAAGTAGCATAAACATAACTTCTCCCATTATAGTTTCCCAGATGTTTCCCTGTATCTCAACAGAAGTTAGTCATGGGTTTTCCTCCAGAGCAAATAAATATCAGATAGAAAAGAACTCTGGACCAAAAAAAGGCTGGCCAATGTTCTCAATATAAAATTAAGAAATCTTAGAAAATTTTTAACATCAAACTAAGGATATCTCGTCTTTACAGAGCCTGTACTTAGTTGGGTTAAAAAAAAATGAGATCCTCTCCCTTTCTTAAATCTCACATTTCAACTGCATTTTCTTAGGCCATATTTGTATCTTCAAAGAAAATGAATTTTCTTTCCCATTTCATAAAATGTTTTTCACAGATAAGAAACATACCAACAATTTCTACTATATTCACACATATTTAAGCTCAATCTGAGGTCTATGAGTTTCACCAAAAAATGAAATTACTATTGATCATATATGTATTCACACATAGACACAATCCACTCCTTTCCCTGCCCCCAATACTTTTTACTCTTAAAGAGGAGGAGCGTACCAGTTTATTGAAATCTAGATATTTTAAAACTTCTCCCTTCCTCTGTCTCATCCTTCATTGAAGAAAAAATTAAGGGATCTATGGAAAAAGGAATGCTATTTGTATTCTGACAGCATATTTTTGTGAAAATGCAAAAAGTAGAGGAGGAATATGAGCAAGATGATTTTTCAGGTAACTGAATTGTGTTTCCATCAGGAGTTCTCTTCTTTTCAGTTTTTTGCATCTAACTAAAACACACTAATCCTTCCCAGGGAAAAAGAACTCTAGAGCATTTATAACCTTTTAATGTTCCAGTATGTGTCCATCAGATTGGATGTGTGCCCTTTTTCAGAGCCTTGCCCTAGGCAAAATATAAAATGTTAGGTTTGTTTTAGCAAAAATTTTTTTCTCTTTATATATTCTTCACCATTCCCCTTCCCTTTGATTATTACTATATGTCACAGAAATCTGGTGCTCTGTACAGCCTTTGGAAATAATTCCCAATGGTAGAATGAAGATACTATATTATGAGGGAATAAGGACAGTTATTCCTTGAAAGAATGTTTATTAAGCACCTACTATAGAAAATTTGGACCTTCCTCAAAGTGTCAATCATTGTTCTTGGGGGGAAAAAGGAGTCTGTAACCAAAAGTTTTTTAACACTGGGATAAAGCAGGCTTCTCAGAATCTTTAATACACTATTAAGAAACCCTATCCACCTATCACTCACCCCATTCACCCTCTACCCTGAGCTAAGAGGCAGCTCTGACATGCAAGGATTCTCAGATTTATCTGATAGCACTACTTTAAATCAACATCTCTTTACTGCTCTACAAAATGATTTGGGGAAAGTTGTGCTTGAATAAGTCAGAGAAGGCAGAAAGCATGTATGTTAGAGTAGATGAATTTTTTTTTCTTAATTTTTTTTATTAGATGATACATTGAAAGTATAAAAGTTGCCTCGGTACCAACAAGTTACAGAATAATACATATAGGCCAGGCGTGGCGGCTCACGCCTGTAATCCTAGCACTCTGGGAGGCTGAGGCGGGCGGATTGCTCAAGGTCGTGAGTTTAAAACCAGCCTGAGCGAGACCCCATCTCTACTAAAAATAGAAAGAAATTAGTTCACCAACTAAAAATATATACACAAAAAATTAGCTGGGCATAGTGGCACATGCCTGTAGTCCCAGCTACTCGGGAGGCTGGGGCAGTAGGATTGCTTGAGCCCAGGAGATTGAGGTTGCTGTGAGCTAGGCTAACGCCATGGCACTCACTCTACCCTGGGCAACAAAGTGAGACTCTGTCTCAAACAAACAAACAAACAAAAAAAAAAAACCAGAATAATACATACAAAAGCACCATGGACTACATGTGACAATTCTGTTTAACTTCCATTTTGATTTTATATCAGTATCCAAAATTATAAACTCCAGCATTTTTTCTTAATCTAGTCCTACATGATAGCAATTCCTGAGGTAAATTTAATGTCCACTGCCAACATCCTTGGCTGTAAACCAAGTCCCCTGGGAGAATTCAGATATTTATATTCCCATACATAATATAATGGAATTCATAATTATAATCAGATTTTTCAGATTTAAAAATGGAAAATGGTCCTTATAATACTTCAGCATCTATATATACAATCTTAACCCACCAACAGAACCTCTCAAAATCTTTTGACTTGTAAGTATGGTTTAAAGAGATTTCATTAATAATTTTCTACATTTAGATAAAAATTATCGGTTAATTTATAAGGAAAGAACACTGTAAGGAAAGATCACCAAATATAAATAAAAAATTTCAACAATTTGCAAAGACAGCACAGAGAATTAGCACCATAAAGAGAATGCCAATTTTGCTAACTACAGCCGTTATCATTCTTCTCTATAGAAATCACTTAAGCTCAATATTCTCAGTGTATAGTTGCCATGTACAAAGTTTTATTCTGAATATACCACATGACTTTTGCCAATCAGGAGCTGTCTAATAGTCAGTAGTTTTCAATGAAATGAGTCTGTAGACTCTAGATTATAAAAATTTCTTTAATAAATATCAGAGTAGCATTTTACAGATAGCACTCTAATAGCACTTCCTATTTTTCTATGCCAAGAATAAAAATTAACATTTAATAAGACTTTCAGAGCCCAAACAATAGAGAGCTGGCCCTTTCATGGCTCATCTTGTAAGTGCACAACTGAAGGCCACATAGAGGTTAAACAATGCCATCTTTTAAAAGTCACTTTCTGGTATTTCTCCCAAAGCCTGTCTGTTCATGCTTATTTTGCATTCTTTATATAATAAAATAAATTCTTTGCTTCACTTACAGAAAAATTAAAAGAATTATTCCCACCACCACCACCTTTTAATTAACTCTTCCAGGAGAAGCCAAAATGGTCTAAGGAAAGAAAAAGTTGATTGCTAGTTACCTAGTTTAAAAGTTCAACTTTACATAGTACTTCAGATATTTAAACCTAATTATAAATGGTTATCTGAAAAAAGGTACTTTAAAAAAAATCAAACTTTATAGGAATTACAGGTTTTTTTCTGGTTTTAATGTTTTTTTAAAACTTGAATGTTCTTACAAATCCACATAATTCCAGCTGAAGAAAATTTAATTAATGTGCCATGTCAAAGAGCAGAGCATATGGTTATACAGACCTATATATTTTTTTAGAAAATGTACAAGGTACTAAAAAGCTCTTTCATTTCTCACAAATGTAAAGATCTTTAAAATACTTCCTAAAAACAATACATTTTATTTCAAGTCAAATCCAATAAGCTTGATGAAAGGTGGCTTTTATTCACAAATGCAGTTAAACATGAGGGGCTAAGTGTTTTGCAGAAACTCAAATTTCTGCAAAGTACAAATATTAGTGGTGCACTAATTTGGTAACAATGGGACAATAAATAAGTTATTTAATACACACAATTTTAAGATAAAAGGTACCCCAAATGGAAGTGTCATCTCATCACTGCTTGAGAAATACAAAACTCTTCGATATTAGTACTTTTCCCCTCCTCTTTTCTTAGGTGACCATCCATTTGTTTTCTTCTATTAGACTGTTTGTCAAGACTTAGGTTTGAAGGCTAAAGTGATGGCCCTTTCAGAAATGCATTCTGGATGCCATCCTTAATTCCATGTAAGAAATGAGCTAAAATGCCATATAAAAGAGGTATTGTATTATCCTTTGATTCTTCAAATGCATTTAGTTCATGAATGAGAAATTGTCTGTCCAATGGAAGTACATGTTGGCCAGATTCTGCTATGAGGACAGATGCTGTATACTTTTATTTGTTGAATTCCAAATACTCCGAAATTAATTCATTAATCAGAAGGTTTTCATGAGACAATGATGGTCGGGGTTCATGGTGATCATCTAGGGCATTGAAAACTTCAGCTTGGATCCTTGCTTTTAAATGCCCTAATACTCCTTTTTTTTCCAAGGTGTCCTTTAAAACAGCCTTCAATCGCCAGTTTTCAACCACAAGTAGAAGAATTAGATGTAGCCTCATAGAAGAACATTTAAACCAGGTCCTAAAGTATGAGTAAAATATAACTGTGCAGAAATGAGAAGAAAGGTGCAGGGAATGCCGACTGTGTCTCAAGTTCCTTTCTTTGAGTCATCCACCTACTTCTACCGAGGCAGAAGCTAGTTTACCCTGCCCTGTGCTCCGGACTTAACCTGCTCTGTGTCAGTGTCTACTGTTCGACTCTGTCAGAACTCAAGTGTCTACTGTTCCGACTCTCTCAGAACTCAACTGCCCGGATAAGCATGAAGATAAGCTCTACAGAGAGGGGAAAGGCAATGAAATGTGCTATTAAATGGGAGAAGAGAGGCAGTTTCTTAAATATTTCCTTAATTTAATACTCTTTTGATCTGAGCAAGTTACTATATATCTTAACCAGTTGCAGTTTTTAAAAGATAAAACCCTAGATAACAAAAAATCTTTACTTTTCTCTGTATCTATAAACAAAGTTTCTCAAATGTGTAACCCATACGCTTGCCCCATTTTACTTGTTTCAGGTAGAGATCTATACAGTCAAGTTATCAAAAATTATTTTCTAGTATAAAGTAGATGTACAATGTATGCACAATGTTTCACTGAATCAAACTCACTTCATTCACTCTGAATCTCTAAGACAAGGGTCATCAGAGAATAATATTTTTCTATTTGAAAATAAAAATGTATGGCTTAAATGAATGCATGAAGCTAAATCAATGGGTTAAATTTGCCACAGAAGTGTGAGGATGGGGATTATTTGTTAGTGTTCATAGAAAATTGCCAAAAAAATTTTAAGTAATGCATTTTCTTAAACAAAGAAAAAAAGAAAGCTGGGGAAATATAAAAAAGCGAAAGAAGAAAATTAAAACCACCAAGAGATAGCTGCTATTTAATAATTTTAATGCTTTCTTTTTAATATTATGTTTAGATTACCTATGTTGCCCTTGCCCCTCCCCAGTCAGAGCTTCAAGCATGTCCATCTCCCAGATGGTGCGCATCGCACTCATTATGTATGTATATACCCATCCCCTCCTCCCTGCTCCCATCTCCCAGACACCCAATAAACGTTTTTCCTATATGTCCACTTAGGTGTTGATTAGTGAAACCAATTTGCTGGTGAGTACATGTGGTGCTTACTTTTCCATTCTTGGGATACTTCACTTAGTAGAATGGGTTCCAGCTGCATCCAGGAAAGTATAAGAGATACTTTATCACCATTGTTTCTTATAGCTGAACAGTACTCCATAGTATACATATACCACATTTTATTAATCCACTCATGTAGTGCTGAAAGTCAATTGACTCTCCATAATTTAGGGATTTAAAACAGAATTTTTTTTTTTTTGATTTTTGACATATTTTATTCAGATAGCAGTCTGATCACACATGGTCCAAGAACACTCAAATAAGTCAAATATAATCAGATGTTAAAGACTGGTCTTCAAACATCATAGCCAATGATACCACGCTTGCCTATGATCTCTCCGACATAAAACCACATCCACACCTCAGTGGCCACCAAACCATTCAGCACGGCTTCCTTAACTGTAAGCTGTTTGTAGCTACCAGTTTGAGCACTATTGACTATTTTTTTCAGGCTCTGAAAAGCTCTAGGGATCTCAGCAGGGGTTGGAGGAACCAGCTCAACCTTGGCGTAGTACCAAAATGTGGCCAATCGAGGCTTCAAATAAGTCACAGCAGCGTTCACCAGCGCCGGGGCCTTCTCCGCGAGGTTACGGACAAATTGAGCCATGGTGCTAGAATGGAATGTCCGTCGCCCCAAAAGGCCGGCTGAATGTCCTAAAACAGAATTTTTTAACTGTGGTAAAATACACATAACATAAAACTTACCATATTTGACATCCAGAAAAACTAGGGTTTCCCAAGCCAGTTCAGAAAAAAATTGCCATTTGGCCCTTAAACAACAACAACAAGGTCCTTATTAATAGGACCTAAGGGTACAGAAGGCATGTCCTTACAGAATATGTCCTTAAGTAACGTATGAACAAGCCCAAGCTGTCCTGGAAGAAAAAATGCTATATAAATAAGCGGCATTCATCAACTTTCTTATAAGGTTAGCAAGGACTTTCTCATATTCAAGTTTCTTCACTTCCTGCTAAATGCAGCCATGTGCTAGGGGTGCAGAACTCTAATTTGGCATACCTGTAATCACAGTGTTAGAAATCCTGGCTAGCAGCCCCAGTCCATGACGTCACACACTAAACACTTCCTCTAAGGCCAGACTTGCCAAGCAGTCCCACCTTTCCAGGGAAAGGGAGAACAGCCTGATCTTTGCATACCATCAAAGAATCTCATGGATTCTTTGGACTCATGGAATCTCATAGACTGAATGTAAGGCTCTAAAGGAATAATTCTATCAAACTTTTTCTCATAAAATCAAGCAGTGCCTAACTAAACAGCCAGAGAACTTTCCAGGCCCAGTAATTTCAAAACAGCAAACAAAAAGAAGATTTTTTTTAAAAATCACACCCAAAACTTTGGCCTCCAATGAAAAGTACCCAGGCACTCTCATCCCAGAATGTAATGATCTTGAGTTCTCCTGGTATAAAGCAGAATTTCATTTTAATTTCATTTTATAAAGAAAAAAAAAAAAGAAACAACAGTTTAAATCCCTTGCCTAAAGTTACTTGCATGGAGATCACAGTGACAACTTAGGAAAGGGACAGTTAAGAAGGATCAAATTCTTTCTGACCCAATAAATGCACATATTGGCTCTAAGAAAGAAAAACAGAAGGTGAGAAGAGAGGAGAAAGAACAGTTCATGGCAGGAAACCACAATCAAAGGCCCAAATGTTCACATATATTCTGTTAAGTACATAGGCCCAAGACATGAACAACTTCAGGCAGTTGAAGGACACGGAAGGCACCAAAGTGGTGACCTGAGAGAAAAGTGGCCTCATCAAAGTCTGAAGCAGGAGCCAGCTTTGAAGGAACAGTGATACCACAATCAGGGGACCTGCCTTGGGACTGAAGTGATAAGATGATGCTCACGCAGGGCCACATCAAGTGCCTGGCAAGCCCTGGGTGTTCACAAAGCCTTTCTTCCCCCTTTGCCCATTTGCAGACAAGCCTGTTACAACCTTTTTACAGCTACCAGGCTTCATAGACAGTCTACTATTTTTTTAACTAAAGAATTATCATCTACTGTGATCCTACTAAGTGGAGGGCACTGAGTTACAACAACCCCAAGGAAGCTGAAGCTTAGAGGACTTAAGTTACTTTTCTGAGGTTCTCCAGGTAGAAAGTCATAGAGACACCATCCAGAACCAGATCTGTCCAACTCTAAAGCCCACACCTTTTCCATGTTTCCACTATACTGACCTTACAGAGGACACAATTTAGAATGTTTAAGCTCATAAAAAGATTTCATTCCTAATATACTAAAACAAGAGTTGCAAACTTTTTATGCAAAGGGCCAGACAGTGAATATTCTAGGCTTTGTGAGCCATGTAGGTTTTCTGTAAAATATTCATTTTTGTTTTCTCTAACCCTTTAAAAGAATAAAAACCATTCTTAGCTCATGAAGCTATACAAAAACTTGCTATAGGCCATAATTTACCAACCCCTATGTTAGAAAGCACAGTTCAAGCAAGGCTCAGTGACTTTAATAGATGAGAACTGTAGCACTGATTTGGGGTCTTGATTTACTCCAGTGCTACTGATTTCAGAATGGGGAGAAAAGACAGAAATAGAAAGGGATCAGAACTTGGTCTAGTCACTTCATATACATTCCATTGTTAAGTGTAAAGAACAGCAGCCCCTTAAAGTATTTACTTCATTTATTTCCTCTATTTCCATGTCTTTGCATATTCCAATTTAGGCATTAATCTGTCATGAAAAAAATCAATGCTTTCTGCAGTCTAATTAGAACTATTTCAAAGGCCCATAGCATAATGAACAGAAACCTAGGAGATTTGAGCTGACTATGGGCCCTTTCAATATGATCAAAGGCCTCTGGGGTTCTATTACTTGAAATTATAGAAAATATTTTCCATTCACTTTATGATACTAGTAAAACAGGCTTTTGAACACTCCCTAAACCTTACAATAACCATCAAGTCAACCTAACAGATGTCACAAACTAAATCCAGTTCATCAACACTAGAGTGCATGATGAGATGTATTTTAAATAACATTCTGCTTTTGTTACGCAAGGCAAAATAATCTATAGTTTATGACCTCCTAAATTTTCCCTTCAGATACTGAACTTTCCACCCAGGATTTTCTCATGGGGCATTCATAAGCAAATGCTAGTAGCTATATGCCCTGTCAGTTGGCTGGTTGACCTCTACCATGGTCTGGGCAATACAACTCTGGTGCCAGGTCCAAATGTCTCTGGTTAAAATATTTTCAACTCAGCTGATTCATGCCTAGCTGCCTGGTAGCTATAGAGTGGAAAAAGAAAATAGCCACTGGGGACCAATTTAATAGCAACAAATGTTATTTTCCTTACTGAGCTAAACAACTTAGAAACGAGAAGACTCTAGATTCTAAATATGTACAACCACATGCCCATCTTACAGGTAAATACATAGAGGCTGATTTTAATCACAGGAACAGCTAGCAAATTGGAACAGGAGAGAAAGCAAGAAAAGCAGCTCCAAAATTTTGAGTTTTGTCGCTTTTGTACAATTGCATAATCCCCTTTTCAGGAAACCCAGGACAGTCAGGAAGAAAACCTGGCCCAAGACCTACTAACACACATTAAGCAGGGACTTGGAAAAGTGGCCCAAGTGCAAAAGCCAATTACAGAAGTACAGTCAAGCAAGAAAAGTGCTTTCCTGTGTATAAAGGGCATGATAACGTCAGTCATGATGCAAGACACCAAGCAGAGATAGCAGAGAAAGGAAAAGAATTAATATATGAATTCCTCCTAAGGGCTTGGAAGTGTGCTAGGTATTTTACATGTAGTACATCATATAATCATTACAAACTTGTAAGATAGGAAATAAGACCCTCATTTTACAAATGAAGAACTGAGGCTCAAAGAAAAACGTATCCAAGATCATACAAATAAGGAGTGTCAGGCCTAGTATTTGAGCCAAGTCTGTCAAGGATTAAACCTGCCCTTTTCATTCCATAAGCCTTCATCTCCCTGCAAAAAGTACCAAAATATAGCATGGAGTAGATGACATTCAGAAGTCAGATAGGCAGATGATACTGGCAAGCAGTAGGGCGCTAAGCTCAGGCCAGGACTCTACTTCCCCATGGGAGAGATGGCAAGAGCAAGCTAAGACAGTGCCATGGCTGCTAAAGATGTCACACTTGGCACCAATGATCTTCACAAAGTCAGCTCCCAAAGCCCAGTGCTATCAATGTGAAGCTAGAAACCAGGGCACAAAGTAGCTAGAGGTGAGAGCTGAGACTTGGTTGGCACCACAGGAGTCCAGGAAGTCACCCGTTTGGAAAGGTAACCTGCACCCACCTCCCTACCCCACACATACACACTGGTTGAGGAGTTGAAGCTGTTTAAATACTATTTGCTTTGGCCCCAGACTGGCCTGAAAACTAAAGTTGAGAAACTCCATGTGAGGTAGAAGAGGAAGGTAGAGGCAGGTTTAGGAAATACAGACTAGTAAATTCTTTACTTCAGAGACATAGTAAATACAGTCAACTTTCCTACTGAACCGCCATCATAGCAATGTTAACAGTAATCTCCATAATCAAAGGAACAGAGGGAATCAAGATAACACTCTAAGCATCTCAAGGAAAAAGATGTATTTTATCAGAATTAGATCAGAACTCTATATTTCCAAACAGCAGCCTTGTGCTGGCAGAACTGGGAAGCAGATTCTGGGAAGAACGCTGATGCCAGGCATGCCAACATTGGAAGCTGGCAGCTCTCCCCTCCCCCTGCTGCTAGCACTCGCACCCTTCTGTGGCCACTGCCACCACTTCTTCATCACATCTAATGTATGAGGCCAGTTTCCTGATCATGTGAGTGAGAAAGAAAGACAGTTGGCAGCAGGAGCAGTGAGCAGAAGGACAGGTGACCAGGAAGATAGAATACTCCCACTGGTGACCTTCCTCTCCCCTCTAGAAAGGGGCTGCTCTAAAAATACAAGGAAAAAGGGAACAAGAAGTTGAAAATTCAACCCCTGATTCACTAGGCTATGAAGAGAGATCCAGCTGAGTACACTAGGCTGACTGATTAATGAGTTTCCTCCTCCACTCTGTGAGGGAAGCCACTGTCTCAAGGCACATAATTATATGCCAGGTGTCCCCAGGAGCCTGAAGGTGACAGCCAGACTGGGTAGAGCCTCAGACCTGGCTCTTCTGAGCTGGCTGCTTCTCCTTCCAGGTCAAGTGATGCCCTTGTTCCTGGCCTAGGAATGAGCCAGCTGAAGGCAAAGAGCACTCCCCAGAAAGGAGAGGCCCCCAGCTCCAGGGTAGTGCTCCTAAGGCAGCCACTATCAGAACTCTACCATATTAATAAGATTCCAGCAGCTCTTCTGAGCCCAGCACCACCCATTCCCTCCTATAAGGAGAAAAATCCTGGCGAAGGGAAGTAAGAACAACCAGATCACTCCCACCTGGCCTCAGTTAGCTCAAAGGGGAAAATGGAGTTGAATACGCAGAAAATTCTTAGAAAAATCTACATTACTACACCAACGAGGTACTATGGCTGGATTCAATGTAGATAAACCAGCTTTATCAGTGAGATAAATGGGCAATGTGGAAAAGATCATTTGCTTCAGATACAAAAGAGTAATTGGAAGAGATTTTCCAATCAGAGAGAGAAAAGAAATCTCAAGAAGTTTTCTGGTCAGACAGACAGCTTTATCCTCTTCATAAAGCTCTTTTAGGAAAGAAATCACAAAGTGAATATCACTATCTAACAGTCTTTATAAACAAGAAATGATTCTTTAAAACTCCCTTAGTTTTAAAACTTTAAAACTTCCTCTCTAAAACTCCCTTAGTTTTAAACCAAATGCCTACTACCTCATTCTCAGTAGAAACAAAATCAAGTTAACATTCACAAAAAGTGCCCATGCAGAAATTTTTTCACCTCAGTCTATTATTCTGAGTCTATTATTTTGGTATTGCCAAAATAAAGGCAATACCAATTCATAAATGTTTCCTCAACTCATTCACTATTTTTTTTTCTGAATCCTCTCCAAACTAATCATGAGCTCAGAACTGATTATTTAATTGTTAGACAATGCAGCTGGTGAAAGCTTTCACCAAGTTAAAATGGCTTTTATCTCAAGTATGTTAACCACACCAGACACTAGTTAATGTTCTGTTTTTGTTTGTCTTTCTTCCACCTAGCATCCCCAATATAAAACAAAGAGGAAGATACAAAAAAGAGAAGTGGTTGCATTGGAAACTCAATAAATGCCTAAGCTAATTTATAGAATGCCTAAAAAATAATCCACTTGAAATTTAAATCAAAATGCAGCAAGGTATAAAATGGCACATGGTTATATTACATCAACTACCAAAATTACAAAAAGCTGTTAATGTACTGTTACTAACATTGCTGCTTAGCTAACTGTCACCAATATAACTTGCAAAATTGTTTGTTGCGGGAGAAACTGATTTCTTGACGATAAGGGCCTACTTGTTTAAATGCAATGTGTTACCATAGTGAAGTAAAAATGTTCATTTCAGGTGGATTTCCCTAAATTCATCACCAAATGTTTTAATCACAAACTAAATCATGAAGAATTGCTTTTCTTTAGATTACCCTGGTTAAATGCCTTAGACCAGTTGCTCTCAACTTTGGCTGAACATAGAAATCACCAGAGGAGTTTTAAAAACTACTAATGTATAGGCCCTACTCTCAGAGGCTCTGATTTAATTGCCCTGGGGTGTGGCCTGGATATTGAGATTTTTTAAAGCTGTCCAGGTAATTCTAATGTGCAGCTAACCACTGCCTTTGCCAATATTACAACATATCAATAAAAATAATGTATTGTGAGCCAATAATGTATTGTGCGTGCCAAGAATCATGAGTAGCTGAATAAACAGAAAAGGGTAGGACAGACCCTGCCAAAGAGGCTCTTGATTTAAGAGTATGTAACTCAACAGTTAACATACAGTACGCTAAGCCCTATGACTGAGGTACTGAGAACAGTGAAGGACGCTCTGCAGAGGAGCATCTAATACTACCATGCAGGAAGGAAGAGGTGTCAGGGATGGCTTCCCAAACACCATGATCAAGCTGGGTTTTGTAGGCTAAGTAAGAATCAGCCAGGAGGAAGAAGTGGGGAAAGATTCTTCAAGAAGAGGGATTATAATGCACAAAGTTCCAGAGGCTAGAGATCATGGCCCCTTCCTTGGAGCTCTGCAAGTTGTTCTACAGGTTAGGCAGAGGGCAGACGTGAACACAAGAGAGAAATAAGTATGGAGGGGTTTTCCGGTGCCTAGAGGGCTGAGACTAGTAAATTAAATAGGCCAAGCAGGCTGAGTGTAAGGCACCAGTTGGTATGGCAGACTGCCCAAACTAAGGGGAGGAGGTGTTGCTTTTTTCCAGCCAGCACACGAATAAGGACTCAATATTGACACGTTTTCAAGGTTTTCAAGGGATGCTGAGAATCTGGTCCTTATGCAAAATTTACAGGCTTTTAAATGCTGAGCAGGACAAATAAACAAGTCTGCAGGCCAGATTCTGCCTATGGGCTGCAGGTATGAGTTATACCTTTTCACTACATTATAGAAAATTACTGAGGAATTTTAAAGGGGGGAGGGGTCCAATTTAGATTTAAGTACATTTTTAAATGTGAAATTGAATAGCACTGTTGCAGGTAGCGATCCGAGAAGTCTAACAGTACAAAGCTTTCCCCACCCAGTAATGGTAGTTGAAATACCACAGCTCTGAAATTAGTCCCCTACTTTTTCATTTCTCAAATTCAATACAGGATCTTCTTACTGTTAACAATAGGAGGAAAAGTAATTTGACAGATATTAAGATGCAGGTAAAGACCACACTTATTAGGCTTCAAGGTGATATAAATTGCAGTCAGTTCTGAATTACATGTGCCAGTGGAATACAGAGGTGGTAATCAAAAATCGCAGATGATCTGGCTAGCTGGGCTAGGACTCTAGCCCTGAGCAGCAATCCTCTGTAGGCTGGGAACACAGCCAGCTGCCCAAGCATGGCAGCCTGACAGCAGAGAGTGGAGAACCCAGATACCAGGAGAAGGTCACCCTATCCCAGAAAGGACTTTCCTTCTTCCCTTTGGTCCCACCTCCATCTCTTCCTCAAGGTCAATTTCCCAAATGTGAGAGAGGAAACAGATCTTTTATACATGATGATCAGTTGCCAAACACTGTAGGGGCCAAATGCAAATGTGAATTCTCCACACAGTCTCTAAGGAGTTAGTGTGTGTTTAAAGTCATAAGGCAAAGCTGACACATTGGCCCCCATAATGCAAATAGAGCATGTACAGAAGATGCTCAAAATATAGAAAGGCACCTAGTGTAAATTTGGCAAAGGTGTATTTCACAAACATAGTTATGTATAAACAAAATTATGAAATGAGAACATTTATATGACCTAATAGATTTGTTTAGGGAAAAATAAAATTCTAAATCAAAAAATGGGCAGTGGTAAGGAACACGTCATACATACATAGCCACACCATTCTCAAATCAAATAAATGGACAGAGGTACTGCCCAAAGATAGATGGATTTGTTGTTGTTGTTGTTGTTGTTGTTTTTCTGAGACAGAGTCTCACTCTTTTGCCCTGGGTAGAGTGCAATAGTGTCATCATAGTTCACCACAACCTCAAACTCTTGAGGTCAAACAATCCCCCTGCCTCGGCCTCTTGAGTAGCTGGGACTACAGGTATGCACCACTGCACCCAGCTAATTTTTCTATTTTTGGTAGAGACGGGGTCTCACTCTTGCTTAGGCTGGTCTTGAACTCCTGACCTCAAGCAATCCTCCTGCCTCAGCCTCCCAGAGTGCTAGGACTGATTACAGGGGTGAGCCACCACACCTGGCTGTTTATTTAATAAAGAGCTAACTGCTTGATTTTTTTTTCAGGTTTTCTTAAAAAGAAAAAACATGTAATTACCATGTCTGGTGAAATGCCTGTAGTCTCTGCATGTCATTTCTAATTTTAGATATGGAAATGGGATTCTCTTAGGCATTCTTACTTTCAAAGACAGGTTGCTGAACTTTAAGATATTAGAATCTCTGGAAGCTTGAAATTACATAATAACATTCATAATTCAGCAAAAACAATGGTCCTTTCTTTGACAGAGAAGAGGCTTTTTAAAAGTTAAATTACATTTAACAATCTCTACACTAAGGGTCTCTCAAATGTTTTTAAAGATTAAGTATTACAAAAACTTAAAAAAAGATCTCTAAAGGGCCAGGCATGGTGGCTCATGCCTATAATCCTAGCACTCTGGGAGGCCGAGGCAGGAAAATTGCTTCAGCTCAGGTGTTTGAGACCAGCCTGAGCAAGAGTGAGACCTCATCTCTACAAAAAATAGAAAAATTAGCCAGGTATCATGGCACATGCCTGTAGTCCCAGCTATTCAGGAGGCTGAGGCAAGAGGATTGCTTAAGCCCATAAGTTTGAGGTTGTAGTGAGCTATAATGATGCCACTGTACTTTACCCACCACGATAGAGCAAGACTCTGTCTCAAAAAAAAAAAAAGTCTCTAAAGACAGAGAAGAGAAAATACCTTTGAATGTGAGCAAATACCTTAACTTGAAAAACTGTTCTCCATCCATCAATCGTCATGCACAACTAAATAGCTAAATAAATATCAGTAAAAATCATTAAAAGAGGTTTTTTCAGAAAGAAAATAGATTCATTTTAGTGGATCCATGAAGCATGTATATATGTTAGAATGTATCAATAACAGGAACATTTTTAATTAGGTCTTATCTAAATTTGTCTGACATGTGATTTTAATCTTTTTTCTTGATTCAAAAATTAATGTTTATGCGAAAATTACCAGTGGTTTCTTTAAAACATGGCACAAGTCCTTAATTTCTGAAGTTCTTAGTCAGAGAATGCAATTTTGATTAAACAAATCATCAGATGCTGGAATAGAAATGGTCCTGACAAAGAGAGAGGCCTAAATAATGACACCATACAGGAAAGAAGGGAAAATGAACTATAAGACCAATGTGACTGCCTATTGTGGAGAGGGATCTCTTTCCCCTACTCCTGGATTATCTGAGTAGACCCCTAAATTCCCCCTATGGATATTTTACACTAAAATGTTAAGTTATCCTTAGGGTTTGCTTTAATGCTGCAGCCAGACCAGTGGGCCAGCACTCTTTCTTCCACTTTCACCTCTTTGAGTTCACTGGAGAATTCAGGAATCTTACAGTTAATTCATGATGGGAATTTTGCCCTTCTCTATCTTTTTATTTTTTTGAGACAGAGTCTCACTCTGTCACCCAGGCTAGAGTGCAGTGGCATTATCATAGCTCACTGCAACCTCAAACTGCTAGGCTCTATGGATCCTCCTGTCTCACCCTCCTGAGTAGCTGGGACTAAAGGAGCACACTATTATGCCTGACTAATTTTTCTATTTTTTGTAGAGATGGGGTCTCATTCTTGCTCAGGCTGGTCTAGGACTCCTGGCTTCAAGCAACCCTCCCACCTCATCGACCCAAAGTGTTGTACAGGTGTAAGCCACTGTGCCTGGCTGCCATTCTCTATCTTAATAAAGGCAATGTTCTATTTCCAAAGAGCCTATACAGCCACACTAGCAGTATGAGTAGTGAGATTTTTTTTAATTAAAAAAATTTAATTATACCTATTTTTTACCAAAATTATGTATTTGCTTCTTTTAAAAATTAATTTTTTACAAGAGGAAGAAATGTGCAAAAAAGAAAAAGAAAAGAAAAAAGAAATATATTTTTTAAAAAATTAATTTTTAAAAAGTGCATTGTCCCAGAAGAACTACTGCTTTTGCCAGGATAAAAGTGAGATTTAAACTCAAGTCTTTGTAAATTTTCCAAAGCCCATGCTATTTCTGTGATATCACACTGTCTCCTAGAATAACTTTATTAGGCATGTTTAGAATTTACAGTATAAATAATGTGTGATGTGTGTGTATCCATATACATGTTTTCCTAAGTGCACCTGCCACTCACTTGCTCTACCACAAGAATGTGAATACTCTGAGGGCTGAATAAGAACATGAGAATGAAGAGCCGAGCACGGGGCTCAGAAAACAGTGCTCTTTCTAATAATCACATGAGTCCCTGAAGTCTACCTTTCATAAATGAACAAATTCTAACACAGAGTGGATTGCTTCCCTGCACTGAGCCACACAGGCATCTTGAAACCTCAGTTCCAAACTCTGACTTGCAGGTTTCTAGTCATTTGCTCTGACGGAATTCCAAAACTTAAACCATATAATGACCCAACATCTCTCTCCTAATCACATGGCCAAGCACTGTCACAGATTTTAGAAAATACCTGGTGTAGGGTTGGGGATCCAGGGTGAGAGAAAGTAGGGTAAAACTATGAGGACAAAATTGAGAGAAAACCACACCTTGCTGAAACACTGTGGAACCAAACAGACTAAGATGAGCCTTTCCAGTGCAAGGAAGCAGTTCCAGGAGGAGGATTATTAAAGAGTCAATTCCTAAGACAAGATGTAGGGGATGCTGGGCAGAATTGAGTTAGCCACCAAGATGCCTCTATGAAGTCATCAGGAAAGCATTTCTGAAGCTAAAGTTCACAGGGGAAGCAGGGGAGGCCTGCTTGCTTTCCCAGCAGCAAAGGCAATGGATAGAAATAGCTCTAGCCCAGATTAGACAGTGGCTGAAAGTAAGGAGAAACTAGAAGGAAAGCTGGAAATGACTATATAAGTTCAAACTATGTGCAACTCTGAGTCAAGCAAGATTGAGCCACATGAACCTATATATAATAGGTGAACCTAAATCTCAAAACTCTCATATATTATAGGGTCAAATTACCTTAGGTTTAGACACTGTGGTAGAGGAAAAATACTAAAAGAGAAATGCATGAGAGACAGGGACACAGTTTGGAATGGAAAAAAAAAAAAAAAAAAAAAAACCTCAACAACTGCAGAAGTCCCCTGAGTAAAATCAAGAGAGTACAGGTTACCTCAGCATAAACAGCCAGGCATTGCTCTGCAGGAGGACTGTGCTATGCCAAGTTCTATCACATCAGCACAAGAAGCCCTTGGCACCTGGGAACAAACATAGTTTGAATCATATGCTGATATACTTAAGACTCTGAAAAATATAGATGATTCTGCCTTAAACAACATGTGAATTCCTGCAGAATGGGAGTCTTAAATTGGACAGTGTTCTCTGTCTCGGGTTGCCAGAAATGAAGCATTACTACTTCTCCAGCCCTGCGACACACAAAATCCATTTACTTAACAAATACTGCTTTGCCTCAAGTGCAAAATGTCCTTCAAAGCAAAAGATTTATGTTTATATTCAGAAAAGGTTGAGTTTGGCCCTTAAATGGATAAACCTCCTAGATAAAAAATCACCCATGTTTGGAATAATCTAGGTAGGTACAGTAAAAAACCTGGTAAATATTTTTTTCTCTCATCATTGCTAAAAGGACAAAAAAAATTGCCTTATGAATATCAGTAAACATTTAGTAAACCTCATCACTCCCACACTGAAAAATAGACCTATTTACATGTCTATGTTTTCTCAAATAAACTGTGAAAGCTTACCTACAGTAAAGCATAACACTTGCTGAATAGGCTTTATACATAGTCATAAATAAAAAATGAAAACTGTATGTAGCCTTATTTAAAAAACACCCACAGAACATATCAACTGGCTCATATTAAAAAAAAATCTATCTCATCCAAGTTTGTTTAAAATGTTTACACTGTTATCATTGTTCCCACCTGAAACAAAAATACAGAAAATATGTGAAAATGTGGAATTATAAGGACACCAGACCTTCCAGTTCATAGAGTACTTTATTAATCCAAGGGACATTAGGTACAGAATCAGAGGAGAAGAACCAAATATGGCAGAAATAAAACAGCATGTTAGATGACAGTCTAAAAGATACAAGACAAATCACCTGGCTGGCAAGTGTAATTATCATCAGAATGGCTAAAATAAAAATGACCACAACTTTGGTTATTTAAATATTGCATGCTATTCTTTCAGAGAAAACAAATTAAAAAAAAAACAAAAAAACTCAGCAACATTTTTCCCACGTTGGCCCACTGGCCAACGGCTACAGAACATTCTTGATATCATTTTAGGTTATTAAGAAAATCTACCTCAATAGATTGTATATTTTCAACTTCTCCATTTAAAAAAGTACCAAAAATGTTGATAATCAGCTGAAGGTCACAAAGAATTGATATAACTAGAACATAGGTCTCTTCCTATTTTCCCAATCCACCACACAACAGTGACCTACAGACAGGAATGTTAATGATACAATTAAAAGTTCTCTAAAATTAAAACTGTATATGGGAAAAAAGCCTCAGAAGAAATCATATTTTAATATAAAACAAGGAAGGCTAAAAATGGTCACCTCTAAATTGAATAACATTCTGAGATGACAACAGTAAGAGACGATTTAAATCAGTATATATACATTTTTTCTTGGAGAACTCAAGGAACAAGTGGCATGAATAAAAAATAATATTCATTTATTCACACATTCAATGTTTATTGAGTACCAAATACAGCCCAAGTAGTGTCCCAGACACTGATGATACAGCAATTAAGAAAGAGTCCCTGTCCATATGAGGCCTATATACTAATGGTGGGTGAGGGGGAGACACAAAATACAGAAACAAATAAATAATAGATCAATAGATGGTGAGTGACATAGAGAAAAATAGAGCACAGTAAAGTGATTGAGAAATACCAGGAAATAGAGGGCAAGTCCTATTTTATATATGGTGGTCAGAGAAGGCCTCTCTGATAGGTGACATACAAGTAGAGACCTAAACAAAGTGAAGGAGCAAGCCATGTGGCTATCTAGAGGCATTTCCTAGCAAAAGGAATAGCAAATGCAAAAGCCCTGGGGTACGAACATACAGGCATACCTCAGAGATATTGTGGGTTCAGTTCCAGACCACTGCAATAAAGCCAATATGACAATGAAGACAAATTTTTTGGTTTCCCAGTGCATTATAAAAGTTATGTTTATACTTTACTGTAGTCTTTTAAGTGTACAATAGCATTGTCTAAAAAATACAATGTATAAACCTTAATTTAAAAATAATTTATTGCTAAAAAATGCTCACAATCATTTGAGCCTTCAGCAAGTTGTAATCTTTTTGTGGGTGTAGAGTCTTACCTCTATGTTGATGGCTGCTGACTAATCAGGGTGGTGGTTCCTAAATTTTGGGATAGCTATGACAAATTCTTAAAATAAGACAACAATGAGGTTTGCCACATCCATTGACTCTTCCTTTCATGAAAGATTTCTCTGTAGGATGCAATACTGTCTGATAGCATTTTATCCACAATAGAACATCTTTCAAAAGTGGAATCAATCCTCTGAAATCCTGCCACTGCTTTATCAACTAAGTTGATAAAATATTCTAAATCCTTTGTTGTCATTTCAACAATGTTCACAGCATCTTCACCAGTGGATTCCACCTCCAAAAACCACTTTCTTTGTTCACCTATAAGAAGCAACTCCTCATCCAATAAAGTCTGATCATAAGATTGCAGCAAATGATCACATCTTCAGGCTTCACTTCTAATTCTGGTTCTCTTGGTGTTTCCACCACATCTACAGTTGCTTCTTCCACTTAAGTCTTGAACCCCTCCAAGTTATCCATGAGGGTCAAAATCAACTTCTTCCAAACTTCTTCCAAACTCCTGTTCATGTTGATAGTTTGACCTCCTCCCATGAATCATGAATGTTCTTAATGGCATCTAGAATGGTGTATCCTTTCCAGAAGGTTTTCAATTGACTTTGCCCAGTCCCATAGGAAGAATCACTATCTATGGCAGCTATAGCCTTTTCTAATTCTCAACATTTCAAGTATAGGCATACCTCATTTTATTGTGTTTTTAAAAAAAAAAAAATTCTTAAATAATAAAACTTCAAAGTCCAAATTAGTCCTTGATGCACGGACTGCAGAATGTGCATTGTGTTGGCAGGCATGAAAACAACATTTATTTCCTTGTATATCTCCATCAGAGCTCTTGGGTGACCAGGAGCATAGTCAATCAGCAATACTGTTTTGAAAAGAATCTTTTTTCTGAGCAGTAGGTCTCAAAAATTGGCTTCAAATATTCAATAAACCATGCTGAAAACAGATGTGCTGTAATTTAGGCTTTGTTGTTCCATTTATAGAGCACAGGCAAAGTAGATTTAGCAGAATTCTTAAGGGCCCTAGGTTTTCTGGAATGGTAAACGAGCACTGGCTTTAACTTAAAGTCCCTAGCTGCATTAGTCCCTAACAAGAGAGTCAGGCTGTCCTTTGAAGCTTTGAAGCCAGACATTGACTTCTGCTCTCTAGCTATGAAAGTCCTAGGTGCTATCTTTCTCCAATAAAGCTATTTTGTTTACATTGAAAATCTGTTGTTTAGTGTTGCCACCACTTCCAATTATCTTAGCTAGATCATCTGGATAATTTACCACAGCTTCTCTATCAACACCTGGTGCTTCACCTTGCACTTTTATGTGATAGAGATGGTTTCTCTCCTAAAACCTCGTGAACCAACCTCTGCTAGCTTCCAACTTTTCTTCTGCAGCTTCTTTACCTCTCTCAGCCTTCAGAGAATTGAAGAGAGTTAGGGCCTTGCTCTAGATTAGGCTCTGGCTTAAGGGAATGTTGTTAGTTTAAGAGAATGCTGTGGCTGGTTGGATCTTCTATCCAGACCACTAAAATTCTCTCCATATCAGCGACAAGACTGTTTCACTTTCTTATCATTCCTATATTCACTGGAATAGCACTTTTAACTTTCTCTAAGAACTTTTCCTTTGCATTCACAACTTGGCCAACTGATTGGCACAAGAGGCCTAGTTTTCAGCCTATCTCAGCTTTTGATATGCCTTCCACATTAAGCTTAATCATTTCTAACTCACTAAGCTTAATCATTTCTAGTTTTTGGTTTAAAGTAAGAGACGTGGAGCTTTTCCTTTCTTTGGAACACTTTGAGGCAATTGTAGGGTTATTAACTGTCCTAATTTCAATATTGTTGCATTTTAGGGAATAGGGAGGTCCAAGGAGAGGAAAAAAGACTGGATAATAGCTGGTTGGTGGAGCAGTCAGAATATACACAACATTTATCAGTTAAGTTCACTATCTTATATGGACATGATTCATGGCACCCCAAAACAATTACAGTAGTAACATCAAATATCACTGATCACAGATCACCATAACATATAATAATAATGAAAAAGTTTGAAATACTGTGAGAATTAACAAAATGTGAACAGATAAATAAGCACATGCTGTTGGAAAATGATGCTGGTAATTTGGCAGACTTGCCACAAACCTTAAATTTGTGTAAAACACACACACACACACACAATAAAACAAGGTATGCGTATAGTTGGAGTGTTATTGGAGTGTTGAGGATTAGAAAATGTAGGCAGTGTAAGCATGAGAGAGTGGTAGGAGAAGAGGACCTTTTGTTTATCCTGGATTAGGTGAGGTATTTGGAATTAACTGGCTTCCGTAGGTGAAGGGTAAGAAAGGCAGGAGGTGAGAGTGAAAGGACAGGACCTACATTTCACTGAGCTCCTACTAGGTGGGATAAGATAAAGGACATTATCTCTTTAATCCGTACTTCTATCCTATGAATTGGGTGTTGTTACACTTATTTCCCAGATGAGGCACAGAAGTCAGAGATAGCTAATAAAAGGCAGAACCAAATTTAAATGCAGATCCTTCCACCTCCAAAGTTCAAGCCCTTAGTCATGCTCCTCTGCTTCCCTGAGATAGCCAAAGATATCAGTTGTAAAAGGAAAATATTTGAACTAACTTAGGTCCCACAAAGAGCAAGTAAAGTTACACAGATGATGTCCTTATGATTCTTCTATGTGTACATTCTTCTAGGGCTTCTTATTTTTTCAGATCACCCAAAGGAAGACACTAATGTACTAAATGATGTAAAAGATGTCTTCAAAAACAGAGTATGAAAAAAAATATATATATATCAAATCCGAAAAAAAAAAAAAAGAGTATGATGGTTGAAGCAGAAAAAGAGGTAGCAGAGATGTAGCCCAGAAATACCTTTAACAGTCTTGGTAGCTCATTCTACCCTTCCCCAGGTCCCAAACCTACCCCCAGGTCCTCTGCAGAAGCAACCTTCCAAAAAGGTTTGGAAATCCAAATAGAGAAAATGAGGCTGGTGATGATGCACTGCAATGCCAAGTTAAAGGTCTCAGTCAAAACTGGGGTCTGTAGGTTGCCTTGCTATCCCTAGAACAGTGGTTCTCACCCAGGGACAATTTTGCCCCACACAGGATATTTGGCAATATCTGGGGACAGTTTTGTTTATGAGGGCTAGGGAAGTTGGTTGCTACTATCATCTAATGGGTAGAAGACAAAGATGCTACTAAACATCCTATGGTGCACAGGACAACCCCCACAACAATAAAGAATTATCTGGCCCAAAATGCCAATAGTAGTAAGGTTGAGAAACCCTGGTCTAGAGTTACTCAGGAAAAAGGGGAGCTATCTGGCTCTAACTGTCAGGCCCCTCCAAGCTTGCTCATCGAAGAAAGGTACTATCCAGCTCTAGGGTTCCATTTTTCTAATATTTGAAAAGGTTAACAGATTTTTAATGACCTACAAATTTCAAATCATTTATCTATCTCCCTATCTCCTTTTCTCCCTATCTCCTTTATCTTACTACATGCTCAAGGACGCAATTCCCCATTCCTTAAGCGTGGGTGGCACACATTGACTTCCTTACAAATGGTGCAGTATGAAAAAGGAGGTTGGGGAGGGTAACTTTATCTCTGAGAAACCTGACAAGCCCTACCTCAGCGAGATGATCAAGGTCCTTAGTCATGTTGGTTATGTACTCCTGATATGATGTGGTAAGAATGGCACTTTACCCTTGACCTTCCTCTTAAAAAACCATAACCCCAATCTAATCATGAGAAAAACATCAGACAAACCCAGTGAGGGGCATTCTACAATGAGCTTTCCCAGTTGGTAATCAGTATCAACGTGCCAGGAGGGTGATGCGTCTTGAGGACATGGAAACTCCACATTTGGGACCTTCCCAGACCTTGCCCTATTCATCTCTTTGTTGGCTGGTCCTGATTTGTATCTTTTATAATAAAACTATAATCATAAGTATAGCACTTTTCTAAGTTCTGTGAGTCATTCTAATAAATTACTGAACCTGAGGGGTTAGTAGAAACTCCTGAAGTTGTAGATACTTGGTCAAAAACACAGGTGATCTGGGAACCCCAGAGTTTGCAGCTAGTGTCTGAAATGAAAAGAGTCTTATGAAGGACTATGCTCTCAACCTGGGAAGTCTGCACTACCTCCTGGCAGCTAGTGTCAGAATTGTATTGCAAGTATGGACTTTAGTTAATAATAATGTATCAATGTTGGTTCATCAATTTTGACAAATATATCATATTAATGTAAGATGTCAATAATAGGGGAAACCGAGTGTGATGTATATGGGAACTCTCTATACTATCTTTGCAACTTCTCTGGAAATCTAAAACTATTCTGAAATTAAAAGCTTATTTGTTAAAATGTACTTTTATATTAATTCTAAGCTACCATCAAATTTAAGTGATGTTCAGTACAAATTTGTTATCTAAGTGGTCATAACTTTTCATATTATACCATAATATCTAAAGAAGAATTATCATAAACTAAATGATACTAAGAAAATAATTAAAAGTTAATTATATTAACATATTACTTTAATCACCTCTCATTAGCTAACACAAAAATTAGTTATATGTAAGAGGCCTCACCTAGACTTTTAATCCACTTACTTCACTATTAATATATTAATATAATGCTTTTATTCTCATTCTTCCCCAAAGGATAGTATTATGAATATTATCTGGGTGCATGCTAGCATTAAACTATTACCAAAACAGTTTGGCTATAAATTAACACATACCCACAGAACTTAGGCCAGTGAGAAACTCCAAACTTCCCTTGTACCAAACCCTAGACAATAGCTCATGAGATCCCTCAAGATCTGGCTCTTGTTTGACTAGCTCTATCCTTTCTGTCTGTAGTAAAACAAGTTCATTGCTGCCTTTGCACTAGCTAGTCCCTCTGCCTGGAATGTGCTTCTTCCAGATCTTAACATAGCTGGCTCCTTCTTGTATTCAGGTCTCAGTAGAATGTCATTTTATCCAAGATGACGTTCCTGTCCATCCAGTCTAAACAAGTACCCCTAACACTCATTATTTCTCCCTGTTTATATTTTTTATCACATTGCTAAACATTGCCTGATATTTTCTAGTTTGTTTTTTCTCTTTCTACCTGTCCACCAGAACACAAATTTCATAAGCAGAGGAACCTTGCCTGCCTTGATTGTTGTTCTAATCCCAGCCTCTAGAACAGTACCTGACACAAAATAGGCACTCTACTAAACTCAGGAACAAAACAACGATGCCTATTATCATGACTATTATTTAACATTATTTTAGAAGTATAAGTCAGTGAAAGAAGAAGAAAAACTAAGAAATACAAACAAAAAAGGAAAAAGCAAAATTATCAGTATTTATAGCTAATATGATTAGATAAGATAACCTATGAGAATCAACTGGAAAAACTATTACAAACAATTAAAGAATTCAGTAAAGTGACTTTCCTGTATATAAAAAACAACCAGTTAGAAAACATTATGCCATACAGCGGTCCCCAACCTCTTTGGCACCAGGGACCAGTTTCACAGAAGACAATTTTCCACAGACTGGAGGGAGGGGGTAGGCAGAGCTCAGGCAGTGATGCAAGCAATGGCCAGCGGCTGGCTGTAAATAAGCTCACTGACCCGCCGCTCACCCCACCCTGGCAGCTTCCTAAGTTTCACAGAAGATGATTTTTCCACGGTGGGGCGGGGGATTGTGGGGAAAGAGCTCTGTGGCCCCGTCCCGAACAGGCCACAGACCACAACCATAAAATATCTCACTTCTAAGAGCAATAAGTAAAACAAAAAATTCTTAAGAATAAATTTACCAACAAATGTAAAAAATCTATATGAAGAACTTTAAAACTAATAAGGCCATAATAAAAATTCTGAATAAATTATGGGTGGATACAGTGGCTCACACCTGTAATGCCAGCACTTTGGGAGGCCACAGTTGGAGGATGGCTTCAGGCCAAGAGTTCCAGACCAGCATGGGCAACACAAACAGACCCCATCTCTACAAAAAATTTTTTTAAAAAGTTAGCCGAGCGTAGTGGTATGCCTGCAGTCCCAGCTACTTGGAAGGCTGAGGCAGGAGGATCCCTTGAACCCAGGAGTTTGACGTTACAGTGAGCTATGATGATGCCACTGCACCCTAGCCAGGGTGACAGAGAGACTCTCTCTCTCTCAAAAAAAAAAAAAAAAAAAAAAAAAAAAAAAAACTAATTTATTCATTCATTAAAGATATATCCTATTCCTGAGTATTATAAAGTAAAATTATCCATTGATCTAAATTAAATTACAAAGATAACGCAATCTCAGTAAGAATACCAACAGAATTTTGTCGTTATTTGCAATCAGATAAAATGACTCTAAACATCAGGTAGAAAAATAAAACATGTTAAACTATCCAGGAAAATTCTACATTTTTAGAACATTAAAAAGTTATAGTAATTAAAACAGGTTGTGCAAGAAAAGTAATGAAATAGAAAAAGTCTAGAAATAGACCTTTTACATAAGAATTTAGGATATAATAAAACTGTACTTCAAACAGGTAGAGAAAAGATAGAAATATTTTTATATTTCTAAATATTAAAATATTTCTAAATATTAAAATATTTAATAAAACTAAATTTCTACCTCACTTCTCACATTTTTGATGATCAAAGGTAAAAATAATGAATCCATTAAAATACTAGAAGAAAACAATAGATAATCTTTATCGCCTCTAAATGTGAAAGTGCTAAGACATAAAATCTAAAAAAAAATAAAATTTCTAAATTTGACAGCAGAAGACTTATCTGAAAAAAATTACCATAAGTCAAAATACAAATAACAAAACATAGTAGCACATATGACAAAGGGTAAATTTTCTTCATAAAGAAAGAACTATTACAACTTTATCAGAACAAGAATAATGCAATAGGAAAATGGGCAAGACATGAACTAGAAGTTCACAAAGAAATACTAACAAATGGCTTTTAATCCATAAGAAAATGTTCAACTTTACTAATAATTTAAGAAACAAAACTTAAAATGAGGCCTCTTCCTCTCGGTCCCATATTGAACTCGAGTTGGAAGAGGCGAGTCCGGTCTCAAAATGGAGGTAAAACCGCCGACCGGTCGCCCCCAGCCCGACTCCGGCCGTCGCCGCCGCCGCCAGGGGGAGGAGGGCCATGATCCAAAGGAACCAGAGCAGTTGAGAAAACTGTTTATTGGTGGTCTGAGCTTTGAAACTACAGATGATAGCTTAAGAGAACATTTTGAGAAATGGGGCACACTCACAGATTGTGTGGTAATGAGAGACCCCCAAACAAAACGTTCTAGGGGCTTTGGTTTTGTGACTTACTCTTGTGTTGAAGAGGTGGATGCAGCAATGTGTGCTCGACCACACAAGGTTGATGGGCGTGTTGTGGAACCAAAGAGAGCTGTTTCTAGAGAGGATTCTGTAAAGCCTGGTGCCCATCTAACAGTGAAGAAAATTTTTGTTGGTGGTATTAAAGAAGATACAGAAGAATATAATTTGAGAGACTACTTTGAAAAGTATGGAAAGATTGAAACCATAGAAGTTATGGAAGACAGGCAGAGTGGAAAAAAGAGAGGATTTGCTTTTGTAACTTTCGATGATCATGATACTGTTGATAAAATTGTTGTTCAGAAATACCACACTATTAATGGGCATAATTGTGAAGTGAAAAAGGCCCTTTCAAAACAAGAGATGCAGTCTGCTGGATCGCAAAGAGGTCGGGGAGGTGGATCTGGCAACTTTATGGGTCGTGGAGGAAACTTTGGAGGTGGTGGAGGTAATTTTGGCCGTGGTGGAAACTTTGGTGGAAGAGGAGGCTATGGTGGTGGAGGTGGTGGCAGCAGAGGTAGTTATGGAGGAGGTGATGGTGGATACAATGGATTTGGAGGTGATGGTGGCAACTATGGCGGTGGTCCTGGTTATAGTAGTAGAGGGGGCTATGGTGGTGGACCAGGATATGGAAACCAAGGTGGTGGATATGGCGGTGGTGGAGGAGGATATGATGGTTACAATGAAGGAGGAAATTTTGGAGGTAACTATGGTGGTGGTGGGAACTATAATGATTTTGGAAATTATAGTGGACAACAGCAATCAAATTATGGACCCATGAAAGGGGGCAGTTTTGGTGGAAGAAGCTCGGGCAGTCCATATGATGGTGGTTATGGATCTGGTGGTGGAAGTGGTGGATATGGTAGCAGAAGGTTCTAAAAACAGCAGAAAAGGGCTACAGTTCTTAGCAGGAGAGAGAGCGAGGAGTTGTCAGGAAAGCTGCAGGTTACTTTGAGACAGTCGTCCCAAATGCATTAGAGGAACTGTAAAAATCTGCCACAGAAGGAACGATGATCCATAGTCAGAAAAGTTACTGCAGCTTAAACAGGAAACCCTTCTTGTTCAGGACTGTCATAGCCACAGTTTGCAAAAAGTGCAGCTATTGATTAATGCAATGTAGTGTCAATTAGATGTACATTCCTGAGGTCTTTTATCTGTTGTAGCTTTGTCTTTTTCTTTTTCTTTTCATTACATCAGGTATATTGCCCTGTAAATTGTGGTAGTGGTACCAGGAATAAAAAATTAAGGAATTTTTAACTTTTCAAAAAAAAAAAAAAAAAACCTTAAAATGAAATACTATCTTCATCTATTCAAAAGGTAAAGATCAAAAGCTTTAAAATATAGGGCTATGGCAAGAAGGTGGGGATTCAGGAACTCTAATATAGCACTGAAAGAAGTATAAATTGGTCTATACCTATGGAGCTACATTTGTCAATATCTATTAAAATTAGAACTATACATTCTTTGACCTAGCAATTCCACTCTTAAGAATTTATCCTAAAGATATACATAAAGGGAAAGACATATGTAAAAAAAAATTTCAGTAAAGCACTGTCTGTAAGAGCAAAAACATAGGGAGAACTTAGATGTCCATCAGTAAGGGATGGTTACATGATGAGTGGCTCACTCATACAACAGAATACTAAGCAGCCAGTAAAAAGAATGCAGTAGATCTGTCATAATTGATTGCTAAAACACATTAAGTGAAAAAGTGCATGGTTTACATAACATACTCCTATTTATATGAAAAGGGAGCTAGAATCATATAGATATATTTATACATGCTTAAAACATTACTCAAAAGATGCAAAAGGAAAATAGCAATGATGGGTGCTCCTGAGGAGGGGGTTTAGAGATCTGGAATGGCAGGGATTTAATTTTTTTATTGAGCATATTTTTATACTGTTTAAATTTTTTAGTTTGAGCATTTTAAGTGATGAAAAGTAATGCATCTTTCATTTTACTTTCGGATTTATGGTACTAAAAATCATCAACTTTTCTTTTAAAATAATAAATTTGTTTTTTTAACTAAATAATTTATTATTTCTTAAGAGCCTGTTTGGAGGTTCTAGCAGGGAAGCACAGCTACTCATGTATCCTTGACCGAGGAATGATCCTCCTCTATCGGGGAAGGTCGTCCTCTTGCTTCCAGAAGGATGCACATGGAGTGGTGAGGGAGGAAGGGGACACCCTCATAGCCAGCCAGATCAACCGAATCAACCCTGGTGATCAATGGGGTAACAGATGTTGCAGCCAGACTACCCTCACATCCAATAATTTATTATTTCTTATACGAAGCTTAAAATTATATAGAACGCTCAAAATGTTCCAGAAAGTGAACTTTTAAAATTCTTTCCTATAAAAATGTGGATGTTTACCATTTACGCATAATTCTAATGGTTTAACCACAGGTTTTGAATACCAAGCACAGTGGTTAGCAGAGTAAGCAAACACTTATAAATCCTTATTGAATGAGATAAAGAAAAAATGAAGCAGGTAAAATGAAACATAGTGCTCAATACTAGTCTCCAAATATGAGAAACAACTTATAGTTGTGCCAAAGGCTTAGGAAGTTTCCAGTCACAACCTGAACAACCACAGAGCCAGATATACAGGTCAGAGTAGTTTCTTGATGATATACTCTTTCCCAAACAATCATCAATTTTATCTGTTCAATCCTAGCTTGTTGATCAGCACATTTTTTCTTCAACCTCCCAATTCTTCCTTTAGATAAGGTTAATCTGGAACAAATAAAAGTACTTTCCTTTTAACTAATTGACCACTGATCTATACAAAATTCAGTGCTTATGAGCATAATAAGGATTTGGTAAGATAAATTGTTTGACAGGTTGATTACACGAGAAAGCATACAGGGAGAAAAACAAAAACAACTTTTTTAAAAACTATTTAATAAATATTAAGTCCAATCTTTTGTGGATTGTTGAACACACAAGGTAAGCTTCAGAGCCTACAAATTCTTCTCTGTTTTACTGGAAAAACAGAATATGGGTAATCTGACCTCATTTTATACCATGTGGCATTTTTTCCCATTTTCTCTTTCAACAGTGAGTGCTATCTAGTATCCATTAAAGCGCCAGTGTTTTCTGCAAGATACTCTTATTCCTGATTAACTATTCATATAGTAGTAGATGGTTTGCTTGGCTCTTTAGAACATTTTCCAGTCCATTATCAAGTCCCATTCCAATAACCACATAACTTCAGTAAATGATACTATATGTGAATGAAACAGTGTGGTAGATGAGAACAGTATTAAACCATTAAAAATACAATGAAAATATATGCACATACAGGTATCTATATATATCAGTAGATACAGATAGATATGCTTTTTAAAGGCAACAATAGCATTATTAAGTACCCTAAAATTATTAACTTGCTACAAGTTAACCTAGAAGAGTGACAACATTATTGCACTTTCAAAGAGACAACGCCATTATTATTAACAGCTTCAGGCAATAGCTAAATCCAACTCCTTTAAGTAAAAGTTCCCATACATTATAGTCTTCCTAGATACTTGTGGCCTAAAATAAATTTAGTTTTCTCTTCCAAATCCCTTTTTGGTATCTTCAAAGTACTTACTACTACAGCTATCTCTTCTAATCATAAGACACATCCTCAGTCCAATACCCGATTCCCTAGAATGCAGTTCTAAAGTCAAGCACCCCTACATAATTACAAAGAGCCTTTGGGAAACTCTAGGATACACTGTAAAAAGCTAGGATTCAAGAGAGAAAAAGGAAAGGCATTTAATACCCAAACGGGAGACATGGTAACTTACTTTTGCTAGTGAATCCAGTCAATCACAGAAATTTTCTTTCGACCACAGAATTTTGATGCCTCCATTATTTAATTTCTATACAGAGTACATGATAAATGCCATTCTCTTCCAGAGAATTACTTTTAAAAATGTGCTAGTACAACTGCAGGCAGCATCACCATTATGAAATATTTGTGCCTGAAAAGATACAGATGTGAATTTGGAAGTCATTTGGTCCTGAAGCCTTCCTATAAAAGCTGTTCTGTAGGAGGAGGCCTTTTTAAGGGTTGTGAACGCATGCAGCCTTTTTGATTATAAACAGATGCAGTTCTTGAAGTATGTACATTTCCACAGTTGCTCAGAAATTCCACTGGCCCATGAAGAGGCCAAAGTATTTTTTAAGAAAGACTACTAGGAGTTTTTCTTAGCAATTATCTCTTTCAAAGGCAAAAATTTTAAAGCTTTCCATCAACTTTAAATAGTATTATAGAAAAACACAATTCAATAAACAAGCATTTCTGAAGTGTTTAAAAATTGAGTAAAGATTAAGTAGGTTATAGAATTAGGCATAAAAAACACTTGAAGCATAAACTCTATAAGACAGGTAGGATGAAAAAGAACTCATTATACTTGACAATTCTTCTAAACTCTACACATGTAAATTTTTCTAACTAGCATATATTACTTCTGAAATTAAAAAAAAAAAATTGAGATTGGGGTATCTCCAAATTCTTTTCCAGAGAAGTTGCAAAAATTTGCAGTCCCACCAACAGTGTAAGAGTGTTCCTGTCTCTCCACAGCCTCGCCAAATTATAAGAAATGACAGTGATCTAGCACCTCTTATGTTTTCCTAGATTGAGCTTGAACCCATTATCCGAAGTGAGGTAACACAAGATTGAAAGAATAGGCTCCACGTGTACTCGCCATCAAATTGGTAATGACTGATTAACACTATGATGCTCACGTGGTAGTAATATTCTCCAGAGATTAGAGGGTTGGGGTGGTAAACTCACAACTAAAGGACACAGTGAGCATTGTAGAGGGGAAGGGCATGCCTCTAACCCTAACTAAGGAGAGGCAAAGACATAAAACGCAACCAAAATGTTTGTACCCTCATAATACCCTGAAATAAAAACAAATAGATATTGAAAAGTTTTTAAAAATCTGAGATTTTTTTTAAGAAAATCGATCATGTTAGTTTAGAAACAATTCCAGTTCTTCATAAATCAATTAAGTACAAACACATATATATGTTATGCTTTCTTTCAAATACTATAATAGCTAAAGAAATAAATTTAAACCCTTCCACATAGGCTAGAAGACGTGACTTCTCAATTCATTAAACTTTTAAAGCACGGGCCAATTTTGGCTCATAATCAGAAATCTTCACCATGCTCAGTTTTCTGTTTCATGCACTGAAACTTTCATAAGTGACTGTGAGTAATGTACTGTCATTTTATGTCCTAACAGTTTTGGTCAACATGATGATGGTGGTAGTGCTGAAAAATGCAACCCCAAATCAACATTAGAACAGAAGGTGAACAGGACAAACCTCTAAGGGAAAGGTTAAACAACTGTCATGACACACTGTGGAGAGACTTCTACATAACAGATAATAATGACAACACTTATTTGGTAAAGCTAAACAAATAGAATGGGAAGAGTGACTGCTAATAGACATAGGCTTTCTTCTTGCAGTGAAGAAAATGCTCTAGAAATAGATGGTGGTGATGATTTAACAACTGTATGAATACATTAAAAAAACAGTGAATTGGACACTTTAATGGGGTGAATTTTATGGTATTTAAATTATATCTCAATTTTAAAAAATTAAATAAATCAGAAGAAATAAAACATTGGCCAAAAATGAGTAACGACATTCTGAAATGCATGTATAGTATTTTAGCAGCACCATAGCTGGGCACAAGAAGTTAAACAAGACATACAAGGCAAGGCTAACATCCAGGGTATTTCAGAATTGTGTTCTGTACTTTGATTTCAAAAAGAAGATACATAAAGGGCCTCAAATTCAACGCCTAAATTTTTGTTCTTCCTTTGCAAAGCCACCTTCTGAAAATTTACCATTGGTTTTCTAAATATATCCAGACAAAAGCAGGGTAAACACTCCACAGTCCATTACTTCTAGAAGTTGCCAGTCTTTCTGCCTAATCACCTTATTCTATTGCAGGACATGAGTGCACCCAGCATTGTGCAGCCTTCCTCCACCACAGGATTTCTTTCATGTGCCCTGAGCTCTTTTGAATGTGGAATGCTTTTAGAGAGGACATCTAAGAGGTCTGTACAGCTAGGCCATTTTCCTTTACTTTTAGTACAATGGACAACTTTATGGTTTCAATGGACTTCTGCAGGACAAATAAAAGCAAAGAACATATCACCTATTTGGAGAGGAAGCTTGACAAGATCACTCTGCCTATCCATGTCTAAATGTAACAACCTGCAAGGACTGAAATCCCTTTTTAGGAGACATGCTTTTTAAAGCAAAAGAAAATAAAAGCATATAATAAGGCCATCCCTAAGGCTATAACTGTAAGCCACAGCTATAAAGAGTTTACATAAAGCTATGAGTAGCTCTGAATGTCACACACAAAAAAAAAACACATTTTTTTTCCCTAAAAAATAAGAGTTAGTGACCAGACCAGAATATGAGTGGGGCTTCTAGGGTACTCATAATGTTCTGTTTCTTAAGCTGAGTATTGATTGCATGAGTGTGTTGGTGAAAATTCATCAAGCTATAATGCCAACATATACTTTTTAAATGTGTATACTTCTATAAAAAGTAAAAAATAAAAAAAAACAATCAATAAAAAGGAAATAGAGTTACTGAATGAAAGACTCCATTAGTTTCTTAGCTATACTAAAACATCAAGTTTAGAATGATGATGATAGCTAACTCTTAAGAAAGCACTGCAATGCCTGGCACTGTACTAAACCCTTGACTTATACTTTGTCTTAAAATGAGATAATATATTCTTACATTGCAAGAAAGGACTAGACCATGTGTGTCCTATAAATGTGTCTGTCTATAACCCAATACCTGGCAGGAATTGGTACTGCCTTATATTTGGTTCCACTGTAAATTGCTGAGTATAAATCCACTATACTGTCAAGAAGGAAAGAAAGGCCCTCTTCACTATCCTGACACACACCCACATCCCAAGTTTGATTCTTTCTAAACACCATGCTATTTCCTACTATTTCTCCATTTCTTCTCCACTTCCTCTCCACCAAAGGTGCTTTCATGAAAGCTGGACTAAAACAATAAAAATGTCCAACCCAAACCTCCCTCCATGCACTCAAGCAGCTATTCTAGCAGCCTTTTATAATTCCACAGAAATCTGGCCAAGCCTGCAATTCCTTAAGTACATTTTGTACAAGGGTCCAATGGAGTCTTTCCCAGGTAAAAGTAGGAAGTGAAAGATGTACTTCCTTTTTGCATCCTGAAGACTTCTTAAGAGAAATCCCTGCTAAATTAACTTCAAGGGCTAATGAATTTTTTGTTATAATGGCATTATATTATGACAAACTATCTGCCATTAAAATTTAAATAACTAAAACTCATTTATCAAGCACTTTCTACTTGCTAGACACTGAGGGGCTCTTTACATTCTGTATCTCAAATTAACCCTAAAAATAGCTAACATTTACTGAGTGCCTACCATGTGCCAGGCACCACTTTAATTGCTTTAGATGTATTAATTCATTTAATGTCATAACAGCCCTATGAGGTAAATACTATTCTAACCATTCTCATTTTTCAGATGAAGAAACTGAGGCCTAAAAATGTTCATAAACTTACAAAAGGGTATGCAACTAAAAGGCAGCAGAGTGAAGATTTGAAGCCAGGCAATTAGGTGTGAGAGTCCACAACCTTAACTACTGTACTCCACCATTCCTCACCACTCAGTGAAACAGACATTGTCCCCCTAGTAGAGAAGAAGATACTAAGTTCAGAGTGTATAAATTTACTTGCCCAAGGTAGCAATAGATGGACCTGGATTCAAATCCAGATCTATAAGATTTCAAAACCCATGCTTTCTCTATCCCCTTTACAGCCTACTGGTGTCAGTGATAAAGTAGAGCTGACACCTAGCTTCCCCACAGTGAACAGAGAATTGAAGATATTTAAGTCACCTTCTGCCAATACCACCTCTTTCTTCCTCTGTGCTTCAAGATCTTGTGTATAATGATTTTTTTTTTTCAGAGTTTAGGTAGTATTTTTATAGCAGAAAATAGCAAAGAGAATGTAATGACAGGAACACATTAGCTATAGGTGACACAACACAAAATAAAATCAGAGAAAGCATTTTTAGACTGTTTATTGTAGAAAATCTATAGTAACAAGACCAACTAAGCCCTCCTATTGTAGGTTATGTACAAAAAAGAGAAAGAATACTTTTCATACTATATTTTTTACCAAGCGTAGTCTTCCTTGTCTTATCCAAAGCACTTTGGATGAATTGGAGAGAGTTTCTAGGCCCCAAAGCCTTTAAAGTTCTCAAGACAGGTTTTCTGCAAAGTCTGGTTCCTAGATTAGGTGGGGTTGTCCTGTGCACTGTAGGAAGTCTAGCAGCATCTTTTCCTCTACACACTGGACACCAAAAAGACAACCTTCCCCCTTGCTCTCCACAGCTGCGACAACCAAGATGTCTTCAAACATTACCAAAACATCATCTTGGGGAGGGGGGGAGTGCAAATGAACCCACATGGAGAACCACTGGGACAGGTCTCCAGTTCTAATAACTCAAGTTATTCTTACTTTGGGCCCCCTCTCGCTTTTGTTTTTAATCTATAATATTCTCATCTGTACTTGTTGCTTCATAAACATTCTTACTTGTTTTGCATATTCAGACAAGGACCATGTTTATACTTTTATCTCTCCCACAGCCACAAGTAATTCACTATGTTTAGATTAGCTCAATATAATGTCAAGTAACAGGTGTTCCTTAAAAAAACAGTGGGTGACTCTGAATAAAGGTTACATAGCAGTTCCTTGTACTAGTCTGGCAACTTTTTTGCATGTTTGAAATTATATCAACATAAAAATTATAAAAATATATTAGAAACATGGGAGAAAACATTTGTAAATCATCAATCTGATAAAGGGTTAATATCCAAAATATATAAAGAACTACAGCTCAAAAACAAATAACCCAATAAAAAATGGGCAAAAAATTTGAATAACATTTCTCCAAAGATAATACATGAATAGCCAACAAGTGTATGAAAAGATGACCAATAAGCAAAAGAAAAATGCTCAGCTGCACTAATGGTTACAAAAAATAAAAATCAAAGCCACAGTGAGATATCCCCTTACATCCACTGGGACAGCTACTATCTAGAAAATAACAAGTATTGCCAAGGATGTGGAGAAACTGGATGCATTGTGCATTGTTGGTGGGTATGACCACTATGGAAAACAGTATGGCAGTTTCTCAAAAATTAAAAATTAGCTGAGCACAGTGGCAGTAAACCTCGCTACTCAGGGGACTGAGGCAGCAGGATTGCTTAAGTCCAGGAGTTTGAGATCAGCCTGGGCATTATAGCAAGATCCCAACTCAAGGAAAATAAAAAAAAAGGACTACCACATGATCCAGCAATCCCACTTCTAGGTATATATCCAAAAGAATTGAAAGCAGAATCTCAAAGAGGTATTTGCACACCCATGTTCATAGCAGTACTATTCACAATAGGCAAGAGGTAAAAGCAACCTAATTAACTATCAATGGATGAATGGATAAACAAAATGTGGTATACACATACAATGAAATATTACTCAGCCTTAAAAATGAAGGAAATCCTGTCACATATTATAATATAGATGAATATTTAAGACATTATAGTAAGTGAAAAGTGTCACAAAAAGACAAATACTGAATGACTTCACTTATATGTGGTAATAGTAAAATTCATAGAAACAGAAAATAGAATGGTGATTATCAGCAGGTGTGGGGAGGAAGAAATAGGGAGTTGTTTAATAAGTATAGAGTTTCAGTTCTCCAAGATGAAAAAATTCTAGATATCTATTACATAACAATGTGAATATATTTAACACTACTGAACTGTACAATTCAAAAGGTTAAGATGATAAATTTTGTTATGTGATTTTTACCACAATTAAAAATTTTAAAAGAGCATATATTAGAAATTATTTAGGCGTGGTGGCTGACGCCTGTAATCCTAGCACTCTGGGAGGCTGAGGCGGGCGGATTGCTTGAGGTCAGGAGTTCGAAACCAGCCTGAGCAAGAGCAAGACTCTGTCTCTACTATAAAATAGAAAGAAATTAATTGGCCAAGTAATATATAGAGAAAAAATTAGCTGGGCATGGTGGCGCATGCCTGTACCCAGCTACTCGGGAGGCTGAGGCAGCAGGATTGCTTGAGCCCAGGAGTTTGAGGTTGCTGTGAGCTAGGCTGACGCCATGGCACTCACTCTAGCCTGGGCAACAAAGTGAGACTCTGTCTCAAAAAAGAAAAAAGAAAAAAAAAGAAATTATTTAGATTAAACTCTCATACTAGAAGAAATGGAAAAGCTACCAAAGACCTTTCATAGTATTAATAGTATTAATCTTCTCTGATTCCAAGATGAGATTAATTTGAAAAACATTTTTGGATCGCCCACTCTGGAAAAGGCATCAAGGTAGTATAGTATATCTGGGTTTTGTTTGTTTGTTTGTTTGTTTGTTTTTGAGACAGAATCTCAATCTGTTGCCCAGGCTAGAGTACCGTGGCATCAGCCTAGCTTACAGCAACCTCAAACTCCAGGGCTCAAGCAATTCTTCTGCCTGAGTCTTCTGAGTAGCTGAGACTACAGGTATGCACCACCATGCCCGGCTAATTTTTTCTATATATTTTTTTAGTTGTACAGTTAATTTCTTTCTATTTTTAGTAGAGATGGGGTCTCGCTATTGCTCAGGCTGGTCTTGAACTCCTAAGCTCAAATGATTCTCCCACCTTGTTCTCCTAGAGTGCTAGGATTACAGGCATGAGCCACTGCACCCGGCCAGTATATCTCAAAGTAGACATACAATAACCAAACAATAAAATTACAGGCATAATGAAAGTCTAAACATTCACAGCCATATCTTCTACTCAATTTAAGGAAGGCAAAAATGTTTTTTAGTTTAGATTCAACACTGCCAAGGGAAATCTAATCTAATCCTTGAAGAAAACATCATATTTTCATCCTATGAGACCATCTTTCTCTGGAATGGTGATTAGTGATAATTGCATGGGTGAAAAAAAAAAAAAAAACACAAGGCAACTTCTGTTTCCCATGGTTGGAGAGGCTGAGAAAGAGGTAGCTACTGATGGTACCTGTTAAGAATTGAGTTGCTTTGGTTTTCAATATGATTCATAATGCTCCCAAGCTCTCTTTTGTACATGAGAATTCTACAAATTCCTCACCTCGGACATTTTTTAAAATGCTATTGCTTTAACTCAATAATTAATGAAGAGAATATATATATATACACATATATATACACACACACATAAATGTATACATGTACATATATATATATATATATATATAGAAAGAGAGAGAGAGAGAGAGAGATGATGATGATGATGACATTAGGTAAAATCAGATAAAGTTGACTCCTTTGTAAGGTATTCCCAAACTATCAACAAGCTTTTTTCTGTTCTGTCATGCAATTTATCTGACGACTTTCTTCTTTGAGTATAAACCAAGAATGTTTGAGTTCCAAATCTCAAGTCTATGAATCACTGCCCCTAGGCAGCTGAAATTATTCATCCACATTTCCCACTCTTTGCTACTTACTAAATACTGTGTATAATTTTATTTTGCATGATGCTTTGAGGGAGGAAAACTACAGATTGAACTTTTTTTCAATTGAGCTTCAGGATGTGTTCTTGTACTTATGTTTGAAAATTGAGCCATGTCTAATGTACTGTAATCCGTAACACTCCTAACCAAATAATTGAACCACCTTTAGAACGGCAGACTGAATTAAATGTGAGAATGCTACCTAGTTTCCTCTGAGGAGCCAGCCCCAATTCTCAAAACTTCTGCCTTACACCAGAAATAGAGTTATCTGTCAAACTGATGAAAACCACTTGCCTAGGATAACCTTCAGAATTCCATATACATATTTAATCTGCATTTTTCTTTGTCAAATTTAAAGGGCTTTTGGATGTACAAGTTGGAGAGGTAATGAGAAAAAATAAGGAGAATAAACATGAGTGAATGGTGTAATTAAATTACTTTATCTCCTTAATTCCATTTCCATAAACTTGAAATATTTACCACAGATAATCGACAATGCTAGATACTGAGTGTTAATATAACTGCCATATGAATGCCTTACCAAACCAGGCCTGTTGGCACACAGCATAAAACAGCATGGTACACAGAAGAGGATAGCTTTTGGAATCAGAAGACATGGGCAATATTTTAATCCTAGGTCTGCCACTTAGCAGTTGTGTAACCCTGAACACACAGTAGTCTGAGCTTCAGTCTCCCCACCTATAAAACGGAAATAACAATAACCACTTCAAAAGACCACAAGGACTCTGTGAGAGAACATCAGAGAACACAGTGGTCACTCAACAGTCAGACTGAGCAAAGTCCTTTGGTTTCCAACAGATATAAGTGACAGCAAATGGAATCATACAACTTGATATTTCTTTTTCATTTGTTAGGCATCATTATCATTAGAATGCACTTGGAACAGTGCAGGGTACACCATAGGGACTTAACAGAGATATGAAACTCAAAGAAAAACTGATTGGAGAGGAAAAGTACCTTTAAAAAGAACAATAACACAAAATGTTTGATTTCCTGTAACAGACCCTAAATTCAAAGGAGGAAATGACTACTTCAAGCTTACATGATGAAGCAAGACTTCATAGAAGAGCTAGAAATTGAGGGGAGCCTTGAAATAAGGACAAGACATAGCTATGGGAAGAGAAACGAGAAGTCTCTCAGAGGGTGGAATAGAGTTAACAAAGTAGCATCAATGGGCATGTGTATCTATCAGCTATTCAGTGAATAATAGAGACCAATTTTGCTGAAATACAGTGTTTTGCATAGGGGTGTAACAAAAGATAAGATTGAGTAAGATAAAGTAGTCAGAAATGCTATTATAAGAACCAAAAAAACACATTTCGCAGAAATAAATCCTGGTTGCTGGAATCAGAGATTTTTGAAAAAGAAACAATGTATAACCAATCCAGTGAGTTTAAAAGATTGATCTATCAGAGACATCACTGAATAGATTGAACAAGAGAGAGACCAGAGACAAAGTGACCAGTTAGGAAGCCACTGTCACAATCCTAGCATGAAGTGTGAAAGCCTGAATTAGCATAATGGGAATGTGACTATAAAGGTGGAGACAGGTATGAGAGACATTATAGAAAGTCTCATAGCTTGGCATGAATAAAGAAGAAGCAAAAAATGACATGGTAGTTGCAAGAGTGGGAGACTGAGGGAATAATGACACCATGAGAGGAAAAGGCAACTCTGGAGAGAAAATTCATCTAGGGACAAAGGAGGCAAATTGGATTTCAGACAGGTTGTTACCAGTGTGACAGCCAGAAAGAAAATGTTAAGTCAGCACATCAAGATGTGGGCCCTAGATGGGAAGGGGAGCTCTGTACTCAGAAAGGATGGCTCAATCCAAAGAAGATACAAAGATTCTGGTGCAAAGAAACAAAAGGAGACCAACACTGAGCATATCCCTTCTTAAAACCCAGGTTCATGAAGGAAGTGAAACCCTCAAAGTCAGAGAAGGAGCAGAAAAGCATAAGTAGTGCCACTAAGGCCAACGAGGTGAGTCTCTGGAAGAGAGGTGGTCAAGAAAGTCAGATCTTATAGAAAAATCAAATAAGACAAGGGCTGAAAACAGGCCATAATATATAGCAATTTATGAGATCACTGGGACTTTCAAAAACTGAGATTCAAAAAAGTATCAGATGGCAAAAGGAAATGAGTTAAGTAGGAAGAAAGCAGAAACAGTATTTGTAGACTATGCACTTTTCTAAGGGAAGTTTCAGATTTTTTACCTGGAGTTCAAGAAAACAAGGCTTTAAAATTTCAAAAGAATCTAATAATACAAATTGCCTTTAGTGGTCCAAGCCCTAATCTTTCTCTCCCATCCTCTTATTTCACCCAATTTCTTGGTTACCTTGCATAACCTCTCAACACTTCTTATTTCTAGGCTGTACTTCTGGAACTCTCTCATTTTAGTAAGAGAGGATCCTGTCCAATCACTCCTTTCCTTTTCACCTCTTTTTCTCTCTTTTCACTCACATTATAGAGGGAAGGACAAAAGTCAGATTTTATAAGATAAAGATGATTTGATAATCATTCCTATGTCTTCAAAAGAGGGCCATCTTCCAAAAAAGTACATAAAAAATATGCTCAACATTACTAGTCATTAGGAAAATGCAAACTAAAACTATATTGAGATACCACTTCATACCTACTAGAATGGCTAAGATTAAAAAGGTTGGTGAAGAAGTGGAGCAACTAGAATGCTCACTGCTGACAAAAATGTACTCCCTAATAATTCTGGGCTAATCAATGGGCACACATAGCACAAAGAGATGTAAAAGTCATTGGAAATCTACAAGGGAGGAGTAGGGAGGAAGGGAGGGGTAAAAACTTGCCTGTTGGGTACAAGGAACACTATTCAGTTGATGGGCACACTAAAAGCCCTGACTTAAGCATTATAAAAAGTAACCATATAACAAAAACACTTGTACCCTCTTAATATTTTGAAATTTTAGAAAACTTGATACCTGTATAGATAAAGATTCAAAAAAAAAACAGAAAATGTAAAATAGTATAACCACTTTGGAAAACAGTTTGGCAGTTTCTTAAAAAGTTAATATACACCTACCATACAACCCAGTCATTCTTCTCCTAGGTATTAATTCAAAAGAAACGAAATCATACATCCATACAAAGACTTGTTTAAATAAAATAGTTGGAGCAATTGGCAAAATCCAATTATGGACTATGTATTAGACAATATTTTCTCAATGCTAATTTTTTTTTTTTTAATGAAGAAGGTAAATGTCCTTATTCATATAAGATAAAGCCACCATGGAGGCTGGGTAGGGATAGGATTTCTCTTTGGTAAAGCGGGAACATCAATTAGACACTCCCACTGTTATCCTGTATCTGAGAGACAAAAGACAAAAAAAAAAAAAAAAAACTAGCTGTCCTTTCCCCAAAGAATTCCCTCTTAAGCAATATTTCCAAAGTACATGCTTGCCTGTACTCTTTCATGTCTAAATCTGTTTGCATTACATAATCCTTTGGGGATAAACAATTTCTGTCTCTATGAAGTTCTACAAACCACAGCAGGCCCTATGGCTCTCATATTAAGAAACAGAGAGCTTTTCTGACCATTGTCAGGATCCCTTAAAAGCTAAAAATATGAGCTTCATTTCCAACAATTATTTGCTGCTTTCTGAGTCTCACTCTTAGACAAACCCAGGACCAGACATTCACCAAAACAGGTTATGCCTGATGCTCAGAGGGCTTGTTAGGAAAGTAGACAAAAGGTCAGAATCCCCAATTGGTCTCTCTTCTGAAATCACTGGAGGATAAAATGCCGAGGGTCTCAAGCCATAGGCAAGGAAAAAACAGCAAATATAAACTTTTTCTATGTATTTATGAATATAAATTACCAGGCTGAATGCCCATTTCTACATCCCCATCTGGTGTCAAAGCTATGGCTGGCACTTAGATTAAAAATAACGCATTCAATATGGCATTATAATTATCTTCCTAAAACTGACTATAAAAACAATCAGGGTAAATTAATCTTACCCCTAACTTGAAAAAGTCACATGTTTATTCTGCTTTGGATCTTTAAAACTTTAAGAGACTAAATTTTATCAAAGTGATCACACATAGAAATATATAATATGGGCCAAGGACGGTGGCTCACACCTGTAATCTTAGCACTTTGGGGAGCTGAGGTAGGAGGATTATTTCAGGCCAGGAGTTTGAAACCAGCCTGAGTAACATAGCAAGACCTCATCTCTAAAGAAAAATAGAAAAATTAGCATGGTGGCATATGTCTATAGTCCCAGCTACTAGGAGACTGAGGCAGAAAGATCGCTTGAGCCTAGGTGTTGGAGGTTGCAGTGAGCTCTGATAATGCCACTGCACTCTAGACTGGGCAACAGAGCAATACCCTATCTGAGAGAGGGAGAAAGGGAGGGAGGGAAGGAAGGAAGGAAGATAGGAAGAGGAAGGAAGGAAGGGAGGGAGGGAGGAAGGGAGGGAAGGAAGGGAGATAGGAAGAGGAAGGAAGGAAGGAAGGAAGGAAGGAAGGAAGGAAGGAAGGAAGGGAGGGAGGGAGGGAGGGAGGGAGGGAGGGAGGGAGGGAGGGAGGGAGGGAGGGAGGGAGGGAGGGAGGGAGGGAGGGAGGATGGATATGCGCTTTTTTTGAAAAAAAGTTTCTGAAAGTTGCCTGAAAATCTCAAAATATTCCTCAATTACTTATTTTGTTATCTTACAGAAAAGCACAGTGAAATGGTACCATTCACAAATTTACACAAATTCAAAATGCTCTTTTATATCATTTAAAACACTATAAAACTATATTTTATATGCATATACTTTATCCTTTGAAATAAATTTTAACTTTGGATACATTATTTTACATTTATAACCACATATTTCTCTGCAGAGTAAGATGTGCAAAATCATATGTACTGTTTTTTATGGGCAATTTGAGGGATTTTCCAAGGGAAATTTTGACTAGACAAGATTTTGTCTTTCATACCAACTTAGGACCTAACCCCACTCAATATGAGACTCTTCTGTAAGCAGCCACAGTTACCTTACAGGACAGGTAGTAGAAATTAGGATAAGGATTTCAAGTACACGAAATCGTAGAAAAAATAAGAACAACCTTCACCAAAACTAGCAGAAGTGCCAGGGCAAGACAGCTCCAGAGCTCCCGTTCCAGACGTCCCACTCTTCAGGAACCAGGGGGAGGGACTCCTGAGTCTATCTTATAAGGTCTTCCCCAACCTCTAGAAACAGTATCCTGTGCAGTCAGACATTCTTCCTCTTATTGAGACTAATACTTCCTAAGTTGGTTCCCTAGGATGAATCTAATGATAACAATTTTTCTCAAAGAAAAAAAGACAGTGTTTGTTCTTCCCTTCATTAATCAATGCATGCTGGTTTTCAGCATCACAGGTAATTAAGTTTTAGTGCATTCTTATGATTATTAAGTCTCCATATTACTGTGCGTTGAACAGCCTTTCTTCTTTGGCTCTTACTTTTCGCCTGTGTTTTTTTTTTTTCTTTTTTCTTTTTCTGAGACAGAGTCTCACTCTGTTGCCAGGGCTAGAGTGCCATGGCATCAGCCTAGCTCACAGCAAACCTCAAACTCCTGGGCTCAAGCAATCCTGCCTGAGCCTCCCAAGTAGCTAGGACTACAGGCATGCGCCACCGTGCCTGGCTAATTTATATATATATATATATTTTTAGTTGTCTAGCTAATTTCTCTTTATTTCTCACTTTTGCTCAGGCTGGTGTAGAACTCCTGAGCTCAAACAATCCTCCTGTCTCAGCTTCCCAGAGTGCTAGGATTACAGGTGTGAGCCGCCATGCCCAGCCTTTACACTGCTTTTCATCTTTCATTTTATCAATAAAGAAACTTTACCCTATTATCCATAAACTGAAGACATTTCACATTCTCCTTATCTCAAACTTTTTAAATAATCTCAAATATAGGAACATGATAAAACCCACTGTCATCAGTATTACAGAACATTTTTAGTTATAGTTAATGCAATGAGGCAGAATACAAAAATAAGAAGTATACCTTATCTAGAAAATTGGAGACAAAATTACATTATTTGTAGGCAAAATGACTGCATATCTTTAAAAAAAAAAAAAAAAAAGTAGAGAATCACCAGAAAAGCTACCAAAGCTAAATAGAAAGTTTAGTCAGTAATCATTTTTATAAACTGGCAATAATCAGACAAGAAAACATAATGAAAAGATGATCTCACTGTAATCAACTTATAGCAGCGGCAGCAGGATGAGTACTTCATCCTCATACACAGAATTTACTCCAAGTGTATTCACTTGGCCTATAAAAAAATCTTTTCCATTCTCCCCTCTCACTGTAGCCTAGATCACCGCCAGGATGCCACCCTCCAAAATGAGTACAAAAAACCCTGCCCTCCTAGGAATCCCCTCTTTGACCTGGAGTAGATTAGAATATTTTATAAGAAAATAACAAAATTTATAATATCTAATAGTTAAGGGACAAAAATCCTAATGAATTTGACCAACAAATTCATTGTCTAAAACAGTACATAGTAAAACACAAGTGTATAGCCAACAGAAGAACTGCTATGATATTTCCAAATTCATCAGTAGCATTAACTGTATGTACTAAATATACAGTCCTATATTAGATTTTGAAAACCCCAGAAAACTCACCTTGTTGTTTTCCAAACACTCAGACCCCTCCTTATTGCTAGTTCACACAGAACAGAGAGAAAACCTGAGTTAGAACACTACCTACTCATAGTTTCTTAAGACTCATTGGGACTCTAAATACCAAATCTCAGCTCCCAGGCAAAACCATCCCTAACCCAATCCAAAAATAAGATGGTCTGCCCTTTTCTAAAGTTCTCTAAAGTTGAATTTCCCCCATGTCAGTGTTATACACTTTACAGCAACATTCTCCAATGAGGTTGCTAATATGTAAGGAATGTTCTAGGTCACATTCTCTAGACCCCGTTCCCACCTGTGTGGCCTACCTAACAACCACTCCCAGGTCCCCTTCTTTCTAACAAAAATCCAGTCTTATTCACCTTTCTAGGCTGCCATGTCCTGCAGAGGAGGCTAGGCTCTTACCCAGACCAGGGGTGAATTATGATGGGTCACAGTTAATCATGCTGATCATATTCCCATGGCCAAGTCATTCCTTTAGACATGGACATAGGACACAATTGTGGCCTACTAGATGTGAGGAGTACTCTCTAGAAAGGTTTGTCTCTGGCTTAAAGAAGAACACAGACCAGATACAGTTTCTTTTTCATGTCTTTGGATGTAGTTATACAAAGATGGCTACAGCAGTTTGAGGTATTACATCTTGCAGCCATGAAGGAAAAATGAAGGGAAATTCTGAGACACTGAACAAAAACCTTGAAGTCACTGAGCTGCTAGATCAAAATCCACTTCTGGCCTTTTGTTATGTAGGGTTAATAACTCTCCCTAGGGTTTAAGCTGCTTCCACTTGAGTTTCCTGTCTCTCGGAGTCAAAATCTTCCAAATAATGCACCATCTAGATGTACAGCTAGAACTTACTCCACCTGTAGCATAAGCCTCTGACAATGGACATAAAAGACAAAACCAACCAACCTATAAGAAAGAGGACATTTCCCTTGCTACCAACCTAGCTCTTTACAAAGAAGAGGAAATATTGACCATCTGGAAACTATTCTATCTTTGGTAGAAATTATATTGTATCTCTTTTTTTAAGATGAGTACTTCTCCCATAAGTTTGATATAATTATTTAATGTGAGGAGAAGGAAAGAAAATTTTTACTTATAGTAGTTTTACTGACTTAAAAATGGTAACAACCTAATCTTAATTTATCTCTTTCTGTTGAGGTCAGACTAGGAAAAATAAGTTTAACTAGAAGGACCTAGTTCACATATAAATATGAATTTCTTGAAAGAAAATATTATAAAGAAAAAATCTCCATGGACAATGTGGAATCTCCTTGATGAAAATCTTTAAAAATAGATATTTCATCTAGCTGCAAAGCCTTACACACTACATTTGGATTATGTGACAATTCAAAAATCCCTGCCAGACCTATCTAGGGAGAAAATTTATCTTCTTTCATACCAGAAATTCAGAAAAACATCTAAGTGCTAAAATAAGAGAAGTAAAAACTTCTGAATACCAAACTCTGGAATAGTCATATTTATCATATACCTATGCAAACCAGTTGTTATAGAAAATTTAATTCATTATTCTAAGCAGCACAAAGATAAACAGTATGATCATAGATGTTATATGTCTCAATTTCCATAAAATCCTGACAACATCAATAAGAGACTTATTTGGCCAGAAAATGTCCAGTGACTAATTTAACTAAATGTTAATTTATTTAATTAAAAAGATAAATGAAAGCAGTTACTAGATTTTTTTTTTTTTTAATGGTATATACTCATCACAATAAAACACTTTCTACTCTCTGGCTATTCCATAACTAAGAGAATAAAATTAAAAAACAAAACAAAACACGTTTTAGATTTAAAATTTTGCTGTCCAAGAATAGTGCCAAATAAAACTCTCCTATTAAGAATACAATTTGAAATATTTAAGATTTACTGCTATAGGGCATTAAATCCCCACTCACATTTATAATGACCAAAACTTAAAATATTAATGTTGAAAAACAAATGCAAACAAATGTTCACTTCTCCAGGGAAGTCACAAGGCTTGCTGACATGATATGCTGTGGATAACTGGTCTTTGAGTTAGCAACTAAAAACACATAGATCATTTGTCAGCTACTCACACAAGAGCAGGACAAGGAGGGCAATAATGATAGATAGTATGGTAAAAAGACTGTGAGTCTCAGAAATACAGCCTTTTACTTGTGCATAGACTAGAAAAGTTTCCATGTTATTATAGACCCACAGATGCCTAGCTTAGGGAACAGACAGTTCTTCTGCACACATTAGAAAATGATGTCTTTCCACCTGGTATTTCTGCACAGCGTACATCTTGCACTATTGTATGCAATGGCCCCAAACTTGCCTTCAGCAGCCCCACGCCCAGTAGCAGACAGGAGCTCCCTGTCTTCTAGGAATGGGCAAAAGTAGGTTAAGTCTCATTCTGAACAGACTCAACTACCAAACCCATCCCTCATTCTAGAAAAGTTGGAGGCAGCTAAGTTTCCATTAAATTGGGCTTATTCTTAAGAATCAGAGAGAAAGAGAGAGAAAAGAATATCTCCAGAGAGATCAAGTCTTATAGATACGTTTTTCAGAAGTATTACATCATCAATTTTTAAGCACAGCTTTTCATAGCACAGACTTTAACTTTATTGAAAGGATATCAGTTTATCAGTATGAATGATTTTTAACTACATGAATATTTACTAAGAATGCTTTGTACTTTTCAAAGGAGAACCTACAACTATTAAAGAAAGACATAAAAGGGATTATCAATCCATTAACTATTTTAAAAAGGATAGCTTTCCTTAATGTTTGCCTTTGAAGATTTATTAAAAAACAGACTGTAACTATTACCAAAGCTTCGTTTGACTTAAGGTTGGCTAAGAAAATAATGTATTAAGTAGCCTTCTGGAATGGAAATACAGGACTAGCATCTACTCAAACTAAGTATACCAACTAAGTATTATGAACAAACAAGAAAATGATATTTTGCTGTTTAAAATTAACAATTATATATGTAATAAGAAATTATTTTGGTCATCAAAATGAAAAGAAAATTGTCAGCACTTCAGTATAAATTATATAAATACATACATACCCCTACATACTTATCCTAAGGTCAAACCTTTGGTACTGTAAAAGAAAACATAAATCATTTTTGTTTATTATGATAGGCTATGTTAATTCCACTATAACTTCATGCAAGCCTTTCATGAGCCAACAGGCAAAAATGTCAGAGATTCTCTGTAGTGGACAGATATTCTACTAGCAAAGGTAGGGGATGGGAGGAAGATGAGAATGGCTGTTTAAATTGAGGCATCATCTGCTCTAACTTCTGACCTCAATCTTTTTCAACTCCAGGTCTTTCCTGATAATTATAAGATCTATCTACCATGGTTTGCAGCACAGAATTTTTGAGAACACCACAACCTCTCACAAAGTCACACCACCAGTCATATAAGAAACCTAAAGTCCTACCAAGCAAACTGAGAAGACCAGGCAATGTCCACATAACAATGCTATCAGCACTGTATAGCCCAACTTATGAGACTTGTAGAGCTTCAACCAAAATTGATAGCACAGGCTTTGGAGACAGGTAGAAGTAAGTCTGAATCTCAGTTTCAAATTCTAATTTCACTACTTACAAGCTGCGTGAGACCAGGGGCAAATTACTTAACTTCTCAGCGCCTTAATTTCTATATCTATAAAATGGGAATAATATAGTACCTACCTCATAAACTCTTATGAAAATTAAAATTAGATAACACATATAAAAGACTATAAACACTGCCTGGCATATTATGCATACTCAATAAATGTGAGGCATTATTATTATTATTATTATTACTACAAATAATGGTGGTTTCTTTATTTCTCCTTTGATCCAGAAATCCCACTTCTGGAAATTTAGTCTAAAGAAATAATTCATTCCATAGTAGGTGTACAAAAATATGTATTACAATGTTATTTACGATAGTAAAAACTTAGAGGAAACTAGGGGGTGGAGCAAGATGGCGGACGAATAACACTGCCAAACAGAGTGTCTCTGCAGAAAAGACAGATTCTAGCAGAAATTAGAGGAAAGAAGCAAAAAGACGAGCATACAGCGGACGAGGGTCGGAAGGAGGGGTACCTGAGACCCCGGGAGACTCCACGGGAGGAGGCTGCAAAGGAGAACTAGAGGCTGAGACCACCGGAGCAGCCCGGAGACCAGCGGCAAGGGTAGGTGGATTTGCTGTTTCCCCTCCCCTGCATTTGGGACTGCTGGTGGGCTCCCCAGCGGGTGGAGAGACCTGCGGACATCAGCCCAGAGACGGCTGCCGCCACCCAGCGGTGAGCCTGTAGCAGACGTGGCACCAGGTTCCCAACTTCCTCCGGGCACCTCCGTGTGCACAGACCCGAGCCGTGCCACAGGCACCATATTGCCTCCTCCTCCCCTCCGTCGACCCTACCCGCCGAAGCCCAGAGAGACAATACAGCCACCAGCCAGAGGCACCTCCAGGGAACGGGACCTTCCCTTTTAGGACCCTACAGCTGACTCAGGGGAACTCAGACTGTGAGCTCCCTACCCGCCCACCCTCCCAGGTGCTGCTGGCACGGTGTTCCCAAGAGAACGGTGCCAACTCAGAGGCTGAGAGACATAGACCCAGCTTGGGCTCCCTGTGGGTGAATTCGGACTGGAAATCCTCTCCCTGGTGGGGATACAGTTTGAACTCTGGGACCCAGAGGTCGGACCTGCAGACCAGATCCCCTGCACCGAGGGCTAACATTGCCTGGGGCACAGAAGGGTTATACGTGAACAGCCTACTGAGGTGTGTGTGCCTCCAGGGGTGGATCGGCGTCCTAGAGGGCAACCCTCCTCCCAGGAGGAGGCCGTGCGCCCAACCCAGGTTGCGTTCCTGTGCAGGGAACCTCCCCGCCGGCATCACAGTCCGGGGAGACCTGGTGGCTTGTGGTCTGGCCTGCTGGCAGAGGCCCAGGAGTAGCTGTGGACTTGGGGAGGGTGGAAAGAAGCAAGGCCCGCTCCAGACTGCCGGTCTCAGACAGCCCCACCCCCACACCCAGACTTTCTGGCTGAGCAGGACCATTCCAGCCCAGCCCTGAGAGCTTTCCCTGGAAGCAGAGAACAGAACTTTGACCCCCGCTAACTGCCTGAGGGCAGGCTTACCCAACCCAGCTCCGCCCAGAACAAGAGCTGATAACAGGACACAAAATCAACAGCATAGCCTGTTCCTCCAAGCAAACGCCACCTACTGACAGGGACGGCATCTTGCACAGCCTTTCCACAGCACCCACTGACTCAATATACAGGGAGTGGTCCAATTTCACCCACAGACACCACCTAATGCCTCAGAAACTAAACAAGGTGTGTGAATACCCAAACAATAACTTAAGGAAAGAAACAACAACTGATCGACATGGGAAGAAACCAGCGAAAGAACTCAGGAAATATGAAGAACCAAACGGAAAACACACCCCCAAAGAGGAGCACCAGCCCCCTAGAAACGGACACCAACCAAAATCAGGTAACCAATATGACAGAAGAGGAATTTCCTATGTGGATCATAAGAACACTCACCCAGCTGCAACAACAACTGAATAACCAACACAAAGAAACCACAAAAAGCCTCCAGGATATGGAAAAAGAAATAGGCACAATGAAGAAAAGTTTAAGCGAACTCCTGGAAATGAAGAATCAATTCAAGGAACTACAAAATACAGTGGAAAGTCTCAAGAACAGGGTAGATCAAACAGAAAAAAGAATCTCAGAGCTTGAAGATAACACCCTCCAATTAAATAAATCAGTCACAGAAATAGAGCAGAGAAACAAGAGAAAAGAGCAAAGCCTACAAGAGCTGTGGGATTATGTGAAGAAACCTAATGTGAGGGTCATAGGGTTACCAGAAGGGGAAGAAGACAACACTCAAGGGTTGGACAAGCTGTTTGAAGATATAATAGAGGAAAATTTCCCAGGCCTTGCTCAAAATCTTGATATACAAGTTTAAGAAGCTCAGAGGACCCCTGGGAGATTCAATGCAAACAGGAAGACATCACGAAATGCAATCATCAGACTGACCAAAGTATCAACTAAAGAGGCCCTTCTAAGAGCTGTAAGACAAAAGAAGCAAGTAACATACAAGGGAAAGCCAATTCGAATAACATCAGACTTCTCTAATGAGACTTTACAAGCAAGGAGAGACTGGGGCCCCATTCTCACTCTTTTAAAACAAAACAATGCCCAGCCTAGAATATTATTCCCTGCAAAACTAAGCTTCATATATGAAGGAGAAATAAAAACATTCTCAGACAAGCAAAGGCTCAGAGAATTCACCAAGACAAGACCAGCCCTACAAGAAGTACTTAAAACAGCGTTACGCACGGAACATCATAATAATAACCCACAAATATAAAAACAACCAAAACCCAAAGATATTAAAGGCCAGATATTACAATGGCTCAAGACAGAAATCATAGCAACAACATCCAACCCAACAGAATGATCAGTAATCTACCTTACCTATCAGTTCTCTCAATAAATGTGAATGGCTTAAACTCTCCACTCAAGAGACATAGGCTGGCTGAATGGATAAGAAAATACAGGCCAAGTATATGCTGTCTTCAGGAAACACATCTAACCTGCAAGGATGCATATAGACTAAAAATAAAAGGGTGGAGATCAATATTCCAAGCAAATAGAAGCCAAAAGAAGGCTGGTGTGGCAGTTCTAATTTCAGATGATTTAGTTTTTAAAACAACAAAAGTAGTGAAAGACAAAGAGGGTCATTATATAATGGTGAAGGGCACAGTTCAACAAGAAGAGATAACAATTTTAAATATATATGCACCCAACGTAGGTGCACCCAGATTCATAAAGCAAACCTTACTGGAGCTAAGCAAATGGATTAATAGCAACTCCATAATCGCCGGAGATTTCAACACCCCACTGATGGCACGAGACAGATCCTCCAAACAGAAAATTAATAAAGAAATAATGGACTTAAACAAAACACTAGAACAATTGGGTCTGACTGACATTTACAGAACATTCTACCCAAAATCCACTGAATATACGTTCTTCTCAGCAGCTCACGGGACATTCTCTAAGATTGACCATATCCTAGGACACAAAGAAAATCTCAAGAAATTTTAAAAAATAGAAATCATACCATGTACCTTCTCAGATCACAGTGGAATAAAAGTAGACATCAACCCTAACAGAAACTCACATTTCTACACAAAAACGTGGAAATTAAACAACCTCCTACTAAATGATTACTTCATAACTGAAGAAATCAAGACGGAAATAAAAAAATTCTATGAAGAAAACGACAATGGAGAGACAAGTTATCAACTCCTCTGGGACACAGCTAAAGCAGTTCTGAGAGGAAAGTTTATCTCCATAAATGCCTATAACCAAAAGACAAGAAGATCACAAATAGACAATCTAATGAAACGACTCAAAGAGCTGGAAGAAGAGCAGACCAACCCCAAACCCAGCAGAAGAAGTGAAATCAACAAGATCAAATCAGAACTAAACAAAATTGAAAACAGGGAAGCTATTCAGGAGATTAATAAAACAAAAAGTTGGTTCTTTGAAAAAATAAACAAAATTGACACACCATTGGCTAAGCTAACGAAAAGCAGAAAAGAGAAATCTCTAATAAGCTCCATCAGGAACAAAAAAGGAGATATCACAACTGATCCCAAAGAGATACAAGATACAATTTATGAATACTACAAAAATCTTTATGCACACAAACTAGAAAATGTGGAGGAAATGGACAAATTTCTAGAAACACACAGCCTCCCTAGGCTCAACCAGGAAGAATTAGATTCCCTGAACAGACCAATCTCAACAGCTGAAATAGAAACAGTAATTAAAAATCTCCCTAAAAAGAAAATTCCCAGTCCAGATGGCTTCACACCTGAATTTTACCACACTTACAAAGAAGAACTAGTACCTATCTTGCAGAAACTATTCCACAACATCGAGAAGAACGGAAACCTCCCTGACACCTTTTATGAAGTGAATATTACTCTGATACCAAAACCAGGAAAGGATGCAACAAAAAAAGAAAACTACAGACCAATATCCCTAATGAATATAGATGCAAAAATTTTCAACAAAATCTTAGCTAACCGAATCCAGACACTTATCAAAAAAATAATCCACCACGACCAAGTGGGCTTCATCCCAGGGATGCAGGGATGGTTCAACATACGTAAATCTATAAATGCAATTCACCACATCAACAGAAGCAAAAACAAAGACCACATGATTCTTTCAATAGATGCAGAAAAAGCTTTTGACAAAATTCAACACCCTTTCATGATACGAACACTTAAGAAAATAGGCAATGAAGGGACATACCTAAAAATGATACAAGCAATATATGACAGACCCATAGCCAACATCATACTGAATGGGGAAAAATTGAAATCATTCCCACTTAGAACTGGAACCAGACAAGGCTGCCCACTATCTCCACTTCTGTTCAACATAGTGCTGGAAGTCTTGGCTACAGCAATCAGACAGGAAAATGGAATCAAAGGTATCCAAATAGGGGCAGAAGAGATCAAACTTTCACTGTTTGCTGATGATATGATATTGTATCTAGAAAACCCCAACGATTCAACCAAGAAACTCCTGGAACTGATCAATGAATTTAGTAAAGTCTCAGGATACAAAATCAATACACAGAAATCAGAGGCATTCATATACGCCAACAACAATCTAATTGAGAACCAAATCAAAGACTCAATTCCCTTCACAATAGCAACAAAGAAATTAAAGTACCTAGAAATATACTTAACCAAGGACGGAAGAGACCTCTACAGGGAGAACTATGAAACACTGAGGAAGGAAATAGCAGAGGATGTAAACAGATGGAAATCCATACCATCTCGTGGATCGGCAGACTCAATATCATCAAAATGTCTATACTACCCAAACTGATCTACAGATTCAATGCAATACCTATTAAAATCCCATCAGCATTCTTCACAGATATAGAAAAAATAATTTTACGCTTCATATGGAACCAAAGAAGACTCCGAATATCAAGAGAAATTCTAGGCAACAAAAACAAAATGGGAGGCATTAATATGCCAGATATCAAACTATACTACAAAGCTGTAGTAATTAAATCAATATGGTATTGGCACAAAAATAGGAATATTCACCAGTGGAACAGATGTGAGAATCCTGATATAAAACCATCCTCATATAGCCATCTCATCTTTGACAAAGCAGACAAAAACATACGCTGAGGAAAAGAATCCCTCTTCAATAAATGGTGCTGGGGAAACTGGATAGCCACCTGTAGAAGGCTAAAACAGGACCCACACCTTTCACCTCTCACAAAAACCAACTCACGCTGGATAACAGACTTAAACCTAAGGTATGAAACTATTAGAACTCTAGAGGAAAAAGTTGGAAACACTCTCCTAGACATTGGCCTGGGCAAAGAGTTTATGAAGAAGTCCCCAAAGGCAATCACAGCAGCAACAAAAATAAATAAATGGGACATGATCAAACTACAAAGCTTCTGCACAGCCAAAGAAATAGTCATGAAAGTAAACAGACAACCTACAGAATGGGAGAAAATTTTTGCATCCTATGCATCCGATAAGGGACTGATAACTAGAATATACTTAGAACTCATGAAAATCAGCAAGAAAAAATCAAATAACCCCATTAAAAAGTGGGCAAAGGACTTGAACAGAAACTTTTCTGAGGAGGACAGAAGAATGGCCAACAAACATATGAAAAAATGCTCAACATCTCTAATCATCAAGGAAATGCAAATCAAAACCACAATGAGATATCACTTAACCCCAGTGAGAATGGCCTTTATCAAAAAGTCTCCAAACAATAAATGCTGGCGTGGTTGCGGAGAGAGAGGAACACTCCTACACTGCTGGTGGGACTGCAAACTGGTTCAACCCCTGTGGAAAGCAATATGGAGATACCTTAAAGCGATACAAGTGAATCTACCATTTGATCCAGCAATCCCATTGCTGGGCATCTACCCAAATGATCCAATGACACTCTACAAAAAAGACACCTGCACTCGAATGTTTATAGCAGCACAATTCATAATTGCAAGGCTGTGGAAACAGCCCAAGTGCCCATCAATCCAAGAATGGATTAATAAAATGTGATATATGTATACCATGGAGTACTATTCAGCTCTAAGAAACAACGGTGATATAGCACATCTTATATTTTCCTGGTTAGAGCTGGAACCCATACTACTAAGTGAAGTATCCCAAGAATGGAGAAACAAGAACCAGATATATTCTCCAGCAAACTGGTATTAACTGAGTAGCACCTAAGTGGACACATAGGTACTACAGTAATAGGGTATTGGGCAGGTGGGAGGGGGAGGGGGCGGGCATATACATACATAATGAGTGAGATGTGCACCATTTGGGGGATGGTCATGATGGAGACTCAGACTTTTGGGGGGAGGGGGGAAATGGGCATTTATTGAAACCTTAAAATCTGTACTCCCATAATATGCTGAAATAAAAAAAAAAATGTAAAAAAAAAAAAGTTAGAGGAAACTAAATGTATACCAATAAGGAGGCAATTGGGTAATTTATCAAATATCCATTCAATAAATTATTACTCTATCCCTAAAAATATATTAGAAATAAAAATATAAAGAATTTAAATAAAATATAAAGAATTACAGAGCAAAATGATAGTATGTTAGTAGGATTATATAAAGTAAAAATAACAAGATTTAAAATTATATTTGAAATGCATGTAAAAAAGATCAGCAAGTAGCATGCCAAAATCATAACAGTGGATGTAATAGGGTAATATAATTTGGAGTGAATTTTTTTTCTTTTCTATTCTATAATGTTGTCACATTACTTTTATAATTTTAAAATTAATTTATTTTTAAATATTAAACTTGGTACAGACTTATTTTGATTTCCAATAAGTAGAATTATTTAAATGGTAATAAAATTATGGGAACCCCAACAGCAATCTTACTACCTCAGGGGGTATCCACTCCATCCTCACCCTTTCTTTGAACAATGGCCCTTACCTCTGGGTTTCATCTTCACTGCTTTGGCCCAGGGTTCCCAAATGACCCTCCCCTCTCACCATTCTATCTTGTTGGTTCTAATCAATCCTCTATATAGATTAGAGGAACAAGATTACCAAAGCATGGATTTTATGCCACTCCTTTGCTCAAAAATACACAGTGGTTCTCCAGTATTTACAGAACACAGCCCAGGCTCTTTGTTATGGCTTTCAATAACAGTGCTAACAATAGTTCTAGCAGCCTCTCTACTCTCCTTACCTGCGTATACCCCAAACCCAAGCCAAAGCTCCTCAACTGTGGGTCCCAGCATGTTGGCATATTTTGTCATTGTAAGTAAGTCACAACTGTGACTAATAATGGTTCAATTACTAAAACTAAGCTACAAAAAATTCAGGTTTATTTCTTTAATGTCTTCCCACATACCAGCATTAAAAATGGGGATGGAATTTACAATGCAACATTGGGAGTGCCCATAACTCTGGGTTTCCCATGGAGGCATGTTACACATAAAATCTTCTCTGTCACATGAGTCACAGTGGAAAGAGATACTCCAAACCAGAGCTCTTCAAAGAGCAGCATCACTGGGGGCACCCCACTGCAAAGGGAGCAAGCAGCCTGCCTTGCTCCAAATTATAGCCAACAAAAAATTTTAAATGTAACATTTTTGCTCATAAAAAGCAAGAGGAAGGGCTCTCAGGGACTCTAGAGGCAACCAGAAACTAGTAGAGAAATCTTTTTAGAATCATTCTATTCAATCAAAATGGAGACTGCAAGTTAAAGGCCACAAATTTCATTTCATGGGTTTTTCAATCATAGTGTTGATATGAAGTTTCTTTTTCAAATAAATATACTTAACTTTAAAAAATAGTTAATCTTTCCAACAGAAAAAGAAAGTTAATCTAAAAACAATCATTAAATATATCAAAACACAGAGGGTACTCAAATATGGAAAAAAATAATGAATGGGCTTCTAGAATGACTACTGTTGGGGAAAGCCTGCGCCTGACAGATGGGACTGCTCGCCTGTCTTCCAATGGTGCCTGCATTTTACTTCCTTTGCATCATTTCCGTATTTTTCCTTCACCTGCAACGTCATCTTCTCCTCCTCCCTCCACCCAATCTTTGTCTACTGAAATGCTAGGATATAATCAAGTCCCTCTTCAAAATTATACAAGATTCCCCAAGCTCCCTCAGTCAGGTCATCACACACTTCTAGGTGGTATGAATCTTGTAGCTTTGCTATTTTTAAAAAAGCTCATCTCTCCAAGTAGAAAGAATGCTCCCTGAGGGCAGAGAATGTGCTAATTCATTTTTGGACACCACATAGAGCATAATGCTGTTTTCCATATGTGGCAGACTATACAGAAAATGTTGCCTTAATTCAACCGAATTTCTTAACCTGTTCAGAAGATGCACCAAGGTCCACAGTCAGGCTCCTACATTCACCAATAAAGAGGTTCCGGCCCAGCGCCACGCTCACGCCTGTAATCCTAGCACTCCGGGAGGCCAAGGTGGGAGGATCGCTCGAGGTCAGGAGTTCGAAACCAGCCTGAGCAAGAGCAAGACCCTGTCTCTACTATAAATAGAAAGAAATTAATTGGCTAACTAATATATATAGAAAAAATTAGCCGGGCATGGTGGCACATGCCTGTAGTCCCACCTACTCAGGAGGCTGAGGCAGCAGGATTGCTTGAGCCCAGGAATTTGAGGTTGCTGTAAGCTAGGCTGACGCCATGGCACTCACTCTAGCCTGTGCAACAAAGAGAGACTCTGTCTCAAAAAAAAAAAAAAAAAAAAGAGGTTCCTATACACAGACATAGGGGAAGGGGGGTCATGGAAAAAACAAATTTTGCAGAAATTTTGATATGCCATTTTAAACCAAAATAATCTGAATTTTCTCTTACCATAAGGCATTTGTTCACACTAAATCCCTAGGCCTCTTGTACATCATAATGTGGAAGTCAAACATTTACTAACAGCAGCTGTAATGTCTAAAAAGCAGATCATTTACTGTGCCACTCATAATTTATTTAGTTAGAACAATGTCTTATTTCAAAAGGACCCAATGAAACTTACATAAATACATATAATACAACAAGATAAAATGACCTAAGAGAAGAAAGAAAAATAGGATAAAGGAAAATTGGATGTAGGAAAGATAAGCTGTCCTGGGAGTAAGGTTCATGTACCAAAGGAATATATTCTATAACTGCACCTTTGCTAGAGGTAGGTCAGAGTTTTGGCTCCTAATACTTACAGTAGCCAACAACACATGATGACTAAATCAGTTCATTATCAGCATCCTTAAGATAAAAACAAAAAGGTATTTGAGTACTATTTCTCCCTTGGTCCTCATTAAGATGATACCAAATAATGTAACAAATTATGTCCTCAACAACTTCCTTGCAGCTGATTTCTCAGAGAGCTTTGGAAGACTATTCCTCAAAATAACCCTCACAGGCAAATGACAGCACGCAAGTCAATAAAAACAAATGATGGAGAGGAAGCCAGGAGGGCAAAGGAAAGAGTTCAAGTAGATCTTCCTTGCAGATCTAGATTTATCAGAAACAGATTTCATTCTGTCTAGACTAACCTGAAATCCAGAGGCTTCATGCATCTACTTGTCTTTGAAATTATAAACAATTTGATGTGCATGTCCATTTTTCCAGGGAATATGACTGTAGTTTCATAACATTCTCAAAGGGAAGCATGACTTAAAAAAAGTTAAGAACCACTGATCTAAAGAACCAAACTATATATATATCCTTCAGGCAACCTTCCATAAGCAGTTTCTTTTCTGAGCTCCTGAAAAGTGCTGTGCCTCAAAACTGCAGCCCCTGACAAGCATTAGCAGTATGGCTTTGCTCTGATGCAAAATGTAGAACTTCAAGCTTTAACCATAGGCCAACCCTGTGTGTCAACTGTCAAGATATATAAGACCTTTAATACAGTGATGCCCAAATGCATATGGAACATATGACAATCCATTCTTCTAGATAGGTTTCAGCCATGAACACTGATAAAGAAGCTTCCTCAAAAGATTAGTGCTATTTCTTCTAGAGAGTATAAAAAGTAAAATGAAAATAAAAACAGAAACAAAAATACCACATTTTGCCCATGGATAAAAATTACAGAAAAGCACAAAAATAACTACTTTCCTAGATAACAATTATTTTTGAACTTTAAAATAACATCCTTTGCACATCAATTGATATAATCTGAACCTTTTTTAACCTTTTGTTGTTTAAATCTTATACAACAAAACAATCACTGCCATAGCTTTAGACACATACATACACAGTCAACCATCCTATGATAGTATTTTGGTTTGGATGCCTCAAAGGCCCAAGAGGATCAAGTGAGGAAGCCGGCCTATAAGGCTGAGATAAGGCCTTTTAAGACCTCATCCATCTAGAAGAAATCACAGCCATCCAGAGTCTGTTCCTCGGTATAATAAGCCCAAAGACATCTTTTTCAAAGAATCTGCAATTGAATAAGCTCAAGAGAACACATTCACGCTAATCAAACTCAAAAGAGGCTGAATTATAACTCAAAATATCAATTTATTAATTAATCATAGAGAATATTCCTTTTCACTAATAAGAAAATTTGCCCCTGAAGCCAAGATGTTGTTTTCTCAATGTCCAGATACCTAGAATTGTGAATTAGTAATCAGAAGTTCACCAGAAATTAGAACAAAAAGAGATAGAGAGTTTGGGGGATACCTAATAAATTATCCTTAACCAATATACATCCTTCTAGTGACCAAAGTTGTCCCTCTCACAGGTAAAGTCTCTGTCCCTTGGATCCTGAACACTGGAGACTTCTTGGTTCCTGAGCTTTCTTCTTCCATATCCTTCTCTCCATTAAAAACTTCTCTAGATAGGGTATAATACAATTGATGAGGGTACATCTTACATGCTTTATTATCCCTGTTTTTTAGATAAGAAAGTCCCAGATAAAGCTGCTTAAGTAAATTGCCCAAGATCACAGTATAGTGTAAGGCAGAGCATATACTCAAAGCCAGATCCCAAGTCAAAGCCTATGCTTTTAATCTTGCAGTAAACAATGCGTTCAACATGTTTTCCTTGGGCCTCTCTCCTCCCAGTCTGATTTAAAAGCCCCTACTCTGTGTTCCCATAATATCCTAAGCACACTATGACTGTATTTTTTGGTATAGGAGTCTGTCTCTCTCACTAGACTGAAACTTTTTGAGGATGAGAGTTGTGTCTCACTCACTCTTATATCTGCAGCGTGCTATCTATCTGGGTATATATTCAAGCCAATTTGTTCAGTGGCTTAACATAAAGATCAACAAACTAAAGGCCTCAAAAACTAGCCATGCAGCCTTGAGAAGGTCACAACTTCTCCAGCCATCACTATATTAATTTTGAAATAAAATTAAATTTCTCATTTGTCTTCTGTACCACTCCAGAAACAGGATATATAAAAATAATAGAAAGTTCAGAAAAAGCTTTCTCTTTTCTGGAAGGAGATAACAGTCATCTATACCAAAATCAAACAGTGGCACCCTCCTCTGGTGAATGTTAAAGGAACTAAACAACACAAAAGACAAGAATTAGATGGTGGGATTTCCTCTGAATGATATATAAAGAAAACTAAGAGAGAAATTACCTAATATCATTTGTTATAATCACACTCCCAATAACTACTAAATAACTCCTTTTATAGAACTTCCTTTATTTTTCCTTAAAGCAAAGCCAAAATGAATGAACTGGCTAAACATGGTAGGAAGTTACAGAGAGAACAATTATTCTATTTTTAAAGATTCTAATAATATAAATTATTTTGTAAACACCATGCTTTTCAGTTTAAGGCACAATGAAAAGCATTTCATGGTTTGGCTAACAATGATCATCTTTTCATTTATTATAAAAAATGTAATGAAAAGCCAGGTACATGTAAAATATTTTTAGTAAAATAAAAGCATTTATCATGTCCATTTTCTGGATGGTACATTTACCACAAGATAGTACTGGAAATTTTTCAACCTGAAACCTATTTGGGTCTGCAACTTTTAGGTATTAAAATATCAACTTAAAAAAATGTAAAAATCACTTGCATGTGAAAACTCAAAACATGCCAATATATCACACTTGGACAACTGCAACCAAAAGTGTCACAACATTAATATTACAACCAGACCTTTAAAAGTAAAACCTTGCTTTCTAAGATCAAAAGCAGATTATCAGCAGCCAATAATTTTTAATATAAAAATATATAATAATATATGCTTATTAAATTATTGACAATTGAAGAAATCACAGCTTTCTTTATCCTGAGTCTAGATACATAAAATGAAAAAACAGACATTCTGATTTAAGCCAAGAAAACAAATCAGTCATTATACTGGCAACCTTATCGTTCAAGTATGTTTTGACCCAAGTATGCAGCATTTCTTCCCTCAATTAACTTCACATCTATCACCTACTCTGTGACCAAAGGGGGAGGAACCCCACACTACCCAAAAGGTTCCAAAATTACAACCAGTGAGAAACTTTCATTCTGAAAGACAAAATACAAACAGGTCAGGGTGGATGGAAAATAGGAAAAACTGATTTCAGTTCTACTAAATAAATAAGTTTTCCTACTAAGTTTGTCATTCTTGGCAAAGTGGTTCTACCAGGCAGGTAGACAGTAAGTATCTTGGAAAGATCAGCAGAGTGGTGGGTGGAGAATGAAGATAAGATACTCAATTGAAAGCTTTCTCAAAGTTCACCCAAAACAAAGGCCAAAGAACAAGCAAATGCTTGAAAGAGAATGACATTCCCTGTAATTCCCTACAGCCCACCCAGAGAACAGAGGGCAGAGAAGGGAACTGAGGTGGGGAGTTGAATAGGGGGAGGAGGAATGAAATAAAGGAAGAGGGGTAAGAATAAGAAAAGTATGCTGACAAAAGAAAAAAAAACAGAGTATGCAGCAAGGAAACTCCGTTACAAAGTGCCTAATTGAGAGAGATGGTGTGACTAGCCTGGTGCTTTTTGGAGCCTGGCGCTGGAGCCACATTTACCACTCACTTCACCTGGGCCAGCGGGCAAGGATCATATCCAACCATCGCCTAACCTCCAGTAAACCTGGGCCCCAGCACGCAAGCCGGGTGCCATAAAAGTGGAAGAGGGGCCTGAACCAACCTCTAGCCCCATCTCTTGCTCCCAGACGAACCACAAAGGAATCTAGAAGCAGAGAGACGTCTGCACCCCCACGCCTGCCAGGGCGCAAGGGTGAGGTCGGGGAACCGCCTCCTCTCCGGGCACTGCCACCTCTGCAAAGGCCAGGGGCATCTCGGTCCCGTGCTGAAATCCGACTAAAAACAGGCTGCCAGCGAGGTGCTCCTGTCAAGTGGCCCGATTGCATTTGTAAAGTTGATGTAAGTTGGGAGGAAGTGCAGAGCTGCCCTTAGGATTCCTCCCTACAGCAAAAGCGATGGGGAGGTGTTGTCACAGCTTCCTTAAACTCTCACTGAACCCCACTCTGCTCTGTAGCCTTAATCTCTTTCCCTAACCGAGCGTAAAAGATACTGTCTTCCTTCTTTGTCCCGAGTTCAGCCTCAAACCCTAGAACGGGGGCACCGAGGCACGGGACCAGAGTTCACTGGAGATATCATTAATTCTCCCCCGCTAAACAGCATAGTCATTTGCTGGGTTCTGGCCTTGGGGACCTCTTAATAAGAGACACGAAATATGTTGTGGATAACTCTCCCTCCGCTAAAATGCACCCTCAACCCCAAGACGTCTGGATCCAGCGGTGCTTTTGCTAACTTGAGCCGCATTTATCTGGCTGGGCACTAGGTCATCACCACGCCCCTCGCACCCAGGTCCTACCCCGCGGCGCACACCCTGTCCTGTTGTTTACACACACACACAGGCACACACAGAGAGAAAGAGAGAGAGAGAGAGAGGAAAAGAGAGAGAGAGTGCTCCATGGGTAAGTCCTACCTCTCCCCCGTGCCCGTCGAAGATCCCAAAGATGGACGGGTGTGTCTTGTTGGCCAGATCTGTGAGAACTTCGAACCGGTCCTCCATGTGGTCTCTCCGGCCCTGGATGGAGTACACGGCCACGTTGTGGCTCTTGAACTCCCAGGTCTTGGAAAATTCTGCCTCCAGCACATCAAGCCCCCCGAGTCGATCATTCTGCATGATCTCGGCTACCTTGCCCTTCACCATCTTCACGGCATCCCGGCTGGACTTGACGATGGTCTTCACCTCGTCGGTGTGGAAGAAGTAACTCCAAAGCGCCAAGCTGATGCACAGCAGGAAAAGCGTCTCGGGTCTCAGCAAGAAGTAGCGCATGATGCGACCCAGCAGAGACAGCAAAGTCATTGTATCCTCTATCATTTATTATCGCTAGAGCCCCAACGACAGGCAGCGACGCGCGCCCCGAAGGCTCGCCGGGTCCCGGAGCACTGCGGGGACAGCCCGCGGGGAGGGAGGCGGAGCAGCGCCCGGGGCTGGGGGAGGAAACTCACCGGGCCGCGCGGGAGGCGGACGAGAGGGCTGCTCCGAACCGGCAGCGCGAGCAGAGGCAGTTTCCCTTTTGTCTCCCCGCCTCAGCGGCCCAGAGGCCCGTCCCCGCCGCCCGCGCCGCCTCGCCTCTCTTCCTCGAGCCCCTTTGTGAAATCGCCGCGGTGGCGGCGGCGGCAGCGGCGGCGGCACCAGCAGCAGCAGCCACCGCAGCAGCAACCGCGGGTTGAGCGAGGGGAATCAAGTTAAAGTTCTGCCGGGCGGGTCCACCGCAGTGAGCGGGAGAGTTCGGGGGCGCCGGCGCCCGCGCCTCCCCTCCGGGCGTGACCCCTCACGGCTCCGAGGAGCGATCAGCAGGTGAGGAGGCGCAGGGTTCGAGAGCCCGGCGGGCGAGGGATTTACGTCCCCTCGGTCGCCGCTGCAGGGGAGCGCAGACACGGCCGAGCGCTCCAATTCCTTCACTCACCCCGGGGAACCCCAGAGAATAAAAGTTTCGCGGGAGCCTACACAGAGGCGGGGGTACGCGGAGCCTGGCGACGAGGCACAATCGGCGCTGAGCCGCAGGCGGCCGGCCGGGCTCTGCCTGCCTCTCCCTGGCACCTCCCGGCTCGGCTCGGCTCGGCTGGGCTCGGCTCAGCTCGGCTCGGCTTCGCTAGCGCGCTACCTCTCGTCCTGGCTCGCTCCCGCCCCGCCCCTTGCGCGTTCGCCCCGCCCCGTCCCGCCCCTTGAGCCTGGACTGGGCACCCCGAGGTGCTCCCTCCGAACTGTCAGAGGTTGAGGGAAGTTCGGCAGCAGCTGGCGCGCGCTTCCAGCTCGGGGCCGTCCAGGTGAACCGAGGGGGAGGGAAGAGGCGGGTCCTCCGCCTAGCTCTTGCGGAAGGTCGTTCCTGCCCCCTGTCTGGCCTCGCAGGACAATGTCCTACTGACCCGGGTAGTCTTAGCGTTTGTTTCTTGGGAGCCACTGCTGCTCACTGGGAAGCAGAGAGCCGCACGTGAGCGTTCTCCCCTTCAGGAGGCTGCACGGTAGTGCAGTCCCCGCTTCGCCAGGCATAAGGCAAGCGAGAAGGGACGCACTTCTCCCAGCTCGCTTTGCGAGCCGGCCGTCGCCTCTGCGTTCAGCAACTGAGGCCTGCCGGGATCTCCCGAGAGGCGGAGAGCCAGCCCGGGGCCTAGCAGCCTTTACCCGTCAGAGAACAGCAGAATGGGGGGAATCGGAGCCCCATGGAAGTGCGCTCGGGCGGGGTGAGGAAGGACCTCCCTCTCTGACAGCAGCCGTACCCCGTGGAGCAGGGGACTCAGCAGCCACGAAGGACTTCTCTGGTCGCCACCTTTCCACAGGGAGTCACGAAGCTTCTGGGGGTGGGGGTTCCTGACCCTGCCTCGGGGCAGGGGCTCTGACTCTGCCATTCAGGTTTGACGGGGCCCTCAAAGCTCCGAAGCAGCTGCCTCGTACCACCCTCTAGGTCGTGGCGCGAGGAGGTGCAGCAGGGACGCGAGACATTCCATAAGCACAGGGGACTGCCACAGAGCACAGTGCGGGCCCCCAGGAGCCGTGAAGGATAATTTGAAAGGTGCACAGGTGTCGGTGGGCCTTAAAGATGGGTATTGGTACAAGAAAAAAACAATGTACAAGTCAGCCTAAAATAGGGAAACAAGTGAGCTTTAAAGAAAAATATTCACTTTTGCCACCCCTGTCCAGGAAGAAGAGTGCTGATCTGCTTTTTCCAGCCCTCTGGACTGGAGACTAGAAGCTGCCTGATCCCAGCAAAGACAGTGTCTGTACCCCTTTAGCACTCCGCCTTGGTATGATCCCGATTACTTTTTAAAAAATAAATAAAAAGAAGTACTGGAAGGAAATACACCGAAGTGTTCACAGTGGTTAACTACAGTAGATTATATGTAGTTTTCATTTTCTGCCTTAGATTTTTGTCTATTTTCCACAACTTTCCCAAAGTTTCTACAAAAGGCATAGACTTTTCCATCATAACCAGAAAAAAATGAAAACTTAACATTTAAATGACATATACACTATGATCTCAATAATACAAATATGCACAGAAAAGATAAAAGGGAAGTATGAGGAACTGTTGCTAGTATGTTATTTTTGACAACTAGGATATAATTTCCTGTTTTGCTTTGCACTTTTAGGTATTTTTCCACCTGGTAAATAGAGAAAACACTTTAAAATCAATTCAGTCATTTTGTTCAATAGTCAAGAGGTTCCAAAATTAGATAATGAATTCAAAAGCCTTTAAGAACTACAAAGAAAAGTAATGCAAAAAAAAAAAAAAGTAATGCAAATTACTTGGTGTTATTGTGAAGATAAGTTTATATTTCTACTGTAAATTGGCAAATTGCTTTGGGGAGCATTGTCAGTCATTCTGTATGTGAATCTGTTTCTGTATGCCAAAAGCAACTTGCAGCTAAGCTGATAAAGATTACAAAACTACATATCAAACTAGGCCCTGCAGTAGCAGTGGAATTACAAACCCAGAGGCCCATACAACTTGTCCTCTATGTTCCTATTTTGATGACAATAGAAGAGACACTCATGAGAGACATGACTTCTGTTTCCCCCATACCTAAGAAGAGAGATTACCATACTGGTCTCCCTAGAGGTTAAATAGCAAGGCTTGACTTGATGAATTAATTAATAAATCTAAATATCCTCCAGATTCTGTGGAAATATCCTTTGACATTTACATCTAAGTAGTTCATCTGAGTGAAAAATCAATGAAATAATTTTTCAAGCAGACCCTATAGGCATTTTCCTATTTCTGTTAAGAAATTCATGTAGTTTACATGGCAATTTCAAAAATGCCTAAATAAGCTTTTGGTATAGTTCACTGTGAATTTTAATATATTAGGGAAATTAAAAAGCCCTTCTTCTAGTGACAAACTAACATTTGCATATTGTTTGAGATTACAAATATTTTTCATGTATAGCAATTTATTTCCATTCTCATAACAATCCTCTGAGGAAGATAGAGTAGCTATAATATCTGTTTATAAATATGAGGAAAATGAGGCACAAAGATGTTAAATGAATATCACAATTCAACAAATAAAAAGTTGGAAACTGAAAGTCAGTTCTTCTGATCACCAGTTCACTACTGTAACATTTATTTCCCAGTAACACTGAGATGATTCATCTAATTTTTATATTTCTCTACCAACATTTCACTAGATCACTATTACAGAAGTCTCAAAATGTATACATGGGTTCTTATCCACAATTCTGATTTTGGCCTTTGGGACAAGCACTGCACCATGAGTATTTACCTTACCCATTGAGATTACCCGTGGGGCAGAAGACAAGTAAGTGCAAGTAAACTATCCTCTATGTAATAGCCTAAAAGCTCTATCACCAAAGTAAAATAATGTCTGAATTTCACAGGGAGGAAAGAGACAATATAAAGTGTGCATTATACAAATACTTTGCCATTACAAGTGTCATGGTAATGAACAAAGAGTTAATAGCAATCCTAGGTTTTCAAAAGACGCAACAATAGTGCAAAAATAGTTTTCAGGTAATTATCATTTTCTATGCAATTATGACAGCTCATGTCAGCCTTACAAGTATATTTAAAAAACGAAGTATATAGCTTTTAAAAGTAATTTATTCTCAAAAAATGTTCAGAGTTGTAGCTCTTAGGTTTAAGAAATCTTTAAAACAGAGTTTGATAACCAATAAATCTATTTTCTAGTATGTTGTTTTATGATGTCCTCATCTATTTTTGTTTTTGCCACCTCTGCCTCATATTAAGTTATAAAAATCAAATGTAAAGTGATTTATCAACTGAGCCTCTGAATGATGAATATGATAATAAATGCCCTGAAGTAAATTTTAAATGAAACTTATACATATAAAAATTCTCTGCACATTTTAAAATTTCCCAATGACCAGTTTGATTTGTATTCTTAAATTATTCCTGCCATCTGCATACAAATATGTACTGGATATTGAGTAGAACTCTTTTACTAATATTTTATCAACATATATCTATATGTATATATAACCTTTTAAATAATACATATAAATGAGCGCATGCAAGTATTGTTATTAAGCACAACAATCACAAGTAGTACACCCATGAATCTACTACCTAACCAAAAAACTAGACTGTGACCAGTATTTTTATACCAGCCTAAGAGTTCTTTCCCTAACCCACCTTCCTGCCTATCCTCCACAGGTAGTTCAGTATCCTGAATGTTATGTTTTATCATCCCCTTGTCTTTTTAAAAAATAACTTCATCACATGTCTGAATCCTTAAATAACATATATTTAGTTTCATTTAGTTTTGAGCTTTATAAAAATGGTATCTTACTGTATATATTCCTCTGGTACTTGTTTTTTCACTATTATATTTCCAGATCCTCCCATATTGTTATATATAGCTGTAGTTCAATTATTTTTACTGCTATATAATATTTATTGTGTGACTGTTCCATAATTTATGTATTCATCTTCCTTCTGTGGATGTTTGAATTTCCAATTTTTTGCTATAATGATCAATGATTTTATGAATTATCTTTGTGCTCTCTCTTGGTGCACATATACAAGTTTCTCTAGAATATATATACTTGGGAGGGACATTACTGGATAGTAGAGAATGAAAATGTTAAACTTTACAATTTAGGAACAAATTGTTTTTGAAAATATGTTGCTCCTATTTACACTCCCACCAACAGTTGTAATCAAAGCTTCTTAATGTAAAAGACCATAAAAATTCTATGTTAAAAGTGGTTTTCAATTATTGGTCCTTTCAATAAATGGCTATCCTTGATTATGTCTATTAAACTATATTAAATCTTCATCACTTCTCATAAAACCTTTCTAGATGCAAAATTTAATAAATCTTCAGTTTTAAATATCTTTCAGTATATCAATAAAAAATTTAAATGAAAATAAAAATTTTTTTAATTGCCCTTTAAGTGACAAGTGAATGTTTCAGTAGTACAGCTAAGAAAAGAAATTCATCACTTTATTTAAGGGTAATGGTATATACTCAAGTGTTCTGTCAAATGAAGGACTAGCATAGTGGTATGTGCTTGTAGTCCCTGGTACTCAGGACACTGAGGCAGGAGGATCTATTGAACCCAGGAGCTCACATCCATCCTGGGCAACATAGCAAGACTCCTGACTCTTTTGGGTTTTTTCAGCATATTATTGGGGTACAAATGTTTAGGTTACGTGTGTTGCCTTCCTCCCCTTCCCCACCCCCCCGCCCTACCTAGAGTCAGAGCTTCAAGCATGTGCATCCCCCAGATAGTGCGCATCAGACTCATTATGTATGTATATACCCATCCCCTCCTCCCCCACCCATCTGCCTGACACCCAATAAATGTTATTCCTATATGTGCACTTAGGTGTTGATCACAGAAACCAATTTGCTGGTGAGTACTTATGGTGCTTATTTATCCATTCTTGGGATACTTCACTTAGTAGAATGGGTTCCAGCTCTATCCAGGAAAATAGGTGCTATATCACCATTGTTTCTTATAGCTGAATAGTACTCCATGGTATATGTATACCATATTTTATTAATCCACTCATGGATTGATGGGCACTTGGGTTGTTTCCACATTTTTGCAATTGTGAATTGTGCTTCTATAAGCATTCGAATGCAGATGTCTTTTTTATAGAGTGTCTTTTGTTCTTTTGGGTAGATGCCCAGTAATGGGATTGCTGGATCAAATGGTAGATACACTTGTATCTCTTTAAGATATCTCCATATTGCTTTCCACAGAGGATACACTAGTTTGCAGTCCCACCAGCAGTGTAAGAGTGTTCCTATCTGTCTGCATCCATGCCAACATTTATTGTTTTGAGACTTTTTGATAAAGCCCATTCTCACTGGAGAAAAGTGATATCTCATTGTGGTTTTGATTTGCATTTCCCTGATGATTGAAGATGTTGAGCATTTTTTCATATGTTTGTTGGCCATTATTCTGTCTTCTTTAGAAAAGTTTCTGTTCATGTACTTTGCCCACTTTCTGATAGGATTGTTTGACTTTTTATTACTGATTTTCTTGAGTTCTAAATAGATTCTAGTTATCAGCCCTTTGTTGGATATGTAGCTTGTGAAAATTTTCTCCCATTCTGTGGGTTGTCTGTTTGCTCTCGTCACAGTTTCTTTGGCTGTGCAGAAGCTTTTTAATTTGATCAGGTCCCATTTATTTATTTTTGTTGTTGCCGTGATTGCATTTGGGTGGTCTTCATAACTTCTTTGCCTAGGCCCATGTCTAGAAGAGTATTTCCAATGTTTTCCTCTAGAATTCTAATAGTTTCACACCTTGGATTTAAGTCTGTTATCCAGCGTGACTTGATTTTTGGAAGAGGTAAGAGGTGTGGCTCCGGTTTAAGTCTTCTACATGTAGTTATCCAGTTTTCCAAGCACCATTTATTGAATAAGGATTCTTTCCCCCAGTGTATGTTTTTGTCTGCTCTGTCAAAGATTAGATGGCTATATGAGGATGGTTTTATATCTGTGTTCTCTGTTCTGTTCCACTGGTCAATGTTCCTGTTCTTGTGCCAATAACAAGCTGTTTTAATTACTATAGCCTTGTAGTATATTTTGAAGTCTGGTAAATTGATACCTCCCATTTTGTTTTTATTGCCAAGAATTGCTTTTGCTATATGGGGTCTTCTCTGGTTCCATAGAAAGTGTAAAATTATTTTTTCTATATCTGTGAAAAATGATGATGGTATTTTAATAGGGATTGCATTGACTCTGTAGATCACTCTGCATAGCATATACATAACGATGTTGATTCTGCCGACTCACGAGCATGGTGTCGTTTCCACCTGTTTACATCCTCTGCTATTTCCTTCCTCAGTGTGTCATAGTTCTCCCTGTAGAGGTCTTTTACCTCCTTAGTTAAATATATTCCAAAGTACTTTATTTTCTTTGTTGCTGTTTTGAAGGGAATTGAGTCTTTAATTTGGTTCTCACTTTTACTGTTGTTGATGTATATGAATGCCTCTGATTTGTATTGTATTGATTTTGTATCCTGAGACTTTACTGAATTCATTTATCAATTCAAGGAGTCTCTTGGTTGAATCCTTGAGGTTTTCTAGATATACCATATCATCAGCAAAGAGTAAGAGTTTGATCTCTTCTGCCCGCATTTGGATGCCCTTAATTCCACTCTCTTATCTGATTGCTGTAGCAAGGACTCCCAGCACTATGTTGAATAGAAGTGGAGATACTGGGCAACCTTGCCTTGTTCCAGTTCTAAGTGGGAATGCTTTCAATTTTTCTCCATTCAGTATGATGTTGGCTCTGGGTTTATCATATATGGCTTATATCCTTCTTAGGTAAGCCCCGTCTATACCTATTTTGTTAAGCATTCTTATCCTAAAAGGGTGTTGAATTTTGTCAAATGCTTTTTCTGCGTATATAGAGAGGATCATATGGTCTTTGTTTTTGCTTCTGTTTATGTGGTGAATTACATTTATAGATTTGCGTATGTTGAACCATCCCTTCATCTCTAGGATGAAGCCCACTTGGTCATGATGGATTACTTTTTGATAAGCACCTGGATTCAGTTAGGTAGGATTTTGTTGAGAATTTTTGCATCTATTTTCATAAGGGATATTGGTCTGTAGTTTTCTTTTTTTGTTACATCCTTTCCTGATTTGGGTATCAGGGTGATGTTGGCTTCATAAAATGTGTTGGGGAGGATTCCATCCTTCTCGATGTTGTGGAATAATTTCTGAAGGATAGGCACAAGTTCTTTGTAGGTGCAGTAAAATTTGGGTGTGAAACCATCTGGTCCAGGACTTTTCTTTTTAGGAAGGTTTTTTTTATTGCTGTTTCAATTTCAGTACTTGATATTGGTCTGTTCAGGAATTCTATTTCTTCCTGGTTGAGCCATTTCCTCCACATTTTCCAGTTTGTGTGCATAAAGGTTTTTATAGTATTCATAAATTGTATCATGTATCTCCATGGCATCAGTTGTGATTTCTCCTTTATTGTTCCTGATGGAGCTTATTAGATATTTTTCTTTTCTGCTTTTTTGTTAGTCTAGCCAAAGGCATGTCAATTTTGTTTATTGTTTTAAAGAACCAACTTTTTGTTTTATTAATCTTCCATATAGTTTCCCTGTTGTCAATTTCATTTAGTTCTGATTTGATCTTATTTATTTCACTTCTTCTGCTGGCTTTTGGGTTGGTCTGTTCTTTTTTTACTAGCTATTTGAGTCAATTAATTAGGTTGTCTATTTGTGATCTTTCTGACTTTTGGATATAGGTGTCTTTGGAAATAAACTTTCCTCTCAAGACTGCTTTAGCTGTGTCCAACAGATTTTGATAACTTCTGTCTCCTTTGTCATTTAGGTCAAAGAATCTTTTGATTTCCATCTTGATTTCCTTATTTATGAAGTAATCATACAGCAGAAGGTTGTTTAGTTTCCATGACTTTCTGTAGAAATGAGAGTTCTGTTAGGGTTGATTTCTACTTTTATTCCACTGTGATCTGAAAAGATACTTGGTATAGTTTCTATTTTTCTAAATTTTTCGAGACATGCTTTGTGTCCTAGGATATGGTCAATCTTAGAGAATGTCCCCTGAGCTGATGAGAAGAACATACATTCAGTGGTATTTGGGTAGAATGTCCTGTAAATGTCAGGCCCATTTGTTCTAGAGTTCTGTTTAAGTCCATTATTCCTTTGTTAATTTTCTGTTTTGAGGATCTGCCTTGTGCTGTCAGTGGAGTTTGAAATCTCTGGCTATTATGGTGTTGTTCTTTATCAATTTGTTTTATCAAGGAGAGTTTGCTTTATGAATCTCAGTGCACCAAGGTTGGGTGCATACATATTTAGAATTGTTATGTCTCTTGTTGAAGGTCACCATTATATAGTGACCTTATTTGTCTTCTAGTACTTTTGTTGATTTAAAAACTAAGTTATATGAAATCAAAACTGCCACACCAGCCTTCTTTTGGCTTCTGTTTGCTTAAATTATTGTTTTACACCCCTTTACCTTTAGTCTAACTGCATCCTTGCAGGTGAGATGTGTTTCCTGAAGGCAGCAGATACTTGGCTTGTATTTTTTTTATCCATTCAGCCAGCCTATGTCTCTTGAGTGGGGAGTTCAAGCCATTCACATTTATTGAGAGAACTGATAGGTGGGGCAGATTTCTGTCCATTCTATTGGGTTGAATTTTGTTGCTTTGTTTTCTCTCTTGAGCCATTGTGGTATCCAGATTTGATCTTTAGCTTTTGATTTATTTTACATTCATGAGTATTTATTGTGCTGATCCATGTGTAACACTATTTTGAGTACTTCTTGGAGGGCTGGTCTTGTCTTGGTGCATTCCCTCAGTCTTTGCTTATCTTGAATGTCTTGATTTCTCCTTCATATACAAAACTTAGTTTTGCAGAGTACAAGATTCTAGGCTGGGTGTGATTCTGTTTCAGAAGAGTGAGAATGGGGCCCCAGACTGTCCTTGCTTGTAAGGTTTTAGTAGAGAAGTCTGGTGTAATTTGGATTGGCTTTCCTTTGTATGTTACTTGTGTATTTCACCTTACGTCTCATAGAAGACCCTCTTTAGTTGATATTTTGGTCAGTCTGATGACTGCATGTCATAACGTCTTCCTGTTTGCATCGAATCTCCCAGGGGTCATTTGAGCTTGTTGTACTTGGATATCTAAATTTTAAGAAGGCCTGGGAAATTTTCCTCTATTATATCTTCAAATAGCTTATCCAATGCTTCTTTGTTTTCTACTTCCCCTTCAGGAATTGCCATAACCCTTCATGTTAGGTTTCTTCACATAATCCCACATTTCTTGTAGGCTATGCTCTTTTCTCTTATTTCTCTGCTCTGTCTCTGTGACTGACTTATTTAATTGGAAGGTGTTATCTTCAATCTCTGAGATTCTTTCTTCTGTTTGATCTACCCTGTTCTTGAGGCTTTCCACTGTGTTTTGTAGTTCCCTGAATAGATTCTTCATTTCCAGGAGTTTGGTTTGATTTTTCTTTAATATTTCAATTTCTTTTTTTTTTTTTTTTTTTTTTTTTTTTTTTTTAATTATTGTTTTTTATTTTGGCATATTATGGGGGTACAGATTTTAAGGTTTCAATAAATGCCCATTTCCCCCCCCCCCAAAAGTCTGAGTCTCCATCATGACCATCCCCCAGATGGTGCACATCTCACTCACTATGTATGTATATACCCGCCCCCCTCCCCCCTCCCACCTGCCCAATACCCTATTACTGTAGCACCTATGTGTCCACTTAGGTGCTACTCAGTTAATACCAGTTTGCTGGAGAATATATCTGGTGCTTGTTTTTCCATTCTTGGGATACTTCACTTAGTAGTATGGGTTCCAGCTCTAACCAGGAAAATATAAGGTGTGCTATATCACCATTGTTTCTTAGAGCTGAATAGTACTCCATGGTGTACATATACCACATTTTATTAATCCATTCTTTGATTGATGGGCACTTGGGCTGTCTCCACAGCCTTGCAATTATGAATTGTGCTGCTATAAACATTCGAGTGCAGGTGTCTTTTTTGTAGAGTGTCACTGGATCATTTGGGTAGATGCCCAGCAATGGGATTGCTGGATCAAATGGTAGATTCACTTGTATCGCTTTAAGGTATCTCCATATTGCTTTCCACAGAGGTTGAACTAGTTTGCAGTCCCACCAGCAGTGTAGGAGTGTTCCTCTCTCTCCGCAACCACGCCAGCATTTATTGTTTGGAGATTTTTTGATAAAGGCCATTCTCACTGGGGTTAAGTGATATCTCATTGTGGTTTTGATTTGCATTTCCCTGATGATTAGAGATGTTGAGCATTTCTTCATATGTTTGTTGGCCATTCTTCTGTCTTCTTTAGAAAAATTTCTGTTCAAGTCCTTTGCCCACTTTTTAATGGGGTTATTTGATTTTTTCTTCCTGATTTTCGTGAGTTCTAAGTATATTCTAGTTATCAGTCCCTTATCGGATGCATAGGATGCAAAAATTTTCTCCCATTCTGTAGGTTGTCTGTTTACTTTCATGACTATTTCTTTGGCTGTGCAGAAGCTTTGTAGTTTGATCATGTCCCATTTATTTATTTTTGTTGCTGCTGTGATTGCCTTTGGGGACTTCTTCATAAACTCTTTGCCCAGGCCGATGTCTAGGAGAGTGTTTCCAACTTTTTCCTCTAGAGTTCTAATAGTTTCATATCTTAGGTTTAAGTCTGTTATCCAGCGTGAGTTGGTTTTTGTGAGAGGTGAAAGGTGTGGGTCCTGTTTTAGCCTTCTACAGGTGGCTATCCAGTTTTCCCAGCACCATTTATTGAAGAGGGATTCTTTTCCCCAGCGTATGTTTTTGTCTGCTTTGTCAAAGATGAGACGGCTATATGAGGATGGTTTTATATCAGGATTCTCACATCTGTTCCACTGGTCAATATTCCTGTTTTTGTGCCAATACCATATTGTTTTAATTACTACAGCTTTGTAGTATAGTTTAATATCTGGCATATTAATGCCTCCCATTTTGTTTTTGTTGCCTAGAATTGCTCTTGATATTCGGGGTCTTCTTTGGTTCCATACGAAGCGTAAAATTATTTTTTCTATATCTGTGAAGAATGCTGATGGGATTTTAATAGGTATTGCATTGAATCTGTAGATCAGTTTGGGTAGTATAGACATTTTGACGATATTGAGTCTGCCGATCCACGAGCATGGTATGGATTTCCATCTGTTTACATCCTCTGCTATTTCCTTCCTCAGTGTTTCATAGTTCTCCCTGTAGAGGTCTTTTACCTCTTTGGTTAAATATATTCCTAGGTACTTTAATTTCTTTGTTGCTATTGTGAAGGGAATTGAGTCTTTGATTTGGTTCTCAATTAGATTGTTGTTGGCGTATATGAATGCCTCTGATTTCTGTGTATTAATTTTGTATCCTGAGACTTTACTAAATTCATTGATCAGTTCCAGGAGTTTCTTGGTTGAATCCTTGGGGTTTTCTAGATACAATATCATATCATCAGCAAACAGTGAAAGTTTGATCTCTTCTGCCCCTATTTGGATACCTTTGATTCCATTTTCCTGTCTGATTGCTGTAGCCAAGACTTCCAGCACTATGTTGAATAGAAGTGGAGATAGTGGGCAGCCTTGTCTGGTTCCAGTTCTAAGTGGGAATGATTTCAGTCTTTCCCCATTCAGTATGATGTTGGCTACAGGTCTGTCATATATGGCTTGTATCATTTTTAGGTATGTCCCTTCTATGCCTATTTTCTTAAGTGTTCGTATCATGAAAGGGTGTTGAATTTTGTCAAAAGCTTTTTCTGCATCTATTGAAAGAATCATGTGGTCTTTGTTTTTGCTTCTGTTGATGTGGTGAATTGCATTTATAGATTTACGTATGTTGAACCATCCCTGCATCCCTGGGATGAAGCCCACTTGGTCGTGGTGGATTATTTTTTTGATAAGTGTCTGGATTCGGTTAGCTAAGATTTTGTTGAAGATTTTTGCATCCATATTCATTAGGGATATTGGTCTGTAGTTTTCTTTTTTTGTTGCATCCTTTCCTGGTTTTGGTATCAGAGTAATATTCGCTTCATAAAAGGTGTCGGGGAGGTTTCCGTTCTTCTCGATGTTGTGGAATAGTTTCTGCAAGATAGGTACTAGTTCTTCTTTGTAAGTATGGTAAAATTCAGGTGTGAAGCCATCTGGACCGGGACTTTTCTTTTTAGGGAGATTTTTAATTGCTGTTTCTATTTCAGCTGTTGAGATTGGTCTGTTCAGGGAATCTATTTCTTCCTGGTTGAGCCTAGGGAGGCTGTGTGTTTCTAGAAATTTGTCCATTTCCTCCACATTTTCCAGTTTGTGTGCATAAAGATTTTTGTAGTATTCATAAATTGTATCTTGTATCTCTTTGGGATCAGTTGTGATATCTCCTTTTTCATTCCTGATGGAGCTTATTAGAGATTTCTCTTTTCTGCTTTTCGTTAGCTTAGCCAATGGCGTGTCAATTTTGTTTATTTTTTCAAAGAACCAACTTTTTGTTTTATTAATCTCCTGAATAGCTTTCCTGTTTTCAATTTCGTTTAGTTCTGATTTGATCTTGTTGATTTCACTTCTTCTGCTGGGTTTGGGGTTGGTCTGTTCTTCTTTTTCCAGCTCTTTGAGTCGTTTCATTAGATTGTCTATTTGTGATCTTCTTGCCTTTTGGTTATAGGCATTTATGGAGATAAACTTTCCTCTCAGAACTGCTTTAGCTGTGTCCCAGAGGAGTTGATAACTTGTCTCTCCATTGTCGTTTTCTTCATAGAAGTTTTTTATTTCCGTCTTGATTTCTTCATTTACGAAGTAATCATTTAGTAGGAGGTTGTTTAATTTCCACGTTTTTGTGTAGAAATGTGAGTTTCTGTTAGGGTTGATTTCTAGTTTTATTCCACTGTGATCTGAGAAAGTACATGGTATGATTTCTATTTTTTTAAATTTCTTGAGATTTTCTTTGTGTCCTAGGATATGGTCAATCTTAGAGAATGTCCCGTGAGCTGATGAGAAGAACGTATATTCAGTGGATTTTGGGTAGAATGTTCTGTAGATGTCTGTCAGACCCAATTGTTCTAGAGTTTTGTTTAAGTCCATTATTTCTTTATTAATTTTCTGTTTGGAGGATCTGTCTCGTGCCGTCAGTGGGGTGTTGAAATCTCCGGCGATTATGGAGTTGCTATTAATCCATTTGCTTAGCTCCAGTAAGGTTTGCTTTATGAATCTGGGTGCACCTAAGTTGGGTGCATATATATTTAAAATTGTTATCTCCTCTTGTTGGACTGTGCCCTTCACCATTATATAATGACCCTCTTTGTCTTTTACTACTTTTGTTGGTTTAAAAACTAAATCGTCTGAAATTAGAACTGCCACACCAGCCTTCTTTTGGTTTCTATTTGCTTGGAATATTGATCTCCACCCTTTTATTTTTAGTCTATGTGCATCCTTGCAGGTTAAATGTGTTTCCTGAAGACAGCATATACTTGGCCTGTATTTTCTTATCCATTCAGCCAGCCTATGTCTCTTGAGTGGAGAGTTTAAGCCATTCACATTTATTGAGAGAACTGATAGGTAAGGTAGATTACTGATCATTCTGTTGGGTTGGATGTTGTTGCTATGATTTCTGTCTTGAGCCATTGTAATATCTGGCCTTTAATATCTTTGGGTTTTGGTTGTTTTTATATCCGTGGATTATTATTATGATGTTCCGTGCGTAACGCTGTTTTAAGTACTTCTTGTAGGGCTGGTCTTGTCTTGGTGAATTCTCTGAGCCTTTGCTTGTCTGAGAATGTTTTTATTTCTCCTTCATATATGAAGCTTAGTTTTGCAGGGAATAATATTCTAGGCTGGGCATTGTTTTGTTTCAAAAGAGTGAGAATGGGGCCCCAGTCTCTCCTTGCTTGTAAAGTCTCATTAGAGAAGTCTGATGTTATTCGAATTGGCTTTCCCTTGTATGTCACTTGCTTCTTTTGTCTTACAGCTCTTAGAAGGGCCTCTTTAGTTGATACTTTGGTCAGTCTGATGACTGCATGACGTGACGTCTTCCTGTTTGCATTGAATCTCCCAGGGGTCCTCTGGGCTTCTTGAACTTGTATATCGAGATTTTGAGCAAGGCCTGGGAAATTTTCCTCTATTATATCTTCAAAAAGCTTGTCCAGCCCTTGAGTGTTGTCTTCCTCCCCTTCGGCTAAACCTATGACCCTCACGTTAGGTTTTTTCACATAATCCCACAGCTCTTGTAGGCTTTGGTCTTTTCTCTTGTTTCTCTGCTGTATTTCTGTGACTGATTTATTTAATTGGAAGGTGTTATCTTCAAGCTCTGAGATCCTTTCTTCTGCTTGATCTACCCTGTTCTTGAGACTTTCCACAGTATTTTGTAGTTCTCTGAGTTGATTCTTCATCTCCAGGACTTCGGTTAAAGTTTTCTTCACTGTGTCAATCTCTTTGTTGAACCTTTGTTCCATTTCTTGGAGGTTTTTTGTGTTTTCTTGGTGTTGGTTATTGAGTTGTTGTTGCAGCTGGGTGAGTGTTCTTATGATCCACATACGAAATTCCTTTTCTGTCATATTGGTTGCCTGATTTTGGTCGGTGTCCGTTTCTAGGGGGCTGGTGCTCCTCCTTGGGGGTGTGTTTTCCGTTTGGTTCTTCATATTTCCTGAGTTCTTTCGCTGATTTCTTCCCATGTCGATCAGTTGTTGTTTCTTTCCTTAGGTTATTGTTTGGGTATTCACACACCTTGTTTAGTTTCTGAGGCGTTAGGTGGTGCCTGTGGGTGAAATTGGACCACTCCCTGTATATTGAGTCAGTGGATGCCGTGGAAAGGCTGTGCAAGATGCCGCCCCTGTCAGTAGGTGGCGTTTGCTTGGAGGAACAGGCTATGGTGTTGATTTTGAGTCCTGTTATCAGCTCTCGTTCTGGGCGGAGCTGGGTTGGGTAAGCCTGCCCTCAGGCCGTTAGCAGGGGTCAAAGTTCTGTTCTCAGCTTACAGGGAAAGCTGTCAGGGCAGGGCTGGAATGGTCCCGCTCAGCCAGAAAGTCTGGAGGTGGGGGTGGGGCTGTCTGAGACCCGCAGTCTGCAGCAGGCCTCGCTTCTTTCCACCCTCCCCAACTCTGCAGCTACTCCTGGGCCTCTGCCAGCAGGCCAGACCACAAGCCACCAGGCCTCCCCGGACTGTGGTGCCGGCGGGGAGGTTCCCTGCACAGGAACGCCACCTGGGTTGGGCGCACGGCCTCCTCCTGGGAGGAGGGTTGCCCTCTAGGACGCCGATCCGCCCCTGGAGGCACACAGCCCTCAGTAGGCTGTTCGGGTATAATCCTTCTGTGCCCGGGGCAATGCTAGCCCTCGGTGCAGGGGATCTGGTCTGCAGGTCCGACCTCTGGGTCCCAGAGTTCAAACTGTATTCCCACCAGGGAGAGGATTTCCGGTCCTAATTCACCCACAGGGAGCCCAAGCTGGATCTATGTCTCTCAGCCTCTGAGTCGGCACCGTTTTCCTGGGAACACCGTGCCAGCAGCACCTGGGAGGGCGGGCGGGGTCCCAAACGGGAAGGTCCCGTTCCCTGGAGGTGCCTCCAGCTGGTGGCTGTATTGTCTCTCTGGGCAGCCGCGGTAGGGTCGGCGGAGGGGGGAGGAGGCAATATGGCTCCTGCCACGCGGCTCGGGTCCGTGCACACGGAGGTGCCCGGAGGAAGTTGGGCACCTGGTGCCACGTCTGCTACAGGCTCACCGTTGGCAGGCGGCGGCAGTCTCTGGGCTGATGTCCGCAGGTCTCTCCACCCACTGGGGAGCCCGCCAGCAGTCCCGAATGCAGGGGAGGGGAAACAGCAGATCCACCTACCCTTGCCGCTGGTCTCCGGGCTGCTCCGGTGGTCTCAGCCTCCAGTTCTCCTCCGCAGCCTCCTCCCGTGGAGTCTCCCGGGGTCTCAGGTACCCCTCCTTCCGGCCCTTGTCCGCTGTATGCTCGTCTTCTTGCTTCTTTCCTCTAGTTTCTGCTAGAATTGGTCTTTTCTGTAGAGACCCTCTGTCTGGCGGTGTTATTCGTCCGCCATCTTGCCCCTCTTAATATTTCAATTTCTTTAGTGAAATTTTCTTCCAGATCCTAGATTTGATTTTTTTTTTTTTTGTGGTTTCTTTGTGGCTATCCATTTTTTCTTGTTTGTCATTGAGCTTTCTTACAATCCATGCTTGAAATTCTTCTTTTGTCATTTTAGTGTTCTAACTTTGGTTAATGTCCTTTTCTAGAGAGCTGGTATTCCTCTTTGAGGGTGTGTTTTCCATTTGATTCTTCATACTTCCAGAGTTATTTCACTGATTACTTCCCATCTGGATCAATTGTTGTTTCTTACCTTTAGATTTTCATTTGGATAATGACATGCCCTGTTTAGTCTTCGAGCAAGTAGGTGGTGTTTGTGGGCAAGATTCGACCACACCATGTTTGATGAGTCAGTAGATGCAGTAAAAGGGGGTGCAGGATGACCTCCCTGTCAGTAGGTGGTGCTTGCTGGGAGGAGCAGGCTACAGTGTTGTTTTTGGGTCCAGTAACCAGCTCTTGTTCCTCTGGAGAGGCACTCTAGTGCCTTACGTCGTGGGTGGTGCCCTGGGACTTCCAGGTGTGTCCTTATTCTCCACCTCAGTGGTGGCAGGTCTGAGAGTCAGTCTAAGTGCAGCTGGGTTGAGTAAGCCTACCCTCAAGCACCACAAATGCTGTTAGCAGAGGTCAAAGGTCTGTTCTCTACTTCTGGGCAAAGCTGACAGGGAGGGGCTGGAATGGCCCCACTCAGCCAAAAAGTCTGCATGTGGGGGTTGGGCTGTCTGAGACCTGCAGTCTGGAGTGGGCCTTGCTCCTTTCCACCTTCCCCAACTCTATGGCTTCTCCTGGGCCTCTGCCAGCAGGCAGGACCTCTCACCAGCGAGTCTCCCCTGGCCATGATGTGGGTCATGAGGTTCCCTGCATGGGATCCCACGCAGCCTGGGCTGGGCACACGGCCCTCCCGTGGGAGGAGTGTTGTCCTTCAAGCATTCTAATCTGCCCCTGAATGCACACACATTCTGACCCCTGGGTCTGGAATTCAATCCCTGACCCTGCCAGGGAGAGGACTGCCAGTCCTAAGTTACCCATGGGGTGCCCAAGCTGGATTGATGTCTCTCCGCCTCAGGATCTGCCCCATTCTCCTGGAGTCACCAGACCAGCAGCAACTGGGAGGGCTGGCAGGTAGGGAGCTGAGTACCCCTCAGTCTGCTATAGGGCCCCAAAAGGAAAGCTCCCATTCCCTGGAGATTCCTCCGGGTGGTGGCTAAATTGTCTCTCTTGGCAGCCGTAGATAGGGAAGGGGGAGGGGAGAATGAAGCAATGTGGTGCCTGCCAATCGGCTGGGGTCTGTGCATGGGGAGGTGCCCCATCCACAAGAGGCTTATCACTCACTGGCGGCAGCCGACTCTGGGCTGGTGTTAACAGGTCTGTCCAACTGCCTGGGAGCCCACCAGCAGTCGAGATGCAAGGGAGGGAAAAGTTAACTGCTCCACCTACCCTTGTCACTGGTCTCCAAGTCTCTTGGGAGCCTTTCTCCTTCCAGTTCTCCTCCGCAACTTCTTCCTGTGGAGTCTCCTATAGTCTCAGGTATCCTTCCTTCCTACCCTCATCTGATATAAGTTTGTCTGCTTGTTTATTTTTTTCACTTTCTTCTAAAATCTGTGTTTTTTGCAGAGACACTCTGGCTGGCAGTTTTTCTCGTCCACCATCTTGTATCCCCTCAGTGAGAGCAAGACCCCTGACTCTTAAAAACATTTTTTAATGAAGAACTAATGTGACTGACACCAATTATATTGGGGTACAGTACAGTTTTATTTCAGTGGACTCCAAAAGCACAAGATCATTTTTTACAACCCAAATTTTTATATTAATTACAAAGATATATCAAAGATATTTGTTTTCTGAATAAAACTTTTATACCATTGCACCAAATTTGTTTATGTAAACCATATTTATCCTAAGAATCTTTCATCTAATTGCCCTAGACTTCTCTCGATAATCCTCAAACAAGCTTCCTAAATTCTAATATTAACCTAAAGCATTTTCTAAGTTTTTGTATACCAATTAACACACATCAATAGCCTAGCCAATTTATAATCTGAAGCATTCTGAATAATTGAATAATTATTTTGTAGTGGATCCAATAATGACAAGAAATAACATGAGTGGAAAGATTAAATTTTGTTTCTTTTCATAGGAGGTAGGGATATTTTTTCCTTTGGAACAATTCAAACAGAAAAAAATTAATAGTCTCAAGAACACAATTAGTCTCTGTTTGGTAGTCTGGCAGAACAGTAAGAATAAGGTCCCCGATAATTGTTGGAGTTAATTCAAGCTTGATGTCCATTTGTATTATACCAAGGTAGACTAGTTTTAACACCCATTCTTATATCCTAATCTTCTGATGGCTTCTCTAAGCACCCTAAGAATAATTTGAATTTCCTTCAGTTTTCCTGTGTTCCCCAAGTGGTTTCCAAGTGGTTTCCTGTGTTCCCCAAGTGGTTTCCAAGTGGTTTCCTGTGTTCCCCAAGTTATTTTATGTTGGGGGCACTGTTAGACTAAATTTGGGAGTCTGAGTAGTTTAAATATAAAATTATTCATAAAATCTTTCTGTTTTTTTTCCTCTTGAGATTCCGGATAGGCCTACCAGAAAATCCGTAGTCACACAGAATATAACTGGAGGGGTAATTTTGATATTTATGATACTTCAGGTAAAGGTTGTTATGACCAAAAAAAAAAAGTCATTTGATCTAAGATTACATAGAGGTAAAAGTAGGACACATGTCCTATTTCCATGGCACTTTCAAATGAGTTCTTCTCTCCTGGCTCTTATGCTGCTTCAGTAACCTCCAACATTCATTCATTGCTACCTGAGCCCTCACTGCCTGTGATAGCTCCTTATGCTGTGGCCATAACCTTACTTCACCACTGCATTGCCTACAAAGTAGCTATTCAATCCCTTGTTTCCAGCCATACCTGTACTAATGAAGAACTCCTTAAAAGTCTTCCCACCTCTCTTCATATACTCAAAACATATCGCTCTCTCCCAAACTGTTAAACATCCACAAATATTTCCCAAATTATATCATAATTTTAAAGGCTTTTAATCATCACAAAATCCCCATACCTATCCTAGATATGCAAAAGACTCTTCAGACCATGTGTGGTGTTGGAACTCCCAGAGGTTGACCAGATGTCTTAAGTCCTGCTCCTGGGACTAAATATACTATAATTTTCAAAATTTCAAATGAAAGACACTTGTCAAGGCTAGGTATAACAAATACTGCACTGAGTTCTAATTCTCTGTGATTATTTTCTACTTCTCAATTTTTTTTCTTGGTCATGAAACACCATTCCCATTGTGACCCTTCTATTTCTACCTGCCTGAAAACTTTTTCTTAATTACCTTATTTTTGTCCTTATTATACAACTCTTGTAATACTTTTAACCAGTGGTGTGCTAGTAGACATTTAACTACCTGCTATCCAGAGAGGGGGATAAGGACTCAGATCTGTTGGGTTTGCCAGTTTCCTTGGTATGAGTATTCCCACCATGGCTGATTTCAAGCTATACCCCTAAATATAAAGTTTGAAATAGTTGCTCAGTAGCACAATATTATATAGTATTTTCATCAAATAAATACAATAAATGTAAATAACTTCCAGAACATAGATAACATTAAAATGTAGTAAAAGAGGAACTGATAAGTTTTGAGTATTTATTGTCTTTCTTTTTAATATAGTCTTCTTAATTGTAAGTTTATATAATTTAATTTTTAATAGTGCCCATGTCTAACAACAAACTGGCAAAATTATTTTCTGCTGGAGGAATATGTGTATTCTAGATATTGTTTATTAAACCTCAACGTTCCTACCCCCTTCTAAATTCCTTCCCTTCCAATCATGGGACATGGAAGGATAAAAGCTACATTTTCCAGAATTCCTTGCAGCTGGAATTTTTCATGTAATTTAGGTTCAGCTGATGAGATTACCTTGTTTAAGATTTAGAAGGCAATGAAGAGGCAGAAATCATTCTTACAGTTCTGTTGCCTGATGGCCAAGCTCTGGTAAACTGAGTATTCAAGTGGCCAAAGCAGATTTCCCTTTCCAGTCTCCAGTTTTGTGGAAGGTGAGCCGTTGCCTAATGACAGCCCCTGGCACTTAAGCTACTTAGGGCCTTATAATGCTTTTGTGAGTGCCTAATTCCTGTATTAAATAACTTTCTGCTTTTTGATTTCTGCACTGAATCCAGATATAACATGTAGTCTCGACATCTGCTTGTTTCTGTCATGTGCCATCAAAAAGAAACATCAAAATTATCACCAGCACAGGTCTCGTTAGTCTGTTTGCCTATATGGTTTCTCATTCTAAATTTTCTCTGATGGTACTTTACATTTCATTCACATCCTGAGATTATGCTGTGGCATTAATCAATTCCCACCCTTTATAATGTTTCTCAGTAGATCTACTGGAAAAAGTCAAGGAAATGAATGCTCAGTTAAGTGAGGGAAGAAGGAAAATAACTCTTTATTTATCATTATTACTAAGTTTCATAACATCAGAGGCCTAGTAGTGGAGAATAACTAGTCATTTTCTGTTTGTTTGGTTTTTAATTTATACCACCTCTTGGTCTATTGGAATGCAGCCATATATCAGGGAAACACAAACAAAATTGCTTTTTTCTTTTAAGGACAACTAGAGAAAGGAATTGTGAACTTTCCTTTGTGAGACTATTACATACAATGTTTAACAACTTTTTCTGTCAGAAAATATTTCTTACAACTAAATCTTTCTTTTGCATGTTTTTGTTTTCAGTTTGTCTGGGGGGCAGGAAGTGAGCAAAGGGAGGTATGCTAGGTAATGGAAAAGCATATTATTCTGAGATAGAACCTAGTTTTCATTCATTTCACATTAACATCCTTTTTTATCCTCTTAGATTTTATCTTTTTCTTCAGGTCTCCCTTCCAGTCATATGTTTTATTTTGTTTTGTTTGTTTTTCCATTTCTATCCTATCTAGCACATTTCCTTGCCAAATTTTTCTTAACCACAGAACAGTTTTTGCTACTGAAGGAAGTCTTCTGTTTCAAAAAAAAAACCATGTAATTATCTTGTGAGCAAAAATCTTTATATATTTTTCCAGCTATTCCTCCGGACTTCCTGTCTCATTTCCTTCTGTTCTCTTTGTGCCTGATAATATATTTGCTCATACTGAATTATTATCATCTATACTGTCTGATGATAGACATTGTGAAGGTTCATCATGCTTTAATGTCTTTCACAATGTCTATTTAGAGAATAGCAAAGTCTCTGAAGCAATGCAATATGTAAAGAATTGTATGGATGGGCAATTAAACGTTCTACTTCTTTGCTCACCTTGCAGATTAATTTACTGATTTATTTTACTTCAACCAATGAAATCAAACCTAAGCAAATAAGTTACAGCCAAAGATAATTTGCTGAACTATCTGTAATAATACAAAAATGAATGGCCTAATTTTGAAGTAGTTCACCTCAAGGAGAAAATACCTGGGGTTGGGGGGAGAACGTGAGTTTATGGAAATAGGAGAAAATCATAAATGTTTTATGAAAAATTAGTTCAACTATAAGAATGAAAACAATTTTAATTTTAGAGTAAAAATTTAAAAGGACATACAAGAAGGAGGGAGGAAGGAGGGAAGAGTAAGGAAGGAGAAAGGGAGCAGAGCAAGATGGCTGAATAGAAACTTCCCATGGTAGTCCCTCCACATGAACACCAAATTCAACACCTGTTACATAAGCAAGCATATTCAGAAGAACCAAAAATAAGGTGAGTGATCATACTACCTGGTTTTAACATTATATCAAGGAAAGAGCCACTGAAGAGAGCAGAAAAGCCAGTCTTGCATTGCCTACACTGTCCCTCCCCCAACCCCTGGCAGTGCTGTACCACCATGAGGAGTGGAGAAAGAGTCTGTGTGCCCAGGAGAGGGAGAGTGAACTGACTGTGGGACTTTGCATTGAAACTCAGAGCTTCCCTGGCACAGGGAAACACAGCATAGGACAGAATTCTGTCAATGCCCACACAGGGAGCATTTAGATCAGCCCAGCCAAAGAGAAATCCTCTGCCCTAAAACTTCAGTGACCACTAGCCCCACCATGGGCTGACAAAAAGTAGCCTGGGGCCTGCACTAAATTCATAAGGCAGACCAGACATGGCAGCTCATTCGTGTAATCCAGCACTCTGGGAAGCTGAGGCAGGAGGATCGCTCGAAGTCAGGAGTTCAAGACCAGCCTGAGCAAGAGTGAGACCCCATCTCTACTAAAAATAGAAAGACATTAGCTAGACAACTAAGAACATATATATAGAAACAATTAGCCAGGCACAGTGGTACATGCCTGTAGTCCCAGCTACTCAGGAGGCTGAGGCAGGATTGCTTGAGCCCAGGAGTTTGAGGTTGCTGTGAGCTAGGCTGACACCATGGCACTCTAGCCTGGGCAGCAAAGCGAGACTCTGTCTCCAAAAAGAAAAAAAAAAAAATTCATAGGGCAGAGAGGTCACAAAGGCTGCAGTCCTTAGGCAATTCCTGTGACTATGGTGGCTCTGAGTCAGTAGAATTGGGGTACATGTGACCCAGCAAGACACCAGCAGCTGTGGCCATGCTAGTGCCTATGTCACCCTTCCCCCAACTACAGGCAGCTCAGGGAGAGTCTTCTTCCACTTAGGGAAAGGAAATGGAAGAGCTCAAAGGACTTTGTTTTGCAACTTGGGTACCAGCTTGCCCACCATAAAATAAAGTACCAAGCAGACTCCCAAAGCCCCTAAGTCCAGGTCTTATTTCCTGGATGGCATTTCTGGATCCACCCTCGGCCAGAAGGAAACATGCTACCCTAAAGAGAAGGACCCAGCACTGGCAGGATTCAACACCTGCTGACTAAAGAGTCCTTGAGCTTTAAGCATCAGAGATAGCCAGGCAACAGTCACCACTGGCTTTCGGTGGAACTGGTACGGCTTCAGGTGTGACCTAGCACTGGTGGCCATGAGAGAATGCTCATACTACTCCTCCCCTAACTCCTACAGCCCAGCACATAGAGTGAGGGAAAAGAGTGAGAGACTTTGCCTGGTAATCCAGGGAATTCTCATGTATCTTACCCGAATCTACCAAGGCAGTACCACCGGGAGTCTGCAGGAGTCACAGCATTAATGGGCTTGAGGTACCTCCAGTACTGATATGGCTGTAGTGACCAAAAACTTAGATCACAACAATCAATTCCCTTTAAATATCTGGGAAGCCTTCTCAAGAAGGATGGGTTCAAATAAGCCCAGTCTGTAAAGATTAAAATAAATACTCAGCTCTTCAATGCCCAGACATTGACAAACATATTAATGCATCAGGAACATCCAGAAAAACATGACCTCACCAAATGAACTAAGTAAGGTACCAGTAACCAATCCTGGAATGGTAAAGATATATGATCTTTCAGATAAGGAATTCAAAATAACTTTCCTAAAGAAGCTAAATGAACTTTAAGACAACACAGAGAAGTAACTCAGAAGACTATCAGAGAAATTTAACAAAGATTGAAATAATTTTTAAAAAAGCATAAATTCCAGAACTTAAGAATTCAGTTGACAAACTGAGAAATGCATCAGAGTCTCAACAACAGAATTGACCAAACAGAAGAAAGAATTAGTGAGCTTGAAGACAGGCTATTTGAAAATGCACAGTCAAAGGAGAAAAAAGAATAAGAATGGAGCACATTTGTTGGATCTAGAAAATAGCATCAAAAGTGCAAATCTAAGAGTTACTGGCCTTAAAGAGGAGGTAAAGAAAGTGATTGGTGTAAAAGTTTATTGAAAACAATAATAGAGAACTTTCTGAACCTAGAGAAAGATATCAATATTTGGGTATAAGACAGTCATACAACACCAAGCAGATTTAACCCGAACAAGACTACCTCAAGGCATTTAATAATGAAGTTCTCAAAGGTCACAGATAAAGAAAGGGTCCTGAGAGAAGCCAAAAAAAAAAAAAAGGAAAGAAAAGAAAAAAATAACATATAAAGATACATCTAGCAACAGACTTTTCTCAGTTGAAACCTTACAGGCCAGAAGAGAGTGGCATGATATATTCAAAGTGCTGAAGGAAAAAAATCTTAACCCCAGAATATTGCATCCTGTAAAAATATCTTTCAAACATGAAGGAGAAATACAGATTTTCCCAGACAAACAAAAGCTGAGGGATTACATCAACACCAGACCTGCCCTACAAGAAATGCTAAAATGAGTTTTTCAATGTGAAAGAAAAGGACATTAATGAATGATAACAAATCATCTGAAGGTATAAAACTCACTAGTAACAGTAAATACACAAATACAGAATACTCCATTGCTGTAATTGCTGTGTATAAAACACTTATATCTTGAGTAGGAAGACTAAAAGACAAACCTATTAAAAATAACAACAACTACTTTTTGAGAGACAAATAATATAGAAAGATATGGATAGAAACAACAAAAAGTTAAAAAGTGGGGAGAGGCCGGGCGCTGTGGCTCACGCCTGTAATCCTAGCTCTTGGGAGGCCGAGGCGGGCGGATTGCTCAAGGTCAGGAGTTCAAAACCAGCCTGAGCAAGAGCGAGACCCCGTCTCTACTATAAATAGAAAGAAATTAATTGGCCAACTGATATATATATAAAAAATTAGCCGGGCATGGTGGCGCATGCCTGTAGTCCCAGCTACCTGGGAGGCTGAGGCAGAAGGATCACTCGAGCCCAGGAGTTTGAGGTTGCTGTGAGCTAGGCTGACGCCATGGCACTCACTCTAGCCTGGGCAACAAAGTGAGACTCTGTCTCAAAAAAAAAAAAACAAAAAAAAAAAAAAAACAAAAAAAAAAACAAAAAAACAAAAAGTGGGGAGAGATGGTGTTAAAGGGTAGAATTTCTGCTAGATTTCTCTTTGCCTGTTTGTTTATATGCAGAGTTGATTATAAAATGTTTTTGCAATCTTCATGGTAACCTCAAATCAAAAATCTACAACAGATACACAAAAAATAAAAAGCAAGAAATTAAAACACACTACCAGAGAAAATCATTTTTAATAAAGGAAGACAAGAAGGAAATAAGAGAGGATCACAAAATAACCAGAGATCAAATAATAATATAGCAGTAGTACCTACCTGTCAATAATAACATTGAATGTGAATGGATTAAACTCTCCAAGCAAAAGATAGAGTGGCTGAATGGATTTTAAAAAAAAGAGCCAACTCTATGTTGTCTGCAAGAAACCCACTACACCTATAAAGACACAAATAGACTGAAAATTAAGGGATCAAAAAAGATAGTCCGTGCAAATGTAAACCAAAAACAGCAGGAGGAGCTCTTTATCAGATAAAATAGATTTCAAGACAAAAACTATAAAAAGAGACAAAGAAGGTCATTATATAGTGATAAAGGAATCAATGCAGTAAGAGGATATAACAACTCTAAATATATATGCACCCAACACTGGAACATCCACATATATAAAGCAAATATTATCAGAGCTAAAGAAAGAGATAGACCCTAATACAATAACTGTTGGAAACCACAACATTCTAGGTTAAGCATTTCATAGGTCATCCACAGAAAATCAAAAATAAAACATTGGACTTAATCTGCACTATAGACCAAATGGACCTAATAGGTATTTACTGAAGATTTCATCTAACAGCTGTAGAATACGAGTTCTCCTCAGCTCATGAATCATTCTCAAGGATAGAGCACATGTTAGGCCACAAAAAAAGTCTTTAAAAATTCAAAAAAAGAATTGAAATAATATCAAGTATTTTCTCTGATCACAAAGGAATAAAACTAGAAATTAATAACAAGAGGAACTTTGGAAACTTACAAACACATGCTCCTGAATGACCAGTAGGGCAATAAAGAGATAAAGAAGGAAATCAAAGAATTTCTTGAAACAAATGAAAATGAAAACATAACATATCAAAAGCTCTGGGATATAACAAAAGCAGAAATAGAGGAAAGTTTATAGCAATAAGTGCCTGCATCAATAAAGTAGGAAAGCTTCAAATAAGCAAGCTAATGATACATCTCAAAGAATTAGACAAACAAGAGCAAACCAAACCCAAAATTAGTAGAAGAAAAGAATGAAGATCAGAGCAGAAATAAATGAAATTTAAACCAAAAAAATACAAAGGTCAATAAAAAATTGGTTTATTGAAAAGATAAGACAAAGAAAAAAAAAAAAAGAGAGGAGACCTGAATAACTAAAATGGGAGATGAAAAAGGAGACATTGCAACTCATACTTCAGAAATCCAAAGGATCATTAGAGATTATAATTAGCAACTCTATGACAAAAAATTAGAAAATGGAGAAGAAATAGATAAATTCCTAGACTCATGCAACTTACCAAGGTTGAACCAGAAAGAAATTTAAAACCTGAATAAACAAATAACGAGTAATGAGATAGAAGCAATAATAAAAAGTCTCCCATCAAAGAAAAGCCCAGAACCTGATGGCTTCACTGCTGAATTCTACCAAACATTCAAAGAAGAACTAATACCAATCTGACTTAAACTATTCCAAAAAATTGAGGAGAAGATACTCCCAAACTCATTCTATGAGGCCTTTATCACCCTGATACCCAAACCAGACAAAGACACAACAAAAAAATAAAACTATAGGCCAGAAAACTGGTGAACATAAATGCAAAAATCCTCAACATCATAGTAGCAAACCAACCAAATCCAAGAACACATTAAAAAGATTATTCATCATGATCAAGTGGGATTCATCCCAGGAATGCAAAATGGTTCAACATATACAAATCAATCAAGTGATATATCATATCAACAGAATGAAGGACAAAAACTATATGATCATTTCAATTGATGCTAAAAAATTATTTGATAAAATCCAACATCCTTTCATGATAAAATTCTCAAAAAACTGGGTACAGAAAGAACTTAACACAATAAAAGCCATGTATGATGAGAACTGAAAGCCTTTCCTTTAAGATCTGGAACAGGACAAGGATGCCAACTTTCACCACTGTTATTCAACGCAATGATTCTCAAGGGAGTAAGGGGAAGGAAGAAAGAAAAGTACATATATGAAAATTAAATAGAAGGAGGGAAATGTGGTTTGACAAAGCATATACTTAAAGTCTCCTTTGCTTTTCTAGAAGTACAAATGTTAACACATTGAGTTAAAAAGAAATCAATACAATTTAGGGGGTTTTCAGCAAAAAAAAAAAAAAAAAAGTAATTTTCTTCTCCTTCCCTTTGAGGAAGAACTTCCATATCTTGGGCTCTAGATATCTGGGTTCCCATGCCCCAGAAAGACACTAACAGCTTATTTAGTGGTATGGAGGCTTTCCAGCAGACCACCCCACTTTGATTTGGAAGGCCTGTATCTATGAGAGAAGAAGGACCTGGAATTGGGACTAGGACAGACACTTTTAGAGAGAAGGAACACCAAGGGACACCTGTGGAGAGGGAGCTCTAAGTGAATGCCCTCAGGAGTCCTGGGCAGGTTTTGAAGCCCAACCTTGGAGAGGAGATGCCATCAGAGAATGCCTGCTGCCTCAGAGTGCAGCCACGTATGAGCAGCCTAGGCAGAAAGCCAGTTAAACAAGACCTACTTCAGATGGGCAAGGCCACTGGACAGCCTCAAGGAGAGGATTCCCTAAAGCTCTCAACAGGGCTGCTATAAAATTGTTATAATCCTCGAGGATTTACTTTAGGAAACCCCACCTAATATCATATAAAACATATTGAAATGTACCATGTCCCACATTAAATAAAATTTCTCTGGACAAAAATTGTTTTGAGTTTTTATAATTTTTCTTTTGAGATTGTTTTTCTGTGTCTAATTCATTTAATTTATACTTGGCTCTAATTTCTAAAGGAAATATTATGCATGTTATAAAAATTTGTTTGAACTTCTAATTGTTTTTAAATGTGATGGAGTTTTGTAATACTTAATTTAGTGTTTGCTGCATAGGACATGCAAACTAGGCATATTACTGCATAGAAGCAATAGTTAATCGTATTAATCTTTTTGGTGATCAGAAAGTGATAATTTCAGCAATTTAAGTTCTTACGTGTACATTTTAGAAATTATATTTAGAATTTTCACTGCATTACATTGCATTTTAGGAATTGCTTAAGCATTGATGAATAGCCATCACAGTTTTTCCCATTTAAAATAATGGCAAACAGAAAACCTCAAGTGTTTCTTGCATATTACATTTGATTTTAAGAACTGAATTACTCATGTTCAAAGGGAGATGTCTATGTATAATCAAGTACTATACTCCAGGTCAGATCCCATAGTAGAAAAAGAGACATCCCTGTGCTCTGTAGTAGGCAGGAAGTGCTTCACTGAAACAGCCAGAAAGGAGGGTATTTCAGTGAAGCTGGAGAGCAGAAAGCTGAGGGGATCATGATTGAGGCGGAGTGGGAGGTGTTTCTGAAATTTCCTGTGTCATAGCCACAGCATAATCTTTATGGAGCTAGTCTTCACCACCAGGTGTTTAATCATGTTTTTTGCTGAAATATTCTTGGGACTTCACCAGACAGGGCTCTGTCCATATAATGTTGGGAACTCTTTTTTTTTTTCCAGCATATTATGGGGTACAGATTTTAAGTTTTCAATAAATGCCCATTCCTCCCCTCCCCCCACAAGTCTGAGTCTCCAGCATGACCATGCCCCAGATGGTGCACATCTCACTCATTATGTATGTATATACCCGCCCCCCTCCTCCCTCCCACCTGCCCAATACCCTATTACTGTAGTACCTATGTGTCCACTTAGGTGCTACTCAGTTAATACCAGTTTGCTGGAGAATATATCTGGTGGTTGTTTTTCCATTCTTGGGATACTTCACTTAGTAGTATGGGTTCCAGCTCTAACCAGGAAAATATAAGATGTGCTATATCACCGTTGTTTCTTAGAGCTGAATAGTACTCCATGGTTTACATATATCACATTTTATTAATCCATTCTTGGATTGATGGGCACTTGGGCTGTTTCCACAGCCTTGCAATTATGAATTGGGCTGCTATGAACATTCGAGTACAGGTGTCTTTTTTGTAGAGTGTCATTGGATCGTTTGGGTAGATGCCCAGCAATGGGATTGCTGGATCAAATGGTAGATTCACTTGTATCACTTTAAGGTATCTCCAAATTGCTTTCCACAGAGGTTGAACTAGTTTGCAGTCCCACCAGCAGTGTAGGAGTGTTCCTCTCTCTCCGCATCCACGCCAGCATTTATTGTTTGGAGACTTTTTGATAAAGGCCATTCTCACTGGGGTTAAGTGATATCTCATTGTGGTTTTGATTTGCATTTCCCTGATGATTACAGATGTTGAGCATTTTTTCATGTTTGTTGGCCATTATTCTGTCTTCTTTAGAAAAGTTTCTGTTCAAGTCCTTTGCCCACTTTTTAATAGGGTTATTTGATTTTTTCTTGCTGATTTTCGTGAGTTCTAAGTATATTCTAGTTTTCAGCCCCTTATCGGATGTGTAGGATGCAAAAATTGTCTCCCATTCTGTAGGTTGTCTTTTACTTTCATGACTATTTCTTTGGCTGTGCAGAAGCTTTTTTTACAGAACAACTTTATCCTCTAAATTTTTTTTTTAGAATAAATCAAAGATAAAGACATAGCAATTGATCAGCTACTAAGTTACTTTGTAACAAATCCTTAGTAAGCCATTTATGAAAGATATTTTCTAACAATGCTTTCATATTTGTCCATTTCCCATGGTCTCAACCCCTTTCACCATCTCAGCACATGTGAGGGACATGACACACACTCCGGTTTCTAGCTCTCTGAGTAGTGCTTCTTCTCTGAACAGCAGAGAAGTTGGGGTGAGTTGGGGTGGAGGGGATGGGGCTGGAGTGGTGGAAGATGCCGGGAAACTGCTCCCTAAGTGGTTCCTATACCCACTTTGTGGCCGTGAGTCTGCACCTCTCCATCTTCAACTACAGCATAGTTGGCTGAGGGCCCCACACTGCAATCCATCTCTGAGTTTGTGCTGAGACCAGGCTTTCTGCGGCTGCTCCCAGCCAATGACTGAGTGCTACAGGGACACTCAGTACCAAGACAGGCTCAGTCTCTGGGACTTCTCTGACCCTTGACTGAGCCTTGCTGAACCTTCCTTCAACTGCTCAGTGATGCAGGATCTTCCTGCCTAACCTTCCTTCCCTGTCTCCTTCATTCAGAGTCAGACTTGCGTACAGTTTGACGGCTCTCCCAGGCCATCTGTGTTCCTCCCCGTGTTCTCTCACAGAGGTGTTTCCCCTAATAAAATCCTTTACCATTGAATCCCATTTGGGCAGCTGACTCTCAGAGGACCCAGAATAACACACTTTCTAAATTAAGAACCTCTGATTTAGATTCTCTTTACTAAGAATTTCTAGCACTGCCTCAGATATAGAAGGCTTATAATACTCTGATGTACACGTTCTTCAGAATTTCCTATAGCCAGGCAGATACTTTTCTATGAAGTTATCTGCTACCCTTTACTATTTTCCCTCAAAATAAGCTCTTCCAGGCTCAGCTCCTCAGTTTTAATTCAGCCAATTAGTAATTATTTTCTAAATGGTGCCATACGCACAAAATCTAAAAAAAAAAAATAGTTTCCTCTATACTTCCATTTTCACATTAAGACAATGAAAACCATTTTTATTTTTCTATTACATTTTTGCTCATTTGAGATTTCCTTTTTAGCAAAACTAGAAATATTTCTAGGTCATAAACACTGTTTGCTGACATGATGATTCTTAATTCTTAGTAGGGTCAGAGGCCCTTCAGGCAGAGACCCAGCATTCATCTCAGAAAAAGATACAGGCATGCAAAATTTTACACGTCATTTTACACAAAACCCTAGGCTAAGGACCTTTCTAGTATGTTTGAGAATGCCCTACTTGCTGCTCTTAATTTAGTATATTTTGCTTCCTATTCTGAGCTGTCTTTGAAAAGGCAAAGTCAAATTTATTCTTCATGCTGATTCTTTGGTATCCATATGTAAGTCAACATAACATACAGATATAAGGCTGTATAATTTATATTTACCTGCAATGATCATTTTTCCATACAGTCCTCCTGTCTGAAGCAGAAACTTTATGAAGCAGAGTCCAGAAGATAACGTGAGAATATGGAACACAAGCCTCTGTTGTCAGAATTCCTGGGTTTAAATTCCATACTGCCATTCCTTAAACACGCCAAGCACTCTCTGTCTCAGGGCCTTTGCACTTAACTGTTCCCTCTTCCTAGACATCCCTTCGCTCAATATCTACATAACTCCCTCGCTCCCTTCTTTAGGTCATTTCTCTTGGGTGACCTTGTCAGAGAGGCCTTACCTACAGGTGCCTACTCTCCTTCTCTCTCTCTACCCCTGATTCTGCATTATACTTCTTCATAGAATTTTTTGCCACCCACCACCTCATATATCGTGTATTTATTTACTGTCTGTGTCCTCCTAAAAGCATATAAGCTCCACGTAAGCAAGGATTTTGTGCACACATACACACACATCATCATCATCGTCATCATCATCATTGTCATCATCAACCCCATGCTATAACATTGCCTTACACATGGTAGGTGCTTAATAAATATTTGTTAAATTGTAGAAACTTCAAATAATATACATTTCATAACATTTGTACAGAATAACGACTACTTCTTATATAATATGCTAAATTACTTTTAACAAACATCATGCTATTAATTTTTTAATAAGATGGTTAAATGACTTTGAAGAGCAGATACTATGTCTGTAAAAATATAGTTTGGAAGTACATATTTATTTAGTTATCCTGATATTCCAATAAAACTTCCTTTAGTAAATGTATCTGAAATGTCATAAGTAGTTATAGCTAATGCCTACTTTGTGCTTACTTCTCTGCATTTGTCAATTTATTTAATCCTTTAATAGCCCTCTGACACAGGCGCAGTTATCGTCCCCATTTTACAGATACAGAAGCCAAAGCACAGAAAGTTTGTGATTTATTCAAGGTTATTCCATGAACAAATGGCAAAGCCAGAATTCAGGCAGTCTGGCCTAGATCCAAGCTTTTAACAACCACCCTGTACAGCCTTTTTAGTACATGAAAGAGGAAAGCTGGGGTTTATGGTTGAGGAAATCTCAATGTTTTCCATTACTTGCACTTTCTACTTACAGTGTGAACATAGCACTGCTGTGGTTATTTAAAGTGCCCAAATTGCCTTTTTTTTTTTAATCCAAGAAAAAAATAAAAGGTTAATTGCTCAAACCATAGACAGTCTCAAAGCATTAGTAAGGAATTATCATTGGCTGCCTCCTTTCTCCCCTTCCTAAGCAGCTTATTTATATACACATTGCACTGCACTAAATTTTCAAAATCACCCTTACAGTTCAATTCGAGAATACATTTCCATAATAAAAGCAATTACCTTGTAGAATGGTTTTCCTCCAGAAAGTAGCAAGGTCTTCATAGCTTTGGGCATGGGTGGCCTCACCTGACTAGGAATGTTTCTGAGGGAAGAATGGGAACTTCTCCACTCCTGGGGTGTATTCCTCTGGTCAAAAGAATAAGCATCTCTGAGGGCATCAGATTCCTTTCTGAGGCAGATATCACATTTTTAAAACTGATTCCAGATGTCTAATAAATTTAAGAAGTGGATTTACTCTCATTATAATGTATAGTACATTGGAATTTTTGCCAAATCCATCTGGAAAAACAACTTGGCATTATTTCCAGGTTTCAAAAGCAGGTGTGAAATAAATTTAAGGTTTATAGGGTAATAAGTACCTGAGCCAGGCTCTTGGATGACCATAGTTTGCCACTGAGTTCTATGTGCCAGGAATCTGTGCAAACACAGGCTGTGGATTTCAAGTGCTTCTGCAAATAGCTAGTTGTATATCCTGCCAATTTTGCTTTATTTTCTGGTGCAAATGGCAGCTGTGCCAGGAAGTGTCTGTGGATTTGACTAAATTGCATTGCATTCTTTTTTTATACTAGTAATTTTGGATTTAGAAAGTAAAGGTGTTGAAAAAAGTTCACAGATTTTGAAATTTCCCATTAACATTTTTAAAGAGCAAAGAGTTTGACATTTCTCTTGAAGCAGCTGCTTTCAATTGCTATTGATTGCCTTGACGTCTAGTTCTAGAAATAAACAGGAGTCCTATCTCACAAATGTTCAAACCATGACTTAGCAGAGGCTCTCAGATAGCTAGCTCTATCCTTAGTTCCCAAATAGCTAACCAGATCTTGTGTTTCATTGGTAATCCATGGGCCTACCATCTATTGGCTATCTCCATCTCACATTCTTTTGAGAGTAAGTAGAGTATAGCTATATATTATAGCTGGAATGGACACTCTATGGTTGGGTCCCAGCATTTCACTTCTCCTTTTTATTTAGGATCCCATGAGCTTCTACAAATCTGATTCTATTCCCTACTTCTGGGATTGTACATATTACTTAGGCTAAGCCAATCAGAGCACTTTAACTCCCTGGCCAACAAATGGCTCACTCAGAGTTTGAGGGGTGAGATATGGAAATGTGAGGCCTGAAACTACTGCAAATACTTTTGCTACCATGAAGAAAACTAACTCCAATAAGAAGCTAACACAAAGAGAAGACAGAGCTAAGAAAATCACAGAGGATGGCTAGGTGTGGTGGCTCATGCCTGTAATCCTAGCACTCTGGGAGGCTGAGGCAGGAGGATCACTTGAGCTCAGGAATCAAGACCAGCCTGAGCAAGAGCGAGACCTTGTCTCTACTAAAATTAGAAAAATAGAAAAAATTAGCTGGGCAACTAAATATAGAAACAAAAACTAGCCAGGCATGGTAGTGAGTGCCTATAATCCCAGCTACTTGGGAGGCTGAGGTAGGAGGATCTCTTGAGCCCAGGAGTTTGAGGTTGCTGTGAGCTAGGCTGAAGCCATGGCACTCTAGCCTGGGCAACAAAGTAAGACTTTGAATCAGAAACAAAAACAAAAAAAAAAAAAAAAGGAGAAAAGAAAATCACAGAGGAAAAAAGCAAGATTACTGATGACATCAAGAACTTGTAGATCAACCAGCCATACCTCTGGACTTCTCATTTACACAAGCCAATAAATGCCTTTTATTTCAGATTTGAGTTGTGGCTTCTGTTACTTGTAATTTAAACCTTTCTAAGATAGCATTTTGTAAGGTATGAACTGGTGCACAGAGATAGTTTCTTAATATTGGAACCCTATCTGCCCCATTTTATGAAGTAGGATGCTTCTGGCTGCAAGCAATAGAATATCTATCTAAAAGTAGCTTAAACAATAAGATCCAGGACCAGTGTGATGCACAGTATTAATGGTTTTCCCTGAAGTTATACTGCACAGTGGCTTTGCTAAGGGTATATAATAGCATGTAACAAAAGTTCAAAGGTCATCCTGATGTATGGCTGCATAATTCAGCAATTCAACAAGATCATTAAAACCCTGAAGTCCTTCACCTTTCCATTCTGCATCCTCAATGGGTCGACTTGGTCTCTTGTAGTTCCAAGATGGCTGACTGGAAGGAAAACTTTTTCTCAGAAGTTCCCTGCAGTCTTTGCCTCTCATTTCATCTCATCAACCAGATAAGCAAAATGTAATGGTATTGGGCAAATCATAATTTAAATGTTGGGACTCGGGAGAGATCCCACCTTCACTGTATACACTGCCACCTAGTGATCTGAACAAAATCCAGTTGCTTCACAAGGTTGCATTGGCAACTAACAGTATTTGCCATATCCACCAAGGTTATCATCAAAATATCTATTACAAATCTGTTTATACTCTACCTAGAGAAAAGTTTTTCCATCAAAATGTTCAAAGTGAAATCATACAATGAAAACAAAAAAAGTGACATTAAAATTCAAGTTTTTATATTCAGGTTAATGCGTGTCAAATATACCTTAATAAAGCTGTTAAAATATTCAAGTCATTATTTGTAGTGGTATCGTAACTGTCACACCTGATCAAGGTTTTAATATCAAAACACAAAGTCCTAGACCCAGGCGATTTCAACAACATATTAAACAGAAGATACTGTTCAATCAACCTGTGGTCCAAGCAAGGTGTATCGGAAGCAGAATTTATGTATTTCTTTTCCTTTTTCTTTCTAGTAGAGACAGGGTCTCACTCTTGCTCAGGCTGATGTCGAACTCCTGAGCTCAAGCAATCCTCCTGCCCCGGCTTCCCAGAGTGCTAGGGTTACAGGCGTGAGCCACTGAGCCTAGCCACAGATGCAGAATCTAGTATCTTCTCAATACCTTCTAAAGAGGGAAAAGAGTTGAATGTCAGACAGTAATTAAAATATTTCTTTTATATACTTGTGATTCAATATATATTAATGCAAAACCTCGTGATATTTTTAAGGCCAGAAGCACAGTTTAACTGATGATAACTTTAAAAATGACAAATAGAAGAAATAGAAAAAAATAGGAGAAAAAAAGGAAATAAAGCTAAAGAAAAACAGAACTGAATAAGGGAAAGCAAAAAAATAATTATTTTTCAAAAATTGTATATGCCTAGCTACCATAAAAAAACTCACCCAAATATAAGTGATATATATGCTTCAGGGATATCACTATTTATATAATGCTTACTTCTTTAGAGTTTTTAAATATCGTATGTCTGTCACTATAGAAATTACATTTGCCACACTTTATTATTTATTCTTCATTAAATTGCTCGAGCAACAATCAAAGACATACCATGGGCTTCTGTGAAAGTCCTGATGTATGATTTTTCTTTAGTTCTATTATTTTGATTAGTATGGGAGTTTTCTTGCTATCCCAGAATGGATTCTAGTAATGGAGAATTGCTTTTGGCTTAATATTTAATATTTTCACTTTTCTAATAATATGCTCTTAGGCTCTACTTATTTCAACAAACATCTCCTGCCTTTCCATTATACTGTTGTCTAAAATGTCAGTTACAAACTCTGTTGGGTAAAAATAGATCTAGTATAGAGAAATTATTGTGGTGGATAGTAATAACAATTGTATTATAGCTTCTCTTTGTTTAATATAACTCAGTTTATATTTGTTAATCAAAAGTTTAATAACAACATATTGCAACTTGTTGCTTCAGAGTGCATTGTTTTTCTAATGCTATGTCCTCTCCATTTCTCTCTTTGATAGCGGTTAAATTGACATATATTTCTTTGTGTCCATGTGTGCTGAATGGATTTCAAAACTGTGGCCTGTGGCGACAGTAATCTCAGGTGAATTTTTTTTTTTTTTTTTTGAGATAGTGTCTCACTCTGTCACCTGGATTAGAGTGCAGTGTTGTCATCATAGCTCATTGCAACCTCCAGCTCCTGGGCTCCAACTCCTCCTAGCTTAGCCAGGTGAGTAGCTGGGACTATTGTCATGCACCACCATGCCCTGCTAATTTTTCTATTTTTTGAAGAGAGAGGGGGTCTCGCTCTTGCTCAGGCTGGTCTTGAACTCCTGGCCTCAAGCAATCCTGCCCCCTCAGCCTCCCAGAATGCTAGGATTACAAGCGTGAGCCACTACTCCCAGCTGAGATGTGATTTCTGAGATTAGACTGTGGCTTCCCTCTTGGCCTCTCCCTCACACACTGCCCATCACCCTGGGAGAAGCCAGCTGCCGAGTTGTGAGCACTCTGTGCTGAGCTGCACCCAGATTTCTGCCCCAGAGAAAGAGTGAGAGAATAAACATTGTATGTTTTCAACTTCTAAGTTTTGAGGTAACTTGTTAAGTATGAACAGATAACTAATAATACGGTGGACAATTTGTCAGGTTTTAGTCTGAAAATGTCAGTTCTTGGTGCACTCCTGGCCACAGTATGACCAGACACAGCAAATTTAGGCAAGCACAAAAATGAGATTTATTGATGAGAGAAAGATAGAATTATAGGGCAAGAGCAAGATATAGATTTACCGAGCATGGGACATACGCCACAGATGACAACTGGACCCATTGTCGCAGCAAAGGGAGAGGCAAAGGAAGGGCTCTAAAGAGGGGTTGGCTATGGTCTGTGTCTTGTTTTATGGTGCCTGGTTAGGGTCCTCCCTCATGGTTCAGAGGTCATCATGGAACCACTTTGATTTAGACAGTTGGGAATCACATGACCTGAGCCTTACCTACACATGTGAGTTCTAGGTCACGTTCCAGACTTTATGGTACCCATGCTGCTGCTAGAGAGTCCTCTGAATGCTTTTGCAGCTGGCGTGCTAAGTTCTGATTCTCAGATTTAAGGGGTAGTCCCTCCTCCCCCAGGTATGGAGAATTAGGGTGGGGCAGGACCAAGATGTGGGCAATAGCACCCACTTTCATCCCTAGGAGACCCGGAATCTCTCTCTATCTACCTAACAAATTCAGTACTTTTTCCCACCAGAAGACTGCACTGAGAAATTTGGTAAATGGACCGTCAGCTCTGAAGAGAGGAGAGTGGTTCAAGATTATCAACTCACATTTTGAAATAGCCCCATTTCCTTTGTTTTAATGATAAGGGGGAATGTTAAAAAGAAAACCCCAAGACAACTCTCTGACTTCTCTACCACTATCTGGCCTTCTCATATAATTAGTATTTGTTAAAGGTTTAAGGGTTCTGAGCTGTTTTTAGTCACAATGCTTCAGACACCAAACATGTGGGGAGTGTTCCCTCACACCAACCAACACTCCAACACTCCAGACACCAATTCAATTCTCACACTACCTGGAGATAGTGTCAGATCCCACAAGTTAAGGGCTCAGTCCCACAAGACTTCCCCCACTTCAGATGCCCATCACAAGTTGTGGGTCACCTGTACTTCTGAAATATCTACTATGAATCAGAGGTTCCCATTACTCCCTTCCTCGGTTTCCATAATTTGCTAGAACAGTTCACAGAACTCAGGAAGTCACTTTATTTACTATCATCAGTTTATTATAAAGATACAACTCAGGAACAACCAAATGTAAGAGAGGTATAGGGCAGAGTTGGGGGAGGTGGCTAGGAGCTTCCATGCCCTGATCTCCCATCATCTCAATGTGTTTACCAACTGGAGAGCTCTCTGAACCCTGTAGTTAGGGCTTTTTAATGGAGCTTTCACTACTTAGGCATGAGTGATTAAATCATTGGCCTTTGGCATTTACTCAATCTTCAGCCCCTCTCCCCTCCCTAGAGGTTAGGAGTGAGGCTGAAACTTCCAACCCTCTAATCATGGCTTGGTCTTTCTAGTGACCAGCCCTATCCTGAAGCTATCTAGGAGCCCTTCAGCCAAGAGACATCTCATTAGCATAGTAAAGACACTCTTATCACTCTTAAGACACTCTTATCAGAAGATTCTAAGAGTTTTAGGAGCTCTGGGCCAGGAACAGGGACAAACACCTAATATCATTTTATGATTTCATAGGTGATTTTCATTGCCTCTTTTTGAAAGTAAGTTTGAAGCAGCTTATACTGAAGACCATAAATATAATAAAATTAAAATTAAAATATAAAATAAAGACCATAAGGAGACTGCATTGCATTTATGGAGTGTGGCAGTACTGGGCAGAATAATGATCCTCAAAGATGTCCACACCCTAATTCCTAGGACCTGTGAATGTGTTTTGTTACATGGCAACAGGGAATTAAGGTTGCAAATGAAATTAAATTTGCTAATCAGCCAACCTTAAAATAAGGGTATTATCTCAGATTATCGGGGTAGGCCCAATGTAATCACAAGAGTCCTTAAATGGAGAACAGGAAGACAGAAGAGCCAGAGCCAGTGAGATGGCATTGTGGAAAAAGATTGACCTGCCACTGCTGGCTTTGAAGAGGGAAGGGCACCTGGACCAAGGAATTCCTGCTTTCTAGGTTTTCAGGCTCTTCTCATTTGATCTTGTCATCAGACAGGTTAATAATTTTCAAACTATAGCCCTCAATATACACAGGTTTTGCATCAAGAAGATACTATATTTTCGATAAAGCCATGCATAAGTGGACCCTTGAAGTTCAAGGGCCAACTGTACTTCAATTCTCTGCTCTTTTGGTATAGACTCACCATTTATTAGAGAGGCTGAAAGTTATGTACAGGAAGGGTCCAGAAGGACAGTGCCTGGTGGCTGTGTTGGGCATGGCTTCCCTGCTCTGAGAGGCTCAGCTCAGCATGTTCCCACTCACTCAGCCAAATGAAAGCCCTCTTGGAAAACAAACCACACGGGCCCACACATCTTAGAGCAAATTTTTGCAATGATTTTCTGTTCTTTGAGCAAGCTCCCCTGGAGGTCTCATATACCATACACCACCTTATCAAAGGGTTCTGAGGTCACCTCCTTCCTCTGTCTTCCTCTACTCCAGATGCCCTGCCTCCTTACTGCTCTTCAAACTCCCCTGCAAATCCTGCTCCACTGCTTGTGTTTGTGTTTCTTTTTGATGATATATTTTCCCCACTGTTCTCTCACTCTTTTCAGATCTCTGCTCAAAGTCACCTTAACAGAAAAGTCTTCCTCTCCTCTCTGTGTAAAATGCTCCTCTCCAATCACCCTGTCCCCTTTATCTGCTTTACTCTTCTTCATAGCCGTTGTCACTACCTGAAACCCCCCATGACAATAGGCTCCATGAGAGCAGGGGCTCTGAGTTTTTGTTCACGGCTTATCCCAGCATTCAGAACAATGGTAGGCATACAGAAAGCTCTCGGTAAATATTTAATGACCAAAGGAACAAACCCTAAGTTCCAATGACTTAGGGTCTTTTCCCCTAGAAAAATTTTTGTAATAGGCTTTTCTCCATCTTGTTGCATTTTCAGTGATGTTTATATAATCCAGTGATGTGTGAGAGTTCTCTGGCACCTGGAAGCTTCTTGCTGCCCCTCTACTTGATCAGAGTTTGAGTAGCCACAAATGTGACATGTGTACATTTGTGGGAGAGTCAGTACCATCTGTTCCATTCACCTAGCACTTACTCCTCCCGATTCTGACTAGTTCTCTCATAAATAATAGGTTTCAGTGTCATTGTATTCAAACTTATTTTAGCCTCAATCCCTTTGTTCAAAGGATGAGCAGAAGTCCAAAGCAGCTGTGCTCCATTTCTGCTCTAAACTCACCCCTTTACTGCTTAAAACTCCCAAGGGGCCCCACAAGCTCCAGACTCCTCTGAGATCGCACAGCTTGAAGACATATATTGGGCCCCTATACATTCCCACTAGCAAGAAGCCCAACATCAACGTCCTGAGGCTTCCTGTCCTTTCTCCCCTAATTTAGCCAAGGAACCCTGGGCTTACTCAGGCGGAAATATCAGGCCTGCTGACTCCAAATGCCTGGACAGTGTCACCAGTGAGTAACTGACCTCTTTTTTGGCTGATTTTTCTCCTGTTGCTGCCACCCTGAATTTCTGTGAAAATGGTGGTCTGCTGCTCTTGCTGTTTTACACTCTTAACAAAGTTTCCTGGGTCCCTGGGCCATTTCTCAGCAATGTACACTACACATTCATCTTACACACATGTGGCCTGGTGTGCCCATTCAGGCAAGGAGGAGAGACCGAAAGAGGGGCTAGTCCACAAAGGAATTCCTAATCTGGGGCCCATGGACTAGCAGTATTTCAATTTGTTTTCTTTTAAATTATATGTACAACTATCTCTTGGTTTAGGCAGGGTATTGGTTCCAGTATCCCACAATACACCAAAATCCACACTTAAGTCTTCAGTAGAAAGTCAGCCCTCCGTATACTCTGGTTTTGCATCTCACAAATACTGTATTTTCCATGTGTGTTCACTTGAAAAAGAGCCTATGCAGTTCATACCTGTACTGTTCAAAGGTCAATTGTATTTAACTGTGTGCTCTTAAAAATATTATTCTAAGAAAGTGTCCATAGATTTCATCAGACTGCCTAAAGAGTCCATAGCACAAAATTTGTCAGAGAATAACAATTCTCTCACTTAAAAAAAGTTAAAGATGGCTTTCTTTTCATAAAATGACTTCTTTTCCTTTGGGTAGATCCCCAGTATGATAGGTCTTCGTTTAGTTCTTTGAAAAATCTCCATATGGTTTTCCATAAAAGTTGGTACTAATTTACATTCCCACCAACAGTGTATAAGCATCCCCTTTTCAGCACATCCACACCAGCATCTACTGTTTTGTTATCTTTCTGATAATGGCCATGACAGGGGGGACAGGAGGGAGGCAGTATTTCATTGTGCTTTTAATTTGCATTTCCCTGATAATTAATGATGTTGAGCATTTTTTTTATTTCAGCATATTACGGGGGTATGAATGTTTAGGTTACTAACATATGTTACCTTTAGGTTTAGGTTACTAACGTATATTACCTTTGCCCCACCCTGACTCTTAATGTAACTGATGTTTCTTGAACTTGATGTTTTCAAGATTTATTGAATAAAAATTACTTATACAGACCAGGCACGGTGGCTCACACCTGTAATCCTAGCACTCTGGTAGGCCAAGGTGGGCGGATTGCTCGAGGTCAGGAGTTCGAAACCAGCCTGAGCAAGAGCAAGACCCTGTCTCTACTATAAATAGAAAGAAATTAATTGGCCAACTAAAAATATATATAGAAAAAATTAGCTGAGCATGGTGGCACATGCCTGTAGTCCCAGCTACTTGGGAGGCTGAGGCAGAAGCATCGCTTGAGCCCAGGAGTTTGAGGTTGCTGTGAGCTAGGCTGATGCCACGGCACTCACTCTAGCCTGGGCAATAAAGCGAGACTCTGTCTCAAAAAAAAAAAAAAATTGCTTACACAGCTTTACAAAGATTTTTTTAGAATTCATGTGTATTATTCAATATAGGGTTATAATCTATCATTATCAAATCATATAATGAAATATTTACTGCAATTACAATAATCCTGATCTATTTCATCTTATTAAATGTTTAGTAGTTTCTATTTCTTATTTTTTTCTTCAAAATATTAAGGGGATACAGGTGTTTTTGTTACATGGACACCGTGTATAATGCTTAAGTCAAGGTCTTTGGTGTGCCTGTCATCAGATAGTGTTCATTGTACCCTATAAGTTTTTATCCCTTGTCCCCCTCACTCTCCCGCCTTTTTGGTTTCTCATGTCCTTTATATTGCTTTGTGGTTGTGTGTACCAATTGTTTAGCTCCCACTTATTAGTGAGAACATACAGCATTTGGCTTTCTATTCCTGAGATACTTCACTCAGGAAAATGGCCTCCATTATCCAAGTTGCTGCAAACAACATTATTTCATTCCTTCTTATGGCTGAGTAGTACTCTATGGTATATATACACCACATTTTCTTTATCCACTTATAAAAGGATGGATACTTATGTTGATTCCACATCTTTGCAATTATGAATTGTGCTGTGATAAACATTCAAGTACAAGTGTCTATTTCATAAAATGAGTATTTTCTACTTATTTTTTTAAAAAATATATGCCACCTGGAAGAATGATTGTTTTCAATAGTACCACTTACATTTATTTTCTTTAAATACACAGATGTTTTTAAAGGTTTGATCACAAAGTCTAACAAAATTAATGGAGTAATTTTAATTTTATATATGATTCTTATTTAGTTGATCCCAAAAGCTGAACACCAACATTTAAGCATACTTTTTATCATGCTTTCTCATAAATATGTAATATTTTAAACTACAAATTACACTGCATCATTATAAATTAAGTAATAAGAAATAGCATTTTGATTTATCACCTTTATATAACTTGTTATAACATTAATGAATTAATTATGTAAGATCTACATCATTTAAATCTTGACTACTTTAGTAATTTATCTTATAAAGTGTGTCCCATAACCTTTTTTCCAGTCTCTTTTATACTATTTTTTGAAATGCATGACATATACATTTAAATTGAAATATGAGGTCAGACTTTTTCTGATAGATAGTGAGTCTTACTGGGACTGATGAGACCAGCAAAAATGACTGCTTTACCAGTTAGACCTCTCCACTATCTGAATGAAGACAATTTTCAGTGCCAGCATTTAGATTAAAATATGTTTAAATGGTATGATAAGATAAAAGCATTTTATAAAACATATCATATAGGCAAATATATAGGAAATGAACAATATTTCAATTTCCCAGTCCTCTCTGAGTAAATTGAGTTAATCAAGGTATCTCCAAGTGAAAGAGTAATAAGTATAATTAATAATCATTTGTTAAGTCTTAAAAGCTTTTTCATTATATTTCCCAGAAATTTCAGAAAGTAAATGCCTTGTGATAACTGGACAACAAATCATTTCACAAGTCATGTGGTTTCCCATTCATTTCTTTCATTAATTTGAAGAAGGACCCAGTTAAATTGCCAGGTATTAGATAAATTTAAATAATTATTTGTCAATATTTTTTGGAATATAATTCAGAAGTTCAAATGATTAAGTAATATCATTATTACAACTCTTTCCATTTTTTTGCTATTTATATCAATCATATTTTTAGCACTTTTATCTATAAAAGTGAAAGAGAGTAATAGAATTAACACAAAACTCTGTCTTATTCCAGCAATAAGTAATAATCATTCATAGATATATAAACTAATTGGGGGCCTGGGTAGAGAACCAGTCATTTCATTAGGTATTTGATTTCCAATAAAGTTTACATTTTATATTTTCTAATCATTTATCAAAATTGATTATTTTGTGTTATTTTGACTGTGTACTCATAATGGTTATAGTAACTCAACTGAAGTACTTCAGTATCTTGGTTTACTGTCAAGAAGACAATTTTAAAACTTGATTTTCTGGGCCGGGCGCTGTGGCTCACGCCTGTAATCCTAGCTCTTGGGAGGCCGAGGCGGGCGGATTGCTCAAGGTCAGGAGTTCGAAACCAGCCTGAGCAAGAGCGAGACCCCGTCTCTACTATAAATAGAAAGAAATTAATTGGCCAACTGATATATATAGAAAAAATTAGCCGGGCATAGTGGCACATGCCTGTAGTCCCAGCTACTCGGGAGGCTGAGGCAGAAGGATCACTGGAGCCCAGGAGTTTGAGGTTGCTGTGAGCTAGGCTGACGCCACGGCACTCACTCTAGCCTGGACAACAAAGCGAGACTCTGTCTCAAAAAAAAAAAAAAAAAAAAAAACTTGATTTTCTAAACTTTTTTTGTCTGAAAGGACAGAGTAAACAATAAAAGACCTTCATACTTAAAAATATATTATGTAAGGGTTAAATTCTGTGGAAGAATTCAAATGGAAATGTGAGCTCAAGAAGAAAAAAGAAATATGCAAAAAATCCTGCCATTTTTAAAGAACTTGTTCATGAATATGTAAAGATATGGTAGTGGATATCAAATCATAATCATTTTTAGATTCCACTGGACACTCTTAAAAGAGGGTGGAACAGTTTTATTTTAAAATGTTAATAGATTACAAAATGTCAAAAGTTACATCTTTTGTAATTATTTAAACTTAAGATGAAAAACTTTAGATGCTAACTTTAAAATGTATGAGGCAGCTCATAGTTATTCAATATTTACTTGGAAGGTTTTTAAAACTAAAATCTTGAAGACTACTACTCCTAACAGCCACCAGGTGCTGAGAACTGCTGCTTCCCCCAAGCCCCAAAAGGCCACTCTGGCACCTTGATGGGATCACTGACATCCACCTGGATTAGAAATCTTTGACCACATCTTGTGAATACCAGACCAACTGCAGAAAGGAGCAGGCCTGGGTTTTCTCTTTCCCGGTCAGAGTGGGGTGTGTCTTCTCCCTCCCTGTCCCCTACTAACTCACATTACTCACCTGGCACCGATGGCAGGTGGATACCCTGGTAAGCGCAGGGCATAGACCAGGTCCCAGAAAAGCTGGCTTCCTGGGCAGGTAGCAAAACCTCAGACATGGCAGGGAAAAGATAAAGACCCATTTACTAGAACCTGGGCACCAAGCAGGGATTTTGTTTCAGAGAACATGAAAGGAATTTATTACTAGAATGACAGCTAGAAGATCAAAACAAGGTGATGGAAAATAACTATGATAAGTGCCTGAGGCTCCTGGAATTCCACCTTGTGAAAAACAGGAGATTTCCTCAGCACCTGGGGAAGCAGAAAGCCTGAGGACAAGGCTAGAGATCTTTGTCTGACTAAATGGTCTAAAAGAATTCAAGCCGAAGACCTTGTGATTTCAAAGCCTCCTACTGCATTGTGGTATGTTCAGGATATGTATCAAGATACGTTCAGCTCCTAATGCCCAGTACTGTGATTGTGACCTTATTTGGAGACAGGGTCTTTACAGAGACTTAAACACGTATAGAGGGAAGATAGCCATGTGAAGACTGAGACAGAAAGTGGAATGAGGTAGCTGCTAGCTGTGGAAGACCAAGGATTGCATGCAACCACCAGAAGCTAGAAGAGACAAAGAAAGATTCTTCTTCTGAGCTTTCAGAGGGATAATAGCCCTACCAATGCCTTGATTTTAGCCCTCTAGCTAGAAGTCTGAACTGTGAAGGAATGGATTTCTATTGTTTTAAGGTACTCAGTTTGTGATAATTTATTATAGCAGCCCTAGAAAACTAACATACCTACCTATTGAGAGGTATAAGAAACCTCAGGGAATTTGCCACTTACCCACTATTTGATTTTATGCAAGTTATTAACCTTTGCAAAACTCAATTCAATTCAGCTAAGCAAACATTTATTCACTGCATACTTAGTGCCAGTCACTGCACATTATATGATTACATGTTTTTCAGAATTAAGAAAAGACAGACACAACCAGCCACTGACCCCACAGGACTCAGTCTAGAGAAGAAAAGGCTGGAGGCTAAACGAGAAATTATAAGAAATAAAAAGGATGACTTTGTGTCCTTCCAATGCTGTGCTGGGTCATTTTTTAACAAATCTGCTCAAGGATTGTTTGATTATACCTTTGTTTGACTTTGCTATTTGCTATTGGATCAGAGCCCCATTGTGAAGTTACATGTTAACTTGTAGATTTCTACCCAGTAGAAAAAAATAATACCAAAGGTTATAATTTTATTTGTAGGACATTAACATTCTTTTATTTTTTTAAAAATTCCTTTCGTGATGAGCTACACAAGTCCCTGTACCTCAAATGCTCTTGGGTACCAACTTTGCCGTTTTACTATTTTCTTCATTCATTAATGAGTTGAGTACATTTTTGACATGTTCATTCTGTTTTTGTAAGAGAATTATGTTTTTAACTTTTTGAAATTTGTGCTTTGACCTACAGCTTTTGTAAAGCTTACGTGACATAATATAAAAAAGGTTAATACAGTTTCTGGGCTATGGTAGGTGTGGAATGAATGGGAACTCTCCTTTAGCAGCCGAGAAAAGCCTGGGAGATTAGAGAGAAGCAACCTCTTAGTGACTCACTCCATTGCTGAAGGGCCAATGTACACCAAAGCAATTGTTTATGTGCCTCATTCTTTACTCTGTTCTCTTCCTATTCTTTTTGTCCCTTCTTGTTCTCATCTGTTACTAAGGCAGATATCTAAACTCAAGAATTTGGTCGTGGTCTAGCCAGTCACCCCCATAGCTTCTTCTGTATTGACCTCTTGATTATAAAAAGTCTCCTTTTATTTGGCATTCTTGTTCTTAATCTCTTGGACGTAGCTTTGTTTCAAGTCATGGGCAATATTTACGCTAAATCTAGAATTGATGAATTTTAAGACAAGTTTTGGTAATCCTTGTAGCAGTGCAAAAGCAATAAAAATCTAAGCAAGAGATTTCTGCAAGTCAAAAAAATGTCTTTCAATGAAGAAACAATGCTCTTAATTTCTAAGACACACAGGAATTGTAAGTACTTGCAAGTAAATTAAGGTATTATTGACCTCACTGGGACACTAGCATCCCTGAGCTTGTAAAGAACACTTAGTAACAATTTTTTTAATTGTTGCTCTTTTTCAGAAGTTCATATGACCTGAAACAGCAATGAATTAGGGCATTCACAGTCTACTATAAGAAGCACAGTGCATGGTCTCTGCACAGGTTGAAGTGATTAGAGAGAAGATGGAAAAGAAGCAAGCCACATGAGAAACTAGAACCTGTGAACCTTTTTGACTTTGAGGTCAAGAAATAGGTCCAGGTGTATCAAAAGAGCTCAGCAAGTGATTTGAGGTAAGCAGAAAACATAAACACCACACTGGGCAGATATAATTCATTTGTTTATCTAAAATTTGCACAGAGAGAAAATTTTATTTCTTTAATAAAGTGTTAGTAACACGTTTTCTAAATGGTTTTTGAAGTAAAATTACAGTGTCATATCTATTATTACTATTTGTATATTATATCTATTTATATGTTAGTGACAGTAGATATTTACTTTTTCTCTTTCTTTTCCTCAGTGCATTATCCTGTCTTTGATATAATAATTTTGAAAATAGATGTATTCTATTCATAAGACCTTCAATGAAGATGTGTATCTGAATTCCGCACATAATAAAGTTGGACCATGGTAATTGCTGCCACCTGGTGGGATAGTGAAAGAAATTCAGGATTCTATAATATTACCTCCCTAAACTCTCTCATTCAAGCATTCATGCATTCATTCGTCCTTTCATTCCACATTTACTAGGTGCCCAGCCCTGGCTATACTCTGGGGACACAAGGCAAGTAAGACACAGTCTGTGTCCATGAGGTATGCAGTGCAGTCATCCAGACCCAATATATTGTTAAAATATTGTCACAGAAGAGAGTACCCTTCTTGGATTGAGGTAATGGAGGAACCAAAAGGTTTTCCCAAAGGAACATAATCCAGAGATTCATGGATAGCCAGGCTGACTCCACTTATGTGGCTTTCTGTTGTGAAAATGGTTTCCTGGACAGGATTTCCCTGCCCATTTCTGCTGGTCCTTTCCCACTAGTAGGAAAGACAAAGGAAGATGCAGTGCTGACCAGCCTCAGAACCTCAGAGGGTATATGGGGTATCTTCCTTTTGCATCTCTGGATACACTTGCTACCCATCTTCTTCCTGCTCTGTGCCCCAGAAGGCAAACCAGGGTGGACTGCCTCTATCTCCTCTCTTGCACACTGACTTTCTGTTCCATTCAGATACTATTGGAGGTGAGGAGGAGACCTGCAAGCAGAAGAAGAACTAGATCACAATATTTATGCTCAGACTCCCTTGCATCCAGGATATCAGGGACTTACTGCATCCCTCAAAAAAAGGTCTCAGTTCATCCCTCCCTTTGCCCTTTCAGACACAGATGTGGTAACAGGGCTGGCTCTCGGGGGCTACACTAATCCTTGTGGTTTTCTGTTCACACCTTTGTACATAATCCCTTCTAGTCGTCTTAATTTGAGTGTGCCACTGTTTTCTTCCTTACTGACTGATACATTAATAGAATAACTAACTAAATAAATATATGAATTCTATGTAAACAAATGATTGCATTCAATAATTGAATGACTAAAGCATGAATGCATGGGTGCTGAGATGAATGTATGAAAACAGAATGCAGGCATGTAGAATATATTAATATTCCATGCATAAATAATTGCATAATGACTAAGCAAATGAATGATACCCATGTAAAAAAAAAACTGAATGGAAGCATGAGTGAGGAATGAATTCATAAAGACATGAATTAAGACCACTTTTATTCAATTTGGATGCCTGACTTTACCACCTTCCCAGGCTCCCATATACTAGAACACATGCAAAGAAAAGGAATGAATGAGCTTCTCTCTGAAACAGGGCTGTTATATGAAAATATATTCTAGAAAAAGGCACTCAAAGATTAAATTGGGAAAAATGTCTCAAGAAAAGAGTATGTTAAATTTTAAGCAAAAGGACACAGAGTCAAAGTAGATATTTCCTTAGAGGAGGAGAAAACAAAGAGAGAACACGAAGAGTGGAAGAAAATTAGCTTCCTTTCTCTAGAGAGAAATTAACAATGGTCCACAGACTCAGAGACAAGGAGCCATGGAATAGGAACTCAGCCAGCAAATACTGCCATGAGGATCAATGAAGTCATGGATGGGAGAACTGGGAAGCATCTCAATGTCACATCTGGGTGCCAAAGTGGATGATCGATGAAATATTTTTCTCAAGACTCAGATATCATCCATTAAGCTACTGGGTCATATTGCAAAAACCACTTTCTAAAGGATCATGGTCATTAGTACAAGGTCACTGATCTCATTCACTTATTCAAAACATGATACTCTGGTCAAAATTCAGTGCTGCTGTATTCATGCCAAAACATGCAGGGGATGGAATTAGATGCAATTTAAACATCACAAAACACTGAATAGTAATCTGAGCCCTTATTTTATAATTTTCCTTTCCTTCAAGTTCAAATTCCTATTTAATAATAAAAAAGAGATAATAGAACACATCCATATTTACCAGTGTAGTCCAGGAAGACACAATTCTAACTCCAGAATTTAAATTCTGAAAAATATAAAAGTTATCATTCAGGAAAAAGGCTCATGACTTTTGCTCTGGAAATCTCATTTCTGGGAATTTTCTTAAGAAGATAATCATCCACATATATGAAGATGTAGGGCAAAGATGTTCATGTAGCATTGTTTATGTAAATTTTTTTAAAAGAAACAACTTAATTGTACACTATTAGGAGACTGAAAGTAATAGCTAATAACAAGTGACACTTTTTAGGCACTTGTCTATGTATTAACTCTTTCAATAGTCCCAATAATCTTAAGAAGTAATTACATACTGTTATTATACCCATTTTAGAGGTAAGGAAACTGAGGTATGCAGAATTCAATTTACTTTCACAAAGATAGAAAAATACTGAGTTAGTCTGAACTGAGTTAGTCTGGTTCAGTGTATAGGCCCATAAACATATGTCATACTGCCCCTATATAGTCAAAATTCTTGACTATTTATTTTCATTGATAAGGAAGGATGCCTACAGAACATTGGCCCAAAGAAAAAGGTTACATAAACAGCACATTCAGTCTAATCCCATGCATATAAAATTATAAGCACAAACACAGAGAGATATTTGGATGAATGGTCATCAAAATGGTGAAGGTAGTATTCTCTGGTGAGAATATTACTCTTTTGAGGAATTTTCTTCATACGCTGGGTTTTTTACTATTAGTTTATGTCATTTTAACAAAAATGATTAAGCTGATGTCACAAAATCACCCAGCCTTGATTGGGTGCTCATCTATCTCACACCCGGATGCACCCTGATCTTTCAGTCATTGCCATAGATACAGTAGGTCGAGGCATCCTGACTGCCACTCTTGTCTTGCTGCAGTAACGATGTCATTCTGCCACCAATGCTTACGTGCTGTCTTCTAGGCTCTGCCGTTCTGGAATTCCAACATCCCCACTGACCTCAAGGAGCCTCGTTTCATGACAGCTTCTCTCACTGTCTGCCAGAAACAGGGACTATCTAGTCTGCAGAAAACAGCAATTACCAAGCTTTTTAAATAAATGCCAGTGGCCTCTCATCCATGTATTCCTTATTACCTTAGTACAGAGAGTGTCTGACCCTCTAATATTCCGTACGCCAAGAACCAGTTTAATACCATGCCAAAGAAGTTCTAGAAACTTCACTTCATTTACTATGGGCGTTCATCATGTCCAAGGTTCAATGAGTCATTACAGTAAACTCTTAGAACTAATTATTCCAGTGTCCTTGCCAGACATTAAGTCCTGAGTCACAGATGAGTAATCTCATGACAATGAGTTCCCTTTCTCCAGCATATTGTACACTCTTCCCTCTGGAAAATCACTTTTGAGATCACTTGCACATATTTTCCACCTTTCCTTCCTGCATATACCAGCAAGGTTCTGTAATTCCTTTGTTGTGTGAGCTATCTATGCCAAGAACAGGGCTTGTATTTCATTTCTAAAGTGGGGCTTAGAGCTGACTCTGGCTATGATACTGGAGGTAATAACTGGGGGGAGGAGAAGGTCTTCAGGAGAACCAGCATCATCTTGTGAGTTATGTGCTTCATTGCACTCCTTAGGAAAAGAGAGACTTTTCTTCAAGGGTAAGAGCTGTTTCTGACAGGTAATAAGACTCCGGAAATTTGAGGTTTAAGATTCTTGGACTCATTCACCAAAATGTTTCTATGCCAGGACTCAGGGTCCGTGTCTTTCCCTGTCAGGGCCCTGACTTTGATGTAGGACCCTTGTCGAGGCTGTGCACCTAGTTTCCTTTGCAGCTTTGCTACCCTTATAATCAGATATGAGCCTACACAGTCTGTGGGAGATGAGTCCACTTTTGATCTGCCACAGAGGCTCTCTGGATTTCAGAGCATCTTCCGAGTTGGCAATTAACTAACATAAACCTATCATTTTCTTTTTCGAAGGCCTCCCACATGGTTACAAAGGAGCACCTCACTCCACAATCCTAATCCAAACTGAGTTAGAGATGCGGGGGCTTGGTCTCAACACCATGACCTCTAGCTATATCCAATCCCAATTAACCACAGATTAAAACGTTAGTAATATGATTGTATGTGTCAAAGGTTAATGCAACCTGCTTACCACCAATGATGGGGGTTTTATTGCTTTCAGATATATGGTAATTCTACTTGTATGTCCTTTCTTTCCCCCAGCTTGGATTTGTTAGCTAAAGCAGGCTCTTGACAGCCATCTGAAGTATTCCCAAGCCAAATCTCCCAGCTTGTGGAAGCCAGAGTGGATGGGTTTCAGACAAACAATCCTGGACAATTTATACAGGCTCTCGCTAAAACTCTCAGTCCCAGTCTTAGCCCCACTGGTTACAGAAGGATGGAGACATCTACCTCCTGAGGATATGCACAAGTAGTTTATATATGCTGAAACGTGAATGGCCAGGAAGCTTTAGAAATGATGCTCGCCTTCACTGGTAGTGAGGAAAATAAAAAATAAAATATCAATTAGATATAGTTGTTTCACCCTTAAAACTGAAAAAAATAAAAAAATATTGCTAATATTCAAGATTGGTGAGAATGTAGGCAAGGGACTATGAAAAACAGTTGATGGACATGTCAATCATATGCATCAATCATCAATCATAATACATTATTTTTTGGAGATACATTTTTAGAGATCAATTTGGTAGCGTCTGTCAAAATTTTATGTCCATGACTCGAGGGGGGAGGGGAGGCAAGGGCAATATACGTAACCTTAACATTTGAACCCCCATAATATGCTGAAATAAAAAAAGGTCAGCCCCCCCAAATTTATGTCCATATGCTTTGATCCAGTGATATCACTTCTAGAGATCTATTCCACAGAAATATAAGCAAATATGTGAAATCCACACACACATAAGAATGCTTATTGCAGCATTGCTCTAAGAACAAAAACTCTGGAGCATCTGACAATTCACCAGTAAGAGAATGATTAAATATTTTATGGGATATCTACACTATGCAACCAGCAGACAGAGTTAAATGTACTAAAGTGGAAAGGTAATTATTGAAACATCAAATAGTAAACAATATGTAGATTATAATCCTACTTACATAAAATCACTATACATATTTACAAATGAATAAAAATATTTGAAGCACACATACTCAGTCATTAACAGTACTTATCTCTAGAGAGGGAAGGACAGGAGCGGGTGATATTGAAGGATACTCTTACTTTTGCTATACATAATTCTGTGTGGCATGACTTTTTATTATGAGTATGTATTAGTATGTTATTTCAAAAAGAAATGTAACTTGTGTTCATTCTACTTGCAAAATTTTATGATTACACTAAGGAATCTACCTGTGTGTATCTGAATCTGTTACAGGACATAAGGAATTTACTATATTGGCCTATAATAGCATTCTGCTGTTGAATTAATTTTCAACTTGCTCCATCATTAATAATCCAATACTTATTAATGCTAAATGAGAATTGCATGCTTTTGTTTTCTGATGTGAACAAAACAAAAGATTGCATGTGGTATATTTATTTGTCCTAACAAATATTTACTGAATGCCTTCTGTGTGCCAGGCACTATATTAGGGCTTGGGTGTACATGGTCCCTGCCCTAAACTAGTGAGAGTATAAATTGTAATTAATAAACAAGCCAGCTATGGCCACATTCATCAGGACTGTGGTTTAATACTTTGCAGGCACAAGTCTGAAACTTTGCCCTCTTCCAGGCCAAGACTAAGGAAGGACAGTATGTATTTCTTCCTATCGAAGTCTCTGCTGGAGACTGGGGCAGAACACATTCAAAGAGGGTACAAATCGGGACAAGGGAGCACTGGTAAGAGCCAGGGCTTTGCAGCAGACACTACTGTGGCTCCTCATGCTCTGTAGGATCCAGCCACCCCAAATTTTTGCTACGAAGCTTATGAGCTGCTTATACTGCTGAAGCCCCAGTTTCTAATTGTAGCTGCCTTGCAGGGTTTTTTTTTTTCTTCCTTTTTTAGAATTGGAGAGTATAGATGTAGAAATAGCTATATTGCAATATATAATAAAGCATTAGTAAGTAAAAGTTACTACAGTTATTTTCATTTGGAAAATAAACAGCAGCTTTGATTAGTGGAAAGGCAATGCTGTACACAGCAATTAACACAACAGCAAAAAAATAAAAATCTTTAGGGTCAGAGGTACTTCGGGTACCCACAACTTTTATTAGGGGTTAGAGGAATAGTGGCCTGGGTTCTAAGAGTCACAAGGACAGCCTAGAAGCTGGAGAATGCTCCTGCCCTCACCAAGTGTGAAATTCAGTTTGCTGCTGCTGGTGCCAGATCATCAATCTGTACCACGCCACGTCCACCTTCCCCCAACACCCTCTCCACATGAGGCTCCGGACCTTGGACCTTCGCATAGCGATTGCCTTCTATCCCCTGGGACTGCTCCAGAGAGGGCAGCGGGGATGGTTGGGGCATGGAGGTGGGTGGAGAGAATGTTGCTGTGCAGCCTTGAAGGGCTGTCACTTGGCAGCCTGCTAAGGTTTCTCTCATTCTTCAGGGAGATCCACGCATCTACCACACCAGCTGCCCATCGGGTTATTCCTCTTCTTCCAGGTCCTCACTTCCTACAGCATCCAGCCCAGAACCACACACCACCCAAAGCACTGCTCCCTCCCTGTGCTTTTGTTGAAATACTCCTCATTTTATCTCTCTATACAGTCCCTACATACAATTAAGGCATCAAAGGGACAGGGCTTGGGGGAGAGGGTGTTTTTGAAGAGGAAATATCTAGAAGAGGGTAGAGCAGAACAGAAATGGTGTGTTGGCATCTAGGGGGAGGTGTTGAAGGCTTTCCTTCCCCATTTTTATCCTTCCTCCTTCCCCCAAGGATTGAACCTCATACTGGCTAAGAACTGCTTAAAAGTAAGGCTATAGGCTGGGCACAGTGGCTCACACCTGTAATCCCAGGGCTTTAGGAGGCCAAGGTGGGAGAATCACTTGAGGTCAGGAGTTTGAGACCAGCCTGGGCAACATAGTGAGACACTGTCTCTACAAAACAAACAAACAAACAAACAAATGACCAGGCATGGTGGTGTGCCCTTACAGTTCTAGCTCTCAGGGAGGCTAAGGCAAGAGGATCGCCTGAGGTCAGGAGTTTGAGATCAGCCTGGGCAATATAAGAAGACCCCATCTCTTAAAAAAAATGAAAAACAAAATTCTCCTGGTTGCCGTCAGCTATGGGGAGGATCCCTTGAGCTCAGGAGTTCAAGGCTGCAGTGAACTATGATCATGGCACTGCACTCCCTCCTGGGTGACAGAGTGAGAGACCCTGTCTAAAATAAATATAAAATAAAATAGAACCCATGAATTGGTCCAGGTGCTAGAGGCATTGTCCATCTCCCTGCAAGGATTTGGCTCAAGGGGTATTTTTTGTTACTTTATTAAAGAAAATAGTCATTGTCGTTCTGGTGCTCTTGCTCTTTCCCAACCTTCCTTCCAGTTACTTTGCCAAGTGTCCCTATGACCAACAATGCCTCAAATTTTATCTTGTAGGTCATTATACATTATTGCTCCTTTAGCAAAAAAAAAAAAAAATTACCGAATATAAATGTAAGAAGTAACTTGCTTTGGAATAGCTTTTTAAAAAGCCTCCTGAAGTGATCAAAAATATATTCTGCCACTTACTGATCAAGTAGCAGTGAACTGACGTATCTTCAAAATGTATTGTTAGCAGGGCAGCAATGGCTCATGCCTGTAATCATATTTACTCAGAAGGCTGAGGCAAGAGGTTTGCTTGAGGCCAGGAGTTCGAAACCAGCGGCCTGGGTGATAGATATAACTAGGCACTATGTCTAAAAAAAAGAAAAAAAAAAGCATTGCTAAAAATATATATATATATATTTTTAACAGTAATGGTAAAATCATGATTCTTGTACAAATGTAAAATCAACCAACATGTGTCAAAGGTTTTATTTAACTTATTAATTAATGAAAGAATGAGTAAGATATTATAACTGCTTCAAAAGAGAATTCAAAGAGATGGATAATTAACAGATAGGTAGATAGAGAGGTTAGAGAGCTAGATAAGGAATGCTGGAATCAATTTACAAATAGATGCAAAACTGGCTTTTTCCACAAGGGCAGGGAAAGAAACCAATTGTCCCTTCACTGGACCGAATTCATTTGCACATTTATGGACAACAGTTATTTGCAGGCTCTACCATTTACAGAGTTGTAAATAGCTCAAATAAAGTCAAAGGAGGAGATAATCCAGAGGATGCACAAAACTGTTGAATATATCAATATTAAGATTGCCAAAAAAAGAAAGGATTCCCAGTTAAATTTAAATTTCAAATAAATAATAATTTTTTAAGTACAAGTATGTGTCATATATTATAAAGAAAAAGGAACAATGGCTGTTAGGGAGGCAATTACGCCTTGTACCTCACTAGGCTAGGTCTTACTTCGCTTTTTCTAATTACACAAAAAGTAGTAGTTTGGGGAGATAGAATAAGCTGAAAATGTTTTTTAAAAATTTGTTTTAACTTTACTTACTTATCCAAGACAATGCTAAGCAATAGTTAGTACCTTCATTTCTGCATGTACACGCCAGACTCAACTATCCAACAAGGGAGGTGATCTGACCACATTTAAACTTTTCCTAAGCAGCAATGATGAGCCTGTGGTAACATCCCATCATACTTTGCTGATATTTGAGGCAGATGCAATTAGGATACCCAATCACAACTTTCTAGCTCATTCAGGACACTGAAGGACACATCCCTCATTTTTTTCTAGTAAAATCTATTAATAGCTAGCAAGCATAGCTTCTGGACATAGAAGGACATCTCACAAGAATTTGACAACTATGACATGTTTTCTTCTTTGTTGCATTATGCATAATTTATCTTTTTGGACAGGGTCACATAGACCTAGGTTTGCTCAACAGTTTGTGAATTCCACCTACTCTGCAAAACAAAAGAAAAAGCCGTGGTGAGGTAAGGAAGAATGTAGTGCCTCCCTTATCACCAAGGCAGGCCACAGTAGTGTGAATAAGAAAGAGGATACAATTCTAGAGAAGTTTCAGAGGTAGAGTCAGTTTGGTTTGTGATTTGATAGAAGAAATAAACGGAGGTAGGAGTTAAAGACGACACCCAGGCTTCAGGGTTTTAAAACTAAATGACAGAGGTGGGAAACAGGGAGGAGAAGCAGGTTTGGCTGTTACATAAGAGAGACTGTGTAAAGGTGGAATCCGAATTTCATCACTTTTCTCTCCTGAATATATTCCCCTTCCCTTCAGTGGCTCTTCCATTTTCTGAATAATTTTACCTAGCAAACTACATTAAATTTCAGTTCATTCTCTCTTTTAAAAAACCATATATCTACATCATCTCATCAGAGCCTGAGATTATCAGTGTTCTCATAATGAGTTCCCATAAATTCCAACCCAAAGCAAATAAGCATGAAATTTTAATCAATCACCTTACTCAGCCTGTTGAGGGGAAATGAACAATTTCCTTTTAGGTCTTTTGACATGCAGACAATAGCTTGGAGGTCCCCCTGCCCCCTCCATGTGCTTGACTCATGGTTGGTGTCCTATAAATAATTGCTGAAAGATAAACAAATCAATCTTTTTTTATATCTCATTTAGTTCTAATGTATAATTCTGAGATCTACTAGAAACTCCTGTTGTTGATAATCACCCACTAGTGCCTGGCACCTATTGATTTTGATTAAGTATGTGAGGTTTACTTTTGTTCATTACTTAGCTAATATTGCACAATTAGTCACAGTCTTATCCATTGCAACAGAGGACCATGTCACTCAGTTTAAAAATCTCTGTTGGCTTCCCACATGGAATAAAATCAAACTCCTCAACTTTATGGCCTTTGATGGTTTGAATCCTGTCAACCCTTCCAGCTAATCTCATTTATAGTCTGTCTCCAGAACACGACCTGAATTTACACCTCTGTCTAAAGTATAAGTTTCTCTCCTTTATATCTACTTATATTTTCACTCTACTCATACTGAAACACTAAACTCAAATGTCACCTCCACCAGGTCATATTTGGAATCCTCTAGCATCCAACATAGAGCCTCCCCAGAGACAAGAGCGAAACATGTCTGCTGAATAAGTGAGCTTTTAGAAGTTTCATTCTGAGAAATTCAGATTGGGTTGTCAACCCTTAAATTATTTATATAGCTTATGATCTAAGCAATTTTTTAAAAAAGGACTACTAGCATCCTTGAAAAGAAAAATCTTCAATAGTATCCTTTGGAAAACAAGCACAGAATATATTTTTTACACCATTTTTCTTTAATCCAAAGTATTTTTCACATAAATTAACCCTATATAGTTTATAAATATATCTCATGAAGCACTTGTTTTAAATAATTAGACATTTTGTTATGACAATTAGCCACTTAATTTAAATCATAAGGCCCCAACTCAGGGGTGGAAAACATGCTGAACTCATTAACTGTTCTATTAGCTGAGAATACGCGGTGAGTAGTGTAGGTCAGGGCTTTTCTCGGTGAATTTATGCACTTTCATTTTAATTGGTGGTGGGGAGATGGACAACAAACAAATGAATAAGTAAGTCTTGTATCAAAGCGATCATGCTATATTAGAGATTTAACATTTTAAATAAGATGACTGAATGTGAAACTGCCTATATTAAAGTAACATAAGACAATAAGGGAAAAACTGTTGTGAACGTCTCATTTCTGCAGAAGCGTAGACATAGCTAAAAGTTAACCAGCCGTTGTTTCATAGCTTGCCTTCCTGCAATCACTTGCTGCTTAAGAATCATATTATCCTTGACTGGTGTAAGATTTGCAACTTTCCTAATCACTTCCATAGATAACATCACTATTGTAAAACCTAAGACTGGTCTTTAAGATATCTGCCAGGGGTAGATATCTCAAACTTTTTAAATAGGGGGCCAGTTCACTGTCCCTCAGACTGTTGGAGAGTGCACACTGTGGGCCCGGGACAAGTCGGCTGCTAAGCAGGACAGGCAGCGACAGCAAAAACTCCTGGCAGGCAGGATAGATGTCCCAGGTGGGTGGCATGTGGCCTGCGGGCCCTAGTTTGAGGACACCTGTATCTAGATTCTGCAGTTGTGGGCAGGTGGAGCCCAACTGACACCAACTAGACCAGTGGCCAGGCATGGAAACTGACTCAACAGGTCCTGCGACCCTCTACCCAGGAAGAGTTTGAGCCAAGAAGACAGAAATTACTTCCCAACCCTATGAGTTCAACCCAGCCAATCAGCACATGTAATTCCCTAACCCTTTGTCTGCCAAACTCCTTTTAAAAACTTTAGCCCCAAAATTCTTAGGGACATGGTTCTGAGAAATTTCCTCCCATCTCCTTGCTTGGCACTGTGTGATATTAAACTCTTTCTCTGCTGCAACCCTTGCTTTCTCAGTGTGTCGGTACCAAATGGCCAATTTAGAATGGAGGATCTGGGAAGGCCTGAGAAGGCAATATTCAAGCTGAGATCTGAAGATGACAATGCAAAATTCAGGGGAAAGAGTATTGCAAGCAGGAGGTCCAGAAGCACAGTGGGGAGCCAGTGAGGTACATGAGGTTGGTATGATTAGCAAGGGAGGGTCTCCAGGGACTATAGGGATCCAACCAACTCTAGCAATCAACCTGTTCAGAAACCTCTTGTTTATGAGGTCTGTGGCTAAACCTAGCTGGCTAAAACTAGCCCCTGACTGACCCTGGCAGCTTACAGATGAACTCAAGTGAACCTTCAACATACTAAAGTCCTCACCCGCTGAAGAGCTACAGCTTCATTACCATAACATGACACCTGTGTGCTAGCATGGCAAACCAATCACCCAGGTGCAATAGGAACACCTCCCCTGTGTGTGATAACACAGGTTTTTTTTCTTTCTCTACTGCCCCATAAAAACCCCATGCCACTTTCCCTTGGGGAGACACTGCTTTGGAGAATATCCCTGGTGCTTTCTTTACTTGCTGCAAGTAATTAAAACTCCTACTGACCAAGACCCATCTCCATTCCTGTGGAGAGTCATTTGTTACTCACCAGTCCTATGAACCCCAATCTTTCAGGTAACAAAGGCACAGATAGATCGTGTAGTTCCTTGTAAACAACAATAAGGATTTAAATCTCGAAGCAAAGAAGGCATTTTATGAAGGGGAGCCACATGACCTAGTTTATTCTTGTTCTTTTCTTTCTTTCTTTTGTAAGATCATTTTGGAAATTGTAGAGAATGATTTGAGGGGTAGGAGGTGAGGCCAATTGGAAGGTAGTAATCTGATCCGCAGATGACCGTGGTTCAGACTAAGATGGTGTTTGTGAAATTGGAGAAAAGATTAATCCAATTTGATTGGTAGTTGTGTCATAAGATCTTGTCGATCCATTGCAAGGGACAGAGGTAGGAGGAGAAGTGCACACTTATTTCACAATGGCTGTGACATTTTACTGTGTGGAAGTTAACAGTATCAAAATGGAGTTGCTTACGTCATACCCTAACAAATTGGGTCTGGGAGGCCATGAGGAAGGAGCCCTCAGGCGAGTATTCCTATAATAGGACTTATCACAAGAAATTCATCAAAACAGCAGTATTCCAGATAATATACTTGCACAAGAACACTTGCCTAACAATGTCTGTCTCTACCGATAAGCTAATGCCAATTCCTGCAATGAACCACTGTAACCAATGATCTTTGTTTCAAAGCAGCTTACACGTAATTCTTTAAAAAAAAACAAAATGCTTTCCCTTACCCCAGCCTCTCTGAATGCACTTTTGGTCTGCCATAGCACACATATCCTGCATTGTAATTCCTTGCTCTTCCTAACAAGCTCTTTATTTTGGAGCGTCGGTCTCTTTGATATTTATTTTAGGTTGACAACTCTTTCCTTCATTAATTTAAATTTTTTGACATGTATTCATTTTATATTTCTATATTTGTGATTTAAAAATTATCTCTAACAGATGGAATGGGTTGAAGAGTGAATGGGAAATGAGTAGAGGCAACATGTGTATATGACTTTATTTTTTTTTCTTTTTATATATATTTAATTTACTTTACTTTTTTTTTCAAGTGATCAGGACTCCACAGTGAAGATGTATATGACTCTTTACAGAAGTTTAGATTACAGGCCAAATTGTTTTTCCATTACCCCTCCAGAGAAGCAGCATCTACACTGCTCTGGAGAACTACCCAATCCCTACTGCATGTAATCTCAATGCAGCTATCAGACAAGGTGCCCCCTAGGGTTATTGCAACTGCAAGGGGCTTTTAGCTTAGGTCCAGGTGTTCACTGCACAAAGATCCAATTATTGAGACAATGAGGATTGCCAAGAAGGAAAGGAAATTTTTTTTCTTTATTTCAGAGTATTACGGAGTACAAATGTTTAGGTTACAATATTGCATTTGCCCCACCCAAGTCAGAGCTTCAAGTGTGTCCATGCCCCAGACAGTGCGCACCGCACCCATTAGGTGTGAATATACCCATCCCCTCCTCCTCCCTCCCACCTGCCCGACACCCTATGAATGTTACCACTGTATGTGTACTTTAGTGTTGGTCAGTTAATTCAGTTAATACCAATTTGATGGTGAGTACATATGGTGCTTGTTTTTTCATTCTTGTCATAGTAGAATGGGCTTAGTAGAATGGGCTCCAGCTCCATTTATTCACTTAGTAGAATGGGCTCCAGCTCTATCCAGAATAATACAAGAGGTGCTAGATCACCATTGTTTTTTGTGGCTGAGTAGAACTCTGTGGTATACATATACCACATTTTATTAATCCACTCCTGTATTGATGGGCACTTGGGTTGTTTCCACATCTAGAAAGGAATTTTTTAATGCAAAAGATACCTGTTGGAAGAACAGGGAATCAGCCTCAAATTTATCTCCCCAACTAACAGAGATTACAGGCTGTTTAAGGAGGGGCTGTGTGCATTGGGGCAGGTACTGGTGTAACTAACAAGGGGCTACATTGGGGTGGATTGGTGAGGGATGGTGAGCAGTGTTAGGAAGTCTGCCCAGGGGCCTTCAGAATCTCAGTGACTTTGTCTTGCAGAAATCCTGCCATTTCTGGGAAACAACTCAGAAAAGTCAAATAGTTAAAAGTTTCAGGGTTCTGGGCATCAAGCTCCACTGGCCTGAGAATCTAAATATGAGAGGGAGAGGATTATAAAAAGCATATAGGGGTCATTGAAGTTTATTCACAAAGCTGATTAAGTAGATTCAGATATGTCCCTTTAAGGTGGCCAAAGCCATTAGTCGCTAAGGCTGATGTCACATTGACTCCATGCAAGCCCCACTTCTCTTAGTGCCACCTGTCTCTCTAGCAAACTAACTTATGGGATCCCTGAGAGGGAAGATGCCCACAGGGTGGCCCCAGCATCAGCTGGGAGGGCATGATATCAGTGTGCCATGCAGGCCATGAATGGAGTCTAGTCATTGTTCTCCTGGCTTTGGCTTATTGGTGCCCTAGGCATGTGGAGAAGGAGGGGCATGAAGTTACCTTGCTGCATGGGCCAGGGGCAGGGTAAGGTGCCCCTCTACCCCTTCTCTGGATCATGGGCCCTGGCAGGTGTGAGAGGAGGTCAGAGCAGTGTGCGAATGGATCCTCAGGCCCTTCCATGTATTCATCTTTTAAATTAGAAGGATGGAAAGCTTGAAAAGGTGTAGTGGCTTGCACAAGATTACACAGCAGAGCCAGATACTAGATAGTCTAATCATTCTTTTTATAAAAGTAACATAATCTTATCTTACTCATGAAATTTTTTTGAAGATTAAATGAGATAATGCCATGTAAAATGCCTTAGATATCCCTAAAATTCTTCCATATCCTCCTTACCCATGGGGAGTTTGTCCATCTACCTCAGAAGAGGGACCAATTCTGATTTCTAGTTGGGTCTCCAGTGGCCTGCCTCAAGGGAGATGCAAAGTGTGCTGAGCAAAAGGCCCGAAGCCAAGGTGGTAGATTTTAACAGGCAAAAGGTGAAGCCAAGTGTAGGTGTATCAGCTGCATCCTGCCAAACATGCATATAGGACATGCCTAAACCTGTACCTCATTGGCATCACCCTTCCTGTACTCATCTGGACTGGATATCTGGTATTATACTGCTCTTTCACTCTCTGCACATCTGACTAGTCACTCACTCTTTCTTCTATTCCTTCCCTATTCTCTCTTTCCCCTAGATAAGGCCTCATCAAATGACCTACAACTTGCTCCTTCAAATTGCTTCATTTGTTCAATTAAAAATATTTATTGATACTTAATAATCATTTAGTTTACCAATATTTCCAATTCTACCCCTTCCCAGCACATGGCACATGGTGAGATTATACTTCCTGGCCCCTGGTCAGTGAGGTGGGATGGATGTGATGCACCCCTCTTACTATCAGACACAGCATTTAGTTGCCACTTCAAGGAGCCCCAGAGCTCTCTTTTCTCTCTCTCTAGCAACACGCAGCCTTTGAAATGGTGGTAACTTCATCAGCCTGCATCCCTGCATGGCGAGGGTGAGAAGAGCCACCGTATCGCTCTTCTGACAGATACAGATGCCTGCACTGGTAAGCAAAAGCTAATTCGGCTCCTGCCGTAGTGGAGCTTATATAGAGGAATCTCTGTAAAATATGAACTGACTGTGTCCCTGTGTTTGCTTTAAAACTTTGTATATCTTCCCATTGTTTGGAGGATAAAGTCCACACTCTTGGCCCTTTGCCACCTAGCCCCAAACTACACTTCGCGCTCTATTCTTCACCCTCATTTATTTTTTGATCCAGCAAACTGTCCTACAGGCTATTTATTGCCTTAATCCATATGCTTTCACGCCCCTTCCTGAACCTTCACTTGTGCCATACATTTAACCGAGGATGACTTCTGTCCATGTTTGCAGGTACTGGTTTACTAGTCTGTGCTTGTTAAACACCTTATGCTATCCCTCTTTTACAACATTCATAACAATCTTAATTACCTTTTTCAGTGATTTTCTTCTTCCAGGGCTGTAAACTCCTTGAGAAGTTCATCTTCTTCACCATTAGGTCAGGCACATACAGACATGGTCAGAGATATTGCAGATATAGTTCCTGACCACCGTAATAAAGCCAGTCACACAAATGTTTTGGTTTCTCAGTGCATATGAAAATTATGTTTATATTATAATATAGTCTATTAAATGTGCAAGAGCATGTTAATAAAACAATATACGTACCTTAATTAAAAGATATTTTATTGCTAAAAATGCTAATGCTTATGTGACCCTTCAGTGAGTTATAATTTTTGGCTGATGGAGAGTTCTTGCCTCGATGTTGAGGGCTGCTGACTGATTAGGGCAGTCATAGTTGAAGGTGGGGTGGCTGTGGCAATTTCTTAAAATAAGACAACAATGAAGTCTGCCGCATCCATTGACTCTTCCTTTCATGAAAGATTTCTCTGTAGCATGAAACGATGTCTGATAACATTTTACCCACTGTAGAGCTCTTTCAAAAAGGAGCCAATGCTCTTTAACCCTGCCACTGCTCTAGTTTATGCAACATTCCAAATCTTTTGTTGTTGTTTCAACAGTGTTCACAGCATGTTCACCAGGAGTAGATTTCATCTCGAGAAACCACTTCCTTTGCTCACCCATAAGAAGCAACTCCTCATCTGATAAAGTTTGATCATGAGATTATAGCAATCAAATGATCACATCTTCAGGCTCCACTTCTAATTCTGGTTCTTTTGTTGTTTCCACCACATCTGCAGTTACTTCCTCCACTGAAGTCTTGAACCCTGTAACTCATTCATGAGGGTTGGAATCAACTTCCTCCAAACTCCTGTTAATGTTAACATTTTGATGTCCTCCCATGAATCATGAATGTTCTTAATGGCACCTAGAGTGGATCTTTGCTCAGATCCATTATAGGAATCACTATCTATGGCAGCTGTAGCCTTACAAAATGTATTTCTTAAATAATAAGACTTGAAAGTACAAACTACTACTTCATCCATGGACCGCAGAATGGGCATTGTGTTGGCAGGCATGAAACCAACATTCATTTCCTTGTACATCTTTATCAGAGCTCTTGGGTGACCAGGTGCGTAGTCAATCAGCAATAATGTTTTGAAAAGAATCTTTTTTTCTGAGCAGTAGGTCTCAACAATTGGCTTCAAATATTTAATAAACAATGCTGAAAACAGATGTGCTATCATCTGAGCTTTGTTGTTCCATTTATGGAGCACAGGCAGAGTAGATTTAGCATAATTCTTAAGGGCCCTAGTTTTTTAGGAATGGTAAGTGAGCATTGGCTGCAACTTAAAGTCACCAGCTGCATTAGTCCCTAACAAGAGAGTCAGGCTGTCCTTTGAAGCTTTGAAGCCAGGCGTTGACTTCTTCTCTCAGCTATAATAGTCCTAGATGGCATCTTCCAACAGAAAGTTGTTTCATCTACATGGAAAATCTGTTGTTTAGTGTAGCCATTTTCATCAATGATCTTAAATAGATATTCTGGATAATTTGCTGCAACTTCTCCATCAACACTTGCTACTTCACTTTGCACTTTTATGCTATGGAGATTGTTCTTTTCCTTAAACCTCATGAACCAACATCTGTTAGCTTCCAAATTCCTCTGCAGCTTCCTCATCTCCCTCAGGCTTCATAGCACTGAAGAGAGTTAGTGCCTTGCTCTGGATCAGGCTTTGCTTGAGGGAATGTTGTGGCTGCTTTGATCTTCTATCTTGACCACTAAAACTTTCTCCATAACAGCAACAAGGATGTTTCCCTGTCTTGTCATTTGTTCACTGCAGTAGCCCTTTAATTTCCTTCAAAAACTTTTCCTTTGCATTCAGCGCTTGGTTCTTTGGTACCAGAGGCCTAATTTTTATCCTATCTCAGCTTTTAACATGCCTTCCTCACTAAGCTTAATCATTTCGAGCTCCTTGATTCAAAATGAGAAATGTACGACTCTTCCTTTCACCTTGAACACTTAGAAGGCAGTGTAGGGTTATTAATTGGCCTAATTGCAATACTGCTGTGTCTCAGCAAATAAGGAGGCCTGAGGAGAGGGAGAGAAGAAGGAATGGCTGGTTGGTGGAGCACTCAGTACACACACAACATTTATCAATTAAGTTTGCCATCTTATATGGACATGGTTCATGGTGCCCCACCAAAATTACAATAGTAACATCAAAGATCGCTGGTCAAAGATCATCAGAAAGATATAATAATAATAAAAAAGTTTGAAATATTGTGAGAATTTCCAAATTGTTACACAAAGACACAAAGTGAGCATATGTTGTTAGAAAATGGCACCAACAGACTTGCTGAATGTGTGGTTGCCACAAACCTGCAATTTGTAAGCAACGCAATTATCTTTGACGTTCAATAAAGTGAGATGCAATAAAATGAGGTATGCCTGTAAAAGAACTTAAACATTTATTAAATGAATGATGGCTCATTGTATCCTTCAAGGCTCATTAAGAATGCTCTCAGTTCCATGTATCAGTTTCTTATTTCTACTGTAACAAATTACCACAAAATTGATGGCTAAAACAACACAAAAGTATTACCTTGTACTTCTGTAGGAGTTAACAGGGCTGCATTCCTTTTTGGCAGCTGTAAGGGAGAATCTGTTTCTTTGCTTTTTCCAGCCTCTAGGGGCTGCCCACATTCTTTGGCTCATGGCCCCCACAATTCATCTTCAAATCCAGCAATGTTGCATCTCTCCAAGCATTCTGTCAGAGTCACATCCCCTTCTAACTCTGAACTCAGTCAGGAAAGGTTCTCTGATTTAAGGATCCATGTAATTAGATTGGGCTCACTTAGATAATACAGGATACTCTCCCCATCTCAAATCCTTAATTTAGTAACTTGTTCCTTTCACCATGTAACATATTCACAGTTCTAAGGATTAGCACAGGGATGTCTTTCAGGAGGCCATTATCTGCCTACCACATTCCAGAGTCTTTTCTTGCTTCTTTCTCTAACTTGGCATTTATGCCTCAACATCAGCCATATGAAAACTTCCAGGGGTTCTCCCAGAAGATGAATAATTGTAAAATTTATTGTCAAAATTGAGACACTTTGGAGAGTAAAAGAAAGCACTATTAACATTTATGCCAGGACAACAGGTTTATGAGAGCTGTCTGGAAAGTACCCAGCCACAGATATGATGGATACGTGGATACAATGGCCAGACAGCACTCGTACACTGGACAGATCAGACATGGCAGGATGAAATGGGTGTGTGACATGTGGAGTTGGAGTTAAGTTGGGGCAACATTAATATGGACTTCAACCTTCTAACCTGGTCTCTTAGAGAGAGACAAGAGGATGTTGGGAGGCTTTACTTTCCTCAGAAAATCCATGCTTTAGGCTGGAGATGGGAAACTTTACCTGGTTCAACAGGCTGAACAGGATATTTTTCTCCTCTGCTTTAACAATACATAAATAATATAATGTTTATATAAGAAATATTAGACTTTTATCTATACTATATCTTGCAAATATTAACTGCTGGTTTGACATTTGTCTTTTGACTTTGTGATAAAGCCTCCTTTAGCAAGTAGTTTCAACATACCTTGTACCCATATAACCAAAGATGAAAGGAATTGAAGGTGAGGAAAATAGGGAACTGCCTCATATTGGACTTGTAAAGGTGATTTTCAGCTTTGGGAAGAAATGAAACGCATATTAAAGTAAGGATCCCATAGCTTTTCTTTTATCTGATCAAAGCTTTCCATTTCAAAGTCTGTTAATCTTACATCATAAATAGAGCCAGAAGATATTTCAGGAAATTACCCTGTGATTTTAATATTCAGATAGGTTAAATGTTATACTCAGAATGAGTTATTACTTTGCAGCTGCAAACTAACAGCTTTCCAATTCTGTCGTGCCATCTACATATTTCTCTATAAAAGAACTTTCCTTTCCCTCACCTCTCAAACTTTTTCTTGCCTTTGCTTCTTCTTATAGTTTTGATAATATATCATTATGGACTTATGATTATTTGTTTTCATTTATTCAATTTGTTATAATCTGTTACCATCTGTATTCTTTTTCAATGCTCAAATTGTCTCAAATTTGGTCAGTGGGAGTCCAATTAAGCTGTTCCAGTAACCTTTTGATGTGTCTCCATCAGTCTTTGAGTTCTTTCTCTTCTCTGACACTAGATAGTTTTAAGCTCACTTTATCTGCCCCCAATCTAAACTGCCATTTCTCCAAAGAGCTCTGGTTCCTTTCAGTGGAGAATAATATTTAGAAACAAAGATCTGTTCTTTAGGTATACTCATTGCTACTAGGTGTCATTGCCTTTCATCCTTTTTAGTTTTCCTTTGGCATGTCCCCTTTCTCATTCTTTTGTTTGGCTGAATGGTATTTCACTTGGAATCGATCTTTTTTGGGGAAAAAAAAACAGTCTCCTAAATTCTCCAATCAAAAGACACAGAGTGGCTGATGAATTTAAAAAACAAGACCCAACTATATATTGTGTACAAAACCCCACTTCACCTCTAAAGACACACATAGGCTCAAAATAAAGAGATGGAAAAATATATCCCATGCAAATGGAAACCAAAAAAGAGCAGGAGTAGCTACACTTCTATTAGATCAGATAGATTTTAAGACAAAAACTGTAAAGAGACAAAGAAGGTCATTATATAATGATAAAGGGTTCAGTGCAGCAAGAGGATATAATAATTCTAAATATATGTGCACCCAACACTGGAGCACCCAGATATATAAAGTAAATATTATCAGAGAGAAAGAAAGAGACTCTAATACAATAATTGTTGGAAACTTCAACACCCCACTTTCAGCATTAGACAGATCATCCAGACAGAAAATCAACAAAGAAATACTGAACTTAATCTGCACTGTAGATCAAATAGACCCAGTGATAATTACAGAACATTTCACCCAACAGCTGCAGAATACAGATCTGTCTCCTCAGGTCATGGATCATTCTCAAGGATAGAGCATATGTTAGACTACAAAACAAGTCTTAAAATTTCAAAAAAAATATTGAAATTTTATCAAGTGTTTTCTCTGACCACACTGGAATAAAACTAGAAATCAATAACAAGAGAAACATTGGAAACTATACAAACACATGAAAATTAAACAATATGCTCCTGAATTACCAGTAGGTCAATGAAGAGATTAAGAAAGAAATCAAAAAATTTCTTGAAACAAATAAAAATGAAAACCTATGAGATACAATAAAAGCAGAAATAAGAGGAATATTTATATCAATAAGTGCCTACATCAAAAAAGTAGAAAAGCTTCAAATAAATGACATAATGTTACATCTTAAAGAATTAGAAAAACAAGAGCAAACCAAATCTAAAATTAGTAGAAGAAAATAAATAATAAAGATCAGAGCAGAAATAGGATATTTCATATTTCAACTTCATAAATAAAATTGAAAACAAAAAATAAATGAAATGAAAACTTGGTTTTTTGAAAAGATAAAATAGACACACCTTTAGCCAGATGAACTAAGAAAAAAAGGGAGAAGACCAAAATAAACAAAATTAGAAATGAAAAAGGAGACACTATAACTGATACTGCAGAAATCTAAAAGATCATTAGAGACTACTATGAGCAACTATATACCAATAAGTTGGAAACCCTAGAAGAAATGGATAAATTCCTAAACATATAAAACCTGCCAATATTAAACCAGGAAGAAATCCAAAACCTGAATAAAGCAATAACAAGTAACAATATAGAAGCATTAATGAAAAGTCTCCCATCAAGGAAAAGCCCAGAACATGATGACTTCACTGCTAAATTCTACCAAGCTTTCAAAGAGGTTCTAATACCAATCCTACTTAAACTACTCTAAAAAATCAAGGAGGAGGGAATATTCCCACACTTATTCTACAAGGCCTGTATCACCCTAATATCAAAACCAGACAGAAACACACAAAAAAAAGAAAGCTATAGTCCAATATCTCTGGTAAACATAGATGCAAGACATAAACAGTCTTCAACAAAATACTATCAAACTGAATTCAACAGCACATCAAAAAGATTATTCATCATGATCAAGTGGGATTTATCCTAGAATTGTAAAGATGGTTCAACATACACAAATCAATCAATATGCTACATCATATCAACAGGAAAAAGGGCAAAAACCATATGATCATTTCAATTGCTACTGAAAAATCATTCAATAAAATTTAACATCATTCAGGAAAAAAACTCTCAAAATACTGGGTATAGTATGAACTTAACCTCAATATGATAAAAGCCATATATGATAGACTCACAGCTAATATACTGAATGGATGGGGAAAACCTGAACGCCTTTCATCTAAGATCTGAAACATGACAAGGATGCCCACCTTTTATTCAGCATAGTACTAGAAGTTCTAGCTAGAGCAATCAGACAAGAAAAAGAGATAATGGTCATCCAAATTGGAAAGTCAAATTATCCTTGTTTACTGATAATCTGATCTTATTATCTAGAGAAACCTAAAGACTCCACAAAAAACTATTAGAACTGATAAAAAAAATTCAGTAAAGTTGCAGGATACAAAATCAACATACAAAAATCAGTAGCATTTCTATATGCTAACAACAAACAATCTGAGAAAGAAGCCAAGAAAGTAACCCCATTTACAATACCTACGATAAAATAAAACACCTAGAAATAAACTTAACCAAAGAAGTGAAAAGTCTCCACAATGAAAACTATAAAACATTGATGAAAGAAATTGAAGAGGACACAACAAAATGGAAAGATATTCCATGCTCATAGATTGGAAAAATCAATATTGTTAAAATGTCCACACTACCCAAAGCAATCTACAGATTCAATGCAATCCCTATCAAAATACCAATGATATTCTTCACAGAAATAGAAAATAACCCTAAAATTTATATGGAGCTACAAAAGACCCAGAATAACCAATGCCACCCTGAGTAAAAACAACAAAACTGGAGGAATTACATTATCCTACTTCAAATTATTCTACTGAGTAACAGTAACAAAAACAGTGTGGTACTGGCATAAAAACAGACACATAGACCAATGGGACAGAATAGATAACTCAGAAACAAATCCACACATCTCTAGTGAACTTATCTTTGATGAAGTTGCCAAGAACATATACTGGGGAAAGGACAGTCTCTTCAAAAATGGTGTTGGGAAAACTGTATACCCCTATGCAGAAGAATGAAATTAGGCCCCTATCTCTTGCCACAGACAAAAATCAAATCAAAATGGATTAAATACTTAAATCTAAGACCCGAAACTATGAAACTACTAAAAGAAAACATTGGGGAAACACTTCAGGACATTGATCTAGGCAAGAATTTATTGAGTAATGCCCCCAAAAACAGGCAACCAAAGCAAAATTGGACAAATGGGATCACATCAAGCTACAAAGCTTCTGCACAGTAAGGAAACAATCAACAAAGAAGAGACAACCCACAGAATGGAAGAAAATATTTGCAAACTACTCATCTGACAAGAGATTAATAACTACAATATGTAAGGATATAGCCAAGATTTGGAATCATCCCAAGTGTTCATCAACAGATGAATGGATAAAGAAATTGTAGTGTATATATACACAATGGGATATTTTATAGCCATAAAAAGAATGAAATCCTACTATTTGCAACAACATGGATGGAACTGGAGAACCTTATGTCAAGTGAAATAAGGAAAGCACAGAAAGAAAAATCTCGCATGTTCTCACTTGTATGTAGGAGTTAAATATTAAAACAATTTATCTCGTGGAGACAGAGACCAGAATGATGGTTACCAAACACCAGGAAGGGTAGTGGGGAGGGAGGAATAAAGTAAGCATGGTTAATGGGCACAAAAATATAGTTAGATAGAATGAGCAATATTTGGTAGCAGAAAAAAGTGACTGTAGTCCACAATAAGTTATAGTATACTTTAAAATATCTAAAAGAGTGGAATTGTAATGTCCCTAACAGAAAGAAATGATAAACGCTTGATGTGATGAATACCTCAATTACCCTGATTTGATTAATACACTGATTTCAACATATTCTCATAAAACATGTTCTCACATTTCAACCTTCAAATACTATCCTAGAGAAAAATTCCTAAACCCAGCACCTTACACAGTGCTTGGCATTTATTAGGAATCCTATCAATATTTGCTGAATGAAGAAATAAATATGGGGATATGCATGAAGATATTTTTTGCTGAATTATTTACAAGATGAAAAATGAAAAATTGGCTGCAATGTAAATCAGTGTTTTACAATCAAATCAACTGATTTGATTATAAGCCTGTATCAAAACATTACATGTGCCCTGTAAATATATACAACTGTTATGTACCCATAATAATTAAAAATCAAAAATCAAAAAACCACAGCCTATAGAAAAACATTTTTGTTATTCCCAATATTTTGCTATTACAAGGGATACCACAACAATGACACTTGCGCCTACGTTTCTTCAGGTCTGTGGTTGTGTATCTTTCAGGGAAAATACCTACAGGTGAGATTGCTAAATTAAAAGGTAAGAGCAAATGTGGCTTTGTTAGATTTTGTTAAATTCTCCTCCACATGGTTCATACCATTTTCTATTTCTACCAGGATTCTATGACAGTATTCATTTTCCCACAGCCTCACTAACAGAATTACAGAATATGCTATCAAACTTACATATATTTGCAGACACGACAGGTGAGAAATGGTATCTACATGGGATATTAATTTGCATTTCTCTAATGCAAGAAAAAGCAGCTGAGGATTTTTTCATTTATTTAAGGATCATTTGACTATCATTTATTGGCCATGTGCATATCTTTTGTACATTGTACTACAGGATTCTGGTTCTTTTTTTCTTGTTTTTTTAATGTTCTTTTATATTAGACATTTATCTATGTTATATATTGCAAATATTAGCTCCCAGCTTGTTATTTGATTTTGTTTATGTAGCTTGATGTAATTTCTTTCATTTTTATGTAGTCAAATTTAGCAATATTTTCTTTTATCATGCCTAGATTTTGAGTCATAATTGGGCAAAAACTACTATAAGTGTAGGCATTAATTTTTATGTCATTAGTAATTTGAAATATGCCAAATTCATCTACTTACTTTTATGTCTTCAATGTATAATGCTGTAGTCATCAATCATCTAATGACTAAAAGTTTTCATGTCTTTTTTTTCTTTCTGTTTTTAAAAGAATCCATTTAGAATAACCTGATATTGACCTTTTAGAAAGCAATTTGACAATATGCATTGAGGCATAAAACATGTTCTCACTTTTCAAACTTCAAATATTTATCCTCAAGAAAAAATCCTAAACCCAGCACCTGACACAGTACTTGAAATTTGTTAGGTATGCCATTAGTATTTGCTGAATAAAGGAATAAATATGGGGAGGGGAAGTATATGCATGAAGATATTTGTTGCTGAATTATTTACAACATGAAAAATTGGCTGCAATGCAAAAACCCAATAATAGAGAAGTGATTAAAATGCTGTGGTATATCTACTTCATTGAAAATGATGGTTCTGAGAAATGTGTAATAACATGGTAAAGATATATAATCTATGATGTGATGATAAAAAAGAAAATTATCAAAAATGATACATTGAGGCAAATATTGCATGATCTCACATAAATGTGGCCTCTGAAAAAGTTGAACTCATAAAAGCAGAGAGTAGAATGATGGTGTAGGAGGGATGGAGATGGGGGCATTGAGGAGATATTGATCAAAGAACACAAAATTTCAGTTAGAAAGAATAAATTCAAGAGATCTATTATATAGCATGGTAACTACAGTTTATAACAATGTATTGTTACTCATACTTGAAAATCACCAAGAGGGTACATTTTAAGTGTTCTTACAACAAAATATGGTAAGTATGTGAGGTGATTCATATGTTAATTAGTTTGATTTAGCCATTCCAAAATGTATACATATTCCAAAACATCATGTCCTACATCATAAATATATATAATTTGTATTTACTAGTTTAAAAACAAATAAAAATTTTAAATGCTATGTTGAATATATACACACATTGAAAGAAATAAAATAAAGACTGCAAGAAAATCTAGCAAAATGCCAACAGAGAGTTGTATATCCCTACTTTTCAAACTTTTTGTAACTTTAAAATAGATTTCTGATGAAAACTGAAATTTTGCTAGATATTCATTCTCTGCTCCCTAGCTGTTCTTAGACCTTGAGTATAGCAATAGAGCATTTGATGATGTGAAGTAAGCCATGGCTTAAAAGAGAATTAAACCTTTGCACAGAAGTACAGTATAGAAGTCTCACCAAACAACTGATAGTAGAAGCTTGATTATACACAAAAGACCAAAGTAAATGTCACAATTTTAGGTGGCTGCATGGCTTTGAGTCTCAGATTTCTTCTCTGTATCTGGGGATAATAATGGTACTACTCCACAGATTGCATGAGAGAACTAAATGAGACGACACGACTAAATGAGACAACACGTATAAATGCTAAGAAGAGAACCTGGCCTTCAGTGAATTCTCCATACGTGTTAGCTGTATTGGGTTTTGGCTTTTGTTTTTCTAAAATTACTGTTAATAAAGCTTGGTTACAGTGCCCCCATGTGTCCATACATTGCAGTATTTCTCGTTTTTTAAAAGGATTTCTTATTACTCTAGATTAATGCATTTGAAAGGACAGTTCTAAGGCCATGCATTGTCCATTTGTGTTTTTGATACCTATGAAGGTAAACAGCCCTTTTAAAAATAACGTGTTTTATCCATGAATATAAAAGTAACATATGCTCATTGTATAACATTTGGAAAATACTGAGAACTATACAGAATTCTAGTCATCTACAATACTACTACCTAAATGTTGTATGTATTTTTATTTTCTATGCTAAGTTTATGTATGTGTGTATATATATACATATATATATATGGATTTTATTTTTACTAATTGGGATCAGTGCTTTTTAATATAATATTAAATTTTAGAATCAATGTAAAATGTATGTTTTGCTTTAAAATAAGAGCAGAAATGAACCTATGTAGCTAATGGAGGTTGCCTAGTAGTAAATAAAACATAGAATCTTTCTATAATCTCTCATGTTCCCCATCAATAGGCAACTAAAATAGGTACGTTGAACACTGGCGGAAAAATATTTTGAAGTGAAAGAAGATCCAATCTGATTTGGAAATACAGGGTTATATTATACCTTACATATAAGTTGAAGAGGGATGTATGAGATTCATTTTGTTGTATTAAGGAGGATTTCTTGTTTTTTAATATGATAATGAAATAAATAAAATATTTATTTTAAAGTTATTTCTTTTGCATATATAAAATATGGCCTTTGTGTAAGAAAGAAGGGAAATAAGAATACAGTTATATATACCTGATTATTTTTGAAAAGATAAGGGAAGAATAAACAAGAAACTAATGGACATGGGTTATATTTTTACCATGGGAAATATGGTGGACATTACCATAAAGAAAGTGATCAAATTTAGCGCCATCTGTAATAGGACAAACTGACACTATGTGCTCACTAATGGATGCAGTGACAAGTATAATATCATCTGTGGGATATCTTGCCAAAAATGTTTAGCCTGAATCTAATCAGGCTAATCATAAAGAAACATAAATACAGACTGTGGGCCATTCTATAAATTATCTGGCTTGACTTTTCAAAAATTTCTAGGACATGAAAGACTATAAGCAGAGGCTAGGAAAAGACAGGGAAAATATTCTAAATCAAAAGAGATATAGCCAACCAACTGTGATAGACTCTGGAGCAAACAAATTCTATAAATTATATTTTTAGGAAAATTTGATTATGGACTGTTAGATAATATTTCACTAACACGTCAAACTTTATGTGTAATAATGGTACTGAGTTATATAAGAGAAGGTCTTTTGTAAAGAGATACATGATGTAGTATTTGGACATAAAGTGTCAGAATGATTGTGTGTGTGTGCGTGTATGTGAGTGTGAAGAGTGAGAGAGAGATAGTGAAAAACAGAAAGAAAGAGCTCAAATATGGCAAAATTGTAAGACTGGTGAATTTAAGTGATAAGTACATCTGTGTTAATTTAACTCTTCTTTCAACTTTTTTGAAGGTCTGAAATTTTTCAAAATAAAAAATTGAAAAATTAAATTCCGTCTTACCTGCCTGTTCTGTAATGAGCCAAATGAGGGTACGAGAATGGGTAGAGGGAGACAGATAAGAGGGGGTTTGTGAGGAAAAGAAAACTGGAAAGAGGAAGGTTTAAGTATATGAGGGAGGAGCAAAGAGCATGATTCTAGTTTATTGGGATAATTTAACAGTGGTGCCTGTAACAACTTCCAAATCCCCATGGCTTAGCACAATAAAGGTTTATTGCTTGTTCCAGTCAGTGTTCTAGTTGAGAAAACTTACTCAGAGAGGCAAAGTAACCTGTTTAAAAGCCAAAACAGGTGACAAATCAGAATCCCCACCCAGTTCTGGTTCCAAAGCCTGTGTTCACTGCACTGTGTCACACTGCTTCTGAGAGAGGGGACTTGCCAGTGGTATCCTGAAATTAGAAGGAGACTGTCCTAGGCCCCAATCTACCATTCTACACATGCTGCTTCATTATTGGACCCATCCACCACCTAACGGCAGCCTCGGGCCCTAATGAGACCATTCCTTCATTTATTCTACAAATATCATTTAAATACCTCTAACGTACTAAGCACAATCCTAGGATACAATAGTGAACAAGGCAGACAAAGTCCCTCCTCCTTGAAGCTTACCTTCTAGAGTGGAAAAGAGACAATAAGAAAGTAAAGGAGTAATTAAGAGATAGGGAATGGCAGGGATGGGAGATCATGTAGGTAAGGATTCAGGGAACACCTCTTTTGCAGTTCTGGTTGGAATCCTGAAAGATTTGAAGACCTGAGAAAAATGTATTCTAAGCTGGGAAACAGCTAGTTTAAGGGCCATGGGCCTGTAATGAGCTAGGGATAACAGAGGCAGGTGTGTCTGGAGGGGGAAACGGGTAGAAACAGGGGGTGGACACCAGGTTGAGCAAGGAGCGAACCTATGGGTTTAGAGCAGGGGGGTGATGCGATCAGATTTCCGTTTTTAGAAGACCCTCTGGGCAGAATCCTGTGTGGAGAATGCAGCCATCCAGATGAGAATTGGTGGTGGCCTTGTGATAGTGGTGGGGATGAAGAGGTGGTCAGACAGGAGGTGTATTTGGAAGGGAGAAATGGTGGGATTTGCTTGTGGATATAGGGTATGAAGGAAAACGGAAGATATCATTTAGGTTTGGGGCCCAAGAAACACCTTGACCTGCCCATAGTCCCACCTGGTTTATAGGAACAAAGAGATTTAATGGTAAAATCTGTATGTGCCACAGTATTGCTAAATTCATTGTATGATAATATTTACATGGTGTGTTTTGATCTTGGAAATCAGAGGATTAAGTTCAGTAACTGCTTAATCAGTTTCCTCATATCCTTAAAATGGGGTTGATAGTATTTGTTATACCCTGCTCAAGATTTTGTGATAACAAAAGGAGATAACATTTGTGAAAATATTACTCATGTGGTTGTCATCTAATAACCATCTTTTATATTTGTGTGGCACTTTCAAGGTAAAATGTACTTTCTCATGCTTGAAGTAACTTAATCTGCTAACAGTCAACACTGCGCTAAAAATCTGGTGGACTGTAACCCCTGTGACATTATTAGGTTATGTTACTATGTTAAAATACTCATTAGCACTTCCAAGATGTCTCTGTCTAGTCTGCCTGTGTGTGTCTCTCTCTCTCTCATGTCTCTGTCTCTCTGGAGAGAGAGCTCACACAAACAAGAGCAGGCCAACTCTGAGGTCTGCAGAGCAGAGCCAACAGATGCTGTTTCTTGGATCTCTCACTCAACACACAGCAGAGAGTCAGTCAGCCCCTGTCTGCCCCTTGGTGCCGCCTGCAGGGAGCCAGAGACACTCCAGCTAAAATTCCTAGTCTTCCTCTGTTTGGTGAAACCCAATTTGTTCATCAGAAAATGGTGACTTTCAGCTTTTAAACTGACAAATTAATTGTAATATATGTCAGTTACTGCAGCTGTTTGATTTATTTGCCATTCTTTATTCTTATGCCCTATGGGGATTTTTCCCCCTTAGACCACTTAGAAAATCAGATAGAAATATTTATCTTCTATTTACCTTCCAGAATATTTACCTTGTATTTAACCTTTACGTCACAGATTTAGGACTTACTCTGTAAATCTTTAACCAAGAAACATATCAGAAGTGTTATGCTTTTGGTTGCTATCTGACCCATGGCAATATGCTATTTTGATAAAAATTTTGCCTTATTACAGATAAATGACAGAGTAAAATTGCATGATATTTGGAATTTTTGTTAAATAAGTAGATTTTAGCTGCTCTTGTCCCAAGCAAAAAAGTAACTATGGGAGATGATAGATACACTAATTTGCTTCACTATAGTAATCATTTTACTATCTACAGGTATCCTACAACATCATGTAAGCCTCAAATATACACAATAAAATGTATTAAAAATAAATTTAAATTATTCAGATGAAATGCCTGGAAGGAATGCACTAAAATAAAATAAAATATATGACAATAATAAATATCAAAGCTTGAATATTCATAGCCTGTTTCCTCTCACCTGTTAAGGAATATTTTGCTATTGTCTACCTAGTCTTTTCCCTTCCCTCGTTTTGGGCTTTATTAGATCAGGGTGAGAGGGGGTGTGTGTGTATGTGTGTGCACATGTACAGAGAGGAGTGTGCTGGGGAGAGCAGGAGGGAATTGCCAAACAAAGGAAAGACAGGTGAAATTAACTCGAAAAGAAAGTAAGTGACTGATGGAAGAAAATAAACTGGATTCCAGGGAAGAAAGGAGGAAAACTATAAGAGTATACAAGTTTCTGGGCAAATATTAGCAGAGATTTGAGGAATGACTGCTATATGGAGAGAGATATTGATGACAAGAAAAGGATATTTTACAAATTTTGCTAAGGCTGAGTGCAGTAGCCCCCTGTAATCCCAATACTTTGGGAGGCCAAGGCAAGAGGATTGCTTGAGGCCAGGAGTTTGACATCAGCCTGGGCAACACAGCAAAATCCTGTCTCTACAAAAGATTAAAAATGATCTAGATGGGGTGGTGCCCACCTGTAGTTCCAGCTACTCAGGAAGCTGAAACCAGAGGATTATTTGAGCCCAGATTTCAAGGCTGCAATGAGCTATGATTGTACCACTGCACTCTGGCCTGGGTGATAGAGTGAGACCCTGTCTCTTAAAAAAAATAATAAATTTTGCTCTACGTTAAGTATATGCCCGCTATCCCCACCACAAACACCCAGGGGCTTTCTGAAGTGAAGATTTGAGTTGCTTTCAATATTTTTCTCAACTGTTTTCTTTGAATTTTACATCCTGCTAAGGCTAGGCCATAAGGGGCATGACTTAATTCAGATTATCAAAATATTCAGGAACACCAAGAGGCATTTTCTAGACAGATATTTTCTAAAGAAGCAAGTTAGTGACTCCCAATTTTAAGATCACTAGGAAGAGTCAATAAAAAAAACACATAGATAAATTGTAAGGAAAGATGCATATTTGTGGCTTTAATATTTTGTAAAACAGGAAAAACTCTACTATGAATTGTAAAACAGTGCCACCCCTGAGATATTCCTGAAATCAGAAACTCTTTTTGCCAGTCTTTCAGCACGTTTCTTATATCTTTGTTATTGCACTTAGTTTATTCTGCCTGGCTTATATTTTCTAGTAATCTTCTTATTGTAAAAATAATACATGCTGGCCTGGATTTATTGTTAATTGTGCATTGTAAGCTCACTGAAGACGGAGACTATACCTTATTTGTAAAGCAACGTCATGACATTTAACAGCTCAGGCTTGGAGTCAGACACACCTGAGTTTGAATCTTGGCTCTGCTACACCTCAGTTAAAATACCAACTAGTTTTTTTGTAGATGTTGTTTAATCTTGTTCAGTCTCAGTGCTCTTATCTGTAAAATGGAGATAATAATGCCTATTTCTCTTAGGCAGTTGTGAACATTAAATGAGAAGATGTATGAAAGTGCTTAGCAGAATGCCTGGCACACACAAGGATTCAGCCAACAGTAACTATTATGATGTGTTGTCTGCTTTATTATTTGAAGCCCTACTATGTAGTACAGAAGGAAGTGCCCAGATCTTTGCTAAACAAATCCTGGGTAAGATGAGAGAAGAAAACCATGAAAGGAATCCAGGGGCTGGCTTATTGTATTTTTTTTTCCTTGTGTCCTCAAGATTTGGAGTCCTAGGGGCTGCCATGGAGGCCTGAGGCCTGCATCTAGCCCACATGAGCCTTGTTGGAGGTGGAGTAGGAGGAAGAAGCAGCATCTCTTAGCACCACAGCCTCCCTGAGAGGCTGAGCTTCTCAGGGAAATTCTGTTTCAATCTCCAGGCCCTTTACCCACTCCTCTCCTCCTTCCCAATGCCTCTGGAAAGTCTCCCACTAATGGGAACCTCCAGTGAATAACCTGCACCTTCATGGGGTCCCTGGAAGTTAGGGACCCTCTAAAATACCATATCCTACAGGAAGCATTTTTTGTTTTCCCTGGTCAAAATGAGATTCTCCTGCAGTAGCACATAGTGCTATTGCCCTACTCTAGCTACTAGCTTTATGTTGTTTCCCACTGCGAAGTGCAAAGTCAGTGAGAGCAAAGTCTGGGTCTGGTTCCTATTGGATCACAAAGAGCATACAACATTCCCAAGAAATGATTGTTATGCTAAATTCCACTGAAGCAGGTCTTGGGGCTGCAGCCTGGAGCTGGGCCCTAAGTCCAGGTCATGCTCTAAACTCTAAGGTGCTACTCTGATCCCCAGAGCTTTAAGTTATAGGTTTCTGCTCCCTATGGGAGAATCACAGCTTCAGGACAATCAACAGCCTGAAATTCATTGTTTAAGACTCATTGGAGAAAGTTCCCAGCAATAGATATCAAAAAGATGACAGGAATCCAGAACAGTTTTATTTAGGGAATAAAGATTTACAAGATGTTAACATAAAACTTTTTTCTCTCCATAATTTGAAGTTCATTTTTCACACCACCCAGCTATGACATGATGGAAATTCAATACCTGTAACAACTGGAAACACTCTGAAAGAATACTGACTCTATTAGCAGACAGCTTACTTAAACTTTGTTCTAATAGTCATGCAAAATTAATAAGGCAATAATTTATTTGGTCCCAAATATGACTACTGAATTTGGAATCATCCAATGTGTTAAATTTTGCAGAATATTTTACGTTTTCAATATCATTACCACTCAGTTTGCTAAAGTTCCTGGCTAAAAATAACTATTTTCTAGATAATATTCTAAGTTGTTTAACCAAATGTAGGTGAAATAACATAACATCTCAGGATAAGTCTGCCAACTCAGTACATTGCTTTTCTCACTTGGCATGGAAAAAAAAATAGCCTTTTCTCTTCATTAGTTTCTCTTTTGAGGCTTGGACCTTTCAGAGCCTCAGTTCTGCTTGAAGAATGCTAAAGTGTCTCCTCTTGATTTCATGCGGCATTTCACAAAGTCAATTAATTTCCTGAATCCCTCAGCCAGCCCGTCCCCTGTGATGGCACAGCAGGGTTGCACATACCAGTCCCGGTCACTGCAGAGCTTCTTCACTCTCAGCATTCTGGTGATGTCCTTGGCAGTCAGAGCTCCAGGCATGTCCTGTTTGTTGGCCAGTAGGACAACAGGCACGTTTTTAATGTGTTCATTCTTCAAAATGTGCTCAAACTCTCTCCGAGAGTCTTCCAGTCGCTGTTGGTCTGTACTGTCCACAACATACACCAGCCCATCAGCGTTCTCACAGTAATTGTCCCAAACAGTTCTCATTTTTTCCTGTCCTCCAACATCCCAGACTGTGAGCGAAAGACTCCTTTCCAACTCGATCATCTCCACATTGAAACCTATCGTTGGGATGGTTGTAATATCTTCAGCAAGCTTTAATTTATAAAGGAGAGTAGACTTTCCAGCTGAGTCAAGTCCCAGAAGAAGAATTTGGGCTTGCTTGACTTTAGGGTTTTTAGAACTCAGCAGACCCATCTTATGCTCTTGTTTTTTCTTTAAAGATCTTTGCTTTCCGCCAGAGACAATGTGTCCTTTCTGGGTCTTGCATGAAAATGTTAGGAGGAAAGAAAAGAGCAGATGCATCATGTTATATTCTAAGAACAGGAACCTGCTTATATTTATATTGTAGCTTATCAACTCGATTATGAGCAAACAGTACTTTATTTGCAGTCCCAGCCAATCCTGAGGAATCTGTGGTGTGAGTAACCACCAATGTCGTGGTGGCTCAAAGGGGAAATTCTTTGTGAATGAGTAGGATTAGGAAGAGCCTGCCTGAGTGATCCTGCAATTTTGTTCTCTTTCAGGTGCTAGAAATCTGAAGGAAATCAAAGTTTCAGGCATGCACAGGAGCATGGTTTGGCAGCAGAATAAAAACTTAAGCTTTTGTCTTAATTCAGCTAACTTTTAACCTAAATTTAACTAAACTTTTTATAGAACCTCTCTAGTTACTTGACTATTTGTCTTATCCCAGTTGTAAATAAGTAGCCAGGCTTCCTAAGTTGTGAACAGAGAGTGTATCTCACACTCCCTCTGCAGTACCTTACTTTCCTGGTATCAGATTACTCAGTAGAAAACTTTAAACCACACAATATTATTTGAACTTTACTCCCATATTCACATACAAAATCACTTCTTTAGTCTTCCAGGCAGAGAATTTACACTAATGTATTCACAAAACCAAATTTACAGGGGGACATTTGGAACACAAACACTTTAAAATTAAGCAAATAGCCTGATTAAAGATGGCAAATTGAATGCATGTATCTTCTCTCCTTCCTAAGACTCCACCAAAATGATGGTAAAGGGATTTTTATTAAAAGAACATATAAATCCATAACAAGAAGAGCAAGAGAGTCCATCAGAAGGTGAGAATTTTTTTTTTTTTTTTTGAGACAGGGTCTCACTCTGTCACCTGGTCTAGGGTGCAGTGGTGTCATCATAACCCACAGCAACCTCAAACTCCTGGGCTCAAGTGATCCTCCTGCCTCAGCCCCCTGAGTAGCCGAGACTACAGGTGCACACCACCACACCCAGCTAATTTTTCTATTTTTTGTAGAGACAGAGTCTCACTCTTGCTCAGGCTGGTCTCAAACTCCTGGCCTCAAGCAATCCTCCCACCTGAACCTCCCAAAGTGCTAGGATTACAGGCGTGTGAGCCACCTAGCCTGGCGGAGGGCGACATATTTTAACAAAATTCTGGAAGATAAAAAATAGATGAGATGTGAATGGTAACTGATGAGCTGGCATAAAACTGAGGCTTAGAGCACTGATGCACAGGAGATAGGCAAGAGGCAGCAGGTATGGCAGAGGGAGGGGTGAAACAAGGGACTAAAAACAGGGAGGTAACAAAAAGTCTAAATAAAGAACAGAGCGCACACATACTCCTCTGCTGGATGACCATTCGACAACTAGATGTTCAGTTCCCAGGCAAAAACCTGAAGGGTTCTTTTCTAAAGAAATTGAATGATCTCAGAAAAAATACCTCCATGTTTTGACAGTTGGGAGTTTCCATAGCATAATGCCTAACTCAACATTTAATTAACCTACAGCCAACCTGGCAGCTGGCAAACCTTGCTCACATATACAGAGCTTCCAATCAGCTTTTCAGTGCACAGAAGTCTATATCTTTAATGCATAGCATGCCTTCAATATGAATGAGGGGGACCAAGATAAACATAAGAACATTTTAAGAAAGCTTAAACAGGCTGGGTGCAGTGGCTCATGCCTCGTCCCAGCTACTCAGGAGGCTGAGGCAGGAGGATCTCTTAAGCTCAGGAGTTTGAGGTTGCTGTGAGCTATGATAATGCCACTGCACTCTAGCCTAGAGGACAGGGCAAGACTCTGTCTCAAAAAATAAATAAAATAAAAGGAAAGAAAGAAAGCTTAAACAGAGGTAGTTGCAGGGAACAGAAGAAAATTTTCATTAAGTTTTAATTAATATTTTTATAGCAATTTGAGAAGATATTATATCTGTAGAACAAGAAATAGATGCTATTAAAAAGGCCACTCAGAAAACAAAAACAAAACTCCTAAAAATTAAAAACAAATTTCAAAAATTTAAAAAGATCAATAATACCTGTAGATTGTAAGACAATGTTGAAGGAATCTTTCAGAAAGTAGAAGGTAGAAAAAATGAAAGAAAAGATAAGATATATAGAGTATCAACAGCAAGTCTTATTGTCTTACTTATTAAGCACCTATTCTAGAGAGAAAAAATATGCATGAGAGGGAATTGTCACGAAACAATATGAGGTGATTTTCCAAAGATAAAGAATGAACTCACCAGATTGAAAGGCTTTCCTCAATGTTTTAAAAGTATAAGCTGTAAAAGAGCCATACTGAGGCATATGATATACAGTTTTATTTTTATTAAAACTAAAAATTTATTTTTAAAAAATTAGGTAGACTATTTTTGATGCAGAAAGTACACTTAAGAAATTATGTAAACTTTTTGAAAAAATAATTTTTTATTTCCAAATATTAGTTAAGGGGGTACAAGTGAGTTTTTTTTACATGGATATCTTGTATAATGCTTAAGTCAGGGTTTTGGGTGTGCCCATCACCAGAATAGTCTTCATTGTACCAGATAGGTAAGTTTGGGCCCACACCCACCTACCACCCTCACCCCTTTTTGGTTTCTCATTTCCTTTTTTTTTTTTTTTTTTTGAGACAGAGTCTCGCTTTGTTGCCCAGGCTAGTGTGAGTGCCGTGGCGTCAGCCTAGCTCACAGCAACCTCAAACTCCTGGGCTCGAGCGCTCCTTCTGTCTCAGCCTCCCGAGGAGCTGGGACTACAGGCATGCACCACCATGCCCGGCTAATTTTTATATATATATATATATCAGTTGGCCAATTAGTTTCTTTCTATTTATAGTAGAGACAGGGTCTCGCTCTTGCTCAGGCTGGTTTTGAACTCCTGACCTTGAGCAATCCGCCCGCCTCGGCCTCCCAGAGAGCTAGGATTACAGGCGTGAGCCACCGCGCACGGCTCATTTCCTTTATATCACTTTATTCCTGTGTGTACCCATCGTTTAGCTCCCACTTATTAGTGAAAACATATGGTGTTTGGTTTTCCTTTCCTGAGATACTTCACTCAGGATAATAGCCTCCAGTTTCATCCAAGTTGCTGCAAATGACATTATTTCATTCCTTGTCGTGACTGAGAAGTGTATTCTATGGTGTGTACACACACACACACACACACAAATATATATCACAGTTTCTTTATCCACTCATGAATTGAAGGAAAATTAAGTTGATTCCACATCTTTGCAATTGTGAATTGTGCTGCGATAAACATTTAAGTGCAGGTGTCTTTTTGATAAAATGACTTCTCCTTTGGGTAGATACCCAGCAGTGGGATTGCTGGATCGAATGGTAGATTCACATTTATTTCTTTGAGGAATCTCCATAGTGCTTTCCATAGAGGTTATACTAATTTGTAGTTCCAGCAACAGTGTATAAGCATTCCTTTCACTCTGCATCGATGCCAGTATCTATTGTTTTTTTGACTTTTTATTAATGGACATTCTGACAGGGGTAAGACAAGTATCTCATTGTCGTTTTAACTTGCATTTCCCTGATGATTAGTGATGTTGAATATTTTTTCATATGTTTGTTAGCCATTTGTCTATCTTCTTTTGAAAAAATGATAGCTCTGGTTTCTGAGATTTAGTTAATTGGTCAAGAACTTAATATTTTAAAAAAACTAGAACATTTAAGAAATTATGTAAATTGTTTTAATTTTTAAAAAATTAAGTTTTTTACCAACTCGCTGTATCTTAGAAACCAGAGATATCATTTTCATTCATTTACTCATTTATTTATCCATGTATTCAGCAAATATATATATATATATATATATATATATATATATATATATATATATCGATTTCCTGCTGTGTGAACCACCATGTGCTAGATGCCAGGGAGGCCATAAAGATAAATTAGACTTGCCTTTAGATGGCTTTCCTTGGGGAGAAGAAGGTAAAAGATATGTGAACAAAATAAAAATAGTAATACAAAGTCAAAAAATTATAAATACTATAAGAAAAGAAAAGCTAAAGTATTCTAGATATGTAAAGATTGTTTCAGGATGAAGGGCACCAGGAAAATCTTCCTGGAGAAGGTTAAATGTTGAACAAAGCCTTGCAGAGATGCAGTGAGGAAAGGCAGTCTGCGAGAGCAAAGTCTCAGAAATGGGAGGCTTTGGGGACAAATAGGGGAAAACCAACTGCATATGCACAAGTAGGGTTTTTTTTTCTATAAACATGTTTTACTATCATGAGAAAACCATAAGATAAATCTAGACTGTAGGACAACATGCTGCAAGATAATATATCTAGACTCTTCAAAATATGCCCATGTCATGAAAGACAGAGGGGAATAAAAGGAGCAAAGGAAAGAATGGAACAATGTTCTAAATAAAAGATACATGATTCCTAAAGGCATTGGGTGATCTTTGATTGTATCCTGTGTCAAAAATATTTATTAAAGAAATTATTAATTAATAATTAAATTAACAATTAAGTTTAATTAAATTATTTGCTTAATTATTAAATAATGTATTTTACTTTTAATTAAATTTCATTAAATGATTTATTAAATTAATACATTAGTGAATAATTTAATTGAATTATTTGATTAGATATTATTTAAATTTTTATTTAAAATTAATAAATCTTTAAATAATAATTGTTAAGTTATTTGATTAAAATAATTTAATTAAATTACATATTGATTAAAGAAATTATTATTATTAGGTCCCCTGTTGGTACTGGGGGCATATTTTAATGTATTTTGGCTATAATGAGGATAATCATATATATATATGCCTTTACTCTGTTTTCTGTCTGTTCAACTATACCTTGTTTTCAGGATCCCCAAACAAATGAGGGCTTAAATTCAGTGAATATTATATCCAAAGGAAAATATGACTCTTCTTCTGTGAAAAGGAGTAAGATAATTTCCCTCTCATGTTAATTGTCATGAAAGACTCCACAAATGTTTCAACAGTCTTTTCTATTGTCCCAAAACACTTATGGATTCATTTGTCTCAGCCAAACCTGAGGGAAGGCCAGGTATTTGCTTTCTGTAAATCATTCTAAGATTATGCCAATAAAAGTAGGTCTGAGAGCGTTACTGGCAGGCTCTCTGATGTCACAGAAAATTTGTTTTAAAATACAGAAATGAAAGAAAGAAATCTTTTCTTTAATTGCTTACCATGGAGGTGGGAAACAAGTCTTAAATTAGAACCTCTACCATGTACTGACCAAGTAAAAGTACAGAAACTTATCTTTTGCAAGAAAATGGCAACTTATTCTATTCTCTTTATTTTTCACAGATAAAGAGGAAAGAATCAGGATGTGATTGTGTAAATTGCTTGGCTTACACAGACTTGGAACATCCCTTGCTTGTCCTGTAGTAACTTTTTTTTGGTCTTTTTTAAAACAAAATTTTGGTAAATTAAAGTATAACATACATATAGAAAAATATGTATAGCAAAAATCATAACTGTATAGCTCAATGAGTTATCACAAATTGAAAATACCCATGTAACCACCACTACCATTAAACCTAGGTCTTCTACTCCAGTCCCTTCCTACAGGTACCCTGGTTCACACTGGCCAGACCGTTTCTAAAACTAGCATCATTAACCCTCAAGATCTAACCTTCAGGATAAATTCCTGTTAACCATTGAAAACATCCTAGTTATTGAGCATGGGCTTCTCATTATTGCCCATTCTGGGTTCTACAACAATTTTCTGTACACAGACCCATTACTAAATACTTGCCAGAAAAATAAACATATAACTTTGCATTAAAATATTTACAGAAATCTCAGGATAAAGTATAAATACTTAGAAATAAAAAAGACCTAAAGAAGAGAAACAAAACCTTAAATGATCACAAATATATCAACTACTCAGCTGAAGACATAGGAAGAAGATCATTAATACCACTGAAGACGTCTGCATGACCCTGAATGGTTACATCCCTCCTCCTCTCCCTGAGAGAGAGTCACTAACCTGAAGTTAGTGTTACTTATTCCTTGATTTTGGTTTTAGTGCTTTTCTATAGAAAAAAAATAATGTATGTATATCCGTAGGCAATATACTATTTACTTCTGACTTCTAAAAAATTTATATAAATGAGTTCATCTAGGATTCCTTTTTTGATTCAAAATTGCATTTCTTAATAGTAATCCCTAATATTATATGTAGATTTAGTTTATTCATTTTCACTTTAGAATATTATTTCTTTATTCACCCAACTGCTAATGAATATTTAAGACCTTTCCAGATTTTTTACTGTTATAAATAATGCTGTTATGAATATTCTTGCACATGTACCTTACTATACATTTTCAAGTTTCTTGATTGAGTACATGCACCCAGAAGGGAATGGGCCAGAAAGAATATACTTATTCAGTTTTCTTAGGTAATCCCAAGCACCTTCCAAGGAGGTTGTACCAGTTTATACTCTACAGCAATGTATAAGAGTCCCTTGCTTCATATCTTCATCAATACATGGTATTGTCAAATGTTTACAATTGTTGCCATTCTAGTGGGTGTGAAATTGTGTGAAATCCTTTGGTTTTAATTTGCATTTTTCTGATTATTAATTGAGGTTCAGAATTTTTTCAAATATTTATTGGCCACTCATATTTTCTCTCCTGTGAAATACCTATTCGTGTCGTTAGCCTATATTTCTATTAAGTTGTTTATTGTTTTATTGGTGATGCATGAGAGTTGTTAACGTGTGTGTATGTGTATTTTAGCTACTGATACTTTGTTGGTTATGTTTCAAATATATTTCAATTTGTGACTTGTAATTTCACTGCCTTCATGGTATTTTTTAATAAAGAAATTGTTAACCTCAATAAATTTAAACTCATCCAATTTTCCTTCATTGCTTTCTTTATGGAAATCCTTCTGTACTATGAGGTTATAATGGTATTCTCCTGATTTTCTTTCTAAAATTTTAAAAATGTGCTTTTCACATTTAAACTGGTAGTAGTAAGTCTGGTATTGAATTTTGTGTACAGTATGTGTGAAGCTGGAGTTGATGTTGAATTTTTCTATGGAAAACCAGTTTTCTTAGCATCTTTTTCCACTCACCTGCAATGCCACTTATGTTCTATACCAAATTTCCTTGCATGCATGGATCTGCAACTGGTGTACACATTCTGTTCTAAGTCTGTCTATTCCTGTACCATTACTGCACTGTATTAATTGGCTTGACTTTATATAATTCTTGATATCTGTATTACAAAACCTATTAACCTTGTTCTTCTTTAGGAGTACCTTCTTCTCAGCCTTTTGCTTGCCTGTATTTTAGAGTAAACTAGTCAAGTTCAACTAAAACAAAAACTATTAGAATCTTGGATTGAAATTCTATTGAATCCATAGATCAATTAGGGGAGAATTGATACCTTGATAATATTGAGGACTCCTATACATGTGTTTCTTTATTATATTCTTCCTATATTTTTTCATTATATTATAAACATATTTATTTATTATATTTCAATAATGTTTTAAAATCTTTTCATAAATGTCTTACAAACTGTTTGTTAAGGTTCTTAGAATCTTTACATATTTGTTGCTATCATGCATCTGTAGTAGTCAGTCTCCAAAATAGCTTCCAGTGATCCTTGCCTCTGTTGTCACACTGCAAGTCTACTTTCACACCAAATAGGGCTGACCTGTGTAACCAAAAGGATATCATGGAAATGACAGTGTGATTGCTGAGCCTAGGTCATAAAAACAAATGTGATTTCTGCTTTGTTCTCTCTTGGATCTCTTGCTCTGGGTGAAGCCAACTGCCACACTATAAGGACACTTGGGTATCCCTACAGAGAAATCCATGTGGGGAGGAACTGAGGCCTCCCATGAACAGCGGGATTAATCTGCCAGCCAGGCAAATGGAATGATCCACCTTGGAAGCCTAGAAGCTGATGCTCCAGGTTCAGGCAAGCCTTCAGATGACTGTCTCCTCAGCTGACATCTTCATGCAACCTTATGAGAGACCCTGAGGCAGGATGATCCAGCTAAGCCATTCCTGAATTCTTGACCCTTTATGACTGCTGTCCCTAAAGGGTCAAACAGGGCTGTGGCCTGTTTGGAACCAGGCTGCACATCACCGTCTGAGCTCCGCCTCCTGCACCGGCTCCCCCAAACCATCCCCACCCCACTTCCTTTTTCCTTATGGAAAAATTGTCTTCCATGAAACTTAGGAACTGGGCTGCACAGTTATCATTGTTTTATACAACTAAATTTAAGAATAATTTGTTATGAAACAGTAGAAAGCAAATACATCATATCTTTTACTTATATTAAAATTTCTCACTGTTCAGGCTGTTGTATAAAAAGCCAAAGACTTCTGAATATTGATCTTATAGTTAGTAACCTTATTGTCTTCATCAGTTCAAGCTGCTATAACAAAGTACTATAGTCTGGGTGGCTTATAGATAACAGAAATTTATTTCTCCCAGTTCTGGCAGCTAGAAGTTCAAGATCAGAGAACTGCCAGCATGGTCAAGTTGACACATAGAATTAATCATCACACATACTGAGAGGGTCATTCTTCAAGGTACCCTATTCTAACTTCCGCTCTGCTTGAGGCCGAGGCTTTATGTTCAGCCCTGGTGCAGTGGCCCACTAAAACTCAGGCTGGTGGCCACTAAGAATCACATAAACTTACTCAGGGCTTTGTCTAACAGATTTTTGCTTTTATTTTTTCCTGGCCTCTGAAAAATTCCCTTAATTTCCCATCAGCTCAGCCTCAAGCCAACATGAAAAAAAAAGTTTTATTGGGTTTTTGTTTGTTTACTTCAATATTTTATACTGTACTTTTAAGTGTGCTATACTGGGAAGGGTTTTACTTAAGGCCTAGTTCATCATATTACTAGAAAGTTCAAATTTTTAGTGAGAATATACTCATATATTATAACTTTTATTAAAATACATTTAAAATAATATATTCAAAGAAAATATTGAAGAATATTTAATAACTTTGGTTATAGAAGGCCTTCTTAAGCTAAATTGCAAAACCCAGAAAGAATTCATACTGACTAATATATCTAACTGCATAAGCATCTTAAATTTTTATATGAAAACACCTTAAACAAAATTAATAGACCAAAAGACAGCTAGAAGAAAATATTAACTATATAATGAAAAAATTATATACATAATACATAATGAACTCATACAAGTTAATAAAGAAAACACACAAAACCAACTAGAAAATGAGAGAAGAGTCCAGGTATGATGGTTCACACCTGTAATCTTAGCATTCTAGGAGGCTGAGGCGGAAGGATTGCTTGAGGTCAGGAGTTTGAGACCAGCCTGAGCAAGAGTGAGATCCCATCTCTACTAAAAATAGAAAAAGTAGCCGGGCATGGTGGCACATGCCTGTAATCCCAGCTACTCAACAGGCTGATGCAGGAAAATCGCTTGAGCCCAGGAGTTTGAGGTTGCTGTGAGCTAAGCTGAGACCATGGCACTCTAGCCCAGGTGACAGAGTGAGCTTTCGTCTCAAAAAAAAGGGAAAAAAATGAGAGAAGAATATGACAGATAATTTATAGAAGACAACATACAAATGGCCCCAAATGATATTAAAATGTGCTTAATGTCACTAGTTATCAGAGAAATGAATATTAAAATAGTAAAATACCATCTTTCATCCATCAGATGAAAATATTAAAAATTGATATTTTAGACACATTCACTATTAGTGGGAGTGAAAAATTTTTGGAGGGAAGTTTGGCAATATGTCTATTAAAATTGATAGTATACCATTTTGGGGACTTTTGAGCCGATGCTCACAGGATATAGCATCTGTCTGCCAAATCCCCAGTAAATAATAGTTTCTTTCTATGAATCAGTGAATGCAAGGGTTCTGAACTCAAAGAGGCAGGTATCAGAAAAGTTTTTTCAAAAAGTCATTTTAAGGCCGGGCGCTGTGGCTCACGCCTGTAATCCTAGCTCTTGGGAGGCCGAGGCGGGCGGATTGCTCAAGGTCAGGAGTTCAAAACCAGCCTGAGCAAGAGCGAGACCCCGTCTCTACTATAAACAGAAAGAAATTAATTGGCCAACTGATATATATATATAAAAAAAATTAGCCAGGCATGGTGGCACATGCCTGTAGTCCCAGCTACTCGGGAGGCTGAGGCAGAAGGATCACTCGAGCCCAGGAGTTTGAGGTTGCTGTGAGCTAGGCTTACGCCATGGCACTCACTCTAGCCTGGACAACAAAGTGAGACTCTGTCTCAAAAAAAAAAAAAAAAAAAGTCATTTTATTTCCTTCTCAACTGTCTTAGTTCATTTCTGGGGCCATTACAGTATACCTGAGATTGTGTAATTTATAAAACCCAAAAATGTTTTGGCTCACAATTCTGGAGGCCAGAAGTACATGGGCATGGTGTTGGCATCTGGAGAGGGCCTTCTGATTGCATCATTCCATGGCAGAAGGCAGAATAACAAAAGAGGGTGAGCGTGAGAGAGCACAACCTTGAAGCACAACTCGCAGCCTCAAGCTGACATTAATTCATTCATGATGGTGGAGCTCCCATGACTTGAACACCTCCCATTAGCCCCCATCTCCCAACTCTATTGCATTAGAGATTAAGCTTCCAATATATGAACTTTAGGGGACACATTCAAACCATAGCATCAAGATAACATTAAGTTTTCAGATATTACCCCCTCTGATTCCTCAGCAGATAGTGAGAATTTCCTCATTAACTTGTGAACTGCATCCATGGAGCAGATAGATGTCTTCAGGTCTGCCACCTTGGGTATGATCTGGTCACTGGTTCTTTTGATATGACCCTCCTTCCCTTTTTGAATGAGATAATAGACAGTAATGATATCTAATAACAACATATCTTTTCTCATTTGGAGTACTGAAGGTGGCTTCCTCTATTCACTGATGGAAGTACAAAGTAGCAGGCATGCAAAAGTCCTTAAGACATAATGCAAATGTATGGAAAAGGGCTTGGAAGGATACCATCTTTATTGCTATGCAGTGGAAAAAGATCGCCAGGGATGTTAAAGGACATCATATGTCCATCTTATGGTCATATAATTTACATAAATTATCCCTTAGACTGGAACAATCTAACCCTTGCTGTGCCACTCTGCCCTAGTATAGTTTAGCAAGTCCTTTTGGTTTATAAATAAGTAAAGATTGTATGACAAATGGCCAAGAAAGCTCCTTCTCAGGATTGTCCCCAGCACCTATACATATCCTTTAACCCCATAAATCAACCTCTAAGAGTCTATCATAAAAAAAAAATTTGTTCATGTCCAAAGAAGCACATATAAGGATTGATATTCATTGCTTTATTATTAAAACAGTAAAAAATTAAAAACAACCTATATAACCATCAATTGAGGAGAAGTTAAATATATTTTCATTCTTCTTTCTGTCCTATGGAATACTTTGCAACAGCTAAAAAGAAAATAAGGGAGATGTTGGCATACTGGTATAAAAAGGGTATCAGATTAAATGGAAAAAAAACCAAGTTGCAGAACACTATACAACAGCATAAAATCATTTAGGTTAAATAGATGTACATGTTTAACTGAAATGATATTTCATTTGTGTATGTCTATTATGCACACACATATCTATTTTATAGGTATATAATGCACATATGAAATGCATGGAGAAGGGGGACTTGGAAGGCTATTCTTTTTTCTTCTTTCAGAATATAATGGAGGTACAGAAGTTTTGGTTACACAAATTGCTTTTTTACAGTATGAGTCAAAGTTATAATTGAGTCTATCACCTAGATAGTGTGCACTGTACCCACTAGGTATGAATTTACCGGAAGGCTACTCTTATACCACTACGCAATGGAGGAGATTGCCATGAAGTGGTAATAGAGGTTTAAAATTTCCTTGTATTATTTTACTATGTTACAATGAAAATATCTCCATGTCATACTTGGTTAATTAAACAACTTTTGAAAGAATTCATTTTTATAAAGAAGATGAGAGGTCAGTTAAGATTAAAGGAGCAAGAGGAGGGTTTTGACCTGTGTCCAGGCCAGCAGAGATAAGAAGTAAGAGAACATCTTGAGTGAGGATCTGAGGACAGAACTTGTTGGATTCATGCATTCATTTTGTAAAATTCCAAAAACTTTTAATGTGCATTTACTATATGGTAGGCATTGTGCAAAGGAATGTTCAGAGATAAAAGCTATATTTCCCTGAACTCGAGAGGTTCACAGAGAAGTAAACAGACATTCACAATGCAGTGAGATCAGCAATAAAATCCAGTTATGCCTGGTGCATCAGAGGAGTACAAAGGATGAGAGAAGCTAGCCATGATCCTCCAAGTGCAAGATTTGTCTTTTTGGCCTTCTACTGTTCCCCCAGTGGCCACTGCGTATACTGTCTTAGCTAGAAGCCAAGACTGACTTTGTATTACAGGAATTCTAGCAAAGTAGCATCTGTGCTGGGGATGGAAACAAGGTCCTTTCCATAGCTAACGAAACTTTCTGAGCTAAGGTGATATGGATATCAGGATTTTAATGCCTTCAATTGCCTCTCTGTATCACTACCACACTGTTTCTATGATATCTTCAGTTCTTTTAGCAAAGACTAATATCTTTCATTATTAAATTGAAGACCTGAAATTTTTAATGCAAATGCTGTCTGAAAGCTATTCACACTAAAGTACACAAAATCAATCCATCAGCAAATTAACAAATTATTCAATGACAAAATAAGTGAAATCAGATCTTCCCAAGTCTTCAAAGACTGGGGAAAGGCAAAATGTAACTGCTGTAGTAGATCGATATTTTGATATTAACCAATGTATTTTTCATTCTCCGTATTTGTCTTTTGCTCTGTGACTCCTTCCTCAACTTCAGGCAGCAGGGGGTAGCTGCATCTATGGCCTTGAGGAAGGAAGGTCACAACAGAAAAGAGAACAATACAGTCCATTTTCACTCTGCTTTTGAGTTTCAAAATAGATTTTTTTTAAATTCCTGATATAGATAGTAGACTAAGAAAATGGACTGTTGGTGATCAACAGCTAAAATTAATGCCATAAACATTTGATTTGGAGAGAACGCACAATATCGAATGAGTTTTCCTTCCTGCTTGGGCTGCCACAACACAATACCACAGACTAGGTGGCTTAAATAACAGATATTTATTTTCTCACAGTTCTGAAGCCTAAAAGTCCAAGATTAAGATGGTGGCAGGGTTGATTTCTGGTGAGGATTCTTTTCCTGGCTTGCAGACAGATGCCTTGTTATTCATATGGGTTTTCCTCTGTGCTCTCCTCCTCCTAGTATAAGCACACTAATCCTATAAGCACACTAATCCAGTCCCATGGATTAGGGTCCCACCCTTGCAATCTCAGTTAACCTTAATTACTTCCTTAAAGGTCCTGCCTCCAAATACAGTCACATGGAGGGTTAGAACTTCAACATATAAATTTTGTGGGGAGACTCAAGTCAGTCCATAACAGTCATACTTACTTGTTAATATACTTATTAACTCTGTCCAAAAGGAATGCAGTGCCATTTAAATTTTCTAGTAGCCACATATTTTAAAAAGTAAAAAGAAACAAATTAATTGTAACATTATATTAAATTCAGCATTTCTAAAATATTATTTCAACATGTAATGCATATTAAAATTATTAACATTTTATAATCTATTCTTTATACTAAGTCTTTGAAATTGATGTGTATTCTCACTTTCGGTACATCTCAGTTTGCACTAACCACATTTTAAGAGCTCAGTAGCCACAAATGACTAGTGGCTATTACGTAGAACAGTGAAATGTTAGATAACTTTCCAAGCTGAAGAGAGAGAAGGGTACAATGGGAGGATGACTCCAAGATTTGGCTGATCCCCCAGTGTGGGCAGTTGAGGGAAGAGTCACCATGACTCGTAGAATCTCCAAGTAAGTTTGAGGCTCTGAGAACAAAGGAACCTGTGTCACTTCTCAGGTGGGGCCAGGATAAACAGGAAAGAGGAGAAGTGGCAACCAGATGTGTCTAAGACAGTGCCCAGGTATCCACAGCTCCAGAGTGGCACAAGGGAACATCCAACAGTTTCCCATGTCTGTAAAAGGGGTGAGGATGTGGCTAGGGGAGCCACCAGTGTCAGCATGAGGGGGGCTTAAATGCCTGGACAATGGGAATGTGGACATCAGCAGTGAATGCCAGCCTGGAGGGGCGCTGGTGGTTGAGAACCTAATTCTTCACTGGAGCTTAGATGTCCCTGGAACTTAGATGCCATCTGAGGAGACAGACAGAATAGAGGAAATTCTGAATTCATGGAGTTTATCAGAAATGATTTTTTTTTTAAGTAAGCTTATCTGAAATCTGCTGAATTATGTTTATGCTATCAAATAGAATGGAAGCTTGAAATAGACATTTAAGTTTAGGTACAGATTTTTAAGTTCAGTTTTGTGAATCAAAAACATAGGTCTGGCTATCCTGGAACTGTGAGAAGGGGAACAGTAACTACCATGAGGGGGAAAGGCTCCCTCCAAAAGCAGCCAGAGCTTTAAAGCCATCTGTCAAGGAGGACTCCTTCAGGGACCCATGTCCAGGCCTCTCATTCCAGCAGAGGGACCCCAAGGCCAGCCCTCTGGGGACATAATTCATTCTGACCTGCTTTTTCTTTCTTCTCTTCTACCTCCATATTGATCCTAGAATCATCTTCCTTCTTCCTGTGTGCTCTGAGAGAGTGGGAGATGGTGGGAGGCCATCTGGGCTCAAAAGCTGCTGGAATTTAGTGCCCTGAAGCCAGAGACAGACCACAACAAGAAACAAACAATTATCTATAGCCATATTGCCCTGAATGTGCCTGATCTTGGAAGCTAAGCATTGTTGGGCCTGGTTACTACTTGGATGGGAGAAACGAAGAGCTTCCCCAACTCTCACAGCTTTGAAATCCCTAGGTTGTAGCTGATCATCTACTCCCTGGCATAGCACCTGCTAAGACCTTTTCCCAGGGCCTGGCTCCCAGAGTGAGCGAGTGTCTCCTTAAATTTTTCACCCCAGGTGCCTTACTCTCACCAGGAAATACAAATTCTTTCTGCTCTGAGCCCTCCTGTGATCTGTCACAGTGGGCAGCCTGGTTGTTCACCAGCATCCCAAGGCTCTCTGCTATGCACCTTCCACAAGGACCTTTTTTTTCCCTTTAAATTGTAGAATTATAGTCCTTTAGATCTAGAAGAGACTTTAATGATCATACAATTTTATGATCCTGCTAATGTTCCGGATTTTGAGGTTTTGTGTTTGTCCTTTTGTTTGTTTTACTTTGAAGATTCTCATGCAGCAATTAATGAAAGTGTCTCTGTAATAGCAATTTAGAGATAAAAAGTCATTCCCAGGACTGGGAATGGTAAAATGGTAAAATCCATGTAAGCAGGTCAGCTAAAAAACTGGAGCTCCCAGCAATCAGTGACACAACTATCAGAGCATTGGTAATGAAAGAGCCACAGCGAAACAAGTACATAATGGAACCATTTACGTTTCTGCGATTGGGTTCAGGCATACATCTCCCTACTCTTAAGGATTGGATGGGACCAAAGTAATATTAAAATAAATAATTTGACATTAAAATAATTTGAAGTTTATAATTTGATTATGAAATCTTCACAGTATCAAAGTAAGTAAAATTATGAAATCTCCAGAGGACCAAAATAAATAAAGTAAAGCAGGGTATGTAAGTCAATATCCAAGCTACACTAGAGATTGACATACTATTGCTCAGTGAGTCCAACATAGCAGGTTATCCTCTGAATGCCAGCAACTAGGCTCTATATTTAGCTAAATAAATTTCCCAATCCTAAGAAATCCATTCATACATGACAGTAATGGAAAAGCAGCTTTTTAATGCTCAGTCTACCCTGAATATTGTGATCTAATAACATTCAGGTCTTGTAAACTTCAAAGCGTTTTATAAGCACTTGCTAAAGTAGCCTTCACAATCCACCAAAGTCTAAAAATATCCTTATAACATTTTGTGAGTGGCACTCAATGCATAGACATTTGAATGACTCATCACCAACAGAGTCAGGGTGTGGACCCAGTCATTCTGGGTCCCCGGTCTAGTGGCTACTTCACGTGGACAGCCTCATTTTCTCTGCCAAAGAATGAGTCAACTAACTACCTGGTGGCAGAAACATCATTTTACTAATTCAATTTGTTTCCCATTAATTCTATAAAGACTAAAGTATATCGCACTAGAGCTGTCAAACAGAAATGTTTGAATTCATGTTTATGTATGTTATATATAAATGTTAAATTTCTCAGCTGCATAAATTTATTTCCATTAAATCTGAATTTTCCAAAAAATCTGATCTTATGTATAGGTCCAGTGGTTAGTTGTCTGTTCTCAATTCTTGATGTGCTCTTGGCCAAAGAATGACCAGACACACCAAAGTAAGGCAAGTATGAGGTGGCCCCAGAGATCCCTTCCTTTGGTGGGAGCCTTGGCCATTGGTCCGAATGTGATGCCAATGCTGCCATTAACTGGGCATGCCTGGCCTCCTTCCTCCACTCCTTTCCCAAGCCTGAGAGAATTCAGAAGTTCTGTTACAGACAACACAATTAGCGGCAGCCATCATGTCATCCAGGGAGGTGGTAGGGTCCTGGACTAGCTTCTGGAGATTTTTCCTAATATCCAGTGCTGCTTGGGTTGAAAATTTGTCTTTTAATATCACTCATCCCTTAATGGAATTAAGATTGATAGTGGCGTTTCTCTCTATTGCCTCCCAGAGCCAATCGAGGAAGGCTATGGGGTTTTCTTCGGACCCTTGGGTTGAGACCTTGGAATAATTGGCCGCCTATTGCCTGGTGGCCTTGAGGCCAGCCTGGACACACACTAGAAAATGTTCTCTCTCCTACCTCTCTTCTAAGGAATTATGATTCCACCCTGGGTCAGTCACAGGCACTGCTATTTCACCCACTGGACATTTAGGATCTGAAAGGTGTAATCCGGTGGCAAACTTTTGTGTCTTCTTTAACACTCTGGATTTCTCAAGATCATTTAAAGTCTGGTTTAGAATAACAAGTACACCCTTTCAAGCCAAGTCATAGGCTAGACACAAATAATGGAATGTCTCTATATAACTATCAGGGTGATTGGTGTAGCCTCCCCCCAAATCCTGTTTTATTTAATTCTATTAAACCAAAGTGCTTAGGGACCAAACTCCCCCACTGTTTCCACTAAGGGTAGGAACTGGTGGAGGTAGAGACAGCACCACTTCTCCCTTTGTGGGGCCCCCTTGAAGCCTCCCTAGGTATGCGGTAAGCTTGGAACAGGTGGGAGCCTGAGGAGGATCTCTTAACACTATAATCTTACTTGGCTCTGAACATCCTTTGTACCCACAAGGATTTTTTTGCAAATAAAAGAAAGTCTGTACATACAGTATTTTGACCCATTTTCCTTTCCTTTTAGAAGAGGTCCAACTGTAAGATGGTGGGGTGATTTAGAGTCCCATGTGGTGGTCAATGTTTTCTGCTGTCCAGCTGGTACTGTGGCCAGGCAGTTCTGTAGAAGAAAATCAAACATTTTTTTCAGAGTGTCTGGATCAAATTTGTCCCAGTTTGAGAGAATGCACCCCAAAGCGTTGTTAGTAGGGACTTTTGATACCTGTGCACCCATCTAGAAAGTAAGGAGGGTAATAAGAAGGAGAGGGGAAGGAGAGACTTTGTCAGCTGGGGTGTGTTAGAGTTGGGTGTCCCTAGGTAACAACCTGGGCCATTCGGCCAAAGTACCAGCCTGGACTTCTTCTCTCCGATTGGTAGGAAGAGAGGCTGTGCATGATCCCTCAAACCTAAGAGCCTCTTGTTTTTTCCAAGTGCTAGAACAACGATATCTGTTGGTATAATGACCTGGTCATTTATAAACGTACTAACACCAGCAATTGGGTGGCCAGCCACAATAAGAAAGGCACTTCCTGAGATAGAGTGAAAGAAGCAGCTTGAAGGTGAAGGAGAAAGGCCTGATAAGATCTGAGGCAAGAGTGTTTTCATGAAAAAAGGCGAGCTGGCTCACCTAGACAGACTGATCGAGCTATGGCACTAAGAAGTTGGGTCATAGCTATCTGCTCTCGGTTTTTGGTGTGTTCTTGGCCAAAGAATGACCAGACACACCAAAGTAAGGCAAGTACAAGGTGAAGTTTATTGAATAAAGAAAGATATGTAGGTTCGCCACAGACAACAAATGGACTCCCTGTTATTACAGGAGGGCCCTGATTATGGTCTAGGGTCTTGTTTTACATTGCCTAGGCTGGGCCCTCCTCATGGTTCAAATGTCACCATCAAACCATTTTGATGGACAGTTGGGAGTTATATGACCTGGGTCTTACAGCACATGTGGATCTCCCATGAGCCTCTCTGAAAACCCATTTGGTGGGTGAACCACAATGTAGGTTTAAGCTAATAACATCATGATTAGCCTTAGGTTGTTTTAGGTCACATTTCCGACCCTATTGTGCCTGTGCTGTTTGGCACATGGGCTAGGGGATCCTCTGCATTATTTTGCAGTTGGTTCGTGAAGTTCTGATTGGCAGATGGGTAGGTCATTCCCTCCTCTTCCAGGTGTGGCAATTGCTCAGACACCCGCCTTTGTCTCCAGGAGGGTGGGAGTTGCCTCACTGTCTACCTAATATAAATACTTTTATAGACATCATTTAATTCAAAAGACTAAATTAAACTAATTAAATAAAATATCACAATTAATTTTAAGAAAATATCCTTAAAGGACGGTTCAGAGAAAAATCAATTGCAAAGGGGGCTGCCAATATTTACCAATTAATGAAATGATCTCTCTTCTGAAATTTCTAAATTGTATTTCAGATAAATTAATAAATACCCCATTCTGTAAAATTACCAATGAATTGATCCAAAGACTATTGTTAAGATTTTACCTAATAAAACATACTAGTTCTTCTGTTAGTGGAGTTTTATATTTTTCTGATTCTAAATGTACAGGATGGCACAATTCCTAAATCGATTCTGCTGGTGTTTCATTTCCACTGTAGATAGTCAGAATTATCATCAAATTATCATATGACCTGACATTCTGCTGATCCATGAGCATGATATGCCTTTCCATTTGTTTATGTTCTCTGCAATTTCCTTCCTCAGTGTTTCATAGTTCTCCCTGTAGAGGTCTTTCACCTTCTCAGTTAAATATATTCCTGAGTATTTTATTTTCTTTATTGCTATTGTGAAAGGTATTGAGATGTTGATTTGATTCTCAGCTTCACTGTTGTTGGTGTATATGAATGCTACTGGTTTGTGTACGTTGATTTTATAACCTGAAACTTTGCTTAATTTATTAATACCAGGAGTCTCTTCCCACAGTCTTTGGGGGACTTCAGTACCCCACTGACAGAACTAACATAAAATTTTAAATAAAATTGGCATTTCATTTATAATATGATACTGGAGACTCTCCTTATTAACTCCAAATTCAAAGGATCAAGAAATCAAATATAAAATACCACAATCTTATTTATTAGCCATAGAGCAAAGATTTACTACCTTCACTTAGCTGTATCATTACTCATCTATACCAAAGATGCATTCAGCTTAGTCATCAGAAAGGTTAAAAGACGGAAGTTCTTCTTGCCAAGAGTGAACAGTAAAATGAATAAAAAAATATTGATTTAATAACAGGAACCTATGTTCAGGTGCCTCTGGCTAGGAGTTAGATACAGGAGGACATCTATTTATGGGGACAGTTGCAACTCCTCTCTCTTCTTATTTTGCATCAAGCCTCCTGTTAATACAAGAATTTGAGAGCAAGCCACAATGGCGGCAAGGAAGCCTACTATACACGAAACAGCATTGTGTCTCTCATTTTGAAATCAGTACAAATATTAAAAAGAAGAATAAAGAGCCAAAGCAGCCTTTTATCAATTAACTTAAGGGCAAACACTTGAAAGGTAACTGAAAAATCAGGTGAATCAATTCTGGGAAGCAAGTTGGGAATTCTAGACTTTTATTTCAAGACACCTCTATCACTGGCTTATTTGTAAGTGAAGTGAGCTGTTCTTCATTATGAGATTAGTGCAACTGTTAAATGTTATCATTCCAGGAGCAGGGTTTCTGTCCCAGTGATCCAAGACTGCTTCAGCTCTCCCTTGGCTATATCTGTGGAAAGGCACTGTGTCACTGTGGCCAAGGAAATTAACATATCTGTGTCTCAATTTGCTTTTCTGTTGGTCTCCCCAGAAGCTGTTGGAAGAATTTATTAGATAATAATGGTAAAAGGCTTTTGCAAGTCTGATGTTCTAGCTGCATGCTAAGTAGTAATGATTAAAAATGGGATATCTTCAAAAGAAACTTAGGGAAAAAAAAAAAACTACTTTGGGATTCATCTGAGAATGACTGAGACTCAAAAAGAAACTGTGATTCAAATTGTTCTTGAGCAGCTAGGGGCCCAGGGGAAAGCTCTTCTTTACCTCATCTTAGAAACATACATGGGAAAGAACAGAATAAAAAGAAAATTATTTATGCCTGAAATAACACTCTCTACTAATGCCAGAGCATATGTGTGTGTGTATATATATATATTTTTAAATAGGCCAGATTTTCAGTAGAAGTTTAGATTTTTTTAAAAAAGAAAGATTTGCCTAAAATATCCAAATAATTTAATTAAGAGTATATTTTTAAACTTTAATTATTTGGAAAATCACCTCAGTTCCTTACACAATTTTGCTGAATTCAACCACATCTAAAAATAATAACCAGAATAGAGACATTAGTTCAAATAAGATATTATTATTATAATAAGAGAAAAATCAATATTAATTAAATCTAGAGAGAGGTCTAAAAACATTGACCTCTGGAGTCAGACAGACATGTAGGAAAACTGGCTTTGCCACTTGCTGGCTGTATGTATGGCTTTTGACAAATTACTTAACCCTTGAGTTTTAGTTTCTTCATCTGAAAAACAAAATTATACTTCCCTCATTGGGTTGCTGTAAGGATTAAATAAGATTACATTTGAAGAGTGCCTTGTTCAGAGCCTGGCTGTCCATTAGGCTCTTAAAAATAGTGACTATTCTCTTTTAACTGAATCCATTACCTAGTCATAAAACTAAGTGATTCTGTGTGAGAAAATCTTGTCCAGCAGCTCATTAACACTTTGAAAGAATCTAAGGCACAGATCAAGACTATAAGTGCTATAGATAACTCTCAAGTAATTATTATTTTCATAATAGATTTACGGTTATATTAGTACTACATGAATTTTATACAAAGGCCCATTTCATAAGTTTTCTCAAAGCAAATATCATTTGTATGTATATGTATGTTTCTGTGTGTGTATTTGTTATTCTTTTGACCGAGAACCACTGAGAGACAATCTGTGGGATATGTCATATATTTTCAAGATATTAGAGATGAGAAGCCTGAGATCCCACCTAGTCTAATAAGTTATCCTTACAAATGAGGAAACTGAGGCCAAGAAAGTTTGGGTAACTTGTCCAAAATCACACAATGCTAGAATGTGAATAAAATTGTGAATAAAATTCAAGTCTCTTGACTACCAATCCAATGTTCTTTTAGTGCCTGTAAATAAAACTTAAAAGGCAACCTACTACTGCTTATAGGAATAAATTTCTGATAGATTTTAAATGTCTTCTTAGTGGAATCATATGTTATGCATCTTCATGTCCACACAGGGCCTAGAATTCTTTGACATAGTGAGTGCTCAGTACATATATTTTAAATGAGTGAATAGATTTTTCTTAATAGTGTATGTGACTCATTTTTCTTTGTTTTTTTTAGTATTGTTTAACAAAAATGGATTTTGCTCTCTATAATGATTAGAAATTACATTAAGTTTATGATAACATAAACAAATGAATAATGGCACAGTTATTGGAATTTTAAAAAATCATCTGACATTATATAAAGGAAGACTGCTAGCATGGATGATACTAAATTACCTATTTCTAAAGAATGAATGGTTTATTTTTTATGACATTTTTATGTAGAAAAATTTTAATAGTGGTAAACACATGTATAACATAAAATTTACCATTTTGACCATTACGTGTGGCATTAAGTACATTCACAATGTTATGCCACCATCACCACTATCCATCTCCAGAACTTTTTCTTCTTCCCAAAGTGAAAATCTGTACCCATTAAACAATAACTGCCCATTCTTCCTCCCTGGCCCCAGCCCCTGGCAACCACCATTCTACTTTCTGTCTCCATGAATTTGACTACCTGGCTGCATTCTGTGAGTGGAATCTGAAGATTATGTTTTGGTGCTTATAAAATAATTGACTGAATTTTCACATTCCTTTCCCTATCTACAGCCAGTGTGGGACTATGTCTCTGGAAGGTCACACGTTCTGATGAAAACTGGAAGGTAACTTTAAGATGTTGGTTTACTTATAGCATAACTGAAAGAATAAGCATATTTATAATTGTAATCAGAGAAGTTATACTCATTGACTTGCATCAGAATATTGTATTTACATGGTAAATGCTCCAAATGTCACAATATTGCACAACCACTAAAATTCATGATTTTGAAGATAATGTAAAGACATAGAGAAAATGTTTATATTCTAATATTTCACTAGAAAATATTCATTGACCCATAGTTTTATATAAAAGAATTCTGCATAGAAAAAAAGGCAAAAAGGAAATATACCAAAATAATAACATTAGCTATCTGAGGGTGGTAGCAATGTGAATGATTCTTTCTTATCTCAATTTATATTACTTCTGTAACAGAGAAAATTTTTTTGTAAGTACAAGTAAAATGAGTCCTATAAAAGAAGGTTTAGTGAACATCTGTTATTTATGGCAGCCCAAATCTTTTGAAAAACTACTCTACATTTTGATAGCTCCCTCATTGCGTATACTGTCTTCCCAAGGTAAATTTTAAAACTCAACATTTTCTAATCTTGCTAGCCTCTAGAGTCAAAGGTTAGGTCCTATACCCTAGTTTCTGGCTCTCAGTTGCACCTGTTGAAAAACTACCAAAAGAACAGGCAGGGGCTAGACACCCACTCTGTCAGGTGGTTTCAAAGGTCATGGTTCCGGGATCAGCAGTGGGAGCAGTAGTTTCTCCATTGCCACCAAGACAGTTTGGTTCTGGGATTGGCGGTGGCTCTGTCTAGGGCAGAACCTGTTCTCCCAACCTTTCCAGTGATTGCTTGGGCTTTCTAGTCTCCCTTACTAAGTCCCTTCCCGTTTAAATGAGCTAGAGTTGAGTTCTGTCTACAACTAAAAATGTGGACAGATAGAAAAGGCTGACTAAACTGTAGTTTACCTAAGAAAAGGCGAATGAGGGGTGAAATAAGAGAAGATCATTCAACCAGAAGGTTCTGGATTAAGTGAATGTTGAGACTTTAAATATTTTAAATAAAAAAGGACATTGTGATAGAACAAAAGGCCTTTCAGTGAGTAAATGCTATGAGTGTCACTTCCAGGCCAAAGCATTTCAGAATTGGTGTGCAAAGATTTGCTTCTAAAAGTTGGGCTAAAAGAAAAAATAAATAAATAAGAAATGAAAATTTAAGAAAAAAAGAATTGGTGTGTGACTCTGCAGCTCTCACATCTCCTACTGCAGCAACCATGGGGGCCTCATGCTCCAGATGATGTAGCTGTAGGGTCCACCAGCCCAGTTCTTGAAAGACAGTTTGGAAGGGAGCCCCCCACTGATCAAATAAAGCATATAATGTGAGCAAGAAATAAACCACTGTTATGTTAGGCCACTGAGAATTAGGGATTAATTTGTTATACAGTATAGTCTAGCATAACCTGATTAATACACAATGGTCTCTAAAATGGAATGTGTTTAACAATCAAAATAAATATATTAATATATACAAGTTTAAAGCCTTGTATGTCTTAGAGAGCATTTTATTCAATAAAAGTAAGTCAAATAAAGCATAGATTAAGAATTTGTTGTCATTTTGCATTAAGCAAAGATATTTGGGTTTACCTGAAAGCAACAGCAACAAAATAACATAGCACTTTATGCAAATACATAAATATTTAGTGACATTAAAAACAACAAATAGAGTGTGCTTTTCACTTCTCACACTAAAAGAGAAAGAATTCATAATGCATATTAATTTCCTTAAAATAACTCCCCCAAAAGCAGTATGCACTAATAAAAAAGTAAACCATTTTTATTTAGTGTGAAATTGTTTGTCTGCAGAGAGAAGTGTGAGAAAATTGCTAACAAAATTTGTTGAAACTACTTCTGACAAAACTAAAGGAGACATGAATGCAACACTCATTTGAGCAGATTCATCAGTATCTGCTTGCTTTTGCAGCCCTTTTCCTCTTTGAATGTCTATTTTGGTCTATACAATAGTAGTTTTTACTGTTCAGTAGCAAATGACCTTTATTTATAAAATGTGTGAGACTCTTTCACCTGAAATAGCCACTCACGAAGTTATTTTCTATTAGTCCATTACAATCTGCACCACCCCATCTGCACAGAGTGATCCCGACCACTGGGCCAACAGTGACAGACAGCACCATCACCACAGTTCTGGTAGTCGGCTATTCCCAGAATTCAAATGCCTTAACAAATGATCCTCTACTATGTCTTAAAGACTGTAAAGTGTTCTTGAAAGAGTTGGTTTGGTTTTGTGTTGTCTATAGCACAGATCAAATAAGAGAAAATGGGAATAAAGTAGGAGAGATTTCTATTGAGTATAAAGAAGAATTTGCAGATTGTCAGAATGAAAGAATATCGGAATGGATTATAAAGATAAAATGCCTAGTCTTTTGTCAGGCACATCATTAAGAAAGATTAACTTTTCTAAAGACATAAGACTAGGTCAGATACTCTCATAGGCCTTTCCAGTTCTGTGGTTTTATAATTGTAAGACTGATATCATCCCCGAATTCTCTCAGCTTCTCTTGTTTTTATTTACATCATTCAATGTCTCTGGTACTTGTTATTGACTACTGGGGCTGGGGGGATGGTCTATGCCCCTTCTCTGGCCAAATGAACACACACACACACACACACACACACACACACACACATACACACTGGGGTCAAACAATTCTTAAGCACTGTCAGAGACAGATTCCAACCTGCACGAGTCACCATCGCCGTCCTTATTGAACTGCTTCATCTCTGAGCATAGTCCATGAGCACAGGCCTCACTGGTCAGACCTTGAGGGTGTTTTCCCATGGATGTTCCCTTGGTGGTGGAAAGTGTTCTTGTAGACCCCCTGTCTCCCATCACACCACCCTTTTCCCCTCTACTCTCAGTGTGCTTTCTCGTACTCCCTCTCTCCACCTCTGTTGTCCCTACTTTCTCTGTCCAGGAATGGCCCTTCCCCTTGGCCTCTTCCTGTGGCCTGGAAATCCTGTCAGTCCCTGGCACAGGCTAGGAGGCACAAATATTCTTTCTTCCACCTGTTCCTCCTGCTGAATGGAAGAGGAAAAGAGAAGGAAGGTTTATATCCTGAAGATGGAGATATGATCAGAAGGACATGGGCTTTAAAAGTGTGCTTTCTTTTTTTCCTCTCCATTTTCTCTTAATCTGCCAACAACTCTCAACAGGTCCATATACAGGAGTTGTATTCCACTAGTTCTATAACTAATCAATAAAAAGAGCACTGCTTTCCTCCCAACTTTTCATAACATTGCAAGGTTCCTTTTTGTTAACTAGTCTTGGAACTATCCATTGCCCTCTACTAAGAATTGAGGGAATGGCAACCTTACCACATACATAAGGTATTATTATGTAAGTTGCACAGCTCAGCAAACTGTGGCTATGACCTGTGAGCCAAATCCAGCCCATCACCTGTTTTATAGAAAAAGTTTTATTGGAACACAGCTATGCCCATGCATCACCCTATTGTCTATGAGTGCTTTTGCTCTAAGAGAGCTACATTGAGCTGTTGCAACAGTGACCATATTCCACAAAGCCTAAGATATTTACTATCTGGTTTCTTATAGAAAACATTTGCCAACTCTTGATATAGTTTATCATGTCTAAAAGCAAGACCACCTCAACCTAAAGGATTTATCTTAGCTGCTGCTTTTAGGATTTAGACAGTTGTGGGGTTTTTGTTTTGTTTTTTCTTGAACAGAAGACTTAGGCTCTATAGAAGTTTACTCTCCCATTTTCCCTTCAGTATACCCTGCATGCTTTTATTGTAGCTAAAAAGTTATCACATTTAAAATGGCAGAATCTATAAAATTAACATCTTTATGTAACTACCTGATGTTTAATTTAAACAGGCAAGTCTGTAAACTTGAAACTGAGTCTCTCTTTACTCTTTCTCCACATCCCTCTATCCATATCTAGCTAGTCACCAAATTCTATTAATTCTACCTACTAAGTGTCTCTAACATTAAAGCCCCTTTCTCCATTCCCAATACTCTACTGGAAGCCCTCATCTCTTATCTGAACTAAATCAAGGCTTTCTACTTACTCTCCCTGCTTCAAGACATCTGCCCCTTACTAAGCCATTGTCACTCTGTGTATAGCCCCCTAAATCACTCCCCACACGTGTAGCTGCCCCTGACCCACACTACTCATTTTCACCACAGGTACACCTCCAATCTCAGAATTAGGGCTTCTATATCATTAAATAGCACCACTACTTACCTAGTCACCCAAGCCAGAAACCTACAAATCATCTTTGATTTGCCATTTTCCTTGACAGCCCACACCTAATTAATCAGCCACTTCTATCAGCTCTACTTCCAAACAGTTACAGTAATTCTAATAGAGTTAAAGGAAGTCCAACAATTGACACTTATATTCCCACCCCAAGTTAAGAACCAACTGAAAGACACAAAAGTCAGACAAATGGAAATCAAAATATTACCTTTATTAGTAATAGAGCTATTATGAAGAGCTCATTCTTCTATCTACAGGTAAGAAAAGCATCCTAATAGTGAACCACAGCTAGACAGGCCTCCTACCCAGCCACAGGCGGCATGGACCACCTCAGAGACTCCCTGTGCAGGGCAGAGAATGCCTGCTCCTGCAGTCTTCACAGCATGGAGGAATATGGCAGAACACACATTTTCAGCACACAGGCAGGCAGATGTCAAGGACGGAGGGGGTGGGAGGAGCGTGCTGGCATTGTCTAGCACTGCCTGCACTGGCTGTAAGTCTGACAAGTTCTGGGGGAGTGAGTGATGATAAGTCAAGAGATAGGAGGGTTACCAGCAAGTCACAGTAAAGAAGACTCCTCTCCTCTAACATTCCCCAGATTATTGTTCTCTTACCCAATTAGGTTTGACCGTTAACTAGTGGTGTGGCTGCCTTCTTTGGGGCCAAGATTAAAAGTTTTCCCCCAACGATCCTTATCCCACCTTCAAAAGATTATCCACTCATCCATGGCTCTTCTGGTTTGCTGGTGGGCAGTGTTTTATTTTTAACCCTGAGAGACTCTAAAATGAGTCAGAATAATATATTAAATTAATTCTAAAATCTGCATCCAAAACTGGAAATTCTTGCTGTATTCTATTTCCCTTCCCAAACTATGTCCAGCTACATTGTCCAAAGTTTTGCTCATCAAAGGTTTGGCAGTGAGATTGAGACAACAACATAAAAATAATCTAATAATAAAAATGCCAAAAAACAAAGTCCCAGGTTTGAATATTAACTGCTTTTTTTAATAGATTTTCCTGGGAGGAAATTGAAGTTAAAAATTAAATCTCTATGCAAATGAGCCCAAAGATTTTAGAGGGCAAAAGAATTAAAGCCAACAATCACATTCTCATGCACATGGCAGTTAAAAATCCAAAGAAATTCAAGTCCAATCTTTATCCTCTCTGATTTCTCATGCAGTCTAGAGTTTGCTAGGAGTGTCTTCACTGCCAGATAGAGCGGGCCAGCTGCAACCTGGGCTATCTGCTATGGAATGGATATAGATCCTTTGAGACTTTAGAAGTTAAATGCTGTGTCCTGTGTTTAAAGGCTCCAGGATTTAACAGAACATACAAGACTATCACAGCGCTGACCCCTGACCCACCAAATCTAGAAAATAAGCCAACTTGTTATCACATAATATACAATTCCAGAGCTTAGAGTTATTGATGTCAAAAACTCTAGCAGAGAATCAATGGTACTAGATGGAAGGAAGTCAGACCAAGGAAATAATTTGGTCTTAGAAATAACTTAACCTCTCCATGATGGAAGTCAGTCTGGAATAGTTATCTGAAGTTTGCAATCCCTGAATTTGCACTGAACTAGGATCACCCTCCCATCCAGTAGTTAATTTTGACATCATGTATCTATCTGGGGGGGGGACGGCAGTGCTGGGGATCTGTAAATTGCCTTCTTTCTAAGATAGTAACATTTGAGACATCACAATCTTCTTGCAAAGTTAAAAACTTGAACTGGTGTCAGCCCAAATCACCAGAATTTATTTGGTGTGCCTCTGCCTTTCTACCTATAATCTCTAATTTTCCATTTTCCTTTTGAACCACATGCTTTTGCACCCCAGAGCAGAACTGAATGTGGGCCTCATCAACACCCCACGAGCAAGCCTTTTCAGGCCTGAGCCATGAAGAGTGCTTCTATCGCCTCTCACTGTGAAATTGTTTAGGACTGTCGAATCTGTCTAGGAAAGGAATTTTTACCTCGTTGTCATATTTGATTCACCTGAAGAATAAACCTTAGCAGATTCCCCAACTGAATGACTGTTGATGCTTCAGAGGTTGTGTTTCTAGTGGTCTATGGAAACCAATTCCTCTCTGATGGGCTCCTGCTTCACTGTCTCTCCTCCATTTTTTAATATTCCATGCCTTAGGTGGCATTTATGTCTGGCACAGCTTTAAGTGAAGTACTAGTTTATGCCTTTAGTGCTTCATTCCCTCTGCTGTTACTCTGCCCCTTCCAGAAAGACTCAGTTGAATTTCTAGAAATTTAATCTACTTCTTAATTGGTTTCTTTCCTTTTCTAACACACGTAAAGCTAGAATCAACGGCCTTCCTTCTTTCTTTTATTTTCTTTTTGCTTTCTGGCCCAGAAACTGATTCTTCTAGCATATTCTTCTAGTTTTAATATGTAGGGGTCCACCTTAATAAAAGATATGAAATCATTAAAGTCTAGGGCTACCAAAAGCTACAGTGTTCAAACAAATCTTGGCTATCTTCTTCTACCCATGTTGGATAGACTCACATGGGAGATACTGCCCCATCAAACAAACATCCAATCCAGGCCTAGCCTTGGTTGATTATTGTTCTGTCTGGCTCTCCATTTATATTTTCATATCTGCTGTGCCTACCCTTAGAATGCCAACTCCATAAATTTCTCTGACATGTGCCCTCAAGAGACAGGCAAAATCTGCTTGTCATCTACATTAACTGTCTTTCTCTGAAGTGAACCCATTTAACAACTACTGAAACATTTTATGTTTATCTACCTGGTTTTCCCCTCTCAAATCTGTTCAAATTCTTTGTGATCACTTGGCATAACTACACCAGTCCTCAAAAGGTTGTTCCAATTGCTCTCACTCTGGATTTTTCATCTGCACCGTTTAGGAGAGCTTCTCAGGTTTGTTTTGTTTTGTTTTGGATTTGGCTTCTTACACCAGAGAAGATTATTTGTCAGAGATCTTATCCCTTCTTTGTTTTTACTGGGCTCAGTCACTACTAATGAACCCGTAATAGTTAAAACATTTTCACCTATTTTTATCACCTCTTTACAAACAAAGAGACTTAAGTATACCTCGTATTCCTTTTGTGTATACCCATCCTTACCTCTAAGAGCTCCTATTGACCTTCCAAAATGTCTAATCTCTCAACGAAGCACTCATTCTGTTTCCTAAGAAAAGTTTACTCTCCCTCCAGCTAATCATCTTGTCTTATTTTGTTTTCATTTTTTCCATTTCCTCTGTTGTTACAGTCACACTGAAGCAAAAGTTTGACATCACCCCAACTCCTCCTTGATATCCTGAGGAAGCTTCATTGCTGAGGATGAAGGGTCCAGCCATATGCCTTTGAGTTGTTTATCTATCTCAACACCAGAAAATGGCATATTATTTTTACCTTAAAAGTTTTCATTCCTGTCCATTCCATTCCATTCATTTATTAATACATTCATTAATAAAATTTACCATCTTTTTGTGGGTGAGATTTGTAATTCGAGTCTCTAAAATGTAAAGTCATGGTAAGAACTTGAATAACAGATCCAGAACCACTTAAGACCATATGGTGGGGTTCATTCTTGAGTCCATAGAGAAGCCACATGACTAGACACAATTTTCTCTCTTGGGCTCAAAACAATATGAAGTAGAATAAAATTTCAGACAGCTGATTTAACACTGCCTATCTAGAGCTAGAAATAATCATGTAAAGCCAGAATCTTGTCTACCATCCAAGCCATTATCATCTCGTGTCTGGTTCATTGCAACATCTCCATGCTCCCCTTCAAGTCTCCAACAATCCATCTTCCACATAGCTGCTACATAATGATCTTTTCAAAGCTTACATAAGGTCAGAGGACACTAAGAAAGTGAAAAGACAACTCACAGAATGGGAGAAAAAATTAACAAATCATGTATCTCTTAAGGGCCAAGTATCCTGAATATATAAGGAACTCTTACAACTCAACAATAAAAAGACAAATAACACAATTTTAAAATGGGCAAAGGACCTAGATAGACATAGCTATCCTAATGGTTCTGTGAAGGGTCTGGGGTCTGGGGTCTCATATTTTACTAAGAAAGACTGAGCCACATGCTGCTGTTTCACCAACATGGCCTAGGGAAATATGGGTTATACATATAACATAAAGGATAGTGCTCATATTCCTTTATTAAAATGAGGAAAAAATCCTGTTCTTACTCTGAGGTGATCTATGAATCAAATATGACATAAATTAAGTAGAAACAACATTGGGGAGAAAACCATCTACCACTGTATATTTTAGTGAGTTTAATCATCAGGAAAAAGAAAATGCTTACCTCTAAACTAAGCCAGATGGAAAAGAACATAAAGATAGTATAGGTTTAGATAATAAAATGAGGAGAAAAGTTATTGAGACAGGAAAGAAAACAGCTGGGAGAGATGAGAAGAAAGTGAGATGATACAAGGAAATTAAAAGCTACTTTGGCAATAATAACCAACATTGTGAAATGGAAAGAGTAAAATTTTGAATTTGAAATGATAACACTTTGAGACACACACACACACACACACACACACACACACACACCCGTTTGAATAATTACATACAATACTGTAAGTGAAAGTGATTTTTAGAAAGTTTAAGAAAGGAGCAGAACATGATGTGGCCCAGCTTGCCCAGACGCAGGTAATAACATCTAGGGATGTCTTGGATTGTGGATTAGACACATTTCAGGTTGTTAAGAAGGAAACTAGTGCTGGCTCGCACAGGCTGAATTTCCAGAACAGCCTGCTAGGTGGCCTCCATTGTCAAGCCATCCTGCACATTCCATTGCCTAACTAATTTGCCTTTTCATGTCTTACTAAGACAGCTCTGAACTTGGCCTGGCTCTCTAGCCCGAGCCCTTGCTATTCAACCTTCCTCCCAGAACTCCCCAGTACACCACTCTCAGACCTCTCTCTCTCCACTGTCCAGCCTCTGGGCCCTTGCCCAAGATGCTGGCTTGGTCTGAAATGCACGCTGTCTTCTGTCTGATCAGCCAAATGTCATCCTTCTGTCAAGGTCGAGCTTACATTTCAATTCCACGTGGGTCTTTCCTGGTTGTTCCTTTCTTTGAACTCCTAAAACCCAATTGCTCAATTATATTTTCATGTATTATTCACAATTGTTTTACATGTATTACTGCCAGGAAATAAAAGAAAGAGAAGAAATACATTAATAAAGAGAAGAGTGAAAGTCAAGAGGGAACCCTAATTTTATATTCTGACCTGGAGGTGAGTGATGCTAGAAGAAGGATGAATTTATTAATTCAGATAATTACTGGTTATCTTGTATTTACTTTTTGGAAGGAAAAAAAATCACTCTATTATTGCTTCTTATATCAGGATTAAAAATATAATAAATCAATGATTATTAGAGAAATACAGATTTAAATAACAACGGGATAGTTTACAACTATAAGATTGGCAAAAATTAGAAAGGTAGATAATGCTTTCTAAAATGGCAGGGATATAGAGCTGTAGGCAGGAGTGCAGAATAGTGCAGCCATGTGGGAGAGCAACCTATCATTACTTAGTTCAATTAAGTGTACTCCACAACCCAGTAATTCCAGTCTTCAATATAAAGCCAAAGAATTTTCATACAGGTCCATAAGGGAATATGTATGAAGATATTTGCTGCACCTTTACCTTTTCTTCAAGAATTTGGAGGAAAGCTAGGGGTCTGTCACAGGGAAAGTGGAGAGGTAAACTTGCAGATGCAGCTGGGTACAGTGGCTCACGTCTGTAATCCTAGCACTCTGGGAAGCTGAGGTGGGCGGATCGCTCAAGGTCAGGAGTTTGAAACCAGCCTGAGCAAGAGCGAGACCCCATCTCTACTAAAAATAGAAAGAAATTAGGCAGACAACTAAAAAAAATATATATATATATATAAAATATTAGCCGGGCATGATGGTGCATGCCTGTAGTGCCAGCTACTTGGGAGGCTGAGGCAGTAGGATTGCTTGAGCCCAGGAGTTTGAGGTTGCTGTGAGCTAGGCTGACACCACAGAACTTTAGCCCAAGCAACAGAGCGACACTGTCTCAAAAAAAAAAAAGAAATTATTATACAATTAAGTGTGAATATACCCATTCCTGGAACTTAACTCTTGTTTATATCAATTAGCCTACAGTAAAATTGATTTCATTGTACATCCTTTTGCTTAAAGTCACAATTTCCAAGAACGTCTCGACCATGCTAAGTGAGGGCTTATTGTATATGATATTCTGGAGAAAACAAAACTATGGAGACAGTAAAAAGATTAGTGGTTGCCAAGGGTTTGGAGAGTGGGGGGAGAGATGAATAAATGAAGCACAGAAGATTTTTAGGGAAGTGAAACTATTCTCTATGATAGTGTGATAGTAGATACAAGACATTATACATTTGTCAAAACCCATAGAGTCAGACAATACAAACAGTAAACTCTAATGTAAACTATGGACTTTAGTTGATAATAATTTATCAATATAGTTTCATCAGTTATAATAAACATAGCACACGAATGTAAGATGTTAATAATGGGGCAAATTGCCAGAGGGGACAGGGTGGTGTATGTAGGATCTTTCTGTACTTTCCACTCAAATTTTTTGTAAACCTAAAACTGCTCTAAAATATAAAGTCTATTAATTTTCTTAAAATAGTAAAAACCAGGATGGGCTATATAACAAAATTCTGATTTTATGATTAAGAAATACATTCACAGAAAACAACAAAACACATTCTAAAAGAACACATACAAAGAGAAGGTATTCATTAAATACATTGGAATTGTGGTCTTTAGAGACAGTGGTAATGGGAGTGGAGTATGGCAATAAAATTAACACAATGAGAGAGGGACATTGACCTTGTATGAACCAATAATGATAGCAAGCCGTGAATTGAATATGATAAAATTTTTCCTGTGAACTTGAAGTCCAAAAAGAAAAAAAAAAAAAAAAGCAATGGTTCTCAATTTGGGCAGGGGCATAGAGTTTGGAGAAGTTTAAAAACAACACACATGCTTCAGCCACATTTCAGACTTACTACATCAGAAACTACAGACTTGGAGCTCAAGCTTGCGCGGTTTGCAAAACTCCTATATTAGCCAAGACACTTTTGGCTACAGAAACCCAATAAGTATAAGTATAAGCTGTGAAAGGGACTGTATATTGGTGCATGTGACATGGAGTCTGGAGAGTAGTCTAGCTTCAGACACAGATGAATCCAGGAGCTCAGGCAATGCCCTCATGCTCTCTGTCACAGCTGCCTGTCTTCATCTCTCCTGCTCCAGACCGACTTTCTTCCACATAGAGGAGAAAGTGTTTACTGACATTCCTGGTCATGTAATCAATCAGCTCTGTTCTTTGGATGGAGAGTGGACTGAGATGGAGCAATGTAACTGACAACCATCACGGCAGTGGAAATGCGGCGGGAGTTCCCAATAGCAGGGATAGGCTAAGCACACCAAATGAAAGATAACCATTATATATCTTCCCAGGCTACTTAACTCAGAATAACTCAAACATTCACTTGTAAGACACAATAGATTTCATGATATTTTTAAAAATCACTGAAAATATTGCCCATATTTCTCATCCTACTGTCTTGCTCACCTGGGCTCCACTGTCATGTTCTGTCTAGAAACTCACACCATACCTCTCATTCCAGGAATAGAAAACAAAGATCAATTTGAACTTGCTATGTGTCTGGCTTACAGCTTTCCTTGGCAGACTTGGAATTAAAAAGTGAAGATATTTAGGACCTCTGGGTGTGCTGTGCTTTTCCATAATATTATCTCATTTAATTCTCACAACACAGATGATGGTCTAAGACAGAGAAAGACTAAAGAAGTTAACTTATCTCACAGAATACAAAAGTGAGGGTCAGAATTTGAAGCCAGGCTTTATATCTCTAAATCTCATGCTGTCTGAGGTACAATAGCTGTACAGGTAGTATTAAAAATATTACAATAAAAATTGTTAATATTTATTGAGTCCTTCTTATGTGCCAAGCAATATTTTACAAACACTATCTCAGTAATCCTCACAATAGGCTATGAGGAAGCTATTATTACCCCCATTTGATAGATAGGAAGACTAAAGACTCAGAGAAGTTTAGTAATTAGTAAGTAGTGCAGCCAGGATTTAAAACCAAGTACATCTGACAAAAAGGCAAATTTCAAAAGGTCACATATTGTATTAGTTCATTTATATAACATTCTTGAAATAACAAAATTATTGAGATAGAGAACAGATTAGTGGTTGCCAGGGTTTAGGGAGGGTGGAGATGGAAGAGGAACAAAGTAACTATAAAGGGGCGTGGACTTGTTCTGTATTTTGACTGTGGTAGTGATTACATGAATCTACACATGGGATAAAATGATATAGAACCAGATATGTGCATTATATTTACCAATATAAATTTTCTGGCTTTGCTATTGTACTATAATTATAAAAGATGTAATCAATTGGGGAAACAAAGCAGGACCTCTCATCACAGGACCTCTCCATACTATGTTTCCAACTTCCTGTGAATCTATACTTATTTCAAAATAAATTCTTTTTAAATTGTTTCAAAACTTTCAAAAGTTTTAAAAATTAAAACTTTTTAAAAGTACATCTGATTCTAAAGCTCATGTTCTTAATTGTGGTCCTATATCTTCATTTTCATTATTTGAGGCTGCAACTAGCAGTTGAGCCAGAGCATAACAGCTTAGAAACTGAACATGACTATGCAAATGAAAGGTATTATTAATATTATTGGTAGTACTAGTGTGGAAGGGTCAGTTCTCTAAGAAAACTCAAATATAGTTTGCTTCCAGCTTTTTAATGCATAACAAATCTAGGCAACTTGCTTTGCTCCATATATGTACGCTGGACCCAGTTATGCACCTCAGGAAATTTGCTTGGCCCCACTTGCCCCTTCCCCACTTCTGCTACATGCAACTACCGTGACCCATCTCCTAACACCATCAACCTCTCGGTGTCCCCTGGGGATGAGGGTTGAGCCTCAGCACAATCTCCATTAGGAATAGGCAACAGATTAATCCCTTCTCCTTCCTGCATGGTCTATCCTGAGCCCCAAGGGTTTTAAATGGCTTCTCCAGAGATGTTCCATGTAACTGAGCAACTTGTGTTCTTTGTGAGTTTGTGGCCAGCTTGATAACATATCACATTGTATTTTATTTCCTTCCTTGCTTGCCTCATTTCCTATTTCTTTCACTTTTTTTGTCCTGGGATTACTCTTCCAGTATACTTTTAGCAGGTAAGGTTTACCTGAGGTTTTGTTTTCTAGGGAAACTGGGCTAAGACAATGTGTGTTACTGAAAAGTTACGCTCAAATTAAATTTTGTTAAATTGAATTATATTTTAAGTGCATGTACGGGATTTTCTACTTAAGATTTTTTTAATGGAATGAGAACCATTCTGTAATTCATATAAATATATATTCTCCTGCTGTATTTACTTTTTTGTAATATTAGATTTTTTTAAAAATCTAAACTTACTAGTTATCTGCCTCAGTTAGTTTTTGAAAAAATTAATGAGAAATTCCTTTAACAGATAAACACTACACAGATTAGTAGTGTGATCTACATAGATTTTAACCCACAGATTAAAACATATGGGATTCCACAATTAAGTTTATAGAGCACAGGCAAATAGCTGGTATTGAAACAAACACAATTTTTAAAACAATACACACGCACACACATATTTATATATGTTAAGTGCTCTTTTCATTAACAGTACCAAGATTTTGAATTTTGATACCATTCTCTAGTAAATGGAACCAGTGATCCTTGGAGAAATGGCTGATTCTAGGGCTGGGGCAGCAAAAATATAGAATGAAACATCCTATAATGCTCAAAAAACAAAAGTATAGAAGCCAATGTGAATGAGCTCCCAAAGCAAACCTGAAAGGATTCAAGGGCAAAAATAATGTAGTGTTGGATTATAACCCAATGTATAAAACAAATGCCCAGGAGTCCATACTGATATAAGTAAATGATTAGATAAATAAGGGAGAAGAGACAAATCTTCCTTCCACTGGCATGTTAAAGAACTTTTATAGATACTCTCCCTCCAAGAGGTGAGGCTGAATCTCTCTTTCCCCCTTGAGTGTTGGCTAGATTTAGTAATTTTCTTCTAAAGAATAAAGTATGGAAAAGGAGGGAGAAAAGAAGGCGTGCAGAGGATGGGCGTGGTGGCTCACTCCTGTAATCCTAGCACTCTGGGAGGCCGAGGCAGGTTGATCATTTGAGCTCAGGAGTTCAAGACCAGCCTGAGCAAGAGCAAGATCCCGTCTCTACTATAAATAGAAAGAAATTAATTGGCCAACTAATATATATAGAAAAAATTAGCTGGGCATGGTGGCACATGCCTGTGGTCCCAGCTACTCGGGAGGCTGAGGCAGTAGGATTGTTTGAGCGCAAGAGTTTGAGGTTGCTGTGAGCTAGGCTGACGCCATGGCACTCTAGCCTGGGCAACAGAGTGAGACTCTGTCTCAAAAAAAAAAAAAAAAAAGAAGTGCCAAAATTGGACAAACTCTACCTTAACCAAGTGATCAAAATTAACATAACCAATGATAAGTCACAGTGGCAGCATATATCCATGACATGATGTGTTGAGAATAATACTTCATCTCCATGGTCATCCTCCCCAAAACCCATCAACCCAATCTAACCAGAGAAAAAAATCAAACTGAAGGACATTCTACAAAATATCTGACCAGTACTCCTCAAAACTGTTAAGGTCATGAAAAATAAAGAAAGACTGAAAAACTGTTCCAGATCATAGCAGGCTAAGGAGACATAGCAATTAGATGTAATGTGGTATCCTGGATGGGGTGAGGAAAAGAAAAAGGACATTAGAGGCAAAACTATTAAATCCAAATAAAGCCTGGGGTTTAGTTAATGGCAATGTACAAATGTAGGTTTCTTAGTTGTGACAAATGTACTTTGATAATGTAAGATGCTAACAATAGGGAAAATGTGGTGAGGGGTATTAGAAAATCTTTGCAACTTCCTTGTAAATCTAAAACTATTCTAAAATAAAAAGTTTTCTTTAAAAAGGCTCTCATTTGCCAGGTGCTTATAATGTAATTTAAAAAAAAACAAAAACAGAAACCAGAAAGGAGAAACATTTCATACAGATTCAGTAGGAGAGAAGAAACATATATTGCTTATTTTTCACATTAATTATCATGCATTTCCTTTTTAAAAGTGGTTCTATGATAGCATTACTTACATATCGTATATCAGTGAAGAAAATAGAGAGGTAAAGGAGAGTGAGAGGTAAGGTCAGAGATTAGGGTAAAGGGTAAGGAGGCCAGCGTGAGAGTTCAGAGCTGTGGAGCAGGCACTGCAAGCTCAGGGAGCCCGTGGTGGGGCTGAGCAAACAGCCTGCTCAGCCTCTTTCCCTGTCAACGCCTACCTTAGCCAATACTGTAACCAGTTGGCACTGATCTCAGTGATCCAGAAAGAGACATTTTGATGTAGGAGGGAAGTCATTAAAATCTAGAATTGTGGAGTCTACTTTCTCTCCATATCCCAGATAATCCAGAACTGTCTGGGTCAAAATGTGGCCATTGGTGAGTGGGTAGAAGCCAGGTTACTCAAGAGAAAAATTCAGGTAAGATCATATTTGCCCTTTCCCCTCCAGGAGCTCACCATGGTGCTGTCCAATTTTCTCAGATGAAAGACATTTAGAAATATACAAACTGCAGCATAATTTTCCCTTTCACGGATGGTGATGCTGATTCACATCCAAAAACCACCTGGGAAAAATAATTACTCCCACTGTTAACACCAATTTTAATAGATCCCTGTAGCTTAAGTGACAACAAACACTACTCTGGAGGCAAACATTAAATATGAATTTAAAACTTAGCTTACTTTTACTTCCACATTAGAAACCAATAATCACATAAAGTTTATAATTTAATTAATTAATTATTTTAGAGATGGGGTCTTGCTCTCTCACCCAGGCTGGAGTGCACTGGCAATCACAGCTCACTGCAGCCTTGAACTCCTGGGCTCACCAACTCTCCCACCTCAGCCTCCCAAGTAGCTGGATACAGCTTATAATTTAAAAAAAAAAAAAAACAAAACTTAGCTGATATGTTTATCATATCAATCCAGTGAGGCAGATAGAATAGGTATTATTTCCTTTGTATAAGTGAGAGAAATGTGAACATCTGAGTACTTCAGTAAATGGTTGAAGAACATACAACCAGATAACCCAGGTGATCTGGCTTCTGGATCCTATCCACCACCCCACATGGCTTTCCATGCTGGTCCCTCCGTACTTCCAGCCTGCCTGGCACTGCCAGGTCCCTTTATAAGCTCAAAGCTTCCAGATTGAATGAGGTGAAGGTAGATTTTGGAACATTGTGAGAATAGGTAATGCCTCTTCCACCGGCAGGCAAGATTAACCTTGCAGCTCTCATTGTCCTCATTATGTGTTGTCAAACAATGGAAATTGGCTTTTTTCACAGTTTCATAAAAAGCACCGAGTTCCAGGTGCTGGCATTCCTCCAGGTAGAGAAGTTTTCTTACATGACATTTAAAACTCCAACAAAATGATATGATATTTGAGATTCTGAGATTTGCTTTAAAATAATCCAAGAGGGAGCAGGGGAGATAGAGGTACCAATGAAATACGGATGGCTACATATATGTATGAAATCGCTTATGTACATAGGACATGGGAATGGTCTTACAACGTAAATGCTGAAGCCAAGTAATGGGTACATAAGGCTTCCTTATACAATTTCTTCTACTTATGATGTTTGAAACTTTACCAAATAAATATATGTAATCCTTTTCTTCTCTTGTTCATGAAGCATGAGGAGTCCAAACAGATCAAGTATCAATCTCAACCCACAGTTCAATCAATTAATGAACAAATGAGGAAATAAATAGCATCAAGACTAGACTTTGTAGCCGGGCATGGTGGCACATTCCTGTAGTCCCAGCTACCCGGGAGGCTAAGGCAGGAGGATCGCTTGAGCCCAGGAGTTTGAGGTTGCTGTGAGCTAGGCTGATGCCACGGCACTTTAGCCCAGGCAATAGAGTGAGACTCTGTCTGAAAAAAAAAAAAAAAGACTAGACTCTGGGGGGGGGGGGAATAAAGTATCTAAAATTTGAAGAACGTAACTATAATCAGAGTAGGCTAATCCACTTTAATACACAGACCTTAAACATAATTACTCGAATGGAATAGAAGCTTCTCTCTCTCTAACAAAATGGTTCTGGGTAGGTGTTCCAATCTGGAGGGGGAGAGACCATGCTACATGAAGTCATTTAGGGACTTAGCCAGATGGAGGTTCTGCTGTCTTCAATATGTGGCTTCCAAAGTCATTCTGTTTGTGACCATCCTGCCCCATGAGAACAAGGAAAGAAACACAATGCCCAGTCTCTTGAAAGCACAGTCCAGAATGGCACATATTACTTGTGTTCACATTCCATTCACGAGAGTTTAGTCACATGAAATACTTAGCTGCAAAGAAGGCTGGGCAATGTGGATTGTGGCTTGACAGGCATGACCTAGTTATAGCTGCAGTGGTAGAAAGGACAAATTTTGATGGAAAACTAGCTGTCTCTGCTACAACAATCTAGTAAATTTGGCCATTAACATAGGCAGAGAACAATTTATCATAAACCTTATGAAACTTAAATATCAGGGCCTCTTACTTGTGTGGGTCTCTTTGAAAGGCCTGTGAGGGGTCTGCATTAGTTACTAATCTCTGTATAACAAATGGCTGTAAACATACCGGTTTAAAATAATAAATGTATTATCTTGTATTATTTCTTTGAGAGTCAGGAATCTGGGGAAGACATGAGGGAGACATGAGGTGACATCAGGGAGATCTTGGTGACCTTCACAAGAACAGTGGCAAAGAAGGTATATGCCAAATTCGAGTATCGAAGTTATTGAGGATTGAATAGGAGGTTATTTGTCTTAATTCTCAAACATCCACCCTCCACCTCAAAATTGGGGAATCCTGTTTCTCTTGCTGTTGGCTAGTTTAGAAACACATTGATTAGAGTCTTCATTTTATATAGAGTGCAAATTCTCAATAGTTAAAGCAGAAAGGGATTTATTATAGGGTTCGATTAGCTTACAGCATGTTTGGGAGGGCCAAGGAGCCAAGCTTGATTGTTGCACAGCAATTAACAACACAGCCAGGAGAAATGATCAACTATACCAGGAGGACTTTCTAGCAGATATGTCCCTGCTGCCACCACCTGCTTCTCGATACTCATGAGTCCAGTATCTAGTCACTATAACCTCTCCAACAGCCGCAGTAGAAAAAACAAAAGCCTATACAACTGTGCCTGCCAAAAGAAAAGTGTGGCCTCTGTCTTGTGATGCTCACTTCTTCCTGCCAAGTCTGTTAGAGGTAACTTTGCCTGGCAGAAAGCATGAGCAACTCTAGAAATACTTCAAGCAAGTCTGGAAATATAGTCCTTAGCTTTATAGTTTTTAAAGCCCAGAAAGCCATGGTATTAGAAAGGTGTAGAATAAGTCAATCAGTAATATATGTCACTGTCCATCTCTTTGACTGCTCAGCATCCATTCACCCTTCTTCCCACACTTAAAATTTCAAAACACAAAATTGCAACAACATGTTCCTGCCTCTCATAATGCAATTAATTATCCCTTGTACAAAAGAAGCTACCATTCATTGTCTCCCTTTGAGGCACAGAATCTCATCAATAACTTCATTTATTTGGGGGTAATGTTTTTCCTCCTCTGGCTAAGTTGCAACTCAGTATTGATATCCTGAAATCTATGGACTAAATTGTGAAGTTAACCACAAATGAAAAGGGCAAGGGAAAAAAACACCTAGCAAGGAAGAAAACAAAGGTAGCTACAACAAGTCATGGGACTATATCTGGTGTTTATAACTTCCTTCCTTCGCTACTTATCCTATGCTCCCTTTTCCCTCAGCCAGAAGCTTAAGTGGTTGGAATAATTTACCTGATGAGATGACCTAACCTTCCTTCCTAAAAGTTCTGAGCCCTTTATGACGCTGGTATATAGATTCCTGAGGGTTTGCTTTGGCTTTTACCACTGGGCATGGTAGTAGTAGAAGGTAAAAAAATGCCCTACATTCCAAATATGCTCTTCCTGCATTCACTGTGTGATAGAAATCCTATTTCCCCTTTAAAATGAGAATCAAGTATCCCAGCCAATATATGTAATCTTGTTCTTCCCTTGTTCATGAAGCATGAAGAGTCCAAAAAGATCACATATCAGTCTCAACCCCCAGTTCAGCATAACAACTTTTTTGTCTCCTGATGGACTCATTCCTCTCTTGGATTATAAGACTGTTAGAAAAGCAGAATTAAAAGTTGCAGGGACAGGAAGCAAGAATTTTGGGAGTGGGTCATTAGGTTTATTAGTGGGAGGTGTCACTGTTACTTCACATCCATTGGTTCCTGAACGTATTTATTATGGCCATGGAAGATGTGCATTTACTGCATCTTGACTGCTAACATTATAACCCCACAGGGTGGTGTTTCCCAGCTGGCACCTCAACTGGGTCTCCCAAAGGACCTTCTTCCTTTCTAAAAGCCTATCCACTTCTAGGTGATGGGATACATGGAAAGACCAATGAAACTCAATAGTATTAGCTCAATGCTTTACTTCATTCACCAATAAACAAATTCTAAGGTCAGAGCAATGATTGGGATACTGGTGAACTAGGAACTTAGTAGGTCTATGGATAATGGTGCAGGTAATAATTTTGCATGCAGGAAAAAAAAAACCTATATCTATGGTAAATACACATTGTAATGAGGAAAATTTGCTGCCCTCTCCGTGATGGAAACAGGCTTATGTAATCAACCTGCCACTAGATGGCTGGTTGATATTCCAGAGCTGGGGGCTCTATCAGGGGCTCAGGTAATGCTGGCAGCTGCAGGCATATTAGCCACACAGGAGTTGAAGTAACCAAATAAGCCCCACTGGGGGAGGTCAATATTGAACCTATGTATAATCTCCTTCCCTACCACCATAGAGACATTTGAAATGAGCCCATTGAATAAACTTTCAGATGTCTAGGGAAAGGCCATTTTGTCCACCTAATTATTGAGAATCTCCTTTGCAGAGGAGTCATTTGACAAGTAGCCACAAAGTACCCAGTTATGCCCATACTCTGGGCATAATTTAAAGGTGTCCATCCACACATTTCTTCCCCCACATCTCCTTGTCACAATCTTTCAATCTTGTTCTTTCCGTGACATAACTTGGCCCATGAATCAATATAAATCCATACCTCAGACCATCTCCTTCCATACAAAATAGACCATGAGATGATCCCTCCAAAACTTGCATATGTGCATCTGCTTGGCAGAAGCTTGTTACATGAGAAAACCTGGTGATGATTTCTTTTTTCCTGTGAAGAGGAGGCAAGGTCATCCGCTAAAAGTGAGGAAGAAGGTGACAGGGTCAGAGATTTAAGGAATTAAAAAGGTTTGAATTAGCCACTCATGAAAGACAGCCAATTTGGAAAACAAAGAATGGATTGGGGAACAGTTTTGAAGGTGAAAAATGACATGGTTGTATGATTTTTCTCCAGAAGCCTACTGAATGCCGCTGAAGACACAAAAACCACCACAATGGACCAATGCAGCATGTTTATAGCAACCTCAAGACTAGTCATTCACCTGTGTTTAAAAATAATCTTTAGTTAACAATCAATTTACTGGTAATTCTACCTAAATCAAGGTTACTATTTAGATATTAAACTTTTTTTATTTTAGTGTATTATGGGGGTACAAGTGTTAAGGTTACATATATTGCCCATGCCCCCTCTCCCCTCTCGAGTCAGAGCTTCAAGCGTGTCCATCCCCCAAATGTTGCACATCTCACTCATTGTGTTTGTATATACCCATCCCCTCCTCCCCCATCCCACCCTCCTGACACCCAATAAATGTTACTCCTATATGTCAACTTAGGTGTTGACCTGTTAATACCAATTTGCTGGTGAGTACATGTGGTGCTGGTTTTCCATTCTTGAGATACTTCACTTAGTAGAATGGGTTCTAGCTCTATCCAGGAATATACAAGAGGTGCTATATCACCATTGTTTCTTAAAGCTGAGTAGTACTCCATGGTATACATATACCACATTTTATTAATCCACTCATGAATTGAATTGATGGGCACTTGGGTTGTCTCCACAGCTTTGCAATTGTCAATTGTACTGCTATAAACATTCGAGTGCAGGTGTCTTTTTCATAAAGTGACTTTTGATCTTTTCGGTAGGTACCCAGTAGTGGAATTGCTGGATCAAATGGTAGATCTACTCGTATTGCTTTGAGGTATTTCCATATTGCTTTCCACAGAGGTTGAACTAGTTTGCAGTCCCACCAGCAGTGTAGGAGTGTTCCTCTCTCTCCCCATCCACGCCAGCATTTGTTGTTTGGGGACTTTTTGATAAAGGCCATTCTCACTGGAGTTAAGTGATATCTCATTGTGGTTTTGATTTGCATTTCCCCGATGATTAGAGATATTGAACATTTTTTCATATGTTTATTGGCCATTATTCTGTCTTCTTTTGAGAAGTTTCTGTTCATGTCCTTTGCCCATTTTTTGATAGGGTTGTTTGATTTTTTTCTTGCTGATTTTCCTGAGTTCTAAATAGATTCTAGTTATCAGCCCTTTATCAGATGTGTAGCTTGCAAAACTTTTCTCCCATTCTGTGGGCTGTTTGCTCTCTTGACAGTTTCTTTGGCTGTGCAGAAGCTTTTTAATTTGATCAGGTCCCATTTGTTTATTTTTGTTGCTGTTGTGATTACCTTTGGGGTCTTCTTCATAAAGTGTTTGCCTAGGCCAATGTCTAGAAGGGTATTTCCAACACTTTCCTCTAGAATTCTAATAGTCTCACACCTAGGTTCAAGTCTGTTACCCAGCGTGAGTTGATTTTTGTGAGAGGTGAAAGATGTGGGTCTTGTTTCAGTCTTCTACATGTGGCTATCCAGTTTCCCCAGCACCATTTATTGACTAAGGATTCTTTTCCCCAGTGTATGTTTTTGTCTGCTTTGTCAAAGATTAGTTGGCTATATGAGGATGGTTTTATATCTGGGTTCTCCGTTCTGTTCCACTGGTAAACTCCCTGTTCTTATGCCAGTCTCAAGCTGTTTTAATTACTATATCCTTGTAGTATAATTTGAAATCTGGTAAATTGATACCTTCTATTTTATTTTTATTGCCTAGGATTGATTTTGCTATATGGGGTCTTCTCTGGTTCCATACGAAGCATAAAATTATTTTTTCTATATCTGTGAAAAATGATGATGGTATTTTGAAAGGGATTGCATTGACTCTGTAGATCACTTTGGGTAGTATAAGCATTTTAACAATGTTGATTCTGCCGACCCATGAGCATAGTATATTCTTCCATCTGTTTACATCCTCTGCTATTTCCTTCTTCAGTGTTTCATAGTTCTCCCTGTAGAGGTCTTTTACCTCCTTAGTTATTCCAAGGTATTTTATTTTCTTTGTTGCTATTTTGGTGGGAATTGAGTCTTTGATTTGGTTCTCACTTTTACTGTTGTTGGCGTATATGAATGCCTCTGATTTCTGTTATTGATTTTGTATCCTGAGACTTTACCAAATTCATTTATCAATTCAAGGAGTCTCTTGGTTGAATCCTTGGGGTTTTCTAGGTATAATATCATGTCATCAGCAAAAAGTGAGAGTTTGATCTCTTCTGCTCCCATTTGGACGCCCTTAATTCCGCTCTCTTGTCTGATTGCTGTAGCGAGAACTTCCAGCACTGTGTTGAACAGAAGTGGAGAGAGTGGGCAACCTTGTCTTGTTCCAGTTCTAAGTGGGAATGCTTTCAATTTTTCCCCATTCAATATGATATTGGCTGTAGGTTTGTCATATGGCTTGTATCATTTTTAGGTAAGCCCCAACTATGCCTATTTTGTTGAGTGTTCTTATCATAAAAGGGTGTTGAATTTTGTCAAATGCTTTTTCTGGGTCTGTTGAGAGGATCATATGGTCTTTGTTTTTGCCTCTGTTTATATGGTGAATTACATTTACAGATTTGCATATGTTGAACCTTCCCTGCATCCCTAGAATGAAGCCCACTTGGTTGTGATGAATTATTTTCTTGACAAGCACCTGGATTCAATTGGCTGGGATTTTGTTGAGAATTTTTGCATCTATATTCATAAGGGATATTGGTCTGTAGTTTTCTTTTTTGTTGCATCCTTTCCTGGTTTTGGTATCAGGGTTATGTTCACTTCATAAAATGTGTTGGGGAAGATTCCATCCTTCTTGATGTTGTGGAATAATTTCTGTAGGATAGGCACCAGCTCTTCTTTGTAGGTGTGGTAAAATTCAGGTGTGAATCTATCTAGTCCAGGACTTTTCTTTTTAGGAAGGTTTGTATTGCTGTTTCAATTTCAGTACTTGATATTGGTCTGTTCAGGAATTCTATTTTGTCCTGGTTGAGCCTAGGAAGACTGTGTGTTTCTCAGAAATTGTCCATTTCCTCCACATTTTCCAGTTTGTGTGCATAGAGCCTTTTGTAGTATTCATAAATTATATCTTGTATCTCTGTGGCATCAGTTGTAATTTCTCCTTTATTGTTCCTGATGGAGCTTATTAGAAATTTTTCTTTTCTGCTTTTCGTTAGTCTAGCCAATGGTGTGTCAATTTTGTTCATTTTTTCAAAGAACCAACATTTTGTTTTATTAATCTTCCGTATAGTTTCCCTGTTGTCAATTTCGTTTAGTTCTGATTTGATCTTAATGATTTCACTTCTTCTGCTGGGTGTGGGGTTGGTCTGTTCTTTTTCCAGCTCTTTGAGATGATTCATTAGGTTGTCTATTTGTGATCTTTTCAACTTTTGGATATAGGCATTTATGGAGATAAACTTTCCTCTCAGGACTGCTTGAGCTGTGTCACACAGGTTTGGGTAACTTGTGTTACCTTTGTCATTTAGTTCAAAGAATCTTTTGATTTCCATCTTGATTTCCTCGTTTATGAAGTGCTCATCCAGCAGAAGGTTGTTTAGTTGCCATGACTTTGTGTAGAAATGAGAACTCTTATTAGGATTGATTTCTACATTTATTGCATTGTGGTCTGAAAAGATACATGGTATAATTTCTATTTTTTTAAATTGTTTGAGATGTGCTTTGTGTCCTAGGATATGGTCAATCTTAGAGAATGACCCATGATCTGATGAGAAGAACGTATATTCAGTGGTTTTGGGGTAGAATGTCCTGTAAATGTCAGTCAGGCCCATTTGTTCTAGAGTTCTGTTTAAGTCCATTATTTCTTTGATTTTCTGTTTGGAGGATCTTTCCTGTGCTGTCAGTGGGTTGTTAAAGTCTCCAACTATTATGGTGTTGTTGTTTATCCATTTGTTTAGATCCAGTAGAGTTTGATTTATGAATCTGGGTGCACCAAGGTTGGGTGCATGTATGTTTAGAATTGTTATGTCTTCTTGTTGAACTATTCCCTTCACCGTTATATAGTGACCTTCTTTGTCTTTTATTACTTTTGTTGATTTAAAAACTAAGTTATCAAAAAAAAAAAACTAAGTTATCTGTAATCAGCACCACCATGCCAGATTTCTTTTGGCTTCCATTTCCTTGAAATATATATTGTTCTCCATCATTTTACCGTTAGTCTATATGCGTCCTTGCAGGTTAGATGTGTTTCCTGAAGGCAGCAGATACTTGGCTTATTTTTTTTATCCATTCGGCCAACCTATGTCCCTTGAGTGGGGAGTTCAAGCCATTCACATTTATTGAGATAACTGATAGGTGGGGCAGATTTCTGTTCATTATGTTGGGTTGAACTTTGTTGCTTTGTTTTCTCTCTTGTGGTATCTGGCCTTTGATCTTTAGCTTTGAGTATATTTACATTTGTGAGTGTTTATTGTGCTGATCCATGGGTAACACTGTTTTGAGTACTTCTTGAAGGGCTGGTCTTGTCTTGGTGAATTCCCTCAGTCTTTGCTTATCTGAGAATATCTTGATTTCTCCTTCATATATAAAACTTGGTTTTGCAGGGAATAAGATTCTAGGCCGGGCATTGTTCTGTTTTAGAAGAGTGAGAATGGAGCCCCAGTCTCTCCTTGTTTGTAAAGTCTCATTACAGAAGTCTGATGTTATTCGGATTGGCTTTCCTTTGTATGTTACTTGCTTCTTTTGTCTTACAGCTCTTAGAAGGGCCTCTTTAGTTGATATTTTGGTCAGTCTGATGACTGCATGTCATAACATCTTCCTGTTTGCATTGAATCTCCTAGGGGTCCTCTGAGCTTCTTGAACTTGTATATAGAGATTTTTAGCAAGGCCTGGGAAATTTTCCTCTATTATATCTTCGAATAACTTGTCCAACCCTTGAGTATTTTCTTCTTCCCCTTCTAGTAACCCTATGACCCTCACATTAGGTTTCTTCACATAATCCCACATCTTTTGTAGGCTTTGCTCTTTTCTCTTGTTTCTCTGCTCTCTGTGACTGATTTATTTAATTGGAAGGTGTTATCTTCAATCTCTGAGATTCTTTCTTCTGTTTGATCTACCCTGTTCTTGAGGCTTTCCACTGTGTTTTGTAGTTCCCTGAATTGATTCTTCATTTCCAGGAGTTCGGTTAAAGTTTTCTTCATTGTATCAATTTCTTTAGTGAATTTTTGTTTCAGGTCCTGGAGTCTTTTTGTGTTTTCTTTGTGGTGGTTATCCAGTTGTTCTTGCAGGTCATTGAATTTCTTATGATCCACATTCAAAATTCCTCTTCTGTCATTTTGGTTGCCTGATTTTGGTTGGTGTCCATTTCTAAGGGGCTGTTGCTCCTCTTTGGGGGTGTGGTTTCTGTTTGTTTCTTCATATTTCTGGAGTTCCTTCACTGATTTCTTCCCATTTGGATCAGTTCTTGCTTCTTGCCTTTAGGTTTTCTTTTGGTTTGTATGTATGTATCACACGCCCTGTTTAGTCTCTGAGACGGTAGGTGGTGTTTGTGGGTGAGATTCGACCACACCCTGTATGATGAGTCAGTAAGTGCCGTGAAAAGGGTGTGCAGAATATCCTCCCTGTCAGTAGGTGGCGCTTGCTCAGAGGGACAGGCTACACTATTGTTTTTGTGTCCTGTAACCAGCTTTTGTTCCTCTGGAGAGGCTCGCTAGTGCCTCAGGTGGTGGGTGGGGCCCTGGGACTTCCAGGTGTGTCCTTTTCTCCCCCTCAGTGAGGGCTGGTCTTGGAGTGAGTCTGGGCAGAGCTGGGTTGTGTAAGCCTGCCCTCAGGCACCACCAATGCTGTTAGCAGGGGTCAAAGTTCTGTTCTCTGCCTCCAGGAAAAGCTGTCGTGGAGGGGCTGGAATGGCCCTGCTCAGTCAGAGAGTCTGCGTGTGGGGATGGGGCTGTCTGAGACCCACAGTCTGGAGTGGGCCTCGCTCCTTTCCACCCTCCCCAACTCTGCAGCTACTCCTGGGCCTCTGTCAACAGGCCAGACCCTACGCCACCAGGCCTCCCCTGGCTGTGATGCTGGCCAGGAGGTTCCCTACACAGAGTCACCACCTGGGCTGGGTGCATGGCCTCCCTTTGGGAGGAGGGTTGCCCTCTAGGATGCTGATCTGCCCCTGAAGGCACACACACCTCAGTAGGCTGTTCACAGATATTCCTTCTGTGCCCCAGGCAATGCGAGACCTGGGTGCACAGGATTTGGTCCGCAGGTCTGACCTCTGGGCCCCAGAGTTCAATCCCTAACCCCACCAGGGAGAGGAGTGCCAGCCCAATTCACCCACGGGGAGCCCAAGCAAGGTTGGTGTCTCTCAGCCTCAGGGTCTGCTCCGTTCTCCTGGGTTCACTGGGCCAGCAGCACCTGGGAGGGCTAGCGGGTAGGGAGCTCACAGTCTGAGTTCCCCTCAGTCATCTGTAGGGCCCCAAAAGGGAAGGTCCTGTTCCCTGGAGGTGCCTCCAGCTGGTGGCTATATTATCTCTCTCGGCAGCCAAGATTAGGGACGGGGGAGGGGAGAAGGAGGCAACATGGCGCCTGCTGCGTGGCTGGGGTCTGTACACAGGGAGGTGCCTGCAAGAGTTGGGAACCTGGTGCCACATCCGCTACAGGCTTACAGCTCGCTGGTGGTGGCTGTCCCTGGGCTGGTGTCTGCAGGTCTCTCCACCCACTGGGGAGCCCACCAGTAGTCCAAGATGCAAGGGAGGGGAAAGTTGGCCGCTCCACCTAACCTTGTCACTGGTCTCCAGGCTGCTCCGGAGGTCTCTGCTTCCAGTTCTCCTTCACAACCTCCTCCCATGGAGTCTCTCCTGGTCTCAGGTACCCCTCCTTCCAACCCTCGTCCGATGTATGCTCATCTTCTTGCTTCTTTCTTCTGATTTCTCCTAGAACCTGTGTTTTCTGCAGAGACACTCTGTCTGGCGGTATTTCTCATCCGCCATCTTGATTAATCCTCTGATATTAGTCTTTTAATAGCAGCTTTTGTCTAAGAGTAAGGCATAATAGTAATGCGTAAAATTATTTTTCCAAATATGTACTATTTTGAATAATTATTGTTGTAGTCCATTTGTGCTGCTATAACAAAATACCTGAGACTATGTAATTTATAAAAAACAAAACTTATTTTCTCACAGTTCTGCAGGCTGGGAAGTACAAGAGCAAGAGGCTGGCAGGATCAGTGTCTGGCAAAGGCCTGTTATTCCTAGATGGCGCCATTTAGATGTTCTTATGTGGCAGAAGAGATGGAAGGCAAAAAGGGAACAAATGCTGTCTTCACGTGGAAGAAGAGCAGAAAAGAACAAACTCCCTCCCTCAAGCCCTTTTATAAAGCCCTAATCCCATCCATGAGAGCTCTGCCCTCATGATTTAATTACTTCCTAAAGTCTCCACCTTTTAATATTATTACATCAGCAATTGACTTTCAACACAGGAGTTTTGGAAGACATTATTTATTCAGATCATAGCAATCATCTTATAGAATCAGAAAAATCAATTGATAACAATGATTGCCTCTGATAAGGTGAACTATGTGACTAAAAGACAAGAGTGGAAGATTTACTTTGTACTATGTACTCCTTTGTAACTTTTGGATTTTATGTCTATACATAAAAATACCTATATAACCCCTTGATGTGGCCAGCTTTACCCACAAGTGCATCCCTCTGCAAGGTGGAGAGAAGACAAGGATCTGTGCTACTATGTCCACCCGATACCAAATGACACTTATTGGTGATTTTCCAAGCCATTTGCTCAACATCACCTAGCCAGAAAAATATTTCCAAAATCTCTGTGGTAGTAACATGACTTACTTAATTTTTCCTTGTATTTTACAAAGTTTCTATAAAGTACATAATCAGAAAAAAATGTATCACAAATCTTTGTCACACGTTCATTCATTTATCCATGTACACAAATTTTATTGAGTGCTGTATGTGTATGTGTTCTAGAAATCCATATGTGATATGTTCTAGGAAATATCTAAAAAGAGAAAGCCTCTAGTTGCCTTGATCTTTTTTAAATGAAGCAGAGTGTAAATAAGGAGTGGTCCCTGGTCTCTAGGTATTTACAGACAGATATGTAGAAAAGTACCTAATAAAACAGAATGATGTAAAAGCTATATGCAACAAGAAATGTGCTATAGGAGTAAGGAGAAGAAATAATCTTGCATATATCAGAAAATGTTTCGCTGAGAAAAAGACATCTAAGCTATGGAAAGTGATTAGAATTTTAGAGAAGAGAGGAATGGATAGACCATATCACCTTTAAGAATACTCTGAGGCATACACTGAGGAGACACTGAAAGTTTGTGAAAAGAAAGGAACAACTTCCACTCACGTTTTAAGAAGATGTCATATATTAGGCAGTATAATGACGTAAAGATCAAAGGCTTTGAAATCAAGCATACCTAAATTTGAATCTTTTCTTGTACTCACTAACAATGTCATTTGGGACAAGTCACTTAACTTCTCTGTTTCTCCATTTCATCAGGTTGTCAGAGTAGGGTTGACAAATTAAAGCACTCCACACTTGAATGGCACATCGTATATGCTAAATAAATTATAGGTATATTTATGGCCATGTGGAGGGTATATTATTATCAAGATAACAGACTGAATACATAGGCTAGTTCAGGGACTAATGTGGAGTCTTGTTGAGAGCTGATGAGGGCCCAAAATAAGTAATGACTGTGGGAATTGAAATGAGAGAACAAACAGAAGATATTGGCATCTTGTGTACAGAGGCCAGGGATCCTACAACGAACGGGACAGCCCTCAACAACAAAGAATGACCCAGCCTAAAATGTCAGTAGTATCAAAGTTGAGAAGCCTATCAGAGAACAAGTTGTATGGCCTTTCTTCTCTTAAGAAATGTTTTAAATTATGAAATATTTAAAACATACAATATAATAAAACCGACACCTACATATCACCAAAATTTAGGAGATGTTCATACCATGGCTCTTCTACATCAGGAGAAAGAAGTGGTGCTATAAGTCTGGGTAATCCTTGCGAAACACTCTTTGTGACTGAGACTCAATTGAATCTGATGGAAGAGGACTTACATATCCTCAGGTAAAGGTCATTCATTTCTCCTTCACAGAACTTTAAAGTGGAAATTTTCTGAAGGGAATAATTTATTAAATTAAAAGTGAGAATTTTCTGTTTGGCTCATTAAGTAATAATATTAACAAATATCATTAAGATAGCAAAATATCTGGAAAAGAAAGAAAAATTGCAGTATGTTGTGATGAAAATTTTCAATAAGTGGGGCATAACACTTCATAAAGACTCCATAGTCTTTGCTTAAATGGAATCAGAGAGGAGAACCCAGTCTGGTCTTAAAAAAACCCTCTAGGTCCATCAAAAATCTGCCATTGGCAGATGCTTCAGTAGCAGTATCGGCATGATCTGCAGTCTGTATATTCCACTATGCATGTCATTTCTCCGAGAAGAGGCCACAAATAAAAAAGAAAAAGTTAAGTGGCTCCTTTAGGCTTTTAACAAACATTAGCGATTGTGAGATAAGTAGGCAAGTGCAGACACGGGAGGTCAGACAGGCTCACACACTAGCCAAAGCACTGTTCCTGTAGGCAGGCTGCTTCAAATTCACATCACAGCATGTTTACAAGATCTATGTATCAAGATCCTTAAGGGTCACTCTGGCACAGGTAGTACTACAAATGCAAAATCTCCACCAGCCAAGGATCCATATGTCTCTATTAAATCATACTAACTACTATGGCTACTGTAATCCTTAATTTTATGTGCCAATTTTACTAGCCTGAGTGATGCCCAGATCACTGGTAAAAGATTATTTCTGGGTGTGTCTGTGGGGGTTTCTGGAAGAGACTAGCATTTGAATCCGTAGACTGAATAAAGAGATCCACCCTCACCAATGTGGGTCGGCACCATCCAATCTGAATAGCACAAAAGGACAGAGGTAGAACAAACTCTCTCTCTTCTTGAGCTGAGACATCCATCTTTATTCTACCCTTGGACATCGGAGCTCCTAGATCTTGAGCATTTAGACTCCGACCAGGACTTACACCGTTGGCTCCCCGGGGTTTTCAGGCCTTCAGTCTTATACTAGAACTACACTACCAGCTTCAGGGGCCACCAGCTTGCAGACAGCAGATTGTGGGACTTCTCAGCCTTCATAATTGTGTGAGCCAATCCCTCATAATAAATCTCTTTCTACATATCTCTATATATACCATTGGTTCTGTTTCTCTGGAGAACCCTGACTAATATAGCTCCCTTGTTTGATCCATGCCTACCTACCCACTCAGATCTTATATTTACATGTGTACGTATGATATGCATTTTCAATCCAGAAAGACCCAGCTACCTCAGGCAGAATTTTATGTGGATTATTTTACATCTGTGGTTTAACATGCTTATGTAACTATTTAAAGCGGTACTGTCCAATACACTAGTCAATAAGCCATGTAGGGTTACTGAGCACATGAAACATAGCTAGTCTAAATTGAGATATGCTATAAGTGTAAAAATGTGATTTTGAAGACTCAGAGGAAAAAGAGGGAAAATATCTTACTTATTTTATTACATTGACTACATGTTTAAATTGTATTTTAGATATCTTTGATTAAATAAAATATATCATGAAAATTAATCTCATGTTTCTTTTTACTTTTTAAAATGTAGCTTCTAGAAGATTTAAAATTAAATATATAAGTTGCATTATATTTCTATTGGACAGTGCTAACCTAGAGCTTACCCTACACATCTAGCCATTTTAGGATCAGGTACATTCCAATTCAGACATATTGCTAATATGATATGTATATGTCTTAGAACTTAACATTCATACAACATTCTTTCAGAGAGATAGCTTTAGAATATGCATTATTAACAAATGACATTGTGTTAGATTACACTGGGCTACAATAGGAGATGTCCTATTCATGAGAGAGGTTTTTATCGAGGAAAGAGTAGCTATAGCCCTATTCCTTAGATAGGAACTGGTGAATCAATTATAAAAGGCATTACTTCTGAATATGTACACATAGGTGATCCTTGGAGGCAGAAGGAATAGTTATAAGGACTCTTACGACAAAAGTCATTCTTGATTAGGCATTTTTTTTAGTAAATAAAGAATTACATGTAAGAAGATGATATATAATACCTTTTTTCTTTTTTCAAAAAGCTTTGACCAAGTTCTATAATGAAAGTTTTGTCATCCATAAATGGGTGGGTAAATATTGTGCCAGAAAAGCACTTCAGTCAAGGATAAATACATTAGTTATCTATTGCTGCATAACAACATTATATAAACTTAATGACTTAAAACAATACCCTTTCAATATCTCAGCTTTTGTGATAGCTGGGTCCTCTGCAAGACTAAATCAAGATGTTGTCCAGAGCTGAATTCTCATCCAAGGTTTGACTGGGGAGAGATCCACTTCCATGCTCATGTGGTTGTTAGCAGCACTCAGTTCTTTTTAGGATGACAGATGAAGATTCTTGGTTTTTACTAACTATTGGCTGGAGGTCGCCCTCAGTTTCCTTACTACATGGTCTTCTCCATAGGAAAGTTCACAACACAGTAGCTTGCTCCTTTGAAGATAGCACAGGAGTTAACATCAACAAGATGAATGTTACAATCTTAGTTAACATAATCACACACATGTAGCCAAGTATGTCTTATTGCCTTTGCTATATTCTTTTGGTTAAAAGTAAGCTACAGGTCCCACATACACTCAAGGGAAAGGGATTACACAAGGGTGCGAATACCTGGAGGTACAGCTCATGAGGCTACCTTACAGTCTGTCCTATACAATAGGGATAAAAATTAGGGAAAGACATCACAGTGGTGCCCAAAGTATCTGTGTTAAGACCATTTTAGTTAATTTGTGTCAAATGACTTGGAAGAGAAGAAAACAGCAAAATTTCTTAGTTTTCCAATAGAAATAATTTTCTAAATAGTGAAATGTGATAATAATGAAAATAAACAAAGATTGGTCAATGGAAATCATGAGCAACAACAGTAGCAACATCATTGGCAAGCAGCATGGGGACTTATATCTAAAAACCAAGACACAGAAACAGTAACTGGAACCTCACAGCAGTCTTGGTGGAGCCAGAGGGCAAGACAAGGTGCCTTCCTTCAGGAGTGTCAGGGATTGGAGGCATTCAGGCAGGCTACCCAGAGAATTTAGCAAAAGCAAAGGAAAACATTCCGGCCAACCCTACAGCAAAAGGGAAGTGGGTACATAGTGAAGGTTCTCTTCCCACAGAGATTCAAAAAACTTTACACTGAAAGCCAGAGAAGAGAGACAGAATGAGTATTTTAAAAAAGAGAGCAAAGGAAAAACTAGCTAAACCATGCTGTATGGTATCAATGCTCAAAAAAGATAACTGATGCATTTCTTATAGATTCTGAGTTAATTAAAGATGCTCTTTAATACCAAAAATTCCATACACTAAAGCTAAACCATACTGCATTTTAGTGAATATCTGCTCTCATTGTTTTCAACAAATATTTATCGAGCAGTTATTGTGCTAGGAAGTACATTAGGTGCTTGGAATAGAATGAGAGCAAAAACAGGTAAGATTTCTGCTTTCACGGAGCTTATATAATAGTGGGAAAGACGGGCATTGACCAAAACACAAATTACCATATAATTATTACTGTTGAGTATCATATAAAGACAAGAATAGAATACTTTCAGAAAAACATAACAGGGGGATCCAATCTAGCCTGCAGGATCAGGATTGAAGCACAAGACATTCAAGCTAAGACTTGAAGAATGCATTTCCTGCCAAGAGTTGGGGAAAGCACATGCCAGCAGAGGAAACATGTGAGGAGGCCTTATGGGGAAGGAGTTTGAGGTGCACTGAAGAAGGAGGGAGGCTAACATAGCTTGGGCACAGTGAGTGAGAGCTCAAAATGACAGTAGCAATCATGTAGGCCTGGTAGACCATGTCAGGGATTTTTAAATTTTATCTTAAGAGCACTGAAAAGCCAACAAAAGGTTTTAAGCAGAGAAATGACATAATATGATGTCTGTTTTAAACTGTCATTCTCAAGCTATTGGGGACCGGGTTGAATGAAGAAGGAGCAAGTATGGACATAGAGCAACCAGTGAGAAGGTTTTAATAGTTGTCCAAAGAGATATAATGGTGGCTTAGACTAAGGCAATGACAATGAAGATGGAGAGAAGTGGATACATTCAACAAATATTTCGAAGGTGGAAAGGTTATTGATTGAATGTGAAATATCTTTCACGGGAGAATTTTCAAGGATGACAACCAGGTTTCTGGCATGAGCAATTGGATGGACAGAGTTACCATTTACTGATAAAAGGAAAAACTAGATAGGAATGGATTTGGAGAGTTCAAGAGGCTTTAGTTAAAAGATAAAAGATGCTCCTTTCTCTTGCCTATGGTAATAATAAAAATAATAATTAAGAATGTAGTGATTACATAACAACTGAACCAAATGACTTTTGCTTGTCAATATAAAATTGCATTAAGCATTAGGAGGTAGAGAGTATGTCGGCTACAGAAGCAGACCACAATGTTACAGAGCAACCTTTGGACTATTCCTGCAACTTCTGAATGGAAATGCTAATGACACCTCCATATTTTGACAATGTTCCCCCATAATCAACTCTAGCAAGTTAGTGCTAAGCAAACCAAGCAACCCCCATTGATCAGTCTTACCCTTACTTATGCAGTAGCTACCAAAAAGCAAAACCTTTGGTGCTAGGACCAAACAACTCTTTCAAAGTTTGTAAAACACAAATTAAAATCATGAATGACCAAACCTTCTGAGCTCTTGTCTGATTACCTGTGGATAGCAGGCAACTGTTTTTCTACGCAAGAATAAAGCTTATTTTACCAATGTTATTATGGTAATATTTCAATATCAAGGAGGTGTTTAGATTATGAATGTATCTTCTGTATTAACATTTCATAAAATTGATGTATCCAAGTATTATTTGCTTTTCCATGTTTGTTGGCCTCCTAGGTCAAACATTGTGAGGCTGTAGGAAACAGCACCATGTCCAATCTATCTTTGACTCAAAGTGGATATTCATGATGGAAAGGAAATGAATGTTTATTGTGTGGATTATAAAATATAATTGATATCAAAACAGCTCTGAAAATGTAGAAATTTGATGGGTGAATTCAATATAAATATCTCAAGATAAATGAACTGGAAGAAAATAATTCAGATCACACTAATAAAATTCTGGGCTCTGAACTATCCAAATACAACCAAAATTAATCTAGAAAAATATCTGTTCTATGTTCTCTCTAAGATAGTAGTTTAATGCAATGAACTGTAAAGGGAGACTACATCCACTGTGATTTTAGAAATGTAGATTCAGATATCAAAGACAAATGATTATTGACCATGAAAAGACAAAAAATTTCTTTCTTTTTTTTTTCTGAGACAGAGTCTTGCTCTGTTGTCCGTGCTAGAGTGCCATGGCATCAGCCTAGCTCACAGCAACCTCAGACTCCTGGGCTCAAGCAATCCTACTGCCTCAGCCTCTCAAGTAGCTGGGACCATAGCCATGCACCACCATGCCTGGCTAATTTTTTCCATATGTTTTAGTGTCCAGCTAATTTCTTTCTATTTTTAGTAGAGATGAGGTCTCACTCTTGCTCAGGCTGGTCTTGAACTCCTGAGCTCAAATGATCTGCTCACCTCGGCCTCCCACAGTGTTAGAATTACAGGCATGAGCCACCCCACCTGGCCAAGATAAATAATTTCTTATGTGAAAAAAGTCATATAACAGTGAATACAAAGGTAAACATTTATAAAAATAGAAAATTAATTCATCTATCTCTGAAAAGTCCTATTCAATCAAAGATAACAATTACTTTAAATAGTCATTCAAATTCTATAACATTGAGGGGAAAGGAATAGTCCATAAACTATCAATTAAAATAAAATTATTTCAAATCTCTGATGAATGTTTCACTTACTACCGTTTGTTTCCATAGTTTGGTTTCTTTACTATGGTTAAATTGTAACCTGAGCAGTACCTATTCAATGATCCACAACAGGGCATTCTAATTTTTATTGTGCAATCATTTATAAACTTTGGATTGTATCCACTTACATGTAAGCAACGCCAATAATGACTCTTAGGAAACCAATGCTTTGTGGCTTTTTCCAACAGTGCAGAGGTTTACAGCCCACTGTGTTGGTTTTTTAAGTCTTTAAAGACTAAGATTGAGTTGCAAAAAGGATTAATTCATCACCTGCTCATCAACCTTAGCTACAGAAACTGGTGGTCTCTTGAGAGGGAAATTTGCAGATTTGGGAGCAGGTCCAGAAGGAAGATTTGCTTTTAACTGGATAATCTCCTACTGTTTTTCTTTATGTATTTTCTTTATGTATTTTTGCCACATGCATGTATTACCTTAAAATAACCACAAGTCAAAATTTTAAAACAACAATAACTACAACACAGTTAGTTACATAAAAAATAAATAAAAGTAGTTTTCCATATCTGCTTTGGAGATAATCAGTGTTTTTCCCAAAATTCCATAGAATTGACTGATATTCTTACTATAAAATTCTCTATTGTATTATGTAAAAACAAAGCTGAACCTCTATATAATCAAAAGCAAAAAGTTAATTCTCTGCATCTCCAGTGTTACAATACCAAAAATAAACAGAACTCTTCAAAATCCAAATACCTTTTTAATCAAAAGTTTTGATTCTACCCCAATGATTTTTGTTAAAGCTAACAAGAATTAAAAGTTAAATTGAAATTGTCTCTTATGTCCTCCTCCAAGCTCCAATGAATGTACCATGAGCAGTGAAAATGTACTTTTTAAGAAGACAGACAATCTGAACAAATCATAAAAGTATTGTGCAGCACTGAAGTTAAGATTCTAGGAAGTGAAGCAGGCAAAAACTTACCCTTGGTCTTGGCTTCAAATTCACCTAGAAATGAGCCCCAGATAAATTGGCTAATGCTATCTGCACTCATCTGTGGCTCAGTTGTACAAGTAAATTAACTTATTAATGAATAGTGAGCAAAAAGATCTGGGTCACCTACATTTCCTTTCTTGGTGAGGTAGGTCCATTTAGAACTCCAAAGTCCAGATCAGAAATTGTGTTGGAGAAGTCCAAATCAGAACCTAGGATTTATACAGTCACCAAAATTTGTTTGAAAATTTTTCTTTCTCCTTTGGCTCTGTGTTGGTTCAAAGAAATGGAACAAGTCATGGAGAATTTAAAAACCACTTGCTGACAAAGCCATCATTTTTCCTTTAAGACTTTTCAACATTCATTTAACTTGATGTTTTTGTACAAAAAAATTTAGGAGTAGGAATTTTTTCCAAGATAATCTATACTGAAATGCACAACCTATGTACATAGGTCAACTATCTCTCCAATTGGCTTTATATATTTATTTCTTGAGACAGGGTCTTACTCTGTTGCCCAAGCTAGAGTAAAGTAGCATTGGCATAGTTCACTGCAACGTCAAACTCCTGGGCTCATGGGATCCTCCTGCCTCAGTCTCCTGAGTAGCTGGAACTACAGGTGTCCTGGCCCACGGGACCTTCTGTTACTCATGGGGTCAAGGGGGACCTTGCCTGAAAGAGATGGGCGAGAGAAAGGAACGAGACCAAGCAAATGGCTGTCAAGGTCTACTTTACTTGGATTCTTTGTAGGTTTTATAAGCATACAGAAACAAGGAAGTAGAAACAGAAAAATAGAGTGGGGCAACGATGAGGCTTGGGTCTGGGTTAATCAGCCCCAATCAGCGTCTTATCGGTATCCTGTTTGTGACTGATTACTCAACCCCAACCTGGCAGGTGGTCGGGAACAATTGCAGTCAGCACTCCCTGGAGCATCCCGTGGTCAGCATGTCATGGAATGCATTCTTCTTGGAGCTATAGCTGGAATTTTCCAGGGCGAAGCCCGTGCGTAGGACAAGTCATAGGGGAGTTGAGGGTCTTTGAGGGTCCTTGCCTCCAACATCTCCCCCTCTCTTTATTAATATGAGGGAGATTTATATAGGTGGGTGGAGAGCCTGTCTTAGGCTACGCGATGGGCTTCCGCGACCAGCACCCCAAATATAAGATTGGGCGATTAACGTGAAGGTGAGGCCTCTGTCTTAGGCTATGTAGGTGGCATCCAGCTCCGGCACTTCTGATTATGAAGTGTGCCCCCGGGCATGGACCTACAATATTCCCGTCATGGAGTCACCTCACTGTCGGCGGGGTGTGCATCTGGTACATGGCATCTCGATAATCCCGTCATGGGCGTCTCCACAGCCTTTGGAACCAACTGCGTTCCATGTCTGAGGCAAGGTTTGAGAAATTTAGACCTTTAGTGGGTGTATTGGGAGACTCTCCACGGAGGTCTTCTCTGGAGCCTCTTTGTTCTAGCCGTTGGTAAAACACGGAGACTGATTTTTGTGTGGCTGCGTCTACCTGTGACTTGACAAAATTAGTTAGTTTCTTAAATGCCCAAGGCCCAAAGGTGAGGAGCAACAGAAAACCTACAAGCGGCCCCAAGACACTGGGAGGCAATGTGGATAGCCAGGGGGATGTGGAAAACCAATTTTGATACCATGCTTCACTCTGTTCTCTCCGTTTTTTTCTATCTTCTAGGCTCTGTCTAATCCTTTCAATACTATCTTCTACCAGACCTGTTTTGTCTGCGTAGAAGCAACATTCTTCTTTAAGTGCTGCGCACAAACCTCCCTCTTGGAGGAACACTAAGTCTAGGCCTCTTCTATTTTGCAACACTACCTCAGAAAGCAAAGCGAGGGATTCTTTGAGATATTTTAGGCCCTGCTGTAGCTCTCGGAGATCATTATCGATGGCAGCAGAGAGCTGCAGGTATTGCTGGTTGGAGGTGACTAGAGAGGCTATACCTGTTCCAGCCCCTGTGGCACCAAGGCCTAGAACAACTGTGAGTGTTATGGCCGTGATGGGCTCTCTCTTTTCTCGGGGCATTGTGGTGTTGCGCTCCCAAAATTTGAGCAATTCGTCAGCAGGAAGTACAGTGCGTCTGGGGAAGAGCATGACTAACACACAATATTCTCTATGCTCAAGAAACGTTGCAGAGACTACATACAGGGTAAGGCCAGAGGAACAAGCAAAATAAGAGGTGTTAGATAACTGAATATACTGAAAGGTGGAGTTGACAGTAATTGACTGATTACATATTTTCTCTAAGGGTGCGGGGGGGAAGCATTCTTGGGCCAAGAAGGCAAAGACCTAGGCCTGTGACTTGGCTGAGCGTCAGGCCATCATGGGTCTCTAGACCCCATCTGAGTCTGCTGGTGTCATTAGTAAATAATGGCTCACCAAATGTAGTGACACCTTCATAGAAAGGAGGCCGGGGGAAGTAGCATACCCAACACTCCTGATATTCTGAATTGTTGGCCTCTCGAATGGTCCTGACAGAGGCGTTGACTAGGGTGAGAATTAGTTCTGCAGAGGAGGGGGACAGACCTGAATTTTTTCAGGGGACAGACGGAGGCCTCGAGCTTGTAAGGCCGAGACAACCTGGATGGTAATTTGAAGTAAGGTTGCCTCGTCGGCCCCGGTGAGAAGAATGTCATCCATATAATGAATTATATATAGCTGAGGATGTTGAATTCTAAAAGAATCAATTGTCTGAACTACATATTTTTGGCAAAGGGTAGGGCTGTTGGCCATGCCTTGAGGCAATACTCGCCATTGGAAGCGCGGAGAGGGTCCTATACAGTTTACTACCGGGAGACTGAATGCGAAGCGTTTGTAGTCATCCGGGTGTAATGGTATGGAGAAAAAGCAATCTTTTAGGTCAATGACTATCTTATAGTAGCCTCTGGGGATAGCTACGGGCGAAGGCAAACCAGGCTGGAGTGCCCCCATGGGAACTATTGTTTGGTTAACAGCCCGTAAGTCTTGTAGCAGCCGCCACTTGCCAGTCTTTTTTTGAATGACGAAAATGGGGGTGTTCCATGGTGAAGTAGAGGGCTCTATGTGTCCGGCAGCTAATTGTTCCTGCACTAACGCTGTAGCTGCGGCTAGCTTGTTAGATGGGAGGGGCCACTGATCGATCCAGACAGGTGAGTCACTCTTCCAAGTGATTTTATCTGCCTGAAGTGCAGGGGGATCAATGGCCCTTATGAAAAATGGCCTTCGAACCCCAGTCCTGATCTGTCTGACCTAGGGAGGGTGGTCAAGGGTGCTCTTAGTCCCTGACCCTCCTTGCCTAAACCCTGTCCTGGGAGGAATCCCTGTTTAAGCATTTGGCTGGCTACAACTTTATTGGGGCTGCACATAATGACATTCATTTGTGCAAGGATATCACACCCCCATAAGTTAACAGGCAGGCCTGGGACTACAAAGGGTTGAGTGGTACCTTTGTTTCCCTCAGGGTCTTCCCACGTCAAAATTTTTGAGCTCTGGAGAGTATCTTTAGACTGTCCTATACCTTGTAAGTGCGTAAGGGAAGGCTGCAGTGGCCATGATTGGGGCCAGGCGTCCTGGGCAATAACTGTGGAATCGGCGCCAGAATCAAGAAGGCCCTCAAAAAGTTTACCATCTAACTTTAACCGCAGGGTGGGTTGTTCTTTGGTGATAGCTTGGACCCAATAGAGATCAGAAGAGCCAGGGCAAGAAGCACCTCGGTTAGAGGCGATGGCTGGGAAGGATGTATTAAGGGGCAAGGGTAATGCCTGAGCTAAGCGTTGTTCCTTAGAGACATACACAGGGCCTGTAAGTGCACTGGCTAAGATGTTAATTTCCCCGGTAAAGTCACTATCTACTATGGAGGGGTGAACTATGAGCCCTGCAAGAGTGGAGGAGGCTCGGCCCAGGATAAAAAAGAACATATTAGCCGGGGGGCGGGGGTGTAAAGGAGCCAGTGGGCAAAATTTGAACACCATCCTCAGGTCTTAATATTGTGTTGGAGGAGGCACACAAGTCCACTCCTGCGCTCCCTGTGGTTGCTCGGAGGAGTCTAGAGTCTGGGGGCTCTCTTGTCGGCTGTTCCCCGAGGCCGACTGAAATTGAATAGGACGGGGGGCCCGGGGCTGGCCCCTCAGGCCGTTTCCCGAAAGGGGGGGCAAGGGGTTTCCAAAGACATCAGTCTTGGAGTGGCATTGATTGGCCCAATGCTTTCCCCTCTTACAGCGAGGACAGAGGGAGGAGGGCTGGGCTGGCCTGCCTGGCTGCTCACTGAGGTTAGGGGCAGCAGAGGAGACGGCTAGGGGGCACTGCCTCGCAAAGTGCCCTGGTTGACCGCATTTAAAGCAGTCCCTCTATGCCCGGTCCCTTGGATGGCGGCCCCAACCGCAAGCTGTACGGCCTGCGATACCTTATGGGTGAAGGGGTCAACATCATTACACATTCTAATCATGTCATTAAGGTCTTTATTTTTGAGTTTACCCCTGAGGATGGCCCTGTAAGTACTGTTGGCATTTTCATAGGCTAATTGTTTAATAAGCCTATTATTCTCATCCTCGTGTCCGAGGGTTCGTTCAGCAGACTCTAAAAGCCTGCCCACAAATTCACTAAAACCCTCTTGAGCTCCCTGGGTGATTTTTGTCAGGGGAGTAAGAACAGATCCCTTAGAGGGAAGTGTTCGCCAGGCGCCGAAGGCGGCTGCGGTGGTCTGGGACAAAAGTCCAATTGGGAGTCTCCTTTGGTGCTGTTCAGTAGCAAATTTCCCTTGTCCGCTAAGCTTTTCAAGGGTCCAAGATGCAGAATTGGGGTTTTTTAAATTATTAGCAGCCGTGGTCTGACAGTGGTCGAGAAAGTCGGCCTTCCAAGAGAGGAACTGTCCGCGAGAAAGGACCGCCTGTACTAGTTTGATCCATTCTCCAGGGAGCAGGTAGCCGCCCCCTGAGGCTGCCTCTAGGAGGGAATAGGTAAAGGGTGCATTGGGCCCATACATCCTAACAGCAGAATTCAGTTCTTTTAAGGTCTTGAATTTTAGTCTGCGAAATTCAGTGGGCTCTGAGTCTGTTTCTTCTGGGAGGTCATCACTTTTCCTTTCTCTTTCCCTCCCTTCCGTATCCTCATTACCTGAATCTTGGGGTGGGGACTGGCTCGAAGAAGGGGCGGCAAGGTCTCTAGACTGGGTAACCACCGGGAATGCTAGGGCCTTATGGGGGGATTTTAAGGATCTCTTAGGTAAGGTGGCTGTCTCATAATGTGGGTGGTTAATGAGGACAGAATCTTTAAGCGTCTCTTGGAGGAGGAACAAGTCTTTGGAAAGCTGGGCAAATTCTTTTTGAAGTTGTAAGACATCTTTTAATTGCGTAACCCTTTGACTTAAGTCTTTTTTGGCACGCAAAAGTAAGGGCATTGTAAGGGGAGGCATTAACAAAGGTGCACAAATTTGGGGCGCGTAAGGAGGCGGCCATGCGGGATCGTGATATTGGGCTGCTTCCTCTCCGAGGGTTGCCTCTCCTGAGGGGTCGAGGGACTCTTGGAGGGGTTGTTTCTTGAATACCGGGTAATTGAATGCATGAGGGGCTGTACCCTCGGGTAAGGGAGGATAGAGGGTCTTGGTGTCTGGCCTACTAATCGGGGGTTCGTCCCTAGATGTCTGGAGCTCAGCCAAGGGGTCCTGAGGGGGCATATTGATACAAACTGAGGGGCAAGGGGAAGGGCATGTTGGTCTCTCAGGGTCATTAGGAGAAGCTGGTCCTTCGGCAGTCTTTAAAGACGTTCTCGAAGCAGACCGGACACGGGTCGGAGGCAGAATTCTGCTACTGAGAGCAACTGCTTTTTATTGGGGTCTGAATCTGCTCCCTCAACAATATCTCTGATTAGTCCCCAGTACGAGAAAACGGATACAGGGACGGCATCTGGGCCCTGATTCAGAAGTAAATTGTTTAAATCTCTGCCTACCTTTTGCCACTTGCGTGGGTGAATCTCAGGTCCACCAACAATAAACCAAGGACAAGCACGATCAATGAACATAAAAAACTTTACTAGGTCCTTTTTCTTAACTCTAATTCCTCTCTCTCTGAATGAGGCCTTGAGATCCTTGATAAAAACGGCCTCTTTAGACAAAGAATGGCCCATCTCGATGGGATGACAATGTAAAAAATCTACTCACCAGACCATCGATTCTGTGAGCGGCAGAAAGGAGGTCTCTTCAGGGATTCTCCGGAGAACTGTCTGTAAACCGCGTGCATCCGACAAAAGTCCGTACCTCGAGCCCCATGTTGGGCGCCACTTGTCCCGGCCCACGGGACCTTCTGTTACTCGTGGAGTCAAGGGGGACCTTGCCTGAAAGAGATGGGCGAGAGAAAGGAACGAGACCAAGCAAATGGCTGTCAAGGTCTACTTTACTTGGATTCTTTGTAGGTTTTATAAGCATACAGAAACAAGGAAGTAGAAACAGAAAAATAGAGTGGGGCAATGATGAGGCTTGGGTCTGGGTTAATCAGCCCCAATCAGCGTCTTATCGGTATCCTGTTTGTGACTGATCACTCAACCCCACCCTGGCAGGTGGTCGGGAACAATTGCAGTCAGCACTCCCTGGAGCATCCCGTGGTCAGCACGTCATGGAATGCATTCTTCTTGGAGCTATAGCTGGAATTTTCCAGGGCGAAGCCCATGCGTAGGACGAGTCATAGGGGAGTTGAGGGTCTTTGAGGGTCCTTGCCTCCAACATACAGGTGCATGCCACCATGCCTAATTTTTCTAACTTTTGTAGAGATGGGATCTTGCTGTGTTGTTCAGGCTGGTCTTGAACTCCTGGCCTCAAGCGATCCTCCCACCTCAGTCTCCCAAAGTGGCAGTATTACAGACATACAGACATTAACTACCATACCCAGCCTCCAATTGGCTTTACTATTTCATATATGTGGATTTCAACCAGGGTTGGATGACCTTGGCCTGTGTACTATAGTTTAGAAAATCTACCACAGTGCTTTGAATACACCGAGTCTGCAACTATTCACCTTCAGTATGTACATTTGCATACATGCACACACACTTGGGTTCTTTGTCACTATATCTCAGATTTTATCCTACCCCATTATAGTGCCTTTTCACAGTAGAACAACATATCCATCAAATGAACAGATTTTATCAAGCTTAATTTTCTTGGTTTATATTAAGAAAACAATGGTCATATTGAATATGCTTTTAAAAATTACACATGCTCTCTCCCCTTGAGAATGATTTGTTCTAAGTTTACCATTTAATTCTTCTGCTAGCAGCACCCCTTTCCTAAACGTATTCCTCCCTTATACTTTCATGATGGCAAAATTCTAATTTATAATAATGCGTATGTGACATTACAACAGATTGCTCTAATAAATTTTGGGTGAGTTTCTACATAAGTATAATGTCTCTATATTGTGACACTTGATGCCACTTATTAAATTCACTTTTATGGTCTTGCCTTCCAAAAAATTGTATTCGCTTTTCACAAAATCACATTTAATGTAGTAAGGTACCTCAGTCTTTGGATTAAAAGCACAGGGCTTGAGGCCGGGCGCGGTGGCTCACGCCTGTAATCCTAGCACTCTGGGAGGCATAGGTGGGCGGATTGCTCGAGGTCAGGAGTTCGAAACCAGCCTGAGCAAGGGCGAGACCCCGTCTCTACTGTAAATAGAAAGAAATTAATTGGCCAACTAATATATATATAGAAAAAAATTAGCCGGGCATGGTGGCTCATGCCTGTAGTCCCAGCTACTTGTGAGGCTGAGGCAGGGAGCCCAGGAGTTTGAGGTTGCTGTGAGCTAGGCTGACGCCACGGCACTCACTCTAGCCTGGGCAACAAAGTGAGACTCTGTCTCAAAAAAAAAAAAAAAAAGCACAGGGCTTGAGATTTAATTTTGTACTGAAGCAGCCACAACATTCTAAAATAATTTTTTAAATATTTTATTTAATCGCCTTTACTAAAATCATTCAATAACATTTATTATTTTAAAATAATTTAAAGCCACTTTTGGAAGTAAAGAAATTCAGCTTATTCATTAATAACCCTGCAGGCAGCTGCCACAAGAGGCTGTGGTGTGGTTCTCAGTGCATGAACCTGGAGCCAAGCCCAAGCCCAAACTCTGCTACTGTAATTTTTAATTCTTTCTTAATTTCTGTCACTGAATTTTGAACTCTAATTTATTTTGCTTTTTCATTTCTTATACAGTTTTCTTAATGTCTTTTATTTCATTTTGAAATGATGCAGTAATTGGACCTGGTTTTTAAGTATGTCTTTCTGGCATACTTTTATTGTCTGTTAGGCTGTTATTTTTCTTTTTTTCTCATACAGGTTAAGTATCCTTATCCAAAAATCCAAAATCTGAAACTTTCCATGCACCAACATGATGCCATAAGTAGAAAATGCCTCACAAAAGTACTTAATACACACTTTGTTTCATGCAGAAAATTATTTTAAAAATCGTATAAAATTGTCTTCAGTCTGCCTTTCTCTTTTGATGCCTTTTTAAACTTACCTTCAGCCTATGTGCATAAGGTGTATATGAAACATAAATGAATTTTGTGTTTAAATTTGGATCTCATCCCCAAGATATATCATTACATATATGCAAATATTTCAAAATTTTTTTTTTAAAAATCCTAAATCTGAAAAACTTCCAGTCCCAAGCACTTCAAATAAGGGATCCTCAATCTGTAATAACTTTGCATGGCATCCAGCCTCAATATTTTTCTGTTGTTCATTTTTATGTGAATTTAGTTTTCCTGAACTTTAAGAAAAAAGCTTTGTTCAGATAGCTTTTATAATTTCAGTTGTTAAAAATATGGTAGCTTGCTTTCAGAGGTTTCCTGGCTCTGTTACCCTCTTTCAATTTAATCTGGACCTTCTCTTTCCATCTCCATTGTCCCTCTCCTGCTGAACTTTGATTGTGCTCTCAGCCATTTCTCCTCAGTGTGAGGCCTCAGCCTGGAAGTGAAACTAGTGGGTCGGTTTCAAAAGTTCATGAGATTAAACCACTCAGATCCTTGTAGGCCTTCCCTGGAAATCCCCCCAGTTTCCCAGCTCTGTCACCTACTAGCTGTGTGATCTTGGACAAATTACCTCCTCTCTGTGCGTCTGTTTCCTCATTTGTAAAACAGAGATCAAATCACGGAATAATGAATTTTCATTTGAGATGCTTAAAAGATTGCTGACATTAAGTGAGCACTTTCTGAATGTTTATCAAATAAAATATCCATCTGCTCCTTATTTATGAACTCATCTTGAAGCTCTCAGTTTAGCTGCCCTCAACCCTCTGCCCTCCTCAATGTCTCAGGGAGCCTATTCATGTGATAACATAGTTAAAGCTTTAATTTACCCAATCAGCATATTTCATACTATTTTGGTTTTTAATAAAAGACTCAAGAGAAAGAAAGGCTGCTCATTGTCATCCTACTAAGAAACACAAATGTTTTTTGTCTCCAGTTTTGAGTATGCAAGGGTATTTCTCTCTGAGTATGAAAGGGTATATCTGTTTTCCCTTTCCCTAGGCTTTCTAGGAACTCATATAGGTAACTCTATTCACAAGTAATCATGTAGGACTTCTTAACACCAGGTACCATTAGCAAAGGTGACAAAAATCTTTTTAGAAAGGCTCTGGAAAAACTTTTCTTAAAGTTTAGAGCATTTTTAAAAGGTTTTTTAATTTTTCATTTTTTACAGCTTATTATTTATTGCTGCAAATTTCTATTATCTATGATCAGAGTATGCCACTTCTTTAATTGACTGGATCTCATTTTTTCATTTTTAAGCAACTTTTCTGTGCTTTAGAATATATAAATACAAAAAATCTGGGCCAGGCATGGTGTTACTTGGAAGACTGAGGCAGAAGTATCACTTTAGCCCAGGAGTTTGAGGTTGCTGTGAGCTAGTCTGACACCACGACACTCTAGTCTGGACAACAGTGTGAGACTCTGTCTCAAAAAAAAAAAAATAGCTAACCAACCAGATCTTTTGTATTCAGATTGCCAAAAAGCATTTCTCTACATCATTCTAGGATTTCATCAGAAAATTATCACCCAAAAAAGAGAGAAGGTGCTTGTGACAACTAAATATAGTATGTGGTCTTGGTTTCAATCCTGGACTAGAAATTTGTTTGTCCTGCTTTTACTATAAAGGATATTGGGAAAATTGATGAAATTTAAATAATGTCTGTAGATAAAAATTTTGAATCAGTTTTCCTTTCCTTTCCTTTCCTTTTTTTTTTTTGAGAAGAAAAGAGTTTATTAATTTGCTCACAAATGAGGAGGCTGGCAGACTCCCATCTCAAAGTACCAATTTCCTGCATCTGAACAGAAGTACAAAGCTTCTAAAGGTTGTGATTAATCCCATAAGCCCATTTTTGACTAAGACGATCTTATAGCTTCCACCCAGGCAATTCTCCTGAGCCACCTCCTGTGGCACAAAAAACAAAGGACGCTCTTCTGCTTCTCCCTACCACTAGCCTGAGACAGGGATGTAGGTTTTAGTTCTCAAAAAGGGTAAGGGGGTTTGAAGAAAAAAAAAACATTTTTACCCTTTTTAAGGCCATTTTCTCTATTATATGTTCCCCACTGTTAATTTTTACATTTTCATATCTACAGGAGGAGGGGCAATGTAGTCTCTGAGCTAATTCCTGCTAACTGGAGCAATGTTTTGGGTGGAAGGTACAGATTTTCAGGTGAAAAGGGGCATAAGCAATAACTACAACCGTGAGGATTGACAAGAAATGGACAGTGAAATGGACTGTCGCCTTGCACACAATGTCTGATGCAGGGCTGGATTAGAAAAGAAGCATGGGACCTCTGAGAACACAGCTGTTAGTTGCACTTTGTAGGTGATCCAAGAGACTGACTTCTGCAAATTCAGACCAAACGAGGTTTAGGATAAAACATCCAGCAGTAAGACAGATCTATAAAAGAGGTGATAGAGGTGTCTCTATCCTATAGACAGAACCAAAAAAGATTAGCAAAATTAGCAACCTTTTCTCTTTTTTCCAAACAGATACTTTGGATCACATAAGGCTGGCCCCTTTACTGGGGGCTACAGCTCTTTACTTTGATATTATAGACTCAAGGATTCACTTCTAACGATTTTAATGAGGTTTGAGTTGTTAGAGGCACTTCACAGGGTCCCTTCCATTTCTTTGCTGAAAGAGGCAAACTCATGCATTGTGTTTAGCACCTGACCCACTCATTTGACATATTGTTTTACTCTATATTTCTTTTACTCACGGTTATATTACCATACTTCCTAGCACCTTGCAGTGCTAGGAAGGGTCTCTCATAAACTATTTTGGGGGGGCTTAACTAAAGGGCTAAAGGGCTACCCTTGTCCAGAGAAGGGCAAGCAGCAATGGCTTTTCCCACTTTAGGTTGGTTCCATGTAATTTCCATTCTAGATATAGATACACTTATTTGTTGGGTTACCTCCACTACAAAGGAGAGTCCATCATTGCCCTGTATGGTGAAACGGAGCCTATGAACATTTTAATGACCTGCAGGATAATTGAGTCCACTGTGCCCAGCCTCTTGGAGAAATGGTTCATCAGGTTACCACTAAGGGTCCACTTGAAGAAGCTTATGGGTGACCACAGGACATTGTGCAGTACATCCAGGTATAATGGTGGGAAGCAAACACTGCCCCTTTGGGTACTGTCAAGGAGTAGCCAAACAAAGTGATACCTCAAGCTGTCAAGCTGTCTCTGTAGCTGTCTGTCCACAGCCTCTATCACCAGTATCTTAATACATTTTTGCATTTGTTTGGCCTCTTTCCCTCGACTGTTGATGCCTGTCATCCCGTTGTCCTTGGAGGCCTATTTCTATACATGTGCAGGAACTTGGCAAAGGCCCTGTCAGCCCCTGGTAGAAGTCCATTTTGGAGTGAGTTCCTCTAAAAGGATTCCAGTAACCTCAGATGCTCCTTTCTTTCTTTTGGGTAGGATAGACCTCTACCCAGTTTTTGGTAGCTTTCTTCTTGCCAATGCTGTAATGATGTGCAGGCTTTCTGAGTCCTGAACTTCAAAGCCCAATGGCAGTTTCCTATATACTTTACCAGGCACTGGTATTCATCCAGTAGGGGATCGGCAGTGCCCCCCTGGAAGTGAGCTTGTGCTGCTTCTGAAACAAGCTCCGGTGGTTCTGCTGATTGCCCAGGTCTGCCTCCTGGGCCCACTGTGATGAGTTTCTCAGCTGCCGCTTGTCTATAGCTGCTTCACTGCCACCTGGCCCCTTCCCCATGGCTGGTGCTGGGTATTGGGGTGGTGGCCAGGGGGAAGGGTGCCCCTCCCGGACCACTTCTGTCCATGCAGCTAGTGCCAAATGAATCCCCATTATCAATTTTGCCCAGGGCTCCTGTGAGGATATTTGGAGGCGGGGACTCTGGGAACTCTCCTATGAGGTCTGAGTCCTAGACTTAAAAACAACCCATTTGTTCTCCTGGAGGCCTCCTGCCACCCAGAGTCCTTGCAATTTGAGGCAATGTTCCTTTCAAGTTCCTTCTTCTTTACAAAATCAGTGAATTTATGTCAAACAGAGAGCTTGAGACTCAACATTTTAACTCTGTACTGGAAGTTTGACCATTCGAGCTCTGAATTTTACCAATATTATTTGTGTTTGATTGTTTGTAAGTTTTTATACCACTTGCCTGGTAAGTTTTTGTATTGTGGTACCACTTGTATGGCGTGTGAGGAAAAGTGGTGGTTGATGGTCATTGGGTTTATTCTGAGCTTTTGGTTCTTTTCCCAGGAACTTCTTGTTTGGATCCAATTTTGATTTGGAGGTGCATTCTAAAGGGTCTTCTCAACTGCCTCTTAAATCCTTTAAAAATAAAGAGAGACAAGGAGAATGACCCCCATCAGGTACCCCAGTTGGTTTATGGTATCTCTACTTGCACATATTTGTATAAGGTTCAAAGGCATGCCAGATTTCCTAGGATGGCCAACTCTGGTACACAAGTTTTTACTAAAGTATAGATTATATCAAGGAAAATTGGGAATTCTCAACACAGACAATCAAATTTTCATTTAACAGCCAATTCTCACACACCAACACATACATTGTAATAACACCATTCTCTTTACACATAGGTTCATAGCTATAAGTTCTTCCTTACATTTCAACAAAACTCACAAATAACAAACAGACAATACAGGGGACCTCAACACAAAAATGCCAGGGCTCTCAAACAAATGGGAATCCAAAGGGGACAAACACCACCCCAAATAGCACCTCAGATGGTGCCTCAAATGCCCTGCCATAGGGCTGGAAGGTTCACAAATGGGAATCCAAAGGGGATAAACACCACCCCAATTGGAAGGTTCAAAATGCTTTCCAAATGGGTGGCCTAGCCCCCATTCCCTGGGAACCACAAATGAGCTCCAAATTCAAACCAGGTCCCCTAGTTACACTGACCCTTATGACTTCCACTTTCCCCCCAAAAGCACCTCAAAACAAACAAAACCAATGGGAAGGTCTGAAAACCCCTCTATGGGTGGAATCAGGGTCTCAGCATGTACGCCAAGGAACTTACCAAACAAATGGACGAGGCTGTCCAGACATTTCTAATTCCATTTCCTTCTCCTCAACTTAGTTCTAGTTGTGGCGAGCTGCATCTACTGTGAAGAGACAGAGATGGGAGTTCCCCGGAGCCAGAACAGGCTCTGGCAGCTGCTGGGGCCATCCCATTCTCTCTCACTTCAAAAAGAAGTTGCTCCTACCCGTGAAGACCCAGGGCTTTGACCTGGGGCTGCTCCCTGCCTCTTCTAGCAGTCATAGAGTGCCATTTCACTGGGGCACTGATGGGCCCACTCAGGACACCAAATTCTGTTACCAAAACTTTGGCACTTGTCCCCAAGGCATGATCAGAAGAATCAGGACGAGTAGTTTGAGAAGAAGAGGAGTTTACTAATTTGCTGACAAATGAGGAGGTTGGCAGACTCCTGTCTCAAAGTACCAACATCCTTTGTATCAGTTTTTCTAAGTAGTCACACTATGATTATGAGAGAGAATGAACTTGAAGCATTCTCAGAGTTGAGAAAAGGGGAGAGAAAATACAAAAGCAAATGTGGTGACATGTTAACACTTGAAGAATCTGAAAGAAGGGTACATAGGAATTTTTTATACTATTATCTTACGACTTTAGTGAAAGTCTGAAATTTTTTCAAAACAATTTTTTTTTTTTTTAGAGGCAGGGTCTCACTCTGCCATCCAGGCTGGAGTGCAGTAGCACAATCACTGTTCACTACAGCTTCAAACTCCTGAGCGCTAATGATCCTCCCTCTTCAACCTCTTAAGTAGCTGGGACTACAGGGACTATGCAAGCCAGCATACCTGGCTAATTATATATATATATATATAAAGATGGAGATCTCACTATGTTTCGCAGGCTGGTCTCAAACTCCTGGCCTCAAGCACTCCTCCCACAGCCTGCCAAAGGGCCAGGATTATAGGTGTGAGCCACCACGCCTGGCCAAAATAAAAATTTTTATTAATAGTTTGGGGGGTTAAGAGCAGAAAGAGAGTAAGATCAGTGTACTAGAGAATCACTTTGAGCACTTACAGGATCCCTAATGTTACACGTGGAAAGTAAAAACCTCATTAGTTTAAAAGAAAAGTTGGGGGCTTAGAGTGCCTCACATATTTTGCTAGGAAGGCCAATACAAAATCACTACCTAAAAGGTACTCACTTTGATAGGTACAAAGATGTTTAATTCAATAAACTGCCATTCCATATTAGCAGAATCAATGGTATCCTAGTGAGCTAATAGAGTAGGCTAAGGCCATTAGAAATAGCAGGCACTACTAGATTGGCAGAGATGAAATTGAGTTATTATGCTCAGTTAGCATGTGGAGCAACAATTGTACCTATACTCTATTGGTCGGATTTAGATTGGTATAATCTAATATTTAAGAGAAGCAATCAGGTAGTATGTATCACATTTTAAAATGTTCATGACCTTTGTCTCAGCAATTCCACCTCTAGAAATTTATTCTAAGGAATAGTGGGGCAAGTACACAAATGTGCATTCAAGTATGTTCACTCATTGTCACAGCAAAAAACAGGAGACAATATATGTCCATCATCAGCAGGAGATTGATTAAATAAATTATGGTTTATCCATACGAGTGAATATTCTCCAACCAACACAAAGGATGAAATAAATTAACAGGAAGCAATGTCCCTAATATATTTAATGAAAAAGCAGTGTGCAGAAGGATATATACAGTATGATCCTTTTATATTTATATTATTTACATTTAAAGTAAATATATTATATAGGCATTTTTTTTCCAGAAAATATTGAAGGAATGCTGCCCCCAAAAAAGAATTATGAGCAGGGATGGAGTTAGATTACATATTTGTAAGGACTGATGCAAAATGGAAATGTAGAGCCCCTGGTTTAAAAACTAAGAAATCCTAAGATGAAGATGGCAGAGTATTAAGCCAGGCATGGGGTTCTGTGTGACTGTATGGGTCACATGTCCATAAAGCCAGCCCTGACTAAACACAACACTATGCCTTTAGACATATACTACACTATACTATACATTACACTATTAATTACACTTGGCATATACTAAGATATATGATATAGTAAGTGGTTGTATGTGGGTGGGTGAGAGAAAATATATATGTGATCTATCTTTCCCTCTCTCCTTTTTGTTATTAATACTGTGGGTATTATAATAAGGGTAATACAAAGTGTATTTAAATTACTTCTAAAAGCAGATAGCATAATAAGGGTGCTGATATTAGCGGTTTGCCAGTGTACCCTTTGGATTAGCTCACATGCCACAAGACTGCCTACAAGAGGACTGACAGAGATCCAATGAGGAGACAATGATGTATGTCTCTTAAAAGAGATTTTTATGGTAAATTCAAATTACTCTTTTAAAGAGTTTTCCATGGTAGTGTCTATTGGGACAGATAAATGCAGGGTAATTTTTTCCTCTTTTCACGTGGCAAGTAGAAGTATAAAAAAAATGATAACAAGGATATAAACCTTAAACAGGTATTTCTTATCTCTAGAAATTAAGTAGCTCTTCTAGGTCACTTGGAGATATATATATATATATATATATAGAGAGAGAGAGAGAGAGAGAGAGAGAGTTTCTTTTTACTGCTTTAAATGGTTCTAAGGCACACTTGAATTAATCAAATAGTAGTGTTAGTAGTCATTAGTTGATCTGTCTACAAGTTAAATGCTTCCTCTGATGCTTCTATTTATAAGTAGAACTAAAAACCTGGGAAGTCTAATTTGGGATCAGTTTGGTAGCTATGTTCTACCATGTAGAACATCAAGGTTTGATTAGGCAAATCTTAGGGTTGTAGCCAAAAAGCAAGAGCACAAGACATCCTAATATCTAATGGGCTTTAAATAAGATTATCTAACACTCTCCAGGCTCTGATTCTTATTAGTTACATGGACAGCAACCTTTAACACGCCCTAATGAGAATATTGAGACAAGCATGTAGGTGAAAAAGAAGGGTTTCCAGGATTCAACAAAGTGGAAAAGGAGAAAGAAAAACATTAAAAGCTTTGTTCTTAAAAAATTTTCTGAAGTCCATCATAAGGTAACCAGTGGTAACTAAGTCTAAATGGCACATCAGGAGCTATAGACCTTTGACTTCATAGGCATCTGGAGAATCTGTTGAAATCCTATTTGAGAAGTTCTCCAAGAGTCTTCAGGGTTTTGTATAACATGGTGACAGACTATAAATAGAAAGCTGATAAATCCTATGAGGTGTATGTTTCAAGACTAAATTCCGTCCTTGAAAGTGTTGAATCTTGCACTATTTTATAATTAATGTTACAGAACTATAATCATATATTTTACATGGTACCATATGTCACATATAATCTATCCTCAGTCATAGAGAAAAACAACTAATAAACCCTCCGAGTCCTACTGATATGTGATTATCCAAGGCAGTAATCTGTTTTAGGACATTAGTCTGTCTTCATTAAAGTTATTAAAGCTACTCATATTCATGAGAATTAATTTTCACCAATCTGATTAGCACTACTATTCTCACATCTGAAAACACAAACCTATAATCTGAGTGTAAGATATTACTGAAGATAGGAATCTATCATCTTCATAAATGCAAAAAAGGGCTCTATTTCACACATTTGCCTTTTGTTACCTCCATAGATACTTAACTACTTTTACCTTAAATATTACAATGACTTTTTCTTTTCTTTCTTTTTTTTTTTTTGAGACAGAGTCTCTCGCTTTGTCGCCCAGGCTAGAGTGAGTGCTGTGGCATCAGCCTAGCTCACAGCAACCTCAAACTCCTGGGCTCAAGCAATCCTCCTGCCTCAGCCTCCCGAGTAGCTGGGACTACAGGCATGTGCCACCATGCCCGGCTAATTTTTTCTATATATATTAGTTGGTCAATTAATTTCTTTCTATTTATAGTAGAGACAGGGTCTCGCTCTTGCTCAGGCTGGTTTCGAACTTCTGACCTCAAGCAATCCACTCGCCTCGGCCTCCCAGAGTGCTAGGATTACAGGCGTGAGCCGAGCCCGGCCTAATGACTTTTTCTTTTAAGTAATTATATACACATGTCTTACATGAAAAAGTTTCTAACAATATCCTCTGAAGATTGAATGGGCTATGACTCAAGAAATATTGAGGGTGGAAAAACCACTTGATGGGATGTTGAAATAAGAATTCAAGCACAAAATAGGTGGTTGAATTGAACTAGGTAACATTTACATTATATTCCAACTCTGAGACATCACGAAAATGAAACAATTCTTACAGATCTTGATCACTTCGGTACGGCACTCGCCAGCCGCGAAAACTTGCCCACAGTTGCACTTATAGTCCACACGACAGTTTGTGCTGTGCATTAACACCGAATCTGTTTTGCTCTTGTGTGATGAGGAAAGCTTTAAAGCACTGAAAGCTTGTTTTACTTTACAGGCAGCTTTACTTGTAATGTAAATCAGAATAGGTAACATATACATATATGTTTTCATCACGTTATTTTTAAATGTTCACAATTTTATTTTGATAAATGAAAAGTTAGAAAAGTCATATCACGGCTGTCAGCTAAAGTCGACGCTTGGCTGTGAACGTTCATCTGTGGCTATTGACTATAGTCGATGCTCGTACCAAAGTGGTTAAACAGGGCAGAGGCATTGGGAATGGATAGTAGGCAAATGTGGAAGACTCTGAAGACATCCTATTTATGTGATAAAATTTGGCACTGGTTGAATGTGGGATGCAGGAGAAAAGGATGAAGAATCAAAGATATTATACTTAATGTTTTCAGCTCAAGACACTGAATAGCACCATTAGCAGAAATTAGAAAGGATTAAGAATTAACAAGCTTTCTTTTTTTTTTTTTTGCTTTGATTGTAAAGGAATCCCCCTGAACAGGGTGACTAAAAATAGAGAAGCTAACTCTATTTCTGTCTTGTTTGTTGGTATCATAGATGGTTCTGAAGGTCAGTCCAGATGTGGCAGGAGATCACAGTCCTCTTGACTGGACTTGTGGGGGTACAGTGCTAAGGAGACTAGTAGAAGGGAACCAGAATGCCTGGCAAATGGGCTAAAATTCAGAAGCAGAGGAAGCACAGTTAATGGAGACACAGTCTGCCTCTTTGGGAATTGACTCAAGAACCAAGACAGGCCTGAGCCTTCAAAGAGCTAGGGAAGGCAGTGGCAAAGTATGTAAGATTTAAGCTAACACCAAGAAACCCAGAATAAATTTCACAAGCTCAATGGAGTCAGTCTTAGTGAAGAATGTCATAAGAGCATCTAGTGTTTGAGAAAACTCAAGAGAAAAACTAGAGGCAGAGAGGGCCCCAAGAAAGTACTGCATAAATCTATTCAGAAAGTAATATAGAACTGGACATTACTGGCTTATAAAATTCTGTCACTGAAGCACTAGTTATCAAATATTTGGTACATTTTTTGAGTAAGAGATATATAACCATAAATTTAAATGTACATTACTTTTTTTTTTTCTTTTCTGTTGCCCAGGCTAGAGTGCAGTGGTATGATTATAGCTCACTGTAACCTTGAGTTCCTGGGCTCAAGCAATCCTCCTGCCTCAGCCTCCCAAGTAGCTAGGACTATAGGCATGCCACCATTTTTTATTTTTTGTAGAGATGGGGTTTCACAATGTTGCCCAGGCTGGTCTTGAACTCCTGCCCTCAAGCAATCCTCCTGCCTTGGCCTCCCAAAGTGCTGGGATTAAAGGCGTGAGACACTGTGCTCAGCCCTGTCCATTACTTGGAAATGTTGCATGATTTATGATCTATTACTATGATGCCTAATTACCCTTATTTTTACTCTTTCCTTACCTTATGGCTGAAACCACCTTATAAAGAGCTCTGTTAAGCCAGATCTAGTAGTTCTCAAAGTACATTCTGGGAACCACAACATCATTAGCATCACCTGAGCTCTTGTTAGAAATTCAAATCTTCAGGGGCTATCCCAGATCTACTGAAACAGAAACCCTGGGGATAGAGTCCATAATCTTGGTTTTAAGCCTTCCAGGTGATTCTGATACACTCTCAAGTTTGAGAACCATTTGCTTAGGCATTTTAGAACTAGACCTCTTTAGAGGTCCAGCTGAGATCTGTGTGATAGGCCAGGGAGATACAATAGTCAACTAGAAATAATGGCTCAACTAGAAATAATTTGCAGCTAGGCAGGCCTGGAATCAAACAAGGGCTCTACCACCTGTTAGTTGTGTAGAGTCTCGAGCAAGTTACTTAGCCTCACTGAACCTCACGCTCCTCATACATAAAATGGAAATAATAATACCTACCTTGAAAGGTTACTATGAACACTGAAGTTTATATAACTCTATGGTAATTAGGAGTGCTGGGTCTGGTTCAGGCCCAGTCCAAATGCTAGCTCTATCATTTACTATGTGATCTTAGACAAATTACAAAATCTCTCTGTGCTTCAATTTTCTCATTTGTAAAGTGAGTACACTTAACTCATAGGGTGATTGTGAGGATTCAAAGAGTTAACATATATATATTACTTAAAAGACTGCTTGCTACCTAAGTGCTCAATAACTGTTATCTGTTTATAATAGTAGAAATACAAATAACAAAAATAAAATATTTTACATAGGTTAAACACCTAGACCTAGAATGTGGTAGGTGTTCAATATTTGTTAAAAATTGTCATTAGTGACATTTTAGAATTCTTTCTTATAAAGTATAAGGTTATAAGAGGTTCCAGTATATGAGCACCCCTTGTACTTCCATATTTTTTTACATTCTAATGTCTTACCTTCTCTATGAATAATCTGTGAATTATATCAATACCAATTTTATTATTTTGATAGTGTACTACAGTTATACAATATGATACCATTGGAGGAGGCTGAGTAAAAGGTATATGGGACCTCCTTGTAGATTTTTTTCCAATTCCTGTCAATTTGTAATTATTAAAAAAAAAAAAAAGTAAAAAAAAGGGGAGGGACAGGGTAGAGAGCTTGACTTAAGTCAGAAGTATTGGAGCTGGAGATTGGGCCTATAATTCTGTTTTTCTCCAATTAAATAGTCAAAACTAAGTTTAAAAAATTAAGCTAAGAAAAACTAGATGATATCAATGGCTAGTCCTTTAATTCATCATCCCTTACCATTCAGGGACTTTAGTCAAAATAAAGTAGTAATTTTCTCCACACTCTCCAAGTTATAAGCCAACAAAGTCTGGCAATGAAAAGGAATGAAATCCCCTAAAGCCTGATCAACTTCTCTGTTTTCCAGAGAAAAATAAAGGTGTATTACCAAACGTTCAATGTTTCTTTTTTCAGCCTATACTACCTAGCATTTTGCTCAAGAAATCACACATGATCTAAGGTATTCCCCCAAACAGTAACAGAAACCACAAAATTCATTATTACAGATTAAAAAGAGATTCTACAATTTTCAATTTATGTATCATGAGAGTAGTCTAAACTGCTTAAATTAAATAATTAACAATTATAATTCTTTTTGAGATTACATTTGATCAACTAAAATCCTGTGTATGTCTTCACAAATCCCTTTACAAATCTGTTGCAGAACAGAGAAAAATTCTTTATTCAGAAAATGACTCTACAAGGAGAATTTCAAGACATACTGAAAGCAAGAATCTCTATAATATTTTAGACTTTTCTTATGCCAAAGGTAATAACCAGTCAAGAGTTTAGGTGACCTAACATTGAATAGCCTATTTGAAAACAGGTCTTATATACAGAATAGATTTTGTAGTGTTTGGCTATAACTACACTTTATATACACAAAAAGCATCTTTGTTAAATAGTCTGTCTGTTATAGACTGAATGTCCTCCCAAAATTCATTGTGAAATCTTAACCCTGAATGTGATGGCATTAAGAGGTGATGCCTTCAGTATGCAATGAGGTCATGAGGGTACAACCTTCATGAGTGATATTAGGGCCCTTATTTGAAGAGGCAAGAATGCTTTCTCTCTGGCTATTCTCTAACATAGGATTCAATGAAAAGACAGCTATTTCTAAATCAAGAAACAAGCCCTCACCAGACACCAGATCTGCCTTGATATTGGACTGCATGTCTTCCAGAACCAGAAGTAAATGTTTGTGGTTTAAGCCACTCAGTGTATGGTAATTTATTGTAGCAGCCCAAACTAAGATAATGTTGACATGGTATTAATGATTCTGCATTTTACTACTTCCTTAGCAGCAAATTAAATCTCTGAAACCTCCTAACCAGAGTTAGATCTACTATATCTTGCCAATTATGTTGCCAATCTGCATTTAAAGTTATTAACAAGCTCCCTGAAGAACTTCTTTCCCCCTTTAATAAATTATGTATCTTCTATCTGGGAATAACTGGAAGTAGAGACACTAAACATGTAAACTTGTTGGCAAACGAGTAGTGACAATTTCAAGTGAAAAATTTAGGCCAAGAAACAGACTGCCTAAGAATTGTAATTAAGGATAATTGCTTGTCTTAACAAAGTGTATCACCACTACTTTTAAACATGTAGGGGGTTCTTCCCTAAAATTTATGTCTGATTTATTCCCTAAACTTTAACCCTGGAATGAGCATGACACCAAATCAAGAATTCACAGAAGGAACTCAGTGTAAATTAGAAGCAATTATAACTCAATCCACATTTTTATCAAGAAGTATTAACTTGTTTCTCAACTTCAGGGACATAACAGTCAATAAAGCTTGATTCAGTGACAAACAGTCCGAGTACATACTATATGCCAAGTACTACTAGTTACTGGATATACAGGAGTGCACAACAACAGAAAATATGGTCCTTGACTTCAGAGAGCCTACTGTCTAGAGAAAAAGACAGACCTTAGTAAAACATTAAATAAATAAGATAAAATTACAAGTTGTGGCTATTTTCTATTTGTATTGCATCTCTCTCAGGTTTTTAGGAGTATTCTACTGAGAGAATATTGGGTTGTTTAATCAGCAGAGACAACCAGTTATAGCTGGGAGACATAAAAACATATAACAGCAGACAATGCTACAAACTTTATCATGAACGCTTCCATGACAAAAGTACAAAATATTTATCTAAACATGCATGTTGACAGGATAACTTCTAATTATAGAGGAGGAATTCACCAGTGGTTGTTTTCTTGCACCCTGCTTATGACAAAATCCATGATGGTGGAAAATACACATATATTCCAGATTTTCAAGTGAATTTTCTTATCCTAAACTCATTATGAAAAACATCAGCGCTCTAGCACGCAAACACAATGTTACTTCAATTAAATGAGTCTTTGGGGAATAATAATTTATAATAAACTTCATCACTTGTATTTTAAGATCTGCAGTGAATTTACATTCAGGTTAACCTTCTATGTGAATTATTTCCAGGCACAGCTTCTGTTTGCTATAGTCCAGCTGAAAATATACCCAGTACTGTGAACTTCAAAGGTATTACTCTTCTCCTCAGTTTTTACCTTCCTCTCTCCCATTATAACATCCTGTCCAAGGACTCCTGAAGTACTCCAGCTCTCTTCATTCCCTCTCCCCCAAACGAAACTCAGTCCTTTATGTTGGTTAAACCCACTGACTTCTTCCTTTTTAAATTTAAATTTTTTCCCCTCCTACGACTTTAAAAGTGTTTCCTAAGAAACACTGGCATTTGAAACGTTTGTTTCTGCACGTCGTTCTACTAAAAAAAAATATACTAAAAAGACCAGCGAAGTTCCCGGAGAAGTTTGTATCAGGATTTCCTCCCCCTATCTTACCAAGTTTAAACACACCTAATGCCTCTATTCCTTGCTTCCAACTTCGAGTTACTACTTCACATAACCTTGCACATTTGAGGTGCTATTAGTTGTTATTTAAATATATTTTAAAATAATTTCCTCGTACAGTTCTCTGGAATTTTTGAATATGTTCTTTTATGTCTTGTATTATTTGCCTCTGATGATGTTCCCGGTAAAGATGGTATCCTTGGAATTCACTTCCTTTCTCAAGAGAGTCACAATATTACCTTACTATGTCAGGTGCCATGGGCCCCGCCCTCCAGAAGTTAATACTCTGCGGTCAACTAGCTTCTTTAACTTTCTAAGATGAAATACCTAGGAAGTGGTGTCATCCCAGGATCCCTAAGTTCCTACCTGTTGCGGGCACTCTGTCAGAAAGGATGAATCAGGTTCATCTACCGATCCCCTTTCCTTTTCCACTCACCGTCCCTCTCACTTTCCACTGCGACTCCTTAACGCACGTCAGCCCTGTCAGTCTTGGCCCCAAGACCCGGCCCTCAGACGGCAGGGACCCGTGTCCGGGAATGCAGCTTCTCGACCCGGGATAGAGCCGAGGCTCAGCTCTACCACCTGCTAAGGACCGGAGCGTGCAAGGACACGCCCGGGAAGAGAGGACGCACAGGAGGAGAAAAGAACGTTACTTTAACTCGGCTTTGACCCTGCAGCCCCGACGTCTGGGGCTGCCCTGACAACCGGAGCAAACCAACTCGCCAAGTCCTTCTTCCCTCACACGTCTACTTCTCTTGCGCTTCCTCCCCCTCTCTCCGGGGGCACGTGGTCCCTCCCCGCCAGCCCACGCCGCACCCCTCCGCTCCCCAGCCCTACAGGCCCCCGGCCCTCTCCTCCCAGCGTCACTCGCTTCCCCTTTCCGTTCGCTCTTTCCGCCCCCGCTCTCCATTGCCCCTTCTGATTGGTCGAACGCACCGGAGCCTAGTTGGCCAATCGGCGAGCTGGGCTGGCGGTGATGGGCGTGGCCGCGGCGCCTGGGCCCTCAGATCGAGGCTGCCTCCCCCTCTCAGCCGGCAGCACATTCCGCCGCCGTTGCCGCCGCCCGGCCCCGCAGTTGTCTTTGCCGGAGCTGCCGTCGCGCCGGGGTGAGGGCGGGAGGGGAGAGGAGGAGAACGCCGCGGCGGAGGCCAGTGAGAGGAGGAAGGAAGCGGCGGAGCGGCGGGCATAGCAGCTGAGGCGGCGGCCCGGTTTCTGGGAGTGTCGGTGCGGCGCGGTGGTTGGGGCGGATCCCGCGGGGCCCGGGCGGGGGAAGGAGTCACCGGCCCGGCCATGGCGGACAACGAGAAACTGGACAACCAACGGCTCAAGAATTTCAAGAACAAAGGCCGCGACTTGGAGGTAAACTCAGGGGCGCCGGAGGGGTGGGGGCTGTGGGCCTCTGGCCGGTCTCCGCCCGGACCCTGAGTGTGGGGAGTAGGGGCGGGAGCCGCCGCCGGCCGCGGGGAATGGCGCTGGGGGCCGGCCCGTCCGTGACGCCTGTGTTAACGCGCCGGGAAGTTTGTGTCGGGCCTGCTCCGCCTCCGCCGGGGAGCGAGGTGCCCGGGTACAGCCGGCGCGGCCTAGGCCTGCCCCGCGGAGCCGGCCCGACGCGGGTGCGAGGGGCTGAGCCGCGCAGCGGGGAGGCCCGGCCCGGCGAGTGCGGGCGGAGGAGGCGTGCGTGTGGGCCGGCTCTGCCGGGTCGGCCCCCTCCCCGGCCGCGGCCGAGATTCCGGCTCTCGCTCGGGCACCGACGACTGGCGCCGCGGGAAGGAGGGCGGTGGGGGTAGGGGGTGCGACCGTGTGGCGACCGATTGGGGCACGGAACTTCCTCAGCGAGGCCTGAGGCGTCTCCACTTAAAGGCATTTTTTCTGGTCTTCCCGACTCCCGCTTTACCCCTGCCTCCCCCCAATATCCAAACTACAGGAGTCAACTTCTCCGTTGAAAAAAACACCCCCCCGGCGTGAGAGGCCATCCTGGTGATGCTTACAGTGCCTTCCAGCGGCCTGTGTTTTACTGTGGATATAGCTGATTCAAGATGTGGCTCACGGTGTGCCCTCTTCCAGGCAAAGGATGCCCCTTATTTCAGCTTGTCCTCAAATCTCTTTACCCCCTCCTGAGAGACCACCAGCTGCATTCTTACATATAAAGTCCAAAGGGTTTTACAAAGCTGTCATCCTCTAGTCTACAGTATCCTTTCCCTCCACCTGCTGGTGGTGGTAGTGGGGGATGGGGTGGGCTATGGAACGACACTATAACGTTTTATTATTTAAAAAGAAAAAAAAAAGCTTCGTTGTCTTAGATTCATCTGCTCCCGAGGTTCTCAGTCTACATAAAGTGTATGTGTTACACAAACGCACATCCCAGTGAGATTTTTGATAGAAGACTTCTCTTCAGTTTTTAAGAGTTTAGGTAAATAAGTTTTTTTTAATACTTGCGTATTAAAAAAAGTTTAATTAAGTTTAGATTTTAAGAGAGAGTTGTCAAGTAGTATTTTTTATGTTGTCCCACTGTACATTTTTATAATGAAATCTTCAAATTTCCCTGGCCTGTTACTGAACTGGAACATTTGCTCGACTGAGATTTTTTGGGCTTATCAGAAAGCTATTCTGAAAGGTAGTTTGCTGATGTCTTAGTGGGTTTCATAGTTTGAGGGACTATTAAGTGTCTGGGGGTGTGGCTTTTAGTTTTGTGAGTGTTTTAAGATTAACATGAGATATGTTATTCTTGTGATCCTTTTTTAATACAAAAATTTAACATCTTTATTGAGAATTCACATGCCATAAAAATCAACCTTTTAAATGTACAGTTTATGATTTTCAATAAATTTACCTAGTTGTGCAACAGTATTGATGAATTTTTTTACTAATATGAATATTTACATAGAATGATTTAAAAACTCACAAAACTTAAAAACTGACGAATACCATAAAGTAATAAAATCCAGAAAATAGCAATTAGGTGCTTGACAAATCCCTATAATCACCCCCCTCCACATTTTTGGCTTCATTTTTCTAACAGCTTCATTGAGATGTAATTCACATACCATCCAATTCACCCATTTAAAGAAGCTTCAGGTGTATTCACATAATTGTGTAACCAACACCACAGTCAATCTTTGGAAATTTTCACCACCCCAAAAAGAATCCTGTACTCATGAACAATCACTCTCCATTTCCCAACTACCCCAGCACCAGGCAACCACTTTCTGGCTTAGATTTGCCGATTCTGGACATTTCATATAAGTGGAATTATACGATTTGTGGTCTTTTGTGACTGACTTATTTCAAGTAATGTAATGTTTTCAAGGTTCATTTATGTTGTATCAAGAATGTATCAGTACTTTATTCCTTCTTAGACCTGGATGATATTCCAGCATATGCATTTACCATATTTTGTTTCTCCATTCACCAGTTCACTTTTCAGCTATTACACATAATGCTGGTATGAACATTCGTGTGCGCCTTTTGTGTGAATGTGTGTTTTCATTTCTCTTGGTTATATACCTAGGAGTGGAATTGCTGGATCATATGGAAACTTTATGTTTAACTTTTTGTGAGATTGCCAGACTATTTTCTGAAGTTGTCTTTTGTTTTTTGTTTTTTGTTTTTTTTTGAGACACAGTCTCACTTTGTTGCCCAGGCTACAGTGAGTGCCATGGTGTCAGCCTAGCTCACAACAACCTCAGACTCCTGGGCTCAAGTGATCCTACTGCCTCAGCCTCCCGAGTAGCTGGGACTATAGGCATGCACCACCATGCCTGGCTAATTTTTTGTATATATTTTTTTAGTTGGTCAATTTCTTTCTATTTTTGGTAGAGACGGGGTCTTGCTCAGGCTGGTTTCGAACTCCTGACCTGGAGCAATCTGCCCGCCTTGGCCTCCCAGAGTGCTAGGATTACAAGTGTGAGCCACTGTGCCGGGCCTGAAATTGTCCCTATTTTTAAAATTGATGTTTCGCCTGTGTATCTTTACCATTTTAGTCAAAATCAGATCAAGTGCTGAGTCTGTATTAGAAGAATATTATGTGACTTTGTAAAAATACCTATATAGAAACATAGGCAGATTTTTTTTTTTTTGAGAAGTTTATAGTGCCTTATGAGCATCCTCTGGTGACTTTGATATCCCTGTATGTACATTAGGAACAGGAATATTTTCTGTTTTCCACCTAAAGAAATGATACAAGACTCTAATGGAAATGTCATACTTTCTCTTCTCTGTGGCTTACTCAATGTCACTTATACTTTTAATGAGATAGAAATATCTTTTATTACTCTTAGAGAACACTATAATGGTCTGTTTTGTGTATTTGTTAATCACCTATATGCCTGTATTTCTCAAAACACATATGGGCATTTTATCCCCCTCCAGATATGGTTACTATGTTGTGTTATATGCATAATGTATGTAAAATACAACAAATTCTAAGAAAATAGTTGCTTTTTGGTTTAGGTCTAATGATGACATCTGTTTTATTGGAAGGTCTTTGGAAAAAAGTATGGAACAGTGCTGTTCAATAAATTTTATTTAATTCAATATATCCAAAATACCATTGCGACATCTAATGTAAAAAAATTAATGAGATAAATTATTTCTTTTATACTGTTTTCAAAATTCAGTTTATATTTTACAATTATAGCATATCTCCATTTATACTAGCTGTATCTCAGGTGCTTGTCAGCCACATGTCCACCTTATTGGACAGCATATATTTAGAGTATAGCATATAGAGTGAGATAATTGTAGCTTTTTTGTTTTTGTTTGATTAGACATGATGAAGAGTACAAAGTCTCTTAGAGTTTAGTTTAATCCGATCTCTAACTTTGTGTGTGACCTTGGGGGAAATCACTTAGTCTTATGGTTGTTTCATCTGTAAAACTAGAGGTACTTGACATCTGCTTCATGAATGTTGTAAAGATTAATAGGTTAATGTTAGGAAGATGCCTGGCAGTTCTCAGAGCATTTTATCACCTTCAGCTTTTCTGTTTAGAGGGGAGGATGGGGATTTAATAGGATTCAGTGTAATTGAGTCTTTTCCTTCCATATTTGCAGTTGACTCTTTTTTCTCTATGTGCATGTATAACTTAAGTTATATTGAACAATTAATGGGCAAAGGTTTTAATACAGAGACATGTAGTTGCTCATTGAAGGGCAGTTTGGGCACAGGGAGTTAGTAACCCTTCTGAAGTCATAAGTTTTAGAGTTGAAACTGATTCTTAGCTTTCAATCCTGATATTCATTCATACTTCTCAATCTATCATTCTGGCTCTTCCAAAACACGGTCATGCAAACTTTCTTGAAAGACAGAAGCATCAATGAAGGCATATGTGAATATCCATCTAAAATAATTTTCAGGAACTGTCAAATGATATCCATCAAGGCTTGGCTTCTTTCCTTCAGTGCGGTAGAGGATCTTCAGTATTAGTTGAGAAGAGTAACCATAGATACAGGGTACACAGTGCAACATAGGAAATAGGTAGTAACAAAACTTCAAATAAAAAATTTTCCAGGATAAAGCAAACCACACTTATCTAATTTATGTTTTTAAAGTAGAAGGGAATTCTCTTGTAGACTTTTAATAAACCTATATAGTTCTTTGGAAGTTCTGAGAATATCCAGAGTCAAATAGAGTGTTAAGATATGTTAGAAAAATAATATCTTATAAAAACATAATTTCAATAAAACAACCCTAAATATAAAAGAATATTAAAATGCTACATAATTAGAAACTTCTGGTTGTTCACCCAACATGTAATATGAAGTCAGTTTGAACTTTTTAAAAAAAGTTGTTTGGTTGGCAGGAGTTTAATAAATTGATCAGCTGTTTTGTTGATTTGAAATAGCCTTGGTGATTTGTTAAAGTGTACAGAGTGAAAGGCATTGTTAAGCTATTAAGTCTTGTTAACTTTTAGAGACTGACCTCTCTCATCACAAATCTTGGAACATATTTACTATTACTTAAAATAACTACTGTCTAATTTTTCATATAATAGTCCAAGCATGTGACGATATGAAATATCTGATAGAAATATAGTTAGGAATTAAATTATTGTTCTTGTGCTTCCTGCTGGCTTTCCCTGTTTACAAGGCAGCAAATTTCAGAATTGCTTCATTTATAGTTTTCTTAGAAATATCAAGATGTCCTTGTTTTTCATAGTCATTTAGTATGTCAAATAAGTATACAAGATTGGGAAGAATTGTAGGAATGATACAGATTTAAAAGAATGAAACTACTTTAGAAAAAATACATAGGTAGTTTTTAAACATTGATTCCTAATACCTGATAGTTGGTTGTGGGTCCTTAAAATATTTTAAAATGTTTTCTGGAGCAGCATTCTTCTATTTGAGACCTATAATGATGAAATGAGATCACATCATTAAATTTAACCTTGATTGCTGATTTTGGTGCTCCCTGGTTTAGTTTGGAAAGAGAAGAGTATAATTGAAGAGGACTTTTTGAGCAGCTATTGTATATGCTTTTAACTGAATTCTCATTTCTCTCAATCTTACAAATGGGAATTATTGAGTTCATTTTAAGGAAGAAGAAACTCTTGTGCTTCTGACTTAGTAGGATAACATTCAAGGGAATGATTTTAACTCAAGTGTGTTAAAGTGAAGTCTATAGTTTTTGTACTATACCACGCTTCTTCCCATTGACTTCTCTCAGATGTAATGCAGGTCTCAAATTTGATTTAAAGATTTTATGTGAAAGCACCTAGCATAGTCCATAGTCCATGAGGTATAAAAGGTATTCAGCAAGTGTTTTCATTTTCTCCCAGATTGGTTTTTGGAAATTGTATATCATTTGTGGACATTAAACACTAGGGAACATAACCCATTTTCTGTGCTTTCCATTTAGATTTGTTAAAGACAGGGTTGGGGGATACTCACTTTTTCTGTAGTTAATATGAGAGCAATCTTGGTATTGGCACCTTCAAAATAAGAAAAATATTATATGTTTTTAATGGCCTTTGTTGGAAGTTTTCAAAGGTTTGGGGTTCAAGACCCGTTTACACTGGTAAAAATTAAGGACCCTTGGAGAGCTTTTGTTTATGGGTTTCTATCAATTTACTATTTTAGAAATTAAAATTAAGAATTTTAAAAAATATTCTTAATATAAAAGGAATAAAGGTGTTTTACATAAATACAAAATTTTTAATGAAAAATAATTCATTTTGCAAACCGAAAAATATTTAGTGAGAAGAGTGGTCCTGTTTAACATTTTTTTCAAGACTCTTTAATGTTTGGCTTAAGAGAAGACAGCTGAATTCTCATATCTATTTCTGAATTCAGTCTTTTCTGATGTACTGTTTTAGTTGAAGTATATGAAGAATATCCCACCTTCACACAGATAAGCAGTTGAAAAGGGGTGGAAGTATATTTTAATAGCCTTTTCAGGGTAATTGTGGAGATTATTATTTGATACTACACCATAACTCCACAGTGGTAGTTTTTAAAAGATTAGTTGCAATGTAGAATCTAAACCACATAGGCAAATTTTTCTTACACTGTTACATTAAAATCCATTGGTCTGTCTTGCACTTCAAATGTATCTTTTACTCATGTCTGATTTTGTAACATCATGTATTGGGTCATTTAGAAAACATTATGTCACTGTGTTATGCAGATCTTCTGAATAAATGCTGACACATTTTATTATACAATGAAAAAATTCACAGTGTCACCACACAGTTTAGAAAAAAACTTAAGTATTGGGAATCTGGCAGGCTCACAGTGGTGGATACAAGTTTTCTGAAATTCTAATTTTCACTTGAAAGCTCAAATTTTATCATTAGCAGTAAATGCTTTAAATTGTTTTCCTTGAAGCCATAGGCTCACTTTGCTCATTTTTGTGAAAACATCTGCCAGACACTAAGTCTGAATAACCATAATTTGTCTGTCAGTCGTTCTTTAAAAGTGGTATTCCATGAAAAAAGTGGCTAGGTCAATTCTCAATTGCACAAGTACTTTTTCCTTGAGACACCCATCCTACTATAGAAGTTGGTGTGATGTAGAAGTGGTTTGTGTATAATCCTCATTTTATCACACAATTGGAAAGAAAAGCAATCAGTTTTTACTGTTTCATCAAGGATATTCCTAACTGAGCTGGCTTTTTTTTTTTAACTGTGAATTACAATGAGTACTATTACAGCCTGATACCATGGCCTTAATTTATGGTAAAGCACAGTAATCTTAACCCCATGTCATTAATTCAAATGTTAACATAATAAAGAAGTATTAGTTGTTGTATTAGGAAAATAGTTTTGACCTTGTGAATTCTGTAAAGGCCTCAGGGCCCACACAGGGGTCCATGGACCATACTTTGAGAACCACTGTGTTAATTTATTATCATTGCATGTGTTACAGATGACTGGCACTTTTAATGAATACAGGCTCTTAAAAGGCTTTATAGTATAGGGATTAAAAGAACATGGACTATGTAGTCACTTAGACCTAGATTTGAATTCTGATTCCTCCATTTAATAACTATAGAAGTTAACTTAAGCTTTCTAAGCTATTAAAATGCTTGACAATGCATAGTTTAAATTACATGCAGAGTGAATGGAAGCTCTTACTATTTCAGCCAACTTACTTTGTACATGACATCCAAGTAAACCCCTATGATCCATGTCAGAATAACATTTTGCTTGAATTCCTTTTGTACTACTGTGTGCCATAACCCAAATCACATCACACAAACTGGGGAAGGCTTCCTATTCCCCTTATTAACAGTCAGTTGGAAGCCTACTTTCTCCCACATACTTCAACCAAATTGTCACAGAATTACTAGTTTCTGACTTCATTTCCCTAATCCTTTGTTGTAAGTAGGTTAGTAAATGCTTTATGTAAATTTTGTAACTGTTTTCTCACAAAATTGTAAATTTGACCGGAAAGCAGCTCTACCTCTAATTCACACTATGTAATAGTCATAATGAAAATAATTTAAGGTCGTTGACATTTGCTGGTAATACAAGATTAGCTTGATTATTAAAAATGCTACAAACTTTTTTTATTAATATTTATTCATTATCAGAACAAAATTTGATCACCTGTCATTTTTACCCTAAATTTAATTTATATTAAACTTAATATATTACATTTTTAAGTAATGTATTTTGGCAAACCTGGAATTTCATTACATTTTTATTAAGAAAAGTCAGAATCCTAAGATAATATTTGGTGATCGACATATTTTCTAATATTAGAAAGCAAATCATATTCTATCTCAGTGTTCTTTAATAAAAACTTTAGTTACCTGGTACTCTTAATATTTGTTTTAGTTTTTATGATATGCCTTTGGTTCCTTGAAGTAGTTGTTATATAAATTTATTTAATTTAGTAGTTGTATCCTGAAAGACCTATATTAAGTGGTCTCTGATTGGTTATATCACATGTCCCTATCCTGTTTGCCACCCATCCTGCCTCTTTACACTGGTACTCTTTAGCCACTTTTCAGCTGTTATTGGTCCAGAAAAATAAGCAAAGTAATAGTCTTAAGATTTTCAAATAGTTGTTACATGACTGCTGGTTCTTTAGTAGATCTTTAGAATACTGGCTTTAAATCTTTTTTTCAATAATGTTGATATTGGAAGTTGGGTCTGATAGCTTTAGGCTGGAAGAGCTGATTTTTATATTATGTAGTTATGTTTTAGGGAACAGAAACCCAGCTCAAATTAGTTTAATAAAAATGGGGGTATCTGGCTCTCATAACCAGGTAAGTCCAGGGTCACAGCTGGCATTAATTAATTATGATGAGTACTAGTGAAAGTCTAGGGAGGGCTTTTTGATTGGCCATGGTTATCAATGGCCAGGCTTATACCTGAACTAATCACTGTGGATAGGGGAATATGGTTATGTGATTGACCAGTGCAAGCAAGTTATCTAGTTGTGTTGTAGAGAGGAGGGGTATTGGTACCTCCACTTAAACCACAGGTTTGCCACAAGAATGAGGGGTCTGTTACAGTAAGAAAAAAGGAAGAAAACTTCTATTGAAGACAAAATTATAAAGTACCACTATCCAATACAGATATAGGTGATTGGTTCCTTGTTTCACTTTTGAATATGATACAGAGGTAGATATGCATCGTATAAGCATCGCTGTAGAATTGGGTTCATTGCTGATTAGCTGTTTTATCAAACATCTTGCATCAGAGTATTTTCACATTTTTCCTCTTAACATCCTGAATAATTTTCCCAATTCCCTTTTGTTCTCTAGCTTTAAAACAATAACAATAGGTTGAGTATCCCAAGTCCAAAATGACTTTCAAGGGAAATGCTCATTGGAGCATATCAGATTTTAGATTTGGATGCTCACCTGATAAGTATAATGCAAATATTCTAAAATCTGAAAAAAATGTGAGAGATTTCTTGTCCACCCATTTCAAATAATAGAAACGCAAAAAGTATTATCTTTAATGATGAAAAGCTTAATTAAGGCCAATAACAAAAAATATGTTCAACATCAGGCGCCTCAAACTAAGGCCTGCGCGCCACATGTCGCCTGCCTAGGACACTTATCTGGCCCGCTGAGTGTTTTTGCCACCACTGCCTGTCCTGCTTAGCAGCCAACTCGTCCCAGGCCCACAGTGTGCACTCTCTAATAGTCTGAGGGACAGTGAACTGGCCCCCTGTTTAAAAAGTTTGAGGACCCCTGTTCAACATCATTAGTCATTAGGGAAATGTAGATCAAAACTGTAATAAGATACCACTTCATACCCACTAGAATGGCAATATGTAAAAAGACAATAACACATGTTGGTGAGGATGTGAGAAAATAGAACCCTCATACATGGCTGATGGGAATGTAAAATTTTGCAGCCATTTTGGAATGTAACTTGGCAGTTCCTAAAAAGTAAAATATTAACACATTGACTGCCACACTAGAATTTTTTTTTCCTTGGGGTCATGGTGTTTTATTACAAAAATTGAATAAAAACTTCAAAAACAAAACGATCCTTTCTAATTTAATGAAAAACAAAATTCATTGACTTTTATTCATTTAATCCGTGTTTTTAGAATTAATTTGTCAATATTAATTGTAACAATAAAAACATCAACAAGTAAGATTTTCATGAACCAACTGCAGGGTTTTGCCCAGGTTTTACTTCACAAGGCCCCAGGCTCAAAACTACTGTTAGTTAAGTACAACTCACATAGCAGTTAATGTGTTAAATAGTTAACATGTGACCCAGCAGTTCCACTCCTAGATATAAACCTGGGAGAATTTAAAACTTGTGTCTGCACAAAAACTTGTGTTTGTGCACCTGAACATTCACAGTGGCATTATCCATAATAGCCAAAACAAAGAAACAACCCAAATATCTATCAGCTGATGAATAGAGATGAACAAAGTGTGGTATGTCCATACAATGGAGCATTGTTCTGCCATAAAAAGGGATGAAGCGCAGTAGTCCCTCTCCCCCCATCTGTAGTTTCAGTTACCTGCAGTCAACGGTGGTAGAAAAATAGGTGAGTACAGTACAATAAGATATTTTGAGAGAAAGACCACATTCACGTGACTTTTATTATAGTATAGTGTTATATTTTACATTATTAGTTACAGTTATTGATCTCTTATTGTGCGTAATTTATAAATGAAACTTAATAAGTATGAATATATGGGACAAAACAATATGGATGAATCCTGAAAACATGCTACCTGAAAGAAGCTAGTTACAAAAGATCATATATTCTATTATGTAGTTCCATTTATATGTGAGAAGATAGAGCAACAAACAAACTGGTTTTCCAAGTCTATACTCTTACAGTCACTCTTATAGTCACTCTTTGTGTGGGGATTTTACACACACACCAGACAAGTAATCAGTTCTGCAGTAGACACCAGCTGAGTGTCCACTAATTCAATTTAATTCTGACACTATCTACCTGAAGATAATGTCAAAACACAGGTCGAGGGCTTAGTGTCCCGCAAGGCTGTCCCCCACTTCAGATGAAGGTGCAAGCATAGATTGTGGCCTTATGCTTCCTACCAGCTGGCTTTAAAGGGTTCCCATGACCCCTTCCTCAGGTTCAGTTTATTTGCTAGAGCAGCTCACAGAACTCAGGGAAATGCTTTACTTACATTTACTGGTTTATTATATAGGATATTACAAATGATGCAGGTGAATAGCCAAATATGACATGTAAAAAGGGTACAGAGTTTCCATGCATACTCTCAGCGTGCCACCCTCCAGGCACCTGTTCAGCTATCTGCAAGCTCTCAGAATCCAGACATTGTGGGTTTTTATGGAAGCTTCATTACGTAGGCATGATAGGTTAAATTATTGACTATTAGTGATCTTCCTAATCTTCAGCTCCTTTCTCCTCCCTGGAGGTTTGGTGGGCTGAGGGGTAGGGTTGAAAGTCCCAACCCTGTAATCATGCCTCAGTCTTTCCAGTGACTAGCCCTCATCCTGAAGCTATCTAGGAACCCCTACCCCCAGTGAACTCATTAGCGTACTAATGAGACACTCTTATCACTCCCTAGATTTCTAGGATTTTAGGAGCTATATGTCTGGAGATGGGATGAAGACCAAATAAGTATTTCGCAATATTGCAATATGAAATCTCCAGGATAGGCAAATCCATAAACACAGAAGGTAAATTGTGGTTGCCAGGGATTGGGACAAAGAGAAAATGGAGAATGACTGAGAATGGGTATGGGACTGCTTTTTGTGGTAATGAAAGTCATCTGGAGTTAGGTAGTGGTGATCAGCACACAACTTGATGAATGCACTAGAAGCTACGGAATTGTATACTTTAAATGGAACTGTATGGTATGTAAATTATATTTCAATAAAGCTGTAATGTTAAAAACAACAAAGAAAGCTTAAGAGAAATGAGTGGGGGGCTATGACAACTTCCCACTGCTGAGAGGGTCACAGTTGAACTCTAAGCATTTCTTTTCCACTGATTTCCCATTATGCCCTTCCCTATATTGAATTCCTTGGCTCAGCAAATATTATTCAGCATCTATTGTAAGTAGTTGAGATAAAGCAAAGAATAGCACAGGCTAAATTCGTGTTCTCATGAAGTTTACATTCTAACAAGTGAGTATCTCAGATCACTTGCATGGTTATTTCTTACCCTTTGAATCTCAACTTCAGTGTCTTTTAGTCATAGAGGCTATCCCTGAACAATTAAATTTAAACCTTCCTGTTGCTTTCCTTAAGAACGCTGATGATACTTTGTGTATTTATTCAATGTTAGTTTCTCCCACAGACTATAAGCTCCCTGAAGATTAAGGACCTTGTCTGTTTTGTATACCACTGTATTCTTAATTGTCATCACAGGGCCTGGTATATAGTTAGCAAATAAGTAAATATTTGAGGGAGTTAAATAAAATTTTTTTAAAAAGAAAAAATGAGGCCAGGCACGGTGGCTCACGCCTGTAATCCTAACACTCTGGGAGGCTGAGACGGGCGGATTGCTCGAGGTCAGGAGTTCGAAACCAGCCTGAGCAAGAGTGAGACCCCGTCTCTACTATAAATGGAAAGAAATTAATTGGCCAACTAATACATATAGAAAAAATAAGCCGGGCATGGTGGCACATGCCTGTAGTCCCAGCTACTTGGGAGGCTGAGGCAAGAAGGATTGCTTGAGCCCAGGAGTTTGATGTTGCTGTGAGCTAGGCTGACGCCATGGCACTCACTCCAGCCTAGGCAACAAAATGAGATTGTCTCAAAAAATAAATAAATAAAAAATAAAAATAAATGAAAATGAGTGTACTCTGATTAGAATTAGTGACTAAATCAGAATTTTTAAGTCAGGTGTATTTTTTTATTTTGATTGTTAGACGTAGTGCATGGTAATTATAAAATTTTTTTAGAAAAATGGAAAAGTAAAATAATCTTCCATATTCTCATTATTGTTAATCTTTTGGAATGTTTCCTTTTTCTTGTATACATTTTTTAAACCTATTTGAACAATTTGGGTTCTCATGAGAATAACTCAGAATACAGCAAACTTTCTCAACCTTAGCACTATTGACGTTTGGGGCCACATAATTTGTTGGAAGTGGGGGCTGTCTTGTGTAGCGTCAGATATTTGGTAGCACCTGTGGCCTCTACCTACCAGATGCCAGTAGCACATTCCCTTCTTATCCCCCAGTTGTGACAGCCAGAATAGTCTCCAGAAATCACCAAATTTCCCCTGAGTGTCAAAATCACCACAGGTAAGACCCACTACAATGCAGTTACTTCAGTAAACTTTCCAGCAGAACACCATTGCTATTTTCACTTTTCAATTCAGAAACCCTCAGTGATTTCCTATTATTTCTAAAAGGCATTTAAAATTTCTTAATTAGCTGGGTGTTTCAGGCTTTCAGTTCAGTTTAGCTGCATATTCAAGTGTTTATTACGTACATGCTAGTGAAGATATAAACATGAAATTACTTGATCAAATTCTTACCTTTTTAGTTTGTAACTCCCTCATCCATATAACTTCATCTGTGACTCTTCTTCCCCTTCAGGCAAGTGAACCCATCTCACATGTAACATTCAGTTCTGCTTTTTAAAAATCATTGCTTTTATTGGGTCCCTCCTGGAAACTCCTTCTAGTCTTATCTTGTCATTTCTTATCTAATTCCAGCACTATGGAAGGTGAGGTGGGAGGATTGCTTGAGACCATTAGAAACCAGTCTGAGCCCTGTAGCAAGACCATGTTGCTACAAAAAGTACCTATGTGTGGTGACACAACACCTGTAATCCCAGCTACTTGGAAGGCTGAGGTGGGAGCATGGCTTGAGCCCAGGAATTAGAGTATGGTGAGCTATGATCAGGCCACTGCACTCCAGCCTGGGCAACAGAGCGAGACTCTCTCTCTCTTAGAAAGAAAGAAAAGGAAAGGAAAAAGAAGTCATAAAATTCATAAGGTGTACCACAAAGCACCATGATGAATAGCCAAAACAATCTTGAGAAAGAACAAGGCTGGAGACGTCACACTTCTGACTGCCAAACTCATTACAAAGCTACTGTAATCAAATCAGCTTGGTACTCTAGCATAAAGACAGATGTATAGACCATTGGAACAGAACAGAGATCCCAAAATAAACCCCTGCATATATGGTTAAATATCTTTGACAAAGTTGCCAAGACTACGCATTAGGGAAAGGATAGTCTCCTTAGCAAATGGTGCTATGAAAAGTTGATATTCACGTGCAAAAGAATGAAATTGGATCCTTATTTACAAAAACTAACTCAAAATGGATAAAAGACTTAAACCTAAGTTCTGAAACTATAAAACTGGAAGGAAACGGAAAGTTTCGTAACATTGGTCTTGGCAATGATTTCTTGGATCTGACACTAAAAAGCACGCCATAAAAGCAAAAATAGACAAGGGTGACTACATCATACTGAAAAGCTGTATAGCAAAGGAAGCAATCAACAGATTGAAAAGGCAACCTGTAGAATGGGAGAAAATATTTGCCAATGATATATCTGATTAATATCTGGTTAATATTAAGATCTGATTAATATCTAGAATATATAAAGACCTCCTAAAACTCAACAAAAAACCCTAACAACCCTGTTTTAAAATGGACAAAGGACTTGAATAGATGTTTCTCCAAGGAAGATATGCAAATAGTCAATAAACACATGAAAAGAGGCTCAACATCAATAATCATTACTGATGCAGATCAAAACCACAGTGAGAACCCACTTCCTACCTATTAGATTGACTACTTACTATAAAAATAAGAAAAACAGAAAATAACCACAGTGAGATCCCACTTCCTACCTATTAGATTGACTACTTACTATAAAAATAAGAAAAACAGAAAATAGTAAGTGTTGATGAAGATGTGGAGAATTTGAAACCCTTGTGCACTGTTAGAATGTAAAATGGTACTGCTGCTATGGAAAACAGTATAAGTGGTTCCTCAAAAAATTAAAAATAGAATCAGCATATGATCCGGCAATTGCACTTCTAGGTATATACCCAAGTGAAATGAAAGCAGGAACTCAGATATTTGTACACCCATGTTCATAGCAACATTATTCACAATATCCTAAAGGTGGATGCCAAAAGTCCTTTGACAGATGAACAAATAAACAAAATGTATAGGTACACACAATGGAATATTATTTGAACTTAGGAAATTCTGATACATGTTACAACATGGATGAACCTTAAGCATTATGCTAAGTGAAATTAGCTAATCACAAAAAGACTTCAGTGTGATTCCACTTATATGAGGCACCTAGAATAGTCAAATGCATGGAAACAGGAAGTACAATGATTGTTTCTGGGGCTGAAGAAAGGGGACTTGTTTAATGGGTATAGAGTTTCAGTTTTGCAAGATAAGAGTTTTGGGAGGTTGGATGCACAACAGTATGAATGTTCTTAATATTACTGAATTGTACATTGAAAAATAGTTAAGATGTTACCATCTTAACCATCTGCATTATGGATTTTACTAATAAAATTTTTTAAATTTTAAAACAGTTAAGATAATTGTTAGGTGTATTTTACAAATTAGCAAAACATTGACAACACCAAATGCTGGTGAGGATGTGAAGCAATAGGAATTCTCATTTATGGCCAGTGGAGGGCAAAATGGTACAACCACTTTAGAAGACAGTTTGGCAGTTTCTTAGAAACTGAACATAGGCCCAGGTGCAGGCACAGTGGCTTATTGTAATCCCAGCACTTTCAGTGGCCACAGCGAGAGGATCACTTGAGGTCAGGAGTTCAAGACCAGCCTGGGCAATATAGTGAGACCCCCAACTCTATAAGGTAATTAAAAAGTTAGCCAGGCATCATGGTGCATTCGTAGAGTACTACACAGAAAGCTGAGGTGGGAGGATTGCTTGATTCCAGGAGTTTGAGGTTACAGTGAGCTGTGATCATACCACTGCACTCCAGCCTGGGCAACAGCAAGACCCTGTCTCAAAAAACAAAAAAACAACACTGAACTTACTGTATTATCCCCAGCAGTTGTACTCCTTAGTAGTTACCCATATGGGTTGAAAACTTAAATCCACACAAAGCAGCTTCATTTATAATTGCCAAAACTTGAAAGCAACCAAGATGTCCTTTAGTAGGTGAATGAATACACTGGTACATCTAGGCAATAGCATATTATTCAGTGCTAAGAAGAAATGAGCTACTAAGTCAAGAAAAGACATCGAAGAACCTCAAATGCATATTGCTAAGTGACAGAAACCAATCTGAAAAGACTGCATACTGTATGATTCCAGCTATGTAATAATATTCTTCAAATGCAAAACTATGGAGACAGTAAAAAGATCAGTGGTTTCCTAGGGTTTGTGGGGGAAAAGGATGAATAGGCAGAGCACAGAGGATTTTTAAGGCAGTGAAAATGCCATTTGATACTATAATGATGGGTATAAGTCATTATACATTTGTTAAAAGCTGTAGAATGTGCAACACCAAAAGTGAACCCTAATGTAAACTGTGGCCTTTGGGTGATAATGATGTGTCAATATAGGTCCATCAGTTGTTACAAGTGTACTACTCTGGTAACAGGATGTTGATGGTAAGAGAGGCTTTGGGTGTGTAGAGGCAGGGAACATATGGGAGTATATGGTTCACTATCCTGTGAACCAAAAACTGCTTTGAAAAAGTCTTTTTTTTTGGCCGGGCACGGTGGCTCACGCCTATAATCCTAGCACTCTGGGAGGCATAGGTGGGCGGATTGCTCAAGGTCAGGAGTTCGAAACCAGCCTGAGCAAGAGCGAGACCCCGTCTCTACTATAAATAGGAAGAAATTAATTGGCCAACTAATATATATAGAAAAAATTAGCCGGGCATGGTGGCACATGCCTGTAGTCCTAGCTACTCGGGAGGCTGAGGCAGAAGGATTGCTTGAGCCCAGGAGTTTGATGTTGCTGTGAGCTAGGCTGACGCCATGGCACTCTAGCCTGGGCAACAGAGTGAGACTCTGTCTCAAAAAAAAAAAAAAAGAAAAGAAAAAGTTTTTTTTTTTTTAAAGCATGTGTATGGCATGGTGTTATGCAGTAAAAAGACCAAAACACCCATCAAAAATAAACTAACCAAGTTCAGGAAAATGGTTCTGGGCAGAAAAATGAGGAAGAGGAGGGGAAGAGAGGGTTTCACATGGAGTGGGACTTTAGTAGTATTTATAATACTTTAAAATTTTTATTTCTTTTAAAAATAAGACAAATATGACAAGATAACATTTGTTAATACATGGATATCATTTCTATTTTTTGTATATTTGACATTTCATGGTTGAAGTTTTTTAAGTTCATCTTACAGAGGTAGTTAATTTGGGAATCCATATGTTAAATTGTGGTCTACTCCATTGACTGCATTGATAGCAGGGAATGCTTATAACCAATTTACACAAATTTAGTCAAAAGCTCACCTTAGAAATAACATGACCTCATCAGAAATGAGACTGCCCTCAGTGTGGCGTAAGAGACCAAGAAAGGGCTGGAGAGTGGGTTTTGTTTTCCTTTGGAGAAATTTTAATGTTTTATAGATCCTTTGGCTCAATTTTTGTTCTGTAACTTACTCAGGTGCAGTACTGTAGCACGGCAAATGAGATGTGGATTAGAGGCTCTAAGTCTTGAGTGATATTTTAAGCTTATTAAATGTCCAGGGATCAGAATAAATGGTAACAGAAAATAGTCCAGAATTCATAATAGATGGGAGGGAAATATGAGAACCTTTGTTTCTATGATGATGATTAGCCATATTAAATTACTTTATAAAGTAAATGTATATTTAGCAATCCAGTAGTTCTTGGTCCTCATCTTACTTGACCTCACCCACATTTGACATAGTTAATTATACTTGCTTGAAAAATAGTTTTTACACTTGGTTCCAGATTCACACAGTTTTCTGACTGCCTTTTGTCCTACTGACTGTTACTTCTTAGTCTTCTACTTCTTGTTTTGTAGTGCCTAGGGTTATGCTCACTCTGTAGGTAATCTCATCGGGTGACCTGGTTTTAAATACCATTTCTACACTGACAACTTTCTGAATTGATATTTTTAGTCCTAACCTCTTTCTTGAACACTAGATTCAGTTGACCACTCGAAATCTCATTTTGATGTGTTATAAGCATCTTAAATTTAGCATGTTAAAAAGTAATACTACCCTCAAAACCTAATTATTATTCAGTCTGCCCCATCTCCATAAATGACATTTCCATCTTTCAGTTGCTTGGTCCAAAGACCTTGAAATCATCATGGTCTCCTCTTTTTCACAGTTCTGTCTAATCCAGTAGCAAATTGTATTGGTCCTACCTTCAAAATATATCCAGACTCGATGTTTCCCCCACTGCATCACTCTGGTCCAAGGTAGTATCTCTTACTTCTATTACTGCAGTTATGGTATATTCCCAACACAGCAGCTGGAATGGTTCTATCTATTTTAAGTCAGCACTTGTCTCTTCTTTGCCCAAAACCCATCAGTGGCTTCCTGTCTCACTTGGAATAAATGCCAAAATCCTTACAATGGCTTGCTGTTCATTTCCTACTTTTCTTGTTCATTGCATGTTAGCTATCCTGTGAATACCTTACCTTTTCCTTCATGTCTGGATCTTTTTTACTTGTTAATCCCTCTACCTTACATACTTTATGCCACTTACCCAGGTAGATCACTCACTCACCTTCTTAAGGTCTTTACTTTAAAATACTCCCCTTCCTGACTGTACATTTTTCTAATACTTAATCACTGCCATACTACATATTTTAATTTTATTGATTGTCTCCCTACTTTAAAATTTAACTGCCATGAAGACAAGGATTCTTGTTATTTTGTTTCGTGCTGTCTCCTTAACACTGAAGGCAGTTTGTGACATCTAGTAGGCGGTCAGTAAACATTTGTTGGGTATATAAATGGCTTTCTATGTAGATATATACATCTGTTTAGTATGTGAGTATAACTAGAGTGCTTTTAAAATAGTCCTTTAGGAAAGTAATTCAATAATTTTCCTTTTAATAAAGTTTTTTTCTTGGTAGGGTTGAATCTTTGAACATAAGTTCACAAAGAAATTAAAAGAATATTCTGAAGGTGAATACTGAAGAAAAAAGAGAGAGAAAACTAATGTGGTGTATTATAACATTGGACTGGGTCCAGTATATCTGAGCCTTGGTATTCTTAAGGAAGTCACTGGGTCATAGTTCTTTTCTCTGTAAAATGAAATAATTGAAATGATTTCTATTTTTCCAGTTATAAAAGCCTGTATGCTATTTATTTAAAATCTATTAATAAAACCCTGAATTTGACTTTATTATGTTCTTATAACATAGAAGGAAAGCATTCCTTAATCTCTCTTGCTTTTTGTATTTCATTTTAATTTGGTATTTTATAAATGGAAAAATGTATTTCTCACTTGAGAACACACCAGATCGGCAGAGAAATCAGACTGCTCAAGCAGTGATGTAAAAAGCTTGGATTCTATCAGCTTCCTTAATTTGGTCATATCTCATTTCATCTTACTCTTCCTCATTAGTTTTTCTTAGTGTCTTTTCCTATGAGTTGAGTTTTCCTCAACCAGTCATTCAAACAATTCCTGAAATTTTATTTCTTCCATTAAGGACCCAGTTTGGGCTGGGTGCAGTGGCTCACCTGTGTAATCCTAGCACTCTGGGAGGCATAGGCGGGCGGATTGCTCAAGGTCAGGAGTTCGAAACCAGGCTGAGCAAGAGCGAGACCCCGTCTCTGCTATAAATAGAAATAAATTAATTGGCCAACTAATATATATATATATAATCAGCTGAGCATGGTGTCTCATGCCTGTAGTCCCAGCTACTCAGGAGGCTGAGGCAGTAGGATTGCTTGAGCTCAAGAGTTTGAGGTTGCTATGAGCTAGGCTGATGCCATGCCACTCACTCTAGCCTGGGCAACAAAGCTAGACTCTGTCTCAAAAAAAAAGGACCCAGTTTGAAGAGAAGTGATCATTCTTGCCAGCATTTGATCAATCCCTTTATATCTATTCATCCTAGAGTACCTTCCCTTGTGCTCATATAAAACTTAAATATGCATTTCTTTGATATAATACATTACCTTGTATGTTGTCTTCAGTGACTTTCTATAAGATTCTGAAAGTTTATCTTGCAGCATATACCATGCCTGAAAGGTTATATGTTATCTCGCCAAACCTGTGGTTACTTCTAACCTTTTTTCTTTCCCTATCAGGTACCATCTCTTTGCCAGCATGCATGCAAATGCCACTCATAGTTCATTTGGTAATTATCTCTGCTACCAAAACCAGCTATTGAAAGGTCAATGATTTCCATGTCTTTTTGTCATTGCAGCATAATTTAAGGCAAGAAAAGTGCATGGTGTAAAAACACTGAGTAACTATACCAGAGCCACAAAATATTTCTTTGTTGTTTAATTTTGAGCCATGACTTTATCACTCTTGCCATAGAAACTACATTGCCTTGTATGATAACCTGTACAAATGGCAATTGAATATTTTGTAACATTGTTTTTTGAAGTTGATAAAATTGAGATAATATTTGAGGCATACACTTAGAGATCTGTTGAATTTTCTTTACAGAGGAGGGAATTAATGCCCATAAAGGAGGTAACTTGCCTAATATCTAATTAATTAAAGGTAGAGCTGGGACTGGTAGCCATATACTAATAGAATAGTGTAACCATATACTAGTAAACCATCTTGGGAGGAGATACATGCATTTATTTTTCTCCTCTACCATATGTAACCTCTTGTACAAGATACGTGAATGTGGAAAACTCTGGGAATTCATATTTTCCCTTCTTACCTTTATTTTGTTACTTTTCCAAATAGATATGTATAACTTTTGAATTTATTATATTTCCCTGTTGTTTGAATGTTGGGAAGATAGTGAAACTCTATTGTAATCCCATTCCTTGAAGTGACCAACTGTTAGTTTCTTACATTTTTGTGATTTTTAAAATTACATTTATGTACTAATAAGTTTCAATACTTATAATTAAGATATGGATCATTTTAAAGTATGATATCTGTAGACTAGAATTATTTCTTAAAATTGCTCCAATACCTTGCCTAAATTAAATCTGGCCTCCTACACTGAATTTATTTTCAAACTTCTCTTATAATCAGTCTCCATTAATCTTTTCACTTGCTGAAAAGAGATAAGAACTTGATTCTGCTTATGAAGGCTTTTGCCCATAACTAGCATAACTTCAGAACTTTTCTGTGATACTACTATTAATAAGTACTGTCCCTGAGAATTTAATCTACAGATGGAAAATCAGAACTAAACTTATTCCTTAAATGAACTTTTCTAAATGAAGAATTAAAATAAGGTTTTTTACCCTTAATAGATATTATTGGCCCACTTTAGTAATAAACATTTAATACTGTTAGCCATTTTAAATTTCTATTTTATTGTCATAAATTTAGAACTCAGAATTTATTTTCTAATCGCCTACAATGTGCCAACATATATACTATATGGCAAAGACATGATGACTGCTGCTGGAGAAAACAGCAAGTGGAGATGAAAGGAGAGAGAAATAGGAAAGTAATGGGAAAAACATACTTTGGTAACTATGGTATTTTTAGCTTTTGGTTTACCATATTAATTGGGTTGAACAAACTATTGTACCTACCAAGTATGTTTGTGTTGTGATGATCATTTGGGTTGAAAACACCCAGTATGCTCACTTTTCTCTGAAAAGTATAGCTTAGCTTTTTGTGACATGATCGATTTGGGTCTTTGCTCACTTGTTCATTTCTGGCTTCTGACATTCTTCAGCAGATTCTGCACATGCCATCTTTTATAGTTCTCTCTTTTTGTATATTCTGTGTTTTCTAAAGGCATTCGGTCTTGAAAATTGAGCTTACATGTCATCTTTAGCACCTACCTTCTGTACTATTAGAGCACCTTGTGTGCATGTTATAACACATTTATTAAATGAGTAAAATCAAGTTACATGTTTAGAATGGTGTTTGGCACCAAATATTTACTAAATATTGGTTGGGCCTTCTTACTGTTTTATTAAATTACGTTTCTGTGTAATGAGTCCTACCTCCATAAAGGCATAGACATGCTGTGTCAGGTCCATCTTTGTATTTCTAGTGCTTGGCAAATAGGCGATTAATAAATGTTTGAATGAGCGAATGAATGCTTTCCAGCAAGATCTAATTAGTAATATAATATTAACCCACATTGGAGAACGGAAGGCATATGTGTATATGTGTGTGTGTATATATAACTTTTTTAAAACTTTATTGAAATAATTTACCTATCAAAAGTCACCTTTAAGTGTACAATTCGGTATTTGTAAATTTTCAGAGTTGTGCAACCTGTTATCATATAAAAGATCTCTCATGCCTCTTTAATTTTTAAAATTCATTTTCCTCCCTTCCTTCTTTTCTGTTCTTTTCTTTTTTGTTTTGTTTTCTTTCTTTTTTTGACACAGGGTCTCACTGTGTTGCTCAGGAAGGAGTACAGTGGCCCAATTATAGCTCACTGCAACCTCAAACTCCTGGGCTCAAGCACTCCTCCCACCTCAGCTTCCCTAGTGGCTGGGACAATAGGCATGTGCTACAACGCATAGCTAATATTGAAAAAAAATTTTTTTAGAGACAAGGTCTTGCTATGTTGTCCAGGCTAGTAAATTTTTCTTTTCTTTCTTTCTTTTTTTTTTTTTTTGTAGTGTAATTACCTAATAACCTTCCTAAGGTATGAATGAAAGGCTAGATGAAATAAAATCAGAGCATTATATTCCTTATTCTTTTTTTTCCTCAGGAAAATGTAAAATAAAATATCTAGATTTTGTATAATATACAGTATAATTCATCATTTCTTAAATGAATAATTTTTAGGTTTATTTATTAAGAGATGGGATCTTACTCTGACATGCCCCCTGCCCACCTCCCAGGCTGGAGTGCAGAGGGATGATCGTAGCTTACCTCAGCCTTGAACTCCTGGGCTCAAGCAATTCTCCTGCCTCATCCTCCCAAGTAGCTGAGACTACAGGCACACACACCACCACGCCTGGCTGATTTTTTAATTTTCTTGTATAGTTCAGGTCTTGCTATGTTGCCCAAGTTTGTCTCAAACTCCTGGCCTCAAGTGATCCTCCCACCTCAGCATACCAAAGTGGTGGAATTACAGGAATGAGTCACTGTGCCCAGCAGTTTTTAGAGTTAAAAAAAAAATGCATTGGTAAAACTGACTTGAAAATTAGCAGTAATGACATAGCCACTAATTGGTAATTAATAGCCATTAATTGAAAAGAAAAGTACTAGACCCTGCACCCCATTAGAGCAGGGAAAGTGTCTAATCCCTAACAACTAGCACAGTGATGGACATATGTTAAATACAAGAACTGTACTCCTTTTAGATAGAAAAAATATTCTGTTTTTTGTAAGATTCACTACATTGAAATTTTTTGGCAATTTCTTACCCCTTTTGCCTGAATTTATAATTTTGTAACTGTATGACAGGCAAAGAAAAATAAAAAAATCTAGGTGATCTGCCTAAATTCTACCCACCCATTTGTAGCCTTTGTCCTTTAGGTAACTCTTTGGCCTATAAATAAGCCTTTGGCCAGTTTGGCAGCTTTTTGGAATTCTAATTGACAGTGCTGCTTACCGCATCAGTGTAAGTCATGTGAATTCACAACTATTATATTTGCATGGAGTATTCAAAGCTGGCTCTCTAAGGACAGACATAGAAAAACAAGCCACCTTCTATACTCCTTTCATGAGATCCCCGGTAAATAAAAGTCCTTCTTGATAGAAACTGAGCTTATGACTTGAAAATGTCTAATACTACTTTTAAGGCATTCTGTTTTTGTAATAAAAAAACATGGGCAGATGCTCCCAGGCTGAGTTGCATTGGGTGTCTTTCTACCAGTTTGTTCACAGTTTTCTCTTTACCTTGGAGGAAAGACCTCTTGCTCTGTAATAAAGAGATTGTCAAATCTCTTATTTTGCAAAGAGTTTCTTTGGGTAATAATGGTCCTGGTCATGTTATTACTATAGTGTTAAATTGGTTTGATAAATCCTTTATTAGTAGTTCCAGATTATCAAAAAGTCTAGATTTAATAAATAAGTAACATAATGAGGGGAAATATTTTTGCAACAAACAGAACATTTATGTAAATATGCAGCATGTAATTGTTTTGGATTTATTTAATTATTTTCTCTAATGAAAAAAAGTTAAAGCCCACTAAACCTCAATCCTGCTATAGATGGAGTGGTTAATAATAAAAACTTTTCTTAGGCCGAGCTCAGTGGCTCATGCCTGTAATCCTAGCACTCAGGGAGGCTGAGGCAGGAGGATTACTCAAGGTCAGGAGTTCTAAACCAGCCTGAGCAAGAACAAGAGCAAGACCCTGTCTTTACTGACTAGAAAGAAATTAATTGGCAAACTAAAAATATATAGAAAAAATTAGCCAGGCCTGGTGGCTCTTGACTGTAGTCCCAGCTACTCTTGAGGCTGAGGCAGGATTGCTTGAACCCAGGAGTTTGAGGTTGCTGTGAGCTAGGCTGACGCCACGGCACTCTAGCCTGAGCAACAGAGTGAGACTCTGTCTCAAAAAAAAAGAAGATAAAAAAGATTAGAAATACTTCTATCCATCAGAACTCTACCTTTATTTAATTAATTAACAGTCATATAAGGAATAGGTGTTCCAGATACTATTTTCTGTGTGCAAGACTTAGAATGTAGTTTATTGTTGCTTATTATGAGTCATTTGCTGACAATTATGTTATAATACTATGTGAAGGGTACGTTTGCTTTAGTGTGAACCATAGGCGCTCAAGTTGATTTGAACGCTATTTGACTTCCAGACATATAGGAAACAATATGGCTTAGTAGTTAAGTGGCTCTGTATGGAACTGAGTTCTAATCCTGGCCAGTGTTGAGCAAGTAATTTAACTTCTCTGTGCCTCAGTTTCCTTATTTGTAAAAAGAAATAAGGCTTTTTCTTCTAACCTCATAAGGCTGTGATGATTAAATGAAAAAGAGTGGATGTTAAAACTGTTATTGTAGTACTTAACTAATTATTTTTATTCATCTTGCAGCCTATTAGGATTTTTTAAATTGAATCTTAATATTTTAAAAATCTGTATCTGTACCAAAGCTTCATTTAAGCAAAGATAGAATGAATAGATCTGGTCAAAAATTGAGCTAGGGGCCGGGCGCTGTGGCTCACGCCTGTAATCCTAGCTCTTGGGAGGCCGAGGCGGGCGGATTGCTCAAGGTCAGGAGTTCAAAACCAGCCTGAGCAAGAGCGAGACCCCGTCTCTACTATAAATAGAAAGAAATTAATTGGCCAACTGATATATATATAAAAAATTAGCCGGGCATGGTGGCGCATGCCTGTAGTCCCAGCTACTCAGGAGGCTGAGGCAGAAGGATCACTCAAGCCCAGGAGTTTGAGGTTGCTGTGAGCTAGGCTGACGCCACGGCACTCACTCTAGCCTGGACAACAAAGTGAGACTCTGTCTCAAAAAAAAAAAAAAAAAAATTGAGCTAGGTCAGCATGGTGGCTCATGCCTGTAATCCCAGCACTTTGGGCAGCTGAGGTGGGAGGATTGCTTAACCTCAAGAGTTCCAGACCAACCTGGGCAACATAGGGTGACCCTGTCTCTACAAAAAAAAAAAAAATTGAGGTAAAAATTTCTGTATATGCAAGATTAGCCAAAACATTTTAAGAAGGAATAATACTTATTACTTATGTTATCCTTTATATAGAGAACTTATAGTGGAGGGAGTACCAGTAAGCAAATAAAATTATATAGTGTATTGGAATGTGATAAATGTTATGGGGAAAAAATAAGGCAAGGGAAGAGAGAGAGTACCTGGATGGAGAGTTGATGGGTGGTCAGGAAGGGAAAACATCACCCTAGAGGTGATAGACTAAGCACTGCAGGTAGTAGAGGAAGAGCATTCCAGCCTGAGGAAATAGCAGTAACAGTAACGATAATAAGCTAACACATATACTGCTGTCTACCAGAAACTGTTAAAGTATTTACATATATTAACTTACTTAATCCTTATAATAATTCTATGAAGTAGATATTTTTACTGTCCTCATTACATAGATGAGGGAACTGAGGGTGCAGAGAGCTAGTAAGTAGCATGGCTAAAAAAATTAAACCCAAGCAGTTTGACTCTGGAGTCCATCTTCTAAGAAGATGCTGTATAGTCTATTAGTTAAGGCCTTGTGGCAAGAGAATTTGCAGTGTGTTAGAGAAATAGCAAAGTTGATGTGTGTATAGCAGAATGAATAAAGATAATGATAGATGCTGAGATCTAAGGCAGGGATGGGGAACCTGCAGCCTTTTGACTGAATCCATATTTTACAGAACAAATTTTTATTTTTATTAATACATTTTTGTTCATCTTTTATATTTTTAATTTTAAAATGAACATATTTAAAATACCAAAGAATAAAATAAGTTTCAACGAAATAATCCTCCCAGATTGACCAGCACATTTAGAACATTAATAAGCCCTAAGGGCTAAATTGATATTGCTACTCTCATGATTTAGTTCTACTATAGCTTCCCCCAATTTAGTTCTAACTTCTCCCACCTGACTGGTGTCACTACTGCATGAGGCTGGCTGGCAAGAATTTAGGAGGGTCGAGTATGCCAGTCTCTTACCAGCTTTTGACAGCGGTGCACTGTGTTTCTGTTTGAAGTGGAATTTGTGAATAGTTGCATAGTTCGACAGCATTTTTAAATTCTGTCTACTTAACAGCCCATCATGTCTTTCAAAGAAGACCAAGAGAATGCTGAAGGAAGAAAACAGATTTTTTTAAATGAGGATTGGGAATTGCAATATTTTCTTGTTTCTGCTAAAAATAAGATGATTTGCTTGCTTGGTAATACTGCACTATCAACATTAAAAAAATTCAGTGCTCATCAGCATTATAACACTCATAAGGACCACAAATATTTTAAATTAGAGGGAGAGGCACAAAAATTCCATTGCAGAAATTAAAAGATGAAAAGCTAAAGCAAAGACAATTCTTTCACGCAGCAATAAGACCTGGAAATTATGCCTCTGAAGCAACTTATAAAGTAACTTATATACTTGGGGAAAAAAGAAGCCGCCATTCAGTGATGTTAGAAATTGTGAAAGAATGCATTGTGGAAGTTGTAGGCTCATTAGACCCTGATACGTTTCAAAGTACAAACAGCTGCCTCTTTCAAGGTGAACCATAACTGATTGGCAGCATGAATTAGCCTTCAACTTAACAGAAAAACTTCATGCAATACTTTAAAAGGAAAAAATATATTATTCAGTTGCTTTGGATGAATCTGCTTACTCGGCGCAGGTTTTATATTTCATTTGAATCGTAACAGAAGATTTTCTTTGCTATGAAGAGTTACTCACTTGGACATTCCTGGGAACAGAACACAGAGAATAGATATCTTCAATAACTTTCAAGATAAATGACATGAAATTAGACTGAATTAGGTAAATTTAGTGAGTATATGTACAGATGGTGCACCTTCCGTGACAGGAAAACATGAAGGATTTATTGCACAGATAAAAACAAGTATTAACAGATCCAGATGCTCTCATTTCTTTTCACTGTATCAGCAAAATTTCTATGCTAAAACTTCTATTTTAAGTGACATTTTACAACAAGTTATAAGTATTGTTAGCTATATTTGTGCAAATGCAACATGGCATCATCAGTTTTGTAATAAGCTAAAGTTGAATAATGAGGTATTCAGTGTGGATTTGCCATATCATTCTTAAAGTGTATTAGCTATTGCAAGGACAGGTGTTAGCCAAAATTTTATCTCTGCAAGAACAGATAGTTAAATTTTATGAAGAACAGAATCAACAATGTGAATTATTAAAAGAAGACCTCTATAGGAATGCAGCATTTCTGGATGATATGTCAAATCAAAATGACTTGAATATTTCTTTGCAAGGTTAAACTAAGTCTATATATGGTATGTGGCAAAAAATCCAAGAATTTTGAAAAAAAAATATATCTTTTTTCTTTTCTTTTTTTTGAGACAAAGTCTCTCTTTGTTGCCCAGGCTGAGTGCTGTGGCATCAGCCTAGCTCACAGCTAGGCTACTGAGGCTACTGCCTCTGCCTCCCAAGTGGCTGGGACTACAGGCATGCGCCACCATGCCCAGCTAATTTTTTCTATATATATTAGTTGGCCAATTAATTTCTTTCCATTTATGGTAGAGATGGGGTCTCGCTCTTGCTCAGGCTGGTTTTGAACTCCTGACCTCGAGCAATCTGCCCACCTTGACCTCCCAGAGTGCTAAGATTACAGGCATGAGCCACCGTGCCCAGCTAAAAATATCTTTTTTCTTAACACTTTTTCTTCAGAAGGAAATTTCAGATGAACATTTTCCCATTAGCAAAGGTCACTGATGAGCAGGATGATATATGGGAATCATTTGAAGAATACATTTATAAATCTATTAATTGGAGAACACGAAAGTTTCACTGACTTTGTGAATCTTGACATCGCACTCAAATTACCGTTTCAGCATCACCTAGTTGATATCACCAAGGCATCTAAAGAATTACAGATAGAATTGATTGAGCTCTCAGTAGATGACATTTTCAAGTCATTGTTTCATGCTAAGAAAGATCCAATTGAAATATGGAAAAATGCAGTAGACTACTCAAACCTTTGGCAACATGCCCCAAAATTGCTTTCTTGCTTTTCAGTCACTTACTGCTATGAATTGATATTCTCCTACATAACCCAAATGAAGATGTCTTCAAGGTCACAAATGAGTGATACTCATCCAGAGGATCAACTGAAACTGCAGACCACCATGCTGCAACGAAATACTCAAATGCTTTCCAATAAAAAGCAGACATAACAAAGTCATTAAAAGGTTAATTAACTTTACAATTAACAAATAGTTTTTATTTTTTGAAATTATTAAGTACATAGTAGTTAGATTTTTGCAAAATAATGTACATTTTTAAGTATATCTAATTGAAGTTTCTTGAATGCAGCTGTATTTGATTACAGCTAAATTAACGCGGCCTTCCAACATGAAAAGGTTCCCCAGCCCTGGTTTAAGTGGTGGTAATTGGGAAGGGGATGTGGTGGGAAGATTTGACTAGACTTAAGCTACTGTAAAGTCTGGGCTTTGACTCTGAAGTGCTGAGCCAGGTGGTTTTGGACAGGGGCGTGATAAGATTTAACTGACTTTTTAGAAGTTTTTTACTGAGTCCTTGGACCTTTCCTCCCTCAGAGTCTATGGGTAGAATTAAGGAGGACTTGAGAACTTAAAAGAAAATTACATCTTTATTTTCACTAACTTCTAATTGAAGCAGTATTTCCTTTACTTAATAATATAACCAATAAACCACAGCAGTGTTAGTTACCTGTGACTTTGTCACTGTCAATAAAAATCACATTATTTTTTGTTGCAGATATTCTGAAATACCATTTATGGTCATCATTACTTTGAAATTGTTGTTATATCCACTGCTAGATCCTATTTAATAGTAACGATGTAATAATAAAGATACTCATATATTACAATTTATGCATTTTTGATAACTATATGTCAGTATAATTTGTTTCCTTTGTAATCTGTGTATTTCTTTTGTGTATTTATAAACACTCTCTGAAAAGATGTCGATTTTACCAGGTTGCCGAAAGAGTCCGTGTCACATAAAAATTAAGATTCCCTGTGAGTTTTACACTGATGGCTGTCATAAGAATAGGCCAGGGAGGGAGATGGAGGGCAAGAGCAGGAGGGTTACAGGTTATGAGGCCTAGGTGAGGGATAATGGTGAGTTAGACCAGAGTGATGGCAGAGGAGGCAGTGATATGTGTTTGGATGTTGGATATGTTTTGAAAGTTAAGGCTACATGATTTGTTAACAGATTGAATGTGTAATGTGAGAGAAAACAGTCAAGGATGGCTTCGAGGTTTTTGGTCTGTGCTACTGCACAAATTGACATTTTCTGAGGTAGGACTGAAGTATGTTTGTTAAAAATCAAAAGTTCAGCGTGACTGGATGTTTCTACTTAATATGTCGTGGCATATACAGCCATTAGAAAGAATGATGTGAAACTATATGAAGAAACAGCTTGAATTTGTATTATTTCTAAGTATTTGAATGTTTTACAATGAGCATGTATCCATGTAGTAGGTAACTTAAAAATGAGAAAACATATTTAAAAATAAGAGAATGGTCACAGTCTGTGATAGAATAGTTATGTGGTCATTAGAAAGAATGAAATAGATGTGTTTATGACACCTTGGGAGATCTATAAGGTAAATAAATAAATTAAACCAAAATAAGATGAGGAATAGAATAGATGCTTCATGTGTGTCCAACTCATGGTAAATCTAATAGTGTTTACTTTTAGAGAAAGAAACTGAAAAGTGAGCTGGAAAGCTCCCCCTGGCTGTTTGTTTTTTTTTAAAGCAGTTGGATTTACTAACATCCTATTATATGTTACTTTTTAGAATGTCATTGGTTCATTCATTTGAGGAGAAGGTTATAGGCTCTTATTCTTTGTACTTTTGTATTTTTATAAATACAGATGCTACAGTTTTTATAATATGTCCAATATTATAGATTTACTAATAATTTCAAGGACATTTTCAGTGTTTTGGAATATGAAATGTAAAGTGAAGGTAGAAAATCATCTGTAGAGTGTGATCTTTATTATGAGTAAACTATGGCTTTATATTCATATGACTAGAAGAAAATTAGGGTGTACATTACAATGTTTATAGTGTTTTTCTCTGGGTGGTGAAATTTGAGGCGATATTTAAAATATTTGTAATTTTTTTGTAGACTATGAGAAGACAACGGAATGAAGTAGTAGTTGAATTAAGGAAGGTGAGTCTGATTAATATTGGATACTAGGCATAATTTTAACAACATTATAGTATATATATAAGATATCAAATATATTTTATGTAAAATGTGTAAACTGTTTTATTTATTGAATATAGTTAAGCTTTTTAAAATCTCAACTGCTTAGCATTTCTTTTTCTTTTGAAAGAGATTTTGATTAAATTTGACAAGCTTTAAGATTGGCAGGATACAACTTGTCCATTATCCAAAAACAGATACAAATAGCTTATTGGATATTTTTTCTTTTGTAATTTTTAATGATTTTTATAAAGTATAAGCCATAGAGATACGGTTATACTGAATAGCTACGCTATTAATGGCCAGTAGTTATGCCCTGAAAAGAACTTGTTACTTACAGATCTCATCAACTTTTCAAGTTGGTTATAGTTGAGAATATATTTGTAAATTTGCCCCAAACATTTTAGGTGAAATTCGAATGGCCGTTGATTTTTGTCAGGCATTGTTTTTGTCTAATTTTGAACTGCCCAACTTTTGCTTTGACTTTGCTTTTAGGTGATAAAGAGAAGCTCCCAGATGATGTGTAAAATGGTTTAGTACTTTCAAATAAATATGTGTGTTTGGTTCTGGCTTAAACTGTACACTATCTTTTTTAGTCAAATTTTTATTTTTGTTTCTTTTTACATAGTTCACGGGTCATTAAAAATGTAATACTTGGGGTTTGGGACTCAGTGTTGCTTAAGTGTTCAATTCACAATTTGGTTTTTTTGTTTTGTTTTTTTTTTTTGCATTTGAATTTTACTTTTAAAAGGCACTTTATATTTCAGTTTGTAGGCACATGATTGCCTAACTTTTTAATGAAAGTATTTAGATTTTTTAAAAATTGAAGTTCTCTGATTTTTTTTTTTTAAAGAATAAAAGAGATGAACATCTCTTAAAGAGAAGGAATGTACCACATGAAGATATCTGTGAAGACTCTGATATAGATGGTGATTATAGAGTGGTAAGTTATTGTTATTCTGGTAACTTTAAAACTGCCAGTGAAAGATTTCACATAAATACAGAATTTTAAAGTGATCTTTTAACTTAGTCTTTTTTTCTCTTTAACTTTTTTCCCAGCAAAATACCTCTCTAGAAGCTATTGTTCAAGTAAGTTGGGTTTTTTCTTTCCCTCTCTCTCCATTTGTATTTCTCAACACTATTATTGTGTATCTGCATCATAAATTGTTTTATTTTTTATAGAATGCTTCAAGTGATAACCAAGGAATTCAGTTAAGTGCAGTTCAAGCTGCTAGGTAAGTTAAATTTTGCAAACAGTAATAAACCAACTGAATTTATTTTAAAAAATTGTTCTCTGATTTAGAGTATTAAAATCAGTGGCAATTTTTTAAGCTCACACATTTTTTGAGCTGAAAGTGTATACTTTAAATACATTGAAGCTTTAATATATATAATGTATACAGATACTTGGAAAAAGGTGATTTAACAAATTAATGCCATGGACTAATAGGAAAACGTTATTTATAAAGCTTTACTTTTTACTCATTAAAGGTTTAATTTTATAAATCCTTATCAGGTAGCTGATTCTTGTGACAGTCCTCATATTGATCAGATAATAAATCAAGAGATGTTAAGTTACTACATCAGTGTATAGACAAACAGACATTAAGATTTAGGGCTGCATACACTCCCAGTGTCTTTCCAGGTAGGAGATACCAAGTTGTTTTGCACATTTCTATTATGAAACATGTGCTCTCATTTTACGAGAACAGCCAGAAAAACTTACTACTGAGACCTTGTATTAACAAATAGGTTGGAAAAGAAATGATTGTATCATAATATAGTATAGTATGGTTGCTTTTGTATATATGTGATTGTAGGAGTAATACCAAATATTGTGATTATCAGTGGGAAGAGACAGTTAAGCAGGCAATTGATCCTAGCTATGACATTTCAAAGTGGAAAAAGAGTTTATAGGTCCATCTAATATCCAGTGCATGAATCCCTTTTATATTTATTAGACTTTTCCTGCTTTTGTGTATTCACCTTAAATAACCTAGAACAGATAGAGAAATTATAGAATTACAGGGTTGTGTACCATAGATTAAAGAACTTCTTAAAGAAGACTTCTATTATGTAGGCAGGAAATCAGAGAACCATTTATACCTCAAATTGACAAATTAATGCCTACAGAAAGAATGATTAAGAAATTTATTACGCTCATCATTGTCAATTGAATAATTGTTAGTTTAGGGACAATTCTTCTCAACATGAGTTCTGCAAGAAAAATTAGAACCCATTGCCCCTAACACAGAGGTTCTTAAAGTATGATCTATGGGTCCCTGAGAAATTCTGCGACAATACCAGCGATATGCAAGAACAAATTGATTTTCACAATATTTCTAAGAATGTATTTGTTTTTTATCACTGTGTTAACCTTTACATTAATGTTGCAAAGAAAAAGCAAGTGTGAGTAAAACTACTGGCACCTTAGCACAAATCAAGACAGTGGCACCAAACTGATGTTATGTTTTATAAATACTGTATTCTTCACCATTATGCACTCAAAAAATAAAAGCCATTGCTCTTTTAAAATGTCTCAGTGAAGCAGTAAGAAAATGTTCTTTATAAGTGTTTTTTTTAAAAGTCATGATACTTAACAGCAGATATAGGACTATGCTGTGTAAATACTCCTGGGATTCAAAGATTGGTATTGTGTAAAGCATACAATTTGAAATGGACTTTGTATTCAAACTATTTAGAGGATAGGGCATTCCAAGTGAAGGGAGTAGGATATGAAGGATAGAAATAAGATTTCAATGGTATGACAGACAACTGACCTATTGTTGAGTTATACAGAATATGATTAGTTGGGTAAGAAGGAGCCAACTAGTAGAGCAGTTTAAAGCTAGGTCAAGGAGTTCTCATTGATAAAGTAGTAAACAGGCAACCATCACCTAGTTTATATAGGGCAATGATCTGGTCAAACTTTATTAAACATTGCCTTTATCCAGTAATGCAGGAGATTCCAGTAGGTGAAGATTTGTGTTAGGCCACACAGGATTTATCAGCTAAACCTACAGTCTTCCACATGTGAAAATGGGCACTAGGTTTTGTTTTGTTTTTATTTTTTTTATTCTATAAGCTCCATGAGAGCAGGGATGTTTCTATTTTGTTCACCTCAAGATCTCTAGCATCTTTCTGGATCTTTTCCTGTGTTTTCTTGTGCTTATTTCATTTCTCTTTAATTGCTAAGATTAAGAATGTTGGATGTTTTTGACCTTTAATTTAGTGTGTAAAATAATATGAAGAATTAAGTACTAGTACCAGCTGTAAGCATGTACCAACAGCATACCAACTTTTGTCTTTTGACTTTGTTGTGACCTAGTATGAATAATTTTGAATATTTTGGTGACCTCTTAATTCCTTTCTTAGCAAGGTAAATGCTATTTTGAAGAAGTCTACCCACTTTTTCCTTTCAGCTCAAAATTAAGTCCAAAGATAACACATAGAAAACATTCAGTTGTATTTTTATAAGTTGTCTTCAGGGATTTACTTTTTTTTTTTTTTGAGACAGAGTCTCACTCAGTTGCCGAGGCTAGAGTGCCCTGGTATCAGCCTACCTCACAGCAACCTCAAACTCATAGACTCAAGAGATGCTCCTGCCTCAGCCTCCCAAGTAACTGAGACTACAGGCATGCACCACCAAGCCCGGCTAATTTTTTCTATTTTTGTTAAAGATGGGATCTAGGTCTTGCTCAGGCTGGTCTCAAACTTCTGAGCACAAAGGATCCGCTCACCTCGGCCTCCTAGAGTGCTAGGATTACAGGTGTGAGCCACCACGCCGGGCCTTCAGGAATTTATTGAAGGAATAATATTATTGTACTGATAATATTGATAAAGTGGTTCATGTCTATCATATTTTTCTAATTGATCATCTTTATAAATTTATAAATTAATCTTTTTATAATTTGAGAAGAGGTTGCATTATATGAATTATAAAAAGTAACTTTCAGAGAGGGTACTAGTGCCGAATATTCAGACATATGATAATATCTGCGTCAAATGTGAATTTAACTTTAATTATACTATTGTATGTCATTAAGTTTCACAATGGATATTTATATCTTTTATAGGAAGCTTTTGTCCAGTGATCGAAATCCACCAATTGATGACTTAATAAAATCTGGAATATTGCCTATTTTAGTCCATTGTCTTGAAAGAGATGACAAGTAAGTACATTATTTCTTTAAAAATTTGGAAAGTATATGTTGGAGAAGGCAGTATTTTCTAGGAGTTAGCTTGATCTTTAAAGAAAAATGAAAGGGGCTATTGGATGCAGGTGAAAAGTCAAAATGATAAATAATGAAAGGTGTGTTAATGTCAACAGATGAAAGTAAAGGCCTATAAGAGGAACTTGAGAGTGATACATTTAACTTTTAAGCTTTGAAATCAATAAGAACCAATTTTACCAGATAAGTACTTGAGAAACTGAGGAGTAATGTGCAAGTATCTTTCTTTTTTTTTTTTTCCCAATGCTAATGAAGTTGAATGTACAAGTATCTTAATAAAGAGTTCTTACAAAAAATAAGGACGCAAGAGGAGGTTTGTATGTTTTTTATATCGAAGAGATGTTTTAAACAGTCCTTGGAGGGTAAAAAAAAATGCTAGATGGAGTTTGAAAATTTTGAAACAAAATTTTTAATATATTTAAAATGCTAGACGGAGAAATGGTTAGTAGATATTTGGGCCAATGTAAAAATCCCTACTGTTTAAAATTATTTGGTGGTTTTTTTGTAGTCCTTCTTTACAGTTTGAAGCTGCATGGGCTTTGACAAACATTGCATCTGGAACCTCAGAACAAACTCAAGCGGTAGTTCAGTCCAGTAAGTTGGTTATTAATAAACAAAATTCTGATTTTAAAAGTGGAGTCTGTAAAAAAAAAAACAAAACAAAGAACAGTGATTTTCACAAAAAGATATAGCTATTTGTATTATAAAATGATACCTACTAAGAAAACACATAGGCTTATTGAAATAGGCCACCTTGATTTAAGTATTATTTTAATCATCTTTTTGTAATGACTGATGTTTTCTATTTCCAAAAATTCACTTGATTCTTTTCTAAATCTGAAAACATTTCCTAATTACAATAGCAGATTACATTATTGTTATACTATTTATAGGATATCTGTAGAAATAAAGGGATTTTTCCCATTACCATATTGCCTCTCAGCCTCTATTACAGAGATTTCTGTCATGTGTTTTAAAGAAAAAATATTCTTCTATAAAGTAGTCCTATTGAGAGAATGGTTTGATCAGTTTTGCACTATTATAATAGGATTGCTTTTGTGTTTCAAGAGATGTAAGTGGAAAATTATTATTGGAATAATAACCTAAGTATATTGTTTTCATGAACATTATTGATTCTTCTATCAAACAGAAACTAATAATTTTAAAGAAGGTACTTTTAAAATCCTTCTTAAATATGTAACTAGGGGCCGGGCGCTGTGGCTCACGCCTGTAATCCTAGCTCTTGGGAGGCCGAGGCGGGCGGATTGCTCAAGGTCAGGAGTTCAAAACCAGCCTGAGCAAGAGCGAGACCCCGCCTCTACTATAAATAGAAAGAAATTAATTGGCCAACTGATATATATATATAAAAAATTAGCCGGGCATGGTGGCGCATGCCTGTAGTCCCAGCTACCTGGGAGGCTGAGGCAGAAGGATCACTCGGGCCCAGGAGTTTGAGGTTGCTGTGAGCTAGGCTGACGCCACGGCACTCACTCTAGCCTGGGCAACAAAGTGAGACTCTGTCTCAAAAAAAAAAAAAAAAAAAAAAAAAAAAAAAAAAATATGTAACTAGGGTACTTGTCTAAGCGTGTTAAAATTGTAAGCACTGATTTCTATATGATTTTGAAGGGAAACACAAAGGTGTTATCCAAGTAAGCATTTTATTTTGTAGACACTTCTGTTGTAATATTACTTAGAAAAGATAATTACCTTAAATCCTACTAAAACTGTTTTAGTTTTATAGTCAGATATTTTTCTGTTGTGTTGTGTGTTTTTTTGTTTTATATAGTTGACAATTAGGTAAATTTTATGAGTTTGTGGCTATGTCTTATTTGTCTCACTTTTTTTCCTTTCTGTTCTCTGTGGTCTTTAAAGATTAGAAAGGCTTAGAAGTTAACACTGCTAGGTTGTTTTAATATATTAAAGATAATGGATAAATGAATTAATTTTTATTATAAGTAAGCATGATTGATCTTCATATACTTAAATGACATTTTTCAAAGTAATACCAGAAAGAAGGAAAAATAGTCATTTGTTCAGTCCAGTATTTTGCTCAGATATGGACCTGTCTTTGTGTTTCTCCTATCCTTGTTGAGTAACAGAATCACTTTCTAATTCAGAAGGTCTCATGTGGCCCAGAAACACTGTCTAAAAGTCCTGTATATTCTTAATTTAAATTCTTGTATTCAAAAGTTATTTCAACAACTGGACTTTATTTTTCAAATTTGAAGATAATCTATAAGGAATAAATCTTAAAACTGGAATTAAATCCAGGTTTTATTTTGAATGAAATTTTATGGGCTTAATTTAACAGTTGCCTATATGTCAAAATTCACTTTGATGCTGTCTAGTCCACTAATCAAAACGTTTCTAATAATGCTATTGTGATAAAAACCATTAAATGACTATATATTTTAAATATATTTTTGATAGGTTTGTTTCTTTCTTTTCTTTCTTTTTTTTTTTTTGAGGTTATCCTCAGCAAAAAAAATCAAGATTGAATTTTGGTTTAGAGTTTGGTATTTTCAACCTTAACTATTAACTTATGTTTTCCTCCTTTAGATGCTGTGCCACTTTTCTTGAGGCTTCTCCATTCACCCCATCAGAATGTCTGTGAACAAGCCGTGTGGGCATTGGGAAATATCATAGGTTTGTGTAAAACTTGTAATATTAGTCCAACAATTGTTGTTGTCATATACTCGGTAATAAAAATGCAGCTGTTAGTAGTCAAAAAGGAAAATTTGCCTTCAGTACTAGTTTTGTGAAACAGCTTACAGAAATTTGAACTGATTACTATATAAGTATAAAGCCATAGTAAAACAGAGTGAACATTTTTGTTGCTTAAGATACCATTGTATCTTTTTATATATAGTCAATTCTTAATTATTTGAATGATTGTGAAACATGTATATGATTTAGACCTTCCTCTGTTTTATACTAGAGTCCATTTTATTTCTTAACTCTCTCCATCAGAGAAAGTAATAAGAAAAAAGGGAGAAAAGAGGGGCAAACTTAAATCAATAATTTTTCTCCATAAGGGCAATTCTGAGAAGAGTCTAAAATGAAATCTTTTATATTTCTTGCAGCCTTTAGTACATTAAAATTTAGTAATATATAACATATATTAATAGTAATAATATTCCCTATCTTCATGAGTCAGCAGGAAATATCTGTAGCTTATTGACAGTTGAGTTAAATGTTTAACACCAGGATTACCATTCCTTTCAGGATTTTTCTGATAAATATGTATAGGAAAATGATTAAAAGACAATTCTAATATTTCAAGGATTTGTTTTTTAACTAGAGCCTAACTTAACCCAAACTCAAAAATTTGAAGAGCTATCCTCCAGAACAGAATGGAAAAAATCTGGGATCTGAATTGTATTATGCCCCTGATGTAGGTCAGAAACCTAAGTGGGGTTGGAGTGCTTTTTCTAGGTGTCTCACTAATTTGGTAAAGCAGAAGGATTCTAAAGATGACTTTTGCCAGATTCTTTATTGCTCTTAAATAGAAGTGATCAGTATTACCTTGATATACCTCCTCTTTATTGCTCTTTTACAGGGTAAACATGCAAGGTAGGGACTGGTTATGGTTTTTTAAGGGAAGATTTGTCTGTGAACTATTTGGTATATGGTATACTGCTATTAGGAATGCTATTTTTTCTTTTTTTTCCTCTTTTTTCGTTTTTTTTCTTTTGTTACCATGATGCTCAAGCAGAAAGATTGCTATTATTTCTATATTCAGAGTCTCTCACTCCTTTGCTTTTATACCAAATTTTAGATTTAGAACTATTTTACAGCATCTTTACATTTGGCTTTTGATTCCAGTGATATTCTGGTATTAATTAGAATACATAGATGCAAAAAGAACATGCATTTTATCTCCAAATATTGTAATGCATGGAAAAATGTTTTTGCTTATGGTAATACTTCAGCATGGCTTCACACTAGAAATTACAGTGACACTCCAGATAAAGAAATTGTTTGGCAGTTCTCTACAGCATTGGTTCTCAAACTTTAGAATGCTGTGATAATCACATAGAGGGTTTGTTAAAATAGAGTCCCAGACCCACAGACTTTCTGCTTCAGTAGATCTGAGCTAGAGCTCAAAATCACATTAGAGGCTGGGCGTGGTGACTCACGCCTATAATCCTAGCACGCTGGGAGGCCGAGGTGGGCAGATTGCTCGAGGTCAGGAGTTCAAAACTAGCCTGAGTAAGAGCAAGACCCCATCTCTACTATAAATAGAAAGAAATTAGTTGGCCAACTAATATATATAGAAAAATATTAGCCGGGCATGGTGGCGCATGCCTATAGTCCCAGCTACTTGGGAGGCTGAGGCAGGAGGATTGCTTGAGCCCAGGAGTTTGATGTTGCTGTGAGCTAGGCTGATGCCATGGCACTCACTCTAGCCTGTGCAACAAATAGAGACTCTGTCTCAAAAAAAAAAAAAAATCACATTAGAAACAAACTCTGTAAGTCTGTTGGCTCTCCTTTTTTCTGACATAGTTTACTGAGTGTATAGAGTAATCTATAGTTCATACTCCTGATGCTTTGCTAGTGGATCATAAATATAAATCGTTCAAATTTATTTTCTCTTTAATAATATTTTCATATATTATCTTTTTCATTACATGAAAGTTTGTTAAACTGAGGGTACCATTGAGAGAGAAAGAAAAAAGCAACAGTTCTCTGCTCAGGAAATATTTTTTAAAATCTCTTAGGTTTCCAGAGTTTAGATGACATAAAAACATTTTATAAGTGAGCAGTTTATGAAGCTGAAGATATGAATAATGTGCAAAAAAATACATTGGCACCTTATGTTGCTTCTCATGGCCCAGAGACCTTGAACGTGAACTTAGTTATTATTACCTACAACTTTTATATAAAACTAAACAGTGTATCTGGTTAAAATACAAAAGCAACATTTTGTACCCAGTGCTTTATGCTTTGCTTTTTTTTTTTTTTTTGAGACAGAGTCTCACTCTGTTGCACAGGCTAGAGTGCCATGGCGTCAGCCTAGCTCACAGCAACCTCAAACTCCTGGGCTCAAGCTATAGTTCTGCCTCATCCTCCAGAGTAGCTTGGGACTACAGGCATGTGCCATCATGCCCAGCTAATTTTTTCTATTTTTTGGTAGAGACGGGGTCTCGCTGTGGCTCAGGCTGGTCTTGAACTCCTGAGCACAGATGATCCGCCCACCTCGGCCTCCCAGAATGCTAGGATTATAGACGTGAGCCACCGCGTCTGGCCTGTGTTTTCTAAAAATGCTTATGGTTGGTATATCTTATTGAAGTAATAAATCCATCTTTCTACAGGTGATGGTCCCCAGTGTAGAGATTATGTCATAAGTCTTGGAGTTGTGAAACCTTTACTTTCCTTCATAAGTCCATCTATTCCTATAACATTTTTAAGAAATGTTACCTGGGTTATGGTCAACTTATGTCGCCACAAAGACCCACCACCACCAATGGAAACCATTCAGGAGGTAAATAAGTTTTTTTAAAAATAAAATTAAAATAGATACAATTATGTGTGTTTTTTATCTATTTACGTTTTAAAATCTATGTATTTCACTCCTCAGATTCTTCCAGCCCTTTGTGTTTTAATTCATCACACAGACGTAAATGTGAGTAAATGTTTCCCATCATATATTTGTATGTTCAAGGGAGAAAATGTTATACTAAGACATCCTGTCAGTGTACTTTCTATCAGATTTTCCTCTTCAAGAGCTGTAATACATATTTGGTATTTTTATATTTATGCTGTGTTTACCTATATCACAAAATATAGTTTTGGTGAAGAAAGCAAGCATATCTGTTATTTTTGTCTGGGCAACGACAGGTATGTATGTAAGTGTTGTGAAAACTCACATTGAAAGTTTTTAAAGTTGCCAGTTATCTCTCACTAACATTATGTCTTTTGATTGTTCGTGAGCTTTTTATGAAAGCTCATTTTGACAGCTTGGCCAATGAGAGCACATACACATAGTGATATTCTTGCCTTTTGGATGATGAAAAAGAAAAACATTTGTGCTTATGTGCATGGATTAGTCTTCATATATATATACCAAATCATGAATATCAGTTGCTCTTTAATTCTATTTTTTACTCTATTTCTGCAATTATAGTAACTTTTGTATTGGCTTCATTCATCAAGGTAACTAACTCTTGATTATCTAAAGAAAAAAAATTAGTGCAGACAAGATTTCAAACATAGCAAATGTTTTGCTTATTCTTACTAATGCAGATGGCAAAGAAAAAGACAATTTAGGGAGTACCAATGAGGTGGAAAACTGCCCTGTTTATAAAAGTCAGGCTAGATTTCAATGTGTTACAGAAACTAGGAATACAATGGGTAAGGGAAATCACATGAATTAAATGTATGGCAACAATCAGGAACTTCTGTGTGGTTCTTTAAGAATAGTTTGATATAGTGACCAATATTTAATGAGCTATTTTGTTTCTTTACAGTTTCTACAATTATACCATTTTGCAGGAATCTCTGTAAAGCTTATGAAACAAATTAAAGTTAGAATGGTACTGTGTCAGTTGATGACAGTATACAGAATTCTAAATGAACATGATCTCTGCTCTAAAGACTTTTTTTTTTAGCTCCAAATAGTCTAAGATTTTTAAAAAATAAGCAGTTTTTTAAAAGTTTTGGCTTTTTATAGCCAAGTTCTTTGATTAAATTATAAATTTCAGTATTTTGCTTTTAAATAATTTTCAGGAAAGATTAATCTCAAAGTTTATCCCTCTACTAGAAAACCAGACATCTTGGTTGACTTTATTCAGAGATATATTGTGTTCTTTCCACCTGTTTACCCCAATCTAGATGAGATTAAACTCCATTTTTCTTGTTTTTTATCTATCCTGAAGAATGTCTTGAGCCAGTTTGCATTGTTATTTTTAGTAACATGTTTAATAAATAATCTCCTTAGGTAAATACTTAGCAAGTTCTTAAATCAGGCCATCAAAGACACTGAAAACAAAAAATTAGAACCGCTTCCACAAATCATAAGTAAAACAGTGACATTACACTGTAGTTGTAATTAGTAAGCTTGCCATCGAATGTAAACATTGATATAAATGTATATATGAGATCTAGTTTGATTTGAATTGTGATTTTGATCTCAGCATGTTTTGACATATTTAGCACTGACCCTTTTTTAAAAATGTATCTAGTTTTTATGTCCTCCTGAGCAAGTAACTTGAAAAATTTTTTACCTATGTCAACAAATTTTAGCATATGTTGATACTCCAGAAAAAGAACTGGTTATATTTATTACTTGAAGTTTAAGTGTTTCACATATGTTGATACCACTTTCTTTCTGTGAATTCTTTAATTTGATGTCTTCCTTTTACATTAAAAATATCCTGAGAGCTTTCTTGAATTTCTGAAGGAACCCATGGCAAAGTGCTGATTTCCTCCTTTTAGGAGCTTCTTGGATGTTTTAAGGTTATCTTTGGTTATTTGGCATTTGAAAATTTGGGATTTTAAAGGTTTTAAACTTCTCTGGCTTATCTTTTAACATAGAGTTCATATTCCAGAAAGGCTTTGGAAGTAAAGTTTCAGGCACAATTATCATGCCTGTGTCTTTGTCAATAATTGTATTATTTATATGCAGCAGTTTAACAGTTTGTCATACTGCCCTTTGGCCATAACTTCTAATTAGGACTTAACATAAAGAAAGATCAAATAGATGGCCTGCTGTACTTAAAAATATAATCATTAAAAAGAATTGTAGGCCGGGCGCGGTGGCTCACGCCTGTAATCCTAGCTCTCTGGGAGGCCGAGGCGGGCGGATTGCTCGAGGTCGGGAGTTCAAAACCAGCCTGAGCAAGAGCGAGACCCCGTCTCTACTATAAATAGAAAGAAATTAATTGGCCAACTAATATATATAGAAAAAATTAGCCGGGCATGGTGGCGCATGCCTGTAGTCCCAGCTACTTGGGAGGCTGAGACAGAAGGATCGCTTGAGCCCAGGAGTCTGAGGTTGCTGTGAGCTAGGCTGACGCCACGGCACTCACTCTAGGCAACAAAGTGAGACTCTGTCTCAAAAAAAAAAAAAAAAAAAGAATTGTAGGCTATTTTTCAATTTCAATGTAAGTAAATTATAGAGGGTGCCTTTTTTTTTTTTTTTTTTGGTAAGCAGCTGGTGTAAATATTTTTTGTTTTTAAACTAGACCATGTTTTTTATTATAGATCTCACAGATTGACCTATGATTGTTTTTTAATGTCTTGATCTGCAGCTGTGGGGATTTCTACTATTTAGGAAGTTGCCTCCAGTTTTATAAAGCAAATAAGGCAAAGCAAGCTGGCTAGAAAAGATTAAACTAGTATAATACTAATATTGGGGTATTGGGTGTAGGCATACCTACATGGTACTCATGATTCTAAAGAGCTCCTTGAATATATTCATCTAGCCCAGATGTTTTGAACCACTGTATGTTGGATAAATACAGTCTTTCCAGTTATATACATTAGCCACAATGTGCTTGGACCTATTATCCTACAGCCTTTAGGAAGGAGAATGTCTTTTTCTCCTATTTTATGTGCTGTTAGTGTGTGTGTATCTTAGCGAATTAAGATTGGATACTGATCTAGGTTTAAGGCTAAATATCCTGAATATCACTAAAGGATGTACATACTTAATACAGACATTTATAGATGGTGATGTTTAATATAATAGAGATCAAGATTCCAATGAATTTAAGTGAGTGAAGAAGGGAAGAAATAAGGCAGTGGAACAATCTTAGATTGGTTGTATGGTTAAGAATTACTAAAATGAGAAAATATTCAAGGCCATTTAAATTTTTATTTTACTCATTAGATATTGGTAGATACAGTCTGGGCCCTCTCTTACCTTACTGATGCCGGCAATGAACAGATACAGATGGTAATAGACTCTGGAATAGTTCCTCATTTGGTTCCTCTGCTCAGCCACCAAGAAGTTAAAGTTCAGGTAAGTTTGTTCTTATTTAAATCATAAGTATTTCTTACTATTAATTGCTTTAAGGATGGCATTCAGGGTGGACAATTTCAACAGTCGAGAGTATATTCTTGGCCGGGCGTGGTGGCTCATGTGTGTAATCCTAGCACTTTGGGAGGCCAAGACAGGAGGATTGCTTGAGGCTAGGAGTTTGAGACTCATTCTCTACAGAAAACAGAAAAATTAGCTGGGTGTGGTAGCACACTCCTATACCCAGGAGTTTGAGGTTGCAATGAGCTATGGTGATGCCACTGCTCTCTAGCCTGAGCAATAGAGCGAGACTCTGTCTCAAAAAAAAAAAAAAAAGATTGATTGATTGATTAAATAAAGTATATTCTTAGCATAACAACATATTTATGATCTAAAGAATGAGTTATTTTATCCCTCATTTTAAAAATGAAGAAAATGATGTAAGAGTACTACAGTTTAACAAGAACTCCCTTTCCCTTGCCAAAAAATAAAACCAAACAAAGAGACTCCATTGTAGATTACGAATTTCTAATGTAGACCAGGGAGATTTCACTATAGCAACTTGGGTGGCATCTATAACAAGTATTATAACAATTTTATTTTTCTTCCTCCTCTTTTACTCTTCTCTCCCTCCACTCCCAACTTTTTTGTTGTTGTTGTTAATTACTTGGGAAGTTCAGTTAACCCTTAGCTTCACTGGTAGTAAGATAAACCCTTTGTACTAAAACGTGCTGCTTAGGAGCTTCCTAAATGATTCCTTTTCAATTGTTTAAACCTTTTATATTTAATTTTTTTCTTTTATTATTTTTAAATTCTTCCACATAACATTTATCCCAAAGAAACTGCATCTAGAAAGAGCCAAAAAGAGAGAGTAAGAAGTTCACACAAATATTTTAAGCATTTACTATCAAACTGTAGTGGTAAAGGCCCATGCAAAAAGCTCTCCCTACCTATCTGAGGTAATATATTTTATTCTGATAATGGTTTAGAGTCTACAAAATACAGCAGTAGCACAAGGAAAAACTGTTAGCCTGAGTTACTATTGCTCAGCTGTGGCTAGACATCAAAATCAAATGTGTGGAGCTTAAAGAAAAATATTTTTTTTAATTTCCCTTGCTAACCTTTAGAGATTCTGTAAATCTGGTATATTACCTAGAAACTTGAGCTTTAAAATCTCTTGAGGTGCAAGTGATAATGCAGTTAGAATAGAGACCCAGCACCTTAAAAATTAAAGCACTTTAAAGAAAGAAGAAAACTTAGCTGAATTCAGAAAGAATGGCTTAATAGGATAGTTTTTCATTTAGGGGTATTTGTAACTAATTTTAAATATTCTTACTATATGTTTGTCATTAAGTTTGCATTTCTTGAATATGGTACTTATGTCTTAGTATAGTATAGGTTTTTGGTTTGTATTTTGTTTTTGATTTTTCAGAATACATCTTCAGTTTTAATACTGAACTTGAGAATAATACTGAACAATGAGAATATAAGGTTTGGGATTTACCTGTAGCCAGTGCTCAAGGAAAGGTCTGAATTTTTCCTGATATCTAATGGAGATTTTATTAAACTTTTCAACTTTCATGCCATAATTTAGGAAAAAAATAAAATGGTGTAATGAACCCCTATGTAGGTTTTCTCTGTACCTCTACTCCCCAAATTATTTTGACACAAATCCCAGATATCATGTCATACAGCTTCCATTTCTAAAATGTAAGGCTATTTTTTTAACATAACTACATACCATCAGTGCACTTTTTAAATCCTTAGTGTTAAATATCCAGTTAAGTATCCAGATTTTACTTACTGCTTCATTATTTTTTTCACAGTTTGACCAAGTTGATATCCAAAGTCTACATGTGGCATCTGGTTGCTATGTATTTTAAGTATCTGTTACTCTACAACTTTCTTCTTCTTTATTCTTTTTTCTTATTTCTTTTAAATTTATTTGTTAAAGAAGCTGAGTTACTATAAAACATTGTTGAAAGAAATTGAAGACCTAAATAAATGGAAAGATATCCATGTTCATGGATTGTCTCATGTTGTTAGGATGGTATTGCTCCCCAAGTTGATCTACACCTTAAATGCAATCCCTATTAAAATCCCAGGCGCCTTTTTTGCAGTTTAGAAACTGATCTTAAAATCCATATGGATATACAAAGGATCCAGAAATAGCCAAAATTATCTCGTAAAAGAACAAAGTTTGAGGACTTCTCACTTTCAAAACTTACCACAAAGCTACAGTAGTAAATAAGGTTTTGTGATAACTAGCATAAGGGTAGACATATAGATCAATGAAATAGAATAAGAGTCCAGAAGTAAACTCATACATTTATGATCGATTAATTTTCAGCAAGATTGCTAAGCCAATTTTTCAGGAAAGAATAGTCTTTTGAACAAATGGTCTAGGATTACTGAATATTCACATGTAATATCATGAATTTGGACTCCTACTTCATACCATATGTAAAAACTCAAAATGGGTCAAACACTTAAATGTAAGAGCTAAAAATATAACCCTCTTAGAAGAAAATATAGGCACAAATTTTATTTCCTTAGACAGTGTTTCCTAAGACCTGACACCACAAGCACAAGCAGCCAAAGGGGAAAAAATTGATACATTGGACTTTACCAAAATTAAAAATTTGTGCATCAAAGGGTACCATCAGGAAAGTAAAAAGCAGCCCAAAAATGGGAAAGAGAATGTGTATTTGCAAATAATATATCTGCAAAGGGACTTATGACTAAAATAAATAAAGAGCTCTTATAATTCAAAAAGGCAAGTCAATTTAAAAATAGGCAAAAGATTTGAATAGACAGTTTTCCAAAGAAGACAGACAGATGGTCAGTCATTAAGCACAAGAAAAGATGCTCAACATCATTAGTCATTAAGGAAATGTAAATCAAAGCCACAGTGAGATACCACTTGACACCCACCAGGCTGACTATAATTGGAAAGACAGCAACAAAATGTTGATAAGGATGTGGAGAAATTGGAATTCTCATACACTGCTGATACGAATGTAAAATGGTACCGCTGCTTTGGAATACAGTTTGGCAGTACCTGAAGAAGTTAAACATAAAGTTACAACAGGAACCAGCAATTCCACTTCTAGGTGTATACCCAAGAGAATTGAAAACACATGTCCACACAAAAATTAGTATGCAAATATTCATAGCAGCATTATTTATAGTAGCCTAAAAGTGGAAACAGTCTAAATGTCTTATCAACTAATTAATGAGTGGGTAAATAAAAATTTTAAATAAATAAAAATTTCTGTAGTGGAGTATTATCTGGCCATGAAAAGGAATAAAGTACTGATACGTGCTATAACAAACTCTAAGAACATGCTGATTGAAAGAAGCTAGACACAAAAGGCCAAATACTTTTTTATTCCATTTATATGAAATAAGCAAATTCCACTTAAGAGAAAATGACCTAATTAAAACCACACAAAAATAATTGATAATTCAAATTCATATGATAGTGAACTCTCATATTTAGTAGGTTTCTGCTTTCCTGAAAGAAACTATGGTTTGTTTTTAATTTTTTAAAACAGTAAGTACAAAAGTACTATCTTGTTTTCTTTTTTTTTTTTTGAGACAGAGTCTCGCTCTATTGCTCAGGCTAGAGTGCTATGGCGTCAGCCTAGCTCACAGCAACCTCAAACTCCTGGGCTCAAGCGATCCTTCTGCCTCAGCCTCCCGAGTAGCTGGGACTACAGGCATGTGCCACCATGCCCAGCTAATTTTTTAAATACATTTTTAGTTGGCCAATTAATTTCTGTTTTTAGTAGAGACAGGGTCTCTCGTTCTTGCTCGGTCTGGTTTCAAACTCCTGACCTTGAGCTATCCTCCTGCCTCAGCCTCCCAGAGTGCTAGGATTACAGGCGTGAGCCACCCGCACCTGGCCACTTTCTTATTTTCTTTATGGCACCAATTACTATCTAAAATTACCCTTCTTATTTATTTATTGACTCTTTTCTCTTACAATAATGTAAGTTCCATAAGAGCTGGAACTTTTCACTGTCCTATTCATACCTCTTTTCCTAGGTCAGTGCCTGATAACTCACTGCTTGAAAAGGATAAGTTTGTTGGAATGAAAGAATGAGTTAATGAGTGCATTTATCTTTCATAACCTGCCTAGCATAACCTTTTAATAAGGGGCATTTCACATAGAACAACATCTCATTAAATCTTTTTACATTTCAGACTGCTGCACTTAGAGCTGTGGGCAACATTGTTACTGGAACTGATGAGCAAACACAAGTAGTTCTGAACTGTGATGCTCTTTCACATTTCCCAGCACTCCTGACACATCCCAAAGAGAAAATTAATAAAGTGAGTATTTTTAAATACAACTTAATAAATAGCATATAAAATATCATCAGTTTTCATTTATAAAATTAAGGTCTTAGAAGTGTGTGTAATATTGGTTATTACATTAATATTAAATTGTCATTTAGACATCTAGAGAAAATATTTGTTTATAACATGGGTTAGTATGGTTTTTTCATATATAAAACAAAACAATTGTAAAGTGCTATTTTGGCTCTCTTGGAAATGATGAAATAGAGATATTTGGGTTTTGAATGTCATGTGACTGGAAGTTTTAAATATGTATGTTTAGTAATTCTTCTAAGTTAATATTCTATAGACACTTAGTACAGTGTGTGTGTGTGTGTGTGTGTGTGTGTGCGCGCGCTTGCTTGTGGTGGCTATGGAAAGGGGGCACTGACTGGTGATGCTGATATTGGAGTGCATCTGAGGCTGTTGTAGACATAACATGGGTTGTTGATTACAACATTGCCGATGATTATAACCCAAGAACAGCTCACCTAAGTAGCCCAGCACCCTAAAATCTCTAACAGGTCCATTAAACATGGTCCCGTGATCTGATCCAAAAGAGCCTAGTGTACATTAGCTAATACTAATATTTTTGTAGTAAAACTTGTTTACTAGTTTTTAAAAATAGAGAAAATGTTTCTCTTTAGTAAATTGATAAATTTAATAAGTTTATTGGGTTTTATAAATTATAATAGCCTACTTAGGATGTTAAGTAGATATTTTTGCCTTGTTTTATGCTGTGGTTTCAGTTTGCATTTATTATCTATGAAACTTGTAAAATACCTAGGACCACCACCATCTTGTCAAAAGTAGCACTACTGTGTTATAAAAGGTAACATAAAAAGATCATTAAACTTATGGTTCCACTTTTTCTTGAGAAAAATGTTGCAATGAATGACTATTATAAATAAGTATACTAAAACAGCCCACTATTTCATTTTTTGTCTCTCCATAAATTGTGAATAATTGAAATTTATCTACTTTGGCTAGGACTCTTAATTGGAATTATGAATAAAACATATGTGAGGGAAGGGCACTTAACAACAGTTTTAGGATTTGTATTTGTATTATAACTCATCGATTCTTTAGTATTTGTTCAGCCAAGCATCTTTTGAGTCATACTATTTGGGAGCATTGGTTTCAAGAATTCCTTTGAAGGGTAAATTCATTGTGGCTTGGATTAGGATCATTAGCAATTTATCCAAAGTAAATATGGAAAAGGGGTATAGAGGAATTGAGATTTCTAAGATTTCTATTATGGAACTTATTCCATAATAAAATCATTTGGTCAGTTTAGTGAATGCTTTTTTTCCTAGTTCAGATGTAGATTTTATTTTTTGATGAGAAATATTGAAAGGGTCTTGTTCTACAGGAAGCAGTGTGGTTCCTCTCTAACATCACCGCAGGAAATCAGCAGCAGGTTCAGGCAGTAATTGATGCCAATCTTGTACCAATGATAATACACCTTTTGGATAAGGTAAGACAATCATCTTGTGTGTATCTGAGTAAGGAGAAAAGGATTTAAATCTAACAAATTATGTGAATGTATACTTTTCTGTTTATTTAATTAGAACCTATATAGTGACATGAATACTATAGTAAAGTAATATTAATATTAATATTTTTTAACCCAGAAGTTTTTATATACAAGAAAGTTGGGAGTGAGGAGCCCTGGCCCTTTTTCTGGATCATTCTTTTACCAAAATTGCCATTATCCTGGGACTTAGTAAACATTTATATTATTACTACTGGTAATAAATGCTTGCATATTATTCTAAGCACTGTACATATATTATCTCATTTAATACTATAATCCTATAAAGTTAGGGATTTATCCCCATGCAACAGATGAAGAAAAACTAGTATAGGCAAATAAATGGCCCAAAAATCAGACAGCAAATAAATACGCTATTAATTGTGTGCTATATCATCTCTCATGCTCATATTAACATTTGGGAAAAACAGTTTGCAATGTCATAATCATAGCATGAGAATTTTTTCTGAACACTGATCTGTAATTAAAGGAAAATTTATCCCTGTGTCATCTGTTCTTCCACATATCCTATAAATTTGTAGATCTAGTTCAGCTTTTTAGGCAAGATAAATACTTTTTGCAGGACTCTGTACTTAATGGTTCGCATCAGGAGACACTTGCCATCTGTTTGTCTTATATCTAGTAATATTAAGATTGATGAGTGATCTCAGGTGTCATCAGGCTATTCCAGCTGATGATTATAAGGTAATCCATCGATCTTTCACTTAGAGTTTTTAAGTAGTCGTTGGTGATCATTGCCTGGATCTCTTGTTTTACCAATAGTTGCAAAATGATGACTTTCTAATTCTGTCATTCTTTATGTATTGGCCATGATTCTTCAGTAAATAGATTTTTCTTTATCAAGTATTGGTTACTCTGAAATATAGTTTATATAGGGAAGGCAAGATAAATGCTTGATTGTTTTCCTCATCAGTCATATTTTAGAATGACATGGATCCCTAACAACCTTAAAAGGAGACCTAATTTTTTAGTGTCATTAGGAAATTATTAATTTTTAAATATATTTTGTAAGTTTTAATTGTTACTTTTTTTTTTTTTTTTTTTTGAGACAGGGTCTTGCTCTATCACACAGGTTGGGGTAGAGTGGCACCATTTTTTTTTAGTTATGGGATCTTTCTCTGTTGCCCAGGCTGGTATCAAACTCCTGTCTTCAGGTGATCCTCCTCCCTCGGCCTCCCAAAGTGGTTGGATTACAGGCATTAAATGCTATTATGCCCAGCTTAGTTGTTACCCATTTTGAAACTTAACTTGTCCCTAACCATTGGGAACCCCTTAAAGTTGGTACCTGTATCTTTGTTATGTCACCCAATAGTTTTTGAGAATATCTACTTTTGAGGTGTGACATGATTTCCAGGCTTATCTTCTATGTTTTCTGACATAGACCTGGAATTAACTATTTTTCTAGAGTATCTTGATTCCTTTTTATAGGAAATGGTATTTAAAGATCATAGTGTAGGTATAGGGATGATTATTGTTACAAGGTTGTCATTATTTCTAGGCCTGAGAAAAAAAAATAAATGATAGGTATTTTTATAATGAAGGATAATGAGTTAGTTCAAGGACATGAGAATTCATAAGAAATGAATCATGAATGAAAGGAAGCTATCTAATATTACTGGATAACAGAATTTTTTTTCTTTTTAATTTTATATTTTCATTGCTTTTTCTCTTATGCTAAAAATCTTCCTAAAAACTTGAACATAATTACTTGTTTGCCTTATATTAATATATTGATATATGGAGCTATAGATATTTATCAATATACATTATTTTTAAGTATATCATTGATGACCTATATACTAAAGACAAAAAACCCTGCTGGTTTTCAGTATAAGAAAAGATATGTAAATATAAATATATATTTTATGTATAAATATATATTAAAATATATCAAAATAACAAGATCATATTGTCACTAACATGGCTACTGGATTTACTTTTAAGATTTCTTTGAGGTTTTTTTTTTTCTTTAGCATATATTCTATCAATGATGTTCTTAAAGTAATGTCATTCCTATAGCACCACACAGAGAGCTTCCTTATTCCTTGTTTTTTTTCCCCTACATAGTATTGCATTGTAAGGCTATAGTATAATGTATTCAGTCAATTTTGATTACATTTGAGATGTCTTCAGTGTTTTGCTGTTAAATAGTACTTTACAGGCCAAGCACAGTGGCTCACACCTATAATCCTAGCACTCTGGGAGGCTGAAGCAGGAGGATCACTTGAAAATCAGGAGTTTGAGACTAGCCTGAGCAAGAGCAAGATCCCATTTCTACAAAAAATAGAAAAATTAGCTGGGCATTGTGGCATGTGCCTATAGTCCCAGTTACTCAGGAGGCTGAGACAGGAAGATCACTGAGCCCAGGAGTTTGATGTCGTAGTGAGCTATAATGATGCCACTGCACTCTACCCGGGGTGACAGAGCAATATTCTGTCTTTTAAAAATAATAATCATAATATTTTACAGAATAGCTTGTGGCTGGGCATGGCGGTTTACATCTGTAATCCCAGCTCTTTGGGAGGCTGAGGCAGGAGGAGGACCTGAGGCCAGGAGTTTGAAACCAACTCGGGCAACATAGCAAGATTCCATCTTAAAAAAATTTAAAAATGAGCTGGGCATGGTGATGCACACCTGTGGCTCCACTACTCAGAAGGCTGAAGTTAGGAGGGTGGCTTGAGCCCAGAAGTTCAAGGCTGCCAGGAGCTATGGATCATTCCACTGCACTCAAGCCAGAGTGACAGACCTTATTTGTAAAAAAAAAAAATATATATATATATATATATATGTAAATTTTGCTATTATAATGCCAGTTCGCCTCTGTAAGGATACCATTTGTACTCCTACCGGTCTCACTGACAAATATTTGGATTTTCTTAATCTGATAAATATGAAAGGATATCTTAACTGCTGTCTTAATTTGCATTTCTTTTATTTATATGTTTTTTATTAATATATTATAAGCATTTTCCCATGTTGCTAGTCTTCTTAATATTTAATAGCTATTTATTATTTCATTCATTAGATTTACTATTATAAGTCAGTTATGCCCATTGAGAATTTTAGTTTTTATGTTTTGGCAATTATGCTGCTATGACCATATGTAGAAAAATACATATTACTTTATTTCAAATTATTTTCTTGATAAATTGTCAAAGGTGAGATGAAGTTTTACATATATATGACTTTTTAAATGATTTTTAAATTTTTTTACATTTGAAAGGCAGTATATGATGACAGTTTTATCATAGTTTCATTAATGCTAGGTATTATCATTTTTAAAACTTTGTGTTTAAGAGGATATGTTATTTTAATTTGACTCTCATTATACTGATATTGTAGATTTTTCCAAGTTTTTCTTCATTAATTTTATTTCATTTTACCAGCAACTTCATTCAATCTGATGTTATTAAACAGGAATAGTAAGTCAGTTTTTTTCTTTGAATCTCCATGTGTTTAGGGTAGATTGAATATATTCAAAGTCTTAATAAGTAAAAATTATATATATATGTGTGTGTGTGTGTAGAAAGACTAGATGGAAATCTGGGAAAATAAGCATTTGGAAAATTATTTCAGAAAATGTTTTTTCCAATTAACCCTATTTTGCAATTCATGTAGTCTTTCGCTTTGCTTTTTTATAGGGGGATTTTGGCACTCAGAAAGAAGCTGCTTGGGCCATAAGTAACTTAACAATTAGTGGAAGGAAAGATCAAGTAAGTTGAACTTTTATTTATTTCTTAAAACTGGTAAAAATTAAAGTATAGATAATGCTAAGATTTAGATTTAAGTAAATCATAGTTTAAAATATTAGCAAGGTAAAAGGTATTCTGTGACTTTTTTATATAACAGTATCACCTTGGCTTCTTTTAGTCATATTCCATAGAAGAGAGGTATTCTTTTTCCAATTTGTTGGCCTACAAGAATTTTCTGATCCATGGTAAGATTAAGGTCCCTATAATTCCTAGACATTTAGTTAGTTTTTTAATAGTAGTAAGAAAGAACAAGCCAGGTGCGAATGGCTCACACCTGTAATCCTAGCACTCTGGGAGGCCGAGGAAGGTGGATCATTTGAGCTCAGGAGTTCGAGACAAGCCTGAGCAAGAGTGAGACCCCGTCTCTACTAAAAATAGAAATTAATTGGCCAACTAAAAATACATAAAAAAAAAATTAACTGGGCATGGTGGTGCATGCCTGTAGTCCTAGCTACTCAGGAGGCTGAGGCAGAAGGATTGCTTGAGCCCAGGAGTTTGAGGTTGCTATCAGCTAGGCTGACGCCATGGCACTCTATCCTGGGCAACAGAGTGAGACTCTGTCTCAAAAAAATTTAAAAAAAAAAAAAGAAAGAACAGACTTTTCAGGTTAATATGGCAGAAAGAAACTGCCTCACAGATTCTCCTAACAAATTAAAAGCAACAACAAACAGTAATTAACAAAAAACAAATTCACCAGTAGCAAGCCAAATGAATTAAACTCAGCCATATGGCTGGGACTGGGAACTAGGGGGAGGCATGTGAGGTGTCTAGGGTCTAAAATGTAAGGAGGCACTCACTGTCAGGATCATTCAGGTGACAAGCTTAACTGCCAACTGGCAGAAGAACAGTAATGTTGAAAGGCTCAGATCTGTTTCACAGAGCAGGTAAAAAAAGTGAATTAAGAACTGAGTGACAGTAAATTGATGAGTGTCACAAGCTGTTGACTGGTGGTGAGTAGTAAATCCACTTAAATATGAATCTAGAACAAAATAGAAATACAATGGATGGAAATAATAACATAATTAACAAAATATTGGAATGATTAGAAAATATTATGAAACTAATAGAATAGTAAATTTGAGAGGGAGCCAAGCATATGAGAGTGCTAAGTGTTGTAGAAAAGAGCCAGTGGATGCTATCACATTGAACCATTGTAGTTTTAAAAAAATAGAATCTAGCCTGCATTAATAGCCTCTTTAATTGATTTCATAATTTCTTATGAAAGGTTCTTTTTTTTTGGAGACAGAGTCTCACTCTTGTTACCCTGGCCTAGAGTGCCGTGGTGTCAGCCTAGCTCACAGCAACCTCAAACTCTTGGGCTCAAGGGATCCTCCTGCCTCAGCCTCCCAAGTAGCTGGGACTACAGGCATGTGCCACCATACCCGGCTAAATTTTTCTATATATATTTTTTTTAGTTGGCCAATTAATTTCTTTCTATTTTTAGTAAAGACGGGGTCTCGCTCTTCCTCAGGCTAGTCTCTTGCTCAGGCTGAGCTCAAACAATCCACTTGCCTCGACCTCCCAGAGTGCTAGCATTACAGGCGTGAGCCACCATGCCTGGCCTGAAAGGTTCTTTAAAGGAAGTATTTTTTATGGCAGAGATATGTTGAACATGGAGTTGAGTGATTCCTTCATTTTCACTTTAGTTGCTTTTTTCTTGAATTTAGGAAAAAAACTAAATTTAAATTAAAAAGAAGTTAGATTAATAATGTAGACTCACTTAACATAGGAGAAATGAGGTCATATTTCTATACTCAAAATTTCAAAATCAAATTATTCCAGTGAGAAAACATGGTACATAAAGTTTGCCTACATTTTATTATTTTATGCTGTTTTTACTCTTCAGGTAGCCTACCTTATCCAACAAAATGTTATCCCACCTTTTTGCAACTTGCTGACTGTAAAAGATGCACAAGTTGTGCAAGTAGTACTCGATGGACTAAGTAATATATTAAAAATGGCTGAAGATGAGGCAGAAACCATAGCCAATCTTATAGAAGAATGTGGAGGTAAGTTTGTTATAAGCTGTATTCCACATCTTTAATATTTTATTTTTTATTATTTCAGCATATTATGGGGGTACAAATTTTAAGGTTGTGTATAATGCCCTTGCCCCCCTTACCCCCACAAGTCTGAGCCTCAAGTGTGACCATCCCCCAGATGGTACACATCTCACTCATTGTTATTCCACATCTTAATGTTCTTTTTGTAACTACCTTTATTTTCTGTCTGACATAGCACTTCTGTATTTTTCTGTCTTAGATAATCAAGTAACAGAATAAAGTAAATACTATATTCAATATGTACAGTCCTGCTCAGCCTCTTACATATGCTTAGGTAACTGAATTGCTGTTATATATTGAACAGGCACTGTGCTAAGATAATGGAAAGACAGTGGTAAACAAGACACAGTCCTTGCCCTCAAGGCATATAGTCTAGTATTGAAGAAAATATGAACTGATTTAATGTGCTAATTACCCTAATAGAAATGTACAACAAAATGGGATGCCTAATCCATCCTGGAAGAAGCAGGAATTGACACCTGAGCTGGATTTTGAGAGATGAATAAGGATTAATAATGTAAAAAGGGATGAAAGGTGTTCCAGGCAGAAATAACACCATGAGCAAAGTCTGAGGTGAGAAATAGCATTCAGCAAATTATAAGTAGTTCAGTGTTGCTGAATCACAAAGTATGGGATAGATTCTGCCAAGACATAAAGCTAGAGAGGTAGCCAATAACCAGATCCCTGCAAAGTCTTAAAAGCTTTGTAGTACAGCACATGCTTTATACTGTAGGGCAGTAGTTTCCAAATCTGGCCATGCACCAGAGCCACCTAGAATGTAAACAACATGTATAGACAGAACATGTAAGTCTCAGATGTGGCTGTGGAATAGAATATGTTATCAACCTGGATAAGCATAAAAGTAAATGTGTTTCTGACATAAGTCAAGTAGTCAAAGAGAGGTACTGCAAGAAGAAGAGAATCTTTAAGTGGGGGAGTTAAGAAACTTGAAAATTAATGTAAGAAGATAGATCTATTTAAAGTGCCTAATAGAACAACAAAAAATAATGCATAACTATCAAGTTAGGAAGAAGAGGTGGGAAATAGTGTTAGGGAACTAATTAAGGAGTAAGTACCAGAAAAATTCACAACAATCATAGTTAAGTATTTTTACTACTTGATTTTTCTTGCCATGTAATAATTTTAATTTTTCTTTATGTTTTATCTTTATTTTATTACATAAAAAGAGTTTCTTGACCATTATCTACCTCACTGGAGGTAAGACGCAGGAATCTGTATTTTATAAGCTCCCCAATAGATTCTGCCGTAAGATATGACAAGCCATTGGATGATCTTACCCAAGGGATTAGTGTGTTGAGAAGATGGAGCATGATTATCTGGAGAATGGGGCCTTTGGAGGCAGGGAGTCCAGTTAGGAAAGTATATAGTGGTCAGGCCACAATAAATGAAGGCAGTTAATAATAGAGATGGAAGGAGACATAAGATTCAAGAAATGGTAGACCTATAACGTTTTGAGATTTGATCATAGGATATTGAAGGAAAGGAGAACTTAGGCTTTCTCTCAGACTTAAAGCTATTTTTGACACAGTCAGTTACAGATTGAACTCCTTGTTCTACTACTTTCCCCCCTCCTCACTACTGCACTTGACTAGTCTTTAAAAAAAAAAAATAAAAAAAAATAAAAAAAAAAAGCTATTTTTGAGTATCACCAAATAAGAATACAATTATAGGACAAACAGTTTAAATGAGTAAGGCAAAATAATAAATGTGTTTTAGACAATTTGAGTTTTATGTGTCCATGAAATGTAGTGGAATTATCTTGCAAGTGTTTGAATTTTATGCATGCAAAGCTCAGAGAAGTGAAGCTATAGATGTTAAAGTCCTCAGCCTAGATGTAGTAGCTGAATTTTTTAATGGAAGGACCACCAAAATGAGAGTGTGTAGAGTGAGAAATGAGCCCAAGATAACTTCCTCTGTTTAAGAAATGGATAGAGGATGAACACTCATGAAAGGGCAATTTAACTTCATATTTCAGAGACCTTAAAATTATTTCTCCTCTAAAGCAAAAACAAGATCAAATTTGCATATCAACACATTAAGTATATATATTATTTTTAATGTTTCTGCATATGATTTATTAAACTCAATATTTATAGAGAAAATTCTCTTTTCCCATGAAATACTGTGTTCAATTTTGATCATTTTTCCAGTATACTTAACAGGTGTCTTGCATCATTTATTAATCACTAGTATTTTAAATCTTTTATTCATGTATGCTCACGAGAAAAACTTGGCAGATGCTATAAAGTGGGAAGATTCTGCTTTTTACTTTTAACAAACAAAAGCAATTTTACATGTTGTAATTCTTTATAAACATTGGTTATATATTATTCTGCTGAACAGATAGAGGTCCCATGGCTTGCTTATATACTTGCAGTTAGATACTCAGGCTATTAATTTTTTAAAGGTAAATATGCTATATCTTTGTGCATAAAATCTTTTTATTTTAAGATTCAGCTTTAGAATAGATTTCTAAAGAGTTTATATAAACTCTAAAGAGTTTATAGTCCAAAAATTGGATTATATGTATTCCCAAGATTATTGTAACTTGTCACTACTTTTTAAATATTACTATTGTTTCACTTCATAAAATTTCTTGCAGGACTGGAGAAAATTGAACAACTTCAAAATCATGAAAATGAAGACATCTACAAATTGGCCTATGAGATCATTGATCAGTTCTTCTCTTCAGATGATGTATTTAATAATTTTGTAGTTTTCTTAGTTTTATATATAAACATAAGTTTGGATGAAATAATATAGTAAGCTAGGGGATATACATTTGTGGGTTTTTTTTTTTTTTTAATGGATTAAAATAGATGTGTGGCAGTAATGTCACTTACTTTGGAAACATAAATATTTCAGTATTTTAAAATCCCTTAAGGGCATATTAGCTCTAATGGCAAAAAGATAAGGATTTTTTTTGACAGTGGATAAGTTAGGCTTTATTTTCACTTTATGTCTTTATAGTTCTCATTTTTAAAAAAAATTTTAATAACATGACATGTTTATAAATGAAGCAGTGATATTAGTATATCCTATATTAAGTTCTTTATGACAATAATTAGTTAATATATATACACACATATAATATATATACATAATATATATACACACATATATTGTCACTGTTATTTTTATTTTGTGACCAAAGCCAAATAGGAAGATAATAAATAAATAAAATGAAAATAATCATAAAATATATCATCAAAATAAATCATCAAAAAAGATCAGGCACTATACAGTTAAGATATGGTATAATCTAAAATATCTTCAGATTGTCAGTATGTAGTAGTTGAAATTTAAATATTCACTTACTTTTAGTATTGCCTGTTTGGAAAAGTAAATCTAAAATTAAAGCAGTTGCTCCTTAGCAAATTATAATGGTTAGATACAGCCACCAGTAGATTTCTTGAATGATTTCTCAACTTTCAGAAGAGCCATATTCTTTTAAGGGTATCTTTAATCATATAACTTAAAGTTAGATTTTTTGAAAATCCTAATTTGCAATGTGGTGACAAAGTGCAGTAAGTTGACAAAGCCTTAGGATTTCTAATACCCCAACAATACAGTTCAGATGATGTATATAGTTATAGGAACTACACTGTAGGTTTGTAATTTTATGGAATTTCAAAATGAACATTCTGATAAAGCATGTAGAATATTATTTATCCATTATTAACAGACCTATTATAGGTTGAGTGTCCCTTATCTGAAATGCTTGGGACTAGCAGTGTTTCAGATTATTAATTTTTTAGTATTTTTGAATATTTGCATTATATTTACCAGTTGAGTGTCCCTAATCCAATATCCAAAATGCTCATTGGAATGCCATTTGTGCTCAAAAGTTTCAGATTTTGGAACATTTTGGATTTTGGCTTTTCAGATTAGGGATACTCAACCTGTATTTTATTATTTTAAGCCCAAATACCCTTTGTCTCCAATTGCTATTAAAAGGTTAACCAAAAGATTACACTTACTTTCCAAAGTGGTGACAGCATTAGTTTTTTTAATTGTCACTAACTTTATACATTTGCACAGGTACAAAGGAAATTGTAGTGGGTACCAATGTGTACCTTCCCAATTTGAGACCTAGGACCATCTCCAATTTATTATTGCTCCTTCATTCTTTTGGATGATATCCATCTTAAGTATTCTCTTAAGTTTATTCTTATTTTGGCATCCCTTAAGAGAAAGCTTTACAAAGTGTTTCAGCTTTCTAAAGGATGGTAGGACAACGTTGACACTTATCTCTCTTTTAGTATAAGGGTAATGGGACTACTGTAATGTCATTTATTATATATACTTTAAAAGTAATCATCACATTCTTTTTCTTTTATTGCCTAGATTGATGAAGATCCTAGCCTTGTTCCAGAGGCAATTCAAGGTGGAACATTTGGTTTCAATTCATCTGCCAATGTACCAACAGAAGGGTTCCAGTTTTAGAAAGATGTTGTGGAAGTTAGGTACAATGCAGCACTGAGATATATATATATATATACATATATATAAAAAGGTTTGATCCATCAAGTTTGGCTCATGGGATCTGCTGCTGCATTAAATCGGGAAAGAAAATGTGAAGATTTCATTTGGAATCACAGAAAATGCCCAAATGAGGTCAAGATGGCGAGTGGGTGCGAGTGAGAATGAGTGGCAAAATGTAACGAAAACTTTACATGAATGCTTACTTAGGTTGTTCAAAGTAAAAAGGGCTACAGGTCACAGATCTTCAGTGCCTGAGAAGGAACATTGACTTACTCTTTATCAATTGAGGGGAAAGTGCAGTACTGTCATCTTCAAGCCTTGTAAGCATGAAAGAGAATAGGATGCCCAATAAGTCAAAGGAAAATGAGCCCAGGCCTTGCTATGAAGCAGTGTGTGAATGGACAATGTCGAATGAATGTCTGGCTCAGTGATAGAGAGCCAGGTTCATCTTTCAAATCTAGGGCTCTTCACTCATGAAGCAGACTCCTAGTCCTGGAGTGACTGTGTACGAGAGTGTGGTTGTGGTGCTGTATGTGAACGCATGCAAGCTTGATTTGCCTTCAGGGGGCTGATAACAAACCTAGTAAATCATCAAAATGAGATCATAAGTGTTAATGTACACTGGACATGAAAACAAAGACCGGTTTAGCAGCAGACATTGGTTTACTCTGCAGCCTGTGTTTTCTATTTTCCCTCTTCCCTTTTCTCACCTCCCTCCCTTTTTTTTTTTTTTTTTTTTTTTTAGTTTTTATTTACTTTACCTAGTATGGCTTTTTTTACTTGCTTCTCAAGTCAGAAAACTTTTCAGGAAGGTTTCCCTGTGCATTTGCACCAGATGAATGTTTGATGCTATGAAAAGCTTTCCATATCATCAAAACTAATTTGTGTAGATTTTTGCATGAAAAAAATCATAAATTTCCCTCAAAATAGACTGTGTTGCAGTACACAAGTTGCCATAATAGTATAAAACGGTAAAATGTGCTTAAAAGGCCATCCTTTTCATTTTCAGAGATAACATAAAGATCTTTGCATGAGGTAAATCTACAGCATAGTTCATTTTTAGATTTTGTTGAGTCCTGTAAAGAAGAAGAAGAAAAAAGTTTCATTTGTGGTAGAATACCGTGCTGTGTTTAAATGTTACTTGTTTTCAAGCTTTGTTTTCTATGAAAATGATATGGAAACTTCTAAAATGGAATTTGGTGCATATGTACTGCTGAATAAAAACCGATGAAGAGGTTTGAGTAGATGTACAAATCAAGTAATGGTTTGAACACCTTTAATAATATGCCTAATCTGTTCAATTGTTTTAGAATCTTTTTATCTTAGATGTAGGCAGCCATGAACAATCTATTTTGAGCCACTTTAGGGAGAAAACTTTGTATTTTTAAAACTTGCATAAAAGTTATGCAAGTGGTTTTTATAAATTGGAATAATACCTCAGTTTTGAGGTTATGCACACTAAATTAAATGTGACATAAATTAATTTGTACAAAAAGAACTCTTTATAAGGTGGCTCATTGTAGGAAATCCTGTGCCTTCCCCTTTGAGCACAAGTGTTGCATGAACAACAGTTTGCTATAAGAAACATACCAGATTAGCCACCATTAGCATCTATATCTACTTTGTGTTTAAAAATCAACTGGTAATTCTGAAACACTGTAGAATGGATAAAAATTATTTTGTGATCATAACTCTTTGTTGAACTAGAGTATTTTTGCAGCATTCCTTGTCATCAGAAACATGGTTAAAATTTAAAACTAGAAGCAGCAGAAAACTAGCTTGTAAAATTTATCCAAGTAGAGTGCAGGCTAGGCTGTCTTGGGGAAATAAACATTAAAAGTTAAAGCAATGTTTTACATGGGGTGTGTGTGTGGTGTGTGGATTTTTTTTTATATTAATGTAAAGTTAGATTATAACTCAACAGCTTATATTAGCTTCTTGTCTTTCTTAAGCTTTTAACTAGAACCAACATAACAAGAAATTTCATAGGTTGTATAATTACAGTATGAACATTAATATTTTAGCACCCTGAATGTGTTCATTTGACACTGTGCTTCTGCTTTCTCCCTGTCCGAGCTAAGGTTTTGACCTTGCGTCACTCTCCAGCAAAATAAATTGAGAAAGACGAATTGAGCTATATTTTCAGTATTACTATAACTTCAATATATGGCTCCAAAAGATAGATTGCTTACAAAGCATGGTTTTTACCAAAGGCATTAGTTACTGAAAGGTGAACATAACAGTACTTCACATAATTTGTGTTTTTGGTACACAAAAATCTGATTCCAGTAAGCCAATTAGCTTGTAATAGGCCAAATTATTTTATAGAATAGTTATTCTTATATGTAAGATAGATAAGGGTGATATTAAGATATCTGAGTACAGGCCAGGCACAGTGACTGACACCTATAATCCTACCACTCTAGGAGGCTGAGGTGGAAGGATCACTTGAGGACAGGAGTTTGAGACCAGCCTGAACAAAAGAGCTGAGACCTTGTCTCCACTAAAAATAGAAAAAGCCAGGCTTGGTGGTATGCGCCTATAATCTCAGCTATTTGGAAGGCTGAGGCAGGAGACTCACTTGAGCCCAGGAGTTTGAGGTTGGTGTGAGCTAGACTGATGCCATGGCACTCTAGCCCTGGCCACAGAGCAAGACTCCATCTAAAAAAAAAGATCTCTGAGTAAAGGGCTAGTTCATAGTCTAAATATTTTATTTCTACCTGCTGCGTTATACAGGACATTGATATTCTAGGAAGGGCTTTTCTGTGTCTGAAATTGTTTAGTACAGTTAATAGTTCACCACAGTTACGTAGTTTAAACACAACTCTTTTTTTTAATTCTCCAGTGATCTAGGAAATGGATTCATTTTATATATAGACTGTTATTTTTGATGAGGGAAGAAATGGAATAATAAGCTAAATGTTCCTGACTTTTCCTGTCTTAAACTCTTTTTTGAGCATTGAGCCCTTCTCAAGTGCTATAAAAATAATATTAGAGGTATGTGAGAAGCCCTAGAAACAATCTTTAAGGATATTTCCTTTCTAATTCTCAAAAACTTCAGTAATTGTGTGTCATGGTGATATTAATACTTTCCATGTTGCTCTGAGCAAACCTGGAACATTTCTATAATTGAAGCTATCTAATTAAAAATGCATCTGGAAGAATTTTGAGGAGAGGGGTTTATCATTTAGGCTTACCTCAATGCATAAGTTGAGGGGCTTTTTGTTTCTCTAAAGGTAAAACTGCATTGTAAAATGACTGGGTTTATTGAAACAATAATATGGGGCCCCCTTTTTGGATTCTCCATTGCCTTGGTTCCCTCAAGAAAAATGTTACAAAAATTAAGCTAAGATTTGCCTTTAAAGACTAATTGCTTTGTAGTTGTGGTATAATTACCACAGACTTAGTGTCTTAAAACACAACGTATATTATTTCACAGTTTCTGTAGGTCAAAAGTCCAGTTATGGTCCTCTACTCAGGGTCTCACAAGACTGCAGTAAAGTTGTCTGCCACAATCCATTTCCTTGCAGCTGTAAAACTCACAGCTATTTGCTTCCTCAAGACTAGCTGGGTAATTTCTGGTCTTGGGGAACACTCTAAGCCCTCCTTTAAAGGTCTAGCCCGATTAGATCAGCCCCTACCCCTCATGATAATCTCCCTTTTGTTTAATCCAAAGCCAAATTGATTATTAGATACCTTAATTACACCTGCAAAATCCTTTCATCTCATTGTCCAGTCACAGGTAACATCCATCATATTTACAGATCCTGCCCACACTCAGGGAAGGAGTTATACTGGGGATATGTGTACCAAGAATGTTGGGAGCCATCCTAAGAGTTCTGCCTACCATAAGGAAATGTTAGTATTTAAAACTGGAACAATTTGGAAGTGATCACTTTATATAGTGCAAGCTTATTTTTGGATCAAAATCACCTGTGAGAACCGAATGAAAACTACAGACCAGCTTCCCCAAAAAGTTGCATAAATGTACAGTTTTCCATACATTTTTAAGGCATTGTTAGGAGTCTATGAGGTAGAGTATGAATGATCTGTCCCAGCCCTCCCTCCCCTTCAGGTGATAGAGTTGTCAAGAGGTGGCAAAGTCACACCCCTACAAGGGCGAGATAAGGCCCAGATCTCAACTCAATTCCCAGTGCTTTCCAATTACTATTCTAAAGGTAATCCAAGTTCGTTTAAATTTATGAACAAACGTAAAAAATGTTTATGCAGTTTTTTCTATGTTGTATGCTGAGGAATGGCCAACATTAGTTGTAGAAGCTTGCCTAAGAGTTTTGAAATTAGTTGACCTTTTTAAAAGGTTTTCAAGATCCATTTTAGCTATTAAGAAGGTGCACTGTTATCAGGCTGACTTAGCTTTGACCAAAAGCAGTTACCATTTAACTTCTGATTGTTTGGTAGATTGTTTACCTTTCTATGTATGAAATTTCAATTAGAATCAATTGAATATTGAATGCCAGGATATCTGAGTACTGTACCTTTTTTACTTCTTGATTATTCATTGGCAAAATTCGTTAATGTCAGCCAATAATTTAATATGACATGAGGGAAAAAATTTGCCCAGATATCTGATGCAATATTCCCAAACACTGTTCTAGCAAATTTATGCCTAACAAACTTGACATTTTGAACATTTAAAGGAAAAAGTTTTCTTCTTAAACTTTTTAATAAACACAATGTATGTTTTAAAAAAAAAATACAGTAATAAAAAGTTGCTGTATAGATGCCTTTAAATAGAATCAAGGTCCACATTGATGGCATTTGTGCAATCTTAATAATTAATAAAGGAAGGTGAAAAAATGATGATTGGTAAAACATATATTCCAGTGTGATGGGAAGCAACTCTGGACTGTAATGTCAATTTTACATAAACTAGCACATCAGTCATTTATAGGGAAGGTAGATTTAACGTGTTTTCCCTAAAGACTTAACCTAGCATTTTCATTAATTTTGAATATTGCTTGTAAATCTAGGCTCTTTAGGTGACAGAAATTTCATTCAGGATGTCGATGTCAAGCTGTAATGTTGATAAAAGTGGTTTGACAGCTACTACTTTGGGTATAAGAGCAGCTAAGTATGAAGACAAGTAAATGTTCCTACAGATTCTTTCTAAACTACCTCCCACCAAAGGATTGTAATACTCCCTTAGCACTTTTCTCTTTGCCCCAATTCCTGCCTTCTCTCCACAAATTTTATGTCTTTTGTAGCTCTAAATATGCTGCCTAGTCCAGGTAACTTAGCCTTTGCAGACTATCGGTTCTTCCAGTTTTATTTTTTGTAAAGAAATTTGTAATAACTTGTTCCACGTAATGTTTTTCTTTGTTATTCTTCAAGCATGAATCCTATTTTCCTTGACTATATCTTACCTCTGATCTGTATAGCTGATGGATTCCTTGACTATGGTTACTCTCTAATTTTACCCAAGATTTCTGTCAGCTTGTTTTTACTCTTACTTTGAAACAACTTAAAGTTTTCTAATAACCTGCTTAAGTCTACATGCTTTTTGTGGCGCTCTCAATCTCCAGTTACCTGCCTTCCAGATAATTACCTCAGTGTCGTCCTCTCCATTCCTCTGAGTTTTGAGCTCTGTGAGCCACCCTTCCCCATCTTTTGCACATAGTAACCTTTTTATTCTGTTTAAGTACAGTGATAATATCCAACTCTTGGACTCAGCTAACGAAGGTATTTCTATTTATAAAAGGGGACGGGGCTCCTTATTTTGACTCAATTGTGATTGGGGGAATTAAGATAACTTTATTCACTCTCCTATGGTATTACCATATTTCTTGTTTCTTCTGGATTGTGCCATTTTTCAACTCATTAGCAAAAAATGTATTACTCTGGGTGTTTTCTACCTCCAGCCATTTCCCTTTGTACTTGCCAATGTGTTGCCGTAAATGGGTATATTCTGCCACAAATCTAAGAAGTTCCCAGTGCTGTGTTAAAGGTGCATCACCTATGTAACTAGCAATTCTGCCATGTCTATGTTGTTATATCCAGTCCAGTGGTCTTTAACATAGTGGCAGTTCTGATCATCTTAACCTTTTAGTTAAGGTTAAGTTATATATGTGTATATAGAACAGGTGCAGAGAAACTAGTTTTTTATCTTTTTTTTCCTTTGAATCAGTTTAGATAGATAGTCTAGGACAGCTGAAATACCTAAATAGTAACTTCTAGTCTAAGTCAACTTGTAATAAGAGGTGCTAAAAGAGTACTGAAAAGTTTGTTTCCCTATTATCTCTATCCCTATATTCCTTGTTTTGCACTTCTCCCCAGGAGTAAGAAAAGAGAGGCACAGATAGGAATTGTTTTGTTTGCATCCTGGTTTTCTCAACTCCACTTTATGTCCTTGGATTCTAGGTATCTGTCTCCTTTAGGAAGTCAGGAATATATCCAGGACTGTCTACCATTCTTGCTATCTATCCCCATTAATTCTCATTCTTTGGTATGTGTTTTACATTTATGGTAATTTTTCAGTCTGTAGTGTCTTCACTCATTGCTCTATCACATCTGCGTTTCTCCGGCTGTCTTTTACTAGATTGTAAGCTCCTTAAGGGCAAGGTTGACATAAAAGCAAAGCTCTGTAAACACCATGAAGGTACCCTGAGTTCTTTGGGCACTCAATAAACGTTTGAGATAATAATGATGCAACTTCTCAAATGAACTGATTGTAGTAACTACCTCTAAAAGTCTTCCTTCAATTTTGAATTTTTTAATTTGTCTCATTACATCTGAGGTTTAGAAGGCCTCCTATAGGAAGGAAAGATATTTGATTCCATGCCAGGTGAATGTTCATTTCTTCATTTCTTTTTACTCACTTTTGATATTTTACCAGCTGTCAGCTCTGGATATCTGACATCCATAGAATATTGAAATGGATCTTCATGTGTTTTTCAAATACCAATTTTACATATAGGAATAACCTAATATCATCTAATACTGACACAATTCGTTTTTTAAAAATACCATATATCATTTATTAAAATAATGTTCTATTATAATAATAGATGTTTTTACAAAGAGTATCCAAATCACAAAGTTATTTGATTGCTTTTTTTTTTTTGTCAGTCAGCTATAGAATGAAATTATTTAAATGCTTGGTTTATTGATATTGCAGTGTTCATTGATTAAAGTGATCACATTACACAAGCTTGCTTCTGCCTCAGTAGTAATTGTACACATTTTTAGTTGCTTGAATTAATGAGCCAGCACAGGAAACACCCTCCCATTCTGAACAATTCTGATAATCATTATGGTGTTTACCCCGTTTTACTATTGATTGTTGAAGCCGCCTTTGGTACAAATTCATACAGTGCCCCTTTGATAGATTATCTGGCTTCAAATCTTGGCTCTGCCACTTCTGTGGGACCTTGTAAAGTTATTTTATCTCTATGTGTTTGTTTCTTCATCTGATACCTCAGTGAATGATTGTATGGCTTAAATGAGTTAATTTATATAAAGCTCATAGAATAATCCTCAGTAGATAATAAACATAGCGTCTAGGAGAAATTTCCTTTAAAGTTTGCTGCAAGTAATGATAAGCTTTATTCATTTCTACATATAACAAATACCTGAGAATCCACATTGGGCTGGGCATTAAACCAGGAGCTAGGGCTACAAAACCAATGAATGTAGCACTTGTTGTCAATTTGGTTTACTGGGAGAGTATACAGACGAAAAGCAATGATAAATGAAAAAAATGTACAACGATAGATGTACGTAATACATTAAGTAAACCCCACTGCTTAGAGACTGTATCAGAGCATTTGATGGAGCACACAAAAAATTTAGGCATAGTATCTCTAAATTCATTTTCTCCAGACTTTTTTTTCAATTATTTATATTTCAATTTTTTTCAAACCTCTTTAGCTCCCTGCTTCCCCCTCACTCATAGTGTATAACCTTGATGGCAAAGAAACTAGGAAAGGAACTCTCAGCTCAGTTGACCTTAGAAACCCACTTAGCTATCACTCATCCACTCCTTCCTGTTCCTTTAGAGGAACATATCTTTCCTCACAACTAAGGCAATGACATTGTCATGAATCCTAGCTCCTGCTACTTCTCAGGAATTTCACACTATGAATTCGGCTTTTCTCCTCATTTATATTCAGCCATTCCCCTTCAGTGTAGTCGTACATAATATTTAAACATGCTCAAATTTTTTCGTCTTTGGAAAGCTAAACACTCCCCTTCCAGCTACTACATCCTCCCCGTACCATTACAGCCAAAGTTCTGTAAGAAGTTTGCTTGCTCATTCCAGTTGCTCAAATCCCGTCCACTTCTCAACCCATTCCATTCTCTCATGTGTCCCTATCACTCCATAAAAACCCTTGAAAACTCACCAGTGCCTACTTGTCACAAAATTAAACAGGCCATTTTTGTCTTTATCTTGACTCTAAGAAACTTTAGAAACTTAATCACTCCCTTCTAGATTTTCACAACACCACATTATTTTTCTTCTTCTCTGACCACTACCACCTCCCTCTGTCCTTTCAGACTCCTGCCTAGCATTTTGTCTCCTTTCTAGCACATTAGTACGTCTTTCTCTCTGTTCATTAAATGTTTGAGTTTTTTAGTCTCAGCCCAAGGTTCTTTTCTCAAACACCCTTTATTCTATGGAGAGGAAAAATGACCAAACTTCAGTGATCATCAGTGACATTTCACTGATTCCCAATTGAGCACTGCCTTTCTCTGAAATTTCCATACTTGCTTCTTGGAATTTCCGCTTAGTTGTCTAGAAGGCAACACCACCTTAACTTGAACACGACTAAGCCCATGGTCATCTTCTACCCACAGACATGGTCCTCTTGTATTGTTTCCTATCTCAACAAATGTCATCACCCCTCACCCTAAAGTTCTTCAAAATGGCTCTTGCGTCCATTCACTTATTTCCAGTTCTACCTCTCTAATCTATCATCTCTCTTCTTGAACCATTGTAAAAGTCTATTAAAATGGTCTCCCACAGCCACTCTGGCACCTTTCCAGTCTGATCTCTGCATTGAAGCCAGGGTGATCTTTCTGAAAAATCTGAGTGTGCCAACATTCTTACTCTTAATATCTTCTCACTGTTCTTAGGGTAAAAACAAATATTTTTTTCTCTTGATTAAAGTATTGGAAATTTCAAGCATGTGCAAAATTAGAATGAAATAATCATCCTGTATACATCACCCATTTCCACGATCATCAAGACATGGCCCAGCTCGTTTCCTCAGTAGCCCACTCACCTTTTCCTGTCTCCCTTGGATAATTTTGAAGGAAATCCCAGACATTTTGTCATGTATGTCTAAAAATATTGAACTTTTTCTTTTATCGTAAACACAGTACTATAAAAACTTCTTTAGAAATTTAACAACTCCTGGCCTGGCAGGTGGCTCATACCTGTAATCCTAGCACTTTGGGAAGACAAGGCAGGGGGATCACTTGTAGCCAGGATCAACCTGGGCAATATAGCAAGTCTCCATCTCTACAAAAAAATTTTAAAGATTAGCTAGGCATGGTGGTGCACTCCTGTAGTCCTGGCTACTTGGGAGGCTGAGGTGAGAGGATTGCTTCTGCTCAGGTGTTCGAGGCTACAGCAAACTATGGCCATGCCACTGTACTCCACCCTGGGCAACAGAGTGAACCCAGCTTCCCCCCAAAATAAAAAATTCCTCATGCAAGTATTAGTGTTCAAATGTCCTTGAAATAAGGTAAAATCATTAACTGTGGCTATGGTCTTTCATTTTCTGGCCTTTGCCTACTTCTCTAGCCACTTCTCACAGATACCACTGTTTTCCGTGTTTCCATTGCACTGGCTTTTCAGCTTCTCTTTTAATATCATTGTTTTATTAAAAGTTCCCATAGAATTTCATTCCTTTAGAGCATAAGTTCACAATTAAACTTCATATTTTATTAGACTATAGCAGAAACCATATAGCGCATTGCTTAGAACATAGAGCATAAATATTCTTTAGATGAATGAATAAGTAGATTTATGGAAGGAAAGAAGATGGGTACTTAACGCAGACTTGAAGGTAGAAGCGTTGTCAGTGAAGTCTTGGAGGAGGTAGGACCTCCTCACTCAGGACTTAGTCAAACGAAGTGGAGGCAAGGGCATTCATCTATGAGCAGTGTCAGGAAGGGAAAAAATGGAATCATTTTTAGTCTAAAAGCTCACAGCAGGTAATGGTGGGAAGGTACCAAACCAAGCAACACATAATACATTTTGTTTAGAAGGAAGGACTTAGGAATATGTAGGAGTGTATCATTGTCAAATTTGGACTTTTAAGTAAATCGTTTTGTCCACTTTGTTGAAGATGGAGAGAGAAGAATTTCAGAGAGAGAAGAATAGGAGCAGGAAGATGGAATAGGAAGTTTTTAGAGCAATTGGGCATCAGATAAAGAGGTCCTGAATAGGGCAGTACATAATTGGAATAGAGACGAGGGGATGACATAGATATTTAGGGAGTGTGTCCATTATCCATGTATTGCCTCACAGCTTCAAATACATTCTTTGTCACTGGAGCTGAAGCATGTAGGCATTTTTCCTTTACCAACTGGCACAGTGTTATGCTTTGTCAATAGAGAGCACTGGAGTGACACCACCAGACTGTGGTGGCAGGAAGACACTTCTGGGTTTCAGTTGTCCGTTTTTATTATTCACCACTGAAGCACAGTGACACCTCAGGGATCGACTTCTGTACTTTTCAGGCCATGCTTTCTCAACATCACGACTGCTTCAGGGCAGCTCCGACAAGCCACTTCCACAGCAATGTTAGGTATATATGCATCATATAGAAGAAACAAAAATAGATTTACAGAACAAATTCATCCAAGGAACAAACTTTGTAAGAAATGTGCCAGATTAAGATGAAAACATTAAATGCTTCTGCAGGAAATCAATGTTATCTCAATATCTAAACTAAAAGCTCAATAAAAAACAACTCAAAATGAGCGAAAACTTGCACAGAGACTTGACAAAAGATATGTGGATTATAAATAAGCTTATGAAAATATGTTCAAAATCCTTAATCCTGAGAGAAATGCAAATAAATACTATGAGATACCACTATGCACCTATTTTAGAATGCCTAAAATTTTTAAAAACCGAGTGCTGGCAAGGTTACAGAGCAACTGGAACTCTCATACATTCCTAGTGGGAATACAAAATTGTCCATTCTCTTTGGAAAACAGTTTTGCATTTTCTTAGAAAATTAATCATGCACTTCACCCTAAAAGCAGCAATCTCATGCCTAGGTATTTACTCAGGTGAAATAAAATCTTCGTCCACATGAAAACCTGTATGTGAATGTTTATAGATACATTATTCATAATACCAAACTGGAAACAATTCATAGTTCCTTCAGTTGGTGAATGGATAAATTGGTACATCCAAATAATGGATTATTATCAGTAAAAATCTGATACAACATGGGTGTATTTCAAATGCACTATATTAAAGAATCAAGATTCAGAGACTTCACACTGTATGATTCCATTTGCATGACAATCTAGAATGGGCAAAACTGTAAGGATAGAACACTGATCAGTAGTTACCATGGACTAGGGAGGGGAGAGATTGACTGTAAAGAGGCCCCAAAGAAATTTTGGGGGTGATAAAGAAGTGCTATCTTGATTGTGGTAGTGGTTACACAAGTGTATTCATTTGTCAAAATTCATAGAACTTTGCACTAAAAAGGGTGACATTTACTGTATGTACATTATACCTCAACTTTTTAAAATATTACTGTCAAACACAAATGAAGATTTGAATTAAAAATTATACAATTTTCTTGGCCGGGCATGGTGGTTCACACCTGTAATCCTAGCATTCTGGGAGGCTGAGGTGGGAGGATTGCTTGAGCTCAGGAGTTCGAGATAAGCCTGAGCCATCTCTACTAAAAAAATAGAAATTAGCTGGACAACTAAAACATTATATATATATATATATATATATACATATATATATAATCAAGGCATGGTGGTGCATGCCTGTAGTCCCAGCTACGCAGGAGACTGAGGCAGGAGGGTCACTTGAGCCCAGGAATTTGAGGTTGCTGTGAGCTAGGCTGATGCTACAGTACTCTAGCCCAGGCAACACAATTTTCTTAAATGAGACAAATATGTCATTTCCTAAGTTGATCTTTTAAAAGAATAACTATAAACAGGAATATTCATGAAAATTCTGAAAAGGGGGACTAGTTCTGTTAGATTTTAAAATATAAATTCTCAATAATTTAGAAGTGACTTAATAAATTGTTCACTAGAGCTAAATTTTTTAAAAATCCCAAAATAGACACAAGCACATAAAGGAACAGACTATATATTAAAGGGAGCATCTCAAATAGCTGGGGAAAGATGAAATTTTCAATAAATAGCCGTGAAAAACTGAGTAGACATCCAGAAAGAAAGTTGATTTCATACTTCACACCTCTTATCAGGAAAAAAAATCAAAATAAATAAAGGTAAAAACAAATACTAATAATGTGAAAGTACTAGTGGAAAGCCATGGGAGAATTTTTATATAAATGCAAAGTGAGGAAGATATTTCTGGGTCTAGCTGAAACCTCAGAAGCCATAAACACATTGACGCATTTTACTTACATAAAAAATTAAGATTATCTGCGTAGGGAAACTTTCACAAGCAAAGTGTAAAGAAAACTAACAGAAAAATATTTATCTTCCTGCTAGACAAAGAACTCATTTTTATAACATGAAAAGTTCTTACAAATCAATTTTAAAAGGCTTTACGGATAAAATATATGCACAGACAATTTAAGAAAATATAAATGGCTCTGTTATGGGCTGAATTGTGTTCCCTTAAAATTCATATGTTGAAGTCCTAGCCCCCAATACCTCAGAATGTGACCTTATTGGGAGATAAGGTCTTTAGAGGGGCAATGGAGTTAAAATGAAATCAGTAGGGGAGGCTCCAATCCAATATGATTGATTTCCTTATAAAAAGGGAGAAGCCAAGTGCAATGTACCTATTGTCCCAGCTACTCAGGAGGCTAAGGTGAAAGGATCACTTGAGCCCTGGAGTTTGAGACCAGCCTGGGTGATATAGTGAGACGCCCTCTCACACACACAGGTAGAGTGCCACGTGAAATGGAAGGCAGTACTCAGAGTGATGCTTCCACAAAATAAGGAATGCCAGGGATTGCAGCAACCCATCAGAAGATAGGGCACAGGCATGGAGCATATCCTCCTCACAGCCCTCAGAAGGAATGAACCTGCAGTTATCTTAACCTTAGATTTCCAGCCTCCAGGACTGTGACAATATATTTCTGTTATTTAAGCCAACCAGTTTGTGGCACTTTGATGTAGCAGCCCTAGCAAACTAAAGCAGGCTCTTAAACATATGAAAATAGGTTCAATCATCCCTATAATAACAAATTCAAATTAAAACTGCAAGAAACCATTTTGTTATGTCAAATTGCTAAAGATTAAGAGTCTGGATAACAAAATGTCACTGGTGTGGGAAAACAGTACTCTCATACCTTGCTGTTTGGAGTGCAAATTGGTACAAACTCAGTGGAGGTAAGTTTGATAAAAATCTATGAAAATTATTACTTCCCAAAATGTGTGAAATGGCATACATACAGATTTATTCATTGCAGCATCATTTAGAAAATCAAAAGACTGGAACTAAACATTACTAGGAGGCTGGTTAAATAAATCAATTGACATCAATGAAATAGACAATTTTATACCCATTTAAAAAAAATAAGGAACGCCTGTGTGTTTATAAAGAAAAATCTCCAAACTATTATTAAAAGGCTGAAAAAGCAAAATATATAACTGTATATGATATTTTAACATTTGTATTTAAATATATATACATATTTGCTTGAATATACTTAAAATCTATGGGAAAATTTAAGAAATTATCAATATTGGATTCTCTATAGAGAAGAGCTGAATTCTGAAGGATAGGGTTGGAGGGAGACTTTTATCACATGATGTTGAAGAAAATACTTAACTGAATCTTGAACTCATGAATAATATAAATATATAATTTTTACATAAAGTGGTTTTGCTGCCACAAGGTGGCAGTATTAAAGTCTTTATAAAAGAATGTAGTATTTTGAAATTTGTCACATGACAAATTTTTGTATTTGGCCTATAATTTTCAAGGCTCTAATCAGAGCTTACAAATATGTGAAATGTATTTTCATACAAGATAGTGTATTTGGGGGAGACATGTAAATATTTTTCCTTTATTTCCCTAGTTTTGTAATCATAGTGTGTATTATTTTGATTTTGCTTTAATTAAAGCACTACAGAGGCCGGGCAGGGTGGCTCACGCTTGTAATCCTAGCACTCTGGGAGGCTGAGGAGGGCGAATTGCTCGAGGTCAGGAGTTCAAAACCAGCCTGAGCAAAAACGAGACCCTGTCTCTACTATAAATAGAAAGAAATTAATTGGCCAACTAAGATATATATAGAAATAAAATTAGCCGGGCATGGTGGCACATGCCTATAGTCCCAGCTACTCGGGAGGCTGAGGCAGGAGGATCACTTGAGCCCAGGAGTTTGAGGTTGCTGTGAGCTAGGCTGACGCCACGGCACTCACTCTAGCCTGGGCAACAAAGCGAGACTGTCTCAAAAAAAATTTTTTTTATTAAAAAAAAAAGGCAGTACAGGCCCATGGTAAAAAAAAAAAAATAGTATAAAAGAACTTTTAATGAAACATCAAAGTCTCCCTCTCCATCCCACTTTCATTCCCCAGAGACAACTACCTTTTATAGTTACTTGGGTTATATCCAAAACTGAATAACATGCATATATCTCTAGTGTTTATTTTATCAACTTTAGATAGTGTATACTACCTAGGAAATGAAAAACAAAGATTTAGCTCACTAATATTACCTCCCACTTCCATTCTCCTTCTCTTCCATTTTTTTTCTCTTCTAATTTTTGATAAATTATTCTTTAATTCTTCTGTTGGTTACCCTTATACTTTAAATGATGCATTTAACCCTCCATTTTTTTGTTCTACCAGTTTTCAACATCATCTCTTAACTCCCTTACATGCAAGAAAAGGGTATTGTCACTTCATTTTTTCTCTTCACCTCTCTACCCCTCCTCTACTTCCCAACTTTTGTTAGCTTTACTTTTTTTAACAGCTTTATTGAGATATAATTTACATACCATAAAGTTCACTCATTTAAAATGTACCATTCAATGGCTTTTAGTATATTTATAGCGTTGTGCAACTATCACCATAATTTAATCTTATAACATTTTCATTACCCTCAAAAGAAACCCCACATATATTAGCAGTCACTCCCCATTTCTACACAAATTCCTCAACCTTATACAACCACTAATCTTTCTGTCTTTATAGATTTGCATAATCTGGACTCTTCATATAAATGGAATCATACAGTATGTGGTCTTTTGTGACTAGATTCTTTTACTTAACATATTACTTTTGAGGTCCATGCATGTTATAATGGGTATGAGTACTTCATTTATTTTTATTGCTGAATAATATTCCATTGTATGGATATGTCACCTTTGTTAGACCATTCATCTAAGTTGATAGACATTTTGATTGTTTTTCCTTTTTGCTTTTATGAATAATGCTGCTATAAACTGTTAGCTTTAGTTTCATTCTGTAACCAGAATTGTCTTCTGTGTTCTAACTATAGTTTGATACTGAAAGTTGAAAATAATGAATGGAATCACATTATTATATACGTATTGCTCACTGCAGAGCCAAGAAATGCGCTAGGATTATATTTACCTCTCTACAAAACCAGTATCACAAGACCTGTGATACTTCTACCGTAAGATCAAAGGGTTCATTTTTCTTATACTCCCTCAATTCTTTAAAATCATGCTACACTTTAATTTACTTCATATTTGGGTCATTGTCTTATACAGTCATTTTTTTTTTCAATTAAAAAAAAATATATATATATATATATTTAGAGATGGGGGTCTCACTATATTGCCCAGGCTGACCCCTGGGCTCAAGGGCTCCTCATGCCTCAGTTTCCTGAGTAGCTGGGGCTACAGGCGCATGCAACTGCACCTAGCCAGTAGTGTTTTTTTCCTGAGATTTATAATTTTGCACACAAAAAAGTGTACTCACTTTATCTTCAAATTTATCTAGCCTCTCGATACTGTTTATTGCATACTATCTCCAGTTTTTTCCAAGACATCCCTTCCCGAGCCTTCTAACTTCCATTCCAATGTACTCATTGCACAGCTGTAGTCCTGGGATTAATCAATTCCTTCTTGGGTCCCATGTTTTTTTCTTTCTTGTTTATTTCTTTTGTTTTATAGACATTTATCCCCAAGTGGCTTCCTCAGAAATACTTCATGAAGATAAATTTTTTCAAGTTTTATCTTTATTTTACCTTCACATTAATTTGTTCAGGAATAGAATTCTATATTCAAACCTAGAATTCTCAAAACCTTGAAGAAATTACTATCTTCTGGCACCTAATATTACTGATAATAATTCTTATGCCAATCAGTCTCTCATTCCCTCACTAGTGGTCTGTTTATCTCCCTTTCCCCTCTGAATCTTTTTATGATTTCTTTATATTTGGTCTTCTGAAACTTCAGGATGATATATCTACTGTGGATTTTGTTTCATTTATCATGTTTGGCAGACTCGTCTTTCTTCAGATCTTTTTTTTTTTAATTTCGGCATATTATGGGGGTACAGATTATAAGGTTTCAATAAATGCCCATTTCCCCCATTTCTTCAGATCTTTGAAGTGTTTTGTGCTTTCTTTGATAATTTCTTCTCCATTTCCTCTCTTCTCTCTTTTTGAAACATAAATGCTGAATCTCAGATGCAACTTTTCACCCCTTTGGCTTTTTTTTTTTTGCTCAACTTTCAGAGAGTTCTTTTCTTTCTTTCTTTCTTTCTTTTTTTTTTTTTTTTTTTTTTAGCTATCTACCAGCCTTTCTCTTGTTTTTACTTCAGCAATCATATATTTTTTTAATTTTTAGGAGCTTCATTTATATTTATGAACGTTCCTTTTTCATTGCATTCTATTCTTCCTTTATGGATTAGTAACTTCCTAAATCTCTTTAAAATATTAATTAGAAGCATATTTGTCCCTTTACTCCTTGCTCCTTGCCTTTCTTGTTTGTGATCAGGTGTTTTCTCATCTTGATCCTTTATCTTGCCACTGGTTTTCTTCATATATCCAGTGATCATTGGTTTTCTGTTCATCTTTAAGAATGAAGGACCAGTTTGATTATTTTACTTAGCTAATGTGAGTTTTCTCTGCTGTTGGATTGTTGGTTTATTTCCCCAAGGGACCTCCACCTAGACTGAGAAGACCTAGAATTATGTACCCTTTGGGCAGTGCTTGTTGACTGCAGACTTTGCTTTAAAGTGTGTGGACGGGGCCGGGCGCTGTGGCTCACGCCTGTAATCCTAGCTCTTGGGAGGCCGAGGCGGGCGGATTGCTCAAGGTCAGGAGTTCAAAACCAGCCTGAGCAAGAGCGAGACCCCGTCTCTACTATAAATAGAAAGAAATTAATTGGCCAACTGATATATATATAAAAAATTAGCCGGGCATGGTGGCGCATGCCTGTAGTCCCAGCTACTCGGGAGCCTGAGGCAGGAGGATTGCTCGAGCCCAGGAGTTTGAGGTTGCTGTGAGCTAGGCTGACGCCACGGCACTCACTCTAGCCTGGACAACAAAGCGAGACTCTGTCTCAAAAAAAAAATAAAAATAAAAATAAAGTGTGTGGACGGGATGCTGATCACCAGACTGGGAGCCTTAAAATGTCAGAATAAGGAGGGAGGAACCCTTAGTTCTCCCTGAGCAGGTCATTTTCTTTGGTAAGAGTCTACTTGCCTATTTGTTTCTTTTTCCTTTCACTTTTTTGCCCTCAAGATAAATGTCAATTGTTTTACATGCAGATATTTGTAGAGAGGGGAGTTCAAGGAGCCAAATGTTAACCTTCAGTATATTCTTATGCCCAGACCCCTTTCTCGTCTCTACCAGCCCTCTCTTGGCCTAGCGCCTCTTCAGCGTTCCACCACTAAGATAAGCTTTCTCCTCCGCTCAGTCTCTTCAGACTTGAGTTACGGGCTTCCCGCTTGCTGATCAACCTATCAACATGCTCCTATCTGCATCTCATCTTCCTGAAATCATTTGATACTTCTTGTCCAATGATTCTCCTCTTCACCTGTTCTCTTTACTGGTAAGTAAGGGTTTATTCCTTTTTGCTCTTCTGTATGGTCATTTTTATTTCAACATTTCAACAGGTTCTCCTAAGGGAATAGAGAAGACACACACGTTCCATCACCATATGGAACTGGAATCCTCTGGAGATGACTCTTATTTCTGCTTTTTTATTCCTTTTCCTCAGATCTTGTGGGTGTGTGTTTATAACAGTTTTTGATTTTCTGATTACATAAGGAATGCATTTTCATTGTATAAAATATGGAAATATGAAGAAATTAAAGATGTCTATAATCTGCCAAACAAATAATTACTGCTACTATTATGGTATATTTATTTTCAGTCTTTTCAATATGCCTATAGTGTATTTTTAAAAATGAATTTGATATTGTACCATATACAATTTTATATACTGCTCTTTTTTCACTTACATCATGAACAATTTTCCAAGGCAGAAAGTGGCCTTCTACAACATGATATTTAATAGCTACAAGTATTTCATTATATGAATAGACCACAATTTACTTACTAATTCTCCTGTTGGATATTTTGCTTGGTCCCAGTTTTGTTTGTTTGTTTCTTAGTTTGTTATTATAGATCACATCTAGCATCCCTGGCCTTTCTTGTGTGCTTATGATACCAGTCTTAATTGCAACTCAGAAATGTACTCTGTTTCATTTAAGCTGCAAAGGAATTTATTGAAAGGAAAGCAGGCAGCCCATAAAATCACCACAAAATTATACACACACAAGTTCAGGTAAGCGTTTTTCTTTTCTTATTCATTGAAAAGATTCCATCTTCCCAAGTGTGAAAGATCCACTTTTACCTTTGCATAGAGCTCACTTCATAGCATTTCTCCTAGCTGTTCTGTTCTGACCCCATACCAGTCCTTCTTCCCCTTCCCCATTTTTTCTGGTCAGGCCTGCACTTGTTGGGCATGGGGCAAAAGTACAAATTTGGGTCAATGTTGGTTATATCTAAATATTTTAGTGCTACAACTTAATCTAATAATTTTTAAAAGAAGATGTGCTGTATCTTCCTGTGTTGACCAGTATACCTTCATAACAGCCTGGAAGGCTGAGCTCTAATTTAGAATTCTTGTTCTGTGCCTGAATGTAGTAGTTCAGGAAAAGTCAGCCCCTGGCCTTCAGCCTCAGGCCCTCAGTCCACTCTGCTTCCTTTGTACCTTCTACTTAGTCCTCCCCCTGGCCATGGATGCCAGCAGAAGCTGCTTTGTACAGGCCCTTTGCCCAGAATTCTGGGGTCTCAGTACACAGAGTGTGGTCCAGAGGAGGACAGATCCAAGCTCTGGTGGGCATGTCTAAACAGACTCTTCACTTTTGTGCTAACCAGAAAAGGACCAGAGTGGGGCCCTCTAAGCAGGGGTTCAAGGTAGAGCTCTTTCTGGTCTGGCTCAGACTCCACTTCTTCTTGACACCTCTTTTGTCTCTTACAGTTTACAGTGACATCACCTTTGCCTTTCGTGTTCCCAGAGCATTCACCATTGATGTCACTCATTTGAACATCTTAATTATATATTCACTCTATTGTTACTAAGCTGTTTCCTAAAGGTATAGGCTTCCTGGCTTCTCAGGAAGGGACAGACTTATGTGTCAAATATTTCAGTTATCACAATTGATACTTCATGAATACTTGATAAATTGAATGGCATCAAAATAATATAGTAGACTAAACTGAACTGATAACTCTGTTCTCAAATTAATGCCTTATTTAATACTTGCTATGTGTTTTTGCCATAATTGTGGGATTACATCTTTTGATTATGCAAAAAAACACCCTATAAAAGCACCTTTTAATGAGTGGAACTAGCATTGTGATAAAAAATTGTTATATATCTAAAGTATAGCTCCAAAATTTAACTACTATATGGAAAAATTTAAGTAAACCAATTCACTATAGCATTATTATCTTCAACACAGGATATGCTGATAAAAAAGTTTCAACATAGTGCGCCATTTATAAAATAATCAGTTAATCAGGCCACAGGCATTTCTTGAGCACCTTCTATTTACTGAATACTGTGTTAGGCCCTAGATCCTAGGAATATTCAGCAGTAAATAAAATAAGAAAAAGTTCTTCCTCTCATGGAACTTACATTCAAGCTGATTATAACAGAGATCTACAGATACATTTACCATTAGGCATTTCAGTTGCAATGCTAAGTCTAGGCCAATGACTGTGCAAGGGCCGGAGGAAGAACTTGACATGGTCAGCATATCCTCATTGTTTCCACTGGCAGCTGCAGTCCTTCCTGATGTTCTGAATTTGCCATAAATATCAAGAGGATAACGTGAAGAGTAGCACCATTTCAAGGATCACCTGCTGGCCTCTCTTCACATCCCATCTTCTTATTCCTGTAGACATTTTATTGCAACTGCAGTTCTGTTTTGTTTTTTTTTTCTCCAATTACTATTAGGATTTCTCCATCAAGTCCTGTGGTGTCTTGGACTTGATCTTGAAGGCACTAATTAAGGCTCCTTAACATTCCTCCCTAGCAATTTGCCTAAAGGCTGTTTAGGGACAACAGCCTTGGTGGAGAACATAGATAGTCTACTGGCTGCTCTAAATGGTCTTTATTATTCCTGATTTTTCCTAAATCCTTCAAGTGAAAACAGAAAGGAACTAGAAAGGGAGAAGAGGATGGACACGAAACTTTGTTCAGGCTCTTAGAGAGCACCTCCCCTCTCAGGCTCCCACCAACGTGGGAGCTGAGCTGCCATGCCAGTTGAGTGATGTAACGTGGCTTGACAGAAGAAGGCCTTCATGTTTAGCTTTCCTGATCCACCCACAGCTCCCAAGCTTTGCAATATTGGATTAGTAGCAGCATGTCTGCCCTGAGGCCCAGTGAGGCAGAGCAAGGCAACTTACATTTAGTCAAGGAGGAGAGACTGGAGAGAGAATGTGGCAGAAACTCAGGGGCCTGCAAGCAGCAGGAGTAAGAGGAAAGCCAGGAGAGCATTGCCCAAGGTGAGGGATCCAGGTCTCCACTCACACCAGCCTCAGACTTCAGCCTCGAATACCAGCAGCACAGGGAGGAACTAAGTGGACAGTGGATTTTGTGCAGCCTCTAGGTATAAAACAAAAACAAAAACTCAACGTTTTTCCAAGGACTTTGCCTTTCCCCCAGCAAGTTACAGAAAGTCACAGAAGACCATCTCTCTCCCTATCATCCAAACTCATTTTAGGGAGAGAATGAGCCTCTGCAATTGTTTCCACAAGAGACTGATCACTACCTAAAGAGACTACGTAGGCCCGGCGTGGTGACTCATGCCTGTAATCCTAGCATTCTGGGAGGCCAAGGCGAAAGGATCGCTCAAAGTCAGGAGTTCAAAACCACCCAGAGCAAGAGCAAGACCCTGTCTGTACTAAAAATAGAAAGAAATCAATCAGCCAACTAAATATATATAGAAAAAATTAGCCAGGCATGGTGGCGCATGCCTGTAGTCCCAGCTACTTGGGAGGCTGAGGCAGCAGGATCGTCTGAGCCCAGGAGTTTGAGGTTGCTGTGAACTGGGCTGATGCCACGGCACTCTAGCCCAGGCAACTGAGTGAGACTCTGTCTCAAAAAAAAAAAAAAAAAAGACTATGTAAATTGCGAGATTGAGCTAAGCTTTAAATTGGAGTGACATTTAGTTTTAAAAATTGTTTTTGTATGAACTAGTGAGTAGAAACTCATTGGGAAGATCACCAGATTTACTAGCTCAGCTAGAAATTAAAGTAAAGAAAGTATATTTTCTCTGCACATCTAAGTTGTAGGATGCATTAATGTTTTTTAACCCTGTGACAGGGAAGCATCCACTTTGTGGTCCTTCCCCTGCCTCTCTCGCCCTCCCAATCACAAAGCTGGCCAAGCCTCAATGTTGACATACTAATGAGAGAGATGAAAGATTTTTAGATGCTTTTTTCCTCAATGCAGTGGCATAGCATGTCTTACAAGTCTATTATCTTGTTTCAGAATTTAATTTTGAATATCAGAGGCTGATATTACTAGTAATGTTCCTAATTTTCCTTCCAGGCAGATGGATGCCCAGGGCCAACTATAATGGTCATGTATTTATAAAGGCAAGGTATAATGCACATTAGTAATTTTAAAAATATATTTCAAGTGAAAATGTATGTTCTTACTTATACAGACTTCTTTTGCAGCAATTTTTGCCTTCAACAATCCTTACTCATAAACAATATTACAATGCACTCTTGAGCTGAAGGCAGAATTCTTACAAAGTATTATAGGTTGTGGAAAGAAAAGAGAGAGCATCTAAAAAAGTAGGGATTGTCCACCAAACCCCATGTACTTGCAGTCACTCAGACTCTTTGATTGCCTCCGTAGGCCTTAGTGTGGTGGAAAGAACATGGGCTTCTGTCTCCAGTAGGCCTGAGCTTTAATATCACCTATATTGTATTTATTAGATGAGAACAAATCAAAGCCTCAGTTTCCCCACCTGAGAAAAATGCATATGTTCTGTGTCCTGGGAGGATTAAATTAGGTGATAAATATCTAGAAAGTGCCAAGCACACATATTCTGGAACATAAAAGAGGCAAAAGACAAAGAGGAGAAGGAGGAGAGAAAAAAAGAAAAGATAAAAAAAAACATGAGGTGGTTACCAATAATGACCATGGTTATTCATCTCACAAAATCCTTCTGAGCAAATTATGTCTCCTTTATGTATCAAATATTATTGCTGAACTTATCTCTATATTTGCCATTTGACTTTTCTTCTTAAAACCTTCTACCCCTTTTCAATAGCATGGACCTTATGGTTTTTGGGAAATTGGATTGGGGAAGAATTATTTGGCTTAAAAATCTTCTGCCTATACAGTTGCTGAAAAATAAAATACTCCTACATAGTTCAATTAATTTTTAATTTTTTTACCAGCTTAAAGCAACATATATTTATCTCACAGTTTCTGTGGGTGAGGAGTCCGGGCATGGTTTAGTGAGTTCTCTGCTTCAGGCTGCCACAGTGTTGCTGGGCTGCAGTCTCATCCCAAAGTTGGACGGGGCAACGGTCCACTTCAAGGTCCACTCAGACTGTTGGCAGACTTCAGCCCGTTGGGCTCTAGGCCCTCAGTCCCTGCTGGCTCTCTGCAGCATCTTGACTCTTAGGTCCCTCCACAGGCAGTTCTTCAAAGCCAGCAGGAGAGCGAGAGCAAGACTGCTGGCGAGCCAGAGTCCTATAAACATCATGCAGTCACGAGAGCGACATCCCATCACCTTTACCATAACGTATTGCATGGAAGCAAGTCACAGGTCCCGCCCACACTCGGGAGGCGACGACACATGGGGGTGAACACCAGAGGCAGGGAAGAGAGGGGTTACTAAACAGTTCAACTTTTTAAATTGTTTTCACAGATAATTTCCTTCATCACTTATGGATTTTTCAAGAATCAGTTTTTAAATCATGAGTTAAGAATGGTGGTTTGCCTTAAATCCTCTGTGAAATAAGACAGGATGTCAATATAAATGAAAAGAAACAAAATAATTTGTTCTTCATATACTGAGGCACCTGAGACCATTTCCTCAAGAGGATGTGTACTTGGAGTTATTTCTCAGTCACTTTCATGCTTTTTACCACTGGCTTCCCTTGATCACAGGCACATATTTCTACAGCAACGATTTGACAGTGCTATGGCTATAAAAACAAACAAAAATGTTTCTGTGTAATAAGCATCAAGTAGATATCAAACCCCTGGCCTTGGTCTTTTAGCACCAGCTAATATTGGGCTGGTTTATCCAAAATTAAGCTGGCCACTATTCATTAGGAAAATTAAAATCCATTTGTAAAAATTTATCTAACTTATACCTTCTTCAATATTCTCAAATAGTATACAGACAGGAATATTAGAATTATTCATTTAATTATTTCCTTCAAATAAAACTACATATAATGACTCCCAAATCAACCTTGGATTCAATTTCATGAGGAATCTAATCACTGCTTATACTTAAAATATACTTTTGTATGATAGAATATGAAGAATAAACCTTTACCTGGTAAGCCCATGTGCAGGCATTAAATAACTACAATGATAAACACCATACTGGTTTAATTTTTCTAAATGTTATTATTTGTAATAACTCTTATCCATTCATAGCAGGCCTGTAATAAAAACTGCAAATTGAGTCACATAAGGTAGATGAGTGTGTCTATTCCTACTACTATATATTTGGCCTAAAAGCTTAGGTTTTAATTATAAATAATGCATGATCATTTACGAGACATGGAACAACTTTGAATACTTGCCTTTGAAATAAAGTTAATTTTAGAAAAAAATTTTAAATAAAAGTGATTTCATTAAAAAAGCTTCCTCTGTTCATTGAAAACCCAGCTCATTTTAAATGGATCTAGGGTGCAAAAAGCTTTCCCAAGGGCACTATGTGGCCACATAGATTAGAAGAAGCTCAAGGAATGCCCAAGTTCTATGTACAAAAATAGAGGTTACCTCCCTCTAGAGAGAGTTAAAATGTGGTGATAGAGATATTTTTGTAGCCTGAATTGGAAAGTTTCTTTCTAAAAAAGTGAGACTTCTATTGCACCCTGAAGAAGATGGGTAAATTAGGGAGGCTGTTCATATATAAAGAAGATTCTGGGCAATGTGTGGGTCTAGGGAAGGGATTCTGTATCCAGTTTTACCACACTGGAAATTAGAGTGGTGACTGTGGATTGCACATGCAGTGGTGACGAAGGGACACAAACCTGAGCTGTGAAAGGCTTTTGTATGAAACCAGATGGTCACACACTGTCTCAAGGTGGAGCTGGCTATGGGGCCTCCATGCAGGGTCATTAGTCAGGAAAGTAATTAAGTTGTTCTGTGCTTGGTGACCTGCTCTGAGAACTGCTTATCTCTCACCCTTCTATTATTTCTTTTCCTCAAATTGTGTAGCAGGAAATTGTTAATCCTAATTTGTTCTTATACCTAGAAACCCACTTTTTTTAAATGAGATTTTTCTTCCTCATTTCTCTATTTCTTGCTACATCCGTGGTAAAATATATTTTGATTTCCAAATAATTTAAAAGCAAACATCTGAAATATAACCAATTTAAAACATGATAATTTTCTCCTTAGGCTCAAGGAATTCATATTCTTATTTATCTTAATATATCTTTAGTCATCTTTTTATACCTATACTTAGTAGGTGTTCAGTACATGAAATAATAAAAAGAAGTAATCTGTTTCCTAGGAAATACACATGTATTATACTTTTTTTCTTTTTTTTTTTTTTGAGACAGAGTCTTAGCTCTGTTGCCCAGGCTAGAGTGAGTGCTGTGGCATCATCCTAGCTCACAGCAACCTCAAACTCCTGGGCTTAAGTGATCCTCCTGCCTCAGCCTCCCGAGTAGCTGGGACTACAGGCATGCGCCACCATGCCCAGCTAATTTTTTCTATATATATTTTTTTAGTTGGCCAATTAATTTCTTTCTATTTTTAGTAGAGACGGGGTCTCGCTCTTGCTCAGGCTGGTCTCGAACTCCTGAGCTCAAATGATCCTCCCACCCCAGCCTCCCAGAGTGCTAGGATTATAGATGTAGCCACGACGCCCAGCCACATGAATTATTCTTATTTTGCCATGGGGTTATACACTCCATGAGGGCAATCACCTCACAGCTATAATATCAAGTACCCAGTTGAAATTTTTAAAGAATTATGTTAATTGAAGTAGCACTCTAATATTACTATTACAATTACTTGCTCTTACTATAATAATTAAACATACCCCGCTCTAAAAAGGGGAGGGCATGGAAACAAGTAGAAATTCAGGGTAATGTTTTATTGGCTGCAATGTTTATGTCTTTGTTATAGTGAGTTGTTTCATTGGGACTTAATCACAGGCTTTAGGGAGGAGATTTCACCAGAGGGAGAGAAGGTGAAGGAGAGACAACCCCCGCTAGCCAACACAAGGCTCATGTGGCTCCAGGATTCTCTTCAGAGTTCTTATCCTTTTTTTCTTTTTCTTTTTAAAAAACAGAGAATGGTATTTATCTATGATAAAATGCAAAAAGTAACACCAGACTGCTTCATCTCCAAAGTCACCTTCGCCATCAACCCTACACCAAGATTTGCCACAGACTTTTGACATTTCAAATAAGTTGTTTGCTGTGTGACAGCAAGAAGTATCTGAGATCTTTAAAAACAAAACTCTCTAAATGCCTGAAGATGGGCTTGCCCATAAACCAAAGGATTTTAAAGTGCATAATTTCCCCAAAACCTCAGGGCCTACCCTGTTTAAAAGGATGCGGTCAGCCGACTGCCACCTCAAGCCAGAAAAACAATCATGTCCAATCAGTCCAATGCTGGCAATGCTGCCTTTGTGTCCCTGTGGCGTTCAGTGTCATTTTCAAGGCTGGTCCTCCATTGCCATCAACAGTTGCTGTAGCCCCCTGAGAGATGATGCCCCACAGACCCAGGTGGGGCACCAGAGTGGTGCTTTGAGGCAGGACACTTCCTCCCTCAATGCTGGGCTTAGCCTAGGAAGGCCTCGCTGGGGGTGAGCGCCCAGGGTGCCAGCCCAGGGGCCTCATCTCTGCCGATGCCTGCCAGGTCACTCCCCACCTTGGGAGCTCTGCATCATGGCCGGTTCTGGCATTCACTCCTGGAGGACCAAAACTACTGTCCTGCTCTCTTGAGTTTCTCAGCTTTTCCTTTTCAACTCTTGAAAACCAGAGGACTGATGACCCCACTTCCCAGCAAATAGAGTTGCGGGCCCAGCCTCCTGCAGGCAGCCACCCTCAGGAGGCCATGCCTGCAGCGATTCACCCACCCAGATAACTGTTGCTCTAAAGCCAGAAGATAAGTCATTCTCTTTAAGGAGCACACATGGCAAAATGATCAGCTCCTGAGGCAGGAACTCATTTTACCTTTCACTCCTCTGTCATCTGTGCTTCTCCCTCTCTCCCCTCACACTCACCTCCCACCCACGGTAATTGACATATTTCTAAAGTTTCTCCGGCCATTAACTCTGGATACCATCTGCTACTCTACCAGCTGTATTAGAAAAAAACAAATGTGAGTGAAGGTGAAATATGACAATAAGAAATAATACCTACAAAAGTAAAAGAACCATAGAAATACAAAACATTGGTCTATAGATTTAGCCTCTATACAAGCGGGGCTAGTTATGTGTATATTAATATATGTGTGTGTGTATATGTATATATGGTTACTATAGTGATAGTTTCCCTCAAACTACAGAACAAATATATAGATGAAAAAGAATACTATGCATAGGCTTCAGTTTGCCCACAATGGATACAATAACTCGATGGTTCAGCATTTGATGTCTAACATTATTAACATTATTAATATCAGCTATTAGTGAGGCCTTTGAATAGTAAATTGTCTACCTGCAGAAACCCTAATAGGAGCAATCACTTTGGTTTGAGGCTTTGTTTCAATCCTAAACACACCAGCAGAATTTCAGGATGAAAGGTCCTTGACAATGACTGAGTTTCTTATGTTCTTTTCCATGGAAAGGTTGATGTTTCTCTTTCTTCTTGAATTGGTTCATTTATTAGCATCATTTTAGAGTCACCACCCAATATAAAATGTAGCATCAATGTAACTCATTTTCCTCGTGATGACTAAAGCTTTTTGTCTGGTGACTATGGCTTGGGAAGATCAGTACAATCTTGAAAAGACTTACTGAAGAGCCTGCCTCAGACTTTGTGTTACCTCTCCACCTCCTTCACTTGGACACTGTTTCATAGGCAGCCTTGAAGCAAACAGTGTGTCTGTTCTTTCTTGGAATCAAATGACTAGGGCAGAGGAGGGAGGAGAGGGAAGAAAGGCAGGAACAGGGAATGCACAGGAACTCCGAACCCTCCCTCCTCTGCAGTCACGCGCCTTACCCCCTTATGCCAAGCGCTGGGAGAGGGATAATTCAAGATTTGCTGTCTTCTGCAAAGTAATATTTAAAATATGCTCTTTACAATTGGTTACTTCCCTATTTCTGCTGATGCAGAAATTTGTAGCAATTGTTAGAAAGGTAAACATTCACTCATTTCCAAAAGTGAAGAATTGTATAACTGCAGAGCTTCTGTGATACCAGAGCCTGGGGAGTACAGGCCTTTGGTGCTGGGAGGGATTTCAGAGGTGAGCCTCTCATTTGATGGGTAAGGAGACTGTGGCCCAGACAGAGGTGTCCAGAGTGTGTTAGCCAGTTATTGGCCAAGCAAGGATCCAAGTTTCTCCTCCCTGATGTAGTGCTCAGTCACAAAAGCTCATGTATTCATTCATTCACTCACTCTTCAAAAAATGTCTGGATTCCCATTATGCACCAGGCATGGTTCTGGGCACAGGCCCTGCCTTGAGTGAATGTATGTGTTATGCAGGGGCGAGTGCAGCCTCGGGGTGGGAAAGGGTGCTGCAGGAGGTGTAGTCCAGAGGCGAGAGCTGACAGGCCTGGGTGGGTAACAATGGCAAGTCATTCAGGTGTGACTGGAACATGGGGAAGGTGGTGCAAGGAGAAGGCAGGAGGGAGTGAGGAGGCTGGACCGGGAGGCGAGTCAGATCTTGAGGAGGTACCCAAGCTGGTGGGGAGCCACAGAAGGATTCTTACAGTGACCTGGTAAGGTCTGCACTCCAGAAAGATCGCTCTGGCTGCAGAGTGGTGAAGAAATGAGAGCAGAGTTTGCCAGTGTGGCTTTGAGCCAAGACAATGAACCCCTTAGCCTCTGGGGCAGTAGGCAGAACCAGGGTACTTCCCCCAGGAGCCTCAAGTGGTTATCCCAGTGTGCTCTACCAAAGCTGTGTGTGCTCTCGTGAGAAACAGTTGAGAAGTCACCGTCTTGGCAGCAAATAGAACTCTACGAGGGGAGACCAGTTTGATAGGAGATCCAAGTGGAAGCCACAATGACCTGAGCCAAGAGATCAGGACCTGATTCTGCACTTTGTAATTTGCTGGTTGTAGGTAGTGAAGGGGAAGTAGAGGTGAGAGCCCTAGTCTTAGACAATAGATGGGTGGTGGTGGCCATTCACTGAGATGGGGGACATAGGTGAAAATGTAATTTGTGGGAAAAGACCATGAGTTAAGATATGCTAATGATAAGGTACCTGGAGGACATCCGAGAACATTCTCTGTCCAGTGAGCAGGGGAATATGTGGCTCTGGCATGGAGAAAGAGGTCTGGGTAACAGCTATGGCTCTGGGAATGCTCAGCATTTCTAGTGACTGAAGTTACAAGGTCAGTGAGTAAGCCTGGCCAAGAGAAACGTGTGTAGTGAAAGGAAAATGGGGCTCAAGAGAGGAACATAAACATGTAGGTTTGGGCACAGAAAAAGAGCTCCAAAGAAGATGTGGCCAGAGAGGAAGGAGAAAGTTCAAAGGAGGTGGTGTCCTGAAAGCCAAAAATGAGAGCCTTTCTGAAAAAGAGAAGTGGCTAAAACCTTTCTAGAAGACAGAGGTGGTTAAGGGTGTAAAATGCTGTAGAGTGGCTGGGTGCAGTGCCTCATGCCTGTAATCCTAGCACCCTGGGAGGCCAATGCAGGAGAATAGTTGAGGTCAGGAGTTCAAGACCAGCCTAAGCAAGAGTAAGACCCCATCTCTACAAAAAATTAGCTGGGCGAGGTGGTGTACACCTGTAGTCCCAGCTGCTCAGGAGGCTGAGGCAGGAGGATCACGTGTGCCCAGGAGTTTGAGGTTACAGTGAGCTATGATGATGCCACTGCACTCTAGCCTGGGTGACTGAGACCCTGTCTCAAAAAAAAAAGAGGCCTGTTGGGTGGGACTGTAAATAACCCCAATCCTTGGCATCCATATGTATTCTTAATGTGCATGGATGGTGTTAACTGGTTTTTTTTGGCTTAAAAAGGAAAAAAATGTTTTTGCCTGGGTGTGTGGAAGAGAGAGATAGATGAAGGGATGGAGACCCCAGAAGGTTTAGGTAGAAGCTGTAAGGACTGGGTGCTGAGGGACCTTGTGAAACTTTGGAGTCTAAGGGATACAGGGCTGGAGAGAGGAGGCTCGCCTTTCTGCAATACCCAGGGCCACTGTCTGGCTAGCACAGGGGACAGCTGGGGCAGAGCCAAGACTAGCTTTTAGTGCTTGCAGAGGAATGAGCTCTGTCTAGGATCTTGGAAAAAAGAGCAAGAGTACATGTGAGTTATCGTCTGGGGCCACAAAACTTTGGAGGCGGAGAGTTTGCTTGTGTTGGGAACAAAGGACAAGTACAAATGTGGTCCCATGTGTGTCCACAGCTGGTGAGACTGGGTTATTCAGGTATCTGGGTGTAGGAGAAAGAGCAGCATTCTTGGAGAGAGCTGCGGGAGACATGGTTCCTCAGGGCATAGCCTGCATTCTGGATTTAGACGGAACTTGTAGTGAAAAGATGAAGTACATGGAGGAGTTTGTTTTCCCAGAAATAAAAGCTCCAAAGGCCATAGTTGAAAAGCAAGTTAGGAGGGAGTGGAATGGTAGAAGACTAGGTCAGGCAAAGAAAGATATAAGGGGTTGAAAGTGCATAGGAGGAAAGGTGACCAGAGATGGCAGTGACCAAAGATAATCAGGACTTCAGGGGTGGAAGAGAAGATAGGTTGTGAGGTGGGAGTGGGAAGGCACATTCAGATCTCCTAAAAAATCAGCTGTGCTTCCAAGAGGGCCTCAACCCACAGAAGTCCCAGGCCTCTTTCCATTCTTGGGAAAGAGCAGCAATCCTTGGGGAGGGTGTATGCCTTACTTCCGGGCAGAATTTATTCATGGCCTGGTCTGTGAGCTTCCAGGCAGGGTGGGAGCTGGGGTTGGGGTTGCTGCCATGCTGTTTCCTTTCCAGCATCCTGTCTGCTCCTCTGAGATAACTCAAAACCTTTAAGTTAATATCTGTTGGTGTAGGGGGAGTGCTTTTAACTTGTTCTACCTTTCAGCCTCTCATCTTGATGTTTGGTGTTCACCAGTTAATTCTATGAACACCTTCTCCTCACCTGCTGGTGCACGTGTGGGCCTATGTCCTATGGCAAATCCCTGCCTCTCAGACACCCGGAGGCTAGGCCCACCAGCTTACCCCAGAGTGGCTTGGCCACCCGGAGGATCAGGTTGTGGTCAAGAGGAGGGTCAGGTCTTGGCTCCCCCTCGGTGTTCAGTACCAAAGAAGGGAAGGTGTCTGAGCAGAGAGAAAGAGCAAGAGGAGCAAGAAGCAAATGTATTACAGTGGAGCGTTACAGCTCTTTTAGAATTTGTCTAGCAAGTTTTCTGATTTTTACTGAGGAAACCTCCCCATGGGGAAAATTGTATTAAATATTATAGTGGATTTGGAATATAGTGAGCTAGGGACATATATATTCTCTCAGGAGCTAGTGCAGAGATCCCTCTTTGTAGAAAGGGTGTGTCTCTGTTTGTAAAATTACTTCGAAGGCAAACATGGGGAAGAGTTTAAGCCCCGGGTGTGAGTGCAGAAGCTCTTAAACTTCACCATCAGACCCCTGGAGGACTTGTAAACACAGATTGACAGCCCAGCCCCTGAGTTTCTGATTCAGTAGACCTGGGGTAGGCCTGCCAGTGCGTTTAACATACTCCTGGGTGGTGCTGACACTGCAGGTGCAGAGACTACATGTTGAGGACTTCTGGCTTCCAAGAAAGAAGGCACTACCTGAATACCTGAGGGGAAGAATGTGGAGTTGGATGAAGGGGATCCAGAAGGGAAGGAGAAAAGGGGAGGCAATGCAGCCGGTGGCACGCGGGCTACCATGTGAGGCAATCCTCCCAACTTCGGTAAAGACTTCAAATGTAACATGCTTGAGGAAAAGAGATTTCTTGTGGAAACTGGAAATGGGGTTGAGCTCTGCATTCTGGGATGACAAGAGAGTAAAATAGAGACATCACCCATGAGGCCAAGAGGACTTGAAACTAAACCCATGGAAGTTTTCAGAAATCTTAAGGGAGCACTTGAAAATTTCCCCAGGTGGTACAAATTGAGGGGGATGGTAAAGAAGAATCAAGGGACAGGGGTGGCTCTGTGTACCTCTTCACTGCATATTATCTAGGAAGACATATTTGCCGGGGAGACAGAAAGATTCTGGGAGAAGAAAACATTATATATTATATATTCTGAGGAAGATGTTAAAAAGCCAAATGTTCAAAATCCATAAGATGTTAGCAATACACAGAAAAACTGGGGAAGATAGAAGGTCGTCCACTTATGAACAGGAAAGAATTCAAATGGCTTTTAGTAAGTCCATGTATTGATTAAGTCCAAGGTGACCAGACTATGCAAGGATCCACTAACTTCATCTGTTGGCAACTGGGAGAGACAATTTTTACTGTGGTGTAACTTTCCCCCGTATTTGTGAAAGTTCATAAGTAGAGGCAATTTCTCTACACACCACACTGTGAACAGTGGTTACTTCTAAAAGGTAGGATTATTACATTTTCCACTTCTTTTCTGAAGTGACAGTATCCTTTAAACAGAAAGTTTCATTCCTTTTGTAATTGGAAAATATTTTTAGAAAGCAGATTTTATTTCATACTTTACTTTTCAACTGTTTCATGAACCTAGAGGTTTTTTTATCACTTGTAAAGGGAAAAAGGATAAAACAGCTTTAGTATAAAGATAAAACAAAAATAAAAATTAACTTTACTGTGTTAATACTCCATTAGATAGAGATGATCACCATGTGTGTATTTGAAGTTGGACTGAACCAACCTGTCTTGCAATGAGTCTATTTTAACAAGCTTCCAACAGAAGCTTGTGATGAATGTGGCTGTGTGGGTTTATAGACTGCTCTTCCTGGTGGTGGTTTCACTCCACAGCCACATATGAACTTCAGCCCATCGGAACACAGGGCAGGACTGGCTGCTAACAAAGAACATGGTGCTTAAGGGAACTTGAAAACTATTTATATAGTTCTATCTAACTTCAGGCAGTTTGCATACACAAATCCAGTTCAAACAGGAATTAATGCTGAATTTGCTCTTTGTATTTCTAACACCTTTAAATCCAAGTTCTCAAAGTTGTCTTCTCAGTAATAAAATTGGTTTCATTACTTTGTTTCTTTATCAGAAGTCCAGGTAAAGTCTCATTCATAGAGTAAATAGCCCTCTTTCAAGAATCACTGTTATTTCCATTACATTGTAAGGTGTATTTTACATATATGAATTTTTAAAAATATCTTTGGCAGGGTTATCAGGACCCATCTCAGTCCTCTTGACCCCATTCTGGCTAAGAAGACATGCATAAAAGAGTGCTGAGGAGTTTCTGGAAACGCTTTTCTTTCCTGATAAAAGGGACATCCACAGCTGGTGCTGTCCCTTCTTCCCTTTTTCCTTTTCTAAACAGTAGGCTGGCCAAGCGAGGTGGCTCCTGCCTGTAATCCTAGCACTCTGGGAGGCTGAGGCGGGTGGATTGCTCAAGGTCAGGAGTTCGAGACCAGCCTGAGCAAGAGCGAAACCCCTATCTCTACTATAAATAGGAAGAAATTAATTGGCCAACTAAAATATATATATATATATATATATATATATATATATATATATATATATATATATATAAAATTAGCCAGGCATGATGGCACATGCCTGTAGTCCCAGCTACTCGGGAGGCTGAGGCAGGAGGATAACTTGAGCCCAGGAGTTTGAGGTTACTGTGAGCTAAGCTGATGCCATGGCACTCTAGCCCAGGAAACAGAAGTGAGGCTCTGTCTCAAAAAATAAATAAATAAAAATAAACGGTAGGCAGACATTATGTCTGGAGCAGGGGCACCTTCTTGCCATCATGAGGGAGAGGCCGAGAGAATTGCAGAGGTCCTGGTACTGCCAACACTGAGCTGATGAACTAAAATAGGTGACCACTTACCTGCAGATATCTTATGTGAGAAAATGAAACTCTTATTTGTCTACCTCTTGTTAACTCTTGCTTGTGAGCTGGGTGTTCAGTTTCTTGCAACCATAATTCCTAAATTATTTGGAGTCACATACGGATGTCATGGCAGACAGGCAAGCACAGTGAGAGTAGAAATGGGCAACAAATGCAGATCCAGGCAGGCAAGGAGTCGGAAGCAGAAAAGTTTAGTAGCAGGTATCAGTCACAGAATGAAAGTTCAAGGGTAATCAGCACAGTAGGAAGCACCCACTTCTCTGCAGAGCTACCATTGATGTGTTATCAAGCCAGGACCTCAGATAGGGTAAGGTAAGAACACAAGACTTGGGCTGAATCACAGGGATAAGGTGCTAGAGTGAGAACAAACAGAAAACTGAATTGGGGATAAGATCTTGAATTCTAGTTCTTTTTAAATTCTTCAGGACTTGGAGGAGGATCAGTAATACATCTCCAACTCTGGATCATGGAAAGAGTTTAGGAGTTGAGGGTCTTATTCATTAGTCAGCAGCTAGTTCAGGCCAAACATCTGATAATGTTCAACAAATTCTTCATTACATTGTAATAATCATGGCTTAATAATTTTCTTTAAGCTATTCTGCTTTCTGATGTTGCGTTACGCACATAGGTGGTATTTGAGTATAATGAAGACCATTTATGACATTTATTGCCCCACTGATTTTAGAGTTGTTTTGTGATCAGGACTCATTTGGTTGCAAGTGACAGAAACTCTACTCAGACCAGCTCAGGCAAAAAAGAAAAAATAAGTGAATTGATTGGTTCTTATAACTGAACATCCCGTAAGTAGATGCAGTTCCAGCACAGCTGGATCCAAAGATTCAAATGTTGGCATTTGTTATCTCTCCCCCATCGCCTTACTTCTTCTTTCCCCTGTAATGATTTGATTTTCAAGGACTCTCTCCAACAGAGGCAGAGAGGACACCAGTGGTGAGGAGGGGGATTTTTTCTTATGACTGACACAAGGGACAAAGGCTGAGAGAACTCAGTGAATTGATTTAGGTCTTGGGCCTACACTTGAACAAATTAGTATGGTCCCTGCTTGGGTCGGGCAGGCCTGGTTCTCGTAGCCATTCCTCTAGTACAGAGTAAGTAATCGTTTATATTGGCATTAGGAAAGAAAACAAAAACACAATTCATGAATTTACTTCTTATGCTATATTTAGTTATTAATTATCCATTTTATTTCATAGTGTTGTTCATCCTTTTTTATAGCTTTACTTTTTTTGGTTTTTGAGACAGAGTCTCGCTTGTTGCCCAGGCTAGAGTGAGTGCCGTGGCGTCAGCCTAGCTCACAGCAACCTCAAACTCCTGGGCTCAAGCAATCCTACTGCCTCAGCCTCCCGAGTAGCTGGGACTACAGGCATGCGCCACCATGCCCGGCTAATTTTATATATATATATTAGTTGGCCAATTAATTTCTTTCTATTTTTATAGTAGAGACAGGGTCTCGCTCAGGCTGGTTTTGAACTCCTGACCTTGAGCAATCCGCCTGCCTCGGCCTCCCAGAGTGCTAGGATTACAAGCGTGAGCCACCACGCCTGGCCTATAGCTTTACTTTTATAGTTAGCATGCAATAAGCAACATATATTTAAAGAATACAGTTTTTTTTTTTTTTTGAGACAGAGTCTCACTTTGTTGCCCAGGCTAGAGTGAGTGCCGTGGCGTCAGCCTGGCTCACAGCAACCTCAATCTCCGGGGCTCAGCGATCCTTCTGCCTCAGCCTCCCGAGTAGCTGGGACTACAGGCATGTGCCACCATGCCCAGCTAATTTTTTTTTTTTTTTGTATATATATTTTTAGTTGGTCAATTAATTTCTTTCTATTTTTGGTAGAGACGGGGTCTTGCTCAGGCTGGTTTCGAACTCCTGACCTTGAGCAATCCGCCCGCCTCGGCCTCCCAAAGTGCTAGGATTACAGGCGTGAGCCACCGCGCCCGGCCCAAGAATACAGTTTTAACATATAGGTAGCTCTGAAAACATCATTACCATCACCATAAAGAACAGCAAGTTGTCCTATCTTTTTAGTCTATCTGTTACAGTTCCTCGGTCTTTATTTCTCATGATGTTGACTTATTTTTTTAAGTTTTCTTTCTTTCTTTCTTTTTTTTTTAATTTAGAGATAGGGTTTCACCATGTTGTCCAGGCTGAAGTTCAGGGGCTATTCATAGGTGCTATCATAGCTCACTACAGCCTCAAACTCCAGGGCACAGCAACCCTTCTGCCTCAGCCTTCCAAGTGGCTAGGACTATAGATGTGTACCACCACACCTGGCTAATTTTTCAAAAAATTGTTTACCAAAGTTATTCAGATTAGTTCTATTCTTCCTTAATTCCTTCAGTTATTCATTTTATTCATTTGTTAGGTTATTCATTCAGTTAGATTTATGTGTTACATTTGTATTCCATTTTGAGTTTTACCCACATCTTAATTTTGTTTATTTATCTTTTGAATATGGGAAATACTAAAGTAGTTTTTTTGTGTTGTTTGTTTTTTTGAGACAGAGTCTCACTCTGTTGCCCTGGCTAGAGTGCTGTGACGTCAGCCCAGCTCACAGCAGCCTCAAACTCCTGGGCTCAAGCCATCCTCCTGCCTCAGCCTCCTGAGCAGCTGGGACTACAGGTGCATGCCACCATGCCCGGCTAATTTTTTCTATGTATATTTTTAATTGTCCAGCTAATTTCTTTCTATTTTTAGTAGAAACGGGGTCTTCCTCTTGCTCAGGCTGGTCTCAAACTCCTGAGCTCAAACAATCCATCCGCCTCGGCCTCCCAGAGTGCCAGGAGTACAGGCATGAACCACCATGCCCGGCGCTAAAGTAGTTTTAAAAGTCAAAACCACATGAAAAGATATATCCCCAAAAGTGTAACTCTCCCCATGTTTCCTATTCCTTCATTCTTTTCACCCCTTTTATACTCATCCCCTGGTGACAAGTCAACTGTTAGTTTTTGGATTATACTTAACTCTGTTTCTTTCTGTACAAATGTGAAGATTCATGTGTAGTCTTATATCCTCTTCATTCTTATATGAAAGGTAATATATTATAGATACTCTTTTTACTTCACTTTTTTCACTTAATATCATATCCTGGAAATCACTCCCTGTCAGTTCATAAAGATCTTCTTCTTTCTTTTTTATAGCTGCATGGTATTCCATTGCATGGACACGCCACCATTTATTCAGTCACTCTTCTGTGTATAGGCATGTAGGCTGTTCCCAACATTTTGCAAATACAAACAGCGCTGCAGCAAATAACCTTGTTGAAATGTATCTTTTAATTGTTGGAGGAGTATCTTCAGGGTAAATTTCTAGAAGGATTACTGGAGCAAAACGTAAGTGAATAAGTAGTTTTGTTAGATATTGCTATATTCTGCCCCCAAAGGGTTTGTATTCCCATAAGCATTGTATAAAAAGACCACCTGTTTCCCCAGAGCCTCACTGCAGAATGTGCTATCGTAATTTTTAATTTGCAATTTTCATCAATTTTTTAGGTAAGAAGTGCTATCTAGGGTGATGTTTTACTTTACATTCCCTAAGCATAAGTGAGTTTGAATATCTTTTTATATGTTTAAGAGCCATTTTTATATCTTTTTTGTGAATTATATGTGTCCTTTCCCCATTTTTCTGTTAGATTTGTGGTTCTTTGCCCCTCAATTTTTAAATTTTTTTATTTTAAAAATGAGATCTGTCTCTGTCCCCTGGGCTGGAGTGCAGTGACACAGCTACTCGCTGCAGCCTTGAACTACTAGGCTCCCGTGATCTTCCTGCCTCAGCCTCCTAAGTAGTTAGGACTACAGGTGTGTGCCACTACGCCTGTCTAATTTTTTTATTTTAATTTTTGTAGAGAAAGGTCTCCTATGTTGCCCAGCCTGGTCTCAAACTTCGCCCTCCAGTGATCCTCCTACCTCAGCCACTCAAAGTTCTGGGATTATAAGCATGAGCCACTGCGGCCCAGCTGTCCCTCAAGTTTTAAGAGTTATCTGTTAAAGATATCGGCCCTTTGTCTTTGACATATGTTGCAAATATTTTTTCCAAAATTTTTAGTTGTGTTTTGTCCTTGTTTATGTAGGTTTTGCTATGCAAATTTTTTTCATTTTTATGTAGCAAAATTTGTGAATGTTTTCTTTCATTGCCTTCAGATTTTGAGATGTAATTATAAAACTTTTCCCTTGCAGAGATTTAAGAGATATTCACTCATATTTTTGTGTAATATTTGTATGATTTATTTGTTTTATTTAGAACCTTGATCCATTTCGAATTTATTCTTGATATGTGTGTGAAATATAGATCTAATTTTATCTTTTTCCAAATGCCTAATTATCCCCCCATCATTTATTTTAAAAAAATCTATCTTTGTCATAGTAATTTGAGATGCCAACTTTATCATATGCTGAATTTTTATATGCATTTGAATCTATTTTAGGATGCTCAAGTTCAGGAATTGGCCAACTTTTTCATAAAGGGCTGTACAGTAAATATTTAGGATTGCAGGCCATGAAGTCTCTGCTATTATGGGCAACAGTAGCCATAGAAAATTTATAAATGGATGATCGTGGCTCTGTTCCGTTAGCACTTTATTTACCATGGGCCGTAGCTTGCTAACCCCCTGCTCTAGTTTATTCCACTCATCTATTTTTCACCAATAACTCATTGTTCTAATTACAGAGGATTTTTTAGTATGTTTTAATGTCTGGTAGGGCTAGTTTTCCCCCTTGTAATCTGTTCATTCTTTTTAAAAATAAATATAAGATAAAACCAGGAAATAATATGACTTTTAATTTTGTTAGCTTTTGCTTTTTGGTCTGGCTTGTAGACTAACCCTAAAAACAATTTCCAAAGAAGAGTTTCAGAAATGCTTTGAGCATGTTAGTGATTATTTTTTGTCTCCCAGTGTGTTACAACTTAGAGGGATGGCACTGATGTAAATGTATGAGTGTGGATTGTTATAAAGTTAAACCATACAAGTTACCTGATAGCTATGACTTTTACATGCATATTTTAAAAACTGAAGTGAATAAAAATTATGCTGAGGATATGTTTTTAAATGTTATAATAACCTTTGAGAAATTTAAAATATTTGTACTATTACATTCAGAGCCAGGAATGATTTAAGTAGGTAATTTTTTTCCTGTGGCAAATATCTTGTAACTTACAGATTATATGCAATTATGCACAGTCTAAGATCATAAAAGTTATTTTAAAATCCTGTCAATCATCTTTTATTTAGTAGACATTCTTCAGCTGAATAGTTTTAACCACTTTGGTACGAGCGTCAACTATAGTCGACAGCCACATATAAACGTGCACAGCGACTTTAGCTGACATGATATGAAGGCGCACAGCCAAGCGTTGACTTTAGCCGACAGCCATGATATGACTTTTCTAATTTTTCATTTATCAAAATAAAATTGTGAACATTTAAAAAATCGTAATGAAAACACATATGTATATGTTACCTATTCTGATTTACATTACAAGTAAAGCTGCCTGTAAAGTAAAACAAGCTTTCAGAGCTTTAAAGCTTTCCTCATCACACAAGAGCAAAACGGATTCGTCATCAATGCACAGCACAAACTATCGTGCGGACTAAGAGTGCCGGCTTTGGGCAAGGTTTCGTGGCCGGTGAACACCTTACCGAAATGGTTAAATAGTAGAAGTCGTCTCAGTTTTATGACATCCAGACCCTTGTCCTGTTGGAAATGACATCAAATCATTTTGAATAACCTGGTCACTAATTTGGCACTACTTACTTTGCTCAATCCTGCAATTGGCTTGAGTAGAATTTATGAATAAGAATTCAGAAGATGTGAGTAAATATGAAGCTTATGACTGACTCCCTAATAACCATTAGAAACCAAAAACACTGAACTGTAGCCAAGCAAAGTCACATCACACATATGAGTTTTATGGTTTTGACAGCTCTGCAATTTTTTCTGAAAAGGGAAGATTGTCTTTATGAATGTACGAAATCGGAAGCTCATTTTTGGTTACTATCGAGTGCGGTGGGGGATGAAAACACAGTGTCTGTCTCTTCAGTAGACATCAGAATTGCTGTTAGAGAAAGAATTATCATTCATTTTAGAAAAAACAGCTTGACCCTGTATGTATGGGGGTCAGAAGTTTATACAATGTGAAACAGCTAACCTGCCCTATATGGAAAAGTGAACAGACTGTGGTTTTTGGGTTTTTTTGGCATATTATGGGGGTACAGATTTTAAGGTTTCAATAAATGTCCTTTCCCCCTCAGACTGTGTTTTGCTCCTGGGAGAGCAATTGGAAAAGAGGTCCAGTGAGATTGAGGGAGGCAATGGTCGCGTGTGGTGAATAGTGACAGTCTGCTGAAGCCATCACAAGATGGGACCCATCTCTGCCAGCATTGTCCCACTGTAACAAACATCTTTTTGTTAAAGAGTAATAGATCTCCAATTGTTCATCAACAGGTGGTTGAGATTGTGCCTTTTGTTTTCAACACAGTGTATCTGGTAATTTTAACAAGAACATGTCAACTATGTAGCAAGTTTAATTTTGTTCTTCAACTGTCCTTTTAAAATTTATTCCCCAATGGGGAAAGTTCTTCCCCTGACCCTGGAGAGAAGAGATCAGCAGGTCCTTGACTTTTCTAGTCACTGTTTGGTAACACAAAATCCCGATGCCCCTTTAAATTGCAAAATAGTCTCATTTCAGAAATTGGTTCTATTGTCAAAGTTTGAAACTTCATTTGAAACTATAGTTACTCCCTTTCCCCTTAGATAAGGCCTACTCCAGGGGGTCGCTGACTCCTGGGAAAGATGCGGCCTTGACTTTCTAAATGACCTCCTCTCCACCCTTCCCACCTCCAGCTATTTCTCATCCCTCCTGCGCTGGAGCAGAGGGTGGAGGAAAGTAAAGAGGGACCGTTCTCACCTGACTGAGCTGTGGAAGCCCAGTTCATGTCCTCTGGACCTGCGTGATGTTAAAGCTGACTCTTTTCTTATGGGGGACCTTTTGTGGTTATTTGGAGGCTCTGAAGTTCTTTTGGGGGTTCTTTGGAGCATTTCACTAGGGATGTCTCATCTGCAGTTTGCCTGACCTAGTGCATATGCTCCCCTCAGGTTCACTACTTACTCTTTCTGCACCTCCTAGGAGAGCTATGATATGTCCAGTATTTCTCTGCTGAGGTCTATTGGCCCTGCTAGTTGGCACAATTGGGCAGGACCTTAGGAGCCCCATGCCTGCCCATGGGATCCTTGGGAACACTCAGCATCCACCGACTCTGGGAACGCAGCGGCAATGCTCCTTTACTCTGGCCTGCAGGGTGGTCAGCTGTGTCTCCCCTCTCAGATTGCCCAGGGATTTAGTAAATGCCAGTCTACTCAATCACTCCGATGCAGGGTAGATAGAGCCCTGTCTCTAGGCTTGAGGGGAGGTGCAGACCCTGGGGGAGAGGGTAGGCCTGGAAGCACCCCCATAGCTCTTTCCAGGGGAGTTCTCACAAATCCTCTCCCAACCTTTGCACACTCTGAGGGCGAGAGGTTAAGACTTTCCTTAAGACTTTCCTAAGGCTGGGGAAGTGGAGGAAGGGGAAGGATTGGTCTTATTGTTCCAGGGATGGCAGAGGCAGAAGAGGTGGAGGAGGTAGAATGGGAGGCAGGAGAGGCAGGCATACTTGATGTAACTTTATGGAAATACATTGTAATTTCTGTTGATTTTGCTTTTTCATTTCTCTAAAAATGTTTCTATGCAGTACCAATCCTTCCACTGTTTGCTTTAGTTTCAGTGCCAGTACCATAGAAGGGTCCATGTCTTAAAAGAAGTCAAAAGCAGTCTCCAATAATCAGAACCCTTCTTCCATATTGTCAAATGTCAATTAGTTTCCTGGTCCTGCTTCTCCTATGTCATCTTCCTCATGGTCTGGCACTGGTTTGGAAGCACTTATCTCCATCAAGTCATCTCATATCAAGTCCTCTGGTGTGGTGTCTATTAGCTCTTGAATTTCTCCAAGATCAATATCTTAAAACCCTTCACTCTCCACCACACCCCTTTTGCCATAACCACAATTTCTTTCACGATTTCCTTGATTGGCTCTGTTGTAAATCCTTGAAGTCATGCACAACATCTGGACACGGTTTTCTTCAGCAGAAATATATTGTTTCGAGCTTCATGACTTTCACAGTGTTTTCTGTACTGACAATGGCATCTTCAACAATGTAATCCTTCCAGAGTTTCATTATGTTCTCTATTGGGGTTCTTTTCCATAGTATTAACAATCCTTTCCATGGGGTACTGTGGATTATGAGCCTTAAAATTCCTTATAACCTCCTGATCTAGAGGCTGATTTAGAGACATTGTGTGGGGGCAAGTAGACCACTTTGACACCTTTGACGTTGAACTCATGGGGTTCTGGGTGGCCAGGGGTATTATCCAATATCAAAAGAACTTTAAAAGGCAGTTCCTTATTGGCAAAGTACTTCCTGACTTTAGTGACAAATCATTAAAGGAACCAATACAGAAAAACCGTTCTTGTTGTCCAGGCCTTCTTGCTGTACAACCAAAAGACTGGAAGCTGGTGTTTATCTTTTCCCTTCAATGCTCGGGGGTTAGCAGCTTTATAGGTAAGGGCAGTCCTGATCATAAACCTGACTGAATTTGCACAAAACAGTAGAGTTATCCTATCCCTTCCTATCTTAAATCCTGGTGCTTGCTTCTCTTCCTTACTAATAAATGTCCTTTGTGGCATTGTTTTTTTCAGAATAGGGCACTTTCATCTGCATTTGAAACCTGTTCAGCAATACTACTACTGGAGATTTACCCAAAGGAAAAAAAAGTCATTTTATCAAAAAGACACTTGCACTTGAACGTTTATTGCAACGCAATTCACAGTCACAAAGATGTGGAATCAACCCAAGTGCCCATCAATACATGAGTGTATTAATAAAACGTGGTATATGTATACCACGGAGTACTACTCAGTCATAAAAAATGGTGATATAATACCTTTGTAACAACCTGGATGAAACTGAGGACCATTCTTCTAAGTGTAGTATCAAACGAAAAAAAAGACCACATGTACCCACTATTAAATTGAAACTAATCATTGAATGCTCATGGGCACATACAGAGGTAAAACTCAACAGAAATCAAGCAATTGGGGTGGGGGAGGCAGCAGGTAAATTCACACCTAACAGGTATAATGCACACTATCTGGGTGATGAGCACACTTATAACTTTGGCTCAAATTTCACAAAAGCAATTCATGTAATCAAAACATTTTTACCCCCATAATATTCTGAAATAAAAAGAAAAAAAAATGAAACCTGTTCAGGCAGATATTCCTTCTCCTCAATGATTTTCTTAATGGTATTTGGGATCTCGTCTGCTGCCTCTTGGTTGACAGAAGCTGCTTCTCCTGTTATCTTGACATTTTTAGAAGCAAACTTCTTTCTAAAATTATCAAACCATCCTTTGCTGGTATCAAATTCTTCAACTTTAGATCTACTTTCCTTTTGTGTTAAGTTGTCATATAATAATTTTGCTTTTTCTTGAATTGTATTAAAGACTCTAAATATGCCTTTCTTATAGCAATCCTTTAACCACATAAAAGCTACATTTTTAATACAAGATAAAAAAGGTATTTTGCAAAAAGTGCAAGGTTTTTGTACCTATTGGCATAGCTACAGCAACAGCTTAATGAATTTCTTTTTCTTCTTTTACAATAGTCCTTAATTTGGATTTATTTATCTTGAAATGGCAGGCAGTCACAGCTGCAGACCTCAATCTAAGGTACATATCAAGCAATTCAACTTTTTCTTGTAATTGCATGATTTTTCTCTGCTTCTTGAGAGCACTTCCAGAATCACTAGTGGCACTTCATATGTGTCCCATGGTGTTATTCAAGGTTTATGGTATTTCACCAAACACAGTGCAAAATGTGCAAGAACCATGAGACATCACTTTTTACTGTGATAGGCAATTTACTGAAAAGAGGAACTATTCCTGCAGAGATGATTAATATCACACAGTGAAACGTACAACATGTTAGCTCACCATAATAGCAACAAGAGGTGGCAACAAAATTATTACAGCAGTACAATATGTACTACAGTTGATTCTATGCAGTTATGATTTATTACTGCACCTTTATGTTTGCTTACATTTCTCACAACTATGAATGGTGCCATGTATGGTCTGTAAGTGTTTTGGTGTGTAAGTTTTGATAAGTTTTAACTTTTATAAAAGATTTGTGTACATTTTATGGTAGTAAATGATAAAATAGACTAGCATCTACATATATTTTATACATTCATGACATATCTAACTTTTCCTTTTTTTGATATTTATAACCTTCTGTGGTTCATCTGTGAGTTTTTCAAATTGTCACAAATCTCCAAAATGTTTTCTAATATATTTACTGGAAAAAATCCACACATACACGGACCCACGTAATTCAAACCTGTGTTGTTCAAGTGTCAACTGTGTGTGTAATTGTCCACATGAACTGTTTCGAGTCCTTAGCACACACATATATTTGGTATTTTCTATTCTGAATATACATGATGACATGTATATACTGCTATGTTCCAGGTAAGAGGGTCATTGTAACTAGAAAAGTCCTAGTGCCTCTCCTTTAACGGAAAACAGGGCAGTGTCTCAGTAGAGGATTTAAACAACAGGGCTGTTCTATTCTCTCGAGTCTCCAAAATGTAAAAGGTAAATGTTTCTTTCCAGCTGTGATACCAACCGGTATTGGGTAGGTATTACCCACTCCCAGACTTGTCTTGCTGCCTGCAATCCAGCCATCCTGAATTGTAGGAAACAGAGACTATCACCATGGTGTAACACAGACATGACTAGTGGGGACCTAATTGTGAGGTGGGTAGCCACTCTGATTTGTATCAACCATAGAAATTCCTCTATGGATCTCAGAACAGGTGAAGACCACCTATGTGCATCTCCAGCTACGTGGTCATTAGTTACCAGCGATCTGAGGAATTCAGTGGCCTAAGACCTGGGCTGCTTGTCCCAGTTTGCTGTACAATCACTCTGATCTACAGGTAATCTGATATTATCATTTAACTATGCCTGTATGTTAGCTCACTTGAGTACAGGACCTGTGTTCTTTGAATCTTTAATGCTGTATATTTAGTGGGCAACTAACAAATAATTGGTTTGATGAAATGGACTAGAGAATCACACAAAACTGTATCAAAATCAAAATTCTATGAATGATCTATAAAAAAAACTTTTTGAAATTCAAGATGTTTGGATAATGAAAATAAATGTGATGCTTGCAGATCAGATCATATACACAGAACAGAATAATACAAACAGAATGTCCTAGAAAATTGGATATGAACTGCCTATAGTAAGAGATCCCCAAATTTATTTAAGATCACAGCCACCCATAACATTGAGCACTTAAAAAAAAGCTGGTGGCAAAAAGAAAAGTTAGTGGCATTTGAAATAAAATGACTCTTAATGATTGATAGTTAAGGAAAGGACAACTAGTTAGAAGGTAAAGTGTTATTGGACAGAACATCCTTATAGTCTTCCAAGTTGCCTTCAGAGATACAGTTGAAAAGGTCTGTGTGAAAATAAATTCTATATAATATGTTCTAGTTTTAAAAATTATGTAGTTTCTGTATTTTTAGGTACTAATGTGCAAATTTGGGCTCAAATTCATTTTAAGGCAACACTAATATGGTTGATAGGTTTTTCTTTTCTGGAAATAAGGTTTTTCTAGATTGCCTTCTCGATCCCTCCAAACTCCAAATTTCTGAGTCTATAAACTCCATTGTATCATATAGCTGTGTGCTGTCTTGGAAGCTTACCATTATCATAGAAGGTAAAATGACCTTCTATGAACTGTTTGGTAGATTTTCCTAGTAGCACATTGTCCCTGGTTCACTGCCACTGTAATCATGGTGTCAGTTGCTACTATGTTTTCTTTGAAGTTCTAGAAATGAGCCACAGGAACCTTCTAACTTTGGAGAAATCACATGTTCTCTTTATTATAATTATCTTGAGGCCAATGTGATGAGAGACAACAAAGGGATATTTAAAGTCTGTAGCTATTAACACCCCAAAATCAAAAACTGTTTTAGCTTGCCTAAGGCCACTCCTCTAAAGCCTCCTTTTTAGTACTTGAGACAGAAGATATCTAGAAGCGGGGAGTCTGACTTGAGCACCAAAAGGTTGTCTTAAAATTCATGTTTTATGGCCTCCTCTTCCTATATCTGGGAATTGCAAATATTTATCATCTTTTACCCTTTTCCAATATTCTATCAAAAGGAAATTAGTGGAAGTATATAAGCAAAGACCCAAAGCAGGGGAACTCTCCCCTTCCCCACCTTTTTTTGGATGGCTGAGCACCTTAGCACATGATTTTTAGGCTTATGGATTTTAGGCATGCACTTCTGCATTTGAGTATTAGTTCTGTTCCATGTTTCCAGGCCAACATTATCATCTGTAGAGTGCATGAATCGTAGGCCACAACCCACATATGCCAAGCTGACTGCCACTGCTGAGGCTGCCATTGTTTTTGTAGGGTTCTGTACTTCTCTGCCACTCTTCCCATGCCCTGTGCCCAGTCTTGCTGGGTTACAGAAATCTTTAATCTTTGTTAGGGTTGGGAACCCATGGGACTTTAAGGACCCAAATAATTTCTATTTTGGGGCTATCATACTTCTCTTTTTCTGCTTCTCTCGAGCATTCAGCCTCTTTCAAATGTTTTTCTCAACCGGCTCAGCCTTTTTGGAACTCAAAAGCCAGTAAATCTAGTGAGAGTTTCTTCCACTTGTTTTTTTGAGACAGTCTCACTCTGTCACCCTGACTAGAGTGCACTGGTGTCATCATGGCTCACTGCAACCTCAATTTCCTGGGTTCAAGTGATCCTCCTGCCTCAGCCTCTCAAGTAGCTGGGACAACAGGCACACACCACCATGCCCCACTAATTGTTTTTTTCTATTTTTAGTAGAGACTGGGTCTCCTTTTTGCTCAGGTTGGTGTCGAACTCCAGAGCTCAAGCAACCCTCCTGGCTTGGCCTCTCAAAGTGCTAGGATTATAGGAATGAGCCACCCTGCCTGGCTTTGCCTTCTTGCTATATACATAACTCTTTCGAGGTAAGGAAGCAGAGAGGGGAAAACACAGGTGGAAAAAGTCATAGTTCAAAACATTAATATTCAGCTATATTAATTCAATTCTAGAGGCAATCATACCTTAAGAAAATAATTTTATAGAAGTATAGTGCTTTTTTTTGCTATGGAAGATCTTCACAACATATTGTTTTGACAATGAGTTAAAAAGCTGTCTATCAGACACCTTCAATGTTTAAATAGAAAATATGTGTCTAAAAAAGTAGGAACAGCTATATATCACCATGAAACAGTGGGCATCTCTGGATATGGCTGGAATCCACACTTCGTAAGCAGCCTTTTAAGTAGCTGAATTGGTGAAAATATCTGAGATTGACTCAGGCCTCACTAATATTGCCTTACTTTCTGCTTTATATTCTTCTGTTTAATATTTTCTGTAATCTACTGAATAACATCTAAAGACCTGAATGTACTAAATATACAGAATATTAAGCCCATAGTTTTATTTAGCACATTAGTAAATAAAACGACCTTTAAGTATAGCTACATGAATTCAATATCTCAAACTTAAAGCTGTTGGATTTTACATTATTCTGAGGTTTGAGGAAGATTGCTATGTGGGCTGAGTCACTCTGTATGCTGCCGCAAATTCTGCCTTTTTGTCTGTAAATAATTAGGAAGACCAAAGGGTGCCAGAGATAAGACCCCCTCAGGTCACGGCCCCTCCTCAGGAAGTAATAAGGTAATCTTCCCTGGAATGTGGTAATCTGTAACCAAATGAATCCCTGGTCTCCCGTGAAAAATGTTGAGATCTTGCTACAATTTCTCTGCGTCTGCCTATCCAAGTGAAACTTCAGTATGGACCGCTGACCCCCATTCATTAGGAGACGGTGTCTCCTGGTGACTACTCTCAACTTTGTGCGCGAATAAACTCTATATTTAATTATACTTGCTGAACTGCATTATTTAAGGTTGACAGGAGGGCAAGCCGTGATTAGAAGCGAATGTATCTTGAGATACAGTTGCATGTTTTTCAGGAAAAAAAAAGGGAAAAGGACTACTGAACTGTATGTTTTCTGACTCCAAGGCGTTAGGAAGGTGAAGTAGGAACTTGGAGAAGTTGGGAAAAGTATTGAATCGTACGGCAGTCATCTCTAGGATAATTTCAGTCAGTGGATAAGTGCGGGGAGATGAGAGCGAGGAGGAGGGAAGCAGCAGAGATCGCGCCAGGGAGTCCTAAGGTTCCCACTAGCTCACAGTTATTAACACCGCCCCAGTTCTCCGGGTACAAGGGAGCAATAATGGCTTCCTGCCATGCCTAGCACTCTGATGAGTCCAGGTCTCCAGACGGTAAACAGAAGGAAACTCAGCTCCAGGGAGGGCGGAGCTTGCCCACGAGTGTGCGGGGGTCTCGAGGGCGGGTGGCGACTTCCCCGAGCAGGGCACCTGTGAGGTGAGACACTGCGCTTTTTTAAAGCCCAGCATCCGTCTCCACCCCGCCTGGCCCACAGACACCGTCGGCCGCCGGCGCTTCGGCTTGGCCCCAGCCAGGCCCCGCCTCTCTCGGGGCCATTGGCGCCATCCCGCTTCCCCAGGCAGGACCCCAGCCCACGAGGTAGCGCCAGCCAAGGCGCCCAGAGACTACAGGGCTGCCCCGGCTAAGCAGCTCCTCAAGCTTCGGAGAGGCGGTCAGCTCCCAGCGCGCAGGCGCAGAAATCGGGCGCCCGCCACGAACCGAACCCCGCCCCCACCTGCCATCCGCCGTTTACTTTCGAACAGCGGCCCCGCGTTCTTTCCCATTGGCTGACGCTACTCAGTTGAATGTTGCCTGGACACTGCGCCTGCGCCGCGAGGCTCCGCGAGGCCCCGCCCCGTCTGGGCACCTGAAGTCCTCTGGGGCGGAGGAGGGCGGGAGAGCTGAGTCGCTCTCAGCATCTGCTTAGAGCCTGTGGAGCTCAGTTTCGGCGCTGTGGAGTCGCATGGTCTCTCTCCTCCGCTCGGTGAGTCTGAGGACCTTCTTTTCGGATCTGACAAGGCGGGTCCCTTTTCTCTGGGTCCCTTTTCTTTCTCTTGTAGCACAGGCTACTATACTGGGTTTGTTTGGCGGGGAGTCGTGGGGGGCTGATGATGGAGTGGGGGGCTTTGGTCCTGCATTCTTTCCCTGTTGTCCCCGATGGAGAGTTTGGGGAACCACTTCCCCCTCCCTCTGGTATGGGACCGCATTTCTGGGAGGGAGAAGGCCCGTTGTGATGGCGAGGATGAGTTGAGTGGGACTCCACGAAACCAGTCAGCCCCAAGGGTGGTGGGAGGAGGTTAAGGGCAGGAGGGCGCCGAGGCGGTGGCGGTGGCGGTGGAGGATTATTAGGAGGGAGGCCTGGGAGATTGGTTAATAAACCTTCGAGAAAGGGAAGGGAAGAGTACTGCCATTTTGAGCTCCTTTGTGCGAGGTTCTCACAGGACTTTATTGGGGTAGGTGTCATTATGCCCATTTTACAGATGTGAAACCTCGGTTTTGAGATGTATTAGGTAAAACTGACCTAGGGTCCCACTACATTGAAATGGCAGAACTTAGATGAACAAACGTGTTTATGGGAATAACCTAACAATAGTTATAGTTTTGAGGTGGCAAAGTTTTTTACTCCCATAGATGTTTCTTGTTCAGTTAACTTTAAGCAATCTAAAGTGACCATGAACGTTTGTTCCGTCATCACCATTGTTGCTTAGTATTTTCCAGAGCTCATGAGATACTTGACGCTGTAAAAAGAGGTCCTTTGTGACTGTCTGTTTGGTCACAGGGTGGTTGGGATTTTCAAGCTACTGGTGATACATACTGCAACACCAACTGTTGGTATTTGTCATTACTTTCCTAAAAACACAATGAGGTATAGGGAAGGTAAACGTCAAAGACCATGAATAATCGTTTATATGATACGAGAAAATAAATCTGAAACATTTAAGATAAAATTATTGTGATTTTAGAATAAGAATAAAAGAATCTGGAAAAGTTGGAGAAGATAAAGTATATTCAGTCCCCAAGCCAGGAGATCGACAAAATAGGTAAGCTCTGGAAGATTAAGTAAATATGAGAAAATATTTGGTAAATTTTTAGGGTGTATGACTTAAATATAAAGTGAAATTTAAAAGTCTTTGGAAAAAGACATATGTTGGTTGTGTATAAAATTCTAGCCATCTAATGAAAAGAGCATAAAGTGAAAAGTAAACAGCTCCCTTATCTAACCTATATCTTAAAGCTAGTCACTGTACACAAACTCTTTTGTATACTCTTTCAGAAATTTTACATGTGTACATTTCAACACATACAAAGATGGTATTTTATACATACAGATTGGCAAATTGCATTTATTAAGTTTCCTGGATACTTTTTCATTATGCATTTACATATTGATCTTTTTTAATGAGCTAGTAGCTATTCATTGAAGGAAAGGTGAGATTTTGATTTTAGGTAAATGTTGCTTTTCACGTTGCCTTTCACCAAATGCATTGCTGAATGTTTTCTACCAAATGTATTTTTTTTTTTTTTTTTGAGAAGTAAAAGACTCAGTAACCAAATGTATTTTTATTTTGGAAAGTATAACGAGCAATTACATCCTTAACTTCTCAAATCAGTTCTTGGTTAAATTGTATCAATAGTTCTTTTTTTTTTTTGAGACAGAGTCTCGCTTTGTTGTCCAGGCTAGAGTGAGTGCCGTGGCGTCAGCCTAGCTCACAGCAACCTCAAACTCCTGGGCTTGAGTGATCCTTCTGCCTCAGCCTCCCGAGTAGCTGGGACTACAGGCATGCGCCACCATGCCCGGCTAATTTTTTATATATATATATATCAGTTGGCCAATTAATTTCTTTCTATTTATAGTAGAGACGGGGTCTCGCTCTTGCTCAGGCTGGTTTTGAACTCCTGACCTTGAGCAATCCGCCCGCCTCGGCCTCCCAAGAGCTAGGATTACAGGCGTGAGCCACAGCGCCCGGCCTCAATAGTTCTTTTTTAGTTTGGGGAAACAGGTTGGTACCAAAATGAAAGAAAACAGAACAGTTATACAGAGTTAAAATCAGATTTGACCATAGGATTTTTTTTTTTTTTTGAGACAGAGTCTCACTCTGTTGCCTGTGCTAGAGTGAGTGCCATGGCGACAGCCTACCTCACAGCAACCTCAAACCTCTGGGCTGAAGCAGTCCTTCTGCCTCAGCCTCCCGAGTAGCTGGGACTACAGGCATGCGCCACCATGCCTGGCTGATTTTTTTCTATATATTTTTTTAGTTGGCCAATTAATTTCTTTCTATTTTTAGTAGAAATGGGGGAGTCTCACTTTTGCTCAGGCTGGTTTCAAACTGCTGACCTTGAATGATCCTCCGCCTTGGCCTCCCAGAGTGCTAGGATTAGGATTTTTGTTTTTAATTTTAAAAAGTTATGATGATCTCTCATTTTTATGTATTTATGTGTTAAGTCTTGAATTGCATGAAATATATACTTCTTTATCAGGTAGGGCCACAAAGATGTGAGCACTAATCTGGGTGGTGACACCACTTGAATTTTCCCATACTTACAGCTGAGTCACTAGAAATCCTGAGGCAAGTCATCTAACTCTATAATGTAAATATAATTTCTTTTCAGAGGCTGTAAAGTGTAATGAATGTTTTTATAACCATTTATGTTTAGAGATGAAAGGCAGTAAAGCATATGTGAATTAAAGCTTAAAAAGTAGTTTACAGGGAGAATGAGCAATGATTTTTTTTTGTGCTACTTAATTCATCATCTATTATAATATCTGTTATCTAATATGCTGGTTAGACATTGTGGAGGCTTCATAGGGAATTGGTCCCCTGGGGAAAGACTTCATAAAAGGTTTGGAAGTTCAGAAGTGTAATTTGACCCTTAAACACAAGAAATTAGTGAAATAATTTATAGGTAGATGATAGCCTTAGGTTTCTTTCTGAGAAGACTTTTTATTTTATATTCATATGTCTTGGTGAAAAGGAAGCAGGAAATCTTGAACCAAGTACCAATTTTTACATGGGCTTTACTCACTGGAGGGAAATACATTTTACATGGGTTACTTTTATTTTACTTTTTTGCTTTTTAAAAGCATAGATAGTGCAAGTTGATTCTAAAATTCATTTGGCAGAGGAAAAGCTGGGATAATAGGCAAGACACAATTTTTTTAAAGTTTTTCTATTGTGTTAAAATATATGCAACATAAAATTTACCATTTTAATTATTTTTAAGTGTACGGTTCAGTAGCATCAAATACATTCAGATTTTGTAACCATTACCACCATCTATATCCAGAACTTTTTCATCTCCCCAAATAAACTGTACTCATTATAAACAATAACTCTGCATCCTCTCCTTGGTTTTGATAGTATGTGTGTTTTTCACATCTAGTGTGATTAGACATTTTTTTCTCCATTGACTTAAATGAGTTAATTATATTAATAGATTTTTTTGTTACTGGATTATAATAACTTTCTATTTCTGGAAAGAAACCTCACTCTCCTTTCTTTTTTTCAGAGCGACACTTTTCTAACTTGTAAATTTCTTCTATCATTTGCTTTATCTTCTTGGGTCAGTTTTGGTAATTTGAACTGACTTAGAGAATAATTTATTTCTTATAGATTTTCAAATATGTTAGCATAGAGTTATGCAAGAGATTATCTGTAATTTTGTCTTTTTCTGTATTTGGTTTATGTCCTTTTCTCAGTGCTAACTTTGTATATTTGCTACCTTTTTCCCCTCTTAATTGGATAGTATACTTGGATAGTGTATTAATCTAATGCTGTATAATGAATTATCCCCAAATTTAGCAGCTTAGAACAACAAATATTAAAACACAAATTCTATGGGTAAGGAATCTACTTCCTGGGTGGCTTAGCTCCAAGGTCTCATGTGAGTTTGCGCTGAAGCTGTTGGCAGAGGCTATAGTCATTGCAGGATTTCACTGGGCCTAAAATATCTGCTTCCAAGCTCACCTGTGTAGATGTTTGCAGGCTTACCTTCCTTGTGGGATGTTAAGACTTAAGAGCCTTAGTTCATCATACCAGATGGACCTTGGTCTGCCTACGGCATGGTAGCTTGCTTCCCTTGGTGAGAGTGTTCATGAGAAAGGGAGAGAAAGCCAGAGCACTCTAGACAGAAGGCATGGTCTTTTATTACAAAATCTTACAAGTGATACCCTGTTACTTCTGCTGTGTTCTTTGTGTTAGAAGGGAGTCACTGGGTCTACTCCACACTCAAGGGGGAGGGGATTACAAAAGTACTCAGGAGCTAGAGGATGTTGGGGGCCATTTTAGAGGCTATCACAGATAGCTAATTTATTTATTTAAAGAACCAACTCTTGGGTTTATCAATTCTAGCAATTTTAAGTTTTCTACTTCATTGTTGTCTTCCATTTCTTATTAATTCTTTTCTGCTTTTCCTAGGTTTTTTTCCCCCCTAACTTTTCTCTTTAGTTGAATCAGCATTTTATATTCCTTTTTGTTTGGTAATGAAAATATTTGGTGTCAGCGCTGCCCTATAGAATTTTTTTTAATTCTGTGGATTTTGCTGAGAGTATTTTTACTGTTTCACATGAATAGATTATGTCTTGGCTTCATACAGAATTGTCAGGCCCTATCCTGTTCCTTCCAGACCATGTGGACATTGCTACATTGTCTTCTGGCATTCCTTATTGCTGGAGATGTTCTGATTATCTCCTGCTGGGTAACAAACAGCTGAAAACTTGGCTGGCCAGATGTGTAAGATGGCTTTTTCACTTACATGTCTGGCACCTCATTGCTCCTCTAGTTGGCTTCTTTCTTCAGCAGAGTAGCTGAACTTCTTATATAGCAGTTTGTGGCTCCAAGAGGCAACAACGTGCCAGGCTAGTTAAGGGATATACCCAGAATTCACAGTGTCACACTTGTGCTGTATCCTATTGTCAAAGTAGTCACATGGCCTGCACAAATTATTCTGGGGAGGGAATAGATTTCATCTCTTGATGAGGGAGTGGGGAGTAGCAACAAAGTCACATTATAGAACAGCATATATGGCAGATAATTGTGGGCATTCTAGTTTTATTTGGAAATTACAGCCTCCCAGAGGAGAATTCTGGGACCAATATGTTTTTGTTTTCCTTTTTTCATTTTGCTTTTCTGCCTGAATGCTTTGTTTCTTCCTTTAAAATTTTATTATATTTTTAATTGCTTGTTAATAGTTAAAAGTGAAACCACTATTTATATTTGTAATGAAAAACAGATTTCTGCTGTCTAGAGGCAATCACTTTTATCTTTTTACTATTTCTTTTGGTAGTTTCTTTTATATTTCTAAACAATATGCTTTCATTTTTAAGTATGTATTGACCGTCTTAGAAGGATGTCACTCTTTTTGGCAAAATAAATATTAATATTTGATATTTATACTATTATGACTATGTTACTATGACAACTGAGCCATATAATATGGTATTTCTACTCTTTTCATTGTCACTTTTTCCTAAATTTAGTTTTCTCAGTACTTCTCAGTATGTTCAGATACATCAAGTATTCTGTCAGTTCCATTTATTTACTTAAAGACATCCCTCCTGGATCTGCTTCCTCTTCCAGACTGCTTGTTCTCTAGGCCTACACAGTTGTCCTGGGCTTTTTATTCACCATTATCCTGGTGAGAATTCTTGCTTTTCTTTTCTCCCTGCAGTAACTTCTTTAGAAAGAGTTGGCAGGGGATTGTTTAATTTTGAGACTGTTCACATCAAACTATCTTTATATCAAAATGGATTTTTTTTTCTGGATATAAGAATTTTAGGTTCCATTTAGGAAGTACATTTTTCCTGAGAATATCAAAGACATTGCTTCATTGTCCTCTGGTTTCCAGCATTGTTATTGATGTTTTCACTGTTTGGAAACTTTACAGGATAGCTAAGACCAAAATGTTCATCCTAGAAAATATACATAGGTAAAGTTCTTTGCTCGTTTTCTTCCTCTCAGGAGCCTGGGATGGTTATGGAAAGTTTCTGGTGCATAAAATTTCATACTGGTTTTTGAAAGAACTCGCTGGTAAGCATGATAGCCCCCTATAACTTCAGGAAGCAAACAGTCAGAAAGTTCCTCGACTTCCAAAGTTATTTTTCAACTAAGCTTGCTTCTTGTACCAGTTCTGATTTCTCTTGGATTTGTTGCCTGAAATCAGTGTTTATAATATTAAATCAGCAGGAAGGTAGTCTGAGAATAGAATTTGATTGCTGTGATCTTCAACTTATCCACAAATTTCTAGTTAAAAATTAATTTATTAAAAATTTTATATATGATAGCAGTTAAGTTTGATATTGTGATTTTCACTTTCAGGAGATGTCATTTTCTTTATGATATTATGGTGAATAGTCTCATTCTAAATAAAGTTGAATTTTTAGGCCCTTAATTGGATTCACAGAAATGTTGTTCCCTGGCTTTTTTACAAGGATAGAACAGGGCTTTGGGCTGTGTGTGGTGGCTCACACCTGTAATCCCAGCATTTTGGAAGGCCAAGGCAGCAGGATTCCTTGAGGCCAGAAGTTCAAGACCAGCCTGTGTAACATAGCAAGGCCCCATTGCTACTAAAAAAAAAAGGAAAGAAAGAAAGAGAGAAAGAAAAGACAAGAAAAGAAGAAAGGAGAGAGAGAAAGAAAAGAAAAAGAAAGGAAGGAAGGAAGGGAAGGAAAGGGAAAGGAAGAGGGAAAAGGAAAGGAACGAAAGAATGAATAGGGCTCTGGAGAGAAAAGTTAGATTCTGTTTTAGGGCTGGTTTTGCTACTTAATCATTAAATAGATCTAATTGTAGTATTAAATCTAGATTGAATGCTATAATTGAATGTCCACTGTTCAAACTTTATTCCTTGCAAAGTGCTATTTTGTTTATTTCTTCATTGTGAATTCTGACCCCACTGAAATACTTTTGAGAATTGCATTTGTTTTTCTTGGCTGGTTTTTATAATGACTTCAGAGCTGTCTGTAGGTGTAGGGCAGAGTTGTAAATTCTTCCCAGTGTGCAGTCACTTGAATTTATCTGCAGTGAATGTCATCTTCTGTAGTGTTGCTCAATTGCTTGGTTTCCTGGAATGCTTCATAGTTCAAGCTTAGTCTCTGTGACACATTTTGGCTCATTAGGGATCTGAATGAGTATTTTCTGATGGACTTTCGCATTACAGCTTTTCCTAAGCAAAGTAGAAATTTTGCTATTAAAAAAACAAACAAAAAAAACCCCTAAGATATGTGTTAACACTGGTCTCTTGAAAAATAGTTGTTCCTTGAACCAATAGTAAGTTAAATGCCTACTTATGTTAGGTTTTGTGTTTAGGTTATAGGAATATAACCACAGTTCAGACACAATTCCTGCCTTTATAGGTGGTTTACATTCTAATGTATACAAAAATGTCATAAAATTCTTTTAAATAAAATCCCTTTAAGTGGTATGAAGTAAAAGTGCAGTGTTAAACAAGGCTCACTGTGGAATCTGGGGAAGAGGCAGGCTTAAATTGAGAGTTGAATGGTAAGAGTTGGGCAGATGGTTAAAATTAAGAGCCAAGAGCTAAAAAGTCTACAGTGGTTTTATGTTTATTAAAAGTGCAATTTGCTGGGCAAAGTGGCTCACGCCTGTAATCCTAGCACTCTGGGAGGCCGAGGTGGGCAGATTGCTCAAGGTCAGGAATTCAAAACCAGCCTGAGCAAGAGCGAGACCCTGTCTCTACTAAAAATAGAAAGAAATTAATTGGCCAACTAATAGATACAGAAAAAATTAGCCGGGCATGGTGGCGCATGCCTGTAGTCCCAGCTACTTGGGAGACTGAGGTAGTAGGATTGCTTGAACCCAGGAGTTTGAGGTTGCTGTGAGTTAGGCTGACGCCACGGCACTCACTCTGGCCTGGGCAACAAAGTGAGACTCTGTCTCAGTAAAAACAAAAAACAAAAAGTGCATTTAGTTTTTTTTAGATGCTGTTTTCACAAATTTTAATTTTACAAGTTAGTTTTATAGAGGGTGACTTGGTAACTTTTATGTTTTACTTGAATGGCATTTGGGTTTGTTTTGTTTTAGGTTCTTTAAACAGTGGTGTAACTTTATTTTTCTCTATCAAAGGGTAAGTCAGTCCTTAGGATTGTGACATGCGTTGAGGATAGGTATGAAGGAAAAGTGTAAGAGGTGGTAGGGTGAAAAAAACTATCAGCCTTCTGTCAGAAATACAGTAATGGCTTGCCAAGTTACTGGTGTCTTGGGTGGTCTGGGAACTATTGCTGGGTTTCTTTTTCGGTCTCAGGGAAAATACTCGAGACTTTTTCATGAAGGAAAGATGACTAATGGTGTCCTTTATGTTCTTTACATTAGTGCTCAAGTTTTTCACTTAAAAATGAAGTCAGTATTCAAAGTTACCACAGTCAGACTCTTCATCTTTCATTTAATTTTTGTTGTAAGGACTAATCTACATTTTTTCCCTTTTTAAATCTTCAAGTTAGAATTGCTCTGGAAAACTATGTTATGCTGATTCTGGGCTTTAAGCATACTTGTCTTCTAATTCAAGAAGCTAAGAAATTTATAGTAACCTGCTTTAGAAACTATGATGGAGCTAACTGGGAGCATAGCATGTTTCCTTCTTTTGATTTAAAGAATATAATTTGTTAAGCCTAAATTGTGATGTTATGTAATAGAAATATTTAGTTTTGCCTATCCGTTGTATGTACATAGTTTTGATTTTGGTGCCTTAGAATGTTAAAAAGTTGCACAGACTAGTTGTAATCATTAAGATAATTTTAATAACAGACCACTTTGAATTTTACCTAGTTTTTATTATATGGAAATAAATTTAAATAACTTAAATTTGAAGCATTTTATTCGAAATTAATTGAAGCTGTTGTTTGGGATGACTTTTGTCCTAAAGGAATAAACTCTTAAAGATTACCAGTTATTCAATATTATATATATTAAGAATTGAATTACTAAGAAAGCTTCATTTAAAAAATCTTAGTAATAACCTTAGTTGTCCTAATGACAAGCATGGTATATTAACAATTTGGAGGTTAACGCCTAAAACTTTACAAAATATGTACAGATATCTTTTATATATACGTAAACTTAAAATACTTTTTTCTCTTGACAGGAAATGCACAATTTTGAGGATGAGTTAACGTGTCCCATTTGTTACAGTATTTTTGAAGATCCTCGTGTACTACCATGCTCTCATACATTTTGTAGAAATTGTTTGGAAAACGTTCTTCAGGCATCTGGTAACTTTTATATATGGAGACCTTTACGAATTCCACTCAAGTGCCCTAACTGCAGAAGTATTATTGAAATTGCTCCAACTGGTATTGAATCTTTACCTGTTAATTTTGCATTAAGGGCTATTATTGAAAAGTACCAGCAAGAAGACCATCCAGATATTGTCACCTGCCCTGAACATTATAGGCAACCATTAAATGTTTATTGCCTACTAGATAAAAAATTAGTTTGTGGTCATTGCCTTACCATTGGTCAACACCATGGTCATCCTATAGATGACCTTCAAAGTGCCTATCTGAAAGAAAAGGACACTCCACAAAAACTGCTTGAACAGTTAACTGACACACATTGGACAGATCTTACTCGTCTTATTGAAAAGCTGGAAGAGCAAAAATCTCATTCTGAGAAAATGGTCCAAGGTGATAAGGAAGTTGTTCTCCAGTATTTTAAGGAGCTTAGTGATACATTAGAACAGAAAAAAAAATTTTTCCTAACAGCTCTCTGTGATGTTGGCAATCTGATTAATCAAGAATATACTCCACAAATTGAAAGAATGAAAGAAATGAGAGAGCAGCAGCTTGAACTAATGACACTGACAACATCTTTACAAGAAGAGTCTCCACTTAAATTTCTTGAAAAAGTTGATGAGGTCCGCCAACGTGTGCAAATCTTAAAACAAAGACCACTTCCTGAAGTCCAACCTGTTGAAATTTATCCTCGAGTAAGCAAAGTATTAAAAGAAGAATGGAACAGAACAGAAATTGGACAAATTAAGAAAGTGCTCATTCCTGAAATGAAAATTTCTTCAAAAAGGATGCCATGTTCCTGGCCTGATAAGGATGAAAAAGAAGTTGAATTTTTTAAAATTTTAAACATTGTTATAGTTACACTGATTTCAGTGATACTGATGTTAATACTCTTTTTCAACCAACACATAATAACCTTTTTAAATGAAATCACTTCAATATGTTTTTCTGAAGTCTCTCTATCTGTTTACCAAAGTTTATCTAACAATGTGCATGATTTAAAGAATATACTATGTCATACTTTATATCTATTGAAGGAATTTATGTGGAAAATAGTTTCTCATTGAGAACTTACCATCTGAATTATTTAAATGGGCTTATTCTGTATAGCAGAGACTAACCATTGCTAAGTGGAGAAATAGGGGTAGCATGGACAGATAAGCAAACTAGAGCTTAACTCTGTATGGCAGAGACTAACCATTGCTATATGGACAAATAGGGGTAGCATAGACAAGTAGTAGCATACTAAGCTTTATTAGAGTTGTAACATAATATATGGAAAGTTATATGGTTTATACTTTCTGTAGGTTAGAAATATGTCAAAATTAGAAACAAGGCAGTGTCTGAAATATTCAAATCATTATTAGAAAACAAAATCTGCTAATTACTTGAATATTAATGTATTATCCCATTTTTATTGGCTTCATGGAGGTTGACTTATGTTGCTGTGACATCTAAACATTCTTGTACCAATATTTTACCATTATTATGTACTGCAGTAGGTTGGCTTTGGAGTTCTTTATGTAGTTTTTAGGTTAAAAGATGGTAAAATGCTGAAAGTGCGTATGCCTTTGACGTTGCTTGAAGCTTTTGAACGGGTGAAAAAGGATGGTAAGAGAGGTTTTAAAATCAAGCAGCAGAGCCTAAACATGATAAGGCATTATTTATTCAAAGATCTTTTGATCAAATATACCTGGACCATATTAGATAGATTCAAGAGCCCTAAAATGTTTATCAACATTCATTCAAATGAAGTGATTGCTTTTGGATAACATGTTAGGGAACAGTGGCATTTTCTAATACTTGTCATAGTCAATGATTTGTGTAAATTGATTTTAAGATTGTATTGTCCTATCAGTTTTTGGGGAAAAAAACCCAAACATACTTGAACAGAGTCATTATTGATGACATATTCTACTCTCGACAGGTTTTGATGGCATTATGTGAACTTTAGTCGTCTTAAAAACTTAAATTATCTGCCAAATTCCCTCATGCTAATGTGGAAGTACCAGCAATTTAATCTTACATTTCTTGAATTTAAGAACTTAAGTCAAAATTCTTTAGTTCCCTTTTTATTCTTTTTTGTTTTTAAATTGTATTTTAGCGTATTATGGGGGTACAAGTGTTAAGGTTACTAACATATATTGCCCATGCCCCACTCTCCCCTTGAGTAAGAGCTTCAAGCGTGTTTTAGTTCCCTTCTTAACAGAGATTGGAGTTCTGATACTTGTGGGTTTGGCCCATTCCATTGTCCATGCAACCCCAAGTATAAACTGACTTGCTTTCCAGAAATCTCAATTGGGCTGCTCTTGAATCACCATCAAAAAGACTTTCTAGGTCAGATTAGGGAATGCTCCTGGACCTACAGTAAGTAAACCATCATGAATAAATATAGTTGTATTTAGGGAACTAGTTCTAAAACTCTCCTATAATCTTATCTGCTGAGAGTTAAGTCTTAATTGTCAATTTATGATTAGAATTAGACTACCTAGCACAATTAACTATTATATGGACAAAGAACAATAGAAGGGTGTACTGGAGGTGAAGAGAGATATATTCAGCTATTAAAATAGAAATAAAATTAACTTTTGACTGGTTAGTGATTTAATTTACTTAAAATATTTGTCACACCAGGAAAGTACCCTGTACTTTTGAATAAGTGTAAATATTAGTAAGCACTGAAATGTCTGTTAGCTATTATCTGTCAAGCACTTAATCTCACATATCTGTTGTATTTTTAACCCCATTTTTTGTAGAAGAGGAAACAAAAGTAATTTGCCCAAGGCCATACACTAGTATGTGGGAGAGCCCATGCATTCTTTTTTTCCAAGGTAAAAAAACAGTTTACTTCACCTTATACTACTTACAAGGGGCATGATTATCAGAACTTTTTGAATACATGGGCAAGGTTTTTCACATTTGAATAGAGCATTTACTGTGCAATAACAAGTATGCCAGTTTTTAATTTTTATTTCAGGATATTATGAGAGCACAAACATTTTATGTCTGCTTCACCCAAGCGAGGATTAGAGGCATGCCCTTCCCCTCTATAATGTTCACCTTGTCCATTAGTTGTGAGTTTACCCCCTACAACCCCTTAATCCCTGGAGAATATTACTACTTTCTTTTCAGAGTTCATGCTGTCACACTGCCTTTAAAGGATCTAAGTAGGCCAAGATTAATATTCATAAATTAAGGTTTATAATTTGTATTCAGAATCAAGCATACACCTATTAACACCATTTTAGGCTTGACATTAATATTTTGTAACTTGCCAGTTTTTAGTAAACAAAACTTTTATTTTTTGATAAATTTTATGAAGTATGCATTAATAAAGTATCCAAGTAACTGATTCTTATACATGCTGTTCTTATGTATTTTTGCCAAAGGATGAGATTATACAGTTTAAAATATATAATCTTGAACTATTTCTAAGTTTTATGCATAACAAAAGTATATACTTTAATAAACTCATTTTGATATTTTATTTGCACTGAGTGGCTTAAGACACTCAAACTCAGGAGTTGTACCTTCGGAATTTTCATATGGGTTCTAGGTATTTTCTGTTTTAACTCTAAAACAGTACTGAACTCTATTTATTATTAATAAAAGTATTAAAAATTCCTTTCACTTCTCTCACCAATGAAAACGATAAAGGAAAAGTAAAAAATGCTATATTCTTGATTTAAAACAAAAGACCATGCTTGACTTTTCAGATCTTTATTTAAGTCCATGCTACTAACATATTTACATTTTTATGGCTGTATTATGACACACACTGTGTGGTACATTATTTTGGGGGGGAAACAGGGTATCTTGTCGCCCAGGCTGTAGTGCAGTGACATGATCATAGATAGTTCACTGTTACCTTGAACTTGAACTTGGGTCTCAAGCGATCCTCCTGTCTTGGGTTCTCAGAATGTTGGGAGCACAGGCATGAGCCATTGCACCCACCCCTGATGGATTTTTAATACTTAAAACAATGGTCCACTAAATAATGAAATAACTAGCTCTTTAATTCCTTAGGGGTAAGTATCTAGAAATGGGCAAAGAATTTTGATTCAATTACCAAAATCCCTATAGAAACCATATGGTGCCAACTTATTTTCCACCAGTAGCATTATAACATTTTTGAGGCAATACAGTGTGAAAAATCCTAACAATTCAATAGGCAAACACTCAAGACATCCTATTTTCCTAAGGAAGTTTAACCTCCATATACATATGCTTGATTTATAATGGGGCAATGTCCAGATAAAACTAAGTTAAGAACATCTACTTCATTCTTAAGAAGCAACTATAGGCTGGGCGTGGTGGCTCATGCCTATAATCCTAGCACTCTGGGAAGCCAAGGCAGGAGGATCACTTGAGGTCAGGAGTTCGAGACCAGCCTGAGCAAGAGCCAGACCCCGTCTCTACTAAAAATAGAAAAAAAATTAGCTGGACCACTAAAAATATATAGAAAGTTAGCTGTGCATGGTGGCACATGCCTGTAGTCCCAGCTTACTTGGGAGGCTGAGGCAGGATTGCTTGAGCTCAGGAGTTTGAGGTTGCTGTGAGCAAGGGTGAAGCCACAGCACCCGAGCATGGGCAACAGAGACTCTGCCTCAAAAAAAAGCAACTATATAGTGGGATAGTTTTCAAATTATGATACAGGCTAGTTATGTTCAGACATTGCTTCAGTTTAATGGCTCTATTGCAAGTAAGTTTCAAATGGTCAAACAAGTTTTAGAAAAGCATACGATATTTAAATTCACATTCCTATAACTCAGAATGACCCCGGTTTAGCAAAAAAGTTCCTTCCCATTATTTGGGTAATATAGTGATTGTCTAAATAAGCAAATAAAGCATAAGGCCTTAATAATTTATCGAGTATTAGTAGGCAGGCTTTTCTAGTTCCATGAAGGTATGCTGACCCTTGATAACAAAATCTAGTTTAGAAATTTGCCTCAGCAAACATACTTTTTGTTGGCAGGAAGTGAGAATCAAAGTCACCTGACCCTCCAGGTTATTTTATTTTTCTCATAGACTACCACTTACAAAATTATCAGATCCTTACAATCTCCTGAAGTACAGAGAATATTTTATTAGGCTTTATAAAAATGACTCTTAATATTATTTTGTGATCCAGTTTAGGAGTATGTATTTAATATAAGTCATCATCTTTTACAAATAGAAAAACCAATAATATGATACACAGAATCTATGCCATTCAATTCGAAGAGTCTTCAGTACAAAAGCTCAACAAAGTCCTTTAGATGCAATTTCTTTTGGGTTTACTGCAACACTTTTTGTTATATTGTATGTCTTGTAAATTCCAATAAGTCTATCTGAAATCTCAAACATATTATTTCGAAGAGAAATTATTATGAACTGGGCATTTTTTGTTTGTTCCTAAAAAAAAAAAAAAAAAAGTAAGTTAAAAACATTAAGTAATAATGGGAAATCACATAATAAACATGTAACCTCAAATATTTCTTGGACAATAAATTTAACATTACATTGATAATGTATAGGAATTATGGCATGGATAGTTCATAAAACAGTATTTGAGTTTGAGAGGAATTTGGTAATTTTTGGAAGTATGACTGCCTAGAAGTGTTCTAGTGGAAAAGATCTAGGAAGGAGACCTGAGATTCGACCTGTGATTCTGCTACGAATTTGCACTTTCAATTTATATTTTACTTCTCCATAGTGGAAATATTTAGTTCAAATAGAGAAGGATTTGGTCTCCATTGATACCAGAAGACATGCAGTTAGAGAATAGAGAAAATGCTCAATAGTAAGAAGTCAAAGAATTCCAGGATAAAAAATGCTAAATGATTACTTACGTATATATAAAATGCAACAATAGACACATTTTTAAAATCAAGGGCAGCATCAATCTCATCCATGAAGTAAAGGGGAGTAGGTTTGTAGTGGTGAAGAGCAAATACTAAAGCCAATGAACTAAGTGTTTTCTCTCCTCCTGAAAGATTAAAGATCTTCTTCCAACTTTTCTTAGGTGGTCGAACACTGAAATAATTAAGAAAACTCTTAGTTAAATTACTTGTAAAGCTAAAGTTAAGACTTTATGATTTGTTTTCCACACTTGACTTCTACCACCTTCCTCCTCGGGAATCTCTAATTTGCTTTTCACAAATTTCAACTATTTTTTCTGGTTATTTTATAAAAACATTGGAGGATGAACACATTTTAACACCCCCAAAATTTTAAGACTTAAACAGCAAACTAAGTATTTCTTGCTATTCCCCTTATCAAATGTAATTTTCAATCCTAATATTAAACTTGACATGGCTTTAAAACTAAAAATATTACCCAGACAAATATTCTATAAATGTTATTTGCTGTTTGCTCCTGTGAACTGTCAGCATAAATAGCATGTAAACAAAATAGCATTATTAAAACAAGCTGTAGATCTTGCCTTCCACCTCCCACCAGCCAAGAAATACTAAGAGTTTGGAGAATATATACAGATAGGTAAGAGGAGGAATAAAAACTTAGTATAATTACAAACCTGAACATGATTCCTTCAGAGAAAGGATCCAAACTGTCTACAAGCTCCAGTTCAGCATCCCCTCCCAAGGTAAGCATTTGGTAATTTTCCTTTAATTTATTTGTTATTATGTAAAACCCTGCCATAAATTCATTAAGCCTTTGTTTCCGAAGATCTTCATATGCCTGTCTAAAATTATCTCTCTCAGAAGTAATTTTGTCCAATTCTGCTACTCGTTGCAAATATAATTCTTCCTGTGAAAAGAATATTATGTTAGGAAAAAATCTACTCGGCTATAAATTTGACATGAAAATCAGCATTGCTAATTTATGTAAAACTTAAGGTCACAATTTAGGCTAAGGACTATAAAGAATTTCTGACTAAAATACATAAATAGTTCATTCATACCTTCTTTTTATACTCTGCAATGGCACCAAGGTTTGGTTTCATTTCATGACATTGAGCTTCCAAAAGTGCAATTTGATTTGTTATAGAATCTGGATTCTTGATTGCTTCGAGATCCTCTGGGTTTAGAACTGAAACCTCTTCAACAGGATTATCTTCTATGGGATGCAATGATATTTTTGAAATCTAAAAGTTTGATTTAGGTGACAGAGAAAGCACAATACTATAATTAATTGTTAAACCCAATACAACAAATCATACAGGTACAAAAACAACAGTTGTGACTAATTTGTAACTTTTTTTAATCCCCCTTTCCATAAAGAATATGTTAAAATCAAAGTTAATTGGTAACAATCTCACCTCTTTTTGCCAATATTTTATTTTTGAATTATGTTCAGCAATGTGACCATCTATCTGTTCAAGTTTCAACTTAATACTAAGTGCATCTTTTTGAAGAGCATGCTCACTTTCTTGAATAACTTTTAGTTCTTGAAGTAGATTACGATGTTCTTTCTGGATCTTCGGTAAGGATTCCTAAAGATCAAGAACTTACAAATATGATCTTCCCAAATAGAACAGGTATTTTCACATTTCAAAGAAGTTAGCAATTCTCCCAATGCTCCTTCCATTTTAAATTAGTTATAACATTCTAGTAGACAGAAAAGTTATAATATGGTACTCATATCTTTATTGTACAAATAAAAGTTTATAGTTAGAAGACATTTTTAACCTATTGAGTACTTAACTATATTCAAAGCACTGATGTCATATATCCAACTTATTAATTTCTTCAAATTTCATCCCCTCGAAGTCTTACCTTTGCAGCATTTGTGTTCTCTATGACTTCTGTTGCTCTTTCGTCAATCCTTTTTAGTTCTGCTGTTAAGTCATCTACTTCTTTCTTAGTATCTTTTATTTCTTTCTCTGTGCGAGAGACAGAGTCTTGTGCCTTTTTAAGGTTTCTAAAGAAACAAAATGACCCATGAAAAATGTAGTAATTCTACTTATGAAAATCCACAGAATTTTTCATGACATTTAATGTGAATTTTTTCCTAACAGATTTCTAAATTCATGATTTACTAAACCATTCTTAAATAAGTTTTTATAGGTTTATATAAACACTTGTGGGATAAGTTATATATTAAACTCAATATAAATGAATGAGTCTTCCTTATATAATACTAACTTCTAATATCAATCAACTCTAATGCAAAGTTGTCCAATAGATTATTCTTAAATTTCTACACATAAGAGGGTATACCTTCAAATAATTACCCCCCCCCCCCAGTTAAAGATAGGGCAAAAAGTACTTCCCAAAAGGGTGGGCCTTATTTTCCCCCTTAATAAAGTTATTTCTACTTTGACAAATATGTTTAAGCATACTTCTGGTAAAAACCAATAAAAATGATCTATTAGTTCCTAATCTTTAAGCAGAAGGCACTGAATTAACCTGATAATTTGTTATAATTTTAAGAAAAAACAAATAGCTGTTTAAATTTCCATGTTTTATACACATACCAAACTTTATTTCAGAAACACTTCAATAAACACTCTTAATTTTAAAACAAGGCGAATGGATACAATTTTTTTCAGTTTTGACAATGAAATCTTCTAGCTAACTAAAAATTAAGAGATCCCTTCCTTGACTCTTTTACTTATTCCCTTACAGCCTACATCTATTTAAATTAAGCACTAACTCCTCCCCTAAACCAGAGAAACAAAACTGATTTCTATGCCCTCCTAACAATGGAGGTGTTATATAGCATAACTGCACTTTCCCAAGGGATACCTGTTGACCAGTTTTTTAAATTGGCCATATGATAAAGTCCCACTAGATAATGTGTCAGATAGGTTTAACAATTAATAGTAAGAGAAACATTAATGGAACATTACATTTCAACATTAACCCTTTTACCATATGGAGGTAGGGAACAGAAAGACAAGTTAGGGTAGCACGTATACCCTACCTATCAGCAGTCTTGATTGCTACTTGAGCTTTAGTAATAGCAGAAGCACATTCATCTAATTGCTTATTTATTTTATCAAGTTTGTCTTGTTGGGCCTTGAGTTTATGGTTATTGATTTCTACGATGATATTATGTAAGCGTTTCACTTCAGCTTCTACTTTACCAGCTTTCTCAGCCACACCATCATATTCTGAAATTAAAAAATAAAGAACTTAATTTGTGTTTTTATGCTATTAAGCATCAGATGTTAGATGTAAATTTCTTCAATGACTTAACAGAATACATAAAAACCCATTTTAAAAATTTGGGGAAAAGCACTGTTAAAAAACCAGAATATCCTATGTCAGAACAATGTTGGAACACACAAAGTTAAATTCTCTGGCTTGGCTGTTAACACACCCATTTATTTCTTAATGGCTTCATGTTCTTAGCTTCTTTTCAAAGTTCTTTCCAACTTTTTCTTAGGGCATTTCCTGGACTATTGGCTGCATAATAATTTTTAGCCATAAATTATGTGCCTGACTCAATATTAATTTGCCCAGGGTGAAGAAATTGTGGTTATTTTCTTTTGCTAACCTAAATAAGCAGTCTACCATGTCATAACAAAATGGAGGAGATATGATGAACTGGTGCTCTTCCCTGTGACAAAGTTAACATCTTCCAGATTTCCATGTAGCTAGGGTTTAGACATGATCTGGGTCCATTCAATTAAAAATACTTGAATAATTTGGAAGGCATAAGTGATGAATTGGACTTTCTGTTGGCAAGCAAGCAGTCACACACAAGTCTGAATTTTCTGTGATGCAATTAGAGGTTCTGATGTCAAGTCGATAGCTTTGCGAGTATTGGCAGGCAGTGGCATCAACAATGATCATGTGAATTATAGTGGGTACAATGTGCTTCTGTTGTTGGTAGTGGTAGTAGACATTTTCCCAATTGCAGAGAATTCTATTTGGAGATAAGGCAATAGCTCCTTTGATGGTTCTGCAGAGCAGCTCTGGAAATTATTCTTAAATGTTCAATCTAGAAACTTTCTTTAGCTATCCCAATGATTCTGTAAACACTCTAATACCCTGTTTACACACATAACACACATGTGTGCATGCACCACACAAATCCTACTTACACCAGCCTGAGTGGTTTCTGTTCTCTCTACTTGAATCCGAATCACTATATAATATGGGAAGGATGAAGAGATGGCAAAAAGGTGGGGAATTCAAGCTATTAAGAATACCCACATCTAGAAAGGCAATCAGAATGGTGAGCTAACTGGTGGAAAGGGATTCCCACAAAGTTCCTGAAGGTATATGGGTATTTGGCACAGGAAGAGGGAAGTAGGATTTGTAGAGAGAAAAGGACTGGACAGATAAAACTACTGTTTCCTCTCTTCTGTCTTTTCTCTCATCAGGCAGATATTGGAATTTCAAGATCTCCCAAACCTCTTAACTTCCGATTTATCTTTTTGCACTACATTATCAGAGAATTCTTTAGGCTGATTTTTCAGCCCATCTATTGAGTTCAATTCCAACACTTTACTTAATTTCTGAGATCACTACCTGGGTCTTACAAACAAACAAACAAGCCTGCTTTTTTGGGTGGCTTACAGATTCTTTATTTTCCTAAGGATATTATTAATAAATATACACAAGTCCTAGTACATTGCTAACACTAATAATTGCTGTTTTTCAGGTTTACTTTATTGCATTTGTTGATGGAACTGTGTTGCTCACAGTGATGTTCTTTGAGGCTGAAATTCCATTAAGCTGTATGTGGGCTTGGCTAACCTGTGGGGTAGAACACCACCACTTACAATAATTAGAGAGTAGGTCAGGTATGCAGCTGGGAAGGCTTCTATCCTGAATATCCTCCCAAAGAGATTTAGAGCATTTTCCTTCTTGTTTTTAAGTACCCACCATATATCTATAGTAACATGTCTACCAGAAGTAGGAGGGAAAAACTGTGACACATATAGTCTGTAATTCTGAAGCCGCTATTCTATATTTAACAATTTATCTTCAAAATGTCTGTATAGATTTAGATAGAATTTACTATAGCCATTATTTAAAAATACAAATATGTTCAAGAGTTAAAAACTATACAGTCATCAGTCATTATGTTTTCCCTGAATTATTGCAATAGCACCCCAATTTCCCTGCTTTCACCCTGCCCCGCTTACTCTATTGTTTGCACATTAGCCAGAGAGATAACTTTTCAAATATAAGTTAATGTAAAAGGAAATATTTAATCTTAAAGATATGCTTGCACAAATGGGTCCTCAACAGTCTACTGATATTTAGCACTTCTATGAGAGGAGATATATAGAGTCCCTAATAAAGTCAAGGATTCCTTTTCAAATAAGAACACAGATACACACTTTTGGCCTTTCAATTGACCCTTACGTACCATCAAAACAGTCACAAAAAATACTGAGGTGATGTATAGGGAAAGCGGAATATGGGTCAAGGCCCCAGGGGATCTGGATTCCTCCATCCTTTATTCTAGCTAAAGCGGTCTCCTTTTGCTTCTAGCATACTCCTGGTTCAGAGATTTTGCATTTAATCCTCTAAATTCTTCTTGGAATGCTTTTCTCCCAAATATCCACATGGTTATTATAGCACTCACAGTTCCTCTAGGTCTCTACTCAAATATCTCTGCATCATATTAAATGCGTGCTCCTTGAAAGGAGACTTTATTTTGTTCACTCCTCTATCAACAGCACCTGAAACAAAGCTTGGCCAGTAGCAGATGCCTATTTGAGTGAATGCTTAAATACAAAAAGTGGAGACAAATATGGATACACACAAAAATGAACATGGGTATCCATTTATGATGTGCATTGTGGTCATCTGTCTACTTAACATCTTTTTACTCTTTCTTTTGAAAGAAAACTCCTCCATTATTGAAGCATTCAGACAATTGCTCCAATTCCACTCTAATTAGTTCTTTTGAATGGACAATCAGTATTTATTTTCCGTTGCTCACAAACTATAAAAACAGGGGTCCTTCTTAGAATATAATGAAGCCTCACTGTTGTTTTGGGGGGGGGGTCACTAGCTAAGATATAAGCCAGGAAGTGGCTTGTGGTATAACCCACATTTCCCCTCTCAAATAAGCAGCTTTTTTCATGTGCATACCATTTATTCTCTGTATCTACTATTTGAGTGATTTAGTTTCTCCAAATCCTCAGTTTTCTACATCTGTAACTACTATCTTGAAGGATTTTTGCAAAGATTAGGGCCAAAGTATACAAAGTATGAAATTAAGAGCATGAGCTCTGGAATCAGACCTACCACCTATTCCTATACTACCACTTGCTGTGTGACCTGAAGCAAAGTATATATATACACACACCACTCTGTGCCTCAGTTTCTTTATTTGTCAAATGAGGCTATCAACAGTACTTATTTTGTAGGCTTATGAGAATTAAGTAATAACAAAAATCATAAACTAGTGCAATGATTTGTATCTAAGATATATATATTATTATTCTACAAACTGCTATTAAACATTGGAAACTTTGACAATCTCAAAAAATGTTTCTATCTTTAAACATACCTGTTTTGAAGGCATTAACATTTTCTTCTAGCAATTTCTGCTTTTTTTTGTCAGGGGCTGTAGCAAGTACATTAGCTTCAAGCTCCTTAACTTGGATGTTCAAATACTCTTCTTGCTCTGTTAAACGCTACAGAAACATTTTAACATTTAAGGTCAATATTTTAACTTAGTAACAATATTTACTTTAAATATTTTGAATTTTAAAAAAGGGCATTTAAAATCTTTAAGAAAAAGATAAACACTAATAAGAGCAGAAAACATGAATATAAAAAATGAAAATGGCCAACAAATATGAAATGACGTATAAGCTCATTATGAAGACAAGTTAAAATGCCATTTTTAGATCACAAGGTAGCAAATTTACAACATTTTAAAGACTACTCTAGTGTTCAAAGACATGGAAAAATAATTATTTGCATATGCTACTAGTACTGCATTAAAAATTTATTTTTGAAAACAATTTGGCATTATGCAAAAAATGCCTTAAACAACTGTATGCTCACTATGTAATATATGTTATTTTAGAACTCTTTTCTAAGGAAATAATGGGATGAGTGTAAAAAGGCATACATACCTACAAGAAAGAAACATAATTTAGTAAGTGAAGAATAGTATGACATTTAAAAAGCCATATGAAGGCCGGGCGCTGTGGCTCACGCCTGTAATCCTAGCTCTTGGGAGGCCGAGGCGGGCGGATTGCTCAAGGTCAGGAGTTCAAAACCAGCCTGATACAACTCATTGAGCTGTCCAAAAAAAAAAAAAAACAAAAAAAAAAAAAAAAAAAAAACCAGCCTGAGCAAGAGCGAGACCCCGTCTCTACTATAAATAGAAAGAAATTAATTGGCCAACTGATATATATATAAAAAAAAAAATTAGCCGGGCATTGTGGCGCATGCCTGTAGTCCCAGCTACTCGAGAGGCTGAGGCAGTAGGGTCGCTGAGCCCAGGAGATTGAGGTTGCTGTGAGCCAGGCTGACGCCACGGCACTCACTCTAGCCTGGGCAACAAAGCGAGACTCTGTCTCAAAAAAAAAAAAAAAAAAAAAGCCATATGAGCCAGGCGCGGTGGCTCACGCCTGTAATCCTAGCACTCTGGGAGGCCAAGGCGGGCGGATTGCTCAAGGTCAGGAGTTCGAAACCAGCCTGAGCAAGAGCGAGACCCCCGTCTCTACTATAAATAGAAACAAATTAATTGGCCAACTAAGGGCATGGTGGCGCATGCCTGTAGTCCCAGCTACTCGGGAGGCTGAGGCAGGAGGATTGCTTGAGCCCAGGAGTTTGAGGTTGCTGTGAGCTAGGCTGACGCCATGGCACTCACTCTAGCATCAGTAGCAAAGCGAGACTCCGTCTCAAAAAAAAAAAAAAAGCCATATGTGACAGGACGAGGGGGCTCATGCTTGTAATCCTAGCACTCTGGGAGGCACAGGTGGACAGACTGCTCAAGGTCAGGAGTTCAAAACCAGCCTGAGCAAAAGCGAGACCCATGTCTCTACTAAACATAGAAAGAAATTAATTGGCCAACTAAAACTATATAGAAAAATATTAGCTGGGAATGGTGACACATGCCTGTAGTCTCAGCTACTTGGGAGGCTGAGGCAGAAGGATTGCTTGAGCCCAGGAGTTTGAGGTTGCTGTGAGCTAGGCTGATGCCACGGCACTCACTCCAGCCTGGGCAGCAAAGCGAGACTCTGTCTCAAAAAAAAAAAAGAAAAAAGAAAACATTCCATTTTGAAAAGAAGAAAAATAAAGGGTCATGTGGCTGCTAAATAAGTCATGTTTCTATGAAATACAAAACCAAGAATTAGACCTTCTGCTTTGAAACCCACCCTCCCTTCTCCCTTATATTTTAAAATTATAAGCAAAAAGCAAAGTGGTTCTGCTAAATTTCTGTCGAATTCCAATAGTTTCAGTTAATGTCTATACACAAAAATGCATGCACAAAGGGAATACCTGGATGCTTGCAGTAAATTTCTCTAGTGTATTCCTCATTTCTCGTTCACTATGCCGTAACTTGACTACTGCTTCTTCAAGTTGTACTTTTTGTTCTTGGATTTGCAATGATTTTTTAGAGTCTTTTTGCAACTGTAACTCCATTTTATTTACCTACAGAGAAATATCAGTAAAGCTTTCCCCATGAGTCATTTCAGATTGACAGCAAAGTCAATTTATGAAGAAAACTCAAACTTATGATCTTAAAGACTAGAATAAAAATAAAGAGTCCAGGCTGGGCGCTGTGGCTCATGCCTGTAATCCTAGCACTCCGGGAGGCCGAGGCGGGGGTGGGGTGGGGTGGGGTATTGCTCGAGATCAGGAGTTTGAAACCAGCCTGAGCAAGAGCAAGACCCCGTTCTCTACTATAAATAGCAAGAAATTAATTGGCCAACTAATATATATAGAAAAAATTAGCTGGGCACAGTGGCGCATACCTGTAGTCCCAGCTACTCAGAAAGCTGAGGCAGCAGGATTGCTTAAGCCCAGGAGTTTGAGGTTGCTATGAGCTAGGCTGACGCCACGGCACTCACTCTAGCCTGGGCAACAAAGCGAGACTCTGTCTCAAAAAAAAAAAAAAAAAAAAAAAAAAAAAATGGAGTCCAATTCCAATCCCTAATGCTAAAAATTCAGGAATGCTCAACTAATTTCTGTATCACCTAAACAGATGGAAAGACAACTTTAAGTGTTGTACAGTCACTTCTTATTCCAATGAAGGGATGACATTCATACACTTGAATGGAAGGATATAAACTTACATTTTGAAAATGGGGGGGAATGGGGGAAATGGGGGCTGGGGGAAATCAAGGTAAAGGAAAGTTAGATATCCAGGACATCTAAGAACATATTTTCAAGTCAAGTAAGAGAAAAGTACATATAGTTTTCTGAGGGCAATACTGGAATAGGAATATAGCAGTTTTTTTTTGACATTTTGTGAAAATATAAAGTAAGCACAAAAATAAAATATTTTGAAATTAAGATCTGGAAATTAAGATCAGAAGTGTTTACTAAACTTACACCTTGAAGAATTATTTTAAAAATGGCCACGTAAATTGTGAAATATCCTTACAATTCAAGTGAAATAAATTTTTAAAATGTTGAACAAATACTTTCCAGTTAATGTTTTATTTTTCAAACTTTAAAGGTGTTTATAAGCCCCCCAATCACTTTTAAAAAATACAATCTATTAATTTAAAATGTGAGTACATTAAACTTAAAATGGCCAAATTTTGTAATATGTATGCTATACTTCAATAAAGCTGTTTATAAAAAAAATGGGTCTGACTATAATTTTAGATATGCTGACCTCCTCTTCAGAGATTTCAACGACAACTGATGAACCCATTCTTCCTTTCATTACTTTGCTTCCACCACCAGTCATTGTACCTGTAAAACAGGAGAGAAGTCAGTCTTAGATGTCTCCCCCAACAAGATAAAATAAATTCAATGCCAGGAAAAACCATTACCTGATTGTTCTATGATCTGCCCCTGTAAAGTTACCACTCTCCATCTTCTATCTTTTTGATATGCTACTCTTGTGGCTTGATCCAAGTTGTCAGCTACTAAGGTATCCCGTAAAGCAAAGTAAAAAGCTTGGCGAATTTCCTCATCTTTTACTTTTACTAAATCAAATAACCGAGGAGTGTTTTCAGGAGTTTGAATTTTGGTCATTTTTTTTGCCCATACAGCCATCTAAAAGTAAAACCATATATATAATAAAGAACATGTAGTTTCTTCTAGGTATGATCTTATCTATTAAAAATCCTAAGTAATCACACACAAAAAAGCTATTAAAACTAATAAATGAGTTCAGCAAGGTTATAGGATCAAGATCAATATGCAAAATTATACTGTTGTACAAGAGCAATGAACAGTCAGAAAATGAAATTAAGAATTCCATTTATACTATCATAAAGAAAATCCCAAAAACATGGGAATAAATATAATGAAAGAGACATAAGACTTGTATATTAAAAGTTATAAGAATCAGAGATTAATATTGTTAAGATAGCACTATTACCTAACTGATCTACAGATTCAATGCAACCTGCACTGAATGCAATCAAAATCCCAGTCACCGGCCTCCGATACCCCTCACTCTACTTTTGGGGCAGAAACCAACTAGCTGATCTAAAAAGTCATATGGAAATTCAAGGAACACAGAATATCTAAAACCATATCGATAAAGAACAAAATTTGAAGAATCACACTTCCTGATTTCCAAACTTACTAAAAAGCTATAATAATCAAAACAATGTGTTGTACCAGCACAATAAAATTTAGAGTCCAGAAGTAAACCCTTACATTTATACTTGGCTGATTTCAACAAGAGTGCCAAGAAAACTCAATGGAGAAAGAATAGTCTTTTCAACAAATGGTCCTAGAACAACTGGATAGCCACATGCAAAATGTAAAGTTGGATCCCCATTTTATACCATATATAAAAAGTAACTCAAAATAGATTAGAAACCTAAATGTAAAAGCTACCATAAAACTATTAGGGAGGCTGGGCGTGGTGGCTCACGCCTGTAATCCTAGCACTCTGAGAGGCCGAGGCAGGCGGATTGCTTGAGGTCAGAAGTTCAAAACCAGCCTGAGCAAGAGCGAGACCCAGTCTCTACCATAAATAGAAAGAAATTAACTGGCCAACTAATATGTATAGAAAAAATTAGCCGGGCATGGTGGTGCATGCATGTGGTCCCAGCTACTCGGGAGGCTGAGACAGAAAGATCACTTGAGCCCAGGAGTGTGAGGTTGCTGTGAGCTAGTCTGACGCCACAGCACTCACTCTAGCCTGGGCAATAAAGTGAGACTCTGTCTCAAAAAACAAAACAAAACAAACAAACAAACAAAAAAACTATTAGAGAATAGAGGCAGTAAATCACTGTGACCTTAAATTAGGCAGTGGTTTCTTAGAATTAAAAACTCTGTACTTCAAAGGACCACATCAAGAAAGTAAAAATACAGCCGGGCGTGGTGGCTCACGCCTGTAATCCTAGCACTTTGGGAGGCCGAGGCGTGCGGATTGCTCAAGGTCAGGAGTTCGAAACCAGCCTGAGCGAGACCCCGTCTCTACCAAAAATAGAAATAAATTAATTGACCAACTAAAAATATATATACAAAAAATTAGCCGGGCATGGTGGTGCATGCCTGTAGTCCCAGCTACTCGGGAGGCTGAGGCAGTAGGATCGCTGAGCCCCGGAGATTGAGGTTGCTGTGAGCCAGGCTGACGCCACGGCACTCACTCTAGCCTGGGCAACAAAGTGAGACTCTGTCTCAAAAAAAAAAGAAAGTAAAAATACAATCCAAAGAATGGACGAAAATATTTGTAAATCATATTATCTGACAAGAGATTTGTATCCAGAATAAAATACTCTTACAATAATAAAAAGATAACCAATTAAAAAATGAGCAAAGGATTCAGACATTTCTCCAAGGAAGATAAACAAATGGTCAAACACATTAAAAGATATTCAACATCATTCGTCATCAGGGAAATGCAAATCAAAACCACAATGACATACCACTTCACATCCACTAAGACAAATATAATCAAAAAGATGCAAAACAACAAGTGTTGGTGAGGATGTAAAGAAATTGGAACCCTTATATATGCTGGTGGGAAATGGTAACAACCACTGTGGAAACAGTATGGCAGTTTCCCAAAAAGATAAATAGAATTACCATATGACCTAGCAATTCCACCTCTACGTATATAACCAAGAGAACTGAAAACCCATGTTCACATAAAAACTTACACATGAATGGAGGTTCATGCAGCATTATTGTCAAAGCAGTCAAAAAGTGGAAACACCAATGTCCATTAAGTGACGAATGGTTATGCAAAATACAGTATTATCCATATAGTGAAATATCATTTGGCAACAAAAAGGAAGAATTAATACATAACACAACATAGATGAACCTGAAAACCTGTTAAGTAAATGTAACTATATACAAAAGGCAGCATATTATATGATTCCATTTATATATCTAGGACAGAAATCTATAGAGACAGAAAAGTAGATTCGTGGTTGCCGTGGGAGATGGAATATGAAGAGTGACTGCTAACACCTATAGAGTTTAATTTTGAAGTAGTAAAAAAAGTTCTGAAATTAGATAGTGGTCATTATTGAATAACCCTGTGAACATACTAAAGCCCACTGAACTGTGTACTTTAAAATGGTGAATTCTATCTCAATAAAGGCTTTCTTTTTTTTTTTTTAAAGTAGTCACTGATGATGAAGTTAGAAACAAACTACCAGTCACTCAAACATTGGCAGTCACTCTAACACTGGAATATATATTCCTTTAGTGCAGGCACTACAAAGGTTTTTTTTGTAACTGCAATCCCAGAACCTAAAATAATCCTCAAATCTTATCAGGTGTTCACTGACTGTGAAGAAAAAGCTAGAATCCAGAAACAAAAAACATTTAGCACTGAAAAAGTAAATTACAAGTAACTTATTAAGAATACCTACCTTATCTAAACCTATAAAGGTTGCAACTCCAATATTTTGTCTTTTAAGGAAGTTTACGCATTCTTGGGCTGTATCAATAGAATCAACAACAATGTAGTCTAATGCATGACAACAGGATGAAACAGCAACATCGTATTTTTCATCAATAGCTCCTAAGTCTCCCTAATAATTTAGAGGGGAGAAAAAGGAATTAGACAAAAGGCAGAGAGGATCATTTCATTACTATTCATACAGATTTTTAAAATTACTTTTAATTGAAAAATTATATAAATTTGGTTTATAAAAAGTACAAAAAAGTTACACAACAAAAAGTTTTAGGTGTCCTCACTCCCAATCCTCCCCTTCTGTAGAGGCAATCACCGCAAGTAGTTTTTAATCCACCTTTTAAAAAAAGTTTATAGATATGCAGTTTGAATTTTTAATGAGCACAGAAAGAAAGAACTGTATTCATTTCATGAAAACATATAATGTGAAGATATGAAACCTAAATGTACTATAAATAAAACAACTTATAAAACTTTGACTTATTGAAAGCCATCTAAAGTCCTGATGAAGCATCTATCAACCTACTAATTAGCTACTTAGCACCATTCACTGACTTTAGTTTTCCTTGAGAGAAAATAATAGGATACAGTGTAAATCTTCAAGAACATAAGGTGCAAGTCACTTGATATAAGACATAGCACAAAAACAACTTTGCTGGGTCATTTTCAATCACCCTTTCTGTTCTCCTCCTTGGAAGGCTAAGTAACTGCATCAGCCGGCTCCTTTGGCTATCAAGCTTTAGCCCAGGGGTCCTCAAACTTTTAAAACAGGGGGCCAGTTCACTCTCCCTCAGATGGTTGGAGAGTGCGCACTGTGGGCCTGGGACAAGTCAGCTGCTAAGCAGGACAGGCAGCGGTGGCAAAAACACCCGGAGGGCCCCGGATAAAAGTGCTAGGCACCTGCAGTTTGAGAACAATTGCTTTAGCCAATATAAGATATCAGCTGGAAGACTGGAGGACAGGAGATAAATGGGGCTGAGGTATTTATTTTCCCTTTTTCCTCCAGACCACAGTGCCCCTGCCTCTTGAGGCTCAGGAGCAATAATGATCCCCACTCTTGATATTCGTAGGTTTTTAAGATTATCCCTGTTGATTTCTCTAAATCCCAGCCAAAACTTTAAGTATAAGTGTATAAAAGCCAAAATATCAATTATAAAAAAAAATTTTTTTTAAGAGAGAGTCTCACTATGTTGCCTAAGCTAGAGAACTCCTTGGCTCAAATGATCCTCCCACCTTGGCTTCAAGTAGCTAGGACTACAGATGTGCTAAATTCTTAGTTTTAAAAAAAGGATAAAGTAGTTGTGTGCTTATCATTACTAGTTTTTTTCCTTGATATGTATAAAATGATCATTATTATCCAAAACTAAGTAAATAAAACCCAAAAAACTGTAAGAGTAAAATGTTAAAAAGAAATGCCTCTTAAAACAAATATGAATGTTATTTTATGTAGAGTGACAATATACAGCTCTTTAAGTCAAGGTAAGAAAACATTTAATGCCTTTCTTAAAAAAATATAGTCATTCTCCAATAAATCTACCTTACCAATCTTCCATATATTCCTGGGATCCTACCAGATTTTTTTTCTTGAATTATCGCATCAAGGACTTTCCCCCTACTTCGATTCATTGTTAAAGAGCTCTTTGCTTCTTCAACTTTTTGGAAAAGATCATGAACCAAACTTTTGATGTTTATTTCTTCTTGTGTAAGTTTCCGAAGTTCTTTTTCATTCTAAAAATTAGAAGTAAAGAAAACAAAACCCAGAAGCATTAGCTCCTAAATATACCCAGCCATAGCACTGAATTAGTTGTAATGCTTCAACAATAATAAAGGAAAAGACCAACAATAAACACTTGAAATAGAATTGAGTTACCTTATAGCAACAGCTGGTTTGGTTTTGAAAAATATGGAAGGCTCTCTTGTTTTAAAAGGACCATAAATTATTTGGGTCAATAAAAGGGAACTTAAGTATAATACAGTTCCAGGAACAGTCTCTCCTGATAGACAAAGCAGAGCGAGGGCTGTAGAAATCCTAGTTTGGCACCACATTGTCATGCATGAGTGTGCCCTAATAATTGCTAACTTCTGCCCTAATTAAAAACACACTCAGGAACAGGACCCCAGGTATGAGTGACTAGGTAGAACTATAGTTATACTGTGATTTGCTTTTTAGTTAAATAAAGGGAAAACAAAAGAACATCTCTGAAATGAAGGGGAGAAAGAATGACTGGGTAGTCCTATTGTTATACAAAAATGTCAACAAGAAACACACACAGCACACACAAACCCAAATGCTCAGTTTCTCAATCTCCAATTTAGCAGCAGCCATCTTTTTTAACTGATATTCTCCCCTATCTCCTGGCTTTAAATTATTTCTATTACTTGTTGCACTGGCATAAAGTAAAACTAGGTTATAGATATAACTTATCTAAAAATAAACTGAATCACCAGGAAGACAGACGTAGTCACTGGATATAATTCAATTTACATTTAAATTATACATGGTCATGTAATTCTCAGTATAATTTCTCTTCAAATAGCATTTTCTACTGCCATCTTGCTTAATGACTGAGGCTTTGGAGATTAAAGTTTATGAAATTCCTTAGATATCTAACTCATTCAAGGATGGGGGAGAACACTGATGAGCTAAGCGATAGATCTTGATTACTTTATAACATTTTGGAGTACCATCAGAGAAGAAATTACATTCATAAATTTAAAAACAGAAAAAGTACGCTAAGAGAGTTGGTTGTATATTCATGATACATATATATTTATGCTTTTCATTTAGCCTTACATGAGTTGCCTCTACTTAAGATTTGGGAAAACACAAACTTTCTTTTGTTTAAATTATTTCCATGGGGGGTGCGGTTAGTAATTTGCTGTGGTGATGTTTTTGGGGAGAATATATTAATAGTTTCTTGATGGTCTCAATTCATACCACATGCAATACTTAAGTGCTGACCACATTCTTTCAAGATTACACTACATGAAAAAAACATTTAATCTATATACCAGTCACTTTAGATGCTGAGATTAAAAACACCATCATAAATTTGTAAATCTAGCGTTGACAATGTTCATATGAAATACAGAAACAAAGATTTACCTTCTTTAATTCTTGTTCAGTTTGAGGGAGCTTTGCCTCGATATCTCCAATTGCAGCTTTCCTTTCTTTGAGAGTCTCAGAAGCTGCAATTAGAGCTTCTTTGGCCTTACTTAATTGAGACACTGCAGTGTTATGACGACTGAGATAGATATCAAGTTCTGACTGGGCTACCTCCATCTTTGAACGTGCTTCGTTTACTGATTTGTTGAAATCCATAAGTTCTTTCTCTCGACTCTGTTAAAATATAAGTCCATCAAATCTGAAATATATCTATTTTTAAAATCTAAACTGACATGGAATATGACATGGAAATTTAAAACTATACATTTTAAATTCAATTTAAGAAAGGAGAATCTACAAGCATAGTATATAGAAATAAAGAATTATTACAAGTGGGCTAGACTAACATTTTTTGCCTAGTTGTCAATGTTCACTTTTTCCAATTGATTTCCTAAGAGCTTTGTGAGGTAGATCTTAGTATGCTCACTTTAGATAATAAAACAAAAATGGATTAAAAAAGCAAACAAACTTGGGTTTAAACTCTAGATTCCACATGCTTTCTGCATTATCAGGTATAATAAGTATTCAGCAGAAAGTTTCCTCAAGTTTATGTTGAAAATCTTTACATTATGCTGAGGAATTTAAATTTAAGTCCTAGCTTGTCATTAACACAGTGAGAGGCACATAAGGAATACTCAATATATATTAAATGAACAAACAGTGAAAATCCACTACCCATAAAGTATTACATTGTGAAAGCTACTGCACTATCCACTGCCACTTTATCATATAGGTATCCCACTCATAAAGGTTTGTAGTGTGACATTACAACATGGCCATACTGCAAAGCAGAGCCTATTAGGCCCGGTGACCTTTTATGCAGTCAATTTAATTATCATTATTCAAATGTGCATTTAATATGCTCAGCAAGGTAAAAAAACAAAAACGCTGTGGTAAACATAGATAACTTCATGTTTATACTCTTGTTGAGTAGATGATACGTATCAGAGTGTGACAACTTCATGTTCTCTTGTTTTATTAATAAACTGCTAAAATAACATGATAGCTAACATTTATTAATTTCTTTCTGGGTACTTTATATAAACATATATACCTATGTTTAGTGTGGCCCCAGGTTTTATAGATGGCAACCTATTAGTTATGGCAAATAATTTAAGAGATGAAAAAGAAAATGTGGGTATTATTAAACAGGGTAAGAGTGGCACATATAATGATCAAAGTACTGTATTTGACAATATTACATTTTCTGTAACCGCTACAAATTCTCATTAACTTTTTTTAAAAACCAGGAAAGTAGAAAATAAGAGGAACAAATCTAAGTCTAGGCTGACTAATTTTAAAAATGTTATATACTAAAAGTCCAAACTTTTTAACAGTTTTTAGTATTACTGAAAAAAGTTAAAGAAAGTTACTTGCTTCAAGTTAAAGAAAATAAAAGGGCCACCAAAATAAACATCGATAAAAAAATCTTACTTCTTTTTCTTTCTGAAGATCTTGTGTTTCCTGTTTAAGGCTATCCATAACTTCTTTTAATTTTTTTTCTTCTTTCTCTTTTTCCTTCTCAAGTACATTGCTTCTAGTTGTTGTCTCAGTTATGATATTCTCACTCTTGGCAGGCACACCTTTAAATTCTTCAACCTGAGATCATAAAATAGATTAAAGTTACAGGCACATACACCTTTAGGCTATCCAATACTACCGTTTTTCCCCGAAAATAAGACAGGGTCTTATATTTATTTTTCCTCTAAAAGACACCCTAGGGCTTATTTTCAGGGGATGTATTATTTTTTTTAAGTATGGTACAACAATCTACATTTATTCAAATATAATTAAGTGGTCTTCTTCTGGAACATCATTAACTCTTCAAACCCCGAATTCCATCCTGAATTTCTTGCGACTCTATTTCCTTTAGAACCATTGGCCCCAATCTCTCATGTCGAGCAACAGAGCTCTCATGGAGCACATGAGAAGGGCTGCTCACCTTCTTTACCGCTCCGAGACAAAATGCATGGGTTGTGTAGATATGCTGCGTAGCCACGCCCATCACTAGGTCTTATTTTCAGGGTAGGGCCTATATTGTGCAAATGCTTAGAAATCCTGCTAGGGCTTATTTTATGGGTAGGTCTTATTTTTGGGGAAACATGGTATCAATATCTGACTTATTCTCAGGATCTTCTAGTTGTCTGTTGCTTTCTTTGTAATTAAATTTGAACTAGCTGGCTTTAACAAATATTTTCCTAACCATTCACTGTAATTTCTATACTCTCTCAGTCTAATGGTAAAACTAATTCTATAAACTCCTGATTTCTTATGAGAGAAAATTATCCCTGGTAGGGCTTCAGGGCTGTCTCCCTTCTCCCCCTGATTTCAGATTGTAATTATCCTTCTTTAGATATATCAGCATGCTCCGATCATATGGACTTTTCCAAGCTATCTTTCATACTATAACATAACTTACCATAAATTATCTTCACTTCGTCCCTGACCCTCTCAAATCCTAAAATCTTTCACAAAATTACCCTTCTAGACACCATATAGGACAAATTCTGTCCAATTTGGATTTGGTTACTCCCCAATCTTTGTCATTTTGTCTGCTTTGATCATCTAGTATCAGAGAAGTTCAACATTTCCCAAAATATAGTGTTCATCAAACATCTACTCAACATAGTATTAGCTTACTGAGCAGAAAGCATTTTGTAAACAAATATATCTGGAAAATGCTTGTAAGGTAAAGCAGAGCCTAAATTATAACTACTATGTAACTGTATGGAATGAAGCTTTTTTGGGGGGGTGGGTTTAGGTGTCATATCTATTAATATTATATAGGGCTATGATAGCTTAAAAGACTCCAAATTAATAGATCCTTAGAGTCTGACTCCTACCATGCTTCCCCGAAAGTAAGACCTACCCATAAAATAAGCCCTAGCAGGATTTCTAAGCATTTGCACAATATAAGCCCCACCCTGAAAATAAGACCTAGTGATGGGCGTGGCTACGCAGCATATCTACACAACCCATGCATTTTGTCTCGGAGCGGTAAAGAAGATGAGCAGCCCTTCTCATGTGCTCCATGAAAGCTCTATTGCTCAACATGAGAGATTGGGACCAATGGTTTTAAAGGAAATAAGAGTCGCAAGAAATTCAGGATGGAATTCAGGTTTGGAAAGTTATGATGATGTTCCAGAAGACCACTTAATTATATTTGAATAAATGTAGATTGTTATACCGCACCTAAAAAAATAACACATCCCCTGAAAATAAGCCCTAGGATGTCTTTTAGAGGAAAAATAAATATAAGACCTGTCTTATTTTTGGGGAAACATGGTAGTAAGTTAGGCTTTTCCATATTCTAGTATAAATTTCTTTTTTTAAATCCTAAGAATTGCTAATCAACCCTCTGTTGTAAATTATGATCATCATGCCTCTTTTAAAAAATTACACTCTGATCCTGTTAAGTTTGATTTTTGTAGAAGACAGGTAATATTTTAAAAAGTCTATAATACTTAATCAAAAGTAAGTTTTTAAAACCACTGCTCTGGAAAAATTAAAATTATCACCAAAATAGAATTCCTGATTTGGTAAATGCTTTCCCAGTATCATACTTAGCATTCAGAATCCTAACACATTCCCTTAGGCAACACGGGGCAAGCACATCCATGAGAAATAATAAAAAGTAGATATGATATTCAGACATGAAATTTTAAGGATTTTTCCGAAGACCTACCTTTTTTTTATCTTTTTGAAGTTGTTGCTCCAGTATTTTGGCTTTACTCTTAGCATCTTTTAATTTTTCCCTACTTTGAACATCTTCCAAATCTAGCTGTGTATATTTTTCTTTATTCTCCTCAATAAATTTTGTAATTTTATTCAGTTTCCTTGCAAAACAAGTAAATTATTGTCATTACTTTGCATATTATTTTAAAGCCATGTTATAGATCTTTCTTAGAACACTTCCTCTATAAACATCTGAAGCTCTCTTTAGGTAGGATCCTAAAATCTTCCTACTACAAGCTGATCCTCCCCATAGAAAAGAAGCTGTTAAAACTTGTGATTATGAAGTTACCTTGCCTTTCTAACCTGGACAGGAAATACATTTTCCAGTGACTAAAATGTCTAGGCATATAAAAATTTTATCATAAAAGTAAAAATTATTTTAAAGAAAAAGAAACTTACATAGATAAGAAGAGATACTGCTGTACTCGAATATTGGCACAGATATCCAAAAATTTTATTGTGACCCTACTATCTAGAAAAACTAAAATTCCACCTCTGAATCACATTTGTGGACCATGAAAAGGTTAACTGGTCAGGTCAAATTTTACTGTTTTGTTACTGTGTTCTGCCACTAGGGGGTAGCATGTCCCATTATTTTATTTATGACTTCTGGGTTGGGCATTCAGTCTATAACATTGAATTGAATGCTGAATAAAGATTTTTTTTTTCTGCAAAAGGAGACCATTTTATATGCTTGCAAATGTACTACACTCCTAATGTGCTGGCAGTAAGTTTATATATAGACACATGTCATAAAATTGACTCAATCTTTCTAGTACAGTACTTACTTCTCTACATCCTTTACATCTTTATTCTTAGCTTTCATTTCATTTGACAGTATATTGCTCTTCTCATTAATTTCTTTGGTATCTTCATTAATTTTTTCCTTCTGAGTTTCCATTTCAGCAATTCGTTTCTGCAGATCATAACTAGAGGAAGGAAAACAAAGAAACAGGAGATACTAAACCCGCCATTTCTAAAATTATGTAATTACTTTAGTAGAATCAGCTGTTTCTAAAATATTCTTAACTACACTCAATTTACTACTATAGTCAGCCTACTACTTAGGCTATAGAGGGGAAAAAAACCCCAGAGTCAAGGTTAGAATGTAAAAAGAAAATAAGTTCATCATAAACAAAAAATTTAGATCTTCTATTACATGAATTTAAAAACAATATATATGTATGTATATATATATAAAAGTATAAAATATGGTAGTAAGTATCTGTGAAACCACCTCCCGACTTAAAGCAGGACTAAAAGTTGACTAAAAAGTCAACTTCAATGATTTGGTAATTAACCCTAATTTAATGAATTCATCACATGTAACAATTTTTAGAGATTCTTTCACTTAAGTTTTCACATTTCTAATATAGGAAAAGAGAAAGGCTTTTTACTTAATGGTTAGAAAACTAATATAAAAATTCTTAAATGAAGGCACTTACATATAATACTGACAAACATGGCTCTTCTTTCTAAATATTTCATTTTCCAAGGTAAGAAATTCAATGGCTATGTTTTTTTCTCCTTCTAACGCATCCTTTTCCTTTTCTACCATCTTAACTCTGTTTAACTAAAAAATTAAAAGTTTAAACACATCCTTTATATACACAGTCAGAATTTAAAATATACCAACATTAGATAAAAGCTATTAACAAGGAGAATGCTCATCTTAAATAGTAACATAAAAATATAAATTTCGGTATAAGACAGTAAAAACATTTCATTATAAGCTATCATAACATGAATATCTATCCGACTCTAAAATGTGTTAATCCATTCTCATTTATAAGAAGAGTCTAAAGAAGATTCACCTTCTCTCCTCTGTGTTCATTTAATATTTCAACTCTTCGACACAAGACTTTAATTGGTTCATTTAGCCGTCCACAACCAATTATATCTTCTAAGTATTCAAGCATACCCTCGTCGTGCTCAGCCTGGCCTTTTGGTTTCATCATAGCAATCTGTTCAACTTCACCCTTTAAAAAAGTCATATTTCATACTCACTGTATATGTTTAGCTAAATCAATCTTAAGTGAGAATTGAGAGAAGTCAATTAACAAACCCAGTAGTAATGAATTAAATGATGTATATTAGGTAGCTTTAAGATTTAGTAAGATACAAATAAAAGTGTTCTCTCCACTGATATTCTGAAGTTTTAATTGTACAGAAGGGGATAAAGAATGTGAATTTATACTGTTACATAAATTATAAAATTATAATATATACATATACACATACACACATATCAAGCCAAAGGAAGATCTCACTATTTAGAATGTTCTTTCAATGTAAATAAATAACACTTAACATTACTAGTAAGCAAAATTGAGCAAAGCATTCATTTAATCTGTAATTCAATTATAGTGGCAACACTGTCAACTGTTAATAACATAATTGGAGCCCGTTCTAAAACAAAGAATTTTCAAAAAGAAATTGTACTAAGACTCAAGGTTTTGAGATCTTGGAGTCATTAGTATTACTATACTTTCTCTATAAAGCTGGTCATTATAAGTTGCTCAACAAGGGATGGGGTTCATAAGGATGCAAAAACTTGGCATTTAATTTTCTAAAAACAGGAGCCTTAAATGGAAAAGGAAATAACCTATTTCTCATGGTAATAACAGAAGAAATCTGATCATCTTGGCTAGAGAAAACTAATGGCACTAGTACATAAGACACTGGAAAACTTTTGCCTGTAATTACTAATATAACAACTGTAAACTGTAATTAAAACCTTAATTAAATTTATATATTTGTATTTATGCAGTTCAATTATGAAGAGAAAAACAGAAATAAAAATTCACAATCAGTAACTGTCAAGGCTGACTGCCAGGCAGCCATTTTAGTTTGATGATGGAGAAAATTTTGCGTGAACATGTTTGGGCAAAATGCTGATATTTTAATTCACAGCATCTATAGACTACTATAACAGAACAAACAAGTGGAAAAAAATATCTCTGTTTATAGCAAAATAACTAAGATGAAGTCAAGAAAAAGAATTACACATTTAAAAAAGTATATTCAAATATCTTAAAGTAAATGAGTGAACCTTAAAAATTTGGAGTAATACTTGTTAATGACAAAGCATCATATTTACCCAAAGTCTTATTATTATAAAAAGTAAAAAGATAACAGAACTAGATAAAAAGCTCATTTTAAAATCTACTCAATGAAAGGTGTAACTGTTAATATTTTACACATCACTTGATACTTTGAAAACCTATCAGCACATGACTATCAAATATAAAGTGAAATTCTTATCCAAGAAGCCTGTTATTTTATTCACCGTAACATTTATCACATTATGTACGAATCAGGGTATAAATTAAAATATGTAGATACTTGTTTTAGATAGGATCTAAGTCTGGAAAAATGTCCAAATCTTTGGGTTATAACAGGATAAACTTCAGTCACTGAAGCAGCCAAGAATGTTATTCAAAGTTTTTATCTAGGTAGGGTTTATCGACAGTGGCACTACTGACATTTTGAGCTGAGCATTATAGTATGCTTTTTTTTTTTGAGACAGAGTCTCGCTTTATTGCTCAGGCTAGAGTGAGTACTGTAGTGTCAGCCTAGCTCACAGCAACCTCAAACTCCTGGGCTCAAGCAATCCTACTGCCCCAGCCTTCCGAGTAGCTGGGACTACAGGCATGCACTACCATGCCCGGCTAATTTTTTCTATATATGTTAGTTGGCCAATTAATTTCTTCCTATTTATAGTAGAGACGGGGTCTCGATCTTGCTCAGGCTGGTTTCAAACTCCTGACCTCGAGCATTCCGCCCGCCTCGGCCTCCCAGAGTGCTAGGATTACAGGCATGAGCCACCATGCCCAGCCTATAGTACGCTTAATAGCATCTCCGACCTCTACCCACTAGATGCCAGCGGAGTCCCCCTTCCACCAGCTATCACAACCCAAACTGTCTCAAGACACAGCTATATGTCCTGGGCGGGGTATAGAACTACCTTATCTCTAGTTAAGAACCACTGATCTAGAGGTTATAGTTTAAATCTTATGGGTTACTGTTTATAATCCAAATAAACAGTATCTGATACCTAGTATACTACCTAAATTGAGTATCTGCACACCTATTTTAAAATGAATGAAAAACCATGCCAAGAGAAGTTATATTTCAGTGAAATGGCTATAAAGTATTAGTGAAGTATACATTTTTCAGATAACTGGAAGTTGGGATTCAGTTTAAAAGTTTATACTGATAGGGCCAGCTGTGGTGGCTTATGCCTGTAATTCTAGCACTCTGGGAAGGCAAGGCAGGCAGATTGCTAGAGGACAGGAGTTCAAAACCAGCCTGAGTGAGACCCCATCTCTACTAAAAATAGAAAGGAATTGACCAACTAAAAATATATATACAAAAAATTAGCCGGGCATGGTGGCGCATGCCTGAAGTCCCAGCTACTCGGAAGGCTGGGGCAGTAGGATTGCTTGAGTTCAGGAGATTGAGGTTGCTGAGGGCTAGGCTGATGCCATGGCAGTCTAGCCTGGGCAACAAAGTGAGACTCCGTCTCAAAAACAACAACAACGACAAAAACTGTTTATACTGATAAAAAAATAAAAACACCACTTTTTTCCTGGCCAAATTACTTGAAGAGATGGGAATACAGGTATTAAGGAACAGCCTTGCACCAGGTGTAGTGGTGTGCACTTGTAGTCCCTGCCCCTTGGAAGGCTGAGACCAGAAGATTGCTTAAGTGAGTTCAGGGGTTTGGGGCCTGGGAAACACAGCAAGACCCTGTCTCTCAAAACAAATGAACAAAAATATGAAACCGTCTAGCTTTGGGTAAAGCACAGTAGTTGCTTGTTTTTGGTTATTTGTTCCTCCTTCCCCAAATAAAATGAAGGATATACAGATATGATTTCCTCTCACTCTAATAAGGTTACCCAGTTAAAAAAGACAAGGACATTTATGAATCAAAATAGTTCCATCTCAAACCCCACATAACACTGTTTTCAACTGTTTCATCAATTGTTATATGCATTCTTCTTTTTTTTAACCTGTTACTATATTATTAGATTAGCATTATTGAAACCAACAGGATGTAATTACAGTAAGGCCTTTACTTGTCCTTTGACTATGGAATTCCAATGTCAACCTAGGACTTTTTTTGTGGCTCTGTTCCTCAATGTCCTTTGCCTGTTGTACCACTTGCTAACATCTGCTTTCTTCCCTTTTCCACTTCGTGCCATCTCCAATGTAATCTGTGGGTTGACAGTCTGTGCCTAGAGGACCACTTCTTATTTTTTCAGAAAACTTACCCAATCCATGTAAAATTAAAATATGGTTTTAATTTAGGGTAACAAATAAATTCAATATAGTTAAAAAGTAATTTAAAAGTATCAACTTGAATTAAAAGTCACCCTTCCATATTAAGGCTCCAAATTATAAATAGTGATTGGCACGATGACACACAAAAAAAGTTACAAGTTGTTATAATGTTAGTATCTGAAGTTGACAAAATTGCATAGCTCCCAAATTGTTTTCTCTACTTTCTGTAACTTGAAGCATACTAAACTAGGCTTTAAACACTTTTTCACTGTTATTTTACTATGGACTTTCTATGTTTTAAATTCTATTCATACTGTATCAGGGACATTAAGCAACTGTAAAAATATTCAGTATGACTTTTAAGAGTCACAAAAACAGCAAATATGCTTTAAAGGGACATTTATAATATCAAGGGCTTAAATCTTAATATATTGAAGGCTTTGTTGGGTGGCAAACAAGGATACTATGATCCAGTTCTAATACTCTTTGATAATCTAATTTTTAGAAATACGAATTAAGACTCTAAGAGGAATGAATAGGTAAAATGCCCTTTATCCTTATTCAAATGTAATCCAAATTTTAGCAAGCATGAAATACATAAAACTCAATCATCATATAGCTGTTAACAAAGCTTTTTTTCCTAATAAGGCTTCAATGATTCTTCAGATAAATATGTGTGTTTGCATCAAAATTAAATTGTCAGAATTACTAGTCTTTCAGTTTTTATTTTACCTTGATAATCCTTTTATTTTCTCCATCTTTTACTATTCTGTAAATCATTAATTGTTCTTTATCTTTCTCTAACAGTTAGTACTCTAATTTGCTCTTTGTAAGCTACCAGGTGCCAAGAAACTAAATCACCCAGATTAGTATCTATTTAAAATAAGTGCATAAATAGGATAATACTTTAGCAGTTGGACTTACTGATATCTGTTCTGGTTGATTAGGGGCACCTTCCTATTTTTCTCCTAGTTCAGGCTGCTGAATCAGACACTTTTGGAAAACAAGTATTATCGATAAAACTAAGCATTTTTTAAAAAAAACAGCATAGACTTATTTCTACAAACTAAAAGATTAGAACTCAAATAGTTTATATGCCATGACAAGCTTAGGAGAATACTGGAAAAAGGAAGAGATGGATAGGCAACAACTAAAACCTAGGTTAATCCAATCTCCAAATTACAAAAGTAAAAAAAAAAAAAAAAAACCTTGGTTCTTGTTTTTAATTTAGTCTTTGTAATATAAAGACAAAAAGCTAATGAAGTTGAAAACTTTGACAAAAATTAAAGTTGTACTAATAGTTGCAGCTTTTGAGTAGTTTACGAAAACACTCCTGAGATAGCAATCATTAATGCAACTTTGTAATACAAGCACTATTGTTCCTCTACCTTTGAAAAGAGCAAATGTAATAAAACTAATTAAACCTAATTTTTAAGTCATAGTTACCCTTGAAACGCTACACAGACCTAATAAAACTCTACTTGTTTGGAATAGTTATAATACGACAAAGGCTCCCAAATAAGGTATATATAAAAAGAAATGTACAAACATGAAAAATAAAATGGTCAATCATAATCTAATATTTTGAGGGCATGTATAAATCTCTTGAAAGACAAGAAACAATGTTTAATCATCTTTATATTATTTAGAGCATATTAGTATAGTGCCACATTAGGAACTCATTTGAATGGTCAACTAATGAAATCTTTAATGGATTCAAATATTAAAAATGCTTGCTTGAAAAACCTAAACCAATATACTAACATTGTATACAATTTTACTCTATTATAGACTCCTAAAATTTAGTCCTTTTTAATTTTAAAAATGAAGTTTTACTTGTACTAAACTTAGATTACTTAGGCTGTCACTACCAATGCCAAATAGCCTATATTCTATTCAAAATAATCACTTATATTGTAGACAGTGATACTATGATGTTGTGTCTGATTTCTCAGTCTCCCAAATCACAGATAGTTTTTAAAATAAATGTTATTCAGTGGGAGAGAAGGTTAATGAAAACCACATTCTTACTTACCTTTAAATCTCCAGTGTAAGAGTCTAAGATTGTGATAAAAAACTGGACAAAAAAAAAAAAATCCATAGAAAAAAAACACTGCCACTTTCCCTCAAACTTTTAGTTCTACCATTAGTTCTACCTAGTTCAATCACTGTTTCCTCCTAACAGGTGAGTTCCTAAGGCCCCTATCTATAAATTTAATCGTATAACTTGGAAAATTTACCTTGGTATTATTTAGGGAGAATTGCTTTAAACAATGTAATTGTAAAGATCACATCAAAAGTTTCACATTATTACGAGGACAAATGGCTTAGGCATCCTAGGCACATATTTAACATAAAGTTGACAATTTATAAGCTATTATTTACTCTTCTGGGTAGTTATTACGTTATTAGCTTACTTTATTATTGAATTATGTACAGAGAGGCTGCATGGGGAAAAAAAGTTATCTTTAGAAGGGTTAAAATGCAGTCCATTTTATTTTTTTTTTAATTCTTTTTTTGAGACAGTCTTGCTTTGTTGTCCAGGCTAGAGTGAGTGCCGTGGCATCAGCCTAGCTCACAGCAACCTCAAACTCCTGGGCTCAAGCAATCCTACTATCTCAGCCTCCCGAGTAGCTGGGACTACAGGCATGGGCCACCATGCCCAGCTAATATTTTCTATATATATTAGTTGGCCAATTAATTTCTTTCTACTTAGAGACAGGATCTCACTCTTGCTCAGGCTGGTTTCAAACTCCTGACCTTGAGCAATCCGCCTGCCTCAGCCTCCTAGAGTGCTAGGATGATAGGCGTGAGCTACTGTGCCCGGCCCAGTCCACTTTATTTTGATGAGTTTTTCCATAAGTATAAAACTTTATCCCAGGATGATAGTAAAGAAACAGCAAATAAAGAAAACATAAACACAAGTATAGTTTCCCATCAAATGGTACCATCAAATTTACTATTATAAAGGGGCATAAGTTTTTGTCCATAATTAACCAAATCCTAGCATATGAAAGTCCATAAAACAGTTCACCTTGATTTAAAAAAATGCTTTAATTTCACATTTAAATAAATTCAAATCTTGTTTAGAAATACACCTGCAACTGATTTCCCCCAACAATCATTTTTAAATGAGTTTGGGTCATAGAAGGATTACACATGTATTATGCCTGGTAATAAAATATATTATTAAAATTTACTCCAGAATGATAATAATTTACTTTGTATACTATGTATGTCTAAAAATAATTATTTTTTAAAAAACTAAAGAAAGATTAAAATGGAAATAGAAGCTAACATTTTGTAAGTTTGTTACTGTGAACAGTCAGTCATATTAACAAAACTTTTAGTATCAAATTGAAATTCCCACTTTATTTCAGCCATTGCTGTATCACAAAATAGTTTTGCTTTTATTATTATGTTCTTGGTGATTCTGGATAGAATACAGAATACCCTCAACCAAACTCACGAATTTTAAAATGCCTGACAAAGCCATGGTTTTACACTAAATTTTTTAAAAAACTTACAACAGGGGATTTTTCTTCCCAAGCCATGCTTGTAGAATATACATTTACTCAAAAAATATAGTTTCTAATAAAAATCAACTTATTATCAGGCACTTAATTTTTACACCCCTTTTAAAAGACTTTCATTTTTAAAAGTTGTGAAACTTAAGAATGTAATACCAAAGTTACTTTGTGATCTACCAACAGTAGTGGTTCAAAAAGCAAGGCCATTTTAAACAAAACAAAAGCCAATTTGAATAAACTTTTACTTAACCATTCTAAATGTTAACACGATTAAATTAAAATTAGTTAGATGCTCAGATAAATTCGTCAAGTACAGCCAAATGTACAGACTTTTTCAGTTTTTTGCTATATATTAGGAGAGATAAGAATGAAGAACAAAAACAAAGAAAAGGACAGACTATTAAAAGATAATGAATGTTATTTAAAATGTTGTCTTAACAGGAAATACAAACAGAAATGATAGTTGCTATATCCCTGTCACACTAAAGCAGCACAATAATATTGGTGTTTAATATTTATTTCACTACACCAATATTTACGTGCTGCTAGAGTGGAACAAGTATGTCAGTCCATCTAAACATAAAATGAACATCTGATGATAAAAATATAGTTTTGAATGAATTTCCTTAAATTTCTAAAGCAGCAAATAATGATTCGCATCTTGACTGTAGTATGTAAACCATGATGTGCTGCTACAGTACTTTAAGGCCTCAAAAATACAGGATGCACCCCAGGGAAAACCTCCTAGATTTATTGGGGGAAAAAGAAAAAGTAACAAGAACTCTGAAGTCTTTAATAAACTTACCTGTAAGATTAAAAATCTATTATGGTCCAAGTCAATTCCATGGCTCCGAAGAAGATTTCCAACATCCTTAAATGTCTTTTTCTTCCCACTTATGTGATAGACAGAAGTATTATCTCTGTAGGCCGTTCTGGATACATAGAAGTTACTGTTAGGAATGACTTCATAATCATCCCCTTCCTGTTTTGAGGAAAAACAAAACCAGAAAACAATTGTTGGTATTAAGTCACAGGCCTGCTTCAAATTTCACTTACTCCATACTGAAACTAATTCTATGGATTAAAAACTTCAATTGAACATGTACATATACTGGCCATGGTTCTAAGAAATAACCTTCTTAACAAAGAATAAATACTTTCCCCAAGGTGGTATCTTTCTCAAAAAGGTCACAAAAATCAAAAAGCCAAACCGACCAACCAACCAACCAAAAATCCATCTCCAAACAAACCTAAAAGCATAATTGAGAAGAGCTGATGAAGGCAGGCAAGAATCCCATCATATCCAAATCAAACCCACCCAAATTATTAAATCATGTTGACAGACTAGTCCATTTTTAAAAACTGCAGCAAGAGATGATTCAAGGAAAAAGAAAAGTAATAACGGGGTGATATGGTTTAGTTTTTTAGTAGGGGGTGGTAAGTATTGTGCCATTAATTTAAGGTAAAAAGAATCACAAAGAATTTACAACTGGATCCCCCTCATTTTTAAAAAACAAACAGATTAAAAAAAAATCAAGTGCAAATCTACTTTATAATTAAAACTCAGTTTCCCTTACCTTTAACTATGGCCTTAAAAATGTTCATGAATCTAATGTAATTAATAGGCAATGGAATAAAAGCTGATTTACTGGCAACCTATTTTCTAACGTGAATTATACAATAGAAGGCACTAAGAAACAAAATTAAAATAGATGCTTCTATGTAGTCAAAGCCCTTTATATCAAAAAACAAAACAAAACAAAAAAAACCCCCCAAACCCATTTCATTGTGTAATTAGTTTTCTGTATTTTTAGGCTCCATTCAGTCATTTTTGAATCACAAATTTTCTAATTATTAAACAGAAGAGAAAAAAAAAACAAAAACAACAGGATCATGTAAATAATCTAGACATTTTACCCATAATTGTCTCTATTTGTAGAAAAACACATTAGCTTGCCCTTCACCAGTTTCAAAAGGGCTTAATCATAATAGTTGAAACTGAGGCAAAGTTCTTTCATACCACAGATACTAAAGGCCACTAATAACATTACATTTAATGTATGTTGAAATAATGAAGATGCTAAAATCAGTCAATTGTTACATCTTCAAATTTAGGTAATTTATTCTACAGCAATAAAAATGTCACCTTAAAAAGGAACCCAAAATATATAGTAAAAGAATGCTTATTTAGCATTCAGGTTCTTAAAACTGCTCACCATTTTATTCCACAAAGGTGAGGATTACTATGAGCTGTTTGTAATTAATTTCTCTGGTGAAAAATTTTAATATTTGAACAGCTACCACCATTCCCCAAAAAGAAAGTATGGTAATGGAGGTGATGAAATCAGTATCTCTTCTGCTATAATTACACATGAATTTTTAAAAGCTGAGTTAAGCCAAAAATAATGAAATATGCAAAGTATTTAAGTCCTTTGTTTTCCTTACTTGATGTTGCAAACTAAACAGTAAAAATCCCTTACCTTATCAATTATCTTTTGAAAATGAACTTCTACAGTACAACTCTGAATATCCTTGTGTTCATCAGAATTATGTATTAATACAGAGAGTTTTTTAGACCTTATTTTTTGTGCTCGATAGCCAAACACAAAAAGCATAGAATCAATAACATTGGATTTGCCACTGCCATTTGGCCCAATAATACAGGAAAAGCGCTGCAGAAAAAAACAGAAAAAAAATTAAAAGTTTAAAAGATCACACTAAATCCTACTGATTTTAACTTATACTGCTTGATTTTTTACTTGCAATAAAAACTACAAGTGTTTAAAAGTTTTCACTGCTAGAAGATAACTTAAGTTTTCTTACATTATGTTCTCTTCGATCACAAGCTTCAGCACCTTAAATAAGACCATGTCCTAATTCTAACCCAGACTTTTTAACAAAACTCACTGTAATAGTTAAATTTTCTAAGGGAAAATACTCCCTTCAAACGAAAAAACACATCAACTTCATTCAATGGAAACTTTATAGCTAAAAATGTACCTAAGATCACCAGATAAACAAAAGGTAATTTCAGCTGTTATAATCATAGAAAACGTGTATGTGTGTGAGAAAGAAAATTAGGATAAATGATACAAAAATGAAACGTCTTGTGAAGACCTATTACCCTTACAATAATTATTTAAAATACCTTATGGAAAGGTCCCAGAATTTTTTCCCCAGCATAGGATTTGAAGTTCTGGTTTACAATATGAGTTATCATAAGCCGAGGAGCTCCAGCTTCATTGGTCATTGCTGGAGGTGGGGGAGGAGGAATGCTTTTCAATATCTCTTCTAAACTTCTATTATCAAGTTCCTCACTTGGAGTCTCTAAGTCAGTGAAAGAAAAGGAAAGAGAAGGCAAGGGGAGGGGGAAGCCTACATTAGTGCATTTAGTTCTGAGGACTACTAACTACATCCCCCTGGAGGAGATATTATTTATGAAACCTAGGAATCTATATTTTCCTCTTAAATATAGCATTATGGTAAATTAACGGGGATGGGAATCTAACCTTTCACCTTGGTTTTATTAAAAAAGAAATTATTGAAAGAAATGCCACCAGTCACAAAATTATACAGAACTACCTCTTGGAGCCAAAACACTACATCATAAAGCAAATACAGGAAAGCCACAACAAGCTGATTCCCTGCTCCCTTTCCTAAAGAGGAGTTTAAATCTCCGTATCGTTCGTTGAGTACCCGCCTTCACTTTAGAAACTCATGAGCTTCAAAGACACTGTTACAGAGGAGTTTCATAATGTCATCCAATTCCTGGACTCACAAAAGTTATAGTAGTTTCGAATAAATTGTCGTCTCTCACCTCTCTTTAAAGGCAAACTAATACCACGAAGGTGAGGTTAGGGTTAAGAAACTTTTTGTCACGTTCACATAGCCATGTTGATTCTGTCCGGGAAAAAGTCCACTAGCTCTTGGCTGACCATCTCAATTTCGGCGGAAATAAAGATGTCTATACCATTTCAAAAAGCCACAAACAGAAATTCACAACTGAAGCTATTTGCTCGCCCCATCCCCTCCAGCGTCTTTACACCGAATTGCTCGGGAGTCCCATTCTGAAAATCGTCAAATGGCTTTCCAGAGCTACTTGCTCTACCGGACGGACCTGGACCTTTAAACGTCAACGCCGCAGACCCCAGCCCCTGGCCCAGTAAACCCAGCTAGTCCCGCGCTGGGCGCGGCCGCACCGCACCCCCGTTCCCCAGCGCGCGTTCCCCACGAGTCGCGGCGGGTCACTCACCTGCCGCGGCCGCTGCGTTCTCGGCGCGGCCGGACGGCGGCTCGGGCTCCGTATAGCTGCTGGCGCCGTCCGGGGACGACGGCGGCCCTTCTTCTTTGCGTCGGGCCGTGGAGGGCTGGGTGCCTTTACGGGGCATGGTGGCTGGGGCCAAGGGAGAGCCGGAGCAAGTCAGCCCGCCGGCCGCAAGACCGCGCCCGCACCGCCCGCGCCGCGGGACCCGCTCAGCCCGCAAACCCAACTGTTACCGCCAGCCCCACTCGGGGAAAACTCCGTCCACTCGTTTCCGAGAGCCCCATTTTAAAAACCCTCCCAGGGGTGGAGGGTCCTCCGGAAAGGAGCCACCAAAACACGCGAGTGCCAAGAAGGTGAGTTTGGTTTTCTTAAGACCTATGTAAGTGGGAAAACCTAGACGTGCCTGGGAATCAGTCAAGGACTGATCAACTGCTTGGGTTTTTTCTATTTTTTAAGGCTCTCCCTCCGTTCGCCCACAGTGTAGTTGTGTAAGAATATTCTCTAACGTATTTTTAAACGAAGTAATTCCCAGAGACCGACATTTACTGACGTTCCCACGGTCTCGGGGCTAGGGATGCAAGCGCACTGACTCGGAGAGGTAAGTTCGTATTAGCTTCACGAAGTCTGCGTGGCTAGCAACTCTCCAGAGCAGAGGAGACTAACGGGCAACTCGCCGCCCACTTTCCCGTCCCCGCCATTTAGCTCTCGGCGTCGGAGACGGCCCGAGGGACTCGCGGTCTCTTCTCCGCAGTCCGACCGAAGGGCAGACGAAGGCTGGCACCGACCACCGGACGCCGGCAGCGCCTGCTCCGGCCCAGTCATTTTGGGGTGGCAGGGGTTTGTCCCTCCAGGGCCCGGGGCGGAGTCCCGTGGGATACTGAACCATGAAAGGTCACCGGTTAAGGCTCAGACCCGATGACTAGTCCCTTGGGAGATGAGAGACAGAGGGGGTACGGGGAGACGCCCTTTCCCCGATAGACACCGGGATTTTTGGGAAGAGATCCACGAGGCTTCGAGCCTCCCCGAGAGACGCTTGAACAGCTCAGAAAAGTGGAGCCCGGGAGAAGCGCGCGAGAGCCCCGGCCGCCGGGGAGCGGCCGAGGGGGGGAGGGGTGACAGCGAGAGAAATCTCCCGGCGGCAGCCTCAGCCCGGACTTCGCTGCTTCAGCTCAAGGCCTCTACTTTCCAGGCGACCGCGGATAGGGAAGGAAGAGTGTGACAACCTGACCAGGAAAAGAATTACTTTACCTGCGGGACAGTCCACTCAGGCCAAGGCTGGAAACGGTTGTATAATCTCCCCCTCCCCGCTCCTACCGGTGTTTCGGCTCCGGGTCCTTCACTCGAAAATGGCGCCTAAAATACAAACTCGAACGGAAATTCGTTACAAATGCGCGCAATGATTTCTGGGATTCACTTATTTGAAAAAAAGTGCGGCGATGACCACCGCCATCTTCTTGTCGCTCACGCGCATGCGCGAACTCCTGGCGGGACCCGAGTGGTAAGGGAAGTTTCTACTAAGTGAAAAGAACGAGGGGATGTTTTCCCTGAGGTCTACAGCAGCAGCACTATTATTAAAAATATTTGAAAAATATAATCTGGCAAGTTTCGAAAAAAGAGGAAAAAAAATGGAGTAGGGATCCTCCCACAGGCGTGGCTCAGTCGTCCAATAACGCCCTTTAAGAGAAGGGCGGCCTCGCTGAGGGGCGGAGTCTCGGGCCCGCTCAGATGACGCGCAGCGGGGAAGTATCGCGGGAAGAGTGGGGAGCGTAGCTTTTAGAAGTCACTATGGTGACGGGGAGGCAAGAAGGTGTGATAACTGGTCCTATCTGTCTGTGAGAGCAATCGCCACAACTTTCCTCGAATTTAAGGTAAATCTCTCCATCTCCAGATGATAAGGAAAGGGTTTGGAAGTTGTAGTCATCACTGGATCCCATCTTCCCTGCTTTAAGGGTGTGTACTTTGGTTATTTTCTGTTTCCCTGGGGGCAATGCGGCGCTGGGTTGCGAAGGAGGAGCCCTGAGTTTGAAAGGGAGTAGGGGGCACCAAGGAGAAGACCTTGGGTTAGTGAATGACCGTTTAGTCCACATGTCAATAGCAAAATAACAATTTTCGAGTTAATGCTTTTAGATGATTAATGTCATTAGTGAAAAGGGGTTCGGACTTATAAAATTATTTGACTAAAAGTCTTCATAATGGAAGAAACGATTTACTCGTGTCATTTGATTATCATTATGAGGAAATTATCGATCAGCAAATATTTCTTAAGTAGCTTTTGTCTACACTGCACTGTTCAAGGCATAATCAGGATTAATAAGCAAGTATGGCATTTCCTGTTCCCAGAGAATTTAGTTTTGTTAGAGGGTTTTTAACCTGGAGTCTGTGGATTTGGTGGTGATAGGTGATTGGGCTTCAGAATTTATAACTCTTCTGAAATTGTATACAAAATTCAGTGTTTGTGCATTTTTCTGGAGAGTTAGTTTTCCTGCAAATTTTATCAGATTCTTAAACTTTGTTTTATTTCCCACAGTGTTAAAAAGCCACCAGTTAATTTGACTATCTCCAGTATTTAATCAGCAACTCTTAGGTACTTGACGTTGAGAACTGCTAGCCTCTTTTTTATTTTTCTCTTTAAATTTTGCATACTGATGGTCTGGCATATTAAAGCACCAATAAATATGCTTTATGAATGAATTTATATTATGGCTCTTGCCCCAAGGATCATAAAATCAGGCTCACTGATTCTCAAAAAGGTGTGATGGAGAGGACATTCTTCCCAAGTGTAAGAATTTGGTGGCATTAGGAGACTGGTGTGGTTTGAATAAGCATAGACTCAATATTATAGTATACCTTTATATTTGAAGTTGAAAAAACAATTATTGTTTTCATAACACAAACTGTAGAAAACAAAGCTCAATGAAAATTTCTTTTTTGGCTGGTAGGCATACCAAGAAGATGTAGGGATTCCCTTTGAGGTCTTTTAGAATCTTTTGTATTTTCAAAGGTCATAAAAGACTACAAAAAACCTGACTTGGAGAGATAGCAACTATGAAAAAAGCACAGACTAGATCAAACTGAGTTGTGTATGTGAGGGACAGAGCACAATGTAGTAGAAAGTTGTAACATAGAAAACAGAATCTCAAATCTCATCATTTTTTTGCTTGGACAGTTTACTCAATTTATCAATCTCTCCGAGAACATTTATTTATAAAACCAGCATATAATACCTTGTAGGATTGTTTATGATTGTTCATCTATCACATAGTCTATATACTTTTGGCGTTGCTGTGTTTATGACATTGACCTTATTAGAGTAAATGCTAACGATGAATAATGGAATGTTCAGTTAGAGGAAGGGTAGCTTATGAAGGATCTTGAAAGCCAACTAACAGCTATTAGAAAAATTTTGAGCCAAGGAATGACTTGGTAAAAATAGGAAGAATAATTAACGGTACTTATGTGGGATGTGTTATAGGCGAAAGAGGTCAGTCATGACTTTAGTTAGATTGTTACTATACAATCTTCCATGTGGGAGGTGAGAAGTGCCTACACAGTAGAATGGAAAAAATATGGAGTCATTTTAGGGGGAAAAATCTATAGCTTTTGTAGAGTTTGATGGTTAAGAGTATAAACTCTTAAAATTAGTCAGATACTATTCTTTGTGAATCCTAAATTAGTGATAATGGAATAGGAAGAAAAATAAGTCACAGATAAATTCTAATTTAACTGTGTTGGATGATTGCTGTCAATATGGGAGGTCTTAATGACTGATGAGAAATGTGGTTTATAAATCAATAAACTGACAGATGGCCTTACATTTATTTGAACCTAACCATGCCCACTAAAAACAAGTATTTTCAAAACAGGCTTAAGCTAGGTTGTATAAGGAAGAGAAGACATTCATAACAAATAACTACAGAGTAGAGTTAAATCTGGAGATTAACATATGCTGTGAAAATAAGATACTCAGAATAAGTATAATTTTTGAGAAGATATTATGGTCCAAGAAATAAAGACTTTTGGTTGATCATTGCTAATACTTGGGGCACATCTCATGAAATTAACAGAGTTTAATTAGAAAGAGAAACTGGTCCACTTGGAAAGGACTGGATTATAATCATTTTGGAAAGTATAACCTGGTCTTCTCTTCTTACTCTAAAATCATCTACCAACAATCCTTATCTGCAATTTCAGGCAGTCCGAGGAGGAAAGCCTTACTTTTGACGTTAGAAAAGTAAAATTATACCCCATAGGAAGAAATAAGAATGAGTCCAGGCCAAGGTTGATGGCTCCCACCTGTAATCCCAGCACTTTGGGAGGCTGAAGTGGGAGGATTGCTTGAGCCCAGGAGTTGGAGACCAACCTGAACAACATAAGGAGACCTTAGCCAGGTATGGTAGTGGGCACCTGTAGTTGTAGCTATTCTGGAGGCTGAGAGGGGAGGATTACCTGAGCCCAGGAATTCAAGGTAACAGTGAGCTGTGATTGTGCCATTGTACTCTAGACTGGGTAACAAAGAGAAAAATCAGAATTAGAATTAAAGTCCTCATTTGCAATTCTTTTAAGTTCAAGGTTAAGTTTTGTCATCATAATTCTATGTGTTTTGTTTGTCTTCTAATGTGGTTACAACATTTCAGAACATTTGAAATTAGATTTATGAGTATATATTTTAAAAGATTAATGAAGTTTGTAATTGTAAATATTTAGATAAATTAGATATTACCTAATAAATAAAAATAAGCAAACAGGAATTGATATAAGTATTGTATATATATTTAGAGAGTATTATTCAAGATTAATAAATTAGATATAGACAAAGTACATATAGAATGAATATCTCTAGAAAATATAATCCCTACTATATTAGTCTTATTGAAACACCTAATTTATCATGAAAAAGCACAGGAAGGTAGGAAGTGAAACAGTTATTTTTTTTTTGAAATATCATTTAAGTATGTTTTTATTCCTGTAGGTTAGAATTATGGAATGATATATTCAGTGGGTAGTAGAGGTGGAAAATAAAGCTCAGGACAGAAAATAGAATGGGATAGTGTTATAAGAATAGTTGGAACACTAAAAATAGATTAGGTTTTTAAGGTTTTGAGTAGAGAGAAGATAGCACCAGGCCAAGGACATTGAAGAAATATCCATTTTTAGAATCTAGGAAGAAGAAATAATTACAGTAATGTCTAAGGCAGGACCCTCTATTACAAGTGACAGAAAACCCAATCTAAATTGTCTTGAGAAAAAAAAAAATATTGTCTCCCATAACTAAAAACTCAGGGGACTATAACTGGTTTAAGGGTTCGAACAAAGACACAACAAGGATTTGGTTTCTTTGCTTTGCATTCCATTGTCTTAGCATTATTGTCAGGTTCCACATGATGGTCTCTAGCACCTTTAGTCTCTCCCCTTGCTGTGGTAAGATAGCTACAGTAATTCCAGCCTCAAATCCTCTAAAATTAAAGATCAGGGATAAAGAGAGTTTTATTTTGTTTTAACATCATTTATTTGAATAAAAGTCCTGGGCTACCTGTGAAACACTCTGTTCAGAGGGAATGGAAGGAATGCTCTAATTGACTTAAGATCTCATGCTGCTCTACTCAAACCACACAGGCCAAGAGTAAGGAAGAGGTTGTTCCAAAGAGAAATTCTTTTTCATCTACAGCCAAACCACCTGAACGTGCAGATCTTGTCTGATCTCGGAAGTTAAACAGGGTCGTACCTGGTTAGTACTTGGATGGGAGAAATTCTTTTTAGCTAGGAAAAGAGTTAATATGTGCCGGGTAACAAAAACAACAATTTTTACTACAAATAACTAACAATTATTAAGTGCTTATTATGTGTCAGGCACTCTACTGGACATTTTACATACTTTATCTCATTTTATCATCATAACCAACTTCTGAAGTATTAGCCCCATTTTATATAAGAAAGAAAACTAAATGCAGTATCAGGAAAATAAGCTAGGTGAAAGGTTTCAATAAGAAAGGGGTCAAGTGCAGAGAATTGTGATCTTATAAAATTATCATTTATTAGGATTTTTAAAAAAATGAAATATAGGAAACTCACTTGACTCATAATCCTATCACTTAGATAATTTTATATTAAATATATAAATGGATAGATAAATAAAATATTATGAACATTGTTAAAAACTTTAAACAGTACAGAAACAATATAAAATGAGAATTAAAAACTTCCCTTCTCATCCCAGTGTCCACACCCTCCCAAAGGTCTCCATTATGAAGTGTCTTTTATATTACTATCTTTCTAGAAAAATGTTTTGTTATCTACCAACTTAAATATGTGTCACTTTTCATTTACCCAAAAGGAGATGAATTATATGGTACTGCTGTATATCTTGCTTTTATCATTTAATGTAGACATCTTTCTATATCAGCACATATAGATTTATCTCATTTTTTAAATAGTTGTACAGCATTCTAGTGTATCAGTTAAGTGTGCTTTTTTATGCTAGTTGAATTAAAAGCATGAATTAAAGGTGATTACATATTTTTAAGTTTGTGAATCACATGGTTTATTGGTTAGCATTTCTTAGGCTACCCTGCAAAAGAATTATAAATATAGCCAATAAGATTAATATTGAAGTATGGCTATTCATCATAGCTATTATAGAATTGCAAGGAAACATAAATACCACAGCTTACCCATGCACTTTAGCAAATGCATACAGTAATTGAGGTAAGATGGGAATGAAGATCTTTATTAACTGTATTTTTATTTGAATGCCTGTTTGCTTTGGTTGTTAAGTCTTTGAGTCTGGTGCCTAGAAATGGTGAGCCTGTCTCTCTCTTCTCCCTGCCATACAAGAGATCTCAGCTCTAGTTTGTAAGTTCTATTTATTATGGGACCAGTCTGAATAAAAGATCTGCTTCTCTCCTTTCTGTGTTGGAGTCTGGATCAGAGCTGGCAACTGTTGATAAAAACTATACTTCTTTTAATAGGGCCTTGGGTAGCAATAAACCAGTTATATCTCTATTAATATCAACACTTTAGTGCTAGCCAATATGTAAATGACCTAAAGAGAACTTGGTATAAATATGCTTGTGATCTAACTCTTGCGTTTCTTATCTATCCTGAACATTCTTGTTCACTACTTAAGATTTTTCTGCCACTTCTTATCTATAGGTACATTCGTGTTGAAAAGTCATGCCCTCCCTATTTCCTGCCTAAAATTTTTCTTGTTAGTGCTTTTACCTGTTAGTTTTATTTTTAAAATCTAATTCTTTTCTTTTTTAAAAAACCATCTTAACTATTTATAAGTGTACAATTAAGTGGCATTAAGTACATTCACTGTTTTGCTATTGTCACTTCCATCCATCCATCCACAGAACTCTTTTTATCTTGCAAAGTTGAAACTCTGTACCTGTTAAACAATAACTCCCTGTTCCTCCTCCTTCCAGCCCCTGGCAGCCACCATTCTACTTCTTGTCTGTGCATTTGACTACTCAAGGTACTTTAATAAAAGTATAATAATACAGTATTTGTCCTTTTGCGAATGGCTTATTTAAATTAGCATAATGCAAGGGTCCTCAAACTTTTTAAACAGGGGCCAGTTCACTGTCCCTCAGACCGTTGGAGGGCCGGACTATAGTTTAAAAAAAAACTATGAACAAATTTCTATGCACACTGTACATATCTTATTTTGAAGTAAAAAAACAAACGGGCAAAAACACCCGCATGTGACCTGAGGGCCATAGTTTGAGGACACCTGGATAATGCTTAGGTCTGATTCTTAATGCTAATTCTTAATTCTATTTTCTTGGCTCTAACTGTATTCTATATTATAAACACATATATCCACATGGGTGTATAATTTATAAACATTTAAATTTCTAATTTTTGATAATACTATACATAGTTCTGTAATGAATAGATTTGTCTATATAGTCCAGTCCCCAACTTACAATGGTTCAACATAAGCGTTTTGACTTTTTGATGGTGCAAAAGCGATATACATTCAACAGAACCTATACTTCAAATTTTAAATTTTGATTTTTTTCCAGGCTACTGATATGTGGTATGATACTGTCTTAGGATGCTGGGCACAGGGTCAACAGCCTATATTGTATAATGCATTGTGTTGCCAGATGATTTTTCCCAACTGTAGGCTAATGTTAAGTGTGCTGAGCATGTTTAAAGTAGGGTAGGCTAAGCTAATGATGTTTGGCAGGTTAGGTATATTAAATGAATTTTCAACTTAATGGGTTTATCAGATATAACCTCTTTGTAAGTTACTGAGGGACATCTGTATGACTTGGTGTGCATTTATACACATAGGATAAATACCTATGAGTAAAGAATTCTTCCCAGAGAAGATTTCTTATCTAATAAGGAATCTTTATTTGCATCAGTAGCTTCTAATTCAAAATATGGCACAGATATCAGATTGGCAGAGCCTAAGTTATTTGCCTGTGTCCCAGCTGTAAGGAAGGCTAGAGAGGAGATAATTTAGTTTTTATAATGAGAAGAAGGACTCATGGGGAATTCCCCAAACATAGGAAAGGCAGTGCCAATTTACCTGCCCTTTAATAATGTATAGGAATATCTATTTCTCTGTAAGCCCAGCACTGGGTTTTGGGTATTTTGCATTTGGCCACTCTGGTATCTAGTTGTTTTCATTTTCATTTCTTTAATTACAGTTGAGGCTAGGCATTGTTTCATGTTTTTGCTTGACCATTGACCATCTATATTTATGTTTCTATGAACTGTTGATCTGTAAATTTTGAAAAATGGAAGTACCCTATCATCATTGTCCTTGATCAAATGATTTTGAAGGGGACTGTGCATTGTTATCCTCTGTTTCTGTGGTATTGCTAATCCCTGTGCACTGGTTCTTTGTCCCTTGTTTCCAAACATACTGAGGTCTACCCTAATTTAAAAGGCCTTCCTAGCTATTGTTGTATTTCTTTCCTTTAACTGCTACACTTATGTACTTTATACATACTGCCAACTTGGGAGTATTGCTTGAGGCCAGGAGTTTGAGGCCAGCCTGAGATCCCGTCTCTATCAAAAAAATGCAGAACTTAGCCAGGTGTAGTGGTATATGCCTGTAGCTACTTGGGAGGCTGAGGAAGGAAGATCAGCTTGAGCCCAAGAGTTTGCAGTGAGCTATGATGATGACACTGTATTCTAGGCCAGGCCACAGAATGAGACTGTCAAAAAAAGAAAGGAAAGAAAGAAAGAAAGAAAAGGGAAGGGAAGGGAAGGGAAGGGAAGGGAAGGGAAGGGAGGGGAGGGGAGGGGAGGGGAGGGGAGGGGAGGAGAGGGGAGGGGAAGGAAGAAAGAAAAAAAGTTCTACCATGATAAGGAATTCAAAAAACTGAAAAGTAAATAAATGAATAAAAATATACATACAGAGACACACTATATCTATACCTATATCCACACATTGTGTCTATCAAGACTTATAGGCCGGGCGCGGTGGCTCACGCCTGTGATCCTAGCACTCTGAGGCCGAGGCAGGTGGATCGCTCAAGGTCAGGAGTTCAAAACCAGCCTGAGCAGGAGCGAGACCCCGTCTCTACTATAAATAGGAAGAAATTAATTGGCCAACTAATATTTATAGAAAAAATCAGCCGGGCATGGTGGTGCATGCCTGTAGTCCCAGCTACTCGGGAGGCTGAGGCAGTAGGATCGCTTGAGCCCAGGAGTTTGAGGTTGCTGTGAGCTAGGCTGATGCCACGGCACTCACTCTAGCCTGGGCAACAAGGCAAGACTCTGTCTCAAAAAAAAAAAAAAAAAAAAGACTTATATACCTTTGACTTCAACACTTATGAGTTATGCCTCCTGGCTCCATTTTTTCTCCATTGATTCATTGGACAACTATTTACTAAATATTTACTGTAAGCAAGGCATGGTTCCAGTTGCAAGGAATGTATGAAAACAGACAAAAATTCCTGCCCTCATAGACCTTACGTTTTAGAAAGGGGCAATAGTAAGTGAAATACCCAGTATGACAGATGGATGAAAATATGGTATACAGGGAAGGTTTTACTGAGAAGGTGACTTTTGGGCAAAGATATAAAGGAGGATAGGAGAGTAAGCCATTCAGCTATCTGGAGGAAAGGATTCCAGGCAGAGACTACAATACATAAGAAACCCTGAGGCAGAATCATGCTTAGTATGTTGGGAAAAGAAGCATAGATGCCAGTGTGGCTGGAGCTGTTTGTATGAAAGGGGAGAGAGGCAGGAAATGAACTTAGAGAATAATGGGTATATTGCACAGGGCTCTCCAGAGAAGCAGAACCAATATGAGATATACACAGGCTTACGTCAGGATATTGAGCATTTAACCTTTACACTTATATACTTTATATACGCACACACACACATATGTACACTCTCTCTCTATATATAAATAGTTCCAGCCCACTACAATAAAGCAAATATTGTGAATCACATGAATTTTGGGGGTTCCCACTGCATATAAAAGTTATGTTTACACTATATTGTAGTCTATTAAGTATGCAATACCGTTATGTCTAAAAAATGTACATACCATAATTCAAAAATACTTTATTGCTGAAAAATACTAGCAATCATCTGAGCCTTCAGCAGGTTGTAATCTTTTTGCTGGTAGAGATCTTGTCTCAATGTTGATGGTTGCTGACTGATCAGAGTGGTGGTTGCTGAAGGTGGGGTGACTGTGGCAATTTCCTAAAATAAGACAACAATGAAGTTTGCCACATAATTGACTCTTACTTGCACAAATGATTTCTCTGTAGCATGCAATGCTGTTTGATAGCATTTTACCCAAATTCTTAGAACTGCTTTCAAAATTGGAGTGAATCTTCTCCAACCCTGGTGCTTCTTTATCAGCTAAGTTTATATAATATTCTAATTATTTATTTAGTCTTGTTTTTAAATTTTTTACTCTTTATGGGGAAGAGATTTGCTAGAATATTCTAAATACTTTGTTGTCATTTCAACAGTGTTCACAGCATCTTCACCAGGAGTAGATTCCATCTCAAGAAACCACTTTCTTTGCCTATCCATAAGAATCAATTCTTTATTCATTCAGATTTTATCATGAGATAGCAGCAATTCAGTCACATCTTTAGGCTCTACTTCTAATTCTAGTTCTCATGCTATGTCTACCACATCTGCAGTTACTTCTTCCACTGAAGTCTTGAACCCCTCTCTAAGTCATCCATGAGGATTGGAATCAACTTCTTCCAAATTCCTGTTCACATTGATATTTTGGCCTCCCATGAATCACGAATGTTCTTAATGGCATCTTGAATAGTGAATCCTTTCCAGAAGGTTTTCAATTGACTTTGCCCAGATATATCAGAGGAATTATTCTCTGTGGCACTGCAGCCTTATGAAATGTATTCAATAATAAGACTTGAAAGTCCAAATTACTCTGATCCATGGGCTGCAGAATGGATGTTATGTTAGCAGGCATGAAAATTATATTCATCTCCTTATACATCTCCATTAGAGATCTTGAGTGACTAGGTGCATTGTTATTGAGTAGTAATATTTTGAAAGGAATCTTGGTTTTTTTGTGCAGTAATTTTCAACAGGTGTACTTAAAATACTAGTAAACCATGATGTGCACAGATATGCTGTCATCTAGGCTTTCTTGGGTCATCAATGGAGCACAGGCAGGGTAGATTTAGCATAATTTAGAAGGGCCCTAGGATTTTTGGAATGGGAAATAAGCATTGGCTTCAACTTAAAGTTACCAGCTGCATTAGTCTCTAACAAAAGAGTAAGCCTATCCTTTGAAGCCAGGTATTGACTTTTCCTCTCTAGTTATAAGTCCTAAATGGCATCTTCTTCCAATATAAGGCTATTTCATCTACATTGAAAATGTGTCATTTAGTGTAGCTACCTCCATCAATTATCTTATTAGCTAGATCTTCTGGATAACTTGCTGCAGTATCTACTTCAGCCAGGGGTCCTCAAACTTTTTAAACAGGGGGCCAGTTCACTGTCCCTCAGAGTGTTGGAGAGTGCGCACTGTGGGATGGTTTCGAACTCCCAACTTCGAGCAATCCTCCCGCCTCGGCCTCCCAGAGTGCTAGGATTACAGGCGTGAGCCACCGCGCCCAGCCTGGAAAATGACTTCTTTAGTAACTCATTTTTCACATTGTTACTCTGGGTAACTATTACTATTGGTCATTGTATCTACCCCTCACTGAATGTATTAATCACAGATTGAGTCACTAGGCTGATGATGGTGTAATATCTTCATGTGTGTTTCTAAATTGTTAATGCCCTGTGTGGCCACACCTAGTTTTGAGGGCAACTGGGCAACACAGTCTTTATTCTAGGCAATGAGGTGTACAGCAAAACTTCAGATTTTTATGCCACAGAAGCAAGGATGACTGCATATTGGAGGGCATCCAGCTGTTTCTACCATTTCCCACCATCTCAAACTCTTAGCTCTTCATCATTTAAATACTTCTGGAACTCTGTGTGTCATTAGTGAAGTTGGTGTCCTTAACCTTTACTCTAAATGATCCCTTTACTTTCATAGTCTAACTTAAATCTGGATGTTCCCAAGGAAATGACTTTTCCTATAGATCTTTTTTTTTTTTTTTTTGAGACAGAGTCTCGCTTTGTTGTCCAGGCTAGAGTGAGTGCCGTGGCGTCAGCCTAGCTCACAGCAACCTCAAATTCCTGGGCTCGAGTGATCCTTCTGTCTCAGCCTCCCGAGTAGCTGGGACTACAGGCATGCGCCACCATGCCCGGCTCATTTTTTATATATATATCAGTTGGCCAATTAATTTCTTTCTATTTATAGTAGAGACGGGGTCTCGCTCTTGCTCAGGCTGGTTTTGAACTCCTGACCTTGAGCAATCCGCCCGCCTCGGCCTCCCAAGAGCTAGGATTACAGGCGTGAGCCACAGCGCCCGGCCCCTATAGATCTTTTAAATAGAGGCTATTTTGCCTCCCAGATTCCCACGTGCCAAAGGGCCTTGTTTCTCATTTCTGTGTCTGGGCAATTGATTCTCTTTTTCCTTCTCTAAAATCTCCTCATCCTTTTGAAACAAGTCCTACCAGATTAAACCATTCTCTGCTCTGCTTTTTTGTAGTCATCTGCAGATATCTTTGCTATTACTGCATCCAATGAATATTTTAGCATATGGCTAATTTTTTCTATCTGCACCACTCTTCTTATCATTATTCTCAGTGATTTAAATATCCAAAAATCAATCTAGTCTATTCCCTGGCCTGTCAGTTCCTTGACCTCAGCCACTCACTTTCACAGTCATAACCTACCTTGTCATTACTTATATCTACACAGAGAAGTTGTTGAAATGCGATCGAAGGAACCGCTGAGCTAGGGCCAGCCCACTATACTCTTTCTAAAATCTATTTTAAGCATTCTATTGTCTGAATATCCTCACTTGTTTTTAGCTAGTTAACTTCCTCTTGAATTTTAATGCCAACAGTTCTTCAGACTTCAGCAGGACTTCCAGACCATTTAATTTACTACCTTTTCATGTTCTTGGTAATTTCATCTTATCCCTTGGCCTTTAATATGAACATTGTGCTGAAAACCCTCAAGCTAATATCTAATTGATATCTCTAACTCCAATCTCTCCCTTAACTCCATATTTACTATATTACATCCAGCTTCTCCTTGATGTTTCCATTGGGATCTCTAATAGCCACCTTAAACTTAACATATCCAAAATAGGCTTTTTGATATCACCCCTTCCAACCTGTTCCTCAGTTTTCCTCATTTCAGAAATTGGCAACTCCATTCTACCTGTTGGACCTTTAGAGTCATTTTTTATTACTCTTTCTCTTAAACTCAATTCATCAGCAAATCCTGTGGAATCTTTCTTCAAAATATATTTAGAATATGACAACTTCATACTACTTGTACTACTACCTTCCTTGTCCTTCATCATCCAAGCCACTTTCATTTCTTTTCTGGATTATTGAAATCCTAACAGTCTCCCTGCTTCTACTCTTATTCACATTTCCTCTTGATACTCTGTTTATTGCATACCATCCATAGTGACCATTTTAAAATGTGTCAGATCATATTGCTCCTTTACTCATAATTCCTCCACTGGCTTCTCAGTTCATTCAGAAGAAAAACCAAAGCTTTTATTGTGACTTTTTAAGGCCATACATTATCTGTGTCCCCCCTCTCCTTCCCTACTTTCCAGCCAGTCTCTTCATTCATTTTATTTTAGTCACACTGGCCTTCATGTTATGACTTAGCTTTAAAAGGATTATGGGCTGGTATATTTCGAAGAGTTTGAAGGGATATATAAAGGAATCGGAAGATCAGTTCTGGGACCACTGCAATAATTGAGGCAGGGGATGATAGTGGCTTTCAACTATGCTGGAGGTGCTGAGAAGTGACCAGATTTGGAGTATATTTTGGTGGTTGGATTGTCAGATTTTGCTAGGCACATTTTTTCCTCTCAAGCCTCAAAAATGTTGACCCACCTTGGACCAAAGGCAACTTATAAATGATTTTTAGTACAAGGCATAGTTGCTGCTACCTGCTCCTTATGTAAAGTTGCTGTTATCTATACCCTTAAAATTTCCTTTCTGTTATCTGTACGCCAGCCCCAGCCCCAATACCACTGGTTGGTCAGTCTGATCCTCAGTAACTAATGCCTTTAGCTAGGTAAAAATGCCTCAATGCAGCATTCAGGCAGTTCTGCACTTCCCTGAATTGGCTATGCTTTAATATTACCTTTCCCTTATTCTTTTATTGAATCCCACATCAAAGTGCACATACCACTCATGCAGATGATCTCAGTTAAATGAAATTCAAGGGGACCATCTTTCTGAGCAAGGGAGAATCTTCCCAATGTTAAGATGCCACTCTTATCTTTCTCTGATTCCTCTGTACCATGTTTCTGACTGGTTGGTGATTTCTTTCTTATAAAAAACATATTGCCTTTATAATTTATAGGGGATTATGATTTCTTCTGCTGAGAATTATCCTAATTATTATGGATTTCGGCAGTTTGAGGTTCTCTGATGTAGAATACATCATACCTTTGCCAAAGATCTTTTAAGTTTCTTATTGTAATAGTATATTCAGCTTTTGGATATATTTTCTTGTCTATTGTGTTGTCATTTCTAGAAGCAACAATTTGTTTGCCTTTCTTCTTTTAAAATCTTTATAAGCTGAGTAAATTTAAATTATTATGAAAAAGCAGCATTTTATAAAATGTTATCACTCTTTTTTCACCTTTCTAATTGGAGGAGGTCTGATGGAAGGGGGAGAAGGAGTTTTGAGGAAGATGGAGAACTCCTAAGGACCAAAAAAGTGAACCTGTGAAGTGTGCCTGGGAGAGACCGTATTTGAGCTCTGGCTATACCATACATAGTTTCATACTTTTGAAGTTCAACAGAAATCACATTAAAAGAACTGGAAGAGAGAGAAGTAGAAAGAGTGCTTTGAAACTCAACTTTATTTAGCACCTTGCTGATCTAAAAGTATTACTGGATTCAGAAGAATGAAGAAGTATCTAAGGGAGGCCTACTCAATTCTCTTTTTTTCCTGTTTGAAATAGGGTCTTGCTCTGTTGCCCAGGCTAGAGTGCAGTGGCGTCATCACTCACTGCAACCTCAAACTCCTGGATTCAAGTGATCCTTCTGCCTCAGCCTCTGTAGTAGCTGGGACTACAGGGAAATGCCACCATGCCCAGCTGACCTTTTATTTTGTAGACACTGGGTCTTGCTCTGTTACTCAGGCTGGTCTCCAATTCCTGGGCTTAAGTAATCCTCCTGCCCTTAGCCTCTGAAAGTGCTGGGATTATAGGTGTGAAATTCTACACCCAGCCCTAAATTCTTAAGTATAGTTAGCACTTCCTTTGATATAGTTAGCAGTAAAGAGGATTTTACTGGTAAAGAGGATTTTTTTCCTTTAATTATACTTTAATTTGATTCATATTTTCCTGTTTAGGTTAGTGCTATTACTCAGAATTCAAATGTAAATCAGATTCAGACAATTTAGCATTTTCTTTTGATGACATGATTATTTGGGGGAATGTTATTCTTCTTTTACCAAGCTTTTATTTGGCAGTTACACTATGACTTTTATATAATTTTTATGAGTAATTTATTACCTCTTCCTTAAATAATTCACTTATTTTTCACATTACCAGTGTCATAACTATAACTGTTGGGCAATATATCTACCCTGCTATAGAATGTAAACCCCAGATTGGGCCACTAGGTTGGTAATGCTGTGTTATTCCCAGATGGATTGTAGAATTAAAGCTTTTAAAAATGTAGTTTAGCCCTTGAACATACCTTAGAAATTTAATTTATATCCACTCAACAGGACCAAAATTGATCTGCAGTTGAAGACTTCCCAGTTTACAGAATCTTTCGATTTAATCTCAGGACATGGAAATCTTTACCTGATCAGATTTACTTAGTGGTGTTCTGGACACACAGGACTATCTCAGGCAGGTTGTAGAAGATCCCTGGGGTTCAACCCAATGCTCTCCATCAACCTTAGGCAGGACTAGCATATCCACTAGTTTTTTTCTTTTTCCATGTATTTGATGGCATAAGGATTGAAGGTGCTCCTTAGGTTATGAAGATGTTTTGTTTGCTTTTTTTGGTGCACATATTTGTTTTTAAAGCTGACTTTATATTTTCTCTGCTTTTATTTTTACAGTGGATACAATCAAGTGACATTTTAAAATTTTGCTGGAAGTGGAGGCATGAGACTGAAGATATCTCTTTTAAAAGAACCAAAGCATATCCTGTTAATATTTATAAACCTTACTGTGATCATCCTATTATATTCATAGTATTATTAAAAGTTTTCTTCTATTTTGAATTCTATAATAATCGGTAAATGGATTTTTTCTATTCCTTTAATGGTAGTTTAGCTAAATTGTTTTTGAAATATTGAAGATCATGTGTTGCCAGTAATTCTCCAAAGCAAACTATTAATATTTGCTCCAAATCTTACTTTCAAATTCTTATTGACATTTTTCTTACTTTACTTAACCATTGTACTTAAGTACTTAAAAAATAGTTTTTGTTTAGTCTAGTAGGATCTCAAAGAGAAGATTTTTCCCCCCTTCATGGGTGCAAAAATATAGTTAGAATGAACAATACTTGCTAGTACACCTGGCAGGAATGGGAAACCTGTGGCCTTAGTGCCACATGTCAACTTCTGGATTCTTGAGTGCCGCCTTTTGATTGAATCCAAATTTTACAGTACAGATCCTTTTAATAAAGGATACATTGTTAATTTTCAAGCTGAAGAGTAACATCTTTTTAGACTTTCTTGACCTGACAGTCATCCCATTCTTCCCATAATTTTAGTAGACCTATTAGTTTGAAGTTAACCTGATGGGCATCTGGTGTGTGTATGGTTGTGTGTGTGTGTGTGTGTGTGTGTGTGTATGTGTGTTTTCTTCCTTTCTAGGTTTTATCTACATTGTTTAGGTGACACCAATTATATTAGAACAGTTTTTTTTTCAGAAATGGTCTAGCGGTCCTTTTGTTTTGATTGTCTTTTGAGTTCTGAGTATTCTGGTGTTACTTTATTACCTATTTTTGTAGACTCTTAAGAGCTTTCTGTAATCTCTTTTTTATTTTTTAGGTTTTTGCTTGCTCTGTCATATTTTGAAGTATTAAAAAATCTTGGAACATCCTATAATAATTATGGCATATTTTCTCTTTCTATTTCCTTTGAAAAAGCAATCAAATGATTTGCTCAGATAAGCCAATAAAAGTATTGGTGAGAAAAGAAGGAAGTAAAACTATTATATAATAACAATAAGTGAACAAACAACCCAACCAGGAATGATCTGGCAATATAAAAATCCAGGTATATCAAGAGAAAACATCCTTTGTAAATAACAAACTGAAATGCTTTCTCTGGGTACACAATTCTGCTAGAGTAAGCAGCCTGTCCTGATGGAGGAAGTGAGGGCTACTTGAGCATTTCAACTTATATAGAAATCTTTCAGATAAATGGGTTAAATAAAGTAAGAATTTCAGGGATCCTATCTCATCCATCCAGCACTATGCATTTTGTAGGTGCAGTAATTATTATATAATTATTTCCTAATTTTAACATGCAAAATTTTGTATTATCAATTAAAAAAAATAAATAAAATGAAAAAAAAGTTTGGTAAGATTTTAGTTTCAGTTGTTAAGCCTTGGATTTTTTGTAGGTGAATTGTTACAATGTGATTCAAGGAGATTTTTACTGTTTGATTTCAGTCTTCTTTTAACACTGGTTTTTTTATTTACCAAAAGAATATATGATTATTTTAATAATTTAAATGGCGCATATATATATATATACATATATATATATGAAGTAAAAAGTATAGTTTCTTTTTCTTTCTACCTATTCTCCAACAGTTTAGTGTAGGTCCTTTCATACCTTTTGATCTATTAGGTTTCTTTGGTATATCTTTTGGCTTTCTTAATGGAATATTTTATAACACAAGTTGTAAATTTTCATGTTGTCAAATCTTTTTTCTCCTTCCTTTTGGCATTTGGATTTGTTTCTTGCTGTTCATTGTTATAACTGTTTTGATAGATGCTTATTTTTCTTTATATGGAAAAAATATCAAAATCATAAATGAAAAATGCATTTAGAAATTTGAAAATATTTGACTATTTTACTTCTTCTAATCTGCATCTATTAATTATTTTATTAAGATTTAAGACTTTTATATATGTTTTATGTCTCCTTAACATGGTGACACATCAAGAATTAGTAAGCTGTGTGGGCTGGACTACTGCTGAAGAGCTGTATTCATGTAGTGATGATCATCAGATAGTGAAGTGGAACTTGTTAACTAGTGAAACAAGTCAAATAGTAAAGCTTCCTGATGATATTTACCCTATAGATCTTCACTGGTTTCCAAAAAGTTTAGGCGTAAAGAAACAGACTCAAGCAGAAAGCTTTGTCCTCACAAGTTCTGATGGTAAGTTTTTAGTAAATTTTACATGCTCATCTTTGTATTTGAAAGATATATTAGTATGATTTATGCTTTGAGTTATTTTACAAAACTATTTATGGATCTGCATACCTTCATCCACATATTTTATTTCTGTACAGTCACTTAGTTTGTGTATATAAAAAGACTATCATGGAAGAAAGTGAATTAAAGTGGTATATACTGGGATTAAATCTGGGTCTTTGGCATAACTTTTTCAGTGCTCTTATGAGTCGAGTTAAGATATTATCAAAGTTTTAATTTCTAATTTCTTCAAATTTAACTTAATGACATAATCACACTAAAAAGATACGGATATACATACCCATTTAGTAAGTGATCTCTTGAATATATCCTTTATTTTCTAGTGCATATTGATTTCTAGTTACAGAGTCCAAAATTTATATAATTTGGCCATAGATTAAGTATTATTGAATAGAATGCATGATTTTTCTACTTTTTAAGAGAATATTTTTATTTTTGTTTTCTTACAAATACTTGAACTATTTTCATCTGTATTATACTTTATTGTGTCAATTAGGAGTACATTCATTAAAAGTAACAGAGACTTACTTGGCTAACTTATGCACAAATGAAATTTTTTGGTTCACTTAGGTCTAGGAGTATGTATATCAAGCATTAGCTGCACTAAGGCCTCTGTTCTTACCATCTCTTGCGTAAGAACATCATGTAGGTTCTCTCTACAAGGTGAGCATATTGGTGGCTAATAGCCTGAGGCTCATCATACTAGATAAGAAATGTGGCAGAGGCCAGACGGACAGGGTGGCTAATGCCTATAATCCTAGCACTCTGGGAGGCCGGGGCAGGAGGATTTCTTGAGTTCAGGAGTTAGAGACCAGTCTGAGCAAGAGCAAGACCCCCATCTCTACTATAAAATAGAAAGCAATTAGCCAAACAACTAAAAATAGAAAAAATTAGCCAGGCATGGTGGCCCGTGCTTGTAGTCCCAGCTACCCGGGAGGCTGAGGCAGGAGGATTGCTTGAGCCCAGGAGTTTGAGGTTGCTGTGAGCTAGGCTGACGCCACGGCACTCTAGCCCAGTCAAGAGAGTGAGACTCTGTCTCAAAAAAAAAAAAAAAGGAAAAGAAAAAGAAATGTGGCAGAAAGATTGCTTCTTCTTCAATAATTCTTGGAGTCAAGTTGCAGAGGGACCCTCAATGACCTTGGGTCATGTGCTCATCATTGAATGAATCACATTAGTCAAGGGAATGGGACATTCCCTTGAGAATGTCAAGCCTCAGGCCACCCACATGCAAAGGGCAGAGGGATCTTGCAAATCAGATGAGGGAAAAGGGATGTTACAGCAAACAGTAACATTAGGTTACACTTCATTTACAGACAGACTTGTGGTAGTTCTGGTTTTTTTTAACTTTTTTTTTTGAAACTTGATTAAATGAGATGTATGTATGAAAGCACTAGGAGCAGTACCTTGTGCTGAGAAGATTGGTTCTAAACCACAGCTAGAATTTAGTTTACCTCACATGATAAAGTAAAAGGTTGACTTTTAAAAAAAATTATCTTGAATATAATTTAACATTTACAGAAAAGTTGTAAGAATTGTACAAATAATTCCTGTGTGTCCTTTATCCAGATTCACTAGATTAATATTTTATCTTTTATACTTTACCATTGGCTCTCCTTTATTTCTATACACAAACACAATTTTTTTCTGAAAGATTTGAGAGTAATTTGCAGATATACATCTTTAACTGTAAGCACTTCAGTTGATTTCCTAAGAATAAGAATTTTCTGTTATATTGCCAAAATACATTGATCAAAATCAGAAAATCTAACACTGATGCAATACTATTATACAATCTACAGTTCATATTTAAGTTTTAACAATTGCCCTAATAATATCTTTTGTAGAAATTTGTTTTTGATAGTAAACGATAACATATTGCTTTTGTCACGTCTCTTTAGCTTCCTTTTATCTGGAACACCTCCTCAGTTTTACTTTTATGATCTTGATGGTTTTGAAGAATACAGGCTTGTTATTTTATAGAATGTCCCCCAATTTGTGTTTAATGTATCATCACAATTAGATTCAATTTACACAGTTTTAGCAGGAATACTCAGAGCATCAGATTGGGAGATTCATGATGTTGGTTTGACCCATTATTGGTTATGTTAACTTTAATTACTTGGTAAGTATTCATTAAATTAATCTACTATAAATTTACTATTTTTTTTCATAAATAATTTGTGAGAGGATACTTTGAGACTATGTAAAAATATTCTCTTCCTCATCAAATTTCCTCCCACTCTCTTAGCATCTATTGATGATTCTTGGCTGAAACATTTATAACTTAGATAGTTTGCCAAATGGTGATTTTTCTAAATCTATTGTTCCTTCCATATTGATTAGTTGATATTCTACTCTAAAAAGAGCTTCCTGTCCCATGCCTATTTACTTATTTGTTTGTTTGGTCAGATTAGACTCATAGATTCTTATTTTATTTCATGAATATTCTATTACTATCATTTTAAAATTTTGATTTAAAATTATCCCAGATTTGGCCAGTGTGTCCCCATTAAGCCAGCCAATGATTTTTTTTTTTCCTTTCATAGGTGTCTTCATCATTTTTTGAGTACTTCCTTATTGGCACAAGATGTTCTAGGCTTATTTTGTACTTTCTCAGTCCCAGCCCCCAAATCAGCCATTTTCCAAGGAGACCTGTTCTTTTTCTGTTGGTTAATGGTATTTAAAAAACAAGTTAACAGTGCTAGCTGTGCTCATTCCAATAGTGTGTATTTGCTTCAAGGCCATTTCAGCAGACAGAGCTAAGAACTATTACTATGAGTATGCATAAAAATTGCATATTTATAACTATGTCTCTATGTCTTTGTTTCTATTTGTATTAAAAGCCATGTGTTTATTCTGATACTATCAATTCCAATTCAGCACCACAGGGTCAATTCTAGTCTTTCCTTTTTCAGTACTTGGAAACAATAGGAAATCTGGTTCCCATTATTCTCAACATATTTGTTCATTTGTTTAATTCTATAATACACAGTAGTTTCAGAATTGCTAACCCATACTGCTGCAAAAATTAATCTAATTAGAGTTCAATATATGTTTACTATTGTTTCTATCTTTAGACTGAAGATATAGGGTCAAAGTCTTGTGTTCAAAAATTACTTGCATTGCCCCCCTGTTTAAATGTGTTTATGTTACTCATTTGAAATGTAGGTAATGTGTTTATGTTATTCATTTGATGCATTTCTATTTGTTTTCCACTTAAGATCTTTGATGATTTTCTAGATATGTAAAACATTAACATGGATGCTTCCACAAAGTCAAAACTATATTAAAAAAATATACTGACAGCAATGTCATTAACCTCACACACTCAATCCCATACAACCTGTTTCTTTGGATTCCCTGTATGTAACCAATCTGTTTGGTTCTGGTTTGTCCTTCCTATGTTTTTTTTGGCAGAAATAAACAGATAGATGTATATTTTCTCATTTCACCTTTTTTATTACAGAAGGTAGTATACCATATATTTTCTTTACATTTTTTTCATTTAAACTCAACAATATATGAAGATTGACTTTTATCTGGTAAATTTGGACAGTAAACATAATTAGTCCTGATAATTTCTGTTGTCCAAATATTTCCCTGAATTTTTAACATTATTTAATCACAAATAACTAAAGAATCATTTCTTGGGTATATGTTTCACATTGGCTTTTGACAAAACACTTTCTGATAAGAAAAAAAATCTAAAGTAAAACAAATGTAATTTGAAAGATAAACTTACAAGAGTAACAAGGGAAATATATTAAGACTTGAGAAACCATAACATGTAACTTTATTTTTAGGTTTACTAAACAAACAAAATAATAAGATAACATAACATATCACAACTAGATGTAAGGAGAAGAGAGAACCAAAGTAGAGTAGTTGAGTATTTTCTCCTTAGGCTAGGATGGGAGAATATCTGGGATCTTGTGAAAGTATGGGAAAAAATGATGATAAAGCAAAGAAAAGAAGTGGAAGAGTGAGACAGAAAACAGCATCCAGAAATTAAAAAATAAAGTTTAAAAGAAGGTAGATGCCATTGGTAGGTGATCAAGGTTTCTCTTACCACATAAACATCTGAGGAAATTTTATATATCAATGCTATGTTCTTTTTTTAACCAAATACTTTTTAAATTGTGGTTAAAAAAAAAACACATAACATGAGATCTATCCTCTTAACTTTCTAAATGTACTGTACAGTGGTATTAACTATAAGCACATTGTTGTATGCAGCTCTCTAGAACTTGTTCGTCTTGCATGATGTTAACCCAATACTTAAAAAAAAATTCCTTCAAGATTTAATTCATTGTTTAAGCATTTCCTTTTTCTCATTTTCTCCAACTTTATCTTCTTGGTTTTTCTCCTGCCAGGCTGACAGAAAAGGAAGTAACAGTTTTTGAATTTGTTCATCACTCTTCCAGTGTTCCCTTTGTCTGCCTCTCTCCCTCATCTGTATCTCTCCCTCCCTCTCTCTCCACTCTGTCTTCCAGGCTGGAGTGCAGTGGCACCATCGTAGCTCATTGCAGACTCAAACTCCTGGGCTTAAGCGATCCTCCTGCTTCAGCCTCCTAAGTACCTGGGACTGTAGGTGTGAGCCACCATGCCCACCTAATTTTAACATTTTTTGAGATGAGATCTTACTATGTTGCCCAGGCTGGTTTCGAACTCCTGAGGTGATCCTCCCACCTTGGCCTCCCAAAGTGCTAGGATTACAGACATGAGCTACCATGCCTGGCCAAAAACATAACTGAAATATTTAATATATACCAGGGGAACTTTCATGTAAAGGAGTTTTGGTATGAGACTTTTCGTAAAGCCATTAAACACTCCTTAAATTATATTTAGTGAAATTTAATTTTTTTACATTGTATTAGATATCTTAAAATAATTCACATATTCTCTTATTGGTTAATATGTCCATTTTAAAATTTGTATGTCACTTTTTTGTATCAGAAGTTTGCCATTACAATCTGTTTGTGACTTTTCACAGCCATTGCCAAAACATTTCTGCTATTAAGCAGTCTGCAAACATACATGTGTACTCTTTTTCCTAACACCCTGTTCCAAGTCTTCTCACATTCCCATGGACATTTCATAAGGCACTTTTAATTTTTAAATATGTATTTCATATATTTTAAAATCTACTTATTCTGTTCCTTTTCTCGTTTGTAACTTTTTCCTCTTTTTAGTTTGAATTCATTTTTCTTTTATTATATAACAAAAGATTAATTTTACTCCTCAGGGTTTAACTATCCATCTTTTTAATCCAAATCATCTATTGTTTGTTTAATAAATAGATAAATGAATCATCCTGGTTACATTTTCTTTCCAACTCCTAGCAAGTAATTGGAAATAAGTTAATTGATTTCAGCCAGGCTTGGTGGCTCACGCCTGTAATCCTAGCACTCTAGGAGGCCGAGGCGGGCGAATCGCTCGAGGTCAGGAGTTTGAAACCAGCCTGAGCAAGAGTGAAACCCCGTCTCTACTATAAATAGAAAGAAATTAATTGGCCAACTAATATATATAGAAAAAATCAGCCGGGCATGGTGGTGCTTGCCTGTAGTCCCAGCTACTTGGGAGGCTGAGGCGTAGGATTGCTTGAGCCCAGGAGTTTGAGGTTGCTGTGAGCTAGGCTGATGCCACAGCACTCACTCTAGCCTGGGCAATAAAGTGAGACTCTGTCTCAAAAAAAGAAAAAAATTAATTGATCTCTAGTTTTGGTCTTGCATTTTAAAACATTATAGAAAAGCTGGGAAAGTTATAGAGAAGAACGAAAATAGTTAAATGGATAATTATAGGCTTTAAATATTTGATTATAAATTTTATCTTTATACCTTACCTTGCTATTTAAGCAGTTTATAACAATCAGACAAAATACAGAGGCCAAAGATTTATTGAGTGCCAAATCTAATAAAAATGACCTCGGTTGTCCCAGGATACGTCTTCTGTTAGGTTATGGGAAGCAAGAGTAATTTTAGCACTTGTCAGAAAAAACAATATTAGGTATTTTAGAATAAGAAATATGAGTGAGGTAAATACATAAAATTTCTAAAAAATGGAATAGGTTGAAAGACAATTTCTGGATTCCACATTTCCGGTTAAGGGTTGTTCGGCTAATAATCTCTTTAGTGATAGATTCATTCACTATGTACAACAATTATGTGGATATTATGTGATAGACAGTATGCTAATATTTATTGAAGAAGACCTGTGTAAAGTAAATAATGGCCGCATGATTAGCTTTCCCCTTACTATATGTCTGTCATCTTTACAGTTTCCTTTTTTGAGAGTTTCCCCCCTTTTATTTTCTTTGTAAAGCAGTGCATTTAAAAAGTATATCCCAGGCCGGGTGCGGTGGCTCACGCCTGTAATCCTAGCTCTTGGGAGGCCGAGGCGGGCGGATTGCTCAAGGTCAGGAGTTCAAAACCAGCCTGAGCAAGAGCGAGACCCCGTCTCTACTATAAATAGAAAGAAATTAATTGGCCAACTGATATATATATATAAAAAATTAGCCGGGCATGGTGGCGCATGCCTGTAGTCCCAGCTACCCGGGAGGCTGAGGCAGAAGGATCACTTGAGCCCAGGAGTTGGAGGTTGCTGTGAGCTAGGCTGACGCCACGGCACTCACTCTAGCCTGGGCAACAAAGCGAGACTCTGTCTCAAAAAAAAAAAATAAATAAATAAAAAAAATAAAAAAAATAAAAAGTATATCCAAATTAATTTTAATTTAGTCTCATAAAAAGAGTAATAATAGCACAAATTCAAAGTAATCTTGTTACATTAGAATAATGACCCAGCAGTAAACGTAAAATTAAGAGGAAGATACGGTGAGAAGTAGATGGTGCTAGTGGGTGGTTAGATGAAAGAAAAGGATAGTGTATTGTTGCGAGCCTGGAAAATGAATAATGGGTAAAGAAAGCCATCAAAATGAATGAAAGAGTAAGGTAAGTCAAAGTAGGCTATTTTTTGGTTTCTGAGTTGGTTAAATTTAACAAATGCTGATTATGTAAATACATTACTCCAAATAAAAATATGACTAAGACATGGTCTCCTGTCCTGAAAGGAATCACAGCTCAATAAAAAATGCTACAACAGCACTACAAATAAAGCGTGCTGTGTATAGAAAAAAGAAATGGCTTTGTTGGTGGGAATGGATAGGTAGCATAGGGTGCTAGGTATTAAATCTTTTAAAGCTATCTTAGGCACCTGACTTAAATATATTTTTAATGAATTGTTAATATTAAGTTACAATCTTGAAAAGTAATAAGTGAAAAGTGATTTTAAACAAAATAAATTCTCTGAGCCAAAATTTAATGAGGCAGCTATATTATTCTTTTATTGTGAAAAAACATATATATTTTTTTGATTTGGGGAGAAGTTTTGCTGTATGTCTTAGCCCATTTTGTGCTGTTATAACAGAATACCTGAGATAGGGTAATTTATAATAAACAGATATTTATTTGGCCCACAGTTATGGGACCTGGGGTGTCCAAGGGTATGGTGCTGGCATCTGTCAGCATCTGGCGAGGGCCTTCTTGCTTGCACCATCCCATGGCAGAAAGCAAGAGGGTGACAGAGATTGAAAGAGCGAAGGGGACTGGACTCATGCTTTTATCAGGAACTCTCTCCTGTAATAACTAACCCACATCCTTGTTAACAGCATTAATTCATTCATGAGATGAGGGCAGAGCCCTCATGGCCTAATTACGTCTTAAGTGTCCTACCTCTTAACACTGTTGCATTCATTGGAGATTATGTTTCCAACACATGAACTTTGGGGGCCATATTCAAAATTCATTTGGGGGGACATATTCAAACCATAGCACTGTAATTTTATTATTTAATTATTAGCTACATAGTACTAGACTTAGTGATCATTCAAAAACCACACTGATTATATCTTCTGTTCCTTTATCACTTTTTTTTTTTTTTTTTTTTTTTTTGTAAATAGAGATAGAGTCTCTCTCTGTTGCCCTGGCTAGAGAGCAGTGGCAGGATCATAGCTCACTGCAATATCAAACTCCTGGACTCAAGTGATCCTCCTACCTCATCCTCTTGAGTAGCTGGGACTATAGGTGTGTGTCACCATGCTGGCTAATCTTTCTATTTTTTGTAGAGATGGGATCTCATTCTTGCTCAGGCTGGTCTCGAACTGCCTACCTCAAGCGTTCTTTCCACCTTGGCCTCTCAGAGTGCTAGGATTACAGGCATGAGCCACTATACCTAGCCTCTTTTATCACTTATTCTTTTTTTTTTTTTTTTTTTTTTTTTTGAGACAGAGTCTCGCTTTGTTGTCCAGGCTAGAGTGAGTGCCGTGGCGTCAGCCTAGCTCACAGCAACCTCAAACTCCTGGGCTCGAGTGATCCTTCTGCCTCAGCCTCCCGGGTAGCTGGGACTACAGGCATGCGCCACCATGCCCGGCTAATTTTTTATATATATATCAGTTGACCAATTAATTTCTTTCTATTTTTTTTTTATAGTAGAGACGGGGTCTCACTCTTGCTCAGGCTGGTTTTGAACTCCTGACCTTGAGCAATCCGCCCGCCTCGGCCTCCCAAGAGCTAGGATTACAGGCGTGAGCCACAGCGCCCGGCCTATCACTTATTCTTTGCACAGTTGATTTGTCCTGTTGACATCACATATAATTTGCTTATGGCCTTTAAAGTTATATGGTTTTTACTTTTTGCCTATGTATGTCCTTTTTGAGGATAGTAGCTAAGTGGCCTACTTTTTGTTTACCTGTTACCTAGCACAGTGTAAAATCATATAAGACAAGTATTTTAAAACCTGCGACTATTCATTTTACTCTTTTGGTTCTTCCTCTTTATACTTTTTTCAGCTTTTCTATAGCCTGTTTATAAAGTCATGACCATAAAACTCTGCTTAAATAGAAGGCTTTCTTGACGTTTCCCTTGATACTCCCTATCCCCCCACCATATAGATGACAGCAGAGTTTTATTGTCCCTCTGAACTATAATAGCACTACTTATGTCTAATATACTACCTGTTTCAAGGTTTAGAATTCTTTTTTAGTGTCTGTTTTCCAATAGATTTGTTTGTTCCTTGAGATTAAGAATAATTATATTATTTGCTCTTATGCCTCCAGTGCCTAATTTGCCTAGTTACTATATAACTGGTTTAGTAGTAGGTACTCAACTTATGTTTGTTGATTCAATAAATTAATTTAATAAAATAGATTTTTCAAATGTAATTTCTTTTAGGTAAATTTCATTTGATATCCAAGTTAGGAAGAGTAGAAAAAAGTGTAGAAGCTCACTGTGGAGCCGTACTTGCTGGAAGATGGAATTATGAAGGAACAGCATTAGTTACAGGTAAGTTATTTGCAAAAATGACATTTTACTTGAATTTTTTAAAGAAAAATTTCCAAAGAAACAGAATATTTTTGTTTAGTAATATTTTCTTTTACTGTCTAATAGCAAATAATTGACACAGTATTTATCTAGACCACTATATAAATGTTATCTAGATCACTATATATATAAATAACTCAGAATGTCATCTTAATTGTTAATTTTCTTATATTACTTTAAGAGACTATCCTATAAAAGAAGGCTTTAGGAGTGGTCAAATATGTGATAAATAAAAGTTATAATTATTTAAAATTATAAAATTTAAAATATTCTCATTTTATCCCCCTTCTGTCACTTTCCTATCCCTTGTCCTACTCCAAGGAGTCTTATATTCACCTATTGCATTAGTTATCTATTGCTGCATAACAATTACTCCAATGGTTAGTGACTTAAAATGTTAAACATATAGTATTTGACAGTTTCTGTGGGTCAGGAAGCAATTTAGGTGGGTGGTTCTGTCTAACTCAGATTCTCTCATGAGCACCCTGTGCTGCAGTCATATGAAGGTTTGACTGGGATTTGGATAATCCACTTCCAAGATGGCTTACTCACATGGCTGTTGGCAAGAGGCCTTAGTTCCTCTCTGGCTTTGGCAGGAGACCACAATTCCTTGCTACATGGCCTTCTCCATAGGGCTGCTTAAGTGTTTTTATTAATACAATATGGCAGCTGGCTTCTCCCAGTGAACAAGAAGAAAGCAAGATAGAAACCACAGTATGTTTTGTGACTCACACTCAGAAGTTATGTGCCATAATTTTCATTACATTCATTCGTTAGAAGAAAATAACTAAGTAGGGCCCATACTGAAAGAGAAGGAAATTAAACTGTACCTCTTGAAAGGAAGAATAATGAAGAATTTGTGGATATGTTTTAAAACTACCATAACATGCGTAGTTTAACATGGTGCTGGAAGTCCTAGCCAGAGCAATCAGGGAAGAGAAGGAAATAAAGGGTATCCAAATCAGGAAAGAGGAGGTCAAACTATCACTTTTTGCTGATGATACAATCTTGTATCTAGAAAAATCCCAAAGACTCCACCAAAAGACTCCTAGAGTTGATAAATAAATTCAGCAAAGTCTCGGTTACAAAATTGATGTACGTAAATCAGTAGCATTTCTATATACCAATAACAGTGAAGCTGAGAGTCATATCAAAGACTCAATACCATTCACAATAGCTACAAAGAAAATAAAATATTGGAATATACTTAACCAAGGAGGTGAAAGAGCTCTATAAGGAAAAGTATGAAATACTGATGAAAGAAATTGCAGATGACACAAGCAAATGGAAAAACATATTATGCTCATGGATCAGTAGAATCAACATTATTAAAATGTCCATACTGCCCAAAGTGATTTACATATTCAAGGCAATCCCCATCAAAATACCATGTCATATTTCACAGATCTAGAAAAAATAATTCTGTTTCATTTGCAACCAAAAAGATTCCGAATAGCCAAAGCAATCCTAGGCAAAAAGAAAAAGTCTGGAGGTATCACACTACCAGACTTCAAATTATACTACCAGACTTCAAATTATACTACAAATTATACTACTATACTTCAAATTATACTACAATTATACTACAAATTATACTACTACTATACTTCAAATTATACTGCAAATTATACTTCAAATTTTATACTGCAAATTATACTAAAAATTATACTTCAAATTATACTACAAGGCTATAGTAACCAAAACAGCATTGTATTGGTATAAAAGTAGGGACGTAGACCAATGGAATAGAACAGAGAACCCAAATATAAAATCATCTACCTACAACTAACTTATCTTCAGCAAAGCAGACAACAACATACACTGGGGAAAGAAAGCCCTACACAATAAATGGTGCTGGGAAAACTGTAGGGTACCTGCAGAAGAATGAAATAGTACCCCTATCTCTTGCCATATACAAAAATTAACTCAAGATGGATAAAAGACTTAAATGTAAGGCATAAAACCATAAAAATTCTAGAAGAAAGTGTAGGAAAACCTCTTCTAGACATTGGTTTAGGCAAAGAACTTATTACTAAGATCTCAAAGGTAATTTCAACAACAACAAAATAAATAAATGGGACTTGATTATATTAAAAAGTTTCTGCACAGCAAGGGAAATAATTAATACAGTAAATAGAATGGGAAAAAATATTCACAAATTATACATCCAATACAGGGCTAATATCCAGAATCTACAAAGTACTCAATTCAGCAAGAAAAAAAACAAACAGCCCCGTTAAAAATTGTGCAAAAGACATAATAGAAGTTTTCAAAAGTAATTAGACAAATGGCCAACAAAAATATGAAAAAAAACTCAACATCACTAAACATTAGGGAAATGCAAATTTATTCCATAATGAGATATCACCTTATCCCCGTCAGAATAACTGTTATTAAAAAGTAAAAAAAACAATAGATGCTGAAGTGAGTGCATGGAGAAAGGAATGCTTCTACACTGTCAGTGGGACTGCAAATTAGTACAACCGCTATGGAAAACAGTATGGGGATTCCTCAAAGAAATAAATATAGACTTACATTGGACCTAGCAATCCCACTACTGGGTATCTACCCAAAGGAAAAGAAGTCATTTTATCAAAAAGACACCTGTACTTGAATGTATATCGCAGTACAATTCACAATCACAAAGATGTGGAATTAAAATATGTGCCCATCAATTCATGAGTGTATTTACAAAATGTAGTGTATATATATGCCATGGAGTACTACTCAGTCATAAAAAGGAATGAATTAATGTCTTTTGCAGAAATGTGGATGGAACTGGAGACCATTATCTTAAGTGAAGTATTTCAGAAATGGAAAAACAAAAACCACATGTAGTCTGTCATAATTTGGAACTAATTGATGGGCACGTACAGGCACAGAGAGAAGTAAAAGTCATTGGAAATCAAGGAGGGGAGAAGGGGTAAAAAGTTACTTATTAGGTACAATGAACACTATTTTGATGATGGGCACACTAACAGCCCTGACTTAAGCATCATAAAAGCTATCCATTTAATGAAAAAATTCGTATCCCCTTAATATTTTGAAAACTAAACAAAACAAAACCATCATACCTATCCTTTGGGCCATCTCTAGGACTTTTCTCAGTGAATTGTCCCTTCTCTTACCTATATCTTTAACCTCTACTTTTCCAGTGGTTTCTTTGTAAGCATATAAATGTGTTCGTATATCACTCATCTTAAAAATTAAGAAGAAATAAAAATTCCTCTCTTAACAAACAACTTTCTCTAGCTACAACTTCCTCTTTCTTTCTTCCATTTTTAGCCTAGCTATTCAAAAGAGTAGTCTATTACTTCACCTTATTCAGTTCCCAACTCACTGAAAAATATGGCTACAGCTCTTCTTACTACACTGAAAACAATTTTCTTAGAATTCTATGATGGAGATTGGAGTGACAGTGGAAACATTATTTGAATAATATACTCATAAGTCTTCTAAGATTGAAGGAAAAAGTAAAAATTTTAGTCATGAAAGTTAGACTACTTTGATAAGATTGTTTCAAAATAATTTCTATTAAATTTAATGGTCATGAAGCACTTTGTCATTTAATTAAAGTTAATTATATCTGAATTTTAAATATGTAGTAATAATATAGATACTATTGATTTTGTATGGAAATTTAATGTTCAAATTTATTTTCTATAGATAAAAGTATTAATTTTTTTCCCTACACAGTTGGAGAAGATGGACAAATAAAAATTTGGTCAAAGACTGGGATGCTTAGATCAACTTTAGCTCAGCAAGGTATGTTTTACAATTTTATTTTTAACAATTGTAAAATACAAAAATGCCTTACCATGCAATATAGTAATTGAGAGTGACTTTGGTCAAGTTCAAAACCTGAAATCTCTTACTTCTATTTATACTTTTTCTTCTTACTTTCTGTGATGCCTTATGCCTGATGGACCACAGTAGCCATATTATTCAGGCTAAGAAATATAAGAAATACTAAAGGGCTTTTTCTTTACATTGGTGAATCTATATAAAGGTAGTTACAGGATAAATAGTTTTAAAAAATAATTCTGAAGCATTTGAAGCATATCTTATATAGAATAGAGTTTGGTGTCTAGTTAAATAAATCATAGAAAAGACATTGAATATCTCTCTTTACTTAAAAAGTCCCAGTAACTTCATGGTATTAGCACCCTTTACAAATTATATTGTATGTTTGATCTCTAGTCTGATGGAGGGGAATAGACATGTTGATGACCTGGAACTTGGTAAACCACACTATTTAGAGGGACATCTCTGTTTTCTGTATTAATAGAAAGAAGTGGCCATTTCTATTGGGATTAAGATTATATATGATTTTTTTGTGTGTGACAGATTAATTTTCCTAATTAGATGTTTTGTTTTGTTTGATGTCACCCTAACATTGCCCAAGCTGGTCTGAAACGCCTGAGCTCAAGTGATCCTGTCAACTCAGCTTCCCAAGTGGCTGGGACTATGAGTGTGCACCACTGTGCCCAGACTATCTAGGAACAGGAAAACAGTTTTAATGTTTACCTGAGCATGTATCAGCTGATCTTTAGAGACAGGTTGCCAAAAAACTTGCAAACTATTCTTCAGAATTATATGATAAAGTTATACTGTGAAGCATCTTTAATAATTGACTGCCAAAAGTTTCTAGATTACATTTTAAAAACCACATTTACCCTTAAGATAATGTTCAAATGATTTACATTTCTTTAACTATATATTGATGGAATGTTAGCAAAGTTAAACAAATACTAGAAGTTTTTCTTTTCTGAGATTAAATGTTTGCTATAGATTATATCCAAGTGATATTTATCCATGAGTAGAAAATTTAGAGTTCATAGAAGCATTCATGGGTGAATTTCAGTTAAAGAAAAAGTTAATTTATTATTACTTTTTTTTTTTTTTTTTTTTTGAGACAGAGTCTCGCTTTGTTGCCCAGGCTAGAGTGAGTGCCGTGGCGTCAGCCTAGCTCACAGCAACCTCAAACTCCTGGGCTCAAGCAATCCTCCTGCCTCAGCCTCCCAAGTAGCTGGGACTACAGGCATTCGCCACCATGTCCGGCTAATTTTTTGTATATATATTAGTTGGCCAATTATTTCTTTCTATTTATAGTAGAGACGGGGTCTTGCTCTTGCTCAGGCTGGTTTCGAACTCCTGACCTCGAGCAATCCGCCCGCCTCGGCCTCCCAGAGAGCTAGGATTACAGGCGTGAGCCACCGCGCCCGGCCCTATTATTACTTTTAATAAAATATACTTTTAGAAAATAAATCTTACTTTAATCTTCTAATAGATATGGGGATCTACTTTTGCTTTTGTAGATTTTTCTGTTAAGGCTAATTATTTGACATTCTCACTTAGTGATGAATGACTTTTTTTTTTTTTTTTTTTTTTTGAGACAGAGTCTCACTTTGTTGCCTAGGCTAGAGTGAGTGCCGTGGCATCAGCCTAGCTCACAGCAACCTCAAACTCCTGGCTCAAGCAATCCTTCTGCCTCAGCCTCCCAAGTAGCTGGGACTACAGGCATGCGCCACCATGCCTGGCTAATTTTTTCTATATGCATTAGTTGGCCAATTAATTTCTTTCTATTTATAGTAGAGACGGGGTCTCGCTCTTGCTCAGGCTGGTTTCGAACTCCTGACCTCGAGCAATCCGCCCGCCTCGGCCTCCCAGAGAGCTAGGATTACAGGCGTGAGCCACCACGCCCGGCCTGTGATGAATGACTTAATGAGCAATTGACAGAATTCTTCCAGAGACCACTGCCCTTTTGGAAGAACTGCAAGAAATTCAAGTTGTGGTACTGAGGCTGCAGTTCTTTTCAACTGTTGCTGCTGCTGAGACATACCCTTTTTTACTTTCTTCTTCTTATTATTTTTTATTTTTATTTTTTAGGTAAACAGGGTCTTACTCTGAACAGCCTAGGCTGGAGTGCAGTGGCACAACCATAGCTCACTGCAGCTTCAATCCCGTAGGTTCAAGGTATCCTCCTACTGCAAACTCCCAAGTAGCTAGGACTACAGGCATGTGCCACCATGCCTACCTAATTTTTTTTTTTTTATCATTTTGTAGATATAGGGTCTTGCTATGTTGTCCAGAATGGTCTCTAACTCCTGGCCTCAACTGATCCTCCTGCCTTGGCCTCCCAAAGTGCTGGGGTTATAGGCATGAGTCACCATACTCAACCATTTTTTCCTTTCCTTTCTCTTTTTTCTATTAATTTGTTGCTCACAGATGACAGATCTTCAGAGAAATTCTGAAAACTTATCCCACTAGATACCATAGAATATATTTTTTTCTTTCCTTTGTTTTTTTTTATTTTAATAGATTTAGCAGGTACAAGTTGAGTTCCATTACATGTATATATTGTATAGTGGTGAACTCTGGTCATCACCCAAATACTGTACTTTGTACCCCACAGGTGATTTTTCACCCCTCTCTCCCTCCCTTCTTTTGAGTCTCCAGTGTCCATTGTACCACTCTGTGTGTCCTTGTGTAGCCACAGTTTGGCTCCCCTATATAAGTGAGAACATGCAGGATTTATTTTTCTGTTCCTGAGTTACTTCACTTAGGATAATGGTCTCTAGTTCCATCCAAGTTGCTTCAGAAGACATTATTCATTCTTTTGTGTTCCTGAGTAGTACTCCATGGTATGTATACATACCACATTTTCTTTATTTACTGAGCACTTGGTTGATTTTGAATTGATGAGCACTTAATTTGATTTCATATCTTTGCAATTGTGAATTGTGCTGCTATAAATAGCATTACATCTTTTTGATAGCCAGTAGTGGGACTGCAGGAACAAATGGTACCTCTACTTTTAGTACTTTGAGAAATCTACATAGAGTTTATACTAGTTTACATTCCTACCAACAGTGTATAAGTGTTCCCTTTTCACTGCATCCAAGCCCACATTTATTGATTTTGATTTTTTTAATAATGGCTATTCTAATTTAAATAAGATGGTATCTTATTGTGGTTTTAATTTGCATTTCCCTGATGATTAGTGATGTGTTGAGCATTGTTTGGACATTTGTATATCTTCTTTTGAAAAATTCCTGTTCATGTCATTTATGTACTTTGAATGGGGTTCATTTTTTTCTTGCTGAGTTGTTTGAGCTTCTTGTAGATTCTGGATGTTAGTCCTTTGTTGGACACATAGTTTGCAAATATTTTCTCCCATTCTATAGGGTTTTTTTTTTTTACTCTTTTGATTATTTCTTTTACTGTGTAAAAGCTTTGTAGTTTAATTAAGTCCCATTTGACTATTTTTTTTTTTTTTTTTTTTTTTTTGAGACAGAGTCTCGCTTTGTTGCCCAGGCTAGAGTGAGTGCCGTGGCGTCAGCCTAGCTCACAGCAACCTCAAACTCCTGGGCTCGAGCGATCCTTCTGCCTCAGCCTCCCGAGTAGCTGGGACTACAGGCATGTGCCACCATGCCCGGCTAATTTTTTATATATATATCAGTTGGCCAATTGATTTCTTTCTATTTATAGTAGATACGGGGTCTCGCTCTTGCTCAGGCTGGTTTTGAACTCCTGACCTTGAGCAATCCACCCGCCTCGGCCTCCCAAGAGCTAGGATTACAGGCGTGAGCCACAGCGCCCGGCCTTATTTTTGTTTTTATTGCACTTATTTTTGGGGTCTCAGTCATAAATTCTTTGACTAGGCCAATGTCCAGCTAGGTTTTCTTCTAGAATTTTTATTATTTCAGGTCTTACATTTAAGCCTTTAATCTATTTTGAGTTAATTTTTGTATATGGTGAGAGATAGGCATCTACTTTCATTCTTCTACATACAGCTATCCAATTTTCTTAGCACTATTTATTGAATAGTATGTCCTTTCCCCAGTGCCTGTTTTTGTTTGCTTTGTCAAAAATGAGTTGATTGTAGATATATAGTTTTATTTCTGCATTCAGTATTCTGTTTTGTTGATCTATACATCTACTTTTATGCCAGTACTGTGTTGGTTTGGTTACTATAGCCTTGTAGTATAATTTGAACTCAGGTACTGTGATGCCTCTAATTCTGTTCTTTTTGCTTAGGTTTGTCTTGGCTTTTCAGGTTCTTTTTTGGTTCCATATGAATTTTAGAATTGTTTTTTTCTGATTCTGTGAAAAATAACATTTGTATTTTGATAGGAATTGCATTGAATTTAGATTACTTTGGGCAGTGTGATCATTTTCACAATATTAATTCTTTTTTTTCTTTCCTTTTTTTTAAATTTCAGTGTACTATGGGGGTATAAACGTTAAGGTTACATACATTGCCCTTGTCCCCCCTCCCCCCTCGAGTCAGAGCTTCAAGCATGTCCATCCCCCAGACGGTGTGCATCACACTATCTATGTTTGTATATACTCATCCCCTCCTCCCCCCTCCCACCTGCCCCACACCCGACAAATGTTTGTTTTTCTTTTTTTTTTAACATTTTGGTTACATTTTATATCTTTGCCTCTCCCTAGCAAGGGTTAGAGGTATGCCCTTCCCCTCCACAATGTTCACCACATCCCTCAGATGTGGGACTACCCCTTCAACCCCCAAATCCCTGGTGAACTCCACCACCCTTTGAGCACCATAGTGTTAATCAGTCAGTACCAATTTGATGGCGAGTACATGTGGAGCCCATTATTCTGATCTTGTGTCACCTCACTTTGGATAACGGGCTTAAGCTCAATCCAGGATAATATAAGCGGTACTAGCTCACTGTTGTTTCTTAGAATTGAGTAATATTCCATTGTAAACATATACCAAATTTTAATAATCCACTAATGAACTGACGGACACTTGGGTTGTTTCCACATCTTTGCAATAGTAAATTGTGCTGCCATAAACATTCAGGTGCAGATGTCTTTATAATAGAATGTCTTATGCTCTTTTGGGTAGATGCCTAATAATGCTATTGCTGGGTTGAATGGTATTTCTATTTTTAGCTCTTTGAGATATCTCCAAATTCTTTTCCACAAAGGTTGCACTAATTTGCAGTCCCACCAGCAGCATAAATGTTCCTGTCTCTCCACATCCTCGCCAGCATTTGTTGTTTTGGGATTTCTTCATACAGGCCAATCTCACTGGGATTAGATGATATCTCATTGTGATTTTGATTTGTATTTCTCTAATGATTAGCGATGTTGAGCATTTTTTAATATGTTTGCTGCCCATTATTCTGTCTTCTTTAAAAAAGTTTCTGTTCATTTCTGTTGCTCATTACTTGATGGGGTTGTTTGATTTTTTTCTTGTTAATTCTTTTGAGCTCTCTATAGATTCTTGTTATCAGACTTTTATCAGAGTGTAGAGAGCAAATATTTTCTCCCATTCTGTAGGTTGTCTATTTGCTGTAATGATAGTTTCCTTGGCTGTGCAGAAGCTTTTAAATTTGATCAGGTCCCATTTGTTTATTTTTGTTGCTGTGGTTATTGCTTTGGGGGTCTTCTTCAAGAATTCTTTACCTAGACCAATGTCTGAGAGGGTTTTCCCAACCTCTTCTTCTAGGATTCTTAAGGTTTCATGCCTTAGGTTTAAATCTGTTATCCATCTTGAGTGGATTTTTGTGAGAGGTGAGAGGGATCCTGATTCATTCTTCTGCATGTAGCTATCCAGTTTTCCCAGCACCATTACTCAAGTAATCTTTCCACTTTGGCCTCCCAGAGTGCTGGGAATACAAGTATGAGCTATTGTGTCCAGCCCAATTAGCATATGTTGAACCACCCTTGCATCCCTGGGATGAAACCCACTTCATTGTGGTCAATTATCCTTTTCATGTGCTGTTGGATGTAGTTTGGTAGTATTTTGTTGAGGATTTTTGCCTGTATGTTCATCAGAGATATTGGTAATTTTCTTTTCTTGTTGCATCTTTTCCTGGTTTTGGTATCAGTGTGATGTTGGCATCATAGTATGAGGTAGGGAGGATTCCCTCCTTCTTAGTTTTTTGGAGCAGTTTCAATAGGATTGGCACCAATTATTTTTGTATGTGTGATAGAATTTGGCTGTGAATATGTCTGCTTCTGTGCTTTTTTTCTTGGGAAGAATGGTCTGTGTGATGATGAAAAGAATGTATATTCTGTAGTTGTTGGGTGTAATGTTCTGTAAATGTTTGTTAAGTCCATTTGGTCCAAAGTCCAATTTAAGTCCAATTTTTTTTGTTCATTTTCTGTATTGATGATCTGTCTGTTGGTGTGAGTGAGGAGTGAGAGTTTAAGTCCCTTGCTATTATTGTGTTGCTATCTATCTCTTTCTTTAGGTCTAGTATATTTATTTTGTGAATCTGGGTGCTCTGATGTTGGGTACATATATGTTTAGAATTGTTATATCATTTTGCTGAATTGATCCATTTATCATTATATAATGACCTTCTTTGTCTTTTTTACTGTTTTATCTGCTATAAGATTAGCTACATGGATATCTTTTTCTACCCTCTTACTTTTAGTCTATATGTGTCTTTATGGGTGAGGTGAGTTTCTTTTTTTTTGAGACAGAGTCTCGCTTGTTGCCCAGGCTAGAGTGCCATGGCATCAGCCTAGCTTATAGCAACCTCAAACTCCTGAGCTCAAGCAATCCTGCTGCCTCAGCCTCTCGAGTAGCTGGGACTACAGGCACGTGCCACCATGCCCAATTTTTTCTATATATATTAGTTGGTCAATTAATTTCTTCCTATTTATAGTAGAGATGAGGTCTCGCTCTTGCTCAGGCTGGTTTTGAACTCCTGACCTAGAGCAATCCCCCTGCCTTGGCCTCTCAGAGTGCTAGGATTACAGATAGGCGCCTGGCTGAGGTGAGTTTCTTATAAGCAATATATAGTGGGATCATTTTTTAAAATCCATTCTGCCATTCTTTATTTTTTAAGTGGAGTATTTAATCCATTTTTTTTATGTTCAAGGTTAATATTGATAGGTGAGACTCTATTCTTGTCATATATTGTTAGTTGATTGCTAGTTGTTTTATTTATAACTTCTTTGTTTCTTTTTCTCTTTTTGTCTTCGTGTTTTCCTGAACTTATATCATATTTAATTCCTTTCTCCTTCCTTTGTGTGATTGCTTTATTAGATCTTTGAATTTTATCTTTTTTTATGTTTTCATGATGATGAATATTTACCTTTCATTTCCATGTTTAAGACATCTTTGAGTATTTCCTGTACTGCCAATCTAGTGGGGACAAATTCTTTCAGCATTTGCTTCTCAGGGAAAGACTTTATTTCTCCTTCACTTATGAAGCTTATTCTGCCAGGATATAAAAATTGTTGACTGGCTGTTTTTTTCTTTTAGCACTTTGAAATTGCCATCCCATTCTCTTATGGCCTATAAGGTTTCTGCTGAGAGGTCTGCTGTTAGTCTGATAGGGTTTATTTTATAGTTGACTAGACGATTTTTGTCTTGCTAATTTTAAAATTCTTTCACTTCACCTTTAGTCATTCTGATTATAATAAGCCGTGGTTAAGTCCTTTTTGCAATATATTTGCCTGGGTATTTTGGGGCCTTACTCATCTGAATGTCTAACTCTCTTGCTCATCCTGGGAAGTTTTCATTGATTATTTCCTTAAATAGGGTTTCTGAACTTTCTGATCTCTTTTCCCCCTTGGGAAAAGGTTGCTTTATGTAGCCCCAGACATCTTGAAGGCTTTGTTCATTCTTTCAAATTCTTTTTTACTTTTTTTTTGTCCGACTACATTATTTCAAAAGCTCTGTCTTCAAGTTCTGAGATTCTTTCATGCTTAATCTAGTCTATTTGTGAAGCTTTCATATGTGTTTTGTACTTCCTTCAGTGAATTTTTCAGCTCCAGAATTTCTGGGTTTTTTTTTAACAATATTTATCACCTTGGTAAATTTCTCATTCTTATCTTGAATTGATTTTCTGATTTCTTTGTATTGGCTTTCAGAGTTCTTTTGCATCTCATCAAGCTTCTTTGGAATCAATATTTGGAATTCTTTGTCTGGCATTATTATTATTATTATTCTTTTTGATTGGGATCCATTGCTGGACAATTGTTGTGGTCATTTGGTGGCATCATATTTTCTTGCTTTATCACATTTCCTGTGTTTTTCCATCAATATCTGCACATCTGATGTAGCGGTTGCTCATTCCAATTTTTTAAACTTGCTTTTGAAGGGGAAATTTTTTCCCTGAAGATGTTTATATGTTGTTGGTTGAGGAGAACACTTTGGCTTTGATTTTGGGTACCTGTAGTAGTGTGCTCTTTGTATGATTTCATAGGCAATACACAGGGTCAGTGGTATCTGTGATTTCCTTGGTGGCTTAGGGGATACCCTTATTACTTGAGGCTGTAGTGAAGTTTTTCTGGGGACTTGAATGCCAGTTTAACCAGTCTTTGGGCCCCAGTGGTAGAAGCAGCAGCTGAGTATGGCTGATTTTAGGGCCCAGGGCACATTATGCTGGCAGCAGTGTTAGTATGTCCTGAGGAGCCAATTCTTGGGCCTTCAGGTGGCTTGCTCAGAAGCTAGGAGTTTGTAGCAGGGGCCCCAGGTATATGGGTGGTTTCTCAGGCCCCTGAGTAGCTGGTATAATGTGGAAGGGGTGGCAGTAGCAGTGGCAAAGCCACCTACTGGGAGCCCTGGAGGCTTTACTCTTACTATTTCCCTGCATCTAGGAGCCTCTCCTGGCTCTTAGCCAGTCCCCAGCCGGGTAAGTTGCCTTAAACCCTTTCTTTATCTACTTTGGTGCTTCTGTCGCTTTAGTCGTGAATCCTAGCATTCTCTTATAGACGATCTGTTCAAATTGGAGTATCTGTTTACTGTTCTGGCTAAGACACCTACTACCTGTGTCTTGTCAAACATCTTGATCCTATGATCCTCCTCTATCATAGAAGATTTGAATTCTTTCCCAAGATCCTTCACCAGAGCCTCTTAGTATTCCTTCAATCTTTTAAAATTCTTCCCAATCATCTCCTTCCCCTTTACTACCCTTGGATTCACCATTTTGAACTTTCCAGAGTGTTAAGTGGAAACTTGGAATACGTTGTTTAATATAAACATTGTTAATCCTATAGACTAGGTGATAATAGTGCTATTAGCTTAGTGCTGCAGTTTATCTGTATAATGGGTCTGGAAACCAAATTGTTACTTCTTTTACTCTTATGGGGAAAATGCACTCAGAGTTCTCAAATTTGGAACGGCAGGTTGGAAGCCCATATTCATAAATGAGGGACTTTCTAGAAAATCAGAGGTTATAAACAGGGGACCTGTGGGCTGACTCTGGCTCACTAGCATGGTGCAGGCCCAACATTAACAATCAAGACATTTCACATACAAATGTGGATTCCCTGTTTTTTTCGAAAAATTAGAAGATCAACATCAATGAGTCTGCTTTCTGGCATAAATCTTGGTAGCAGTTGCAGTTACATAAAGGTGAAAGGTGAAGTTGAGACCCCCAAGGGAGAGGTGGTTGAGGATACAAACTAAAAACACAAATGCCTTTATTTATACTTTTTCTTGTTCTGACTGTGTGATGTATATAACCATGGAGCATGGAGTTGCTTTTTTTGGGAATAAATCCTACTTGATTACCTGTTGTTAGTACGTGTCTTCTACAAATAGAATGAAAGAGAAATCATTCTTGGTTTTTGAATTCCTAATGATTTCATCAAAAGAAAAAAAGAAAAAAAATTGGGTGCCTACTACCTTGAATAACATAGTCAGCAAGTGGTTGCTTATTGCATTACAAAGTAATTTCGGTAACAGTAGTAATAGCTAACAGATAGGCTTCTATAGTGCCAGACTCCAAGTAGTTTACTTATATTCACTCAATATAGACTTATATTGTATTCAAGGCAAAAATTGCTAAGTCTTCATTATCTTAGTGAACAGTTTGTTTCAAAGCATTCTTAAAAACATACGAAAACAACATTTTTAGGGGATACTTTTATAGTGTGAATGTGAAAAACATGGTATGTTTGACCATGTACTTCCTTAAAACAATTGAAATACATTTTTGTCTCCTCTTCTGTGGTTTAAAATGCCTTCAACAGGTTGAAAGAATTTAGATAATTTGTTTTACAGAGAGATAAGGGTCTGACATTTAACACAACCCCAGGTGCATGTGGTTTCTTAAAAAATGTCAAAAAGGTCACATGATTTTAGTGTACAAAGTCAGAAAAACAAGGTCTTTTTGAGTGTCTTAACTGAAATGGAAGTAGTATAAATAAAAATTCCTTATATAAAAAGCAAGAAATTATTTAATTATAAAACTATTTTTTGTTTTTTTGTCCATTTTTGTTAAGGATGAAATTAATATTAATAACATCTTGTTACATACTTTGCTAAACTCTTTGTTTTAGAGTAATTCACTCTGAAGGCTAAATTTGTTATTTCCATGCTGATTTTGCAAAGTGAAGTGTAGCACTGGGAATAATTCATGCTTTAATAAATATATTTTCTAGAACCATTTAAAATATTATAGATGTGTTTCAAATGCTTATGGGATGGATTTCCTCATGGTAAAAATTATTGTTTTCTTTCTGTAACTAATTTATCCACTTTAAATAATGATCTTCATCTGAACCACCCAAACTGGAAGTTATATAGCTATGTATTTAATAGTTTACCTCCTTTTAGAAAAGAAAATGTTCACATATATACTAGTTTCACACTTAATATTTTATTATAAATGTAAGGAATGAGTATAATGAAGACATCTCTTAGTTTTTGATATTATATCCATTAAAAAAATTTTTTTTTGCACAAAAACAGATTTATTGCTTTTAAAACAAAATAAGATGCTCTCAAAGAACTTTTTTTTTGCACCCCTGGGTGGGCATGAACGGAGAACTTTTTTAGTGAAGAAAATATTTTCAGAACTTTGAAACTTTTCTAACATACTTTGTCAGCTGATTAAGGAAGTATTCCAATATTGACAACTTTCCAGAGGCAAGTGCCAGGCTGGACCACACAGCACATGACTGTGTGGCCCCACAGCTGTCCATTTTAAATTTTTAGTTATTTTAGGGAGAGTTGAACTAATGAAACTTAGCTATTTATGTTACTTTTAGTTGCTTATTTACCATAAGGAAATCCATGTTTGTTTCATTTTTGTAATTTTATTGAAGGAATGTAGTTAAAAACCACATGTCATAACAAAGGAATTATTTAACTTTTCCTCTATAAGCTTGTTTTGTTTATACTATAAGTTATACCTGTTTCTTTGACATTATTATTTTTAAAAAATTGTTTGATAAGCAGGAGATAAATTGTATTCTCATCCCAACAGGGAAGATACGTATTCTGAAGAAAGATTTATAAACAAGGAAATGGTATCATAGCTGACTTAATGGGGCCACAAATTAAATGTTAAAAGTTAAGAGGAAAGTGTCCCTAGTTCCTCATTCTCTACCCCAGCTGTGCCTTTTACCACAACTAACGGCCTAAAGTCACATCCTGTATAACTCAATGGGAGTTGTATTTACTGAATTATTTCCTTGGGGGGAGATGTTTGTCATAGTTTTGTATACACTCCAGGAAAGTGTAATTGTACTGAATATATTCATGAAGATTTGATATATTAATTTACTTTTTTGCACAAAAATTATAATTATAATAATGGAAATAAAGAAAGCACCTATAATTCTACAACCCTAGCTAACAAGTAGCTCCCCTTTTGCAGTCCTTACCAAGAACCATATTTGAAATACTTGAAATTTTTACTTATATTTTTTAGGGAGTTTATTAAAGTTGTTCATTTGGAGATTTACTTTTGAAGCCCAGGTCAGTTCCTGGGTACTCCCAGAAAATATTCTCAGAGAATGTATTTTTTAAGTATAGAAGAAGGAGATTGCCTTCTGAATTTGGTCATCTTATTGGGAAGAATTTCCTTGGGTTCCTTTGATATGCAACAGTCCTAGATGTCATTGACAAAACATGGTATTTAGACATTTTATGATGTCTAACCAAAACTATGGAAAGGCATGCTTCCATTTTCTTTTTTTTTGAACTAGGTTTAACTTTCTAACCACTATAAACTGCTGGGACTTGTTTACAATTGAATTATGTTCTAATTAGGGAGAAAATGGCACAATGGAAGTAGGGTGCCACTTGAACAGAAGCATTTGTCTTACTGAAACTTACTCCCTGTTGATTATAGTATCAGGTGGGTTTTTCATTTAAGTAAACAATTAAATCTCTCAAACAGTACCTCATGCTAAAAAAAAAAAAATTAAATCTTATTGATTGCCCATAAATGCTCAAATTCAGATTTCATTTTACTGACAATGTAAATTCCTGAAAGATTTGTTCATTCATTCATTCATTCATTCATTCATGGAAAGTCAGCTAGTATTAATACAATACTCCAAATTTAGGAGTCCTAGATAATTTTTAAAAGCTTGGTTTTATAAATATAAATGGGTTAATATTTCATAGATTATTTATATAACTTTGATTCACTTGCCTAATGAATAGGTAGCTGAGCCAGGTGAGTGAGTGGATTATTACTATTCTATAACCAATGCTTTCAATTGATATGATAGTCATTTTTTTTGGGGGGGGTGGTTTTTATTTATTTATTTATTTTATTTCGGCATATTATGGGGGTACAGATTTTAAGGTTTCAATAAATGCCCATTTCCCTCCCTCCCCCCACAAGTCTGAGTCTCCATCATGACCATCCCCCAGATGGTGCACATCTCACTCATTATGTATGTATATACCCGCCCCCCTCCCCCCTTGATAGTCATTTTTTAAAACGAGGCTCTCATAAAGTATAGCCTTCAAGAAGATATTAGGTAACTTAGAAAGTAATCAAATTAAGAAATACTATCCTTAAATGTAATTGAATTTAAAAAAACTATCTTTAAATCCCTATTGGAAATTGAAAACAGTATCAAGTTTAATGTAGTTTATAGGGTGGTAGGTGACTCAAACTTATACTTTTCCCCTGGAAGTAGAGTCAACTTTATCCTGGTTATAAGACACTTGAGGTCATTTTATCTGAATTTTCAGGCTACAGCCAAACCTGATAGATAGCAAAACTTTCCCATATCTGATATTTAATTTGCCATTTATGAATTTATAGGAGGGAGGGATAAATCATTTGGGGATGAGATGATTTCTGTCCTAGTCTACTGCTTATGCAGCAGGTGAGAGGAAGTTCTATTGACTGAGCAACATCAGGAATGGGAATTAATCTGTAAGGTGAGGATATTATTTGTATTTTTATATGGAAGATTTAAGTTACCTTAGGCATTGAGTCAGTGTGAATACTAATGGCTGTTGATGAGAGGGGGAAATGATAAACCATGACTTTTCTGATATTTCTTTATATGCTAAAAAAAATGAAGTATATTTATTTTATTTTATATTTCAATAGCACAGTATCTGGAATGTCTAAAAACTCCATATTTTCTGAGCAAGATACAAATTAGTTAAAAATATAGTATGTCAGCTGCTCACAGTAGATTTTCAAAGCTAAATGTTAACCCTGTCTGTATTCAGGCTATACTGCAATTTGAAAGGTCCATTGGATAAAGTGGAAAGAAAATGACACCTCAAGTTGCTTTTTTGATCTTCTTAACAATCTCCCTTTTTATAAAGCATAATAATCGAAGTTTATCAGGGTTTTTTTTCTCTTTTTTTTTTTTTACAGGAATACCAGTGTATTCAGTAGCGTGGGGCCCTGATTCAGAAAAGGTTCTTTACACAGCAGGCAAACAGCTGATCATTAAACCTCTTCAACCAAATGCTAAAGTTTTACAGGTACTTCTCAGTCATTTGTAAATTATCTGGCTCTGCATGACTGCTAAGATAGAGGGCACTTGCTTAAGAGTCCCTTTCTTCTGGGTGGTCCTTTTACAGTCTGAGGCCTGTAAGTATGCGGTTTTATAGGCCTTTATTACAGAACTGGGAATATCTGTTTATGTTTCCAGCAAGGTTCATTTTCCCCCTGTTCCAATTCACGTTATACCAGTAAATCATAAAGATGTTTTGAGTTACTAGATTGTCACATGATTTGGCACAAGCATCTTTAAATTTAGCAGTCAGCCTCAAATGTATAGATTTGAGATAAAACAGAACTAAATCATAAAACTTTAAGAGCTTGCTAAGACTTTTTTAAAAATCATCATCATCTTCATCATCATCTGTTCAAACACTTGAGCTCTCTATAAGAGCCTAGGTTCTTTTAGTATCTTTAGAGTGGAGGAGGAGTCGATATAATACTTAGAACAAATTTTGTATATACAACTTTACTAATTATATGGAGAATATTTATCTTAAGGATAAATGTTGAGCTCACATCTTCTTTTGTACTATTCAGAAAGGAAGAAGAGTTAAGTTAGGAGCCGAATCTCAAAGGTGGGGAGGAAAGGTTGTTCTAAGCCCAGGAAACAGGAAAAATGATTGTTCAGAAATGTGAGAGAAAGGGCAGAGAACCACTCGAAAGCAGCAAAACAGTGGTGGCAGTTAATACAGGTCAGAGTGGAACCAGTGAATGGAAAACCTTAAAGCCTCTATCTAGGATTTTGTTATTTGATACCGGTGTTAAAAGATACTGATTTTCTTTATATTTTGATAATGACACTGTTTAGTTTCAGTAATAAGAACAGAGACTTTGGAATTAGTTACCTGAGTTCAAATCTTCACTTACTTACCTATATGTGTCCTTAGTCAAGTTTTGAAATATCTTTGAATGTCAACCTTCTTATCTCTTAGTTGGTGACAATTTCTAGGTGACTTATATACATATACATATATGTATTCTGCGTACAGAATTATATATTCTACTTAACAGAATTGTGAGGATTAAATGAGTTAAATTGCAAAGTGTATAGGACAGTGTCTGGCACATGGTAAGCACTCAGTATAGTTACTTGTTACTATTGAGGTTATTCTGCTGTTGTGAGTTATTATGCCATCCCTACCTTTTAATCAACCAAGGAGGCCAGAAAGAGGTTGTAGACTGATTAGGTCTTGGGTAAAGGATTTAATGGTGGAGATTAACACATTATAGCAGGTATAAAAGTGTTTTAAAAAGAAGCATCAGGTTTAACAGTTGCGTAGATGTAGATTTAGGGGAGTAAGGAAATATAGGTGACTCTGAGTTTCCATATTAGTGACTTCTGTATAGCTTATGCTATATATATTTTATATAGTCAACATGCATTTACATTTTACCATGTACAGAACACTCTGCTAAGAACTGTGGGGACAAACAAGAAATAGAAGATGCAAGTCCTTGCCCTTAGGTAACTAATGTAAAGAATTTGGGCAAAGGGAAGAAGCTGGGAAAGACAACTAGCTCTGACTACCTTTAGTCAAAATCCTTCCATACCATTCACTTACCCTGTGACAATTTGCTATGAAATTATAGAGCAAAAACAGGCAAGTTGAATCTTTTGGTTTATACTTTTAGTGTATAGTTATGTAAATTTGTTTAGATTGTAAGTAGGCTTATATAAATGAAATTGAGGAAGCTGCTTATATCACTATTGGTCAGTTAAAATATGGCTTAGTGGTTCAGTAGAACCTTCTGTCCAGGAGGTAGTAGAGAGAAGGAAATGTACCCAGTGCCAAAATTCAGCTAGAATGAAAGAAGAGTTAAAGTATAATTAGTAACTTAATGCAAATTATCTATTCCTTTTGGGAAACTAGAACAGCCGAAATTCTTTTTGGGCATAAACACATATTCAAATTTGGATTATCCATAAAAAGGAATGCTTAATTAATTCTTGCTTGTGGAATACAGTTCAGAAGTATGTACCTCATTTCCTTTAAGACCTTCTAGACACCCAGAACTTGGTTTTATTTATTTATTCATTCAGTAAAAATGTAGTGCATACCTGCTACGTGCCACACACTATGGTGAGATATTCAGAATGCAATAGAACATTTTTTCTGCCTTCAAGGAGTTTGTTATTCAAAGGAATTTTACAAAATGCTTAATAAATTGAGAAATAATTGAAAATTATCTCTGTATTATATGTAATATATAAATATGTATAGTATATAAATTGATATCCTAAGTTATAGTTTAAGGAAAACTTAAATAATATTTTATTCATAGATTTTGAGTATGCAAATATTTATTTTGTAGCTTTAAAATGAAACTCAAGAATTTGTGTATATGTGTGTATCTGTATATATTGTTGTATTTGTTCTTGCAGTGTATTTCAGGTTACTGGATTAATTTAGCAGTTAATTATGAGACTTCCTGCTTTTTATTTTTTTATTTTTTTGAAGCATGGATAGGTCTGGGAGACTTCCTGGTTTTTAACATGTATTATCAAAATTATTTATTTTTGAAAATGTATAATTTTATCAAATTGAATTAAAGCAAGATTTGAATTATTGCTTATTTTTAGAGCGTATTTGGTCCTTTAATATTTTATTCTGTATACATTAAAAATAATAGGTTGGGAAGGGTCAATAGAGAAAGCCCTTAAAATCTGTCACTCTTTGATGTGTAGTTAATTGTTTCAGACATTAAAATATATGTTGTAGTCTTCAAAGAAAGTTAATTCCTTTTAGTTACATTATTCTGCCTATGCTAGCTTTTAATTACATGTGGGATAATAGCTAAGTGGGCACATGAATTACATTTAAGAGCAAGACATCCTTGCCTACTTTCTAGATTGCCAATTTCTGGGTGACTTATATATACCCATATAAATGTATTCTATATGTAGTTGGCCCTCCATTACATGCATTCTACATCTATGGATTCTACCAACCAAGAATCAAAAATATTTGTGGAAAAATTTGCATCTGTACTGAACATGTACAGACTTTTCTTGTCATTATTCTCTAAACAATAAAATATATTAATAACAACTATTTACATAGCCTTTACGTTGTATTCGGCATCATAAGTAAACTAAAGGTGATTTAAAGTATATGCAAGGATGAACATAGGTTATGTGCAAATTCGGCACCATTTTATGTCAGGAACTTGAGATTTTGGTATCTGTGGGAGGTCCTGGAACCAATCCCCCATGGATACTGAGGGATGACTATATACTTGCAATACATGAAAAACATCTTTTTGTTATATTGTAAATGCAGCAAAAGGTTCTAAGAGTAGTAGTCTAGTTGTTAACCAGACACATGAAGTTAGAGAGAATGAAGCTTAGGGGAATATGCAGAAGAGAATGAAGAGAGTAGTACTAAAGATGATGTTTGTGCAGTAGAAGTTTAAAAAATAAAAAGAAAACAGAATTAGTAAACAAGCATGAAGACAGTATCATTAATGGGATCAACTCCACAAAGGAGACAGCAAGATTTGAATTCAACTGACATTTTTGAAGAACATAACATAGTCATTCTAGCGTTATCACACAAATGTCAAGCTTGAAATAGTTCAGCAGCAAGTGATTTTCCATCTGGAGTCCAGACAACTGAGAAAATTCATAAGAATATAAACTATATTGTAGATGTCATGGTCCTAGTTGCTTTCATTAGTGTAAACTGGAAATGAAACAAGCAAATGGGATATTGCAAAATGGCTATGAAAGGAAGATATGAATCCCTGAGATCATTAGAAAGAGTCAAATTGTCTTTTCTTTTGTTCTTCTTTTTTTGTAAAACAGAGTCTCGCTCTGTCGTCCGTGCTAGAGTATAGTGTGGTATCATCATAGCTCACTGCAACCTCAAACTCCTGGGCTCAGGTGATCTTCCTGCCTCAGCCTCCCAAGTAGCTGGGACTAATCTTTTTTATATATATAGAGAGAGATAGGGTCTCACTCTTGCTCAGGCTGGTCTTGAACTCCTGGCTTCAAGCAATCCTCCCACCTCAGCCTCCTAGAGTGCTAGGATTACAACAGACGTGCGCCACCATGCCTGGCCCAAAATGTATTTTCTTATAGAAAAAAACAGTGCTTTTGAAGTTATAATTAATATCTTATTTTTTCCTCATAGTGGAAAGCTCATGATGGCATTATTTTAAAAGTTGATTGGAACTCAGTCAATGATCTTATTTTATCTGCTGGTGAAGACTGTAAATATAAGGTATGTAATCTTTATATTTGTCAATTGGTTGAGAGAATGAAATTTAGATGAAAAATATTATATAAGAATATTCTTTTAGCCTTTTCCTTTAGTCATGTCTTTCAACTCTAATAATTTAACAAATTATTTTATAATTTTAAGTGGTATTTTAAAGTGTGTACTTTATAAAGACTATTTCATTGATTTATAGAATTTGATTTAATAAATAGCAATATCAGTATAGCCCCTAATTTTACTGTGACTCAATTTAAATCAATTCATTTAAGTTTTTAAAAATCAACCCTACTGATTTACTGAACATTGATCGGTTTCAGACCAAAATAATTTATGGAGAAGAATAAGGTTTTATATAACTAGAAGGGAGAGGAAATTTAATTGAAATAAATAACTTTTAGGGAAAGTTGATACAGCCTTTATTGGATAAAAAAAATTTAAGTAAAAATAATAAACATTCAAAAGTTTATTATTAAATTTAAAAGGACTTAAAATGGGTAGGTTTTATGTTTAATCAAAGATTTAGTAAAATCTGAAAATTATGACAATGTTATAAAATATTTCCTTTTTGAGATATTTAAGTTTCAAGGAACCCCCCCCCCCGCCTTGTGTAATAGTAAGGACATTTAATTGCTAATATTATATGATGATGACTTCTAAGTTTTTATTTGATACCTCACTGGAGAACAAACTTTTTTGTGATGATGTGGTAACTGTTATAAAAGACAAAAAAAATAATTGGTTTTGTAGGTGTGGGATAGTTATGGCCGCCTGCTGTATAATTCACAACCTCATGAACATCCTATTACCTCAGTTGCCTGGGCTCCAGATGGAGAATTATTTGCCGTTGGATCATTTCATACTTTACGCTTGTGTGATAAAACTGGGGTAAGTTACAGTGGTGAGCAATCACAGATGTGCTGTCATAAATGTGGTAATGCACAACACACATGGTTCTCAATCTTTAAAAACATTTTCAATGAATGCATTTGACTATATCTTTCTGATCTGTCTTCTTAATATGCTGATTCAATCACTGCTAGATTTATTGGACCAAACAATTTAAGTTTGAAGAATGGACATGTTCTCTACTATTTGTCTTACTGGAAGTATTAATACTTATTTTGAGCATGATTCTGAAGGGTGGTAAAGTAGTTAAGGTATTAAAATATATGCTTATTCAATGTGGAGAGTTCAGTTTTAAACTTTTTTTTGCTTGTCAGTATGTTTCATACAAAATTTTGATTGCATATTTTTCATAAGTAATTAATAGTAAATGTTTTCAATAGTCATTTTAAAACCATTTTCATGGTTTTCATATACTGCTCTGTGCAAAGAGGAATAAAACACATTTCTTTTTTTTTCTTTAAAGGAATAATTACCTAAGTTTCCATTTCCATTCTAGTACCTTACTGTCTGGGTGCTGGCCTGAGGGTAATGCCCTCTTATGGTGTAAATTACTTTGGTTTTGTGTGATAAATTTTGTTGGATATCCCATTCAATCATTATAATAATAAATCAAGTTATCTAAATTTCAGCATTCATAAGTATCACCTGGGCATTGCTAAAATACACATTTTTGAGCCCTATTTTTGCAATATGCTGAATGAAAATCTCAGGAGAATGGGGCCTGGGAAGTTGTATTTTTAAGAAGTTCCCTAGTTATCTTTATGCAGATGGTCCTTGAAGGAAGGACCACACTTGAAGGAAGACTTATATATAACATGTGAGGTGTTCAATATTCCTTCTGAGTTCTGAAAGGAGCAATGCTTACCCTACTGTGGAAAAAAGACTTTAATTTTGGAGTTGAAATAGTAAACTATAATGAAGGTAATACCAAATGAGGATAGTCTAATTGAAAAGATTTTTTTTTAATCATGTAATTTATTCTTCTGATTTATTCTTAGTATCCGCTTCATTTAAAATTACTTTTGATATATTTCTGTCATTTTGCTATAGGGAAAATGTTTATAGTATATGAATAATGTATGTGATGATATTGTCTCTTAATTTTCTAAACTAATTCTTTCAGAATTACTAGTTGTAAATACTATTTGAGCATTTACTTTCATTCACTGAATTATCAGTAGATTTTTTTGTTTTATTTTCTGACTTGTATATTTCCACAAAAAAATATTTGGAACTCTTTCATGCAGTCATTTTTTTCTTTTTGTAAGGTTTTTATTAGCCCTATAATATCTCCCTTTATACAATTATCATTAAGATTTTATGAATTAGACTAGATTCTATATATTCCTAAGACAGTTCCTAGAAATAAATAAACATATATATATTAATATATTTGTTCAAACCTTTCTGGAAGATAGTTTCACATTATGTATCAAAAGCTCAAGAAATATACATATACCTTAACCCAGCAATTCTAGTACTAGGAACTTATCCTAAGGAAATAATAGAATAAAAAATGCTCAGTGAAGTATTATTTATAACTTAACAAATGAAGAGGAATCTAAATATCTAACAATAGGACATTATTTAATTTAATTATGTAATATAATTTTTGTAATGAATTATTATATAGTTATTAAAAGTGATAATGTACTTTTATAATGCCATGCAAATATTTTTTAAGATATATGGTCAGAAGAAAAAAATAGTTATAAATTTTATATATAGGATGATCATATTTCTGTGTGTCTGTATAAATGAATAGAAAAATAATCTGACAGAATATAACAAACTTTAACAATGATTATTTCTGCAGTTTAGGGTCATAGGTGATTTTTCTTCTTTTGTGCATACCCTCATTCTAAAATTTTCAAATAAGTTTTTGAGTCAAAAACAAATTGTACAAGTACCTTCTGCATGTCTTTTAAAAAATACCAAGCAGATATTGCCCTGTGAAGTTTACTGTCTTGTTAAGACAGATATTAAATGATTAATTACACATTCAGTTATTTAATTACCATTGTAATAAATTTTACAAAGAGGTACAGGCTGCTCTTAGTAATGAGAACTAATCTATCTGGAGGGTCAGGGCAGGTTAGTGTGAGGAAAGATAAGGACAATGCTTATTGAGAAGCCTCACCTTTTCTACTTACCAATTAAGTGGGAGCAGTAACTGCTGGTGTCAATTTAGAGTAAGTTAAGTCAACTTACTCTAAGTGGTGTCAATTTAGAGCCAAAAATTCAAGTCAGCTCGTGTCAGCTGCTTTTCTCACACAACTGTTTTTTTCTCTCTCTCTTGAAAAAATTTGGTAAGGCTTGTTTTAAAAAGTAAATACCTGTTCTTTTGAATCTGGAAAATGTTACCCTTCAATGTAGGCCCTTGTTTCTTTTTGTTTTTCTCTTATTTTGTAACTTAAAGTGTAAAAATTAATGTATGTATAAATAATATAGTAATCATTTATCCAGAGCTAGATTTTGTGGAAGAATTTCAGTGTTAAATATTGTAAGAATCTAATTCTCCAGAAGTGTCCATAAATTTATCAAATTTTTATTTAGTGTTAGAGAGCTGTTCACAAATTTTTAGTTGAGTGCAATGTTTCTTAATCTACACTTTATTAAAAATTCTCATCTAGGCTTCCTTGACAGAAATTGGATAGTAATTTATAACATAAGCTTCAAAGAATGATATTGGTATTAATTCTCAGGTTATCTGTGAAAGTAAGTATTAAGCCTAGAAAAATGCATAAGCATTTTCTTTTAGTTTTTTTTTTTTAGAGATGAGGTCTTGCTCAGTCACCCAGGCTGGAGTGCAGTGGCCTAATCAGAGCTCCCTGTAACCTTGAATTCCTGGGCTCAAGTGATCCTCCTGCCTTAGCCTCCCAAGTAGCTGAGCCTACTGACATATGCCACCACACCCAGCTAATGTTTGAAAAAATTTTTTGGAGAGAAGGGTCTCACCATGTTGCCCAGGCTGATCTTGAACTCTTGGCCTCAAGTGATCCTCCTGGCTCAGCCTCCCAAAGTGCTGGGATTACAGGCATGAGCCACTGTGCCCAGCCTCTTTTAATATTTTTTAAGAAATATTTCCAGCAAGGAGAAAAAAGCTTGAATACTTATAGGCTGTTAATAATAGATTAGGTTTTGGTTTCAATGCATTTCTTAACATGAAAGTATATAACTACAATGATGACAGGAATATTTGAAAAAGCAAAAATTCTTATGTTTTTCTATTGGTGTATTACTCCAACTCCATTGTTATATAGTAAATCTAATTTTCCCATTAACTTACCCTAAAATTGGAATATATACATATATATGTATAGAGAGTCAAAAAAGACCTCATTAAGCTGATATGAGACTCTAGTTCCTATTTACATCTTCTGTTTGAGCAGGAATTTATCTGTATTGGTTCAGAACTCATGTCTTGGCTCACTTTTGTGGACTGTTCAAATATCACTTTAGCTCTCAAAGCTGTTGTAGTGCTATTCTGATCTGCCCTGCTTGTTTTCAACCCAGAGGCAAATTTGAAACCTAGGTGATCTTCCACACTGTAGTCTGTAGTTCATTCTTAGTTTTATTGCGTTGATTCCGGTTAGTTTCATGTATGGGCTGCTTGGTAGTGCTCTGAGGCCTTCATACATTGGTTTAAAAATTCCCTTTTGTTAACTCCTTCCTTTCCCTAATCCTTCCCCAACAGTCTTGTTGAGGCGGGAGGGGGGGTTGTGTGTTGCCTCTTTGCTGTAATTAGAGCAGACTGGGGATAGTAAACAGGGCTCATTGGGGAGGGCCGCTGCTTCATTATTACAGTGCTGAAATAGTCTGATGGGGCTCTACTTCATTGTCTCTGCAGTATCATGTGGGGAACAGGAGGGGTGCTACCTCTGAATTTTGGGTTGACAGGTTGTTTTATTTATGTTCTTTTTTCCTTTGTGTTTTCTTCAGCACTTTGAAGATGTTATCCCACTCTCTTTTGGGTTTTATTGTTTTTGATGAGAAGTCAGTGATTATCTGTGTCATTGTTATGAATGTAAAGTGGCATTTATCTTTGGCTGCTTTGCAGACTTTATCTTTGGTTTCTAAGAGTTTGGCAGTGTATACTTTTCTTTAAATTTGACTTATTTGGGGTTCTCTATACCTCTTGAAAATGTAAAATTATGATTTCACAAAACTTGGGAAATTTTTGGCCATTACTTTTTCAAATAATTTTATTGTCCCATTCCCTCTTTCCTCCCCTTCTGGAAGTTCAATTACAAAATTTTTAGACTTTTTAATATTGTCCCACAGGTCAACAAGGCTATATTCCCAAAAAGCCTATTTCCCAAAAACATTTTTTTTCCGTTTTTATAATTGGATAATTTTTATTGATTTATCTGTGAGTTTATTAATTATTTCTTTCATTGGTCATCTCTAATCTTCTCATAAGCCTATCCAGTAAATTTTAATTTCCATATATTGTATTTTTTAATCCTAGAATTTTCATTTGGTTATTTTTTTCATAGTTCATATTTTTCTGCTGAGATTTTCTCTGTTATTGTATGTTCAGAAATATATTTTTCACCAATGCCTTGGTTTTAATAGCTGCTTTAAAAATCATTGTCTGCTAATTCTGATACTTTCTGATTATTTGTTCCCTCGTGTTATTTTTCTTGTCTTTGTATGACTAGTAATTTTGGATTATATTCTGAACATTGTGAATAATACATAGTAGAGACTCTGGATTCTGTTATGTTTCTCTAAAGAGCACTGAAAGCACTAATTTTTTGTGTGTTAACAGGGAATTAATTTGTTTGAACTCAAACTTTCTTGTATGTTAGGAGCCAGACATAGGGCTCCTATGTGGTGGTCAGAAGATGAGATCAGGCTGGGCGCCGTGGTTCACGCTTGTATCCTTGCTCTCTGGGAGGCCGAGATGGGAGGAGTTCGGTCAGGAGTTCGAAACCAGCCTGAGCAAGAGCAAGACCCTGTCTCTAATAAAAATAGAAAGAAATTAATTGGCCAACTAAAAATATATAGAAAAAATTAGCTGGGTGTAGTGGTGCATGCCTGTAGTCCCAGCTACTCAGGAGGCTGAGGCAGAAGGATTGCTTGAGCCCAGGAGTTTGAGGTTGCTGTGAGCTAGGCTGATGCCACGGCAGTCTAGCCTGGGCAACAGAGTGAGACTCTGTCTCAAAAAAAAAAAAAAAAAAAAAAAGAAGATGAGATCACTGTGACTTCATTCTTTCTAGGGTCTTCCCCTCAATTTCTAGGTGTTGTGTTCATCCAGAACTCTGTCCTTTTGATTCCTCTACCAGTAACACTGCAGCTTTCTATTTGAGATTTAGCTATCATGCTTAGCACCAAACAGGATCTGCTCTCTGTTAAAAGGTTGTTTAAAAAATGAAAATTCATTCAATATTGTTTCCTTCTTTTAACCATTGACTCTTCTCAAGTTTCTAGCTACTTTAAAAAACTTTTTTGAGATATAACTCATAGACTATACATATTACCCATTTAAAATGTACAGTTCAATGTTTTTTAGTATATTCATAGGGTTGGTTATACAACCATTACCACACTCTAATTTTAGAACATTCTGCTCTCCTCTAAAAGGAGTTGGGTACTCATTTACTGTTGATCTCTATTTCTCCCTGCCCTACTCCCAGCTCCTTGCAACTACTAACCTTTATTTTTCTATGGATTTGTCTATTCTGAACATTTCATATAAATGAAATAATAGATTATTTGGCCTTTTGTGACTGGCTTCTTTCAGTTAGTATGTTTTCAAGGTTAACCTGTGTATCAGTCCTTTATTCCTTTTTATAGACAAATAATATTGCATTGTATGTTTATAACATTTTGTTGTCCATTATTTGATGGACATTTGGATTGTTTCAAGGTTTGGTTATTAGGAATAATGCTGCTATGAATACGTATAAGTTTTTGTGTGAATGTTTTCATTTCTCTTGGGTGTATACTTAGGAGTGGAATTGCTGGGACAAATAATGACTCTATTTTAAATTTTTGAGGATCTGCCAAACTGTTTTCCAAAGTAGCTGTCTGCTTGCTTTTGATTGTTCTCTGTTCTTCAAATAGTTGTTTTTGCATTTTGTCTGGAGTATATAGGTGTTATCTGTGAGAAGGCTGGTCTGGTAGCAGCTATTCTGCTATTGTCCATTCCTTACATGAGTTTTTTCAAATTAGCTCTGCCTGTTTGAGAGCTATGCTAAACTACTGTAGTGATTCTCAAGGTGGAGTGATTCTCAAGGGAAAGCTACATGTTTGAGATTCACTGTTCAAAAAAAATTATCTAGGAAAATAGCCAAAAGGCATGACTAGTCAGTTCACAGGTGAATGCAAATGGCCAATAAAAAGCATGGAAAAATGTTCAATTTAACTATTAATAATAAATAAATATAAAATAAGGAGATAAAGAAATGATGTATTTTACCTAATAGATTGAAAAGATTAATAATAATTTAAAAGCCTCTGTTTCACTTGAGCAGGAGGAAATGAATGCCCTCATTTACACACCATTAGTGGCAATGTAGATTGATTCAATTTTTTTTTTTTTTTTTTTTTTTTTTTTGAGACAGAGTCTCGCTTTGCTGCCCAGGCTAGAGTGAGTGCCGTGGCATCAGCCTTGCTCACAGCAACCTCAATCTCCTGGGCTCAAGCAATCCTGCCTCAGCCTCCAAGTGGCTGGGACTATAGGCATGCGCCACCATGCTCGGCTAATTTTTTATATATATATTAGTTGGCCAATTAATTTCTTTCTATTTATAGTAGAGCCGGGGTCTCGCTCTTGCTCAGGCTGGTTTGGAACACCTGACCTCGAGCAATCCGCCTGCCTGGGTCTCCCAGAGTGCTAGGATTACAGGTGTGAGCCACCGCCCCCCGCCGTGATTCAACTTTTTTTTTTTTTTTATTTCGGCATATTATGGGGGTACAGATTTTAAGGTTTCAATAAATGCCCGTTTCCCCCCTTCTCCCCAAAAGTCTGAGTCTCCATCATGACCATCCCCCAGATGGTGCACATCTCACTCATTATGTATGTATATACCCACCCCCCTCCCCCCTCCCACCTGCCCAATACCCTATTACTGTAGTACCTATGTGTCCACTTAGGTGCTACTCAGTTAATACCAGTTTGCTGGAGAATATATCTGGTGCTTGTTTTTCCATTCTTGGGATACTTCACTTAGTAGTATGGGTTCCAGCTCTAACCAGGAAAATATAAGATGTGCTATATCACCATTGTTTCTTAGAGCTGAATAGTACTCCATGGTATACATATACCACATTTTATTAATCCATTCTTGGATTGATGGGCACTTGGGCTGTTTCCACAGCCTTGCAATTATGTATTGTGCTGCTATAAACATTCGAGTGCAGGTGTCTTTTTTGTAGAGTGTCATTGGATCATTTGGGTAGATGCCCAGCAATGGGATTGCTGGATCAAATGGTAGATTCACTTGTATCACTTTAAGGTATCTCCATATTGCTTTCCACAGAGGTTGAACTAGTTTGCAGTCCCACCAGCAGTGTAGGAGTGTTCCTCTCTCTCCGCAACCACGCCAGCATTTATTGTTTGGAGATTTTTTGATAAAGGCCATTCTCACTGGGGTTAAGTGATATCTCATTGTGGTTTTGATTTGCATTTCCCTGATGATTAGAGATGTTGAGCATTTTTTCATATGTTTGTTGGCCATGTTGATTCAACTTTTTTGAAGAGTAGTTTGATAATACATATCCAGATGTCAGCTGTACAAATCCCTTGAACTAGCAATCCTACTTATAGGAAATTACTCTAAAGAGATCATTGTATGAGTACACAAAGATGTATACATAATAGTTTTCATCACAGTGTTGTTTTAATAGTAAAAATTAAAAATAAATGTCCATGAGTAGGAGATGGATTGGGTTATTATTCTATATACTTAAAATGTAGTGCCTTCAACTCATTAAAAATGAAGAAGGATTCTGTTTAATAACCTGGAAAGATACCCATGATAAGTTATTTAGTGCAAAGACCAGGTTATAGGGGCACATGTTTTTAAATGGTCCCACCTAAGTAAAATTGGCTAAAGGTATACCCATTGTTGCTGAATAGTATATTTGGGTCATCTCATCTTTTCTTTCTTCTTTATATGATTTTGTGTAGTGTTAGCCTTTCTTAATGACTTCATATGAATTGTACAGCTACAATAAAGGTCTTTAAAAATTTATTCAATAAAAATGAGCAAAGGAGGAGTGATGTCACAGAAAATGGTGGAGTGGTGGCTCTAAGAATTCGTACCCACAGTGAAGCAACCATTAAGCTGGCAAAAATGTCAGAATTAAGTTTTTTAGAACTCCGGAACTAATAAAAAAACTACTAGCAACCAGGGGAGTACTTAATAAAGAAAAATTCTGCTAAATTTTGGTAGGAAATTAGGTAGGAAATTGTCCTACTTTGCTTATCTGCCTACCATCCCCCATTCACAGCTTGGCAGAAGCTATAGTGATTACAGCCTGAGTTCTCGTGTTGCTTGCTGGTGCCAAGGGGGATGATATGAACAATGTGCTCAAAAAATTGTATTTCTCAAAAATTGTACTTTTTGAGCTGCCATGGTTCCCTGAAGGACTGGCATAGAGTTTTGTCTTGGTTTTGCCCCCTTTGGAAATCTCTCAGAGTTGGAATGGCTTCCTAGTTGACATCTGTTGAAAGAATGTAAAGAATTATATGAGATATCTTCCAAAAGTTCATGGAAATTGAGTATTATGAAAAACTATGCATAGATTTCAAATTTTTTTTACACCAAAATAAACTTCTACTAACTTATTATGTCTGAACAGGACAAACTATAGTTTGAGGCACTGAGAAGGATAAGACATCAGTTAGAAAAAAGCACCTATCAGAGCAACATGAATTCTGCTAAAATTGAAGCAAGAAAAAATATCAAATATATGGTAAAGCTTGGGTAGAAGAATGGTGAAATCATTGATGCTTTAAAAAAAGCTTATGGGGACAGTGCCCCAAAGAAATCAGCTGTTTACTAAAGGATAAGTCATTTTAAGAAGAGACAAAACAATGTTGAAGATGAAATCTGCAGCAGCAGACTATCCACATTAATTTGTAGAGAAGAAATTAATATTGTTCATGCCTAATTGAAGAAGACCAATTGATTAACAGCAGAAATAATGGCCAGCACCATAGACATTTCTATTGGTTCAGCTTACACAATTCTGATTGAAAAATTAAAGTTGAGCAAACTTTCCACTTGATGGATACCGAAACCATTGTGCCCAGATCAGCTGCAGACAAGAACAGAACTTTCAAACAAGTGGGATCAAGATCCTGAGGCATTTCTTCAAAGAGCTGTAATAGGAGATGAAACATGGCTTTACCAGTATGATCCTAAAGATAAAGCACAATCAAAGCAATGGTTACCAAGAGGTGGAAGTGGTCCAGTCAAAGCAAAAGTGATCTAAAGCAAAGGTCATGACAACAGTTTTTCGGGATGCTCAAGGTGTTTTGTTTGTTGACTTTCAGGAGGGCCAAAGAACAAGAACAGCTGTTTATTATGAGAGTGTTTTGAGAAACTTAGCCAAAGCTTTAACGAAAAAACACCCAGGAAAGCTTCACCAGGGAGTACTTCTCCAGTATGATAATGCCACCTCATTCCTCTCATCAAACAAGGGCAATTTTTTGAGAGTTTCAGTGGGAAATCATTAGGCATCCACCTTATGACTTGGCTCCTACTGACTTTTTTTTTCCTAATCTTAACCTTTTTTGTTTCCTAATCTTAATTCATCTTTAAAGGAAACCCATTTTTCTTCAGTTAATAATGTCAAAAAGACTGCATTGGACATGGTTAAATTCCTAGGAACCTCAGTTCTTTAGGGATGGACTAAATGGCTGGTATCATTGCTTACAAAAGTGTCTTGAACTTCATGGACTTACGTTGAGAAATAAAATTTATATTTTTATTTTTATCTTTTAGTTCCATTTTTCTACAAACATTTGAAAGTCCCCAGGTACCACCCACAGCCACTTGAGGCAAGGAGCAGTGGGTAGCATAAGCATCAGACATACTGAAAAGCCTGGGAAGGAGGAGGCTGAGAAGGAAGATGCATGGAAGAATAAGGACTTTAAGGGTTTTAGAGGGCTCTCACATATACTGAGGAATCCAGAGTGCAACATACATGCCCAGAGCCAGACGTGCAAGCTCTGAAAAGACCTCAGAGGATGCTATGCTTAACACATTGACTACAACACTAGAAAAAAAATTTCCTTGGGTCGATGGTGTTTTATGATGAAAATAGAATAAAAACTTCAAAAACAAAACGATCCTTTCTAATTTAATGAAAAACAAAATTTATTGACTTCTATTCATTTAATCCACATTTTTGGAATTAATTTGTCAATATTGTAAGACTACGAACATCAACAAGTAAGACTTTCACGAACCACTTGCAGTGTTTTGCCCAGGTTTTGCTTCATGAGGCCCCAGGCTCAAAACTAGCATGAATTAAATACAACTCACATGGCAGTAAATATGTTGAATCACTGGCAGAGGTTTGGGCTATGCACAAGCAAAGAGTGAAGGAAAGCAGGATTGTAGGTGTTCTAAGTGTTAAAGGAGTACCCAGGTCAGAACCAATTGGCAAAGAGTGGGAGAGGATGTTTCTCTTTCTTTCTTTTTGGCTCTGTCAGGCATACTGGCTGACCACCATGATAATGAAATGGAGACTTCAGTGACCACACACAAAAAAATAATTTAGAAAAGTCACTAAATAAACAGATGACTGCAGCCCTCAACAAGCAACAGCACAACCCTTGAGGGGGAGAAATCTGATTTCCAGAATTATCACATTATCATTTAAAAATGTCAAATTTTCAACAAAAAATTATAAGGCATAGAAGAAGGAAAGTATTGTCCATTCACAGAAAAAATAGATATTAACAGAAACTATCCCTGAGGAAGCCCAGCGTTTGGGCTTATTAGACAGACATTTGAAATAAATGATCTTAAATATGCTCGGAGAGCTAAAGAAAAACAGAAGAATAAGGTCTGAACAAATAGAGAATACCAATAAGGAGAGAAATTATAAAAAAGGAACCTAATAGAAATTCTGGAATTGAAAAAACTAAGAAAGGATAAAAGAAGTATAAATACCCCGAGAGCTCCAAAAGATTCATTCTCTATATTCTCTTTAATAATGAGTTTCATGCAAATAAAAATCACAATGAAATACCATTTCCTACTCATCAGAAAGTGAGAAAATGGTCTCTTGAGAAAGTATTAATTGGTACAACTTTTCTCAAGAATAATTTGGCAAAATCTATCAAGAGCCTTGAATCTTTTGATACTGCTATTATACCTTTAAGGAAGTGTAAAAATGCATTGCATATTCATTTGTTCATTTATTTTCATATTCATTAATTCCTTCACAAATATTTATTGAGTCTTCCGTACCATGTACTTGCCCTAGTTATTAAAGAAACATCAATAAATTAAATAAATTCTCTGTTCTTGAAAGTTTTTATTCCAGCACATGAAACACTATAAACAAATAAACAAAATTAATATATGTTAAATGGTAATGAGTGCTATAAAAGGTGGCATTATTTTAGGTGAGGTAATTAGGGACTATAACTGTAAATGTACAAACTAAATGTACATTACTGAATAGAAGGTGAAATAAATTATGGTACAAGCAAATTGCTTATTAAATAAAAATTAAAAGAAAATAGTACCGTAATTTTTTCCTAGCTTCAATAGTAAATTTTATTTTTACCTTTGATTTTTAAGAAATACATGATTCCAATATTTAAGGCACAAATGTTCAAATTAACATGGATATGGAGACTATATAAATGAATTACACTCTATTAATTCAAGAGAAAAGATCTGAATATATAAGATACTTTTGGCCTCATTTTTAATTAACTGACATTGTTGCTTTTATTTGTCAGCAGGTGGTGCTATTGCTTGTGTAAGAGAGAACTTTGTGCTCATTTTCTGTCTGCCTATTCAGTTAGTCATTACAATAAAAAGACTTCTCTGTTCTTTCATCTACTCAATTAAAATAATTGCAGTGATTAGTCATCTGCAATAATGAGTCTTACTGCCTTATGTAGCTTTTCATTGTCAATGACACATATAAATTAAAACAGTCTGTAGTTTGCTCATTCCTTGCATATGAGAGAGAATATTTATCTTAAAAATTGGGTAATAGTGAGACCCTGTCTCTACAAAAATAAAAAAAACTAGCCAGGCATGGTAGTGCACTCCTACCTCCTTGTGTGAGTCAGGAGGATTGCTTGAGCCCAGAAGTTGGAGGCTGATGTGAACTATGATGATACCACAGTATTCTACCCTAGGCAACAGAGCAAGATCCTATCTCAAAAAAGAAAAGAAAGAAAAATAATCAGTTAGCATGCTTTAAAAAAATATAAGAAGCCTTGCATCTGTTTTACTGTCCACTTAAACTTAATTTGCAAATATACAATTTTATGAATTGAATTCATTGAACTTGGCCAAAGATTATGCTTTTGAGGGTACTTTCAATGTAGTATATTTATACAGGAGTAATAAAGAGAAGGATAAGTTTGGCATTGGGGAGGTACTTTTAAAAGTCCTTATAGTTAAGTCATTTTTTTTAGTTTAAATGTTTATTTCCCTGTTGAGAAATAACCTGCATGCCTAAGCAATTTGAGAGAATACAGAAGAAAAAAATACAGCCTCTTATCTCGAAGGGCTGAATCATCCTTTGATATGCCAACCCTATATAGAAATTCTCAATTGTGCTGTGTAGTATGATTGCCTATTTTATTTTATTTTATTTTATTTTATTTTATTTTATTTTATTTTATTTTAATGTAGGAGTAGTATTAGCGTATTTGTAGAGCTCTGGAGTAAAGATTCCAGGGGTGAGTTTACAAAGTTGAAGGCCTCTTCTGGGCCTTTAGGTTCCTTACCTACGAAATAAATTGGCTGGGCTGAATGATCACCCCTTACCTTTCAACTCCAGAATTCTATGATACCTTTTCCATGGGTATTGGACATCCTGCTTGCTTCTTTTTATGAGTATTCATGTGTTATTTCTTTGGTTTTTAATATAAAGTTGTGATATAGGAAGAGACACTGCACATGGAACACTAGAAGTGGGCAAAACTCAAGTAATACTGGGGAAATGTGCTGATCCTATGACTTCAGACATACTCTATGTTTTATTATAGTTTGATGCAGGTAGAAACCAGTAAACAAAAAGGAGAATTGGTTATAAGGACTCAGGAATATCTTCTAGAAGCCAGGAAAGGATATAGCTAGGCCTCAGGAACCAGGAAATGGAGTGGTAGGAGAACACAGAAAGTATCCCCTTAATGTCTTTTGCCTCTGCTTCTGTCTGCATATCCCAGTCCTTTTTTTTCTTTCCTATCAGACTGACCTTTTTACCCCCCTCATTTATGCCCTAGAAATTGACCCGTGTTAACATCTCTCAAGTATACATCTTCTCTATTCAAGAGAGCTGAGACTGAGACAAGAATCTTAGTCCCAGTTTTAAACACCCCCCAGGGGAAGGTATCACTGGCCTAGCCTACATTAAGTACACATGCCTGGTCTAATCAGAAATTTCTAGGCAAGATGGGGTAGGTTTTATAAACATGGCTGCCAGGAATCTAACACAGTAACAGTATGTATTGCTGGTGAGGGCCAGGTCTTAGTAAATGAAGGAGGAAGAGGGGAAAGGCAGCCAACCTAAATGTTACCATTGTGTTTCAAAACCATTTTAGCCTAATTTACCAAAAGTCTTCAGTTTATTCATCAGAGATTTTCTTTTTACATGAATAAATTTCTGACTTTTTAAAGGCAATGAGAACATTAGAATTACATTTTCAGATTTTGTATAGAACCAACTTTGCTAGAAGCCATAAAGTATAAACCATAAGTAAACCGTGAGAACTGTGCTTCCTTTACAACAAGACCTTGCTGTCCAGAATTGAGAAATAAGCAAACAATATACAAAATCATATTTCTATTAAAGAATTTACTTTTATTACTTTTAACCTTTAAAAAATCAATACCTAACACATAGATGGTCTATAAATGTTGCATTTTTTAGTGGACTGTATATACAAAAGATATTCTTTAGTTTTTAATGACATATTGGTATAAACATATAAACAGATGGTTAAATAACATAGTTATTTTTAATGTTAAGGGTTATAATTGTTATAGAAGAACAGAGAAGGAATAGAATAACAGTAAATTTTCAGATAAGTCTGCATTTTTTTTTTTTCTTTTGAGACAGGGTCTCACTCTGTCACCCAGGCTAGAGTACAGTGGTGTGTCATAATAGTTCACTGCAGCCTCAAACTCCTGAGCTCAAGAGGTTCTCCTCCCTCAGCCTCCTGAGTAGCAGCAATATCATACCCTGCTAATTTTTCTATTTTTTGAGGAGACATGGTCTCGTTCTTGCTCAGGCTGGTCTCGAACTCCTGGCCTCAAATGATTCTCCCACCTTGCCCTCCCAAAGTGCTAGAATTATAGGCATGAGCCACTGTGCCTGCACATGGCCCAACACAAGTTTTTCAAAGCAGACAATCTTTACCAGCTGAGTTAGAGGATGAAGAAAGAAGAGAGATTCAAAGTAAGAGCAGCTGAACCTGCTGTTCCTGACTTTAAAGATTGAGGAAGGGACCACAAACCAAGTTATGCAGGTGGCCTCTAGAAGGTATGAATGGCCAGTAAGGAAATGGGGAGAACTTAGTCGTACAGTGTCAAGAAACTGAATTCTGCCAGCAACCTGAATGATCAATGAAATGGACCCATTCCCAGAGCCTCTGGAAAGGAATGCAGCTCTGCCAACATCATCTTGACTTTTGCTCAGTGAAACCTTGTTGGATTTATGATCTATCTGTAAGATAACAATTTGTGTTGTTTTTAGTCTCTTAAGTTCATGATAATTTGTTATACCTGTAATGGAATACTAATACAGTATCTTTGGAACTGCCGTTCAGGGCCAATCTTTGCAATGAGTTATGTGGGTGGAATATCCTGGGAAAGAATTTCATCCCCTTCTTATTGATATCTTGATTCCAAACTTTCTCCTATTAGTTTTATTGCTTTGACTTAAGAAATTGTTATTTCTTAAAATATAATAGTATCATGGGAGTAACACTTAAATTTATTCTTATCAGATCCTTTTCTAAGTAATTTGGCTAGCTAAGATTAGATTTTAGAGTGTGAAAAGAGAGGCATAGAATATTTTTTCCTGGAGAGATGGCCCTTTTGGGGAGATTTTGGCTAGTTGTAGAACACTGTCAAGGTCCTGGGTGTCTGGGGAGATGCCAGTGGTATTTACCCAGGGCCAAAACCAAATTGGTCAGCCTCACAATTTTTAAAGAGTGCCCTGCCTTTAGACAAAAATATATTGCTAAATTTCTCAAAAGCTAATGGCAACTAATTGTTGCATTCTTGTTCATTGACATAGTGATTCTTCATAAATGACTCAAACTAACATTGATGTTTTAGTTGGATATCATGTTGTGAACACAGATCACTTTTGTTTTCTATAAAGTTCTTTTATAATTACTGCTTTTTTTTCTATTTTTCTTCTATTTTTTGCTTATGCATTTTGTATTTTCAGAAATTATTTACACCAAAGCAACCCAAAAGTAATCTTTGTTAATTTTTTTCATATCCTATACCCTAAGAAAACTGTGTTAGTTGCAATTTGTTGTTTAGAATTAGGGAAAAAATAAGAAACTTCACCAGTATTGTGAAGGCACAAATACTAACTAGTATTAAATAGTTTAATTAGATATATGGGATAAATTTATATTTTGGAGAAATTTATGGCAAAAAGTAGTATAACAAAAATAATGAAAACAAAAAGTAGAAAAATAATACCCATATTCATATCAAAATCAAATATTTTCATTTTGTTGTGTGCCTTCCAAGTCTTTTGTCTCTGAGTAGATATTTTTACATGGTTATGATTATTATAAATATATTTTTTATATATCCTTTTACTTTTTAGTATTAAAATTATACACTTATTTTAACTCAGTATTATGTTAGTCTCAAAATATTCTTAAACTATGAAAGCAAGCCTATACTATAATTTCAATAAAAATAAGTTGAGAGGGAAAGATAATAGCTGAGACAGTGTGTTATTATTTTCTAATTGAGATATAACTTATATATAGTATCTTATGTGTACAGCTTATTAATCTTTTACATATATAAATATTCAAGAAACTAACACACATATTGATAAAAAACATTATCAATACCCCAAAAACATTCTTTGTGACTCCCCCAAGTCAGTTACCCCTTCGTAGTAACTCCTATTTTGACTTCTGTCACCATAGATTGGTTTTGCCTATTTTGACCCTTATTTAAACAGAATCATATGGTATTATACTTTGTGTCTGACTTTCTGCTCAATCATATGTCTGTGAGATTTATCCATGTTGGTAGGCACAGCGGCATAATTTTAATTTTTGAATCCTCCTAAATTTTTCATAAAACAGAATACAAGGAGACATAAACAAAAACTCACAGACAGCAACTCCAACAAAACTAGGTGGCATTCTATACCCACAAACCCCAAGATTTGTTTTGGGGGCTTCATACTAGAGTTATGAGTGGATTGCACACCACAATTATAGTATTAGAGTATTCCAGATTTGTCTGTGTACTTAATTTTACCCATGAATTTAAAACCTTCAAATGTTTTCTTTTTGCAAGTTAGTGTTTTTTTTTTTTCTTTCAGATTGAACTCCTTTTAGCATTTCTTATAAGATGGGTCTGGTGGTGGTGAATTCTCTCGGCTTTTGTTTTTCTAGGAAAGGTTTTCTTCATTATTGTAAGGGCAGTTTCTCTGGTTACAGTATTCTTGGATGACAAGGTTTTTTTGTTTTTTCTTTCAGCACTTTGAAAATACTCTACTTCTTCTTGGCCTGTATGGTTTCTGTTGAGAAGTCTGTTGCCAGACAAATTGGAGCTCCTTTATATGTTATTTATTTCTTTTTTCATGCTACTTTTAGGATCCTATCTTTGACCTTTGAGAGTTTGATTATTATATGCCTTGGGGTAGTCTTACTTGGGTTGAATCTGTTTGGTGTTCTTTGACCTTCCTGTATTTGGATATTTATACCTTTGTCAAGTTTTGGAAAGTTTCCTATTATTATTTCTTTGAATAAGCTACCTACTCCTTGCTCTTGTTCAGCTTCCTTTTGACCATCAATAATTTTTAGATTTGGTTTTTTGAGGTAACTTTTTATATCTTACAGGTGATCTTTGTTACTTTCTATTTTTTTCTCCTCTGACTGTGTATTTTCAAGTAGCCTGTCTTTAAGGTCACTGATTCTTTCCTCTTCTCAATCTGTTCTGCTGCTGAGAGTTTCTAAGGAATTTTTCAATTTAGCAATGTATTTCTCAGTTCCAAGATTCCTGTTTGATTCTTTTAAAATTTTAATCTTTCGGGCCGGGCGCTGTGGCTCACGCCTGTAATCCTAGCTCTTGGGAGGCCGAGGCGGGCGGATTGCTCAAGGTCAGGAGTTCAAAACCAGCCTGAGCGAGACCCCGTCTCTAAAAAAAAAAAAAGAAAAAAAAAAAAAATAAAAAAAAAAAAAATAAAATTTTAATCTTTCTGTTAGATTTCTCTAATAAATTTACTTTTTTTTACCCCCTGGTGTGAGGTGGAACTCTGATAAATCTGATAAATTGCTTTTCTGTGTTATCTTGGAAATGACTGAGTTTCCTTAAAACTGCTATTTTAAATTCCTTTTTTTTTTTTTTTTTGAGACAGAGTCTCACTCTGTTGCCCCGGCTAGAGTGCTGTGGCATCAGCTTAGCTCACAGCAACCTCAAAGTCCTGGGGGATCCTTCTGCCTCAGCCTCCTGAGTAGCTGAGACTATGCCACCATGCCCAGTTAAGTTTTTCTATTTTTGGTAGAAATTGGGTCTCACTCTTGCTCAGGCTGGTCTGGAACTCCTGAGCTCAAGATATCCACCTGCCTCGGCCTCCCAGAGTGCTAGCATTACAGGCATGAGCCACCGTGCCTGGCCTAAAACTGCTATTTTAAATTATTGGTTGGAGAATTCACATATTGCCTTCTTGTTAGTGTCAGTTACTGGTCCCTTGGTTGGTTGGTTTGGGGAGGTCACGTGTCCCTATTTGCTGTTGTTACTTGTGGATGTACATCTATGTCTTTACATTGAAGAATTATTTATTTATTCCAGTCTTCTTTGTCTGGCTTTTTTGGTGGTTTTTTGTTTGTTTTGTTTTTTGTTTTATTGGAAATTTTTTTTAGAGAGTCTTTGTAATTTACCTATTGATTGTCTTTCCTTTTTTCCCACTAGGTTGCTGCCTCCTTTTTACCACTAGATGGCGCCTTAAGTCCAGGTTTTCCTCGATTTTAATCAAGTGCTGCCCATCCTGAGTGGGGGAGGTCCTAAAAGGGATATCCCCATAGTAAGGGAAGGCTGGCTAGAAAGTTTCTGCTCAGAGGACTTTTGGAAAGAACCTTGTACAATGGGGTGCTGCTGAAGAGCCACTCTGATTTGGCATCTCCTTTGGCCAAGTTACAGAACTGAGTTTCTAGGGTAGGGAATGGTAGTCCTTCCTCCCTCCTTCGTCTCTGGCTGTCCTCAGGATATTTTTCCCTTGCAATGCTTCCCCTGAGTTGAGGCAGGGACAGGTCTCCTGCTGGGGAACCCAGCACAGTGGGGGAAACTGGTTGTCCGTGCTTTGATCTCACTTTTTCCAGTATCGAAACTGAGTTGGGGAAAATTTTCTGCTGGGCAGACTGAGGGGAGGGAACATCACAGTTATGGAAGTTCGATTCTCTTACCATCTGCTTAGAGTTTTTCACTTCCTTGAGGTTCTGATAACTGTTTCCTCCTCATATTGGAGTTCTGGGATATTACTGGTGATAATCTCAGTACTATATATGTGTTTTCTGTGAGGGGGCAATTAAAACCAGCTTGTGTCTACACTGCCATTTGGAATCTGAAGTTTCAAGATATAAAAACTTTTAACAAAAAGGATAGAGAAGATCCGAAGTATATATAATAGGCATGTTCAAAGGAGAAGCCCAAAACAATGAGCAGAACAAATACTAAAAGCTGCCATTCAAGAAAGATTTCCTCAAACAGAAAAAATTTGACATTGATACTGAAAAGGCATACCAGATAACTAGGAAAGTTGACCCAAATGGCTTACTCCCACAAATACGCAAATAAAACTCAGAGTTTAGAGGAAAAAAAAAATCACTGAACATCCAAGGAAAAGACCAAGTTACTCATAAAGAAGAAAACCAGAATGTCATTAGACTTTGCTAGCAACACTTCGTGCCTGAAGACCATAGGTTAACATAGAATGCTCAAAGAAAAGATCAGCCAAAGATTTTATATATAGCCATTTTTACCTTTAAGTATATAGGTTATAAGCAAACTATTATAAACATGTAAGAACTAAAGGAATGTTGCTCTCATGAGTGTTTTTGAGGAATGTACTGGAGAATTAGCTTCAGATGAACAATATGACTAGGGACATAGTAAAATAAAGATTGATTATGAGCGTTAGATATATATTTATCTGCAGAACTAGGGCAAAATGATGTCAATGAAGGATACAATCTAATATATACTGGCTATAGGCACCAACATTGCCAAATTGGGGGAATAAAGAGAAAAACTATGAAAAATAGAATAAACTTGCCAACTACCTTGTAGGTATTAATTGGTAATAAAAGGATATTATTTAAAATCAGATATGAGGAAAAGGGAAGGGGAAAGGCTGTCTCCTAATTTTCATATTGCATATAGTAGAACCAATAGAAAATTGCCCCCAAAAATGTATGGCATGGGGATAGAGTATTTTTATAAAAGTAATTAGTATAAAGATAATCATTAGATTAAAAATAGAAACTTTCCTGATTACTAAAATATATTTCAACAAAGAGGGAAAGCAAATAAAATAGACCACTTATAAAAGGCTATCAGAAAGCCACAGATGTATGCACATACATATTATGTGATAGGCCTAAGGTAAAACATATTGATTATACTATCAATAGCTATTATATGTAGGAATGTATATCTGCATGTACTACAACAGATGATCTCTGGGACATACTGTTAGAGATACATGCACACACTCATATTTTTTTGTCACTACCCCTTTCTTAGGTAAATGCAAGTGCATATATGAAAAAAGATGTAAGGATAAAACATAAAAAAAAGTTATCTATAGGGGGAGGGAATGAGTAGAGAATAGGGATAGAGGTTAGACTTATTTGGCTATACTTTGTTTTCTAGATTTTTTTTTGTATAAATTTGACTTGGAACCATTTAAATTTTTATATAATTATTAAAAAATTAAATTTTTAGAAAGTAATTCCTAAAACTCAAAATTAACTGAAACAAATGAATCTAAGTATCTATATTGCTGCTCTTGAGAGTTGAGATTTTTGGCTAAGTGAACGAGTTGCTGAGATAAGATTGGCTAAAATGGGACCAATTCAAGTACCATATTTATTGAAACACATCAAATATATTAAAAGATTGATGAGGGTAAGTAAAAATTCCCATAGTTCTTGGATTTGAATTGAAAGTATAAGTATGAATTCATGTTGTATTTACCTTGCAAAAATGTCCTTGTTTTGTCTACTATAAAGGCCTAGAAAAGCAATGATCAGCTCAGTAGCTGTGAGCATCCCAACACTTGGCAGCATACTCTTAACACCATGTTCTACATATTCATAAAATGAACCAGAGCTCCCTGAGAAAAGACTGATTCCTGGTGTAGGTCAGGAAATATAAAATATGAATCTGGATATTTTATCATACTAGAAAACAAGGGAAGTGATCAAAAACTGTGAGGTTCTGTCAAAAAGACTAAAAAAGTCAACTTGAAGGAGATCTCATTGGCAAAAATGGGGCCAATTCAAGTACCATATTTATTGAAACACATCAAATATATCAAAATTAATGAATTCATGATACTAAACAATATTTATTGGTAACATTTGGAGGTTATAAGGGGGACCAACTGGTATAATGAACCCCTATTTAACCATTACCTAGCTTCTGACAGTTATCAACTAATGGCTAATTCTCATCTCATCTGTACCCCCACCCACTTCTCCATGGGCTCAGATTATTTTGCAGCAAATCTCTGACATCTCATATCATTCTATCATTAAATATTTCAGTACATATCACTAAAAACCCAAAGTCTTTTTTAACTCTTAACCTCAATACCATTATTACATCTAAAAACAATAGTAATTTCTTTATTATCAAGTATCCAGTCACTATTCAAATTTATATATTTGAAAACTAACACAGTTATGCACCACACAATGTTTTGGTTCACAGTGGATCACATATACGATAGTGATCCCATAAAATTATAATGGAGCTGAAAAATTCCTATTGCCTAATGACATTGTAGCCATCCTAGCGTTGTAGCGCAACATGCTACTTATATGTTTGTGGTGATGCTGGTGTAAACAAATCTGCCAGTCCTATAAAAGTCCAGCCCATACAATTATGTACAATACATAATACTTAATAGTGGTAATAAACAACTATATTACTGGTTTATGTATTTACTATACTCTACTTTTTCCTATTATTTTAGTGTGTACTCCTAATTATTTTTTTAAAAAAGTTAACTGTAAAACAGCCCACAGGTAAGAAGATTTATAGAATAAGAACAAATCTGTCCGTGTAATTGTGAAGAAGGAAAAGAAATTCATGTGTAGTGTATGTAGGGTTCAGTACTATTTGTGGTTTCAGGCATCTACTGGGGGTCTTGGAATATAGCCCAATGGATAAGGGAGACTACTGTATACTGAAATATTTAGTGATGAAATGATATGATATTAGGGATTTGCTTCAAAATAATCTGGGCCATGGAGAAGTGTGTGGTGGTACCGATGAGACGGACATTAGCCATTAGTTGATACTTATTGGAAACTCAGTAACACATAAATGGGGGTTCATTATGCCACTCATTCTCAAAATGTGGTGACTGGCCCAGTAGCTTCAGCACCACCTGGGAACTTGTTAGAAATGCCAATTCTTTGCCTCCATGTCTACTAAATCAGATTCTCTGGGTTGGGACCCAGCAATCTATTTTAATAATCTTTCTAGGTAATTTTAATGTACACTAAAATTTGAGAACCACTGCTTTATGTTATTCTTCTTATTTAAGTGTGTTTAAAATTCTAGTAATAAAAAATGTAAAAGAAAAAAAATTAGGTTGATGAATGTAAGAAGATGAAGATAAGAAGCCAAATTTACACATAACTAGGAGAAGCCCATTTAGAGGCTTATATAATTATATAACAAGGTTATATAATTTTCATTTTTGTTGTCATTGTTGTTTGAGACAGGGTCTTGCTCTGTCTCCCAGGGTAGAGTGTGGTGGCATCACCATAGCTCACTGCAACCTCAAACTCCTGGGTTCCAGTAATCCTCCTGCCTCGGCTTCCCAAGCAGCTGGGACTAAGGGGCATGCCCCATGGCTGACTAATATTTCTACTTTTTGTAGAAATAGGGTGGGGTCTTGCTCTTGCTAAGGCTGGTCTTGAATTCCTGGCCTCAAGTGATTCTCCTGCCTTGGCCTCCCAAAGTGCTAAGATTACAGGCATAAGCTACCACACCCAGCCTAGATGAGTTGGCATGGTAGTATCAGATAGCCAGCTGCTAATGAGTTTTAAATCAAATCACAAAATTTGCTTTTCTCTTGAAACAGTGGCTTATCCCTAAAATCACCTACAAAACTTTTAAAAACATGTTGAGACCCTACCCCAATAGATTCTGGATTTAATTGGTTAGATTAGGGCCAGAGAGTATGTGTGGGGGGGTTGTTGTTATTGTTTTTAAGAGACAAAGTCTTATTCTATTGCCCAGGCTAGAGTGTAGTGGCACCATTATAATAGCTCACTGTAGCCTTAAACTCCTGGGCTCAGGTGATCCTCACACTTTAGTGTCCTGGTTAGCTAGGACTACAGGTTCATGCCACTACACCTGGCTAATGTTTTTATTTTTTGTAGAGACTGGGTCTCTTTATGTTGCCCAGGCTAGTCTTGAACTCCTGGCCTCAAGCAATCCTCCCACTTCAGCTTCCCAAAGTGCTGGGATTACGGGTGTTAGCCATTGCACCCAGCCATTTTGGTTTTTTAAAAAGCTTCCAAGATGATCTTAATGTGCAGCCCGCATTGAGAAGCAGGGTCCTAACTTTATGTGCATAAGAATTATTTTGTCAAGAGCTTGCTAAAAGCTTCCTGTCCCTTATCCCCAATCAGATTCAAGAGATTGGGGTAGGGTCCATGGATTTGTAGTTCCTATAAACTCACAGGTGATACAAATGCTGCTGGCCTTCACACACTTTAAGTAACATTATCTTAAAGTAAGCAATAGTTCAATTAAAGAAAGAGATAAGCCTAAGTGAGAGTGTAGGGGAGAAAAGGTAGTATCTTTTCTCCCTATCTTAGGTTCATGGATGAGACCCCTGTAACAAAAGATGGATTAACAAGAAAAAAAAAAGCATACAAGTTTATTTAATATAAATTTTACATGACACAGAAGCCTTCAGAAATGAAGATCCCCAAGAAACAGGGAATCTGTATATTTTTACACTTATGTTTGATAATGAGTAGACAGTAGAAAAGTATGATTGGAAAAAGGGAATGTGATCTAATGGTAGTAAATTTGGGGAAACTTAGCAAAGCCTGTTTGTTCAGATTCTTCTCTGTGTGGGAAGAAATCTCTCCCATGATGGTCTTATGACTTGCCTCAGGGGAGAAGGATGGGAGAAGGTCAGAGAATGACCTTCTTGCTTCTGCTGTGTTCTCAAATGCCAAGGTGTCATATTTTGGAGGTAGTGTGTTCTGAGCCCCAATGGAGAGGGATATTTAAAAATTGATCTTCAGGGTTCTTGCTGCCAGTACCACTAAATTACTCCTAGGGAGGCTGCCTCATTCCCTTCTAGAGGGTAGAGATACAAATGTGAATCAAGTATTCCATGGCATATTTAAGGAAAAGAAGAGCCTTAAGAATTAAAAGCAGAACGTTGGACAGAACGAGGGAACACAACGAAGGCAGGTGGGAGCCGCTGCCATTGCCATGGCCGGCAGTGACCAGTGTGAGCTCGCCTGCCAGAAGAATATGAAAAAGCAGAGCGACTTGGTTAAGGGAAAACGGCCGAAATGACGGACTTTCTGCTGCCGCCAGCAAGCAGAGGGACTCAAAGATCATGCAGCAGAAGCAGAAAAAGGCAAACGAGAAGAAGGAGGAACCCAAGTAGCTTTGTGGCTTCGTGTCCAATCTTCTTGCCTGTGTGCTTGGAGCCAGTCCCACCACGCTCGCGTTTCCTCCTGTAGTGCTCACAGGTCCCAGCACCCATGGCAGTCCCTTTGCCCAGAGTCTGCAGCGGGTCCCTTTTGTGCTTCCTTCCCTTGAGGTAGCCTCTCTCCCCCTGGGCCACTCCAGGGGTTGAGGGGGTTACCCCTTCCCAGTGTTTTTTATTCCTGTGGGGCTCACCCCAAAGTATTAAAAGTAGCTTTATAATTCACACACACACACACACACACACACACACACACACACAAGAATTAAAAGTAAGATGTCTTTGTTTTTTTCCTACAGCATCTTTATGTTTACCTGTGCAGTAGTATTATTAAAAGTAATAATGTAAATTGAAATGATGTGGGTTTTATGCAGTTCTTGAGAGATTTTATACACTGCTTTATCATATTATTCTGCTAGGTACTTTAAGAATTATGTCTGTATCTTCTGTTCTGTAAACTATATTTTAATTAAGAAAATTTTTTATGATTCCAGAATAAAGACACATTCTTTTAAAAATTATCTTATTATGTTATGTGCGCAATTTTAAATTTCTTTAACTTTTTGTCAATAAATCAATTTTTTGTTTTTTTTCTTCCCCAGTGGTCATATACTTTAGAAAAACCCAACACTGGCAGCATATTTAATATTGCTTGGTCAGTTGATGGCACTCAGATCGCTGGAGCCTGTGGAAATGGACATGTTGTTTTTGCACATGTGGTGGAACAACGTTGGGAGTGGAAAAATTTCCAAGTTACGCTAACTAAAAGAAGGACTATGCAGGTATAATTATGTTCCAAGTTTGATTAAAACTGCCTCTTTTCACATTAGTTCATTATACAGAATATGGAATTATCTTCAATAATTATATTTAGTCAACTTTTTAAAAAAATTCAGCCACATTAGAAATATTTTAACTATGCCATTAGTAACTTTTTCATAACATAAGACAAGAACTTTTCACTGAAATAGAACCTGAATGCCCTAAGGTACTTCGGTTATGGGTTTAGAACAGGGTTAGTGAAATTTGAAGCATTTTGAGAATAGGTGGATTCACTTAAGAAAGGACAGATGAAGCTGTGACAAATAGGAGCACATTAGATTTAACTCCTGAAGCTCACTCCAAGGCAGGCCTGACCTGCCAGTTATTGACAGGGTTCAATTGTTTTCCTCATTTATAATTGGATGAATTTATTTAATGTGATTTTTTAAAATTTTCCTTTTAAGAATTACTTAAGGCAAGTCAAAATGGGAAAATGGTAGGATGTTCTTATGGGGAGTTAGGAAGTGTAGAGTAGGAAAAATATCTTTTCTAATACTCATCCTTGAGTGGAAGGATGGCTGTAACAAAAGACAGATTAACAACAGAAAAACATATAAATTGATTTAATATAAGTGTTATGTGACACAGGAGCCTTCATTAGGAAATGAAGACCCTAAGGAACAGTTAAGCCTGTATACTTTTATGATAGGTTTGATGAAGAGTGGAGAAGTTGTGGAGAAATGTGATAGGGCAAAAAGGTACTATCTAATGGTAACGAGCTGGGGGAAACTCAGCAAGGCCTGTTTGTTTAGATTCTTCTTTGTGTCCCTGTGTCTTCAGAAATAAGAATGTTCTTTCCTCCAGGTATGGGGAGGGCACCATTCATATGAGGGTATTATGACCTGCTTAAGAGGAAGATCAGAAAATCCTTCCTAAGTTTTATGACCTGCTTTATGGGGGAAAGGGCAACAGAAGGCCAGAGTGACCTTCTTGCTTCTCTGTTTTCTTAAATTCCTTCAGCTTAAAATATTCAACATGCTATGGTGCCATATTTTGGAATAGTGTATCCTCAACGCCGTCAGAAGAAAAACAGGTCATTTTGAGGCAAAATACTTTCTAGGTTAATACAAAAAGGTTGGTATATGGCAATGGGAGATGGGGAAAATGTTTTACAGGTCAGAGAACATCAGCAGGAGGGGTCTACTCAGTTGTAAGCCTCTTAGGGGCACAGGGTACCCTCATTGCTCATCTTTGTCTCTCCTATAGGGCCTCTAGCCCAGCACCTTGCATATAATAAGTGCTTGACAAATCTATCAAAAATTAGTTGAGGAAAGGTACCTAGAGGAGGCTAAAGACAATGTGCCTTGAAAAGCCTCTGCCAAAGAAAGGGGGACTCTACCTTCCTCCTCCTCTTCTTTTATCTGTATTAGTTGCCTCTATCTTCAGTATTCTTAATTCATATTATTGTAATTACTATAAAAATTTGGAAGCATATAATCAGGTGATTTCTTGGGTGGATATATTCAAATGTTTTGTTAGCCCAAGTATCTAGATTTTTAAAATTTGGATATATGGTCACCATATTCATAATAATTAGGTACATTATACTTTTTCTTTGTTCTGTTTACTTATTTTATATTTTTAATACTTTTTATTTGGAGAATTTAAAACATATACAGAGTAGTATAATGAATCTCCATGTACTTATCATCTAGCCCCAATAATCATCAATTTATGATCAAGACTGCCCCATCCATGTCCATATTTAGTTCCCCTTCCCCAATTATTTTGTTTGTTTTCTCTTTTTCATCCCACCTATTCCTGAGAAGCCTTGCCAATTATTTTAAAGGAAATTCAGACACCGTCTTTTATCAGTAAAAATTTTAGTATATACAGTTAAAAGACAAGGACTCTGTTTTTATATAATTGCAATGCTATTATCATACCTAACGAATAATGATAATTCCTTAACATTATCAAGCATCCACTAAATGTTCAAATTTCCAGTTGTCTCCTTCGTGTCACAGTTTTAAAATTTTGTCTATTTGAATCAGGATCCAAAGTGGTTTACATGGTTACAATTGGTTGATGTGTCTTTTAAGTCTGTTTTAGTTTGTAGGTTTCCCTTCCACCTCTGTATCTTCCCCCTTGCAGTTTATTTGTTGAAGAAACCAAATTGTTTGTCCAGTAGAAGTTTCTCACAGTCTGGACTTTGCTGATTGTATTCGCTTGGCGTGGTTTGACATTCTTCTGTCTCTGTATTTCCTATAAATGAATGGTTGCATCTAGATGATGTTGTAACTATGTATTTCTCCTAATAAACCTAAGAATTAAAACATCATTTATATATAGCATTGTGTCTATGGTAAAGAATACATTGTAAGTTCTAATCATTTGATAATCATTATCATATTATGGGAGCTAGCCAATGTAGTATTGCTAAAATAAGTACCAGCCTTAATTACAAAAATGCCCCAAGATGAGAGTATATCTAGAAAGAAGAGTTTTTCTTTCATAATAAAAAAGAATAATCCTAGCAATTAGAGCAATTTTATTTAAGATAAAATGAACCATGGGAGTTTTTAAATGGCTTATCTAATCAAAATTATCTTTGTACTTAAAATAATTTTTGTAATTAATTTTTCAAAGTTTTAGAACTAGAACGCTATTTTTGTTTTTTTAAAGAGATTTTCCTCTCTTAGGAATTATAAGCATTTGATCGCATTTTTGCTAGTTGGGCATATTCAGTGTTTTTTCTTAGAATGATTTTACTCATTCGTTCAATGGATATTTATTGAGTGATCCTTACTTGCCAGGCATTGGGCTGAGCAATGGGGAATACAGAAGTGAATAAGACAGATTTGGTCCCTGTTGTCTCTGACTTCCTAGTTTAGTACCTTGAAAATCTTTTTTCTTTTTCTTTATAAATTTGACTCAAATTGATTTAAGGTGAAAAATGAAAGAAAAAAAGAAATGTATTGATTCATGTTCAGTCAGGAGAGAGACTGACATGAGGCATTGTTGTTTCAAGCTCAAATAATGTCAACAGGACTTAATCACGTCTCCTTCCTGGACTCTCCTCTTCTTTATTTTGACTCTCATTTTCTTGGTAATTAGTTTTGTCTTCAGAAAGGGTCTTTCCATTTTGTGTCCTTGTTAGCTCTTGGCTGATATTCTCTCAACTTTAAGTTCTTTAGAAAGAGTGCTTTTTTTCCCCTAGTGATTCCAGCAGAAGTCTCAGCCTTGGGTCTCATTTGCTAAGCTTGGGTCAAGTATATTTAGTCAGGGAAGAGGCTAGGTAAGATGAGACAACCCTATCTGAACTACTTACTCAGAGTAATGGAAGGGATGGTTTCCCAAAGGACAATCAATGTGTATTTACCAGAAAAGATATCATGTGATTTTGGACAGACAAAAAATGATACATATGCATTATAGTTCCTTTTTTTTTTTTTTTTTTTTTTGGCTGTTTAGCTGCCAGAGTAACAGTATTAGTTACTTATTGCTGCATAATTAATCGCCCCAAAACTTAGTGGCTTGAAATAGCAACATTTATTACCTCTCAGTTTCTGTGAGTCAGGAATACAGGCATAGCTTAGATGAGTCCTCTGTCTCACAGTCTCTTAAGGCTGCAGTCAAGGTGTTGGTCAGGGCTTTAGTTTCAACTAAAGGCTCAACTGAGGGAGGATTTGCTTTCAAGCTGATGTGGTTGTTGGTAGGATTCAGTTCACCAAGGTCTTTTGGACTGGAGGCCTGAGCTTCTTGTCGACTGGAAGCTCCCTTCAATTCCTTGTACATGGCCTTTCTATAGGGCAGCTCACAACTTGGCGGCTTTCTTTATCAGAGCAAGTAAGTGAGAAGGGCCAGAGAAAGTGCAGGCAAGTTTTTTATAACCTGAGCTCAGAAGTGACATCTCATCACTTTTGCCATATTCTATTCACTAGAAGCAAGTTACTAGGTCCAATCCACACTTATGGGGAGAGATTTATACAAGAGTATCAATACCAGGAGGTGAGGATCATTGGAAACTGCCTTCTAAGCTGCCTACCACACATACATATCCTTATTCCTATGTGTGTTATTTAGAAATGCACTACTTAACTCATGCAGCTATTCATATGCAATTGAAAACAGACTCTTCCCTCCCTAAAAGAAGATAACCTAGACTTGTCTAGTTATTGTATCTAGCTCCAACTCTCTGATCTGGAAAGCTATAAATAAATGTGAATTTTAATTCTCTCCTCTCTGCTTCCCCATTCCCAATTTACAATGATGAAGGAAAACCAGCATGGTTGCAATGAAAAGAGTTTAAAAAATGGGAGAAGGAAAAACAACACACAATGATTACCAGATCCATAACTAAAATCCAGCTGGCCAGGAATATCCTGAGAACTCTCTTTCTTAGCAATAGAGTTAATTGCTTGGCCAATTTGGCATGTCTAGTTTGCTTTTCTGGGAAGATTTCCCTAGACATTTGGGAGGATACTCTTTCTGAGAGTTGGGCTTTCTAGCAGCCACTTTCTTTTGTTGTGAGGTGGGGTCAGTAGGGACTGAACAATCGTGATTTTTTTGTTGTTGTTTACCTGGTTTAGATTTTATAATTTCCTTAGAAGCTTAGTTGGCTTTTGGTTGATTTGTGTTTCATTAGCCCGTAAACCAGAGATCATTTTGAGTCATGATTATTAAATCTACACTTTGACTTGGCAGTTGCTATTGCCCTACAGTCTCCCTGGATCTCAGCGACACAATTGTCGAGTGACTTCATCTGCCCCTTGCCTCCAGGATGCATCAAAGAGATGGTTGATGTCTTTGTTAGAGCAAGTGCCTAGATGAGTGCAAGTGCAAAGGATGAGGCATTTCTAGGGTCTAAAGCTTACCTTTTTTCTTTCCTGCCACTCTGACTTTAGCATGGTGTATAGATTTGGGTTTTAAAGTTCAAGAGTATCTGATTCTTAGTCACTTTACGTCTTGTAAAGATAAGCACTAATAATGGAGTAAGTTTGAAGATGAAATTAGCTAGTATGTATAAAATAAAATAAATGGTAGCTACTGCTGTGATTATGAGACTATAGCTATGTACAGGATTAAAATAGTGTTTTGGAAATGTGCAGATAATTTTTGTACTTACGTCAAACTAAAAGTCTAAATATTGTGCTCAGGTAGAAGTATTAGGTGATACAAGTTAGGATATTAATCCTGGAGTTACCCTGAATTGAAGAGAGTAATGGGTGAGTTTTAACATTCAACACAGAACATTTCTGAGTGGGATTCGCCATAGTTTTGAAACTATAACAGCAACTACCAGAGTGTCTTTAGTTTTGTTATTATGGCTGGACTGTTTCATTCTGGTTTGGTTCTAGTGTACCAGATTTACAAAAAAAAAAGGTGGGGGGGGGCATTCCTCCATGTGAAGCTTTAGACAAATGCAGATTTTAAGAAATCTATTTATAATTTGAATAATGATAGAGGCCTATACAATTGGATTTTTAAAAATTGAATTTTCCTAAACCTGTATTAATAGTTTGTTTGACTGGATGTCATGTTGCTATAAAGAAACTAACATGCAACTTTCCTTAAAAGTTTTATATCATTCCATTAGCTTTAAAATGTTTCTAGAAGAGGATGGCATTTTGAATCTTTAAAAAAAGACTCTGGGAGTTCACACCTCTGGTGAAGATGGTGTCATAAGTTCATATAGGGAAGGAAGAGACATACTTTTGGCTCCAAAAAGATCAATAATATATTAAATATGTTTTTTTTTTAAAAAAAGAGTTATCTGGACTTAAAAACAAGGTAAACATTTCTGTGGACCAGAAACAGAATAAAAATGCAAAGTGTGAAGTCTTCAGTTCTGGAAGCAGGTAGGCAAAGGCAATGAAGAGAGTAGCTCTTGCTAGCTAAGAGAACTAAAAGTACTTAAAGTGAGAAGAGAGACCAGATCCAGGTCTCTGCTTGAAAGCAAAGCATGGGGATGTGTAAGGTAGTTCCTTTCTCTCCTTCCTGAAAGGAGACCTAAAAAAGCCACAGCTGACTGCTTCATATGTGTAGTTGTAGGCCTAGGAAATTGGAGAGAGATTCACAAGGCAACCACCTACAATTGTGGCCTGCTCAATCCCAGAGACTCCATTCACAGAGACCTAGAGTTGCACAGTACACACCTGCAGTCATACAGCTGTGGCCTTGCAGACAAAGCCCAGCCCTTTCACTAAAATCATGCTTTACATTCTTGTTCTAATTAGAAACAGTGGATTCCTGAGATGAAGGTTTCTCCTACAGCCTTCTCAAATAGGGGTGTTTTTCTTCTAGATGCCACATATCACTGGGGCTGGAAGTAGGTTAGATATCTCCTTACTCCCCATTGCTGATTCATAGTGGTCATAGACCACATGACCTCTTCCCTAAAAAACTCCAGCTCTTTTGAAACACTTGTCATCAGACTACTCCCCTCTTTACAATCAATTCCCACCCTCTTTGAAGAGGTAAGCAAGCATATTAGTGTCTTTTTCTTCACCACTAGTCCTCTTATTGCTCTTTTTAAAGACTTTTTAAAAAAATGTCTAAAAAGAACTATTTTCATTTTAACTTAACCATAGTAATATTTCACATTTCCCCAGTTGTCTCCTAATGTCTTTCTGTAGTAACAAGTCACATTTTTCCAATTATTTTCTAAATATATTTTTTGTAGTTGGTTGGTTTGTATCAGGAAATAAAGTCCCACATTGCATTTAGTTAATTTGGCTCAAGTTTTTTAAAGTCTGAAACAATTTTTCCTTCTTTCTTTCTTTCTTTCTTTCTTTCTTTCTTTCTTTCTTTCTTTCTTTCTTTCTTTATTTATTTATTTATAGTTTACTTGTTAAGGAAACCAGGTCATTTGTTCTGTTGAATTTCCCACATTCTGCATTTACTTGATTGCATCCTTGTGGTATTTAACACGTCTCATTTAACATGTCCATCTATCCTGTGTTTCCTATAGACTAGATATTAGGTTTAGAACCTTGGTAGGATTTTAGAGTCTTGATAAATATAAAGAATATTTTGTAGGTGATGCTGTACACTTCCTATTGCATCATATCAGGAGGCACATATGTTTGCTTGTTCCTCTTTTAGTCATGTTAAGATTGATCAGTGTTTTGGGATGTTGTAAACCTGATTCATCTATCATATAGTTTCCCATTAGGCTTTTTGCCTTAATATTTTTAGCTGCCATTGATGATAGTTGTCTGTATCCATTTTTCATTGGGGGTTATAAAATGATAATATTATAATTCTATCATTCCTTCTGCATTTATTATTAATAGCTAGAATTCTTCTATAAAAGACTTTGCCTGGCCAGTTCGGTGGCTCACGCCTGTAATCCTAGCACTCTGGGAGGCCGAGTTGGGAGGATTGCTTGAGCTCAAGAGTTCGAGACCAGCCTGAGCAAGAGTGAGACCCTGTCTCTACAATAAATAGAAAGAAATTAGCCAAACAACAAAAAATAGAAAAAGTTATCGAGGCATGGTGTGTGCCTGTAGTCCTAGCTTCCCGGGAGGCTGAGGGAGTAGGATTGCTTGAGCCCAGGAGTTTGAGGTTGCTGTGAGCTAGGCTGATGCCACAGCACTCTAGCCTAGGCAAAAGAGTGAGACTCTATCTCAAAACAAACAAACAAAAAAAGACTTTGCTCATCAACCATTTGGTTACCCTGAAGTGAGACAAATGCTGAATTATTTTCATTTATTTACCAGTTTTCAAATAATGAATTAGTTTCCTAGCATGCCCAATGAGTTTCTTTTTTGTTGTTATTCATGTTATCATTATAAACTTGTAGATTTAAAAAAATTGTGATGCATTTCAACCCACATTATTCTCTTTAATGCTCAAATTGTCCCATCTTTGACCACTTGACCTCCCATATTATTTTGACATGATTTAAATTAGCTTCCTTGCTTTCTGATGTGATAAGATGGTCCAGGCTTCCTTTGTACATTTCCTATCAAGACTTAGAATCAGCCATTTTTTCAAGAAGGCCTTGTTTCTATTGGAGGGAAGTGTTATTTAGAGACCACAATCAGGTACTTTGTGTGGCCATTGCTACTGATTGGCTCATTACTTTGCTACTGATTGGCTCATTACTTCTAAATGTTATGTTTTTGACAGATAATACATCATGAGTTTATATTGAGATTTCTAATTTAAATTTAAGGTTATAGAGTTTTACTCTTAAATTTTACATGTTATTTATATCTGACAAGAAAATTTTGGTTCCTAAAGGTATTATATTCTAAAATATAGTTTAAAAATAACAATATTAATATTATTCTAATAATATGTTACTGAATGCAGTTTGGGATTTCTTGTTTTTCTTAAAAAATAAGCAAATCCATACACCTTCATATTCTTCCCTTTCTTAGGTAAAAGGTATACTATGCACACTGTTCTGTATCTTGCATTTTTTACTTTGTAATGTACCTTGACGAATCACTCTGTAGATCATTCTTATTCCTTTTTTGCAATTGTATAGTATTCCCCTGTGTGAATGTACCATAGTTCATTCAACTTATCCCCTATTGATAGACATTTGGGCTATTTCCAGTCTTTTGCTATTACCAATAGTGCTGTAATTAATAGCCTGTACATATGTTATTTCATAGTTTTGCTTGTTTATCTTTGGGATGGAATTCTAGAAATGAGAATGCTGGTCAAATAGTATATATACATGTATGTAATTTTGCTGTGTCTTGTCATGGTAATAATATTTTGGTGGAATGGGAGTTGGGAAGCTGATAGTAAAAATATGATATACCTGTTTTAGTCTGTTTGGACTGCTATAACAAAATACCATAATCTGCATAGCTTATAAACAACAGAAATTTATTTCTCACAGTATGGGAGGCTGAGAAGTCCAAGATCAAGGTGCTGGCAGATTTGGTGTCTGGTGAGGGCCCACTTTCTGTTCATATATGGTGCCTTCTTGCTGTATCCTCATTTAGCGGAAGGGGCAAGGCAGCTCTCTGGGGCCTTTTTTATAAGGGCATGAATTCATACATGAGAGTTCTGCCTTCATGTCCTAATCACCTCCCAAAGGCCCCCACCTGCCAATGCCATTACATTGGTGATTAAGTTTCAACATTGAATTTTGAGGACACAAACATTAAGACCATGGCAATGCCTGGTAGGTATAAATACTTTGAAGAAGTACTTATAAGAAGTTTGACTTTATCTTCCTATCTTTCTTTCTATAACCTTTCATTGTTCATTAATGCTGTAATTGACACATTGTATTTAGAAAAATGATAACATTTTGAGGAACATTTAAAGAAATATTAAGTGGTAGGTATAATTACGTTTTTTTTTTTTCAATTTTTCGCTTCTTACTATACAGCCTTGCCCATTGTGGTAATAACCAGAAATTAGGTAAGTTTAACTTGCCCAACATTTTTCTGAATTTTTTGCATTTTATTCATCAACTTCAAGATTTTTGGCCAATACTGCCAAATGCCAAAATCCTTGCAAACTAGTCTTACAAATTTTATAACAATTTTGACTATCATCGGCAAATCTCCCGTTTTTAGCATTTAGCTTTCTTATATATTTTCTCTGTGTTTTTGCATATGGTAAATACTTTGCCCCCTCTATGTAGCTTGGCTTCTTCACTATGCAGTTTATTTGTTTACCAATCCCTCCTACTCCACTTTTGATTTTTTTTTTTTTTTTTTTTTTTTTTTTTTTTTTGAGACAGAGTCTCACTTTGTTGCCCAGGCTAGAGTGAGTGCCATGGCGTCAGCCTAGCTCACAGCAACCTCAAACTCCTGGCTCAAGCAATCCTCCTGCCTCAGCCTCCCAAGTAGCTGGGACTACAGGCATGTGCCACCATGCCCGGCTTTTTTTTTTTTTTCTATATGTATTAGTTGGCCAATTAATTTCTTTCTATTTATAGTAGAGACGGGGTCTCGCTCTTGCTCAGGCTGGTTTCGAACTCCTGACCTCGAGCAATCCACCCGCCACGGCCTCCCAGAGAGCTAGGATTACAGGCGTGAGCCACCGCGCCCAGCCTCCACTTTTGATTTTTAAAGCAATTATGTGGGGTGTATTTTTAGAACTTACATTTTAAAGTAAAAGCAAAAGCTAACCCTAAAAAGAGATATTCCTACTGTTTGGGGCAGAAGTCATACAGTTTCTTTCCAAACTCTGTATGCCACCCTCCTTTGACTATACCTCAGTGTTAGAATATTTTTCCTATTATCACTCCATTGCTACATCATTCAGTTTTACTTTCAGGTTAGAAATCTCTATACATCTTTTTTTACTTATTTCTATGGGATTTTCTGTATCTGTACTTTGTTGATTGATTTTTATACCCAAGTATACCATCTTATGCCTCATTCTTACTGAATTCTTTGTTTTTATATGGTTAAATAATCAATAATGCATTGGATTTTTTGTTTCAAAATTTTGCTAACTTATACAATTAAAATTTTGATATATTTTAATGTTGTTTGTTGGTATTTCATTTTTCCTTGTTTAGGTTCGTAATGTTCTTAATGATGCAGTGGATTTACTGGAATTCCGTGATAGAGTCATTAAAGCATCTTTGAACTATGCACACTTAGTTGTTTCAACGTCTCTTCAGTGTTATGTGTTCTCGTAAGCATCTTCCATTTTTCCATATTTATAACATGTGATCATAGACTATATGTGTCGTATGCACCACTGTGTGTCTGGTACCTAGCACAGTGGCCGACATGTAGTAGGGACTTAATAAATATTTTGACTGAATAAATGAATTGAAATACATAAAATATAGTGTCGTTTTAGTATTCTAAAGCACAGTAACACACAATACAAAGGTATCTGGTTTCATTAACAACTGCTACCACTATATATTAAAAAATTTCCACTTATTGTGTATAAATCTGCTACTAATTGGAACCTACAACTCAGGAAAACAGCCATGTCTGGAGCAATGAAATAGGAGCAGCAGAGGAGAGTACGTAAAGAAACATGCAGCTCAATTTTATGTGAATTTTTTTTCTTACATGAGAGGGAAGGAGGAATAGTAAGAATTTGGAAAAATTCACATTGGTATCAAGAAATATAACAAGTTAAACAGTTGAGATATGGGGAAAGGATTATAGACTGTGAGAAAATCAATGCAGATAGATATTTGAATAACTAATTTTCATGGGGTTGAGGAAAATAGATATCTCTTCAGTATAGAGTTTGTTTGAAGAAAAGTAGAGCTCTTAATTGCCCCAAATGAGGGATTTAGTTTGCTAATTGTAGTGATAAGGACATAATGTTTGAATCTGTAGGATTAGTATCCCTAGGTGCTACTATATAAGTTGCTTTTTAAAATACCAAAAGTTTAGGAGCTGCTATTTAATTTTTTTTTTTTTTTTTGTCACTCTACTTTTTTCATGACAGTTAATGTGTGGCAAAATATAAAATTGCTTTTCTTCTTTTCTGTATGAACCTTGCCTCCCCTCTCTGGTTGTCAAGACATTTATTAAGGTACAAAACATTTATTAAAATGAAATAGCAGGGAATAGTAGTGAGAATGAAATAGTGCTGAGAACTATCATCACTGAAACATAGTTCATTTTAAATTTAAAAACCTAGTGTCTTAGATTATAATGACTATCATTTATTGAGCAATTGTTATAGTATCTTTTCTGTTTATTATTATTATTCCCATTTTACAAGATGAAGAAGCTAAAGTGTGCCAGATACTTGATTTAAGTCATCCTTATCACCATTTTGCAAATAAGGAAAGTAATGCTTAGAGCATAAACCTGCTAATATCATATGGTTGGAAGTTGGTGAAACCATATTTCTAATCTAGATCTGTCTTGCAGAAACCTATCCTCTTTTCACTATGCCATGCTGCTACTAGTTTTCAGATGAGAAACATTAGATGACTTGCCCAAAATCACAGAGCTAATAAATAGCAGAATGGGACTTTTATACTTAGGATTCCTCGATTAACATATTATAATACCTACAATAAACATTTATTGAATGCCTACTATGTGCTAGTTGCTGGGAACACAGTCTCTGCTTTTTAGTGAAGAATGCAGACATGTAAGTGAATAATTTAAGAACAGTCCACCAAGTGGTATAATAGAAGTACATATACAATTACTGTGAAACTAAAGTCAATTTATTTAAAATGAGTACATATCTACTTATTAAAAAGTATTTGGCATTTTAAATGTTAATAAATATCCATTTTATTTGTCTTTTAGTACAAAGAACTGGAATACACCACTTATATTTGACCTCAAAGAAGGAACTGTTAGTTTAATTCTGCAGGCCGAAAGGTAATTTATTATGTTTAACTATTGTATTTGGGGTTACAAATAGCAATAAAGAACTGTTTAGAGCATCCCATTTACAGAATGTTACACTAATCATTTGGAATCAATCTGTTTGTATTATGTGTTTTAGAAGAAGAGAATAAGCTCTTTAGGTCAGTGGTTCTGAAACTTTTTAGTCTCAGAAATTTTTTACATTCTTAAATAATTATTGAAGGTTATTTGTGGGGTACATATGCCAGTATTTACTATATTAGAAATTAAAAATGAAAAATTTGGAAGGTATGAATTTATTTAAAATGATAAGAATAAACTCATTATAAATAAACATCAGAGTAGTGACATGAGAAAATGAGAATAGCACATGGAAACTACTATGAAATAGTTTTTAACTCACAGTTGCCGTATTTTCTATTTTGTTCTGTTTCTGTTTTTATTTTTAAATATTGGTTCAAACTCATTGGTCTTGTGAGCCACTACTGGCCTGTGACCTGAAGTTTGAAAAATAATAATCTCTATCAAGACCTTTGTGTTTTATTGTGTTTTATTTATTTATTTATTTATTTATTTATTTATTTATTTATTTATTTATTTATTTTTTGAGACAGAGTCTAACTTTGTTGCTCAGGCTAGAGTGAGTGCCGTGGCGTCAGCCTGGCTCACAGCAACCTCAAACTCCTGGGCTCAGCAATCCTACTGCCTCAGCCTCCCAAGTAGCTGGGACTACAGGCATGCACCACCATGCCCGGCTAATTTTTTGTATATATATATTTTTAGTTGACCAATTAATTTCTTTCTATTTTTGGTAGAGACGGGGTCTCGCTCAGGCTGGTTTCGAACTCCTGACCTTGAGCAATCCGCCCGTCTCGGCCTCCCAAAGTGCTAGGATTACAGGCGTGAGCCACCGTGCCCGGCCTATATTTATTTATTTTTGAGACAGAATATCACTCTGTCCCTGGGCTAGAGTGCTGTGGCATCAGCCTAGCTCACAGCAACTTCAAACTCCTGGGCTCAAGCAATACTTCTGTCTCAGCCTCCCAGGTAGCTGGGACTACAGGCATGTGCCACCATGCGCAGCTAATTTTTTCTATATATTTTTAGTTGTTTGGCTGATTTCTTTCTATTTTTTTTTTTTCTTTTTAGTAGAGATGGGGTTCTTGCTCTTGCTCAGGCTGGTCTCGAACTCCTGAGCTCAAACGATCTGCCCGCCTCAGCCTCCCAGAGTGCTAGGATTATAGGCGTGAGCTATCTCACCTGGCCTATCAAGACCTTTAGTTTATCTGCACATTTATATTGTTTTCTCATTACCTCTAATTCAAATGAATAAACAATGATAGGATATCTGAAATATGTTTAACTAAATTGATCTAAAAAATGGAACAGAGGTTAAAAAAATGGTACCTGAATAAACTACCTTCTCATTTAGTCTCTTCCAAGCCTTCTAAAATGTTCCATTTTCCCATAGACTGCCATCACTTCGAGGTGACAATGAAATAAAGGCATCTATACTGGTTTCAGAGAGATGTTCAGATTGAGATTATATAATATCACCATCATCTTCCAGTGTCTTGAGTGGGAATTTATCAATTTTTGTCAGTTTATCAAGTTTCTGTCTTCTTTTGAAAAGTGCACCGATTCCTCCTTGTGGAATAAAAATAATCAGAAAAATATATATTGTCTCAAATAGAATATCAGGTTTATTTCTCTGGGCAGAGAACCAAAGGATCCAGTGATAGATACATGTTAGAAGTAGGAGGAAGTCATAGTAGATGTCCAAAAATGTAAAAGCTCAGTTTCCAGCATGGTCCATATGTATTTCCTTGGTTCTGACTACCTCACCAGTTATAACTGGTTTGGGGCAGGCAGGTAGAACAGGAAAGTTTGCACTTGAGTAACTAAGAATGGTTCAAAAAAAACGACCTTTAGTGTATACAGGACTAAGAAACTCCAGGCAATTAGCTGGAGTAAATTAGGAATAGCTATTATTCAAGAACCTACACTTTTTCATGAAAACTGTCAATTAGTTTCTCAAGTACAGTGATACCATACTGAATCAGAGGACAGACTTAGAAAGCTACAACCCAATAAAACCTGGAATAAAGTTTGAAAATATAATCGACAGTTGCCTAAAATAGCTGCCCATAAAACATTTGCACTAAAACCAAATTCTTTATTCCTCATCCCTTTACTCATCACCTAGGCAGCTCTTAATAGTGTTTGTTATCAGGTTTTCTAGCCCACAGTTTTTTATAAATAGCAAACTAGAAGAGGAATGGTGCTGTTGGGCTGTTAGAGGCTGGCACAATGACAGGAAGAAAAGTGACTGCCTGGCAAGGAAGCGTGGAGGAAACTAAAAGCACAGAACTGTGTAGCTGAGTAGTATAATTATTCTGAGCACCAACAGATTCTCATGAGTATCAAAGCTATAAGTTAAATAGTTACTAAAGAGTTTGATCATCATGATCAAGAAAATGTTATGTCAAATTTTAAATCACTATTTAATGAAATTGAAATGTATGATTTTATTTAGTTATATCATAAATTTTTAAAACAAAAGTCATTTTTGCTATTTAAAAGGTATTTGAAAGATTTTGCTATTTAAAAGATGTCAGCTATCTAAAAAAAAACATAGTTCTGAAGTACTTTTTACTCTGGCAGTTCCAAATAAATTTATTTATTTATGTATTATTTATAAATGTATTTATTGAATATGCTCTTAATAAAACTCATGTTAATGGCATAAATAACTAGATAATTAAAGAATATTTTAGTTACTGCCTATGACTGGTCATACTTATATAGTTAGAGATGTTTGCCCTTGAAACAGGGTATTTACTCACAAGTAGGTTAAAAGCTATACTATCTTGTTTGGAAGAGAAAATCCTTTTAATACTGAAACAAAGAAAGAATATAAATTAATATGTGTTGCTTTGTCAAGATTAGCAAATATTATTTCCATAAACTAGTATGTATGGCCATATACTAATGTGTAAGGGCCAAACCCTTCAACTAAAAAAACTACCTACCAATCCTCAAGTATTAATTTAATTGATTTCTGTGTATTTGGTACTCATTCAATACATATTTTTCATTGATTTTGGTGTTCATTTATTTCCTTTTTGTTTCCTTAGAAAAAAAGAACAATTAGCAACTCCTAAATCAAGAAATAGTTCTGAATCAAGGATATTAAGACCTTAAACATAAGATTTTTAAAAAGTAATAATGTCTTCAGCATTGAGGAAACAGGCTTACCAATATAGCCATAGTATGTGTATAAAACAATACAACATTTTGAAGGGCAGTCTAACGATATATATTAAAAATTTTAAAGTGTATGGCCTTTGATCCAATAATTATGCTTCTAGAAGTTATACTAAGGACATAAGTAGAGTAGGCATACAGAGATGTATATATATTGTAGATATTCTTTAAAACAGTGAATAATTCAAAATATAATGAATGTCCATCAGGAATAAGTTAATTAAATAAAGTTATGATACATTCATCCTTTGTTTGCTATAGTTATCTCTAGAGGTAGGATCACAAGAGGTCTTTTGTTTTGTCTGTATTGTTTGAATTATTTTGTACAATATTCATAAATTTTCAAAGGGAAAATATAACCATAAAATATTTATGTTTTGAATTATTTAAAAAATTAACTACACAGAGCCCTATGCCTTAAATGTAGCTATCAGCATAGCCAATAAACCTGACCCTGCTGCAAAAAATGTCTGAGTTTTTAGAGATGAATACATGCTGATGATCGCCATATGATTTTAAATTCAGAAGCATCTTGTTCTAATAAATGCTGGCCCTAATATTAATTTGGTGGTCATTCTCACCACCTGAGATTTTAACCTGTATTTAATCTTTAATTATCTTTAGTATAATTTTAAATTGTGAAATATATATTAATTGTATTTCATGAAAATATAGCATCTGGCATTAAAATCACTGAATTGTAAATTGTAAAATTTTCTAATTGCCTTTGTATAGAAATTCTTCTTTAGGAAAGGAAATGAATTGTGGATATAATGTAAAAGAAGTCAGAATTTTATTGTATAGGGTGGTGATTATGGACATTTTCATTTTTCTTCCCCGGCCTCAGCAAAAAGTAAAAAAATGTAGTATACTCCTATTTGAGAATATATTTTTATTTTTTATTTTTTAGACATTTTCTTCTTGTAGATGGTGGTGGTATCTATTTATATTCTTATGAAGGGCGCTTTATTTCTTCTCCAAAATTTCCTGGAATGAGAACAGATATTCTGAATGCACAGACTGTGTCTCTGAGTAATGATACTGTAGCAATAAAAAACAAAGCTGATGAAAAAAGTAAGTATATTTTTATAATTTTTCATGTTAAATTTCCATGAAGTTTGTTAATACTGTGAAATTTTCATAAATTAACTTTCATTTTGTTTATTTGTTAACTTTTTATGAAACAATTATGAGCTTCCTAACTTATTTTATTTTATATTTATTTATTTTGTTGTGTTATTTATTTTTTCTTTTTTATTTCAGCATATTATGGGGGTTCAAATGTTTAGGTTAGGTATATTGCCCTTGCCCCACCCAAGTTAGAGCTTCAAGTGTGCCCATCCCCTAGATGGTGCCCACCGTACCCATTAGGTGTGAATGTATTCATCCTCTCATTCCCCCTCCCATCTGCCTGACACTCTAACTTATTTAAGCAGGAACTAAAGAACTAAAGTTGTCATTCCATATCCAATTAATAGAACAAATACAAATTGTCACAACTTCGATGGTAAGGAATAAAAGACCAGTGGTAAGGAATAAATCTTTGTATTTTCAGTAGCTATTGGTTCAAGATTGTGGTCCTAAAATATATATTAATTTTTTAAAGTTTTTGATCTTTTTAAATATTCCATTTCTTAATTTGGTAACATATTAAATATTGTACTTCATTATAGTAGTTATTTTGTTTATATATTATAAATTTAAAATTAATATTTTAAGTTAATGAAGTGAAATAAAAGTATGAATAACTTAAATTTTCTAGTGAAAAATCTAGGCTACATTAGTATTTATAAATAAGTATGTCAGGTATTTTGGAATTTCATAGTACAATAAAACCATTTTATTAAGAAATTGCTGTATCACAGTTTCATTTATCGAGTGTTTACTGTGTGCCAAGTACTTTACTAGAAGTTGAAGATACAGTGGTTAACAAGATAGACAATCTAGCTAATAAAAATAAACAAATAATCAAATGTATAATAAATTGTCAGGTGATGATGCATGCTATGAAGAAGACTAATGCAGGATGAAGGAATAGAGAGTTGTGAAGATGGGGCAGGGACTGTTAAACAAGCAAGTGTAAGGATTCTGAGGTGGGAATGACTGGCATGTTAAAGGAACTGCCAAAAGGCCATGTGACTAGGACAGCATGAGCTTGGTAGAGAGTGGTAGGTGAGGAGGACAGAGAGGCGGGAAGACCATGTAAAGACTTGGCTATGGTGAGGATGTGGGCATGTGGAAAGAGTGGGAACAGCATATTATCCTAGGTTTTTCTCCATATTATCCTAGGTTTTTATCCTAGGTTATTATCCTAGGATAAATGAGATGGAAGACAGGGAAGGAGGATATTTGGAGAGGATCTGCAAACCCAGAGCTTGATTTTGGTCATGGTATGTTTAAATGCTTTTCAGACATCCAAGCAGGGATGAGAGTAAATAACAGGATAAATGAGTCTAGGACTCAGAAGAGGGGTTGGGCCTAGAGATACAAATTTGGAAGTCATTGGCATACTGGTAGTGCTTAAAGCCATGGTACTGAATGAAATCACTTGGGAATTGAGTGTAGACAGAGAAGCGGGGACCAAAGACTGAGCACATCAGTATTTAAAGATGTGTAAGAGGAGGAGAAGCCAGTGAGATAAGAGGACAACCGAGAGAATGAGCGATCCTTGAAGCCTAGTAAAAAATACTAAATAGTAAATAATTGTTTCTCTCTGTTAGTACATGTTGTGAAACATTGTACATTACTGTTAAGCAAAATATCTGACTTGAGTGTTAATTTTGTTAGTTCACACCCTGGAATACCTAATTCAGGAAGTAGGAAAGTGTCCTACTTTTTAATTTTCACTTCTTTGAGATAGTATCACATCTCATTACTCTCATAAATAGAGCTATTCTATGTCTTCATGCCTTAGGTCTTCTCCAAGAGAGGACATTTGGTAATTGTTTTATTTTTAAAAGACTTCCTTCTAGGCTAAAAAATAGGGAAACAGAATGAAATAAAATAGTGTCTAGATAGCAGACATAATCAAGATGACTATGTAATTGCTAATACTAATGATTTGGAGGTCAGATTTTTTTCTTCATAAACTTAATATTGAAAATCCCAGTGATCACTATGAGTTGTATATACTTTTCTTATTCAATACCACATGTTTTATTTTATTTTTTAAATTTATTTATTTTGAGAAAAGGTCTCTCTTTGTTGCCTTGGCTAGAGTGCAGTGGCATCATCTTAGCTGACTACAACCTCAAACTACTGGCCTCAAGTGATCCTCCTGCCTCAGCCTCCCAAAGTGCAATACCACATATTTTAGACTGAAGCTTTAATAAAATATACTCATGTACCATATAACATTTCAGCAAATAATTGACTGCATATATGATAATAGGCCCCTAAGATTATAACAGAGTTGAAAAATTCCTATTGCTTAGTGACATCATAGCAGTTAGTCATAATGTCGTAGTGCAATGCATTACCTTTTCTATGTTTAGGTATATTTAAACATGCAAATACATTGTGTTACAGTTGTCTACAGTATTCCTATGTAACACCCTCTACAGGTTTGTAGCCTATAAGCAATAGGCTACACCATATAGCCTAGATGCTTAGTAAGGTATACCATCTAGGTTTGTATAAGTGTGCTCTTTGTTCACACAATGACAAATTGCCTAATGACACATTTCTCAGAACATATACCCATTGTTAAGCAAGGGATAACTGTATGTGTGTTTCCAACTGAATATACCTTATTATGAACTTTCTTTCTTTTTTTGAGACAGTGTCTCACTCTGTTGCCCTGGCTAGAGTGCTATGGCATCAGCCTAGCTCACAGCAACCTCAAACTCCTGGGCTCAAGCAATCCTTCTGCCTCAGCCTCCTGAGTAGCTGGGACTAAAGGCATGCACCACCATGCCCGGCTGATTTTTTCTATATATTTTTAGTTGGCCAATTAATTTCTTTCTATTTTTAGTAGAGACAGGATCTTGCTCTTGCTCAGGCTGGTTTCCAACTCTTGACCTTGAGTGATCCTCCTGCCTCGGCCTCCCAGAGTGCTAGGATTACAGGTGTGAGCCACTACACCCAGCCTATGAACTTTCTATAGTTAATTGATATCTAGAACATATTTCATTATTTTTAATCCTTGGATAATCTATAAAATTTTAGAGCAAGAAAGAATTATGAGCAATAATTCAGACTAGCCATTTCTTGGCTCATCTTTTACTTTCATTTTAGCTATTATAGAGAGCAGTGACCAAGGAATTGTATATTTCTCTTTTATTTTGCATTTTCATATGCATTTAGTGAGTCAGTCAGTTCCACTGGAGTTGTATTCATCATCTCTAAATTCCATAGGTAACTTTTACCTCCAATAACTGATTGCAGTATATCTGCCATTTCATACCGTAGGTGACTCTGTGGCCACCGAGGAATCAAAAGTTCTTCATCCCCTGCCCTTTCATCCTTTCCTTTCTCGAACCATGTTTCATTGAGTCAGGGTCATTCTAATGAACCCCACATTTCCTTATACCAACTATTCCATTTCCATTTCAACTGGGTATACTCAATTCATTTCTGACACTACCTGGAATTAGCACAGACCCCAAAGCTTAAGGGCAGAATTTTCCATGAGATTGTCTTCTCTTCAGATGTCAGCTGTGAGTCCCAGAGGGCCCCCAGGCCACCTTCTTTTCTGACGAACTGACTACAAATTCAGGGATTCCCGTGACTCACTCAAGTTTGATAATTTGATGAAATGACTAACAGAACACAGGAAAGCTATACTTATTATTACAGTTTTATTATAAAGGGTACACATGGTTTGAGGCCTGGGAAGGAACACAGAACTTCTGTGCCTTCTCCTCTCTGGACATCAGTGTGTCCTTCCACCACATCAGTGTGTTCACCAACCAGAACGCTCCACTGAGCTTTCGCATCCAGAGTTTTTATGGCATTTTATTACATAGGCATCATTGATTAGATCATTGGCCACACTACTGAACTCAATCTCCAGCCTGATTCCCATCTACAAAGGTCAGGAATCTGAAAGGTCCAACCTTCTAATCACATGCTTGGTCTTTCTGATGATCATCTCCTATCCTGAAGCTATCTAGGGGCCCAAGAGTCTCCTCATTAGCATAATAAAGATACACCTATCACTCAGGAAATTCTAAGGGTTTTGAAGCTGCCTGCAAAGAACCCAGTACAAAGACCAGACAAATTATTTATTATATTACAGTAGTATATTCACAACAGAAAGTTCAACAGCACATAACATAACACATTACCTGGCATTATAGTAGGCCCTCAATACAGTTTTCCTTTGTAGAATATGATTGTTGGGGCTCAGAAACTGATACTCCGAAATATGATGCTTTCACATGTTGAACTGAAGAAGCCTCAAGGTCTCTCTACAAAGTCTCACTACTGACCTCCACTATCTCTCAATCCTGTTTCTCCCAAAGAATAGAATGAAGTTGTTCTCTGAAGATCTCTTATCTACCTAAAGTTTGGACCCACCAAACAAGAAAACAATCATCTCTGGTCCCTTCCCTGAATTTTCACTAACTGAACTTATATTTCAGGAAGAAAGACTGAAGTCCATCACGATACACCTGGGCAGACTTTTGTCACAAACTATTGTCTACTCTTCAGGCCCAAAAGACTTTGTCCCAGGCCATTGCATGTCCTCTATGCACGTTAATAAATCTGTATGCCTTTTTTCCTATTAATCTGCCTTTTGTCAACTGATTTTCAATAAACCTTCAGAGGACAATTGGTCTAAATCAAAGTTGTCAGAATTATAAATTACATTGATATATGGACTTAAACATTGTTGAGCCATGGAGCATGATGCCATACCATTAATAACAATTTTATTAGGGAATTTATTTTAGGAAGAAATGTTTAGTTCTGCTGTTTTCATAAGCAATGTGACTCCATTAATAAATAGGAATTTGATGCTGCTGGTCTTCTGTGCTGATAGATAATCTGTAGTCCAGAGAATTAAATAATTTCTCATGAGAATTATGATAATTCACTGAAATTTACCAATAAAAATTCTAATTTAACACATTAATTAATACTTTCCTTTTGTTTGTCAAGTAATCTTCCTCTTTGAGGCATCAACTGGAAAACCATTAGGTGATGGGAAGTTTCTTTCTCATAAGGTAATGAACATTAACTATTTCTAATGTCAATAGCCACTATTTATTCACTTCCTTTTTTAAATTGATATTTTCATTTTAAGGAGGAAGTCATAAAAATTAGTTTTATAGTGCATTCTACATAGAGTGATTTGCCTAAAAATTGTCACAAGACTAAGCACTGGTAGGTAACTTGTGTAACAGGAAGCTATGCATGCAAATTAATTACATAAAAGGATCTGACTTATACATCTGTTGACTAAGCTCTTCACTGCTTTTCAGTGACATTTTATTTTGATTAAACTTTTACCACCTATCAGTAAATAAAAATGTATTTATGTTTCTAAACATCTTGCAGTTTTCTCATTGACCTGTCCTTAGCCATCATTTTCTTTAGGTTTTAAGACTATAGTTAAACTTAAAAAAAATTATTCTCTATAGAAGCACAAAAAGACCCTGAATTGTGAATTGATTATTTTTATTAAAAAAAAACAAAGGAGCACATTGTATTGAGTCATTCTTCTAAATTGGTAATATGTTAGGGTCTAAAGATGCTTTTAACTTATTGCTTAATATAATACTTCTAGTGAAGTATTACTCTAAATTGTCTTTTCTTCTTTTTGTAATTATTAGTTTTAAATTTAAATAACAAATATATTCATATGGTTCAGAAATCAAAAACATTAAAAGTATACAGTAAAAAAGTCTTCCACATCTGTAACTTGTTGATACAATTCCTCTCCACCAAATAAGTAACCACTTTTATTAATCTCTTATATATTCTTCAGAGTTTTTAGTGTATGTACAAACAAATCTGATGCATATTCTTTCCTCTTCTTTTACAAAAATGTAACACACAGTTCTGTACCTTGCTTTTTTCATACAACATTTTATTTCTGGAAATCTTTCCATATCTGTACATAAAGTACTTTCCCAACCCTTTCTCCCTTCACTGTATAGTATAACATTTTATAAATGTATCAGAATTTATTTAATCTTTGCCCAGATGGTGAACATTTAAGTTGTTTCTTGTCTTTTGCTATTACAATATTGCCAACATGAATTACTTTGCATATAAATCTTCCTGCACATGTGCTAATGTAACTGTGGGATTCATTCTTGAAATGTTGTTGCTGGGTCAAAGAATATCAGCATTTTTGATTTTAATAAGTATTTTCAAGTTATCTTCCAAAGAGATTGTATCAGTTCACCTTCCCACTAATAATATATGAGGTGCCCTTTTCCCTACAACCTCTCCATTATAGTTATTTTAAACATGACTATGTAAGCAGAATTTTTCCTCTTTAGTATGATTAAGCATACTAAAGGAGTAAATTTCTCAGCTTTTCAAGATATGGTCAGTCATTTTTTAGTAGGATTGAAATGAGTCATTTAATAAGGTTAAATAAACATTTATTTTAATGTAATAACTCTAGAATACTTTTCCTAAATGTAAGAATTTCCAAAAGATAAGAAATCTATAATTTTCTGATTATATGAATGGAAGTAACTTATTCCGTATCTCATACTTCACTCAATTACACAGTACATTTTTATATAATATAAAGAATAAATATAATACCAAGGATTTTAAAATTTTACATTTTATATAATATAAAGAATATAATACCAAGGATTTTAAAATTTTACATTCTATAAAATAATAGAAAAATCACTGTCTATGTTTGAAAATAATCTATTTTATTTATATATGAAGAAACTAAGACCCAAGGCCTTCCCAAATAATAACAGAGCCCAAACTAGAATTCAAGTCTATTTATTATTTATTTATTTATTTTTAGAGACGAGGTCTTGCTCTGTCATCCAGGCTTAAGTGCATTGGCATGGTCATAGCTCTCTGCAACCTCAAATGTCTGGGCTCAGGCAACCCTGCCTCCTCAGCCTCCTGAGTACCTGAGGCTACAGACGTGTGCTACTGTGCAGAGCTAATTTTTTTATATTTTGTAGAGACAGAGTCTCTGTGTTGCTCAGGCTGGTCTCAAACTCCTGGCTTCAAGCAGTCCTCCCATCTAAGCCTCCCAAAGTGCTGGGATTACTGGTGTGAGCCACTGTGCCCAGCCCAAGTCTGTGTATTATTAAATGAATATTAATTAGTTTAGGGCAAGGGAGAAGTTTCTAATAAACACAAAACTGCTTTTGTATTCTACTACAAAGAGTGACCCAGGAGGAATAAATCAGAAGTGGAGATAGTAGAACTGGACAAGAAGAAAATGGGGAAGCCCTGCTGAAGGGCTACTTCCTTTGTGTACCTAGGCATTATTCTCATTATTATCTGCCTTTGATTTTACATGTCTTAGGAGAATTATATCTGTTTTACAGATATGAGTATTTAAAAAAATACTAGGTTTTGATATGGCAATGATAAGCAATTCTTTGTGTTAATGAAAGGTTTCCATTTTGAAAATACCTGAAGTTATATTTCATGCATACCATGATATACATGAAACAAAATTTTTTTCTTCTTTAAAATATAAATTTTAAGGAAGTATTCCAGAGAAGAGCTAAATTTTCAAAAATGTATGTTGAACAGGTATATATGACTGATTCATCAATCTGGATAAAGGCATATGTGTGTTTTATTTTAATAGGTGTTCTTTATGGTACACTTAGATAAAATGCCTTGATGTGATCATTATTCTTGTTGAATTTATAATTCCTAGCAAAGTTTTCAGACATAGAAGGCAGTAAATAAACCCTTCTTGAAATGAATTGAAATGAATCCATATGAAACCATTTCCTAGTTATAAAAAAACTCATCTCACTAACTAGAGTATAATAGAAAGCAGTGATCTTGGAGTCAGAAGTCTGGATTGTAAGTTTTAGATATGCTTGATACAATCTTTTTCTGAGCAGAATCACTTAATGACTATGGGTCTCATTTTTCTGATTTGCAAAGTATACTAATACCTACATCACAAGTTTGTTTCCTATTTCACAGGAAATGAATATGAAAGTATCTGTAAAATTTAGGGCTCTGAACACACAATATATTTCCACATATTTCAAGAATTTATTTTTACAAATCTTTAAAATATAGGTATTAGGCAATCTATTTAGAATAAATTTTAGTATGAGGAACTTACTAATCAAAATAGACCTCTCGTGTGATACTCAGACTTGCCTCACCCTTTTACCCTGTATATTAAAGATAGAACACAAGGACAGATGAGAATGTTTCTTAGCTTACAGAGTATCAAAATGTACATTATTTTATTGTATTTTAAGGAGCTTTGCCTTGGATTTCAGGCAGAGTATCCACATTTTAGTGCAGCTTTTGAATTATTATTATGTTGGCAGTTTAAAATTATTTAACAGGGACATTTATCATTATAAGAAGGTGAATGATATTAATTAATATTAAAAAGAAATATCATTATAATTAAGTAATTTGAGTGATCGTATGTTAAGCACTAAAACTAACCCAGAATTTACATTTTTAAAAAATTTTAGAATGAAATCTTGGAAATTGCTCTGGATCAAAAAGGACTTACCAATGATAGAAAAGTTGCTTTCATTGATAAAAATAGAGATCTCTATATCACCTCAGTGAAACGATTTGGGAAGGAAGAACAAATTATCAAACTCGGTAAAATAATTTTGACACATTTTACATTTTAATTATTGTCAATTTTCTTAGATCTGCTCTTTCATATATTAAATAATTTACTTGCTTGAAGGAATCTGTGGAAATGCTTTGGTCTCACAACATTTCTTAGCTGCTTAATTCCACTTTAATAGCAAGTCGTTAGCTGCTGCAGCTAAGTTGGCATTGAAAGAAAGACTGGCAAATTAAAATATAATGGTTTGAGGTAGAGCATTCAAATATTTCCAAAAATTCTTATGTGATTTTTTGCATGTGTTTTCACCACAATGCAATGAGGAAATAAAGTCACACCTATCAGAAAATAGATAGAATCTTGTCAACTGCTTTTAAAGTATAGTTTTTAAACTTTTATTTTGAAACTAATAGCACATTAACATTCTTTTTAAATTAAGGAACAATGGTGCATACTTTGGCGTGGAGTGATACATGCAATATTCTTTGTGGACTTCAAGATACTCGATTTACAGTGTGGTATTACCCCAACACGGTTTATGTAGACAGAGACATTTTGACTAAAACATTATATGAAAGGGATGCAAGGTAACATTTTACTGCATATAATTTTGTATTGTGGTAAATAAAACTCTTAATACAGTGTCATGTTTTTCCCTTTGTTTTCAGTCCTCTAAGGTATCTTTCACTTTAATCAGATTCAGCTAAATAAATTGGTCAGCTAAAGCTAGCTTAATGAGAATTAAGTGAGGAAATCCATTGAAAGTATTTATAAAATGTGAACTTTTTATTTGTCCTTTAATGCATATAGTTTTCAAGCTTAGTGTGTAATATTAGCTCAGGTTGTTTTTTCAATGCAATTGAGTGATTTTGATATGGGCACTCTTAAGATTTTTCAGGATGTACAACCCTGTGATAATAATCCAACTCTTTACTCTGTCACAGATTATCATTGGCTTTAAGACTTTCAAGAATATATGTGTCTCTAGAATTGAGTTTTCTGGTTGATATTAAAAGTAGAAAAAAAAACAAGGTTACTGAAAAATTTTTTTAATTTGTATGCTTCAGTAAACCAAACACATTTATAATATATTCTTAAATTCTCCTAAAAAGAAATTGCAAGATCTCTTACACTTAAGAAAATATTAATAGGAATACAAAGACTCTAAACCTTAGCTTAGCCTTCAAATCTGGTTTGAGTTCATTTTTAATATTCAAGTTCACAACCCTAGCAAAACCATAGAGGCATCAAAATAAAACAGCATATTTTAAAAGTATTTAAAGTAATGAAAAGGAGTTAGTATATTTAAAGTTTACTTCTCTTTTATTGTGACAAATTAATCTTGGAGTTCGGCTTGATTTTTTTCCCTTTCATGTGCCCTCATCTTAATTTTTATCAGTTTACTCTTTAATACTTTTAAAAGCTAAAGCTGTTATTTAATCATTTTCATGATGTATCTTAAGGCTCGGGGAAAAAAGGTCAATTCAAATGCTTTTAGGAATTGCTCTCAAATATGTAATAACTTTTTCCAACTGTATATTTTTCCTCAAGTGTATATAGCAAGTTTGTATCACATGTTTATTTGAATATATACATTCTCCATGGATTTAACTTTTTTGGGGATACATTTTGGAGATTGGAGACTATATATGTCAGGAATCCAATCCCCAGATTTAATATATATGAAAAGTTTTGTTCAGAATATAACTCTAAATTCCATTTTGCTTTTATTCAACAGTGAATTCAGTAAAAATCCCCATATTGTGAGTTTTGCTGGAAACCAGGTAACTATAAGAAGAGCTGATGGCTCCCTGGTTCACATAAGCATATCACCGTATCCTGCTATTCTCCATGAGTATGTAAGCAGTTCGAAATGGGAAGATGCTGTAAGACTTTGTCGCTTTGTTAAGGTAAGTTACATTTCGTTTTCATAGTTGTGTATAATGTATTAGTTACTTTTGTGAAAGATGAGTAATGACAATAGCTAAGGGCTGGAAAAATTGTGAATAGGACCATGTCTTTTGCAAATGAAGATATGAGCAATATAGATGGATACATGTTGCCATGTGAGTTATTCTCTGAAGAAGCTATAATTTAGATCAGTAGTTTGTCCATACTAGTACATATAAAAATCTTCTTTGAAACTTTTTTGAAAGTCAGGTTCCCAAGTTCTACCTCCACAGAGATTCTAATTCATTAGATCTGGGTTGAGGCCTCAGATAATTCTTTTGTACAGCTAAAATTAATCTCTGCTTTAGATCAGCCTTTCCCTTTGGTTGAATCTAGTATTTCCAAACATTTTTGACCATAGGCCTCTTTTATTGAACATAAGTTAAAATCCCTCAGAATATACATTTGTGAAATGACTTTTAGATGTTTTTTCTTACAAGTCATGAGTGGCAATTTGCCATAATAACATTATCTCAGAACCTCTGGTTCTCTGTAAATTACGTTCTTTGACACCTTGTCAAAAAGACTGGAAGGTTTATAACCCTGAGTTATTTTAAATTCAGAAATAGATCCTTGATAACTAGAAATAAAAATTTTCAGAAAATTTTTTCCAAAAAGAAATTCACTATGTCTTATTAATATATTTTAAGAGCTGAATAGAAAAATAAGCACCACATGTACTCACCAGCAAATTGGTATTAACTGATCAACACCTAAATGGACATATAGGAATAACATTTATTGGGCATTGGGCAGATAGGAGTGGGGAGGAGGGGATGGGTACATACATACATAATGTGTGCAATGCACACCATCTAAGAGATGGACATGCTTGAAGCTCTGACTCCCGGGGGGAAAGGGGGAGAAAGGCAACACATGTAACCTAAACATGTGTACCCCCATAATATGCTGAAATAAAAAAAATTAAAAAAATATATACTTTAATAAAATAGCCATCATGAAATTTCCACATTATTAATTTATTAAATTATTAGGTTTTTCATGCTTAGTTATTTTTTATTTTTTTAATTAAAATATAATTTTCTTGTGAGCATTTAAATCACTGTTTATTTTAAGACAGTTTAGCCATGTAGTTGAGATAATTGTTCTTACATTTCACTTTAGGAGCAAACCTTGTGGGCTTGCCTAGCTGCTATGGCAGTTGCTAATCGAGATATGACAACTGCGGAAATAGCCTATGCAGCAATTGGTGAAGTAAGTAAATAATGTTTACTTATGTGTATGCATGTGAGTTTTTTAAACCATAATTTGTTATATTTCTGTTATTATCTACTGTAATATTTTTCTTTTCTTTTTTAGATTGATAAGGTTCAATACATCAGTTCTATAAAAAATCTTCCATCTAAAGAATCAAAAATGGCCCACATACTAATGTTTAGTGGGAACATACAGGAAGCTGAAATTGTACTTCTTCAGGCTGGCCTTGTTTATCAAGCAATCCAGATCAATATTAATCTGTACAACTGGGAAAGGTAATAAAAATGCTTTTTAACAACTCCAAAATCTAGTTGACCTTAATGTATTCTTCCATCTATCACTTAGCAAATTACATTTTCCCCTGTACTTAATAGTTTCCTAACACTACAGAAGAATTAATTCATATTTATATTTGTGAGTAATTTGCAATTAAAGATTTATGCCTTCTCTGAACTTGTGACTGACTAGAAGTTGGGTATGAAGAAGAAAAGAGAGTCTAGGATGTCTCCCAAATTTCTGGTTTCAGTTATTGGAGAGATGGTGGTACCATTAGTGGATTTGGTAGGGAAGATAGTAAGTTGCATTTTAGCCAAGTTGAATTTGTGAAGGGATATGTGATAATAATTGATTAAATGGACTTCGAGCTCATGAGAAAGATTTGAGCTGGAGCTGAAGATTTAGGAGTCATTAGAAAACGAACAGTAGTTGAAGCCAAAGAATTGGATGCAATTGCCTGGGGAATGTGTGGAGTAAAAAGACATCACCTACATTTATGGGATGGATGAAAGAAGAGAAAGACACCAAACGTTATCCCATAAAGCAGTCAGACAGGCAGAGAAGAGCCAAGAGAGATTTGTGGTGCTAAGGAAGAAAGAGGAAAGCATTTATAAGGAGTGATCAGCAGCAACCATTACCCTTACATTAGGCTTTAGAACAGATTGCTTTTCAAGACAGAGTGGCATGCTGCTCTTCTCCATCACATATTAGGTTCCTCCTATTCATTCTCTCAAGTATATGTCTCTCAGTGAATATTAATAAAATTATATTGCTTATATATTCCTAAAGTTACTATGTTATGAAATTGGCATACTTTTCTAGGTTCAAAATTTCTTTCACGATCTTTGTTTCTCTCTGGACTCAAAAAACGACCCATATATCAGTCAACTAACAACCTTTACTTAAAACTCCCTTAGATTAGAACTTTTGTAGATATTCTACATCTATCTTTCTCTTGAATAGAAGTAACAAAAATGACAGATGATTAAGTCTGTGATCGACTACTACAGTCTCTTTATAATTTATGCATAATAATCTATTCGTATAATTATTCAGCCACTTTGTTTCTGTCCTTTAAGCAAATTCATTGTCATTGTTTAGCTGTACAAAGGATCATGAAAAATGGTTTTTGTTCTACAAAAATGAATAGGCCCTTATCCTTGTCCTGAATTTATTCATAATTCATAAAGTTTGAGGTAATTAGTTTGGAAAGAGAGTGTGAATAATATTTTTAAAAATCTATATTAAATAACTGATAGAAAATTTTATATACCATTACCAAGCTAATAGAGTTCTATGAGAAATCAGGAAAAATAGCATCTGTAACATTCTTTCAACCAATGTTTCTGAACACTATACAATTTAACAAAAAAAAATTTTTTTAGAGACAAGGTCTTGCTCTGTCACCCAGGCTGAAGTGCAGTGGCATGATCATAGCTCACCGTAACCTTGAACTCCTAGGTTCAAGTGGTCCTCCTACCTTAGCCTCCCAAGTACCAAGGACTATAGTTGCACACCAGCTCTTCAGTCTAATTTTTTATTAAAAAAAATTTTTTTGTAGATACAGGGTCTTGCTATGTTGCCCAGGTTGGTCTCAAACTCTTGGCCTCAAGTGATCTGCCAGCCTGCCAAAGTGCTGGGATTGCAGGTGTGAACCACTGCACCCAGCCCCTCCAAATTTTTTAATGGTCCTTATCTTAAAGAATATACAACCTCATTAGGAATTCCCTTTTATTGTCATTAATAATAGTAAAGCCCTCACTTATTGAGTGCTTATGATGTGCCAGGAATTAGTTGTGCTAAACACTTTCTATATATTGTTTCATTAGGTTATCTCTACAACTCTAGGAGATTAGTTATTACTGTCCCCATTTTACAAATGAGGAAATTGAGGCTCACTTATAAGTAAGTGGAAAATCTAGAACTTAAACTCTAGTCTTCTGATATCAAAGAGAAGCTCAATTTATCACCAAGCAATTAAATATGTACTGCTGGTATCATTGCTTATGTTGTTTTATTGGATTGCTGTTTATCTCTTTAATTATTTGTCTTTGTGGAGATTTATGTAATTTTTCCCCTTTTAGATTATATACTTCTTGAAGAAAAGAAACATTTTATATTGTTTATATATAGTATATGTTTAATATTCATGTTCTTAATCTCTATGCAATACTCTTTTTTTTTTTTTTTTTTTTTTTTTTTTTTTTGAGACAGAGTTTCGCTTTGTTGTCCAGGCTAGAGTGAGTGCCGTGGCGTCAGCCTAGCTCACAGCAACCTCAAACTCCTGGGCTCAAGCGATCCTCCTGCCTCAGCCTCCCGAGTAGCTGGGACTACAGGCATGTGCCACCATGCCCGGCTAATTTTTTATATATATATCAGTTGGCCAATTAATTTCTTTCTATTTATAGTAGAGACGGGGTCTCACTCTTGCTCAGGCTGGTTTTGAACTCCTGACCTTGAGCAATCCGCCCGCCTCGGCCTCCCAAGAGCTAGGATTACAGGCGTGAGCCACAGCGCCCGGCCTCTATGCAATACTCTTGATCATTTTGCAGCACTCCTCCTCTTCAAATATTTATTGGGTATAGATATATGCAGTGAATGCATAGGTATTATAGCAGGAAGATGAGGAAATTTGCCTCTGATGACCTATAATATAACCCTCTGAACATTTCTTGTACCTCCTTGACCTAAGGTGAACTTACCTCTTCCCAAAGAACACTGCTTCTCTAGCAGCCCTTTCAAATGGAATCAATTTATTCTAACTCTACATTCCTTAGGATCTAGATGTGAATGGAGTTGGTGTCCTTTTTGCCCCCTTCTTCTTTACTTTCCTATCTTAAAAAATCTGCAATCCTTTGAGGCTTATGTCATGTAGCCATACCTATTCTTCTCTGCTGAGGCTTCAGACTTTCCCTACTATCCCTGTATCCTGCTCCCTGCACACTCCTTCTTTCCCACTTCCAATTCTCAGCAGGTGACCCTACCGTAGGATTATTAGATCTCAGGGAGAAGGAAAACAAGAGAGGGAAAGAAGATGTAATGCGGAAAGAGAATACATCCTAGGTGCTCCTCCATTCCTCCTGTCTACCTGGCACCTCCTTTTCTTGTGCTTCTTGCTTTTATCTAACTATAAGCCATGGGTTGGTCAAGTGGTAGTAGACTTCTGAGTCTACCTGATAAAATGATAAAGCTCCAGGAGCATTGTTCCAGGATTCTGATTACTGTTTATATACTTAACACTCCATATATGTATCTCTCTTCTAGCCCTCTGTTTTGCCATATTTCCTTTCAGAATCCAATTATCCAACTGTCCACTCAATATTTCCATCAGATATCTCACGTTTGAGTTCAAATTTATATTTATTACCTCATAAACCTGGCCGTCTTCCAGTATGATCTGTCTCTTACTGTCCTTTCAGTTGCACAAAGCTGGAAATTAAGGAGCTATTTTGACGTTTTCCTCTCCTCCCCTCTCTATTATCAACCATGTCCCTCCCAAATACCTCAGACCCTCTCCACTCATCCACTTCATTATCAGCACCCCTTATCTAAATTGATCCACATTTTTCTGTTTAATGTCATTATTGATCTCCCTACATGTATTCTATCCCTTTCCTACCCAATTCTTCACATTACAGTCATAATGATCTTTTCACAATGGAAATCTAATCATATCATTCTTGACCTCTGACTCACTTCAATGAAATGTAGTATCTATTGCTTTCAGCATAAATATCAAGATTGGATGAGAAATGACTTCAAATCAGCAAAAGTAATTAAGATAAGAAACTCTTAAGATACTTATGTATTGTCTTCAGTTCTAAATTCTACAGATAATTCTGAAACCATTTGGAATGTCTGTTTCAATTGTACATTCATTTATTCAGCAGATATTTATTGAGTGTCTACCATATTACACATACAGTCATCCCTCGGTATCCTTGAGGAGTATGGGGATTGGTTCCAGGACCTGAGAGGGATACCAAAATCTGGGATACTCAGATCTGTTATATAAAATTATGTAGTATTTGGATATAACCTACACATATCCACCCATACACTTTAAATCATCTCTAGATTACTTATAATACCTAATACAATGTAAATGCTGTGTACATAGTTGTTGTACTATATTGTTTAGGGAATGATAACAAGTAAAAAATCTGTACATGATCAGTACAGATGCAACCATCCATTTTTTTTCAAATACAGTATTTCTGATCCAAGATTGATTGAACCAAGGATGAGGAACCCAAGGGTACAGAAGAATGACTGTATTTAGATAGTACATGGAGATCTTCTTTTGAAAAAATCAACTGTCTTTGGTAAAATGTCTAGTTATTTTAAACATGCTTGTTGGAAAGGGCTATTGCATGGTGAAAGGGCAAATGTTATGATTAGGAATAAAGCCTTGGAATCAGATCTGGGTTTGATTTCTGGTTCTGTGCTTACTCGCTAGCTATGTGAGCTGGGACAAATTACTGAGGTTCTATAACCTCAATTTCCTTATGTTTAAAATAATGATAATAACAACCTCACATTTATTGTCAGGAGGTGCATGAAAATCTCTTAGCATACTGTGTGATACATAGTAAGCCCTCCATAAATGACAGCTATTATTTATTTATTTTTAAAATATTTATTGAGCACTTCCAGTGTGCCAGGTTTTAGGTGTTGGGATATAGCAGCAAATAAAACCAACAAAGTTCTGTGACAACAATTTTTTTTTTTTTTTTTTTTTTTGAGACAGAGTCTCACTTTGTTGTCCAGGCTAGAGTGAGTGCCGTGGCGTCAGCCTAGCTCACAGCAACCTCAAACTCCTGGGCTCGAGTGATCCTTCTGCCTCAGCCTCCCGAGTAGCTGGGACTACAGGCATGTGCCACTATGCCCGGCTAATTTTTTATATATATATATCAGTTGGCCAATTAATTTCTTTCTGTTTATAGTAGAGACGGGGTCTCGCTCTTGCTCAGGCTGGTTTTGAACTCCTGACCTTGAGCAATCCGCCCGCCTCGGCCTCCCAAGAGCTAGGATTACAGGCGTGAGCCACAGCGCCCGGCCTTGTGACAACAATTTTGATTGTACAACTCTAAGTGGTATGGCTAAGATAAAAAGATAGAAGTAAAAAAAGATGTATATTTGGATTCAATATAAGAATCAGCATAATCCAAAGAATGGCCTGCTTAGAGTGTAAAATCATCTGCAAAGATATTCAAACATAGCATGAATGATAAAATTGTGTGATTGACTAATGAATAGATTTTTGCATATCTATCTATATAGATTATGGTCTTCTTAAAAAAGATCTTCTTAAAAAAGTTCTTATTTTTTTCTTCATATATATTCCCTTTTTCTGGATTGAGTAAGTGATCATTTTCATAAACTAGGATTTCCAGAACTGGCTTGTATTGTCAAAGAGTGTTTTTAAAAAAATGTTTTGGTATTGTATATATACCAGGAAAGGCTGACAGGGCTTGAATTTGTGTACTTTAGTAGCAGGGAAAGCCCACACTTGGTATATGTGTAGACCAAAGCTGTACTTAGATAAATTTTTTTTTTGTGGGAAGTGTGGGGCAGTGGTTAAGCTATCCAACAATTTATATTAATATTTGTTTAACTTTAATTGTCTTGATTTATGCAGTCTATGAGGACCAGCAGAGAGTGGGATATACAAGTGTGAAGTTCAGGAGAGGTTTTAGACATTGAGGGAAAGTGGCTGAAGAAATTATCAGCCTATAGAGAGTAGTCCAGGCCATGAGTATGGCTAAGATTAACCATGAAGCCTTAAAGAATGAAAAGAGGGAAGCAGGAAGACCTCTGCTGAAGACCAACATTTAAGGATTTGGTTTAAGAAAAGGATTCAGCAATAGAAATCAGGAGGGACCAAAAAGGTGGAATTTTGTAAACCTTTTATTATGGAAAATTTCAAACATATACGAAAGTAGAGAGACTAGTGTAAGGAGTCAAAATGGAGCCATCACTCAGCTTCAATAATTATCAATTTGTGGATGATTTCTACCCCTCCCCGAATCTTTTCCCTACCACTTATTTTGAAGTAGACCTCAATCGTCATGTAATTTTATATGTAAATATTTCAGTATGCATCCCTAAAAGTTTTTTTTAACACAGTCACAATATTAATACTATGAACATACCTTAAAAAGTTAACAATCATTATATTCAGTGTTCTTATTTCTCTGTTTATCTCATAAATGTTTTGCTTTGTTTTGTTTTATGGTTTGTTTGAGTCAGGATCTAAAAAAAAGATCCATACTTTGTGGTTGGTTGATATATTTTTAAGTTTCTTTTAATCTATAGATTCTCATATTCTTTTTTGTGTTTTCTTATAATTTTCCCAGTGAAGAAACTAGACCTATAGAATTTTCATAGTCTGGACATCATTGGTTACATCTTTGTGGTGTCATTTTAACACGTTCCTCTGTCCCCTGAATTAGCTGCAAATTGGTTGTTGAATCTAGAAACTTGATTAGATTTAGGTTTTATTTATTTATTTGTTTAGTTAGTAAGGCTTCATTATAGGTGGTGGTGTATATATTTCCATAATGACTGGTCATTTGTTTTGGTGATGTTAGCAGCCATCGATTATCTTTGACCAAATCTATTAATTAGGGCTTACATAAATGATGATTTCATTCCAGAAGGATAGAATTTATGTATTAGATAATAAATTTATTAGATTGCTTTTAACATCCCCAAATTTCTATATTTGTTCCAATCCTCTAGAAGGGAACAGATTTTATTTTGTTCATATGTGTTATTCCATTTGATAAACATTGTCTTGCTAGTTTGTGCCTCTTTCATATTTGAATTTGAAAATTGCCTGTAACCTAATAAGGTACAGCTCTTAAAAAGTTGTAGGTAAGCACATTTTATGCTTGTAATCTACTTTGGACATTTGGTGGCAGCCTGCTCTCAAAAAAAGTTAAAAGAGGTAGAAACTAGAAGCTCCAGATATCCATATTGATCCTTTATGTAAGTATTAATAAAAATAATTTCTAATCTTCCATTATACAAAGTTATTTTGCTTCATTCAAGTTATGCAAAGATCACATTTTGAAGTTACAACATCTCTTTATATAACTTCTATTTAAAATATGTGGATTTATTCCAGCCTTAGAATCTAATGTCACATTTGTTTGGTTGCCAAATAACCATTTTAAAACTAGAGACATACTGTTCCCAAAACCCTTACATAATTTGGAGTAAGTTCCCTCCTAAATGTGGTAAGGAAACAATTTTTACCCAGTGTGTGCTTTTAGAGAACATCCAAAATAGCACATATCATTTGCATGTTTACCTTTAGCCATTGCTTTTCAATCAGATAATTGATGCATATTTTATTATAATAACAATGACAATGATGATAGATAATACTTAGGATTTAGCATCTAAATGCAAGATTAGATATCATATTCTATTCTTTCTACATAATTAAAGACATTGATGTTCTACACCAAAGTATCTCTTTTGGAATTTTTGAAAAACCTCAACCCAGAATTGATGCTTACGTGCTCTCCATTTAGAACACTTTCAGTTTTACATAATTAAGATCTCCTTCCCCCATCATATACAATTATAAAGAAAGAATGGGAAATGGAGCTTCTAAAGGTGCTATCCACTCATGTACACCACTGGAATCAGAGGCTTAGGGATAAATTATATGGAAGAAGGTTAGAAGAATTGAGGCATCTTTACTTCCATTTCTTCTCTTTTGAGCCTCGGTGAATTGCTTTTTACCTTCTTTTACCTTCCACTTTTGTTCCTCTATATTCTAGGACCTTCATATTCCCTTCTGCCTATCTTCTTTCTCTTTGAAAGACTTAAAGTCACAGAGAAATAAGGAAACTTTGTAAGAGTCCGTGATGGGTAGCAAATACTGACCCTTGGATTTCACAATATAGCATATGTCAATATATATTTATAAGAAATCATTTTGCTTAATTTTGACATTATCATTTGTAGTATATATAACTTAAATTCATATTTTTTCATATTAAATCCTTAATGTCTGTTTCAAATGTCTATCAATACACATAGCATATCTAAAACAGTTTTTTAAGTGACTACTTATTTTGATCAACAGCAAGGCAAACCAAAGCATACTAAAAATGAACTGGATTTTCCTACTGAAGACTCTCAAGTCGCAAAAAATCTAAGCACTAGTCAGTCTTGTCTAAAACAACAGATTTATAATGTTGGATATGATAAATCATGATTAGAATATTCATAAGTCCCATGTCATATTAGAAAGCAAGAGAACTTGAGAAATAATATATTTTTTACTGTTATGATGACTGTTATCCATATTTTAAAACAAGATGACAGTGAACCGTGTAGGAAAGCTGTAGTCCACTGGGTTGTCCCTGACTCAAGTTATATGAGTTATGCACAGGATTGCAGTGGCTAAGGTGCTGTCCAAAACCCACTTATGAAAGTATGCCTGGAACTGAGGATTAATCTTTTTATTTTCCTGCAAATTGTTATCAGTGTGTAGATTTGTGTCTTTGGTGTTTTATCACTGTTTTCAGCTGTCCTTTTAGTTCTTATCTGCTATTTAAATAAAATATTACTTTAAAAATAATTGAGTTGCATAGATAAATAAATATTGATTGAATTACAGAGTTCAAATGGCTATTGGCTTTTTCTGAGACTTAAGTGCCAAAAGGCTTTTTGTTGGACATCTTAGCTTCAATTTGTTATTTTCATAAGATTGTTAATTTGCTGTAGTAATAACATAAGGATATCAGTTTTTAATTTTATAAACTCATTATAGACTTATCAAAATGGTCAAGATAATTGAACCATTTACATTGTGGGGAAGTTCATTCACTTGAATTATATGATGTTTCAAAAATTTTTCAATGAATATTTACCATATTGCACTCTGTAGTATTCACCAAAAAGAAATGAAACCCAGATCTCCCTTCAGTAAATGTATAGGCTAGTAGAGGACACAGACTCATAAATTATATAATTATAATCATAAACAATAGTTACAATACACTATAAGCAGTGCTATAATAATAATATGTGTAAATGGTAGGGACTATAGATAAGATAGTGGTCATTTATTTCTACAAGGAGAGCTGGTCAGGGAGAAGAAATCATGTTTGATCTGGGCCTTTAAGTATAAATAGGAATTTGCAAAATGGATAAGGTAAGAAATGACATTTCATATTATGAAATAAGCAGAGGGAACACCTAGTTACTCTCTGCCCCTTAACTCCACTCTCCATGGAGTCTAACACAAGCAATGTTGATAATCTATTTTATTTCTCATTATAGGGCACTGGAATTGGCCGTGAAATACAAAACACATGTTGATACAGTTCTTGCTTACCGTCAGAAGTTTTTGGAGACATTTGGTAAACAGGAAACTAATAAACGATACTTGCAATATGCAGAAGGTGTAAGTATTAAATAATATTTTATAATAATGTGTGTGCTTTTAAATATGTACCATATTCATCTCAACAACACAAAAATTGAATGGCTCATGCCATAATCTTTAAAAGAATTACTTTTTGCCTTACAATTTTTTTCTGGAATCTTATAGCCATGTTTTCATAACTTTTAATTCGTGTTAAGTTTGGGTGCTATTTGATATTTTTAAATAAATAATATAGATGGCTGGGATAAAAGCTTCTAACTCCTGAATTTTATCTGCCACCAGCTGCTCCTTCTGCTGCAGGGGAAATACATAAGCACAGAGGGCACTCGCCAGAATATTCATACTTGGTCACTTTGTAAAATTTTGGGGAGCTAGGTTGCATCCCATAGAGGTGCTGATGCTACGTAAGTCTTTACTGCCTAGAATCAAAGAAGACTCACCCTTTGCTTCCCATTTGAAAGAATCTACCAGAATCTCAGATTTTATTGCTCAAATTAGAAAAGTCATTCCAGGGCATGGTGGCATATGCCTATAGTCCCAGCTGCTTGGGAGGCTGAAACAGGAGATCACTTGAGCCCAGGAGTTCAAGGCCAGGCTGGGCAACATAGTGAGGCCCTGTCTCTGAAATAAATAAATATTTTTAAAAAGAAAAAATATAAAGAGGAAAGTTATTCTAGTATATATCAGCCCACAAGGAAAACCAGAACAAGAGAGTTTGCTCCATTGCCTTGAGCATAATTGATTTGTGGCCACTTACCCAGATCCTTCTAGGCTCAGATAGCAGAAATAGAGCTCATGTCACTAGTCATGTAGATCCAAGAGGCTTAACTCCTAAGAAATATGATTCCAAGACAGAGCTGACCTTGCTTCCAGCTCTGTAAACAACTTTATTTAGCCTTTTATTCATTCATTTATTCAGAAAATGTTTATGAGATCTCACTCTGGGCTAGGCACTATGCTAGGTGCTGAATCAGATATAGCCTCTGTCTTCATGGAGCTTATAGACTATTTGGGAGCACTCCTTCTTGGGATAGAATAAAATGTAATGTTCTGATCCACCCCTGAGGCAGAGTGGATTAGAGGAGCCTGGAGAAGAGAAGATAGTGAGAAGGTACTTATAATTTCTACTAACGCCAACATTATCTACTTATCATGTTTAGAATATTGTGTGTCTTGGTCTACATTTCTGCACTTCAGAAAAGTTTTCAGGGTAGTGAGGCCTTTGGAGTCATTCTTAGAGTTTAGCAGTGCAAATTCAACATCTAGATCCAGGGTAGCTACAATTATAAATTTTATGGTAGAAAAGGGGATGTGTTTTATAGAAGCACCACATACTATTTTTATTTTCATTGGAACCTGCTTAGTGCTGAAGTGAACCCTAGAGTTTGGGCTTGCTCTACTGCTAGGACAAATTCAGGGTCCCTGGGATCTCTGCGGCTATACGCTAATTCACAGACTATGACAGGAGCCACCACCAATGCAGTGCTAAGCAGCCCAGAGAATCACCAGATTGTCTGATCTATTTGTCAGTTTTGAAAATATGGCCATATGTTAAAACTGAGCACCCATCTTAAATTTATTTATTGCATAATTTTAAACCAGCTTAATGCTACTCTGCTTCCTCTCCTCCTCATCATCAATATTTTTTCTATATTTTCACATGAGGTACTTTTGAGAACATAGAAAATATAGTCTTACCCTAAAGGAAATTTTATTTTAGATAGCAAAAACTTAACATTCATATCTTCTTTTTCATTATATATGTATTCAGCTATTACCAAAATGTAATACTTTGATCACAAGAGTAACAGAAATTTCCAAAGTGGGATAACCAGAACAACATGGCTTTCTTAGGTATTTTGGGTTTTTTTCATCCTGAAACTATATAGGTTACTTTGACTCCCTATGGCACCATGTTCTAGTTTCCTACTTTTCTTGTTCATAAATGTCTTTTGGAGTTAACTAAAAATCATAAAACAGTATTTTAACACATTAACTGCCATGTGAGTTGTATTTAACTCATGCTAGTTCTGAGCCCAGGGCTTTGTGAAGCATATGATGAGTCAATTCTCTGAGACAAATACAATAAGTATGTTATGACTAACATATAACTCAACTGCATGTAACTCACATACAGAAAACAATAAAAAATAACAAATTTTTCATTAAATTAGAAAGGATCATTTTGTTTTCAAAAACACGGTGGCTCAGGGAAAAAGTTTTTTTTCTTATAGTGGCAGTCAGTGTGTTAAGATGAAAATTATTTTTTGACATAAAAACTTCCTACTAATGGAATAAAATTTAACCCTAGGAAAATAGCTTTGGGGGATATCTGCACTGCTTGCTGACCTTTTGGTTTCATTTAGTCTGTAATCTAGTCATAATCTATTACCCATCCTTAACTATCTTGGCCAGAATCGTGATTACATAAACTTTTTATTTTAGAACTAAGAGTTGAATAGAAAAGGGTCATTTAAAAATAACATTGAGAAATTTATTCTAGATATCTGGTGGATTCTGGTGGGCTAACAATGCATACCATGTAAAAGTTTATAAGTGAATGGAATCTATCACAAGGGAACAAGTGAGAAGTTTGATATATACGTAGTTTATGACCCCTGAAACATTTTTTGACCATTTCTAATTTGAAATATGGCATCTGGTATTCATACAAAGCATTCTGTTTTCCAAGAACCCTATTATTTAGAGTAGTTTTACTTGATCTCCAATGTTTAGCAAATATTTGTAAAATAAATTTTAAGTCTGGCAGATAAAATCTACTCAAAGAATGCATTTAATTTATTGAATGCATACTCTGTGCAAGAAGTAGAAGATCCAAGAAATGCTTAAAACATTATGCTAGGAAAAAGAAAAAGAGTGAAAAAATCATTCATTAGCAGAATTTCAGAAAGTATAGAATTTTGAAGAAGGTCATAAAGAGTCAGCACTCTACTTTGGACAAAGCACTTTAAACTTAGCTATTAATACTACTTAAGCTGCCTTGCAGGTTTTAAGACCTTGCAATATTGTTAGGTTATTATCACTTATTTGCTGGGTATTTATTTACCTTTTATTCATTCAGTATTTATTGAGTGCCTTCTGTGGAAAATGTTCTCTCCTTGGTGCCTGGGATATAATAGTGAAATGTGACAGACACTGGCCCTGGCCTCTTGAAGTTTATATTCAAATAGAGGTGACAGTTAATTATATAGTTAGTTGTTGATTTGATCTCTGATACTTGCCTTGAAGGAGGTATAAGTGGTGCTATAAGACTTTATGAATGAAAGACCTGACTTTGGGTAGGGGAATAAGCATAGACTTTTCATATATACATATGTATATGTATATATACACACACATATATATATATACATATATATATTTTTTTTGACACAGAGTCACACTTATTTTTCTATTTTTAGAGATGGTGCTCTTCTCGCTCTTGCTCAGGCTGGTCTCGAAATCCTGAGCTCAAGTGATCTTCCTACCTTGACCTCCTAGAATGCTAGGACTACAGGCATGAGCCATTGCGCCCTGCCACCACTCCTGGCCCCAGCAGAGCCTTTTCTAAGCCAATCAAATGATATTTGAGCTGAGCTCTAAAGGTTGAACAGTAAGAGCTGACTGGGGTTGGGTGGGTGGCCATGGGGATGGACTTGTTCCAGGCAAGTGAAGGCTCTGAAGTGAAAAAGAGTGAAAGCAACAGAGAGATTGACTTGAGGATCTAATAGGGCAAATAATGGGAAGCCATTGAAGGGAAGTAATAAGATCATTTTTCCCTCTTAAAATCCTGATTCATAAAAATAAATGGAAACTTAAAATTTTCTACAAAATTATCGTATGATTTCGTCTGTCAGTAAAAAGACATGATATTAAATAATAAGAGGAAATCTATGGGGTCCCAAAAGAATGGGGAGAAATCCTGAGTGACCACTCTGGGTGCTGAGTGGTTAGAATACTGGTTGAGACAAGACATTCAAGAGTCTTAATCACATGTTAAGAAAATGGACTTCATAATGAAGGCAATGAGAGAATTTGGAGGTTTGTAATCAAGAGAAGGACTTGAAAGATAACTTCAAATGTGAAAGGTAGATTAGAGGCAAGGGTGGTGACTAGGAGACCAGTTAGGAAGTTACTATAATAACCCTACTAGGAGATGGAAAGGGGAAGATTAATGTAAGAAAAAGTTCAGTGGTAAAATTAAGAGAACAGTTAAGGTTGGGAGTGGGAGGAGAGGTACCAAGGCAAGGCAAGGAATTTGAGAATGGCTTCAACATTTCTGGTGTGGGTAACTAGTGGATGAGGATGCCATTAATCTAGATACAGAATACATGAGAATATATAAGTTTTGGACCTTTGAGTTTGAATACATGAATATATACAATGTTTTTTTGAGTTTGAAGAGTCTGTGGGGTGTCCAGGTGGAGATATCTAATAGGCAATTATAAATGTAAATGTGAACACCAAAGGATATTGGCAAAGAAGAAATCAAGGCTAGATAACTACATTTATTGTCATAACCATAGAGGTATATAGTTGAAGCATAGAGGTATATAGTTGAAGCTATATGAGTTGAGTATATCTCCTAGGGAAAGCATGATAAAGCTATGGTTGGAACCCTCGTGAATATTAGCAGTTAATATTGAAGGAAACCAGAATGTGATACCCCAAAATATGCCTCTTTGACATAAATATTTTTGAGCTAAAGGCAATTAAGAAGGAGAAAATGGAAGAAGAGCTCTCTTTATCCTTCCCCTTTTCCACCTAAACACAAGATATGAATTCTTCTTTACTGGAGACTACTTTTATCAGCTCAGAGATCACACCAGAGGAATCACAAACAAACTTACTCTGTTTGATTCTTCCCATATATTTACCTCCCCACAGTTGCCTACCTCTGCAAGCCTAAAACTGCCTTCCATTATCTTATCACTTCTCTGATATTGTTCTTTGTTGAAGATGATATATAAACCAAGAGTTCCAAGACATTGCTTTGGGTTTCCTTTCATTAATGTTTCTCCTACATGATGTGCAATACGGGTATTAATAAACTTGCTTGTTTTTCTCTTTTTAATCTGTCTCTTGTCACAGAGGTCTACAGAAAACAGTGCAAATGTTAGATTATTTGAAAGACTCATTTTTCAATCATGCCAAAACTTGATTTTTTTTTCTTTTTTTTGAGACAGAGTCTCGCTCTATTGCCCAGGCTAGAGTGCCCTGGCATCAGCCTCGCTCATAGCGACCTCAAACTCCTGGGCTCAAGTGATCTTCTTGCTTCAGCCTCCCGAGTAGCTGGGACTATAGGCACAAGCCACCATGCCCGGCTAATTTTTTCTATTTTTAGTACAGACAGGGTCTCACTCTTACTCAGGCTGATCTTGAACTCCTGAGCTCAAGAGATCCTCCTGCCTCAGTCTCCCAGGGTGCTAGGATTACAGGGATGAACCACCACAACTGGCCGAAAGTTGGTATTTTTATAATGGGAAAACACTCATTTCCATGTCTAACAAAACATTTTACAAGTCCCAACTATGAACTTATTAGGGTTGAGAAGAAATATTTCCTCCCTGACATTGTCTAGGGGAAGAATATAGGAGGAAAAGAGAAGGAGAGCAAAAGAAAGAAGTATTTAGAAAGGAGAGCAGAAATCAGAAGACAGTGGTATTATACAGTCTAGTATTATACAGTGGTATTATACAATCTAATCTAGGAGATTTTTCAAAGAGCAGTGGTCTAGAGAATGCTCCTATCTCAGGTCTAGAGAATGCTCCTATCTCAGGCCTTGTTCTTTCCCACATCACCATGCCCTTCCCCAGATACACACTTGGGTTCACTCACTCATCTCCTTCAGGTCTTAATGTCAACTTTTCAGACACATCAGCTTCTTTGATCGCTCTATTTGTAATACAACCAAAAGTCTAGCAAGTAAATTGATGACACTCAAACTTCCTATTCCACCCCTGGTGCTCACTATCTCCTTTCCCTATATTCAAAACACCACTTCTGACATACTCTCTATATATGTTTTTATTTTATTTATTATCTGTCTCTTCCATTATTATCTGTCAGAGTTTATTATCTCTCTATGAAGACAGTGATTATTATCTTTTTGTTCACTGCTGAATCCTTGTAGTTAGGACAGTCCTTGGCAGATACTAAGCAATAAATATTTAGTAAATGAATAATTGAATCATGCAGAGAAAGCGTATAGGACAAGGACTGAAAACAGATGATGGCAGCTATAATGAAACGTTTCTGAAGTGTGGCAGGAACACAGTCATATTACAGTGGTCTGGAGAGAGGATGAGAGTCAGGAATGGGAAGAATGAGAGTATTACCTTGTAGGGAGACAGAATAGAGAGACAAAGATGATGACAAGGTCCTAGTGAAAAGAAGGAAATTGAATGTGTGAGTAATAATTGAAGGCAGATGCTCTAGACGTGTCAGAGAAGATGAGATCAGGGACTTATGTGAGGAGGTTGGCCTGAGACAGAAGGAAAAGAGGTAAGGATGGGTACAGATGTAGGTAAGTTCATGCTTGATGGCCACTATATTCTTTGTAAAGTGGGAAGCTGATTTTTGCTGAGAGAGAGATGAGGTAGAGGATGGAGAGCCATTTGTTATGATTTTGAAATTGCTTCTATGTGACTAAGAATTGACTAGGGACTAGAATAAGAAGTACAAAATAACATCGGCACTCCCTATACTAGAAAAGGATGGGTTTTAGTGTAGAAGTCACTTGGCAGCTGTCAGAGAACAGCCTTATCTAAAGCTTACTATTATAAATATTCTAATCCAAGAACTAAATTATCTGTAGAACACTGTTCTAAAACTGGATAAATGCCAAAGTGAAAGTGAAATATTTATTTTCAGTAGGATAGCTATAAACTGACACCCTCATTTGTATTATAACAAGTAACTGATATAGGTGTCATCAATTTACTTGATGGACTTCTGGTGTAACAGAGCAACAGTTGTTCACTGTACCATCAATATATGGTTTTATTGAAATTGATTTGAGAAACATATGTAAGCCAGTTTAAGGCTGGAAGAAAGCCAAGACATTCATCAAGTTTTGTTGTCTTTGTAAATATTTTGTTAGACATGGAAATGAGTGTTTTGCCATTTAAAAAATATCAAGTTTGGGCCTGATTGAAAAATGAGCCTTTCAAATAATCTAACATTTGCTCTGCTTTTCAACAAGCTATCATTTGTATCTTAGCAAAGATATTTGTCTTCTATGAGTAAGAGGAACTGTAATTAATCTATTTTCTGTATTATAGATAAGTATGTGGAATTATTATTTTGAGAGGCTATTTGGAGGTTCTAGCAGGGGAGCACAGCTACTACTATACCATTGACCAAAGAGGGGTCCTCCTCCATGACTGACTTGCAGCTTCGGGAGGGACACACATGGAGCAGTGAGGAGACATCCACCTAGCCAGCGAGATCAGCTGAATAAACCCTGGTTATCAGTGGGATGACAGATGTCACAGCCAGATCACTCTCATATCCTGAATTATTATTTTAAACAAAAGTGACCCAAAATATTTATAAATTACTTCACACGAGAAATTTAGATATAGGATATTGAAATAAAAAGAACCAAATACTTAATTTCATCAACTTCTAGCACAAAGTAAAAGAAGCATGAAGTCCTATTAAGGTTAAATTAATCTCTTAGTTACTTAAGATGGATCTGTTCAAGCAGCAAGTGTTACCTGAATCTGAGTTAATACTACTTATTCCATTCACCTCCCTCACATGGAGGTAAAAACCTATTCACTTTTGGCTCAGTCTCAGAGATTTGGGTTTATTTCATTGTACATCAGAGTTAGTTTAACCTAGGACCCAGTTTTTCCCATATCTTACCTCAAAGAGTACATACCTTCCTAAATTAGTGATTTCTAAACTTTGTTAAATGGTATAATGTATTTTCCTAATGAAGTTGTTTATAAGGTTGGACACGGTGGCTCATGCTTGTAATCCTAGCACTCTGGGAGGCCAAGACAGGAGGATCGCTTGAGGTCAGGAGTTCGAGACCAGCCTGAGCAAGAGTGAGATCCTGTCTCTACTTAAAATAGAAAAAATCAGCTGGGTGCGGTCACACATTCCTGAAGTCCCAGCTTCTTGGGAGGCTGAGGTAGGAGGATCGCTTGAGCCCAGAAGTTTGAAGTTGCTGTGAGCGAGGCTGACGCCACAGCACTCTAACCCAGGCAACAGAGTGAGGCTCTGTCTCAAAAAAGAAAAAAAAAAATTGTTCATAGAACTCAGGCGGAGTCCATTCCTAATATCAAGTCTAATGAACTTAGAAGAGGGATAGGGCTGAACTAGGCAAGGGGAGACTGCATCAGGGATAGAGGGGAAGCAAATAGATAAAAATGTTATCACTTTTTAATTATTCTTTTTAGGTGTTTCCTAATCTTTCTTTCCTTCTGCTTCCTCTAATATTCTTTCCTCATTGTCAATGACTACTATGTCTTTATGTCACTTTACAAATTGTTGCAAAGGAGCCCCTTTTGCAAAATATGCTTAGAGGAAGCTAATGATCCCCTAGCTTTCCTCATAACCAGGCTTTTAATGTAAATGTCAATATGTAAGATATAAAGGACTGGCCTATTTGAAAAATGGCTCAGTGACCAGAACCTGTCCATTTTTCCTCTTATTTGAAGGAGAACAGTCCATCTTCTCCCCTATCTTGTCCCTGAGCACCTGTTTAGATGCTCCTTTTATAAATAGCTACAACTAGATTTCTGTCTTTTGAGTCACAGAATGTTTGCTTTATATTATATAATTGTTCTGTTGGGTCTTATTCTTAAGGCTGTTTCATGTTTTTTGAGCATTATTTCTTCTTATTAACTTTTCTTTGATGCCTCCTTTTCTTTTAATGTTTTAGAAGCCATACATTCTATTTTTACTCCTGATTACTTTGGATCAAACAAAAATATCTTATGCTATATAAGCATATCTCTTCTTTTTTTCCATTGCAGCTCCAAATAGATTGGGAGAAAATCAAAGCCAAAATTGAGATGGAAATTACTAAAGAACAAGAGCGATCATCAAGCAGTCAGTCCAGTAAGAGTCTGGGTCTACTGCACTAACTGCTATGCTTACCTGTAAGAAGTTTTATCTTTTGAAATGAATTCTGATTAACCAAGGATAACATGTTTTGGTTGCCAAAGAAAAAGGCATCATCTTTAAGTATAAGCATTTGCTATGTATTTAATACTAAAAGTACATTAAAAAAGATGAAACAAAATAATTGATTTAATTCCATCTTTCATATTTTCTAGCCGTATAATTAGCAAAATATCACTATATACTTATGATATGCTTGTATAGTGTTGATTACATTCCAGTTTTTTTCCTATTACTTCATCCCTGAATCTTCAGCATGAACAAATATTAAAGCAGATAATAAAACATTGGACTCTTTAAAGTGTATGTTATGTTATCATTAATTTCTATTTGACTTCTAAATTGTAAAGTGCTTCCAAAAGTTTATTTATACAACAAAAATACATGAGGATGGATCTGTGAAAATGTGTAACAATGCAGATGCCTGTACACCAAAGTTCATAGCAGCATTATTTGAATAGCAAAAGGTGGAAACAACTCAAATGTCCATCAACAGATGAATAAATTATTGTGATATATACATATAATGGAATATTATTCAGCCTTGAAAAAGAATGAAATTCTGATACCTGCTACAACATAGATGAACCTTGAAAACATTATGCTAAGTGAAATAAGCCAGATACAAAAGGTTAAATATTGTATGATCCCACTTATATGAAGTACCTAGAATAGGAAAGTTCATAGAGACAAAAAGGAGAATAGTGGTTACCAGGGACTGGGGGCAAGAAGAAATGGGGAGGTGTTTAATGGGTACCTAGCTTCAGTTTGGGAGGAACAGATTCTGGAAATGGATAGTGGTGAGGGTTGCTCAACATTGTGAATGCTAATGCCACTCAATTGTACCCTTAAAAATGGTTAAAATGGTAAATTTTGCTATGTATATTTTATCATAACTTTAAAAATTTGTCTAGAATGGACAAGAAATGTTTTCCTCATTCCTGTCCTTGACTTGAGAATATTCAGGCAGTAGGCCCTGGAGTCTGACTTTGTGAAAATCTCCTTAGGTGATAAACCTGTTTGACTAGGCTTAATTTATTATGTTCCCAAATTATTATTACCACAAAAGTTCTATAACAATAGCACAAATACCCTTAGAAAATCTTTCATGAACCCATTTTTACATATATATGGGAAAGGGATTATATCTCTTATCCCCATTTTAATTACTATATCTAGATTTATTTTATAGAAATGTGTTCTTTTCAACTTGCTTCTTTTCTTTTCTGGAATGTTAGAATATTCTGTTCTTGAGCAGATGCTGGGTACAAGGGTGTGTTCAGTTTTTGAAATCTGAGCAGTTTACTTATAAGTTGTACTGTTTATATGTGTTCTATATTGTTATATTTCAATAAGAAGTTTAAAAAGAAAAACAGGCTAAAAGGGTACATTTTATGTAATATGTATTATACCACAATAAAAAATCTTTTAAAAAAGAAAGAAAAGAAATATGTCTGTGTTCTAACAACAATTCTCTGGTATCCTACAATTCAAATCTGACATTAACTACCTCAAGTCAGCATCAAATTCCACAAGTTAAAGAGCAAGGTCCCCAACAAGATGGCCCAAACCTCAGACTCTAGCTGCAAATGGAGACCCCAGGCTACCCACACTTGTGTCTCACTTGGCTACAGATTTGGGAGTTCCCTTGACCACCCCTTCAGGTCTGATAATTTGTTAGAATGATTCATAGAACTCACTGAAACTCTTTGCTTACAATTACAGTTTTATTAAAGGATACAACTCAGGCACAGCCACATGGAACAGATGCACAGGGCAAGGTCTGAGAAGAAGAAGAGGTCTAGGGGGAAAATGTCTCCCAGGACATGGTCACTCAGATTTGCACGCCTGCATTCGATCTTGTTCCAAAAGGAGGCCTCAGCAATACATGGCTTCACCCTTTTAGGTGTCTGGTATAATTGAGCTAAGAGACAATATCATCTTTCTCTGAGCCTCTTTTGAAGCATTAATGTACTACTGGAATTCCCTCACTACATAATCCGCTTATTTATTCCTGAGGAAAAAAAAGAAACTTTTTATCTGAGGAATTCGAGCCCCTTTAAATTACCAGGCCCAACTAAAATGTGATAGCAGTCACATCTCACTCTCCCCTCCCCCGAGCTAAATAATTACCCCTTGAAGCCACCTGCTATGTGGGCTCTAGACTAACTGATGCCAAGTAGCCATGAAATGCTATACTCTGGACACCATAACTATAACATACCCTCTAGTTCAACAATGTATAGCAATCACTAATCAATGTTGCTTCTGTACAACAATGAGAACTGTCAAACAACTTTGTATCAGTCCACTCTTTGTCCCTTTTTGCTTTTTTTTTTCTTTTTCCAGAACATTTTTCCTTTTTGCTTTTAAAAACTGCTTGTAACAGAGGCTGAGCAGAGTACTCCCCAAGGTAACTTGGAAGTGTGTCCTGGCCAGCTATTCTCACTTTGCTCAAATAAACTTTTTAACATTATATTTGGTGCCTCAACTTCTTTCTTTTAGGTTAACATTCTTTTGCACTTAGCTACTACTCCTACTTCTCTGTATTTATACCCAAACTTTTCCACCATTGGAAGGGACATTAGCTTTGGCCACCATGCTGGTCTAGATTGCAGGCCGCAATGGTTGTCTAGCAAGTACCTCCCCTCAGTCCACTTCATATAGGGTAGGATTACGTAAGTACAGAATTAGGAGGCTATTTCTACCAATAGGCAATATATCTGCATTCACTGTTAGCCTCCATTTTGCCAGTGGGTAAAGGCACTTAGGTTTAAAAGTATAGTTATACTTCCTTAGGAATCATTCCTGCTTCTAGCACTTATAATTGTGGCCCTGGTCCAGGAGCCGCTGCATAAAGTAAGAAAAAGAAAGTTCAAATATAGTCATCATACCAGCACATGGGAAGAATTGTGTATCACACCAGCATCCTCCCCAAGCCCTCTTCCCAGATCTGCCAGAAGAGCGCAGGAATCTATCTAATGCAGACACTTCCTCAGTCCCCAACCTGTGGAGTCCTTAGCGCACACACACATTAAGGTGTGTAAGCCAGCCCTTCATGCCCATATCTCCCCGTTTTAGACAACCAATATTTCAAATGCTTATCCCCATTCTCTATCAAACTATTAGTCTGCCCATTGCTGGATATTACGGACTGAAAAGTATGTTCCTTGGTCTGAAGAAATGTGACTTGGCGGTCAAATTGGTACAATATCTTCTCTTCTGGTTTTTTTGTTTTTTTGTTTGTTTGTTTTGAGACAGAGTCTCACTCTGTTACCCAGGCTAGAGTGAGTGCTGTGGCATCAGTCTAGCTCACAGCAACCTCAAACTCCTGGGCTCAAGCAATCCTTCTGCCTCAGCCTCCGGAATAGTTGGGACTACAGGCATGTGCCGGCTAATTTTTTTCTATATATTTTTAGTTGTCTAGCTAAATAGTTTCTTTCTATTTTTAGTAGAAACGGGGTCTTGCTCTTCATCAGGCTGCTCTCGAACTCTGGAGCTCAAATGATCCGCCCGCCTCGGCCTCCCAGAGTGCTAGGATTACAGGCGTGAGCCACTGCACCCGGCCTCTTCTGGTTCTCTTATAGTATTATAAGTGTTTGTATCTATCCCTAGGTAAGCAATGCCCAGTCCAGCGTGTCTATTCCTGTCAGGACACATTTGTACTCCCTAGGGTCCAACTTGCTAGCTGTGTGTGGGGCCTTGCCCCTGAGGAATCTGCCCCATAGCCATCTCTTTGCAGTCTCTGTCTCTCTTATTGGCAGACACAACAGCTTTTATTGGTATTTTTGCCCTCAGAAGATGCAAGAGGAGCATGTCTATTCAGTCCATCTCTGCTTTGCTGCAGCTCCGTAGATACATTAATTTTATGAACTCATGTGGCTATGTCAAGTGAACACACTGGGATATCTGCTCATCACCTACAACCACATTTTGATGCTGGAAGGGGGGGGGTGTCTTCTCATAGGCACTGACATATCCTGCTTTAATGCACCTCTTAAACTCCCATACCGATTTCCACAGGTCTGTGCCTCAGAAGGGCATCCCTTTAATAGGCCGATCTTCCATCGCCCTTCTGCCAGACCATACGGCCAGGCCACTGGCCACCACCGACAAGAAGGTAAAAACCCAAATACGGGAGTAAAAACAGCATGCGATGCAGCCCGTCAAGCTAGTCTGTTTTTAATGTTGGAGGATCAGCAAGGTCCTCCTGGTCCCCCCAACCTTCACAGTGTTATACTGAGATTTCTGTTTCAGCCAGTCAATGTCCCTTTATTCATCGCCCTCCCCCCTTTTTTGAGAAATAGTCCTGCTCTGTCACCCAGGCTAGAGCACAGTGGCATCATCATAGCTCACCGCAATCTCAAACTCCTGGGCTCTAGCAAGCCTCCTGCCTCAGCCTCCCAAGTAACCGAGCTATAGGTGCGTACCACCACTCCCGTCTAATTTTTTCTAACTTTAGTAGAGATAGGGTCTGTCTCTTGCTCGGCCTGGTCAAACTCCTGACCTCAAGCTATCCTCCCACTTCGGCCTCCCAGGGTGCTAGGATTACAGGGGTGAGCCACCGCATCTAGCCTGTCCCATTTCTTAATAACCATCTAAAGATTTCCACCAGGGAATCTTTTAGATGAGTCCCTGGGATGAGTCCTCTGATTCTCTCATCTGTCTCTCCCATTTTCTTGTAAATTGCTTTACTATTGCTTTACTTACAGATACTTGGTATCTGTAAGACCCATATCAGGAAGCTGAGACAGCAAATCTAGTGGGGCTACTCAGACCACTGTTGAATGCTGCAGGAGTAAGGTTACATGGATGCCCATGCAAAACGGGCGCTTTAATCACAGCATTTACTATGACCTGGGTAATGAGCATATTCAGTGGATGAATGTCCTGCTCATCATAAAGCCAGTTCTGGATGGTTTGCATACAAAGCATATCAGCTGCTTTGTCTGGGGCATTCCTCTTGGCAGTTATGAGGGGAATCAGATACTCCTTCCTTCTCACACTTTTATAGTGGCTATTATCCGGTACACCCGGCTGGCTATTCCCTCTGGAATAACATGCTGCGTGTCTGGACCATGTGCAGCCATCTGTGATTGTTCCATGGTGAGCTGTGCGTCCTGAATCAACCCAAACATGTTCTTCCACGCTGCAGCATTTAAAACCAAAGGTACTGCCCCTCAATTAGATACTCTCACTCTCCATTTTAGTTAAGATTCTCCAGGGAGCTGACAGTAACTACCCATATTATCAAACCAAACTGGAGTCCACTCACCCAGTGCAGCAAAACCAGACACTGAAGCTGAGAGCTGCAATGGGAGAAAGAGGCATTTTAATTGCAGGGTGCCACACAAGGAGAATGGGCTGCTAACACTTAACACCCGAACTCCCTGATGGCTTATAAACAAGGGTTTTTAAAGGCAGGGGTACATTTTAGGCAGGCAAAATCATAAATCAATACATGGAATATGTTGGCCAGACTGAAAAAGGTGGGATATCCTGAAGTGGGTTGAGGGAGGGCACAGTTGGAGTCAGAGGTGCTTGGACTAGTAGAAAGGAATTTTTTTTTTCAGTATTAAAGGAAGGGTTCTTTATTTTTATCACATTTTTGGTGAGTTAGTCAGAATTAAACTCAGTGCACCTATTTATTTTGTATTGGGATAAGGAATGAAGTATAATTAACCTAAACATTTTTATTTGATTAATTTTTTATTTTTATTAATAATACATTGTTTTTGCTTTTTAAAAATTTTAACAGATTAGGGGGTACAAGTTGAATTGTGTTACATGTATATGCTGTATAGTGATGGAGTCTAGGCTTTTGGTGTACCCATCACCCAGTGTCCATTGTACCCCATAGGTAATTTTTCATCCCTCACACCTTCCCATCTTCCTCCTTTTGAGTCTCTAGTGTCCATTGTACCACTCTGTGTGCCCTGTGTGCCATAGTTTAGCTCTTACTTATAAGGGAGAACATGCAGCATTTATTTTTCTGCTCCTGGGTTACTTCACTTAAGATAATGGCCTCCAGTTCCATCCAAGTTGCTGCAAAAGCGATTAGATTATTTCATTCTTTCTTATCACTGAGAAGTACTCCATGCTGTATACATACATACATATATATATACATATATATGTACATATATATATGTATATACACCACATTTTTTTTATCCACTCATCAGTTCAAGAACAGAATCTTCCAAAAGGGGACAGACAGGACAGATGCAACCTTGCTTGACCACACCAAGGGGTCACTTCTTTCTGGGCAGTGAGGAAACTCCTGCTGGAAGCTGGAGACATAGGTACCAGGCCACATTCCCTTACCCAGTGCCCCTTGCAGCCCTAGGTTTAGAACTTGGTCCACTACCACAAGAGTGAAATCATGCCTTTGAACTAAAATAAAATCCTAAGCCCCTCTTCCTACTGAACGAACCCCCTCCTGGTCCAGTGGATTCCAGAAAAACCTTAAAACTGACTTCCAAAAATGAGGGTTGGACATCCCTCATTATATTCCCTCCCTTTTGGAGTTTAGATACAGCAATTAGCTAGCATTAAAGTTAAAACAGAGATCATAAGAGTCTGTGACAAAACAGATTCTTTATGATAATAAGATACTAAATTATTAACAGGACCTAAACCCATGCAAGGCAAAGGTTAAATCACACCTGTAGGCCATAAATTTGCTCAACAGATCATCTGAGTCTCTATATTGGGACTTGTCTCTGCTTAACAGACTTCCTTAGCCTATGTTAAAACATTCCAAGCCTTTAGACAAAACTTTATTTATTTAACCAATTAAAAATCAAAGAATCTTTAAACCCACCTATAACTTGTAACCCCACCCCATCAAGATGTCCCACCTTTTGGGGCCAAATCAATGTATATACCTTTCATGTATTGATTTATGATTTTACCTGGAATTCATGTCTCCCTAAAATGTATAAAACCAAACCCACTCAGGACACTTACTCAAGGCTTCTTGGGTGTGGCTCCCTGGGCTGACAGTTACACATGTTTGGCACAGAATAAACCTCCTTAAATTATTTTATAGAGTTCGGGCCTTTTTCTGTTAATATACCTGAAGTTAGAAGCAGATCCCACAAGTTAAAGGGCAAGGACCCCAACAAGACTGCCCTTACTTCAAATACCAGCCAAGTTCGGTCCCCGGGCTACCAGCACTTCTGTCCAACTTGGCTACAAATTTGGGGGCTGTCAACCCTCCTTCAGGTTTGATAATGTGCTAGCATGACTCACAGAACTCGTTAAAATGCTATCCTTACAATTACAGTTTTATTATGAAGGATACAACTCAGGAACAACCAAATGTAAGAAAAGCATTGGACAAGGTTGGGGGGCAGGTGGGAGGGGATTCAGTGCTTCCGTGCCCTCCTCTCCTTGTGGAATCCGGGCATCTCATCTTCCCAGCACATCAACGTGCTCACCAACCACAAAGCCCTTCCCAGCTTCTGTGTCCCAAGGTCTTTTTTTTTTTTTAAATCAGGATTTCATTTCATAGGCATGATTGATTAACTCATTGGCCATATGATTGAACTTGATCTCCAACCCCTGTCCACTCCCTGGAGGCTGGGTGGTTGAAAGTTCTAGCCCCCTAATCAAGTAGCTGTTTTTCCTAGTGACCAGCCCTAATCCTGAAGCTATCTAGAAGCCCTGTAAGCACCTCTTTAGCAGAACAAAGACATTCCCATCACTCTGGACAATCCAAGCATTTTGTAAGCTCTGTGTCATGAACCAGATTTGTTCTTTATTACAAAGAACACTTCCTCAATCACTTCCTCAATCATATTTTTTTTTTTTTTTTTTTTGAGACAGAGTCTCGCTTTGTTGCCCAGGCTAGAGTGAGTGCCGTGGCGTCAGCCTAGCTCACAGCAACCTCAAACTCCTGGGCTCGAGTGATCCTTCTGCCTCAGCCTCCCGGGTAGCTGGGACTACAGGCATGCGCCACCACGCCCGGCTAATTTTTTTATATATATATATCAGTTGGCCAATTAATTTCTTTCTATTTTTAGTAGAGACGGGGTCTCGCTCTTGCTCAGGCTGGTTTCGAACTCCTGACCTTGAGCAATCCGCCCGCCTCGGCCTCCCAAGAGCTAGGATTACAGGCGTGAGCCACAGCGCCCGGCCTCCTCAATCATATTGAATGTTGTAGTTATATGTTCTCTTGTTTTATACTTTAAAAACTATCTATCATGGAAGTGTCTCGGTTTAGCACTAATAATTTTATACAGTTTGATATAATTTAGTGATTTTGTTACTTTATTATTTATTTATTTATTTTTGAGACAGAGTCTCGCTTTGTTGCCCAGGCCAGAGTGAGTGCCGTGGCGTCAGCCAAGTTCACAGCAATCTCAAACTCCTGGGCTCAAGCAATTCTTTTGCCTCAGCTTCCCAAGTAGCTGGGACTACAGGCATGCACCACCATGCCTGGCTAATTTTTTCTATATATATTAGTTGGCCAATCAATTTCTTTCTATTTATAGTAGAGACAGGGTCTCATTTTGCTCAGGCTGGTTTCGAACTCCTGACCTTGAGCGATCCACCCACCTCGGCCTCCCAGAGTGCCAGTAATTTAGTGATTTTGTGTGCATGGGTAAACATTTTGTGTATTTCATAAACATATCAAATAGAGAAGATTGTTTAACCAGAATGCTTGGGACCTGGCCCTGTTACAGATTAATATTTCTGGAGTATCATGATTCAAAAAAGTGTTTTGGTACAGAGGGGGGTATGGTATGTAATATGGAACATAAGTTACACTAAGTTTTAAACAAGAGTTAAACCAAACATATTTTAGGAAAAGGTTTACTATAGTAAAAAATTAGCATGAATAATTATTCATGTTTTTTACTAAGAAATCCTTGTTGATCTCCAGATAGTATTGTGGGACAATCACTTGTCAAGATTTCTTGTAACACCATCTGCAGAAACTAAAGAGAAGGCGATACAGCAGCTGTTTTTGAAAAACCCATCATTATCTTCTTGCAGTCCTCAGCTTGTATATCTTCAGTATCTTCTGCTTGGTGGTAAATGACCTTTGGGCCAGAAAATTTATGAGATTCTCACAACCTTTTATAGCCTCTAACAAAGTCATTTTTTATTCTGGCTGCTTTGCTCTCAAGCCACTCTGTCCCTGTGACTTGGCTTGAGCTGCTGGAACATCACCACCTGACCATTTGCAACCCAGAGGATCATAAACTCACTATGCAGTGTTCATATTTCTTTAAATGTAGTAATTTCTAAAATAGACCATTTCAAAACAACCATTTCAATAGAATTTAGAGCAATTTAACTTTTCAGATATTTCCAGATGTTCTACATTACCTAAAACTCTCTTTTACTCTAACAATCTTCTATGGTGAAGCAAATTTGATGTTAAAATTCTTAGTATTATTTTCTTTCTTTCTTTTTTTTTTTTTTTTTTTTTTTGAGACAGAGTCTCGTTTTATTGCCCAGGCTAAAGTGAGTGCCATGGCGTCAGCCTAGCTCACAGCAACCTCAAACTCCTGGGCTCAAGGGATCCTGCTGCCTCAGCCTCCCGAGTAGCTGGGACTACAGGCATGCACCACCATGCCCAGCTAATTTTTTTTCTATATATATTAGTTGGCCAATTAATTTCTTTCTATTTGTAGTAGAGACGAAGTCTCGCTCTTGCTCAGGCTAGTTTCGAACTCCTGACCTCAAGCAATCTGCCCGCCTTGGCCTCCCAGAGTGCTAGGATTACAGGTGTGAGCCACCTCGCCCGGCCAAAATTCTTAGTATTTTTAATTAGAAGAACACATTATAATTCAATGGTAATGATTATAGCATATTATTTTTTTCTAGTAAGGTGATATAAAGTGGCTTTAACCTTATTTTCATTTTGGGGAGGATTATCATCAAAATGGAGAGAATCACCCAGAAGCAATAAAACATCTTCCTAAAGTGTATTTTCTTGTTCTCAAGCACTATATCAGAGAGGCTACTCATTTAGCTAGTATATGAGTAAACAGATAACGTTTACTTCTATAAGAAATTATTATAATAAAGTTTGCAAACCCAGACCCTCCAAATGTTCGGCATTAAATGCTAGAATGTAATTTCAGGAAAATCATTAAATAAAATTCCTATGAGATGAGCTTATGTTATTCCTCTTTGATCTAATTTAAATGTGCTAATCTATAAAAGTAATTCTGCATGGTTTTGACATTAATGGTAATCATCATACGTAACATGACTTACCTGTGTATAGAATCTATTTATAGTCATAATAATGTAAATACTGAGTGTTTATATAACCAAATTATAACTGTTCAGGTCCACAATCCCACATATAAAACCCCTGGTTCAAATCTGCTTCAGAATTCAAATCTGTTTAAGAAAAACCATGTTATTCCAAAGTTTTTGGTAATACTGTACATTTGTTTCAGAATATTCCCAGCAGGGTCGCAGCTATAATTCCCCAATCAAACCCAATATTTCACCAGTATAACATATGAATATTTATATTAAGTGATATAAATAAATATTGTAGCTTCTCATCAGGTTTTGTTGTTTTTCTTCAGGTTTTGCTGCCAAATGAACTCAAGTTGGCAGCAAAATATGAAAAATATGAAAAATCTTTTTGGAGTTCATAAATTCACAATTCATAAATTGTGAGTATGGGACTATAGGTTTGTTTTGGAGAAATTGGGGTAAAGATTGGGATGCAAATGTGGGGTAGGAATAGGAGAAAGGGTAAAAAAAGATTAAATCTTCATTTTTTATAGTGGAAAGGCAATAGATATTGCCCTCTGTCCCCTGGTTGGGAAATAATAAGCATGTTATGTGTAGATGTAGGGGTAACGCCCAAAGAGCCAGCCAACAGAGCTGAAAGTGATTGCTTCTGGGGAGATGGATTAAGGAGAGAGACCCAGTACCACTGCTTTTCACAATAAGGCTGATAGAACTATTTGCCTATTTAAATATGTGCATGTATAACTTTGATAAAAACAAACACTGACCCTTTAAGAAACAGTGACTAAGAGTTGGAGAAAATATGCAAACCACATATCTGACAAAGGACCTGCATCCAAAATATATTATGAACTATCAGATCTCAACAGTGACAAACAAACAGGCAATCCAGTGAGAAAATGGTCAGGAGACATGGACAGACATTTTACTGCAGGAAATATATAGATGACAAATACACACACGAAGATGTTCAACATCTTAGCCATTAGGGAAATGCAAAATCAAACCATGCCAATCAGAACAACTAAAATAACTAGTAATAACCAAATGCTGGTAAGGATGCAGAGAAACTGGATCACTTGTAAATCGCTGGTGGGAATATAAAATGACATCACTACTACAGAAAGGAGTATGGCAGTTTCTTGCAAAACTATGCATGCAATTATCATATGACCCAGCAATTGCACTCTTGGGCATTTATCCCAGAGAAATGAACATTTACATGCATATAAAAAGCTGTATACAAATGTTTGGAGCAGCTCAATTCATAAAACCAAGAACTGAAAACAATCCAAATATGGGTGGGTGGGTAAGCAAACTGTAGTACATCTATATCATAGAACATTATTTAGTAGTAAAAAGAAAACTATTGATATGACAACTTGAGTGGATCAGTAGGGAATTATGCTAAGGGAAAAAAGCCAACCTCAAAAGGTTACATACTGTATGAGTCCATTTATATAACATTCTTGAAATGACAAAGTATAGAGATGGCAAACAGATAAGTGGTTGCCAGAGGTTAAGGGCTCGTGCAAGGGAGAGAGTAGATATGACTATAAGGCTATCGAGGGTGGCACACAAAAGCCCTGTGGTGATGGAACTGTTCTGTATCTTAATTGTGGTTTGCACAAAAACAAAAACCGTAGGTGCAAGACAGTACTATATTGTATATATTTACTGTGAGTACATCTAAATGGAATAAAAATATATAGAAAAAATTCTGGAAGGATACTCACCACATAGTAGTTAAATCTTGAGTTGGAGGAGTGGAAAAGAATTGAGGATTGAAGTGTTAGAGGGCACTTTGTTGTAATGCTTGCTTTCTTTCTTTCTGTCTTTCTTCTTGCTTTCTCTTTCTTTTCTTTTAAAAAAGAAGATGTATTTGTTATTACTTGAGCAGTTGAAAATGTAAACAAAAAAGACTGGAAGTTTATATACATTTGCTGAAGTATTTCAGTGTAGTGGGATATAAAGGATGAATTTTAAAATGGAATTTTCTCTAGTGTGTGTTTAAATATCACTTTCATAACTTAAAAAAGCAATGAAAATGACTTTTAAAAAGCTTAAATGTGAGAAATAACATTTATAGAGAGTAATTTGAAAGTTATATAGTCTCCTAGAATAAAATCTCTAGAATAAAACCTGTGTGGGGATTGGGCCAAAGCATGCAGAGTTAGAGTTCCTCTGCTACAGTATTTAGACCTCTTGAAAAATTGCTTCCCCTGTAGTGAGTGTCAGTGTTTTGCCATTGGCCTATACTGAGTATCTCATTTTTAGAAGCTCTATGGAACATTTTTAGTGCAGAAACAGTTACATATGTTATTCTTGACCTTATAGAGTGTTCTTTGTGACAATCCGCAGGAAAAGCTTCTCCAAGATCTCAGTTTCAGGAAGATTTATGCTTTTCTGAAGCAACTGGTCTGTTGTTTACTTATTAAACATTGTGAGTCCTTTCATGGATCTGCCTCTTTCTTTGCATTTCCTGCTATAAAGCTCAGAACCAAGGCACGGCTTTATCTTTCCAACTGCTTTTCCCTTTGCCCTGGTTTTTCATCTGCTTTTGAAGGGTCTCATTTTATAAGCTACAGAATGGCTAGGTGAATAATAGGTGGCTGGATGAGTGAATGGACAGATAAGATAATCAATGAATTTGTAGTTTGATTTTCTTTTTAACCTTTAAGTTCTATCTTCTAAAGCCCTGCAAAATAAGATTAACTCCATTTCTACAGATTTTCCCTCTAAATATTGGAAGATGATCATTTTCCCTTAGTTGTCTCTGCTTCAGGTTAAAAATCAGAGATGTTTATATAAAAGCCTTAATGTCAGACTCCAGCTCCACCTTATCCAACGTGGGTTCCAACACCCATTGGGCTGATCCATTTGCCCTCACTACTGAACTTGCCCTCTTCGATTTGCCCTAATCTTTATTCCTCCTCGAATCTGTAGCCTCCTCTGATCCTTCAGCCTTGATGTCCCTTCATTCAGGACCCACTTCTGAGGCCACTGCTATGACTCTGTTCTCCCACAGAGCTTTTCTGTGTGGAGCCTCTCATTGCAGTATGCCACTGGACTCCATGGCCAATCTGTCTAGCACCCACTAACTCTCTCCCACTATACTTGCTCTGCACCAGCAAGGCATCCACACTCTCAATCCTTCCAATTTTATTTAGTCTGTCACTTCCAGTCCTGCCTTGCCTGCTCCAACTCCATTTCTCTGTTTCTACTCAATCTGATACCCACAATGTATCACTTCAACCAAAATCAGTTATCAAGATCATCTTGTAGGGTTTTTTTTTAAGAAAGTGAAGTTAATTACTTTTTGTTTTTTGTCAATGTTTCTATTCTTATTTCGAATCATTAATGCCGATGATTCAATGGAAAATTTTGAAATTTCCACAAATGTATTTGAATTTCCCATCAAGAACCCAGTGTCAACCAAGAGGTACTGTATACTGGCACTAGAAATACATTTTTATGTCCCAGGCACCATGTTAAGTGCTTTCTACACGTTACCTTAATCTTCCTAACAACATTTGAGAGTTCCCCACTTCACAGATAAGAAAGTAGGTTTAGAGAAATTAAGTAACTTGCTTATAGTGATATAACTAGGAAACCTAGAGTCCGGAGATTTACCCAGGCAGGCAGACTCCACAGACCAACTCTAAACCACTATGTTCTTCTATATGAAGTCTTCACAATCATATTCTACCATGAAAATATAAACAGAGCCCTAATTTAGGAATGTGCCAATTTTGCCCTTGCTTTGGTCTTAGCTGGCACTGGGTATTTAGTTATGTCAGACTCGATGGTTTTCATTTTTATGCTGAGCACACAAAAACCCTTCTGTTTCTTTTTAAAAATATTGGATAAGATTTACCAACTATTTTAAAGAAATGTTTTTCAATTTTTAAAGTTAATTCAGCCAGACTGAGAAGGAAGCACACTTGGCACTGAAGGAATTAATCAAATGATATAGAAAACAAAATCTAAATCATTTTTGTCAAACATTTCAGATTTTATCCATCAAACATTTTTCCATGCCTACAAGTAATTTTGAGTCATTATTATAGATACCAAGTACAGATCCTATCATATTTTAAAATTTATTTTTATTTATTTATATTTTCTTAGAGATAGAGTCTCACTCTGTCACTGTGTGTAGAGTGCAGTGGTGCCATCGTAGCTCACTGTAACCTCAATCTCCTGGGCCCACGCAATTTTCCTGTAGCCTCCCAAGTAGCTGTGACCACAGGTACGCACCACCACATCTGCTAATTTTTCTATGTCTGGTAAAAACTGGGTCTCTCTCTTGCTAAGACTGGTCTCAAACTCCTGAGCTCAAGCAATCTTCTCACCTTGGCCTTCTAGACTGCTAGGATTACTGGCGTGAGCCACCATGCCCATCCTGTATTTTTGTTTTTATTTTTTTATTTCATTTTATTTTATTTTGAAAGACAAAGTCTCACTCTGTCACCCCTAAGTAGAGTGCAGTGATGTCATCATAGCGCACTGCAGCCTTGACCTCCTGAGCTCAAGTGAACAATACTCCTGCCTCAGCATCCTCAGTAGCTGGGACTACAGGTGCACACACACACACACACAAAAAAACGAGTTTGTTTTGTTTTGTTTTGTTTTGTACAGACAAGGTCTCACTATGTTGCTCAGGCTGGTCTATAACTCATGGCCTCAACTGAGCCTCCTGCCTCAACCTCCCATAGTGCTGGAATTAGAAGCATGAGCCACTTCCTTCCCCCAACTCCTCTTGTATTTTTATAGCTGTTGGTTTAAACAGCAAATAACAAATAATAGCTACCTTATTTTGTTTGTGAAAAAAATAAAATGATGCTAATGTGATGTTATTAACTACAACCACAGTTCTAATGATAGAATATTCTGCAAGGTTAAATTAATTGCATGTTCAGTGGTTAAGAGCCAGAGAGGCAGGATCTGTTTCAGGATCTTCTGCTTATCAGCCATGTGACTTTGGGCATACTACTCAACCTCTCTGGACTGTAATTTTCCTCATCTATAAAATGAAGTTAATCTTCAGTTTGTCCTAATGTAAATTGTAAATGAAATAATATATGTCAAATGCCTAGCACAGTACTTTTTTTTTTTTTTTTTGAGACACAGTCTTGCTTTGTTTCCCAGGCTGGAGTGAGTGCCGTAGCATCAGCCTAGCTCACAGCAACCTCAAACTCCTGGGCTCAAGCAATCCTTCTGCCTCAGCCTCCTAAGTAGCTGGGACTACAGGCATGCACCACCATGCCCAGCTAATTTTTTTTCTATATATATTAGTTGGCCAATTAATTTCTTTTTTTTTTTTTAATTTATAGTAGAGACAGGATCTCGCTCTTGCTCAGGCTGGTTTCGAACTCCTGACCTCGAGCAATCCGCCCGCCTCGGCCTCCCAGAATGCTAGGATTATAGGCGTGAGCTACAGCGCCCAGCCCTAGCACAGTACTTGACATATGTAAGCATTCAGTGAATTATAGTTATGATCGTTATTGTCATCATGATAAAAAAAAAGTGTTACCTGCACAGCAAGTGCTGAGCTTATATCTAAAATTGTGTGCACACCTATATTATATTCTTTGGAAGAAAGGCTAAAATGTAAACTGCTACCAAATTTTAAATCAGAGCAAGCTAGAAATCATGATATTTAACTTATCAAAGTGAATTGCCAGAGTTCAAACACATTAACTATGGATTTTAAGAATTCCCTAACAACATTATTAATTATAAGGAGACCACAGATGTTTACTAAAATTTGTTGTCCACAAAAATCTTAGGAACACTCCAAAGCATAATCCAGAACCTGCAGAAACGCTAACATTTCTCAGGATACTGCTGAAAACATCTGAAGAAAAGGCAGACCTCATGGAAGACCTGGCAGGTATTGTAGAGCTCCTGCAATCACCAAAATAATCAGAGGAACAAATAAATGGTGATAATGCCCACACAGATCTTTGAGCACTCCAAAGCACAAAATAGACCTAGCAAAAACTCTAAGAATCGTCATGAAAATACTGAAGACACCTAAAATAAAACCAATAACCCATAGAAGACTTGGCAGCTATCAGAGAGCTCCTGTAAACACCAAAGGAACCAGAGGAACGAAAAATGATGGTGTCTGCAGAAAGCTTAGGAACACTATAAAGCAGAATCCAGAACCAGTAGAAAGTTTAGCAAACATCAGGAGACTGCTAAGAATACCTAAAGTAAAACCAGAACCCCTGCAAGACCTGGTAGCTGTCAGAGAGTCCCCATGAACCTCAAAAGAGCCAGAAGAACAAATAAATGACAATAATGTCCAAAAAAAGATTAGGAACATCCTAATGCACAAACCAAAACTGGTAGAAAATCTGAGAATATTCAGGAGACTGTTGAGGACAAATGAGATAAATGCAGTCAGGAGGAAGGAAGATGCCACAGGTATCAAAGAGCTAGGAAAAGGTCAAAGCAAGCAAGATAACCAGAGAGTAAAAGCAACAGGAACCCCACATCTGCTAAGTGGAAATGTGGAGAAGGCAAAACCTCACAGGTATCAAGAGATTGTTTAGGATGTCTAAAGAAAGAAAAGGCAGAACTGGGGGAAGACCCAGCAGAAACCAAGAGCCTTAGGAAAAATCCACAGCTAATTGTGGACCCAGAAGATAAGACAATCACCAAGAAACTTGTGATAGTTCCCAGGGAGAAATGTGAATCACCTGAACCTCAGACAACACTTAAGAAACTTCTGAGAACTTCTATGGAGAAGACTGAACCCGGAGAAGATCTAACAGGCACCAAACAACAAAACTCCTAGAGAAATATATTACGTAGTTTCAAATAGCTAGAAGCAGGGCATTGAATGCTCCCAACACAAAGAAATAATAAATGTTTGAGATAATGAATATGCTAATTACTCTGATCTGATCACTGTAGATTATATGCATTGAAACATCACAATATACCCCATAAATAGGTATAATTATTATATGTCAATTAAAAAATAAAATGTATAAAAGGAAAAAAAAGTAAACAGTGCCTTGTACTTAGTATGTTCTCAAAAAATATTTGTAAAAGGATAAAAACAAAATATAAAATAAAGCCCAGTTGGGGTCTGTTTCCACTGGAAAAAAAGAAGAGGGAAACCAAGGAGACAGACTTGACAGGTGTCAAGAACCTCACGACAACTCCAACATGGAGATGTGAATCATTAGAAAATCTGACAGACATCAAGAGACTTACGAAAATTTCTAAGGTACATCCAGTAGAAGTTCTGGTAGACATTCCAATGCTTATGGAAACTCCAAATTCCAAAAATTTCCTCATAGGAAACCCTTAGCACAGATTCAGATACATCAGAGAAAACAAGAAAAGCAATTGCCTAACACACCTATAACAAAAGATATGAAAAATACTACTTAAGAAGGTCAAGTACTAGGAAAAAATATTTAGAACATATAGAGTTCTTATATTCTATTAGAGTTCAAGGTTGATTGTACAAGTTTTCAATTAAAAGAAAATGTGGAAGACCATACAAAACTTTTTAAAACACCAAAGAACACCATGAACCAAGCAAGCATTATCAGTAATTTATTGAAACCACCAAAGAAAAAGAAAAGTGTAGTCAAAGACTTCTTGGAATGCGAACACTTATGGCAGAACCCAAACAAAAACCATGTTTGGAAGTTGACTATAACGGATTTGAAGAAATGTTTGATTCAGCAAACAGAAATAAGAACGGACTAAGGGATCTCAGTCAAGAAAACTCTGGTAGTACTTGTGTATATAAATATAAAATTAATGCCTCTGAAACTGGAGACTGATGGCCAAAGAACATGCAAGATAGAGTTAGTCAAAGAAGAAAAAAAAAAAAAAAAAAAAGATTTTCAAGAATCTAAACCTTTGCCTAGTCAAACAGATAATGTGGAAACAAAAATGAATGTAAAGAAATATGAGCTTAATTTTCAAAAAAAGCTGAATCAGGGTGTATCTCTATGTCCCAGACACAAATACAGAGCTGATAACAACTGCAAAAGTCTCGGTTGCTTACATCAGCAGAAAAGATTCAAATAAAGATTAAAAGAATACTGTGAAGAGCTTCCAAGAGAAAACTTGGAAGATGGAGCTATGAAATAAAAGACAGGGAGTATAACATAGGGTAGGGAGAGGTAGAACTGGTATAAATCTGCAAGGATCTGATAGTTTGGCTAGTTCCACAGGGATTTTGCACATGGGGAAGGATGATAAGCCAACAAAGAATTTGCAACAAAAACTTAAACTACAAAATGAAGAGAAGATACTTTTACCACCTAGAAAAATAGTCAAAATTAATTTTTATCTGGTAACATCTTTGGTCAATACAGAAGAGAAAATTCATACAAACCAAAATAAAGCAGGAGTAAATCTGGAAGGTTCTAACACTTTGTCTGATGAAACAAATGTAGCCAACAAAGAGACGGATGATAAAACTATTGATAGTTCTTCAGATAAAATCTTAATACAGTGGGGGTTCAAGGCATTATAACTTTAGAACATGTGGAAGCACTAAAAGAAATGTAGATTTAGAGGTACCATCTAGTCTACCCAGTAAAACAGATACACCACAATACAGAGGAAGTTGAAGAGGAGCCCATGCAGAAAAATCCAAAAGAATGTAAAAGATAGAGCAATCAATCTGAAATCAAGTTATCTTTGAGGTCAAGAGGCTTAAATAAGGTCTTTTCTACAAAGATAGAGGATATAATCTTTCATCTACTACAACAAATAGAATGTCTGCAAGCCAGGGTGGGGAGAAAACAGTTGATCATTATTCAAATAAAATGACACGGACAGGGAAAACCACAAACATGCCTGTGAGAAAAATCTAGCGGAAAGAGCAGCCCATGAAAAAACAATGTGCTTGAGGTTTGGAAGCCAAAATAAGGTCCCCGTCACTACTAAAACTCAAGAGTCTAATTCTTTGCCTTAATATAGAGAAGAACACATTTTTGGGGAAAGGGAGAAAAATGCTTGACAATCCCACCAGGAAAATCCAGGTGAGGAAGCAGAAAGATAAAGAGGTAGTGGCAAATCAGGATTTAGTGTATTTGATATTTAGAAAAATTAAAATCCTTGCTGGAGACATATAAAGATTTGATCGTTTGCCCAGCATGACAGAGATAAGAACAAATAGAAAAATGGTTCTTTAATGGATAAAGATGAGAAACCACCTGGCACAAAATAGAAAAGCTACAGAAGTCAAATGCAAATATAAAGGAAATACCTTGGAAAATATCATTTCACCAAAGGCAAACACTGTGTGCAAAGGGTGAAGCCATACGCAGAGTGATATGAAATCACAGTAAAGAGTAATATGGACTTCTAAGAGATGTGTTTCTGAGGAAATATCTACTGAAAATCCAAAGCAGGATAAGAACAACACACAAAGAAAATAAGAACTGCTAGATATCAAGACAATGAAGGTATTTAGCTAAGAAGCTTTAGAGGGAAAAAAAGTGATACTGTTTAGTTTGGTAACAAACATAAGTAATCCCCAAAGTATAATTTTTGCCATAAAAGTAAAAGTGTAAGTAAAAATAAATAAAACACATCAAATTAGGTTCTGTGTGCATTTAAGTATAACCAAAGTACTGGTTTTACTTGACATCTGATTATTTTTATAGGCAAAATAAAAAAAGAAATACTGTAACTTTTCTGGTATGAACCATATGGAAGAAAAGATGACTTAATTTCTTTGCCATTAGCTGGCTGCTGATTCATACTTTAGTTGATAAAATACCTTCCCTTAGTCTACCAGTTATTACAGAGTTTTCATCAGTAGATGAAAGGAGAATGAAAAATTAAATTGTAAGCTACTAAGGCAGACATAAACTTGCCAAATAATCTGTTATTGATTGGTTTATGAAACTAACACTTTTGGAGAGGTGACTAATGCTTGTTGTTCAAAATAAAACTCAGCATACATCATAATTTCTCTCAACCTGGAATCCAAACTAATTACAATTCATGACATTTTATAAGACAATGCAAAATACTGCAAAAATCTGAACATGATATTCATGTTTATAACATCAGTTTCAGCATTGAATTGTTTCCTTTATTAATTCCACTTGAGAGAAACTGTATACATAAAGTACAAGATTAAAGCACTTATCATATTGCCTTTTAAACTGTTAGGTGAGCCCATTTCCTTAATATTCCCTTTGGCCTTTACAATTGAATTTTGTTTTCCTAATATAGTACCCCTTATGCCCTTTGGCATAATTGCCAATGCCATTTTCCATGGTTGAAGCACACTCACATTTGCAGAATATAGCAATTAATGGCCTCTTAAAAGTATCATTCCATCTTAAGAAGGCATTTTTTCCTGGTTATGATATTGAACACCCATAACAAATTGCTTTTAAGCAACTGGTGAATACACACACGTACACACTCATATGTGTGTTGTATATGTATATATACATTTATATATGTGTGTGTGTGTATATATATATATATATATATACACACACACACACAGGCGCATACACAGTCATCCTTAGGTATTGGTTTCAGGACTCTCTGTGGGTATCAAAATCTGCATATGCTCAAGTCCCTGATATAAAATGGTGTAGTATTTGCATATAACCTATGTACATCCGCCCATACACTTTAAATCATTTCTAGGTAACTTAGAATAGCTAATACAATGTGAATGCTATGTAAATAGCTGTTGTACTGTATTTTTTATTTGTATTATATTTTATCGTTTTTTAAAAAACGTTTTCGACCTGTGGTTGGTTGAATCTGTGGATGCAGAACTCGCAGATACTAGGGGACTGAGTGTACATATACATATATGCATATATATTATACATATTTCTTTATCTAGTACATACATTTAGAAAATCAATCATCATTTCTCACATCCCAGATGGATTACCATATGCAAGCTCATTATTTCTCTACTCATGAGAAGTCAGTGAAAAGAAAATGTACTTGAAATGTTTTGGTATTTGAATTACTTTGATAACTGAAAACCAGGAGGAAAGACTCAGTTGGTACAGGAGAACACTGCGCTCCCAGGTGGGTTTGGTTTTAATATATATGCTATAATATTAATGTTCCACATTAATTCCATTAATATTTCATGCCATAATACATATAGTTGAAGAACAGTGTTCTGTGTTCCACTTTTAATATAGAAGAATATTAAACATAAGTAAAATCAGCATTTCATCATGAATTCTTTTCAGGTGATAGAATAACTATTTTTTATATAATTAAACACTTGTAATTATATATAATAGGTTCTATGTAATAAATAATTTCCAGGTGAAATCTATAAAACTAAACAACCAGATACTGCCCTTAGTAATTTTAAAATGTTTTCTATCCAGTAACCTAAACATTTGTACCCCTATAATATGCTAAAAAAAAGTTGGTTCTTGGAAAATATCAATAAAATTGAAAAACTCCTTTAAAAAGTTTCTATCCAGGTATTCCATCATTATGAACACACATGTTCTGTGTTTGTTAACATGGTCTGTTATACATGTGTTATCATGAAACATGCTCATTTATCACTAATAAAAAGTTTTAAAAGATTTTTTCCACAAAATAACAAAATTATACTTGGTAAATTAATGAACTGCAAGGAAAAAAACCACAGGAGAGTCAAATTCATTTCTATTGAACTGAGGGATGTGAATAAAAGGAAAAAAGCAAGTGAAAACTTGTAATTTTAAAATTCAGTAGAACCTCACTGCATGATTGTTATCAAGTGGAATTACCACTTTATACATTCCAGATTTTAGGGAGAAAATGTCACATAGTTGATAAAATATAAACATATTTGATCCATAGTATATAAGTGTATTTTAAAAATAGAATTTTGTTGTAAATTTCTTTAAGATGTTATAGAAACAACATATAGGCTATGCTTCATATACTGGTACAGGTCCTTGGATGTTTAGGTCGATGTTTCAGATGCAGATGAATTTTCAGAAATGTCTAAAACAGTGTGCCTTCAAAGAATAAATCATTTTTAAAAATGGCAACTTCCCAGTTTGTTTGAATGGTGAGTAGGATTGATAGCCACACATAACAAAAATTTATAATACTTGAGTACATTACCATATAGTCACATCTGATAAAATATGCACAAAGATCTTAACGTTTTTCTGTTTTAATATAGTCATGATTTTTCTTTAATGATAGGGTCATTAGCTTTTAGAAGTTTAAAGTAAACCACGCTCTTTTATTATAATTCAGACATTTAAAAATTTCTCAGAACTGTCAGGTTTTCTCACTCAGCCTTTAAAAGTTTAAAGTAATCAAATAATTTTTTTCTAATACAAGTCATATATTTTAAGATTTCACAGGATTGTCAGACTTTTTCAATCATAAGAATAATGTTCTAGATACATGAGATCTATGCGTGTAATCTTTCTTGATGTAATAGTTACCTTTTCCCAGCGAAACCTTTTATGTTTTCCTTCTTTTCCTTTCATGACAATCATAAACTGTAATACCTATATTGTATGTAATGTGCATACAGTACATAGACAATATGTATATGTACATTATACACAAGGCATTAAAATGTTATATTACCTTTTGCTTAAAGAACATTTCAAAGAATGGTAGAACCGATACAATGACACTTTTTCTTTTAAAGAAAATAGATTCAATCCTTCTGTAGCATATTACTGCACAATTACCTTTGAGCAAAAGTTACAAGTTCTTACATTTGTATCATGTTGTGTAAAGTATTCCAAAGGAAAAATGGGGAGAAAGTGCATGACATCATGCTTCACGGTATGGCGCATATATATATATACACACATATCAATTAGTTTTACATATAACTGTTGATGAATGATACAATGAAGACCTAGACTACACAATGTATACAGTTATAAAAAGTTATATATTATGCCACAGTACTAAAAATAAAATATATTCTTCTCAAATAGTGAAAATAAGATATCCTTCATGTTTTCTCTATGTCACATGTTTCCTCCTTTGACCATGCCTCTTTTTTCATTTTAAATAATGTCCAACATTTTATTAAACAACGATGACAGAATATGGGCAATTTCCTGACCAGAGACGGCCTACAAAAAGTGGTAAGATGATAACCTTGTCATTAATTCGCTGAAATACACTGCTGTTGCGTTCGGTATGTGGTAAAAATACAAAAATAAAAGACAAATAAATACAAGTACCTTCTCAGTTACTGAAAAACCAAAGGTCCAACCGTACTGTATTAGGAATAACGGTCTTGGATACAGACGCTGCACCCTGAAGTACAGCAACTAACCGTCTGCCATGGGTGCCCCCACCTAATTGTGAGCCCTCAGCTGTGCCTTTTTGCTTGGCCAGGAAGACACGGAAGGGTTTTGTGGGTCCACCGCAAGGGAAGGGTTCCACCGTACCCTCGCACGGCAGCGACGGGTTGCGGCTGGTCCCCACGGGCTCCTCGCCCTCCGCCCACCTGGCGGCCCGACCTGTCCCGGGGGGAAGGCCAGGAGCGGAGCTGCACCCCTTTCCCCCCAGCCCCAAAGAACACTGCCCTTCTCCCGACTCCGCGGCGGGCTCCCGTGCGCTGTGGCCCGGGAAGCAGGCACTTACGAGTGAACACAACACAAGGCAAGGCAGAGGGCGGGGACGTCTTCGAAGTTGCGCTCGGGGCTCGTCTGCGGCAGCCGCCCCCGCCGCGCTTGCCGGGCGTTTCTTTGAACCAAAGGAAACGTAGGGAAACAGGGGATCCCGGGGCAGCGCGAGGGAGAGGGGTGACCCCAACCTACTCGCAGGGTGACGGGCGGTTAGGCCGGGGTGCCAGATGGGGTCTGAGGCAGTTGGGGGCGGCTGAGGGTGCCCTCGTCTTGAGTGCCACCCGCAGCCCCCAGCTCTGCACCGTCCGCGTGGTCCCCGCGCGGCCCAGGGCGCTCAGATGAGCGGGAAGCGGCCCTCGCCGCCGTCGGGCTCCCCGGCGCTGCCACCTCGCGGGCGGCCGAGCACCGACACGGGCAGCACGACCTCCCCGGGGCTGAGCTGCTGCAGTCGCATGGACTCCTCGTAGGTGGGCAGGTACTTGACCTCCTCGTAGCTGGGCAGCTGCAGGAAGACCGGCGAGACTACGCGCAGCTCGTGCTCCGAGGCGCAGGAGGGGGCTGAGCGCGCGCCGCCTCCCCGGCCCCGGCCACTGCCACCACTGTCCAACAGTGAGTCCTGCGAACCGGCCGCTGCCTCGTCCCGCAGCAGACTTGGCGAGTCGTCGTCGTCGTCGGGCGGGCCCGCGCCCCCCAGCTGCCCGGCGCCCCCCGGAGGCCCCGGCCGCGCCTGCCCGGGTCGCGCCTGGCCGCGCGGGTACCTGCGTGGGCTGGGGCAGATAATGCGCTGCAGGAAGTAGCCGATGGCGAAGAGCACGAGCAGGATGAGCAGCCCCGAGAGCTTGCGGACGAACCAGCCCACGTTGTCCAGGAAGGCGTGCAGCGGTAGCTTGCAGCAGCGCACCGCCGTGGCGTTGGTCGCGTCGCAGCAGCGCTCCCGCTCGCCACACGCCAGCTCCGCGCAGCCCCCGCCGCCCCGCGAGGGCGCCACCAGCGCCAGCGCCAGCAGCAGCAGCAACGGCAGCAGAGGCGGCGGCGCCGGCGCCACCGACAGGCCCTCGGCCGTGACCCCGGGTCCCCACATGGCCCGCGCAGACCTCTGCTAACGTCCGGGACGTGAGGCTAGGGAGTCCGTCTGTCTGCGTGTCGGTCGGCCCCTCCCCGGCGCTCCGATCCGGACTCGCGCGCGCCGCCTCCCGCGCCTCCGCTACCTGCGGCCGGAGCAGTCCTCACTTGGCCACGCTTGGGCGGGAGGAGGAGCCCGAGGCGCGCCGAGGCTGCGGGAGGCGGCTGCTTCTCGCAGCCCGAGCAGCCTCGGGCGCTTCTGACCTTAACCTCGCGCGCACGGTCGCCCGGGCCGGGCGCGAGGCATCCGGAACCGCCCCAAGTGGCAGAGGCGGCCTGCGCGGGGCTGCCGTGGGCATCTTGGCCCTGGCCCGCCGCGCGTTTCCTCCCCCGCCGTGTCGCTCTCCGGGACTGGAAGGGTTAATGCTCTGCTCTCAGCCCGGGAGCCCCTTGATCTTGATTAATTCAGCCTTCGCGCTCTGCCCCGCCAGACGGGCGGGAGCTCTCGCTCCTGTAGGTGTCTCAGTTTTAAGTGATTGGATTTCCCCCGGAATGTTATTTAAATTGACTTGCGACTGGGATTCGCTTGTCATCTCTCTTGTGATCTTTCTGATTAAAAATAGATGATGGCCATTAATGACTAGTGCAGCCCCACGGACGTCCTGGAGTTTAGGAGGTGGGGGCCGGCGGATAGTTCTGCTTTCAGGCAGATCCAGGGCGTAGGGAAGCAGGGATTCCCAGGAAACCTCCAGAACACGTAGAGAATTTTTCCGAGAAGCGTTGATCGGGACACCACAGAAGAAGTGGCCCCAGAGGGACAGGTAGGCGCTGTGTCAAGATGACCCGAGTTGACCAAGGAGAGAAGAGGGGGCGCATATTTCCCCAGCGGCTCATCCGACAAGCCCCCACTCCAACAGTGGCGCAGAGCTGGGACTTGGGTCACAAGGGTGAAAGGAGGTCCCTCCTGGAGCATAGATAATATGTCTGTGAATTGTCGAAGGGGAGTTGTAAGTGGTTGGCAAGGTTCCTGAGCATTGATCTGTGTCTAAAGGGTCCTTTTCAAGGTCATTCTTGTTTGCAAAGTTCGACTTTAAAGGAAGTCTGCGCTCCCACTTAGCACTTGGGACAGAGTTTACCTTGCCTTGATGCCACCAGTCCTTGGGGAAGCAACTTAGCGGCACACCACACACCAGAGGGACTCTCGTGGTCCCTGACCCCCAGGCACGTCTGCTTGGTAGTGGAATTAAGGCCCCTTTAGAGCCACACCCTGGGGAAGCCAAGGAGCTTGCCGGGTTTATTAAGGCAGACAGAAAGAGACAATCATCCCCTCACTCCTTAAATACTAGGAGTTCTTGAAGAGAAACCAAAGGGAAAACTCCATAGTCATTGAAAGGAAAAAAAAAAAAAAGAAAAAGAAAAAGCAGAGGAAAAAATATAGAAACAGACTAGATTTAACTGTGGGTTAGATAAAAGCAAAGATTTCTCCCAGGGCAAGCCACCCTGTGTCTCCTTAACACAGTAAAGGACCAAGAAGGTTGGGGATGGTGGTTTGATTGGGACAGGTCATTGGTCAGCCTAATGAAAACATTTTTAATATGTCTGTTGCTGTGAACACCTTACTTTGCCTCACTCCAAAATAATCCTTTCTACTCATGGAGAAGTGTAACTCGGACAAGATATTTTATGTGAAGCTTACTTGAGCACAGGTCCTTCTTTTCCTAAGCTTTTCTAAAGCTACATTCTCTGCTCCATGATCTGTTTCCCTGTCCGGAGGCCTTAAATCTATTTTGTAAAGCCTGATGGACAATGGGCCTGACAGTGATATGGAAATGATTCGTATTAATACAGTGAAAATTGTATGCTTTTTCATTCATCCATTCTTTTGCTAAATTTACATTGAACATTTTCTATGTTCAAGGAACTCTGCTAGTTGCTCACCATAACAGAGAAAAAAACCTGACTCCTCCCCAGCACAGAGTACACCCAGATCTGCACTCCCACCCTCAACTAAAAGGAGTAAGGGGGAGAGTCCACAGGGGGAAACAAAAAGAAGTTTCCTCTTTGACCATGACTTGTTCTTACTTTCCCGAAGGAAAAATAATATTATTGAATTTCACACAATTTCTCAGGGATGAAGGCAGTTCATAGGTTGAGATAGCTTGAAATTGAAAAAATAGAAAGACCTCTTTGGTTTCATATTACCTGATTTTTTAGGATCTCTGCCAGGAATATAATAGGAGCAACAGTAAAAGTGAAAGGTAGTTGTTTGGCTGATGAGCCACAAGAGAAAGTGCCCTGCTTGTTGTTATTTTGAAATTATTAAATGTGAAGCATTTAAATTGTTTTGTTTCTGTCTGCTAAGTAGTTAGAATTTGTTTGCAGAATATTAGGACACAGTAGAAGAACAGCATAGATCTTATATAAAATAAAACATTGAACAGAGTTACTTACATGAAAACAAAAGGATGAGGTCTGCAAAATGAGTATGAAATGGATTTGTATTTGATTTCTTTTTTCTTTCCAAATTGATAGTCCCAAAGCATCATCTGTTAAAGACCCTCTACAGACAATAGCGCCTCTTTATTTCTTCTCTGATCTCTCAGTTTCACTTAATTCATTTTGATCTGCAATGTAATTTAGTGTGTACAACCTTTCGAAGGAGAGAAAAGAAACCCTCTAGCTTTAAGGCCCAGAGAAGACATGATCTTCATTACTCAGCATCCTTATCCTTTTCTTCAGTTTTAACATACAAATAAATGGGGTAGATTTAGCTCCCAGAAAGTCGGAAATTCAAGCCACTTAGTGGGAAGATGAGATTTAATTATATGTTCCATAGAATGATCACCGTGTAAAAATTAAAATGAAACCTCATTTAGTTAAAAATTGCGTCAAACTGTGTTAAGTGAGTACAAGAGAAAAAAACTCCATATGGTGGGAGGAGATTAACCTTTATCCAAAAAGCATAGTCTCTGAGTATAGCTTGATAGAGATTAAGAACTTTAACTGCTTTATCTTGCTGTAGTGCTTGAATGTTATTTTTTGAAAATTTTCTCTTCCTGATTTATTTACATTCACATGAATGAATGCCAAATTGGCCATACTTTTCAACTTCCTAGAATAGAAGAAAGTAAATAGAACATAACAAAACTGGCTGCTATTTTACCTGTGTCCATGAGAGCTGTCCTGACACTTTCAGAAAGACTGAGTGGCTCCATCATGCAACCTTCTGTTCCAGAACATGACACTAGTCCAGAAGGAAATTTCTCTGTGATGTCTGCTGACTGTGGTTGGTGCTTTCAAGCTTGAGAAGTGAAAGCTCTGCCTTCTTCGAAACATCTAGACATGGGCATCTGGGACCATCCAGTCCATAAAGACTCCTTATTCAGGAAGCACAGCATATTTTCTTACTACTAAATTATTATTATAATTGATTTATTAACCTCCCCCATTTTAAGATTTCCATCCATTTGCAATATGTCCTCCCTGAGCAACAGTAAATTAAGGGGTTTTCATGTAAATAACACTTGCATAAATATATCTACCCAGAAATGATTTTTGAGCTGAAATAATCTGCTTTGCAGTTCTTTTCATATATTTATTTCATCACTCATTCAATAAATATTTCATGAAGGTCCACTGCTCCACTCTGGAGAGACTATGAAATCAAACTGTTCCCTGTCCTCAGGGAGCTTACTGGGAGATCAGGGAAAGAACAACATTTGAACAGTCAAAATAATGAACTGATAATTCCAATGATCAATGCTTAGGATGGAGAAGTGCAGTATGCTCTGAATTTTTACACTGGAAATGATCTGGATTGGATAAGGCATAGTATTGGCTGGGAAGACCCCCCCCTAAGAAATATCTTAAAAAAGGACAAAAAGATGAAGCAGGAAGGAGTCTTTCAGACAGAGGAAACTTCACGGAGACAAGTCCCCAATGTGGGAACATCCTTTACATGATCTCTCTCTCTCTCTTTTTTTTTTTTTTTTTTTTTTTGAGACAGGGTCTCCCTCTATTCCCCAGGCTAGAGTGCAGTGGTGTCATCATAGCTCACTGCAACCTCAAATTCCTAGCCTCAAGCAATCCTCCTGCCTCAGCCTCCCAGAGTGCTAGGATTACAGGTATGAGTGACCAGACCAGCCATCACATGTTATCTTTTATGATTGGGGAAAAACTTGTGTACTTTCTGCCTCAATAGTTTCAACTCTGCTATGAAATTAGCTTTATGTAAAGTCAGGCCACCCCTGCTGCCATCCAATTTTAAACCAAACCTGGTTCTCTTCAGGAGTCTAACAGGTTGTGTGATTGTAGTTATCTTTGTATTTGGTCCTGCTTGGTTTCCCCTTGGAGACCAGGCAAGTTCCAGTGACATTTCCTGTTCTTTCCACCTCCACACCCCTGACTTGCAGCGGAGTTTGGATTTCCTCTATCAACTTTAGGAGTTGGATGCTTGCCGACAAAAGGCTTCTGCAAGCCAAATGCTTCAAATAGGAGCAAAGTCTAAGTGAAATGCTTTGTATCTTTTGTTTAAATTAGGAGCAAAAGGAAATAGAAAACTTTCTTTCAAGCTTGAAGTTAGAAACAAAAGGTTGAGTAATTTCAGACCTTTATGAAAAGAATATTATCTACATTTATACTTGGCTTTTCAGCTTTTCAAAGAACTTCCACATACATTTTTTTTCTCCTTACTGTATTTCTGTGAGATGGGTTACAGTTATTATCCCTTTTCACAGTTGAAGATAGGTTAAGGCACCTGAATCACAGAGCCAATTAGTGACAGTACTAAACCTGGAATCCAAGGCTTGTGAATCTAAATGTAGTTAAAAATGGTGGGCAGGCATCTCACTCCCTTGCTGACTCGGGCCAGGCCATCAGGACCACGGTGGCAGGAGGCACTTGTCTTCTCTTTGACAACTCCTCATGCATTAAGAGGCCAAGGCTAAGGAAAATGACTGAGAATCAAGATAATGAATATGATCTAGAATATGGTATGAATATGAAAATGAGATTCTTCTGGGGAAACAAAGTTTTTATTTCTGTCATTTTGTGGCCACTTTTGGTAACCTATTAATAATGGTTTAGGTGATAACATGACAGGCCAGCTATTTTTGTATGCACTTCTGCAAACAAAATATAAATTCCCTTCCTTCATTACATTTGATCTTTACCCATGAGCTAAGTCATCTAATGCTAATCAACATAAAATGGCATATGCTTGAGAAAATAAGGATCTATTGGGATCTGAAACACAAATGAATATACAATATTATTTATCAGTGACTTAAACTTCCATGTTTAAATTTTTTATTTGCAACAATTTATCAGTTAATTTCTTGTGGCAACAATGTAGAAGAGATTGACAACTTTTACTTTATTGCTGATGATATGAAAACTAAACCATAAATATTCTGAGAAATATTTAGTGAGGCCATGAAGATCTGAAATTAGAATTCCAGTTATGTCAGCTGAATGAATTTCTTTCTCACTCGTGCTTTTTAAAAAATGGTCAGATTGTTTAAGTTAAAATATATTTGTCAGTAGGCTGATGTATCAGCTCACATTGGCAGAAAACTTATATAGCATGAAATTATTTCATAAGATGAAATTATTTCATAAGGTGAAATATTTTTATGCTCCATTATTTTAACTTGAAACTAGTAATGTACTCTTTGCCTCCCTTTTATTATAAGGAAGAATTGCTTGTCAATACCTTCTTCTGAATATTCTCTGTAAACCCAGATGGAGTGTGAGGTGACTGTTCATGCTTGGCACCCTGCCCTGACTTTACAGTTGCAGGGAAACAGGACTAGTGGCATTGACTCTGAGCTTGCCATTAGTCCCTGGGCAGCAGGGCTGTGGTCTGTCTACCCAGAATCCTGCTTCTAATGTTAAATGGGATGAAATAACTGTCTTCCAAGACATATGTCTTAAAAGATTTTGAATATACCCCAATGTCCAAATTTACCGCAACAATTTTCATTGTAGATTTATCCATCCATGAATTTTAAAAGGCCTTTTGGGATATAATCTTAATCTTTGTTTTCACTTTTCTTTCCTAACCCTTCCTTCCTACATCCTTTGCCTTGAAAAGTGACTACTTGATACAGCTGTTTATGTCCCCTGCTTTAGAGATGTTGTTCTTCCCTTTTGCTATGTCCTCCACCAGGAATTATCTTTTCACATCTTTAGATGCAGATCCAATGACACCTCCTGTCCAAAATTTTATATACCCATCCATCCCCAAATTTCCCAGCAAGAAGTCATGTTTCTTTCTTCTCAGAATCTCCTTGACACCGTCTCCTGTTAGTGGCAATTCTCGTTTTTTACCTCAACGTTTCAGGTGGTCATGTACACATCTTAGCCTTAGGATTTTTAGAAACAAGCTTATGGCTGCAGGCTTGGTGTGTGTACTTCTGTAGCACAGTGGTTTTCCATTTTTCTGTGTACTGGCATCCTTCTGAATACTAGACTTTGGGAGGCTCACTTGAAGAGTTCACCTAGGCCAGGTGTGGTAGTTCATACCTATAATCCCAGCACTTTGTTAGGCCAGGGCAGGAGGATCACTTGAGCCCAGGAGTTCAGGACCATCCTGGGCAACATAGTAAGGCCTTGTCTCTACAAAAAATACAAACATTAGCCAGGCACGGTGGCACATGCCTGTAGTCCCAGCTACTCAGAAGGCTGAGGCAGAAGGATTGCTTGAGCCCAGGAGTTTGAGGTTGCTGTGAGCTATGATGATGCCATAGTACTCTAGCCCCAGCAATAGAGTGGGGCCCTGTCACAAAAAGAAAAAAAAAAAAAAAAAAGAATTCACCTCCTCTTACCCATTGCTATGTTGTTGTTTGACTGCAACTCCTCATTGCCTGGCTGCGTCCTATTAGAAATTCATGAGGCACAGCTCTCAAATGTTCCTGTGAGCATGCCGTCCTTCTTTAACCCCACCTACCGTTAGAACGCTCTCCGTAACTCCTGCAGCAAGTTTTATCCTGCTGAACACAAGTCACAAGACCTGCAATATTCATCATTCCATCTGATGCACTTCACTTACATTTGTGGGACTCAGCTGGTACAAAACGAACGACTGGCGATTTAGGGGATGCGCCTTTATTTACCCTGTGATGTGCCTCCTGAGGCCCACGTGCTGCAGCTGCTTGAAGACAGAATTTTCACTTTTATGCTGTCGGTACCTGAGCTGCTCTTGAGTGTTTTTGCTTTCAGATCTCTTCCTCAACTTTGTACAGTTCTGCCCTGTGTCATAGAAGGGCTGACACCTGGAGGGTGCATTTCCCTGTTAGTGGAGTTCTGGCAGAGTTCAGTCAGGGGGAGTTTGGAAGGGGGAGGAAGCGAGAAGCCAGGGTGTGGCTCTGGCAGCACCTCCAAGGGGCCCACTGAGGCCTGCTGTGGATCCAGCCTCTGCAGGTGAACCCACCCAGGCTCCTATACGACCATCTCCTTCCCGCTGTTGCCAATCTCCATGCCGCCTCGGCATTTCTTGAGGGATTCTCACCACTTATCATGTAACCAGTTTCTTACATTAAATTCCTCTCTATTTCAAGAACTCAGAATGGTTTGTTTTGCTGGTTGGACCCTGACTGACACAATGTCCCTGAACCACCTTCTCCAGCTCTAGGGTGCAAAAATAACAAATTACTGGTCCTACTGATCATACAGATTGAACAGAGTAGTGTTTACCCCCTTTATGGCTGAAGACTAGTCCCATTTCTCCCACCTATTGACATGAAAAATTGACCTTAATTGCCAGTAACAGTAAATAGTGTTAGTCCTTGCTATGTGACCTTGGGCACTTAATCCTTGGGTCTCCGTTTTCTCATCCATAAAATAAAGGGTATAATAATACCTTATAGAGTTGTGGTGAGGATTAAATAAATGAATACATATAGAGTGCTTAGAACATTGCAGGGCACATAGTGAGCTCTACATAAATGTTAGGTATAATTATTCTTTAACCACAAAAAGTGCATTATCTTTTCTTGCCTGTTAGTTTGATTCCAAAAAATGGTGAAGTACAATGCTAACTTTTCTTAAGGTTATCATGACTTAATTAGATTTGTAACTTGTCTTCCTGAGTCAGCCATAGACAAATGGAATCCATTAACTTTGTAAAATTTAATATTTGGCTCTCAACTTTATCATTGGCAATACTATAAGAATTAGCCACATGAAATTGTTATAGCATTTGGAAAATGGTTAAAGGCATTATGCCTCCCATGAATTCTCCCTTTTGAATGATTTCTTTTAGAATTCAATCCAAAAAAGCCATGTTTTCCTTACACCTGTTAAAGCTTTCTTCTTTTTCATCATGCTAATTTTGTAAATAATCATGGCTCCATTTTTGCTTTGGTTGCCGGGGAGCTCAGAACTAAATTTAAAGTATAGTAAGTATAGGGGTGGGGGAGGGTGGGGAGAAAAAAAGAGTAAAAAAATAAATAAATATAGTTATAACATCTATGTTGGCCCCTCCTTTTTCTCACATTTAAGTTTCTACTTTAATATGACCTTTGTGCTCTAATTCAATTTATTTGCTGTTTGATTCCCTATTCCTATTTTGCCATTTATATTTATGCTATAAGTTACAGTATAATTCTTGGTGGAATTGGATGTGATATAAATAAACAACACTAAATTTGTAGAGTTTTTAGAGCGTTTGTGACTTTTCTTATTTCCTAACTGAGTATTTTGTGTCACCAAACTCCTTTTAGTATTTTGTATTTCTTTCTTTCTTTCTTTTTTTTTCTATTTTCAGTTGGCCAATTAACTTTTTTTTTTTTTATTTTTAGTAGAGACGGGGTCTCGCTCTTGCTCAGGCTGGTCTTGAACTCCTGAGCTCAAACGATTCGCCTGCCTTGGCCTCCCAGAGAGTTAGGATTACAGGCATGAGCCACCGCGCCTGGCCAGTATTTTGTGTAATCATGCACTGTATAATGATGTTTCAGTCAATGAGGAACTGCGTATATGATGGTGGTCCTGTAAGATTATAATACCGTGTTTTTACCATATCTTTTTTATGTTTAGATACAGAAATACTTACGACTATGTATTGCCTACGGTATTCATACAATTGTTATTGCTACAGGTTTGTAGCCTAGGAGCAATAGGCTAGACTATGTAGGTGTTCGCACGATGACAAAATCGCTTAACAACATATTTCTCAGAATGTATCCCTGTCGTTAAGTGATGCATGGCTGCAATCTCAATGTGAAAAATAATATTTTTAGATAGTTATATTTTCTCAGCATGGCATGTCTTGGGAAGTCCATGTGGTTTGGTCACATGCCTCAATCATTTTTACTTCAGAATCGATTATAATAGCCTTTACTAAATTCTTACAGAGCATGAATTCTGTGGGATGTTATTGTTACTTAGAAAAATGGTTTTTTGGTCAAGTAGGTTTGGGAAATGAATGCCAAGAGGGCTTCATTACTTCAGGATTTTTCAGAACTTCTAATTTGTTAAGGTATACAGTTGGCCCTCTATATCCTTGGATCCTGCATCTGCTGCTTCAACCAAACTCAGATTGAAAATATTTGGGGAAAAAACCCTCTAGTATAGGCTAATTTTCTATTAGGTTTTGCCTACATAAGTAAGTGTCACTTTTTTAATAAATCCACAGGAAAATCTGAAAGGGCTGTTTACTACCAATTAAGAGCATTCCTTAGCATTACGAATCTTAAAGATGCCTTAATTTTTAAGAATCATCTTATTGTAATAATAAAAGCAGGTTATTTGGCAGTAAACATACATTTTTAGTCCTGGACCTTCACTGCTTTTGCTAAAATCTACTGGAAATATAAAATCAATGACCGTGTCACTAATGAGACATTTAAGCTGTCAATATCACAGAGCCATGATTTAGCTTTAGACAGAGTCAGATTAGAAATGAGTTTAAGAATAGAGTTAAAGGGATCAGGCTGTGAATAGAAGAATTTTTTAAATGACATGCTTAGGAAATAAAAGTAATTACTTTTGAGCACTTTTCCATATATATAAACCTCAAACACAAGGCATAATTTTATTGAGATTGACAAGGCTAATCCATAATTAAAGCAGCTCAGAAAGACATTTTGACAATGATTTACTTTTTCTTGAAGGGGAACAGAATGGACACTGCTAAATGGAATCACCTAATGACAAAGCCTTCTGGCTGCCTGTGGTTCCAGAAAGCATCAGGTGCCGACTCCAGAATTCTAGATTCCTCTATGTAGGTGGACATTTATTCCCAGACAGTGGATACCTTCTTCAAGCACAGTTTTCCTATCATAATCAGAATCATAATAGCTAACATTTGTTTCACTCTTAACATTTACAAAAGTGCTCGCGTGTGTATCATCTAGTTTGTTTTAACAACAAAATGAATCAGGAAAGTATTAATAATGACAATTATGCCTGATGGTTAGGAGTTCAAGCCACAGAGTCAGACAGACATGTGTTTAAATCCTGTTCTACCAGTAGCTCTGTAACCTTGGGCAGGCCACCTAATCGCTCTAAACCTCAGTTTCTTCCTCTATAAAATGGGAGTAATACTAGAATCTAACTTACAAGATTTTTTGTAGGATTAAATGAGATAATCCAGAGTGCTTGGTACATAGTAAATGCTCAGTAACTATATTATTTTAGAGAATTTAGAAGAAAATGAGATTCAAGAAGAGTGAATTGAACAATTCCTTCTGTTGCAGAAACAGGAAGAACTAGGATTTGAACTCTGATCCTCTTATTCTTTGTAGAGAAATCCTATGAGTATTATTCTGGGGGACAGCTGCCTGCTTGGTGAGCATGCTGCTGACACTGCCTGACATGGTCCTTGCACAAGTCCTAGCATAGCATCAGGAGAGAGGGTGTGTGGAGTGGTCTAAAGTGCAGGAGTTTTAGAATTAAGCGCAGATGAGTCAAATCCAAATGTGTCACTTTTTAGCTAGCTCTTCGAGACTGGGATAATGATTCAGCATCATTATGAAATTCAACGAGATAATGTTTGTGTAGTGACCAGGTAGATGTTGGTTATTGTTGAGAAGCCACGTGGGATAGGAGGCATTTCCTCTGTCTCAGTCTGGAGAAAACAAAGGTTTGGAAAGGAAAGGTTTGGCCCCAGTCCTCACCCAATAGGGTGGACTCATTGCATTTTATTCCCTCTCCCCAGATATAAAGAAGGAAATAGAAAGGCTTTTTCATCCCCATTATTTTTTAACAACCTTGTTTATAAACTTTATCTGCATAATCCAAAATAAAATATTTAAGCTCCTTAATAGGCTCTTAGAAGCAGCATTTTGGCAAGCTCTTCTGAGCATGTTTACTGCATCTTGGGCTTGTAGTTACAGTAAGTCAATATGCACTTTTAGATATAATTTGAAGTTTACACTTAAATCTTAGATGCATAAAAGAACATCAGAGAATAGAATATTCAAATAATGCCCCACCGACATTTGATATTAACTACCATTGATTGGGAGTAATATAAGCATTCAAGTGTTACAAAAATGAAACCTTGAATTCTGAGAGCCTGGGGAGCACTGAGGGTGAGGAGCAGAGCAGGCAGCAGCCTTGGGAGGAGGGAGTGGCTGTGCCAAGGAGTGGGAAATGTGAACTGAAGCTCAAGGGAGGAGTCGGGACAGGAAAAGACACTGAGACTTGTGGGCCTTTGTAACATAAAGTGTGTACAACAGATCCTATGGGCTAAAGCAGGGGTCTGAGAATACATATAAACATAAAATTGAGTAGGGTCATTCAATATCCCCAAATCTATGGCAAAAACCATAATTCCCTGCTACTTGCTCCCCCACCCAGCCTGGTATAAAGTAGGACCATCTCTTACATATCTCACCCCACCTGCTCTTCCAGTTTAACATTAACATGCCTCCATCAAGAACTAGGGTTTTTACCAGCATATGATCACTAGTAAAAAAAAAAAAAAAAAAAAAGAACTAGGGTTTAGGCTTCCTCCCCTTGAGCCTGAAGAACACAACAGAAGTGACTCAGGGTGACCTCCACTGGTGGGTCATAATAGGCAATATGGCTTCCACCTTGCTCTCTCTCAGGACTTGTGCCCTTGGAACCATGTTGTGAAGAAGTTCAGGCCACATGGAGAGTCCTCATGTGGATACTGCAGCTGACAGCCCCAGCTGGGTCCCCTAGCCCATAGCCAGCACCCACCACCAGGTTGAATGAGCTTTCGGAGGGTTCTTGTTCCCTGCCTTTGAGTCTTCCAGCCCCGGCGCCGGACACTGAGAAGAGCCAATTCAGCCTTGCTGGGCCCCATTTGAATCCCTGACCTGCAGGAACTGTGGGAGATAATAAATGATTATTGTCATTTTAAGCCTCTAAGTTTTGGGTGACTTACTACACAACTGCAGTAATCAGAGCAAGCTCTCTCCCTGGGGGAGTCACAAATGTGTCTCATGAATGGTCTCTCCGTGCTGTTCAGCTTTGTTTCCTGTGTGGTCATCGCTGCTCAAGAAGCCATGCAAAGTGCAATGCCTCACTGCTTGCTATCACTTCTGCAAGGTGACTGGTGTGATTAGAACCAGGCAGGGCATGTTTGGGAAAATTCATATGTAGCTGGAGAATTTTGATTAGTTATTTGGAATAAGCTGAAAGACCATTGCCCGAAAGAGGACTAACATGTGCCACGATTTGGCAGTTTAGGTGAGTGTATATAAGTGCTGTTCTGTGTCCTTTGTACACATAGTTGGCCGCATGCTGGGAGTAAAGTAGTGGAGTTTGGATGCAGAGGGAGGGTGGGGGAGTTCCATAGAGGGGTGCAAACCACAGGTTCCCATTCAGTTGTAGGCTCTCAGCCTGCACACCCCATGGTCACTATCCTTCCAGGGACCCTAGAGGATGTGAGTTCTAGGCAGGAGGAATAAAGAAGGGAAAAATATAAAAAGTATATGACAATTTTTTAAAAAGTGTATTCTAGCTGTGTCTACCATTGTCTTAAGGCGCTTTGCTAGAAGCTGTACCTAAACAATTCTATTTGTTCCACATTGGCTAGGATGAATCATGCACTTGGTTACAAGGAATCTGGGATATATAGTTTAGTTGGTGGGTACATTCTACCCAAACTTAATTGGGGGTATGCTGGTAAAAACAAGTAGCATCTATCACATAGAGTTTGGAGTTCCCTGAGTATGGTTTCTGGGGCTGGTTTTAGAGAGGCTATAAGATATGCTAGAAGAAAAACATGGGCTTTGAAATCAGAAAGAGAAAGGTCACTCACTATTATATGATGTTGGGTTATATGATGTTGAGAAAGACTCACTTTCTCTGTGTTTTATTTTCTCCAATTATAAGGATTGCATTACATCAAATTTAAAAATATCCAGCATAGCACTTGGACATAGGACACTTGCAAAACACTTAGCTCCTCTTTCTTACAAGGATCTCTAAAAGATCTTAGCTAGGATCTTCAGAGCCCAGACCAAGTAGACTCTCCCCAGTCTCCTGAACCTTTCTGCACAAGCAGGAAGTAAACTTCCCAACCCTGTCCTCAGCAGAATGAGCACCTCAGGGAATCTGAACTCCTTAATGTCAGGAGAGAAAGTGAACTCATGCAGAACTCATATAGGTTTGCAGGATTTGGGGGCACTCACGCCTCTGAAACCCTTTTCCTGAAGGAGTCCAGGCACTTTCTGTGTATAAAGAATTGGTTAACTTAGATGGTTAGCATCTTTCTTTAGTTATAGAATGTGGGTTTCGTGGAATACAAGGTAAAAGACTTCAATTGGTGGCAGGCTTAAAGGCCTCGATGAGTTACTTAATATGACAATGGAGGAAGAGACCACCACAGATGCCATTTCCCCAGGCTAGGCACTTGCGGGCTTGGAGCTGTGTCTGTGGGATTATTTAGGTAAGCTAATGTTAGCTGCTAGGACAGTTAGATGCCAAATCTCAGTGAATTTGTACAACAGAAGCTTAGTTCTCACCCTTATAAACTTCGAAACAGGCCCTGATTGGGGCAGTTCTCTTTCAAGGAGTGCTTTGGAAACCCAGGCTCCTTTCATCTCATGGATCCTGCATCATCATTTTATCATCATTTTATCTACTCATATGCCTAACAACAACAGAGGGGGAAAAAGAGCAGGGAGGAATCTGCGTGGTGGTTTCATAAGCCAGTCCTGGAAGCGATGTGCATTGTATTTGCTAGAAACCAGTCACATGACAACATCTCTTACTGCAAGAAAGGCTGGGAAATGCAACCGTTCTGTGCACCCAGGGACAGGGAAAATGGGTGTAGTGAACAGCTAGCACATGGGGACGAGAGCAAAGGCCAAGTCAAGGATGTAGCCTTTGAATAATAAAATCTTAGGGACAGAGTGGATTTTTAAAGTCATTTAGTCTATCCTCTATATTTTGAATTTAGTTCCATTTCAAATTAAGGCAACAGGCTTTGTAGACACTGTGCTAGGTTTTATGGGAGATCCTTGTCTTGTTCCAGTTCTTAGGGGGAGTACTTTCAACTTTTCCACATTCACCGTGAGACCTGAAACTATAAAATCTCTAGAAGGAAACCTAGGGAAAACTCTTCTGGACCACGACGTGGTCAAAGAATTTATGTCTAAGACCCCAAAAGCAAATGTAGCAAATACAGAAATAAACAAATACGACTTACACTAAAAGGCTTCTTCACAGCAAAAGAAATAATCAACAGACTAAATGGACAACCTAAAGAATGGGAGAAAATATTCACAAACTATGCATCCAACCAAGGGTTAATATCCAAAGTCTCTGAGGAACTAAAAAAACGTAACAAGCAAAAAAACAACTGCATTAAAAAGTAGGCAAACAACCTGAACATTTTTCAAAAGAAGACATACAAATGGCCAACAAACATACGAAAAAAATGCTCAACATCACTAATCATCAGAGAAATGCAAATTAAAACCAGGAGATATCATCTTACCCTAATCAAAATGGTCATTATTAAAAAGTCAAAACACAATAGATGTTGGTGAGGATGCAGAGAATAGGGAACACTTATAAGCTATTGATGGGAATGTAAATTAGTACAACCTCTATGGAAAACAGTATGGAGATTTATCAAAGAACCCAAAATAGATCTACCATTTGATTCATTAATCCCACTACTGGGTATCTACCGAAAGGAAAAGAAATCATTCTATCAAAAAGATACCTGCACGCATATGTTTATTGTAGCATTATTCACAATAGAAAGTACATGGAATCTGGCCGGGCATGGTGGCTCACGCCTGTAATCCTAGCACTCTAGGAGGCCAAGGCGGGCAGATCCTTTGAGCTCAGGAGTTTGAGACCAGCCTGAGCAAGTATAAGACCTCGTCTCTACTAAAAGAATAGAAAGAAATTAGCTGGACAACTAAAAAATACATATATAAAAAATTAGCCAGGCATGGTGGCACATGCCTATAGTCCCTGCTGCCCAGGAGGCTGAGACGGAAGGATCACTTGAGCCCAGGCTGACACCAGGGCACTCTAGCCCGGGCAACAGAGTGAGACTGTGTCTCAAAAAAAACCCCAAAAAGTTGGTGGAATATATAAGTGTGAAGACGGTACCATAAAGTTATTAATAGTAGCAATTCATAAACATTATGCAAGTGATTCTCAAAGTGTGATCCTTGGACTAGCATCAACAGGCTCATTTGGTGACTTGTTAGAATTGCCAAAAATTCAGGCCCCATCCCAGATCTACTGAATGAGAAATTCAAGGGTAGGGCCCAGCAATCTGTGTTTTAGCAAGCCCTTCAGCAGATGCTAATGTATAAAGTGTGAGAACCTCTGCCTCAGAATGTATTAGCTCTGCAGGTTTTCATTTTCAGATGTTCAGGCCTATAAGACATCTTAGACTATAAAGGTTTCACCTGTTCTCATATTTATTCTAAGATTGTAAGATTACTTCATCATCAAATATCAATAATATCTGAAACCTAAAGAAATTGCAAAAAGTTACATGGGTGTGTTTTCAACAGTTATTCACACTACGATTTGTTGTTAGTATGATATTCTTTGGGATCATAAAAGCATTTAGAGCTAAAGACAAGTGCTTCATTGCATAGTTGGTTCTTAATGGCGTTGTACACTTGCTATTTTGTTTTAGAACTAGAGTTTTTATAAGCCATGGCTCATAGATTCCTCACCATACTCAATATCAGTGGTACCAGAGAAGCAACAACTATCCACAACCTTTCAGTCACTGTTTGAAGTCAGAGGGCCCATTTCTCTTTGGATTTCACTGCATATAAGACCCTCCCCCCAATTTGTCAGAACAGATATCAAAGGGTGGTGACATGAGGGTTATTGATGCTTCAGGAGGGGGTGCTAACAATGGCTTAAGGTTAGGGGAAGCAGCAGCATTTCTGGGGGCAGGAGGCTCTGGGAAGTCTGACAACCTTGTTTCTAAATCCCAGCTCTGCTACCACTGCCTCTACTCTATGAGACTCTTTCAGTTTCCATTTCTGTAATATGAAAGACCTGGGCTTGTCTGTGGTTCTTACCTTCTTTGAAGTCATGGTCCCCTGAGGAATCTTGGGAGTCTAGGACTCCTGTCCCCTGAATATGTGCATTGCACATATATCCTCAGTCCACTGCCCTGGATTCCATGGTCTCTGTGAGCCATTCTAGCAGCCCCGGCCTCACCAAAAGTCATGATGCTTTTATGAAACATCGTGGAAAGAAAAAGTCCACTATGGATGTTCTGGAAATAAATGTTGCCATCCTTCATGACCCTGTGAGTGGGCAAGTCTCATGTGTGTTGTAAAAAGCACTTTCAATCTAGTTTAATCTAATTAATCTAGTTATTTAAGTCCCGGATTTGTAAATGGCTGATTTCAAGGTAGGAAAAAAGGGCAACTCATTCTCAGCATTAAGGGAGGAAAAAAATGCCAAGAGTTCATACTTTATTTACAAAGGAGAAATAAAAGTTTTACATTTTATTTAAGTTTTCATTTTTGACAACATTAGACAAGAAGTGGCCAATCATAACCCGAGCTATTTGGTAGCAATTATCCTTCATCTGCTAATTTCTAGGCAGGAAAAATATGATTAAAATGAGTTTCCGCACAGCTGTTGATTAGGCATAATGGCAAAGTAATCATCATAAAGCTAATAATCAGAGCAGAGCTAAAATTTGGAAAGTTATTGTTGAGTAACCAGAAAGCTCTAAAAGCCAAAAACAATGTCCAACTAACTAGAATATTACCACCCCCCACATTTTTTGTCTGCCCTTCAACATCAATTAAACAGAGCAAACTAAAACCAGTTAATTACATCAATTTTGAGGTCGACTTTTGACAACTCAAACCTTCATGATAAACAAACCACAATATTGAAAGCTTTTTTGAAAAATCAATAAACAAATAGCCATCATACTAGGAAAAGCAGGAACACATTTAACAACACATCAATAAATTTTCAACAAGCCTGTGCTTGGATTAGCTCAAGCCCCCGTGCCTGCCTCTGCCCCTACTATGCAGCCCATCACTCAGGCTGCTGAGCCTGCAGCCCAGGGCGCACAGCTGGGCAGCTGTTAGGGATTAGCCACCGCTTAGCTCTTCGTAATTTCACGGCTCCCCTGCAACACAGAGCTCACAAATGGGACAGCACATAATTTCAGATCTTGGTGATGGTAAAAAGGAGCCCTTTGGGGTGGCTTTATGAAAAAAATCACTTTCTTACATTTGTCATCTAGAAGTCCAAAGTCAGGGACATTAATGGAAAGTTGGGCTAATGTGGAGTTACTCCAAATACAGTGAGAGTGAATGGGGTTCCTGGCTTGTCTCTCATTGTAATCATGATCAAAGACCACTGGACAAGGTCTGTTAGGGCTGTAACCACCATCCCCTGGAAATCACTGGAGAGCCAAAGATGAGCGAGGATGAATGCATAACTAGGGATAGGAGGTTAGATGCCCAGTAGTAGATAAAATTATAATCCAAGGGCATATTTGCTTGGGGTCTTGGCATCCTCTGGTGTTTTCTGTCTACTTTTGCCTCCGCTTCTTTTTTTTCTTTTTATACGTTTAAATTTCTTGGAAATCCCTCCCACCACCTTGGGTAGAAGCACTGGACTCCCTCTATCCAATGAATGAGGATATTTCCCATGATGTCAGGTCAATCTAGAGAAATTTTCTCAACATAAGCATCTCTACATTCCTACAGTCCTTTTTTCATGTTGCCTTTAAGAATAAATGTGCCCTTTTTCTCAAAAGCCACAGAGCCCCATATTCTGGCCAACCACTGCTTTTAGAGCCTCCGGATGCTCTGACATGAGATTTTTTTTTTTTTTTTTTTTTTTGAGACAGAGTCTTGCTTGTTGACCAGGCTAGAGTGAGTGCCGTGGCATCAGCCTAGCTCACAGCAACCTCAAACTCCTGGGCTCAAGCAATCCTTCTGCCTCAGCCTCCCGAGTAGCTGGGACTACAGGCATGCGCTGCCATGCCCGGCTAATTTTCTATATATATTAGTTGGCCAATTAATTTCTTTCTATTTATAGTAGAGACGGGGTCTCGATCTTGCTCAGGCTGGTTTCGAACTCCCGACCTCGAGCAATCCGCCCGCCTCAGCCTCCCAGAGTGCTAGGATTACAGGCGTGAGCCACCGCGCCCGGCTGACATGAGATTTTATATTTCAGTAGAAGGTGTCTGAGTACAGATTGCAAAATCACCTATCCCTTTTCCCATCATAAGAATATGACAACTCATAAATCTCAATTCCTCAATAAATAGCAGTCTTTTCATACAGGCAAAAAATTCCATAATGTTAAAGTCATTGCTTTGCAAAGATACTGTCATAAGACTCTACTTCCAGGGAAACTACGAATTTCTTTCTTTCTTCTTTTTTTTTCCTTCATATCAGATGGGTAACATGCCAATGTGAATGTTGTAACAAGATTTGAGGGAGACACATCTCATGCACGCATGTGAAAATCATCACACTTATGAACTTTAAAAAGATCAAAACTCCAAATTTCTAATGGTACAAGTGTTGGTCACTTCGACAGGAGAAGAGGCACAGTCAAATATTTGAAAACTGCATTGAAAATTAAGGAGTTATTTAGATTTTTTTTCTCTGGGATCACTTTGAGGAAAAGGAAGAAGATTTAGAAGCTCTGACATAGGGGACTTGGAGGATGGACTGCAGTGGAAGAAGCATGAACAAGAGGGAAAAGATGATGGGAATTATGGTGGGGCACTGAGTTAGCAGGGGATAGGAAAGGAGTCCTCTTGAACAACATTGGTCAGTCTTGTTTTTCAACTCTGCACACAAAATTGTAGGCCTGGTTGTCTACTTTCCGGGTTACGATTGAAGCCAAGAACTATGGTTCTCCAGGACGAGCATGGGCCCCTCCTCATTCTTGGTTGCAGGAGGATGGTGCACAGTTCCAGCTTACCCCCACTTTGGAGAGGGCTCTGCTTCCCTGCCTGGCGTGGGATTCCTGGCAGTGTGCCAGGAGGTATTCCTGGAGAATTTTATGGGATCTAAACTAAGGAAAAGTTTCTGTAGTTTCTCCCCAACCCCCTACACTCCCATTCCCATTAGGGCATCTCTATTAATGTCATGTGTAGAATGATTCGAAGCCAACTAAGATAAAGTTAAAATAATCTTGAGATAAGATTCATGTTTCTCCTATAAGTCTTGTAGAGTCACTGGAAGCTCTGAAGTGCCAAAGGATATCCAGAGACCTTAGAACTACTTATTAAGTATTTGCTTTTTTCAGTCGCCATATTTCAGGATCTGGGTGGCTTCATTTTGACTTCATTGAATTTCTCAAATTTTACCTGGTGTAGCCCAAATTAGACTCTGTGCTTCTCCTTCTCTTGCCATCCCTAGGGGAGGGTAGCAATGGGTGATGCTGAGGTGTAGGGGAGAAATTAGAGAAACTTACTTTGATAACATAAGGAAATGACTCCATGCTCATTCTCTGCATGAGTTGGTATCATACAATTAAGACAGTTTGATAGATTGACCAGATTTCATAACCTAGGCCAAGGAGGTCATTATACCCTTCATCACAAGCCTGCTGGTAAGCCATAGTCAAGGCTGGCCCAGGGAGAAGAAAAGGAAGAGGAAGAGAGTCATGATGGGCCAACACCTGCTTTTCCTTCTCTACCTTCCACACCCTCACCTGTACTGTTATTCTCGCTGAGGCTCTCACTTTCTATGTTATTGAGAAAATGGAAGTCAGATGTACAGGTCTACTGGCTTAGGGCCTGTCCTCTGTCCTCTGTCCTGTTTGAGTAGAGGAAGTGCTCCTCCTCCTCCAGGGCCACCCCTCCAGTTGTGCCTCAATTCGGGTCCCCTTTCACCTTCTCAAGGACTTTGTCCCTTTGTTTTTCTCCTCTCTCTCTTTTGAATCTTCAGTGTCTCTCTCTTTGCCCGATCACTGCCATCAGCAGGCAGACATGTCCTTATAAGCAAAACATCACCCCCTCCACCCTTAGGTCCCTCCTGCTGCTTTCCTAGTTCTCTTTTTACCACCAGCCCCAAGATATGCGTGGGAATGACAGTCGGGAGACCTGGAAAAGGTAGCAAGAAAAGAGAACATAACTTAGTAAGTAGAACAGGCTAGATATCTCAGTGTACAGGAAGGGAGCGTGGTGGTGGGTATGTGCAGGTGAGTGTGAGGACCAGGGCGCCTACTACCTGCCAGGTACTCTGCTAGGTGCAGGGGACGTAAGGCTGGCCAGCACTTTGTCTCTTCCCTGTGAGTGCAGAAGTGTGGGTGCAGAAAGGATACTTGGAGGGGAAGGAAGGAAGTCATGGCAGTAAGGGAAGCTAACTACCTCCAGCCCTCACTCCCGCCTCCACCCCTGGCACACAGAATCTAGGGGAGAATTATAAATGACTTCTAGGATGGTGTCCTCTGGGATAACATCTTCTTTAGAAAGTCCCTGAAATTTATTGAATGCTTTTTCGTTACAACTCTGCTTTTAGCTTCCTAGCCTTTTGTTCTTGTGCACACTAGGCCTTTTAGCCAGCCTAGCAGGAGCGATAGGGCTGAGGTCAGGATGGTAGTTGGTGCAGTTTTGCAAGAGCCGTAACCTTAACCAAGTAGCTGGGTTAAGGTCTGTCAAAGCGTAGGCCCTCTGGGGAGCCTTCTGCAGCAATCAGAAACATGGCTCTCCTGGTTTAAGTGTAAATGTGTTTTAGATATAATGGCCACTTTTAAACTAAGGAAATTATCTCTCACTCTGGGTCTATGCTACAAGGTTGGGGTGACCTTGAGAAGGTGAAGCCTTTCTTGTTAACACCTTTCATGTTCTGTATCATTTAAAGATGATGCTGGGCTGAATGCAAGAGGAAATGGGACTGGCAGGGGCTGTAATAAGTAAGGAGATTATTTATGTGCTGCATCAAAGAGTTCAGGGTTGGCAGCAGGGCAGATACTGCCGGTCATAATGACCCCAAGGACCAAGGCCCTTTTCTCTTCATGCTCCCCAATCTTCAGACTTGTGCTTGGCACTTGTCCACGGCGGCTGCAGCTCCTGCCATCCATGTCACGGCAGGCAGAAAACAGAAGGCAAAGGACAGCAGGCCACAGGGCATGACAGCCAAGTCAGTCTCCTTTCAAGCGCTCCCCTGGGACCTCCACCCAGTGAGGTCCACATTCATCTCACTGGGCAGAACTGGATCATGTGGCCTTCTTAGCTACAAAGAAGTCTGGGGAGGTATGAGTATAAGTTTTCTAGCTTTCTTTCTGAGAAGACAAGGGAAAATTGGGCAGTGAGTGACTTTTGGGTAGCTCACAGTGTGTGCCACATGTCACTTTCTCCCTGAAGTGGGGGGCGTCTCAGCCAGGATGGCCATTGGTATTCCTATAGAGCTTTTAAAATGAAAGCCCAAGAACCCTCAGACCAATTAAATTAGCATCTCTGGGTGGGACATTACATCAGTAATTTTTAAAGATCCTCAGATGATTCTTTTTTTTTTTTTTTTAAAGGTTGGTCAAGCAAAGCAGTGGGGTTGGAGAAGGAACAGGGGAATCTGTAACTGGTTGTGATCAATTAGTTGTAAACACCACTGCACTTGGACCAGCCCTCAGATGATTCTAACGTGCAGCCAAGATCTGAAATCACTGCTCTAAATGTTGCCCTGAGAGTTAATTTTGAGCTGATTCTCATTAGGAACAAGTGATGGATTATAAAATGTTAGAGTTGAGCATGACCTTACTGATCATAGAACAAGGTTCGCTCAAGGTCAAATTTGAAATCAGCAAAAACTTTGGGGTGGGAGAGCCAGATCCCCCACCCCGACCCCTGCAAATAGTAGTAGCCCCTGCTCAAGTTTCCCTGCATCCAGGACAATGCGCTGGGAAGTACACGGCTGTTTGGGAGAATGAAACCTTGATCCAATTAGTACTGAAGGTTGAGGCGGGCAGTTACCCTTGGACTGCAGCTGTCTCTCCTCCACTCCAGTAATGACGCTCAGCCTGAAATCCAATTTGGGATGAGTGTATAATTTAAATGTTTATTTAATCCAGAGCCACTTCTCAGTAAATAGGATGCTCAGAGGCTTGAATTACCAAGGCTCTCTTTACCAAGGCTCCCTTTCTAATCTGCTCCCAGCATTATTCCCTGTGTGCGCAGCTGCCAAAAGCCCAATGCTAAGTGCCCTCATTCATTTGGAGGTTTTGTCTTCTGAAGCCAAACAGCTGGTTTTTCTGAGTCCCTGGTGGTGGTGATTAACATGGGGCTTTCCATACTGTTAGCATTGAAGACAGCTTTATAGATTATCCATCCAAACTGAAGCTCAGGGAGGCAGGAGTGACTTGCCCAAGGTCACCTAGACTATTCGGCCATTCTTTGCAGCATTGGGACAGTAGTGTCAGCCTTTAGGTTAAATTGATTGGATGTTTTAACAAAGCAGAAACCTAACACATTTGACCAAAGGTGCAACGGTGCCTAATTATTGCCCTCCAAATTTTCAGCATAGATATTTGAATAAATCAGGACTCAAAACAAACCCATGTTGCAGGAATAACTGAGATAGCAGAGGGAAAAGCAAATAATCCCGTGCTTTTCCTGAATTGGTTGGGGCCCTGCTCAGTTACACTGGAAAGCCCTGTCAGCACCTAGCACACTCCTGGCCCCCGTGGGCTCTCTCTAGATGCTTGCTGGTCTGGATTGATCCCTGCAAGCCCTTTACTTTGCTACCCATTACTTAGAACGCCTCTGCAGGACCGCATTATTACCAGCTATTACATCTAGAGCAAAGCGACAAGAAATCAACTATCTTTGGGATTTATGTGAAAAAGACTGTGGTGGCTGAAGTCAAGCACAGACTGATGAGTGTTTTACGGTAATGTGCTCTCAAAGTTCAATTTCTTAAGTTCTCTAGGTGACGCAAAATGATTGATTCTGAGAATGAACGCTGAAGAAATAAATTGATTCCTTTGAAGTAAGCGGACCATTAATTCTTGACCTTAAAATCTCTAAAATGTTTTAAAAGGAGTTGACTTAGCAGTTACTGCATCTTATGGAATTAACTCTTTTTTTCTTCTTTTGTTATATTATCTTGCTGGGGTCTATCCACAAGCTTCATAGTTCCTAGAAAAATAGGATGGATCCTGCTATAACGTTCATAATGTTCCTTAATGCCGTACTTTAAACACACATGCAGTCAATGCTTGAAGGCATGGCAGGGGGAGTTAGACCCATGGAAAAGCTCAAAGCGGCCCTCTAGGCCCCCTTAGGAAACGGCTGGCTGTTTTGGCTACAGTGCTAATTAGATGTCATTACCGAGGCTGACTCGGCCCTGCAGCAGTTCCCAGGGTGGCCAGCTGACTTGATCCCCCCACACTAGCCCCCACTCGGGCGGTAGGTGTGCATACTGAGAGTCTCTGCTTCCCTCTCTTTGGAAACTTCCCCTGGCTGCCACTCTGGAAGCTCTCATGTACGGGCTTAGACTTTATTCATTCATTTGTTCATTTCTTCATTCATTTATGCCTTTATTTAGCCAATACTTAGTGGTTGTCTGCTATATGCTAGCAGCCCCGCCCCTAACACTGGTCAGGCTCTGGGCTAGACAACAATTCGAGGCCCACGTGCCATATGTGTAAATTTTAAGTTAGGAATCAAACTAACACACTTTAATCATACACTGTCATAAAGGCCTGGGAGGCTGGGTTCAAACGTATGATGGTAGGGCCCCTTGGAGTTCTGCAAGAAAACTCGGTAGCATGTGGAGAGTTTCCCCGCCCCAACCCCTATATGAAACCCCCCTCCCTCTCCTTCCCACCCACTCCACCCTGTCTGCCCAGCGCCCTGAAAGGTCCCACCCTTTGGTGGCCCATCAGGCCTTGGGGGCTCACAGTGCTGAGGGTAAGAGGCCTATGCAGACCCTGGAAGTGAGTTTAGGGCCATTTGGTCAGGAAATTCACAGCTTATGGGTACCCATAGTACCATCTAGAAGGGGAGGCAGTGGGCTCTGGTGGGCACATCCCCTGAGCCTTATGGACCCCTCACCCCATGGGGAGGGCACAGCTGAAGGAGCCCAGAGCAGGCCCTCTGGGCATTAGTTCAGGGCCCCAAGCAAGGGCTGCAGCTGCCCATCTGAGGACAAGGTTGTGTGCCAACAGCTGCGAGGCAGCAGTGAACAAGACTCCTGAGACTCTTGCCTTAACAAGGCAGACAAACACAAACAAATCAGGATGACTAGGATAAGGGGCATGAAGACATTAAACCAGGTGATAGGACACAGAGTGACTGGGGGATGCTACCCTCGAGTGACCACCTCTTGGAGATGGCAACATCTCTGCTGGGACCCAAAGATACAGAAGCACTTTGCCAGCCGAGGGCTCACAGGGGGTGCCACGGCCCACAGGCAGGAAAGGACTGGCCGGCAGCCCCGGTGAAGGGGGTGGGGCAGTGTAAAGTGGGCTGTAGTTGTCCGCAGGAGCTAAGTGATCGGGGCCTGGAGGGAAGAACTATAGCCTGAGACTTGAAAAAACTGGACTTGAGGCTCAGGTTCTCTGTTTAGTAACTGGATTTCCCTGAGCAAAGGACAGCCCCTGGCCTTAGTCACTTCCCCCATAAAATTGAGATGCTTCCTAAGTATCCTGTGTCCTTCACAGGGCGGCAGCAGGACCAGATGGGACACAGGGCGGCAGCAGGACCAGATGGGGCACTGCTGCTCCAGATACTGGACACGAAGCAACTGAGCAGTGGTGAGCAGCGATGAGCTGCCTCGAGCTCTTCCAGGGGCTGCTACTGGGAATCGTTTACTAGTCATGGGGAGTGTCTGGTTGCGGCTCTAATGGAGGATTGTTTTCCAGGGCAGACCTACCCACTTCCTGACCCCACTTACAGATGGGCTTTGACACCCTTCTTGTGGCCTACTGTCCTGGGGTAGAGCTCTTTAATGGAGCAAAGGATGCCTGGCAGGCCTTGGAGTCAACAGAGTCTGGACAAAGCGGCTACTCTGCAGTCCTTCTCCCCATCAGCAAGTAAATCCCAACCTCGCCCAGGCTGGTCCCTGACCACGAGCTTGAGCAAGGACTAAGACTCAGCCCCGGGGTCTCCAAGCCAAGACGTTGACAGGCCGCATGGCACAAGAGCAGCATGAGCCCATCAACCCCAATTTGCTGCGGCCAGCAGTGGGACTGTTCACCCAACCACTCCCCGTCAAGGCTGCTACTTAGTAAGAGGAAACAGAGACCACGTTAGACTCATGGTATTTCTTTTATAAGTCATTGTCCACACTGCCTCGTGAGTTGTCTTTTATCTTCAGGACACAGTGTGAACTCAAACATTTCTAAAGATCATTTTGACATCTCTGCAAGATCCCAAGTGAAAGAATCCCTTCAGTTATTGTGTAACAGTGATGATTCCAACAATGACAATGGCTATCAGTTGTTGACCACTTACTAGATGCCAGGACCCGCACTGGGTACTCTAATCTCACAAGCACCTTATGAGGGAGGCAGTATTGTGCCATTTTACACATGAAGAAAATAAACCTTAATGATATTGAGTAACTTCTCTAAGGTCATACTGGGATTTGAATCTTTGTTTGAGTCCGAAGTGACACTCTTACTAACAGTGCTATAAAATCGTCACTGTCATCATCATTATTATCGTTCTAATACATTTTTAGTAGAGCTTTGCACACATGAAATCATTTAATCCTCACACCACAAGGAGATAGGTATTATAGTTATTATTATCACTCCCATTTTACAAATGAGAAAACTGGGATATAGATATTTTAAATAACTTCAGTCTCATTGCTTATAGATAGTTTTTTTTTAAATAAACATCTATCACCCAGAGAGGTCAGCTGAGGCTTGGTGAGATGAAACAGCTAAGATCACACAACCAGTAAGCGGCAAAGCAGGGACTGAGGCTGAATTTGCCTCACTCTAGACCCGAGCCTCTCGTGAACTTGCACCGAGCCGCCTGCATGAGGACCCCCACGTTCCAGAGCCTGAAGCAGAAGAGCCGGAGTGGGGGCGCCAGAGTTATATTCACGAGCTCCTGCCTGTCCACCTGTGCCGCGCGTGGCACGCTGGGGAATGGAAGGTTCTGTGGTCATCATCCAGGCCCACCTGGGGCAGAAGTTTTAACCCTGAAGGACAGATGGTGAGAGAAGAAAGGAAAGCACAGGGGCTGAATGATCTGCAAAATGGATAATTAGACTTTTACTAAGTCAAAATTGACCCTATTGGAGAACTACATGGGAAGGGCTCCTTCCTGGCTACATCCTCAGAATTCAGAGTTGGACCCGAAGGTTAAGTGGCTCACAATTCCAATGCTTGGATGAAGCCATTTTTCTTTAAAAAAAGTTTTCCCAAGAGAAGTGACAAACTTAGCATTTTTCTTCCAGCAAATTTGAATAATTTAGCTGGTACAACTGAAGAATTTGGTCCATTAATAATAACAATAACAATGATAATAATGTTTCACTTTAACTAAAATTGACAGCCATAATGAAAGGCATGGGGGTAAATAAGGTTTAGATTAAGTGTATATGATATGTCAAGCCCTGGGTTAAGCAGGGAAAACCCAGAACTTGTCTGAATATGCTTTATATTCCAATGAGGAAGTAGACATCAACCAAGTAACTTTCAAACTTTCAAGTATCACCCAAGTAACTTTCAAAATATCAAGTCAGTGCAAAGATAGTCTTTTCAACAAATGATCTGGAACAATTGGATAGCCACATGCAAAAAAACAAAAATCTAGACACAGACCTTATATCTTTTATAAAAATTAGCTCAAAATGGATTGTAGACCTAAATGCAAGATGCAAAACTATAAAATTCCTAAAAGATAACATAAGAGAAAACTTAGATCATCTTGGCTTTGAGTTTGGTGATAACTTATTAGATACAACATCAAAGACTTGATCCATGAAAGAAAGAATTGTTAAGCTTGACTTTGTCAAGATTAAAAACTTTGCTCTGCGAAAGACAGTGTCAACATAATGAGAAGACAAGCCACAGACTGGGAGAAAATATTTGCAAAAGACATATCTGACAAAGGACTCTTATCCCAAATATATACAGAACTGTTAAAACTCAACAATAAGAAAGCAAACAATTTGATTAAAAAATGGGCCAAAGACCTTAAAAGACACCTCACCAAAAAAAGATGTACAGATGGCAAATAAGCATCTAAAAAGATGATCCACATCATATATGTCGTCAGGGAAATGCAAATTAAAACGACAATGAGATATCATTGCACATCTATTAGCATGGGCAAAGTCAGGAACACAGACAACACCAAATGCTGGTGAAAATGTGGAGTAACAGGAACACTCATCCACTGCTGGTAGAAATGCAAAATGGTACAGCCACTTTGGAAAAACAGTGTGGCAATTTCTTATAAAATTAAACATTCTCTTACTGTATAATCTAGCAATGGTACTCTTTGGTATTCACCCAAAGGAACTGAAAACTTACATCCACACAAAAACCTATCCGTGGATGTTTATAGCAGTTTTATCCATAATTGCCAGTACTTAAGCAAGATGTCCTTCGGAGGTGAATGGATAAATGAACGGTGGTACATTCAGACAATGGAATTTTTATTTAATGCTAAAAAGAAATGAACTATCAAGTAATGAAAAAACATGAAGAAACCTTAAACGCATATTGCTAAGTGAAAAAAGCTAATCCCAAAATGCTGCATACTGTATGATTCCAACTGGATGACGTTCTGGAATAGGCAAAACTATGAAAATAGTAACGAGAGCAGTGGTTGCCAGGGGTTGGATGGGGGGAGCACAGAGGATTTTTAGGGCAGTGAAAATATTCTGTATGACACTAACATGGTGGATTTATGTCATTATATATTTGTCTAAATACATAAAATGGACAATAACAAGAATGAACCTTAATGTAAACTATGGACTTTGGGCAACTATGATGTGCCAAGGTAGGTTCATCAATTGCGACAAATGTACCATTCTGGTGGGGAACGTTGATAATGAGGGAGGCTATGTGTGTATGAATGTAGGGGGTATATGGGAAATCTTGCTATCTTCCTTGCAATTTTGCTATGAACCTAAAATAACTCTAAAAAAAATATAAAGTCTTTAAAAAAAATCAAGTGTCGGCCGGGCCTAGTGGCTCACGCCTGTAATCCTAGCACTCTGGGAGGCGGAGGTGGGTAGATTGCTCAAGGTCAGGAGTTCAAAACCAGCCTGAGCAAGAGTGAGACCCTGTCTCTACTATAAATAGAAAGAAATTAATTGGCCAACTAAAAATATATAGAAAAAATTAGCCGGGCATGGTGGCGCATGCCTGTAGTCCAAGCTACTTGGGAGGCTGAAGCAGTAGGATTGCTTGAGCCCAGGAGTTTGAGGTTGCTGTGAGCTAGGCTGAGGCCACAGCACTCTAGCCAGGGCAACAAAGTGAGACTGTCTCAAAAAAAAAAAAAATCAAGTGTCATAAGAGCTAGGCAGGACACCTTAGTCTCTGAGGTGGACCTTACGTAGAATAGAGGGTCAGGAATACCACTCTGTTGAGATAAAGGAATAAAAGGAATTGGCAAGAGGAGGGAGGTGTGGGGGGGTGCGCATTAGTTGGGGCCATGTTTGCAAGGCCCTGAGACAAGGCACTTGGGGTGTGGAAGGGCAGAGAGAAGGGCAGTGTGGCCAGAATGAGGTGAGCAAGGGGCAAAGGCCTGGAGGTCAGTAAGGGCTGTGATGGGCAGGGTAAAGCTCTTGAACTTGGGCCTAGAAATAAAGCCTGAACATCAGAACTGTGTTATCAGCAGGACCAATCAGGTGCAAAGGCAAAGCAGGGGATACTGTGGGTGACCGGGATGTCTCTAGCACTCTTTCCTCAGCTCCCCTGTCCCCAGTATCTGAAAGTCCACCATTAGTGGCAATCACTTTATTCCCCCAGAATTCCCTCCTGATGTGCTGACAATACTCCAGCTCCCCCGGGGAGGGCTGCCAATGTGGAAGTGATTGCAGCTATGACAGAGGGCCTTGAGAGCAGGCCCCGTGGCGCATGCAGAGGGCAGGACGGCACTGGGTGTCCAAGGACAGGCCTGGGCAGGAAGCTGGATTGGCCCTGGACCTGAAGGGGCAGGGCTCTGGGTCTGTTGTGCTCCCCAGGGCGGCTCTTGACTGACAGCTGCACTAATTGCAGATTACATTGCTGATACATTATCCATATGGCTGGATTGATAATGTTTTGGCAGGTAAATGTTTTATGACTAAAGACTCCCAAGGTGAAGGCAACCAATTATGAAGCATGATGGAGAATCTGTGGAAGCACACACCCCCGCTCTCTGTGGGCACGGACGTGTGAGGGTCACGTCTGCGCTTGGCCCTGCTTCCCGCACTTCGAGAAACCCCTCCCAGCCCCCGGCTCATCCCGGCTCTGACCTGCCCCCCCCACCCCCCACCCCCCGGGGTCTCTCGGTTAAGTTTTTCTTCCTGCTTGCCCTCAAAGCCCTGTACACTCTGCCCTAAAATCATTGACAATCCTGTTTTAAAGGCTTTATTTGCAATAAACACTTTTTTTTTTTACTTCAAATGTATACATTACTTCAAATTTATACGGTGGCACTAAAGTGTCATTCATTCATTCACTTATTTATGCTAATAAATAACATTTATCAAATGCCCACTATATCTACTAAAGCTAAACACATACCTACCCTATGATCCATCAGTTTCACTCCTAGGTATTTGCCCAAGAGAACGGAGTACCTGTGTTTGCAAAAGCACATGTATGTGAATGCAGAGAGCAGCTTCACTCATAATTGCCAAAAATTGTAAACAAACTCAAAAAGACTATCAAGGTAAATGAATACACACATTGTAGTATATGCAATAGAATACCACTCAGCAATTAAAAGGCCTGATACACACAGCATGGATGAATCTCCAAGACATTATGTTGTGCTAAGTTAGATACTAAAGACTACACACGATAGGATTCTGTGTATGTATAAGAAGTTCAAAAGCATTTGAAACAAATCTATGGCCTTAAAAGTTTACCTTGAGGGAGGAGATTATTAACTGTGAGGGGCATGAGCAAAATGAGTTACTGAGCATGGGGAAGGCTTTTGGGGGGATGTAATTTTTCTAAATCTTGGCCTGGGTAATTGGTTTACATGGCTACATCCACATGTAAAAATTCATCAAGCTGTACATTAAGACTTGTACACTTTACTATGGATAAGTTTTTTGAGCAGTGTCTGTCACCAGGGCACTGTGCACTGGGCTGAGTCCAGCTGTTCTGGGCTACCATTGTTGAGAAGAGCCAGTGGCCCGGATGAAGGTCTGGGGAAGTCCTCTCCCAGGGCCCTAGGGGACATGGGTGGTCCTTGGGCAGGAGCACTAGCTTGGGCTCGGGGTACTCAAGGGAAAGAGAAAAAGATGTTGAGGCAGGAAGAAGATGCATCTGGTGGGCCCTGCTGAGGGGCTGTAGGAAAAGCTGATCCCATGTGGACCCGCAGGCAGGAAAGAACCTCACCTCATTAGTGGGCAGTGAGTCGGGAGCTGGAGGACCCGCAGGGCTGTGGACAGGCGGGAGGTGGCGACCCAGCGAACTGCGAGGCAGGAGGTCTTCTTACCAGGAAGAGGACACAGGGAGAGGCCAAAAAAGAGAAATACTGCTAGTAAAAGCAGCTCCTTTCTGTTTTTGAATGTGCACAGACATTATTCCATTTAAACCTCACAACCGTGTGACATAGAACAATGTTAGCCCCAGTTTACTTACGGGAAACTGAGAACGAAGTGAGTTCACATGATATGCCGAAGGACAGGCAGCCGGTCAGTGCCACTTGCAAACCCAGGGCCTGGGACCCAGAACTTGCAGCCCAACCACTGCACTTTCTGCCAGATGCTAAGTGTGTAACCAGGTTGATGGCAGGTTATCAACCCAGGGTGGGAAGTGCATTCACAAATCAGCTGTTCTTTCTGTTCCTCCCTGTCTATGCTCTGCTGTTGGGCCGACATCTCCAACTCTACAACTCTGTGTCATTTCAGTTATTAAAACAGCGTCATCCAGGCATTAAAATTCAGTCCCATTCATCTTATAATTCTAGTTTTATATATTTTTTAAAGTTTTATTTTGATCTTCATTGATGCTTAATAATTGTGCATCTTTATGGGGTACAGCGGGATGTTTCGATCTATGTATACATTGCATGTGATCGAATCAGGGTAATTAGCACACCCCTCACCTTAGGCACTTGTGGTTCAAACCTCTCTTCCTTCTCTAAGCTCAGGCTAATGCTGAGGTTCTAGGACTCCGGAGTGTGGGAGGCGGTGCAGGCTGCTGATCCCACACCTTTCCCATGCTGAGGAGGAGGGAAGCCTGGTCCTTAAGCAAGAGCTGCATTAGTTGAGGCTTTGATTTCTGATGGTTGTTACCACTGATTCATTGCTGGAGCCCCTCACACCCATGGCGCCCCCATCACGGCTTTGGTGGCACCTCTGAGACACACCTGACCTTCACTTGGGGCCTCTCCCTCTGCTGCACTGGCGGACTTCCTGTGCAGCCATGTCCTGGATTTCTTCATACTGGGCTTGTCCTGTTTCACCCAGCCCCAACTCCTTCTCCATTTCTTTTCGACTCTGATAACCTCTGCCCTTTCCTTGGTGCCCAACATTTCCCAACCTGAAATCTGCAGGGTGAGCCCTGCTCTGACCACAGGCCCACGGTGACAGATGGTCGCAGTGGTATTACCCGCACTCAGAGACCAAGATCTGTGCCCGTGAGTGCCCCCACTGCTTCCCTTGTATTCAGTTTTAGTGGCTCCGGACCCCTCCTTGCTAATGAGAAAGTTCTGGGCTGTCAGCGACATTGCCTTCTTCTCTACCCAGGTTCTCAGAGGCAGCTAGCCACCTGCAATCAGATGGATTAAGTAGCTGCCCTGTAAACATGCAGTAGCTGGAGAAAGTCCTTTCTAACCATGCTTCCTGTGGACTTTGAAATTCAAGGTCTATTATGTACTCCAACGATCCCAGCAATGTGATAACATTTCTATAGCAACCTCCTCAGGTTCATGCAAGTCAAGCACTTGGGCACCTTGATTCCACCTCTGAGGCATAAGTGCAGTGGTTATCTCCCGACTTTTAAACACCTATCAGCTGTCTCCACACTTGTTTAAATTTGCCCATTTGTTACTAGCCCAGGAGGAGAACTTAGCTTAGGAAGTCGTGGGAAACTGCCCAAATGAATAACTCAGTTTATGCTGGTATCAAAATTAATTTAGATGATAATAAGTCTTCATGCCAATTAAAGGCCCATGGACTTCGAGTAAGAGATTTCCCATCTTAGTGGAGAGCAAACATGACATTTTGCTCCAGCATCAGATTTGTGGCTCCTGATCTATTCATGTGGGCGTCTGCTCGTACTTACCTGCTTGTCCGGCTTTCAGATCTTTGTGTGCTTGGCTTCTAGTATCTACTTTCCCTTTAAACTATGGTTAACTACATGGATTTCTGATCTCCTGTATTACCTGGCCTTTCATAGCTGCATGCTTTTTTATGTGTTAACAGAAAAAAAAGCCAAACTCTGTAAAATAATTTCAAAGAGATTTATTCTGAGCCAAATTTGAGGACCATCACCGGGGGCCACATCTCGTCCAAGAAGCCCTGAGCAAGTGGACTCACTATGGCTGGGTTACTGTTTGGTTTTATACATTTTAGGGAGACAGGGGTTACAGGTAAATCATAAATCAGGACACGGAGGCATACATTGGTTTGGTGCCAAAAGGTGGCCCATCTGGATGGGGGAATGGCTTAGAGGTTATAGGTGGGTTTAAAGATTCTTTGACTTGTAATTGGTTAAAGACTTGGAGCTTTGTCTAAAGGCTTGGAATATTTTAAGATAAGGAGGTCTGTTTATCAGAGACAAGCCACCAGACATATTTGTTGTGTAAATTGAGGACCTGCAGGTTTGTCTTGCATATCCTAGGCCTATTAATGGGTTACAAAAGATGTCTCCAAGAAGGGAGGGGGCATGATAAGCCATGTCTGACCTCCCTCCTAGGGCAGGCAGTTTAGCTTTAGGATATCCCCTTGGCCAAGAGGAAAACCATTCGATCAGCTGGTGTGTGTGGGTGAGCCTTAATATTTTATTTTAGTTCATGTATGCCTATGTACTTGTATCTCTGCACTCTTGCATATTGTAGCTCTGATCATTTACATTTGGGGTTTTTTGTTTGTTTGTTTGCTTGCTAACATTACCCTGGAGTAGCCCTATAATGCGTTACCCAAGATAAAAGCCACATATATATTTTGGGAAATGTTCAATAATAGATTGATAAATATTGGTTAACATTTCAGAATACAATATAAACTTTCCATTAACTCAAACACAAGGTAACTAGCTTTCCTTTAGCTTCAGTTAATTAACTCAATCTTGAAGACTAGAAAACCAAACTAGAAGTCCCTTCACACTTTAAAGGAACCCTCTCAGCTCTTTCTTATCCCCTTCCCTGCAGCCAACAGTGTCTCCTATAGACATAGTATTGCTAACATTCTCAGACCATCTGTATGAAGAGGTGGAGTTATTTATCAACACTGAGCATGATTATATGATTGTTAGAATAACTCCTGTGGAGTCTTCAAATGGATGCTTAAGTCTTGCTAAATATATCTGCTGGAAACTTTTAAAAATTTAAAACATAGTTACACAATTGGCTCTTGAGGTTCACATTCTGAAAAGGCACAAAGACCAAGGGAGTTTCTTTCTGGCTTGGAAACCTCCCATCTCTGGCTCTGAGACCATTTTAGAAGCAAGATGACTCTGCAAGTTGGGACCAAACAAAAGAGATGTGAAACATTCTGCTGTGAGCAAGTATTTCCTTTTAAGCTATGAAGAAAGGCAGTTTCAGTACTTACAGGAGATTGTGATATTTTCCCTTCCCAGATTAGGTTATTTCTTCTGCTAACAAGTTGGACAATGTCCAAAAGCAAACTAAATTACTTAACTTCATTAAATTTTGAAAAATATTACAACAAAATCACATCAATGTCATGGCCATTGTCAAAGTTGCCAGATTCTGACCTTGGGTATGCCATTTAAAGTCTTTATTAGTGTGTGAGAAGAATAATCATGATGATAATGTGAATCTAATAATGTTTTTCTTGTCAAGACAAGAACTGGTTAATGTGTAAAATAATAAACATGTCCTCCACACTTAACTGCAAAAAAATAGTGAAAATCCACATCAACCCAGAGCAACACACCAAATGACAGACTGAGCCGCTCTTCCTAATACATGATGCATATTTAAAAACATACATCCTGAATCACTGAAATGTATGAAACCAATGATTACATTTGTAAGCCTGGAAAAATCCAGGACAGTGATAATAAAAAAAGCATTTATTTTACAATAGACAGGTTTTTCAAACCAAAGTTTTAAGTAGTGACATTTCTCAGGCAGCAGTAATGCTATTGCCATGGATTTTCCAGAGAACATTTCACTTCACTGTTATTTATAACTTAGCTCAGCCTCTTTCTATTATTTATATTTAAATGTAGAAAGAAATCTTTTCCTGTTCCTATTTCTTTGAATTTTTCTTTTCAACACCCACACAAATCCATGAGTCACAAATGAGACTATGAAAATGAATGGTACTCATCACACAAGAACACTCTTTGGCTACCCATGTGAATTTAGATGTTATCAAAATTCTAGATAGGTTCAAACTGCAAGTAAAATGATGTTTATGTGAATTCTATTCAGAAAAAAACAGAAATTATGAAGGTGGTTCATTGTCCTTATGTTCTAATTTACAAAACAGGTTTTATATACAAACACCCTTTTCTGACCTCTCCTGTATATACTGTAAAATATGTATAACTAGTAGAATGGGATAGTGGGAAGCCAGCTTTTAATTTTAGCTTCCCACTTCCTGATTAGGTGATCTAATTGTGACCATCTGTAACACAGACGTAATACTGTCTGTCTTGCCTCCACCCCAGTATTGCTAAGAGGGTTTAATGCAACAAAATACGTAAGTGTTTTGTGAACTATAATGTGCCATCATAATTTTAAGATACGTTTATTACTGTTTCTTCAGCTAAATTAATTGTATGGACAGAAGAATGACTAGGCAATGGCATGAATTGACAGGCAGATTATGAATTTGTCTGCTGCTGCAAATATAGTCAATGTTAAACTTAGTCCCCAAGGATCTGATAATAAATTTTGTCCTGTAATACAAAACGACATAATTGATCACCATAAGTCAAGTCCAATTCAACCTGAATGATCCAATGATGAGTAAGTAACAAACATCCAGCACAGAGAGATCTATTGCTTTTTGCAGTTGAACTTAGTTTACTTGTATCCCAGAGTGAGCTGCTGCTGCAAAACCCCAAAGATTTGGGACTTGAGTTATGTACAAAGTCTTACAAGTGTTATTCATCAGTCTTCATAATAGTACCTCTATTTTAGAGATGAAAAAATTGAAATCTTAAAATAGCGTTCCTATTAAACTATGTATTAAAATTTGGTCAGAGTTGTTATATATTATTATTATTGCATTTGGAAAAAAGTTGTTAGTGTATTTGAATTGCATTTTTTAAAACTAATTAACTGAGTTAGGTTTACCAAATGTACCAAGAGGTATAAAATATGAAAAAAATTTCAATGAATGATAATGTAAATGTTAAACATTCCAACAATACTGAAGAATATATAATGAAAAATTAGTTTCTTTACCAGGGTAAACACCCGTCACTCAATTTACTTCCCTCGGAAAGCATACTCTTACCTATCTGGCACTTAAGCATACACAAGCATTTATGTATCTATTCTTTTAAAAATAAAATACAAAGGGTAACATAATATGCTTGCAACTCCACATCTTTTGTTACTTAACAATATATCTTGGAGGTAGTTCCATGACAACTTCTCTAGATTTTGTTCCATATTTTTAATAGGTGCATAGTAATTTATTCCATATTTCGATGTACAATAATTTATTAACCAGGTCCCTATTTGTGAACAATATTTTGCAGTTACTAACAAAGTTAAAATACTTGTACATGCATCTACACACTATTTTATTTTATTTTATTTATTTTTTGAGAGAGTGTCTCACTCTGCTGCCCAGGCTGGAGTGCAGTGATATCATCATATCTCACTACAATCTCAAACTCCTGGTCTCAAGCAATCTTACTTCAGTTTCCCAAGTAGTTAGGACTATAGGCAAGTGCCAGTATAGGCGAGTGCCTAATTTTTTTTTATTTTTATTGCATAATATTTTAAAAGGAAAGAATGAATTGATACTCTCAGATTTTTTGAAATAAAAGTACATTTTGAGTAAAATAGAAAAAAGGGGTCATCCACAACTTTTTTAAGTCTAAAAAATCCTCCAAATTACTTTTCAACCAAATTAAAAAAAAAAACAGAATTGAATGCCACAGTTTAAGTAAATTTGACCCCATGCTGATTAACATTTGGATGTTGGATCTGACCACCCCAATGTAAATTATTCTGCAGCCAACTTCAAGTGAAACTCTAGTGTTTAGACAATAGCCAACTTCCTATAAAAAATAAACAAACCAAAATTACCTTCGACAAGCAGAGGGGAAGTATGTAAGAAGATGATAGCTTTGCTAAATAAAAAAAATTGGAATTTTGCTATTTGTTTTTTTTTTTTTTTTTTTTTTTTTTTTGAGACAGAGTCTCACTTTGTTGCCCAGGCTAGAGTGAGTGCCGTGGCGTCAGCCTAGCTCACAGCAACCTCAAACTCCTGGGCTCAAGCGATCCTCCTGCCTCAGCCTCCCGAGTAGCTGGGACTACAGGCATGCGCCACCATGCCCGGCTAATTTTTTTTTTATATATATATCAGTTGGCCAATTAATTTCTTTCTATTTATAGTAGAGACGGGGTCTCGCTCTTGCTCAGGCTGGTTTTGAACTCCTGACCTTGAGCAATCCGCCCGCCTCGGCCTCCCAAGAGCTAGGATTACAGGCGTGAGCCACAGCGCCCGGCCTGGAATTTTGCTATTTGGACTTGCTTTGGGGGGTAGTTTGTGGCAAGTCTCGGGGCAATCATGTCCTTTTCTCTGAGGCTTCCAGGAAAGGAGGATGCTGCCCTCCAAATGGGAGCTTCTTTCCCAGGCACTGCACGTTGGGACTTTGGTGGTACCATGCCTAACATGAGCTGGTTTGGAGACAGAAGAGAGAAGGGATCATACCGTGTGCCCACAGAATGGAGACCTTCCAGAGCACCGTCACCACACTCAAATCTACTCTGAATAACTCCCTGAGATCCAGGGGAAGACAGACTGACAAATGTTTCCCCTCACTTATGACTTCATTCCTGGCCTCAGTTTCCCTTGCATTTTCCGCATTGTTCATCTAATATTAGTCTTTTTTTTTTTTCTATAATGGATAATTGTTGATCTAGCTTTTTAGGAAGAGATACATTTGCTTAGAAATGAATTGTACTCCTTATTATCCTAGTTAATTCCAGGATGATATCAAAACCAACCCTCTTTGCTGGTGGGCGTGAGAAATCCTGCATTCCTTCTCCTCATATGTCACTTACCAACGGCCTCCTCCTCGGCCTCCTCCTCATCTGAAAAACCTGTTTCCTAGAGTTTTTGGAAAGGCCAGACATGCAATGTGGTGTAAAATGGATGTGAACTGACTCTGAAATTTGCGGATCACTGTAAAAATGTCGGCCATCCTAGTGATTATTTATCTTATCTCTGTTGTTTTTATGACTCTGGTCCCGAGGCCTGATGGGAAAGGAGTTTTCTAAAGATGAATTGCACTTAACGCCTCTCATTTTCGCTGCAGCCAAAACCAGTGTGATCGCATAATGATCCTAATTCCTTTCATTGGCTTAATGGCTACATTTCCTACCCTGGATAGAGATTTGGGGATGGGTGTTTTTTATGGATTTTTCCCGTTGGCCATATTTCCACGTTGCAATGCCTCCTGGGGTTTTGTTAAAATTCTCTCAAGGAAGATTTCTAATGTCCTTGCTTGCCAATGTCCTGTTGGCAGGAGGATGCATCGAGAGCCAGCCAGTCATAAAACTCTGCTGCCAGGAAATGAGGCAGCAGTTAACAGATGGGGGAAGAGAGCCGCACTCCAGCCTGCATCCTTCTCTGCTCCATTTCTGACGGGCTTTGCCCCTTCTGCCTACTTAAACAATATATTGTTTTCCTCTCATATCAGAAGTGAGTAAGTGCTTGTAAATAATTCAAACAATCCAGAAAATGTATAATTTAGGAATTCAAAGTCATCTATTATTCCTTTCTCATAACTACTGCTAACAGTGTGTTTATTGTTTCTCTAGATTTCTTACTATGCATATACCAACATACTCACTGATTTTCAAAAGTAGAATCATATTAGACATACAGCTCTGCATCTCGATTTTTCACTTAACATTACATGTGAGACTTTTTTTCTCATCTTTAAATGTATCTCAATCTTGTGAAAGCTGTACAGTACTGTGTGAATGTACCACACTTTAATTACAATCTCACTAAAGGCTATTTGGTTTGTTTCCAATATTTCAACATTATAAAAGGGAGTAAAATAAACTTTTGTGTTTGTATTACTTTGCAGGCCTGTGCAAGTGTTTTGGTTGGATATGTTTCTAGACATTTCTGCCTGCTCTTAAATAATGTTACATTTTTAACTGCAAAATAAGACAAAATAGGTTGCATTTTATTGTTAGAGTAATAACTGGTGAGTGAAGAAAATGTGATCAAATCAAAGCATGTTGAGAAATTGAGTTGTCATTGTAACAGTAATAAGAGGTGAGGCCTTTAAGAGGTGACTAGGGCCTGAGGCCTCTGTCCTCATGAATAGATTAATGCCATTATCACAGGAGTGGGTTTGTTGTCTTGGGTGTGGGTTCCTTATAAAAGGAGGAGTTTGGGCCCCTTTCATCTCTCTTTTGCCCTCTTTGCCCTTCTACCTTGTTATGATGCTGCAGGAAGGCCCTTGCCAGATACCCGGACCTTGATGTTGGACTTCCCAGCCTCCAGAACTGTGAGACAATATATTTCTGTTTATTCTAAAGTCTAGTCTCAGGTATTCTATTATAGCAACACAAACCAAACTAAGATATGCACTCTCTTTAGGTGTTCATTATTCTCTTCTGTCCACTTTCCTATAAATGTGAAAAATATCCAGCTAAAAAGTTGGAAAAGATTAAGATAATTACCCAAAACTGTATAGTAAGTCCTCATTTAATGTAGTTGAATGGTTCTCGTGACTTTAAGCAAAATGACTATAACAAAACCTCATCGACATTACAATGAGATGACATAGAATGAAAGGATATTACTGGAGGACTTGCTATACATTGTTTCACTTAAAGTCACAGTGAAGGGAAAATTTACTATATATTGCTTTAATTTGCATTTCTGTAGTGAGTGAGGTTGAATATTTTTCTTTATGTTGATTTGCTAATTCCATTTTAATTACTTGACTGGTCTGATATGCCTTTTTACTCATCAATGGGGTCTTAATTGTTTCTTATATAAGCTCTTTGTATATATAGATGTTAAAATCCTGAACCATATTACTGCCAATATATTTTTCTCAAGCTGTTTTCCTATAATATTGGAGAGCCTAGGTCAAGCCTGGACCACTTTTCTCTGCCCTCCTCCCTAAGTCCCATAACTTAATAGATCATCTATATGCCGATGATTTCCAATTTTAGATCTATAACTATGACCTCTCTCTCATGTCTTGCAGCAACATCTCAGAGGCAATGACCAGCTAGTGCCAGACATTGATTTCTAAATATCATTCCCAAGTAAAAGGATCTAGGGATCCTCAGAGAAATGGCTGATTTCACCGCAGAAGCAGAAAAGATAAAAGATAAACCTAGAACAACTTGTTGTACCAGAAAGTGAGGATGGGTTCAGAGAATGATGAAAACTTGTCAAGGACACAGAAGCCAGCTTGAAGGGGCTTCTAATGGCCAAATATAGGACAATTTGAGCATCAAAATAAATAATGATAGTAATGGGATAAAATAAGAACCCATGAGTTCATACGTTATAAATCAGGAGTTGACTTTTCCTATAAGGGGCCTGATGATAAATAACTTAGGCTTTACAAGGCATGCAGTTTCTGTCACAACTATGCATCTCTGCCATTGTAGCACAAAAGCAGCCATTTATGTAAATAAATGAATGGCTGTCTTCCAATGAAACTTACAAAAACAGGCTGGATTTGGCCTATGGGGTCATAGTTTGCCTTTTCCTGCATTTAAGTAAACAAATGAATAAATATGCAGAGAGAAGAGAAAGCTCTTTATCACAGTAGAATGCCAACTAATAAACACTGAGAAATGTTGGAGTTAAAAAAAATCACAATATGATAACCACTGTAGTAATTACTAAGTTCAGGTGAGAGACATCAATGCATGCTAAAAATAGTGTGTGAAAGAAGGATGAGGAATGAGTTTATTTATATAGTTGCAAAGTAACTTCATATCAAATACTTATTAATTGCAAAGTAAGGAAAATATTTTTATGGGGGGAATCCTGCAGACACTATTTTAATCAAATGATCAACAGAACACCACAAATAACGGGACAGAGCAACATCATCTGCCTCTCGATAGGAGGCGATGAGAAAACATTGTGGTGTTCCTGCCAAAGACGTATAACCTGGGTCTAAACATGAGGGACAGTTCTGGTGAGTTTGAGGGATTTTAGGGATTGATCAAGGAAAAAGATATGGTCACGAGGTGGTCGTCGCACACACAAGCTTTACTGGACAACACCTGGCAGGTTTTCATGTAGGAGAAAGTCCCTTCCAGGACGAGAGACTACAGTGTGGGGCCAGTAGAAGGGGAGAAACTCCCAGGGGAGCAGGGGACTAGAGAGGGGCTTAGGTGTCCGGGCAATGCCACTGAGCAGCACCGTAGGGAGTCTCTGGGCCGGAGAGTTCTGGAGGGCAGCAGAGGTTTGGGGGCTCTTAAATCTACAGGGTTTATCTTATTTATGGTTAGCAGATATTGGGTGCAGTTTCTTGGGATGTGCAAAGCAAGTGGGGTCGAAATGGCTAAAATCCTGCTTTGGGCTATTTTGAAAACAATTGAATGTGTATAACTTTGAGTTTGGTACCAGGAGGGTTTTGAGCTAACCAGTCCCAGCCTGCTGAGAAGAAACAACCTCTAGCGGCCTATATACAGAAGCCACCTTTGGCTTATTTATAAAACAGACACTCTACAAAGTGACTTTCCCATAATCTTCAGAATGTCAGTGGTGTGAGACTCAAGGAAGACTGAAGAATGCTCCTCGATTAAAGGTGCCTAAAGAGGTGTGACAGCTGCAATTCTGGATTGGACCCGCTTGTCATAAAAGATATCGCTGGGGCGACTGGCCAACTTGAAAGGAATCTCTAGGTAAATGACTATTTTGGACTTTTTTTGTTCTGCTTCAAAATAAAAATTCTAAAAACAGTTTATAAAACCTATTCACATGGGTGCTTCTGCCACTTGGGACCCACTGTTTATAGCTGGCACAGCACAACCTGCAACCTTAAGCTTAGACTCTGGCAATTAACCCTTTGTCAAGGTAAGGGGATAGAACATAGTTTATTTTGAAGTTTGTCATCTTGATTTATGCTTTGAATTATTTAGATGTATGGAATGTGGGCCTCCATTTGTTTTCCTGACTCAGGTCCCAACAATGCGTGGGGCTGGCCTGGGCTGGGAAACACCTGTATTCCAGGGACTTCAGAGAAGCAAGGACTGAAAGTACAAAGGAGAACACAACTGATGCCCTGACATTCTGAGAGGCAGAAGAGATGAGATCGAGTATGCTAGGAGAATTATTTACCTGACAAAGGAATAGAGAAAAGTCTTCTTTTGAGGCAGGCAGCAGATGTAGAAAGGATAATTACAGGTGTGTTTGAGGATGTAGATGATGAAAGTAGAAGTTCATTCCTGAGGAGAGATGTGGTTTCTATTTTGTGGGAAATGTTACAAGTTGAAAATGCCAGACACCTATTTCCCAGCCTTCTTTGCAGCCAGGTTCTAGGACATATACTGGGCTCTGCCCATCAGACTCACCTCCTGGGACTCCTCTTAGAGCCAGGCCTTTTGCCTCAGGGGGTCCCGATTTTGGAGTGACTTCCTCAAAATTTTCTAAGTCCTTCTCTGCTCCCTGTGACTGGTCAGGGCTGGCAGTGCAATTCAGGCAGAGTGTCCTGAGTCCAGACTGGGACCTTCGCGGGTGCCATTCCCATTCATTCCTTTTGGGGTATTCTCCACCCTTTACTTCATACTTGTGATTGACAAGACCCCATGAAGAGCCATAAGCACCAGGAGCCGTGTCCAGTGAAGGGTGTACGTGGGATCAGGGGCGATCCCAGCATCTGTGGCAGTGGGGTCTGTGGACTTAGAGTGTGACTTGGGTGTTGCAGGGCTGGCTTCATGGGCCTGTGGCCTGTCCAGTCCCAAGGGCCCCACACTTAGAAGGGCCTCACACTTGGTTTAATGCTACACTTTTGCTATCTCAAAATCCTTAATAATTTTGAACAAGTGACTCACAGATCATGTTAACTGATTTTGGGGCATTGATCTGACTGTGGCTTTGGCTGTTGGTCCTGACTGAGGAATCTAAACTTGGTCCTGCAACCCTTTTATTAGAGATTTGGTGAGTTACCCAAAACCGGTGGCATGCCAGCAAATGTTTAATAACCAGCTCTTTGAGGAAAAAAAACAACACAAACCACCTCACTTGCAGTGTTTGCCACTTTCCAAAGGTGAATACTCTCACCTTTGGCTGAGCTCAAGCTACCAGCATGTCACCCAACACGGAGTTGGGAAGAGACGCGCAAGAGCACGCTGCTGCACAGTACTGCCTCCATACAGACAGGGTAAGTGTGATGCCCTCAAGGGTACAGATGATAATGAAATGTGGAAAAACAACTAGGAAGTGGCGAATTTTGAGTGTTTACTACCTTTGAATTTTTTTTTATTTCAGCATATTATGGGGGTACAAATTTTAAGGTTTCAAATAATGCCCTTGTGCCCCTACCTTTGATTTTTTGATATAATTCATTTCATTGTAAGCTTATATAATTTAGTTTTAATAATGGCTGTGTTTAACAACTAGCTTGAAAAATTCTTAAAAATTTCACAATTATCTCTCATGAGCCAGTACAAGCTAGCTTAAGCACACTACTCCTCACTCGCCACTTGTAATGAATTAAAGTTCAATTTAAGTCAGCCAGCGTTGGTTTCTGCTGATTGCAATGAAGAAGGCTGAATGATGGAAGCAAGAATTATCAAGGTGTGTGCAAGGCAGAGCCAAGGAATTATCTCACTTGAAACAGGAAATAGGTGGCAAAGCAGGAGACTGACATGTCAAACTATGATACCCTACAATGTGGGGCCTGCTCATAATCCCATGGACACAGGGACAGCTGAGGAAGAATGAGTGGAGGTTATCACCAAATGAGGGTGGTCCCAGCGCTGAGTACTACGTGGTTGTATGGGTCTTTTAGAATCTTTTATTTTATTTTTTTAAATTTTTATTTATTTAGTTTTTGAGACAGAGTCTCACTCTATTGCCCTGAGTAGAGTGTCGTGGCATCAGCCTAGCTCACAGCAACCTCAAACTCCTGGGCTCAAGCGATCCTTCTGCCTCAGCCTCCCGAGTAGCTGCCTCAGCCTCCTGAGTAGATTACAGGTGCACACCACAATGCCTGGCTAATTTTTTATATTTTAAGTAGAGACGGGGTCTCAGTCTTGCTCAGGCTGGTCTCTGAACTCCTGAACTTAAGCAATCCTTCCACCTCAGACTCCTAGAGTGCTGGGATTATAGGTGTAAGCCACCACACCCGGCCTAACGTAGTTATGTGTTGAATTCCAGGGTCCACACTCTAACTGCTCTAGAACTTAGGAGGCAGAAGTAACAGTTGTGGGTGGGGTAGTCCAGAAGAGCTTGAGAGAAGAGTTTGGATTTGAGCTGGTTTTGAAAGAGTGACAGGATTTGATAAATATTTGACTTCTCTTTCTAAATATGAGAACATCTTGGAACCCAGCTGCCCTAAAAAAGGATATTTTTATTAACTAATAAGCATTCTTTTTGGTCATAGAAACCTCAGGAATATAAAAATGTGGGTGAGAAAAGTTGGAAAACTCCAAATTTGTCCTTTTCTATGAAGACTCTGTTACATCAGCCAAATAATCTAGGCTAAAAGTTTTGATACCCAATAATAAACTCCCTTGTGCAGCAGTCCTGTGAGACAGGGTTTGTTGTTATCCCCACTTTACAATGAGGAAGCTGAAGACAGAGAGGTAAATAATGTGCCCAGGTCACACAGCTAGAAAGTGGTAGAACTGGGATTTGAACCCAGGCAGACTGGCTCTATAGTTAATGCCCTTAACCAATATGTTCCACTACTTTTCCAAATGTCAGTTTTCTCATCTATAAAATGGGAATAATAACACCTGCCTACTGTATGTCACAGAATTATGTAAGGGTCAGATGAGATAAGATATACAAAAGTGCCTCAATAAGGCCATGAACAGATTAAAGACCATGGTCACAGTCATCCACGTTTAAATGTGAATGGAAGGAAAAGCAGGAGCTTCCTGTTGTTCTGTTTACAGCTTTCATTTTGCCTCTTGACATCTGAGTGATGAGCTTCCTGCAAACTGTTTTGTTCACACCATAACCCAACTTAATTAATTAATTATTTCAGAAATCAAGTCTCACTCTGTTGCCCAGGCTGGAGTGCAGTGGTGCAATCACAGCTCACAGCAACCTCAAACTCCTGGGCTCAAGCGATCCTCCTGCCCCAGCCTCCTGAGTAGCTAGGACTACAGGTGTGTGCCACCCTGCCCGGCTAATTTATTATTATTATTACTTTTTGTTGAGAAGGGGTCTTACTAGGTTGCCTAAGCTGGTGCCAAACTCCTAAGCTCAAATGATAAAGTTATCCTCCTGCCTCAACCTCTCAAAGTGTTGGGATTACAGGCATGAGCCACCACACCTGGCCCCAACTTAAACTTTAACTTGCCAATTAAGGTATCACGATAATTCCCATTGAAAATAACCTCCTTTGGAAAACACTGTCTTCTTCAGATAGGTATGTAGTGGTCTTTCTGATTGCCTCTTGTTTTAAAATGTACCTAGGATTTGTTTAATGAGGTATGGTAAGGTGACAAGTATAGAAACAACCGCCTTGAAAGAAGAGTTTACTAGTTTTCAGTCCCCTTTTCTCTGCATCCATGGCAGCTTCTATTGTTTTTTGACTTTTAGCGAAGTATTCTCTGGAATAGAAAAACAAACACCACACGTTGTCACTAGTAAGTGGGAGCGAAGTGATGGGTACACAGGAGCACAAAGAGATGTAAAGGACATTGGAAACCAAGAAGGGGGGAGGGCAGGGGCAGAGGTGAGGGAGAAAAACTTACCTGTCGTGTACAGTGAAGGTGACAGGCACACTAAAAGCCCCGTCTTAAGCATTATACAATGTGTACACGTAGCAAAAATATTTGTATTCTCTTAGTATTTTGAAATTAAAAAAAGAAGAAAGGAGAGCTTACTACCTACACCTCCCAAGAGGAGGCGCTGCCATGCCGTGCAGGGCCGTGTGGGGGAGCACAGGGCTGGCAAAGAGGCGAAGGAGTGAGAGGAAAGCAGGGGCCAGATCTTTATCGTGGTTTGTGCATACAGTAGATACATACGATAGGTATTCTGAGCAAGTTTAGGACTGGATAGTTAAAAAAACAAGTACTTCTTCCCATCCCCAGACTCCTCTCCGAGATGATATCTGGGAATATAGATGATTCTAGATTCACAAGTGTCCCCTGTATCCTTAGTGGTCTCTGTTGCTGACTGTCTGCCCTGGACGGGCCCCTAAGCCAATGCACGGATAGGCCCCAAGCAGATGCACCTGAGGAGCCGCTGGCCCCATCGGGCCTTCTGGTGCATGGTGCTGGCACTTGCTTGAAGCCTCTAGCTCAACCCTTTGCCCTTGGCCATGAAGGCCCCAAATGTGGCTTTTCTCCCAATCCCAACCTTTGCCAGGGACTATGGAAAATCTCTATGCTCTCAATAAACCAGGTGTGCTATGTAGATATGACCAAGAATGAGAATATATTGGTTTGATTTCCAGAATATTATTTGCCTTTGGGTCCTTCCCCTTCAGTGTGGGTATGTTCAAGGGTAGGCACATGCCATCAAAAGGGTGAGCTGGGATTTGGCTTCATGAGGACCAAATGACTTGCCTCATTTGCAAAAGGAAGGTATAATGTGGATACCAATTGTGGAAAAGCATTGTCTGGAGTCTCTGGAGAGATGAATGTCAAAAAGAATGAGAAGATACATTACCTGAGATCATTCTTAATGGAGCAAGGTATTAATTTGGTCCAACTGAAGTTCTTAAAGTCAAAATGAAATTATGGCCAGACCACATTGATTGGCCCCCAGCCAAATGACACCTCACTAGGGATCCTGCTGTTCCGGAAGACACCAATTTGCTAAGGTCACCTGTTTCAGTAGAAAGCAGGAAAAGGATGTGGTAGCAGCATACTAGAATCTCATTTTATGAGGTTCAGGTTTAAATCCCTGATAGGGAGGAAAAAGTATTTATTGTTCCTACAGCTGTAACTGATTTTAAGAAGAAATAAATGGAAAGGGAATGATTTATTTTCTGTTTATAGCTTGTGTAATGGACATCTGTTTTTGTTTGCCTACTCGGCCTCTCCATCCCCTGTTCTGGTAGCATCACCTTCATTTCCTCTTGGGACACTCACTCTCCATGGAGCACGTCCTCAGAGAGACTGGTAACGAAGCCGTCCTACTCTCCCCGGCCAAGGGTAGGGACAGGCGGTAGGGGGCAGGCAGCGGGTCAGCTGTGGAGAAAAATACAGCAGGGCAAGGGGTGGAGAGTGCTGGGGTGGCAGCACAATTTAAAACAGGGTGACCAAGAATGGTCTCTCACTGAGATTTAAGATTTACCAGAGACTGTCTCCCAAAATAAGTCCTACTCCACCCACAATCTTTCTCATCTCAGTTGAAGTCTTTACCATCCTCTCACTTGCATTAGCAAAAAAGTAAACAAACAAAAATGAACAACATGGAATTCTCACACCCCACGCCCAGTCATCACATCCTGTTTACCTTTGAAATAGATCCAGAATCAGAATATTCCTCAGCATGTGCACAGCTCTCAGTGTGCAAGCCAAGCCACCACTCCTAAATGGTCTCTTTGCCTGCCCTGTATCCTGTCATTCATCCTCAACACCATAGCCAGAGACCTCTGCAGGCAGAAGTCCATTGATGTCACTCCTTTCAAAACCTTCTGATGGCTCCCCACCTCACTCAGAGAAAGGCAGACTTTACCAGGCCTACAAAGTCCTAGATGAGCTGGTTACCTACTCACTTCCATGAACACATGTTCAGTTAAGTTCCACCTTCACTAATTCTGCTCCGCTGTTTGGCCTTGTTTTATTCTTCAATGTCTCTGTGCACTCAATGCCTCAGGGCCTTTGCACATGCTGATCTCAGTTTCCGGGCTACTTTCCCCCCAGATGCCATATGGCTCACCCGCTCAACTGCTTGCAATTTTGGGTGTTTTCTCTGGACTTGTTAAGTTGTGTGGGCACAGGCAGAGTAGGCAAAGAGTTGGGGTTGACCATGGGATTTGAACTGGATAAACAGAGAAGTGAGGAGAAGAGGGGGCTGAGGGACAATTGGTAGTACAACAGATGAATTATCAATTCAGTTGAGGTACTGGGAAGAGTGAGCTGTGTTGGGGCTCAGATTATTACACTCCAAAGTATGGCACTTTGGCATGTTAAGTACTTTGAACTAAAGGGCATTGGAAGGCCTCAGAAGCAAGGTCTCTCTGACCTTCTCCTGCCCTCCCGGGTGTCACCCCTCTATCTCCCCTGGGTGAGTCATAGGAACCATAATTCTCCTTCCTCAAGGCAGGTCATAGAGTCTAGAACTCTTCTCCCTTAAAGCAAGTTGTAAAACCTAGAAAGGTCACTCTCTCCCTTGTCCCTTCTCCCTAGAGGCTCCTCATTCCAGAGGGGTCCTGCCCCCCCATACCCAATATGAAGGAATGCCACACAGAGAGGCCAAGAGGAATCTGAGCAGACAGGCCTTGCTGGGTTTCCCCTCTGTCTATTACCGTTAGATCACACCCTTCTGTCCCATCACATTTCTACAAGGCTGTCCGGTCTTCATCGAACCTGAGCATAAAACTAGACTGTTTTCCCTGGGTCTTCATTTCTGAAGTTTCCCTTGTCACATAGTAATAGAATTTTGATTAAATAAATATTATGCTTTTCTCTTATCAACCTGTCTTTTGTTATAGGAGCTTCAGCTGTGACCCTTATGAGGGGCGAGGAAAGGTATCACACCTCTCCACCTCCACAGATGGAGAGATAGAGGGTGGTGTCAGAGAATAGAATGCTCGAAATTAAAATTAGGGAGGGGTTGTCATTGAAAATGGCAGGACTAAGATAGGACTCTGGAGGTGAGGAGAGCTGAGATTGGGTGGAGGACAGGAGCGCTGGATGGCCAGGAACCAAGAGGCCAGGGCCTTGGGAGGACCATGTGTGTGGATGTCGAATTCCCCATGGAGCAAGGCAGGGACAGGGTTGGAAGGAGTGACGGTGAGCCGGTAGCTAGAATCATCCAGGTCTGGAGTGTGTCCTAACAGGTGGTAGGTGGCTGCAACAGGGAGAGTTGTGGGTGGACCTGCCTGATGACCTGACGTTCAGAGATGCTGCATGGTGCAGTGAGTGAGAAAGGAGGGTGGCGAGAGGAACCCCCACACACCAGGACCAGTGGGGTGAGGCCTGGGAGGGCCCCACAGGGAAGCAGCGTCCTCAGGACAGTTAGAGTACGAAGGTGAGGACTGCACTCAGACAAGAGGTTGGGGATGGACGGAGTTTTTGCCCATGACTGTGAGTTTCCTGAAGACCCAGGGCACGGTTTCAGGAGTTTGGGAATGGGGGAGTAGGTCAGGAAGGGACGGGCTTCTGGGATTCAGAGTGTGGGGAAGGGAGGTGACCTAGAGTACTGGGATAAAAGGCATAATGAGATGAGTAACAGCGGTAAAACCCAAGATTTTTCCCCTAGTTGAGACTTGAGAAAATGATTTTTTTTTTAATATCCTGCAGCTGGGATGACTCAGCAAATTAATTGGTAGCCTGCTATTTACAGCAAAAGTAACTTTTTAAAAGTATAAAAGTAATATATGCTCATGTTAAAAAATAATTTGAATAATTTAGAAGAGTATAAATTAGAAAATAAAAATTCACCTCCCCCTCCCGGTCTTACTCCCAAGAGGTAACCACTGTTGACAATTTCCTTGGCATTCTTGCAGCCATTTTCTATGCATGAACAAGCACAAATATATAGATGGAATCATTTTATACATATAGCTTTACAGCTCGGTTTAATCCATTAACAATACACTTGATATCTTTTTAAATACATATACAAATTATCCCATTCTGCTGCATAGTATTTTATGGTATACAATCTATTTAACCAGTCTCCTATTGTTGGCCATGTAGGTCATTTCCATTATTGTGCCTTACAAACAGTGCTTCAGTGAACATCCTTAAAAGCATAAATCTTTTGCTTTCCCATTTATTTATTTGTCACTGAGCATGTATATATATATATATATATATATATAGTTATATTTATTACATTGTAACATATTCATAATGTTAAAATAACAAAACATTTCTAACATTAGAAAGTACAGAACAGATATAATACAAAACTCTTGGATTGAATATGTGTTAATGTTTTACCATAATTGTTTTATTTTTATTTTTTTTTATTTTATTTATTTATTTATTTTTTTGAGACAGAGTCTCGCTTGTTGACCAGTGTAGAGTGAGTGCCGTGGCGTCAGCCTAGCTCACAGCAACCTCAAACTCCTGGGCTCAAGCAATCCTTCTGCCTCAGCCTCCCGAGTAGCTGGGACTACAGGCATGCGCCACCATGTCCGGCTAATTTTCTATATATATTAGTTGGCCAAATAATTTCTTTCTATTTATAGTAGAGACGGGGTCTTGCTCTTGCTCAGGCTGGTTTCGAATTCCTGACCTCGAGCAATCCACCCGCCTCAGCCTCCCAGAGTGCTAGGATTACAGGCGTGAGCCACCGCGCCCGGCTCATAATTGTTTTAAATCTTCAATTTTACTAGGTATGGCCACTTTGCTCTTTTTTTTTTTTTTTTTAGACAGAGTCCCATTCTGTTGCCCTGGCTAGAGTGCTGTGGCATCAGCCTAGCTCACAGCAACCTCAAACTCCTGGGCTCAAGCGATCCTCCTGCCTCAGCCTCTGGAGTAGCTGGGACTATAGGTATGCACCACCATGCCCAGCTAATTTTTTCTATATGTTTTCAGTTGGCCAATTAATTTCTTTCTAGTTTTAGTAGAGACGGGGTCCTGCTCTTGCTCAGGCTAGTTTCGAACTCCTGACCTTGAGCGATCTTCCTGCCTCAGCCTCCCAGAGTGCTAGGATTACAGGTGTGAACCACCACACCTGGCCTGGCCACTTTGCTCTTTAAAACAGTTGTACTAATTTATACTCCCACTGGCAATTATAAGTATTCCCATCATCCCACATCTTTGACAAAACATGATGTTGTCAAAGTTTTGTTTTGCCAGTCTGTTGGGTGAAAAATTATATTGCATTGCTTTATTTTAATTTTCCTATTTCAAAAACCCTTCATATGTTTCTTGGCCATTTGAATATCTATCCTTATGAATAACTTACCCTTCAAATTTGCCCAGGTTCTTCTTGGCAATATGTTCTTCCACACGGATGTAGAATTACTTTGACAAGTTCTACAAAAACTTTTGTTGGGCTTTTTAGCTATAGCTCTTTGCAATTTTTATTTGTTTGTTTGGTTTAGTTGCTCCTCTAAAGATTGCATGTTCTTTATCTTTTTTACGGACTTTTTAGGGTTAATATTGTATCACTTTGTATGTTAAAATTATTAAAAATAAATGTAAAACTTTTACAATCATAGAAGTCTATTTACTCTCCTCCCTGCTTTTGTACTAGTTATTATATATATTGTATCTATATACTTATAAACCCATATAATTATAATAAAGATTATCATTTTTGCTTTAAGTATTACTGTGTATTTTAAAGGAACTAAGTAATGAAAAGGAAAAAATAATCATTTATATTGACCCATATACTTAGTATTCCATTGCCATTTTTCCTTCCTGGAAATCATAGTTACCATCTGGTACCATTTTCCCTTAGTCAGAAGAGATTCCTTTAGCTTTTTTTGCAGTGCAAGTCTACTGGTGACAAATTATCTTGTTGTTGTTCTGTTTTCTAACCCAAAACTATACTTTGCCTTCATTCTTGAAGGATATTTTTCTTGCCTATAGAATTCTAGGTTGATAGATTTTATTTTTTTCAACACTCTAGAGGGATTATTTCATTGCCTTCTGGACCTCATAATTTATCATTCCAATCATCAGAAGCTTGAATCATCCTTCTCTTGTAATGTACTGCTTTTAAATATATTTAGCAGTTTCACTGTGATGTGCCTAGGTATAGTTTTCTTCATATTTACCTTGTGTGAGAGTCACTGAAATGATTGAATCTGTTAATTTATGTTTTTCACCAAATCTGGGAATTTTTCATCCATTATATCTTCAAATATTATTGTGCCCCATTCTCTCCTTTCCATCTGAAACCCCCAAGACATTTTCCTTTAATTTTTTTTTTTTTCTGAGACAGAGTCTCACTCTGTTGTCTGGGCTAAAGTGTCAAGGCGTCAGCAACCTCAAACTCCTTGGCTCCAGCAATCCTTCTGCTCAGTCTCCTGAGTAGCTGGGACTACAGGCATGCACCACCATGCAAGACTAATTTTTTCTATATAATTTTAGTTGGCCAATTAATTTCTTTCTATTTTTAGTAGAGATGGGGTCTCACTCTTGCTCGGGCTGGTTTCGAACTCCTGACCTTGAGCGATCCTCCCGCCTCAGCCTCCCAGAGTGCTAGGATTATAGACGTGAGCCACCGCGCCCAGCCTCCTTTAACTTCTGATATTACCACAGAGTCCTAAGATTCTGTGAATTTTTTTCATATTTTTTCTCTTCTTGAGATTGAATGAATGATTTCTATTGATTTATATCCAAGTTTTATTGATTTTTCATTGTCATCATCATTCTCCTATGGAATTTTAATTTTAATATAAAATTTTATTTCTGTCAGTGATTTTAAAATTTCAGATATTATTGTTTTGAATTTCCATTGCTTCTTTTCTGAAGTTTCTATTTCTCTATTGGGATTTCTTAGTTTTTCATTTATTGGGAAGCTGTCTTCCTTTATTTTCTTGAGCATAATTAACATAATACTTCCAAATCTTTGCTAACTCCAAACTTTGGATAATATGGGTGTTAGTCTCCATTGGCTGCCTTTTTTCTTGAGACTAGATCACATTTTTCTCATTCTCCGTATGTCCAGTAATCTTAGACTGTGTCTTGTACATTGTGTTTGTTATACAGACTCTGAAATTTGCTATATTCTTCCAAGATTTTGATGTTTTTGTGTTTGGAGGCAATTAACTTGACTGGACTCAAGCTGCAAGCTGTCTTTGCTTGGCAGCTCAAATCTTAGTACACTGCTCGGTCTTTACGTGGGCTGCTCTGAGTGTGCCCCTTGCATGCAGAGGCTAGTACAATTTAAACGTAGAATCTGGGGCCTCCTTTCTGGGAGTGTCTGCTCATTTCCCAGTGTATGCAGCTGCTCCAAACTCTGTCCTCTGGTTCTTCAGCCCACAAAGACTGTGTTTTTTTCTGTCAGAGTTTTAGTACTGGTAACATTGACTTTAGCCTGACCTCAGGCTAAAAACCTCAGAAACAGGTAACTCACTTTTTGTTACTTCCTTCCAAGTTTTAACTTTCCTTCAGAATAGATCAGCTGTTTTGTTCCCTGTCCAGTGTCTTCCGGTCATTATGGATGTGTGTGATATTTTTTCCAGAGTTTATATCAATAGTTGCCGGTGGGAAGGTTGGGTCCAGAAAAAGCTTACTTGCTTACTTGGGCAAACTGGAAGTAGAAGCCTTCATTCTTGTTTTATTTTGCATTTTTAAAGTTAGAATGTGGTGGAGCATCTTTTTTTGTGTTTATATTTGTATTTCTTTTTTAAATCAACTATCTATTGGCTATTTTTTTATTGCTTTTCTTTTTCAGTCTTTGGATTCATAGTTCTTGCTAAAAGATACATATGTATATAACACATATATGTTATATTAGCTTTGTAATACTTGTCACAGTTATTTTTGCCCATATGTTTTTTTTTTTTTTTTTTTTTTTGAGACAGAGTCTCGCTTTGTTGTCCAGGCTAGAGTGAGTGCCGTGGCGTCAGCCTAGCTCACAGCAACCTCACACTCCTGGGCTCAAGTGATCCTACTGCCTCAGCCTCCCGAGTAGCTGGGACTACAGGCATGCGCCACCATGCCCGGCTAATTTTTTTATATACATATCAGTTGGCCAATTAATTTCTTTCTATTTATAGTAGAGACGGGGTCTCGCTCTTGCTCAGGCTGGTTTTGAACTCCTGACCTTGAGCAATCCGCCCGCCTCGGCCTCCCAGAGAGCTAGGATTACAGGCGTGAGCCACCGCGCCCGGCCTGACTATTTATTTTTAACTATTAGGAAGCTTAAATATGTAGTCAAATTTACCAGTCTTTGTCCTTCATGATTTCTGGACTTTTGGATCATGCTTAGAAAACTTTTCTCCAACAAAGAAATATAGATATGAATATTTTTATAGCTATTTTAAAATATTTTAACACTCACCTATTTGATCTATTTATAATTTATTTTAGTGTAAGGACTTAGTTTTCTAAATATGTAGCTAATTGTCCCAATGTGATTTATTTAGGTAATTCATCTTTTCTTCACTGATTTTGCAATGCAAACTATTTTACTTATTAATTTCTTAATTTTTTTGATCTTTTTATAAATTTAATTCTGTCTATTCCTGGGATAGTATAAAAATTAACTTGGCATTACAATATCTTTACATGTACTCAATATGTCAGACTATTCATACTTTGGCTTCTTCACTTTTGAATACTTAATTTAAATCATGCTTTAATTTGTTGAATTTCATCACCAAATAGTTTTTTCTTTGAGACTCCATGGGTGCTATTTTCCTTGAGTTTCTGCCTATTGGAGAGTGTCTGGTTTTTGCCTTTTCAGTGTGAATGACATATGCATTATATTTAATATTCATAGGTCACATTTTCACTCAGAATTCTGTAAACATTGCTCCATTGTCTTCTGACGTTATATTTTGCAGGACAGTGTGGAGAAGTCTGAGGCCAACTTAACTTACCTCTTTTTGGGTGGTATGTCAGTCTGTTTTGTGCTGCTCTAAACAGATGCCTGAGGCTGGGTATTTTATAATGAAAATAGGTTCTTTTTGCTCACTGTTCTGCAGGGTGTACAAGAAGCATGGCACCAGCATCTGCTTCTGGTGAGGGCTTCGGGGAGCTTCCACTCAAGGCGAGAGGCGAAGGGGAAGCAGGCGTGTCACGTGGCAAGAGAAGGAGCAAAAAGAGAGGAGGAGGTGCCAGGCTCTTTTAAACAATCAGCTCTTGCATGAACTAATACAGTGAGAACTCACTCATTGTCGTGGGGAGGGCACCAAGCCACACATGAGGGATTTGCCTGCCTGACCCAAACACCTCCCACCAGGCCTCTGCACTGGGGATCGAATTTCAACATGGTATTTGGAGGGGCCAAATATCCAAACCATATGGGGTGGCTTGCTTTGTCTGCCTGGATGTTTGTAAAGTTCTCATTTTATCCTTTATTTCAGAAAATTTCTTGTTTATATTTCTGTCATCTTACTGCAAATCATTAATTTTCTCTCTTTTTTGTTTTTCTTTGAGAGACAGAGTCTCACTGTGTTGCCTGGGCTAGAGTGCTGTGGCGTCAGCCTAGCTCATGTAACCTCAAACTCCTAGGCTCAAGCAATCCTTCTGCCTCAGCCTCCCAAGTAGCTGGGACTACAGGCATGTGCCACCATGCCTAGCTAATTTTTTCTACATATATTTTTAGTTGGCCAATTCATTTCTTTCTATTTTTAGTAGAGACGGGGTCTCGCTGAGGCTGGTTTCGAACTCCTGACCTTGAGCTATCCTCCCACCTCGGCCTCCCAGAGTGCTAGGATTACAAGTGTGAGCTACCGCGCCCGGCCTAATTTTCTCTTAAAAATTTTTTTCCTCTTTCATTAGTGTCCATTCTATAGACTTCTTGCTTCTTTTAATATGGATTTTTGGTTTTGTAATGTTTATATCTTTATTTTCCTTTTATTGCCCTAAACTCTGCCATCTCGCCTTTAACTAATTATATCATCTTATCTGATCTTTGATCTCTTATGTCTGTCCTTTGAATTTTTATTTTTCCCAGGGTCCATATCTTTTCTAATTTCTTTGAGAGCATGGAGAAGTATTTGTCTGACATTTTCTTTTGTTTCTGAGATGATTCTTCTGCTGTGAACCTTTAGTCTGTATTTTGCTTATTATATTCCTTCCCCCGCCCCTGCCAGGCTGGAACCTCTCTGTTTATCTGACATCAAATCCCAAGTTGCGCTGAAGCAGGCTGTACTACAGTGGGTGAGTGCAGACCTGGAACCACCCGGGCTGGGGCGGAATCCCAGCTCCACCACTTACGGTTCTGTGACCCTGGACAACTAAATTGCTATCAGATCGCCTGTTTCACAGGGCTGCTGTAAGGACTGAAGTGTTTACTACAGTACCTGGTACATAGTGGCCAATATATATTAAAGAAATGTAATTCTGGTTATTACTTGAGTAGGAAAGCAATAATATTTACCTTGTGTCATTTCAGTGTTATCTAATTAATATGTGGACACAAGAATGCGAATTTGATTTGTCTTTTTGATCCATCCTAAAAAGCTACAAAATAGGTTATTTGTGATATTTGTTATTATACACCAATAAAGAACTATCCCCATCTGCTGGCCACATTCAAGAATTAAAAATAAAAGTCTGAACAAATGTTGAAGAAATATTTCATTGTGTAGCAACTATGACTTATCACAGTCTTTCAGCATGGAGCACCCACCTCTTTTCCTCTTTCACCTACACACTCACACACTCATGCAAACAAATCAGCATCTTGTCACACAGCGCTGGCTGATTGTTGACACATTTATTTAGTTGGCGGCAAATGTTTATTTTCATCTTGGAATTTAGATTTGTCTTAGATGCAGGTTGTTTGGGTTTCCCTTCTTGCTTGGCTTGGCTATTTCTTTTCTTTTCTTTTTTTGAGACAGAGTCTCACTCTGTTGTCCGGGCTAGAGTGCATGGTGTCAGCCTAGCTCACAGCAACCTCAAACTCCTGGGCTCAAGCGATCCTCCCGCCTTAGCCTCCCAAGTAGCTGGAACTACAGGCATGCGCCACCATGCCTGGCTGATTTTTTTCTATACATTTTTTAGTTGTCCAGCTAATTTTCATTCTAGTTTTAGTAGAGATGGGGTCTCACTCTTGCTCAGAGCTGGTCTCAAACTTCTGAGTTCAAACGATCCACCCATGTTGGCCTCCCAGAGTGCTAGGATTACTCCAGTGTGCCGGGCCTTGGCTTGGCTATTTCATAGCATAGCTTTCCATGTCCTGAATCTTTGTCCCAAGAAAGGGACTAACCCTAATGTTTTTTTCCTTTTTCCTTCTTAAGACTCACTATAGTTACCTACAAGAACCATTAAGAGTAGTGTGTAACCAACACACAGAGTATTCCTAACTACCTTCAGTATTTCACAGAAAAGAAATATTTCTTAATTAGCCATTCCTTTTTACTTTTGTTTTTTTTGACATATTGTAAGAAGAGCTGATAAGTGAGTTGCTAGGGAGAATTCTAGATAAGTTCTGCCTGGAACAAAGTCATTTAGACTGAATGATAAGGACAAATTAGGTCTTGGCCTTTGAGTTTTGGCCTTTGTGAGATCCATGCATTTTATCGGAGCTCTCCTTGGGGTAGAGAAAAGTGGCGACCCAGACCCAGCCCTTAGGGAGCCCCATTGCTGTGGGTTGCAGGGCTGGCTCAGCGCCTGATTCAAGTCGGTGTGGCTGGAGGAGGAGCCAGCCCCAACCCCAGCTGCGGATGCTGAGAACCACCGAGACCCTGCCTTGGCTCTTCTCCATAGCCAGTGTCAGCCTGTTTGCACCCCTGGCCTTCTTGTTACCAAGGCAACACTGGGTGGATTCTGAGCTGGCTAATGGGTCGCTATCCTCCTCCGCCTTCCAAGAAGCTATCATTTCCCACCCTCACGTTCACTGTGGCCTCACTCATGGTGTGCCTGCTCCCAAGGACCTCGGGCTCTGCCTCTGTCTGGATTCCCAGGGGCTCCTTCCTGAGCCCAGCCACACAACCGAGAAACTCACTTCCTCATTCCAGCAGAGAAAGCTCTTACTATTTCACTTTCACTGTCCGCCCCAATCACAGAGGTCTCTTGCTGCTTATGAGCCCTCTCCAGCATCTTCTCTCCAATGGCCCCCACAGCTGGCTGCTGATCCCTTGTCAGCCCCCTGCATCTCTTCCCACCCTGCCCTGCCCTCCGTGTCTCCCTGACCGCCCTCCTGGTGGCTCATTCTACCCCTCCACAGGATCTTTCTTTCCTGCTCTTTTGTAATGTCTCAGGCTGCTTCGTGCCCATCTATGATACACCCTCTCTGTTCCCAGGACACTCAGTTCATGCTTCTAATGTAGCCCTCGTCACAACATCCTCTCGTTTTTGTGTCAGGATCCTTCTAGTCCAGACCAAGTTCTCATAGATATCAGGGACTGTCTTCTTCCTCGTTGTATCCCCTGCTTAAACAACAGCCCCTGACACATAGTAGACCCCTTTCGTTAAATGAATGCATATTTCTGTCATTCCAAATCTTCATTTGTTTATCGAGTTTGCTCCAGTGTTTATTTTCTCCTGATTTTATTGGTGTTCAGAGATTTTTAAACTTTCATTTTGAAGCACTTTCAGTCTTTCAAAAAAGTTGCAAAAATACTATAAAAAATTCCCACATATTCTTCAACCAGATTCCACAAACATTAGCATTTAACATAATCACAGTATGACTATCAAAACCAGGACATGAACATTGATGCAATACAATTAACTAGTCTATAGACCTTACTCAGATTTTCCCAATTGTCCTATTGATGTCTTTTTTCTGAACCAGGATCCAAGTCCAGGGTCATACATTGTATTCAGTTGTGGTGGCTCCTTAGTCTCCTTTAATCTGGGATAGTTCCTTAGTCTTTCTTTGCCTTTCATGAGCTTGAAACTTTTTTTTTTTTTTTTTTTTTGAGACAGAGTCTCGCTTTTTTGCCCAGGCTAGAGTGAGTGCTGTGGCGTCAGCCTAGCTCACAGCAACCTCAGACTCCTGGGCTCAAGCGATCCTCCTGCCTCAGCCTCCCGAGTAGCTGGGACTACAGGCATGTGTCACCATGCCCAGGTAATTTTTTCCATATATATTAATTGGTCAATTAATTTCTTTCTATTTATAGTAGAGACGGGGTCTCGCTCTTGTTCAGGCTGGTTTTGAACTCCTGAGCTCGAGTGATCGCCCGCCTTGGCCTCCCAGAGTGCTAGGATTATAGGCAGGCGTGAGCCACCGTGCCTGGCCAAGCTTGAAACTTTTGAAGGGTACTGGCCAGTTATTTTGTAGAATGTCCCTTAAATTGGGTTTGTGTAATGTTTCCTCATTATTATAATCAAGATTTACATTTTTTCCCAAGAATATCCTTCTCAGTGGATCATATCAGAGGCTTTATGATGTTTATTTGTCTCATAACTGATGATATTAATGTCAATCACTTGGCTAAAGTTGTTCCAACAGTTTTCTCCAATCTAAAGTTATTTTTCCTTTGTAATTAATAAGTATCTTATAGAAATATGTAAACTATGCAGGTTCTCATCACACCACTGATTTTAGTATCCTTTGATGATTCCAGACTGCAATGATTTTTACTATTGTGATGCTTTCCAAATGTTGGTTTTCTATTTCCAAAATCTTAAATGGGGCTGGGGAAACGATTTGCCCATGGTGAATCTTCTAGAGCTCAGCCCCAGGAATTGATTCTAAATCATTCTGTAAATGAGACCTGAGCATTTCATGTAGCACTCTGGGCCACAGATCTCTCTAAACAACTTTAGTCTAGGGACTTCTCCTTTTCCCTTTTCTTCCCCCACCTTCCAAATCTCCTATTTGTGGACACAAATTGGCTCTCCTGATGGGATGGTGGTGTTCCTGATGAGACACCAAGAAGGGCTATCACAAGGAAATTGATCATGACTTAATTATTAATTCATGCCCTTAAAGTACATACTGTAGAGATTAATGCTCTAAGCCAAAAGATCCTTGGCTCACATTTTTAGAACCACTGTCTTAAAGGACAGCCACACAGGCTAAGATCAAGGTAGCGTATAATAAACCGAGACCCACTGTCTTTGGGGAAAACAGTTCACAATACATTCTGAGCTGTGTCGTGAAATTGATGACCTTGGGAATCTTTTCTATTAACAAAACATTCAGGCACAGAGATTCTGAGTTTAGGAGAGGATTTGGAGCATGTATGAAATTTAACAATGCTAAAACTCCGGATCCTTGACAGAATGCCTGTTAGATTCCATTAGTCCCTAAAGCATAGGGTGTTTATTATCTAGAAAAAATTTCAAATCCATAGATAGTGTGAGAAAAGAAAAACTTTCTTTTGCCACGCTTGCAGCAGCTAGTTTGCAGTGCGACCAAGTTTGGGTTAATTTATTCTCTGGTTAGGGAGGTCAAGGTGGTTCAAAGCTGAATGCTTTTAGGGGACTGCACAGCAGTTCACCAGGGTCCCTGGCTGCAGGAAGGCTCCTTGGGATCATCAGGTAAGTGCACATTGGAATTTACAGTCAGGACAGAGATGAAGGAACAGAAACAGGCTGCCTCTGACCCTGAGCTGGGGCTAGTAGGCTGCTAAGGAGAGTAGAGAACTTCACTGAGGCAAGAGGGAATCCAAGACATGGCCCTGGTGCTAGATTTAGTCTCAGTGCTGGAGGAGTCTCTCAACTACAGCCCCTCTCGCCATTCCCTACCCAGAAACCTGGGAATGACAGAGGTGAATGGACAGCACAAAAGGCCAGAGTTTGGCTGAAAAACATGTGACACTTGGTGGACCAGTCATTGCACTGGCTTTCTCCTATGTGAGAACTCTATGGGCACCAGCTGAGGGTGGCGTGTATTGTGGGGATGCGGCAGGGGGCTGGCGGCAGCCCCAGGGTGCCAGTTACTGAAACAGAGTTCCTGCTGTCATTAGAACCTATGTCTGTGATTTGCCTCCATGGCCGGTATAGCCCAGGAAACAAAGGTTACCTCCATAAATAAATTAAAAGCAAAAGTATTTCTCTTTTTTTTTTTGGAATTCCTTAATACTGGTCATAATAGCTTTTGAAATCTATAAGAAAAAGTAACCTTTCCTTGGGTTGGAACAGGGAAACCTTTATGTTAAAGTGGCATTCCCAAGCGAACTGTAGAATATTTTAAGAATTGAACTGCTTAAATACTCTCTATGATAGCACAAAAGCCATTTGTCATAAGAATCATATTCTAAACAAAGGCCTTCTTTAGATCCATAGGGCTGAATTTAGTCACTGGTAACTCATAAATTCTTCTAGTCAGCAGTTGAAGATGCCCTTTCTGAGGGTAGTTCTGCCCAAGGGGTGGCACTGTCTAGGAATGACTTCTTTCTCTTGTTTCTCAATAGGATCTCAGGGACAAAGATCTCATTTCACAGCTCTGAACTTCAAGCTGACAGGGCCCTTCAAGGCTTGGCTTCCGCCAGCTGGGTTCTCTGAAAGAATGGCCACAGGGCACACTTGAGCGTACATATCACCACTGTGCACGGTGACCTTGAAATAGCCATGGTGCAAATGGGATACCAGGCTGGGTCTTTGTCATAGGCAAGGAGGACCAAGTCACATCCTTGTCCATCACTGAGCACTGTAGACCTGGGGCATAAGTACTACACAGAGGACACATTTCAGAGCATTTGTTGGTGAGGATTCTCACAGCGATGCAGGGAAATGTTTTGCTCGAGACCTGTGTGAATTTCATCAGTCAGATTTGTCTATGGTCCTGGCCTCACTTTGGGACAGCTTGGTTTGGAAGGACCCTTGAAGAGGCCTTGGAGACTTGGGCCGGAGGGAGGGGTAATGACTGAGCCCTTGTCAAGGCCACTCTTATTAGTAGTATTAATATTGTTTCCTGTGTAGGAACCATCAGATACACAATCCTGAAGAGTCCCTCCTCTTCTGGAATACCCTAGGAACACACAGAGAAGAGAAGATGGGGTTGAAATAACCTTTCGTTGAATGTTACTCATTCATTTAATTAGTCGCACTCTTGTTCAATGAATATTTATTGAGTGCCTAGTAATTGGCAGGCATGGTGCCAGGTGCTAGGAATGACAGCAGGGAACGAGATGGATGTGGTCCCTGCCCTTGGGGAATTTGCTTTCTAGTGGAGGGAGATGTAAAAGAAACATTAAATTAATCAGACATATTGTGGATAATAAATGTTATAAAGGAAATAAGGCAGGTTAATACAACAGAAATTGTTTGGGGTTGGGGAGGGCTGCCTTAGGTTGAGAAGTTGCCCCTGATTTGAATGGCAGGACAGATCCAGTTATGTGAAGACCTGAGGGATGAGAATTCCAAGCAATGGGACCATGCAAAGGCCCTGTGGTAGAACTGTGTTTGAAGAGCAGAGAGAAGACCAGTGGGGCAGAGCTCAGAGGGCAGACATGGGTGTGCTGGGAGGTAGGGGTGGGACAATGAATCGAGACAGGATCAGAGAGGAAGGCAGAGGCTGGATCATGGAGTGCCTTGCAGGCCACAGCAGGGGGTTTGGGTTTTAGTCTTCTCGAAGGATGCTAGGTCATCCAGGTCAGGCTTTAAAAATTGCCTTCCCTAGAGACTTCAGTTCATCTAAAGTTCAAGGGAGCAGCAGAAGGGGCATGGCCCTGCACCCTCCCCCAAGTCCCCACACCCAGCTCATATGCCCCACCCCCCACCTTTGTCAGTCCTGCACATTCAAACTCCATGTAAGATTTAGCCTCTCAAAGGTTTCAAAGTTGTGGTGGGTTAAAGACGGGCAGAAATTCTTTCACTCCCCCACCAAAAGGTGGGGTTTATTTACCCTGCTCTTGAAACTGAGCTGGTCCTGTGACTGCTTTAACCAAAGAATGTGGCAGAAGTGAGCTGCAGCCGCCCTGACGGAGACTGGTGACTTCCACTTCCTCCTACACAGCTGGGACATTGGAGCTCAGCTGCCACAGAAGAAGTGCTCCTATTCTGCTGCAGAGACCCCGTGGCTAAAAGCCAAGGACCCAGCAGACAAGGAGACCTGAGGCACCAACATACACTCCCAGCTGGATGGTTCCAGCCAGCCCCAGTCCCTGGACCACTCCAGCGGGCATGAAGAAGTATCTTGGACGTTTTGTCTCCAGCAGACGTCACGTGGTGTAGAGACCAGCCGATCCTGCGTGCCTTGTCGTGGACCTCAGAACTGTGCTCGACATGAAATGGTTGCTGCTTTAATCCGCTTCATTTTGGGGCACTTTGTTACACAGCAACGGATGACTGAATCAAAGGTTTAAGCGAAGAACTTGAAAACCACTCCTCTAAACAAAATTAATGGTTTTACAAAGAACTGAGAGAGCTTTTAGCTCTCCCAGGTAGGGAGGCAGTGGAGTGTCATGGACAGGCCACAGGCCTTGGGAGCAAGATGCTCCTGAGGTTGAATCATGGCCTAACCTTGATTCTTTGCTGCTTTGTTCCTGATACAAATAACAATATGTGCCTTGGAGGGTTAATGTGAGACTTAAAATCAGACACTGTATGTGACACCTTGGGACATAACAAGAGCTCAATAAACAGTAGCTACCACGTGGCCATCAGGGCCCTTCCGTGGGGAGCTCATGGCAGCCGCCTAGGATGGGACCAGGCAGTGGGCCGGTGCCCTGTCATCGCAGAGCCCATATGAAGCCACAGGCGTGGGCAACAGCCAGGGCAGGCCAGCCACCCTTACGTGTTAACATGTTGCATGAACACAGTATTTCATAATGTTGCATGAATACTGAGAACATTTTCCCTTTTCAATTCTCTTTCAATCCTGATAAAATCAAAACAAAAGTGCTACTATAGCATTAACATTTCTCTGGCCCTTGCTAATCTATCTTCTTGCCATTTTTTTTTTTTTTTTTTTTGCGTTTTAGTGGAGAGAGTATAATCTTAAATTCAGAGTATTTGGCAGGCAACAGTATCTAAGCAGACTAACATTGGTATCATTTAGTTTTCATTGTATATATTTTTTTATCTATCACTAGTTTCCTTTTGTTGAACTTGATATAAAGATTTCCTTGAAAATAAAGGAAAAAGAGTGAGTCAGTTCAAAGAAGATTAGATAAGAAATTGTACAAGTTGTGTATGATGTGACAAAGATTGCAATGAGGTATGCAGGTGGCTGATGTGAGAGCTGTTTCATGGAATGTCCCCATGCTTTGTCTCTCAGCCTACTTTGGGCTGTCACAGGTGAGCAAAGCTGATAAAATCATTGCATGCATGTGCTTTCTCTCTGTCACCTCTTCTGAGGCCCATGCACACCATAGTCCCTGACCCCCTAACCCACTGGGGTCCAGCCAGGGTGACAGGAGGGGGCATCCAGAGAGAACAGCTGCTTCATGATTAAGATTTTTTTTTTTTTTTTTGAGCCAGAGTCTCACTCTGTTGCCTGGGCTAGAGTGCCGTGGCATCAGCCTTGCTCACAGCAACCTTAAACTCCTGGGCTCAAGTGATCCTCCTACCTCAACCTCTCGGCTAGCTGGGACTACAAGCACGTGCCACCATGCCTGGCTAATTTTTTTTCTATTTTTAGTTGTTTGTCTAATTTCTTTCTATTTTTAGTAAAGACAAGGTCTCGCTCTTGCTCAGGCTGGTCTCGAAATCCTGAGCTCAAGCAATCTTCCCGCCTCGGCCTCCCAGAGTGCTAGGATTATAATCGTGAGCCACCGCCCCTGGCCAGGATTAAGACTTTGACTTGTAGTCGGTGAGACCCTCCCGGACCCATTTCAGCTGGCTCCTGGCATTCGGGCGATGGCCTCTTGGTTTCCCAGTCCTTTTCAGAGCCGGGCTGGCCTGTGGGCCACCGCACCTGCCCCAGGACTCCCGCCTGGGCAGTTCTGTCAGCTCAGCTCTCCCTGACCTTCCCTTTGTCGGCGGCTCTTACCTCCCTAATGCGCTCAGCACTTTCAGCTGTTCTGTGATAGTCTCAAAGGGCACGGAGATGAGAGCTTTGCTGAAAATGTGCATCTTCTGCAGAAAAGGGCCACAGAACACTTAGAGAGGAAAAGGACAAAAAGATCAAAGTGGTTTTGGAACAGAAGAGGAAAGGAGGGGCTATAAAATTTGAATGAAGAGCCTGGAAAAAAGAAGCAGGAGGAGGGAGATGGCTTTGTTTGGTAGTTAGAGCTAAGACGGGAGAAATGATAAAAGCAAGGATGGAGGCCCTTTAAATTAAGGGCCTGCTTACAAACTAAAAATATGAATGTGATTCTGATCAAAGCATCAAAACCTATCGCAGTGTTGATCTCAAGCACTGAATGTTACTATAGTATTTCTATTTATAACACAGTGTTTCTATGGCTCCTTTATCCTCCCAGGTATCTGCTCTTTTTTTTTTTTTTTGAGACAGAGTCTCACTTTGTTGCCCAGGCTAGAGTGAGTGCCGTGGCGTCAGCCTAGCTCACAGCAACCTCAAACTCTTGGGCTCAAGCAATCCTCCTGCCTCAGCCTCCCGAGTAGCTGGGACTATAGGCGTGCGCCACCATGCCCGGCTAATTTTTTTCTATATATATATATTAGTTGGCCAATTAATTTCTTTCTATTTATAGTAGAGACGGGGTCTCGCTCTTGCTCAGGCTGGTTTTGAACTCCTGACCTCGAGCAATCCGCCCGCCTCGGCCTCCCAGAGTGCTAGGATTACAGGCGTGAGCCACCACGCCAGGCCCCAGGTATCTGCTCTTATGTCACTTCCTCCATGAAGTCTTTCTGGATTACACCATCTGAAATAGCAATCTCCTCTTTCTCTAGCCCTGATCCTGCTGTGGTTTTCTTCACCACGTTTACCACTATCTGGTCTTTTATTTGGTCATTTATCTACCGTCATTCTTTCCCCTTTAGATAGTAATTCCATGAAGGCAGGAACTTTGCCTGTCACTTTGCCTCTCCAGTTCCACTGGCACAGAGGGGGCATTCAATAAATAAATGTTGGAAGAACAAATTCAACCAATTAATGTTTATCAGGCCTCTAATATGTACAAGAGAATACTAGGAATAAAGGATGAATTTTTCCCTCAATACATGGTCTAATAGTTATAATAATCACTACCATTTTTAGAGGGCTTACTATGTGCTAGGCACTTTATACATATTATCTTCAATAAGTAGGGGTGATGTCCAATGTAAACATATTTAACAACAATTATTGTAGATGCTGACCCCTCAGTACCATGAACTGGCACTCAGAGATATTAAATAATGTTGCCAAGGTCCAAGAACCAGGAAATGCAGAGCCAAAATCTGAATGACAGTGTGGCTGACTCTAGTGTGCATTCTCCTAAGCCTGCTACAGGAGTACCCGCCGCCCTGTTTGTAAATACATTTGAGCACAGAAATAAAATGATCTCCACCATCAGAGAACTGTGTCTTGCCGGGGAGCTGAGGACTCTGGACCCAGACAGGACCTGGCGTAGCCAGCCTGCCCCAGCCAGCCTGCCCCTCCCCTACAGCCCTCTGAGCTGTAACAGGTGTGAGGTCCAAAGTCCGTACAAACAGAAACAAGAGAGATGGGGCCACAGGAGAGCTGGGCAAGCAGGCAGCTTTGAGACTTTACAGAAGCTGGGGGAGCAGCAGAGACAGCCTGGATCCTAGACAGTGTGCTGGTTCCCACAGGCCATGTCCCTTCTCACCTCCCCTAAGTGACCTCTGTCCTGAGGGAGTCCAGCCTGAAGGAGCGGCAGCAGGCTGAGCTGTCTGGAAGGGGATCTTTCCCAGGCCTGGCGGTGCAATGTGAATGCTCATCTCAGGTGATAGCTGTTACAAACAACATCACCACCAGCAAAGGAAAATCAGGACCTGGACTTCTTGCTGTCTGCAGAGGTCGTGCCTTTGGTAGTGACAGTTAGTGCACGCCAAATGTCCACGTGCTCCTGTTTCCCAGCTGTCCTTGCAGAAGGATGGCACCGAGATGCGCCACTTCCAGCCTTATGCCCCTCTCTGTTGCTGTGGCCTGAGTCACATTTCCCAAGTTCACAGTCACAGGATGGCGCTCAGCCCCCTCACTCACGTCCAACAGCCACAACAAACTTTTATTAGTTTAAACTACTGAGTTCAGGTTAATTACATTGGATTAGTATGTCTCCCTAATGCACTCTGCACTTTTTTTTTTTTTTTTTTTTTGAGACAGAGTCTCACTCTGTTGTCCTGTTGCCCTGGCTAGAGTGCCGTGGCATCAGCCTAGCTCACAGCAACTTCAGACTCCTGGGCTCAAGCAATCCTTCTGCCTCAGTCTCCCCGGTAGCTGGGACTACAGGCATGCACCACCATGCCCGGCTGATTTTTTTTCTATATATTTTTAGTTGGCCAATTAATTTCTTTCTATTTTTAGTAGAGACAGGGTCTCACTCTTGCTCAGGCCGGTTTCGAACTCCTGACTTTGAGCTATCCTCCCGCCTTGGCCTCCCAGAGTGCTAGGATTACAGGCATGAGCATTCTGCACTTTTTGCTGAATCTGTAATAATCACTGCTAATAATAATATCTGCCATACCCTTTCAGTACTAACTGTGTTGAAGTTAAACGTACATGGGCTTGGCTTGTGGCACAATTTTATCCTGAGGTTGCTTTTGAGAAAATACCGATGACACAATCAAATCAGTGCTTCTGCCTTCTTAGTGACGTGAGACAAAAGTATTCAATAGCTTCCCAAGATATACCTGTACATCTAAACATCATCTGGGTAAGCAGACAATTTTGCATTTACCCTGTTAGGTAGATATTAACATTGTTCTCTTCCTGTTACGTTAGGAGAATGAGGCTCAGGAAAGCCAATTAACCTACCCATGGGCACTTGGCAGGAGCTGGGAGCAGGAGCTGGGCTTCTAGCCCAGGCGCTTTGACCCCAGAGCTCATGCCCTGCTGCCTTCACGGATCAGCTGCCTCTACTTAATTCCCCACGGGAGGTACTCTACAAATAAGAGTCAGATACTAACCTGAAGCAGCCAGATGAGGTGACTAGCTGAACCAAGGTAAGACAGTTAAAAGGCAATATTAAAAACACCAGTGTGAATGAGGCAGAATTGAAATACTACAGGTGGCCAGATAAGGCAGGAGAGAGAGAGGCGTGAGTGACGGAAACACAAGGCTTCTTGAAGCTTAGAGAGTTGAAGGAGGCCCCGAGGATGGAGACAGTCTGGAGTGCACGGAGGGAGGCGGGAGGAAGGAGTTTCACCCAAGGAGGGCATCCTGGCAGGGCCCGGAGGCAGACCCAGCCTGGGGCATCAGGTGACAGGGAGAAAAGCAGTCTGGCAAAGTGAAGGCTCCATGTGGAGACGAGTGGGCTGGAAGCCACCAGGCAGGGGGCCCTGGAAGGCCTGGCCGGGGGGTGGGGGGTGGGGTGGGCGTGACCCCGAGGCAGCGTGGAGCCAGGGAAGTGGAAAAAGGAAGGAGTCAGTTGCCAGGGAAGGAGATAGTTTGATGAAGGTTTTGGATGTGTTGTGTTTCCTTTAAAAATGGAATTGATCTGCAGGCAGTTTAAAGGTATAGGGATTTGACTCAGGAAAAATGAAGATCCAGAATGTCAATTTTGAAGATATTATAAGGTTGGAGTCAGCACCAAGGTGAAACCTTCCTGACCAGGGAGCCACCCCGTCCATGACTTATGCCCTCCTGACATTGAATGAGAAACTGAGGATCAACAGAGCTGTCCCTGGCCCTTTATCCCACGTCACTTATCTCTCTGGCCACAGCTACCTCACTGCAAAATGACAGTGTTAGACCAGGCAGTCTCTGGGGTCAGCCAGGGAGACTCTTAATTTATGTCTACCTTGTTCTACTTCTTTCCATAAAGCCATTGTGTTCCCCTCACTTTTTTCTTGGGGGCTGTCTTGGGATATGTGATCAGGTTTCCTTTTTGAGGTCTTTGGTGAGGAGGGAACAGAAATCACCTGACTTGCTTTTCATGGGCCTTGACTGCCTATTTTTGTGTTTTGGCCAAAGATTCATGTCTCAGGGAATGTGGTTCTCATCAGCTGCGGCATGTGAAGTTTAGATTTGGAGGACTCTAGTAGAGAAAAAAGTTAAAAAACCCACCTCTGAAATATTTATGCAAAAATGCATATAGATGAAACCAGTTGGGCCATGATCTTGCAGTTGTTGAAGCTGGGTGATGGTACATGGGCTTGCATTAAACTATCCTCTCTACTTTTGTGTGTAGGTAAAGTTTTTCCATAATAAAAAGTTGAAAAAGTAACACACGCACTTCTTTGTCTCACGTAGCAGCATTCAGAAAGCCAGATTGTTGGGTGTCCAGAACATAAGTTGAATACCCACAAAGCCATCCACAAAGCCACCCTGAGGTGTGGGAAAACAGTGAAGTTGATGCAACTCAATAATTCGCTGTTTATGGGAAGGGTCTCTCTCACGACACTGGCCTTAGATGACTTGTTGACAAGAACATCTCTCTTTACTGTGAGCTATTATTTTCCCATCTGAAGACTCCACCTTTTACTTCTCTTTTTCCCTTCAGTTTCCTTGTTTGCAACCTAACTTTCTCCCAGGGGCAGAGGGAGCTGCTCTTTCAGGAAGCATACAGGAAGCATGACAGAACCCTCCAAAGCAGTGGTTTTAATTTTTTTTTTTTACCACAACCCAGAATAAGAGGTGCATTTTTTGTCATCATGTACAATAATCACAACTGAAATATAAGTTTCACAAAATAACTCCCTTTACTTAATGGGATATATGCTGATATTTTCTGTTTTGGTCTATTCTAGTCTATTTTATTCCAATATTTTAAAAGGCTGTCAGGATCCACTAAATTGATTTCAGGATCACTAATGGGTTGTAGCCTGCAGTTTAAAAACAAAATTGGTTAGTGAAAAGATACATGGGCATGAAACTTAACATTTAAAACATCTGGCCTGGGGTTGAAGTCACAGGCAGCTGGATTTCATTGGTATCCCACAGTGGAAAAGTCTTCCATGCTTTCTTTAAGTGGGTGAAAGGTCAGATCCACAGTGCTCGTTAAGGATAGACTGAAGTATTAAACTTCAGCAGATGTGTTAATTAAGGTGCTCATCAATAGGGAGAGATCAGAAGTCACAGGCTTAAGATGGGATTTTGGTTGAACTGGGCTGTCACGTGCCATCGTGTAGTTTTAAGACAGTGAAAAAGGGAATAGCCCTCTCGTTCACACCACCACTGTGACTGTTGCTCAGAGGCGCCACCAGGCAAGAGGGTGAGACAGCGCATGTCCAGAACCAGACAGGTCTGGATTTGGACCCCGTAAACTACTAACCATGTGACTTTAGACAGATCACTTAACCTGTCTGAATCTCAGTTTTTCTCATCAGAATACAGGAATCATAATACTACATTAAATGAGATAATAGATAGCATCTAGCCCAGAACCTGACATGAGGGCAGACCCTCAAATGTTAACCCCGTCTTCCCCTAGCACGGAGGCCGTGTGAGGTTTCCTCCAGAGGCTGCTCCATTTGGTGCCCTGGATGACAAACCTATGACCCTCGTTTTGCCCATAGGAGGGGAAAGAAAGCCAGGAGAATATCCAAACAGAAAGACGTATGAAGTGCCAAGAGAGAAGCCACGTTTTCAGGCTGAGCCATCACTCACTGGCTCTAGCGCCCCAGCTCCTCAGTCACAGAATGAAGATGGGGCGAATGCTGTGTTCTTTGGAAATTCTTGGCTCGTACTTCTTAAAGACATCTGGCTTTCTAGGCACCGACTTAGACCGGTGAATCATAGTCGTTCTAACTCAGTGTCCAGTAATTCACCTAGTCCTTTCCAAGCTGCTTCCAGAATCTCCCTTCACGCCAGCTCACTTTCCACTCCCCCATCCTCTAGGCCCCAACTGCTCCTGCTTGCCCTCTCTGCCTGTCCACAGGACTCCTGGCTTCCAGTCTTGCCTGGTCTCCACCCGGCCTCCACTCTGCAGCCAGAGAAAGAGTTGTATAAGGCACACAGGACACCGAGATAGCTGTGCAAAACTTGCAGTGACTTCTCTATGCCCTCCAAATACAGTCCAAACTCCTGACCCTCAAGGCTGAGGGTCAAGGCTCATCTCGATCTTGTCAGCACCAAATTTGGACCTTCTTTTTTGATCACCTCTCCCCACCCCTCCAACTGTCAATCCAAGGACAGCAGTAACAGTGTCTCCCCTGCTATTGTTGGAGGCCCAGTGCCCAGCACGTGGCCTGACACAAATCGGGTGCTGCATGAAAAAGCAGGTACTGAGCTCCAACTCATCCTTTTCCATGAAACTGTAGCAAGTGCCCTATTTTTCAGATGAGATAACTTCCATGTCCTATGGCAAATTGTCTCTTAAAGTCCTTATTGTGTTTTCTTCTGGCCGTGTAGAGGTTAAATCAGTTGTACTATACTTTCCATCATTTTGTATTTTGAAACAAGGAGGCTTTCAAGGATTTTTTTGGGTTTTGAAGAACAAATATAATTCGGGTGTCATATTCATACCTCCAAAAATACTTTCAGTGGATACTGGTGTTGCACAGACATAATGGCTGGAGATTTCCCTCAGCAGGAAGAATGTTGTACATTATGGTTTCATTTCCATTTAACCAGATTAAGTATTTGTTGAAGTGCTTTGTGCTGTGATTAAAGGTGTCTGTATATGAAGTGCTCTTTGAACAAAAGTTATGAGTAGTCAAATGTAATTTAATTGAATAATGTTCCATAATTAAGGCAAAACCACTTCACTTAAATAATTAGCTTGAAGTGGTTATAGTAATGGAGTTAATGGATTTGCTTTATTTCTTCTATGTTCCTGGTGCTACCTAACAACAGAACTCGGGTGACATGGTGTTCTATAGAAAATTGGGGGTTCAGCAATTTGGGATCCCATGCCATGCAAGTACTGCCTATCTTCCTAAAAGGGCACCCCAGAAGGTGTCAAAGTGCAATAATCACGGGGTCATGATTTATTCATAAGATTGAATAAGCATTCAAAACAGAGTGTTCTGGAGAGAATACGGGCAGTTTCCCCAAGCACAGTAGTGCATACTGGAGGATTTCTCATTTACAGATTTTTCTAGAGTAGTTGTTGTCACATCACTACTGACTTAGGATGCTGCAGAATCATTGGGGTGTCAAATGCAGGGGAGACCAGCCAACCCAGCATTCCATGTGGGCAAAGGATTAATAAGTTATCAATTAGATAAGTGTTTAGAAGCAAGAAGCAAAAATGCAATTTACAATGGCTTAAACAATTTCCCCTGCATAACTAAATATCCAGAAGTAAGTGGTTATTTGCATTGGTTCAGTAGGTCCAAGGTGTCACCTGGGCACCCAGGTGTTTCTCTTTCTACTCTGCCATCTTGCTACGTTGCCTTATTCTTGAGCTCCTCCCCCAGTGGCCACAAGCCACAGTTCCAGCCATATATCCAGCATTTCAGTTGACAAAAGGAGGAGGAGGCAAGCCCCCTTTATCAAGAGAAAACAAGGCTTTCCCAGACCCCCTCTAGCCTGCAGGCATCTGCTTAGATCTCACTGGGCAGAACTGGATTGCATGGCCACCAGGGACAGGGAGGCTGCAGCAGTGGGGAACAGGGTTTTCATATTTGGCTTAGACCAACTCTATCAGGAGAAATCTCCCCTTTTATTTCCTCTCTTTCTTTTTAAAAGACAAATACCCTGTAATACTCCTTCATCTTGAAAGGCAATGAAGAGATCATATAACTAATTTCTAGCCATAATTTTGAAATAATACCCTAACTTATAAAAGTAAGTAACTTATAAAAATAAGAAATAAGAGGAAAGTAGCCCCAAGCAGATACTTCCCAAGACTGTTTATCTTGAAGGAGGAGGAGGTGGAGGGATGCCCACCTGTGGGGAAGTCAGGGCAGTGATGAGAAGACCTGAGGCCAGGCGTTAAATCTCAGTTCCACCAGTGTAGAGCCCAGCACAGCAAGAAGCTGTCAGTGGCACTCACTCCCGGCTCTCAGCAGGAGCAGACAGCATCTCCAAATATGAAGCAGGTTTCCAATGAGAAGGGTGGGCACTGAGGAAGGGTAAGATGCCCCCATGAAGCTAGGGCTGCACAGCAAGCTCAGAAAAGGAACATCTGCACAGGGCACGGCTGCTGCAGGCTGCCAGCTCCACCTGCTTTCCACTTGCAACCAGCCCTCTAATCTGGAGAAGCAGGACTGCAAAGAATCTAAAATCATTTCCCTCACTAGACCTGTGAGATTTGACCAGGGATTCACACAACTGTTGCTAGAAGCTATCTCATCTTCCAAAACTGGACACATAGAGATAGCTCCTTGATGTGGAGAAAAACCACTGGACATATTATAAGATTTTTTTTAAAGACAAAAGATGGGCCCAACCTGAAAAATCAGGACAAAAAGGTTCCATTCTGGAAGTATTACTTCAAGCCCATTAGGAACGCTTAAACCATCTCTAATTTGTATTCTCCATAGATTCAAGGTCATGTTGCACCTGAGACAAAGGAGAAGGCACATAGGAAATGGGTAACAATTGGGACAGGAAAAGCATTTACATATTGCAATGGACTAAATGTGTCCCCCTAAATCCATATGCTGAAATACTAACCCCCAAGGTGATGGTAGTAGAACGCGAGGCCTTTGGGAGGTGATTAGGTCAGGAGGTTGGAGCTGTCATGAATGGGATTAGTGCCCTTATAAAAAGGACCCCAGAGAGCTCTCTCACCCTCTTTCCACCACGTGAAGACACAGTGAGAAGTCAGCAGTCTGAAAGCTGGAAGAGGGCCCTCGCCAGAACCTGAGTGTGCTGGCAGCCTGGTCTCAGACTCCCAGCCTCCGACACTGTGAGAAATAAATTTCTGTTGCTTAAAAATTACCCAGTCATGCCTGTTACAGCAACCCAAGCTCACATGTGTGAAAGACACATGCGAAAGACACAAGGACCACGATTGGAAATGCAGTGGAGACAGGTAGACACGGCCGATGCTAAATTAGGGCGAGAAGCCACATGAGACATTTTCTCAGAGTTGGATAGAGACAAAAATGACACAGAAAGGAGGAAAGCCATGATGCGCAAGTCCAGGAAATCCAAATATGTAAAACAGGGACTTCCAAAATGAGAAAACAGAGCAGATGCTGTGATTAAATCTAAGTGGAAAGTTACCGTTATTTTCTTTTTCATACTTTTTGCTTTGCTGTCTTTTCTTTCAAATTATAATGGAATGTGCCACTTATAAACTCAGAAAACCACAAACTACAAAAAGCACATGATGCAGACAAGAAAATGTGTTCCTTGTCTTTTAAAAGAAAAAATCTTATATTAATAGAACTAAGGGAGGATCCCAGGCTGAAGGCCAGAAATGGAAAAGTATGACTATCATTTTAAACCAAAGGTGAGCATTAACTGGAAGAGAAACTCCTTCATAGTTTTGCTTTTGCTTCTAGGTTTCCATCACACACCTGGGGGAGGCTGAAGTGGTTCCACTGTCTGTGGTCCTCCTCCTGAGCAGGCCTTGACTTGGACCACATATGAGCTCCTCATCTCATTGATGGGAGCTCCCTGCTAGGGGAATCTAACCTTGCAATGTTTAATTCTAGAACCCGCTACATAACCACAGCTACTGCCTAGAGTCTGGGGCTGTCAGCTCATGAAGTTAATGAGAAAAAGATCAGAAGTCAAATGAAAAGATGGGTCTGTGAGTTTTATGCAATGGAAGCTCCAGACCTTCTATCCCAGAGAAGCCCTGCCTTCAGTGGCTGGTCAGCAGGTCACACTCAGGGTCAGGGGCACCAGATGGGGCTCACTGCAACACTCACGACTGGAAAAACAGCTCTTATCACTTGTCTGCCAATGGTGTTTAAGTTCAAGGAAGAGTCCCTTACTGCATGGACTTTCTAGTGGTCATTTAAGTAGAGTTAGTGAAACATTTAATTTTTTCATGGTTATTAGTGAAAACAGGATTACACACTTAAGTTGTCCTTATACCTCCCCGGTGAGTATTTACTATGTGACACAATGCCTTTTAGAGGAAGCAGAGGCATTGCTATTTTAAGTGAATACCATGGACTGTTTTTTCATATTTGGATAAGAAATGAATGAAATGTGGTTAACAATTAAAATATTCAGCCTTTTCTTAGCATAAGCCTTAGGCATATCTTATCAGGGTTAAAAATGTTGGCATGTGGCAAACAAAAGGAGTTTATTATGCCTTCACTGTTAATGATAATTAACAGTGGGTATAGAATTCTGTCCATCAACTGATGTATGGATAAACAAAACATGGTTATCTCCATAAAATGGAATATTTATTCACCAATAAAAAGAAAAGAAGTACTGATACATGCTACAACAGTGAATTAACCTGGAAAACATGTTAAGTGAAAGGAGCCAGATGCAAAAGGCCACATATTATATGGTTCTATTTATCTGAAATGTCCAGAATAAGCAGATATAGAGAGATAGAAAGTAGGTTAATGGTTGCCTAGGGATGAGGGTGGGGTGGGGAGATTGGGGAGTGATGGCTAAGGGGTGTGGGTTATCTTCTTGAGCTAATCAAATGTTCTAAAATTGGCTGTGGTGATGGATACATAACTGTGAATATAATAAAAGCTATTGAATTTCACACTTCAAATGATTGAATTGTACTGTGTATGAATCATATCTCAATAAAACTGTTCTTTAAAAAAGTAGCCACAGTCAGTCACTCTATTCTGGGCATGTGCTTATATTTAGGACATTGTTTTTGATCTCCTTGTTGTAGTTCTTGAATTCCTGGCTTCATCCTTCTGTTTTTGATGGCTTCCTTTCATTGCCCTATTTGAAATCTCCTTTTTGTTTTACTGAACTCAGATTTTCACGTGGCTTTCAGTCCTGCTCGCTCTCCTAATTTTGGCAAGTCTGCCAACCTTGGGTGAGAAACCCCTCTTCCTTCTCCAGACCCTGGCAGCCTCATCGCGAGGCTTACCCATGATCTTGCATAACAGATGGGAGACTCAACAGAGACAGACTCACAACTCTCTTCCTGAGTGGCTCTTCCTTGGATAGCCAAAGGAGCTGGGGTATTCATCATCACTGCAACCGCCTTCTGCTAGTACAGTTCTTTTACAGGCAGCTGGGTTTCCCACTCACTGTTATACTTGCTTTTCACAGTAATTCCGTGGGGCGGATACAGTAAATATTATCATCCTTGTTTTACACGGGAGGAAACTGAGCTCAAAGAGGTTAACTGACTTGCTCTAAGTCACACATTGGATCACACAACTCAATGTTCTGATTCTAGCTGTAATATTCTTTCCATTGATTCAGCACTTCCCACCATGAAGTTCTACTTCAGGATTAATCCTTTACTCTTAATAAATTGGTTTCTTTGACCTCTGCTCTTCTCCCATATTTATTGAGCAACAATGTGTCAGACACTGCTGGGGCCTAGAGATGCATCTTAGAAAAAATGTAGGGCTTCAACTCTACAAACTATCAGAAAAGGCTGCCCTGCCTAACCCCTTCCCTTTGCCGGAATAGCCTCTCCACCACCACCCCAGCCTCCACCCACCACTCCCCAGCATCGACCAAGCTAGCTGGCATGACTCTGTCTCCTCTCCACCAGGTCTATCTAACCTGGAAGGCTCGCCTCTCTAGAATAATACAAGTTCCTGATAGTGCATAATCTCCAGGGATCTTTCTCTGCTTTCCCTTGGTGTTCCACATAGGATTTTAGCGGAGGCAACCTCATGCTGAGAGCCATTCCCCAGCCACACTCAGTAAAAAGGATAATAAATTATCCTCTGAACTTGAAAGGGCTCAGAGCAGAGACAAGCAAAGTCGTAAAGACAGAGTGGTATCCCAATGGCTGGTAACTTGATTGAATGTACTAAACTATCTAAAGAAGGAAGGGATCACTAAGAGGGGGTTGGTAAGACATGGAAGTGAATAAAGGGGCAGCCCCTGATGCAAATGTTGCTGGTGCCATTCAAATGCCACCCAAGGGAGCCTGCCAGTGTTCAGGGCATGAACAACTACTGCAGAAGTGGTCCCGTGGCCACTAAAATCTGCTGGGACTAAGCCCCTGACTCACATAAGTCCTGCCCCTCGCTCTGATGCTATGTTGACCAGATAACCACCAGCTACACTGGCTTCCTCCACCTGTGGAGAAGAATAGGCAGCTTGAGCCGGCATGCCATCTGACCCACGTAACAGTTCCACTTCTGACTGCAAACTAATAAATGAGCATGTGACTTTGTACACCAGCCTCTTGTGACCACAAGTGCTATGGGCTGAATGCTTATGTCCCCCCACAAAATTCATGTGTGGGAACCTAATCTCCAATGTGACAGTATTTGGAAGTGGGACCTTTGAGAGGTGTTAGTTCATGAGGCCAGAGCCCCAGAGAACTCCCTCACCCCTTCCATCACGCGACGAAACAGCAAGAAGACACCATCTGTGAACCAGGAGACAGGTCCTCACCAGACACCAAATCTATAGTCGCCTTGGTCTTGCGCCTCCCATCCTCCAGAACTGTGAGAAATACATTTCTGTTGTTGATAAGCCGCCAGTCTACGGCACTGTGTTACAGCAGCCTGAATGGACACATGGGTCAGCCTTGAGTCAAATCCAGGACCCTCACAAAACTGAGTGTTTGTCCTGCCATGGCCAGTGGCAGGACCTTGAACCACCATAAATCGCTAAGGAAAATGGCTCTTTATGAGGCTAAGTGGGTGATATGCCCACTTCCTTCAAACCCCTAAGCCTAACAGCAAAGACAGTAGAGAGAGAAGGCTTGGAGAAATATCAGGCCTGACCCTTGTTTGCCAGAGGCCTAAGTTCCACTGTAATTTTACAATAGCTGTTGTTATTGATGTTGCTGTTGTTTTAGTAAAACCGCATTATCAAGGCGTTTCACATTTGTCCAGGGAAACCTGGGAAGAATGGTGGATTGAACAAATATGCGTTTCCAAATATATTCAGTCATGATCGTTTTTGGTGGGCAATGTGTTTACTCAGTATTTAATGTTATTTTCAAAAACTGAGTTTCCTAAATCCATTTTAAAGCTCTGACTTTGGGGGCTTCAACAAGAGGCTGCCTGTGGAGGTGGACTCTACAGGCACAGAAGTTTCGTGGGCTGTTTCGCGGGCTCGATATACAGCTCAAACCATGCAGTGGAATAATGAAGTTATTTCTTTTTTCTTAATATGTTTTTTGTTGTTGTTGATTTATCTAAATTTTGTTATGTATTTGACCTTGTACATTTTATAGAAGTTCATTTAAACCATGAAATTTCATTTATTGGAAAAAGAAATATCTATGTTAGTACATAGAGACTGTCCTGGTTCACCTTGACCAATAAATTGCCTTGACGACAGAGCTCTGTGCAGATGCAGAAAGGTACACTCTGGCAGCAAGGGGTTAGTGATAAATAATGAGTTGCTTACATTAAGGTCTCTTCTAATTTAAGAAAAAAGAATCACATTTGGTAACAACGATTCAGGGGTGTCTGTGTTTTCAGGCACAGACAAAATTGGAAAGGACTATGAAGATTAAAGGAAACTTTAGAATTTTCTATAATGTACACTGTGTTCTAGAAGGAAAAAAGTAGTATCAGGTTGAGGTAAATTAGCTTAATTCTGTTACCTGCAATGTTCACTGGTAGACTCTTTCTTCCATTTGTTGACTAATTGAATATAAATTCCATTAAAGGGCTTTGGATTCATTCTTCATTTGAATTAAAGGAGCTCAATTTTCTAAAAGAATTGGCCTGCTGAGAATTCCTAACACAGTGCTCAAAGTGCTCTAAATTTGCACCTGAAGCCCCAAGGGATGCCAAGTCATGTGATGACCTCTCTCTCTCTTTCTCCCTCTTTCTCTCTCTCTCTCTCTCTCTCTCTCTCTCTCTCTCACACACACACACACACACACACACGATGAGTTAAATTGAAGAGTATTTACATTATGAAATAAATTAGTTATTAGGCCCCTGTGATTAGATTATTGTGAATTACAGACCCCCTAACAGGAAAGTTTATTTTCAGAGCTTCTTTTCCCTTCATATCATGTGGTTTAGGCTTATAAATAATTTGCTAAGAAAATAAACAGGCTAAGGGATAATTTTTAGATTTCAGATGGCTGAAGACAAAAGAAAAAAAGAGGAAATTAAAAAACACATCATAGGCCGCGCGCGGTGGCTCACGCCTGTAATCCTAGCTCTTGGGAGGCCGAGACGGGCGGATTGCTCAAGGTCAGGAGTTCAAAACCAGCCTGAGCAAGAGCAAGACCCCGTCTCTACTATAAAAATAGAAAGAAATTAATTGGCCAACTGATATATATATATAAAATTAGCCGGGCATGGTGGCGCATGCCTGTAGTCCCAGCTACTCGGGAGGCTGAGGCAGAAGGATCGCTCGAGCCCAGGAGTTTGAGGTTGCTGTGAGCTAGGCTAACGCCATGGCACTCACTCTAGCCTGGACAACAAAGCGAGACTGTCTCAAAAAAAAAAAAAAAAAAAAAAAAAAACACATCATAATCTAGAAGCAGAAAATTTGGAATTTTAATTGGGAATATATTTGAACAGATAAAATTTTAGTTTAAACATCTGCAAACTTGAATTTTAATCTGAAATCAAACCCTCATGGAATCACACTATCACTTGTCTCTCCACGTCATTTCATCTTCTATTTTTATGTAAGGTTTATGTTATGACCAAAGAAAAAAAAATAGATATGGCTCTTCCATTCTCCCATGGAAGCTACATGTATGTATTTTTTTAAAAACATCTGTCACAAAAATGTCTCAGTTGGACATATAATCCATCATCTAAGGCTTTGTCCCATGTAAAGCCCTCCCAGTCCTCCCCTGCAATCAAACAGATGAAAGAGATTCTACTCCATACTGCTTGCTGCGACCTCATGTCATCCCACAGTCCTGTCCCTGCTTCTAGGTGAGTGATACAAGTCAGTGTACTGAGGCAGGGTGAAGAATCTCTGGGTATCATATATAGCAACTTAGCAGAGTTGCAGAATCAAGCTAGACATGGTAATGTATTGGCCTTAACTGTTTCGCTGACTGTTTTAGCCCTAATCTCTGGGGAAGCCAGATCTTTTAATCTGAGACTTGGTTGGCAACTTTTGGTATAAATCCTAAGTGGTCCTCTGCAACCTCCTGACATGCATGCCATTTGTCCCATACCTTGTCTGTCTTGAATTCCTGGGTATTCAGGGTTTCTCCAGCCCAAATCTTCATCTCCATTTGTTCTTGGCCTTCTTATTCTAGTTTCTCTGAAGGATTTGCCCTTCTTGCTCCCCTTCTTCTCAGTCTTCACAAATAAGGTCTTGGGAGCCATCCTATCTGTTAAGATGGGGAAAAGAAAGGCTATCTGTGCAGGCTGAAGCAACTCCATCTTGGATGCTAACCCACTATGTTGACTTCTGATTAACACCAGTTCCAAGAATGCCTTTAAGATTTCTAATATATCTACTTTTAGCACATACTTACCATAAATCCTGCCTTTAACCAAATTCCTACACATTCCTTCTGAAGCACCCTTTCCTTGTGGTATACAAGCCTTGGGGCTGGCGGGTAACTGTGCTGGGGTCTACCATCTTGTTGCCTCCAGGGACATGGCTTCTGTTCATAAGTCCCTGTTAAATATTTCTTTCTGAGGCACAGAATTTGTCAGCCTCTTTCTTCAGCCTTTCAGCTTCCTCAGCCTTTGGGGGTAGGTTTGCCTTGACCTGCTCACTGCAGAATACCATCCCCCTTTGGGCTCAGAAGTCTTAGCAGATGGATCCTTCTTTTCTCCCTTCTCTCCAGAAGATAGGAGGAGAGGGTCTGATAGGGCAGGACTTTTTACCTGGAAAAGTGAAGAAATTATGAAAGCTAGAGAGGCTTTTAGCTGAACTCTTTGAAATCAAAGAGTCTGTCAAAGGATCATGGGAGGTTATTGGATGGTGAGCTCCGGGGCGGTATCTCTGGTTGGTGACTTGGATGGGAAAAAGCCAAGAGCAGGCTGTTTAGGTCCTCGCTTCAGAAATAAAGAGATCCTCCTAGTCTCTGTGGTCCTACTCACTTCCTAAGCCTGGCTGAGGGGCAAGGATTTTGGGGAAAGCTGGCCCTGGATCTTCCTGTGGGTTTTGTTTTTCAGGATCCTGACCCGCTATCTGTAGTGCTGGCACACAAGAAATCCTAAGCAGTGAAGACTTCCAGTGTCCAGTGGTCTGAAGAGATATCAATTCTGACCCTGAAGCCCCTTGTCTTTTCATATCTTTTAATGAGATGATCTACCAAATGAAGTTCCATCAGGCATTTACAACCTGGCATTGTCCCAAATCACTGTCACCACCCAAATGCTTGTGCTGTGCCAAGGAATGTCAACCAAGTCTGTTATCACCCATCCCAGCATGCCACCTACATTGTGAGACCAGGAGAACTTCATAAGATCCATTCCTGTCTCTTCTGCCACAGGCAGAGGGAAAGTTGTCCCCTGATGTGACATTTTTAAAGCCAACTCCAGCAGTCTGCAAGTTCCCTCAACCTCCCTGACCTCAGTGGAGTTTACTTTGGACTTTTCATTTCCATTCACTAATAGCAAGACCAACCTCAAAGACTGTTGGAAAAAGCTATCTCAGCAGATCCCAAGTTCTCTGTGATCAAGCCCTTGAAGGGCCGTGGGGTGGGGCCTGTCACTTTATTCCGGATATTCTCACTGAGCCTTGGCCACAGGAGACTCCTCCAAAAGATAACCCTTCAGATCCTGCATCTACAAAAAGCTTGACTTCATGTTTATGGGGGCCCTTGTGCACCCTTGAAGCTGTCAGGACATACATGTGAGTCATCTGGGGGCATTCAGTCATGACAACTCTTCAACCAGTTCTCACCTCACTGAGCAGGCAAATTAGTTTTACGTTCAGGTTGACAGCATTTATGCTTCAGCTCCTTTAGATGCATGTGTAACCGCTGAGGCCCCAGAGATGTAATAGAAACCACATTCCAACATGCAGGCTTCCAGAGGATTTAGCAGAAAAGTGCTTACAGACTCTTGAACTCTTCACCCACATCAAGGGCACATAAAGAATTGAAGGGAGTAGAGACAGAGGGAGGGCTGGTGAAGCAGATTTTTGGAAAGTGGTGCTGGTGGGCTGGGAGTCCGATCCCAGCCAAAGGGCAAGGACGCCCCCATCTCAACCCCTATGAAAAGGGCTTCATGACAACCTGGGAGAGCTAGATGGGAGGAGACGGGCCTTCTATAGCTGGGTCTCAGAGGTCTGGGGTCGACTCTGGTCTGAAGGTGAACCTAAATGTTGAGGGGTGGGCCGGCCAACAGCTTTGGTTGTGAGCAAAGGAGGGGGGGTGTTGGTTGGGTCCAGATGCCACTCACGGACTCTGTCTGTTAAGAACATATTTCCTGTGCACCAAACATAGGTCACAGCATGAGAGAGTGCTGGTGTGGGTCGTCTTAGGTCCTACCTACTCCAAAAATCTACCTGGGAGTAAACAAAGCTGAGAGGAGGTGAAGGTCTGGCTGGATTCCTGGGGCTGGTATCCTAACCAGGTGCCAATAGGATAGAGATGAATTCACCTGGGGCAAGACAGTCGCAAGTTGGATAATCTATGTTCTTGTTTTGTGGCATGCAGTGGGGTGGGCAGAGCTCTCCAAATAATCCACAACATACCCCCGAGAGGAAGCATGTACTTTAGACACCTGCCTGACCCAGAAGGCTATGGAGTCAGCAGATGACAGAACCAGTCAATTCAGAACCCTATGACCCTGGAGAGATCAGAAACCATAGCAGACAGGGGGAGGGGGCAAAAATCAGCAAGGCGCGGGGATAGGGTGGGCAAGAGAGAGAACAACACAGGCTTTTCCCCAAATTGGGGCTTCCTGTCAGCAGCAGGCCCTGCGGCCACGTACCCAAGACAGCTCAACTTTAAGACACAGGTGGGGTTTTGAATTTGATCCTGGCCTAGGCTTATTAAGTGTAATACTGAATTTGAGGTGGGGTTTGTGACTTAAGAAGTGAATAGAAAAGACGTGAGACCCATCTGACATTTTATACAAGGGCACGGGGAGAGCTAGTACCAGTAAACAAGTGTGAAGAGACAGTGGTCAGCAGGAGTTGCTGTTTGACAACGTTTCAGGAGCCCGGCTTCTTCACTGTGCCCACAACATAGCTCTTTGGCTTGCATCGTACAGTCAGCATATATTTACTGAGTTATACCCAACACCATGGGTACAGTGGTGAAATAGTCAGGGTTCCTGTCCTTGAGGAGCTCACAGTCTTGTCAGGGAAGGGGGCACTGTCTCTACAATGAGACTGAGTCATTGACAACTGTACCTGCTACAGTGGGCTTGCATAAGGCCAACCTGAATTCCATACAGCCAAACCCACAGAGCCTGTCTCCCTGCAAAGTTCTCATCTAAAGCCTCCTAACTCAGGCCCGTCCCAGCTAGTCATCATCCCTTAACGCTGTGATGTCCTCGGTGGCCTTTGTAATTTGCAGGTGTCACACTGTCCCAGAGGGAGGACGCTGCCTGCATGACTCCACCCAGTTGAAACCTGGGGTGTCGGTCACCCCCCACCGGGAGCTGTTCACATGAATTCCAGGTCTGAAAGCCGAGCAGCAGCAAAATCTGCACACTGAGAGAACCACACTTCCTATGCCGAGGGAGGCAGGCAAGCGAAAGAAAGAGGCTCATGCAGAGCCTTCTTCTCTCACAGGGAGGGGAGGAAAGAGCAGCAGGTAGGGGCAAGGAGACTGACCGGAGAAAGGACAGCACGGGCAGACGTGTCTTATCATCGCTCCTTTGTACAGACCCGAGTGGTCAGGAGCTCAGCTGAGCTGCCACGAGTCAGAGTAGCCGATTAAAGCAACAAGCCAAAAATGAAAGTAGCAGTCAAGCCTTTAACCATTTACTGTGACTGTATAAGCAGGAGGCGAAACCAGAGTCAGCGCCGACTCCCCGGGTTCCTTTTCCCTGTGGAGAAGCGCGCCAGCCGGTCAGGGCCCGGGTGGGTCAGCAAGGATGCAGGGGAGGAGGGGTCATCGCACTGCAGAGGGAGCCCCAGAAAGGCTCTGGCAGTTTTATGGACGGGGTAGGGGCTGGTGGGATAAGGGGCAGAAGGGTGAGGGGCTAGGAGTGGAAAGTACTGAGCGCGGGTCAGAGTGAGAAAAGCGTCTTCGTGGCTCCCCATCCGAGACCTCCAACAGAAGGAATCAGCCCTGCGTGAGAGCACGACTGGCCAGGGGCAGCTGCCCCCAAAAGCCTGCCAGGTAAAGCCTTTGTGTTTGTCTGTAGACAGGCCTGAGAAGCCACACAAAGGATCTGAGCCTGGAGCTGGACTTCACAAGATTATCTAATGTCTCTCACACAGATTTTCATGGCATAAAGGCTGTGGCTTCTAGAAAGAGTGAGAGAGAGGCATACTACTATGGAATGAGATTTTAAATCTGAAATGCTTTCTCCCTAGAGTGTCACTAGGATACTCGATCTTCTCTTGGATCTGGCTTTATCCCAGATGGCTTGGGCCATCGCCTCTGTGGGGACTCAGGGAGCCAGGAAAGCCTTTGCGGAACATGTTCCTTCCTTCCCCTGACCAGCCCCCTCCTTCCTGAGGGGCCCAAGTCCCAGCGATGCCCAGCAATGGCCAGTGATGCCCAGTACTCTGGAATTCACACCACCATGTCAAGATTACAGTGGGAATGCTGAACCCATTGTGGTATAAAGCAAAGCTGAGGGTCATTTTAACTGAGCAATTGTCAGCTTCAGGGACTTCTGTGTTAAGGAGTGGGCTTTGGCTCTGAGGTCAAAATACCAGGTTTACAATCCCAGTTCTGCCATTTACCAGCCATGTACCTTGGGTTCATTACATAAATTCCTTGAGCTCCATCGGTAGAATGAGCATCTCACCAGTACCTGCTGTAGTGGTCGTTGGACAGTTAAATGAGATAATGCATGTGAAGTGCCTAGTCCAGTGCCTGGCACACCATGGGTGCCACTGACAGATGTGGGTTTATCTGGCTGTCTGGGGGAGACAGGCAGCAGAGAGGGAAGCAGTGCTGAGGGTTTGGGCAACGGGCATCTTTTCTCCTTCACAGGTCCATGGACATCACTCCTGAATCTAGAAGCTCAGTTCCCAGAGAGAGAAGGACTTTTCCTCAATCAAGGGTATTGGAGCAACTTCAGCCCCGTTTGAGTCTCTTTCAGGGGAAAGTGTCATACCATAGGGCTCTTGGGTAGAAAAACTAGTGTAAACCTGGAAGGGATTGCCCACTTGCCTATGAATAAAGCCAGGTCTGAGAGTGACTGACACGAGGTAACTTCAAGGAAGAAAAGCAGCCCAGTTTGCACATTCCTCATTTGCTCCTGTTCATAGTAGTAAAAGCCTAAATGACTCAGGATTTGCTCAGGAGACATCTTCTCAGAAGATAAATATTTTCTGCTTTCTGCAATAGTAACTACTATTCTTTAAATTGGCCCATACTAGTTTTAAATCATTCTTGCCCATAATATTTTAAGCTAAAAATTATGCTTTGAATGAATGTTTAATCATATAATACAAGTTGAACAGTGTTGTCAAAATATCAAAGACCACACAAAACAACTGGAAAATCCCTCACCTGTCCATGCTGCTTTTGAGACTCAAATTCACAGTGCTGTGAATATTCCCATTTGAGGTTCCACATATTTCGTGAGTTGCTTTTCAGGATTCCTTCCATATGTTCACATTGAACTGGCTTGCCTATTAATGAAATAATACTCTGTTTTACAAATTTTACACAGCAGTTGCATATCTATTCTCTTCAAGTTGTGAATTTGCGCAAAATGGAAGCTTTACAAACCTGTGTTACTACGAATCTGCTTTAAGATTCTATAACCAGATTTTATTTTATTTTTGGTTTTAGGAAGTATGATTATAGATGAGATGGAAGGGATTGAGAAAGGCAGAAAATGATTGGAGAAACATTTCTTTAGTTTGGAATTATAATTTTATGCTCAGGGCATTCTATTAGTTACTAGCACTGCTTTTGCTAGAGACTTGGGTGTAAATTACTCATTACCATTCTGAGGAGGAAAACTAAACAGCCAAGGATCAAGAGTAGCTAAGAAATAAGACAAGGGTGTTCAGCTACTTCAGTGAACAAAATCCCGGCGAAGTCCCTGAAGAGTCCAGGGTAGGGAGCAGGAAAATTGAAGCACCATTGGGGAAACACCACCAGCAAAGCAAGCTTAAAGAAATTGAGGGGCTTCCCAAGAAGAATTATTAAGGGAGGAAAGTATCAGCTATGCAAATATCAGGAACTTGATAAATATCACTAAAGTGGAACTAAATTGATCCAATAATGATGATGTATAGTCAGCCAAGTGCTGGCAATATTATGCATTCCAAATAGTTACAGATTAACATTACAGCAGGGAAAGCAGTGTTTATCACAATTGTGTGTGAACAGACACAGGGCTGAGAAAATTAGGCATAAGAAAATGTAAGGGGATGATCAGGAGAGGAAGAAAAGAACTTTCAAATTCATTTGGCTCTGGACTAGCCTTGCAAGGGTAGCAAGGGTGATGACTGAATTCAACAGTGCAGTAGTTACGTGCCTTCTCCTGGGGCCACTGGTAACTGGATGACTTATGGCAATTGCCTGGGCTGCCCCCGGTGATCTCACAGAGCTTGTGGACATCTAGGTTTTGGCCTGCCCGGCATCCAGAGTGTCTTTCAGTGAATCACCCCTCCTCCAAAATATGTAGTCTGTGGGAATGTGGACCATGTCTCCTCACCTCCACCCCAAGAGGTGTGCATGTGTGTGACCCAGCTTCTAGACCAAGGAGATTCCTGGTCACAATTACTGTGCACTTGCTATGTGCTGGTAATCATTCCTAGGACCTTGCATATGTTAATATTAACTCATTTAACCCTCAGAACAACTCTATGAGGCAGTTACATTTTCCAGATGAGCAAACTGAGGTAAAGAGAGGCTCGACGACTTGCTCAAGGCCACACTACTTGCAAGAGGCAAAGCCAGATTTGAACCTGGGCTGTCTAGTTCCTGATGGTTGCAGAGAAAACAAAGAAAAAGGTTATTCCAGCTTTTCTAGCCTCTAAATAGTGGCAGGCAAGAAAAGTTGGGAGATGTTGAATGAGTCACTTGTGACGTCTGCCAAATCTGTGTGGCTGGTTTCCTCTTCCTTTGTTGTTAACTGTTTTCTCCTGCCTGTCATGGGTTTATATGTGACTCCAACAGTCTCCAATGTCACACTCCAATGCCACACAAGGCCTTTGCTTCTGTTACACCCCAGCAAGGAGAACATTCAGCCACCGTCCTCTGTCCAGTGCTGTGACTCAGTTGCACCTGAAATGCTTAAAAAGGTTCATGCTCTGTGTAAAGACTATACAACAAACTGTACTGTACAGTGGGTGTGAGGGGGTGTGTATGTGTCGACAGCAAAAAAGCCTGAACAAGTAGGGGAATTGTTTTTATTCAAGCTATTGCAATTGGGAGAACATTCCAGGTATGGAGAACATTCCAGGTATGGAGATCAGACTGTCTTGGCAGGGTGGTTCACCTGAGACTTGTGTAGGGAGGAGTGGACAAGTTATAGATGAGGCGATCTGACAGTAGGGACTGTATTGTCATCAGGGAGTCCCACTCAATCAGCTGAACAAGAAATATTTATCTCAGTGTCTAGCTAGTTTTTTATTTTTGTTTTTGTGAGTGATAGAGCTCAGAAAACAATATTCCAAAATGAAGGCCTCACAAAAAAGAGGTTTTCTCTGATCTTCTCCTGTCCTCCTGCCTTGCAGTCCCATTCCTCTCTGAGGCTATCCATAGAGACTAGAATCCCTCTTCCCCAAAGTGGGTCATGAAAGTCAGAACCTATTTTCCTGAAAGCCAGCCAAAATTATTCTGTGTGCAAACTGGCCATAAGGCAATGATCTAACCTATCTTGTTTGTCTGCAGGTCCTAACACCCCCATACCAGAGGGCCCTGCCGTATACCCAGAAGGAAGGAATGCATACTCAGAGATGCCAAGGAGACTCTAGACAGACAGGCCTTGCTATAGTTTCCCTGATCAGTCTGTTAACATTAATTAGCTCATACGCTTTTGTCCAATCATATTTCAACACAGCTGTCCATATTTTGTTGAACTTAAGCATAAAAATGGACAATTCCCCCTCATCTCTGGGTCTTCATTTTGAAGGCTCCTGTGTATACACATTGAATAAATTTGCACACCTGTTATCCTATTAACCAATCTGTCTCATGCCAGTGATTTTTCAGTGAAACTTTAGGGAGTCAAGAGCCTTGGTCCCTATGTGAGAGGGGATAGGAAACAAGTCAGTTAATCGTTTCTGAGTGAAAGAGTATGAAGGGGGCGTGTCTGCGTCTGGCCCTTTCCTAGGTGAACAAGGGGATGCGGGTCTCGTCTCAGTCACGTGGGGAAGGGTGGCTCTTTAAGAAGCTCTTTCTGGTAACACAAAAAGGTGGAGAATTTTAGAAATAAAAGGTCCAGCAGATGAACCCTCCCTATTTTTCATCATCCCTGGTAATATTGAACTTTACCTGAGCTCAGGTAAAGTTCAATATTACCAGGGATGATGAATTTATGGATCCAGTGTAAAGAAAGGATGCCCCACGTCCAGAAGAAGCTGGAGCCCTGATATCCCACCCTCACTTTGCAGCCCACTCCTTTGCGGGGGTAAGGCCTCAAATGTCTCCACCAGGTGGGACCCATTAGTGAATTGGTCACAGTGGGCAGCAGAGCGACCCGAAAGCAGGGGGCCCATTGACAGGGGGAAAACGCTCCTCCGCTTCATATGTGAGAATGTGGGCCCAACGTGGAGGGAATTTTATTTTATTTTTTTTAGAGAAGACAGAAAATCAGATTTTTAAAGTAAAATCTCCTAGTTAAAACACTGAAGCTAAAATAAATTTTAGGAAAACACATCAAGAGAATGACAAGCCACTGCTGGGGCTCAGAAAACGCTACCCCAAAGTACTTTGAACTGAAGGAGACTGGAAGGCCGCAGAAGCAAGGTCTCTCCGCCCTTCTACTATCCTCCTGTCTCCTGTCACCACCCACCTCCCACCCCAAGACAGTCATAGAAACCAGAATTCCCCTTCTCCAAGGCAAGTAATAAAATCTAGAACCCCTCTCCTCTAAATAAGCCACAAAACCTGGAAAAGTAATTCTCCCCCTCTCCCTTTTCCCTTGAAGATCCTCACGTGACAGGTGTCCCGTCCTATACCATAGAGGAAAGAAATGCCACTCAGAGAGGCCAAGAGGAATCTGAGCAGACAGGCCTTGTTGGGTTTCCCCTCTGTCTATTACCATTAGATCACACCCTTTTGTCCCATCACATTTCTACATGACTGTCCAGTAAAGTGACTGTTCACCAAATCTAAGCATAAAGATGGACAGTTTTCCCTGGGTCTTTGTGACTTTATTTATGAAGGCTCCCGTGTCATATAAAACATTGATTAAATAAATGGGTTATGCTTTCGTCTTGTTAACCTGCCTTTTCCTATAGGAGTGTAGGCTGGGACCCTTATGATGGGGAGGAAAAGGCATCACACCTTTCCACCCCTACACCTCCAATTTCAACTTCCCACCAAGACGTTTCCTAGTTATAAACTCATTTGATCTTAACTCTTTGCAATAACCCATAAGGAGGGCCCAGCAGCAATGATTACATCTTACAGGAGGAGAAGAAGTCATAGAGGGGTTGAATGAATCGCTAGGGCCACACAGCCGGTAAGTTGCCTCGCCTGAGTTGGAAGCCAGCTCTCGTGGCTATAGCTGCTCTGGCTGGGTACCACCCGGCCTCCCTAGAGTCTTGTCCCAAGTATTCTCTTCTACTAATAGAAAATTTGGTTAGTCATCATTTTCTTTTTCAATTCTAAAATTCTGGGCAGCTTCTCTAGTTCTATTTGCAATTCCATGGAGGAATTTAGCAGGTTTGTAAGTTACATCCTAGCACACTCATTTTAGAAAATGAATTTTTACATTCACTCTCAAACTGGTCAGCTGATTTTTCAAAAGCTGCTCTTTCTCCGGTGCAGAATCTAAAATGACAATCAGGACCTTAAGAGAGTGAAAGAAAAGACCAAAAGAGGAATAATTATTCTATTAGGTTGTTAGCCAAGGAGCAAGACAAAAATCAATTATAAATAACAACAGCTTTTAACTCATTGAGTTAGCTGTTCTTTTAAAATCAAGATAACAGCCAAATTGTAGATGGTTAGATAAAGAATAAATTTTAATTTCCAGAAGGGCTCTTTCAGCAATCACACAAGCAACAGATAGCTTCTACTGGGGCTCAGAACACAATTCCCCAAATACGGCAGGCAGAATGCCTTGAGCTAAAGGACATTGGCCAGCCTCAGAAACATGTTCTCTCTGCCCTCCTGCCCTCCTGTCTCCCACCTCTCATTTTCCTCCAGATTGAGTCATAGAAATCAGAATTCCCCTTCCCCAGGACGATCATAAAAACTAGAATCCCTCCACACGAGTAGAGTTTATAAAAAAAAAAAAAAAAAAGCTAGAATCCCTGTCCCCAAAAGCAAGCCATAAAATCTAGAAAGGTCCCTTGTCCCTTCTCCCTTCAAGTCCCTCATTCCATAGGGGTCCTGCCCCATACTCAGAGGGGTAGAATGCCATTCTTCTCAGGGGCAAGAAGAATCTGAACAACAACAGGCTTTGCTGGGTGTTTCCCTCAGTCTGTCACTATTAGATCACATCCTTTTTGTCACATTTCCACGTGACTGTCCGGTCTTCATCACACTAAGCATAATAACAGTTTTCCCTGGGTCTTTGGGTCTTCATTCTGAAGGCACCTGTGTCATGTAAAACTTTGGTTAAATAAATGTGTCATTCTGTTCCCTTGCTAACCTGTCTTTTGCTACAGGAGGGTTGGCTGTGACCCCTATGATGGGGAGAAAAGGGATCACACCTTTTCTGCCCCTGCACTTCCTATCTAGCTACCTTATTCATCTGGGCTCTTAAAAATGTCAGCCGCAATTACAAATTCTAGGAAAACCTTGAAAAAATGGCCTTTTAAAAAGCACATTTCACTCACCAGCAAACTGGTATTAACTGAGTAGCACCTAAGTGGACACATAGGTGCTACAGTAATAGGGTATTGGGCAGGTGGGAGGGGGGAGGGGGCGGGTATATACATATATAATGAGTGAGATGTGCACCATCTGGGGGATGGTCATGCTGGAGACTCAGTCTTGTGGGAGGAGGGGGGGAATGGGCATTTATTGAAACCTTAAAATCTATACCCCCATAATATGCCAAAATAAAAAATAAATAAATAAATAAATAAGTACATTTCATCAAATGGGTGCTTCTTATATTTTCTTGGCCCCTGTTTAAACTTTTACAGTTAACTGATATGACAAGATAATGATACAAATTTAAATGATTTCCATTTTTCCTTGCTCCTTGCTTTCCTAGGAACATTTTATTTTTCTGTAGTTTGTGAATAAAAACCTAGAAGTTTGAGAATCTTGGAAGGCATCCAAGAAATGTCACCCTCTGAAAAACAAAAATCACCAGAATAAAAAGGATGACATTAACTGACTTCTAAGGAAATAACACATTGAAGTGATGATTGGTACGTGGGAGGCAGTTTAGACCAGAAAAATATTTTCAAAATGAGTTGTCAATAGGAATCTAGAAAGAAAGAATTCCATGGTCACATAATCTCTGTAAATGCTGGGTTAAATGTGGAAACATGATTCTTTATCGTAGGATTTCTCAGAACCTTTAATTGCTAATTTATACTGTAAGCTTCTAAGAGAAGCTATGGCATGCAGTATTTTCCAAATGTATTTTGCCACAGATTCATTTTTTGTAGAAAATTTACTATGGAAACTTCATAATGAAATATTTTCTTAATTTCAATAGGGGATTCAGATTATCTGCTGACTCTGTTTCTACTAAACATAGAAAAATTAGTTGGGCATGGTGGTGTGCACCTGTAGTCCTAGCTACACAGGAGGCTGAGGCAGGAGGATCACTTGAGCCCAGGAGTTTGAGGTTGCTGTGAGTTAGAATGATATCACTGCACTCTACCTGTGGTGACAGAGTGAGACTCTGTCTGAAAAAAAATAAGTTTTTATTTCGGAATAGTTTTAGATTTATGGAATAACTGCAAAGATAGTTTAGAGAGTTCCTATATACTCTGCACCCAGCTTCCCCTATAATTAACATCTTACATTAGTATAGTACATTTGTTACAGATAGTGAACCAATATTGATACATTGAACCATTATTATTAACTACAGTCCATATTTTATCTCATTTGTCATGTTTCCATAGGCTCCTCTTGGCTATGATAGTTTCTCAGACTTTCCTTGTTTTGGGTGTCCTTGACAGTTTGAGAAGTAAGGGTCAGGAGTTTTGTAGAATGTCCCTCAATTGGTATTTGTGTGATGTTTTTCTCATGATAAGACTGGGGTTATGAGTTTGGGGAGGAAGACCACAGAGTAAAGTGCCATTTTCATCACATTGTATCAAAAATACAGACTATCAATGTGAGTTACCACTGTTGATGTTGACCTCTCATCTGGCTGAGATAGTGTTTGCAGGTTTCTTAACTGTAAATAAATAGAATTTTTTTGTCTACCTATTTTCTTCTTGGCCTTACTGCATTTTCACATATCTGGATAGTAGCAATCACTGAACCTGTCCTTTTACAATAATTCTAGATTATCCCATTGTGTCAATGTACCATGTAGTAAGTACTTGCCATTCTGCTATTTAGGTGAGGGGTTTGTTCTTGCTTTTGTCCTCCGGGTGTGTGTGTGTGTGTGTGTGTGTGTGTGTGTGTGTGTGTAAAAGGGAGTGAGTAGCTTGTAGAAAATTCTTTAATTCTGCCTAAGCATTCTGCTGAGACTAAGAGGGCTCCAGTTCTGTGTTTGAGCAGTGGCCAGCAGAGGGTACTTAGCAAGTGACCAGACTGAGGCATTGAGAGGAGATTGGAAATTTAGAAAAAACTTCCTGGGCTTCAATTTTATCAATGGAAAAATATTAATAAGTAGGTGGAGGAATTGCAAATTCTAAGGTTCCTTCTTACTCTGGAACTAGGGATTGGGAGTCTGCAGGTAGGAAATAAGGCTAGCTCTCTTCCTGTAGCAACTTTACATTTTTAGTATCTCATTACAAGCTAAAGCATTAGCAAGAATCCTGACTCCTAGTCCCTGGAGGCATTTCCTTGGCTGGAGTCCCTGATTTAAAGAAGGTATAAACATTTCTTGTGGAAACAGATCCCAGATCGGTGCTTTGCCCATACTTCTTCAAAGAAGCTCTGCCCTATTTCTTCTCACCTCCGCTGTGTTTTCCACTGTCTTTCTTGCCCCTTTCATCCAGCTGCGGTGAGGCAGACTAACAAGGCTTTCTGTTCATCCTCTGAGAACATTTTTGCAAATCCAGGTGGGACCTCACTCAGATTCATAATCCCCCTTTTGGCCAAAGCTGTCCTCATTCCTCCATTTATTTTAGGATAAAAGTCATAGTGCAAAATTTTCCATTTTTTGCTTTGTGAACTTGAGAAAATCATAGTTCATTTGTCTCTATCTTTGGCCATTTGCCACAAAATAAAACTTCTTTGTGAAATGTATGCTTGCTGGTAACTTTTGCTTTTAAAGTTTCTTTGATTAAATCCTATATGTTAACTCAACCACTGTAACATGTACTGTAGCCTGTTGCAGTATTTCCTTTTTTGATAAAACACCCTTAGACTCTGCTATGTAACAATTAACTTTTGCAAGTTAGCAAGTTGTCCATTTATAATTGACACTGAACATGCTAATTTTGCCTCCAGATAGAAAAGGAAAAATCTAGAAAGCTATCATCATGTCCCAGTTTGTCTTGCACTCATTTCCCCTCCTTGGAAACTGAAAATTGAGGTTATTCATCAATCAATTTTTCCTTGTTTTTCTGTAGCCCCGTTTAAGAAAAAACTTGCATTTTGTGTGTTGTCAATTCCTCTGGGTTCACTGACATCAGCTTTGGCTGGATTCATGTTTAAAACATTTTCAGAGAGGTAAATAATTTATTTGAAAGCTGGTGGGGAAAGGCACTTTAAAAAATTAAGCCAAGCGAGTGGATTTGAAAGAAAAGATGCTACTGAGAACCAAGATATGTGGCTTAGAGAGAAGAGGGAGAGATCTCCATTTCACAAGCAAAAATAAATGTCATTTAAGTGTGACCTTCATACATATCATTTCATGGCTCTTGTTTGAGTATATTAATATGGAACTAGATATGTCTGAATAAGTAAATATGCCTTTAGAATACTGGCTTAAAGAAATTCTTCTAAGCTTTGATACTATCTTGTTACTCATGTTGATATCATATTACATTTGTGAACAGATTCACTGGCTCTCTGAATAATTAAATACTGTTCATGCCTAACATCAACAAGTTCTCTGGGATTTTGAAAAGCTGTCTAGAACTTTTCCTCCTTTATTTTTATTATAGTCTCACCATCTCTTGCTCTGTGCTGATGTCTAGAACTGATTTTGCTTATGCTAACAAAGTTTTCCATTTTCTAGCAACTTTTTTTCAGGTGGATTATCCTCAAAGTTTTTCGAAAAAACATTCTTGTTGATTCACCAGAAAAAAACTGAGGCCCTGAATGAACAATTTTTCCCAGCACACCCAGGAGAGCTAGAAATAAGAGGCGAGAGGCTGGTTGGACTTCCAGTGTGCAACTGACCTCACCTGGGCATCAGCCAGGCTCCTCACTGGGCACCAGTGAAACTGGGAAAGTAGAGCACCAACCCTGCCCTATGCCCTGGGGAACTTACAATTTTGTATGTTCTGCTTCTCATTGTAATGTCATGGCATTTACATACATTATTTATTTGAAAAAGGTCCCAAAGACCAAAACAGTTGAAAGGGAACTGAGTTTACCATATCTGAGAACTTGGAAATCTATGAAAGGGTAAAATATGTGGTATCTGTTAATACAAGTTGTGTATAGACATATGATTCGCAATCATAGATACATGATGATTACAAATTGAACTGTTTGTATAATAATATGTCAACATGTTAATATAGGTCAAAACATACATTTGGGTATAAAATGAAAAGTAACTTTCCCACCTTACCTGGGGCTGTTAGGAACTTGTCCATTCTAAGACATAGGTTCTCATTCCTGACTACAATCTACAGACTGATGAAAAAATACAATTGTCTGACCCCTTCCCCTATAAAAACTGTAGAGGTGATTCTGATGTGCAGCTAGATTGGAAAGCCAATGAATGGTTCATGTGCTATTTTAATTTTTTACTTATTTACAAAGTTATCAAGTATTTGGGTTTTGGCAGGCATCTTTGTCTTTACCCTAAAGTCCCTCAAAATTCTGGGCTTTTATCTTGGTCTTTATGGGAAATCCACACAATCAGGACACAGACCTATTTGCTCCCAAGAGGACTTTCTCTTGGTCCTAAAGCCAAGCACTATGCAGGAAACATTTGTGAAAATGAGGTTGTGAAATCATGGTAATAGTAGCAAAATTAACATAAATAATAAGAAAAATTACCCATAAACCTTCATTCATCCCAATAAATCTGTGAACTGAAATAAAGTGTTAAGACTCACCACCCTACTGGTTGATGAAATGGAGCCCCTCATGGCAAAGGGAATATCCTAAAACTAAACAGCCTGCCAGGAGGTGGGATGTCAGACATGCCTCATTATGTCCCCTCTCTTCTTGGAGACATCCTTTGTAACCCATTAACAGGCCTAAGGGTATGCAAGACAACCCTGCAGGTCCTCACTTTACACAACAAATCTATGTCTGCTGGCTAGTCTCTGATTAAACAGCTCCTTATCTTAAAACATGTCAAGCCTTTAGGGGAAGTTTCATGTCTTTAGTCAATTACAAGTCAAAGAATTTTTAAACCCACATATAACCTGTAAGCTCCCCACCCCTTGCATCAAGATGGCCCACCTTTTTGGGCCAAATCAATGTATGCCTCCCACGTATTGATTTATGGCTTTACCTGTAACCCCTGTCTTCCTGAAATGTAGAAAACCAAACTGTAACCCAACCACAGCGAATCCACTTATTCAAGGCTTCTTGGGCATGGCTCTGGGTCATGGTCCTCAAATTTGGCTCAGAGTAAATCGTACATCTCTTTTAAATCATTTTACAGAGTTTGGCTTTTTTTTTTTTTTTTTTTTTTTTTTGGTTAACAAGTAGAACTACTTTGGTTTTTACCTGTGACTTTCTTTTGCTGTCTCTGTAAGCATGGATACATAAAAAATGGAAAAGTTGATGTATGTCTGCATCTCTCTGAGATCAGACCAAAATAATGAAAGAATTGGTATTCCCAGATGCTTAAATAATTACCCCAAACTATTTGGCTTTGGAAATAAAAATACTTTTCAAATGTCCACTACCAAAAGCTAAATATGACAGTGTTTTATTCTTAATCCAGCTACTTAAAATTCCCAAAGAATGCATTTTAAAGTTCTTTCAAAATATCATGTTTTCTAAAAGTTTCTCATAAACCTATCATTTTTCCTTTTTTTAAATCAGAATATCTAAATATTTCTTTAATTTATCTGCCTAGAGGTCCTAACAGATGAAAATGATACTAAATATTTTAAAACCCAGAATTTAATTTTTTGTTGTTTGAAAGACTTAGGATGTCTCATAATTGAAGTTTGCATAGTATGTATAGTTTATTTGGGTTTTGTTACCTTTAGACATATGGCTTAGCAATTTTATAAGATCCGTGGGCTTCTGAGTAATGTGAGCCCTCTGTGACTCTCTAGGTTCTTTTTGGTGCCATTGATATTTCATTGTTTACCATTTGCTTCCTGGTTTGGAACTCTTCTGTCTGTCTCCCAATCCAACAAAGTTCTGTAGTTTAAGCAGCAACTCATGGACTGAGAAGAGTTGAGGTTAGTGGCGTGTTCTGAAACAGAGAGGCAGGAAAGGAGTCTAAAGCCTATTTAAGGTGAAGCTTTTTGACTCCTGGCCTATGATGGAGATTTTGGGGGGTTAGAGTTGAAATACAGATTGTACATTTTATGAAAGAATCTTCTCTGATTTAAGTGGAACTTCAATGTTTCTGACATAAAACTGTGATCCTCAGAAAATCAATCTGCACGCAAGTACATTCGTGAATTTGTAAAAATGTTTTGGACTCAGAATCTAAAAAAATAAGTGAGTTTATTTGAGTACCAGTTTTATGAATTCACAGGGTGTATTTCCTTGCTTACTTGCCCAATAAAAGCTGGGTAATTTTGAAGTTGCCTCAGCCTCTAATAAAAATATCTTTAATTGTCAGTGACTTGGATGACTTTTGTCACTGTGCACTACACAATAGGCCTTTGTAGTGCTACCTTTCATGGTAGTAATAAAGAAATTCCATCATCATGTACCTGCCTGTATTTTATTTCATTTCAGACTTGTGACTGGTAGCATTCTTTAGGAAAAATAATATTATCCTATAAAGTAATGTGTCAGTCTCTTTGACTAATAAAAAAAACTAGTAAAATGTGCCTTGCTTTATGTATTTATCTGAATATTTGTATTTTAATCACATCTTTGCAATTTACATTTATTTTAAATGTGTAAGCACAAACAAATTTAAGTAAGAGCAAAGATTAAGTAAGAGCAATTATTTTGTAAAGCATTGAAAGAGCTGAGGCAATTTTACCCCAAAATGACTCCTTGGTATAAAGAGTATTTTGGATTACAGGCCCTTAGAGATCAACAGACATTGGAAGGGGCTTTCCCTCTATCTGCATAAACCGCACTGACTCATTAAAAGGGGAAGGGAATAGATTTCCCTTCCCCTCCCTGTTATCTTAGTATATTTCAGGAAAAATAATCAAGACTGCAATCAGATCTGGCCCAAATAATTTTAAATATAATACCTACCTCTCAGGTTAATTTAGAAGTCACTCTGTCTCCCCCATCCTTTCATCCTCCCTAGCAATCATTTATTGCCCCTAAACAGAATTACTTACACTGTCATCTCCCCTACTGTCTAAAAGACAGATATAAAAATACCTGGATCCCACTGGGATATGGGATAGTCACTGTGTGATTCTCCTCATGTGCACAGTAAATAAACCTCTTCCTCTTTTTAATCTGCCTTAATTGTGAGTTGATTATTCAGTGAACTTTGGGGGGGAAGGGCAAGTTTCCCTTCCCCACAGCATTCATACTGTAAATATTTTGAATATCAACTATGTGCCAAGTGCTGGCCCAGACACTATAGAGACAGTTCCTGTCCTCAAGGGGCCCAGGGTCTTCCTGGAGATGCAGTTGGTTGGAGAGAAAACCACTGATGGCCAGGTGAGGGCGCAGTGGCTCACGCCTGTGATCCTAGCACTCTGGGAGGCCCAGGCAGGCAGATTGCTCAAGGTCAGGAGTTTGCAACCAACCTGAGCAAGAGGAAGACCCTGTCTCTACTATAAATAGAAAGAAATTAATTGGCCAACTAAAAATATATAGAAAAAAATTAGCAGGGCATGGTGGCACCTGCCTGTAGTCCCAGCTACTTGGGAGACTGAGGCAGAGGGATGGCCTGAGCCCAGGAATTTGAGGTTGCTGTGAGCTAGGCTGACGCCATGGCACTATAGCCCAGGCAACAGAGTGAGACTCTGTCTCAAAAAAAAAAAGAAAACCACTGATGACATTTCTGTACAGTGACATATATATGGTCAGGGGGACACCAGGGGTCCATGGGAGCAAGCCAGGGAGGTCTTTCCACCCTATTCCTCATATATCAGTTTATCTTAAAGTTAGAAATCCTTTTATTTATATGAGTGTGTTGGGGGTTTCTAAGACCACCTTCACATTCAATGATTTGCTAAAAGGACTCATAAGACTCAGAAAGGCTGAGGTTCACTCCTGTTCACTACTCATGGCTGTAGTTTACTAAACATACATATTTTACTAAACATGTTTTAGTACAAAGGATATGGATTAAATTAAGCAAACAGAAAGGCACATGAAGAAAAGTCCGGGAGACAAAGGCACAAGCTTCTAGGCGTCGCCTCCTAGTGGGATTGTACAGGGATGTTCTTAATTCTCTTAGTAACAATATGTGACAACACACGGGAAATGTTGTCAACTAGGAAAGCACATCCAAGCCTTGATGTCTGGGGTTTTTACTAGGGGGTCACTCATGTAGCATCTGCATGACTGGCCTCAGATACTCAAGACTCCAGCCCCTTCCAGAGCAAAAGGAGGCATTACCCTATATCATATTGTTAGCATAAAACTTGTCTGGTTAAATGGGCCCCAGACGTCAGCCCCACAAAGGCACTCTTATGAGGAAGAATAGTCTAAGGTCTCGGAGGTTGTTTCCCAGAAGCTGCCCCATGGCCAGTGCTGAAGGTGGGCTAACGGTACTAGCAGTGGTCTGTGCTAACTGTACCACAGTGTGTCTTACTCCGATCCATTCTTGGGGAAAGGCCAGTCACAGAGCATCAGTTTAAGTTAAAGTACCTGTAGAGAACATTTGTAAGTTTGGAGTTCCATAAGGTAATCATAAAAAATCTTCCCTGTAGGCCAGTAGAGAGTAGTTCCCGAAATTTCCTGACTTAAAGATATCTTCTGTAGGAGATATAACCTGAAAACTAAGAATCCAAAAGATACTAGAACATTACTAGAATTCCACTCAGTCATTAAAAAATTGGTTCAGTGTATCATCATATCTAACGGCTATAGTGTCTCTCAGAGCAGTGTCACTCGGGTTTGTAGATTTCCATTTGACCTTGTCAGGATCCAAAAGAAGGGGTAGTCTTGACAAATAGAAAGCTTTACTCTTTTAGGCATCTAGTGTGATTGTTCCAAGAGACAGTATCTTTCTATTGCTCTCAGCCTCTCCAGAGGCACAATTGTAATATTGAATTTCCATTGTTGTATAAACCATTTTTTAATTTTTTTTTCCTGCAGCTACTATTTCTCCTTCTCTCCATCTGTCATTGCCTTTTACCCAGACTATTTCACTTCTGGAAGAGACATTAGGTTCAGCTACTGTGCTGGTGCAGACCGCAGGCAGCAATGCCACTCAAGCTAGCACCTCCGCTGAGGTTCACTCCCGTTCCTACCGAGCAGGGTTGTCCTACCAGGTACAGGTTGGTGGGCTCTCTTGACCACTAGGCAATACAGCTGCATTTACTGTCAATCCAGCTTATGCCAGATAGGGTCAAGGTCCCCTCCAACCCAAAGGCCCTGAGGAATTCTGGCTCAGAGATTTAAAGGTGTAGTTACATTTTTTTCTTAGGGATCATCCCTGTTTCTCACACCCAGAGTTGTAGCCCTGGTGGTAGGAACACTGTATCAGTTAGGAAAGAAAAAGTTGAGGTGATATGGGAATAATTGTAGAGAAAACTAGCATCCTGCCCATACCTTCTCTTTCAAATCCCCCCTCCAAAAGCAGAGAAATCTACTAAGTGGGAGCCCTTCCTTGGCTCCTCTTGTGTTGATGTGAACACACACTAATGACCGCATGTAAGCCAGCCCTGTAGGCATTTATCTCCTCACATTTTAAACAACAAAATGATTCCATTGCCCCTAATTCTCTATCAAACCCCTACACTGAGGATTAGCAACATGAAGTGGCCATTTGGCGTGTTATCTCTTTGCCTACCATTGGACACTTAGTGGGGCAAAGAGTGTATCCTTTGGTCTGAAGAAATGTCGCTTAGTGGTCTTACCTGGTATGGTATTTTCTGCTCCATTCTTTTTATCATGTTTTAAGCATTTGCATGTACCACAGGGTTTACAAAAGGCAGTGTGCCATAAGTGTCTATTCTAGGACCCATTAATGGCCTTGCAAGGTGACTGGCACTGAGTGGCCCAATATAGCCCACCTGCCAGCTCTACACCGGGGGCCTACCCCCAGGGAAATCTCATAGGCATCTGCAGTCTCTGTCTTTCCTGCTGGCAGACAGGGCAGGTCTCAGTGGCATGTGGTGCCCCTGAGGGTGTGGAGGAATGTGTCTATGGTCACCCATCTCTGTAGCTCCCCTGCACCCACTCATTTCATGGACCCAGTTGGCCACCTCAAGTGAGTGCACCAAGATAGTCACTTGGGGAACTAAACCCTTCCATGCTTGGAAAGAGGTTCTTCTGATGGGCATTGACATGTCCTATTTGATGCATTGCTTAAATTTCTATAGTGCCATACCCCGTAAAGACATCCCTTTAACAATCCAGTGTTCCATTGCCCTTCTTCCTGACCACATGGCCAGCCACTGCCCACTGCCCATGAGTCAGAATGCACCCAGAATTAGGGGTTCTAATTGTGGTTCTATTTTTCCATCACTGCGAGGAAAACAGCATGCAGTCCACCCACTGAGCTGATTTGTTCTCACCTTCTTTAATTACAATTTTTCCATTATTTTGCCACAGTGCAGGGCTTTCCAAATAGATGCTGACCATCCACTTTAGAACTGTTATCTGTAACCCAAGCAGCTTTTTGTTGGTTAGTGGAGAGCTGTTCATAAGTCATCACCTGCCAGGTGGCAATAGGATCTGGCTGCTCTTCAGATGGTTCCAAAGTTAGTTCTACTGAAAATGAGGCTAAGCACTCACAAATATATGAGAACTTCCTTGTATTCTTCTAGCAGCATGTTCCTGTAACAACTATTTTCATTTTATTATGGAGTCGGCTCTTCTGGGAAATGACTTCCTCATTAGAGTGTTTCTCTGACATCACCCAAGACATCATGAGTATTTCAGATTTCAAGATTATTTTATGGGCTTCAGTTACAGAGGCAGTTTCAATTAATGCCCAATAAATGGCAAGCCAACAACCATCTCTCAAATAACACGTACCATACTACTGCTATCTGGGAATTTTCAGGTCCAAAATCCCAGTGGTCACTATTAGGTAGCAACATGGGCTTTTATCACAAGCTCCAGTCTTCAGAAGTGCAAGCTGCAGATACTGCCAAAGTCATGTCAGAATATTGGTTATAAGGGCTCATTATTGACTGAGCCATCGCTTCTTGCAATTCATACATAGCCGCCGTTGTCAAGGCTCCCATTCAAATACAGCCTTTCTTCAGACAGTCTTAGTGGGCAGGAGTGAGCAATAATTCCAGATGTGGGATGTGCATCCTCCAAATCCAGATGACCCATCTAGTCACTGTGCTTTGTACTTGGTTCCACGGGTAGGTAACGAGGGCAGGCCATTTGTAATTACCTGTGAGATGTCAAGGATGGCTCCTGCCCAAGTTATTCCTAAGAATTTCACTGTTGGCATGGGCTTTGGAATCTTTGCTGGATTCTGTCAACCAGCCTGTGTTAGTCATGAGTGTCACTACTACATTTAACCCAGTCCTGGCTTGTTCTTTAGTTTCTGATGTTTTTTGCGGCATCATCGATACAGTGTATTATCACAGCAGTAAGCTGGTGAATTCAAACAACAATTTGACAATACAATATACATAAATTGAGATCCTTCCCACATGGAGGCAAGCTGTAGTTTGCTCTTTTATGATATTATGATCAAGAAAAAAGCATTTAAAAGGTATAGTATTTTTTGCACAGTTGAAACTATATCAGGAACTGCTGAAGCTATGGCACCACTACTTTATTCATACTTTGATAATCACGTGATAGACTCCATGAGCCATTGTCTTTTTCATGAGCCATTCAGGCCATTTCTACAGAGTGGGGCCAGCACTCCAACTTCTAAAATATTAATTTAAATGGCATTCTCCTTTTGTCCACTACAATTTATCCAATATTGTTTCAAATTAACAAGCCACGAGGGCATAAGCAATACTATAGCTTCCCATGTAGTATGCCTGGTTAATAGTGGCAGAAGGGCAAACTTACCTGCTTTCGTTTTTTCAATACTTGGTATGAAAACTGTTCCCAAGTGAGCCATAATATCCATCTCTAGAACACATTCAGGTAGAGGAGACACAGACACTTTACAAAGTCTGTTCAAACATTCTCATTTTCATCTACACTATTACCTTTATCTCAACAACAGCCGCATCCCCGCCTGCCCCCACGCAAACTGCAGCCCTGTTAGGGCTTCACCAACAGGATTTGAAATCACAGCACGTTGGGCTCCTGTGCCAAGCAGTCCCAGGAAAGCTTTTCTCTACCCTGTGGCCCTTTTACCCGCACATACGCACACGGCTCCTGGTCCTGCTAAGGATTGGGCCCAGGGAGTCTTCTGACCCCTTTATTAATCCTTGTCCTAATTGATTACCCTGTTATTTTACCCCCAGTTATTCAAGGTCAATTTTTTCTATTGTTATTTTTGCTCTCTGGCTTTTAAAATCCCTCCAAACTGGGTAAACAGAGTGGAGCTCTTTAGGGGCCTTGGTTTGGGGCTCCGGCAGGGGCTCCTGTCAGTGCACCACATTAAGATCTCCAATAGCGCCACATTAAGATCTTTCTTTTGACTCAACAATGACCACCTTCTTTATCCCACTTCTTAATATTTACAGATTTTTACCCTACTGGGACAAGTCCCTTGGCTATCTTCTTTGTCTTTCCGCTTTCTTTTGTGAATCTGCCTAATTTTTCTTAGCATCTGTAAGACCCATGGGGGAAGCTGAGATAAATCTGATGTGGTTTCCTGAACTTTGACTTGATTTTGCAGCAGAAGGTTTACATGGGCCGCCCAGGCAAGAGGAGCTCATGCAATCACAGCATTTGCTATGACCTGGGTAAGGGCATTTGAAGTGAATGAACATCCTGATCTTTATAAAGCCAATCGCATGGATTGCAGATGCACCGTATCAGCTGCCTTGTTTGGGGAGTCCACTTAGCATTTAAGGGAGGGAAATGTCAATTTCCCTTCTCAGAGTAAACAACTTTCACAGTGGCCTTTCTCCATTCCACCAGGCTAGCTGGCCTGTGAGGACCCACCTGCTGTGTGTTTGGATCACGTGCAGTCGGCTCTGATTGGTCCCTGTAAGCTGTGGGTCTTGCACCAACCCAGACATTCTGTTCCATTCTGCAGCGTTCTAAATCTAGAAGGACGCTCCTAAGTCAGTCGGTCTCACAACCCATTTTAGTAAAGTTTCCTCAAGAAGCTGATGATACTGATCTACAAAACGAGACAGCTCCTTCACACTCTATCCTCTGGTTAGAGTAGTTTCTTGTTATTACACACCCTTGCCATTTCTCCCTCTGCCACCTGGACTACTTCCCTGGTGACCAGAGATTGCAGAGGTGTTTTCTGCACTTCTGGCATTTTTTTTTTTTACATTAGGTGGTGGCCTGAGACTGAGAAACACAGGTCTGACCAGCTGAAATCCAAGCATGGCACAGCACCAGGATTTGCCTTGACAACCTCCTTTACTTTCATTTTAGCTGTTATGGATAAATGGCAATGAACTGATTATATTTTAGCTTGGTTATTATTCTTGTGCATTTATTTATGTATCTGGTGAGCCACTCCTATGGATTATATATTTTTAATTCCATTGGTAGCTTCATCTGGCGTAACAGCAGGGCAGCTGCTGTCTCTTCCCTGTTTTGAGAGATGAGGCAACTAACATGCAAAGAGGTTATGTAGCTTCCCCAAAGGCACACAGTAAGAAAATGGCAGAGCTGGTATTTGAAACCAGGTTTATCTGGCTTAGAAGCTGTGCTCTTATCCTTTAGCAACACTACTGCCTATGCACAGATTCTAAACCTTAAAAACTAGAAGCTTCTCCCATTCCATTGGGCATGTCCTACATTATTGCATGGTTATTCCTAGTTTCCCACCATGCCTGTCTTCTTCTCACTATGGGACGGGGCAGTCCAACTAATCTTGCTCAGATTCAGATGTGCATCAAGGGCCAGAAACATCCTCTGGCCTCTTTTTTGGGTATTGGTTTGCACCCAGCACCTCTGCTGGGCAGTAGGTGGCAGTTTCGATAAACTCTCAATCTTGGCTGTCACCTAGGGACCTTTAAAATATATGAATGCCTAGGTTCTATCCTAGAGAGTCTAATTAATTAGTTGCTTGCAGTGAGTTGAATAGGTGCCCTTAAAAGGCTGTGGTCACATTCCAGAACCTGTAAGTGTAACTTATTTGGAAAAAAAGGGTTTTTGCAGATGTACTTGAGAATCTTGAAAGATAGCATCATCCTAGGTTATCCGATTGGCCCTAAATCCAATGACAAGTGTCCTGATTAGAGATTACCAAAGGGGAGACCCAAGGAGAAGAGGAAAAAGCCACATGAAGAAGGAGGCAGTGATTGCAACTATGTAGCTACAAGCCAGGCAGCATCTAAAGGCTCCAGAAGCTGGAAGAGACAAGGCAGAATTCTCTGCCAGAGGCTTGGGAGGAAACTCGACCACGTAGACACCTTGATTTCGGACATCTATGCTCCTCAAGTGTGAGAGAAAAAATATCTGTTGTTTTAAGCCAACAAATTTTTTTTTTTTTTTTTGTAATTTGGTCCTATGTTGTGGCAGCACAGGAAACTAACACAGTTGGGGTGTGGCCTGGGCATTGGAACACTTTTTTTTCTTTTTTGTTTTTGTTCTTTCAGCATATTATATGGGTACAAATGTTTAGGTTACATGTGTTGCCTCCTCCCCACCCCCGTCAGAGCTTCAAGTGTGTCCATCCCCCAGACGGTGTGCATCTCACTCATTATGTGTATATACCCATCCCCTCCTCCCTCCCATTTGCCCGACACCCAACAGACGTTATTCTTATATGTGCACTTAGGTGCTGATCAGTTAATACCAATTTGCTGGTGAGTACATGTGGTGTTAATTTTTCCATTCAAATATATGAAATGCTTCATGAATTTGCGTGTCATCCTTGCGCAAGGGCCATGCTAATCTTCTCTGTATCGTTCCAGTTTTAGTATATGTGCTGCCAAAGCGAGCACCATTTGAACATTTTTAAGGGCTCCCTAGATGATTCTAACGTGTAGCCAGGGCTGGGGACCATTGGGATGGGCATTTCAGGAGCATCTCCCTGGTGGTTCTCCTGAGCTCAGGGCCTAAATGATATTACACTATTGTGATTTCCTAATTGTATTTTTAATATTTTTTAGCAGAGTAACTATTTGATACACATTAGGAGCAGCCAGAGTATATAAAGTTTATGGTAAGGAAATAAAAAGCATTATATACATGTCTACAGGTATCTGTATCTTAAGTGCACACAGTAGTTTTTGTTTGTTTGTGTCTCTAAGGCTGTCTGGGCTGTAACTACAGCACTGTTTTTACTTCTCTAATTCAGGAGTTATCCTGGTCCTGCTTTTCCTGCCTTCTTATCCCACTCCAGCTGCCTGATTTGGGCAGTTTATCCCAGGGCTCAATAGCACCTCTGGATGCACTGGCCAAAGGAAGGACAAAGAACCCTTCCAGATGGACACCTGCGGCTGCTCTGTCTTCGGGGCTGATGAAGTGTGGAGCGGGAGGGGAGGAGAAGCCACAGTGAGATTTCTGATGTTTTGCCCATCTGTGTTCCTGGACAGGGAGACGCTATTTCTGACATACAGTCACCTTTCAATGTAGCCCCTGGGGAACAGATGCCAGAGAATGATAAAGGGGTGTCTGTCTGCCAGGTAAAGAGACTTGTTCCTCTTTTAAGGGAGTGGGGAGCCATGGACTGACCTTTGGAGAGATTCCAGGTGGCTGGATTCAACACAAGTCCGATGGTCTCTGAAGCCTGAGCCTTCTCCACCACACCTGCCTCTTCAAACAGCAGACGGAAGGTATGATGAGCGCTGCAACATGCAGGACCCTGAAAACTCTCTGCCAAGTGTGAGAGAAGCCAGACACGATAGACCTCATGTTGTATGATTCCATTTGTAAGAAGTGTCCAAAAACAATCTATAGAGACAGAAAGTAGATTAATGGTTGCCTGGGGCTGGGAGTAGGAATGGAGATTCACTCTCAGTGGGTAGGAGGGAACTTTCTGAAGTGAGGGAAATGTTCTAATGGATAAAAATGTGATAGTTGCACGGGAATACAATTTATACCTTAATAAAATTGCTTTATATATATTTAATTTAACTCTATTAATATCATAGTGCTGGTTAAATTTTTTATTTCAATTTTAACACACTTATGGCAGATCTGACTTTCCTCTGAAGGGACTGGGGTCTATGCACCTGTCTAATCCTATGAAGTGAAGTGGGCAACATTTATTAGAATAAGGGCAGGCTCAGGGAGTTTTCCTTCTTAGGTTTTCAGGTTAGTCCATGTCCCTACCCGCGGGACCTTCTGTTACTCACGGGGGTCAAGGGGGACCATGCCTGAAAGAGATGGGCGAGAGAAAGGAACGAGACCAAGCAAATGGTTGTCAAGGTCTGCTTTACTTAGATTCTTGGTAGGTTTTATAAGCATACAGAAACAAGGAATTAGAAACAAAAAATAGAATGGGGCAACGATGAGGCTTGGGTCTGGGTTAATCAGCCCCAATCAGCGTCTTATCGGTATCCTGTTTTTTTTTTTTTTTTTTTTTTTTTTTTTTTGAGACAGAGTCTTGCTTTGTTGCCCAGGCTAGAGTGAGTGCCGTGGCGTCAGCCTCGCTCACAGCAACCTCAAACTCCTGGGCTCAAGCGATCCTCCTGCCTCAGCCTCCCGAGTAGCTGGGACTACAGGCATGCGCCACCATGCCCGGCTAATTTTTTTCTATATATATTAGTTGGCCAATTAATTTCTTTCTATTTATAGTAGAGACGAGGTCTCGCTCTTGCTCAGGCTGGTTTCGAACTCCTGACCTTGAGCAATCCGCCCGTCTCGGCCTCCCAGAGAGCTAGGATTACAGGCGTGAGCCACCGCGCCCGGCCCCGGTATCCTGTTTTTGACTGGTTACTCATCTCCAACCTGGCAGGTGGTCGGGAACAATTGCAGTCAGCACTCCCTGGAGCATCCCATGGTCAGCACGTCATGGACTGCATTCTTCTCGGAGCTATAGCAGGAATTTTCCAGGGCGAAGTCCGTGCGTAGGACAAGTCATAGGGGAGTTGAGGGTCTTTGAGGGTCCTTGCCTCTAACAAGTCCAGGGTCTTTCTATTGCCAGATAAGCTTAGAAAAGTGTCACTTACTTTTCTCTCCTGCCACTACCATACTAGAATAAAGATTTTATTACTATCATACATGGAAGTCCTGGAAACCATGTTACTCCTACAGATTCTAAGTATGCTTCTGGTTTCACTTCCTACATCAGGCAGGATGGACTTGGCTATGTTGCAGTAACAAATGAAATCCAAATCTCAGTGGCTTACAGTGACAGAAGTTTATTACACACTCACATTACCTGACTCCAGGGGCTGGTGGGGGCTCTGCTCCACAGCACCCTCACTCAGGAACTCGGGCTGACAAAGCCTCCACCATGGGTAGGAGGAAGGGAAGATAGTGGTTCTACCCAGATATCATGCACTTCATTTCAACTCACGTTTTATTGGACAGAGCTGGTCACCTGACTTCACCTGAGTTCAAAGCAGTAGAGACAGGTAGTCCTTCCTCCGGCTGGGACAGACAGGGGGAGAGGAAGTAGGTCGACAGTGGTATTGCCCACCACAGCTACTTTACCAGAAGATGTACTAGTGTGGTAAAGACTCACGACCTGCCCTGTGCTGGCAGAGTGTGAACAACTGTTTCTGTTTGCTCATGACTGAGGCGTTTCCTTAGGATGTGGGACTTTCAGTCTAAAACCAGGAGGGTTCCAGGCCAGTGGAGATGGTTGGTGATGCCAGCTGTGATCTGCCTTAGGTCACATATCCTTGGGATGTTGGATCGAGGGTCTCCCTGTCCATGAATACTCCTGTCAGAAAAATCTACCTCAAAACTTTTTGGGCCTTTTAATTAAAATTTGAGGTTACCATGGAGACTTCCTGAAGACTACTCAGTTGGTCCCAGCTCTGAAAGGTAAATGGAGTCCTTGTGACCACTGCCAGGGCCTAGAAACTTCCCCTTCTCATTCCAAAGCCATCACAGCTGAATCCTTCACCACTTGCCTGAACCTTTGATAAGTGAGAGTCTGTCTCTGGCTCTAGGGGAGGTCACGTTACAAATGGGAGGTCCTGGGAACATCACCCAAAGAGACAGCCACTGTCCTCTCAGTAAGCCAACATTTCACAAAACAACAAATGGGGCCTTCCAAATGCCTTAATAACAATGCCTACCAATTATCACATTTCCATCTAGGTACTTACACATGCTATCTTATTTAAAGCTTATTCAAATCCCTATGTGAGAAATGAGGAAAATCTGAGTGCAGACATTACTTGCCCAAGTTCACAGAGAAAGGGTCCAGTCAAGGACCGCCTCATAAGTCCTCAACTTGGATGCTTTGCTGTATTGATTCTGCATCATAAATGGGTATATCCAATCCAGAAGGGGCTACTGGCAGCAGGCGAAGGTTGAGAGGCCCCTAACTTGCATGGGACCCTTCCTGTGTTTCCATGGCTAGGCACCTTTGTAATACATACAAAAGGAAGATGTGTGTGTGTTCTTTTTCTGAAAGAGGGTTTTCAAATTATACAGTCTTCAAGCCCCACAAAATCCAAGTTGGCTCTGGATCACTCAAGAACTCATCCTTTGTGACATGTTCTCTGGGATCTTCATCAACTCTTCCTCAACTCTTCCTCATGCTTCAGATGGTGAAAGGGCATGATTTTCCTTAGGAAAACTTCCCCCAGTCTCTCTGGTTAGCCATGTTCCCCCATTGTACATTTCCACAGTTCCACAAACGTCTTATCCATAACACCAGAATTGCAATTTTCACACTGACTTGTACAATTATGTGACGAAAGCCTATCTCCTTGAAGAGAATGTCCACTCCATGACTTCAGGCTCCAGGTCCACCTTCACTAGTCACTGTATCCCAAGTGGGCGCTTAGTATGTCATCAGAGTTCTATAAATGTTGCATGAAATAAAATAAGGACATTTTGTATACTACTTTCACAAAAATTTATTTTAGTTAATTTTATTTGAAAAATGTGTTGTGTCCTTAGAAATAGTTGGACACAGCCTAAAGTTTGCAAAACTGAGACTGAGTATCACAGTTCTAGGTTAATATTATGCACATACACATCCACATTCACACTCTGGAGAGTCTGCTATTTCTATCTGGGAAAATTAAATGCCAGTTGTCTAAGAATATCTCCCTTTAATACTCCACTTAGTTCTCATTACTCTTAAAAATACAGGTAGGAGAAAGATCAACAATTCTGCAATGCTTAGAAAAATAACCCATGTGGTATGCCAATAATATAATTTAAATTCATGTACAGTTCACTTCATCGTAGTTCTGGTGTATCACTTCAATTATAAAATCCTTTTATAAACATTAATACTAGTTAATGTTTATTGAGCACTTGCTATGTGCCAGACACTGACATAGTTCCTTTCCATATGTTACACGAAGTGTTACAGCGACTGACAGGGGAAAGAACCGAGCGGCACACAGAGAGCCGGAGAATCAGCCTTTATTTCGCTGGTGGGCTCAGAGGGGCATGCCACCAAATTCTGAGCACTGCTTCCTTATTTCTCTCCAGTCTTATACATTTCTTGTGTTACATACAACCAATCAACTATGAGTATGCAAAATTATCCAATCAGCGGTGGGCTTTAAAAGCATCCAATCAGCAGTAGAATCCAAAAGCATCTAATCAGCAGTAAGCTTCACATGTATCCAATCAGCAGTGGATTTTGCTTCAGCCCCCCCCCCGGGGGGGAGGGGGGAGGCTTTTTCCTATCACATGCACTAGCTAAGTCCTAACAATATGTTTATGATACGATTATCCTTATTTGCAAAGGACATAGCTGAGGCTCAGAAAGGACCAGCAACTTGTCCAAGGTCACAAAATGCCAAAGCTCAAGGAGGAAAAGACTCCTGGTTGTCCTAACATCTACTGTATCCTTTCTTTATTAGTAAATTCTGTAAGTTTTAGCCGAGCACATGGCTGCCCAGTATAAAGTTGGTATTCCTCAGCCTCCTGGGCTCTCCGCAAGATGAAGCTCTGACCAGTGAGTGGGGTGGGATCAGAAGTCATTCATGCCCTTATATGGGAGGGACATGTGCTTTTATTCCTTTTATCCTCCTACCACTGGCTGCAAAGAAGTCTTGCTTGTAGAAAGGGGAGAAACTCTCTTGGTGGTGATTGCTCAACTCATCCACAGGGATTTTAACCCAGGTCTCCCAAATACTAGATCCTATGTCATGTTAGGCTTTCAAAGGCCTTTCAATGGCAGGAGTGTTTATTTAAAAAATTTACCAGAACTCAGAGGTAACCTGTTCAGAAGCAAACAGGCTTTGACCACGACCTACATGGAGTTAGGTATTGACTCTAGTATTTGCTAATTAAGGGACCATGGGCAAGTTTCTTTAATCTCTCTGTCCCTCAGTTTTCTTTATCTGTAAAATGGGAATGATACTGTAAGGCAGATGTGAAAGCCAAAGAAAATAATACATGTGTAAGAGCTTAGCTAGCACTGTTGTTGGCTATATTGTAAAAAGTAGCAAGATTTATTATTATTAATATTATAATCATTAACCAATTATAAAATGTTCATAAATACTAAGGAAGATTTGAGACGCTGTATTTAAAATGCTTACCACAGCTCTTCTCATATATACTGGTACTCCATAAATGGTAGTGTTTGCCAACACATATACATTCAAAATAGAAAGGACCCCTCTCTGCAAAAATGTCAAATAAATGAATGTGACAAAAATATTTCAGTTTAAATGGCATGATGGTAATATTTGCCATCATCTACTTATAGAGCAGGGATGTCATACACGTTTTTAAAAAAGCAATCCGGCTGGGTGTGGCTCATGCCTGTAATCCTAGCACTCTGGGAGGCCAAGGTGGAAGGACTGCTTGAGCTCAGGATTTCAAGACCAGCCTGAGCAAGAGCGAGACCCCTTCTTTACTAAAAATAGAAAAATTAGCTGGGCATGGTGGCACATGCCTATAGTCCCAGCTACTTGGGAGGCTGAGGCAAGAGGATTGCTTGAGCCCAGGAGTTTGAGGTTGCTGTGAGCTAGGCTGATGCCATGGCATTCTACTCAGGGAAACACAGTGAAACTCTGTCTCAAAAAATAAAAATGAAAAAGCAATCCTTTTTCTATTGCTTCAATTAAATAATTCTTTGTGCAGCATTTGCCAACCACATTTGATCTGAAACCTCACCCAATTTAAAATCTTGTTGAAAAGGCTTTCACTTTAGATAATATCAGTAATAAAGAACTAGAGTCAGTTGGATTCATAACAGATGAATGAAAAAACCCATAGGGTGTGACCTACTGTTAAAAGAAAGGAAAGGAAATGAGTATATCTTTCTAGAGAAATAAGGAGAAGAGACTTATTATTTGAGACACCCAAAATAAACACTGACCTTGAGAACAGAAGACCTGAATTCTGGTCCTGTCATTGTCCTCATCCTTTAACTACCTTTTTACCACCTAAAATTGGATATAGGATCTTATACAACTTAAAAAGTTCATGGAAATGCTCCTCATTTTATTAATAGTTTTTCCAAATAGTTCAAAAGAAACATTTAAGATTTTCTCAGTTGCTTTCTGCTGAAGACCCTTAACAAGGAAACCATTTTAATCAATTCCTTCCACGTGGGTTTCTATGGCATTCCTTTTTTGTTCATTAATATGCTCCTCAGAACTGACATCAATTGTTAATTTTTCTTGGTAATAGTTTTATGATATAACAAGAAGGGAAAGGAGGTTATTGATTCTGGAGTCAACATCTTGATGAACGATTCAATTCAGTTAGATCTGCATTTGTGGAGCATCATGAGGGTAATAAGCAATATAGTCTTTGGGAATAACACATTATAGTTTTCCACATACTTGCACATGCATGTAGTGTTTGACTGTAGTTTCAGGGTTGCATTAAGAGGAGCCTGAAGACTTGGAGTCTCAGCATTCTCAGGCTGCTCACTCCCAGCCTCTCTTTTCCCATCTGTAAGATGGGCATCCACTATGTACATACTTTATCTACCACACACAATTCTCCTGTGGCTCCAGTGAAAATACAGGCAGGGGAAAGCTTTGCAAACTGTAAAGCTCTGTGTAAACAGAAAGCATTAAAATATTGCAATACTAATAATGAGGAAACAGAAGCTGTGAGATGTTCCTGCTCTTGGTAAAAGTGACCAAGCAGGTAGTGACAGAGCTGGGCTCTACTATTCTTCCTATGCAGAACTATGCAGGGAGTGGATGTCTGTCATTCTTTATGGCCACAGGGCACTGAACTCTCTTGCTTGTATTTTGAAGATCCCCTTCCTTTCTGAGGCCACTCCTCTTCTATTGAAAGTGCTGCTCTCTCTCCTGGTCTCCCCTAAGCTGAGGGACAGGCTGTGGGCTGCGCCCCACCAACATCCTGCATATCTGCCTTGGGTGGGAAGCTAGAGAAATGAGGAGGGGCTGGGCCACTCCAGCTCCAGGCTGAGAGGAAAAGGAGATGGCGGCTCTCCTGGGAAGTGCGCTGCCCACCCCCAGCAGTGCCAGGTGCCATGCTTACCCGGTGCCTGGTGACCTGGGCACTGGGCTTTTCCTCTTTGGAATCATTTGGGTGTTGTACCTGATGGCAGCATTCCCCAATCTTCCTCTCTGGTCCCCTGGAGAGTCTGTGAACCACCCAGTAGCTTTTAAATTAGTGCTTCTTTGCATTGAAAAGTAGATTCAGATTCAGTAAGTCTGGGTAGGTGTGAGATTCCGCATTTCTGACTAGCTCCCAGGAGATGCCCCTGCTGGCCTGTGGGCCCCACCTTGCACAGCAAGGGTTTACTGAATTTGTTTCCAGCTTAAACAAACACCTTGACTGGCACCAATAGATTCTGTCTTCTAAAAATTTAGCAAGCATGGAGAGGCAGCATCTCACATAAAACATTACCAAAACGCACCGAAGGAAATTTCCTCTCTTTCTGGAATTATAATATCCTATCATCTTCTGAGGAAAAAAAACTCTAGATCATATTTAACTTTTAAAATCAAAAACATGATAAAATAGTGCTGAAGGTTATCTTACTGTCGAGTAACGGCCCTAGAGCTAATTGGAGACACAGGAATGTATCACGTAAGGAGACCCGGAGGTCACTCTGTGAGGCAGTTTCATCTAGAGGTGCGCGAGTAGACTGCAGGAAGGGGCGGGAGAAGGAATGAGGATTCCCTGGCTAATTGACTTCCCTGGAATCTCTTCTTCACTCACTCCCTGTCTCAAGTACCTGGGCAAAGAGATACAGTCTAGCTAGTTGGAAGTCTAGCAGAGCAGTCCTTCCCAAAGCTTGGCAACATTTGTTGACAATAGAGGCATGAAGATTAGCATCTGAAGTCATCTTAGGCTCCCACAGCAAAATACTCCAGACTGGGTGGCTAAAAGAATATATTTCTCGCAGATTGGGAGGTTGGGAAGTCCAAGAGCAATGTGTGGGCAGATTCAATTCTTGGTGACGGTGCGCCCCCTGGACTGCAGATGGCTGGCTACCATCTCCCTGTGTGCTCACGTGATCTCTTCTGGTGGGAGAGAGGGGTCTGGTCTTTCTTCCTCGCCTAATAGCACTAATCTCATTATGGGGGTTCCAGCCCCAAGGCTCATCTAAATCTCATTACCTCACAAAGACCCCACCTCCTAATCCATCGCACTGGGGACTAGGGCTGCCACATACGAATTTTGGAAGGACACAACATTGGCTCCAGAACAGCTAGCTAAAGATTCCTCTATGTAAATAATTTAGTTGCAGTGCTTGAAGTCTGTCATTTTGGACAGAATTCCTTGTTGCCAGCAGCAACGCGTTTTCTGCAAGCCTGGAATAGCATTTCAGGAGGTCTGCAGATCCCAAGAAGCCAATGAGGGTACGCCTGGGAGTCACGTCGTCCCCAGGTGAAAAGCCACACTAGAGCCACCCAGCCCCCATCAGGGTGACAGGACTCTCTGTCCTCTCCAGAATGGTGCTGACTCTTTTTAAGTCCATTTGTGCTATGATAAGAAATTACTGGAGAATGAGTAGTTATTAAAGCATAGAGGTTTCTTTCTCACAGTTTCTGGAGGCTGGAATTTCCAGTTCCACATCAACACGAAGTCTAGATGTCCTCATATGGCCAAGGGCAGGGCAGGGCTGGAGCGCAAAACCGACCAAACTCCCTGCCCTAAGCGCTTTTAGGAGGACACTAACCCATTCTGAATGGCCCCGCAGACCGGATGGCCTCCTCGAGGCCACCTCAAATGCTCTTCCACTGGGGCCTGTGTTTTCACGCGAGTTCTGGGAGGGACACGGACATTCACACCGAAGCACCCTTCGGAGAAGATGCTGGGTTCCAGCCATGCGGACGCGTCGGTTCCGGGAGCCCCGGCCACCCCCGCTCGCGCCGCCGCCCCAGTCCCCTGTGGCGCAGCGCGGGCGCCTTGGACAGCGGTGCCCGCGAGCCCCTCCCGCCGCTGTCGCGCCCGCCGGGCCTGGGGCGGAGAAGGGGGCCTGGGAGGACATAGGGCAGAGCGGGGTGCAGGGCAGCCGCCCAGACTCAGCTTCTGATATAGGAATAAACAAGAAAGTACTTAGTCCTTGAAAATAAACTTACGCCCAGTTAGAAAAATCAGTTAAGATACTTAAAAAAGTGACAAACATCCTTGGTTCAAAATAATTATACACGCTTGAAATGGTGGAAAATTCAAAACTCACAAGGCTCTTTATTTAATCAAAATAATTTCAGTCTCTATGGTTTGGGATTATATGGTTGCTATCCTTCAGAAACAATATGCTGACAAATCATACTACACCTGTGGGTGGGAAATGGTTTAGTTCCTCTTACGTTGTCTTAGAAACACACTCCTGGACCACAGCTTCAAGAGACCCAAGCAATCATGTCGTCTGCTGGTGTACAAGCTGCCCTGCCAGGTCAGGGCCCAGCAGGCTCCTCTGTAACCCCTCAAAAGCCCTCTTCCCTCAGTTACCTCCCACCTCACCCGCCCCCCACAATACACACACACTGGAACAGCTCTACTTTGGAATGTTTTACCAATGCAGGTTCCAGGTAAGATTTCCATTCACAAATGGCTTCCATGGCTAAGGAAAAAATAAAACTTCACTGCCCTAGTCCAAGCCCATCTCTGCAGTTGTTTTAATAAGTAACAGAATCACCTTTTAGATTTTCAAGCTCGCTTGAAAAGAAAACTCTGCTATAAATGTGTGGAGAATTCTCCCTTCTGAAAATGAAACTCATGCCAGAGGTTACAGCAAATAACAAGAATGGCCTTCTGCAGAATAAAGATGACTGATTGACTCCAAGCTTCTTAACTGGGGATTTGCATCAGCATTGCAACAAATTAGAGCTAAATCTGCATGTAGGCTCAAGGATGGAGGTCCCAGCTAAGAAGCAGAAGGAACCTCAGAACTCAGAGCCCAGAATTATTAGCATCAGCAGCTGCAGAGCCATTATCAGGACTTCTCAAACCACGACATGTAGGAAAAGAGGCCTAGAACTCCTGTCACCTGAAAACATGGGATTCCGGCAGTGAATCCTGTTTACCCAGCTGGGATCAAGCCCTTCAGCAGGCAGTGTGCAGCTTCACCCTGAGGAGGACTTCCAGAAAACGGGAAATGGGCTAGGCCAACTGCTGGAAACCACCATTCTCACGGGAACACGTTTGAAAAACTGTGATGGGCTCTTTAGAGAATGGAGCCAAATGTACTTCCACATAAAAAAGTGGAGGAAGAAACTTTTCCCCTAAAGCAATACAACAAAATAACCAAATGAGACCTGTGATGTACAGAAAAATCCCAAAGAGAGAGGTGCACAGGTGAGGGACTCACATGAATCTGCCTATTTTAAATAAAAACACACCTTCCCACCCCTGGAGGGGAGGAAAGGGTAATCCTTCCTGTGGTGAAAGGCCTAGGAGGACATGCATGTTGTCCTAAACCTGTGCAACCTGGTGACCTAGTTTACCCTGGTTTGTAGTCACTTAGCCTTAATCCAAGAACCAGAGAGCTGGGATCAAAAGCTGCTACCCAGAGACCCAAGGGGACAACAATCAAGTAACAGGATGCTTTACAAAATAGCGTGCAAGTGAATATGAACACAGAGAAGACACACCAGCACTGTCACAGGCAGGTTTATTTTTCTTCCCTTCATCCATAATTCATGGTTCCTTCAAATAATTAAAACAAAGTATATCCAAAATGTTCATTACCACAATGCATAACGCCCCCATAGTGACAATGTCTATACAAACCCCAGAAACATTTCACCACTTAACAAGAGCCAATTATTCCCTGGGGCAAGTCTTATTGCAGAGGAGAAGACAGCTTTAGCTGAACCAAGGGAAAACTATTTCTGAGTAGCATTCCCCCCCCCTCCCAAAAGTAAATGATCCCAAGGTGAAAGTTAATAAATATATCCTTTGGCTGGGTGATTTTGGAGGATGGATGAAATTTGAAGGCACTCTCTGAAGATCAGTTGAACTTCTCCAGTGAGATGAGATCACCTTTGAGCCTGCATGCCATCACTGCACGGTGGGAGAGAATTACATTCCTTTCTCATCTCTTGAGGCCTCTGCATCCAAGCAGTGGAGGGCGGGAAACCTCAGTAGCCCTCCCGGCAGAGCAGGCCCAGGGAGTTCAGAAAGCTCCCCCACCACGCCTGAGAAGCACCCAGAGAGATCAGGACACTTTCACTTTTGATATGACCTTTAGGGGGCATTATATACTTTCATATTTGGTAAGAAATGAAAGGTCTAAGTAGAATTTTAATTCTCTGAATCACTAACGATTCTGAGAAGGAACACAGCAATTGTAAACCGTGGTAACAATATATAATAATCCAAGTCTTGAATTAGTTTGAGCTGAGATGTAATAATGTGCTAAATCCAGCCACAAAAAAAGAAGTGCTTAAAAATAAAGGCAGGAACCTTGTGGTTTTCTGGATGGAGACCAGAAAGGCTCCTCTGGCCAGCCCGGGCTCTGCTTTCTCCCTTCCTCTCTTCGCCGCTTTGGCTGCACTGGCGCCACCCAGTGGCTTCCAGGAACACTGCTTCAGCACAGGGAAGGCCTGGAAGGCTCCGTGCTGCCAGTGCTGACTTCAGTCCAGAAAGATGTCATCTGCCTCTCCTGAGCCTTCCTACCCGCCTGCGTGTTGACATGCATCATCTTTCGTTCTCATTACAGCCCGGACCTAGGGGTTTTGCATCCATTTGTCCGATGGGAACAGAGAGACTTAAAGTTAGGTTGAGAATTTGCCTACAGCCATAAAGCTACCTCGCACTTCAACTGGGATTCCAAACCTTCCTCTGGCTCCACTGCACGACTCACCTTTGCTAAGATGATAGCAGCCCTTTGCTTACTGCTGAATTTGCATAATTTTCCAAGCTCAAGCTTATAAATAACCAAGCAACACATTCAATGCTATACATTTGCTTTTCCCAAAGACAGCTTGATTCCAAGTAAAAGACCAATTAGGATGATTTCCTGCTCACCTTCCATTACAATGTGGACTTCAACAGACATGCCTCCTTTCAAGCAGTTGTATAAATTCTGGGTTGTGGCATGGCTCTGATCCTTTTACTGCTGCTTCTTCAGCATCTTAAACTTGTACATCGTAACATCCCTGTCTTCTCCCAGATATCAATATTGCCAATCACCAACTTCAGGTTGGAAATGGCAATTTTTATCCACTTTTTCCCAAGATTCTCAGTGAGGGTAGTCAAATTAGTATCTATCAACACAAGTTTACTCTTTGCTCCATTAAAAAGTAGAAGAATTCAGTAGTTCCTTTCAAATCTTCAATCACTTACATCAACTTAGAATGAAAATGTGCTCTCCTTATTTAAAAGAAGTATATGATGATTTGTCACTTTAAATATTTTAATTTGTCATTTAAAAATATACTTAAATGCCAAAAAAAAAATCAGTTTTCCAAACTTTTTCCTAAAGAAAATCAGAATATTTCACAACAAAATATGCCTCTTTGACCTAAACTTTTTTAGCTAAAGTCAATAAAGAAAGAGATGCAGAAAACCTCTGTCTTCTCTGTTTTACTGAAACAGGACAGAGGTTCACACAAAGAGGCTTTCTACCTTCCAACACTCCTTTCCCATCTGATAGAAGATGCAAATTCTCCTTTAGGACAGACAGCTTTTATCAGCTCAGAGATGTTTCTTCAAAATTAAAGTACAGGTTATACAAACTAGTTTTTAACATGACCAAGGAAATTAGTCTAGAGGAACGTTTGTTATTCTGGTTGCTAAAAGTTAAATATGTTTACTGTGGCATTTGCTGTGATTAAAAGGTAACATTTCTCAGGTCCACTTATTTTAAAAAAGCAATAAATACCAAGAAAACACAATCACCAACATATAGAACCCCATCTAGGACTCTTTAGGGATCAGTAACTTTAGCTTGGATATAAAGGCCTGTTTCAGACTGGCTAATTGGTAGGTATAATATTGAGAATAAGAATCAACTGGGCATGGTGGCACCCACCGATAGCCCTAGCTACTCAGGAGGCTGAGGTGGGAGGATCGCTTGAGCCCAGGAGTTCGTGGCTGAAATGAGCTATGATTGCCCCACTGTACTCCAGCCTAGGAGACAGTGTGAGACTCTCATTTCTTCAAAACGAGAAAAAAAACATCACATCCAAAGAAAAGCCTAAGGTTTAAACTAAGACTGAGAATTACAAAATGATTTGATCAGGTTTGTGAACTAAAATAAAATCTTAAAGCTCCCCCCCAACCCACCCACCCACCCGCTGACTGAATGGTCTCCCTCTTGGCCTAGGGGCTATCCTAAAGCTAAATTGCCTGCCCAGAGGAGGAAGGTCAGACAGGGTTCCTCATGCCCCCCTCCCTTCTTGGAGACATCCTTTGTAACCCATTAACAGGCCTAGGGGTATGCAGGACAAACCTGCAGCTCCTCAATTTACACAACAAATCTATGTCCTGTGGCTTGTCTCTGATTAACAAACCTTCTTATCTTAAAACATTCCAAGCCTTTAGACAAAGCTTCTTGTCTTTAGCCAGTTATAAGTCAAAGAATCTTTAAATTGCACTTATAACCTCTAAGCCCCCCCACTTTGAGATGGCCCACCTTTTCAGGCCAAAGCGATGTAAGCCTCCCATGTATTGATTTATGATCTTACCTGTAACCCCTGTCTCCCTGAAATGTCTAAAACCAATCTGTGTCCCAAGCACCATGAGTCCACCTGCTCAGGGCTTCTTGGGTGTGCCTCTGGGTCATGATCCTCAAATTTGGCTCAGAATAAATCTCTTTAAAATTATTTTACAGAGTTTTGCTTCTTTTCCCTTAATAGGTTCATATTTGAGGGATAAAGACTTGCTAGGAAACACAGACTCTGATGAATGTAAATCTGTATCTTGGAAAGACAGGCATCATCATGTGACTGGTGCACAGCACTCATTCTGTGTTATCATTAATTACCAAATTAATCTGTCTACATATAATCTGATCATTATAATAGAAACAAGTTGAAAAAGGATTCAAAATTTATTTAAATGGCAGGGATATACAGAATACTTAACAGATCCCTAATGTTCTTACATTTATGCAGCAGAATAAAAATTCTAGAGGACAGAAGAATTTTTAATTTCCAGATACTTGACCACTTGTGCTGCTTTTCAAAATGATACTGTAGTCAACACTGGATTATGTGTGATACCGAGAATGAAATAAAATATTATAATCCAAAAACAATTTCTACTGTAAACTAGTGGCGATGGCAGGAAGGACTGCAGTGAGTTTCCTGAAGGCTGAAGACACTGTAGCCGGGAGCTCCTACATGGAGCTGGTTAATTCCAGGGCTGAAAGTGTAGACCGATGTGCACTGACTTCAAACACACTGCTTGTGCCTTCCTTTAGGCTCTAAAATCTGTTCACCATGCACATGTCTGTTCTAAACACCTCCTTCACAGAGAATCAGACGTCAAGCTCAGAACTGCTGCAGGAGGTGGAGGTATCTGGTGACCCCTCCATCTCCCCTCTCCCAGAGGTGGTCCCCAAGGCCTGCAGCTCTAACTATTCCTTCCACACAGGAAGGGGTAGTTGCCAGAAGGCTTCCCAGCACCAACATTAAACAGGGAAGTGCAGTCCCACACCAAGGCTGTAACCACACATGGCAGGAGCTACCAGGTAGGACCAAGCAGGCAGCCAGGCTAATTACATGCGCCACCAGCCAGAGTGCAGACCTACTCCCAGGTCATGGAAGACACCTTGTTAAACAGCCCTCCTTTATGTTAAAAAATCTAAAATCCAGACTTCCGTTCCCATAGAAAGAAACCAAAGCAAACCGACTCCACTCTTAGCTGAGCATACGGCTATGTGAAGTGGTCTCACACTCGCGGCACCACCCCACTGAGCTCCAGGGGGTTGGACTGGGGGGGCCTGTGGACCAGAGCTGGCACTTCTGTTCCAGCAGCTGGGGGCTTCTGTCTCTTCATCAAATTTTTAAAATGTGATAGTCATTTTAAAATGTTGCAGTTAATTTGTTATAGTTAATTTAAATGTTATAATTAAGATATTTGCTTTTTCACCCCTCTCCACCCCACCCTTCACCCACCACACCCTATCCTGCAAATCAGAGTTTTTAGTCAAAAAATAAAACACTTACATTCAATGAGTTTGGCTGTCTGTACAATCTTCTTGGAATCCATTTCTACCAAAAGGAATTTAAACTCCACTAGTTGTTCTATATATATATATATATATATATATATTTTATTTTATTTTATTTATTTTTTTGAGACAGAGTCTCTCTTTGTTGCCCAGGCTAGAGTGAGTGCCATGGCATCAGCCTAGCTCACAGCAACCTCAAACTCCTGGGCTCAAACAATCCTGCTGCCTCAGCCTCCCGAGTAGCTGGGACTACAGGCATGCACCACCATGCCCGGCTGATTTTTTCTACATATATTAGTTGGCCAATTAATCTCTTTCTATTTATAGTAGAAATGAGGTCTCGCTCTTGCTCAGGCTGGTTTCGAACTCCTGACCTCCAGCAATCCGCCTGTCTCGGCCTCCCAGAGTGCTAGGATTCCAGATATATTTGAATGTAACTTCTCCATTTTCAAAGTAAGCATCAACAAATACAATTTCCTTTTTTAAAAAGGAAGATGTATTCTCAATTAAAAACCATGCATTGACTAAGATAAAATACTAAGATATTAAATAATGACAATTACAAGGTTTATTGAACTTAAATTTTGTCTTAAAAATTCCACACTAGAATCACACACCACTTTTCCTTTTGTTTCCTGCCCTTTGACCCTATGCTAGTAGTTTAGCTGCATTCCCTCATTGAATATCACACCTTCCCCCAACAAATCCTCTTATCACTGAAGTTGTGGAGAAAGAATCTCAGAGAAACTTCTCAACTTGCCCAAGGTCTCACCTAGGGAGGGTGGGACTGGGATGGGAGTCCACAGTGAGTGCTCTGTCCACACTCCACACACTGCCCCTGCCCTCTACCTTCTCTGCCCCTCTCCAGCCTAGCTAGCAAGTGTGGGGGAAATACAGGAACAAATCACTCACCTGCCATGGGCATCGCGATTGTCCCCTGATGGCCTCCACCTGCCTTCTCTCCCTTTCCATTCCAAGTCACTGGCAACCTGTGAAGGGCCCTCAGGATCTTTAAACATCAGCAGAGCCCATGGAGTCCAGGCAGTGCTCTTCTCCCAACCTCCACTCTCCAGAAAGCCCTCCAAAACTGCTGCTTTAGAATGAGCCACAAATTTAGCAAAACAATTTCTTTCTTAGAATTAGGGATATAAAACATGAGATCACAATGTATTCTTTTAAAACATTCAAAACACTATATCTAAGCAATATATATCCCTGTATTTAATTGGAGTTGGATTTTAAAACCTAACCTCTGTGGTAATTTCAACTTCTGGTTTACTCATCCATCCGTATTTCTTCCCATTTTGTACTAACTTCTGGCAAACAAAAGGGCTCCTCATTTTCATGAATTACTTAGAGGAGTGCTTCCCAGACTTGGAAATGTCCTGGAGGTGGAAACAGGTTTTGGTTTTGAAATTCATCACCAACAACTGTGAGAGTTCAAGCAGTGCAGGTGGCAGCCTACATTTTATCTTCATTTCCTCCTACAAATGACAACAATGGAATAATTTTCACAGCTATCTAAAGACATGTGTCACAGAGACCAAAGTGCCTTTCAACTGACTTCAGGCTCCTGGGCCTCCCAACATCTTTTTGCATAAAAACAGACAAAAGAACACAGGCACCCTTTGAGACACCAACAACTTTTCTGTAAAGAATTGGAGAAAATTAAATAAGTACTAGCATTACACGTCTGGACTAATCATAGGCCCATCAAGTAAATAGGATGTACTTTTTTACTGTACCCAGTTCTCAGAGTTTGATTCTACCCAGCATGTTAGATGTTTTTATTCTCATTTTTGAAACTATCCTTTTGACATTTTCTATGTGTTGCTCAAATGCCACCAAGACGTTAATATAACTGTTAGCCCAGGCTCCCTTGGGAGCCGAACTTGAGTTTTAGGTTTCCTAAAGGCAAAGTTCAAGGGAATCTTTTCTTGAATGGAGGTGGGGGTTGGGGGAGGAGGGTAATCCACCCAAGAAGACAGGAGTAAAAACAAAATATCTGCCAAGAAGGACAACCAGCCTTGCCCATGCCTTTCCCCCTCTTGTTCTGGTGGTATCTTCCTCTACATTAGCTGATATAATCAGCTCTTACCCCAAGCTTCCCAGGAAGTATGAATAAAGCCCTTTTAATTAATTTCATTTACTTTCAAAAAATATTCACTCTTTAAATAACACCACTTATTCTGAGTATGTGCTAATTATACTTTTAGATGAGATTATTTTATACCATGTTGAAGACAGTTTCCCAAGTGAAAGTATTATCTTGAATGAAATTGCAGGAAGTATATTTTACTTTTATTTAAAAAATGTTAAACTTTAATATGTATTACTAATTATAATGACTATAACTTATTTGCAAAGCAACAGAAATACTAAAAGATACAAACATTAGGAGTAGTTTGGTATAAATTCTGTAACCAAAATTATAACTCACTAATTATAACAAATTATTATAAATCTAATCCTTATTTTTTAACTGGTATCAAAGCCTCATTTAAATCTGAAAGAATAATTTATAGTCACTATTTCATCTGTCTATTTGGCTTATTTTGGCTCTAACTATCTCTACACCCATTACAGCTGTACTGACCATGGGTAAAGGTATGAAAGGAGATTCAATGACATCTATAAATTCTAATTTATGAAGGATTTTCAAATGGGCTAAACTTCCCACCATTATTCTATATTTTAGGAAACTGGTTCCATTACAAATATTCAAACCACATCCCCTCTGGTAACACTGCGTTACATACAATAGGTGCTTAAATATATGTTTGGGCTGCAAAACCCAGAATGTTGAACCTATGATCCACAGGTCAATTTTTATCCAAAAAAAATTGATCCTAAATGAAATAACCTGGGAGCCCTGTCTTAGTTGAGGAACTTTGGGCCAAGGAGAAACCTCAAGTCACTCCACATTTGGCCCAAAGACCTCAAACAGCTCCCCAGTGTGTTCTAGAGCAGTTGCTTCTCAAACTCTAAACAAGCCAAAGAGTCACCTGGAAATCCTATCCAGTGCAGGTTCTGACACTGTGGATTTGGGGTGGGGCTGAGATGTTGCATCTTAACACACTCCCAGCTGATGCCAGTGCACAAGGTCCCCTGCTTCCCAGACCCCATTTTGAGTTGTAAGGCTACAGAAAACAAATAGCCTAGGCTGTTTGTGGGGTATCCTCTCCAAGGCCAGGCCTGCTTGCGCGGGCCACCCCACCTCTGAATAGCTCTCCCCATCTGTTGTTACCTTCTTTACATTACCTACATGTGGAAAAAACCCTACTCCAGGGACCTGAGGATTTACCAAACAGGATCCTCTGTAGTAAGCTTTGAATTAGACCCCCAGTGGAGGGGAACTTAAATCCATACAGAGAGGATGAGCATGAAGGTGTAGTTATATTTAAGCACCAAGTCTTCAACATTGATTATTCATTTTCGCTGGGTTTACCTTGATGGAGCACTCGTTATGGGTTGTGATGTTTGTGAGTCAAGGATGGGTAATGGTCGATGGCTTTGCACAGAATCCCTGCCCTTGGTGGTACACTGTTTCTTCACTTAACACTGCCAGGCCCCTTAGGAGAAAGGGAGATCATGTGCTAATTGATAGGAGTTGCAGAGTGATCCACAATATGATCCAATGTGGCCATAGAACTTTTAACATGTAAGACTTTGAACATCATGTTGGCATTACGGTCTGTTAAAATATGAAAGTAAGTTAGTATTTAGGCTTTCTATGGTTTGCGCGCACACACACATACATGCACACATGCACACACTATTAAACTTTTACCAAATAATGACTTTTTTAAATGACTTTTAATCTAGGTAGAGGAAATGTGGAAACTGAAGAGGTAAGACAGGGTGGGTTACCTTGGTTATTATCAGTCAAGGTTCCAGTGACAATCCAGGGCTTAGCAACAAAGTCTGCTCACTTGGTCCAGGACAAAACACAGTACTTGATCTCAAATTCTTTTCTGTTGATGTCAAATACCAGATCAGTTTCCACTTTCCACACACTGGAAAACTGCCCTGAGTCTACCTGTAGTCTGCACTGGGCAGATGGGAATAGCTTTCTAGTCCTAAAGTTTACATAGGAGATTTCTTAAAATTATTATGGGTATTTCAATTCATTCAAAAGCACTAAGGGAACTCCATAGCAATCTGACACCGCACCATTATCAAAGAAAATGATCCAAGTGCTTACATATGATGTGTGAACATGAGTTATGCTAGTCCATGTTTCTCCAGCCTGGAGTTATTTTTATGTAAAAACTATTTAAGCCTTCTGCATTCACAATTAAATAGTACAAAAGCGAGCCTGGGAAAGTAGCCTGTTGGTCACTTTTTCACTGTGTGTCTGGGGGACACATTGATGACACACACATGATATATAAGTATTATTCGCATAAATCTTTTCTTGAAGCAATTTAGAGAATCCTATTTTATAATAAAAAATATTCACATTCTCAGTCACCGACTGCTTGAACGCCCACCACCTCTGGATTCGCAACCAAGGGCAACTTTAAACAGATATTTAAACATCTTGAGGAATCAATACAATGACCCTTGATCATGTTTGTAGAACCCACCTCAGGCGAAAGCAAGACAATAGGATTAAACGGGACTCTTCAGTTTCAGCGCACGCCATTCCGGCAGGCAGGTGTCCATGGATCTTTGTCCAGGGCTGTAACTGCTCCCGCTCTCTCCTCATCCTTCCGCCTGGTGCTCACGTCCTCCTCACACGCAAGCATGGGGAGGATGGGGGGTTACAGAACGCAGGGGGCAAACCGAGCCTCGCTCCTGCCCTGAGAGGCAGGTTCCTGGGCAGAAGACTCCCGATGCCCCACCCGTGCAGACCATGAGGGTCTGACACGGAGTCATCGGCAATGTCCTCATCAGAGTCTCTCAACACAGGGGCCAGGGTCTCACCTGGAGCATGGCAGCCCCCCTTCCAGAGTCTTCCAAGGCGACAGGACCCCAGAACTCCCCTGGGGTCTTAGGATGCCTGAGATGACACTTGGCCGCCACCAGCCCTCCAGGATCCTCATCCAGTTAGAGAGATGCCCTCGCAGGAAGGACGGAACAGACCTGGGTTCCGGTGAATTGAAACTAGAACTGTATTCAGAGTCTCGACCTAGCACCTGATGGGGTGGAGGCCCCCCGGATCTGGCTCCCCACTGCTCCAGCCCTGCCGGCCTGCTCAGGCCCGCTGCCCTCTGGCCACGCCTTGCCATTGGTGCACAGGGGAGGCACACTCCTGCCCCAGAGCCTCTGCACTTGCCGCCTCCTCCCGCAAATACCCCTCACGCCCTCGCGGTCTCTGCACAGACGCTGCGTATCACAGAGACTCTCCTGACATGGGCACTCTTCCCCCTTTATTTTTCTTCCAGGCAGGGACCCCTCCTGCCCTACTGCACCCAGTAGGGTCGTTTTCCTGTCCCCCTCCCCACCAGCATGCAAGCTGCAGGACGCTATCCCCAGGGCCCGGTGAGTGCTTGGTGATTTTTTCAAGGACAAGATTCCCATATTTCTAAATGTATTGTGAAAGGCAACAGCAATGAAGTTTCCTGTTATCTACACTGGCCACTGGTGACATGAGTGTGGGCCCTGGACTTATGTTACTAAGTCTCTCTCCCCCACTGTCCTCAACTGTTAAATGGGAATTAGAGTAATTCCACCCCCACAGAGTTATAAAAATTAAATTACAGGTAGGGACTGTGCCTGGCACCCAGCAAGCACTCAGTGAGTAGTCACAGACCTAAATTGCTATTAGTTTGCTGGAAACTTAAGGAAACTTAACAGGATTCTCAGCCTCATCCTGCTTCTCCAAGAAAGCCATTGAAAACCTTTTCTGCCAATTCTCAGTGAAACGTCGGTCCCAAGGGGCAGAGCTGCGGCCCAGAGATCCATATCTGAGGGAGGCCTCAGAGGTGCAGCCTCAGGAAGCACGTGTGTTTGGCCACGCAGGGCAGCGTGGACCCCAAGGGTGCACACGTGTGTGGTGCTCTCCAACACGCAGGTCAACCCTGTGAGGCCACTTACTACAGGCAGCAGGACCAGGGACAGGGATGGGGTTTATGGATTTCATGAGTGTAAAAGTAAACAACTCAAATGCACTTTTTTGTGGAAGAAATCGAGATAACAAATTCTGACGCCGTGGTGTGACCCCAGGTAGAAGTTGGGGTCACCAGGGGTGAGGAGATCTGGCACTCAGGCCACAAAAACTTTAAGTCTGGCAAGGCCCTTGGGCAATTTCCTGGACTTCTCCAAAACTCCACGACAAAATAAGGGGAAAGGCAGAGCTGCTCATGAGCTCTATGGCAGGATCACAGCCAGGTGGGCTAGAAAGACCACCTGTGAGAGATCCAACATGTGGACAGCAGCTCAACTGCCCTTTCTCAGCCTGACTGTGCTGCAGGCTCCACCCCGATGCCCCCCCTGAGCTGTGACAGGGGCTGGTAAAGGGACTTCATGCTTACCGTGTAGGCCACATGCTACACAGGCCAAGGGCGAGCCAGCCAGGCCAGGGAAGAAAGCAGGACCTATAGGGACCCAGCAGTTTCCAGGTCTGGACTTGGACTCCTGGTTCCTGCCAGGAGTCTCCATCACGCTGGCCTCGGCAGTGCTGTAGGACACAGGCTCTGCAATGCCCAGGGGCCTGTGATGCAACTTGGAAGACAACCAGAGTGACAATGCTGGCCATGCATGGATGGCACCTCTTTTTTAAATTTTTTTTTATTTCAGCATATTATGGGGGTACAAATTTTAAGGTTTCAAAAAAATGCCCTTTCCCCCCTCGGCCCACAAGTCTGAGTCTCCATCATGACCATCCCCCAGATGGTGCATATCTCACTCATTATGTATGTATATACCCGCCCCCCGCCCCCCTCCCATCTGCCCAATACCCTATTACTGTAATACCTATGTGTCCACTTAGGTGCTGGATGGCACCTCTTAAGGCCACCGCCCTTGATATAGCGCCAGACCATAGAGATCAGGTGGAAGCCGCCCTGGTGAGAAGATAGCAGTGGTGGGGGCCGGCGGGCCAGTCCCCGGCCAAGGGGTGGATAAGGCCAGGGGGAAAACTGTAGTGGAATAAGGTGAGGAGGAAAGACATGTAGGGAAGACTGAGTGGCTGAGGCCAGGTGGGTAAGGATAGATGGGTGCAGCCACTAGGTTAAGGCTGTGAAATTAAGGCAAGTCAGGTAAAGCAAAATGCATATGACCAAGAGAATTAGACTGGGGGAGTATGGCCAGGTGGATAGGTCTAGGTAAGCAAGGCCAGGAGAATACTGGGGATTAGGCCAAAATGTAAAAACAAGGGGGTATGGCTGGATGGGTAGGACCAGGTGGGTGAAGACAGGAAATTAAGAACAGGTGAGTAAGGCCTGCAGGTAAGGCAGGCTACCTAAGGCTGGTGGATACAGACATGTGAGTTTGGCTAGGTGGGTAAGGCAACTAGGTTAAAGATGGCAAATTGAGACCAGGTGGGGAAAGGTCAGAGGGTAAGGTGAGGGAGTAGGGCCAGGGAGTAAGCCAGGTAGGTGTGGACTAGTATGTACGCCCAGGAAATTAAGGCTAGATAGGTAAGGCCATGTGGGTATTGCCAGCAGGTTAAAACCAGCTATATAAAGATGATTAACAACACATGGGTATGGTTAGGAAGTTAAGTGTGTGTGTAAGACCAAGTGGCAAGCACAGTGGTTAATGCCAGGTGGGTAACAAGAAGTGGAATCCCAGTTGTGAAGGCCACATGTGTGAAGCTGTGTGGGGTAGGGCCATGTGGGTGAGGACAAAAGGGTAAAACCAAACAAATGGGGAGGGGGGGTGCTAATGCAAAAAGGATAAATCTCTAGGGGTAAGGCTCAGGGGATAAGGCCACAGAGGTAAGGCCAGGTGTATAAGGCCACATGGCTAAGACCATGAGGCTCATATTGGATGAGTAATGCCTAGAGGATAATAGGGCAAGGTGAGTAAGGTCCAGTGGGTAAGACCTGGTAGGTAAGACATGGAGGGTAAGGCCAGGTCGATAAATCCAGTAGGTAAGGACAGAAGGTTAAGGCCAAAAGATTAAGGCCAGATGGGTAGATGGGTGAGGCTTCTGAGTAAAACCATGAGGTTAAGATCAGCCGAATAAGGCCAAGTGTGTAGAGGTAGGAGGTTAATGTCAGATGAATATATCTTTGTGGTTAGCACAAGTAAGTAAGGCCAGGAGGCTGAGGCTAGGCTAGTAAGGTCAGGAGGCTAAGCCGAGGTAGGCAATACCAGAAGGCTAATTCCAAGTGAGAAGGCCAGGAGTTTAATGCCAGGGGTATAATGCTAGGACCTTAAGGTCTGGAGGTTAATGTGGGAGCCAAGGCTGGGTGCTGAGGCTGACTAAGTGAAGCTCAGTGGTTAGCACCACATGGAAAAGGATGGACGGGCAAGGCCAAGTGGTGAACACAAGGTGGGTATGGCCAGCCACATAAAGCTGGGTAGGAAGGATCAGAGAATTATTGCCAAGTAGGTGAGGACTATAGGTTTATCAAGCCAGGTAAGTATGGCTTGGTGGTTAAGCCAGTGGGGAATTGCTGAGATATTAAGGCCAGTACTATGAGGCCATGTGGCAAGCTGAGGGTGAGAGGTCAAGTCTGTGAGGGTAAAGCCAGGTTGGTAAGGCCAGGGTATTACAGGCACATGATAAGGCCAAAAGGGTAAGGTCAATCGGTTATGGTCAGGGGTTTAGACCATGACATTAAGGCCAAAAGAATAAGGCCAAGTAGGTGAGGTTTGATAGTTAAGTCTGGCAGGGTAAGACCAGGTAAATGCAGCCAGGTGACTATGGCTGAGAAATTAATGGCAGATGGCTAAGGCCAGAAAGGTAAGGTCAGGAAGGTATGGCCAGGAGGTTAGGCTAGGGGGATAAGCCCGGGAGACATGGCTAGGAGGATGAATCCATGGGTTAAAGCCAGTAGAATAAGGCCAGGGAGATAAAGCCAAAATTAAGGCCAGGAGGATGTGGCCAGGTGGGTCAGGACAAGGAAGTATGGCTCAAGCTCACAGCCCACCCAGACAGGAAAGGAAGGTGGATATGGTCTGTGAATTAATACCATGTAAGGCCAGGAGGTTAATAAAGGTGGGTATTGAAAGCCAGGTGTGTAAAACCACAAGGTTAAGACCCAGCACAAAGGCCAGGAGTTTCAGGAGGATGTCCAAGACCACGATTTTAAGGTCTGGAGGTTAATGCAGGTGGCAAGGCGGGATCCATAAGGTAAGTTAAGGAAAGCTAGGTGGGTAACGCCAGGTGGGTGAGGGTAGGTGCAGAGGCAAAGTGGGCAAGTCCAGGAGGTTAACACAGGGATGGTGAGGCCACTTTGACAAAACCAGGTGAGTAAGGCCAGGTGGGGGAAGCCAGGAGCTTCAAATCAGGTGGGTAAAATCAGATAAATAAGGTCAACTAAGTAAAGCCAGCTGGGTACGGTCAAGTGGCTATGGCCTGGAGGTTAAGTCCTTGGCCAGATCTGAGTCCCAGTTTCAACAATGACAAGTCCCTCCTTATCCACAGTTTTGCTTTCCACAGTTTTAGTTACCAGCGGGCAACTAACTCTGAAAATATTACATGGCAAATTCCACAAATAAACCATTCATAAGGTTTCAACTGTGTGCAGTTTGAATAGCATAATGAAATCTAACACCATCCCTGGCTGTCTTCCTCTGTTTTGGGATATGAATCATCCACCTGTCCAGCATTACTGGATGAAGATTGATGTGTTCAAGTAACCTTCATTTTACTTAATAATGGCTCCAAAGTAAATGAGTAATGATGTTGGTATATAGTTACAGATGTTCTTCTTTCCTATTATTGTTAGTCTCTTACTGCACCTTGTTTATAAATTAAAGTCTAACAAAGCTGTGTATGTATGGTAAAAAAAAGTAGGGTCCGGAGAGGGTTCAGTACTGAATATGTTTCAGGCATCCGTGGGGGTCTTGGAATATAACTCCTGAGGACAATGGGGACTGCAGTACAGCTCTGACAGCAGCATGCTCCTCATCTTCAGCTACCTCAGCTTCGCAGGGGGATGCTAACTGTCTCTGGACATTGGTTAGGACTAGAAGTATAGGTGAAGCTCTTTGTACAGTGCATGACAAAGCCACCATTTCCAGTTACTACCAGTCTTGTGCTATCATCGTTAAGGTCTAATGGAATCGGTGAGACAAACTCACCCTCACACCTGACAAACAGCAGCCGTCAGAGAATGGCTCCTCCAGACTTGCTCCGTGTCAAGGCCATGCGGGCCGAGCAGGGCCCAGGTGCCCTGCAGATCACCCTTGCTCCTAGCTCTTGCCATGGCAAACCCGTTTTGTGACTCTAAGAAGGGTCTCTCTCTGAGGCTATTGGCTACACACTTCCTTGTCTATGATCCCTCCACCACTACAACTAACGGAATAAGGGGACGCTATACAAAATGCACAGGGTCAGGGACTGGAGGTGGTGGCAGTCACTGCCTTTGGCAGGACAGTGTCTCTCCCTGGGTGGAAGCACAGTTTCCAGTTCCCATCAAGCCTTTGGATAACCGCAGAGCTGGACTGCAACTGCAAACCCCGGGACAGGAGGACCCAACCAAGCCACTCCTAAAGACCTGATCAACAGAAACTGTAGGGGATACAAATAAATGTTTGCTTTTATATGAAGCTGCTAAGTTCTAGGGTTGTTTGTTTGACAGCAATAGATAATCTAATGCAGTGGATAAAAGTCTTTTTTATACAACATAAACAAAACGTGCTTCTTTTGTTCAACCAGGTAGTCACTGGATATATATTTAAAGGGGATCTTGAAACTAACTAACTTAGTTCCATATAGTAAAGTCATTTGGCATTTTCACCTGTAAAATTGATTCTCATCCTTCACACCTCAAACACTGGAGCTTCAGCCTGCTCATAACTGCACTTGCTTTCTTAAATCTCTGCCCATTTCCTGGAAAATGATCCCAGAGGACAAGTGAATAATAAATGCCTCCTTGGTTCACAATAGGGAATCACCTACAGCAAGATGGACTCAGTGTAGCAGGAAATTATTGCAGTCTATTCCAAAACAGAAAATGACTATGTTGCACATTCAATTCTAATTTGTAATCATCTAGGACACCTCACTATAAGTTCCACACCACTATAAAAAAGTTCAGTCAGCTGTTCTCTGGATTCATACCTACACTTCTTTGTCATCCCCTGCTCACTGCTGTCCACCTCTATACAGGACCCCTGACTCCTGATAGCAGCTTCACCTCATCCCGGGAGGCAGCCCAGGCAGCCCAGAAAAGGAGAGAGACCCCAGGCTGCCATTCCTGCCTGAAGACCCACACAACAGCACTACCCCAGTTTCAGTGTGACATGGGAACGTTGAACACTCTCCACGTGGGCTGACCCAATATCCGGGTTCTCAGGACGCTAAGAGTCGCTCAGGATGCACAACTTCCAGGGCTCAAACGAGGCGAGTCTTGAGCTGCCCATAAAACACCAGCTAGTCAAGAGGAACTGTTAGGGTAACACCCTGCCACAGCTGTCTGCTAAGCAGGTGTCCATGTCAACATTGTTTACAAGTGGTACTCACCAGCCTGCTGGGCACAGTCTCCTTCCTAGGTTCCCACGTCCTCAGCAAAGTGGTCTCAGGATCCAACTCCCTGCTCTCCTAAGCAAAGGGACAACACACCAGACCCTGCTCTCTTGTCTCAAAAACTAGGGCTCCACCGTGATTCTAACAGCCCAGGGCTGCTTCCCCTGGGGATGAGGGGTCCGGGACACTAAGAAGGGCACGAAAGAAAAGAGTGTGAGGACAGTCCAGTAATGCTCGAGGCCCCTTCAAGCAAGGATTGAGGGGTTGGCATAAGAGGAGAACAGTGGCCTGGCTGGGCATCTGGACAGAAGGACCTCAGTGCGGCCCAGGAGCCCTCACAGCCTCTCACCCCTCCTTGCTCCACTCTTCTCTTTGCACTTTCTGATTTATGGTACAATGTGCCCATTTTCTACTGCCTATCGCTCCCCACTGGAGTGCAAATCCTATGAGGGCAGGAGTTGTGCCTGCTAAGGAAACTGCTGAAGCACATGCCCCCCAGTCCGGGCTGAATGGTTTCACAAGCCAGGCCCAGGAGGGCTCAGGGATGGAAATGCCCATGTTTGAAACTTCTCCAAGGGTCACCGTCTTTAAGACAACCTCGTGGGGACCCTCAGCTGCTCTACAACCCTGCACAGCCACCCCGTTTAAATACTCAATAGGAACACACACACGTAAACCGAAAAGACCTGCGTAAGATGTTCAAGCTACATAGTCGTTATTGCCAAAAATAGTAAACAATCAAATAACCATCATTAGTAGAACAAAGGAGCAATGTTGATACATTCAGAGAACAAAATATTGCTCTTAGCAGCAGAGTTGACTTGTCACAGGCGTCACATTGAGCCAGACAAGCAAATGACTCTCAGAGGCAGAGGCATGGCCCAAGAGGGAGTGAGAGAGGCTCTTGCATGGCTGATACCGTCAGCTGGGAGGTAGAGACGCAGCTGCACAGGGTATTTAAAATACACGGAGCTGTATGTTACCTGAGCCTTTTATACTATGTATTCATGCTCTAAGACTTTTTTCTAAGTCATAGGATCTGGAAAAAGACACATAAATACCTATATGCAATAATAACCAATTAGAAAATACATGGCAAGGCCTAGCATGATGGCTCATGCCTATAATCCTAGCACTCTGAGAGGCCAAGGCAGGAGGATCATTTGAGCTCAGGAGTTCGAGACCAGCCGGAGCAAGAATGAGACCATGTCTCTACTACAAATAGAAAGAAATTACTTGGACAGCTAAAAATATATAGAAAAAATTAGCCGGGCATGATGGCACATGCCTGTAGTCCCAGCTACTCGGGAGGCTGAGGCAGAAGGATTGCCTGAGCCCAGGAGTTTGAGGTTGCTGTGAGCTAGGCTGATGCCACCGGCAACACAGTGAGACTCACTCTCAAAAAAAAAAAAAAATTAATAATAATAATGATAAAAATAAATAAAAAGAAAAAACATGGCAAAAAAATACGTTGACCACAGTAATTTTCAAAATTATACAATAACCTAGGATGAAACCTATATGCAAGGTCTGTTTTTATAAAATGTTAAACTTTCCTGAATATCTATAACAGTACATTAAAAGTAAAAAAAAGTTCCCCAAAGGCACAGTCAGACTGTGTTCGTGGAAAACAACCCTAAAAGCAAACACCTAATAGGAAAATACAGAAAAGACACGAAGTGGTGAAAACATAAGCCAACCATCCCATCCAGTACTGAGTGCTGAGACAAACGCAAAAAAAAAAGTCTCCTCTGCTGGCCTGGCAGGAATGTGAGCACTGAGGATCCCGGCCCTGGGCCCCAGCTCCTGTCTTCTCCTCCCTGTGCTCCATTCCTGACCAAGTTATGGAGCTCCAAGAGGCCAGCAGAAGCTGTGGGGTCTCACAGTTCTCCCACTCTTCTTATTGTCCTGACAAAGACATGCTCTGTGACTGGGGCAGCTGTCTTTCTTCCCCCTGCAGGCTTCAACCTAAGCCTGGGCTTTGCACATTTCTAGGCACTAAAATTGTGTTCCGGTTGTATCCAACACATGGAAGGACACTGGCCATAACCCTGGCCACATTCCTTAAGCCTTCGCATATCTCCATACCCTGACCCATCAACAGCGCCTACCAAGGTAGAACATCCCTTTCTCTCAATGTCTGTCCAAGGGTGGGCTATGACACTCTAACCACTTCACCAAATCCCTGGTGTCTACTGTTTCTTTCTTGGAGTCCCAACAAGCCCCATTTGGGGATGGATTAGGGCACTTCCTGCTAGGAATTCCTCTGCTGCTGATTTTGGGGCCACACAGCCTCAGGTGCAGCCTCAGGACACAGGAACAATTGCACAAGTATAGTTATCACAGACCTCTCGAATCAAAGCAAACTATTATAAACAACTTAAATGTCCCTCTGGGCTCCTATAAAAAACATCACAAGCAAGATGACTTATAAAGAAGAGTTTATTCTCAGGGTTCTGGAGGGTACAAGTTGGCCATCAGGGCAGGCTTCCTGGTGGCAGAGTTGCCTTCTGCTGGGTCCTCCCAAGGCAGAAGGGAAACAGGCTCACTCTGGCGCCTGCTGCATCTGGACATTCAGCCCATCTTGCAGGCTTCGCCCTCACGACCTCATCCAACCCTCAGCACCCACCAGTCACACCTTCCCTTTAGGGGCAGGGTTGCAACGAGTAAATGACAAACGTTCAGTCCACGGTTCCCCACTAGAATGGAAGAAATGAGGACATGTCCAAGCACAACACCATGCAGCCATTGAACATCATCTAGACCACGATGCAAACAGACTTTTCACATTTTGAGACAAATGGGGAAATCTGAACTCTGCTTACGCGACAATAATAATGAATTGCTGGGGTTTTTGTAAATAGTTGTCTTTGAGGGAAACAAACTGTTACAGACTATGTAATGACTATTTAATGACATGGTCACCCTGGCCAAGCACAGACAGTTCTCAAAGATGGTGACAGGAACACTGGCGCCAGCGCACTCTCTCCACTTTGTAGTACCTCTGAAACCTTCCACAGATGTTTGAAAAATTATCTATGTTTACATTTATTGACATAAAAAGCCGAGGACAGATCCTTGAGTAAAATAGCAAGGAACACAATGTGAATTCATTTTGTATGTAAAACTGGGTAATGTATAAACACGTTAAAACACACACGTCTAGAACTTTAGCCACCAAAACAGTCACCAAAATGTGCCACCTTGACTATGATTCCACATGAGGGTTGACTTTCTTTTTCATACCTTTCTGTGCCACATGAATTTTTAAATAAATCCTCTATTTTCATAATTGTGTAAAGCAATCAGGCGATTTCTTTTTCTAAACAAAGGAAAGAGAGTACCAAGTTCAACAACATCAAGGGTGACCAGGGCTAAAGCCATCCACCTGAGGACAGGACTCGACAGGTGCCCACAGAAAAGAAACCAGGGCGGTGGCAACACATGGGCTCGGCATGGAGGCTCACACCTGTAATCCTAGCACCCTGGGAGAAGCCAAATCGACAGGATCACTTTAGGTCAGGAGTTATAGACCTGCCTGAGTAAGAGCGAAATGGTGTCTCTACTAAAAGTGGATAAATTATGGATGCATGGTGGCATGTGCTGGTCATCGCAGCTACTTGGGAGGCTGAGGCAAGAAGATCTCTTGAGTTTAGGATGTTGAGTTTGCCAGCTAGTATGACGCCACTGCACTCTAGCCGGGGGTATAGAGGGAGACTCTGCCTCAAAAAAAAATATATATATATACTTTGATAACAAGACACAGATATAGCACTTCATTATGGAGTCTTAAAATTCTCTGTAGCCCTTCTGAATACAGTCTGTGAACTGTGCAACAACTTAGAAGCCGAAATTAGTATCTGCAGATATAACCTGGAGCAGACTTAGGATTCCGCAGGAATCTCAGCCAGCCAGTAAATACTCAGTAAAGGCTGACTCTTTGAGGCCATAGGCTATATAGCATGATATAGAATCAGGCTCAGCACGGTGGCTCACTATTGTGATCTCAGCACTTTGGCAAGCCGGAGGATCACTAGAGCCCAAGAGTTCAAGACCAGCCTGGGCAACACAGTAAGACCCCATCTCTACAAAACAATTTAAAACTTAGCTGAGTTTTGTAGCATGTGCCTGTAGTCTTAGCTACTGGGGTGGCTGAGGTAGAAACATAGCTTGAGCCCAGTGCTTGAGGTCCCAGTGAGCTAAGATTGTGCCACTTCACTCTACCCTGGGCAACAGAGTGGGATCCTGTTTCTTTAAAAAAAAAAAAAAAAAAGATACAGACTCAATGGTACTTTGTCGCAAATGCCCCACAAGTAGAATTGTTTGATTAGAAGTGGCCTGGGGGGGGGAGGCTTCACCTAACTGCAAGCTCTATTGTAACAATGACCCACCACCCAGCATATCTGGCGCCATCACCAGATGCAAATCCAAACATTTGTTGCCAGTTCTCCCCAGGGCAACTTGAGAAATCTACTCCCTTAGAACAAAGGGGATAAATTTACATTTTAAATCAAACTGTCAATTCCAGATATGAATTTTCTGACTGTACTCCAGTGGAAAAAACTACAATTTTTAAATACGGGAATGAACAGCTGTTAAAAGCAGGTAAGGGTATGAGGAAATTCACCTGCACAGCATCTAACAATTGTCTTAATGCAAGTCAAACTGTGTCTCAGCATCCAAGGTGAAGTTTCCAATTGTTTTACCACGAACTCTAGAGACCACTTTTTCACCTGCCAAATATTCTGGAGGCTGAGGCAGAAGGATCGCCTGAGCCCAGGAGGTTGAGGTTGCTGTGAGCTAGGCTGATGCCACGGTACTCTAGCCAGGGCAACGGAAGTAAGACTGTCTCAAAAAAAAATTTTTTTAAAGTATAAAATACAGCGTAGGATGTGAGAAAAAGATGTCCTATTATCTTTTAAATTTTATACCAAGTGTCCATATAACACATCCATGAAAATGAGATGTTTTAGGGGCAACATTATTAATTCAGCTGTAATTTTTTATTTTTCATATGATGTGATTTCCCCCAATTCAGTCCCATGTGGAGAAACATTAATTTTGAATCATGAGAAGGCTGTTCTGAAAACAGGCATGCCCTCCTGGATGTCTCCACTGTGTAAACTTGAGTGGGATAAATTTACCACCCTCTCAAGGGCAGGGGTAGCGTCCTTTCTTTCAGCGAGCAGGCAAAAGAAAGGCTACACTGAATCACGGTCTACAACTTGGTTCCCAGAACTCATTTCTTCAAAGTCTGAAGGAACCTCATTCTCTGGGTGAATGATACTGGCTTCATGCAGTTCTAGGCCAGCTCAGTAGTCTCCTAGTGACATCAAACTAGGCCTCATTACAGCATCACTCAGAAACTTCATTGAGTGTACCCACTTCCCTTTGTCTCCAGCTCTGGGTAACAAAAGTTAGAAATTTTTCCAAGAACTTGGGACACAAACTGGCAACACAAGACATCTTTCATCTTTCAAGACCCAGGGACATGAACACTGAGCGGTAACTTAATGTGGCCACTGTTCTCTCTTGGGGCAGTTGACCCAAATTACATGTCCCCCAGGACAGTCCAAGAGCACATCACAATTCACTGTGTCTTTCTCCCCACAAACACTAAGCAGAGCTTCAGCGGGGAGGGCCAAAGGAACAGCCCCCACAGTGGGCTACAGCTCAGCATCTCTCTGCAAACACATCCCTGTAACAGGTTATGAATTAACTATCCGCCTCTCTTCCTCCTAGAAACCTTCATGATTTTCACAAGTTCCACAACAGGATTTCCCCAGAGTAGATGGTGGGGAATAGAAAGAAAGAGGCCACCCTGCTTGGCCACAACAGGGGTTCCTATCTCTGGGCAGCAAGAAAAGTCCTCCTGGAAGCTGGAGACTCAAGAGCCAGGCCACACTCCCTTGCTCAAGGCCCCTGTGGCCCCAGTTCTAGAAGAACTTGGCCCACTGCAGGGGAGTAACACCAAGCCTGTGACATGCTGAGACGTGCTCTACAGCAATTGTGGAGAAACATTCCAAGAGGTGCCTCTAAGCACGGTCCCTGAGGACCAGATGTATCTGGAAGCTGAGGACAATGAACAGGTCACAGCCATGGTGTCCATGAACAGAGTTACAGGTTGTCCTTTCAGGGCACTACCAGAGGACCCTCTAAAGTTTCAATGACAGTTCTAGAACTCACCCAGAGGGTGTACATCCTACCTACCCCAACCCCCAGTGTCTGTAATGTAAGGAGGAGGCTGCATCCAGACTGTCACACACTGAGAAGGGGCTGCATCCCAGGCTGTCACACATAGGGGGAGGGACTCTATCCCAGGCGGTCACACACTGGGGGAGTCTCCACTGTCACTGTTTAATGGAAGGTTGGGCATCAAGATGGTCAGCCCCGCAGCATGGAAATTCTTTCCCTAAATGACAATAGCAGGGGATAATTCTCTAGTGTTTTGGTGCTGAAAGTAACCCGAAAACTTTTGCTGGGAATCCCTTTGGTGTGCAGTGCAGCATGGGGGTCTCTCCAAGTTTCTCTGGATGGGCCTCCATGGGGTTGGGCCTGTGCTAGGCCTTCTGCCCCTCAGCACAATATATGAAGAGAAATGCTCCATTTGAATTGTTGACCTTGAGCATTGTCCATTTAATTCAATAAGCAAAATTTAAAGACAAAAGCCAAAGCTCTGCTGCCCCCGGGTAGGAACAGAGACTGCACCCTCCCATCTCTGCCTCCCCAGGGCACGCTGGCCTGAGGCTGCACCACAGGGATCTCTGCAGGGACCTCAGGTTCTATGTAGGCTCTTCCTCCTCCTTTTCTTCCTCCTCTTCTACTTCTTCCTCCTCCTTCTCCTCCTCTGTCCCCAATACTGATCTCTCCACTCAGCCTGATGCCAAAGAAGCAAAAGGATGGGAATCTCACTCTAGGAGTAGGAATTCCCAGCATCTTGCCAGTGTAGTGAGTGGACTCAGTAACACACTACAGCTGAAGAGAGAGAAGCATTTGCATTTTTAAATGGCGTGTTAGCTATTAATCACAAGGGAATTAATGTTTCACAAATGGCTGGAAAACATGGGCTTTATTTTAATTACAGTGTTTTCTGTAGATATCTTGTGAAGTATGAAAATATTGAATGTATGTGTGTTTTAGAAAGAGAAGACATAATATTTACACTCAATACCAGAGACCACCCTCCCTCCCCTCCCCCCCCACCGCCCACATCTGCCAAGTCCTGACACATGTCTTGGGACCTGTCCCCTGCTGGTCCTCCTCATCCTGCCCAGTGCAGTCACACCTCCCTTGTCTGCGATTGCCCCATGCACCTGCACTGCCCAGATAGGCCACCCACCAGGGTATGACTTCACCTGAGCCAGCCAGACCCCACCTGGGGTCACCATGGGACCCCACCTGGCACACAGGCAGCTAGGAAAGGTTACACGAATAGATGTGAAAGCAGGATGGTGTGAAGGAATCATTATATTAGGTTTTTCCGCCTTGTTCACAGCGCAAGAATCTTCAGAGTAGGTTCAGGTGATATTCCAACCTGAAATGCATGTACGATGGGATACATAAAATGGTCGAAGCTTTTTCAGAAGGTCTCTTACAAATAAGACACAGTTCAAACTTGACCTACAATAGCTCCCTTGTGTAGAATGGCTCAAATTTTACTAATGAGGTGTCCCATTCCAGTAGAAACCCCGTACTGCTCACCCTACACCCACCCTACCCTCATTGCTCACTCTGCACCCCCTGCACTCTTACTGCTCACCCCCCCCATCATCATGGTAATCTATGACAGCAACAGAAGGAATGTAATACTCTATTCCTGGAAGGGTTATGCAGAGCTGCATGCCTACTATTCTGAACAGGTTGTAAAGAGTTAATTCTGGAGGTGTGGGCCCATTGTTGAGGTGCTTTAGCACTTTTCATAAGAAGCTGCCCTTGTGAAATCTTATAGCAAAGGTCCCACTTTTCAATGCTATCAAACTAAAAAATAAAAAAATGCATATATGAGACAAACTGGACAAATTTGTGATCTTGGTAATGCCTATGAATGACATGCATCTGCCACCCTTGTGTTCTGTAGCAGCCTATTTCTTTGTTCTGTCACATTTGACAAAGGAATGATATACGAAATATCAAATTGAAATCTGTAGTCGTTTTTTTTTTTTTTGAGACAGAGTCTCACTCTCTTGCCTGGACTAGAGTGCCATGGCATCAACCTAGCTCACAGCAACCTCAAAGTCCTGGGCTTAAGCAATCCTCTTGCCTCAGCCTCCCAGGTAGCTGGGACTAGAGGCATGCACCACCTTGCCCAGCTAATTTTTTCTATTTTTTTTTTTAGTTGTTTTGGCTAATTTCTTTCTATTTTTAGTAGAATCGAGGTCTTGCTCTTGCTTAGGCTGGCCTCAAACTCCTGATCTCAAAGGATCTACCCGCCTCAGCCTCCCAGAGTGCTAGGATTACAGATGTGAGCCACCACACCTGGCCAAAAAAATTTTTTTTGCATTGAAATGTGAAACCTAAACAGACAAATGATGTTGTAGACAAAATTAGATAATTCTTCCCTAGACAATGAAGGCTGGATGTACACTGTCAAATCCTCCCTGTGATCTGTTGCCGGGACAAGGAACTGTGTCAGCACAGCGGAAGGCGACCAGCAGCCACAGGGACAAGTCTAACACATCTGTGTAGCCCCAGCACACAGTATGCACCTAGTACCTGTTTCCTGGATTGATAAGTGGTTTTCAGAGAAACAGTGTGGACCTGACACCCTTCCATCTGTTGGCAGGCCACGGGAACACTGTAAATACCCACTTTACTCCGTGTAGACACAGCCAAAGCAAACACTATTATAATTTATTGCCAGTCTTACTTTCTCTGGAGACACAATTTCACTGGGACTCTTTAGCTAATAGCTGGGCCGTTTGCAAAGCTCCTTCTCCCATGCCTGACAGCTACTGATGAACTTCCACGGTCTCCCTGCAGTCCCCTCAGGTAGCAGAGGATGGGTTCAGAGGCCCCTTCTGCAGGGGGCAGCGCGGTGGGAGAAAGAAGCACAAAGCTCACCTTCTGCAGCATGGTGCTGACAGCTCCCAGCAGGTTTTGGGAATGCTGAAGGAACTGGAACATTTCTGGGCCTGGCGTGGTCCTGGGGAGGCTCCTGGCCAAGCTGAGGTGGTCCAGGAGGACTAGGGAGGCCACAAGGAGGAGGCCTGGATGGGAAGGGAGGGCGGGCCGAGCTGGGTCTGGCTCGGCTGTCTGTGCCTTCAATGCCCCTGGTCATCTGCACCATGGATGCTTGGACTGCCCCACTCCACCCAGTTCCAACACCACCCTGCGTCAACACCTGGGAGATGAATATTATTAGAAAGCAGCTCTCCATTATAGGGCCAGAGGCCAGCCTGCTGTGAGTGTACCTGGACGAGCCCGGACAGGGTCTTGGACTCAGTGCTTACCCAGAGAAAGCCTCAGGCAAGAGCAAGAGCAAGACTCTGTCTCTACTAAAAATAGAAAAATTAGCTGGGTGTGATGGCATGTGCCTGTGGTCCCAGCTACTCAGGAGGCTGAGACAGGAGGATCTCTTGAGCTGAGGAGTTTGAGGTTGCTGTGAGTAGGCTGACACCGTGGCACTCTACTCAGGGCAACAGAGTGAGACTCCGTGTCAGAAAAAAGAAACCTCAGGCTTTTGAACAGGGAAACAGGGGCCATGTGGTGAAGGGGGTTGTTCAGACTCAGGACCCAGGGTTTTGGAAAAAATGGGCTGATAAAGCCTGACTTTGGGCTACCTTCTTTAAGCTGTAGCAGAGGGACCCTGGACAGGAAGATTCTCATCTGTGAGGTGGGCATAAAAGTAGCTCAAGGGGCTGCGTTGGGATGAAAGAGACAAGGCCTTATTTAGCAGACAGTAACTCCCCATTGTCTCATCCCCCCTTCTTTTTTTTTTTTAAGTGTTTTTTGTTTGTTTGTTTGTTTGGAAACAGTCTTGCTTTATTGCCCAGGGTAGAGTGAGTGCCATGGCATCAGCCTGGCTCACAGCAACCGCAAACTCCTGGGCTCAAGCAATCCTACTGCCTCAGCCTCCTGAGTAGCTGGGACTACAGGCATGCACCACCATGCCTGGCTAATTTTTAGTATATATATATATTAGTTGGCCAATTAATTTTTTTCTATTTATAGTAGAGATGGGGTCTCGCTCTTGCTCAGGCTGGTTTCAAACTCTAACCTTGAGCAATCTGCCCACCTCGGCCTCCCAGAGTGCTAGGATTACAGGCGTGAGCCACCACGCCCAGCCTCATCCCCCCTTCTATACCTGCTGCAAGTCATTGTTAATTTTCTTCCAGTCTCCCCTTAGGCAGTTCCTCTTTTCTGCCTTCTCTCCCCTGCTACCAGCCTCCCCACTGGAGTGACCACCAAGTCTCAGGTACCTGCTCGTTAGTCATTGCTCAGTGGACATGTGACCAGCTACCATGGTCCAGACACTGATCAGGCAAGTGGACATTGACCAGTGGATGCAGCACGTGAGAGTATTAGCAGAGAAACTGACCCACCAGGTCACAGCTGTCAGCTGTCACAGCTGTCACAAGACTCTAGTCTGAAGTCTAGAGTCTTGGCTGGGCGTGGTGGCTCATGCCTGTAATCCTAGCACTCTGGGAGGCCAAAGCAGGAGGATCGCTTGAGCTCAGGAGTTCCAGACGAGCCTGAGCAAGAGTGAGACCCCATATCTACTAAAAATGGAAGGGTTAGCCAGACATGTGGTGCCGCCTGTAGTCCCAGTTACTCGGGAGGCTGAGGCAGGAGGATTGCTTGAGCCCAGGAGTTTGAGGTTGCTGTGAGCTAGGCTGACACCACAGCACTCTAACCTGGGCAATAAAGTGAGGCTCTGTCTCAAAAAGAAAAAAAAAAAGCATATTACTACCAACTGCAGTTTACAATTTAAGAGACTAATACTCGGGTAGGTAAATGACTGATTTTCCATAGGCCACATGGCTAATAACTGCTATAGTCATATTTTCAGCAATTAAAAAAATTTATATGAAGTCTAGAGTTTTAAGACAGCTTGGGTTGTCATAACAAAACACCAACTAACTTGTGGCTTAAATAAAACAAGTGTGATCCCAGGTGGGCTCCATGTTTGCTTGTTGGTGGATGGAATTTCAGTTCCATGAGCTCTAGTGGCCCCTGCCCGCCTCTACAAAAGTAAACCATGGCCTCTTCCTGTCCCTGTCACCTCCCTAAGCATCCTTGGTACCCTCCTGGTGAGCTCCCTCCCTCACAATGTCCCTACCTGCCAGCCATTCTAGGCAGAGCAGCAAAGCAGGAGCCTTGCAGCAGAGAGGAGAAGGGAGCTATTGTAGGTCAAGTTAGAACTGTGTCTTATTCGTAAGAGACCTTCTGAAAAGGCTTCGACCATTTTATGTATCCCATGGTACATGCATTTCAGGTTGGAATATCGCCTAAACCTACTCTGAAGATTCTTGCGCTGTGAACAAGGCGGAACCATCTAATATAATGATTCCTTCACACCATCCTGCTTTCACATCTATTCATGTAACCTTTCCTAGGTGCCCGTGTGCCAGGTGGGGTCCCATGGTGACCCCAGGCGGGGTCTGGCTGGCTCAGGTGAAGTCATACCCTGGTGGGTGGCCTGTCTGGGCAGTGCAGGTGCATGGGGCAATAGCAGACAATTGTGACTGCACTGGGCAGGCTAAGGAGGACCAGCAGGGGACAGGTCCCAAGACGTGTGTGAGGACTAGGCAGACATGGGCGGGGGTGTGTGGTCTCTGGCATTGAGTGTAAATATTATGTCTTCTCTTTCTAAAACACACATACATTCAGTATTTTCATACTTCACACAATATCTACAGAAAACACTGTAATTAAAATAAAGCCCATGTTTTCCAGCCATTTGTGAAAGTAACATTAATTCCCTTGTGATAAATAGCTAACATGCCATTAAAAAATGCAAGTGCTTCTCTCTCTTCAGCTGTAGTGTGTTATTGAGTCCATTCACAACTCTAGCAAGATGCTGGGAATTCCTACTCCTGGAGTGAGACTCCCATCCTTTTGCTCCTTTGGCATCAGGCTGAGTGGAGAGATCAGTACTGGGGACATAGGAGGAGGAGGAAGAGGAAGAGGAGGAAGAAAAGGAGGAGGAAGAGCCTACATAGAACCTGAGGGCTCTGCACAGATCCCTGTGGTGCAGCCTCAGGCCAGCATGCCCTGGGGAGGCAGAGATGGGAGGGAGCAGTCTCTGGGGACGTGTGCTTTGGGTCAGCGGCCCCAAGAGAGAACAGTGGCTGTGTAAGTTACTGCTCAGTGTTCATGTCCCTGGGTCTTGAAAGATGAAAGATGTCTTGTGCTGCCAGTTTGTGTCCCTAGTTCTTGGAAAAATTTCTAACTTTTGTTATCCAGAGCTGGAGACAAAGGAAAATGTGTCCGCTCAATGAAGTTTCTGAGTGATTCTGTAACGAGGCCTAGTTTGATGTCAATAGGAGACTACTGAGCTGGCCTAGAACTGCATGAAGCCAATATCATTCACCCAGAGAATGAGGTTCCTTCAGACTTTGAAGACATGAGTTCTGGGAACCAAGTTGTAGACCGTGATTCAGCGTAGCCTTTCTTTTGCCTGCTCGCTGAAAGAAAGGACTTCACCCCTGCCCTCAAGAGGGTGGTAAATTTATCCTGTTGTGTCCAAGAATTCTGTATCCCAGAACAGAATGTCAGAGTAACAAGCTCACACCAATGTAAGCAATAAATGGAGGTTTATGTAAGCTAGCTCGAGCCAGGGTCCCGTTCCCAGAGCACCAGCTCAGTGGTCTCTTTAGACAAGGACCCTTGGCAAGGTTTTAGCACAGGTTTTATACTTTGTTGTTGTGCAACTCAGGTTACTGGTTACAAGTTGTATCCGGAGCCCACCTAGCACCCACACATCCCACTCAAGCTGTTCCCGAACTGATCATGCTGGCTGTGTATTGATGTATTGATTGGTTGGCCAGGTCCCAGGGACTTTGCACTACCTTATTAGGTAGTGCCTTACTGGTTTCCTCCCTGGGGCCTTGTTTGTTCTCTCTCTCTCTTTTTTTTTTTTCTTTTACTTTGTAGAAGCCTGTCATGGCTTCAGTCAGGCTAAGTAGCAAGCAAGCAAGCAAGAGAATTACAAAAGCTAAGGTACAGAAGCCAAGGTAGCAGTTAGCTTGTATCCCACAATCCCACTCAAGTTTACACAGTGAAGACATCCAGGAAGGGTTCCTTGTTTTCAGAACAGCCTTCTCATGATTCAAAATTAATGTTTTTACACTTGGGACTGAATTGGGGGAAATCACATCATATGAAAAATAAGAAATTACAGCTTAATTAATAGAGTTCCCCTAAAACATCTCATTTTCATGGAAGTGTTATATGGACACCTGGTATAAAATTTAAAAGATAATAGGACATCTTTTTCTCACATCCCCAGCTGTTTTTTAGCTGTTTACTTTTGGCATGTGAAAAAGTGATCTCTAGAGTTCATGGTAAAACAACTGGAAACTTCACCTTCGATGCTGAGGCACAGCTTGACTTTCATTAATTCAACTGTTAGATGCTGTGTATGTGACTTTCCTCACACTCTTAACCTACTTTTAAGAGCTGTTCATTCCAGTATTTAAAAATTGTATGTTTTTCAGCCTGGTGCGGTGGCTCACTCACGCCTGTAATCCTAGCACATGGCAAGGCTGAGGCGGGAGGATCCTTTGAGCTCAGGAGTTCGAGAACAGCCTGAGCAACACCGAGACCCGGTCTCTACTAAAAATAGAAAGAAATTAATTGGCCCACTAAAAAAATATATAAAAAATTAGCCAGGCATGGTGGTGCATGCCTATAGTCCCAGCTACTCTGGAGGCTGAGGCAGAAGAATCCCTTGAATCCAGGAGTTTGATGTTGCTGTGAGCTAGGCTGACACCACGGCACTCTGGGCAACAGAGCGAGACTCTGTCTGAAAAAAAAAAAATAAATAAATAAATAAAATAAAAATATAAATTGTAGTTTTTTCTAGGAGAACAGGTAGAAAATTCATATCTGGAATTGATAGCTTGATTTAAAATATAATTTTATGCTCTTTGTTCTAAGGGAGTAATTTTCTCAAGTTGCTCAGGGAGAACTGGTGACAATGTTTCAATTTGCATCTAGGGATGGCGACAGATAGGCTGGGGTGGTGGGTCATTGTCAGAATTTAAGGTTGGATTTAGGTGATATCTCACCCCCAGGCCACTTCTAGTCAAACAATGTTACTTCCTGGGGCATTTGCAATAAACTACCATTGAGTCCCTGCCTCTTTTTTTTTTTTTTTTTTTTCCTTTTTTAAGAGAGGAGATCTCCTGTTGTCCTGGCTAGAGTGCAGTGGCACAACCTTAGTTTACTGCAAGCTCAAGAGCTGGGCATGAGAGCTGGGCTCAAGGGAGGCCTCCACCGCAGCCACCTGAGTACCTGGGACTGCAGGCACATGCTACAACACTCAGCTAAGTATTAAACTGTATTGTAGAGATGGGGTCTACTGTGTTGCTCAGGCTGGTCTTGAACTCTAGGGCTCAAGTGATCCTCCCGCCTGCCAAAGTGCTGAGATTATGGGAGTCAGCCACTGTGCCCAGCCTGATTCTCTATCATGGTAGATAGCCTATGGCCTGAAAGAGTCAGCCTTTAGTAAGTTTTATTGGCTGGTTGAGATTCTTGCCGAATCCTGAGTCTGCTCAAGGTTATGTCTGCAGATGCTAATTTTGGCTTATACGTTGTTGAACAGTTCACAGACTGTATTCAGAAGGGCTACACAGAATTTTAAGACTCCAGAATGCCTGTTGTATTTATATCTTCTTACCAAAGTCTATTATGGTTTTGTTTTATTATATTCTTGTTTCATTTTTGGGGACAGGGTTTCGCTCTATCCTCTAGGCTAGAGTGCAGTGGCCTCATAGCAGCTCCTTGCAACTCAAACTCCTGAGCTCAAGCAATCCTCTTGCTTCAGCCTCCGGAGTAGCTGGGACTACAGGCAGGTGCTACCATGTCTGGATAAGTTTTCTGTTTGTAGCAGAGACTGGGTCTCACTCTTTCTCAGGCTGGGTGCAAGTCCTGAGCTCAAGGGATCCTCCTGCCTCAGCCTCCCAGAGTGTGAGGATTACAGGTGTGAGCCAGTGCGCCCTGCCCACCTGCTTGCCCTGACTCTTGCCACAACCTTGGTGTTTTTTCCGTGGGTGCCTGTCAGGTCCTGTCCTCAGGTGGATGGCTTAAGCCCTGGTCATCCTAGATTTTGTTGAGCTTGGTACTCTCTTTCCTTTGTCTGGAAAATGAAATAGCCTGATTGCTTTACACATTTATGAAAATCAAGGATTTATTTAAAAATTCATGTGGCACAGAAAGGTGTGAAAAAGAAAGTCAACCCTCATGTGGAATCATAGTCAAGGTGGCACATTTTGGTGACTGTTTTGGTGGCTAAAGTTCTAGACGTGTGTGTTTTAGCATGTTTATACATTAACCAGTTTAACATATAAGAGAACTCACATTGTGTTCCTTGCTATTTTACTCAAGGATCTGTCCTCGGCTTTTTATGTCGATAAATATAAACATAGATAATTTTTCAAACATCTGTGGAAGGTTTCAGAGGTACTAAAGTGGAGAGACTGTGCTGGCGCCTGTGTATTTGTCACCATCTTTGAGAACTGTCTGTGCTTGGCCAGGGTGACCATGTCATTAAATAGTCATTACATAGTCTGTAACAGTTTGTATCCTTCAAAGACAATTCACAAAAAGCCCAGAAATTCATTATTATTGTCACGTAAGCAGAGTTCAGATTTCCCCATTTGTCTCAAAATGTGAAAAGTCTATTTTCATCAGGGTCTAGATGATGTTCAATGGCTGCGTGGCGTCGTGCTTGGACATGTCCTCATTTCTTCCATTCTAGTGGGGAACCGTGGACTGAATGGTGTGACTAAAGGGAAGGTGTGACTTTGGTGGGTGCTGAGGGTTGGATGAGGTCGTGAGGGCGAAGCCTGCAATACGGGCTCAATGTCCAGATGCAGCAGGCGCCAGAGTGAGCCTGTTTCCCTTCTGCCTTGGGAGGACCCAGCAGGAGGCAGCTCTCTGCCACCAGGAAGCCTGCCCTGATGGCCAACTTGTACCCTCCAGAAGCCTGGGAATAAACTCTTCTTTATAAGTCATCTTGCTTGTGATGTGTTTTATAGGAGCCCAAAGGAACATTTAAGTTATTTACGATAGTTTGCTTCGATTCTGGGAGGTCTGTGATAACTATACTTGTGAAATTGTATTTGGCTCCTGTGTTCTGAGGCTGCACCTGAGGCTGGGTGGCCCCAAAATCAGCAGCAGAGGAATTCCCAGCTGGGGGTGCCCTAATCCATCCCCAAATGGGGCTTGTTGGGACTTCAAAGAAAGAAGCAGTAGACACCAGGGATTTGGTGAAGTGGTTAGAGTGTCATAGCCCACCCTTGGGCAGACATTAGAGAAAGGGATGTTCTACCTTGGTAGGCGCTGTTGATGGGTCAGGGTATGGAGATACGAGAAAGCTTAAGGAATGTGGTCAGGGCAGTGGCCAGTTTCCTTCCACCTGTTGGGTACCACCAGAACACGTTTTTTAGTGCCCATGAATGTGCAAAGCCCAGGCTTAGTTTGAAGCCTGCAGGGGAAAGAGAGACAGCTGCCAGGTCACAGAGCATGTCTTTGTCAGGATAAGAGAAAAAATGGGAGAACTGAGAGACCCCACAGCTTCTGCTGGGGTCTCAGAGCTGCATTACCTGGTCAGGGATGGAGCACAGGGAGGAGAGGACAGGAGCTGGGGCCCAGGGCCAGGTTCCTCAGTGCTCACATTCCTGCCAGGCCAGCAGAGCAGGTTTTTCTCTGCATTTGTCTCAGGTCTCAGCACTGGATGGGATGGTTGGCTTATGTTTTCACCACTTTGTTTCTTTCCTGTATTTTCCTATTAGGTGTTTGCTTTTAGTAAACTTAGGGGTTGTTTTTCAAGAACAGGATTGACTGTGCTTTTGGGGAACATATTTTTACTTTTAATATACTGTTATAGATATTCAGAAAAGTTTAATGTTTTATAAAAATAGACCTTGCATATGGGTTTCGTTCTAGTTTATTATATAATTATGAAAATTGTTGTTGATGTGGTTTTTTGCCATGTATTCTCTTTGTTTCTTTCTCTTCTTTCTTTCTTTCTTTCTTTCTTTCTTTCTTTCTTTCTTTCTTTCTTATTTTCTTATTTTCTTTCTTTCTTTCTTATTTTCTTTCTTTCTTTCTTATTTTCTTATTTTCTTTCTTTCTTTCTTTCTTATTTTCTTTCTTTCTTTCTTTCTTTCTTTCTTTCTTTCTTTCTTTCTTTCTTTCTTTCTTCCTTTCTTTCTTTCTCTTTCTTTCTCTCTCTCTTCCTCTCTTCCTCTCTTCCTCTCTCTCTCTCTTCCTTTCTTCCTTTCTTCCTTTCTTCCTTTCTTCCTTTCTTCCTTTCTTCCTTTCTTCCTTTCCTTTCTTTCTTTCTTTCTTTCTTTCTTTCTTTCTTTCTTTCTTTCTTTCTTTCTTTCTTTCTTTCTTTCTTTCTTTTTTTTCTTTCGTCTCACTCTGTTGCTGGTGGCGGCAGCCTAGCTCACAGCAACCTCAAACTCCTGGGCTCAAGCAATCCTTCTGCCTCAGCCTCCTGAGTAGCTGGGACTACAGCTATGTGCCACCATGCCCAGCTAATTTTTTCTATATATTTTTAGCTGTCTATGTAATTTCTTTCTATTTTCTGTAGAGACGGGGTCTCAGTCTTTTCAGGCTGATCCTGATCTCTAATGATCTACCGCGCCTCGGCCTCCCAGAGTGCTATGATTATAGGTGTGAGCCACCATGCCCGGCCATGCCATGTATTTTCTAATTGGTTATTATCACATATAGGTATTTATGTATTTTTTTCCAGATCCTATGACTTAGAAAAAAGTCTTAGAGCATGAATACATAGTATAAAAGGCTCAGGTAACATACAGCTCAGTGTATTTTAAATATCTTGTGCAGCTGCGTCTCTACCACCCAGCTGATGATATCAGCCATGCAAGAGCCTCTCTCACCCCGTGGTGGGCCGTGCCTCTGCCTCTGAGGGTCATTTGCTTGTCTGGCTCAAGGTGAAGCCTGTGACAAGTCAACTCTGCTGCCAAGAGCAATATTTTGTTCTCTGAATGTACCAACATTGCTCCTTTGTTTTACTATTGATGGTCATTTGATTGTTTTCTATTTTTGGCAATCCTGCCTATGTAGCTTGAACATCTTGCACAAGTCTTTTTTGGTTTACATATGTGTGTTCCTTATTGAGTATTTAAACATGGTAACTGCAGGGTGGTAGAGCCCGTGGAGTCCCCCCGGGGTTGTCTTGCAGAAGGCTGCTCTTGGAGAAGCTTCAAACATGGGCATTTCCGTCCCTGAGCCCTCCTGGCCTGGCTTGTGAAACCATTCAGGACTGGGGGGCGTGTGCTTCAGCAGTTTTCTTAGAGGGACAACTCCTGCCCTTACATATTTGCACTCTAGTGGGGAGCCATAGGCAGTAGAAAATGAGTACATCATACTGAAAATCAGAAAGTGCAAAGAGAAAAGTGGAGCAAGGAGGGGTGAGCAGCCCTGAGAGGGGCGCAGAGGCTGCACTGAGGTCCTTCTGTCCGGATGCCCAGCCAGGCTGCTGTTCCCCTCTTGTGCCGACCTCTCCTTCCTTGCTGGAAGGGAACCCGAGGATCACTGGTCTGTCCTTACACTCCTTTCTTTGGTGTCTTCCTTCATCTTCTGGACTCCAGGTCCCCAGATGAGACATTCCTGGGTTGAGTCCTGTGTGGGGGGCTGCAGGGTCCCCAGGGCTGGGGGGATGTGTGGCCTCCGGGGCATCAAGGGGTTTGGAGGGACTGGGAGCGAAGCTGGAAGGGCGTGGTGTGAGGGGACTGGGTGGGTGCTGTGTCCTTCCCATGCAGTGTTTGCACCTGTGTGCGCGAAGAACACAACTGCAGGGATGTGCGACTTATGGTCACTCATGCATTTTGAAATTCGAAGGCAGTCACTGACCCCTCCTTGGCTGTCACTCAACTTAAATGAGTCGTGGTTGTAAAACCTGGCACTTGGTGAGCACTAGGGAGATGTGGTAATGAAGTAAAATACTAAATTTAAATTTAAACTTAAATTTCATAGTTCTCATTTGTAATTCGTTTCATTTAATTTTGGAGCACAATGTTTTGAGGGGAACATGTGTTTAAGTTATTGCTGCCACAAATAGTACAGTTTTATAATATAAGATAGCAGAGTGTGATCACTCTGTGATTTCTTTCTAGCAACTACAAACACAAACGGTTAAATATAGTTTAAGAAAAATAAAGGTTAATTGTAGCTGAGGAGTATATTTGTCATTGCTTTACATGTTAATGTGTTTAGCAGCGTGACCTCTTCTTCCTGGGAGGTAGTTTTGTGTCTTGAGTATAAATTCTTTATCGGGGAAAAAAGTGCAGTGTACTTATCTTTTTTTTTTTTTTTTTGAGACAGAGTCTCACTTTGTTGCCTAGGCTAGAGTGAGTGCCGTGGTGTCAGCCTAGCTCGCAGCAACCTCAAACTCCTGGGCTCAAGCAATCCTTCTGCCTCAGCCTCCCAAGTAGCTGGGACTACAGGCATGTGCCACCATGCCCTGCTAATTTTTTCTATATATATATTAGTTGGCCAATTAATTTCTTTCTATTTATAGTAGAGACGGGGTCTTGCTCTTGCTCAGGCTGGTTTCGAACTCCTGACCTCAAGCAATCAGCCCTCCTCGGCCTCCCACAGAGCTAGGATTACAGGCGTGAGCCACTGCACCCGGCCAGTGTACTTATCTTTAAATTAACAGCAATTTCAGTATGATGTTTAAACAAGTCAACAATTTTTGTTTTGATATTTGTTGTCAAGATCCTGTAGGTCTTACCGTGGGTGGCAGGAAGAAAGACTCCTGTGAATGAATGGTGGTTTTTAGGGTTGCAACTAATAATTTTGTCAAACCCATATTTGTGGTTATGAGATCCGAGTAAACCCGAACCTGTCAGAATGACTTCATACTATAAAAGCACAAAGAAGGTATAAGTGGATGTATTTGAGTATAGTCTGGTCTGGATAGTTGTGTTCAATGATGCAAGTTCTGGGAGGTCCTGTGACTGTCTGATGTGTAAAGTGACAGTGCAGGAGAGTCACGAAGGGTGGGGCGGGACATGGGAGGTTACAGACTGGTACCCTTGGAAACTGAGGGACTCACTGAGGACTGTTGGGATCACTGCGGATCCTCTAGTTTTTGAGAAAAGCGAATAGGGTCTGGTGTGTTGTCCCCTTGGTTAGGAGAGCAGGAATTTGGATGCTGAGGCCACTTTGCTGAGGACGCGGGAACCCAGGAAGGAGGCTGTGCCCAGCAGGCTGGAAAGTATCACTCGTAAACAATGTCCACAAGGACACTTGCTTAGCAGACAGCTGTGGCAGGGTGTTACCCTAACAGTTCCTCTTGACCAGCTGGTGTTTTATAGGCAGCTCAAGACTCGCCTTGTTTGAGCCCTCAAGTTGTGAATCCTGAGTGACTCTTAGTCTTCCACAAACCCGGATGTTGGGTCAGCCCACGTGGAGAGTGTTCAACGTTCCCATGTCACACTGAAACTGGGGTAGTGCTGTTGTGTGGGTCTTCAGGCAAGAATGGCAGCCTGGGGTCTCTCTCCTTTTCCCTTCTGCCTGGGCTGTCTTCTGGGATGAGGTGAAGCTGGTATCGGGAGTCAGGGGACCTGTATAGAGGTGGACAGCAGTGAGTAGGGGATGACAAGGAAGTGTAGGTTTGGGACTAGACAATGACTAATCTTTTTGTGGTGGTAATCAACTTAGAGTGAGGTGTCCTAGATGACCACAAATTAGAATTGAATGTGCAACATAGTGATTTTCTGTTATGGAGTAGACTGCAATAATTTCCTGCTACACTGAGTTGATTCTTGCTGTGTGTGATTCCTATAACGTATTGTTGTCTCTCCACATTATTCCCCCACATGGAGTTATCCCCCTCCAGAGCATAATCCCCACCCTCTCTGCCTTATCCCCCAACCCTCCTCATGCTATTATCCTTCCCCATGTTGTCACCCCCACTGGGTTCTCCTCCAGCATTGTCCCACCCCAGGCATTGTCCCCCCCAGCAATATCCCTGCAGCATGCACTACCTCCAACCTCCCAGTGTTATCCCCTCCCCACCTGGCCTTATTCCCTCCCTGCTCTGCCTATACCCTTCTCCTCTCATCCCTACCTTCCCTCCCTGACCATGTCCCACTGGCCTCAACCCCCAACCATATCCCATTGGCCTTATCCTCCTGACCTTGTCCCCCAGACGCGTCCATCTGGCCTAGTCCCACTGGCCTTAACCAGCTAGCCCTATCCTCCTGACCACATGCCACTGGCCTTATTTCCCTGGCCTTGTCTTCCTGGCCTTAGCCACCAGGCTTATCTCCCTGGCCATGTTCCCCTGGCTTCATTCCCTTGGCCTTATCCCACTGGCTCTATCCCCCTGACTATATCCCATTGGCCTTATATTTTGGCTTCTCCCCCTGACTATATCCCCATGGCTTTATCCCAATGGTTTTTCCTTAATAGCCTAATCCCAGTGGCTATATACTCTCGCCTTATCCCCCTGGCTTTGTCCCCCTGATATCCCATTGGCCATATGTTTTGTCCTTATCCCCTTGTCCTGACCACCCCTGCTTTTATCCTGCTGACAATATCCCATGGGCCTTCTTATCCCCTCCCTGGTTTTAACTCCCCTGGTCTTACCCACCCCCAGCATTATCCCCCCCAGCCACCACAGCCTTATCCCTGCTTTGACGTTCCCCTCCTGTTGCCCCCATTATGCCTCACCTCGGGCATTATCCCCCCACCACGTGTTATCTCCCTACCCCCAAGTTATCCCTGCAGCCCTTGATATCACATACACTGTTATCCCTGCCGCCTTTATACACCCCCCAGCATTACCCCACTTCCTGACCTTACCCCCTGACTATATCATATTCGCTTTGTCTTTTTGCCTTATCCCCATGACTTTATCCCATTGGCCTTATTATCCTCCTGAACATATCCCATTCACCTTATCCCCTGGCCTGTTCTCCCGGCCTTTTGCCCTTGGCCTTGTCCCCCAGCCTTATCCACATGTCTTTATGTTCTGATCATATCCCATTGGCATTACCCTTTTGCCTTCTCCCCTGGCTTTATCTCCCTGACTATGTCTCATTTGCCTTAACTCTGTGTCCTTGTCACCCTCTCCGGATCCCCCAGGATTATTCCCCTGGCCTAGCCCACTGTCGGTAGCACACTGGCCTTATCTACCTGATCACATCCTACTGGACTTAATTTTTGAAATTGTCCCCACAGCATTATGAATTTGGCCCTATAAAGGTTTATCTTCCTGACCTTGTTCTCCTGGCCTCATTCCCTCAGCCTCACCTCTGGCCCTATCCCCATGACCATATCCCACTGGTCTTGTGTTTTGGCCTTCTCCACCTGCCTTCATCTCCAAGGCTTTACCTCAAAGGTCTTATTCCACTTGCTTAATCCCAGTGGCCACATACTCTGGTCTTATCACCATGGCCGTAGGACTCTGGCCACAGGACTCTGGCCTTAATGATCAGCCAGGCCTTATCACTCTAGCCTTTCTACTCTTGACTGATCCTCTTGGCCTTATTCTCCTGGCCTGAGTCCCTATTGTTATCCCACTGGCAATATCCCATTGACCTTGTCCCCCTGACCTTGTCCCCCTGGCCATGTTCCCCTGGCCATATCCTCTGGCCTTGGTCCCCTGGCCTTACTGCCCTGATCTTTCTCCCTGGCCTTATACCTCTGGCCTTACCCCCTTGCCCTTATCTCCCTGGCCTCATCTACCTGTCTTTATGTCCTGACCATATCCCATAGGCCTTACCTTTTTGCCTTATGCCCCTGGGCTTACTAGCCTGGCCTTTTTTGCTTGGCCCTATCCCCATTACCTTAACCCCTTTGCTTTATCTCCCTGACCATATCCCTTTGACCATTTGCCCTGTCCTTGTCCCCTTGGAAGCATCCCCCTGGTCTTATCCACCTGACCATATGCCACTGCCCTTAGCAGCCTAATGCCACTTGCCTTATCCCTCTTGTGATGTCTCCCTGACCATATCCCATGGGGTCATCATTCTGGACTTATCTCCCTCACCATACACATTAACCTTATTCCCCTGCCCTTGTTCCCCTGGCTTTAGCCACCAGGCTTATCTCCCTGGCCTCATCCCCCTGGCCTGATTCCCTTGGCCTTATCCCACTGGCTCTATAACCCTGGCCATATCCTGTTGGCCTTACGTTTGGGCCTTCTCTCCCTGGCTTTATCCCAATGGTGTTATGCCAATGGCCTAATCCCAGTGGCCATATACTCTGGTCATGTCACCATGGCCCTATCACCCTGGCTTTACTCCTCTGCTATTACTCCCTTGGCCTTACTCCCTTGGCCTTGTCCCCTGACCTGACACCCTGTTGTTATCCCTTTGACAATATCCCATTGGCCTTGTCCCTCTGGTCTTGTCCTCCTGGCCTTCTCCCCCAGCCATATCACCCTGATCCTATGCCACTGCCCTTATCATTGGCCTTAATCCTTTTGCCTTATGCCTCTGGTGTATCATTCTGGCCTCAACCCCTGACCATACACATTGGCCTTATTCCCCTAGCCTTTCCTCCTTGCCTTAGCCACCAGGCTTTATCTCAATGGTCTTATGCCACTGGCCTAATCCCAGTGGCTATATACTCTGGCCATAGTACCCTGGGTGCATCAGCTTGACCTTACTTCCCTGGCCTTATTCCCCTTGGCCTTATCCCACTGGTCCAACCCCTGCTTTTATTGCACTGACAACATTCCATTGGCCTTGTCTCCCTGGCATTGCCCACTTGGCGTTGTCTCCCTGGCCTTGTCCCCCAGCTGTACTCCCTTGGCCTAACTCCCTGGCCTTATCACCATGGCTTTACCACCGGTCATTAGGTCCTGACCATATACCATAGTCTTATATTTTTGCCAGCTGCCCTTGGCCTTATCAACCTGGCCTTACTTACTTACTTGCCTATATTTTCATGACTTTATTCCCTTGCCCCTATGCCCTTGACTGTATTCCCCTGGGATTGTCCCCCTGGCCTTATCCCTCTGGCATTATCCTCCTGACCATATGGCATTGGCCTTATGATTTGGTCTTGTTCCCTGGCTTTATTACCCAGGCCTCACCGTCCTGGCTTTATTCCCTTCGGAATATCCCATTGGCCTTATCTTTTGCTCTTATCCCCAGACTTTATACCCCTGCCCTGCCCCTCTGCTTTTTAACCCGATGACTGTATCCCATTGGCCTTAACCCCCTGGCCTTACCACCCCCATTCCCTGCTGTTGGCATTTTGGGTTACAATTTACAGCCAGTGGGGAGTCTTTGATGCCACACCCATCCTTACTTACAAAGTGACAGTATTGCTCCCCGAGTGTGTGGCAGTCTGGGATGTATTTACATTTACATTTACAGATATTGGGGGGAGGAGGTGTATACTCTATGGATGAGTTCTAGAACTATCATTGAAAGTTTAGAGGGTCCTCTGGTAGTGACCTCAGATGACCTGTAATGGTGCTTACGGACAGGATGGCTATGATGTGTACACGGCCTTCGACTTCCAGATACAGCTGGTCCTCAGGGACCATCCTTAGAGGCACCTCTTGGAATGTTTCTCCACAACTGCTGTAGAGCACGTCTCAGCACGGCACAGGCTTGGTGTCACTCCCCTGCAGTGGGCCAAGTTCTTCTAGAGCTGGGGCCATAAGGGGCCTTGAGAGAGGGAGTGTGGCCTGGCACTCGAGTCTCCAGCTTCCAGGAGGACTTTTCTCATGGCCCAGAGAAAGAGGAACCACTTATTGTGCCAAAGCAGGGCGGCCTCTTTCTTTCTGCTCCCCACCATCCACCCTGGGGAAATCCTGTTGTGGAACATGTGGAAATCACGAAGGTTTCTAGGAGGAAGGGAGGCAGATAGTTAATTCATAACCTGTTACAGGGATGCATCTGCAGAGAGATGCTGAGCTGTAGCCCACTGTGGGTGCTGTTCCTTTGGCCCTCCCCGCTGAAGCTCTGCTCGGTGTTTGTGAGGAGACTCTTGGTGTTTGTGGGAAAGACTCTTGGACTGTCCTGGGGGACATGTACTTTGTGTCAGCTGTCCCAAGAGAGAACAGTGGCAGCGTTAGTTACCGCTCAGTGTTCATATCCCTGGGTCCCAAAAGATGAAAGATGTCCTGTGCTGCCAGTTTCTGTCCCAAGTTCTGGGAAAAATTTCTAACTTTTATTATCCAGAGCTGGAGACAAAGGGAAGTGCATCTGCTCAATGAAGTTTTTTTTGTTTTGTTTTGTTTTTGAGACAGAATCTCCCTTTGTTGCCCAGGCACTGGCATCAGCCTCGCTCACAGCAACCTCAAACTCCTAGGTTCAAGCGATCCTTTTGCCTCAGCCTCCTAAGAAGCTGGGACTATAGGCAGGAGCCACCACACCCTGCTAAATTTTTGTTTTATTTTTAGTTGGCCAGCTAACATTTTCTATTTTTAGTAGAGACAGGGTCTCATTCTTGCTCAGGCTGGTCTCGAACTCCTGAGCTCAAGCAATCCTCCCACCTCGGCCTCCCAGAGTGTGAGCCACTGCGCCCGGCCTCAACTAAGTTTTTAAATGATGCTATAATGAGGCCTACTGAGCTTACCTAAACTGCATGAACCCAGTGTGATTACCAAACCTAGAAAAATGAGGTTCCTTCAGACTGAAGAAATGAGTTCTGGGAAGCAACTTGGAGTCAGTGATTCAGTGTAGCCTTTCTTTTGCCTGCTCACTGAAAGAGGACATTACCCCTGCCCTAAAAAGGATGGTAAATTTATCCCATTCAAGTTTGCATAGTGAAGAGAAATCTAGGAGGGCATGCTTGTTTTCAGAATAGGCTTCTCATGATTCAAAATTAATATTTTTCTTCATGGGACCGAATTGGAGGCATCACATGATATGAAAAATCAAAAAATTACAGCTAAAATTACAGCTAAAAAATTACAGCTAAATTACAGCTACAGTTGCCCCTAAAACATCTTGTTTTCATGGACATGTTATATGGACACCTGGTATAAAATTCAAAATATAATAGGACATCTTTTTTCTCACATCCCCAGCTGTTTTTTTATACTTTTGGCATTGGAAAAAGTGATCTCTAGGGTTCATGGTAAAACAATAGGAAGCTTCACCTTCGATGCTGAGGCACAGCTTGACTTGCATTAATTCAACTGTTAGATGCTGTGTACGTGACTTTCCTCACACTGTTACCTGCTCAAGAGCGGTTCAATCCGGTATTTAAAAATTGTAGTTTTTTCCACTGGAGAACAATTGGAAAATTCATATCTGGAATTGATAGTTGGATTTAAAGTGTAGTTTTGTGTTCTTTGTTCTAAGAGAGTAGGTTTCTGAAGTTTCTTGGGGAGAACTGGCAACAATGTTTCAGGTTACATCTGGGGATGGCGACAGAGGGGCTGGGGCCGTGGGTCATTATCAGAATTTGACGTTGGATTTAGGTGACCCCCCACCCCCAGGCCACTTCTAATCAAACAATTCTACTTAGGGGGGCATTTGCAACAAACTACAATTGAGTCCCTGCCTTCTTTTAAAAGACAAGATCTCCTTCTGTTGCCCAGAAGAGTGCAACAGTCTTAGCTCACTGGGACCTCGAGCACTGGGCTTAAGCGATGCTCCCACCGCAGCCACCTGAGTACCTGGGACTGCAGGCACATGCTACAACACTCAGCTAAGTATTAAACTGTATTGTAGAGATGGGGTCTACTGTGCTGCTCAGGCTGGTCTCGGGCTCAAGTGATCCTCCGGCCTGCCAAAGTGCTGAGATTATGGGAGTCAGCCACCGTGCCCAGCCTGATTCTCTATCATGGTAGATAGATAGCCTATGGCCTGAAAGAGTCAGCCTTCAGTAAGTATTTACTGGCTGGTTGAGATTCTTGCCGAATCCTGAGTCTGCTTGAAGTTATATCTGCAGATGCTAATTGCGGTTTCTAAGTTTTTGCACAGTTCACAGACTGTATTCAGAAGGGCTACAGAGAATTTTAGCCCTCTTAGTGCAGCGGGCGAATATCGGCTTTTGCGAAAAGTGCTGCGGGCCGATATATCAGTTCCTAAGAAGTTAACTAGACTTTTCGCCCTCGAGGCATAAGCCGATATTTCCGCTGGCTGCATTTTAGAATGAGCGTTGTATCTCTGTCTTCTTACCAAAGTCTATTATGGTTTTATTTTATTATTTCATTTTTGGGGACAGCGTTTCGCTCTATCCTCCAGTGCAGTGGCCTCATAGCAGCTCCTTGCAACTCAAACTCCTGAGCTCAAGCAATCCTTTTGCTTCAGCCTCCGGAGTAGCTGGGACTACAGGCAGGTGCTACCATGTCTGGATAAGTTTTCTATTTGTAGCAGAGACTGGGTCTCACTCTTTTCTCAGGTTGGGTGCAACTCCTGAGCCTAAGGGATCCTCCTGCCTCAGCCTCCCAGAGTGTGAGGATTACAGGTGTGAGCCAGTGCGCCCTGCCCACCCTGCTTGCTCCATCTCTTGCCTCAACTTTGGTGTCTTTTCTGTGGGTGCCTGTCGGTGCAGTCTTCAGGTGGATGGCTTTTTTAGCCCTGGTCGCCCTTGATGTTGTTGAGCTTGGTACTCTCTTTCCTTTGTCTGGAAAATGAAATAGCCTGATTGCTTTACACAATTATGAAAATCAAGGATTTATTTAAAAATTCATGTGGCACAGAAAGGTATGAGAAAGAAACCTTCATGTGGAATCATAGTCAAGGTGGCACATTTTGGTGACTGTTTTGGTGGCTAAAGTTCTAGATGTGTGTGTTTTAACGTTCTTATACATTACCCAGTTTTACATATAAATGAATTCACATTGTGTTCCTTGCTATTTTATTCAAGGATCTGTCCTCTGCTTTTTATGTCGATAAATGTAAACATAGATAATTTTTCAAACATCTGTGGAAGGTTTCAGAGGTACTACAAAGTGGAGAGAGTGCGCTGGCACCCGTGTTCCTGTCACCATCTTTGAGAACTGTCTGTGCTTGGCCAGGGTGACCATGTCATTAAATAGTCATTACATAGTCTATAACAGTTTGTATCCTTCAAAGACAACTATTTGCAAAAATTCATTACTATTGTCGCGTAAGCAGAGTTCAGATTTCCCCATTTGTCTCAAAATGCGAAAAGTCTGTTTGCATCGTGGTCTAGATGATGTTCAATGGCTGCATGGTGTTGTGCTTGGACATGTCCTCATTTATTCTATTCTAGTGGGGAACCGTGGACTGAACGTTTGTCATTTACTCATTGTAACCTTGCCCCTAAAGGGAAGGTGTGACTTTGGTGGGTGCTGAGGGTTGGATGAGGTCTTGAGGGGGAAGCCTGTAAGATGGGCTGAATGAACAGATGCAGCAGGTGCCAGAGTGAGCCTGTTTCCCTTCTGCCTTGGGAGGACCCAGCAGGAGGCAGCTCTCTGCCACCTGGAAGCCTGCCCTGATGGCCAACTTGTACCCTCCAGAAGCCTGAGAATAATCTCTTCTTTATAAGTCATCTTGCTTGTATGTGTTGTATAGGAACATTTAAGTTATTTACGATAGTTTGCTTCGATTCCGGGAGGTCTGTGATAACTATACTTGTGGAATTGTGTTTGGCTCCTGTGTTCTGAGGCTGCACCTGAGGCTGGGTGGCCCCAAAATCAGCAGCAGAGGAATTCCTAGCAGTAAGTGCCCTAATCCATCACAAATGGGGCTTGTTGGGACTTCAAAGAAAGAAGCAGTAGACACCAGGGATTTGGTGAAGTGGTTAGAGTGTTATAGCCCACCCTTGGTCAGACATTGAGAGAAAGGGATGTTCTACCTTGGTAGGTCCTGCTGATGGGTCAGGGTATGGAGATACGAGAAAGCTTAAGGAATGTGGCCAGTTTCCTTCCACGTGTTGGGTACAACCAGAATACAATTTTCGTGCCCAGGAATGTGCAAAGCCCAGGCTTACTTTGAAGCCTGCAGGGGAAAGAGAGACAGCTGCCTGGTCACAGAGCATGTCTTTGTCAGGACAAGAGGAAAAGTGGGAGAACTGAGGGACCCCACTGCTTCTGCCTGCGTCTTGGAGCTCCATTACCCAGTCAGGGATGGAGCACAGGGAGGAGAGGACAGGAGCTGGGGCCAGGGCCAGGTTCCTCAGTGCTCACATTCCTGCCAGGCCAGCAGAGCAGGTTTTTCTTTGCATTTGCCTGAGAGCCAAACACTGGATGGGGAGACCTTGGCTTATGTTTTCACCACTTTGTGTCTTTCCTGTATTTTCCTATTAGGTGTTTGCTTTTATTCAACTTGGGTTGTTTTTCATGAACATGGCTCTGACTGTGCCTTTGGGGAGCTTTTTTTTTTTTTTTTTACTTTTAATATACTGTTATAGATATTCAGGAAAGTTTAACATTTTATAAACATAGACCTTGGATATAAGGTTTTATTCTAGGTTATTACATAATTTAGAAAATTGTTATTGTTAATGTGGGTTTTTTTGCCATGTTCTTTCTTTTCTTTTCTTTTCCTTTCCTTTCTTTCTTTCTTTCTTTCTTTCTTTCTTTCTTTCTTTCTTTCTTTCTTTCTTTCTTTCTTTCTTCCCTTCCCTTCCCTTCCCTTCCCTTCCCTTCCCTTCCCTTCCCTTCCCTTCCCTTCCCTTCCCTTCCCTTCCCTTCCCTTCCCTTCCCTTCCCTTCCCTTCCCTTCCCTTCCCTTCCCTTCCCTTCCCTTTCTTCTCTTCTCTTCTCTTCTCTTCTCTTCTCTTCTCTTCTCTTCTCTTCTCTTCTCTTCTCTTCTCTTCTCTTCTCTTTTCTTTTCTTTTCTTTTCTTTTCTTTTCTTTTCTTTTCTTTTCTTTTCTTTCTCACTCTGTTGTCCAGGCTAGAGTGTCATGGCATCAGCCTAGCTCACAGCAACCTCAAACTTCTTGGCTCAAGCAATCCTTCTACCTCAGCCTCACAAGTAGGTGGGACTATAGGCATGTGCCACCAAAATGCCTGGCTGATTTTTTCTGTACATACTTAGCTATCCAAGTAATTTCTATATTTAGTAGAGACAGGGTCTTGCTCTTGTCAGGTTGGTCCTGAGCTCAAACGATCCATCTGCCTCAGCCTCCCAGAATGCTACGATTATAGACATGACGTGAGCCACCGTGCCCGGCCTTGCCAAGTACTTTCTAATTGGTTATTATTGCATATAGGTATTTATGTACTTTTTTCCAAGTCCTATGACTTAGAAAAAAGTCTTAGAGCATGAATACATAGTATAAAAGGCTCAGGTAACATACAGCTCCGTGTATTTTAAATACTTGTGCAGCTGCGTCTCTACCACCCAGCTGACGGTATCAGCCATGCAAGAGCCCCCCTCACTCCCTCTTGGGCCGTGCCTCTGCCTCTGAGGGTCATTTGCTTGTCTGGCTCAAGGTGAAGCCTGTGACAAGTCAACTCTGCTGCCAAGAGCAATATTTTGTTCTCTGAATGTACCAACATTGCTCCTTTGTTCTATTATCTTATTTTATTTTATTTTTTTTTTGAGACAGAGTCTCGCTTTGTTGCCTAGGCTAGAGTGAGTGTCGTAGTGTCAGCCTAGCTCACAGCAACCTCAAACTCCTGGGCTCAAGCAATCCTTCTGCCTCAGCCTCCCAAGTAGCTGGGACTACAGGCATGCGCCACCATGCCCAGATAATTTTTTGTATATATATATTAGTTGGCCAATTAATTTCTTTTTATTTATAGTAGAGACGGGGTCTCGCTCTTGCTCAGGCTGGTTTCGAACCCCTGACCTCAAGCAATCCACCCGCCTCAGCCTCTCTGAGTGCTATGATTACAGGCGTGAGCCACCACGCCCGGCCTGTTCTATTATTGATGGTCATTTGATTGTTTGCTATTTTTGGCAATCATGACTATGTAGCTTAGACATCTTATACAGGTCTTTTCGGTTTACGTGTGTGTTCCTGTTGAGTATTTAAACGGGGTGGCTGTGCAGGGTTGTAGAGCAGCTGGGGGTCCCCACGGGGTTGTCTTAAAGACAGTGACCCTTGGAGAAGTTTCAAACATGGCCATTTTCGTCCCTGAGCCCTCCTGGGCCTGGCTTGTGAAACCATTCAGTGTGGACTGGGGGGGCGTGTGCTTCAGCAGTTTTCTTAGTAGGCACAACTCCTGCCCTCACAGGATTTGCACTCTAGTGGGGAGCGAGAAGCAACAGAAAATGAGTACATCATACCGTAAATGAGAAAGTGCAAAGAGAAGATGGAGCAAGGAGGGGTGAGCGGCCCTGAGAGGGGCGCAGAGGCTGCACTGAGGTCCTTCTGTGCGGATGCCTAGCCAGGCCGCTGTTCCCCTCTTGTGCCGACCTCTCCTTCCTCCCTTGAAGGGAACCTGAGAGTCACTGGACTGTCCTCACACTCCTTTCTTTGGTGTCCTCCTTGTCTTCCTGACCTGAGGTCACCAGGGGAAGCATTTATGGGCTGAGTCTTGGGTGTGTGGCCTGCAGGGCATTGAGGGGTTTGGAGGGACTGGGAGCAAAGCTGGAAGGGCGTGTGAGGTGTGAGGGGACTGGGTGGGTGGCGTGTCCTTCCCATGCAGTGTTTGCACCTCTGTGGGCGAAGAACACAACTGCAGGGATGTGCGACTTATGGTCACTCATGCATTTTGAATTCGAAGGCAGTCACTGACCCCTCCTCGGCTGTCACTCAACTTAGGTGAGTTGTGGTTGTAAAACCTGGCACTTTGTGAGCACTAGGAAGATGTGTTAATGAAGTAAAATATCCACTTAAATTTCATAGTTCTCATTTGTAATTGCTTTGGTTTGATTTTGGAGCACAATGTTTTGAGGGGAACATGTGTTTAAGTTATTGCTGCCACAAATGGTGCAGTTTTATAATATAAGATAGCAGAATGTGATCAACTTTTCTTTCTAGCAGCTACAAACACAAACAGTTAGATATAGTTTAAGAAAAATTAAGAGTAAGTGTAGCCAAGGAGTACATTTGTCATTGCTTTATATGTTAATGTGTTTAGCAGCGTGACCTCTTCTTCCCGTGAGGTAGTTTTGTGTCTTGAGTATAAATTCTGCATGGGAAAAAAAGTGCAGTGTACTTATCTTTAAATTAACAGCAATTTCAGTATGATATTTAAACAAGTCAACAATTTTTGTTTTGATATTTGTTGTCAAGGTCCTGTAGGTCATACCATGGGTGATATGAAATGGCAGGAAGAAAGACTCCTGTGAATGAATGGTGGGTTTCAGGGTTGCATCTAATAATTTCGTCAAGCCCATGGTTGTGGTTATGCGATCAAGTAAACCCAAACCTGTAAGAATGACTTCATACTACAAAATCAGGAAGAAGGTATAAGTGGATTTATTTGAGTATAGTCTGGTCTGGATAGTTGTGTTCAATGATGCAAGTTCTGGGAGGTCCTGTGACTGTCTGATGTGTAAAGTGACAGTGCAGGAGAGTCACGAAGGGTGGGTCGGGACATGGGAGGTTACAGACTGGTACCCTTGGAAACTGAGGGACTCACTGAGGACTGTTGGGGTCACCGTGGAGCCTTTAGTTTTTGAGAAAAGTGAATAGGGTCTGCTGTGTTGTCCCCTTGGTTAGGAGAGCAGGGATTTGGATGCTGAGGCCACTTTGCTGAGGACGCAGGAACCTAGGAAGGAGGCTGTGCCCAGCAGGCTGGTGAGTATCACTTGTAAACAATGTTGACATGGACAACCTGGTTAGCAGACAGCTGTGGCAGGGTGTTACCCTAACAGTTCCTCTTAACTAGCTGGTGTTTTATGGGCAGCTCAAGACTCGCCTCGTTTGAGCCCTGGAAGTTGTGCATCCTGAGCGACTCTTAGCATCCTGGGAACCTGGATAGTGGGTCAGCCTACGTGGAGAGTTTTCAACATTACATGTCACACTGAAACTGGGGTAGTGCTGTTGTGTGGGTCTTCAGGCAGGAATGGCAGCCTGGGGTCTCTCTCCTTTTCTGCTCTGCCTGGGCTCCCTCTTGGGCATGAAGTGAAGCTGCTATCAGGAGTCAGGGGTCCTGTATAGAGGTGGACAGCAGTGAGCAGGGGATGACAAGGAGTGTAGGTTTGGGTCTAGAGAATGGCTGGCTAAACTTTTTTATGGTGGTACAGAGCTTATAGTGGGGTGGGTGTTTTAGGGGACCACAAATTAGAATTGAATGTGCAACATAGTGATTTTCTGTTGTTGAGTAGACTGGAATAATTTATTGCTACATTGACTCAATTCTTGTTGTATGTGATTCACACAATGTATCGTTATCGTCGCTTCCCATGTTAGCTCCCTTGCTAATGCGTTATCCACCCCCTACCCTCACCGTGTTATTTCCCTTCCTGGTTATCCCTCACGAGATGTCCATGCACCCCTGTGTTATGCCACCCCTATTTCCCATTGGCCTTATGTTTTTGTTTTTGTTTTCTTATCTCCGTTTCCTTACTCCCCCAGGCCTTATCCCCTGGAGTCATTTCTTTGACCACATCCCATTGGCCTTATCCCCCTGGCCATCCCCATGGATTATCCACCTGACCTTATGGCCCTGACCATATGCCACTATGCTTATCATTTGGCCCTAACTCCCTAGCTTGACCCCTCTGGAATTATTTCCCAGGGTGTTGTCATTGTAGCTATATCCCACTGAAAATACCTGGGCCTTATTCAGCAGAACTTGTCTCCCTGCCTTATTCCCTTGGTCTTTTCCCACTGGCCTTATCCCCCTGATAATATCCATCATTCTAATGTTTTGGCCTCCTTCTTGTGGCTTTTTCCCCTGGCCTTGTACATCCTACTGTATACCATAAGCACTATCATTTGGCCTTATGCCTCTGGCATTAACCTAATTGTTTCACACCTGTGCCCAAATCCCAGTGACCATATTTTCTGGCCTCCTCTCCCTGGCCTTATCCCTTGGTGTTATCTCTCTCATAATCTCCCATTGGACATAACCTTTACTCTTAACGCCTGGGCTTAAACTTCTGGACCTTATTACCTAGTCTGATCCCAAGTTTTACTCCCGCTGACAAAATCCAAAGTCCTGATCCTCCTTGGCAGTATGACCGCCACCTCCACACTACCCTTAATCCCACACATTTTCACCCTTCCCATCCCACCCCTACATTTTCCACTCCCTCCAAGCCTTACCATTCACCCAGCATGAACTCACAATCCTGGTCTTATCCAGCTCCACACACTGACATATCCTCCAGCCAGAATTTGATTAGCCTTGTGTTTTCATTTAATCCTTCTAAACATGTCCTGTTAGCCTTATCTCCTGGCCCACATCCCATTGGCCTTTTCTGCCTCACCATATCCCGATGGCTTTGTGCACATGACCCTGATGGATTCGCCATATCCTGGACCATATTCCATTAGCCTCATCCCCTTAAACATCTCTGAATGGCCTTAACTGCCTACCCTTAGCCAGTTGCCAGGATCTCCCTGACCCTATCCCACTGGCCTCATCCTATGACCTTGGGCCATGGGCAGTTTGCCCCTTTCCCTGTCCCATTGGCCTAATCCCCTGACTTGAGCCCACTGGCTGCACCTCCCTGTCCCTTTCCTTTGGGCCCTAGTCCACTTGACTGTTTCCCATTGGCCTTGTTTGGGGATGGCATGCTTTGGACTTAAGCCCTGGAGCCTATCTGATTGGCCCTCCTTTTTAGTCTCATGGCCCTGTCCTCATCTCCCGGACCTATGCCAAAGTCCTTAACTGATACCCATACCTACGTGAGTTTATCTCTCTGGCCTCATTGCTGACCTTATGGCATTGGCCTAGTCCCCCTTACCATATCTCACGACTTTATCCATTCCCTTTATCCCATTGGCCATATGCTCCTGACCATGTTTCATTGGCCTTATCCCCCTGGCCGTACCCCACTGACCTTAAGTTCTCGCCTAATCCCCTGGGCCTGGAATCCCATGGCTTTTCCATTAACCCTACCCCACTGGCCTTAACTTGTGGCCTTATGGCCCCGTCCTTATTGGCCAATGCCCGATGCCCTGACCCTATCCCATTGACCCTACCTTTTAGGCTTCCCCCAATATCTTTAGCTCCCAAGGCCGCATCCGTTGACCTTATGTTGTTGTTCCTAACTGTCGCTCTTCTTTTTCTGTTCTTATCCCCCCTGTGGTGTGCCCTTCATTACCTGCCTGCCCAGCTCCCTCCCTTGGCCTTGTCCCCTCCCTTTAGCCCACTGGCCTTAGCCCTCTCTCTCTGACAAAATCCCATGGGCCATATCTCCAAATCCCCATTCCATAGGTCTTATTCCTGTGACCATAAGACACTGGCCAATCCCAGATCTTGTCCGATCATCCTTATCCCCGTGACCACCTGCCATTGGCCTTTTCTACCTCGCCATATCCCAACAGCTATATGCCCACGTCCCTATTGGATTGGCCTAATCACTGACCATAGCCCATTAGCTGCATCCCCCTAACCATGTCCCATTAGCTTTATTGCCTACCCTTAGGCTGTTGGCCGTAGCCTCCTGACTCAATCCCATTGACCTGTTCATTTGATCATAACGCATTGTCCTTATGCCCGCAGCTTAGGCCATTGGCCACATGCCCTTTTGCCCTGTTCCTTTGGCTTAATCTGCTGACTTGAGCTCATCGGCCTTACCTCCCTTACCATTTCCTTTGGCCCTAATCCCCATGATTCTTTTCCACGGGCCATATTTATGCATGACGTGCATTGGCCTTATTGCCCATTGGCTTCAAGCCTCTGACCACATCCGATTGCCCTTATGTTTTTGTCTCATCGTCCTGTCCTCATCCCCCTGATATATACCATTTGCCTTAACTCGCGGCCCTACCTCCATGAGTTTAGCACATGGGCCTGATCCCTTGACTTCATGCCATTGGCGTGATACACCTGACAATATCCCATGGCCTGATCCCTCAACCTAAGCCCATTGGCGATACCCGCTGACCGCATTTCATTGCCCTGAGCCCCTGCACATATCCCATGGACCTTAACTTTTGGCCTCCAACCCTTGCCCTGAATGACCCCGGCTTTTCCCTTAACCATATCTACCTGTCCTTAATTCATGGACTCATGCCCCTGTTGTTATTGCCCCATGACCAATCCCCCTGACCTTACCTTTTGGCCTCACCAAGAGATTTAGCTCCCCATGCCTTATCACCTGACCCTATCTGATTCTCCTTACACCTAGCCCTTCCCTTCTTGTCATAAGCCCTCACGTGCCATGCCATGGCCCTAGCTCCCTGCCCTTACCCCATTGGCCTTGCCGAAAATCCATTAGCCCATTGGTGCCTTAGTTGTCTCAGAGAAAATATGCTATGAGACTTCTCACGGTGACCTCATTCTAGGAGTCCGATCTCTAGGACCCTACCTGCTCCCCGTGCACATGGTTTGCGATCACCCGCCCTTATCTCCCTGCCTACATCCCATTGGCCTTTTCTGCCTCACCGTACCCAGTGGCTCTGTGCCCTCGACCCTGTTGGATTCACCATATCCCAGACCATATCCCATTAGCCTCATCCCCTCAAACATTTCCGAATGGCTATACTGCCTACCCTTAGCCCCATGGGAAGATCCCCCTGACCCTATCCCACTGGCCCCATCTCCTGACCATATCCCATTGTTCTCATCCCCTAACCTTGGGCGATGGGCCGTTTGCCCCTTTCCATGTCCCATTGACCTAATCCCCTGTCCCTTTCCTTTGGGTCTTAGTCCCCATGACTCTTTCCCATAGGACTTGTTTGTCAATGGCATGTGTTGGCCTTATGACCCGAGTTGGCCTTGAGTTTTAGTCTCATGGTCCTGTTCTTATCTCCCAGACCTGTGACACAGTCCTTAACTGATACCCATATGTATATGTACATGAGTTTATCTCTCTGGCTTCATTGCTGACCTTATGGCATTGGCCTAGTCCCCCTTACCGTATCCCACGGCCTTATCCCTTCCCGTTATCGCATTGGCCATATGCTCCTGACCATGTTTCATTGGCCTTATCCTCCTGGCCGTACCCCACTGGCCTTAAGTTCTCCCCTCATCCCCTAGGCTTGGAATCCCATGGCTTTTCCGTTAACCAAATCCCACTGGCTTTAACTTATGGCTTTACGTCCCTGTCCTTATGGGCTGATGCCCCATGTCCCGACCCTATCCCATTGACCCTACCTTTTGGGCTTCCCCCAATATCTTTAGCTCCCCATGCCTTATGCCTTGACCATATTTCATTGCTCTTACCTGTCGCTCTTCTTTTTCTGTCCTTATCCCCCATGTGGTGTGCCCTGTCCTTAGCTTCCTGCCCAGCTCCCTCCCACTTGCCCTATCCCCTTCCGATAGCCCATTGGTCTTAGCCCTACCTCTGACAAAATCCCATGGGCCTTATCTCTAAGACCCCATTTCATCGGTCTTATCCCCGTGAACAGAAGACATTGGCCAATCCCAGACCTTGTCCGATAATCCTCATCCTCCTGACCACCTACCACTGACCCTTTCTACCTCACCGTATCCCAACGACTGTATGCCGATGTCCTTATTGGATTGGCCTCATCACCAACGATATCCCATTAGCCATATTCCCTTCAGCATATCCAATTGGTGTTATGGCCTACCCTTAGGCCATTGGCTGTAGCCCCCTGACCCCATTGACCCGTGCCCTTGACCGTAACCCATTGTCCTTATCTCCGAAGCTTAGGCCATTGGCCATATGCCCCTTTGCCCTGTCCCTTTGGCCTAATCTCCTGACTTGAGCTCATCAGTCTTACCTCCCTTACCACTTCCTTTGGCCCTAATCCCCATGATTGTTTTCCACTGGCCATATGTATGCATGACGTGCCTTGGCCTTATTGCGCTGACCGTGGCCCATTGGCTCTAAGCCTCTGACCGCATCTGATTGCCCTTTTGGTTTTGTCCATCGTCCTGTCCTTCTCACCCTGACATACTCCATTTGCCTTAACTTATGGCCCTACCTCCATGAGTTTACCACATGGGCCCGATCCCTTGACTTCATGCCATTGGTGTGATACCCCTGACCATATCCCATGGCCTGATCCCTCGACCTAAGCCCATTGGCGATACCCCTGACCGCATTTCATTGCGCTGTGCCCCTGGACATATCCCATGGACCTTAAGTTCTGGCCTCAAACCCTTGTCCTGAATGACCCTGGCATTTCCCTTGACCATACCTTTCTGGCCTTAATTCATGGCCTCATGCCCCTGTCCTTATTGCCCCATGCCAATCCCGTGACCCTGGCCCATTGACCTTACCTTTTGGCCTAATGCCAGAGATTTAGCTCCAAGCCTTATCACCTGACCCTATCTGATTGTCCTTACCCCTGGCCCTTCCCTTCCTGTCATAAGCCCACACTCCCTCACGTGTCATGTCCCGCCCCTAGTCCCCTGCCCTTCTGCCATTGACCTTGTCCAATCCCCATTAGCCCGTTTTGGCCTTAACCATCTCAGGGACAGTAGGCTAAGAGGTTTCTCCCCGTGACCTCCTTCTAGGGGTCTGATTGCTAGAACCCTACCTACTTCCTGTGGCCTTGTCCCCACATCGTGTCCCATTGCCCGCCCTTATCTCCCTGCCCATATCCCCCCATTCGCCTTTTCTGCCTCACCGTATCCCAGTGATTCTGTGCCCATGACCCTGTTGGGTTCGCAATTTCCTGAATCATATCCCATTAGCCTCATCCCCTTGAACATGTCCCAGTATCCTTAATGCCTACCCTTGACCCATTGGCCAGATCCCCCGACCCTATCCCACTGGCCTCATCCCCTGACCATATCCCATTGTCCTTATCCCCTAACCTTGGGTCATTGGCTATTTGCCCCTGTCCCATTGTCCTAATACCCTGACTTTAGCTCATTGTGTCACCTCCCTGTCCCTCTTCTTTGGACCCTAGTCACCGTGACTCTTTCCTATTGGCCTTATTTTTGGATGGGGTGGGTGCATTGGCCATATGCCCCGGAGACTATCCGATGAGCCTTACGAGTTAGTCTCATGGCCCTGTCCTTATCTCCTGGACCTATGCCATAGTCCTTAACTGATACCCATATATACATGAGTTTATCTCTCTGCCCTCATTGATGACCTTATGGCATTGGCCTCGTCCCCCTTACCATATCCCATGGCCTTATCCCTTTCCGTTATCCCATTGGCCATATGCTCCTCACCATGTTTCATTGGCTTTATTTCTCTAGCCGCCTCCCCTTGACCTTAAGTTCTCGCCTAATGGGCGAGAATCCCTGGAATCCCATGGCTTTTTTGTTTATTGCATCCTACCAGCCTTAACTTGTGGCCATATATCCCCGTCCTTACCGACCAGTGCCTGATGCCCCAAACCTATCCTATGACCCTACCCGTGACCATAAGACACTGGCCAATCCCAGATCTTGTCTGATCATCCTGATCCCCCTGATACCTACCTAACATTGGCCTTTTCTACCTCGCCGTATCCCAATGGCTGTATGCCCTCATCCCTATTGGATTGGCCTAAACACTGACCATATCCCATTAGCCGCATCCCCCTCACCATGTCCCATTGGCTTTATCGCCTACCCTTAGGCTGTTGGCCGTAGCCCCCTGACCCGATCCCATTGACCAGTTCTATTGATCATAACCCATTTTCCTTATCCCCGAAGCTTAGGCCATTGGTCATATGCCCCTTTGCTGTGTCCCTTTGGCCTAATCTACTAACTTTAGCACATCTGCCTTACCTCCCTTACCATTTCCTTTGGCCCTAATCCCCATTATTCTTGTCCGCTGGCCATATTTATGCAAGTCGTGTATTAGGCTTATTGCCGTGACCGTGGCTCATTGGCTTTAAGCCTCTGACCGGATCCGACTGCCCTTATGTTTTCGTCTCATCGTCCTATCCTTATCTGCCTGGCATATACCATTTGCCTTAACTTACGGCCCTACCTCCGTGAGTTTACCACATGGGCCTGATCCCTTGACTTCATGCCATTGGCGTGATACCCCTGACCATATTCCATGGCCTCATCCCTGGACCTAAGCCCATTGGCAATATCCCCCGACCACATTTCATTGTCCTGGACTTATCCCATGGACCTTAAATTTTGGCCTCAAACCCTTGTCCTGAATGACCATGGTTTTTCCCTTGAGCATATCTGCCTGGCCTTAATTCGTGGCCTTAAGCCCCTGTCCTTATTTCCCTGTGCCCAATTCCCCTGACTCTGGCCCACTGACCTTGCCTTCTGTCCTCATGCCAAGAGATTTAGCTACCCAAGCTTTGTCACCTGACTCTATCTCATTGTCCTTATCCCTGGCCCTTCCCTTCCTGTCTAAGCCCTCACGTGCCATTCCCTGCCCCTAGCTCCCTGCCCTTCCCCCATTGGCCTTGTCCAAAACCCGTTAGCCCATTTGGGCCTTAGCCGTCTCAGGAACAATATGCTATGAGGCTTGACACTGTGACCTCATTCTAGGGGTCTGATCCCTAGAACCCTACCTACTCCCCGTGGCCTTATCCCCACATCCTGTCCAAAGGCCCGCCCTCATTACCCTGCCTATATCCCATTGGCCTTTTCTGTCTCACCGTATCCCAGTGGCTCTGTGCCCATGACCTTGTTGGATTCACCATATCCCAGACCATATCCCATTAGCCTCATCCCCTTAAACATGTCCCAATGGCGTTACTGCCTACCCTTAGCCAGTTGGCCGGATCCCCCTGACCCTATCCCACTGGCCTGATCCCCTGACCTTGGGCCATGGGCCATTTAGCTCTTTCCCTGTCACATTGGCCTAATCCCCTGACCTGAGCCCATTGGCCTCACCTCCCTGTCCTTTTTCCTTTAGGCCCTAGTCACCATGACTCTTTCCCATTGGCCTTATTTATCGTTGACATACATTGGCCTTATACCCCAGAGCCTATCCGCCCTATGTTTGTCTCATGGCCCTGTCCTTATCTCCCTGACCTATGCCACAGTCCTTAACTGACACCCATACCTACATGAGTTTATCTCTGGCCTCATTTCTGACCTTATGGCATTGGCCTAGTCCCTCTTACCGTATTCCACAGCCTTATCCCTTTCCGTTATCCCATTGGCCTTATGCACCTGATCATGTTTCATTGGCCTGATCACCCTGGCTGCATCCCACTGACCTTAATTTCCCGCCTCATCCCCTGGGCCTCGAATCCCATGGCCTTTCCGTTAACCGTATCACACTGGCCTTAACTCTTGGCCTTATGGCCTGTCCTTATGGGCCGATGCCCGATACCAAGACCCTATTCCATTGACCCTACCTTTTGGGCTTCCCCAGTTATCTTTAGCTCCCCATGCCTTATCCCCTGACCCTATATCATTGTTCCTGTCACTCTTCTTTTCCTGTTCTTATCCCCTGTGTGGTGTGCCCTGTCCTTAGCTTCCTGCCCACCACCCTCCCATTGGTCTTGTCCCCTCCTGTTAGCCCATTGGCCTTAGCTCTATGTCTTATGAAATTCTACGGGCCTTATCTCCAAGACCCCATTCCATCGGTCTTATCCCCGTGACCATAATACACTGGCCAATCCCAGATCTTGTCCGAATATCCTCAGCCACCTCACCACCTACCATTGGTACTTTCTACCTCGCCATATCCCAGCGGCTGTATGCCCATGTCCCTATTGGATTGGCCAAATAATTGGACCATATCCCATTAGCTGTTTTCCCCTCACCATGTTCTATTGGCTTTATCGCCCACCCTTAGGCTGCTGGCCGCAGTACCCTGACCTGATGCCATTGACCCGTTCCCTTGACCATAACCCATTGTCCTTATCTCCAAAGCTTAGGGCATTGTCCGTATGTCCCTTTGCCCTGTCCCTTTGGCCTAATCTGCTGACTTGAGCTCATATGCCTTACCTCCCTTATCATTTTCTTTGGCCCTAATCCCCATGATCCTTGTCCACTGGCCATATTTATGCATGACACGAATTGGCTTTATGGCCCTGACCGTGGCTCATTGACTTTAAGCCTCTGACCGGATCCGATTGCCCTTATGTTTTTGTCTTGCCGTCCTGTCCTCATCCCCTTGACATATACCATTTGCCTAACCTATGGCCCTACCTCCCTGAGTTTACCACATGGGCCTGATCCCTTGACTTCATGTCATTGGCGTGATACCCCTGACCATATCCCATGGCCTAATCCCTCAACCTAAGCCAATTGGTGATACCATTTGACCTCATTTCATTGTCCTATGTCCCTGGACTTATCCCATGGACCTTAAGTTCTGGCCTCCAACCCTTGCCCTCAATGACCCTGGCTTTTCCCTTGACCGTATCTGCCTGGCCTTAATTCATGGCCTTGTGCCCCTGTCCTTATTGCCCCATGCCCAGAGCCCCTGACCCTGGCTCACTGACCCTACCTTTTGGCCTCATGCCAAGAGATTTAGCTCCCCAAGCCTTATCAACTGACCCTATCTCATTGTCCTTACCCCTGGCCCTTTCCTTCCTGTCATAAGCCCTAATGTGCCATGCCCTAGCCCCAGATCCCTGCTCTTCCCCCATTGGCCTTGTCCAACCCCCATTAGCCCATTGGGGCCTTAATTGTCTCACGGACAATATGCTGTCAGGCTTCTCACGGTGACCTCATTCTAGGGGTCTGATCCCAAGGACCCTTCCTAGTTCCCGTGGCCTTATCCCCACATCCTGTTCGATGGCCCACCTTCATCACCCTGCCCAATCCCCCCCATTGGCCTTTTCTGCTTCACCGTATCCCAAGGCTCTGGCCCCTTGACCCTGTTGAATCATCCATATCCTGAACCATTTCCCATTATCCTCATCCCCTTAAACATGTCCGAATGGCCTTACTGCCTACCTTTAGCCCAGTGGCTGCATCCCCCTGACTCTATCCCAGTGGCCTCATCCCCTCACTACATCCCATTGTCCTCATCCCCTATGTATGCCCCTTTCCGTGTCCTATTGGCCTAATCCCCTGACTTGAGCCCATTGGCTCCAGCTCGCTGTCCCTTTCCCTTCTGCCCTACTCCCCGGGACTCTTTCCCATTGGCCTTATTTGTGGATCCATGCTTTGACCTTATGCCCCAGAGCCTATCCGATTGGCCTTACATTTTAGTCTCATGGCCCTGTCCTTATCTCCAGGACCTAGGCCACAGTCCTTAACTAATACCCATACTTACATGAGTTTATCTCTCTGGCCTTATTACTGACCTTATGGCATGGCCTACTCCATCTACAGTATCCCACGGCCTTATCCCTTTTTGTTATCCTATTGGCCATATGCTCCTGACCATGTTTCATTGGCCTTATCTCCCTGCTGCATCCTACTGATCTTTAAGTTCCTGCCTCATCCCCTGGGCCAGGAGTCTCATGGCTTTTCCTTAACAGTATCCCACTGGCCTTAACTTATGGCCTTATGGCCCTGTCATTATGGGCTGATGCCCAATGCCCCGACCCTATCCTATTGACCCTAACTTTTGGCCTTCCTCCAATTACATTTAGCTTCCTATGCCTTATCCCCTGACCCTATGTCATTGATCCTGTCGCTCTTCTTTTCCTGTCCTTATCCCCCGCGTGATGTGCCCTGTCCTTAGCTGCCTGCTCACCTCCCTCTCACCTCTGTCTCATTGGCCTTGTCCCCTCCGGTTAGCCCACTGGCCTTAGCCCTCCCTGTGACAAAATCCCATAGGCCTTATCTCCAAGACCCCATTCCATCAGTCTTGTGCCCATGACCATAAGACACTGGCAAGTCCCAGATCTTGTCTGATCATCCTGATCCCCATGACCATCTTCCATTGGCCTTTTCTACCGGGCCGTATGCCAACGGCTGTATGCCAACGTCCCTATAGGACTGGACTAATCTCTGACCATATCCCATTAGCCGTATCTCCCTCACCTTGTCCCATTGGCTTTATCCCTTAGCCTTAGGCCATTGGCCGTAGCCCCCTGACTCGATCCAATTGACATGTTCACTTGACCATAACCCATTGTCCTTATCCTCGAAGCTTAGTCCGTTGGCCACATGGCCCTTTGCCCTGTCCCTTTGGCGTAATCTCCTGACTTGAGCTCATGGGCCTTACCTCCCTTACCTTTTCCTTTGGCCCCAATCCCCCTGATTCTATTCCACTGGCCATATTTATGCATGCCATGTATTGGCTTTATCGCGCTGACTGTGGCCCATTGGCTTTAAGCCTCTGACCGGATCCGATTGCCCTTTTGTTTCTGTCTCATCGTCCTGTCCTTCTCACCCTGATATACCACTTGCCTTACCTTATGGCCCTACCTCCATGAGTTTACCACATGGGCCCGATCCCTTGAGTTCATGCCTTTGGCGTGATACCCCTGACCATATCCCATGGCCTTATCCCTCGACCTAAGCCCATTGGCGATACCCCTGACTGCATTTCATTGCCTTATGCCCGTGGGACATATCACACGGACCTTAAGTTCTTGCCTTAAACCCTTGCCCTGAATGACCCTGGCTTCTCCCTTGACCATATCTCCCTGGCCTTAATTGATGGCCCCATGCCCCAGTGCTTATTGCCTCATGCCCAATCCCTCTGACACAGGCTCACTGACCTTAACTTTTGGCCTAATGCCAAGAGATTTAGCTCACCAAATCCTAGCACCTGGCCCTACCTCATTGTCCTTACCCCTGGCCCTTCCCTTCCTGTCGTAAGCCCTCGCCCAGCTCCCTGCCCTTCTCCCATTGGCCTTGTCCAACCCCCATTAGCCCATTTGTGCCTTAGCTGTCTCAGGGACAATATGCTATGAGGCTTCTCACCGCGACCTCATTCTAGGGGTCCGATCCCTAGGACCCTACCTGCTCCCCCTGCACATGGTGCCTGATTGCTCGCCCTTATCTCCTTGCCCATATCCCATTGGCGTTTTCTGCCTCACCGTATCCCAGTGGCTCAGTGCTCATGACCCTTTTGTATTCGTCATATCCCATTAGCCTCATCCCCTTAAACATGTCCAAATGGCCTTACTGCCTACCCTTATCCCATATGCCGGATCCCCCTGACCCTATTGCACTGGCCTCATGTATTGACCATATCCCATTGTCCTCATCCCCTAACCTTGGGCCATTGGCCGTTTTCCCCTTTCCCTGTCCCATTGGCCTACTGCCCTGACTCAAGCCCACTGGCCTCACTTCCCTGTCCCTTTCCTTTGGGCCCCAGTCCGCGTGTCTCTTTCGCATTGGCCTTGTTTGTGGATGGCATGTGTTGGCCTTATGCCCCGAGCATATCCAATTGGCCTTGTGTTTTAATCTCATGGCCCTGTCCTCATCTCCTGGATCTATGCCACAGTCCTTAACTGATACCTGTACCTACATGAGTTTATCTCTCTGGCCTCATTGCTGACCTATAGCATTGGCCTAGTCCCCCTTACCGTATCCCACAGCCTTATCCCTTCCCATTATCCCATTGGCCATATGCTCCTGACCATGTTTCATTGGTCTTATCATCCTGGCCGTACCCCACTGACCTTAAGTTCTTGCCTCATCCCCTGGGCCTGGAATCCCATGGCTTTTCCCTGTAACCATATCCCACTGGCCTTAACTTATGGCCTTATAGCCCTGTCCTTATGGCCCAATGCCTGATGTTCCAACCCTATCCCATTGACCTACCTTTTGGGCTTCCCCCAATATCTTTAGCTCCCCATGCCTTATCCCCTGACCCTATTGCATTGCTCGTGACTGTCACTCTTCTTTTCCTGTCCTATCCTCCCTGTGGTGTGCCCTGTCCTTAGGTGCCTGCCCATCTCCCTCCCATTGGATTTGTACCCTCCCTTTAGCCCACTGGCCCCAGCACTCCCTCTGACAAAATCCCATGGGACTTATCTTCTAGACCCCATTGCATGGGTCTTATCCCCATGACCATAAGACACTAGCCAATCCCAGATCTTGTCCGATCATCCTCATCCCCCTGACCACCTACCATTGGCCTTTTCTACCTCGCCGTATCCCAACGGCTCTATGCCCTTGTCCCTGTTGGATTGGCCAAATAACTGACCGTATCCCCTCAGCCGTGTATCCCACTCACCATGTCCCATTGACTTTATAGCCCCGTGAGCCAATGCCATTGACCTTTTACCTTGACCATAACCCATTGTCCTTATCCGCTAACTTAGGTCATTGGCCACAGGCCCCTTTGCCCTGTCCCTTTGGCCTAGTCTGCTGACTTGAGCCCATGGGCCTTACCTCCCTTACCATTTCCTTTGGCCCTAATCCCCATGATTCTATTCCACTGGCCATATGTATGCTTGACATGCATTGGCCCTAGCACCCTGACCGTGGCCCATTGGCTTCAAGGCCCTGACCAGATCCGATTGCCCTTATGCTTTAGTCTCAGGGTCCTGTCCTAATGCCCCTGACACATACCATTTGCCTTACCTTATGGCCCTACCTCTGTGAGTTTACCACATTGGCCTGATACCCCTTACCATATCCCATGTCTTCATCCCTTGACCTAAGACTGTTGGTGATATCCCCCTGGCCACAATTCATTGCCCTATGTCCCTGGACTTATCCCACGGACCTTAAGTTCTGGCCTCAAAGCCTTGCCCTCAATGATGCTGGCTTTTCCCTTGACCATATCTCTTTGGCCTTAATTCATGGCCCCATGCCCCTGCCATTATTGCCCTATGCCAGTGCCCCTTACCCAACCCACTGACCTTACCTTTGGGCCTCATGCCAAGAGATTTAGCTCCCCAAGCCTTATCACCAGACCCTATCTCATTGTCCTTACCCCTGGCCCTTCCCTTCCTCTCGTAAGCCCTCACGTGTCATTCCCTGGCCCTAGCTCCCTGCCCTTATTCCATTGGCCTTGTGCAACCCCATGAACCCATTAGGGCCTTAGTCATCTTAGGGACAATATGCATTGAGGCTTTTCACGCTGACCTCATTTTAGGGGTCCGATCCCAAGGACCCTACAGCTCCCCGTGCACATGGTGTCTGATCGCCCGCCCTTATCTCTGACCATATCCAATTGGCCTTTTCTGCCTCACCGTATCCCAGTATTTTGCCTCATTCTAGGGGTCTGATCCCGAGGACCCTACCTGCTCCCCATGCACATGGTGTCCGATCGCCCGCCCTTACCTCCCTGACCATATCCTATTGGCCTCTTCTGCCTCACGTATCCTCAGTGCCCATGACCCTCTTTTATTCTCCATATCCAAGACCATATCCCATTAGCCTCATCCCCTCAAACAGGTCCCATGGCCTTACTGCCTACCATTAGCCCGTTAGCCGGATACCCCTGACCCTATCCCACTGGCCTAATCCCCACACCATATCCCATTGTCCTCATCCCCTAACCTTGGGCCACTGGCCGTTTGCCCCTTTCCCTGTCCCATTCTCCTAATATCCTGACTTGAGCCCACTGGCCTCACCAACCTGTCCCTTTCCTTTGGGCCCTAGTCCGCTTGACTCTTTTCCATTGGCCTTGTTTGTTGATGGCATGCGTTGGACTTATGCCCCTATGCGCCTAGGCCCCTATGAGCCTATCGGATTGGCCCTCCTTTTTAGTCTCATGGCCCTGTCTTTATCTACCGGACCTATGCCATAGTCCTTAACTGATACCTATACCTACATGAGTTTATCTCTCTGGCCTCATTGCTGACCTTATCACATTGGCCTAGTCCCCCTTACCATATCTCACAACCTTATCCCTTCCCGTTATCCGATTGGCCATATGTTCCTGACCATGTTTCATTGGCCTTATCCCCGTGGCCGTACCCCACTGACCTTAAGTTCTCGCCTCAGCCCCTGGGCGTTGAATCCCATTGCTTTTCCATTAACCATATCGCACTGGCCTTATGGCCCCGTCCTTATTGGCCGATGCCTGATGCCCCAATCCTATCCCATTGACCCTACCTTTTGGGCTTCCCCATTATCTTTAGCTCCCAAGGCCGCATCTGTTGACCCTATGTTGTTGTTCCTAACTGTCGCTCTTCTTTTCCTGTCCTCAATCCCCATGTGGTGTGCCCTGTCCTTACCTGCCTGCCCAGCTCCCTCCCTTGGCCCTGCCCCTTCCCTTTAGTCCATTGGTTTTAGTCCTCTCTCTGAAAAAATCCCATGGGCCTTATCTCTAAGACCTCATTCGATCGGTCTTATCCCCGTGACCATAAGACGCTGGCCAATCCCAGATCTTGTCCGATCATCCTGATCCTCCTGACCACCTGCCATTGGCCTTTTCTATCTCGCTGTATCCTAATAGCTGAATGCCCACATCACTATTCGATTGGCCTCATCACTGATCATATCCCATTAGCCGTATCCCCCTCACCACGTCCCATTGGCTTTATTGCCTGCCCTTAGGTCCTTGGCCGGAGCCCCCGACCTGATCCCATTGACCTGTTCCCTAGACCATAACCCATTGTCCTTATCCCCGAAGCTTAGGGCCGTTGTCCATATGCCCCTTTGAGCTGTCCCTTTGGCCTAATCTCCTGACTTGAGCTCATCGGCCTTACCTCCCTTACCATTGACTTAGGCCCTAATCCCCATGATTGTATTCCACTGGCCATATTTATGCATGACATGCATTGGCCTCATCGCCCTGACGGTGGCCAATTGGCTTTAAGTCTCTGACCGCATTCGATTGCCCTTATGCTTTGGTCTCATCCTCCTGTCCTCATCCCCCTGACATATACCATTTACTTTACCTTATGGCCCAACCTCCACGAGTTTACCACATGGGCCCGATCCCTTGACTTCATGCCACTGGCGTGATAACCCTGACCATATCCCAAGGTTTTGTCCCTTGACCTAGCCCTTTGGCGATATCCCCTTGGCCACATTTCATTGCCCTATGCCCCTGGACATACCCCACAGGCCTTAAGTTCTGGACTCAAACCCTTGTCCTGAATGACCCTAGCTTTACCCTTGACCATAACCTCCTGGCCTTAATTCATGGTCTCATGCCCCTATCCTTATTGCCCAATGCCCAGTGCCACGACCTGGCCTACTGACCTTACCTTTTGGCCTCATGCCAAGAGATTTAGCTCCCCAAGCCTTATCACATGACCCTATCTCATTGTCCTTACCCCTGGCCCTTCCCTTCCCGTCGTAAGCCCTCACGTGCCATGCCCTGGCCCTAGCTCCCTGCCCTTCCCCCATTGGCCTTGTCCAACTCCATTTAGCCAATTTGGGCCTTAGCCATTTCAGGAACAATATGTTATGAGGCTTCTCACGGTGACCTCATTCTAGGGGTCCGATCCCTAGGACCCTACGTGCTCCCATTGGACATGGTGTCCGATAACCCGCCCTTATCTCCCTACCCATATCCCATTGGCCTTTTCTGCCTCACCATATCCAAGAGGCTCTGTGCCCATTACCCTGTTGGATTCGCCATATCCTGGACCATTTCCCATTAGCCTCATCCCCTCAAAATGTCCCAATGGCCTTACTGCCTATCCTTAGCCCATTAGCCGATACCCCTGACTCTATCCCACGGCCTCATCCCCTAATTATATCTCATTGTCCTCATTCCCCTAATCTTGGGCCATTGGCCGTTTGCCACTTTCCCTGTCCCGTTGGCCTAATCCCTGGACTTGAGGCCACTGGCCTAACCACCCTGTCCCTTTCCTTTGGGCCCTAGTCCACTTGACTCTTTCCCATTGGCCTTGTTTGTGGATGGCATGCGTTGGCCTTATGCCCCAGAGCCTATCCGATTGGCCTTACATATTAGTCTTATGGCCCTGTCCTTATCTCCCAGCCCTATGCCTCAGTCCTTAACTGATACCCATACCTACATGAGTTTATCTCTCTGGTCTCATTGCTGACCTTATGGCATTGGCTCAGTCCCCCTTACTGTATCCCACGGCTTTATCCCTTCCTGTTATTGCATTGGCCATATGCTCCTGACCATGTTGCATTGGCCTTATCTTCCTGGCCATACCCCACTGACCTTAAGTTCTCGTGTCATCCCCTGGGCCTGGAATCCCATGGCTTTTCCATTAACCATATCCCACTAGCCTTAACTTATGGCCTTATGGCTCCGTCCTTATGGTCGGATGGCCCATGCCCCGACCCTACTCTATTGACCCTAACATTTCGGCTTCCTCCAATTATCATTAGCTCCCCATGCCTTAATCCCTGACCCTATATCATTGCTCTGAACTGTCGCCCTTCTTTTTTTGTCCTTATCCCCTGTGTCGTGTCCCCTGTCCTTATCTGCCTGCCTACCTCCCTCCAATTGGCCTTGTCACCCCCATTAGCCCATTGGCTTCTGCCCTCCCACTGACAAAATCCCATGGGTCTTATCTCCAAGACCCCATTCCGTTGGTCTTATCCAAGTGACCATAAGACACTGGCCAATCTCAGATCTTACCCGATCATCCTCATACCCCTGACCACCTACCATTGGCCTTTTCTACCTCACCGGATCCCAACGGCTATATGTCCACGTCCCTATCCCATAGGCCTAATCACTGACCATATCCCATTAGCCGTTTCCCCCTCACCATGTCCAATGGGCTTTATCGCCTACACTTAGGCCGGCAGCCGTAGCCCCCTCACCCGATCGCCTTGACCTGTTCCTTGACCATAATCCATTGTCCTTATCCCCCAACTTATGTTGTTGGCCGTATGCCCCTTTGCCCTGTCCCTTTGGCCTAATCTCCTGACTTGAGGTCATCAGTCTTACCTCCCTTACCACTTCCTTTGGCCCTAATCCCCATGATTGTTTTCCTGTGGCCATATGTATGCATGACGTGCCTTGGTCTTATTGTGCTGACCATGGCCCATTGGCTCTAAGCCTCTCACCTGATCCGATTGCCCTTTTGTTTTTTCTCATAGTCCTGTAAGTCTCCCCCTGACATATACCATTTGCCTAACATAGGCCCTACCTCCATGAGTTTACCACATGGGCCCAATCCCTTGATTTGATGCCATTGCCGTGATGCCCCTGACCAAATTACATGGCCTGATACCTCGACCTAAGCCCATGGGTGATATCTCCCAACCTCATTTAATTGCCCTGTGCCCTTGGACATATCCCATGAACCTTAAGTTCTGGCCTCAAACCCTCGCCCTGAATGACGCTGGCTTTTCCCTTGACCATATCTGCCTGGTCTTAATTCATGGCCTAATGTCCCTGTCCTTATTGCCCGATGCCCAATCCCCTTGATCCTGGCCCACTGATCTTATCTTTCGGCCTCATGCCAAGAGATTTAGCTTCTCAAGCCTTATCACCTGACCCTATCTCATTGTCCCTAGCCCCTGGCCCTACTTTCCTGTCGTAAGCCCTCACGTGCTATGCCCTGGTCCTAGCTCCCTGCCCTTCCCCCATTGTCCTTGTGCAACACCCATTAGCCCATTTGGGCCTTAGCTCTCTCAGGGACAATATGCTATGAGGCTTCTCACTGTGACCTAATTCTATGGGTCTGGTCCCTAGCACCCTACCACCCCCTTGGCCTTATCCCCACATCGTGTCTGATGGCCTGCCCTCATCACGCTGCTTATATCCCATTGGCCTTTTCTGCGTCACCGTATCCCACTGTCTCTGTCCCATGACCCTGTTGGATTAGCCATATTCCAGTCCATATTCAATTAGCCTCATCCCCTTAAATATGTCCCAGTGGCGTTACTACCTACCTTTACCCATTGGCCGGATCCCCCTGACCCTATCCCATCCTCCTTCTCCCCTAACCATGGGCCATGGGCCATTTAGCTTTTTCCCTGTCCCATTGGCCTAATCCCCTAACCTGAGTCCATTCACCTCAACTCCCTGTCCTTTTTCCTTGGGCTCTAGTCCCCGTGACTCTTTCCCATTGGCCTTATTTATGTTTGGCATGCATTGGCCTTATGCCCCGGAGCATATCTGCCTTACATTTAGGCTCATGGCCGTGTCCTTATGTCCCAGACCTATGCCACAGTCCTTAATTGACACCCATACCTACATGAGTTTATCTCTCTGGTTTCATTGCTGACCTTTTGGCATTGGCCTAGTCCCACTTACCTTATCCCATGGCCTTATCCCTTTCCGTTATTCCATTGGCCATATGAACCTGACCATGTTTCATTGGCCTTATCCCCCTGGTGCATCTCACTGAACTTAATTTCTGGCCTCATCCCCTGGGCCTGGAATCCCATGGCTTTCCCTTAACCGTATCCCACCAGCCTTAACTCTTGGCCTTATGGCCCTGTCCTTAAGGGCCAATGCCCGATGCCTTGACCCTATTCCATTGACCCTACCTTTTGGGCGTCCCCAGTTATCTTTAGCTCCCCTTGTCTTATCCCCTGACCCTATGTCATTGCTCCTAACTGTCGCTCTTTTTTTCCTGTCCTTATCCCCCTTGTGGTGTGCCCTGTCCTTAGCTGCCTGTCCACCTCCCTCCCATTGGACTTGTCCCCTCCCTTTAGTCCATTGGCCTCCCTCTGATAAAATCCCATGGGCCTTATCTCCAAGACCTCATTCCATCAGTCTTATTCCCCTGACCATAATACACTGGCCAATCCCAGATGTTGTCTGAACATCCTCAGCCACCTCACCACCTACCATTGGCCTTTTCTACCTCGCCATATCCCAACGGCTGTATGCCCACGTCCCTATTGGAGTGGCCAAATATCGGACCATATCCCATTAGCCGTTTCCCCCTCATCATGTTCTATTGGCTTTATCGCCTACCCTTAGGCTGCTGGCCACAGTACCCTGACCCGATGCCATGGACCCGTTCCCTTGACCATAACCCATGGTCCTTATCCCCAAAGCTTAGGGCGTTGGCCGTATGCCCCTTTGCCCTGTCCCTTTGGCCTAATCTCCTGACTTGAGCTCATCCGCCTTACTTCTCTTACCGTTTTCTTTGGCCCTAATACCTAGGTTTCTTCTCCGCTGGCCATATTTATGCATGACATGCATTGGCCATATTACCCTGACCATGGCCCATTGTCTTTAAGCCTATGAGCAAATCCCATTCACCTTATGTTTTTGTCTAACCAAACTGTAATCATCCCCCTGACATATACCATTTGCCTTACCTTATGGCCCTACCTCCATGAGTTTACCACATGGGCCCGATCCCTTGACTTCATGCCATTGGCGTGATACCCCTGACCATATCCCAAGGCCTTATCCTTCATCCTAAGCCCTTTGCCGATACCCCCTGACAGCATTTCATTGCCCTATTCCCCTGTACATATCCCATGGACCTTAAGTTCTGGCCTGTAACCCTTGCCCTGAATGACCCTGGATTTTCCTTTGACCTTATTTGCCTGGCTTTAATTGATAGCCTCATGCCATTGTCCTTATTGCCTCATGCCTAGTGCCCGTGACCCTGGTCCACTGACCTTATCTTTGGCCTCATGCCAAGAGATGTAGCTCCACAAGCCTTATCATCTGACTCTATCTCATTGTCCTTACCCCTGGCCCTTCCCTTCCTGTTGTTAGCCCTCTCGTGCCATGCCCTGGCCATAGGTCCCTGGTCTTCCCCCATTGGCCTTGTCCTACCCACATTAGTCTATTTGGTCCTTAACCGTCGCAGGGACAATATGTTATGAGGCTTCTCACTGTGACCGAATTCTAGGGGTTTGATCATTAAGACCCTTCCTATTCCCTGTGGCCTTATGCCCACATTGTGTCCAATTGCCCGCCCTCATCACCGTGCTCAATCCCCTGATTGGCCTTTTCTGCCTCACCGTATCCCAATGGGTCTGTGCCCTTAACTCTGTTGGATTCTCCATATCCCTGACTATATCCCATTAGCCCCATCCCCTTAAACAAGTCCAGATGGCCTTTCTGCCTACCGTTAGCTCACTGGCTGCATCCCCCTGACTCTATCCCACTGGCCATTTCTCCTGACCACATCCCATTGTCCTTATCCCCTACCCTTGTGCCATGGTACGTTTGCCCCTTTCCGTGTCCCATTGGCCTAATCCCCTGACTTGAACCATTGGCCCCACTCCCTGTCCCTTTCCCTTCTGCCCTAGTCCCTGTGACTCTTTCCCATTGGCCTTATTTGTGGATGGCATGCATTGGCCTTATACCCCAGAGCCTATACGATTGGCCTTACGTTTTAGTCTCATGGCCCTTTCCTTATCTCCCGGACCTATGCCACAGTCCTTAATAGATACCCATACCTACATGAGTTTATGTCTCTCACCTCATTGCTGACCTTAAGGCATGGTGTAGTCCCCCTTACCATATCCCATGTCCTTATCCCTTTCCATTATCCCAGTGGCTGTATGCTCCTGACCATGTTTCATTGGCCTCATCCCCCTGGCCACATCCCACTCACCTTAAGTTCCCGCCTGATCCCCTGGACCTGCAATCCCATGGCTTTTTCTTAACTGGATCCCACCGGCTTTAACTTATGGCTTTATTGCCCTGTCCTTATGGGCCAATTCCTGATGCCCTGACCCTATGCTACTGACCCTACCTTTTGGCAATCTTCCAATTACCCTTAGCTCCCCATGCCTTATCCCCTGACCCTATGTCATTGCTCCTGTCACTCTTATTTTCCTGTCCTTATCCCCCATGTGGTGTGCTCTGTCCTTAGCTGCATGCCCACCTCACTCCCATTGGCCCATTGGCCTTAAAACTCCCTCTGACAAAATCCCATGGGCCTTATCCCCAAGACCCCATTCCATCGGTCTTATCCCCCTTAGCATAAGGCACTGGCGAATCCCAGATTTTGTCCAATCATCCTCATTGCCCTGACCACCACCAATGGCCTTTTCTACCTCGCTGTATCCCAATGGCTGTATGCCCACGTCCCTGTTGGATTGGACTACTCACCGACCATATCCCATTAGCAGCATCCCCTTCACCATGTCCCATTGGCTTTATCGCCTACCTTTAGGCCATTGGCCGTAGCCCCCTGACCTGATCTCAATCACCCATTCCATTGACCAAAACCCATGGTCCTTATCCCTAAAGCTTAGGTCGTTGGCCATATGCCCCTTTGCCCTGTCCCTTTGGCCTAATCTCCTGACTTGAGCTCATTGGCCTTACCTTCCTTACCATTTCCTTTGGCCCTAATCCTCATGATTCTTTTCCACTGGCCATATGTATGCATGACATGCATTGGCCTTATCTCCCTCACCCTGGCTCATTGGCTTTATGCCTCTGACCGGATCCGGTTGCCCTTATGTTTTCGTCTCATCGTCCTGTCCTTTTCCCCCTGACATATACCATGTGCCTTAATTTCTTTCCCTACCTTCATGAGTTTACCACATGGGCCCAATCACTTGACTTCATGCCATCGTTGTGATACCACTGACCCTAATCCATGGCCTTATCCATGACCTAAGTCCATTGGCGATACCCCCTGACCCCATTTCATTGCCCTATGCCCCTGGACATGTCCCCTGGACCTTAAGTTCTGGCCTGAAACCCTTGCCCTGAATGATCCTGGCTTTTCCCTTGACCATATCTCCCTGGCCTGAATTGATGGCCCTGTCCTTATTGCCCCATGTCTAATCCCCTGACCCTGGTCCACTGACCTTACCTTTTGGCTTGATGCCAAGAGATTTAGCTCCCCCTGCCTTATCAGCTAACTCTATCTCACCGTCCTTACCCTGGCCCTTGCTTTCCTGTTGTAAACTCTCAACTGTCATGTCCTGGCCCTAGTTCCCTGCCCTTTTCCCATTCGCTTTGTCCAACCTCCATTAGCCCATTTGGGCCTTAGCCGTCTCAGGGACAATATGCTATTAGGCTTCTCACTGTGACATCATGCTAGGGGTTGCATCCCTAGGACCCTACCTGCTCCCTGTGCACATGGTGTCTGATCGCCTGCCCTTATCTTCCTGCCCATATCCCATTGGCCTTATTGTGTCACCATATCCTAGTCATCTGTGCCCATGACCCTGTTGGATTCACCATATCCCGGACCATTTCCATTAGCCTCATCCCCTCAAACATGTCCCAATGGCCTTACTGCCTACCATTAGCCTGTTGGCCGATCCCTCTGACCCTATCCCACTGGCCTCATCCCCCTATCATATCCCATTGTCCTCATCCCCTAACCCTGGGCCATTGACCGTTTGCCCTTTTCCCTGTCCCATTTTCCTAATCCCCTGACTTGAGCTCACTGGCCTCACTTCCCTGTACCTTTTCGGCCCTAGTCTGTGTGACTCTTTCCCATTGGCCTTGTTTGGGGATGGCATGCGTTGGCCCTTGCCCCGGAGCCTATCCGATTGGCCTTGTGTTTTAGTCTCATGGCCCTGTCCTCATGTCCTGGACCTATGCCACAGTCCTTAACTGATACCCGTACCTACATGAGTTTATCTTTCTGGCCTCATCACTCACCAAATGGCATTAGCCTAGTCCCCCTTACGGTATCCCACGGCCTTATCCCTTCCCTTTATCCCATTGGCCATATGCTCCTGACAATGTTTCATTGGCTTTATCGTCCTTGCCGTACCCCACTGAACTTAAGTTCTTGAGTCATCCCTGGGCCTGGATTCCCATGGCTTTTCCGTTAACCATATCCCACCGGCCTTAAGTTATGGCCTATGGCCCTGTCCCTATGGGTGGATGCCCAAAGTCCTGACCCTATCCCATTGACCCTACCTTTTGGGCTTCCCCCAATATCTTTAGCTCCCCTTCCCTTATGCCCTGACCCTATGTCATTGCTCTTACCTGTCGCTCTTCTTTTCCTGTCTTTACCCCTGTGTGGCGTGCCCTGTCCTTAGCTGCCAGCCTACTTCCCTCCCGTTGGCCTTGTCCCCTCCCTTTAGCCCAGTGGCCTAACCCTCTCTCTAACAAAATCCCATGGGACTTATCTCCAAAAGCCCATTCCATCGGTCTTATATCCCTGTGACCATAATACACTGGCCAATCCCAGATCTTGTCCGATCATCCTCATCCTCCTGACCACCTACCATTGGTCTTTTTTACCTCACCGTATCCCAACGGCTATCTGCCCATGTCCCTGTTGGATTTGCCTAATCACTGACCATATCCCCTTAGCCGCATATCGCCATCACCACGTCCCATTGGCTTTATCGGCTACCCATAGGCTGTTGGCCGTAGCCCCCTGACCAATGCCATTGTCCTTTTCCCTTGACCATAACACATTGCCCTTATCCCTGCAGATTAGGACGTTTTCCATATGCCCCTTTGCCCTGTCCCTTTGGCCTAATTGGCTGACTTGAGCCCATCGGCATTACCTCCATTACCATTTCCTTTGGCCCTAATCCCCATGATTGTTTTCCATCGGCCATATTTATGCTTGACGTGCATTCGCCTTATTGCCTTGACCATGGCCAATTGGCTTCAAGCCTCTGACTGGACCCTATTTCACTTATGCTTTAGCTTCACCGTCCTTTTCTCATGCCCCTGATATATACCATGTGCCTTAACTTATAGACCTACCTCCATCAGTTTACTCCCGTTCCCTTGTCTTCATGCCATTGGAGTGGTACCCCTACAATATCCCATGGCCTGGTCCCTCGACCTAAGCCCATTCACGATATCCCCAGGACTGCATTTCATTTCCCTGTGGCCCTGGACATGTCCCAGGGACCTTAAGTTCTGGCCTGAAACCCTTCCCCCGAATGACCCTGGCTTTAACTCATATCTGCCTGGCCTTAACTCATGGCCTCATACCCCTGTCCTTATTGCCCCATGCCCAATCCCCTCACCCTGGCCTACTGACATTTTGGCCTCATGCTAAGAGATTTAGCTCCCCAAACCTTATCATCTGACCCTATCTCAATGTCCTTACCCCTGGTCCTTACTTTCCTGTTGTAAGCCTTCACATGCCATGCCCTGGCCCTGACTTCCTGCCCTTCCCCCATTGGCCTTGTCCAATCCCCTTTAGCCTATTTGGGCCTTAGCCGACTCAGGGACAGTATGCTATGAGGCTTCTCACCATGACCTCATTCTAGGGTTTGATCCATAGGACTCTACCTACATTGTGTCCGATGGCCCACCCTCATCACCCTGCCTATATCCCATTTGACTTTTCTGCGTCACCGTATCCCAGTGGCTCTGTGCCCATGACCTTGTTGGATTCGCCATATCCCAGACCATATCCCATTAGCCTCATCCCCTTAAACATAACCCTGTGGCGTTACTGCCTACCCTTAAACCATTGGCTGGATCCCCTGACCCTATCCCATCGTCCTCCTCTCCTAACCTTGGGCCATGGGCCGTTTGCTCTTTCCCTGTCCCATTCGCCTAATCCACTGACTTGAGCCCATTGGCCTCACCTCCCTGTCCCTTTCCCTTGGGCCCTAGTCCCCATGACTCTTTCCGTTTGGCCTTATTTGTGGCTGTCATGCATTGGCCTTATGTTCTGAAGTCTAACCGATTGGCCTTACATGTTAGTCTCATGGCCCTGTCCTTATCTCCCAGACCTATGCCACAGTCCTTAACTGATACTCATACCTACATGAGTTTATCTCTCTAGCTTCATTGCTGACCTTATGGCATTGGTCCAGTCCCCCTTACCGTATTCCATGGTCTTATTCCTGTCCGTATTCGCATTGGCCATATGCTTCTGAACATGTTTCATTGGCCTTATCGTCCCGGCCGCATCTCACTGACCTTAAGTTCTCGCCTCATCCCCTGGGCCTGGAATCTCATGGCTTTTCCATTAACCATATCCCACCGGCCTTAACTTGTGGCCTTATGGCCCCGTCCTTATGGGCGGATGCCCCAGGCCCCAACCCTATCCCATTGACCCTACGTTTTGGGTTTCCCCCAATTATCATTAGCTCCCCATCCCTTAACCCCTGACCCTATATCATTGCTCCTAACTGTCGTCCTTCTTTTTCTGTCCTTATACCCTATGTGGTGTGCCGTGTCCTTAGCTGCCTGCCCATCTCCCTCCAATTGGCCTTGTCCCCCCCATTAGCCCATTGGCCTCTGCACTCACACTGACAAAATCCCATGGCCCTTATCTCCAAGCCTCATTCCATTGGTCTTATCCCAGTGACCATAAGACACTGGCCAATCTGAGATCTTGCCCGATCATCCTCATCCCCCTGACCACCTACCATTGGCCTTTTCTACCTCACGCTAACCCAACGGCTATATGTCCACATCCCTATTGGATTGGACTTATCACTGACCATATCCCATTAGCTGTATCCCCCTCATCATGTCCCATTGTCTTTATTGCCTACCCTTAGGCCGTTTGCCGTATCCCCCTGACCAGATGCATTGATCCGGTCCCTTCACTATAACCCATTGTCCTTATCCTCGAAGCTTAGGCCGTTGGCCATATGACCCTTTGCCCTGTCCCTTGGCCTAATATCCTGACATGAGCTCATCAGCCTTATGTCCTTTATCATTTCATTTGGCCCTAATCCCCATGAATATTTTCCACCGACCATTTTTATGCATGACGAGCCTTGGCCTTATCGCTCTGACCGTGACCCATTGGCTCTAAGCCTCTGACCGGATCCGATTGCCCTTTTGTTTTTGTCTCATTGTCCTGTCCTTCTCCCTCTGACATATACCATTTGCCTTAACTTATGGTCCTACCTCCATGAGTTTACCACATGATCCCCATCCCTTGATTTCATGCCATTGGTATGATACCCCTGACCATATCCCATGGCCTGATACCTCGACCTAAGCCCATGGGCAATATCCTCCTGACCGCATTTCATTGCCCTGTGCCCCTTGACATATCCAATGGACCTTAAGTTCTGACCTCAAACCCTTGCCCTGAATGACCTGGCTTTTCCCTTGACCGTATCATCCTAGCCTTAATTCATTGCCTGATGCCCCTGTCCTTTTTGCCCCATGCTCAATCCCCCTGACCCTTGCCCACTGACCTTACCTTTTGGCCTCATGACAAGAGATTTAGCTTCCCAAGCCTTATCACCTGACCCTATCTCATTGTCCTTACCCCTGGCCCTTACTTTCCTGTCGTGAGCCCTAATGTGCCATGCCCTGGCCCTAGCTCCCTGCCCTTTCCCCATTAGCCTTATCCAACACCCATTAGCCCATTTGGGCCTTAGCCGTCTCAGGGACAATATGCTATGAGGCTTCTAACCGTGACCTAATTCAAGGGATCTGATCCCTAGGATCCTAACTACTCCCCGTGGCCTTATCCCCACATCGTGTCCGATGGTCCACCCTCATCACCCTGCCTATATCCCATTGGCCTTTTCTGCATCACCGTATCCCAGTGGCTCTGTGCCCATGACCCCGTTGGATTCGCCATATCCCAGACCATATCCCATTATCCTTATCTCCTTAAACATATCCCAATGGCCTTACTGACTACCTTAGCCCGTTGGCCAGATCCCCCTGATCCTATCCCACTGGTCTCAGCCCCTGACCATATCCCATTGTCGTCATCGCGTAACCTTGGGCCATGGGCCGATTGGCTCTTTCTGTGTCCCATTGGCCTAATCACCTGACCTGAGCCCATTGGTCTCACCTTCCTGTCCTTTTACCTTGGGTTCTAGTCTCCGTGACTCTTTTCCATAGGCCTTATTTATGTTTGGCATGCATTGGCCTTATGCCCCGGAGCCTATCTGCCTTACGTTTTAGTTTCATGGCCCTGTCCTTATCTCCGGGACCTATGCCACAGTCTTTAACTGACATCCATAACTACGTCAGTTTATCTCTCTGGCCTCAATGCTGACCTTATGGCATTGGCCTAGTTCCCCTTACCGTATCCCACGGCCTTATCCCTTTCAGTTATCGCATTGGCCATATGCACCTGACCATGTTTCATTGGCCTTATCTCCCCTGGCTGCATCCCACTGACCTTAATTTCTGGTCTCATCCCCTGGGCCTGGAATCCTATGGCTTTTTCTTAACCGTAACCCTCCAGCCTTAACTCTTAGCCTTATGGCCCTGTCCTTAAGGGCCGATGCCCGATGCCCCGACCCTATTCCATTGACCCTACCTTTTGGGCGTCCCCAGTTATCTTTAGCTCCCCTTGTCTTATCCCCTGACCCTATGTTATTGCTCCTAACTGTTGCATTTCTTTTCCTGTCCTTATCCCCCGTGTGGTGTGGCTTGTCCTTAGCTGCCTGTCCACCTCCCTCCCATTGGACTTGTCCCCTCCCTTTAGCCCATTGGCCTTAGCCCTCCCTCTGATAAAATCCCATAAGCCTTATCTCCAAGACCTCATTCCATCAGTCTTATTCCCCTGACCATAATACACTGGCCAATCCCAGATGTTGTCCGAACATCCTCAGCCACCTCACCACCTACCATTGGCCTTTTCTACCTCGCCATATCCCAACGGCTGTATGCCCACGTCCCTATTGGAGTGGCCAAATATCGGACCATATCCCATTAGCCGTTTCCCCCTCATCATGTTCTATTGGCTTTATCGCCTACCCTTAGGCTGCTGGCCACAGTACCCTGACCCGATGCCATGGACCCGTTCCCTTGACCATAACCCATTGTCCTTATCCCCAAAGCTTAGGGCATTGGCCGTATGCCCGTTTGAGCTGTCCCTTTGGCCTAATCTCCTGACTAGATCTCATCCTCCTTACTTCCCTTACCGTTTCTTTTGGCGCTAATCTCAATGATTCTTTACCGCTGGCCATATTTATGCATGACATGATTGGCCATATCACCCTAACCGTGACCAATTGTCATAAAGTCTCTCACCATTTCCGATTGTCCTTATGTGTTTGTCTCACTGTCCTGTCCTCATCCCCCTGACATATACCATTATACTTACCTTATGGCTCTACCTCCATGAGTTTACCATATGGGTCCGATCCCTTGACTTCATGCCATTGGCGTGATACCACTGACCATATCCCATGGCCTTATCCCTCAACCTAAGCCCATTGGCTATACACCTTGACCGCATATCATTGCCCTATTCCCCTGGACTTATCCCACGGACCTTAAGTTCTGGCTTCCAACGCTTGCTCTGAATGACCCTGACTTTTCCCTTGACCATATATTCCTGGCCTTAATTCATCGTCTCATTCCCCTGTCCTTACTGCTCGATGCCCAGTGCCCTTACCCTGGCCCAATGACCTTACCTTTTGGTCTCATGCTAAGAGATTTAGCTCCCCAAGCCTTATCACTTGACCCTATCTCATTGTCCTTACCTCTGCCCCTTCCCTTCCTGTTGTAAACCCTCTTGTGCCATGCCCTGGCCCTAGTTCCTTGCCCTTCCCCATTGGCTTTGTCCAGCCCCCATTAGCCCATTGGGGCTTTAACCATCTCAGGGACAATAAGCTATGAGGCTTCTCACCGTGACCTAATTCTTGGCTTCTGATCATTAGGACCCTTCCTACCCCCCGTGGCCTTATACCCACATCGTGTCCAAAGGCCCGCCCTTACCTCCCTGTCTAATCCCCCCATTGGCCTTTTCTGCCTCACTATATCCCAAAGGATCTGTGCCCTTGACCCAGTTGGAATTGCCATATCCTGGGCCATATCCCATTAGCCTCATCTCCTTAAACGTGTCGCAATGGTCTTACTGCCTACTGTTAGCCCACTAGCTGCATACCCCTGACTCTATGCCACTGTCCTCTTCCCCTGACCACATCCCATCGTCCTCATAGCCTAACCTTGTGCCATGGTGTGTTTGCCCCTTTCCGTGTCCCATTGGCCTAATTCCCTGACCTGAACCATTGGCCCCACTCCCTGTCCCTTTCCCTTCTGCCCTAGTCCCTGTGACTCTTTCCCATTGGCCTTATTAGTGGATGGCATACATTGGCCTTATACCCCAGAGCCTATCTGATTGGCCTTATGTTTTAGTCTCATGGCCCTTTCCTTATCTCCCGGACCTATGCCACAGTCCTTAATTGATACCCATACCTACGTTAGTTTATCTCTCTTTCGTAATTGCTGACCTTATGGCATGGCCTAGTCCCCAGTACCGTATCCCTCTGCCTTATCACTTTCGGTTATCCCATTGGCCATACGCTCCTGACCATTTTTCATTGGCCGTATCCCCCTGGCCGCATCCCAATAACCTAAGTTCCCACCTCATCCCCTGGGCCTGGAATCCTATGGCTTTTCCTCAACCGGATCCCACTGGCCTTAACTTATGGCCTTATGGCCCTGTCCTGATGGGCAGATGCCCCATACCCTGACCCTATCCTATTGATCCTTCCTTTTGGCCTTCCTCCAATTACCTTTAGGTCCGCATGCCTTATCCCCTGACCCTATGTCATCTCTCCTAACTGTCGCTCTTCTTTTCCTGTCCTTATCCCCCATGTGGTGTGCCCTATTCTTAGCTGCCTGCCCATCTCACTCCCATTGGACTTGTCCCCTCCCGTTAGCCCATTGGCCTTAGCCCTACCTCTGACAAAATCCCATGGGCCTTATCCCAAAGACCCAATTCCATAGGTCTTATCCTCGTAACCATAGTGCATGGCAAATCCCAGATCTTGTCCTATAATCCTCATCACCCTGACCACCACCAATGGCCTTTTCTACCTCGCCGTATCCCAACGGGTATATGTCCACATCCCTGTTGGATTGGCCTAATCACTGACCATATCCCATTAGCAGCATCTCCCTCACCATGTCCCATTGGCTTTTATCGCCTACCCTTAGGCTGTTGGCCGTAGCCCCCTGACCTGATCCCATTCACCCGTTCCATTGACCAAAACCCATGGTCCTTATCCCTAAAGCTTAGGTCATTGGCCATATGCCCCTTTGCCCTGTCCCTTTGGCCTAATCTCCTGACTTGAGCTCATCGGTCTTACCTCCTTTACCATTTCCTTTGGCCCTAATCCCCATAATTATTTTCCACTGGCCATATGTATGCATGACATGCATTGGCCTTATCTCCTTCACCCTGGCTCATTGGCTTTATGCCTCTGACCGGATCCGGTTGCCCTGATGTTTTCGTCTCATCGTCCTGTGTTATCCCCCTGACATATACCATGTGCCTTAATTTCTTTCCCTACCCTCATGAGTTTACCACATAGGCCCAATCACTTGACTTCATGCCATTGTTGTGATACCACTGACCCTAATCCATGGCCTTATCCATGACCTAAGTCCATTGGCGATACCCCCTGACCCCATTTCATTGCCCTATGCCCCTGGACATGTCCCCTGGACCTTAGTTGTAGCCTCAAATCCTTGCCTGTAATGACCCTGGCTTTTCCCTTGACCATATCTCCCTGGCCTGAATTGATGGCCCCATGTCCATGTCCTTATTGCCCCATGCTGAATCCCCATGACTCTGGCCCCCTGACCTTATCTTTTGTCCTCATGCCAAGAGTTTTAGCTCCCCATGCCTTATCAGCTGACTCTATCTCACCGTCTTTACCCCTGGCCCTTCCCTTCTTGTTGTAAGCCCTCACCTGTCATATCCTGGCCCCTAGCTCCCTGCCCTTCTCCCATTGGCCTTGTCCAACCCCCATTAGCCCATTTGGGCCTTAGCCATCTCAGGAAAAATATGCGATGAGGTTTCTCATTGTGACCTCATTCTAGGGGTCTGATCCCTAGGAACCTACCTACACTCCGTGGCCTTGTGTCCTTATCCCCACATGGTGTCTGATGGCCCGCCCTATCTCCCTGCCCTATCTCCCTGCCCATATCCCATTGGGCTTTTCTGCCTCACAGCATCCCAATGCTCTGTGCCCATAACCCTGTTGGATTCGCCATATCTTGGACTATATGCCATTAGCCTCATGCCCTTAAACATGTCCCAATGGCCTTACTGCCTACCCTTAACCCGTTGCCTAGTTCCCCCTGACCCTATCCCATTGTCCTCATCTCCTAACCTTGGGCCATGCGCCGTTTTCCGCTTTCCCTGCCCATTGGCCTAATCAACTGACCTTAGCCCATTGGCCTCACCTTCCTGTCCCTTTTCCTTGGGCACTAGTCCCCATGACTCTTTCCGTTTGGCCTTATTTGTGGCTGGTATGCATTGGCCTTATGTTCTGAAGTCTAACCGAATGGCCTTACATTTTAGTCTCATGGCCCTGTCTTTATCTCCCAGACCTATGCCACAGTCCTTAACTGATACCATATATACATGAGTTTATCTCTCTGGCCTCATTGCTGACCTTATGGCATTTGCCTAGTCCCCCTTACCATATCCCACGGCCTTATCCCTTTCCATTATCCCATTGGACATATGCTCCTTACTATGTGTCATTGGCCTCATCCCCATGGCCGCATCCCACTGACTTTAAGTTCTCGCCTCATCCTCTGGGCCTGGAATCCCATGGCCTTTCCTTAACCGTATCCCACTGGCCTTAACTTGTGGCCTTATGGCCCTGTCCTTATGGGCCATTGCCCGATGCCCCGACCCTATTCCATTGACTCTACCTTTTCGGCCTCCCCAGTTATCATTAGCTCCCCATGCTCTATCCCCTGACCCTGTGACGTTGCTCCTCACTGTCTGTCTTCTTTTCCTGTCCTTAACCCCCGTGTGGTGTGCCCTGTCCCTAGCTGCCTGCCAACCTCACTCCCATTAGTGTTGTCTTCTCCCTTTAGCCCATTGGCCTTAGCCCTCCTTCTGACAAAATCCCATGGGCCTTATCTCCAAGACCCATTCCATTGGTCTTATTTCAGTGACCCTAAGAAACTAGCCAATCCCAGATCTTGTGCGATCATCCTCATCCGCCTCAGCACCTCCCATTGGCCTTTTCTAACTCGCTGTATCCCAACGGCTGTATGCCCACGTCCCTATTGGATTGGCCTCGTCACTGACTATACCCCATTAGCCCTATCCCCCTCACCATGTCCCATTGGCTGTATCGCCTACCCTTAGGCCGTTGGCCGTAGCCCCCTGACCCGATCCCATTGACCTGTTCTCTTGACTATAATCCATTGTCCTTATCCCCGAAGCTTAAGCTGTTGGCCATATGCCCCTTTACTGTGTCCCCTTGGCCTAATCTCCTGATTTGTACTCATGGGCCTTGCCAATCTTACCATTTCCTTTGGCCGTAATCCCCATGATTCTTTTCCACCAGCCATATTTATGCATGACGTGCATTGGCCTTTTTGCCCTGACCTTGGCCCATTGGCTTTAAGCCTCTCAACGCATCTGATTGCCCTTATGTTTTTGTCTCATCGTCCTGTTTTTATCCCCCTGGCATATACCATTTGCCTTAACTTATGGCCCTACCTCCATGACTTTACCACATGAGTCCTATCCCTTGACTTCATGCCATTGGCGTGATACCCCTGACCATATCCCATGGCCTTTTCCCTTTACCTAAGCTCATTGGTGATACCCCCTGACCGCATTTCATTGTTCTATGCCCATGGACATATGCCATGGACCTTTAGTTCTGGCCTCAACCCTTTCCCTGAATGACCCTGGTTTTTCCCTTGACCGTATCTTCCCGGACTTAATTCATGGCCTCATGCCCCTGCCCTTATTGCCCCATGCCCAGTCCCACGACCATGGACCACTGACCTTATCTTTTGGCCTCATGCCAAGAGATTTATCTCCCTAAGCCTTATCACCTGACCCTATCTGAATGTCCTTACCCCTGGCCTTTCCCTTCCTGTTATTAGCCCTCGCGTGCCATGCCATGGCCCTAGCTTCCTACCCTTACCCCATTGGCCTTGTCCAAAATCCATTAGCCCATTTTGGCCTTAGCCATCTCAGGGACAATATGCTATGAGGCCTCTCACCGAGATCTCATTCTAGGGGTCCAATCCCTAGGACTCCACTTGTTCCCCGTGCACATGGTGTCCGATCAAGTGCCCTTATCTCCCAGCCCTTCTCCCATTGGCCTTTTCTGCCTGACCATTCCCAGTGGCTCTGTGCCCATGACACTGTTGGATTTGCTATATCCCGGACCATTTCCCATTAGCCTCATCCCCTCATACGTGTCCCAGTGGCCTTATTGCCTACCCGTAGCCCATTGGCCAGATACCCCTGACTTTATCCCACTGGCCTCATCACCTGACCATATCCCATTGTCCTCGTTTCCTAACCTTGGGCCATTGGCCGATTGCCCCTTTTCCTGTCCCATTGTCCTTGTCCCATTGTCCTTATCCCCTGACTTTAGGCCACTGGCCTCGCCTCCCTGTTTCTTTCCCTTGGGCCCTAGTCCCCGTGACTCTTTCCCATTGGCCTTGTTTGTGGATGGCATGCATTGGCCTTATGCCCTGGAGCCTATCCATTTGGCCCTCCTTTTTAGTCTCATGGCCGTGTCCTTATTTCCAGGACTGATGCTACAGTCCTTAACTGATACCTGTACCTACCTGACTTTATCTCTATGGCCTCATTACTGACCTTATGGCATTGGCCTGGTCTCCCTTACCATATCCCACGGCCTTGTCCCTTTCCGTTATTCCATTGGCCATATGCTCCTGACCATGTTTCATTGACCTTATCCTCCTGGCCGCATCCCCCTGACCTTAAGTTCTCGCCTTATCCTCTGGGCCTGGAATCGCAGTCTTTTCTGTTAACTGTATTCCTCCAGACTTAACTTGTGGCCCTATGGCCCCGTCCTTATGGGCCGATGCCTGATGCCCCCACCCTATCCCATTGACAGTACATTTTGGGCTTCCCCCAATATCTTTAGCTCCCCATGCCGTATCCCCAACCCTATGTAGTTGCTCCTGTCGGTCCACTTTTTCTATCCTTTCCCCAGTATGGTCCGCCCTGTCCTTAGCTGCCTGCCCACCTCCTTCCCGTTGGATTTTCCCCCTCCCTTTAGCCCACTGGCAGTAGCCCTCTCTCTGACAAAATCCCATGGGCCTTATCTCCAACCCACATTCCATTGTTCTTATTTACACTGGCCAATATCAGAACTTGTACGATCATCTTGATCCCCCTGACCACCCACCATTGGCCTTTTCTACCTCACCGTATGCCAACGGATATATGCCCACTTCCCTATTGGATTGGCCTAATCACCGACCATATCCCATTAGCCACATCCCTGTCACCATGTCCCATTGGCTTTATTGCCTAACCTTAGGACGTTGGCCGCAGGCCCCTGACCCGATTCCATTGACCAGTTCCCTTGATCATAACCAATTTTCCTTATCCCAGAGGCATAGGCCATTGGCCGTATGTCCCTTTGCCATGTCCCTTTGGCCTAATTTACTAACTTTAGCTCATGGGCCTTACCTCCTTTACCGTTTCCTTTGGCCCTATCCCCATGATTCTTGTCCGCTGGCCATATTTATTCATGACCTGCATTGGCCTTATCGCCCTAACCGTAGCTCATTGGCTTTAAGCCTCTGACCAGATCTAACTGTCCTTATGTTATCGTCTCATTGTCCTGTCCTTATCCTCCAGGCATATACCATTTGCCTTAACAGAGAGCCCTAGCTCCGTGAATTTACCACTGGGCCCGATCCCTTGACTTCATGCCATTGGCGTGATACCCCTGACCGTATCCCATGGCCTGATCTCTTGACCTAAGCCCATTGGCGATACCCCCCCCCCGACCGCATTTCATTCCCCTGTGCCCCTGGACATATCCCATGGACCTTAAGGTCTGGCCTCCAACCCTTGCCCTGAATGACCCTGGCTTTTACCTTCACCATATCTGCCTGGCCTTAATTCATGGCCTAACGTGCCTGTCCTTATTGCCCCATGTATAATTCTCCTGACCCTGGCACTCTTACCTTACCTTTTGGCCTCATGCCAAGAGATTTAGCTTCCCAAGCCTTATCACATGACCCTATCTCATTGTCCTTACCCCTGGCCCTTACTTTCCTGTAATAAACCCTCACGTGTCATGCCCTGACCCTAGCTCCCTGCCCTTTCCCCATTGGCTTTGTACAACTCCCATTAGGCCATTTGGGCCTTAGCTGTCTCGGGGACAATATGCTATGAGGCCTCTCACCGTGACCTCATGTTAAGGGTCTGATCCTTCGGACCCTACCTCCTCCCCGTGGCCTTGTCTCCACATTCTGTCTGTTTGCCCGCCCTCATTTCCCTACCTATATCCCATAGCCTTTTCTGTGTCACCGTATCACAGTGGCTCTGTGCCCATGACCCTGTTGGATTCGCCATATCACAGACCATATCCCACTAGACTCATCCCCTTAAACATGCCCCAATGGCGTTATTGCCTACCGTTAGCCCGTTGGCGGGATCCCGCTGACCCTATCCCATCGTCCTCGTCCCCTAACCTTGGGCCATGGGCCGTTTCCTCTTTCCCTGTCCCATTGGCCTAATCCACTGACCTTAACCTATTGGCCTTACCTCCCTGTCCTGTTTCCATGGGATCTAGTCCCCGTGACTCTTTTCCATTGGCCTTATTTATGTTTGGCATGCATTGGCCTTATGCCCCGAAACCTATCCGCCTTACGTTTTAGTCTCATGGTCTTGTGCTGATCTCCCGGACCTATGCCACAGTCCTTATGTGACACCCATACCTACATGAGCTTATCTCTCTGGCCTCATTGCTGACCTATGGTAGTGGCCTAGTCTCCCTTACTGTATCCCACAGCCTTATCCCTTTCAGTTATCCCATTGGCCACATGCACCTGACCATGTTTTATTGGCCTTATCCCCTTGGCTGCATCCCACTGACCTTAATTTCCCGCCTCATCCCCTGAGCCTTGAATCCCATGGCATATCGTTAACTGTATCCCACCGGCCTTAATTATGGCCTTATGGCCCTGTCCTTACAGGCAGATGCCCGATGCCCCGACCCTATGCCCCGACCCTATTCCCTGACCCTACCTTTTGGGCTTTTCCAGTTATCTTTAGTTCCCCATGCCTTTTCCCCTGACCCTATGTTATTGCTCCTAACTGTCGCATTTCTTTTCCTGTCCTTATCCCCCATGTGGTGTGTCCTGTCCTTAGCTTCCTGTCCACCTCCCTCCCATTGGCCATTGGCCCTTTCTACCTTTCCGTATCCCAACGGCTGTATGCCCACGTCCCTATTGGATTGGCCAAATATCGGCCATATCCCATTAGCCGTTTCCCCCTTACCGTGTCCTATTGGCTTTATTGCCTACCGTTAGGCCATTGGCCGCAGTACCCTGACCAGATCCAATATACCCATTCCCTTGACCATAACCCATTGTCCTTATCCCGAAAGCTTAGGGCGTTGGCCATATGCCCATTTGCCCTGTGCCTTTGGTCCAATCTCCTGACTTGAGCTGATCTGCCTTACCTCTCTTACTGTTTCCTTTGGCCCTATTCCCCATGATTCTTTCCACTGGCCATATTTATGCATGACGTGAATTGGCCTTATCGCCCTATCCTGGCACATTGGCTTTAAGCCTCTGACTGGATCTGATTGCCCTTATGTTTTCATCTCATCGTCCTGTCCTCATCCACCTGACATATTCCATTTGCCTTAAGTTACGGGCCTACCTCCATGAGTTTACCATATGGGCCCAATCCCTTGACTTTATGCCATTGGCGTGATACCCCTGACCATATCCCATGGCCTGATCCCTCGACCTAAGACCATTCACGATATCCCTCTGACCACATTTCATTGCCCTATGCCCCTGGACATATCCCACGGATGTTAAGTTCTGTCCTCAAACCCTTGTCCTCAATTACCCTGGCTTTTTCCTTCACCATATCTCCCTGGCCTTAAACCATGGCCTCATGCCTGTGTCCTTATTGCCTGATGCCCAATACCCCTGACCCTGGCCCACTGACCTTATCTTTTGGCCTCATGCCAAGAGAATTAGCTCCCCAAGCCTTATCAACTGACCGTATCTGATTGTCCTTACCCCTGGCCCTTCCCTTCCTGTCATAAGCCCACACTCCCTCACGTGTCATGTCCCGCCCCTAGTCCCCTGCCCTTCTGCCATTGACCTTGTCCAATCCCCATTAGCCCCTTTTGGCCTTAACCATCTCAGGGACAGTATGCTAAGAGGTTTCTCCCTGTGACCTCCTTCTAGGGGTCTGATTGCTAGAACCCTACCTACTTCCTGTGGCCTTGTCCCCACATTCCATTGCCTGCCCTTATCTCCCTGCCCATATTCCCCCATTCGCCTTTTCTGCCTCACCGTATCCCAGTGCCTCTGTGCCCATGACCCTGTTGGGTTCGCAATTTCCTGAATCATATCCCATTTGCCTCATCCCATTAAACATATCCCAGTACCCTTAATGCCTACCCTTGACCCATTGGCCAGATCCCCCGACCCTATCCCACTGGCCTCATCCCCTGACCATATCCCATTGTCCTTATCCCCTAACCTTGGGTCATTGGCTATTTGCCCCTGTCCCATTGTCCTAATACCCTGACTTTAGCTCATTATGTCACCTCCCTGTCCCTCTTCTTTGGGCCCTAGTCACCGTGACTCTTTCCTATTGGCCTTATTTTCGGATGGGGTGGGTGCATTGGCCATATGCCCCGGAGACTATCCGATGAGCCTTACATGGTTAGTCTCATGGCCCTGTCCTTATCTCCCGGACCTATGCCACAGTCCTTAACTGATACCCATATATACATGAGTTTATCTCTCTGCCCTCATTGCTGACCTTATGGCATTGGCCTCGTCCCCCTTACCATATCCCACGGCCTTATCCCTTTCCATTATTCCATTGGCCATATGTTCTGACCATGTTTCATTGGCCTTATCCTCCTGGCTGCATCCCCCTGACCTTAAGTTCTCGCCTAATCCCCTGGGCTGGGAATCCCATGGCTTTTCCGTTAACCATATACCTCTCACCTTAACTTGTGGCCTTATGGCCCCATCCTTATGGGCCGATGCCCGATGCCCCGACCCTATCCCATTGACCCTACCTTTTGGGCTTCTTCCAATATCTTTAGATCCCCATGCACTATCCCCTGACCCTATGTCGTTGCTCCTGTCACTCTTCTTTTCCTATCCTTATCCCCCGTGTCGTGTGCCCTGTCCTTAGGTGCCTGCCCACCTCTCTCCAGCTGTCCTTGCCCCCTCCCTTTAGCCCACTGGCCTTAGCCCTCTCTCTGACAAAATCCCATGGGCCTTATCTCCAAGACCTCATTCCATTGGTCTTATCCCCATGACCATAAGACACTGGCCAATCCCAGATCTTGTTCGATCATCTGAGGACCTGACCACCTGCCCGCTGACCACCTACCATTGGCCTTTTCTAGCTCAATGTATCTCAACGGCTGTATGCCCACGTCCCTGTAGGATTGGCCTCATCACTGACCATATCCCATTAGCCATATCCCCCTCACCATGTCCTCCTCATGATGTCCCATTGGCTGTATCGCCTATCCTTAGGCTGTTGGCCTTAGCCCTCTGACACGATTCCATGGACCTTTTCCCTTGACCATAACCTATTGTCCATATCCCCGAAGCTTAGGTTGTTGGCCACATGCCCCTTCGCCCTGTCCCCTTGGCCTAATCTCCTTACTTGAGCTCACAGGCCTTACCTCCCTTACCATTTCCTTTGGCCCTAATCCCGATGATTCTTTTCCACCAGCCATATTTATGCATGACGTGCATTGGCCTTATTGCCCTCAACGTGGCCCATTGGCTTTAAGCCTCTGAATGGATCCGATTGCCCTTATGTTTTAGTGTCATCGTCCTGTCCTAATCCCCCTGATATAAACCATTTGCCTTAACTTACATCCCTACCTCCATGACTTTATCACATGGGCCCGATCCCTTGACTTCATGTCATTGGCGTGATATCCTTGACCATATCCCATGGCCTTATCCCTCAACCTAAGCCCATTTTCCATCTTCCTAACCACAATTCATTGCCCTGTGCCCCTGGACATATCCCATGGACCTTAAGTTCTGGCCACAAACCCTTGCCAGGAATGACACTGGCTTTTCCCTTGACCATATCTCCCTGGCCTTAATTCATGGCCTCATGTCCATGTACTCATTGCCCCATGCCCAATCCTCCTGACTCTGGCCCATTGACCTTAACTTTTGGCCTCATGCCAAGAGATTTACCTCCCCAAGCCTTATCACATGACCCTATCTCATTGTCCTTAATCCTAGCCTTTCCCTTCCTCTCATTACCCCTTGTAAGCGTTTCATGCCCTGCCCCTAGCTCCCTGCTCTTCCCTCATTGGCCTTGTCCAACCCCCATTAGCCCATTTGGGCCTTAGCCGTCTCAGGGACAATATGCTATGAGGCTTCTCACCGTAACCTCATTCTAGGGGTCCGATCCCTAGGATCCTATCTACTCCCCGTGGCCTTATCCCTACATCATGTCCGATGGCCCACCCTCATCTCCCTGCCTATGTCCCATTAGCCTTTTCTGCCTTAACATATCACAGTGGCTCTATGCCCATGACCCTGTTGGATTCACCATATCCCGGACAATATCCCATTAGGCTCATCCCATTAAACATGTCCCAGTGGCCTTACTGCCTACCTTCAGCCCATTAGCCAGATCCCCCTGACCTTATCCCAGTGGCCTCATCCCCTGTCCACATCCCATTGTCCTAATCCCCCAACCTTAGGCCATTAACCGTTTGCCCCTCTCCCTGTCCCATTGGCCTAATCCCCTTTCTTGAGTCCATTGTGCTCATCACCCTGTCCCTTTCCTTTGGGCCCTAGTCCCCGTGACTCTTTTCCCATTGGCCTTATTTGTGGATGGCATGCATTGGCCTTATAACCTGGAGCCTATCCGATTGGCCTTACGTTTTAGTCTCATGGCCCTGTCCTTATCTCCCGGACCTATGCCACAGTCCTTAACTGATAGCCATACCTACCTAAATTTATGTCTCTGGCCTCATTGCTGACATTATTGAATTGGCCTAGTCCCCCTTACCATGTCCCATGGCCTTACCCCTTTCCATTGTCCCATTGGCATATGGTCCTGACCATGTTTCATTGGGCTTATCCCCCTTGCCGCATCCACTGACCTTAAGGTCCCGCCCCATCCCCTGGACCTAGAATCCAATGGGTTTTCTGTTAACCGTATCCCACCAGCCTTAACTTATGGCCTTATGGCCCTGTGTTTATTGGTCAATGTTTGATGTCCTGGCTCTATCCCATTGACCCTACCGTTTGGCCTCCCCCAATTATCTTTAGCTCCCTATGCTTTATTCCTGGCCCTGTGTCGTTGCTCCTATTTGTGGCTCTTCTTTTCCTGTCCTTATCCCCCGTGTGCTGTGCCCTGTCGTTAGCTGCCTGCCTACCTCCCTCCCATTGGCCTTGTCCCCTCCCGTTAGTCCATTGGACTCAGCTCTCCCTGTGACAAAATCCCATGGGACTTATCTCCAAGACCCCATTCCATTGGTCTTATCCCCGTGACCATAAGACACCTGCCAATCCCAGATCTTGTCTGATCATGCTAATCTCCCTGACCACCTACCATTCACCTTTTCTACCTCGCTGAATCCCAATGGCTGCATGCCCACGTCCCTGTTGGATTGGTCTCATCACTGACCATATCCCATAAGCCGTATCCCTCACCATGTCCCATTGACTTTATCGCCTACCCTTAGACCGTTGGCCGTAGCCCCATGACCCGATTCCATTGACCTCATTTCATTGACCAGTTCCCTTGACCATAACCCATTGTCCTTATCTCCATAGGCCGTTGGCCATATGCCCCTTTGCCCTGTCCCTTTGGCCTAATCTCCTGACTTGAGCTCATCCGTCTTACATCCCTTACCTTTTCCTTTGGCCCTAATCTCCATGATTATTTTCCGCTGGCCATATTTAAACATGACGTGCATTGGCCTTACGCCCTTAGCCTTGGCCATTGGCTTTAAGCCTCTGAGCAGATCGGGTTGCCCTTATGTTTCGTTTCATAGTCCTGTCCTTATCCCCCTGACATATACCATTTGCCTTAAATTATGGCCCTACCTCCATGAGTTTACCATATGGGCCCGATCCCTTGAGTTCATGCCTTTGGCGTTATACCCCTGACCAAATCACATGGCCTTATCCCTCGACCTAAGTGCAAGTGCGACATCCCCGTGACCACATTTCATTGCCCTATTCCCCTGGACATATCCCATGGACTTTAAGTTGTGTCCTCAAACCCTTGCCCTGAATGACCTTGGCTTTTCCTTTGACCATATCTGCCTGGCCTTAATTCATTGCCTCATGCCCCTGTCCTTATTGCCCCATGCTCAATCTCCCTGACCTTGGCCCACTGACCTTATCTTTTGGCCTCATGCCAAGAGATGTAGCTATCCAAGCCTTATCACCTGACACTATCTCATTGTCCTTACCCCTGGCCCTTACTTTCCTGTCCTAAGCCCTCATGTGCCATGCCCTGGCCCTAGCTCCCTGCCCTTCCCCCATTGGCCTTGTCCAACCCACGTAGCCCATTTGGGCCTTAGCCGTCTCAGGGACAATATGCTATGAGGCTTCTCACCGTGACCTAATTCTTGGGGTCTGATCATTAGGACACTTCCTAGTCCCCGTGGCCTTATCCCCACATCGTGTCCGATGGCCAGCCCTCATCACCCTGCCTATATCCCATTGGCCTGTTTTGCATCACCGTATCGCAGTGGCTCTGTGCTCATGACCCTGTTGGATTCACCACATCCCAGACCATATCCCGTTATCCTCATCTCCTTAAACATTTCCCAATGGCTTTAGTGCCTACCCTTAGCCTGTTGGCCGGATCCCCCTGACCCTATCCCACTGGCCTCATCCCCTGAACATATCCCATTGTCCTCATCCCCTAACCTTTGGCCATGGGCCGTTTGGCTCCTTCACTGTCCCATTGGCCTAATCCCCTGACTTAGCCCATTGGCCTCACCTCCTTGTCCTTTTGTCTTGGGCTCTAGTCCCGGTGACTCTTTCCCATTGGCCTTATTTATGTTTGGCATGCATTGGCCTTATGCCCCAGAGCCTACCCTCCTTTTGTGTTAGTCTTAAGGCTCTGTACTTATCTCCCGGACCTATGTCACCGTCCTTAACTGACACCCATACCTACATGAGTTTATCTCTCTGGCCTCAATGCTGACCTTATGGTATTGTTCTAGTCCCCCTTACCGTATCCCACAGCCTTATCCCTGTCAGTTATCCCATTGGACATATGCACCTTACCATGTTTCATTGGCTTATGCCCCTGGCTGCATCCCACTGACCTTAATTTCCCACCTAATCCTCTGGGCCTGGAATCCCATGACTTTTCCTTAACTGTATCCCACCGGCCTTAACTCTTGGCCTTATGGCCCAGTCCTTATGGGCCGATGCCTCATGCCCTGACCCTATTCCATTGACCCTACCTTTTGGGCTTCCCCAGTTATCTTTAGCTCCCCTTGCCTTATCCCCTGACCCTATGTCATTGCTCCTAACTGTTGCATTTCTTTTACTGTCCTTATCCCCCTTGTGGTGTGCCCTGTCCTTAGCTGCCTGCCCACCTCCTTGCCATTGGACTTATCCCCTACCTTTAGACTATTGGGCTTAGCCCTCCCTCTGACAAAAGCCGATGGGCTTATCTCTAAGACCCTATTCCATCGGTCTTATCCCAGTGACCATAATACACTGGCCAATCCCAGATGTTGTCCAACATCCTAAGCCACCTGACCACCTACCATTGGCCTTTTCTACCTCTCTGTATCCCAACGGCTGTATGCCCACGTCCCTATGGATTGGCCAAATATCAGACCATATCCCATTAGCCGTTTCCCCATCACCTTGTCCTATTGGCTTTATTGCCTACCCTTAGGCTGATCGCCGCAGTACCCTGACCCGATCCCATTGATCTGTTCCCTTGACCATAACCCATTTTCCTTATCCCGAAAGCTTAGGGAGTTGGCCGTATGCATTTTGCCCTGTCCCTTTGGTATAATGACTAGAGCTCATCCGCCTTACCTCCCTACCGTTCTTTTGGCCCTAATCCCCATGATTCTTCTCCGCTGGCCATATGTATGCATGACGTGCATTGGCCTTACCGACCTGACCATGGCCCATTGTCTTTAAGCGTCTGACCGGATCCGATTGTCACTATGTTTTAGTCTCATCATCCTGTCCTTATCCCCCTGACATATATCATGTTACTTAATTTATTGCCCTACCCTCATGAGTTTACCACATGGGCCCAATCACTTGACTTCAGGCTATTGTTGTGATACCACTTACCATAACCCATGGCCTTATCCCTTGACCGAACCCCATTGACAATAACCCTGACCCCATTTCATTGCCCTATGCCCCTGGACATATCCCTGGACTTTAAGTTCTAGCCTCAAATCCTTGCCAATAATGACCCTGGATTTCCCTTGACCATATCTCCCTGGCCTGAATGGATGGCCCCATGTCCCTGTCTTTATTGCCCCATTCCCAATCCCCCTGACTGTGGCTACTGACCTTACCTTTTGGACTCATGCCAAGAGATTAGCTCCCCATGCCTTATAGCTGACTCTATCTCACCGTCCTTACCCCCCCTGGCCCTTCCCTTCCTGTCGTAAGCCCTCACGTGTCATGTCCTGGCTCTAGCTCTCTGCCCTTCTCCCATTGGCCTTGTCCTACCCCCATTAGCCCAATTCTGCCTTAGCTGTCTCAGGGACAATATGCTATGAGGCTTCTCATCATGACCTGATGATAGGGGTCTGATCCCCAGGACCCTACAGGTCCCTGTGCACATGGTGTCCAATCGCCCGCCCTTATCTCCCTGCCCATATCCCATTGGCCTTTTCTGCCTCACCATATCCCAGTGGCTCTGTGCCCATGACCCTGTTGGATTCCCCATATCCCAGACCATATCCCATTAGCGTCATCCCCTCAAACATGTCCCAATGGCTTTACTGCCTACCCTGGCCCGTTGGCTGGATCCCCTTAACCCTATCCCACTGGCCTCATCCCCTCACTATATCCCATTGTCCTCATCCCCTTACCTTGGGCCATGGCCATTTGCCCTTTTCCCTGTCCCATTTGGCTTATTCCCTGACTCGTGCCCACTGGCCTCACCTCCCTTTCCCTTTCTTTTGGGTCTTAGTCCTCGTGACTCTTTCCCATTGGCCTTGTTTGTGGATGGCATCCGTTGGCCTTATGCCCCAGAGTGTATCCGATTGGCCCTCCTTTTTAGTCTCATGGCCCTGTCCTTATCTCCTGGACCTATGCCACAGTCCTTAAGTGATACCCATACCTACATGAGTTTATCTCTCTGGCCTCATAGCTGACCTTATGGCATTGGCCTCGTCCCCCTTACCATAGCCCATGTCCTTATCCCTTCCCGTTATCCGATTGGCCATATGCTCGTGACCATGTTTCATTGGCCTTATCGTCCTGGCTGCATCCCACTGACCTTAAGTTCTCACCTCATCCCCCGGGCTTGGAATCCCATGGCTTTTCCGTTAACCGTATCCCACCCACCTTAAGTTATGGCCTTATGGCCCTGTCCTTATGGTCCAATGCCCAAAGTCCCGACCTTATCCCATTCACCCTACCTTTTGGCCTTCCCCCAATATCTTTAGCTCCCCATGCCTTATCCCCTGACCCTATGTTGTTGCTCCTAACTGTTGCTCTTGTTTTCCTGTCCTTAACCCCCTGTCCTTAGCTACCAGCCCACTTCCCTCCCATTGGCCTGTCCCCTCCCTTTATCCCACTGGCCTTAGCCCTCTCTCTAACAAAATCCCATGGGACTTATCTCCAAGACCCCATTCCATTGGTCTTATCCCCGTGACTACATGACACAGGCCAATCTCACATCTTGTGCGATCATCCTCATCCCCCTGACTACCTGCCATTGGCCTTTCCTTCCTCACAGTATCCCAACGGCTATGCCCATGTCCGTATTTTATTGGCCTAATCACCGACCATATCCCCTTAGCCCCATATCCCCCTCACCATTTCCCATTGGCTTTATCGCCTACCCTTAGGACATTGGCCGTAGACCGCTGACCCGATGCCATTGACCTTTTCCCTTGACCATGCCTGCAGCTTAGGCCATTTTACATATTCCCCTTTGCCCTGTCCCTTTGGACTAATTGGCTGACTTGAGCCCATCGGCCTTACCTCTCTTTCCATTTCCTTTGGCCCTATACCCCATGATTCTTTTCCACCAGCCATATTTATGCTTGACATACATTGGCCTTATCACTCTGACCCAGGCCCATTGGCTTCAAGCCTCTGACCGGATCCAATTGCCCTTATGGCTTTAGCCTCACAGTCCTGTCGTCATCCTCCTGACATATACCATGTGCCTTTACTTATGGCCCTACCTCCATGAGTTTACCCCCGTTCACTTGACTTCATGCCATTGGAGTGATACTCCTACCATATCCCATGGCCCGGTCCCTCGCCCTAAGCCCATTGGCGATATCCCTTTGACCACATTTCATTGCCCTATGCCTGGACATATCCCATGGTCCTTAAGTTAGGCCTGAAACCCTTCCCCTGAATGACCCTGGCTTTTCCCTTGACCATATCTGCCTGGCCTTAACTCATGGCCTCATGCCCCTGTCCTTAATGCCCCATGCCCAATCCCCCTGACCCTGGCCCACTGACCTTACCTTTTGGCCTCATGCCAAGAGATTTTGCTCCCCAAGCCTTATTACCTGATCCTACCTGAATGTCCTTACCCTTGGCCCTTACTTTCCTGTCCTAAGCCCTCATGTGCCATGCCCTGGCCCTAGCTCCCTGCCCTTCCCCAGTTTGCCTTGTCCAACCTCCATTAGCCCATTTGGGCGTTAGCCGCCTTAGGGCCAGTATGTTATGGGGCATCTCACCGTGACCTCATCCTAGGGTTCTGATCCCTGGGAGCGTACCTACTCACCGTAGCTTTATCCCCACATCGTGTCTGATGGCCCGCCTTCAACTCCCTGACCATATCCCATCAGCCTTTTTTGCCTCACAAGTATCCCAATAGCTCTGTGCCCATGACCCTGTTGGATTCGCCATATCCCGGACCATATCCCATTAGCCTCATCCCCTTAAACATGTGCCAATGGCTTTACTGCCTACCCTTAGCCCGTTGGCAGGATCCCCCTGACCCTCTCCCACTGGCCTCATCCCCTGACCACCTTCCATCATCCTCATCCCCTAACCTTGGGCCACGTGTCGTTTGCCCCTTTCTCTGTCCCATTGGCCTAATCCCCTGACTTGAGCCCATTGGCCCCACCTCCCTGTCCCTTTCCCTTGGGCACTAGTCCTTGTGACTCTTTCCCATTGGCCTTATTTGTGGATGGGGTGAATTGGCCTTATACCCCAGAGCCTATACAATTGGCCTTACGTCTTAGTCTCATGGCCCTGTCCTTATCTCCCGGACCTATGCCACAGTCCTTAACTGATACCCATACCTACATGAGTTTATCTCTCTGGCCTCATTCCTGACCTTAAGGCATTGGCCCAGTCCCCCTTACCATATTCCACGGCCTTATCCCTTTCTGTTATCCCATTCACCATAAGCTCCTGACTGTGTTTCATTGGCCTTATCCTCCTGGCCGCGTACCCCACTGACTTTAAGTTCCGTCCTCATCCCCTGGGCTAGGAATCCCATGGCTTTTCCTTAACCAGATCCCACCGGTCTTAATTTATGGCCTTAAGGCCCTGTCCTTATGGGCTGCTGCCCGATGCCCCGACCCTATCCCATTGACCCCACCTTTTGGCCTTCCCTCAATTATCTTTAGCTCCCCATGTTTTATCCCCGAACCCTATGTGATTGCTCCTAAGTGTCGATCTTCTTTTCCTGTCCTTATCCCCCGTGTGGTGTGCGCCGTCCTTAGCTGCCTGCCCACCTCCCTCTCATTGGCTTTGTCCCCTCCCTTTAACACAGTGGCCTTAGCCCTCTCTCTGACAAAACCCCATGGGCCTTATCTCCAAGACCCATTGCATCGCTCTTATCCCCGTGACCATAAGACACCGGCCAATCCCAGATAGTGTCTGATCATCCTGATCCCCCTGACCATCTACCATTGGCTGTTTCTACCTCACCGTATGCCAATGGCTGTATGCCCACGTCCCTATTACATTGGCCTCATCACTGACCATATCCCATGAGCCGTATCCCCCTCACCATGTCCTATTGGATTTATCGCCTACCCTTAGGCTGTTGGCCGTAGTCCCCTGACCTGATCCCTTGGACCTATTCCCTTGACCATAACCCATTGTCCTTATCCCCGAAACGTAGGCCGTTGGCCACATGCCCCTTTGCCCTGTCCCCTTGGCCTAATCTCCTGAGTGGAGCTCACCGGCCTTCCCTCCCTTACCATTTCCTTTGGCCCTAAACCCCTTAATTCTTTTCCACCATCCATATGTAACCATGACCAAATTGCCCTGCAATTGGCCAAATGCAATTGGCCAAGTCACCCAGACCCTGGCCCATTGGCTTTCATCCTCTGACCATAGCCAATTGCCCTTATGTTTTCGTCTCATTGTCCTGTACTCTTGCCCCTGACATATACCATTTGTTTTAAGTATGGCCCTACCTCTGTGAGTTTACCACATGGGCCCGATTCCTTGAGTTCATGCCATTGGTGTGATATTCCTGACCATATCCTATGGCCTGATAACTCGACCTAAGACCATTGGCAATATCCCCCAACTGCATTTCATTGCCCTGTGCCCCTGGACATATCCCATGGACCTTAAATTCTGGCCTCAAACCCTTGCCCTGAATGACCCTGGCTTTTTTCCCTTGACCATATCTGCCTGGCCTTAACTCATGGCCTCATGCCTCTGTCCTTATTGCCCCATGCCCAATCCCTCTGACCCTGACCCACTGACCTTATTTTTTTGGCCTCATGCCAAGATATTTAGCTCCCCAAGCCTTATTACCTGACCCTATCTGATTGTCCTTATCCCTGGTCCATCTCTTCCTGTCAAATGCTCTTGTGTGCCATGCACTGGCCCTAGCTCCCTGTCCTTCCCACATTTTTCTTGTCGAACCCCCATTAGCCCATTTGGGCCTTAGCCATCTCAGGGACTATATGCTATGAGGCTTCATTCCGTGACCTCATTCTAAGGGTCCAATCTCTAGGACCCTACCTGCTCCCCATGACCTTATCCTCACATCCCCACATTCTGTCCTTTCCCCAATAACTTGACACAATGTGGGGATGTGAGGATAAGGACACATTGTGTCCGATGGCCCGCCCTCAGCTCTGTACCCATATCCCATTGGCCTTTTCTGCCTCACCGTATCCCAGTGCCTCTGTGCCCATGACCCTGTTGGATTCGCCATATCCCGGACCTTACCCATTACCCTCATCTCCTCAAACATGTCCCAGTGGCCTTACTGCCTACCTTAGCTCCTGACCCTATCCCACTGGCCTCATGCCCCGATCATATCCCATTGTCCTCATCCCCTAACCTTGGACCATGGCCGTTTGCCCCTTTCCCGGTCCAAGTGGCCTAATCCCTCGACTTGAGCCCACTGGCCACACCGGCCTGTCCCTTTCCTTTGGTCATTAGTCCGCGTGACTCTTTCCCATTGGCCTTGTTTGTGGATGGCATGTGTTGGCCTTATGCCCCGGAGGCTATCCGATTGGCCTTGTGTTTTAGTCTCATGGCCTTGTCCTTATCTCCCAAACCTATGCCACAGTCCTTAAGTGATACCTGTACCTACATGAGTTTACCTCTTTGCCTTTTTGCTGACCTTATGGCATTGGCCTGGTCCCCCTTACTGTATCCCTCGGCCTTATCCTTTTATCCCATTGGCCTTATGCTCCTGACCATGTTTCATTGGCCTTATCCTCCTGGTAGTACCCCACTGACCTTAAGTTCTCTCCTCATCCCCTGGGCCTGGAATCCCATGGCTTTTCCATTAACTGTATCCACCCTGCCTTAACTTATGGCCTTATGGCCCTGTCCTTGTGGGCCGTTGCCCGATGCCCCTATCCTATCCCACTGACCCTACCTTTTGTGCTTCCCCAAATAACTTGAGTTCCCCATTCCTTATCCCCTGACTTGATGTCATTGCTCTTACCTGTAGCTCTTCTCTTCCTGTCCTTATCCCCCGTGTGGTGTCCCGTGTTCTTGGTTGCCTGCCCACCTCCCTCCTATTGGCCTTGTCCCCTCCCTTTAGCCCACTGGCCTTAGCCCTCTCTCTGACAAAATCCTACGGGCCTTATCTCCAAGACCCCCTTGCATCAGTCTTATCCCCGTGACCATAAGACACTGGCCAATCCCAGATCTTGTCTGATCATCCTCATCCCCGATCACCTACCATTGGCCTTTTCTACCTTGCCATATCCCAACAGCTGTATGCCCATGTCCCTATTGGAGTGGCCTAATCACTGACCATATCCCATTAGCCGTATCCCCATCACCATGTCCCATTGGCTTTATCGCCTACCCTTAGGCCATTGGCCATAGCCCCCTGACCCGTTCCCATTGACCCGTTCCATTGTCCATAACCGTTGTCCTTATCCCCACAGCTTAGGCCGTTGGCCATATGCCCCTTTGCCCTGTCTCTTTGGCCTAATATCCTGACTTGAGCTCATCGGCCTTATCTCCCTTACCATTTCCTTTGGCCCGAATCCCGTCATGCATGCCATATTTATGCATGACATGCATTGGCCTTATCGCCCTGACTGTTGCCCATTAGCTTTAATAAAGTCTCAGCAGATCCGATTGGTCGTATGTTTTCGTTTCATCGTCCTGTCCTTACCCCATGACCTATACCATTTGCCTTAACTTATGGCCCTACTTCCGTGAGTTTACCACATCGGCCCGATCCCTTAAGTTGATGCTATTGGCATGATACCCCTAATCATATCCCATGGCCTATCCCTTGATCTAAGCCCATTGCTGATACCTCCTGACCACATTTCTTTGCACCATGCCCCTGAATATATCTCATGGCCCTTAAGTTCTGGCCTCAAACCCTTGAGCTGAATGTCCCTGGCTTTCCCTTGACCATATCTCCATGGTGTTAATTCATGGCCTCATGCCCCTGTCCTTATTGCCCCGTGCCCAATCCCCCTGACTCTGGCCCACTGACATTACCTTTTGGCCTCATGCCAAGAGAGTTAGCTCCCGAAGCCTTATCACCTCACCATATCTCATTGTCCTTACCCCTGGCGCTTCCCTTCCTGTCATAAGCCCTCGCGTTCCATGCCCTGGCCCCTAGCTCCTTGCCCTTCCCCCATCAGCCTGGTCCAACCCGCTTTAGCTCATTTGGGCCTTAGCCATCTTAGGGTCAATATGCTATGAGCCTTCTCACCGTGACCTCATTCTAGGGATCTGATCCCTAGGAGCCTACCTATTCCCAGTTGCCTAATCCCCACATCGTGTCCAATGGCCCGCCTTCATCTCCATGCCCATATCCAATTGCCCTATTTGCCTCACTGTATCCCAATGGCTCTCTGCCCATGACCCTGTTGGATTTGCCATATCCTGGACCATATCACATATGCCTCATCCCCTTAAACATATCCCAATGGCCTTACTGCCTACCCTTAGCACGTTGGTGGGATCCCCCTGACACTACCCAACTAGCCTGATCCCCTACCACATCCCCTGACCACATCCCATTGTCCTCATCCCCTAATCTTAGGCCATGGGCCACTTACTCCTTTCTCTGTCCAATTTGCCTAATCCCCTGACTTGAGCCCATTGGCCCCACCTCCGTGTCCGTTTCTTTTGGGCCCTAGTCTCGGTGACTCTTTCCCATTGGCCTTATTTGTGCATGGCATACCTTGGCCTTATGTCCCAAAGCCTATCAGATTGGCCTTGCATTTTAGCCTCATGGCCCTGTCCTTATCTCCCAGACCTATGCCACAGTACTTAGCTGATACCCATACCTACATGAGTTTATCTCTCTGGCCTCATTGCTGACCTTGTGGCATTGGCCTAGTTCCCCTTACCATATGCCGTGACCTTATCCCTTCCCGTTTTCCCATTGGCCTTATGCTCCTGACCATGTTTCATTGGCCTTATCCCCCTGGCCGCATCCCACTGACCTTAAATTCCCACCTCATCCCCTGGGCCTCAAATATCATGGTTTTTCCTCAACAGGATCCCTCCGGCCTTTACTTAGGGCCTTAAGGCCCTGTCTATATGGGCCGATGCCTGATGCCCTGACCCTATCCATTGACCCTACCTTTGGGTCTTACCCCAATTATCTTACCTATGCCTTATCCCCTGACCCTATGTTGTTGCTCCTAACTGTTGCTCTTCTTTTCCTGTGCTTATCCCCCGTGTGATGTGCCCTGTCCTTCCTGCCTGCCCACCTCCCTCTCATTGGCCTTGTCCCCTCCCGTTAGCCCATTGGCCTTAGCCCTCCCTCTGAAAAAATCCCATGGGCCTTATCTCCAAGAACCCTTTCCATCAGTTTTATCCCCGTGACCATAAGACATTGGCCAATCCCAGATCTTGTCCTAAAATCCTCATCCCCCAGACCACCTACCATTGGCCTTTCTACCTCGCCGTATCCCATTGGCTGTATGACCACATTCCTGTTGGTTTGGCCTAATCAATGACAATATCCCATTAGGCGTGTCCCCCTCACCGTGTCCCATTGGCTTTATCGCCTACCCTTAGGCCATTGGCTAAGCACCCTTACTTGATCCCATTGACCCGTTCCTTGACCATAACCCATTTTCCTTATCCTCCAATCTTAGGCCATTAGCCATATGCCCATTTGCCCTGTCCCTTTGGCCTAACCTCCTGACTTGAGCTCATCGTCTTTACCTCCCTTACCATTTCCTTTGGCCCTAATCCCTATGCTTCTTCTACGCTCGCGTTATCGCCCTGACTGTGGCCCATTGGCTTTAAGCCTCTGACAGATTTGATTGGCCTTTAGTTTTTGTCTCATCTTCCTGTGCTTATCTCCCTGACATATATCATTTGCCCTAACTTGCGACACTACCTCGATGAGTTTACCACATGGGCCCGATCCCTTGACTTTATGCCATTGGCTTGATACCCCTGACGATAGCCCATGGTCTTATCCATTGACCTAATCCCATGGGCGATACCACCTGACTGCATTTCATTGCCCTGTGCCCCTGGACATATCCCATGGATTTTAAGTTCTGGCCTCACACCCTTGCCCTGAATGACTCTGCCATTTCCTGTGACCATATCTCCCTGTCCTTAATTCATGGACTCTTGCCCCTGTCCTTATTGCCCCATGCCCAATCCCCCTGAGCCTGGCCCACTGACCTTAACTTTTGGCCTCATGCCAAGAGATTTAGCTCCCCAAGCCTGACGCTATCTCATTGTCCTTACCCCACACTCCCTCTCGTGTCATGTCCCACCCCTAGTCCCCTGCCCTTCTGCCATTGACCTTGTCCAATCCCCATTATCCCATTTTGGCCATAACCATCTCAGGGACAATATGCTATGAGGCTTTTCACCGTGACCTCATTCTAGGTGTCTGATCCCTATGACCCTACCTACTCCCTGTGGCCTTATCCCCACATTCTCACCTTATGTCCTATGGCCCGCCCTCATCTCTCTGCCAATATCCCATTGGCCTTTTCTGCCTATCGTATGCCAATGGCTCTGTGCCCATGACCCTGTTACATTCACAATATACAGGACCATATCCCATTAGCCTCATTCCCTTAAATATGTCCCAGTGGCCTTACTGCCTACCCTTAGCCCGTTGGCTGGATCTCCCTGACCCTATCCCACTGGACTCATCTCATGACCACATCCCATCGTCCTGATCCACTAACTTTGGGCCATGGGTCGTTTGCCCCTTTCCCTGTCCCATTGTCCTAGCCCCTGACTTGAGCCCATTGGCCTCACTGCCCTGTCCCTTTCCTTTGAGCCCTAGTCCCCATTAGTCTTTCCCATTGGCCTTATTTTTGGATGGTGTGCATTGGACTTATGGCCTGGAGCCTATCCGATTGGCCTTACGTTTTAGTCTCATGGCCCTGTCCTTATCTCCTGGATCTATGCCACAGTCCTTAACTGATACCCATACCTGCATGAGTTTATCTCTCTGGCCTCATTGCTGACCTTATGGCATTGGCCTAGTCCCCATTACCATATCCCCCTGCCTTATCCCTTTCCGTTATCCCATCGGCCATATGCTCCTGACCATGTTTCATTGGCCTCATCCCCCTGGCTGTACCCCACTGACCTTAAGTTCTCACCTCATTCCCTGGGCCTGAAATTCCATGGCTTTTCCATTAACTGTATCCCACCGACCTTAACTTGTGGCCTTATTGCCATGTCCTTATGGGCCAATGCCGATGCCCCAACCCTGTCCCATTGACCCTACCTTTTGGGCTTACCCCAATATCTATGTCTCTCCATGCAGTATCCCCTTACCCTATGTTGTTGCTAGTAACTGTCGCTCTTCTTTTCCTGTCCCAATCCCCCATGTGGTGTGCCCTGTCCTTAGCTGCCTGCCCTGTTCCCTCCGATTGACCTTGCCTCCTCCCTTTAGCCTAGTGGCCTTAGCCCTCTCTTTGACAAAATCCCATCGGCCTTATTTCCAAGACCCCATTCCATCGGTCTTATCCCTGTGACCATAAGACACTGGCCAATTCCAGATATTGTCCGATCATCTTCATCCCCCTGACCACCTGCCATTGGCCTTTTCTACCTCAATGTATCCCAATGGCTGTATGCCGACGTCCCTATTGGATTGGCCTTATCGCTGACCATATCCCATTAGCTATATCCCCTGCACCATGTCCCAGTAGCTTTATTGCCTACCCTTAGGCCGTTGGCCATAGACCCCTGACCCAATGCCATGGTCCCGTTCCCTTGACCATAACCCATTGTCCTTAGCCGAAGCTTAGGCCATTGGCCACATGCCGTTTTGCCCTGTCACTTTAGCCTAATCTCCTGACTTGAGCTCACTGGCCTTACCTCCTTTACCATTTCCTTTGACCCTAATCCCCATCATTCTTTTACACCGACCATATTTATGCATGTACTGCATTGGCCTTATCATCTGACCATGGCCCATTGCCTTTAAGCCCTGACCGGATCCGATTGCTCTTATCTTATAGAGTCATCGTCTTGTCTTTATCCCCCTGGCATACACCATTTGCCTTAACTTACAGACCTACCTCTATGAGTTTACTACATGGCCCCGATCCCTTGACTTCATGCCTTTGGCATGATACCCTTCATCATATCCCCTGGCCTTTTTTCTTGACCTAAGCCCATTGGCGATATCCCCCTGGCCACATTTCATTCCCCTGTGTCCCTGGACATGTCCCATTGACCTTAAGTTCAGGCCTAAAATCCTGCTTTTCCTTTGACCATATCTCCCTGGCCTTAATTCATGGCCTCATGCCCCTGTCCTTATTGCCAAATGCCCAATCCCCGTGACACTAGACCACTGACCTTACCTTTTGGCCTCATGCCAAGAGATTTAGCTCCCCAAGCCTTATCACCTAACACTATCTCATTTTCCTTACACCTGGCCCTTTCCTTCCTGTCATAAGCCCTCACGCCCTCACTTGTCATGCCCCGTCCCTAGTCCCCTGCCCTTCTCCCTTTGGCCTTTTCAAACCTCCATTAGCTCATTTGGACCAAAGACATCTCAGGGACACTATGCTATGAAACTTCTCACCTGAGCTCATGCTAGGGGTCTCATCCGTAGGACCCTACCTACTCCCCATGGCCTTATGCCCACATGGTGTCATGTCTCATGGCCCGCCCTTATCTCCCTGTCCATATCCCCACATTGGCCTTTCTGATTCACTGTATCCCTGTGGCTCTGCACCCATGACCTGTTGGAATCCCCAAATCCCGGACCTTATCCATTACCCTCATCCCCTAACATGTGTCAATGGCCTTACTGCCTACCCTTAGCCTGTTGGCTGGATCCCCCTGACCCTATCCAACTGGCCTCATCACCTGATCATATCCCATTGTCCTCATCCCCTAACCTTGGCCAATTGGCCATTTACATGAGTTTATCCCTGGCCTCATTGCTGATCTTATGGCATTGGCCTAGTACCCAATACTGCATGGCCTTATCCCTTTCCATTATCCCATTGGCCATATGCTCCTGACCATGTTTCATTGGCCTTATCCTCCTGGCTATGTCCCCCTGACCTTAAGTTCACGCCTCATCGCCTGGGCCTGGAATCCCATGGCTTTTCCGTTAACTGAATCCAAACGGCTTTAACTTTTGGCCTTATGGCCCTGTCCTTATGGGCCAATGCCCAATGCCCCGACCCTATCCCATTGACCCTAGCTTTTGGGCTTCCCCCAATATCTTTAGTTCCCAATGCAGTATCCCCGCGCTCCATGTCGTTGCTCCTAACTGTCGCTCTTCTTTTCGTGTCCTATTGCCCATGTGGTGTGCCCTGTCCTTAGCTGCCTGCCCAGCTCCCTCCCATTTGCCTTGCCTCCTCCAGTTAGCCCATTGGCCTTACTCCTCTCTCTGACAAAATCCCATGGGCCTTCTCTCCAAGACCTCATTTCATTGGTCTTATCCCCGTGACCATAAGACACCGGCCAATCCCAGATCTTGTCTGATCATCCTCATATCCCTGACCTCCTGCCATTGGCCTTTTCTACCTCACTGTATCCCAAAGGCTGTATGACTGTCTCAATTGGGTTGGCCTAATCACTGAGCATATTCCATTACCCAAATGCCCCTCACCATGTCCCATTTATTGCCACCCTAGGCCGTTGCCCATAGCCCCCTGACTCGATCCCATTGACGTTTTCCCTTGACCATAACCCATTGTCCTTATACCTGAAGCTTAGGCTGTTGGCCACATGCCCCTTTGCCCTAATCTCCTTACTTCAGCACACCGGCCTTACCTCCCTTAACATTTCCTTTGATCCTAATCCCGATGATTCTTTTCCACCAGCCATATTTATGCTTAACGTGCATTGTGGCCCATCGGCCTAAGCCTCTGACAGATCCGATTGCCCTTATGTTTTAGTCTCGTTGTCCTGTACTCATCCCCATGACATACCATTTGCCTTAACTTATGGCCCTATCTGTATGAGTTTACCACATGGGTCCGACCCTTGACTTCATGCCATTGGTGTGATATCCCTGACCTTATCCCGTGGCCTTATCCCTCGACCTAAGCCCATTGGCGATACCCACCTGAACACATTTCATTGCCCTGTGGTGCTGGACATATCCCGTGGACCTTGAGTTCTGGTCTCAAACCCTTGCCCTGAATGATCCTGGCTTTTCCCTTGACCATATCTCCCTGTCCTTAATTCATGGCCTTATGCCCCTGTCCTTATTGCCCCATGCCCAGTCCCCCTGATCCTGGCCCACTGACCTTACCTTTTGTCCTCTTGCGAAGAGATTTAGCTCCCCAAGCCTTATCACCTGACCCTATCTCATTGTCCTTACCCTTTCCCTTTCTATCATAAGCCCTCAGATGCCATGCCCTGGCCCTAGCTCCCTGCCCTTCTCCTGTTGCCCTTGTCCAACCCCTATTAGCCTATTTGGGTTTAGCCGTTTCAGAGACAATATGCTATGAGGCTTCTCACGGTGACCTCATTCTAAGGGTCTGATCCCTAGGACCGTACCTACTTCTTCTGGCCTTATCCCCACATCGTTTCCCATGGCCCGCCCTTATCTCCCTGCCCATATCCCCCCATTGGCCTTTTCTGCCTCACCATATACCAATGGCTGTGTGCCCATGACCCTGTTGGATTTGCCATAACCTGGAATATATCCCATTCGCCGCATTCCCTTAAACATGTCCCAATGGCCTTACTGCCTACCCTTAGCCCATTTGACAAATCCCCCTGACACTATCCCACTGGCCTCATCCCCTGACCATATCCCATTGTCCTCATCCCGTAACCTGGGGCCATCGGCCGTTTACCCCTTTCCCTGTCCCACTGGCCTAATCCCCTGACTTGAGCCCACTGGCCTCACCTCCATGTGCCTTTCCTTTGGGCCCTAGTCACCGTGACTCTTTCCCATTGGCCTTATTTGTGGATGGCGTGCATTTGCCTTAAGCCCCGGAGCCTATCCGATTGGCCTTACGTTTTAGTCACATGGTCCTGTCCTTATATCTGGGACCTATGCCATAGTCCTTAACTGATACCCATACCTACATGAGTTTATCTCTCTGGCCTCATTGCTGACCTTATGGCATTGGCCTAGTCCCCCTTACCATATCCCACGGCCTTATCCCTTCCCGTTATCCCATTGGCCATATGCTCCTGACCATGTTTCATTGGCCTTACCCTCCTGGCCGCATCCCCCTGACCTTAAGTTCTCTCCTCATTCCTGGGGTCTGGAATCCCATGGCTTTTCCATTAACCATATCCCGCCGGCCTTAACTTGTGGCCATATGGCCCTGTTCTTATGGGCCGATGCCAGATGCCTCGACCCTATCCCATTGACTCTACCTTTTGGGCCTCCCCCAATATCTTTACCTCCCCATGCCTTATCCCTTGACCCTATATCGTTGCTCCTAATTGTCACTCTTCCTTTCCTGTTCTTATCCCCCATATGGTTGAACTGTCCTTAGCTGCCTGTCCACCTCCCTCCCATTGTCCTTGTCCCCTCTCTTTTGCACACTGGCCTTAGCCCTCTCTCTGACATAATGCCATGGCCCCTATCTCCAAGATCCCATTCCATCGGTCTTATCCCCGTTAGGATAAGACACTGGCCAATCCCAGATCTTGTCCGATCATCCTCATCCCCCTGACCACCTACCATTGGCCTTTTCTATCTCACTGTATCCCAATGGCTGTATGCCCACATCCGTATAGGATTGGCCTAATCACCGACGATATCCCATTAGCTGTATCCACCTGCCCACTTCCCATTTGCTTTAATGCCTATCCTTAGGCTGTTAGCCTTAGTCCTCTGACCCGATACCATTGACCTATTCCCTTGACCATAACCCATTGTCCTTATCCAAGAAGCTTAGGCCATAGGCCATATGCCCTTTTGCCCTGTCCCTTTGACCTAATCTCCTCACTTGAGCTCATCAGACATACGTCCCTTACCATTTCCTTTGGCCCTAATCCACTGACCATATTTATGCATGACATGCATTGGCCTCATTGCCCTGACCGTGGCCCATTGACTTTAATCCTCTGACCGGATCCGATTGCACTTATGTTTTAGTCTCATCGTCCTGTCCTGATCCCCCTGACATATATCATTTGCCTTAACTTATGGGCCTACCTTTCTGAGTTTACCACATGGGCCCGATCCCTTGACTTCATGTCATTGGTGTGATACCCCTGACCATATCCCATGGCCTTTTCCTTTGACCTAAGTCCATTGCCGATACTCCCTGACCTCATTTTATTGCCCTATGCCCTTTGTAATATCCCAAGGACCTGAAGTTCTGGCCCAAACCCTTGTCCTGAATGACCCTGGCTTTAACATCGACCATATCTCCCTGGCCTTAATTCATAGCCTCATGCCCCTGTTCTTATTGCCCCATGCCCAATCCCCTGACCCTGGCCCACTGACCTTACCTTTTGGCCTCATGCCAAGAGATTTAGCTCCCCAAGCCTTATCACCTGACCCTATCTCATAGTCCTTAACCCTGGCCCTTCCCTTCTTGTCATAAATCTTCATGTGCCATGCCCTGGCCCTAGCTCCCTGCCATTCCCCAATTGGCCGTGTCCAACCACCATTAGCACATTTGGGCCTTAGCTGCCTTAGAGACAATATGCTATGGGGCTTCTCACCGTGACCTCATCCTAGGGTTCTTATCCCTAGGAGCCTAACAACTCGCCAAGGCCTTATCCCCACATTGTGTCCAATTGCCTGCCTTCAATTCCTTGCCCATATCCCATTGGCCTTTTCTTCGTCACTGTATCCTAATGGCTCTATCCTGGGACCCTGTTGGAGTCACCATATCGCGGACCATATCCCATTAGCCTCATCCCCTTAAACATGTCCCAATGGCCTTACTGCCTACCCTTAGCGCGTTGGCTGGATTCCGCTAACACTACCCCACTGGCCTCGTCCCCTGACCACCTTCCATTGTCCTCATCCCCGAACCTTGGGCTATGTGCCGTTTGCCCCTTTCCGTGTCCCATTGACCTAATCCCCTGACTGGAGCCAATGGGCTACACCTCCCTCTCCCTTTCCCTTGGGCCCTAGTCCCTGTGATTCTTTCCCTTTTGTCTTATTTGTGGATGGAATGCATTTGCCTCATGTCCCGGAGCCTATCTGAGGGCTTTACGTTTTAGTCTCATGGCCTTGTCCCTAATCCGGGACGTATACCACAGTCCTTAACTGATACCCATACCTACATGAGTTTATCTCTCTGTCCTCATTGCTGACCTTATGGCATTGGCCTAGTCCTCCTTACTGTATCCCATGGCCTTATCCCTTTCTGTTATTCCAGTGGTCATATGCTCCTGACCATGTTTCATTGGCCTCATCCCACTGACCTTAAGTTCCTGCCTCAACCCCTGGGCCTGAAATCCCCTGGCTTTTCCTTAATAGGATCCCACCGGCTTTAACTTATGGCCCTATGGCCTTGTCCTTATGGGCCGATGCCAGATGCCCCGACCCTATCCCATTGACCCTGCCTTTTGGGCTTCCACCAATATCTTTGGCTCTCCATGCCGTATCCCCTGACCTTATGTTGTTGCTCCTAACTATTGCTCTTCTTTTCCTGTCCTTATCCCCCGTGTGGTGTTCCCTGTCCTTAGCTGCCTTCCCAGCACCTCCAATTGGCCTTGTCCCCTCCCTTTAGCCCACTGGCCTTAGCCCTCTCTCTGACATAATCCCATGGGCCTTATCTCCAAGACCTCATTCCATTGGTCTTATCCCCGTTACCATAAGACACTGGCCAATCCCAGATCTATTCCATCATCCTAATCCCCCTGACCAGCTGTCAGTGGCCTTTTCTACCTCAGTGTATCCCAATGGGTGTATGCCGAAATCCTTATTGGATTGGCCTAATCAGTGACCAAATCCCATGAGACTCACCATGTCCCATTGGCTTTATCGGATGCCCTTAGGCCATTGGCCATAGCCCTCTGATCCGATGACATGGACATGTTCCCTTGACCATAACCCATTGTCCATATCACCAAAGCTAGGCCGTTGGCTACATTCCCTTTTGCCCTGTCCCTTTGGCCTAATTTCCTGACTTGAATTCATCGGCCTTACATCCTTTAACATTTCCTTTGATCCTAATCCCCATGATTCTCTTGCACCGACCATATTTATGCATGACATGCATTGGCCTTATAGACCTGACTGTGGCCCATTGGCTTTAAGCCTCTGACTGGATCTGATTGCCCTTATCTTATAGTCTCATCATCCTGTCCTCATCCCCTTGACATAAACCATTTGCCTTAACTTACAGCCCTACCTCCCTGAGTTTACCACATGGCCCTGATCCCTTGACTTCATGTCATTGGCGTGATACCCCTGACCATATCCCATGGCCTTATCCCTCGACCTAAGCCCATTGGCGATATTCCCTTGGCCACATTTCATTGCCCTGTGCCCCTGGACATATCCCATAGACCTTAATTTCTGGCCTCAAACCCTTGCCCTGAATGACACTGCTTTTGTCCTCGACCATATCTGCCTGGCCTTAATTCATGGCCTCATGCCCCTGTCCTTATTGCCCCATGTACAGTTCCCCTGACCCTGGCCTACTGACGTTACCTTTTGGCCTCATGCCAAGAGATTTAGCTCCCCAAGTCTTATCACCTGACCCTATCTCATTGTCCTTACCCCGGCCCCTTCTCTTCCTTTGTCAGCCCTTGAGTGCCATGCCCTGGCCCTAGCTCTCTGCTCTTTCCCCATTGGCCTTGTCCAACCTCCATTAGCCCATTTGGGCCTTAGCCGTCTCAGGGATAATATGCTATGGGGCTTTTCACCATGACATCATGCTAGGGTTCCGATCCCTAGGACCCTACCTCCTCCCCGTGCACATGGTGTCTGATCTCCTGCCCATATCTCCCTGCCCATATCCCAGTGGCCTTTGTGCCTCACCATATCCCAGTGGCACTGTGCCCATGACCCTGTTGTATTCGCCATATCCCGGACCATATCCCATTAGCCTCATCCCCTTAAACATGTCCCAGTGCCCTTACTGGCTAACCTTAGCCCTTTGGCCAAATTCCCCTGACACCATCCCACTGGCTTCATCCCCTGACCATATCCCATTGTCCTCATCCCCTAACTTTGAGCCATCGGCCGTTTACCCCTTTCCTTGTCCCACTGGCCTAATTCCCTGACTTGAGCCCACTGGCCTCACCTCCCTGTCCCTTTCCATTCGGCCCTAGTCCCCATGACTCTTTCCCATTGGCCTTATTTGTGGATGGCATGCATTGGCCTTATGCCCCAGAGCCTATCCAATTGGCCTTGCATTTTAGTCTGATGGCCCTGTCGTTATCTCCCAGACCTACTCCACAGTCCTTAACTGATACCCATACATATGTGAGTTTATCTCTCTGGCCTCATTGCTGACCATATGGCGTTGGCCTAGTCCCCCTTACCATGTCCCACATCCTCATCCCTTTCCGTTATCCCATTGGCCATATGCTCCTGACCATGTTTCATTGCCCTTATCCTCCTGGCCCCGTCCCCCTGACCTTAAGTTCTCGCCTCATCCCCTTGGCCTGGAATCCCATGGCTTTTCCGTTTACCGTATCCCACTGGCCTTAACTTGTGGGCTTACAACCCCGTCCCTATGGGCCGATGCCCGATGCTCTGACCCTATCCCATTGACCCTACCTTCTGAGGTTCCCCCAATATCTTTAGCTCCCTATGCCTTATCCCCTGACCCTATTGCGTTGCTCATGACTGTCACTCTTCTTTTACTGTCCTTATCCCCTGTGTGGTGGGCCCTGTCCTTAGCTGCCTGCCCACTTCCCTCCCATTGGCCTTGCCCCCTCCCTTTAGCCCACTGGACTTAGCCCTCGTCTCTGACAAAATCCAATAGGCCTCATCTCCAAGACCTCATTCCATCGGTTTTATCCCCGTGATCATAAGACACTGGCCAATCCCAGATCTTGTCCCATCATCCTCATCCCCCTGACCACCTGCCATTGGCCTTTTCTTCCTCATCATATCCAGGGCTGTATGCCCATGTCCCTAATGATTCGTCTAATCAATGACCATATCCCTTTAACAGTACTGCCCTCACCATGTCACATTGGCTTTATTACCTACCCTTAAGGCATTGGCCGTAGCCCCCTGACCAGATTCCATCAACCCATTCCCTTGGCTGTTGGCCATATGCCCCTTTTCCCTTTATCTCCTGACTTGAGCTCACAGGCCTTACCTCCCTTACCATTTCCTTTGGCCCCAATCCCCATAATTCTTTTCCACCGGCCATATTTATGCATCACGTGCATTGGCCTTATCACCCTGACTGTGGCCCATTTGCTTTAAGCCCTTACCGGATCCAATTGCCCTTATGTTTTAGTCTCACTGTGCTGTCCTCATCCCCCTGACATATACCAGTTGCCTTAACTTACGGTCTGCCTCCATGAGTTTACCATATGGGCCTGATCCTTTGACTTCATGCCACTGGCGTGATACCCCTGACTATATCACTTGGCCTGATCCCTCAACCTTAGCCCATTGGCGATATCCCTCCGACTGCGTTTCATTCCCCTGTGCCCCTGGACATATCCCATGGACCTTAAGTTCTGGCCTCAAACCCTTGCCCTGAATGACCCTGGCTTTTCCCTCGACCATATCTTTCTGGCCTTAATTCATGGCCTCATGCCCCTGTCCTTATAGCCCCATGCCCAATCCCCCTGACCCTGGCCAACTATCCTTACCTTTTCAACTCATGCCAGGAGATTTAGCTCCCCAAGCCTTATCACCTGAGACTATCTCATTGTCCTTACCCCTAGCCCTTCCCTTCCTGTCGTAATCCCTCAAGCCCTCATGTGTCATGCCCCGGCCCTAGACCCCTGCCCTTCTCCCACTGGCCTTTTCCAACCCCCATTAGCCCATTTGGGCATTAGCCATCTCAGGGAAAGTACGCTATGAGGCTTCTCACCGTGACCTATTTTAGGGTCTGATCCCTACGACCCTACCTATTGCCCGTGGCCTTATCCCTACATCGTGTTCCATGGACCGCGTTTATCTCCCTACCCATATCCCCCCATTGGCCTTTTTTGCCTCACCGTACCCCAGTGGCTCTGTGCCCATGACCTTTGCCATATCCCGGACCATATCCCATTCGCCACATTCCCTCAAACATGTCCCAATGACCTTACTGCCTAACCTTAGCCAATTGGCTAGATCCCCCTGACCTGATCCCACTGGCCTCCTCCCCTGACCATGTCCCATTGTCCTTATCCCCTAACCTTGGGCCATTGGCCTTTTGCCCCTTCCCTGGTCCTATTGGCCTAATCCCCTGACTTGAGCTATTCGCCTCCCTGTCCCTTTCTCTTGGGCCCTAGTCCCCGTGACTCTTTCCCATTGGCCTTGTTTGTGGATGGCATGTGTTGGCCTTATGCCCCAGAACCTATCCGATTGGTCTTATGTTTTAGTCACATGGCCCTCTCCTCATCTCCCAGACCTATGCCACAGTCCTTAACTGATACCCATACCTACATGAGTTTATCTCTCTGGCCTCATTGCTGACTTTATGGCATTGGCCTAGACCCCTTACCATATCTCACGACCTTATCCCTTCCTGTTATCCCATTGGCCATATGCTCCTGACCATGTTTCATTGGCCTTATCGTCCTGGCTGCGTCCCCCTAGCCTTAAGTTCTCACCTCATCCCCTGGGCTGGGAATCCCATGGCTTTTTCTTAAGCGGATCCCACTGGCCTTAACTTAAGGCCCTTAAGGCCCTGTACTTTTAGGCCGATGCTAGATGCACCGACCCTATCCCATTGACCCTACCTTCTGGGCTTCCCCCATTATCTTATCTCCCCATGCCTTATCCCTTGTCCCTATGTCATTGCTGTTACCTGTCGCTCTTCTTTTCCTGTCCTTATGCCCCATGTGGTGTGCTCTGTTCTTAGCTGCCTGCCCACCTCTCTACCATTGGCCTTGTCCCCTCCCTTTAGCCCACTGGCCTTAGCCCTCTCTCTGACATAATCCCATGGGCCTATCTCCAAGACCCCATTCCATCAGTCTTATCCCCGTGAGGATAAGACACTGGCCAATCCCAGATCTTGTCCGATCATCCTCATCCCCCTGACCACCTGCTATTGGCATTTTCTACCTCACTGTATTCTAACGGCTATATGCCCACGTCCCTATTGGATTGGCCTAATCACTGACCATATGCCATAAGCCGTATCCCCCTCATCATGTCCCATTGCCTTTATCACGTACCCTTTGGGTGTTGGCCGTAGCCCCCTGACCGGATCCCATTTACCTTTTCTCTTGACCATAACCCATTGTCCTTATCCCCGAAGCTTAGGCCATTGGCCATATGTTTCTTTGCCCTGTCCCTTTGGCCTAATCTCCTGACTTGAGCTCATTGGCCTTACCTCCCTTACCATTTCCTTTGACCCTAATTCCCATGATTCTTTTTCACTGGCCAAATGTATGCACGACATGCATTGCCCTTATTGCCCTCATCCTGGCCCATTGGTCTTAAAGCTCTGAGCATATCCTATTGCCCCTATGTTTTTGTTTCATCATTTTGTCCTCGTCCCACCATTTTCCTTAACTTACGGCCATATCTCCATCAGTTTACCACATTGGCCTCATCCCTTGACTTTATGTCTTTGTCCTCACACCCCGATCATATCGTAGGGTCTTATCCCTTCACGTAATCCCATTGGCAATATCCCCGTGATCATATGTCATTACGTTATCTTTGGATATATCCCAATGACCTTAATTGCTAGAAGAGGCAGGGCAAAGCTGTGTGTCAAACCATCAGTGGGAGCATGTCATTTTCAGGAATGAAAGAGATTCTTAGTCCATGGCAACATGCTGGGGTACTATTAGATCAGAGGAGCACCATCTCTTTCTACTTGAAGTAGATGCAGCTCCAACCCCCCTGAACTGATACGAGGAGAAGTGAACTGAATTGGGAAGCATCACAGTAGCCATGGCAATTTGTAACTACAGTTCCCTGGGACCTGTTTCCACTTATTTGGTTGGGTGGTTTGTGACCTCCTTGTTGGTCAGAGGTTTCGTTGCTGCATGAAAGTCTAGTGGATTAGTGGGACTCGGAACCTGTTTTGGATTTGGAGTTTTTTGCAGTTCCCAGGAACAGGAGGATCAGACCACCTATTTTGGGTAGTGTTTTTGAACCTTGTTGTTGGGGTGGCATTTATGCTCTTTGTTTTCCCATTTGTGAAAATTATGTCCCTGTTGCAGGGCATTTTGGGTAGTGTTTGTCCCCTTTGCGTCCCCATTTGTTTCATTGGCCTAGCATGCTGTGTTGAGAATTCTATATATTGTCTGTATTTGTTTTTCAAAGTTTTGTTGCACTATAGGAAACTCCGTTTGGATAAATTTTGGCTGAATGGTTAACTTACCGCTGCGTAGCTATGTCTAAGGAAGATGGTTTGATTGTAATCCAGTGTATGTGCTGGAGCATGAGGAAAAGTGACCGTTAAAGGAAACTTTAAATTATACCATGTTATAACTGGAATTATTTTATCAAAGATCAGGTAAATGGGACAAGATCCCATATATTTTGGCTTATTGGGTAGGAAATGTCTATTTGAGGTTGGACATTTCGTGTTTGATGATGTAATGTGATCTTAAAGGCTTGGGACAAAGTTTATAGTTTAATTAAACAATTAAATCTCTGGGGCGGAAGGGGGAACTGGTGCATGGGCGTGACCTGCCACCCAGTAGCAAGGGGGTTGGAGAGAGAGTAGCTGTCGCCCCCACCCCGAGGTGTGTTTACTCTGCAGAAGGTGGTCAGGCAGTGGCTACAGTGCCTGTGGCTGATCTTCAGGAAGGCACTAACAACCGCCACAACCATGTTGACACCAAGGAAGGGGAAATGGAATGGGGCGGAGGGAGACACGTCTGCCACCTGATCATCCCCTCCCCCCTCCCCCCCTCCCCCGCCAGGTGCACAGGCTCAACAGAGGCAGCAGCCAGCCAGGGAAGAGGGAGAACGGTGTATTATCTGCCTTTCGTGTGTTCCTAGAACAGGAGCAGTGTTCTTAAGAAAATTTCTTATATACACACCACCAATTCTGTGCAAGCTGTCTGTGGCTGACGTGACGAAGGCAGGCTCAGAGGATCAGGGAGCCCCCCTGTGTTGTCTGCGCTCCCCCAGCCTGTGCTGCTGGGAGGGGTGGGGGAGGGTGGGACTGAAACCTCTCAGTCACATGCCCACTAAATTGTGACTCACGGTCAGGAATGGTCTCCGTTTCTAGGACTGGGCAGAAAACTCAATTTGGCCGGGGGATGTTCCATAATCAGAAGGGGACAAATTATGTACAGTTAGCATGCTTTTTGTAAAAAGAAAGGACATTAAGAAGAGCATTGCCCAGATGTTACAAAGGCCTCCAGATAGTAAGAAGCCCCCAGGAGAGAAAAAGTTTTTTTAAGTCCAGGACTCAGACAGCGAAGGAGGGGGTCAGGGCCCCCAGTCTCCAAATATCCCCACAGGAGCCCTCTGAAAAAGTGGAGAGTGGAGAATCGATTAGTGCCAAGCCACGTGGACAGAAGGGGTCTGGGGGCTCCTTCCTCCCGCCACAGCGTCAACCCCAGCACCAGCCTCGCCTGGCACTGAGCTAGGCAGGCAGAGAGTGGTGGGGAAGGGGCCAAACAAGAGTGAGGCAGCCGCGGAACTTGAACGGTACTCAGTAACATTTAAACGGCAGGATCCTTTGACTGGAATGGCTTTACAGTGGTTAGACTGTGTGAAGAATTTTTTAAAAGGGGGTCTTCTGCTCTGTTTGATGGAAGATTAACACATTTGTGAACCTGCAATCTGACAGATGTATAAACTTATATTAGCTTGTCTGGGCTTCCTGAGAATAGCATCTAGATTCCAGACTCGAGGCTGATGGTAAAGCCCTTATATGGAGGAAGTCAACAAATGAGCCTTAGAGTCTTAGAATTGATGCTCAGAGGCATCCCAAGGCCAGTGGCACACTTCTAGAAGCCACCGAAAAATATTGTGAGAAGATGGTGCCCTTGATAAATTATTATTAAAGACTATTTCTATTCTCAATCCTGCCACCCTTTTGGCTTTACAACATGACTGTTTAGAGGTTCTGGAGACTGTATTCTAGCAGGATGGATCTGTCAGAGCAGCTGATGGCAGAACAAAACTGGGATTTTTCACTGGTGGAACAGCTTTATGGGCAAGGAGGGACTGGATATGCGGTGAGCATCGCAGTGGCACTGCCACCTGGGACTTCAGCCCAGGAAGCTGAGTTGCAGTTATCGAGAGGAAAAAGGTAAACATCTAAATATGCTTTTATGATTGTTCATATTTATAGTGCCATTTGAAAGAAAAGACATCTCCTGACAGCAGGAGATAAGAATATTAAGTGTGCCACTGAAATAATGGCCTTGATACAGGCTGTGGCTGAGCCAGGCAGGTGGGCAACATGGTAAAAGGAAGTCAGGCCACTGGCAGAGCTGCTAAAAAGGCCACTGGAGGCAATCTGTTCTCTGAAAGCCACTGGAGGCAATCTGTTCTCTGGGCCTTGATACCCTGGCTCTTTTTAGACCCCCTTAAAAGCTGAAGACTGGGACTGTGCCATTTGGGATGGCACAGGTAAGTGGAGACAGAATTCTTATAGACTCATTCTCTTACCTGAAGGTTTGGTTTGGCCTCTTATGAGGCACCTACACAAATGCCTTAATTGATTTAAGGAACGTGATTTGGGAGAATCCTGTTTGCAATGGACTGTTTTTGTGCTTGCCTTAATGGATTTGGTGGGACCTCATTTGAGAGGACCCTGTTTACAACAAATTGTTTATATGCTAAAGGTGGTCCAAGGACAGAAAGGGAACCCACCGCACTGGGTGCCCAACAGATAGGGGGCCCAGCCCTTTCAGTGATGGACAGTATTCAGTTTCACTCAGTATTAGTAGGTATCTTTTCAGGCTTCATAGGGACAGAGTCTGAAGTTCAAAGATGGGCTCCTACCAGGAGCTGCTGGCCTGGAACAGGGCCTTTGCTGAGTTCCTGTGCATGTACACCAGCAGAGCAGGAACAAACCTTTGGGGACATTGAGATGACGGACATCAATAGTCCAGAGAAAGAGGCCACGCAGGTGGAAAATGGCATGCTGGCGATGGACGCCGTGGACAGGCAGCTGCAGGGACAGCTCAGCAGCTGCTCTTGTACAGTGAGGATGTCAACAAGGAGCACAGCAGCATGTAGAAACCTGAGGCCAAGAAGAAAAGGACCTGGAAAACTGTTGGAGGCAAATGAGGGCAACGTTGACAGGTTCCAGGAGCCTAGGGAAGTCCTGGGCATTTCACAAGATGACTACTCCATGGTGATGCTGCTTCCTGTGGTCTGCACCTGGGTCTACTGCACAGTGTCCTGTGTTTGCACATGAGCTCTGAGTGGAGCCTCAGTGGGAACATGGTTAGCCTTTTCTATATGGTGGACTCAGTGATCTCACAGGTCATCAAGATGTTCATAGCCTCCCCTCCTCCATATAAAGCAATAATGGACATGTTTTTTTGATTGTAGATAACCCAGTCAGTAAGCAAAGTCCTACATCTAGAATAAAAATTACATACATTCTAAAATCAATGCAGAAAGTAGAATAGGATATTGCTGTTTGTCCTCCTCTGAATAAGGTTATCCCTCAGAAGCAGGCTTAAGTTAAGCCCCTAAGAAATGGTTGATGAGAGATCCTTCCTAACACTGCGAGGTTGAGTATGATAATATAGGCATGAATTAAAAAGCAGGGTAAAGCACTATGCCAAATGAGTGGGTCACATACTAACCACCATGTATGAGTGTGCCTCTTTCAGGTCTCCACCCTGTGGGAAAAAAAGAAGTGGAAGAGACCCTATGAAGTGCCTCTAACAGCTCATACTTCATTGAAATTGTCAGAAATGAAACTTTGGGTCCATCATACCAGGGTAAAGAGATGTCCCATGGAAGAAAAGAACCAGCCCCAGTGGAGGGGCCAGCCTTTAGGTGATCTAAAGTAACTGTTCTAAAGTAAAGAAGGGGAAAAATGAAAATGTTAATATTTTCTAACCTTTCTTTGATTATTTGTTGTCTATAGGATGGACAGACAACTCCTTAGTGAGGATTTCCCTGGGCTGTTGCCTCTTCTATTGATCTGTATGTGTCATCCTAAACCTTGTTCAGTGCTGTATATGATTTCGGAATTTGCAGAAGGTCGTCTCTCGGATCACCTACAGGGTACAACTAATAACTCTGCACTCAGAGGTTCCATGCTTCTTTTCTAGGCCAGCCCTGTACTGGACATTGTCCACAAGGCGACAGTCCATTTTGCCTTGCCAATCTTCACTGTTGTAGTTATGATTTTTTTCTCCTGTTGATTTTTTTCTCCTAAATACACTGCCAAAGCTTTGCAATGACATACACATAAGAATAAACCTTCCATCTACAACGTTGTCCCCATTTCAGCAGGATGTAGCCTGATGACTATGTCACCCTGCCTCCCACAGATAGGGAAGTGTAAAATTGAGAATGGGGAATATGTAACAGATGGAAGAGCCTGAAGAAAAAAAATTATATTTTCTGTCTCTTTAAAACTTCCCCCACTGTTTTTGGGAACTGCAGCCTGGCCTGCATCCCTGAGGCAGGTTAAGTCCTTTGTTAAAAGAGATAACTGGGCTGTCCCAGGCAGCACCAGCCCCCCAGATGGGTGCCTGGCGGAGGTCACAGGCTTTGTCTTTGGCAGAGATGGAACAATTAAAATAGTTAATGATGTTTGTACCTCCATAGAATTCTGAAGTTAAAAAATAAATTTAAGGGCTGTGCTCAGAGCAGGGGGCCTGAGGAGTGGCTCCTCTGTTTACAGCACAGCCAATAGCAATCCCGGGTCATTGTGACAAAGGGTGGCACAGAAATTGTGGCTTCCCTGAAAACAAATGGCCTACACTCGTGGAAGAAAAAATATAAATAAATTAAAAAATAATAAAATGAATTTTGTAATCACAGTAGCCTAGAACTGAAGGGCCCTCCCATTAAAAGCTCTGTATTTCTGTTTGTGTTCAGGAAATTTGGATTTTGAGATGAATGCCCTGATCTTATCCCCTGGCTGTGTTTCCCTGGCCTTATTCTTCTGGGCTAACCCACCTGGTCTTACTAACCTCCTGACATTAGTCTGGTGGTCTTAATCTTATTGACTTACCACCTGCCCTTAACCTTTTGGCTTTACTCTTTCAGTCTGCAAGGGGTAAGGCCCCTAGCCTCACTACCTTGGCCTTACCAACTGGGATTACTCACCTGGCCTTACTCTCCAGGTCTTACCCATTTGGCCTTCATATCTGGCCTTACTTTTCAGGTCTTACTCACCTGGCCTTGCCATACTGCCCTTAATCCTAGCGGCATTTGTCCTCTGGCCATACCCCCTAGCTTTATCTCTTGGTTTTATGACCCTGGCCTTATTCCCTGAGTTTACCTCCCTGTTTTTCTTTAATCTGTCTGGCCTTACACACCAGGCTTTATACCATCATGTCCTACCCTAGTGGCTGTAACCTCATGGCCATACACACTATGCCTTAACTTCTTGGCCTTAACCCACCTTTACTTTGCTAGTTTTATTCAGCTGGCCTCAAAATCCATATCTTAGCTTCACTGTCTTATCAACCTGGTATTAGCTTATTGGGCTTATATGGCTGGCTTACCCAACTGGCCTTAATCTTCTGGTCTTATCCTACTGGCCTTACCTGGTGTTAACCACCTGGTGTTAAATGGCATTCTCTACCTGTATTACCGACCCAACTCCCTACATGTCCTTAGCCACCATGTCTTATCCACCTGGGCTTCACTTGTGGCCTTAACCTACTGTGCTGTCCACCTGTCTTTACTCTCCATGCCTTACCCACCTGGCCCTATTATCCTCCAGGCATTATTTACCGAATCTGAACCTCATGGTCTTACCCACCTGCCCTTAACTCTGTGGCCTTTTCCACATGTCCTTACCCCTAGAAATTTACCATTTTATGCATTAACTCCACCCATCCCCTCACACCACCCCTGTTTGTTTGGTTTTACCCTTTTGGCCTCACCCACATGACCCTACCCACATAGCCAGCCTCACACATCTGGCTTTGATGACTGGAATTCTTCTTTTTACCCACCTGGCATAAACCACTGTGCTTGCCACCTGATATTACGCCTAAATTAACTTTCTAACTGTACCCACCTGGTTTTTAATCACCTAGTTTTATATAGCTGGCTTTAACCTGCTTGTATTACCCACCTGGCATTACCTGTCTTATCTTAATTCCCTGGCCTTACATACCTGGTCTGCGCACCTGGCTTTATCCATCGAGCCATACTCCCTTGTTTTTACACTTTTGGCCTAATCCCTAGTGTTCTCTTGGCCTTGCTTACCTGGACCTATCCACCTGGCCATACTAATGCCAGTCTTATTCTCTTGGTCATACCCACCTTGCTTTACCTGTTTTTCCTTAATTTCACAGCCTTAATGTCGTGGCTGCACTCATCCATCCTTACCCACCTGGCCTCAGCCACTTGGTCTCCCCTATCTGCCTTTCCTCTTAACCTTATTCCTCTGGGGCATAAGGTTTTTCCCCTGGCCGTATCCACCCCTTGGCTGGGGACTGGCTCGCTGGCCCCCACCACTGCTATCTTCTCACCAGGGCGGCTTCCACCTGATCTCTACGGTCTGGTGCTATATCAAGGGCGGTGGCCTTAGGAGGTGCCATCCATGCATGGCCAGCATTCTCACTCTGGTTGTCTTCCAAGTTGCATCACAGGCCCCTGGGCATTGCAGAGCCTGTGTCCTACAGCACTGCCGAGGCCAGCGTGATGGAGACTCCTGGCAGGAACCAGGAGTCCAAGCCCAGACCTGGAAACTGCTGGGTCCCTGTGTGAGGTCCTGCTTTCTTCCCTGGCCTGGCTGGGTTGCCCTTGGCCTGTGTAGCAGGTGGCCTACATGGTAAGCATGAAGTCCCTTTACCCAGCCCCTGTCACAGCTCAGCGGGGGCATCGGGGTGGAGCCTTCAGCACAGTCAGGGCAGTTGAGCTGCTGTCCATGTTTTGGATCTCTCACAGGTGGTCTTTCTAGCCCACCTGGCTGTGATCCTGCCATAGAGCTCATGGGCAGCTCTGCCTTTCCCCTTACTCTGTCGCACGTGGTGTTTGGGAGAAGTCCAGGAAATTTCCCAGTGGCCTTGCCAGACTTAGAGTCTGGCGGCCTGACTTGAAGCCAGATCCCCTCACCCCTGGTGACCCCAACTTCTACCTGGGTGACACCATGGGGTCAGAATTGTTATCTCAATTTCTTCTATGAAAGAGTGGATTTGGGTATATTTAAGTTGTTTACTTTTATACTTATGAAATCCATAAACCCCATCCCTGTCCCTGGTCCTGCTGCCTGTGGTAAGTGGCCTCACAGGGTTGACCCGCGTGTTGGAGAGCACCACACACATGTGCACCCTTGGGGTCCACGCTGCCCTGCGTGGCCAAACACACGCGCTTTCCAAGGCTGCACCTCTGAGGCTTCCCCCAGATACGGATCTCTGGGCCGCAGCTCTGCCCCTTGGGACTGACGTTTCACTGAGAATTGGTAGAAAAGGTTTTCACTGGCTTTCTTGGAGAAGCAGGATGAAGCTGAGAATTCTGGTAAGTTTTCTTCCTAAGATGCTTACGGAGGTGTCTGTACTCTCTGTGTTAAATATATGCTACCTTTCCTTTAACTTTTCTATTGTGAACAGTTTTCTTTGCCATGGAGACCTTGGTTTTCAGTGACCATGTGGGTTTTGTCTGTCACGACCATTTCCAGGAGACGGAGCTGTTGGCACTAGCAGGAAGCCCACCCTGGGCACAGCTCCAAAGACCTGGGTGTTCTCCTGGGTGTTGCTGGAGTTGTTTGCAGAACAGGCACCGTTTTGTCTTCTCAGGATGGCATTTCATAGAACCCTTTACCACGGATGATTTGTTAACAACTTTAACTTTGTAGTTCTTATGGGTATTGCATTTATTATTATTGTTACTTTCTGCAGGTTGTTCTAACTGTAGAACTAAAAGTTCTGATAGACTAGAATCCTAGGGCTACAAAAGGTAAGGGAGCCTGTTTTGGAAATATGTCCACTGATGAATGCATAAAGATGGATGTGTTTATGATTTGAGGATATCAAATTCTCTTGTTAACCGTGGAAACTCCCACCGTAGAAGGTTTCTTGCTCTAGGAACCCTCACGGGTGAACTCAGGGCCTCATAACATTTGTATATACCCACGCATGCACAGCAGTAGCTTTGTTCATTCTGATTTCTAACTTATATGCACTATTTGCAAAAGTTCAGAAGATGTAGACAAATGTAAAGGAGAAAATAAATATCACTTGTATTTCTTCCACTCAAAGATAAGGAAGCAGCTCAGCAGTGGTGTGGGCTCCTCAAGGAGCTTCCTCTGTGCCCGGCCGCCAGAACACTGTTGAGAAGTGAAGGCTCTGGCATGGTACCGTGGTGCCCATCCTGTCACAGCAGGGCTCTCACTGACTTCTGCCTCCCTGTGGACTTCGAGTGCCAGGCTGTGGACAGCCCTCCCCCCGTGCTTCCTGCAGCAAGGAGGTAGGTGGGGTGCTGGATCCTGCTGCTCTGCTCAGGCTAGTCCTTCAGTGTGTGTCCAAGGATGGAGATCACACTCACAGAGCCCTCTTAGGATTAAGTACCATATTTTTGAGCTTTTCATCTTGATGATTTGTATCATTCACAGATTACTTGAGAAAAATACTGTTCAATTGAACATTTAATAATATTTTCAGAAATTTCAGGCACAATGTTTTTTATTTTTTTTTGAGACAGAGTCTCACTCTGTTGCCCAGGCTAGAGTGAGTGCCGTGGCATCAGCCTAGCTCACAGCAACCTCAAACTCCTGGGCTCAAGCGATCCTTCTGCCTCAGCCTCCCGAGTAGCTGGGACTACAGGCATGCACCACCATGCCCGGCTAATTTTTTCTATATATATTAGTTGGCCAATTAATTTCTTTTTATTTATACTAGAGACAGGGTCTCCCTCTTGCTCAGGCTGGTTTTGAACTCCTGACCTTGAGCAATCCTCCTGCCTCATCCTCCCAGAGAGCTAGGATTACAGGCGTGAGCCACTGCGTCCGGCCCACAATATTTTTTAATCATGTCATGAAGCAGAAACAATAATGAAAAAGTTCTCAAATTTCTTTACCTGGAAATGATAAAATCTCTTATTATGGTGATTACTTTGAATTTCTCTGTGTTCTGTATCCATCCAAATCAGCTTTCTTATTACCACATGCCGGTTATCTCCTTTTTATACTTACTAACAAATCTGTGTTGAAATCTATCCTGAGGTTAACTGTGAGCCGAAGAGTGGAATCGAGGGATGAGGAAGTGAATCGCGCCCGCCTGACTTCCGGAGCAGTGGAGGACTCTCTGCGCGGCAGGTTGGACCTGGGGGCTCACTCTGTGGGGTCCCCCTTTGCTGAACCGAGTGTCTCCCCGGTCTCAGCTGTGGGTCATGGCCACCGAGCTTCTGTGGGAGCCTCAGGACAGGCCCTTGGTGCCATTGAGGTCAGTGCATGGCCTACTGTCCTCCTCAACCTCTTGGGCCCCCTGGCAGCGCCTCTTCCTTCCTGCCTGGGCGCAGCCCCTCTGCCCACACGCACCCGCTTCCCCCACACAGGCGGTGGTTCTAAACTTACTTTTGAACAGGCAACGGGATCATCTTGTTGTGAAACTCTGAAGTTTGACAAGGTGCACGGTGAGGTCTCCCCTTGGCCCCATTCCCTGCTCTCTCCTGCTCAAGCCGTCGGGCACCATTGTCCAGTTCTTGTGTTCCTTCCAGAGAGTTCTCTGGAACAGACAGACCTGCGGGCCTGCATGTTGAGTGTGTGTCCTCGCTTTCCCAGCAGATGCTGTTCTGGGTGTGGGGCCGTGGAGGTCAGTCAGGGGGAGCATTTCAGCCCCGAGGAGCCCCATGTGTGGGCATGAAGACGCCCTTGCGGTGCAACTCCCACAGGAGCCTGAGTCGCTGTTGCTGCTGTGGACAGAGACACTGCCGCCATCGCCATCAGCCTCAGGAGCCAACTTGCTTCCTAACCAGAAGTTAGAGCCCCCGCGTCCTTCCGCCCTGTGCACTCTCCTGCCGGTGTGCTCTGCTGTCCCTTGTCCTCAGGCACAGAGGAGTGGGCTCCCTTCACCCTCCCTTGGCATCTTCACTGGCCTTGTGCTTTGTAGATCGGGAGAGCTGAGGATGATGTTAGCCAGTGTTCTAGCTCTTGAGAGCTGCTCACTGGGTTGTTTCTGAGTGTTCCACCACGTGGGGGGCTCAGTGGACTCCTGTAGGTGGGCCACCTTGGAGTGCCTTTCGATGGAGCTGTCACCCTGGATCCTTCCTCAGCAGCGCTCAGCGGGTGCTTTGGGTGCACAGCGAGGAGGACCCTGGCCCTCCTCACACGTGCCCTGGGTGCCCAGAAGTTTCCAAGGCTGGAGCGGCATCTCGTGCTTCTGATCTTGGAAGAAGAACAGGAGCTGTCCAGGTGGGAAAGGCTGGCAGAGGAGAGAGCCCAGAAGACCTGGAGCCCAGGCACTGGGTTGGCCTGGCACAGGAGTCCTGTTGCTTTCTCTCCCTCTCTCCTCTCCACCCCCTGCCTGCAGCCAGTTCACCTTGGCCCTCAGAGCTGATGCATTCCTTATTCCTCATGAGAATTCCAGAACAGAATTCGGTGAGTGAGTGGCCAGCGTGACTTCTGACAGCTGGCCACCTGTGCTGCTCCTGAGAGGACAGTAGACTCAGGATTGGGTTTCCATTTCATCCCTCCTGTAGGGTTCCTGGTACCGTGGAATCCCCTTGTGCTCCTGCCACAAGCTTGGGCTGCTCTTGCCCTATCTGAGTCTTTGTCCTGGTCCTGCTAATTTCTCCCCACATCACTGCCTCCCAGCACTGCGCTTGGCTGGGGCCATTGATGTCTCCCCTCCTCCTCCTTCTCCTCCTCTTCCTGCTTACGGATGGTCCATTTCCAGGTCCCCCTGTGCCCATCAGGGTTCTCTAGTAACACAGAGTCGGTGGGGGATACAGGATCCATATAAAAGAGATTTCATTTCGTGGAAGTGGTCTGCATGCTTGTGGGGCTGGCAATGCTGAAATCTGCATGGCAGGCTGGAAACAGGCAGGAATTGATGCTGAGGTCTTGAGGCACAATATCTCCTCTCAGAAACTGCAGTTTTTGATTTCAAAGGCTTCACATGGTTAGATTAGCCCGGTCTACATTACTGAGATACATGTGAAGTATGTGCATATATGTACACACATGATTATATGTAAACGTAGTCATATATGTAAATGGGCAAATATGTACTGTTTCTGGCACACGGTAGGCACTGGAGAAACCTGCCCCTATCTGGGTGTGGTGCTGTGTCTGTAGTCCCAGCTACTGGGAGGCTGAGGTAGGAGGATGGTGTGAGTCCAGCAGGGGCTCTGCTTGGCTAGCCTTGGCGATAACAAAGGAAAGGTGCTCTTAGTCATTATTATTGTTTCCTCATTTTTTTCAAAACTCTTCCTTCCTTCGTGTAACCACTGCTAATCCCTGGTTCTGGTTGTCGATAGTTACAACCAGAGGAGGAAGAGAAATCTGTGAGACAAATGCTAATGTCTTCCCCTATATTTCCTCAGTTGATCCTGAGCCTGAGTAGAGGGTGAGAGTAGTGGGAGAATACAAGAGGCTGAAGAGTGGAGGTTGTGAGCTCAGGCTGAGCAGGACTGCACTTCGGACACATCTGTGAGGGTGACTAGGAGAGATCATGTTGTCCCTGGAGGTGGAGGTGGGATTCAGAGTCTGGAGCAGGCTACATGCCACTCTGCAGGTGGAAGGGGGCTGGCAGTGGGCAGCAGCCAGCAGGGCCTGGGCATTACAGCTGGGTTGGGTGGCAGAGAGGAGCAGGAGGGCAAATGGAGGGCACTAAGGTCAGAGGAGGACCAGGGCAGACATCGGGGAGGGACCTGTGGGCAGGAGGGAGCCCCAGGATGTGGGAGGTAGCTGGTCATGGGGGTATCAGGGAAAGGATTTAGATGTAGCTGTGGGAATGGAAGCCTCATTGCAATGAGCTGAGAGGCTGAGCTCAGTGAGGAAGCAGAGAGCTTTCTGTTTCAGGAAGTAGTTGAATAACGTGAACCGTTTGTCCTGTGCTTCAGGGATATGGCACTGACATGCCAGCACCCTGTACTGCCATACCATTGAACTTATGTCTTGAGACAAAAGGAATAGCGCCAAGGCAAGGCTTCTGGGACTTGGAGGATGCCCCCATGAAACCACTGTCAAAGTCAAAATTGTGATTCGAGATCATATTCAAGCAATGAAATTGTCCATTTCTAACTAGGAACAAGGTTCCTTTGATTTGAAAGAGACTGACTGGTTTTGGACTCAGTAAGAATTAATTAAGGGACAAAGTTGGGTAAGTTTAGATCCATGTTATAATATTACAACTTTTTAAAAACTGTAGTACCTATGTTATTTACTGTGTGCACCTCCCAGTATGTGTTCTCATGTAGGAGAGGACAGCAGTCCAAGAGCAGCTCTGAAGTGAATCTGGTAAGTAAGATCTGTATGAACTTCCTTTCTTTTTTTTGAGACAGAGTATCACTCTGTTGCCCAGGCTAGAGTGCCTAGCTCACAGCAACCTCAAACTCCTGGGCTCAAGCAATCCTTCTGCCTCAGCCTCCTGGGTAGCTGGGACTACAGGCATGCGCCACCATGCCCGGCTAAGCTTTTCTATATATTTTTAGTTGTCCAATTAATTTCTTTCTGTTTTGAGTAGACACAGGGTCTCGCTCTTGCTCAGGTCTCCAACTCCTGACCTCGGGCAATCTGCCCGCCTCCACCTCCCAGAGTGCTAGGATTACAGGCGTGAGCCACCGCGCCCAGCCCTGTATGAATTTCCTTAACTGCAGAAATAACGCAGGAACCTTTGGTTGTATTTCAAACTGTCAGTAGCACACATCACTTCTTAATTATTATTTCAGGACATATAAGTTGCCAGCAGGGTTTTAGGCAGTACTGAAAGGTATATATGGTAAATAATTTCTGGATGACAAGGAAAGCGGAACCAGGATGAGTTCAAGCAGGACAGAGCTGTGTTTGCATTGCAGAACCTTCCTACTTAGAGTCTGCTAAGACCACAATTCTGAGGACATTTTGCCTTTATTTGCCATTTCGTCTTGAATGCCTTTTCAACTGATTCTCTTTCAACCCCTGGTTTCTCTTTCAACCCCTGGTTCCTGTACACTGCCCTGAGAGGCTGATCGTCTGGGCAGCTTGTGTGTGAAGGGCTGGAGCACTGACATGTGGACTGTCTGCACATCCGGGCCCCAACAGCGGCGCGAGGACCTTGCAGAATATGTTCAACAGGTGTGCCTGGCTCGCCCTCGGGTGCCCCTCCCAAGGCAGACCTGGAAGATAGAAAGCCAATCCCATGACACATTAGGTCTGACCTGAAGTGAAAGGGTTGTTGTCTATTTTAGAAGCCTTGCATTTTACATGATTCCCGCAGATTTCCGTAGCAAAATAATAGCAATATAGGTCTGTGACTACTCACTGAGTGCTTGCTGGGTGCCAGGCACAGTCCCTACCTGTAATTTAATTTTTATATCTTTGTGGGGGTGGAATTACTCTAATTCCCATTTAGCAGTTGAGGACAGTGGCGGAGAGAGACTTAGTAACGTAAGTCCAGGACCCACACTCATGTCACCAGTGGCCAGTGTAGATAACAGGAAACTTCATTGCTGTTGCCTTTCACAATACATTTAGAAATATGGGAATGTTGTCCTTGAAAAAAATCACCAAGCACTCACCAGGCCCTGGGGATAGCGTCCTGCAGCTTGCATGCTGGTGGGGAGGGGGACAGGAAACCGACCCTACTGGGTGCAGTAGGGCAGGAGATGTCCCTGTCTGGAAGAAAAATAAAGGGGGAAGAGTGCCCATGTCAGGAGAGTCTCTGTGATACGCAGCGTCTGTGCAGAGACTGCGAGGGCATGAGAGGTATTTGCTGGAGGAGGCGGCAAGTGCAGAGGCTCTGGGGCAGGAGTGTGCCTCCCCTGTGCACCAATGGCAAGGCGTGGCCGGAGGGCAGTGGGTCCGGCCGGCAGGGCTGGAGCAGTGGGGAGCCAGATCCCGGGGGCCCACCCCATCAGGTGCTAGGCCAAGACTCTGAATACAGTTCTAATTTCAATTCACCAGAACCCAGGTCTGTTCCGTCCTTCCTCCGAGGGCATCTTTCTAACTGGATGAGGAGCCTGGAGGGCTGGTGGTGGCTGAGTGTCATCTCAGGCATCGTGAGACTCCAGGGAAGTTCTGGGGTCCTGTTGCCCTGAAAGACTCTGGAAGGGGGGCTGCTGTGTTCCAGGTGAGACCCTGGCCCCTGTGTTGAGAGACTCTGATGAGGACATTGCCGATGACTCCGTGTCAGACCCTCATGGTCTGCACGGGTGGGGCATCGGGAGTCTTCTGCCCAGGAACCTGCCACTCAGGGCAGGAGCGAGGCGCAGTTTGCCCCCTGTGTTCTGTAACCCCCCATCCTCCCCATGCTTGCGTGTGAGGAGGACGTGAGCACCAGGTGGAAGGATGAGGAGAGAGCGGGAGCAGTTACAGCCCTGGACAAAGATCCCATGGACACCTGCCTGCCGGAATGGCGTGCGCTGAAACTGAAGAGTCACGTTTAATCCTAGTGTCTTGCTTTCGACCTGAGGTGGGTTCTGCAAACATGATAAAGGGTCATTGTATTGACTCCTCAAGATGTTTAAATATCTGTTTAAATTTGCCCTTGGTTGTGAATCCAGAGGTGGTGGGCGTTCAAGCAGTCGGTGACTGAGAATGTGAATATTTTTTATTATAAAATAGGATTCTCTAAATTGCTTTAAGAAAACATGTGTATTGTACTTATATGTATCCTCCAGACACAATAAAGTAGTGACCACCGGGCTACTTTGCCAGGTACATTTTTGGTAACTAATAGCGAATGCAGAAGACTTATATCGTTTTTATATAAAAATAATTCTAGGTTGGACAAAACACAGAATGCATAACTCATGTTCACACATCTTATGTAAACACTTGGATCATTATTTTGGCTAATGATGCTGTGTTGGATTACTATGGAGTTCCCTTAGTGCTTTTTTGAATGGATTGAAAAAAAACCATACCAATTTTAAGAAATCTTCTCCCATGTAAATGTTAGTACTAACCTGTTCTAACACTAACAGGTGTTCTCAGCTGTGCAGTGCAGACTGCAGGTGGACTCAGGAGAGTTTTCCAGTGTGTGGAATATGAAAACTGATCTGATATTTGAGGTCAACAGAATAAAATTTGAGATCAAGTACTGCGTTTTGTCCTGGAACAAGTAAGCAGATCTTGTTTCTAAGCCCTGGATTATCACTGGAACCTTGACTGATGTTAACAGAGACCCACCCTGTCTTACCTTCCTTCAGTTTCCACATTCCCTCTGCTTGTATTTATAAGAAAATAAGTAAGTACAAATAAGAAAATATTTATTTGTTAAAAGTTTAACAGCATGTGCACATGAGTGTATGTGTGAGCGTGTGTGGAAACCGTGGAAAGCCTGGAACACGAATACACCTTTATATTTTAACAAAATATGATACCAGCCTGATGTTCAATGTGTTACATGTTGAAAGTTGTGTGGCCATGTCAGAACATCCTGTGGGTCACTCTGGAACCATGTGACATGGAACATGAGCTCTTTCTCCAAGGCCGGGCACCTGCTTTGTCTCTAGGACAGCCAGAGGTCCCTCACTACCTGCAGCATTCTGATGTTTAAACAGCAAATATTTATGAAGCACCTAATGTATACAAGGTATTGTGGCTTAGGGGTGGTATTTTGTGTCTTCATAATGGAAACCAGATTTCAAAAAGATAAAATAAAACTGTGATATTTTGCCCGTTTTCTAAACTTCTCTATAGATCAGCATAGTGGTCATTGAATTTCTTTCTTACCTTTCCCATGTTCAGTACAGCTGTAATGGAGAGAGAGGTAGCTGTCTGTGGCCACACCACCCTGAACACGCCAATCTCATTTGATCTCAGAAGCTAATCTGGGTCGGGCCTCGTTAGAACTTGAATGAGAGATAGAGGTGGATGAGAATTGAGATACGCAAAGCAGATTGATCAAATGGTGAGTAAAAATCATATTTTGGGATTTGAAATAAGGGTTTGATAAAAATTAAAAATAAGGATTTGATTTATAAAAATTTGTCTTAATTGATTAGTCACAGTTGGAGTAATTAGCACAAATTCAGGATAAGTAATATTATTTAATTTTTAATAAGTATACTAAATAAATTACCAGGGCTTTATCTATACTTCCCAGGAAGCCGGGCTAAGAACTCTCATATCAGCTAATGTGGAGGAGAACCCCACCAAGACAGAAAGCCTGGGCAAGGCTGGATGTCCTTCCTGGATGATGTTTTAGGCTTACTCTTTCTTGTTGGGTTAATATTTTCATTTTTTGTATAGGAAAAGATTTCCCTGAACTTTGCCTTCTGGAAACCTAAATTTCCTGTTCAGTTCTCTAGCCTCTTTACCAAGGAAGCCTGAGTCAATGGTTACATTAATCTCTTTATACCATTCAAGCAACACACATAAAATGTCAAAGGGATAGTTATGATAATGAGCATAAAAATACCTAAAATATTGGGTAGAAATAAACTGAATAGATTGAAACCATGTTTGGTGAGTTAATTTTATTTGATTTGTATAAAGGGCATGCAATTAGTCAAAATGTATGATGCTCATGCTCACTTAATTTTCTCACATCCTTTACAAGCAAATTGTTGGCACCACACAGAGTCAATTTGTTGCTTTTGGCTGTAGTGTTTTCACAGGAAGATGTTGGGAGGTCCAGAAGCTTGAATTCAGATGAAAGCCACCTTAGTGCCCGTGGCACGTCTTCAGAGCGCTGTGAAATTTATTCCATTTCTTTCTTTTGTAGGAGAAAATGAAGATTAAATGCAGGCTGCCACATGCACTGCTTCTGGCCATTGTCGCTGATGAATTTCAAAACCAAAGCCTATTCCCACCTGTAGGACATTTCCAAGTCTAGAAAGCACTCTTCTGAAAATTCATGGCACTGGAGAAGACTGCTTTTTGCCAGAAGTTAGCACAAAATGGGAAGAAATACAAACTGATGAAGTGAGCCAGAAGCTGAAGTTACCGCAAAGGTATATATTTTAAAATCCAGCTCAGATTAAAGGCAGAGATGTATATTTCTTAGATATAGTGTTTTACATGTTTTAAAAGAATGCATTGTGATCTCATGTTTTATATCCCTAATTCTAAGAAAGAAATTGTTTTGCTAAATTTGTGGCTCATTCCAAAGCAGCAGCTTTGGAGGGCTTTCTGGAGAGTGGTGGTTGGGAGGAGAGCACTGCCTGGACTCCATGGGCTCTGTTGATGTTTAAAGATCCTGAGGGCCCTTCACAGGTTGCCAGTGACTTGGAATGGAAAGGGAGAGGAGGCAGGTGGAGGCCATCCGGGGACAATTGCGATGCCCACGGCAGGTGAGTGATTTGTTCCTGTATTTCCCCCACACCTGCTAGCTAGGCTGGAGAGGGGCAGAGAAGGTAGAGGGCAGGGGCAGTCTGTGGAGTGTGGACAGAGCACTCACTGTGGGCTCCCATCCCAGTCCCACCCTCCCTAGGTGAGACCTTGGGCAAGTTGAGAAGTTTCTCTGAGATTCTTTCTCCATAACTTTAGTGATAAGAGGACATATTAGGGGGAGCTGTGATATTCAGTGAGGGAAGGCAGCTAAACTACTAGCATAATTCTGTAACTGTTGAATCAATTCCAAATTGGAAAATGATCTAAGCAAAGATGGCTGAGGAGGTTGAAAAATCACTTATGAAAGGTTGGTCAAGGGTGTGCATAGTGTTGCAGTTTGGCAACATGAAACACTGAACCAAAAAAAGAAATGAAAAATGAGGCTTCAAAAATACAGGGTGAAGGACCTGGAAGCATCAGTGGCATAGAAAAACACGGCAGAATAAGGAGAGGCAAAAGAAAAAGTTGTGTGTGATTCTAGCATGGAATTTTCAAGGTCAAAGTTTTATGTTAACATTTAAACAATCAGTAACTCTTGTAATTGTCATTATTTCATATCTTGATATTTATGTTATCTATCAATAGAATTGTTTTAATTGAAAGGAGTCCTATTTTTAAAACAATGAAATTGAATTTGTTGATGTTAACTTTTAAAATGGAAAAAGATACATTGAAGTATATCTGGAGCACCTCCCAGAGTTAAAATTTCTTTTGGGTGAAATGGATTCCAAGGAAACTGTACAGACAGCCAAATGATTGCATGTACATGTTTTATATTTTGAATAAAAACTCTGGTTTGCAGCATGGGGTGTGGTGGGTAGTGGTAGAAGTAGAGAGGGGTAAGAAAATAATTATAATTGTAACATTTAAATTAACTATAACAAACTAACTGTAACACTTTAAAATGATTATAACATTTTAAAAATTTGATGAAGAGACAGAAGCCCCCAGCTGCTGGAACAGAAGTGCCAGCTCTGGTCCACAGGCCTCCCCAGTCCAAACCCCTGGAGCTCAGTGGGGTGGTGCCGCGAGTGTGAGACCACTTCACATAGCCGTGTGCTCAGCTAAGAGTGGAGTCGGTTTGCTTTGGTTTCTTTCTATGGGAACGGAAGTCTGGATTTCAGATTTTTTAATGTAAATGAGGGCTGTTTAACAAGGTGTCTTCCATGACCTGGGAGTAGGTCTGCACTCTGGCTGGTGGCGCATGTAATTAGCCTGGCTGCCTGCTTGGTCCTACCTGGTAGCTCCTGCTATGTGTGGTTACAGCCTTGGTGTGGGACTGCACTTTCCTGTTTAATGTTGGTGCTGGGAAGCCTTCTGGCAACTACCCCTTCCTGTGTGGAAGGAAAAGTTAGAGAGAGCTGCAGGCCTTGGGGACCACCTCTGGCGGAGGGGAGATGGAGGGGTCACCAGATACCTTCTCCAGCAGTTCTGAGGTTGATGTAGGATTCTCTGTGAAGGAGGTGTTTAGAACAGACATGTGCATGGCGAACAGATTTTAGAGCCTAAAGGAAGGCACAAGCAGTGTGTTTAAAGTCAGGTCACGTGGGTCTACTTCCAGCCCTCGAATTAGCTGGCTGGGGGAGCTCAGTGCTACTGTGACTTTGTCTACAAATGGTAGAGAGAGGTCTCTCTTTCAGTGTCACAAGTTTGCAATAGAGATTATTTCTGCGTGCTTGGCATTTGTGATTGGGACCTTTCACCTCTCTCAGGATCATACACAATTCAGTGTTGACTTACAATATCACTAAAAGGCAATACAAATGATTAAAGTAAGTGGCCATTAAAGGAGTTGTAGCCCAATCTCTAGAAAAAAATTTATTTCTTTTATCCTTTAGTATTTTTATTTTGCTGCCTGAATGTATTGATATCAGGGACCTGTTAAGTATTCTGTACATCTGTTTATCATTTAATTAATTTTTTAATCCTTTTTCAACTTGTTTCTTTGTATTTAGTACCTATATGTAAACAGATGAATTTGGTAACCACACGAATATTGACACAGAACAAGCGCTATATGTCAGTCATACAGAGATGCCTGTCTTTCCAAGGTACAGATTTGTTCAAGTCTGTGTTTTCTCTCATGTGTTCATCTCTTGAAATGAAACTGTTTTGGAATGTCACTAGTTTTTGTAATTTTCAGTCCCAGTTTAAGCTTGAGCCTTTTCTATAAATGTAATTGGCTCTTACTCTAAATAGTATGCCATTGAGGTAGCCAGTTTAAAACAGGCCTATTTATCCAAGCTAAAGAATCCATGTTTGGACTCTGTATGTTGGGGTTGTGTTGTTTTTATTTGTATTCACTGGTTGGTTAAATAAATGAACCTGCAAGATGTTATAATACTTTTTCATCACCTCAAATGCCATGGTAATAAGAGATACTTAGCCTGTAACAACCAGAATAGTTAGTGTCCTTCTAGACTAAGTTTCTTGATTGTTTAAAAAAATCACTTTATAAGATCTCTAATTTTTTAGAATCTTCATTAATAACATACATCTTTTTTGGCTACCTGAGATCATACATCATCATTAAGGAATCTTTGCTAAAGGGACCTTCGCTGTGGGAGACAAAGGCACCTATTAGAAAGCAGCCAAATTTCAAACAGAGAAGGTGGTGTTACTCAGAATGACATGTCCAGAAAGAACTGTGTTTTCCAATGTGTACAGAATGATATTATAGGAGATTGTTTTAGGTGGAATTCCTATCAATATATTTAAAATAAAGCGCTTATGACTTCTTTCTCCATATGGCAAGTCACACCAGTATTTTATTTTTAGTAGTTACCAATTAAGGAAATATCAAGGAAGTCACATTTCACCTGACATATGGGCATAGGAAAAATCATGACAGTGGTAGGCATGTAACTTAATCTTGGGAAACAATTTGGCTGGAACACAAGTTGGAAGGCAGGTTAAAGCCTCATGTTCTTATTTGAGCTTTAGAGAGATCGCCAAGACGCTTTGCATGTTCTCCCAAATTGATTTCTTTAATTCAAATTTCATAGCACTTTTTCTAATTGATCTTTCTTGTGCTCTGACAGGTGTCTGGACCTGTATAACCAGATATAAACCATTTCCGAAAGCAGCACAGTGCTAACTGGACACCGAATGAGTCTCAGCACACTCTTCTGTTCTTCCATCTTCAGAATCCTGATTCCCGAGGGTCCTCCCCCATGGATGGCCATCCGACACCCACGCTGCTGGGTCAGTCTTCCTGGAGACACACCTGGCTCAGAAAGATTAAGGATTTCTAACCTTTCTGCAGATGACAACATAGTATCCAAATCAACAAATCAATAAAAATTTACTTTTGTCTGGGTATTTTTACAATGTTCTTTGAGATATTGAGTCTCATTCTCCAGGTAGTTTCAGATTCAGTATTAGTATTACTGTGGTGCTTTTTAAAAAATGGCCAGGATTCAACAGAGTCACTTGGGGATATTGCTTAAAACTTAGGTTCAGAATCTGATACAATAGATTTTGAGATGCTCCTGAGAACTAGAGTTTTTTATGGCTCCCTATGCAGCTTTCATTGGGACAGTTTTGAGAGCTAGGAGCAAGCTGCCATGCATCTGGAAACCACTAGGTGGTGCAAGCCACCCCTTTGAGCCCATTCTTCAATCTAGAAAGTTGGCAGAGAGGGAACCTGTGAAATGGGGAAGGCTCCAAGTACACATATTAGATGCATATTAATAAGTTGTTGGCTGCAGATGAGCTTAGGTGTTGGGGTCTTAGAGGAAGGGTGAGAAGTACTTCTAGCGCTTCTGTCCTCCTTCTAGTGTCATGTCCAGCATTTGCAATGCCTGGACGATTGTTAACTTTTTTAGTTTCTTTTTTCTTGTAAGAACCTTGTCAGGACAGAGGATCTTTAACATAAACTCTGCAACCAGTGAGCTGCGCTGCTCCATAGTACAACCAGCTAAAAAAGGTGAAGGCAGGAAAACTAGATAAATTAGCGGGCTAATATTTGTGTGGGGTCAATGGTTTGCCTTGGCAGACATGCATGCTCTTTAATGTGATACAGTAGAAAGAAAGGAAAAATCAACCAAAGCATTCTTTTCTACTCATTCAGCAATCAACACAAAATACTTTTGTGATCAAACATGGTTGGGAGGAGGGTTTTCCTATACGCCAAACAAGCAATAAAGTTTTCAGTGAAAAAAAAATTTTTTTTTTTTTTTTTTAGCGGACACTAGCTGGGTGTCCTCTAGTTTAATTCGGTTTTGACACTACCTGGAGACTGGGCCAGATCCCACAGGGTGAGGTCTCAGTCTCACTAGATTGCTTCTACTTCAGATCCCAGTTTCAGGTCCAAACCTCCTGGACTTCCGACCCACCAGCTATAAATCAGGTTTCCCAATCCTCTATTTCGGGGTTCAATTCATTTGCTAGAGTGGCTCACAGAACTTTGGGAAACACTTCACTTACATTCACTGGTTTATTAATGAAAGGTGCAGTACCAGAATAGCTGGATCAAGGGTCCTGGACATAGAAGTGGACACACTTTTTTGCCAACCTGTAACCTTTTTTCAATCCAGTCCTTCTGAGTTTTTAAGGGAAACTTAAGGCAAGATTAGTTACATAATTTGCCAAAGTTAATCAACTCAACTTTCAGCCCCTCTCCCCTTCCTGGATGTTGGAGAGTGGGGCTGAAAGTTCTAGCCCTCTGATCTTGCTTTGGTTCTTCCTGTGTCCTACTCCCATCCTGAAGCTATCTCTGTGCCACCAGTCATCTCATCAGCATATAATAGTCTGCTGCCACTGATGAGAGTCCGAGGATTTCTGTAGCTGTATGCTGGAAAAAAGATGAGGAAGATCAAATACAGATTTTATAATATCACATCGTCCAAGTGTATGACATTTTCTAAGAGATGAACAGATACTACTAATCAGATACAGAAGAGAAACTACCATCCTATGACTTCTCTGTGGAATGGGCTTTTCCTCCAAGTGCCAGGAAATAGCATAATAGAGATTAGAATTCAGATCTCTTGCTATTGGTCTTAGTGGCCACTAAGGCAGTTTGTGTGTGTGGTGCTAACATTTAGATAAAGACAGCTGGCCAGGAGGAAGCTGTGTATTTTCTTTTTGTACCACATCAAGTATTTTTGGTTTCTGATTTTTTTTATTCTGACCTAATTTGTGTTGCCTTTTAAAAAAGTCATCTGTATTATCTCTGTTGAACATTATACTCTAACAGTGTAATATATAAAATAGTATCCTTCAGTACTTAAGATAGTTTGGAAAGCGGTGATTTTTGGGGGGGCACTTAAGTATATTTTAAAAGTGCTAGTCGGAGGAGGGGGCAGAAAAAAAATAGAAGTGCTTAAAGTGACAAATCATGGTATACTTTTTTTCTTAATGAGGAGAGCATATTTTCATTGTAAATGGCCATAAATGATTGAAGTGTTTAGAGGAGCTACTGAATCTCTTAACTGCTTTTAGATGGAGTGAAAACTAAAATCCTCCTAACAGATACACTGTTGACTACCTTGCTGGGAAGCTGGGGAAAAGTGGATAAATATCAGGCATTACCATTGCCTGATATTGATGATATCTGGGAGAGGACAGAAGATGTTACCATTTGCGAGTTCAGGATGCTGAAGTGGCGATAAAAGGATCAGAACGATGCCACAGCCTGGAATGCGTACAACTGCTTGAAAGAAGTCCTCTATTGACATCTAGGATGTGCTAGAAAGTGAGCTGGAAATTACCGTAATTAGACACTCACTTGGAATCAAGCTGTGTGGTTGGGAATACCAAATTTCCACTATGGAAAGCTTTGCTTGGTTATAAGCTTGACTTCAGAGAGTTATGCAAATTCAGCAGTAGGTAAGGGGCAGCGGAGTCAGAGTTCAAATCCCCGCTGAAGTGCTAGCCACCTTGGTGAATGTAAGCAAATTCTCAATCTAACTTTAAGCCTCTGTTCACATCGGAGAAATGGATGCAAAACCCCTAGGTCCGGGCTGTAATGAGAACGAAAGGAGATGATGCATGTCAACACGCAGGCGGGTAGGAAGGCTCAGGAGAGGCAGATGACATCTTTCTGGAACTGGAGTCAACACTGGCAGCACGGAGCCTTCCAGGCCTTCCCTGTGCTGAAGCAGTGTTCCTGGAAGCCACTGGGTGGCGCCAGTGCAGCCAAAGCGGCGAACAGAGGAAGGGAGAAAGCAGAGCCCAGGGCTGGCCAGAGGAACCTTTCTGGTCTCCAACCAGAAAACCACAGGGTGCCTGCCTTTGTTTTTAAGCACTTTTTGTTGTTATTGTTGTTGTCCCACTGCCCTTTAGCAAATTGTTATAACCAATTCAAACCTTAATTATATATTGTCAGCACAGTTTAACACGTGTAGTGCTCCTTCCCAGAATGCTCAGTAATTCACAGAGGTTTTTATTTAAAATTTTATTTAGACTTTGTATTCTTTAAAGCATTCAAACGAACATAATTATTGCAAAAGGTCATATCAAAAGTGAACGTGTCCTGATCTCTCTAGGTGCTTCTCAGGCGTGGTGGGGGAGCTTTCTGAACTCCCTGGGGCTGCTCTTCCAGGAGGGCTAGTGAGGTTTCCTGCCCTCCACTGCTCGGATACAGAGGCCTCAAGATTGGAAAGGAATGTAATTCTCTCCCACCATGCAGTGATGGCATGCAGGCTCAAACGTGTCTCACCTCAATGGAGAAGTTCAACTGGCCAAACACTACTTTCTTGACTTTCACCCTGGCATCATTTACTTTCCTGGAGGGGGTGGGGTGAGGATGCTACTAAGGCTCAGAAATGGCTTTAGCAGAACCAAGGAAAAACTTCCTTTTCTTCTTAAGGAAGCGTTGCCACAGGGAATAATGGGCCACATTGGCTCTTGTTCATTGGTGAAATGTATTGTGGTGTCCTTGTAAATATTGTTATGATCCCAGCATCATGCCAGTGGTGATTAACAATTTGGATATGTTTTGTTTGATCTATTTGAAGGAACCATAAATTATGGATGAAGGGAAGAAAAATAAACCTGCCTGTCACAGTGCTCGTGTGTCTTCTCTGTGTTCATATTCACTTGCACGTTATTTTGTAAAGCATCCTGTTACTTGATTGTTGTCCCCTTGGGTCTCTGGGTAACAGCTGGTTTTGATCTCAGCCCTCTGGTTCTTGGATTAAGGCTGAGTGACTATAAACCGGGGTAAACTAGTTCACCAGGTGCTTGCACAGGTTTAGGACAACATGCATGTCCTCCTAGGCCTTTCACCACAGGAAGGATTACCCTTTCCTCCCCTCCGGGGGTGGGAAGGTGTGTTTTTATTTAAAACAGGTGGATTCATGTGAGTCCCTCACCTGTGCATCTCTCTCTTCAGGATTTTTCTGTACATCACAGGGCTCATTAGGTAATTTTGTTGTATTGCTTTAGGGGAAAAGTTTCTTCCTCTGCTTTTTTATGTGGAAGTACATTTCACTCCATTCTCTAAAGAGCCCATCACAGTTTTTCAGATGTGTTCCCATGACAATGGTGGTTTCCAACAGTTGGCCTAACCCATTTCCCATTTTCTGGAAGTCCTCCCCCGGGTGAAGCTGCACACTGCCTGCTGAAGGGCTTCATCCTGGCTGGGTAACAGGATTCACTGCTGGGGTCCTGGTTTTTCAGAAGACAGTTGCAGGCCTCTCTTCCCACGTGCCCAGGGTATGAGAACTACTGATGATGGCTCTGCAAGTGCTGATGCTAACATTCAGGCTCTGGGGTTGAGTTCTGGGCTCTGAGTTCCAAGGTTCCCCTGCTGCTTAGCTGGGACCTCCAGGTCCACCCTGGGGCCCACTGTGGATTTAGATCTAACTTATTCCAATCCTGATATAAATTCCTTTGTAGGAATCCTCAGGTTAGTCAGTCACTTTTATGTTACAGAAATCCATTATTGTTTGTTGTAACCCCTGGCATGATTTTTATTTCCAGAAGGGAAGATGCTCTAAGAATTTATGGTAGTATTTTCTTTTCGATCAAGCTTGGAAAACGAAAAGATCATTCTGTTGCTTATCAAAACAATTATAGGAAAGTACTTGGAGTAGTTCAGTGAGTTTTAAATTTTTCCTGAGCCATGGAGAGAAATCTTACCTGAAACCAGCATTCTTAAAGCACTGAAAAGTGGAGCTGTTCCTGTGGGGGTCACTGAGGGGAAAGTGCTTCTCAGGGGGTATTGAGGACCCTGCTGGGCCCTGACCTGCTCCTGGCAGGGCCTCTTAGAAACCAGCAGACGGGATGATTGCTTGGGTCTCTTGAAGCTGCGGTCTAGGAGTGTGTTTCTGAGACATCTGCAACATAACAAGTAAAGTATTAATACTTTCCAATTCACTGCTGTGGTATGATTTGTTGGCATGCTGTTTTTGAAGGATAGTAACCACATAGTCCTAAACCATAGATATTTAAATTATTTTAACTAAATCAAAATGCTCATGAATTTTGGATTCTCCCCACCCATTATGACCTATATAATTATTTTGAACTAGGTAAGCATATGTATCTTTTATTTTTTAACTTTTTTATGTTATTGGGAATACATTTCGAAGACTAAAGACTTTTTATTTCTATATTAGAATAAGAAATGAGAAGCATGTGAAAGCCCATGAAGATTTCCCTTTCTCTTATCACTTTGAGTGCCAGGGGCTAGGAAACAAATACATATGTAATTTGACCCTTCTACACTTGAGGTTCTCACAATGTAGTGAGGGGGAGAGGAGATGTATATATAAATAATTGTGATAGTTGTATGGCTATGGTGAAAGTGTGCTCTTGACTTATTGTGACTTTAATATGAAAGTCAGAAGGATACTATGCTTGCCTGCACAGGCTGGGGTCAGGCCGCCAGGATGCACATGTTTAAATCATGTCACCTGACGTGATCTTCTGCTTCAGATTCCTCGTCTATAAAAAGGGTTTTTAGGAGGATTATATGTATTTGTGGTAAATACCTATTAACATGCCTGGTGTTTAGTGAAGCACACAGCAAGCATTAGCTACTATTTTTTCTAAAACAGGTTCCATGATTATATTTGATATTACATTGGTGTCATAAATCACACACATATTTTAATATCAAATTTAAAGATACATAAATATAATTAGTTTGTATGCTTGTCCTCACCAAAAACATTTCAATGAAAAAGCTGATACACATTTCATTTTTTTTATTATAAACCATTTCAAGTACACAGAATTCAATTTTTAGAAAATGTGAGTGGATTTTTTTCTTATTTCACATACTGTAATGCAGTTTGCCTTAAAATATAATAGCCAAAACTATGCGAGGTGGAAACAAATGTTTAGTCCTTGAACAAGGAGAACACCCGAATGGCCCAGGGTGACGCAGAGGAGAGGACTCAAGATGCCTGTCAATGCTGGACCCCCACAAAGCTTCTGTTCGTCCCACTTGTCCCCGTGTTTCCTTCTTCCATTGTGTGTCAGGGTGTTTTACATCTCTTTGGAGTTTCCAGTACTCCCCTTTGGATGTCTGCCCCAACCATTTCCCAAACCTGTCCTTTCTCCCGCCCGAAGCTCTGGACCCTCAGTGGGGCAGCTCACAGCTAAATGCTTTCCCCATTGATCTCTGATTCAGTCGTTCTCAAGTGTGAGAAACAGTTTTAAGGTTTGGTTTCTTCTTAATACTTTGTTAATCAAATGAATCTCCAATTGGCTATGACTGGGAGTAGTTTTGGGGGAATTCGTTCTTACTAAGTTACTTTGCTCCCTCCTCTTAGCTCTTGGAAGGCCGGGACCCTGCCTTTTTGTCCTCGTGCCTGCACCAGGCAGCTGCTGTGCTGGACATGCACAGTGTGCTGAGTGCTGTGGCGGACAGGGCGTTGGTGAGGTGTGGAAGCAATTTTAGGAGTTTTGACAAATTGACATGGAGCACCAACTAGATTCCAGCACCATACTGTGCCATAGAATCTTCACAATAACACTGAATTAGGCTCTAGTTTTCTGAATTCCAGTTTTGCGAAGTTGCCAATCACAAAGACTACCAATAATTTTGAAAAGTTGCTAACATTTATTGTGCACTTACTATGTGCCTGGCACAAGGCTAGCACTTAGTGTTTCCATTTCACTCTCGCTCTGATCCATTGAGGTAGGTTCTAGTATTATCTTCCTTTCTTAGAAGAGGAAACAGATGGGGAACGGTGAAACAATTTGGTCATGCTACATGTAAGTTGCAGAACCAGGCTTAAAGGAGAAAAAAAAGTAGAAAACTGACCATGTAATAAAGAATGTAATTAGTTGTGAAGACGTTTCTTGGGCCAGTCATGTTTTTTTTTTTTTTTTTTTTTTTTGAGACAGAGTCTCGCTTTGTTGTCCAGGCTAGAGTGAGTGCCATGGCGTCAGCCTAGCTCACAGCAACCTCAATCTCCTGGGCTCGAGCGATCCTTCTGCCTCAGCCTCCCGAGTAGCTGGGACTACAGGCATGCGCCACCATGCCCGGCTAATTTTTTATATATATATCAGTTGGCCAATTAATTTCTTTCTATTTATAGTAGAGACGGGGTCTCGCTCTTGCTCAGGCTGGTTTTGAACTCCTGACCTTGAGCAATCCGCCCGCCTCGGCCTCCCAGAGAGCTAGGATTACAGGCGTGAGCCACCGCGCCCGGCCTTAAACCAAATCTTTACAGAACTTCTACGAGGTTCCTCTTGGCCCAAACCCTTGTCCCTCCCTCTCTTGGCCTGATGTGTCCTGAGTAGATACCTGAAAAGTGCCAGATTTACGGGGACCCTCTACCGGCCATTCTTCATATTCTCAGCCATGGACTCTGGCCCAGGGATTTCCAGACTTCATTTTGCTCAATTGTTTTCACAACTACAAAGCTCTGGCCTCAGAAACGCGACAGGGACTCACATTTGCGTCCTAAAAATAGTTTCTGTATTGAGATGGAGTTCTCAGGGATGAAGGAGAAAAGTCAAAGAGCAAAAGTCCACATCCAGTATTTCTGCCTCTGTGCTCAAGACCTTCTCTCTAATGCCGCGGCTAACCTCTTCTAAAGCCCCACTGTCCTCCCCACCCCTTCCAGTGGACGAACCAGTGAGACGGAAGTCCGAGACGGAAGTCAACCGCCTTGAAAGGCAGTCATGTTTTTAAAGCATATCTCGTGGCAGTTTGTAGGACCAAAGTAACACCCATGTTCTTCTATAGAATCCCAGTCCCTGGAGGACTGCTTGCCTGCTTGCCCCTCCTTAATTCCAGGCCCAGACGACCAGCCATCAGCATCCCAAGTGAGGAGTGGCAGCAACTCTACAAGCCCATTAGACGCTCTTCACAATCAGAGCTGATGAAACCCTAATCTTGACACTTGAAAGGAAAGAAACCTGTCTGTAAAGCACTTGCAGATCCTTCAACCTTGCGGAGAACTCACTCAAGAAAAGGAGATGAGTGATGAGATCTGGATTCTGATGATTTGTGTCTATTTGAATATATGGTGGGGTGAGAATCTGAAAAATGGGGAAGTCTGCCATACGGAGGAGGACCAGGAAAAGCCACACACATTCCCCTCCCACTTCACAGAGTTAAGGATTCACATGTGGTGGGGGGGGCAGCTGAGGAAAGATAGTCACTCTAAATATTTCCTTTTTTATACCTTAAGGAGCAATCGGATTATCAAAGCACTAAAATTATACTGTGTTCTGTCAGGTGAATTGCCATGGTTTGAATATGGTTTGTTCCTTCCCAAACTCACCCTGAAATTCAATTGTCATTGGAACAGTATCAGGACATGAGAACTTTAAGAGGTAATTAGGCCATGAGGACTCTGCCCTCATGAATGGGCTAATGCCTTTGTCGTGGGAGTGTGTTCAGCCCTGTCTTGCTCTCTCTTGCCCTTCTGCCCTGGGATGACACAGCAGGAAGGCCCTCACCAGATACTGGCCCCTCAATCTTGGACTTCCCAGCTTCCAGAGCAGTAAGAAATAAATCCTTATTCTTTATAAATAAATCCTTATCCAGTCTCAGATATTGTGTGATAGCACAAAATATACTAAGTCATACATCTTTTAAAATTCACATGGTTTACAGAATGAACAAGATGAAATTTAACATTTAGCTCATTAAGAGCACATCTCTTAAGCCAGAGCAAGGCAATTATCCATGTGGTCTATATAAGTTTAGATACATAGAGAGCTTTTCTGGTTTTAATTTAGAAACAACTTCCCCTTCAGAGCCCAAAGAGCTACAAAAATTAGAATAAGTAGAAGTTATCTTAGTGGCATTTTCCCAGCTGAAGAATATTATGACGTATTTGTCCAATATACAGTTTACTTTTGGACTCAGATGATGAACAAAAATAATAAACTCTCAAAAACCATAACTCACTCATTTGCCTGAGTAATAAAAATAAAGCAAATCTCATCTTACTAGGCTCCCTTTAAAAATTAGATTAAGGGAACTAAGAAATGGATAAGAATATTGTGGCATTCTTTCTAGGGTAATTTTGTTGGAATTTTATCAGAGTTTTCCGTTTTTCTGCAATGCATATTTTAACCCTTAGAGTATTCCAATGACATTAGGCAAATATGAGAATCATTTTAACGCAATCATTTTATTTTTAGAACATTTAAAAAGTGTTTTTCAAATACATGATAAGAAATAATTTAATAAATATAATATAAATAAATATAAGTTCACATGCTTTCATGAACACAAAATTATATAAATAAATATTTAAAAATAAGTTATCTTTGCACATTTGTTTCTACAAACACTTTGGTACAGAAATAGCTTATAAATTCTTGTCCTTCTCTTAAAGGGAAAGAAAAGCATATTCAGAGAGGATACTTTCCCTCCTTAGCAATTTGCTCATAAAATCTTAAAAACAACTTATCCATAGTAAATGGCAAAGACACTCGGTCAAAGGAATCGTGCAGATGTAACAGTCCTGTCCTTCAAGTTTTGTGTGATGCAACTAATGTAAACATAAGCATGAGAACTCCTGTATGAGCTGAAGTAGGACCAGGTCAAGCCTCCCCCCACCCCCAGCTCTTAACCTACATCTTATTGGAATTTCTGCATTTCAAATTTTTATCAAAATGACTTTAAAATTCAGAAGGACCTCAGGCTTTTAGGAAGAATTCAGATAGCTCATCACTCTATCTATAGTCACCACACGAATTCTAAAAGCATGAAGAAGTATGCAGAGCTTCATTTTAGTTTTATAAAAATCCAGTTCTTCAAGGGAGGAGTTTTGTGGCACAGTCTCATTGTTGAAATTCAGGGCCTAAGACAATGAATATTAAGCATGTCATGTACGGTATTCCAAAATTAAAACATTCATCTCTAAAGACGGGCGAAATCAATATATGTCTCAAAACTTGCAACTCAGTCCCTCATTATACTCCTAAATTCAACCCAAATATACTCGTGGCCGGATGGCTGGGCAGAACCTGAGAGAAGAAATTCTCATTATCCAAGCATACGTATTTCCAGTGGGCTCTTAAAAGGCCCTTAAAGCTAAGGGTCAGAACGTCGTTAGTGGGAGATGCATTTTGGAAAGATACAGTTCCTTTAAGATGATATTTGCTGCAATATCTAATTAATCTTTATATATGTTACCTTAAAAAGCCCAGTTCTATTTAGAACAGAGAGATGATGAGCTGCCACTGATCAGAATTCTATCAGTATCAGACCTGTTTACTAAAGACACGCTGCTCGTGTCAGTAAGTAAATCTGGCAATGGATTTCCCAACTTTAAGCCTTTGATTTGATAACACAAGTCTTCATGTTTGCTCAATAATCAATACTTTCACATGTTCTTCACAAAAAGCCTAAAATAAAATAGGGTCGGTAAAGACGTCTCATTTTACAGAAGCAAACTGAGGTGCAGAGGGGTTAAGTGACTCGGGCATCGTTGTATGGACACTGGTAGAATTGATTCCAGTCCCCAAGTCACCCACCTGAAAATGGAATAACAACTACAATTCTCTGGATGGTAACATTCTCAGATACTTTCCTTAAGTTCACTGCCTTTTAAACAAGTAATTTGGTGTGCATACACACACAAGAAAAGAAAATAATAAAATAAAAGTAAACCAGTTACTTTTCAGGAAATGATTTCTGTCAGCCTAGTTTTATCCTAGGCCCTAATCACCCTTTCTTTTGTAAATATTTCTATGTTTTGTGTTAGCATTGTGTACTATGGTGATTCCAAATATTACAAAGCAAGTTTTTGCCTGTACGTAACATTGTGGATGTCTCCAGATAACAGGCTATTCTTCTATTTCGTTCACATTTTTGTTCGCGGTGGGTCAACATCAGGCACCAACCCTGCTTGTTTTCCCGGCAATGTTTGTGGAAACGCACTCTGGTGCCTTGTACACACATCCTGGAGCCTTTAGAGGTGAGAAGTGTAGTGCAATTCTCTCGAAGGAACTTCAAATCCTGACTCTGCCTCTTTTAAGCAGTGTGACCTCAGACAAGTGGTTTAACTCTCTTAAGGCTTGGTTTCCTTCTCTGTACAGACCGCATATGGTTGTTGTGGGGAACGACATAAGAAAATGCATGGAAACATCTGCACAGAGCCTGGAGCAACCCCAGAGGGTCAACAAATAGGAGGCTGCTTTTTAAAATGTGATCTGCTTGCACGTGCCCTCCCTTGAGAAGGTGCCCTTAAGGTTGTCTCCCCAGAAATATAGCTCTGAAGGGCCTTCAAAAGGGGATTCCAGGCCTCTCCCAATCCAGAAAGGGCTGATTTTATACTTCTTCCTCAAGGACCCTGCCTGGCTATCTTCAGCATAAAGAAGGCACTCTCCTACTTATAGGATGGGGCCTTACCTGCATGAGGTCATCAATAACTGCCAGCATGTTTTGATCTAGAGAGATCTGCCTCTTAGGATCCATCAAAAGCTTTGCATTCATGGCCTTGAACTCCACCTGGTACATCTTCAAGTCCTCATAGATACTGCTAAGGCACTGGGTCTGGGTGACAAGACAGAATGGGGAAGGAACCATGGAGATGGGCTAAAAACATTCCCCACCCCCATTGCATTTAAGAATTGTGTGTCTTACCTTCATGAAAGAAGCCTCTCTGGAGGTCAGGGAACTCCCACTCTAGAAGAAAAAATAATCAGACATCAATGATATGAATTCATCCTATGGGCTGAAAGCTTTCACTTTCTGACTCTGACTTACACTTATGAAAGAGGTCTCTCTGGAAGCCAGGCAACTCTCATTCTAGAAGGAAAAGAAATCATATATCAAAGATTAATTCTTAATATAAATCTCTCTGACCTTCCATCTCAGGTATATTTTTTTATTAAGGCAAAAACAGAAAATTTACCATCATAATGGTATTAACTATATTCACATTTTTGTGAAAAAAATCTCTATTTTTATAATTTTTTCCCTAAAATCTAACTTCTGAAGTAGGACCTGCTAAAGTCCCATAATGATGGACACCAGAAAAATGCAAATTTTTAGAAGCAATTGAGGTTTTGATGCACAGCTCTTAATTGCATTACATGCCTTGGGAGGAAAATTCTATACCTTGGTTAATTCTAGTGGTAAACAGGCCCACACTGTGTTGGTTTTATCTTTTGTGATATCTTCATGATCAATCTCTTCAGAAGTGCAGGAGTAAAATTCTAGGGTTTGGTTGGCCTGTGAAAAACAGAAGGAGAAACGGTTAGTTTACAACATGAATAAGGCACCCACTCCCCATGAGGCTGGTACCCCAGGGTGCCAGCAAGGCCTCGGCTGGCTGCTTTGACCTCCATCTCTTTGACCTGTGGAAATTCTGGTTCTTCTTGAGATAAAAAGAAACAGGTCATTTACATTCTCTCTCTGTCTCTCTCTGTCTCTCTCTCCCCCTCCTCTCCCTTTGCTTAGGACATGTTTTTCTGGGCGACATCTTTTTCCATTATGTAAACACAATAAATCATTTCAACAGGCTGTGCTAATCAGCCTCTACAGCACACCATGACACTTGCTTCTGGTGAAAACAATTTCTTCTTTTGCCAAAGTGCCTGTGTTTTATGAATACCTGTTTCAAGTACAATTTCTATGAGGGAACTGTTAAGGTCACAGCTTGATGGATATAACAAACATGCAAACCCTAAAGGCAAGTTGAGATTTCATTTGCAGTACACACACACACACACACACACACACACACACACACACACACACAGATGTCATCTTACAAGCTTGCTGGAAAGCACTGTTAGATAAAATTCTGAAATGTATCTTAAGAAGTCAAGGACTTTCTGGTTGACAATTGGAACCATTTTTCCATTCAACAGCCTGATGTGTGCCAGGCACTACCTTAGGTACTAAGGAACACGACAAAAGAGAGGACTGTGTGATGCCCTCTGGATTCCAAGTCTAGCTGCCAAGGCAGGCAAATGCCCAGGTGACTAGGAGATGCATCAGTAGGCAAGAAATGCCGAGAAGGGAATGTATGAAGCTTCTGAGGAGGGGCAGAAAGGGAAGCAAAGCTTTCCTGCCGATTGGACAGCTGCCTTAAGAGGATTAGAATGTTGAGGGGTAGAGAGGGGAATTTCAGGCAGGAATAACTGTGTAAGACATGAATCAAGGCCTGATAATGCAGAACACATTTGAGCACAAGTAGTAATCTCCCTATCAGTAGGTAGACTAATGCCCTGCCACCAAAGATTCACCTCTCAAACCCTAGAACCTGGGGATGTGGTATTTGACATGGCAAAGAGGAATTAAGGTGCAGATGATATTTGGCTGGCTAATGATCTGACCTTAAAGTAGATAGATGATCCTTAAAGTAGATAGATAAGTAGATAATAGATAGTAGATAGATAGATAGATAAATAGTAGATAGTAGATAGATAGGTAGCTAGATAGATGTAGATAGATAGTAGATAGGTAGATAAATAGTAGATGGATAGTAGATAGATAAAGTAGATAGTAGATAGTATATAGATAAAGTAGATAGATGATCCTTAAAGTAGATAGATGATTATCTGGGTGGGCCCAATGTAATTGTAGTATCCTCATACGTGGAAGAGGGAGGCAGAAGAGTTAGTTCAGAGTGATGCAGCATAAGAAAGACTCAACCAGTCATTTCTGGCGTTGACAACGGAAGGGGACTATGAGCCAAGGAATGGGGCAGCCTCTACCTTGAAAAGGCAAGGCAACGGCTTCTCCCCAAAACCTCTAGAAAGGGACACAGCTCTGCTGACACATCAATTTGAGCCCAGTAGAACCCATTTTGGATTTCTGATGTCCAGAGCTGTAAGACAGTAAGAGCTGTAAGAGCTCTTCCGACATAAGAGCTGTAAGACAGTACGTTAGTGTTTTTTAAACTCACTAAATTTCTGGTAATTTGTGACAGCAGCAATAGGAAACTAATACTCTGTTCTGGAAGGTGTTAAAGCAGACCTGGGCAACCACTATTCTGAACAGGTTGTAAAAAGTTAGATTTGAAGGTATAGGTCCAGTGTTGATGTTTTTCAGATCTTTTTAAGAGAAGCTGGAAATTTGGAATATTATATGAAAAGTCCAATTTTTCAATGACATCAAAATCAAAAATAAAAATAAAACTATGGGCCAAATTCTACAAATCTGTGGGCCAAATATAGCCTATGAATCACATGCATCTGTCACCTCTGTGTTCTTTAGGAGCCTGTTGGTTTGTTCTGGCAAATTTAACAAAGGAATGATATAAAAATACCAAAATGAATTTTGTAATCTTTTGACCATAGGACTGTATCTGGGAGTAGAAAAGTCAGTTTTTTCACATAAAGCATCTATGAAAATTGAAGCTCCTGTCTTTTACCCACATTGAACTTTTCTTCAGGAAACAAAGCACTTACCTCTGCAGTTTTTATTTAGTGAGGCCTCTGTCTAATTAATATTGATTAAATTGTGAGGAGTAACGTACAGCACATTATAAAAGATAACAAGGTAAAAAGAGTTCTTTAGGAAGGCCTTGGCATTGAGCTTATTCTAAGATATTCATAATGCAACAAGCTAGAAAACACTCAAGAAAGATTTCCTAGAGAGCACGAAGGCAAGAGGACATCTTTAAACCATCAGTCTTTACCCTTTGCAGCAATAACTATTCGAGCAGTTTTTAAAGGGCAAAACAATTTTTTGCATTGAAATGTGACACCTAAAAAGACAGATGAAGCTGTAGACAAAATTAGATAATTCTTCCCTAGACAATGAAGGCTGGATACACACTGTCAAATCCTCCCTGACACGTGTTGCCAGGACAAGGAACTGTGTCAGCAGAGTGGAAGGCGACCAGCAGCCACCGGGACAAGTCTAACTCATCTGTGTAGCCCCAGCACACAGTATGCACCTAGTACCTGTTTCCTGGATTGATAAGTTTTCAAAGAAACAGCGTGGACCTGACACCATTCCATCTCTGTTGGCAGGCCACAGGAACACTGTAAATACCCACTTTACTCCATGTAGACACAGCCCAAACAAATGCCATTATAATTTATGGCCAGTCTTACTTTCCCTGGAGACACAATTTCACTGGGACTCTTTAGCTAATAGCTGGGCCGTTTGCAAAGCTCCTTCTCCGGCTCCTGACAGCTACTGATGAACTTCCACGGTCTCCCTGCAGTCCCCTCAGGTAGCAGAGGATGGGCTCAGAGGCCCCTTCTGCAGGGGGCAGCGCAGTGGGAGAAAGAAGCGCAAAGCTCACCTTCTGCAGCATGGTGCTGACAGCTCCCAGCAGGTTTTGGGAATGCTGAAGGAACTGGAACATTTCTGGGCCTGGCGTGGTCCTGGGGAGGCTCCTGGCCAAGCTGAGGTGGTCCAGGAGGACTAGGGAGGCCACGAGCAGGAGGCCTGGATGGGAAGCGAGGGCGGGCTGAGCTGTGGTCTGGCTTGGCTGCCTGTGCCTTCCATGCCCCTGGCCATCTGCGCCATGGATGCTTGGACCGCCCCACTCCACCCAGTTCCAACACCACCCTGCGTCAACACCTGACAGGTGAATATTATTAGAAAGCAGCTCTCCATTATAGGGCCGGAGGCCAGCCTGCTGTGAGTGTACCTGGACGAGCCCGGACAGGGTCTTGGACTCAGTGCTTACCCAGAGAAAGCCTCAGGTTTTTTGAACAGAGAAACTGAGGCCATGTGATGAAGATACCAGCGCAGCCTCAGGACCCAGCGTTTTAGAAAAGGTGGGTGACAAAGCCTGCCTTAGGGCTGGCTGGAATCTGCCTTCTTTTAGCTGTAGCTGAGGGACCCTAGGCAAGAAACCTACCCCCAGGGCCTCAGTTTCTCATCGGTGAGGCGGGCATAATGATAGCTCACCGGGTTGTTTCAAGAAGAAAAGAGACAATGCCCTTTTTAGTGCACTGTAGGCGCCCAATCCTCATTCCCCTCTAGTCTCCTTTGCAGGCGATGGCTGCCTGTGTTGCAGTCTCTCCCTAGGCAGGCCCGAGTTTCCGCCCCTCTTCCCAGGCAGCCGCCCTGCGCCGGGAGCGCGGGCCGGTACTCACTGCGCGGGGGACACATGCTGAGCCGGCACTGCGCGGACACGGAGCGGGCGGCTGGATGCGGACCTGTGGCCACAGCAGGTGAGGGCGGTGTCTGGGAGGCTGACCCGGCCAGCCACATTTTTATAATTGCCCGAGGCGCGGCAGGACTTTCCCAAGAGACCAGGACTCTGGTCCCTTATTTTTTTCTCTCTCTACATCAGTTTCTCCGTGACACGTGGAGTCCGGCCGGCCCGCGGAACTCGCGGCGCTTTCCAATAAACTCCCGGGGTGCCTGACCGCAGTCGCTCTGGGACGGCCCCGCCGCCCCCAGCCAGGGCCAAAGCGAAAGCAAAATTCTCGCAGAGTTGCTGCGCGGACCCGCCCACCACCCTGTGCCCCAGGCCTCAGCCGGACGCCCCCAGGCCCCGCCACCCAGCTGCGCCCCGCGGCAGTGCAGCTCCCCCTGCTGAGAGATCGCGGGAGTGGTGCCGCCCCTAGCACCTGTATCTGGGATGTGATGCGAACTTGATCTCTGCCTGGTTCTGGCTGGGGGTGGGCCAGTCATTCACTCATCATTCCTTCCTTCAGATGGTCCACGGTGTGCCAGCTAGACATTGCTCCAGGTGGCCCTTTGGGGTACCCCACACCAAATCTGACTCACTGTGTTTTGTGCTTGGGTCTTCTCTGAAATATGGAAACGGATGAAAATTGCCTGGCTATGCAATCATCACTCTCTTCGAGAATCCAGTTTCTGACATGTCCGGGAGAGAGCAGTGGGATGGAAGCACAGGGTCCTGGGAGGAAAGGCGCGGAGAAACAGTACGTGCTCGGCCGGAGCAGGGGGATTCAGGAGGCAGCAAAGGCTCCCAGGAGCAGGGGACCCTGACGCCCGCCGTGAGTGTTCAAGGACAGGTAGGCAGTAGACCGGTCCAGTGGGATGGCACGCGGGTTCCAGTCAGGGGACACAGGGATCAGGAGCACTGTCAGGGAGAGTGGTGGGAAGTGAGGGTCTGGGGTCCGAGTAGAGTGTGAGTTTGGAGAGCTGGGTGGGGCCAGGGCATGAGGGCGGTGGAGGCCAGGCTAAGGAGTGTAGGGTCTGCCCAAGAGTGGTGGGGGGTCTTCTAGGGTTTTAGGCAACAAAATACGGTGGGATTTGCAGATCCCTTTAGTAGCCAGGTGGAGGACAGATTCCAGGGTCAGGAGTGGAGCAGAGGGAGCAGTTGACAGGGCATTGCCAAGCCCCCATTCAGGAAGAACAGAGGGTGGGCATCAGGGATTCTCAGGGGGGCGATGGGCCAAGGCTTGGTAAATCCTCAGGTGGGAGGGAGAGGCAAGCCCTGAGAATGGCGCCATGGAGATTGTTCCAGTTCCTGCAGCATGGGTAACAGTAAGAGTGCAGTGAGTTTGGAGGAGACAGTGAGAAGCCCCATTTGGATGTGCTGAGCTTGAGGTTTCTGTGGGACTTTTCAGTTCACTTATTTGTCCCACAGGCATTACTCACTCTGGGTGTGGGGAAGGGGAGGGTGTGTTTTGTCTCCCACTGGGAGCTTCCAATGGGCCTGACTGCACCCAAGCCCCAGGACCTAACAACAGGTGAGCTGCCAGGGCTCACGTTTGTGCAGATGCACCAATCTCAGATAGGGAGAAGCCTTTGGGGATCCAAGAGATAAGAGTGGGTACTTCCTCTTTCTCTCCTCTGGGCCCCATGGAAGCCTGCACAGAAGAGGTCATTGTAGGCCTTGGGGTGCTACCATGAATGCTCAGCAGGGCTGATCTCTGCTAAAGATGGGGGATCAGGCTGATGAGGAGAAAACCATGGCAGCCCCTGGTCTGACTCAGGCCCTCTTCAATTGTTGGCAGCAGCCTTCCCAGGTGTATCTTGTGCTTGAAGGGGATGAGGCACCACCACAGGGAATTTTAGGTGTGTGTAAAATGAGAGAGGTGGCTGATCTCTAATGCCTGTCCAATTCTGCTGTCTGTGAATTCCCCCATGGGGATACAAAGCAACCCATTGTCAGAAACAATCAAGTTTAAGAGTTTGTGTGAAGCAAATGACAGGTTCAGGTCTGTGTTATGGCCACAGGGATTTAGGGTGGAGTTAAATGTACATAAAGTCAGAATGAAGTCAAGTTTATCACAAGGGAGCTATTTCTTCCCTGGAAGGGTCATCTTCTATGGAAAAGTAGTTTCTGCTACTTAGATGAGCATAGTGCCTCTGTTTAGAATGGATTCTTGGCCACCAGACACTTTCTAACCTTTAGTTCTGTTAAACAGATGTGCTGATACACTATAGCCAAGATGAAATGAAAACCTTCTTCTGGGATAACATTACTTTTTTACAAGAGAGTTTTGCCCATGATCACTACTACATAGTGTATAACCATGTACTGGAGGTCTTGGCCAATGCTACAAGAAAGGAAAAAGAAATGAGAGATTTACACATTGGAAAGCAAAAGGTAAAACTCTCATTATTTACAGTTGATATACCAAACACACACACACACACACACACACACACAATGAGTAGACTAACTACTAGAACCAGTAAGAGAATTCAGCAACTTCACTAGAATACATGTCAACTTTAAAGAATCAGCCAAATTTCTCTATATCTGCAATAACCTATCAGAAACATAATAAATAAAAAGAAGATAGCATTCATAGAAGAAGCCAAACTAATGTCACTGCCTGTAGATAGAGATGTAGCATAGAAGTGTAGAGTATGGACTCTAAGCTATTTGAATCCACATTCTGCTATTTACTTGCTGTCTGTTCTTGGACAAGTTATTTATTTCTCTGGGCCCAGTTTCCTCATCTGGAAAATGATGGTAAAAAAAGTACCTAAAATATAGGGTTCTTGTGATTATTACACAAATTAGGGTAACTACAGAATAGTCTTTGGAGAAAAATTTAAAAGTCTAATCAAGAACATAGGGTGATTTGCTTAAACAATTCTATACCCTTGTTTTTTTTAATTTTTTTACTTGACTTTGTTTTCTTATATTAGCACACATCACACCTGTGAACAATTCTATACCCTTGGGTAGAAGATTTCAATATATAAAAAGCTTAAGTCTCTTCTAATTAATTAACATATGAAATGCGATTCCAATATAAACTATGAATAAATGAGAAACTTAATGATAAATCTACTCTAAAATACATATATAAGAATAAAAGTCCATGAATGTTGAAGTTAAACTATTCAAGAAATAATGAAGAGAGGGACTAGCCCTACCACATATAGACATAATTCCAAAAGGCATACTTTAAAGCAATACAAATAAAAACAGTGGTATTGGCAAAAGAATAGACATACAGATCACTGAAAGAAAATAGAGAAATTATTAATAGATGGAGTCTTATATACTTGAGTATTTAGTATAAAATACAGGTGACACCTAGATCAAGGAGGAAAACATGGAATGTTTGGTAGAAAATGCTTACCGTATGGTAAAAAATAAAACTAGACTTCAACCTAAAACAATGTATGTAAGTGAATCCATTTGGAAATGAGTTAAATAAAACTGTTACAGTAGTAGAAGAAAATATACAGGACTATGTTTGTCACTCATATGTGAGTAGGACTTCTTAAAAATGTTGAAAGCCTCAAACTGTGAGGTAAAATGCTGATAATTTAGATTATATAAAAATTAAGGATTTCTGTTGTACAAGTTCCTGTTATCCATGGACCAAATTAACCAACAGCTGGAAGATTGGGAGAAGATATTTTTCAATGTCTAAAACCAATAAGAGATTATTCAAGGAACTCCTACAAGTTAGCAAGAAAAATACAGAAATCCTAATAAAAATGGGCAAAGCTTGTAAATAGGCAATTTATAGAGAGGAAACCCCAAAGGTTAATGAGTATACTGAAATACTTAGATATATTGGAAAACTTAAATGGAAACAAGAAGAAGATATCACTTTATCCCTCTTAGACTGGCAAAATTAGAACATTGGATACTGGTAAATGTTGGGGAAATGTGGGATTCCAGATATATCACACAGTGGAAATAGACCAACATGGCTATTTTGGAGGGCATTCTTGTATTACGTGGTCACATTAAGTATACTCATACCTATGACCCAGCTATTCTACCTTGGATGTATAAGCCGAGGAGGTTCTCATACAGGTCCACGAAAGAACATGTCTTAGGATGTTTATTGAGTCATTGAACATAGTGGTGGGAAGCTGGAGACAATCTAGCTGCCCACCACTGGGGGAGTGAGTAGGTTAATTGTGAAGGATCCACTTCATGGTAGTCTACAGCAATTAGAAGTAATGGACTAGAAATATCTGCAGTAACCTGGAAATATATTAAAAATAAATTAATAATACTTGGCTAAAATATAAAGATAAAGACAGAATAAGATCAGGTCAGATTTATTTTGGAATTTAAAAAAATTTGGATTTTAGAAAAGAAAGATGCGTTATCTCATGATCAAATACAATATTTCGTCAGCAAAATGTAGGAATAGATACAGTAAGTGGATAAAGAGCTATGAATAACCTCATGTTGTTCCAGTGAGATCTTGCTGCTAAGTGAGTTTGAGAAAAAACTTTTCTTATCCAGAGCTGTGTAAGTTTAAGAGTTGTGGTTGAGTGATTATGGAACTCTATTTACTTAATTGAGAAGAATATATTCAAAATTGTACCCATTACATGAGTACAAAGACATAAGCAAAAGGCTGTATGTTAAATATGTTAAGATAGATTCTACTGGGGAGTGAAGGAATGAAAATGAGGAATGGGGATACAGAAAAAATATAAATACATTATATACATATCTAAGAGAAAGGACCAATGATATCATGGATTGAAGGATGTAATCAACTCAGCCCTCTTCATCTGAAGATTTATGTCTGCCCAAAAGATAGATAAATAGACACTCTTTCAAACAGAAGCTTTAAGGTAGTTGTTTCATAACTTCAGTTGTTATTTGGTACATTCAGGTAGTTTCTCTGTTAGCCCTTCCTTTCCTGTTCAGTTTGAGCAATGGGCCAATCAGGGATCTTGCATCACTGGAAGTCAAGGGGCTCTTCAAGAGTTTGGCAGACAATATTAAGGGTCTATATCAGTGGTTCTCAGCTGGAGATGTTCTTGCTCCCCAGGGGAGCAATGTATGGAGACATTTTTGGTTGTCATAACTAGAGGAAGGGGATTGCTACTGGCATCTAGTGGGTAGAGGAATGCTGCTAAATGCCACTAAACATCCTATAGTACATCCTATAGATTTTCCCATTGAGTTTCCACAAAAAAATTATCTGATCCAAAATAGCAATGTGCTGGAAGAGAAACACTGACATTTTGAGTAGGTGGTTCAGCATGCTGCTTTCATCATTATTCTTTTTGATGAGTAGACAAGTTTATAGTCATAGACCCTGAACAAAAGACCTTGGACTATATCTTTAGTGTCATAATTTAGGGCAGCAGCTCATCCTTGGACAAAGTGAGATCCCAAAGAGGCTTGTGACCAGTTGAGACTCTAAATAATCTGCATCTGTAGGTCAGCACTGTAAATGTTAGGGGTCCTTCATAACATAGCAAGGACTCTGCTGTCAGTCTTCCTGTAGTTCTAGTCCATAAATGTCATTGAACTTGAGCATAAAGCAGCTGGTGCCTGCATGGCATCACATAATCTGGGCTTTAATCCTGAGCTCCAATTCTGAAAGGTGATCTGTCAGGGTTAAGAAGCAAAGCTCTATGTTCCTTGTTGAATACCAACCCCAGCATGACATACTGAGAAGCCTAATTCTGTGGAGCTTTTTCTTCTTTGGTGAGGAAGTGTCTGAGCAGCAGGGGTGAAAATAGTGAGCTGAGCCAGAAAGACTGTAGTGCTAAAAGAACTTTGGACCTATGATCAGAAGCCCTAAGTTCTAGCACCTTTCTGCTACTTGGTAGCTATATGAGCTTGGACAAGCCACTGTCTTTCCTAATTTTCATATCTGCAAATGGAGATAGTAGTCCTTGGTTGTCCTAGCTTTGTCATGCATATTAGATTATGTAATAAACAGGTAAGAATTGTATAAAGTGGTAGAGTATCATCAATATAAGATGTCATTCTATAGTGAGTGATAGTGAGGTATAGTTATTATTTTTGTATTAAGGCACACATACCAGTTTCTTTCACAATTGCCTCTTTGTACTCTTTGAAATGTTAAGTGGTAACTTCCCAATAGGGGTGGTGGGGAGTTTTAAGTATTTACAACATGGTTTGTATGGGCAATATCCGTGTTGTCTTGAAGAACTTTGAAAATATTGACAATGGGCTTCAACAAAAAAATCCAGAAAAGATGCCATTTATTGCTTTTTGGTGCTCCAGAATAAAGATTTTATGAATATTTTTGCAAACTTTTCTGCATCTTGAGCGTTTTAACAAATTCTTTGAATATGATACAACTTCTAGGCATTGTAGTCTCATGAATGATTAAGATCATCTTATGCTCAGATATTATAAAAAAATCGATAAATTTGGCAGTATAAAAATCAAATATTTCTGCTAGAAAAATATATCATAGACAACATTTAAAGGCAAATGATAACCCAGAAAAAAACATTCACAACAACATATGACAGATCAAGGGCTAATGTCCTTTGTATATAAATACAATAACAATAAGATAAAGGCCAATAATTCACTGTAAAAATTGGCAAAGAATATGAACAGATAGTTCAAAGAAAGAGAAATGCAAATTACTTATAAACATATGAACACTACTCAGCTACACTCATAATTAAATAAATTTAAATAAAAATAAAGACACGATTTTTAGCTTATAATTTGCAAAGCTAAAAATATGATAGTTTATACTATGTGAGGACATGTGGAAACAGGTTGTCACATTCTGTTGGAGGGAGTGTAATCTAGTCTGATCTATTTGGACATTTAGTTGGCAATAGCTATCAAAATAAAAAGGTATATACTCTTTTGTTCACCAATTCCACTTCTAGGAATTTATCCTATAAAACTATTTGCACATGTACATAAAGATTGATTTCCATTAAAATATCATTTTTAGTATCAAAAGATTAGAAGTTCTTTAAATTTCCATTAGTAGGAAACTATTTACATAAAACATGACTCATCTTTTCAAGGGAGTACTATGTAGCTCTGGAAACGATTGATGTAGATTTAAATGTGTGATAGGAAAAATCTTTTTTATGTGAAAAATTATGTGAGAAATCAAGGTTCAGACTAGTGTACACTATGCTTCCATTTGTGCAGGGAACAATATGTACATATGTTTACACACATGTATACTCACAAGTGCAGATAGAGTATAGATACTGATTTACGCTTTTTTTTTTTTTTTTTTGAGACAAGGTCTTGCTCTGTTGCCCGAACTAGAGTGCTGTGGCATCAGCCTAGCTCACAGCAACCTCGAATTCCTGGGCTCAAGTGATCCTCCTGGCTCAGCCTCCTTTGTAGGTGGGACTACAGACATGCGCCACCATGCCCAGCTAAATTTTTCTATATATTTTTAGTTGTCCAGCTCATTTCTTTCTATTTTTAGTAGAGTCGGGGGTCTTTCTCTTGCTCAGGCTGGTCTCGAACTCCTGAGTTCAAGCAATCCTCCTGCCTCAGCCTCCCAGAGTGCTAGGATTACAGGCATGAGCCAGCACACCCGGCCCCTAGATCACAGAAAACCAGGGAACATTGCCTCTAAAGAAGAAGGTTGGATCTTTGAAGTAGAAGGAAAACCTGCCTTTTATTGACTACACTCTGTACTATTTGAATTATTTAATATGCCAATGTGTTATAACTTCATTTATTTTTCTTTTGCTTTGTTTTTATTTGCATTTTAAAAGATAACCAAGCTGGGCTGGGTGGCACATGCCTATGGTCTCAGCTACTCAGGAAGTAGAGGTAGGTGGATCAGGCTGAGGCAGGTGGATCACTTGAGCCCAGGAGTTCAAGACCAGTCTGGACAACAAAGACAGGCCTCATTTCTTAAAATAAATAAATAAATAAATTTTAAAAAAATAAAAAAAGAGAGAGATCATCTAATGGCAGGTGATGTGAACTGCTAAGATAACTGCTGAGACCATTCTGACAGTTTTTGAACAGAGAATTTCCTGTAGGTTGCGGCACTTTTGCAGGATTTACCATACAAACTTTGAGTCTTCAAGTGGATTAACCCCCAGTCAGAGGCTTTTCTGTCTGACTTCACCCATCCATCCATCCATCCATCCATCCATCCATCCATCCATCCATCCATCCATCCATCTTCTCAGTTTGTTTTGCAAATATTCTACATGTGTTATGCACATTTAAACTTAGATATACCCTTTTAGTTCTGTTGTGTCTATTATTTAATAACATAATTTTACTGGCTATAACTTTTCTGGTCTGTGGCACTATAGAGTGAAAAGACCATGGGCTTTGTAGTACTGGGTTAAAATTCAGCTCCCATCACTTTCTAACTATGCAATCTTGGGAATTTATGTAGCATTTCTGAATTTCTGTAAAATAAGGAGAAATATACCTACCTTGTGAGGTTGCTGGGAGGAGTTATTGGAATATTATATATACAGTGAGACAGAGGGTAGAGCCTTGGAACACAAGCATTATTGCCTTAGAAGGCTTCTGGTTTCCTTTGGTAACATTGATTTTCTAAAAAGTGACTGATGGGGTTTTAAATAATTCCTCAAGGGCCCCTCATATGCCCTATTCAATGAGTATTAGTAATACTATGATGCTATTTGGGCTCCTGATGTGGAAAGAAACAGAATATTCCTAGTCAATGTGGTCTGTTTTTTTGTTTTTTTCTTTTTAAAAAATGAAAATCTCTTTTTTTTTTTTTTTTTTTTTTTTTTTGAGACAGAGTCTCTGTTGCCTAGGCTAGAGTGAATGCCGTGGTGTCAGCCTAGCTCACAGCAACCTCAAACTCCTAGGCCTCAGCCTCCTGAGTAGCTGGGACTACAGACATGCACCACTATGCCCGTCTAATTTTTTCTATATATATTAGTTGGCCAATTAATTTCTTTCTATTTATAGTAGAGACGGGGTCTCGCTGTTGCTCAGGCTGGTTTCAAACTCCTGACCTCAAGCAATCCACCTGCCTCGGCCTCCAAGAGTGCTAGGATTACAGGCGTGAGCCACCTCGCCTGGCCTAAAATTGAAAATTTCTTAACATGAGACTTAAAGGCAGGCTCCTGGCACTAGCTTTATTTATTTATTTTATCTTTTTATTGATATATAATAATTTATTAATATTAACATAATACCATAAAATCCACCCACTGTTAAGTTCAATGATGTTTTTGATTGGTTCCTTTTTTTTCTTTTCCTTTAAAATTTTTTATTTTAATAGGTTTAGGGGGTACAAGTTGAATTGTGTTACACGTATATGCTGCATAGTGGTGGAGTCTAGACTTTTGGTGTACCCATCACCTGATAGTGTCCATTGTACCCCATAGGTAATTTTTCATCCCGCACCCCCTCCCATCTTCCCTTCTTTTGAGTCTCCAATGGGATCTGTTGCTGGACAATTGTTAGAGTCCTTTGGTGGTGTCATGTTTCCTTGCTTTTTCATGTTTCCTGTGTCCTTCCCTGTGCATCTGATGTAGCGGTCACTTGTTTCAATTTTTTGAACTTGCTTTCAAAAGGGAGAATGTTTTCCTGAAGGCGTATATATGTTTTTCATTGAGTAAAACACTTTGGCTTTGATTTGGGGTCTGCAGTAGTGTGATCTTTGTATGATTTCTTAGACAGTACATAGGGTCAGAGGTATCCGTGATTTCCTTGGTGGCTGAGGGAGCAGTTATTAGTTGAAGTTGTAGTGAAGTTTTGCTGGGGACTTGGAAAGCAGCCAAGCCAGTCTTTGGGCCTGAGCGGTGGCAGGAGTGGGCTGACTGTGCCTGATTTAAGGCCCTAGCTTATGCTGGAAGTACATTAGTGTGTCCTGGGGAACCAATTCTTGGGCCTCAGGTGGCTCACTCAGAAGCTAGTAGTCAGAGTAGTGGGCCGAGTGTGTGGGCGAGTTCTCAGGGCCCTGAACAGCTAATGTGATGTGAGAGGTGGCAGTAGTGGTGGTGGAGCCACCCACCAATACCTTAGTGGTTGGTCTGTGTTGGTATTACAGGTAGTTGCAATGGATTGGGCAGGCTAGTCTCCAGTCCCACAGCGGCCTGTAACAGGGTAGTGTGTTTTTAGGAAGGATTTGGTCTACCCTGTCTCTTCCCAGCCAGGTGGTGGCTGCAATTGTGTCACCTTGAACTCAGCCCAAGAGTGGAGCATGGCCTAGTGTTAAACTCTCAAAATGGCCCCGGGTATGGGGCCTGTGATCAAAGAGAGAAGGGCATGGAGGAAGGGGTGCCTTTTTAAATTCAGATTTTGTGCAATTAAGATAAAATTATCTTTTCTGGCCAAAAAAAAGGCCAGAGGCCAAGTGTGGTGGCTCACGCCTGTAATTCTAGCACTCTGGGAGGCCAAAGAAAGAAGACTGCTTGAGGCCAGGAGTTTGAGACCAGTCTCTCTAAAAAACAGAAAAATTAGCTAGAAATGATGGCACTAGACTATAGTCCTAACTACATGGGAGGCTGAAGTAGGAGAATTCTTGAACTCAGTAGTTTGAGGTTGCAGTGAGCCAGATTGACACCACTGTACTCTAGCCCGGGTGACAGAGTGAGGCTCTGTTTCAAAAAAGAAAAAAAATTAGAAGATAGTCTAAACCCTATCATTTATTATCATATATCTCTGTTTATTTGGTGACCCACTGCATGGGAAATTTGACATCAGTCTCAGAGTAAGAAAGGAAAGTAGGGCAGGAAAACACTAGGCTTATTTGTACCTCAGAAAATGAAGAGTTGAATTAGTTTTCTGTTCCCAAATGCTTCCGTTAGTGTCCAGCTAAAGTTTTTTATTTAGTAGATTCCCAGAGAAGAAACCTCAGGTGAAAGCAGCAGTATGTACCTTTTCTCATATCCTACAATTTCATTTCCTCTGTTGATCTTACAGTGTGAAATACCCTAGTGTTTCCCTTCTAAATAATGACACAAGTTGACCCACTGTCAAGGAACTGTAAAGAATTTAGAAGAATAAATTCTGTGTATTTATCTTCCTCATAGTAATATCTTTTTGGCTAATGGACACAACAGTTTTGAGTAGTTTCTCTCTAGAAACTGAATACTAATATTTCCACATCCAATAAATATGTAGCTCTATAAAAAGATTAAGCAAATGTATTCTAATAGAGCAATAGAAAATGATCTATTTTGTATTTAAATAGAGCTAAACCAATTTCATGCAATTGTTTCAGGGCATCCATCTGACAAACAACTTTCTACAAGTGATTTTGTTTATCTTGGGATCATCTCAATCACAAATTCTGGGGACAGCCAAACAAAAATTTCACTGAATTCTACACAAAGTACCAGAAAGACTTTCAAATTAATTGGCATGGCTTTTCTCAGTTAAATTGCCCAGAAAGTTTTTTTAAAAGCCTCATAACATAGATCTCTTTTTTGGAGCTGATGACCAAAATGTAGCAGCTTGATGCCTGTGAGGCCTGTTTATGGTGACGAATTATGAAGCTATTTATATGGATTTCATCTCTTTCTGGAATTTTCCAAATTGGAGCCATTTCTCCTTAAATACACCTGCTTCTATTGCAATAATAGAGAAAAATATATCATTGTTTAAATAATGTAGAGAGGTCAGAAAACACCTTTCAAAAGATCCTCTTTACTTCCAGCAGTAACCAAATAGGCTACTATTTTTAGAATACTGAGACCTTGTGTATAGATATAATAGCCGAGTGACTTCAGCTATTAGAGTTTTATTAAACAGGGAAACTTGGTACTTTTTCCAAATAAGTTTAGGGGATTTTGCACCCAAATATTACTCTGGGCAGTAATGATTTGGGAAAGAGTGGTATTACTGGTTACTGGTAAAAGTAGCTAACATTTATTGACTACATATTATGTGCCAGGGATAATACTAGATGATTTCACATTATCATTTCATTTTAATCCTCATAGTAACCCTATTAGCTAGATATCATTACTCTCCCTGTTTTACAGACAAGGAAACTGAGCATTAGTGACATTAAATGACTTTCCTAAGATAGAACAGCTAAGATATGAACCCAGCATATCTCTTGCTACTCTCTTAAAATATAATAGGGTGAGAGGGGCTGCTTGAGGCTAGGAGAGTATAAATTAATTCACAACCTTTTTGGAAAGCAGGTTTGAAATATTTATCCTTTAAAAATAGCACACATTTTCATCACATCACATTTCATCGAACAATTCCACTTCTAAGGATGCAGTTTAAGGCATTAATCAGAGATTTAGACAATGATTATGTATAAGAACATTCACTACTTATTTATAAGTCTTTATAGTATGGATTGTGTAAGAGTAAAAAACAGATGGCTTTTCTGTTCTCCTCTCACACTCAACACAGAACACTTCTGTGATCAGATGTATGTTTTTTTCCCCACATATACCAAGAAGTTCTCCAGTGGACACCAACTGGGTATCCTATAATATTTAATTCAGTTGTGACATCATCTATCTGGAGACAGTGCCAGATCCTGCAGGTTGAGGGCTCAATCCCACAGGACTTCTCCCACTTCAAATGCCAATCTCAAGTCCAGGTTACCTACTTCTGAACATCTGGCTACAAACTGGGGTTCACAACACCCTGTCCTTGGCCTCAGTAATTTGCTAGAACAGTCACAGAACTCAGGGAAACACTTTACTTACATTTGCTGGTTTATCATAAAGGATACAAAGGATACAAATGGACAGCCAGTTGAATAAATAGGTGATAGAGTAAAGTATGGGGGAGATGGAGCTTTCAGGCTCTCTCTGGGTGTGCACCCTCCTAGCACCTCCACGTGTACAGCTCATAAAATCTCGTTATCCAAGAGGTTTATTTTTTATTTTCAGCATGTTATAGGGGTACAAATGTTTGGGTTACATATATTGCTTTTGCCTCACTTGAGTCAGAGCTTCAAGCATGTCCATCCCCCAGATGGTGCACACCGCACCCATTAGGTGTGTATATACCCATCCCCTCCTCCCTCCCACCTACCTGACACTGGATGAATGTTATTATTATATGTGCACTTAAGTGTTGATAAATCAATACCAATTTGATGGTGAGTACCTATGGTGCTTGTTTTTCCATTTGTGTGGTACTTCACTTAGTAGAATGGGCTCCAGCTCTATCCAGGATAATACAAGAGGTGCTAGATCACCACTGTTTTTTGTGGCTGAGTAGAACTCCATGGTATACTATACCACATTTTATTAATCCACTTATGGATTGATGGGCACTTGGGTTATTTCCACATCTTTGCAATTGTGAATTGTGCTGCTATAAACATTCGAGTGCAGATGTATTTTTTATAGAATGTGTTTTTTTCCTTTGAGTGGATCTCCAGTAATGGGATTGCTGGATCAGATGGTAGTTCTACTTGTAGCTCTTTGAGGTATCTCCATATTGCTTTCCACAGAGGTTGTACTAGTTTGCAGTCCCACAAGCAGTGTATGAGTGTTCCTATCTTTCTACATCCACATCAACATTTATTGTTTTGGGACATTTTGCTAAAAGCCATTCTCACTGGAGTTATAGACATTGGACTAGGGAAAGAATTTATGAAGTTCTTAGCATCATAATCAAGGGTGGGAAGAGAAGAAGTTCTGTCTTCCATGTAGGAGAACATCAAAGAATCCAAATTTATATTATCAGAGTCCCAGAAAGAAAGTAGGAGTAAACTTCAGAAAAAATATTTGAATAATAATGTCTGAAAATTTTCTAGATTTTGAAAATGAGCAATATAGATACAGGGTAAGAACAATGAACAAGGCAAAAAAAAAATTCATAGAAGACAAACAAGGATTAAAAATGTTTTGAGACATCTGAATGCCCGATATTACCCCTTACTTATCATGTGAACTTGGGAATTTTATTTATCTTTTTGAGTCTCAGTTTCTTCATCTGTAAAATGGATAGAATAAGGCTAAAAATAAGGATGTCACAAAGATTGAATGAGATAATGTAAATAAAATACTTAGGATAATTCCTGACTCATAGTAAGTGCTGAATAAACAATATCTTTTAAAAAAGGGGAAGGAGGATGGTCAGCAAAGGTATTAAGGATGATAAGGACTCTAAACAGATCACAGGGTTTTGTGGAGATAATCATCTGAGGTCATTTTAGTAACATAGCCAGACCAGGAGACTTGAATTGAGGAGTAAGTAAGAGCAGTGGAAAGGGAGAAAGTCAGTGCAAATATTACTTGACAAAGTTTGGTGTTTAGACTTGCTTGAGAATGAAAATCTGATGGATTGATTCTTTCTTTTTTTAAGACAAAGAATTTGATTCTGTTTATTTTTATCGATATATCATAACTGTACATATTTTTGGTATACATATGATATTTTGATACATGTATATGATGCATAACGATCAAATCAGGGTAATTGGTATTGATTCTGCATCTTAAGCTGAAGGGAGGGAGGGGTAGAGAGTAGAGAGGAAGAGGCTAACGACTCAGAAGAGAAATAGGATGGCTGACGGCACATGCCTTACAGAAGGGAGGAAGCCATTGGCCCAAACCCACAGGTGTTTCTTGTTGTGGTGGTGTGTGGGTTTTTTTTTTTTTTTTTTTTTTTGCATAAGTTCTTGCTGGTGCAATGGCTTAAAGCAGAAATTAAAAGTCTAATTATTATCAAAGAATATTTAAGGTTCTCATAATTTACAGATGATATGATTGCTGTTGTCAGTGATTTCCAACCTTTTCCACATGATACATGAAGAAAATGATAATATCTGTAAGATGTATATCTGTAAGTAAACCCTAGGGAATTTGGAAGCAATTTTCTGTGGCTTGGTGAAAAAATACATTATGTTTTTGTATTATAAATTATGATAATAAAAATAAAATGTAAAGAGGGAAGATAGTAAATATTGAATTTATTTAAAACTTCCAAATAAAATGTTTTCAAATTGTTTACCTAGAAACTAGGCTTACTTCTGTGGACATAACTTTAATATAAGATTTATAGGCCTGAAAGGGCTATAAACATCTCTTAACGTCAACTTTTTGAAGATCATCTCTTGCTGGTCGATATGAATGAGCAACTTTGTATTAGTTGCTGATTTAAATTTTTTTAATCTTTAAAATTTACAATAGTTTCCAAGAGAACCTAATAGCTCTCTTATTCTTTTCTAGACAAATGTGATATTGAAATTTGTTGTGATAGTGAAAATGATTTTTTAAAACAGAACTTTTTCATATCATGTACTTCAAAGTAGTGTTGAAGCAATAATGTGAAGAAAGAGCATGTGTTATTTAAATACTCATCTTGCAAGTAGCTTGGATGGCAAAAAAAAAATCCACCAGCTACAAATGGCAGGACAATCTGCTTAGTATCAGGACAAAGATTCCAAGCTGCCAGGTGGCGAAGCACCTCCCGATTCCCTAACCAACTTCACCTTGAGTGGTGATCTGGGTATAGTAGGCACCTGGAACCCAAAGTCTTCCAGCAGCTCCATGACCACATGGCACAGAGGCATGCTCTGCCATTGGCCTTGTGGAGTTGTCCTGGCAATAGAGCATGTCTTGGGCTGAGTTTAACACGTGGCCACCAAGCAGAGAATGCTGGTGTGGTGAATTGCGCTCATTGCTAATGGTGACTGAACATAATAAGAAACATTCTGCTTAGGGTTCTGTCAAGGGCCTCCCAGGAGCTTCATGGTTGCAGGTGACATGTGGCTGCCCTAGACCTTCCTTGACTGCTGGGATAGTCAGTATCTCACAGAGCACCAGGAATCCCCGTTCTCGTCACTCCAGTGGACCACAGGCAGCACACCCGTTGGAAAGCTCCAGGCTAGAAAACACACGGGGATTATATGAGAAAGTATTGACATTAATAAGAGTGAAAAGAATGACTTAATATATCAAAGATACATACATATAAAGATAAATATATAAAAATTGCTGGGCTTTCTAGATACTAACTATAACCAGAGAGAAAGCATAATGGAAAAAAAATTGCATTCCCAATAGCAATGATAGAGATGAAATGCCTAGGAATAACTTAACAAGAAATGTGAAAGATTTATATGAATACATGACAAGATTTTACTACAAGATATAAAAGAAGACTTCAATAAATAGAGCCATACCATGTTCTTGGGTGGGAGAACTGAATCTTATAAAGATGTCAATTCTTATCAAATTAATTTATAGTTATAATATAATTTCAATCAAAATCCCAATGGGGTTATTTTTGGAATATAACAAAATCATTCCAAAGTACATCTGGAGGACAAACAGGCGATATTAACTAATACACTTTGAGGAAAAAATAAAAGGATGATGGAGAAAGATTACCTTTCCCCCTAAAGTAAAACATAAAAGAAAATAGCAATAATGTTATCAATTTGTTTCTCTTGCTATAACAGTTTAAAGGAACAGACTATGTAGGCTAAAAATAGCCCATTGAACATGTAAGATGGTGATAGAGAAGGCATCACAGAACAGGAAGAAAGGGAAGGATTCTCCATGAATGGTGCTAGATATTGGTGGGGGGTGGGCGTGGGATTGAGGGAATGGAGAGAAACTGTTTTCCTGAGTGTGCGTTTCTATGTACAGGGTCTTCAACTAGAGTCACACCTTCAGCTTCTCTTCCAAGTCCTCGCTTTCTCCTCCCTGATTCAGGAGGAGGGAAATAATGGGTTGATGAGGTCAAAGGAAATAAAGTGTGTGGCTCAGACTCCTCTTCTCTCTCAGAATCAGCCTGATGCAGAGAGGCGGGACGCTGGTCTGCCCTCTGCTCTGTGGTCCCTTAAAGAAGCAGTTTCTGCTCCTGCTTTTAGAGAATTCAGCGGGGACCCAGCAAGGCCTAGGATAGGGCTGGCGTGGCAGCTTAATCCAGGGCTAAGGTATATTAGCAGACCCTTTTGGCTGTTTATCTAAAATTACTCATTCTAATCAGCTTTAATCAGAAATAAAGAAGACAATACCCACCCACATTTTATGTTTATCTCATAACTGGTTTCCAATTCCTAAGGTGGAAGGGATATTATTTGTTGATCCAGCTAAAACTTCAAAGCTGGAGTAATTGGTAGGCTAGTTGGTAGAAAATTTGTATAATAACACATGCCAATATATGAAGAATAACTTCTATAAATATTAAACTGTTAAGGCTGGGCATGGTAGCTCATGCTTGTAATCCTAGCACTTTTGGAGGTCGAGACAGGAGGATCATTTGAGGCCAGGAGTTGGATACCAGCCTGAGCTCCAGTGAGACTCTATCCCATTCCCATAAAAAACACGAAACAAAACAAAAAAACATAGAAAAATAAGCTCGGTGTGGTAGTGTCACAGCTACTCAGGAGGCTGAGGCAGGAGGAGGGTAACAGAAGCCTAGGAGTTGGAGGCTGCAGTGAGCTATGATGATGCCACTGCACTCTAGCTCCTGTGACAGAGTGAAACTTTATCTCAAATAAATAAATAAAAATTAAACTATTAAAAACAAAAACTAGGAGACATTATCATATTTGTTTATCAGAGAATTCTCTCTAAGATTGAAAATAAAGACAAAGTTTCCAATAATAAACATACATAGCTCTAACAAAATTTTAAAATAGTATAAATTTTTAAAATAGTATAAATACATATAAAAAGCAAAAACAGAATAAAAAGGCAATTATCAAACTAGAAAATTACTTCTGGCAAATGTTACACATAATTACTATATGAAATTTATCAAGAACTCAGATACAATGATCAGGGAAATGAATCTCTTAGTAGATGATAGAAAAAAAAACATTAATAAGCCATTCACAAAAAGAAAGATACAAATAGCTAAGAAATATGTGAAAATGTTTCACGCACAAATGATCGAAAAGATACAGTAAAAATGAAATAGCATTCTTTGTCCAGTTGGAAAAAAATTATAAAATGAGTATACCTAGTCCTGGTGAGGATATAATGAAATGGTCACTGTAATAGGAACATAAACCAGTGCAATTTTTCTGCAAAGAAATTTGGCAACATTTATCATGAGTCTGTGAACTAAAATAAAATCTTATGCCACTCAGCTGACTGAATGGAGCCCTTCTTGCCCAAGGGGACCCTAGAGAAACCCTAAAGCTGAGTTGTTGGCCATGAGAAGGGAGGTCAGACAGGCTTCTGTCATGCCTCCCTCCCTTTTTGGAGTTACTCTTTGTAACAGTAACATGCTAAATCACTAACAGGACTAAGGCTATACAAGACAAAGCTTAAACCACACTTGCAGGCCGTCAGTTTCCGTAACAGATTACTTGAGTTTTGGTATCTTGTCTCTGATTAACAAACATACTTAAGTTAAAACATTAGACGAACCTTTAGACGAAGCTTGATTTTTTTTAACCAATTACAAATCAAAGAATCTTTAAACCCACCTATAACTTGTAAGTCTCACCTAGCTGGAGATATCCCACCTTTTTTGGCCAAACCAATGTATGCCCTTCAGGTATTGACTCAGGGTCTTACATGCATTTCCTATCTCCATTAATGTATAACATCAAACTGTAATCCAGCTACCATGGGCACATTTTTTCAGGACCTCTTGAGGTCATGTGCTCTTGGTGGGTCACACACATTTGGCTCAGAATAAATCTCTTTAAATTATTTTACAGAGTGTGAGTCTTTTTCCATTAACAAGTCTTAAAGTGCTTATACTTTCTGACCTCAATAAATCTAGGAATCTATCCTAAGGATTTTGCAGGAATGCAAAATAATGGTTATGTTCCAAGGTTTTTGTACTAACAAAATAAATGGGAAAATATATGTATGACCAACATCAGTAAATGCTCAGTACATTATCATATAATGAAATATTATACAGTCATTTGTAAACTTCAAAAAGCTTACAAAGGGCTTTTTAAAATTACTTTAGGATATAAAAAAATAAAAACTCATAATGCCTCTGTTTTAAAAAAATAATTTAAGACAGCTTGTGAATAGACTTAAAATTCAACAAGACTGGCAATATTAGAAGTAGGTGAGAAAAAGAGAGAACAACATGAGTAGGGACAAAATAAGAGCTGAAAAGAACCTATTGCAGAAATGAAAACAATTGCTGAAGTCTGAACATTGGCTGTGGGTGAGCCCAAAATCTCACTCTATGTAAGTCCAAATAGGAAAGGTGCTTTAGAACATCACAGTGTGGAATTTGCTGTAGAGGCAACTTGACATAAATAAAAGGATTGTCAAGCATGACTGTCAAGCAAGGTGTCAGCTGGAGTGGTAATTCCTGAGCATGGGATTGTAGAGATCGAGGACTTTTATCTTAAACCCACTCCTTTTCCTCACAAAACTATTGTTAAATGTTCCAATGACACATGTCTGCAGTGGTGCACCCCTCTCCCTGCTTTGATTTCAGAACAAGTGCTAGGTGGGCATAGTGAAAATTAGGATTTCATATGAGAGAACTCCCTGATAAAAAAAATGTATTAAAAAAATTGAGTTACACATTCAAAGGTGCCTTCTTTAGGGGTTTAAAAATAAAGATAGAATTATGGGACACATAATTGTACCAAGAGGATGATCACAACTTGGTCAGATATCACCATCTAAAACCATATGCATAGAAAAAAAGAGGATGGAGGAAAATACCAAAATACCTGCTGTGGCTGGCTATCTCTGATAGTGGGACTGTACTACTTCTTTTCTATGTTTGTTTCTACTTGTTGTACTTTTATAAGGGCTGAAAAAAATTCTTTACTTGAAAATAAGCTAGGTTTTTTTTTTTTTTTTTTTATCAATGTTTGTTTAAGTGTAGTCCTGCTAGACAAGAAGGGAATATAATGGACAAAGGGTACAAGCAGGTACTAACATAGGAACTAAAAATAGTAAAGACATGGAAATATGCTATCACTAATAACCAAAGAACTAAAAATGGAAACTGTTAAAATTTGTCTTTTTTGCTCATTATATTGACAATTTAAAAAAGATTTATAATGTGGAACTAAAAAAAAAAACAAAAACAAAAAAACAGAGGCAAAAAAATCATCACTGAAACCGATACAATTTCCCAGAACTAAAGGAAATTGAAAGAGTCCACTGAGTAGCCATCAACATAGATAAAAGTAGTCTCACAGAGGCATATTCTCACACAATTTTATAACACAGCAGACATAGATAAGATCCTATGAATGTCTAAGAAGAAAAGGAAACAACTTATGTGAAAAAAGGATCATTAGTCAGAACAGCTCTGAATTGTTCAACAGCAAAACTGGAAACTAAAAGAAAATGGAGAAATGTCTTCAAAAATATCAGAAGCAAAGTGATTTTCAACCTTCAATTATATATCCACCAATTTTTCAATCAAATGAGGATAAAATAAAGGCATTTTTAAGATCTCATAAATTTTCCTCTGATTCATTCTTTCTTAGGAAGGTCATTGGAGGAATGTGCCACAAAAACTAGGGAGTGAACCAAGAAAGAGAAGAGCTAACAGAAGAGGCAGGAAAAGAGAACATGTTGGGTGATGTTAGAGAAAGATCCCAAAATGGCAGCCATCTCAGATCAGAACCAGTCAGAAGTCTTCAAGAGAAAATTCTTCAGGACTATGATTTGATAAATACCTGATGTTTCCAAATATTTTGAGAGGAATTTAGAAGATTAACCAAGACTTTGAGATTGAATCAGTAGTATGTTGAAAAATAAACAAATAAGTAATTATTAACTCCAGGGAAAACACAAAGATGTACAGGAAAGGGAATATAAATCATAGTTTAACTTCCGACTCAGTTCTGACTAACATCTAAATCATCATCAGAATGTAGACATTGACTATCTCTCTAACGAACATTGTGATATGACTCTATTGGGAAGATGGGGGTACTCTGAAGGGCCAAGTGTGTGGTGGAGAGAACTTTCCCTTCTTTCATGTAGGGAAATTTAAAACCTAAGCCAGTCACCTGTTCTCCCTTTGGACACTCTTGTGTTTGGATAGGGAATTTTCAGAAAGGCAAACAGCGAGAGGATGGCAGAATGGAAAGCAGAAACGGGGTCCTTGATGATCTGTCACTGAAGGAACCAATCCTGGAATTGGTCTACCTCCAACTTACTGTGCAAGGGCCTCAGTGACAAGACAGTGAGCATCTATGACTTCCACATTCAAGTACTTTGCACAACTATCTGCGCAAGTTGGTGCATTTTCTGTGCAAGGCATATAAAACTTCAGGAGCAAAGGAAAAGGTCAACACTGATGGTAAGATACATTATTAGTAAGCACCGACAATATGCCATGTCCTTCAGGCTATCTGAAGATTGATAGCCCTTTGGACTATGAATTTTACTGCCTATGATCTTAAATCTTTGCATCCATAGAATATTTGAAAGAACAAAATGACTTTACTGAAAACAGCCACTAATGTTTGTATAGAGGTTTATACTTAAAAAATAATAATTTTGACACAAAGTTAATATTTTAAAGAAATATATTATTATATAATAGCTACTTCAAAAATGCCAAACTAAAGAAATCAGTAAGACCACACACATTTCTACAAGGACTTTCTAATACAATTGGCTCTTGAACAACACAATTTTGAGCTTCATGGGTTCACTTACATGCATATATTTTCAATAAATATACTTGAACAGTTTTTGGAGATTTGTGACAATTTGAAAAAACTTGCAGAAAAACTACATAGCCTAGAAATATTGAAAAAATTGGGAGAAAGATATGTCACAAATGCATAAAATATGTGTAGATACTAGTCCATTTGATTATTTACTATCGTAAAATACACAAATATATTATAAAAAGTTAAAATTTATCAAAACTCACACACATAAACACAGTTCATACGTGGCACCATGCACAGCTGAGAGAAACATAAACAAACATAAATACGCAGTATTCAATCACGATTGCATAAAATTAACTGTAGTACATACATACAGTACTATTGTAATAATTTTGTAGCCGCCCCCTGTTGCTATGGCCATGAGCTCCAGTGCTGTGAGATGAAGGCTGTGTGATGCTAATCATCTGGCATGAGCAGGTGCCTATCCAGTCAATTGGCTATCACAGTAAAAAGGGATCTCTTGTGGTTCTTGTGTAGTTTTCACCACGTTTAGTGCAATACCGTAAACCTTGAGTAACACCATGGGACCCATACGAAGTGCCACTAGTGATGCTGGAAATGCTCCCAAGAAGCAGGGAAAAGACATGACATTACAAGAAAAAGTTGAATTGCTTGCTATGTTCCATAGATTAAACTCTGCAGCTGCGGTTGCCCACCACCTCAGACAGATCGTTCACCTTATAAACAGATGATGTAAACTTATGATATCGATAAATACAGTATAGTACTATAAATGTATTTTATCTTACTTATGATTTTCTTAATAACATTTTCTTCTCTCTAGCTTACTTTATTGTAAGAATACAGCATAACATACCAAATATGTGTTAATTTATCAGTAAGGCTTCTGGTCAACAGTAGGCTGTTAGTAGTTAATTTTGGGAGAGTCAAAAGTTTTGTGTGGATTTTTGACTGTGAGGGAAGTTAGTGCCCCTACCCTCTGAGTTGTTCAAGGGCCATCTTACTATGGATAGAATTACAAAAAAAAAAAAAAAAAATGTCCTTAACCTCACAGCACAAAAATAAATAAAATAAAAAGATAGATGGAATTTTAGAAAAATTATGAAACTTGCCTTTAAAATAAACATATTATGATTATGATTGCAAGTTTTGAAACTAACCTTATAAATATGTTTGCTGGTATTGGTGGAAATTCAAGGGAGTTGACTTAACCGCTAACTGTTTATCCCTAGCTGAAAAGGAGCTCACCTATACCCTAATATGCAATAATAGCAATAGCTTATAATTATTAATTTCCCTGGATGTCTGGATGTGCTAGGCACCATATTCAGTATTTCGTGTATATTTTATCATTTAATTCTCATATTTATTTTAAGAAGGGGTGACCCCATTTGGCTTGAGAAAAGTGTAGTTCATGGAGGTAAGATTTGAACCCAGATATGCTTGCTTCCAGAGCCTGGGTTCTTAACCACTGTGCTATATGCTCTTTTATCAAATGTGAAGAAATCTGATGTCAAATACAAGAAGAATGACTTGACCATTTTCAAATGGATTTCTATATTAAGTATTTCTGACTAGGTGTGCTAATGTGGGCCAGGTATTCCCTGGCTACAGATCTACACAGATTCCATAAGCCTCACATCTCGTATTCCTCACAGCCCTGTAACTGTCTTTATGCACAGATGTACTTAATTCTGGACTGGATGTACTACATAAAGGCTGCTTTCATAGTTGCTTGGGATTTTAGTATTCTGTCTGAAGGTTTTCCACTTATTCACCATATAGTGATGTCTGGTTTTGAACGCATGTGCCCAGAGACCAAGGAATGCGTCACTCTCCCATGCCTGTTACAGAGTTCCCTTGCAGTCCTGAGTTTTGCCAACCATTCATGCAACTTGTAAGAAAAAAAATGAGTGAGCAGGAGGGGCTCAGTAAGGGAGAGATGATGATCACACCCCACTCAGGCGTGGAGCCTAGGTGCTGTCTGAAACAAGTACCCAGAAAAGCACAGGCTTTCCCCACACCAAATGCAGAGAGTCACAGAGTCTGAATTCTCCTGATATGGCCAATGCTGACCTGCTGCCCTCCAAAAATATTTCATTTTCTAGCCAGGGGATCAGTAGAAAATCGTTTGTGAACACTGTCCCAGCATGTTTCTGATGAACCCCAAAATGGGAGTGGAAAGCGTTAAACAGGATTGGATTGTCAATAAATTATATGTAAGAAGACTGACATAAAAAGCTTTTATATCTGCCTCAATTATTTAATCTCTGCCAGTTCAGATGTGCATCCTTTCTGCCCTGGTGTTAATAAGCACTGACATCTGAAGTGAAGCAAGCTGTTTCCATATCCTTTGGAAATGGAAATGGAGGTGTCAAGGGAGCACAGAAAATAGAAATGGTGAAATGCTGTTCATCATAATAGTGCTAATTAAAAATGCACAACAATACCACCAGGGCCATGAATTTATACAGCGGGTCTTCTGGATGATAAAAATGTTAGTCCAACCCTCTTGTTGAACAGAGGAGGGAATACAACCCAGAGAAAGGAGACAGCTTGCTAAGATCAAAGTGCTGATTTATGTCAGAGTACAGAAGAGAACTCAGGCCTTGTGAGCTCCCACCAGGGTTCTTTCCCCTGCTCTGCAAAGCCTGCCCTAGTAAAATGCCCTGTTGTCTGTTACCCCATCTACGGGAGACATTCTCCCATGGTGCCAACAAGCACGTGTTTAGTTGAAAGGACACGCCCATCCTGTGAAAGACTTGTCTGACCTTTCTCCCAGACACTCAAACTCCTGGGGTCCTACATGCACAATCATGTTCTGTATTTCTGTAGGGTGGGTGGGATCACGGGCAATTTTAATTTTCTTTTTGTCCCTTTCATTTTTTAAAAGGTTATCAGTATCTACACTGTTTCTCTTATGATATGATGAGTCTGTATTGCTTCCGTGCTTTAAAATAAGAAAAAATATTTAAAAGGGGATTTCTGGGATTGTTGGATCAGGATAAAGAGTGTCGAAGCTGTGGGAGGGAGAGATGGCAAAAATGCAAAAAAGGAAAAGAGTCCAGATTGTCAGCTGATTTGGCCATGTAGGTGTTGAAGTGATGAGGGTGTGAGATGGGTCAGAGTCAAAGAGAAAGCTGGGAGTCAGGTGCTAATGTCTTCAATAAATGGGCAGGGACGGGGAGGTTTAGAAATCAAGAAGGATAGCTATTATTAGATGACATGGACTTTCGTGGAGAATAGAAGAGTTATGCTTTTGAGGCAGCAGTGAGGCACTGAGAGGGGAGGAGGGATGTGGGTGAGAGCCAGAGCTCCACCAAGACAAGGAGATGGAATGGAGATATGTGTGTGTGTGTGTGTGTGTGTGTATGTATATATATGTGTGTGTATATATAGATATATGTATACACATACACACATATATTTGTTTTGAGACAGCATCTTGCTCTGTCTCCCAGGCTAGCGTGCTCACTGCAACCTCAAACTCCTGGCCTCAAGTGATCCTCCAGCCTCAGCCTCTCAAAGTGCTAGGATTACAAGTGTGAGCCTCCATGCCTGGCTTGGAGTAAATATTTTGTTTGGAGGTTTAAGGTATAGGCAAAAATTATTTTTCATTTTCTTTTCTTTTCATTCATTTGTATTATGAAATATAACACACATAGAAAAAAACACATTAAAACCTAAATGTACAATATCAAAAATAATTATAAAGCATATAGCCATGCAACTGCAACCCTATTAAAAAAATAGATCATTATTAGCACCTCAGAAGCACTCTGTGTGTATTCTTTCCTTATCACATTCCTCATCTCTGGAACTAACCACTATCCTGACTTTTAGAGCAATTTACTTCCTTTTCTTTGCAGTTATTGGATTTTTACAATTCCATTTCTCCCCTCTACTTGTTTGGAAGTTATACATTACTTTAGATGTGACAGCTTGCATCCTTAATATTTTAAAGTCTAAGCTGGGCATGGTGGTGCATGCCTATAATCCCAGCTACTCAGAAGGCTGAGGACAGAGGATCACTTGAGTCCAAGAGTTTGAATATAGCCTGGGCAACATAGCAAGACCCCATCTCTACAAAAAAACAAAACAAAACCCAAAATCCAGTGTTACTCTCAAAGGCAATAAAAAAATTTAGGCTGCTTTAATTCTATTTACTGTTTTCCTATCCTATACACTATTGTTATCATATATTTTATTTCTATATATTTTAAAAGCACTAAGAAATTATCTTTATTGTTTTTTACTGTCAGTGTTCATTTAGCTTTTCACACATACTTCCTACTTTATTTGCTCTTTTTTCCTTCTTATAGCTCAGACTTCTTATTTGCAATCATTCTCCTACTGTGAAAAGTGTATCCTTTAGAATTTGATTTCATCGTGGTGTGATGGGAGCAACTTTTGTTCAGTTTTTGTTAGTCTGAAATGTTTTTATTTCATTTTCTTTCTTGAAGGATATATTTGTTGAGTATAAAATTCTAGGTGGCAGTGATCTTCATTTAGCACACTGGAGAGATAACATTCCATTGTCTTCTGGTTACCATTATTGCTGTTGAGAAATTATATATCAGTTTAACTGATGCTCCTTTGAAGTTAAACTGTCTTCCCCCACCCCCATGCTTTTTAAGGTGTTATCTTTGTCTCTAGTTTTCTGTATGCTCATTAAGATGTGTTTAACATTTTAAGCTATACTGCTTGGGGGTTGTAGTAATTCTTGAATGTATGGCTTAGTATCTTTCACCAATTCTAGAACATTCTCAGCATTATCTCTTCAAATATTATCTCTTGGACCTGTTATTTCTGGGTAGGAAAAAACCCACAAATATTATCTCTGCCCCATTATATCTAGCTTCTTCTGACACCAAATTAAATGTGTGGTAGACCTTCTCAGTCTATCCTCTTTGTTTTTTCTCTTCCATGATTTCCATTTTTATGTCTCTATGCTGCATTGGGAATACATTTTCTGATCTATATCTCAGTTCACCAATTTTCTCTTTGGCTATGTCTGGACAGCTGAAGAGAAGCTGGATGCCATCTGGAAGCTGGATTAATCTATATTTCTCCACTAAGTTTTTCATTGTTATTGCATTTTTCTTTCATAGAAGTTCTATTTGGTTCTTTATTTTGTTTTTTATGGTTTTCTGTTCCCTGAAGATATCTTCAAGCTTGTCTTTCATAACTTTAAATATCATAAACATAATTATTTTATAATTTTATCAGAAATGTTGCGTGTGATTTTTTTGTTTATTCTAGTGCTTATTGCTCTTGAGTTGGTAGCTATGAGTATGTGCCTGCCATTGTATTTGAAAAAAAAGTGAGATAAAAATTCAAGGCCTGGGATGAATCTTCAGAGAGAATTTTCTTTGCTTCTGCTTGGGATCTTCAGCCCCTAGTAGTCTAGGACCACATTATATTAAATTTAAGGGTCGAGGCTCCTAGGATCAGCCAGTTCAGCCTCATTATGAAGCTGTAGTCCTTTGAGATCTTAACTTCCTATGGGGCATGTTTGTGAGTATCCTGTTAGACCCTCCACCCTGTGCAGGTCTTGGGATTGGTAAATGTTCCCTTCACCCTACAAGCACATCAACACCAAAGTTTAAGCTTTTCAGAATGGGCAAATGCCCTCAAATTACTTTAGATGTTATTTAACTCACTGGGTTTCCATTTGCTCTTCAGTTTTGGAATTTTTTGCTGTCTTCTCAGGTTTTTGATGCTTTTAAGAAGACTTAAATGTGATTTCAGGCTTTAAAAAAAGTCATTTCTAGCAGGAAATTTTTTCAAATAACCTACATTGTTACCAGAAATAGGGAGTTTGAAAGTTTTCTTATTGAAGTAAGGACTCCACAGAGAATGGTAGCAAGTTTTCTTACAAAAAAGGATCATAGTGGAAGGAGGTGGAGAAACAAGCTTTAAGAAACATAGAATTAAGAATATGTGATCAAAAATTATCCAGGAGGGCATTTTTTAAAAGATTGTGTGAGATACTAGAAACCCAGAGAGTTTACCATTGGAACTCTGGTTTAGGAATATGAGGAATTATGGGATAAACTGGCCTGTAGCTTCCAGAGAGTAAAGATAAAGATTCCCACAGCATCAATCTGATGACAGGTCAGACTTGGAGACTGGGGCTTTAGGCAGCCGCTTCGCTGGGAATACGAGAAAGCACTGAAAATGCATTGTTTCTTCCTTTGCGTCTCTCACTCCTGGCCCTTTTTCTAATGCTCATGGTCACCATGTTAGTTCAGGCAATGGCCCTTGGAATTATCTTCTTGACTCTAGTCTCTTCTTACTGTGATCCATCCCACTGCCCGCTTGATCTACTGAAAACAGTTATTTCCGTATTGAAACATCTTCAGTAGTTTACTAAAACTTCTAAAACCTTTTAATTTAGCATTTGGGGCACTTTGTGAGGTGATTTCCAGCTGGCTTTTCTAATTGTGTGGCAGTGATTTAGTTAGGAGATAGGTTAGGCAGCTGTGAGAAAAAACCCCAAGTATGGTAGCATAAACAAGACAGACGCTTATTTCATTCTCATGCAAAAAATCTGAATAGGTGGTCCAGGGCTAATGTAGTGGCTTAGTAATGACAAGAACTGCAGTATGCCAGTGACTCACCTTCAAGATGGCCCCCAAATTCCTGCCTCCTCCTATTCATACCCCTGTGTAATCCCCTCCACACTGTACAAAGGTATTAATAAATACAAATAAATATTTGTATTTATATTGTATGATTATTAATTTATGTCTCAACTTGACTGGGCTAAGGAATGCTCAAATAGCCGGTAAAACATTATTTCTAAGTGTGTCTGTGAGGGGGTTTCTGGAAGAGGTTAGGATTTGAATCAGTGAACTGAGTAAAGAAGATTGCCTTCACCAATGTGGGCAGGCATCGTCCGATCCATTGAGGGCCCACTGGAATAGAAAAAGCAGGAAGGGTGAATTTTCTCTCACTTCTTGAGCTGGTATATCCATCTTTTCCTGCTCTTGGACATTGGAGCACTTCCTGATAATCAAGCCTTCAGACTCGGGGATTTACACAGCACCACCCTCCCCCGCCCACACACACCCCAGTTCTCAGGCCTTTGGACTTGGACAGAATTACACCACCAGCTTTCCTGGCTCTCGAGATTGCAGATGGCATATTGTGGAACTTCTCATAAAATGAGTGAAATCAAACATTTTCCATTCATGCAATGGTTGCTCACAGGGTTAAGCGGTGCCCTCACTCTCAGAGATAATACACAGACACATTTGCTCTTCAAAATTATTTTCAGTTAAATACATTAATAAATGACCAGCAACATCAAGAGGGATGTGTACCCCCCTTTGCTCCTCTATCTTTTTAATTAACCAACCCACCCCCTTTTCTGTTGGCTGGGAGATAGAAAGATTTGCATAATATCCTGGTTGCCATGGCTGATAACGTCCTCTTTGTTAGTTAACTCTTAAAGGAGGAGCCATGTAAAAGCCTGTAAATGACCATATGAATTATGCATAAAGGACTCAACTCAAGCCATGCATATAAAATGGGCATTAAGAACACAACCTTGACTCTCTTATTCTTTTCTAAATAGCCCCCCACAGGGCATGCTAGCCTAGTCTGTACCCCTCTCATAGCACAAAATGGAGTTTGATTTATTGGTTTGAACTAATTTACAAAATGGAGATTACTAAGAAAATAAAATTTTATAAATGCAGTTGGCATCTGGGTAGTAATAGTAATATGCTTTTAAAAATCTCTGTGTACCTTGCTGAACATTACATAATATTCTGCATATAGACTGACTGATGAGACTTAACCACTTTTTTTTTCTCATTCAGCCAAGAAGAACCAGTGTTAGACTGGTGAGTGACTTGCTGAGGAGCTCAGAGAGAACCAGAGGACTTCCATGCTTGTATTAATCAGGAAACATCAGAGAAACCACCAATAGGTGATGGGGGTAGAAGTTCTGGTCTGAGAATCAGGAGCACCAATCTCTTAAGGCAGGAGAATATGAATGTCTCAGCTCAATCAGAAGCAAATTCATCCTTCCCCTGCCTTTTGTTCTATTCAGGTCCTCAATGGATTGGAGAATGCCAGCCCGCATTGGTGAGGGTAGATCTTCCTTACCTGTCTACTGATTCAAATGCTAATCTCTTCCAGAAACACACAGACACACTCAGAAATAATGTTTCGTCAACTATCTGGGCATCCCTTAGCCTGGTCAAGTTGATGCATAAAAAGTAACCATCAAGGTACTTAAATCCCGTCTTTTGTTGTCCAACCTTGCTTTCTATGATGCCTTTGTGTCTCCAAGGCCTTCCTGACATGGCCCTGTCCAGTTTGTCTAACTAATTTTGTACCAACGCCCCCCTTTATACATCACCTTCCAGGACTTGCCTTATTTCTGTTTCTTGAACATATTAAACTTCTATCTCCCTTAAGCCCTTTGCACTTGTTCCTGGTGCCTGGAATGACCCCATCACCCTATCTTTGCCTTTCCAGCTCCTTCTTGGATTTTCATTTCTAACCCTTCCCCCAGAGAATCCTTCCTGGCCCGCCCAATCTGAATTAGTAGTTCTAACACGTAACTTGGTTTTATTTTCTTCTTATTGTTTCCTGATATTTCTGTGTTTGTTTAGTGTGTTTACACTACCAAACTGTAAACTCCACGAACCTTGTATGCCTTACTCTCCATTGTGTCTCCAGTGCCTAGGACAGTGACTGGCACTAGCAGATACTCCAGCATTTGCCGAATGAACAAAGGTCTTTGTTTTAATCTGGATCAGTCATATTAGAAAATTATGCTGGTTTATTTCTACCTGAATTGAGTTAGTCATTTTATAAAAATATTTCCCAGTTAAGGTCAATTCATAGTTTAATAAAAATTAATATGGGAACCAGCTCAATCTTTAGTAGTTAGTGTGTTATACCCCTTACATGTACAATTCAAATTCCTGACTCAGACACCTGAAAATGTCATTTGAGTTACAGTGGTTGGTCCTGGGACTGCCTTACCTTTTTCTGGGCTCCAAGGACCCAACACAAGTCCCATGTCTTCTGTGAAGCTTTCTTTGACTACCCCAACCCACAGAACCCTCTCCTCCTCCTCCTCTTCCCTTTCACAGCACTGACCATACCGGTCACTCACAGGCCTTTGATAGAAGTGGCTATTAGACAGTCTCTCCTCTGTGGGGATGTATCTGCAGGAGAGTTATTAACTGCTTGAGGGCAGGGTGAGGATCTGTGTCCTTCTTCTGGGCTTCTGGTTTGGACCCCTCACCCAGTGTTTGTCCTTTGTATATTTTGTTGACCTGCAGACCCAACTTCAGTGGGTTTTTCTCCAGTTCTGTTTGTTCTAAAGTGAATGTCTGCTGCTAGCAGGGGTGGGGCCCAGGATGGGCTGGCCTTAGCTTTGGCAGTGGTCAGTGGTAGGGGAGAGGGCAGAGTTCAAAGCTGGGGCTCTTTCCAGGATGCCCAAAATGTGTAGGGTACTTTCCCTTTTCTTTGCAGTTGAGGTCATCCAATGAAGTCATTCTTAGCCAGAAATTGGTTGTGAAAAGGCAAGAACTATATCCCTTTATCTTTCATAATAGTTTTCCACAAAAGAGGGCTATCCTGCCAGCTGAGATAATGCATGATTTTGGCTGATGCTACTGGACAAATCCACGATGAGCCTGTCCATGTCCAGAACCCACCCAGCTTAGCGTCTCTACCAGATGCATGATGATGCATCAGCAATGGACTCCTGACATCTTCCCCTGAAAAGTGTTTTGAACCTTGGGAGAAATTGTGTCTTTAACATAAGGATATAGTAAAAATCGTACTGTTCTTAACTGCTGACAAATCTTGCCCTTTCCGTGGAGAAACCGGTTACTATTTGGTGGTTCTTCTGATAAGCTGCTTGGCATGAGGGTGGGGGCATGTGAGTTATCATCATGGGTCCTGGAACTGCCTTTGGTGAGGGTGGATTCAGATGATTGAAAAGTGTAAGGAAAATCCCTGTCCCCCAATTATTCTCACTGATGAGGAGTTTCTGCCCCCAAGATTAAATGCTTTTCACATTACAAGCCTTTCTGCCTTTTAGTACTTTTGTTAAAACACAGCTCCTCTAGATAGGGGTAAACTCTAAGACATTCATCAGGTGATGGGTGATGGGTTAGACCCTCATGTACACTGACTTCATGGAGGCCTGTAATAATAAATGTAATAACTGTCCAAGATTAGCAGAGCTTACTACATTGCTTTTTCCCATGTCTGTGACCCCACCAGGCGAACAGGTCCCCTAGAGAGCAGATCATTTATCTTAGTCATCTTTTCAGCCCCAGGTCCTAGCACAGCATCTAGTGGGTGGTAGGTTCTCAACAAACATTTCTGCATGAACGACTGACATTGTTAGGTGCTTCCAAGTCTCGATGTCATCTGAGCTGAGGACTAGAACACAGATGCTGGTGCATGAATATTTGTGGAGAAAGGGTCTCTATACCAACAGGTAAAAGGAGTCCGAGCCTTCTGAATCTTTCACCCTTGGCCACACAAAACACAGATGGAGATCAAAAGAGCTGCTTCACCCAGGACAAAGTGAGAGCTCTCAGGGGGTGCTATCTACTTAAAAAAAAACAACAAACCTACTTTTTCTATCCTACTGACAAGCCAAAGCTCCTCTTTCTATGACTGTAATGACTGAGAGAAGTCGTTTCATCTCATTGCTAATCAGTAAAATTCTCTTCTCAGTGAAGCATTTGGAGCGTGAATTCTGAGGATAGCCCTGGGAACTCCTCCTTCAATAAACTGAGGGAACCCATGCAGGCTCCGGGGTTGCCTGTGCCTGAGATGACAGCGACTTGATTTTCTCAGGTCACATCTCTTGTCAGAGGAAAGCGGTGTTTTCTTGCTGGCCGCGTGCTGGGCCGGGGTTGCGGCTGGCTGTGTGGCTGCAGAGTGGCTCCCATGGTGCCTGCTGTGACAGAACAGGAGTCCCCAGCCCTGGGCAGCCCCATAGCTTCTCAAGCTCAGGGTGAGGCAGGACTGCGGCTGCGAGGATTCTGGGGGACTTGGCCCAAATGTACCCTCTTCCAAAGCAGGAGGCGATCAGCTTGGCAGAATGCTTTCTGAGCGTTTCTAGCATGCTGTCAAGATGTATATTTGTCACTGAGGGGTGTGTGGGTTCCTCTGGCAACTTCCTTTCTTGGAGCTTTTGCTGCTTCTGTTGAGGTTTAGAAACAGCTGCAGCAGCAACAACAACAACGACTAATCCTTATTAGGCATTCACTGTGTGCTACACAGAGTTCTAAGTGCTTATGCACATACGAATTCACCTAGTCCTTGTAACAGCCCTGTGAGAAAGAGGGGCACAGTGTAGGGGCTGCACCTGAGCAGTCCTCTCCCTATTTGAGAGGGAAGTTTTACCAAAAGGTCTTGGCTTTTGAGTTTTCCATCTCAGAGGATCTCTATGCCCCTAACATAGAGGACCCTTTTCTTTTCTTCTTCTTCTTCTTTTTTCTTTCTTTCTTTTTTTTTTACCTGTTATCACCATTTTTAGTGAAAAAGGAAGCATAATAAGACAAGAAAATGAAATAATCATTAACATTTATAAAATAAAGACAACTAAAAACTATTTTTGTTGATTATATTTCTGTATGCTTCAAAAATGAAGAGATTCTCCTGAAAAAATATTAATATTATAAGAGAATTATGATGAACTAGTTGGACAGATTTTTTAAAAATTTCAGAGTATTACCAGGGTACAAACATGTTAGTTACATAAATTGCCTTTGCACTGCCCAACAAATGTGCCCATCCTCCAGACAGTCACACAGCATCCATTAGGGATTTAGCCAGGCCTTCCTTGCCCCTCCCATCTGCCCAACACTCTATGAATGTTACTTCTACATGTGCGCATTAGTGTTGAGTGATTAGTACAAATTTAATGGTGAGTACATGTGGTGTTTGTTTTTATATTCTTGTGATACTTCACTTAGTAGAATGGGGCCCAGCTCCATCCAGGCTAGCACAATAAGTAGTTCATCATTTTTTTTTATGGCTGAGTAGAACTCCATGATATACATATACCACATTTTGTTAATCCACTCATGTATTGATGAGCACTTGGGTTGTTTGCACATCTTTGCAACTGTGAATTGTGCTGCTATAAACATTCTAGTGGAGATGTCTTTTTTTATAGAACGTATTTTTCCCCCCTTTGGGTAGATGCCCAGTAGTGGGATTCCTGGATCAAATGATAGTTCTACTTTTAGTTCTTTGAGGTATCTCCATATTCCTAGTTTGCATTCCCACCAGCAGTGTATGAGTGTTTCTATCTCTCCATATCCAACATTTGTTGTTGTGGGATTTTTTGATAAAAGCTGTTCTCACTGGAGTTAAGTGTTATCTCATTGTGGTTTTGGTTTGTATTTCCCCGATGATGAGATATTTTGAGCACTTTTTCTATGATTCTTGGTAATTAGTCTTTCTTCTTTTGAAAAGTTTCTGTTCATGGAGGACCCTTTTCAAATCCAGTGTTTAAGTCCCTGGGTACCTGGGGTAATCATATAGTGAGCATAGCCTAGATGGTGTCCACCTAGAGAGAAAGACCAGGGAATATTATTAATATGAGTGTAGTTTTAGGGATCTCCAAGGAACAAAAAAATCTTTCCATTCTGTCTTATGTGGAGATTGCCTTTCAGGTTAAGATGTTGAAGTTTTCTGTTAAAATAAAAACATAGTATCTCTAAGGGATAATATACACTATTAAACATAAACTTGCTGAATCAAATTAGATGAGCAGAATGATTTGGTGGAAAGAATACACTTTTGGGAGCCAAGGAACAGAATGAGGGATTTTAGTTATCTATGGTTGGTATATTAGTTACTTATCACTGTGTAGCAAATTGCTCCCAAATTTAGCTGTTTTAAAGCAATATATATTTGTTATCTCACAGTTTCTATGTGTCAGAAATTTGGGAACAGCTTAGCCAGGTGGTTCTGGCTCAGAGTCTCTCATGAGGTTGCAGTCAAGATGTTAGCCAAGGTTGCAGTCATCCGAAGATTTGGCTAGAGCTAGATTACCCACTTTTAAGATGGCTTACTCACAAGGTTGTTGGCAAGAGCTCTCAGTTCCTTGTTGGCTGTTGGAAGGGGGTCTTCCAACAGCCAACTCACTATAGGGCTGCTTGAGTGTCCTTACAACATGGCTGCTGGCTTCCTCCAGACTGAGTGGATCCAAGAGAGAGCAGGGAGGAGGCCACAATGCCTTTTAGGATCTAGTCATTTCTACTATAATCTATTAATATTTGTTAAAAATGAGTCACTAAGTTCAGCCCATGTTGACAGGAAGAGGAATTATTTTCCACATTTTTAAGAGAGGAGTATCGAAGAATTTGTGGATGTATTTTAAAACCACTATACCTATGTTGTATGTGCTTATGCAGTCTGGACTCCTGGGAAAGTGGGGAGAGAGACAATGTGAATGTGTGGTGTAGTAGAAAGAATAATCTATTTGGCATCAGAAGACCTGGCTTGGTCAGCATCCACCAGCTGGTGACTCCTAGCAAATCACAACTGCTCTGAGCCTTAGTATTTTTTATCAGAATTATATAGACAATAATACCTTTCCTATAAGCTGCAAAGAACCCTATAGAGGGCTAAAGGTTATGTTTGTGAAAACCTATTTGTATATCACAAAATGCTATGCAGATTCAAGATACTTTTATTTTAAGGAAGCTATAAGTGTGGGTGAGGGAAACATCCATAGCAAAATTTCTTAACACACAAATTCTTCCTCAGTGGGCAGAACCCAAGCTCTGACCCCTTTCTCATCAAAAAGTGCAGGTCTTAGAGCTCATACCCAGATTTATTTCAGTATCAGATGGGATCAGTTCCTCTTATTACATTTTCTTTCCAGAGCTGCTGTAGAAGGCCAGGGTGGAACATTCTACACAGGCTGTGGCCCCTTTTCTTACAAAAACAAGACATCTCTAACTAAAGTCAGATAGACTCCAATTCAGAGGAAGTTCCACATTTTTTTGTGTGTCAGCAGGCCATTATATATGCAGCCCTGTATCTTTATTGTTAAGTCATACTTGATTTTCTGTTTTATTTACTTACACAGTGGCAAATTTTCAGCTTGAACATCAAAATGATATAAAGCCAGCTTTGTGTATTGAGAATGCTATAATTTTCCTTTATTTAAACTCATTTCCACTGGCGATTGCATTTCAGGTGCCTTCTTTAAAGATTTCTTTGTGACTGAATCACTGAGTGCTGAAAAATGTACAACTTAGAGGCTCATGATAAGTTCAAATGATGTGTCTGTTCCATGGGACTCTGTGATTGCCACCCATACCCATTCAACTATTTTCCATGTTGGGAAGTTCTTGGACATTCAATTTTCAGGTAGTAATCAATGAAATCTGTTCATTAGTGTAGCCGTCTGAGCAGGCATCATCTGAAAGACTCTCTAGATGCACACTCAAGAGGACAGAACATACATCTTGCTCACTGGAAATGGATTCCTATAAAATTAATCATAATCTTTATTTCTCAGCCAGGTCTTCTGTGTGGCTTTCTGTGGCATGATGCTTAAACATGATACCATTATGTTTTAAATTCTTCATCTGCTTAGAACTCCATTTCTTCTGGAGCAGGATGGGCCATAGTAGACTGAGCCTAGATTATTTTGAGGGCAAATTTATCCTTGCAACACAGACAACAAACGGATGTCTCATGGCATCCAAAACTCGTACAATAAAATCAGTTTAAATCCTCTAGGAGATATTTAATAATAGATGATAAATAATAATTTTTTTAAAGTGTTGGGGAAAATAGAGAAAGCAGGGGATTAGTATGGCTTCCAACTGGAAATCACCCAATCTCCTTTCTTTTCTATGGCAGAGATTGCCAGTTTTTCCAATAGCAGATTCTTTTTTCAGACTCTAGAATCTAGGGAAACATGCCACTAATTTTTAGCTGGGTACACAGTCATCCAACATCATTTGCAACTAGATTTACCATTGTGACAAAGTTCTGGACAGTAGGATGTAAGAAGTAGTACCCATACCTTTCAGGAAGTTTTCTTGAAAGCAGGGCTTCCTGTGCTTCTCTTCTTTCTATCTTCCAAGTGACCGGAATGGAGACGTGATGGCTAGAATTTGAGCAGTCATCTTGGACAATGAGATGATGTTGGGAATGGAAACTACACATAGCAGAGCCACAGCATAAAAGGAGCCTGGGCTTAACACCATGGAGAATAATGCGAGCCTCAGCCCATCCATCAACCTCAGATATCTAGCTAGCATCTTCACCCTACCCGTGTTGCCTCTTGCGGTAGTCAGAGGAGCAATGTCACTTGGTAGTTAAGAATGCTAGTTCTTGAGGTCAGGTGATTTAGGTTGAAATCCTGGCTTTACCATTTCCTAGCTCTATGAGCTTGAGAAAATTATTTAACTTTTCTGTTATTATTATGTATTTCCATGTAACAAGTTCCCTCCATGTTGTATACCGTATAGTTTTTCTCTGTTCTATAATATCTGGGGCCTTAGCTGGTAGACTCAAAGGCTGGATGGTGACTCAACAGCTGAGGGCTGAGATCCTCTGAAGGCTCATTCACTCACATGTTTGGGTATTGATTCTGGCTGTCAGCTGGGACCTCAGCTGAGGCTGTCAGCCAGAGCACCTACACATGACCTCTTTCTTCATGTGGCTTGGGCTTCTTCTGCCTGGTGGTTATATTCCAACAGCAAGTATCTCAAAAGAGAGAGCCAGGTGGAAATTGTATTGCTTTGCTAACATAGCCCAGAAGTCACACATTACTTCCACTGCATCCTGTTCATTGAGACAGCCACAGAGGCCCAGCCAATTTCTAGGGGAGGAGAGATAAACTCCAACTGGTTCTTGAAGAGCATGTATAATTGGAAATATTATTGTAGCCAATTTTGGAAAATGGAGTCTGTCATACTCCTTAAACCTTCTGGTTCCTTTCCTTCAAATGTGGATAACCGTATCTGTCTCACAGGCAGGGCTGACATTAGAGATATTTAAGCACAGGTACAACATGGACAATGACCAATCACAGTAATCATTGCCATTAACGATTTAGTCCTGGATCATGAAAAGGGACCCTTTCCGGGGAAAGGAAATGGTAGGATGGTGTCTACATGTGTGGGAGGGAACAATTACTTGGTGGTGTCAGGGCAGCAAGTATAGACCAACTAGCAAAGAAATATTTCAGCTTTGCTCATAGGATTATATTAAGTATTAAATAAAATATTGCATGTAAAGTACTTATCACATGGCAGATACAGAATACAAGGCAGTTATAGTGCTTTTTGGTAATTTTCATTCCAACTTTCAGTATAGAAATTAAAATGTTAAAAACATGAGTCCCTAATATTTTCTCTCTGTTTTAATAAGAGAACAGACTCTACTTCCCAAGAACGTACACACCATGGAACATCAAACGTCTTTAACACAAGTTCATGACATTTCAATAGATAGATTGTTCTTAAGAAATAGAGTCTGTTTTTTATCTCTCTTACTGGAAACCATGAGTCAATGGCAGTATTGCTTTGTATAAGTCTCTTTCAAGAGTTATTCAAAGCTTGAAAATTTCCTAGATGTTTTGGTACAAGTTGTCAAGTAGTGTGATAACAGAATAGAAACAAAAGAGAGCATTACCCAGCTGAAATTTCAGAAGGGATTTCTGTGGCTTCACAGAGAAGTGTGCTTCGCACCATGGAACCCCACATCCTAAAATTAGAATAGGCTGAGAGGGTCAGAGTCCAGAGCTATAGTTCCTCCTGGGACAGGAACATTCTTTAATAATGAAATTATGCTCGCAGGGCCTGACTCATTAACACATTTCCTGGACATGAATGAGCCCCCCAGGGTTGGCCTGGCAGATATCTGAATTCTCTGGAAAAAGGCTGATTTATTCTGAAGGATTTTCCACAATGCTAGAGAGCCCTGTTTTTGCCAAGCCACATCAGCTGACAAAGGTCAAATAATGAGTTAGTTAATAATGATGACAGGAATGAAAGCTAACTTTAGCTTTGATCTGCTTCCCAGTGTTGGAGCTCAGAAAGTGATACCTCAGTGACTGGCCCTTTGACTTACTGAGAGGCCTTGGAGCTCTTCAGAGTCAAGGCCCCGCTAGCCTCATCTTATTCTCCCACCCCAAGTGCAGTGAGAGACTCTCTTTGGAATTCCTTTATCTGACTGAGAAAAATTTCTCCCAAAAGAATTGAAATTGTCTTAAACAAACCGCCCCCCCCCCAGTAATCTCATCAAATAACGAGGAAAGATTAACCACCAGAGAAGAGGCTGGCAATTGTCACCATGCCCAGAGAGACTTTTCTTCAATTATTCTGAGGGCAGCTCCGAGAGATAGCCTGAAGGACTTTATCTGCAAACAAGACAACCTTTGTTCCTGTGCAGTTCTGCCCCTCGCCTTCCCAAAGAGAATAATTTACTAATTATGGTCTGAGCATTCATTCCACCATTTTCCTCTCGCTTATGAAGAGGGCATTTAAGCCTCAACCATCTGGCTCCTGTTTGAGTTCATATTTTGTATGACTCCTGTGCACATGTGTGCATGTAATACATGTGTTATGTTTTTCTCTTGTTAACCTGTTTGGGTTTTTCCTGTTGTTATGGGGTGTTGGCCGAGACCCTTTACCATGGGTGGAAGGGAATCACTCCCTTTCCACGCCCACAGCAACAGTCAGGACTGGAATACCTCTCAGACTTCTCCTTCACTCAAAGTCTCTGAGAGACTCCATAGTTCTTCCTGATGCCTTCCCCTTGCCTTCTGCGCAAGCTCCATACTCTGACTCCTGGTGGGTGGTCTAAACAGGAGCTGCAACTGCCATGGTCTCCTTTTCCCTGAGAATTAACTTTAAGGCCATCTCTAATGATATTGTTGCTGGGGCATTCACACTTAGTGGACTGAGAAGAGACAGTCCTTCCCCCCCTCGTGTTACATCTCCTGAATTATCATGAAAAGGGTGCTATATGGTCTCAAATTTTAATAGCTCTCTCTCTCAAGGATTGGTATAAATTCCCTTGGAGCAAAGTTGGGAAACAGCCGGGAGACATTGAGCAGATACCTCCTTCTCATTCCTTCTCTTCTCTCTCTTGAGCAGAACAGAAATGAATCTCTTCGCCAACCTTCATGTGGCTTTCAGTGTAGTATCCTTGCATCTTGTCCAGCCTCTGGGTATGTTCCTGTTCCCACTGCGATTCTCTCTGAGAAGATGGGCTTGGATTTGTCCTATTCCTCCTTTGTTTAAGAGTCTCCAACTCAACGTGATACTTTTTCTTCTCTCAAATATATATATTTTTTTTGAGACAGAGTCTCACTCTGTTGTCCAGGCTAAAGTGCTGTGGCATCAGCCTAGCTCACAGCAACCTCAAACTCCTGAGCTCAAGCAATCCTCCTGCCTTAGCCTCCCCAGTAGCTGGGACTACAGGTGTGAGCCACCACGCCTGGCTAATTTTTTTTCTATTTTCAGTAGAGACAGGTTCTCAATGTTGCTGTGGCTGGTCTCATACTCCTGACCTTAAGTGATCCTCCCCTCTCAGCCTCTTAGAGAACTGGGGTTATAGGTGTGAGCCACCACATCAGGCTCCAGATATTCTTTGCTGTCTTACGCTAATAATTGGCCTCTGGGCAACTCTCACTGGAGGGCACCATTTATGGGATGGGGGTGCACATCTCCTGGATTCTTCCCTGCAACTTGGAAATCTTCATTTAGTCCTAGTAATTGCAGAAACAGGAATTCTAAATCGGTTCAAAGCCAGACATGTACTGTGTGACAAATTTCATTAACCTTTTGATTAATGAAAGGACTTAACAAATTTAAATGTGATACTTCATCTAGTTGACCTTAAATGATAGCAAATGTGATATGCTCATCTCTTACTAAACATTTAGGAAGCGCCTTCATACAAGGCACTGAACTGTGGGAACACAGGGACAGAAAACATGGTTTCTAGCACAAGGGGCTCACAATTTGGTGAGAGACGGATGAGATTGTGACAACTCTGCATGGTCAGGCTGCAGTGGGAGTGCAGGGTGTGGTCACTTGCTATGCATGGGCTCACCAAGACTGCTTCTAGGACTTAGTGCAGTACCCAAGAAATGATCAGAAATTTAAGGTTTGAAGGCTTCTTAGGTGGTGAGAAAAGGGAATGATCAGGGTGAGTTCAGGAAATGATCACTCATGTTTTCTCTACCTCTTCCTATAATTGAGAATCCAAGATTGGGAAGGAACTTTGGAGACACAGTTAAAGCAAACCTAAAGTTCTTCTCAAACTTCTACGGTGAGCTGTTAGGTGGGTAGAAAGGAAAACTTTGGAAGTGTTCCCCACTCAGCCCAACAATAGTGGAAATCTGATAGTCTGTGTTTTAAAGAAACCATTTACTTCTAAGATCAAGGCAAGTGTTTCTCAAGTGCTTTTAGACTGCGACCAAATGGGAAAAAAATCATTTTTACATCATGTTTCAGTAAATGTGTACATTAAAAAATTATTTCAAGGGCAATTGTTTCATAAAACAATACTGGATTATACTGTATGGAATACATTTTATTTCTTTTTCCTTTCCTCCCTCCCTTCCTTCCTTCTTCCCACTTCTTTTTCCTCCTTTCTTTCCTTACTTCCTTCTCCCCCACGCTCCTTTTCTGTCATGTTGGTTACTATTCACTAAATTGATCTAACAGGTAACCAATGAGTTTTTTAAAACACATCTCTAGAATACTGAGCCAAAAACTTTCTTGAACTGCCAATCCTCCCCTTCCAGTAGCTGAATGACTCATAACCAAATGCGATCTTCATGTCTTCAACCCTGCCCACCATGTCTACAGTAAAGGCAATTAAAGCCCAGCAGTCAAGGTTGGGTCCCTGGCTGCGTCTGGCAGCTCTCTCAGAGCACTGCTTCTTCTGCTGCACTCTGCCTAACAGGTAAATTAACTTTGCAGCCTGTGCTTGATGAAGCTTGCAGGATTGGCCAAAGCAGGCAGTTGGAATTGCTGTGTCATATAATAATTTCATTCTATAATCTTCCAAGCTTTCTTGAACATAATCAACCCATAATACAACCCTTGGGAATATACTTTAAAATGTATTTGGAGTCATTTTAGGAAAATCAGCTCCAGAAACAATTCATGATTATAAATAAAGAATACTTAGGTACAGTAATAGGGTATTGGGCAGGTGGGAGGGGGGAGGGGGGCGGGTATATATATACATAAGGAATGAGATGTGCACCATCTGGGGGATGGTCATGCTGGAAACTCAGACTTGTGGGGGGGGGGGAGGGCATTTATTGAAACCTTAAAATCTGTTCCCCCATAATATGCTGGAAAAAAAAAAAAAAAAGAATGTCAAATGAGAAAAAAAAAAAAAAAAAGAATACTTAGGGCCAGGCATGGTGCCTCATGCCTGCAATCCTAGCACTCTGGTAGGCCAAGGCAGGAGGACCGCTTGAGCCCAGGAGTTCGAGGCTAGCCTGGGCAAGAGCAAGACCTTGTCTCTACTAAAAATTGAAAAAATTAGCCAAGTAACTAAAAATAGAAACAAAACATTAGCTGAGCGCCTGTAGTCCCAGCTACTCAGAAGGCTGAGGCAGTAGGATTGTTTGAGCCCAGGAGTTTGAGGTTGCTATTAGCTAGGCTGATGCCACAACACTCTAGCCCAGGCAACAGAATGAGACTCTGTCTCAAAAAACAGAACAAAACAAAAAGAATACTTAAGTCATGGTTAATACATTTTCTTTTCTTGAATTGGGCTTTAGCAGTTGCTAGAAAAATCCCACTCAGTGTGGTGTAGCGGTGTAACTAACAGCCTTTGAAATCAGTCTGTGATGTTGTTAAACTGAGCCTCAGTTTGCTCATCTATTAAATAGTCCTGCCTGCATAGGAGTGTTCTAAGGATTAGATGATGGCATGGCTGTAACGTGCATGGTGGCTCCTGGTAAGCACGCAGTGGCAGCTGAGGTTCATTATTGTTATAATTCTATGCTACTCTAAATTCATTTCCTTGGCTGCTTTGCTCAGATCAGTAGTGCCTGCTCATGCCTCCACGGACTCAGTTCTGCTGTCTGTAGATACTTGAGATACTGAGACTTCCTTGTTTAGATTCTTCTCAGTTCCTCCTTCAGGCCACCATCCTGCATTTGTTGAATGACAGGAGAGAAGCCTACATTAACAAGGAAGAGAAACTCTCCACTGCTCTTCAGGAAGACAACATAAGGGAAGGTGCTAGGTTTAAATTTCCCATAATTATCTTTATTTAAATTTTCTTAGGGATATCGTCTACTCAGGCTACTTGCCTTGCTCTTAAGTGTGAGATACTGAGAAAAGATTCTTGAATCTGTCTGAATTTGGATTAAAGGGTGATAGTAAGGATCTGTGATTTGGGGAGAAAGAGAATGAGGATAGATGGGGGTCCTACGAATAACTGAAATCTGGAGAGCATTCTTTTACAAACATTTACTGTGTCCTTACTGTTCATATTGCCCTGTACTACAAAACACAGGCTCAGACCTCCACGAACTGGCTGTCTAATTGGGGGTTAAAATATAATTTTTTTCTTTCTTTCTTTTTTTTTTTTCTTTGAGACAGAGTCTCACTCTGTTGCCCAGGCTCATACAATCCTTCTGCCTCAGCCTCCCAAGTAGCTGGGACTACAGGCACATGCCACCATGCCTGGCTAATTTTTTCTATATATATATTTAGTTGTCCAGCTAATTTCTTTTTATTTTTAATAAAGACAGGATCTTGCTCTTGCTCAGGCTGGTCTCGAACTCCTGAGCTGAGACGATCCTCCCACCACAGCCTCCCAGAGTGAAAATATAATTATATATGTTAACATTTAAGAGTAATCCAAGAGAACTCATGGGCCATGGGATAACGGCACTCCCTGTCAATTATTCGATGCAATGTGTTGTGAGTTCTAGACATTTTCCAAACAGGCCCTGGGGAGGAGGAGGGACTGAAGCAGAGTCTTCCTAAGGAGTAGACTCTAGGTAAGTGAACAGGATAGCAAGGAAAGTCTATACTGTGTAGAGAAGTAATCTTTGGAGAAAGGAGTGTCAACTAGAATAGAAGTATGGGCTGCGTACATGTAAGAAAAAGACTGAGCAGTTAGACCAGGGTCAGATCACACAAGACAACCAAGATGCCTTCTTAAAATCCAGACTTTTTTTTTTTTTTTTTTTTTTTTTTTTTTTTTTGAGACAGAGTCTCGCTTTGTTGCCCAGGCTAGAGTGAGTACCGTGGCGTCAGCCTAGCTCACAGCAACCTCAAACTCCTGGGCTGGAGCGATCCTTCTGCCTCAGCCTCCCGAGTAGCTGGGACTACAGGCATGTGCCACCATGCCCGGCTAATTTTTTTTTTATATATATATCAGTTGGCCAATTAATTTCTTTCTATTTATAGTAGAGACGGGGTCTCGCTCTTGCTCAGGCTGGTTTTGAACTCCTGACCTTGAGCAATCCGCCCGCCTCAGCCTCCCAAGAGCTAGGATTACAGGCGTGAGCCACCGCACCCGGCCCAGACTTTTTATGTTTCTCTGCAACAAGCCTTTCACCAGAGTTAACCAGCAAGTAACCAGAGGACCAGGGCTGGACTAAAGCCAGCTGATGGCCTAACCATAGCACAACTATGATGCCCCCTGGCCCTGCCATTGCTTAAAATAGAGGGTCTATTACATAACTCAGCTGATGAGTTAAATGCTTAGTTAGACCCCACCCTGTGTTTAGACTGGATGGAAGTGAAACTCTCACACTATGAGATGCAAACAAACGTGATACGTGATTACAACTTCACATAAAACTTTTGTAGTGAAGGGACATACCTAAAAATGATACAAGCCATATATGACAGACCCATAGCCAACATTATACTGAATGGGGAAAAACTGAAAGCATTCCCACTTAGAACTAGAACCAGACAAGGCTGCCCACTATCTCCACTTCTATTCAACATAGTGCTAGAAGTCCTGGCTACAGGGCGACCTGGTACAAAGTCCTGGCCTTGGGTGGTGTGACCAAAGAGAGACAAAACGGGCAGTGAGGCCTGCCTGCGCCAGATGTGGTGAAGCAGCCAAGCGGTGCAGAATCGCGCCCGTGAGGCCTGTTTGGTCGTGCACGAGCATTTCTTCAAAATAAGACTGACGTCAGAGACCCAAATCCGCCGCCTGTGGGAAAGGTTTGACCAACCGGTCCAACAGCAAATGTTAGGCTACCCAGACGTTTCCTAAGAAGTCAGAGCTGGAAAGTAAGGCTATTGAGTTGGCCAGTGTTTATTCAGCGCTGACCAGAAGGGAGACTGCATCTGGGCAACAGTTTTATGGGGCGGGGTGGGGGGACGCGTCTTGTTGAAGCAATTACTGGAAAAGTGGTAGTTCCATTGGTAATTTTAGAGAACCGCGTTCTGGTTTATAATCCAGCTTCCCAGGGGACAGAGCCTGGTTATGCACATGTCAGTCTGTGAAATCTAGGTCCCAATAACAGGCAGATCAGGATGTGGGGGGACCTCGCCACAGTCCGGGCCAAAAAACCTAATGCGAGAGCGATTTGAGGTGATAACTGGGATGGTATAGACCGTTTTAAAAGACCCCAGGAGGTTGTTGGTGACACAAGCCTTTCTAATAAAATTTCCTCTAGGAAGCAGAGGAGTTCAAAGTACTATAATATGTTCTGTAATACTGGCACATACCTTGTAGTCATCCTTGATTTCCCTTTTACCTGCCATAGCCAGCGCATCAGGACATCTTGGTGGCCCTGCCATCAGGCTGCATCTGGAATCTGACCACTTCTCCCTGCTTCCACAGCTGCCGCCCTGGTCGCATCCCCTGTGATCTTTCACCTGTGTTACTGCGGTAGCCTAACTAGTCTACTCTTGCCTGGCTCCACAAGTCAGCCAAGGTGATCTTTTAACACTCAAGTCACATCATGTTGCTTCTCTGCTCAAAATCTTCCAGTGGCTTCCTATTTCAGTCAATAAAAGCCAAAGTCCTTACAAAAAAAAAAAAAAAAAAAAAAAAAAAAGAAGTCCTGGCTACAACAATCAGACAGGAAAGTGGAATTAAAGGTATCCAAATAGGGGCAGAAGAGATCAAACTTTCACTGTTTGCTGATGATATGATATTATATTTAGAAAACCCCAAAGATTCAACCAAGAAACTCCTGGAACTGATCAATGAATTTAGTAAAGTCTCAGGATACAAAATCAATACACAGAAATCAGAGGCATTCGTATACGCCAACAACAATCAAATTGAGAACCAAATTAAAGACTCAATACCCTTCACAATAGCAACAAAGAAATTAAAGTACCTAGGAGTATACTTAACCAAGGAGGTAAAAGACCTCTACAGGGAGAACTATGAAACACTGAGGAAGGAAATAGCAGAGGATGTAAACAGATGGAAATCCATTCCATGCTCATGGATCAGCAGACTCAACATCATTAAAATGTCTATACTACCCAAACTGATCTACAGATTCAATGCAATACCTATTAAAATCCCATCAGCATTCTTCACAGATATAGAAAAAATAATTTTACACTTAGTATGGAACCAAAGAAGACCCCGAATATCAAGAGCAATTCTAGGCAACAAAAACAAAATGGGAGGTATTAATATGCCAGATATCAAACTATACTACAAAGCTGTAGTAATTAAAACAATATGGTATTGGCACAAAAATAGGAATATTGACCAGTGGAACAGCTCTGAGAATCCTGATATAAAACCATCCTCATATAGCCATCTAATCTTTGACAAAGCAGACAAAAACATACGCTGGGGAAAAGAATCCCTTTTCAATAAATGGTGCTGGGAAAACTGGATAGCCACTTGTAGAAGGCTAAAGCAGGACCCATACCTTTCACCTCTCACAAAAATCAACTCACGCTGGATAACAGACTTAAACCTAAGGTATGAAACTATTAGAACTCTAGAGGAAAATGTTAGAAACACTCTCCTAGACTTCGGCCTAGGCAAAGAGTTTATGAAGAAGTCCCCAAAGGCAATCAAAGCAGCAACAAAAATAAATAAATGGGACATGATGGAACTACAAAGCTTCTGCACAGCCAAAGAAATAGTCATGAAAGTAAACAGACAACCTACAGAATGGGAGAAAATTTTTGCATCCTATGTATCCGAGAAAGGGCTGATAACTAGAATATACTTAGAACTCACAAAAATCAGCAAGAAAAATTCAAATAACGCTATTAAAAAGTGGGCAAAGGACTTGAACAGAAACTTTTCTAAAGAAGACAGAAGAATGGCCAACAAACATATGAAAAAATGCTCATCATCTCTAATCATCAGGGAAATGCAAATCAAAATCACAATGAGATATCACTTAACTCCAGTGAGAATGGCCTTTATCAAAAAGTCTCCAAACAATAAATGCTGGCGTGGTTGCGGAGAGAGAGGAACACTCCTACACTGCTGGTGGGACTGCAAACTAGTTCAACCTCTGTGGAAAGCAATATGGAGATACATTAAAGCAATACAAGTGAATCTACCATTTGATCCAGCAATCCCATTGCTGGGCATCTACCCAAATGATCCAATGATACTCTACAAAAAAGACACCTGCACTCGAATGTTTATAGCAGCACAATTCATAATTGCAAGGCTGTGGAAACAGCCCAAGTGCTCATCAATCCAAGAATGGATTAATAAAATGTGGTATATGTATACCATGGAGTACTATTCAGCTCTTAGAAACAACGGTGATATAGCACATCTTATATTTTCCTGGTTAGAGCTGGAACCCATACTACTAAGTGAAGTATCCCAAGAATGGAAAAACAAGCACCAGATATATTCTCCAGCAAACTGGTATTAACTGAGTAGCACCTAAGTGGACACATAGGTACTACAGTAATAGGGTATTGGGCAGGTGGGAGGGGGGAGGGGGGCGGGTATATATATATACATAATGAGTGAGATGTGCACCATCTGGGGGATGGTCATGCTGGAAATTCAGACTTGTTGGGGTGGGGAGGGCATTTATTGAAACCTTAAAATCTGTACCCCCATAATATGCTGCAATAAAAAAAAAAAACCTTTGTAGTTTAATCACTCACCATGCCAAAGAAAATGTTTGTTTTTGTTTTTTTTTTTTAACAATGCAGATTAAAATTGAACACAGTGATAAAGACAATTACAAAAAACATTCTAGTGAAGTCCAGAATGGTGGTGAAAGAGTTAAGGGCATGAGAGCCAAAGAAAAAGACTCCATGGCAGCCCTTGCCCTTGTGCCCTAACTGTGTGTTATTTTGCTTAATGTTTAATCCAAGGATGGAAAGAACAAGGTAAGAAAGAAAGGGACATGAATACTTCCCAGGCTTATGCAACAAGCCCCCAAATAACTGGAAGTGAATAATTGTGAACTCCTTGAAGGCAAGGTTATTGTCTCACTCATTTTTTTATCCTCAGTGTCTGAACCAGGATTTGTCACATGGGATTCAAATTAACAAGCATGTATTGAATGTCTACTATGTGCCAATAGTCAGAGCTAGGAATTAAAATATGAATAAAACCTGGGCCCTGCCTTTAAGATGCTCAGAATCTTATAAGGGAGACAGTGTGTGAGAAGGTAAAAATGTAGTGTGATCAATGCATTGAGCAGTTTTTCACAAAGAATACTGTCAGAGGAGGTAATATGTGGGCTGGCTCTGAAGAATAAAAGACAAAGGTTTTTGGGCAGGCACGGTGGCTCACGCCTATAATCCTAGCTCTCTGGGAGGCCGAGGCGGGCGATTGCTCAAGGTCAGGAGGTCCCTGAGCAAGAGTGAGACCCCATCTCTACTATAAATAGAAAGAAATTAATTGGCCAACTAATATATATAGAAAAAATTAGCCGGGCATGGTGGCGCATGCCTGTAGTCCCAGCTACTTGGGGGGGGAAAAAAAAAAAAGACAAAGGTTTTTTTTTTTGTTTTTTTTTTTGAGACAGAGTCTCACTTTGTTGCCCAGGCTAGAGTGAGTGCCGTGGCGTCAGCCTAGCTCACAGCAACCTCAGACTCCTGGGCTCCAGTGATCCTTCTGCCTCAGCCTCCCGGGTAGCTGGGACTACAGGCATGCGCCACCATGCCCGGCTAATTTTTTATATATATATCAATTGGCCAATTAATTTCTTTCTATTTATAGTAGAGACGGGGTCTCGCTCAGGCTGGTTTTGAACTCCTGACCTTGAGCAATCCGCCCGCCTCGGCCTCCCAAGAGCTAGGATTACAGGCGTGAGCCACAGCGCCCGGCCAAGACAAAGGTTTTTTATTTAAAAAAAACATTTTAGGCAAATCTGACTCATTGAAGGAGATCAATACATCTTAGTTGAATGAAACAGTGATTAAAGAACATAGGCATAGAGGGGTGTATGAGTCTAAGGGGAGCAGACAAGTGCTAACTGCTGAGTGAGTGAGTGAGTCATACTATTATGGGATATCCTGATATCCAACCTCACCCACTAATACAGTCTGGAGAGAGGCAGTTCCTCATTTGCGGTAAGTTTGGTACAGAGGGAACACTGATGAAGCCAGTCTTGGCCTGAGATACATTATTGCTGCAGGTAGACTATTCCCTAGCTATGTACACTGTTCTGGGAGAGAACGAGTTAGATATTTCAGTTGGCCCATCAGCAGAGAGACATCAAAGGAACTGTAGAAGTATGAGGTGTTCGTGATCCCAGTGAAAGGACTGGCTTGACACCAATCCAAACCTCCTGATTGATATACATACACACACACATATATAAAATTATTGTTATTTTTATTCAAATCACATAGTTTATTTTATATCTTTCTTATAATTATTTTATATCTATATAAATATATAATTATTATATAATCATATATTATACATTATTATGTTATTTATATAATTACTAATTATATTATTTACAGTAATAATACATTATATGTAATAATATATAATATACAAATATATAAATACATTGAATAATGCTAAGAGTTGAATATATATCTTATATGTAAATATATGTATTTATTTATAGGAGCAATATAAATGCTCCTTATACTGCCCCATCCTTCCCAAAGTGGATTGTTTCCAGAACTGAAGCCAGATCAACCAGATCAGCCAGACTTATAGGTAAATCATTGTCAGAGGAAAGGACGAGTATTAACGTAGCCAGGCTGACAAGAACGAGTACAGATTGCTTTCTTCTATAACCATTGATTTTACATTACTTTCTCTCCTCATAAGGTGGTCTGGTGAACAGATATCCAGGGCCAAAGGTAGAAAAGGACAGGTTGAGTCTCTCTTGCATCCTGCCAGAGGTGCGTTTCTGTAGCTTTAAGGACCCGTGGGCCTGGGCTTTAGGGGTTTCCTAGGAGTTTTTACTCATCATCTCCTGATGACAATTTACACCATGGTGCTTAGCTGGAATCCCTACCCCATTAGTAATAACGTGCTTTTATTTTTATAGCACCTGTCAGAGCACTTGCATGCACTTTATTTCATTTGAAACTGACAGTAGCCCTTGTTCTTTGCTTTATTTCTATAGATGAAACAAATGCAGCCCAGATTTCCAGACTATAAAAGGCTTCTGAGCATTTAGACTCAGAAGGCCTGTTTGACTTAGCCAAGAAGACACAGTGCTCCTCTCCCCAGAGGGAGAAATGTATTTCTATAAGCATAGAAATGGGCTACTTTTCTTTCTCATAAAGGAAGCAGGCCTCATTTTTTCCTAGTGCCATAAAAATCAAAATGCTTGAGCAAGTTTGTCTGTGTGTGTGTGTGTAGTGTGTGTGTGTCCTAAAATCTGTTTATTAGGCCACAAAACCCCTCAATAAATTTTAAAAGTAGAAATATTAAAAACCATTTTTTCTCTAATCAAAAGGCAATAACATCAGATCTTAACAATGATAAAAAGGGGAAAAACCCTATCAAACTAGGAATTTAAAAACATTATATTTTGGCCCACAGAGCAAATAACTGAAATTGTAATAATAAGAAAATAACAATGATGAAAACTTCATATTTCCCCAATCTATGGTTTAGCCTTTGCCAAATCACTGCTCACAGGAAAATCAAAAATCAATCCAATGTTGTGTTAGGCAGCTGTTGATACAACTTTAGTTATTAATGTGAGAAATAATACAAAAAGATTTTTAAAAAATCATACTCTGGCTTCTCTCCAGATCGTATAAATCTTTTTTGCCTTTTAAAAATGCATATTAATTTGGTCCTAACTCAGGGCTACTTATAGCAGCAATAACTTTTCCAATTGTGTTAGCTCTTGCCTCTGAGGACTACCAAGAGTTCTGTGTAACTCTTAGTATTTTATATACAAAAATATCCCCAAAGCATAGAGAAATAAAGTTAATGTAATAAGCAAACATGTCTACCTATAGGTTTATGGAATAAAAGTGGTCATATAACCCAGATTTTTAAAGAAAATTTCAACTTACAATGTTTAAAAATTGCGAAGTTGGTTATATATAAATATAGAGAGCTAAATCTATTTCTTTACATGGATTTTGCTTCAATAAAATTATTCCTTAAGTATGCCACTGAATATGACTTGTAAGTCAGAAAATAATTTGTCATTAGACTTTGTATCTTAATTTTTTTTTTTTTATTTTGGCATATTATGGGGGTACAGATTTTAAGGTTTCAATAAATGCCCATTTCCCCCCTCCCCCCAAAAGTCTGAGTCTCCATCATGACCATCCCCCAGATGGTGCACATCTCACTCATTATGCATGTATATACCCGCCCCCCTCCCCCCTCCCACCTGCCCAATACCCTATTACTGTAGCACCTATGTGTCCACTTAGGTGCTACTCAGTTAATACCAGTTTGCTGGAGAATATATCTGGTGCTTGTTTTTCCATTCTTGGGATACTTCACTTAGTAGTATGGGTTCCAGCTCTAACCAGGAAAATATAAGATGTGCTATATCACCATTGTTTCTTAGAGCTGAATAGTACTCCATGGTATACATATACCACATTTTATTAATCCATTCTTGGATTGATGGGCACTTGGGCTGTTTCCACAGCCTTGCAATTATGAATTGTGCTGCTATAAACATTCGAGTGCAGGTGTCTTTTTTGTAGAGTGTCATTGGATCATTTGGGTAGATGCCCAGCAATGGGATTGCTGGATCAAATGGTAGATTCACTTGTATCGCTTTAAGGTATCTCCATATTGCTTTCCACAGAGGTTGAACTAGTTTGCAGTCCCACCAGCAGTGTAGGAGTGTTCCTCTCTCTCCGCAACCACGCCAGCATTTATTGTTTGGAGACTTTTTGATAAAGGCCATTCTCACTGGGGTTAAGTGATATCTCATTGTGGTTTTGATTTGCATTTCCCTGATGATTAGAGATGTTGAGCATTTCTTCATATGTTTGTTGGCCATTCTTCTGTCTTCTTTAGAAAAATTTCTGTTCAAGTCCTTTGCCCACTGTATCTTAATTTTTAGTTTTGAAAAATAGAGTCATCGCATGTAAAAGAAAAAAAAAATCAGCTTTTAAATTAGAGTGCCCTGAGGGCGAACTAGCCCAAAACTGACATCATAGGGGTCCAGACTGGTCTAAGACAGGGCCAGACCTGCAGAATGTGGCAGAACTGAGATTACAGACAACTGTGGTGCTACGGTCTGCGCGGGACTCTCACACCAGCAGGATGTGGAGCTCCTCTTCCTGCTGTCCTTCCCAGCGTAGATTGCTTCCAGGGCTGAGAGATGGTCAGGCTTAGACACATAAAGTGACAGTGACCACAGCTATAAAAACAAATGGTGCCAACACAAGAAGTTAAGCAGATCATTACAGTAGGGACATTGGCCCATCAGGGTGAAGAGCCCCAGTCTGCTGTTCAAAGAAAGAAAGAAAGAAGAAAAAACAAATTCTTAGAATTTTATATTGGTTCCTAAACTTTTATAGAAGTTCTTCAACTTTTTAGAATTGTGTGTGATCTAAAAATAAATTGACTCCGGATTAGAGTATGAGAGTTACTACAATAAGAAAGGCGTATAAATTTCAGGGCATAAATGGACTGTCTCTTTTGATCATAAACCATGGACTGTCTCTTTTGGTCATTCTGAGGCCATTTTAACTTAATTCGTTTCTCTTTCTGGCAAATGATTTCTGAGTTAGATGTGATGTTATCATAAATAATTGTGAATACACACAGGGCACAAGATGTACAAAAAGCTTTAGGTTCTTTTCTTGGCTTTCACAGAAGGCAGGAGGGGACAGGAGTCTCTGGAACACTGAGGCACAGCTCTGTGAAGCATTATCTGGCACTTAATCTTCTGGGATAGGTGTCCCTTAAAGTAAAGCTACTGCTTAAAAATCATACCGAAATTTAAAAAACACCTAATTTTATTTGATTCAGGTATTTTGGGCCAGGAAACATATAAGAAATTACCCCAAAGCCAGTATTGTTTGGGATCCAACCCATCAGTCAAGATCTTCAGTGCATGTGACTCCTCCAAAGGGCCGATAATTCTCTCCTCTTGGGTTCTTTTGGGAGATTCTGTGAAAAGCTGAGTGCACAGCCGGGAATCTCTTTTTCATGATTTGGAGAAAAACATGCCCTATTATAAAAAATAGGTTTTTATTGTTAAGTAGCTTTGGCTCAAAAGAGCCACAACTGGCTAACACATACTGAATAAATCACATTGGCAGGGAAAAAGGAACTAGGTCAGCATTTCCCAAAGTATGTTCCTCAGCATAACAGTGTTCCGTGAGACATTAGTTGGCGTTCAGTGAAAAATAAGAGTGAGATCTTCTGGGCAGATTTTGAACAAAGTATCACCCTCTTAGAGATTTAGAATTCATACCACACATTAAAGATTCTGAGAAGTCCTGTAGATTTGTATTTAGTTCATGGATTCCATCAACAATACTTACTTATTATGTGTCAGGCACTGCTCTAGGCACTGGGATTGGATAATGAACTTAAACCCAATACTTCTGACTCTTATCTGACCATGGAATCCTGATTTTTGTGATATGCTAACATGATTTGTTACAAAGAATGCCATTTGGGAGATGCTGTCTAGGTCTTCCCGGTCTTATGTTAGCACTTTGGCTGGCAGTACTTGTGAGTTTCTCCTCCCAGAGAAGAGGAGCCGTCTTAATGGGACTGAGCTGTGGTGTTGGAGCTGATCAGTAGTATTGGGTAGGATTTGCCTGTAGGCTGTGAAATGAAACCAAAGATGAGACAGAAAATGAGTTAGGGCTGAAACAACAAATAAAAACAGCCTCTCAGGACAACTCTGTCATCCACCTACAGGGTGTGTGAACATTCTAGGTTTGGGGGAACAGAATGGCATTTTAGGAAACCAGACTAGAATGAGAGGGCTTGAATCTAAGTGTGAGGTGAGAGAAGCCTATAAAGTTCTCTTAATCTTTGATACCTGTTTATCAGCATTTTTAAAGGGTGCTGGTGACCATGGCGTTGGTGGCAAGGGGACTTCAAGGACAGAAGTGATAGCTGAGATAATGTGTCTACTCACATGAAATCACATAAAACTGTGTGTTACTAATGATCGTATAGTCTGTTAAACATTGGTCAGTAGCTGTATGGTAGTCATTTCGAAAAATGACAGCTACAGAGATAAAGTCATAGAATGAGTTACACGTGGTCTCAAAGCACAAACTTCAACATTCTCTAAATCACTTTTGGAGCAGAGGTCAGTACTTGGGAGAGGGGAGTGTGCAAAATGGGTTAGAGTACTGAGTGGCCAGTTAAGTGCATTTTCTCAATTTTCCCCTGTGGATTTACAAAGATCTTGCTCACCGTCTTCCACATAACTTTTTATGTATTCAATGAGTCTCATCAACTGTTCTCCTCCCTAAGTCCCCACCAGCTTCTGTGGGCTTTTCTTCTTCAATCTATTTGTCCAGACGGACAAACGAACTCAATGACTCCAGCCTTCCGGTCCATTTCCCAGCACACTTAACATTTGCACTGATCCCCAAAAGAGTCCCTTGGTTTATGAAGTCACTCTTAGAAGCCAGACTTAGTCACAGCTGGCCCTTGCTAGTCCATGCTGGGCTCACCTGCATCAATAAATACTCTCGTCTCAGAGCCCAGTGCCTGGGTAAGCCTCAAGCCTGGGCACTTGAGTTGTCGTGTTCAGAGATGGGAAGATATGTCTCCATGGGATGATTTTTATTCTTTATATGTCTGTGAATAGCAGCTTGTTTCTTGCTTGAGAGGTACTCATCATTCCTGTTTGTACAATTCAAGACATGGTTAATATTTATGTTTGTGAAGTTTGCAGCTGTCTTTTCAAAATGGCCTTTGAAAGGTAAAGACCAAGGGGAGCTTTTGAGCACCAGGGCCTCATTTCTTCTGCCCCCCTGCCCCTTGCCCCCACCTCCCCTCTGGCCCCCCGAAGGTGGTGCCATGCACAGGCAGAAACAGAGCACTTTGTCTAGTTGAGAGATTGGCCTGGTGAAATCTTCCTTCCTAAACAGTAAGAGGAAATTCCACTCCCCCATCTCCACTGGCAGAGCCACAATTCACATTTGTGGGATTCTTAGTTTTCCTCTTTGTGAGGGAACCAGCTTTCTTCCAACCAGCCCCGCATTGACACCTGTTCTTTATTTTGACTTCCACATGAGTGGAGTCCCACTCTTGCTGAGCGCAGCGCCCGGACTTCCTGCAGTACCATCCCCACTCAGATGAGCTCACAGGACTTCCCTGCTCTTGCTTCTGCCATCACTAGCCTGAGGCTTGTGGCTTTGAGGAATTAGACTCTGTCAGGGTGGTTCCTTTGTGAAAGTACTGCTATTTCTGGTAAAAAGGCTGGAGTTTTGGTGTTGTTGTTCATACCTGCCCTGAGGCCAAGAGAAAGTGAAAGTTCGAGTTTACTATTTTATGTGGAAACATCTGCCTCTCTCCTCAAACTTCTTCCTCCAAGGCCTGCCTCTGGTTCCCTCTGCAGTTCTCTACAGCAAGCCAGCCAGCCAGTCCCCAACCCTGCAGACCTGGTTTGAGTGGAGCTTCAACGCACAGCCTGTAAGATGGAAGACTTTAGTTTTTCCAAGAGCTGTGACTGACTGGGCCCTGTGGAGTGCCCCCAAACACCGCCCAGCCGGACCCCATAACTAATCAGTCACAGCCCAGGTCAATCAAAATTTCCAACTTACATTCAAATCAAAACTCCATCCCTCTTCCCTGTGTGGGCTAAAGTGCTCAAGAAGGGCCAGCTCACTGCACACTTGCACCATGGCCATGGGAAGGTGAGGTTAGTCAGACACACTCTTGCTACATAGAAACCTAACTGTGGCTTCTGTTGTCTTCTTTTTTTTTTTTTTTTTTTTTTTTTTGAGCCAGAGTCTCGCTTTGTTGCCCAGGCTAGAGTGAGTGTCGTGGCGTCAGCCTAGCTCACAGCAACCTCAAACTCCTGGGCTGAAGCAATCCTCCTGCCTCAGCCTCCCGAGTAGCTGGCACTACAGGCATGTGCCACCATGCCCGGCTAATTTTTTCTATATATTAGTTGGCCAATTAATTTCTTTCTATTTATAGTAGAGATGGGGTCTCACTCTTGCTCAGGGTGTTTTCGAACTCCTGACTTCAAGTGATCCGCCTCAGCCTCCCAGAGAGCTAGGATTACAGGCGTGAGCCACCACGCCCGGCTGTTGTCTCCTTAAGTCCAAATTCTAACTTGGTTTGCAAGCCCTTTGTGAGGATGTGCCATCCTCCTCCTCACATTCCTCCCACCATCCATTCCTTCACAGCCGAGGGTTTTCACACAAACTGAGACCTCTGCTCATGCTCCCCTCTCCCCTCAACACCTTTCACCTGGTTCCCCTTCCTCTAACTTTTGCTTGGTTAAACTCCATTCATCTTTCAAGTCTCAGATTAGAGATATCTTCCCCCAGGAAGCCTTCCTTGATCACCTAGACTAAGCTAGGGTCCTCAGCCATATGCTTGTTCGCCCTTGTCATGGTCACCTGTGTCCCCACTGGACCATAAGTTCCTTAAGGCCAGAGAGCACTTTGCCTTATTCACCACTTGGTCTCTGGCATTGAGCACCACGCTTGGCTCATCCGCGCTCAATAAACATGAGATGAACGATGGTGGGAAAGCATCCGTGAGTTCCTGAAAGCAGGAGCAGAGTTAGGGGGCTTTTCGTGCCAGATTCCTCATATTGCAGGGGTGTGAAAGGCACCGATACTGACCCAGCTGGGACCTGGAAACACTAGCACAGAGGAGACTGGAGTCTGTCTATTCTTCGACAGCAGGAAGTAGCTGCAAAAATGTGCTGATGGGAAGGGACTCGGGGCTGGCAGGCGTGAGGCCTCTGTCCAGATTACACAGGCCTGCCTTGCTCGGGGCCAGCTGGAGCGCTTTGCCTGGGAGCCCCCAGCGTGCACTTTTGACACCACATTTCATGAGCCCCCTGGATCCAGTCTGCAGATCTGTCTCAACCCATCTGTTGATGTTTCTCACTCAAATGTCAGCACTCATTGGAGACTGATGATTCGTTCCCTCGGAGTCAGGTACAGGGCAAAAGAGGCTGTAGGGCTTGATGACACAGAAGAGTGGAGAGGGCTCAGCTGATAGATGGGAGTCTGTGTGCCAGGTCGCCATTGTGTCTCCAGGGGCTTTTCTGTGTGACTTGGGAGATGCTGGGAAACCACTCTCTCAGGCTAAGAGCTAGAAAAAAACAGCAGAGGACAAACTTCTCTCTCATTCATTGCCTGGGCTGCCATTGCGGGCCGGTCTGGCCTGTGGGTGGTGGGGGTGGGGCATCCCGACAGGTGTGGGCAGGGCTGGCAGCCTGCATGCCACTCCTCGCTCAGTAAGACGGACAGGGTAGCAGTCAGCAGTGTGGACTTTGAAGCTGGACTGTCTGGGTTTGACTGAATCCCAGCTCTGCCATTTACTTCTGGCTACGTGTTCTTTGGCAAGTTACTTAAAAGTTCTTTACCTTTGTTTCTTCCTTTGTACCTATCTCACTTTTTGTTTAATGTCAACAAATCTTAATGAGTATGTGCCGCATGCCAGACATCATGCAAGGCACTGAGGATAAAATAATGAACAAAATAGATAAAAGTTCCTCTTCTTATGGAGCTTATATTTTAGTTTAGGGGGGCAGGGAGGAACAAATACCAATAATTTTACAAATAAATGTCAGATGAGTACTTAGAATCCTGGAGCAATGTTTTCCTTTGTAAAATGAGATTAGACTCAGCGAACTCCAAGAACCCTTTCAATGTAAAATCACAACCTACCTGGGTTGTTGACTCTGCTACTGATCCTCTGGTAGTTCTCTAGGTCAGGAACTGTACCTGGGTCAACTCTGGTACCCTCACTGCCTGGGACAGTGCCTGGCACATAGTAGGTATGCAGGAAAAGTTTGAATGGGTGAATGTATGCATGAATGTTGCTTGGTGAGAATTCAGTGAAGAGGCATAAAGAATTGTTACGAAGCAATGAATGCTGGTTTCCTTCTGCTGCTAACAGCTGGATCTCAGCCCAGGGGCCAAAGGCTTCAGAAAGGCCCCCTTTGTCTAACAGATGGCTTTGTGGTCTTGAGGAGTGCTAAAGCCATGAAGAAAAGGGAAGCAACTGAGGCTTGGCAGACCAAGAGTTGAAGAATATGTGGGGGGCCCCTGAGCAGGGGCACCAGCTTCCACTTGACCCAGACCCAGTGTCCAGCAAAATGGAAAAAGTCATGGATTGGAAACCCAGAGACCTGAGTTTGCTCTATTGAGTGCCTTGGAACAGCGCACAAACTATGCCAAACAATTGATTTTAATAAATTAGACAATGACGTTTAAAGCACTTCTTACAATACTGAGAAAATGAATGACTAGAAGCACAACTAAATTCCTGCCAAGTTATATGATTTTCACATGGAAATGTCTTTACATGGAAAGTTTTCAAAGTGCTTATATAATAATATACTCCTTCCCATATGCAGGAACCACTGTAGTTCAGGAACCTTCTTTATGCCCATTTTGGAGATTTGATTTAGAGTTGTTACCCAAGGTCTCCTAACTTCTGAACCAGGTCTTTGGACAGAGCATCTTGCCATCTTTCTTTCCCCTCTGCCTCCCACTATGTGGCATCAATATCCAGACTAATGTGAGATTTTTAAAATATGGTTGAATAAGGAAGAAATCTGGAGAATATGTGGGGTGGAGGTAATTATGGCTCAACTTCTCAGGGTGGTACTATCATTGCTGAGAACTGGAGACAGAACTGAAGGACCCCCAGAACAGCGGGCCCCAGCTGTTAACACCTCAGGGAGCTCAGCGTGTGCGTGGGTGAGACATCCAGGAGGGCATGGATAGCTTGCTCACTGAGACAGGTAGATGCCAGGCTCACAGTGGCGAAATTCTTCTAAAGAGGGGAAAGCACTGGAGAGAAATGTGTAATTACTTCTCATTTGGTGCATTCAGCAATGTCTGATATATATTTCTGAAGAATATACTCATAGTATAGGGGGGGAATTGAGAACTTAGTTTGGGGACTCTAAGCCTAGCATGAACAGTAAAGAAAATCTTTTATGCCTCTTCACAAAATCTTTGCCAAGCAACATTTATGCATGTATTTGTTCACTCTAAACTCCCTGAGTACCTACTATGTGCCAAGCACTGTCCCAAGCACTTTGGGGTGGCACAGAGGTGACCTGGGTATAGTCTCTGACCTTGAGGTACTCCTGCCTGCTTAGTGGTGTAGTCAGGATTTGAACTCAGGCAATCCGACTCTGTGTTCTAAATTAATACTGTACTTCCTCAGTTAGAAAACCTATCCAAATTAGCCTGGAGTAATCAAGGAAGGCTCCTGAGAAGAGACATCACTTTTTTTTTTTTTTTTTTTTTTTGAGTCAGAGTCTCACTTTGTTGCCCATGCTAGAGTGCCGTGGCGTCAGCCTAGCTCACAGCAACCTCAAACTCCTGGGCTCAAGTGATCCTTCTGCCTCAGCCTCCTGAGTAGCTGGGATTACAGGCATGCGGCACCATGCCAGGCTGATTTTTTCTGTATATTTTTAGTTGGCCAATTAATTTCTTTCTATTTTTAGTAGAGACAGGGCCTCGCTCTTGCTCAGGTTGGTTTCGAACTCCTGACCTTGGGCGATCCTCCCACCTCGGCCTCCCAGAGTGCTAGGGTTACAGGCATGAGTCACCACGCCCTGCTCAGATGTCACTTTGGAGTGGAGTCAAATTGAGTTAAGCAAGTGCACAAAGAAGGAAGGATGTTCTAGCTAAAGAAAACAATATGCTCAAAAGTTCAAAGGTGTAAAGAGAGAAAGGCATATTTGACAAAATGCAAATTATGTGGAATGAAATAAATACAACAATAATAATAATAATGAAAGGAAGGTGAAATGGGTGTGGAATGGGTACAGGAAGTGGAGGAGATAAGGCTGGAGAATCAGTGTGCCCAAGCCATAAAGCACCTTAAACTCCATGTTAAGTAATTTGTATTTTGGTCTCAATGGCATTAAGCAGCGATGGACGTATTTTAGGCAGAGCAGTGATATGGGACATTATATGTAAGGAGTTTCTCTAAGACAGCGTTTCTCAAGCCCAGTTGTTTACTTATCAGAGTAACCATTCTTTCTTCTTCAAATCCACTCCTTAACCAGCCTTCCTTGTTCCAGTAAATGGTGCCCACGTATGTCTGTGTCTCAGGTCAAACATCTAGGGCTCATCCTTGACTCCTCCCTCTTCTGCACCACTGACATTTAATCTATCAGCACGCTCTCTGAGATATCTCTTGAGCCCATTTACTTCTCTCCATATCCATCATCTCTGGTCTGGACAATTGTGTTTGCCTCCTACTCTGGTTTCTCCCACCGTTTTGCAATCTAATCTGCACATACCATGTTTCCCCGAAAATAAAACCTACCCATAAAATACACCCTAGCAGGATTTCTAAGCATTTGCACAATAGAAGCCCTACCCCAAAAATAAGACCTAGTGATGGGCGTGGCTACGCAGCGTATCTGCACAACCCATGCATTTCGTCACAGAGTGGCAAAGAAGACGAGCAGCCCTTCTCATCTGCCCCAGGAGAGCTCTATTGCTCGACATGAGAGACTGGGGCCAATGGTTCTAAAGGAAATAGAGTCGCAAGAAATTCAGGATGGAATTCGAGGTTTGGAGAGTTATGATGATGTTCCAGAAGAAGACAACTTAACTATATTTGAATAAATGTAGATTGTTGCACCATACTTTAAAAAAATAACACATCTCCTGAAAATAAGCCCTAGGGTGTCTTCTTGAGGAAAAATAAATATAAGACCCTGTCTTATTTTCAGGGAAACACGGTAAAAGCCAGAGGGATCTTTGAAAAAAATCAGTTAATATCAGTCTCCTACTTAAACCCTCTTGAATAGCTCTAGAATTCCATTGCCCTTGGAATAAAATCCAAACTCCTTACGACGGCCACTGGAGTCCTGGCTCCCTCTCCAGCTAGCTCAGACTCAGTCCCCTCACCCCCTTGTCAGCAGGCTCTGGCCAACCAGCCTTTTGACAGCTTCTGTGACTTGCCAAGCTCTTTCTGATTCAATTTTTTGGACTTGCTATTTCCTATTCCAAAAACACCTTTCTTTGAGGAGTTTCTACGACATGCTCCTTCTCCACTTTCCACCTTAAATGTCATTTTCAGGGAGGCTGTCTGCATCCCTCCTCAAGTTAGTCTTTATCACAGCACCCTGCAACTTTTCTTCATGGCTTATTTTAAAAGATCTTTATAATCTTAAGTTGCCACATTTTGCTTATTTATTTGATGTCCTGGGAGAATGTAAGCATGCTTGTCTTTTCGCTCTGTGCCCCAAGCCAAGCACCGGGGCTGGAGCATGTGGGCATTCAATAAATATTTGCTGAATGAATGAATAAATGAGTGCAATTTAATCCTCCACAGCAAGAATTTTTTCTTAAGTTGTCCCTCTCATTTTAATAAGGGAAGAGATGATGAGTGGAAAAAAAAAAACCCACCAAAACAGTTTTTTCTCTTTAGTTTTGTCTTTCTCCTTTGCCAGCTTTCATTTACTGGTTAGCAAGATGAATTTGTGACACTGTTTTTTTTCCCCCCAAGATACTCGTTCAGTGCTGACTGGTTGGAATCTGTGGCGACAGCTTTCACCAAGTCCAGGAGGTGTTGCTTGCTCCTGCCCAACAGAAACCAGCCCTGTGTCCCAGCAGGGGAGCAGAAATGAATCACAGCACCTGCAGTGCAAACCAGAGTGGAAGGGACTTGAGAGAGGGTCTCATGCTCAGCTCATTTGATATATAAATGAGGAAACTGAAGCCTTTAGAGGTCAAGAAAATAGAACCCATTCTGTTTTTCTTGACTCCTCCACACAAGGCACGTCACCCTTCACCTTCTGCTCCCAGTGAGAGCCTGGGTCTGAGTTGACCAGCGACACCTTAACCCCCTGGTCCATTCCTCACCAGGGCCTGCTCTGATGGGGACACAAAGGCTGCAGGGTCAACAGCTTGCTTTCCGAGCATGGAGGGATGCACCTGACATCTCTGAGTGCCGTCTGCAACTCTAATTTTGGTTATGTTTTCCATGAATTTAGGGAGCATTTAGGGGAAGCTTGTTTTTATTCTCACCCCTCATTAATAAGGGATTAATAAGGTCCTAACTTCACCACTGATAGGTAGTAGTAGAGCTTTCTTCACTTACCTTTGACTTCTTGCTATGGCCCAGTATCTCATGGCAGGTGTGCTTTGTTGAACCCCCACAACTGATTTGAATTAATTGCTAACACGAACAATTGGGCAGTTTTGCCTAATAATCTGAGATCATGGCTTCCCTTGGAAAACAGGAAGATCTGGCAATTCTGGATCCATGGTCTTTCGAGGCTGCCCCATTCAGACCTGGAGAACGCTCCCCAGTTTAACACGGTCCCCACCATTCTCTGTTGCCTTCAGTGCAGCTGACTTTTCTCATTTACGTTACCTGCCCAGTTCCTCGAATTATTTGTTTGTAGTCCCTGAAATATCTTTCCCAAAGCATTTGGAATTTGAGGTCCATGATCTATGATCACAGTCATGGTATTGTAGGTTTTTAGTATGGTATTTTTCGGGCTTGATCTTCCAGTGTGAAACGCAGCTTCCAGGGCTGAGTGCTGTCCACTGGGGGCAGGGACATGAGCACCTTCACCAGAAGACTTGTGGAATCTACAGTGAAGTTAGTGCATAGGGATTTGGAGGCAGGATGCAGGTGAGACTCAAGCCAGGGTGTAACTATTAGGTTAGGGAGGGGGCAGGTGAAAGTTCAGAGAATCCTCCCAAATATTCACTTGACAAATATCTATTCAACTCTTACTATATTCCAGGCACAAAGGGCAGAAAATATAGAAGGCTCCTTCCACCCACTCCCTGCCATTGCCATCTGCTCCTGATCCCCTCACTCTCCTGAAGTTACTCTCAAAGGCCATTAACAAATTTCTGCTGTGGACTGAGTTGTGTTCCCTCTCCCCATTCATGTGTTGAAGCCTTAACCTCCAATGTGATGGCATTTGAAGATGGGGCCTAGGAGATAATTAACTTTTGTTGGGGTAATGATGCCCTATGATGAAATTAGTGGCTTTGTAAGAAGGGCCACTGGAGAGCTTACTCTCTCCACCATGTAAGGACACAGCAAAAAGGTGGTTGTCTGCAAGCCAGGAAGAAATCTCTCACCAGCACCTGACCACGCTGGCACCTTCATTGTAGATTTCCAGCCTTCAGAACTGTGAGAAAATAAATTTCCATTGTTTAAGCTGTTCAGTCTATGGTGTTTTGTTATGGAAGCCCAAGCAAAAGAATACAATTTTCTAATTTCCAAATCCCATGGTCCTAATCTTATGTGGATTCTTTGTAGACTGTGAGAGGGAAGATACTCCCTACTGCTTAACTCTTATCTCTTGGCTTCAATGGAATATTGTCCTCCCACATCTCAAGCTGCTTCTGAGTCCCCTTCACTTAATCACATCTGTAAGAACCCTTTCTCCAAATAAAGTAACATTTACTAGGTTCTAAGGATTAAGAGGACCTGATATCTTTGGGAGATATTATTCAGCCTACTAAGGACTGCTATTGATTTTAGTGTGCCAACCTTGAATACAGCAATATTCAAAGAATTTGTCTGAAGAGTCAACTTTGCTATATAGACAATTATAGCATAAGGAAATAAAAATATTTTGTTTACCTGCTGATTAAAAAATATTCTATTCTTCCTCCTTTTCCTTCTATCTCTCCCTGCTCATCTTCTTTGCATTCTCCTCCTCATTTTGGTCTAGTTTTCATATTTTTAAATAATTTGAATAATTTTCAAATAATTCTTTTTATATTTATAACAGCTTTTTTGAGACGTAATTCACATACTGTTTCAATTGTAAAATTCAATGGCTTTTAGTATATTTACAAAGTTATACAACTATCACTACAATCAATTTTAGAACATTTTCATCACCCCATAAAGAAACTACATTCTCCTTAGTTGTCAACCCTCACACCCCCTTCCCCGAGCCCTAAGCAACCACTAATCTATTTTGGTCTCTATGGATTTGCCTATTCTGGAATTTCATATAAATGGATCATATAATATGTGGCCTTTTGTATCTTACTTCTTTCACTTAGTATATTTTCAAGGTTCATCCATGTTGTAGCATGTATCAGTATTTCATGTCTTTTTTCTTGTGGTAAAATATACATAACATAACCATTTGTAAGTGTACAGTTCAGTGGTATCAGACACATTCAAATGTTGCATAACCATCACTAATATCTATACTCAAAACATTTTCATTGTCCTCCCAAAAAACTCCATAGCCATTAAATGATAACTCTGCTTTCTCCCCTCCCTGCAACCCCTGATAACCTCTGTTCTACTTTCTGTCTCTATGAATTTGCCTATTCTAGGTACCTCATATAAGTAGAATCACACAGTATTTATTCTTCTGTGTCTGGCTTATTTCACTGATCATAATGTTTTCAAGGTCCATCCATGTTGTAGCATATATGACTGTCATTCTTCTTGAAGGCTGAATAATATTCCATTTTATGTATTTGCCACATTTTTTAGCCATTCATCTCTTGATGGGCCACTTGGGTTGTTACCACCTTTTGGCTATTATGAATAATGTTGTTATGAACATTGGTGTACAACTATCTGAGCCCTTGCTTTTTAATTCTTTCAATTATTTTCAATTCCCTAGGAATATAATCACTGCCTCATATGGTAGTTTTATGTTCACTCTTTTGAGAAACTACCAAATTGATTTTCCCAGTGGCCACATGATTTTATGTCCCACCAACAAAGCACCAGGATTCCAATTTCTCTATATCTTTGTTAACACTTGTTATTTTCTGTATTTTTTTTTAAAGTATAGCCATCCTAGTAGGTATTAAATGGTATCTTATTGTGGTTTTGATTTCCGTTTACTTTATGGCATTGAGCATCTTTTCATGCACTTATTGGCCATTTGTATATCTTTGGAGAAATGTCTATTCAAGTAATTTGTCCATTTTTGAATTGGGTTTTTTAAAAAGTATAGATTTAGGGGGTGCATGTGCAGATTTGTTAAATGGATATATTGCATAGCGGTAAAGTCTAGGCTTTTGTATAATCCTTATCCAATTAGTGTCCTTAGTGCCCACTAGGACACTCATGCCACATCCCTCTCACAGCCTTCTGAGTTTCTCGTGTCTATTATTCCACTCTCTATGCCCACGTATACTCATTATTTAGCTCCCACTCATAAGTGAGAACATATGGTATTTGACAGGCTGGAGAATGGTGTAGGCCTCAGCTTTTAATCCATAAGAGGAGGTTTTATTTACCCTGTGAATACTTCATATGTATTTTTCACTACTGTTTCTCTTGTCCCATTGGGCTCATCTTGCCCATGAGGGTGCCCCTGAAGAATCAAGTCAAATGGTGTATGCCAGGACATGTCTGGCCACCCCCTTACTGACAATCCTGGGATGGTGGCAGGGCCCTGGCTCTCCCTCCAAAGGCATCATCACTTATTGGAAAATGCCCACTGAAGGCCAAGGCTCAGAGCTGCTGGAACGCTGAGAAGATGAACAAAGGAGAGCTGCTCACTGTAATACCCGAGTTCCAAACTTTCAATAGGTCAGAACGAGCAAGTCAGCAAATCATCTTCCCTGAAAACAAAGGAAAAACTAGGCAATGTTGTCAACAACAGCCATTTCAGGCATCTGGAAACTGACCAAAGGCGGACAACAAACTGAGAAGTATTTTTTAAATGAAAAATTGCTATACTTCAGTAAGAATAGTGGGAATCTATGGCATTCTCACTCAGGGCTTTCCCATCCCAGCTGAGTCAGTGTAAAGATTCTAGTAGAGTGAGGCAGGCTAAAAAAGCCAGCAGTTTTACCACTGGTAGAAACTCACTTCAGTTTTAGCAGAAGGTGAAGAACCCAGTCCCAGCCATATTGTAGGCTGAAGGAATGATCTCAGCAGCAAGTGAGTAAAGAAGACTGGTGCTTTATCAACCTGAGGTTGCCGTCTTGGTTAGGGTGAGCAATGGAATGGCAGAGAAGCCAGAAACTTAATAGGGAGATGTTGGAAATGAGACAACACAGAAGGGTTGGATAAGTTCTCTGCACACTCCCGGCTGCCTTCTGAGCACATTCAGAGAGAGATCAGAGAGGGCCCGAGCTAACCATGCATCCCTGGCTAACCTAGGCGGTGAACTTGCAGAGGAGATGCAAGAGGTGGGTTGACTGTCAATGGGCATGTGGGGATCTTATTGGGTTGATGAAAATATTCTCCAACTGGATTGTAGAAGTGCTAAATTTTACGCTTAAAAAGGGTGGAATTTTGGGTATGTAAATAACGTACAAATAAAGCTGTTGTAAAACATTTAAGTTCTAATAAATGGCTCTAGGAAAAGTTTTGAAAATTTGGCATATTATGGCATTCCAAAACCAGATTCTGTTAGAAAAATAATTAAATTTTTCCAGTCATAGATATGGGTTATCCACAATTATTTCTTCAGTTCTTTATGTCTTGTGTAACAGCTCAGAATGCTTTAAATTTCTATGCCCATCAATAACCGAGACTCAACTGAAAACCATATATAAAGAAAAAGGTATATGCTCTGGGACACCATAGGCTAACATTTGTTGAGTACAGAGGTTGCCACAAAGGCTAGGAGGTGTATTTTTAAAATATGATTGCCTTCAAGGGGCTTACATGATTACAATAGAAAGTTAAAAAGATAGAAGAAAAAAATATATATCTATAAAATATCAGTACTGCAATGAGAGTGGTAAAAAAATGAGTTGCTGCTACTTATACTTGATAAATTATTATTGCATATAACCCTTATAACAACCTTGTGGGCATTGTCAAAAGACAGGGAAATTGAGAGTCAGAGTGGTTCAGCAACTTGTCCAAGGTCACACATCTCATGTCAAAGCTGAGATTTGAGTATGTGTGGCTGATTCTTAAGCAAATGTTGATGAAGGCCTAGGATAACAGGCACGCATGCATGGCTGGTAGGAATGTAAATTCATAAAACTTCCATGGAAGAGACTTTGGCAATATCTATCAAATGAAAACTACATGTATTCTTTGCTTCAGAGATTTCACTTGTGAAATTTATAATTCTCTTCCAATGTTATAATACAGTAGAAATGGCTATCCATATAGAATTAGTTAAATAAAGCTCTATCTGTAAAATGGAATACAATGCAGCCACGGAAAGGGAGGCATATCTAAATATGTCTATACAGAATCCTCTGCAAGATATCTTATTACGTTTTTTACCAAAGCTATTCCTTACACTTTTTTTATGTTGTTTGAAAAGAAATGGAGGCTCAGGCGGGCCTCCAATGTGACGTGCTTAGGATGGGTAGCAGGGTTGGAATTCCTGCTCATGTGTCCAGACTTACAGGCTCCCTCCTTGTTTTATCCTATTTCCTAGATGCCTCTGTTGCCAGAGCCACAGAAGGGCTTTAAGAAATGGAAAGGTAGGTAATCAGGTTTTCCTTTCTAAAAGGTCGCCCTAGGCGTGCTGAGGGGAGCAGGGTAATAGGGCCTGTGACCAATGAACGTGAAGTGGACAAGACAGGGAGTCAGGAGTAAGTCCCAGGTTTTAGGGTTGGATACCTGAATAAATGGTAGGGCTGTTTGCTGACCAAGAGGAAACAGCAGAAGGAACAGTTTCAGGGGCAAAGATAATGGGAACAGGTTTGGAGTGTCTTTGGAACTTCTAATAAGGACTTCCAGAAGCAAGCGGGCAACTCAGGCTTAGAAAGCAGGAGAGCTCGGGCATGGAGCTAAATAACTGTGAGTCATCAGTAGAGGTTAAGGATCACTGTGAAATAATCTCTTCTTTTAGGTTCCTTTGGGTTCTACCATTGAGTGTGGTTTCCAGGGTTTCTTATTCGAAGGCGGTGAGCAGAAACTTCTCACGCCACGTCACCCCAACCAAATGTCACAGAAATGGAAAGCGAAACCACTCCAGACAGATTCAGAAACCAAAACAAAACAAATTCTCCTCTCAGAGGCTATTTCTTTATCTACTGGCTTAGTTTCCATTTGTGCCAACGTAATTAAACTACTCTGCCTTTCTTTTACTTGGAAGCCTCTTCATTTGACCACCAGGGACTTCCCTCTGGTAGGGGCAACAGCCACTCCAAGGACTTGCCCCAGAGATTTCAGAACAGAAGCAACTGCATTTCCTCTTGAACTGTTATTTCTCTGCCCAAGGAATCTTCTTGACAATCATCCCGCTAGCCCTTCATGGGAAATTTGGCCTCTGGGCTCTCTAACAGGTAGTATATTCACAATGAAACTGTGGAAGACTCCCATTAATTAAAAATCCCATTCATACTGTCCAAGCTGAAAACAAGAAACCACATTTGGGGTTGTTGAGGCAGCTGCTTTAAATGACCCAACTGACCAACTGTTTCTGCTATGATGTATGTTTTCTGTGAATTCCAAGGAATTTATGAAATAGCAGGAGAGAGAAATATATTTTTATTTCATTTCTTATACAGACACTAAAGCTTTGTTGGGAGGTTGCATGGGTGTGGGACAGGGACATTTTCTCAATGACAGTTATCAAACTAGGGCTACATTAGGGAATATTGGATGCAGAGTTTTCCTAGATTGAAGGTGTCTAGAGATTGTCCACTTGCAACAGATACAGGATCTGTTGCTGACTAGATTCGTGACCATGACAAGTCACTTCACCTTTCTGGGCTCCATTTTTCTTCTCTGAAAAGGAGAAATGGGATCTGGTGGTCACGAAGTTCCCTTCTGGATCTAAAGATGCTACAATTTTATACATGACTTTAAAGTAGCTCTCATTAAAAAATATTGTATAGGACACTTTAGAATGAATACAACTTCTTTGACTTGCAACTTTACTCAACTAATTAGACAAATATGTATTGAGAGCCTATTATGTGCCTGGCATTTTGCTTGGTACTGGGGAGACTTATGAAAAAGGTCACAGTGCCCTGCACTTGTGGGCTGCAGGGGACCAAACAGACACGTTCCAGGAGCAACAGTAGACTGAGCTATTTATTTCTGACTCTGTCATGGTCTTAGTTTGCTCCGTGTAAAATGGAGTCAAATTCCAACTGTTTATTGTCCTTCTCCACTAGTGTGGAGGGCAGCAATTTTGTCTCTTCTATTCATCACTGTATCTCTAGTTCTTGAAAAAATGCCCAACTTGTTTTTGATGATTGATGTACATGGTGTCATTATGGGTATGAGTTTGAAGGATACATAGAAAGGTGGTAGAAGAATGAGCTAAAGCAGTGGTCTTTAAACTGCAATATGCATATCCCAGAACAGTTTACAAGGACTTCCAAGGGATGTGTTGGCCTGGACAGCTTCAGGGGAATCAATTTTCAGATCTTTGACTTCCATAGGAACCATTTCCCAAAGTTGATCTGCCTGAGGGTGCACCGAGTGCTGTCCTGCTGGCTTCATTCCCATCTTCCCTTTCATGATTGTTCTGTCGCTTAACCAAATGATGGCTTTTCTTTCCAGTCTTACTGAGATGCATTCTCCCCGGTGGTAAAAAGAACCTGAGAAGAAACCCTTGGAGGTGTAGGTACAAGTTTGAGACAGGAAATGGCTCTAATGACAGGATAATACATTTTTGCGAGTCAGGTGGTCTCCACTTCTTTGTTGCCAATAAAATTCAAGTACAGCCTAATGAAATTTTCAGCTGATAGATCATTGAAAATAATTTTTGTTCATAGATCACAATGTGACTTTTGGTATATAATTCAAAGGGAACTCTAAGAATTGATTGATGTTGCTGAAACAAGACTTATCCCATTTCCACCTACTTATTTATAAACACGTTTTCTCAAGGTTTACATCTATAAAAAAACAAATAATAAGAATAGAATTGATGGAGAACTCTGTTTTATTCTGTTAATTAATAATATTCATTGACAGATTCATGAGTAAATTGAAAAACAAAACAGCTTCCTTTCTCAATAAAAGGCATTTTCAATAGTTTTCCTTTTTATTCTATATTGTTCATCAAAATTTATAACATATAATTTATATTATTTTAATCACATGATTAATTAATAATGATAATTACAGTAATAAGTCAATACAGAATAATTTTATTACTAAGGAACATTATGGTCACAGAAAACTTTTAAAACTTTAAATTGACACTTTATACATATTAATATTTTTGATAGGATTATCAATAAAACATTTTTATGAGGGGGAAGTAGAATGAAAATAAATATAAGTTGAAGAACCAATAAATGATATAAAATTTCCAACAGTTATTTCTTTTTTTTTAAATGGAGAAGCCAGGCATGGTAACACACAGCCTATAATCCAGCTACTAAGGAGGCTGAGGTGGGAGGATTGCTTGCACGTAGGATTTTGAGGTCAACCTGGGCAACATAGCAAGACGCCATCTCTGAAAAAAAGGATAGAATGGTCAAAGTGCTCTGGTATTTACATTCCATTGACTACATTTAAAAGATATATTCCATGGAATATATCAGATATCTTTAAAAATTTTCATATTTAGGAAGTTCTGGGAATAATATTATTTGCAGTTCTTTAAACATGGTGGAAAAATTTTGAGGTCAACTTAGAAATGTGTTTGTAGTATATAGTTTTAAACACTTTTTCTGGGGGCTTTGCAAGTAGCAAAGTTTGAAGACGCCTGGGCTAATAGTACAAGTATGGAATTCTAATACTGACTCCGCTATCAAGCCTTGGGAAATGCCCTTCTTAACCCCTCTGCTTGTATTTCTCTTTCTACAAAATAAAAATCACATCTGATTGCTTTTCCTTATTCTTAGGAAAATTCTGAGATCATATGAGATAATGAAATAATATGAAAATGTCTAAATTATTTCCTGGGGGTAAGTTGAACACCTCTGGGGAGTTTCGATAACTTTTTTAGGCTCATAGGATACTGGTTAATTCCTCAAAATGTACAAATGAAAGGTATTCTTATTACTACCTCTGCTTTCCATGGCTTCCCATTTTCCCAGGTTTTGATTCAGCTATTGGTAATCCAACGTCATAGGGTTAGTCTCTGCATCTCTGCACGATAGGGTTGATAAGTGGGGATCTAATTCTATTTCAGGGTTAAATCCAAGGTTTTACCCTGATGTTCAGTAAGTGAAACCACAGATATACACAACAGGAAAGCCAACAAGCTTAGATTCCCTTCCCAAATGGCTATGGGAGCACATGTATCTTAGTCCAGAAAATACTGACTGAGGTGCTGAGTATTGTCACTGTTACACCCATAAGGTAACTGGAGATGGTCACCCACACCAAATGGACCCTTTTTAGCTTGGTAGGCCACCTTTCCTCTGTCTTGTACTCAATTCCTTTCCTCATAAACATGCTTATAATTTTCTAAACAATTAATAAGAAGTTAGACCTTGAGCTCCTCACTCCAGTTTATAAAGACAATAGGCTCTGATATCTAGCAGGTCTAATATGCTTTAGAATTGGCTTTTACCTCAGAGAACTTAGGAGAACATTGACTGTCAAATGAGGACTTTAAAAATACCTGCTATCTTGAAAAGACACGGAGTTTTAAGTTGTGGCATAAATCTAAGAACTCGTGAAGAAACGGTGGTGAGGAACTGGGTGGATGGTGAGAAGCTAGGAGTAGGATTTCTCTATGAGATGATATTGAACATGCATGCATTCATTCATTCACCCCTTGAACATATATTTGTTTAGCCTCAATTAGTACCATGTACTGGGGTGGATATGAAGAAACAGATAAATAACCTTCCTTGCTTTTGGGGAACTTACACTCTGGTTGCAGAAAGGCAAAAACAATGACGGTATTATACCATTAGTGAAAGAAGGATGCAGTGGAAGCAGAACAGAATAAGCAGCAAAGTCTATCTAAGGAAGTAAAGGAGGACTTTCCAGAGGAGATGGCATTTGAGCTCAAAATAGGTGAGGGCATTTTGGAAATAAAGAATGTCACACACGAAGTCCTGGAGACCAGAGAGAACTTGACATCAACAAGGAGCTCAAATTTCACCTGCTTAAGGTATAAAAGGCAGAGTGGCTAGAGGTAGGCATGACAGGAAGGTAAGAGATGTCATGCCAAACCTTAAATATCATGTGAAGAGTTTATATTTTATCCTGTGGGTGACAGGCTTTTAAACAATTGAGCAGGGCCATGTCAAGATCATATGTTTATTAGAAACACTACAAGATCACATTGGCAGCTATGTGGAGGATGGATTGAGGTGATAGGACAGGGCCATGAGTTTAGAGACAATAGTACAGTCAGGACATGTTCAGTCCTGGCAGAAACTCTACTTAAACTAGTATAAGCAAAATGGGGTATTATTGGCTATTATAACAAAAATGTCCAGGGAGGAACTGGCTTCAGGGCAAATCCAACAACTCACAGGATATCCTCAGGGATCCCTCCTTCTCCCCCATTGTCCCTCAGCTCTGCTGTTCTCCTTGGCTTCTGATGCAAATTCTCTCTCCACAAGATGGACAAGATGGCTACCAGCCTCTTGTAGTCCCAGTATCCATATACAAATTCCAGAGAAGCTTCTGATTGGCCTTTCTGGGGTCACATGGACATTATTGAACCAATTATTAATGGAGGGTGGGGAAATTCTGATTAACTGCATGGGTCACTCCTGTGACAGAGGGGGCAGGGTGCCAAGTCAGATGATCCCAGTGGAATCACACAGGAGTGAATCCCTCAGTCAGAGCTTACCCAAAGTTCTTATCTAGTTTTCATAGGTGGGCTGCAAATTTACTTCCATGCTTTCTGGAAGCCAATACAAAGAAGGTGACATTATCAGTCAAAGAACTTACAGTTACTGTCAGAGAAACTTGACTCTTACTGGTACTGACACCTGAAAGGAATATCTCCCCAGGCACTCATAGAATGGCCATTATGTTATGCAGTAAATATCAGTCTGTCAATAAACATAATACGTTTTGTGGGGATCTTTCTAAAAAGGACTTTCAGTGGTGACCAATGTCATATAGCTAAAACATTGGGTAATGGAAGTAATATATTTTGTATAATAAATCCAGACATTTTGAAATCTTAGGAAAGTGGTGTGGAAGCCAGGCCAGCCCAGCCCAGATAAGTAGTTAGTGAATCCCTTTAGTCAGGGCATCGCTCCCTGTCATTCCTTACAGTCTTACATCCAACATGCTTCCATTATTTATTTGTATTATCAGCTGGGCCCCTAAATGCACCTGCATTTGTGACCCCTGGAGAGATATGCATAACCAGTGGTCTAACCCCTTCCCTCTCTACCCCTTTCAGCCTATGTATTAGTACACTTTCATGTCTTCTTTTTCTCTTCCCAGCTATTTATAAGTTAAAACTGATACTAGTTTTATCAAGCACTTCTTCTATTCTCTTCCAGTCTTCTTTGCGGAAGGAACCCTCACACTTACTCCTCTTCTGCTCTTGGCTTCACGACCCGGAAGGTAAAGCCAGTGTCTTCCTGAAAGGAAGGCCCCTTCCAGCAGACCCATTTGCAGTGGGTGTGACTGGTCCATCTTTATGAATGGTTTGCATGACTGGCATGGAAACTGAAGTCAAAGAAATTCCCAGTGAAGATGCTTTCATCTTGAACCAAGGAACCTGGGGTAACTTTGAGTTGAGAATGATTCTGAGTACTTGTCTCAGAAATTCGAAGTAGTCCTAAGATTTAACTTCCATTTTCTGGTGTGATGTGATAGTAACGCTGCCTGTCCAATTAATTGGTAGTACAGAAAAACCCATTGCAAACACCTGAAATGAGAGTGATATGTATATGAACTTTCTGCTTTCTTTAACATTCAGAATTCTGAGGAGGATGAATGAATACATTTGGCCTCAGCTCGTAAGAGAGTCTGAAGATGTGAAGTCAAGGCAATTGTGATGTCTTATAAGAGCAGTTACTATCTCAGACATTAACTGACTCTTGGATGATTTTATAGCCCAGAAATTTTCTTCTTATTATTATGGGTACATAATGGTTGTATAGTTTATAAAGTACATGTGATGTTTGGATTCAGGCATACAACGTGAATTAATTAAATCAGACTAACTGGGATATCCATCACCTCAGGCATTTAACATTTCTTTGTGTTAGGAACTTTCCAATTCCATCCTTTTAGTTTTTTTTAAAGTATATCCTGGGGGGGGGCATGGGCAATATATGTAACCTTAACACTTGTACACCCATAATATGCTAAAAATAAAAAAAAAGGAAAAAAATAAAGTATATCCTAAGTTATTGTTGATTATAGTCACTTTGTTATGCTATCAAACATTGTTCATTCTATCTAACTATATTTTTGCACCCATTAACCATCCCCACTTTATCCTTTACCCTTCCCAGCATCACGGAACTATAATTCTACTCTCTGTCTCCATGAGATCAATTGTTTTTAATATTTAGCTCCCACACATGAGAACATGTGGACTTTGTTTTTCTGTGCTTTAGCACAAAATTCTTTACAATGAGTGTAATTTAGGAAGTGATACACATATGTGTACTTTTAAAGAAAAGGAAGTGGGCATTTTGACTTTTCATTTTAGTGGATTGAGGAGGGCATTATTAGTACAATATTGGCACATCAGCTATGTAAATTAGGGGATTGAGCTGTTTATTAAAGAAATGAGAGTGAGAGAGAGAGAGAAAGAGAGAAAGAAGACAAGACTTGAAATATAATTCAAATTCAAAAACCAAGATGATTTGGGATTCTTTCTTATAAGGGACAAATAAACAATAAATTTCAAGTGTGGCCAAAAAAAGTACAATTCAAAACTTTTGTGTCTTTTTCAATTGTTGGTTGTGCCCCTTCCCTCCAGACCACATTCATTTATATTTCCTGAGTGATTCTTGCCTAAGTGTTTGGAGGGAGGTGGCCCCTAAGATCAGCTTGGAAAGTAGGGAAACTCAAAAGACGTTTTTAATTGTTTACATACTGCCTCTCAAATTCATAAAACTTCAATTATTCAGCCCCTTCAAGGCTGCCTTTGACAAATCTCCTCTAGGCCTCCGCACTCCTGCAATGGCCCAGGCTCTGAGCTTCACTGGGTCCCACCATGGTGACCAAAGAACGTTCTCACAGGAAACTGCACATTGGTGATGGGCAGGGCTCTGGCTCTAACTGTCACCTCGGCAACACCCACCAGCCAATTGTTTGGCCAGTAGATTCAAGACATTGAAATGCGTTTGGAGGCAGTGGCCATGGCAAGGCCTGCTGAGTCGTCCTGGCTCCCAGAGGGCTCTCACTGAAGCAGCTCCTCCATTCTCTCAGTTCCTGCATTCAGCCAGGTGTCTGCTCCTGCTCTTGCCTGGAGCCCTGGCAGTTCAAGCTGCTGTCTCCCTAAGACCCATTACTCTCCCAAACGTGGAGGGACTGGTTTGGGAACTCCAGAAAGCCCCATATTCTGTTTCACTCCCACTCTCGGTTTAGCCAGAACTGCAGGGAGATGGATTTATTACTCCCATACAAACATCCCCACACCTAATTATTCTTCCTGAGGCATTGGTTACTTCCCTTAAAAAATTACTTAGCCTGACAGTTGTCTGGTGCTCTATTCTCAATCTGATTTGCATCTGAGACAATGACACATCCTAAAATCAGCCTTTTTGAGCAGCAAGGACAAGAGTCCTTCACTTCACCGGAAAGAGGAAACGGATGCTTTGTGATAAATAGTAAAGCCCTTTCTCCCCATTGCCTATAAAAGTCAACATCATTTTCACCTTGAACCCTCACATCTAAATTGCTCTCAAGGTGAAGTATGAGCTCCTGGCTCACATGCCATTTCCAATACATACATGGGGATGCTCTGTGACCTAAAAAGCCCCTCTCAAGGTGAGATGACATGCCATTACAGACTAATTTCCACCGAGAACTAGCAGACATCTGGAAGGAAGTAACTTTATGAGGCAGAAAATTAAAGAACTCACTTCCAGCCTTGTCTATACTTTACCAGAGTCAGGATACACACCACTATTTTCTGAAAAGCCAAAAAGCAAATAAGGTATTGATTGAATATAAAACAGAAGAGAATCTGGTAGTAAATAATAACAAGAAAGTTTGAATGCCTAGTCTGGAAGGTGAAAATAAAATCATTTTTCCCCTTAAGTATCACTTTTCCACCTTGTGCTGTTGTACTGTGTTATAGGGAAATGGATTCAACAGTTTTTTAAAAGGGGCTTTGTTACCACCATAGCAGAGCATTGTTCTAAAACAGAGAAATGCATGAAGAGAAGTAGACTACAGGAAAAAATATCTTACAACCAATTAGTCTTGGTGAATCATTTCTTACCAAAGCTACTAAATGAAAGGCTTTTCAGATACTCACTCAGAAATGAGGACACTTTCATTTTGCACAGCCAGACCATTAATTCATAAATTATTGAATATAATATTAATTTACACCGACAACTGACTATGAGCCTCAATTAAAATATCCTGAAAAACTCATTACCCACCAACCTATCTCATAATGAATGTGTCATATCTTATTTAGAAAAAAATAAATGAACACCAGTGCCAAAGGTAATTGCATTTTGTAAGCATCGAAATTCAGCTGAGGTAGCAATAAACCAAGTGTGGTCTTGAAGATCATTGAAACCTAAGGCTTTTCCCAATAGACAACAAAGAGGTATCCTGTTGTTGCTTGACAAATATTTGTGTTTTTGGCATCACCATCAAATCTATATGCTTGTTTCTGGTGTGGATTTTATATGACAAATTTCATTTTGACCTACTTTGAATTTCTGTCCCGGAGAAGATTTTCTAAAGGAAAGATGCCATGAGGCATGGTGGTTAAGAATACAGTATTTTTTTTTTTAGAGAACTGGGCCTGTGTTCCAGCTCTTCTTAAAGGACTATGGCTGTCGTTATTAAGAACTTTGATTAGTCTAATACTAGCTATTGTAACACATTTAACACCGTCTAATGGGTCTAATATAATCATAGTTTATTTCTCACTCTTGTAACAGTATGAGGTGAATTCTACTGGATGGCAGGCAGTTCTCCCCATGCAGTGACTCAAGCATCCAGACTCCTTCCATCTTGTGGCTCTGCTATCCTCTGGGTCCTGTGATTGCAGCTGGTACAAGGAGAAAGAGAACACATGGAGAGGGCAAATCCCTTCTTCAAAGCCTTGGCTGGAATTAAGACACATCATACCCACTGACATTCCATTGGTGAAAATTGGTCATGGGGTCACATCTAGATGCAAGGAGGTTTGGAAGTCCCTGTTTAGCCATTCCCCACTGATAATTCTATTAACTATAAACGTGGTGGAGAAGCATGACTTTTAGCAGATGGCTAGCTATATCTGTGACAGGGTTGTTTATTAGAGATGACGAAGTCTGTGGAAGAAATCTTTGGGACTTAGATCAGGTATCTGGGGAGGTGAGGAATTTAAGGGAAAAATCAACCAGTCATGGGGGGGTTAAATTTGTGAACAGCAAGATTAAACCTCAGCGAAAGTCAGTCTGAAGGGCTCCTCCCTTGGCCAAGAGGAAAGGCATCATATATCAGGAAGGATTTATGAAGGATATATCAGGAATGCACACCAGTTAACGAAAATGTCAAAAGGTCAGGTACTAATGATCAGAGTTTCTTGTTGGGCCAGATGTCAAGTGAGGATTCTGCCTGGTTCTGTGTTGGGGGCTATAGTTACAAAGGTAGCTGAGGTTTGCCTCTACTCTCAAAAAGAAAATAGAGAAAAATCTGCATTCAGGAGGCAGAAAAGAGTTCTTGGAGGCTAAGTGTGTGTGTGTGTGTGTGTGTGTGTGTGTGTGAGAGAGAGAGAGAGAGACAGAGAGAGACAGAGAGACAGAGAGAGAGACTCAAGCTGAATATTTAAAGATGAAAATGAGTTGGTGTTTGTCGGACATGGGGGTTTGTTCTAATTTTGTTGCAAGGAGTTGAGCTTCCCTGAAGTGGCCTCACCTGGTCTTCCCTACCTTAGTTAGCTCTCTGTACTGTGAAGTATCCTAAACATAATACCACGCAATGTTTAAAGAAAAAATGAGATAAACACAGAATAAAAGGCATACATAGATATTAAGTACAAGCATGATTATTACATTACTGATTTTGGTGGCAGAAATCTGGAGTTTCTTAGTGTCCATCATTAAAAGGAATGGATGAATGAAGTATGTTCCATCAATACTGGGGATTACTATGCAGCTGTTAAAAAGAATGACTTAGATCTATATGTACTGACCTGGAAGTATGTATGGATAAAGCAAGTTGCAAGGTACCATGTTTTATGTAATCACACTTTTGCATAGACAAATTGAAATACAAAACCTTTGCATGTGTATTTGTTTGTGTAAGCATAGAGGAAGATGTAGAAGAACACATTCTAAGTTTTAACACTTTTTGGAGGTGAGAGGGCAACTTGAAATTATTAACTTTTTCCTTAAGCATCTAATTTGTAAATTAATAAATAAGAAACACACCCATAAGGATGTGTTAAATCTCAGAAACTGGTAAAATATAATGTTCCACCTCACCTAAACTTTGATCATTTATTTCTTCATACAACCATTATTTATTATCTATCTCCTGGCTGTGAGGTGCTGTCATAGACATTATTTTATTCAATCTTTACAATAATCCCAGGAGATGGTATTTACAGGTGAAAATAAGACATAGCTTTAGTAACATGCTCAAGTCCCATTCCTAGGAAGATGGCTGAGTCACATCTGTAGCTAGCTCCTTCTGGCCCAAGCCCCAGCATTCTCACCCATACTGTACTCTCTTAAAATGGGCAAGAGAGGTGGTGCCCTATTTTTGACTTTGGTCAGTCCATCATTCTAAGCTTGGTTAACTATAAGGGTCCTAGTCCATGTGTAGGGTGACCTAGAGTAGGTAAGAATCCTGTTGAGAATAATTACAGTCATTCTAAGCTTGGTTAACTAGTAAGGGTCCTAGTCCATGTGTAGGGTGACCTAGAGTAGGTAAGAATCCTGTTGAGAATAATTACAGTCCTTGCTGACAAGCCTAAGCAAATGACGAGATAGACCCAAACTTGAAAGAATCCCCTTGGAAGTGAGTCCCGTGACAACATTCCTACTAGGGGCAGAGAAGTGTTAAAGGGACACCAATAACCTGGATGTAAGATGCCTCTGAGGGTCTAAGGGGGCAGGGGTGGTGGGAAGAACTGCTATATTATTAGCCAGGCTTTGACCCCAGAAGTATTCTGGGAGGTCTTTTGTGGGTATAATCTCATTTTCTTCCTTCTCTTCTTGAGTTAGGGGCTCTTTAGCCATGATTATGAGCGTCAAACAATTTGAAGAGTTTAGAGGCCATGGATTTCTTCACAACTTATGTTTCTAGCCAGAGAGATTGCATTGCTTAAAATGCAGAGAAAACTCATTTCTAATTGTTTATTGGAATTGGCAATTCTGACAGTGATTTTAAAAGTTAAGACAGTCTTTAGGAGTGGGCTGGGATTTAGCATCAGGACTCCAGGTTGTGGGGTGTTGCCATAGGAGTTTTGAAGGCCACGCTTACTTGGGCACAGACATTTTCTGTAGCACTCTTCCCAGGTCTGCATCTGCTCTTTTTCAAAAGTTCCAAGCTAATAGGAATATAATAATTTTTTAATTAGAAAAGTTGGAAAAACATGATTAAAAAAAGCTAAAAAGAAGAAAGTCTAAGGTGGCGGTCCTCAACATTAATATCACCTGGGGACCTTTAAAAAGTCTTGATGTCCTGGCCATACCTCAGACCAATTAAGTCAGTCTGGGGGCGGTGGGCCTAGGCATTAGTGGTTTCTGAAGTTCCCCAGGTGATTCCACTGTGCAGCTAGCAATAAGAATGGCTGCCTCCATTCTCCCTGAGTGGAAGCAGCAAAAGTCCAGCAGCTGCGTGTGGATTCACAGGGCCGGATCAATCCAGGAGACCCCTGACAGCTGGTGTGGGACTTGGGGGCTCAGAGACCTCTGGGCATAGAGGATTTAGGGTCCCACCCTTTAGCTCAGTGGAGAGCAGTAACCTGCCTCCGCCTCCTCAACAGCCAACTTACAAAACTCAAAATATATTTATGGGCCACATTCTTTTTCTATTACGAATGGAAATAACTTGTTGGAGGCCCATAAAAAGTGACTAGTGTTACAATTTAAGATTACCTATTTTGCTAAATAGAAGACTGTCTATGAAAACTGGCGACTCTTTTAAATTACTTGCAATACTTACATGAGTATTTTTGAGTAAGGAAATGGAGACACTTCTAAAGTTCTATCTTCAGATTACACCATGGACTTTAGTGAAACCAGGTGGCCTGTGGGTGGTTCTAGAATGTTGGATTGCTCATCTTTGCTTACATTTATGGTTCTCTAATCCCTTCATGGGCATTAGCTAATTGGATCTATTTTCTGAAAATCTCTACTTACCAGGAAACAATCTGTAATCTGCTTTAGACTTGAAATTTTTTTCACGAGACCAACAGAAGTGATAACAATTTTAAAAATAGCAACAGTTGGCCTTGGGAAAAGAGTATATGCCAGCATCAGTTGTTCAGGTGGTGAATTTGGTAAATGGAGTTTGATACAATAATAATCTCTAACAAGACCAGCAGCTATTAAATAGTAAAGTGTAAAATTCCAGATTGTTGACTTCAAGCAATAACAGAAATACTAGCTCTGATGTTGCTGACCCCTTGGCCTTCTTTGAGTCATTCTCTCTCCTCTCTCTCTCTCTCTCTCTCTCTCTCTCTCTCTCTCTCTCTCTCTCACGCACACACACTCACTCACAATCTTATTGACAATTTGTTGCCCTGCCTGATCTCTGGACCAATTTTTTTTTTTCACTGATAACAACTTCCTGGTGGGGAATTGAGCTGTGGGGGAGTGGAGAACAAACGGTGAATAGTGAATAGTCAGGATGGGGCTTGCTAGTGAGCAAAAAGACATATCATATGAAACAAAGTTTTAATTTTTATTTTACATATTTATACATAAAACTTTCAAGGAACCCTCTGAATCCAACAGAATGTTAATAGCACATCTAAAAAGGAACTTCAGGTAGTCAACATTCACAAAATGTTGAAAACTGATTAAAATATACATATTACGGAGAACTACAACGTCACTACGAGGCAGGCATGTATTTTTTGACTTGTATAGCACCGTCATTTACAGTTCTTCTTTAAAACTACAGCGAAGAATGAAAGTAGTCAATGGTAAAATACTGCTCCAACTTAAAATCTCTAAACAAATAAAAATAAAGTTAAAACTACTCTCTTTGATTAACCATGATTTGTGATGGTGTAAGTACTGTACATTTTTGTAACAGTAGTTTATTAAAATGCCTGATATTAAGTGGCACAAGTAAAAAATTAAAATAAATTAAGAAGCAAAGGCCAATCACTGGACATTAAGCTTCAGACATTATCAATGACTAACACTGATATTTGTTTCTGTGCCACCTTTAGCAACAGCGTTTTTACAACCACAGAAGCAAAATAAATTCTAGCTTGTTCTCTGGTTGGATGGCTTCAGTTCACTTTGCAGGCATTTTCTCTGCCATGTGCTTCTGCTGACTTTCAGCATGTCTGAAAAATAATTAATACAATTATTTAGCACAGTGTAGAAAGATCCAAACTGCTTTTCAATCAACGGCTACGATATTCTTCAAACCAAAGTTCAAAGTTACTCATAGTGAAATACTTGAGAATCAAGAAAAAGTACTTTATTCAAACTGAGTTGACCTCTTTAAACTTTTTATTCTATGGAGGATTCCTTTTATTTAGTAAGCCTTTGGACTAACCTGAGACTTATAGATATTACAGTTTTTGAGAGGAAGTTCTGTGTTTAAAAATGAAAAGAAGTAAATATCTAGGATACTTTTATCCACAAATATTTCATATGTGCCTTCTATTATGTGTCCTGGTACCGGGGATTTGCTGGGGAGCAAGACAATGAGGTCTTTATTCTTGTGAGCAGATGTTCCAATGGAGACCAACAAGGGACAGTCAATAGCAAACAACGAAAATAGCAGATAGAAATAAGTACCAAGCGAAAGTCAAAGCGAGGTGCTGTGATCGAGAGAAACTGAGTGACTACTGTATCCAAACACATGCATGCAGACACAGACCTAGGCATCAACTAAGCCTCCTAAGAGAAACCCAGAGTCAATAATGGAATTCACTCTTACAAAAGCTAATGTCTAACAAATGGTAGGCCTTTGTGGATGTAAAGATTTTCCATGTTTGCATGTTTTTCACCCCAATTCATCCTAAGGGCATGACCATGGCAGTGAAGGCAGGGCAGCGTGAGGTAAATCTTATTCATGAGGCTCTATTATGACCCTTGAGCCCAAAGTGAGGCCAATCCAGCAGCTGGACAGTGGAGACCGAGCGGGAGGACTGCCCAGGCTGTTTGCATCACTTGAAGGGACACTTCCCAGAGAATGGTGGGATCTCAAGGCTGCGAAAGACAATGGTTTTGAAAGATGATTTTAGGAATTGATAAATTTGGCAAGAGAAAAATATCTAAAGCTGTAGTTTCCAAATGTGATCAGAGGATTGGGGATAATTTGTAAATGCTGCCTTGGGTAGTCAGTGACGTCAAGTTTAACTCATTGGTTTTATGCAGAATGTGTCATATCTATGGTACAGGGAAGACAGACCACAAATGCTTTCAAAAATAGGGAAGTGACAGCAGTGTCCTTGCCACACTCAGCAGCCAACGAATACATGGCCATATTCATCTAATAATAAAGGATCTTTGGAAAAAGGTATCATCAGCTCTCTATTCCTTAAAAAAGTTGTCCCCTTTAGCTGCACACAAGAACCTTGATCATTTTTATAAAGTAGCTCACGTGCCTCCATAGAGCAAATTCAGCTCAAGAAATTTTGATGCCCAGTGAGCTACAATTCCATTGTAGCTAAATTATGGTTCTTACAGGAGTTTTAAAATATGTATCTATGTGTATGTGTGTGTACGTGTGCTCACACACAGATGCCCATGGAGGAGTTTTCTGAAAAGGAAAGAAGAATAGACAGCAGATAACTTCAGAAAATATTGAAAGTTGGGTGTTATTTTTAGGCATATGTACAAACATGAATTTCATTAAAATTTCAAACAAAAGGAGGGAAAGGGTTTCAGGTTCTCATCAACAATTTACATGAAAGTCCTTACTAGGATTTGTTTCACTGAAGCCCCAACAGGACTCCTTTTTATCAACAATGATTGTTGAGGACCCACTATGTTCCTGGCAGGCCCTGTGTTAGGGTCTGGGGGCACAGCAATGGATGAAAATGGCATCGCCCCTGCTTTGGGGAAGTTTATAGTCAGGTGGGGAAAGACAACAGACAACTAAAACACAGTGCCATTCGGCTGCATGTGAGACGGATGGGATGTGGCCACAAACAATCCAGTTTTGGTGATTAGGAGCTGGGTCACACAGCTAAGCTGCTTTGCAGCACCCACCGTGTGGCTGCTCATGTGCTGGGAACACGCCAGCACGGAATGGCTTAGGGGCAACTCCCTCCAAGCGGTCCTGATTTAGGTGGAGGTGGAAGAGGTTTAATGCACTAACAATCTATCACAAGTGGAGGATGGCTGTCAAAAAGCCAAGTCTTTGGGGGAGGGCTTTTGCAGAGAAGCATCATCTAAACCTGTGACTCTCAAATTTGGCTGTGCATTGGAATCAACGGGGAACTTTAAAAAAAATCTGACACTCAGGCCAACCCACAGAATAATTAACTCAGAATCTCAGTGGGGTGAAACCCAGGCATCACTAGTTTATGACACTCTCCAGGTGGTTCCAATGCACAACCAAAATTAAGAACCACTGATTTGAATGGACACCTGGAATGGTAAGAGTTGGACAGGTAAAGGAAGAGGCGAACAAATTCCCAGCGGTCCCCACAGCCACAGGCTCAGCCTTCTGAAATCTGGCTGCAGGACTCTCCAACTGCTACCTGAGGGAGAGTTAAGTATCCTCAGGTCCCCCCAGTGAGCAAAGTTACTTTTTTGCAGCCAGGAACAGATGTAGAGCTTCTCTCCACCAAGTGGAAGGCTGTTCAGGGAGCAAACGTCCCTGCCTATGGGAGGACTGCTCCAATTTAAGGGGTGCCTCCAACACCTTTAAGATAGTGACTCCTCTCCTTTTAATCTCATGGTTTTGCCTGAACTGTTTCCCATGGTCACATCATCTAAAGATATAAAACCATACACTGCAAACTTAAGTATCAGCCTAACACTTGCAGAGAAGAGAGGAGACTCTCAATGTCCTCTTTGCCAGCAAGAAATGCCAACACTGTTTTGAGGGGCAAAGAAGAGTTCTCTGCTACCACAGGTAAATCAGAGAGTTTAAAAAAGAATTCATATATATATATATATTAAATGTAGGTCCTGGTAGTATATTTTACCACTGATTTCTGATAATGTTAATACTTGCAGGAAAATTTCTCAGACTAACAAAAAGTGTGGAATCCGTTTTCCGGTTTTGTTGGTGCAGTGCCTGAATACATCTGTAGATGGCGATAATATTATTTGAGTGTTATTGTGATAGTTTAGATGCAGGCAAGTATGTTCAGAGTATGAGGAGGCCTACTGTTTTGTTTTGTTTTTGGTTAAGGATGAGGCAATACAATGTTTATAACATACAAAATAGAGTACCGTACATAGATCTCAAGAAAGAAAAAACCTTAAACATAGTGTTGCAGCATTTATTTTGCCACCAAAACTTTTTATAAATAATCGCGTCATTAGACAATGATTTTGCCCATTCCACATTGAGAAGAGGTCCTATGGTAGATGCTGGGTACATTATCACTGCGTATGTTTTCCAGCTTTGTCTACGGCCATCCTGCCCTGAATGCACCCAATGTTGTCTGCATATGCTTTCAAACTTCTCTGGGATAGTTACAGATCATGCAGTTAACTCCTTACGTTATTGTGACAAGTAGTGTTCTTTCTTTCCTTGGAGAGCCTTCTACTCTCTGAATACCATTTCTGGGATTAAATTGTTGCCTCATGGTTTAAAGACTAATGGACTGTCTCAGAAAAGGTGCCATAGTAAATACGTGATTATAGGAATGTTTACAGTATTTCATGTACTTTAAATGCAAGATTTTGACCAGCATTAGCCTAGTTTTCTTATCCCCTATGGAGAGAAGCATTCTTTACCTCTTTACAGAGAGGCAGTTGGAGCCAGGCCCAGCTAGAAACTCAAGTCCTGGAGTTTCCCCATGGGGAGAACAATCTGGTGGCACTGGGGCTGTGGAAGGATGCCAGTGTCCCTGCCTTCTGGGCATGGCAGAGGTGGATCAAAAGCCAGGTCATGTAAGAGCCAGCACCACTTTGTGGCACCTACCACATGGCTGCTCATGCTGGAAACATGCCAGTGTGGAATGGCTTATGGCCAGCTTCCCGAGGGACAGTCCTTCCGGGTAAGGTCCTAGGCCAGAACTGCTGACCTAATTTAGGTGGAGGTGTAAGAAGTTCTAATGTGCTGACAATCCATCGCAAGGGGAGGAGGCTGTTAAAAAGCAATGCATTTGGTAAGGAGGAGTTTTGGCTGCTTCTCCTCCATCTAAACAGCTGACCCCAGTGAAGGTTAGGTCAGTTACTCGTGGAAATAAAGAAAGAAGCTCTTGCCCTAATTCTTAAATTTCAGACTACCCTAGACTTTTCTTCTTTGCAAAGGGAGAAGCCACACTGACCTGGTCAAGTCTTCGATGTCCACCAGCATGGCGTCTTGCTCTGTGTGCAGCTCATCTCGGATGAGAAGCAGCTGGACCAACTCTTCATTCAAGCCTGTGGCAGAGAAAAGAGCACTTAAAAATAGATAAAACCACATCCAAGTCAGAACGTGTAACTGTCTATAACCCAGTATACATGTATCATGGATATATAGCATATAACAGCTAAGCATAGCAGGAAAACTAGTTTTGTAAAAATTTAGACTTATATTGCAGAAACATGACTGGTTTGCATAATTATGGAGGTGTTGGAAGAAAAGGAGTACAGTAAGAAGTATTTCCAGTTAAATTCACATTAAACTAGGAAAAGAGATTGTTAGCTGTTAGGAAAATAGCTTGTTAGAAAGAGCGCAATTTTGTTTTCAAGAAACAGGAACAACAAAGTATAGGGCACGTTAAGTTTTCCACCCTTCGGCTTTAGGATGCTCCAGACACACTGAAAATTGGAGGGGCGTCTCAGGGCCTGACAGCGCTACATCAGGTGCCCAGCTGGAGAGGAAGGTATGCTAGGGGGCTCCAAGGCTTCATATGGCCCTAGGGAGGAGAAGCCCTAGGTGCAGGTTATTCTATGCAAATATATTATCTGAGGCTATTGGAAAGTCAGATTGGTGGTGCAGTTAGATGTGCAATACTTGAAGAAATAACCCCTGAAATCTCTGGACAACAGGGTGCCAAGGAAAATATTCCTTAAGACTTATACCAGGAATAAAATATATATAGATGGAAATATTTTTAATCTTCCTGAAATCAGTACGCTGGGTTAATTTGGCTCTTGTGTTTGAAAAATATGAATAAGCAAAGGCCTCTCTCTTGCTTTTTCCTCTCAAAGAAGCTAAGAATTATAGCTGCTAGGTCCAGACCCATAGGGGAGAGCACTTGTCTTGTAAGAGCTCTGGGCAGAGAAACAAGAGAGGAAGGGAGTGATCAGACAGGTTCCCCCTTGGCAATGCTTTTAGAGATCCTGACTTCAAATGGTGCATTTACCTGCCTCTGAGTCAGACTGGTTTCCAATTTTAAAAAGAGTAAAAAATCATACAAAGAGGTCTAAAATTTTATCTACTCCTAGAAAGGACTAGATGGCAATTGTATTATTTAAAAGTCTAAGGAAGATGTTTCACAGTTTTTGAAAGAATAACAATCCTAGTAATTAATTCTCAACTGAAACTAAAATGCAGTTGTAGAATTTTTTTAAAAAAATCCTGTGAATCTATGGTTTCCTAATTAAAATGGTTAACTCTTTCTCTTGATTTTAAAACAATACTGAATGTATTAACTTGGCACTGAATACATCCAATTTTAAAAATTTGGATCTAGTAGAAAAATTGTATTATTTTCTAGTGTGCTCTTGGGGTAGCTTTTTATACTTTCATTCAGAAAAGTGTCTGCATATCTGAACCCTTAGTGCACAGACATTTTTCCCCCCGATATGAAATTTTAAACTTTTTATTATGGAAATTTTCAAACTGATACAAAAACAGAGAAAATAGTTTAATGAACCCCATGTATGCAACCAGCTTCAACAATTATCAACTCATGGCCAAGCCTGAATGATCTATCCCTCTTCCTACTGGATTATTTTAATGCAAGTCCCAGACATCACATGATTTCGCCTGTAAATGCTTCAGTCTGTATCTCTAAAAGACAGGGGCCTTTTTAAAATTCACATAACAATACCTGTGTCAAATAAATAAATTTTCACTAAAACATTCAGTTAGTTGTTCAAATTTCTCCATTTTGCTTATAATGCTTTTTTATGTTTGTTTGTTTGAATGCATTTGGTTGGCATGTCTCTTAGATTCTTTTAAATCTGTAAATCTATAGATTATATAGAATCATAACCACATTTCTCACATGCCCACATGAGAAGTTTCTTTCTTTTGTGATCCCAAACTACTTCCTGTTCTCTTCATGACTTGTCACGGAGTGAACACCACTAACCACCCCCTCTGGACACTAGGTCCTTTATTCTGGGGAAAAATAGCCCAAACTTTGTCACCATGTAATCCTAACATATTGGTCACATACTTCCACCACCTGGAGTCCCACAAAATAAGTCTACTCTGATTTGATTGATGCTGGAGATACCCTAAAATGAATGTATATGCAAGTGAAGTAGAAGTTGTAATTGTAAAATAAATGACTTGCACCTTCATTTGTGATTCAAATACATGCACTGTGCTAGGAGTTGGGGATTTAAGATAAATAAAAAGGATCTATAACTATTGTGAATCTTGAAAAAATTCTTAAAGCTTCGAAACATTTTACAGTAAAAGAAAAAACCCAAAACAAACAACAAAAAAGAGCCTTGTGATTCTCTTCCTTTCCTTGCAAGCCCGCAGGAGGAACCCAACGAAACATACACAAGAATTAGATCAAGAGAGCAGCACTATCCCGCGATGTTTTGCACTGAATATCCTATTTTCAAGTATATCTCACACTTACTTTCTATCTGGGAATGGAGATCATTGACTATCACTTGTAGCTGCCCAATAGTCATGTCTCTCAGGTCAGTGGGCTTTAAACTTCTTTTCATCAAGCACTCACTTATATGAGGCATGTGTGGCAGCTGAGGACACAAAAGGGAAAAAACAGAGCTGTGAACACAGTGGCAAATACACTGAACATAAGAAGACCTGGTTTCTCTTTAAAACCCACCCCGTCATCTCCCTACTTCAATTCAGGTTCAGAGCTTAAAAGCTTTCCCCATGTGGTACCCTAACACGACCTAACATGCTATTTGTGTCAAAATGCTACACCACCAACATCAAAGGTTTTCTGATTGATCTTTAACATAGGCTGATTGACCACCGTAAGTCAATTATTATAGCCACAAACGAATTACCAGGGAGCATAAAATAATATCAATGACATGGAAAAAATTAATATCAGCTACTATCTAATTATTTATACCATGCTAAAGCACTGTGCCATGTGCTCTGAATGCTTTATCTCACTGAATCCTTATAACTGTGTACTGTCCCAGACATTGTTATTCCCATTTTATAGATGAGAAAACTAAGACTTAAGAAACTCGCCCAGAACCCCATAGCAGGGCAATCACAGAGCTAGACTTAAACTCCAAAGTCCGAGGCTCTTATTCACTACTCTATATTGTCTTCATTGAAATGTGGGAATGAGAATTATAGCAATAAGTAAGTTTGCCATGATCAAAATCAATAGGTTCTTAGACTGAGATTGCTTTAAAGGAATTTAAATATTCCCATGACAGCTAATACTGTCCCTAAGAAACACAGTAGATATGAATCAAGAGTAAACTTTACTTTTATGAAATCTGTTGCTTATGTACTTTTCAGTGCTACAGTAGGAGGGAAAAAAGAAACAAAATTATTTCTCAATGACAGGACTTTTTACAAACTGCCTTGGAGAACCCAAGTTTGCATAACTCTGGGACAGCATCAACGTTTGCAGTCCCTAAACAACTCGCTTGCGTTTCACTCATTGCTGCTTACAAGATCAGCGACGGGAGACTTTTTCCTGTTCTGTTTTTCCACTTCTACTTGCATTTTGGCCATTGGTTTGGCCATGGCGAGGGCCATTTTGGCTTCAGCTTGCAATTTCTTTTGCCTTGTGAGGAAGTCCATGTCATCCAAGGATTCAGATTCCTCTTCAGTAGTGTCTCTATCAGAATAGGAAGAACTCTGTTTGCTCTGCGAAGGGAAAAAAAGCAGCTTGAGCTCTCCATGCAAATTACCGCCCACTTAGAGAAGGACCACAGCACTCCCGAGCCCTCCTAGAGCGGCCGAGAGTTCCTTCCACCATTGTGACTCACTGCTTGATTTGACCTGTACAAAGCTCAAGTAACATAAACAAGGTCTAATTTTTTTTTTAAGAGACAGGATCTCACTGTTGCCCAGGCTAGAGTGCAGTGGAGTGATCATAGCTCGCTGCAACCTCCAATGCCTGGGCTCAAGTGATTCTTCTGCCTCAACCTCCTGAGTATTTATTTGGGTCTACAGGTCTGCGCCACCATGCCTGGCTAATTTTTAAAATGTTTTTGGAGATGTGGTCTCACTATGTTGCCTAGACTGGTCTCAAACTCCTGGCCTCAAGCAATCCTCCCTCCTCAGCCTCCTGAGTCACTGGGATTACAGGCATGAGCTACCACACCTGGTTCAAAAGGTCTATTTTATAACAGACTCTGATTTTAGCATAAATAGAAAGACTAGTATAAGTAATAACAGAAAATATATTTATGACAAACTCAAGGTATTTCTTTGATTCTTGGTCTGAACCAGAAACAACAAAATATTTACTCAGAGCTATGGAGTTATGTTGGTCCTCAGAGTAGATACAATCTTAGTTAGGTATGCAATGATGTTCTTTTTTTTTTTTTTTTTTTTTGAGACAGAGTCTTGCTTTGTTGCCCAGGCTAGAGTGAGTGCCGTGGCATCAGCCTAGCTCACAGCAACCTCAAACTCCTGGGCTCAAGCTATCCTACTGCCTCAGCCTCCCGAGTAGCTGGGACTACAGGCATGCACCACCATGCCCGGCTAATTTTTTCTATATATATTAGTTGGCCAATTAATTTCTTTCTATTGGTAGAGACGGGGTCTCGCTCTTGCTTAGGCTGGTTTCGAACTCCTGACCTTGTGCAATCCACCCACCTTGGGCTCCCAGAGTGCTAGGATTACAGGCATGAGCCACCGTGCCCGCCTGCAATGACGTTCTGACGTTGCACTGCACTCAACAACCAACAGAGTTTCCTATTTGTTTGTCTTTGGTAAGAAAGGCAATAGACCACACAGAGAGGAAAGAATTCCAGCAGCAGGCACCCATGATTATTCAGCCAACTTCTGTTGTATGTAGGAGAGAAATGAGCTCCTATTTCTAAGCCCAGTGGGGAAGGACTGGTATTTAGCATATTTTCCCTTTATAATTGTTAAAAGCAGGTGTCCTCAAACTATGGCCCACGGGCCACATGTGGCCCACCAAGGACATTTATCTGGCCTGCCGGGTGTTTTTGCTGCAGCTGCCTGTCCTGCTTAGCAGCCGTCTTGCCCTGGGCCCACAGTGCGCATGTGTGGAATGTGCACCACACTCCCCAACGGCCCTCCAACGGTCTGAGGGACAGTGAACTGGCCCCCTGTTTAAAAAGTTTGAGGACCCCTGGTTAAAAGCATATCTGATTTTATGGTTTAACATGAAAATAGTTGCTAATTTTAATAAAGTTTATTTATCCTTATTGTATCACAACGATGACCTTTCAATCATTATCAAATTTCAGGAGCTTGCAATTCTAAGAGACTTTTCTTTTCTTTTTTAAAATCTCTTCAATGTTTGTTCCCGTTCACAACATAACAGAAGCTAAATGACCAAGAAAGCACAACACCAAGCTTCAGCTGGTAGCTCTTTGGACTCACCATGGGGGACAAGGGGGTGTCCAAGCTGGTTTCAGTCTTACTGTCATCAGCATCACTGTCCTTATCACTGCCACTGTCGTTGACAAAGCATATCTGCAGGTTCATCCCACTCTGTAGTCTGGGCAGAAAAAAACGGGACACTAATTCTACTTTGCTATCTGTTATTTGGCTGCAGCCAATAGGACTGTCTGCAAGTAGTTTTATGTATTCTTCACATGGAGAAGTGAGTGACTTCACTTATAAATGGCAACATTTATTAGAGGATTTTCCGATATTCTATTAGTTTTTTTTTCACACCAATTCCATGTTCACCAAGCACAATACCAAATACATAGCTGGCACACGATAAAGATGTGCGGAGTCACTGAGTAATTTACGGTCCTGTAGATCAAGGTGAATGGGGTCCGTGGTCAAGTAAGGCTGCCTGGTGCCATCCAGGGTCCTGTCCCAGGGGGACAATCCAAAGAAGATCACTAGAGGCAGCATCCCTCAGCCCTCTGAAGACTCTTTTCTTCCCAAATAGAATAGGATCATCTGAAGGAAGCCTTTATTTAAGGCAGTTGCCAAAAGCCAACTGAAGGAGTTCATTTACGTTATTAAGGAAGAAAATCACCACCAGTTCGCACTAGCGAAACATAAGGAAACCCCAAACCCAGTCAGAAAGGCATAATCTTAGAACACAGCAAGGTTCTGCAGACTACCTTTGCACACACAGCCTCAGAGACAGAGACCTCTTGGGCGCTCACTGCATCTTGAAGCTCTGGAGGTGATGTTGTTGAAAACCTAGTCACAAAGGGTAACCTGGCTGTGCATTTGCCGTATACTCAGCCAGATCACAGATCCAGATCTTTGTCCTAACCTTCTTTTGAAGCTGAACACATTTCAGTACTGTTTGGTGATGAAGCTTTTTTGGAGAAGTAATTTTCTCTCATATGTTGAAACCCCAAACACAATGTGATGGTATTTTGAGATGGGGCCTTTAGGAATTGTCATGAGTGCAAACGACCCTGAATAGGATTAGTGACTTTATTAGGAGACCAGACAGCTAGCTAGCTCTCTTCCCACCAGGTGAAGAACAGGACAGCGGTTTGTAAACCTGGGAGCAGCCCCACACCAAGAATCCAACCCTGAAGCACCCTGATCTTGGACTTCCCTGCCTCCACAACTGTGAGAAATGAATGTTGTTTAAGCTCCTTCCTACTCCAAAGAACTAATTTTCTTAGCATCTCTAGCAGCCCTAGTCTCTGAGTAAGATTAGAGAAAGAAAAGGCAAAAGGAGGCTCCTAAGCAAGAAGAGACAGATCCTAGGAGGCTTATCTAAGCCAGGTTTAGGGCAGAGGACCCTGAATGTGCTCTGGCATTATTACTACCAGAGGGAGAAATGCAAAGGGCAACTTACCTGGAATTTGGCATTTATAGTTGATATTTTTATTCCAGTGGTAGAGATGCTTTGTAGAAATTGCTCAGATGACTCATTTAAAATGCATCTTTGAAATCAACACAGAACCCAGAAAAAGAAAATCTGATTTAACACCGGTACCACAATTGTTATGGGTATGCACTGCCACCTATTGTTAAATTCTGTAATTACTGAAAGTCCCAGCTTATGTCTTCTGTAAGAAAATGCAGCCTTTTCCCTCCCTGCCCTCCTGGTGTAGGTGGGGAGAGCCAGACCAGTGCTGGGGGGGGGGAGGGGTAGAAGGCAACAGGTCCCACTGTGATCAGCTCAAGGTGCTTAGAGTCAGGTAGTCTTAAGTTCTGAATCCTCACTTCTTTCTCCAGACACATTATATAAGCTCCATGAACCTCAGTTTCCTCATCCGTAAAATGGGATATTGTAAAATAGCTAATCCAATGTTTCATAGGAAGGATCAAAAGAGTTTCTTCGGAGCTTGGTGCACAGCAGGTCCTCTATACATGTTAACTGTCCTCCTTTCTCTACTTACTGAAAGCCTAAGACACACAGAGAATGTGACACAGTAATGTGACTTTATAAAAAGGGACCTCCAAAGTCACCTACTCTAATATCTTTAGCCTAGTTACATACAGCAATTTCTGATCGCAGAGTCAACTCTCCAACAGAGGATACTTGAGCTGTCTTTAACTCTTAGGCACAGCATCCTTCTAGTGAGCTGGGATTTGCTTCCTTTTAACTTTCTTCTATTGGATTTTTTTCTGGAGAAATCTAATATGTTCAGATTGCTCTATGATCCCATACAGTTTCAAAATTTTAATGTCCGTAGTTGGTCTAAAAAAATCAACCCATTTTTAATAATAAAACTCAAGCTCTATAGATTGGCAGATGGTGGGAAAGAAAGCTGTTTGCAAATTTAAAACACACACATTTTAAAGGCTAACCTTAATTGGAATCTAATTTTATGTAGCATTTTCTATTTATTGAATAAAGTCTTGAAGTGTCTGGCTAACAGATACACAGATTATAAAAATATAACCTGCAATATAAAATACAAAACAAAAACAAACCAAAATAAAGTCTGAAATGTCCAAAGATACACATTTTCATTCAGAGGAAGGTTTGATCATAAATTCTGTTATTCTGCACTCAAACTGACCTTTCTTTGAAGGATTAACCCATACCTAAATCAACTATCCCATAGAGTGTTTCTAACTCAGGAAAGGTAAAGAAAAGGTGGAAGTGGGGAGAGAATTAGTAGTATGGGTGAAATGAAAAAACGCCTTGGGTAGAAATTTGGAAAATCGCCTTAGTGCCACATTATCGCCATGGGAAACTGAAGAGAGCTTCTTATAGGGGGAGACTTATAATTCCTTACAGCAGTAATCACCAGGAATGTTACTCTCAGGAAAAGGAAATTACATGACATAACAGCTAATGGTTCAGAGGGGATTTTAGTAAGGACATCTTAAAGTGGGCTCAGGTTTCAAGAAGGATTTGTTTGCCTTTAGCCTTTAAGCGGTTTTAAGATGAAGTCGGCTTTGGGTGAAATTCAACCACAGCTCCCAAGCAGCCTGAGTGGGTGAGTGGAAGCACCCGGTGCTACCGAAGGCCCCTGTGTCACAGGTCAAAGGACAGATAACCCCTGCTCCTGGGCCCTTCCCACCCCACCCCCACCCCCGGGGAGGCGCAGCTGTTCCCGAGGCTCACTTCTGGAAACTGGGGTTCCCTGGGCCCCTGTCCGTCACACTGCCGTGTACCGGCCTCCCTTCTAACCAGTCTTGCAAAATCCAGGCTGCAGGGTGCCTAATTTGCCTGGATCTCTCAAGCACAGTTTGAGGTGGAAACAAAACACCATCCTCATCTAGTTAATTAGAGCTATAATTTCAAAGTATCCGATTCAAGGTTACATGATGTTTCGAGTGGCATTTAGCAGCAGAGCACTGCCTGCAAAGGCTGCTGGAAGTCTGCCTTGCGTCTGGATTTCATTTCTGAAAGGTCTGTCCTGGTCATCCCAGAAACCTCTCATCCCTTATGCAGCACATGGCAGCGGAAAACAATACTGCCGCCCAGAGCTACTGACAGGGAGCACGAAGGGTCTGGAGAGGGGGATGAGGAATGCTCCCAAACATGAGATAAAGACTAAGTATGTCTTTGGGACATTCTGTGTGAGCAGAAGTGGTCTCTGTGTGACCGTGCCTACTGGCCAGGAGTGGACAGGCATTTAGTCCAGAGGCTGCTCAGCAGCCATGTCTGCTTGGCATTTCCAGTGAGGGCTGTTATTTAAAAAACACTTGTGCTGACTCCCAACTACTGTTACTGGGATAATATTAAAATATGCAGAGAACGGAAGAGATGAGAGGACAGAAGAGATGAAAAGCTTTTAACTACTAAGGGATATCTCAAAAGCCCACCCAAGTGGTAATATGATTTGGTATAAAGATAACACTTCTTTCAAAATACAAAGACAAGACAAGAAGAGTTTATTCCCCAAGAAAAACAATACCATAGTCCTAAAGTTTGCCAGTAACTTCTAAAGGGGCAGTAGCCATTGTGAATCAGGCCTTTGGCCCTGGCCTTGGGATTGGGCTGGTCTAAGCCTGTCTGAAGCCCAGAACTATTTATTGTTCTCTGATCTTAGAAATGGGAATCTCCGGGCACCAGCATCCCTATATAACTCTTTAAAGATTGTTTGGTGAGATTTTTATCCCCCTGCCCACTGTGCTTTAGTTCTCTGCACTTGACCTACTGCACTGAATTTTAGTTTTAAAGTATGTTCACTCACATTCTCTCCCTGGGCTGTATAATCTATTACCTATGGATTACAGGCAAGATAATGGAACTCAGAGAAGTCAAATGACTTGCCCCAGACCTGTGACAGCCTCATTATAAAAATGGTCCCGATTCTTCCTGTTCTCATATCTGTCCCCTTGGTAATGTGTCTGCAGCTTCTGTGATCAAGAAGTGGAGTCTATTTCCCTACGCTTGGGCTGGCCGTGTGACTTGTCTCGGCCAACAGAAGGAGAGGAAGTGATGGTCTTCCAGCTCCGAGCCTCCCCTCAGGGAACCCTGCCACCGCCCTCAGAACAAGTCTTCGCTAGCCTGCTGGCAGAGTGACTTCACAGCACGGAGCTCAATTGGCGGCTGTCCCTAGACACATGTCAAAGCCTAGCTGAGAGCAGGAAAGGCACCTTGCCAACCTGCAGCTGACCGCAGACACATGGGTAAGCCTGTCTGAGCCCAGCTCAGATCAGCAGAACTGCCCTGCTGACCTATAGGATCCTAAGCAGAAAAAAAGGCTTATCATTATATGCTACTGAGGCAGGTGTTTTTTTTTTTTTTTTTTTTAAATTATACGTCACCATTGTGGCAATAAATAACTGGTACAAAGTCACAAAGCAAGAGACTATATGGACTTCTGATTTTTGAATCCAGTGACCTTTCCCTATACTACACTTAACCTCAGGTTTGGATTTATTAGATCCTGTCTGGCAATGTAATTTTGAAGGGCATATACTTCCTGTACTTTCTTATAATTTCAAGGCAATTGTATGGCTTTCCTTAGGAAAGAGAGCAAGAGGGGACTCCTCATATGCCAGGAATTCCAAATATGCACTGCTCATTATCTGGCTACAACCAGTGTAGCTCAGAGCCTTGGCCTTGCTGTGCCATTTGTTACTCAATATCCCCAACTAGTTTGTGGCTGGGCCATTAAAATATATTACTTCCATTTATTTTAATGGATCTTTGATGCATTATTCAAAGGTTTTATACATAATGAATAATCACCCATATTTTTATACCATATCTTTTTCTGTTTCATGAGAATTTCAAAGGTGATGAAACATAAAATATGGATTGTAACTACCCAAGGGTAGCTATAAACACATTTCATTTTCCTGAGAATCAGTCATGAAGAAAGAATGTGGGAACGCTGAGGTTTGAGTAAGCTTTAGATGTACTTTATGTGTGATGGGGTCTCAATGGAATGTGTTGAGACAGGCTAAAATAAGGTACTTCAACTTCTTGATAAAGTGTTGTAAAACCCTTTTCCCATTCTGCACACCATGCCCCTTTCTCTTCTTTTTTTCTGCTGTCTGTTCCATATTGGCATTTACCATGAGAGTTACAGAAATGCCTATTATTAAAAAAAAAAAACAAACAGAAAACAAAGACAAAGTTTCTGCTTCCCAATGTTTGTTTTGTGAAAACGTAGTGCTGTATCTTATTTATTTTAGTGGGATTGTATTAACCTTCCTTTGCTAAGGAGTATATAATGCACAGGATGATAATTTATTGGACTTTTTATAAAGAATGGTATTTGTATGACAGTTGCAAATATTGATGGTCCAACAGGCAGAGATAAGGTCATCTGTTTGTTCATTTACTTATTCATTTGCTGCTCTGGCAATAACAGATCTGTAAACTCTAGGGCACTAACAGGCTGGTGCTGAGTATTGCTTTTTATCTATCTGGGCTACTTCACCCATTTATGTTTCTTCTTGGCCCTTGAAGGCATTTTATATTTATATAGGCACCTCTATATTAAATGGATGCATAGTAGTAGAACCAGGAATAAAAAACCAGGTCTTCTGACAGGTACCAAGTTCTTGGATCATTAAATCACAATGTATAAATAGAAGTGCAGAATATACAGAGCATTACAAGGGAACTCCAAAAACACTAGTAGACACTCCCTACCTTATATATGAGAAAACAAACACTTTTGCTACCTGGACATTAATAAAGTATTAACCAAGAAGAGCAAAAGAGCAGAGAACTGCAGAAGAAAGGAGGTCTTAGTGAATTGAGGTTCAGGGAGGATAAATGCAGAAGAGAGATAGGAAATCAGCCCCTACAGCACTTATGTGCCCAGAGAAGTTCATGGTGTCTCTATGTGCCAAAGAGAGGATTGGGGGAGGGGACAGCATGTCTCTTCACATCCTTCCCTGAACTCACTCGCACTTGTAGAACTCAAAAGCCAAGGAAAGCAGCTCCAAAGGTAGCTAGAGTGTGAATGGCCCTCTCTGGGTTTTCTTCTAATCCTACACATTTTGTGCTTCTTCTTCTAAGGCTAGTTCTGAAGCCTTCTATCTGTGCATGTTCACATGATGGCTGGTAGGCACCTAACACCACATGGCCTCAGAATCTTCCCACCAGCTTAAGCAACTAACAGAAACGGGACACTACCACTCACCAGCTTTTCTCTGGAGAAACATCAGCCCCTATGTCCTAACCAGAATCTCTGGAGAGCTATAAATACCTGCATTCTTTAGACAGCTGTTGGTTCTAATTCCACAGCAGTGTCCATTTCCTTCACTAATGACCACTTTCTTGTAATTAAATTTGGAATTATAGGATCTTAATGTTGGGAAAATGCATTTTCAACAGAAATGTTCTCTAAAGACTATACTTTCAGGGATCATTTCTATAGTTCCTCAGAAATGTTCTCTAGCATGAATGGAAAACCAGAATGAGGCGTGTTCTGATAATAGGAATAAAAAGCCATCTTTCATAGGTGATAAATGTGGTCTACTATCTTAATTAAGGCCAAATTATCTTCAAGAGATCTATATTCTGAAATAAAAAGTTAACATTTTAAGCATCTACTATGTGCCAGGGATTATACATATCTTACCTCTAACCCTCAGATACACAGAAAGCAAGTATTGTGAATCTCATTTTTCATATAAGAAAACAAAAGCTCAGAGAGGTTAAATTACAGAAGATCACAAAGCTGGTTCTTGAGGAGAGTCTGTCTTGAGGACACTTTAAGAAGGACGGAATAAATTTACAAATGGAAGAAGAGAAGACAGATGAAAAAAAGAAAGCAAAACAAAAACCAAACAAAAAGCTAGCAACAACTCAAATACCTAACAGTAAGAAATTGATCAAGTATATTATGGTGAAATGTCTGATGAGCTACAATGCAGTTAGTAAAATTACACACCATAGAAGAACTGTTATGAATATGAAGAAATGTTCCCGATATATTGTTAAGTGAAAGAAAATGGGCTATAAACAGAACCAAGCATGATTCCAACTTTATAAACAAAATTGGAGAAATATGCACAGGAAAAATGGCAGAAAATATACCTAAATATTGTTTGGTGGAAGAAATTCAGTTGATTTTGGATTTTTCTTTTTTTGAATGCCCACGTGTGGGCAGTTAGCAGGAATTAAAAAAGGAAAAGAAAATGAGAGCAATCAGCGCTTGTGTGTTGGAGGAAAGGTGAGTAGGATCAAGGTTTGACAGCTGGAAGAGGATGTCTGTGTGTCTGACTCAGACCCTGTCTATGCAGGGACTATGACTCACATGTGAGTCAGGCTGGGCTTTTGATTTTGGCAGGGCGTTGTGGGTGGGCGGAGATCCATGGGCAGCAAGAAACATATTTTCTTATAAGTGAACAGTTCTGGGGAAGGACTCTTTGATTCAACTGTTGACATCCCTTCCCAACCCAGTCTGAATCCCACTCTCCTCCTTGGATCTGCAGTAAATTAGGGGACTCTGAAGTAATTGATATAAATTTAACGGTTTTGTATTTTCAAAGCCAGCCTATTTATTCTGCTCAGCTCAGAGTTTTAACTTCTATCTTCCCCACCTGCTAATAAGTTTTAGCTGCTAGAGCAATGCAAGTTGGAGAAGAAATGCTTGTCCCCTTTCAGAACTTTGAAAAAGTCCATACGGCAGTAGAGAGTCAGTGCCTGTGTGTGTTTTTGAGATACATGATTGGATTAGGTAAAATCTTTTTTTAAAATTTCATTTATTTTTGTTTATTTCAGCATATTATGGGGGTACAAATGTTTAGGTTATAAATATTGTCTTTGCTCCACCCAAGTCAGAGCTTCAAGTGTGTCCATCCCCTATACAATGCGCATCACACCCATTACGTGTGTGTATATACCCATCCCCCCTCCCCTCTTCCATCTGATGAATGTTATTACTATCTGTGCACTTAAGTGTTGGTCAGTTAATACCAATTTGCTGGTGAGTACATGTGGTGCTTATTTTTCCATTCTTGTGATACTTCACTTAGTAGAGTGGTGAAAATCTTAACTGCAAATTCTTTTATGCTGAAGCACTACTTTTATGACTTTTTATGTTCATGTTTAAAAACATTGTGGGGCCACCATTTAGGATTAATTCCATAGTAAGCTTCATCTCAAAAACATTCTCTTTCATGATTTAATTTGTGGCCATTTGAATTTTAAGTAGTCATTAAAAAGAAAATTGCATGGATTCTATGAAGTGTAGCTCTTCATATTTTGCCATCTTTAAAATCAGGATACAGCTCACAGTTGCTTGTCCCCCAGGCAGCTGGTGGCATGACTGCACAACTGGACTGTAACTCTATCAGCCAACAAACCAGGTAAAGGTCTCAGGATGAAGTGGGCTCTGTTGTCTGTTCGTGCCTTCTGATAAGAGCAGCAAAGCTCCAGCTTAGAACCTTGCAACGTGGGGGACAGTGGCTTGGAAGGTGACGCATGCCATCTCCTGAGAGCATGAGGCTGAGACACTGACAGCTCTCATGGACAGTGGTTAAGTGGGGAGTTGGATTGTGAACGTGAAAAATTTTCAGGGCTACCTTAACTCAACATATTTCATCTTTTTTTTTTTTTGCATGCACCAGAGACACATGATAAAAGCATATGTCCAAACAAGTCTAAAAGGACTCTTTCAATAATAACTAAAACAAAATTCTAAGTGTTAAGGAGACATGTGTCACCATTTAATCAGCAGTGATTTTCCTTTTTCAGTGGTACCTAAAATATGTATTTGTGTTATAATCAATGGTGTCTAAAAGTAAATAAAAATGATTTTAAAAATACTGTAATAGCAAACACTTAACACAGCACTAACTCTGGTCCAGGTACTCATCTGAATGCTTTGCTTGTCTTCTTCACAGTAACCCCATGAAGTAGGTACAAATATTACCCCATTTTACAGATAAGGACACTGAGCCCCAAGGCATTAGTAAGTGCAAATAAGTGGCAGAGTCAAGATTCCAAGCCAGGCCCTCTGGTCCCCAAGACCCTGCTCCTACCCTCCTACCCACCACACTACCCTGTCTTCCTCATGAACAGATCTAAAAAGAGCTCTGAAATGTGTGGCTGAGTGAAAAGGCACAGTGATGAATAGAGCATGTGGATACACCATCTCATGACAGACGGTGGAAGGACAAACACAAGTCTGGGAACAGTGAAACAAGGAGACTGGAAGAATGGAGGATGGAGATGGGAGGATCTGAGCTTTTTATATTATTTTCAAGGACACTGTTTGATTTTCTAAAACCATGTAGAAATATTCTAACCACTTAAAAAAAAAAACACTGCACAAATTATGGTCATTGGATTTTTTTCCCTTTGGCAATCTGTTGAAAATTCCAATATATCAGGGTTGTTGTCCTCATCAGAAATCTCTTCCCTGGGTTTTTAAAATATGCATGGTAATCTGAATGAGGACAATCAGAGGGGCACAGAAAATTTTACGAAAGGTTTAGCAAAAGGATGGTGCTGAACCTCCAGATGACATGGCTTAACTGCGGTCAGTGAATCTGTTTTCTAGCAGCAGTGAATGCTTTTGTGCACTCTCAAAGGATCCCTGTCACGTGAGCTGGGTGTGTCCAGACACATGTGTGCAACCACTGTCCAAAGGGAGTGCAGACTGCAGTAATAAAGCCATCATAACTTGTCAAAGATGATGCACCAATGAAAAATATTTCCTAGAAGCTCTTTTAATTAAACATTCCACTGTCCACCAGAGCCATTTTTAAATATAAAATGAAGCCCTGTGGTCTTTTTCTCCCTACCTCCCACCCTTTTGCAATAGCTCAGGCAATTGAATTCTCATTGGTGATAAAAAAAAAAATTCATAAGACAGGCTACAGCTGGTTATCCCTCTAGCAAGATGTCAAATTCGGCTTGCACAAAATTAATTGCATCTAATTAAACTGGGGTCATGGGCATTATTGTAAAGTGAGGCTATTTATTAGACAAAGAAAATTTCACAAATACCAATTTGCTTTTCTTTCGAGTTTGTGAAGGAGAAGGATTGCTTACATAATTAAATTTGTTTTGCCATTTTAATCTTATTACTCCTCAAAAGATCCACTTCAAATCTTGCTTCACTTTTGAAATTGTGTAATATTTCAGAATACTAGAGTTAATGCTTGGAAGAGGACATAAAATAAGATAGGTATTCTGTAGATTACCTAATGGCTTTTCAAATAATAAAAGAAGTAATAAGCTACCATTTGCAATGACACACCTTGGAACTACTTATACGAAGAGTTTTCTAAACAAACCATTAGCACAGATGTATGAGATTAATATGAAAATTTAAAGGTATGCTGCATGTAATAAATATGTTGCTCTAGTATGAACCTATTATTTCAAGAAAGATGCCACAGAGGGTGAATTTCATCAAGTTGGAACAGGAAAACCTCTTTCCTCAGCAATGCTGGGTAGACATTACCATTCTGCTTACTTCTTTCAGGAAATTACACAAAAATTATTACTGTTGTAGACAAGAGGATGATTCACTTTCCTGGCAAAATTATGCTAGTTCAACCTGTGATTCTGCGGCAGATTACATATACAGATTCAGCTCCTCATGATCAAAGCCCCTGTGAATCCTATTTCTTTTTTTCTTTTTTTTTTTTTTTTTGAGACAGAGTCTGGCTTTCTTGCCCAGGCTAGAGTGAGTGCCGTGGTGTCATCCTAGCTCACAGCAACCTCAAACTCCTGGGCTCAAGAGATCCTCCTGCCTCAGCCTCCCGAGTAGCTGAGACTACAGGCATGAGCCACCATGCCCGGCTGATTTTTATATTATATATATTAGTTGGCCAATTAATTTCTTTCTATTTTTATGGTAGAGACGGGGTCTCGCTCAGGCTGGTTTTGAACTCCTGACCTTGAGCAATCCACTCACCTCGGCCTCCCAGAGTGCTAGGATTACAGGCGTGAGCCACTGTGCCCTGCCTGAATCCTATTTCTTTAAAGTCTCTCTAGATTCAGCACTATTGCTCCAGTTGATAACAACTCCCTGGGTCATGAGAGTGCCCCCTGACTCCCACCTTCCAGCCCAAACACAAAAGGTGGCAGGTGTCTATTATTGGTCTTGTCTCAGCCATTTGCCAATAAACCTATAAGTCCAAGAAAGGAGGTTTGATTTGAGATGTTACAATGGTGAGATAAGTAAACCATAATCATTATTCAAAGCAGCTGCTCAAAAGTTCTCTGGGGAATTTCTGCTTTTCGTAGTATTCAGTGTTTAGAGAGAAGAGTATAGCCCAGGCGTCCTCAAACTACGGCCCGCAGGCCACATGCGGGTGTTTTTGCCCATTTGTTTTTTTACTTCAAAATAGGATATGTGCAGTGTGCATAGGAATTTGGTCATAGTTTTTTCTAAACTATAGTCTGGCCCTCCAATGCTCTGAGGGACAGTGAACTGGCCCCCTGTTTAAAAAGTTTGAGGACTCCTGGTATAGCCCCTCTTAGGTTATACCATTCCACTGCCTACTTAATGAAAAAGACTACATTAGATTGTGTTCATATATTTTTGTATGTAAATAAAATGTACCTTGGGGTGAAGTAAGAAGAGCGGTGAGAATCAGATTTATTTTGTGGTTACTCTGAGAAAAGAAGAAAGGAGATGAAGACAAAGGACGTCAGCTCAGGTTGAAATGTGTGAAAAAGGAAAGAGTACCTGGATGTCTATTACTGACAGTCACTCTATCTTGTGTTTCCATAGCAGCTAAGTCAGTTCCTATTTCTTTAATAACACTAAGCTATCTAAACTACTAATGTGAAATATAATGCTAACGGAAAATTAGTTTGGCCAATGAAAGAATATTTCATAGGAAAGTAGTATACTAGTAATAAAAGTAAAAGAATATTTTTTCAAGAAAATGACTAAACACAATATTTCTTAGAAACCTTATTTCAAAAATAGGTAATTCATTTTTCTCATTTCCTTTTAAGCTTTTAACAATTTTTACTGAAACATTTTAAAGTAAAAAAATGATAAAGGTCATAGAGTCTCAGTTTGAGAAGGATTAGTAAATTTTGAAGAAAAAATGACAGTTCCTATATTTACCACATTTCAGTATAACTCAAATTTAATTAGTTAAGTTATAAAGCAATATCAAACATTCTTTTGCTGCAGTATTAGGCATGGAATGTCTTTATGAGATTATTGTAAGCCTAGCTTACATTTCACAGTTTGTCATTCTTTTAAAAAGTGCTTTAGGAGATAGCACCATCTAGAAAAATCCAGTGGAGCTGAAACTCAACAGACAACTGAGAACTTACACTTGCTGGAACAGCTTAAACACCAGTCTTCCCAGACCATGCTACTTCACAATTTCTCGTATACTGTATATGAGGTTAATTTTTACAGGTAAATGCACATTCTTTAAAGACATAAACAGAACTCCATTAGTTTGGCAAAGACCCTACACACCTCAGTGGGCCCCACTTTAAAAGGTAAGCTCACCACTTCAGAACCCATTAGTTAGCCAATTAATTTTAAGTCCTCAGCCTCATTTAAAATTGGGTATTGAGCTCTTCAGAGGAGTAAATTCATATAAAATTTACTTGGTTCTGATTATTTAACTAATATAACACATGAGCTCTGGTACATTTTGGAGTACCATAGTGGTAAACTCAAAAGTTTTGACACCCTTCAAGTAATTTTGTAAGAGGTAAGGCATTTCCAGCTCAATGAAGAATTTCTGGGATTATAATACATTAGGAAAAAAAAATTCTAACAGGGATAGGGAATACAGGTTATACAATTGCAACTGAGCATTCCAAAAGTCTTTTCTCCTGTATCATTACTGGTGAGGGGGAGGACAGTCAGTCTTTGCAGACTTTAAATTTACAGGGATAAAGTGATATTGCTTAGAAACATTTTGTCTCATTATTGAACATCATCTTGAGGGGGATCCAAAAAAGTCAGCATGTTCTTGTGGTGGATGATCTCATCCCAGAATGTGGAGATGAAAGCATCTGAAAGAACAGGATATAAATAATCTTCCTTATGGTGAGTCAACAAGTGTAGCTTGTTATGAGCTACTGTGAAACACATATGTTTAGATGTCTTTGCCTCCAAAGTGGGTAGATGACTCAGTGATTTTCAAAGTTTGCTTTTCCAGAAGAGTTTCAGGTAGGCTTCTGGGGCTTGTAGGGTAGGGGTGGAGAGAGGCACCAAAGGAGGCATGGACAGGGGCAACTAGGGTGGAGGAGGCATTTCCTGGGCAGGGCTATCCCAGCCCTTCTCCTTCAGTCCTGAACCAGAGGAGACTGCTTTATTTTTACATATGTGGTTTCTGCAAAGGATTTTATTTAAGATATTTCTACCATTAAAACAGCAAAAACCTTCTTGAAATTTCTAGTTAACCATGTCATATTGAAAGTTATCTATTCTTGCCTCTGGAATTCTACTAAAATAATATTAAAGAAAGAAAGAAGGCATAAACACAGACAAAGAAAAAGGGAAAATAGCACATGAGAAAGTTTGAAAAGTTTTTTGATGGTAGTATGCAGATGGATGGGAAGTACTTGACTGAACTACCTCAATCTGCCATGTGCCTGCAGCGGTGGCTGATAGAGGAAGCACATACATTTGCACTGTAGAATCTCAGAAATGCTCAAGCACATCTGAAGACAGGGAATAGGATAACACCGAACACAAAGAAGGATTTGTTGAACACCTGAAAGGATTGTCTAGACCTGCTTTCTGCTTTGCTCTGCCTATTTGTGGCCTGGCAGAATTAGGAAGTTTACTGTTTTAAGAGGTTGACTAGAAGGGGCTCTGGACTGGGGCATGCTGAGTCCCAGCTGAAACAGCAATGAGGTGCTCTTTACTAAATTCAGGAAAATTAAGTGAAATTCTATATGCTAAACTTGCAACCTTTCCCCTACTAGAGTTTTAAAACACTGGCAATCATGCTTAAAATCACTCAAGATGAGGTTAAAGAGTTCCTCTCTGAAGCAACTCATAGCCCAAGAGAAAAGAGCCACAGATACTTTTAATTAGATGCATCCCAATGAGAGTTGTGTCCCTATTCAACCACTCTAAAGTGAAGTACACCATTCATTTGGTCAACAAATACTTAGTGACTATGTACTAGACACTATTTTAGGCAATAGTTGTGAACAAAATAGACAAAGTCCTGCTCTCTCAAAGCTTATGTTTTAGCGCTGGAGAAAGACAAGAAACAGATTATAAAGTATATGTAATACAATGTCAGGTAGTGATTAAGGGCCACAAAGAAAAATAAATTAGGGTAAGGAGATTAAGCAGAATAAGCAGAATAAGAGGAGAGAAAGTAACAGGTAGGAGGGTCTTCAGAGAAGGGCTCTCTGAGCAGGTGATGTATGTCAACAATCCTCGGCCACAGTTTACAGACACCTTAGTGTCTTATACTTAATTATTAATGGGCAGAAAGCAAAACAAACAAAACATAAACTCAGGCCGGGCGCTGTGGCTCACGCCTGTAATCCTAGCTCTTGGGAGGCCGAGGCGGGTGGATTGCTCAAGGTCAGGAGTTCAAAACCAGCCTGAGCAAGAGCGAGACCCCGTCTCTACTATAAATAGAAAGAAATTAATTGGCCAACTGATACATATATAAAAAAATTAGCCGGGCATGGTGGCGCATGCCTGTAGTCCCAGCTACCCGGGAGGCTGAGGCAGAAGGATCACTCGAGCCCAGGAGTTTGAGGTTGCTGTGAGCTAGGCTGACGTCACGGCACTCACTCTAGCCTGGGCAACAAAGCGAGACTCTGTCTCAAAAAAAAAAAACATAAACTCAAAAAAAAAATCACAATGTAGAGATCAGAAGAAAACATTTCAAACAACCTAACTAAAATTAATACTTTCAGTGAAATGAGAAAATATGTCGGAAATTTTGAAAACTTAAACAAAAGAGACAAATTTCCTAGAAAAATACAACTCATCAGAACTGACTAAAGAAGAAATAAAAAGCATGTATAATCTTGTAACCATTTAAGAAATGGAAGCAGGTATTAAAACAAACACACAGGTAGGGCGTGGTGGCTCACACCTGTAATCCTAGCACTCTGGGAGGCTGAGGCGGGCGGATCACTCAATGTCAGGAGTTTGAAACCAGCCTGAGCAAGAGCGAGACCCCATCTCTACTAAAAAAATAGAAAGAAATTAGTTGGCCAACTAAAAATATATACAAAAAGTTAGCTGGGCATGGTGGCGTATGCCTTGTAGTCCCAGTTATTCGGGAGGCTGAGGCAGGAGGATTGCTTGAGCCCAGGAGTTTGAGGTTGCTGTGAGCTAGGCTGATGCCATGGCACTCTAGCCTGGGCAACAGAGTGAGACTCTGTCTCTAAAAAAATAAAACAAGCACACAGAGTAAACACAAGACCCAGATAGTGGTGAGATCTACCAAACTTTACAGAAATAGATCAATTCAAAATTATGTAGATTTTTCTTAGTGTGAAAGAGGGAATCATTCCCAACCCATTTTTAAGCCACCATAACCCTGATAAATAAAATCAGACAAAAATATTATAGGAAAAGAATATAACAGACTCATATTAATCATGACTATATAAACCTAACAATCCTAAATAAAGTATTATAAATAAAATCCAGTAGTAGATTTTATTATAAATAAAATCCAGAAAAAATATAATACTCCCCAACCAATTTAGGTTTATACTAGGTATGCTAGATGGTTCAATATTTTGAAAATCTATGAAAATAATTTATTAATTCATTAATAGACTAATAGAGTAAAATCATGTAATTATCTGAACAGATGAAGGAAAAGCATGTGATAAAGTTAAATATTCATTTATGATAAAAATTCTTTGTAAATTATAACTAGAAGGGAACATCATTAATCTCATAAAGAGAATCATTAAAGAACACACAATGTTAACATCATCTGACATGGGAAGACAGTAGAAACATTTCATTTAGTATGAGAAATGATCTAAGGATTCCAACCACTATCATTTCTAACCCTTACTGTAGAAGGGTACCTATCCAGTGCAATAAGACAAAAAAAGAAACCAGAGGGATGAGGGCTGAAAAGGAATAAATAAAGCTGCCATTATCGATAGATGATATCACTGTTTAAAAATCCAAAAGAATCTATGAACAACTTTATTAGAAATAATAGGTGGACAGAGAAGTAATAGGAGCAATAACAAAGTGGCTCAATATAAGACTAGTATACAAAGTTAGTTGCACTTCTGTTCACCAGCAGCAAACAAGACAGCATTATCAAAATTTAAGCTATCAGAATACCAAGTATCTAAAAATAAACATAACAAAAGATGTGTAATATCTCTAAATGGAAAATTATAAAACCTTATTAAGAAACATTCTACCAAAAAGAGGAAGCCCGGAAAGCAAAAAAGAAAAAAAAAAGGAAATATTCAATGAGATATAAATAAATGGAAAGACAGACTATGTTTGTGGATAGAAAGATGTAATATTGTGAAATATAGTTTTTCTTATATTGATGTATAGTATCAATGCAATTCCAGTCAAAATCCCAAGAAGGTATTTCAATGAACTTGATTAGATGATTAAAAATGTATATGGAAGAATAGAAAATAAAACAAGAACAGGCAACATACTTCTGAGGAAAAGGAGTAAGGAGAGGGATTTATCTTCCAGATATCAGGATTTATTTTGATGCTACAGTAATTAAGATTATAGTTCTGGTGCAAGAATAAAAACAATAGCGAAATAGAATGTATTCCCATTAATGTATAGTATATATATAGTATACTATATGTATAGTATACATATACTATATGTATAGTGTGTGTGTGTGTATATATATATATATATATATATATATAGTATATATAGGAGCAATCTAAAGTAGTGTAAAAGAGGGATTGTTCAATAAATATGATGGAAAAAAAATGGTCATCTATACGGAAAAAGATGAAATTAGACTTTTCCATACCATATCAAGAAATCAACTCCTGATTGTAGACTTTAAAAAAATCAACACTTTTAATTCTTGGCAGCAAATCTAATGAATGTCTATTGGACCTTGGGGTAAAAGAAGATTACAGATACAGAAAACATTGACTAGAAAAGAAAAGCTTGATAAAATTAACTATATAACCTTGTAAGATTAAGAACTTATGGTCATAAAACACACATTAAGGATGTAAAAACAAGTTATAACCTGGGAAAAGATATCTGCAATACATATAATGTATTAAGGATTAGTAGCTTGACTAAAGAACTTTCATTAGGCAATTAGAAAAGCATAGTCTTACGTCCAACAGAAGTTTGGAAATAAGACCCAAACAGACACTTTGTGAAGAGAAAACAAATATGGCTAATAAACACAATGAAATACCATGTCGTACCTATTCAATTAACAAAAATTTAAAAGAAATTGACACTTTGAAGTGTTAGAAAGATTATGGATCCATAGGGTCTCGGAACCATTGTTGGTAGGAAAGTAACTTTGCAACTATATTGGAAAACAGTTTGACATTATCTTCTAAGCATGAATATTCAGGTATTTTCCTAGTCATTCCACTCCTAGGGATACACCAAAGAGAAACACTTGCATATGTACACAAAAGACATGTACAAGAATATGTATAAACAGCATTGTTTACAGGAGCAAAACCTCTGAAACAACCCAATGCCCATCAGCAGAAGGGTGGCTAAATAAACTGTGGTGTATTCATGCAGTGGAATCTAATATGGCATTCAAAACATGGACTGCAGAGGGAAAAAGGAAGCAATTCTAATTTCAGGACAAACAATACAATTTCTCAAGCAATCACAGTTTTACTATATGGTTCAGTGAGAATAATACATGGTCTTAATAATGTAAACATTAAATAGTTATTTGACTGTAACTTGTGAAATAATTATAAAGGGTGAATGGGAAAGGGCATATGTAGACATGTCTGTGGGAGGGCTGTAAAGAAGAGTTAAATCCCAATTTTCTGTAGTAGGCAGTCTGATGGTTATCTAAAATTAAAAACTAAGAAGACAAGCATTTAATTTAGAGATATGTAGGTAAATACCAGAGGAAGTAGTCAAGGAATTAAAAGTTATTGCTTCTGGAGGATGAAACAAGAATAGATAAATAGATAAGTACTGGGTGTATATATGTATATGTATGTACACACACACACACACACACACACACACACATCTTTTATTTAAAAACAAAACCTTTCAATTTGTACCAGACAGATATGACATTGCTGAATAGAGAGACTGGGCTTCCAGGAAAAGACATTTTGGCATTCTGGGGAATATCAGAGAGTAGTAGCAGAAACCTGTAAGACTACATGAAGAATAAGGCTTGATAAAACAAAATAAATTGTTAAAGTCCCAGAATTAGAAGTGAACTAGGACTAATCTCAGGTCTCCAGGTTCCTAGGCCAGAGCTCTTTCTGCCACATCCACCTGGGAAGGAAAAGAGGTGCTCCCAAGACAAAGGGGAAGGTTGACCTTCCAGCTCTAGAATGACATGTAGGAAGAACAAGAGAATACTGTGAGACTGGCTGGTACCCATCTCAAGAAGAGATGCTGAAACACTTCATGGCCAAACTGGAGCTCTTGTCTTGATGTACTGAGCCGCCTGCAGAGCCTCACTAACAGGTGTGCACGTGAGCATGTGTCTACCTTCTGATTCTTGCTGGTTTAGATAAATCTCTCAGGATAAGACTGAAGCAAAAGGCTTACTGAAAGCCAGGCAGAATAGACTTAGATAGATATTAAAATGCCTCATTCTAAGCGGAACGTGAAGCAGAGACACAGTAGAGATCTGTGGGTTGAATGGATGCATGATTTATCTCCAACACCCAGCTTAAAATGGTAAACATTCCTGGTATATTTTAACAGGGTATATTTCCTTTTAGCCTAAAACAAGACTGAGAGAAAACAGACATTTGGGGTGGGGGGTGTCAAGAGAGCACTAATGGGTCTTTAGTTACTACCATTTTCAATAAAGCAATATTCTATATGTTTTCATCCCTTGGAATACCTATATTTGTAATAGCTAAAACTTTGCAGATTGTCTATACCTTCATGAGTCAAAACAGCCTATGGAATGGCAGCAGGGATATCCCAGCTGGAAGCGTCTTAAGAATGTAGAATTTTGAACCCCACTCACTGAGTTCTACTGAATCAGAATCTTCATTTTAACAAAATCCCCACATGATTCATAAGCATGTTAAAGTTTGAGATGTTCTAGTCCACAGTCTTGTTTTCTAGGCAAAATGATAATTTAAGTATATTTTATTTGGAATTAGAAGCTATGCAAATGACCAATAATATCCTGAAATAAATTATGATAGAAATGATATCCTGAAATGAGATAAAGAAAAACCACCTGGAGGACAGGTTAAGAACTGTAATAAACATAAATGATCAAAGCGGGAATTGTATTTCTCAGTTACCAGTACTTACTGCAATCAGATGTATCGCGGGTAATTCTGGGTGCTTTGGGGCTGCTTAATGGGAAATCTGGTAGTCTGCCACACGCCTCAAATCATCAGTGAGCTTGCTTAGGAGTGTGGCTTGATTCCCTTATCAGTGTGCAAACTCAGGATTGAGTTTAGAAGAAAATGAAATATAAAAATCTGACCTCAAGTGGCTGGGCAATAGGCCAATAACAACAACAACAACAACAACAATGAATAAACCAACAAACAGGTGGGGGAGTATCTGTCTAAAATCCAAATAAGGATGGTAGTATTATGGAAAAAAATCCCCCTCAAGGACTTAAAGGCTATCTTTATTAGACATATAGTCAGGTGACAAAATCCATTAGGTACATATCAGAAAAACAACTCAAAAAAACACTCACCGGGAGGAAAGGCTTGGCTTCCCACTTTTGCTACAGCTGGTATAAATTCCTGGGCCATCATCAAAGAAGCTTCCAAGTGCCAACTTCTGTCTGATAGACTCTCTCTCATTTTTCTGTGCCTAAAATTTCAAGAAAATAAAAAATGCTGATAAGCAGGCAGATACATCACAACCACAGGCAGCCTAACTTGCTACGTTTCTTAGAACTGTAACATTAGATGAAAAATAAATAAATATAGACTGCGGCACAAGAGCATTTGAATTATTAAAAGCTGAAGTGAAACCAGTCTCTTCTGATTCCAATCTCAATTCTTCAGAGCCTTTTATGATCTCTAGTCCAGGTAATCTCTGTTGTGGTGCTACATGATCTTCACTAGGATGGAAAGAGACGACTTGGCACTATAATCTTTCTTCTTACCTGCCAGATGCAGCAGAATAAAGTCGTGGAGGGCATGCCCTTTCCCCTCAATCAAATCACTTTGATCCCAAACATGGCCTTTCCCTGGATCTTGTTTTCTCTCTTCCTTACATGTCTCTTTCTCCAGCCCAATTTCTATAGGGCAAGAACTTTAATCCATTTGACCGACATGTGCTGGGTCTCTCAGAGCTGGCAGATGCCACACTACGATGCCAGAATAGAGCCCAGGACGAGACAGGCACAGTGCCTGCCTCCATTGCCTTATAGTCTTGTTGGGGACTATAGCTTCTGTTCAAGAGTTAGTCTTGATTTCACCAGGTTTAGAATGTGAGAAGCCCTGAAAATAATGTCTGGAATAGCTTGAGAATTCTAACTGGGCCCAGCAGTTTCATATTTTGAAGGGAAGTCAGGTCCATGTGCATAGGAAAAGGATTTGGTAAACTACACTACTGTGACCATTTAAATATGTTTACAACACTTAGCTTCCCATAAAAAAACCCATAAAAACTCACCATGCTGAACTTTTAAACCCTTTACACAACAGGGGAGAAGATTAGAAGTGATTTCCTTAGTTAAAAATGAAATCACTACAAAATACAAATGTGATGAGTCAAAAATCCTGGGCTGGAGATGAGATTTTGGTTTTCTGCTTTGTGAGATGATGATGGCTGTGAGAAGTACCATTTTATGCTCTGAGCAGGGGGTTAAAGACCACACTGAGCAAATTCTATTGCAAAACCCAGGTCATGTGACTTGGCAGGGCTCCTGAGGGCTGGGTGGTGCCCTGATTCTCTCAAGAGGAGGTTCTGGAGCTACATCTGAGCATCACCTTGTCAGAAAGATGACATGCACAGCCTTTTGGATGGGTGGGCTAAAAATGACTGAATTTCATCCCCAAGTGAAGCACAACACAATAGGTTAAAGCTGTTCTAATATGGGAGTTACTAGTCACATGTGGCTATTTGCACTTCAATTAATAATTAATTAACTCATGTTAAAATTTCAGTTTCTCAGTCACACTAGCCTCATTTGAAGAGCTCAACAGTCACAGGTGGCTAGTGGATATTATATTGGGCTATGCAGAATAAAACACATGACAGCGTAGTACAACTGAGACAGTGGTTCCCAAGTTCCAGCTTGGACAGGCTGCATTAGAAGGCCTTTTGGGTTTCTAAACTATGCAGCCCCTGGCTCTAGCATCAGACATTTAGTTTCAATAGGTTTGAGAAATTCTAGTTCAAAGAAAGCTCATCTCTACTGCCTTTTACTCTCATATTTTTTAGTCCTTGGACACCATAAGCATTCTTTCAATTTTAACACCTAGGGATGACGTCTATCTATATAGACAGCTCCCCGTTTTGGCATGTATCAGCGCCACTGTGTCATACTAGGAGCTAGTGTGTGTGTGTGTGTGTGTGTGTGTGTGTGTGTGTGTAATACAACCAAAAAGTGAAACACTGCTTTTATACAGATTATTTTACAGATGTTATGCTGATTTCATACTGTGTACTTGGCTGGCACAGCACTGAGCCCTAAGAAAGTAACCATAAGGTTGTACAGGAAAGCAGGAATACCTTTTATTTCACTAACCACTTGCAACTGTACTGCTGGGAACTTTAATTAAAGCAAACCACCCTTCCAAATGTGCAAGGCTGGTACTTGTAATGGTCCAGCCAAAACAGAACCACATTGCTTTGACATCTTTATTTAAAACAAATTCATTTCAAAATCCCAATATCTGCCAGGCAGATTTTGTGTAGTGAGTGAAACTACATCTCAGCCCATAGAACAGGCAAAGGAGATTCTCACCCAATGCCCTCAACAGTCAGAAAACTGTTGAGTGGAACTGAATATCCAAATATAAAATCAGTAGATAACAACATAAGTGTTAATGATTAATGTTCAACAACATGCTTGCCCAATATTAGCCTGAGGTCTGAACGAGACTTTATTTAAAGAAAACACCTCCCCCAGGTGTGAATGTCTGAATACACCCTTGATTTTATGTCTGTCTTTCTTTACTTGTACACTAGAGCCACAGATACTGGGCCAGGCCTTATAAACATTCCTATTTACCTTAATTACAGTTCTTTACACAGAAAACTTCATTAATAGTTTAAAGAGGACTGCTTTATAATACTTTCTTCCCCTTTTCTCTCTTTCTTTGGATACCACTGAAAAGTATATCATGAAAAGTACCTAAATGCTTGACCAAAAAACCCCACAAAACAAAACAAAAAAGAATATAAATGCCACCCATAATCCCATCACTAAGAGAGAGAGATCACTGCTAACATTTTGGTATATTTCCTCCTAGTTTTTTTTTTTTTTTAATCTTATGTGTGCATTTTTTCTTCTTTATAAAATGAAATCATATTGTTTATTAAATTTTGAGAATTTCCCTTATAGCACTTCATATTCTTTAAAAACACGATTTTTAATGGTTGCAAATCATTCCATTCTATGGAGTTACCCTCTATGGTTAGCCATTTGGGTTGTGTCAAATTAAAAATTGCATAGAAGTTAGCATCTTTACATAAATCCCTGCCCACATGTCTGATTATTTCCTGAGGATAAGTTCCTGGAAGTGGAATTACCAGATCAGCTGAGTGTGAACATTTGTTGAGGCTCTTGACACATTCTGTCACATTGCTCTAGAGAAAAGCTGTTCCAATTCACATGCCCACCAGCAATGTAAAAGGGTGCAGCTTCTATTATATCCTGGCTAACACTGAGCATTTTCACTTAAAAAATGTTGCTTTTAATTTCATAGGCAAAAAGTGGTATTGTTTTTATTTTAATTTCTTTGATTACCAGTGAGAGTAAATATTTAAATGTTTTTAGTTCCTGTACTTTCTTTTCTCTGAATTACTCATTCCTAGTTATGCTTATTTTTCTACAAAGGTTTGAGTGTTTTAAAAAATTTATATTAAGGGTATTTTTCCTTTTGAGTTTTAACCGTGTTATGTAGTTAAGTCAATAATTCACTTCTATCATGTTGTTGACGGCTTTTGTGCTCGAAAAGCTCTTCCAAGTCCAGAGGTAAAGGAGCTCACTTGAAGTTGGAGGATTAAATGAGAGAATTTAGGTAAATCACCGAGCAGCGGTATCTGACCCATGGCAGTAGCACTGTGGTTAGTCCTCCAACAATTTCTGCTTTGAAGATGAGGAAACTGGGGGTGGAAGAGGAGGGTTCAAGTCCATGTTTTCTGGCTGCAGATCTTTCTGCTCTTTCACATCACTCTTCCTCTCTCCCACCACCCCTCCCCCCAAGCCCAAGGACACCCCAAGGTGAGAAACAGCTAAGGAAGTGTACGAGAAAAAGGAGAGGCTGACTCAAAAGCACACTTTGCACTTACGGCAAGTGAAGCCACGTCCACTCTTAAAGCAGCCTTGGGAGATACCCTCATAAAACAAAATAAATATCTAAAATTGATATTGCTAGCAAAAAGCAAAAGGGCAACGGAGGAATAGCGGCTCATCCCCATGAGACAGAAAAACCTATTCAAGACCAAGATGAGAGTAAAAATGTGCTTAGAAACGTAGCCCCAGGAAGTTTCATCTGCTGCTAAATTCCCTACTGCCACCTGCTGTGTCTAAGCAGATTAAGGCTCACAGTGACTTTCTAGGCTGCCATGTGTGCCATGATCTTAGAACATGGGCCCCTGAACACCTTTAGACTCTAAACGCCAATGTTCAGCCCTCCCCAGTATGCCCCTCTTCTACTGCAATTCCCCAAACTTGACAAGCACAAAGAAGGGTATTTGGTAAAGAAATAAAAAGCAAAATGGTGTTTGGGTAGATATTGTCTATCTCCAAATCGGATATGTCCCCAAGTCCTTTCCGTACTTTTTTCATGATATGGCAGGTCCTTGCACACCAATACCATCCCTGCATTCCCTGCTCAGGCCCTGCCTCCACGCCCCTGGCCCAGTCCTCCTTACTAGCAGCATGCCGTCTCTGAAGCAGGGGCTGCTGACCCTCCCACATGCTAATCTGCATGTGAATTTACAAATGGAGGACTGGGTATTTTCTGCACTTCCAACGTTTATTTAATAGACAAACCCTATTTTTGTGGGGGCATCTATGGGCCTATATGGTTCTCAGGAACACTTCAGGAAAAAATATCCTAAACTTAAACCCAAAGCCATCTGGTGCTCAGGACACTTCGAACAGCTGCTTCCTTTCGACTCTTGAGCAGATGATGAAACCCACACAGCCGGAAAAGGCCTGTCAAACCAGGAGGAAGGGGGTTCCTTAAATTCCCCTGAGAAAAGATATATTTAAAGAAGCTTGGCCTAGAGAATCAAAAGAACTAGCTGATGAGGATGGCGCAGAGGTGTGGTGGGGATAAAACCAGGTGGAAGATGTGGGGCAGGAACAGTCTAGGCCTGGATAGGATTCGGTTGTGGGAGGAAGGAAAATGTTTCCCCCAATTTCCTATCTTCCATCTCTTCCCTGGATTCAGCTTTCCCTCCTCCACAGCTCCATGTGTTTCTTACTGTTGTTACCTGTTCATCACGGCAACTGAAATAGACTTTTTTATTATGGGATATACTTGTTTTATAACACTCACTGCCTCGGTGCTCAATTCACTACCAACCCGTACAGATACCACTTCTAGCATCCTCTTTTCCACACTGCTAAACTGTTGCCTAGTTCGGTGCTTCTCCGACTTCAGGGTGCATGTGAGTCACCTGAAGACCTTGTTCAGATGCAGGTCCTGATTCAGGGTCAGGGCCTGAGACTCTGCATTTCTAGTATGTTCTAGGAGTTACCAAGGGTTAGAGGTTTCACAGGGAGCCTCACAGGTGGGGACACCTCACAGGCCTTGGCTGCTCTCTCTCCATCTTCTACACCGGTGTTACACACAGGTCTCAGGAAATGCTTGTTAAAGGAATGAAGGAAATACTTTCTACCAATGGTAAAAAGGGAAACAACACGCCACCGAGGAAAAACTTGCTAAGGATTGTGAGCAGTATCCTCCCAGAAGCTAATGAGTACACTGGGCCCCCGTGGCCCAGCAAAAAACTCAGGATGCCAGGGGTCGCACAGACAGGGTCTGCCAAGCAGAGGATAACACAGGTGGGCATGCATGCATGGCCATGCGCACACACACACACACACACAGAAACCCTCAGACTTGATCAGGCATGAGAATTGCCTGGAGGGTTGTGAAGACACAGACTGTTTTTCTCTTTCAGGAGGTCCGGAGTGGAGCTGAGATGTGGATTTCTAACAAGTTCCCAGATGCTGCTGATGCTGCTGGCTCAGGCACTTGGTGAACCACAGCTTTAAACAACTGAATAGATCAAGTAGCTAGATGAACAGAGTTGGTTCTCCTTTAGCTGAGCACACATCTGCTCCATGTGGCAAGTCCAGACTCTGCAGCCAGGTGGATTTCATTGGTAGCAGTCTGGCCTCTGCCAAGGCCTTGCCAGGACGCCTGTTTTGAAGCAATTAATGATCCCCTTGCTGCAGTGCAATCTATTGCCTAGTGATATCTGGCATCATTGCTATTAGCAGCATCCACCACGGATGCAACTGGGATTCTGGAGCTCCCTGTGGGAAAGTGCTTTTCCTTTAGGAAAATAGTAGTCACTCTTGTTTCTTTCCTCAGCTTGTAAGATGGTTTTGTTCTGACATTCATAGGCAGCATTGCAGTGTGGGGGTGTCTGAGGCTCTCAAACATTATGAACCAGAAGTACAGAACTTATTTGTTTATTAGGCAAATTTTATTAGTTTTCTTTCTAACAAAAAAGCAAAAAGAAAACCCAAATATGCTGATAGTACTTTTTCATTATTTTCTCACTGAGATAAACCTTCAATCTAGCACAAGATCAAAATATAAAAACAGTATTACATAAGAAAATAAATCACATGCTTTTGAACGTCAAGTGGTTAAATACTTGCACTATGCAGGTTATTTCAAGTTCTGGCATCTTATTTTATCTCCTGGGGAGTATTTTTTAATTATTAGTAAAAATATAAGTTACATAACATAGTATCTTTCCATTTTGTCATGGAATAGATATAAAAACCTGGACACTTTTTTTTTTTCCATTTTGTATTGCTGACATTTTCCATTTCAGGAACTTAATAATAAACATCCCAGAAAGGTCATGATGAGCCACCAAATCAGGTTTCCTAAAATGTTGAAATTTCTTATGTTTGCATCCTTGCATCAATATGCCTAAACAAGTTTCTTTGGATGGGTGTCAGCCTGGGCTCTCAGGCAACACAGGGTCCTTACAGTGCAACTTGCTCACAACTGGTACTCATGAGAGAGCTGGCCTTGGATGCCCAAAGTCCAGGCTGGGCACCCAAGGAGAAGGATTCTGGGACCGAGAGCCTTCTGACACCTGTTTTCCTTGAGAATTGGCTGACATCAAAAGTGCCGAGATGCCAGTCCAGAGAATGAAGATGTTTGTTTACAATTAGTCTGTGAGGATGGCTTTTCCTAGTGTTGACTACATTCCTTCTTCTCATGCTACAGGGAAGTGACATAAACAGAAGCAGGCAGACAGAAGTGCCATTGTGCAGAGTCACTAACACTTGAGTATTCTACTTGTTAAGGATCAGAGCAAAGTTACTTAAAAAGCACCTAGGATTAAAGTTCAGCAGTCACTTAGAATGGGAACTTTGGTGAAGGTAAAGGAGTTCATCATGCGACCCACAAAGATGACTACTGTGTTTCAGCATTGCATCCCAGAGTGGGGGTGAGGAACTTGTGGCCTTAAGGCCACATATAGCCTTCTAGGTCCTTAAGTGGGGCCTTTTGACTGAATCCAAATTTTACAGAACAAATCCTTTTACTTTTATCAATACATTTTTATTCATCTTTTATACTTTTACTTTTTAAATGAACCTATTTAAAAAAATAAGTTTCAATAAAATCATCCTCCCAGATTGACTGGCACAATTAGAACATTAGTAAGCCATAAGGGCTAAATTGATGGCTGCCACACTCATAATTTAGTTCTAACTTCCCCTGCCTCACTGGCACCACTACCGCATGAGGCTGGTGGGTGAGAGTTTATGGGGGTCAAATACACCAGTCTGTTATCAGCTTTTGACAACAGTGCACGGTTTCTGTCTGAAGTAAAATTTGTAAGAAGTTGCATAGCTCGACAACAGTTTTTAATTCTGTCTACTTAACAGCCCATCATGTCAAAGAAGATCAAGAGAATGCTGAAGGAAGAAAACAGATTTTTTAATGAGGATTGGGAATTGCAATATTATCTTGTTTCTACTAAAGATAAGATGATTTGCTTGCTTTGTGATACTGTAGTATCAACATTAAAGAAATTGAATGCTCATCAGCATTATACCACTCATTATAACCACAAATATTTTAAATTAGAGGAAGAGGCATGAAAGGTTGCATTGCAGAAAGTAAAAGATGAAAAGCAGGCCAGACACAGTGGCTCACATATGTAATCCTAGCACTCTGGGAGGCTTAGGTGGGAGGATAGCTTGAATTCAGAAGTTCGAGGCCAGCCTGAGCAAGAGTGAGACCCCGACTCTGCTAAAAATTGAAAAGTTCATTAGGCACAGTGGTGCGAACCTGTAGTCCCAGCTACTTGGGAGGCCAAGGCAAGAAGATCGCTTGAGCCAGGAATTTGAGGTTGCAGTGAGTGATGATGGCACCACTGCACTCTACTGCAGGTGACAGAGTGAGAGACTCTGTCAAAAGAAGAAGAAAAAGATGAAAAGCAAAAGCAAAGACAATTCATTCAAGCTGCAAGAAGACCTAGAAATAATGCCTCTGAAGCAACTTATAAAGTAGCTTATATACTTGGAGAAAAAGAGAAGCCATTCAGTGATGTAGAAATTGTGAAAGAATGCATTGTTGAAATTGTAGGATGCTTAGACCCCGATAATGTTACAAAGTACAAACAACTGCCTCTTTGAAGGAGAACCATAACTGATCAGCAGCATGAGTTTAGCCTTCAACTTAACGTTTATGCAATATTTCAAAAGGAAAATATATATTATTCAATCACTTCGGATGAATCAACTGATACTACTGACTTGGCACCAGGTTTTATACCTCATTCAGGTCATAACAGAAGATTTTCTTTGCTATGAAGACTTACTTGCTTTGGGCACTCTTGTGAACAGTACACAGGGAATAGATAACTTCAACAACTTTCAAGATAAATTTCATGAAGTTGGACCAAATTTGGTAAATTTAGTGAAAGTATGTACATACAGTGCACCTTCCAGAACAGGAAAACGAGAAGGGTTTGTTGCACAGATAAAAAAGTATTAACATATACAGATGCTCTTTTTTTTTTTTTTATTGTAGCTTGCATCAGCAAAATCTCTGTACTAAAGTTATTATTTTAAGTGACACTTTGCAACAAGTTATAAGTATTGTTAACTATATTTGTGCAAATGCAACACAGCATAGTCAGTTTTGTAACATGCTAAAGTTGAATATGAGATATTCAGTTTGGATTTGCTATATCATTCTAAAGTGCATTGGCTATTGCAGGAACAGGCATTAACCAAAATTTTATCTCTAGGAGAACAGTTAAATTTCATGAAGAACAGAATCAGCAATTTGAATTATTAAAATATTTCTATAGGAATGCAGCATTTTTGTCTGATATCATATCAAATCAAAATGACTTGAATATTTCCTTGCAAGGTAAAACAAAGTCTATATATGATATGTGGCAAAAAAAATCCAAACATTTCAAAAAAAATCTATTTTTTCAAAACACTTCTTCTTAAAAAGAAAATTTTGGGTTAACATTTTCCCCAGTTAACAAAGGTCACTGATGAGCAGGATGATATATATGAGTCATCTGAAGAATATGCAGCTGGTATAGACCTATTGGAGAATACAATGAAAGGTTCACTGACTTTGAGAATCATGACATCACACTCAAATTAGCATTTCAGTCTCACCTGGTTGATATCACCAAGAAATCTAAAGAACTACAGATGGAATTGATTGAGCTCTTGGTAGATGACATTTTCAAGTCATTGTCTGACGCAAAGAAAGATCCAATTGGAATATGAAAAAATACAGTAAAATACCCACACCTTCAGCAACATGCTCAAAAAATGCTTTCTTGCTCTTCAACCACTTATTGCTGCAAATCTACATTATCTTACCTAACCCAAATCCAGACGCCCTGAAGGTCACAAACAACTGATACCCATCTAGAGGATCAACTGAAATGAAACTATGGACCTCCAAGCTGCAACCAAATATTCAAATGCTTTCCAACAAAAAGCAGATACAACAAAGTCATTTAAAGGTACTTTAAAATTAACAAATAGTTATCGTTTTTGAAATTATTAAGTTCATAGTAGTTAGATTTTTATAAAATAATGTACATTTTTAAATATATCGAATTGAAGTTTCTTGAATCTGGCCTTATTTGATTACAGCTAAATTAATGCAGCCTTCCAACATGCAAATGTTCCCCTCCCCCATCCTAGAGGGTTACAGTTGAAAACTAAATGATTTTCCTCTCCTAGGAGCAGCATATCCCAAACCCAAATTGCTGGGAATGAGCCTGAGCTCATTCTAGTTCTCAAATGGTTGCTTACAGAGACTACTTTTAAACACAGGATGGTGTTATCTGGCAACTCTATTTTTAACAGGTGCCATTTTAGGAGCCTGTAAATCCATCACAGTCATTCAGTATCACTGTCAGGAACACAACAGTCCAAAACACCTACTGCATGGTTATGAAACGGCCAAAGCTTAATCCACCGCCAGGAAGATAGTGTCCTCAACCCCCGTGTCAGGATGGACTTAGGGTCTGGGAGAGGAGGACACAGACATGACCAGGAAGGAGGCAGGGGTGGGGGATTTGGAGTTGAGAAGACCCAGGTTAACATACTGACTTGGACATGAGTGCAAGTTACTGAAACTTTTTGAGCCCCAGTTTATTCTTTTGAAAGAAGAGATAATACATATTTTTATGTTGTTTTAATGATTAAATGAAAAACTATATAGAAAGTGCTTGGCACAGTGCCTGGCACAGAAAGAAAACTTTATTAAATGGTAGCTGTTGTTAATATTAAAAGGGTGGGTAAGGCAGTGGGAAGAGTGAAGAAAGGGAGAATTAAGAGAGACAGAAGTGTCTAGAACAGGCCAATCTACAGAGACAGAAAGCAAATTAGTAGTTATAAGAGGCTAAGAGAAGGAGGGACTTGGGACTAACTGTAATGGTTATAGGGTTTCTTTTGGGGGTGACGAAAATGTTCTGGAATTAGATGATGGTTTGTATAACTATATGAATATACTGAAACCCATCAAAGTGCATACTTTAAAATGGTGGATTTTATATATGTGAATTATATCTCAATTTTTAGAAAGCCATACACATACACAAAATGCAAGAGAGCTAGAAGCCTAAGGAAATTGATGAGAAGAGGGAGAAGGAGACAAAGCAGAGAAGCTGAGGAAGGGGACAACCATGACATGGAGAAGGGCGCCTGTGCGTGTGCACATGCACGAGTACATGCAGGTATGTATGCATGTGTGTACACACGCGTGTGAGAAGAACGAGGATAAATTTAACATGCCTGGCAGTTAACTGGAAAATCTAGTTACGGGAAACGACCCGTTCCCTGACCTTACCCTAGGTGTGCCAGCCGGGTGACATGACGGAACGGACCCTGAACTAGGAGCCAGGAGGCTTCAGATTTACAACATCTGAGACTGACTAGGCCGATTCCCCCCTTTAGAGAAAAGGAGACCCGGCCCACAAAAGGGAAGAGATCTTCCCCAGGTGGCTGAGGTGGGGCGAGGCCCCAGGCTCCGGTGACTTGGCGTGGTGGCTCAGGCACATTCAGCCTGCACAGACAGGAGCACGTGAGGGTTAATGGAGGTCGACGGCTGCTTTTCCTCAGTAATTGTGTGGGGAGGGCACAGCGCTTGTCTGGAATGGCAGCTGGCATTCTGCGTTCCTGTTTATTGCAGTTTATCTCAAGCAGTCATTTCCATTCACCTTTTAAAAAAAACATGAGGCGCAGCTGTGGCTTCACTTTAAATATTGTTCCTTCCAGCCTTTTAATTTTTTCACGGGGGCCTCCCTAATCTTTCACCATAATTGGATGCACAATGCTGGAGACAGCACCCCTGAGGAACAAAGCCAGGCGAGCGGCTTGCCCAGTCCCGGGCCCGGACGTTGCCTCGTCCTCAGCTCCTTCCTTCTACGCGTAGTAGCCAGGAGCAGAGGGCAGGGCCAATTTCCCTGCATTTTCCCTGCTCTGGGACAAAGCTGGAGCTGGTCTTCTGCCACAGTCTATATTAAAACCTTTAATTTTTCTCTCTCTCTCCATTAGTGTAATTTGGATCTTACCCCCCCTGAGATGGCGTGGGCTGCAAGTTTAGAAGTCCACACTGGCTGCCATGTGAACCTTCTTCCAGGCAGCATCAATTACGCGTAGCTTACTTGTTCATGTGCCTTCCCAATCGGACTGGAAGGTCCTGCAGGGAACCTCAGTCTCCTTCTGTGATCCTGGTGCCGTGCACAATGCCAGCCACACGGGGTGGCTCTTGGTAAGTGACATTGGAATGAATCAGGACAGTGACTCCTATGCTTCGTGCCACCTGGTCCTGAAGACAATCCGCTGTGTGGCTCTTTACCAGAGGATCAGAAGTTGCTCACAGCAGGACAGGGAAATAATGGGCTGAAACACACACACCTCAGATTCTGCTGAAGTCTGGTATTTTCTTCCTAAACACTAAGATCTGTTTTCTGTTGAGTACAGTTTTACTATTATTATTGAGTAAACCAGAGGTCCTTAATGAAACATCTTTCTTACAATCAGGACTTTCCCCAAGGAAAAGAACAGATGTATAATCTTTTCCTCCCTCTGCCTCGGTGGAATCTAATTTTAGTCATCAGAAAGTGACCTTTCCCCCAAAGGCTGTTTGTCTGACTTTAAAACAACCCTGTAAAATAATCCCTATGCGCATGTGGTATTTATTACTGTAACTGGTTCAGGGAATTATCTGGTATTTAGGCAGGGGTATACCGATTTTCCAATTGTTTTTGACAAGTGACCTCAAAGTGGGGTAAGAGTACCACAGGAGTTGAAAAAAGGAATACTAGAACTTTTAAATTTATATTTTAAACATTTTACTCCTTAAAATATCTATATGTTTACACACATTTTTTATGATGGTGACTGAGTGTAACTTCTTAATAAAATATGTGTATATTAGACACATGGACTCAAAAACATTTTACTGAAGGATGCAAGGTCAAAAAAGCCTTCAGAGCACTGCTTTATGGCATCTGATTTAATTTTCTACTTAGCCAATTAAACAACAAAAACATTAGAGAAAAAAATTAGAAAAGGAAGATTCTAATTAGTGAAAGTGATTTTTATGCTTTGGTAACTGTTTTCCTATTCTTTACATTTTAAAAAAGCGTATGTTGCCCTGTTTCACTAGAAGCTCTTAGTGAGATTACAGATAGTGGTTCTTAAAAGCATAATGAAGACTTCAATGTAACCATGATATACTTAAATTTGACAGCTCTCTGCCTGAGAAAGGTATTCAAAGAGCTGAAATGACAAGAGAACAACTCTCACGTTTTGGGTCCAGAACACAATATACCGATCTCTAAGCATTCCACATATCTAGAAGCTTCATCTAGTGTTTTTTTGTACTAACTTATCAGATACTATTTCTCCTGAAATCATATGCAGCATTCTACTGCCTTAGTTAGATAATGGGTTACACAATGCGACTGTGTTTTGTTGTTGTTGATGATTTAAAGCTCTGTGAGCCTTCCATGTTTGTAGGTTTAGTCAGCCCTGTCTCAGGTTGCCAGCGTATCATCACTCACTTATTCTAGGCGCCTGGGTTCTCTCTCTCTCTCTCTCTCTCTGTTTCTAAGTAGAATAAAACTCCGGTGGTCATGACTTCATTGTTAATGCATTAGCAATGGTTTGTCTTCCATTTTTGCCAAGTGCAAACTGACCTACACTTTTCTATCTGAGAAATGGTTTGACAAAGGCAACTGTGACCAGTGCGTTAGCACTGAAAACAGAGGAAGTATGAGAGGGCACACTTGTTCCGCAGGATCGGGTAAGTGATCCCACTCTTATGGCAGAGTGTCCCAAGTGTCTTTTGCACATTGCTTCCGGGAGGAGTGGACAGCTGAGATACGTTAGGGTTTCAGGACTTGGCGAACTTATCACCTCGGGCACTCGTCTCCTTCCTGGGGATCACAGGGAATGAAAAACGCACAGGGCAACATGGCAGATCCTTGAAACCTCTTTTACACACTTAGGTTCTTTCCCAGCTTCTGGAGAGAGAACATAAGCTATTGTTGACTGCTCTAAGAAATAAGGTATATACTTAAAATAGCCCCCATACTCACACAATTATTCTATATAATATATATAGAATATAAATGGTCATATTTTATATTACTATGCTTCAAGATTTATCATGATATAAGCTTCTTTCTATATCTCACTCTGGGGAGAAAGTTAACGATGTATTTGATCAAACAAAATTTAGCAGCAAGTTTTACTGTTCTATCAGGCTATATTAACTGCTATTTGTCTCTGAGGGAAAAGAGGTCTCCATCTCCAGGTTCATGATGGAAGGGTCCTTATTCTTCATATTGTGCTACACTGTGAACTTCATTTGACTTATAGCAAATAACAAGGGGGGAAAGGACATAGTGTGTGTTTAGCCTTTTGTGGACAGACAAGTATATACTTGTAGTTCAATTTCATGACCTCACCCATATAACTAAAACTATTTTTACTTGGGCCTGTTATTACCAGAGAATTACCATATAAAACATTCTCAAAATATATTTCCTAACTTTCAAAAGAAAAGGCAAGCAAAGGATTAACAGATACTATAACAATTTTTTAAAACTCTCATTTTTCTTAATAAAGCTTTATAATTTTTCATTGCTAAAAAAGTCAAACTTAGAAAAAGAGGTTAAACACGCTAGCAATTATAGCAGGTGAACTGTCAATAATTTTTAAAATACTCCTTTACGTTAAAGGCCTGACTAGCAATTAAATGCATAAAAGAATTTTTTCAACTTCAGATTAATAACATGTGTATTTTAGTTACTTCTATAAATATATTAATGAATATAAGCTGGGAAAAGCAGAAAGAACTCTCTTAGCTTAATGCATTTAATTCTGTGCATTTAGTTTTCTTGAGTATATCATGGTAATGGCCACTGAGTGTGGAATTTGGCTACTCCTCAAGAGTGATCTTTCTCCCAGTTAGAAAAATGGTCCAATTGTTTATAAACAAAAGAGCTCTCCCCCCTTACCTTTTTATAATTCCCCTCCATATCCAATAAGGATTCTTGACTGATGATGTCATCCATTCCATCACTGTCCAAATTCATCCTTTAACTCTTTAGAATTTCACTTAAGAAATAACCTCCCATGAATTCTGATAGGCTGAGGTGCCAACTGCCCGGCGCCCTGGCTACTGCTCATGCTGACATGGAGAGCCAGCTAAAAGTCTGTGCCCAGTGTGTGTGTGCTTCCCCCTCTGTCCTGTAGACACGGCCCCGCCCAGCCTGCCTGCTCTGTCCCTGCTCTGGCGCTGGGCAGCTGCTGTTCTCTGAGGCTCACTCTGCTCCTGACACCCCGCTGGCCGAGAGTGCAGCCTTCCCACCATCTGCTGTCACCTTCCCCTGTACGATCCCGCCCGGATTCCTCTCCACAGCACCTTTCCTGTTCCCAATAAAGGAAAAGAGAGACAGGAAGCTTCAGCCAGCTGACTCAACTCCTCAGTTCAGGGCTGAGTGTGGATTAGAGTTCTGCAAGGAAAACTAGCAATCTTATTCCAAACCAGGGGTGGACTGTGTGGGATAAAAATAGCTTCTAAGACTTCCAGCTTCACAGACTTCACTAGTGAGTTAAAAGCCTGGTATCCCACGACGAAATGAAAACAGTGTAATATAAAGGCTGACCTGCAAGACAGATGTTTGCTTTTTTTTTTCTTTTTCCCCAAACCGATCATCTCTTACAATCAGATGTAAAAGTTTCATCTTCTGTTAGGAGTCGCAGCACAAGGCTGAAATTGACTTTCAACACAGAGAAGGACCCCTTGGCCCTGCGAGCAGTGCTTTGTTCTATTAAAATAAGCAAGAGAAAAAGATCCATCAACTTTTCTTTAAATTCAACCAGTGGCGGGCTTTTCCACAAAAGCAAACGTTCTTTCTGCTGCTCTCTTTACCCTTTTCCCATGGCTTCTGGTTTTGTTTACAAGCTTTACATACAGGGAGGGAGAGGCCCACAGCTGGAGGATGCCCCGGTGCAAGAAGCAGACGAATGGAAGAGCACACACTCATCATCGTTGAATTATTACCGTCACAAACTAAAAAACACACCCACTGTTTACTTAAAAAAACAAAGTTCCTGTTTGCAGGAGAAATGGGCCACAGAAGAATTCAAAGGCCAAGACTCCAATCAGCAACACCATCTCACACTCTGATATGCTTAGATAGAAAGCAGCAAGTGTCCTAGTCAACTAATTTTCTAATATAGATTCTTGAGCAACTGCCACGCTGCTAAGAACAGAGTTCTAAGAGCAAAAATGCCGTTCAAGGTAACCTCTGGCATCTGAAGCTCTGCTGACATGCTCACCTTCGGTTGTCTACTTATTTCTCTCTGTAATTTTTTTTTTAATTCAATTTGTGGCATAAATGTGTCTCAAGGTAGTTAATTACAGCCCTACTTCCTATAAAGCAAATACTTTCCTCTACAGCCCCTGATCCAAATCCAAATTCTCCCTTCACTCCATTTTTATCCCCCCACCTCAGTTCCCAAGAGAATGAATTGCCCATTTGTTCAACATTACAATAGCAAGTTGTGTCTCATGCATTTGGGCAGGGCTTCTCCCTCACAGAGATCTCCCATCTTGCTCTCCTCCAGCCCCGGGACCCTCACTCCAGAATGCATCCCAGGGCTGTGGCACTGCTGGCCACTGAGTGCTGCCCCCAGTGCAGAGGTCCACAGTGCAGGAGAATTCAACAAGGCAAAGGCTTTGGGGTTAAAATGAAGAATGCTCTACTTTGAAAGACCCTATGTATATTAAAGCCAGCCAAAGGAGTTTAGTTAAAATGAAGGATGTAGGCACCTTCTTATATGACACATATTAACACAACAAGAGCTACCCTTGTGCCAGGCACTTTGCACGTGCCTCTTACATATGTCTGCAATCCTTTCAATAACCCTTTGGAGTGGACGTTGTCATCAGTCGCATCTTACAGCTGAGTGAAGAGCTCAGTAAGGTTAAGTAACTTGCCTAAGGCGTGGCAGCCAGTCAGTCAGTGGTCAGGTCAGAGTGTGAATCTGCGTTCCCTGCCTCTGTGGCCCTTATTCTAAATGGGTATGCTAGACTGACTCCCTCCACTGCCTGCCAGCTGCCTCCATAAAATACAATTATGCCCAATAAAATAATCAAGCATGGCTTTTAAAAATTAGAATTCAATACAGAGAAATCCAGCAGTGTTCCTCATTTAACAACATCATGCGCTGAATCAACGTTTTATAAATCATAAATCTGGAATACCCAGCACACATGCCCTGCTAATGAAGCCTCAAGAAATGAAAGGAAAGCTGCTTCCCTGATGGTCATGAGCTAGCCAGCTGTATGGTGAATTTTCCTTTCTACTTTACCATGATGTTTTTGCCATCATCGTGGCTTCTTTCCAATAGCCATTACAGTTTGAAGCTTTCTTCTAAGGGGACAGGGATTTGTGTTTGTTCACCTTGTTTATGCCACAGCATCTAGAACACTGCTTTGCACACAATGAGTGCACAATGAAGAGTTGTTGAATAAATTTGTGAACAGAGGAGAAATGAATATGTTGTTTCAAATGTTTCCTCTAAATGCTGTCCACAGTAGGAAACATTAATACTGCACATTAGTGCTTTTTCAACTGAAATCGGGGGACCCACATATGTTCAGAAGGTAAAAATGGGTCTGCTCTGGTTGAAGGAGGGGGGCTGCCACACCCACCTGCATGCTCCACTATCCTGTTATCCCAGCCCTCAGCACAGCCTTTCATGAAAGCTCTGTGGACGAGAGGCTCTAGGATCCTGCAGGCCCTGTACACTCTGCAGACCAGAGCTTGGAAAGCTCTAAGGACCTGAAAAACGGCTCTTTTACAATAGCAGCAAAGCAGCGTTCTGCCCCCGGCTCTGTGGCTGTACTGATTTCTAGATCTCAGCTCGCTCTACTTAGAGTTCAGCTGCTACAAGAATTTCAGTCTCTTACCTGGCTTAGCATCCTAGTCCAATTAGCAACCTGCAATCAATAGCTAACATGGATGAAGTTATAAAAATTTAGAGATGACAAGACTCAGTAAGATACAAAAAAGGCAAAGGCTCATTACTAACAACTTTTTACTTTAAACTGGGTGGGCTTAAATAAACAGCTAAAATGAGAAAAATTGAACTCTCATGATTATGTGTATGTATATACATACAAATTAGTATTTATGTACTAATATATTACTATATATATAAATATGCATAAAGATATACATTAATCATATATTAATGTATGTCTTTTGGAGAAAGGCACCTCATAATCTAAGATGGAAGTTTCCCAACCAAACACCAGCAAAAAGGATTAGTAGTGAGAGTACTAAAAGACCATTCCCCTCCTCTACCCCTACCACCTCCTTTCTTGTTGTGATTCTCTAATGAGTATCATATAAAGACAAGTGATAGAACATCTCTTCCTGAAACATGGATGTAAGATCTTGAAGGACAGTCCCCAGTGGTGGTGATATTACTTTGCCCCCTCCCTAAAGAAGCTCAGCACATAGACGGGCTCCTTGGCCCAACGCTTTCCAGACAGGGCTGTACCACTGTTGTCATGAGGGCTTGTGCCAGCTCAAGACATCTGACAGTTTCCCGTTGGGTGTGATAGCATTGATCCTCGATGCTCTCTAGAGTTTTTCTACTCAAAGTGTGTTCTCTGACCAGAGCATCGACAGCACCTGGGAACTTACTGTGCTAGAGATGCAAACTCCCAGGTCCCACTCAAGATCTACTGAATCAGAAACTGCATTTTAAAAAAGAGATCGCTAAGATTTGGGGGTGTATTTTAAATTTTAGAAGCACTGCTCTAAAACTTAAAAAAATTCATTATAAAAATCCATTATCCTTCTATTTCAGACCATATTTCCAGGCAGGGTGGCAAGACCCTGACTTCAGATGCTTGGGATCAATACTGTAATTAATTTCATGTCCAAGAGGTTCAAATGAATATGGGAAAAAAAAAAAAAGAAAAAGAAAACCAAACACCATCTCAGCAGAGACTTGACTTGAATGTAATGCCTGGCGGTTTGGCAGTGGCTACACAAACAGGGGGAGAACAGGTGCTCCTATCTTCCCACAGGGATTGTCGCTGGTTCCTCTTCTGCCGCTGCTCTCTCAAAAATGACCTGTTCAGGCATAGATGGGCCCAAAGACTAACTATTTAGTATTCTAAATACTAAATAATTCTAAACAGTTCTCCCTTAGAAAACGTACTCCTAGCCACTTAGAATCCCTGAGGTTGAAAGGGCCTCATCCTACCCTCCTGCCCTGAAGTTCAAGGACTGGAAGGCAGAGCTTCAGTTCCTGTTGAGCCATGATCTGAATTGCAAGGCATACTGCACACATGAGTTGATGCTTTTAAATGATCGTTACCAGCCACTGGTGGAAATTATTGACTCTGAGAACACTGACCACATTACTGAGAAATCACTTATGCATTATCAAAAGCTTTCTCTTTTCATAGACGGAAACTCAATTTCATCCTGATTAACCCTTCAGTCTCCTACTGCTTTCCCTTCAGCCTTAATGCCCATATTCCATATGCTAGATTTATAAATGCTTTTCAAATAAATTCTTTTGCAAAGGTCATCTAAATTTGATTTGCTTTTCAATTAAGGTATTCTGATCACTAGAAAGGCCATGAAAATATGCAGGTGATTTTTAAGTGGACTTTTCAGTACAGATTTTAAAAATTAAGATAATGACATTAGGAGTGTTGGCCAGGATAGGTGGCAATGTTGGGAGTAGACAGAGTTTCAAATGTTTTCCCACACCAAAAAAAGACTGAGGGCCATAGTTGTAAACCTTTCTGCCCAACTAAAAACTGAGCACAAGAAACTCGGCTGCGGGTCACTCTGATGGCTTCCAAGTGGGACCGATTTTAATGCCCTCATTATGTTCTCTGTGTGTTCTGTGTTAATGGCTCTCCTACACTGATTGTCACTAGGCCTTTCTGACGGTTATTTTCTTTTGAATCCAAGTAGTTTTGTCAAATTACTTTCTATTTCAGGAAGCTTGGTAGTTTCTGAAGCTTCTATATAGTACTCAGGGGAATACTAAATACATCAAGATTTCAAATTTTCCCTCAGTATAGAGAATATAAATAAGCAATGGGATATGGCTCTATTAATGTTGAACTGTATGTGAGACTGTGACTGGTCACCCAAGATTTTATATATATACAGATACATGAATGTGGGGTCTCTACTGTCAAAAAAGCATCGAGGCAGTGCTACGTCCCAAAGAGATGTCCCATTTCCTCCCCTTCCCCTCCCACCATCCTTTCTGAAAGAAAATACTAGAACTTTGGCCGAAAATATGTCTTACATATTTATTTCTTAAAATCACGTGAAGTCTAAATCATGAAATTTGAGGCCCCAAGTACTACTTCAAATAAGAATGATGTGTTTGTACTAAATTTCTATTTCAAATCAGGCCCATAATGAAGCCCTGTTAATTTTCTTTTCCATTTAGGGCACTTAACACTGTGCTCCTTTTTTGTGGTAAAGCATACAAATTATTATAAATTTTCAGATGTCTTGGCTAAAAACAAATGCAGATGAATTTACATCCAAAATTATTCTCTTAATTTTTAAGGCTACCATCTCCTCAGAAAACAATAACTGTATCTTGACAAGGCATAACACAACTGCACTTTAAACAGGCAAAACAATGAGGACAAAGTACTCTTCAGCATTATTAACTATGGAAAAAATTTTCCCAATCAAAAAATATTAATAAATCCATTAATAAATAAGACAGAAAATTGTTTCATGGAACTTATACTTAAAAGCCTGTATCAAATAGTGCCCTAAAATGCTTTGAAATACCCTTTTCCATTACAATATACTTTTCCCTGCTGTGGATGAAACCAGGCTTACATTGGGTGGAATTATCAATGAACTCAAACTTGATACCTTGTTTTCTCATTCACAGGAAGAAGGGATTGGAAAATGAGCCCTCACTTGGCCTGGTATCAACAGGAATAGAATATATTTCCTTTCCTTTGTTAACCATTAAATTACTCACTAGAATCTAGGCATGAAGAGTGGTTTACCACTTTCTCTAGCAAGAATCTTAAGAATATCTTAGTATACTACTTAAACTGATACACTCCCTAGTTTTATCATTTAAAACCAATATAGAGTGTCTTTTATTTTATGTGCTGAGTATGACACTTCAACTGGGCTGAAACATTTTGCCCCAGAAAAATCTGGTGTCCCACAAGGCAATAAAATTATCCCTCTATATGGCAAAGGGATATCTTAAAACTTTGCAAAATTCAAAATATTAAGAAAGGCTAGGCTGGGTGCAGTGGCTCACGTCTGTAATCCTAGCACTCTGGGAGGCTGAGGTGGGAGGATCGCTCAAGGTCAGGAGTTTGAAACCAGCCTGAGCAAGAGCGATATCCCATCTCTACTATAAATAGAAAGAAATTAATTGGTCAACTAAAAATATATAGAAAAAATTAGCCGGGCATGGCGGTGCATGCCTATAGTCCCAGCTACTCGGGAGGCTGAGGCAGGAGAATCGCTTGAGCCGAGGAGTTTGAGGTTGCTGTGAACTAGTCTGAGATCACGGCACTTTGGCCCCAGCAACAGAGTGAGACTCTGTCTCAAAAAAAAAAAAAAAAAAAGAAAAGAAAAGAAAAGAAAAGAAAGGCAGTTTGGAGATGAGTACTTGCAAAGTACTTAGGGACATACCATGTAGTTCACCTTGGGAAAATTCTCTCAATGAAGAAATTGGCACATGGAGGTATTTTCTTAATGCATTGTATTTGGGAAGAGTGGGATGTCCATGCATTCTGCTCAGTCATTAATTTTGTTCCTTGCACTGCATCCCCTATTCTGGCACATGGGATGTTTGAAGTGCTGGCAACCGGCCAAGAGACTCAGAAGCCGGGAACATGGACTGCTGGGATCAGCTTCACCAATTCCCTGTAGCAATGCACAGATTTCAGCTTCTCTCTGGGATTATGATGGGAAGCCCTGATCCTGGGGACTCAGAACAACATTGACTGTAGAAAATACAATTCAATACAACAAATATTTATTGAACACAAACTCCATGTGTAAGCCAGGGGCTTGTGGAAATTAAAATAAAGTCCTTGTCTTCAAGAAGCCTGTTGTCTAATGGGAGACACATCTACATATTAACAGCTATATATGAGTTCGAATAGAAGTAAAAGCAAAGTGTACTGAGAAGGAGAAATTTGGACTAGGGGATGAGAGGGGAAAGTTTCCCAAAGGAGGTGGCATTTGAACTGTGGAAGCTGCATTAGCCCACAGGAGGTGGAAACAGGTGGTGTGTGGGTAGGAGACATCTCAGCCTGAGGCATCACAGCAAAGAAGAAGAACTGATGGCTTGTAGAGGAAGGAATGGAGGGGCTGGAGGGAGAAGCTTTTCTGAGAGATCAGATCTTGATTAGGCCTTGAATGCCATACAAAGAGGTCTAGAATTTATTCTAAGGAATGTGGGGAAGTGGTAAAGATTTCTGACCATGCTTCTCATGATCAGGTGTGTGTTCAAAGGAGTCTTTATGCTTCCAGGGGAGGAAAAAGATGAGAGTCATTTACACAGCGTTTTACTTTTTCTCTTTCAAGTCTCCATTCCCATAGTAGCTAAGAACATGACAGTGTTATCTGTATCTGGGCTGTCAGAAGGGCCCTTAAGCGAGGCAAGAAAGAGATGAAAGCATGTCATTGTTTTTATATACATACTTATCCCAAAACCTAACTGCAGGAAAAGGGGAAAAATATTTAGGAGATTCTAAGCAAAATGGACCCTTTGACCTAAACTTGTGCTTTTAAGTTAACAGCATTTCTAAGCTCTCTATCAAAAACCATTTAGAAGAGTTTGGCCCCTTGAAGGCTGCCAGGCCTGAAGCTGTGTGCAGGGTTCTTTCCTGAAGAGATTGGCTTCCTCCCAAGACTGGAAAATGGAGGTCGCTAGCTCCATCTCCTAACAGGGCTACCACTGAAAATGACAACACATGCCTCAGTAACAACACATGCCTCTTTGCTAACGTAAATCCTGTGAGGGAGAAAAGTACACCAAGATGATGACAATGTGAGAACCTTTAAAAACAAAACAAACAACCACAAAAAATTCTGCATGACTATTTCTCTCTGTTCACTCTTTCTTAGTTTAAGTTGTTCAAAGTGCAGTGTATCCAAAAATTTGCTCAAACACGGGTGTTCAAGCTCTTGGTAGCAGCAAAACTCCCTTTTTCAAAACAATCATCTATTTGAGAAAGCCATACACAAGAATCAATTGTATTTCTTATACATTAGCATCACACACAATTATATTTATATATTAGCAATTGGGAAATGAGGCAAGGCATGGTTTTCCTGGGCCCGTTAACAATCTTCACTGAACCCCTGATGTACTCAGAAGAAACAATGGCAAGAAAAGGTGGCTCTTAATTGATAACTGATTTATTTAGAAAGTGACCAGACCTGCCAACTCACATGCCAGGATGTTAACTTGGAAAACCCCCATTTCACAGACAAGAACACTAACAGAAAACAAGGGGATAACCTGACCCAGGTACTATGAAAACAGTACAGGTTAATGGTGGGGGGAGGGGAAGGAGTCCTTGTATTAGGACTGAAAGTCATAATACAAGAAACCACGATGTTACAGTATTTACAATACCTTTTTTCTTGGTCAGTTATATATTTAGCGGGCATATCCATCTATGTTACTAGAGGACCTATTCTAAACACTGGGAGAGCAGAGGAAAAAAAGATAAAACTCCCTCCCCTCATGGAGCTTACATGGAGTGAGATAGACAGAAAATTGACAAATAAGTAAAATATGTACTATAATAGATGGTGATAAATGCTAAATATAAAAATAAATTAGGAAAGTGTAACTAGGATAGAACTGGTGAGCAGCAAGTTTATGAGTGAGTCCAGAGAAGGCCTTCCCAAGAAGTGAGATTTGTACAAAGAGTTGAAGGAAGTGGAGAACGAGTCGTGGGGGTAGGGTGGCCAGGGAAAATATAGGATACCTGGTTGAATGTGAATTTCAGATAAACAGTGGACACTCTTTTAGTACAAATATGTCCTGAACATTGCAGGTTATTCGCTAAGTCTGGCAAATACATTAGGGGTGAGGGGTGCACGCCAGGCACGAGGAACAGGGGTGCATGGCCAGCCTAGCATGGTGGGAGGGCAGTGAAGGAAGCAGGAATGCAGGTGACTAGTCCAAGAGGAAACAGGGACCAGCTGATGTAAGGCCCTGTGGGCTCTGTGAGGACTTGTGGGGGGCTTTTACTTGGAGTAGGATGATGCACTCTTGAAAAATTCTGAGATACGGGACATCATCTGACTTCAGTTTTAAAAGCTCATTCTGGACACTGCTGAAAATAGACTGTGGGGTGGGGGCAAGTGCAAGAGCAGGTACCAGTTAAAAGGCCATTATTGCTGTGATGATGACGATGATGATGACAGTAATAATACTAGTAATATGCATCTATATGTGCATATAATTTGGGGGAAATGGCCCCTGAAGCCCCATTCATAAACTCTCCATTAAGAAATCTTGGTACACATCATTTATGGGAGGAAAAGAATCAGTCCTCTGATGGTAAAAATACCAACCTAAGGAATTAGCTTTAACCACTGCATTATCATCCTTAAAAAATAAATAACTAAGCCCCAGTCAAAAAAAGAGGAAGTTCCTGAAAAACATCAAACTGTACATAACACCAGTGACTAAGAAAACATCAAGCTGCCTTAAAGAAACCACCTTTTCTAATCCAATCGCATGTGGTGCCAGCTGGATTCTAAAGCTAAGGTTTCTAAGAGGGATTAAGATTTGGCTTCAAGGTTAATGTTTCTGTTTTTGCTGAGCTACGTATAAAGAGAGCACTTCAAAGGAACACACATATGAAGGTAGTTCTACTACAAAACCCCATGGAGATACAGAATCTATTGACTATTGTTATCTGCCTAATACTCTTAATTTTATTGTGGAAATAAGCAATAAATACTTCAAAAGTATTAAGCACACAATGACACTGTTATATATTGTAGCTCATATAAAATAAAATCAATCTATCTTTGTTTGGAAGAAGCAGTAAACTAACATAACCCCTCTTCTCCGGATGAAATTGCTGATATTATACCGATTTTCGACCTGCAAAAACAATGATATTATGTTCAACCTAATGAAAAGATATAGGGAATAATCGTATAGTACCTTGCCTTTCAAAAAATAAATAGCCTATCAGAAAAGAGAAGAAAAGTCATTTTTATTATTATAGTAATTCAATCACTTGGAACCTTGCCATACATAGATTAGTTCTCCGTAGAGGACTGACATTCCCCACCCTTAAGCTTCATATTATGTGTAAGTGAAGTGTTGGTTGTTTTCTCAGCATCTCTGACCCCTTTCTCATGAAAAGAATTCCTGTGAATCTTGCTATTTAGGATCTATGGCCCCAAACATACTATAAAATGAAAATACTATAAAACAAGCCTACAAGTACAAAAGTCTAGTTATTAATCAGAGAAAAGTATATAAATACATTTTATAGGCATACTTAGCTGAGAAACCACTGCCTGAGTCTTGTGTACTATTCTGCCTGCACCTGTCTGCCACTGTGAAATCTGACCATATTATAAGAAATACCTGCTTGTCCCAGGTAACCTACCTCACACAAGGAAGAGGCATTGTTAAGTTAGAGAACTGGTCTCTTAGAGCTTCTAAACTCAGTCAGTTGAGTAATAATCCCAATATTAACTATTCCAGGACCTGAACTATTTCCATGCCTGCTCCTGCAAAGAGCAATTTCTCTGAGAACACTCTTGCTGTTTACAACAAGGACTTTCCACCTTGCCTCAACAGTCCAAGTTGAGTTACTAAACACTCTAGAGCTGATCTTTTGAAATTGCTTAAGTATTCAATTCTTAAGTCCAAATAGCAAATTAGCACACAGATGAATATGTATTATTAAAATTTTTCTATCTGGGCTTTTTGAGGCATGTTTCTTACTAACCATTTAAAACATTTGAGTAAAAATAAGTTCAAAAAGACATACCAGTGCAACTTTCAGTGGCAAGTGCGTACTGATTTTTGAAAATTTCTAAGATCATCAATCATGACTTCCTATTTACATAATTTCTTAAAGACATTCCAAAAAACTGGATGTGAAGCAACTTGCATCCTATACAATGAGCAAAAGTCACATTTTTCAATGTTATCGATGTGAAATTCCAACCAGATTTTCCTCTGAAACCCCTTAGATTCAAATTACAGTTCAAAGCAGTTCCTCTTATTTGCCCAGACACACAGAATGTGCAAAGCACAGATCATCTCTCTGAATTTCAACAAATGCTTTCAAGGCCAAGGAAGCAGCGTTTTCTGCCCCATTACTCCCCAGAAAACCTAATTACAATTCAGATACTGTTTGTGATGAAGGCCGGGAGCCCGGGATGGCAAAATCCCTCAGACATCCGGAAAGAGGCAACCTGCTGCTTTGCAAGAGGAAGGCCTCCTCCTCCCAAAGGATGCCGGCCTCAAAATCGGGCTTTTAAATCTTACCTGATACGAGCAGTTCTCCTGATGTACCATCTCAGTGCATCCTAGGGCGCAGACCCCAAGCAGGACCGACCAGCGAGGCTGCGGAGGGGAGGCGCGGGGCACCCACCGCAGGCGGAGAGAACGCCTCGGTCAGGCAGGGGCTCCCCGCAGATTAAAATGGATGCTGTTTCGCTGATCAACCTGCGCAGTGGCACTGCCTGTGCCGGGAGGCGCGCAGCGAGCCGAGCTGCTCCCTCTCCAGTCCTCGCCAGCCAGCGAGGCAGGCTCACGAACGGGAGCTGGGCCGGCGGGGGAGGGGGCGCGCTCATCACCGGCACAATCAGCCAATTATATTATCGGCACAAAGAAAAGGATCAGTCTGGAGCTGGTGTGACCTTCTGGTGCTTTATGAAGGCAGTTAACTGATGTGGAAACATTCTAGTCCTCATTAATGAGAAAAAGGCCAGCAAGGGAGAGAGAGAGAGAGACAGACACAAATCAATGTTGCAGCTGAACATTTCTAACCTCCGGCATCATCCTTCCTGCCCGCTAATGCTGCTTGGTTGGTGCTTATTAAAAAAAAAAAAAAAAAAAAAAAAAGAGGCCTTAAAGATAATTTTAGAACTTTTAACACGTTGAAGGGAAAACAGTCCACTCTGAATACTGACATTGAAAGGATGTTTTCTATGTTGAGTTTTTGAAGTGTTTGTCAACTTTATAACTAAAAGGATGGGCTTCACCCTTTAAAAATATTATTCTGTAATTCCTTAAATTCCCACTTATTTTTTGGCTCTTAGGTGCTTTTTAAGTCAAACAGAAATAAGATGTAATAATCGCTTCTATAAGTTTTTTTAAGAAGAGAGCTTATTAAAATATCAAAGTCAGTATAATTTATTTCATGAAAACTAAACTCTCAATTGCAAGTTATTTTGCAAGTAAGTCTTTGTACATATATATTACCCAATGCTGTGACCTGAATATATAGACACGCCCAATACAGCACATAGAATCCTTGAAGCAGACCATCCCTATCTAACAGAGGTAACAAAGAATTCTGGACTTGCTGTTAATAATCAAAGGAAACACAAGTTGGATGATACATGTTCATGGAGGAAAAGCTGGGGCCAATTTCTGAGTGTCAAACTCTAGGATTTTAGGATATATAAAAAGAAAAACTGGGCCTGTAAATCCCTCAAGCTAATTTGATGAGAAAATTATGGGAAAAAAATAAAATTTCCTTATCTACATTCGTCAGTCACCACAGGCAATTGGTTTTGTTGTTTCTTAATAAAATGGCCCTGAGCACATAAATGGTACTTAACAAAAATTTGACTGACTTTAAACCACCAGATTTATAAAAAAAATCAATAGGGTCATTATTTTTAAGCTATTTTAATATCTGTTTTCTCAAAAACTTCTCCTCTTACCAATAACCACATAATCTTCACTGTACTCCTGATAGAGAAAAACAAGTACTTTTTGCCTGAGTGAAGTCAACATGTTTGACGAGTTCTCATATCACGCACTTTCTTAAGAAATGGTGAGAGTTTGTGTTAGGAATATTTGGTAATGTATTTTTAACTTTATAATAAGTCATCTGTTTCTTGGAAAGAGAAAAACCCATTTTTATAAATATTCTTTTTCTTTCTTGAGATGGGGTCTCCCTCTGTCACCCAGGCTGGAGTGCAGCGGAGTCTTCATAGCTCACAGCAACCTCAAACTCCTGGGCTCAAGTGATCCTTCTGCTTTAGCCTCCGGAGTAGTTGGAACTACAGGTGTGCACCACCATGCCTGGCTATTTTTTCAATTTTTTGTAGAGATGGGGGGGCGTTTCACTCTTGCTCAGACTGGTCTTGAACTCCTGACCTCAAGCAATCCTCTCGCCTTGGCCTCCCAAAGTGGTAGGATTACAGGTGTGAGCCACTACGCCCAGCCACTAGTCTGAATTTTCACTATTTGAGATTCAGACAGGAGAAATGCCTGCTACCTTAATTCAACTCCATTGATACACTCACATATACACTTATTTCAGCCTTCCTAGTTGGGAGAATGAAAAGAATGACAGGGAAAACTCAACTCCTGGTATTCTCACAGGCTCCGACTTCAGCATTGAGTTCACAGGAAAAGTACACTGGAGATGTCCCCTGCAGAAGCTCTCCGCTCTTCTCTCTCCAGTATGGAAGAGAGGTGGGGCAGGCAACATGTGCAGGACTTTCTAGGTCTGCTCATTGGCCAGGGGCACAATGAAAGCTTGAAGAATGAGGCACAAGCCTGGGTTAGGTAATATGTCTTCTTAAGTATAAGGTGAAGAAAAGAAGACAGAAACTTTTCAGGGAAAGTAAACAATAAACAATAAATCTTTCCCAAATTCCTTCTTTCTCTATTGCTACCCTACACAGCACAGACACAGAGACTTCTGCATGGAATGCCTTGCTATACAACCATCAAAATGAAGGTTCTGGAATTCTAAGTATGGGCAAGGAGAGGCAGGCCAAAGGAAAAGTTCCTTTTTCAAGGTAGCAGATAAGATGAAATGGAAAGTTTATCTTTAATATAGGAGGCACAATCCCAACTTTCTGAGAGACAACAGCTCTAACTTCAAAGGCTGTTGGAACTTTACTCAAGTTACTACCATGACAATCTCTGACCTTATGACTCAGGAACATGCTTCCAAGCTGTACAGAGCTTACAAAGCTGCTTCCTAGTCTCTGTTCTTTTCTGAACACTGAAGACTTTGGGATATATTACATAAGCTCCTAAAGACTTTTATCATGTGTTGTTAAAAAAAAAAAAAAAAGGTCTAAACATGATCCCACTCTTCACAGTTGCTGTTCCATAAATAGAGGAAGTGACTCAGAGGTGGCTCTGGGGAGAACACATTTCTGACAATTGTATCCCAAACCCTGTCAAAAACCCTCCCAAGAGGTATAAACAAGATGAAAAAAGGAATATATCAAGCAAGCTTCTCTTTATAGTCATTCATTGGAAGGGACTTTGTGTTACAATTTAAATTATGATTTGCTGGTAGAGAGAACTTTAAACAGAAACCAGCTGTTCCAAGAACATTTAAGCTAGAATAATTTACCAAACTGCAGTAACATTTGTTGTTTTTGACTAAAAACTATTGATGAACTTTTAATTTCCAGCATGGTCTTTGTAACATAGAGATTCTTTATTTCTTCTCAGGTTTTCATAGCTTCCCTTCCCATGAAAAGTACTGAGTTTCAGATTTAGATGGGACCTCAAGAGATCATTTAGATCATTTAATCTAACAATGTTATAAAGTGTCAACTTTCTTAGGTGTCAGATGTAAAAACTGACACCTACGAAAGTTGTGATATGCCCATCAACAACAAAAAGGGCAGCAAGGGAAGGAATACAGAGAAACAAACATGGTTTTCTGGGTTCATACCACATGAGTATGTTCCATATAAAACAATGCTGCTACGGTCTGAATGTTTGTGTCCCCTCAAAATTCATACATTGAAACCTAATCACCACTCTGACGGTGTTAGCCCTCATGATGGGATTAGTCCCCTTATAAAAGAGGCCGGAGAGAGCTGCCTTGCCCCTTCTACCAAGTGAGGACACAGTGAGAAGATGCCATCTATGAACCAGGAAACGAGACCTCACCAGAAGCTGAATCTGCCAGCCTCTATCTTGGACTTCCCAGTATCCAAAACTATGAGAAGTAAATTTCTGTTGTTTATAAGCTACCCAGTTTGTGTTATTTTATTATTACAACCTTAATATACTATGACAAATGCTAAATGAGGGCCCATTAGATTTGGAGAAATACACTCCCTTTGAATGAAAGTAGCCTGGCCTTCAAATCAAAATCCATCATAAAGGAAAAGTGAGGTTGCAATGGAGTTCTACCTAAATATGAATCCAAAATATGTTTTAAAGGAGGAAACATTTAAAATATTTTTGGATTAAGACATTGTTTCTGTTTCTGCCAGTATACAAACTACTGTGTCGTTAAATCCAGAAAGGAATTTTTTTCAACTGTTGCAATTAGTAGCAAGAGAATGACGGGTGTTTTTGGACAATAAATATAGTAGTTAAAAGTCACATCCACAAACCATCTGAGCATACAGCTTCAAAAGTGAATAATCAGGGTCAGGAACTAACCTAGAGGGAGCAAGGGAACTTTCTGGTTTAAGCTGTATGAGTTAAGTGTTTGGCTTACATAGGTGTATACATTTGTCAAGATACGTTGAATAAAATATCCAAGATATCTACATTTCACTGCATATAAATTTACCTCAAAAGAATAAATAAGGGTTACTTAAACTTTGAACGAATGATATGCAGACTGTAATATTTAGGGGGATGCTCAATGGTGTCTGCAACTTACTCTGAAACGTATCAGATAAATGTGACAGATCGAGGGAAGCTGTGACAAAGCACGTTTAGCAAACATCCGCTGTAGGATCGAGGTGGCACATAAATGGGTATTTGTGAAAAAATTCTATCTGAAAATGTTCACAGTGAAATGTGAAAAAGTGAAGTGCCAGGGATGGGGATGATGAGCAGGAAAGTCACCGCAGTAGCTTTTTAAGCTTTTCCCCAGGATGCTGCGGAGGCAGACGGACCTATCATACAGCCTTCAGTGGTGCTTCTTTACAGGGCAATGAAAGAAAAGGATTTGTGGGAAAAATTAATCCTGTGGACATCAGGGAAAACTAGGTCCTTGAATGCCCCACCCAAAGAAGAATTAATTATCCCTACAGGTTGAGTATCCCTTATCCAAAATGCTTGAGACCAGAAGTGCGTTGGATTTGGGAATTTTTGGATTCTGGAATATCTGCATTTACATAATGAGGTATCTTGAGGACGGGACCCACATCTAAACACAAGACTCATTTGTTTCATACACACCTTATATACACATAACCTAATGGTAATTTTATACATTATTTTAAATAAATTTGTGCACAAAACAAAGTTTTGACTTCGTTTTGACTGCAGACTATCACATGAGATCAGATGTGGAATTTTCCACGTGTGGCGTCATATCGGCACTCGAACATTTTCACATTTTGGATTTCAGATTTTCCAATTGGGTATTCTCAACCTACAGTGTTTTCACCAAACACAACTGGCATCATCTATGACAACAAACCTTTGAAAATGCTTCATAGTTTACAAAGTACTTTCCCTAACATCTCCCTTGATTCTTAAATCTTGTAATTGAAACAAACTCCTACTACGTGCCATGTAAAATAGTGTTTCTGCCCTCACAGAGTTTGGTAAGAGAAATAAGGCAGTACACAAATGACAACACATGATGAAGAATGAGTTAAGTGCCTCTAAAGAGACTTGTTTGCTCACTAGAAATTCAGGTGAAGAGAATGCTTAGCTAAGGTGAACCAGGAGACTGCAATAATCTTGCTCATTTGGTTGCTCACTTCTTTAATGTCTGTCTTTTGTAGATCTAGATTAATGTAAGTTTCCTTAGAACTTGGATCTTGGTTAGCCTACTCAGTGTTATATTTCCAGCATCTGAAATAGTACCTAGCATATAACAGGCTTTTGATAAATCTATTTTTTAAATGAATGCATATAATAGGCTCTCAGTAAATATTTTTAAATGAATGAATAAATGAATATGCCCTTCAGAGAGTTGCCTGATTTCTCTTTGCCTCTGTTCCCTTATCTATAAACTAAGGTTATTTATTCCTTGCTCACAGGGTTGATAACATGATGAAATGACAGTAACATGTAAAATAGCTCTTAGGTACTCAGGATAGGAACAGAAGTGGATTTTTTCCTCTCCTAACCAAAGGCAACAACTGTCCAAGAATAAAGAGAGGCCTGTGAAATACAGAAGTGATCACAGGAATGGATAGAGAAAGGCAGAGGGACACATTCCAAGACACTGTGAGATAGGGGTCGATGGCCCTTAGGCAGTGACCCGACATGGGGAGTGAAAAAGACAAGGCATGATGAGGTTTCGAGACCCTTACTGGAGTAGAACTGGTGCTGTGAGAAGACATAGGGAAGTTGGGAGGAGTAACTGATTCTGGGGGGTCGAGGTACAGTAAGGAAGTTTGTATTTTTCACCATGAAGTTCTCAGTTGAAAGTGCAAGAGGCAACGGGGCTTGTGAGAAGTCAGGCCAACAGAGAATCTGGGGGTCTTCTGCACAGAGATGACAGTTGAAGCTGTAGAAATGGATTAGATTATGGGAGAGACTGTAGAGAAAAAACTAAAGAGAAACAAAGGCGTCACTGGGAAGGCACAATAATGCTCCCAGCCTTCCCTGACAAATGTCTACATCCTACTCCCCAAATGGCCAAGGGAAATTACGGCTGACTCTGAAACAGGGAAAGGAGCCTGGGTTGTCCAGGTGGGCCCAATGTGATAATGACAAGGGTCTTTAGAAGGCAAAAGAGGGAGGCAGGAGAGAAAGAACAAGAGAGACGGCAGTATGAGAAACATTTGGTGCGATGCTGTTGGCCTTTAAGAAGGACTAAGAGGCCACAGCAGGTGGCTGCCTCTAGAACATAGAAAAGCGAAGGGAATGGCTTTTCCCTAGGCCTCCAGAGGGAACGCAGGACACCTGATTTTAGTCCAGAGAGAACCATTTAGGACTTCTGACTTTCGGTATTATAATACCAATAAATCTGTGTTGACTTAAGCCACTCAATTTGGGGTACTTTGATATAGCAGAAATAGAAAACTAATACAATAGTCCCTCCTTATCCATGGGGGTACACATTCTAAGACCCCCCAATGGACGCCCGAAACTGCAGATAGTACTGCGCCCTAAATATATTATGTTTTTCTCTATACATACATACCTGTGATAAAGTTTCATCTCTTATAAAGTTTCATTTATAAATTAGGGACATTAAGAGATTAACCACAATAACTAATAATAAAATATAACAATTATAAACGGTACACTGTAATAACAGCTGTGTGAATGTGGTCTCTCTCTCAAAAGGGCTTCGTTTGGACTGCAGTTGGCTGCGGGTCACTGAAACCGAGGGACGTGAAACTTCAGATAAGGGGCCGCCGTACTGGTGAAGGCGCACGTTTAGAGGGCGAGCGGACGCAAAGGAGATGCGGTCAACGAGAGAGGAAGGTGAAAACTAACATTGTGAGGAGTCAGGAAAAGAGAAGGGAGTTTGACAGAGCTCAATTGCTTCAAATACTGCAGAGTAGTGGAGGAAAACAACTGGAAGCCATGAGTTCTGACTGTGAGGAAGGCCTGAGGCATGCCCAGGGCATAACTTGGTGGTAGTGTGTTGGGGTAGAAGCCGGTGGTTGTGCTCAAGAAGCTGAGGGACTGAGGAGAGAGTAAGTGGTTTGTAAAGGAGTTTGTTGATGAACCAGAGCATTAGAGTGGTAGCTTGAGTGTGTGATACAATCAAAGAGGTTGTTGATGTGGCTGATGTGTAAGGTGGGGAGACCCCAACACCCAAGTGGGCAGCAGGACAGGAGCCAGCCAGAAGGGAGGAACTGATGATGCTGAGTAGAAAATGACTGAAAGGAGCAGGTGCTGGAAGAGTTGGTCAGGAACCTCCGGCAGGCCTTCATCCCGACTCGGAACTGAAGATATAAAACCGTGAGTAAACTTACAAAGCAGCGTGGGGTAAGGAGGGAGCCGTGGTGGTGTGGGGCAAGACACAGGAGCACGGACGGGTGGGAGCCTTGACCTGGTCCCTCAAGCTGCTTGACTGGAGCGGCGGGAGGTGAAAACGCCCAGGGCAGGGCAGCTGGACCAGTGCCGGGGAAGCTTTGCCAAGAGATTCTGTAGGGGCTTTGTGGCTTTATTTGAGAATATTCAATTCTGCTATAGAAGAACCAGAAAAACAAACAGGACGGATGAAACTCATAAGATGTGTTAAGTATAGATAATGAGGAGCTTGTAAGACATCGGTGAGATGCATAAGATGTGTTAGATTTAGATAATGAGAAAGCAAGTAGACATACAGTAGTCCTCCTTACCTGTGGTTTTCCTTTCTGAGGTTTCAGTTACCTGTAGTCAACCACAGTTTGAAATAATTAAATGGAAAATTCCAGAAATAAACAATTCATAAGTTTTAAATTGTGCACTGTTCTGTATCGTGATGAAATCTCACACCATCCCACGCGGGATGTGAATCATCCCTTTGTCCAGCCCATCGCATTGTATAAGCTCCCCTCCCACGAGTCACTTAGTAGCCTGCTCAGTTATCAGACTGACTGTCGAGGTAGCGCAGTGCTTGTGTTCAGGTAATCCTTATTTTACTTAATAATGGCCCCAAAGCACCAAGAGTAGTGCTGGCATATTTTATAGTTGTTCTATTTTATTATTATTATTGTTAATCTCTTACTATGCCTAATGTATAAATGAAGCTTTACTATAGGTATGTCTATTCAGGAAAAAAACATAGTATACAAGGTTCAGTACTATCCACAGTTTCAGATATCCACTGGAGGTCTTAGAAAGTATCCCCCAAAGATAAGGGGGGACTACTATAGTCCATGAGATGTTTTAAATACCGATAAGTTAGTAACCAAGATGTGTTAGACACACATCAAGTGTGTGTGTGCACCAAGCATAGAAAAAGATGGAAAGACTAAAGAAGCACGTGATATTTGTGACACACTAAATAACCTGAGGCCCTCGATATTGATTAGATCATACACTGATCGCCCACTGGTGACACCCATTCTGGTCCTCTGCCCAAGAAACGCAAACAGAATCCACAGCTTCTCAGGCTAAGAGGCGAGCTACAGAGGAAGCCAGAGGGACTTCCCCTTTGTGTCTGCTAAAGCAAGCTGTGTGTCACTGGCTGACACCTTGTGTTTCACCGGGAATCCTTTCTCAAATCTCGATGTTGGTTCATAACCATATCATCAAAAGGCTGGGCTGCTGTGGCAGAGAGGCCGGACACATAAACACTGCATAACCCAAGCTGCAGGTCGTGCAGTCCCACCACTCTCCTGTACCTTACTCTAGGCATGTCGGCTCATCCCATCTCTTTCCCTTGCTTCTTGGTTTGCATTTGAAATGGATTTGATGCACTGTGTGATCTGAGCATCCTACTTTGGCCTGTGACTTCTGGAATGGGGTGTCTGGCAGTGTACTTGCAGGCCACCACTGCAGCAAGGTCATTTCCATACCACAGGCATGGAATAGAGGCCCCAGAAGAGGTCAGTTGGTGTCAAGATATTTCTCCACTTCTTCCAACAATGAGGCCCAGAAATATGAAGTGAGAGAAAGATAAAAATGAGACATATTATAATTTTTATTCTTATAATTATAAATAAAAAGTTTACCTGAGAGTCTTATAAACTATGTAAACTAAGTTACTCAGCAGTTTGACTCTCATTATACTTATGTTTATTATTTCAGGTTATATTAAAAAAAAGTTTCCTGAGCAAATTATTAGTGTGAATCAATGGTTGTTACTTTTTCTTCTTTTTTTTTTTAAGTACTAGAATCTGCTTTTAGAATGAAAACCAATACGCAACGGAACCAAAAATATTTTTATCAGGATAAAATTATTCTGATGTCGATATGTATTTACCTATTATATCCCCCAATGAGAACATGAAGCTCTTTTGTTATACAAAAAAATTTGAAAATAGACTTTATAGATGTCAGTTATAGTCTCATTCCAACTGTAGTTTCACATTTATTTCTGTATTTTGCTTGGCTGGGCCACATCAAAAAGAATCCTGTTTCACACAGATAAGTAGTTGTAAATGGTAACAGTCCTTTATAATAGCTTATGCTGCAATCTCCGGATGTTCTTCATTAAACATATCCAGAAGCTTGAAAGCAAAGTAGTAGGAAATTTATTCAAAATTGATTTACTAACAATATATAGCAATTGCTTGTGTTTCTTATTATAAACAAGATAAGACAGAGTACCCAAACTTAAAATAGGTCATTAATCTGTAACAAGGCCTTCTCATTTGATATATTGGGCATTCACTTGCACAATGCACTATCAGGCTTGATGAGAGACTGTATCAAACAGATGTGCCTGACCCTAACCTGGCACTGAACCCAGCTGGGCCTCTGGGCAACTCAAATAAGTTTTCCTGCTTGGACCTGCACAGGCACGAATGCTTTAGAAAGGCCAATACAGAGCTACCACAGTCACAGTCAATGACACATTTATGATTTCAACTGTTCTGGGGACTGTAAAAGACTTCACCTTGCAGGAGAAATTAAATATACTGATGTCAAAAAAGGAGGTGGAGAGAAACACTTTGCATAGATAACAAGGGAAGGAAATCACTAGAGTTTTGGCTGAAATGTTATATATACTCTTCTTACCATAGCGCTTCATATGACAATTTTTCTCCAAAATCCCATAGACTTTCTCATTTGTAGATGTATTCTGAATTATTTTCACATTTCAGAACTCTTTAATTTCCAATTTTAATTGTTTTTAGGGGTTGGGGATGAGGTGTTTAGCCACTCATAATAAGTGCAAATTAGACTTTAAAAATACCTCCTGCATCCCTGGGTTTCTACAGACACAGTTTGAAACCTAATGCATTAGGCAGTGCTATGGCAGGCAGCCTCCCTCTATAGAAAAGGAGAATAAGGAGATGGTTTATATTTCAACAGAATCTGCCAGAGAACTTGTTTACTGGGCGCATTCTATTCCTCTCCCCACAGTATTTTCTGTCCAACACTGACTGAAATTTGCATGGTGTAGAAAAACAGCAGCTGAAACATAGGTAAATCTGGGTGAAATCTGCATGGTTTTATCCCAAATTTATGTCAATGTTTAAGGACCATTTCTTTTTAGTCTTCATTTTCCAGCCTTTGGAGTCAAGAGCAAGCAGTGGCAAAAAAAAGTGAAAAAGAATATAAATCTGCCAGGGCTAATGCAAGACTTCAAATAAAAATCAGGTGAGTTGCCAAGAAGGTCCAAGCCCAACCTAGCACAAAGAGTGTGTGTGAGTGTGTGTGTGTGTGTGTGTGTGAGTGTGTGTGTCTATCTGTAGGGGAAGAAGGGGCACCCCTCCCTTTTATCTCTTCAAGTATTTTAGTAGCCCAGACAGCCTTGCCTAGCAATGTAAGTACATTTCGCTGAAGCAATACTTGGAATCGGTGACAATAAAAAAACCTGTTCACTACTCCAAAGTGGTAGTGGTTGATTAACACCAGTTTAACAGATTAGGGAAGGGGACTGACCCTCATGTTGAAGAAAAGTGCCCTCTAGTGGACAACTGTGTTCTTCAACCAATTCAAAATAGGAATAGGGTTACAAGGCAAAAACAATGTTAAATGTACTATCCGCTGTCTTATTAACATTTCAATGATATTTTAATAGCAATTGTAATATAAACACGTAAGTCTTCTTTTAAGGAAAGAGATATAAAGGTTACACTAATGCTAACACATCCAAAGTTACTATTACAAAGTTACAAAGTGGCTATTTTGATGGTTCTGGAGTTGATAGAACCTTGGACCAGGGCTCAAAGACCTGGTTCTGGGCTTAACTGTATTTCTTACTAGGTGTTCCCTTGTTTCATATCTATCAGCCTCTATTTCCTAATCTGTAATGTGGGTTGAATTACAAACTGTCTTCATCCCCCACTTTCAGGCTGTGAGATGGCTGTCTTCTTAAATCAAGTTCATTTTATATCATGAGTTTTCAAATCAGCAATAGAAAATAATATCACAGTATATATTAAATATAGCATTGGGTGAATTAGTAAAAAAAATACTGGATTTCAATTGAAGGTCTTCCTTATTGAAATTTAACTAAAGTAAAGGTGGTAATTTTTTTTTCTTTTTACACTGATTATGGGTAACATTTCAAAAACAAAGCATGATAGATCATTTAGTTGATTATGAAAATTTAGTTTGTTATGAAAATTTAGCTTGTTATGAAAATCAGAGTTACTGTTTTTAAAAGATTTATTTCACAGGATAAAGCAAAATAATGATGACAACAAGGGCAACACTTTGCATAGCACATCTTTTCTGAAAACCACTTGCTCATCAATTGATGATGTATTTTCTTAGTGCATCACTGAACACAGGACAGAAATATAATAATTTAGGATTAAACTGTTAACATAATCTCTAAGGAGCTATTAACATTTGTCAAGGGTCCTTAAATTTTCTTCTTCTTTTTTTTAAACATAGGAATAGTGTTGAATGCTATTAGCTATAGTGGGATTTTGAGTTTCTCTAGGTCTGTTTTCTAACCAGTTTTTCTGGGATTGGTTAAATAGCAACATGGACTATTTTTACAATCTTTCTGATTCTCATCCCCTCAGAAGATATAGTCAAATGATTTTATTGGTTGAAAGGTAGGAAAACAAACACCAGTCTAAAAGTTTTTCTGAAGTAAAATAAAAATGCCAGTATAACATTTAATGATCTCATTAACTTATTTTCTCTTAAAGCTATGAATTAAGAAACTTACTCATCTTTTGGAAGCAAATTCTTTCAGAATATAAAGGTAGTGACTGGGAAATTACGATATTCCAAACACTAGACAATGGGTAAATTCATTCTCAAAGAAGAGCATTAAAATCAGTCATGGATAATTCATAAGCAGTAAAGTTAATCTACACATTAATCCTAATTCTTCTAAAACCCTCTAACGTAAACCAGTTTTCCATCGTGAATATTAAAGAGAGCCTCATTCAGACTCATAAGCTGCGCCCACAAAATGTTCACTTATTAAAAGTGCTCGGGCTTTTTCATTATTTATTTAATTAGAATGCAAGACATAAATTAGCAATCCTTTTGAGGTCCAGTGCCTTGTGGATAAACCTATCTACCTTACTCAGATATCTCTGTTCTACCCTCATCTGTGAAGACGCTAAGGGACTTTAGGGTTGGTTTGTTTTTACTCTTGACATTCAATCAAAGAAAAAAAAAAAAATCTAAGGAAATGGACACAAGCCATTATGCCAAACACCCACGCTTCCTCTCTTCCTCTGGTTGCCTCTGATATCCAGCGCAACTGTGAGGAATTGCAACCAGCTGAAAAGGCACACATCTGCTTTGCAGACATCAGTGGGAACTGCACTGATGGTTTCAAGCTATGTGTGCTTTGTTTGGAAGTTTTTAAAATCAAATTCATTTTCCAAAGGACAGAAGTGATTTCTGCAGCAGAGCTGTCACTACAACTGAAGTAATCAGATCTTTGACCCTAATTTTAGATGGCACAAATTTATAAAATGTCATTCTGAAAGAAATTTAACCCCACTCACTCACCCGGCTGCCTCTGATTTGATCTTTTTATTGGTTTCATGCTCCTTGATTCAGTTCCCAAAGTATTATAAAACGTTAAGGGCTTGCCTTAATTAAGCCTTACCCTTTGTGAATTAAAAATACTTCTAAAACCACAATCAGGTGGTGTCACATTTTAATTTAAAATGGTTTGAAATTTAACCTTTTAAATTTAAAGGGTTTAAAATTCCTCAGTTTCCTACAATTTTTAGGATAAAATCCAAAATCCCTAATGCTGCTATTGGCCCTGATCTAGCCTTCAGACTTCCTTTGCACCTCTCAAAATCTTGCTCACTAAGCTGTAGGCATACTGGCGACCTTTGAGTTTTCTGGGAAAGCCAAGCTCGCCCCTGCCTGCCTCAGGGCCTTTGCTCTAGCTGTTTCTCATCCTGGCCACCCATGTCCCTGTTCACCTGAGTCGACATTTCTCTTACTTAAATCGAGGTCTTTCCTTAGCCCCCAGTCTAAATAAGGTCCTGCTTTTAATTCACTCAGCACAACTGTTTTCTTTCTCAGCAATTATCACAACTAATTAATTTGTGGCATTAGTAATGTTGCCTTGTTCCACTGGATTGTATGCTCCGTAAGAAAGCAAGGGACATCTGTAATGTCTACTGTTGTACATCTCGTATCTAGCACAGTGCCAGGCAGATATGTGTACAACAAATATCTGAATGAATGAATAAAATTGTCAAGAGATTCTCTCTCTTCAGGGGCTTGGGATCCAGGGCAGGAGTGTGCTTGTGACCAGTTGTCAGTAATTCAATTGACTGCCACGGCAACACTGGTCACATGACCACTTGCCCATCTGAAGATGGTGGGCGCCACTCACCTGGATGCCAAGTGGATGACTGCCAGCTTGTGAGCGAAGGCTGGTGAGGCCTTTGGGTTACACTTCCCTCCTCACCGTGGGCTGTGGCTTTGGCAGGCTCACAGGGGCCCATCGCTTCACAGATTTGCCTCAGGGATGGGACCAACTGTGCCAGCTGGACCTGAGGGCAAGATCATCATTTACAGCTCCCCAGGTGAGGTTGACACTTACTAAACTGCAGTTGCTGGAGGACCTCCTTTGATTTAATTTAAAATTAATAATAAGAAAAAAACCCCAGTCTCGTGTTTTTTTTTCCTTCTCAGTTTGCCACGTTAGGTGATAAATTTTTAGTTTCAGGGGATAGCCTGGCAAAATAAGCAAGTCAATTGATACTGCAAGTTGATAAGCAAGTCACTTGATACCCCCAAAAAGCCTACTGGTAAGTAACATGTCAGAATTCTTATATTTAAGGAATGATAAAGTATCCCAACTAGTTTTCTAATCAAAACAATGGGACGTCAAATGACCAGTAGGAAAACAAGGTGGGTTTGTGAAAGGCTGATACTTTTAACTTTGCCTGCCTACCATGGAAGTTTAGGCTGAAGAAAAGAGGAAATAAAAAAGAAAAAAGAAAAAAGCATGTTCGTTTTGCTTTCTTGGAGGAAAATAATCAACAGCTAAGAAAAAGAAGTAACCTACAATTTAGGCTGTGACTTTCCAGAAAGCATTCTAATGTTTGATGAAGAACTGGTGGATGTGGCTTGAGTGTCCAATCCAATTTCTCTCTATTCTATTCAATTTCTCTCTAGGAAATATGTGCCATGTTCCATACTACAGCATCCTCGCCAACTGTGATTTCCACATTAAAGAACTACTGGAGTTTCAGTTCTCCAGGCACTCGCCTGCTCTGTCTTGGTGATAAATTAATCCTGAATCCGGGTCAGGAGTGCACGGAGTGCAGGTCTGGCGCTGCTGAACCCAGAAAGCCCGTGCGGACTCTTCATTTAGTCACCATAATCCAGGTTTGATGGCTCTATCTGTGCAGGGACCTTGTTTTTCCCAGACAGTGGGTGGATCGAGGCCAGTGTGCTCTCGGTCTGGAAAAGTGACAAATGCTGATCCGGTCTGGTAGGTGTGCCTGCCTTGTCCGCCTTATCTCTTTCCTTACCCCAAGGCTACAGCTCTTGGACCTACACACTAGAGGAAATGGGTGTCTCCTGTAAAAATAACCAGAGAGCTCCTACATCCTGGTAAGAAATGCTCTCAAAGAAAGATTCAGTGCTCTGTGTGGCATGAGTGATAATAATCCAGTCATGCTTCACTTGAAGTTAAGAAGGACTTTCAGATTTTCAACTTATTAATTCATGAGGGTAATGACAATAAATGAAAAAACCTCCTGAAAATGACGCTAATTCTTTATGCTGAAAGAATTTCCATGTCTGCTAGACAATCCCTCCAAACTTTTGGCCTGTAAATTCCTTTGTCCATTCTATCTTAGTTACACCCACTCCCATGGTCATATCCTGACCCTGTCATTACCATCAACTTCATGCCCTCCATAATTTCATCTCAGACTCTCCCATTTTCCAACAACCTTGCATTGCCATTTCAGGTCACTCTCTAATCACCCTGATTCCGGTAATTCTTCAACTGCTCCAGGCCTTACATCACATATTCTGTCCACCTCTCTACCATTCCTCACTCCCAGCTCATCCTCCTTTCTTTCTCTACACATCTTAGAGTCCATGACTGTCACTGTAACCACTAACTCCTTCACTTCATCTCATTTGGTTAAATCCCAACTGTGGGTAAATTCAGCTCTTTGCTACCTTGTGCCTGCTCTCAGGCTCATATATATGAGAAAAATATAAAAATGTTCCCCCTTATCCAAGGTTTCAGTTACCCACAGTCAACCTCAGTCCAAATATATTAAATGAAAAATTCTAGAAGTAATTCATAAGTTTCAAATTGTGCCCTCTTCTGAATAGCTTGATGAAATCTCTCACCATCCCAGACATGAATCCTCCTTTGTCCAGAATATCCACACTGTACGTGACTGGACCGTTAGTCACTTCCTCACCCTTTTGTTATCAGATCGACTTTTGGGGAATGGTAGTGCTGTGTTAAAATCACCCTTATTTTACTCAGTAATGGTCCAGAGTGCAACATTATAGATGCTGGCAATGGGGTATGCCAAAGAGAGGCCATGAATTGCTTCCTTTTAGTGAAGAGGTGAAAGTTTTTTGACTTAATATGGTGGGGGGAGAATCGTGTGTAAGAAGGAATCTTCTATTCATGAAGTTGTAAAGAAGAAAAAAGAAATTTGTGCTACTATTAGTTTTGGTGTTGAACCTCAAACTGCAAAACTTACAGCCACAGTGTGTGATAAGTGCTTAGTTAAGACAGAAAAGGCATTAAATTTGGGGGTGGAAGACATGAAAAGAAACATGTTCTGAATGATGGCGATCGGGTTCAGTACAATCAGTGGTTTCAGGCATCCACTGGTGGTCTTGGAACATGTTCCCCCATGGACAAGGGGGGGACGACTGTACACCCACACTAACTGATATCACTTTGAATTCATGACCACTAACCTTAAGTGTGGCCTTGGCAAGGCCTGGCGTCCTCCACATTTTCCCAGTCCACTCACTCCCACACTCTCCTAGACAACCACAAACTCCTTGAAAGAGTTGTCCAGACTTCCTGTCTATAATTTCTCTCCCCTTTATTCTCCTTTGAACACCCTCCAGTCAGGCTTTTGTCTCCCCCATGCCAACAAAACAGCTACACCTTCCTAAATCCCAAGGTCAATTTCCGTATTCCTCAGACTAGATCTATGAGCAATCCACGGTTGGCTCCCAAGACAACATTCTCATCTGGTTCTTTTCCAGCATTAAAGGCCTCTCTGCTGCTGGTACAGCCTCATTTCTCCCACTTCTACCACTGGAGCTCTACCTACGAACTACAAGTGGCTAATTAAACAGAATAAAAAACTCAGTTCCTGAGTTGGACTAGCCATGCTCTAAGCACTCAGTAGCCACATGTGTCTAGTGGCTGTCACACTGGTGGTGCAGAGAGAGAACATTTCCATCTCTGAAGATGTATGTATATGGGTTAGGGAGGGTGGAGTGGTTTTAAAAATGTGTCCATAAATTCTTTCATACTCGTCCATTGAAGAGGGGGAGCCTAATTTCCTTTCCCTTGAATGTGGGCTGGACTTAGCACTTTATTCTATAGAAACAGAAAGCAGAGGCGGCATACCAACTACTTTGGAGGCCAGGTCACAAGAGGCACAGCAGCTTCATCTCTGTTTCTCTCTCTCTCTCTCTCTCTCTCTCCAATCACTGGCACTCAGGAAGTTAGCTGCCATGTCATTAGAACATACAAACAGCCCACGGAGAGGGCCACGTGGGAGGAGCTGAGGCTCCAGGCATCTGAGTGCTGTCTTGAAGGAGGACTCTCCAACCCCAGTCAAGCCTTCAGATGACTGCAGTTCCGGTGGACATTCTGCCCATGGCCTCATAAGAAACCTGAGCTGGAACCATCAGCTAAGCAACTTTGGGATTCCTGACCATCAGAAACTGTGAGACAGTAAATATTTGTTGGGTTGAGCTACAAACTATTACACAGCAACAAATAAGTACGACAGAGGGCAAAGACCACACAATTAGATTTTTTTCATTTTAAAATTAATGTACAAAAGTCATAGTTGTCAGAAAGGAAAACACCGGTGGTGACCATGGACTAGACTAGGGCCTCCACGCCAGCCTCAGCAGACTCTGGCTCTGCCACCTCGGGCAGGCCGCAGTGCAGTGTGGGGTGGGGGCTGCACGACAGTGCAAAGCCCCCAGCACAGCTCCTGGCACTGATGACACATGGCAGTGCCCCGTGGACGCGATTCCCTGCCCCAGGCTGCTCTACAGTCACACAATGGCCCTGCCGGCCTCCTGGACTGCAGTACACTGTAGGTGGATATGTGTAAAAAGGAAAATCAAAACAGTGAGGAGACTAGGGGAATCTGGGAAACCATATTCCCGAGGCCATTCAAAACCAAAGCTTAGAGCCTGCGACTGGCAGAAGTCCTGCACAGAGCGAGAGTACTGTGCAAAAAGTACAAGGAGGAATTTAGCCAGAAGGTGACAAGTTACACTCAATTCCTCTTCTATTGTTATGAAAAAGCTTTTGTTGAAAAGACATATTAATCTAGTCAGTAATTCACCATAAGGGCACATGGGTTAACTTAAATCTGATCTAATCAGTAGTTAAGAATGTGTTCGTTTTGTTTTTTCCAAGCAATCCATGAGAAAAACCAAACCAAATTGCAGGCAGTTTTTAAAAAGTCAGTCACAGAGATACAGATAGGGACAAACACCCAGAATAGCCACCAAAAGTGAAAAATTACTTCAAACCTGGGTAAGCACTTATTGGAGTGGTTTTCTTTCACTGGAAACCAGACACAATGAGAGTCCATGTAGCTCCATGCCAGACTGCACCAGTCACACAGAGCATTCTTAATCCACAGAGAAAGCTCTCTACCTGAGCATGGTTATATTTCTGATGTTGATGGGCTGTCATTAGCTTAGTTCTATTCATCATAGATACTTAATTCCTTCATTTAACCCACACATATTTATCGAGTGCTTAAGATAATGCAGGCATGTTAATAGGCATAAGGAATACAGAGATTAAATAAGACACATTCCTACCCTCAGGGTGCACAGGCACATAAACAATTGTACTATATGTTGCATATTTCTATTATTTATTTATAACATTATACATATATAATTGGTTAGGGCTCTAATTAAGCCTAAGGAGAGGTCAGGAAAGATCTTCAGAGTAGGTGATGGCTGAGCTGAGTTTCAGTGATAATTAGGAATTAACTGAACAAGTGAAAGAGTGGAGAAGACAGCTCAGGCAGAGCGTACTGCAAACAAAGGCATGGAAGCTAGAGGCAGCATGAGTTAGGCAGTTCAGCAGATTGGTTTTGTCAGAGCACAAGGGTGGCAAGAAATGAGACCGGAGGTAACTAGAGCCCAGATAAGGGAGGCCTCTAATGCCAAGTTTGGTTTAGACTTTACCATGGAGAAGGCATGAAAGAGTTTGTAAAGGGGACCCATGTGAATAGGTAAACATGTTGGTGGATTAGGGGAGGGATTTAAAGGGTGCACCACCAGAGACTGGTGGGAGAAGCTGCAGGGGTTGAGTTGAAAAGTAACAGCATTTGTAGAATTGGGATGGTATCTGTGATGGGGAGGGAATGATTTGAAACACCTAGAAGGAAAAACTGGTAGGAAAACACTTAGAAGGAAAAACTGGAGACTGATTAGTTATAGGAAATTAAGACCAGAGAGGAAGCATGGGTATGTCCCCAAAGGCCACCACCATCACTGAGATGGAGGGTACCTGCATAGACAAGTTAGAGAAGATGATGATGAGTTAGTTTTGAATAGGTTGCACTTGAGATGGTTTAAGTAATTTATTTATTTTCCCACAGTCTTCAAAAGGTGAAGTTAAATTTAACTATGGCCTAACTTGAAGGCAGCAAATGCTGTTGTTGATGGACATCACTAATCCATCATAGCGTCCTTGCTCACACAGCCCAGACACACCTTCAGCACCGTTTTCAATATATTGCTCCATCCCCACAAGGTAGCAACTATGTGTTTCAACACAGGATGGCCACTAAAGAGTGCATGCTTTGGAAACCTGTCTTTATCCCTAATCTAGAAGCTTGACAGAGTATCATTCTTTAAAAGAGAAATGTCTTGGATACATGATTTGGGGGTATCCTTGAAGTGAATTATATGTTAGCAAAATTACCTAACCCAAACCACACTGCTCATGAGTATCAGAGTCATTGGGAAGTCTCAGCATATTTCTGAGAGATTCCGAAGGCAATGCAGACCATGGTGATCCATAGAGTCCAATTTGACATTTATTAACTATGTGATGGGCTAGGGTTCCTCAGTATGACTCCAGCAAGACCCAGGCCTATTAATGCTCCACGGAGGGTGCTGGGACCAGAGAAGTCTTCCTGAGGGTTAAGGTGAGATAATTTGGATTACAGCCCTCTCATTGAGACTTGTGAGGAACAGCAGCATACTGAAGTCTGAAAAATCCTACTGTAAAGAAATCCATTTGACTTAGTTTAGCCCACTGTCACCCAGAGTTATTTGGACAGAGAAGCCTCCTGTCACATGACACCACTGAACAGCCCTTGAAACTAGGATTATTTCAATCCTCAAAACATACCCATTTTTAAAATGAGAAACAGAAGCTCTAAAAGCACACAGCCACAAAGTTGGCAAGAGTGATCTAAAATCAGATCTCTCTTTCCAGCTTCAAGGCCTGATTCACAGGATCACAGATGAAGGGAGCAGTAAGTATTAAAGGTCAGGGCTGATATCTGGGTTACACATTCACTTCACAAAGGGAACATCAGGGTCACTGCCAACATTCTTACTTGGCAATGCCAGATAAGGCTTTCTGGGTGGTTCCCCACTAGGGCTGCAAGCTCATCCTATTTTTCAAAGTCCTCCACCCCTGGCCCTTTTTTCTAGCCTCTATAAAACACTATTCCTTTACTCTTTGTTACACCCATGAGAGAGAGGAATTCTGGCCTCCAGGCAGTTGTTCATGCTGTTTCTGCTGCCTAGAAACCTTATAGATTACTGGGTGTAGAAAGCTGACTCTCACTAAAGATTCACAGGCAGGAAGTTTATTCAGGAGCACTCAGGAGATCAACACCTATAGGGAGAAAAGGCAGTAAGATAGGGGAGAAAGAAGCTGAATTCTGGCACAGCTGCAAACAAATGACTCACTGATCCAGTAGGATGCTCTGGAGCTGGGCTGGCCCTCAGAGTCGATCCAACCTGGGAGAAAGGAGCCAGGCCTTTATGTCCCAGCATCAACCAGTCATTGGATACGGGCTGCTCCGAAGAAGGAGGCACTGACCTGGCTCTCCTCAGTCAGGGGCAATCCCAAAGAGGGTCTCATTTGGGAACTGCCAGCTGCCAACTTTGCCACCAGCTGAAGAAATGAGAACTTCCCTCCTGAAAGGGCGGGGAGGGGTGTCATGGATCTGGGCTGCCAGACAGTGTCTTCTACATAGTTGTATAGTTGTCTGCCTTCTACAGATGCCAATAGAACTTAGTGTCTGGGCTGTAGGTTCTAATATATTAACTCTAGCTTTAGTAAGTTTCATGGGTACTAGTTTTATCTGCCTACCTGGTCTGCAAAGCCCCCCAAAAGTTTTACATTTCTTTGTATCCTAGCAGGGTTTAACGAAGTTATCAATAATTAATATGTATGTAGAGGAAAGAGTAATGGACTTGGAGTCTGAACTCCTAATTTTAAATCACAGAACTGCCACTTATGGATGTATAAGCTTACACACATCACTTAATTTCTGTGAATCTTAGTTTCATCGTTTATAATATGGGATTAAAAAAAGCCTTCTTGTACCCAAGCTCCATTGTTGTTGTGAGAATAATAAGATGGTGAACAGAAAATGCTTTGTAAAGTAAAAAACGAATGCCAATATTTCACAATGTTGAGTACTAAATAAACCATACTAAACCTACTATGGTTTAAATATGGTTAACAACAAAAGTCATGTCAAGGCTTGGTCCTTGCTGTAATGGTGTTGAGAGGTGGTGGAATCTTTAAGAAGTGTTTGGGTCAAGGGATCCACCCTCATGAGGGAATTAATGCCATCTCTTGTTTACTAAGAGAGGGGGTTGTTATAAAGCAAGGTGCCTCCCGTGCCCCATCCCTTTTTGCACATGCCTGCTTTCCCTTCAGCTTCTCCACCATGTTGTAATAATGCAGCCAGCGGCCCTCACCAGAAGCTGAGCAGATGCCAGCACCACACTTCTTGGACTTCCAAGCCTCCAGAATTGTGAACCAAATAAACTTCTTTTCTTTATAAATTACCTAGTCTCAGGTATGGTGTTATAGCAACAAAAAATGGACTAAGACAGCATCCGTTAAAGGGAAAGGAATATTGGGCCAATAAGTGTAAAACCAGGTATAAATTCCTTATGCAAAAAAACACTTATAAAATCCAAACAAATTTACAAAATAAATATAAACAAAAATGATCTGCAATTAATTAATCTAATACTGATTATCATGCTAGATGATGTTGTCTTATTGGCTTATATATATTGTACTAACTGCAAGGACATGGTTCATCTGGATTGGATGTGCCTATCTTCTGTGTGTCATGCAATTCAGTTTTCTCCATTTTCTCCACTGTGAAACTGTTCATTTATACAACACACCATTTGGCCTTCACATAAAACTATCATTTATGTGTAGTAAATCTACTTCCATTTCTTTAAATTTTTCATTTTATTTGCCAATCAGAATATGTATCAGGATTTCATTTTGGCAGTATATATCCAAAAGTCCATATAAAGGGGGGGGGGCATGGGCAATATACGTAACCTTAACATTTGTACCCCCATAATATGCTGAAATTTAAAAAAATTAGGGAACAGCCGGGTGCGGTGGCTCATGCCTGTAATCCTAGCACACTCTGGGAGGCTGAGGCGGGCGGATTGCTTGAGGTCAGGAGTTCGAAACCAGCCTGAGCAAGAGCAAGACCCTGTCTCTACTATAAATAGAAAGAAATTAATTGGCCAACTAATATATATATATATAAAATTAGCCGGGCATGGTGGCACATGTCTGTAGTCCCAGCTACTCAGGAGGCTAAGGCAGAAGGATTGCTTGAGCCCAGGAGTTTGAGGTAGCTGTGAGCTAGGCTGACGCCATGGCACTCACTCTAGCCTGGTCAACAAGCGAGACTCTGTCTCAAAAAAAAAAAAAAAAAATTAGGGAACAAAGGAAGTGCAAGACTTACATACTGGAAACTATAAAACATTGCTGGGAGTAATTAAAGAAGATCTAAATAAAGGGATTATAAGACTCGATATTATTAAAATGGCAATTCTCCTCAAATTGATCTATAAATTCAACACAATTCCTACAAAAATTCCAGCTGGTTTGGGCAGGAATTGACAAGCTGATCCTAAAATGTATATGGAAATGCAAAGGACCCAGAAAAGCCAAAACAATCTTAAAAAAGAACAAAGTTGGAAAACTTAACACTTCCCAATTTTAAACTTACTATAAAGCTACATTAATTAAGACTGTGTGGTACTGGCATAGGGATAGACATATAGATCAATGGAACAGGATTGAGAGTCTAGAAATAAACCTTTACATTTATAGTCCATTGATTTCTGACAAAGGCGCCAAGGTAATTCAATGGGGAGAGGATAGTCTTTTCAACAGATGGTGCTGGGACAACTGGATATCTGTATGCAGAAAGATGAATTTAGGTACCTCACACTATATACAAAAATGAACTCAAAATGAATCATACATCTAGTGTAAAAGCTAAAACTATAATACTTGTAGAATAAAACATGGAACATCTTTGCAACCTTGGGTTAGAAAATGAGTTCTTAAACACAACACCAAAAGCATGGTCCATTAAAAGAAAAATGGAAAAAATGGACTTCATCAAAATTAAAAATGTTTGTGTTTCCAAAAACATCAATAAGAAAATAAAAAATAAGTCACAGTCTGAGAAAAAAGATACACACATATTATTCTGGTAAAAGATTTGTATCCAGGACATATAAGGATATTTTATAAATCAATAATAAGATAACCCAATTAAAAATGAGCAACAGTTGAATAGATATTTCACCAAGGAAATATGAATGGCTAATAAGCATATGAAAAGATGCTCAACATCATTAGTCATGAGGTGAATGAAAATTAAAACTAAAATGAGCTACAAAATAATTATTGGTAAGGATGCAGAAAAATTATAGCCTTCATACATTGCTAGCAGGAATGTAAGATGGTATAGCCACTTTGAAAACAGTTTGGCAGTTTCTTAAAAAATTAAACATAAATTTACCATATGATCCTGCAATTCCTCTTCTAAGACTCTACCCAAGAGAAATGAAAACATATGTCTATATAAAGACATATATGTATTTACAGCAACATTATTAATAATGTCTAAAAAGTGAGAATAATACATAATACACATATCCATCAACTGGAAAATGGATAAATGAAATGTGGTATAGCCGTAAAATGGAATATGCAACAAGAAGGAACAAATTACTGATATATGCTACATCAAGAAGACTATCAAATCAATATGGTAGGTGAAAGAAGCCAGATGCAAAAGATTACACATTGTATAATCTCATTTATAAGAAATGTCCAGACAAGGCAAATCTATAAAGACAGAAAGCAGCTCAGTGGTTGCCTGGGGCTGAGAGTAGGAATAAAGATTGATTGCCACTGAGCAGGGGAGATATTCTGGGGTGATGGAAATGTTCTAAAGTTGGATTGTGGTGATATTTACAAAAACCTGTAAATGTGAAAATAATTGAATTATACACTTAAGTGAATTTCATGGCATGTAAATTATATCTCAATAAAGCTGTTAAAAAATTTAGAGAACTTGTTTTTCCCACATAAGTTATCTGCAGGCAGCCAAGTCCAGAGTGGGTATAATATTAACAGGTTTTTTTTTCTTTTGTAGTTATCAGAGACCTAGACTCTTTCCCTTTTTGCCTCAGCCACCAGTAGCATACATACGTTTGTGCTCTCATGGTCATATCTAGACCTCTTTCCTAGCTAGAAGAGGAAAAAGAGCAGAGAGTGAAAAAAATATTGACCATTGCTTCTTGGCCTTTTGGCTAAGATCAAGCATAGTACCAGCCTTTATCAGTTTAATATTTGATATATCCTCTATCTTAAAAGTCAACCATGTTTAAGGATATTTCTGAGAAGCCCCACTCTTAGATGTCATTGGTGTAAAAAGTATCACATGACCATTCTTAACTGCAAAGGAGTATGGGAAATGCAGGACTATTTTTTCTTCCAGTCAAATCAGGATTCTGTTAATAAGGTAGAAAGGAAGAATGGATATTGAGTAAAGCAGCTCAAAATCTCTGAGGTTAAGAAATATATCTCAGGCCGGGCACGGTGGCTCATGCCTGTAATCCTAGCACTCTGGGAGGCCGAGGCGGGCGGATTGCTCAAGGTCAAGAGTTCGAAACCAGCCTGAGCAAGAGTGAGACCCCGTCTCTACTACAAATAGAAAGAAATTAATTGGCCAACTAATATATATAGAAAAAAATTAGCTGGGCATGGTGGCGCATGCCTGCTATAGTCCCAACTACTCGGGAGGCTAAGGCAGGAGGATTGCTTGAGCCCAGGAGTTTGAGGTTGCTGTGAGCTAGGCTGACGCCACGGCACTCACTCTAGCCTGTGCAACAAAGCAAGACTCTGTCTCAAAAAAAAAAAAAAAAAAAGGAATATATCTCAGTGTCAGTGTAAACACAAATAGAATCAGCACTGCTTACATCATAGAACAGTACTTGGCTATAAGGTGATGAACCAGAATGTACTTATTATTAATGGTTTCTTAACAAAATGAAAAGAAAACGATTAAATTCTTAGTGAAAACATAAGGCCTCCAGAGAAGCTGTCTGTTACTCTGTTGAGAAACATCAAGCAGAACAAATGTTCCTTGTTGTTCATATTTTTATTTCTATGACAAAAACTTGAGGGCGAAGTCATTTGGTATATTAGAAAGAACAGGGGTCTTGAGTTAGAAATGTCTGGATTCAAAACTTGGCCACACCCTTTAGTAAGTATGCTTTGGGCAAATTCCATAACTTAGCTAATCCTCAATTTCCTCCTCTGCACAAGAGGAATAATAACACTAATACCTGCCCCACAGGGTTATTGGGAGGACCCAATAAGACAGCAGGTGTAAAGCACTTGCCCCTGCTTCTGCCTCCATCCTTCACAGCTCACACCCCAGAGTGGCACAACCCTGCCTCATGCACCAGCACCTAGAAATGAATCCTAATTTTTTTTTCTTGCCCAAATTAAACAGCTGTCCAGATATGGTTTCCCCACATTTCCCAGGCTGAGAATTTTTCTCAAGAGAATTTCTACTTAGAGATCATCTATTCAAAACACACACATGCACACACACACACACAAGTGCATACAAATTATGATGTCAGGAGTGGGGAGCAAAAAAACAAACATACAACAAAACCCCACTGAAGATAAAATTAATATGTGGAGAACAAAATTCTAAAAATACATTTATTTTTGTACCCAAAGCATTGTAATCTTCCTAATACTCCTTGGTTGTACAGAATCAGAGAGAGCACTTAGAATAACATCCCAACCCAGTTTATGTACTTGGCACTTTAAGAAAGGTGAGTGCTGTGTCAAGCGCTTGTGCAAGCAGGTGTGCAGGTGGGTTGGCTGACATGAACCCCAAGTCACCCATTACTGGCCCATTTATTGATACGTCAGTTCAACTAAGCTAACGTGGAGCCTATTCCATCATTTTCTCCCTGAAGCACAAATACAGCTTAAAATAGGAGACTCTTCAAATTGATCGTGATAGGTTTATAACTTTTAAGTAGTTTGCAACTTCAGTACCTTTTTAATGATCTCAGTTAAACGTTGACTGAATAGAATTCATATTTCTGCAAGAATGCTATGTATCTCAAAGGAGGACACCAAAGCAAAATTGTGAAATTTGTCAACTGAACGGCAGGACAAACATTTAGTATCTATCTTTATTCTCTATAAAATATCAAAATCGTGAAGGTGATAATCTTGACAATAAACAGCATTTAGTTTAGCTAATTAAGAGACAGAAGCAGTCTGGCAAAACTGATACAATACTTCAGGACACAGTGTTACACTTTGGTTTTCCCAGTCACTCTTTATCAATAATTTAATTTTTTTTGGCCGGGCGTGGCTCTCTGGGAGGCCAAGGCAGGCGGATTGCTCAAGATCAGGAGTTCGAAACCAGCCTGAGCGAGAGCGAGACCCTGTCTCTACTATAAATAGAAAGAAATTAATTGGCCAACTATATATATAGAAAAAAAATTAGCCGGGCATGGTGGCACATGCCTGTAGTCCCAGCTACTTGGGAGGTGGAGGCAGGAGGATTGCTTGAGCCCAGGAGTTTGAGGTTGCTGTGAGCTAGGCTGACGCCACGGCACTCACTCTAGCCTGGACGACAAAGTGAGACTCTGTCTCAAAAAAAAAAAAATTAATTTTTTCCCATCTTATGACTCATCTCACTGGTCTGAGACTTACCTGCCCGTTCTTTTTCTCTGTGAAAAGGGGAAGAGAAAGATGGCGCGGGCCTCCTCTCCCCGGGGAGCTTAAGCAGCGGCACAGCCCTCTCCCATGAGCAGCAGCTCCGCCTGCCAAACCCGAACAGCTGTCGGGGCTTCTACAGCTGTGGCTGCCACTGTTTCCCAGAACTCTGCCTCGGCCCCTCGATTGAGAAATCCTGTCTGTCCTTCGGTGCCCTCCACAGCAAATGGCAATTAATTTCTACTCCTGAGTTTGTAAAAAATTTCTCCTATCCTGAGAGCTGTCACATTTCACACCTGAATTACAAGTCAATTAAAAGGAAAACAAAACAAAAACCATTTCTCTCTTTTCTTGAGAGTCATTCTATGTTATAATTACCATGTTCCTGCTTTTCATCTCTCACCCTAACCCAAATTATGGAACCCAGGAAAAGCCATGTCACCGACAAACATGGACCAAAGATAGGCCCCATCTAACACAGCTTTGCCGACAGCTCAAAGGGGAACTCACAGTAGCAATGTGGATCTGGTCATAATAAAAAGCCCTGCACAGTAAGTGCCTTCTCTGCTATCTGACCATGCACTGGCTATTCCACAGCACAAAACAGCTGCTTACATGTGTATTTTCGGTTGTTGGAATATTTTCACATTTGTGTAACATGCAATTTCAAAACACAATCGATTGCTTAGTTTTCTTATTATGAGTACAATTAGTCTCACAGATCTCATATTTACAAGTGAAAGCAATGGCTAGGGAAGGGGAGGGGAGAGAGTTGGACAACAGCTGGGTTCTTATTTACTCATAAGAGAACTCACTAAGCATGGAGGTGCGTGGTGTGAGGAGCTGGGTATTTTGCACCTACACCCTACCCTGAGAAAGCATACCCTGCTTTAGAAGGTAAGTACATGAGAAAGATACGCTTTGGATGACAATTTACAGATGCAAAAAGGGTTATAAAGATTGGTCTGAGGATGCTGGGCTGCAAAGTCAGGGGAGGCCTGCAGAGTAGGGTCCTTGGGGGATTTGCAATTAAACTCACTTACTCATTACAACATTTCTAGAAGTTTTATTTTGCTTACAGCTTCCTTGTGTGTGAGAGGGTGGCATAGCTCTCGGGATTCTCACGTGAGAGGTAAACCCAAGTGTCTGGATTCTAGATCCAATGCTTTACTCTAGACACTAGGGGTCAGCAGCCTCCAAAAGTTGAGTCAGGCTATGTGCCCTAGTTTCTGGGGTGCTGCTAGGTGTCAGTGGGGGGCTGATTCTCACACAGGGACATTCCAGGAGGCACCGTAATGGCTTCCCCAACCCTGTACCCCTTCTTTTATTAACAGCTTTCACTTTCCTTTGGGTACCTCACCTCCTCCTGCAAAGCCCAGGTGCTTGGGGGAAGCTGGTCCCTGCAGTGAGGCTTGTGGCTCCGCCCAAGTTATCCCATCCCTGGGCCCCACACAGTCAAGGAGTCACCCCATTTGGGGTGATGAGATTGAGGAGAAATTTGCTGAGGATGAAGCGGGAACATAGTTTCCTGGCTCTTCTGAGAGGACTTCTGAAAGAGACCATTTCTCTTTTTCTGGCCTGGGATGAGGATAAAGAAACTCAAAGCCCTGGATAGGTAGACAGTCATCTGGCAACTACCAGGTGTGAAGGGACAACTATAAAATGAAGCTGACTGCAAAAACCAGAGCAGAGAGGATCAGAGAAACAAAAAAAAAGAAAGAAAAGAAAAGTAACAGGGTTCCTAGTGATGTCCTGTTGGGTCAATGAAGCAGAGTTCGAAGCCTTCCCAACCAGACTTTCAAGCTCCAGAACAAATCTCATCACTGTGAAGCCAGGCTGAGCTTGATCTTCTCTTATTTTCATCTGAAGGCACCCTAAACGATACACTGAGGAGAAAAAAGGCGGCAACTACAAGCAAGCTTTGGAAAATGTGGTGGCAAGTGATCTACAAACTGCTACTTACTAAGCTTTATACCAGCTCCCCCCACCCTGCAGTCACCAAAGCTCTTCAGCAAATACAAGAGAGGCTCGTGGAGCCAGACCACCTGACTGAAGAATAAGAGAGGAAGACATTGTGTACTAAAGGCTGCCTCTCTGCCAGTTAGCTTTGAAGCCCTTTTTATTAATTGGTTCCATTTCCTTACCATGTCCTTAGTAGGGGGGATGTATTTTTTAGAAATATATTGATCACACTTACATTCTCCTACACCGGGAGGAACAGGAGGCTCCCTGCCACAGACCTTTGAAAAGCAATGAGCTGGGAGAAAACAGGCCTCCAGCTCCGGCTCTCTCCTGCCTCCCTCCCTCCCTCACCTGCTCAGCCTGAAGCAGTCTCTAAATCCTCACAATTCTAAAATGGTAGGATTTCCATAGTTCACTGTAAATGGGGTTTTACCTGTAACTCAGTAAAGAACCTGAGAGGGTCCAGGAAGCCCTAATACAGCTCCAGGAACCAGGAAAAGTAGACTCTTCCTCTCTACTTTCCTTAGGTTATTATACAGAAAGAAACATTGAAGAGGTCATTGCACTATTTTTTAAAGGTGTGAGGCTATACTGATAATGGGCACGGATTTTGGAGTCTATCAAACCTAAGTTCAAATCTTAGCAACTCCCCTTAGTAGTTGTATGAATTTGTCTCTGAGCTTCTGCATCTATAAAATAAGGATAGATAAGGCCTGCCTTTCAGGTTGCTTTGAAGTTTAAGTGTAAAAACACAAGTAATTGGGTTTAGCATTCAAAAAATAGTTGATAGGATTAAGAGTTCAATATTCCTTGAAAGGAAGGAGCACTGTGACCCAAGAAAACAGAGAAGCATCCAACATTTCCAATGCATATATTTACTTCCCACCCATGGCAAGATTCTCTGAGTGTAGCAGGTTCCAAGAACTTTGGAATTCATGACCCTTGTGCAGGGTCTGTATCTATGTTAGGGGAGCTTGGACTTTCAAATAGAAGTCACAAGCTTGTGAAGTAATTGCAGGTTTGGAGCTAGTGATTCACTAATTATCTAATTCTCTAGGTAGGTATTATTTGTAGTGAAGCAATGTGCAAAGGAGCTACCAATAAATAAATAAATAAATGTTATGGTTATCTTTGTTTTTCTTTTTAAAGACATGGGCTCCTAAAGTTTTTTATCCTTCATTCAAAATCAGGTGCTCAGAGGAAACGTTTAGGACCCTCATCTATACATCCGTTCCAAGGTTCCTGTCCTAGGCAAAGGTCTCACAGGGTACCCTGGAACACAGGCTGGAAGGGAGGCAATCTTTCTATGTTGCACGGTTCACACCTTTTCATTATTTGTATAGCAGACTTTAGTGGTTTCCCCCCAGTATGTTTTTTCCTTCTTCCTTTTCTAGCTGAGCATATGAATAAAAATACATTTTCCAGCCTCTCTTGCAACCAGGTGTGTGGGGTCACACCACATGGCTAAATTCTGTCTAACTGCCTCTATGAGAGGAGTCTCGTGTGACTTCTGGGAAGTGCTCTCTTAAAGGAAGGGAGATGTGCCCTTCCTCTTCCCTTACTCCTTCCCACAGGCTGGACTGCAACACAATAGTACGTGTTGAAGCAGCCAGATTGAACCATGCGGCAGAAAGCCTTGTACTGAGATGAGCAGGAAAACAAACCAACCTTCAGTCATCTTGAAACTGCCTTAGATTCCTGACCTCCTCACTACTCTTACTTGCATGAGAAATAAAATCCTCTCCTGTTTGAAGCACTGGCATTTTGGGTTTTCTGTCACTCACAGCTAAACCTAGTCTGAACTGATAGCTTGCTATATCCATCGTTTATGTTTTCTCCGTTCATCTGTGATATCAGAACTGCACTGTTTTTAACATGGCAAGCCACTTATAAATGGGGTATAGGTTCATCAGTCATTCCCATCACACTCCCCAAATCCCACTCACATCCTTCAGAATGAATTCCACCCACAGCATAACATCAGAAAGGTCACCTCTTACACAAGTAAAGAAATAGAGATTTTAAAAAAAAAAAAAACAGGCATGAAATCCTGTTGCTTATTTTACAGAAAACCCTATCTATCTATTCAAGATGACTGCTTGCTCCTATGTTAGCTAGCAATTTCATGAAGTGAAGAAAATTTTCTCTAGTTGCAAGTGACACAAACCTCTCAAATGCCTACTATCAAATTAAAAATAAACTGCTTGTTATTTACAAGTATGAATTAGATACAATGTACTCTAGAGGAAGGTCAGGGGCCTTGGCATTCAGATCTAGGAGTATTTATTTGGCTTTGCCACTTGCAGTGTGACCTTGGTAAGTGACTTAACCTCTTATTCAGTTTTGCTGTCTATAAAATTAAACCTCTTACAGTACTTGCAAAAAGTAAAATAAAATAAATGAGCTAATATATGCAATGCACCCAGCACATTATAGGTGCTGTAATAGTGAAAGGTCCTTTTTGTTTGTTCTTTTGTTTTTGTTATTTATTTTTATGAAGGTAAAATATACATATTAATTTACCATCTTTACTATTTTTCAGTGTACAGTTCAGTGGCAATAAATGCATTTAATTCTTTCTTTCTCCCTTTCTCCCCTTCTCTCCATCTCTTGCTTGGCCTCTAGTAACCACCAATCTACTCTCTATCTTCATGAGATCCACTTTTTAGCTCCCAAATATGCAAAAGAACATGCAATATTTATCTTTCTGTGCTTGGCTTATATGACTTGACATAATGGCCTCCAGTTCCATCTATTGCTGCAAATGATAAGATTTCATTCTTTTTTATGGCTGAACAATATTCCACTGTGCATAAATACCACATTTTCTTTATCCATTCATCCATTGATGGGCACTTAGGTTGATTCCATGTTTTGGCTATTGTGAATAGTACTGCAATAAACGTGGGGGCATAGAGATCTCTTTGATATATTGATTTTCCTTCTTTTGGATATATACCCAGTAGTAAATTGCTGTATCATATGGTAGTTCTATTTTTAGTTTTTTGAGAAACCTCAATACTGTTCTCCATAGTGGCTGTACTAATTTACATTCCCACCAACAGTGTATGAGGGTTGCCCTTTCTCTACGTCCTCCCCAGCATTCGTTATTGCCTGTCTTTTGGATACAAGATATTTTAACTGGTGTGAGATGATATTGCATTGTGGTTTTGTTTTGCATTTCTCTGATGATTGGTGATGTTGAGCATTTTTTCATATACTTTCTGGTCATCTGTATGTCTTCTTTTGAGAAATGTCTGTTAAGATCTTTTGCCCATTTTTAATGTGATTATTTGGGGTTTTTTGCTACTGAATTGTTACATATATATTCTGGCTGTTAATCCCTTGTCAAATGGTTAGTTTGTAAATATTTTCTCCTATTCTATGTACTGTCTCTTTGCTTTGCTGAGTGTTTCCTTTGCTGTGCAGAACTAGACCCCCATCTCTCACCACACACAAAATCAAATCAAAATGGATTAAAAACTTAAATATAAGATCTGAAACTATGAAACTACCAGACAAAAACACCTGGGAAACGTTCCAAGGCATTAGCATGGGGAAAGATTTTTTTGTATAAGACCTCAAAAGCACAGGCAACCAAAGCAAAAATAGGTAACTATTTTTGTAATAGCAACATGATTACATCATGTTCTTTTGGTTTTTATTGGTATAAATGAAAAGCTATGGATTTTAGGTCTGTAGAACTGTGATTTAATAAATTTAGTCTCTGAAATGGATTCGTTTTATAATCATAGTTGCCTTAACTACCTTGAGACTTTGTGTCTTCAACAATCAGCTTTATAACAACAATACTGCTATTAATCATGGCAATAATAATTGCTAACATGTTGTATGATTAACAGGTGTCAGCCACTGCATCAAGTCCTTTCTTTTCATTATTTCATTAAAACCTGCTTTTTTAACCTCTTAGAGATATTTTTAAGGATATAAATAAAATGAAAAAGTAATTATAAGAACACTGCATGTAAAAAAATTTACAAAATTGTAAGTTAGATACAAATATAGAATTATTATGGACTGAAAAGATAACTTCTTTTAAAAGAAAATATCCCAATTTTTCGAAAGCAAAAGCTTTAATCATACTAGAAGGTTAAAAATATTTTTCCTTTTTAAAACTTGTATTTAATTTAAAAAGTAATACAAAATTATATAATGCCAAAATAGAGGTACTTGCTTATGTAACTACATACCATAAAAGTGATAACAAAATGTCCATGCAGAATAAAAAGTATATTGATTTTCTTTCTTTTTTATTTTAAATCATCCTCATCATTTGATCCAGAAAAAATAAAATAGCTGGCAATTCCTAAGAAAAATATACTATGTACTCATATGTACTGTGTGTAAATATGTATCTAACATATCTGCATGTGCTTTCTCTGTTTTACTTATAATAAATAAATGTTTATGTTCCAGAATATAGGTATATAAGTTCACTGGAAATCAGAAATTTCTCTCCTTAGAGAAACAACAGTTAAAACAGTATCTTACTTATAACTGCTATCATGCCCAATTGAAAATTCTTCCTGATATGAACTCCTTGAATATATAATCTTACTTTTCTATATAACTTTTCCATAAATGCAAAACTTTTGGCCAATTTTGAGTTCCTCCAATTGGCTGCAAAGAGGGACTAAAGGACCCAGGATTGGAGCGTGAAAAGAAAAGAAAAGCAGATGCCAGAAGTAGAGGTTTTTGCAGGGCAACCTTGGAGAAGATAGAGGAAGAATCCAACCCACAGATGATTAAAAACTGCATGTTTTTAAAAAAAAGACTTAGATGCCAACATTTAAATATAGGGATTTTTACATAAAAATCCTATGACCTGCATTTTCAGCACAGCCACAAATAGCTGGCCATGCACAGTGCTATCCGGTCCCCTTAGACTGAGCCCACCCTCACACTCCGTTTGTGGGGGCATCCGTCAGTTAGAAATCTGCTTGGACTGTATTTAAGGCATATGAATTTACATATGTGAATATAAGGTATCTGAGCTTGCACACACACCTCTGCCCTGTGTAGACATGAAAGTCAGTGCAGCTGCAGGTCATGGACCCTTAGCAGCAAAAGAAAGACCTGGCGTGGTGCAGGTCTCCTTCTATCACTGGGACCCTCACAGCCCACCAGCTGGCAATGACCACGTGGAGAATCACTGCCATATAACAGCCGCAGGGCAGCTGAGGGTCGGCATTCCTCAGACCCAATGTTCTTGTTGCAAAGTTCACCTTCTAGCTCCGGATATCACCTGTGTAACACAAAGCTGATAATGATATTCGGTCCCTGTTGGTGTTGTTTGTGACCCTGGCTTTGAGCAGCTGCGAATCGGTCCCTTTCCTGTAGCTGTTAGTGGGGAAGGAGTGGCCCCAAGAGGGGCACCTAAAACAGATCAGAAAACTCTGGCTCCTGGGACTCAGGCATGACGTTATCATGGTTAGAGACATGTCCAGAGGTCCCTTGTGCATTGGGAGGTTGGCTGAGAAACACCTGCTCAATTACATTCAACCTTTCCTTTCAAAGGTGGGGTCGGGGAGGTGGGCATCAACTTGGTCATAAAATCAAGGTGTTATATGTGTTTCATTTATATTCATTTATTCATATATTTATTTTTGCTACATGTTGAGTTCCATTAGGGTAGGGACTCTGTTTTGTTCACTACTATACCATTGGCAGTTAGTGCAGGACACATAATAGATGTTCAATTAATATGTGTGGAATAAGTGAATGCATGGAAGCATCCTTTTCTTCTTCCTGGAAGCTTCCTCTTTCCAAGACCAGAAGGACTCTCGCCTGGAAGACTCACCTGGAGGACTTCAAAGGGAGGTCCCCAATGAATGGGATCCCTGGCCTTGGTGTAGCTCCCCTCAAATCCAACCTCTACCTTGAGTTATAGTTCTAGAATCCAAATCTGTTGTATCACTTCTCCACTTAGAAGATTGCAATAATTATCTTGTTATTTTTAGGATAAAATCCAAATTTTTAAATGAGGCTGAGAATGCCCTTTTTTTTTTTTTTTTTTTTTTTTTTTTTTTTGAGACAGAGTCTCGCTTTGTTGTCCAGGCTAGAGTGAGTGCCGTGGCGTCAGCCTAGCTCACAGCAACCTCAAACTTCTGGGCTCGAGTGATCCTTCTGCCTCAGCCTCCCGGGTAGCTGGGACTACAGGCATGCGCCACCATGCCCGGCTAATTTTTTTTTTTTTTTTATATATATATCAGTTGGCCAATTAATTTCTTTCTATTTATAGTAGAGACGGGGTCTCGCTCTTGCTCAGGCTGGTTTTGAACTCCTGACCTTGAGCAATCCGCCCGCCTCGGCCTCCCAAGAGCTAGGATTACAGGCGTGAGCCACAGCGCCCGGCCGGAGAATGCCCTTTTGATCTGATCCCAACCCATCCCTGCCACCTAGGCAGTCCTATGGAAGGAACTCCTCTGTGTGCCCGGCTCTCTCCCGCACTCCCAGGCCATGTGGCAAACTCCTAACTCATCCATCAGGTCTCAGCGTAAGTCTTCCCTATGTTCTCAGCACCACCTCTTATGCCCCCAATATGGTGCTTACCCCTGTGGGGGTGTCTGTCAACTGCCCAGTTCACAGTCAGGCTTTCCGTCTCGTAAGCTTGGTCACCTATGCCCTGGCACCTGCCTCCAGGAGGCAGCAAGGAGATACACAAATTTTATTTTGTGCCAGGTTCAGTGTCATGCTCTTTGTAATTGTCGATTTCATGATTTCAGAGATGAGAGAGAAACTGAAATTCAGAGAAGTGGAGTAATCTGCCTAGGGTTGGGATTCACATTTGAGTGCAAAGACTCCAGAGCTTGCTTTCTCCCCACTGTGCCTCATGGTGGCACTTACCTTTGCTTTTCCAGGAGAGCAGCCCAGGCAGCATGCCTATGTCTGAGTGCCCCACAGCACTCACATCCATTACCTCAGGAAGAAAGAATGCCAGAGAGGATGGAATTTGCTAGTGGTTACTCAAGAGTGCACACAGAAATATGAACAAAGCCTCTTGATCACCAGGGAAAGGAATGTAGGTCAAATAATTGCCCTGCCCAGTGTCTCCTCTCCCTCTGTTACCCAACTCTTCTCATTTGCATATCTGAGGCCACAAGTGGAATATAACTACATGGAAAATTCCAGGAGCTTCACAAATATCATTAAAAGCAAAGGCTCAAGAAATAAGGAAAGGATTTTAAAATCACTTTCTGTTTTAATTCAAAAGCTCAGAGTCATTAATTTGTTGAGAGATGACTAGGTATAGAAAACTATAGTAGGATTCTAGAAAATTAAGTCTTTTTTGGATGTTATGAAAATGTAGTAAGCGATGATTATTATTATGATAAAGAAAAATAACTAATATTAATTATGAGCCAGGTACACACACCACCATTTAATCATCATAATAAGCCTGTGAAGTTAGATACTATTAACACTTCCATTTTACAAATGTTGAAATCAAGGCACAGAGAGGTCAAGTAATTTGTGCCAGGTCACACAGCTAAAAGGGACAGAAACCTGCTCTTACTATGTAATGCCAACTTTCTATTAGGTTGTTAAGTATGAAATGTCTAGTTTCCTTAAGTACTTAGTTTGACAGTTGCTATTTCTGACATTTCACTTTGACATTTCTTCTTTTATGTTTATTGTGAAGGTACATCCTCAGTCTTTCAAACACACATTTTGGCTTATGATTATCTTTCAAAAAAATGTTTAGAGCAATTTCTATGAAACCATGGATAAGTATGTACAATACTGGCTGGGTGTGGTGGCTCACTCTTGTAATCCTAGCACTCTGGGAGGCCAAGGCGGGAGGATGGCTAGAGGTCAGGAGTTCAAGACCCAGCAAGAATGAGACCCCATCTCTACTAAAAATGGGAAAGAAATTAGCTGGGCAACTAAAAACAGAAAAAAATTAGCCAGGCACAGTGGCACACCCCTGTAGTTCCAGCTACTCAGGAGGCTGAGGCAGAAGAATTGCTTGAGCCCAGGAGTTTGAGGTGGCTGAGGCAGGCTCATGCCATGGCACTGTAGTCCTGGCAACAGAATGAAACTCTGTCTCAAAAAAAAAAAAAAAAGTACGTACAATACTAATTGTTAAATAAAATTTATAGGAGGCCATTGGTTTAGACTGAGCTCCTGCATTAAGCCCAACAGACCAACCAAAATGGAGTTACTCAGGCTGAATTCCATAATACCAAGTTGAAACTAAGTTGTTCATTCATCTGACCTTCCAAGAAATCAGGAGAGAAAGAGATAACAGTCAAATCCTCAAACAGGCCAGTTTTAGCCCGCTTGATAAGGAAGTCTCTGCTTTAACCTCTCCAAGGAATAATCTGGTTTTTGTTCTCTGATCCTGCTTTCCTTAGCACCCTTCTGTCTATAAATTCAACTTCCTCTGCTTTGCTCATCTGAACACTCATTCTATTTTACAGACTGAGGTGTTGCTGGGTTCTAGAATTGCAAATAAAGGCCAAATAAAATTTTGAAACTAAATTTGTTTGTAATTTTGTCTTCTGACAAATGTAAATGACACTTTCTAATAGTTAGAGTTACATTTTTTTGCAGAAAAAATTATTTCAAAATGTAGCACAGAATTATTCTAATAATTTTTCAATATTAATTTATATCTTACAAATGTGTTGTTCTCAATAAGAAACTTCACAAAATTCATTTCCTTTATGACAACCACAGAAAACAAACAAGAAATGCCCTGAGAGGAAGAATCTTAAGGTTCTAGAAGGAAAATTACAAGTGACTGTAAAAGTTCTACATGTTAACCTAAGGGAAACTAAAGGACATCTATAAAATCAAGTTTTACAGCGGCCTGCTGGATGCTATTACCAAAAGGGACAAAATAAATATTCAGGTTCAAAAGCATGCAATGACCTTGCCACTTATAAATATCACGCTGCAGAAATGAGTGGTATCATTGCCTCCCATTAATCCAGAGGAATTTTAAAAACAGCTCTTCACATAAAGAATAATTTTGAAGGGCTTAAGGTTGAACATGTAGATGTGGGTCTCCTGGGCAACAGAATGCCCAAGAACAAACACAACAAGGAAAGTCAGTCATGGAAAAGTGGAATAATTCAGTAGCTGGCTGTCAAGTCCTTGTTCTAACTAAATGACATCATCTGGAAAAGACACTGTGGTGCCTGTCCAGAAAGTTTCAGTTATTTCCCTTCCTGACACGCAGAGTACGTGGTTTTAGTTTTTGTCTTCCTTTCACAATTTTTGCCTTGGTCCTCTCTACGGATGATTATTACTTCATTTCTCCATGGTCAGTGTAAGGCTTCCTTGTCACCAAAGTAGTTAATAGATCAAGACTTTGCCTTAGTATTATATAATGGTTCTCAACTCTTTGCATTGCAACTTATATCCTGAATCAAAGCTCCAAATACTTTTTTTACAATTATTATCATTACCTAATAAATGTCACAGAAGAGGGGGCTATAGCCATGCAGATGGCTTTCTCCCTGTTACCTGCAGCTATCGCTGCCCCAGTCATGCTATGTTTACATTTCACATCTCTGCTTTCCTCTGGGGCATCTGAGAAGGCAGGTGTCCCTGGCAGGTCTCTTGCAAGAAGTACTACATCAAAGAGTCACTTTATGCCTCTCTCACTCCTCAGTGCTCCCCACACATGCTCTCTCTCCCTAGGATCTGCTGATTCAACATGCTTTATATGGCTTGTATTTCTGCCCTTCTCTCTTGCACTGCCCCACCCCTGTCTTAGTTTAGGAGTATTTTCTTTTAGAACCATTATCTCTCTGCTAGAATGCACTCTCACTGCCATCAGACACCACCCCTGTGCACACTGCTTCCATTCCATCTTCTACTGTGTCCAGAATGATCTTTCTGAAAACCCACATCTGAGCTGCAGTGGCTCTGCCCAAGTCTAAACACCTAAGCATGACAGATAAGGTCTACTATGATCTTTTGCTTCCATCCTTGTCTGTGGTTCCCCAAACTTCAGTCTTCATACATGTACATGCTTTGCTTCATTTAAAATGCAGATTGCCAGGGTCTAACCTCAGTGATTTAGATTTATCAGGCCTGGGGGCAGGCCTAGAATCTGCATATCAGATGCTTCTAATATATATCTGATGCAGCAAAACGCAGGAGAAACACTGCTCCACAGCCTCCCTGGACTGTTGGCTTCCCTCAACACGTCCCACTCCATGGTCCCCAATGCATCCAGCCCTTCCATGTCTCCATAATTTTACATATGCTGTTCCCTCTGCCTGGAATGCCTTTTTTCACAACCACCTGGCAAATTCCAATTATTTTTCAAGACCCAGCTCAAGAATCTTCCCCTCTAACCTACTCAAATGAAGTGAATCCTTCTTTTGGACTGTCACTGCACCTAGAGCATTTTTTTTTTTAAATCACATTTATTACCTGGTTTAGAGACTGCATGGTAGACACCCCTGTCCAGGTATCAGAGATATAGTTTCCAATTCCAGCTTTGCCTCCTTACCAGCTGTGATATCTTGGGCAAATTACTTAGCACCTGTAAGTTTCATCTGTAAATAGAGCCAATAAAAGTACCTTTCCCTTCTGCTATTGGTACCGTCCTGAGTAGTACTATTACTAGTCAGGAAACTGAGGCAAGGAGATTAAATTTCCAAAGATCACACAGCTAGTGAGTGGAAGAGCTAGGATCAGCTCCAAAGCAGTTGGCTCATGCCCACATTCCTAACCACTAGGGACTTGTCTTCCCTACTAGGAAATAAGCTGGCTAAGGAAGGTACAGGAGTTAGTTGAGCTGCCAACTGTCTAAGTTTGATTCTATCCTGCTCAAAGGTCAGAGATAGTCTTCAACGACTGTTTGGCAGAAGCACGGGGGCAGGAACAGGGCAGGCTAAGGGACTTGCTGACCACGCCTGTGTCCTAGGTCCCTAGAACTGCTCACAGCTCCTTCACAGAGCCCTTGGTCTCTGGCCAGCTTTCTTAGGTCTTCTCATTCTACCTCACTTCACAAGACCTAACTCAACATCTCTTCTGGGACAGATATCAGAGCCCTCCCCAGACCGGTCAAATTACCAACTCTAGGGGTGGGTCCCAGACACTGGTATTTTTAAAAAGAACACCACTCCCCATCTGCCCATCATCCCAATAAGTGGCTAGAGTTGGAACCACTGCCAGGAGCCTCTTCCCTCCCCTGGGCAGCTTCCTTCGTCTTGAGATTATCTTTGTGGGGAGCCTACCATTTTATTATAATCCTGTTCTTTTGGCCTCTCATAGTTCTTAATCATTACTGTGCCAGGGAGGGGCCCTTTCGCACTCTGGTGAAGACTGTGGACTCCTTCTCAGAATGATGTTCTTATAGACATATAGTAAAAAAACATAGAATTACAAAGAAAACCAATTATATATCAAAATACAAATATATTGACTTCTGGGGGTGAGTTCTTTGACCCTGACCTTAAGGTTAGGAATCTAGTCTTTTTATGTATAGTGGCCTAACACACATTTGATGGTTAATAAATGTATGCTGGAAGAATAAATTCAAGAATAAGCCACACCTATTTCCTATTGAGAGTCAGTGTTTTAGTAGCAGGAAAGTTCCTTACATGAGGGAAACTTTAGCAATGCACTATTTAAGAGCTCATGGGATTCAAATATTGTACAGTCTACCTCTGAAACAAGTTCTTAAAGCACCTAAAAATTTAAAAATTGGCAGCCTTTTTAAAAAAATCAATACAATTAAAATTCTGAACATAAGCCGGGCGCGGTGGCTCACGCCTGTAATCCCAGCACTTTGGGAGGCTGAGGCGGGTGGATCGCTCGAGGTCAGGAGTTCGAAACCACCCTGAGCAAGAGTGAGACCCCATCTCTACTATAAAAATAGAAAGAAATTAATTGGCCATCTGATATATATAGAAAAAATTAGCCGGGCATGGTGGCGCATGCCTGTAGTCCCAGCTACTGGGGAGGCTGAGGCAGGAGGATTGCTTGAGCCCAGGAGTTTGAGGTTGCTGTGAGCAAGGCTGACGCCACGGCACTCACTCTAGCCTGGGCAATTAAGCGAGACTCTGTCTCAAAAAAAAAAAAAAAAAATTCTGAACATAGCATTGTCCTTTGAACCTTTTCAAAATCTTCCTCTCTTGCCTATCAGAAATTGTAGGGGAGGGAAACTGTGGCTGACTCAGAGGTTTCTGTACTCAGATAAGAAAAGTGAGGGATCTGGATTTTATTCTTGCTGTGATCAGCAGAATAATGCCCCCTGCCAAATATGCCCTAACCCCCAGAGCTTGTGAATATGCCACCTTACACAGCAAAAGGGACTTTGCAGATGGGATTAAGTTAAAGATGGTAAAACGGACTTGATTATCCTGGATTACCTGGGCAGGCCCAATATAATCACTGGGGTCCTCATATGAGAGAAGCAGGACAGTCAGAAAGGGGACGCAAGGACAGAAGCAAGGGTCAGAATGATGCAGGAACATGACTCAAGGCGTGGGGGCGGCCTCAAGGAGCTGGAAATGGCAAGGAGACTGATTCTCCTCTAGAGCCCTGACACCTACCTCCAGAAGGGATCAGCCCTGCCAACAACTTGATGTCAGCCCTGTAAGACCATTTCAGACTTTGAGCCTCCAGAACGTTAAGGCAATAAATATAGATTGTTTTAAGCCTACCAAGTTTGTGGTAGTTCGTTACAGCAGAAACAGAAAATGAATACATCTGCCCATATCCAATAGGAAACAAAATGGCCAACATACACAAAGCAAGAGAACAAATCAAGCACAAAGTTTGGCATTATTCTTTATGCCAGTGGTTTTCAAACCTGGCTGCATGTTACAAACACCTGGGAAGCTTAGAGAGAGAGCCAGAGAGATGATAAATAGATACAATGCTAGAGACAAATACAGATAGATGTAGAGACTCTCCATGCACATGCTAGGGTCCCAAATGAATTAGAATGTTGGGGTGGGGGGTATGATGCTTTGCGTCTGAATGTTAAAGGCTCAGGAATTATGATATACCATACTAACAAAAGTAGGGTAAGCTGTAGTTGCACACAGCTCTTTTCATCCAAGGTAAATATACACTAGTTGTAAACATTTTCATTAAATCTTATAAGACCATTGTGAAATCAAGGAGATGGCAAACACACAATGAAAACAAGCAGAGAGAATAAAATAGTTTGCCTAAAGCTATGGACAAATCCCTGACTCAGTTAAAAATAGAATCCAAATTCTTTCTAAAATTTCATTTCAGTAATCTAGTCACTAGAACAGAACGTGTCTCCCCACTTTCCCCATATCAAATCTCCATTCTGGTAAACAAACTGTCAACTTGTAAGCAAACATAAAAACCAACGGCCTGAAAAATGGTTAAAGCCCTTGAATATTTAAAAATTCTCTTATTAAAACCATATAAATGACAAGCTAGTCACTTTCAATTCTTTCTAGAGGTGAGCAAGAGAATTGTATAAATCCTAAACCAACTAATTTAAAAATGGATATCCTCTTCTAGGTCAATGACTAAAAATTAATAAACTAAAGTACTGACTGTGTTAATAAAACAGCAATATATAAACAAATGAAAATTCTACTATTAAATGTAATCGTGTCTAAAAAGTCTGTACCCAAACCATGAATGATTATCAAACAACAATCATCATAATAATAACATGTTACCATTTATGGAGCATTAACTATGCTCTAGACTGATGTCATACACCCTACCACCCACAATCCTTTAACAAACTTGCAATATTAGTGTTCATCCTCACATCCTGGAAGAAGAAACTGAGTTCACCAGGGTGAGAAAGTTAAGTGGTAGAGCTGGAACTCAAAGTCAAGTCTGTATGATGCCCAAAGCCATGTTCCTCCCACCGCCTGGGTCTCCTCTGCCTCCTGGGTCTCCTCTGCCTCCGTATCTTTGGGGCACAGCCTGGCACTCACACAGCCACAGGCCCCTAATAAAGGCTTATTGAACTGGGCTGAATACAATACAAGGAGGCCACTATCAGTGCCTACTCCGTCATCTTCAGCAATGAACAAAGGAACTGCAGCAAAAAGAGATGCCTGTGGAATTCTAATCTTTAGAAGAAAATGAGTCATTTTTTTCCTAGGCACAAGATAAAGACACACAGATAAGAATAGTTTTTATGAGGACACACATTCATACCCTAAAATGAACATGACTCAAAAAAAACTCTCAAAAGTGAAGCGAGAATATTATATAGCATTCTATTCTCTGGGATTTTAAAAATAAATTGAGATGGTTTGCTTTCCTTATTAGTATTCATATAAAAGTATTTCCTAATAATGAATGAGGAACAAGCTGTAAAATAATCAAAGTAGATGAAGATCTCTCCCTTGTTCTTAATAAGAAATTTCTCTATCACCAATACTACCCTCACTTGAGATACTAAGTTTTGTGTAAAGACAAGTGAATAAAACTGATAATAAAGACCAACACAGTGAGGAAGCCCCAGGTCTCTGCTTTCTGACGCTGAGACTGTGCCAAGGACGTCCCACAGGCTCTTTGTCACCTGGCTCCCTGCTAGGTCCTGCCTATGGGCGGTGCCGGCAGGAGGCTGGCTGGGGGAGGAGAGGAGGGTGAGGTCTAGCTCCTGTGGGACACTCCTCCAGCAGTGACACAGCAACCTAGGGCACCCCAGCAGTGATTAGATTGTGGCTGAAGGGAGCTCTAAGCACTAGTTTTCCATCCTTGAGGGCTATTGGTGTGAGGCACCTCTCAGGGGGAATCCGGTGACACCACCTCTTCCCTTTGGCTGCCTCTGTCCTAGGGGTAGTGGCTGCTTCTTGCAGTTACCAGTCTCTGGGTGACCTCGGTGTCTATGTTTTGCTTGTTCAGCCTTCCTTCACTTAAAAAAAAAATTTTTTATTTCAGCATATTAGGGGAGTACAAATGTTTAGGTTACGTATATTGCCTTTGCCCCACCTGAGTCAGAGCTTCAAGCATGTCCATACCCCAGATGGGGCAAACCGCACCCATTAGGTGTGTATACACCCATCCCCTCCTCCCCACTTCCATCTGCTCGACACCCAATGAATGTTATCACTATATGTGCTCTTAAGCGTTGATCAGTTAATACCAATTTGATGGTGAGTACATCCTTGTATTAAATCTGCTCCCTGAAATTCTTAGAATGGCTTCTGTTTGCTGACTAGACTCTGGGCTGACAGGACAGAGAGACTGGGAGGTTAGCCATGAGAATGCACCTCCCTGGCACCACCGCACTGCCTGGTATGAATCTATTTCTTATCTGCACTGAGGTTCCTGCCCCCCTACAGGACCAAAACCCAGAAGTGGTTCCAGGGCCACACCATTCCCATGTCCTAAGGCTATTTATTCAAGTGCCTTAAAAAAGAAAAAGAAGTTCAAGGAAGGCAAGGCTCAGTCAGCTCAGACTCAGCCTACATTCTGATTCCTCAGAAGTAGTTTTAAGGGTCCATCTTTATTCAAAAGACCAAACTTTTCATGCTAAGGAAGATAATTGCAGGATTCTTAAAAAAGAATATTAAATAATATAAACAACATTTTTGCAACACAACTTACTTCAAAGGTCTTTATTAAGAAAGTAGCCCCATTCTAATGTAAAATCTTAAAATAGCATGATAGAGGCAGAAAGCCAACATGTAGGGAAAAAAATGGCTTCTAAATGGACATGGAAAATTTTGAAGATATGAAATTTATAAATGTTTTTTCAAAGTCAAGTCCTGTCACTCTCAAAGAAAGATGGAAATAGTTTTTTAGGGGGAGATTGTAACTCACTCAAATTATAACAAGAAAGGAGCCCAACATATAAAGTACACACATTAACAAATTCTAATGCTGCCCAAGTTGTTCTTTTGTAAAAACAATGTATGCTATATCCAGTAAAAAGCTTCTATAAAAACTAAAATTTTAATGAGTCACTAAAAGCATTTCCAATTTCTGTGCACTTTGAGCCCCACTGCTGAGTCGAGTATGTAGAGCAAAGGGGAGATTCTTTCAAACCAGTAAAAACTGAACCTTTCCACTTAAAGCATCCTTCCCCAAACAACACCCCGTCTTAAGCCAAGTACAAAGTCCGAGAGAGAAAGGGGGGTCCTTGGCCAGTGAACTCTGAGAATATGACCCTCCTTGTGGTGGAGGAGGTTGCAGCAAGCTGTGGAGTGCCTGGCTTGAATTCCCAGCTCGGCTTCCTGTGGAGCTAGCTGCCCATAGGATGGACTGTCCCTGCCAGGCTCATGTGATTATTCTGCTCACCATGGTGATTTTAGTTATTATAAAACAATAAATTGGCATTGTTATTTTACACATCAGGTGTGGAATCTTGGTTTATTTGGGTACATTCCTGAGAAATAAAACTATCTTTCTTATGATTACAAAATCAGTTTCTGAGCCATGAGGACAAGGGTCAGACCCTACATTCTATAGACCAGTCTTTCTCAAAGTATGGGTCCTGCACCAGTAGAATCAGCATTACCTGGGCCTTGTTGGAAATGCAATTTTGGGGGCCCAATCCCTGAACTCTTGAATCAGGTGGGTGGAGCCCAGCAATCTGTGTTTTAACAAGTGTTCCAGGGGATTCTGATGCCAGCCCAAGTTTGAGTGCCATTAAATTGAATAACATAGTTATTTGAAGCTAGGAGTAGGAAGATGGGGGTGAAGGTTAATTTTATGTGTCAACTTAGCTAGGCCATGGTGTCCAGTTGTTTGGTCAAATATTAGGCTAGATGTTGCTGTGAAGGTATTTTTATATGTAATTAACATTTAAATTAGCTGACTTTGAGTAAAACAGATTATTAGCCCTAAATAGGTCAGTCCCATCTAATTAGTTGAAGACCCAAAGAGAAAAGACTGCAGTCCCCTGAAAAGGAAGCAATTCTGCCTCCAGACAACCTTTGGACTCAGGACTACAACATCAACTGTTGCTGGAATTTCCAGCTGACGGCCTGGATTTGCCAGTCCCCACAACTGCATGACCAACTCCTTAAAATCAATCTCTTTCTCCTTCTCTCTCTCTATATGTGTGTACATATACACAGGTTGAATATCCCTTATCTGAAATGCTTGGGACCAGAATTTGAATTTTGGATTTTGTAATATTTCCCTTATACTTACTGGTTCAGCATCCCTAATCTGAGAATCTCAAATTCTCAGATGAGTATTTCCTTTCAGCATCATGTCAGTGCTCGAAAAGTTTCAAATTTTAGAGCATTTTGGATTTCAGATGTTCAGATCAGGGATGCTCAACCTGGATAAATACAAACATACGCATCGTGTTGGTTGTTTTTCTGGAGAACCCCGACAATAAAGAGGGGTCCAGAGGTTTAATGTACATGTCCTACATTGGGAGTAGGATTTTACCTGTTTGGGTTTTTTTTTTTTTTTTTTTTTTTCCAGCACTGTCTGCTTAGTGCCCAGCATGCAGTAGGTAAGCTCCACATATATTTTTGATGAATGAATGAATTGTAGTAAACTCACTGAGAAAAAGAAGGGGATAGTTTGGCCCTGAGAAGGGGCTCTTAGAAAATAGCCAACCCTGAAAACACCTCCCCTCAATTCCTGTGGGCAATAAACCTTCCCCCAAGAATCTTCTAGCATGTATAGATGAACCAACAGTTAATCACATCCAGGAACTGTGTTCAGTGTCTCTGTGTTTAATTTCTTACGAGCAAAAGAACGTTCAGCACCCGGCAGCCCATCCTTAAGCTTTGTTCCCATCCACAGGAGCGGCTGTCGTCAGGGCCTGAGTGTCGGAGTGCACTTGGCATGTCTGCATGCTCTGCATTTGGAACCAGCTTTTAAAGTAGATTCTTATCAGTACATTGTTTTTCTGGGAATAGTAAAATTGAAAACTTAGCCTCAAATATTATCTATTTTAGCGTCTGCCCCAATACATTAATCTACCGAAGGTGCTTTCCAGGGCAATGGGAACAGACTTCACAGCTGAACTCATCTCCACTCCCACACGCACCGTCTCTGGGGCCGGCTCGCTAAGAATAACAGCAGGGCTTGGTCTCCAAGCTGCGGGGACTGTTCTAACTCTATGGAAAATGGGTCAAAAGCCACCTCAATAAGATTATTTTGAAACCTCCAGGATAGTAATTCATCTGCTATATGAAATCAGAAAAAGTAAACATTCCTTGGTTAAATTCCTTCTTCATTCCCCTACATAAGCCTAAATTAAGTTCTTTTGAAGCCAGGCCAGATTTTCAGTGTTGGCTGACGCGATTCATGCCCAGCTGAGGGGAGTTTTTCCAAATGTGTTAGGTGGCCAGAGAGGAGGCCTTAAGGCCCAACCAAAGCCTCTTCAACAGTGTTCAGTTCTTAGGTAGGCTCTTTGAAAGCCCCATTCAACTGCAAATGTGTTCTATTGAAAAAGGAAAACACTAAGAATTAGTTTGGTGAGTCTGCTTCCATTTACCTGAAAAAAAATGAAATATTAGGAGAAGCATTCATTATTTCCCCATAAATCAATTCAGCTCTCTGAGCACTTACAGGGGGTAAGTGATAGTCATGGGGTGTCCAGAGAAGGAACATAAAGGCTGCATGGAGTGTGTGTGAGTGTACGCGGGGTAAACAGTGACGGGAAAAGTAGAGCAAGACGGCTCAGCAGCTTCTAGTGTTTATAAAGACAACCAACTCCTACACCACACAAAAAGGACTGGAGGTCAGGCAGAGACTCATATCCAATACATTATACGATGTGTTCAATACACATGGGAGCTACTTTGAAGTAAATTTTAAATTAAGTCATTTGGGAATTAGAATTCTAACTCAACCACTCACTGGCTACGTAGATGTTACTAAATCTTTGTGGGTTTACTATTTTTTTTTAGTAAATTCTTATTGTTCTCATCTTTTTACCAAAAATGGGTACCGAGTTTGTTGAGCAGACTAAAATGACATGACATGGGTCAAGTCCCTGGTACAGCATCAGACCCAAAGTCAGCCCTCAATAAGCCTTCTCTTTGCCAGTGGATACCAACGCTGATCTGACTGTGCCTTTCTGTGAGTCCGTTTTTGTCTTCAAAACTAACTGTCTTCAATGTTTAATCTAACTTTACAAAAATATTGGGCTTTTTCAAGTGGGAAGTGGTCATTCTAAATTATTTGTCTTGTGTACTAAAGCCCCATAAGAAGGGTCTGCACCCTATGGCTGGTCTAGCCCTGGGGCTTCTTTTCCCACCAGCACAGCACTCGCCACGCACCCGCCACACACTCACCACACACCCGCCACACACTCACCACACACCCACCATAGCACTCACCACACACCCACTATAGCACTCACCACACACCCACCACACACTCACCACACACCCACCACACACCCACCACACACTCACCACACTCACCACACACTCACCACACACCCACCACACACTCACCACACACCCACCACACACTCACCACACACTCACCACACACCCACCATAGCACTCACCACACACCCACCACACACTCACCATAGCACTCACCACACACCCACCACACACCCACATAGCACTCACCACACACCCACCACACACCTACCATAGCACTTACCACACACCCACCACACACTCACCATAGCACTCACCACACACCCACCACACACTCACCACACACCCACCATAGCACTCACCACACACCCACCACACACCCACCATTGCACTCACCACACACCCACCACACACTCACCACACACCCACCATAGCACTTACCACACACCCACCACACACCCACCACACACCCACCACACACCCACATAGCACTCACCACACACCCACCACACACCCACCATAGCACTCACCACACACCCACCACACACCCACCATAGCACTCACCACACACCCACCACACACTCACCACACACCCACCATAGCACTTACCACACACCCACCACACACCCACCACACACTCACCACACACCCACCATAGCACTTACCACACACCCACCACACACCCACCACACACCACCACACACCCACCATAGCACTCACAACGACACCTACCACAACACCCATCACAGCATGCACCACACACATATACACGCACACACACTCTGACTCACTGATGTCTCTGAGTTACTTCTGTGCTCTGACTGTAGGTGAGAAACTAAACCCTGATTTCTGACCATTCCTTCTCATTCACATTTCAACATCACCAAGTCCATTTTTTGGTACATTTTAAGGAAAAACAGAATCACTGACTTAAGAAAAATTAAATATCTTGATTAGGCATATACCAATACCTCCAGTAGGGATTAGTAACAACTCAAATCCATATAAGAGGTTAAGTAATGTCTATTAAAACTTGCTGGAATAAAAAGCAGACTTTTGAGGTTCTATATTTGCTGAAAAGGATACCTAGGTTCAAATCATTCTAACCAATGAGGAATAAACAGATTTTACTTCATTGTAACTACAAATACATAGGAACAACTGTTGAGTGAGTCTTCCAGGTGTTTCCCACAGGGTTTAAAAGTCTTGGAATAAAAATAATTAGATCTTATAATGAACCTTATTAACAAGAAAAATGAAGTGAAAAATATTTTCTTTCAGAAACTAAGCAAAATGTCGAGAATTTTCCCTGATAGAGGAAGAGAAACAAATAATTATGTGTTTTAAGTGGTCAGACTGTGTAAAACAGCAATGAAAGAGAAATATGCATAGACAAGTAAAATAAAAAGAAAATATACATAAAACAAAAAAAAAAAGAAGTGTTAAAATTTCCCAAACAAATATTCAGGTCCCAGAATTAAATCTGATGATTTCAACCATTTTGTTTCATATAAACCAAACCACCATTGTCTGTGAAAGTATAAGCTGTCCCAGTAACAGGCAGCTCTTTTGTTTCTATAAGCAGCAACATTCAGTGGGTAGCCTGGATGTTTTGCTGCAACTTCTGACTAACATCCTCTTTATTATTCATATTGATTAGAAATATATATTTTCTTTTGACAGTTGGGTTGCTTTTTAAAGAATTACTTGTTTCAAATTAAACCCTTCTATTGCAACACTTGAACCTGACACCTCATGCATAACTCAAAACTTGCCTGCTCCCAAAGTCCCAAAGAAAAAACCATGGCCCTGAGGGGATGGCTCTGTATTTACATTCAGCCTCACACATCAGCATTTACCAGGGTGAGGTGGCTGGCTGTCAACTCCTGGCTCTTAGTCAATATTTAATCACCGTGCAGTTATGTAGGAAGAAGGAAACATTCCATCTCCCAATAACATGGCTTTAATATGAAAAAAGCTTTCATTACATTTATGGAAGCTTGGTTATGCTTTTTAGAAAAGCCATCAAATAGAGAAGTTGCACAACTGTTCTGATAGGACATTTTAAGTGCATTGTCGTTGGTAGGTGTATAAACGAATAATACTTAATAGCGAGTTTTTTTAAGTATTACAGAACTTTGGGTTTACCCTGCAACCTTTTTGTTTTATTTGTTTATTTATTCATGGAGAAAGATGGCTGGAGAAAACAACCCCACAAAATCCTTGTCTAGTTCATAACCCCCAGCTCTGGTTCAGTCTCTAGGTTATAAAGCAAAGCAGCCACACTAAGGAGAAAATTCAAATTGGTTTTCCGACTTTTAATTTTAAAGCCTTCACAGTTTTGTTTTTTGATAGTGTTATAAATAATTTTCTCAGACCCAGCACGATGATAACTAAAACAACACAAGTCATAGGTTAATGGAAAATAGCAAAGGAAACTGATGGGAACGCCCACACCACAGGGACTCCTTAGACTCCTATCTGACAAAATATTTCATGTTTCTTGTGTAGCAAATAGCTCTTCTAACGAGCTGGTCAGCTGAGCTGTAGACATTTTTACCATTTAAACAAGGTCTGCGAAGTTCCATAGGGAAGGCTCATGCATGCCTTACGGTGTCAAGATGAAAGAAAAACTGCAGAGAAGGTGAAAGCTGGGAAGTGAATCAGAGTAATAAATATCGAAAATGCCTTAGCTCAAAGGCACACAGTCTCTCTCTTTCATTCTTTCTACTAACCCACAATCAGATGAACAGGTGTGGACTTGCTCAACTGGATGACGTGTGACAAGAAACATTTTCACTTCAAAGTTCCACACCGTATTTGACATTCAACAGCTTTTCATTTCGGGCGCGTAGAAGAAAGAATTAAGCTTTTCTTTGACTTATGTTACAATTCATTGGTTGTGCTCTTGCACAGCAATTACCTTTCACTCCTCTCCAAAACTCCCCAATCAAATCATCACAATTTAGACGAGGAGGGGGGCAGGAGGGGTTTCTCTAACCTTGGATCTGCCTGCAAAGCATTGAGGGGTTCCAGAAAGAAGTCCCAAAATGGAGTGCTCACGTAGCTGGCATCAAAATGCCTGACTTTCTGCCCCACATCCTGTCTGCACCTGGCAATTCAACACCTCCTCTCCATCCTAGGTTAGTGTGCTAAAGCTTCAGGTAAATCACAAATAACTCATTAGGAAAAAGGCTGAGATCTCTGTTGTAACATATTCTGAGCTCACAGCATACAGCAGACCTGATAGAAAAACCCATGAATACACTAATTCCTTTAAACCAAAATACTCAAGATGTTCCTGGAGCCTGAGAAGTTCAACACTAATTCGCTACTTAATTTAAATAGCTTCTTCCCACTTAATTCTCTAAAAGACTCCATTCCCCACTCCACCTCAATTCTCTAGGTACAGGGAAATGGTATGTCAAGCATTGTATCTACTATCAAACTCCTTATAGCATAAAAATATTTCAAATTGACTACAGGAAAATTGCAACGTTATTTTATTGTGTACAAGGTTTTTAGGAGTGGTGGAAAGTTCCATCAATGAGGCACGGACTCAGACGTCTGGGATGTGTTTGCAAGGAAAGAGAGTGATTTTGGTCAGGATCCTTCTGGCTCGGTTTCCAGAAACCTTTCCAAACTTGCTCCTGCCCCAAGTCACTCAGCCTGGGTAGATCTTGCCATCCCACCTTTTACCTGGCTCCCAGAAGCACTTCAAGTCTCCATTCAGCTGTGGACCCTTCAGTACTGCCTCAGTAGGTGGTCAAGACATCCTTGAAGTCTCACAAACCTCTCCACCATGCCACTTACTTTGGATATGAAAAAAACAACTGAGGAGTTTGCTTAATGTCCATCTCACTCACCAAAATAAATAGGCCATTTGGGAGGAAATCCTAGCTAGCTTGTTTCCCTAGTGTCTAGCACAGTGTGGCTACTGAGTAAATAAATTACTAAGTGAATAAGTAAGTGAATGGGCAAAAAAAAATCACAAAAGGTAGTGGGTTCAGCTGCAGCTTGAGCCCCCCAGTTCATGCTACCCAACCTGTCTCCCTTCCTGTCCCTGTGGGTGAGTGTCTTTCTGCAGGACATATAGCCACAGATGAAGCTATTGCTAAATGCAGTTCCAGGATTTCTGGGAGAAGAGTTCCCCAGGTGTGGCAAGGGCTCCCAAGGCATGCCCCCTCGGTTCAATGCTGTCTGTAACCTCAGGGACCCACAGTCCTATTCTACACATAAATCAATTTACAAAGAGCAGCTAGCTTGGGATTGGGTGTCAAGAGAGCAGGACTTCAGGACGACTCTGAGTGCACCATTTAACCTCTCAGAGACTCGCTAAACCTGAGGATCATTACAATACCTTGGAGCCAATATACAGAGTGAGTTTCTGACTGAGCTTAAGGACCGGATGGATTTGATTATTAGAAGTAAGCACAGACATTCAACAACGCAGAATGAAAAGCATAAAGCCAGGCTGTTATGTTCCAGTGATTTTTTTTTAGTTAATTAACGTTTCCATTTATGAAAAATTTTCAAATAGAAGCACACAGACATGAGAGGGTATTATATATCAAGAAAGCACAGATATTCCAATGTGGCCATAACCTATTAGGAAAGATGAACAGTTATTGTGTGATGAAGGTTAGAGAGGCTAACTTCCAAATATTTGGTGTAGTAGCCAGACAGACCAGCACTATCTCTGTGGTTCCACCATAAACTACAGTTTCCTTGTCTGTAAAATGGGAATAACAGTATCCACCTGCTCAAATGTGAGTCTAGGGCACAATAAGTGAAAAGTAGCTAGCTCAGTGCCTGGCCACAGTAAGCACTCAAGTAATAACTATCATTATTATGATTAAATACCACAAAATGTGAACGTGCTTGCTTTTTTATAATTTCTGGTCATTTTCTAGATTTTTAGTGGTAGGGGCAGTAAGGGTGGATGGGCCTGTGCCACAGAGAAGCCCTGTCCCAGGAAGGGATGACAGGTGACTCCTTAAGTCAGGTTCAGTGTGTGTCTATCCAATTCTCTCAGCACCATCGCCCTCTTGGGCAGTGACCTCCACATTTGTGTGTTTATGTGATCTATGTCAGTCGTCCCTGTGTGGCAGGAAGCTCCACGAAGGCAAGACGCTCATGACATGACAGCTCCCTGTCAGCTTCGGCTCCTCTTTGTCCTACACACCTAACACATGGAGGGCATTCATATACACTCACTCATTGAATAAAGCTATGAAAAAAATTATGACATATATTAAGAACATTGTTGGCAGACATCACTTTGTGCACTATGCTTTGCTAAAAAGCTCCACATAAGAAATTTTAAAATATAACTCTTGCTCCAAAATGGATTCAGAACGTTGGCCCCTTCAGAACTCAGAGACTTGCTACCCTTAGAACACACAAAAAACTTTCTACAAAATAAGAAATCATTAGAAAGCAATCTTTAATTCACATTAAAAATATGAGATTTGCATGATAATCTAGTTATTTTTAATCCCAATCATCGTAAGGAGTCTGCTCACAGGGCCTGCTGATAGCCACATCCTTATACAAAGTCTCAGCTGCATCAAGACGAGCCTGGGCTGGCAGCAGAGAGCATGGGGCGCACTCGCATCTGCATCCAGCCCCCGACATTTGGCTCTGTGTTGTCTTGGTATTAACACCACCACAGCCACGGGTTGAATCCCTATGTGGGCTAGTTAGCTTTGATCCCTTCCAAGGTCATTGCTGCCGCCCTTACTTCTGCCCTGTCAGCCCAAAATTGGATACTGTGGGTCACAGAGGCAGAGGAGTAGAGCAAGAGTGTGAGGGCAACATGCCCTGGAGCAGATGAGGCCTGAGGTCTCTGTGCAGGATATCGACATAGCTTGTTCCATTTATGACCCTTGACTGTCTCTTTCACTTTGTGCAGTTATTTCCTAACCTGTAAAACGAAGGGGATTGGGCCAGATGGGCTCTAAGGTCCATTATTATACCTTCCATATTCAATGATTTGTTGAAAGACTTCTATTTAATGACACTGGGCCTACAACTGTCATGATTCGAACTTGGGTCCTAAGTCAAGAGGCTGTCCACTGTTGTCAGTTAAGGTTCCTGACTTGCAAGCAACAAAACCAACACTGGCTGATTAAACTCACAGAAGCAACAGGAGGTGAACACTGGAGCAGCACTTCAGAAACAAGTAGAAACCAAGAGAGGGGGAGAGGTTGGGAAGCAGAAGCCACAGCCACGGTCCCTTCATGGCACAGGTTGAGCAGTGATCACCACTGCGAGGCGCCCCAACCACCCCTGAGGACCTGCAGCGAGTGCTCTAGACTTTAAGTCCCGTGGAGCTGTTCAATCTGGGCACAGCCAGTGGAGGAGGAGCTGGGGCTGAGGTTCCTAGAACAGGAGTCAGCCACTTGTAATCACACTCCTACTGAATCACACAGGACAGGAAAGAAGTAATTCTCTAGAAGGAAACTTGGGGCTAATTAGGAAGGGTAACTCATGCTGAGCCCACGAATACCCACTTTAGGAGGAAGAACCTAAGATTACAGAAGTTAGTGATGCCAGTATGTCCCGTCCTCCAGCACAGCATCTAATGAACTTCAAGAGAAAATGTACATTGAAACAGCTATTCAAAACACCGTGGTCTAGAAAAACACAGTTTAGCTGGAAGAGATGTTTAGTTAATACTATTTTAATCCAAAATACATTGAACATGTAATTAGCAAAAATTTTTAACAAGTCTTAAGAGGAAATAATGATGCTGTTAGCAAAATCAGGCCATCCAAATGCAGAGAATGAATAAATTCTCTAATAATAAAGAGGAAGCCCTCTTTATGAGAATCCACTGAACCGTGGGGATGGTCTTCTATTGGTGACAAACTATGGCCGGTGCCCATTAGTAGCTTAGTTTCAAAATTCTGGTTATTTAATCAGATAGCAAATACTGAGCATCCTGATGTGCCCATCTCCCATCCCCTTTCCACTCCTGCAAGAGTCTCAAACCTCTTTCTACCCCATCTCCATGCTGCCCCTCCTGACTCAGCCCAGTCCTTTCAGAATCCTGAGTGGCATCTGTCCTGCAGGTCGGTCAGGTGAAACCCTCCTCCAGGGCGTCCGCTGACACACTCACAGATGTTCCGAAATTCCATCAGAAACTTAACGTTAAAGAAGCAAGCTTCCAAGCCGAAAAGCTGGTCCCTACTTAAACAATTCAAAGATTTGGATAGTGGGAGCCAAATAACATCCCCCCAAACCGTGAGAACTTGTGGCTGTCCAGAGCCCACATGGAAAGCAGACTGTGAGCAAGGACGTGTTTTATTTCTACACTTGGGAATTCACAGCAGCCCTCTCATGCCCGCCTTCCTGATCAGCAGCATTTTACCCTCCACAGGCAAGGCAACCTGCTTGGCAGAAGGGGATAGAGATTCATCTTCAAATGTATTTCCAAAGCAAGTACATCAGCACATTTTTTCCTAGTGCTCCTGCTTGCTTGGGATGGCACTGTGGGGAGACGATGCAGAATATGGAGCGACCTAACTCCTCCCTCCCTCCCTGAGCCATAACCTAGGAGGATATATTATTTATTACTATTGTTGAATAGCTGTAATACCACCTTTTTAATTTCAAAAGCTAATAGAAACTAGAATAAAGTCTGTAGTTTAGGTACTAGTAGTGTGTCAATGTTCATTTCTTAGTTTTGACAAATGCACCATAGCTATATGTAAGATGTTCACTTTAGGGGAAACTGGTGAAGGATATTCGAGAATTTTCTGTACTATCTTTGTAACTCTTTTGTAAATTTAAAATTATTGCAAGATAAAAACTTTTTTTTTTAAAAAAAAGCTAATATAAAGAATGCTTCCTATTTTTCTGAAGGAAAGTAGTTTGTTTGAAATCTATGCCAACTTTGTACTTAGAGCCAGTAGTACTAAAAAAGAAAAAAAAGTCTCAACTTTTATTTTTTAACAGATCCTCCTCCATACTATGTAGCAACAGCTGCAATTAAATAAAATCTGAATATGACTCAACAATATTGAAGTTCCACTAGATTCTATAGTTCCACTAGATTCTATACAAGAAATTTTATCAAAACTCACCATCATGGCTTGTAATTAAATGGCCTCAGATGAATATCTGGCAGATAAATATCCAGAAGATATCCTAATAAATGTGTCTGTGTGTTTACATTTAAGATAATCTGTTTTTAAAGAGTTCTTCCCTTTTCATTATTCATAAATAATTGAAAACAAATCATGATACATTTTCCTAAATCCAAATAACAAATCAATTTTTGAAATGCTTTGAAGATGAAACAGAAAAGTAAATGCTAAGCAATGGGATATATCTAAAAATTAAATGAAATACAGTAAGGTGTGTAGTGTCTATTGTTTTTTCCTCTGAATGTTATTTTTAATTGTTTTAAGCATTGAAAAGAGAAAAAAGAGCTACTCTATGTCAATAAATAAGAACAACACTCCATCATGGGTTTTTCTTCCTAAAATCTCTCACTTCTAGAATCTCACCAGACCTCTCAGCAAAGCGTCCAGCCTGGCCCCACGTGGCTCCAGGCAAGTCATTTGGGTTTCAGTTTCTCATATGTAAAGTGAGGAGGTTGATTAGGTGTGGGATGGGAAACTGGTAGCCTAAAGCTGTCTTTTGAAGAGCAGATCTGTTTGTTAGTCCCATAAATGTATGCTAATATTTAAAGTTACATGTCAATATTTAATAGTCAAGATATTTCTCATAAAAACTTGGGTCTTGGGCCTCTCCTGACGTATCAGAATGCCGAGACCACATTCTGACATGGCAATGCGTCAGCCAGCAAGGAAGAGCAGCTGCCCTTTTGTCCCTGGGGCACACCCTCCAGTCCACCAGGGTCCTCTCCCAGCCCACCCACTGCTCCCATTGCTTATCTACTGGACGCTGGAGGCATATGAATTTGCCTCCCTTGCTCTGGAGTCCTTCTCAGCTCTAGTATTCTGATTTTCAGTGTGATTGTTTACTAATAAAAAGAATGTTTCAATTGGGCTTCCATCACACTGGAGTTTCTGCAGGGGTTTTACTCAAGTGTTAGTACAAACACAATTGTAAATCTGTTTTGTTAAGAGTTTCTATGTGAAATGCAAGAAAAATAAATTCAATATTCAAATCACTATGTCACAGTATGGGCATGTATTTGAAATGTTACTGCTGCCTAAAGTTACTCTTTTAGAACAAGCTCTTATTTTAAGGGCTATTTGGGCCAGACTATGGGGCTACTGTAGGTAGGATAATAAATCCAACAGATCACTGGTTACATAATTTAAGTGTTCAAAAATAAAATCCCAGTGGTCTACTCTCTTACTCCTACAGAACCAATTTTAGAGTGGAAACAAAAAGGACAGAGCACTTAGGATGCAGTTGCTCATAATAAAATGTCAGAGTAGGTCAAAATGGACCAAAAATTATGTAAGATTGCACAAAGAAAAAAACATCATCTGCAATTTTCATAAGCAGGCTAATTTTTAGCTACTGGTGCCATGAGGAGAAAAACAGGAGACTAAATTGGTTTTGAAACTATTTGCAAACATGTTATTTTTATGAGTGTAGATTAGACTTAGGTTCTTTCCTAAGAAGATACTGTAACAATTTCTCAGAGTTTCAGACCCTTCTTATTTTGGAAATAAGTTTAACACTGCTTTTTCTTTGGGTAGGGGACAGGGGTAAAAACTATTATGCTGGACTTGACATTAAAAATGCCCCAGCATTTCATAACACAGCAACCTTTCTGTTTTTGTTTTTATTTTTTAATACTCTAACCTCGATTCTAAATTTATGACACTGCCAGAGAGCTTAGGAGTTATGAGGAAATTACCTCATTCCCTTCAAACTTTTTCAGAAAGCAAAGTTCTCTCCATATATGGTAAACCAAGACAGAAGCAGAATCAAGTTAGTTTAGTATTAGTAGCTGCCGTGATTTTACTATTGTTTTGTTCTGGGCATGCCTACAACACGTCTGTGAGCAAGCAGAGGCGGGCACAGCTGGCTGGCCAAGGGGAGTCCCTGTCCTTATCTCTGCCACATCAAATGGTGCATGAGGGGTCCTGGCCACCAGAGGTGCCCTGTATTAGATGAACCATTTTCTTAGGGGCTTTGAATTGGCCAGGTAAACTGCTCAGGTAAACTGCTCAGGAGTGGAAGGAGAAACAGGCAGGCTGAAGACCATAGTGGGGAGACCCTTCAGGAGGAAGCAATGGGTGTGTGCTGCTGAGGGGCAACAACATGACTGGATGGGCTGTCAGTGCCCAGGGAGGCACTGACAGACAATCAGCAGCCTGGAGGTTTGGCCGGGAGGCTGTAGAGATGGTCCCTCTTCCCTAAGCATCCTGAGCGCCAGCCCCATCCACCTGAGGTCGATGGAGCATCAGCTGCCCCTGCACCTGGAAAAGCCCAATCCACACACTTTCCTGATGGAAGTTTTTCATAATATTTTGTAAAAAGCAACTCAGTGAATAACTAAGACATTTATTTCTACAAGAAAGAGTTCTGAGGGGATCAATCATCTCTCTTAGGACATGGGCAATAAAACCCTCTTGAACTGATGAATTTGCAGAAATCAGCTGCTGACTAATGCGCTGCTTCTTGTAATCCATAAAAATTGAAGCTTTTTATTTTTGGTATACTATAAGGAAGAAAGATCCACAAGTAACTTTCATGAACCATAAATGCTAAGAAGAGACTTTGAGAAGTGGAAGGAAAAAACAAGAAAATGATGAACATGATGTTATTGATGATGGATATGCTGAAGAGCTTATTCAATTACAAATAAATATAAAATGGGGAGAGATGCAGAGGTATCAGTAAAATGTATAGACACAAGTGGCAATTATTAGAAAATGTGATATACAAAACCAGACTGAAGCAATCCATAACTCTTTAGCTTCCAGTAAGTTTTGCTTTAATACAACCTTATGTCAGTTAGATGTAGAGAAAAAATAAGCTCACAAGTACTTTTTAAAAATCATCAACCTGAGGCTGAATGAACACTGGTTGAGCTAATTCCTATCACCTGGGCATTTCCTAGCCTGAACAATCATCTTCTGAATTACCTACATTTTATGGAGAATATACACAAAAGTAGGAAAAAAGTGAGAATACCTAAAATTATGCTAATATTGAAATATAGGTCAAGTGGAGAGAATAAATTTGGGTTAAGCATATTCTTGAATGAGAACAGATAAAAACAAGTAATAAAGATTGGTGATAGGATATGCTTGACATAATTATTTAATAAATACATAAGGAAAATATTCACAAAAGAGAAGCAGTAGCCAAAACCAAACCAAACAGAACAAAGGAACAAACCAAGAGCATCTGAAACAACAAGGTCTCTTCCAGATTCAAGAAGCAGAAAGGAGAGTGATTATTACAACTATCCTGGACATGACACCAAGAATTAGTGATGGTTCAGCCCTACAAATTTAACTGGGAAAGTTTCCCAGAAACATCATACAGGGGACATAAAAACCCAAACACATCTCCCTTTCCTTATGTCCATTTTTCTACCCTTCCTTTCACCAATATTCTAATTAAGCCAGGTATCCTTATTTAGACTAATTTATGGGCTACTCTGGAACCCCACAAATACCTTCCTTACTAGCCCTTTTATGGTTTTGTTATTTCCCCTTTTGGGGGGTAAAACTTTGTCTAAATAAAATACAAGCTGTCTCCACTTGTGGGTGAGTCACACAGAGAGATCTTCTCTTCCCTAGCTTTCCAAACCCAGGTACCTCTTCATAATCCTGACAGTCCCAAGATGGGCTTTGTAAATGGAAGTGCAATGCAGAAAGGTGACCCTGAACCCTAGCTACTTCCTCTCTGCCTCCTAGAAGTCAGGCAGCTCCTTGCAAAGTTCTCAAGTTCCAACCATCCCGGCCCCATAAAGGAGAGGACTGCATTCTACCCAGTGTAGGAAAGGAGGGAGGATAGCCAGGCAAAAGTGTCTATAGATGGAAAACGAGCAGTGAAGAAGTAAACTGTCATTTTGGGAGAGTACTGTTCTGTTTCTAGGAGAAATACACACAGAGATGGGCTGACATCTGAATGGAAGAAAGCAATTTTATAATTGTTCTGACCACATGGGTTTAATAAAATAAAAACAAACAATAAAATGAAAACTTTTCTATCAGTGATGAAAATTAGAATCTACTTCCAATTCTGGGAAACTCTTAAATGATGAGACCGGATATGTGCTCTAAATTAAATTTTGAAAACACTTTTTTTCCTTTCCTTTTCTTTTTCTTTTTTTTTTTTAAGGTGGCATTTACTAAAGAAGGGTTCATTAAAAGCAGGAATGAGGAGTCAAGTGACTTGAGACCAGGTCAGGCTTGTGCTGAGGAAGGTGGCTGAAGATGTGTATTTCAAAAGACTTCAGTTTCTTCCTTTGAAAATGGTGAGAGTTTAATGAAATGGCCTGCCAGAATCTTTCTATCTCTAAAATCCTATTACTTTTCTATTAAAAATGCTCAATTTCACAATTGACACTTAAATTTCTACAGAAGTTTAATGCAACGTAGTCTCCCAGTAAGTGACAGTGGAAAGAAGCCTCATTTGTTCTAATAGCTCAGGGAGCATAAAGCGGCTAAAGAAAAGCATTTGCAACATCCTTCCCATTAAAATACTTAGGACCAAATTTCAAAAGTAAGAAAACAAAACCATTCATGTCTTCAGGGGCACAGGTCCAAGAGTAAAAACAAATTTCTATTTTAAAATGCAAATGTAATGTCATAGAGTTTGGATAAGCTTTTAAGAAAAGCTGGAATTACTATTTTACCACTAATAAGAAAGTTCATAGTAGAGTAGTTGTGAGCAAATTAAAGACTTAAACAGAAAGGTTGGTACAAAATATATTAACCAACCAGGTAACAAACATACATAAATATATGGGGAATATATGGTATGTGTGTGTTTGAGGCGGAGGAAGGATTTACAATAGTAGGGTAGTTAAGAGACATACCCACAAGAAGATAATAGAGAATACAAGACAATGAGTGGTATGACGTCACTGAAAGAGTGTGGAACCAGAGTCAGATACTGACACGTCTGGCCTGAGTTTTGTCAGGTGTGTGAGACTTCAAGCAAGTCCCTGAACCTTGCTGGGTCTCAGTTTTCTCATCTCTAAAATGGGAATAATAATTGCCTTGTTCAATTTACAGGCTTGTCATGAGGATCAAATATGATAATGAACACAAAAACACTCAAAACTAGAAAGCCTTCTAAATTCTAAGTCGAAGTGGTAAACAAGTGGAATAAGAAGTTCAGAAGGAAGAGAGGCTGCTTAGAGCTGAGACGGTCAGGTAAAACTTCCCAGAGAGTTAGGGTCCTGAATGAGAGTGGGCCTTGGAGAAGTGCTGTGGCCCTGCCACTGCCCCAAGCGCTCATGCTGGGGCTTCCTGAGGGCGAAGTACTAGTGTGAGGAATGCCAGGCAAAAGGATCTGGAACTGAAAGGGCTGACAGAGCCAGAAAGGGATGGAGGAAGGTGACAGGGTGCCAGTGGTGAGACGTTCAAAGAGCTCAGTGAGTATGAAAAGAGAATATCTACATCCATTTTTCAGGTGTGTGCCCTGAAAATTTTCCTGAGAACTTCTTAAAGGTCCGCTATGTGAAAACTAATTGGTAGGCAAAGATTTCTTTTAATCCAACTATAACATTTTAAAAGTCTATTCTATAATGTTATGAACCATTCAATGGCAGCTTAAATGAACACACACATATGGAGCCAGAACTAATGGTATGTTTCCAATATTTTAAGAATTGTTCATCTGTGGTTTACCTGCAAACTGATTTTTAAAAAACCAGAGTATATGCTAATGGTCAGAGCTGCCTTTGCAGCTCTTAAACAAAAACCAACATAAATTAGAAAAGTAGAAGGAGGTGGGGTGGGTGAATTCACACCTAAAGGGTGCATGCACACTGTCTGGGGGACAGGCACGCATGTAGCCCCAACTTGGGTGGTGCAGAGGCAATTTACGTGACCAAAGCATTTGCACCCCTTAATATTCAGAAATTTAAAAAAAAGAAAAGTAGGCAAAGAACTTTTAATTATAGTACTAGACATTTCAAGGTAAAAGGCTGAAGCACATTATAAATACATTTATTTAGCCGTGGTAATTTTTGGTTATGGGTAAAAAAAAATTATCTTAACAGTGTCATGTACTGCTCTCTATCTAACAGGAATAAGTGATAGCTGCATTCCACATAGAATGTTTTCAATGCTGTGCCCCAGGCTGTAGAATCACACAACTTATTAAACTTATAAACCTTACTGTATTTTATAGGAATACTGAAGACTTCTTAATTCAGTCTATAAAAACAGGAGTTCATGTAATTTAAACATAGCCCAAGTATCTAAGGAAACAAACTGCTCAACCATTCAAGCTACTTTAGTAGTGTCATTGATGGGGAAGGAGTAACTGAGCTGTAATTCTTACGGAATAATGCACTGAAAATAACCTGTAATTAGTACCATTCTAGGAAGAAATGTAGGTAATTTAAAGTTTGCTACTAGCTAATAGTATAAACAAATAAAAAGACAAATTATTTTCAAGTACTTTGGAAGTAACTTCATCAGGAGAATTTGCTTTCAATTAACGTGTCAATTAAAATTACTCTTATCTTCTCATTAAATGAAAATGCACCTATTATGGACACTAAAAAATAATAAAACTGCACTTAAATTGTGTTGGGTCTACACCTAGAACTCTTCTGTAATTTAAAAATGATTCCTTTCCTTTTTGAAACAACAGGTGTAATGACTGGTTGGATGTAACATGTGACCTCCACTGCTTTCTTGTTCTTTTCTCTTGAGAAGGGAGCAGCCATCCCAGTCACCTGAAGAGACATGTCCTGGACAGCAGGGTATGGATGGAACACAGCAACTGGAAGCAGAGGAAGGCAAGAGTCTAGTCCAGGGGTGGGGAATCTGTCGCCTCAAGGCCACATGTGGCCCTTCAGATGTCCAAGTGTGGCCCCTTGACCAAATACAAACTTCACAGAACAAGTTAAAAGGATTTGTTCTGTAAAATTTGGATTCAGTCAAAAGGCCACACTCAAGTCAGTTACTTTAAGAGGGGCTATAGAAATGTAAAGTAGTATGTGTTTTGAAGACAGTCAGGCAGCTTCTCACACAGTTAAACATACACCCACTATGTGGTCCAGCCATTCCACTTCTAGGTATGTACTTAAGAGAAATAAAAGTGTATATCCACACAAATATTCACTACCTTGATTTTGGTGATGGTTTCACAGGTGTGTCAAAACTCATACATATGTCACACATACAACTCATAGATGTCAAAACTCATCCAATTGTATGTTTTAAATATGTACAGTTAATTTACCTATTATACCTTAATAAAGCTATTTTTTAAAGAAAAGAGTTGAAAGGAGAAAACAAATGGGGCTGAGTTTTCAGAGACACAGAGACCCGCTAAGATATGAAGGACCATACACCATGAAAGAGAGGAACTCTCATGAAAAAACATGGAGAAAAATAGGTGAAATTATATTTCATTGAAGAGGAGGAGTACATTGAGGCAGTGGTCCCTCCGTCCCACTTAGCGATGGGTCCAGGAAGTCCCTTGAGTAGAAGGAAGAGTGCTGCAATGATACACTGAAGTCCTAGACAAGTAGGAGAACAGGGAAAGCCGACTGCTGGGGGCCTGCTCCCAGAAGAGGGAAAACTGAAGAGAAGCTCCTGGCTTCCCTCAGGATTGTCCAGGACAGTGCACCACAGTCACAGGAAATAAGGATTTAGGATGAACTTATGTGAGAATTTACGTGAGCAGAACTCCTAACCTGACATCGAAAGCACCAACACCCACCACACTTTGCTCCATGTATGGCCCTTGGGTTTACCAAGAGTGCTCACACACAGGAGGTGATCTGGATCCAGGGCAGGAGTGTGAGAAACACAGACACCAGAGGAGCAGGAGCTGCCCAACTGGAGGGGCACTTCTGGCAGTAGTTCAGATCTTTGGATAGAACCCCAACCCTCCCCACATACATCAAGCACGTATTTGTAGCAGGTACAATGGAGCTACTGGGGATGTGGCAGTGGAACAATGCACACTTATTGCCCCCAGCTGCGGGCATCAAGGCAGAGGGTTGGGCCACAAGGGAAGACAGGTGTCATGAAGCCCCAGCTCTGAGACGGAGCAGGGAGTACAGTCTCCACAGTGCTTCCCCCAGGACTCCTCAGGCTCCTCTCTGTGCTAACACCAAAGACAGTTCCTGTCAGCGTCGTCCAAGGTCGTCCCCCTCGGCAGCCACCAAGGGAGAGATTAGCTGTTTAAACCCATCATAGAGTAAATGTCAGGGCTGGGTTTTAAATCCCGCCTAAACACATCGTGCTTTTAAATTTACCCCTAAATCTTCCCTGGATTAGGGACATCTGATTGTCAACACATTTTGGAGACCTTGGTCTGCCTTTTGAATGTCTCACTGCAGCTGAGAGGAAGGCAGGCGCTCTGGATGGGAGTGCACGGACAGGGATTCTGTAACTACTCTGCTCTGCAGGACTCAACGTGATGCCATCAAAACAAAGCAAAACCCTGTCTGTGAGAAGAGGCTCATGGGTAACAGAATTTTGATTGTCTCTCAGTTTACTTCTGTCATTGATTCTAGGGAAGTGCAACAAGGAATGTGTCATTAGGAAACCTTTTAAGTTTCAAAGAGATAGGAACTTCTTCTTTTCCTTTTATTTCAAATTATTTTAAGTGTTAAAAGGAGAAAAACCTAGTCCGGTGTCAGAAGAAAGGAAATCCCTTTCACATGTTTTTCACTAGGACCTTACACAATTCATTTAACTTCTCTGGGCCCCTCAATTTTCTCACCTGTAAGATGAGGGAGTTGGATTAAGTCTGGGGTATGTGAGTCTTATAAACACTTCATTCAGTATGTCAGAACCTACTAAATCCCAGGCACTAGGTTACAGCAATTAAAAGAGAGGCAAGAACCCTGCACTCACTCCCACCCAGACTGCAGAGACACCAAAAATAAAGTAGAACTAAATAAGATCATGTCACTAAGCAAACACCACACTAGGAGTGCTGGGTGGGTGGGTTGGGGGAGTGCTGTTACTTTACTTTAGCAAGGGTGGTCCCAGACTGCCTCTCTGAGTTGGTGAGAGCTGAGCTTAGTCTGCAATGACCAGAAGGAACCAGATACTTGTTTCCAAGTTGAGGCAACAGCAAGGGCAAAAGTTCTGAGTTGGGAATGAGCTTATTTGGTGAAGAGAACCTATCTCTCTTTTTCATTTTATACCCCTTCATCTAGTGGTGTGTATTAATGCCATTTAAATGTATTTATACACAACATTTTAAAGAGCAGCAAAAAATATTTGATTTAAACAAGTCCTTCAAGACAGGCCTTCTATAGAACTCTTTGTTCTTCTCAGGTTTCTGTCCTCATGGTCATAAATTCTCTCACTTATTCCTCGCAGCACTAAACAGGATTTAAATAAGGGTTCGTCAGTCTTTTATAACAGCAACCCATAGTGAGAAACAAATTTTTTAGTGTGACTCAGTGCACATACAAAACTGAAACGAAAGTTTTAAAAATCACCAACCTTACTATGACTATCTGCAATACACTATAGTATATTCTATTTCACTTTTTTAAATGCTTAGATGATTTCATGAGTAACACACAGTTTGAAAAACACTATTCTAAACCAATACTGACTAGTAATTTCATTCAAACACAAAACAAAATATGGAAAAATTCAAGATTAACCTCAAAGGCTATCTCCTCCTCCCTTTTTTCTGTACACGTACTTTCTTTAAAACAATGAAATCTAAATTTCTCTGTGTGACTTGTGGAGGAAGTGAGGAGAAGGGACATTTTTAGGAGAGGTGGGGGGGGGTAAAGGAAAGAAATGCAAATATGCAAACTGTTCACCAGGTCAGCAGACACTGGTTTCAAAGAATGCCCCAAGAAGGAAAGATTCCCAAAGTCTTCACAATAACCAGAAGAGAAGGTGTGTGCAAGTGTTGGGGGTAGCCAGGTGGGGATGTTAGATAAGCCATTACATTTCAGTTCCTGGACGGAAGGCACACCTCCCCATACCAGAATTCCAGCCCCATGTGGACAGATATATAACTACAGCATTGAAATTATACCTGGCAAATAGCACATAACACATGGGCACTCAATAAAATTTTGTTTCATAACTTTTGAATAATGGAGCTCACTGTCACCATTAAACCCAAACTTTGCATGTATACCAAAATATTATATTTTCCTGGAATGTATAAATGTCCTGCAGTAGTAAATGAACCTCTTGCTTATTTTCAAGTCATTGTTCAAGTCCAGGGAGCTAATGAGGGATTATTCTCAAGCGCTAAGTGGGAAGAAGATGTTTTCTATTGCAAGTTACAAGAGATAGCTGTACTTGGCTGTAACAGAAAGAACCAGTGTCTGTTAGTGGCCATGGTAAAGTCCTAAACAGCTGGGATTACAAAGGGCATGTTAATTTAATAGGTAGTTTCCCAAGGGATACTAACCAGTGGGTTCTGTCAGCCAAGGGCTCTCTCTGATAGAAATCATGCCAATTTCTCTATGAAACACAGTTATCATCCTCACCCCTAAAGTCAGAGGTGCATGCACCCAATTTTCAGTAAACCCCAGGCCTTGGAGTCTGAAAAATTACACCTACAAGGCAAGTATTTTCCCACCTGCCACGCAGCTGCCACACATAGAAAGCAGTTCATCTAAACTGTGCCCTTCAGCCCTATTTAGGGATATCATTAATGATTTTAAATTACAACTGTTGCTCTATCTCAAAACAGTGATAAATTGAGGGGGGGCTACACGCATGATGTTTTTCTTTTAAGTCATTTATCTGCTCTTCTCTCAGGGGCAAAGAAGATGTTGAGACAAGTGTGAACCTGCCAGAGCTTCTTATAATAGATGCAGTCCTCCTTCCTTCCCTCCCTCCTTTCCACTCCTGCACCCCTCCCTGTCTGGCTTTCCTGAACAGAGGCAGTAGCCTCCGGTAAAGAACTGCAAGGGGCTCAATATCAAAACAAGGAGGGATTCACGCAAAAGGGAGTGAGTTCGGCAACCAAGACAAGAACCCCTTCCTCCTACTGGTAGGTCCATTCACCTCCTTCCCCCTAGCTCAACAATAGCTAGGGTTTCAGAAAGGAAGAAAGTCTTACAGGAAGGAGAGCAACCTCTCCAAATACAGGAGCATCCGCTTAACGCAAGATGGAAAAAAACCCGCTGCCAGACCGGAGGTGTGGGCAGGCGAATGTGTGCGTGTGCACAGGGACAGCCTATATATGGAGAGACATTAGTGGCAAGCAGAGAAGACTCACCACGATTGACAAAGCCACAACTATTACAATTGAAAATAGCCCCCGCAGGCACCGACTTTAGTGCCAGAGTCTCCCTGGATTTATTTTCAGGCAAGTGACTCACAACCTTGTCTCCATAAGTAATTCCATCAAAATGAGTCGCCAGTTCCACTAACCCGACTTTCCGCTGCCCTCTGGCTGCTCCTCCCTCTTCTCCGCCCATCCTGGAAACCCAGACAGCTCACAGACCGAGCAACCGTACCCCAGGGGAGCAGAAGGCAGGCTCTCCGACCCGGCCCCCACCCTCGGGGAAGGATGAATGGGGCCGCAGGCTGGCGGGAGCGCGGGGAGGGGGCGTGCGGGCTGTGCGCGGGGTGTGTACGCGTGTGTGCGCGCGTGGGCACGCACCCCGGCCAACTTACGGAGGTGGAGTTGGTCCTCGCCTGGCCCTGGTTCCGTACCTCCTGCTCCCGGAACTGCAGCCCCGCCAGATGCTTCTCCAGTGCCTCCCAGTCCATAGGGGGCATCGGGGGCTCTTCGGGGACGCACGTCCTGCTGTCTGGGGGCTGAAGGCAGAGGCCCCCAGCTGCCGGGCACCGGCCACCTCGCCAGGCTCCAGCAGGCTGGGGCTTCTGGATCGCCCGGCGGGAGCCCCGGGAACTGTTCGGCCGGCCAGCCACCACCACGTTGCCATTGTGCCTGAGGTCCTGGGGGTCGTGCGTGTGGAGGTTGCCATTGGGCACCGGGGGCGGCATGGCGGTGGTGGCGCTCCTGCCCCCGCCACCGCCGGGCCTGGCGTTTACGTCCCCCGGCTCCCGGGCCGGACAGCGGTCATCCCGGTACCCTTGCTCGTCGCGCTCGTCCTCCTCTTCCTCCTCCTCCCCGTCCTCCTCCGGAGCCCACTCATCAATCACCTTCTTCTGGTAGACCGGGAAGGGCTCCTCATAGTCCTCCAGGGCAGACACCAAGTCCAGGCTGCCCCCCGGTGACGACGAGGACTTGCACTCGGAGCAAGGGGTCACTTTCGTGGAGTTGGACTGCGAACTGGCGCGGCTGCTGCTGCTGCTGCCGGCGTCACTGCCTAGATCCATCCCATCCTCTCGGTAATCCTGGGGGGAGGAGGCAGAGAGAGTGAGCCGCCGGGCCGAGCCTGCTCCGGCCGCCCGCCGCTCGCCGCGAATGCCCGGGCCGAGTGCCCCGCGCCCCGCGCCCGCCTGGTCCCGCGTGCGCCCCCCAAGGAGGACTGGGGGCGAGAGCAAGCACCAGCCTGAGGCTTCCCTTATGCCCCCCATCCGCTCCCACAACCCGATTTCCTGCCGGTAACTAACCCTCAAATTAGCAAAGGGGTGCCCAGCCACCAGCGCGCACACTTTTCGTTCGAGGGGCCCGGGGCGCGCGCAGACTTTGTTTTAACCATTTTGCACCAGGCGCACCTCTTTACCCCGCCCCAAGGATTCTCGGAGAACCAGACACTTTCCCAGAGAATTATAATTCCCTGGGGGCGGGAACTGAGAAAAGGGTGGGCGGCTACTAATTTCGCACCACGCTCTGCGCGCGGAGACCACCCCCCACCCGGCTCCGCCCCGCCCCTTCCCCGCCGGCGGCCGGGAGCCGGGTCCGCGAGCTGAGCTTTACTTTCTAAGGAATCGCTGGCAGTCGGAGGTCTCACTCCCGCCTCCGCGCCTTCCGGGCCGGCCCCTCCTCCGGCTCGCAGGAAGGCTCGGGGTGGGGGGCGCTCTCGGCCCGCGCCGGGCAGGGTGGCCCCCCGCCTCCCCCAAAGGTGTGCCTGGCGGGGGCGCCGGCGGTGACTGCGAGCGCCGCCGCCGCCCATTGGGAGGGAGGACGCGCCCTACTGGCGGCGCAGCCGGTCCCGCCGCCGAGCATGCCCAGAGGCTGCCGGGCGCGGCACAGTCCGCAGTCCCGGCTTTCGCGGCAGCCGGCTGGAGACCGAGGCCGGGCTATGATGGGGCTCGAGAAGCCGGGGAAAGGCCCGAAAGAAGGGAGTACTGGGCGTTAGGGGCGCAGACCCAGCGAATTAGGAAGGGCGGTTCCCCGGGGACACTAGTGTGTTTTCACCCCCAGGCACTTGTATTTCCTGGGCGCGCCTCAAGCCCTCACTGCGGGACTCGTTACCCCACCGAAGCCTCCCGGCACCCCGAAACACGGGCCTGGCCCTCCTAATCACGCGGAAGTTCCCGAGTGACCCCGTGAAGGACCTGCCTCCCCTCGCACTCGCACATACACAAGCCCATGTGGGAGCCCAAGTGACGTGTGCTCGGCGGTCATGTACCATCATTTCCCTTCCACCTTCCTCCTCACCGCTTCCTCTCCCTCCACCGCCCAGCTCCAGTCGCCTCGCCACCGCGGCATCGCCTTCCAAGTTCAGGCTGTGGGTGGAACCTGTTGCTTTAGCTCACGTTTCCTTCCCCCTGCGGGCTGCATGCTGAGGATGACCTCAGCGAGGTGTGCGTTTGGGGAACGGACGGGAAGTGTGAGAAGGGACTGAGGCGGGGAAGTTGGGGGGGGCATCTGTTCTAAAGGTTTGGGCGAGCCTCCGAAGACCCCTTCCGCCACCTCCAATAAAAGAGATATTAAAGGAGGGAAAGAGGCAGCTGTCAGGTGATGGTGCCCTAGACACAGTCACTGGCTTTGCTTCCAAAATTTTAAGGGAAACTGAGTCAAAGAAATCCATGCTGGGTTTTTCAAAAACATACAGGGGCTGCCTGAGTCTGGCAGCTCATCTTCTTAGGAAGAATGTTTGATGTAATGAAAAATAACAACATTAGATGGGTCACAGAGCACCTCCTAAAGATTTCCTATGAACCATCCGTTCTGACCTGTAAGAACCGGAAGCTAGGAAATGTCCTCCTCTCTGTGCTGATTGTGAAAAATAGCAATTTTACAACAAATTGGGGGAAACCAGTTTCCCTGAACTTCCAGATTTGAGCCTGTTACTAATTATTACCAGTGAATTCAGCCCTGGACCAAGTGACTTCCCTGGCATGGCACAGTCCAGATGGAGGAAGGAGGAATGCTTGGAATTCTTAAGTAGGGAGTGGCTGCCACCCTGACAATTCTTCTGGGCCCTAATAGGGACTCAGTGCAGAGACCCTTTGTTCAAGTGATTTCTGTGAAGCATGACTCTTTCCTCTTTTAGGTAGGCCTGAGCCAGGGAAGATAAGCTAACCTTTTAACTTGTCTGGAAGCAGCAACCTTATGAATAACAGGAAAAGGGGCCTTCTGGTTTGGCCAGCTCTCTTCTGTAAAACGGGACTGATTATGACTTGAAATGTCTTTTACGGTAACATCTGTAAACAGCCTGCCTCATGCTCCAAATATGGTTTGACTTTGAGATGGCTTTGGAGCCCTGGCTGCTGCTCTGGTGGGTGGAGGTGGTCATGTGGAGTGTTCAAAATGTGGGTAGGAAGCATCGGTGTACTGGCAACCAGGTAGCTGTTTTTCAGATCACCATGTGACTGGTAAGGCTTAGGTCACAAAATGCTCCCTTCTCTGTGGCAGGGCCCAGGCAGACAGATAAGTGTCAATCATCTGGGATGATGAGGGAGAGTTGTGGTCTCAGTCCAATTTTTAAACATTAGAGCCTCCTCAGCCACCCACCCAGACTCCCTCCTAGGCTCTGGGCTCATCCCCCTGCTGCCCAGATGGTCCATGTTCAGGGAATGCAAAATAAGGCCTAAGAAAAACATTTGGCAAGGTAAACCCACTGCCAAAAATGCATGGTATTTCAAAGCCAATTATAAACATCTTTGAATTATCTGTACTTTTAAATTATTTTCTGACCAGATATTCTGGATCAGATGGGAAAGTATCAGGTTCCCTTTTTTCTTTTCATACAAGGTGCCTGGCTAGCCCAGGTTCCATTCTGTTTCCAGCTTTCCATCTCCTGCCAAGAACACTCCCACTTTGGAACAGGAAGCTCTGCTAACTCCTAGGCCCAGCAGCAGTCTGCAGATATGTCCAGCAGGATGGAGAGGTGATTTGCAAAGTGATTGAAAGGTCCCGTCTTCCTGTTTACAGGAATGTTCCCTCCAAACTTAGATTTGTCCTCTGAAACATTTGTAAATTAGACATCAGAGATGTGGGACAAGTAGTAGTCATCCCAGATCCCTCTGGCTCCAGCACCTCCCCCATCAATCACCAAGTCCTGTCAATTCTACCTAAGTACAGAGTCCCTCTCAAATATCCACTTCTCCTAGCCCCAGTCTAGGCCACTGTATCCTGAAGGTACTAAATACTTTCTAACTGATCCCTGCTCATTCTTCTCATGCAGTCAGAATGGCTTTACTAAAATGCAGATCAGAACAAATCTTTTCCCTTGCTTCATTACCCACCCCCTCTTGCCACTCCTGGTTGCATTTTTTTTTTTTTTTTTTTTCAAAGTAGAGACAGGGACTCCCTCTGTAACCCAGGCTGGAGTGAAATAATGCAATCATAGATCACTGCAGCCTAGAACTTCTGGCCTCAAGAGATCTTCCTTCCCCTTAACCTTCAGAAGTAGCTAGGACTACAGAAGTAGTCCTAGCTATGTACCTACTAGTAGTAGGTATATACCACCATGCCTGACTAATTTTTTATTTTTGTAGAGATGGAGTCTTGCTATGTTGCCCAGACTGGTCTTGAACTCCTGGCCTTAAGTGATCCACCTGCCTCAGCCTCTCAAAGTGCTGGGATTACAGGCATGGGTAACCATGCCCAGCCCTCATTGCTCTTAAAGGAACTACTTCTTTCACCCAACTCCAACTTCTCCCTTTTGGTAAATTTTTACTCATCCTTTAAGACTCAGTTTAAATGTCACCTTCTCCTGGAAGGCTTGCCTGATTCTCTGTACCTGCCCTGCTGGGTTCAGGTGACCTTCCCGTGTCCATGACACACACGGTATTAAAGCTTCTGTTTAGTTGCTTATCTTTTCTGCTAGACTCATGGTAAGAAATACATCTTATAACAAGACCTTGGGCACACATACATCTAAAAATATATGTAACTGAAAGAAAGTTCCATAAAAGTCTTATTTCGTAAAGTCCTATTTTAACTCATTTAAAACAAAATCTGATCAGACCTTATTACATTGACTTCACAACCCTTCAGTGAGTCAGGTCTCCTAGTGTGAAAAACTACTCTAAATTCCTGGAAGGGAGGGACCATTTCTTTCATTCATGGTAACTGGAATAGAATAAGAACTTAATGGATACTTGTTGCTGCGATTATTAACAATATTTAATTCATATAATCCTCCAAAACACTATGAAAAAACTATTATTATCTCCATTTGCAGATGAGGAGGCTGAGGACAGTAAGGTTAAATAACTTGCCCAATGTCAAAAAACTGGTAAGATAGGTGGCAGGGTCAGGATTTGAACGTAGGTAGTTTGGATTCAGAATTCTTGCTCCTAGTGACTCAGCTAAAAGTTCAGTATCCCTTGATCCAGCTGCATATGGATGAATTTACTAAGCAAAAATGTCAGAAAGGGTCTTGTTGCAGCAACTTCAAACTAGATCTCAGTCTCCTGCCCTGGAGAGGCTCCTTGGGCAGCATTTATGTCTATGCAGTGAAGAAGGCAGCTGGCAAGAGCAGCTGTTCTCTTTTGCTCACATGTGCTCGACCTCCTCAACTGCCTATAAGTTCAGCAATACGCAGTAAGTTGGGAGATTTAATTGTGTGAAGGAAGAGTATAGACAAATCAGAAAATGAAATTTCACGTTGTTATGAACTACATGCCTATAAGTTCTGCTCAAAGCAAATTTTTAAAGAAGGAAGCCACTATGAGTTTGGGGTATCTGTTTTGTCATTGATGGGAAACTGTCTAGATCAATACTCGAAGGTAGAAGTAAGATCATATTCCTGAGGGGTCAGTGCTATTTATAGCACTTTAATCTGTAAAGGCAACATTTGAGAAAGGACATGATTGAAATATTTAAGTTGTAAAGAGTATGAATAAGTGGGGAAAAGATTTATTTGTAAAATTCCCAAACTAATTCTGAAATTATTGGCCTTAACACTGAACCTAAAGTTGTGGCATTTAGAGTAATAAAGAAATGGCTGGCAAAAGGTTTGTATTTCATCTTTATTACGTGAATTACATGCAAGTCACATGCAGCACACAGATGTTCTCCTGTTTCATCACCTGAATGTAACTACAGGGAGATATTTAACAGCACTGTGGGATGAAGTGTCCTGCACATAGAACATCTGTTCTTTGTTGCTGGCTCTGTCTCTAACCAACTTTATGACCACTGTTTCCTCATGAAGGGGGCTGGACAGCATGATCACAGTGTTTGGCAAATAATAAGAATTAATTGAATGAATGAATGAATGAACTAAAAGGCTTCTTCTAGCTTGAAAAATCTATGGATGTCATCCTAGAAACTACAGAAAATGTAGTATAAAAATATCTCTGAATCTTTTCATCACCTTCCTTGTTGGGAGATATAAAGTTGATTCCTCCACTAATTAAAAAACAAGGTCTATCTCCATTAGGCAAGTTGGCTATCTTGGGTGCATGGTATTTCTTCATTATTTCTATAGAGCCAATGAGTTAATCTTAACTTAATGAGTCTTTATGTTTAGATATTTTAGAGATGGATCCCATATACACCTGAAAATGATTTTCTTTTCTCCTTCACTTACAGAGAGATACTTTAATTTAAAAATTCCCTTTAAAAATATTAACATCTTAAATTTTTTTATTCTCTCCCAAACCATTAGATTGTATTTACTTTCTACATTTTCCTCAATAAAAATGAAATGGCAATACATAGGCAAAATCACACTTAAAAGATAGCTCCAGTGACCTATTTTCCAAACCTGAAACCAGGACACCTGGCTTGACAAATACTATAGTGCTTACAGAAACGAGGTGAATGTATGTTTGAAAGGAAGATTATCCTGAACGATCTGTAGGTATTGGCAAATGAAGCAACCCTAACTGCGTCAGGGGGATAGTGTCTTTATAAGCAAAAAGCCACAAAGAGGGTGTCAGTCAGGACCTCAGCATATGGCTACACAGACTGTACCCTGTACAGTGCCAGGATTGTGAACTGCACAACAGGTCCCTGCCAGGAGGAGCCATTTGGCACTGTTCGCACATGTGAATGGTGCGCTCTGGAGTTGTGCAGTGAGCAATCTGCACAACAGTACACAGAGTCTCTGTGGGAATTCCATTGGTAGGAAATTTGCTCTCTTGACAAGATTGGAAGAGGAAGCCTGCTGTTCTTTTCTTAATAATGTCATACCTCAGATTGGATGGCCATGACAAAAATTCAACTATCTAAACTCTCGAAGTCTTCCTTTTACCAGAAGTTGTCTGTTATTATATTCTACTTTCCTTAAGGTGCTAGCAATTCTTGAAAATGCAAGTCTGTAACCATTCTGGATTTATTTTTTGAGCTCCATTGAAGGGTATAAATTATATAAAAGGGCATTTAGAAAAATATGGAGAAGTTTGTAGACAAACTGCAAGAGCTCAGAAAGCATCATAAGTGATAGATGTGGAAGCCCATGTACACATGACCCCAATAGAAGATGAACTGCCTCAGAAATTGCTTGCCTGGTACTTTGATGGTTATGCTTATCAGAGAGGAACATCCCCACAAGAGGCTCTGGAAAGTGAAAACTCTGTTTTGGTCACTTCTTGACATAACTTTGGAAGCATTATAACATCAGAAAATAGCTGCTGGCATTGTCAGTACAATGTAAGCAGGAGGAACGGAGGCAGTTTGGTGGAACAAGAGAAAACTCTTCCAAGAGACTTGGCTCTGTCTCAGAATGGCTTTGTGTTTATGGGCAAGGCAGTCCCTGCAGCTCCCTGGGCCATTTCCCTCATCATGAAAGGAGAGTTGGATGAAATTATCTCAGCCTTAGAAACTGCTGAAGTTTCATGGATTGTAACTCAGATGCCTCAAGAGCCAGGCAGGTGAGGTAACTGAGTGAAGAGGGCACCAGGAGTGACGGGGGTACCAGGGCTGAGTCATTGGGTTACTGAACAACACAGCACAAAGGCATCCAAATTAAATTTAAAAAAAAAAAGCAGGTTTCATCCTCAATTCATCCCTGGACTTCTGCCATTGGACTTCTGCTATTAGCTCTAGATCCCCAGAGTTCTAAGTCTGCATGAAAATGAGAGTTAGGGAGACCACATCTTGGCTTGTACAGGTGGTCTTGCTTTATATCTGTTGTCCTGGTAAAATTATCAATGGTGCCCTCCTTCACTCTCAAAAGTGTCCCAGTTTAAATGATAAATTATATGGTCAACCAAGGTAAGGGACAATCATACGTGACTACACATAGACCTTAGGGAGCAGGTTCATTTATTCAAATCTACCCAAACCTTCGGATGAAATTAAGTAGATTTGGTGGCATTGTTCTATAGTAGAAAGATAATTAATCTAAATAAACTTCTAAAATATCCCAATAAATGGTTCAATAAAAGTATATCATGAATTTTAAAATCACAGAAAACATATGAGAGGTTGTCAATATGTGAAAAATGTTGAAATTCACTAGTAATGAAAGAATTGCAACTTCAATAATAATGAGATAACATTTTGCCTGCCAAAGTATCTAAAAATTATTTAAAACTATAATACTCAGTGTCAGGATAGATGTGATCAAAGGAGCACCCTCATATACTGTTGGTAGGTTTATAAATCAGTTGATGCATACTTTCTAGAATGCTATTTGATAACACATTTTAGAAGACTTTGTGAAGTTTACACCCCAGGACATGTTATTAATTCAACATATATTTATAGAGTATCTATGACCTGCCAGGCATTGGGGAATAAAGTGGCTAAAGAGACAAATGCTATTTGCCCAAAATGGAACTTTAGTCCAGTGAAGAAACAGACATTACAGGGAAATATTACACAATTTAAATTGCAATTTGTAAGATGTACCCAAAAAGTAGACTAATATGCTGAGAGAGCATGTAGGTAGCAGTTGCTGTATATTGGGGGAGGGATCAGGAAATGAGTTGACCAGCTAAAGATAGAGGGAAGGGTGTCACAGGCAGAGGGAACAGCTGGAATAAAGAAAGGTTTCAAGGCTGGAAGAAGCTTAGCACACTGGAAGGAAACCACTAGGGTGGAGTAAGGGAGTAAGGGGAAAAGTGATAGGATGAGGGTGGAGAGTGAGGAGGGGTTACCATTAAGATCTTTATCCTGACAGCCACTCAAGGACTGTGAAAGCAAACTGGCATTTTTGGAAACTCTCTGCATGGTGGAGAATTGAGAGGGAATAGGACAGGTCAGGACAAGAGTGAGTGAGGAAAGACCAATTAGGAAGCACATACAACAGTCCAAGAAAGAAACCATGTGGCTTAGGTGGGAGTTGAGGAGATGAAGGGAAACAGAAATGTTAAAGATATTTAGGAAGCAGAATAGACAGGATCCGGTGACTAAATAGATGGGGAATAGTGAGGGAGAGAGATGTCACTGATGGTTTCCAGGTTTGTATCATAAGCAACTTGGCAGAAAGGTGGTATCACTTTACTGAAATGAGCAATAGGAGGAGATTTTGATAGGGGAGGAAGAAAAGGGCAGATATTGAATCTTTTTTGGACATTCTCCATTTGAAATGGTATATGACACACAGGCGAAGATGACAGGTAGGCATTTGGCAATATAAGTCTGGAGCTTAGAAAACAGATGTGAAGATGGAGATATAAATATGGGAGTCACAGCAGACGGTTGGTACTTGAAAGCTTGGGTATGGGTGACGTGGTCTGGCGGCAAACATGGAGTGAAAAGAGGTCAAGTTTCTAGCCCTGAAGAACTCTGTCACTTATAAAACTAAGAGATGATACTCGGGTTTCTCTTTAGATCATATAAAACTAAGGGGTGACGCAGGAGTTTGAAGGGAAGTTGGGCAGAGGAGGGAAGGGACAATAGTTACTCTTCTAATAAGTACAGAAAGAAGGATCTGAATTTATGCATAAAAGCGCTCACTGTGGCATTTATCATAGTGAAAAATTAGCTTCCACCTAAAATGTCAAAAAAATAGGAACATGTTTACATAAATTGTGATGTATTTATTCTGTGAAATAAATCAAACAAGATACTTATAAAATTATAACATTATGAGAGTAAAAGAGGGCATACTATTATATATTCAATGTGATCCACATTTTTCATTTAAAAAAATTAAACAATTATATATGCCTAGAACAAAATGTAGCTGAATGTTAACAGTGATTGACTATCATTGACTAAGATTGCAGGTGATTTTTTACCTTTATATCTATTTGTATTTTTCCATTTCTTTACAAGAATCACAAATGGGTAGTAATATTTTACAAAACATGAGACAAATTATACACATTTATTTTAGTTAAAAATAATTATTCTGAAATTTATTAAGGAGTTCCATAAAAAAATTGTTCAGGGGCAGGTCATGGTAGCTCATACCTGTAATCTCGGCACTCTGGGTGGCCAAGGCAGGAAGATTGCTTGAGGTCAGGAGTTCAAGACAAGCCTGAGCAAGAATGAGAGTCTGTCTCTACTAAAAATAGAAAGAAATTAGCTGGACAACTAAAATATATAGAAAAAAATTAGCCTGGCATGGTGGCACATGCCTATAGTCCCAGCTACTTGGGACACTGAGGAAGGATTGCTTGAGCCCAGGAATTTGAGGTTGCTGTGAGCTAGGCTGACATCACAGCACTCTAGCCCAGGCAACAGAATGAGACTCTATCTCAAAAAAAAAAAAAAAAAAAAAAAAAGTTCAAAATAGAATTAGAATTAATTTATATAAATTCTGTGATGAACCCTTTTACAAAACAAATAATTTTTTGTTCCAAAAATCATTGGCTAATTTGAAGTTTTTGAATATCAGATTTTCCTTCAAAATACAGATGGAATCAGCACACTTCTGGAAAAAAAGTTTGGGATCATAACAGCCTGAAGAAGGGGTTGGCAAACATTTTCTGTAAAGGGTTAAATAGTAAATATTTTTGGCTTTCTGGATCATATGGTCTCTGTTGCATATTCTTTTTATTTTTAAACCAACCTCTTAAAAATGTGAAAACTCTTAGCTCCTCAGACATACAGAAATAGTTTACAGGCTAGATTTGGCTCACTGGCCATAGTTTGCTGACCCCTTATCTAAAGGATGAATGCACAAGAATGATGTGTAACTACTTTTTCATAAAAACCTAACATAATATTGGGATTGCAGGTGAATCTTCAATTATTATAGTATTAGAACCAATTTGTATTTATTTTCAACAGGAAGCAGACTAAATGGAAAAGGTCTAAATGAACAATACTTTTTTTTAAACTTTGTTTTCTACAAAGTATGTTTTTAATGGAAGTTTGAGCCTATGCAAATATATCACAGAATGGATATTTTTGAAAGCAAAAGGGAATTTTTTTTGTAAAATGAAGAATCTTTCCATATTCTTTCTATAATCTTAAATTTTGGGTATTATGAGGGGAGTGTTGCTGTTATATACAGAAATCTATTCAGTTGTTCATGCCACAAACCTAGAAGCCATCCTTTTCTCCCCACCCTCCTGCCCCTCCACCAAATATAGTCAGTGCTACTAGTGCTGCAAGCAGATCCCTGCTTCTGGTTGCTATGCCCACCCCTCAACTGCTAGACGTGTTTGGCTGGAAAGGCCTCACATTTGTCCTCTGTGGTGAAATTTTCCCCCCCACCTTCGCCAGTCTACATCCTACCTGGCATTTCCCCCCACTCTATGCTGCTTTTCTCCCTTTCTTATGAGTTTATCCCTCAATAAACCATCCACATCCAAATCTCTGTCTCAGGCTGTGTTTCTAGGGGATATAACACAAGACACTAAGTCCCAATGATTCTACTTCTAAATATATTTGGCTTTTTGACTAGTGTGTCTGCTTTAAAAAAGGGTACTAGACTGAAGTACTTGTATAACTTTTTTTTTTCTTAGAGATGGGATCTCGCTATGTTGCCCAGGCTGGTCTCAAATTCCTGGCCTCAAGCAATTCTCCTTCCTCAACCTCCAAAGTAGCTGGGATTACAGGCACAAGCCATCATGCTCAGCAATAATATTATGCCATTCTATGAATAAACTTCAAAATTTAGTGTATGATATCAATAATTGTAGGAATATCAGGAAATAGTACCAATAAAGCTATGCAGCAATGATCTGGTAAACAATAACACTCATAAGGATAAACAAGGAACTTAAAAGAGGTTTAGCTTTCCACTTACATTATTGTATAGAATTACTGCCAGTATTGTTAGTACTAGTGAGTGGAAACATCTGCATATCCAATATTATCAATTTTGCTAATTGTTACTGATTATATTTTAAAATTACACTAATAATTAATAGCCTATAAATAACCTTCTGTTATAAGACCTTTCCATTTTATTAGACTGTAATAGGTTCATTGGTGCTTAATATGATGTGAATATTTGCTGACTCCAAAGAATACCTTTATTAGGATATGCATATGTGTTCAATTTATCTTTTCAATTACACCTACATTAAAACCCTCAAAATTAAGTTTGCAAAAACAGGCTATGTGCAAGCAAAGGAGCCTATATGACTTGTGACCTCCTGCTCTATTGCATTCTGGTTAATGATTCACAGTAACCTTCAAGAATAAGCACCGAGTAAATCAAAGGGTTCTGCATGGCTCTCCGGGAAATGTTGCACACACTGCCCAGCGGTCTAAAGCATGACCTAGTGCAGGGTGGGAGCTGGCATCAAGATGAACACAAATCCACTGCAATGGACAGGGAGATGATGTACAAAAGCACAATATTTTCCCAATGGACACAGTTTTTCCCAGCTCAGTCTAAAATGATTCTCTCTTCACTTTTCTTACTCTGGAAGTAGAAAATTAGCTACTTCTTATGCTTTCCCAGTGAAATGCATTTTGCTTCAAGTTATTCATAATCATTTTTTAACTTATAAATCTATTAGGAAAAATAAAGTAGACCATTCTTTGGTTTGATAATCCCTGAACTATTTAGTGTTTGGTTAACCATCATTAGTAAATACATTACTCAGCAACAGAGACTAAAATGCTCTTTTTTTCCCATCTTTACTTTTTGGAGAATGGGTTCAAAACAAAACAGAAACCTTTGAAATAGAGGCAAGACCAGATTATTCCAATATTTATAATGAGTCTGTTTCCTAGGAATTTCTTTTCACTCTCATAAAATGACTTCGGTGAGTTATAGCCACATTCCTCAACCTGAGCATTGACATAATTGTCCAAACCTCTCTCCCATGCTCAGTGGCCCAGGTAGGAGGAGCTGGGCACAGTGCTGGAGAGTGGTGAGGGTTGGCTTGAGCTGGCACATGGGGCCGAGGGACAGTACCTAGGCCTAGGCAGTTAGCCCAAGTCACAATCACTTGGGTACCATCTCCAGCATTTTGCCATATTATACTCCACTTCTCCTCCTACTTACCTAATATTTTTCTTTAAATCAACTCATTTTTAAATTAAATTCAGAAGGGAAAGCTTGTATTACTACTATTAATGGAATATAAGTATTACTTTCTAAAGTAGAAGTGATGTACCTATATTGTATTTCAACAATTTTAAGTCACATATTTAAAAATAATTTTGATATCTCTGAAATTGGGGTGTGTCTTACAATCAGTGGCATCTTGCAATTATAATTGGCAGCGTTTGTGTTGTTCTTAGTGGTGCATAAAATAATCATATATTTTACACATCAATAGTGTATTAGATTTAATGAAATATAGTAAATTCTATAAAAACAAGGTCATTCAATTTTTAAAAGCACAAAAAGTAAATGGCAAACAAAAATGGAATAAATCAAATTGACATAAAATATATGGCTGAAGATTAAGTTTGGTATTAGAAGGATGTAACTATTTGATGAAAATAGATACATATCATACTTTATAGTTTTGGACAAAGTGAGGATCCATATCAATGAGACAAACCTGTCAGTTTTTATATTAACCCACATTAAAAATCTGAACTCACTTGAAGATGTGGTCAGACAGCTCGAAAGATATTTGACTGTTTTATCTGTTATAATTAAGTGTACATGTATATTCTCTGCAACTTAAGAAAGTAACATTTCAATATATCACTGAATAAAACACAGAGATGCCTGTGGAATTCAGTGTATGGGAGTTCCTCCTTGCGAGTCTGTCTATGCTTCTAATGGGCATGGCTAAGGGTTCAGTTATCAAGGGCTTAGAATATCTATGATTACTTATGCACTTTGCTCCTGATTTGTGAAGCCCAGGTAAGGCTGATTACCACAGCACTACCTACATTTGTCTCATCCTAAACAACATTCTTTGTGAAATAACAGGTTTTATGTGCAAAGCTTCACCACCCCCCACCCCCACCCCCGAATATATGTGAATGTAAATACAAGACTGTCAAAAGACATTTATCTGAGTATCGCTTAAAAATTATTGTGAATCATGCTCTGGGAAACATTCGCCTGATAAAGCACCAATGATGAAGAAGGACTCACAGACAGGGACAATTGAGTTCTAGCTGGAGCTGGATGCATCAGGTGGGTTGTTGGAGGCGAGTTAAGAGGCAAAGACCTGAGGTTCTTCCCAGAACCAAAAATGTTGGCTCAGACCTCTAGAGAAGGCCCTTGTTGGGAGAAACTTCCTTAAGTGTCACTTGTCCATTTTTCAGTTCATTCAGTTACTCTTTCATCCAAATACCTACTATATGCCATACCCTAGCTGGGTTCTGGGAAGAGAGAGATGAAAGAGATCAAAGTGCTCATGGCCTAGAAAGGAAATGAAGAATACCAATGGGGTTCAATATGGTTGGGTTTCAAAGTATTAGGGTGGGAGGCATAGTCAGAGTGCTATGGAAAAGGCACTGTAGGGGCATTTAACTCCAAGTGGCCAGCTCAGGTAAGCCTTCCAAAAGGAGTGATGCTTGAATTGAGTCTTGAGGCATAAATGAAAGTTGCTGAACTTTCCCAAAGACTGAAAGACAGAAGGACATTCTAATCTGGGGGAACAGTGTGGTCAAAATTTTGGTGATGTAAGAAAACATGGTCTGCCACTGCAAGTGAAAGAAGTTTGGTATAGTGTAGCTGGAGAGAGAGTGGATATTGGAAGATATGGGAAAAGAGACTGGAAAAGGTAGGAAAGCCAGGGTAGAGGTGAAGGGCTTTGAATTTGAATTTGACCTTGAAGTTGATAAAGAGAACTGAGGGATTTCAAGTCAGGAAATGGCTGGATTATATATGATTTATGTGTTCACTAATGTTGAGGAAAAGGTATACTGTATATCAAAACATAACCTGAAGGCCTTGCCAGAGTGCTAGACAGTCGGCATACATAGATGTGCATCATGTAAAAAATTATTTAGGGTCTAATCAAGGGGTAGTGGGTTGCTGGAAGGGAATGAAAATGCAGATTAATGCTGCAGATGTGAGACATTGGATAAGCCACACACCAGGACAATGTAATCCCCCGCATGTGAACTAGAGTTTGGAAAGAAAGGAAAGAGGAGCAAGGGTTCAACTTCTTAATGAGTGTAGAGGAATGGCTGGACCACCAACACAATGACAAGGACAGGTAGAAGGTGATGGAAGAATTCCCTCTCTGTAAATCCTAAGATAATTAAAGGGAACAATTTTGTATCTATATATCTATATTTTTTGTTTTCTAAAAAATGACCTTTCATTATGTAAACATTTCAAGCATTTATGTAATTGACTACTACATGTATCACCCAACTCTAGTGACTATCAACCCATGACAATCTTATTTCACCTACAACCCTCCTACTCCTCTTACCCCTACTACATTATTTTGAAGCAAGTCTCACATATATCAGTTTAAGACAGTGGTCTTAATTCTTTTCAGCCCAAACCTGTGTCAGAATCATAGGATATGATGAACCTTGCACTGTGACTAATTAGAAAGACACTGAAAATGAACAGATATAGAGGCAAAGTCTCTCTAATAGAGAGAAATAAAAAAATAAGACAATATTAACATGATTATGAGTCATTTGGAGAAGAAGATAAAAGAATCATTTATAAATAATGCTAATCTGGTAAACAAGGTTACTAGCAAAATCCTATGACATGAATTAAACTAATGAAGTTAAATATGTGAGCAGGAAATAAAAGGAAATTCAATTTTAAAATGTGTAAGGCATCAAAGAAATAAGCTATGAAATAATTATTAGACTGCAAAGAAAAACCTGAAAGCAGAAAGAGACCTGGGCTGAGTGTGGGACAGGGGAGCAAATGAAGTGCAAGTTGGAATATGGCCTGGCCCACTTAGAGGAGATCCCAATTAATTCCTCCATTTGGTAATTACTGACCGTGCCCCTGCCACATGAGGAGCATTGCTCTAGGCTCTGGAATGTTACCTGCCTTTAGTGAACCATCTTTGCTGCCCGAAGAGGAGACAGCACTTGACCTGGGGGCAGCAGCTGCCTCTACCTGCCTGAACCTCATCCAGATTCTTTATTAAACACCTGGCTCCTTGAGAAATGGAGGCAACTGGAAGGGGTTCAAAGAAGTGGAACAGAAAATAATTAGAGGAAGAGATTGATTTTAGCAGAAAGATCAAAGGAACCAAATGCAGGGAACTTGGCTAAGCAAAGGCTCAGGAAAAATGAGCTATTTGAGGCATGTAAAGAGTAAAGCAATGGGAGAATTATCGAGCTGGTGCACGGGGCATAATGAACAGCCCTGCGGCGGAGATGCACAGAGTGGCAGGCAGGCCGAGGGCAGGACAAGCTGCTCACCTGGTGCAGGAGTGCACAACAACCCCACCGAGCACACTCTGATGTTCAACAGGCTTCTGTTGAATGGCTGCTTTGTATGAGAACACCGGCCTCCAGGGAGGTGGGCATTATTTTTAGCCTTACACTTATAACCCAGACTCAAGCATTACAAACATGATCCTCGTAACCAAAAACATTTGTACCCCCATAATACTTTGAAATAAAAAAAGTAATCTTTTCTAAAAAAAAAAAAAACTGTGATACATCGGTTCTGCTCTGGCAAGCAGGATGGGCAGGCGGAAAAAGTATTTTCTCTCAAGTGTAATTCATAGATAAATTCTAGTGCTCCTCACTCCCACAGAGTTTTTCTTGTCAGCAAAATTTTTACCAGTCAAGGCAGAGAGAAATAGATGGAAAGAGAGAGAGTGAGGATGGATTGATTCTGTACTGGTTCTATGCGTTATTAATATATTATGAATTTTCTTAAGGTCGTATTGGCCTTATTTTGGCAACTTTTTTAGGTTTGTGATCAATTTCTATCTTTTGGAAAGAGTTAAAAATGTATCTTTTTATTTTAAAATATATCATACATACAAAGCAGGGTATAAAAACATGTACCTGCAGTTTAATGAGTAACTATTAAGAGATCGCCAGTATTCCCCACTCAGTAGCCCTTGTGGACACCAGTGGAGATTCTACACTTTCGAGGGGGCAGTCCTCCTATCCCAGCCCTGCTGTAAAGCCCAGTGGTAGCATCTGCTCAGCAGAGGGCCTGGCTCGAGGAACAGGCACAATCCACTGCATTTCCTTTTTCTTTTTGACCCTTTTCCTGAAGCTGAAATCGCTCGTGCATGGCCCTTCCTGATTCATCTAAGACTCATCCAACACTTGGCCACTACCTGACAGTTCCAACACCTGTCTCGGTCCCCTCACATCCAAACCCCTGGACCCGGACCAGGCTCGGGTATGCCCCTTTTGCTACCCTTCCTGCGTCCTGCCACCAGCAAGGCTTTACCATGTTTGGTAACGTGGCCAGACAGGCCTGGAGTTTGATTCCATGTGGGCTTTCTTACATTCTTTAGCAATTCTAATGAGGCCTTGGTGGTTACACATTTTAAATAAATGAAAGGATCAAAGCTTATGAAGAAAAGATGCAGGCAGCTTTAAATTTTTTGATTTGAGTGTTCTTTTTTCTTTTTTTCTGGGAAGAGCTTAAAGAGGCATGAAGTCATGGAGTAAGAGATCTGGAAATTTCTACTCAGCAGTTTTAGACTAGCTCGTTATAAATATAACACCTTCCATAAAGGCTAGGTAAAACTCTAGTATTTCTAAAATCCTGTGAAACTGGTGCATCTCTGTGGAAACATAGGGTATTAGAAACTGCGATGTCTGAAAATTATTGCTATAATATCTAAGACTCCCTCTTTCACTCCTTGTTTAATTTTAGGAAGTCCAGGAACTTATGGGAAGAATATGTGGTTTTTAGCAATGCTGGCTCTTGAGCTTTGCATTGACTTGGGCTCATTCTTCTCTATTTTTATATCCTCTTTATCCATTCATTAAAAAACAAATGTTTATGGAACATCTAATAAGTGTCAGGTAGAGAGCTAAGCACTGGAGATTCAAAGAAAAAAACCAAGACATTAGGACCTCCCCTCTGGGGAGCTTACGCAGGAGGGATCCCCAAAGAAAGAAGGAAATACAGTGAGGAGTGGGGAGGAGATGGGTGAGGTGGATGGTTCAGTTTGGTGAGCAAGAGGCTTTGGGGAAACAGTGAAGATTTTGAGCTGAATTACAAATCACTCTCAGAGCAAATCGGGGTCTGAAGAAACTCCTTATTGCTGAAGCCCAAGAAGGTGACCTTGTGCAGATTTGCATGGCTATTGAGTAAGGATATCAAGAGGGGATAAGGATATCAAAAGGATATCAAGGCTATTAAGGCAGGATATCATAATGCAAAACATTTGCTCTTTCCTTTCTAACATACAATTCTGGCTTCCCCCTATTTTGTGTAGGCAGTGAAGTGGCCTGTCTCTTGCAGGGCTACCTCTGTGGCCCAGAGACAAAGGTAGAGCTTCTTTTTCCTTATTTTTTTACAGTAACACTTGCTTTTTTGATTCTTGGGATCTTGGCTTATGTAGACTGGGTGATGGGATTAAACTCAAGAAGTTTAAATTTGTTTTGGGGGATGATTCTATCTCCTTTATCTTTCTTTTCTTCATTTTTATCCAGAAATTGCAAGGCAGGGTAGAGTTGGTGAGCACCTGGTTCTATCAGTTGGAGGCTATGATGTGTTGTTCTACCTGCCCAGCATCCATTCCCCAGTGTCCTGAGGTGACTACCCTGCTCTGTTCTCAGGACACATGATTCTTTTGGGGGAAGACCCTCATCTTGGTTGCCAAGGCACCTGCCACTCAGTGGCACAATTCACGGGAGGGGCTGTGGGGAGCAGCCTGCAGCCAGCTCCTCCTCTTTCTTCTCTTGCCACTCCTTTCAGCTCAGCCAGGTGGACAGACTGCTCCTCCCACCGAGTGAGAAGTGGGTTGTTCTGCAGGTGAACCAAGGGGTTTCTACATTGTTGCTTTGTGGATCTCTGCATTTGCAGGAACACTCCAAGGGCAGTCTGGGTGCAGTGGGGGTGCAGAAAGAAGAGATAGCTATGAGGAGAGACGAGAGGACAACAGTAAGGGGGTTCTCTAAAGTCTTGGGAGATAAATTGCCTTTGTGGGGGAGGAGCTGATGCACCTGGAAACTATTTGTAAGGCTTTAATGCCTAAGTAAAATTAGTGCTGAAATGCCTGCAATCTCTTCAAGAGATTTTGATGTTCACTTAATGTTACTCTTTCAGAAGAATAAATGTAGACTTGGTCCCAGTTATTCATGTGATTAGACACTGGTTTAGTAAAATGATATATGTAGGCTAATTCCTATTGACCCTTCAGAGAAAGAAATCACATATTGTTATTCAAGAAGCACATGTAATTTTATCTCTTTTTACAAGCCCAAATCAAATAGATTACCTTCCTGAGCAAAGAACAACTTGAAATGCAGGTGGATATGCAAGGTTAAAGAGCAAGAGGATAAGGACTTGCATTTGAAAGACCAAGGTGTTCTGTAATTCGGTGCCACAAAATTTTCTCAAATGAATATAGAGGAAACTACCTGATTGTGAAACTGAAAAAATCTCTCGAGGAAAAAAGAGATAACATAAGAGTGTCATGGGAAATAGCATTTTGCATTTATTTAGCAGCCTTCTTCTTGAAGGTAAAAATACTTCTTGAAACCTTTACCATCACTGCTCTTGTCCAAGCCCTTCATCTCTGTTCTAAACTACTGAAAGAGCTTCCTATTGAATGTCCCGTCTTTCACCTTTGTCCCCTTGCAATCTGCTCTCCACTCAGTAGCCAAAGTGATGTTTTAAAGACTGTCTTTTAAAGTTTACAACTCTCCAATAGCTTCCCACTGTACTTAGGATAAAACTCAAACATCTGACCCTGGCCTTAGAGGCTCTTCAGGATTTTTCAATAGAGACCATTTTTGCAGGACAATACGAGCAAGACAAATTATATATGAGGCTGTCAAAGCAGTTCAAGGTGTCTAGCATCCCTCCTCCCTGCCCACTAGAAGCCAATAGTGCTTTGTCCTCAACTCTAGCATTTTACATGCAAACCGACCTATACACCTTCCAACACCCTCTAGGGAAAGGTGGGGGGTGTATCCCCCCAGCTGAAACCCCCTACTAGCCTACTTAATCTTGCTCCTGCCTATTTTTAACCTCAGGATCTTTGCAATGGCTATTTTTTTCTGCCTGGAGCTTCTTTTCCACATTTAATGTTACATTCTCAGAGAAGCCTTCCGTGACTACCCCATCTAAAATAGCAAGACTCGTGGACACATGAACATAGAGGAACTCAACTGCACACACTTTATCACTACACATAGTTTTCTCCTTTGTTTACTTGTTTATTGTTTGTCTCTTGTCTGTAGACTGTAAGTTCCATGCGAACAGTCTGTTTTGTTTGCTGCTATATCCCCAGTGCCTGCAGAAACATTTTTATAAATATTTGTTTATCAAATAGAATAGATGCCATTAAGTTACATGTCATTTAATCCATTCATAATAACTGTTAGGATGCAGCAGAAAAGCATTATCAAATTCATTTTTCATATAAAGCACTGAGACACTAAGAAATCCCACACTTAATATGAACAATGGAGGGAAAAACTAAACTAGAAATGCCATCGCCTCCTTGTTCAATCACAGTGGATTATTTCAGTATAAGGCAATCCATTAGATAGGTCACACTGAAAGACATAACAAGCAAAGATTGTAACATAATTCTCCTGTCCCCACTACTTTAGAGCAAAATGCCTATGTTGGCTACTACTATCTATATACCAGTTGCATTTCACTTTGTTACAGTTTATCACACTTTCTCAAATCTAGGTTCAAAAAGTTAGATTCACCCTTCAGAGAAAGGAGACAAGGAAATAAGTTTCATTATTCCCTATGGAACAAATTAGAATATGCACCTCTCATCTGATTCTAGGTCTTAACAAAATTGATCCCCAAACAAGACAAGGCATCGTGTGGGGATGGCGAATGCAAGGTGCTCACGTTGCCACTCTCCACTCCAGCACCCTCACTGGTATAGCCCAGCAGTTCTAGAACTCCCTCTGGAGGAGAGCCCTTTCCTCAACCCAGTGCGCCAGGCAGCTGCTACCAATGAGGCGGAATTGACAGACATATTAAAAATCTATTTGCCAGCCCTGCCTGGAACAGTGGAAAGAGCAAAAACTTTTCAGATAAAATTGAGTTTGATTATTATATCTGCTCTTTTTTTTTTTCTCTGTGCCTGGGGTATGTCACCCTTGTTACATTATTTTATTTCAGCATATTACAGGGGTACAAATGTTAAGGTTACATATATTATTACATTATTTTAATCTTCACAACCTGGCTTTGGGCTGGGCACCACAGCCCGTGGTAAAGAGGAGGTGAAGTGACTCAGAAGGGACACACAGACAGTAAGAGAGAAAGTGAGATTTTAACCCAGGAATGTTTGTGCTCAAGTCTACTTCATCTAAAGGTTATATGGAAACAAATCTTTATTTTCTTGTTCCAATTTTAGTATATGTGCTGCCGAAGCGAGCACTATATCTGCTCTTCATCACTTGTGAGATCTTGGTTATTTAACCTGTTTCTGTTTGTTTAATGATACCAAATTTTTATGGTAGTTGGGAGAATTGCAAATAACATGTGTATTTAGCACAGTGTTTATTGTGATTAGAACCAATAAATAGTAGCATATGATTGTGGAGAGGAGAAGGCTACACTTCATCCCCAGAGTGGAGGAGGAATTATATGGGACAGTGGGAGGAGGTGCAGGTTCCTGGGAACACCAGAGGGAGAGGTAGTGTTGGACTAGGGGAGTGGTTCTCAAAGTGTGGCTCCCAGGCCACCTGCGAACTTGTTAGAAATTGCAAATATTCGGGCCCCAGTTCAGGCCTACAGATCAGAGACTCTGAGGATGGGGCCTAGCAATCTGTGTTTTAACCAACTTTCTGGGTAATTCTGATGCATACTATTTCTAGTTTGGGAACCACTGCCATAGACAGAGCAAAGCAGGAGTGGGGAATAGAAGTGATTAAGTCAGAGGAGAAGACTATCTACTCACCTGATGATCAGTCAGGACAAAACAAGGAAGTGATGCCCCTCACAGGCTGAGGCTGTAACAGCACTGCCCAACCTAGAGGCGATTAGTTTCCCACTGGTGGGATATCAATTTGCTGTAAACATAAAGGACAGACCCAGAGGACATTAAAACAACACGGGCTTATGTTACAAGGTTAGATGTGGGAAGAATGTCCCAAATGCAGCCTCTGCAGGGACAGACAATAGGCTGAACTTCAGTTTCTTTCCCTGTGGAGGGATAGGTGGCCATTGATTGTTTCAAGTGCAGCTTTGACTGAAGGCAAGAAGCTGATCCAGACACTTCCTCAACCCTCCCCAGCTTGGTGGCTTCATGAATGAATTGCACTGGACAAGTTCAAGGTGAATAGTTGGGGGAGGAATGGAGTTAATGATTTATTAAGAGAGTCAACTCCACCACAGTCTCCTACTTCACCTGTTCAATGTAGACCACTTGCTTTACCCCATTCCAACTCCTTTTGCTGGGATACCAGACACAGAGGTTCTTCCCTTGGGGTAAAAAGTTTAAAAATATTTTTAAAGAATGTGGCCGGGCGCGGTGGCTCACGCCTGTAATCCTAGCTCTCTGGGAGGCCGAGGTGGGCGGATTGCTCAAGGTCAGGAGTTCAAAACCAGCCTGAGCAAGAGCGAGACCCCGTCTCTACTATAAATAGAAAGAAATTAATTGGCCAACTGATATATATATATAAAATTAGCCGGGCATGGTGGCACATGCCTGTAGTCCCAGCTACTCGGGAGGCTGAGGCAGTAGGATCGCTTGAGCCCAGGAGTTTGAGGTTGCTGTGAGCTAGACTGACGCCACGGCACTCACTCCAGCCTGGACAACAAAGCAAGACTCTGTCTCAAAAAAAAAAAAAAATATTTTTAAAGAATGTAATCAATTCAAGGATCTGTGAGATCCAGCAGCTTTTTAACCACATCTGCATTATAGGCTATTTCCAAAGTTAACCCCTGCAGCAGATCTGCGATTGCCTCAACACTTATTTCTCTTTGTTTCCACCTAATTAGAAACTTACATTTTTATTAAAAATGGAATTTATTAATCCTTAGATACATATCAACATTTGCAGACTATTCTAAGGAGTGTAGACATGTTATAGGGCTAGTATATTATTATTAAGGGGCAAGAATTTTGTTAGAGACTGTTGGGCATTCAGATCCACCATGATTATTGAGCACCCACTCTGCTGCATTTCATGTTTTTCCCCCAACCATGTACCTACATAGGTATTATCATCATTCCCATTATGCAGACCATAGCACTAGGCTCAGGCACATAGAGGAACTAGCCTAGAGTTCCACAGCTACTTTAAGGGGCAAAGTGTGGACTCGAAATTCCTCTCTCCTGACAGAGGTGGTGTTAATCCACAACTGGAAAATTAGCTGTGGAGGGGACCTGCCCTTACTTTAGTTAAAAATGATACTCTTGATTCCCAAGATGGGGGGAATTCAATGGAAAGTTTCTGCTACTGAAATTTATCACTACTTTTCTGGGTGGAAAGAATGTTTTTAATTTTAAAAGTGTATCATGCATAGCTTTGCTGCAAGTAAGGCAAACCTACTCTTTAACCTGAACGATGAAAATGCTGAACGTAGCAATAATCATGTTCTTAAAGATAGCTGTGCGAATGAAGGAAAAGTAGCAATTGGTTATTATTGAAATACTTGTAAAACGTGCCTTATAAAAATAAAAAAGTTTCTTTAAAATGCTTTTTAAGCTTACTTTTGAAGTAGAGCATCTTTATAGAGATTCTAAGATGCCTTACTATTGTTTTTCAAGCATATGGAATAATTTTACGCCCAAATAAAACAACTGCCTATTCTTTGTGTCTCTGAACACAAAATAAGTGGAAGTGGGTTTGCTTTAAGAACTTCCAAATAATGGGCCTGGTTAATAATTAAGAATGGGTTCCCTGGGGAGTTGGGCATCCTTCTTTGAAGGGGATGAGAAGACGGCAATGACCTAACTATGGTTCTAAAGTCGTGCTGCAGAGCTGTTTCCTTTTTCAAAACTTTTCTCTTCCAAGGAATAATGTAGCTTCCCAAATAAGAGAAAAAGAGAGAAAGAAATGAGAAACATTTATGGAGACTATGCTGGGTTCTGGGCTTTTCTAATCCTAATGGCCTTTTAAATTATGTACTCTCTTTACAAATAAGGAAACTGAGGTTCAGACTGGCTGAGTACTTTGCCTACAGTTATGGTATAAATGAAGGGACTGGAAATTTAACCCACATCTGCTCAATTCTAGGTCCCATTGCTCTTTCTACTTTATCAGAAAATCCCTCCCAACTATCCACAATTTTAATGGTGAGGAAACTGAGGCACAGAAAAAATAAATGACAATATGTGACCAGGAGTCACTGTGTGAAATGTTCAGGAAGGCACATCTTTTTTTCCTCTTAAATGCCTTGATTTAGCTTATAAAAGATCACAGTATGTTACTTTTAGAGATTTTCCAGCTGTGGGGGTAGGATTTTGTTTTTTCGGGCAGCATTCATATTGGAAAGCAGAATATTTGACACTGCTTTCTGGATTTAGCTTGAAGCAAAGCTATACCCATGCACTCCGCTCCCTTCCACATTGTGACCACATAAGTTAAGTTTGTGCTTGGGACACCAGCATTTCTGAACAGGTAAGGCCCCTGTGGAGTCCTTTGTGATTTTAGAGTGAGAAACAGATCTTTCTATTCAGCAAGGAATAATCACCACTTTGTCCAGCCATCAGAAGTCAGGAGGAGAAGAGAACCCTCAGCACTAACAAATCCCTATTGATAAAACAAAATCTTTTTTCATAAACATTTGGTCTTTAGAAAGCACTAGCAAGTGGATAGAGCACTTGTTAGTTAATAATAAAAAGAATTCTTCAGTGACTACTCAGATGAATGAATATTTTTAAAAGGCATGGAGTATGTAAGGAATTTTAATCCAGTCTCTGTGTTCACTCCCCCGCATAACAACTGTAGTGAAACCACTAGCCTCTGAGGGATGAATGGCCCCAGACTCAACTAGGAGGAAAGATGACCCCAAGCTCTGTTATTTAGGAATTCTTTGTTTTTATTTCTGGGTGTACCTCCTTTTTGACTGTAGCTGTTGAATGGGCTCAGTTAAAGGGCTTTGGATACAATGTATACAATGTAAAATGATCAAATGTTTCTCCTTCTATACCATGCCTGTCTCTTTTTATGCTATCAATAAAATCCCAAGCCCAACTGTATTCATCTTAGCCTTTCATAGACACACTTCTGCTAGCAAATCTTTAGCTGTTAAAAAGTTTTATTAGCTAATTTCAAATGAATACCTTAGGAGGCTCCAGGCCATGGGGGGGAAATCAGGAAGCTGAAGGAAAAATCAGGAAGCTGAATCAGTAAATGACAGAGCAGTAATCAGCTTAGATGGGATTACTTCCAGCCCTTTGCTATGGATGACACAGAAATTCTGAGCTTAGAAATTTTCTCTTCTCTGCACGTGGTACTGTGGGGATACCAGAGATGCGGGTCCACAATCACAGTCTTTTTCATTTATTTAGTAGCCTACTGCAGTACTCCACACAGTCACACCCACCCCACAGCCCATGCGCTGTGGCAGCCAAACCCTACCTGCTAACCAGCCTGGATGCACAAAGGGTTAAGGCTGCAGCCTTCCATGCCTGTAGACATTGCAAACATTCCACTAGACTTTCTCCTCTGCAGTCAGTCCTGTAGCTCCAGCTCCTGCAAAGCTTTCCAGTACTTGTAAAAGCAGTATTTCCTCCCTCCGGGCTATGTTTGGTTTAAACTTGCAGTTCACCAGGTTATACAGCTCAGGAGTTTAAACTTAGCCCAGCATGATCTTAAGTAGAATCTGTCCCTCTTCCCCTGTTGAATTTGTTTTTCCTGCTCTATCCTGGAAGGCCTCTGGGCCTTCCATAACCTTGCTGCCGTCTCCCCACTGGGAGTTAGATGCATCCTCACTGGCTGCATTACTGCACATTTCCCTAGTAACCTTGTTTTTTCCTTCCACTCAAACTTCTCCAAACAACACCATCTCTGCTGAACCTGAAATTGTCTTGTCCTTTCATAACAACATTTCCAACCCACCATGTGAGTGATTATAGAGGGCAAATTGGGGAGAGAAGGTTTAGGAACTCACCTGCACAGCAGCAAGGACCAGACACAGGATGGGGCTGCCTGCAAACTTCCCAGGGACTGTCTGCAGCCAAGTCTCTTGCCCTTAAAGGGACAGGGTGCTTTTCACCATATAAGGAAGACAGTTTCACTTGTCTGCTTTGGAGCCTGTTTAGGCAAAGCAGCTCCTTTTCTTGACATCTCCACGCAGAGGCTTAAGCCTTCTGGGGAAATCTGAAGCCTGTCAATTCAGGAGGATCTGAACATAGTAGGCAGCTTAAGAGCTCCTAGAAAAGGCACAAGAATAATGCTTGGCAGGCCATTTTTAAAGGCCAGAAAACCCTTTGTATGGGGCTTGTTCCTTTACAAAAAGGGTTTCTGGCAACTGGGAAGCCTTCCTCAATTATAGGGAAGGTCTTCTGCAGCAATGTCTATTGCTGGTTTGGCTTCCTGAATGATCTTGCTAACCTCAAAGAGGAGAGGCAGTTTGCCCTGTTCCTCCTGACATTGATACAAAAGAGAGAAGATTGAAGAGTACTGAAGCTTGCGGTGTGAGATTTGGATTGTTTTAAGACACATTAGCACTGCACCCTGAAAACAGTGGGGATGATTTTGCTATTTCAGCTGGCAGAGGGCCCTTCCTAGACAGATAAGCTCACAGTCCTTGATGGAGGCTGTCCTCCAGCCATTTCCACTCCTGCTCGCCCCTGTTGGCCTCCCTTGGCTCAAGCTGGCAGCTGAGGTTTGAAGGCTGTTTTTACCTTCCAACTGGCAGGGATAAGGATGTGTCTTAGCAAGAGCAAACATTTTCTGCTGATGACATTCAAATGCAAAGCTGTCCTGTTGGTTTGGGGTGCATTAAAAGTAATTACAAAATGTTAGACTCTAAGAAGAAAGTTGAGCTTAATTTAGTCATCACTTGGGTGGCAGGATACGTCTTTCTTAGCTGCCAACTGGATGTTGTCTCTGAAAATGCTTTGAAGTGTGCCAGGTAGCTCTAGCCAGCACCTACTCTTTATTGCTTAGCTAACTATGACTAATATTTAGTGTTTGTACCATAGATTTGGGATCTTTTAAAAATGTAAGTTGGCACCTGATTATTTAATCTCATACCACTTTCACATCTTACCTTCTTGCATAGATTTTGAGTTTTGAGGACAAAAACCAGTTTATATTCCTCCATACTGGATTAATACTCCACATGGAATAAGACTATAGGAGATTGGGAAATACTTGTTAAATTAAATCAATTGAATGGAACCCAAGGTTTTTGTGTGATGTATACATAGTGTTATGAATAAAGTGAGTGTTTACTAAATTATTGTTGCAGTTGTCAAATAAATACATGATGTTTTTTTTTTGCTTTATCATCTCTTTTTATTTCAGCATATTACCATCTCTTTTATATCAATCAGTATTTATTTTTCATTCCATCAAATTTTCTTCAAGGGCAGAGAGGTCAAAGGAATTTTTTAAAAAGTTAATCATGGTGATAACTCCTTGGACCAACAATCTGACTTCTAGGAATTTAATCTAAGGAAATAATTAAACAGAAGCAAAACATTATATAAACAGAGATGTTCATTGCATTGCTATCTGTCATAGCAAAAACAAGAGATGATTTAAAGAAGCTGTGGTCCTCAACCCCTGGTCTGTGGCCACAGAGTTCTGCTGCCCCGCTCCCTGCCCCATCCTAGGAAAAATTGTCTTCCATGAAGGAAGGGAAGCTTCATCTATACAACTGCTCCCCATCCCTTGCATCACCGCCTGAGCTCTGCCTCCCGTATCCCTCTCCCCTGGCCAGTGGAGAAATTGTCTTCCATGAAGTGGTCCCTGATGCCAAAAAGGTTGTGGAGCACTGACTTAAAGACCTGAGGTAATTTCATACATCAGTAATAATAGCTCATGCTTTATTGATTGCTTATCATGTACCAGACACTGTTCTAAGAACTTCATAGAAATTAACTCACTTAATCTGTTTTAATTCTCATGACAAACCTATAAGGTAGGAATTATCATCATCAATCATTTTATAGGCCAGAAAACTAAAGCACAGAGGTTAAGAAATTGGCATTCAAATGGAGGTATTTTGGCACCTGCACTTGCAGTCTTAGCTTTGGTTTACTGAGCATTGTAATAGGACTGAGGATAGACAGATTTATAAGACAGAAAAGGCTCTCCCTTCATACAACCATTGCAAATAACAGTTATAAAAACTATGTACAAATATGGAAATGTGCACATGATATAAAGTTAACAGCAAAAAGCAGAATGTAAAATATCTATGATTCCAACAAGCTAAATATCTGCATCTATATTCCTGTAAGAAATAGAAAGCAGTATATAAACTGAAAATAGTTACATAATAGCATTATGATATAATGTACTCTAAAATTATCTTAAGTGGGTTTTTTTTTACTATTTTCATTTAAAAGTTAATAAAAAATTAATTCTTACTATAAAAAATTGACCTTGGTGTTCTTATTACTTTTAGCCTGTATTGCTCCAGCTCCCTAAGTGATGCTCTAGGGCTAGATTAGTGAGTGACAAGAGGTTCTCTTGATGGTGTCATCATGGGGGGGGTGGGGAGCTCTCTGCTAGTTGAGTGATTCACTGTAACAGGGGGTGGAGCCCGCATGCTTCACATACTGCAACCTGGAAGACCATTCTCCCTTAAATTGTGCATCAAAATGGTATCTTACAATGTCCATTTTAACCCAACATCTTATGATTGTGTGGGCCTGGTAAGAATAAGGCATTATGTGATAGTGATGTTTAGGAAAGGTGTTTCACCAGAATTTTTCCTTATGTGGTTTCTAGCAACTTTTCTAAATCTGAAAATGTGTATCTCTGTATCTAATGTGTATCTATCTGTGTATTAGAAACAGATAGATACATCTCAGAAGATGAGCTTATTCTATGAATGAGTGGGAAGACTTCTGTGTAAATTAACTAGCAATTACAAATTATATGTAATGCTTAAAGCTATTGAGGGTTGTATTAAATTAACGCATTTATATTTTGTGAGATATGGCAAAATCAAAGAAGTTAAGCTACAAAAGCAAACTGAAAACTTGCCTTGGGGTCGTGAATATAGCCACAGCCTTTGACTCCAGTAATCGTATTTTCTTTTCTAAAATTATTTCAGAGATTTTTTCTCATGGAAGGAGGGAGAGGAAAGGGAGAAGAGACCATGTGATTCCAGATGAATCAGTAAATAAATATAGATTTTTAAAAATGTGATAAAATATTTACAGGAAAGTAGTAAGTTTTTTTCTGATAAAATGTTAACAGTATAAATTATATAATTTTTATAGTAAAGATATAGGTTGATCTCATTTATTTAATATCCCTCCTGACTGAATGCATATCATGTGATAGTATATATACCCATTTTAGAAGACACAAAACAAAATAAACTAAACATCAGATTGAGGAGAGTGGTTATTAATCCTCTTGCGGCCACGAGATCCTTTGACTGTTATGATGAGAGGCATTAATAAAAATAAATCATTTCACATGTATTATTTTTATGTTGATGTTTAAGGTTGATGTTATTTTTAAGTATACTACAATTGTTTTGGGAATTTTTTGTGCATTTACATTTATGGTTTTATAAATTGTTGTCCAAAAATACATACATACTTATTAAAATATAAGAAGTGACAGGGAAAGTTACTCCTAGAAATACATGCAGGTACCTGTTAGGGGCTATGGTGGAGATTTAGTGGCATTTTGATGGTATTAAGGTCAGGTCCCAGGAACGCTTCAATCTCATTATTTCTCTCTGATGCAAAATTCACGCACACAAGGAGCTGCAGAATAGGAACCAGAGACTAATGCTACTAGTGGCCATGAGAGAGCTCTGCACCCTGACGCAGAGTTGCTAAATGTCATGTTAGAGTCAGGGCTACATCAGTGACTAGACTCAGTAATCCAGGTGAGAAACCTCAGGAGAAAGCTTGGAAGATCACATATTTTAAGTGTTTCCTTGGGAACAAACACTGGGTCCAGACCTAGTCAAGTTACTTATAGATTACATATTGCACTCCTTTTAGAGACAGGATTTTTTAATTTGATGATGCCATGCCTGTGACCCATGTGGAGAGGATACAACCAGGAATCACCTGGATACCCATCTGGGGAAAGGACTGAGCAGTGCATGATGCAGGCTGGATATATCGAACAGAGGCTTATTAATCTGTTGACTATCATGAAGGCTTTGCTAGCAACTCTTTGTTTCAGATAAAGTTATAGGAGTGGAACAAAACCTGCACTCCCTGTGTGATGACCACACTTTGCCTTGTCTCCCAGCCCTACAGTAGTCCAGGAAATGGAAGTCCAACCTAACTCCTTCCTGTAGGAAACCTAATTCATTCTATAAGATCGTTTAAGCCCCTATTGATTTGCTTGAGTATTTTTATATTGAATAAATACATTAATAAATATTATTGATATTTGTGGTTTATTTTTCTGCACCTGTGAGTTTATGCACTATCGTAGGGTGGGAATTTATTCATTAATTTCACAAGATTTGTTGAAAGTTTACAACATGCTGGGCTGTGTTCAGAACCCTGGAGATACAACAGTGGACAAAATAGGCAAAATCCCAGCACTCATAGAGCTTATGCTCTTGTAGGGCACAGACCAATAAAGAAAGAAGAAAATGTCAGGTAGTACCAAATTTCACAATAAAGATGAAATAGGACACATGAAGGGGGTGACTAGATATTGGCGAGGAAAGAACTCTCTGAATTCTTGACTGTCAAGATGATCACATCTTTCTTCTAAGTTCCTATAGCACCTACTGACCAGTTCACCTTGCAAATAGTTTGGCGCTCAATCATGTTATTGTCAATAATAATATCACAGGATCATTTACAAAAGAACTTTTTCTTTTTTTGTGGAGACAGAGTCTTGCTCTGTTGCCCAGGCTAGAGTGCCATGACGTAAGTCTGGCTCACAGCAACCCAAACTCTTGGGCTTAAGAAGTCCTTCTGCCTCAGCCTCCCAAGTATCTGGGACTACAGACATGTGCCACCATGCCTGGCTAATTTTTTCTATATATTTTTAGTTGTCCAGCTAATTTCTTTCTATTTTTAGTAGGGACGAGGTCTCAGTTTTGCTCAGGTTGGTCTCGAACTCCTGACCTCGATCAATCCTCCCGCTTCTGCCTCCCAGAGTGCTAGGATTACAGGCATGAGACACCACACCTCGCCCAGAAAAACTTTTTTTGAAACCTGACAAAAGTTTCTTTTTCATGGCTTTGACCTCCTTGGTTCAGAGAGTAGGATTTGTTTTTTGATCTCTAAATCAGCTGGTGTTCTCAATGGACTTTTAATGTAAGCTTCCTCTCCTATGTTTCTAGCTTATTGCCAATTGCCACTTATACTGGTTACAAAGGAGCCAACGCAAAAATAAAGTAATCTCAAATTCTGGTCAAGAAACACCTGCTAAATAGTTAGCATTATCTTTAGACAATCTTCTGTTTAAGCAATTTTGGAAGCTCCCTAGTTGCATTTCTGTAAAGGTTTGCACCTGGGAAATGGCACAGAGGCTTTTATGAGAAATGCTATTACAGGCCTCACAGCAGAGCTGAGAGAGAGGAGAGACTGCAGGGAGCTCTATTTTATAGTACAGTAAGGTTAGCCATTTACTGTTCCCATAAGCTATTTCACTTGCAATAAAGGTCAATGGGCCTTTTTAGGGAGGAGAGCTAGACCCCTGTCTAAAACTGCCATCTTCAGCAGTCCAAAGGACAGGCTGCTTTAGATTCTTCTGGAAAGTGGTAGGATGCCTATTTAGCTGGGAGAATGGTTCAGTATGACCAGCTGATGAGCAAGGCAGTAAGAATTCACCAACTTCAGGGTGGAAGACTTAGACCCTAAGGTAGCTTGACCGCAAAGCTAAGCAGGGTATGGGAGATTGTGGCTCTGCTTGTTATGTTCATGTGTGAATTCTGCCAAGAAATGTGATATTTCTGTACCTGGAACTCTCCATCCCTACACTTCCTGGGAAGTTGCTGTCCTAAAGGACTATGGTTTGCAGTCTATGGAGCTGCAAATACAACAGAGCAGGAGCAGTCCCACTAACAGTTGATTTTTTTTTCTTGTTAGACTTTTAATAAGGAAATCAAGCTGTGCAGGCATTTCTTGGAAAACACTGGGTTTCAACAGTTTTGTTCAATATCTCCTAAAGAAATTTTGAAAAACTACATACCCCCCTCCAATTTTAAGTTGTAATCTAAAAAATTTCATCAAAATGTAAATATATCTCCATATTACTTTCCACACAGGACTCAGCTGGGGCAAAGGCAATGTATGTAACCTAAACATTTGTACCTTCATAATATGCTGAAATAAATAAATAAAAACATTAAAAAATGTAAATGGTTGTGAAGGATGTAATTTATGGTCTTTTGTAAATATTGGCTTTTTAAAGTAATACTTTTATTCAACTCGTTGTAATATATCCAATGGAATATAAGTAGTATAGCAACTTGCCATCCACTATCACCTAGTAGGTAAGAGTTGGAAATTTTACATAATTTCTTTTTCCCTTTGAATTCTTATTTGCATTCCTTTATACAATTTTATCCCAATAAAGTATATTTTTGTGCTTAAGAGTTTTTAATTATTTACCTTAGTGTAGCTTTCCATAATAAAAATCAGTGAAATTGAAATTTTTTTTCCTGTGACCATAAGGTTCTATAAAAAGACAATTCATTTGGATTGAGCATCATAGCACTTATCAGTAGTACCTGTGGCAGAGATAATGATGTCTGCTCACCACACTCTATTCTCTTCCTGGAAATCCAGGGACTTTGCATTTCTTAGTTTTCCCTTAGGAGTGTGAGCAGAAGTGATGTACTATTTCCTGTCCTAGGTAGTCAAGAGGGGATTGAATTTCTCAATCTCTCTCTCTCTCTTTTCCTCTGAGATGGCAGAGATGTAAGATGGAAGCAGAGCTATCTAGATACCCTTTGAAAAAGAGTCCCCAAGGAGGATCTCTCATCTGCATCAAACTGTGGCGTGTGAATGAGCAATAAACTTTGCTGTGTTCAAGCCATTGAAGGTTAAGGTTTATTCATTACTGTAAAGTAGTTTACACTATCCTGATGCACATAGGGCATAAAAGATCAAAACGACATAAATATATTACAACTTTCGATAGGTAATTATTAAGAATGAAAAATTTAAATTCTTGAAAATACATCTCTTAACAAAAACATTGAGAAATCTTGTTCATATAGATGGGAATGAAGGTGGTTATAACAATGTCACTCAATTCGCATTGAGTTATATGCATGTAGCGATCTATAATAAAAAATGTTAATAATCTATCAGCTGACAACTGAATTGTGTCCCCTTTGGATTTTATTGAAGGCAAAGATTTAGCAACCATTTGACTTGGAAAGAAATCTGTTACCCAGGCATTAGAGTCATTCATTTTCTCAACATCCTCACCAAAATTTCAAATTATCCTTTTGTGCGGAGCTCCAGAGTATTTTACACCCCAGTGCGAATCACCATAGCAAGATTTTGTAAAATGGGAGAAAGTTACTTGAAAAGGGAGGGAAGTAAGGATTTCTCAGGCAGTCAATTTTACAAACAAGTTATATGAAATTTGAGAATCTGTAAATTAATTTCCTTAAACATGTCTATGTTTATATACCCTTTGAAAATCTCTGTGAATGGCCAGGACAAAATAAGCTAGTCTGGGAAAGACGGGGAGGAGCCAGGAGGAAGAGTGTCTCCTGATCTGGTCCTTTTTTGGCTGCAGACCTTTACCTAAACCCTTGGTCCTTCATATCCTGCCCTTCCTCCTAACTTCCACTAGCTTAGAGTGAAAAAATCCTGATTAAGATTAAAATCTGTAACTTCTAAGGAGTTATTTTAAATCGATGAGAAAAATACAATTATTCCAACAGAAAAAGATGGGAAGTTATGTGAATAGGAAATTAGAAAAAGAAGAAATATAGGGCCAGCCACGGTGGTGGCTAACACCTGTAATCCTAGCACTCTGTGAGGCTGAGGAGAGATGATAGCTTGAGGTCAGGAGTTCGAGACCAGCCTGAGCAAGAGCAAGTCCCCATCTCTACTAAAAATAGAAAGAAATTAGCTGGACAACTGAAAATATATAGAAAAAGTTAGCCAGGCACGTTGGTACACTCCTGTTGGCCCAGCTACTCGGAAGGCTGAAGCAGAAGGATTGCTTGAACACAGGAGTTTGAGGTTGCTGTGAGGTAGGCTCATGCAAAAGCACTCTAGCCTGGACAACAGAGTAAGACTCTGTCTCCAAGAAAAAAAAGAAAGAAAGAAAAAAGAAGAAATACAAATGGTCAATCAATCCCTATAGAAAATGTTAAAACTCACTCAGAAATCATAGATCTGCAACTTAAGCCAACAAGATACCATTTTGAAAATCAAACTGGTAAATAAATTAACCTTTAGTGGTGGTTGTGAAGAAAATAATCTTGTTCAATACTTCTAGAGAGTATTTTGGCAATATGCATCAAAAGCCTTAAAACTGTAAAAATTGAGCTAGTGATTCCAATTCTAAGAATTATTCTAAAGAAATAATCATAAATATGTAAAAAGAAGATTGAGTCTCAAGCTTTGTCACTGTGTTTTAGTCAAGGTTCTTTTGGTTGTAAGTATTAGGTTGCAAGGCATCTTTCATTTGCCATGCCATCTCTCACCTGTTTTTCTGGGTCTCTTAGTTAAAATTCTTGACTGATTTAGACTGATCACTACTGCGTGCCAATAAATTGTCCTTACCAAATCAGCTTTGTCTGGGAGGAGAAGTGTAATATGATAGAGACCATATGTGGGGTTAGGGTTAGGTTCTTCGTAAGACAAGAAACCAAACATAACATACATATAATGGTGAAGAACAGAACTCACTTAAAATTCCAATCCAGTATGGTCATACAGAGTGACATAAGGGACTTCAGAGAGTCAGAAAAGGGAGGATGGTAGGAAGGTGCAAGATAAAAAATTACATCTTGATTATAACATATACATACTATTCAGGTGATGGGTATACTGAAGCCTAGACTTCTCCACTATACAATTCATCCATGTAACAAAAATCACCTGTACACTCTATATCTATTAAAATAAAAATATACGTAACCAAAACATTTGTACCCCCCTGTAATATGCTGAAATTTAAAAAAAAAACACATTTTTTTAAATTAAAAAAAAATCTGACCTGGAATATAAAGTAAACTCTGACACCATGCAATGAGTCATTAAAAATGTTCTTGTAGAAAACTATTTAATAACATGGAAATATACTTGTGAAACCTTTCTGTTTCTAGAGCAAAGAAAAACACATTGCAAAAGAGAACACAAAGTATAATCTCATTTTTAAAATATTTACATTGATAAAGAAAGGAAAAAATATACAGCAAACCTTTACTGACAGAAATATTCAAATGTAGGGGTCACTGGTGATTACTAATTTCTTACCTTTATGAAACTCCATTGTTTCTAAATTAATATGTAATTATTATTTTATTATTATTATTATTTTATTTCAGCATATTATGGGGGTACAAATGTTTAGGTTACATGTGTTTCCTTCCCTCTTTCCCCCCTAGAGTCAGAGCTTCAAACCCCTCCATCCCCCAGATGGTGCACATCACACTCATTATGTATGTATATACCCATCACCTCCTCCCCCCTCCCATTTGCACGATGCTCAATGTCCGATAAATGTTATTCCTATATGTCTACTTAGGTGCTGATCAGTCAGTTAATACCAATTTGCTGGTGAGTACATGTGGTGCTTATTTTTCCATTCTTGGGATACTTCACTTAGTAGTATGGGTTCCAGTTCTATCCAGGAAAATACAAGAGGGGCTATATCACCATTGTTTCTTAGAGCTGAATAGTACTCCATGGTATGCATATACCACATTTTATTAATCCACTCATGTATTGATGGGCACTTGGGTTGTTTCCACAGCTTTGCAATTGTGAATTGTGCTGCTATAAAGATTCGAGTGCAGGTGTCTTTTTTGTAGATTGTCCTTTGTTCTTTTGGGTAGATGCCCAGTGGAGGAATTGCTGGATCAAATGGTAGATTCACTTGTATCGCTTTAAGGTATCTCCATATTGCTTTCCACAGAGGTTGAACTAGTTTGCAGTCCCACCAGCAGTGTAGAAGTGTTCCTCTCTCTCCGCATTCACAGCAATTTTATTGTTTTGGGACTTTTTGATAAAGGCCATTCTTACTGGAGATAAGTGATATCTCACTGTGGTTTTGATTTCCATTTCCCTGATGATCAGAAATGGTGAGTATTTTTCATATGTTTGTTGGCCATTATTCGATCTTCTTTTGAAAAGCTTCCATTTATGTCCTTTGCCCACTTTTGATAGGGTTGTTTGTTTTTTCTTGCTGATTTTCCTGAGTTCTAAATAGATTCTAGTTATTGGCCCTTTATTGGATGCGTAGCTTGCGAAAATTTTCTCCCATTCTGTAGGTTGTCTGTTTGCTCTCATAACAGTTTCTTTGGCTGTGCAGAAGCTTTTTGATTTGATCAGGTTTTTAAATTAATATGTAATTATTTTGATAAGAAAAATAACATTAAGATTCAGTTCTCCAGTCTCTAAGAGGACTGAAGAAACAAAGTAGAACCCAAATTCTCGATGAACTAAGGTTCTGTTCAGAGACTCAGACGAGACATTGCAAAATACTTCCCCAGTTTCTGGAGCACTGAATATATATGGGCTCTGGGGGATGGATACATTTGAAGCTCTGACTCAGGTGGGGCAAAGGCAATATATGTAACCTAAACATTTGTACCCCCATAATATGCTGAAATAAACAAATACATAAAAATTAGAATCCTAAACCTTTGATTTGACTTTGGCTAAATGTAAGTGAAATTAAAGATCATTGTGGATTTAATGAGCTGTCTTGAGAAGGAAATGTCTTGTTGACCCAAGTACTTTGAGAAGTGCAGATTATTGCTCTTCTTCAGAAGATAAGAAAGAGAAGATTAAAGAATATTTACTTTCTAGTGAAAACAGGAGCACAATAAACAGGGAACATTGTTGAAACATAAGCTAGGGGAACAAAGGTCTTATTTAAATTTCAATATTTGCCTACAGGGTTTTAAAATATGATAAATTATGGCTTCTCTTTTTTAATGTTTACTGAGGAGAGGAAGACATTCTCTAAGATATTCAAATGTTAACAATAAGTGTGATCATTAACCACAAAGTCTGAAATTACCACAAAGCTTGTAAAACATATCTGATACAGAAAATTGTATTTGTTTGTTTGGCAATAAAATATGATATAAGAAATTACCTTTGTTTGAAAGCTGAATACAAACTCTCCACTTTGGAGAGATCACCCACTCCTCAGTCATTGGATTTACCAGCCAAATTAAAGCCCTGCCACACCTACTTATATTGGATAGTTTCTTGTATTCATCCAATACCTTGGCTCTAGCTTTCTCTTGGCAGAACCCCTGAATCAAAGAATGCTTCTAGCAGATTCAACTTCTAACATGGTAAAGTCTGGATTGATTTCATGGTGTTTTTCCAGGTTGTATCTGGGGAGTGGCAGTGGGCGAGAGAACAGAAATTAACTTTTACTGTGTGAATTTGTGTGTTGTTGAAACATTACCTTATCAAGCATTTACTACCTTTGTAATAATAATTGCACTTTTAAGTACACTATACACATTGTTATTCACCTGTACGTGGGGTGGGAGGGTGAAGGTGGGGGAATGGGAGAACTTGACCTTCTCTTCATCCATGCATTGAGGTGGATCAAAAACTACCCTCCAGTTACTTGTAATGAAGCTGAATCTGTTCACAGATGTGTTTTCTTGACTTCTACACTATTGGCCTGCCCATAAATTATTTTTTAAAACATTGAATTAATTGCTAGCATTAAAAAGTTCAGGCGAGTTTTGCATAAAAATACAATATAGTATATAAAACGGATCATTATTTACATTCCATACATGGCCCCCACCCCCACCCCTTTCACCACCATGCACCCAGAGGCTGGGCAGCTAAAAATGACATTCTTAAACTGGGCATCTGGACAGGACTTGGCTTTAGCTTTGACCAGCTCAGACACATTCAAGTGAGATTTAAAAAGTAGCAGTCCCAGCTGCTCCTGGTGGCAGGCGCAATCTCGTCAAGGATGTTTTGGGTTTTTTATAGAAGTGTTCCTGCCATCAGCTTTCTAAGGGTCAAGAGGTAGGGTCAGCAGCATCTTTAAGCTGTTGTTATTTTTGTTGCTAGTGTGGACCTGACAGGTGGGGCATGGCTCTGGAGCCAACAGTAACAGCAGCAGCAGCGTCCTAATCCCTAGATCATTCTTACAGCTAACAGTTCAGGGGGAAGCTTCCTGATTTCCCATCTTCCTGGCTAAGGCAGAGTTGGCAGCTTCCTTCAGGGCTGGATCTTCATTGTTCTCTGGCAGTGGCTCCTGGAGGCCCAGCCTCAACACATTGTGAGCACCTAATTCCCTGTGTTGATACCCTTTGCCCTTAATGCTTAAAATAGCTAGAGCAGTTTCTGTTTTCTATAACAGAACTCTGACTAATACACAGGAAAAATAAGAGCTCTGGCGACATCTGGTCCCTATTTTGGTTATGATAACAATAGGCCGGATATGAGTAGTGGGATCCAGGTTGCACAGTCCCTATTACACCTTATTGTACCCCCTAAATGAAGGCCATTTGTCAAATGATCTTTTCCACTGTATTTGTGGTGTTTGTATTTAGCAGCCATCCACTTCTTTTCATTATTTTACTTTCTTGGACCCTGTAAGGATTTGAGGTAGAGTTTGCTACCCCACTAATACTTATTCAAAATTTGGTTGAAAAAAATTATTTGATTTTGTAAAGAATGTAATTCTTTTATTTTGAACATACTCTAAAAATGTCCCAAAATTAAAGGCAGAAAACTGTATACCTAAACTGTATATCTAAACTACATTAACTGTTTTTACCAAACTCTAAAACTAGTTTTACTAATCTTAAAGATGTTGTTGAGTAAACTGTAATGTCACCTCTATGAGTATACAACAAAGAGATTTCTTTCAAATCAAGTTTTATCTTATAGTCATGTAACAGATGACTTCATTTTTTGCATTGGTTGTTAGAAAGGTAAGGCCAAAGACCACCTGAGTGGTTGGCTTCCTGCAGTATATATGACTTGATGCTTGTACCTTGTGTAATAATCCATCCTACTCCTGACTGTGTCTCATGGCTACTACCCTGGTTTTCTCTTCATTTAGATTTCTTCACATATTAAAAAGAATTCTAGTGTAGTTTTAATTTTTTTTAGTTTTACAGTTTCGGGTCTTACATTTAAGTCTTTAATTCATGTTGAGATGATTTTTATCTTTTTAAATTTAATTTTTAATTGACAAATAATAATTGTACATATTTATGGGTATAATACAATGTCTTAATACATGTTTACATTGTGGAATAAGCAAATCAGGCTAATTAACATATCTATTGCCTCACATACTTATGAGAGAGAGGGAACAAGAGAAAAAGAAGAACAACAACGTGCTCAGAGAGTTTAGAGAGTGCTCCAGATGAAGAAAAGGATGTAGGCCAAGTGAGTTGCCTACCATCAAGGGGTGAAACTATCTTAGATAATGAATTTATCAGTCATGACCTTAGACAGCCATCTTCACAGTCCTGCCCAGGTATACCCCTAATGAAAGTTCTTATAGTACTATTCCTCCTTTATGACACTTATCACCACTGAAATTTATATTTGCTTGTATGATTACTTTATTGAAGTTTATTGTCTCTCCTCTAGACTGCAAGCTACATGAGAGGTCATGTCTGATTTTGCTCTATTACATCTCCAGCACTAAACATAGTGCCTGACACACAAGTGCTCAATAAATGTTGGTTAATTAAATGAATCCTTTATCTCATAAAATTAAAGATTATCAGTCATAAGTCACCACAGGTGCTAACTATCCCACTCACCTTTCAGAAGTCCTTTGGCACCATTTTAACCAACTGATGAACCAGCTGATCTTGAACACTCTGTGTTTGGACCACTCTGACTGCTAGTCTCAGCCATGCTCAGGGAAGTATGCTAATGAGCTCCAGTGCTCTCCCCTTCCCTGCTCTTCATGAAGCCTTCACCCAAGTCTTCTCTTTTCCAGGCTGTGTGTGCCTAGTGCCTTAGGCTGCCTTCATATGATCATCCTGTCCACATTCTTCTGAACCTGTGCTCCTCATGTTTGTTACTCAGGGAAAAGATCTGAACATTTGATATGGTCTGACCAGACTTATTAGATTCTGAACTGAGATTATGCAATCTCAGATTCTTTAATCTCACCACTGATACACAAAGAGTTTGCAGACAACTCCAACTTCCCACTTAAAATCTGCGTAATGAGGGTAGTTTGATCACTATCTGGTGTTTCTCAAGTACCTGGTCTGTGCCTCTCTCTTTCATACCACTCCAGTTCCCTTGCCACACTGGAAGTCTAGGATTCTCATTCACCCTATTTAAGGGACTGGCAAATGGCTTAAGGATATCTTGGACAACTGAAATTGGGGGTTATTCACCTGGGGCAGTATGGATGGAGTTCAGAAAACTCTTAGGATACAGGTGAATGTTCTTAGGCTGGAAAAACCACAGGTGCCATGAGAACACCCATTGAACAAAAGAATAGCAAAGTAGCTCCTCCACCCATGCTGTGCGTGGTGCTCTTTGAGTTATGATCAATAAGATCAGCTTCCCCCTGGTACTTAGCGTCAATAGTGCCGGGCAGTCCAGTGATGTTAACCATCCTCATATCCACCAAGCCTCTTCCCTGTGCCACCCCAGGTCAGGTCCTCTTCTCCTTCATCCCCTAAGTGCTATTCCAATATCTGCTGGTCCTCCTTGGGAGGTGTGGAGACTGGGGTCTTGGCCCTTCATCTAATCTCTTTCTATTTGGATGCATGATCTCTGGGCACCCTGAAAATGTCTCCTTGATTCTCAAAATTCTGCTTCAGAGTCACAAAGCTGAACATGTACCATTTACCTCGTTTATTCTCAATCTAACCATCCCACTTTCCTTGCGACAATGTGGTCACATAAAAGGAATTTGAAAAAAGAAAAGCACATAATTAGTTTTAAAAAATATTATCTTGTTACAATTCTATTGCTGCTGAACTGTATCTCTACTTGTGCCATTGATTCTTTTAGTCTCAGGAACAGTATCCAAACACTTTTGAAAGGAATTCTTTTTGGTGCTGAAAAGATTATTTTCTTTCAAGGAAACTCCCATTATAATTTCCAATAGAGTTTCCTAATATGGGATATAGCTTTTCATTTAAAAATATTCATTCATTCAAGAGATATGTACTAAGTTACTGGCAGATACCAGGATGTTTGCTTTTTTCTACTTTCCTTATTTAAAGGGGACATGCCTGAGAATCATTGAAATCAATATACTCTTTGGTAATGAACAAGACAGTTCTGTTCTAATGGGCTAACAGTCTAGTGCATTTTAGTATGGATATGTTCATTCATTCATTCAACATGTTTTCTGAGCCCCAACTCAAACTTCGCCACTCAATACGGGAGAGACATGACATCTGCACTCACATTGCATTGGACAGATAGATAAGACCATAATTATTTTAAAGTATATTTAAGGTTATTTTATGCAGACAAAGAAAGCCTTGCCAAACAGTCAGAGAGGACTCCTCAGAGGAGGTAAGGGTAGGCTTTAATTGTGGGGATGAGTGGGAGTTTACTAAGGGAAGAAACATGAGATGGAGACTCCAGAACTTGCAAAACACAGAGGTGAGAGAATGAAGAGTATGTTTGCAGAAAGACAAACTGCATGAACGTAGGCCAAGTAGAATGACTTTTGTCCAAGCACAGTTCAACACATAAGAAAGAACTCAAGTTCTCCGAATCCCTGGGTTCCTTCTTTCTTACAATAGTAAAAGCTTGACAGTGTAAGTGGAAGTTGTCTAAATGAAATGGTTGCTAGTATGGATGATCTGTATATACTGAAAGACACTGGTGCCTCCAAAATGTTCCAGGGCGCTAGAAAGCAGAGAAGTGTCACAGTTGGCTCCAGTAGCAAGATTGCTTAGGAATCCATTTTTCTAAAATACTGTAGTATGTTCTGCTGTGGGGCGTCTAGTCCAATTTTGCAGTTTTTGTGTGACACAATTTACCCATATCTCTATGGTAGGTGAGCTACAAATCTCAGGTGAAATTCATCCCAGACTATTGGTAAATATCACTTACTGATAAGCTTTAACTCAATTTTTTTTCTCTGCTGCATGTTCTTAGGTTAAAAAGAGGGGAAGGATTTGAAAAGCGAACATTTATGGAAGAAAATTTGGAAGAATAATTTCCTTCAATGTAAATGGGTGATGGAATAAAAGTTCTTGCTTATTCAATGTACAAGTGCCCTGGGCTCTCCTTGGTACTGCAGCTCGGTTCTTGAATCCTTTGATTCTGTAGGGCTGATCCTCCTTTTCTGCTTCAGTCCAAGCAGGTACCACACTGGATTCTAATCACTTGGCTGAATTAAGATTAAAGCTATGAATTTAGCTCAAAGTCCCAAACAATAGCTTCCTTCTTTACACCTGGATACTCAAGGGATGAAAAATAGATAAAGAATAAATGCATATACTCTGTCAATTATACTGACAATTGTTTAAGAAAGAATTGTCATTTTTATAAACGGAAATGCAAGTAAAAGGATATCATTGACTGTTTTTAACTGACAAGTCTACTTGTTTCAAAAGGCCACTGCAAACTCTCGCTATACTTTGGTTTTGAACATAGCCCTCTCATTGAACTGGAAAAAATATTTTTAGAGTTTTGAAATGTACGAACTGTGTATAATAAAGTTGGTGTAGTTGAACCTTAGAAAATTAAGTGCACGAATGCAATTGCACTTTCAGTTTCAAATGCTTTACTCATTTTCTGAAAATTTCAATCAGAAACTAACGTCAGTTCTAAATTCACCAGCTAGGAAGAATCGGGGCAATTTGTTTTCAGAGTGCATTTTTTCTTGTCAGAATTCAGCTTAGCTTCTTGCTCTTAGTAGCTGACTTTTTCAGATATAGAGAGCTCTGTATCACAGATTTGAAGTTAGGATATGACTGTATGGGCAATTACAGATGTTCTCTGGTTAACAGCAGATCTTTTTTTTCCTTCCCATGTTCAACACTTACAGGTTATTTGCTGAAAGGATCTCAAAAACATAAACATGTAGGTTTGCCATTGTGAACAAACATCAATTCAGGAACTGCTTTTATAAAGAGTAATCTGGTCCAATTCACTGAACAGTTTCACAGATTCAGTGCCTTTTTTTTTTTTAACTAAAGAAACTTCGAGAGCATTCCTTGCTGCCCTAGGGTCTCCTGCAGTCTTATTAATGATGGGGCATTGGGTTTTTATATTTATTAAAATTTTTTTTTGAATTTTGCCTTTATATACAAGAAGGATCATGACACAGCTTGTAAATGCTGTGGAGGTGAACATTGGTTATTCAGAAAACCATCTTGTTTGTGGTTATCTGTTATAGGACATGGGTCACAGGTGTCCCATCCTACAGCAGCCAGGCAGATTACCCAAGTGTGCGAGGCAGGCTGGGGCAGACTAGGGCCACCTGAGGAGTATGTGTGCCATCTAAAAAGAATAGGGCTTCTTAATTCTAGTTGACTACAGCCATACAGGAATGTGGGCACAAAATGCTACAGTTTCTATATTTGCTGACTTTTTCAGAGAACCCCCAAACTCATGTTTCAATTTGAACTCTCTGGATTAAAAATAAACATGCCATATGGGTAAAATGTTTTCAACCCCTGGTGTAAACCTATATTAATTCATTGCTTTACTTGCTTACTAAAAGACTAGGATTTCCTTCACCATGGACCACGTCTTAGCAATTTTGGTTTCCCCAATTCCTAGAACAGTGCCTGGCACATAGTAGCGACACAAATAATTGTTATTAAACTGAATTGAGCTCTGAAATAAGGGCCAGAAAAGGATGTTTTATAGAGCTAGATAAACCTACTAAATCCTGTGAATACTTCGGAAAGTTAAACATTCAAACTATTATAAACCATTCATTCCAGGCAGGGCATTCCTTTTAGCCATCTGCAGACTTTGAAGCTTACTTCTTTGGATGTATTTTGTCAGGAGGAGATTAGGTTTGGCTTTATGAATTTTCATGAAAAAAAAAAAGATGGCAAGGGGGTCTTAATCTATACAGGAAAGTGAAAGGAACATACATTAAATAAAAATTCTATTATTATTTTGACTATTGTAAATTTTTGGTATATTAGAGGTATTATGAATAAATAAATAAATTACTTTGGTTTAGTCAGAATTTACTCACGAAATGATAATTGAGGCAAGATTTCCTTTTGTCTTAAGAATAAATAATGAAATGAAGAATTCAGGAAATTTATCCTTTTTTCCCAGCTTCCCTAGTGCCTGTGAAAACTGGGATGATGAATGAATGTTTCAGGAACACTGACCAGTTACACTATAATTACCACATAGGGATTTTAGTTTAGCTAGGAAAATATTTTTTTATAATTCCCTTTTCATTGCTACAAGTAAGTGAACTCTCTCAAGCTTATATATTATTCAAAGGTAACATTAATTTATTTCCCAATTAGGACTTTCAGGAAATTTGTTAGGATTCTGCAATGTCCCAACCATTACTCCAAGGCATCTCGAAGGTGTGGATTTGGATTTAGGTGGATGCTGTTATCATCATTATCCCATTTTGCAGATGAATAAATTGAGGCTTAGAGGTGACAAGCTTCAGAGCTTGGACTTCAATCTAAATTAGTCTTCATTCAAAGAACATATTAGTAACCACTACACTGTTCTCACTTTTGTATTGCTCAAAGTCTTCCCAATGGCTCCTATTACTCCTTCTCTGTGCTACCTTGTGTAAACAGATTTCATAAGAAAATAGAAGATAAGGCAAAAAAGATCACTAAGAATTAAGAAAGCCACTACGTAACCTTGAAAATACAAGAAAATAGGAAGAATTACAAGGAAACATGGACAAGTCCACAATTGTAATCAGATTTTAAAATACATATTAAAAATGATAAATCACAGAGAAAACATATAGAACCCCACATGCAGAAAATACATCTTCTTTTCAAATGTTTACTGTATATTAGATTACATAGAAAAATGAAAGTTTAAATATAAATTCTTAAAGAATCAAGATCATACAAACCATTTTCTCTGATGATTGTGCAATTGAATATTGAATTAGCAGTTAAAAGTACTCATTTTATTTAAAAATTTAAAATTATATCTAGAAACTCATGGTTTAAAAAGGAGATACATTGTTGATATGAAACATAGTTGTGCACTTATGGGGACAAGGGGTATATGAAAACTAGGTACCTTCTGTTCAATTTTGTTATGAAGAGAAAACTACTGTAAAAAAATGAAGTTTATTAATTTATAAAAATAGATGCAGCCATGCATTCTCACAATGAAAATGACAAAAATTTTAGAGTTGAATGACAATGAAAGTTTATTTAACGTAGAAAGTGGGAAAAAATTTCTCTATAATTTCTTCTCTAAATAGACGTGACCATTCTAGAATGTCTGGTGTTTATTCTAGGATATATGGGATGTTTACTCTGCCAGGCTTTGTGCTTGACATTATTGTATTTATTTTCATGGCATCCCTATGAAATAAAAACTTTAAGCATGAAGATCCAATAGTTGGAAAGTATCCTTTACATTAAAATCTAGGTTTTCTGATTACCATACCACACTATACTATACCTATTGCCTGTAACTTGCTTTTTTCTTCTCTTAATTTTTCTATCCCAATACTGCATCTTTTTCAATGGATGCACAGTATTTCCACCATTACAAACAGCAGAATAATAAACACTCACATATATACACCTGCATTCTCTCGTCCAGTTGCTTATTTAGGAGAAATTACTAGAAGTTGTATTATCACACCAACTACTTATTTTTAAATTAATATTTATTAAGTATCTTTTATTCTGTGATCTATCTCCCTTTATTTCATGCCATTACTTTGTTGGAGAAATTTCGTCATTTGTTTTTGGAGAAACTGTATCACTTGTCCTATAGAACAGTGGGTCCCAACTTTTTGGCTCCAGAGACTGGTTTCATGGAAGATAATTTTTCCATGGACCAGGGGTGTGGATGGTTTTGGGATGATTCAAGGGTATTGCATTTATTGTTCAGTCAAACCTCTCTGCTATAAACATTCGGGTGCAGATGTCTTTATAATAGAGTGACTTCTGTGTTAATGGCAGCACAATTCACTATTGCATGGTCATGGAAACTACCAAGTGCCCATCAATTCATGAATGGATAACTAAAATGTGGTATATACTCACAATGGAATATTACTCAATCCTAAGAAACGATAGTGAACTAGCACCGTTTATGCTATCTTGGATTAAGCTTAAGCCTGTAATACAAAGCGAGACGACACAAGACCTGGAAAATGGGCTACACATCTACTCGCCATCAAATTGGTACTGACAGACTAAAACTATGGTGCTCAAAAAATTGTAGTGTTCAACAGGGATCTGGGGGGGAGACCCATATCTTAAGGATGTGATGAGCATTGTAGGGGGGAAAGGATTACCTCTATCCCTTTTTAGGGAGAGGCAAAGAAACACACTGTAACCAAAATGTCTAAAAAAAAATTTGTTAATGGGAGGTGAACAGGTGGAAGGGGGGAGAAGGGGAAGGGTACCCACTTTCATGGTGGGTGCAGGGTGCACCACTTGGAGACTGGACACGTTTGAAGCTCTGGCAGAGTGGGGTGGGGAGGGGGGCAGGGGCAAGATATGTAACCCTAACAATATTTGTATCCACAGATTTTGAGATTAAAAATAAATAAATAAATAAACAACCAAAAAGAAAAATACCTCTCTGCTAATGATAATCTATATTTGCAGCCTCTCCCCAGTGCTAGCAGATAATTAGGCATTAGATTCTCATAAGGAGCCCACAACCTAGATCCCTTGCACATGCAGTTTACAGTAGGGTTCATGTTCCTATGAGAATCTAATGCCACTGCTGATTTGACAGGAGGTGGAGCTTATGCAGTGATGCAAGTGATGGGGAGTGACTGTAAATACAGATGAAGCTTCAATAGCCGTGCGGCCAGTACTGGTTAGGATTTGGGTGATTACTTCCTTTTGGTTTTACTTGACACATTTCTCTATCCCTTGTATAGACTGTAAACTGGTAGTTAACATAGATGTTTGCTTAGATTCAGATTCAATTTTTTAAGCAAGAATACTTTACAAGAGCCAACTGTGTCTGATAAAAGCAATTTATGTACTTATGATGTTTCAACACCACCTTTCATTAAGATAAAAAACTTTCTAAACAGGGGGCGTGGTACCCTCTGAGGTCTGCACCAAGTGAAATGAGATGGCCCGGCATTATGGAACAACAGCACCAACTGCACATGTTGTATCTTCCTAGTTACAACTTACAGGCACACTCCTATATATCTTTTCCACCTCTCCTTTCCTTTTTTGACCAATTCAGAGAGTGTCTTTCTATTGTGCGTTTCATGAGCCACTGGGAGAAGCTCCAGCACAGCCTACTTGCCACTTGTTTCCTGGGGTCCCTTGCCATTGTCTTAAAGATATTCACATTCTATCTTCTTATGCCATCAGTAGGTACTGTTTGAAGGAGAATTTCCTCATAATCCTTTGTACCTGGTCTTAGTGATGAAGACTTGGTGATAAGCCTGTTAAGAATCCTATAAGCTACCAATGTCACCGCTCATCTTCTCATGTCCACTCTTGCTTCTCCTTTTGCATGTTATACTTCCTGCAGCCTTACAACCACAATTTGAGCAGCCCTCCAGCACAATTTTGGTTCTCCCTTTCTTGCTCACCTCTCAAATCTACATTTTATGAATAAACACCCCTGATGGCTACACTCAACACTCCTCCTCAGGTGTTACCTGCTTCTACTGGGTTCACTCCAACCCTCAGTGTGGGATCCAGCCAGAAATCCGGATATAACATAATGGTTAAGAACAAAGGCTCTGGAGACAGGCAGACTCGGGGTTGAAATCTAGCAATAGCACTTTCTAGCTGACAAGTTACCAACATATGCAAGTCCCAGTTTCATCTTTTGTAAAATTGAAATATGAATATTTTTCATATATGGCTATTGTAAAGATTAAATGAGATAGAGCAAATTCCCCATTGGTATGTAGGAAATGCCCAGAGAATAGAAACATTATTATGAGTGTTATCATGTTCCCATACTCATGCAATGTCTCTAGCCCTTTAGCTTCCACTGGGCACAGAGACATAGTTAGTATATAAAAAATGGATATTTAATAGAGAACAGATAAAATAATGAAGCAAAGTCAAATTTAATAAAGCCTACATAGTTTAAGGCCATAAAATGTTTCTGAGGATAGAATAATAAAATTATAGAGCTTGAAGGAGTCTTAGAATTAACCAAATTCAATCTTTCATTTTACAGATGAGACAAGAGAGGCCTTGACAGTTTGAGGGATTTTCTCTAAGATCTTCTACCTATCAAGCAGGTGCACTACAGTGTGAACCCATGCCTGACTTTGGCCAGGACATCTTCCTCTGCAATGCACTGGTGAAAAAGACTCCCTTGAGATTTCTCTTTTGGCCTTGCACAAATGACTGGGATTATATGCAAAAATTGAAAATAAAAATCTCTGGGTTGTACTTTCTAGATATTCTGATGAAATGAAAGAAGCAAAAATAATTTAATCAAGAAGGGGTGGGGGAGACATCCTTAAAAAGTACTGGGGATGTTTGTCCTTTGAGGAGTGGAACTGATATTTATTACCATGGCTGGCAGACACTGTTTGGTCTCAGGGAATGTATTTCTACATTTAAATGTTATGTCCAATAAAAGAACAAAGAGATTCAAAGAGTTCCCTTTGAATGTAATTACAAAATTTCCATGATAATACACAAGAAGAGTTTTGTTGTATCACCACATGGTAAGCTCTGTGAGGGGAACGAATGGAAAATGGAATGCAAGGCACCATGACAGGCCATTGCCGAAAGCAAGTTTATGTGGTGCCAAATGTGTGGCTTAAAGGTTGCTTGTTTTTGGTTTTTCTTTATTCTTTTAATGTCTTTGTCTCTTGCTAATTATTATGCATAGACAAATACATATATCATATCAAATTTTAATTGCACCGTCACAGACACTGTACAAATGATGATAAAATAGCATTTGCAATCTGCTTTGGTAATTTTGGACTGTAACTGTGCCTTAATTTGTAGAAGTGAAATGCATTCCATTAGTCTTCAAAGTAGTTGTTATTCTGCCCAACTTTTTTTTTTTAGATTACTCATTCTAGTTCTGCTTTTCTAAAAACTTGGTTGATGCATATCAATACCACAAAGATTTTTACATTTCAATATTTTATATTAAGGGAGTTTTCAAAAATAAACTTGATTGTATTTCACACTGCTAATTACTTAATTAATATTCATCTATTTATTCCGTAAAATTATCAATGCACCTACTCTGTTCTAGGCCTAATATGAGACCCTGGAGATACAACGGTAAATAATATATGGTCTTTGCCTCATTAAACCTATAGTTTAATGGGATTATATCCATTTCCTTGGCCTTAATTACAATCTATATGATAATGACTTTAAAATTTCCAAAGCTCTTCTCCTTTGAACTCTAGATCTATGTGTATTCAAATACCTAGTGGACAACTCTAATTGTTTATTTTAAAATGCACTTCAGAATCAACACGTCCTAAACTGAGCTTGTCATCTTTCTCTCAAAGCTGCTTTTCTCTCCATCAAAAAATTACCAGTTATAGGAATGGCACCCACAACTGCCTAAATCCAGAAATTTGGGATTATTCTTGACTCTTTCTTCATCTTTATGTTTTTTTCTAGTAAGTTAATAAATCTTGTCAATTCTGCCTCCTAAGCAGCTCTAAAATTTGTCCACGTTTTTTTCGCTTCTATTGGTACCATCCAGTCCAGTCCACTAGCACCTCTCGCTTGGATGATTAACAGTGTCCTAATTAGTTGTCCTGCGTCTCTAATGGGCAGCCACGGTGATCATTTTAAAAGGTGGTGTGATCATGTCACTACCCTTCTTAAAACCATTCAATGGCTTTCCCATTGTTTTGGCGATAAACATCTAATTTCCTTAAACAAGGCTTTTAGAGCCCTGCACTAGCCAATGCCTCTATGACCTTTCCAGCTTGGAGCCTTGCCAGCACCCTGACTTTCTCCGTTTGTAATGAACTTGTTTCAGTTACCTGAAGAGAGGCCCCATACATGGTTCTCTCATTTCTAGGCCTTTAAAGGGCTGCTCTCCTTTCCTGGAGCATGCCTTAGGCTCAACTGGGGGATGCTCCCTTGGGAAGCCTTTCCTGACCTCCTGGGTTATGTTAAAACCCTGATACCTGAATAATCTCTTCCACTTTATCTCCCGTGACACTTATGTTATTGTTATTTCTCAGTTGTCCTTCTTCCTTGCTAGCTTATAACAACTGGAGAGTAGAAAACTCGTCTAAGTTGCTCATTATTATATGACATATAGTAGTAAATATTTGTTGAATAAATGAATGAGACTGAGCATTTATGATAGATGCTCTAGTAGAGGTATTCACAGAGTGCTATGAAACCCAAATGAAGGGCATCTAAATTGGAGCTGGGGTTCAAGGAATGTATGTACTGCTCTTAACACAGTGCCTAACATGTGATAAACTGAGTTTTAAGGACCACTAAGACCGATAAGAGTTAAGGTCACTATTCATGGGAAGAAGGGCATTCCAGGTGGAGGATAGAGTACATGTGAAATAATGGAGGTGTGAATCAGCAGCAAGGTTACAGAAGTACACACTTCTCTGTATGAGTGGAATAAAGAATGTGTGAGTAGATAGTAGGTTGGTGGAAAAGGAGGCTAAAATGTGAGTAGGACTTGACCATGAACTGAATGTCATAGACCAAAGAGTTGAACCTTATTCTGAAAGCCATGCGGATTCAGAACATGAAGTGACATGTGTTTTTAAAAAGTACCATGGTTGCACAGGGAGAGATGACTAGTATGCAGCCACAGAGGGGCAAATACAAGTTCCAAACTGATTCCTTATAGCCTATCAAGCCCTGAATTGTTCAAAGACAAAAGCTGCATGGGGCCTTGAGTTTCCCTGTGTCTTGAATACTTCCAAGTCCTCAGTGAGAAGAGAGATGAATGTTGAGAAAAATAAACTAGGTATGCAATGGAGCAGCTGGGTAGTTCTAGGAGCAAGAAGGCAGAAAGCAGGACTGAAGTAAGAGTGGGGATTAAGTGGCAATTTATTTGGTAACAGGAGCACATGGGAAAATAGGGAAGGCTCTGGAGGAAGGGTCAATAGCAGGGTAGGACATTGGACTGTAAGAGGAGAGTTTTAATGGAAGAAGAAACATGTCAGTGGCCATTTTACAGCAACTGTAACGGTTTGGTCACTGAGGATGGCCTGAATGACAATCTTCCCTAACACTGTTCACTATGCTCTGGTCCTTATTAGACCCTATTCAAGGTATTTAGTTATAGGGTGGGCACAGACCTCCGGTGCCCAGCACACCCTTGCTCATGGCAGTCACTCTCTAAATATTTGTTGGCTGTATTCATAAACTAACACCACACATGCAAACAATGATTTCATTTAGGAGAAAATCTTGCCATAGAAAACAGTGGAGCAAGACACTGTGGAGTAGTTGACATGGAGCTTTTCTTTTATGGTGGGGATAAGTCTTCTAAATAACAGGGCCTGCTAATTGCACTCCACAGCAATCAGCCAAGCATTGAGACCTGGTGTGACAGATACATGGAGCCCAATCAACCAATTTATCAAGAATTACAAAGTAATTGAACAGCTGAGTTGGAAGGAACTGAAGTGCTGCTTCATGAACCCCAGACACCTAGTTTCAAGGAAAATTGAGCTGAAATATCCCCTTATTCTATCAGCCCAGTTTCTGGAATCAGCAGTGGATCCAAGAGAAGACTTTTCTTCTTAAATCAGTGACAAGGCTGTTGCTCAGTTGTAAACGTAGGGGATTTGGGTTATTTCAACATATGATCATTTGATTGTTTTAATATGCAGTTGGTCATAATGTTTTACAGAATATTTTGTACACTGCATGGAATTTGAAAGCTCTGAAAAAGGCTTTGTTGATTTGAGCTTAAATGTTAAGTAGATTATGATGTTACATGATAGAGTTCTTTCAAAAAGTGCCCCATTCACAGTTAGGTGTGTGTACCTATACTCACCTACAGGTACTCACTGTAGGCCCAAATTTACTAGCACAGGCTGAATAAAGCACAAAACGAGGATTCGAGCAGACAGAGCTGTAGTTGCTGTGGAAACCACAGCACTGATCTTCAGGACACACGTACCCTCAGCTCTAACATTCTGTAAATGACTTAGTAATGGATGGATTCACTTTGGGGAAACAATTTCTAAAACTTAAGTAAAATCTTAAAAAATGAGAAGCCTCTATAGTTTTGTTTGTGTAAATTACAGCTCTAGGTACATTTTTCTGCAAACTTAAATCCGTGGAAAATGGAGGATTTTCATTGTTGTTATTTGCTTCCCATGTAGATGTACAAAGTAAATGCTGATTCCATAGGACTAATGTGTGCTCTAGCTATAGTAACAATCAGGAATATGCAAATAAAACCATGGGTGTCTTGCTGTATTCTTAATGCTTTCTCCAGTTTGTCTTTGTAGACATTTCAATTCTAGCTGAAAGAAGCACTGCACTCTCTCATCTAAAACATTAATAGCCAGCACACCAAAGTGGCAGCTCAATTACATATGGATTGGGATCCAATTAATTCTTTCTGATAACTTTATCTACTTGGTCTACACCCAAGACTGCTGGCATGAAAATCATTTCTGAATTTCTTTCTAAATATAAAGTTGGCAGATTTAATGTACTCTCTTTTTATATGTATATTTTTATCCTTGAAAGAAAGAGAGATCTTAGAATTTTCATTCTTTTGTGTGAAAACAGTTTCTGCTTCAATGAAACTCAAATTATTTTTAATGATGTTAGATATTATAATGTTTTTAGGTGATAAGTAGAGTAATTTTCAAATTGTCAATATATGACATCAATTCTCATTAAAAACAACCCGTAGCTGTTGATAATCAGAGGTGACATAATCATCCATGCTGGTCAGTATAGCACTCTTAATTTCGAGATTTAAAAAATATTTCATTCTATCTTCATAGCTACCAGCCAAAGTAAACACAAAGTAAAAACAAAATAAATCTGTTTCAAATCTTCAATTATCTCGATGACACTATTTTTGACCAAGTTGTGAGAAGTACATGCTAAATTAATACAATTTGCTGGTGGCTTGCTCTTGAAACTTATAAACTGATCAAATCCTTGGATATATTTTTCCTTTTACTCTTAGCCTGAAAGAAATACACACTTAAGAGAAGGGAGAACACAAAGAAGCTGGTGAGAACAATCATACTCTTAGCTTTGAGTTTAAAAAGAGGGTCTTCAGAGCAAGAGCTTTCAACTCTGAGAGTAAGGTTTTGGTAAGAAATTTTTTGTTATTTTAATCCTAAAAGCTTGGATATCAATACAAAGCATGGAGGTCTCAGAGGGTAGAGTTTATACAATAAACATAAAACAGGAAAAATTCTTAATAAACATAGGGTGTTTTCCTGTACTGTAAGGAGGAGATAGAACCATTTCTGGTGACAGGTGAGATGCTTGACAGGGAGGGAGAGGAGAAAGGAGAGTTCCCTTTTCCATTTTGGTCAAGTCTGAGTAGGGAGAAAAGTGGGGTTGTGAAAGATAAAACACCCAGATAAGTTTGTGGATCTGATTGCAGGTTTTTTCCCCCTCCAACTTTCTGTCTGAGAAAATGCAACTTCCCGATGAGGTTTTGGGCTAAGAGGACCTGAGGCAGTCCCATGGAGATCATGTGGTTCCAGAGGGTAGCCCAGAAGCTGAAAATTTTCTGTGTTTTCTAGAGGAGCAGATTAGGACTAGGTGCAGGTTAGTGTACCTAAAGTCTTATAGGTGGGATGAACAGGAGCTATCTGAGTGACCAGAGTCTGGAAGTGAGTATGGGATCTTCTATAGTGGATGCAGAGAGGGAAGAGGCCAGTGAATGCCTAAGACTAAAGGAGAGTAGGATTAGTACCCAGCAGGTGATAGAAGATCATGGAGACCAAACCACCCTCCAAGGATGTGCCAGGCCCTAGAACTTAGATTGGTTCTGAGTTACTGAGTACTGAGTTATTATTTAACCAAAAGAGAATGAGTTTAATATGGAGGTGACTGTGTTACCTTTAATCATGAATACATTTGTAATTCCCACCATAAGCAGAAAGGACTCAGGAGCTAAGTTAAATTATAGGAAAAAGGACACTTATTTTTTTCATATTGACGATAATTTATTTTTAATTTCCAGAGACACTATTTGCCTCTTTTAAGAAAGGTTGGTTATGGGTACAAACATACAGCTAGACAGAAGAAATAGGTTCTAATGTTTGCTAGAAGACAAGGGTGCCTGTACTTAGCAAAAATATTATATATCCTTCAAATTAACTAGAAGAAAGAACTTAAAATTATACCAACACATAAAAATGATAAACACTCAAGGTAATGGATAACCAAATTACCCTGACTTAATTATTACACATTCTTCTGCACGTAACAAATACTCACTTGTACCCCATAAATATGTAAATTATTATATATCAGTTAAAGGGAAAAATGGATGAAATCTCTGGGATGAGCAAGTCTGGAGGATTTCCTGATGAGAAAAAAAATAAACATTGCTTTAACAATGGTTATGGATTCTTTCTCCTTTCTGATAGTTTTAAGCTTTAAAAATCTCTTTAAATATATTAAGCATTTTTCTTTAATAATCTGTGTGATAATTCCAATATCTTAAGAGTATAACTATCCAATTCTGCTGTCTGTTCTTTCTGCTGGTTCTTGCTCATGGTGCCTTGTTTCTTTGTGTGCTTGGTTTATCTTTGATTCTGTGGTGCTCATAGCACTTGAAAAAGTATTTCTGAGGAATTTTAAATACCTAATAAGATAAAAGTATCTTTCTCCAGAGAGGGTTTGCATTTTCTTCTTTTAGGAGCTTAGATACAATATCAGTAAGTAAACTATCACTCTAAACTAGATTTTTGGCAGTGACACAAATTTGGTGCTGCACTTTTGGACTTCAAATACTCCTATGATTAAAGCCACCCAGGGCTGGGTTTCCTTTTTCTTTTCTTCCTTCCCTACTTTGTACTGGGCTAAAGAAACTCTTTCTGTGGCTCTCTGAGGGTGTTTGGAGGAATGTGCTTACCTCTGGTTGTAGCCCTTTGTCTTCCCATTTAATTTGGGGTTCTCCTATTATGTTCTCCACATTTGGTGGGCCTTGGTATCTGATTTCCATCCACTTTACCCCAGGAATCCATTGAAGTCACAGCTCAGTTTCATAATCCAAATAGGCAAATGCCCTTGGAACAAAACCAGCTTCTAATGCTTGGCCTACTTTTCAGTGTTCTCATTTATTCTCAGTTTTGGCCTGATAATGCCTTACTATGTTTTGGCTTATTGATGTTTTAAATAAAAATTAAAACATATTTTATTCAGTATTTTTTTTATAATTTTCGGTGGGAGGATTAGTCTGAATAAGTTAGCCCATCATTGTTGGACATCAGAAGTCATACCTGAGTTATGTGTGGATAAAAATGATATTCACTACCTCTATAGTGAGATAAGAAAAAAAGTGCTCTGAACTCAAGAAAGGAAAAAAGGACTGATAGAGTAATATTTCCCCTTTTTAAAACTCTTTGTAGTTTTGGCAAGTGAAGTAAATTGTTGGGTAAATTTGGGACTTATGCAAGCACTTCCTATAAGGCCAGTGGAGCTATTTGAGAAGAAAGTATGAGAAAAATTTAATGGCATCATGTTGATTACAGAATTAAAGAATTCTAAGTAATTCTTCCTTTTTTTGTCTCCCTAAATTTTAGGTCTTTGATTCGAAACAGAATCTGAAACATAAGTGGGAAACAGATAAAGAAACAGTTATTCACAACTATTTTTAAATAGCCAGAAAAATAAAAACCTTTTACTCCTTTTCATAACATTAAGATATGAAATAGTTTTGACGTGAATTTTGTGTTATGTTTTCTGCAATAGATTTTTAAAAATTTTTGTTTATTTATTTATTTTTTTGAGTGCAGTGATGTCATCATAGCTCACTGCAACCTCAAACTCTTGAGCTCAAGTGATGTTCCTGCTTCAGCCTCCTGAGTAGCTGGGACTACAAGTGCACTACCACACCTGGCAAATTTTTCTAATTTTTGTAGAGATGGGGATCTCACTCATGTTCAGGCTGGTCTTGAACTCCTGACCTTAAGTGTTCCTCCCACCTTGGCCTCCCAGAGTGCTAGAATTACAGGTGTGAGCCACCTGCCCAGCCTGTAATGAATTGAATGGATTTAATGGATGCAAAACAGGAAAACAGCTTCCTATTGGCAAAAATAACAGTTCCTCTAGGGGTAGGGATTTTTGTCTATTTTTGTTCAATACTGTGTTTCTGGGCCTTAATGCAGGCCCTGGTACACAATGGTGGCTCAGTAAGTATTTATTGAATAAATGAAATAAATGGAATGACAGAGACAAGTATAATCTATGAAGCTGGGAATGAAACAGACTCCACTTGTAGCAGAGGATGAGACTGGCAGGCTAAGTAGGACCCAGCTGCATTTTGAGAAAGGTTTGAAGTTTGATGAGTGACCATGGTTTGTTGACAAGGAAGCCTCAAAGTGAGAGAGAGGATACTTTAAAATGTACCTGACAATTTATAGAGACATGCCTGACTACAACCTGAGGAAATGAATGCCATTGAAAACAGAATTTATTACTCACATTTCCAAGAGAAGGGGGCACACACCAGCCACACCTGGCCACAGGCGGAAATATCAGTGTTGTCAGGATGCAGAAAGAGGCAAACAGAGCCCTTATTGGGGTTTTTGTGGGAAAGGCAAGGCATGGTAGAGTAAACAGTTTAGAGTTGGCTAGTTTGAATAATGTTGGTGGGCTCTGGCATACTGGGGTGGTCTCTAGTTTGTTACCTGGCTGTTGGGATGATTTAAAACAGGGGTAATATTGACTTGATGAGTGAGAGTGTGTAGACTCAGATTGGTTGGTTTGCATATGAAAGTTGTGTTGGAAGCCCAGCTGAGCCCTTGTTATCTTTAAGAATGTCCCAGCCCTGGAAGAGGCAGTCTCTCCCTGTGCAGCAAGACTTTTAAGATGTCAAAACATCATAAGATAAAATAAAAACCATGATTAATGGTTTTTAAGAGCAAGAAGAGTTTTATACAAAGGAAATAAAGCTTTTGCATAGAGGAAAGGTACACAGCGAATTTAATTTAAGGCAATGTTTTTTTTTAAAAGATTGTTCTATCCATCAGAGTCTTACCTTTGAATGAACTTTAGCACAGTGGAGCTCTGGTTGGAATGGAAGTGGACGGTTCTAGATCCCTTTTGCCCTGCTGCCTCCCACAATGGTAGCCCTGACAGTCCTCTATGGAAACTCTAGGTCTCTGCTGAGCACACGTTGGGGGCATCTTATGTTGGCCCAAGTGGACAAGTGAGCAGGAGATAAGATGGAAACAGGGCTATTGAGACAGCATTGGAAAGGCAGAGGAAAAACCTTTCGCCATCCAGGGACATGCCGGAATAAAATAAGGTGATCAGAAGGAGCCATGCTAGATTCTCATTGAAGGGGTGACATGAAAAATCTAGAACCAGAAGAGAAACATTCCAAAATTGATTGAAGAAAAACACAAGGGTTCAAGAATACCAGCTAAGAGTCTGAATATTAACACTGATATGAATGATCTATATAGTTTATTTAAAATGCAGATTCCTAAATCCCACTCTCAGAAAATCTGAATCAGTAGTTTTTAGATGGGGCTTAGGAATCTGAATTTTAACAAGCATCCCTCATAATTCTGATGTAAGCAGTTTGGAGACAAAACTTAAAGAAATACTGTTATACCTGATATTTCTCGCTTCTACTTTCATCTGCTTTATCATTTTTTTAGTTAAAAGTTTATCAGGAATAAGGAAGAACTAGTTAATTCAACACGACATTAAACTGAAGTTGTATATTCCATGCTTTCAATGGAATATACAAATGAAACAATGGTTTGAATGCCAGTTGTGGAATTTGAGCCCAAATGAAGTTTTCTGGGGCACATGTTGGTAGAAAAAACTCCTATTTCCAAGAGACCTACATCAAGTAGGGCCATGCTCAGATGCCATACTTTGTCTGGTGTGCTGAAGTCACCAGATGGTTTGTCCATTCCGGTAATTTTTCTATGATAATGTCCTCAGGGGACTTCTAGAACTAATACAAAATTTCCCTTTAAGATTTAGATTTTTCAAAGATTCAGCATGTACCCGAATCATCTTCCACTTTGAATTTATCATCCATTCATTTATACTCTTCTTGAAATTTATAGTTCATGGACATCACTGTAACCCATATGTAAATAGGCATGATATAATTACGAAGCCAAACTTTGAGGAGTTATGCCAGCCACTTTCCCATGTTACTTAGCTGGAGTCATTTCATGCTCAATTGGCTTTTCTGGCAGCAATTATTGAACCTTAGCAGTTGTCTTCTTTCGACACTTGATATTTACTTGGCATGGGAAAGGAAAAGGGAAGGGAAAACTAACATTTGTTGAGTGCTCACTATGTGTTAGACATTTTAAATGTATTATCTCATTTAGAGAAAAGATGAGAATTCTGAGCCTTAGAAAGGATAAGTAATAAAGATAAATAGATGTGTGAAATAAATGTAGAGCTCCCCAGATACATTTAAGGATAGAACTTCCCCTTATAATCCCTAGGGCCCCTAACACATAACACCTGTTGGTGTTATCTCATGGGAGGGTCTGTAGAATGTGGTTTGGATAACATTGAGTTATCTCAAGTTAAGCAACTAAGTTGGAAGATTTTGGTCAAAGTCCAACTGATCAGAGGTCCAGTGAAAAGAAAAGATGAGGAAAGTAGCCCAGTAAGAAGGGAATCTCCCCATAAGCAAGTGAACTGTGTGGTACATCAGGGATTCAATGGAATATTATTCAGGCACAAAAATACGATAATTTTGAAAATGCTAAGATAATGTGAGTAATGTTTATAGAATATCACTCAGCAGGGAAAACCCCTAAGAATGCAAAACTTCTAACCATGCCATGATTGCAACTATATGAAACATTATGAGTGCTTGTGAGCAGCAACTGGAGGAAAATATGTAATAATAAAAACAAATGTTTATTAGGATCATAGACTCCCCAAAGCCTTTAAAAAATCTATTACTTTTGATGATGTTAGTTTTACAATAAAAACCAAAAATAAAGGAATGTCGCCTGAGAATTTAATTCCCCTTCTTTTTAAATTTAATTTCCACCCCCATTCCTCCTTTTCTTGTAACCCAAGACTTCTACAGGATAATAATAAGTTCAGGAAATGCTGTTATGCTTGCTCCTCCCCCAAAAGAAGAACTTCCTGAATACATGTGTATCCTTCATTTGCTGCAGAGCGATTAACAGCCATGTACCAAGACCACAGATGGCATATGATTAAAACTTGGCACCTGTAGATCAAGAGACACAGAGGAACCAGTCAGTAGCCAATTTTTCATGTACACAGAACTTTGCTGCTTTCTTTCAGGTAAATCAAAGATAGGTGAATTACATGGCCAAGATCTCAAAAGTTGATATTTGAAACATAGGTAGCAATATACTGGCTTTAGGATTTTGTATATTAGTACAAAATAAAATTTAAGTTTAAAAATACACATTTTTAGACTGAACATTCAGAAGAGAATGTTCAGTCTAAAAATGTGTATTTTTAACCGCTTAGTTCTTTTTTTATGACTGAGTATTATTCCATGTTATATGTATACATATATATATGTATGTGTGTGTACATATATGACAAGACCAGACACAAATCTTCCAAATTTCTCTTCTTTGTCTCAAACATGATTAGCCAAACTGGTTGTCTCACTGAAACTAGCTGGACAAAGAGGTAAACATTCCCTGCTCAGACTGATTGAGACTCTCCCTGATAATAAAAACATCTCTAACTGTAAGATCACTTCATCTACAACTTGTCTACTTCTCTCTGTAAAAGTCTAAGATGAAACCACCTCCTGAGATGCTCCATCTGAGTGATCTCTGGATTGCAATTGGAAGAATAAAATCAATTTCTTCCCTTGTTTCATGTTTGTCTTCCTCGACAGGTTATTAAATGTATTATAAATCTATTTGAGGGATGTTTCCCAGCCCTCTTCATAATACCTGTTTGCCAACAAGCCCTCTCTAAATTTTAAAGTAACTCTCTTGGGTTGAAATCACCTCCATGCAGGCTTGAAGAGCAGAGACAGTCATGATTCAAATTTAATTACTAAATTCTAAAGTCATACTCTGTGAGAATTAAATTGGGAGTTAGAGGAAATAGTTCATCAGTAGAATCCTTTGGGCATTGTTCATTATTGAGAAAGTAAGTTTCCCTTCTGTTTTGCCAGCCAGTGCCATTGATCCAATAAATAACCAATTAAGTTTAATTAGTTTAGTTTAGCTTACTGGAATACTTATTATTTGAGATGTTTTACTATTTTAGTATTTTGATTATAAGTAGATAAATTATAGAATTAAAAGTATATTTTATCAATGTCAATACATGTTTGCTCTACAATTCTTTACCCATGAAAAAGCAAAAATTTTTACCTAACTTTTCCCAAAATACATCTATACTATCTGGTGGCTGAAATGACTGACTTTGTTTAACCAGAGCTTTTTGAAATAGCCAATTGTACTTGAAATGGTAAGAAGGGAACTATCAATCCTTCATTCCTTAGTCTTAATCAGTCTCTGCAGACCACTTTTCTTTCACTTGAGTGAAATCATCTTCAGTGAGGAAATGGGACTTTGTAATAGAGCTGTAGGTAAAGAGGAGAACAGGACAATTTATGGGAGTTCAGGCAAAAGGAGTTCAGTGAGTGGAATGTTGGGTAGCTTGAGAACAGCACAAAAGCTTCAGGTTCGAAAGAGGAGATGAGATGGACATAAAAGACTGATAAGACTGCAGTCCCCAAACCCAGGGCTGCAGACCAGTACTTATACATGGCCTGTTAGGAACCAGGCTGCACAGCAGGAGGCGAGCATGGGCAAGTGAGAGAAGCTTCATTTGTATTTACAGCTGCTCCCCAGGGCTGCCTGAGCTCCACCTCCCGTCAGATCAGCAGAGGTATTAGATTCTCATAGGAGCATGAACCCTACTTAAACTACGCATGCGTGAGATCTAGGTTGCACACTCCTTATGAGAATCTGATGCCTGATGACCTGAAGTGGAGCTGAGGCAGTGATGCTAGTTCTGGGGAGCGGCTGCAAATACAGATTGTCATTAGCAGAGAGGTTTGACTTCATAATAAATGTAACACACTTGAATCATCCCGAAACCATCCCCTCTCCCTGGTCTGTGGAAAAATTGTCTTCCATGAACCTGGTCCCTGGTGCCAAAAAGGTTGGGGATGTTGAGATAAGAGTTATTTAGAAATATTCATGCCCTAATTCCTAGAATTTTCACAGGTATAGTGAAATAACTAAAGTGATATAACACATCTGATAAAAGTTCTTTCAAAGATGGACTTGAGCAACTACAGATGGGCACAGTGATAATTCTCTGTGTTCAGTACAACTGATGATCTGAGCTGTGATCAGGAGGCATCTCAGCGGGTTGTGCAGACCCAGATGTTGCTATAAAAGGAGGATCCCACCAGAGCTGGAGATTTCCCCAGCCACTCCCATTTCTCTGACATTGGTGGGCCCTAGGACAGGAGTACAAATGGAGGCCCACATGCCATAGGTCTAAATATTTAGAAGTTGTCAATTAAGCTGGTAAATTGCTAAATACATATGGTCTTCTCTCCTATCCTAACAAGTACACCTTCATAACTACCTGGATGATTAGGTTTAAACTTAGGATCTTTAGACTCTTGGGGTTCCACACCAGACCATGGCAGTGCTGGAAGAGCTGGCCCCCTGGCTCTTAGCCTGCAGTCTGCTCCCTTCTCTCCCCACCCCTGAACCGGGGGGTCTTGTGTGCATGCATGTGGACACCTCCAAACCCTTACTACATGTCCACATTCTGTTTACATTGCAATAGCCCCCTCCAATGGCCACTTTTTTGGCCTCTAAGTGTGCACAGTGCTGGCACAGTCTGCCTTTGGAAGGAAAGACTTAAAGTAGAGGCCTGTGTAGGTCAGGGATGTAGGCTTGAAATCATTTGAGTAGGGAATTCTAGGGTCTTCGGTACCAGGATTATCACCTACCAGGGAAGGCCTGGGTTTCAGGTGGACAAGACCCCTTGGCTCCTTGAACTCCTCACTATGGGAGCGGGAGATGTAGCTGGGAATGTGGTTATAGGATGGCCAGAAAAGGGTTTCTAAAGCATGTGGCCTTTCTTGCCAGGGTCTAAGGGCAGTGCTGTTGGTAAGTATAACCCTGTGCACTCCTGCCTGCACTGTGTATATAGTATATTTGCTTTATATATAGTAGTTATTTACTAAATAGATTTCATTTCATGATATGAATTTAGTTCTTCTCAAGGGATCATTATTATTTCTACAAGATCTTGAGTTGGAAGACTTCCTTTGGGTTGCAGGGAGGCTGGGTGGCTGGATGATCGTGGAGCTTGGCACACACAGCCCAGATGACAGCCCTGTGGACAGTACAGCTGGGTCCTCGTCTACTCCGGGTGGCAGGGGGCACCTTTCCACAGGCATGCCACTTCTCTCCTAGCCTCTTGACATGTGGTTTTTGATGGTTAGTCCACAGCTACAAAGACCGTCAAGGTCTTTCTGTTTACTCAGGAAACTCCATGTGTTATAGGAATGTCTCCTTGCACCACTTAACAAAGTTTCAAAGCTATTTTGTATTGTTTGTTTGCTTTAAGGAATATGAAAAAATTCTTTGTCACAGATTCAGGCAAACTCAGTATTCTGTGTAATGATAAAAGAAAGCACCTCACAATTGGGGATCCCTAAAACATTCTGACAGTGAAAGATACATTTTTGAAGTACTCAATGAATTTAATTTGCTAAGTAGTAATTGCCTACGATTTAAATAGAAGATTATTTCAAGACTGAACAGAATAACACTGTTTATCTTCAGCATAATCTGAGTAATTGACTGCTTTTGAACTTTTATATAGATAGAGAAAGTTACCTGCCATCTGTTTCCTTAGGGAGAATATTTTTGAGAGGAAGAACTGTAAATGGTAAACCTTTCTAGAGCCCAAGACCCCTTTCATATCCACAGAAGCTCATAGATTCCATATGTAAATATTAACACACACTTCTGAGCCCAGACTTGACTTCAAGTTTTCCGCCATGGGCAAGAGTAGGGAGGCATTATTTCTCTTTGCATAGGTTTTAATTTCCAAGTAGGAGGGATTTTTGCTTTTTCTTAGGTATGCCAGGGAGGATTTTTGTGAAAGAAAAACTGGCACTAACTAGTAAGTGAAATTGTTTAGGGCTCTTGGCATTCTCGAACTACCCTTACCAGAGCGTCTCAAACACATGGTCCTGTCCAAACCCATGGTGCAGACTAAGTCCATGCAGGCTCAGAAGGCAGTTTCCAGGCCTTTTGGTGGAACAGCCCCCAAGATTTCATAGTGATGCACATTGTTTTCCTTCTACTTAAGGTTACTATTCTTAGAGTGTGAGAAACAAAGACCATGATTTGACATTCACTTAAGCTAATTTACTCATTGTACATAGTTGGAGATGGTGTCAACCTTCGGTACTTATCTATACGTGTGTTTCAGAGAAGCATTGGGATATGTCAATAGCTGTATGTTTTCTTGATTTGTAAGGACTGTGTGATTTAACATATGCCATTTTTCTCCTCACCAGTATTATCAGCCATAGCAAACATGGAATTTTGCAAATCAGAGAAGCTGAGCCTATAATCTCAACAGTCTTTCAGTCTTGGATAGGAGATATAGCCTAGCATGTCCAACCAACAACTCAACATTTCTGCCTCTGAACCTCTAAAAGCATGTAACTCAGGGGCCTGTCTACTGTTTTTTCCACTTCTACTTCTGTCCTTGCCAAGCAGACCTGAAACCAGGCCCTCTAAAACACAGACACTGTAAAGCACAAACCCAAGTCTATGGCCTGGCTCTGTTCTGATTCAATCTGGTCTGGTGTAGGGTGTGCAGCAGTGGTGTTCTCCTCTTCCCTCCTGCTGGTTTTGGCCCAAAGTTGTTCCCAAGCTTGAGCTCTGCACACTCTGTTACCATTGTGGGGCTCTTCATAGTCTCTCCCTAATGAGTTACAGTAATCAGTGAGACCTGGGCTCTTGTATTCAAGAGGCATGCCCCAGTGGGTCCAGGTACTGAGTCATATCTTAATTGGAGATTGCATTTTTTCCTAGGTTCTTACTGATCAGTAAGAACTGCTTACTTAATTAGTAAGGCCTTGCTTAATTACACCATTCCTCCCTCCTTATCCTACTCTAAGTTCAAATCTATTTTTCTAGGACTAGCTTTTCCCAGCCTTTTCTGGAGATTTGAATCCTGACCCCATGTGTAAGGACAGTGGATCAAAGTCCTGCTATGCACGGACAGGTTTCTTTCAAAGACAACTGCAGTGTGTCTGGCCTTGAACTTTCAAAGACTTCCTGGATTCCCGGTTGTTGTGTCTAACTCACCTGCTAGATATGCTAGGAATAGACACTGGGAATTAAGTCCTTGGACGCTCTACATGGGATGCCCAGATGTTTTCTCAGGGGGTATGTTCTGTAACCAGGCCAACCTGCCCCAGGCCCTCTCCACCCCTGATTGGGACTTGGCCTAGTGTCCCCTATCCCAGACCCTTCTGCCACAGTTTATTGGTGAACAATGATTATGCCTTGTAGCTAGTTCATGACATAAATAGGTCCAATTTCACATAAATTTTTAAGTTACATTTTCTAAATATACAAGAGATATGGCAAGGTGCTGTTGTAGAGAGTGAACTTTTGTGGGATTAATGGAGCATATGATGAATGGAGCATACATATTACCTGGGGTGGGTTTTGCAGATGACTTGGATTTGAAAAAGACTTTGAAGGACAAAGGAAACATTTTGACAAGAATATATATATATATATATATATATATATATATATATATATATATATATAAAATCTGTTTCAGATGGTTTGGATCAGCTCCTGGGAAAGGACCTGGCAAATAATTTCACAATCCTAGGCAGTGGGGTAGAAGGAACTTCAGGAGGAAAGAACAGTGCACTGTGAACATCCTGATGTCTGGGACTGTGGCCTGGCTTGTTCATTGTTGTATCCTGGGCCCAGCACAGTGCCCTGGAAGTGGTCAGCATTTAGTAAATATTTCTTCTTTTAGCGAATGTTAAATGAGACTGCACATGATGTCTTTTATATTAAGCCATTTCCTGATGGGAAACAGCATACTAGACAGTAAGCAATTTTCTCCTTCAGCTCTCCTCTCTGATAAAGGGTAAGCTGGCTTATGCATTTCTGAAAATATGCCTCATTCTCTTCAGGGGATCTAGAAGGATTTGTAGTAAGGCTTATTTGCCTCCCAGAGGAAAACACCATCCCCTGGGACTATATAGTTGCTCACATGAGGACTTTCTGAAGTTATTTCCTGTAGGAACCCACTGGTTGCCTGACATCACTGACAAAAGATACAGAATCAGGTGGAAAATGGCCAAATCACCCTTAGCTATGCCCTTTTAAAATTTAATCAATAAATTCCCAAGCAATTATGATGTCTGTATACTAAAGAAACAGTATATAGCAGCATCAAGAAGTCATAGATATGGCTATTAGTTGAACAGGATGGAGGAATATAGTGCATTAATTTTGAATTGCTGGAACAGTAACCTCAGGGCAGAGTGCTCACATGCAGCTCAGCTGTCCTCAGCCTGCTGGGACTTTGTACCTGACTGGTGCCAAAACACATACTCTTTTTTAAATTATTTCAGCATATTATGGGGGTACAAATGTTAAGGTTATGTATATTACCTATGCTCCCCCTCCCCCCTCGAGTCAGAGCTTCAAGCGTGACCATCCCCCAAACGTTGCACATTTCACTCATTGTGTTTGTATATACCCAAAACACATACTCTTAAACAGATCATTTTCTTCCATGAAGGTACTGCCTTAATTATGTCAGAGAGACAGAGTGTCAACAATAATCAAGTAACTAACAGAACAGAAAAATTGTTTCAATTCCACATAACAGGACAACTTGGATTTTTGTGTATCTGAGGATGGTGGTGAAAAGTGAACAGCTGTTCTAGATACCCCTAAACAGCCCAAACAAGAAACAAAAGGAGGAAAACAGATTTTTGTTACTTTTTTCTTATATGGATAACAAAAAGTCTATATTGTTTCAAAGACTCTCTCTCCCCCCAGGCTAAAATGGGGGCATGTTACATAAGAAACCACAGAACTCACCACCATCAGTCTAGTTCTACTGGTGTAGACATCAGGGTGGACTATGTGCCTGACATTGTGCCTATTGTGTACTTTTTGTGCCTATTGTGTGCCTATTGTGTACTTTTCATTCGTATTTACTTCCATTATTTATAACAGTCTTGCAAGTAGGATGTTATTTCTTCTCTTTCCTAGAGATGGGGAAACTTAGGCCCAGTGAGGTTAAATATTCCAACAAGGTTTCTCAGAGAGCAGAATTTATCAACCTTGGTACTAATGACATGTAGCACTGAATAATTTTCTGTTGTGAGGTGAGGGGCTGTCTTGTGCATAGTAGGATGTTTAGCGGCATCCCTGGGCTCTGTTTACTAGATGCCAGTAGAACACCTCCAAGTGTGATAATCAAAAATATCTTGAGGCATTGCCAAATGCATCTGGGAGAGGTAAATTGCTCCCAGTTAAGAACCCCTGCTTATAAAGAGCAAGTGGCTGACCTGGGCTTTGAATCTAAATCTGTCTTCAAGCCAATTTTTTCTTTAGCTAGAAACTAAAGTAACACGTGAACAGCTGCACTCATGAAGAGACTGCCTTGCATGGCAGCAGAATGATTTGATATATTCTAGTAGTCACAACAATTAATGTCATTTCAAAATAAAGGAATATATAATAACAATAGCTAACATTTATTGAGTGCTTACTATGTTCCAAGAATTGTGCCAAGCACTGTATACACGTTTGCTCATTTAATCATCTATACAACCTTGTCAGCAATGATGTGCAAGCAGGAAATTTTGCCACTGCAGCAGCAGGAGAGCATCCTGTAACGGGTAATAATTTCTCAAAGTTCAATTCTGGAGTCCTTGTGAGATATCAGATTTTAGTGACATTTGAGGTTACAATTATCGCCAACTATGGAATATACCTAATCAAGCTTGAACTGTCAAAGGGGGATTGTTTTGAACAATTTTCAAGGAGTCAACCAATTAGTTGATGTGATCACACATCCTTTTTACCAAGCGCTCTCCTAGTGTTGAACTGCATGTCACCCCTTCCCAGGGGAGTGCCTGGAGCCTACTAGGAAAATGAGATCTGTTCAAAACTGGCCTCTTGCATTTCTCAGACCCTCGGTTTCTGAAAACTGTCCCTTCTAAAAAGCCATGGGTTTTGAAAGTGTTTTCTAAATCAAAACCACAGTCTCAGGGAAAAAAAAATTGACTGAACTCATTAGTTTGAGCTAAGCCAAAGATTTAACAGTGATCATTTCAGGGGGAGAAATTAAAGTCCAATGCCAGTAGATGTCAGCTCAGGCATCCCTACCATGCTCCCAGCAAATGACAGGCTGGCCCAGAAGTTGATCTCATAACTTGACAATAAACTGAACCATATTATGGTTCACATAGAGAAGAATTCTAACTTACAGATCAATTAACCACACTAAAAATCTTTATTGAGTATACTGTTGGGATTGGTTTATGGGAAACAATAATTTGAACAGGGGACAGGGAGAAAGGAGAGCCTGGGAAAGTGGGGCAGGGATGTTAATTCTAAAGCAGAAGACATCTAGACTGATGAGAAGGAGGACAAAGGTGACCAAAAAGAAGAATCAATGAAGAGAAGAAGCTGAGACCGGCCAGGGTTCAGTGTGGGAGCTATGTTAGCATGATCCATGTCAGAATATCTACTGAGGCTTTGCTATTCTCCCCAGGCATGCACCCATCCTTCCATAGGACAGAATATGTTACCTGAGCATATGTAGAATTAATAGACTGTACAAAAATGGTGGGATGGTGGGTCTTAGTTGGGGGATGGGCTTGGGAAAAGCTTGAAGTATCAGTGACGGAGGGCTTATGGGGCGCAAAGACTTGAACGGTGTTTGGAGCTCAGCACAACCTGCTTCTTTGGTCAGCAGCAGGGCCAGGTCCATGGCGTGTGACCTGTGCAGTTGCACAGGGCCCTGTGCTCGGAAAAGTCTCATGCTTAGTTTAATTGCTCTGCTATTGCTATCTGGAACTCCTTAATAATTTTTGAACAAAGGACCGTGAATTTTAATTTTGCATTGGGCATTGCAAATTATATAGCTGGTCCAGATTGTATATACATAGCTGTCCCGATATACCTTTGTAATATGACATGTCTACATTATTCCAGGGCCCCAGCTGTTTGCGGGAAAGGTCAGTAGTTACTCAAATGCTGTGCACCAGACATTGTACTGGGAGTTCTTAGAGGAATACAACGAAATCTCTATTTTTTGAAATCTAATATACCATCAAATATGACACTCATTGGCTTAGTGGCAGCCTCTTTTTTCATAGAAAAATAAACACCTTAACTGTCCATATAGAATATCTGACCTGCTGATTTAAGAAACATTCAATTGTGAAAGGAAAAGAAAGTGTGCAGTAGAAATGGCAGAAATGCAGTTCATTATGAATCGTTATTAACCCTCAGATTGGATTTTGGGCAGCAAAAGGAAGCATTCACCTTGCTCTGATCAGTCTTTCTTCAGTTCAGACAAGTTTCTGAGTTGTTTAAACCCAGCTCAACACTGATATACTTTTCTGAGGCCAAAGCCCAAGCTAGTGCCCATGCGCTCCATGCCAAAGCCAATGAGCTGTATGGTCTGGCTCATGCTTGGTGCTGCAGGCCATGTGCTTGAGGCCCAGGGGGCCCATGCAGTTCATGATCAGGCCCATGTGCTGGATATCAGAGCTCATGCAATCTATGCTGTGGCCCAGGCCTGTGCCCATGTGCTCCATGCTGGCACCGCCAATGCAGTCAATGCCAGGGCCCATCCTCTTGATTCCAAGGACACTGCCTCTACCTCCATCATTTATTCTGTCTATATTCATCCCAAATCCAAATTGACCCATGTTTTCCATACTACCACCAAAGGGTCCCTCCATGCCTCCCATTTTATTTATTCCAAATCCTATGCCTTCCATTCCCATTCCTGCAGGCCCTAAGTTTCCCATTCCAATGCCTTTATTCAGGTGATTGGCATCAGTAGGCTTCCCTCCTGCACCTAACCCCATGCCAATGCTATCAAGGTCGTGGGGGAAGTTGCATTTTGACGTGCATTGGTCTATCAAATAGCAGTTGGCCACTGAATGCAGATATAGCTTGCCAGCTTTAATGGACTATTCGAAAGTGACAGTGCCTATTCCATGACTTTTTCCACCTTTATCCTCAAGAATGTCTGCCCGGACCACCACACCAGCCATACTAGATACTTACTTCAGTTTCTACCAGTTTCTACCAGCCAACTTTACAATCCAGATTTGCTACAAATACTAAGCTTCCAAGTATTTGTAGTGTAATGCATTGATAATCTCACACTGTCTCAAAAAAAAAAAAAAAAAGAAAGAAAGAAAGAAAGAAAAGAAAAGAAAAGAAAAGAAAAGAAAAGAAAAAGAAAAGCCAAAGCTAACCTGAGGGGTGGAACCTGGGCCTTGTGGAGGTCTTGGGTACAAAGGCTGGTCATCTCTCAGGATTTCTCCAGTAGGCTCCTTACCCTGGCTTTCTTGCCCTATATCTTCATGCATCCTTTGATTTTAAACTATTCCCATCTGCTTGGGGCATCTCATCACATAAATAGAATAGTACATATATAAATACAACTATAAACCACTTCAAATTGTAACACGGAAGAAAAAACAAACACACGTTCTATATATTCAGAAAGATATCTAATTTTCTGGAGCAGATGAGAATTTGAATTACTTAAAAAAAGACTTGATAACATCTTTATAGTAATTATGTACAGCACGGTCTTCTCCTGTTTTTCCTTAGAAAAAGTAGATGTACAGTATTTTGCTTTACTACTTGCCTGGGCAAGGACTCTGGGTTAGTTGGCAGGGCTGCCACTCACTTTGCAATCTATGGAGTTGCTCAGTGTGCAACCTGAACACCTGTGTGCAGCAGCTCAAAGGGTTTAATTGGGCTCATACCACTCTCTGCCTTTCATTAACTAACTACTGACTGGGATTGGCGTTATTTGAAGGGAAGGTGGCCATGCAGCAGGGAGGTATTTCATTGCTCCTTTTTCTCCTCTTATGCAAGACTTCTCCTCCCTGCTCTGGATTAATGTCCCAGAAAATCTGGGTGATGAGGAGAACTCCCCCCTTTTCCCTCTGCATAGCAGCACAGGGGCTGGGAAGGCAGGACGAGGAGGGGAAGAAGCCTAGGGAGAGGCTAAACTGAGCAGGCAATCAATCATCCCAAAGCCTCTCCTGAGTTTCTTCTGGCTTTATTTTGGGAACTAATTGGAAATTCCTGCCCCTTCACAGAGTCTGTTTTCTCACTACAAAGGAAAGAAGGTTCCAGCTGAGCCTAGGGATGCTGAGAAGGGATGGAATAACTTTTCCAACCATTGGCATTCCCCACGGCTTATTCCTCCAGAGCCTCACGTTGGGGCTCTTGCATGTGCGGGCTGCCCGTGGCAAGGAAAGCCCTGTGCATGCTGGGCTCCCCTGTCTGGAGACCACCAGGCAGGAGGTGAAAGGGATTTTATGAAGAGTGTAGAATGTATGGCCTTTAAAACACACAGACACACACACACACACACACACACACCCCGCCATGTATAGAGAGTATGTCTGGTGAACATGAAATAACAACACAGGCTCTTCTGAGAGCTGCTATGTGGAGACTGTGGGGGGCCATGCTCGGGGAGTGAAGGCACCAAGTTTTAACTTGACCTGATAGCACTGGCCTCGACAATCTTGCTGGGATCATAATTAATTGCTGAGAAAAGTCTTTTTGTTATTGGAAATGATATGAAGGCGAAAAGATGCCACTAAAGAAAAATTATTTTAAAACTGGCTCTGGTTTTGAGAAGCAGTGAGTCTGAGTCCTACTGTTGCACACACTGTGAATTTCAATCTGGGGTCTAATATGTGAGCAATTTACTTCTCCAAGTCTCAAAGTCTTAATCTGTAAAAGAGGAAATAGGGATAATAGTAATATTTGCATCATAGGATTGTGATGGAGATTTGGAGAGATAATGTATATAAAAAACTCGCACAAAGTGCAGGGGTGGCACTTGAGGCAGATGCCCTTTTCAGAGAGAAAGAGAGAGGAGAGTAAGAGAGAGAGTGAGAGAGAGCCACCCCACTCTGTGAGCTCTGAGGAATATGAGATTGGAGATGTGGTCAACTGATCTCAGAGGGACTTGGTTTCTATGTGGCTCTTGTATCTCAGCCATTAAGAAATGTTCAAGCGTAATCTTGACTCTGTTTGATTTTCAACTTATTGATATACTGTCTTTAGAACCTAACTTTCCCCACCTTAAGTGTCAATAAATGGTAGTTAGCATTGTTAAAGATTTCCCAGTTAACAGGTGTCTGAGGGTTTGATGAGTAAAGATGATATTTGAGCTTTCAGAAATAGCTGCCTCTTAAACCAAAGGTAGTGTAGCTATTTTATTTCTTTAATTCATAAGGCAAAATATAAAAGTTTTATTTGGCTTCAGAGATGCTTATTTGTGCCCCCCTCACTCCCAAATAATTGCTTCAATTTTCACAACCTTGTTACATCAGACCCACTTCTCTGCCTGTTGAGCTGATGATTCAGTCTGCACTGAACAGAAATTTGCCTCATGCTATCTATGCAAAAAGAACTTTCTGATATCAACAGTCATGGAACCTGGTCGCCAAGTGTATAATTGGCACTGGCCATTAGAAAATGGATGATGCTAATTTCAGATTAACATCATCAGGCTTAAACTAGGAGAGGGTTCATTATCAATGAATTTTTTCTGAGAGTAAAACTTTCCCTATCACTAACCTGTTGCAAATTATGAAATTTTAGTCCAAACCAGTGATTTTCAAACCTGGTCCCACATCAAAATTACCTGGTGAGCTTTCAGAATATACCAATGCTAGAGTTTGACGCCCAGATTTAATTGACTTGGGTTGGGCTCAGATGTCTGTATTCAAAGCTTCCCAGGTGATTCTAATGTGGAGGAGAAACCTTTTAGCTTAGTCTACACTCCTGGTTCTCAGACCATTGGAATCAAAAAATGAGAATCACCTGGAGGGCTTGTTAAAGCAGATTGCTGGGCCCCATCCCAGAGTTTCTGATTCAGTAAATCTGAGACAGGGCAGAGAGTCTGCCTGTCTAACAAGTTCCCAGATGCTGCTGCTGCTGGCCCTAGGCCACACATTGAGGCCACTTCTACATGAAGTCACTGACCATCGGGATTCAGGCATCCTCTCCAGCCTCAGTTCTAGCCTCCTACGTGTTTTACAGTCTGTTCAGCCCACCCAGAACTTCTCATGTTCCTCTAGTAAATGTATTGTGCTCTCTCTGCCTTATAGGTACATGAACACTCTTTTTGCTTGCAATACCTTCCCATGTAAGAAAACACATTTTGTTGAGAAGACTCCATAATTTAATTTTTACTAATTTGCATTAGGTTTCTTCCAGTAAACATAAATTAGAAAAATTCTGTTGAATTTTTTAATGTTAATATATATACTTTTACAACATGCAGTTTTTCATTAAATAAGGATTTTTTTCCTCAATTAAATTGAATACGAAAATAAACTAAGGCTGTCCTTTTCTAAAACATCAGATATTTTAGTACATTCTGTAATATGTCACTGTAAGCCTTTTTAAAAAATCCATAATTTGTAAGAAATAAATAAGGGGAAAGAACAGCTATATTATTAATACTAAAATTATAGATGAGACATGGAGTGAGTGGTCTACCAGTATAAGTAAATATAAAACAGATTCTAGGTCTCTCCACCCTCTGCCTTCACTGGCGAGAGACTCATTTCTCTTGCAGTGACTTTGCCTCTAGGGAAAGGGCTCTGTGCTGAGTGGGGAAGAGATAAATAAAATACCCTTTTCTCCTGCAATTCCTGGGCATTTTCTGGGTCAGTTAGTGCCTTATGACCCTTCTTGGCTTCCATGGCTTTCATTAAATCCCATCAAAAGCACCAAACAGAAAGAGAGAAACAAATAAACCTCAAATGATGGAATATGAGAGAGTGTCCAATTTAAACTTTGTTTCTTTTTTTTCCACACTGAGTTAGTGATTTTAAAAGTAAGGAAAACTCGTATAAGCTCTGTCAAAATTGAAGTCTAAAGCAATTATTTTTTCACCTTATATTCCACTATAGCTTGTTGAAATAAATAATTTTGATGTGCTGTTTGTCAGCAAGGAACTGCTGGAAAAATGTGATTAAAGCATTTTATCTATCTATCAATCATATATATCCCTCCTGTTACAATAAAACTGGCTTTAACTTTTCTGTCCTAGGGTTTGCCCATCTAAGAAAAACAATTTTAAGTGGAGAATGAATATTTGATGGACTTTGTTCAAACGATGAATGTGGCTACTGCATATAGCAGTTATTAATATGCCAGTCATTGTTCTAAGTGATCTGTGTGTGTATCATATATATATTACCTTATTTAAGCTTCCACAAAATACTATGAGATAGATAGATACTATTATTATCTTCATTTTACACATTAGGAAATTGAAGCACACAGAAGTTAAATGAAACACCCAAGATTATGCAGTGAATATGTGGCAGAGCTGAGATAGGAACTCAGACAGTCCATTTTTAGAGTCTATGTGCTAAGTTACTGTTCTAAACTGCCTCCTTTGTTATCTTAGTCTGTTTAACCACATGGTTAATTTAATGAAAAAAAATAGTGGAATAACCTAAATAATGTAATTTTCACTTTTCATTAAATTGTGTTGTTTTTATCTAGATCTAGCATCAGTGTATATTCTTTCCACTGTAGCTAAACAATGCTGGAGCTGTGTTCTGGGGGATGTGTGTCTTGGGTAGAAAGGTCATAATAGCTTCTCAGACGCGACTATTCTCAGGTCTCTTGGAAGGTATGGGGGTGGGAAGTGGGTTTTCTTTGTCATACTGATGTTCTTGGTCAGAAAGACGTTACCTGACCTCCAAGAATTCTTGGTCTTCAGGGACTTGTGTAGTTCAGGACCCAATCCATAGAGATGGCCCCTCTCAGTGTGAGTGTAAATTAGTGCCCTAACGTCATTCACTGAAATTTAACTCAGTCAGATCTGAGGTGGGATTTTGAAGGCAGGGAGAGAGGGAAAAGCTTGAGTCATCTTTGGGGTGAGTAGGTATGTGAGTGTGCCTGTTGTTCGGACAGGTGGGGAGGGGTGCAGACTGAAGCTCTGAGGGGAGCTCTCGCAGAAGGCAGAAGACAGATGTCTGTGAGGACAGTTCAGTGAGGAGAATATGTGCCCTCATATGTGATCTCTGCTTCCCAGGAGTCTGCTTTCACATAGTTGAGGAAACATCTCTTGCACCTGGATGGATCTCCAGGCTCCACCATCTCTCTAATTCCTCAACAGCCCTCAAGTTCCAATTCAGGGTCTACTCCAGAAAGCACCCCCTGGATACCTCATCTCCTTTTTGAACATCACTGAGATTCTCTCATCCTTGGTTCCAACTGGGCTAAACTGAACTCACATGAGAGAGTCTCTATAAACCCAGGTTCTCTGTTCCTACCCCTAGATGCTCTGATTATGTAGGTCTGGTGGGGGGCCCTAGACTTTGAACTTTTAAAAACATCCCCAAATGAGTGTTAATTATATTTATAGGCAGTGGTGTGCTAGTAAAATAGGTTGCCAAAAACAAACAAACCAAAAAACCAAGACCCAAGTAAAACGAGACTTTAAAGGCCCAGATTGCCAGGCTGATTTCAAGTTACAAGCAGTTTAACAATTGGCTCATAAAGGTCTTGAATATTTAACAATTGGCCCTTGTGAGCTGGTGTAAGGTGGTCCCAGACACCAATTTAGGCAATTAAAGAATCTATGTCAAAAAAATTCTTTAATTTAATAGGGGCAATAATAAAAAGTCTCCCATCAAAGTGAAGCCCAGGACCCCCTGGTTTCACTGCTGAATTCTACCAAGCATTCAAAGAACTAATACTAATCCTGCTTACACTATTCCAAAAAATCAAGAAGGAGGAGATGTTCTCAAACTCATTCTATGAGGCCTGTATCACCTTCATAACAAAACCAGACAAAGACAAAACATAAAAAGAAAACTATAGGCCAATATCTCTGATGAACATAGATAAAAAAATCCTCAACAAAATACTAGCAAACTGAATTTGACAACATGTTAGAAGAATCATTCATCATGATCAAGTGGGGTTCATCCCAGGATGCAAGGATGGTTCAACACATGCAAATCAACTAATGTGATATGTCATATCATCAGAGTGAATGACAAAAACCATATGATCATTTCAATTGATGCTGGAAAAGCATTTGATAAAATTTAACATCCCTTCATAATAAAAAAATCTCAAAAACTGGGTATAAAAGGAACTTACCACAACATAATAAAAGCCATATATAGCAGACCCATAGCTAATATCATAAAGAATGGGGAAAAACTGAAAGCCTTCCCTCTGAGATCTGGAGCAAGTCAAGGATGCCCACTTTCACCATTGATAGTCAAAATGGTACTGGAAGTTCTAGCTAGAGCAATCAGATACAGAAAGAAATAAAGGGCATCCAAATTGGAAAGAAAGAAGTCAAATTATCCTTGTTTGCAGATGATATTATCTTATATCTAGAGAAACCTAAAGACTCCACCCAGAAACTATTAGAACTGATAAACCAATTCAATAAAGTTGCAGGATACAAAATCAACATATAAAAATCAGTAGCATTTCTATATGCCAACAGTAAACAATCTGAAAAAGAAAACAAAAAAGCAATCCCATTTACAATAGCTACAAATAAAATAAAATACCTAGGAATAAACTTAACTAAAGAAATGAAAGCTTTCTACAATAAAAATCTATGAAACATTGATGAAAGAAATTGAAGAAGGCACAAAAAAAAAGGAAAGATATTCTATGCTCATGGATTAGAAGAATCAATATTGTTAAAATGTCCATACTGCCCCAAACAATCTACAGATTCATTGTAATCCCCATTAAAATATCAATAACATTCTTCAGAGAAATATAAAAAATAATTCTAAAATTTATTTGGAATTCCCAAATACCAAGAATAGCCAAAGCCATTCTGAGCAAAAAGAACAGAACTGGAGGAATTACATTAACTGACTTCAAATTATACTACAGAGCTGTAGTAGCCAAAAACAGCATAATACTGGCATAAAAACAGACACATAGACCAATGGGGCAGAAGAGAGAACCCAGAAATAAATTCATACATCTATAGTGAACTCATTTTGACAATGAGGCCAAGAATATACGTTGGGGAAAGGACAATCTATTCCATATATAGTACTGGGAAAACTGGACATACATACACAGTAGAATGAAAGTAGACACTTATCTCTTGCCATATACAAAATCAAATCAAAGTAGATTAAAGACTTAAGTCTAAGACCTGAAACTATGAAAGTACTAATACTAAGAGAAAACTTTAGGGAAATGCTCCAAGACTTTGGTCTGGGCAATGATTTCTTGAGTAATACCCACAAAGCACTGGTGATCAAAGGAAAATTGGGCAAATGAGGTCACATCAAGCTCTTCTGCACAGCAAAGCAAATAATCGACAGAGTTAAAAAAAAAATCACACAGAATAGAAGAAAATGTTTGCAAACTACCCACATGACAAGGAATTAATACCGAGAATATACAAAGTTCTACAACAACTCAATAAAAAAAAAATCAAATAATGTGATTAAAAAATGGGCAACAGATCTGAATAGGCATTTTGCCAAAGAAGACATACCAGTGATCAACAGGTATATAAAAATTGCTTGATATCATTATTCATCAGAGAAATGCAAATTGAAACTACAATGAGATATCATCTCACCCCAGTTAGAATGGCTATTATCAATAATGAATGACAGGCAATAATGAATGCTGGAGAAGATATTGAAAAAAGGGAACACTTGTACGCTGTTGGTGGGAATGTAGATGCAACAACTACTATGGAGAACAGTATGGAGGTTCCTTAACTAAAAATAGAACTACAATATGACCCATAAATATGGGTCATATTTATACCAGAGAGATAACTGCTAGTTATTTATCCCAAAGAAAGGAAATCAGTATGTCCAAAATATACCTGCATTGCCATGTTTATTGTACCATGGTTCACAATAGCCAAGATTTGAAATCAGCCTAAGTATCTATCAACGGATGAACAGAAAAAGAAAATGTGGTACATATACATAAATGAAGTCCTGCTATTTGTAACAATATGGATGGAACTGGAGAACATTATGTTAAGTGAAAGAAGCCAAACACAGAAAGACAAATCTCACATGTCTTTCTGTGGGAGGTAAACATTAAAACAATTGATCTCATGGAGACAGAGAGTAGAATGATGGTTACCAAAGGTGAAGAAGGGTATGTGGAGGGGGGTAGATTGTGAATGGTTAATGGGTACAAAAATATAGTTAGACTGATAGAATGAACAATATTCAATAGCCCAACAAAGTGACTATAGTTGGCAATAAGTTAAGCTACACATTAAAATAACTAAAACAGTGAAATTGGAATGTTCATAATACAAAGAAATGCTTGAGGTTATGGATAATACAATTACCTTGATTTTATTATTACACATTGTATTCCTGTACCAAAACATCACATGTACCCTATAAATCCATGTAAGTATTATATACCCATAATAATTAAAAATAAAAATGTTTTTTAAGAATTCTCTAAAAATCATAGTTCCTTTGACTCAAATTCTAAGATTTTTTCCTTCTGATATATTTACATATATAGACAAACATGTATTAGAAATGTACTTGTAATAATGAAAGACTGGAAATAAATGAATGTTCATCACTAGGGAGTTGATTAAATATTTTATGGAAATTCCAATCAATGAAATACTATGTAGTCATTAAAAGAATAGATCCAGGTAGAACCTTATAGCTATTATTATTGTCCACAAAATTACAATAAGAAGAAAAACATCATGTATATCATTTATGTTTGAAAATAGGGGGAAAATGCACACATATATTTGCTTCATTATGTATGGAAAACTTGCAGAGCAATACAAGGCAATTATTAATGGGTTTGGTCCAGAAAGTAGAAGGCCAGAAATTTTGATTATACCCCTTTGAGTGATTTAATTCTTTTGTAACGGTGCATATATTATTTTTTCTTTTTTAATGAAAGTATTCTTTCCTCGTGTTTAAAAAACACATAGAAAACAACCAAATGAATAAAAGCAGCTTAGTTGATTCTGATGTGTGGCTGGGTTCAGAACCCAATAGGCCTGCCTCATGTGGTATTTGGTGTGGATCACATGAGTTAGATTGTCTCCATATCTAGGTGCCAAAGTCCTCCAGGGCAAGGACCATTGACCCTTGACTTCGGGAAGAGAGCACGATTTTCTTCACTTCTAAAAGGAAGGGCTTATACAAGGATTCAGGGATTACTAACTCAAAGCCTTGGGACCCGGCTGTGAGAGGGTGCCCTGGAAAGCAGTGCATGTGGAGCTCGTTCCCCGCCCCCGCCGACTACATACACATACTTAAGAGAAACATTGAAATTAAATTAGACAAAACACCATGTTGGACAAAAGGGGGCACATTTCACTTATAGGCCACCCCGAATTAGACAATCTTTAAATTCTTTCTAGGCTAACAATACTTATTATGTGTATTATGTTACAAGCTAGTAGTGATTAAAATATCTATATTTCTAATATACATTATGATATACATCATAGGGGTAAGATAATAACTTCCTAGCACAAGGATTGGTTGAAATAAAACTATGGAAATATTATTGGATTATGGACATGGTCTATTTTAAAATAATGTATAAGATGTTTTGCAAAATTTGAGCTGGAAAATAGTCATTCATGTCAATTTTTAGTATGATAAAAGTTATATGGAAAATGCTTCTAAGACATTAAAAATGATCATATAAATTATGTGGTATGAATAAGAAAACAAAATAGGAAATTCAGCTTTTATGTAGCTTAATATTTACAGAAAGGAGTTGCATTCTGACTCTTGATAGTTCGAAATCTCAGATAGCTTTTTGTTGAATAATTGTTGTCCCCTCTCTACATACCAAGAAGCCCCTACTCCTTCCTCATTATAGCTCAGCATAGGGCAACCAGATTCCAGGTTTCCTTGTTTTTCTCATCCGTTGGGCTGAGAATTCAGTGAGGCGAGGGATTCTGGTTTTTATTTCATATCCATAGCACCTCACACAGTGCCTGAGATTGGTATGCACTCAGTATATGAATGGATGTGCAGGTGGATGGATGGATGGATGGACAGATGGATAGATGGATGGATGAATGGATGCATTACCCTTTCCTCAACTGCAGACTGCTGCCTGATCATGTGGGCTGATTACTTTACTTTTCTCTTTGTTCTAATCCCTTTCGGCCAACTTCTAAAAGACAACCTGCAACAGATAATTTATGGATTGACTCAAGAACCTATTGATTTATCTTCTCCACTGAACTTCTGAAAGAGAACTTTAAATTCATAGTCTTCCTGAGGTTTAGTCTTGCCCTAATCACTTAAATCCTCATTCTTTATTAATTTCTGCCTTGAGCACTCTCACTGCAGTTTTTTAAAAATTTTTTTCCTGCACTTTTAAAATATATTTATTGTATGCATGTGTATGTTACATGTATACATATGTGTGTGATAAATACACACACATATTAGATCTGTGTGTACATATACACACACATATTAGATCAATATAGTGTAGGAGTCTATATAGATCTGATAGAAATTCAATTGTACTCATACATATTGACCCATGACAATCTATGTACAGCTAAAATAGACTGCTTTTCTTTGGCACACTATAGCTATGTTTCAAAAGTGGTTTCAGGGAAAAAAAACAATGATGAAAAGATATTAAAGCAAAAAGGTAGCTCGATTGTCTTTTATTCCTGCCCTTCTCACGGTCATTATCTGTACTTAAAGCTTCCTTTCAGGCCATTTCATATCTAATCCCCATCGTTGTTTGCGTGGTGGAGATAAGGAGGGTGTCCTAAACCAATGGCCCCCAGCGCTGTTTTCTGCTTAAAGCTTCTTGGTGACCATTCCTTCAGGATTTGGAGATTGGGTTAAAAAATAGACTCTAATTCACTGGGCATCAAACATTCAGTCTTAACTCTCCCCAGCAGCTGACAGAGTCAGAAGGAACGAAATGTGGTATCAAAAGATTTCAATATAATTTCCTGAAAATGACTTGATGGTGTCCTGTGTCGCTTGAACTTGTGTTAACCCTCCCAATGCAAGGAGATCTCTGGACTACATGATATACATGCCCATCTTTCCCAAAGCCCCCACCCCTATTTTTAATACTTTAGCCTTTTGCAAGAAGGAAAAAAGAAACAAAAAACTGGTGTCTTATTTGAATTATTCATGCCACTCTCTGTTCTGACAATTCCAGGACACATTTGAAATCATTAATATGTCATGACTTTACTTCACCCAGCTCTCTCAGATTTTTTAAAATCGTGAAGCAACACAAAAAGACATTTTGGTTCATTAACAATATTAGTTTTATATTTTGAGTTCACTATTCTCAATCTTCGTAGCCCAATTTTAGAAGGCTGAATGTTTGATGAGGTGGCATTGGAGATTGTGCACCTTCAGGGCTGTTGTGAGCAATCCTGCCAGACTCATGGTGGCACTTGGAAATGAAGCTGCACTGTTCGACAGTGCTGACAGCATTGCCATGCAGGCAAATATCTCATATATTCATTACCTTCTCCCCAAAAAAATCCACACTCTTTAGATACTCGAGGGCGCAGTTCCATTCCACTGAACACTTCACTCATGCAATCTTCCTTCTCTGATGAGCCTTGTGCTTGCCCAGCCTGGGCCAGGCCTCGTGCTGGCACAACAGAGAGGAGGACAGACATGGTTGTCTGTCCTCTGGGAGCTCTCATGCTCAATCTGCTCACCACAGCATCAGGGCCCCTGACACCAAGCACAAGGACATGCCAACTAGGAAAAGCAATAAACAGGTGGCCCAGGGCTCCTTTGTAGCTTTTCAAAAATACTGTGGATGGATATGAGTCTGATTAAGCAAAATTCTGAGTCAAATCCAGCCAATGTTTATTGAGTATATACTATGTGCTGGATCCCATACAGCTTCCACAAATACCATCTCAGTTAGTCCTCAACACAACAAATGTATCTCCTAATATCCATTAAATTAGGGAGGCATATATCTAGGGCCAATTGTTGGGCCAACAGGTATACATGTTGGTATATTTGGGGACAATGAAGAGTCAACTGAATTTGTTGATGGATTAGATGTGGGGTGCAAGAGTTGAGAATGGTTCCAGGGTTTTTGGCTCCTGTAACTAAGATGGAATTATTTAGAGATATGGAGAAAACTGTAGGAACAACAAATTGGTAGGGAAAAGGTTAGAAATTCAGCTTTGGGCTTGCCTGATATGCCAGGTAGACATCCAGGTGGAGGTGTTAAGTGGGCAGTTGGACATACAAATCTGGGGTTTGTGTGGCATGTCCAGGCTAAAGATGCCTGTTTAGAAGCAGTTAGCATGAGGGTGGATTTAAAGCTGTAAAACTGGATTGGATTCTCAAGGGTGTGAGTATGGACAGATGACACCAGTGGCTGAAGAACTGAGCCAAGGACAGTCCCACCTAAAAGAGTAGGGAGATGAGAAGGAGCCAGCAGGGCCATTAGGAGTTGAGGTGTTCTGAAAACAAATGAAGGCAGGACATTATTTTTTCCTTTCATCTACCTCAGATTTCTCAAAGTTAGTATGCTTAAGAATATCTGAGCAGAATATAAAACTGGGTACACTGTACTTAATTTGCAAGCTAAGGGGTTTCTGATCATTATTTTTAGTATCTGCCATTGTTCATCATTCTTACTGACTGAGAATCTAACTCCTGCTCCCCAGCCTCCAATTTAGAGGCGACTCTACAATAGAGTCATCTGGACATCATAGTCATAGAATAGGAACTGGTGGAAAAAACCCCCAAAAATGGATATCATGTTTTGTCTTTGAATTAAAAAGAATGTCAGTGTTAGAAACTGCAGAGTTTTATGAAATGAATTCACACATCTCCCATTATGATGTCAGGGCTCTTGTTCACCTCCTCTTCCTCCCCACATTTATAGGCAATTTGCTGCCTTTTCTAGTAACTAACTGTGGGAGGAACTGGGCCAAACTGCACCACTCTTGGAACATTTGCCAGACTTTAATGACATTAGTCCACAAACCGCCGCTCCTGCCAGGACAATGCTGGAAGCAAAATGGCCTTTGGTGGGACTCTGGAAGCTTCATAACTGTAAGTCAGGGTGGGCTTCATGTGGACAATGCCATCCTGGTTCCAAGCATCCTGTGTTCCAGCTTTTGTCTCCTGGAGAACAAAGCCATCACCATAGCAACTGCATCCACAAAATGCACCTCCATGTGCTCCTCACATCCTTTCAGCTGCTTCTCCCCCATTGATGGCACTTATTAATTTAAAATCAGATCTAACAATTAGCTTGTCTTCAGGAGGCTAACATCTCTCTTAATCCCCACTGCCGCACTTATGCCTGGAAGGTACAGGGCCCTCATCGCAGTTTCCTGAAGAGTTAAATGACATTCAGGTAGCAGGAAACTTCTGCCAATAAGATCAAAATCTGAACTGGTTGCCTTTTATTATCACTTAAATTATTCTCTCCACTTGACATGGATTTATTGGTCAGTTTAGACTCTGTGACAGATTTGGTTGTAGTCACATGGAGCGTGACTAACAGCCTTAACTACAAGCCTGTAAAGGGAACATGATGTGCGTGTACATCATCACCAACTAATAATATCTGTGGGCTAATTATATAAAGGCTAAAGTAAATGAACACAACGGTGACTGCCATGCATGAGTCCAGAGAGAGCCATAAATGTGCTTTGGCAGCTGACCCGGACTTTCAGGTGGAGCTGGGGTAATTGAGGGGGTCACTGATTTGTGTCTTGCACTGTTTATTAGCACCATCTCTGTTTGAAGGTGTATGCATCTCTTTCTTGGTGCTTCCACTTCTCCTCAAAGCTTATTTTAACCAAAATAATGAATGCAATATTTCTGGCTCTTTTAATATGTATAGGCTTATAATAATAGCATGTAGGATAGTATAGGGGAAACTCATTATTTTTCTCGTCACTTATTTGCCGTGTGTATTTGCAACTGGCAGTGTGCTAGAGAAAGGACCCCTCCCCACTAACACACCACAAACATGACAGGGTGGGCATGTGGCCCTGAAGGCCCCGGATGTCACTTGAAGGAAGGAGGTGAACAGGTGGGCACAAATCACCACAACACGAGAGGCTGTGTGGAAGGGAGGCCATTCTGGAGGCAGAAGACCTAGTTTGGAATCCTGTCCCTGTCACTCTGAAGTTATGTGACTGGGCAACTTACAAACTTCTCTGAGCCTTGGTTTCTTCATTTGTGAAATAGAGACAATACTTTATATGTGAAACTTTGAGTGAGCTACTGAAACTAGCAGCAACTCCACAGTTAACATTTACAGAGGTATGTGAAGGTGCTTTCTAAGCACTTTACCTGGGTGATTTAATTTTCATCATGGAAACCATATGAGATGAGCACCATGTAATCCAGAGGAGGAAACCGAGGCACAGAATGGATAGGTAACTTGCCCAAAGTCACATGCCAAAAATGCTTTGTAGTGTACAAAATGCCATGCCACTGTATGGGATAGTTAAGATTGCTAACATCATTAGCATTATCATGGATGGGTTAGTCAGTTGTCCCTTTGGAAGTGCGGGAGCCTGGGGAGGGACAGGTGGAGCCAGGTGGACCCAGCCTTCTTCAGGAAGTCTCTAGGGTACAGGAGGCTGTTGGGACAGCAGGGAGAACATGGGCTTAGGAGTCAGAAACATTAAGACTCTAAGTCAGTTCTGCACTAAGTAGCTGTGTGATCCTGGAAACATTAATCTTTATGAAACCCAGTTTCCCCATCTGTAAAAGAGAGATAATGACTCCTACCTCATCAGGATGTTTGAGGAGTAAAAGAAGTCATATATGTGAAGTACCCAGAGCCCCTGATAGACAGTGGGTACCTGGTTAGTGTAAATCCCACACCTTTCTCCTTTGCTTAACATGAAAGACTTATCACACCAGACCTGTTCTCCTGCCTCCAGAGTCTATGCTGCACAATAAAACATCTGGCCTTTCCCTGAACAGCCAGGCCGCCCACAGCCTCGTGCTTTGGGACTGCCGTACTCTGTATTAGAAATACTCCTCCTCCATCTTCACTTCTGGAAAACTCTTGTTCATCTGTCAAGACCCAGGCCATTAACCGCCTTTAAAGCACTCACCCCAACACTTTGCAGTTTCTCTCTCAATGGGTGTGTGTTCCCCTGTCTCTTAATAAAGTGCCTATCTCCAGCTTCTCACAGATCACACAACACCAACAAGGACCAGGGCCTTACATGTTGCTCTATCTGATAGAGCCGAGCACTCAAGCTGGCCACATAGGGCCTGGCCCCTGGTTAGCTCTTAATAAGTGCCAACTATTAATATTATTATTATTACTACTACTACATTGTCACAGGCTTCAGAATCTTCTACCCACTTGTTGACATCCGAAAATTGTTCACAGACTTTTTTCTCACACTTAGAGAAGCAAATGCAAATTAATTCACACCAAAGTCTAATCATCTACACAATAATAATAGCATAGCATTTATTTTTATTTGTTTTTTAAATTATAAAATATTAAAGGGGTGAAAATGTTTTTGGTTACATGGATTACTTTTGTAATGCTTGAGTAATGGCTATAAGTGTGCCCATCACCCAAATAGTGTTCATTGTACCCATTTGGCAGGTTTTTACTCCTCCCTTTTCCCCCCTTCCCCCAGCTTGATTTCTACTGAGTTTTCCTTCCCTCTGTGCACATATGTGCTCATTGTTAGTTCCAATTTAATAATGTGTACATGTGGTGTTTTTTTTTTTTTTCATTCTTTAGATACTTCACTTAGGGTAATGGTCTCCAGTTCCACCCAAATTATTGCAACAGGTTTTAATTCATCCTTTGTTATGGCTGAATAGTACTCCATGGTAAACATATACCCCATTTTATTAATCCACTCATAAATTGATGGGCACTTGGGTTGATTCCACATCTTTGCAATTGTGAATTGTAGCATAGCATTTATTAAGCACTTACTATATGCCAGATGCTTTATATTCAATTTTCATAGAACCTATGAAGTTCAGAGAGTTTGAATGACTTGTTCAAGATCATACAGCAGTAGAATTAGGATTTGAACCCAGAGCCCATTCTCTTAACTACTCTACTGCACTGCCCTTAACAGGGACTTTAAGTGACCAGCAGTGCAACCTTTCTGTTGTATGAAAGGAGGCAGTTTGTGGGCAGTAAGCACTGAGTTGACGTGAAAGGCCTTGGAGTGGCAAGTCCCACCACGTCTGGTCAGCACTGCTCACTGTCAACTCAATGTGTCATTTTGACCATGCACAGATTGTCTCTGCATGATTCATGAGGAATTTTGTTACTTAAAGTCATAGACCATGTTGTAAAGTAGCTTCATTTTTCAGGCAATAGTAATTGAAAGTGAAGTGTTATGGAGCTCCATCCCTGCCCACACCCCTAACTCCACATGGGCCCTTACTCCCCACATACCTCTGTGGAGCTCACACACACTCGACACGCTTCCTCCAGCTGCTTCCATTTCCCCTTCACGCAGACCCATCTCTTCAGCTCACAGGTGCACGGACACATAGCAGCCTGTACACTCAGAGGGTAAGGAGGTGGAGCGATGGCGGATAATATGTGAGGGGCTTGTCGATGGTGAATTGTAGACCACAAAATGTTAGACTCGAGAGAAATTTTAGAGATAATCTAGGCCAGCCCCATAATTTTATAGGTGAGGAAACTTAAGTCCAAGGTGACTCAGTTAGTTATAAATGAGTCTGCAGAGTCAAATGGTAAATGAAAAGTGCCAAATCTGAGAGGCAGCAGGGAAACATGCCCTGTGAATAGGAGAGAGGATGGATGAGGCTGCAATGGGGTGAAAGCATGGTGCCAGATGTAAAAGGCGGCATGTTTTTTATCAATGTTAAAATCCCCTAACTCAGAAGTGTGTCTCAGAAGCTGCACTGGGGAGTTTCTCTGACATCGTTATGTGATTGGCATGTGAATATCTTCCTAATTATTTTTAAATTAGCAGTTTAAAAAAAATTCTATAATTTTAAAAAGAATAAAGCAGAAAATGGTGTCTGGCACCAAGTATTAAAGGCAATTTCCCCAGAATGTATGATAGTATATTTTAGACCTCTTTAACAAAATCCGAAATTAGACTCTCAAATTGATCACTTGGGAGGGTACCTATGATAATTTAATACATTCATATAATTTGTAAAGATCAAATTAGTGTAATTGGGATATCCATTACCTTAAATATTTCTATTTTCTTGATGCTAGAAACATTTGAATTATTCTATTCTACTTAGCTTGAAATACATAACAGATTAGTGTAAACTTTAGCCACCTACTGGTCTATCAAATACTAGGTCTTATTTCTCCTATCAAACTATATATTTGTACCCATTAAGCAACCTCTCTTCATCCTCCCAACTCTTCCCAGCCTCTGGTAACCACCAATCTACTCTCTACCTTCATGAGGTCTACTTTTTTAGCTCCCACATATGAGTAAGAACATGTTATATTTGTCTTTCTGGGCTTGGCTTATTTCGTTTAACATAATGACCTCCAGTTCCATCAATGTTGCTGCAGAAATTGATCACTTTCAAACAGTTAAGAATTACTTTTCATCAGGAGCTAATCCTAAACAGTGAATTTTAAAGACCATTTCACCCTTGTTTTCATCATTACTCCTCCAATGTCTCTTCCTTTAACGTGGCGACTTCATTCTTGCCCTTCAGATTTTAGCTCAGAGGTCATTTCCTCAGAACCGACTCCCCGACATTCGTCATTACACAGCCCTCACCTTAGCCCTGTGGTCACTTTCCTTCCTAAGTATCCTTAGTAAATCCTTTGTGACACTTATCATTGGCTGCAATTGTCTTGTTTACTGTCTGCTTCCTTGTTTGTCCCTCATAAGGATGTGAGCACCACTGGGCCAGGGACCTGCCTGGCTTACCACCTGGCAGAGTAAGCACCCAGTGAAAACACACATCAGATCTGTTCTCCCATTGGTTAGGTAAAGCTAATTTTCAAAACCTGAAAATTAGTAGTGACTTTGTTGGTTTTTATTCCCTTTTAAGTTTAGGTATTTCTTAAGAGGAGCTACCACTACATTAAATATATTACAAACTATCAACAACTGCCTAAGCAAAAAATTATAAATGTAGCCAAAGATGCCTTACCAAAAAAAAAAATATATATATTTTTTTCCTTTGTAATGTTCTATAAATATCTTGAAGATGTTCTAACAAATCCTAATGAAGATGGTAGCTTGAATAATGAATTAACTGCTTATAGACAGTAAATGTGGGACAAATATACAAATAAATAGCAAAAGTACATTTTACCTTGTCTCTCAAAGTTAAATTGTAACATGTATAATTTGCTATACTTATGATAATATTTTGTGTAGTTTAACAATAAAATGCTTTAGGCTTTCAAATTTATTTTATGCTAGAGTTTTTGATAAAATAAAAGTTTTCTTACTAAAAAGTAGAAAATGATAAGAAAAGTTGGGCCTAATGCTTTCATAATTATACAATTTGCCTTTTATCTTGCAACTGCTTTCTATAGAGGTACTAAAGGAAATTGTCAAATTTTTAGAGCACTTACAGAAACAAAAGTGCATTTTAATGTGATTGAGGCAATAACCAAACAACTATATTGTTAGTTATAATGGTAGTGAAACTGGTTAAGATATTGTACTCTTACAAATGAGAGAAGGATGGCCACTATGTTACAAAAAGGCTTCCAGAAGTTTGGCTGCCTGCACTGTTCACCTATGGGAGGCTCAAGCATGCTGACATTTCTCATTTCATTCTTTTTCTTTTCTTTTCTTTTTTTAGAGATAGGGTTTCACCCTGTTGCCTGGGCTAGAACTCCCAGGCTCAGGAGATCCTCAAACTTCTTCAACTTCAAACTCCCAGGCTCAGGAGATCCTCCTGACTCAGCCTCCTTAGTAGCTAGGACTTGGGCCCATGCCACTGTGCCTGGTTCAATTTTTTTTACTTTTTGTAGAAATGGGGCCTCATTATGTTGCTCAGGCTGGTCTCAAATTTCTGGCCTCAGGCGATCCTCTTGCCTCGCCTCCCAAAGTGCTAGGATTGTAGGCATGGGCCATCATGACTGGCCTGTGCTGACATCTCTAAATTTACCTGATACACTTTACTAAAAAATGTTCCCTATTGTTTCTTTTTTTTTTAATATTTTTTTTATTTTGGCATATTATGGGGGTACAGATTTTAAGGTTTCAATAAATGCCCATTTCCCCCCCTCCCCCCAAAAGTCTGAGTCTCCATCATGACCATCCCCTAGATGGTGCACATCTCACTCATTATGTATGAATATACCCGCCCTCCTCCCCCCTCCCACCTGCCCAATACCCTATTACTGTAGTACCTATGTGTCCACTTAGGTGCTACTCAGTTAATACCAGTTTGCTGGAGAATATATCTGGTGCTTGTTTTTCCATTCTTGGGATACTTCACTTAGTAGTATGGGTTCCAGCTCTAACCAGGAAAATATAAGATGTGCTATATCACCATTGTTTCTTAGAGCTGAATAGTACTCCATGGTATACATATCCTATTGTTTCTTTTTAAACATTTCAGCCATCTGAACTGCAAAAGTAACACAGATTTGTTGTAACAGCTCAAGCAAAAGAAAAGTATATTCATAAAATTCTTAATCTTTGCTTCCTCCTCTAATTCCATTCATTTTATGTAGTCAATGCTAAATATTTATGTTATGAATTCTGTATTTTATTCTCTGCTTATATGAACATAAACATTAAATATAATAATAAAGTAATAGCAGATAACACTTATGTAGTGTTTAGGATATGTCAAGTATTTTTTTAAAGTACTTGATATGTATTCTGTTATTCATATGACCTTATAAAATAAGTACACATATTTATCCCATTTTATAGATTAGGAAGATGAGGCACAGAGAGGTCAAGTAATTTGCCAAAGATCACACAGCTAATGTGTAGCAGACACAACATTTAAACAGAGGTAGTCTTAATTACTAAGCTATACTGTCTTTCACACTCAGTTTTTTGTTGGCTTATTTAAAGGGGATTGTACCTTATGTTTCCTATAACTTTTTTACATACTTAACAAACTATCATTGATCTTTTTCCAGTGCAGTAAAGATAGACTGAAGATATTCTTGTGGGCGGCTTCATGGCTTTTAGTCACATTGATGTATCATACTTTGTTCCACTGTTCTCCTGTGATGAACATGCTGATAGTTCCCACATTTTGTTATTACAAACAATGATGCAATGACACAACCTTGTACATAAATTCCTATGTACTAGCACTTTTATTTTTCTAAGAATTGGCCTCTTTTTGGGGGACGTGTCAAAGAATATGTACACTTTAATTCCTAATAAATACTGCCAGTGTGTCTTCCTGAAATGTTGTGGAAATTTATAGCGGTACCAAGAGTGAATCAGGGCATTTGTTCTTTATACCACTCTAGGACTTTTCTCGCTACCTAATATTTTGAATAAAAATAATTTTGTGAATATGCAACTTTTATAACAATTTTGGGTTTTTGTAGTTTTTGATATTATATACTATTCCTGAGAAAACTGTTATGTACTATTCCTTATTTAATCATTTAAAACATTTAATCATTTAAAATGATTAAATAAGCACAAGTAAGATAATTTAATGGTGGAATTATGAATGACAGTTTGGAATTTTCCACTTTTTCATGATTTCAGGAATAGAATGTTGTTCATCTCTGACAACAGTGTTCATTTCTTATTATTCATTCTCTTCCATCTCCCTCACACTCCAGGGAGGACCAGGAAGGGACAGATCACCATCTGTCCTGGATAGTTTATACCAGATGATTTTTCAAAGTCTCTTACAGCTCAATGATTCTTTGGGAATACGAATTGAAAAAAAAAATCAAGCTTCAAAATCCAGGATGCTGGCTTGTGATTTTATAGGGCTTGTGCAAGGTTCTATGAAAAATTGTAGCCATGCTATTAAAACAAGTAGTGTATCTATGCCTCAGGAAAATAGAATCTCTGGAAATATGGCAGCAACCAGAACTACTTGGAGATTGTACATTCAGGGTTGTTTTGTGGGGAGGGCAGGAGCTTTGGATACTCCCTTCACTTTGGTCCTATAATTTTGACTCAAAGGACATTTTAAATATATATATTTTAATTGGAACCATAACAGTGATGAATTTTCATCGAGGAAACAACTCCTGAAATGGACTTCATTAAGCCAAGGTAAATCCCTTGATCAATTGTCCATGTGATGTAGTTATACCATACCTATTTTGTTCAATTGAAATTTTTATTTTACTGAAATTGTTTGCATTGGGCTAAACTATTTTCCATTTAAATTTTTATAGAGTTGATTCATCAATTAGTTTTCTATCTATATAAAATTGTACTGATTCTATCTTCTGACTTTTTTTGATGACCATTACCTCTCAGTTCATTTTTTGAATCTACTTTTGCAGGTCTAAATTCTGTAATGATTTTATTCTTTTGCCATTACAAAATGTACATTGTGAAATTAACATATGCAATGTTACTTTCACAATGTACATTTTTAGCCATTGTCAGGTTTGTGTTGATTTTCAACCATCAACATTCATTGTTTATTATAAATTTGAATTGAAGACTGATGGTTTGCATTTATCTCTTAGCTAATCTGTAATAAAATTATGAGTACTTTTGTGGTAGAGAGAGAGAGATCAATAGAAAAATGGAGACCGATAGAGACACTGGAGACACCACTGCAGTCCTGAGGCATATTGCTGAGTTCTGGAATGCACAGCGAGGCCCAAACACCTGCAGCTATAAAGTAATGGGAGGCAAATGATCTTGGGTCAAACTGGCAAAACCCAAACTGCCTGTTTCAGTGTTGCTGAAGTAAGTGCAATTATCTAAATGTCTAGCTTCTCTCCTTGGAATCCTTTTATCAGGGTTCTTTACCAGGATATACAAGTCCCATTCTGTCTATCTTCCATCGCCAAGAAGTCACAAAGTCAGAGATGGGGTATGTTAGGTAGGATTAGTTTTAGGTTCAAGTGACGAAAAGTCCAAAGTAACTAGCTTAAACAAGATCTCCCCCTGCCGCCAGGGGGAGGCAGTGAGCAGCGTTGCTTGGACCAGTGAGAGCTGGAGCCATGGAAGGGGTGCTGCCTGAAAGAGGGAGCAAGCCACAGCTAGAACCAGGCTGCTGAGACCAGGAGGGAGTGAGGGAAGAGCTACCTTTCTCTCGTCTTACTGTCTGATCTGCTGGCATGTTCTATTAGCAGAATCTTGGCATGACTAAGACAGAGAGCAAGGAAGCCTGGCTAAAACTGTCCGTTGCAGTAAGCTCCTAGGGCACAGACAGGCGCAGGAAGTGGATTTGGGGGTGCGTGTACAAACGGAGATTATCCAACACAAAAAGGAAAGAAGGCATAGATTATCAACAAGATGCTACAACGCTCAATAAACACCGAGGAAAAGTAGCTGCTTCTATAATGGTACTATTAGCTACCATCAGTTGAGCAGTTATTATGTGTCTAGCACTGTGCTGAACGTATTCCAGACAGTGTCTCACTTAGTTCTCATGATCATCTGTGAAGGCAGGTATTACTGTCCTTATTTAAGAAATAAAAAACTAAGGCTGAGAGACGTAAAGTAACTTGCTGAAGTTTCTACAGCAGGTGGTAGAGACAGGGCTCTGACCACGGTAGGCCTGACGCCAGAGTCCTGCTCTCATTCGTGGTGCTATTTTCTGTCTGTAGGTCGGGCAGGAGCACACGACTTCAGGGCAGAGGCGTGCCGCTGCCTCACTCTAACTTTCTATCAAGGCCAAGGCCAACACTTTTTCTTCCCACTTTTCAGAGAAAGAAAGTTGAGGCTGAAAGTGGAGAGGATGTGCCTGTGATCATGTGACAATTCCAGTTTCCCACGTTCCATCTCTGTTCCTATCAGGAAGCAGTTGCAGCACTTGTTTTGGCAGCACAGATACTAAAGTTGGAAACACACAAGCTCTTGTAGCCTCCTTCTTAGGCCAGGCTGGCAGCTACTTTGTGAAAAACCTGGGCCGCGGGCAGGTTTCTCTTATTTGTCTAGTGGGGTTTAGGGGCAGAAACGGTTTGCCTCTCCCTGCCTAATGAACTTCCTTCTGGCCTACGATCTCTGGATAAATCGTTTTCCCCATGACCCCCTTAAGAAAGAAAGCCTGTTTGTGCATGTGTGTGTGTGGCTTCTTGAAGAAAGGTAATGTTTCTACAATTTTAACATCTTTCTTTATTCCCAAACTAAGCAAATGGGGAGAAATACTGATGTAGTTCTCATAGCTTCCCAGTTTTCTTTCTGTCAGCAACTACACGCAATTAAGCTTCTAGACAGAACAAAGGAAAATGAACAGTGCTGAACAATTGTATTATCTCGGACCAGTCCAGTGAGTAAAAGTAGTAAGAAGTGCCAGAGCATTAGCTATAATGGCTTTTTGGGGCAAAGTGCAATGACTACGAAGGCACACAATTAGCAGAGTCATTTGTTCTGACAGACACTGCTGGTACAGGAGCAGAGCTGTCACGGGGAGTTGTTTCTCCTTGTGAAGTTTACTGTTATGGTTGGAAATTCTCACAAGCACATTGTGTCCCTCTAAGCCCAAAGGACCGGAGGAGGGTCTTATCTCTCCCCCTCAGTGCAGTGGCAGGGTTCTCAAGAGAGCACTGGAGACTTTTGGTCCCGCCTCGTTTCCCTCTCAACCCTCACCTGACCGGTAGGCCGACCTCTCCTCCTCCAGCGTCCCCACGTTCTCCATAGAACTCACTTTACTGATGGCCTTGCTCAACCTCCGACGTGTTTGTCATTGTCCACCACTGCCTTAGTTTTCAATTTCTCTTTGCTCTTGGCTTTTTCTGATGACAACTTCTTCTGATTTTCCTTCTGCATCTTTGCCTTTGCCCTTTTCACTAACTTCTCCTCTCTGCCTGCCCCTCAAATGCTGATTTACTTTCTGGCCTCTTCCTTTACTATTGTCTCTTCTCCCTTAACACCATCCATATAGTCGGTCTCGGTTTTGGTTAACTTATCTCCCAGTCTTTACCCAACGACCACACACCAATAGCTTCCAATCCCTAGCCCAGCTCTCTCCCCTGCGCCCCAGACCTCTATGGATACCCTTCCTCCTTACGGAGCGTAGCAGACAATGCTTGTGTGTGCCAGAGCCCCTCTGTCCCGTTTTAGTGTTCCTGTGTGTCACAGCCCTCCACCCTACTCCCGAGGCCTGCCCTTTTCACTTTTTAAGGGGACTATCCTTGAATTACTGGAGCTGCTTTGCCTACATGCATGGAAAGGTGTAACTTTCTGGGTGTTTATATGCCCTCCTGTCCCCACCTGCCCCATCAGCAACTCTTAACTGGTGACTGCTGGGAACAAGAGGTGAAAGACCAGCTCCCTTGTACTGAGTGGTGTGCTATGTCTGCCAGGAAGAAGAGGCCAAGATAGAGTTAGAATCACCTTACTACCACCTCATTGCCACATTACTGAGGGTAATGCTTGTGACAGGCAAAGAGGAGAGGGAGCAAGAGTAGGCAGAGAAAACTTTTAGATGATTACAGAAGTCTGACTCCTATGAAGGAGAGGAAGAAGGAGGGATCCCGTGCAAAGATCGCTTGTAGAGGAGTATCAGGAATGTCGAGTCATTATACTACCCCTGTGCTCAGGTTGTCTGGGAGGCGCATGGTCTCAGCTAGAAGCTGAGGCTGAAAGCACCGACAGCTAACTGCTGATAGCTGATTGCACCCTGTGGAAAGTTCTCTCTTGAAGGGTGATCTGAGCTGCTCACTTCCATGGCTCCATAAGTGGGCAGTTATGAGGTGTGTCGTACCCATCAGAGTCCCCTGTGGATCAGTCTAAAGCCTGTGTTCTGTGGAACTTGTACCTGAGATTACAGCCTTGTTTGGCCCACTCCTCTTCCCCATCTTGCTTTGCCCATTTCCTTACTAATCTCCCCTGGGAGCAGTTCTTTTATAAGTCACTTCTACGTGAAATCCCTGCTCACAATATACTTCGGAGGATCCAATCTAAGACATGGACAGATCTACTTTGATACCCCACAGAACCTTTAAACAAAATGGTATCAAAAACAAATGCATCGTCTTTTCATTTAGACTTTCTCCTTTCCTCGGCAAGTGGCACCTCCATCCACCAGTCACCTAAGCCCCAAATCTGGGCACACCCTTTGATTCCTTTTATCCTTACTCCCCACATCCAATCCATGGCCAAGTTCTGTTTCTTTTTACTAGTTGGTACTTCTCAGATCCGTTTCTCCTTGCCAGTCCTGCCGTGGATACAGCATCGCCATCCTTTTGCTGGGTGATGGCCATGGCTCCCTTACTGGTCTTGGCCTTCAGGACACTCTCACCCTGCCCCAATCCAGTCTCCATACTCATGTCACAGTGAGCTACCTGAACACACGGTGGGTGCCTGGCGGAGGCAGACTGTAAATTGTTGAAAGCATTTACGTAGTTCCTAGTCAGTGACAAACCAGTTTTAATATGTTGATTAGGCTGTAATAGTGGGCCAAAGCATGCAAACAAAATTTAATAGGAACAAATGAGGGACTACATGGTCATTCTGGAGGTTGCAAGCAGTCTATGCATTCTAGAGTGCAAAATGAAATGTACATTAAGAGTGACCTATCACTTTGTTTGGAGGAGAGCCTTTTGAGCTGTCTCTTTGGCCATGTAGATACAAGGCAAGAGTCTATTCACTGTTTTTGCAGAAATTGATGTGGTGGACACTCTTTGGCTCACCCATGTCCTGGGGCTTGGATATGCTGGTGAGCATAATAGGCAGAGCTCCTTGTTTTAGATAGACCTAATCGGAGGGTCAAGCTGGGGGTGGGGAAGAGGATATGTCAGTTGAAGGATGGTCTTTCTCAAGTTCATACTTGGGTCATGGCTTCTCCAACTCCGGTTTATATGGATTGTCTTACCCTCTTAAGAATTTCTAAAAATGGAAACAACTACTTTGCCCCTCTCTTCCCACTAGAGTAGTAATTTATTAGATAAACTAGGAAACAAAATCAGGGCATTTCTTTTGTATGTGTGTGGTTAAAGCAAATATTCCCTTTCTCAGACTTCTGAGGGCTGCTGGCCTAGCTATGCTGTGGGACTACTCAGTCAGAGGGGTATCAAGATTTAGTTAAATATTCTCATTATAGCTTTTTTACACCCCTCCCCCCAAACTAGAGTGTTAGTTCCTTGGGAGCAGGTTCTTTGTCTACTTTATTTATTTATTTATTTTATTTCAGCATATTACAGGGGTACAAAGGTTCAGGTTACATATATTGCCTTTGCCCCACCTGAGTCAGAGCTTCAATTCTGTTTACTTTAGATTCTATTCCCTGAAGTTCCTGCATATGGTAGGTGCTCAATATTTTTGTCTGACTGATAATCTCTTATTTCTTCACATTGCAGAATGCTTACAGTTCAAGTACTGCAAGATAAGCACGGTACTTGCAAAGTAAGTACTGCAAGATAAGCACGGTACTTGCAAACTGATAATCTTGTAATTTTGTAAAATAATGAAGTTATCTTTTCATTTGAATTTAGTGGTCATTATTCAGTGTGCAGAATTGTGTTCTACCTTGTTTACTTTGGGAGCAATAAGCACCTTTATGGCCCTTTTTATTGATCAGTATGAGATGAGCATTTTAGCTAATCTTGTTTCAATTCTTCTGTGGTCACCACTGCAAAAGAAAAATGGCTCATGCAAAGCTCCAAATGGTTAAAGAGAAAAAGATTAAGAAGAAATGTGGTTGATGCATTTATATCACACTAAATTATAGATGACCTAGCTAAAGTAGAGAATAACTTGTAGACATCGAGTCTATAATATGGACATAGGCATTTACATAATTCCTGGTCAGTGACAAACCAGTTTTAACATGTTTGCTAGGCTGTAAACAAAATTTAGTAGGAACAAATGAAAAATACTACTCAAAAGCCAGGGAGATGTAGTTTAATTGTCAAAAAGACAATTTAAAAGGTTTAGTTTGTTTGAAACTCAAGATAAATCAACAATACAGTATTACTGATGAGAAAAAGAAATTCTATATTAGGATGCATTACGAGAAGTACAGTCTCTGAGGAAAATATAGACAAAGCTTTAGTTCTTAAGAACCCCTGAAACCATTTCTGGAATATTTTGTTTAATTCTAGGTGTAGCTTTTAACGGTGGACATTAACAACCCAGAAATGTTTCTGTGTTGAGTGGGGAAAGCAAAGAATGTGTTCAGATTCACTGTTACTGTTATCAGAAAATGGGGGTGATGGTGAGGGGTTCTGTCTGTCCTCTTCACTCAGAAATTATGAAAATAGGATTGATGTCCTGGAATCAAAATATCAAAGTCAACATGTATTGGATGTGAAATGTGAAGAAAGAGATTCTAGGCCAGATTAAATATTCATTAAACAAATCTAAGGAAGAAAACATCAATTGGAGAGGTGGAACATAGGAAAAGTATGAATCATATAGGAAATGATCAGCAATGCTGAACCCAGCCCAGTTCAGGACTGAAAGGGTCTAGAGATAGGGAGTTTTTCTGACAGTCAAGGACATTTCTATTTTGATTAAAATGTACAACCAGCTGTTGTAGCCTGATGCCATTAAACATTCAAATCATCTCTTTCCTCATGCCATGATTCTGTGCTCACCAAGCTATCTGATTACAAATTGACTTCTCATACAGGCCTGTCTATAGAAGGAGAGTGTGCTGGTGGTGCCATCTGAGCATTCTGGGATGTGTGACAGTAATGGCTCCCATTGTATTTAATAAATGAGTCTGTTGGCACACTGTCTCTCGTGGGCTTGGCTAATGCGAATATGCCCTGGAGGGTCAGAGCTACTCTTGATGTGCTTACAGAATCCAGTTTTAGAAATTGCAAAGCTGAGCCACAGACTCTGGATCATGATAAATTCACCAAAGTAACAAATTCTACCTCATTGAAAATTCTTGGGAAACAGCCAGCCTTCTACTTGGACAACCTCACTCAATCTTCTGGAAATCAGAACAATAACCTTCTTGTGAACACCTGTAGCAGGTATGTCATTTGATTCTTACACATTGCTTCATTAAATCTTGATTTCTTGAAGGGGCTGAATTTGATTCACTTTTGTGTCATTTACAATACCCAGGACAGAGAAATTTCACCAACCAACCAGTAGCCCATCCCTGACTACCACAGCCCTGATGAACACACTTTGTTTTAATATAGTTTTTTTTTTCCCCCTAAAGATGGGGTCTTTGCTATGTGGCCCAACCTGGTCTTGAACTCCTGGGCTCAAACATCTCTTCTGCCTCAGCTTCCCAAAGTGCTGGGATTACAGACATGAGTAATCATGCCTGCTGACCATCACCTTTCTTCATGTTCAGGGCTTAGTCACCTTAACCTCCCGCCACCCCACTAAAATAAGTGGGACTAGCCTCATCCTCAGCAATCTCCTCCCTATCACACAAGGGCACTCATTCTACAGAGTTGCAACCATCTTTTCGTTCTTCTCCTGCCCTGCACTATAGATCTCACACTGTCCCGTTTCTGTTCCTGAGACATTATACTCATAGTCTCTCCCATCTGCCAGGCATCCCCAGCTTGCTGACCACTAGTCTTCCATTGGCTCCATAGTCTGCAACCCATGAGTGGTGCCTTGTCCCTGTGTCCAACACTGTATTTCATATCCTCAGATATTGCATTTGGTTTTCATTTATGACTGTGTTCTAGAGCTTTTGAACCTCTGCTTGTCTGAGATAGGTGATTGACCAGTGCCCTCTGTAGAAACTTGCACATAATAATCCTTCATCAAATGTTTGTTCATTGAATGAATAAATTAACCATATCACTTGAGTAATCTAGAAACATTTTGGAAGAAGTTAAGCAGAGATGAGAAGGCATAGGAAGATGTAGTTGAAGTCTTCACACATTGAATATTACGCCATGTGAATAAGGACTCACATTTGTTATGCCCTGAACCTAAACGAGGGATAGATGGAAACTTCCTGGAGGCAGAGGTGGGTGTATATATAGGGGCAGGGGATTTGGATTGGATACAGTCAGACTTAGGCTAACGCGATGCAATGACCTGGGTATCAGAGGCTCCAAAAAGTTAAAAAATCATTGCTTACTGTTAGTAAACAGCAGTAGTGGGATTCAAAACCTGGTCCTCTGGCTCTAAGTCCCCTCCTCCCTATTTCCTCTCAGCTGGGCTGCTTATATAATAATCAAAAGTGAACTCTGTTTGAAGACCCAGCTCAAGTTGAGATCACAAGTGATAAAAGTCATTTAATGTAAAAATAGCAAAATCATTTCCTTCTTCTGCTTTAATGTGGACTTCCTTTGTGCTATGATAAAATGTCCATAAAGAATTTAGCACCAATATTTTATTGTTCAGGGACTGCTATTTGTTTTTCTTCCTGGGTAGGTTATCCACTGTGGAGAGTGGGCCTGTGAATACTTCCCGGTGTGCTGTGAACTGCACAAGTGCCACCCATTCAAGGTGAATTACACTCACTTAGGAGCCAAAGCAAATGTCAGACACTCTTTCCGTAATCTACACTTGCAATTTTTCTGAATTTCCTCTGAAACACTGCCCTATTTGAGTGTCATTTTTCCATAGTTTATGAGATATGGTTGCCATTTCAAATGAAGATTTGAAAATAAAAAGCCCTATTCGCATCCAGCCACAGAAAACCATTTAAACTCATCTCCACGAAATTGATGTTAAAATTTAAGAGCATAACTGTACTAACTCTTGAACAAATGAGAAAATAGACAGGAAAGCCTTTTGCAGAGCATAGCTCTATGAAAATATGCATAAATGTTAAAATTATTAAAATTCATATATAGATAAATCTTCAAACCTATCTTTGATGCAGTAAAAATCATGAATGCTGAATAATTAATCATCTAAAAGAACACAAACCCAAATCAATGATAAATAGTTCTAAAAGCAGAACTTAATTTTTTTCCCCAAATTTCCAGGTTAGAAGGATGAGAAGAACACAGGAAGATAAATCAAAAAACAGAGACTTCATTTCATTATTTAATACATATTCAACAACTATCTAATGGCTACCATGCCAGGTACAGTCTAGGCATTTTTTATATTCATTCTTTCAATCAATTCTCTGCCAAAATCTATGAGACAGGTAATATTTACCCCATTTTACAAATAAGAAACTTGGAGCTTATATTTTAGGCATCTTTTTCAAGCTTACATAAATAATACGTCATTGAAAAACATCCAAATTCTCATTCAAGTCCTCTGATTCTAAGACAAAAATGTCTGTCCACTGTGACATGCCACCTTCCAAACAGATTATGCAAATTGAACTATTGTCTTTCTGATGTTGGTGAGAACTGCCTCAGAACTGATTAACCTTATGTGCTTTTCAGTTCAGAGGGAACTATCAGCTGGAGAAGGTGATCTTTTCATAGCATTTACCAGCCCCCCCAGGGGCACCAGAGTGTGGGTTTTCCTGGCCATTCAATGATGATGAAACCAACAGAAAAGTTAGGCCTGTGTCTCAGGGAGACAGCCTCTTTGCATTTCTGATTGTGAGGCTGTACCTTCTAGGAGTCTGACATTTTTGAGTAACCTGCTTCCTAATTTTGAGACTAATGATTAAAATTCAGGTTTCTTATAAATTAAGGCAAAGAGTTGTAGACGATGCAGTTGAATATCTCTGCTTTTCTTTTGTGTACATATGCACACTCTCATACAGAATATAAGCTGGCCATATACGGATAGAAAAACCAACATTCACTGCTTCCCTCCAAGGAATAAGATAAAGTTTATCCCCAAAGATGGAGGCCAGAGGATTACCCAAATCACAAAATGGAGAGGATTAGACTTGACCCCCCACACTCAGAGACCTGCATTGTGGAATTGACCCTGAGAAAGGATTTATGGATCTATCATACACAGTCACTGGTAGAATCAGGATTAGAGAACCTCGATTTCTCATTTGTACCTCAGAGCTCATATAACTTCATACCCTGGGAATCGATGTTCCATATGGGGGAAGAGCAGACAGGACTGCACAAACAGACTTTTTATTGTTATTGTCATATTGTCGCCAAACTATTTTATTTTTAATCTCTAAAATATAAGAAGCATCAGAGCATTACTTACTTCTATGAAGTTAAATAAAATTATCAAAATGTAGGAGATTATCTGAGTGAGTCAATAAAAAATATTAAATTTTAACTCCAGGTAAGATACTTACGAGGCATTAAATGGAGAAGAAAAAAAGAGATATTTAAGAATTTAAAAGAATAGCAAAAATATTTGCCATTTAATGGCTATCTGCTATGATATGGGCACAGAAGAGTTTTCTAAACAGTCCTTCTTTACAACAAAGTTAAGAGGTAGACAGTGTCCTATTTTGTAGAATAAGAAACTGAGGGCCAGGCGAGGTATGGCTAGCACTTTGGGATGCCAAGGTAGAAGGATCTCTTGCTCCCAGGAGTCTGAGATCAGTCTGCGCCCTGAGGAAGAGCAAGACCTTGTCTTTACTAAAAATAGGAAAAATAAGCTGAGTGTGGTCATGCTGGCCTGTAGTCCCAGCTACTCAGGAGGCTGAGGCAGGAGGATCACTTCAGCCCAGGAGTTTGAGGTTTGAGGTTGATGTGAGGTAGGCTGACACCACAGCACTCTAGCCTGGGGGGTGGGGGGAACTCGGAGGGTAAGCAATTGAATTGTTCAAGGTCACATAGTTGGTTAATGATGGACTCTTGTTTAAAGTCCTCCAAATGCTCTGTCCAGCACACTGTATTGCCTTCTAACCTAATGGAAAGAGATTAACATCTATGAGGAGGGTCTATAATAAAATAAAATAGATTTTTAAAAACCATAGACTCATGTTTTTTTAAAGGTATAAATTGTTTATACAGTGATTATAAAGATGCTGTCAATCCTCTTTGGATTTACTGCTAGACACTAGGATATATTGTTTTAAATATCCTCAGGGATGGTAAATATTTGCCCTTTTATCATTAACCATAAAACACACCATTTGTATAGGTCTGATTTTTGGAAATTGTCAAAAATGCTTCATGGCTCAAGTCAGTGAATGAATTGGGTGATTAAGCTAATAGAATTAAAAAGAAAAAAGGAAAGAAAATAAAGTATGATCATAAAATAAGAATTCAATTATTATGGTATATTTCCCAGAGTGTTTGTTATGAACTAGTGTCACTACCTTATTGTCATACTTCATATGCATATTAAAAAAAGGATTTTCTAATAAGAAAGGAACCACATTCAAGATCCAATGAATGGTCGAAAAAATGAGTCCTGAGAGTGAGGTTTGGGGGGGCTTGGATAAGTCAAGGATCTTACTGATAATGATTTGATCTGATATTATGTACCTGGTAAACTTGACCTTCAGTTACCTCTTTTATTCACCAAAAAAGGCAAAATTGACTGCCTTTCACAAAAATATTAAAATATGGGTTTTTTAAAAAATAAATATTTTAAGATTTTAAACAAGAGGTTAAGAATTACAAAAGAATAGAAATGAACAAATCAATGATGTAAATGTCTGGGTCATTCAGAAGAATCAATACTTTAAACCAGTGGTCTCAAAGCAGGACACTCAAGGTAATCCACAAAGGTTCAGAAAGAATGTTGCAACTTCTACTTCTATTAATTTTTAAAAATCTCATGCTTTTAAAGCTTCTATATTTGCTTATATTTTATAATCTACATGACCCAATATTACATGAATACTATCCATAAATAGATATCTATATACAGTATATCAACATAATAATATAAGTAGTTTTATCTATATATTAATTGATGAGGTGTTATATGATCAAAAACTTTGGAGCAACTGCTCTAGACCCATTCAGGAGAGACTGATTGGGATAGGCTCAATATAAACAATATAATGCTATCAAATGGCAGAGGCAGCACCTCATCTAGGTGATTTTTTTTTCCCCATAATAGAGCCATAGGAGGTTGTTTGGAGAAAGCTTTTCAATGCTTGGGGTATCTACCACCTTGGAGTCTTTCATATTCTTTGGGCACTATGAATTGGACTTAGGCTGATGTATTTGAATGGGTAGCCCCTGCTGGGTGAAAGCCTGAAAGAGTCTAACGTGCTACTCTTGGGGGTGGTGAAATACAAGTGTGACTGACCCAAGGGAGACAAGGCAGGCTACAGTTAACAGGACCCTTGATCTCCATGACTGAGTCTCTTGCTTAAGAGGTGGTTTCGCTGACTGGTGCTGGGGAAGTCATTAGGATGCTAAGCATGAAATAAAAAACTTGTAGAGTGACTGTTAGAACTGAGAGAACTTAGAGGTTATCTGGTCCACCCACTCATTTTACAGCAAGGAAACAGGTCTACAGGAGTAAGTATATCTCATTAATGTAGGAGGACCTAGTGCTTGAGAACATGAGAACATTTTACTTTACAAGGAATGGAAATTCCACATGACTCATGTTGGCCTTTTTATTCTCCATTTAAATAGGGAAGCTATGTTAAGGAGTGACAATTTTGAAGAGTACACATTTTGATACATGGATGGACTACATGTAACTCTTCTAAAAATATTCAAACAGCAAATCTTGGTCTAAATTCTATGGACATAAGCCATTTAGTATTTTATTTACCCTCTGAGGGATGGAAATTTTAAATATTATAGAAATATCTTGTAATGGCCGATGTTGGCAGTTTCCCAAGCATTTTTATAGCTCATCCTTGGGAAGTTTTTCATATATTTTTTATTGAAAGCAACTGAGAACATAATGCAATGATAACTCTCAAAAGGAAAAATCTTAATTATTTTACTCTGTATGAATTTCCTAGGAGTTTTTTAGCTTCTGTGTGTCCCATTAATCTAAATACTTGATTTTCTCTAAAGACTTCCAGTCTGAGTTTATGCTTCTGCAATTCCACATACATTTCCCAAGTTTTCATTTCCTCCATCTGGAGTGTCCTTCCAGCCTGGCTAATATCTCAATTTTCTTACAAACTTATTCACAAGCTCAGAAGTCACGTAAAGACTTTCCCTTGGTTACTCCTGTCTCCCACTCTTAGCAGAAAGCAGAGAGAAGGAAACTACCTCAGGCTTTGCTGACGTGATCTGTGGAATTCTCTATTCCCTACACTAAGTCTTGAGTTTCAGGATGATAGAGATTGTTTTTTTTTTTTCATTTTGTTTTTTTAGAAACTGGTGTTTATTTTTCATCAACCGCATTTCCATCTTGTTTAAGAGCTTGTGGAAGAACAGCTTAAGACCACTCAGTGGTTGTTCCTACCCATTCAGCGGCCTGAGCAGTGGGAGCTGCAGACCAGTCTTCCATGGCAGGCTGAGTGCTCCAGCCTTCAGCGGGGAATGCAGAATAGGCACAGAGGGCCCGTGCACATCTTCAGACTAGACTGCACCCTGAGGTTGAGTAGCAGTAAACTTAGGAGCCGGAGTAGTCCATTCACTCTGAAATTCCTCTTTGGTCACAGTTTTCTCAGTGGCAGCCTGCTCTTCCTCTTCAGTTTCTTCAGGATATCTGCAGAAGTAGAGACTAGGCATGACCTCCTTCAGGTGTTCAAAGGAGATGGTGCCACACACGCAGGGAACTTCCTGGGCCAGCCAACATCCACCACGTCAGACCCACTGAGTGAGCTCCCTCGTTGTTGCATGGGAGGCGATGTCCACACAATGTAGAGGAGAATCTGTGTTACACAGAGCAATGGTGGGCAGGTTGACGTAAGATGTCCCTGTGAGAGGCTGGTGGTCAGCTCTGGGATCAGCAACCACCAGAAGACGCAGCTCCCAGAATGCTGCCTGGATCTGGTTAGTGAAGGTTCCAGGAGTGAAGCGGCCAGCACTAGGAGTGGCTCCAGTGGCAGCAGCAAACTTCAGCACAGCTCACTGGTGGGTATTCCTGGAGGATATGACACTGACATCAGCAGGGTTTTCAATGGCATGAGCGCCAACAGAAGCTTCTCCCAGGTCCTCTTCAGATTTATGATGTAGATGCCATCACTTTTCCTTTTGAAGATGTACTGTTCCATTTGGAAGTCAGTGTTGGTGCCACATAAGTAAGTTTCTGCTACAAGGAATTTTTGAGGACATCCCCCCCTTCATTTGCCAGACATTGAGGGCTCTGGACATTGTGAAAGTTTCCCTCTAAGTGACAGTGGGAATGGACCCCTCTCTCGACAGCACAGAAAGGAGAGATATTCTTTATTTCTACATTCTCAGTGTCTATCAACAGTCTAGCCCACGGTAGCTCCTACGACAGGTTAGTAGAGAAACACAAATTATTTTCAGAATCTTATTAAAGAACAACTAAAAGTTTCCTGAAGTCTAATGTAGACTAGTTATAGTAATTTGCTATTTACTTCAAGTGATCAACTGCTCTTGCATTAAAAAAACCATTCAGTTGCTTGGAAAGAAACATCCTACACTTGATTCATATCAGTAGTGTCATATCAATGAGTTAACTCTGCCCAGAGCTTCTGATTGAGCTGAGAAAATTTTCTAGGTAATTATCTTTAGAGAACATGAGTAGCTAAAACTACAGCTAATAAAGTATTGGAGAAGCAAGATGATACTTTGGCCTCAGTCTCTTCTTTGAAAACTGTTTATTTTGGTCTGTTTCTATCATCTTACATTAATAGCTATAGTTCAAAAGGAATTATTACTTTAATATACTAGGATTCTGTTTTTGTTCTAGGCAGCCATGCAATGCATGCTTTAAAAGGGTAGTCCCTTGATAAATTTATTTTATGCCAATTTCTCTCTGGATGAAAAATAAATGTTTTAACCTATGAATCCATGTTTCAGACCCTGCTGGGTTGGCACATTATAGATGCCTATCACTTCTACATTTAAATTAAGGGAGGAAAACAGCTATAAATTTTATGACCTAGATAAAAATCGTATTCCTTTAAATCCCTTATTCTTATAGCTTGATAACTTCTTAGGTCCTGAGAATTGATTTAAGAAAACAAAATCCAATTTCCTCCTTACTATTTATGGATTTTTCTCCCTTTTTGTTCTTCAATTAGCTTCAGCAGAGAAAACAAAGAATTGCCAGCATGGTACTTATGATTTGATTCTCTTATATTAATTTCAATTTAAAATATTATAAAATTAAAACACTTCCAGTGAAGTCTTCGTTTTTTTCCAAAAGAAAATTTTCAGATGGAATTTTTCCCATTGCATCTCACATCTTCCTACAAAACTAACAAACTACAAGGAATATACTTTCGTCTTTTTCCCAAACATCCATTATGCCAATAATAACTTATTTCAAGAAAAGAAGACAGTTTGATTCCTGTACGTTTATTTGTTTCTAAGCCCCTTCATCCTCACAAAGGACAGTTTTTGTGATTATGAAAAGTCCTTCTTTTCCTAAATTTTGGCATGTTTTAAAATGAGAGTAAGTTGAAATGTTGAAATGACAGTAAGTTGAACCATTGAAATGTTTTCAAATGAGAGTAAGGAAGTCAGACTTATTATAGAAAGGAGAAGAAATAATTTGTCATGCATTTATTCAATCATCCACTCATCCAGAGGAATCACTGTGTCACACACAAAGAATCTGATTCTCAATATCCCTTCAAGGAACTTATGAAATAGAAGGGAAGAAGAGGGTATATTATAATATGTATTATAGATAGGACAGAAATCATGCAGGTGTGAAATTTCAGTTTGCATAGATGCAGCCCTATCAAATTAAATAAACATTTAAATACTTCCATATCGATTAGTTATAGCTGCTGCCCAGGTGTCCTAAGCACCTTTCTGTCCCTCTGTCTCTGGCTAGAGACCCCTTCTCCCTACCCTTCTCTCTCAGGGTCTAACAATTAAAGGCAGAAAGCTTGTCTTGGGTAGGAGCGCCAGCCAACCGCTGCTCTGTTTGGCTAATGCCTGGGCAGTTCTGGTTCTGAAATATTTGGCTATCATTCGTGGGTAAATGATACAGGAGAAGAAGGGATTCATTGGGAAACACATAGTCTCCAACTGGATCTAGAATGCCTGCAAAGTTGTGTATAAAATGTGGAGTAAAAGAGACTCTATGTTGGAGCCCAGGTTTGAAGAATGTTTTAAGAAAATTCTGGCTTTTCTTATAATACAAAAGCCAAGGTTGTATGCAGGGATTACTACTAAAACGTGTGCTTTTTAGATCAGGTGGAACTCTCAAAAAACACAAACATGGAAGTTTAGTTGCTTTGTTTGCCACCCATAATTTTCAGCTTGCGTTGTCAAATTTGCATTTGAAGGCGCTATTAAATCACAGCTTCAAAATAACGATCACAGTCACTGCAAAATATAAGAAATCAAAAGAAAAGGGGGGACAAAAACAACCTCTGAGGAGAAGAATGGCTCCAAATGCGGTAATTATGCAGAGCTGTGACGAGCCTCATTCACATATAATGTATACTTTGGGCAAGGGAGGAAGTGCTGCACAAACAAATCTGAGCAGAACCTGCAATTGCCATCAGCCAAACACTGTGCAGGGGCCGCTGTTGCGGTCTAGACAACAGTGACTCAGAAAAATAAGTAATTTGTAGTGGAGCACTGGCAGTCAGGGAAATCTGTCAAAATCAGCGTGGAAGTCATAACAAAAGGAAGATGGATTTGGTTTCTTTGCCTTTGTTAAACCACTGACTAAACTGAGAGAGGTAGTCTCTAACTCTTCAGCATTTCCTGTTTGTTTATTCTGGCTGGAAAAACTTTGATTCTTAACAGATTTTGATGAAATCTGATGTACTAGTTTAAAAACTGAATATTTTTAAACTAAAGTGATACATTTACATAATTATTTTCTCTTATTTTTACTGTGCCAGATATTACTAAAAGTAAACCAATCCCCTTTCCATTCTTCTTTTCTCTCTCCCAGAGGCAACACATTTCAACTCTTTTCACTGACTTTTTCTTTTGGAATATTCATTCACTCTCTTCGCACTTCTTCTTTTCTGTTCATTCATTTTTTAAAATTAATTAATTAATTAATTAATTTATTTTTTGAGACAGAGTCTCACTCTCTTGTCTGGGCTGGAGTGCTGTGGTGTCAGCCTAGCTCACAGCAACTTCAAACTCCTGAGCTCAAGTGATCCTCCTGCCTCAGTTTCCCAAGTAGATGGGACTATAGGAGTATGGCATGGTGTCCCGCTAATTTTTCTATTTTTAGTAGAGAGGGGGTCTTACTCTCACTCAGGCTGGTCTTGACCTCCTGACCTCAAGTGATCCTCCCTCCTTGGCCTTCTAGAGTGCTAGGATTGCAGGCATGAGCCACCTTCCCGGGCCCACTTTTCTAACTAGCATGTTAATATTATCATTGCTTATTTGACCAATTGTAAACATTATCTCCTTATTTCCTGTTACTAAGTTCTCTAACTTACTCCCCCAAACCTTTGAAAAACAAATTTCCCAAACTTCCGTATATCCCATTCTCTTCATGTGTTGCAATATCTGGTTCAATCTATAGCCAGTCTTTATATTTTTGTCACTCAATATTACTACTGAGTTAAGTAGTGTTCTGAGATTATAGATATTTTCCTCCATGAGTTAATAATTATCTTTTTTCCCTTATGCTTAGGTCCATGTATGTATTATTACTCTCTCCACTCCAAATGTTTCAAAATATGCTTCAAATGCTTCCACTAATATTGTTCGAATATTCAATCATATCAGATAATCTTACTGTTCGAATTCTTCTTTAATGGAAATTCCTATATCTCTCTACTTTGAAGTTCTCCTATAGCGCTCTATTTTGTTGTTCCTAACTGGACTGTTCTCTGTAGGCCTGTTGCATGCCAATGTCTGGGACTTCCCTGGGACTTGGATCTCCCGTTTCTTGTATCCCTTTCCCCCTCTTTTTTGGTTTATTCTCTTGTTTCCCAAAATAAATTCTCAATTTATTTCCTAATTAAGAGTTTATAGGAAGTAAATTTTTGACCCTTGTATATGGGAAAATATCTTTTTCTTGCTCTCCCATTTGAGTTTTGATATGTCTAACACTAAATTTTATGGTAAAATTATTTCCCGTAGGATTCTGAAGGCATTTCTGCATTCTCCTCTAGCTTCCAGTGTTGCTATTGAGATGTCTGATGCCATTTTAACTTTTGATACTTTGGATCTGATCTATTTTTCCTCTCTGAAACTGTTAGAACTTTCTCTTTACTCCTAGCGTCCTGAAATTTCATTGAGATGGTGTGCCGTATTGACGGGGCCCTTTTCTCTCTCTCTCTTCCATTTATTGTGCTGGGCCTCAGTGGCACCTTTCATCTTTCAAAGAAAGATGGGCTTGTTGTTGTTCTGTTTTCTGAGAAATTTCTTCAACTTTATCTTCCAACTATTCCATTTAATGTTTTTATTTTTGGCTTTAAGTTTTTAGGATCTTTTTGCTCTCTGATTGTTCCTTTTCCATAGCAAGTTTGGCAGACGTGCCCTAAGGTAACCCCAGTGAGTCATGCTCTAATATAATCTCCTACCCTTGAATTCCAGCAGATCCTGTGACTTGTCAATGGAATACAGATGAAAGTTCACAATTAAAGTAATTCCCAGTACTGAAAAGCTATTTGAAAGTTCTATGGGACTTACTGACCATGAGTCATCAGCTTTTGTTTCTTAGGGGATCCCCAAATTATAATAAGAAGAGGTCTTGATCTCTGGGTCCACTTAGTTCTCCAGAGCTATGTTCTTATCCCCTGCCTGGTGGTGAATGCCTGGTTGCTGCTTTCTGGGAGCAGAGACAGGGAAAGAGGTTGGCTTGAGGGTCCTTCAGTCCTAGTTTTAGGAGGCGCCACATATATAGTATAGAGTAACTGTGATAATTGTTCATGTCAAATCTTCCTGAGAGGAAAACAAAACTATTATACTATTAACCTGGGAGTGGTTTTAACAGCATCTTTCTCCCATTCTACCAGACAGGCCTGTATTTTCTAGCCTGGTTCTCCTCTGTTCTCTGCATCTAGAAAGAAGCACAGTTGATCTATATATTGACTTGCTGAGCCCAAAGGGAGGCTTCTATAGAAGGGAGGGAAGCTGTGAAGCTTGAGAGTGAAGGGTGTGTTTATTCTGGGGGTAGGTGGGTGGGGATAAGTTGGGAGTTGAGGAGAAAGGCTTTGTAGTAGCTGTGGGTTGGAGCAGCGGCGTGCGAATGATAAATCAGCTCTCTGGAAATAAAAAAAGTCCCGATTTCGTAGCATTTGCCAAATTCCACAGGGTAAATATTCCCACTGAAGCTGATTACAAGCTACCAATGTAAAGCAAACTGGCTAAAAAAATTCAGCACATCATTAGGTGGGAAAGAAATAAAAAGGAGAGAAAAAAGGATTTAGTATTTTAATCACCTTTAATATTCTTTGAGAAAGAGAATTGAAGAATTCTGCTACACTGGGTTCTTGAACTATGTGTTTGAAATGTAATGCTATTCTGACTGGTCCAAATGAGGCTCCTTCTTTATAACGATGGTCTCATATTACAGATAAGGAAATGCAGGTTCGGAGATTGGAAATAACTTTCTTAAGGCTGTAGTGCTAGGAAGTGGGAGATTTGGGGTGTGGCCTGGTCTCTGCAGCTCTAGGGCCCACACTTTATCCCCCACACCGCCCTGCACAAACCGCTGTGCCAATGACCTAATGCACAGGTCCAGCATGCAGGGGGATCACCGAGTTGTCTTGAGTTTCCCATTCATTGCTTCTCCTCAGAGGACCTCTGTTCCCATGTTCTTGCTTTTTCTAACTGCCTCTTCCTCTCCTATGGTGACTCTTTTTATTCCAAAATCCAATATATAGTCTTGGTTCAAGAGCACAGCAAACTTTCATCCCAGTGTGAGGGTTTTAGCACACAGGGAAAGCTGTGAGTTTAGGCTCAGGCTACTCAGCGAGCTTTGTCAAACCAAAAATCCCAAACACGTTCTTAGGTGCTATGACTCAAAATCTTTTTATCTGAAAACTCTTTTAGCCCTTCTTTGGGACCCTAAACCTCTGGATGGTGGTTCTTCTTATTAGCTTAGCTCAAGGTTGCCTCCTTGGCCCAAATACAGCTATTATTTATAGCTGCCTTTTTGATTGATAGGAAAATAGATGCCTATCTGCCTTCTAGCCCAAAACTCCAAGGCCTTAGGCATCACTTTTTAAGTGGATGAGTCCATGGTCCATGAAATTTGGGTAAAACACATGCCTCTAGATTCGGCTATTATCCTGTCCTCTTCCAGCTTCTTATTATCTGCATGGTTTCTCTCTAATTACCCTGCATTTCTCCAACTCTGGGAGATGTCTGTCCTGGATATAGTTCATTTCTATGCTGGAAGGATCTATACCCTATTCCACAGTGTTCTGAGTCCATGGTTCATGTTATACCTTTGCCAGTTTAAGGAAATCACTGGATAATATAGGCAAAATGTCATGGACTTTAATGTAATAAAAAGTTTAAAAGTACCTGGATGAGTATTTGGAAAGGCAAAGAGTATATAGGTCTATTAGAGTGTGGCTTTTGAGTCACAGCTGTTCCATTTAACAGCTGATTAATCTTTAAATCTCACCCTCTTGATCCATAATATGAGACCACTAATGGAATTATTAATGAAACATATTTTATTGCTGCGGTCCTCGGCCCCCAGATCTCAGACTGGTACCAGTCTGTGATCTGTTAGGAACTGGTCTGCACAGCCGGAGGTGAGTGGCAGGCAAGCAAGCAAAACTTCATCTGTATTTACAGCTGCTCCCCATCATTCGCATCACCGCCTGAGCTCTGCCTCCTGTCAGATCAGTGGCAGAATTAATTGCAGGAACATAAGCTCGGGGCTCTTGCTGATTCTGCATTATGGTGAGTTATGTAATTATTTCATTATGTATTACAATGTAATGATAATAGAAATAAAGTACACAATAAACATAATGCACTCCAATCATCTTGAAACCATCCCCACATCGCCCCCCACCTCCCATCCATGGAAAAATCGTCTTCCATGAAACTGGTCCCTGCATGCCAAAAAGGTTGGGGAGTGCTGTTTTAGAGGGTTGCTGTGAGGATTAAATGTGACAATGCATCTTTAATACTTAGTACGATGCCTGGGTCAATAAATAGTGACCATTATTGTAATTGTTTCTTAGGATGTAGCACTATGCATAACATTTCATGGATGCCTTTGACATATGAGATATTCAGTAACAATTTTTGCTTTGATTGGCTAGTTACTCGTTAACTTGGAATCATCAGATTTCTGCCTCTTAGGAGCATTGTGCCACTGCCTTCACAACCAAGAGATTGACTCAGGGGGGGAGGTAACGGGGGTAAAGGGAGACTTTTATTAAGGACCTAGCATTTCAGAGTTGCCCTGTCCTAGAGGGAGTGGGGGGTAAAATAGGGATTCTATTTAAAACAAGGCAGAGCTTAAGTGTAACTCCAGGAGAGTTTTCTAGGATATACTATAGTCTTTCTACAGGATTCTTTAACCAAAAACCTTCCAGATTTTACATAAGCACCCTACAGCCTGCACCTGAACATTTACATTTCCCACTAAACATAATGGAGGAGGCAGGTGTCATGTAAAGTGTTTTTGCTTTTCTTTTTAGTTACTCAAATAGGATTATAACAACATTAAATAAACACACAAAAGAGGTACACACTTCTCAAATTTTCAATCCCTGTAAATATTTTTCTTGCTACTTTTTTCATATTTCCTTTCAATTCTTGTCCATATGCATTTATTATTTTTTCCACAATTGTATCCATAGTATAAATACAATTTTACATTTTACTTAAAAAGAAACCTATCATATCAAGAGCGTTTTCAAGTCTACGATGGCTTCAAATGTATTATTTGTAATGCCTAAACATTACTCAATTGAGAGTATTTAAAATGGTTCAATCAATGTTTTTCTAATAGAGAGTATTCAGGCTCCTGTCAGTCTTACCAATGATACTACAACAAACATCTTTGAATATATATAGTATATTTGTATTCACACACATATCTATATACACATATTTTCTCCATATGAATTATTTACTTGCAAACAATTTGCATAATTGTGATTATTGAGTCACAGTGTGGGAACATTTATATACAAGCCAATAGTTTTGAGCATTCACTCATGAGGATTAATGCAATTACAAAGACATTCAAGATCTTGGGCAAAAGAGAACTTTAGCTATACTATAAGCATATTACTTTGGGAAATAAAGCTATGTCTAGCTTCCAGGAAAATTCATTGGAAACAGATAGCATTTTCATTTAGCATACGGCATCTCTCTTTTGTCTACAGATATTACTTATTTATATAGTTATATTAGTTCGAAATTGGCAGAGTCCTTTAATCTGGAGTGGGACTATTCCGGGCACCCAGATATGTTGATATTGTTGATACTGTTGTCTTGGACTTGCACCTCGTGTGGCCCCATTAGTTTCTGGTCAGCTGTGCTCCTGCCCCTGTGTTCTGGTGGTGCCCTGGCCATTTAGGAAGTATGGCATCAGTTTGCTGGGCCCAAGCCTGAAGCGAAGTGGGGGTCCGGGAAAGCTAACTGAAAACTGAGCTAGTTTTGGATTGTCATTGGAATTTCTGGAACTGTTTATTCTGTCACTTCTGTGATAAAATGGGATGCTGCTGTGTTGAAGGGAAGGGTCAAAGGCTGTGCTGGGGGCCTTGCAGCTGGGAGACAGATGTCCTTATTAAAATACACATGCACACCCCTTCTCCTTCAGCTGGCTGTTCAAAAAGAAGCAAATATAGTCTTTACCTTATTAGAAAATGAAGGGATTATCAGCTTTATTGCGGAATACAATGGTTTCGTTCCAACTTGGCTTTACTCTAGGCACCGCATATGGCAATGAATACCATGAGAGAAAGAGTTGGAGATATTTGAGTTATATCAGAATGTGGAATTGCAAAGATTAAGAACTCTCAGCACCTGTGAATAACTTCTCCGCTTCTCAGAGTCCCTGAGTCCTTTCAGCTAAGTACTCAGAAAAGGAAGCAGTCTTGAATGTTAGCTTGATATTGTCCAATTTCTTCCCATTACAGTAGTGGTCCCCAACCTTTTTGATACCAGCAACTGGTTTCATAGAAGACAATTTTTCCATGGATAGGGAGTTGGTAGCAGGGGGGTGGTGAACGATGGGGAGTGGCTGTAAATGCACATGAAGCTTTGCTTGCTGGCCTGCTGCTCATCTCATGCTGAGTGGCCAGGTTCCTAACAGGCTACAGACCTGTGTCGGTCTGTGGCCCTGGGCATGGGGACTGTGGCATTACGGCATTTATAGTGCACTTGGTATGGATACAGTTGGTGCTTCTTTGGAGTATATATAACTATCTCAGATTCCTGTTTTTTCATCACCTTCCCAATCTTCTCAACCTTCTCTACCCCATGAACCCGCAGATTTTCAGGAGACAATGTGGGCACTTGCCAGTGATCTGATGATACCACATCAACCAGTGCTCCTCACTGCATAACATGCCTCTGCTTTTCTTCTGACCATAGCGAGTAATTGATGACTCAGTTGGAATGTCAGAAATGTATTGAACATTCCCTTACTTAAAAGAGCATGCTAAAATGTGATATATTTTATATGTTTAACATATTTGTGCAAAAAATACAAACTTAGCAGAAAATACAAACTTAGAGCTATAATCCAATTGCTAGGCTAATTCCATGGTTAGGTAGTTTAAGGGATGCCATGATAAGAACAATTAAAAGATTTTTTTTAAAATGACAAAGCCTGAAGCTACATTCAAGGTAATGAACAGGCTTTACTCATGCTCCTTCCTGGTTCTGTTACTTTCCTGACATGGCCAGCCAATTTCTGTACCCAGCAAGGCACAAATAGACACCAAATACCCATGATCACACAGAATGTGCCTGACGCAGTGCCAGGTGTGAGGACAGACCTGAGTAGGACGCAGTCCACAGCATCTGCTCTGCCTTCAATAGCCCCTTCTCACAGTGTCCTGAAATGTGTATTATTTCCCAAGAATTACAAGGTCAGTTCACTTAAAGAGGCTGGGTGTGAAGGGAGAGAAGGGACATAGTTGCTATGTTACTTTTACTGTACCTCTTTCCAGCTACCACAAAACTCGGATGAATGCCATTGTCTGTTTCTTTCTCTAGTTGAAATTGGGCTTTATGCATGTCATAGTTTCCAGATGAATTAAATCTTAAAAGGAAAATGCTATTCCACAGAAGTTAGCCTGGCCTATCATTCTCATTTTTCTCATCCTCTCTGTTACCCATTTCCCATTTTGGACTAAAACAAAAGCTCTAATAAATATGCAACATTCAGTGGCATCAGGGATACATTTTAATGTAAAATTAACAGAGCATTGTCACAATTTTTTTCTGTAGTGGCTTTCACATGAAGTATTATGCTTCAAAATTAAATTAATGTCCAATATACTGTAAGGCAGGAATGAGCACAAAGGGCAAGAACTCTGGAACAGTGACAGGAATACTGGTCCACTTTCAGCTGATTTTGTGATCTCATGGTGAGTGACCTTAGAATAGGATGGGTTCTGGACTGAGTCAGTATGCTCATCCATAGAATGGGATAAACAGCTTTTCCATGTACTTAGATACAGTGTTGTTATGAAGATAAATTTGATTTTTATTACTAATGCTTTTACTACCTGGCAAAGAACTGCTTTATACCCCATAGAGTTAATGTTTCAGTACTCCCCCTTTTTCAGATTTTATTTTGAAGATGATAAGGCAAATACCAAACACTAGAAAACTCTAATATATAATGTTACACAAAGCACTGCCATTTGTTTGCTTTTCCCAGGCCAAATAAAACTAGAAATCAAAGCATAACAGTTCACTCATGCTGCAAACTTTTGGACAACAGCCTAGATTAAAAACAACAACAAACAAACAAAAAGAGTACAGTTTCTCCAGCTATAGAAATTTGTTTTACGGACTCCAATAAATTCTTGGCAAATAAAAAGTATGAGACAATCTGTAGCCTTTGTTTGGCAGAGGCCAAATGTTATGCATTTACCCAGATGAAAGACAGTTTTCCCCGAAAGAGATAGGTGCTGACTGAGGTTTGGAGGGAGTCTGGTTGGCGGGAGGAGAGAGGACACCAGCCACTGATTCTAATGGCTCAGTGGGGTTTCTGTTTCAGTCTCTGCTAATCCCTTGGTTTTCATAAGCAAGGGGGGCAGGAACTAATGGCACTGCTTCAAATTGCACCAGAGAGATGAAGGCTGTCAGGCATGCATGTCTGCAGCCAGAAGCACAAGGGGTCGGTGTGAAGCAATGGCTGGTGACACTGAGGAGTTTTCTTTACTTGCAGGTGTTACGAGAGGTTTATGAACAAGGCTATTGAAATGCTCCAATCAGTCACTCTTCATGGGTGTTTCTCTTTTCCATTAAATAAAGAAGAGAGAAGAAATAGATTCAGATTTTTTTTTAATCCAAAGATAAATGCCAATGGAAACTTTACTTTTTGTATTTTCTTTTTCTTTTTTTAATTGAAGGGCTTTCCATGGTTGACCTGTTATAAATTTATAGCCCAAGCTACCAGCCCTGAAATAAATCTACATACATATTTTATTGGCAGTCACCTTTAAAACTGCTGAAATGGCACTGGTTACCCTGCTAAGGAATGCTGTAAAGGGAGAGAGAGAAGGAGCATTGGGGCAAGATGATGTGAATTACTTGGCCAATCAGAAGCATGGATGGCCTAGGCCATTGGGCTTTAGGGATGCCATTAACAGCCACCAGCGGCAGCCCCTGTGCTCCCAGCAAGACTCATGAATCAAGTGTCTTGGGTCAGAGGGCTTGTGGCCAGCACTTGGAGGGCTGGAAGACTTGCTGCAAGGGTCACAGCTTCCTAAACTCTATATGAATAACAAAGTTTCCCCTCCAGTGCTAAACAAATATGTGGGAACTGTAGACTGACATTTCTGTATCTAAGAATATGGAAAGTTAGCGCAAAGAGTACTTTAAGAAAACAGAAGTAGAACAAGAAGAATGCAACATACTTAGTAGTCTTCCCATCATAGTTGAACACTTTGTACAAATTTCCTTCTTAGATTTTTAGGGTTTCCAAGGAGCTTAATCGCACAGATTAACTTCATAAACATATAGATGTATCTGTATACTTTTTCTAAGCAGTTTAAAATATGAAATAGATTGTCATTTCTTATCTGTATGTTCCAGGCAGTTCATGCCCACAAATACTTTTAATTGAATAGTTTTATAAGGAAGCCAAAAATATCTACTTAGCTTTTCAAAGGCCTCTGTGTAGAATTAGAAGTTAGAACTTGAGTGATATTATGGAACTGAAGGGTAAAAATTAAAAGACTTGGGAAATGGTGTCTTCCATCCCCACCCAGAGCATCACCAGTGCTTTGAGATTAGGTAGATCTCTGTTAGCCAAGTTACTTAACCTCTCTGAGCCTCAGTTTCCTATACCTACATGGGGTCATTTTGAAGATAAGGTAAGGCACATAATGCAGAGGCATAGCTCAAATATCATAGATATAATTGTTATTCCTTTAATTTAATTCTGAGCTCACAACTTATTTGTGACATCCTGGAGAAAAACAATAAATTACTTTTTTATTATTCTATTTTATACAAGTCCAAATTATGAATTATTTTTTCTTCTTTTTATTCTAAGTCAGAAGAAAGGGAAGGGGGAATGGTGAGCTCTTTTGAAGTCATAGGAAGGTAGTCAAGCTTCCCCTCTGCTCAATGAAGTTTCATTGGAATGAATTAACAATAGACAGATTAATAGGAGAAAAAGGCACAGAAAAATCTTTAAATGTTCATAAGCACAGGAGCCATATAAAATATGAGACTCAAAGAAAGGCCAGATTATGTAGCCTCTTCCTCAGGAAGAGGGAGATGGGAGAAATGCAAGCAATTGTGAGGGGTAGTAAATGATTTTCGGGGGACATGAATGTGCCCAAAGAACAATGGCCTGGGACAAAGTTCCTTTGAGCCTGGGCAGGTAGTGGGAAGGTGAGGGGTGGAATTTCACTGTGAACAAAAGTTGTCTTATTATGCAGATAAAGTCTCTCAAGTAATCTCTTGGCACTTCTCCCAAAAGAATGGATGAAAAGTCTCTGGGGCTTGCTGAAGACTTTTAGTCTCTCCTCCTGTGGTTTATCATCTTTCCTGGTTATTTAATGAGATTGCTAGAGAGAGAGAGTTTTAAGACAATTGCATTTCTTCTGGAAAAACTTTCCTTAATCAGATAAGGGAAGTTCAGAAAAAGCCCCTCCTCATTGTTGTAGGAAAGAAAGAGGATCAGAGATACAGGGGTTAGGGTTTGGGGAGGGAAAGGTCAAAGAGGCTTTGGTTCTGAGGCTTATTTCCGAGGCCTTCAATTTCCTTTAAGTCAAAATACTCAACATGCTTTGGCACCATACTTTAGGGACTTGTTCTCTGTGACTGAACAGGTAGTTGTTAATGCTGCTCACCAAATATTTCTGGCTTTCTGTTTTCTGAGCACAAGGAAGAACTATACTTTTTGTACCCTAGTGGTTGGATGGGACTACATGACATTTAATTTTGGGGCAAGAATCCCAAAGGCCCGATGCTCTAACCCAGCATGTCCAGGGTGTCCTGCGACCTCCTTGGGGTCAGAGTCTGCCATGCCTTGTTTCACTGTGTCCCCTGCACCTAGCATAATGCTGGTAGCAGGTACTTCTTAAATATTTATTAAATACGTGAATAAATGCATAAAATGTCATTCCATTTTATTATTAGGGCTAAATGCATAGTTTCCCAGTAACACTTAACAGAAATTGAAGTTATTTTAATTCTAAACTTCCCTCTCACCTTTTTATGTAACCCCAGTGGCTAAAACGACACAATTGCCTTTCTGAACCCGCCCACTTTCAAAGACTTGCCAGAATTGTGAAGGGTTGAGCTGGGAGGAGTTAAGGATGAATCAAACAAAGCTGAGTATGCTGGTACTGTCCCACCACTCCTCTCACCTGGGCCTCCCCACATGCAAACGGAAACACCAGCACTGAGGTTAGATTTAAAGAGATAACGCAGCCGTGACCAGCAAATGGAATGGAGAAAACATGATAAGGACATTAACCTAGAACTGTAGCCAAATGGGAAATGGAAAATTTAAGGTGATAAAATAAAATGCCATGTTGGAAAGGATATGTTGTAATTTGGCTAAAAAAATCATGGCCTTCAGGTTTACAGTTGCAAGAGAGTTAGCTTTCACATTAAATAGAAAATGTATGCCTAGAGTTCTCAATCAATTGCTGTAGAAAAGAAATCTAAATTTCTGTATGCAATCCTCCTCCTCCTAAAACTCACACTACTCTGAGAAAACTGAACTACATAGGCTTTGGAGCCACACGACTTGTATTCGAATCCTGGATTTGACATATCCTAAGTGTGTGACCTTAGGCAAGTTACAGGACCTCTCTGAGCCCCAAATTCCTTTTCTGTAAAATGGAGGTAATAATGTCACCCATCTCACAGGTGTTTAGTAAAGATTAAGTACATTTAAGTTTAGAACAGTGAGTGCCTCAGTAAAGGTTAACTGGCATTATTATTGTTAGTTATATCATCATTTGAAGGCCACAATAATTAAAATCTGCAAAGGAAAGCAGCACAACTGGTTTCTGAGCCTTTTTTCTTTTATAAATGATTCTTCATGAAATCCAAGTTTTTGCTGGAATGTTTTATATAATCAAATATACACACAGAAATATGAGCAGAAGTGGCCATATTTACATTTTAACTTCTTTTTGATGATCTATAATTCTTCCAGCCTGGGAATGAGAGGGTTGCCTAGTAGTCGTCTGAACCAGGATCACAATCCTTTAGTAGCGGCTCTTGTTGGCTTCTCTGGCCAGACGGTTTGTTGCACGGTGGCAACTTTTGAATGAGTGCCCTGCATACTCTGCTAAGGGTTGTCAAGATGCATCTTAAGTTCAACCTGTGAGTTATGTAATTACCTTAACAGAAAATGAGAATTAATGAAAATGCTTTCAATCATAAATATCTTTAATAGTGTTTAATGTTTTAAGTGAAATCAGATATACATGCCAAAATTAGAGGAAAAAAATTGCCACAAAATAAATTCATAAACCTATTGATTATTTACTTAACCCGATTTTACACTCATTATTTGTTTATAAATTGCCTTAATGTGCTTTATTATCTTATGATTTCTCTGAATGAAGTGTCTAGTTCAATATTAAGTGTAATTTAAATATTTTCTCTGGCCAGCAGTATAAAATACAGAAAAATCAGATTTTGAGGACTTTACCTCAGACTCCACAATTTATATACTTTATCTTGCAAAATTTCAAAAATGAAAAAAATGGAGATTTTTATCTTAGTTTATAAAGTAAATCAATTTTTTGTTATTTATCAAAGTTACAAAGTGTTTTCATTGCTTTAACTATGTCATTCATATGATTCAATGTCTACGTCTTCATATTATGTGACCAAAAAAGATTCTTTGCCTGGGTTTATTTCTGACTTACTTTTATATCTCTTTCCATTTATACTGACTTGGAATTTGGCTTTAAAAAAGTTAAAGAATTTAATACTTATCTACCTCATCATATAATTATAGAAACAGGGGAAACTATCTCTGGCTAATCATATAATTAAATAAACAAGGAGAAAATAATCTATTTCAACATCTTTATCTGAATGAGATGAAAACTCCAGTCTAGGGAAGAGATTTTCCTGGCTGAGGAAATAATTTGTAGGCTTTCAGATATCTGATGTCATTGGTAGAGGATTTTTTAGTGTCTGCTGTTTTGACCTCTGTATTTTGACTCCAAGGACATTTGTAATATAAACATTTCAGTCATAATTATACCAACAATGAATCATTTGGTTTAAGAAAGTATTTTCTAAAGTGAAAACCTTCAGGCCAATTTAATTCCCTGATTAATTTTCTATAGAGTGCATTTAATAGTTTTTAATATTTTCTCCATTTTCATTTTTATTTTACTAAAATTATTTTTACCAGGATCAATTCTTTTTATGTCAGTATTCATTTTTGTCATTGATAAGTTATTTTTTAAAAATGATTATAGCTTTGGTTATAATGAGTTTTTCTCTTACAGCCATTATTTCTACAAAGTGCAATTTTCTTGAGTCCGTTTTTTCTAACTATATTTTCTCAGGAATGTGTTATATTTTCACTAATTTCTAGGTCATAAATTTTATTTGGTATGGTTTTAGGGCATGTAAATTCTTGATTTTAACAGTAATATTTATCATTCATACCCAGAATAATTCATAATGAATTTTATAAATAATTTATAATTTGTGTTTATGAGAAAATTGTAAGGAATTTTATGAGAGATTGAGAGATACACAAAGAGTTGAGGAGAAAGGCTCAGAGGAGAGGAGTGGAGTGAATGGCAGTGAAACCCAGCAATACAGGTGGAGGCAGAAGCAGAGGCTCTCCTGGTATATCAATAGGCATCCTTTTCAGTTCACCATTGGGGTCAAAATACCCATTCCCCCAAAAATGAGAGTGGATTCACCTATGCTACTTTGGCAAAATACAGGCAGAGCTCATATCTGTCATCTGGGTTACTTATGAGCCCACACGCGTTTAATGAGCACCTGTTGTCCTGTGCATCAGAAATCCAAAGACGATCAAGACATCGTCTGGGCCTTGCAGGGTCTTTGCTGTGTCAGAACTGTGCCCTGTGAGTGTGTCCTGTAACTTCTCAGCTATCTCATATCTGTCATTTATAAGAACTGGGACTGTAAGCCTGGCTCCCAGGACTTGACTGTGCTGAAGGAGTTATTCTTCTAGAAGTTCCTGAACTTGTGCCCAGAGGTTGAAGTGGCAGGAAGTATTTTGCTTCTGAATTGTATTTCTCCCCTGCCTATGTAGACTTTATACCACACAACCCCTGGCCAGTCACTGAAGTCTCTTTCCTATAAACCGGCTTCTGGGAGGAGAAATCCCAGCCCCAGAAACACTCTACAACATTCTTATTATCTGAAAAGTGCTATTAGTTTTCAAAAGAGTGTTTTTCTAATATCACAGTTATTTTCTTTTCTTTGCGACTAATGACATTTGTTGGCAAAATAATGTGGGGTATTTGCAAGAGGATGAAGGCAGAGACCATCATGAAATTTAAGATTTTATCTTTTTGCTTTCTGATATTACCACATATTGTTCCATACTTATAGTAGATTATTACGGAAGGAAAGATTATACCAAGGAGGTAAGTGACCTGTCTCAGTTCTGAGACTACATTAGCTAAGGGATCTTGGATAAGTCACCTAACCATTTGAGCCTACTTCTTCTTCTTCTGTAAATGGAGATAGTAATTCTTTCCTTGCCTATTAGAGTTTTTAAGAAGATAAACTGTTGTTATTTGGGTGAGTAATGGATACCCTAAAAGCCTTGACTTGACCACTATGCAATCTATGCATGCAAGAAAATTGAACTTGCGCCCCATAAATTTATACAAATAAAAAATAAATTTAACTTAAAAAGAAGGTAAAGTTTAATAAATATGGAATTTTTTGAACTCTGTGAAGTGCCAGATAAAAATAAGATGTCTTCATGTATGGGGGTTGACTTTCAAAATACAAATACATCTGCCATGAAAGGTTGATTTTAAAACTTCCTCTGGCTCTTTCCTTACACTCTTTGCTGAAAAAATGACTAGAATTTTATATGTCACTATTACAGCAAAATTAAATCATCTTCCGTGCAAGCTATGAATAGCAGTAGAGCTTTTAGATGTCATTGCATACCAGACCGCTGGTCCAAGCTAAAGATAAAATGCCATGCTAATAATGGCGGAGAGTAATATGACCAGTCTTTCAGCTTTAAAAGAAAGTTGTCAATAGATCTGGTTTCCAGCTCAAAATGGAAAAGGAAACAGGGACACTCTAATGAAAACAGAGGGAGCTGGCAAGACTTTTGAGACATCTACAGCATCTACAGCAAGGGTCTTTGAAACACATTTGGCATTCAAAGTGTGAAAACAAACTGCATGAGCTTTGAAGGGAAAAAAATAATACTCTATTCAACTTAGAAAAAAAAAAACAGGCCAATAACAGCACATCACCCTCCACACAATTTTGGATTCATGCCTGGATAATGAATAAGTGACTAGGAAATTCCTCTTGTTTTTTGAGGCTCTAGGTCAGTCATCAGCTCCTAACAGTCTACCTCTGAAATGTATTTCCTGTCGTTTGCTGCTTTCTGTTTGCCACTGAACTCCATCATCCCAGTCTGGACAATTTCACCCCAAGCCCACGTCATCTCTCACTCAGGGGGAAGGCTGGTGCTGAGGGGAGGATACCAGCTTTGGGGACAGACAAACCTAGATTTGAATTTCAACTTTGCCACTTACCAGCTGTGAGATCCTGAGCATGCATAACTTGTCTAAGCCTGGGATTCCTTATCTATAAAATGGAAATAATAGTATCACCTCTCCAAATTATTGTAAGGGTTAAATGAGACAGTGCTTAGGAAAGTGTCCAGTATAGTATGTGACAGTATACATCCTTTTTTCCCTGTCTCCATTTCTGATCTCTTCCTTTTAATTCTTCCTGTCCATATACATGTCTGATCATTCCCCTCCATGCTTGCTATGGGTTTTTCATCATTTATTGGATAAATTCTAAATTTCAGAATTTAGTTATGTTATTTACCAGTGCTGTAACAAAGAGACTTAAAATACAATGGCTTAAATAGGACAGATGTTTTGCCTCTCATGTAACATCCAGAGGTGAGTGGTCCAGGGCTCATAAGGTACCTCTACCATCTTTACATTTTAAGTGGCTGCCCCCACTGTTTCCATCTTCTAGCCAGTGGGATGGGGGCAGGGCCAGAGGAACTCATACTAGGGTTTTTAGGGGGATATTCTGGAAATGGCACTTATCAATTATGATCTTATTGGCTAGACCTTAGTCACAAGGCCACATCAAGCTGCCAGAAAAACCAATGGAAACTGTAATCTTTAGCTAAGTGGCCACATGCTCAGCTAAAACATAGATACTCCTTTATTAAAGGAGTGGAACATGGATATTTATAAGCCACTAATACCTTCTGCCACAGTGATGTGAAGGACCATTCTTCTATCTACCATTGCCACTTTATTTCACTTTTTTTCCCTTCTACATACCTTAAGGTCTATTAACGCTGGACTACTTACTACCCTCTAAACATACAACCTGCCTGCTCACCCCAGTACCTTTGCACGTGTGTGTTCCCCCTCTGCCCACCTAGTGGGCTCACTTCAATAGTCCTTTTGTGGAGCCGTTCTTAATGCTCTCACTCCACTGGAAAATTTAACCACTACACTTATCTTTCCTTGGGCTTTATATATAACTTGATTATAAAGCTTTAATTGTTCATGGGTCCTTCTTCTCACTAGGCTGGGAGGTTCTCAAGAATAGAGATTATATTTTATTTTTATTTCGAATCCCTAGAAACTAGTATTTTCCTGGTTCATATTTACTCTAGATATGATGAATGGACAAAGTTTAAATAAAAGTGGACAAATCAGGCCAGTGATTTCACATTAACTGCTACAAAAACGAAATTGGCTGACCATTGAGTTCTTGCACCATTGCTTGTAAATCGACAGAACAAGCATGTGAAAGAAGTAGAAGGGAGAGATAATTGGAGTAATTCATGGACTTATTTAAAATATCAGCTATCTTTTGCTCACAAGGTCTTAAACAAGCAAAATACTCACTTCATTTATTTTAGGGTGGGGAAGTTGAGATCCAGAAGAATAAGAAACTTACCCATGGTCATCCAGGTCTTAAAAGCAGAGCTAGACCCTTGCTAAGGTCTCTGAACTTCCTCTGTAGAACTATTCCTGTTATATCTCACTGCTCTAAAAATAATTTTATATGCAATTGCAAATACCAAAATACTTAACAATCTGAGACTGAGGTTGGATGGGTTTATTTACAGCATTTTGAAAATCTCATGTAAGTTACTAAGACTCTAAAACTAAGCCATAGTCTGACACATGACTGCTTGAAAGACAGAGTGAGGGAATGAACAGTGTGCTGTGTGTAGCAAAACAGTAGCTGTCTTAGTCCAAATATTGTAGCAGTTTATGGCCTAGTAAAAAGTGAAATGTCTGTCAGGTTTTCTTTTTACTCATGACTATTTCCATTTATATAATTTGAGACTAATTTATGGCAAATATAAATTGTAAGTGATGTGCTTATAAAATGTAGACTATCCATATTGAAGGCAGCATAAAGCTCAATCCATGAACTTAGATTTAACTTCATTTCCATAAAGGTAGCAAGTTGAATCACTCAGGTCTCACTGACCAATAGCGGACGCATAGTCATGGCTTCCTGGAATTTAGTGTTTAACTCAGGTGTCCAGTGTGATCACTCTGTCTTGCTGAGATTTCAATAACATTGGCCTGACTCCCCATCTGACGTTCTGAGGTCAGCCCCCGTGGCTTCCTCAAGAGCCTGGTGAATTCCCGAGGACTCGTATTCTCTTGATCCCTCATACCCCCTAGTGTCTGCTGCCTCTGGATTCTCAGTTGTGCTCAGGTCTCTCCTCCCACACTGCTGTGTCTCCCTGCTTCATGCTAAGCCACAAATGGCACTTGGCATTTGTTTCGTTTTGTTTTGTTTCTCCACCCATATAAGAAATTCACATGTATAACAGACTTTACTGAAGTTTGAGTCGATAGAGGAAGCACTGCTTTATGAAATACTAAACCACTTAACATCAGACATCATTCCCCATTCTCCAAAGCTCTGTCCTTCCCACCGCAGGTGCTGCTCTTCTCCTCAGGCTCTGTGTGGATCATTACCCCCGCCTGCCACCTTTCACTCAGGTTCTCCTCCCACCTTCCTCTCTTTCCTCCTGTTTTCTCATTCCTGACAACCTCTTGAAACTCAGTTTCTTTTATGTTCTTATGCTGGGCAATTTTGCACCCATTCTCTGTGGCCCTGAGTCCTCCTTTGGAAACCTAGGGCATCATTAATGTGCTTAAAAAAAGAAAGGGCTTCAGCTTTTCATCAGCAAGGACAACTGATAGAAGATTTAACAGCTGAGTGTCTCCTTTACCCCTCCCTCAGCAGGTTCTGTTATGGTTTTGGAATTTGCTTTCCTACTGATGTGAACACGTTACCTACCTCTTTTCTCCTTAGAAGTAGCTAACATCAGGGTCAGTTTTAAATAAAAAAATTTTCTCCTGGTCACTGTATGTGATTTAAGAACAGAATGAAGAAGACAAAGTATGTGTACAATTATTGGAACTGAAAGAAAAATGGTTATAAATCCCCAAACTTATTCAGATCAAAAAAGTTTAAAGAACAAAGTGTACATGTATACAGAATTTAATTCAGACATCAGCATTGAACTCTTCGACAGGAAAAAGGCACTAGAAATAATATAATAGTGTAAGAAGGGTGGAAATATGAAAACAATCTCAAGCCTATTCTTTCCCTGTTTAGCCCATAGAAAGGGCAAGATTCTAAGTACGGAAGTGCTCAAAAATAGGATAAGCACCTATTGTAATTATGAAATTATTTGTTTTGTGTTGACTATTCTTTATTCCTCCCCTTCCTCCTACCACCAGATCCATTCTTCTCTCTACTTTGCTTTGCTGGCCACTGAGGATCATGTCACCTGGGCTCTCCTGCCTCCTGCCTTCCAGGTAGGTTCAGCCAATGAAAGACCCAGAGGGAATCTGGAGAACAGTAGGAGAGAGGGTCCCCATGCTAGGTAGTGTTTTCTGGAAGTAATAATGTTATTGCATGACTGCAGAGTCTGCCTGGTGGTTCCTTGGCCAGGGCTTTTGCTCTCCTGTGTCTGGCAGCCCTGCTTCCTCCTCGTGTCCCTTAGGCCTGGTGGTAACAGCTTCCTGTTGGTGATTGCCTGGGTGTCTCACTAGCCTTGCTCCTCCCTTAACTCTGCCCACACCTCTCACTTAGCCCCTCTGTTAAAATCTCTCATACTATCTTATTTGGAATCTGCTTCCTGTTAATAGTTAGTAGATATTCTGAATAAGTGTTCATGGTGGCAAAGGTATTTTTTGAGGGAGTAAGATCGTGGTTTCAAATGCTGTCTCTAGACTGGCTGGAGATAACCATGACAAAGTTTTCACTGGTTCAGTGTGAAATGAAATTTTCAAAAGAAGAGCAATATAGATTTTCATAAAGTCGAACTTTCCTTTTTTTTTTTCATTATATATCTCCTTCCTGCTTTTTGGGGTTAAAGTGATTCTTCTTTTATGATATGAATGTATGCTTAAAAAATGTTCTTACTTGGCAAAGTAGTAAGTTATCAGTGAGTGCCCTGAATTTATTTCAAAATGTACTAGTTTGTAAAATCCAAAAGTCAAGGGACCATTGGACTCTATGTTTATGAATCAATTCCCTGAAAGACATTTACAGAGACTGCCAATTCTGAAGTATTTCATGCACAGAATTACCTGGGGAGATTCACATAAGAACACTGTGCCCCAGATGTCACGGTTCTAAGGCATCCCTGGTAGGTGAGGCAACTACACTGTAGTACTTTAGTGTTTTTCTCATGAAAACCAGGGCTGAGATTTAAGATTTCCAAAGAAGAGTCCTGTAAGGCAGTGTTTGCATCTGAGTTTCCCACAAGACTGGAGTATGACATGGGGTGGAATTACTCTTGCTATTTTTCCAGGAGAGTGAGTCTCCCATGCCTTAGGAAGTAGGCTGCTCTAGTTTGTCCTGTCTGGGATTCTGTACCTACTCACTCACTTGAAGGTAATTTCTTTATATGGTCAGAGTTGACAAGAATGATTGTCCTCAATTAAAGGAGTTTAATTAATTATTAAAATAAGTCTTAACTTGTAATTCATCAGTTTGATTAAGTATACGTTCTCAAACTTTGACATGGTGTTTCTTTCTACTCATTTGTTTGCATTTTGGGGTCTGCTGTTATTGAAAGTCCTGACTTGTCAAACTTTTATGCTTATGCTTAAGTGTAGCCACTGCCGTTAACTATCTGGGCAACCTTGTCTAAGTCTCTTAACCTCTCGATACTCAGTTTCCTCATCTGAGAGATTGATAGGGTTGGTCAGAAAGACCTCTAGATTTCCTTCCAATGCTAAAAATCTGTGATCTAGACCTAAATTACTTCCCAGATCTGAGCTCATTCAAGATTTCAAAACTAGTTCAAGCCCATAAATTAATTACTGGGATTTTAATTCATTTTTTCCCCAGCATTATGATGCCTGTGCTTGTGTCACTGTGAAATTTAATTTGGCAGATTAGTAACATATCTGATTAAAATTCTTGTCAAAGTCTGTGCTCCCTGTATCCCTGCATTCATTGTCTCCTTGCTTACCCTCCTTCTAATGCTTCACCCTTTTAAATCTTGTCTCTGATTATGGAACTTAAGGGTTTATCCCTCTCTAAATTTTGACTCTATTAGCCTGGGTTCCCCTGCTTGTCATTTTGGATTAGTCCTGTTGGGTGCATGTTTTGCCCATCTCGTGTCCCTTGATCATTTTTCTCTGGTAACCGAAAAACAGTGTTTTTAATTAAATCAGTGGCTCCTTCACCAAATGTGTTGAAAATTTTCTGGGTCAAGTTGTAGCTTGTTCTTGTTTTACAATTTGATCATTTGACTGGTTTGAGGTTACTGTTAATCATCTATGGGAAATTAACTTTCTTGGGTTGTGTTTTATCATGTTCAAATAAACTCATGAAAAATTTTATTGTAAAATCTCTGATTATATGGGTCTGGACCCATGTCATGCCAAATATTCTTATGATGAAAAACATGGATTGTCAATAATGTGCTGACAAAGTCTGAAATTTTTACCTTTAGTGTTTAGGTGTTGAAACAACTTCGACTGTAGACCTAATTTATCTGTCTGTTTTTAATGCATCATGGAAAAATTACAGTGAACCTCAATTGCTGGTTTACTTGAACAATTTTCCCACTATGATGTGAATGAGTTTGGGTAGGGCACTGTCACCTGCTTTCTCATACCTCAGTATCCCCAACCCTGGCACAGAGGAGCCATTCAGTGATGCTGGCTAGATGAGCAAGCTTACTGTTGGTACCTGCATCATGCTGTTGCACATTAGTAACCAAATTCTTGGCATGGGGGGATAGCAAGGAGAGGGAGACATAAGCCCAGTTCACCCACATGACTTTTTGGTCCCCAGACCATACCTATTCAAAAGAAGATACTACAATTGCCACCAAAGAATATGCCCAGAATCCTCAGGCTGCCTATTACTACATTAGGAACACAGAAATAGAGCAACGCATACAGCAGGGGAGAGACAAAGATGATGTTAGTTCGTTATTGCATTTCACTCAGATGCATCTTGAAAATTGCCAAGAAATGAGTAAAAGTTACATTTACATTTTAGGTGAATTTTTGTTTTTCAAATGTGTACTAGGTCATGGGCTGCTATGGAATGAATTTGTCCCCAAAAGTTCATGTGTTGGAAAGTTGGTCTCTAGTGTAGCAGTGTTGAGAGGTGAGACCTTCGGGAGGTGATTGGGTCATGAGGGTTCTGATGATTAATCCATTTGTTGATTAATGGGTTAATGGCTTGATGGGTTAAAAGGTTACCAAGGCAGTGGGTTAGTTATCACAACAGTGGGTCTGTTATAAAAGCCACTGGATGCCCTGTGTCATTTTGGGACTTTGCAGAGATTCCCTACCAGCAAGAATACCCTCAGCAGGTTCAACTCCTACATCTTGGCCTCCAGAACTATAAGAAATACATTTTATTTCTATATAAATTACCCAATCCCATATATTCAGTTATAGCAACAGAAAATGGACTAAGACAGGAGCCCATAGGTATTGGGTAAGGTTGGAAATGATTCAATAACCAGGAAATTTCTTAAAACAAATACAGACTTTTCTCAATCAGTGATATTGTGAAATACATATTTGGTCTTCATCTTCTTGGTGTATAATTCCTAAAATCCTTGGAATCCTCAAAGTTATAATGTGTTTCTGCATGTTTATGAGTTGACTGACGGCTGGCAGCCCCCAGGTGGCTTCAGAATGGGGGCTGGGGACCAGAAACTGCAAGGCAGGGACTTTCAGCCAAAACTCCCAACCTTCCAGGCCAGGAGAGGGGTTGAGGGTTAAGTTGATCACCAGTGGCCAGTGATTTAAGTAATCATGCCTATGAAATGAAAATTTCATAAAAACTAAAAAAAAGACAGCATTTTGAAAGATTCCAGATAGCTGAACACATGGACATTCCTGGAGAATAGCATACCCAGGGAGGGTATGGAAGGCCCACACCACATCCCTCATTCCTTGTCCTATACATCTCTTCATCTGTGTCCTTGGTAATATCCTTTATAATAAACTGGTAAACATAAGTATTTCCCTGAGTTCTGTGAGTCACTCTAGCAAATTAATCAACACCCCCAGAGGGGATTGTGAGAACCCTCATTTATAGCTGATCAGTCAAAAGCACAGGTAAAACAACGTGGGACTTGTGGGACCGAGCCCTCAGCCTGTAGGATCTGATGCTATCTCCAGGCAGACAATGTCAGAGTTGAACTGGGGGACACTCAGCTGGTGCCACTGCACAAATGCATGCTTGGTGTGTGTGTGGAAACCCACATTTGGTTACAGAAGTCATCTGTGTTGATTGTTGAGTTAAGAGTATGGTGAAGAGCACTTTGGTTTGTTTATTCCTACATTCTCAGACAACCCAAACCCTAATTTTTGTGTTTGGGCTGATTCTTTTTTAAAAATTTTAAGTAAGATTTACATAACATAAAGATAGTTTATATTTTACATATTTTATATTTTACAACTATACCTATGCCATTTGATTTCCACAATAAACTATTTGATATGCCCTGGGCTGGTAATGTTTCCCTTAGTTGATAGAGTAGGAAACTAAATTGGTGGTGGTAAGAGGAAGTCAGGGTAAGTTAGGAAATGGCTTATCAAGACCTCCAATTCATTCAACCCCATGGCATGGTTCCACTCTTTCATGAAGCCCACCAGGGCTCCTGGATTCTGTCTTGTGTTGTATTTTGATTGCCACAAGGACAGATTAGTTCAGTTTTGTGAACAACTGAATGCTAGGTATTTTTATGGCAGATACTGACCTTACTACAAAAATACTCATTAATGTTTCTTTTTAGGCTAGGACCAAAGCAGTTTATCTTTTTATATCTAACTTTTGGTATTCTTTCCTCAAATAGCAGTGATTTGGTTTAAAAATCTAAGGTTTTCATCTTAAGGCCACTGTCAGCCATATGTCTAAGGGTGGAACTCTGACCACAGCCTTGTGCCTTGGGCCCCAGGTTTGCATGACTCCTGAGGGAGGGGACCTCTTCAGGGCCAGGCTTTGGTTGTTTACCTTCCCATACCCCTGATCTTCCCATTTATAGTGTTCACCAGCCTCCATGGCACCCACTTCCTTCATACTGTCCTTTCTCAGTACCTCATTATCTTTCCTTTCCCTTCTACCCAAAGGCATTTAGAAGTTTAGTATGGATTTTTGTCTGTCTTTCTTCTCACCCAGAACTTGTCCATTTTACTCAGTGGAGCAGAGGAGTCTTTGGAGGCCTGCAGCTGTAAGTTTGGATCCTTGCAGTTTGACTGTGGACCTTTTTCTCTCTGAGCCTCAGACACTTCCTCTGTGAAATGGGGACAATCCTATACCTCTGGTGCTGTGAGACATGTGTGTGTTTCTCCAAATCTGCTTCTCACTCCTCTCCACCCTGCTTGTGGCAGCTGCCTCAGTTGGCTTCCCTGCCTCTGGCTTCTTGTTGGGCCTGGCCAATGGAGAGAATCAGCAGAGACTGGAGAAAGGGAGGAGAGAGGTGGGGCATTTTTTTCATACTGGGCTACTCTGGGTTGGCCATAGACCTATGGCCACAGACACAAGCCATATTCCCTGTCAGACAGCCCTGTCTGTGGGCCACTTTCCCTAGGTTCTGCACCTCTCCCAGGTCTTGCACCTGCAGGCTTAGGACTGAGCATGGTCCTTACTTTTGCTAGCCTCAGGATATTGCACTTTTTTGCTTCCCTAAAGAAAATAATGTCTTTATTAAAGTCTCCCTCATATTATTAGTTTAAGTGTGTCATATGGTTCCTACCAGGAAGTTCAATTGTGACCATTACGTGAAAATATATTTATAAGCTACATCACAGACTGCCTAGTGTATATTCAGTAGATGTCATTTCCTTTCCTAGCCTACCCTCCTTTGAACTTTTGCCAGTTTAAATCTTGTCTTTGATTGTGGAACTAAAGGCTTTAGTCTCATCTAAATTTCAGGTATTCCTGGAATAAGTTGGTGGACACTTTTGAAGTTGAGGAACCTTACACAAAGCTCTGAGATCACTTATGTGGGGTGCTGTCTGCTTAGTTTGTAGATGGCTTTGCCATCAATGTAGGAATAGCCCTCACTGAATAAAGAGAGAACACTCTGAAACATTTATACATACTCCCCACCCCCCTCCAATTCCTTGATTTGAGAGCCATGGACATCTGTCCCTCTGTTTTGAGAATAGTTGGAAAGGCAGGAGCTCAGAAGGCATGAGAATTGCTCTATGTCTGCCAGCAACAGCACACTTGGTCAGCTGTGCTGGGTCTGCTCTCCCTGGACCAGCATTTATAGATGCTCTTGCATGCATGCAATTCTCACCACGAGCAGAACATGCCCTTGTCAGTGACTAATTAAATCTCATTTGTTTTGTTGCTTGCTGGGTGATTATAGTACTTTCTCTTGAATTTATGACAGATGCTGGCCAAAAGCCCTTCAGAAATTGGGGGATTTGGGCATTTTAAAAGAATTAGGCTCTGGGGTTCATTTTAAAGAGAATTAGGCTTTGGGTGTACACAGGGTTGACATCCTCCCCATTTTTCATCTCTACAGATCCAACAACACAATAGCCAATTAAGCAAACAACCAGGCTTCATGTTTTATCAGACACTGCTTCCATCACTGAAGGACTTAATGGACTGAACAATTTGTGTATTGAGGGTGAATATGTATCAGAAACAAATGTATCCAGCTATCTGAGTTTATATTCAGAAATAAAATTATGGTTAAGTATAGAAACAATTGCCTTCCCTCTGTGCTCAAGATGTTGGTAATTAATTTTCTAGATATGAGTACCAGCACTTTCTATACTCCAGTGATGTTCAAGATTCATGGTTTATAGATTCTTGCACCATTTGTGATGGACACAGAGCCCTGGATGACTGATGGCTGGTTTATTGGAAACCAAACTCTTAGAAACATTATGTGCTAGTGTAGGAGTCACTTTGGCTATAATTTCAAGTGTCATATGCTACTTGGAATGGACTGAATCCAATATTTTCATTACTAACTTCCTTCAATTAACTTTGCTTTATCTTAGCAGGCGAACATGTCTTATTGTCACTCAATGTCAGAAGGCAATTAACCCATTGACATAACATGAGAAAAAAATGTTCAAAGACAAAGCAAACTCAGGGAAAATTACTTGGTGATTTTCTCTTCTTAATTAACCATCAATGCCTGCCTCCAGCGTTTGTTTGACTACTTTCCTTTTTCACCAAGTCACCATTTTTCTTCAGCCTTGGAAACACAGAAGCTGGTGAATTGGTCTAACCCATACATTGACAGAGAGTTGAAGGCAGCTGCATCTTGGGCTTTTCCTGCCTTCTGGAAATGTGCCTGTGTTCCTTTCCCCACTCAGGAGTGGCCAGGGGTCAGCAGAAGGCAATGCTGTGGGCAGCTCCAGAAGGAATTTGTGAATAATTTTGGGGTATTCTACTCTGCACAGCTGAGAGCTGGGGCTGGTGGTAGCGATGGCCACAGAGGCAATGAGGAAGGGATCTCACCTGCCCAGCCACACCGGGAGCTCTGGATGCAGCCCCGAGCCCTGCATTACTTCAGAGAGAAACATCCTGGAAGGAAATAACCAGGGTTTCTAGAAACACAATCTATCAAATCCTTACAACGTACAATCTGCTTGCCTTTTCCATTATGATACTTGCTGAGAAGGACACAGCATTTCCAAACGAAGTCCCCTTCTCCTTCAGATCTCTTCATCCAGGGAGGGAGGGAGGGAGAGAGTCAGGGTCCCTCTGTCCAGGAGAGTTCCCGTTTATATTTGCTTTGCATTGGGTCACCTGATCTTTTGAAGGAGGCCCCTTAAGGACTTCTCATTGCTCCACTGTTTCTCACCAGAAGGAGCATTCCAGAGTGGTTGAGCTGCTTTCCTAGGATTACACACCTGTTTTGTGATGGAGGAAGCTTCCTCCAGAATCCCCACTCTTGCCCAGGGCCTGGGATATTCTTGGCTGGAGCAGTAGAGCTTTGTGGAATGGAGCCTAAATCAGATTAGTTCTCCCAGTGGGCTGGGCCAGAGACAGGTACACCATAAGGCGGGCAGCCTGCTTGTCCAGGAGGGTACTTCTTTCTGGGGCTCCTCTGGTGTGTAGTCCTTCAACTCTAAATTTGGGCTAAGTGCCTCTCTGATTCCATTTAAGCTGGTACATTGTATTTATCTGCCTTTTCCAATTTATTAATATTAATGATTAATTTTTATCAAATATTTACTATGAGTGTGTGCCAGGATCTCTTCTAAGTGCTCTAGAATACTGTCTCCTTTAATTATCACAACAATCTTTTTTTTTCTTTTTGAGACAGTCTCACTCTGTTGCCCCTGCTAGAGTGCCATGGCATCAGCCTAGCTCACAGCAACCTCAAACTCCTGGGCTCAAGCGATCCTGCTGCCTTAGCCTTCCGAGTAGCAGGGACTACAGGCATGCACCACTATACACAGCTAATTTTTTATATATAGATTTTTAGTTGTCCAGCTAATTTCTTTCTATTTTTTTAGTAGAGACGGGGTCTCGCTCTTGCTCAGGCTGGTCTAGAACTCCTGAGCTCAAACGATCCGCCCACCTTGACCTCCCCGAGTGCTAGGATTACAGGCGTGAGCCACCACACGCCTGGCCTATCACAACAATCTTATAACGAGATTACTATTATTCTCATTCGACAGAGGAGGAAACTGGGGCTCGCATGACGTAAGAATCTTGCTTGAAGGCACATAATTAAGAAGTGATAAAACTTTCTTTTCCACTCCAGGCAGAGTTGTCAGCATAATAGATACTCTATAACTGTTAGTTTGTTTTATCTGTTTTTGTTTTTACAAGGTCAGGCAAGGTCATCTACTCTGGAAAAGCAGAGCAGCCAGTAGAGACTATTTTTGCTGTTTAGAGGAGAGCACAAACACACCCTCAAGCACCAACTTATTGTTAATTCTTTGTTCATTTGGTCCAGAGCACACAGAGCATTACATAGGGACAACAGGCCACGGCTTGTATTATGAGGGAGCTTTAGTACAAAGTGCTAAATAATGGAAGTAGAGGGAGCCACAAACTGCCTGGGGAACAAGAGGAGATTTCACAGAGAAACCGCATTGGACTTGGTCCTGCAGGGTGTGTAAGGTCTTCATTCAGTGCAGGAGGGCAGAGGGCATGCACAGAGAGGAACAACGTGTGAAAAGACATGGGGGGAGGAAAGGGCCGGTGTGTTCCCAGAAAGGAGAGCCTTGGTGTTGCTGTAGGGGAGGGGATACGTGGTGGGGATTTTGAGGACAAGGTAGGGAAGGAAGGGGGAAAATCCATTTGCAAAAGGGCTTTAAGCTGTGTTCAGAAGTTTAGAAGTCTTATTCGAACTATAATTTACAGTGCACAATAGAATTATTAATTATTTGATAAGGGGTAGGCAAAAGTTTGTGGCAAAGGCACATTGGGAGATACCTTCCCCACAGGTAAAGCAGTGAGAGGGAGGGTCCTGGCAGCAGAACACCCTTGCAGATGAGGTACTTTAAAGTCAAAGAAAAGGGAAGTGGAGGGATGAAAATATCCCGTGTCAGTCCAGTCCAGTAGAACGAGTACGAGATGGACCTGCTGCGGTGGAGGCTCCGCGGACAGCAACTAGGTACATCTGCTTGCGTTTGCTGCAGGTGTGAAAAGGGATTTGAGCAGCGCTCCAGCAGACAGAAAGCTGGGCCAAGGGTCATCCACATTATTATTGGCAAATAGTAGGTCAGGCTTTAGGAACCAGAAGAGAGTTTTAGAATATCATTTGTTTGGGGTTTTTGGTAATGTACAGAAGGATATAGCCTCTAAGAAACCAGAGCAGAAACCATAAAGAATGGCCAAGTAATAAAGAAAACAGGATGAGATGAAAAGGGATATGGATAAGGTAAGCCAAGTTTGCAGGGAAAGCAAGGATGCTGTGGCAGAATGAAAATCCTTACTAGAGACAGTAAAATCAGAATTGAAATGATAAATCAAGTCCTGGGCAAACTTGGGAAGCTTCCCCAGGATGCAGAGGAAAGGAAAAAGATAAAAATGATGAGAAAATGATAAATGAGGAGGACAGTCAATGAAGCTTCCACCTGGAATTATTAAGTTTTCTTGAGAAAGAAACTATCAGAATTAGAAATAAAGGAGTAATCGAAGTCATCAGTAAAAGAAACTTTCCTGAGCTAAACAATAATTTAGGTGTGTAGCTGGAAAGGGTACACTAGGAGAGGGAGATCAGACACAGGATGAAAAGAAGGACATGAGTGCAGGTGAGGACCATGACTACTTTGGACAAACGGTGGCTTCTACTGGTTTGGTTATTTCATGCACTGAGCAGGGGAGCCTGGGAGGTGTGAGTTGGGTTAGGGTTTGACTTCTCTAGTGGCAGAGCTGTGCCAGATTCTCTGCCAGAGTTGGTGAACCTTTACCCTGGCTTTGTTCTTGGAACTAGAGTCTTGTCCTATATCTGCATGCCTTCTGATTCTACCCTGGGCCAACTCTGCCCTAGCAAAATGTGAGGTCCCTCCTTTTAGGGTTGCCAGATTTAGTAAATAAAAATACAGGATTCCTAGTTAAACCTGAATTTCAGAGAAGCAAATTGGGACATAACTACACTAAAAAATTATTTGTTTATTTGAAATTCAAATTTGAAATCCTATATTTTATCTGGCAACCCTATTCTTTCACCTGCCCTAACTTTTCCCTAACACTTGTCCTCACTTCCTTTTGCCCCAATATTCCTGTGTACATATTCGAAAGTGTTTGTTATACTTGCTGATATTTTGTCTAGCACTACTTCAAAAATTCTAATATGGAATGTGGTAGAATATCACTCAGTAAACATTATCCAACACTTCTTCCCAGTATAGTACCTTTTATCTGAGGTCCTATGCAGGCTCCTATGTGATTTCTAACTTTGTTGTAAAATTTTTTGCCAAAGTCTGTCATTATAATATATATTCTTGGTATATGGATTAATTATTACATATGTTTAAAACAACTTTAAACATGTGTATCTATGAAAACTGACATCTACTTAAAATTGTAGGCTGGGTGCGGCGGCTCACGCCTGTAATCCTGGCACTCTGGGAGGCCAAGGTGGGTGGATCGCTCAAGGTCAGGAGTTCGAGACCAGCCTGAGTAAGAGCGAGACCCCCATTTCTACTAAAAATAGAAAGAAATTAATTGGCCAACTAAAAATATATAGCCAGGCATGGTGGCACATGCCTGTAGTCCCAGCTACTTGGGAGGCTGAGGCAGGAGGATTGCTTAAGCCCAGGAGTTTGAGGTTGCTGTGAGCTAAGCTGATGCCACGGCACTTTAGCCCAGGCAACAGAATGAGACTCTGTCTCAAAAAAAAATTGTATATATTTACATGTCTAATTGTTTGGAAAGGTATTCTCCAAAAGGTTAACAGTGGTTACCTCTGGGTAATAAGATTCTTGGGTAATATTTAGTTTTTTACTTATGTTTTTCAGATTTTTGAAGTGTTAACATGAGAATGTAATGTTTCATACTAATTAATATATTTTCATTTTAAAAAGTCAATTATATTTTAAGGTGACACATGATTCAAAAGTCTTGCTGGTAGCTCCTAAATTTAATTGACTGTCAGAATCACCTGAGGAGCTCCTAAAAATTACAGACTGCTTGCTGGGTTTTGCCCCTGACCTAATGAATCCAAATCTCTATCACTGGGCCCAGGAATACGTATGTTTGAAAAGCTTCACATGTGGAGCCCTAGTGGTATCTGCCCTTGGATTGGCATTCAAGAGCCGGAGACTTAAAACAAGCAGCACGTGCAGACTTAGCTTCCCAGGTGTGGAGAGAAGCTCCCTCTCTCTGTTGACATGTGTGTGATAGCCCTAATGAGGATAAATAACCACCTTTCTAAAGTTATCTGCTGCCAAGTAAATTTCCTAAATGCCATAGAACCTTTAGTCAGACTGCTCTGCTTATTTCGACAAGAGTTACTGAACTCTTTTGAAAGGGATATTGGGAATCTGTTATGGAAGCGCTCCAAGTCTCATCATCCCAGCCGAGGGCAGCCACCATGGGGTCTGCAGGGGAAGGCCGAGGCCCATCCTCAGGTCCCGTGTAAAATGGGCTCATCCCTTGTCCCAGCCAAACCAGGAGCAGAGGCAGGAGATGAAATAAGCAAGTTGGAATAATCTTGGGTGAGAAGAAGGCTAAGCCTTATCAAATCCTCAAGGGATCTGCTGAGATTCCATCCATTTGTTAAGAACTTACATTTAAATGTTAACAAATGTCTTCTGAATACAGCATTCAAAAAACTGAGACAGAAGCAGAAGGGGAAAATAGGTTTAAAGATTCCCCAGAGTGGCCAGACAGCCACAATACAATTTGCATTCTTTCCGTATTCTTTCAGTTCAATTCTAAGCATAATATTTTTTGAAATTTATTTTTAACATTGGGTCTTGATTACATATGAAAATTACAGTCCAGGCATTGAGGCTAAGCTGGTTCATCCCTCCAACCTCACACACAGAGGGAGAGTGCATGGTCCAGCAGCCTTCGCTTCCCCTGCTGGTGCTGCTCCTTATCGTCTTTGCAGGGAAGCAGGATGGTAGGGGGTAGAGGACTAGACATTCATGTGGCCAAAAGTACTTGGAGACAAATGTCCTTATCGCTCAGTTTCCCTTATCTGATCCCCACGCATTTTTTCAATTACAAAACTGCAGGCTTATTTGACAGATTTAAGTTGAGGAAAACCCAAAGCTTATTAATTCATTTCTGGAGTTTCAAGGAACTGTTTAGTTATCTTAGAGATGAATGAAGCAGCCAACCTGAAACTTATATCCTTGTCCACCCACCCACCCATCCATCCACCCACCCATCCAATAACACAGTGCTGGACACTGGGTAGATAGGGATGATGAACAAGAAACAACGCCCCCTTTCAGACTTTTTTCAGCCTAGCAACAAAACATTCTAAATGCTAACACATAGATAAAATTCATTAATTTTGAAATGGTTAATTTGATATGGTATAGGGTCAGACTGATAGGCTTAAATCTTATCTCTTTCAAATACCTTCTGTGTAAACTTGGGAAAATATTAATCTTCATGTGTTCCAATTTCTCATTTGTAAAAGGAGGATAAGTATGACATCTAACTCGTAAGCTTCTTAGGAGAAGTAAATGAGTTAATATGTATTTTTTTCAAAAACTCAGAAATCACAACCTGATTTCTGAATCACAACAAAGGCAAAAATATAATCAAAAGGAAATGTGCACAAATATTTCTAACTTCTGCCCAACATCATTTTTTGAACATCTTCTCAACTTCTTACCTCCATCCTTCCCATGTAGCACATACCTAAAATCATGTAACAGCACGAAAATAGCGGTAAGTAAATTGGTTGTAAGAAAGGATTCCCCTGTGAAAGAAGATTACCAAGTTGCCTCCGGAACAGTGTTTTTCTCCCTTATATGGTCATGAATTCCTTTGAGTATTCATTCATAGATTTAGCAATCACTTAGTGAGCACCTACTCTGTGTTAAACATAATTCTAGGCACTCAAGGAACAAAGCGAGGAAAATAGACAATAAGCCAAAAGCATAATGCACAAGTAAATTATCTAGTATGTAAGAAGAGATATATGCTTTAGGAATATAAAAAAAGCAAGAGAAAAAAGGTCTGGAGTGCTGATGGGAGGGGGTGGGACAGAGTACAATTTAAAATAGGGTGGCTGGGGTGGAACTCATTGGGGAGGCAACATTTGAGCAAGTATGTGAAGAAGGTAAGCGAATTGCCTGCACACATATACCTAAGGGAAGAGGGCTTGGAGTAAAGGAAGAGCTAGTTCAAAGGTCCCAAGGCAGAGAATGCCTGGGGTGTGGCAAGGAGGTCAGCGTGGCGGGAGCTGAGTGAGGCAGGGAGTGGTAGGAGATGAGACCAGACTATCCGAGGAAATCTGTCCGTCCTTTCTTTGGAGCAGTGATTCCCAAATGTCAGCATGCATCAGGGCTTATTAAAACACAAGCTGTGGTGGCCCCACTCGAAAGTTTCTAACATTTCTAACAAATTCCCAGGTGATGTTGAGGCTGCTGGTTTGGGGGCCGCAGTCTGAGAACTTCTCATCTAATACATGGTTACACTATTTTACATACACTTTGATGGTATTCCTGGGGCCCTAAAGTCCATTCTGGATCGTAATTTAGGAATCCTGCATGTTCTAGGGCACGTGAGACTGGATCACTCATTCACAGACCACCCTGAATAACCTGCGTCTACCCCATCTTTTCAACCAAGTGAAGAGCATGACCTCTAACTCAGGTTAGGCTAGGAAAACTCCTGATAGTGTTTCTGATTTGACATGTTAGCCACAATGGTGCTCTTTCACCCTGCTATAAATATGTTTTATTCTACTCACTGAATAAGAATTCGTGGAGTACTTTGTTACAAACACAAATGTGGGCCTCTTGAAAGGTAATGTTAAGAAGCACTAAAAGCCTTTCCACAGGCATGTAATTGGCTTGACTTACTACCTTCTGAAATAGCACGTGACCCTGTCCGTGCCTCAAGAGGGGAAGATGAAAGACCTGGAGCGCCATAGCATATCCTCATCAGGATGGTACTCAGAAGTTAAGGAAAAGGAGGCAACAAATTCCCTAGGCTTCTGAATAACAAGAGATTTTTCTGTGACTGTTTTTAAAGAAAAGCTGAAGCAGCATTCAAAAAACCAGAATGACCTGGCAAGTATTTGTAGTGAGGAGATAGCGGGGAGAATATTAAGTGGCAAACAGAACAATGGGAAAGCTAGAATCAGATAACTTAATCATTACAAGAAGAGGTCTGAATTATGTGCAACCTACTTTGTATTTACTTGGTTTTGCAAATTAGATTGGAGTTTGATCTATAGGCTGGACATGGGCAATTATGCATTACTTGGACATCTCAGAGAAGAGGTGCTCAGCAAAAGAAAAAAGAGGCAATTGGCAAATAATGAGGACACGGAAATGCTCCAGTGGGTGAGAGAGGACAATGGGGCAATGACTAAAAACATGCACAAAACTAATGTAACTGTGCCTGTGACACTGTTCCTGCCGTGGGGAAGCCTAAGCAGCCAAAAGCATTTGCCAACTCAGAGACGCTGATTTCCGAGTGTGACTTATTAAGCAATATCAGGCCTCGGAGGGATATAAATTGTAAAGCAGTGGCTCATATTTTGAAGCAATCACCAAGTCATTTTTAGATATGTGTTTCTCTTCATTTTTCTTTGCTTTCTTATGCTCTAGCTTTGGAGATAGGTCCCCTTTTCCAGTTGAAGTCAAGGTGGCTGTACAATACCCATTTCAGTTAAACTCACATCTCAAAATAAATGTTCATGATGTTTAGCTGATACTGTACTCATCAAAAGAAATAGTGGAACGCTACTTTTAAAATATGATTATTTGTGTCTCGCAAAGGTATTACATTGCCAGAGGAATATTGATTTGTAATTAAAATGTTACTCAATAAATTGGACTACTTTGTGGGTCTGAAATATTCACCTACAGGAAGTCAGATTTGTGACAGGGAAAAGCTGCTAGACTTGGGGCTAGGGGACACGGCTAGAGTCTTTGCTGGGTTTCATGGCCGAGTAGCCTTGGGAAACCACTTATATACCCTGGAAAATCTGCACAGTGACTCCAGCTAAGGGGTTGTTGGAAGGTCAAATGTGATTTTAAATCCTAACATGGTGCACACATGTTTGATATTAATATTACCTAAGACTAAGAATCAAAATTTACATAGTTTTTCAGAAATGTTGCTGGGGAATGCGAAACTTTAAATAAATGGACTGTTTACATATCAACAAAACATTGCATTAAGAGGAAAAATTGAGTTAACCAGTTGGATGATGTACTCATTGATTAAAATTGAATCTAGGCCTCTGTATCAGAAAAGAGCAATTACCAACTATATTATTAACACTAATTTGCACTTAGTGAGCTGTCCTGAATTAAAATTAGTTTCCATGAGTTAAGAATAAATGGCTGTGAATTTTGAGTGTATGCTTTTTGTTTTTTAAAAAGGAGTATGCCATATATATTATATATACAGGCATACCTTACAGATATTGTGAATTTGGCTCTAGATCACTACAATAAAGCAAGTTACACAGTGTTTTCGGTTTCCCAGTGCATATAAAAATTATATTCATACTATACTTTAATCTATTAAGTGTGCAATACCATTATGTCTAAAAAAAGTACAAACCTTAATTAAAATATACTCTATTACTAAAAAATGCTAACAATCATCTGAGCCTTCAGCAAGTAGTAATCTTTTTGCTACTTTGAAAGTTGAATCTGTGCATTGACTTCTCTCTACCTATGAAAGTTCTAGATGGCATTTTCTTCCACTATAAGGCTATCTCCTGTACATTAAAAATCTATGGTTTAGTGTAGCCACCTTCATCAATGATCTTAGCTACATCTTCAAGATAACTTGCAGTAGCTTCTCCATCAGCACTTGCTGTTTCATTGTGCACTTCTACGTTAAGGAGATGGCTTCTTTCCTTAAACCTCATAAACCATTCCCTGCTGGCTTCAAACTTTTCTTCTGAAGCCCCTTACCTCCCAGTCTTCATAGAATTGAAGAGAGTTAGGGGCTTGCTCTGGATTAGACTTTGGTTTAAGAGAATGTTGTAGCTGGTTTGATCTCCAGACCAGCAAACCTTTTTCCGTATCAACAGTAGGATTATTTCGCTCTCTTATTCATGTGTTTACTGGAATAGCATTTTTTAATTTCTTTCAAGTGCTTCTCCTTTGCTTTCACAACTTGTCTAACTGTTTGGCACAAGAGGCCTGGCTTTTGGCCCATCTCAGCTTTTGACTTGCCTTCCTCACTAAGCTTAATCATTTTTGCTTTTGATTTACAGTGAGAAACATGTGACTGTTCATTGCACTGGAAACCTTAGAGGCCATTGTAAGGTTATTAACTGACCTAATGTCAATATTATTGTGTCTCAGGAACCAGAGAGACCTGAGTAGAGGGAGAGAGACAAAGGAACAGCTGGTCAATGGAGCAGTCAGAACACACACGATGTTTATCAATTAAGTTTGTTCTTACAGGGGTGTGGTTTGTGGTGCCCCCAAACAATTAGAATAGCAATAGCAAAGATCACTGATTACAGATCTCACAGATAATCATAACAGTTATAATAATAATAAAAATATTTGGGCCAGGCATGGTGGCTTACACTTGTAATCCCAGCACTTTAGGAGGCCAAGGCAGGAGGATTACTTGAGGCCAGGAGTTTAAGACCAGCCTGGGCAACATAATAAGACCCTGTCCCTACAAAAAGTTTAAAAATTATCTGGGTGTAGTGTTGTGCACCTGTGGTCCCAGCTACTAAGGAGACTGAGGCAGGAGGATCACTTGAGCCCAGTAGTTCGAGGCTGTAGTGGGCTATGGTTGTATCACTGCACTCCAGCCTGGGTGACTGAGCGAAATCCTGTCTCTTTAAAAAAAAAAGTTTGAAATATTGTGGGAATTGCCAGTGGAATGATTGTGATGTAGAGACATGAAGTGGGCACATGTTGTTATAAAAATGGTGCCTATATAGTTGCTCAATGTAGGGTTGCTACAAACCTTTAATTTTTAAAATAAAATGCAATTATCCATGAAGTGCAACAAAGTGAAGAGCAATAAAATGAGGTATGCTGGTATATGGATGTCTGTTTTACAACACAGCCCAGTCCATGTCAATCTTATTATTTGTTGATACAGGTAATTCAGGTTTAGGGGCTTACTTAAGTTAACACATGATTAAAGTTTCAGAGCACAACTGTTAATAGAACCCTTATTTCTGAATTTATAATTTTTTTTATTTGGTCACACTGGAAAATTATTTAGATTATCTAGTCTAGCAAAAACTATTTTAGATCATAGACTGAATTTTGGCTTTGCATCTGGATTTTGACTTCACAAATCATACTCAAAATATAAGGTTACATATTATACAAATATGACCCAATATTCAGCTTCAATTATATAATAAAATAATGATTTCTTCAATTGTGAAATTTTATGTAGGGAGAAGGCCCCTCGACTCCTCAGAAATATTTTCTATATAGACATAGGTTCATAAAAAGAAAAGAATAAATAAGCCCTATATGAATAAGTTGGTTGCAGAATAAGGAGTCCTGGCTTTGACTTTCTTTCTGCCACTAATTTCGATTCTAGAAAAGAAAACCAGCTCTTAGGGAGGTCCAACTAACACTAAGCCATTGGTAAAAACATGGAGAGATCACTGGGCACCCATAACTTCAGTCCTAGTTCCTTGAAAAGGTGGCCACATTCTGCTGCCCTCAGAACAATAAAAAAGGGTACTGTTGGCTGAGGCTATGTCTTGACCGGGGAAGTGAGCATCTTTTTTTCTAATCTTATTTTATTTTTGTTATAAAATATTTGACACCATTTATGGGACATTCTATATTTCATCCAATAACTATTTTATGAGACATTTCAATAGCCTTGTAAAGAGATAGTAGTTATTCCATTCTGGATCGTCTGAAGCAGCTCTGTCTGCGCCCGCCTTCTTCATCACAGCTTAGTGCAGGCACTGTCCTCACCTGCTCCTTCCTCCAGCTGAAACAAATTTCTGTCCGGTCATATGTGAGCTCCAGTACAAGCCCAAGTGGGAGGCCCTGTATCTGTGCAGGCTCTGGAAACGCCTGGCACTTAGAGATGCTTAATTACTAACCATGACAAAATAGGGCCTTGGATTTTCAGGCTGCTCCCCACAGATTCCTCAAATTGGAATCCTGGTAGAGCCCTCAGGATAAAGTTGCTATTTAATAGATGGATGGATGAATACGCAGATAGGAGGATAAATGTGGGTCTATGTATAATTTATGACTATGGAAATTTGCTGCAAGGGTGGTATATTTAGACCATAACAGAATCTTAAATGTTTTGAAATGTATAGTAAGTTAAACCACGTGCCTTCAATATTCTGAAAATCAGCCAGTTTCTGTTATTTTGACAAGCTGCTTTATAGCTGTATTTCCGAAATCTGAGCTCAAGTTATTTCGTATTGTGGATAGGAAGAAAGTGGGGAAAAAAGCTGCAGTGATTTCCATTTCTCTTTTTTCCTTTGCTCTCATTTTGTGTGTCCTTCACTTCCTCCACTGATCTAAACTACAAGGTTAATGTTTAAGAAATACAAAAAAAAGAGGAAAATTCAATGCTATTAACCCCAGTATTTAAAAATGTGCCTCTTAAACAAAGCAGAAGAATCATGGAATTGTTGAACTCAGTTCTTAAGGTATCTGGGTTTATTTTCATACTTGAAAACCCAGGTCACAGTTTATTTCTTCCAAGGAAGTTTCCTTGTTCATTTTGAGCCAAGACCTTACCAGACTGCAGTTTTTCCTTCCTTTCAACTCCTTAATATCACCACAACACAGGTGATATTTTTCATTTCCTATCTGAGATGTCTGCCTTTGGTGTTTGTGTCTTAATTCCCTGCTAGGTTGTGAGCAACTTGAGTTCAGACACATTTCAGTCCTCCCACAATCTCTTCATATAAGAGTGCCCCCCAAATGTTTATTCAATAAATTTATGAATGATTTACAAGATGAATCAGTTCCAAAAGCTACACTAAGACTGTAAGATATATTATGCTATAAGTGGATTTTGACTTATCTGCCCAGACCTTATCCTTTATATTCTTTAATCCTTTAAATTCATTACCCCTCATCTGCCAATTAATAGAGGGAATTATCTGAATGCCATAAAAGTCCCTTGAATTAGAAAAAGAATTCAGGATTCTGGTATTTTGATATTTTGATTTTGATATTTATAACCACAAAACTTGTCATTATTACATTGAATCTATGCAGAAATCATACTTCACTCAAAAATAAATTTATTTTTTAACCTGATGTTTGGCGTTGTGATACTAAAGTAATAAAATACTTTATTTCATATTCCTGACTCCATTTGTGTAGTGATTAAGGTGCACAACTGGCTGTGGTACAACATGAAACAGGCGAATTATGTAGATCAGTGCTGTCCAATGGAAACTGAGGTAGAAAAAGTCCCTGCCAAGATGTCCATGTTCTAATCCCTGAAAGCTGTTAATATGCTATTTTACATGGCAAAGGAACTTTGTAAGTGTGATTAGTTTAGGATCTTAAGATGGGGAGATTATCCTGGATTATTTGGGTGGATAAAAGGTAATCATAAGGATCATCCTTACAATAGGAAGACAGGGTGACTAGAGTGAAAGGGGATGTAATGACAGAAGTAGAGGTATGTGGGGGGGAAGAGAAAGAAAGAGAGAGGGAGGGAGGGAGAGACTTGAGGATATTATGCTATTGACTTTGAAGCTGAAGACATTAGTCATAAGCCAAAGAATGCAGGTGGCCACTGAAAGCTGGAAAAGGCAAGGAAACAGCGTCTCTTTCAGATCCCTGCTGAACCTTGATTTTAGGATTTCTGATTTCTGAAACTAACTTTAAGATGATAAACTGGTGTTGCTTTAAGTCACTAATTTTGTGGTAATTTGTCACAGCAATAGGAAACTAATATAGAACATATGTGAGCCACACATATGAGGCATATATGGAATTTTAGATTTTCTAGTAGTAATATTAAGCAAAGTAAAATGAAGTGTTATTAATTTTAATAATGTATTTTATTTAACCAATATGCCCATAATATTATCATTTCAAAATGTAATAAAAAATTTAGAAATAATGGCTTATTTTATATACATTTTTCTTAGTAAATCTTCAAAGTTCTATGTGTACTTTATAGTTGTAGCACATCACAATCTGGACTAGCCGCATTTCAAGTGCTCAATTGCCACATGTGGCTGGAGGCTACTGTATTGGATAGCGCAGATTTAGATTTTTCAAGTGTGACCCATTCTGCCTCAGTCTTTTAAGTCCTTGCCACTCAAAGTGAGGTTCATTGACAGCATCAGTATCACCTGTGAGTTTGTTACGTAAAATCTCAGAACTTCCCCTGTCCTCTCAATCTATGAGAGCTGAATTTTCATTTTAACAAGAACTCTGTGTGATTCATATGCTTATTAAATTTTGAGAAGCACTGCTCTAGATATTGGATAAAAATTTTTTTTGCTTGCATTATTCATATGAAAAGTTGCTTAAATATTTTGTTTCAATCATCTCTTTCTCAGTACTTTCTGGTGATCACTTTACAAATTTTTAACTATTGCTGGGAAAATCTAGGATTATCTATGGAGAATTTTGCTGTTGATTTTGTCCTTCACATTGAAGGACTGCTAATGCTGTATTCACCTGCAAAAAGATGAAATTTGGTCTCCCTTCTAGCTGTCTTCAAGGCAGAATGGTGAATTAGTCTGTTTAGAACTGCTACCACCCACTGAATAGACCTGCAGCCATGCATGGGAACATATGAGAACAAATTGCCTATTTTCCATAATGGTGTGGCTATGTAGTCCATGAGAAATCTGTGATACAGTTGCATCATGCCAACCCTACTGCTCATTCATACACATAAAAATTGTCAATGATGATGTAAAGGCCAAGTAGTTGTACGTTTTCTAAGTTCCTTAGAGTAACTGGCATCTTTACTCCGCAGTTTTATGATATTCACACTTTGAAATGGGTGACTCAGCAGCAAATTTCCCACAATAAATTTGGGAGCTTAGAACATGTTAGTGAAATTACTTGACAAAATTAATGCCATTTAAAACCATGGGTGAACTTCAGCAACTGGGCAAGATAAAGAGCAGAGTATAATTCCCACAAGGCTCACACCTCATCCTTTGCCTGGTAATTGTCCTTTTCGTTTTGCTTTTTTTCCCCCTTTTGGTTTAGGGGAGGAGTTGGGAATTGAATCCTTAGCTTAAAGTGGGGAAGAGCAAGTCCTACAACTTTCTTTGCTATCTGAAACGTACATTAGAATAATGAAAATTATGTTGTTTAATGATGTGACCAGGACAATGAAAGAGCCTGATGCATTTAAAAATTATAATAAAAAATTATAATTAAAACAGCACAGACTATGCCTTTGACAACAATGTAGTCTAAATTTTATATGTGTATCCTTTAACTACAAAGCACTTAGGCATGCTGATAAAATATAATAAATATCTCCTCAAATGGGTACCCGAGGAATGGAAACTGAGACCTCTTCATAAAGCCAGTTATCACAGGGGGATCACATGGCAGTGAAAGGGTAGACTTAAAAATACTACTTATAGTCAAAAGGAGGCAACAAAGTCACTAATTGGAATACTAGATGGAGACAATAAAGAGAATAGGAGAGAATTAACATTCAAAAAGATATTGACTAACAATTTTGCAGAATGGATAAACAACTGGACCCTCAGAATTAGGAAGTATAACAAATCCCAAACAGATAAATATAATAATAATGAATCAACATGTAGACACATGAGAGTGTAACTGCATAACGTGAAAAAGACATAAGAAAAGATCAAAAAAGCAGCCAGAGAGAAAAGATGGATTATTTCAAAGGAATAGCAATTAGATCGATAGCAGTAAACATAGTAGCTATAACACTGTGCTCAGAGTGTTAAGAATAAGTGCTGAGAGAAAATATCCATCAACCTATCATTCAAGAAAATGGCGTAATAGTTTTTTTCTTTTATGTTGACACATAATAATTGTACATATTTTGGTGATAGATTTATAATTTGATATGTGTGTACAATGTGTAATGATCAAACTAGGGTAATTAGTATATACATCACCTCAAATGTTTATCATTTCTCTGTCTTGAAAACATTCAAAATCCTCCCTTATATAGCTTGCTGAAAATATACAATAAATTTTGTGGCAAAAAAAAATCAGTGCGTTTACCACACACAGGCAATCATTAAATTAACTCCCAAAGGATATACTCTCTGAAAAATTAAATTGAACCTAGAAGAATAAATAAAGGTATAAGGAGAAACTAATGAACAGAGTAATTTGAAAACATGAGGCTAAATATAAAAAAATAATGATTGCATAAATCAATAACAAAAATGATATTAATGACTAATTTGTGGTTGGAAAAATGGTGGAATAATATTGAAAATTAATAACATGTGAAAAGGGAGGAGGATAAACAGTGTTAGGAGGAGTGTAAAATTATTGATCAACTTATACTTTAAAAGTGAACATTTAAAGATAACAAAGTGTATAATTTCAAAGCAAGTAGAGAAAAAGAAGAAAACATACAATAAAAATAATTCAATTTGATTAATGAGAAAAAAGTGGAAAAAAAGCACAGGAAATTTCAGGGAAACTAGCACAAAATAATATGGTAGAACTCAAATTTAACAAAAATTACAATTAATCTACATGGTCTAAACTTGCTAGTTAAAAGACAGGCTGTCTTTAGATTACTAGAAATCCACCTGTAGTCTATTTATGAGGAATGCATCTAAAACACAAGGACTCAGGAAGGTTGAAAAGAAAAATATGTAAAGCAATACATTGGGTATATTCTAACCAAAAGAGAGCTTTTGTTGCTAGATTACTATTAGGTAAAATAGTTGTGGTGCAAAAAGCATTATCAGAGCTAAAAAGAATCACAACATAATGATAAAAAGGCTCACTTTGCTAGAAAGATACATTTCTAACTTGTTTAGGCCTGATAACAAAGTAATCACAGGTAAAACATACTAATGAGAAATTGACAAATCCACAATTGCTGAGGGAGATCTGAGTGTAATACTCTCAGTAATTGATAGATGAAGAAGACAAAAATTGTGAAAATATAGAAAATTTCAACAACATAATTAACAGCCTTGATATTGTGGACACACACATACTCTCACATACAGACTTGCACCCACCAATGAGAAAAAATATTTTTTTCCTCAAACAACATGGAATATTAAAAAGAAAATTGACCCAGGGTATTAACAAATCAATTCCAGCAATCCATTAGAAAGTACATTATGACAATTAACAAATTCATTGACAAAATTTATCTTAACAAATTTAGGAAGTAAAACCATATGATCATCTCAATAAAAGCAGAGAGACATTTGATAAAATTCAGTATCCATTAGTGATAAAATTCTCAGTGAAATAGAAGTGGAAAAGATTTTCATTAATTTCATAAAAGATATTAATAAAAAGCCTCCACAGTAAGTACATGATGACAAAATGTTAGACTCATTACTTTTAAAATTAGAAATGAGACAAAAATGTCCCCATCTCTGCTTTCAGATTGTACTGAGGGTCTAGTCAATGGATTAAAATGAGATAAATAAATATAATGTATATGAACCACAAAGAAAGAAAAAAAAACAGTTCTTATTCTCAGATGGTATGATTTTCTACATAGAAAACCCAGGATTATCTGTAGTAAAATTATTAGAATTAATATAAGAGTTCAGCAAGCTTACTGGATATTAGATAATTATAAAAATTACATTTCCTATTCACCAGAAACAGTGACAATATATATAAATATAAAAAGAGGTGCCATTTACACTGGCAACAGCAAGAATGGCTCCTAAGAATAAATGTAACAAAAGATGTGCATGAAGTATATGGTGAAAATTATAAAACTTTAATGAATGACATTAAAAATGTAAGCAAATGAAAAGATATGTCACATTTGTAAATTCAATAAGTAAATGCAATATCATAAAGATATTAATACCCTAAATTCAATCCAATCCAAGTCAAAATCCCAAAAGATTTTCCTATGGAACTTAAGAAAAAAGATTATAAACTTTATATAGGAGAGCAAAGGATCAAGAATAGTCAAGACAATTTTGAAGAAGAACAAGGTAGGGAAATTTGTTCACTTGTCAAATCCAGAAAAACACCCACACATAAATGGAAAGTTAATAAATCATAGAGCTGCTATTTCTCTAAAGAGGAAAATGATGGCAAGATAGTTGCTTAGCCATTTAGAAAAAAAATCTCTACCTCACATCATTCCAGGGATACACAATTCCTAAATATAAAAATAAAAATTTTAGAACATCAGGAGAAACAAGAGAGATTATAAATACCTTATGTATAAGAAAGGATATCTTAAGACAAAATACACAAACCACAAAGGAAAAGATTGACAAATTTGACATATTAAAATTTAAAACTTCTATACATTAATAAACACCATAAGAGCAAAGCAGACAATCCACAAGCTTGGATAATACAGTGGTAGTGTATTTCATTGACCAAAAATTAATATTCAGAACATAGAAAGAAGTCCATGTCAATAGGAAAGAAAGAAACAAAGTAATAGAAAATTAGAATCTGAAAAAAATGTACAACAGGAGAAATTTGGAATGGCTGATAAGCAGATGAAAAGATTTAAACTCACTAGTATTTGAGGAAATATCCTCAATAGTGCAATAGATAGCACTGGAGAAAAAGCCCAAAACTGCTGTAGATAGCATTTCCTATCTGTCAAGCGACCAAAGATTTAAGTCTGAAAACATCAAGAATTGGAAAAGGTGTGAAACAACAGGCACTAAAATAAAAGCTCATGAAAGTATAAAAATATACCCTTAGGAGCAATTTGGCAATATCTAGAAAAACTGCAGATGCTCATATCCCAGCATGTTGCTCATAACCCAGCCATACTGTTCCTGGGTACACACCCTGAAGAAACTAGCACGTGCACCCATGGAGGTGTGGCTCTCTTGTCATCTGCTACTGGTTACCTCTCTGATGCTGTTGTCTACCATTCTTCCATTCAGCCTATTTCAGCCACACTGGCCTCCTTGTTTTTAGAACACACTGCACACACTTCTACCTTTGAGCCTTTGAACTCCCTATTTTCTTTACATGGACTATTTTTCCTTAAGGTATGTTGATGGTGTCTTCTTATTTCTTTCCTGTGTCTGATGAATATCAACTTGTTATTAAGGTTTTCGTGAGTCCTCAATGCTTATCCCCTTCCCATTTTTTTTTTTTACATTAGCACTTATCATTAACATAAGATACATTTTATTTATTTACTTATTTATGGAATGTTAAGTTCATAAAGGCAGAGTTTGGTTTGTTTTCATTCACTGTGGTGTTCCTAGCACCTAGAACAATACCTGGTCTAGAGTAGGTGCTCGTTAATTATTTGTCATATGAATAAATGTGCATAAAATATTTATTTCAGCCTTGTTTGTAATCCTTCCACACTTTGTGAAATAAAGTAGGACAAAACATCTCTATTTGTACACTGAAAAGAAACAGACACAGAGAGGTAGGGAACTTGCCTGAAGTCATGGGACAAGTGTCTAGCAGAGTATCAAGTATATAAGGCTGGCTTATCTGTGACTTGAATAAACTCTACATTATAACATGTTCTAGTAAGAAAAATGTTAGAATGGCAAATTGGTTTATTCCCTTAAATATTATATTATCTCCTAGAAAATGTATTACTTTAGAGAGAATTCTTCTATTTATTTCACATATAAGTATTACTTCAAACAAAATTGAATGCAAAAGCCTGTCAATCGTGCTTGCACTGATGTATATGAGGAAGTGATCATCTTACTGTGAATTTTACTAGTGAGGATTCTAATAGTAACATGTTCATTATATGAAGCATATGAAGCATGTGAAAAATGCTGGGAATATAAATGTTTTACATTACATGCATTTATGATTATAATATGATATCATTTTATCAAACAGGACTCTTTATTCCACTTTGTTTAAAGCCTAAAATGAAGGAAAGAAAAAATGGATTTAAAGAGGATAAAATTCAGTTTTTCCTGACAAAATGTAGAAGCCTGTATATTCCACAAAAACATCTCATGGCTATTAGAGTCAATGGACTTATGAGCCCATGTATAGATGAAGAACCTTTAGTGTAAAAACATTTAAATACAGCTCATCTGTATCCACATGTATATCTCCTTATGGAGAAGGAGAGAAGGGAGGAGAGAAAAATAAAATCAACATGCTGCGACCATGGCAGGAAATAGGAATCTGGACTCCTAGAAAAGTAGATTTACCAATGCCCCAGGCAGAAGTCCAGAGTCAGGTGTTAATATCATTACAAATGTCTAAAGATGTATTCTTCAAGGGAGGCGGAAAGTAGTGTATTATATGAATTGAGGAGAAATTCTAAAGACTTACATAGTGTAATGTTCTTTCTCTTAAGGGGATTGTGGCGGGTTATGAGTACATCACATGAACAAATAAACATGACTTGCCTGTTCACTAGCTCGGGTTAATGAGATAAGTAAACTATCTAACCAGATTTTAGGATATAGAGTGGGTGGCTACCTGACTATGAGTTGAGCACTGAGAGTTAGGTGGAAATGTAGCTGTCTACCAGGCTTGGGATAAAGATTGACTGCCAAATCATGATTGACCAGCAGGGAACTCCAGCTTGAGATAATTTTGAAAAGCAACATAGCATGTTTGTAAAACTATTTGAAATTGATTATTAAGGTGAGCACATACACAGACATGATCCAGCAATTCTACTCCTAGATGTATACTTAAGAGAAAAGTGTTATGGTCTTCAGAATACAACGTGTAGAACACTATTCATGTCAGCACTATTCATAATAGCCCCAAACTGGAAATAAACCAAATGTCCACAAAATTCAAATAGATGGAAATAATTGTTCAATGGAATATTACACAGTAATAAAAATGAACAAAGTACTTCCATATGGAACTGCTTGGATTACTCTTAAAATCATAATGTTGAGTGAAAGAAGCCAGACATTAAAAAGTATATATTGTGCAAGCAAAAATAATTTATGGTGTTAATATTCAAGGTAGTGTTTCTTCTTGGTGGAGGTCGGAGGAAAGTACCTGGAATAGAGTGCAGCAAGAGCTACTGGATCCCTGGTGGTGCTCTTGGTCTTGATTTTGCTTTGTGAAAATCCATCTAGCTGTATGTTTAGGATTTATGCATTTGTCTATGTGTACAGTATATGTCAATAAAATGTTTATATTCAAAAAGCAACATATGGGCAAGTATATGTGAGTGTAAGAGTACAAAAATTTAACAAAGTGAATTTGGGGATGGGGCTGATAAAGAAATATCTGTTGAAAAAAATAAATTTTCAATTGAGTATCAAGATTAGGAAACTATATGCTTTGTCTGGGAAATGTGAGTGGCTTAAAGGAAGGAGGAATAGTGTGCTTTATGTTAGGGATGACCAGCCTAAGCAAGAGCGAGACCCCCTCTCTACTAAAAATAGAAAGAAATTAATTGGCCAACTAAAAATATATAGAAAAAATTAGCCAGGCATGGTGGCCCATGCCTGTAGTTCCAGCTACTGTGGAGGCTGAGGCAGAAGGATCACTTGAGCCCAGGAGTTTGAAGTTGCTGTGAGCTAGGCTGATGACACGGCACTCTAGCCAGGACAACAGAGTGAGACTCTGTCTCTAAATAAATAAATAAATTGAAGTATAAGTATTTATATATAAATCTAGGTAAATATAGATGTTTTATATGTTTGTATATAAATGTGTATATAATTATAGGGATAGTATATGCTACCTATTTGTGGAAAATTTTTAAAAATAGTAAGTATAGAGAAAGAAAATTACTAAGAACTCCATTCTCCAGATGTAACATTTTGGCAGCTCCAAGTTTCTATATTGAAAATTGTGGATATATAATTTGAGGATTAATATTAATCATATGGAGGTTTGATATTAAAGGAATTTAAGCAGTAAGTTTAGAGAGGTCAGAAGATCTTCAGGCTTTGTACCATTCCCAATGCCACCTTGCTTCCAGGGAGCTGACATTATCTTAACAACAGTATCTGTGTGATGCAGTCCTTTGTTTTCTTTTCCCTCTCAACTAATTGAGTTATAATATCTCTATTACAACAAACATGTCTAAAAATGTCTCGCCCAGTTATAACCTCCACCCTTTTCAAATAAAATTATCCATGGGAAAGATGAAGAATGTTTGTCTTTTCCCATACATTTTGTCAAATCTAGAATTTAGGATTTTAGAAGTCATGGGAGCAAAGGATTTTGGTCACAATCTAGTTGAAATATCAAAGAATGGGTTGAAGTAATAGAACAAGATAGAACAATAGAACTGGTGGGAAAAAAGGCTAAAAATTGCACCAATTATATCACCCAGGTCATTAATTTTGTCTCTCCCAGGATAATTTTCAAATCTTCTCCCATGTTGTAGAGGAGAATTTGGGAAAGACTTGTGAAGTCACTGCATATTGGGAACTTACAAAATCTTTATGAAAGTCACTCCTGGGCATGGACTGGGGCATTACTTAACTCTTTTGGCTCAGGATACAACTCAGTGTAGCCAACAAAATCTCCTAATAGCTGGACACTCAACGTCTTTATTTTGATCCATTCGCCACAGAAACCAGAGAGCATAACTACAAAGGTTCCTGGTAGGTGAGGCAAATTGACTTTATCCTCAGTTATTTCTGTACACAGCTGATGGGTAATCAGCAAGTACTTCCCTTTCTCAAAATTATAGCTCTAAATTTCTTGAAGTTGGTTCCTTGGGAAGGAAATTCACCTACAGTGGAGATGGGACAACCCTCTGGAACACAGTTTGGCCCTGTACTTTCCTCAGCAATGAACATTTTAGAAATACCTTTCTCATCAAGAATGGTGATTTTTTTTATTATTTGTATATAAAATTCTTTAATAAAAGTGAAATTTGGTATACATTGATGAAAATAGAAAGGAGGTAAATAATTCAAGGGCATGGTGGCCGTTTGCCCATGAACTGAAAATGGGAGCAAAAGACCAAGGGAATTTAGAGTTGATTCCAAGCACATAAATTAGGAATTGCAAAGCCTGCTTAAGGAGCATTCAGAGACTTAGTGGTAACATTTTGAACTCCATCTCAGGAAATGCAGGGAAAGCACTTGTGTACCCTTGTATGCTTAGTTCAAGGATATTTGATGCACATGTGGTTTGTTAAAAAAGAATTCCTTGTGCTTTTCACAAATATAAAGCTCAAGTTTACTCTAAGGAAACAATTACTGGGAAAGGTAAAATCACTGTGGGAAAGGGGAAAGGACCTCCTATTCTCATATCAACTCACATTAAGAATAATGACAGAGTTCTATTGTTCCACAGGGACTAATTTGTCCCTTTGTTTCACTGAGTAGTTGCTGAGATCCCCCCGGGGGTGGTTCAGAAAAGTGTATCTCAAACCACCATCTACTTAAGTCCATTAAAATTGATGTGTCCTTCATTTCACACTAACTCATGCCTAGAGCCCTAAATTTACAAATAAAATATGGATTATTTGCATCATGAAAGAATGCTTACCCAAAGAGAAACTACAGGATTTCTTTAAATAGCAAATTACCCTGGTGTGTTTTACAATACAATTTCATGTACAATAATTTGATCTACAAACAGTTTTTCTAGGAGCGCATCTTTAAGGTCAAGAGTGGAATGTCTGTATATTCATGATGGTTGTTGATGTGGCTAAATGTCCCAGCATATATGTATTGGTGTCTGATGAATTATTGGAGTGGCAATTTCCTGACCACTGATGGGATTTTAAGAAAAATACCAGACTCATAGAAAGCTTTGTATTCCAAGTGTTGAGTGGAGGGAAACCCAGTGGGGAAGGAGCAAGGCACATTTTTCATTAGCTTTATAAGGAGTGGTATTCTCTTGATTAGGTTCTGTACTAAGGATGGTTGTTCTGAGACACTCCCTCACTGTAATGCTTGTGGACATTTCTAACTTGAAATTGAGAATCAAAAAATAACAGGTAGGGTTGTTATTAGACTCAAATGGGACAATGTATGAGAAGACACTTCATAAAGAATATCGCTATACAAATATCAGTAATTATTATTACTTTACCCTCCCACTGTTAATCATAACAAGAAAAATTGTTGATTCTGGTGTGTAAAGTATATAAACATTGAGTTTGCTTCTGCTTCCAAAATATGGTTCCAAAAATGTTTCCAACGAAAAGTATTTGATACTTTTCTAGTATCAAATTCAATTAAAAAAAAACAAAACAAAGACGAGAAGCATATAGGGTCATGAACTAAAATGCTGATGGAATGTTATAAGATTCACACATCACGACAGAGCAGCCTTGTGATGAGCATGACCGAGTCCTGCTCCCATCTGCTCAGAAGCACTCACAACCCGCCTGCCACAAACCCAGTGGTGCTTCAGGCCTCTCGGTATTTTGAGCACAGCTTATCAGCAGGAAAAATCGTTAAGCAGCAGGAAAGAGAAACAAAATGGATAGTAAGTGCAGGGGTGCAACTGGAGAGCCATGGGGGAGAATGGGAGGGGTGGGAATGTGCATGAAGAAATGGCAAATTCAATGACTGGAATAAAACATGAAATGATGTGAGGAAAGGAGACATGGGGAGGGAGTGTAGAGGGAGAAGCCAGGAAGAAAATTTACTCAACAGAATAAAGAGGAAAAATAATATTAGCAGTCAGAAAAGAAATGAAAACAAAAACCAGAGCAAAGCCCCAGTGTTGGAGGTAATGATGCCACAGGGGTCAGAAACTTTCCATTTAATTTGCAAAACAATGGGCTGGAAAGCCACTTCCTACAGGCAGTTGTCATTTTAGGTGTCCAATTCACTCTAATAAGCCATTAGGCACCATTACTGAGAACAATGCAATGGTAACTCCTCACTGCCCCCCTCCCCCCATCTCCAGTTGGCTTAGAAGAAGAAATGCACCTTTCATGGTTCTTAATTTATACCCAGGAGTGTTTCAGTAATTTGGCAAGATTGTATTTACATTTTTTCTTAGGACACCATATTATTGATAAGAGAGTATGACTGGGCCAAAAAGAGCTTACTAGTGATATCAAAATCTCTTCTGTTTGGTTCTATATTTTTAGACTAGTAATCACATAGGAACTATATTCAGAAACTCAAAGAACTTCCTTGACCCTTCATTATGAGACAAATGAAATTGCTGATTTATCAAGCAGGGACAATGTGTATTTTATTTCTTATTCAGGCTATTAGATATGAATGGGCAGGAGAAGAAGATGACTTATGCAAATAGAATGATTCTCCTTTTACTCATTTATCTACAATAATCATTCACTTAAAAATGTTAAATTTTTCTTGTGTTGAAGCCAAATGTTCCTCAAGTTTGACCACAGACTTTCATTAAAAGTATTATTTGCCCAACTCCGGAAAGCATGAAAATATACTCATCTAAGAAAAAATATCAGAAGAGTTGATAACCCTGGCAGAGATTGGAGGGTGAGGATTGACTGAGATGGAACTCTCTGGGGCAATGGTAATGCCAGAGAGAATCTAATATAGTATAGACTAACTACTATATCTTAATAGAGGTTAGGCCCACACAGATGTGTATATTTGTCAAGACTCAACAGGTGAAAAAAATCACAGCAAATATACACTGAAGATTTATACATTTTATGACACATAAATTTTACATTAAAATATGTAATCAAATATTAAATTCTACCTAACAATACATACACTAAAGTACTTAGGGGGAAATGTTTTGATGTTTGGATTTTGAAATGCATAAAACAATGGTTTGCTTATGGCTAGAAGGATGAATAGATAGATAGATTTGTGACAAGCATGGATTGGTGATATAATCCAGATATATGGATATTCACTCTAAAAATGCTTTCCAGTTTATTGTATGTTTGAAACTTTTCAAAATAAAATGTTGAGATCAAAAAAGAACAATATGCATTCACCTTGAAAATGACTCTGTATTGAGGATGACCCTATATTCTAATATGAAAGAAATGTGAGCTGAGACCTGGGCCTTAAATGCAAATTAGAGACCCAACCAGGAGTTCTTCTCCATCTATGCAGAGTTGTGTCTCTAACTCTAACTAGTTACGCTAGTTTTAAGAAAGAAATTCCTTTTTTAAAAAGGTACCAAATACTTGCTACACTTGTCTCCATTCCACTCTTTTGTTCTTTTGGGACATCCCTTTGCCCATTCCTTTTGGGAATGGCACTGAGCTAAAAGGGCAGCATGAGAAATATCATTTCTATATTTATGAACAGTGTGTGGGTGCTATAGTCATAGATGATGCAGAATTGTGCAGAAAGGAATGGGGCAGTTTCTGCTCTTCATGGGATTATACTGGACAGTGGAGGTAGACTAGAAAATAAGATTGAAGGACCTAATAACCAACTCGCTATAGAAAACATTTTCTCTTTTACACTGTGCTGGCATTGTAGTATTTGTGATGCTGAGGAGCTTGGAAAGTGAGCTCATGATTGGTTATTGATGGGACCTCTATGTGAACAAAGGTGTCCACTACCAGACGTCTAACTTCTGGGCTCCTTCTCTTTCCCAAGTCTTCACTCTGTAACTCCCCTTCTTGGCACCTTTTCTCAAACTCCAAGGATTCACTATCTTTCCTCTGTAATCCTTCTCCCACCAAGGTAGGATGCCCAGGTAGATGTCATCTCCCCAAATTCTCTTTTATATTGTACTGAAAATAAGAGGAATCAGGATTTCCCTTTAAGGGGTTTGTTCTTATTTATTATCAGAAAAGGAGATAAATAGAATTAATAGACATGGAGAAGCTACAAAGGTTTAAGAAGTCACACAGCTTCTCTAAGGCAAAATTCCTGATGCTTATTTTCTGTTTTTCTTTCTAGCTGGTGTTTAGGAACCATGAAGAAGTGCCTTCAGTTTTATTCTTTAAAGAGTTCCTAATTCTGTTTATGTGATGAATCACATTTATTGATTTGCATATATTGAACCATCCTTGTATCCCTGGGCTGAAATCCACTTGATCATGATAGATTATCTTTTTGATGTGCTGTTGAATTTTGTTTCCTAATATTTTTTTGAGGATTTTTGCATCTATGTTCATAAGGGGTATTAGTCTGTAGTTTTCCTTTTTTTGTTGTGTACCTTCCTGGCTAGTTATCAAGGTGAAAACTGGCTTCATAGAATGAGTTAGGAAGGGTTCCCTCCTTCCTGATGTTATGGTACAGTTTCAGTAGAATGGGTGCCAGTTTTTCTTTGTAAGTCTGGTAGAATTTGGCTGCAAATCCATCTGGGAAAGGGTTTTCTTTGCTTTGGGGAGATTTTCTTATTAATATTGTTCTTTCAGTCTTGCTGCTCATTGTTAGTCTGTTCAAGACTTATATTTCTTCCTGGTTCAGGCTTGGGAGATTGTGTATTTCTAGAATTTGTTTGTTTCCTCTAGGTTTTCTAGTTTGTGTATGTAGGTTTCCATAGCAGTCATGAATGATATTTTGTATTTCTGTGGTATCAGTTGTAATATCTCCTTTTTCATTTCTGATTGAGCTTATTTGAGTCCTTTATCTTCTATTTCTGGTTAATCTAGCTAGTGGTTGTCTTTACAAAAAACCAAGTTTTTGTTTCACTGATCCATCATATCGTTTTTTTGGTTTCCATTTTGCTTAGTTCAGTCCTGAACTTTGTTATTTCTTTGCTTCTACTAGTTTTGGGTTTGGTTTAGTCTTCTTTTTCTAGTGCCTTGTGGTGTGATACTAGGTTGTTAATTTGTGATCTTTCTGTCTTTTTTATGTAATCATTTAAGGCTATAAATTTTCCCCTTTGGACTGTTTTTGCTGTATCCCATAGATTTTGGAAGCTTGTGTAGACTTTGTTGTTCAATTTAAAACATTTTTTATTTCCAGCTTGATTTCATCAATAACCCAAAGATTGTTCAGCAGCAGATTGTTTAATTTCCATGTATTTCTGTAGTTTTGAGAGTTGCAGAATAGTGTACATTGTTCCCAATAGGTAAGTTTTTATCCCTCAACCCCCTCCAATCCTCAACCCTTCTTAGTCTCTGATGCCCTTTTCACCACTTTATGACCATGGGTACCTATCATTTAGCTCCCACTTATTGGTGAGAACATGAGGTGTTTGTTTTTCTATTCCTGAGATACTTCACTTAGGAGAATGGTTTCCATTTCCAACCAAATTGCTACAAATGACATTATTTCATTCCTTTTTTATAGCTTGGTAGTACCCTATGGTGTGTGTGTGTGTGTGGGGTGACATTTTCTTTATTCACTCATCAATTGTTGGGAACTTAGGTTTTTGTTTTCATATGTTTGCAATTGTGACTTATGCTGCAATAAACATTTGGGTACAATTGCCTTTTTGATATAATGATTCCTTTTCCTCTGAGTAGATACCCAGTAGTGGAATTGCTGGATCTGGGGGATGAACATGCTTGAAGCTCTGACTCAGGTGGGACAAAGGCAATACATGAAACCTAAACATTTGTACCCCTATAATGTGCTGAAATAAAAAAAATAAAAAATAAAAACAGAGAGAGCTTACAAAGAGCATCCCATTTAGGTTTGCATTGTTCTCAAATCAGCGGTTACATCTGGAGGATCCCTTGGCCAGCAATCCCTTTCTCAACAGCCTTCATATTCTGCTTAGAAACTACCTCTCTAAACTTTTTCACCTGGAAAACTTCTTTGCACAAAAGTCCTAGATAGGATTTGCCTTATTTTTATACACTAATTTTAATCTTGTTTTGAAGAAAGTCTAGTTGATATCTTTTTCTTAAGGGAAAGACTATGTGCTGTGATTTCTTTTTCTTCTTACCTTTTAGGAGCATATTACTGTAGTTCAGAAAAAGAGGATATATTAAGGGCTTCAGTCCTTGGCTTCCAGTTTAATCTGCATGTGAATTTTGATTCTTAAATTCCCACTATTCCAGTGTTTTAACAAAAGGATTTTGTTGTTTTCTGTATAAGTCAATGACCATTCCATTCTTACTTAGCCTTTCTATGGAGTATTAAACAAGACCAATAAATAGAATCATTCCTTGGAAGAATGAGAAGACATAATGAGAATACATGTCATGGATTTTTTAAAGACTAATTATTACAAAAATGTTATTCTCTTTAAAAATACAATTGTTAAATGTGCACAAAACATAATCAAATTTTTATACTCTTATAAGAATGATTATATATGTAAGATTTAAGAATATTTATAATGGAAGTTCTTTGCCATAACATGTGTTTTAGATCTTGGTTCAGAAAACACAGTCACCATAGAGATAGAAACATGTGGCCCAGAATACAGCAGGATGTTCTTGGTTTTCTAATTTAAATCACAACAAAATCTTAGTACACTAATTTCTCATTGTAACAATGGTTATGGATTTCAGTTCAATTCATGCACTTCAATAGAGAATGAAGTCAAATTTTAAAAATTGGGCCTGACTCCCACCTCCCCCTCCCAGTATATACATACATGCCTGTACACACACACACACACACACACACACACACACACACACACACACACACAGAACTTGCTTAAGAAATAGATTGGTTATAAATTATGCAGTACAATTTGTACCAAATGACATTTAGCCTTGCAGAGTGTCCAGTTCTCACATACTGTGACCATTAGAAAACCACACAGTAGTTTTAAGAAGTAGATGCTTTCAGCTTTGAACCTTGTATATATAACAAAAGCCAAAAGTTAAAAGAAAATGTATCAAGCGCTAAACAGCAGTAAGTCTAATGACCATAAAGACCATTAGGAAACGAGCAAACAAAATTAATTCTCAGTGGGAGTTTCAGGCTCTCCAAGCACATATCCTTGGTTTCATTAACCTCCTACTACAACCAGGGCCATAGTCACTACCAATACTGAATTCTCCATGCATCTTTTGGTAGCCAGAAAGGGGAATTAGTCCTACCCACGGACCTAGATGGAAAAATGGTGATAGAGTACTATTCAGAATCCACCTCTCTGAGCTTTTGACTTAAAATAGAGCAAGTGTCAGGAAAGACCAGTTTATGCTGAGATTAAGTATAAATCCTTCAAAATGTGTCTCTCTCTGTGTGTGTTTGTGTGTGTATAGAGCTGGTAAGTAGCAGTTTTACTTTTATTCTCTTTTTTTTCTTAAAGCTTTTATGAACATGTATCAGTTTGGGTCCCTTCCTTTTCCTCTTTGTCTCCTGGGATTGCAAACTCCTTTTGATTGAATAAGGAGACTAGAAGTGGGAGCATATAGAGGGAAGCAGTTCTAGTATTTGTAACAGCAACTTGAGAAATAACTAAAGATGCCCTAGCTACAAAGGTGTTAGAGGAAACTAAAAGAATAAACAGGGAAGGTGAGGCAGCCCAGAGATGAGCAGCTTCAGAAAGCCACAACCACTCTTAGGGCTTGAGAGACAAAAGAGAGAAGCATGTATCAAAGTCTGGAGCTGCTCAGTTGAAGCTAGAACTACAGTGGATCTGCAGAGAGGAAGCTGGAGCATGGAGGTGAACAGCTGTTGGTAGGGTAGCTACCAAAGCACAGTGAGAGGAGGAGAAATACCATGGCTGCTCACTTTCTTTTGGGTCCTGTCTCCTACTATCTCCAATTGGTTAAACCTAGCTAGAAGCCAGTTGGCAAAGGAGCCTTATTTAATAAGATTTTCTAGGGTTTGCACCCTGGCAATGCAGGGCAAAGCAGGAGAAAATGGGAATGTATCTAAGGAGAAAAAGACAAAGAGCATAAAAGTGCTGGTGAGTCCCTTTTCTCTTTCCATTGTCCTTACTTAAGCCCCAGTTTACATACACCTCTTCCATATGTCAGGGAAGGCAGGCACCACAATATATGAAATGCCATGGCAAACTTTCTTCTGTGGTTTTATGGTATATAGTTTTCATTCAGAACAACACAAGCAGGATACATTAGATGTGATGAATTCTAAGGAAGCATGTTGCTTTAAAAATATGATTGCAGTTACCTAAAGTTGAGAGCAGGAGAGTACAAAGAAAACACACACACATGCGTACACATACACACACAAGGTGAAACATTCTATTAATCACAATAAAATAAAGTTTTATTTATCAAAATTTTCATTTTATTTTTTTTTCTAGAGTAACTTAATGATGATCCTACATTCAAAATATCAATAAAGGCCCTGCATCGAACATCTAAGTTCTTGCCAAGAAGAAACTCAACAGTTATCTCATTACTAAATCTGAGCAAAATCTTTGTGTGGAAGATTGGAATAAAAAAAATAATCCTTTTATTTCATCCTTCATAAAACAAAAAGGTCAATATCCTTATTTTCCATGTTTTTTCTGCCTTCTCCATTTGAATGAGTATTTTTTCATAAATATATTCATTTTGTTTTCTCATTTTAACCTAGTTGTGCTTTCAAGATTTGGCTAAAGTGCATATCCAAATAATTTCTATTTGTCTAAAAAATATTTTTAATTGGGAATATTGGTTTATAAGAAAGGAAAATTATTTTCTTTGCCTATACTTCATATATATTGTCAGCCATGCACTGTCTTTCAGTTTTCTAATTTGTAATGTGATATGATGGCACTTTTTGACAGTAACTAATATGATCTATGGCCATAAAGATATAGTCTCTTGGTTAAAAGAAAGATTTATGATTCTGGTTATAAAAGATATTTTACTCCTCAGCAACATTATAGGCATGGCTGAAAGCCCAACAAAATCGAAATAAATGTACAGAGTGAGCAAGCTTGTCAGGTAATAAAGGAAGTTCTTCAAATCAATGGTAAGGTTACATAAGGGCTGGGGTTTGATTATAGGTTTAATTTTAATGCTACTTTATAATTTGATCTCAAGTATTTCTAGACCTGTGTTTGCTTATAGGTAGGACACTAATTTTCCTTGAAAAAAAATAACTGAAAGGCAAGAAGGATGAACTAAGTGTTTTAAAAAATACTAATCATATAATCCTATGCCCTAGCATTTGTTTTCAGGGACATGTGGACTACACATAAAAAATGTTTCCAGAAATTGCCTCTCTTCAAACCCCTTGCTATTCTGTGGAATAGTCTTTTAAGACTGAATGGACCGCAATTAAACATAGAAGTAATGTCACATTTAGATTCAGGCTTGGAAACTCAAACTACTCCCTTTTGTTGATTCATTCATTACCAGAGAGCAATGATTAAGAAACTCAAGGTCAGCTGAATTATTCTATGGGTGTTGTCCAAAAAAAAAACGAAGGATTCTAATTAAAATGCAATGTGGCAGCCTAAAGGAATATCTGTTCATGTGAAATCACTATACCAAAAGCAAGTGTAAATTAAGTAAGTTCACATTTCTCTTTTTTTAAGTATCCTAAAATGTCTAGCCAATAGCTAATTTCGTAAATAATTTTAATGCCATATTATAGTAACATCAACTATAACTTGCTTTCAATCTGAATTCTGGTATCCTTGATGTGGGTTCATATACCAAGATAATGCAAATTAATTTGGCCTCATAATTACTTTTTAGCCAATTTTATTCAAATTTGTTAAATTTTTTTTAACAAATATTTTCTTTGAAAAAAATTTTTCTTTTTTTTCTAATGAAAAAGAATTAGTCACAAGCAACACTTTAATAGTGGTATGAAGATAAAATATCCATGGTGGTAAAATTTAACAAATGCCATATGTTGAAAACATATAAGCTTTAAACATTTCTACTGAGCCACCTATATAGGCTTTAAAATGAAAGTATTCTATAGTTCATTATTATTTAAAAATTAGCAGCAGAACACTATTTATGGATTGATTCTACTAGAAGAAATCTGTTTTCCCTTCATAATCAGTTTCCCAGTCTTGATTTTTCCCCCCAATGCACTAAAGCTGGTGATAAAAGAGAGAAAAAGAACCCAAGTTTACAAAAACCTTCCATACAGCAGGCCACTTTAGGTGGTTAGATTGAAATAATAGGTCAGACGGGATTTAGTGTGGTGCTAATTATCATATTCCATGTATAATTTGGCATGCCCTTTTATAAGTAGACTTTGTCAAGACAGGATTCTGGAAGGGAATCATTTTCCCTATTTTATTCACTCAGGGCACCTGAATTCACATACTGATGGGATAGCAGTGGTCCTTAAAATTTGGGGGTCATGGACTTTTTCAGGAAACAGATAAAAGCTTTAGGCTTTCTCTCCAGAAAAATGATAAGTCATCTAGCTACATAAAATTTGATACTCACCTATAGCTACTAAAAGGGATCTAGAGACTTCACAGTAACAATCCCTAATGTATTAGATAACTTAGAATGGTTCTTTAACTTAGGATTTTATGAATGCAATAAAAGGATTTCATTGAGAATAAATAAATAATTTATGGACTAAAATAATATAGTGTTAACTCCCAACACTCAATAATTATTTGCAATAAATAAAAATATTATATGATAGAGATAATAATTTCTAATGATTTACTGGTCTGGCCCAATTTCTCTTCTTTTATAACTATGGTTTGGTGTATCTTCTGATGTATGCCACATGATAGTTTTGTTACATGCTGGTGTCTGTCAGGGTACCATTTCCTTGCAGCAGTTTTTCTTGCAGTAGTTAAGTCTGCCTCGACAACTGTGATTGTTTATAGTTCACCCTAAGTACAGAATTGGGTTACATTGATTTTGCTATGATTTTGCCTTAGTATTCCAATTATGAGATGAAGATAGTATGGTTGGATACAAAGTTGGATACGAATACAAAACCTAACTTTATCCTGCTTATTTTAAAGAGACATACATATAAGGACACATAAAAGCTCTTACTTTGTGTATGGAAATAGAATGGAAAAATGCCATCCAAACACTAAGAAGCTGTGCTGTATATGTATGAATGTTAGATAATGTAGTTCTTTAAAGCAAAAAGTACTAGTAGAGATACAGAGGTATATTTCATATTATTAAAAGGACCATTCTCCAGAATATAGAATAATTAAAATCTAGAACAATTAAATCTAACAACATACTCTGAAAATAGATGAAGCAAAACATCAGAACTAAAAGAAGAAATAGGCATTTCATTAAGCATAGTGTGAGATTTTAATAACTTCATTCAGTAAATAACAGAACAAGCAGTTAAAAATTTAATAAACAATACAAAGGATTAGAAAAGCACGACTAACAACATTATTTATGTGTCAAAAATAAGGCTAAAAAAAATCAATGATCTAAGTCCTTTTCAGCAGGTTTTGGGGAAAAAAACTTAGTAAATGATGCCTCCCACACACACATAAAAAGAAGCATAATTAAAATAATTTTCTGAATATATCTTAAGATAATTAAGAGAAAAACAGAAATTAATGAAACAGAAAACAAATACAGCAGAGGGAATCAACAAAGAGATTTTAAAAATTACAAGTAAAATTGATAAACATGGGTTCCGCTTCTCCTATAGCCAAGTAAGCTCTGAGCAGATCTGATTTTTCTTCAGGTAACAAGTATAAACTTTGGACAAAATACAAAAAGCAGCCGGGCGCGGTGGCTCACGCCTGTAATCCTAGCACTTTGGGAGGCTGAGGCGGGTGGATCGCTCAAGGTCAGGAGTTCGAAACCAGCCTGAGCGAGACCCCGTCTCTACCAAAAATAGAAAGAAATTAATTGACCAACTAAAATATATATATATACAAAACATTAGCCGGGCATGGTGGCGCATGCCTGTAGTCCCAGCTACTCGGGAGGCTGAGGCAGTAGGATCGCTGAGCCCAGGAGATTGAGGTTGCTGTGAGCCAGGCTGACGCCACGGCACTCACTCTAGCCTGGGCAACAAAGTGAGACTCTGTCTCAAAAAAAAAAAAAAAAAAAAAAAAATACAAAAAGCAACAACCCGATGTCACTAAAAAGTGAACAAAAACAGGCAGATTCTGGAGGGAAGTAGACATTTGAAAAAAGGGAATCACGCAGTGTGAGTTGCCTGCTTTTATAGCTTTTAGCATGAGGATACACCACATTAAGGGTCTGTGGGTATATTGGTCTTCACAGGCTGCCATAGCAAAGTACAGGTTGTCCCGGGTTACAGACGACTGTATTTATGAAAGGGTCCCCAAGGCTTCCCATAAAGATATTTTATAATTGAATCATTAAATTAATAATTCTGAAAATAGTTTCTTCCACACATGTGAACAACCCAGAGTAGTGTTAAGCGGTTGGTTGGCACAGCATCCTTACGCTAGCGGCTAGTCTCATGGATAGAGAAGCGGCTGACAGAAACACAAGAAAACGAAGAATCAGAAGATCTAGAGCCAAGAAAAGTCTATGACAAAAGAATTAAGTGAAGCTAATTTTGTCTCATTGAACAGGATTTGCTAAGCTTGAGGAGCAAGGTCCTAACACTGAGCAGTTTACAAAAGTTTACCATGCAGTTGGTGAGAACATCAGTTGCTACAAGGCCATTTAGGATGAAAAAAGAAAAAGGCTGCACAGACAACCCTAGATAGCTTTTTCAAGAAGCCGAGTTCAGTGGTAGCCTCCCTTCCTCTAGCATACCCTGATTCTTCGGGACCCCCTTCGTCCTCTCCAGCACCATCTCCACCATCATCTTCCAATTAGTGTTAGCTGCCTCCTCCCTTCAGCAATGCCCCTTCCAGTAAGCAAGACATTGGTGCAACATTAGGTGAGTGTTAACCTTGAATATTCTTTTTTGGAAATGTTTCCTATCTCCTATCTCAACTTTTTGTATGAGTTTGGTTTTATGTTTGTTTGAATTAAAAGAAAGGGCACAACAATTTCTGTAACTTATTATTAGAGTATAGAGTATTAATATTATTGTTATTATAATATTATTCTGTTTCATTATCATATAGGAGGCACTGTATTATTACTGTTATTACAGTATATGTGCTGTCCATCAGGGATACTAGTTATATACAAATCTGACCTAAAGACATTCTCGGGAAGATATCTTATCCATAACCTGGGGACTGCCTATACCATAGGATGGGTGGCTTAAACAAAATAAATTAATTTTCTCACAGTTCTGGGGACTGGAAGTCCAAGATCAAGGTGCCAGCAGGGTTAGTATCGGGTGAGGGCTTTCCTCTTAAGCAGTAGATGGTTGCCATCTCACTGTTCACTCATGTGACCTTTGTGCATATATGGAGAAAGTGTCAGCAAGCTCTATGATGTCTCTTCTTACAAGGCCACTAATCCCATGAAATAAGGGCTTCACAAGAACTCATTTAACCGTAATTACTTCCTTACAGGTCCCCTCTTCAAATATAGCCACAACCAGGGGTTAGGGCTTCAACATATGAATCTTGGGTAGCCACCAACACAAATTAGATTTCCCTTCCCAAAGTTCCCTTGTGCTTCTCCCTGGTCATACCTCTTGTCTGTGCCCCCAGGTGTCTGTCCCACTATTGTGTAGAGTTAAATCATTTTTTATTGCTGAGTAGTATTCCACCGAGAAAAGAAAAATAGCTCAGAGCAGTTCCCAAATGTGTTGCAGTTCCCAAATTTGGCCCAAATAAACTAACTACTTATATTAAAAACACACATACACACACACACCCACACGCACATACACACAAAATATGAATTTTGGGAGGACAAAATCATTCAGTCCATAACTATGGGGTAGCTATCACTCTAATAGAAAACCCAGAGGTTTTTTTTTTTTTTTTTTTTTTTTTGTTACTTGAAGAATCAGAGAATAAATTTAACCACTGTTACTAAGACTAGGTATTGAGCGGGGAATCCCAGAAAGGAGAATGCCTGGGTAGAGAAGACTTAAATTCTATTTACAAGTTTCACTCAAATTTCTAGCTGACTACTGGGTCATGCATGCATGGGAGGGACTCCAGCTAATGATAAAAGAGTTGAACTAAGCTTTGAGTTGCCACTCAAGAGACAGGGTTTGCAATTTTAGGCCAACAAATTAAATGCCTGCTAAAATGAAAATATCAATACTCTTCTGAGGAGCATAACAGAACCTAGGGTCTCACAGCATAACAAGCACAATGTCCAGGATATAATTAAAATTTCTTCAACATATGAAGAGACAGGAGAATATGACCCATTCTCAAGAGGAAACAAAATCAATGGAGACTAAACCTGAGATGACTCAGATCATGCAATATCTAATGTTGAAGCAGCTATTGTACATATGCTCAAAGATGAAAAGGAAATATGCTCACAATAAATGAAAAGATAAGAAATTCTAGTAGAAAAATAGAAACTAGAAATAATCAAATGGAATTCTGGAACAACAACAATAAAAAAAATTTGAAATTTAAAAAATGGGTATACTTAACAGTAGAAGGTAAATGATAGATGAAAGTATAAATAAACCTAAAGAGAGATCAATAGAAATAATTTAATAAATGAACTAGGAAAAATGAATAAGTATAAACAGTTTTAGAGACCTGTGAGACAATATCAAAAATTCTAAGATATATACCACTGGAGTTCCAAAAGGAGATAAAGAATGGGGTAAAAAAATTTTATCTTTGGTAGGGGAGAGTGGGAGAGGGAGAGAGAAAGAGAAAGCCAATAAAAGCATGAAAATAGGTTGTTAATATAGACCCTGTAGTCTTAAAATGAGATGAGCAGATGTTACAAGCAACAAGCAATTTTATAACAATAATTTTGAAAAATTTCAATGGAAAAGTCAAATTTCTAAAAGTAACTTACCAAAACTAACCCAAGAAGAAATAACAGATACATATAATACTATGTAAAATTCTAACTACTAAAGAAATTAAATGTGTGAAATATGTAAATAAAAATTTTTAGAAAACTTCAGGCTCAGATGGCTTCTCTAACATTCTTCCAAACATTCAAGGGAGAAACAAAACCAATTTTTCATAAACTCTTTAAGAGCACAGAAAAAGAGGGAACGCTTCTCCATTTGGTTTGTTTTTGTTTAGTTTTGAGGCCAGCTTAATCTTAATATTAACACTTTATAAGAATATTACAACAACAAAATATCAGTAATTTCTGGGCAATCTCACTCATGGACATACATGTGAAAAATTCCAAGCAAAATATTAGAAAATTACATAGAGTGATTTATAAAAGGGATAATGATGCATCATGACACAGATGAATTTATTAAGATAATACAAGATTGGCTGAAAGTTCAAAAATTAATCAATATAAATAATTCATCATTTTAACAGAATAATTGAGAAAATCATATAATTATTTTAATAGAAAGAAAGCATTTGTTAAATTCAGTATCCATTTGTTATATAAAAAAGCAAACTTTCTTGAGCTAATAAAAATTACCTACAAAAACACATAGAAAACATGACATTTAATGGTAAAATATTATGTTTCCTCCTCTTTCACTCCTCCTTCTTCCCTAGGGAATGGATCAAGACAACGATACCCAACATTATGACTTCTAGTCAATATTTTGCTGGAAGTAGAATGAGGCAATAAAAATAAAATGTGTAAGATTTGAAAGGAGGAAATAAAAACTATGACTATTCACAGATAATGTGGCTATATATATAGAAAATATAAATGATTCTCATATTAACCACTAGAATTAAAAAGTAATTTTATCAAGGTTGCCATGTATGTCTCTATATATGCAATAAACATAAGATAAAGCAAACAACAATATCTTTTACAATAGCATAAAATTAAAATATCTATGAATAAATCTTATGAACTGTGTAAGACCTCTATAAAAAATTACAAAACATTTTGAGAAGAATTTGTAAAAGACTTAAAAAAGTAGAGGGACATGTTCAGTCCATGGACTGGAAATTTCAATATTGTAAAGATGTTACTTCTTTCCAAAGTGATATGTAGACTTAAAGCAATCCCCAAATCCTAACAGAATCATACATTTATGGACATTTATGACAAAGCAGGCACCACCTTGCACTATTAGAAAGACAATCTTTTCAGTCCATAGTTTTGGCCAATTAGATATCCATATGAGAAACTATGCCTCATGATCATTCACAAACACCAATTCCAGGTGGATTACTTGTTTAAATGTGAAAGTGAAATGTTAAAGCTTCTAGATTATAACATAGGAGAATATCTTTATGATCTTGAAATAAAAACAATTTCTTAAAAAGCAGGCAAAAGACACTATATATATGAAAGATAGAAACATTAACTTACTCAAGTTAAAAACTTCTCTTCATCAAAGATACATTTAAGAAGTAAAACAGCAATCCACATTATGGGAGAAGTATCTGCAATACATATCACTAACAAAGGATGCATATATATATATAGAATATATAATGAATTCCTACACATCAGTAAGAAAAAGAAAATGCAATTTTAAAATATTGGCAAGAAACTGAAGCCGTGACTATATAAAAGAGAATATTCAAATTTTAAATAAACGTGAAACGATGCTCAACTTCAGTCATCAGAGAAAATAAATCAGTGAGATATTATTACACACATACCAGAATGACTAAAACATGAGCAACCTGGCCATACAATGATGTTGAGCAACTGGAATTCATATGCTGATGGTGGAATTTTATGTTGGTATGATCCATGTTGGAAAACTGGCTTTACCATCTAAAGCTGAACATATGCATACTCTCTCACTGAGCAATTCCACTCCTGGGTATATGTCCAATATGTATAAGAATTTTCTTGAGGCACTGTTCATAATACCCTACACTGAGAATACCACAGATATCCTTAAATATTAGAATGTATAAACAAATTGTAGACTATTCACTCAATGAAACTTATACAAAAATTAAAATGAAAAAAAAACTATTCCATGGAGTAATCTCATGTATTTATATATACATGTGAATTGTTCATATATATATACACACATACACACAATATAATGGCCAATGGTATTTCTATAATGCTCAAAACCAAAACTAACCTATTGAATGGAAGTCAGAATAGTGGTTAGTTAACTTTATGGATGAAGGTGAAGATAATGATTAGCAGGTGACCCAGCAGGGCTTCTTGAATGCCAGTAGGATTCTATTTCTAGATCTAGTTGATGGTTACATGGTTATGTTCATTTTACTCATCTAGCTGTTCACTTGTGATTTATGATTTTTCTTTATGTATGATATTTTAAAAGTGTATATATGTATCTTTGTGTTTATATATATATATGCCATGAAATCATGTTATTCAAAGCCATTCTTTTAGTATCCTACTTTCCAGTGTTCAGAATAATAATTCTTTAAATGCATTCAAACCAACAGAATTTGGAAAGGGCCCAAACACACCTGGGTCAGTTTCTTTTACTAATTTTGCTTTAAAAACACCTACATTTGTAATCTGCAGTTTGTGTTAATTTCTTTATTTTGCTCTCAGTACTCAAAGGCCCAACAGATCACTCAGTCAGTGGGAGGCAGAACTCCATTCTCTCAATTATAGGAATCATAGCTCAATGGCATAGCTCTCAAATAGCAAGTTCAGAAATTCCTTTGTTGGAGAATGTAACTTACCATTCAGCAACCCATCATGCTTCATGCTGAATAGACCTGGAGGTGGCAGGAGTCCTGCTCCACATCACCCAGCACTTTGAAAGGCTGTATGAACAACCCAACAGACGATTTCTGCATTTCGCTGGGGAGCTTAGAGCCTCACTTCACTAGTGCAAAATTAACAGAACTTTGATGCTCTTTGTTTTCATTTATAAGGGAAAATAGGGAGAATGTACCATTAAAGAAGAGAAATGAAATCTCAAATATTCCACCTCTAAAAGTTCCTGGAAGACATTTTCATGCTGTAGCATCATAGAGATTTGAACTTCAACTATAAATTGTAGCTGGGCAAAGCTTCAGCCTTGAAAAGGTGTGCTCTACATATTTCAAAGCAATTTTATAGCTCCTTTAAACTTTATTATTTCTGATTTTTTTCTCCCTGAGTAAACCTTGAGTTTACCAGTTTAGGTAAAAGAGAACATTTTCCCTCATACAGGGCAAGCTGCATGGAATATTTTAACATTTGAAGAGGTTTTCATTCTGTTTTATTCTAATACATTTGTGATCCAAAATTCATTAAAATAACCTGCAAAACAGGAATGCAGTCTTATCTCAATTAATTTGTCTCAATTAAGAAATGACAGGTTTTCCATATACATTTATTCCCACTCTCTCTCTTCATCTTCCCCCCCTCCCCATCGCTTTTCCAGGCTAAGATTTGATCTGGAGAGATATCCATAAATCTATCAGCCACAAGGGAAATGTGTTGTCTTTTCATAGGATTTGCTACAGTGGATCTATGAAAGCCCATTTAAGTAACTGCTCTCTGGGAAGTAAATTAATCAGACAGAAGAAAAAGCAAAGAAATAGTTATAACTCCCCCACTTTTAATCCTTTCCAAGATCCAATTGCACGTCTCCCATAAAAATCTCCTTTTTTAAAAAAACCATTTTAGAATGTTTATGCCCCTGTAGCCATCTGCTCCAACTTTCTTTGTATCATTTTAGTTTATGATCCTCCAAAACACATATTGCCTGTTTTCTGAATGGGCTTGCTGATACTCTTTGCTGTCAATTTCATCTAAATCTTGTCCTCTGTATTTGTGATTCACAAGGGCAATCCAAGCGCCCATCATTTCAAACTGCATCAGCAGTTCAATCCCTAGGCTTAACCTTCTGTTGAGTGTCTTTATTACTCAGCTCCTCAAGAATATGGCTGAAGAGTGGGTAGGCTGGTTCATCTGCAGCCTGTTACACTAATGAGTTTCCAGGCAGTATTTTATCAAAGCAATGTGTCAGAGTCTTTCTGTTATTGCTTCTTGTTTTGATGGGTTAGTGTTAGTTATTAAAGGAGAACACATATTTTTTTTTTCCTTCCCTAGACAGGCAAGTCGAGGGCTCTCAGTAATAGGTGCCAGAACAGGAACATCTGGTGTACATTTAATGATGCATTGTTGCATTGTTAACTTAAAGCTGTTACACGCCTTGATAAACACATAATGGGCCTCAAGAAATTAAGAGAAAATTAAAATGTAAATGTTTACACAAACTATATTTCCCTTTTCTTTTCATTCAGTCATCGACACCTGTACCTTATATGTAAGTAAAAGAAAGAGTTAGTACAAAAATTCTTTTCTAACCCTCTACATGCCATATTGCCAGGAACTAAAAATCCTTTTTTCTCTTCTTCTGAATAGAAGATATTGCTGAGGACAAATGGCACCATAGTGATCTTGCTAAATTACTTAAGTGCTGTCTATGTTTTCTAAAAATAAGCTAGACCATGTAGAAAATCTGCCTCCCCTTGGGACAAAGGATCCATATGGGGTTAAGAAGACCGTAACTATGTTGAAAATATTTTTATCATGTCACCAGGTTTCAGCTCCCAATTTTGCTCATGGTTAAATGGTTAAAATGCATTGGCCTCCTTTTAGTTAGATTGATGGAAAAGTACACTTAAATAGGCCTTCCTGCAGTGAAAATTCACAGATCTAAGGAATGAAAGCACCTTTGTAGGACCTTACCAATGATTGGGCTTGTTTGAGATAAATTACTCTTTAAAAAAAAAAAATCAGGTTTAGGCATTCTATAGAAGGCAGGCGGCTTTCCCTCTCTGAAGAAAGATCGGATGTAAATGCAATGAATTGTCAAAGAGATGTAGAAGGGAGGCGGGAGGAGAGGGGAGGGAGGCAGAAGAGCTGCATGGAGAGAGGGAGGAAGAGAGATGCAAAGAAAAAGAGTCAGACAAGGAAAAGCAAGGGCAAAAATAATTTTTTATAAACTTCTGTTGGAACCCATGCTACTAAGTGAAGTAGCACAAGAATGGAAAAACAAGCACCACATGTACTCACCATCAAATTGGTATTAACTGATCAACACTTAAGTGCACATATAGGAATAATATTCATCGGGTGTTGGGCAGATGGGGGGTAGGAGGGGATGGGTATATACACACTTAATGGGTGTGGTGTGCACCGTCTGGGGTATGGACCCATTTGAAGCTCTGGCTTGGGTGGGGCAAAGGCAATATATGTAACTTAAACATTTGTACCACCATAATATGTTGAAATAAAAACATTTTTTAAAATCTCCTTAAATTTATAGGTTTTATAAAATAAAACACTGCTATAGTTGTCTTAACAAAGCCCATAACAAGATCTGAGCAGTTTTTGAATGAAACTACATCCCCTCTGAAATGATTATAATTTGACATATGGACTGAACTTGGACTCACAGCTATTTAATTTGATATAAATTGCCTTATATGGTTCCTTGCATATTTACAGTTTTTTATATTTAAAAAATTCAGGTCTCCAACTGCTTTACAAGGTAGCAGTTTTTTCACTTTTCAACTCTCTGCTTAACGTTATTTTTTTTTAAATCCAAGAATACTATTTTGGCTGGGCGCGATGGCTCATGCCTGTAATTGTAGCATTCTGGGAGGCTGAGGAGGGAGTATTGCTTGAGCTCAGGCGTTCAAGACTTGCCTGAGCAAGAGTGAGACCTCTGTCTCTACTAAAAATAGAAAAAATTTGCCAGGTGCGGTGGCACACCCCTGTGGTCCCAGCTACTTGAGAGGCTGAGGCAGAAGGATCGCTTGAGCCCAGGAGTTTCAGGTTGCTGTGAGCTAGGCTGATGCCACGGCACTATAGCCTGGGCAACAGAGCGAGACCCTGTCTCAAAAACAAAACAAAATAAACAAACAAAATCCAAACAACAACAACAACAAAAAGAGAGAATACTATTTTAAAGAACTTAGTAGTTGGAGGCGAGTGGCTGCCTATGTGTGAAGCTATGTCATACCATGAACAGTACAGAGCAAGTAGGAAATCTTTGAAAGGATTCAAACATTTTTTAAATAAACAGACTAAGTTAAAACAATGAAACATGTTTACAGACATAGACATGGCTGGAGTCACTTGAGAAATTATGAAAAGCTTTTCTCAAGAAATATGATAAAGCAAATAAAATGGTTTTTCTAGCTTGAGCTTAGAGAATCTATTCATTCGACATCAGGGAGTCGCTAAGATAGCCTAAAGAGTTTCTTCACCTGGCTTCCATTAGTCCTGAAAGATATCCAAGCACGCTCGGCCACTCACTCTATTAAAAGTAAGACCTGGGTACTGAAGCCATTTATACCCAGGCAACATAGCAAAGATCATTTTATCCTCCTGACCTTCCTCCTCCATTATTTAATTGAAAAATAACTCTTCCCTTTCATTTGCACTTAAAGCTGTGCTTGGTAAAAATAATACAGATTTTTTCTTTGTAAAGTTTTCAAAAATGGGATTGAGAATCACTCACTTCCCCTGGATGCGATTTTAGGAGAGGCCTAGTATTTCCGGGACTTCACTGAAATGAATTAAAGATAACTGCCTGGAGGGGCAACACGTAAGAGGGACTGCACTTGGTAACTGAGTGTGAAACCAATTTTCAGAATTTAAGATCCCTTGCCTCACTCCTAGGAGAGCCTAACTCTTAATTACCTTATTTCAGGTAACTGGTAGAGAAATTCCTGTGAGTGAGAAGACTTCTCATGCATTCCTAAAATGACGGGAAGGGAAATACTTTATTTCATAGCACAGGCACCATTAAAATTCAAAAAATGGAAAAGCTAGAGGTGAAAAGCTCTGAGAGGAAAAAGCAGTGAATATGCTGCTATTAAGAGTTCCTTCTTTGAAAAAGTATTTTATTTCTATACTCCAGAAATCCTGATGGGAAAAGGAGAGAAGAGAAAGAAAGAACACACATATATTATCTTTATTTATATATATATATTTTTTTTAATTAGGCTTTTGAAGTTAAGGAAGGGAGACTAGAGACCTATGTCTTTCCCAACTTTAAAGAAACTCTCTCTTTTTTTATTTCAGCATATTACAGGGGTACAAATGTTTAGGTTACATATATTGCCTTTGCCCCACGTGAGTCAGAGCTTCAAGTGTGTCCATCCCCTAGACAGTGCACACCGCACCCATTAGGTGTGTATATACCCTCATCTACTTGGAATAACGTGAAATGACTGTGTTTCCTGAAGAGAAACCATCTCTAGAGTGTCCACAGTTATCGCTATAAGATTTATAGTAAACCTTGTTGTTTCCTATCTTGTATGGTATATGTGCTGTGATAAGAATGTTTGTTCTTTTCCTTTTGTGATCTATAGCACATAGTAATGATTATATAAAACTGGGGGAAAGCACCCATATGAGAAAAGTATGTGCAAAAGGAAACAGATACAGCCAGAATGGACAGTTGCTGTCCTGCATCATTCTCACATGGTCCCAGCACAGAGTGTAGTCATTCCATAGATATTAATACATAAGGACTGTATATCTAGCCTTAAGGATCTGCCATTGCAGAGAAGATTCACAAAGGGAGAAGGGAATGAAAAATGTGTGTCAAACATACCCACAACATTTGGCATGAACATTCAGGAGTTCACTGCCCATCCCTTCCCTCATTCCCCACCAATTCCTCAACTCCATCTCAAGTTCATTCCAGGTTAGTTAACTCTGTTATACTAAATTAATCATGACATGTGTTATTTTCTCTTCTTTCTTTGTTTTCTCATTTCTAATTTTTAAAATTTACTTTTGTTCTAGTATTAATATCGCCTTGTATGCATCTTTGCATGATTCTAAATTCCATTTGAATCAAAGATTGCTATAAATAAGAAGTGATATCAACTAAGTTAATTGCTGATCCTTGAAAATGGATCCATGTTACTGACGACCTTAAAAAGTTAGAAAAAATGATCCCTTTAGAGTGTAGACAGAGTCACCTATATTTTAATTGTCAATGGGCACTGCATTTTCTAATATGTCATCTTTATGAGTTAATATTGCATTACAGGGTAGTGATTTTTATCCTAAAGCCAAAATCCAAGGCAATTCTTAATATCAGGGATATGTAGGGAAATTTACTGTTTGGAGGGAAGATACTGCCATTTGTATAGTCATCCACGGACAAGGTGGAAAGGATAATACTGAATATTCCTGACTGAAGGCAGACAGAAACCCTTACCTGTAAGCTACTTTGTTTGTCTGGATATTGCATATTCTTGTAGAAGCATAGATAGAATGTGTGCAAGGGATTGTTTTTAAAGAAGGACAAATATAATATGAAGCATCAAATCTGTTCATTGGTAGCTATTCCAAGTCAGATAAAGGGAACCCAACAAGAACAAAAATTATGTTGACTTTTCACTTAATAATCTGGCCAATGAATAAAATTGGGGGCAGTTATACAAATGGTTGCTTTCAGTATCATGGCCAAAACCAGTATTTAACATATTAATTGCCATGTGAGTTGTATTTAATTCATGCTAATTTTGAACCCAGGGCCCTGTGAAGCATATAGAGCTCACATGCCTTTTCACCCTGGGAGCCATGTGGTATGCAGGCAACTCACACTGCCCTGCTGTAGCATGCATGTTATGTGATGGGTGGCCCCCTGGACAAAACCCTGCAGTTGGCTTGTGAAAATTTTACTTGTTGATTTTCTTATTGTTACAATTAATATTGACAATTTAATTGCATATAATTACTCACAGAAAACAATAAAACCAAATGTTTCATTAAATTAGAAAGGCTCATTTTGTTTTCAAAATTTATATTCAATTTTCATAATAAAACACCACGGCCCCAAAGAAATTTTTTTTTTTTTTTTTGGTTTGGCAATGTGTTAAAGACAGTGGCATTGCCTGGCAGGTAGAGACATAAACCCAATGCTTCCTAAAACTTAAATACCTAAGGCTACTGTAATGCTCCTTTTATCTTTTTATGGCTGTGCTTCTACTATGTCAAGGTTGAAGCTGTGAAATATTTCTTTAGCTTCTTGGCTAATGCAAGGTATTATGTGTGATAAATTATTGTTACTGTCACACGAGAGGAAGTGGTGTTTAGAAACAAAAGATATCCCTTAAAAAGTTCCCAAGTCCCAGTTGTACACAAATGATTTGACAGGAAACATAAAAATATCTTTTTATTTAGCTAACTAATATTTTTAAAACATTTTATAAGTAAGGAAATTGATAAGGATGATAAAAGTCAATCCCTCAAATCACTAGTAGAGAAAATAGTAAAACTTTAGTCAAATAGTACCTTCTCATCATCAAATTGCTATTGCAGCCTTTTTTTTTTTTTTTTACTGCTTGAGTTATTTATGGCTATATCTTAAAATTTCCCTCCCCTTTCTCAACAATTTTGGCTAATGCTTGGATTATCTTGTTTAAATTAGTAACTTCTTGTATTACATGGTATTCCTTTTTAAGTCCAACGGCTCTCACCGTAATCATTATAATTACACGTGAGTGATGTGCTCTGTTTTCATGGTTCCTTCAGAATGAGAACATCTGATTCCTCACTCTAGCAGTGCAGCTAATCTCCCTTGATCCACGACAGTGTAAAGGATCAGGTCACACAAAAAAGGATGATGTTTAATAATTTGTGTCAAGAGTTAAATGAGTTTGTGCCTGTTGGCTTCTGTACCATGCATCACTTTAATTCAATCTTCTGTGAATTGCCTTTAATACAATACATATATTCATTTCTGCTGTTTATAACTATACTTAGACTAGACTGTTTAAAACCTCTAACAGTTAATTTCTTCTAAGCCCCTTGAAAATGCTATTCTATTTTTGTGAAAATACTTTTTACAAATGTAAATGTAGCCAGAGAAGTTTGTCTGTGCTAAGATATCATTCATATTTTTTATGTGTAGGCCAGCTCCCCCTCCTTCTTTCCCCAGAAGCCATGTCTGTGGTTTGGTAGCTGCACCCGTGTAATGGGAGGAGATTTGGAAAGGGCACCAGCAGGCTTGTCCAGGCCAGAAAGGTTAGGATCAGATGACCAAGCTCTCAGGCAAGTGGAATACAGCAAGACAAAGTGCCTGCAAGTCTAGGAACCTTAAGGATTTATGATCAGAAAGAAAATCTGAAAGAAGATTAATCTAGAAGAGAAAAGACCAGAGGGAGACAAACAGTTTTTACTGTGACAGAAACAGGATCCATAGTCTGTGGAATCTCATCAGTGATGGGTTAGGGAATCACGGGATGTCAAGATGGCACGTGGCTGAGGTCCCCAAAGACAGGGGTCTGGCACTCAGGAGGCCTGGCAATAGGTATCCTGGTTGAAAAGCCACCAACGAGGAGTGGTTCAAAATGTAGGCAATTCTAATTGGGGGGATGCTCCTTCAGAGCTGGGAGGAATTATGATCAGTACTCAGCTTCAGAAGCAGAAATGTCTTCCCTCCTTGGCCTGAATTCCTTTCCCCTGTCCTTCCTTGGTGATATTTTACAGCTCTCTAATATCCTGCATTCCTTTTTTTTTACTGGCTTGCACAGGAGCAGCGGTATTCTGGTAAATGTTTAACAACTGGCTGTCTGGGTGAAAAGAAAACGAACAAAAACCCCCACCATAGCTAATTTCAAACTGCCAACATGACATTATTGAACACAGAGTTGGAAAGAGATGTGCAACAACAAACCATAATATAATATTTATATCATACATGTGCAATAGACATAAATAACCTCTAGAGCTAGAAGATAGTAAAATGTAGTAAAATAATTAAGAAGAGATGAGTTTTATGTATTTGTTACCTTTGTTTTATCTATAATTTACTTAATGTAAGTTTACATAATTTATTTTCAAATAGTGGCTGTTTTAGGCTCACAGAAGTCTTGAATACTTAATTGTCTCTCATGAACCAGCAGGAGCTAACTCCAGCTCACCTTGAGCTGCCCTCCCTAGTGTCTGGTTTCCCCTCTCCCTTTGCTCCCTGAGAGGTGCCTTTGCAGCGACAGTGTCTTCTCAAATATCCTGCTTTCCCTTCTCCTTAGAACTTTCACAGTCTCTTGTGTTTGGGATGTTGGTAGACAGCCAGAGCTTGGATTCCCAGTTTTCCTCTATTTGTTGTGGCAGATCGAGGGTGTCCTGGTGTTTGTCTTGGAATTGATGCTAGAAGTTGGGAAGAGTGTGGATAGCACCATGAAGTACAAGGCTCTGGCCTAGAAATGGGGTTTCAAAATCTAATTGACTATTTCCTGTCAAGAGCCCAGATCATTATGAAATAAATAACTTGGGGTGAAAGTCAAGTTTGCAATCTCATTGTTTCATTTCTCCTGATCATAGCCCCACTATTTATGGCATGATGGGGATTGTTATAATGATGGGGGGTGATTTAACTGGGAGGGAAATGGAACAGATGTGTGGAGTGGATTGCAATGTAGACAGGGAATGAATCTAAATGAAATGCTATAAAAAGCTTACTAATGTGAAACAGGCTGTAGACCTGTGCTGTTTAGTTGAATTTTCTGTGATGGTGAAAGTGTTCTTTATCTTTGCTGTTCCTCATGGTAGCCAATAGCTGCAGGTGCCTATTGAGCACTTGAAATTTGGCTTTTGAGCTGGTACAACTGAGGAACTAAATTTTACATAATTTTAGATAATTTAATTTTAAGTTAAAATAGTCACATGTGGCCAGTGGCTACCCTATTGGATAGTGCAGCTGTAGACCAGGAGCCAGAAAACTGTGGCCCACAGGCCATATCCAGCCTGTCACCTGCTTCTGTATGGATAGCCCATGAGCTAAGAATGGCTTTTGCATTTTTCAATGATTGAAAACAAAAAATCCCATGCACACAAAGAATTATCAAACAGAGACTCAATGTGACCTGCAAAGCCTAAAATGTTTACTTTGTGGCCCTTTGTGGCAATGTTTGCAGACCCTTCTAGACATTGCAATTAACTACTTCTGTAATGACAGTAGTTTACTGTCAGTGGTTACTGACCTCTGTCATGACAGAGGTCAGTAAATTTTCCCAAGATAAAACATTCCAGACTAGTCTATATCTTCATTCTATTACCTTGAGGTCCCCAAGGCAGCTGAAGCTAACTTAGGGGCATCCTGGTGCTGGAAATTCAAGACAGGAACAGAGCATGGGAAGCCAGGCACAAGACAGCAGCCAACTGGCTGGGGCCCACTGAGGCAGGTTAGAGCAGAAGCAGGAACAAGTGGAACCTGGGGCACCCTCCCACCACTGCTGCTCAGGATCACTGTGGGCCTAAAATGCAGCAAGGCCGAGTTCACAGGCAGGAGTAAGACTGACCCAGCTTCCAGCATTAGAATGGTGTGGTGTGAGTGTACTTCTAAAAAGTAATGGGACCCTCTTCCATAGCTATCTATGCCTGTGGAAGAACAGTGGGCTGGTGAATGAGTAGAGAATCTGAGAGATAAAAGAGGCGAAATCAGCAGAAGTTACTGGATGTCGTAACATGTTGCTACACACTGTTGTGGGTGTTTGTAAAAATATTATGCAATTTCGTTTACCTGAATCGGAACACTGTGTTGTCATTGTCTCTTTGCGCATGTTTTAGCACCGAATCCTGGTACATAAAAGGTGCTCAGTAAGTATCGAATTAAATTTGATGCTCATTTTAAGATTGAGGAAACTGGGACTCAAAGCGATAGAGAGCAGTTGTGTTTGCTTCTGCTTATATGAGAAAGGATGGGTTGTTAATAAATTTCTTCCTGTGAAAGTGAGAATAGGGAGAAATGTAGAATGTCAGATTTTGGATGGTGGATGAATAGAGAAGCTCTCATAGATACATAAAAGTGGCTATGTTGTCAAGGGGTGGACTATGTTTTCTTCATATCCCAAATTATCAGACTGAATAAGAATTTTAGAGAAGAAAGTAGAATTCTCCCAACTCCTTCTTGTGCAGACGGTGACAACGTGACACCCAGTCTGTTCCTTTTCCTCTGTGGCTCACAGTGTGCTCCCTCGCAGCTGGGTGTGGCTGGTGACTGAGTTCTGGTCAATGAATGAGGCAGAAAGTCACGTACACCACTCCCAGGCCTGGCCCAGGAAACCCCCCTGTGATCCCCTAATTTCTCTCTTTCCCCATCTGCTAGTTAGTTGGATGTTGATACCGGGGGAAACCTTGGGAAGCACATGCTGAAGATGGCAGAGGGTCTCTGAATGATGTGTGGAGCATAGCTCCACTCCCACTACTGAGATTTTGAGAGCAAGAGGTCCATTGAATCAAAACACTGAGATTTCAGGTTTTATCTGCTACAGCAGCCTTAACAAATCCACTACCTTAACAAATCCATTACCTTAAAAATCCACTACCTTAAAAATCCATTACCTTAACAAATCCACTCCTCCAGCTTCCAACCACTTCACTTTCATATCAACACCACAAACACTTGCTTAGTTTATCTACTGGCATTAATAAATATGGCTCTTTAATTTTTTAGCAAGTTCAGAAGTAGGAGCAGAGCATTTTGTCCTGGAAAGAAACTGACCCTTGATTGAATCCTAGATATCCAGCAACCTCTAGAAAAGATAGTTTTAAAAGGATTGAGCCAGCTCTAACCAGGAAAATATAAGATGTGCTATATCACTGTTGTTTCTTAGAGCTGAATAGTACTCCATGGTATACATATACCACATTTTATTAATCAATTCTTGGATTGATGGGCACTTGGGCTGTTTCCACAGCCTTGCAATTATGAATAGTGCTGCTATAAACATTCGAGTGCAGGTGTCTTTTTTGTAGAGTGTCATTGGATCATTTGGGTAGATGCCCAGCAATGGGATTGCTGGATCAAATGGTAGATTCACTTGTATCGCTTTGAGGTATTACAGTAATAGGGTATTGGGCTGGTGGGAGGGGGGAGGGGGGCAGGTATATACATACATAATGAGTGAGATGTGCACCATCTGGGGAATGGTCATGCTGGAAACTCAGACTTGTGGGGGGCGAGGGGAAAGGGCATTTATTGAAACCTTAAAATCTGTACCACCATAATATGCCAAAATAAAATATAAATAAATAAAAGCACTAGAGGGAACTAGCTAAGCCTTCACTCTTCTGCCTTTCTGCCACGTGACAATACAGTGTCTGCCTCCTCAGGATGATGCAGCAACCAAATTCCAGCTTAAAAGCAGAAATCAGGCCCTCACCAGACACTGAACCTTCTGGTGCCCTCAACTAGGACTTCCCAGCCTTCAGAACTGTGAGAAAATAAACTTCTATTATTTGTAAATTAAAAAAATAAAATAAAAAAATAAAAGGATTGAGCCTTTGAATGAAATAAACAGGATGAACACTATTAAAACAAAAAACTTTTAGATTGTTATCCAATTGTCTTTTACCACATGAGCTGTACTGTTGACTATTGTCAGCCAAGAATGAAGACGACCAAACAATTTGCAGTCACAGGGAGGAGAAGGTTGGCTTCAGTGCATGAAGCTGAAGTTGGATTTTCCAAATCTAGATTTAGCACTATTGCTAATTGCAAGATTTTCTTTAAAAAGTGTTCCAATGTATCTTCTCTGGCCAACTCTTGACTTAGATCCCCAAATCTGAAAATTGCCACCTTTCTTCTCTGTTTAGCTAGAAAACTCCAGAATTAGGGGTGCAATTTAATTGGCCTCAACTATGCCCACTAAAAACTGTGAGATTAAAACTGCAAGGTGAAGAACCCATTACTAATCTGAAGGAATAGTCTTTTTAATCTTTCCTTGGAACTGTGACCAAATAGTTCCACACACTGCCTCAGGATTCAAGGACAGAGAACAGAGACGTGCCGCAGACAGAGCAATGAAATGGGTCCGGAGGGAGTCAGGCTAGTCAAGGTGTGAATTATTCCTCTGCCAAATATTAGTTACAAACTTGGGCAAGTGACTTAGTCTGTTTTTCCTTAATATCCAGAGTGGAAAAACGTCTGTCTCATTGGTTGCTGCGAGACGAAGACAAAATAATGTGTTAAAGCACTTTTCCTATTAAAAGTCAGGGGCAAAACCTTCTAGGAACACTGTCAACCCTACCGGGTTTGGGATGATCTGCTCCTGCCTGCTGCCCCACCTCCCCTTGTACACTGCTCGCTCCCCCTCTGGTAGCACTAGCCTCTCTTCACTTCCTTCTGTGCACGGTGTTCTCTCTCACATGGATATCATACACCTGCTGTGCCCTGTCCCCTTCCTCAATCCCTGCCTTGGCCCCACTCCCTCTCATCTTCCAGTCTCTACTCTGGCTTCCTCTGACCCACCAGCCTCCGTCAGCTTCCTTTGCCATGTGCGCTTTTCCTTCATGTCACTTCGCTTGGTGTGTAGTTTGTACATCCATCTTACTATTATTTGGAAAATGACTGTTTTACTCACTAGACTATGATTCCATGAGACAGGCATGCAAATAATTACTAATTAACTACTAAAATGACAAGCAAAGTAATTAGTTTGTGGCCCTTTTAAACATGGTGTAACATTTTGTATCATCTTTATAACATAATTGTTGGTCATACTCATAAACAATTAAAAATGATTTGGAGTTTGTTTTGGGATTTAGAACTCACTCAATACACAACCCTGATTCATCTTCACTTGATATGTAGCCAGATGCCAGCTGCTTAGCAGAGCCCTGACCCATCAGTTCTAGTGATGTGATAAAGTCTGGGAGCCAGCCCAGACCACTGGAAGCATATCCTGTAGGCAGTATAGACTGAAGTCATTACCCTGGCTGGAATTTGGTCATGACATTGGAACGACACACCTCATCCCAAGAAAGCCTAGAGAATTATTTTTCTCATGCATCCATCACCTTGATTTTTAGATATTTTTCCTTTATGCCACTCTATTACATTTACTTTGCTTCTGTATTTCTTCCTATGATTGAACAAAAAAAAATTAAGGGCAGCAATAAAAACAAATTTTTGAATACTAAATATTTTTATAGCATAGAAAATCATGACAAAGTTCAGATAATTCACTGTTTTGCATTCGCAATGCACACATGAGTGAACCAAATGATGTTTAAATTTTTCTTGGTTCCTTCTCAATAATGGGTCAGATAAATCACCATCTGATTGCCTGTTACATTCTTGAGATTGCACTGGGAATGACTGGCAGTAAAAGGGCCCAATTCAGACTCACTTGTGTGCAAATAATAAACATTGTTTACCATTTTTATATTTATGCCAATGATTATAAAATAGTCAACAGCTAAAAGACACTTAGAAAAAAGCAGCATCTTGTCTACAGAAAGAAATCTTTGGCAAAAATTTTCTCTATTTTTACTTGATTATGCTATTTCACAGCACAGCAATAATGTGAGCTATGTAACAATCCCTAAAGCCATTTATAGCTTTGCTATCAATTATAAAATAATAAGATAGAGAATACAAACATGCTGAATATGAAGGAAAAACAATACTTTTGTTTGGTTGAAATATTCTTTTTCTAACTGCATATTTCAAAATCCCCAGATTGACCCAGCTCACTGCACAGATTTCTCCTGCACCTAATTTCCCTCCTCTTCATTGAAATAATGCTAGTGATTACTAACATTCACATCATTTATCAGAATTCTGCTCATTCATTCTCTGATTTGATTTGGTATTGTGCCTAAAAAAAACCAGGGAAAACAATCTCTAAGATGTGTAAGATGCATAAAATAACTTGTCTAATGTTTGTTAATTAGCCAAATAGAGCTTCAACTCATATCTCATTACTTTAAATCTGAATCTTTACTTTCGGCAAAGATAATACTGTTTGGTAAACTTAAGCTTCAGGGCATGACCCTCTAGATCAGTTTTCCAGATTTACAGATTTTCATATTGATTGATTAATTTATGGATTGGTTTTTCTTGATCATTTACTCACTGGCCCATCAGTTTTTGTAGGTATGGTATCTTGTATTCGGTGGGGTATTTATCTTTTGCATGCAAGCTATTTTACTAAGTTCTAGGAAGAAAACTAAGAAAAGAAGAGATAGTGTTAACCCCAAAATAACTTAAATAGTTACAAAGCAACCTCTGTGCAGATTTGTGGTAGCAGGGCTTGAAAGAGAAGACTTCTTGTAAAAGATGAGACTTAAGTTGGGTCTTGCAAGAAATGATAGACTTACATTATTAAGAAGAAGGCAGACAGGCATCCCAGGTGGTGAAGACTGTATGAAACATCTCTAGGAATCATTTTAATGGCTGCAATGAGTAATTAATGTAATTATTCCCTAGTATGACTGCACACTTTGCATTTTAAATGATAATATATCATTATAAGTATTGTCTGATTCTCATGAGTGTTAGTTTAAAATTATTTCATAAAGGTCTTATTAATTAAAAATAGCCAACTTCCATTATAATATCATTTTGAAATCTTTTAGGATCTCTTGGGGTAAATGCAAGTGATATGTGCCTCAAACCAATATATCAGTTCAATTTTGGTGAGGCTCTGTATCATGGCAGTGAACTATCAGAAGAAATTTTTACTTCTAAGGATTTTTATAGGTGGAAATATGGCTGTTGTTATTATATTAAAAACAACACTCCCTGGGTAACACAGAAGGGTACTCATGACACTTTGCATTTGGATTTCAACCTCTTGGTCACTTGTCTGTTGTAAGTAGAACCTGATAATATTCTAAGCAGGACAGTGCCCACAGGAGACAGGGACAGAGGCAGTAAGGGCCTCCTTGTCAGGGTGCACATGTCAAAGGACAGTATGAGATTCTGTTTCCTGTGCAGGATGACTGTGTTTGAGAAAGCAGAAAATGGGTTTCTGTTAACGTCTCCTGCCAACTCATTCTTCTTACTCTATGAACCACTCCAAGGACACATAGTGGAGAGAAGTTCAAAGTGAAACCCAAGGGTGAATCTGCTCAGTAGGTACCATGGGGAAATGGAAGCCTGAATGGGCAGAAGAGATAGACACTCCCAGCAACCAGGAGGGCTGCCGGTGGAAGTGATTGTAGAAGTAAGAAAAAGGCTTGTCATCTGATGGAGTGTGGGGAACAGGAGGGAGGCACTGAAACCCCAACCTTGAATGAGGGTGTGGCAGGGAGAAGGCTGTTGGTGCCAGGCCTAAGGTGGTGGTCAAGCAAGCGGGAGCTCTTTCAGCAGCTCTCTCTTGGGCCTGAGCTTGAGGCTACTGGCCCAGGTGTTGTGGAGAGAAAGCTCGGGAGGCCAGGATGCTGGATCTCCAGGTGACTTTGGAGACCGAGAGAGTAGGTGGATGAGTGCTCCCCTGTTGGTGGGAATATAAAGGATCATAACCACCATGGAAAACAGAATAGAAGTTTCTCAAAAAGCTAAAATAGAACTACTATATGATCTAGTAATCACACTGTTGGGCATTTATCCCAAAGAAAGGACATCAGTTTATCAAAGTGATATTTGCACTTTCATCTTTATTGCACCACTATTCACAATGGCCAAGATAAGGAATCAACCTAGGTGTTCATCATCGGATGAGTGGATAGAAAAATGGGATATATATACACAACAGAGTATTATTCAGATGTGAGAAAGGATGAAATCTTATTGTTTGCAGCATAATGGCTAGAACTGGAGGACATTATGTTAAGTAAAATGGGTCAGGCCAGAGACAAATATGGCATGTTCTCACTCATATATGGGGGCTAAAACATTGATCTCATGGAGGTAGTGAGTACATGGAGGTTATAAAAGGCTGGGAAGGAAAATGGGCAGTGGTGGGGAGATGAAAAGGGGTTGGTTAGTCAGTACAAAATACAAGTAGATAGAAGGAATAAGTTATAGTGTTTGAAAGCACAATAGGGTGACTATAGTTAACAATAATCTATTGTATATTTCAAAATAGCTAGAAGATCTGAAATGTTCACAACACAAAGAAATGATAAATGTTTGAAGTGATGAATATCCCAATTACACAAATTTGTTCATTACACTTCATATGCTTATATAAAAATATTATATGCACCCCATAAACATGTGCAATTATTTTAATAAAAGTTTTTTAAAAATAAAAGAGAGTAGTACATGAAAGCCAACAAAAATTAGTGCTTTTTTTTTCAGAGCTCACATATCCTTACTTCCAATCTAGTTTCTAATTTATGCCTTGGGCCTCCACCCTGGCTATTAATTTGGTTTTCCTTCAACCTAATATGTATTCAATATTTATTCAAAATTTATTTAGTTAAGGAAGGGAGGAAGTCATTTTCTATCACTCAAAAGGTATGCATGAAAGATTTATTAGATGCCCTGAAGTTAGTATCATTTTTGCTCATTTGGATTTCTCTTTACTTCTGTAGTTTTTCCATCTTATATACCTTGATAGTATTTGGCATCACACTCTAAAATAGAGGCAGAAACGTATGTATGTGTGATTACTAAAACTTATTACTGGCAGATAGCAATATTCAGTATCTGCATTTTAACTGACTCTGATGGCTAACATCAGAGGCTGTCAGGCAGCCAGTCTCAACTTGGTGATCTGCCCTGAATATAGAAATCATCATGTGCATGTAAAGAAATTATTTAACAGAAGTTGGAGTGTTCTGGTGAGGATTTTTATTTCAGGTTCTACTTTTCATTTGGGAATTCTCTCTTCCTCTCTGGGAGCAGGACCAAATTAGATTTTGTAGGCTGAAGAGTTGTGTGTGGAAATGTGTCATCTCTTTCCCATTTTAGGTTGGGGCTCCAGGCACCTGTCCAGCCCTTGATTCAGCTCTGGGTGTGGGGCATGCTGAGGCTGGCGTGGCCCATGAAAATAACTGTGCTCAAAAACATGGGAAGAGAACTTTGGAAGGAGATTTCAAGAGAGAAAGGTTAGGGGGTTAGGTTGGTGAGGGGGGGGGGAGGAGAGGGTGCAGGAAGGACACAGTTAAGCCAGGAGTGAGTGAAATGAGAGAGGCAGAAAAAGAACAAAGTACGAGTAGTGTCTCTACTGCCATCAGGTCTCTCCTGAAAACAGGGTGTCAATACCTGGCCTTTTTTCCTTTTCATGACTAGGGACCAGTACTAGCATCTTGATGATTGTATCATTCTCCTTTTTTCCCCTTCATAGAAGGCTACTACTGGTGGTTACAGCTTCACTGATCTAGATTTACATATCCTCAGCAAGGCTATTTCACCACTGCTGATCTGCCTAAGAATGTAAATGAGTACATTTAAATATCCTGTTCTCAACAATTTTATGTTTTGTTCTAAGCTCAAAATAAAGCTACCCAGGTGTTTTATATATATATATATATATATATATATATATATATATATATATATATAAATAGGACTGCATGAATTTAAACAAACCTTTGCATTATTCATTGCAACAAAGGAATTAGAGATCCTTCCCTAGATATAAGTAATTTTAACACTTTTGTAAAGTAATAAACTACAGAAGATAATTAGCACATCACTAAGCATTTTTTTAATAGATGTTTCAAATTTGACTTGGAAACCATTTTGTTGGATGAACCATTATTCTGAAACCTGCTAAAAGTTATCTGTCATCACTTTTTGGCCATGGTGACTTTATGTTATCATGGATTGTTTTAAATTCAAGCCTTTGGCAAACAATTTAAATGAGATTTGCAACATAACAGTGCTAATCTCACAGTTGAAATATTAAAACTTCATGCATGAAAGATTTATCCTTTTAATAAGATCAATCACATTGGACATCATTCACCCTCCCCAATTAAAGCACACTTAATTTGAAAACAATTTATAAAAAAACTACCTACTGCAAATGCAAATTAGTATAATACACTTTCTGATCCATTTAAGATAGGCAACAACTGGCCATACCTAAACTCAAGCTTTTCTTGCCTTGTCAAAAATTCTTTATTAATACATAGTTGACACTTTAAGTCAAAAACAAAGCTTCTAATAGCTTTATAAAATAGGTACACCGAAGAGCAATGAACAGTTTAATTCAGTGGGAATTTCCAATGTTAAATCCATAAATGCTCACAACTAAAAGACTTTGCTTGGTTGTTCAGTCATTTGTTCATTAACAGCACCTTGGGGCAGAGACCTTGTCTTTTGGAGGAATCCCTTAAGTGGTCCCTCTTAGTTCTGGACATGTAAAGAAAGCAATGCTTTTCTGGGGAAGTGTGAAACTGGACATTTGTTGGCCTTGCTTGCCTACTCTCCTCAGTTGTGAAAATCAAATATTGGTGAGGAGGGGGCAGGGGAAAATTGCATGGAGACCAAGGGATCTTCACAGAGGAGAGGGATTAAGGTTTTGATACCCTCTGTTATGAGGGTCAATGTTTCTCTTATACGGAGTTGGCTCTGGTAGAGATCAACTTTCAAGAGAAGATTCCAGAAAGGTGTGAAAGGAAATTTTCCCAGGACAAAGGTATCTAAACAAAAGGGCTATTTCTAGCCACATTTTCTAGCCTGAGCTGGAGGCCTAGCACTGGGAAAATATGACTTAGTGTGCATATGGTAGTGGGTGGGACCCTGGAGCATGGTGACATAAGAAAATAAAGACAGAGTTTAACACTGGCAAAGAGATCTCCTTTTGTTTCCTCTTCTACGCTGGCAAACAACAGACAGGGTGATATGAGTCTTCCCTGGACCTCCAGTCTACACTGTACAGTGGTGTCTGCAGCAATGGCAACGATAAAAGAGACCAGGGCTGCTCAGACTGTCCACCCTTCTCCAAGAGGTGACTGGACATAGTGCCAGCTAACTTAGAGTTCTTCATGCCACACCTTACAAATCTGGCATGATACTGGCTGGTCCAACACCAGTTGGAGAACTCTACTCTTTTTTAAGAACAGAAGAAGATACTTCCACTCCATACGCAGCTATGTCTGCTGTGCATGTTGAAAACACAGGCTTGCATCTACAATTCTGTAACATACCACTTAGCTGGCCCCTGTCAGAAATTGCAGTCAGCTAAAAAGGAAACCAATAAAGCCCTAGGAACAAATAATTTATTTTAGCCACTCAACTTTAAACCCTTCAATATATCTCTCAAAAAGTTGTCTATTTGATAAAAAGAAAAATTTGTAAAAGTCAAAGAGAGAAAAGTGGGAAGTATTTTGCCAACATGAAGGTCAGAAGAAAAGACAATTTAAATATATTCAGAGCATATCCATGTAAGTGAAGTTTATTTTCATTGAGTTTGATGACTAACTCTAGTTATGAGTGGCAGAAAAACTGTGAAATGAATCTATTCCAAAGATGTTAAAATATGGTGTTATAATAAGGAATAAAATGAATATTTCACATTGAACTTGAACAAAAAGTTTGCAATTTTTATTAATAGAGAATATTTTTTCCACATGCTCATTAAATGAATGTTGAGCAAATGTGTGAAAGACAAGTATTAAAAGGGCATCGACTCACTAGCCTGTCTAGGCTGCCCACATGTTCTGGTTCACCCTGGGCTGGCCCATGAGAAAATACGGACTGTCCTACTGACTGATGCAGCCCTGAGGTCCTAGAACTACTTTAGTCCATGCATAATTTAAACCAAAGGAGACTGCAAATGGTATATAACTATGCCCCCTTCCCTCCAGCATCTTTTCATTGCCCTTTGTCTGAACGTCCTTAGCACACTAAGAATTTTAGCTGACTGCTCTCTCAATTCCCCAAGCATCTCCCCACACACCAGCATTCCTAATTCAGTTCAATAACTATTTATATATTAGATACACCTTTACTATCATCATTAAAGTATCATTGTGTGTTTCAGCCCCTCAAGGGCAATAGTTATGTCTAACATGGTGTCACACAAAAGGCACCCCAATTCTTTGGGAGAGGGAGTCACTCGTTCATTCATTCACTCATTCATGCAGCAAATATTTATAAAGTATCTACTATGTGCTAGGTACTGTTTTAGACACTAGGGGTACAGCAGTGAACCAAATGGACAAAGCCCTTGCCTTTGTAGAACTTATATTCTAGTGAGGGGCTGGGAATCAGATAATAAACAAATAAACAAGGAAAAAGATAGTATATTAGAAAGCAGAGAAAAATAAGCTAAGGAAATTACATTAGAACAATTGGTATTAGTGTATTTGTGTTACAATTGTAAGTAGAGGGGTCAGGGAAGGCTTCGCTAATAAAGTGATAATTGAACAAGCACCTGAAGGAGGTGGTGGTGGTGGGGTGAACAGCAAGGACACCTAAGGGAAGAACTTCCCAGCAGAGGGAACTGCAAATGCAAAGACCTGGAGCTGGGATGGTGCCTGGTGTGGAAGCAGGAGGCCAGTCAGGAGGCCACGCATCAACCCAGGTGTGAGATGATGGTGCCTGGGTGAGGTATACAGTGGTGGTGACAAGGAGCAGTCAGAGTCTGGAAACAGTCTGAAGGAAGAGCCCATAGGATTTGTAATTAATTGGATATAGAGTGTGAGCAGAAGAATAGTTCTTCGCAGGGTGGCTAATTCACTAGTTCATTGAGCTTTCCTGGTCTCTGTACCCCCTTTGCTCACATCTGTCCTTTCCCCACTGGGTCATCTGAGACTTAGCTGTTGCCTTGAGTGTGAAGTTCTCTTATTTACACAGTTCCTAAAGTCACATGTTTCAGAGACTTATTCTAGACTCTTACAATCTCCTACAAAGGATAGTGTGGATATCTATGGGGTAGGATGCTTAAGGAAGACAGCAATGCATAGGGCTCCTGGAGGAGCATGCTGTAGGTCTTTGGATCTATTTAGACAGGTTTGGGTGTTTTGATAGGTTTGGATGTTGAAGCAGAGGCTGCAGGAAGAATTTTAGCTGACTGTAGATTCCCTTCTGGAGCAATACAGAAATCCGGGCAAGATGAAATTGTAGCAAGTTTGAGAAGGGACTTCACTGCAAGACTTTCTTGACTTGACAAGGATACATCAAAATTAGGTGTGAGCTGTTAAAAAGGATTGCACACAGCTCCAGGAAAGGCTCATGGAGGGAGAGGAGCCCTTTCATTTTTTAATGAAGACATCAACCCTGTGAAACTAATCTTTTGTTCCAAGACAGTGGCAGAATATCTGCCAAGAGCATGAATAGGTTATATGCACTGTCCAACTATGTGCTGGCCCATGCCCACCTTGGGCAGCAGCTGGATGTTTCTGCATGGTGCACAGTGAACTAGATTTCAGCAGATGCTTGAAAAACATGCACATTAATTAATGAAGGTGACAATGTACGCAGGTGCATGCTGAGATGGGATAAGTGCCTTCAGAGGTCAGAATTTGTGTAATAAGAGGCTGCTGATATTCCTGCATCAGGAAATGCTGAGTAGGTGCAGGAAATAATCACCAAGCCATAGAATGCCCATGCACACTCAGATTATTGGGGGATTCAGCAGTCAAGAACGGATTCAGAAATGGTGCATGAGGAGCAGTTCTTTCTTTCCTGTGTGATTGGGCTGCAGGTATAATTGCAGCATGTCACATTATATTTGTTTCTAGTTCTGGCTTCTAAGTGAGCAAGCAACTTGAGGGCAGGAACCAGCATCTTATTGTATGCAGTTGGCTCTGGTTTAAGGAATGTTGGCATGTAGAGGGGTCAGAGTATGATAGGTGGTGTATGGGTGGATGAAGGGATGAATGGATAAATCAATGAATGTATGCATGAATAAATGAGTGACCACGTTGTTGCTAATTGTTCCTAAAAAGGATGCTCTGTCACACACACATACATACACATTTACACACGTATACTATCATATATTGATTCCTTTTTTTCCATTTTAATCAGATAGTAACTTTTTGAAAGACAAAAACAACTCTGAACTTTGTTTCCTGTAGTTTTAAAAGATTTAAATCAATTTGCTTTAAGAAATAAATTCCAAGAAAAAAAAAGGATGGTGGAGAAGGAACCTATCAAATACTGCAACATAAAAGAAAAAGCAACAATTACAATGTAAGTATTTTATTTGAAACCTGATTTTAAAAAATCTATAAAAATCATAACATTTATGAGACAATTGGAATTTTGAACACTAATGGGATATTTGACTATATTGAGGAATTATTTTTTCTACATGAGATAATGGGAGGGTGGTTACATTTAAGAATAAAAGAATATGTTTTAGAGATAGATGCAGCAACATTTGTGGATGAAATGTTATGATATCTGAGATTTGCTTCAGATTAATACAGAAGGGGGAAGGTGGCTGGAGTTGGGATACAGCAGTGCTGGCCAAACTTTCATGGTCTCTGAGGCCAGATGTTGGGTATCTGAAGGCTCCTTAGGCTGCTATGTCTATTTTAGCTTAGTTTAAAATTCTCCTTGATAAACAATTAAAAAGTAAAAAAAAAATAAAGTGCATTCTAAGATATAAAAATTTGATACAGAGTGGTGTTTTAAGTGGTGTTGTAAGACACCAGTGGTGACTTACAGTGGTGGTGTTTTAAGTTAACCACAATACATGCACTTTTAAATTCTTTATTTATCTAATCTATTGCTACTGTACTTGCCTATTCGTAGGGCAATAGATGCCTTGGTGAAGAAAGCATTTATTTTTATCTTAAAAGTCATTTAAATAAAACAAACCTTGAAAACATTCTTACTTATCATGTAAATCACTTTATATTGGACATCTTGAGTCCCATGCTTTGTGCTTTAAAAGAATTGCAAACCTTAGCATAAATACTCTTGATGTGTTTAATGAAGATTTAGTAAAATAAAGCCTTCAGCCATTCCTTTTGGCAAAGGTATGTGCTTATACCCCTATCACTTGTTCCATTTTCTCCTGAGGGCTTTGCCATCTTTTTTCTGCATGACTGTATTTATGTTGCAATTGAAAAGGCTTCAGACATCTATTTCACATGCTTTAATTCCTACGTGGTCTTGCAAAGCTGTCTGCAGAATTCTGACACCATGCACAGATATATGTCTAATTACACTTTTGAACTTAATGAAATGAATATAATTCTGTCCTCTGATCACAGGCTAGATATTTAAAATTTTTAATTGGCTATTATTTTTCCAAGTAAGCTTACTGCAGCTTGAGGTTGAATTAAATTGGAAAGTACGTGTGAACAAAATTCTTGTATTCCATGTTTGAAATCTATGGTTGTACATATTCTAATAATAGATTAACAATTATATTATTTGTAACTATGCATATTTCACACATGGATTGTGTATAGATTTATGTAAAATCTCTTTATAATGTAGAACTAGATAGGACCCACCAACTTAAGAGCCAAGTCTACTGTTGCCATATTTCAAAGGTCATGGTTTTATCTTCAGTATATCTAAATTTGTGTTATAATTTTGTTTCAGCAGAATTTTACTATTACTGCAATGAAGAAGTAGTACTTGGGATAGTCAAAGTGTCAAACTCAAAAACTGATAGTGATCAGGCAGGTAACATAAATGAGTAAAGGCAGCTGGGTGGGATGTGTGATCACCTGGAGCAATCCCCTCCCAGCCCCCATCCAAAGGGACAATGCTTTTTAGCTCCAGTTGGTGGCATCTTGTGTGCATAGTGTTTCCAGATGTTCCAATATTTCTAGAGAAGACATAAATCCAGATTTTAAAATGTGGGCCAAATAAATTATGCCTGCTATTTTTATGGAGCAAACACTAATCTAGGATAAATAGTAGAGGGATTTTTCCTCTGCTTGTTACTTTAGAATTTCTACAACTTGCTTAACTGTTCAATATTATTTCTTCTAATAAAGATAAGAATATCTGTCCACAGGATCTCTGAATGCTGACTGTACATGCCCAAGGAAGGCATGAAGTCACTTTATAGATTCAGCCAGCACTGTGGGTTGAAAATATCTAGGAAGTGGGGGAAACAGGCACTTTTCTGACACGATGGTGGGAGGGCAAATTGGAACAACTTTTATAGCGAGCAATTTGACAATATGTTCAAAAGGTTTTATTTTAATATGCTCTCTTTAACTCAACCATTATGCTCTATAAATTTGTGCTTAGGAGAAAATTGCAGATGTTAAATCACATAGGTTTAAAGTCGCATAGATTCATATAAGGTTTTTCATCTCAGTATTATCCATGGTAGTAAATATTGAAATAACCAAATTGTCTAACAGCAGCAAACTGGTTACATGAATTATGATGTAACCACTTCTGTATGATGTAATAATTTCTATAATTAGATAAACACAAATAAATATGATTTTAGATGAAAGAAAATAAGTTGTAGGCTGATGGTATGTTTGAAAACATCATAAAGAAGACCTGGGTCTAATTCACTGGGATAGAGAATTAGTTGAAAGCTGTCAATGGCACATGATACAAGAAAATACAGGTAAATCAATAAACAGAAAGTAATCAGTAAAACAGATATGTCTCATGGAATGCACACTAGAAGACAAAAATGGTCTTAATCAGAATGTCAAGCTCAAGGCTAAACTAAAAGCTGGATAGGACACATCTGGAAGACAGAATTTTATTGATTTGGGCTATTCCAATGCTGATAGTCATATCTGTGGCTGCATGCTAGATCACATTACACAAGTCAGATTTGGCTTTTTGATCAATTACATACTTATTGTCAGAGGTATTACCTCTTAGGGTCCTATGCCCTCAAATTGCTTGCGTCTCTGTAGACACACAGGCTATTTCTTCCCTCTGTCCCTCGGTTGTCACTGCTATCTGCCTTGGAAGCTCTTGTCCTACCTGCTGGCCATTTGCTGCTGCTCATACTTTCAGGTTCAACTCAGTCTCTGCATAAATCCTTAGCTGAGTCCTTTCCCCTAAGATGTGTCAGGTTCTTTTCTGTGCCCACCTCTGTCTTTGCACTGTCACCTTCTTTTGTAATTATCTGCTTATGTTTCTATCTTCTACACTGAGCTGAGAGCTTTTATCAATGAGGGAGATTGTGTCTTTCTCATGTTTGTATCCTTGCAATAGCCCAATATCCAGTACCCAGTATAAGCAACTAGCTGTGTACTTTCCTGTGATGGTCTCTGTGAATTGTGCCACCTGGAGTTGTACTGGGCCCCAGTTGTACAACTGTATATGGTGGCCCTGGACCCACATGAAATTGAAAGTGGCATTTTCAGTTTCACAGATACATTTGTCTTCTTTACATGACTGAAAACGCCTAAGGGTCTGCTCTCTGTCGTTATAGAGAGTAAATACCCATTACCCTCTTCCTGACCCCTGACATCTAGTGCTCAGGTTGTTGTTCTGTACTAACGTGAGATTCATAGCTTTTTAAAAATCATTTTTATTTTTTAAGCTCAAATTTCTTTAAACCTGGAGCACTAAATGTCTTCATAATTTTACTTTTCGAAAAAGAGAGAAAAGGAAGCCATTAATGGAAATATGTTGTTGTTTTCAACAAAAACATTTTTTTTCTTAAAATATTTTCTTTGCAGTATTATATCTATTGAAAGTGAGTCTTCTGTGATCTTTATTCTAAGTAATTTGGAGATGAGTTCAGCAATTTGGAAAATGACAATGAGTTCTTGTTGGGATCTTTTAGACATTTAGGGTAAACTGGCATTTAAACTTTTTTTTTATTTCAGTAAATTATGGGGGTACAAACATTTTGGTACATGTTATGACTTTGCCACATCCCAACCAGGATTTCAGACATGCCCTTTCCCACCCTACAATGCTCACCGCATCCATTAGTTGTGAGTTTAGCCACCCCCGACCTCCCTACCCCCAAATAATATTACTATTGTGTGACACCTTAGTGTTGATCAGTCAATGTAAACTGGCATTTTTTAAAAAAAATAAAATACTGGCATACAATAATGAAGTCACATATGTTTTTTCCATTTAGATCCTTAAAATAATCTTATTGTCACTTTACAAGTGAGGAAAGTGAAGCTATGTAAAGTTATAATGACTTGCCCAAATCACAAATATAGTTGGATACTTTTGACCACAAATTCTCTCCTCTATAGCATATGCTAGAGCTTGCTTTAGGTGTTTCTCCTCTTTTATTTAAAATGGGCTAACTTGGCTCCTTCAATTAACTTTAGATTCACATTTTCTTTCTTTCTTTATATTTTTAACCTCATCATTAGGTTGGAAATTCAATTATAAACCTCTAAACTTGGACTATTTCTATTAAGTTGGTAATGTTTTGTCTTATTAAATATTGCTTTTTTGAGTTACAAGACACACATTATTAGTATCATAGAATTTTGTTTCTTAAATGGAAGTCATCTATTAAATAAATTAAAAAGAAATGTTTCCCCAAGTTAAACATGTAGATATACTTTATTATCGTGGCTTAGATATGTAGATTTTTTTTACCCAATTTTTGTTTGGCTCTCCAGGAAAAATCTAATCTGAAATCAACCTTGACACAATTTTATGAGAATGTATTGTTTTATCTTTACTAATGCATTTTTGTCTGATTTTCTTATGCAAATGGTAGATATTGTGGTCCTAGAAATTGTTGGAGGAATATATAAATATTCTTAAAGTCCAAAGATGAGAATACTCCCACCCCTGTCCCCATTTCTACCTGCCTAGAAGATGTATCTCTCTAGGTTGTTCATCTATTCAGTATTTTATATTTAACGCCCTGAGGGAGTCTCCTCAATGGGTAGAAAAACATGATACACAATTTCAGAAATCCATAGCTGTTCCATCTGGCTTTCTAAAATTAATAGAGCATCTCAGAATGTTTTTGCCATGGATATAAGTCTACAGATTTGTCATTGTTGTAATTTCCTCAAAGGGATTTTAAAACAAAATCATCCTCAATGGTGGAAAATATTTTTATTACAAAATATTTCAGGTGCTTATAAAAGTGCAGAGAATAATAAAAGGAAAACCTATGTACCCACCCTCCGGTGTGAATAATCAAACATGAAAATAACCATTTAAGTTTTTTCAAGGCCCTCCCTAGATTCCATTCTTACTCCTCTCTTCTAGAAGCAACCATTATCTGAATTCAATGTGTTTCACTTCCATGTATGTGTTCATTACATATGGGATTGTATCTAAAACAATAACCTTAAGATTTGGTATTGTTTTACATGTTCTTTTTTTTTTTTTTTTTTTTTTTTTGAGACAGAGTCTCGCTTTGTTGTCCAGGCTAGAGTGAGTGCTGTGGCGTCAGCCTAGCTCACAGCAACCTCAAACTCCTGGGCTCGAGTGATCCTTCTGCCTCAGCCTCCCAAGTAGCTGGGACTACAGGCATGCGCCACCACGCCCGGCTAATTTTTTATATATATATATATATCAGTTGGCCAATTGATTTCTTTCTATTTATAGTAGAGATGGGGTCTCGCTCTTGCTCAGGCTGGTTTTGAACTCCTGACCTTGAGCAATCCGCCCGCCTCGGCCTCCCAAGAGCTAGGATTACAGGCGTGAGCCACAGCGCCCGGCCTGTTTTACATGTTCTTAAATTACACATAAATAGTTTCAACCTTTATATATCCATCTGCAATTTACATCCCTTTTTTGTTTAAAAAAATATTTTTGAAACTATTCATATTGTTGCATGTAGCTGTAGTTCCTCATTTTTGCAGCTATACAGAATTACATTGTATGAATAGACCCTAATTTATTTATATATTTTCATAGCTATGGACATTTAGGTTAATTCTCCTTTTTTGTTATTATCAATAACATCCCATGGAATATTTGCTCAAAGATGTGTTGCAAATGGAAAAAGTGCATCGATAGCTACACTTACTAGTTTGTTTTGTTTTTAAAAATATTGGCTATCTTTCCTGAGTATTTATTTTCATGGAATGTCAATCAGTTGTATTTTGAAACCACTAAGAAGGTTTAGGAGTGTAAAGATAATATATATATTATCTATATATATTTATATATATGCACACACACATATATACAAATGAATTTTTAAAAAACCATTGAAAATTATTTTGGAAAATTTTTAAGCAAGTTAGAAATTTTAATTCCAAAATTTTAAAGCATACAGATTGTGCATTTTAATAGGTGACACATCATTTCAGTAATAACATCTTGTAACTATGAAAACATTTCTACAGTTATATTCTTAAAATGCTCTCTCCATAGCAAAATTTATTTGGACATAGTTAATTTTTTATCCACGATCCAAATATCAACTTATTTTGAAGGCGTGTACTTTGTATTTTTAAAAATGTTCTGGGTAGCAGGGTCCCAATAGACATTTTTTCTCACAGAAAAGGCCAGAGATTTTAGAACACTTATCTTTTTTGAAGGAAAAAAAATGCCAACTCAGCTTTAAATTTGCCAATTCTTTCTACTAAACATTTTATGATAAAAAGATTTTGTGATAGTTGCTTATCTCAGTATAATAAAAATCTCCTTTGTCTGATGCTATAATTCATAAAACCGCTTAACCGGATCTTGAGAGTAAAATTTTCCACAATATGCTGGAACCATGAAGGAGTGAGAGTAATGCAACAGTCATTGTTTCGGGAAATGTTTTCTTGCCTTCAGAATACCTCCTGTCTGATATGCCACTTGAGTGAGGCTGTCAGCATCAGTTTGCATGTTACATAGTAGTAAAGCTCAGTGTAAAAAAATAAACAAATGAAATTTTTTATTCTACTTCTGCCACCAAATGGATTATCTTGTGCAGTTGTTGTAGTGCATATACCTAACTTTGGGGATCGGTGGCTAAAATGATGAGGGGGGTTTGAACAGACTGAAGGCAAGGATGAGGGCTTTATGGTGGTGGCAGCTGTGAGCAGCAGTTCAGGCTGGAATGAGAGGTGCACATAGGAGAGACAAGAAAAAGAGAAATCTGGGGTAGGAGTGTGGATGGGTGAGATAAAGATGGAAAGGAAGATTAGTGTCAGATTGTGGAGGATGCTTATTGCCAGTACTAGGGATTATGTTGAAGACTATATAACAGATATAGATGATAAATATTGTTTCACATGTGCATGAGAATACTACTAGGTGGCAAATGTCAAATGTTTTCTTACTATGATTCCTGATGAAAAAGTTGGCAAGACACTGGCTAGTGGGATGTAAAGGTCAAATAAAAGAATTGAAATAGAAAACAAAACAAAACAAAAAGACTAAAGAAGGCTGTCTTGGGGTAGGTGAGGGATACAATCAAAACTACATTTTTAAGAAATTCATCTGGCAGCAGAGTGGAAGAGGGCTGGGGAGAGGTGAAGACAGAGAAAGGTTTTTAGAGGACAAGTTCATGTGAGAGGTAATATTGAGTTAGTGGACATGAGGATGATGAAAAGGAGGAGAAAGATCTGAGGGATTTTTATGGAAGTGGGTCTGACAGGCTGTATGTCTGATTTTCCAGGCTGGTGAAGCAGAGGGAGGAGTCCACTGAAGTGTCAAGCCACTAGGTCATGGTGTCCCCACTAATTGGGCAGTGTTAGGGAGAGACTTGGCCAAAGGGAATGGAAGAAAGAGTTCATTCTAGACACATGGACTTTTGATGTCCATATAGAGATGTTTAGGAGTAAAGGGAGTGGGACCCTGCCCTGGCCAGGTGAAGATTTGGAAGCATATCACCAGGAGGAAATAATTGAAGCTGTCAAAGTATGGCCTGAAATCACCCACAGAGTTCTCAGAGAACTGGAGAAGAGGGATGTTGATGTTTAAGATTCTGAAAGAAGGACAGCAGCCACCCAAGGGACCCAGAAATAGTCTGAGAGGTCAAAGATGTGGTCATTCCTAACTGTCCTAGCCTAGATTTTGCCCTAACTCTTTATATCTCTCTTGACTGCTTTATATTTTTCACTTGGCTCTCATCTCTAAATGCCATATATTTTTCTCATTTATCTTATTTATTTTCTCTTGCTCTGCACTAACATTTAAGCTTTGCAAGAGGAGGAATTTTTGTCTGTTTTGTTCACTACCATATCTCCAGTGCCTGGCACACAGTAAGTGTTCAATAAATGTTTGCCAAATAAATGAATCAGTGAACTAGCAAAGTGTACTGCATCACAGATGCCAAGAGGCTTTCTGAGGAGTGAAATGTTCCACAGGTTCACTGCTGCTATTTAAAGATTTTCAAGTAGTTTTTGCTCTACATATGCCTCAGAATTGTGCTATAATGGAAATCTCCATTGAAGACAAAGAAATAACAATGAAAGCAGCTCCCTTGGATTGATCACAAAATATATGGCAGGAAGTCTATACAGTTCACTGTAAGCTTTATTTCCATTTTAGAAATGAGCAGACCAAGAGATTAAGTATTTTGGTTAAATAAACTATTAAGTGGCTGAGCTGGACTTTAAACCAGGACAGATTGGGCTGACCTTGAGACTCAAAGATAGAGCTCATGATCAGTCATTCATGGATTTATTCAAGAAGGCTGGCAAAGGAAAACATGAAAATAGATAAGGTTGGGTGGGTCATGGGGGCCCAGATCTGGCTTATGTGCTGAGATTGTGATGAAAATCTATTAAACGGTTTTGAGCAGAGGAGTTTCATGATCTGTCTTAATTTTTGAAGAACATTTTTCTGTTTTGAGAACAACTAAAGGGAGCAAGGGCAGGAGGAGGGGACAGAAGTTTTAAGACTAAAACAATCTAGGCAAGAGATGATGGTGGATTAAGTTAGGGTCACAGTGTTGGAGGTGCTGGGATGTAGTTAAATTCTTGATATGTTTTGAAGGTAGATATAAGAGGATTTCTTGAAATATTGGATGTAGGGATATGTGGATGTGATAGGAGGGAAAGAAAGGAATGGTGGCTAGCTCCAAGGTTTATGGTCTAAGCAATGACAAGGTTGGAGCTGCTATTATTGCTATGGGGAAGACCTCCAAAGAAGCAGCTTTTGGGTAGGAGTGGGAAGATCTCTTTTGGACATGTAAGACTGAGCACCACATATACTCACCATCAAATTGGTATTAACTGATGATCAACATGTGTATGCATATATAGTAGTAGCATTCATTGGGTGTTGGGGCAGGTGGGTGGGGAGGAGGAGATGGGTATATTCACACCTAATGGGTATGGTGTGCACCATCTGGGGAATGGACTTGCTTGAAGCTCTGACTCAAGTGGGGCAAAGCCAATATATGTATCCTAAACATTTGTAACCCCATAATATTCTGAAATAAAAAAATTAAATTAAAATATGAGATGTTAATTATAGAAATGTTGATGGGGCAGTTCGCTACCCAAGCCTAGAGTTCAAATTATTTGTTGTATTTGAAGCCAGGGAATGGGTTGAAATTCCAATTGTATTTAGAAACAATAAACAAATAGTCTTTAATAAACATAGTGCTTAATGCAAAAGATTCTGACCACTCTCATCTTTACTCACAATAGAAAGTAAACAACTACAGAAATTCAGAAAAATCAAATAAGTGAGCCACACCTTCATTGCACTTCTTTGTTGGCAATGAAGCTGACTAATCCATTCATTCAAAATGGTAGAACTGTTAGGTATAGCCACGCTGACTTTGCTTAGTGAAGGATGATCTCTATTTGCTAATAAACTATGTATGCATTGAATTAAAGCTTGTTAGTAATTCATTATAAATTACCTTATAAACAAACAAGTAATTTCTTTCAGTTTATTTGAACCAGCTGAATGCATTATGGTGACTAATTCCACAAGCCTAATAGTTATGAAAATGCATCAGCAAACAAGAATTTCAGTGTATCATCAATTGATTTTTTTTTTTTTGCATCTTTCTTTACTGAACAAAAATGGGAATGGCTTTCTGATGCATATTTGTAGTTTTCTATGATGGTAGTGGTTTTCTGATCCCTTGTGTTCTGGGCCTGCCTGTGGGGGAAGCTGGTTTGCCTATGGAAGGTGCTTGGGCTGGAAAAAAGGGCTGCTTTCCAGATGTCCATAAGTTAATTCCACATTAAAATGATTATTGTGTCTTCCTGCCTAATGCTGGGTTCATTTCACATCTTGCACCTGAATTACTATTGAGATCACCTAATTTGTTTTCATGGGATGCTGCTGCCCAACAAACACAATATTTTACACCTAAAGAGACCAATCTTTAACCATGCATTGAGTGGGGATTTGGAACAATGCAATGTTAGTGGCAAAGACTTTTTCATTAAATGCCTTGAAATGTGAAAAGAGGGAGGCTGATCAGGCTCCCCCCAACTTGTTTATGCATTTCTGCAGTGGCTTGAGTGGGCAGCACACAGTTTCATCCCACTGACCATCAGCATCTGCTATGGAAACAGGCTATCTGTTTTGCTATGTCTGGAGAGTGCAATTTGAAGCCCCTTTCTCCTTTTAGTCAAGCCATTTCAAACTGTTTCCATGGCACCAGCTCTTTCCCTGACACTGAGTGGCAGCCAGGCTGGAGGAAGCCATGGTGAGGGCCAAGCAGCTGGTTCCAGTCTTGGTTCTGTCATTCAATTAGTTGGCTCAGGAAAGACACTTAATCTAAGCCTCAACTTTGTCCTCTATCTAGAATAATGTTACTAGGAAGATAAAAGGAAATAAGAAATGTGAAGATCCTTCTAATGTACCATGTGAATAATTATAGTTAAGTAACCTATGATTCAATAGAAGAATATCTGAATGAAGCTTATCAGGTTTTTAAAGAAAAATAATGAAATACTTGAGGCATATAAAAAGGTGTCAGGAATAACATAGCAAACATCCATGTGCTACAGCTTGACAACAAAACAGTAACTACAAGTGGAAGCTGTGTACTCCCCCATATCAGATCTCTCCGCCCCCTAGCCCACATATGAGCAAACATAATTGTGAATTAGAGTTTATCCATTCAATGCCTATTTTTTAAAAAAATGTAATTGAATATATAAGTAGCTCTAAATAGCATAAATAAATAATGTCTAATAATTTTGCATACTATAAGTTTAAACAAATTATATCTTATTGTATGATTCTGAAACTTACTTTTGTGTTCACTAATATATTTTTGAGTTATCCAATTTGTTACACATAAGTATTATATCTATTAAACTGCTGTACTCCACTGCACGGCTAAACTGCAATTTATATATTCTATTTCTTTCTACGACAAACAATACCTCAATAACGATTTTGTTCATGGCTCCCTGTGGACAAGTGGGAGAGGTTCTCCTAGGGCCACGGTCTCCAACACCGGGGTGGGGGGGGTGGGGGGGTGGGGCAGTACCATCCTGGAGCCCCTTCACCACCTGAGCTCCGCGTGTCCTGCCCCCGCCCTCCGTCCTTGGAAAAATTATCTCCCTTGAAACTTAGGAACCTGCTGCACAGCAGGAATTGAGCGGCAGGTGAGCGGCCAGAGAGCAAGTTAACCTTCAGCAGCATTCACATACGCTCCCCATCGCTCACATAGTGGCCTGAGCTCCTCCTCTTTGCCCCACCCCGAGCTCCGCCTCCCACCCCTTTCCCATTCCCCCACCCCCTGCGTGGAAAAGTTGTTTTCCATGAAACCTGTGCCAGAAAGGTTGGGGACCGCTGTCTTAGGGCGCTTAGGTAGTGGCTGAATTGCTGGGGTATGGGGTATTTACATTTAGAAATTTGTTTTTGAATTGTCAAATTATTCTACAAAGTGGCCGTGACAATTTATTTATACCACCTGTAGCAATGTTTAGATAGACACCCCACATTTTCACCAACACTTGGTATTGTCAGAATTTTAAACTCTTGCCAGTCTAATGGGTATAAAGTGCTATCCCATTGCTGCTTTTGATTTGCATTCCCATAATTAGTGAAGTTAGCGTTTTTATTTTTTTTTAGATTTTTAAAATTTATTTATTTTTTCCAGCATATTATGGGGGTACAAATGTTAAGGTTACATATGTTGCCCTTGCCCCCCTCCCTCCTGAGTCAGAGCTTGAGTCAGAGCTTCAAGCGTGTCCATCCCCCAGTTGGTGCTCATCGCATTCATTTTGTGTGTGTATACCCATCCCCTCCCCACACCCATAGATGTTATTTCTATATGTCCACTTAGGTGTTGATCAGTTAATGCCAATTTGCTGGTGAGTACATGTGGTGCTTGTTTTTCCATTCTTGGGATACTTCACTTAATAGAATGGGTTCCAGCTCTATCCAGGAAAATACAAGATGTGCTATATCACCGTTGTTTCTTTTAGCTGAATAGTACTCCATGGTATACATGTACCACATTTTATTAATCCACTCATTACTGGGCAGCTACCCAAAAGAACAGATATTATCATTTCCACTATCTTATTCCCTTTCATTCTCCCTCCTTTCCCTCTCTTGGTCACCCTTCATTTTTCTATGTATTTTGTTGTTGATTTGAAGGAGTTCTTTTTATATTCTGCATGCTGATTCTTTGTCAGTTATATCTATTGCTTGTGGTTTCATGTTTCTAATGGTACCCTTTGATGCACAGAATTAAACAATTTAGCATAGTCAGATTTGTCAATTTTTCCCTTTGTAGTTTGTGCTTTTTCGGTGTGTTAAGAAATTCTTCTCTAGCCCTAGAGAATAAATATACTCAACCACACTTTCTTAATAAAAGATTTAAAGCTTTACTTTTCATGTTTTGGTTTTTAATTCATCTGTAATTGATTTTGTGTATGAGAAGAGATAAAGTTTCATTTTATTTTCTTTCTAGAAAACCAATAAACTCAACACCATTTATTAAAATGGTCCTTTTCTTCTGATTTGCAACGTAGGCTTTGTCAAATGCCATGTCCACATGCAAGCATACATCTGCTTTAGGACTTTCTGCTTTGCTCCATAGCTCTGTTTATCTATTCTTATACTGTTATACTTATTCTTATACTGTTATACTGTTATTCTTATACTGAAACCACACTGTTAAAATTATTATGGATTAATAATAATTTTTTTTATTTCAGGTATTACATGTCCCCCAGTCTTGTTCTCTTCATAATTGTTTTGGCCAGTGTGCTTCCTTTTATTTTCCATATAAAATTTCAAATCATTTTGCCAATTTTTTTGGAAATCATGTTGAGATTCCCATTGGATTGCACGGGATTCATAGATTAATTTGGGTAAAAGAGCAGAATGTTAAAGCAAGCTGATGTACATCCACTTGTTCAATAGTTTTGAGTGCTTACTTTGTATCATGCATGCTTTGTGCTGAAGTTATACGGGGAGCTTCACGGCCCAGGCCTGGTTTATCACACCCTCACCCTCCACATCCCATCTGGCTCTCCACACCTGGGCCTCTAGGAACCTCTTTCCTATTAACAAATGTACCGCACTCTCTTCTGTCCTCCTGGTCTTTGCAGGTGCTCTTCCCTCTGTCTGGAGGCCTGGAGCACTCTTTGCTTCCTCCTCACCTCACCAACTCCTGCTTACTTTTAAAATTATTTTATTGGGAAGCCTTCTTTGCTCCTTAAGTTAGGTGCTATGCTCTGAGCATCCTTAATATCCTCCATACCTTCCCTGTCATAAGCTTCCTTGCATGGTACAGAAATTTCCCATGTCCCCTATGGACGTCAGCTCAGTAAGGACTGCAAAGTCTCTCCAGAACTGGTGAATTTCTAATATCTGGCACCTGGTTGGTACTCAATAAAAAATATTATTGTATATATGAATATTGCTTGTCTACTAAAAGCAAATCCTTGTGACAGGCAGTTTGGGGGAAAGGGTAAAAAATTTGAACAAGCCCTCAGGGAGGGAGTTTAGAGTCTAATGGATTAATCAGATTTGTATGTATAAAAGGGAAATATAAGAATTATTGGCTTAAAGATAAGCATATACAGTGCTAATGTATCAAGCTGCCTTTACAGACTTACTACAATCAATTTTCTATTAACTGTATATCGTTTTACTACAATTTCTGGTATTTTCAGTTATTTTAAATGTAAATATACTTTAAAATTCCACTGATATTTTCAGCAACTGCAATGATCTTTTAAAATTACAAAAGCCTCTAATTCCATGGCATGTAGTAATTGGTTCTGGCTTCCTATGTGAAATATGCTTGGAGAAAAAATTTGACAAAGGAATTTCTGGCCAGCTCCTTACATCATTTCCTCATGACACTCCTAATCTCTAATATAGAACTTCATGTTTTCTACAGGAGGATTTTAAAACAACGAAAGTGGCAATTTCATCTTTTCATTGCCTGAATTTGGGCCCCTATCCTCTTTCTTCCTGATGGTTGCTTTGCTACTTCTTCTTTTTCCTTTGTCAATTAATTGTTCTCTATGACCCTAGAGTTAGGGTTCCAAAGCACAGATCTGAACAGCCATCCCTTCCTTAGCAGTTCTGATAAGCAGCTAGTGGCTAAAGGATCAAGTGCAGACATCTAGTTCAGCATAGAAGACCGTTCACTTCTTGTACCAACTTATCTTTCCTCCCCATTTCTCACTTTGTATAATGATTACTTACTTTTACAATTCTCTCCCTATCTAGATTTGAATTATTCTCATTTTTATCTATAATGCCTGGCCCCAAGAGGTTACTCACTAAATGTTAGGTGGATTACTTTTATTTGACTCAGGAGACTTTTCTAAGTTCTGAATGATTGTTGGTGACAGCAAATTGAGAATGTCATGTGTTTTAATTGAATGCTGAAAAGGTATAATTGGTGTCATTTGGTCAAAAGGAAGTTCATTTAGTAAAATGATCAATTATCCATTTTATTTGAGAGCCATGCCATTAACAGCCACTCATGTGGCTAAACACTCTGAATAGCAAATGAAAGGGTTGGGCTGTGGCTGAACCAGAAGGACCAAGTCCAGGAGATCCCCTCATGGATTCCACAGCCAGGTTTCTAGTATGATGATGTGGCACCTGAAATTTGTGATATTGGCAGAGGAATAGATACATACACTGGAAAAACGGTATGCATAAATGTCAAAGAAAATTTCCTTCCACTGTTTGAATATCTATATGGATCTATATGGTTATGTCACTAAGTCTTTACCATTATTCACCATGTGTAGTGGAAAACAAAGACTATTCCATGTATGCAAACTGGGGAGAGGCCACAGATTGATATTGTCTCATTTATCTGGGACTCAGCCAAGAAGAAGGAAAAGAACATGTAAAAAAATCTATGAGTTGTTAAAAAGACATGTGACCATGCCTCCTAAATGAAGGGAGGCACCTCCAAATAGTACTAAGCCTGAAGAAGCCACCATCTGTAAGGGATACTATTTACCTGTCTCCAAATCTTGACTAATGTCAGAGAAGAATGCTTTACCTCCACCATTCCTCCCTGTTTCTGTGGAGCAATGGAATAGTCTACTCAGGAAGGAACAGTATGGGGCACACTTCCATGTCTTTTCAGGTGAGAAGGCATCACTTATCTGATTGGTGAGTTTGAAAAAGGAACTGACTATGCTCAACCTAGCTCATTCTAACATGCTTTTCTTACCATCCGCCTATCTGCTTGTGTTCCCTGCCCTTCCATGCATAAGCCTGCAGGGGCCAGTCTGCCCCTGTGCGGGAGCCTGTGGTTGTTCAAATACTCCTGCACTTAAACAAGTAAATCTAATTAAGGGGTAAATGCTAGAAAGGCCATTGTGACCTCACATTTTAGGATCATGCACCTACCCAGACCTTGTTAGTAATAAAGCTGACTTTGACCACTATATGTGGGTCTACTCTGTATACCTCGATTGGTTGGAAATCTGGGAGGAGAATAAAGAGATGTCCTCAATGATCCTTCTCCCTACCCCCATTCCCAACACTACAATCACCCATTAGGCCCATCTGTGTAAGCGATGTGACAGACACCCATTTAGCATCCCTCCTTCTCTTCCCTGCCCCCTACACACACACACACACACACACACATACACACACACACACACACACACACACACACACACACACACACTACAACGTTACTGACCAGTGTAAAGTTCATATTTCATTTGTTTTTCCTCCCTCTCCAGGAGTAATCAGTATAGTATTTGAGCAAATTTGAGACCAGCTTTGTGGTTGGTTAGTAGATTTCTTTTTCCCTTTTATAATCACATGTTAACACTATTATTAAGTTTGTTTTTTCAAATTTAAATTCATTAGCTTTCTACAAACTGAAATTTCTCTTTATCAAGTTTGTAACAGAAGGGACAGTGCCCTAATTTATAAGTAATGATGACTACTGAAGTTTGAAAAGCCATAGGATTAATTAACAGGTGATCTGACTCAAAACTTGCTGTGAGTCTATGAACAGGTTAGACTCTCATTCAGTTTCCTCATCTGTAAAATGGGAATCCTGTATCACAATAGTTGATAGGGAGAGAGCCAAATAATCATGTATATGAAAATGTTTTAAAATCACAAAAGTTCTAGTTACTAGATGATATCATTAGTTTTCCAAATAAATTAATTACACTAGAAAAAAAAACCAGTGGGTACTTTTGTTATAGAAGATAATTAAATTTTAGAAATGTTGTGTATGAAATTGAATAAATTTCATAATTTGAGAATAAAACATTTTTACTTTACTTTAACACATGATTTACTAGTAGAAATTCTCAAGGCCTGGTCAGTAGTATATGAGCTTTATACCACAAGAACACCGCATGAGTAATTAACACATAAATGGAAGTCCATAGTTTTGTGCCGTATTTCTAAAGCTGACACTGTTTATCTGGTTATCCTGGTCAAGTGGTAATTAGACAAGTCTCCATTGTGTTCTTTATCAGCAATAAAATGTAAATGCCCTTTTAGGGACAATGAAAAGGTTTCGGGATGGCAGGTGTTGTAAAGGAAGTAAATCTGTCCTAAATTAGTAAAGCTGCAGAATATCTTGTGTTTCTAAACTTTAGAATTAGGCAACTGTTTACCATCCTTTTCAATGAGGAAATAAATAAGGAAATAAATGTCCCCAGCTGGGGTCCAGTAAGCTGTGAGAAGTCACAGCAATAGACAAGAACACAGCCAGAATTAGATGTCACAGTCCATGAGTTTCTGGTTTGAAAAGCAAATAAACAACTCAGCTTCCTTCCTAATTCAGGTGCAAAATATCACTATTCCCTGGCCCCAGTTTGCTAAAAATTTCCAGTGAAACACCAGTTAGGAGTAATTTATTTCTGTAAAATCCAAAACTTTTTATTATAATAGGATAACTACTGTGTATATGTTTATATAAAAGTGTATAGTATAGCATCACTAATAATTTATTGATTAAAACAAACTTACTAGGTATAGTAAAGGCCTAATTTGCGATTGGGAACTGGAATAGCCTACCTAATAGCCCAGATTTTAATTAGTAAATAAACAATTCAATATGTGAGTATAATATGCCAAAATTATTAAAAACAGTGTTAGAGGAAATCTTAACATAACATTTTGGTTCTTAGGTAAATATTCTACTACTAAAAAATTACCAGGAATTTATAACTTATTAGTAAATATGGGGTCAATAACATTTTTGGTCTTTTTCTTAAAGTGCATGAAATAATAATACTTGTTTTCAAGGAAACAAGAAAGTTCTGATACAGTAACTAAGCTAACTATTTAAAAAATATCAACAATATAAATCTTAAAACAAACGGGCACTGGTAAGAACAACTTGAAATGTACTGGAATATATCTCAGGTCCCTGAGTATTGAGAGGGGAAAAAATATTTTTATAGGAATAAAATTCACATCCTGAAAGTGACATTTCATATATATCCATTGTTATTTAAAATCAGAGTTTACAAACTGGACATGAGTGCAGTGTGGTATGACAGAAATAAGTCCAACTGGAAACTTCAGGATTTCAGTTCTACTTCAAGCCCTTTCATAACTACTTGAGTCTTGGTAAATCACTTTTCTACTCTCGGAATCACTTTTTTTTTTTTAATCTGTAAAATGAGGGGATAAACTAAACAAGACTGATAAGCATGTAACTGATTGAATCTGTGGCTTATAACATTAATGTTTCAAAATGAGACGCCAGACCACAAAATAAACCTAAGTTCTTTAGATTCCCTGAGCCTCCGTTTCCTCATTTATGAAATGGATGTAGTGATATTTGATTGGATTGTTGCGATGGTTAAGTAATGTTAAGCATGTAAAATAGCAAGTGCCTTTCACATGCTGTATATTTAGAAATTGGTACTACGATTCTTACTATGTACTAGATGTTTTGAATACTTTATCCCAGTTGTTCACAAACTTTAGCATGCATCAAAGTCATCTGGAGGTGGGGCTAGAGAATTCACATTTCTAACAAATTCCCAGGTGCTGCATATAATAAAATAGTTGTCAATACCAGAGACTATGTGATCCTACTTGAGATTTTGTGAACCATTTGATAATCATCTCAGTTGACTTGGCGATACCAAATATGTTTGAATTTTAACTTAAAAGTGGATTACTAATGATTTTTTTATGTCTCCAAAAAGATCCCACAGACAGGGCTTTGAAAGGACAAATTATGGTGTATGCAGAAGAAAACCTGCCATACTCTAGGCAATGGAATTAAGGAATTAAAGCCAGTGGAAATAGCCAATTTCTTTGGAGTAGATCATAGTATTTTCAAAGCTGGGAAAATAGATCTGACTGATCATGAATTGTGATAGCCTATCATGCAGGCACTAAGCATCTTTGTCAAGAACTTCCAGACTGCTTGGAAGGGGAAATATTTAATATATGGTGTAATTCAGCAGATAAAAGAAGTATGAATTTAATCAAAGAGGAAATGCAGGCAGAACTCTGATATTCTTTCATATGCCTAGAAATTAAATGGTTAAACCCAAGTTAATGGAATGGGGTTGAAATCAAGGCTTGGGTTAGAAAAGCAAGAGTCCAAAGTACTCAGATGAGACTTTCTATTAGAAGAGCAAATGAAGACTGTGACTGTGAGAATGTGTAACTGTACAGATAAATGTTGGTTAATTGAAAATATTTGGTAAATATTTAATATACTGTGTCTTCTTCTCCAAAGAAGCCTATAAAATAAGGTTGCAGCTTGCATTAGGTGGCATCTATGGATCAAAGAAATATTACATATGTTTGCATTATAATTTTAGTTAATCCTTTGTTGTTAGTAATTTCCAGTGTTTACTATTATTAATAGGACTGCTATGAGCATATTGGTACCTATGAATGTTCCTATAACTGATTATTTCTTTAGACAAAGTGTGACTTAGTCTTGAGGAAAAAGGATTTTGAAGATACCTAAGCGGGAGCAAAACAATTGCCCTTTTCCCCCTTGAAGGATGGACATTTATGAATTTCCACATTAAGAATCCATCTCAAGGTAGATTCTTCCTCTATCCAGCTCTGTCAGTGATTGCTTTAGGAAGGAGAAAATAGAGACCAAATTCTATTCTTTTTCCTTTGACATTTATCCAAGTAAAATGATTAGATTACTTTTAATCTTCCTAACCTTTTCTTTCTCTTGAAACCTGAAGCAATTTTCTCTCACAGTAAAAGGAATTATTTGTTATTCTTCTTTTGCATCTTTTTCATATTCATGGATAGAATTGCTGCCCTTTGAACAAGACAATTATTCCCTAAAAGACAGAAATGAGTTTACTTCCCCTATGGTTCTGAAGTAATTATATAAACAAAATTTTAGAATGCAAGTGAGAATAACAAGATAGAAAGAGCTGTTGGCAGAGTTAATTGGCTGATCTTTTTATGTAGATCTAATTGGGGATGTCAATTGAATTTTTGGAAATCATTGCTTATTTCCTTTGAGAATTATTTATTGCTCTGTATAATTTGAATGTGTAATACATACTTTGTTCACTTTTGTATTATAGCTTGCTTGAGAAAAACTATTTCTATCAGGGAGAGATAAAAAATATTTTTGAATCAGTTTTCTATCCTTTCAGTATTGGTTTAGAGAAAATATACAGATGTAAAATGAGCACATAATGAATTGTTAGGTTTATCATGGTTTAATTATTTCCTGACATTGGAGAACCAGCAGTGGTATAGCGGGACGGTACTTAGGGGATGTGAGCTTTGTTCTGGGTTTTCTACTTACCATCTGTGACCTTGGCAAACTCAACTAACCTCTCCAGTTCTCCATTTTAAACATGTAAAGCAAGGTAATTGATAGTGTTTTCTTTCTTCTTTCTCTCTCTTATTTTCTCTCTCTTTCTTTCCCTTCCATCCTTCCTTCTTTCTTTCTCTCCTGTGGTGACTCAGGCAGTTTGCCTAGGCCCCTGAGCCCCAGTTTCCTCCACTGTAACATAGTAATAATACACACTTGCAGGATGATTTTGAAGATCAAGTGAGAGAGTCTATGTAAAGCAGCAGGTACGGCATAGACACATTTTAAGCCCTCAATAAGTAACTGTTACTGCATAATGTGGCTGTGAAGAATATGTGATAGAACATTTACAAAGATCGTTTAGCAATATAAAGAGTGGTGGCAACTTGAATGTGGAGGAGTTAGCACTTGCTCACCTGGGCAGGCCCGACTCAGTCTTGAGTGTCTGGTGGCTGAGGTTTGGCACTGCTCTCTTCCTGCCTGCCCAGAGCTTGCAAAATGTCTACTTCCAAACTAGTATTAATTTTAACAAGTTAATAAACTCATAAATCAAATGAGACTACTTATTATTGGAATAACTCCTTTAAAATTGAAACTCAAACCAGTATCTCCCTTCATAAAGCTGAGAAATATCTTAAAAATCAGGTTATACACTACTTCTTGATGTAGAGCCACACTCAATGAATCAATTCTCCTTCCCTTCTTGGCATCACTCTGTATAACTAGTAATTTTGCCAGTTGTCTTATAGGAGAAAATGTAAGGATTACTTTCTAGTACTCCACCCTAGGCAACCCAAACCTTCCTCATGTGGAGTTTGCAGTATAAATCTTAGAATTTATCTCCTCCCCACCCCTGAGGGCTCCATTCTATATCCATGACTTTGGTAGACTTTAACAGCACAACAATTTATTCTCAGATTCATCATTTCTCCAATGTTTTTATGTTTGTGTGCTTGCACTTGTACATTTATCTTAGCGCCTGACAAGTTGTAGGCATAAATATTATTCGGATAAGTGATTGAATAAAATTGAATGGTGTGTTTGTGTGTTTGGTAACATCATATCTAGCTATAAAAATTCATTTAATTACTATTATTTCTCTTTCTGATAATATTTCTTCTTTGTACATCATCTCATGGTACTCACAGAAGCTGGTTATTTGAAAGTAAAAATTGTACACACTGTTATATTTTTAAATCTGAAGAAGGTAAGATCCAGGATGTTTTTAAAAATTACCCAACAAATACATGAACACATTTTCACTGCAAAAGATTCAAATTATATGAAATTATTTCAGCAAAATGCTGAAGATTCTCTTCATATTCAACCCCTCTGTTCTCCAGAAGAAACCAGAGTTGACAATTTAGTGTTTATCCCTCCAATCTTTTTTATACAAAATTATCTACATATAAAAACATACATAAATATTATATATAGTTTGTGATATAAAGAACATCATACCATCTGTATTGTTCTACTACCTTGTTTATCAACATGTCTTAGAACATCTCTGTACACATTGATTATATTTTTAAATGGGTATGAATAATCCAAAGTGTGGCTGTCTTGTAGTTTATTTCATCACTTTGCTCACAGTAAACACATAGCTTTTTCTCTAATTTTTGGCTGTTTTAAGCCACACTGCAGTATTGAACACTCATTATTCATATGTGGAAGCATTTCAGTAGGGCAGATTCTTAAATATGGATGCTTGTCAAAGAGCATTCATAATTAAAATGTTGATACATATTGTTTCACCACTCATTTATACTCTGGTGAATAATGTTTTAGAAAGCCCAGGGTGAGGCATTTACACTCCAAAGAAAAAGGTGTTTTTTATCTCCTCGTCACAACTATGACTAGACAAAATCAGTGATTATATGTGTATGTAATGAAATGAGCACAAGGTGTTGACTTCTTTCTATCAGACTAATATTAAAAGTATCCTTAAAGAAATTAATGTTTCTGACTCAGTGGTCTCACAACACAAATTCACAGAGATAGATGAAGTTGACATGAACAGAAGGAAAGGGCAGGGCAAACATTTTATTATTAATCAAGATATAAATATCAGAACCTCACTGTTAAGACAAATTTTAAAAGAAATATACTCTAAAAGTATTGCCTGATTAAAATAAAAGATAGAAAGGACTTTCATATAATTTAATCAAAATTTGAAATTAATCAGTGTTATGGCTTGCATTCTATCACTGCATACAGAGTAGCAAGAGCAATTAAAACATTACATTAGCTCAACACTTATGAATTTGAGCAATAAGCATGTTCTAAAAAAGGACCCTAGAGAAACATGGAGGCTTAGAATTATCTTTTTATTCAACATGTGCTCCATTGTCTTGGGAACTACAGAATCAGGAACAAAATTCTCATAGCTAGGCTAATTACTTCAATAAGACCTGCTTTATTTAAAAATAAACCCAAAGCAGATGCCAGAACTTGACCTGGTGACAAATATTTATCCTCTCCCTGTTGTTTTCCTTCCCTACAGCATTGCACAGTTGGTTTCTGATCTGCACTTTGACAGTGCCAAGGGGCAGCATAATTCTTGCCAAATGCGCAAGACACAATGACTGTTTTCTAGGGGCTTCTCTGGCCGTCTGTCTGTGCCTCTCTCCCCAGATGTCCACTTTCCTCTTCGCTTCCAGTGCTTGTCCCCGGGTGCCCTGGGAGAGCCACCTGTCACTCAGCACTGCCCTCTTCACACCCCTCCATCCCCATGTCCCATCCTCTCTGTTAACTTCACCTAACATCAGAGTCATGGCAGGTCCCTGGATAAAAGAAGAAAGCACAATTCCTGTGCCCAGGAAAATTTCAATGTAGTGGAATTTTCTAGAGTTGATTTGATAAACTTATTTAAGATTAAATGTTACAGAGGATAAAGTCTAATTGATATGTCATGTATCCTATGTTGTATCTATCATTTAACAGGGACCTTAAACAACTCAGTAATATGAAAAGTTGAGCCACTGGGTCAAGGTGAGCATAGGAAAAATTTATTTTCCCTTGTGGTGAGAGGCACTTTCACATCAATAAGGTGACTTCACCTCCCTTTAAGATCCCCTCTAGCAAACAAGAATAGACACTTTTCTTAGGTGGGCTTATATCACTCAGGCCTGCTATGGATATTAACATTTATTTTTTGTATTTACAGCTCCAATCTCAGTTTTATGTATTTGATTTATCTTTTCTTCTCAGACAGAGAATTCATAGCAGCACCTATGGCCTGTGTGGAGTTAGGCCAAGCTTATTTGAATAGGATTTATATTTCAGTCAAGTGCTCCCCTCTTCACACTGAAGAAAGCTCCAACCACAAAATGGGGGGCTGCTGATTGCTGCACTGCCCATGCCTGGCAGGATTTCCACAAACTGCAGAGGGAGCGCTCAGACAGGTGCGGGAAATGTCCACATATTACCTGAGACCAGCCATCACCATGGCATACAGAAATGTGTCCATCTGGACAGCAGTAGCAGTTGCGGATCATAGAAAAACAAAAGCAATTAAACCTAACGACACCAAAGCCAATAAAATCATAACAAAACAGCCACCATAGAAATGAACTATTTCTCTCAATTGCACACCTACATTCCCTGTGAGCAAAGCAAGAAAAGCAAACAGTATCTTACACCAGAATATAGAAGATAGTCTGAATCTTAGAATTACTAGACTTTTCAGTGCAAAGCCATCTTCGGAAGGAACCTGAACAGACCTCTACCTTGTTAAAGGTGCCACCAGCTCCCTGTCATTGGCCTACCCTTCAGGAGTCCAGACCATTGTGGCAGATATTGCTAGCTGTCAAAAGATATCTACTCTCCTCTTCTCCCTTTGTGCTAGAATCCCAATTTTATTTTGAGCAACATAATGTCAAGTTAAACATTTCCTCCAAAGTACTTGAAGCTAGGGGTGACAATGTGACCTTGATCAGGCCTATGAGATACAAGTAGAGGTTGCAGCTTTATCTACCTTCTCCTGGAATGTGTTTGCACAGCAGCCATGATGACAAAAGCTACACACTGAGGAAGAAGTAGTGGGTAGACAAAAGGAGCCTGAGCTACTCATAGTGCTGTTGAGCCACTGAAACAGCTCCAAATTACCTTCTTTGTATCTTTATTATGGCATAAATAAATCCACATATGTTTAGTCTGGATTTCTGACACTTGTAGAAAGCAGATCATGGACAGGAATACTTTCCTGAGGAAATATCTTCTTTTGGCACCAGAAAACATTGTGTTTCTAAGACCTCAAAAGTCATGAGATCTGAAATCATTAAACTCCTAGAAGAAAGGGTAGGGAACAAACTCCTTGACATTGGTCTTGGCAATGATTTTTTGGATGTCACAGCAAAAGCACAGGCAAAAAAGAAAAAAAGCAAAATAAATGGTGGGGCTATATGAAACTAAAAGGCTTCTATACAGCAAAGGAAATACTCAATAAAATGCAAAGATGTAGGTTTGTCATATATGGCTTTTATAATATTGAGGTATGTTTCATCTGTGTCTATTTGTTAAGAGTTCTTATCATAAAAGGGTGCTGAATTTTGTAAAATTCTTTTTATGTATCTATTGAAAGGATCATATAGTCTTTGTTTTTGCTTCTATTTATGTGGTGAATCACATTTCTAGATTTGAGTATATCAAACCATTCTTACATCTCCGGATGAAGCCCACTTGATCATGGTGGATTATTTTCTGGTGTGCAGCTGAAAAGTCATATATGACAAACCCACAGCCAACATCATACTGAATGGGGAAAAATTGAAAGCATTCCTGCTTAGAACTAGAACCAGACAAGTTTGCCCACTATCACCACTTTTGTTCAAAATAGTGCTGGGGCCCTAGCCATAGCAATCAAGCAATTAAGGGTATCCAAATCAAGGAAATTAAGGTATCCAAATAGGGAAAGAAGAGGTCAAACTGTCACTCTTTGCTGATGATATGATCTTACATCTAGAAAACTTCAAAGATTCTGCCAAAGGACTCTTGGAATTGATAAATAAATTGAGCAAAGTCTCAGGGTTATAAAATCAATGTACACAAATCAGTAGCATTCCTATACACAAGCAACAGTCAAACTGAGAATCAAATCAAAGACTCAATACCTTTCACAATAGCAACAAAGAAAATAAAATACTTAGGAATATATTTAACCAAGGAGGTGAAAGACCTCTATAGGAAGAACTATGAAACACTGAGGAAGGAAATCGCACATCATGTAAACAAATGGAAAAACATATATTTTTGGGTTGGCAGAATCAACACTTTAAAAATGTATATACTACCCAAAGTGATATACAGATTCAATGCAATCTCCATTAAAATATCAATGTCATTTTTTGCATATCTAGAAAAAATAATTCTATGCTTTGTATAGAACCTGAAAAGACCCTGAATAGCCAAAGAAACCTTAAGCAAAAAGAAGAAATTGGGAGACATCACTTTACCAGACTTCAAACTATACTACCAGGCTATAATAACCAGAACATTATGGGGCTCTCACAAGGACACAGACACAGACCAATAGATCAGAATAAGAACCCAGATATAAAACCATCCTCATATTGCCATCTGATCTTTGACAGAGCAGACAGAAACATACACTGGGGAAAACAATCCTTATTCAATAAATGGTGCTGGGAAAATTGGATAGCCACATGTAGGAGATTGAGCCAGGATCTGCACCTCTCACGATGGATAACAGACCTTAGGCATGAAACTACAAGAATTCTACAAGAAGAGACTGGAAAAACTTTCATAGATACCAGCATAGGCAAAGAATTTATGAAGACCCGAAAGACAATCGCAGCAACAACAAAAATAAATAAATGGAACCTGATCAAATTAAAAAGCTTCTGCACAGCCAAGGACACAATCAATAGAGCAAATAGACAACTTACAGAATTGGAGAAAATATTTGCATGCTATACATCTGATAAAGGACTGATAACTGAACCCATATAGAACTCAGGAAAATTAGCAAGAAAAAAAATCAAACAACCCTGTTAAAAAGGTGGGCATTTATACCCCCATAATATGCTGAAATAAAAGAAATGTGGGCAAAAGACATGAACAGAAGCTTTTCAAAAGAAGATAAACTAATAGCTAATGAACATATGAAAAAATGCTAGATGTCTCTAATCATCAAGGAAATGTAAATCAAGACCACAATGAGATATCACCTAACTCCAGTGACAATGGCTTTTATCAAAAAGTTCCCAAAGAACAGATGCTGGTGTGGATATGGAGAGAAATGAACACTTATACACTGTTGGTGGGACTGCAAACTAGTATAACCTCTATGGAAAGTAGTACAGAGATACCTCAACGAATTAAAAGTAGACCTACCACCTGATTCAGCAATACCACTACTGGGTATTTACCCAAAGCAAAAAAAGACATTTTATCAAAAAGACACCTGCTCATGCTCATGCCTGTAATCCTAGCACTCTGGGAGGCCAAAGCGGGAGGATTGCTCAAGGTCAGAAGCTCAAGACCAGCCTGAGCAAGAGTGAGACCCCGTCTCTATTAAAAATAGAAAGAAATTAGCTGGACAACTAAAAATATAGGGCAAAAAATTAGCTGGGCATGGTGGCACATGCCTGTAGTTTCAGCTACTTGGGAGGCTGAGGCAGAAGGATTGCTTGAGCCTAGGAGTTTGAGGTTACTGCAAGCTAGCCTGATGCCATGGCACTCTAGCCTGGGCAACAGAACAAGACTCTGTCCCCCCCCCCAAATGTTTATAAGAGCACAATTCACAATTGCAAAGATGTGGAAACAGCCTACATGCCCATCAATATATGAGTGGATTAATAAAATGTGGTATGTGTATATCATGGAGTATTACTTAGCCACAAAACATGGTGAACTAATACCTTTTGTAACCACCTGAATGAAACTGGAGACCATCCTTTTAAGTGAAATATTGCAAGAATACAAAAACAAACACCACATGTACTCACTACTAAATTGGAACTAATAGATCAACACTCATGTGTACATATGGTAGTAAAATTCAATGGAAATTAAGTATGTGGGAACAGGGAGGAGGGGATGGGTAAATTCACACCTAATAGGTACAATGCATACTATCTGTGTGATGGAGACACTTATAACTTTAACTCAAACTGTAAAAAAGCAATTCATATGATTAAAATGTTTGTACCTCTGTAATATTCTAAAATTTAAAAAAAGAAAGAAGAAATTCATAATGCTAAAAAAATGAAAAGATAACCTACAGAATGGGAGAAAATATTTGCAAACCATACATCTAATAAAAAGTTAATGTCCAAAATATTTAAGGACCACAAACAACTCAATAGCAAAACCCAAATAACCTGGTTAATAAATGGGCAAATAAGTTGCCCATTTTACCAAAGAAAACATACAAATAGCCAGTATGTATAGGAAAAGGTACCCAACATCACTAATCAATCACTAGGGAAACTCTAGTACACTGTTGGTATATATATATTGGTGCAACCATTATGGAAAACAGTTTGGAGCTTCCTCAAAAAATTAAAAATAAAACTGCCACATGATCCAGCAATCTCTCTTCTGTGTATTTTGAAGATATATCTGTATTTCTTATGTTCATTGCAACATTATTCACAATAGCCAAGATATGGAAATAATCTAAGTGTACATCAACAGATGAATAGATAAAGAAATCGTGTACATAAACTTATATGTGATGGAGTATTATTCAGTCTTTAAAAAGAAGGAAATCCTGCCATATGTGACAACATGAATGAACCTGGAGAACATTATGCTAAGTGAAATAAACCAGTCACAGAAAAACAGTACTACATGATCTCACTTATAAGTGAAATCCAAAAATGTTTAATTCATAGAAGCAAAGAATAAAATGGTAGTTACCAGGGGTAGGAGTGGGTGGTTGGGGAAAGTTGAGAGATGTTGGTCAAACAGTACTGTTTCAGTTACATAGAATGAATAAGTTCCAGTTCTAATGTACAGCATGGGATCTATAGTTAACAATACTGTATTGTATGCTTGAAATTTGCTGAGAGTGGATCTTAAATGTTCTTGCCACACATACACACACAAAAGTAACTATATGAATAGATGAATGTGTTAATTATCTTAACTGTAATAATAAGTTTATTATGTATATCAAAACATCACACTATACACCTTAAATATATATACTTTCAATAAAAATAAAAATGAACAAACAAAACAACAAAAGTCATGAGACCTTTAAGTTTCAAAGTTCATGGTACCTGGCATCCTGGGAAGTAGGAACTGACAGAGATTTCTGCAGGCTGCAAATGGGGGTTGGAAGAAAGAGCTTACTGGCCCATCTTCTAGAAGAGCAAAAATAGTACTGATGAGGTTGGCAGCCAATATCCATATAGTGTGACACAGATTACAAAATATTTCACAAAACAATGCATATGCTATTTATCAAGTCCCTACTATGCATTAGGAACTTTATAGAAATTAATTCTAAATTCTCATGGTAACTCTGCAACAGAGGTATGTTGCCTGTTTTACAAATAGGGAGACAGGAAGAGAGCAACTTGCTCAAGATCTCAGAGCTAATAAGTGAAGGAGCTGGATTCAAACCCTCCATTGGATGCCAACTGGATGCCTCCATTGGATGCCATGCTCTTTCAATACTATTTCCTGTAGTATAAGGAATATTATAAGTATATTAATTTATTTCCTCTTCATAAAAAGCCTGTAAGGTAACTATATTCCCCATTTTACTTAGTAGAAAATGAGTGCTCAGAGATGTTTAGTTAAATGGTCCAATATCTCACAACCAATCACTCTAAGTTCCAAAAGCACAGCCCTTGCAAGATTTCCAGAATACTTTCCCCCACTTATGTTTATTAAATGCTCACTAGGTGCCTGGTACCAAGTGTGTTATTCTTATTTTATATATGAGGGAACTGAACCTCAGCGATGAGGCAATTATTCAAAGCTATTCAGAGAAGTAGTGACTGGCTATTTAACCCCAGGCAGGCTGGCTCCCAGGCCTGTGTCATTCCCTCCTTGCCTCTTAGATACTATAAAGCCATTCCACATGGCACAGGGAAAGTGTGGCTACCAAGGAAGTATGAGGAATAAGGGGAGAAAGGGTTTCCTGAAATTTCCTTAGAACCAAAGTTTGATTCTGAGAACATTGCTTCTATTTGGCTGAGAGAGAAGGCTGGGGTTCATTCTTCAAGGTCAACTATATAAGGTACTAAAGACGGAGCTATGAAATTACTATCCATGTCCTGTATGTAAAATATCCATTTACTCTTTAAAAACCAAAAAGGAGAGGAGAACTCAACACACTGAAAAACTAAGTGTTATCATTCTTAATAACCCAGCTTGGAAATTAATGAGCTGTAGGAATCGAAAGAGTCATTTTGCTTTGGCTCAGGCAGAAAACACTGATGGAATTCTGTGCTAATGCATTGCAGAGATTTGTAATTGTTCCCCTAAATGGTCAATAGTTTTAATTTGTATATAATACGTGATTTTAATCAGGCTAGGCAACTGTTTTTGCATTTTTTTTCTCACAGAAGCTGCAACATGAATGATATTTAAGCAGAGCCTCTCATCTGATTTTTTAAAAAAGATACATGCATATATATAAGAAAAAAGAAATGTTCTTTGGATCATAACAACAAAATATAGGGAAAATTCCTGGTGCCACACGATGATATACTCACTTGATTCTAATTGTGGGTTAGAAAAACTTTGTGGTGTCAACTGGCCATTACCATTTATGCCACTGAGGTTTTTATCTATATTTGGAGGGCCCCAAGCATAATACCATGAGAAATTCAACTTGGGCCATAATTATTTATGCAATGGTAGTTCTAACTATGCTGATTGCCTGAAAATATTATTTTTTTCAACTGAATTTTTTACTTTTCAGCCAGTTTTAAGGACATCATATTGACATACCTTAGGGGACACAAATTGGAATATACTTTTAATAAAATCATAGTAAATTTTCCATTTGTATTAAATGTTTAACAAATGAGGTAAATGGTTAGTTGAACGATCTGGTTTACCAGTGAACATATAACATGTATGGATTGTAATTTTCAACTTATCACAGTACCTTATAAACTCCCTATGCTTGTGTCTGTTCACATGGAGTTGGTGATGGCTCTGGTGCTCTCCTCACCCACACTTTTAAATGCAGGAGAGAATGATACCTCTTTGGAGCTAAGGGACACTGTCTTAGTTTACACTGTGGTCTGTAAGCACAATAGAAGTTTCACTCTTCGTTTTATTTTGTGGCTTTTTGGAGAACATTACAGACAAGATGAAAACGTCGGTTTTTTTAATGCACTGTACAACAAAGTGACCCCACATTTGAATTGTTTTGACATAGATTTACCACATCATGATGGGGTTTTGCTATACTTAGTAATAATGATGGTGTTAATTGAGCAACTACAATGTGCCAGAACATTACAAACGTATATACATACATATTTACATGTATTTATATACACATATAAATACTAGCATATATAGTACTTCAAGACTGTCATTGGTACAGAAAATAAATATATAAATATAAAAAACTATTTTACCACAAATTTCATTTCTAATTAATTCTGAATGCCTGTGTATCTTGAATACCTAGTAAATACAAGAAGTTAAAAAATTAATTATATTTTATAAGCTTTCTGGAAACTTTGCATATATGGAGCATCTCCAAATCAAAGGTCTTCTTATGTCATGGAGGTTGACATGTGTATCCTGCTGTATTTTATCAGGACTTCCTTATCACCATGTTTCAGTACCTGGCTTAATAAAGCATGTAGTAAGTAGCTGTTAAAAAAATAACTGTGGATGCCTGTGGAGTTAAAATATGCTGTGCTAATGTGTAGCATCCATACTATCGGACAGATGTACTTTCCTGTCCTATGGATTGTTCTCACTTCTCCCATGTTTTCTGCAGATTAAATGGATTATGTGTAGACTCAGTAAAGCAAATAAAATCATGCTGTCAAGGAATCCTTTGTCTTTCAGTTAGAAATCACAAAACCAGCATCTTTGATCGGGAAGGAGAAATAACAAGAGCAATTTGAATGCCCATAAAAGTGATTCTTAAATTTAAATTAGTTAAAAAAATCCTCCGAAACAGCTGGTTGGTTAATGGCTAGTGAAAAACTGTGGGAGCTATGTCAGCGATCCCCACATCGCAGCTAAACTAATTGCTTGGGAGGCTGCTTTTAAGACATATAAAATATACTAGTTAAATTTTATGAAAACTTGCAACTGGTTTTAGGAATCCTGACCTGCCCTTCCTCAAATCAAAACAAAGCATTCCAGACCTCCACCACTGGGGCCCAAGATCCGAGGCCCACTCTCTCTTCTTTACCCCTTTCTGTTTTTGCAGTGGCAGATCTCACTGCCTGGTCATTTGCTCATTTGTCATTCAACAAAAACATACTACTTACTGTTGGCACTGCCAGAAATGTGACTGCAGGCTCTTTTTCACACCTGCCCCAAGGTGGTAGTTGAAGGGTAAAAAAGGCCATTTGGTCTCTGTGTTGACCCATGAATCACTCTCCCATCTGAAATCCTCTTGCATTTCAGAGGTAGAGGATATGATGGACATTTGGTTGTTTATGTCTCTCTCCTTAATACTTCATAGCTAAAATGTACATATACTAGAATAGTAAATTCAAAATATGAACGATTTCTATTATCCGTTAAGAAATGCATGTTTACCTATACCAGTTAATAAGAAATACATTTGTCATAATTTTCACAGTGCTTCATAATTAGTACCTGTAGGTCAGGGCACTCAATTGGACAATAAAATTTGTGAGCCACACATTCAGCTGAGTGTCTGTTGACTTGTATTACACCTCGTGGAATCATTCAACGCTTCAGTCTCATGAAATCATTCAAGTCTTTAGAAGCTTCCTCCTCCGGGCAACCTCTGAATTTAACTCCTTGCAGTTTAGGACAGATTTTCTCTCTTTCCTAACAATATTCATCCTTCTTTAAGGGAAAGCATGGGTGGTAAATACAGGAAAGTGCATTCTTTGACCTAAGCAGGCAAGACAGAGGCAGTAGCTTCATGAAGAAGCACACATAACATTGGAAGGCAATATTGACATCTGCTCTGAGCAACCTTGTCTCTGACATTCATTTCTCTAACAATGTTTCTGTAGTAACATCGAGATAAAATATTTCTATGTAAAGCACCATCCACAGTGCCTAACAGCAGTAGAAACCTAGTATAAGTTTCCCAATCTTCTATGGATCTCCCTATCCAAGCATGCATCTATGTATATGCACATATACACACATCCCACCTCTTCCTCAACAAAAAACAGCCCAGCTTACTGACTGCTGTTCTGTTCTTTTCATAATCATCCTACACAGCCTCCATCTCATTTTGGCTCACTCTGCCTGATTTTCTGAAAATCTCAGGAGGGACTAATGAGGAAGATACTTTGTACTTTCCTATTAAGGTTAAAAAGGGGAAAAGACATTTTATTTTTCCGCGATGCAAAATAAAATAATGTTAAGTATAGTAATTACTGTTTTCCCACATCACAGCATGCAGTAAAGTGCTTATAAAAGGCACAGGCATGACTTACATGGTGCTTCTTCCCAGCTTGTCCTTCTGCAGAATCAAAACAAGAAGGGCCACCTGATCCCACCAAACTGGCAGCTGCTCCTACCTCTCAGAACCCATCTATAGAATGGATTGGTGAAAGTGTTGCCAGATTTAACAAATAAAAATACAGGAAACATAGTAAAATTGGAATTTCACATAAACAATATATTTTTAAGTATAACTGTGTCTCAAACATTGTATGGGACATACTTATACCAAAAATTTATTTATTGTTTATCTGAAGTTTCAATTTAAGTTGGCATCTTGTATTTTTGTCTGCCCATGGTAGTAAGTTAATATGCAAGAAATAGACTGCCTGGCTCACTCTGTCTTAGTGATCTTTTTCAGAGCTCTGGTCTATACTACCTAATTTTTTTTTAAGGAAATCATTTATATGGACATGACTCTTACACTTAAGGTACATCAGAATCATCTACAAGACTTTTAAAAACACAGTTGGCTGGGTCCACATTTCCAGAATTTCTGATTTAGAAGGTCTGGGGTAAAGTCTGAGAATTTGCATTTCTAATAAGAACTCAGGTGCTGCTGCTGGTCATAACAGGCATCAAGGTGAACTTTGCCCAGGTCACCATGAGTCAACCTTTCACAATGAAAGAACTTGGTTTAGTGAAAGAGGAGGATGGGAAAGAAGAGGGCAATATTTAAAGCATTTCCTGTTAAATGAGAGAGACAGTAGTGTTCTTTGTTTTCTGAGAGAAGAGATTTAGAACAATAAATGCTCAAAGAGTAAGCAATAAGGAAAAGGGAAAAAAATTCTCAGAGGTACTGTATTTTATACAGAAATAAGATTAAATTCTCCCAAACCGTCACGATTTACCCCTTTTCAACAAGTCATAATTCAAATTGATGCCAACCTAGAAACAGAGTAAGAAAATTGGATTCGTCTCACTATGTCTTGGTACTGAGGTAACATGTGGAACAATTACTGGGTAAATTATCAGGAACAACTGCCAGTGATGGTATCTTCTGAGGGAGAAGTTTCTGAAACTTTCTGAGAAAGGTACGATAAGTGATGATTATACACACAAACTCATACATTGTACCAACCAGAAAATAGCTTTCATCCTTATCTCTTTCACAAAAGCATTCTTTATTTCTAACATCAAAGAAAAATGGATTTTGACCATGACACACCCACGCAGCTACAAATAGAAGCAGGTGGCAAAATGTGCCATATCCAAAGATTTTGGTGATGGAAAGCCATGAGCTTAGACAACAGAACCTGTTGTTCTCTTTGTTTAGAAGGCTGGTGGGTTTCAAAGCCACCTAGTCTACATGAAAATTCTGGTTTGGCTGCTTATTAGCTGGGTGATCTTGAGAAATTTTCATGACCTCTGAGACTAATAAGTTTCCCTGGCTCCAAAGCATAGAGAAAAATAATGTCTTCCTCACAGCAAGGTTCTGAGGTGGTGTAAGGTACACAAGATGGTGTAAGTAAAAGAGTCTTTCACAGAGCTCAAAGACTCTGTGATTTAGAGGCTCCATGCACATTGGTCCATATGAAATGCAGACCAAACAAATGCACTGGAGCACTTGGGACTTGAATCATGAATGTTTGTGATTATTTCTATCTCCTACACACATGTCCTCATAGTTACTTAATCTTTTTCTTCCTAGCTTCTTCTCTGACCAAAACTACATGCCTTTGTGCATAGGCATTTGTTTTAGTTACCAGAAAACTGCGAGTTACTTCCAGCAATCTTCAAAGAATAGAAAAGCTAGCTTTTAAATTATCATAATAATTTCTAATCTGTCATCATCATCTGCACTATTGATACTGTTGGCTTCCAAGTTAGGACTCCTGAGTTCTAGTCTTCATTTTTCACTCATCAGACTTTTGTCCTTGAGTCAGTTGCTTAACTTCTCTGGGCATCAGTTTTCTCATCTGTAGATGCAGGTAGAGTAGAGGTACAGAGTTGCCCTTCCATTCAGGGTAATCCCTCTTTTAAGATATGTCTCATATGTCTAAACATCAGTGCAAAATGGAATTGAATTTTTTAAAAACTACCCAACCAGCTGCTTACTATTATGAAAAATAAGTGACTTGATTATTTAAAAGCTAAAGCAACTTGTCTAATCATATAAAGTTTTAATCTGACCATATGTGGGGAAAAAAGTTAAAGTGACAGCCTTTTTGGAATATTGCAAAACTAATGACATAAAGGCTATTCTACATGCTGAATAGAGAATCATGCTGTCTTATCCTTCTTGCATATGCTCCACCATATACAATGGCAGCTGGGAATTTCAGCATTTCCAGACCCAACTCTTAGATATTTTTGAACTTTATTTTATAAAATGTTTAGTTTTTTCCCTGAGTTAAAAAAGTAATACATAAAAGTTGGAAAATTCAGAAAAATATAAAAGGAAACAATAATCATTAGTAATCCCACTCTCTATAGATAATTGCTATTAAAACTTTAACATAAAATTTTGTTCTTTAGTCTCAACTTTCTCTGATATTAACATCAAATGATATATAGAATCTGGCATTCTATTTATTATGGCTTAATATTATACTGCGTGGATTTCCCCAGGCTTTTTATTTATTTATTTATTTCAAGAAAGTATGAGAGTACAAACATTTTGGTTGCATTTTATGTCTTTGCCTCTCCCTAGCAAAGGTTAGAGGTATGCCCTTCCCCTCTACAATGCTCACCACATCCCTCAGATATGGGTCTACCCCTCCCCCCAATCCCTGAATCCTTGGTGAACACCACCACCATTTGAGCACTGTAGTGTTAATCAGTCGGTACCAATTTGATGGCGAGTACATGTGGAGCCCATTCTTCTGATCTTGTGTCACCTCACTTTGGATAATAATGGGATAATATAAGTGGTACTAGCTCACTGTCATTTCTTAGAATTGAGTAATATTCCATTGTAAACATATACCAAATTTTAATAATCCACTCTTGAATTGATGGGCACTTGGGTTGTTTCCATGTCCTTGCAATAATGAATTGTGCTGCCATAAACATTCGGGTGCAGATGTCTTTATAATAGAATGTATTATGCTCTTTAGGGTAGATGTCTAATAATGGTATTTCTGGATCAAATGGTATTTCTATTTTTAGCTCCTTGAGATATCTCCAAATTCTTTTCCAAAAAGGTTGGACTAATTTGTAGTCCCATCAGCAGTGTAAGAGTGTTCCTGTCTCTCCACAACCTTGCCAGGATTTGTTGTTTTGCGATTTTTTGATAGAGGCCAATCTCATTGGATCCTCAGGCTTTTTTAAACATTTGTAACTATCATTTAAAAATTGCTACATATTAGGCAGGACAAAGAAATAAATGGCATCCTCATAGGAAAGCAAGAAGTAAAATTGTCTCTATTTGCTGATGACATGATCTTATGTATAGAAAACCCTAAAGACCCCACCAAACATGGTTAGAACTGATAAATTCAGTAAAGTTGCAAGATAAAAAAGTCATTGTACATAGCAACAAAGAAATTAAAGTACCTAGGAATATACTTAACCAAGGACGTAAAAGACCTCTACAGGAAGAACTATGAAACACTGAGGAAGGAAATAGCAGAGGATGTAAACAGATGGAAATCCATACCATGCTCATGGATCGGCAGACTCAATATCATCAAAATGTCTATACTACCCAAACTGATCTACAGATTCAATGCAATACCTATTAAAATCCCATCAGCATTCTTCACAGATATAGAAAAAATATTTTTACGCTTCGTATGGAACCAAAGAAGACCTCAAATATCAAGAGCAATTCTAGGCAACAAAAACAAAATGGGAGGCATTAATATGCCAGATATCAAACTATACTACAAAGCTGTAGTAATTAAATCAATATGGTATTGGCACAAAAATAGGAATATTGACCAGTGGAACAGATGTGAGAATCCTGATATAAAACCATCCTCATATAGCCATCTAATCTTTGACAAAGCAGACAAAAACATACGCTGGGAAAAAGAATCCCTCTTCAATAAATGGTGCTTGGAAAACTGGAGAGCCACCTGTAGAAGGCTAAAACAGGACCCACACCTTTCACCTCTCACAAAAACCAACTCACGCTGGATAACAGACTTAAACCTAAGGTATGAAACTATTAGAACTCTAGAGGAAGAATTTGGAAACACTCTCCTAGACATCGGCCTGGGCAAAGAGTTTATGAAGAAGTCCCCAGAGGCAATCACAGCAGCAACAAAAATAAATAAATGGGACATGATGAAACTACAAAGCTTCTGCACAGCCAAAGAAATAGTCATGAAAGTAAACAGACAACCTACAGAATGGGAGAAAATTTTTGCATCCTATGCATTCAATAAGGGACTGATAACTAGAATATACTTAGAACTCACGAAAATCAGGAAGAAAAAAATCAAATAACCCCATTAAAAAGTGGGCAAAGGACTTGAACAGAAATTTTTCTAAAGAAGACAGAAATGGCCAACAAACATATGAAAAAGTGCTCCACATCTCTAATCATCAGGGAAATGCAAATCAAAACCACAATGAGATATCACTTAACCCCAGTGAGAATGGCCTTTATCAAAAAATCTCCAAACAATAAATGCTGGCGTGGTTGCGGAGAGAGAGGAACACTCCTACACTGCTGGTGGGACTGAAAACTAGTTCAACCTCTGTGGAAAGCAATATGGAGATACCTTAAAGCGATACAAGTGAATCTACCATTTGATCCAGCAATCCCATTGCTGGGCATCTACCCAAATGATCCAATGACACTCTACAAAAAAGACACCTGTACTCGAATGTTTATAGCAGCACAATTCATAATTGCAAGGCTGTGGAAACAGCCCAAGTGCCCATCAATCCAAGAATGGATTAATAAAATGTGGTATATGTATACCATGGAGTACTATTCAGCTCTAAGAAACAATGGTGATATAGCACATCTTATATTTTCCTGGTTAGAGCTGGAACCCATTCTACTAAGTGAAGTATCCCAAGAATGGAAAAACAAGCACCATATATATTCTCCAGCAAACTGGTATTAACTGAGTAGCACCTAAGTGGACACATAGGTACTACAGTAATAGGGTATTGGGCAGGTGGGAGGGGGGAGGGGGGCGGGTATATACATACATAATGAGTGAGATGTGCACCATCTGGGGGATGGTCATGATGGAGATTCAGACTTTTGGGGGGAGGGGGGAAATGGGCATTTATTGAAACCTTAAAATCTGTACCCCCATAATATGCCAAAATTAAAAAAAAAAAAGACCTTAATAAATGTTTGTCAAACAAACAAACAAAAAAAAGTCATTGTACAAAATTTAGTAACATTTCTATATACCAACAATGAACTATCCAAAGAAGAAATTAAGAAAAATCCCATTTATAATAGTAACAACAATGACATACTTATGTATAAATTTAACCAATGAGGTGAAAGATCTACATACTGGAAACTATAAAAATGCTGATGAAAGAAATTGAAGAAAACACAAATAAATGGAAAGATATCCTGCACTCATGGATACGAAGAATTCATACTGTGAAAATGTCTATACTATTCAAAGCAATCTACAGATTCAATGCCATTTTTATCAAAATTCTAAAACCATTTTTCACAGTAATAGAAAAAAAAATCTTTAATTCATATGGAACCAAAAAAAAAAAAAAAGACCATGAATAGCCAATCTTGAACAAGAACAAAGCATCACACTTAGAACAATTATAATCAAAATTGCATGATACTGGCATAAAACAGACACATTGACAAAGGGAACAGGATAGAAAATGCAGGAATATAGCCACACATTTGGGGTGAATTGATTTTTGCCAAAAGTGCTAAGGACATGATGGGGAAAGGACAGTCTCTTCAATAAATGGTATTGGGAAAACTGGTTATCCATGTGCAAAAGAATGAAAGTGGATCCTTATCTTATACCATATTTAAAAAATTAATGCATATATAAAGTCTCTAATTCATTCAAAATGAATATTCAAAATGAATTAGAGACTTTATATACGAGACCTGAAACTGTAAAACTACTAGAAGAAAACATAGGGGAAATGCTCCTTGACATAGGTCTGGGCAACAGTTTTTTTAATATGACCCTGGAAAGCACAGGCAACAAAAGTAAAAATAGACAAATGGGATTATATCAAGCTAAAAAGCTTCTTTACAGCCAAGAATACAATTAACAAAGAGATAGACAACTTACAGAATGGGAGAAAATATTTGCAAACCATACCTTTGATAAGAGTTAATAATCAAAACATATAAAGAACTCAAACAACTCAATAACAGAAAAATAAATAACCGAGTTTAAAAATGGCAAAAAGACATGAACAGACATTTCTCAAAAAGAGACATATAAATGGCCAACAGGTGAAAAAATGTTCAATGCCACTAATCATTAGGAAAATGAAAATTAAAACCAAAATGAAATATCACCTCATACCTGTTAGAATGGCCTTTATAAAAAGATGAATGATAATATTGGTGAGGATGCAGAGAAAAAGAAACTTTTGTACATTTTTAATGGGCACATAAATTAGTACAGGCATTATTAACATGGTATGCAGGTTCCTAAAAAAACTAAAAATTCATTATACGATCCAGCAATCAATCCTGGAGGGCATTATGCTAAATAAAATAAGCCAGGCACGGAAAGATAAATACCTTATGTTCTCACTTTTATGTGGAATCTAAAAAAGTCAAACTCATAGAAGTAGAGAGTAAGAATGATGGTTGCCAGAGGCTGGGGAGGAAAAGAGAGACAGAATGGTAGTTGTTGGTCAAAAGGTAAAAAATTTCAGATAGGAAAAATTAGCTTTGAAATCTATTGCACAGCAGGGTGACTATGTCAATAAAAATGTATATTTCAAAATAATTAAGAGAGTAAATTTCAAATGTCTCACCATAAAAAAATGATAGGTAAGTGAGGTGATGGATATGTTAATATTAGCTTGATTTAATCATTGCACATTGTATGCATATATCAAAACATCACATTGTAGCCCCTAAGTATGTCAAATTATGATTTTTCTAGTAAAAATAATAGTAATAAAAAACAATACTTTTTAAACTACTGCATAATATCCTGTTATATAAATTTAGCATAATTTATATTTTCATTGTTTTCTATGAAAAGGTCTAGGCTTTTTTTGCTTTGTTTTGTTTTTGGTGGTGTAGTCTACTCATAGTAGCGCATATTGAAAGTTTAAATAAAAATTAAAACTACTGAATCTGTTCTTGTAAAACCTTGGTATATCCAACTATTTTGAACTTCTTTCAACCAAAAGCAACAGCTTAGCCCACCAACCACAAATGAAAATTCCCTAAAAAGGAATCTGAAGTTGAGGAATTTAAGACATTACAGAGAAAATAAGGCTAGGGATGCAGATTAAAAGCAGTATAAATATTGAGGACAATAAACTCAACCCACTCTTACCTCAAGATCATATCAATGGCATACTATTTATCCTAAATTAAGGCTAGTAGGTATAGTTCAACCAATTTTGATTGAACAGCATTTAACTACCTTGACACATCTTGGATTCTCCCTTGAAGTCTCATCAAGATGGCTGTAAAGTCATTTTGAGTAGTCACAGAGGAGCCACCCACTGAGAGACGTGGTTCTTCTGTGAGTGGCACTTCAACTCAACGTGTTTTTCAGTCTTTCCAACTCTGAGCTGTTGACTTTCAGAGGCTTCTACATTCTCCCCAGGTCTGAATGGCAGCTTCAAGGCCCAGACCTCTTGTCTCTGTCTCACACAGTTCAGCGTTTGCCTTCCCAGAAATGCAGAATGCAAGCTTACTCACCCTCAGCTCTCTCCCTCCCCACCCCAAGACCTCACCACAAAAGCTTCAACTCCTGCCATAACTTTTATCTTACTTTCCATTTCTATTCCTGGCTCTCAAATTCTTCTCTTCTTAATTACCTCCAACTGGAGTGACTCTCAGATAATGAAATAACATTTTTGTAGTGGCTAAAAAGAGATACAGAATTGAGACCAATTATAAGAAAAATTTAAGTTCAAGAAACTCAAAGATGGGTAGTGGGTTTGGGGTTGGGAATGTTCTATGTTTTCAGCATGAAGCTGAAAGTAAAATCAGTAAGTGAACAAACTCATACAAAGGCTTAAATATTTTTACTGTGATATATTTTACATACTATAAAACTCATTCTTTTAAAGTGTACAATTCAATAGTGTTTAGTGTAGTCACAGAGTTGTGCAACCATCACCACTAATTCCAGAACATTTTCTTCGCTCCCCCTAAAAAACCTGGTACCCATTTGCAATCACTCCTTATTTCTCCTTTTCCCCAGCCCCTGACAACCACTGATATACATTCTGTCTCCATGGATTTGCCTATTTTGGAAATTTCATAGAAATGAAATCATATAATATGTAGTCTTTTGTGTTCAGATTCTTTGACTTAGCATAATGTTTGCAAGATTTATCTATGTTGTAGCATGTGTCAGTACTTCATTTCTGTTTTATGGCTAAATAATATTTCATTGTATTAATATATATACCACATTTTGTTTATCCATTGATGAATGGATAAACATTCATTTAGAAATCTTAATCCCCAAAACTTATTATTTCAAAATCACCCAGTCGATGTACCTTGGGTTATCTCAACTTTTTGTCCGTGAATAATGTTGCTATGACATTCATGTACAAATTTTTGTATGGGTGTGGGTTTTCAGTTCTCTTAGGTATATACTTAGGAGTGAAATTGTTGAATGATATGAAAAAACTATGCTTATCTTTTTGAGGAAATACAAAACTGTTTTCCAAACCAACTGTATCATTTTACATTCCTATTTGCAATGTATGAGTTTTGTAATAGTTTTGCATCTTCACTAAAACTAGTTATTATCCATCTTTTTAAATTAAAGCCATCCCACTGCATGTGAAGTGGTAGCACATTATGTTCAAGGCAACAGTTTTAATGTAATGGTCAAAGACATCTCAGAATCAGCATAGGACATATTCAATTCTTCTGCACTGGAGGTCTCTGACTGGTGCCCTCAGGAGCCAGATTTGACAAGTGGATGTGTTTTGTTTATCTATTTAGTGAGATAGGAACTCTTCAGTTCTTCATGTGCCTTATCCAATAATCTGGCTGGATTCACCCCTTCATGTTACCTGTCTGGCTCCTGTAGGCATGAGTTTGGGACCACTATCTATACTTTCTGTTTCTATATCTGCGATATCTTTATTCTATTATTATTAAGAACAATGAATATGGGTACACATTTAGAAAGATTTTGAAATAATAAGTTTTGGGGATTAAGATTTCTAAAATGCAAAATTTAAATTAATCAATATACTTAATTCATACGATATTCTATTTAATCAGGTCCTTAAAATTACTTCTCCAATTTAGCAAGTGTGGGCACACCATTTCAGGAATTGTCAAAGTTCACTGACCAAAGACCAACAGGAACACACCTTTCAAACACAGTCCATCATCTCTAATTGTGTTGCTTTCAGAAATCTTGAAATTTGCTTAAAATGTCCATGGTTCGACAGATTCTATGAAAGGGTCAGAAATAAGGCAAAGCTGAAATCACATTTAAAAAATCAAATCATTGTTTGAGGAATTAGAGATCCTATAAACTGGGGTGTTTTAGGTTCATATCTATAATAACAGGACTCTAGAACATCAAACAGATAGTGAAGAATAATGATTACTGAAAAATGCTTCACAGGAGATCAATACACTTAATAAAGAGATAAGAAATAGCCTTTTTTCAGAGTGAATTAGTTCCATCAGAAACCAGACACTGTTTATTTAGAGACAATTTAAATCAGCAATTTGGAATAAGAAGCTATTTGTACTAAAGATTGAAAGACAATTGGGGTGGGAGAGAAAAAGGAATCAGATTACTTACAAATAAATTAATCTTTTAAAATATGTTAATAAACTAATTAGCATTTGAAATATTAACCATACATGTTTCTTCTTGATTTAAAGAATTTATACTTGAAATTCAGTATGTGGGTAAATTAAAAGTGAAATGTCTACAAACTCTAATATTTATAAACTTTTAGATTTTTGATGTTTTGGGGTTTTTTTGTTTTTTGTTTTTTTGCTGTTTTGTGTTATGTTTTGATTGTTTATTTGTTTCTGTGTGTATGTTTGGAATCCTGTAGTCGCATTTCCTGTAGGGTAGATTTCAGGGCAGTAGAAAACCCTGTTTCCCAAATTCAATAAAACTAGGTTTCAGCATCAGATACACTGCAACAATTGTGCAGGGTGTAGAAAAATTTGCTTTTAAGAATTAATAGGATTTCCCAAAGGATATATTTTCCTGTCAAACCTAATCCTCATGATCAACAACTATAGCTCCAAGTAATTCTTTATGATTTCTTTTATTTACATTTTTCTAAGCTTATTCTTACATATCCTCCAGGGTAACTTTTATTACAGAAATTGCTGGATTTTCTGCCAAAAAAGAAACATGCTTTATATTTAGATGACAAAGTAACAGTGTCAATGCTTTTTTTCCCCCAGTGGTATTTTTTAAAATATGGGCTATTTTTATAATTCTTATTTTTCCCCAATTGCAGCCTAAAGCAGCGACAGCAAATTGTCTCCTCTTTTTCAATAACTGCAGATAAATTACACAATCTTAGTAAATACTTTTCTAATGGACTTTAATAACTAATTTAGCCTATAGCTATATAGCTATGTGTACAACTGGTATAACTGCTTCCTATGGACCTGGGGCAATATTTTCTTTTATTGAGTTCATTGAGAAAACAGAGCCATATCCAGTATTCTTTCTATTTTTCTATATGATGCAAAATAATGACCACACACTGGGACTAGTAACTTAGAATTCTTGTGACCTATTGTGTTGATACAGGTGAGCCCAGGAGAATTAGGGAGAAGCACACTTTTGACTCAACTGCACTACAACCCACTAACTGTGTGATTCCGGAAACGAAATTTGATTCTTCTTCTGAATCTTAACTGTAGGGGGAGACCCAAGCAAAAACCAGAATAGCCCTTCTGGTTTCCTCACCCCACATATACTCACACAGAGTATATGTGGTCAGGTCAGGACTAGTGGATCCTACAGTTCGGTAGCCTCTGGGCAACTCTTCCTTTGGCATACAATGGTGGTTGTGGTTCCTTCCTTCTTCACCCTTCACATCCCTTCCTCTGAGGGCTTTATAAATGTCTTCCACTCAAACAATTTTAAAGTGCATATTTAATTAAGAGTATTACAGAAAGATTGGAAAATAAAAGTCACAGGTAGTATTAACACAACTGCAGCTTAAGATAATTACATCCACTTCTCTGCTTCAGGGAGTACAGCATGCTGAGGCAATCCAGCATAACAGCTAAGAGAGTGCTGCACTCAAAGACCAGCAGTTTCACTGTGTGACCTTGGGCAAGTTACCTAACTTCCCTGTAGCTTAAATTCCTAATTGAAAAAATGGAAGTCCCGTCCTTGTGAGGATTCAGTGAGCTATTAGTTTTGCACCAGTGTGTGACACAGTGTGAGCCATGTAAATGTTTGCTGTTATTCTTAAGCAGTATTTTCTGTCTTTTTTCTCTACACATGACTCTTTAAAAACACAGCTGAGTAGATAATATGTCTACAATTTTGTATTATGCTTGTTTCACTTAAGATCATAACAATTGCGTCCCATGCTGCTTTGTAGTTTGTGTGATTAAAATTATGACTGCATACTATTCTATCCTGTAAAATGTTAACATTCAAGTTGATTTCACTTTTGCAATGCTATAAATAATGCTACAATGAAGATATTTATGTAAATATTGTTTTCCTTTACTTGAAATAATAAAGGTTAAAAATGACCAGAGAAGGGAATACTTTCATACCTCAGGTGTGTCTTTCTAAATAGGATGTATTAATACAAATTTTTACCATCAGCAACAAGAGCTCATCAGTGTCACTGTACATATAGCAGAATGGCATGTTATGATCAAAATAATGTGCATTTTAATATTTACCATATTAGAATATTACCATAAGTATGGTTTACTACTCATATTTACTTTTTTGTGGCTGATGTGATTGAGCATTTTGCCTGATTATCTATTGCAGAGTTTTAATATTTTCTTATTAATTACATTTTATTGTAGGATAGGATAAACATATAGGATAATAAACATATAGTTCTTTTTCCTATGTTTGCTCAGAATATCACCTTCTACTCATTGTTTTTCCTTCTTTTTTTTTTTGAGACAGAATCTCGCTTTGTTGTCCAGGCTAGAGTGAGTGCCGTGGCGTCAGCCTAGCTCACAGCAACCTCAAACTCTTGGGCTCGAGCGATCCTTCTGCCTCAGCCTCCCGAGTAGCTGGGACTACAGGCATGCGCCACCATGCCCGGCTAATTTTTATATATATATATATATATATATATATATATATATATATATATATCAGTTGGCCAATTAATTTCTTTCTATTTATAGTAGAGACGGGGTCTAGCTCTTGCTCAGGCTGGTTTTGAACTCCTGACCTTGAGCAATCCGCCCGCCTTGGCCTCTCAGAGAGCTAGGATTACAGGCGTGAGCCACTGCGCCCGGCCTCTTTTTTGTTTTTACTGATATGGAAATGTGTATTTTAAAGAGTTGGATCTATTTTGTCATTTATTTATAATATTTCTAAATTTATTAGAGTCCTGCAAAATGATTTATTTTTTAAGACTTGATACTGATTATATAAAATACATATGGCCAGGCGCGGTGGCTCACGCCTGTAATCCTAGCACTTGGGAGGCCAAGGCAGGCAGATGACTCAAGGTCAGGAGTTCGAAACCAGCCTGAGCAATAGCGAGACTCCATCTCTACTAAAAATAGAAAGAAATTAATTGACCAACTAAAAATATATATACAAAAAATTAGCCAGGCATGGTGGCACATGCCTGTAGTCCCAGCTACTTGGGAGGCTGAAGTAGAAGCATTGCTTGAGCCCAGGAGTTTGAGGTTGCTGTGAGCGAGGCTGACGCCACTGCACTCACTGTAGCCTGGGCAACAAAGTGAGACTGTGTCTCAAAAAAAAAAAATAAAGTAAAATAAAATAAAATACATATGAAATTTATTTTATTGTATGGTGTAAGGTATAAATGCAAATGGAAAAACTGTCCGCTAGTTACTATTCTACAACAATTTAGTGAAGAATCTTTCTCTTCCCCATTATTTTAGTGAGACCTCTTTTTACCACATATTTAATTATCATCTAGGATGGGGTTGACTTTGTGCTCACATCTTCTGTACTAGTGATGTGTTTGTCCTCCTGTAAATGAGCTACTGCTTTAATTCATTTGTTTTGATATACATTTTAATACCTTGTATGACTAGAGGCAAACAACTCCTTTCCAGGAAGGACTTTTAATGGTTTGCTTTTTTCTTTTTAGGGATGTATATGTTTGGTTTGTTGTTTATTTAGGTACAATTCACATAGTAAAATTCATCCTTCTATAAAGTAGGAGAAACTTACAGAATCATATAACTACCATCGTCCCGCAAAATTCTCTTTTGTCTTTTCGTAGACAAATTCTTTCCCTTTCCCCATCCCAGGCAATCACTGATTTCACTTTTTCCCCCTACAGTTTTGCCTTTTTTTGAATGTCATATAAATGGAATCATACACTGGGTAGTTGTTTGAGTCTGGCTTCTTTGCCTTAGCATAATGCTTTTGAAATTCATCCATGCTGTTATATATATCAGTAATTCATTCCTTTTTATTGATGAGTAGTAGTCATACTTTATGGGTATACCATAGTTTATCAATTCACCAGTTGATGGGCATTTAAATTGTTTATACCTTTTGGCAAGTGAAAATAATGTTGCTGTAAACATTTGCACCTTGAGTTTTATGTGAACAACTAGTTGTTTTTCCAGATGAGTTTTCAAAAACTATTGTCCAGTTCTAAGAAGAATCCTATTATTCTTAGATTGGAGATACACAGACACACACACACTTATATATGTATATATTAATTTGAGGATTTGAGGGGCAGGAAAATCACATATTTTGGTATTTAGTCTTCTCAACTTGGAAAATAAATAATTTGTGGTTATTTTATTTTTCACACTCTTATTTTATAATATATATGTATATATATGCCTGTACTGTTTTCTTCAAATAGGATATACATTTTTAACCTAAGGTTATTACTGGGTACATTATAGTTCTGTTAATGTGAACCAAATACTTTTAATTTTTTTATTTTATTTTTTTTATTTCGGCATATTATGGGGGTACAGATTTTAAGGTTTCAATAAATGCCCTTTCCCCCCTTCCCCCCACAAGTCTGAGTCTCCAGCATGACCATCCCCCAGATGGTGCACATCTCACTCATTATGTATGTATATACCCGTCCCCCTCCCCCCTCCCACGTGCCCAATACCCTATTACTGTAGTACCTATGTGTCCACCTAGGTACTGCTCAATTAATACCAGTTTGCTGGTGAGTATATGCGGTGCTTGTTTTTCCATTCTTGGGATATAGTAGTATGGTGAACCAAATACTTTTAATGCTATTTTAAAATAGTTATTGCCAAAACACAGAAATAACACTGATTTTTATATATCCATCTTTTATCCAGCTACTTATCTGAATCATTTATCATGCCAAATAGTAATTTGCTTACATCTTTGAGTTGTCTATGCATACAGTCATGCCACATTTCTCTTCTTCCCCACTGTATAAAACTACTATTTGTTTTATATCTTTGGTTTAATATTACTTTGGAAATCTTGTTCCATGCAATACTGGTGACCATAATTATTTTTATTTTGTTCTGATTTTAGTAAAAATGGTGTTGTTGGTAGTTTATGATTAAATATAATATTGACTGGCAGTTTGTAATATTAATAATGCAATTAAAATTAAGTATATTTTTATTACTTTTTAAATATTTTTAGGAAGGATGGCATTAAATTTTATCAAAATCATTTGCTGCATCTATTGATAGTCATTTGGGTTTCCATATTTAACAAGTTGGTGATGTATTATATATAAATATTTCATTATATTGAATTATCCTTGCATTACTAGAATAAAACCTACTTGGTCATGTTGAATTATTATTTAACTATATGTTGAATGCTTTTGGCTAGTATTTAATTTAACATTTTAACATTTATATTAATAAGAGAAATTGATTTTTTGTGATACAACATGGGGTCATCCAGTTATATTTGCTTCATGGATTGTACTAGGTAGATTTTTCATATGATTTGTCCTGGAAGAGCTTGTGACAATGTAGCAATCACTTTTCTTTGAATACATGAGCAAATTCATCAGGGACTCATTCAGGAAATTTTTTATGGGAGGGAGAGATATTTGTTTAATTAAATTCTTGGCTTTTTGAAGATGTTGTTTTCCCCAATACGCCTGCTCCCCTCTGTTCATGGTGGCTTTCCAAGGCCTGCCCCCAAGAAAAGACATATGAAAGTACTTGTTGAATGACTATTATCAATTTTGATATTAACTATCTCATTATATTCTCATAGCTACCCTGTCATTATTGGTATTTCTATAAAATGGAAGCTCAGAGAGGTTAAGAAATTTTCAAATGTTAGTTGTTTGAATTCAACTAGAAATTACGTTTAAATTAGGATGCAGGCCTAGCTATAGCTTTGAAATGTCAAGTACTGGAATTCTAATCCAGGTTGCCTTTTCCCTTATGCCTTACTTCATTATACCTCCAAAAGATGTGGGATTTACAATTTCCACCTTTCACTTAATTATTGTGTTTTATATATGTAATACTTTATATTTTCACATTTTGGCTTAATATTAAATGTCTTTCCAATAATACTGGCTCTGCAGGGTTACAAAGTCTTAATACTTGTCTTGTTTGTGAATGAATAGAATAGAGTTGTTAAAAATTCTGTGTTATCTCAACAAAATTACTCAAGATTTCTCTATTGACTGGCAGTTCATATTCAGTATTCAATAACTGCAGCCAATTTAAAATAATTTTATTTTAAAATAAATAAATAAAATGTTTATTTTCTTTAGAGTTTTGAGTTTGTTTAATTTTCCTGAATCTGTTTCTTCATATGTTAAATGAGGAGGTTGGGTTAAATCTGTGCTTGCTTAACTAGTGACACAAATAACACTGCTTTAATGGGTACTTTATAAAAATGGATTTCAAGGTCAAATCAGTCTGTGAGTGGTTGCGCATCATATAGGATTTTAGTACATGTGGGCTCATGAATGCCCTTCAGTTCAAAGACCTGCTGTTTATCCCAGGGTTTTCCAGACTTATTTACATCCCCTCATTTATATTCCTTTTTTGGATAACATATATGATATTATCTGGGGGCATATGTATTTGGAAGGCCAAACTTTGGAAAATGGTGGACCATCATTTTTCTAGTTCTAAAATTTTTACACTGAAATAAGGAAATTACGAGGCTTAAGAATTAGGCTTATACACAGGAACACACATTCCAACAGGGCACAATCATCAAATCCAGTCCACTATGATAAAGTTAAGAATTACATCAAGAAAATGATAAAGACTCTGACAAACCGAATTTAGCAAAATTAACTAATACTAATAGACCAAGAAATCAAGAACCCACACTTGGAACAATTGAGATCACATTGATGGGAAGCTTCATATATGAATGTGACAAGACAGCCCATGACTAAAAGAAAGCAAATTATTCAATGTATTTCTAGGAGAAATGAGAGGAGAAGAGAACTGCATAAAATGGATTAAATTAGTAATAGTTCACAGATTCTCTTCACAAGAGATTTAAAATCACTCAGTTTTGTTCAACATTCCATAATAACTCATTAAAATGTCAGACAATTGCTAGAAAGTCAATTAATTTAATTGTGTAGTCAGACATTTAAATTAAAAAGTTTGGTTAGCTTAATTGGCAAGACTTTCTTTAAAAAATCTCCAATTTGATCATTAGTTTCCTTTCCACAAATTTTTCTATTGTTAAGGCATTGCTTAGAATTATACAATTAGAATAACTATTTCTAATTAGATATTTCTATTTTTTAAGTTTTATTTTGAAACATTAATTTTAAAAAGGTAGTTGTTTTATTTATTCATGAAAGTTAAGACTAGGGCCAGTCTATATTTTAAAAAGTCTTCTAAGACTAAAATGTGGGGATTTACTTGTCTTTTCTGGTTCTAAATACCAAAATTGTAAATGTACATTTGGTCTTTCCATTCCATCTCTAAGAATTTTTCTTTGGGGGATAATCATAATAAGTTAGCCAAAATGACTGTACAAGTATGGTCACTACAGCACTGTGACACTTTTATTTTAATAGAGGAAAAACTAGAAACAACTAAAATGTCTATTAAACTGTTCATTAAATTGTGCTAGTATTCATATAAATGTGATGTGCCCACTTAAATGTAATGAAACTATCCTTTGGCATGAAAAGATATTTATGGTATATTGCATATTTTTGAGTGAAAAAATGAGATTAGAATAATGTGTGTGTATACAGAGAGAGACAGAGAGATACAGCAAGATTTAGAGGGACTTTCAGCAAAATATGGTTCTACATTAACTGGAAGGTGAGATTTTAGTTATTTTCACTTTTCTTTTTTTAATGTTATTTATTATGGAAAGTGATTTTTCATTTTGGAGATCTCAAAGACAACAGGCAGAAGAAGTGTCAACAAAAGACACTCAGAAGAAATGTTTGAAAAAAATATTTAAAAACCTGGAGCAAATGTTAGTATGACAATTAATCAAGGAGAGAAAATTAAGGAGGATGTGCTCAGGGCTATGGCTGCTATTTTACTGGCAGTTGTAATGCTCACTACCCCTCTTTTGCAACCAATAAAATCCTATTTTTTTTTTGTCAACCTCTAGTTCAAATGCTACCTCTTCCTTGAAGTGTTGAGAGCCTATGAAATAGAGTTGTAAGCATGCTCTTCTCTGAAATTACGGCAAAAATAATGTTTTATTCCAAATGAAGTAATCATGTACCTCCTTTAATCATCTCCATGAAAGTGTTTTCATTTGTCACTTAAGCAATACATCATTAAAATAGCTATCACTTATGTAGGGCTTTTTTTGACAGTCACTTTTTCAGAGCTTTCCAGACCTTTAATTCTTACTAAACCCCATGAGATCAATTTTATTATCCCCTTTGTACAGATTAGGAAATTAAGGCTCAGAAAATCTTGCCAGAAGTCACAGTGCCAGAGCTGGAATTCAAACACATTAAAATTCCAAATCTCATGTCTTTAACAATAGCATAATACTGTATTCGCATGTATCTGCTGCTCTCTGCAATTAGATTGTAACTTTCTTGAAGATGCATTTGTATATTGTTTCCACTCTCTAAATGATATACAAATGTTTTTTACTTACTATGACATAGTTATTCCTGAAAGGAAATATTTTATTTTTTCTCAAAAAAGTCCTCTTATAAATCATCTCTCAAAAATTGTGCAACACTGCACATGATATGGATGTGAATGAGGAAAAATAGCTCATTCACTAATCAGTGTAATATTCAAACTTTTGTTAAATTTAATTGTTCATTTTATTTAGCTCAATAATGCCTGCTCTTTGGTGCATTTGTGTACCTTGAGCTTTTCGTCAATGAATCTGTTCATCTCCCATTTTACAGTAAGGATTCTGGTTTAGCCAAACTTTATGCCAACATCTACCATCAGATCTTAATTAAACCAATAGCATTTATCTTTTATAGCATTAAACATAAAAGAAAGATGCCTTAGAATTAGCCTGATAATGTTATTTTCTTCTGTGGCTTTGGATAATGTTTAGTCATTAGCTATAACATAAAATCTCATTTCATTGTATAGAAATATTTATTGCAACTCAAAGGAAATACTGGCCTTGGCTTTGCCTTAGCCAGCATTCATCCCCCAGGTAAATAAATTTTAATATTTAACTGAACAGCAGTCAAGATCTATTTACTAGAAACCTAGGACATTTCATTTAATCCTATACCACATAGTCACACAATCTCCAGTAAATAACATAACAATTTAATCAAAATCTTTGAAGTGCTTTCCACCTCCAAAATCCTATGGGTCAAAGTATATGGTCTCTCTCTCTCTCTCTCTCTCTGTCACTCACACACACAAACACACACAATCATACACTTCATGCTAGGAATGTAGAACAAGAGCACTGAAGTATACCTTTAAAGTATTTTTTTGTCTGTGGCACACTTCCTTGTGTTCAGATTTGCAGTTTGATCCCTGGCCAAAGAAATAAGGAGTGTTTCTGTGGAGAGTAGCGGTAGAAAACTTAGCTTCCTAACAGTAAGCAAAAATTTGCACTTAGAAGAATCACTGTCTAGACAACACTCCTCTGCTTGTTTCTGGAGAGAGGAGGACATGATCCTGGGACTGACACCCTAGAGGATGGAAGGGTGGAAGGTGGTTGCCTTCATGTAGGAAGAGAGGCCATAGTACCTAGCTTTAAGCTGCATCTTTTCTGATATGAGAAAGAGATTCAGGCCTTGTATTACCCATAAAAAGGGTATTCCTAGTGAATATTGTGCAATTTTTATACCACTGTCTGCCATCTGCCTATCATGGTATTAAATGCTTAAGGGAAAAAAGCAACACCATGGAGAAGTTTAGCTATGCCCTGTTCTCATGTATGGGCATGCAGCAAAGCAAACAGATGAGTTTGGATAAATGAAAATCAATACACTTGAAAAGGCCTCTTTCATTCAATTGATTCAAGCTCTGTGGGTAATAGCACGGCAGAATGTGAAATGGTGTTAACGTGGCCCTGGCATAAATCCCATTTACAGGAAATACAGTAACTAAAGTGGATAAAGGCATGAGGGGATTTAATGAACCATAATGAACTCTTTACCGTGGACTTTTTATAAATGCTTTTAATATGGTCTTATCACCATAGCATTTGAACCTTCAATGAGGCAAGATAACCCTTTATGGTATGCATATATTTTTCAAAATCCAAGAAGTCAGCGTTAGCAAGATGTAATTCTTATCTTTAGAGTTAAGAAACACTGCGTGTTAGAGCTGGAAAGGTCTTATTTTATAGAAAAAAAAAATGGAGGTCACCAGAGGCATCATTTATTGCTAAGGGTTGCACAGAAACTTGTTGGTCAAGAATTCACCAGAACTCATGCAATTCACATCCCAGTGTTACTTTTTTTTTGTACGAATCAATTTGGAAATGTTGGAATGACAAATGTACAGACAGTTGCCAATGCCAGGGAGGCTGTCAGTGGGAAATGAGGTCACAAAAGAATACAACCAGCTGGTTCCTGAAGCAGATTCTCTCACTGATGCTAAAACTTTCAGAAATTCTGAAACAGGAAAAGTCTTATATTTTTTGGACCCATCAAATGGACCCAGTTCTGGGAATCCATCTTGCAAAAAACAGTCTCACATGTGTACAGACATAGGAGTTAGAGAAGGATAATCATTACCACGTTGTGTACAATAACAAAATTTACAAACAACATAAATGACCATCCATGGTGAGCCAGTTACATGGGTATAGCACATCCATACAATAGATTACTACGAAACTGTTAATAAATTGAGGACGATCCATATGTGTAGACATGGAAAGATGTCTGGGAATTACTTTTTAAATGTAAACAACCAATTCATAGAATAATATATACAATAATGCCATTTATATTTTTAAAAATATAAACATTTACTGTGCTCTGTCTATCTCATGTATCTCTCACTCTGTTCTCATCTTCCTACCATCTCATACTTCTGGACATGGGAACAAGGGGTGGTTTTAGAGAAAAGAGCAATTGAGTGTGGCATTGTCAGACTTGGAGAACATATTTTACTAGCTTTATTCTTTTTGTAAAAATGATACTTTGTCATTATGTAACATAATGCCTATGAATATGGGCTTTGGAGTCAGAAAGACAGAATTTTGAATCCCATCTCTGCCTCTGACTTGTGGTATGACCCTGGAAACATTTCTTCCTTCCCCTGACTCTCAGAACTAAATGAATTATCACCCATAAAACACCAAGCACAGTACTTGGCAAACAATCCTCAATAAATGGTAACTTCTATAATTGTGGTTATGTTTATAAAAATTCAAATTAAACAGAAAAGTACCAGGAAGAAAGTAAATATCAACTAAGTTTAACCACTTAGAGTTTACCTCTGTTATTATTTGATGATATCTTTCCAGAAAGCTCTACAAATATGTGTGCTTTTAAAATATATTTACAACCAATTATATAACCTACTGATTTGACTGACAATATTCTGTACACTTTCCCCCAGGTCTATATAACACAGGCAGCATGCACCTATGCCATTCTTAACAGTCCAACTGTATTCACAGTCACCGGGAGGGGAATGAGGCAGGCTGGGGCCATCCCTCTGGTGCAGTCTCTGCATCTACATCAGTACTGGGGCCCAGAGGGAGGGCGGTAGGCCTTTCCCCAGACTGCTAACAGTGGTACCTCCAGGGGTGACATTTCAGGTGGCTTTATCTTGCTCTTTATGTTTATCTGCAATTTAAATTTTCTATAGTGAACATGTATTTTCGATTTCATTTAATTCAATTTAATTTAATGTTCCACAGTGACCGTGTACTTTATCTGCTTGGAAAATAGTTATATATGTTTATTCTTAAAAATTAATAGAATTGTACATAATGTAAAAAATAAAAGGATCCCCCATCATTTCCCATCAGATACCCTCAAGATAATAACTGAGGGTTTGGTATATATACTTCCAGATGTTTTTCCTATACATTTTCGTACATATAAAAATACCTACCTATACTTTATATAAATATGGGACCATTCTAAGTGTTAATTGTTTACAACTTTTATTTCTTCAGCCACTTCTTTTCAGTAGTTGCAATTTATTCCATAGCATGGGCTCAGGTGGCTGGGAGAACAGGAGTATTCTCAAAAGATTGAAGGCAGTAGGCAGAAGAGGTAATGTTGGAGGGAAGGTGAGCAATTAAGTGATAGATATAGTGGGTTTGAACCCCCAGGTGGGCAATTGAAAATGAAGACCTGAAATGGTAAAAAGAAAAAAAGAGATGCAGTTTTAAAGAGACAGGTGCACAGAGAGGTAGTTGAAGACAAAGTAGAAATTCCACTTACTAAGGGAGGCCTGTTAAGCAAGAATCAACTAGTATTCGTGGAGCCTCATGGTATGCCCAGCAGAGTGCTGATTTTTGACCCCAGGCATCAGTACCTCTGAATCAGAACAGTTTGCCTGAAACTTTCTGCTGCTTCCAAATGCTGTGTAGCCCTCAAGTTCCATGAACTTCCCTAAATAGGTCAAGCTGAAAACATGTCCATGGAATTCAAATGATTAACATAGAGTTTCTCTACCCTCCATTGAATAATGTTCAACTAACATTTTCTACGTGGCAGAGGAACACCACCGCAGATTTTCTCTCTAGTCCAAACTGGTGTGCATGGAAGATCTTTTGCAATTAGTCTCACCATTCTGATCTTATCTCCTGCCACTTTGCTCCATAAACCTTGCTCATGACTCCCCAAATGTAGGGTGACCAGTTTGTCTAGGACTCAGGGGGTCCCAGAATCTGGGACTTCCATTTTAAAATAGATACAGTCCCAGGAAAACTTTACCTGTTTGCCTGGGGCTAAAGGAGTTCTTGGGATATAATACTTCCTGTGATAAAATTGGAAATTCCTGGACAAATTGGGACACATTGATCGCCTTGCCAAATACAACAGGTCCTTTTGTGCTTTCTGTGTTCTCACATATGCTGTTTCCTTTGTCTAGATTGTTCTTTGAGTCCTTTCTACAGAACATCTATTCATTCTCCACAACCCACCTCAATTCCCCTCAGGGCTTACTTTTGCTCAACTTTTCGAGGTAGACTTATTTGATCACTTTCTTTGGGTTTTAGTAGCTATCTCTATAGCTACACCTCACAAACATACCTTGACTTTCCTTTGGGGGACCCCACCCGGGGACCCCACCCACCCTCAGAGGTGGGTCCTGGTTGGCTTAAGCCAGTCCATGAATCACATTCCCCAAGTTTCAGCAAGTGTTCAAAGACATAGGAGAGAGTGAAAATTCTAAAACTTGTGGAGAGCTACTAGAAGCTTCCTCTTGCTGCAATTGGAAGGTATAGAGAGAGATGGTGAAGTCTGGACTGTAGCCCAGAGGATGGTGCCAAGAGTTGATATGGAGCCACCACGAAGACTGAGAGGGTACCCTGTATTGGTCTGCTAAGGCTGCCATAGCAAACTACCAGACTGGCTTAAACAGTAGACATTTATTTTTTCATAATTATGGAAGCTAGAAGTGTGAGATCACAATGTCAGCAGATTTGGTTTCTTCTGAGGTTTCTCTCATTGGCTTATAGATGTCCTTCTTCTCTCTGTGTCTGTGTCTTCACCTGGTCTTCCTTCTGCATGTGCCTGTGTCCTACTCTCCTATGTTTATAAAGTACACTAGTCATATTGGATAAATTAGGTCCCACCTGAATGACCTGGTTTTAACTTAATTACCTATTTCAAGATCTATCTGTAAACACAGTTACATTCTAGGTCCTGTGGGTGCCTACGATTAGAAATACTTCTCTTTTAGTTATATGCCCTAATAAACTAGCTTTGCTGCTTAGGCCACACTGAGTTTTGGTTTTATCTTGTGTCTTTGCACTGAAATAGTATTTCTTTCTGATACAACCTCTTCATATTTTTTTTTGTTATATACAATTTTTTTTCACATAGCATTGTAATAACTTGTTCAGGTGTTGACCTACTGTGCTAGGTTGTGTGTAGATTTCTTCAGGCAAGGATTGTTATTCCTATTTCTGTATCTCCAGCTCCTTAGACTCTGGCACATAGTAGGTGCTTGGTGACATTTAACAAATGAATAAAGACTGATTCACATTATGAGCAAGAGACCTGGAATAGCAAGGTTTTGTTCAATCTTCATTTTATTAACTTTTTTGATTAGTATTTTCTGGGCCATAACCTTAAAATGGCTGCAATTAAATCACTGAGCTTTGATCCCAGTGTTATAAAACCACGACAGGGCCCACGAGACAAAGTACCTTGGACAGCAGCAGTCAGAAGCACAGGGACTCATAGGACGGTGGAGAAAGTGCATGAATAGCAAACATGGTTGAGTACTGTGTTTGCACAAAGAGTAAATGTGCCTTCATTACATTTTGCATAATAATTGTAAGGAGAAGTGAAACTTACAATTATCTTCTTTGAATTGTCAAATAAATGTATAATTATAGATGCCAAAATTTTGAACAATGATGAATAATATACTTACAGAAATAGCATAAAGGTATTCAGTAAAAACAAGTGCATATGAAGCTGTATGTTAAAGTGCATTTTTAAAAACCTCTTGTTTCATTAGACCACAATCTTAGGAAAGCTCCTATACCTTCCAGGGAAAATGTATCTCCCTCAGGATTTTTTTGTTTTCACTCCAAAGCAGATAGAAGAATAGTTTTAGTTTTCTTTCTCTTAAGTTTCTAGTTCATATGGATTAAAGATTAATTCCTTAATGGCATTTCACCATCATTTATTGCGTTAAAATATCATGAACTGTTCTTCCTCTTCAGTGTACAAGTTCTCTAAGCAATTGCCTTCATGTGCTTTTTCACTGCAGGTAAGTTTGGCTTCCATCCAGAAAACTCTTTTACTACCTATTACAAGGAGCTATTACAACCAGCCCAAACCATTAAATTTTTTTTAAAGTCAGTTCATCTGTTATGAGGCTGAACTAAATGTATAACTTTTGACAATCACCCACACCAAGTCCAGTTTTTCTCCTCTTTGTTTCTAGGAGCCAAAGAAGCCCAGAGACCATCCTTTTTCCATGAATACCTTCTGATACCTAGCACACCTGCTGAGATTGTAGTTTGGCTTGGGAAGGATGTAGCTAAACACATCCTCCCAGGAGTGTGTTCAGGGGCTAGAGGGAGGTCCTGGGAGAAGATGGACCTTTTTCAGGAGACAGATGTGTGTGGTGGGGCAGGCTTGACCACCTGTTACTGAAAAAGAACAATTACTGGGAAGGGTAGGAGCGCATCACTGGATTAGTACCACAGAGTCACACAGATGAACACATTTACATGAAAATAACTCATGATGATTTCATACAATTTTTTCTTTTAAATTTTTTTTGGAATATTTCTTTAGAGCTCTGCATCACTTTGCAAGTACCTGCATGATAAAGTGCTTTAAATTCCCTGCACAGAAGATGTCCTCAAAGGTTTTATTAATTGCTAAACTTATTTTGAGGTTTAATGTATTTTTGCCAGCTTATTCCACAGTTTCACCTTCCATGGCTTTGGTTATGCCCAGTTAACTTCAGTCCCCAAAGAGGTGAGTACAGTACAATAAGATATTTTAGGGGAGGAGGGAATCACATTTACATATTTTTTACAGTATATTGTTATAATTTTTCTATTTTATTAATTATTGCTGTTAATCTCTTATGGTGCCTAATTTATAAATTAAACTTTATCATAGATATGTATGTATAGGAAAAAACATTGTGTATACAGGGTTTGGTACTATCACAGTTTCAGGCATCCACTGGGAGTCTTGGAACATATTCCCTGAGGATAAGAGGGGACTACTGTATATGTTTTTCTTTGACATGTCACATCTCTTGTAATGGTCTAATTTTGCTGAACCAGCATCTAAGACATACTATTTTAAATCAGATGTTAATAAAACTAAACATTCTCTTTACAACCTCTTCCCTTCTCTTCATCAAGGCTTTCTCATCCAAACCAACGTATACCTGCTCACTAAATGAATTATCCCAAAGTATAGCACCAATTTTGCAACTTCTATACCCCTAAAATGACATGTGCATATACAGAAGTTAAAAACAACACAAATATAATAGAAAACAACAGTTACTAGAAATGGGAAAGACAAAGATATTTACCATACTTCTACACTAGGGTATCACTTCATACATTTAACTCGCATCATTAGCACAACCCACAAATACATTCTAATTTGTTTATAATGATCTTCAATTAGATGAGCTATTATTCTTGGAATTTTCCTACTTTTTAAAAGCAGCGTTCCCTAATGAGGAAGTCAAGCTACTTATAGGCTTGACCCATATCCAGAATTTCTCATCATCTTTTATCTTTAAAATATTGCGTATAAATAAATATATTTAAATTTTATAGAGACAAAGAAAATAGTGGAACAATGGTGCCTGCAAGCTTCTTTAATTTGGGGCAGAAATTCTTATATTTAAAATATTTCAAATCATAATTATATGGATAAATACATTCTGTGTGAAGACAATGTGATTTTATTTTTAACAACCCTTCCTGATATTGTTGTGTGCTTCTATAAAATCTTCTATTAAAAACCATGATTCTTAAAATCATGTGCTTAGTTTTATGAGTAGACACACTTATTCAAGATTGCTACATGTGACTTTTTTGGTCGTTGATACTTCCAAGGTCAGTTCAAGGTGACCAAAAGGTTTGGGTAGAAAAATGCCCATCAAGATGTTAATGAATTATTTCATGAAGTGGAAATCTCTTTAATCTCTGCATTTTTATAAATACTTATTAATAATTTCCCTACATTTTCATGTGCTCTTCTGTCCTCTTCCCCCACTCCTGAAATGATCTAGAGGAGCATTTATACATACGTAGGCCTATCTATCTAATCATTTAAAATGTGACACATGATAATCTTCACAGGATGGGGAAAGTGGGGTTTAGATTTCTTCTCTATTCCATGGAGGAAAGTTTTCTGGGACATAAGTAAAACATTTAGTTGGCTATGAATTTTGTTTATCTTTCCGAACCAAAGTATGAAAGCTCTCAGTATCCATACAAATGAAAAGATCAATTTATCTGATTTTCTCTGAAATGAAGTCCATTATTCTATTTTACTATTCTTTCACCATGGAGAAAAGACACAGAAATACTTTTATTCTTCATTTTAAACAATTTGTGTAAGTCTCACAATATTCATTCGTGCTGAACAGAGACGTACGTAAGCCATGAGACAGCATCACTCAAACCCTATCACTAGCCCATCCAGCAAGCTCCGGTGGAGGGAGGGTGAGGAAGTGGCAGAGGGAATGTGATCACTCACCCTAAACTGGGCCTGAAACCATCTGATCAGAGAGAAAAATTCCATTAAGTTATTTTATTAGGTTGAGGTCATGTATGAATGGTCATTTCAGAGACAAACTCAATAATGTTCAGTTGGCTCAGATAGTCTTCAGTGTAGATACAACCTGGGCGTGCAGACAATCCAGAAACACTCACGAATGGGGGCATTTCTGCCTCCATGAAGGCCAAAAGCAGCCCCAGGCCTCTGTCCTGATGCCAACCACCTGCTACCCACCAGCCCAGAACATCTTACACTCAGTCCTGGAACTGTGCTCACCAAACCTGCTTCCTGGTGCTGTTCTTGCTCATTCTGGCTTCCTGGCCTCTCAATCTTGTCTATATTTCTTTACCTTGGGGCATCTAAGATGTGATAGTAAAACAGACTCTGGATGTAAAGTAAGAACCTTGGTTATTAGGGTAGAGTTTATCATTATTCTTGTGTCATCTTGACAAGTCTTATGATCCTGCTGAACTTAGTTTTGACACCTATGAAATGGGTTTTTCTAAATCATAGGGCATTCATACAGTGTTTTTTTCCCCCTGTTCCTTAAAATAGCTTAAGTTGTCTTCATTTTGTACCACTCGCTGGACTTGTTTAATTTACATGGCTACTACAATGCCTTAAAGGCTTTTGTAAACTATAAAGCGCAGTGGCATGTATTATTATTGCTCTTGCCTATTTGTCTTATCCTGCCATCTGTGTTGGCAGGTAGGTTCTGTCAGATTCAGCCCTGTTTAGTCAAAGTCCTTCAGGGAATGGGTCTTCTAGTGTCCCACCCCTGGCCTGAAATTCGCCTACATGGAAATTTTATCCACATGTTATAGTTGGCATCTGACTACACTGTGAGTCCTTAGCAGGACCAATACCCCGGTTCTACATGGAAAATGCATCCCAGCAGGTAATTGCCCTCCCCCAGGAATTACATAGCAAATATATTTGAAAATCTTACTAATTAATCTCTTGCTATCAGAAAAAAAAATCTAAGGAAATACTCAGATTCATTTTCTCCTTTTTTCCCCTTTAAAATACATGACAAATACCTGGCTCTCACCTGTTGGGTTCCTACCTTTAAAAAAGTATTTTGCTCCACAGTCTCAAAAACAAGGAAGGGTTTTTAAAAATAGCTGCATGTCAGATGTTTTTTGAATAATGATCTATTTAAGAGAATTTTCTACATAGTTCTTGATTTCACGGCTTAAATACATGACACTAAGGTGAATTCCATGTGAGGCCATTGTTGGATGGTGACAAAAGACCTTCACTCTACTCTCAACTCTGCCTTCAATTTGCTGTGTGACTTTGGACAAGCCATTGTCCTCTCTGGGCCTCAGTTTCTTCATGTGTAAAATGAAAGTTTGGCTTTGAGGCTCCTGTCATATTCATCTCTTATTTTTTATCAAAGATTTTATATATGGGGAAGACCAAGACTTCTTGGGCCCAAAGTGGATCCAAATTTGTAGCTGTGAACAAATGAGAATAAACCAAAAGCTGACTTTTGAGACCATGAAAATTCTATTACTGTTTGCTATAGGGAGAATCATGTTCATTATCTTTAACTATGAAGGATCTGCCCTTTTACCAAACCCAGGGATGCAATCTAAACAATGCATGCCTGGGGACACACAGATCTGGTTTTTTCATACCTATTCTCTCTGCTGAGTTCTGCCACGTGAGACCTGGTGATCTGATTGGACTAGGCTGCTATTTTTAATCAATCTCCTTATGCTTTGGCTTTATGGGTGGTAATATGCCGCTTCTGGTGACTCACCTCTGTTGTAGAGTCTGGCCACCACATCCAATGGAGGTGAGAGGCAGATTGTCACCAGCCCCTACTCCATCCCAGGTTACAATTTGGCTGGGAACAGCCCCTAACTCAGTGGTTCTCCACCTTGATTATCTATTGGAATCATATGACTAGTTTTGAAAAATCCTAATGCTCAAGCTACTCTCCAGACTCATTGTATCAGAATCTTTGGGAGGTGGTGTCCAGGCATTGTTATGTTTTTCAAGTTGCCCTCAGCATTCCAATGTATTAGCCAATTTGAGACTCACTGCCCTAGTTGAAACTTGTAAGAATGAAATAGACAAAATCAGTTGGGAATATTCAGAGTCTAAGCAAAAGAGAGTTGTAGACCCAGGGCACAGAGAGTCGGAATTGACAAGTTTAGGAAATAGCATGGCCTGGTTGGGGCCCAGGGACAGGTCCACGTGGTCGGAGTGTGGTTCTGAAATATGATTTCTGAGACGATGGTCTTGGTACAGAGGGCACTGCCAAGTGGGAGCCTGTGCTGTGCAGGGCTCAGTGGGCCAGCAAGCCCACTTAGCAGCAAGCCCAGCGGGATGCGCTGATGGCTCAGAGGGTTAAAGATGAGAGAGCAGGTGACAAGCTACATCCAGGCAGGTGGTTTAAAGAGCAGGGGTTGGGCACTCAGTTGAGAAGCCTGGGTCAGGAACCCAGGTGGAGCCTCTGTATAGGCATACGAACTGATATTTATAGGGTGCTTTAATTTGAAATTGGCTTTTACATCCCTTTCATCTTATTGGTTATAATAACGAACCTCTAAGAGAGGCAGTGCAGGCATAGTTGCAAAGCCCACTATGTATGTCAGAAAACAGAAACTCAAAAGCTTTGATGAAAAAAATAAAAAGAATGTAAATGTGTTTTTAACCACTGAATTGTACATTTAAAAATGGTAAAGACGGTAAATCACGTATGTATGTTTTACCTCAATAAATAAATAAATATAAAACATTTTCAATGGCTTGTCTGAGGCTACACAGCTAAGAGGAAGCAGCAATAAGAAAGGCCTTGATGACAACATAAAAGCACTGGGCCTCGCTCGGTAAGGGAGTGTTTAGGGCTGAAACCAGCTGCCAGTGGATTACACACTCACTTTACAGTGTACACAGCATTCTCACATAGCTTACCTCACTGGGAATGCACAACAACCCTATGACATAGGCCCAGCACTTTGCAGATGGGAAAACTGAGACGAGACGTGACTTGTCCAGGGTCACACAGCTGGTTGAAAAGCTGATCTGAGACTCCAGGTGCAGGCGGGTGCTCCCTCCTGGTCCCATGCTGTCTCCAGATATGGCTGCCCTTGTGTCTGCAGGTGGAGTTGGTTGGAAATCCCTAACTGGAATGAACAGCAAAAACTGAAGAGCAGCTATAGACTGATAGATCCTGACATTGATGGGACTCAGTTGTAATTTTTGTAATGTTTGTGTCCAATATGACACAGAAACCAGCTCCACGTGGCATGATTTACAAAGTCAGGGAAAAGTTTGATTTTCTAAGCTGAGCCAAATTATAACAACTTAGCCATTGTCATTGGATATTTTAGTAACTTTCTTTTTGCATTAAAAAAATCTCTCTTGCATTGGCAGTGGAGAAAATCTGTTGTAAGAAATGTTTCAGGATTTTTGGCTTTAATGTTATGGTTAAATAAAGTTAGGGGCATTTAGGTTAAATAATTACACACAAGTCAGACCACTTGGCCCAGGTGATTAACTTTTTGAACATGTTTTTGTGTGATCTCTTCGCAGTAAGATTAGGAAATCTGGGATTCCTGGCTTAGAAGGAAAAAGAAGTAAATTTATTTGGGGGTCAAAATCTACCCTTCTTTTCAGTATCAACCCTAATCTCACCTGCTCCTCAAGCCTTCTCTGATCTCTATGTCTCTACAGGCTCCCATCAAACCTCTCTCCTCAGCTCTCATCGTGCTTTGTTTATACCTTCCTTCTAGAACATTCTGCTTTACATCATGGATCTCTATGTGTGTTTTTTTCCCTTCTAGTTTATAACATCCCTAAGGTCAAAACCAGTCTTATTTATCTTTGCATCCTCTTAGCACCAAGCAGATTATTCAGTCAATAAACAAGTGTTGACTAAGCGATTGAACAATTATGAATGAATTCAGATGCCAACTAAAAATTCTTGAACATGAATTTTAAAGACAGTATTGATTTAATCATTTCAGATGAATACAGTGGAAATGGTATTCTAATTTACACTGGAGGTCAGTTAAATATAGTTTATGTTTTTCTAATTGACTGTTTTAGTTTCCTAAGATGACAAAGTAAGTATCATTATCAGTCATTCACAGTGGGAATGTGTGTTCTTAAAGAGAAAAGAGATGAATGGTTGAGATTCTCATGTAGTTTATCCATATATTCTGCCTTTTACTTTGACCACAATGTCTTTGTCTAACACTGTTGACCATTGATATAATTTAAAAAGTGTCATTGGGTGAGTACATGTTGTGCTTGTTTTTCCATTCTTGTGATGTTTCACTCAGTAGAATGGGTTCCAGCTCTATCCAGGATAATACAAGAGGTGCTAGATCACCATTGTTTTTTGTGGCTGTGTAGAACTCCATGGTATACATATGCCACATTTTATTAATCCACTCATGTATTGATGGGCCCTTGGGTTATTTCCCCATCTTTGCAATTGTGAATTGTGCTGCTATAAACATCCTCATGCAGATGTCTTTTTTTATAGAAAGTCTTTTTTTTTTTTTCGTTTGGGTAGATGCTTAGTAATGGAGGATAAGGGGATGGGTATATTCACACCTAATGGGTGCGGTGCGCACCATCTGTGGGATGGACATGCTTGAAGCTCTGACTTGGGTGAGGCAAAGGCAATAAACTAAACATTTGTATCCCCATAATATGCTGAAATTAAAAAAAAAATTTTAAAAAGAGAGTCATTAAGAAAAGAGTGTGGGGTTAAGAGGGGTGTGTAAACGCTATCTTAAAAAACAAATGGCCACCCATGTACTTTAACATATGACCTCCAGATAGAGAATGGTGTTCCTAACTGTATGATTATAACAAAATTTTATCTTATTACCATTAATTAGTAGTAGTTTGAAATATCATAGCCATAATAGGAGTATCAATTGTGTAAAGTTAGATATTTTGTACATTTTCAAATGTAATTATTTTGTTCCATTAAAGGTTTCAAAATTTTGATATAGAAGGAGGCCATAAATTGAAGAGGAGAACGCCACTTGACTTGAAGCTGCATTTGCAAAGCAAACACCAAGCTTCTGCTCTGATTATATGTCTATTTGAGGAAGCTCAGGGTGCAGGGGCTAGAGGAGATTATGAGAGGTGTTTCACTACCATAGAAATCCAAAGTTTATGCTTTGTATCAGATGCACTATTAAAATGTACTCCTTGTCCTGAATCTGATTTGACTTCTAAAAGTTCTAGTTACTGTGGGTGACGTTAGAAGTACTAGTTATGAGTGATGCCATTGCTTGCTGAAATTGTGCATTTAAGGGCATGTAGTTAAAGTCTTCTATCAATGTAACAAGTGACTTCAAAGGCATCCTGGAGTTGGAGGCATTTTGTTGATGCTTGGAAGCAGGCAATAGAATTTACTGATGCAATGCAGCTCATTTCCTATGCCTCATAGAGTCACTTAATTGTGAATTTATGGTATGAATCCCCTGCTGTGATTTTACTTTTCACCAAAAATATGTTCACGCAGAACATCATTGACTGCAGGATAACACTTTAGCATAGGGAGGGTGAAAACACTTCTAAGTTAAGTTGACCAATTCCCTGAACTTGAAGCCTTGAATTCTGTTCATTAAAAATAAATCTGCTTTTTCCAACAAGAAAGATGTAAAAGCTTACTGGTAAGAGGCTTTGATTCTTTAGGTCACTGGAGGTATACTCTTCTCACTCTGTCCCTCCCCTTTCTTTTCTTCCTCTTTCCATCCCTTCATTTTCTTTCTTTTCTCTTCCTTTTTATTCCCTTATTTTCTCTTTTCTTTCTTCCTTCATGCTTCAAGCTCATTTAATTAATCATCTTCACTCCACAGACAACAATTTATTTTCAGACTGGGAAGCTGCAGTTCAATCTGTTTCTAGAATATCATGCTAAGGATTTCATTTTTAGTTTGGAGTTAAGAATCTAAGTGACAATGGACAAATTATTTTGAATCAGGGGCATTCTGAAAGGTACCCATAGATTTCAGTTTCTACATAATTAATGAATGATTTGGATATACCTTACATTCAGTATCCATGTGTTTATTTATTATTCATGATATGGAAAACTGATATATATATATACATATAGTGCCTTTTTTCTCCAAATATTGAATATGGCCTATGAAATATTATGATATATGACTGAAAAAAATTCCTACTCATGTTATGAGGGTATATTTCTTCATTATTGTTAATGTCTTTGGGTCTATTGGATTCCTGAAACTCGTTTGCAACAGGGCACAATTAAATCACTATTGACTCCTTTTCCCATATCGCTAATAAAAAAAGGAGGGTAAGGAAGTACATTGATCTTCACTAGGAAACCTCTCCTCTTCTTCTGCATTTGTTACCATGTCTCCTTCTTGAGTTTACTGCCTTGCAAATGGCTTTGATTCAGCTTGCGGGCTTATGTTCTTATCCAAGATCTACACACCATTTTACAAATGGAGTCAGGAAAGGTACATTAGATTAAATATTGATATAAGTATAAATCCAGTCCCCCTAGCATTTGGACAAAGCAGAAGAGCATCAGGTTAGCTGTGCAATGAGGCTATGTCTGCACAAGGATTAAAGCAGAGCATGATTATGCAAGCTCTGGCACCCAGCTGAAGATGTGGGGAGGAAAAACAATGCTTTAGTTTCTTGTTTCTTTCTCATTCCCATCATCCTTAAAAATCTGAGTTGAACAATATTTTTAGATGGGGTAGACAAGGAAATTGACAGGGTTGTATAGAAAGTCAGAAAACCCATATCTAACTCCTGGCTCTCTTGCTGACCAGGCATGAGTAATTTCCAGAGGGCAATCATCTCCCAAACAACCTCATGGTGCTGTTGCAAAACCCACATGAGTTTACCAGTGTGTATGTGTGTGTTAAGATTATGATAGAGGCTGGTAAGGAGAAAGTTTCATTGTCTGCAGCACAGGATGGCACTCTCAGTCTGCAAAATGATGGTTTTATTTCATTGTTTCACTTTTGTTCTTTGTACTTATTATTACCAAACATGGTTCCTTACAAAGAAAAACTTTCCTGGTTTCTTGGGCACCTTTTAAAATACATATTCTATGGCAAATCCTAAAATTATACAACTTGATCAGTACACAGCAGTCTTATCAGACAGATATGCCTGCCCTACAGACCCACCCCCCACAATTCCCTTGCAACAGAACAATAATGTTAAAAGGCTTTTAATCTGCCAAGCCCTTATATGCTCATGAACTTATTTGATCCTCACAATGACAGCATCAGGTGGTCAAGGAGGGGATGATTACCCTTATTGGGAGCTGAGACTCAGAGAGGTTAAGTTTCTTATGCTGGCTAGCAATGGAGCCAGGAATTGGTTTTCCAGCTTCCTAATTTCCAGCTTCCTAATAAACCTATTTCCCTGTGTGCCCTTGCCAGAATCTCTATGCTCCTCGTTCCACAGGACACCATGAGACCAGGTATTTTAAAAGGTGCCCAAGAAACCAGGAAAGTTATTCTTTGCAAGGAACCATGTTTGGTAATAATAAATACAAAGAACAAAAGTGAAACAATGAAATAAAACCATCATTTTGCAGACTGAGAGTGCCATCCTGTGCTGCAGACAATAAAACTTTCCCTTACCATGAGACCTTGATTTCCTTAAGGGAAGGGCAACCTTATAGCCCCAAGGCTCTAGCAGTGTACACTTGACACATATTTGAAAATAAATGAGAAAGAAAAATGTGTGAATGTGGGCAGTGGGGTACTAAAGGAAGGTGGCACAAAGAAACCACATGTTTATACAATAAATACCATACTCCTCACTCATATGTTAATGTAATTTTGCAAATATGTTCAAAGCAAACTTGTTGTAATGGTCACGTTGAGCCTCTGGGGAGCAGGGTGGGAGGAGAATCAGTAAACTAATGCTCGTGACTTATCATATTGAGAAGGATTCTGAGGGCTCATCTACGCTCAGTAAAAAATAGTGATTTGTTTGATTGGTAATGTCTGTCTGTCAATCATGTGGCATGGCAGTGGACACCCAGATAATGATCTAGAGCAGTGGCTAAAAACCAGAATCTGGCTTACAGTATTTGGCCTGGAGACACGTTTTGTGTGGAGAGCTGGGTGTTTCAGATATACTTGAATACTTGAAGATGTTTATAGTATCTAGGTCCCCACAGTCTCCATCACTCTCCCTTTCTTACTCTTGGCCATCTCAAATTTTATTGGCTCCTGAAGGCATTTTGGTTCATGATTTTTAATGACCTACAGTCATTAAAATTGGTTTGAGTCCTTTTTGTATCTGGAATTCTGCTATCAAATACTAAGAGTTTTAATAAATTGTATCATTCTCTCCTCACAATTACTTTGCAAGGTTGCTCTTATTATCTCCATTTTACCAATGATCACACTGAGACCAGTCTGAGTAACTTACCAAGGTCACACAGCATTAAGTCACTTCCTGACCCATCACCTAAGGGCCCTTGGGTACACTAGGAGTCTACTACATAAATGTCAAATGCATGTTGATGAATGTTGGTGTGGGTGTGTAGGTTCTTTGTTCTACACCTGAATCAAAGAGACTTTAGTCTCTAGTCCAAGAATGCCCCATTCAGTTTCCCTTTTTTCTATATACACGAACAGTATGGAAAGTGGCCTGAACACAGATTTGTATTTACGGAAAACCCTTCATCCATGGAGAACCATGGGGAACCCATGTCACTGCTCATGCTTTTGACAACAGAGCCATATTTAGGCCATGCTACTCTCCTCTGAAAAACTTTGAGAGGGTTCTCCATTACCTTATGATGATTAACAAACTTTTTGATTCCTGGGCATGCTTTTAAGTATTAAAAATGAAAAGGGGCATGTTCCCAGTTGAAAGTATTGAGTGGATTAGATCTATGATCACTGAAGTATTTGCTTGGTTCCTTTTTGCATTTGAGGTGTGCTTGAGAGCTCCCATTGCCCTGCCTGTGCTTAGTTATATACATGCAGTGCAGCATTCTCCATGTTGCAGTAAACATTGTCTTGTCATTCTGTTCCACCTCTTTCTACTTGTTCCTTGCAAGTTGTATCCTTACATATAAACCACTAGGCTTACCTGAGAGATATCATCATAATAATATGTGTAGTGTGTGTGTATGTTTGTGTACATGTGTCTGTCTGCTGCAGCAAAAAACCAAAATTTTCACTTTAAAAAACAATAACAGCACATCTGAAAGGATTGGGTCATCCTCGTATATACTAGTTGCAAACCATTGGTACATCAGTTGCAAACCACTGGCCTTAAGGGCAAGGGTCAACATCCTGAGCTTGGTATTTAAGACTCTTCACAGTTTGCACTCAATAGAATTTTATAATCTTCCTCCAATTGACCTTCGCTCCCTCAAGTTCAGATTATATTGACCCAAACCTTTTCCTTTGCTTTCCATTCTCTGTGTCTGTGATGATTCTGTTTCCTCTGCATGGAATGTCCACCCTCCTCACCTATGAGGGTGAAAGCCAAGTCTGCCTTCTCCAAGAAGTCATTCTTGAGTCTTTCCCCTCCTAACCTCCACCTAGAGGTCACCCTTGCCACCTCTCACTCTGCATGTGATTTGTTATACCTTTCATCACTTTGTCTCTTGTATTAGACTTGTTTGTAAATTCACCTTAGATCTTTTATTAGGTTGTAAATGCTTTCAAAGTATGATCCATGGCTGCATATCTGCTCTGAGTGCTTCCCTCAGAGAAATTCAATCCAACTCATTTAACATAATGGAAAGTTCTTTAAGGACACTTATTGACTGTTTTTTTAAGGTGCAGTAATTAATTTTTCCCAGTTCATTCTGCATCAGCTGTTGATTGTGCCCTGCTATTTCCTCCGGGCACATCCAGGAGGTTGCCTGCACGTGGTTGTTGTGCATGTAATGGCTTCTCGAGGGCATTCTCTGACTGCGGGTGCATGCGTGGCCTGTGCTGGAATGGAAGTACTGGAGAGTCAGCAGTCCAAGAGTGAGCTTCAAGAAATGGGGATTTGGTGGATACACACCCCAGCTTCCTTTCCTCTCTAGTGGGACAGATCTGAAGTTTGTCCCACAGTCTCCCTGTGGGTCCTTGATGGGCTCAAGCTCTGCTTGCCCACAGCTGGACTGCTCATGAATGCACACTTCATTGCTTTTCCTCCCTTCCTATGCTCACTTCGCCACCTGTTCTCAATGCTGCTGAATAAACTACTTGCTCCCAAATTCTCATTTTAGGGTCTACAATTGGGGGACCCAAAGTAAGACAAATTCTCCCCTTTCCCTACAGTCCTCTGGTAATCAGAAGCAAACCTTTCCTAACTAGTGTCTGGGATTAGACTATGGAACCCAGTGACACTAGTTGACAGACACAGCAACTGGTCTCATTCTCTCAAGCAGATTCTACAAGGTAGGACTTGTCCAGAGGCTACAAGGAAGGCGACAGTGTTGGTTGAGTAAGTCCGCTGGAACCATCAGAGCCAGCTACAACTGTGGCCAGAGCTTCACCACAGGGACTTCACCTTGAAATTACTGCTGTTTTTAGTGTTGAGAAAAGAGATTGGCTACACTGAATGATTTGAAAAGATACTCTTATTCCTGTTTGGATAATAAAATAAAACCAGTTATCATATATTTATGAGTTCTCAAACATGCTTGCTTATAACGCTAAAGATTACAGAACCAGAATCTCAGCTGAAGATATAATACCTGATCAAAAAGATTAATGTTCTTCACCGTAATGACATTTTTACCATTACAAAAAGAGCAATTCACTTTTCTAACTTCCTCTTCTTCCAGTCCCAGCCTGTCAGAGAAAATCGCAGTCTCACACATGAAATATTTTCAAACTAGAGGTGGCAGGTTTATGGAAAATTACTGTGAATGTATTTGGGTTTCAACCAACTCTCCCAGCTCTATATTATTCATGATAAGCATGACTTCCAAGCCTTGCCTCTGTCAGATTTTCCTATTAATTGTTAATGTAACAGCTAAGTCTCCCTGGAGTGTGTGTTATTTTCTCATTTATAAAATCATAAGCCTTGAGATAATCCTTCATTAGATCAATAATATTCTCATCAAATGAATGTAACGTTGTCTGAGTGAGGGATATTATGTTATAGTTAACTGTGGCGTGGAGTGCTGCTCATATTACCCTGTGAGTTTGTCTCCTTACCCGCATCCCCACGTTTACTCTGAAGACTTAGTGGTTCTCACCTGGACCAAAGCAGTGGTCACTTAGCAAGACCACTGCCCTCCCACAGACTTCTCTAAACACCTTCCATGTCATCATGGGCATCCAGCTCGTAGAGCTGACCGTGTGATTGCTCTGAAACCACTGATAGTTTCTACAGAGGAAATTTTTCTAAAACCACCCTGCACCCATTTCCCCCTCCCAGCAGAGCACCCTCCTCCCTTTTTCAGGCAATTTTGCGTGAAAAGCTGAAAGGGTCTCTGGTTGCTGTTCTCACAACCCTTCCCCCTCAGGCACAGGGAGAACAGGAGACTTATGCTCAGCCAGGGGGTATTATTCTTCTAGACGCTGGATCTTCAACATGGGATAGAGGACAAAAAGAAGGATAGAAGCTCTCATATCCTAACCAGACTCTTCTCCTGGGGACCATTCCAGACATTGCTCTTTCTGGCCCTCCAGAGGTGCTGTTCTCAAGCAATTCCTGCCAGTCTCCCAGGCTGGGAGCCTCCCATAGACTTTGTAAGCTACCAGTGTACTTCCTGTGGGTTGACTTCAGCTTAACCTGGAGTCTGTTTCTGTTGCCTACAACCCTGGCTGACACAGTTCACCACTGCATTCAAGCTAAAGACTAATGTATAGACTCAGGCATTGCCTGTTCTCCCATGTTCATGCTATACCCTAGCCACTTCATCCAACTCTCCACTTCCTCAGCACAGCATATAGCTGTGCAATTGCTCATGCATTTTTTTTACAAAGACCATCCTTCTCCTCCTTGAGAATCACCTCACCTACCATTCAAGGCCGAGGTCAAAGGCCTTCCTCTGTGGAGCTCTCCCTGATCTCTGCTTTTGCTCCCTTCCCTCCAGGCAGACTCGATTCTCCCCTAGCCCAGAGCCCTACATTTTACTGTTTTGTGTAGCACCCCTTATCACTCTTCATCAGACTCACGTATGGGTGTGTTTGAGGTTCCCAAAGGCAGGATCTATGACTTAATATTTTTGATCTTCATCATCCCATGCAAATCCTGTCAGATGGAGGCGCTTCGTGTGGTGGTCAAGGGAGCTGGTTTGGAGGCTCACACACCTGGCTTCAAATCCCAGCTCTCCACTCCCCTCATCTCCTGTTGACTAGCTGCTTGGCTTTGTGCAGGTTACCTTAGCTTTCTAAGTTCTCTCACCTGTATGATAGGGATAACAGTGCCTGCTTTATAGGATGATTATGAAGGTAAAAATAGTCTGAAGACAGTATTCATTACTACAAAATACTCAATGAATGTTTGTTTAAAGAATAACTTAGCAAATCCGTGCTTCCTCTGGCATCCTGATAAAACAAATAATCCACAAAGGAAACATGTAGAGTTATTTAAGTGTAATGAGAAGCACATATTCCAAGAAATATAAATATGCATGTGCATGTGTATGTGCACACATGCATGTGTTGTTTCAAGGCCTATTTTGGTCAGAGTCTAGAAAAGCAAATCAATTGGCAAGACTAGTTTTCTATGACCAAGTAATTGGAAAGACTAGTTTTCTGTAACCAAGCCACATGACCTCACATGTAACAAGGAAGCTGGAAATGCCTACTCTGTAACCATAGTGGTTATAATTCTCTGGACCCAGCCTTGCAAAGACAAGAACTCCCATCTCTTTAGAAAAATAGTCTCTACAGCTCTACACTGTGAAGCTGGTCAGAAATGTGCTCTAGGAAACAAAGAGATAATATGTTCCCCATCAAAGTGAGCTTTAGTTGCTAGTAAAGGGGATGTTGAGTGAGTGAGGATGCTAACCTGCTCTGAACATCTATGCTAAGTCAGCCAAGTGAGTAACTGGAACAGCAGCTAAGGCTAGGTTGGTTTATGAGTGGGTCTTTATAAGACAAAACTTCTGATTCAATTACAGTGTAGATGTAGACCGTATGGCCATAACCTGTTTGGCGACAGTGTGAGAACTCAAATAACAGAAAATTAGGAGTAAAAAGTATGAGATTCTAAACTAGGCTCCTATAGCCCTAAGTGTTCCAAAGAACCCCTCAGGAGTGGGCATGGAGGAGCTCTGGGCTTCATCAAAGCCCTTCCATCTTAACAAGACAGTTGTGCATTTCTATGTTTTATTTAGGATTTCCATGTAAGGTTGTGTCAAACAAAAGACTCTTCAGCAAAATATTTAGGAAAATCCTGTTCTAGACAATCATAGATGAGAACACACATTCATGTAGTACTTACATGGGCCAGGCTCTTTTCTTTTTTCTTTTTTTTTATTTTTATTTTTTATTTCAAAATATTAAGGGGTTACAAATGTTTTTGGTTACATGGATTGTTTTTGTAATGCTTGAGTCACAGCTATCAGTGTGCCCATCACCCAAATAGTGTTCATTGTACCCATTAGGCAGGTTTTTGCCCATCCCTTCCTCTCCACTTCCCCCTGGTTAATTTCTACTCAGTTTTTTTCCTCTGTGCACATGTGGGCTCATTGGTTAGTTCTAATTTAATAGTGAGTACATGTGGTGTTTATTTTTCCATTGTTTAGATACTTCACTTAGGATAATGGTCTCCAATCCCATCCAAATTGTTACCAAAGGCATTAATGCATCCTTTTTATGGCTGAGTAGTACTCCTTGCTATACACATACCACATTTTGTTAATTCACTCATGAATTGATGGACATTTGGGTTGATTCCACATCTTTGCAAACTGTAAATGTTCATTGTGCTGCAATAAACATTTGAGTGTAGGTGCTTTTTTGATAAAATGACTTCAGTACTTTATATCTATCAAATCATTTCATCCTCACAAGCCCTAAACGGTATTAATATTATTCCTATTTTACAGCTGGAGAACCTGCACTATTAAGCATCTTGCCTACATTAATAAAGCTTGTGAGTGGCAGAGCTGGGATTTGAACCAAGACAATCTGTCTCCATGATTGGTGTTCTTAATGCTTATGCTATATTACTTCTCACTAGTATCTTTCTTTCTCAAAGATTTCATGATTCCAGTATCAGAAACTTGGTCTCATCTTTAAACATAAACTTGTCTCATAAAACTAATCTTGGTATCCAAAATATTCTTCATTACAAGGCTTCCTTTGGGCAAGAATTCAGGCTTATTGTCCTTTAGCTAAGGGTGAGCAAGAGAACAACTTTGGATTCCCTTAACAGGATGTAGATTTTTAAAAGACAAATGGAAATTAATTTTTCTTCTATACTCTCTCCTTCCTTCCTTTCACATTTACTGACTATATGTCATAGGCCAGGAACCTTGTGATAAGGAAACTGAACTCACGGTTCCAGACACGAAAGACCCTAGAGTCCAGAGTGGAATGAATATCTATAATTCATAGGACATGTCCTAAGGCAGTCATGGGTTAGAATAGTATGCAAGTAAAGAAGAAGATCCCAAAGATTCTTGGGGCTGAGAGTCAAGAAAGAATCCTAGAAGAGGAGCCATTACGTATTAGAGGACGATCATAGAAGGATTTACCTAGATAGATAAGGCAGGATGCGTACAGGAAGGTTTAGTGATATACAAAGCAGGTGAAACTAATTTTGGATAAAGGTAGAGAATATTCAAAGGCATGCAGATTAGAGGTAGCACAGCCTTCTTAGGGCCCTTCAAATTGTTGGCATGGCTGGCAGCTAGTGGGTATAAGGGCATCAGTGAAGATGGCTCAGGAGAAAAGCAAGAACCTGGTAAGGGAAGACCTCATACACTAAGGAGCTGGGATTTTGTCCTTAGGATAATGGAGAGTCTCATGAATGAGAGTATGGACCTGGCAAAAGATCACAGGAGTTAGGATGGAAAGGATGAGCAATATTTCTATTACCAATCAATCAACAGTAATTGGGCATCTCTAATTCAAGATCGAAGGAGTTGGTCACATTCAACACGAGTTATTTTACATGATGGCTCCTTAGAACTTCCTAGAGGACAAACAAAGGACCCTAGAGGTGGATGGCTTCATCAGGGGGAAGGGTAGACTCTGGCGTATACCATATGCACAGACCAGGAGGCAAACTGACATTCAGGCCAAGAAAACCTTACTCTCACTAAAGCTCGATTGTGCCAGCACCTAAGCCATTACTGCTCACATGATGAATGTGCTGCCTGGCCTTTCAGCATTCAATTCTCTTTGCAGGTACCTTTCAGGTAACCTTGGGTCCCAACCATTCTTTATCTTCTATAGAAATAGACTCTACCCTCCAAGTTTAAAGCCCAATTAAATAACTGGGGTATTAATTAGCTCTGCCCAAAAATTATTATTTTAGCCATTAGTATTTGGAAAATGAAGGTAAGCACGTCAAGAAAAGGTACAAAGCTCCTCTAGTGTCAGTGAGAAGGGAAGGGAAGGGACTATTACTGATCACTCATGATGAAGACAGATTCTCTACTAGATTCTCTCTAGGGGTTAATTTCCTTAAACCTCAAAGGAACCTGGTGAAGCAGGTATTCTTCTCATTTTTACACATGGGAAAACTGAGGCACAAAGATGTAAATATCTTTCAAACGAATAGGTGCCGAAGGTATCCAAGCCCAGCTCTGCTTACGTGCAAAGCCTATACTACTACTATTCATGCACAGCTTGTCTTAAAAGATCGGAAAAGTTTAAAGATATCTTGTGTGAGAGTGTGAATGGATGTGTGGAAAATTCCAGCACAATTATTTGGATACCAGTGCTGATGAAATCACTTCTAATATTGTGGGGTTATTTTGTGTGACCACACCTGTAGAGCATTTTTAGCAGCTTTTGGTTTGCTATCTTTTTCAAGCTGAAGCTTTCAGGCTGAGCTGTCAGATCCCATCAGTTAAGATGCACACTTAGAAGGTTCTTATCATGCAAACAGGACTAATCTGTTCTTCTTCCCTTTGGCCTGGCTGTCTGTATCCGCTGCTGGGTGATAAGATTCAATAAGCTTGGCTCTTAAAGAAATTGAGTTAGATTTTTTAAAAAATTATTACATCCCCCTTCTCCTCTCAAATATCTCCAAGGATTTGAGCCTGGTAGGAGAAAAATTCTTACCTGTTTAGTATGAGGAGTGGCACATACTTGGTCTGGGGAGATGACATCATGCAAAGTGTGGCATTTTCATGAGCATAATTGAATGCAAACAAGGTCTTTTTATTAGCATGTTTCAAATATTTAGCAAGATTAAGACTACATTTACATGCATAATGTCTGAAAGAAGGTACCTTCTGTTATGAATGAGCCTTGAAATTATGAGGTGCCAAAGGCAAAGTTCGTCACCTGCCTTCCCCGGTTCACATTTAATCATTTTGAAGATCCCAGACGTCCAAGGGAACATGCCAAAACAAGAGCTCACATGCTCGCACCTATCCTCAGCAAACTGACAACTCTGATAGCAATGATCTCAACATTCTACTTGAGGGCTAACACTTGTCCCTGTGAGTGTAGGGGGAAGTATTTGGGGCTTGTTTTGAATGTTCTGTTGCTTTGATACGATTGTTTTGATAGCAGACTTGGGCAAAGAGGCAATAACAGCAACAGCCTACAAAGAACATTCACCTCAAATTCTCTGTGAAACTGAGCAAGCCATAAACAAAATGCAAATTATATTGAGTATCTCATTTAACCCAAATAGCAACCTTGCTGTTGGGAATAGTTATATCCACTTAAATTATCTCTGAGGCTTGGAGGCGATATGTGATTTGCCAAAATCCAAGACTCTTGACTAGAACACAGACTCATTGACTCCAAACATTCCATTCACATGGGTGTAAAGTGTGTATAGTTCCTGGAACATAGTAATTACACACACAAGGGCAAGCTGGTTGTGATCAAGCCTTACCATTCATGGTCCAAGGTGATAGATGAATTGATTCTAGAAAGGCAAAACTGAATGAGCCCTCAGGGACCATCTCCTCATTTTAAAGGTGGAGGACAGGGTGAGGTTGGGGTACAGACTATCACACAATGCCTACTCACACTTTCTTATGTTTAAAGTCATGACAAACAAGGAAAGTAGGGGTGGCCAGAGAGTGGCACACAGTGTTGATTGACTATTCCAAAGCCATTCCCAATCACCTTCTACTCTGCTGACTTCTCATTATAGGATGAACAAACCAGAAACTCAATTTTCCAGCCTCCCTTGAAGGTAGGGATGATGTGTGACCCCACCTTGGGCAATCTTATGTCAGGGAAGATCTGCTGAAAAGATTTGGAAAAAGGTATTCCCTTCTGTTAAAAGCAGAGGGGCACATGGAAACCACTCACACTTCCTGCCTTTGGTGATGATGGTGTGCGGATATGCCTGGAGCTTTTGTAGCCATTTTGCTACCTCTAGGGGAAACTCAGTGGAATCACTAACCTACCACCCTGACATCAGAGAACTAATGAACCATCTTCAGAACCATCTAACACCAGACATTTTGTAACTTGAACAATATTTGTCCCTAAGGTCTGAGTCACTGTTAGTTGGGTTTTCTGATACCTGTTGTCTAATGCGTCCTAACTGGTCAGCAAACATTATGCATTACCTTCCTTCCTACTCTCGCAATGTTGGGGTGGGATCCAGTCTCTGGAAAGAATCCTACTACGTTGTGAACTCCATTAGAGCAAGGATGGTGTCTGTCTAGGTCTTTGCTGTGCTTCTGGAGCTAGTGAAGTGCCTGGCACACAGTAGGTGTTAATAAACATTTGCTGATTAATTATAATTAATTAATTAAATTACTCTATCCACAAACATTCACTGTGAACCCCCATTATATGCCAGAATTGAGATAGATGCTGGTGATAAAAAGATACAGAAGATAAGCACTCTACCCTTGATATGCTTGCAGTTCCAGTAGAGGAGAGAGATGCAGACACACTCTCAGGGTGCAGTGTGAGAAGTACTGTAACAGAAAAGAAGTACTATAACAAACTGTTGCTGGAGCTTGGGAAGGAGGTGAAGATGAAAGTATAATATTTCCCAACAGACTCTGCTATATTTATCAATCTTGGTATTCAGTTCAAATAACAAATATTTATTCAGCACCTATTCTGTGCACAGCACTATTCTTGGTAATGATTAATAGTCATCATAAAAATAGGTAACCTTTATAGTGCTTATAATGTACTAATCACTGTTTTTGTGACTGACATATTTTTTTTTACTGCTTCTTCTTTATAACAGGCAGATACTATTATTTTACCAACTTTACAGATGGGGAAACTGAGACAGAGGAAGAAGAAATTAATTTGCTCCAAATCACACAGCTAGTAAGTGGCAGGAATTCTGGCTCCAAAGGCCATATTTTAATCAGTATATGGAAGACATGCTTACCATTCTCTTGGCATTTCCCATAATTTAAGAAGAATGGAAATATATGTTGTCATCATTGCACTGGTTCCTGCATTTGATCTGGATATATACTTTGCTGGATTTTAATTCTAGCCAAGACCCTAGCACCAGCACTGTTTTTTAAGCAGTTACTCCTTTCTTGTAGACCATACAGATAACCTAAAACATGACTACATTGATTTCCACCTTCACTTTAAATGTGGTCAACAAAAGACCAAGCCCAGGGTTGGGTTGAGAAAGTCTTTTCTGTCTGGAAAATGAGTTAAAGATACTTTCCACTAAAGACATTTTTTTTTTCTTACAAAATGCAAGAAATGTGAAGTCTAATTACTTAGCTGTGCCAGATATGCTTTTTCAGCTTCTGCTAGACTTAGCTTAACACAAACTGTGCTTACCCTTGCATACACAATGAGCCTCATTAATTCCTTCTTCCTTCCAAGCTCACTGAAGGAAAATAGTAAAAAAAAAAAAAAAAAAAATTGGGGGCAAATTCTTCTCTTTTTAGTGTGTCTGTGTTAGAAGCTTCACCTCAAATCTGGCTCTTCCCACTCTTACAAAGGCTGCCCTGTTCTGCCCAGCCAAACAAGGGAGGTCAGAACTTACAGGAACTCTGTGACTGACATCATTGTTTCCTCTGTGAAATACTAAATTAAAGAGCATTCACTGAGGAAATATCCAAAGAAATGCTGTAACACATGGAGCCATGGATGCGTCCACTCTCTCCCTCTCCTACTCCATTATCGATGCAAGCACTTCCCTGTACTGTCTTAGGCCACAGCAGATTGAGGGGTAATATGCTCAGAATTTCAAACCTTCCCAGGCATGTATATGCAGAATAACATGGCATTTCACATCTAATGAATCTCAGACCATCTAAGTATATCAAACAAAAATTTGAGGTTCCCCTAATTTCTTCCCTGTATCCACCTCAAGACCCATCTGCCAACGATATTTAAAAAGATGTCTACAAATTCTTTGATAATCTTCACTTCAAAATGCAGAGCCTACTTCTTTTCCCCTTGAGTGTGGGCTCTATGTAGGGATGTACTTCAGATTAATAGAATGTGGTAGAAGTGAAGATGTGTGACTTCCAAGTCTAGGTGATTAAAGGATTTGTGACTTCCTCCTCTCTCTCTCTCTCTCTCTCTCTCTCTCTCTCTCTCTCTCTCTCTCTCTCTCTCTCTCTCTCAACACCAACTCTCTGGAAGTCAGCTACCATGTTGTAAGGGCACTCAAGCAGCCCTATGAAGAGGTCCACACAGAGTTTCTGTTACCACATTTTGGCACTATCAGAAGAACTAGAACAAGTGCTTTGAGGAAAAGGCAAGAGAATTTTATTAATTTGCCAGCAAATGAGGAAGTTGGCAGACTCGGATCTCAAAGTACCAGCATCCTGCTTCTCAGCAGAAGTACAGAGCTCTTAAAGGTTCTAATTCATCTCATCTTCAGCTAAGACAATCTCATGACTTCTACCGGGCAATTCCCTGGAGCCATCTCCTGTGGTGCAAAGAACAAAGGATGGTCTCCTGCTCCTGGTGACCTGCCCGAGGCAGGGATGTTGGTTTTAGTTCTCAAAATGGGTGCCCAAACGTAATGAAATATTGTGAAATGATAAAGAAAAGTCATTGCTTTTTCCTGCCCTTTACCAATATTAACCCATCCACCTACTTTTGAGTCCAATCTTTTCTGCCTCCTCCTGGCTTTTGCTCTCCTACTGTCGCTTGCATTTCAATACCTTCTCTATCCTTTCCCTCCCCTACCCCTACTTCTTGTTTACAACATATAAAGATCTCTTTTGTCCTCAAACTACAAAAATAACCAACAACAAATGAAACTGTTTTTCAGGGTGGCTGCTTCTTAATTTTTCTGCCTTTCTCCCTCTGCTTCGTATTCCTCCTCCACTCAGCTGCCTCTACTCCCTCACAGCTACTCACTTTTGAGTAGTACCCTGCCATGCATGTACATGCATGTGCACACACACATAAACACACACACACGCAGAAACCGCTGTCTCTGTCCACGCATCATCAAGGAGACTGTGGTTGGCCTCTCAGATTGACCTTCGGGGCCACTCTGACCTGCTAGTGCCGTGCTCATATGTCAGCCAAAGCTTCTCCCACTTCAATATGGTCTTCTCGTATCTCCTTTAGTGGCTCTTCCTCCTTTTGCTGTTTTTGTCTTGTTGTTTTCCTCACTGGATTAATTGCTCTACTCCTCGAATTCTCTTTACAAGCATAAGACCCCCTTTCCATAGGAAATGCTCACCATGTACCTCAAATCGGTGTCAGATGTCCTAAGGTCAATTTCCTTCCTTGGACCTTTTGGCTTCAACACCTGCTTACTCTTCCAGCTTTGAGTTCTCTGTTCATTTCTGGGATCTCAAGATATCCATTGCTTGCTTGGAGCACTGCTTTGTATTCTGGGAAGTATGTTACTATCAAGGAGTGTTTCTATAAATTCTGGGGGACGGGGTATGGGCCCTCCTGAGCACCTCAGTCTGCTCTATTGCAGAAGACTGCTCACTTGGTGTCTGTCTCATACTTTAGACATCTGCCTACTTGATTTACCTTTGTCACCATCTATCATGTCCCTGAAGGCAGTGGCTCCATTTTATTCTTCTTTAGTAGTTTCTCAAATGGGGATTTCCCCCTAGCAGTGCCTACATGGATTGAAAATATCAAATATTAAGCATCTTAATTTCTCTTTCAATAAAATTATCAAGCCTAATAACCACTTATTTCCTCTTTTTTTTTTTTTTTCTATTCAATACCCTAAGGAATCTCCAGTGCCCTCAATATTCACAAAAAAGGCCTGGGAAACCAGAGCAAGCTGAGAGCATAGAACCAGAGCAGAACATAGCCTCAGGAAGAATTCTTTTTCCTTAGATATAATCACTAGTTCAGATTACTTTTCTGGTTACTGATTTCATTAATGTAGGTTGTATCTAAAATTAAAGTAGATTACTCCGTTTTTATAAATTATAAATAGAATGATGGAAAATTTCCACAGACCTAGGCTTTTTTTCTTATTACAAAATTATAAGCCAAACTGGATTAATGGTTAATATCTGAATATAGACAACTAGAACTTGCATGAAATATTTTTATCTTAAAAATTCAGAAGAAATTCACAAGTTGCCCATTTCTACTCAAAAACACATGAAGAAACAGCATCCCTTTGTTTCCCTATATTTATAAATTTAAGTGTCATCTTACCCATACTTTCTTTCTTAAACAATTTTTCAGATTTTTTCTTTAGATTGTGATGAGGGCGAACTCAGAGTAACCAACTTGATAGCCTTTGCTCAGTCCCATGTTTGAAAGCGTTTAAAGATATTTCCCTCCTCTGGTTCTTCCACAGCTTCCCGAGGAGCTATTGCATCATTGATATTCATGAGCAACCACTGTGACAGTTTAGTAAACAAATCCAACAATGTATCCATCTCTCCTGTCATATGTGACAAAAATTCTTCAGAGGCTTTATTTATGCAATTTAGACCTCCAGGCTTAAAGTATGTGGTAATTTTTATTTCACAAAGGCCCCAGGCAGCAAAGTATTTATTTTACACCCCTGGACCTCATCAACTATATGGCATAACCTGTTCTTGTGTTTATCTTTTTGCAAATGAATGACTAATGTGGAGATGCCACCTGCTTCATGGTGGGAAGGAGGGGTGGGAAAGCAGGAGATAAGTGAAGGATTAATTAGTTAATATCTATGAAGTACTTTGCAGATGGAGAGTGATATGCAAGTGTGAATTTTCATTATGGTTCCCTGCTCTCCTTGGTGTTGCTAGAGTGGCAGATACAAACAGGATAAATTCTTGGAAAGAGAAGCAGTGGTTTAACTTACCACTTAAATGCTTTGATTTTGGAAAGTAAAGTTGTCTGTGGGTTTTTGTGGTGATGAGAATATTCATCTCCACCTCACCTTACTGTGAGAGAGAGAAAGAATTTGCATTTTTCATGGCACCAGGAGTAGAGGACCCTATAAAAACTTTATAGTCTTCTTCTGAAATTATCAAGAGTTTGTGGCTATCATTGGATTCTACTGCCATGACATATTCTTTGCCCCCTTCAGCACATGTTTGTTTTCCCTTGGGAGAACAATCAATTCACTTATAAAAGGATGTTAGAACTTAAAATTCTACTCCTAGGTATATAACTAACAGAATTGTCTGCACATTTCCACTATAATTCCATACACTAGAAAGGTCATGGCAGCATACTCACAATATCCCCTCTTTGGAAACTGTCCAAATGCCCATCAAGTGTTGAGAAGATAAAATTTGGGTATATTCACACAATAGAATACTGTACTACAATGAGAATGAGTGACCTATAACTAAATCCTTTGCAGAATATAACTCACAAACACAATAACAATGGAAAGAATCCAAGGGCAAAAGAGTATATAATGTAAGATTCCTTTTATATAAAGAGCCATAGCGAGTAAGATCTACAACATTTGGGGGATGGACATGCTTGAAGCTCTTACTCGAGGGGGGAGGGGGGCATGGGCAATATAAGTAACCTTAACACTTGTACCCCCATAATATGCTAAAATAAAAAAATAAATAGAAAAAAAAAAGCAGGGAGAACTAATCCTTACTGTTACTGGTGTGGGTAGCAGTTACCCCTGGAGGGTGGGCAGGGATTAGAAGGGATGACAAGGGGACTTATGAACTGCTGACATTGTTCTTTTCTTGATCTGAGTGTTGTTATGCAAGTGTGTTCAAATTGTGGAATTTCATTTAGCTGCATGCTTATGTTCTGTGTGCTTTTTAAACAACAAATATTCATAAAATAGTTAATAAAAACAGAATAGTCTTAATTCACTCATTAGTATTAGGTTAGTTGGGTTTCAAGGTATCAGGTGTCCCTTATTTATGGCTGCTTAGTTTAGCAAAGCATTTCCTAGATATATCTGGCAAAATTATATAAATTGGGATTTTTTTTTGTAAAATGCAAGGAGCTTTCCAAAAACTTAGGTCAGAGGATAAGTAGGTAACACACTCCTATTCTTATTATTCCCTAGCTAGCAATCTGTTGATGAAATAAAAGAAGGCACCCTCAGCTTGGCATATTACTATACTCATATGCTAGATTAATAGCCACCCTAGATACAAGATGTACAGAGTGCTTTCTATTATGGAGGAAATGCTGAAAATGACCCTTAAAGTTTAAATTCAGCAATTGAATAACAAAATATTATGCAATTCTCATCTCAATCTATACCATTCACTGCCAGATAATACCATTGGAAAATCTCATCTTTATTTAAATCCTCATTTAATTTACTTTCTTTCTAAGACCTCTCTTTGAAGTGGCATGGTGCTAAAAAATGGTAACATGATTTAATAGTGCCCTCGAAGGGCTCAGGAGAAACATACAGTGGGCTTAGTATGGATTTAATTAATGGGATTGGGTGGCGGGGGATTAGGAACTCCTTGTAAAAGCTAAATCCAGTAAATGAACTGATGTATACAATTTGCTTATTTTACCAGAATATATAATCCCAAATGCCAATGGTTGAAAGCAGTAGGCAGAGTCATGTTTTATAAATCAGAGACACAAGAATATGACACATTGTGACACATTGCTACGCACATATTGCATCTCAACCAATATTTAAAAAATATTAATTTTATTTGTTCTCCTTTTTTGCAGAAATGTCCTAGACTCCTACAATAAAGAAAAAAATGAAGCCACCGAATCAGATATGGAACTGATCCCAGGAGTATGTGATAATCCCCTCCAAAACATCCCGGGCTTCCTGTTGCTGAAATCACTCATCCAATTAACAGTTCTTCAAATAGTTGAAGTTTACAAACTTCAGGCACTGTTCTAGATTCCCACTATACAGTAGTAAGCATAGCAGACTAAAATTCCTGCTCCTGTGAAGCATCTATTCCAGTCAGGTAAAACATAAAATGAACAATAAACTTAACAAATATGTATGTTTGCTAGAAGGTGAAAAATTCTATGCAACAAAACCAAAAACATAGCAGGTAAAGGGGTCTGGAGAGTGCAGGGTCATGGTGGGAAGGAGGGAAAGTTGCAATTTTTAGTAGAATTGGTCAGGGACTCTGGTCTCACTAAAAAGATCAGTCTCATCCTTGATAGACATTGGGATACCTTAGTGAGGCGAAACTCCCATTTAGGTCATGGGGTCCCTTTCTCAGCATCAGGCAGGCTTGTCTTAAGAAATGGCCTGGATTTACTGCATAAAAAAAAATCGCTTATATCTTAAAAGTTGTGCACCATATGGCCAGGATAATACTGGCTTGTGTGATTCTCAAAGCAGGTGTTATCAATTGCCCACCAAGGTCAGAGAAGTGGCTCAATAAAGCTTCTTGGTAACCAAATGAATCAACTTGTTTCCTGGGGTTATCAGATTGAACCAATTACATTTAAAGGACATCTGCCAAAAATAATGCTCTCCATTTTTGAGTGGTTGATAATTATACCATTGTTTCCAGTAATAGTCAGATAGCAGGACAAATTGTCTTTTGAGACCTCTTCTAGTTCTGAACAATCAGATCAAATCACCCATGAAGAAGAAATTTCCCTCGTATTCTCAATGGCCAAAATGGCAATCATCTGCAAGCATTCACATCATTAGCTTATGAATTAAAAATGAGGAGGGACACCCAATGTGGCTTTAAGGTCTCAGTCTAGCCTGTACCTAATTCTCTTGCCTTATTACCACCCTATCCCCTTTACCTGGTGAACTTAATTCATCCATCTAAAGAGGTTATATCTATCTTTTCATACACTTTGGGTATTCTTTCCACTGCTCCTTTGTTCCAACCATCCCCCATCCCAGAAAGACTGCCTGGCCCTCTCCCCTTAATTCCTATTCTCATTTTAAACCCTTGTGATGTTTTCCTCTTTCACAAAAGAGGAAATCCTCTGAATCCTCACCCTCCCAGCCACTTCTCTTTTCTGTGCCTCCTGAAGCATTTACACAGTGTCTGCACTATTTCTTGGCACCAGCCATAGACTGCCTCGTACAGTTAATTATGTTTTATGTCTGTGCCCTATTTCCCTGGTGATACTGTAAGACCCTCAAGGGCTTTGAATTTCTGGGTCTTAGCCCAGATTCCTTCACCTGTTAGGTTTTTAACTTATGGTTATGAATATGGCAGTAATGGAAATAACCAGTTTGTAGATTAAGCAGAAATTTTAGTCCTTCCTTGAATGTTCCTTATATGGTCTGTGAACTGAGATGAGACATCAAAGGTTCCAGTTGTCCAGTCATGCCCTATGTTCCCACATACACAAGCAATGACAATCATGCTTGCTGTGGCCTAGCTGACAGCGATTACAAGATATCATCGATTTTAAGCCACAGACCATTTTCAGAGATGTGAGAATGTGAGGAAAGAATGTGCTCTCTAAATTAGATAAAGTACCATGAAAAAACCAGTTAGGTAAAATGACAACCATTCATTTATGGTCATGATAGACACACAAATAAAAGTACTAAGTACCACTATTGAGAACCTACTATGTGCCAGGCCTAGTGCCAGGCACTTCACCAGCCCTGTAAGGTAGGTTTCACATCCCCATTCCTGGTAGAGGAAACAAAGTGCAGAGAGATTAACTGACCACACTCAAGGTCACTCAATGAGGAAGAAGCTCCCTGAGCACTTAAATTCAGGTTTGTGGTGCTTTTTCCATTTTGATAGGCTTCCTTATCCCTGGGATGTGAGTCACCCCAGTGGCTGTCTCGTGTTTTTGTTTGTTCATAAGCAATAACAGATATGAGAAGTGCACTAGATCTCATAAATGATAAATATCTGTATTGCTATCTTCTTGTACAAGTGAGGAGCCTAAGGCCCATGCATTTATATGGCATGCCTAAATCCACACAGCATGTAAAGAGCAAAACCCTGATTCAAACTCAATTCTAGTGAACTCAAAGCCCTCACTGTTCCCACTGCCTAACACTGAAGAGATGAGGATCTTATGAAGAGAGAGGTAGTTTGGTGGCCACTGAGTTCTGCCATTAACCCCTCCTGAGGTTTCAAGCTATCATCAAGTTTTGGAACTGAAGCTATGGGCCCCGAGCCCTTAATGGGAATTTCCCAGGCCAGACTTTCAAAGCAAATGAAGTCTAATCTTGAGTATACAACTCTTTGTATTTAAAAATGAAAGAAGAAAGAAAGAAAAGGCTCTGTATGTCAAAACATAAATAATGATGGCAATAGTCAATATTGTTGTGTAATTTGAAGTCATCAAACATTATCAACTAAAGTTAATAAAATTTAGAAGTTAATAAATATCCACTTCCTTTATCATTCGTTCAAAAAGATGCTTTATTCTAGAAGAGGTTAAAAGACTTACTCATTCTTAAAGTAAAATCATGACCTGGCACAGTTTAGAAGTAAGTTTTTATATGACAACAGTTAGCAAAATTTGAAATACACATGTCCTTTGATCTAGCAATTCTACTTCTAGGAATTTATCCTTTGGATCAATGTGCCAAGTATACAAAGACATTTATCTTTGTATGTTCTTGGCAGTTTTGGCTAGCAAAAACTAGGACACAATCTAAATGCCTGTCAATAGGGGATGAATTAAATAAATCAGAGTACTTACATACAACGCAATATTTTGCAGTTAGCTAACAACAAAAGTTAGGTCTTTTTGTGCCATTGTAGAAAGAGCTCCAAGACATACGTATGAGTTACCTACTGTCACAATAACATTGCTTAACAAATAAGCATCAATCTCAGGGGCCATACAACAATGGGTTCATTCCCTAAGCATCTGGGGTCAAATGGTGGGCTGCAGTGGCTATAAGTCTATACTGACCTTGCTTGGGCCCATTCACCTATCTGAGGGTTACCAGGCTGTTGACTGATGCAGGCTGGGCTAGGCTGAGGTATCTGGAGCAACTGACTCAGCCCTGCTCTGTGTGTCTCATACACCTGGCAGGCTAGCCCAGAAAAATTCTTAACATTGTGGCAGAAATTTGAAAGAGCAGACCCAATGAACAAAACTATTTCAAACTTCTGCTCTTTCAAGTTTGCTAACACTCCATTAGCCAAAGCAAGTGATGTGGCTGAGCCCAGTGTCAAGTGATGGGGCAGGTCAACTACCCATGGCAGGAAAGCACAGCAAAGTTGCAGCAAGGAGCAAAGAATTGGGACCATCATTGTAATTTGCCACGCTATGGAAATTGAGGGATTATATTCTTTGATTGATCTCCTTACTATCCAACTATCTATCTATTTACCTATGCATAAGCATAGGTAGATATATGTGTATATACACCTAGAAAATTTCTAGAAGGATGCCAAGAAAACTTACACTAGTGGTTATCTTTCCAGAATATGGGTTTGTAGAGGTAGGTGGGGTAGGATTTCAAATCTATTTTCCCATCTCTAGGACTGTATAGTTTACATGCTTATCATGAAAAAATACTAATTTAAAAAAATTTTAAATATCTTTTTTATTGGAGTATCAAAGATTATGAGATTCTGAGTGATTATGTGACTCTATAATTGGGAAACTTGAAATCCCAAATTCCTTCTGTCAATTCAGTTTCCCAAGCTCTGAATAGATCCTCCAGATCCTTCTCCTAATGACTTAGACCCCAGCTTGGGAGGAACTGCTCTGTTGGAGGAAGAGCTCATTAGTGAGCAGGATAAATCACCCCAGACTTGTCTTAAACAAATCCTGCCAAATGAAGTGCACAAAGGAGGTTGAAATATGACACATGTAATAGCCAGAGCTGGGGAAGCTCTCTTGGCCTGAAATTGAACACCCAATCTATGTTCATTTGCAGCCACATTACAGATTGAAGTTGGCCAAAATCATCATAGAGTTTATATTTCTTAAATGGGCCTATGTCTGACTGCAGTTTTCTGTCAGGGATCTGCACTGGCCTTCACAAAGCTAAAGGCGGCTTTCTTTTGAGGGAGCAATAGCACTTGCCACACACACACACAGCTCATCCTGTCTGAGGCAGTCTCAGGTGTGTTATTGGTATTCTGTTATTGCTACATAAATTAATGCCATGCCTAGGAGACCCAGGTAGCCACACCATATGCATGTGTCAGACGTTGAGAAGTTGCACAATTCATGGCTTCCTATTTTCATTGGATTCTTCTACACTAAAAATAGTAAATCAAGATTTTAAATGTGGAAATCAATCCAAATTTAAAATTTATTTAGGTATGTTGATGAATTATTGAATGTTTGGGGGCCCAGAAAGTGAAAAAAATCCAATTGCATGAACAAGTAATATTTATGGATTTCCTTCTAGTAGGATAAAACAACTTAAGAAAGTATAGGCAACAAAATGGAAATTTTCTTATTCATTCATTCAACAACTATTTAAAAGCGTGTTACATGCCAGACACTATTCTAGGCTCTGGGATGTCACAGTAGGAATAAAAAGATATCTACTTCATAGAGCTTACATTTTACTGGGTGAAAACAGACAATAAACAAGAATTCAAATAAATAGATAAAATAATTTCGGACAGTAATAATGCTGTGAATAAAATCAGTCAGAGAAATAGGATGGATGGTGGTGGTTGGAGGTGGAGCCCTGACCCGAGATGGGTGGTCAGGGAGGCCTCTCTAGAGCAATTACACTTGCTCTGAGACACGAATAATGCGAAAGTATCAGCCACGTGAAGATTTTGGGAAAGAGGATGCAGCTGATGTAAAGGTCCTAGGATCAGAGAGTTAGGGAGATATTAAGAATAGTGAATAAAGGAGCAGTGTGTGAAACAAAGCCAGAGAGCTAGGAGGGCGCTAGCATATTTGAGGAACTATACATACTGGGTACCATGCTGTGTGTTTGCATATATCCTTGCATCTGGGTGGCATACCTGCAGGAGGACTGTGCAAAACAGAACTGACTCTGAAACCACAACCCACAGAAGGCTGGTGGGAACTGGTGGCCTGAACTCAGCTGGGCTGGTTATCCACTAAAGCAAAAATATCAATACCCTCCATAGGGTTTCATCAAGATCCACAGCCTCAAAACATGCTGCTTAAAATATCCAGGGCATAATCCATAATTACCCCCCAAAATCAGGAAAATCATAATTCACATGAGAAAAGACAATCAACAGATGCCAATGACAATATAACACAGATGTTAGAACTATCTGACAAAGACTTTGAAGAAATTCCTTTTAATCAGGAACACTTGTATATGTTGTTTTTAATACAATAATACTGTGATGATGCACGTGGAGAATCAACAGTTAAAATTCTGAACAAATAATTAAATTTGGTGTCTTTAAACTTGATTAAACATGTTAGGGTATCCCCCAAAGGGGAGCACCTGGAAAGAGCATAGCTCTGGACTCAAATAGTTTCTCAACTCTGCCACTTCCTAGCACTTAATCATGTACAATTACTTTGCCTCTCTCACCTCTAGCTTTCTCATCTTAAAATAGAAAATAATAGTGCTGAACAGGTCAACTTGTTGTGAGGCTTAGTGGTCATACATGGAAGTCACTGCATAGTGATGACATGTACAATGAGAGCATCGGTGTTCATTTGCTCTCGTCTTTCCCTACATTAGCTTGCCAAATGGTACCAGTGCTGACCTTGAAATGAAACTTTTTTTTATTCTGAAAAGGCAGTCATCTTTGGAGTATATTTCTCCATTTCTGATCCAAGAATAATAATAAGGAAAATAAAACTTCTTCTTCAACTGTAGTGCTGTGGCTACTGTGTGGTCTCTCTGGAGCAGGCGTCCTCAAACTATGGCCTGCGGGCCCCATGTGGACATTTATCTGGCCAGCAAGGTGTTTTTGCTGCCACTGCCTGTCCTGCTTAGCAGCCAACTCCTCCGGGGCCCACAGTGTGCATGTGTGGAATGTGCACCGCACTCCCCAACGGCCTCCAACGGCCTGAGGGACAGTGAACTGGCCCCCAGTTTAAAAAGTTTGAGGACCCCTGCTCTGGAGTGTTAATTCATGTAAGACCCATAAAGAGCTCATTAAGTCTTTTCTGGTAGATTCCAGAGGAGGCCACTGGAAGGGTTTGTTGCATATTGGTTGCATAACCACACCTCTTAAGTAGCTCTTCATTTGATTCATGTTTTTTTTTTTTTTAAGTGTTATTTTTTTTTTATTTCGGCATATTATGGGGGTACAGATTTTAAGGTTTCAATAAATGCCCTTTCCTCCCCTACAAGTCTGAGTTTCCAGCATGACCATCCCCCAGATGGTACACATCTCACTCATTATATATGTATATACCCACTCCTTCCCCCCTCCCACGTGTTCAATACCCTATTACTGTAGTACCTATGTGTCCACTTAGGTGCTACTCGGTTAATACCAGTTTGCTGGTGAGTATATGTGGTGCTTGTTTTTCCATTCTTGGGATACTTCACTTAGTAGTATGGGTTCCAGCTCTAACCAGGAAAATATAAGATGTGATTCATGTTTTTAACTTTTTTTTTTCTTAATTTCAGGAAAATATGAGAGTACAAACATTTTGGTTACATTTTATATATTTGCCTCTAACTTTTGATTTGTATTCTGTGTATGGAATAATGTTGAATGTACTTACTGCTTTGCAATGAATTTGGATTTTTAATGTTAAGAATGGGAAAGTTGAATGAAGGAAGGCATTGTCCTTTACAACAACCTGAAGAAAGTGACAATGGGGTCATTGGATTTTAGAATTGGAAGGGACCTGGGGAGGGATCCAGGTCAGTGCCCTCATTTTGCACTTGAGGGAACTGAGGGCTAGATAGGGGATATAATTTTCATGACTTTGAAAATCATTGTTTATATAAAGCACCATTTTTCCATAAGAGCATTTAGACATACTCAAGAATGAGGTCAGAGAATTTTCTCTGTTCACCACTCCATCCCCAGCTCCTAAAAGGCTTCCTGGAACACTTAATGGATTCTCAAGAAATATTTGTTGAATGAATATAGTAGGAATCTTCAACTCCCAGAGATTAAATGCTGCATGCCTTATGAAGGTTTAAAAGAATATCCAAGTACAAATGTTTGTAAAATTCTCTTTTTAGTTAATAAAAGTAATGAATTCTCATAAAAATATCAATATCTGCATATTGGAATTCCATTCCATATGGAATGGAATCTGCATAATTTCCATGGAAGATTTCTTTGCTCAGCTTGGCAGCCTCATTTTACTCTGTCCTTCCCAACCCAACCTCTGTGCCTCTATCACCTCATCCTCTCAGCCCAGCCTGGACCCAGGCTACAGATCCATAGTTGCAGCTATGCTTGTGACCTGTTCAGTAGAACTGCTTTCCTGCTGGGTCAGGGGCATTGGGAACTGGCTTTGTAAGTAGGTACCAGCCTTTCATCATTGATACGAAGGTTCTTGCCTCTGTGAAATTTCATAGTGCAACCTTGCTTCACATAGCCCCAAAGCACCACTTTGGACCCATACAATTGATAGGTCCCTTTCAAGCCAGGAAAATAGATTTCTTCAAGTGCACTAGAGGTCTGTTAATACATCACTATATATCACAGTGGTTGCCCTGCAGGTGTTTGTGGTACACCACCTAACTTGTACACCCAACTAAAGTCACAAACTGGTATTTGAATTCTAGCTACATATATATCACATCAGGATATAGATTGGATATTAAATAGGCTTACCATACAATCCTGTTTGTCTGGAATAGTTGTGGTGAGTGCGCCCCCAAAATTATTAATAATGCTCCCTTTTACTATCCAAAGGATCTCAGTTTGGATAATAAGACTTATATTAAGAGATGCAGTCTAATCTCTGATAGAACTTAGCTGATATACTACATTAAACTTGGAATGTAGTTATGGCATTGGTTAGTGAGTAAGAGCATGGGCTTTTGGTTCAAAATCTGGTTTCACCATTTATTAATATTATTAGCTAAGTGATGTTAAAAGAAGTTGCTTATCCTTTATAAGACTCAGTTCCTCAGCTATCATACTGGGAATAGATAACAGTAACTACCTTGTTGGTTTGTCTTGAGATTTAAAGAAAATAATACATGCAAATCAGTTAGCACAATACCTAGTACATAATAAGCACTTGATAATTATTACCCTCAATAATAACAACACATTGATAGTTTATATTAAGTGATTAGTGGCCTTATTTCTTGCACTGGTTTTGCTCTTCTCTTTCATTTCCACTCTAAGTTTTCCTCAATGACTTGTCTCCATTTTCCCTATAATACAGTGCATTACAATCTTGGTCTTCATGCCTCCTGAATGGTGTCTGGGTCAAGAAATTAGGCTTTAAAAAGTGACTTTTGGGTTGAATAAACACAGACCTCAACTCTGACTGCTGTTACAAAATTACATGAGTATTTATTTATTTATTTATTTATTAGACAGAGTCTCACTCTGTTGCCTGGGCTAGAGTGCTGTGGCATCAGCCTAGCTCACAGCAACCTCGAACTCCTAGGCTCAAACAATCCTACTGCCTCAGCCTCCCAAGTAGCTGGGACTACAGGCATGTGCCACCATGCTCAGCTATTTTTTTCTCTATATGTTTTTAGTTGTCCAGCTAATTTATTTCTATTTTTTAGTAGAGACAGAGTCTCACTCTTGCTGGTCTCAAACGCCTGAGCTCAAGCAATGCATCTGCCTCGGCCTCCCAGAGTGCTAGGATTATGGGCGTGAGCCACCACGCAGGGTTACATGAGTACTTCTTAATGTATGATCTGAGGCTTAGTGCCAAGCCATAGGGCCCCACAGTGGCCTGAGAACTGGTTAAACCATACAAGTGCTTTATATTACTGTTATGGATAAATGACATGTGACTTCATAGACTTCAGTTGAATAAGGAATTAAGGGTTTCTTATGAGCAGTTTTAAGGGATGTTATTTATTTATTTTGGGATAGTTTAATTAATCCTGCAGTATATATTGGTGCATCAATTTTTGACTTGTTAATTTCCAGTTGATCCTCTTCAGCATGTATGTGCTGCAGTCCAAGTAGAAATCACCCCTACTCTTATTGCTGCAGTAGGTGTATGCTTAATGCCCCCAAATTTTTGCTTCCATAAAGACATTTCTTGGCCATCCCTACATTCTGTCTGCCTATAGACAGAAAGGATATGGAACGGATAAATACAGGGATGTATAAATTAGATGGACTATGGGACCCTAACCCCTGTAACTGAACCTCTGTCAGTTTCAGAATCACTGGCCAGTGGTCTTCCATGGCTCTTCAGTTTAGGTACAATATTATTCATGTATGTGAGGGGATTCTTATATTGATAAGTGTTTGGATTTGGGGGAGATGTTTTTATAGGTAACTCACAATGTGTGTATAGAGTAAAAAGAGTATGAGTTTCAGAGTCAGACTTCTCTGGATTTGAGTACTGGTTATAGTACTTTAGTTGTTTGTAGTTGAACAAGTTATATAACCTTCTGGGATATGTTTATTTTTATTTTAAATAAGGATAAAAATAGTACCTAGCACATAAGGTTGGTGTGAAGATTAAATGAAAATATGAGCATATCAGGCATATAACAAGAGGGTAAAAAATGGTAGCTATTATATTATTATCTAAAATTATTTAATTCAACAAATAGATGTGATTCAATATTGTTTACATTAGAACTATATCCCATTTAGTCTAGATTTTTCAAAGACAGGGTTTGTGTGTTTTCAACTCTGCACATCCTCTCACCACCAAATGCAAGATCAGCATAGACTAGAAACCTGTATATTTGCTGGACTCAGAATTAGTCAGCTTACTCATTATTACAAAGCATATATTTATGTGTATAATATTATTAGGTATGAAGATATGAGAATTAATGTCTTACACTTGATGCCTTCAAGTTGCTCACTGCTAGTAGGGAAACAGTCAAAGAGCACACAAAATATTGTAGAATGTGTTGTTATTACTCTAATTTATTGACTTTTTACTATGTGTCAGGTACAGGGTTTGGAGATTTATATCCATAATCCATTCTGATCCTCATAGTAGCCCTATTAGGTAAATATGATTATCATATTTAATAAACAAGACTATTGAGCATTTGAGAGATTAAGCAACTGTCCCAAAGATACAGAACTAACACATGATGGGGAAGACCTGGAAGTCCAGAGCCTGCTCTCATCACCTGGGCCCAAGAAATGGGTATTATGTCTCAAACATGGGAACCCTAAATGAAAGGTGAGTTAAGAGTAGAACTGAGGGAAGATGAGAAATGAAGAATAAAGCAGAAATCCATCAATTGCTTTCTGGTCCCAGAGCTCATGCTATACTCACTTCACACTGCCCAGAGTTTGGAGAACCAGGGGATTTCTTGTGGGCAGAGGAGTCCACAGTTAGACTCATTCACTTCTGAAAGGCAGGATACTACAGTAGAAAGAAAAGGCACTTTGGTTCTCAGCAGACCCACATGGAATCCCCAGTAGTGACTAGCTGTGTACTGAGTCCAATTATTTAGCTCTTCTGAGCCACAATTTTCTCCTTTGTCAAGAGGACATAACAATACTATTGATTACAGATTGATGGGAACATTAGGATACTACACATAAAGTATTTGGCATGTATTAATAATAGGTACTGAATTTATTTTAAATACTATCTAATGAATATTCTAACTGCTCAATACACTCTGATAGGAACCAGACCAAACGCTTCTTAGCCAATTGCCACTCAAGCAATTTTTACAGGCGACCACTCTCCCCTGTCACATTGACCTCCCTATCCTCAAGTCTCACAAGTAATGATGGTGTCCATCATTGCTTCTGACACTTAATTGCCTTAATATCTTCTTACCTGGTTCATGTTTCTCTATCTTTTTCCTTTTTTATTCAGAAACAAGCTCCTAAGGCACAGGAAAGTGTCTGACTTTTAGCAAGTGTTAACCACTAGCTGGATGCTCCTTAAGTCCTTGCTGTGAAAGTGGGGTCCACCAACCAGCAGCACTGGCGTTGTGGAAACTTGATAAAAACGCAGAAGCTCTGTCCTCACATTCACTGGCTAAGTCGTAATGTGCATTTTAACAAGACCCTCGGGTGAATCACGAGTATGAGAATCACTACTCTTAAGAGTCTGTTGCATTGGATTAATGTGGTGGGGAAGTGGTAGAAAGGGGAGCTCTCACATGAATATCCTGATGCTTTTAGTAAGTTAACAAAGTTGGGCACTTAGGTGCTAAGCAAGCATTCATTCAGACAACAAATATTTATTGAGTGCCCACCGAGTGCCAACCACTATTCTGGGCACATCAGTGAACAGATAAAGATTCTTGCCTATAAGGGGCTTCCATTACTGCAGGAGGAGAGAGATGATAAGCAATAGATATAATGAATAAATACATGATATAGTATGGTACAAGGTGATAAGAGCTATAAAGAGTGAGTAGAGCAAGAAAAGGAGGAGCAGTAATGTGTCGTGGAAGGGACTGTGATCACAATTTTACGTAATGGGGTCTTGGTAAGACCACACTGAGAAGGAGAAATTTGAACAAAGCCTTAAAGGAGGTAATGGAGTTAGCCATGTAGATTTGGGGAGAACATTTCAGGCAGAGAGAACGACCACTGCAAAGGACTTCAAACTGGAGTGTGCCTGGTGTTTTGGAGACCCCAAAATGATGTCAGCATACCTGGAGTGAATGAGGGCTGTGGTGGGCACTAGGATGTGAGGTTAGAGCAGGAACAGTTCTCTGAGCTGTGCTGTATTGTCTATATTTGTTTGAATAATCCTTTATAAATCTAAGTTCCAGATATATATCCAACCATCTATAGGACATTGCCACTTGGGTGCCCTAAAGTACTCAAACTCTCAACACATTCCCCGCCAAACCTATCCCTTCTCCACACTTCTCCTTTCCTATGAATCTCACATCTACACAGTCAATCAAGCCAGAAGCCTGGGAATCATCTTTGAATTCCTAGTCCTTCACTCCTCCCTCCACCAGATTCAATCAGTTATCAAGTCTTGACTATTCTGCCCCCAAATACCTTTCTTTTTTTTTTGCATTTCTGCTACCACTAAATGCAGATCACCTGTAGAGACTACCAGAATCATAGATACCACCTTCTAATTTTCCGCCTGTATATGATCTTGCTTTTATGGTCCTATTCTACTGTCATAGTTACTTTTCCAAAGTTACTTTTCAAAAGAGCCAATCAGGTTGTTCATTCCATAAATTGAAACTCTATGGCTATCCTTGAGCTACCAGAACCTTCAGTAAGGCTCTCAAGGCCTTCGCTAATCTGCTCTAATTGCAGAAGTCCTTAAGAAGAGTGCTGGCAAGGACATTTTCTTAAATCTCAGTCAGGTTTACATGTCTTCATTGGAACAGAACCTTGGACTCTGGCCTGACATGTTGACAATAATGCTGCTTTGTTGAGGGCTCAGATATGACTCAGCTTGTATGAAATGAAATAGGTAAAAGCTCATGACACGCAGCTAAGGGGAGGTTTGCCAGCTCTGAGGTGATTCCAAAGGTACGACTACTTAAAAAACAAAAGGTCTTTCAGGCCTTTCTCTTCTTCCTCCAGAAGGAAAAAAAGCCAAAACGCCTGGCCAGGTTGGCGGAGTCTCACTCTACCCTTTACTGATGCTATGGGAACAGACTCAAAGATAGTCTGACATAATGAGAGGATATTGGATTTATAGCTAGAAGGATTGGATTTGCACCTGTTATGCCATTAACTTGCTGTGCAGCCATGGGCAAGCTGCTTCATACCTCTAGGCCTCAGTTGCTCCATCTGCAAAAAAAGAAAATGTAGAAATTGTCTTTAATGACTATTAAGGCCCAGGTGCATTATTGTACAAATCTATGATTTGGGGATAAGTAGGAAAAGAAGGGCAAAGTGAAGGAAAAAGATAATTTTCTTTTATTCATCCTATGATGGAATAGAGTAATAAATTATGTTTTCTATGTGCTCATTTGTTCAATAAATATTTATCATATGTCTAAGGTGAGTAAGATCTGAGGCTAGGACCTTGACCTAAGAACTAGACTTAACAAAAGTATCTAGAGGCACAGAAATAGTTTTTGTACTTATATGAATTGTACAACTTACTTGCTTTCATGCAAATGCTCCCACTGAGCCTAGATAGCTAAAGGTTTTCCTTAGAGAATATATCATATTTTTCAACTGTAAATATCTTCAGCATTATGTATTAAAGCCCTCCAATAAAAGAAAAAGAGATCCTGAACTGCCACCTTGAAATCTAACATTTGTATGGAATAATTTGAATTCATGAATTCATCAGGATTGCTATCAAAATGATTGAAAGCAGTAAAAAAAAATTCTAGGAGAACTGGACCTTTAAGAACTGATTTTTTGTTGGCAGTGGAAACATGTCCACTATAATGGGACAATTTAAATGCATAACTGTTAAAACAAACTCTTTAAACTATTCCCCGCATGTCCCAACATTCATCATGTTGACTACCAAGACATCAATTTTTCATAAAATACTGTATAACTGAAAAGGAGACATTTAATGGAGAGAAAAAAATTGAATTCACTGTTTCAGCTCAGGCTCTGATGATTTCAGCATTTTATAGGGTGATTAACTGATTGTATGAAGGGAAAAAGCAAGTGGTACTTCACCAAGCTGTGCAGATTGAGCTCCTTCTTCTGTTTTTTGGGTTTCTTTTCCCCCTTTCCTCAAGCACCTTGATTTTTCCACCTGCCTGCGGCATTGCTTATATGGCAAGAGGAATGAATTGGCTGCATGACAAAGTCTATACTATTGTGCTTTTGCTTCTGCCTCAACAAATACCAATGTTGGCAGCCCACATGTGGCAAAATGGGCTAGAACAGGGCACAACTCTATTTTGTTGAAATTTAATACCCGTGATACATTTCACCTTGGCAAAGGGAAAAAAGAGTAAGGATAAAAACATTTTTTAAAAAACTTTTAAGGGTCATTACTATGTTAATTTTCATGGGAGTTGAAGGTTTATTCTGGTTTTTAAATGAGTTCACTCCAGTGCCTCAATTTTTTGATGTCCATAATACTTTAGCATACATTTTATCTTAAGTCTATTTTTAAGAACCTTGGGATAAGACAACATAAAACGTCCAGAAAATGTTTCTGGCTCACTTTGTTTTTGTGTACAACAGATAAGCCACATCATTGTCTCTACATAGAGTCTCTACATAACAGTACCACTAAATAAAATCTTATTTCTGTCCAGGGTTTAGTAAAGTTCATTTTGGTTTTGAATACGAACAGATGGTTAAAGGCATAGCAAAGAAGATACAATAAAGAATTTCTTGTCTCATAAAAATGAACTGCTTTAATATGCTGATGTATAATGTTCAAAAAGTACAATCTTGACTCTCATGGAAATATAAAATGGCCATATCAAAGATTATTTTTCAATTAATAAATTAATAAGGGAATCAGTAACATGTTAAGACCAGTCCAAAGGAGAACTTGAAGAACAAACATTATATATGCAGGTAATCAGGAATGTGAAATACAATTTGTCAATAAATGCAAAACTGGTTAACAGTCTATGGGACAATTAAATGTAGTGTTTGAGAAGAGGGGGCAGAGCAAGATGGCCAAATAGCAACCTCTAGCAGTTGTCCCTCTGTAAGAACACCAAATTCAACAACTATTCATGCAAGGAAGCATCTTCACAAGAACCAAAAATCAGGCGAGCAATCACAGTACCTGGTTTTAACGTTATATCAAAGAAAGAGGCATTGAAGAGGACAGAAAAGATAGTTTTGCATTGCCTACTCCACGCCTGCCCAACCCCCTGGCAGAGCCACTACAATGTGATGAGCCAAGAGATAATCCCTGTGCCTGGGAGAGGAAGAGTGAGGTGATTGTGGGACTTTGCATTGGAACTCAGGGCTGCCCTGGCACTGGGAAACACAGCATAGGGCAGAATTCTACCAGGGCCCACACAGGGAGCATCTTGATCAGCACAGCCAAAGGAAAATCTTCACCCCCAAACTCAAATTCTGGCTAGCTCTGCCACCAGCTGACTAAAAAGCAGCCTGGGACCGGAATAAATTCATAAGGCAGTCAGGCCACAAATGCTGTAGTCCTTGGGCAATTCATGCAGAAATTCTGGAGCTGAAAAACTTAATTGACAAACTAAAAAATGCATCAGTCTCTCAACAGTAGAATTGATCAAGCAGAAGAAAGTTAGTGAGCTTAAAAACAGGCTATTTGAAAGTACACAGTCAGAAGAGGAAAAAGAATAAAGAATAGAATGAATGAAGCATGCCTATAAGATCTAGAAAATAGCCTTCAAAGGGCAAATCTCAGAGCTTTTGGTGATAAAGAGGAGGTAGAGACACAGATTGGGGTAGAAAATTTATTTAAAGAAATACTAACAGAGAACATTCCAAACCTAGAGAAAGATATCAATATTCAGGTACAGGAAGGTCATAGAACACTCAGCAGATTTAATCCAAACAAGACTACCTAAAGGCATTGAATAATCAAGCTCCCAAAGGTCACAGATGAAGAAAAGGTCCTAAGGGAAGTAAGAAGATATTAACTGATCAACATCTAAGTGGACATGTAGGAATAGCATTTATCGGGCAGATGGGAGGGGGGAGGAGGGGATGGGTATATACATACATAATGAGTGTGATGCACATCATCTGGGTGATGGACATGATTGAAGCTCTGACTCCGGGGGAAAGAAAAGGCAACACACATAACCTTGTACCCCCATAATATGCTGAAATAATAAATAGATAAAGAAAGAAAAAAAGATAAAAATAACATGTGAAGGAGCTCCAATATGTCTAGCAGCAGACTTCTCAGTGGAAACTTTACAGGCCAGGAGAGAGAGGCATGACATATTCGAAGTGCTAAATGGAAGAAAACCCTAACCCTAAAATGTTACATCTTGAAAAAATATCCTTCAAACATGAAGGAGAAATAAAGGCTTTCCCAGGCAAATAAAAGCTGAGGAATTTCCTCAACACCAGACATGTCCTACAAGACATGCTAAAAGCAGCTCTTCGATTTAAAAGAAACTAGTGTTATTGAATGAAGACCCCAACAACAAAAATAAATAAATGGAACCTAATCAAATTAAAAAGCTTCTGCACAGTCAAGGAAACTACCACGAGAGCAAACAAACAACCTACAGAATGGGAGAAAATATTCACATGTTACACATACAATAAAGGGCTGATAACTAGAATCTATATAGAACTCAGGAAACTCAGCAAGAGAAAAAAATCAAACAACCCTATCAAAAAGTGGGCAAAGGACATGAACAGAAACTTTTCAAAAGAAGATAGACTAATGGCTAACAAACATATGAAAAAATGCTCAACATCTCTAATCATCAGGGAAATGCAAATCAAAACCATAATGAGATACCACTTATCTCCAGTGAGAATGGCCTTTATCAAAAAGTCCCAAAACAATAAATGTTGGTGTGGATGCAGAGAGATAGGAACACTCATACACTGCTGGTGAGACTGTAAACTACTACAACCTCTGTGGAAAGCAATATGGAGAGACCTCAAAGAGCTACAAGTAGAATTACCATTTGATCCAGCAATCCCATTACTGGGCATCTACCCAAAAGAACAAAAGACATTCTATTAAAAAGATACCTGCCCTCAAATGTTTATAGCAGCACAATTCACACTTGCAAAGATGTGGAAACAACCCAAGTGCCCATCAATACATAAGTGGATTAATAAAATGTGATATATATGTACCATGGAGTTCTAGTCAGCCACAAAAAACAATGGTGATCTAGCACCTCTTGTATTATTCTGGATAGAGCTGGAACCCATTCTACTAAGTGAAGTATCACAACAATGGAAAAACAAGCATCACATGTACTTGCCATCAAATTGATATTAACTGATCAACACTTTAGTGCACATATACTAATAACATTTATTGGGTGTTGGGCAGATGGTGGGGAGGAGGAGATGGGTATAATCACACCTAAAGAGTGCGGTGTGCACTGTCTGGGGGATGGGCACACTTCAAGGTCTGACTTGGGTGGGGCAAGGGCAATATATGTAACCTAAACATTTGTAGCCCCATAATATGTTGAAATAAAAAAAATTATAGTCCTTCAGCTTCTATTATTTGTCTTTCGCCTTTTCATTTGGTTTTCAGTATTTTTTGACTTACTGAATTAGGACCTTTGAGAGTAATCTGTTTCTTTTCTTGCTTATTTGTAATCTGTTTGGAAGCTGGGAGAGTGTAAACAATATGGACACAAATTTCTGAATATTGAGTCAATCTGGTTAAACGGATTAGCTCAGTTTGAAAAAATGAAAAAAAAAACAACAAAAACAAAAACAAACTGACTGTAGGCATTATATATCAAGTCCATAACGGAGTTTGTTGTTTTTGTCTTTTATAACTAATTAGGTACAGATTTTGACCCTGTTATCACCATTTTTAGTGATAGTCTTCTAGTATAGGTTGGTAACTAAATTTTTTGTTGATATCTGTTAACCCCTTTTGTATGCCTCTCTATTTTGTTATTAAGAAATAATTAAAATATCTGCTGGTATTTTAACTGGTATTGGTATGATCATTTCACACTACTGTTGCATTAAAGAGCTGCTGCTACTGCAGGCAGAGGAGAGTAGAATGGGGAAAACAGAAAGATCATGGTTTCTCTTGAACATCACTTAACTTTCAGAGAGTAGTAAGCCCTCCAGGTATACAGCCAGAAAAATACCAGTCCTCTACAACATAGACAGAGCCAAGGTCTATTGTATTCCTTGAACAGTCATTTGTGTAAGAAATCAGGCAATGATTCTGGTGATCTTTTAGTCCAAAATGTCAGTCAAGTGCCATCTTTGTCTAATATGAAATTATCCACTTGCAAAATTACACACTGTTTACAAAGTACTTGTCAAATGTTTAAACATAAGGTAGAACCATTATTTTCTCTTTCTCTACACTAGCACCCACCTTTATTTATTCAATGCTTTGCAAACATTTATTAATCACCTACTATGCTGCACTTGTCTAGAGAGTGGAATAGATCAGTGAATGAGACAAAGGTGGCTGTTCTCAGGTAACCTGCATTCTAGCAGAGGGAGTGAGATAATAAGCAAAATAAATAAGTTGAAATGCTATGTAAAATAGAAATATTAAAACAAGGTGAGGGGAGAGGTTGCAATATTAAATAAGATGGGAGTTTACCTCCCTGAGAAGCTTATAGCTGAGCCAAAACTTGAAAAAGATGACATCATTGGCTAAGCAGATATTAATATTTGGGGAAGAGTCTCCCAGGCAGATGGAGCAGCCACTGCAGAGGCCCTGAGGTGGATTGTGCCTGGAATATTCAACGAACAGCCAGGGTGCTGGTGCCTGAAGTGGAGAGGAAGAAGTGTAGGAGGAAAATAGGTCAGGGAGGCACATGAAGAGGATGAATATTCTACGTGTAGGTTATTGCCCTGAGTGAAACAGGGAGCCCATGGAGGGTGATAGGCAGATGAATGACTTGCTGACTAAGGCTTTAAAGGATGATTCTGGCTGCTGTGCTGAGAACAAACCATGGGGACAGGGATGAAGAAAGGAGACCAGTTTGGAGGCTATTGCAGAAATCAGGCAAGAAATGGTGGTGGCTGAGATCAAGGCACAACTGTGCAGGTGGAAAAAAGCGTTCATATTTTCGATAAATCTTTAAGGGCCACCACGAGGGTTTTTGGATGGATTAGGTATGGGATGTAAAACAAAGGTGTCAAAGATGACTCCAAGTTTTTTGGCCTAAATTAAATATAGCACAAAATTTTTCAGAAGAAAGTAAATCTATAGTAAATAAGGTTTAACAAACTTTCTAAAAGAGAAAGTTTCACATTCACCAGCAAACATGTCAATCTTGTTAAACACAAGCCAGTGATCTGTGCATCCTTGTTACAATCGGGAATCAGGGCTCTTTAAGCCCAAGGTCTGCTGTCTTTAGCACTCATGATAGGCCGTGTACACCTTGTATTTCAAGCTTACTTGACATTCTTGTTTGTACAGGTATTTTATTAATCCACTCCTGTTTACCGCTAAAAATAAACTGCCCTAAATGATTTACCTCACACAAGAGCACTCATAAATGAACTGTAGTAAATTAAGCATCTCCTTGTAAATGTTGTTCATGAAGTAGTTACAATTTGCTCACAAGAAGGTGACACTGATTTGGCACATTTACAGCATTAACAGAGACTAAAATAGCAACCACTCTTTAAGCTCTGTTATGAACTGCTGCAGACCATGTTATTCTATATACAACACATTTTTTACTAGAGCGTGGTCCATGGCTTGACAAAAAGATGTAGTAGGATATGATGAAAACTACTTGAGTTTTGCAGTCAGACAAGACTGTATTTGAATTTTAGCTTTGCTAATGACTAGCTATATGGCACTGAAAAAGTTCCTAAACCTCTCTGGGCCTCACTCACTTTCTTTATCTGTAACCTTGGAACCACAATTTCCATCTTGCTTGAATGCTTTGAAGATTTTAAACAATGTACATAAAGCCAGCCTGGCACTTGGCAGATACTGAGCAAAGAGAGATATTACTATAACATGCAATATACTAGTATTAGTGACTATTATAGATTATTATATAGTTATATTTTAATGTCACCATTAAAATATTAATAACTTATATGCATAAATATAATAATAATGACAATAATATAATAATGACATGAGGCAGATTCAAAGAAGAATTAAACCTATTTCTTTTATCAGAAGTAATAATGTCAGACCATGTCATGTCTGGATATTGGTAGTGGCTCTGATGGAAAGGAAACACACATCAACAATTGATGGAATTTGCAGCAACTTATATGAAACTAGAGACCACTATCCTCAGTGGAGTTTCTTAGGAATGGTAAACCAAACACCACATATTCTCACTAATAAGTGGAAGCTAAACTATGGGCACACATGGGCACAAAGAGATATAGAGGACATTAGAAACCAAGAAGAGGGGAGGATGGCAAGAGAGTGACGGATAAAAACTTACCTACAGGGTACAACAAACACTATTCTGGTGGTGGGCACACCAAAAGCTCTGACCTAAGCATTATACAAGGTATTCGTTTAACAGAAACATTTGTACCACCTTAATATTTTGAAATTTAAAAAATCACACTAAAAAAAACAGCCCACAATTGATGGCAAAGGAAACTGACAGCTGTTTCCTAATGTGGTAGGGATGTACTGCACGAGCGGGAACAGGGAGAAAGATTATACTACCCAAGGTCCACTTATAAATGGGATTTGTGCTGTCAACAACCCCTCCAGGATTTTAGGGCTACCTATCTTTATGAGTCACAGTGTTTTGTTTTCTTTTGTTTTGTTTTTAGACAGGGTTTCACTCTGTCACCCAGGCTAAGGAGTGCAATGGCACCTTAATAGCTCACTGCAACCTCGAACTCCTGGGCTCAAGAGATTCTCTCGCCTCAGCTTCCTGAGTATCTGGAACTACAGGTATGTGCCACCATGCTCTGCTAATTTTTTTTTATTTCAGCATATTATGGGGGTGCAAATGTTTAGGTTATGTTTGTTGCCTTTCCTTCCCCCCTTTGAGTCAGAGCTTCAAGCGTGCCCATCACCCAGATGGTATGCATCACACTCATTATGTATTATATACTCATCCCCTCCCCCCATCTGCCTGATGCCAGATAAATGTTATTTCTATATGTGGACTTAGGTGTTGATCAGTTAATACACAATTTGCTGATGACTACATGTGGTGCTTATTTTTCCATTCTTGGGATACTTCACTTAGTAGAGTGGGTTCCAGCTCTATCCAGGAAAATACAAGAGGTGCTATATCACCATTGTTTCTTAGAGCTGAGTAGTACTTTCTGGTATACATATACCACATTTTATTAACCCACTCATGTATTGATGGTCACTTGGGTTGAAATGTTTTGCAGAGATGGGATCTCACTCTTGTCCAGGCTGGTCTCAAACTCCTGGCCTCAAATGATCCTCCCACTGCTTCAGCCTCCCAAAGCACTAGGATTACTGGCATGAGCACCACACCCAACCAAGTCACAGTGTTTTTCAATGAAAGAAGTTCACAAATATTTTCAAAAACCTTCTGACACTCAAGGCAAGTTGACTCAGCACTATAAACTAGACATGATTTTTAAATTTTTTCCTTCTGCCACATTTTCTCTAATGTTGACTGTTAAATTGGGCTCTGTGTTCAAATTAAATCCACGTTCTAGGCATCAAACTAGGCCTTTGAGGTGCAAAATTGTATTTGTGACTCTCTGCCAGGAAACAAAAAGAAAATATATTTAATGACTACAAATTGGTCACAGCATTGTAGATTTTTCATGCAGTTCTCATAGAAGACATAGGAAGAATCAGACCACTGTGGCACAGGCTGCAGGTGAGTGAACTGAAGGAGCCTAGATTTACTGAGCACCTTTTCCTGAGTGAGGAACTGTACACAGCACTAACATAGACCAAGTTCACAAATTTTGTCCTCTGAACAAGGCAGTTGTTACAACTTCCATTTCACAGATGAGGAAACTGAGGCTGGGAGAGATTAGGAAACAGCCTAATCTCAGAAGCTTAGTTCATGGTAGAGCCAGGAGGTGAACACAGACCTCTCTCAGTTTCCGGGAGAGTTCTCTCTCCACATTTCTTCTCAGAGATGAAGGCACTGACACATCCCTTCTTTCCTTTTTATCACCTGGTTGGGATCAAGACTGCCTCTGTGGTGGCCATAACTCTGAGTTGCAGGAGTAATGCAACTGCCAATAAAGCCCTGAGGAAAAAGCCTACAGAAGCTCCCAGTGTGCCCAGTGGGTGGTGGCCACTAATAGGGGAATATCAGTGCCCTACTTGAATCTTTAGAATCATATGAAAGCCTCAAATAACTGTTCGGGGAATTAAAACTAGTTATTTCCAGTAATTACAAATTATATCACTCCATTTTACGCATGGATGGTTAAAAAGCCACCACAGGCTATAAAATCATTGGCTAATGAAAAGAACATCTTAAGGTTTTGATTTATTGTCCCTGCTATCAGAGACGACCACAGCCACCGTTACAAATGTGTAAACAACCTCGATGAAGGTTTAATGTGCTTTTATCACGAGCCTCCATTGTCTGCTGGCCGGGAGATGAAGCTTTGTGCTCCTGTGCATTGTGTAATTAAAATCCTTTCACTCAAAAGAGAAGCTGAGACAGTTATCAACTAATTTATGAAAGAAACAGGAAGAATCTTATATTACCAGCAAGAGCAGCAGTAGGAATTCTGATTTAGGTGTGGACATTATTAATTGCTGCCGCGACTTTAGAGGCAGACTTTCCAGATATGCAGCCTTTGCAAGAGGCTGCGTCTAGGTGATAATGACACATGATGGTGAACAGATCCAGCTTCCACAGTTGCTTTCAATTACTTGCTTTCCTGCCTGAGGGAGCTCAAAGGCTTCCTGGGAGCGCTGTGGCAGGAGTACAGAGAGCACAGTGTATGACATAAAAACAAGGGAGGCAGGAGCCCATGGCCTGACGCCAATTAAGGCAATCACACAACAGAAAGATGCAGATTTACCACCTCTTCCTCCTTAGAGAGTTTTCATCTGTGCCATCGGTCAGAGATTAGATGTAATAGCTCCTAAATATTTTGAAAGTTAAAGACAAACAACAAAAACAACCACCGCAAGAGTTAATGATCAGTTTGATATTATACCTCCAGGGAAAGATCCCTGAAAATCAACAACACAGCCTCATGAAGAAATTATTCTGTTTTGTCCAGACATCTCTACATGCCACCTTAGTGTGGCTGGAACTGATTGTCTGATGCAGTAAACCTGAGCAAAGGTCTAGCTCCACTGAGTGAATTACTGATGCCGCACAAATACTGAGATTAACCTTCAATACTGCTCGGGCTGCTCCCCTAAGAACTACAAATTAGGTAATAAGGATGCAGACCTGTGGGGCTACAGAAGACAGTTTTATTCAGCCTGAAGTCACCTAAGAAAATACTTTTGCATTGGAAGAGCTTTCATTGTTGTTAGGGATAAATCCTGTTTCCAGAACGGGGCCATAGATTCTGCCTTTATGTGCTCTTTATCTTTCCAAAAGCCTATCCTATTTTCTGGCTCCACACCACACCAATCGGACAGGGCCCTGCAGCAGATTTGCCAAAGACACTCCTGATGAAGAGGAACAATAGGGGCAGTACACGTCCTCTTTCCTGAGTCTGGGTGGTCGTGGGTACTGCTAGCATTCCTCTCTTGTACTCTTCTTATGGTTCATGCAGCCCTTTCTTTGATTCATCGATTCTAAATTAGGAAGCTTGCTCTTAGGAAACAGGTTTGCTATTAATACACTTTTTAAATTCCACAGGATGACAAAAGGCTAAAAATACAAAATTAATTTTGCATTATTTAGTTCCCAATGAAAAAATTAAAATCACTTCAATGTAAATGACTCATTATCCCCAAGAGAGGTATCTGTCTTTCATTACCTAAAAACCAGTCACTTTCTGGAGTTGCTCAGCATCTCAAATGACTACCAAAAAGTAAATGACAGAAACAGCAGCCCATCACTCAAGCCTGAACAATGCAATAGACTCTCCATTAATTCTTTCTCCTGTTTAATTTTATTTGCCCCATGCTTATAGAACATAGATCCATAGGGTACATCAAATCATTTGCAAAAGAAAAAGGAACACAGATCTAGTCCCTGACTGGGATAAACCTATGAAACATAGGGTATGTCCATGAGGAAAGCACTTGGAAGAAAGCGATTCAACCCTGTTTCTCTTTGGTAAATGAGGATCAGGATCAGACGCTGGGCTCTTTCATGACAGGTCAAAGTTGTCTAGCTAGTCTTGTTTGGAAACCAGGCACGTTAACATGAGCTATTTTTGTCAGCAGGGGTGCTTGGCTTTTAGAACTACTAATATTTGCTCCACTTTCCACAACCTAGCTAAACCATGACCTCCAACCCTTATCAATCAAGACCACTTTTTGGTTCAAATGAATTAAGGAATTTAAAAGGAATAAAGTGAAAATTGAAGAGTTCAGCCACCTCTGAAAATTTGACAGTGGTATTACAATGGAATAGTTAGCCTGTGAAAAGAAAGTTCAAGCTCATTAAATCAGAGCTTAATCAGATATCCCAGCCAAAAATGATAGTAGTGAGGGTCAAAAACAAACAGCCATTTCAATGGAAACCATGTACTTTCCTGATTTCTTAAAGTGTGCTTCTCTCAGTGAGTATTTTCAATTTAGAGTTTAAAAAGGATATTGATTCAGAATTAGTGTGTGTCTAGGTCCATAAACTGTGGTACACTGGCCAAGAGGTGGTATAAGCCCCAGAATCATGACATGCTTGCTGGAGTAGGACAGACATGGAGAGGGAGAAGGTCCAGCCAAGAATATGAAGCACAGCATTTGGTTCAGATGGAAGAGAATGGCAGGTGCCCATTCAGAAGATATTGAGGTTCAAAGTAAGTACTTCCTCAACACCTAGTTATCAGACCTGGGGTTTGAGGTAAGAACAAATAAAAGGGATATTGACTCTAATAATGTGCTAAATTAATTGTCCTTAAAGGTTCCTTACTTAAGAATCCAGTGACTCTAGGCTGAGGGATAAAGTTGAAGGTTTTGTTGGGGAGGCAGATGCCCACAGCTGTGGGCAGAAGAGCACTCTGCAGGCAGGAACCAAGCAGTAGTTGTGCCAGGTTGGCTGGTTTCCAGTTCAGAAATGGCTTCAAAACATGGTTTCTTTACAACGTCCTTGATGTTACCATTATTTGTCTCTTTCTCTTGAGGATTGTGCAAAGCATGAAAAACCCGCATGCTGGACGGTGGAATATTGCTTCCTTTTCACATAAATAGTGAACTATAAGCTAAAAGAAATAGCCTTTGTATAACTAATTGTTTCATCCCCCAGAAAACCATTTTTTTTTTGTTCTGTTACCTAATAGGGCTTTTTGGCTTTTGGGCTCCTTTCTAAGCCTTACTTATATTTATACACCACACAACAGTATTATTGGGTACTCCTCTTTTGGTTGACATGCGTTAGTTGATTCTTGCAACAAAGGCAAAGCACAGTCGTTATCATTTCTAGAATTTACATTAGGCTATTTTGGAGAAGGTTATTCCAAAGTTTGTAAGTATTTTTTCCACATTATTGGAAGATGGCACATTTTTAGACACAAGACCAGCTCTAAATTTTCTCCACACTTTCCTTAATGCTTGACTTCAAATCCCTTCTGTGATGATTTCTGCCTAACTGTTCTGGCTTTACTTTTCACATTCCCACAGACCCACCCTAGTTTTAAATATATCAAACCATTAATAGTTTTCCAAACATGATAAGCTATTTCAAACTGCTGTGCTATTGCACATGCTATATTCTTTACCTAGAATGTTCTCCACTGGACTAAAGGTTGTTTCCTGCTCATCTTTGAATATTCCATCCAGGCATCCCCTCCCACTCCAGGCTCCTCTGATCCTCCTGGGATCATCTGGGCATCTTGTTTGGACACTCTCAAAGCAGTCCATATTTATCTGATTGACATCTGCCATTGCTTGTTTACTTATTGGTCTGCCTAAAATGTGACCTCCTTTGAGAACATTCATTCTCACTTTCTTCTATTCTAGTGCTGCCCAATGGAAATACAATGGTAGCCACATATGTAATTTAAAATTTTATACTAGCCATGTTATAAAAGGTAAGAAGAAACAGGAAAAATTGATTTTAATAGCATTGTATATAACCCAATACATCTAAAATATATTGCTTTTTTCAATATGTAAACAATATAAAGTTTATATTGTTATAGTTTATAACAAAAATTATACATTCTTTTTATTCATCATTGAATCTTCAAAATCCAATGTGTATTTTATACTTAGAACACACGTCAGTTTTGACCAGCCACAAGTGAAATGCTCAGTAGTCACATGTGGCTAGTGGCTGCCAGATTGGACTGTACAGGTCTATTCCATTAGTTTACAGTTCTAGTGCAGTGTCTAGAACCAAATAGGTACTCAAACAATTGCACAAATGGGTTTCAGGCACAAGCAATATTAAGTGTCTTTAGTGCCATAGGTTGAAAGTTTCTTGAAAGGTCATAGTGACAGATAATTATAAAACTAAATATTTCTATAACCTCTGAATTCTTACTAACTTTTAATGCATGAATTAATTCAGCCACGTTTCATCACTGAGTAACAGTATAACTAATAATCTTATTGTGCTTCAGCCTGCTTCTTCATGATATGTAGATACTTAGGAAGGAAAAGCTTTTCCTATAGCTAATCTACTTTTTAGGGCCCATGGATCCCCATAGGGCACAGAAATGTACATGCTTCTTTGACCTTAATTTGCTCAATGTTTTCTTTTTTAAAAAAACTGTCTTCTGTCAAATCAGTTGCTTGCTAGTCACTCTGGTCACCTCCTCCATCTCAGTACCCCCTAACATTATAGAGCCTGGGACAAGAAAACAAATGGAGCCCCATCTACCATATGTCTAAATACTTAAAGCTATAAATCAAGTCAACAAACTGTTGAACAAAACATGTTCATTCCTCCCCCATGACAGACATGCACTGAAAATATAAAATCCTTTAAAAATTATAAATATATGAATTTATATGTTGTATTAATGAGCCAGAGATATTTAGAAAATTTAAAAATATTTCATTGGGAATGTAAATTACAACAGCCATTCTGGAAATCTGTATGGAGGTTCCTCAAAATAGGATTACAATATGATCCTGCAACTCCATTTCTGGATATTTTCCCAAAAAGATTTGAAATCAGTTATGTTGAAGAAATGTCTATAGTTCCATGTTCATTGCAGCACTGTTCATAATAGCTAAGTTACGGAATCAAGTTAAGCATTCATCAACAAACAAATGGATAAAGAAGATGATACACACACACACACACACACACACACACACACACACACACACACACACACCGGAGTACTATTCGGCCTTAAAAAAGAAATAAATTTTGTCATTTGTGGCAATATAGATGGAATTGCAGAACATTATGCTAAATGAAATAAGCCAGGCACAGAAAAACAGATACTTCATGTTCTCACTTATGTATAGAATCTAAAACAACCAAACCTAAAGAATCAGATAATAGAATGTGGCTACCTGAGGCTGGGAGTTTGAGAAGGATGGGGAGATGATTGTCAAAGGTACAAAGCCTCAAATAACAAGAAAAATAAGAGGTTTTTTCCTTTGAGATCTAATGTACGTGCCAAAATTGCTTACAGTGTAAATTCAAAATGTTTTTACCTCAAAATTGATAAGTATTTGAGGTGACAGATATGTCATTAGTTTGATTTATTCTATATTATATTTGTAAATCTTAATATCACTTTGTCTCCCATAAATATATACAACTATAATTTTTCAATTTATAATTAAAAGATTAAAATTAAAAAAGAAGATATTTAGTCATTTTAGCTTTAGTACATAAATGTAAATATTTGCATATTTTTAAATTTGTCTTTTATTTCAAAATAATGTAAGTTTCTGTGGATTTGTGATTTTGTTTCAGGGTAAATAAAATATAACCTCTTTTTCCCCACAAAATTAGAAGAATTTTCATTAAGATATATAATTGATAAGTTATTATTTATTTATAATGTAAATAAGTTATTTTTCGGATATATGATGTTATCATAATCAAAGTTTTCAAATAATTTGTGTTCTATTGACAGAAATGATCTAAAGTCAGCAAAGGTTTTTTTTATAAAAGAGAAATAGTAAATATGTTCAGAACTGTGGGCCTTCAAGTCTCTGTTGCCACTACTCAACTCTGCTATAGTGATGTGAAAGCAGCCATAAACATGCAATTACACAATGGGTGTGCCTGTGTCTTCAAGTCTCAAGTCACCATAAAATTGGTATTAACTGATTTAACTGGCCAACATTTATGTGCACATATAGTAATAACATTCATTGGGTGTCAGACAGGTGGACGGGGGAGGGGGAAGAGGGGAGGGGTATATGCACACTTAATTGGTACAGTGCACACCATCTGGGTAATGGATACACTTGAAGCCCTGACTTGGGTGGGGCAAAGCCAATATATGTAACCTAAACATGTGTACACCCAAAATATGCTGAAATTAAAAAAAACGTAACAGGCCAAATTTGGTCTGCAGAGCATAATTTGCTAATCCCTAATCTAAGTGACTGAAAAACAAAATGCAATTGATTTCAAAGTGTACAAAGTTTAAACATATTATAAAAATGTAAATTAAAGCAAGTGTAAAAGTATAAAAATAATTTCTCATGTTTTTTAAAAATTATTTTTATTCTAAAATATTTAAAATTGCCTACTAAAACAAAAAAATATATATGTTTTAATCAATAAATATAAAAAATTCAAATCAAAATTATTTAAATATTTCAGAAATTCTCAACTTCCCTATCTCAGCCTCCATAATTCTTAGCTCTTTATTAATGCCAGTGCCAAACATGGTCCATTTTCAGGTTTAATTTGAAATTGAAGGTCTTTATGTTAAGCCCCTTCTGTTCACTTTCCAATTCTAATTAACAATTTGTACACTTGAGAAATATAGCATGGTTTATTTTAAGACTAATTTTTTTTCAGTGTGGCCTACTTAATTTGTACTCAGCCTGAGAAATTAGAGATAACAGCTTTTAATTACTGAAAAACAGGTTTAAAAATACTGAGGCATGCTATTTCATATATTTTTTGAACAACATAAATATCTCAATTTTGATCATCTATTCCAAAAAAAAATCAAATGCATCTGATTGTCTTTTGCCATAAAGTTGCATCAGGGAATATCTTGTGAGATGACTCCTACAGGGAAAACATTAACACACGTAAATAAAAATAAAACAGATACACTTGGCCCCTCCATATTCATGGGTTCCACATCTATGAATTCAACAAACAGTGGATCAAAAATATTTTTAAAAGAATTGCATCTTTATTGAAAATGTACATATTTTTTTCTTATCATTATTTCCTAAACAACACATTATAACAACTATCTCCATAACATTTACATTGTATGAGGTATTTATTATAAGTAATCTAGAGATGGTTTAAAGTACGGGGGGAGGATGTGTATATGTTATATGCACATGCTATGCCATTTTAAATCAGGGGCTTGAGCATCCACAGATTTTTTCCTAGGAGGTCTTGGAACCAATTACCCACAGATAGTGAGGGACGACTACTGTTGTATAGTATTGCATTATTTTCCAAAGTACTTCCATATACACAATTTCTTTTAACTTTTAAAACTGTGTCATAAGAAATGAACAACCTTATACATGACTTCTTTCTGCCCTTCGTACCTCTAACCTCATCCGATTGATAAGATGCTACATAACTCAGCTTCACCATTCCTTCTTCCATGAAACCTTCCCCAGTCTCTTCTGCAGAAGAGTTAAATGTTCCAACCTCCCTGTGATCAATACATGTAGTTACCTATCTTATTAAATTTACCCAGATGGTTAGGTAAGAGTTGGCTTACACCTGTAGACTGTGACCTTTCCAAGAGTCAGGATTGCAATTTTATTCACCTCTGGACCCTTAGCAGCCATCATGAGGTATGGTGAGCTGGATATGCTCAGGAAATACATGATCAATTCATTTAGTCATTCAACAAATATTTGTTGAGTGTCTCTTATGTTGCAAGTGTGGTTCTGGGTGCTGGGAATATAATAGTGAACAAGCCAGATAAATTCCCTGCCCTCGTGGAGCTTTCATTCTAGTGAGGGAAGACAAACAATAAACAAGATGAGTCAGGGTTCTCCACAGAAACAGAACCTATAAGATATACAGATATGTAAGAGATTTATTATGGGCATTGGCTGAGGTGACTATGGAGGTTGAGCTGTCCCACAGCATTCCATCTGCAAGCTGGAGAACCAAGAAAACTGGTTGTGTAGTTCAGTTTGAAGACCTGAGAACTAAGGGAGCCAATGGCGTAACTCCCAGTCTGACACTGAAGGCCCAAGTACCAGAGAGTGGCAGGAGGAGGAGGCATACCAGTGTAAGTCCAGAGTCCAAAGGACCAAGAAGCGGGAGCTCTGATGCCAGGGAGAAGGAGAAGATGGATGTCGCAGCTCAAGAAGGGAGAGAAAATTCATCATTCTTCCACCTTTCTGTTCTATCTGTGCCCTTGACACATTGGATGGTGCCCACCCACATTGACGAGATCAGATCTTTTTCACTCAGTCCATTGATTCAAATGCTTTCTTCTGAAAACACAGACACACCCAGAAATAATATTTTACCATCTATTTGGGTATCCCTTAGCCCAGTCAAGTTGACACATAAAATTAACTATTCATAGCCAGTAAAATGTATAGAATGTTCGATGCTTATAAGTGCAATGGAGAAAAATTGAGCAGGAAATAGCAGTCTTGAGATAGGATTGCCTCACTGAGAACGTGGCATTTAAGTAAAGAATTAAGGAAGGACGGGCATGAACAACACCCGTGGGTAACCCAGAGAAAGAAGAAGGGAGTATGCATGGTCTGTTGGAGGCCAGCATGGCTGGGATGCAGTGGGCAAGTGAGAGTCAGTAATGTGGGGGAGAAGAGGAATGAGGAGCAGATATACAGCCTCAAAGGCTATTTCAAAGATGGATCTTGACTCCAGTTGGAAGTCACTGGAGGGTTTTCAGCAGAGTAGTCACATAGTCAATTTAGGTTTTAGCAAGATTACACTCATTAAAAGAATGTACATGTAGAGAAATTTATGTAGAAAGAAGAAAGCATTTTGCCTAATGTGACACAGGTGGCGCTAGGAAAATATGGGACCAGAATTCATGTTTCCTGGCCTGAGTTGAATTTATCTTCTAACATTGCTCACCCAGAAATAGTTCTCAGGAATGTGAATATGGTTGAAGAGAATGATTTAGTTTTCTTGTAAATTGTTCATTGATTATGTCTAGGGCCAGCTGATTACCCTCAAGAAAAATCAAAAGAAATCAATCAATCCTGATATTTTAATTGGATAACTCCAACGTTCTACATATGTTGAATATTTAAAACGTCCATGTGTTTACTATTGTTCAGACAAAACATTTGGATATGAGGCTGAATTGTTCCTTTTTCATCTGGCTTCCCTGGGTTATTTATGTGCCAAATTGGCCCCTTCAATTTTATTTATATTCATGACCAAGTATCACTTGGGGGCAGTTATCTATGAATTTGAAAGCTATATGCCATTTCTTTCAAAAAAAAAAAAAAAACCAACACATCTTTGCAAATAAGTAATATCAATAAATTTGTTTTATTCCCCACTCCACCCCAACTGATATACTTAGCCACAGATGATCAACCTGATGTTAAAGATGTATAAACATAATGCTGATCACATATCTCTCTGAAATACTATCTCTGTTCTTGAAATGAGAAAGACTGCCCACTTGTACAGCTGACAAATAACACGCAAATTATTACCAGCATTACAATATTGCTAAATTGCCATTACTGACATAAAATTCCTGAGCAGTACATTTATATTATTTATAATTTCATTGGAAAAGTAAATTATGGATGATAATTGAATAAATTATTAAACCAAATAAAAGTGATGGCAGACTAGGAATTTGAACAGAGGCAGCAATGTTAATATTTAATAGGTTTTCATTGAAAACAATGGGCTAAAAAACTGAAAGTTGTCATCTATATCATGAAATTGTTTAAAGTATCAATTTCTAGTACCACTGCTATACTCTATGGTCATCACTGGTTTGGTGACTTGTTCAAAGTTAGCCAAGATGAGACTCTTCAGGACTTAAGCCTTGGTCTTCTGACTCCTAACCCAATGCTAAAAATTGCAGTTTAGTTTTTAAAAAATATCACAGTTTTTAAAAAATAACTACTGCTTATTGTGATTAGATATGTGAAACAAGGCAATAAATGTGGTGGAAGTAGGGGAAGCATTGGGGGGCAGCTTGGAGATGGGGCTTGACTGGTTGTGAGGTGTTAAGTCAAGGGAGAAGACCGAGGCACCACTCTCATGGTGGCACCAAACCAGCTAAAGGGCCATTAGGTAAGCCAATAATCGGGAGTTTCTGGAAAATTATGGAAGGTATGGCAAATATAAGGTGGTACTTGATGTAAATCATTATACTGGGTGTACTTAAGATGTAGAGAGGTTTGAACAGAGGAGGTGGGAGGACTCAAGACAGGAAAACAGGGAAGATGCTAGAGATGGTGATTAGAAAGACTCCTGCTAAGATCAGGAATTAGAAAAGAATTAGAAATAGAAATAAAGAGAGAGATGTGAGAAATGTAATGAAGACAATAACGTGCTATCTTATGAATAAGTTAACATAGACATTCTAAGTGCCAATGAGCTCTCAGTAATTCTGAGTTACTTAAGCATAGATTTTCAATGCCATTAATTTGGCAATTAATCATATGTGGTCTTATGACATTCTTTATATTGTTGTTTGAACAGTTATTACTTCTTGCATTATTTAACTTTTTATCTAATAATGTCTTATCTCTTTGGGATGTTGGGGGGTTAGGGCATTATGGATGAAGCTGGCTGGCTGGTGAGAGCAAAGTTTCACAATTCTGTGTGAGGGAGAAAAAAGCTCACGTGTGGATGAATTTATCTGTAATATACAGGATATCCTGTATGTCCCAAATCTATGCAGGTTATGGAAGCAAAGTGGTGATATGTAGGCATGTACCTACTATTTGACTGGTAGTGAGAGATATTAAAGTGAATTAAAGCAAGTCACGAGTTACAATATATGGGTCATAAAGTTTCATACAAGATTGAAATTTCTGACAGAGTGTAGGATTGACCGTTGGAAAGCATGTTCAAAGGTGGCTACAGAATCTTCCCTGGAGGCTTTTAAAGAGATATTTTGAGATAGGTTAGGCATTGTGCTTGTCTGTGTTAAGTTTTCATAGGTCTACAGTGAAATAAGAAAAAAAAAGGCAGTGTAATAGATAAAGATATGGACTCATAGATGGTACAGCTCAGATATAGTTGTTAGATATTCTTTTTTGAGAAGGACTGTTTGTTCTGTATTCCAACTAGGAATTATTTCTAGGTTTGGCTGGTTGTTAAAACATTTTTTATTGACATCATGGTGATAGTAGAAATTGGTATTTTAAAAAATGTCATTATTTGTTAAATAAAAATTATTATTCCTATAATGTAAACTTTTCTCTATAAAAAAGACATCTGCACTAGAATGTTTATAGCAGCACAATTTACAATTGCAAAGATATGGAAACAACCCAAGTCCCATCAATACATGAGTGAATTAATATAATGTGATATATGTATACCATGGAGTTCTATTCAGCCACAAAAAACAATGGTGATCTAGCACCTCTTGTATTATACTGGATAGAGCTGGAGCCCGTTCTACTAAGTGAAGTATCACAAGAATGGAAAAATAAGCACCACATATACTCACCAGCAAATTGGTTTTAACTGATCAACACTTAGGTGCACATATAATAACAACATTTATCGGGTGTTGGGCAGATGGTAGGGGAGGAGGGGATGGGTATATACACACCTAATGGGCGTGGCACGTACTGTCTGGGGGATGGATACGCTTGATGCTCTGACTCAGGTGGGGCAAGGGCAATATACATAACCTAAACATTTGTTCCCCTGTAATATGCTGAAATTAAAAAAAAAAATTAAAAGTCTATTTTGAAATGTTGCTGTCCCATGCAATCTAGGTCAGCAGCCATAGGGAGAGATGTGGGTGGGAAGACGATAGGGCTCAGTTTTTACCAGATGACTGTTAACTTTAAATCCAGCGGGGCCTGTGAGAGATGGGTCCACAGAGTCAGCGAGTGGTTAAGCCTGAAGAGGCATGTCTGGACACAAATTATTAGTAACACTGGTAGGCAATGTTTATTGAACGCTTACTCTATGCCACTAGGAGAGGTCCATATTACCATTATCTCATTTTTACAGGTGAGGGAACTGAATGGTAGGAAGATTAAGTAACTTGCCAAGGTTACAGCTGGTAAGTGCTGACACAAAGATTTGAATCCAGATTTGCTTGAATTCGGTGCCCAAGTTCTGACTCACTGTGCTGTACTGACTTTCATTAATGTTTAAGTGGTCGTTGAAAAACCTGAGTACAGAAAAGCATGCCAAGAGGACCAGAGTAGAAGGATAAATTAAAAACCAAGAGAGGGGGTTCTTAGGGGAGATGACAGGACACAATGATAATTCACTCTGTTCAATGTGAGTGGTGGATGAAGCATAGGAACTATTGCTCTTGGGCATGCTGAGGTCTCGCATGAGGTCAGGAGGATGAGTGCTTTATGAAGTTGTTGGGCCAGAGGCCATACTGGAAAAAGCAGGGGGCTACTGGTTCAACCAAAAGGCACTGCTGGATTCCAGTGGATGACTCTAGATCAGAGCAACCAACTAGACAATTTAAAGCAGCGCATAGAAAAAGAAATGAAAACGAATGGAATACCCATGCTCAGACTTAGGACTATCACCCAGTATATTATTTATGAATTCAATAAATGTTTAAGTGCTTATATCCCAGACACTGGTCTAGATACCAGGGTACAGCAGTGAAGAGACAGACAAACTCCCTGCCCTGACAGTGCTTACCTTCCAGTGTGGGGACACAAATATATACAATGTGAGAAAGTGATCAAGACAAAAGGGAAAGAGAGTAATAAAGTGGGTGCTATTTTTAGACACTCAGTGGTGATACATGTCATATGCCCCTGACACTCAACTCCCACTTCCTAGGCGAAATTTAGCACATCTCAATATACAACCCCATAACAGAGCAATATCATGTAATCACTTGTGACATGTAGTTTCCATTACAGAATATTCTAAAAGTAGAATATCTGTCTCCAGAGCAATATCAATAGAGACAGGCCAATGTGATTATACTTCACATCAGAAGACAGTCCTGTCAAGACTGTCATCTCTCGGGTACCCACCTCAACACTTCACTCTGCAGGGTGTAGAGATGGTAATGAATTCAGCACAATACAGTCACTGCTATACAGCCTTCACTGTCAGGTTCAATTCTTGCCATGAGAGTAAATACCAGATTTAAGAGCCAATGCGTAGGTGCCTTAACTCTACACCTATTAAGTGCTTTGTTTTGCACCGAAACTATTTTGAAACTCTATCAACAAACCAGGAACATCCAAGAGAATGAATGGACACCGTCCCAATCCTGTGCACACATACGCATTAGCTATGAAAGTATCTGACGACCATAAATTTGATAAAAATTACCTCAATTCTATTCTACAATGAAGTGAAAGGGTTCACCTATGGTGAGCTTTGAACCCATGAGTCATTTCCACATTGCTCTCCCAACTCTTGCAATGGGGGCTGTATCCCTCATTTCTGCTGCCTGAACTTGGAGAGGTGGCATCCAATTTTTCCCAATTCCAAAAGTACTTCTAAATTTTCCCAATTCTACAAGTACTTCTAAATAATTCTAAATCTCTGGCAGTAGATTTTAGGTAATATGGCTTCTGTGAAAGCTATAGGGAAAATTATGTAAATGTTTTCAGCTATAGATTCATTCAACATGTATTCATGGAACACCTACTATGATCTAGACACAAAGTCTTAATGACACAAATTTCCCTTTTGCTGTGCAAGAAACAGAAACAAAGATTCCTTTCTCTGTAAGTCTTGATTTTATTGCCATCGATCATTTATATGTTATTTTAATTCCTACACCAGTAATTCTTGGAAATTCATATCTTCTAGGCCACAGAGTCCTTCCTAATAAATCAGGAAGTGCTTTATTGAGTGTCTACATTGTGCTGACTTTGAAAAGTAACATTCTCATATGTTGCTTTTTACTGGTCCTTTAGAAGACTACATGAAACACCAAATCCCTATTTCCCAGCTTCACTAACATGCAGTTCTTATCTTGAGATCAATTAAAAGTAGTCAAAGTGATAATAGCAATATGTGCTACCAACAGAAAAGGTTAAAAAGTGTTCTTCCCAAATTCCGTATCACACTATTATTGCACAACTGGAACCAGCAACACTATGTAACACTGTGAGAAAACCAAAGAGATAAAGTTGGCTATTTTAAAATTAGATTGTCCAAAGAAATTAATAGTTTTCCTTAAAAAATATTGAAGAGTTTCTATGTATTTTTTCTGTTAATATTTGGATTCAGATATATTCTGATTTTCCTTTTTGTTCTTCCCAGGTACCTTGTAAAAATAGAGCTCATTATCAATATCAAAACTATATTTTTTTCCCACAGAATAGGGCTAAATAAGACCAAACAAATGACCTTCAAAAAAACCAATGTCAATTACAATCCAAAACGCCACCCTTGGAATGTATTGGTATTGCCTGACTAAACATTAGGGGTCTATGGAGCAGAGATGTTAGGTAATCATCCTGTTTTCACAAGACAATCATTATTTGGGAGGTGATTGGGCTGGTGGGTGTTTTTGTTAGGGTCTCACAGAAATCCAGAAAATAAAGCATGACAATTTCATCTACAAAAGCCTGCCAGATGGCTACTTGCACAGATGTGTATCTGTCTGGTGGGGAAGAGCAATCGCTGTTGTATGTATTCAATATTTCATTATTGGACAACCTGTGAAGGCACATCATCCTTTGGGTTCATTACTGTGACATTACTAGCTGTCAAGTGAACATAGCGGCTGCTGTATTCATTTATAATCTCTGTATACATATTTCACCCTGCTCTTTATGAAAGAGGAAATTTTGCTTACTATCTAAATACTTGGTTCATGATTATTTTTCTTTTCTATTTACCACATAAAAAGAATAATTATTTATTAAAATGATTTACTTATCTGTTTTATTTTTTTAATCCATTCATGCTACTCCTTTCAGTTTTTAATTAACATAATTCTATTGTGGCTATTTATTTTCCTTATTAAGTTTCCCTACACCAGACCTTGGTCATCACCAACTATGTGCACTCAAGGGAGATTAAGAAGAATAAGTATAAATTTATTTTCAAAAGCACTGTCATTGGGGAAATTTGAAGTAGGAAACTGAGAAGGGAGAGAGGGAAAGGTGGTGAGTGAGAGTTACTGAGACTCTTTGAATGAGCTTCTGTGTGCAGTTTTCTCCAGAAGGGCTCAGTTACCCTGGTACTGAAGAAGATGATATCTCTGATCATTTGGTGGGCATTTGCTTGGTGGATGAGGCAGAAGGTGGTACTGGAGGGTGTTCTCTTAAAACAACTAGTCTTCAGGGCACAGCTATTTAGAGAGGGGACTCTGGAGAGAGGCAATGGACAGGGAGAAAGCAGAAAGATGGAGATCCCTCCTGACTAAGGGGCCTAATAAAGATCCAATTGAAATATGGAAATCACAAGCTTGTGGTGAGAGGTGGAAATCCGGGCTTTATTCTATGAATGGGAGCTGTTCGTGGGTCTCCCCAGTTTTCCTGTAGGCAGATGAGGTGGAGTGGAGAACAGTGTACATTGGAACATCTAATTCCCAACCCAGCTATAAGGCTGGTTTAGTTGCAGGAGGAGAAAAAGTAGTTCTTGGTAAAACGTAACTAATCATGTATCACATTGAAAGATCTGCCTTATTCCTGAATTGTGGCCCTACTGAACATCTTTAACAGACCAAACACTTGAGAATTTGGAAGTGCAACTAAAATAAGTAACTGTCCTCCACGCTGTACAAAAGTTCTTCAGTAAATCTCACTAGCTGTCCTCTTTCTCACAGCCAAGACTAGAAAATTTGGCACCATCTTTTTCAATAAAATTTCAAAGTGGGAATTTAAGAAGTAAAATAAAACCTGTTGATTTTATTTCCCTAGATCTTTAGGTATGTGAATAATTTAAAATCATCTTCATTATTAACTAATCCTCATATTAATATATATTTAGTGGCTTATAAGTATTAATATTTCACTGCAAAGATAGGAGAAATGTGATTGTATAATCAAAAATCAGCAGTATACAAAAAAATCTCTCTTCTCCTTCCTTTCTCTTCTTTCTCTCTTTTTCTATTTATCTTCCTCGTATTTGCATGGAAAAAATTGGTAGTGCTAATGGATATGAAGGTACAGTGGAAGGAAGATAGGAAAGAAAGAAGACAAGAGATTAAGTATGGCAAGAATCAGAATGGTATTGATTGTTAGTTAAGTCAGATAAGGGCAGGATAAACACCTGTGTAAGCAGCAGAATGTGGAGGGCACCTGAATCCCCCATAACAATGGAGCTGAGAGTAGAGAGGGGCACATTTTTCAGGGAATTGCTTAAATGGAGCATCAGGCAAATGCCTGCCCTCCAGCAACTAAACTAAACTACATATCCATCCATTCATATCCGATCAAGTATACATTTGACAAATATCGACTGAACACATGTCTTTGTGGCACACTGGACACTGTGAAATTGTGTCAGTTTTCTAGTTCGATTCAGCTATGAAACCCAAGGCAGGAGGTGGTCCAGCGCAGGGGTGGGCAACCTTTTCATGTTGGAAGGCCATGTTAATTTAGCTGTAATCAAACAAGGCTGCATTCAAGAAACTTCAATTAGATATACTTAAAAATGTACATTATTTTGTAAAAATCTAACTACTATGTACTTAATAATTCCAAAAATGAAAACTATTTGTTAATTTTAGGGTTAACTTTTTAATGACTTTGTTGTGTCTGCTTTTTGTTGGAAAGTATTTGAATATTTGGTTGCGGCATGGAGGTCCAAAGTTTCAGTTGATCGTCTAGATGGGTGTCAGTCACTTTTGACTTTAAGGGCATCTTGATTTGGGTTAGGAAGGAGAAGGTATATTTATAGCAATAAGTGATTGAAAAGCAAGAAACATTTTTCGGGCATATTGCTGAAGGCATAATTATTCTACTGCATTTTTCCATATTTCCACTGGATCTTTATTAGCAGCAAACAATGACTTTAAAATGTCATCTACTGGGGGTGGAGCAAGATGGTGGACGAGAAACACCGCCAGACAGAGTGTCTCTGCAGAAAAGACAGATTCTAGCAGAAATTAGAAAAAAGAAGCAAGAAGACGAGCATACAGTGGACGAGGGCCGGAAGGAGGGGTACCTGAGACCCCGGGAGACTCCACAGGAGGAGGCTGCGGAGGAGAACTGGAGGCTGAGACCACCGGAGCAGCCCGGAGACCAGCGGCAAGGGTAGGTGGATTTGCTGTTTCCCCTCCCCTGCCTTTGGGACTGCTGGTGGGCTCCCCAGCGGGTGGAGAGACCTGCAGACACCGGCCCAGAGACGGCTGCCGCCAGCCAGCGGTGAGCCTGTAGCAGACATGGCACCAGGTTCCCAACTTCCTCCGGGCACCTCCGTGTGCACAGACCCGAGCCATGCGGCAGGCACCATATTGCCTCCTCCTCCCACGGCCGACCCTACCCGAGGCTGCCCAGAGAGACAATACAGCCACCAGCCAGAGGCACCTCCAGGGAATGAGACCTTCCCTTTTGGGACCCTATAGCTGACTCAGGGGAACTCAGACTGCGAGATCCCTACTCGCCAGCTCTCCCAGGTGCTGCTGGCACAGTGTTCCCAGGAGAACGGTGCCGACTCAGAGGCTGAGAGACATAGACCCAGCTTGGGCTCCCTGTGGGTGAATTGGGACTGGAACTCCTCTCCCTGGTGGGGATACAGTTTGAACTCTGGGACCAGGAGGTCGGACCTGCAGACAAGATCCCTTGCACTGAGGGCTAGCATTGCCTGGGGCACAGAAGGGTTATACGTGAACAGCCTACTGAGGTGTGTGTGCCTCCAGGGGCGGATCAGCATCCTAGAGGGCAACTCTCCTCCCAGGAGGAGGCCGTGCGCCCAGCCCAGGTGGCATTCTTGTGCAGGGAACCTCACCGCCGGCATCACAGTCCAGTCCTGGGAGGCCTGGTGGCTTGTGGTCTGGCCTGCTGGCAGAGGCCCAGGAGTAGCTGCGGAGTTGAGGAGGGTGGAAAGAAGCGAGGCCACTCCAGACTGCAGGTCTCAGACACCCCCACCCCCACAAGCAGAATTTCTGGTTGAGCGGGACCATTCCAGCCCCGCCCTGACAGCTTTTCCTGGAAGCAGAGAACAGAACTTTGACCCCTGCTAACTGCCTGAGGGCAGGCTTACCCAACCCAGCTCCGCCCAGAGCAAGAGCTGATAACAGGACACAAAATCAACAGCATAGCCTGTTCCTCCAAGCAAACGCCACCTACTGACAGGGACGGCATCTTGCACAGCCTTTCCATGGCACCCACTGACTCAATATACAGGGAGTGGTCCAATCCCACCCACAGACACCACCTAACGCCTCAGAAACTAAACAAGGTGTGTGAATACCCAAACCATAACCTAAAGGAAAGAAACAACAACTGATCGACATGGGAAGAAATCAGCGAAAGAACTCAGGAAATGTAAAGAACCAAACGGAAAACACACCCCCAAAGAGAAGCACCAGCCCCCTAGAAACGGACACCAATCAAAATCAGGCAACCAATATGACAGAAGAGGAATTTCGATTGTGGATCATAAGAACACTCACCCAGCTGCAACAACAACTCAATAACCAACACAAAGAAACCACAAAAAGTCTCCAGGATATGGAAAAAGAAATAGACACAATGAAGAAAAGTGTAACCGAACTCCTGGAAATGAAGAATCAATTCAAGAAACTACAAAATACAGTGGAAAGTCTCAAGAACAGGGTAGATCAAACAGAAGAAAGAATCTCAGAGCTTGAAGATAACACCCTCCAATTAAATAAATCAGTCACAGAAATAGAGCAGAGAAACAAGAGAAAAGAGCAAAGCCTACACGAGCTCTGGGATTATATGAAGAAACCTAATGTGAGGGTCATAGGGTTACAAGAAGGGGAAGAAGACAACACTCAAGGGTTGGACAAGCTGTTTGAAGATATAATAGAGGAAAATTTCCCAGGCCTTGCTCAAAATCTTGATATACAAGTTCAAGAAGCTCAGAGGACCCCTGGGAGATTCAATGCAAACAGGAAGACGTCACGAAATGCAGTCATCAGACTGACCAAAGTATCAACTAAAGAGGCCCTTCTAAGAGCTGTAAGACAAAAGAAGCAAGTAACATACAAGGGAAAGCCAATTCGAATAACATCAGACTTCTCTAATGAGACTTTACAAGCAAGGAGAGACTGGGGCCCCATTCTCACTCTTTTGAAACAAAACAATGCCCAGCCTAGAATATTATTCCCTGCAAAACTAAGCTTCGTATATGAAGGAGAAATAAAGACATTCTCAGACAAGCAAAGGCTCAGAGAATTCACCAAGACAAGACCAGCCCTACAAGAAGTACTTAAAACAGCATTACGCACGGAACATCATAATAATAACCCACGGATATAAAAACAACCAAAACCCAAAGATATCAAAGGCCAAATATTACAATGGCTCAAGACAGAAATCATAGTAACAACATCCAACCCAATAGAATGAACAGTAATCTACCTTACCTATCAGTTTTCTCAATAAATGTGAATGGCTTAAACTCTCCACTCAAGAGACATAGGCTGGCTGAATGGATAAGAAAATACAGGCCAAGTATATGCTGTCTTCAGGAAACACATCTAACCTGCAAGGATGCATATAGACTAAAAATAAAAAGGTGGAGATCAATATTCCAAGCAAATAGAAGCCAAAAGAAGGCTGGTGTGGCAGTTCTAATTTCAGACGATTTAGTTTTTAAACCAACAAAAGTAGTGAAAGACAAAGAGGGTCATTATACAATGGTGAAGGGCACAGTTCAACAAGAAGAGATAACAATTTTAAATATATATGCACCCAACATAGGTGCACCCAGATTCAGAAAGCAAACCTTACTGGAGATAAGCAAATGGATTAATAGCAACTCCATAATCACCGGAGATTTCAACACCCCACTGACGGCACGAGACAGATCCTCCAAATAGAAAATTAATAAAGAAATAATGGACTTAAACAAAACTCTAGAACAATTGGGTCTGACTGACATTTACAGAACATTCTACCCAAAATCCACTGAATATACGTTCTTCTCATCAGCTCACGGGACATTCTCTAAGATTGACCATATCCTAGGACACAAAGAAAATCTCAAGAAATTAAAAAAAATAGAAATCATACCATGTACCTTCTCAGATCACAGTGGAATAAAAGTAGAAATCAACCCTAACAGAAACTCACACTTCTACACAAAAACGTGGAAATTAAACAACCTCCTACTAAATGATTACTTCATAAATGAAGAAATCAAAGACGGAAATAAAAAAAATTCTATGAAGAAAACGACAATGGAGAGACAAGTTATCAACTCCTCTGGGACACAGCTAAAGCAGTTCTGAGAGGAAAGTTTATCTCCATAAATGCCTATAACCAAAAGACAAGAAGATCACAAATAGACAATCTAATGAAACGACTCAAAGAGCTGGAAAAAAGAAGAACAGACCAACCCCAAACCCAGCAGAAGAAGTGAAATCAACAAGATCAAATCAGAACTAAACGAAACTGAAAACAGGGAAGCTATTCAGGAGATTAATAAAACAAAAAGTTGGTTCTTTGGAAAAATAAACAAAATTGACACACCATTGGCTAAGCTAACGGAAAGCGGAAAAGAGAAATCTCTAATAAGCTCCATCAGGAATAAAAAATGAGATATCACAACTGATCCCAAAGAGATACAAGATACAATTTATGAATACTACAAAAATCTTTATGCACACAAACTGGAAAATGTGGAGGAAATGGACAATTTTCTAGAAACACACAGCCTCCCTAGGCTCAACCAGGAAGAAATAGATTCCCTGAACAGACCAATCTCAACAGCTGAACTAGAAACAGCAATTAAAAATCTCCCTAAAAAGAAAAGTCCTGGCCCAGATGGCTTCACACCTGAATTTTACCACACTTACAAAGAAGAACTAGTACCTATCTTGCAGAAACTATTCCACAACATCGAGAAGAACGGAAACCTCCCCGACACCTTTTATGAAGCGAATATTACTCTGATACCAAAACCGGGAAAGGATGCAACAAAAAAAGAAAACTACAGACCAATATCCCTAATGAATATAGATGCAAAAATTTTCAACAAAATCTTAGCTAACCGAATCCAGACACTTATCAAAAAAATAATCCACCACGACCAAGTGGGCTTCATCCCAGGGATGCAGGGATGGTTCAACATACGTAAATCTATAAATGCAATTCACCACATAAACAGAAGCAAAAACAAGACCACATGATTCTTTCAATAGATGCAGAAAAAGCTTTTGACAAAATTCAACAACCTTTCATGATACAAACACTTAAGAAAATAGGCACAGAAGGGACATACCTAAAAATGATACAAGTCATATATGACAGACCCATAGCCAACATCATACTGAATGGGGAAAAATTGAAATCATTCCCACTTAGAACCTAAACCAGACAAGGCTGCCCACTATCTCCACTTCTGTTCAACATAGTGCTGGAAGTCTTGGCTACAGCAATCAGACAGGAAAATGGAATCAAAGGTATCCAAATAGGGGCAGAAGAGATCAAACTTTCACTGTTTGCTGATGATATGATATTGTATCTAGAAAACCCCAAAGATTCAACCAAGAAACTCCTGGAACTGATCAATGAATTTAGTAAAGTCTCAGGATACAAAATCAATACACAGAAATCAGAGGCATTCATATACGCCAACAGCAATCTAATTGAGAACCAAATCAAAGACTCAATTCCCTTCACAATAGCAACAAAGAAATTAAAGTACCTAGGAATATACTTAACCAAGGACGTAAAAGACCTCTACAGGGAGAACTATGAAACACTGAGGAAGGAAATAGCAGAGGATGTAAACAGATGGAAATCCATACCATGCTCGTGGATCAGCAGACTCAATATCATCAAAATGTCTATACTACCCAAACTGATCTACAGATTCAATGCAATACCTATTAAAATCCCATCAGCATTCTTCACAGATATAGAAAAAATATTTTTACGCTTTGTATGGAACCAAAGAAGACCCCGAATATCAAGAGCAATTCTAGGCAACAAAAACAAAATGGGAGGCATTAATATGCCAGATATCAAACTATACTACAAAGCTGTAGTAATTAAATCAATATGGTATTGGCACAAAAATAGGAATATTGACCAGTGGAACAGATGTGAGAATCCTGATATACAACCATCCTCATATAGCCATCTAATCTTTGACAAAGCAGACAAAAATATACGCTGGGGAAAAGAATCCCTTTTCAATAAATGGTGCTGGGAAAACTGGATAGCCACCTGTAGAAGGCTAAAACAGGACCCACACCTTTCACCTCTCACAAAAACCAACTCACGCTGGATAACAGACTTAAACCTAAGGTATGAAACTATTAGAACTCTAGAGGAAAAAGTTGGAAACACTCTCCTAGACATCGGCCTGGGGAAAGAGTTTATGAAGAAGTCCCCAAAGGCAATTACAGCAGCAACAAAAATAAATAAATGGGACATGATCAAACTACAAAGCTTCTGCACAGCCAAAGAAATAGTCATGAAAGTAAACAGACAACCTACAGAATGGGAGAAAATTTTTGCATCCTATGCATCCGATAAGGGACTGATAACTAGAATATACTTAGAACTCACGAAAATCAGGAAGAAAAAATCAAATAACCCCATTAAAAAGTGGGCAAAGGACTTGAACAGAAACTTTTCTAAAGAAGACAGAAGAATGGCCAACAAACATATGAAAAAATGCTCAGCATCTCTAAGCATTAGTGAAATGCAAGTCAAAACCACAATGAGATATCACTTAACCCCAGTGAGAATGGCCTTTATCAAAAAATCTCCAAACAATAAATGCTGGCATGGATGTGCAGAGAGAGGAACACTCCTACACTGCTGGTGGGACTGCAAACTAGTTCAACCTCTGTGGAAAGCAATATGGAGATATCTTAAAGTGATACAAGTGAATCTACCATTTGATCCAGCAATCCCATTGCTGGGCATCTACCCAAATGATCCAATGACACTCTACAAAAAAGACACCTGCACTCGAATGTTTATAGCAGCACAATTCATAATTGCAAGGCTGTGGAAACAGCCCAAGTGTCCATCAATCCAAGAATGGATTAATAAAATGTGGTATATGTATACCATGGAGTACTATTCAGCTCTAAGAAACAATGGTGACATAGCACATCTTATATTTTCCTGGTTAGAGCTGGAACCCATACTATTAAGTGAAGTTTCCCAAGAGTGGAAAAACAAGCACCACATATACTCACCAGCAAATTGGTATTAACTGAGCAGCACCTAAGTGGTCACATAGGTACTACAGTAATAGGGTATTGGGCAGGTGGGAGGGGGAAGGGGGGCGGGTATATACATACATAATGAGTGAGATGTGCACCATCTGGGGGATGGTCATGATGGAGACTCAGACTTGTGGGGGGAGGGGGGGAAATGGGCATTTATTGAAACCTTTAAATCTGTACCCCCATAATATGCCAAAATAAAAATCCTTCACAAAAAAAAAAGAAATCCAAAAACAAAAAACAAAACAAAACAAAAAAAAATAATTGCAACAAGGTTGTAAATTATTTGGCATTTTAAATAAAATAAATCAAGTCTATACCCAACGAGGACTTCCCCCCCCCCCCGCCAAAAAAAAATGTCATCTACTGAGAGCTCAATCAATTCCATCTGTAGTTCTTCAGGTGCCTTTGTGATATCAACTAAGTGAGGCTGAAACGGTAATTTGAGTGTGATGTTAAGATTCACAAGGTCACTGAACCTTTCATTGTATTCTCCAATAGGTCTATAACAGCTGTGTATTCTTCAAATGATTGGTATGTATCATCCTGCTCATCAATGACATTTGCTAACTGGGGAAAATTTTCATCTGAAATTTCCTTTTGAAGAAGAACTGTTTTGAAAAAAATGTAGCTTTTTTTCAAAATGCTTGCGTTTTTTTTTTTGCCACACGTCATATATAGACTTAGTTTTACCTTGAAAAGAAATATTCAAGTCATTTTGATTTGACAGGATATCACACAGAAATGCTGCTTTCCTAGAGAAATCTTATTTCAGTAATTCACATTGCTGATTCTGTTCTTCATAGAATTTAACTATCTGTTCCAACAGGGATAAAATTTTGGCTAACACCATTCTCTGCCATAGCCAACACACTTTAGAATGATATGGCAAATCCACACTGAATACTTATGTTCAACTTTAGCATATTACTAAACTGATGATGTTGCGTTGCATTTGCACAAATATAGTTAACAGTACTTATAATTTGTTGCAAAGTGTCACTTAAAATAGTAGCTTTAGCACAGAGATTTTGCTAATGCAAGATACATTAAAAAGAAATGACAGCAGTTGGATCTGTTAATACTATTTTCTTTTTTAACCATGCAATAAACTCTTCATGTTTTCCTGTCATGGAAGGTGCATCATCTGTATATACACTCACTAAATTTACCAAATTCAGTCTAACTTCATGACATTTATCTTGAAAGTTGTTGAAGATATCTATTCCCTGTGTTCTGTTCACAAGAGTGCCCAAAGCAAGTAACTCTTCACAGTAAAGAAAATTTTCTGGCTGGGTGCAGTGGCTCACTCCTGTAATCCTAGCACTCTGGGAGGCTTGAGGCAAGAGTGGATCGCTCAAGGTCAGGAGTTCAAAACCAGCCTGAGCAAGAGCAAAACCCCGTCTCTACTAAAAATAGAAATTAATTGGCCAACTAAAAATATATAGAAAACATTAGCCAGGCATGGTGGCACATGCCTGTAGTCCCAGCTACGTGGGAGGCTGAGGCAGGAGGATTGTTTGAGTCTAGGAGTTTGAGGTTGCAGTGAGCTAGGCTGAGGCCACGGCACTATAGCCTGGGCAACAGAGAGAGTGAGACTCTGTCTCAAAAAAAAAAATAATAAAGAAAGAAAGAAAATCTTCTGTTCTGACCCAAATGAAGCATAAAACCTGTGCTGAGTCAGTAGTATCAGTTGATTCATCCAAAACGGTTTAATAATATATATAATAATATATATTTTCCTTTTAAAGTATTGCATGAAATTGTTCTGTTAAGTTGAAGGCTTTTTTCATGTTGCTGCTCAGTTGTGGTTCTCCTTGAAAGAGGCAGTTGTTTGTACTTTAAAATGTTATCAGGGTCTAAGCATGCTACAACTTCAATCATACATTCTTTTACAATTTCTACATCATTGAATGGCTTCCCTTTTTCGCGAGTATACAAGCTACTTTATAAGTTGCTTCAGTGGCATTATTTCTAGGTCTTATTGCTGCTTGAAAGAATTGTCTTTGTTTTTGCTTTTCATCTTTTAATTTCTGCAATGGAACCTTTTGTGCTTCTCCCTCTAATTTAAAATATATGTGATCCTTATCAGTGTTATGATGCTGACGAATACTGAATTTCTTTAATGTTGATATTGCAATATCACAAAACAAGTAAATCATCCTATCTTTAGCAGAAACAAGATAACATTGCAATTCCCAATCCTCATTAAAAAATCTATTTTTTTTCCTTTAGTGTTCTCTTGTTCTTCTTTTGACCAAGGGCTGTTAAGCAGACAGAATTTTAAAAATCTTTGAGTTGTGCAACTATTCACAAATTCCACTTCAAACAGAAATATAGTGCACTGTTGTCAAAAGCTGACAACAGACTGGTGGACTCAACCCCCACAAAGTCTCCCCAACCAGCCTCATGCGGTAGTGGTGCCAGTCAGGCGGGGAAACTTAGAACCAAATCATAAGTGTGGCAGCTGTCAATGTAGCCATTATGGCTTACTAATGTTCTAATTGTGCCAGTCAATCTGGGAGGATTATTTCATTGAAACATTTTATTCTTTGGTATCTTAACTATGTTCATTTTAAAAATAAAATAAAAATATAAAAGACTGACAAAATGTATTTATAAAAATAAAAGGATTTATTCTGTAAAATTTGGATTCAGTCACAAGGTTGCACTTAAGGACCTAGAAGGCCACAGGTTCCCCACCCTTGGTCTAGAGCCTTCTCTGTGTGTATCACATGTCCTCAGTTGTTCTATGTTCCCTTTCACCACTTTTCTGGTTTCTTGCTGGTAAAGTTCTCTTTCTTGATTCAGTTCTTTCAAAAATCCCATTCTTCTCTTGATCAAAATGTATATACTCAGGAGTGGATATGAAATGGAAATGATTCCTCTTTCATGATGTTTGAATTTTTGTCTCTAAATAGTCAGATTTGGGACATTTTTAATCATGCTGTGTTTAATGGAAGGTGAGGGTTTTTTTGTTTTGTTTCGTTTTGTTGTTGTTGTTGTTGTTTTTAGGAGCAAGCTTTTTTGTCAACTTCTATGGCTTCCCTGGTAATGTTTGAAAAGTCAAAAGTGATCCATGTTGGCTAAAGTTAGCCAGTAAAGTCTTCTTTGCAGGCATGAATTGTAAGAAAAGAGTGGCCACCCACTGGCAGGGAGCATGCAGAGGGCTGAACGGCGGAAGAGACAGCAAGGCCAATGGCCAGTGCTGCTGCACTCTTTGCTTCTCTTGGTAACAAGATTTCTGGAAAGAAATACTCCCTGTCTCCAAGTCATCTCTTTCCATTCTCTCTTAAACACACTCCAATCAGGCTTTTGCCTCCATCCCTCCACCAAAACTGCTCTGGTCAAAGACACCAAGGACCTCCACATCATTAAACCTAATGGTTTACTCTCAGTCCTCACTTTACTTACATTCAACATTCGATAGAGTCGGTCACTCTTTCTTCCATACACATCTTTCACTGGTTTCGAGAAAAACCTATTCTCTTGTATCTTATTCCTACTTCAAGTGTCATCGTTCCAGGTTCCTTTACCTGGTACTCTTAATGTTGGAGGGCTCTGGGGCTAAGCCTTGGTCCTCTCCTTTTTGCTGTTTACAGTCACATCCTAGGTGAGCTGATTCAGTCGTATGACTTTAAATACCATTTGTATACCAAGAACTTTAAAATTTATATCTCTAGCTCATATTTCTCTTACAAACTCCAGATATAACAGAGATCTCCACATACCTAATAACTCTCTTACATTCAATATGTCCTGATCTTCTCTCCCCAAATCTGTTATATTCATACTCTTTCTATCTCATTTGATGGGAATTCCAAACTTACAGTTCCTTGGGCCAAAAATAAATGGAGTCCTTTTTAAATACTCTTTTGTGATCATAACCCACATCCAAACAGAGAATCACATTGAATCTACCTTGCAAATATACGCATAAGCCAATTTTCTTCACCTCCACTGTTAATACCATGGTCTGTACCACCACCTTTCCTCTCCCGGATTACCACAATAGATTACCTGCATCTCCATTGTCCTTGACAGTCTATTCTCCAAACACTTGCCAAAAAGATTCTTCTAAAATGTAAGTGAGATCAAACAATTTCTTTCTCAAAACCCTGCAATGGTTCCCATTTCCATGAGTAATAACCAGATTCTTTACAATGGCCTGTGAGGTCCCACATGATCCCCAAGTCACTCATCTCCAGCCCCTTAATTTCTCTGCTCCAGCCAAGCTGACCTTCTTGCTCTTCCACAAACACTCTGGGCATGCTTTCACCTCAGGATCTTTGCACTGGCTGTGTCTCCTACTTGGAATGCTCCTTCCCAAGATAACTTCATGACTAACCTCCTTACTTCTATTAAGCCTTTGCTAAAATGTCACTTTCTCTAAAAATGTACCCTGCCAATTATTTAAAATAGCAACCCTACCCTGCTCCAGCACTCTCTTATTGTATTCAACTTTATTTTTTTCGTATCATTCTTCACTTTCTAACATATCATGTAATTTACTTATTTATTCTGTTTATGCTTTATTATTTATTTTCACTAGCCAGATTGTAAATTCCATGAGGACAAAGATTCTGGTCTGTTTTGTTCACTGTTTTATCCCAACTGTCAAGAATGGTGTCGGGCACATCACACATGCTCAGATGTTGAATATATAGAGGTGAAAATAACCCAGATGTTGTCTGGAATTGAGAATTCTATAGCAGACACTTGGTACCAGACAGCAGCTGATAGAGAATATCTTGCCTCTTGGGAGCAGAGACCAGGGTCTCTTACTTAAGAATCACCAGTCTACCTCATCCTGATTTAAAGTGGTCAGTGAATACTTATAGAAGAAAGTTTGGTTCCATTGATGAAAGAAAGCTACTGACATCCTTGAGAAGAAAGGCCTAATACAAAAAGCATTTATGAAAACATAATCTTATCAATCCATGTAACAAAGAAAGAACAGAAAACACATGGTTCAGCAAAATTAATCCTATCTCCAACTGAATCTGAGCTAAGCTTTCTTTTGATGGCCTGGTCTAGGTGTACTTTTACAATAACTTGTCATAGCTCAAAACCTAAACCAGCAAATGACTGCATAATGAATAATTCCATTTATATGGCATTCTGGAAGAGGAAACACTATGAGAAGAAAGAATAGATGAGTAATATCCAGGGGTTAGGGATAGGGGAAGAGTCTAACAATATCGGGTCAGCAGAAGAGAACTGTTTGGAATATTGGAATTGGTCTGTTTCCTGTTTGTAGTTGTGGTTACAAGAATCATTGCACATGTTAAAGCTCAGAACTGTGCATCAAAAAAGTGAATACTACTTTTATGTAAATTTTTAAAATGACATTTCCCATTTATAAGATACTGCTGATGCTCTGCTAAAATCTAAGCTGTAAGGCTACATGCTCATAAATTTGAAAGAAAGTGGAAGCTTAATGGTCCCTGGGCTCCTTATGATGTTTGCATTGAGCATTTTTAGACAACCAGGGAGGGCTCCTCTGGGTCCAGATATTTACATTTGTCCAGTCATGCACTATTTGTCAGTGAAAAGTTCTGGGTACATGTTTGCTCTAAGGTGTCATTTATTAAACCCACTCTGGCTTGTCACCCCTGCCTTTGTGCTGTCAGCTAACAAACAAGGGAGTTACACAGAAGTCACACCTATGGGTCTCTGTTTTCACAACAGGACTGTTGCTCACAATAACTGCATGAGACCAGACCTGCTTTGCTTTTCTTTTATGAGACTTTCCTAATCATGTATTTTACAATTTCTGCTTTTATGGGAGTATATTTTCTTAAAGTAACATTCCTCCTTCGATTATTGGTTTATCCATTCCCTGCCCCACCCCACCTTACATTTTTGTTCTACTGTAATTCTCAGTTCATACAATGTACTATTGATTTACAAATAAACTTGATCTTTGAAATTTTAATGTTATAATATTAACTACTTTGATAATACCTTATCTTTAATATGTACCTTATAATTTACCAAACACTTACCTGTGGGACATCTTTTAATTCTTGCAATAATCAACTAAGTTGACATGCAGGTAGTATCATTTATATTTTAAAACTAACGACTCAGAGATCTAAAGTGGTTAAGTAACTTTCTCAAGGTCACACGACCCATCAGAGAGGCAGGACAAGGACTAGATTCCAGTTAAATGTAAGGGATCAGTAATTCTCACTTCTCTTATGAAAAATTAATTCTCATACCATTTTATGTGGCTCTGAAACCTATCAGCATATAATCATGTTCTTTGCCTTATCCTTTAAAAATTGATGAATACTAAGTTATATAGACATTTGACTCAAATACCATATGAAATTCCATGTGCACTTCAGCTCACAAAACTGTGATTGCATTTTTATTTCCAACACTAAGGAACTCTCTCATAAGTGCAACCCTTAGCATGTCCCATCACCTATATTTCACCTGGTTTCTAGGTTGCCTTGTGGATTTTTCATAGATTGCATAATTTAAAGCCTACATGACCTACCAACTGTAGTTTAGTCCAGTATTTAGGTACTTGGCACATGTCTTTGACACTCTATGAAGTCTTTGCTTGGGAAACTTAAGAGAAAACCAAGTTCTCACTGAAGCATTTTTATCAAAAACAGAGTGGTTTGGGGGGAATTACAGAGACTGTGTTAAGGCCTTGGATTTCTCACTGGCCCCTGCAGCCCCTTTTGTGCAGAGAGGACAATTATGTTGCAGGCATGGTCCCCCAAATAGTAGGGCCATGGCATTGCACTTTAAATCCATGCTCCACACTCAAGCCACAACTACCTACTTACCATTTCCCAATTACACTGCAGAGTTTAGCCTTTGCTTAGGCTATTCTCTCTGCCTGGAGCACATTTCCCTGCTCTGGTCCTGGGAACTTGGCAGACACTCCCATCTACCTTTATGAGGAGCCCTGGGGCTGGAAATGACTATATTAGGTGCTGAGGATAATAAAATACATTGGAGCAGCCAGGCATGTCCAACAGAAGTTTCTAATCTAACCCATGACTGCCCCCTTCCCTGTCCTTCTTCCCTCTCTTTAGGCTGTGAGTTGGCTTTCATTACAGCCATTACTGGTTCCTTGTTTTACAATAAATCAAGCTCTTTCTAACTTTGCCTTTGGCTGCTGTATATGTACCAATATTCCCCAGGTGCCAAGTCTCATCCTTCAAATTGGGTTCAAATACCCCCGACCCCATCCTTTCATCTCTGCAGTTTTCCCCTCTGCCTGCCCCTCAGGGGCAGAATTGGTTGTTCTTTAATCTGAGCTCCAGAACTTTCTGCATGTCATCTCCCACAGCACTTCTCACAGGTATTCCACAGTTTTCCCACAGCACTTCTCACAGTTATTCCACAGATTGTTATATCCTGGAGCTCTGATGAATGGTAGATTCCAGGGGCAGTTGCTGTGTTATATTTATCCATGTTCTCATGAGATAGTCAGAATAGGACCTGGTACTATAGTACCTTAGTAAATGCTCAGTAAATGTTTCATGCTTCAATAAATAAAACAATACTATTTTACTCATTTTATGAGGATTTTATACACATTGATACAATGGAGAACCAAAAAAACTCCAATGAAGTAAATATGCTGACTCTAATAGCAGGATGAATGAAATACTTTATTTCAGAAGATTTTCCATCAGAATTCATTCATAATCTTTGGTTGGGTATTTGAGTCATCCTTGTCTACACTGTACTTTTTCCTCTAAAACAATCAATTCAAAAGGGCAATAATTCCTGCCCTCCCATTGATAAAACTTACCTGAGTCTCTCTTGAATAGTTGCCCAGTTTCTCTCTCTCTCTCTCTCTCTCTCTTTCTCTCTCTCTCTCTCTCTCTCTCTCTCTCTCTCTGTGTATGCACATGAAGGCTGATTTTTTGCCAATCTGTTACTTGAAAATTATATATTGCCCTAGAATTTCAATTATTATTAGCAATCTTGAGATATATTAAAATAGAGAGCTTCTTCTTAGTCTCTTCTGTGTATTTACATTTGGATGCCTATAATATTCTAGTAATTCTGTGGGGTTTCTCTCCTGAGCTTATGTTTTATTAGATTTATTTTAATAACAAAACCCACTATTGTTAGACAGTGAAATATTATGAATACAAGTGATATTCAATTATAGGAAAGCTATTGCTCCATCCTGAAACACGTTTCTTTCTCTCTCTTTTAAAAACTAATTCTACAAATTTGTGTTAAGGTGTTTTATCTTAAATTTGATCGAACCCAATTCGAATAAGGAGAATGTAGTGAAATTATGGGAAAGGAACACATAAAACTAGGTAGGTTGTTCAGATTTATTTTCCTTCAGGTGTTCAATTTAGTTTAAAAGAATTGAATTCATTTGCCATGTTCTCCTTGGGAAGTATTGTGAGAAATACAATTTAAAACTGTTCTCTCTTTTGCATGTCCTCTGCAAGACATAAAGGGGCTCACAATGCATGTTTCTGCTATAATGAAGTCTCTGTCCTATCTGTCTGCTTCCATGTGAATTGCTCCTTCAGACAGGTTAAAAACCATAATGAGTCAAAATTCTTGCAGGGCGAAACTACTCCTAGGGAATAAATCAGGCATCTTTGGGTGCTTAACTCTTTCAGACCCTGATATACATTTTTAAAAGTTCAAGAAACTTGGTTCCACTGTCAAAATTTTCTAATTAGCTAGTGGGGAGTAGTTAAATTCAAGATCTTCTTGGACTATTTTTTTTTTTCATACTGAAATGCCTAGAAGACTCAGACCCTAGCAGTAAAATCAATTTTTTTTTTTCAAATGTCACTGTTTACTCTTGAAATGGCTAACAGATTTACCATTCGATCCAGCAATCTCACTACTGGGAATCTACTCAAAGGAAAATAAATCATTTTATGAAAAAACCACTTGCACCTATATGTTTATTGCAACACAATTCACAATTGCAAGGATGTGGAACCAACATTAGTGTCCACCAATGGATGAATGGATAAAGAAAATGTGATACACACACACACACACACACACACACACACACACACACCATGGAGTACTACTTAGCCAATAAAAAGAATAAAATAATGTCTTGCACAACAACTTAGATGGAACTGCAGGCCATTATCTTAAGTAAAGTAACCCAGGAACAAAAAACCAAATACCACATGTTGTCACTGATAAGTGGAGCTAAGCAATGGGTATGCATGATTATGCAAAGTGACTTAATGGACATCGGAGACTCAGAAAGAGGAGGGTGGGAGGAGTGTGGGGGATGAAAAATTACCTGTTGGGTACAATATGCACTAATCAAGTGATAGGTATGTCAAAAGCCTAGACTTCTCCACTATGCAATCCATCCATGTAACAAGAAACCATTTGTACCCCAAGTCTATTAAAATAAAAACAAATTAAAAAAATAAAAATGCTGACAAAAATAAAAAGAAGTAGTCACAAGGACTTGCTAAATGGCAGACCACCACTCTCCAAAATAAAACAAAAAATTCCACCAAAGCCTGAACACAACCTACCATTCTGAAAAAATAAAATATGGCTCCATTATGGATTGAAGAGAGATTGACATAGCCAAAAAGGACACATGATATACCAGAGATGTTGAGTATTTTCATTGCCTACAGAGTATATTCAAGGGAAAGCATAGGATTAAAGCATAACACAACTCAGCCCTAAGAGGAATATTTTTTAATGAACAGAATCTGCCATCATTAAAGAATTTTGAATTAAACTACTTCTCCCAATCTCTAAAATAAAGTAATGGCAAAATCTCCATGAAGCAGTATTAAAAAAAATAGTACCCTAACTCACTAGGGTTTGTAACCCCCCTAAAGAAACTCTAATTTAAATCATCCAGATCAAATTTACCCTGATCAGGAAAAAAATAAAAGGTGGAAAATGGCAGAGATTTGGTAATCATGGGGTGAGGGTTTTGGTGGAGTGGGGTAGGGTGCAGAAAGGAGGGGTGAGGAGGAGTCAGGATCATTAAAGGAAGAAACTCTTTCTCCAAGAAATCGAATATAATTTTGAATCCAGGGTAAATAATGAGTACCAGAAATGCAATAGATGCTTATCAAGTTTCCATTTTATTCATCTGAGGAAATTGATTTTCAGATTTCTGAGTACATAGCTATCTGATCTTATATAATGTCACCTTCCTGTGCACTAATGACTAAGATAAATGGCCTTAGCCCTGGCTGTTTTGAACTAGTCATTTTCTTGTTTTTACTCTGACATGGTAATAACATTGGGGGAAGGGGAATGCAATGCAAGAGAGATGCTGTATTGGGATGAGTGTCATTGATTTATGCCCTCTGACAGACATCCAGGGAGCAAATTATTAGGTCCCTTTTCATCCTTTTGGAGGATTTGTTCAGTTTCTTTAAACTCTTTCCCAGTATACTTGTGATGGAGAGGGGAGGAGTTATGTACGTGTAATGTGCATGTGTGCCTATGTAAGTGAAAAAGCATGTAGCTTTACTGTCCCGCTGTTGTAATGTCTGCAAGGTGGGATGACTCTAGAGAGCTGTTGATGTAACTCAAAGTCTCTCTTTACCTATAAGCTGGACAACTGTGGCAACCTTTCTAGCAGTTCTGGCAAATGTTTTGTCAGTAAACACAGACAAAAGTTCAATCCATCTATGGTAGGCAATGGATTCAGACTTGTCAATCTGTTTACATTTAGCATCTTAACAGGACAGAAAAGACAAGAAATCCTTCCAATAGAATCCATTTCTTTCTGTGGTTCCTTTCTTTTAATACTGCCATGGAGAATCAAAGAGTCTTATTTGCATTTTCTATCTAACACAGGTCTAGCCTTAATGTGGAATAAATGCTACAAGTCTGTTTCTTATAAGTAGCTATTGTACTTATCATGCATAGAGTTTTAAAAAATGCTAACCCTACTAATTTGCTTAGTATAGTTTCTACCTTCCCCCACTAGTCAGATTTGGAAGTAAGCATTACACAGGCATCACCAATTTTTCTTTGGTATAATTTTAAAATATCATTAAGCCATTTCCATCCCAACCCCTTCCTCACGAGAATAATCACCTACATTCTTCAAAGTTTCAATAAGAAGAATGTAACAGAAGTCTGGTTTATAAAATTTAAAGCATGAAACAAAACTCTTCTTTCCCAAAATAGCCATTGAGAAACTCCAGATGAATTTTTCTAAAAGAGAATATGCATTGCCTCTCTTCATAATATTCAGGGGGAAATTCCTATGAATTAATGCAGTGATAAATATTACAGATATAGCTTCTAGATATATAGTAACATGATGTTTCTAATTAAGATGCAGAAAGATTCTCAAACACAAAATTGTTCTTTTATATTAAGACCCAGAATTAGAATAACTTGTGTTAAAGATTACATTAAGTCTAGCACCAACCCATTTTCATTGTGCATTTTCAGTAAAAGCTGACTAAATTTATTTTTTAGAGTGTAATGAAATTATGGAGTGAATCTGGTTGAAATAACAGATTTGTTTTTAGTGTTATAAGTCAGTGAGTAACAGAATTTTTCATTCAATTTTGTTGTTATTGTTTAGAATTTCATGGGGAATGAAAACATAAAAATTTAAAATAACTCTAGTGGTAACAGTTAGTTTTCATGTAGTGCAACTGCATTTCACTAAGAAATAAAACAATTTGTAACTTTTAGATTCACTGTTAAACTAACAATAAACACTGTTAAAAGTGACCCTAAATTAAATCAATGGAGTAGCCAACAAAGAATTATTGAATGCCTAATTTGTGTACAGCAGGGTAGAAGGTGGTATTTAGTGGAACTGATATTGCATTTCATCTGGACCAAAACTTACTGCAGATTATCCATTGTTGTTCTAGTTTACCAGACAGAAAGAAGATAAATAAATACATCTGGGGTAGAAAAATCTCTTCTTATTACTGCAAGGGCTGCCTTGATGAAGAAAGTTTTAAAGTATCTGCACTTAAGCTCTTTTTTAAAAAACTGTATTTTCTCTATTATCATGCCTACAAGAAGAATGAAACAAACAATAATATATTAGACCTAAAGAGTCATATATTTTTAGTCCTGACTCTTCCTCTTGTTTTTGGTATTATGAAGGCATAAGTAAATTTTGTAGACTTGTGCAGATTCTTCAGGAATGAGCAGATTGTTCTTCTCATCCCTTATGGGATAAGTTAAAATATGCTCAGGTATTCTAATTTTTACCTTATTTTCCCCTTTGATTCAACGTGAACTAAGCATGAATTACAAGTGGAAAAATAAAACTATTTTCAATTAAAATGTTAAAAGTTCAGATTCTGCCTGCCGCCTGGTAAGTTTTTATGCTACTAGAGAATCATTCAGGGTGAACATGAAATCTCTTGTACTTAATCCTTCATGCTTGTTCAAATGTATGGGGACAACTCACTGAATTTATATTAATAATTGAGCCCTGAAAACTGGGCTAGAAGTATTATCTTGGAATGCCCAGCCATATTCAAGGGTTACTTTTAGAATTGAAAAGGGGTGAACAGATGGTCTTCCTCCCTTTAGCTGCTTCTTCTATCCTGCTCAAATTGGCTGTCTCCCAAACACACTATCTACCATCTTCATATTTTTTATCAAAGCTCTGTACCACCTGAATTATTGTTTACTTACTGTGTTTCTTTAAATTGACTCTCTTTTAAAAACTTAAATATCCAATTTACCTTGATCCTTAACAATATTCCTGAAATAATAGTTTTGGAATGCTAAATTTTCCCAATACGTGTTCAAGTAATAACATAGCAACTAAAAATGCTCATCTCTTAACAAAATTATACAGCTAGGGAACAGATTAGTGGTTCCAGGATTTGGGGAGGGAAAAAAGGAGGGAGGCGACTATGGCTATAAAGAGTAGTATGAGGAAGCCTTGTGATAAAACTGTTCTCAAATATACGCGTGAAACAAGTGCATCAACCAAATATACACATACACACACAGTTTGTAATATTGGTGAAATCTGATTAAAATTGGCAGATTATATTTTTTTCAGTTTCCTGATTGTGACATTGTACTATAGTTATGCAAGACAGTACCATTGGGGTAAAAGATATGCAAGATTTCGCTGTCATTAGTTTTTTTACAACTGGATGTGAATCTACAATTATGACAAAATAAGAAGTTAAAGAGAGAAAGATCTATCTATGTAAGGCAATACAAGCAGAGAAAATCACATGTGCAGAACTTGGGCCAAAAGATCACTTGGTATATTTAAAGAACTAAATGAAGCCTTTTTGTATATAGTGGGAAATAGAGCAGATAAGGAGCTATAAGAATCTAGGACTCTGGTATATACCCCAAACAAGTTGGGAGTGTGGCCATTGTCATGTCTGTTGCAGCTCTTGGCTCCAGTGCTGAAACATAAAGTCCCTTACTGCTCCGAATCCCCTAGAAGCAGGAAGGCTGCCCAAGCCCAGATGAAGCAGGGGTTGGCCAACTACTAGGAAAACACTTCTTATTTTTCCATGTCTTTTTCAACAGTGCGACCAAAACATCAGTAATTAAAAAAAAATTTCTCATCTTGGTAGCACCCCAAATTATCCAGTGTACTGGTAGTGGTCAGCATACCCCACACTGTTGGAAATAATGGATAAGTTCTTGCCTCACTCTGCCCTAGACAAACTGTGTAACCCGTGGCCTCTCCTTTCATATAAAAGGTCTCAGTTTCCCCCTTTTATATAGCAAGGGATTTGACAAACTCTAAGGTTCTTTCTAGATCCTGTGGCCTATGGTTTCTCTACCTGTCTTGCTGTACACTCAATGTAACATAAACTGGGGCTAAGCCAATGGGAGATACTAGAACGTAATATACAAGAAATTATCTTGCAATTTCATCTCATACATACTTATGTATGGCATGGAATGTATCAATTCCAGTAGCACTAAAAACAATTATTTTTCAAAAATAAAAATTTTAAAACAAAAATTTAAGTAGCACTAAAAAGTCTCTGTGGTAATTGTGCCATCAAGGACACAGAGTGTTGACTATTTTCCCGTAACTCTTTGAAAACACAAAAACACAAGTAAGCGTGTGTTGGATTATAGCAAGAATAAGTGGCATATATCAGGGAAAGACTAGAGTTGGATTCAAGAGATGTGGGTCTGGTTCCCGGCTCTGTCATTTACCAGCACTGAGAATTTGGGTGAGTCACTTCACTTCTCCAAACACTGACTTTCTCATCTGTAAAATGGGCATATTCATATCTGCACAACTGATTCCCTGGAAAACTGCATTGTTGCCTGGGAAACCATATACAAATGGTGGGCATAATCATCATAAGTCTGTGTGTCCTCAGCTCTACAGAGTGGTAAGAGCATGACGGTCTTAAGAATTATTCAAGGGAAAAAGTGATACATCAATTCTTCCAATGGTCTTCTGAGAATCCCTGTCAGTTCTGTAAAGATCTGGTACAATGTTTTTATAACCTAGAGAACTAATTTTGAAATACTGTACACATACATTTTTTAATTTTTTATATTTTTATAGTAGGTAATTTCCCTTAATACCTATGAAGAGTAGTATAATTTACAGACTTTGTGTTTATAAAAATGAAAAGGACCTTAAAAGTATTCATCAATTTTCCCCAACAAATTTCAGGTAACAACATCAGAATGAACAAGTCAAAAGACCTAACGTACAAGAGGGTTCATAACAGTGTATTATGATTATTGTGTATACTATAGTATATACTATATACTATAGTATATGCATTATTTTTGATAAATGAGATTATAGCTGCTTTGGCCACCAGGGGAAAAATAATGCACTATTATAAGATACACGTATATAGTAAAATGGTTACTATAGTGAGATGATGGATATGTTAATTTGTTTTACCACAGTAACCATTTTACTATATGTATATCTTATAACATTATGTTGTATACCTTTAATATACTCAATAAAATTTATTTTTAAAATATCAGGTAGTATTACTATTACTGTTTGAAAATAAATATTAAAAAATCAAGCTCATTGGAAGGAAAACACCAATTTTCTCTAGTTCCTATTTCACCATCAACATTTCTAATTAAAAGTGAGAAAAAAACATTTTCTGATGATTTTCAGACTATCAAGTTTAGCAGCCTCAACTTTACTTTTAGGATAAATATTTACAACACAAATCCGTTTACTATATAATCTCTAATTTTTCACATAAAAATTTTTCACCTAAAGCTTTGAAGATTCATTTAAATAACACAGAATGAAGCTTCTACCATAGGAGACAATGAACAGTGTTGGAATAAATGTGGGCTTTGAGGTTAAAAAGAGCTGGGTTTTAATCTCAACTTTCCCATTTTCTTGTTTCTCTGAGTCTCAATTTCCCAACTGTAGCGTTGTTGTGAGACTAAAATGGGATATTATTAAATACAACGATATAGGTAAACATCTAGCGGTCAAGCACAAAGTACTTCATAAATGTCAGCTGTTAAGCAGCCATGAGGGTGTAATCAAGAGTCTAGGCTTTAAAATTTGGCAAAACTTTATTTAGATACAATAGTTACTAAGCGAAGACTTTTAGACAAGTCAGTTTAGCCTTCAGAACTTCTTCTTGCTTTATCATAAAGCACAATAATAAAATGTGCAGAGTTTTGAAGATTATTTAATAATAGCACATCTCCTATAGCTTTACACACAATGATGACAGTAAAATAGGTGATCATTGAATGATAGCTAGTAATATTATTTGATAACGGTGTTCAAATCTCCTTGACTGATAAAATGGAAAAAGTATTTGACAAAAAAACTGCAGATAATTAGTGGAGGAAGGGGCAGCAATGTCTTATTTATGTGCATATAACATCACAGTCCTAAAGTTTAGTCTATAATTAGGCAATCTAAAATAATAATAATAACAATAAATAAAAGTTATGGGTCTCCAGTCCACCAGACCCACTCCTTCTGACACACAGAATTGTTCTTTTTCAAGGACATGGGGGCTGTAGACTACAGTTGACCCTTCACAAATAGTAACTTACAGTATTAGGTGAAGGTGTGTCTAATGAGGAACTCCTTGAACTCATTCACTTTGTGAGTATCTTTGACAATTACATGCTGGCAAAGGAAGTTTATGTTTTTCGCCTTTTATGAAATGTAACTTGTGTCTCTAAAGCATCCTCCAGAATATTAGGTTTCTTTTGGTGTCTCTGTGATGCCAAAATCATACATGGAAAATCATAAACACTTAGGTGAACTGGCTGGTCAATGCTCTATTTACAGATTCCATTGTTTGGCTGATTTCTTTTATATTAAAAAACAAACTAAAAAAAAAACAGTTTAGAAAAATCAATGCTACATGTAGAGACAACCCTACTCAGCATTCCTATGGATTTTTGACAATCTGAAAACCTCCTTACACTTGGAAAACGAACTGCCAGTCCATAGAACATGTACACACCAATGGAGCTAGAACCAGTGCTCAGCAAGTACTGGCCCACCTCACAGAGTCAAAGAGGAAAAGTAGCTGGATGTTTTGATAGAGCCTAAAAGGTTAAGTTTGCAACATCACTATTTTGGTAAGGAAGAATTCATCTTTTAGAAAGTCAGAACTGGAAGGAATCTTGCCTATTATCTTCAAACTTAATTTTCTATTTTAATATAAGAAAAATGAGATTCACAAGTATAAATCCTGACCTGAAGACCCCAGTAGGTGATGGACCTGGGATAGACCCCAGGTACCCTGACTTCAAGGCTGTCACTTTCTTCATTAAACCACATATAACAGATGTATATGAATGAAGTTATTTAGTAAATTTTGAATGGATGGGTAATCACAATAATAATAAAAATAAGAACAGTCTCTAATAATAATACTTTATATTTTCTCAACTTTTACACATGCCCAGCACTTGGTGAGCACTCGACATACATTATCTCCTTTTATTCACAGAACGCTCCCATGATTGGCGTTGTTGTTACCACTCTTTTGAGATGAGCAAAAGTTAAAGAACTTGCCCAAGGTCACAGAATTAATAAGAAGTCGAGCCAAAATCAAATCCAGTACTGACTCCAGGGTGGGACTCTGAGCCACCTCCTAATGTATAATAATACTGCTTTTAGAGTTACATTATTAAATAAAGTAGACTATCTCTGTCCTTGTATACACCTGAAACTATGCACAATATGAGTGAAAACATAGGTGCCGTAGTGTGTTATTACTGTTAAAAAATCAATGAGCTTCTGGAAATTTGGTTAGCACACCAATCATCACCAATCTTGAAAATTGTAGCTTTGAGGATGAATGTTATCTTTGCACTAAAAAAGATGGCATTCATTTAAATAAAATAGAGGGTTCTTGCTCTATAATATCCCAATTCCATGACAGTCACCTGTCATTAACTCAGCACATAACTCTTTCATTCAGGCTGAATAATGTTCTGGAAAAGGCAGCTAGACTACTTAAACATTCATACCTATATTGAGTAGAAATTCATTTTTTCAACCACTGAACACTCATTCTTTATAGACAGAAAAGGTAAGATATGAGTAAAATATGTATTGAAGAAGGAACTACTTCCTCAGGATAGTTCAAAATAGGTGGAAAGTACTATAATAATTTCTTTGCAATTGCATAGTTCCTTTGCTTATTAAATTTTGAAGAGGTTATCAATTTGGAATATAACCTAAAGAGTTTATGTTTCATAATTTTACTTTATTGCTGAAATATTTATGCAAATATTCAGTGTAGGAAGATGCTGCCAGATGGAAATGCAATAGTAGTGGAATTCTTCCTGGCATTTCCGACAGAATATATAATATCGAATCACTTTATGCTAATGTTTTGCAATGGAATACATATTTTATAGCTACTTTGAAATGCAAATTTAAAAGATCTAAACACTTTAGAAATCATGCCAATGCAAAATAAACTAATATAAAAAATAGGAGTTAGATAGATAAATTATAGCAGTGTCATATCAACTGCATTTTGGTAAAAATAATGAGCCATGTCTTTATAGTATTTGTATAAATACACTTTAATATTTAGAAGTAATGTTGTGTTTTGGTAAGATTAACATTAACTAATCTCAAGATTTATATGACATCTGTCAAATATCTGGCTTCTAATATACTGAACTTTCTTACCCCATGTCTCCACCCTAATTTTCACTATTAATAAATTCTCTGATGTAGGATATGTGGTATCTTTGCTTCATCCAAAACTGATTGAAAAATTTGAGGTATGTGTCACAAGTGAGTTTGAGTTATGAAAGTATTAAAGTTTGTCATTGTTAAAGGTCAACAAGACTCAAATTTGTTAAATTTTTAAAACTTGTCAACTCAATTTTATTTCACTACATTATCATAAATTGTAAGAATCAATACTAGATCCTAACCCTGTCATTTCTTAAACTTGTGGTCAGAAACCCAGTATTTAAATAGCAAAACATTCTTTAAAAGATACTAAAAGGCACAATCTTCTCGTCAAATCCATTGAACATTTTTCTCTTTTCAAATTGGGATATATTTTATACCAGGATTTTGAATAAAATGTCACCTTTTTTTGAAAGGTATGATTATCCTTGACAATACCTTCAATATATATTCTCCTTTTTAAGCTATTTTAACACCAGTCATGACTCAAGGACTGAATCTGGGCAAGAAAAAGAAACTATGAGCTTCTTGTGAATGATTAAAATGATAAGCCCTAAAGCTTGATTTAAAATAACTATTTTGGTTCATTAAAGGCCCTAAAATAACCTGGAGTATTTTCTCTCTCTCTTTTTTCAACTTCAGAATATTAAAGAGGGGGCTACAAATGTTTTTCGTTACATGGATTTCTTTTGTAATGCTTGAGTCAGGGCTCTAAGTGTGCCAATCACACAAATAGTGTTCATTGTACCCATTAGGTAGGTTTTTGCCCCTCCCTTCCTCCCCACTCCCCTCTGCTTATTTCCACTGAGTTTTACTTTCCTCTGTGCACATGTGCTCATTGGTTAGTTTAAATTAACAGCGAGTACATGTGATGTTTGTTTCTTCATTCTTTAGATACTTCACTTAGGATAACGGTCTCCAGTTCCATCCAAACTGTTACGAAAGGAATTAATTCATCCTTTTTTTATAGCTAATATGCGTATATGTACAGCATGAGGTGTACATTTCACCATATACACCATGAGGTGTATATGGTGTACATATACACATTGGGAGAAAATATTCACAAACTATATATCCAGTAAAGGGCTAATATCCAGAAACTATGAATAACTCAAACAAATCAGCAAGAACAAAACAAACAACCCCATTAAAAAGTAGGAAAAAGACATGAACAGAAGCTTTTCATGGATGCAGAAAGAAAGGAACATTTACACACTGTTGCGGGGACTGCAAATTAGTACAGCCTCTATGGAAAACGATATGTAGATTCTTCAAAGAAATAAAGGTAGACATACCATTTGATCTAGCAATCTCACTATTGAGTATCTACCCAAAGGAAAAGAAATATTTTTATCAAAAACACACCTGTACTTGAATATTTATTGCAGCATAATTCACAATTTCACAATTTCAAAGATGTGGAATCAACCCAAATGCCCATCAATTCATGAATGGATTAATAAAATAGAGAATTTTCTCTTTTACTTCATTCTTCCTTAGTCTCAGAAAAGATATTTATAAAAAACAAACAGAAACAACAAACAACATCAATGCCACTGCTTTTTTTTCTTTTTCATACAGTGCAGTGTTCAAATCCAGCGGAACTAAAAAACGTTGCCAGAATCACTATTAACAAAGTATATTACACTATTAATAATGCATATTAAATTTTGATCATTGCAAAATTCATGAATAGTTATTATTTTAGTCATTATTTGCAACTACTGTAGCAGACAGGTATTATTATTTCTGTTCACAATTGGAAAAATTAACTCATAGTGGTTAAGTAGTTCCCCCAAATCACACATCCAGGGAATAGTAGTGCTTGTTTCTTTTATGCAACTTAAACTTTGATAATTAAGGTTTAGTTTAACTACATGCTGGAATTGTAACCTAGAATGCTTCAGTGTCAGTTTCTCTGTGCTCCTTATAAGCAAAAGAAACTCTTTTTTTTTTTTTTTTTTCATTTCAGGATATTATGGGCAGGCAGGAGAAACTCTTTAGAACAACTACTATCCTCGGGTGCACCTTGGTTTCTCTTACTGTAGTCTGTAGAAGTAGAACTATCCTTACTAGAGTATTTATAGTAGCATACTGCATACAATACTATAGTAGTCCTACAGCACCCTTGCTGTGGTCTAGAGATGTGGAACATACGAGGCATATGTACTCGTGGAGGACAAAGTTTGTGAGGAATTCAGATTTGATCATGAAGCCAGCAAAATGTGAAGCTGTGGGAAAAAGTAAGAGAGGAACAATGTAATTCCTCCCACCCTGCTTCACTGGAACCCTGACCACCACTGTGAGTGGACCTCTGTCTGGCAGTATTTCTTGACCCTGAGGCCTAGCACTCAACTGTCATCTTGCATTTGCAAACCTGAAACTGATATCCCACAGGTTTTATATATTAATGAAGAAGCACTGGTCTGTTTCTTTTTTTGAGAATGTATGCATTAAAGTTTTACACTACAGTCTTGTCCATGCCATTAAAATTCCCAGGCGAATATCTGTAAGACACACCACTAATGCCAATGACCACACCGCCACACCTATTTACCTCAATTAAAAGGGGTCCCATGGATGGCAATTTTTCATAACAAAATTACTATTCTCTACAATGCATAAACCACAGCTAATCCAAAATGAATCATGTGGATCTCAATACATTTGAGGTAAATTAGGAATCACCATCTGGCAGGGAGCGTCTCTTCTTAAAATTGCTCTCTCTTTTTTTTTTAATTAAAATGTGTTTTAATTAAAAATAGACATGTCAAGAAGCACTATATCAATTATATGACTGACAATATGCTTTCATTTTTTACCCTGAAACACAGGAACCAGAAATGGGATGTCATGGTTTCTCTCAAGAGAAACAGTAAAATATAGGACAGAGAAAATGAGGATTGCTACTGGGAGCTATTTCAGCTATAGCAAAATCCAACCAAATCTTCCTTTGAATGTTTTATTGCTTTAAAAAAAATCAAAAGGGTGTTTACTCTTGTTTTTGATGCAACTAATAGAGGTTTTCATCCATTCCATACAATCAATGGTTTTGAAGAAGTTCTCAGGCGTTCTCAGCCAGGCTCCTCCTAGTGACCCTGGAATATTCCAAGACCCATCCTCACTGCACATGCCCTCCTTTTAGCCCTTTCTTATCCAGACTCATGTCTGAGAAGTATGAAGTAGTAACAGCATATTTCCTTTGTGTAGCCAAAAGTGCCAACAGGGAGAATAGAGCAGGGAGGGTGAGAGGTGGAGACCCAGAAGCAGCAGGAAAGAACACAAACCACAGTGAGAATAGATGGTACCTCACATGCTCTATGTGTGTGTGTGTATGTGTGAGTGTATGTGTGTGTGTGTGTGTGTGTGTGTGAGAGAGAGAGAGAGAGAGAGAGAGAGAGAGAGAGAGAGAGAGAGAGAGAGAGAGATAGGATGCTGTCAAAAACTGAGCTTCCCTTCCATTAAGACTGATATTTGAACTTCCTAGCTCTGCCTTAGGGAGTCCCAGGGTAATTCCTTCAGGATGCCAAACTCTAAACGTTTAAAGGTCAAATATTAATGGTTGCAATGACTATATTGCAATGGTTGCAATTACTATATTTAGTAATAGTCCCATGGTTTTTAGCCTTGATTGGTTTCCACGATTGCCACAGATATTAATTTAGTATCACGGCAATTTTATTTTTTTAAATTTTTTCCCCAGTATTTGGCTTTGTCTTTTAGTTTGTTTTTATTATGTTTCTTTGCTTTATATCACTATAATTTAATATTTTCCCTAAATAAACTTTTCTATTTTAGAATCGTTTTATAGTTACAGAAAAATTGTGAGACAGTACAGGGTTCCCAGTATCCCTTACTATTAACACCCTATGGTATGTTTATCACATTTTACGAACCAATATGGATATATTATTATTAGCTAAAGTCTATACTTCATTTAGATCTTCTTAGTTTTTGCCTAATGTTTTTTTTTTTTCCCCCATTCCTGGATCCCATCCAGGCTACCACTGTACATTTAGTTATCATGTTTCTTTAGGTTCCTCTCAGCTATGACAGTTTCTCAGACCTTGATTGTTTTTGGTGACCTTGACAGTTTTGAGAAGTACTGGTCAGGTATTTTGTCAACTGTCTCTCAATTGGGATGTGTCTGATGTTTATCTCATGATTAGATTGGGATTGTGTTTTTGGAGGAAGATCACAGACATAAAGTGCTGCTTCATCACATCACATTGAGAGCACATACTACCAATAATTTATCACTCTTCATGTTAACTGTGGTCAACTGGCTGAGGTAGTGTTTGTCAGGTTTTTACAGTTTTCATACCTTTCTCTTTTATTGGGGAATGGAATTAGAAACCAAGATACAATTTAATTTTTATTTACATGTACGTGTGTTTTTAGGTAACCTATCTTGTTTTAAAATACTTTTAAATCTTATTAGAGTTATTTCTTCAAATAGCAGCAACTTTTAAAAAACTTAAAGAATTACTATCAATATTATAAATGTTATCCATAAAAACAGAAACACCATTTGATTATTTATAATATGCTTCTATTTCTATTCTGTATAGATTTATGATACACACATACATACACATATACACACACATTCAATGCATAGATCAAGCATGTACAATGTTGACAATAACAGGAAAATACTTTATCTATAGCATTGTACAAGCAATATGTGATAGATTGAATTTGTGTTAGAAATATTCTCTCCATTCTCCCTTCAGCTTTTAAAAGACCAGCTAGGGTCCTTCAGCTTTTAGAAAACTTGATTTAGTGAGACTATAAGATTTATTTATAGTTTAGCATTTTAATTGTTTGCCTGATTACCTCCAAAGTGTTTGAGGATTAAAATATATTTCATTTAAGTTAATGTTTAGTTCTCTAGTAATTATGATTACACAATCAGTTTACATTATAAGGAACTTGTATTAACCAAAGAAAATTTTCATTCTATTTTCTGTCCAAATAATTATGTGAATTGGTAGAGACTGAAAAAAAAAAAAAACAAACCACATTTGTAACTGTGGACTAGCTGTCATTTGACATCATATGACACATTTAAAAAAAATAAGTATGGCAAAAATTTATCTTCAAATAATCATGCACAATTACTCTTTATTATCAAATGGCAAAGTCAGCAACCTATCCAAAAGTGGTTTTACCCTTCTTTTTTAAAAAAATATCTGAGTAATAAAAAGCAGTTTCATAAACTTTTAAATGTAGTTTGATCAAATATTATATAATAAAACATAGATTTAAAAGAAAAATTGAGTAAATAATTTATTACAAGTTACTAAAAAAGCAAAGATGTTTACTGTACTACATTTTGAATAATTATTTTGGATCAGACTATTTCAAATTACTGACTTAGTAAAGCAAAATTTGCTGTAACAATGCTTTTTTTCCAGAGAAATTCTGAATTCTAAAATGTATTACATTTGAGTTAGATGTTTAAACTTAATTTTATCTAGATCAGGGATATTTAAAATATATATCTTTGAGGTGAAAGTTACAAAATTAATGTGATCATTTTTAATATATATTCTTCAAAAGAGTTTTACATTGTTCTAAATGTCTGCAATTCCTGCCGAGAGAGTTGACAAGGTTTTGACCCCCATTCCACATTAGCCTGCAGTTAGAGGATTGGAGCCCAGCCCAGGAGACCCTCAGTCTGTAGCAAAGCCCGGCCAGTCACCCCACACACCCATAATCAAGAAAGAGTAAAAAGATTACCTTTGTTATTATGGCTCAGCTCAGCCATTGAAAAACTATATATTACTTTATATATTTTTAAGTTGACATCTATACATTTTCATCATAAGCTTAAATAGTTCTGAAGGATATAACTGTATAATTCTCTTTATTTATTTATTTTTTGAGACAGGACCTCACTCTGTTACCTGGGCTAGAGTACAGTGGCGTCATCATAGCTCACTGTAGCCTCAAACTCCCAGGTTCGAGTGATCCTCCTGCCTCAGCCTCCTGAGTAGCTAGGACTACAGGTAGGTGCCACCACACCTGGCTAATTTTTCTATTTTTTTGTAGAGACAGGGTCTCTCTCTTGCTCAGACTGGTTTTGTACTCCTGTCCTCAAGCAATCTTCCTGCCTCAGCCTCCCAAAGTGCTAGGATTACAGGATAATTATTGATAGAGTGTAGATATTAATATTTAAAAATCAAATTGAAACATCACTTTTAACTAAAATTAATGGAATCTAAATACCAAATGATTTGATATCTATAATAATCAGTTTTAATACATATTTGAACAGGTCTTCTGGTTTGGATTTAGGCAGTCACTCCCACCCTAACAAAAATTTAAAATAAATAAATAAACACATAATAAAGTAAATTACATAAAACCCTGGATAGTTTATAAAGATTCTCAAATAAACTAAGTTCCAGAAAGTGGCAAGCCCTTCATGGAAGAGAAGAGATCCATGGCTACTCCCATAGACAGGGGTAAGAAGCAGCTAGCCAAACATTCAACAAATATGGAACAGCTGGGCATGGGCTGGCAAAATGGACTATATCCCTAGAAATCCATCAATTCTCTGAACATGTGTCTACCTACCAACTTTTACTCACAGGTCTTTACTGAGTATGGAGGGTAATTTGCCCAAAGCAAGTGGACCAGCAAAGAAAAGCTGAGAAAGAGTTCTTTGTAAGGTACATAGAGACTCTCCCAAGGAATAACCCCCTTCAAAAGCAGTGTTGGGGGACACAGCAGGAGAGCTGAGAGAGGCACTCTGAGCCTTCAACTACCAAATATGAATAAGTAGGCAGGAGATCCAAGCGAAACCCTTCCAGGGCATTCCGGGTCTTCACAAAGCACTGGGTGACATCATTCCAAAAAGCCACAGAAGGGACAATTAGGCTGAAAGATATCTCTTCAAGTGCAGACAGCAAGGCGCAGGGCTAGATAGCAAAGAAAACTCCCCAGTGATTCAAAACCATACAGCTAGCTGGGCTGTGAGCAGGCAGATGTCACCTACTGTTACAAAATTTGGCAGTTGAACTCTAAAACATAGGAAGGTTTCTGGAATCCTTCCAATGCTCTGATACTAGGCCCTCTTAAAAAGAAAGTTTGGATCAAGCCCTCAAAATATTTGAAGCCAGTGGTGAACCAAATAAAACTACCAGTGCTAAAAAAGCTCCAAGTATTCAAATACAGTTTAGATTGACTGAGTTCCCATCCTAGAAGCTTGATATTCCCATTTTTGGACATAAATATTATTTTCTTCAGTCTCCACTGATCTATTATCCAAAATGTTCTTCCTATAAAAAATTATAATGCACACAAAACATCAAGAAAATGTAACTCATAGTCAAGAGAGGAAATAATCAACAGAAATAGATTCCAAGATGGCCTAGATGCTAGAATTTTCTAAGAAAGAGGTGAAAATAACTACGCTAAAAATGCTGAAAGATCTACAGTAAAGGTAGACACATGAGTGAACAAATGAAGAATCTGACATTTTACTTCACTTATAGAATTTCATCTGAATTTAATATTAATTTTATGCTTAAAAATCTTGATTCCTCAATCTTATTTATCAGCATAAAATGTGAATGCATTTTTTAGAATTTATTTACTATGGCTATAAGACTTTCAGTATTTAAATTTCCTCTGGTTTTAATGATCATTATAATTATTGGTAGTATACAATTGATTAAAAAATAAATATACTATAAATTTTGATAGATAATTATTAAATATAGTAATTTTACTGGAACTGCATCATTTAATGAGATGAATCAAGTCATTTTCTGTTAGTTCTTCTATCTTTGAATGAATATTTCATCTCAGCAGAATGAAAAAGGGTTTTCTATCAATTCTATTCCTATACTACTTTAAAAAGCCTGAGACACTTTGTTTACATAAGTATGTTGATGAGAATTTATTAATAAGAATTTAGTTGTAGTAATGTTCCACAAGTTTCTAAACTTCTTCCAAGCTATACTATTAAAATTAGTGTTTGTTATCAAACATTATATGTCCAAGTGACAATTGGATTAGGTCCTCTTAAAATTCATTGAAATTAAAAAATTTGAAACTATCCAACCTACAAAACTATTTGTTGCCTAGATTTTAGAATCAGTCCCTTTCTCAAAGTCAATATCAATGATTCATGTCTTAGAGGCTTTTACACCTTGGGAAAAGCATGTTAAATTTTGAGTGGATGAGAGATATACCTTCTTTTTATTTTGAAGTAGAAGAAGGGCAATTATAATAGGAGAAGTGAAAATGAGAAATAATCTATAATAATCTTTCTTATAATAATAATCTTTCTTTCTAGAAAAAAAGTTAATAGGAAGTTAAAATTTTAGGAATTTTTGTCCATTAAATTCCAATCATGCCCTCATATTCCTTGGAAAATCTTTGTGTGCTGCCAGCTTGAATACCAGGGGCTTAAAACACCTATTAAATAAGTCCATAACCCAAATGCATGCTTCTCTATCAAACTGTTACCAAAGGGGAAATTTGTTCTTAGATAACTGAAACTGCTACCTGAAATGCAGTTTCATGTTTCAAGTTGTTTGGTAGAAAGCCAGAGAACTTCTATGTATGGAGAAAACTTCACACTTTGTTCCTGCTTCTTGATGAAACTTCTTACAAAAGAGGCTCTGAAGAAGGAGGTGATGCTGTAACCTTGGACAAGATTTCCCTTAAGTCCATTGGCAGAGACGAACACCAGTGCTTGCTGATGTGAAAACAAGGAGTTTCTTTCTTCACCAAAATAGCAAGAAACAGATGTGTGATCAAGCATCACAGTGCTGCCATCTGAGTAAAGAACACCAAAATTGTTTTCTTCTAATCATGTTATGCTTCGCAAAAACAGTTTCCATCATTTTGAACATGTCAGAAGCCTTTGTAGTTTCTGAAAAGGGCTCATAATATAATAATTCTTTGATGTAATAGTCATGCACAGAACAGATGAAAACCTGAAGCTAGTTTCATTTGATTGTTTCGCCAGTCTGCCTGTGAATGGCCATGGACCCTATGAATATTTACATTATCCATTACAGAATGCTAGGAGAAATGTCCTCAATAATGAGGATGGATTGTGTCATCTGATTGCGGCCCTACACTCTGAGTTTCTTTCCAGTTATAAGCTATATATGCAGCATTTTCCAGAGTATGTAGATTCAAGATTCTCTTAGTAAAGTAGCTTCTTTTGCTTGGAATTGCCATATGCATGACACAGATTCTTCAAGTACAGCCTTTTGTGTTGGGTAAAATCCAAATATTGGTAATATTACAGCATGTTGAAAATTAGGCTTAAGAACAGCCATATTATCCAATATACTATCAGAATATTCAGCTTGGCTGAATTCATGTTTCCATTGGGTACCAATCTGACCTAAGCCACCATTGTCTTTAGCCTGGATTACTACAATAGAGCCTCTCAACTGGTATTCTACTCTTGGCCCCAAGTCTATGAACTGCATATAAGACAGAGTTCTCTGCTCTAAACCTTCCAGTGGTTTTCCATCTACAGTAAAATATAAAATCATAATAAAGGCTTAGAGGGCCTATACAGTGTGGTCCACCACTACCTTCCTGACCTCATCTTGACCATCTTTTACTGAACCTCTCCACCAGCCACCCTGGCTCTTTACTGCCTTTTCTCATGACATGTATGCTCTTGCCTCAAAGCCTGTGCACTTGTTTTCTCTGCCTGTAACACAGTTACAGAGGTGTCTGCCAGGTTCACCCTCACCTTACCTAAGATTTTACTCAAGCATCACTTTCTTCTGAAGCTTTACCTAGCCCCACATTTAAGACTGAAACCTCCTTCCCTGCTTTATTTTAATAGCACTTTACATTTAAAATATTTCCTACTTCAATCATTTATTTTCTATTACTTGACCCACCTTAAAAAATTTAGCATTGTGAGGGCAAGCCTTTGTGTCTGATTTGTTCACTGCTGTATCCCCAGCACTGGAAGAGTTCCTGGCACAAAGAAGGAACTCAGAAAATATTTATTCATTGCAAGGTTGCTAGAGAAGAAGAGCCATGTTTTTCCTTCATCACAATGATAATGAAGACAAGACTAAAAGACATGTAAAGTTTTATTGAGTGTTCTTTGATATTTTTCTTTTTTTAACCCAAATTGTGTCATAATATATTAAATAGATTATACATCATTTTTTACCCAGAAAGCTCCCTCATGACCCTTCCCAGTCAATCTCCACTTCCCACTCTTCCAAAGGCAACCGTTGTTCTAATTTTTTCCACCATAGGCTCTATGATTTTATTTTTCAGTTTAAGCACTTATGCCAGGGCCAGCGTTAACAAAAATGAATGCTCATCTACCCAATAGCAGGGCATGTTTAATTACTAATAATGAGAAATATTCCAGATGTCATAGGATGGAGACAATAATGATTTTACAATGCTTGACAGTCTTTAGAAGTATCTCATGCCACCATACATAATTTTGGGGGAGATTGAAACAAGCTAACTTAAGAAAAACCTCAGCTACTAAAAACAAAAACAAAAACAAACAAACAAAAAACAGGGCAAGATTTTCCAGCACTGGTCTGGGGCCAAGTCTGAAGGCCTAAGGAGTGCATATCAAACCCAATATATAATTGTCTCTTATAGGTGGTCCTTATAGATGGTCTTCGCTTGCCTCTCCCCGGCATCATGTGCAAACCACAACCTCTTCATATGCCTTCAGATTATCTGCCCATCCAATTTAGGATGAGCAGATATTACCAAGCAATATTTTCACATGATAAAGGCAATTTCTGTTTTTAAGCAAGTGACCGAGGCCGCAAGAGTCCAGCGCGGCAGCCCTGAGTCTCCCGAGGCAGCTGTGGTCAAAAGGTGATGATTCTTTAATGATATATTATCTGTGGCTTTGCAAGTTTAGGGGTATGAAATATATGTTGTGTTTTTTTCTCTGCAGAACATAATCTTGGCAATGTATTTGACTAAGATATTGAGTTGCATGTTTCAAAACTGGTAGGTTTGTGTTATTGCTTATTTTCTCTTCTATTTATTATGTTTTTTTGGCTCAACAAGGAGAATATCATTCATTCTTGGAATTCAGAATTAAGTATTTGGATTATAGATCCAGCCCATCAGGACTAAAGACAAACTAATCACCCCCTAAATTCCGATGTTTACTTGAGGAATCGCATGAATATTAGTATTTCCTGTCTCCAATTTAATATGAGATATTTCTTCACAGACAGACTTAATTGATGAGAAGTGATCCTATTTCATTTTGTTGACAACAGATTAATGCAAAAATTCAACCTAAAGATAACTTTAAGCAAACACCTTTGAAAAAGGTATTGTAAGAAGGCCCATATGTGTAGGAAAAGTCTTTGATATTTTCTATTTGTCACTTATTTCTGCTGTGTTCTTTGAGGATGGAATTGTGAGCACTCAATAAATCATAAATTTAGTTTCTGCTCCAATGGAAGAATCAGTAAGGTGTCTGTGTGTATGTGTGTAAAATTGCTAATATCTAGACACTGATTAATATCGTATGACAGAAGAACAAAGTCATACTCAGCATTGTATTTTCTTATAATATTAATAATAATCATAGCAAACATTTATTGACTGCTTACTATATTCCAGATACTACATTGACCGTCTTACATTCATTTTCTCATTTATTCCTCCCCTAAATTCTCACACAGTGCTTTAATTTTCCAAGTCTTATATTTTGCATCAGGGATCCAACTGACCCAGAACTTACATGTATGTAAAGAAAACATACTTTGCAACTTTGAATTTATAGACAATTTAATAACTTTTGTTAATAAATAAACTGGTATTTTAAGTTCTACAACATAACCTACCCTCAACCCTGGGGAAAAAACAAAACAAAACAAAAAACAGCCTGTTATGCTGACATAATTTTATATTGGAAAATTGTTTCCTTATAATTTCCAAGGTACATGCTTTATTTAAAAAGTAATATTCTTTCAATACCATTCCTTCTTTTTGTGGTTTATTTGTTTCTAAATCCGATGACCAGTCTGTATCTTCTCTCTGTAACATGCACTGAAACTGAAACTGAAACTGTCCACCCTGGGCCGTAGTGCAGGAATAGTTCTTCCAGGAGACCTGGATACATAAATAGTGCACTAAAAACCCAGCAACATATCCACTTAACTGTTGTGTAATTGATGAATAATCATTTCACTGTCACGAATAGTGATGTATGAAAATATACTGCTTGTATTTCCAAATCTTTTCACCCTGTCCACCCTCAAGGCCCTCGTATATATCTTCTTGGCTGTCAAACTGACTGACGCTCATTGAAATTCCTCAGCTCAGATGCACTGCAATGTAACCATGAGTATTCATTCCCATGATCTAACTCCAATACATGAAAGTTCCACCACAAAGTCGCAGGTTCATTCCAGCGAGCTCTACACTGAATCTGCGAGCACTCTTATTCCTGGTGGAAGAATATTTATTTCATTTCTAAAACAAGCTACCTGTGAACGCATTCATTTCTAGAAAAATAAAAAGATTTAGGCTAGTTTCATAAAGGATGAAATAGAGAAAGTGCTTTCAAATGTAAAAATAAACATGATTTAATGAAAAGAATATGGACTCTAGAGACAGATTTGAGTTCAAATTCTGATTTGATTGTTTTGTTAGCTCTGGGATCTTGAGCAAGGTGTTTAGCCTACCTGACTTCAAAATTTCTGTCTGTAAAGATAATAATACCGCTCTGATGAGATTTCTTTAAGGATTAAAGAAGATAATGTAGAAAAATTAATTCAACAACTATTCACTGAGCACCTGTTATGAGCAGGTACTGTGTTAGGTGCTAAAAATTTTAGATTAATAGAGTCTCTGCCTTCAGGGAGCTTGCAGCCAAAATGAGGTGAGCAAATAAAGAGACAGCAACACTAGAGTATGCTAAGTAATGTGGGCAAGCAAAGCCACAGCTAGGCAACTGCACATCTTGGGAGGGAAGAGGTCAAGATAAAACACCCTCAGGAGGTGACGGCCTCATATCAGGTAGAGCCTGTGCAAAGACCCTGGGGCTGCAGGTATGGTGTGTGGTGAGGTGGGGATAGTGACATGGGATGGGAAGAGCGAGAACATGAGAGGTCTCAAAGGCAGCACCCTGCACTGTCAATAATGATTTTAAGTAGAGAACAGACATGATCAGATCCGCATTTGGAAGCCTCACTCTGCCTACAGGAAGGAGGAAGGATTTACATTGCCATTACTCAAGGAAGAGAGACTGGTCAGGGAGCTAAGGTAGAAAAGTGTGGGGAAAATAACAAGGGTCTAAAATAATGTAAAGCCAGTGGTGAGAGGAAGAGTGGACAGAGTTCGGATCTGTTAAGGAGATAAAATTGATAAGATTTGGTCTCTGAGAGGAAGTGAGTGTTATAGAGTGGAGAGGGGTTCCTGCCTGGATCAAGGAGTACATTGTAGCATATTCCCCAGGATGTGGAGGAAAAACAAGTTTGGGGAGCCGGGCTTGGATATGCAGAGCTTGATGCATCTGCGCAACACCTAAGTAGGAGTGTCAGTCTCAGACACTGTGGTGCACTGTCCATATCCCCTTGGTTCTGGCCTTATCAGTGCACACGCCTGTGACTTTCCATCCCAGGGCTTTTACTTCCCCTGTGAGAGGGATATCCGAAGGAAAGAGAAGACAAATTAACACCCCAAGAAGCAGCCTTCATGCAATGCAGATGGAGTTGAAGGATAAATACTCCAGCTCCCCCATCCCTCTGGAGGGTCCCTCTGGGGCTGGATAAATCCAAGGTGTCTTCTGTACTGTCTCCCAGAGTTCCCATCAGGTCAGAACCCCAGTCACCCACAATAGAAATCTGTCTCCTGATGCATCCTTGATTCCTGTATCACCTCCTCACTCCCCTACCGGAGCTTTCCGGGATACTTTCTCAAATTAACTACTTGTACTCAAACCCTTGTCTTAAGGTCTGCTTTGGGGAAATGCATACATACCTAGCATGCACGGGGGAATATGGATCTGTGTATTGGAAGAGATGTCTTAGGAGGGCATATAAATTTAGAAACTCCCATATATAGGAGGTAGTTGAAGCCAGAGGAGGGAATGAGCTCACCTTGAGGAAAGGAGTAGAGGTGAGCTATTGGGAAGTAAAGTAAAAGAAGAAAAACTCAAGCACAGTGTATGAAACTGGGCAGACTTAATAGGTACAAGTTTGTTCCTTTTCAAACAATGATCTTTGGCAGGGAAGTTCTCAAAAAAATTTGTCTTGAAATACTGGACTAATTGTTTTATAGTTATGTAATCAATTTAATTTATAGTTCTTCTGCTGTACCTTGAAAATTGAGTATTTACTGGTTCTTTATGAGCTGTAACATTTTATGGCCTGTCAGAGCATTGATTGATACAGTGTACTGAAAAATAATCATATAAGATTACCTTAAAATACATATCAGTATCCATCATTTTGACAGTGGAATTGCAATACTATAAATCTATAAAGATTAAAAATTTTAAGTGGAATGTTCTAAGTTGAATATTTATTAGAATGCCTCAACTGCACCAAAGGAAGAAACAGAAACAAAATACTAATTTGATGTGACGAAAATTTAGCTCTGGAATTCTAGGACTACAACAAGCCTCATATTTTTTATGGACCTTAAAGTTATCTGCCAGTCTCACTACATTGCTCATGACAAATAATTTCCAGGCTAGTGTGCAATCCTTACAGGATGTCATCTCTCTGATTATACTTCTAAGCAACACATGAAATAGAAAAAGGCATTTCTGATCTATGCATACTTTGATAACAGTTTACTCTAGAGAAAATGTATATAATTGTGATTGTCTTTTGATAATTTAAAGAAAAGATCATGTGGTTTTTCACCCTTCCCTGTATCACAATAAATCTGCTACAGGCAGTGACTCACAGTCTCTTCATTTCCTGATGTCCCTTTTAACTCACCCTTCATGGACTAAGCATTTTGAAAGATTTTATGCATCCAACTGCACATATTGGCAATTAGTTTCCAATGTTTTAGTAATCAGGAGATAAATCAAAGCTACTGAGAGCTTTAGATCAATTGGACATAATCATTGCCATCATCCTGACTCAGTAGCCAAAACTTGTTTTTTTTAAAAAAAATAATACAAAAGGTGCTTGTACCCCTCACTTTTACTTCCACCTGTATGTGCAAGTTGAGAGCGTTCAATTGGGAAACACTACTATAAATTTGCAACCAGAACTAGAGTTCTAACGCACTATCTAAATACAATTTCAGTTGTTAAGAGAAAGCAGATGTTGGAAACTAAAAATGCAAATAAGATGATTGCCACAGAAAGATGCAGGATATGTTATAAAATATGAATACAGAGGCTTTTATATAAATAAATAGGAAATCCAAGTAACTCCACAGCCAGTGCTCCATATCTTAGACTAAGCCTTCATGCAGAACCCCACACCATGTACCCTTCCTTTATGTGCCCTCCCAGCCAGGAAGCTCAGGACAGCCGGTTGAAGAGGAGGAAGGTTGAGAGGTGTTTCCCTGTAAGCTGCATCTCTTTGGGCCTCATGACAAAACTAGGAATCACCTTTTCTTTCCTGTTCTATGGCAATATCACCTTCTCCATTTTTCCATCAATTCTCTGCTTTTAAGCACTAATTACCTCATTAAAAATTAACTCCAATAAACCCTCCCACAGATTACCTGATGCCAGACTCCTCTCTCACACCTTAGGCTATCTTTTTGTGTGTGTGGTATAATGTGTGTGTACACACGTGTATGTATGTGTGTGCAGAGTGTGTGTGTGCATGCATGTGCATGCAATATGTGTATTTGTGTGTGTGTGGTGTACCATAATTATTTGTGTCCTTGTTTTAGACATCCACACAGGCCCATTCGCAACTTTAAGCTCTCTGAGGGCACAAATGGGCCTCACACATTTTGTTACCCTTGCAATAGTAAGATCAAAGGAAAGGATCTAAGTTTTGTTGGACACTTACTATATGCCAGGGACTGTGCTGGCTGCTTTGCCTACATTACATTATTTCATCCTCACATCATCCCTTTGAGGTGGAGATGAGTCTCATTTTGCAGATGAGGAAACTGAGAATCAGAGGGGTTAAATAAATTGACCAAAGGTAAAACATCATTCTGCTGACAAAAATGTTGAATCTTTTTCCATTCCAATAAATCAAATCCCATAATTCAATCTCCTGTTTAAAACACTTCACCTTTATCCCAGAGGTGCAGATTCTGCATGTTGGTTCAACATACACAAATGTATAAATGCAATTCACCAAATAAATAAAAGTAGGAACAAAGATCATATGATCTTCTCAATAGACACAGAAAAAGCATTTGACAAAATTCAGCACAGTTTTAGGATAAAACCTCTTAGCAAAATAGACACAGATGAGACATATCTTAAAATTATTAAAGCCATATGCCATAAACCCACAGCCAATGTCATACTGAATGGGGAAAAATTGAAAGCATTTCCACGTAGAATTGGAACTAGACATAGTTGTTCACTATCTCCAATTCTATTCAGTATAGTCCAGGAAGTCCTTGCCAGAGCAATCAGACAAGAGAGGGGAATGAAGGGTGTCCAAATGGGGGCAGAAGAGGGCAAACTCTCACTCTATGCTGACGATAGGATATTATATCTAGAAAATCCCAAGGACTCAACCAAGAGATTTCTAGAATTGATACATGAATTCAGTAAAGTAAAAGTAAATTGTTTTTACTGAATTGTTTTTTTTTAAAAAATAATTTTTTGTTTTTACTGAATTCAGTAAAGTAAAAGGAATGCACATAAATCAGTGGCATTCATATATGGCAGTAACGGTCAAATCAAAAATTAAATCAAAGACACAACACCTTTCACAATAGCATCAAATAAAATTCAATATTTAGGAATATTAGAAAATTAAATATTTAATAAATATTTAGGAGGAATCTCCTCCGTAATGAAGGAGATGAGAGTCATATATAGGGAGAACAATGAAACACTGAGAAAAGAAATTGTAGAAGACATAAACAGATGGAACTCTACCATGCTCATGGATTGGTAGAATCAATATTGTTAAAATGTCCGTGCTACCTAAAGTGATCTACAGAATTAACACAATCCCTATCAAAAGACCATCATCATTCTTTACAGATCTAGAAAAAAATAGTTCTACACTTTCTATGGAACCAGAGAAGAACTTGTACAGCCAAAGCAATCTTAAACAAAAAGAACAAATTGGGAGGCATCAGTTTACCAGACTTCAAGCTTTACTACAAGGCTATAGTAACCAAAACAGCATACGACTGGCACAAGAGCAGAGATATAGACCTTTGGAACAGGACAGAAAATCCAGATATAAAACCATTTTCGTATTGTCATCTAACTTTCAACATAGTAGACAAAAATATATACATTGGGGAAATGAATTTCTATTCAATAAATGGTGCTGGGAAAACTGGATAATGACGTGCAGAAGATTGAAACTGGATCCCTCACCTCTCACCTCTTGCAAAACTCAACTCATAATGGATAACAGACTTAAACTTAAGGCATGAAACCTTAAGAATACTAGAAGAAAACGATGGGAAAACTGTTATAGACCTTGGTCTTGGCAAAGAATTTATGAAGAAGACCCCCAAAGCAATCAAAGCAGCAGCAAAAAATAAATAAATGGGACCCAATCAAATTAAAAAGCTTCTGCACAGCCAAAGAAACTCTCATTAGAGTGAATAGACACCTACAGAATAGGAGAAAATATTTGCATTTTTTCACATCAAATAAAGCGCTGATAACAAGAATCTATACAGAACTTAAGAAAATTAACAAGAAAAAAATCAAACAACCCCATCAGTAAATGGGCAAAGGACATAATCAGAAACTTTTCAAGACAAAATAATGGCCAGCAAACATATAAAAAAGTGCTCAATAGTAAAAAAGAAAGAAAACACAATGTAAAAGAAACAAACAAACAAAAAGTACTCAACATCTTGAATCACTAGGGAAATACAAATCAAAACCACAATGAGATATCACCTAACTCCAGTGAGAATGGTCTTTATCAAAAAGTCTCAAAACAACAAATGCAGTAATGGATGTGGAGAGATTGGAACACTCTTACATTGTTGATTGGACTGCAAATTAGTACAACCCCTATGGAAAGTAATTTGGAGATATGTCAAAAAGCTAAAAATGGAAATACCATTTCATCCAGCAATCCCACTACTAGGCATCTGCCCAAAGGAAAAAAAAGACATTCTATAATAAAGACATCTGCATTCGAATGTTTATGGCAGCACAATTCACAATTGCAAAGATGTGGAAACAGCACAAGTGCCAATCAATACATGAGTGGACTAATAAAATGTGATATATGTATACCATGGAGTTCTACTCAGCCATAAGAAACAATGGTGATATAGCACCTCTTGTATTTTCATGGAGAGAGCTGGAACCCATTCTACTAAGTGAAGTATACCAAGAATGGAAAAACAAGCACCACATGTACTCGCCATCAAATTGGTACTAACTAATCAACACTAAGGTGCTCATATGGAAGTAATATTTACTAGGTGCCGGTCAGGTGGGAAGGGGTTGGTGGGGGTGGGTAAACTCACAACTAATGGATGTGGAGTGCACTGTATGTGGGGAGGGCATGCTTGTAGCCCTGGCCTGGGTGAGGCAAAGGCATTATATGTAACCAAAATGTTTGTACCCCCACAATATTCTGAAATAAAAAAAAGAAACAAAATGAAACATAAAGTAAAAAAAAAAAAAAGGCAACCCTTCACTGATTCCTCATTGCCCATAAGACAAAGCTCTGACCCCTTGGTGTGGTGCCCAAACCCTCCCAATCTTGCCTCACTCACCTCCGTGGGCTTAGCTCTGGCTGTGCCCTTCAGCCAGGCTGTGACAGGGGGATTTTTCTCAACACTCCATGCTGCTTCTCCTTCCTTGATTTGGTCTTCTACTTCTGCTTATAATGCTCTCCTCCATCCTTTTCAATCTGGGGAAAAACTACTTTCCTTTTAAGACTCAGGTCATGTTTCCACCCTGCATGCAGCCTTTTCTGAAAAGCTATTCTTCCTTAATCCTACTATATTTGACCACTATCTCTTCCAGGCCCCTTCACCAGTATGTTGACAAACTTCTATCACAGCTTCAGCAACTAACTTATTTCTTTACACGTTCTTCTGCCTTCCAAGACTATAAATTCCTCATGGGCAGGAGTCACGTCTTTGCTAGCCACGTAGCACTAGGGCACCACTGAGCAACAGAACCTTCTGTAATGAAGGAATTTGCCTCTAGGCAAACACAGTAGTCACCAGACATGTGTTTTGTGGCTAGAGAATTTGAAATGTGGGTAGTGCAGCTGAGGAATTAAATTTTTAATTTTATTTAATTTTAAGTAATTTAAATTAAAATAGGAACATGTGACTAATGACTACCACATTGGATGGTATAGCTCTAGGGCTTTTATTTTTTTTTTTTTTTTTTTTTTTTTTTTTTTTTTTTTTTTTTTTTTAGAGACGGGGTCTCGCTATGTTGCCCAGGCTGGAGTGCAGTGGCTATTCACAGGCGCGATCCCACTACTGATCAGCACGGGAGTTTTGACCTGCTCCGTTTCCGACCTGGGCCGGTTCACCCCTCCTTAGGCAACCTGGTGGTCCCCCGCTCCCGGGAGGTCACCATATTGATGCCGAACTTAGTGCGGACACCCGATCGGCATAGCGCACTACAGCCCAGAACTCCTGGGCTCAAGCGATCCTCCCATCTCAGCCTCCCGAGTAGCTGGGACTACAGGCGCGCGCCACCGCGTCCGGCTACTCTAGGGCTTTTAAAGAGTCTAGGATGTAGTAATTTCAGTAACTATTTGCTGTATTGTACAGAATTTATTTAGTTCAAGTTACCCAAGGTTTTCCCCCAACCAAGTCCAACCAAGATCCTTTGCTCTACTTTTTTTTTTTAATTTTTTTTTTATTTTGGCATTTTATGGGGGTACAGATTTTAAGGTTTCAATAAATGCCCATTTTCCCCCCTCCCCCCAAAAGTCTGAGTCTCCATCATGACCATCCCCCAGATGGTGCACATCTCACTCATTATGTATGTATATACCCGCCCCCCTCCTCCCTCCCACCTCCCCAATACCCTATTACTGTAGCACCTATGTGTCCACTTAGGTGCTACTCAGTTAATACCAGTTTGCTGGAGAATATATCTGGTGCTTGTTTTTCCATTCTTGGGATACTTCACTTAGTAGTATGGGTTCCAGCTCTAACCAGGAAAATATAAGATGTGCTATATCACCATTGTTTCTTAGAGCTGAATAGTACTCCATGGTATACATATACCACATTTTATTAATCCATTCTCTACTTTTGATTCTGCTCAACCACTTCACTGATGGAGACTTTCTGAACCATCCTTCATCTTCCTCGTACGCCCTGAAGGCCTGGCTAAAAGAGAACAGCTCTCTGTCTTGGGACCTTTCTGACCACTAATTTGCCTGTTTGCTTTTTTTCTTCATGCCTCTTATTTCTACAGAGGCTATAAAATAGGATTATATTTCCACCAAAGTCTCATTTCACAACATGTAACCATAAAATATAGAAGCAGAGTTATTAAAGCCTCAAGGGAAAATGTATGAACAAAATATCAGCCTGATTCATTATGAACAGTTACTATAAACAGTGGGCTAGCTAGCAAATGACAGGAAAAGTAATTTGCATTTGCAACAAAATTATGCCACACACATCTGCCACAGCTCCCATCCCCCCAAACACCATATTACTGGGACTCTTTAATTAAAGAAATCCTGGCAACTCAGAAAGATTGGGGTCTTTGATGCATGTTCAGGAAGGCTTGACTTGAAATCTTTGCTAATAATTTCCAGTATTGCCTAGGTTTCCTGGTGGATAAAAGGTCTTCAAGATATCCAAGAAGAGAAACTTGGCCAATAATTACTAGTCTCTTAATAATATTCCGGGCACAGTGTTTATGATCCTCACCCTGCCACCAGCATCCAAGAACTTCTGAATAGGTTAATATTTCCATTTGACTAATGAGAAAGAGAAGTATAAGAAAGGTTACTTCTTCTCCCATGGTCTGGGGTGGCTGAGCTGGTAATGCAGTTATGGTTGCTCTGCTCCAAAGTCCAGACTCTACCTCTCTGTCCCTTGAAGATTTTAAGCCAACAGTCTAGCAAACTGCCTCTAGAGCAAGTAGTTGTCTTTGCGAGGGAAATTTCATAAGCAATCATGTTTTCTCTTCATCATCACAAATCATGTTTTTTTATGCTATCCTTTAGGTTCTTTATCTTCATATTAAATCATCCTAACTAATTCTTTCCACGTTAAGTTTCTTATTTTGTAAACTTATTCAAGATCTCCATAATCATCATAAGGGTGAAACTTTGGAATGGGAGAATGTTATCTGGATCTGCTCGGTGCTTATTACAATTGGGTTTATAGTTTCACTACAGTCAAGTAGTGCTCTTGTGGACATGACCCAGAAACAGCTATAAAAGCACCTAGTGCAAACCTAGACTTAGCCAAATATTAGTTTGGGGTACATCACTTTCCTCTTTGTTTCTCAGCTTCATCATTTATAAAATGTTCAAAATAATAACTGGGCTATATGAGAGATTTGTATAAAGATCAAGTGAATATAATATACATAAGAAAATAGTACAATATTAAACAAATCTAATCTTAATATCATTTTCATAATTTTTATTATTGATATGTATAAATCATATAATTAACATGCCTTCTTATTAATTAATAAAGGAATTGGATTTTAAAAATGAGCTACTTTTGGCAAGGGTAGGGCAAGGATGAGGAAAGAGAGAACTCACTCCATGATATAATATTTGTGCATAATTCTAATGGCCAAACATATGAAGAGATAAATTATGTAAAAGAATTATCAGTTTTACAGCTGCCTAGTTGATGTATTTTTAGAATACTAGTTTTAGCCAATAGGATAAGGTTATAGTACTTAGAATAATACTGAGCCTAGGGTAGATATTTAATAGATAATATTTAACTTACTGTATCTCTGAGGTCTAGATCAGAAGTATTCATCAAATTAAACTGCATTTTCACAAGAAGGAATGGTGAATTCAAGAAGCAGAGTAGAGTAGTAGTCAAGAATCAGCCTGTGGATTTTAATCCTAGTTCCACTCTTTACGTATGGCCTTGGGCAGTTAACTTAGCCTCTCTTTGTCTCAGTGTCATCATCTATAAAATGGGAACAACAGTATTACCTAACAAATAGGGTTACCATGATGACTAAATGAATTAATACGTGTAACCTATTAAAACAATATCTGACACATTGTAAGTGCCCAATCATATTCTCTGTCATAGATGTTAGAGAAGAATAGTATAGGCATTTTAGCTGTATAAGTCCATGACTATAGTAATCCAAAATTTTCATATAATCCTATTACTATTATTAACATTTTAGGAGGATGATTGTCCTTTCTCTCAAAACCAGAAACACTAAGAGAAAAAATGTAAATAGTAAATATGTCTGAATCAGACGATATGTGCATTTGGTTTTTTTTTTTAAGTAGGAAAGTAATTCAACCATCTTATAACTGGTTCTAGGTACTTTTAGAATGAACTAACAATAAAGAAGGACAGAAATTTGTGAGGAGTAATGATGAAGAGGAAAGGAAGAAATGATGAGTAAGAAAAAAATGAATCCATGTAATTATTAATGTTCCCATAAAATCAGAGTAAATTAATGTATTTATTATAATATTAATAACATATAAAGAAAAGATACAGAGATTTAAATTAAAGGACTATTAGAACAAAGAGTCACATCAAAGCAATTTCAGCTTTCAATTTGCCCATAAAAGCCTACCTTCCCAGACTGGGATAAACAAAATTTTTTAAAAGGTTTTCTGGGAAAGACATCTGATTGTGTGTGTTTATGAGTATATGTGTATGTATAACCATTCTTCAAATATCAAAGATTGTAGTGTAAACTTACAGATGAATGATTTATTTGTAGCTTACAAGTGTGTTGCTTTAACTATCAAACTGGGGACATTAAAACAAATACTTTTCTGGAAAGAAAATCTTGAAAATTATCAAAACAGAGTTGAGGATAAGGTGTAAAATCCATGAAAAAACTATTGCTAATGTCTATCCTAATAATTCAGGCGACTTAGAAAGGTGGCAAGAGGTCCCATTTCTCTCTAAAAACTAGCGTAGTGATAGACACATTATGTACTATATGGAACATATTGAATTAATACATATAAGCAAGCTATCAAAATAAGTAGAACCTTAATTTGTGAACACCAACGGGTCTCACTTATGAGACAGTAATGCACACAACTTTATGAAGATAGAAACATTTCCCAAATACAAACACATACTCAGGATTATTTGAGATTATGTTGTATAGAAAAAATATCTGAGATAATATCCATTATTTTATTATTTATTTACTTTAGACCACTCAGATAATTGATAATTTTATTTCTTGTGTTATAGTTGAATTTCTCAAGCTACTCTTAGTTAGAAAATGAAAGCAAAACTGAATTGTAATTCCAGATTAAAGCTCTACCTCCATCATCAACACTTATAGTCACTCTATTACCAATCCTCTGTTAGAGAAATAGTTCTTTTAAAATAGAAACTAGTTGGAGATGTGTTTAAAAAGAAGCCCTTTAGCTTCTCTAAATTACATTATTTTATCATTATTATTATTATTTTTAGAGACAAAGTCTTGTTCTGTCACCCAGGCTGGAGTGCAGTGGTACAATCATAGCTCACTGTAACCTCAAACTCCTGGGCCCAAGTGATCCTCCTGCCTCAGCCTCCTGAGTAGCAAAGACTACAGGCACACACCACCGTGCCTGGTTAATTTAATTTAATTTTTTATTTTTGTAGAGATGGGATCTTGCTATATTGCCCAAGCTGGTCTTGAACTCCTGGCCTCAAGCAATCCTCCTCTCTTAGCCTCCCAAAGCACTGAGATTATAGGCATGAGCCACCAGGCTTCGTCCAATATTCTATCACACTCTCCAATATTTTAGACATGCCTGGCTTGATTCCAAGTTAAATTTTCAAGGTAACAATTCCAACTTCTAGAGACTTACTCTCTTATCAATGACTTCCCTGGCCTGGAAACACGTAAAATATGCTAATACCAGGGATATAAATAGATAATTCACAAAGAAGAAAAAACATTAGTTAACACATGAAAAAAATTCTCAACCTTAGGTACAAACTTAACTACACCACGATACAATATTTTACCTATCAGATGGACAAAGATGAAAAAGTTAGGTAATACACCCTGTTATATTTCCACAAGGATATGGGAACTATAAATTAATCAAACTTTGGAATATGGCAAAATATATTTAAATTAAATATAATATATCTTTGACTTAGCAATTCTACTTTCATGAATTTATTTCTAAAATATGTATTATTAATATATTGTTTTATTTATAATAATAAATATATTATTATACAATGATAAATAACAAATCAAGATAAATAATACATTTATTATAATAAATATATTCCATAGATAGAATATTATGTAATTGTTATCAAGAAAAAGGTAGATAAATGCATATGTATGTAAACCAATCACCAAGGCATATCATTAAAAAACCACAAGTTTTAAAAAAGGATACAAAGCAATATGTATAGTGTGCAACCCTATATGCCTAAATACCTCTAAATGAGTAAGACTGGTTGTTCAGGGGAGAAAAATTGTAGGACTGAGGAATAAAGATGGGATGGAAAATTACTGTGCATCTATATCTTTTGGCTTCTTTTGAGTTTTGTATTATCTGTATGATTAGCATTTAAAAATAAATAAAATTGATTACTTTTTAAAACTCTAACTTTTTTTGCAGCAATTTGGATGGAACTAGAGACCATTATCCTAAGTGAAGTATCTCAAGAATGGAATAACAAACGCCACATGTATTCTCTAATAAATTGGAACTAACTGAGGTGCACACATGTGCACAGAGGGAAGTAAAAGACGAGGTGGGGAGGAGATAGAGGGGCAAAAACCTACCTAATGGGTAAAATGATCAATATTCAGGTGATGGACACACTAATACCCCTGACTCAAGCATTACAAAAGCTATCCATGTAACAAAAACATCTGTATTACCTTAATATTTTGAAAGAAAAAGAGAAAAAAGACAAAGGAAAAAGAAAAAAACAGGATATACCAGTTAAGCCAAAAAATAAAAATCTAACGTTTGCAATATCTGAAGTAATAGAACAGTTGTCATTTCCCCATAAAGATACTTGAATCAAGATATAATTTTCAGCCTTAAAATATAGTGACATATTACAAAAATAATTTTAATGCTGATCTTTTGAGTAGGGAAACAAAGCTCATCAAATACCACACATTTCCCCCCGTTCTCCACTGTGAGGAATGCTGCCCCTTCAACAGAGTGGTTAAAGTTGGAGGAGTGGGTGAAAAAGGATAGTTCCCAAATTAACTGTGGTGATCACTGAGGAATCACAGACAGAAATCCCTGGTATTACTAATTTTTACTTTCAGAACAGAGTTCCATAGCCTCATGTCTGTTCAATAACAACCACATTATTACAAGAGAACTTTGTCACTCTATCAGCCATTCCCTGTCCACCTTAGGAAAGGTCAGTTAGATGCCTTGCATCACAAATTACAGGGACAAGGGAGGACTGGGGACAGTGTCTGTGAAAGTGTAGATTCTTGGAAGAGTGAGAATGTTCAGCAAACAACCCAGATAATTTTTATGCCTAGTGAAGAGGGCAATTTCCCCCCTCCTGAACCCCCACGCCAAACACACTTCAGATTGAATTATCTAATGGGGCCCCTACTAAGGAATGAACACAGTTGGGGACTAACCAGACCTTAAGCTGAATGTTTTTTTCTCCGGGACATAGGCTCAATCACACCCCGTGGTGACCACTGTGGTAGTCAGTGGCATTCAGCACTCTGGGTGGGGTAGGGGATTGATTTCTTGGATTCTGACAATGGAGAACTGGGTTATAAGACAGAGGCAGCGAAATGCACTGGAGATCCCGTGGCTTCCAAAATCAGAAACAGGCCATATTAAGACAATAATAGCTTATTACGATCCTTCTGTTTCTACCTAATAGTTTTGATTTATGCTATTCTCACTACAAGTATAAATGCCTGCCCCTAAACCAGACGATGGGCTCCACTGAAAACAGATGTGGTTCTGTTTTGTAGACTGATATTGTTGAAACAACCAAATAGCCTCTGCCACATAGTGGGTGCTCAATACAATCAGACAATTCAGGAGCCTTAGTGTCTCATACTTAAGGTTGGGAAGCTGGATTTAGGTTCTATTAACTAATCCCTCAAATCTAGTCTTCCAATTCTGCCCCAAATGCTACACATCTTTAGTGTCTTCTAACTGGACAAAGTAATATGAACTATTGGCAAAGAGGTAGCCCAGAGTAATGCTTTCCACACAGATTAAATGAATTTAAAGCAAAAGATACTGATGTATTCTCTGACTAAAATATTGCTTAGAAAAAGTAACCCGTGAAATATATATCCCAGGTACATGCCACCATCTTTACTTTTCAGATGGTAGAGAGTGATTAAAGGAATTTCCAAAGGCCACGTGGCTGGAATTGGGAGAGTGGCATTGGAAGCACATCTGTGATAGATTAATAATGCACAATCATTCCATGCTGCCCTTTTCATATTTTTGGAAACCACAGAAATTAAGAAAATATCTTATAAACAAAAATTCACTTCACAAATAGGAATGACCATGACTTAACCAACCAAGGTTACACTATTCCTAACAGAAAAACCAGAACTCATCACTGTATGTCAGAAGTAAACGGCCCTTCTCCACTCAGTTTCCCCTATTATTATTAACATCTTACATTAGTGTGGTACATTAGTTACAATTAATGAACCAATATGGATGCATTATTAACTAAAGTCCATAGTTTACATTTGGGGTTCATTCTTTGTGTTGTACTATTGATTTTCTGTAAACTTAGAACTCTTCTAAAAAGCAAAGTCCATGATTTATTTATTTAATAAGAAGAAAGAAAAATAAATAAATTGCCCTTAAGGACAAAATGCTAAGAGGATCTGAGCCTGCATTTGATTGATGGTCAGGTGTGAACCACTAGAACCAGGTGGTCAAGTATCTTAGTCAGTTTGGGCTGCTATAACAAAATACCATAGATGGGTGTCTTATGAACAATGAAAATTTATTTCCCACAGTTCTGGATGCTGGAAGTCTGAGATCAGGGTACCAGCAGGGTCAGGTTCTAGTGAGGGCCGTCTTCTGGGCTGCAGACTGCCAAATGCTTACTCTGCCCTCACATGGTAGATAGGGCAAGGCAGCTCTCACCTCCCAAAGGGCCCATCTACTAATAGTATCACATTGGTGATTAGGTTTCAACATGTGAATTTTGAGAGTCACGACCATTCAGCACCAAGTAAAGCCATGTCTCATTATCTGTGTCATAAAGTGATGCTATTAGAGTACCCACAGAACAAATCTGTGAAATGCAAAACATTTAATTGGCCAGCATTAAATATTACTTGACAGATTCAAATGACCAGTAAATCATGATTACAAAAGAGGAGGAAATGCTTTTACCATTAATTATACTTGAAAACTAGAAACCAACATGTGGATGGATGTTTTAAAGAAAATCACAACAAATTTCAAAGCAAATAGAAAATGAGGCCATAATGTCAGAGAAAATATCTGTTTATTTGAACAAACTTTATGTATTAAAATCACTTCCCTCAAAAATGTGGTTCCCATTGACATTTTAATAGAATTTTAACATACCCAACTGGGTAAATAGCCTGGCCCAGTTCTCAGCCACAATCCGTAATTTTAAAAGCATATCCTAACTAAACATGCAAACTTGCCAGGCATTTATAACTGGCATTTAGAGTAATTACTTGCAGTAATGTTTTTTGTCAGGAGTTTTTAGGCCCAAATAGTTATTTGTCTTATAGTTAGCTCTCTCTTCTCAAACCAAACTATAGGGCTTTTCATGCTCCAACCTTTGTAACACTGATCTTCATTACTGCTTACATGTATGAGTTTCAGCATAAGAAGAAAATTAACCCTTTTCTCCAGAGCAGCGCCACTATCTCATATCACCACTGCCCACATTAAGACGTGAGCCAAAGAGATCCTGCCATCAAGGTACCTAATCTTCAGGGGTCATGGGCAATGATTCGAGCATCAGGTAATCTTCTGACCTCACATTTACTCTCAGGGTCTGGCGTGGATAACAACTAATATTTGGATTAAAAGAATGTAAACAAAATATGGAAATAATATAACTCCATCCTTCAATTTACAGATGAATCCAAAAAGAGTAAGTGGCTTGATGAAGACCTTTCTTTCCATTACGCCTTTTCATGTCTCTGCTATTGTTGAGTATGTTTCATTTCCCGCATGTCTTAAGTTTGAGTAGTTTCTGCCTTTTGTCTTATCTTGCTTTTCTACTTTACAAAACAATTCCTACCCTTAGAAATGGACTAGAGCTTATTTATAGAAAAACATACACTTAAGCTTAATATCTCTCCCTTTTTACCACCTTACTTTCAACTTCAGTTTGCATGAGTATTAATTGTCTCCTAATGGTTTCCCAATAATTTATACTTAGGCCATAGTTTAAAATGATAAAATATAGAAATTGATATGGAATGAAAATAAATACAAATCTTAATACATATATAATTATCATTAGTCATAATGTGATACTACTGCACATACACATGCATCAGAATACCTAAATGAAAAGACTGATATACCAAGTGCTGACAAAGACATGGTACAATTGTTAACTCTCACACATTTCTGGTGAGAGTGTAAATTGATATAAACCCTTTAGAAAAACACTTGGTAGTCTCTATTAAAGCCAAACATGAACATAGTTTATAACAGAGCAATTTTATTCTTGGATATATGTGCACACAAAAGAAATTTGGGCACATTCACCAAAAGACATATACTAAAATATTCATAGCAGCACTGTTCCTAAAAGCTAAAACTAGGAACAATCAAATGCCCACCAACAGTAGAACAGATAAATAGACTGCAATATATTTGCACAACAAAATTTTACTTTCCTAAAAGTGGTGACACCTTTTACAAGCCATTGGATCCAATTAATTGAAACACCAAGACTGAAATTGGCTTAAACAATGAAGAAATTTCCTATTGCACATAACTAGAAATCCATAGATAGGCTCAGTTCCATGGTTTGTTAGAACAACAGCTTAGGAATGCCATCGAGGATCCAGATTCATTTCCAGTTTTTCTTCTGTTGTTTTCAGTGTTGGCTTCATTTTCATATTGGAAACAAGATGAGGCCTCAGTTTCAGGCAATATATGCAGAATATTTGTGTCCTGGAGTAGAAGGTGAACTATTTTTTATCTATTTCTTCTCATTAGGAGAAAACTTTTCCTTAGGAAAAGTTGTTTCCCTCATTTCCACACTTTCCCTCATGTCTCATTGATCAAAATTCATTTACATACTTATTCCAAAGCAAATCACTGGCAAGAGAAATGAGATGACAAAATTTTCTTGCAATTTATTATAGAGACAAGGTCTTACTTTGTTGCACAGGCTTATCTCAAACTCTCAGCCTCAAGCCATCCTCCTACCTTGGCCTCCCAAAGTGCTGGGATTTCAGGCATGAGCCACTGCACTTGGCCAACTAAGAGTGATCTTCTGGAATGGAATGAAGTATTGATCAGCATGACAACTAATAATAACAGTTAATATGAAAAGTACTTATTTTAACTCCAAATAATGGATTTCCAGTTTCTGTTGAGAGATTGAAATAGTGCTGTTCTCAAATTTACAACAAAATTACTGGACAAAGAGTAAGTTCACAAATTTTCTCTTTCCCATTACAGTGCTAATGTTGCAGAGCAACCAACTATTCAGAGTCTAGGGAACACCAGTTGTCTGTAGTAAGAGACAAGACACAAGCACTAATCCAAGTACCTCCCTGAAAATATTTATTAATTGCAAAAAGAAAAACAATACCTTTACAGTGGAGAAGCCTGACAGGTGCCACTTTACACAAGTGGCCAAAGATAACACAACTAGTGAAAAGCCAGGTTGATATCATGTGGTTCCTTATGTGATACAACCACACTTTATTTCTGTGGTGTTCTTTCCCCAAATCCATAACCTCAGTATAACCCTGAGAAAACATCAGACAACCCCAAATTGTGGGTTATTCTACAAAATACATGATAGTATTTTCCAAAGGAGTTAAGGTGATGGAAGACAAGGAAATAATGAGGAATAGATTCAGATTGGAGGAAACTAAGGAGACGCGACAATGAAATGCAATGTGCGATCCTAGATCAGATGCTTGAACAGAACAGGAACATTAGTAGAAGAAATGATGAGATCTAAATGAAGTCTGTGGTTTGATTAGTAACATTATGCCAATTTAATTTCTTACTCTGATAACTGTATCATGATTATATTAGACGTTAACATGAGGAGAAATTGAGTGAGGGTGTACAGGAACTGTCTGTACTGTGACTATAACTCTTCTGTAAGTCTAAAATTATTTTGAAATTCCTGCTGATTTGTTTGAGTTCTTTATAGACTCTGGTTATCAGCCCTTTATCAGATATATAGCATGCAAATATTTTCTCCCATTCCATAGGTTGTCTATTCACTCTATTGATTGTTTCCTGGGCTGTACAGAAAATTTTTAACTTAATCAAGTACCATTTGTTAATTTTAGTTATTGCTGTGATTGTCTTTATGGTATTCTTTATAAATTTTTTGCCTAGGCTGATATCTGATATCTAGAAGAGTGTTTTAAGCATTTTCTCCCAGAATTCTTATAGTTTCCTGTCTTAGGTTTAAGTCTGTTATCCATTGTGAATTAATTTTTGTGAGTAGTGAGAGGTGCAGATCCTTTTTCAGTCTTCTACATGTGGCTATACAATTTTCCCAGCACCATTTATTGAATAAGGATTGTTTTCCCAGTGTATGTTTTATCTGCTTTGTCGAAGATCAGATGGCTATATAACAATGGTTTTATATCTGGAATTAATAATTTTTAAATACAGCTTCTTACTTGCTATCCTTCTATTCTTATTTCAGGGCTTAAAACCTTTAATAAATATTATCAAACTTTGACTTATTTTCCCATTTCACTACATCAGTGACATTTGTGCCAAGAAAATGAAGTGACTATCATTATGGTCTCTAGGCAGTAAACAAAAAAATAAATAGAAAGCACACAAGTTTAGGGAGACATAGATATAGCCAGTTAACAATATTTTAAATGTCATGAAACCAAATAACTTTGCTCTTATGCTACTTCCTTCTTTCCTGTATATCTTGCTTTAGAAGTAATTTTCTTAACTCATCCAGAGCTTACAAATCTTCTTCTATAATCCTTATAAATCACTGATAAAGCTCTTTTTTTATTGTTAACTCTATTATATACTTTAAATAATAAAGACTGTAGAAGATATTACTAAGTAGCTTCATAGTTGCTAATCTGAGCTACAAGAGAGCAAACAGCTTTAATAGGTTCTTAATATGATACAAATACTTTGGTGCTTTCTCAGGAGGAATAACAGCAAAAAGGAAAGGAGATAACATTTGTGATTGAAATTAAAGAATAATGCAAAGGTCTGCAAAAGCAAAGGTAAGAAAAATGCTTTCTAGTTAACTATTGATTATCTGTTTTTCTCTGCAGAAAATGTTGACCATGATGTTTATCCTTGTTCCACCATAGTTTACTGAATATATGAAGGAGTGAGGAGTTGATAATTTGCCTTTCTAATTTTAAATAGGTCAGCAGATCATAAGGAGCCACAGATGAAGCTGTTAAAGAGTACTGGGCACCTCCCAGAGACTATAGATACTTGGTCTGTAGACTCTAGACTCTAGGTCCATGCAGGGAAGAAGAGTGAAATGTGTGCTTGGTGATCAAAATAGGGGAGAGTGACAGAGATTGCTACCGTGTTTCCCTGAAAATAAGACCTATCCATAAAATAAGCCCTAGCAGGATTTCTAAGCATTTGCATAATATAAGCCCTACCCCTAAAATAAGACCTAGTGATGGCTACACAGTGTATCTGCACAACCCATGCATTTTGTCACAGAGTGGTATAGAAGACAAGCAGCCCTTCTCATCTGCCCCATGAGAGCTCTATTGCTCAACGTGAAAGATTGGAGCCAATGGTTCTAAAGGAAATAGAGTTGTAAGAAATTCAGGATGGAATTCAGAGTTTAGAGAGTTATGATGATGTTCCAGAAGAAGACGACTTAACTATATTTGAATAAATGTAGATTGTTGTACTGTACTTAAAAAAAAATAACACATGCCCTGAAAATAAGCCCTAGGGTGTCTTTGGAGAAAAATAAATATAAGACCCTGTTTTATTTTCAGGGAAACACGGTATGTGCTCAGCAAACCCCATTTCGACTTCCTCCTGGGTAGGCAGCCAGACCACAGTTCCCAGACTCCCTTGCAGTTGGGTGGGGTCATAAAATTGAGCTTTAATCATAATTTGCGGGAGGAAGTGACACATGTCTCTTACAGAACTGGCAGATGACAAAAGTTTTATGTGATCCTCCACACTCTTTTTTCTCATATTTTTTAGCTGGTTGTTTATACCCAAGGCCCACGGCAACCTTGCTTGTCCCAAGTTCAAGAGAAGGGAGTCCTGGTCTGCCTAGGTTTCTAAGCCATGGCCCTCCAATCACCACTTCCTTAGCAGTCTACAATAAACTGTGATATGAGTTGGAAATAAACACTTACTGTTTTATGCTACTGAGATCTCGGAGTTCTTTGTTATAGCAGTTAGCCTACCCTCACTAATATAGTGTTCCTTCTGGTATATGAAATAGTGATGTAAGGGATTCCCAGCTCTCAACCTGCTAAGTGACATACTGTATCTGTTGTGTCTGGATCAATCAAAATCAGGTGGGCAGGCTTGAATGTTTTTCTGCTATCTCTTCCTTCTCATTTCTTCTTTGTCCTTTTGTTGTGTTGTCTAGGCTATGGTTTTACTGTATTTGAGCTTTGGGTAAGTGAGGTGACCATATGTTCCCGCTTTCATGGGACAGTGCTAGTTTACATCTGTTGCCCCAGTGTGATGATTAATATTAATCCTTTCACTCTCAAAAGTTTTCATGATAAATTACATTGTCACTCTAATGATAAGCCATCTTATCTCCCTCTTGGGAATGGATGAGACATAAAAAAATGAATAAAACAGATTTATCATGAAGAGTATTATGCTTTATGAGTATTTGAGGTGGCAATTTCCCCTATTACTTTTCAGATAGCCAAAATGTGGTACTTTCTCTCCAGTGTATTGCACAATACCGTTTATTTACAAGTAGATCTATCCCAATGAATAGAAAAAGATTAAATGGGAAGGTTGTAGAATATAATCCTGAAATTCTTTCAATGATGTAGAACAAATTGTTTTGGTGTATGTTAAATGACTTATTATTACAACATATTGAGTAATGAATTTGGTTATGAAATACTAATAATTATAAAAGTATGGCCATAATAATTTTGGATAAAGAAAATCTACATACAAATTTAGGATTCTCATAATAATTACAACTAGAAAAGAGATCTGGATCACATATCATACCTGGGTGCCTAGGAATTTAAGTTTGCATTAAAGGCTATGCATTAAAATTAATTCCATGTGAATTTTTTATATTAAAAAGAGCTTCTAACTGATAAAAAAACATTGTTCATTGGCAAATGGGTGTAATTTTTTATTTTCTGCATCATTATTGCAAATGGATATTTCCTTAGACTCCTTAGAGATAGTTTTAAGAAATTAGTTTAGATGATTTTTCCACAAAATTAAAAACAACAACAACAACAAAAAGGAAGCTCTAATTACTATGATTAGGTTAGGGTTAATTAGAAATTAACTTTAAAATAGCTTGTTTTTAAACAATTTCAGTGAGGATACTTCCCTTTTAGGAAAGGAGAGGGTGGAAGTGGGGGAATGAGCCTTGGTGAATGTGGTAGTATAAAATCATAAAAGCTATCATGTGACGTGGGAAGAACTATGAATAGGTAAGTAGAAGATTCACCTTTGCTAAACCTTCCACAATCATCCAAACCATTGCCATTTTAAAGATGGATCACATCTCTATTTTAATTCTGGCATGCAAATCTTATCAATTTTATTCAGGTCACCACATGAACCTACATTACCAAAATCTCCCTCACCTTAGCTCTAATTTATTATAAAAAATGTCATTAACCTTTCACGAGAATTAATCACAAAAGATGCTGAAATTTTGTGTTACAGCCTGTACCTGCAAACCTATTTGAAACGTGCTCTACCACATTGAGTTTCTGTCTGAAATAGCTGATTTAAGCCTTTGATATAGTAGAGCTGGTGCCCCATTCATTGTGTTATCATTTTATACAGTCTGTCCATAAAAACCCCAAGAGAAGAATGCACTGTCTGTCCATGAAAAATAACCCACCGTCTGTGGCTTATGGAAACAACGATAGAATTTTAAATACCCTGGAAAAAGCCAGCTATAGCCATTTACATGATTTTTGCCAGTGCTCCTCTGGTTGAGTGGCAACATTCAAATATAATGAACAGAGAAACACAATTAAATATGCACCCTAATGAGGAATGGAGAACTGAGATTTTTATCATTTTTCAAAAGCAAAAGCTTCCAAAATTTAAAATACTGAAGTAACATGGCTGCTGGAGAGAAGTAAAGGATGCATTATTAGACACAGCAGTAAATGTCAGATATAATATACTACAGCAATATTCTTCAGTTTGACTATGGCTCTTTTATTTCTTGTTCCCATGTATCTCCTGCTGTTAACTGTTCATCTCCCATCAATTTTATTCTCATCAGTAGTTGCCCTGGTCAGGCAGAAAGACTGGCTTGGTTTAATTAAATGCCCTCACTAATAAGATGAAGCTAGGCAGACTTGGGCATGCCTAAAGCGCCAGTTCTCACATATGAGCAGGTGGTGACAAGCCTTGAGCTTACACTGAATTCTAGATTTTATGTCTGCTTGAGTTGGAGACTCAGAAAACTATTCTCTCTAAAAATTTCTTCAAGTCTGAGACTCTTCCTAAATAATGAAACTAATTTACACCAAGATAATAATTATTGATTCTTTCCACATGGAACTCTATCATAATGACTGCAACTATATTAAGCACCCAATGATTTGGCTTTCAGTAAAATTGTGACTTAAATATTTCTCTATGGCCCCCACAGAGTGTTCATCTAAATAAAGTTTATTAGAACTAAAGTTTAGGTGTTGAAATGTTGCAAGAAGTTATTGGTTGTTTACAGGTCAAGAGATGATAATGCATGCACCTTTAATTCATCTTTACCAGTTTTAGTCTGATAAGAGGAAGATAAACAAAGAGGAAGAGAAACAATAGTGTATGATCTGATAACCTGGAAGGTTACAAGATACTTCCCATACCCGAGCAGGAATCCAAAGGACTAGGCAACACCATCACCATTATCAGATGAGCATGACTCTACGCATAGCCTTGTAGCATGAAGATGAGTCTAATTCCACATCTGTTTGGTGTAAATGTATTAAACCAGTGAATGGAGGCAGAGTCTGCACAGTTCATGAGCAGCAGGAAACACAGAAGGATCAGTCCTGCCCAAGATTGCCCCAGGAGGAGTCATGATGCTCTCTAATTGGGTTATCTCTCCCTTGTTAGGATTAATGGGAGTCTAAATTTAGAGGTAAACTTAATTTGTAAGATATCCTAAACATGATTTTATTTTCCCTTTTGTTGTTATGTATAAAATATTTTTAAAAATCAACCCACTATCCCCTCACCCAAAAGCATCACTTATGTTTTCCTTGTTCATATTCCCTGTCAGTCCTTTCTCCTAAGCCTATGCAACAGATCAGTGTGCCAGGTATGTCCTATGCACTGTCCACACTCGATCATTTAATCCCCCTTTCAAAGGGGAGAATGCGACTTAGCAAAGTTAGGCAACTTGCCCTAGGTTGCATGACAAGTTGAAAGATTCTAGAACTGAGCTCTTGTCAATCCAAATCTAAAGTCGGTATCTCTTGGCCACTCTATAGCATGTCCCATGTGTTACAATATCAAGTCATGAATGAACTTCTGTATCCTGCTCTTATTTTTTCATCTTTTTAAATGAACTTATCTTTTCTACTGGTTGCCCAAAATTCACCTGAAAAAAATGTACTGTATTTTAACCTTTTCATAATTCATGAATATTTATGTGCATCTCATTTCTCTGCCTCTAGCTAGTGAGGCAATAAGCATTTATTTATTTTTGCATAATCTTTTTTTGTCTTCCTCCTATTGAATTCATTCATAAGGATAAATTCCCAGAATTGGTATTATTTTATCAATGAATATAAACATAAAATATTTAATTATTTTAAAAACATTGACATACCTTATAATAGAGGTTTTAGAAGACTTTTAATGAAGGGATAAGAATTATTATATTACATTCTTTAAACATTTTTTATGAGCTCTTACTACATGCTGGACACTGAGCTAAATGTTAGATATAAAAAAAAAATCAGAAGATCAGATTCCTGTCTTCCTGGTACTTAATTCTACCAGAGTAGAAATTTATTTATTTATTTTAAATATATATCTGCATCATAAGTCATATGATGTCAAAATTCAAACCGGACCTTTATAAATTATTAGAAATAAAGAAGACTGAAGTAGTGAGGTATTTGTGTATGTTTTCACAAAGGAAGATAACACTTTTAGGTGCCCAGTACAATCCTAGATCCCAGACTTAACAGCATTTTTTTGGGCAATTTATTTACTTGCTCAGTTTCCTCATCTATGAAATGGATACGAATGTAGGGTTAAGTGAGATAGTACTTCTTAGCATTTAGAATGGTGATTAGTTAGTGCTCAATAACTGTCAGCTAATTCAATGGTGGGTGTGCTAGAGCCAGCTCAGAAATGCTTGTGATTGTTAACTTTTAGGAATTTTGCAACAAGGTTTTTAAACAGAGCCATTATTAAATACTCCTCATGGTGGGAACATTGACACTATAGAAATTGGCAAACACCAATGATCGAAGATATTTATACAGAGAACAGTTGTTAAACTTTCACAAGCATGCTACTATTATTATTCATATATGTATTATTATCCTTCCTGTGGAAAAAGTTGTTGCAGATGGTGATTAATACCCAAAGTCAAATGGGTAGCTAAAGAAACAACGGTTAGCAGGCTTTCTTTCTGCATTCCTGACTAGTCAAGTGTTCTCTAGGTTGAGTAAGAAACTACTGATTGCATATTAAATGTGTAGATAAATTTAATTTTTTTTGAGGAGAAGGAAAGGGGAGTTTATTAATTTACCAGCAAATGAGGAATATGGCAGACTTGTGCCTTAAAGTACCAGAGTCTTAACTACAAGCAGAAATGCAGAGCATTCTAAACATTTTCACATAGACAACTCACTAGTAATCCATGTTGAAGTGGAATTTGAGTAATTTGTTACTTGATTAATAACTATGGTTGTGAAGGGAAAGAGAAGGAACCTCAGAATGGGCCATGAAGGTAGCATTCATGGTTTTGCCATTAGACCATGTCAGTTTCAATTCTGTCTCTGCCACTTTCCAACTTAAAACTTTGGTTCACTTAACCTCTTTGAATCTTTATTTTCTTATCTAAAAAAATGGGGATAATAACACTTAACCCATACAATTGTTATGAGGATTAAATAAGATAATGTGTTCTCAAGTAACCAACATAATATAGTAGGCACTTAATATGACTCTGTCTTTCTTTCTCCCTTAAGATGGGAAAGTCTTAAGTGTATCTCCATGTTGAAAGAAGGAACCAGTGGAAATGAAAGAGAACTTAGGATTGATGGGACATGATCTGAGAGGAATCTCGAAGGGTTGGTATCAGTGGAAAGTGGAAAGATTAGCTTTGGATAGAAAGAGGAGCAATACATCCTCTGAGAAAAGACAGAAGGAAGTAATCCACAATTTAAATAAAGATCAATTTCCAGGTGTGGTGTAGGGAGGTCAAGAGGTTTACACCTGACAGCTTCTGTTTCCTCCATGAGGAAAAAAGTTTTCTCCATTGACCAAAAAGTTGTTCAAGAGCCAGGACATGGAAAACTGGGCAGGGGCCTGGATGGGGAGAATTGCTGAGCAGCCCTGAGGACACAGCTTGGATGGGAGACCACATTGGCATGGTGTCTCCCTGCTAACTTGACTCAGCAAGGCTCTAGGCCAGGTGTGGGAGTAGACATGGCACCCAATTGGACTGATCTAGGAATCAGAATTAGCAGGGCAGGGGCAGGAGAAAGGTGAGGCAGGTTAAGGGGCTGCTCCAAAAGGAAATGAAGTAGTAAATATGAGAGAGAAAATGTGGAAACCAAGAGCTAGTTCAGAGACTTGAAGAAACAGGATGAGTCGAGGAACCAGAGCTCTCAATGAGCTCAAGGATCAGCATCCATGGAGGGTGCAGAGTATGGGAGAGACACAAAGGTGTGGGCAGTTGTCAGAAAGTGGAAATAGAGGCAGGAATTTCTGAGGTGAACGTCTTCTGGGTAGTGACAAGGGTTTGGGCCAAACCCAGTGTTATTCAGTGCCAAGTCATCTGAAGTAGGAGGTGATGTGGCTGAAGAATATTTGGGGATATAGACAAGATACAAGGCTAATTTTCCCAGGTGGCTGAAGATGTAGCTGAAGGCATTACAAAGAAGAAAACAGATCCAAATGTTCAAAGTGATCAGAAATGCCAGTGAAATAAGCAAATACTTCTCCAAGAAAACACATTTTTCTCACACTGGGCTATGTTAACGTGTGTATGTTTATGTGAAAAATGAATCTTGTTGCTTCATAGCCACATGGCAGTTAAGAAAAGACAAGATATAAAATCCATATGAGAACTAGTTAGATTGAGGGAAAAAAATAGAGGCATGAAAAATAAACAGTCATTCTAGCTTCATTTATGGAAGGAAAACACTGGAACTATCAACAAAGTGTAATGGTTAAGGAAATTGTAGACTATACCCTTGATAGATACCTAATATTGTTATTAACCTTCTGTAATGGTTTAATTATCCTTTGGGGAGATATAAACTTTTTAAAACTATTGCACAAATTCCAAATCCTAAAACCACAGGTACAATATTAACTGGTTGTTAAAATGATGGCTATAAAGACCATACAATAACATGGGAAATACTTATGGTAATAAATTAAGTAGAAACCAAATGGATACATTATGTTTCTAAGTGTGTAAGAAACAAACTGACAGTAAAAAAATCTAAAATTGTAGTGGCTTATGGGGATTTCTTTTCTTTCTATGTTACAGAATTTCTTATAATGTGGCTATTTTATTTTTGAATTAAAATTATTATTGTCCAATTTCAATTCCTTACTACTGCCAGGAATCCTCTCATTGAACATCTGTGAATTTTTAAAAACAGCTCAAGAAAGGAGCTTGCAAACTTTCATGCCCTTCCTCTAGCTCTCAGTACACCTCTTCTCAGTAGGTGATTTAGGATGCTACCCCAGAGAGGTTAAATCTCTCCTGGGAAAGCTACTTTCTGCCAGTCTCTTTCCCTTCCTTTGCGTGCATTTATCTCCAATGTTAGAGAAAGGGCTCTGTCCTCTTCCCTAAGGTCAATGTTTTCTCTGTCTCCGGAGGAGCAGGCCCAGCTTAGTCTTCACTCAGACCATTGCTTCTGTGATTTTCCCCCTTTTAATTGATGCTTTCATCTCCCTCTTAACTCTCTTAACCCTGCTTACTTTTTAGAGACAAGATGTGGTCATCCAGCTCCTCCCTGATGCCTTCCCCAATGCCCCTGCCTCTGCCCACCTGCTCCCAAACTTCCTGTGTTTAAATTCTAGCTCCTCAACTAACCAGATTATCTACTCTTGCTGTGTCTCAGTTTGCTTATCTTTAAAATAGAGATAATGATAGCACTTATCTCATGAGCACTCAGTAAACATAAGCTTTTAAATATTATTTGTGCTCATTAATTGTTAGGGTATTTATCTTGTTTTCCTACTCACAGTGAATGTTTTTAAAGATATTCCACTATTGGGTATTTACCCAAAGGAAAAGAAGTCGTTTTGTCAAAAAGACACCTACACTCAAATGTTTATTGCAGCACAATTGCAAAGATGTGGAATAAACCCAAATGTCCATCAAGTCATGACTAGTTTAACAAAATGTGGTATATGTATGCCATGGAATAATACCCAGCCATGAAGAAGGATGACTTGGAGCTTTTTGCAACAATTTGGATGGTACTGGGGACCATTATCCTAAGTGAAGTATCCAAATAATGGTATTTTAGTCTTATTTTGTTTTACTCTTCTATGGTGATCAAGTTTGCCCAAGACAGAGGGGTTTCCTAGGATGTGAAATTTTCAGTACTAAAACTGGGATAGTCCCAAGCAAATAGGGGTGGTTGGTCACTCTGCCTTCACACCTAAGACAATGTTTTACATATAGAAACTGCTTAAGGAATTATTAATGAATGAATTTGAAAGTAAGTCACAGGCAAAATCATTTGTACACAAATATTTTCTGTATAAACATGAATCTGCAAATGTACTTTTACAGTGGGATCTTTTATAAAGCAGTGAAGTCTCTTTTCCAATGTTGATATGGCAACTGCTATATTTAAGCAAATCCTTTTTTGGACAGATAAACATATCTGATATTAAAGGTATGTTTTCTTTTTCTCATTTTACATCACTGATGTTAATCTTCTGTAATAGTTTAATCATCCTTTGGGGAGATGTGAACTTTTGAAAACTTTTGCCCAGATTCTGAATCCTAAAATCATAGATATATTAACTGCCAGATTTCCTTCCACCTTTAGACAACTAACAGATTATAATAAATTATCTCTGTAGTATGAGTTATTTCTTCAAGATGAAACCCAGTATCTTTCTAATTGCTCTGGGTTGAGGATTCCTCATCCCAGAAAGATCCCACCCAATAGAACATGGGGTTGAAGCAACCTGTCATCTTGACATCACAAACCTAATTCTCCTCACTCTCCCTAGCACCCAATGTGCAAGCATAGCAACAGCAGCTGGTGCACAGGAACAGCATTGTTTAAAATAAACACTCTTTCAGTTGGCATTTGCAAGTGATCTTTTTCTTTCTATCGTTTAAAATATAAGTGTGAACATATCTTAAGAAAATGCAAAACAAATGAAAATGAAAACTACTTGCAAAGGTATGCAGGAGAAGAATCATGAAAATATGATAACTTCCAGAAAGGATTTATGCTTTGCCTGTTACCACTGGAAATTCCATTCTCAGACTGGAAGTTTTTTTCCTAAGAGTTCCCAAAAGTTAGAATTCTATGACCTCCTAAAAAAAAGTCATTTGATATGATTTCATTCCTCAAGTGTTTTAAGAGTGCTTATCATGTGCCAAGAGCCACAGGGATGCCAAAAAAGAGGGAAAAAGTCACAAGACAAGCACATAAGTAACTACAAAAATATAAGGTATTAGAGAAGCTATGGAGAGTAATAGGAGCATGGAGCCAGACTAACTAGGTTTGAGCTATGTTTTAGCCACTTAGTAGTAGTGTGACTTGGGAAGTCACTCAGCCTTTCTGTTTTCCACTTTCTCATCTGTGAAGTGGGAGGTAACAGTGACACCTACTTCCAAAGGCTGATGTGAGGCTTAAGTGAGTTAACTTACATAAAGTGCTCAGAATAGGGCCTGACACATAACAAGTGCCATATATATGTGTACGATCAATAATTTTCAGATAGAATGTGACAGTGACATAAGGCAGGTTAAGAAAACATGCACAACAAAGTGAGGCTCTGTCTCAAAAAAAAAAAAAAAGAAAAAAGAAAACATGCAATGGATATTTAAGAATGAGAGGACATATTTCACAAAATCAGGAAAAATGTCAAGGAAGGAGAAAGTTGAGTTTTCCACGGAGTATGATAACAACAATGAGAAGTGTAAGCTGAGTACAGGAGTAGCCCAGCAGGGAGAGATGAGGAGTTATGGCTCAAGGAGGAGGAAGGCAGAGGAGCATGAGGGACCAAGCAGGGCACCATGGGGGCATCATCAGACAAAGTGGCTCTTCACTGGCTGTTTCAGAATAAGTAGGGCTTTAGAAGGCCCGAGGTGAGAACAGGTCATTGTGCACAATACAAAAGCTCTGTGATATAAAGTGCCTGTGTTTGGAGTTCAGTTTGGGCCAAATGTTAATTGCATGGAGTTGAGGGTTGATTGAAGAGTGCAGCAGAAGAGCAGAAAAGGAAGCTGAAGAGCAAGCTGGCGAAGGCTGGAGGAGGCTGTGAAGTCCACCGACACCACACTAAGGAGCTGGGATTCATTACGTAGGCAGCATTTTTCAAAGTGTGTGTGTGGTCTCCTCTGGGTCTCTGCCTTAGAATCTATGAAGGCGTTGGTTAAAAATGCAGATTTCTTAGGAGAGGAGGAGAATATTGAGAGTGAAATGGGAGGGCTGTGGCAAAAGAGGGGAATGGGAGATGCCTTAGGGGAACTGAAAACACCCCACAGTCACTGACTGAAGCCCCTGTTTCTGACCTCTGCCTCCTCAAGGTCGGCCTTTACTGTGAGGTAGGTACATGAGAACAAGGCAACTAGATGGCTTCGCAGCTCTCCTACTGTGCCTCATGGGTTTGTACTTACCACCAGAACCCTTGAGTGTATGTTTGAACCTGCTCTGAGGTGCAGAGTGTGGGACCTCACTCCCCTGCACCAGGGAAGGAAGCAGCTGTGGCCAATTGTGGGCATGAAACACATTGCAGAGGACCAGGAATGGCCTGCAGACAATGTGGAACCATTGTGAAGACCCTGCCCCACACGAGAGGAACCCACCCAGACAGCCAGAAAGGGGTCCCACTCCATAGGCTACATCATGTTGTATAAAAAATAATGCAATGCCAACCGAAATGCTAATGAAAACATCAAGGATATAAGCTGCAGAGCTGGGGAAATGAGAAACACACACTTCTCTTTTCCCAAGTTGTGGCGATTAATCTCAAAGAACCTCTCCTATCGGTATAGTAAATGCCTACATGGATCTGTCACTGTAGTTTAACAGGTGTCTCTTCAAATTCTACTCATTTGCCCTAATTTTTTGTTGTATTCAGAGAGCCATCTGTATCCTTTTCTTAATTTGATAGGATGGAGACTGAGTCTGCCGTAAATTCCATTACTCTAAGTAGCACCTGTAATAGGCTTCCAATTCACCTTCATGTGGATAAGAGGATGAAACAGTCTCTGTTGAAGCTCAGACTACTAGAGATAAAGGACACTTGAATGACTGAAACATAAGGCGTGTACCTTCCCATGCAGACTAATTTGACAGTTTTGAGAGGGCAAAGTGCACTCACAGGTACACGGACACACATACACACACACACACACACACACGCAGTCAGTCAAATAATCCTGTTTTTAAAATCAATAAATAATTCAGCAAAGCATGTGTTTTAAAATTAAATAATGATTTAATGCTATCTCTGTGAGAATGCTTGGAAAGTTTCTGATTCATTATAAATCTTCTGGAATTTGTATTATGTGAAGGTGGATCCTAGAACTTTTAACAAAAAGAATTGCGCTGCAAAGACCTTCATGTATGCAATGTGTGAAGCAAAGGGTATAGAGAAGAAAGGCATTCACTGAGACACAAAGAGGACTGGAGTAGGTGAGCAGCTGAGAGTAAATATAAAAAACTCTCCAAAATGAACCTTAACAAAATGCCCATTTAGCTTAATTCCAAAAAAAGATGTAGCAGGGACCAACCAGTCTATTTTAAAAGATACAGATTTATTTTTTAGGTTTTATTTTCTATGCTTTCCGGTCTTGTCACTATTTCCAATGCTTGCCTTTCAATATTATTGGTCCTTTACAAACACTTCTACATTGTTCTCGTGAAGACTTCTGCAGCACTTGGCTTGGGGTGTGAAGTGTTTGAGCAGCTTTAGGTGCAGACATGGTCCACAAAACTAGACTGAGAGCTCTGTGGGCAATGAAAGCATCCATTTCTTTTATTATTCTATCAGCATCTAACTTAAAGGACCCTTAACATATGCTCCCAGATAAGTTATTGGAGTAGTAAAGTTATAAAATGGGAAGGAGTCAGCAATAAGATACTTAAAAAAAAAATCTCTAAATTGTGTGCTGAATTGTATGTAGTAGTATAAAGACACTGGGGAGCCCATGGGTGACACATGATTTTCTGCAAGAAATTTTGCAGCAAGTGGTAGCAGCTCTAGGTCTATGTGGATGATGTGTGATAAAAGTTTCCCATGGCAAAAACAAGAGAGTTGTAGGAAGTAGTTTGGGAAGTAGCATGGTGAGCAGAAGCAGGAATCTTCTGGGCCGTGAGAACATAAATTGGGGGGAAGAAAAAGACTCCAAATTTTTTAGTCATTGAGGAATTGTCAGTAGCACTAATTTTCAATTAGCTAAGTGAGCTGTAGAATGGTCTTTTCTGTGTTTGTTCACTCATTCAATAAATATATACTTAGGATCTCCATGTGCCAGGTATGCTCCCTGGATGCTGAGAATAATTAGTGAACAAACTAAAGAAAAAAATCCCTGTCCTCATGGGGCTTATTACATTCTAGTGAGCAGAAGGCAAGCACCACAAAGATATCATGATGTGTCAGGTGGGAATGAATGCTCTAAGGAAACATACAGTATGGTGATAAAGCCTGGTGGGTGGGGATGGGTGTTGCTAATTTACAAAGATGGTCAGGGAAAGTCTTTCTGAAGGGTGACACTCAAACACAGCGCTGGGAGCAGTGAGAGGGTGAGGGTGCCACTACTTGGGGAAAGATAATTTTAGGTACAGGAAAGTTGAAATACCTCAGACTGACTGTAAGTTGATTAGGAATTACAAATCCTGCCCTTTCAGAATTTACAGTGTATTGATGGCCTCTGAAACATGGAAGCACAGTTAAAAAAGAAAGATGGGCTTTCTTTGACATGGAGTGTCTGCAAATTGTTTAAAAACTCTTTAAAATCACCATTGCTTAGGAGGGCAGTGCAGCATGTTAGAAGAGCCAGGCCTTTGGCATCCCACAGCCTTGAGTCTAGATTCCAGTTCCAGCCTATTGACTGTGACAGGCTGAGCAAATGACTTAACCTTCCTTAAAAATGGAAATGGCAACGTCTGTCTTAAAGCACCAAGTACAATTGGTGGGAATGTAAATTGGTACAGTCATTATAGAAAATAGTATGGAGGTTTTTAAAAAATTAAAAATAGATCTACCATATGATCCATCAATCTCACTTCTGGGTTTATATCCAAAGCAAATGTAATCAGTAAGTTAAAGAGATATCTGCAGTCATATGTTCATTGCAGTATTATTCACAATACCCACAATATGGAAGCAACCTAAGAGTCTATCAATGGATGAATAGAGAAAAGAAAGGTAGCATACAATGTAGTATCATTCATCTTTGAAAAAGAAGGAAGTCCTACCATTTGCAACAACATGGATGAACCTGGGGGAAAATTATGCTAAGTGAAATAACCCAGATACAGAAAGACAAATACTATATGATCTCATTTATATGTAAAATCTAAAGAAGTCAAATTCACAGAAGCAGAGAGTAGAATGGTGGTTGTCAGGGACTAGGAGGTGAGAGAAATAAGGAGATGTTGGTCAACGAATACAAACTTTTAATGAGATGACTAAATCCTGGGGATCTCATGTACAGCATGGTGACTATAGTTAATAACACTGTATTGTTTATTTGAAATTTGATAAGAGAGCAAATTTCAAGTGTCCTCACCACACACACATACAAATAACACAAAAAATGGTAAATATGGATGGTGATGTATGTGTTAATCAGATTGTGCATGACATATACATATATCAAATCATCACATTCTACACCTTGAATATATACAATTTTTATTTGCCAATTAAACATTTTAAAATAAAAGACAGTACTCTATAGGTTCTGGGGTACTTGGGAAGTTCAGAGAAAATTCTGTTAAGTGGAGGATCTTTTTTAATATTTTTATTTATTTTTTTAAAACAGTGATGCAGCCTTTTTTTTTTTGGAAGTCCCCCCCCCTTTTTTTTCTTTCTTTCTATTTCAGCATATTACAGGAGTACAAATGTTTAGGTCACTTATATTGCCTATGCCCCACCTGAGTCAGAGCTTCAAGCATGTCCATCCTGCCCTGAAGGATATTCTTAATTCTATTTTTTTCTGTGTTGACATGTGAAAACTTTGGTTCAAATATTTTCAAAAGTAAAGACTTTTACATCCAAAATTTTAAAAAGGCACCAAGCATAATTTCTTGTTCCCAAAATCTTGATTGTTTTTCTCTTTACCTCCTTTCTCAGGAAAGACATTTTAAATTTATTGTTGGAAATTAAAGTTTGGAGCAATGAAATGTAACTGTGCATCCTGGTGCAAAAATGCAAGCATTGATATTTCTGATGTTTTGCCTTTCTTTTTTTTTTTTTTTTGTTTCCTCTTCACATTTAACCTTACTTTTACTTAGTTTTTTTCCCCTATCATTGGCATATATAGGTACATTATATTTACATATTAAGAAAGACTAAATAAATTCAAATGAATCCAACTGAAAAAATTTATGGAATATCTATTATATATAAATACCATGGGACAAATACAAGGCTCAACAGCAACCATATCTGCCACCAAGTTTACTATCTAGGAGGAAACACATAAGCACGTACAGTTCTAACACAGGGCAGCATCTATGTGACTAGAGATCTCTAAAGCAAACGGCAGGAGAGCCTGCAGGAGTTAAAGTGCTGCTTCTCAGAGGCTGAGAGCTGGACCTGGAAGTGAGCCACGCCTGAAGAATGGAAGGACTCTAAAGGTGGGCATGTCAGCAGGGAGGAGACAGAATCCTACCAGAGGCAGAAACAAAAAGAGGAAGCCCCTGAGGAAGGATGTGAGGGAGGCAAGGAGAATACAGGGTGCTGAGGATAGCATGCTAGAATGGGAAAATCTTATTAGTTATTTTGAAATCAGGAACTAAATTGAACAATTCTGAGGACAGCTGTAAACTTATTTATTGGACTCTTCTTTTATGTGTGGTTTGATCTTTGCCTTAAATCCTTTAGGGCAACATGCTATGGGATACATGCCATTTCTGTCTGCAAAGCCTGAATTTGGGTCAGTTGATAAAACTGATAAGATAAGGACTCAGAAGAAAACTACTTTTCCACCCCCTGGTAATGGTCTGATCCTAATCCATTTTAAGATGCTTAGGAAGAATTTTCCTAATTCTTATGGACCAGCCAGACACAGGTATGAAACACCTATGGAGACTGGGCAGTTCAAGTTGCAAATGGAGATCCATCACCAGCCCAGTTCTTCAGTGTAGTTTAAGACCCTAAGGCCTACTTTCAGGGTTCTCTGGGTAAAGACAAAAACTTGGTCCCTCTCGTCCACTTCTTTCCTTCTATGAAAAGTTCAATCTTGATTCTATATGGAGACTTTAAAATGTTTTGCAGGAGGGAATCTGAGTAGCAGAAAAATACCTGTAAATACTCTTGGCAGGATTGGAATAATTTTTCAACTTTCTGTGGCATATGCAGACAATAACCAAGGAAAATTATAAATCATGGTGTGCCACTTGACAGTTTTGTTGAAAGAAAAATGTCATCTCAAATCTCATCCAAAAGGTAGGCTATAAATAAACACCTATGTATGCTCAAGTTACAGTTTCCAAAGTTGTTTCACCACATAAAAGGGTATATTTTTAAAGCATCTTGTTAGCTTACAAGAGCTCATTGAAAACCCCAAATCAACTTGATGGTATTAGTATTTGTCATTACTATCAATACAAAGATGGAACTATATAGGCATTCTGCTTCTAGTAAGATGAAAGAATTTCACGTTTTTTATATTGCTAAAATAAACGTTTGTGTGTTTTGGAAGCATGCCACTTGCCCTGGTACCTGAAACCATCAAAGTAGCACTTCCCAAAGATCCTAATGAGTAATTAATCCAATCTCTTCATCATGTAAGTGTGGAAACTGAGTCCTAGCATGCTTAGATAACTTGTCCATGCCGTCCTGCACAGGTGTTCCATCCAAGACAGACAGTCACACAGCTCCTAAGGCATGGCACCTGCAAAGTACTATCTTTGGAGTTAGGATGGACCCTTAATAATCTTGCCCTATAGTTCCTGACATGGATTTACATGCATGAATCTAATGTTAATTTTTAGAAGTCTCCTGTGTTACTTTAATTTTCTTCTAAAGAAAATAATTATCTGAAAGAAAGTGTGCCCTCCCCTCTCCCTCCCTCATAGAGAGAGAGAGAGAATTATTTTGCATCCTATAACTATTGAGTTAAATTGAACAATATCCTGAGAGTAATAGGCTTTCAAGCTCCAGCAGCTAATTGGATAGGACAATAAACAGAGGAAAGGAAGTACATAGGAGAGAAAGACTTATGCCTGCTATTTGTCTGAGATTCCTTTTGCATTAACCACCTACTCTTTGCCTCATTTATAATTCTTCCAGTCAGACTGTGACTTGGTGTAGTCAACGACTTATCAGAATTGCAGTATAGTTTCAGACCACAGATTGGAACAGGTGAAGATCAGAACAAGAAACAAAATTGTGACTTTCATACCACCTTCCCACCTCTATACAAACCTTGAAGCTTATCAAGATGAATAAATGGAGCAGATTTGATAGCCCAGATTTGTTCACAAAGAACTCTAAAACACCCTTCCATGGCTTGGCCAGCCTTTCTGAGAACAGATGTTTTCCCTTCTGATTTGGCACCCATATCTACATGGGGACATGCTGGACAGTTGATCTGAGATCATTCTCTCTATTAAAGAGGACTTAGCAAATGTCTAAATAAGAAACCAAGTGCCCACCAATGCATGAGTGGATTGATAAAATGTGGTATATGTGTACTATGGAGTTCTGCTCAGCCACAAAAAACAATGGTGATCTAGCACCTCTTGTATTATCTTGGATGGAGCTGGAGCTCATTCTACTAAGTGAAGTATCACAAGAATGGAAAAACAAGAGCCACATGTACTCATAATCAAATTGGTATTAACTGATCAACACTTAAGGTCACATACAATAATAACATTCATTGGGTGTCAGGCAGAGCGGGGAGAAGGAGATGAGTATATACACCTGGGTATAGTGCACACTGTCTGGGGCATGGACATGCTGCTGGAAGCTTTGGCCGGGGTGGGGCAAAGGCAATATATATAACTTAAACACTTGTACCCCCATAATATGCTGAAATAAAAAAAAAATTGAAGAAAGAAACTTCAAAGGTAATCCTAGAATTTATTCCAGCATATCTGGAAAGTGAATCCATTAACATAGGTGCCATTTACAAAATATCATAACAACCAACCAAACAGGAAAAATTGTTTAATTATTGGCTGTCATGTGACAGCTATTGTTTCCTATCTATACAAAGGAATGTTGAGACCTCATTGTATGGTGTCGAGATGACCATCAGATGAGATGGTCATTGAGAAGCTGCTTCTAATTGGCAATTAACTGCATGAAGAATACAAGCGGGAAGATATAGACAGGATGAGAAAATCTGCACAACCCAAGGAAGACTGGTGCTTTTAGAATGGAAACCATATATATATATATATATATATATATACATATATATATATATATATATCCCATAATTCCCTAAAGAAAAGCAAAACCGAAACATGATACCAATACACAGAAATCTCTGTACATTGTATGACAGTATGCCAATGAAAAAGAAGTTGAAAAAGAAAAGCAAAACTGAAAACATGTATAATATGGTAGAGTAACCAATAACATATTCAAAAATTGTTTAAGTTATTTAACTAGCACTTATACCCATTCCAGGTATTGCTGCAAGCACTTCACAAACACCTGTCAGTCCTCATGACACTCCTACAAGGAATGTGCCACCTTGAATGCTGTTCTGCTTTCTGAGTTCCCCTCTGCTCCTAGATCTCAGCAATATATTTCCTCCCTTTCTTGATAATTATTTGATTCTGCCTTTTAAAGCATTATAGTCCTAATGTCTTTGTATTAAATAACTGGCAAACACAAAGGAGACATATCATTTATAATAAGGAATAAATTTTTATATCAGTTGACTAGCCAACTAATCAGATTCTGTTTAGTTCACCAAGTTATAAATTCACTGTTCTTATTTTCTGAAAAATTTTAAACATAGAAAAATAGAATATTGCAATAAGCCCCCAGGTATCCATTACCCAGATTTAACTATTATTAATATTTTCCTATACTTTATTTCTCTCTCTCCCTCTGCCCTCCTTTCTCTCTCTTTACTTCTCTTCTTTCTGGTGTTTTCTCTTTCCCCTCTTTTTAATTATTATAAAATAATCCTAGACATCAAGTCATTTCACCCCTAGAGTTTCAATATGAATCTCTAAAATAACATGGACGTTTTCTTCAATAATTATGATCTAACCATAATGTCATCATTACAACTGAAAAAAATAATTATATTTTGGTATTGTCTAATATGTATCCCCACTCAAATTTTCCTCATTGTCTCTGTTGGTTTGAGTCAGGAGCCAAACAAGGCTCGCACATTGTGTTTGGTTGTTATGTCCTTTAAATCTCATTTAACATGTAGTAGATTCCTCTTTTCTTTAAGAATATCTTTTCATTTAATTGATTTATTGAAGAACCTGAGTCAGTTGTCTTACTGAATACCACAGAGTCACAGTTTTTCTGTTGGCTTCTTTGCAAGGTTATTTAACTTGATTCTTCACTTGCCATTTTTCCTGTAAATGGAAGTTAGCCATGAAGATTTGATTAGATTTGTATTTTACTATTATCACAGGGATATGTTATAGATGATGCTGTGTACTTTATGTTGAATTAATTCAAGAGGACAAAATCCTACTGATGCTGGCATTGATCAATTTATGGCAGCCTGGTATAATTTCCCATCAATATTTCATCTTATGGTTTCATTTATTCAAAATTATATTAGATCACAATCCATTACCTCATTGGGGCTGCAAAATTGTGATTTTCTAATTATACCATTCTTTCCATATTTATTGCTTAAAATTTTATTAAAAAAAGAAATTTCCCTCATTAGCTAGATTTATTTGGTTGCCCAGAAATATAATTCATACTGGAAAAACAGAATATATATTTAATTCTTGCATATTAATTATTTATTTTTAGAGTAAAGAGTTGTTGCTCTACTTAGTACAATGGCGTCCAACAACTTCTCTTTCTTTTTTTTATAGTTTTATAATGATCTCATAGGGCTTTACCTATTTATTCTGTTTTCAGTAATTGTATTCATTATCCTTTTCATGCCCAAATTATCTCATCTTTGCCCAGTGGGAGCCTTTGTGTACTCTGACATACTCTATTGGTCTTTGGAATATCTTTTCTGTGTATTTTGTATATTTTCTGTCCCATACCGAGAATCAACTGTTCCTCTAAGTAAGTCTGTTTCTTTTCAGAGTGGAATAGTATTTGGAGACCACAATCTAGGTATGCTCATCTGTTGGGTTGTTATTGCTTCTATGCCTTTTCACTAACTAGAACTAAGAAATGCAGAATTTTTAAATAAAAATAAATGCTAAGTTTGTATTGCTATTTTTATTTTACATCTCATAATTCAAATTTTTACCTAGTTATTTGGTTTTATACTGAATTTTTCTCATACTTGAAAATCGTGATTCCTTACAATAGCAAAGTATTACTACATTATGTAAATAACCATAAATTAAAACACTATAAAATAGTACCGATATAATAATAGCAATATCACTAATGAGTGAAGTGTAAGGTTTCTTTGTAGCTCTATATTTACTTAAATAATATTTTCTTAAAGATCAACAGTGTCCTAACGTCACTTGAATTGATCCTTTCTTTGTGTGGCTATGGCACATTAAATTAGAATCATTTGCTTTCATTTTTTTGCTTTTAAGAATAGTATTATTTTCTTTTTTATTTGATTTTGTTCTATGAATATATTAACATTATTTCCAGTTTTGAACTTTAAACAAGGTATACTCAAAGAGATTTTATTTTCATCATCACCCAAACCACCATGTTACCTCTATCCATAGGAAACATCTTTGTTAGTTAGAGTTTTCTTTCATTGTTTCTTTTTGGCAAACAAAACATACAAGTGCATATACTTATTTATTATCAACTCTCTCCTACTGTTCTTACACAAAAGGTAGCATATTATATATTCTTTTCTGAACCCTTCTTTTGTTCTTTGAAAAATATGTCCCAGACATCACTTCCTATTAGTAAATTAAGATCTTCCTCATTCCTTTTCACAGCTATATAGTATTGCATTATTTGTTGTCTAGTTGCATTTTCTAGTTGTCTTCAGTAGAAAGGTGATTCCAAATTACTTAGTTCCCCATAACCAGTCTTCTTCTTGGGTCTGCAGATAAGAAAAGAATTAGTTTGACAAGCGCAGCTCCATGCCCCATATTTGGTGTTAGGAGGCAACTATTTAGTGTGGCTTCATTATATGGTAACAGGATCTTTTCTTACCTTCACTTACCGGCTTTCTGGCATTTTACCCCAGTGGAATATTTAAAAAGACCACAGTCGTATGTGTGAATGCTACCAAGATTCTCCCTCTCCCTTACCCTTCACTAGCAAGAAATGTTTCCAAGTGGGTGGGCGCTGGGTAAACTCACAACTAATGGAGACGGAGCTCACTGTATGGGGAAAGGTCTTACTTCTAGCCCTGGCTTGGTAAGGCAAACGCATTGCATGTAACCAAAATGTTTGCACCCCCATAATATTCTGAAATAAAAAAAAAGGAAAAGAAATATTTCCAAGTTGAAATATGCCACCAACATTTATTTCCTTCCTATTGTTTTCAGAGGTTTACAGCATCTGGTGGAGGCTCTGATTCATTCATTGAATAAATGTTTATGGATCATCAACTATTTGGCAGGCCCTGAGCATACATACAAAAGAAGCTAGGCATGGTCCCTGCCCTGGTAGGGTTTTCATGGGGGAGACAAAAAATAAATAGGTAAAAATAGTTTAATTAAATAATTATAAACTGTGATAAACCAGATGAAGGGAAAGGTGTGTAGTCTGAGAGAATAATGGTAGTTGGGAAGGACTTGAGCTGCCATTTAAGCTAATACTCAAATGTTAAGGGAGAGCCTGCCAGGTGAAGAAGAGGAAGAAAAACATTCTAGACATAAGAAATAGGATATGTGAAGGCCCTAAGGCAAAGATGTAAAAAAAAAAAAAAAAAAGATATTTGTGTGTTCAGGGAACTGACAGAAGGCTGGTGGCTGACACAATATGAGGAGACAATGGCCAGATCAGGTAGGAGTTTGGAGTAAGGATGTAAGAATGTGATAAGAAAATTGAATATTACTTAAGGTGCAGTTGGAGACTACAGAAGTAAGGGGATAGTATGATGTAATTTAGGTTTTAATAAGTTTACACTGGCTTCTCTGTGGAGATTGGATGAAAGCAGGCAGGGAACTCAGGGTAGGCGGCTATGGTAGTGATCCGGGTAAGAAACGGTGGTGGCTTAGGCTAGGGTGCTGGCAATGATGACTAGCGAAAGTTACATATTTAAGAGACATTCTTGAAGAGAGGCTCAACAAGACTGCGGCGAATCAGATGTAGATGGGAAAGATGAAATGATGGCAAAGAAAGGAAAGAATGACTTCCAGCATTCTCTCTTGACCAGTTCAGTGGTGACTTGCTGATAGCAAGAAGATTGAGGGGAAGAAGGTTATCAACATGACCACAGAAAGGTTGTTGATATAATTACAGAAAGTTGGTGTGGTGTGGTATGTGGGTGTAGGGTGCAACAATAATCTGACTACCCTCACCACAGTGAGACCATTTCCTCTTGCTTTGCCAGTTCAAGTTTTGAGGCTGCTTTGTCCGTGAGCCAAAGCAAGTGTTCTCAATATTGTCTGCCTTCATTGATTCTATTGTTAGTGCATGTGCCTCTAAGACCCTGGCAAATGTCGCCAATCAGCCTGTTTTAAATCTTAATGAGCATTTTCATTTTTTACTGTAACTTCATGGGTATTTTAATGGAAAATTGTATGCGATTGCATGTAAAGATATTAGCTAAGCATCATTTTAAACTAGAAGTCTGTTATTTAGTTTTTAAAAATGATATAGCTAAAGGAGGCTTTATTCAAGTGTATGAGTACAGCTGAGAGTGCGGTTGTGTCTTTGATTTTGTCTTTATAGCCTGCACAGTGGCTGTCCATCAGACTCACAGTGCAGAGGGAATAACACAGGACTTGAACCCCTATGACATGATTTTGCACAGTTTTATTTCATGTAATACATCTCAAAGGGGTATTGAAAAGATTAAGTCAGACACCATATATCACATCTGGCACATCAATACTTTTCTTCTTTCTTCTCTTTCTCATCTTTTCCCTATTTTTATCAAGTATATGACGTTCTGACAGCTCCTCAGAACTTGATTTCATACATCTTCATGTATGAAAACTCTGTTTTCAACCGTATAGAAAGCAATTTAACATTTTTATTTACTTTCCTATTTTATACTGGAAAATATTTGTTTATTAATAGAATAGGTATCATAGAAGTTAAGAACCAGCATGCTGACCCAGACAGCCTTTTAACTCCATCTCTTACTATCCATGCAACCAGAGAAAGTGATTTAACCTCTCTGCAGGTAAGATTCTTCAACTGTAAAGTGAGAACAATTATGGTTCCTACCTTGTAGGATTACTGCAATGATACAAGGAGTTAGTGTAAGTGAAATGCTTAGAAGAATACGTAGCATATAGCAATTCTCTATAAGTTTTAGTATTATAATTACTAGTACTATGTGCTAGATAGTAATTTGAAATAGAATGCAGTACAGACACAACACAGTTTACTTCCCAATAAAAATAATAAAAAAAAAAATATTTTCCTTAAAATTCTCCTTTGGAATACAAAGTACCAAAAGATAATAAAGCAATAACTATGACATATTGTGATAAATTATTAGAACTCAAGAATTTTATACCCATCCCAGCTAGAATTCATGTACAAGAGTTATAAAAATATATTTTTAGATATTCAAGTAAATAATCTTTTTGACTGTTTCAAAAAATTAGAATAGAATAAAAATGAAAATAAAAATGGGAAAACCACAGTATAAACAATGGTAAAAAATAAAATGAATAAAATTATATTAAACTAATTAATTACTGTTAAAAGTTCCAATAATTGAATGTAGATGTCAAAAAATAGTTCTTGAAAGACAAGTTTTAAATTGCAAAAAAAAAAAAAAACCCCATAGAAACATCAATATGGGCCAAGAAAAATAAAAATGGGAAAATTATAGTATAGATTATATTAATAAAGACTGAGGAGTGAGGAAAGGAGTAGTGAGATAGGGGAGAAATTAAAGAGAACAAAAACTGCATCTATACTAGTTTCTATTGTATTCCCAATGGTATGTCAGTGTTTAGTAAGGAGTAGGTTCTCAATAAATATTTATTGAGTGAGTGAATATTTATTCAAAATATCAGAGGTGTAAATCAAGGATGCAATTTCAGTTTTTATTTTTAAAATCAGACATACATATATATTTTTTTTAACCACCAACAGAATAAAAATTGAATATTTATGTTTCAATGCATCTAAGAAGCTAAATAAAACAAAACATAATTAATTAATATAATGAGAGAGAAAGCACAGGAAATAACAATTACATATGAGAAACACAAAGCAAAAGACAAGGCAAGGGGAAAAACTTAATACTAGTTTGTTATTATAATTATTATAATGAGCCCTTGATTAAAGAAAAGACTTATATTTATGTTTAAAACAAAATTCAACTGCATACTGCTTATAAAATGAACACTTAAAACAAAATGATTCAGAAATGTTAAAAATAAATTTTGTAACTGTTATCAGGGAAACAAAAAATAAAGTAAGGATAAACAATATGAATATGTGATTAATTAATTAATATAAACATTCTTTGTACTCTAAAAAGAAAGACTACAACTTCTTTTCAAGCATCCATGGAATGTTGACACAAATAAATCATATTTGTATATGAAACCAAAGAATAATCCCTAAACAAATACCCCAAAGTGAAAACTGTAAAAGCTACACTTTATCGCCTCAATAACTTAACAATATAAAAAATTATTGTTTTAATATTTCTCATTTTTAGAATTCTCACTATATAAAAATTTTAAAATGCCTTTCTAAATAATAGTTGAGTCAAAGGAAAAAGATATGTAATCATAAAATCTTTAGAAAATAAAGAGAGGATACTGCTAATTAGATTAAGGACACAATTGAATCAGAAACAGATTCAAATCCTTAATTCTGTTATTAAAATATTAATTAATTAAAATAAATAAATTAACTATGCATTAAACTGAAGAAATAATAAATGGAACAACAGAATACACCTAAAGTTAATAGGCAAAGTAAATATTAAATAAAAATATTAAAATGTATTAATTAGAAAATACAGCAGAGTTGATTAACATAATCCCTGATTGTTATAAAAAATTAAATTAAAAAAATTAGAAATATCAAAAGCAATAAAAGAAGATATGTAGAAAAAATTTTTAAGTAAAATAATAAGATGCTAATTAATCTCAAGATATTCACTGATACATCCTGGAAAATAAGCACCAGAATTAACTTATCACAATGTAGAAAACCTGAATATCCAAGAACCATGAAATAAATCAAAATGTTATTCAAACGTATATATAAAAAAAGACTTTGTGGATGAACAGTTTTATTAAGAAATGTTTTTAAATTTTCAAGGAACATGTAATTACCATGCTATATAAAATTGGAGATCAAAGGAAAATCTAGGAAGCTTCTGGTTTTATGAAGTTGGCATAGACCTGATTCAAAACTTGAGAAAACCACAAACTACAGCTGATTTTTATTTATAAGTAGAGATGTAAAAATGTAAATAACATATCATAAAGTGGAAATAAAAAGTAACTTATGAAGAAACTACCCATTAAAACCAAACTGCAATTATACCATAATGCAAGAATGTTTTGTTTCCAGAATATAACTCATCACATCAAGTAGGGATAAATAAGGCAAATTCTGTTGTTTAGATTGGATTTTCTAGTCAATACAACAAGGCTATTGGAAAGGAGGAGGCATATTTATTATTAATTTGCAGTTGAGAAAACCGCATATTTAGAAACCCCAAAGGAATTAATTTAAAAACTCTTAATACTAAGAAGAGATTTTAATAGGTAAAAACAAACAAATCAACATAAGAAGTCATTGCTTTCTATATTCTAGTGATAACCTAGTTAAGAGGCTGAAAAAGGAAGGAAAGGTTCCATTTGCATAGGATGATCATTATAAGGAAAGAAAAAATGTCTAAAATGAAATTTCAAATTTTTTCTGTCTATTCATATCCATATCCATACCTATGTCTATATCCAGCTATCTATGTTCCTAGATGAGAAGGACGAATATTGTATAGATATCAATTTGTATCACATCTGTTCACTGATTTAGTGCAATTCCTATTAAAGTCTCCAAATGATTTCTTTAGGAACTTAACAGCACAATGTTAAGTTTATCTGGAATGAGTGTGACTAACCAAGAACATGAAAAGAAATGGAGAATTTTCCTACTAGATATGAAAAGCCTTCATAAAAATGTAATATTTAAGACAGTAAGATACAGGTGCTATAGTATCATGTGAAACCAGGAAGATAGGTCAGAAAGACATTCTAATAAATAGATTTTTTAACAGGGATAAAGATCACATCACAAATCAGTGAAGAATGAAGTATTGGTCAGTAAATGGTGCTCAAGTAATGGGTTAACTACTTGGAATAAAATAAGACTATTGCTTCGCTTTATGCTATACCTCAAAATTTCAAATGAACTTAAAATGTTCAACATCTCTAATCATCAGGGAAATGCAAGTGATGGGTATATACACACCTAATGGGTGTGGTGCAGTCACACTGTCTCCGGGATGGACAGGCTTGAAGCTCTGACTCTGGCGGGGAAAGGGCAATATACATAACCTAAACATTTGTACCCTCGTAATATGCTGAGATAAAAAGAAATTTAAAAAAAAAACACAATGAGATATCACTTATCTCCAGTGAGAATGGCCTTTATCAAAAATTCCCAAAACAATAAATGTTGGCGTGGATGTGGAGAGATAGAAACACTCATACACTGCTGGTGGGACTGCAAACTAGTAAAACCTCTGTGGAAAGTAATATGGAGATACCTCAAAGAGCTACTAGAAGAACTACCATTTGATCCACCAATCCCATTACTGGGCATCTACCCAAAAGAACAAAAGACACTCTATAAAAAAGACATCTGCACTTGAATGTTTATAGTAGCACAATTCACAATTGCAAAGATGTGGAAACAACCCAAGTGCCCATCAATACATGAGTGAATTGATAAAATGTGGTATATGTATACCACGGAGTTCTACTCAGCCACAAAAAACAATGGTGATCTAGCACCTCTTGTATTTTCCTGGATAGAGCTGGAGCCCGTTCTACTAAGTGAAGTATCACAAGAATGGAAAAACCAGCATCACAGGTACTCACCATCAAATTGGTATTAACTGATCAACACTTAAGTGCACATATAATAACAACATTTATCAGATGTCGGGCAGATGAGGAGAGGAGGGGATAGGCATATACACACCTAATGGGTATGGTGCGCACTATCTGGGTGATGAACGCACTTGAAGCTCTGACTCAGGTTGGGCAAAGGCAATATATGTAACCTAAACATTTGTATCCCCATAATATACTGAAATTTTTTAAAAAATGTGAAAAGGGATACTAAGTAGATTTTATCTCATAAAATAATTCTTTAAAATTCTATAGATTGAAATAGCATAAACATAAATAAACATATAATCTAGGAAAATATTTCCCACAAATATGGAGGCAAAAGTTTAATAGTGTATGCATGATATTTAAGGAGCTTATACAAATAATTGAGAAAACAATAAAAGCTCAATAAAACAATAGACAAAAATGTAGTCAGAAAATTTACAGAATAAATTAAAATGGCCACAAAATGTGAAAATGGTAAACCTCAATAATTAAAAAAGAAACTCAGATTTGAAACACAGGCTACTTTCAACTATCAAACTAATGGTATTGGCAGAACAGTTCTAGAAATGTAACAGTAAATTCCAATATCCTTATAAAACTTTATAAAAATTTTTATTCTACTTATAGTGATCTCTTGTAATGAAACAAAAATGCAAAAATATATGAACACCCCCAATGTTGACATTGGTAACAATAGTGGTAAAGTTCAGTGAATTATATTCATGTCTGTATGATTTAATATTATACATTCATATTATACTGTATGAGTGAAAAATTTTAATGACACAGAAATTAAAACATTAAATATTAAAAAGCAAAGTTTAAAATATTGAAAAAATTTCAAGTAAATTCACTAAAATGTTAACAGTGGTGGTTCTGTATGTTGGATTAAGGGGGAGATATATTTTTTAAACTTTCCATATTTTCTAATATGAACATAGATATACATTACAATTAGATATAAATGAGCATTCCTATAAAATGTAATGGAAAATTTTATAATATAATTTAGAAATACTGTCATTCAAAATGTGTTGACTGAAGAAAAGGTAACCTGTCATTATTGACAGATTTCACTTATATAGAAGCCTCATTTTCTATCAGCTTTGGATAAATTAGTGATCACCATACTTTGTTGTAAAATAACTCCTTTCTTCCAGTGACAAAGCTCAGATTTGTTGATCATTATGAAGATACTTATTTAAATAAGTAAGCAGGTTTAAAATTATATTTTTTAGCTTGTAACACTAAAGAATTTTGATTAACATCTTCTACTCTAATACATGAATAGCATATTATTATTTTTAAATATGTAAATATGTTTTAGGCACATATGTGCAAGCCCATGTATTTGAAAATGATTCTTGTGCAAATACAGAAAACCATTTGGAACTTTTCTGTGTAATTATGATCACATAGCTTAAACGTCAATCAAAAGGAATGAATAAATACTTCCCTGGATTCCAACAAGTTTTCCTGCCTTTCTCTTCCTTCTGAAATCACTAAAATGAAGTTTTAAAAGGATTTACTTCTCTTCCTTATCTTCTAATTACCCACTCTTTGGTTTAGTTGGCAACGGTGACATTTGCATAACCAATAACTCTTTCAAAGAAAACTGTGACGTGGGAGATTTAGAACGGTTTCAAAAGATCCTGTGACCTTCAGTAGGTTCCATCTAAGCACTTAAACAGAAGCCTCCCAGCCACAAATGGCCCACATGTCACACAGGGAATGAAACACATGCATACATAGAGTATTCCTTTCCTAGCTATCCCTTTTCTACTGGCACAAGTCAGAGGTGTTGTTCCAAGTGTGAAATGTGGATATGAGCAGCGATTTACAGAGTGTGCATTGCTTTTCCGTGTCTGTTGGTGGAACACTGGAAGATGGGCCTGGCACAGTTCATCCCTCACAAATGCTTAATCCTGTCCCTGAGGACAGGAATATCACCAGCCCAGAAAAACACAGCTTTTAGCTGCTTTGGTGTTGAAAATTTCAGGCAAAATTCCAAAAGCCCTCAAAGCTAATGTCAAATTGACAAAGTGCCAAAAGCCTCTCTGGCATTAAATTTTCACTCTTTATTTTCTCCCTTCAGGTTAACAGCTTGTGAAAATAATAATGTGGTAATGCCACCCTGTGTTCCAAGTATCTCTAAGCACCATCTTGTTAAGCTTGGGTGTCCCTTTGAGACTAATGGGAATCGAGCTGACGTATTCATTTTATAGATGAGAAAACCCCACAGGAGTTGGGTCAAATGTCTGGGTGATGGCCCAGCAGGCTTATCACATTGGTCCCAGGTCTGAATTAAATTCTCGAAACAAGGCTAAGTGTTGTAGGAAAGGACCTGAAAAGCTCAGGTAGTATCAAAAAGGGCCAGAGCAAGACACATGCAAGATGCTAGGCAGTCTAGGGTAATAAACTGGTGACAGTGCTCAGAACACATTTCGGGAGAGGCAACAAGGCATAGTCTAGGCATAGTAATAAAGCACAGGCAAAAGCACTGGCATGTGGCCAGTTGGAATGAATGATAACTACCATGGGTCATCAGTAGATCTAATGTGACATTAGGGGCATCTTACAACATCAGACACATTGGATTTGTCTCTCTTTTTCAGTGCATTTAAACTCTTTCTCATAATTACAGAATCCACTGTTATTAACATTACAACAAGGAACAGAACTCTATCCCCCACTATAGAAGCAATTCCCTTCCCTGAATTCTAGCAATCTGGCTTGAACACGTTGTCTAAATCAGTCAGTGAGATGGCCCAGTTTCAGGGCTTTGAATCTGAAGGAGGTGTCTCAAAGAAGAGAGGGGAATTTGGGGACTGTGTAGCCATTGCACCCAGTGTCCCGTGGGGCCAGCAGCACTCTAGTCCCTCGGGTGTGCCTTTGCTTGGGATCCTGGCCAACCAACTTCCCTTAGTTCCTCCTCGTGTTTTTTAGCCTGATTCTCTAGCCTTCCTTTCAATTCAGTGAGGTATCTGGTACAGTTCTAACAAATTATTTTTTAGGTCAAATTAATTCTATCATTTTCAACCTGGAAGACTGACATAGGCAGTGGTCAAGGCTGTAGAGAAGTTAATATGCAGAAGATCCAACAGCTTATGCCAGGTTTGTAGCAGCGGGCACTATAGGTTTGGAGGAAGAATTCCTCCCGTAGTAGAACAGAAGTCCAAGAATGGCAGAAAGTTCTATAAGTGCTCTAAAATTCACTTCCCCCCCCCCCGATTTCTGTGTATCCTGGGCAATGATATTTCCCAGCCCCCCTTGCAGTTAGGTATGGCATGTGACTGGTTCAGTCAAAAGAACGTGAGTTGAGTGATGTGTGCCTCTTTCAGAACTGGCCCATTAGAATCTCTCAAGTGTGCTGCTCTATCCCTTTTCCCTTTCTGATTTGCTGGAAGGGAGATAAGGCTAGAGCGACCTTGAAAGCCATGTGTAGCCAAGATGGCAGAGTCCTCACCATCTCGAGTTCTCTGAATGAAGGGTCACCCTTCTATGAAGAAGGGTCACTCCACTGCATTGCTCACCTGTACAGGACTGATACCTAATCAGGAAATAAAATTCTGTTGTATTTGAAATATTTTACTTTTGGGGATTTATTCATTGCAGAATAACCTAAATAAACCATGTATAATAGAAACCCAGTTAATCAAGCAAAGTTCAGATTCAGAGCAGGGCCAGCAGCGAGGCTTATCTGAAGTTGAGCCCTTGAATTGATGATGGTCTGCAGCTTATAACAATTGGGACAGAATCTCTAAGGGTATTACGCAGCTATGGCTACACAGGTTGGAAAGATACAGGCAAAAAAGCAGAAGAGCTCATTAGAAATTTGACAACTCTGAATGGAATCATAGAGTTGCCTAGGGATTAATAAATTCTAAATTTTTCATTTCTTTTTTATGCATTGTAGTATCTCCATGTTAGAGATAATTAAGAAATAAATTATAACTCTAGTCCTGCTTTCTCCTTTAACATAGTTTTCCCTTCTCAAATGGACCCAGGTGATGCATCTTATTCTTACTACTGGCTTTTTTCCCCCAATTCCCAAGGTTTAAAATAAAACCCACCTGGTCTGTCATTTCCCAATATCCCCCTTTCTTACTCCTTGAATGGGTGGGTTCAGGGAGGAGTGGATAATCACATCAGTTCTTAGAATCACATGAGTATGTATCCAATAAATACTTGTTGAATGAAGAAATTATTTTTATTTTCTCTTTTTAATGAGACAACATTGCACTGATGTCTCCTCTCTGTGTATAAGTTGGAAGAGACCTTAGAGATCATGTAGTCTAACCACTACACACACACACACACACACACACACACACACACACACACACACACTTATAGGGAGTCCCCCTCTATAGCATCTCTGATGTGGGCCATCCAGTCTATGTATGCATATTTATGGTGATGAGAAGCTCACTGCTTTATGCCTATACCATTGAAGGGTAGTTCCAAAAGTTAAAAAGCTGCACTTATTTTAAATTTTCTCCATAAAGCTTCCACTTATTACACAGTGTTGGGTTTTCTCAGTGGTCACATATCCGGTAGAAATTCCTTTGCCCAGGAGTCAGTAAACTGGTTTCTAGCTCCAACTTTAAATCTGACCAGTTATCCGACCTTAAAAAAGTTTCTTCCTCTATCCTGAATGAAGTTCCCTCAACTATGAAATAAGAAATAGGAAAAAAAGATTATATTTAAGATAATTAATGAAAATAATGTTTATAACAAAAAGCTGTTACACACCACTAGAGACTTTAAGATAATTCTGATTCATTAGTTAACATTACTTTGGTAAGGCTATCTAACCAGGCAAAAAAAAGTATCAATTTGTATTATTGTTCCTTTCACAGGTCTTGATCTTCTCCACAAAGACATCAGAGAAAAATCTTCAAAGTCATGCTAAAGTTCACATACAATGCCTATATTTATATTCCCAGCAATCCCAACAAAAATTAAACATGGTAAACTTGTATGACTTGCTCTAAGACATGAAAGCCTTATGTTCTTATCTAGCTACTCTCAAATCATTAAGTTGAGTCTGTCTCTGACCACTTTTAAAAATAAATATTTATCATGGATAGTCAACAGACATGCTTTCTATATGTCTTGTTTAGTATAGTTTCACCAGTTCCTATGCACCCAAAATTAAACCCCAGATGTTTTTTTCCTGCCATTGTGGCACACAGGGGTCAGAGATCAAGAACCAAAACAACATTCTGGAGGAGCATCTACTGAGGTCACCACAGAGTGTTGGATTCAAGATGGGTATTGCATCAAGATGGATCTTATTAATGAAGTCAGTCACTGTGTGATGTACTGTGTCAACACCAGATGTGTACATGAGATGATGTCAAAAATCCGAGTAAGGTGAGAGTTAGGAGAACAGGACAAATTAGGTAAGATGGAAATGGCCTGAATTCATCCCAATGACTGGCTACCTGGGTGTGTGCTTGTTCCTTACATGTTCCAGGTTGAGTTTACTTAGGGGAGAAAGCCAGATTCACTTAGAGGGACTGGAATTTGAGTGACTACTCAAAGTGAGAAAAGCATGGCACCCAGAATTATTAATAGTTGGAGGATATTTCTGGACTTTCAGATGTGGATATCTTCTGTGGAAAGTCTCTAAGCTCTTTGAAATTCTCTGAAACACATTATTCCACCATTTCTAGTAATATTTAATATAAACCTCAAATCAGGCAGATCATAATTAGTTAGGCTCATGATGTGATATAAAGTAGGAATGTAAGTTGTGAGTATAACTAGGACAGAGAAGGAACAAGTAACAATAAAGTAGTAACTTAGGACAAAAATGACTTGATGGCAAGTTCTATGCAGAAGCATCAATGTGTGGTGATTCTCTGGGAAGCTGGAGTGCCACCCTTGGGCCCCTGATGTCCACTGAGTCCTACCCATAATGCTGGAAACATACTGAAACAGGCCTGGAACCCACTTGGAATCAATCAGCCTCCTGCTCACTGAAATAATCCCAAGGGGCCCCATTTCCCTCTAAGAAGCTACCTTTTGGGACTTTTTCTGCAACACATTCTACTCTCAGGCTTTTCCCTACTGGAACTTGTCCTGTCGGCACTGTAGCTATAGGAGTCAATAAGATCCATCTTCTGTAGGAAGCCGTTTTGGAGACTGATGCAACAGAGATGAGTCTGTGAGCATCTTGAATGTTAGAACTACTTCCAAGATCAACTTATCTCTCTTAGTAACAAAAAGGGTTGAAATAAGCAGTAAGAACCACACCCATCAATCAGCTTCCTCTTACCCTGCAAAGCATCCTAACTAGGGTGGTTTTCATTAAGTAAATACGCCACTAAATTCTCTGTAGCCAAAGGTTATAAAGCCCTTTCAAGGGGGAGTGGATCACAAAAAAGAGATCTGTGAGCATATTTTTACATTGGCAAAAAAAGCAAAATGTCAGTCAACTAAATTTAAGATTGTTCACACACATCTGCTACCACCAGAATGTTATAAAAAAAAAAGAAGAAGAAGAAAGAAAAGGAAGGAAGGAAGGAAAAATAAGTGTGAATAGCTCACAGTCTAAATAGCTCTGGACATTTCTCTACTGTTCAGATGACTATTTCAATAATGATTGAAATACCATCAAAACAGAAGCCAACGTGTGTTTGTGGTTTGTCATATAGCAACAATTTCTGGTTAAATAAATATATAGACAACCATATCTCAACTGTAAAATGTGTATGCTAGATAGCTGTGGTTATAAATATATCGCTCCAATGTTTGCAAAAAAGCAACAAATATAAAATGTTACATTTATGACAATATCTTAAGTGAATCACATCCTTGAAAGATAGTGAGACAAAGATTGATAGAGAATACATTTCTGAATGAAGTGCATGTCCCCACCTCCATTTTAAAGCATTAAGCAGATGCATGTTGTGACATGAGTCTTAAATCCTCCAGATTAGAGTGTTACAATCTAATCACCCAGAATGATTTGTCCAAAACCCACCACTGCAGCAAATGGATACAGTTTACCATAAGAGGACAATTAAAGTCTAAAATCACAGAAATGCACTCAATAGTGTGTGAAAGGCACTACCTACTCATCTGCAAAATCAAAGCAGAATTATAAAATTGGGGGAAGTAAAACTAAAAGAACTGGAATCACAAATCTACCTTTCACTCTTTTCAAAAACTGAGTTCTTTTAAATATTGACATCAGTTAAGGAAATCATTAGTGAATCTATTAAGCAAAGCTGACAAAAATGTATAACAAGATCTCTTTAATATAAAATTAAATCACATTCTCTAAAAGTACACACTCTGTATATTGTCAAAAGGTAAGTACCATTTATCCAAAATATCAAATGCCAACTTACTAAAGAGTTAAGAAGAAACAGTAATTCAATTGGAAATTATCCAGATCTGAAAAAATTAGTTATATTTGAATTAGAGGTTTAGCTAAGTAAATTGCATTTACTACCAGTTTTTAAATATGAGGAAAACTATTGAGAGAAATAAATTTTATATTACAACAATATAAAAATATAGTTTTATTAGGCTTTAAAATAAATGGTTCAGCCCAGATAAGTGTTCCAAACTATATTTAACTGGCCTAAGAAAAGATATTTTGTTAATTTACTTTTTTATGACACTATGTTCTCTTAGAAAAAACTTGAATAGTTAATCAAAATATCTGTTGAGGTTATTCTTGGTAGTAATTCAAAGTATTGTTTCTTCATTGGCCGTGTGATATCCTATCATAGAACTATAACTCTGATAGTTTTAAGGAAGGAATTAAAAGATATTTTTAAAGAAAACATTTTTTATTTCTGCTGTATGGTTAGATTAGACTATTTCGAAACTAATTAGATATTTCCAGTGATGCTAAAAATGCCACTTCAGTGGCCTATATCTAATCACTTTATGAAAGTATGTGTCATTTCCACTTACCATAAGCTTTCACTATATATATTTAATACCAAATATTTAATTTTCTAAGTCATAAAATATCCCCCATGTGTCTTGACATTAGCATACTTAGATATTAGCTCTGTCAGTAACTTAAAGTACAATCTGCAATCAAAAAGTTTAAAACTGATCCTCCAAATCAGTACAAATCTGAAACTACTTTCTAAGAGAGTCTGGTGTTTACAAAGGGCAGCACATTGTACATTGGGAACTATTTATATGTCTATATAAAATGCTATTTCCAAAGCAGTTGTTTTGTCCACTGCAATGCAATTAATTTTGGTGAACTTAAAAAAATTCTTAGAACTTGGATTCTCAAAATTCACAGCACCAAATATTTACATGCCAACTAATGCACAGGGAAAGTAGATTTTTTTCAAATTAATATATTAATATTCTCTAACACAACATTATAAATGGTTAATCCTGAATTTAAAAAATAATGAAGGTCATCACTTTTTATAGTTTAAATCTAACCTTACTCAGTTAGACTTTGGAGTTTCTTCTCTCCATAAGTAAAAATATGATATGCACCTAAAATAAATGGTAGACATTTGGAAACTTACACTGTCAGATTGCTTGCCCTGGTCACAGTCCCACGTCGTCACAGGCTGCCCAGACCTCTCCATGGTGCTGAAGAGTTATTCTTGCCCATTTGAGAGGAAAGAGTTGTTTATTTAAACTGGCTTTGCAAGAAATCCATAAAGAGCCACTTGTGTTAGTGAGTAAAGTTATCCGAAGAATTTCTATAACACATACTCCAAAGAAGATGCTTTTTCCCTTCAGTTATCAACTACCATGCTCAGGCAACTCAGAGTAGATTTTGGAGCAGAAATCTTCAAGTATTAACAAAAAAGAAGAAGAGCTCTTTGGGAGATGAAGTTTGCTGATTTTTTGTTAGTTTTCTTGAAATTGATAAAAACGCACACAGAAGACAATCCTACTCAGAGAACAGAGGATTCCAGAAAAGTTCTTGATCTTACTGCAGAAAATAAGCTCCCATTAGTCCAAAGCAGTCAGTTCACTTCATCCTATCATTGCATCTACTTTTGATAAAAAAAAAAATATTACAATGAAATAAAGCTAAGAATTCCACAAGGCACTGCACACACCATACAAACAGATCTGCCTCATTGTAGCCCCAGCCTCTGCCTGCTGAAGATTATCACAGCAAAAATCAGGCTCTTGTGGCTTTCACAGATTATCTCTTTCTGAGGCTGAAACGTATAAGAGCCACATGACACCCAATGATGTCATCTCTAAAGCAGGTCACAGTTGCTGCTGTATGTAGATAAAGTCCTTCTAGTGAAGTATTTAGGATAGCAATTTTCTTGAAAATTTACTTGCATTAAATAGCATGGCTTTTTAACCCTATCAATACAGTGCCATGAAGAGAAAATCAATTTGCTGCTTACATGTGAAGCAGAGTCTCTGTTTAAGCTGGGATCAGCTTCTGGTGCTGCTTTAGAAAATGGATAATTACAATGAACTCATGGTGAATACAGTGAAGAAGGGCTTTCCCCTCGAGAAGCTGTTGTGGTAACTAGAGGATCTCTAGAGATACAGAATCTACTTCTAAAACACCTCTGAGAAATTTTAGCATGTTAAAAAAAACTATTCTTTTTTAAACCAACCCAAGAAGATTGAAAAATAAAAATTAAGACAATGGTCTTTAACTTCTAATAAGTTTATTTAGTGTAATAAAAAATATTTCATAAACGCAACACATCTTACAGTATCTCTGAAAGGATTGGAGTATGTTTTCAATATTGGTAGAAAACTCTTTTACTCACTATTTTTAGATGTTTTGCAGCACTGAAAAATTAGCTACATTTTGACAAATCTATACACTTAGTATAGATTATATTATATTATATTATAACTAGTAATAGCTAGTATATATAAATACTATTATTCTGTGTAACATATTTCTTTGCTCTTTCTATTTAGTCACATGCCATAATTTATGACTTTTCAATCATAATTGGCATTCCTATTAGCTAATAGTTAGATCATCTAATTCCCCTTCATGCTAACTAAATAATCCTCATAGCCAATGTAAAGAATAACTTGAAACTAATCTAATCAGTGCATAATGAAGGTGTTTCCTCTTTTAATAACAACCCAAAATAGATCAAATAACAGAAACTTTCCTTGAAGAGCACAGTGCTCTGTCATATTTTTGAGAAAGGACCACAAATCTGGTGAAGATAAAACAGAATTTTCTACACAACCAGTGCCACTGGGCAAATGCTATTAACACAATAGTGATCATTTTGCTATTAGATCCAGAAAATTTTGCTTTAGCAGCTCCTCAAGGCATAATCTATGCAATGCTAAAATATTCAAGGGAAAACTGAGAACAAAAATTGGCCACCTGGATATTCTTGTCATATAAGTTTCCTAAATAAAATCGATTTTTTTTTATTTTTGCAATTTCTATGGCATAAATAGAAATTTCTATGCAATTTCTATTTATGCAATTTCTGTGGCTCTTATACGTTTCAGCCTCAGAAAGAGATAATCTGTGAAAGCCACAAGAGCCTGATTTTTGCTGTGATAATCTTCAGCAGGCAGAGGCTGGGGCTACAATGAGGCAGATCTGTTTGTATGGTGTGTGCAGTGCCTTGTGGAATTCTTAGCTTTATTTCATTGTATTATTTTTTATCAATGGCAATTTCTATGTATTTTCTACACTTTAACAATGGTGAAGATTATCTGCAGACTATTTTTAAATAAAAAATCCCAGTCTCTTTCTAAGAAATGCTGATACAGTAGATCTGCTGTGGTTCTGGAATCTTTATTTTTCAAAAAGTTTCCAAAGTAATCCTTACTTGAAAATACTAAAATAATTAATATATTACAATGTACACAATCATATAAAAATCAAAGTGAGTAAAAAAAATTATGATATTTAAAATGATAGAAAGCCAAATTGTTGCTACATAAAGTATCCTATGTTGGGGGCCCTCTTCTTCCCACCTCCTCAGGGCTCCATGAGAAAGCTCTTTCCTAAAGACTCCAGCTCAGATTTTCACCCTTTATTCCTCTCTGTGAAGGTGGAAGGAGTTACCCTGATCGGAGGACTAGGCAAAAGAGGCATTTGCAACCCCGCGTCACCCTCCCTCTGTTTTTCTGTGATACCCACCGCCCTGCACAGGTTCTGCTCTGGCTTGCCCTGTGGGTGAGGCCAGCAGTTTTCAGTGCTTCCCGTGACTGGTAAAAGTTTCTCTGATTCCAAAGTTCAGTAGTAGGAGGCCCGATATTGCCACAGCAGAGTCACACCCTCAAATCCAGCTTTGACAAGAAATAAAGCTGAGATTTTGATCTCCCTCTGCGTAAATCTCTTGCCTCAAAATAAGTTCTCAAATCAAGAAGAGAAAAGGAGTTATTTACTGACTTCCTAAAACTCCACCTTTCAATACGGTTATTTTGTTGACTCGATTTGTTTTTTCACATAAACCCTACTAGCCAATTAATGCAACAAGTTTATATGTGAACTAACTTAATAAAATTTCCATTTGCATAACACAGCTAGCTCTACAAGAGAGGCCTATAAAAAGGAGATGTCATGTGTAAAACTTTCATTGGAAGTTTTACAAAGTGTATTGTTTAACTCATATTAATTTTATTATTGAGCCACTTAGAAATTCTAGCTCTTTGAATTTTTCTTTAACAACTAGTAACTCTAGGACAGTGTTTCCCAAAGTGGGTTCCATGGATCAATAGTCCAACAAGATATGATGGTTCATATTGAGTTTCAGGGTCAAAGAAACTTAGAAAATGTGAAAACGGTATCCCTGTCTTGCAGATTCAAAATGTGTATTTACTTAATAAGTATCTAAGAAGTCCTGCAGTAAATAAATTCATTTATTTCACCTCTCTTCCAATTAACATCTACAAATATCTTACAAAACTAATTCTGGGAAGTTTGCTTTAGAAGATGTTTTAGCAGCCAAATTTTTGTTAATAATAATACCCAAATTTTCTACACAATTAATCAATTAATAGTTATTGATTATCTCATTTAAGTTATCAGTGCCTGTATTACCAGAACTGCCAACCATGACTGAGGAATAATGTAAATTCTACAAGGGCAGAGGTCATGTTTATTTGGATGATCATTGTATCCTCAGTGTATGGCAAAGGCCTGGCACATAGTAGGCACTCAGTTATTTATTGAATGAATGAATGATGTGGAGCCCTCCAGGGAAGTGAATAATTGCCACTTCCACCCACCTCAGATACCTTATTTACAAAAGGAAAGTCCGAAAGAGCCTTATGAGTATGGGCTTTCCAGAAAGAAACTTATATATTAGTAGATCACACTCTAGTTTCTCCATATCCAATTTCTCCTCAGATCTTAAAGCATCTTTTACACTCATCCAATGAGTGAAATGTTGATATGTAATAATGAAAGTGGACTTTGTGACACTCTGGGTCCAAATTAAAGATCCAACATTTGATCTCACCTAAGCTGTAAAATAAAGACAGAATCTATGTAATGACAAATGCCAAGACTGAACTTGAGGTAGATTGCAAAGAAAACAATTCTCAACTATTTTTATCAAAGGTTAGGTACTTGATGTATAGGTTTTTCCATCTATACTCACAGGTCACTAAGATTTGAGATGGCTAAGGAAGATTTATTATGTTACTATGGATGAATGAATCAGTGATCAATGAATTGTCAGTTTTGCATATCATTCTGAATGTTTAATGTTAGCAGTTCTTTAAAAAAGAATGGGCAATGTTTAATGTTAGCAGTTCTTTAAAAAAGAATGGGCAATGTTTAATGTTAGCAGTTCTTTAAAAAATGTTTTTTTTAAATCCTCAAACCATAAAGTTAAAAGGATAATTTGGGGGAAAGAATCTATATTATCAGCCAATATGCAAAGACATAAAAAGGAGAGAGTGTTTGTGGTATGAAGATACTATTTTATGCAAAAATATATTTATACACACTGTCATACATGTGTCATACATGGTTGTATATTATCTAACATAATTTCTAAAACTTTAGAAAACAAAACATATATTCTCTATCTGCTTCCATGTAAATACCAGGAAGATTTCTCTTTTTATATATGGTTACTGCATATTCTCTGGACCAAAATTTGGGACAAATAGTAGGACAAAGAAATTTGTGCTATTGGGGGTCTAAGAGGCAGGATGGAAGGCAGAGTTTGGGTACTGAAACATTAGAACTCATGGGACTTAAATTTACAACAGCTGGGCATACTACTGTAACTTTTCTCTGACCTAGAAAATCAGGTTATTAAATTATTCAGTAGCACAAAGCTTACATCCTCTATAATTTTACATTTCTCAAATATGTATTAGAATGAGTCTCAGGAAATCCTCTTTTAGGGCTGAGCTCCCCTCAAATAAACAGGTGCAACTTTGTAATAAGACTTTTTCCCTTTAGCCACCATATTTTCCCTGTTGTATTTAAAGCCTGGAGCTTGTAAATCTAAAAATGGCACCAAAGCTTGAGAGTAATGAAGCAGTTTGAATGTTGGTACATATGCCATGTTCAGTAGCAGGGGCAGTACGGACTTTTGGAAGTATGTTAGGAAAAGTGTGATGGGTCACCTGGTTGTCCATTACTATCCAGCCACTTTTGCTAAAGGCCAGGACACTCAAGCAGCATCATTAATCTGAGGGGTTCACGGCCTTCCCTCCAGGACAACTGAGGTAATGGGGTCTTCAGCTGGCCCAGACCACTGCTCTTGACTTGCTCAGAACTGTAATTCCTCCTGACCAGGAGTGAAGTCAGGCCTGGTGCTGGGGTTGTGCAGCTCCTGGAATGGCATTTAACCCTGCTTTCCCCCGTGTGCTGAAATCATCCCATTTCTTCTTCTTCAGGTCTGGAAGGGAGAAGAATGACCTGGGCTTGCTTTTACTATGTGTGTGGGTGTGTTCTTTCAGAAGAGGCCTGCTCATTTAGAGGCAAAAGGACTTAAACCATGTTTCATCTTTGGAATTTGAAAATTAGTCTTTAAAAAGAAAAACACTAAAATAAATGTTCAATTTATTACTTTTGCAACACACAGCTCCAATCACAGAGTGTATATAATATATATATATATATTATATACACACATATAATTTTTTTACATTTTTTTCATATTTATTCTGGGACACAAGTTGATTCTCATGAATCACAAAGAGGCACTTTGTGCTCCTCAATCAGTTTCAAGTTAAAAAATCTCATCTCTGCTTTCCACAAGTTTTTCATAGCATTTTGAGTAAAGCTCATTGAGAGTTTTCAAAAGCAGATTCAAAATCAACTAACACTTATTGAAAGCCTTCAAGGTTTCAGGCTCTGTGCTGTATTTTACATACATAGTGGCATTTAATCTTCATAGCAATCCCAATCCATCTCTGAGGCAGATGTTATTTCCTGCTGCAGATGAAAAATGACCTCTTGAGTGATATATCTCAGGCTCGTACAAATAGTGACAGAGCGAAGGAGCTGTTCTTTTTATTTATTTATTTATTTATTTATTTATTTATTTTGTTTTATTTAATTTTATTTTTTTAGAGACAAGGCTTTGCCCCAGTCTCATCTTGAACTCCTGGCTTCAAGTAATCCTCTTGCCTCAGTCTCCCCAAATGCTGGGATTATAGGCCTGAGCCACCAAACCCAGCCCAAAACTGCCATTTTAAGTCATGTCTTTTTACCAACCCACAGCCTCATTCCGTGACCCACACTGCCCTCTACAGGCCAGGCCATGATAATATGGGCACCAATGGGAGAAAGTGGACTTGACCACGAAGGAAGGCCCAGGCGGATGGAACCAATTCAAGACAAATGAAACTGAGAATGTCCCCAAACAATTCCAAAGATTTTTCAGGATTTATCTGCAAGGGCATGATAATTATTTCTGGAGAGTTTAGAATATACCATGGTACACTTTCTTTCTACAGTGTCCTATTAGACAAATTATAGAGCTCACAAAGCTGGAAACTAAAAGCATGGTCCATTTTATCACATGAAATTTATTGATAAAAAATACATAAAGAGTTTTCCACTGTTGTCCTCTGTGAAATAACTAATATTTTTAAGGCAAAACATACTCTTTTTCTCACTTTGATACCCACAAGTTCCATTTCCCCATAATAATTGCAATTCAAAACTCCTATTCCTAAGACAACTTTTTCTGTTACCACATGATACATTGTGGTATAAGGGCTTTTAATATGCAAATTGTTAACATAACTTAATATTATCTTCCCCCCTGTTGCTCTTTAATTTGGCATTGAACAGCTGAGGTTTTAGATTTTAATCAAAGAGCATTGAATAAAGCAATTTATAAAATCAAATGAGCATTTTTTTCAACTGTTTCAGTCACTGTTTATACCTACCAAATTGTGAAATAGTCCTTTAAAAGCATTAACTGATTGCTACCCCTACAGCTTGACCATGTCTAAATGCTGACTTATTTTGAAGTGGTACAGCATAGGGGAGGAATGGAGCATTCCAGCTGCAGCCCAATGTGTAACCCAAGGCAAGTTAGTTAGTTATTTCTTTAAGTTTCATTTTCATCATCAGTAAAACTGAGATAATAGTGCCTTCTTCATATGGTCCTTGAGAGGCTTAAACAAGATAATTCATGGTAAGTATTAGCAAAGTAACTGGCACACAACAAGTGCTCAGGTCTTATTAAGATGATGAATTTGAAAAATAATATTTAAACATTACTGTTAAATATATATATTTTAAAGCAGAAATATTCTAAGAACTCTATTAACCATTATGCTTAGCCAAAACAATCAGAGCAGAAGCATGCAGAAGCATCATTCTCAGCTTAGCACAGAGACTCAACCAGATCAGGGAGCTCATTCCCCACATGGTGCATGCCTGGGGCGAACAGCTAAGATAGGCAGTAAGTAAGTGCAGTTGCTATAGGCATGAGGGGAGGGGTGGGGAGCAACTGGCAAGGCCCAGGAGCAAGGTGAGGGCATGTTAGCCTCCAGTCAAGGCTGTGTGAGAGGTTAGTAGAAGGAAGGCAGGGACTTGGGACAAGACAGGAAATTGATCAGACTTGAGAAGATAGAAAATGGTCTAGGCAGCAACAGCAATAGATCAAATCCAGAGAAAGAGGGCTGAGCTTCAACAACCTAGAAAGATCAAGCAGGAGTCAGGGCCTGGAGAACTCCCCAGACAGTCCCCTTACTGAGAGCATTTGACTTGGACTGAAGGCTTTTAACATTTAAGTTCCAAATGGACTTACTGGTTGTTAGAGGAAACTCAATTCTTTAAGACAGGCTTAGTTAGCCATTACGAGCCAGGGATCATTGTATTCCCTCCATAAACTTGAAGTCCACTAATTGGAGGTTGAGAAAACCAAATCTTCCTACCTGGGGCTCCCTGAAAGTATTATGAAACCAGTGGGTCTGGAAGGCTGGCCAAGGTGGAGCAGAATTACCTTCCTTTCTTTGAGCAGCTTGCCCCCAGGTTGCTGTAAACTGATGATCACAGGAGATATAACAAGCTTCGCTAGCTAGCTATACCAACTCCAAACAACTAAGCAGATTTTTTTTTTTTTAATTATGACTTGGGTATTTTACCTACCTGACAAACTGGAGACTTAGGAACATCCCAACCTCTTTATTTTCATATTTTATTTTGTACATTTAGTGCTACATCATTGTCCTCATCAATATTTAAATCATTATTATAATCAATAATGTCTATTAGAATTCTAGACAGGGTCTGCTTGCTTTCTGATGCTAAATTCCAACAATGCTTTTGAAAATATGCTTTGATTCTCATCTTTTATAGGCAATCAGGGGTGAGACAGACTTCCACACACTGAATAGAGTCGTCCTTGTTCTATGAGCACAGAGCTAAAGAGTGGTGACATGGTGGGACTGTAAGATGCCACTCCCAATTCAGGCTAACAAACCTTATGGGAAACCAAATGGGTAGGAACATTTAAGGGTAGGCAATCTCTACTAAAAAAATAAGGAGACCTGGAGACTAGGTTAAATTAAATAAGGTAAAACTTTTAGTGAAGCTATAAAAAGATATAAATGAACTTGATGATTCATGAGCTGGAGAGAACATGCACTCATGCACAAAACACTTGAGGTGCCAGTCAAGGTGGTGCAGCAGCATAAATGTAAAGCAAACATATGTTCTTCTAGGATTTCAATCAAACCAAAGGTCAAGCACCCTAAAACAACATTAAAGCCATTAGACATCACTAGACTCAACAGTGGTTGGTAATTGTGCTAAATTGGGGCTGTGAGAAGGTACAAAGGCAGTAAATATAAACCTTTGACTCACAAAGTGATTTCTAACATTGAGCTTCAATCATTGAAATCGAATCTTCAAAATCATGTAATTTTCACTTTCTATTGGCATTTGCAGCAAAAGCATCCTAAACACTCAATTTTCACTTTCTTTTTTTACTCACAAATCATGGGATATATGCAAACTCGAAGCCCTGGCATTTTCCGGTGTGGTTCGCGAGTGCCCTCTAGTGATAGTGAGGTCAAATGGGACAAGCCATTTCCCCAAAAAATTGTCTTAAAAAGTCAAGATTCGTTAAATGTTCAATTTCTGCCGTCAGTTAAAAATAGATCTTCTGCCACTTTAATTTGGGCAGCTATAAACTCAGCTTATTACCTCTCTTTAATACCCAATATTTAGATACAACCGTTCATTAAAGAATATTCAATGCAATCATCTGAAAACATCTCAAATGAAGTGACTTTAGCTTGATCGCAATGTGAATATATTGTTTTGAGTATTGGGAAACCTTGTTACAACTGAATAACCATGATAATCAAGTAGTAAAGGAAGATATTTTTAAAATAATATGCATGTATAATTACTTCATTTCTCTTCCCAACTTTTTAGCATTTCAATGACTGGCTACAATTGATCGCAATGGTTACATCCACAAAACTCTCATTTATAAGTTCCTGATCATTGATTTTCTCACACTTGGTGATTTTTAAAAATAAAACTTTCAGCAGATTCCTTTATTCCTTCACCATGTACCCCAGAGCTCTTAAGCTGGTGGCCTATAGGCTGATTGTGTTCTGTATGGTCTTGTTTGTTGATCTGTTAAATTTTCTTATTGGTTCCTTAAAAATATGGATTTCTGGCCTCTCCTGAAGAAAGCAAGCTGCATTTGGCAATGTCTGTATTGTATGCCCCCATAGTGACACACTTCCAGGAGCTAAGCCTGCTTCCCTCCAGGTGAGGCCTGTGTTATCCACAGGCATAACTCAGCCACACCAGTCATGAGGGTTACTTACCTGACCCCTATAGGCATTTGAGTTACAACCTGTGAGTGTTTGACTGCTTTCAATTCTTCCTGTGAAAGTTCTCTTTCTGGTGCTTAAAATCAAGCTAATCTTCTATCATATTAGTGCCATACAATGCTACCAGAGGCACGTACTAAAAACAACAACGACAAAAAACACATGCTGTTATAAGAAAAGAAAAGAAAAAAAAACCTCTGTAATAGAAAAAGGAGAATACAAAAATGAGTTTGCATAGATTTGAAATGCAATCCGTTTTCTCCAGACTTAATAAAATTCACTCTGTGTTTATGAATTGTGTCTTTGTTTTGAGCTGTCAAAGCCCTCATCGTGGGTTCCTGTGTAGCGACCAAGCAAAGTAGATTCTCACTGTCACAACCATCTGCTCACACCCCAGGATTTCTCTCCTGGAACCAAAGCCCGGGTTATCAGCAGGGGCGGCAAGTCAGGCCATGAAAACAGAAACGTGACACTCACGGGTGTGCTGCTGTCAGAAAAGGTGTTCATGGAAACGGAGCTGCTCAGCTTTTCTGAGGAGACGGAGGGTGGGGATGGGCTCCTCTTCTCCAGGGGGTCCTGCCGCTGCAGGTACTCACGCCATGCCCGCTGAATGCTAAAAACAAACAAACAAACAGAAAAACCCAGCACACACATTGTCACTCCCAGGGCACAGTCCACAGACTCAGAACAGCACAAGGAGGGATTGGCCTTGGAGGCGGGGGAGAGTGTGACATAGGATGCAATGCAGGAAACCAGACGACCTGAACTCCGACTCCACTTCAGCACTGAGCCTGTCTCCCTACGCTACTAGTTTAACTTTCACAGACTTGACTGGGAGAAATCAGCCTAAAAGAGTTAACTTAGAAAAATTCATCAGTCAAAGTCAAACTACTTTGCACACATAAATGTACTTTGATTTATGGGATACGAAAATCTTTCAATTTTTCACCTTATATTTCAAATGAGAATACTAAATGGACTATTAGTTATTCATTCCTTCAGTATATCACTGGTGAGGGGCATGTCCTGCCAGGGGCAGCCCTAGGCTCTAGAAAGGGACTCTGTCATCTGTACACAGCTCCAGGGGTGCCATCGGCACAGACCTCAAAGTGAAGGATGACTGTGATGCTGTGTGGTGCCAAATGCGCGGCCCACGCAGTGGCCCTGCTCTGAAAACAAGACATGCAAGAGCACTGTGATTTGCGTATGGGTTTTACATACTGTAGAAGGAAACATGTAACTATGCAATAAATAAAGAAATGGACAGAGAATTAATATAGCATGTGATTATGTGGCTACTTGAGATTTCACCTAAAGAGGTTCTTTACATCCTGTGACTGTTATCAGAAAAGGCATCTTCTACTTTGGATAATAGAAATCTCTTATTAGCATTAGCATAAGTCATTCTCCACCCCCCCCCCCACCCCTCCCCGCCCCACTGGCTTCTCATATTTGAGATTAACATCTAAGTTTTCACAGGTGGTCAGTGAACACAATTTAACCTTTCCTGGGACTTAGCTGGACATGCAGACCAACTGTTAGGATTCAGCCTTTTAAAATAGTTGCATTAGTTCCACCAGTATGTCTTCTAGACTCCTGGAAGCATCTGATCTTCTGTAATTCTTCCATATACAACCTAGGTCATTAAAGTTATTTCTGTATAAACAAACTGATTTATTTTCATTTGGCTGGAATAGTTTAAAGACCATCTATTCTCAATAGTCACAGGATATAAAGAATATAAAAATGCTACCACATTAATGAATCTGTATGTTTTCTCCAATTTATTCAGGCTCTGTGAATTATAATAATCAGAAGCTACAGGGAAAACAATACCTTTGGGTCAGAGGCCAGTTCCCTGAAGCTATGAAATTTAAGCTTCAGGAGCTCTTACATGGAGGCCAGGAGCCTCTTCCAAGAAGACCATTGTGAGGGGTTGGTTCTTCATGATTTGTATATAATTACAAAAGTAAGATATTTCTTAGGATTTTTAAGGACCCTCCAAATTATATATACTTCAAGCCCCACTAATGCAGGATCTGACCACTCTTTAGATAGATTTATTATTATATTTTATCACCATTTTATTATGTAATGCTTGCTTAAAATACATTCATATTTATCTGTTTGTCTTTGACTTAAAGATTTTAGGCAGAATCTGAAAGAAAGTCTTGTAAAATTACCTGCCCAAGCTTGGTAGTCTTGTTGCTACTTCAGAACCTATTTTATTAGGAAGCAGTGAACTTTTAGAAGCGGTCAGTGACTTCCATATTAACTGAGGTGCTTGGGGTATTCCAGAGCCCAGCTCACACGTCTGCCACCTGAAGGACCCTAAAGTCTGAAAGCCTGCCCATCAAGGGCTCAAAACGTGTAACGTTTTAAAGGCAGTTGCAAAATTAGAAAATATTGACAATCCATAGAACACTCACAAGTTTATAAGACTGTGTTATCCCTTTTTTAAAAATCACCTTCATTATTCAGAAAAGAGAAAATGTAGTGGTGGTTTGAAGCATTACATTTTAGCATGTGAAACACCAGGGGGCGGTGTGACACCTTTAAAAAAAACAATGTTGGGCAAAACAGAGGTGAGAGGTTTACAAAGGTACATTTGCATGTAAGCGTCCCCTTTTCCCTCCTACTTTTGTAGAATCTGAAAAGTGGCATATCATTTTTCCTTAAGTCACATATTAAGAGGAGAGTGTTTTTTCTTCCTAGTGGATATTCTTTTCTTTTGTAATTGATAAGAGATCACAATATTAAATATCTTTTAAATGAATGTTAAAAACACCTCTATACCCACTAATTTTCTTAATATAAGAGCTATTTTAGATTTTAATATTTACCATATAGTCATTGTGCACATACATGAAAACAACTTTAATTAGTTGAAAGCATATTACGCTATTCATTCTTTTTAAAACTTAACATGATATGACATAAATATTTCCTATGTACTAATTGCCTTCATAATTACATTTTAAGGACTGGCTAACAGGCTCAACACATGTTTAAAATAGCACTAGGGGTTAAAAATGACAGGTTGGTCATGTCATACAAGGCTATTACCCTAAATTGCTACATTGCTTTTTTAACGGTGGAACCGTGCTGTTTTAATCTCTGTACCACAGAAAAGTGTTTACATCACTCACTATTTACTGCCTTTGGCCACATCTACGACATAACCTTCAAATATTAAATTCTTCTAAGATTAAGCTCTGTTAATACCATCTCCAAATGTCATTTTACTGTAAGAGGAAATTAAAATGTAGAAGTACTTCAGCTCTCAGTCATAAGGAATCACTTTTCAGCCTTCTCATCCTAGCTTTACAATAATTCCTACTCACAAGTCTTCTTTATGGCTGCAGAGTAAATTACAGACTACCTTGACATTTTTATTTTTGAAACTAAGCAATGCTATCAATATAATTCTTTAAATGTTTTTTGGAGTAAGAAAGCACATTTTGTGTGTTCCTATATTTTGAATTACAAATAAAGTATAAGAGTTTTCTTCTAAACAGATGATAAATACATTTTTCAATAATTTTTCGACTAGGTCAATTCCTATCTATCTTCTCTCGTATCAGGGATGGCAAAATCTGCCTGCTTCTGCCTTTCTATGTATCCCTGTGTTTTATAGTGTAGATGGCTTCTTTGTGCGTTCACAGCCACTCCGGGGACTCACAGCCTATGCAGTCCTGGCTGCCGATAGATGTCCTTACACATAAGAGTAGAAGAGAGAGCTCTCAGATAGCTAGGCACCTAGAGACAGTTGGAGGCAGTCTTAGTATTTTAATTAGGCCTTGAAGCATGTATGGTATTTAGATTGATAGAGAAGAAGAATAAAGGTCTTTGGGCAAAGACATGGAGGTGAGGGCACCAGGCAAGACACAGGAGGGTCCCAGAGAAGAGTGGAGGAGGATCTCAGAACCTGCCTGGGGCCAGGCTGGAGGCAGGCTTGGCAGTGAGGAGGAGCCCTGTCTTGGCACAGTTGATTATTGTCAAGAATATCCAGAAATGTAGATTTTTATGAGAAAGTTACTATTTCTTAAATGTTACTAAATAATTTTAAAATTTTCAAAATACACTATACTCTAAGTAGGCTGAATTTTGGGGTGGCCAAATGAGAACACCATCAAAGAGGACACATGAAGTCTGAGTATTTTGGAAATAGTAGCTAATATACATGTAGCCCATATTGTATTTATTCTCATCTTGCCTTATCTTTTACATTCAGAAACTGGCGTCCCAAGGTACCTGCCATGATCCCTCTGCCCTCAGGGTTTGCTGTTCTGGACTGTCTAAAAACCCTGTATTGGAACCTGCAACTCTCTTCTCAGCAGTGAGGGGAGAGGAGAATCTTCAGAATAGCAGGTTTTATGGTGCAGTGACCCTTTCTTAACTCTACCTCTGGCAGGAAGTAGATATTCACTTGGTCTCCACCAACAGGAATCAGAAGGCCCTAAGAGAAAGCCTGTGATGGTGGAGGGTGACCCTGGAACCTCGGATGAGGGCCCATCTTGCATACCCATTGGTCTGCAGGTCTAATGAACTTCCCTTGGGAAGAAGGAACAAGGGTATCATAAGATGTCCCATTGAGGATGCCAATATTGGCCATGGGGAGGCACTGCTGGGCTGGTTATGGGACCCAGCCCTAGCAAAGCCAAGGACGAATCCAAATGTAGGGGTGCAGCCTACACCATTGGGAGAGGCCTAGGGGAGACTCAATGACCCCTTCCTTCAGAGACCTAAGACTTAGAGCTATTTAAAAGGAAACAACTGCCTGAGAGTGAAAGTGTTCGCCACTGATGGGAAACCTGAGGCAGCTCTGGTGTTCCTTACATGGGGGTCAGGAGAAGTGACACCAACAAAGGAAAGGAGGAGGAAGGAGGAGAGAAGAAGGAGCAGAAAGAGGAGAGAGAAGAAAATGGAAAAGACAACACAGCAGTAGGAAAGGTCTCATGTGTAGGGGGGAGATGTTCAACCTGCCAGGAGAGTTAAGAATTTAATAACCAGATTAGACAAAAGTCACTGAACCAGACTAAATTTTCCAATGGGACTCAAATTCTATTATTGGGGAAGATTAATATTTCTTTGTTTCATCCCTCTCCGGTGAGTGGAAATGGGGTTCAGTGTCATTAGAAGAGATAAAAAACCATTCTGTTTCTTCCACATTGAGCTGAGACTCCTTTGTCAAATCTGCAAACATAAAATTATAAAACTCAGGCTCTCTGAGTTGGCTGGAATCCTAGGCACAAAGATTTTTTCTTTGCTTCCTCCTCCTCCTAGCATCTTCCCCTCTGCCTCTACATAATGAAGATGGTAGAAACTAAAAAGACCAAGGAGGTTTCCTAACTTTAGCAGTCAAATTAACCACTTCGAGACCACACTCACCAGCCTCGAAATCTTGCCCACAGCCGGCACTCATAGCTCACACAGTAGTTTGTGCTGTGCATTGACTACGAATCTGTTTTGCTCTTGTGTGATGAGGAAAGCTTTAAATCACTGACTGAAAGCTTGTTTTACTTTACAGGTAGCTTTACTTGTAATGTAAATCAGAATAGGTCACATATACATATATGTTTCATTATGTTATTTTTAAACGTTCACAATTTTATTTTGATAAATGAAAAATTAGAAAAGTCAAATCACAGCTGTCGGCTAAAGTCGCTGTGTGCATTCATCTGTGGCTATCGACTATAGTCTACGCCAGTCCCGAAGTGGTTAGACACTCAAATTTTTCATATACAAACTTTCCTTTCCCACACTTTTTCATTTAATAGGACCTTATCTTAATGAGAAATTCCTAATGATAAAGCAAGCTGTTTGCAAACTAATAACTTGTACAGTGAGGCTGACACACTGCATACATAAAATGATTTCATAGCCTGATTTGTTATGCATTTAGTGAGTGTGACACAGCTTCCTAGCAGGGACCCCAGTGGTTCAGAAACCTTGTTTGGACTTTATCTTGAGAGGTAGCCTTACATGTTTATGCAGAAGCAAGATTTTTACTAATGACTAAGGTTAACACAGATTTATGGGGGGGTGTTAATATTTGCCTTTATCCAGTAAGATATTATATATCTGTGTAATTTCTGTTTCAATTCCTAAATCCAGCAAATAATTATTTTTCTTCAAAGCTATATACCTCAAGGTGCTCTTCTTAATTGTGACTTTTTTTCCAAAAAGATTCTTTCTTGGGTTTTTTTGCAAATGATCAGTGGTTCTAACCAGGCTCAGACATGTTTAAATTCTCAGATAAACACTTCTCAAACTGTTAAACTGTGTGTGTGTGTGTGTGTGAGAGAGAGAGAGAGAGAGAGAGAGAGAGAGAGAGAGAGAGATATGTTATATACATCTTCACTGGCATTTCTTAAATGCATCCCTGAAGGAACTAGAAAGGGGACGGAGCACAGAAAACAGTCTTGAATATTTTGTAATTGCTTCCAAGGTGATTTGGTAGACCCTTTCTCTACTTAAAATGGTTTTAAAAGGTTGATATTTTGTTCTACCATAGAGCCTGTCTCACTTTGGATCTTATTAGTTTCATTTTTTATTAATATTGAGTTGTTAGCACTATTTTAATATAATAGTCATTTATAGTAGGGGAAGTAGGCTCACATTTGGGTTTATTAAGAGAATATAAGAAAAATAATGGTAGGAGGTGAGAAAGAAATAAAACAAGAAACATTTTTCCAAATAATTGGACAAAAGTTAGACTAGAAATAGGAAGAAGGAAGAGGGTTAAAAAAAAAAGATGTGTATATGTGTGTTTAATAAAAATATTTCTTGAGGTAGAACACCAAATTGTTCTGAGAAAGAATTAACAAAGTTACTAACATGAATGACATAGAAAATGCTAGTGGAAATTCAAGAATTTTACTCAACCTGAAAAGGAAAAACCAAGTGGTGAAGAGATGGCAAACAAATAATTCCCTGAACTATCCAGTAGATGGTGCTGTATGTCCAAAGCAGCTTTGTTGCTGCTTTAAAAGGGGAGAAATAATGTGCATGTCATAAATGTAAAATATGTAATTCTTGCACCCCAAAGTTCTGCATTTATTCAGAAGTTCATAAAATGAGAACTGTAAAACTAATTGCTCAATGTAAACTTTGAAATAACTTACATTTTCACCTTTGACTCCAAGGGCTGTAGATTGAGGGGATATTTTTCAATATTATTCTCCACATCCATGGCCAGCTGATGACTAGAAACAGAAATAATGTCTCAATATAAACCAAATCAGAAATTTAACATTTATAACAATAAGACTGCTAATTTATATTCATCTGAAAAAGCAGATATAGACTCAATAATGTTCATTTTAATTTATTAATAGAGTACTAAAAGTGGCTATTGATAGGTGATGGTTAGATAACCATACCATAGAAAGGAAACATTGCTTTTTCCTTCTACCTTCACCGTCCTTTTGCTGTCCTCACTTTAACTTTCATAGCTAAGGCATGAAAATCATTTCCTTTAGCGAAAAGGAAAGCAGAATATTTGGCATAAAGAGATCTTTATAAATCTCATGACACTGGCTGACTAGTAAGTTGTAGAGAAGACATCATTTATACCCAGTGGTGACACTGTCATTGAGCTTTTCCTCCTTTTATTCAGTAAGCTGTTTCAGAGCTCCTACTGTGAATAAAGTATGAATCTCTGACCTGGAGAAAGGCAGAGGGCTATAGATAACTAGTCACCGCTTCCAATGAGCTTATAGGACTCTTACTCAGTGCTAACAATCGTCAAAGGGGGCTTCATGGAGAAGGTGGCACTTGGGCTGGGTTTTGAAAGAAAGAACAAGAAGTAGGTAAGTTGACAGTAAAGAGTAATATATGTGAGGAAGGCATAAAACAAAGGAGTTGAGGTGCAAAAAAACCCTCAAGGGCTATTTTTAGAAAATAAAGAGAGTAATCTGGTGGAAGTGGATGAAAAAGTAAAAGGATAAAGGGAATTAAGTTTGGATAAACAGAAAACTAATAGTTATTGGTCACAATATGTATGAAACATTGTAATAGACATTTTACATTTGTTATATTATTTAATTTTCACAGTAACTTCTATAAGTTATTACTTTCCCCATTGTATAGCTAAAAAATATGAAGCTCAGAAAGATTATGTTCAATTTTAAATACAGGAGAAACCACATTAAAACTCACGTCTTACTGTTCTCTGCACCACAAGATACTAGTTGGAGAATTTTAATATCAGGATTATTAGACTTAATCCTGCTGACTGTAGTTTTCATAAGTAATATATTTTACATCCCAATCCAATGCATAGCATGTGGTAAATGTTGTGTGTATGTGTTTCTGTGTGTGTGTTTTAAACAAATTTCAAGGAATACTATTTCCTCAATTACATGTGATGTGCTTTGCCTTATTATTACTTTTCAAGTTTTTTAAAAAGGCCAGTGGTGATTCACCAAATTGATTTAATGAACCATCAGTGGATTATGATCTATAGTGTGAAAAACATTGCTACAGGAAAACAAAGCATTTGGAGCAGGGAAACATGACAAATGTGATATTTAAGGATGGAGTGAGCAAGGAAAGTGAAGGGAACTAGTTAGAATGCGATTCAAATAGGCCAGGTAGGAAAGACCAGGATTGTGGTGATGATAAAGAAAAGAAAAGATAAGGAAAAAATGTGCTGGAGAGATCCCTGAGGATCACAAGTGTATTTTCTCCTTCTCTTTAGAAAGGAATTACCAGGTGGTAGGAAAAACACAGTAGATCGCATAAATTCCTACATGGCCACTGGGTGGTGTCAACAGCCCAAGATAGTTTTGTGGTTGCTCAGCCTGGCTGCTGAAGGGCAAGGAAACACTCTTGTTTACTCTGTGCCATTGATATTCAGAATCCATCACTAATTCATTGTTATTCACTCCTGCTACAAATATATTTAATGCCTTCTATGTGCCAGGAATGATGCAAAGCACGGAAGATAAAATGGTGAGAATACTAGACATGGTCCCTATACTTATGGTCTTACAATCTAGAAGAACATAAACATTAAAGAAGTAGTTACAAGTATGATAGCTGTTGCTAAAGGGGAAACACAGAGGGACCAAATCCAGGATAGGTAGGCATGAAAGCCCCATTTTCATAGCACTGTGGTCTTACAGGAACAGCAGCCTTATAACAAGGACATTTTAAGATTCTATTAATTATTCATTACAAATTAGAAAATTGGACAATAGAGACATATGTGAGTGTGTTGTGGGGCCTGCAGATTTGCAACAAGCAAAGACATAGCTAATGTCTTCATAAAGAGGAAAAAAGCATATTAACAAATTTGTTAATTTGAGTGTATAATCATCATCAAATTATAAACTACAAATACCTGTTTGTTTAAATTTGATAGCTTTAGTTCATTCCATCAATAATTTTCTGTGAGTAAAAAAAGTGATTATATATCAGCATAATTTGTGACTTGCACTCACACATCTCCTACCAGAGACTCAGCCTGATTTAATATTCACAAAAAATTACAGTCAGCCTGAGGTCTTACTTAAGTTAATAAATGATTATCATAGACAATAGAGTCATAAGCAGTCTCCTAATTAATGGCTTTACCAACTGCTCTTCTCTCTTTATGGACACATGCCAAGCTTCACACACAGGCACAGAGAGAGGGAGAGGGAGAGAGAGAGAGAGAGAGAGAGAGAGAGAGAGAGAGAGAGAGAGAGAGAGAGAACACAAATGCATGTGGTCTCAAATAGTACAGAGTTGCAGCTTCTCCTCTCTTCACACTGACCATCTACCACAAGGCCCGGTTGAGCATTCAGAGTAAGTGTAATGTTCCAAGGGGGAACAACAGATCAACTGCTGTGACACCACTATCACTTAACTTATGGTCATTTCGAGTAGCTGGGATGATTTATATCAGCACCTAAGTGAGCTGCAGCTGTAATGAAGTGCCGACTCTGCTCACTCAAAGTACACAATTTTTTCAATCAAATTTCGACAGCTCTCAGGGACACAGCCCTGACCTGAAGTGAAATGGGAAAATCTCCAGAATTCCAGGCAAATGGGTATAAACAGGAGAGTCTTTCATTCCCATCCCTGGAATTCCTCAATCTTGACTGGGAAAAACCAAGCATACAAAACAGACTGGTCATTTACAGAAGCTTTCAGCTTTCTCAGGCCTCTGGATAATGAAGGGGAAAGGGTAGGGTGAAGGAGACGGAAGCCCATGTGTATATCATTAATTTTCATGTGTCTTCCTGAGAGCAGAGCTGAGAAAGATACACGCTGGTGTTAGTGAAAGGGTTTAACATAGAGCTGTGGTCAATTAACAGGAAAAAAAAAACTTTGGGAGTTTATTTCCTACATTAAAATCAATAATGAAAAGCTGGCATAGTCAGGTTTAATACACAAATGGTCTGAACGTCACAGAGAGTGTGTCCTCAGAGAATTACGCTGCATGAGGAGATTATTGAATAGCCAAAAATAATCTAAAAATGCATCTACACCACTGGTCTCAACCCCAGCTCCTCCTTAGAACCACGTGAAGGATGCTGTTCAGAAATGCTGATTCCAGGGCCTCATCCCCTGAGAGTCAGATTCAATTTGTCTAGAGTAGGGCTTATGCCAGGACGTTTTTATTAAGCTCCCCAGGTGATTCTAAGTGCAGGCAGGGTGAAGAACCACTGATCCAGACCAAATGTCATTACAACACTAATCCCTACAGCAGAAAAATCTTTCTCATGTCAGCTAAAAACTCTTTAGTTATTGTTTACATATAGCTGGTTATGGTGGTGGTAAGGGGTGGAGGGAAATTGAATTGCTTTATTCTTATTTACTTACATTAATGAGAACAAGCCTTTATATTTATCCATTTATAAAGGATAAATGAAATCCATAGGTAACCCAGAAATTTCATTTGACCAAAAAGCTCAACCTGCCATTCAGTGTGGTGACGAGGCAGATTCTCAGGATCATGGAGATGAAATGGAGCTTTGAGGTTGTCTAGTCCAAACGTCTGCCCAGATGGAGGGAAGGAAGCTGGCATTGTTAATATGGCCTGTCTCATTTAATGCTCTCAGTAAGATGTTCAAGTCAGTATTATTATCTTCACTTTCACAGATGAGTAAACTGGGCTCAGGGTAAGTGATTTGTCTGACTGATAAAGCTAAGAAAAAGCAGGAAGAGTAATCAAACCCAACATTTTCCATTGCCAGGAAAGTTTTAACAACATCTCAGATGGATGGTCATTTATATTCTTCTTGGACACTTTCAGTATCTCTCAGAATTGGGGCTCCGAACATGACACCCCAAAGTGTGGCATTTTGGCTTGCTGAGGACTTTGAACTAGAGGAGATAAAGATCTCAGAAGCAGCCTCAGAAGTAAGGTCTCTCTCTGACCTCCTACTTTCTTGTTCCTGTCCTCATTCTTCCCTGAAGTGAGTTGTAAAAACCAGAATTTCTCTTCCATAAGGTGGAAGAGGAACATAGAAACTAGAACCTTTATTCCCCAAAGCAAGCCATAAAACCCAGAACTATTACTCCAACCTTCTCCTGCATTTGTGTGTTAGAGCTGCCCATAAGAAATTTTCTGACCTACTTTGTCTAATGGTAGGTCATAAGACCCTCATTCCAGAGGGGTTCTGCCCAAGAGGAAGGAATGCTGCACACAGAGGCCAAGAAGAATGTGAACAGACAGGCTTTGCTAGGTTTTCCCCCAGTCTATTACCCTTTTGTCCAATCACATTTCTACATGACTGTACAGTCTTCATCAAATCTAAACATAAAAATGGACAGTTTTCCCTGGGTCTTTGGGTCTTAATTTCTGTAGGCTCCTGTGTCAAATAAAGCTTTGATTAGATAAATATGCTATACTTTTCTCTTGTTAACCTTTCTTTTGTGTTGACCATGCCCCTTTCAATGAAGAGGAAAGGGATCACATCTTTCTCCTCCTACACAGCTCACTTCTTAACAAAGAGGTTCATTTTTTTGTTGGGAAGGCTGAATTTTTACAAAAGTGTTTCTTTTTCTGAGTCACAAAGCTATTTCCCCATCTATCCTACTCATTCATTCTGGCTGTATTTTCTGGAGCAAGAAGAGCAACTTACGCTCTCTTTTACAGAATTCTTAAACATTTCTTCAAATCTCTTATGCTTCTTCTGAGACTTCTTTTCTTTAAGCTACACTTCCTCATCTTTTTGTAGTCATTTCACATGGTTCTTGAACTCTCACAATTTTTATTGACCTCTTCGGCTACTCTTGGGAACGTCAACATGCTTCTTAAATGTGGTGCCCAGAGCCAAGCATGACACCTAATAGGTTTGATTGGTCCAGAGTACACTGAGTCTCAGCCAATCATTGAGAGCAAAGGCTCTGGGGAGGTAACCACACCTGGGCTCATTGCCCATCTTCACCACTCACTAGCTGAGTATACTTGGATGATTTGCCAGAATCTCTCTGAGTCTCTTTTCCTCATCTGTAAAATAGAAACATTAAAACCTAAATATAAAATGTATAATCAGGATGTGATAAGGAAATGTCTATAAGAATTCAATAGTCTAGGGTACATAGTAAATTTTCAATAAATGATAGTTATTTGTATTCCCTTAACTTGAAAATATATGCCTATCAATCAGTCTAATATTATGCTAACATTTTAGAAGCCATATCTAAAAATCATGAGCTATGTTAATGTCAAATAAAAACTCTAAACATTTACCCACAAATTGAGATCAGGATGTGTCTCTCACATGTCTAATTGTATAATTTTTTTAAAAATCTAAGTGAGAGATATTACTTTTATCTCTGTTCAATTTCATCTCTTCTTTTTTGCTTTTATAAAGCTGTTTTGTTCCATTCTGCAATGTTATTTTGAATGTTCATTCTGTTAGTGCTAGCTTTTTTGCAAGTTTTATGCCTGCCTTCTAGAAACATCCTTGATTAAAAGCCTAAGACAGATCAGGGTTAAGTTTGAAGCCCGCAGATACACCACTAGAGACATCTATCTTCTAGACATCATATTGCTCTGTTAATCAGTAGAGCTTGTGCATTGTCGCTCAACTAGCAATAAATTTATCCATCTATATTTCAAATGAGATACATTTCTAGGCCCTGACCACAATGACATCATAAGAAACTGCAAAATTTATTTATTCATTGTGCCAGTTTTTTCATGCAAGCTTTTCAACCTCATAAATAATTTAACTTACTTTAATAATTTTTACTTACTTTTCAAATAAATATTTTCCATCATTAACTTGTTCTAGAGGATTCTGCAATCTTTTCAGTTCTTCCTGTGAAAAAGGAAAGATGTATCTTACAAATTGACATGAGGTATTTCTGGGCAATGTTATTTGAGGACAATTGTTAGTAAATTGAGATAACACACCATTAAGAGTTCTGGACTTTGTGATGGCTAAGAGTTTAAACACACAACAAAACAATTTGACCCTTGATCAAATTAGAGGACAATACTGTCACTCAAAATGTGTGATTTTTTTAATCACTAAAGATAAATGCTTCCTGTTATTCTTCTACAGCCCAGGTACATTTACATGTATCTACCTACATTCTTTCCAAATTTACCCTGTCAGCAGATTTACCTTTGCCGGTTGCTGACTAAGAGACTCTAATGAAAGTGTGCTGGATTTAGCCATTCAGCAACCATCCTCTCTTGTCTTTAGGCAATTTCTTGCTAACCTCCTCCCCATAGCCCAAGTGCTCAGACACACACACACATGCATGTACGCCCATGCCCACACCTATAACCCTGCCCTGAATTTCAGGCATCTGTAAATATCTGTAATATGTCTCTGACCAAGGGATGTGATGGAAGTTGGTCCACGTTCCCAGTGAGACTGCTGGTTCTGTCTTAGTAATCACAAAAGGATTTATGGAAAGCTCACAAAACTCTGTTTCTGGGAAGACTATCATTCCCCAAGACCACACCACTTGCCCACCACCAAAAACTGCTAAAATGACCAGCCCCAAGGGGAAGTCACAGTTAGATCTAATTACTCATTTGCTGCTAAAAAACCATGAGGACTAATCTCAACATGTTTATAGCCCACCAGACATCCAAGTCTCCTAGATCATCCCCATTATACAATCTTGTTAACCTCATTCTGCACCATACATTCCAGAATTTGACCCAATCACCCACCTCTCCTCATCCCTCCAGCCTTTACCCTGGGCCCTTGGCAACTTACAGTCTATCATCAGCAGAATTCTATATCCCTGAACTTCTTTGAACATGCCCTTTTAATTAGCTTGCCCTAACTGAACTATACCTCATTGTTCTGGGACAGATAAGTTTGTCTTACAGCAGGAAGATCAGAGAACTGATCAGAAAAGTATATAGAAGGTTTTGCTGATGACAAACTTGGCTGAGTCCCTGAGCACACCTTTTCTCATTCAGTCCTCTTTAGAGGTGGCCATCTGTTCCTCATGTGCTACATACTACATGGTGTGGAGAAGCGATGGGGTCCTCCTTGCTCCTCGTTGCTGTTTCCAGATCGTTCCTGCTCCTACAAAACCTCAGCTCCTCTGGAAACATGCCTGCTGCCTTTTCCAAACCTCTGTCCTCTTCCTTACCTATCCTCATTTCTCTGGGTGTCTCATCATTCAGTCTCACAGCTTTGAATTTATACTTGCTGACCTCTTCTCAAAACTCCACACTTCTGCATCCACCTGCTTACTTGACAGTTCCATGTGCATGTCTGACAAGCATCTCAAATTCAAAACCAAAGTGTGGACTTCCCTGTCTATACCCTCCTGCCCAAGCCTCCTCCTTCTTCACTTCTTACTCATTTTAGGAAATGGCTTTCACTATTCACCTAAATATGTAGAGCTAAAACTTAGGAGTCAGACTTTACACATTTATCCCTCTCACAGTCCATAATCAATCAATGAGCCAATCTTTCAAAAATATATTTGGAATTTGACCACTTTTCAGTCTGGCCTAAGCCAGCCAATATAACCTCCCAATTATCTCCCTGCTTCCCATGTTGGTCTACTTCAGTCATTTCTCCTGACACCAGCCAGAGTGATCCTGCAGTACCTGGGCTTTCCTTTTAATTGGAGTAAAATTTACAAAGAATGAAATATATCATAAGTGTGTAATACAATGACTTTTGTCAAATCCATACATTGGTAGAACCAAGGCCCAAAACAATATATAGAACATTTCAGTTCAGAAAGTTCATCTCAGTTGAGACGAACTGAATCTCAGTTCAGAAAGTTCATTTCAGTTCATCTCAGTTCAGAAAGTTTCTTTGTGTCCATTTACAATCAATCCCCTCTCCCCAAAAATAGAAATCCCTGTTCTGATTTCTATCCATGTAGATTAATCTTGCCTGTTCTAGAATTTCATATAAATTCATCTATTCTTTTGTGCCTGGATTTATTTACTCATCAATATATTTTGACATATATCCATGCCATCGCATACATCAGTGATTTATTTCCTTTTTTTGCTGAGTAGTATTCCATTGTATAAATATGCCAATATATCAATCTATTCTCCTGCTGATGGACATTTAAATTGTTTTCAGATATTGCGTACTCTGAATAAAGCTGCCATGAACATTCTTGTGCAAATCTTTTTGTGGATGTATGTTTTTCTTTCTCTTTGGTAAATATCTAGGAGTGAAATTGCTCCATCATAAAGTAGATGTATGCTTAAATTTTTTTAAAAATCCCAGTTTTCTAAAGTGGTTGTACTAGTTTATATTCCAATAAGCAAGGTATGAGAGGTCTAGCTGCTGTACATCCCCACCAACATTTGATGTCAATCTTTTTAGTTTTGGTCATTCCAGTGAATGTGTGATATCTCATTGTGATTTTAATTTACATTTCTCTGATAATGATGTTGAGTATTTTTGCATTTTGTTTTTTACCTGAGTTATATATCTTGTATTTATGAAGTTGTAGGAGTTCTATCTATATTATAGATAGATAATATATCTATCTATAGGAGTTCTATCTATATTTTTGGATACAATTGTTTTGTCAATGTTTGCATTGCTGATATTTTCTCCCACATAGTATCTTTTAACAAACAGAAATTTTTCATTTTGAGGCATACAACTTATTTTATTTTATTTTTGTTATTTAGTATTTTCTGTGTATTAAGAAATCTTTGCCTATCCCAATGTTGTAAAGACAGTCTCCTATATTGTTTTTTCTAGAAGTTTTATAGTTTATTTACATTTGGGTCTATGATCAATTAATTTTTGTGTGTGGCATGCGGTGGGGATTAAGATTTATTTTTCTTTATATAGATATGAAAATATGTCTACTGAATGGGACCTCTGTGGTTTTTTTGTTTGTTTGTTTGTTTGTTTGTTTGTTTTTGAGACAGAGTCTCACTCTGTTCCCCAGGCTAGAGTGCCATGCATCAGCCTAGCTCACAGCAACCTCAAACTCCTGGGCTCAAGCGATCCTCCTGCCTTAGCCTCCTGAGTAGCTAGGACTACAGAAATGCACCACTATGCCTGGCTAATTTTTTCTATATATTTTTAGTTGGCCAATTAATTTCTTTCTATTTTAGTAGAGATGGGGTCTCACTCTTGCTCAGGCTGGTCTCAAACTCCTGAGCTCAAACAATCTGCCCACCTTGGCCTCCCAGAGTGCTAGGATTATAGGCATGAGCTACCATGCCCAGCCTGAATGAGACTTCTGTATAATCCATTGTTTTTCTGATACAAGGAAACAGATTCAACTGGCATGTGGCTTTTGACCTTTGCTCTTCCTTCTTCTTTGCCTGCATTATAGTAATCCAGAGTAGAATATAGTAATCCATTGTACCTACAGGAAGAAGACCTATTTAAAGATAGTAAAATAGAAAGAAAATAGGTACCTGGGACTCTGATGAAACTATGGAGCTACTGCATCAACCCTGATCTGCCAACATTTGAACATATTATCATGCAAGAAGACCAAGCTACCAACTTATTGATCCATCACAGTTAGACAAATATAGACAAGTGATACAAACTTCCTGTTTATAACACTCCAGTGGTTTTGCATCACTTTTGGAATAAAATCAAACTCATCACCAAGGCCTACAGAGCCCTACATGTTACTAATATGAACCCCTACCTATCTCTCTGACCTTGTCTCCTACCACTCTCCATACGTACAACCCACTCCTTTCTAGCCATATTGGTTTTATGATATTGCAGAGACAGCCACAATTACTTTCTCGAAGATCATTTATGTTTGCTGTTCTCTCTGCACAGAACACCAATTCTCCTTATCCTCATATGGCTAATTCTCACCTCATCCAGGTGTCTGCTCAAATATTGGCTTCTCAGAGAAGTCTTCCTAAACTGAACTTTAAAATGTCACTCATCACTTGTTATACACGTACCATGCTTTATGTTTTCATTTGCTTCTTTATGGTTCTTATCACTTTCTAATATATTTGTGTTTCATTATTATTTGTTTCCCTCCACTAGATTGTAAGCTCCATGGAAGCAGGTTTTTGTCTTATCCACCACTATATTTTCAGTGCCTAGAATAGTGCCCAGCACGTAGTAGTTGCTTAATCAATGTTAATTGTTTAAACATTACTTCAGCATTTGAAGAACTTTGGTTTATTTCTCTGGGTTTTGAAGTATGAGGATTTCAAAGTGCAAGGAACCCTGGCACTGTATTTGCTGAAGGAAAAAGATAATAGAGTGAAGAGGATAGGAGCAAAGAAAAACAGCAAGAGGCCAGAGCCCAGGTGATGTTGTGAACTTCTGGATTAGACTGGAGCTTGAAACCAGCATATTGATGACCTCTTTAGTTTTACAAGCCAATAGACTCATTTGCTTAATTTCATTTAAGGTTTCTTTTGGTTTTTCTTTCTTTTCTTTTCTTTTTTTTTTTTAACAGCTGAAAGAATCCTAACTGGGAAGTGACAGACTGAGCCATAACCTAGGGCTAATGAATGCAAAATTCTAAGATGAGTCATAGAAGTATAAAAATTCAGAACAGGGCAGTTGCTATTGTTTGCTTGTTTTGTTTTAGCAATGTCTTAAAAATGTCTTCTTCAGAAGCCTAATGAATAAACCAGGTCAGGGGTTCAGTGCCTTTTTATTAAAGGCTGATGCTTTTATATCAAAAAGCATCATATCTGATGCTTTTTTGTACCAAATTGGTACAACAAATCTCACATGAAGAACATTTCTGCATCTTCTGCAAAATTTTATATTAAATATTTATATTGAAGAGCAGTTTTTTCCTTTTGATGCAATACAATTTATTGTTTTATTTTATTTTTGTTATTTGGTATTTTTTGTGTCCTGAGAAATATTTGCCTACTCTAATGTTGCAAAGACAGTCATATATTTTATTCTAAAAGATTTACAGCTTATTTACATTTAGCTCTATGATCAATCTTGAATTAATTTTGGTGTGTGGTGTCTGATAGGAATTGAGACTTATTATATACTGTCTGTAGAAGACACTGTTTTGCTATTGGATCTTTCTTTCATATAATGCAATGAAAGAGAAGTACGTCTTAGAATTTAGTGCTAGGATATATTTGCCACCATTTGATATAGTAGTACACATGTTCATTTACAATGACAACTCATAAGTCTTACAGAGGTCATTTACTCTGCCTTGGCTGCTAGAATCTTAAGCTAAATTAAAAATTTACTTGCCGTAAGTATTATTTCTAGGCTGTTAGTGTGCTTATCTTCCTCCTCTTTCACTACATGATATGTGAACATCTTTATTTTTATTTTAACTTTCTTATTACATGAGTGCTTTTCACAGTAAGTAGAAGCAGACACCAAATAGGCAGAGTACATATGATAAATAGGTAGAAAGATAGAGATAGATAGATGGATAGATAGAAAGATAGATAAATTCTTTTTAATCATTTACATGGCATTTTATTGTTAGGATAAAACTTACTCTTCATTCCTATAGACCCTAGATCCTTATTCTAAGAATAAGTCTCCTCTACTTTCTCTCATCCTTCCCACCTAATTCTTTGTCATATCCTGCCCCACCTCCAATGACATAAGCCATAAATCCAGGTTATATGTAGTCATGTGTGACTTAACAACAAGGATACATTCTGAGAAATACGTTGCTAGGTGATTTCGTCATTGTGTGAACATCACAGAGTGTACTTACACAAACCTAGATGGTACAGCCTAGTACACACTGAGGCTATGTGGTGTAGCCTATGGCTTCTAGGCTACACACCTGTACAGCATGTTTCTATACTGAATGCTGTAGGCAGTTGTAACTGAATATTAAGTACTTGTGCATTTAAACACATCGCACACATAGAAGAAGTACAGGAAAAACAAGATATTACAATCTTATGGGTTGTAATTTTATGGTTGTTCTTGGTAGTACATGTGGTCCATTGTTGATGGAATGTCATTATGTGGCACATACTTAGAAAGGCTCAGGCCTGAAGTAACATTTATACAGAATGGAAATAGTTTGAGTGAGAAATCTTAATTATTCTTGAAAAGCAGAGGTTATTTGGGGGGTTATAAACTTTTTTTTTTTACCCCTTGCATTATGATTAGCAAAGACATTCAGCTATTGGCTGTCCTGGTACTTTCTTCTCTAAAATGAGCCTGTGTAAATGCTTTCTTCTGTTCTTTTTCTCTGGGAACTTGGGGAGCAGGAAGAGATGAGTTTTTCACTCTGTGCCAACCACTCTCTTTTCCTTGGTTCTTTCACTGCAGGGAGCTTGCTGGGTGGGGAGGGCTTTGATGCAGTACTTTATTCAATATCCGAGTATCCACGTTCTAGGAAATCATATTAAACATAAGGTCAATGACTAACAAGAGCTTTCTGAACAGCTGCTCTGCTGACAATTTGGAGGATTGATTTCATCATTTGGTTATTTAAGCTAACTATACAGAAACACTTCAATTCAATTGGCCTGGAAATTCCAAACCATGTCCTCATTTTCTCAGAGATGGATAAGCAAGTCGAATTGCTCCACATATCTTTGCTCAGAGTTTCACTCTGAGAAAGTTTTGCTTTAATTTACCATTAAAAACATATACAAATTGTTCTCTCCCATCACTGGTTTCCCCTACTGGTTCTGTTTGTCTATCATTCCATTATCTAGCAAAGCCATTTTTCTACTAGAAACCATCAATGGCTCCCCGTTGCCATGAGGATAGATTCCAAACAGCTCAATCACGGTCTGAGTGACAGGCTCCAGCTGTCCTCTCCCCACTCTGCCTCATCTGCCCCTGCACACACTTCTCTGAGTCTGATCAAATGAAACTCACGCAATCCCAGAACTCACATGCTCTCTTCCTGGACACTCAATGACAATTTGTCCCTGACTTTTCTACTGATCTACCCTGGTTTTTTCAAGAAGACCTCAATTTTTCCCTCCTCCATATAGATGTTCCCAATCCAGCAGGAGGGTTGTGTATACCCTCTGCTTCCTCAGCAGTCTACAGGGATCCCTGTTTCAGCATTTTTCTCTTTACCTGCCTCCCCCACTCAGATCCTTGAGGTCAGGAATGGTGACTTACTTGCCTTGATGGCCCCATTCCCAAAATGAGGCATTTAAGAGGTGTTTAATAAATATCTGCTGAATAAGTGAATTGAATGCATAGTTCCAACGAAGATGAAAAGAAATTTTTGTAGCTTAATGGCTCAAAAAAATCCCAAAAAGTCTTATGTTCTCTGCTGATTATTCTCTGCCCCTCCAGATATAGACTTGATTCTTCTCCACTCTTCCTGTCTGCCCTGGGAGGCTCATAACTTTGGACTTTGTAAACCAGGCCCCTTTGTGCTGTGGTCTTGGGTGCTTCTCAGCAGAAGGAGGCACTGCCATGAGACCAGAGGGTTGCAGAAAAGAGAAGATGGAGCATTTATTCCTTTTGCTCGCCTCTCTTGGTGGAGATCCGTGGTTGGCAGTAACCAAAGGCCACAGCTACCCCAGGGTGTCCTCTCCCACACGACAGTGCCATGTTCTTCTAACTACTCCCCTTTCTTGCTCCACTGAGGCCTTTCCTTCCTCTCCTTTTCTTCTCTCCCTTTTCCTCCCTTCCTTTGCTTCCTTTCCCTTCCCTTGCCCCATCCGTTGTGTTTTTCCCTACTCCCTGCCCACATCTGTGTAAATAGTCACTTCATTAAACTTTTTCAATGGCCCTTTTAACTTAGTCATCTGCCTTCTCCCTGGATCCTGGCTGATATGCTCCAGGAATCCTAAATAGCTTTTGTTTGCCCTATTCTTGCAATTTCTGTTCTATATTCCAACAAATTCAACTAATTGTATTAACTAAACACATTAATTAGCAGAGGAACATGTGTGCTTGATGACTTTTTTTTTTTTGAGAAAGAGTCTCACTTTGTTGCACAGGCACGTCAGCTTAGCTCATAGAAACCTCAAACTCCTGATCTCAAACAATCCTTCTGCCCCAGCCTCCCAAGTTGCTGGGACTACAGGCATGTGCCACCATGCCTGGCTAATTCATATATATATATATATATATATATATATATATATATATATATATACTTTTAGTTGTGCAGCTAATTACTTTCTTTCTTTCTTTCTTTCTTTTTTTTTTTTTAGTAGAGATGAAATCTAGCTCTTGCTCAGGCTGGTCTCAAACTCCTGAGCTCAGAGGATCTGCCCGCCTCGGCCTCCCAGGGTGATAGGATTACAGGCGTGAGCCACAACACCTGACCGATGACCTGACTGATTCTAATAGGAGAAGCTATACCAACTCAAGAGCCTGAACCCAACTTTCTGGTTCAGTTTGACTCAACAAGTAATGGGACAATTTCTACCATGCTCTATTTAACTTCTTTCTTTTCTGTTCTTTTTTTTTTTTAGAGCGATAGACTTTTTTTATTATGGTAAAATACACGTATCATACAATTTACCATTTTAAACATTTTAAAGCATACAATTCAGTGGTATTTAGTATATTCACAGTGTTGTGGTGCCATCACCACTACTTAGTGTCAGAACTCATGGGGAGGTACGAGATGATGGGTAATAGGTTTTCTTTTGAAGCGATAAAACTTTCTTCTTTTTTAAAATTTAGGCTAAGCCCCTCTGCTAAGTGCAAACTGAATTATTTAAGTACAACCCAGACATACAGCATTCCAGATTCCTTAATCCCATATCTACAAATGAAATCGGTATTATGAGTGTCATGGCTGTACTGTTATGGTGAATAATCGATTGACTATTTGCCAGGCTTCCCACTGTCCTAAGAGTTGCTTTGAAGTAACTTGGATGTGAACCATTAAAGTAAGTGATGGGCACTGAATTTTCTTCTTTTGAATCTGGCTTCCCCCTCACACCTTAATACTGTAGGTTTTTCTCCTGTCACACACAGTGGGCTACAGCTAAGAGATCAGATAAGCTCACCTCTGTGGCTACTGAGTCAGCCCCCTTGACCTGTCTAATAATAAAACACTGTTCTGTTTTGTTTTGTTTTGTTTTTTTCTGTCCCTACCACTTATATTGTCCAGACAAGCAGGGCATGCTCTTTGGATAGGTTTAAAATCAGAAATCCACTTAAAATTGCTTTTTCTCTAAAGCGCACTAGTGTCTAAATGCCAAACCTTTAACTTTTCGAACTCACACCCTCACCATTTTATTCCCAGCACATCCCAGAGCACTTAAAGCAACTTAAAATGTGAGAACAACCTGTAATTTACTTCATCATGTAGCTATGGGTGAGGAAACCTGTGCCACTTACATAAATCAGATTTTTGTGCTGGGAATAATTTCACATTAACCTGAGGGTAACTATTTAGCAAAAATTAAACACCAAAAATTACTTTTGATGTTTTTTGACTTTTCCATCATTCAGTTAAATATTACCAAGCTTCCTCAGCATCCCCACATGCCCCCCTTTTTTTTGATGGAAATGTAATAAGGGTAGTCACAAAAGGGGTTACTAATGTTTGCATAATTTGGAAAAGTAGAAGACATAAAATCTATACTAATTTTAGCTCTGCATCATTAAACATGAAATATTGATTATTGCTCTTTGCGACACAATTTATGAAGCTAGCTAGGCTGCTGTGTCCACATAAAGTGATTCTGATGCTTTGCCCTCAGACCTCGGTGGCCATGAATGATGTTCCTTGGTGACAGCTGGGAGGCTGGCATTCTGATCCACAGCCTTAAGAGATACATTTCCCAGATTAGACCAGGAATGACCCAGCTGCACAGCCCAACTTCAGAAAATTAAATTGGAGGGAGTCCAAACCTCTGTTGAAATAACTGTGTGAATTACAACGCTTCCACAGGCCTTGTTATAATGTAAATGTGCTTTACAATTTACTGCTATTTCCCTTCTATCCCTGCTGTGAATATGGGCATTAATAGTCATCTCATATATTTAAAGGCAAAAAGGCATCAAAAATAAAAATTCAAGATTCATATTTTCTCCCTGTGGAAAGCAAAGACTAAATTCCTTTTTTTTTCTTTTGTCATTTTTTGCAAAAAGAATACACATTTTGCTTATGTATTATGCATTAATGTTTTTTATGGATGGCAGAACTGTAAATTTCACACAGGGAAGTTACCTTGCAGCTGAACATGAATTTCTTTGAGAGAAAAAAATGCCTAATAGGACATCAACTGCTCATTTAAAGGATTCATTCAGGTAAGTTATGGGCACATAAGGCATATATGAGGTGTTAGACTTAAAAAAAGATTTTCCCATTTCTAGCATTTTAAGAACATTTTGGATGTCCAACGAGATGCAGAGGGGCTGTGATTTTATGGCAATAGTCACTGCGTGAGGTAGTCCTGGGTCTCACTGTGCTCACTCATAGTGTCATTATTAGCTGCCTCATACATAGCAAACTTAGAAACTTATGAATATAAGATATTGCTATGAGAATTGTTGTGATAGCTCATTCTTTATTCTTGTTTGACCAAACAGGCCATGTCCATAGGCATTAGGACACAAAAGCCTTTGCCTGCCAAATGTGAGAGTGCCAAACACCTGAACCCATTTGAGCAGGTGCCAAGTGGAAACGTATTAAGTAAAAACCCTCTTATGTCTGTGTAAGTCACTGTCCTTGGTCACCTTGGATCTCAGATTACTTCAGTCCCTGAGAATCTCCTAAAGTAGATGGGTACTCTGGAAGGGTACACCTACAACCAGGTCACCCATGATAGCCCTTTGCCCTAATCTGAATAAGCACCTGCAAATTGTAATCCAGCTGCAGTGGATCCAGGATGGTCAGACAGGATGAGCCAGCCCAATGTTATCTTGAAAAATACCCTTCAGGCTTAAATGTTCCTCTCTCCTTTCCCTAAGCTAGTGTACAATCTCCAAACTCCTACTAGTTTTAAGTCACAGATGTTCTAAAGCTATCATACAGAACGAAGACCCAGCTCATTGTGAAAGTCTAACTAACCATTTCCATGAAATCTAGGAAATAAGAAATTGAAACACCATTAGTAATAATTTTTAAAATGGTCACTTCACTCAAAGTTAATTCAGCTTAACAGCAAAACAGCCATGAAAACTCAACTGAGATAGAAATACTAGGTACGGACACTAGGGTGTAGACATTTTTGCATCTGGCATATTTCTTCATTCTGAAAAGAAGACAATCCTAGAGACTATGCTTCAAACTGAGAACTCAAAAACAAATAAGCACAGAAGCCAGCAAATAAACACCTCTCAGAATACAGACAGAATAGCAAATGAGGATAAGTGACGCCATACACCAACTGCAGGTTTCCTTTGCCAAAGGACACACACACAAAAAAACAAAAACAAAGTGCAGGCAGTCAGAACAACATGTAACTCCCAAATTGTTTATACCTGATTCTGGAATGCATTCCTTTGTAGTGTAGCAAACACTATCTGGATAAATTTTTTTTTGCTTGTTTTTTTTTTTTTTTTTTTTTTTTTTTTTGCTTAGTCGAGTTGGAAAATGAGTTTGCATTTCTTATGTGTTCACCAAGTGATGTTGTGAGGAGCAATGTGATGCATGCTGGGAAGAGCTCTCCTAACGTGCCCGGCAGCACCTCATACCCAGCTGTCTTCTTTCCATTCCTTCCACCCCCACCCTTCTTCAGAACCTTGTTAACTCTCACCAGGACTATTACATTGTGCAGCCTAATTGCTTTTCTTTAAGTACATTTCCAATAATTTAACTCTCCTACTCACAAACCCTACTGCTAGCCTAAACAAAAATAATCTTCAAGATTAAATTATACTCCTAACTCCCTACCCCTGGAGTTGTTTCTCTTACACCTTCTGAAATCTTTCAAAATTCATCTGAAGTATGATTTTATATATTTTAGCATTTCCTTCTGTAGAGAACTGCATGCCACTTATTTGAACTACTTTTATTACTACTAACATTTATTAAATTTTATTAATACTAGGCTCCAGGCATGTTGCATGAATTATCACTTAAAATTATGATTGTAGCTCCATAAAAATGGCAAAAGATGCAATTACTATTTCCATTTTTGGATAAAAAAACAGAGAGATTAAGTAACTTGGCCAAGGTCTTATAGCAGAAATGGAATGACAACATAAGCACTCTGATTCCAGGATCTAAACTTCATCAGTTCCACTCTTTTCCCATGATTGATGTGGGACAGGCCACAGTGTGCATAGCAGCAGTATCTCACCAACAGTACTTGGAAAGGAGAAGTTGTAATGTTCTGCAAAGTACTAAGATTTATTGTTTGAACCAGATGTGTCACCTACCTGGTGTCTGACGTTAGAGAGTTAACTCACCCCTGTAGGTCTCAGGTGCATCATTTATAAGATGATGGCAATGCCCACTACACAGTGCTATAGGAGGATTAACTAAAGTAACATGTTTAAAAGTGCTGTGTGTATTCTAAAGTGCTGGCCATCTATATGGAGATTCCTTAAGTGTCGTACTGAGGACAGCAATTCTGTCTCATTTGTCTTGGCATTCCTGTGGTCCCCAGCTCTGTTCCATTCTGGCTGTATGATCTCGGGCTATGTAACCCCTTTGAGCCTCAATTTCATCATCTGTAAAATGGAGAAACTAACTGTACCAAATTTCAGTGTTGCTATGATGATTAAAAATACACATTGAGTCATTCAGTCTTGCACTAGGCATATAGCAGGTACTCAACAATGTGATTTATGTTGTTATTTACATTTTAATTATTATGCATCTCCGGCCCTTTTAAAATATGTGGGTCCACCTAGAAAACTTCTCCTATCTCACTCTAAACCCATTTCCCATTAATCATCCAGTTCTGTCAATTCTATTTCTTAATTGTCTCTGGAACGTACCCTCTCTATTTCTACAGTCCTTAGTTGAGGATTTATTGCCTGCCAGAATGAGCAACCCGAAATGCCAACCTCATTAGGACAATCATCTGCTTGGAGCCCTTCCTGATCCCCCTCTTAGCAAGTAGAGCCTCAGCCCCCGGGCCTGGCAGGACCTCATAGGAGGTGTGATGTGACCTGCTGCAGCTGTCCCTCCTGGCCCTCCCTTTGGCTGTTCTACCTTGACTCCACTTAATCCTCTTGGAACATCAACATGTCATTAAAGCATGCCATGAACTCAAAAACTTGGAATGAGTCAGTCCGGGCATGGGTTTAAATAAGACAATGATAAAGAGAATTTTTTTTTTAAAAAAGAAATAAAAGAGAAGGAATACATTGCACTGTATATGCTATCATCAAATAGCACAGCATTACCTCAGTTATCGGGAGAGCCTCTCTTGGAGAGCATTATATATTGGAACATAGCTGCATACGTGGATGTTAAGTCCTCTGTGTCCCGAAAGACCTGTCGCACAGTTCTGAGCCTAGCTGCCCCCCGGTTTTCCTTAAAGTCTTCATTTAGAGCCTTCTTTAGAAAACAATTCTCAAACTAGCTTAATTTTATCGTTTCCTAACTCGCAGCAAATAAAGGGATTCGTGAGATTGAGGTTATCAAAAGGCGTGACCTGAGTGATCATAGACTAGATGTGGGAGGAAGAAACAGGAAAATGAAAAAGCAGATCATAAACTATATTTTCACTGAACACATAAAGGTTTCTACTGCCTGGAGTGTTGTCACCTCTTGAAACTCTCCTGGAAGTTTCCCCCTTTGCTGTAAGCTTTCTCTCCCTGAAATCTTACAGCTAGATATGTCTATGCTGGGTGTGGCCCTCATGTTGTCTGTCTAGGTTGTATCTCATCCCCGTTACTGTGGTTTAAATGTTGGGAGCAGAGCTTTTCCCCCTCTCCCCCCAAGAATCCTAAGTATCTCTCAAACTTACAAACCTTATTTTAGCCCACTGAGGTATGTCAGCAACAGGCCAGGGGTACACGGACTCTGAGGCCAGTGTACATCTTCCCAGGATGTCAAGTTAGCTCTGTGGACAGTGAAAGCATGACTTTAAAATGGAATACAAAGTTTGTATTAATTTTAAAGCTAAAAGAGGAGGTCTTGAATAAAGTTTAGGTCCATATTTGGCTGCTTTTTCCTGTGCCCCTCAATAATAAACACATTCCCTATTTTCTGCCTTTGAGATTTCTGCATGGAGAATTTGATAAGCACTGTCTTAGTGAAGATAAAAAGTGAATATCATGTATTTTATAACCCAGATGGGTGGAAAGTGAATAAAGTAAAATATAAAATTTACTTATAAGGATAACATATTTCTTTTAAATGCCATGGGCCTTTATTTATACTTCTCTGATGGTGCTCGTTGTTCGTGAGGGAGGAAGGTGGAGTCCATGTGTGTCTAGTGCCTTCTCCCTGTGTAAGATCGTGTGCAGCAGGTGTCACTGCTCAGGGAAGGGAAAGCTTGCTTGGGCACCTCATCATTCATCTGACTCAGTAGATGCTGAGCTTTCTGAACTTGGATTATGATCTCAGGTATACATCAAGTATCACAGATTTTAGCATCCAGCATAATCCTGGGCACACAGCAGTAACTTAAGAGTTAAGAAGAATAGTCAATAAATATTCATTGAAAGAAGAAAGGGACTCAGCGGAGGCCACAACATAGAAAGTAGGAAATTGAAAACAAAGCTTGAGGAAGAACATGAAAAAGGGAGCCACAAGCAAGCAAACTTTCCTTTAGTCATTTAGTCATTGTTCCATTCATTATTTAACAAAAATATGACCAAGTTGTAGGCACGAGGATACGGTGTAGGGAGGGGGAGATGACAAGTGGACACAGGACACAGCCCCTGTTCTCCTGCAGCTTGAAAGGCGCAGCATAACCAGAGGAGGGAAGGAATTTTAAAGATTGTTTCTATTTAAAACTGGGTTAAACATTTTGACATTCAGGACAGAATGCAGATCAGTCAAACAAGCCTGACTGTTCTGTGCATGACAATAGAGCTTGAAAGATGATATCCCAGAGAGGCCAAGAAAGGCAGTGAGTGGCCCACTGGCTCCTGGAGGGGCAGCTGCTGCCCACTGACCAACAAGAACTGTGTGTCTGCAGGATGTGGAAAGGGCTATGGAAGCACCACAAAAGCTGAAATGTAAAATTCCAAGATGTGCGTTAGGGGCTTATTCATAAGAATGGCATTTATTGACAGAGACAGGCAAGGCAGTCAGACAGATAAGAGAACAAAAGACAGTGTGTGCAAATCTGCTTTGTCATGTAATAAGTCAACGCCATCACAAACTGGAGTGTCCATTTACCCCTGCATACTATAATCTATTAACAACAATTGAGTGCCACATAGTGTTTAATAATACCAAAGGTAGATTGTGCAGAAGATTAAGTCTTTCTTCTATAGATTCATCCATTCTAACTCATGCTAACTCTTTTTCTTTCTTTCTTATTTTCTTTCTTTCTTTCTTTCTTTCTTTCTTTCTTTCTTTCTTTCTTTCTTTCTTTCTTTCTTTCTTTTTCTTTCTTTCTTCTCTCTCTCTCTTTTTTTTTTTTTTTTTTTTGAGACAAGGTCTTGCTCTGTTGTCCAGGCTGGAGTGCAATGGTGAGACCATAACTCACCATAACCTCTAACCACTGGGCTCAAGCAATCCTTCTGCCTCAGCCTCCTGAGTAGTTAGGACTACAGGTACATCCACCATGCACAGCTAATTGCTTTTTAAATATTTTGTAAAGATGAGGTTTCACTATATTGCTCAGGTTGGTCTCAAACTCCTGGCATTAAGCAATCCTCTGGCCTAGGACTCCCAAAGTGCAGGAATTATAGGCACAAGCTACTGTGCCTGACCTAATTTCTTGAATAGAGAAACCCACATGGAAAGGAATATTAGGTTTATATAAACAAACCATTGCTTTTCAAAGCCAGTAAAAATTTCCCAATGAGATGACTTTATTCTGTTCATATGTGAAATTTCCCGTTAGTGCACCCCATTACATTTTATGATCTTAGCGATTGGCCCAAATTGCTTCATAACAAGTAGGTAAACAACCTTGATAAGGAGAGGTATTTTATTCTAAACTGAGATATGTCAGAATTGATATTTTTCCTTCAGATAGATACAGCAGAATATTCAGAATGAATGCCTAAATCCCAAAGAGGAAATTAAACCTCAGTTGAGCTCTCTGCTATTAAAACTACTATTACATCTTTCAGACTTGTAATCTCCATGTGCTCAAGATATTGACACACTGTTATCTAAAAACTAAGTGGAAATAGACAGGGGGAAAATCCATGGTTTTGTACAGGTGGAGGATGAGGAAAGAGAGGAAATGGAATTCAAAAAATCATTGGAATAAAATGATGGAAAGGCATCTCTACTACTCAGCATTGCCTAAACCCACAAGTGGTACTAACTTTCCAGTGCACAGGTCACTAAAACTCTCATTCCCAGGCTGGTGACTACGCTTCTCTCTTCTCCCTATTTACACTGAAATGCCTTACTGGCTATCCCTGATGCCTTTCTGTTCAATATGAAATCGTCAGATGTTCAAACTCAATATCTGAAGTATTCAAGTTGAGGACTGCATCCTATGTTCTCCAATGACTCTGTTCTTCGACTTCCTAATGCCTGCACTGTAACAACCATGTTCTCACCTATGTTGGAAAAGCTCTTCTGAAAAACATTTGCTAAAACATTTATGCCGCAGTCTTTGGGTAAAGGTTTCTCCTTTGCCGTGTGGAAATCTAGCAGAGCCCTCTTTAAAGAATGTTCCATCCTGAATCAGCAAGAGAAACCTGATGCACACAATAGACTCCATCCAGCTAGCATTTGTTGAGTCCATTCCTGACCCAGCCATTTTCTATCATCAGCAGCTTTGAAGTGCTGAGGTGGGGAGACAGCCATCAAATCCATAGTGTCACATTTAGAGGCTATTATCATAATGCCCAGCATTTACCCAGATGCAAATTAAGTGAAGCCAAGTGCATTTTGGGACATCCCCTTAAGGGAAAGAATCCTGATATTTCATCCCGCCATTCCACACAAGAGATAATCAAGATGCTTACTCTAGGTGAGCAGGTCGCAAAAATATCGATATAAGCAGTTATAAGCTTTAATAGACCTTGGAATCCAATTAGCTACAATTTCGTGGTGGCTAAATAATTTATGATAATTGCAAATTCATTAGATTACAATTTGCTACAACCAAACCTATAGATTTCCTGATATCTTTAAAAACATGCATTCTCAAGGTGAAGCATGGCATTTTCTATGTTCATTGCTACCAAAATCATCTAATTTTAGCAGTTCAGAACACATCCTATTACTTAAACCTGGATCATTTTGAGGTTTTCCCTGTTAATGCGAAGACATAAACCTAAGAGCATTGCACCATCTTATTAAGCCTTTCAATTTCCAGCAGCTGTCTGTAGCTAAAGGCAATCTACTGTGTGTGCTTAAATGGCACCGAGTTCACCTCTACTCCACAAACAAAAGCAAATTCAGAGAATACACACGTACACTCTTGTAACCATCACCCAAGTCAAAAAATAGAACTTCACCAAATATGTCATAAGCCCCTTCACATGCCCCATCCTGATTACAACTTCCTCCCTCCCTCCAGTACTAACCACTATCACAACTTACATGGTAACCACTCCCTTATATTTCCCTATAGTTTTCTCACCCAATTGTGAATCTTGAAATAATATTGTCTAGCCTTGTTCATGTCTAAACCTTTCTGTCCTTTTATTTATGTATTTGTTCTTTTTTATTTCAGCATATTAAGGGGGTACAAATGTTTAGGTTACATATATTGCCTTTGCCTCACCTGACTCAGAGCTTCAAGCATGTCCATCTCCCAGACGGTGCATACCACACTCATTACGTGTGTATATATATCCATCCCCTCCTGCCCCCTCCCATCTGCCTGACACCTGATGAATGTTATTATTATATGTGCACTTAAGTGTTGATCAGTTAAAACCAACCTGATGTTGAGTACATGTGGTGCTTGTTTTTCCATTCTTGTGATACTTCACTTAGTAGAGGGGTTCCAGCTCTATCCAGGACAATACAAGAGGTGCTATATCACCATTGTTTCTTATAGCTGAATAGTACTCCATGGTATACATATACCACATTTTATTAATCCATTCATCTATTTTTGGGCAGTTGGGTTGTTGCTACATCTTTGCAATTGTGAATTGTCCTGATATAAACATTCTAGTGCAGATGTCTTTTTTATAGAATGTCTTTTTTCCTTTGGTAGATGCCCAGTAATGGGATTTCTGGATCAAATGGTAGTTCTACTTGTAGCTCTTTGAAGTATCTCAATATTGCTTTTCACAAAGGTTGAACTAGTTTGCAGTCCAACCAGCAATGTATAGTGTTATAAATATGTTACTCTGTTTTCTTCTGGCCTAATGAAAATCTGATTATAATCTAACCTTTCCCCTTAAGTCACATGTTCTCTTTGCCTAGATATCAAATGGCTATTTTTCTTTGTCCTTACAGCTGAATGATTTACTACAATGTGTCTTGGTATTTGTTATTCTAAGCCAATACTCTCAGGTATACAGGGACCTGTTTCAATACGTAATTTCAAATCATTTTTTATTGTATAAATTTAAGATGTACAACATGATCTTTTGATATACATATCCATAGTAAAATGATTACTACAGGTAAACAATTGAACATATCCATCACCTGCCATAGTTACTGAGCTTTTTTACTTTTTGTGGTAAGAGCACCTAAAACCTATTTCCTTAGCAAATTTTCAGTATACAATGTAATATTATTAACTATAGTCCTCCTCTTGGTCTCTAGACTTATCCTACATAGTTACAAGTTTGTACTGTTTGATCTACATTTCCCCATCTCTTCCTTCCTACATCTGGTAACCACCATTGTACTCTCTGTTTCTATGAATTTGACTTTTTTTTTTTTTGATGGGAAGATACTACATATAAGTGAGATCATGTAGTATTTTTCTTTCTGTGCCTACCTTATTTCATTTAGCATAATGTCCTCCGGTTTCAACTATGTTGTCACAAATAGGAATATCTCCTTCTTTTTAAAGGCTGAATAATATTTCATTTTGTGTGTGTAAAACACACACAATTTCTTTATCGTCTGTCAAAGGATACAGGTTGTTTCTGGATCTTGGCTATTGGGACTTATGCTGCAATGAACATGGAGGTGTTGATATGTCTTTGAGATACTGATTTCATTTTCTTTTTGGTATATGCCCAGAAGAGGAATTGCTGGATCATATAGTGATTCTATTTAAATCATTTTTTTTATTTCAGGAAAGTATTTTTTAAATTATAATTTTGGTATTTGGTTCCCTTTCTTTGATTTTCTTCTTTAGGCATTGAATATGTTGGATATTCCTTGCATGTTTTGGTCATATTATTATTATATGTGCACTTAAGTGTTGATCAGTTAAAACCAACCTGATGGTGAGTACATGTGGTGCTTGTTTTTCCATTCTTGTGATACTTCACTTAGTAGAAGGGGTTCCAGCTCTATCAATATTGGTCATATTATATGAAATCTATTTTTTTCTCTTTCTTCATTTCTATATGAATTTAAGCATTTTCCCCTTTTATTTTTTATTTATCTTAAGGTGCTCTTTGTGTGCTTATTCAGTCTTGTGTGTCTTCTAGTTTAGTGTTCAATGCTAATATGATTTCTTTCTTTCATTTTTTAATTCTTTCTTGGTTTTGCCACTTACCTGGTAGAGAGGCTTACCCTAGGATAAGCCCACAAGATTGCAAGAGAGTGGATGCAGTTGAAACTGCTTTTAAAAACTCCACTGGTTTAGCTTATAGGGTTGAGACAGCAGGGGCCTGTCTTTTGACTTGGAGGAATGTGGACCAAGGGGGAAAGAAGCAGAAAGCTGACAGGTGATCCACATTCAAATCTCCTAGATGTCTTTGAGATGTTGAGCAGAAGATTGTGTGCTTTTTAAAGCACTAGTGTTTGCCTCTACTTAAAGAAAATTGTTGTAATTTATAGTGACTTTATTCTCTGCAGGAAAGCACTCAGGGGCAATCACCTTCAGACCCTTCTCTTCAGAATTCTAGGACTGCAGCTGAGACCTTTTTAAGCATAAGATTTTATAAAAGCCTTATTTAACCCTTTAAGATCTCTCCTTAAGCATCTGTGGCATTAGGGAAAGAGGCTTGGAAATTGTGAGGCATGTACATTGTATCTGGCACCTTACATTGATTGCATTACTAAATTCTCTCCCACAAGCCTTTGAGACTATTTTTTTTCTTTTTTCTTTTATTTCAGCATATTATGGGGGTACAACTGCTTAGGTTACATATATTGCCCTTGCCCCACCTAAGTCAGAGCTTCAAGTGTGTCCATCCTTTGAGACGATTTTGATCATCACCATTTGAAAGAGAAAGAAATTTAAACTCCAAGAGATTAAGTACATCACACAGAACAGTGAGCATTTGAATTCTGGCCTCTTCTAACTCTATGACCATAAACCATGTTGCCTTCTGTTTGAAATTTGAAAAACAAAAACAAAAAAACAGGTCTTGTTGTTGTTCTGACTTCCTAAATTATCTTCTCTCTGCTGTCTTATTCTAAATTGTCTTTCAAATGCTGGCAACCTGACTCTTAATCTCTCCATAGCACATATATTTTCTTTGTACCATTAGGTTTCTTCTCCAAGCTCAAATTCTGGAATAACCAAGCATGTAAATGACACCTGGTGTGGAAGCAGCATGGGTTTGTAATGGAAGATTTAGTCCAAAATCCAAAGAAGACCTTGGGCAAGTCACCTGAACTGTAGCTTTGTTTTTTCATTTGTAAGATAAAAATAAGAACACATCAGTTAGGCTATGCAGAATCCTGTGTTCTAAAACTACAAGGCTAATGTTTGCTCATGTTCCTTGTTCATCAGGGATCCTCCACGGGGGTGCTATATCTTTGTTTTGCTGGTTCTGGAGTCCAGGCCAAAGGAGCAGCCACCATCTGGAGTGCCTCCAGGCCTCATGACAGAGAAAAGATTCTATTAGTTTGCTAGGGCTGCCACAACAAAATACCACAGATTTGGGTGGCTTAAGTGACAGAAATGTATTTTCTCATAGTTGGAGCCTGGAATTCCAAGTTCAAGGTGCGAGGCAGAATTGGTTTCTTCTGAGAACTCTCTTTGTGACCTGCAAATGACTGCCCTGTAGCTGTGTCCTCACATGGCCCTTCCTCTGTGTCTTCACATGGTCCTTCCTCTGTGCACACACTTTCCGCAGGTCTCCTCCTCTTCTTATTGGGACCCAAGTCTTATCAGATTAGGGCTCCGTCTGTATGACCTCATTTAGCGTCAGTTACCTCTTTAAAGGTTCTATGTCCAAATACAGTCACATTTTAAAATACCGGGGGCTAGGGCTTCCACATATGAAGGGGGACGTGCAATTCAGTCCATGAAAAAGAGCATGGAGACATGTGATTGGCTCTATTCCCACAATTCCTATAACCCTCCTCCCATTCTTAACCTGCTGCAGAAGCTGCCTTTTAAAGCCTGACAACGTGAGAGTAAAAAAGAATTATCAAAGACTCTTAAGGGAGCACATGTCATAGAAATCTGAGATACAGGAAGAATGGAAGCACACCACTTATAGATTCACCCTTCATCCATTAAGTTTTTTTCATGCCTCAAGAGAGAAAAATTTCAAAAACATAAAAGGGCAAAGGAAAACCTGTCAAACTTGTCCAGAGACACCACTGAGTACAGAGCAAAGCATCCCATTTAAGTAGGCTTTCTCTTTTACTCACCCAGGGCCTCGTCTGGTGGGATTGACACCGAGAGAGTATTGCAGGCTTGGATGTGAAGTGGAAGATATGAAGTCATTTTTCAGCTACAGAAAAACAAATCCACTAACATGTATCTCCTGATGAGACCAGCTCCTCCATATTGCTAAGACAGGGCTACAAGGAGAACATTAAAATATCTAGCAAAGGAGAGATCTCTGTAAAAACATGTGATCCTTTTGAAAGACCTGGAATGGGTTCTCTTTTCAAGTAATATTTGGAAGCTTGCTAATTTTTGACTACAAAATTTGTCTTGCTCTCCTCTGCTGAGGTCAAATGGTCTTGTCCTTCCTGGGTGTCAGAGGCTGCCCCCCTCTGCTGGCCCCGGGCCAGTGCTCAGAGTGGGCCCTACACTATCCTCATTTGGAGAAGAATATCAGTGATTTTTGCATGTCATGGAGTTGAAATGTGGTATTTTCCAGCCTATTGCTGAAGAATCCCCTTTATTCTCTGCAACAAAATTCTTATAAGGAGCATTTTTCTTTTAACTCTAAATTTGAAAAAATATTCTGAGTCTATAGTTTTACTGTTCACAGTACCTCCAGACAGAATCTATGAGGATGCACTTTAATCAGAAATGCCTTTCTTGGAGATTTTTGATGGAAGGTTTTAGTAGACAGAATAATGGCCCCCAAAGATTCACCCAAAACTGTGAATGTGTTACCTTACATGGGAAAAAGATCTTTGCAGGTGTGAGTAAATCAAGGATCTTGAGATGGAGAGATTATCTTGGATAATCCAGATGGGCCTTGTATAATCACACAAATCCTTATAAGAGAGAGGCAGAGGGGTCAGGTCAGAATAAGAGAGAGATTTGAAGATGCTACGCTGCTGGCTTTGAAGATGGAAGAAGCAGCCATGAACCAAGAAATGCTGGGACAGGCAAGAGAATAGATTTTCCTCCTCTGGAAGGAGCACAGTCCTGCATACACGTTGGTTTTAGTCCAGCAAAACCCATGTCAGACTTCTGACTTTCAGAACTGTAAGATAAATTTGTGTTGGTTTAGGCCACTATATTTGTGGTAATTTGTTACAGAAGCACTAGGACTAATGCAAAGGTTTGCTCCATATAGCCTTCAAATAGAATTTGAAATAGAAAATTCTTTCTGCTTTACATTTACCCTACTAACAATATAAACTATTCTGAGACTTAATAACTCTCAAACCTTCCTCGGGCCAGATCACCTACAGGGTTTCAAATGGTCCAAGTAAGTAAGCCATAGGTAGATTCTGACAATACTTATTGCCTTCTCTTCTTATATAGAAGACAAACTTGTTCAGAAAACTTATGAAAGAGTATTGCATTTTTACCTTTCTGATTTTTACCTCTTAGTTCATCCCAAACATGTCCTTGACTGACATGTCATGATCTTACATCTATCAGTATGTTTGAATTTCTGACGATGTTTCTCTCTCTCTCTCCATACACACACACCCACCCACAACAACACATCCCCCCACATATGCAATTTCTCTTTGGGGAAACTATGTCCATCACTGTCTCTAAATTTAGCAAAAGCCCTGGGACCCCCTAAGTGGAACACCAAACCCCCAGGCACCTGTGACTCTGCACTTCCTCATATATGTTGTCTATTCAACAATATTTATTAAGAACTCTCAGACCCTGAAGCCAGACTACCTGGGTTCAAATCCCAGCAACTGCCCTTGCTAGCTGTGTGGTCTTGAATATTCAATTTAATGAAGTTTGTTTTTACCTCATTTTATCACATTCAAAGGGGAATAAATAGCAGTAACTATTACATAGGATTGTTTATGAGTCTTGTATGAATAGATGATGTAAAATACCTAGAAAAGTGACTATCACATAGTAAGCACTACAGAAGTGTTAGCTATTATTATCTTTAATTTTTATTATTACTGTATTACTACTATACACCAGCCACCAAAACTGCAATAATGAGGAGAACACAGCTCCTGTCCCCGAGAGGCCTTCTTCCTGGGGGAGATGCAGGTAAAGAAAGAGGCCAGTGTGACTCAGGTGAATGTCTCCATGGATAGACAGGCTCTGGGAGCACACGGGAGGATGCAAAGCCCAGGTAGGTGGAGAGGGAGGACAGCCAGGCAAGGCTACCCAAAGAAGTAACCTCCTAGGGAAGACCTCAGACATGAAAGGAGTCACCTAGTTAATGAAGGATTGGGGCAGGAAGGGTCGGGATGTGGATTAGACATAAAAGAGAAAAGGACAAGAATGCGTTGGCAGTGGGAATTAAGTGGGAGGATGTTCCCTGAAGGAGGGATAGGCTATGTACAGGAAGGAGAGTAAGTATCTCGAGTAAGAAGTAACTCCCTCTGGATTTACTGGAATGTGCCAATTGAATCCTGTTTTCAGTACAATATGCAAATTCAAGATCATCATTCCCAAATAATATAGACTGAGTGGGAATCAATACTCCTGATTCTTACATGACAGAAATTACACATCTCACAATCTCTTGGGCCACCGTAATTAAGTCCAGCCAAGCATGTGATAATGCTCGATGAACACAAAAGACATAGTTTTACTTTTTTTTTTAAGAAAAATGTCTTGAAGGACCACCTTGAAATCTGGATGACAACTCGGTTATCAATAATTACAAAATAATTTAATGCTATTTATAAGTGCTACAGAGCAAAATTTCTACAGAAGTTTTCCACCCTGGTTGGATATTAGAATTACCTAGGGAGCTTTTAAAAATTACCTGTTCTCAGGCCTCATCCTAAACCAACTAAATCAGAATAGCTATGAATGGGACCAGTTCTAAGGTATGTTTTAAAACCTTCTTAGGTGATGGTAATATTCAGCCAGGGATGAAAATTCCTGACTTTGCATTATCTATAAGATTTTTAAGAGTTTTGAAGTATTTCTATTAAATAATCTATTTCAATTCAGACTACTCTTTCAACACAAATTTGTTAGGCAAAACAGGGAGAGATAATTGAACTATTAAATTGGTAAATGGGCACTATATTTCGATGATTACATTGATTTTGCTGTGTAATTTGCCTAGTCTTTTTATCTTCATGTATACTCTTTGTTTTTGCATTTTTAAAATTTCAGAATATTATGGGGATACAAATGTTTAGGTTGCATATAAGTCAAGCAGTTGATGTCTATATTTTAAAGCCACTTTATTTTGTTATTAAAGACAACTTTAAAGATTGCCTTTATAATCCCCCTCTGACATTTTATTGTATTACTAACTGAACACACTATTAATGGGGAATGGACTATGTGCTTCTTCGCTCATTTATTTTGAAAAGAAGTCATGTATGTCAGTCAGTCAAGAAACAAGTCACAGGCTGCAGAAAAATGTCCTGCTGAACAGAAAATTAGGCAATGGGCAGGAAACAAAGGGCACCATAATGGAAATCTTTCAAGCTTGAATTAAGTTACCGACTAATGAGAATCCTGCAGGGAACAGTGATAAGAGGGCTGGATGTTTATTAAGGAACTATTCATGCAAATTACCTGACTGATGGTATTGCTGGCAGTGCCCCTAAGATCCCCCTGATAAGGTGGGACCTAAAGGGTAGCAGCCATTAAGCAATTTAGACACAGAAGCATCCTAAAAGAAAGTAATTAAGGATTTTCTTTATGTGTATTCCAGGAGGAGAAACAGCATTATTTATCAAAAGAAAGATACTTTAGCAACCATGCCTTAAAAAAATTAGACCTGGTTGACAGACAATTTATAAAGAAGGATCTGTCATTCGCTATTCACCTACAATAGTGTGGCACACGCATGACGTGGCGATTCTGGGCAATTGGTAGCAAGACCATTGGATGCCTGGAGTTAGCAGGAGGGAGTGGTCGGGAAAGACACTTCTCAGTTCTTTTTCTGAGTCTCACACATGCTCACACATGGTTTTTTTTCCCTCAAAATTTCCCCTTCTTCAAGGGAGGGGAGAGAATCCTCCAGTTTCTCTGAGAGACATTTATACATTCATTCATTCCATCTGCATTTAGCAAGACACTTCCAAGTAACACAAATATTTCTAAGCCCTGGGTGGACAAGGGTGACTTGAACATAAACTGTGTTCCTGAGAAGCTTGGTCTTGTAGGGGAAACAAAAATGAAACAAATAATTATCATGTCTTTTAGGGGAACATTGTGCTTCCCTGGAAGATAATGCTTTGTTGACGTCCAGCATATCCTTCTGGGTTATCTGGGTCTAGCTGTGCGACACCTTGGATCTATTTTACAAGTCTGCAAATTGTAGATAACTGATAGCAATGCAACATGATTCTTCCCTGCAGATACACAAATGCTGTCCTGTCTAGTAGAGTTTCGACTGACTTCTTTCTCCCACTATGGAAGAAGTTAGTCTTACCACCGTTGGCACATTTATTTCAATATGCCTGATTTATAAATGTGTCTATTTTTTGAATTCTTCTTTGAACTTGTTGTTACACCTTTGCTGGTTTTCTCATTAATGAGTAAAATAAAATTTTTAATATGTGTTCGGTTTTAGATATGTATCAGAGTTACGATTTTACCCTTGCTAGGGTTCAGAACATGATATCCCTGAAAATATTGAACATTTTAAGCTGAAGGAATTTGAGAAACAGCATGTGCAGCAGAGACTCTCTGAGCTTCCCCTGAACAGTTCATAAACACTCGTGTAAAAGGCACCTTCTCCATTCCTGGAGGAAAGAAGCGTCCTTGTCTCTGGAGAGGGAGACACACAGAGAGGACACTCAACAAAAAGGCCTTGTTTAGCTCACAGTTTATTACACGTATGTCATACCCCTGGTGCCTTATCACATTTCTCCTTGACTTTCCACTTTTCATCAAACCAATGTGAAAATACTCAGGTTTAGCCATTCTTTGAGGTCTTCACTTTCTTATGAAGTTTCCTGTGTCATATAAAATTTATACTAAGTAAATTGTCATGCTTTTCTCTTATTCATTTGTCTTTTATTATAGGAGTCCCAGTCAAAAACTTAGAAGGATCAAGGAAAAAGGTAGTTTTCCTCTCCAGCACTCTCTTTTGAAATGATCTTTTAACAGTAGACTTCCCATCAGGGTGACAGACTGCAAAAAGGCAGCAATATGCTCTCTGGCACCAAACGCATGTACTTACTGAATAAACATTTTTAAAAATAATAGATACATAGCCAAAGTCAAATCTAAGAAAGGAAAACCTCCAGCTGCCAGAAACAAAGAAAAAAGGCATAGCCATGAGCCAGAGTTGCAACCCTGCAGCTCACAGAGAAAGTGGGTTGAACACATATCTCATCTATGTCTGTGCAGGCCCACAGCTGGTGGGGAGGTGGGAGGGGTCTCTTTCCCAGGGTTGAGACCCACAGGGAGTTACAATATATGTGAATGTGTAGAGGACAATCATCACCAGTGGCCTGCCCTGTAGAAACTGAGCCATCAAAAGATGAGGACCTAAAGCCTATGCCATGCAGATGAGGAACCTGAATCTGAAACACTCACTTGACTAGAACCTTTAGCCAATGAACCAAATTTAAAAATCATGTAGAAGAGTAAGCCTAATAGGAAGATTTTTGGGATAGTTCAAGCAAGATATGTAGAGGGTAGAACTAAGGCAATGGCAATGAGGACCTAGAGAAAGTGGGATGGAGTCAAGAGCTCCTCAGGAGGCCTAATAGCTAGAGCCAGCCCCAGGTTGTACCAGGAAAGAAAGGGAGAGTTGTCTACACTAATTCCCAAGTTTCTTACTCCATTATCAGAAAGAACGATGGTGTCATTAATGAGAATGGAAGGAGAAAGAGTGAAGAAACAGGTTGGACTACAAATAGAGGCCATTTGGGTCCAGTCTTGTGTTTGAGTTATGTTGAGTTTCAGGTCTAGGTGGACATGACCAGCAAGCAGGTCTGCAACTCTAGGGGTGGCCTAGGCGGGGATAGAAATTTGGGGATCAGCAGGTAGTCATAGGAAGGAATGGGATTTCCCAGGGGAAGTGTGCCAAGTAAGAATTAAAAGGGAACAAAGACAGAATTTTGAGGAACATGAACATTTAAGGGTTAAAGAAGGGAAGCCCATAAAGTAGATTGAAAATCAGCAGCCAGTTAAGTAGGAAGAGAAAATAGGGTCATGGAAGCCAAGTTACAAGTTTCCAATCAGAGGCCACAAATGATAAAGAAGATAAGAATGGAAAACAGTTTGCTGGTCTTCGCAAGTAGGAGGATGTTTGTGGTGACAACAAGGTTCACTCCTCTGGTCTAGTCATGTGCTGAGGGCAAAAGCCAGATTTTAGTAGTTGAGAAGTGAATTCTTCTTTTTGTAGCCCTCTGCCAAAAAAGTTGGCTTAATATTTCCCTAAGAGCATTATCCCTTTCAATGCCAGAGACCTGTAGAAATGAATTGCCAGCATTCATTTGCTCACCCATATAATCAATATTTATTGAGCACCTCCTATTATGAAGAACTCAGCTAGAAAGTGGGACATAGGAATCCATGAGACCCAGTCTTTACTGGAAGGAGCTTGAGCCGCGTGGGAAAATAAATAATTACAGCGTAGGGCATGCTGTGCACAGGGCCTTATGGGGTGATGCCCTGTGACACCCTGGAAGCAGAGTGAGGAAGAGCTCCCAAGAGGAAGTCATTGCTTGGCCTACTTTTACATAATCGCTGGCATACCAGGAGCCAGGTTTCATTCTAAGTGCTAATGATTTAATTCATTTCATCTTCACAACCAACCCACAGGGTAAGGGGTAACATGCTTCACGTTTTACAGATGACAAGACTGAGGCACAGAGTTTGACCGGCCTAGGATCACACAGCTAGAACGTGACAGTGCTGGGTTTTGAGCACAGGTACTCTGCTCCCAGACATCATATTAACACTCAAAACCGCCATACTACACTGCCCCTTAAAAGCTCAGAATTCATTCAGTCAATGAGGTGGGATGGGTGTTCCTAATGCAAACAGGGCACACACTGAGACAAAGAAATGTGGAGGAATGTGGCGCAGTTTGGTGGGTTCTATTCACAGCTACCCCAGGGGGAAAAATTCTTCCATGGTTTACATCATTCCAGTCTCACCTACTCTCTAATTCATATAATGCTTTTTATTTTAAATTCAGATTACAGATTTATTCTCTCAACAATTAGACATGCTTCTCTACTGCACTCCTGCTGCTTGTATCTACACTGTCCATTGCATAAACTTCTTTGCCTCCTTCAATGCGTTAGAATGGTCTTCCTTTCCACACCCCCTGATTTGACTCCAGTTCTGATAATTTTCAAATTCCACTCCCAAACTTGTCTTCTGTCTAGATTTCATTTCATCCTTCTGGCATTCCTTCCAAAACTGTCAGGCAAAGAAATAGAAACTTGATGATCCATACCAGTGCTTGCCTTCTACACTACTCATCTGCAAGTCCAACCACTGAAAAGAGTTGCAATTTATTGTCATTTGAGAAAACTCATAATCTCCTTTCACTATTCACTGGTTATCCAATATTTATAACTCACAATTGCCATTCTTGCTAATACAGGATCCTCAATATTCATTTATTTAGAACTAAAAACAGTATTTCAGATTCAAAACTTTGTTCTGCATGGCACAACTTGTCCCTCATCTAAAAGGTCACCCACATGGGAAAATCTTTTGAGAGTGAAAGGAAGTTTTATTAACTATTTCTCTTAGGCAAGATGGGATATATGGCTATCCCAGTTATCTACATGACCCGCTTGTTTGCGGTGAAATTTTTATTGAAATATTTTTTTACATTAACCAGGATAACCTTAAGCAACATATTTAAATTTGGAGGATTGAATTGACCCTTACTCACATTCTACCTCCTGTCCTTCCTCATCCACAATGGGGTGCTTCATGTATTTGATGCCCAGAGAGGATCATTTTCTAATACCTCCCTCAACACAATCAAGTTATTGTCAAAAATAATCATTTGATGATCAGTAATAATCATGTTTTATTGATTTGCTCTTTAGTTTTGAAAAATAATTTAAAAATGATTTGTTTCAATTTTAAAGATACTCAAATTCAGTCAAATATTTTATCTATGAGATAAAATTTGCACTTACCTAATAAAAATAGTATACCTTGCAATTTGCACTATATTTCATTGTTTTAAAATTCAAATAAAAATCACAAATAAAAATTCAAAATGGTTACATAGAGTGACAAAATTGAACTAGCTCAAGTTGTTTCTTTGTCTTTAGAATCCATGTGTGATCATTGCTTCTTATGAATCTATTATTCACACGCAGGCATATGAGTACCACAGGGGTCAGAGACATGATCAGCACCCACAGTGACTCCAAATAATTCCTAACTGTTAGAGTTCAGAACCCTGAGTGTGGCCCTTTGACTAAATCCAAACTTCAGAGAACAAGATTTGTTCTGTAAAATTTGGATTCAGTCAAAAGGCCACACTCAAGGATCCGGAGGGCCACAGGTTCCCCACTCCTGTGTTAGATACTTACACACAAACAAGCACGTGTAGTTGAGTCTGTACATGTCAGAGGCCAACTGTATAGCTCAAATTAATTTCTGCATAGAATATAATGTTTATGAAAAGCTGAGTGTTAAAAATGTGCTAATTTGAGATTTACATATATAGTATTAAAACTCAGCAACATTGTTAACAATTGTTTAATACTTACACAAATGAAAGATTTGTAGGAAGAATCATTTTATCACTGACATTGTTTTGAATTGTTGACCATTGGTGATAAGAAGTAAAAAGCAGACTGATTTTTTTTTTTTTTTAATTTCAGGATACTATGAGGGTACAAACATTTTGGTTACATTTTATGCTTTTGTCTCACCCAAGTGAGGATTAGAGGCATGGCCTTGTCCTCCACTCCAAAGTGAGGTATCACAGGATTGGAAGAATAGGCTCCACATGTACTCCCTGTCAAACTGGCACCAACTGACCAACACTATGATGCTCATGTGCTAGTAATATTCTCCAGACTGACTTTTATTTGGTTTTATTATTTTCTTACATTTCCTTCAGACAATGCACTCCTTTTTTTTATTTTAAAATCTTTTTTATTGACACATCACTCACATATAGAAAAAATGCACAAAACAAATATTTGTGTCAAAAATTATTACAAAGTGAATATACCCATTTACCTATCACCCAGATCCAGAAATAGAACATTATCCTCCTGACGCCTCTCCCAATCACTGTACCCTCTCCAGACGATGCACTCCTCACTATCTGCGCTGGGCAGACTGCTGCCGTTGGCCCACTCTTGGTCAGGCTCTGCTACATCGGGACACAGCAGCCCTTCCAGGACACTCAACTGCCCCTTCATCGGGACTCATGGCCTCATTTTTTCTTAGCTTTGTCAGTTTATTTTGGTGTGCCCTGTGTCTGTCCTTACTGCTAAATTGTGTAATGATATGACATTTAAAAATGTATTCAGGCCTTGTGCTATCAACTAGAATACAGTATAAACTCCTCTAAGCTGGAGGCAGATTCGTCCCTCTCAACCTCAGAGTATTGTCAGCACAGTCACGTCCCTCCAAACCCTCTCCAGGAGAATCCTTCCCTGCCTCTTCTGACGCCTCCAGGTGTTCCTTGGCTTGTGGTTGCATAACTCCAATCTCTTCCTCTGTCTTCAGATGGCCTTTTCTCTGTGCTTCTCTTCCTCACGCCTGTCCCTTATCTTTCTTTATAAGGAAATCTCTCATTGGATTTATAATATTTTGTTATCCAGGATGGCCTCATCTCAAGAGACCTTGAGATCCTTAATGATGTATACAAAGATTATTTTTCAAAATAAGGTCACCTTCAAAGGTTCCTGGGTTTAGGATATGGACATATCTTTTGGGTGCCATTATTCAACCCACTACCAACAGTAATAGCATTGAGTTAATTCCCTCTCACAAATAAGAAGTTGGAGAAAAGGGACTTCCTGTTTTCCAAATAAGAATTGTTAGAAATCGAGTAGATTCCAGTCTATTGTCTAAGAATTCTGGATGAAAACAATTGCCCTGTAAGGAGACTAAAAAATATTGGGAACAAGATGTCAGAAAAGAAGAGGCGTAGGTTTGTGCCTGGTCTTTCCTCAGAGGTGAGCAGCGGGAGCCAAGAGTACTACAGAGAGTACTGTCAGGGGGCAGAGTGTGGACTGAAAACCTTGTAGACCCTACAGGCACATGAGCTGGGGCAGGTGATTGCTGAGCTGGTCCCTCTCATGACAGAGGGAAGAGGAGCAGCAGCGTGGAAACCACAAGGCATTCAGTAGGACAGCTGGGCTTGAGTGAGTTTAAGAGCAAAGGCTGAACACAGTACCATTATTCTGGGGATGGCTTTTCCTTGAGGAATAATAGTCTGAGCCCTTTTCTGTCATCTGTCAGAAGCTCCACAGAAGCACTAACAAAGGGCTCTTTCACACTGAAAGGTCTCTCGACTTGATGGTCCATGAAGACTCAATGAGCTCATTTTTTCTCTCCTCTAAGTTGCTCCACTCCCACACTAGCAAACGCACATTCATTAACTTGTCACAACTGTGCTAAAGGATAAATTTTAAAATAATGGTGCTCTGCACCACAGCCCTAATTGCCTCCAAACTATCGCATATTTGCTTTCTTCGCATGTGTACAAATGAAGTCAGAAGTTCTGGCTGCATTTGTTTTTCGGCTTGTGCAGCTAGGGATACATATTGGAAAAATCAGTGCCTCTAAGGTTCAGGAGAAAGTTAGTTATTATCCCTCCCAACATCAACCAGATGGAGCTACATTTCTAATAACTACCACAAATTTTCTCAAAAAGATAGATCTTTTCAAAAATAACTTTCTAGTCTTGTTTTGCTATATTCCCCAAACACTGAACATCCCTTATCAGCTCTTGACGAATGATCAGAAATCTTATTTACAACTTCTGTGAGTGAGAATATGGCTCCTTCAGGTCTGCTTGCCCCCATGATGCCAGAGCGGCAACAGTCCTGAAACCCATCATGTCAACAGTCAAGCGATTTTCAAAGTAATCTCTATTTTTTTTTCAAAATAGTATATTGGGCATTTATTTTTCTCTTTGATCATTTTATGGAATCTTCAATTTCCCCATAGCTCTTCGTTTTGAAATGCCATAGCTTTTAACTTTCATATATTATTAATAAGAAAAAAGTTGATGGAAAATAAAACAATAAAGCCTTTGTCTACAGTTTTTCATGACTACAGTTGAATGCTGTAATCACTAGGGTTTTGAAGTAAGGTTTTGAAGCAAGAAAATCATAGACTGTTAACTATGAAATTAACCATGTATGTCTATGGCATGAAAGCAAAAAAGAGTTACAAAATGGGGGCTGTAAATACATATTCTGTGTGTAAGTGTACCTTCTAGTATTGCATGTGAAACACAGACTGCTGAGATCAGAGGCTTTGTACAGTAATTCTAGATTTTAGTATAAGTCTATTGTGATATTGGTTATTGAGAAATAACATCCTGGGATCTTAGAGAAGAGCAAGATACAGAAGCCAAATTATTAAGGCTCAAGAATTGAGAGGGGAGTAGATAATGGAGTCAGCAAATACAGCTGTCTCAAGAAATTTGAAAGTGATAAAACCATATAGAACTATAGTAAAGGTACCTAACCTTTCAGAATTTGAGTTTACCTAAACTAGCTAAACTAGAAAATTTGTTCAGTAAATATTAGTCTTCTTCCTCCCTACTTTACAAGATTAGTGGAGAGTCAAAAAGGGGGATGGGGGGCTGCTAGCAACAGAAACTTAACCATTTCATTATAATAGGTTATGCCATTAAGTTTTAGGAACTTTGTTATACAGCAGCAGATAACTTTAACACTGCCTCATACATGGGGCCCAGCTCTTCTACATGCTCCCTTCTTATGCCTCTTGGGCCCTATTCTCTCTCACACGCAGAGCCATGACCCTCTGACCTCTGGCAGCCACAGAGGACTGAACCTGCCATACACACAAGAATTCAATCCTCTGACTTGGGGACCCTCTGCCACCCCACAGGTACACAACCTTCTGATGCCCCCAGGAAACTACCTTTGACATACACACAAGGACTGAATCCTTTCCTATCTGGAGACTCAGCCCTGGAACACCCTTTCGCACCCTCTTGGAGAGTGGTGCTTGTTTTCAAGCCCTCAGAGACACATCTCTCTCACATGAAAAGGGGCTCAGTCTCTCTCTCTCTCTCTCACACACACACACACACACATAGAAAAGCACCCCCCTACACACACACACTGTCTTTCTCTTCTAAGCTACAATCCACACTTAACAGTGGCCTTGTGGAGACCATGAGGCTACTTTTAGAGTCTGAATTTTGAGTTTCTTCTAATGACAGACATTTCAGGCCTCTTAGGAGGGGAGGGTGGAGAAGGTGGAGATCTCTGGGGAAAGGGGCGGAGTTGAGCATGATGTTGGGGCCCTGTTGTAACAGAAGGGGCACACACTAAACCAGAAACCCAAGACCCAGAATATTTATCCCTCATCATCGCTATGAACTCAAGTTCTCATCACTGTTCAGCTCACTGAGCTGCAATGTCCTCATCTTTAAAGTGGGCACAATCCCCTCGCAGAACACATCCCCCAGTAACTGCTGTTGACATGCTCAAACCCACGCCCTGAGTCCCTTCAGTAAACTACTCTATGCTATATGACCAGAGAAAAGGGAGCAGAACTCCCTCTTCAACTCGGCCAGTGATTCTGGGAGTTCACATCTTGAATAAAGGAGGAAAAAGTCCCTACAGACTATCAGAAGTTATTTAGTGTCTGGGTAAGAGTAAATAGCCAGCAGAGAGGGATTTAGCTAAGGAGACATTTCTGAGAATGCTAGATCCACTAATAGTTACCAGGTAGAGGTCAAAAAGCAGTTAGAAATGTAAGAGTCAATTAAAAACCCATTGTACCTTATCAAAAAGAATCTGTGTTACTTGTCTGCGGGCTCAGCTGTGATCATCGAGCTGAAAGGAAGGCTGATGGAGGTGGCTTCCTCCTTTACTCAAAAGACACACCCAGCAATCTGCACAATTATGCTCTGCTGCCACTTAACTCCAAACAAGTGCGGTGATTGGCATTTAAAATTTGCTTAGCTTGCCACCATGGAGCATCCCTATGCCTTGGCAGTTGAGGTGCAGATTGAGGAAAGTCAACAGGACCAAAAGGAACCATGAAGGAATGGCTGCCATTTTATCCTTATCTGCTTCAAGAAAGAAACAAACTGGGCCTGTCAGAAAGAATGTGAAGGGACCCACAGGAGACATCTGGTAAACCAACACAAGTGAATGGAAATGCCCCAGAGAACAGAAACCTAGAAACCTGCTGTTAAATCACATCTTTGTATTTCTATTTGCTTCTGTTTTGATAAACCATCTGGCCCTTAGTTTCATGTTTAGAAAATGAAGCTATCCACCAAATGATTTTCACCTTCCTTCCAGCTCTCAGACTGGTAACTATTCTTGTTTTAGAACATTATGAAATGCAAACTGGGGTTTATAGATGAGGATAAGTTTTAGCCACCAGAATATTAGAGTTAAAGAGAGTTTTTAAAGTTACAAATGGATCTTTGAGAGGCTGGTGAAACTATGGACATTCTCTCCCTAATAATATGTACGTGCACACGCACATGAATTTGCATACAATTTCAGGTAATATGAGTCAATAGGATCCTGACCAATAAGAAATAAAGTGACTTGCCTAAGATCTCACACACTAGTTACAGGGAGCCAGGATAGAACCCACCCACATCTTTCTTCCAATGTAGTGTATTTCACCAATGTAGTGTATTTCACGGTACAACATTCTATGAATGGGAAAAACACACTTTCTAAACTGTAAGGTCCATGAGAGCTAGTGCTGTCCATCAAGCTAGCACCTAAGTGCCCAGTAAGTAACTCATTCACTCACTGATGAAAAAGATTTTTAAAAAAAGACAGATTAAGAATCATCATCAACAGTTTTGTTTGTATTAATGGCATTTTATGCTTCCAACTCTTGGGAGACTTAAACTTCTATTTAATTTGTTCTAAAACAAATTATCTTTGCAGAACACACATACATAACAAATCCACAAAGAATCATCGAGGGATGCTTACATAGATGACTTTAGAAATGTCATAAAATCATATTTTAATGATAATGTCATTTTTTTTAAATCCCACTTTTCCCCCATGCTCTCTTGTTTACAAAATACATTTGGTGGGAGTTTTCTAAATCACACTACTATATAAAATCCAAATCTTAATTTTTCAAAATAATTACAGAATTCTTTGCATGTAGAATTACTAAATCAGATTATATTTAATTTTAACTTGTGTGGCTTCTATGCTAGTGCCTTTTCTTCTTGAAGAATATATGCTCCCTAACTCTCTCACTTTATACCTCAACCAGGTCAGTTTTAAGGTCTCCTTGTGATTATTGATGAATTGCTCTTCATTTTTACTTCATTTCCTTCTTCACCGCTTTCTTACATTTGTCCTTTTCACTCCAAGATTCTAAAAATGTCATTATACCATGGTAGCTCCTCATCAGAACACAGAACTCCCTAGACTTCTTTCCTCAACCACCTTACCCAACAACACATTTCTATCTCAATGAACTCAGCCACAAGTAGGACCTCCCCCCACCCTCATCTCTAGGTTTCTCCCCTCATCTGTCTATAAGTCTTTTTATATATCAGTAGAGATGTGGTGTGGTCTTGAGTGTAATCTTGCTATGATGGGGATGCCAGAGGCCATATCTTTTTCCTCTCTGCCCCAGTACTGACAGGAGAAAGGCATGTGGCTGGAGCTTAATGAATTAGATGTTCTCTTTCAGCACTTTGAATCTAGACCAAGGGACACAAGGACTAAAGAATCAGATTCATTTAGTGGTCACTTTCTCACCTGACCCTTCCTTCTGGATGGCAATGGCTGGGTAGGTTCCTGCTTCCCAGGTCTCCACCCTTCCCATTAATCCTAAGGACCCCCCATCAGACCCCCAGCACCAATCCTACTAATCATTTCTCTTTCACATAAGTCAACTCAATAAATTTCTGAGGTTGCAACCAAAGAGCCCTGACTGATCCATGAAGAAATCCAAGAACCAGGCCAAATCAGAGCATTCCACTTGCTCTCTGATGCCACAGCCCTGATCATACCACTGGAGCGATTAACTGCCTCTCTTCTAGCATCTATTTCAGGAAGTTCCTCTGTCTACAGGAAAATGTCCCTAAACCAGGACACAAGACATCTGGATACTTGCCCTGGCTGTGCCAATCACCAACCATGAGTCTTGGTGCTATTCATTCACTATATAGCAAATAATAGTGCCAGCTTATACTTATTAAGTACTTATGTGCCAGAAATAGTTATAAGTGCTTTATGCAGTCATTTACTCCTTACAACAATCTTATGAAGAAGTTATAGGTGTCTCCACTTTTCAGATGGAAAACTGAGGCATGGAGAGGTTAAGTATCTTGCTTAAAGTTACAAAACTAGGAAGTAGATTGAACTCAGAAAATCTGGCTCAAGGATATGGTCTCTTAGCCAGTACACTATGGTGCCCTCTGGGTCTTGGTGTCTTTTCTCTAAGTTGGAATTGGACTACTTTGGGGATACTAAGTCTTAGCCTAGAATATATTTATACTCTAATCATAGGACCATTGTGACCCAATATCATGGGTCCAGGACTACTCCACTCATGATGGTTTGAAGATTTAGCTCTTTTGAAAGGCCTTGGTCCCTCCCGTCAGCTCCAAATGACTGTTTCTTCTGAGTAATACCCTCAGAATCTAATCAAGATAGAGAAAAGCTTCCTTCTTACCTCATCAATTATTTTCACCTTTACTATGTCTGTATCCATTCCTATTGCTGCTGTAATAAATTACCACAAACGTAGTGGCTTAAAACAACTGCATTTATTCTTTTATATCTCTGGAGCTTAGAATTCTGAAATGGGCCTCACTGGGCTAAAATCAAGGTGCTGTAGGTCTATGTTTCTTCTGGAAGCTGGAGGGGAGAATCTGTTTCCTTGCCTTTTCCAGTGTATAGAGGCTGCCTGCATTCCTTGGCTTATGGCCCCTTCCTCCAACTTCAAAGCCGACAGTGCAGCATCTTCAAATATTTCTCTGATCTGACACACTGCTTTTGTCATTACATGTTCTCTGACTCTTTCAAGGAACCTCATAATTACATTTAGAGACCACCTGGACAATCTGGGTTGTCAATCTAGGACAATATAAATTGACAATCCCAAACTGGATAATCTCCCTATTTCCAAGTCCTTAACTTAATTACATCTATAAAGTCTGTTTTGCCATGTAAGGTAACACATTCACAGGTTCCAGAGATTAAGATGTGGAGATCTTTGGAGGGGGCATTATAACCCGTTACAACAATGGAAAATATCTTAGATATCTAAGACTAGAAATAAGGAGGGGAATTCCATATTTCTTGGAATATTCTAAGTGAATATTTTGAAGGGTCTAATCCTTCTTCTGATTGTGCCAGATAAATGGAGTCAGACACTCAGAAGAAGAAAAAATCACACATTGGAAGTTTGTCTGATCAAACTGCAAAGATTTTAGTAGCCTTTATTGTTCAATGCATTCTTCAGTCTATCTTTTTTTAATGAATATTTAAATCCAGAAGTAGTTGTTTTCAAGCCCAGCGAAACCTCAACTTTCTGGATTCTAAATTTCTATATTCCCTTCCATTTGAAATCTCAAATTAGCCAATTTTTGCTTGAATATATCTTGTTTAAAGCAACGAGAAAAAGCCAAGACACACTAATAGGATCTTTCCAGCCACTACCTTTAGCATGGCAGTCTCAGCAGGCACATGGCCTGACTCAGCCCCTTACTAGCTATACAATCTCTAGTGTGTTACTTTATTTCTTTGAACTCCAATTTTTTTTTTAAAATATTATCTTTTCCATTTATCTAACATTTTAGTCACTGATATCTCAACACCAAAGCTAACAGCTTTTCATCATTGTCTTAACACCATTGTGTCAACCCAGCACTTACAGGGAGAATAGACTCAGAGGAAGGACAGGCTCCTTCAGGTACATTTCTAAGATTACAGGGAGAATTAAAAACTGTATTAACTCTACCTAGCAACATGTTTTGCATTTACTAGCCCTAACCCTAGCCCTCAGTAATGTTAGATCTCATTATTTTCTCCTTTCCCTTTTCCAGTTGTTTAGAGTCAGAGAAACTTGCCTCAGTGAGGAAATGATGCTGCAGAATAAAGCATGGTACACGTGCTTTTCTACTTGCTTAAAATTTCACAGTCCATCTAGTGACCCTATAACCATTGAGGAAACTTCTCCATTTCTGCCACACATTGTTTGTTTAATAGGATAAAGCTCATTTCAGAAATTGCTGGAGAGCACTTTTCATCAGGACCGACTTTTAAAATTCACGGCCTTGGGGGATTTACAATTTAAGTGGAGAACCAGAGTACACGGAGGAGAAAACAACCCTCTCTAGGCCACTGGGTGTAAACTAGAGGCCACTGAACACATCAGCCCATGGGCATCGTTTGTTTGTGCTATGATAGTAAAAATTTTGATCTGTTTTTCAACATTTAAAAATCAAAAGATAGCACATTAAATTTGAATTTGTGGCTTTTGGTGAAAAATGGGATAAGCTGGCTACATTGGGTCCACAGTACCACAAGGCAACAGCCCGTTCACGTGGGAGTAGCTACTCCCTTCGCACAGGGCAGACACTCTCCAGTTTGTCTCTGTTTTCCCACCTCCCACCACCCACATGCTTAACTGTATTACCTGCCTGGCCCTTGTAGGAGTTGGTGACTCTTGTTCTGGCTCCCGTGACCTATAAGGTATAACTAGGTTTTTCATTTGCATAGTTTCTATTGTTTCAGGAGAAAAATCTGTTGGATCAATTCATATTATTTTTAACATTTACTAATATTCTATGCAAATTATTCTCACATGTAAAAATGTACCTCTCATCAGCTGATCAAGAGTAGACTTAGATGCCATGACCAGACTTGTGCTTCAGCCAGCTTTACCTGGATCAAAGATAGACTGGAGTGGGGAAAGTGGGGAGAGAATAGTTAAAAGACAAGGGAAATAGTTTAGAATAGACAGAATGGTGGTTTGATCTAGGGCAATGGTAGTGATCATGAAGAAGTGACAGATGAAGGAGATTTTGAGGAGTAAGTAGTGGTGTGGTTTAATAATCAATCACATGGACTTTTGGGTCAGAATGTCTAGGTTTGCACCCTAGCTCTACTGCTTCCTAGTGGTGACATTGGGTAAGATACTTAATGTTTCAGTGCCTTGATTTACCCTGAAAAATGGGAATTAATAATTGTGTCTACTTCTTAAGAGTAGTGCAGGAATGGGACTGGGACCCGAAAAAGAGACAGGAGCCATCATGGTTGTAGAACATGAGTGTGCTTCCTCAGGAAGACCCTGTGGAGAGGGAAGAAAGCCAACTGCAGAGCCCTGCTGTGAGGCAGTGGCAGATGGGGCCCCAAACAGCAATTCTCAAATGTGGTTGCACATTGTAATCACCTGGAAAGCTTCCAAAAAATACTGTTGTTTGGGTCTCACCCCTAGAGATTCTGATTGAATTGTTCTGGCATGCAGCCTGAGTGTTGGGAGTTTTAAAAGGTACCCAGGAGACTTTAATAATACCCCAATTTTGAGAAACACAATCCTAAAGGAAGACACAAAAGACCAGGAATTTCTTATTTTTAAATGGGATCCATCCATTGAAATGTAGATTTAGATGTAAATGCCAACAAAGCCCTTTCTTATAACATTATCACATATCAAAAACTTGTTAGAGGATATAATAAATATAATAGCTACCATTTACTAGCAATTAGAGTAAAATACGGTAATGATTATGAGCTGAGCATGGGTTCTGAGATTAGGCATAAGCTCAGATCACAGCTCTGCCACTTACTTAGCTGTGTGAATTTGGGAAATTTACTATATGTCCCTGTGTTTCACTTTCCTCATCTATAAAATGGAAATTATATCACTATCACATATGGCTATTTGTGGGATAAATGCCTTAGCAAGTGAAAAGAACTTAGAACAGTGCTAGGCAAAGAGTAAACAGTAAACAATTGATGTTATTATCCTTATTTTTATTATTTAGTGTTTATCCTCTGCAAGGCACTGTACCGTGTACTTACTAAGCAACGCAGTGAATTAGTAAGATATTAATTGGTGTCTTGTCTTTCTGCTACTGAGGACCCATCAGAAAAAATAAAGAATAATTTTCCTTTTTTCTTTCAAGAGAGATAGTCTGATAGACCTCTGGGTTATGAGTATTGTGCTTGTTTGCACTGTGGGGTGATAGCTTTTGTGTCTCAGGCTCATTGAAGATCAAGATGGTCTACAACAGGTGAACTGGATGCTGTAGGACCCTGGGATGCTAGGGACCTAATCATAAGGACAGTGGTGTTCAGAGAAGGCTGAATTCACTACCCCAGCACGTCCACTATGAAAGGGTAGGGCCTTGTTTGGGAATGAATGGGATCCTGAGACTTGAGATAAAGACATCAAGGTCAACATAATTGAAAATCTTGGAACCTCAGATCCCAAAGAACCATTTGAACCATTTACAGGAGAGGCCCACTCCCCCATCACTTGATGATAACACTATAAAGAATAGTGATTGACTTGACAAACAACATATGGTTCCTCAGAGTCTACCCTCCTCTCCCCTCTTGGCCACCAGAGCAATAGCAAGGCCAACCTATAACATAACCAGCTGAGGAAGAGCTGGGCATCCTAAGGGAAAAAGTTGCTATGCTCCTAAGTATTGCTAGGACCTAGCCATACATATTAACAGTCAGGAGAATGCATACCACTGGAACTTCAGGGTGCTGGATCAAGGAACAGAAAATAAGGTTGGATAAGGGAGAGTTTCTAGATATGGGAATATGCTTCAGTGATACAGGATATAAACCCTGGCAAGGACTCTGGGAGATGGTGCTGACATGCTGGTAGGACAGCTCTTGGAAGCTTGCATGGCTCACACTAAGTCATGCCATAACTGCCATGGCAGTAGACAGAAGAAAAGATCAAAGGGCTGAGAGAAATAGGATGGTAAAATGGGTATACTATGTAAGACTAGAAATCCCATCAGTCAACTGTGTTCAGTGAACTCAGAGGGTTCAGAGGATACTTTGAGTGTCTAAAATGATAAGGAATGTCCTGCTGATATAGGTACAAGCATCATAAAGAAGCTCAATAGTAGCCATTCTGCCTAGTCTAGGGCTCATGGTAAGAGATCTTGTTACAGAACCAGGCCCCCTTATAGCAATGGATCTGACAGGATCCCATTGTAATAGAAACTATGTGGTGGCACTTAACTATCACAAACAAAGTGAGTACAATTATAGTAAATGGAAAAGTCACAGCTGTTACCATGAGCACTTAAGATACAGAGAGTTACAGACATGGTTAATAGAATGCAACATCTCCAGGGGCAAGATAGGTGGACAGCCAACCAGGATATTGCATAATCCAAATAATCAAGAGAAATTAAGGATGGATTATCAGGAGGTCCAGGGTAATTCTCAATTAAACTAAAAATAAAATAAAAATCCCTTGCACAATTTTCACATCTGAGCAGGTTTTCAGACCTAGGGCACAATGACAGAAGAGGAGGCTAAGTTACTGGGAGAAAGGATTGTGTAACACCATAGCAAGTATATATGATAATGATTTTCTCAGTCCTTCCCCAAAGGGACCTATGACCATTTACTCAAATAAACATACACAGAAGAGAAATGTCAAAACACTTGGAGAACTTCTGGACATTTATACTCCTTGACAACCAAGTAGACAGGCATTCAATGTAAGCTAGCCTCTGTTATTGGCCATACCAGTTGTGGCACAATAGTCACATGGCAAAGTAGCTATGGTGGCAGAGATGGATGGTACAGATGGGCTGGATGGCATAGGACCCCTTGTACTCAGTCTTATCTAGCTGTTGCTGCTGACCAACATCCCACCTGCCAGTAAAAGGGACTAATGATCCTCCATATGGCACCATCCCTTGAGAAGACCAAACATCTGCTTGGTAGCAAGTTGATTATATTCTAATCAAAAGGGACACTGATTCATTTTGACTGGAATTAATACCCATTTGGGGTATAGGTTTTCTTTCTCTGCTCATAGGGACTTAGCCTGTGCTACTATACAAGGGCTTACAGAATCTTTGGTCCAACAACAGGGAATCACATATAAGCTAGGAAGATACCCACTTTAGAGTGAAGAAGGTAGAGCAGCGGGCATATGAGTATGGGGTCCACTGCTCCTATCACATACTGAATAACCCAGAAGCTGCAGAACTCAGCCAACCTTTGGGAGGCTCCCTGAGGTATTAGCTTGGAGATGATACTCTTCAAGGACAGTGTGCCACCAAGAGTTAGCATAAATGGATCTGGAACCAGCGGTGGAAGTAGAAGTGGTCCAACTGTCATCACTCTTAGTGACCTACTTTGGAAAATTGTATCTCTTTTCACAACTTTAGGTTCTTTAGGTCTGCAGGTGCTGGCCTGCAGAGAGGAAACATTTCCCTCTGACCAGGTGTCTACTGGTGTCTATTGGTATTCTCCTACTAAAGATGGAAAAGGACGGTGACTAGGGTTTTATACTCCTCAGGGAGGAGGGTCTGATCTGCCTTACAAGATAAGCAACTTTGACCTGAAAACATGCTAGCTGAGGGTAAGAGGAGCTAGAATAGAGTTGGGAAATGGGTAGAGTTGGGAAATGATGAGTGTGTGCTGTGGCTCTGGGACCAGCTGCATTGCAGGGGCTGAGGTTCATATTCTAACCTACCACTTGTAAGTTTCCCCTTGAAAGAGGCTAACCAGAATTCTTGGGGACCTGTTCCCAAATGGGGTGAATTTCATATTTGAAGACAGCGGATCTATGTGTGCTAGGAGCAACCTGTAGTGGATGCTGTTTTACACTGTCCACGCCACCCTTCAGGATGGAGACACATATTCCCTCCCCCCAAATGGTAGGTGTTGGCCACTGATAATGCATAGCAGAACCCCTCTAAGGAATTGCTCTTGGCTCAAGAGGGCCTTCTTGCCCAAGGTCACACCCCCTTCATAGTCAGTCAACATCCAATGGCTGTCAATGCAGTGATACAAAAGCCGGGTCCTCTTGCCTCAACTCTGGACAACTGTGAAGGGTCATTCCAGATCCAGAGTTGCCACTGGGACTGTCTGAGGCCTTTGTCACAACTGCTTCACAGTTCCACTTGTCCCTCTGCATAACTATATGTGGTTCATGAGACCACTGCCTCATGAGTTCCCTGCATGCAGACAACCATCTCATAGTCCAAGGGAGTGGACCTAGAGCCCCAGGATAGAAGTCTTGTACTTAATGGATAAAAAAGAAACTCCCTCCCCCAAAACCCCTTGCCACCAACTTTGCCCTTGATGGCAGTAGCAAATACCTGGATTTTTAAAGAGGTTTGTCTGTCTCCAAAGCACATAGTTATTATCAGTAAAAATAAAAAAGGGTGAGATGACAGGGAGGGTTTGCGTACAGGAGCCCAAATTCTGATTTTCCCAAGCAAGATCATCTACAAAGATATCTTAGACAGCAAACTCCCACTAAAGCTTTAGGCATAAACTCAGGCATGATCTTTGCTAAGAGGCAAGATTTTTTGCTCACTTCATTGGACTTTCACAACAAAGTGTCACTCATGTAGGAAAGAAGGTCAGTTTCATAAGGGAAATAATTTTCTGTTGAAATGTATGAAAGGGTTTCAGGGGTCTCACTGATCTCCTGTATGGAGAAATATACCAGAGATACCAGCAAGAAAAGCATCATAATGATAAAATACAGATCTGTACATCGTCCTGAAAGGGAAACAGAGCTTGTGTGCAACTGCTTCTGTTTCCTGAATAGAATTTTTAACCTTGGCCAGGGTGTTTTCAGAATGGCTTTATACTAACTCGTAACAGAGATAAAAATCTCCCTGTTAAAATAGCCATAATATTAGTCACCTCAAGGGGATGCTGTCAGGCTTTGTAAAGTACTTGTAGCTCCTCAGATAAAAGCAGAGATAGAGCTGCAGTGTTATTATTTCTCAACTTGGAGGGCTATTTGGCTAACCCTCTGCATGAACTCACTCTAATAAACTGACTCAAAGCCTTACATAGGCTATAAATCCCATGGCCTGCTTCATTTCAGCAATGACAGGGAAAACAAGATGACCACTTGTTCTGTGGCCCCCAGGAAGTGCGACACTCCCACCCTGGGGTAAAAGAGAAACCAAGCAATGAATTTCAGATGGCGCCTAATGAGATGTGTCATTGCTGTCCCCTAAACCCCAACATCTTTGGGAAAAAGCATGTTAGATCCTCAATCTGTAAACTATGATGCTCCATGATCCAACCCCAGCCTCTTCCTCCTCCTCCTCCTCTTCCTCATCATCTTTTTGACTAACAGAGGCAGGGATGGCTAACTGTGTACCAAAACTCACACTCCTTCTTCCTCAGCCTGAGGGTGGTGCTGGGAAGCAGCTGTCCAGCCAGGAACTGTTCTCCTCACTCTGTACTGCATCCACCTAGGGCTATGGAACCTGTTCTCATCAAGTATGTGTTGCTTTCTGGCCTGGGTAAAAGTTAAGAGGGGCTTGATTTTTCCCACTCTCATCTGCTGACTAAATGCCAAGGGCTCTGAGATTCCCAGGGATGGCAAAATCATTGAATTGAAGAATCCCTGAAAACAAGAACATCTGCATATAAATGCTATATGAGTAAAAATAGACTATTGTGTTAAGCACCGAAATTTGGAGGTTTATTTGATATAATGTCTATTGTTACCCTAACTATACAAAAACATTTTTTGAGCTATTGCTATGTGCCATGAACTTTTCCAAGCCCTTATCCTCGAGATTGCTTTTAATCTTGACATCAAGCCTACAAGATAGCTGCCATTATTATCCCCATCTTCTAGATGAGAAAATGAGGCACGGAAAAGTTCAGTAAAATACCTAAGGTAACAGTGCTGGTAACCGGTGAAGCTAGAACTGGGACCTGGGTCTATCTGAGTTCAGTGCTGGATCCTTACAACCCCCCGGGTTGGTGCCTCCAATTACCTTCCCTCCTCTTTCTCCTCTGTGCTTCTCAGGCTACAGCCTCACCAGAGCATGCGCCTCATGGCTGGTCTTCCTGTTGGGAGTGAATTTCCTTTCCTCCATCATTTCCTGTCAAATCCAACAAGGCACTGCTGAACTCCCAGCTGCTTCTGAAACAGACCTTCCTAGTTAGGATTCAGTCCTCTTCTCCCCAGCCTAATTCTATCTATCCTTCACTTGTCCGTCCAGTCCATTACCAGAGAAGAATGCACTCCCTCGTTGGGCCTCTGGGCAGAATGACTTGTCCATGTGTAGGCTTCCCAGTGAGATTGCGAGCCTCAATAGGTCAGTGCTACCTTACCTATCCCAGAGTTTCCAACATCCAACCCCTAGCAGAAGTAGTTACTCAGGAAATGTTTCTGGAATACTTGCATACGAAACACAGAGCAGTGAGACAAAGGACTGTTTTCCTTAATAATATGCTGAGAGAACCACCATACCCCAGGATCAAAAGATGGCACAAACCAGAAGAGTCTTAGTGAGAAAGGACAGGTTTCTCCATGCACTGCAGCTGAGCAGGGTGTTAATTCTGATTCCAGTTGCTGTCTCTAGTCACATTCAGGGTGGGAACTGGATACTTAAGGCTGGCCACATTTCGGGAGCATAGGGATGGAAGGGATCCTGCCTAAAACTGTATCTACCCTCCATGCCCTAGCCACAGTTCTCTGATGTCTGAAAATTTTCAATTAAGTGTTCACTCCTAGATAAAAGTTGAGCATGTTCAGGTATTCATATCCTGATGCAAAGGGATTTGCTAGGCTATTTTCAAGGAGTGGGTTTTGAAAGGAAGACAAGAGACTATGAGAAACTAGCATAAGGGCCCCATGCTTGAAGAGGGAGGGCTCAGAATTCAGCATTGAGGGAAAAGAACAATTGGGGCATGAAACACCAGGTTTACCTGCTTTGCAGGTGTGCTCAGGGTTCGTATGAGCCTGAGATTGGATCCCCAGAGGATACCTGTTAGATAGCTGTTTATGGAAGGGAGACAGCCAGTGGCAGCCTCTCTGTCTTATCCACAACTGAGTCTTCTTGAAAAAGGACTCAAAAAATCCTACCCTTGGCTTTGGCAAAGATGCTGTGGTAGGCAGGAATATATCAGTCACTAAAGCTGCCCTGGGCCAGCAAAATCCACATAATTGGTTTCTAGAGCTCACTTACTACTTCAATCATTTTCAGGAATCGCCTGTCACTATCTCCTTCTTGCACTGAAGGATAAAGTTTATGCAGAGTAAAATGAGGAAATGGCCAGAATTTGCTAGAACAATACTGATCTTCAATTTTCCAGGACTAAAGGCTGTTATAGCTGGCTGTTAGTGAACTGTGAAGGATGACTATACATTGATTTGTTAATTACAGATAGCTAAATCAAACTAAAAAAATTTATCAATTCTTATCTCCAGCCTTAGAGGCTGAGGAGAATGTAAATATATATATATACACACATATATATATACACACACACATACACATACATATATATCACTTATATATTATATGTAAATATTTATCATGAATATATGTATCACAAATATATATGTGTGTATATATATAATACTTCTGGAGGGAATAATCCCTAAAACTATTAGATGAACTAAGAATATAAAAGTCAGATTTTATTAAGTCAACTATCAAACTAATAATTTCCTCAACTCCTGCTATGAGCTGAGCACATTGATTTGGAAAATGTAAGCCTTGATTTTAAGTTAGAGGGAGAAAGAGGGGGATATTAAGGAAAGTAAGAGAACTGCCACGACCAAGAGGACATAAGAAGACATGAGCACTAAACATAACACAGTATCCTGACAGGGATCCAGGAAGAGAAAAAGGACATTAGGTCAAAATAAGAAATACAGGCTGGGCGCAGTGGCTCACGCCTGTAATCCTAGCACTCTGAAGTCTGAGGCAGGAGGATCCCTTGAGCTCATTAGTCTGAGACCGGCCTGAGCAAGAGAGAGACCCCATCTCTGCTAATAATAATAATAATAATAAAAATGGCCAGGTGTGGTGGTACATGCCTGTAGTCCCAGCCACTCAGGAGGCTGAGGCAGAAGTTTGAGGTTGCAATGAGCTAGGCTGACTCCACAGCACCCTAGCCCAGGCAATAGAGCAAGACTCTGTTTCCAAAAAAAAAAAAAAGAAGAAGAAAGAAAGAGAGAGAGAGAGAGAGAGAGAGAGAAAGAAAGAAAGAAAGAAAGAAAGAAAGAAAGAAAGAAAGAAAGAAAGAAAGAAAGAAAGAAAGAAAGAGAAAATATGCCTAAAGTGTGGACTTTACTTAAGGATGTCTCACTATTGATCCATTGATTGTAACAAAAGTACCCTATAAGGTAACATGTTAATAATAAGGAAAATTGGAACTAGGAATGGGGGAAATATGGGACCTTTCCATGCTGTTACCAATTTTTCTGTAAATCTAAAATTGTTCTAAAAAATAAGTCTATTTTTTAAAAGAAAAGAAAAGAAGGCTGAGAGTATCCATACTCCTTTTCTAATAGTGCCTTAATTCCCTTTAAGAAATTACCTCTCCCTCAGCCTCAGTCAGCAGCTTGGGTGGTATTGATCCCACACTTAGCACTGAGGAAGAGCTCTCATTGGTTTAAGTCTAACAGCATACCCCACCATGGCCACAGTGATTGGTGGGCATGTAACCAATCAGAGCAGTGGGATTCTAGGAGCTGCTTGCTGAGACCTTAGGAAAGCAAAGCTTTCCCCCTTGCCCTGGACAAGAATAGGAGAATAGGAGGCTTCAGGCACTGCAGCTATCTTGTTACCATGAAGAGAACAAGACCAAGGGACACTGGGACAGAGCTCACATCCAAAGGGAGCAGAGCTGAGAAACAGATCTGGGGCTATTGGTTGAGCTTCCCTGATAATTACTGCTCCTGAGAACATCAGGACCTCTGGGTTTCAGCCACTTACAGTGTAAAAAATTCTAACTAATCATATGGACTTGCTCAGTTCACTGCGTGGCTTGTGGCCACCTGACTGAGCAGAGCAGGACACACCAGGAGCAAAGCCCTGCTGTGCTAAAGTCACAGGGCCATATGGCAGAGCCAAGTTTATTGAAAAGGCCACAGATAGTCACAATTTTCATTGTGCTTGATTATGACTTTGAAAACAGAGCAACAAGTAGAATGAGGCAGTGTTAGGCAATAGGCCCCTCTGTTTTTATTCCAAAGAGTCTATCAAATGCACATTATCTTCCAGTTCTGAGCCAGATCAAGTAGAGATAAAAAAATTTAAGGCCTTATTTGGGTTCCATATTGGGTTTTCAGTTAGGAATAGAAAGCTGGCCTTTAATGGATGTGGAAGCAAGAACCATTTCTTCCTGTATCCCTGAGGTTTAGTGCACTAGCGAGTGTCTAATAAGAGCTCAATAAATAATGCTAAATAAAAGAAATACTATTTCCTTCCCCGGAAGGAAATAGCAGAGGATGTAAACAGATGGAAATCCATACCATGCTCGTGGATCGGCAGACTCAATATCATCAAAATGTCTATACTACCCAAACTGATCTACAGATTCAATGCAATACCTATTAAAATCCCATCAGCATTCTTCACAGATATAGAAAAAATAATTTTACGCTTCGTATGGAATTAAAGAAGACCCCGAATATCAAGAGCAATTCTAGGCAACAAAAACAAAATGGGAGGCATTAATATGCCAGATATCAAACTATACTACAAAGCTGTAGTAATTAAAACAATATGGTATTGGCACAAAAACAGGAATATTGACCAGTGGAACAGATGTGAGAATCCTGATATAAAACCATCCTCATATAGCCATCTCATCTTTGACAAAGCAGACAAAAACATACGCTGGGGAAAAGAATCTCTCTTCAATAAATGGTGCTGGGAAAACTGGATAGCCACCTGTAGAAGGCTAAAACAGGACCCACACCTTTCACCTCTCACAAAAACCAACTCACGCTGGATAACAGACTTAAACCTAAGATATGAAACTATTAGAACTCTAGAGGAAAAAGTTGGAAACACTCTCCTAGACATCGGCCTGGGCAAAGAGTTTATGAAGAAGTCCCCAAAGGCAATCACAGCAGCAACAAAAATAAATAAATGGGACATGATCAAACTACAAAGCTTCTGCACAGCCAAAGAAATAGTCATGAAAGTAAACAGACAACCTACAGAATGGGAGAAAATTTTTGCATCCTATGCATCCGATAAGGGACTGATAACTAGAATATACTTAGAACTCACGAAAATTAGGAAGAAAAAATCAAATAACCCCATTAAAAAGTGGGCAAAGGACTTGAACAGAAATTTTTCTAAAGAAGACAGAAGAATGGCCAACAAACATATGAAGAAATGCTCAACATCTCTAATCATCAGGGAAATGCAAATCAAAACCACAATGAGATATCACTTAACCCCAGTGAGAATGGCCTTTATCAAAAAATCTCCAAACAATAAATGCTGGCGTGGTTGCGGAGAGAGAGGAACACTCCTACACTGCTGGTGAGACTGCAAACTAGTTCAACCTCTGTGGAAAGCAATATGGAGATACCTTAAAGCGATACAAGTGAATCTACCATTTGATCCAGCAATCCCATTTCTGGGCATCTACCCAAATGATCCAGTGACACTCTACAAAAAAGACACCTGCACTCGAATGTTTATAGCAGCACAATTCATAATTGCAAGGCTGTGGAAACAGCCCAAGTGCCCATCAATCCAAGAATGGATTAATAAAATGTGGTATATGTATACCATGGAGTACTATTCAGCTCTAAGAAACAATGGTGATATAGCACATCTTATATTTTCCTGGTTAGAGCTGGAACCCATACTACTAAGTGAAGTATCCCAAGAATGGACAAACAAGCACCAGATATATTCTCCAGCAAACTGGTATTAACTGAGTAGCACCTAAGTGGACACATAGGTGCTACAGTAATAGGGTATTGGGGAGGTGGGAGGGGGGAGGGGGGCGGGTATATACATACATAATGAGTGAGATGTGCACCATCTGGGGGATGGTCATGATGGAGACTCAGACTTTTGGGGGGAGGGGGGAAATGGGCATTTATTGAAACCTTAAAATCTGTACCCCTATAATATGCCAAAATAAAAAAAAATTAAAAAATAAAAAAAATTACAAGAAAAAAAATAAATAAAAATAAAAGATCTCTTTCAATAAGTATAGAATAAAATTTCTACGTGATAAAAAAATAAAAGAAATGCTGCAAAATATCTTTAACTGTAAAATAAATTATATAGATTTTTTTAAAAGTTCTGTTGTAACAGCATGTCTAATCCAGAATCCTCAAAATAGAGGCTTTGAAACAAATCACAGGACTGGGTGCATAATACCAACATTTTAACAGGGAGCTCCGTGGATTTCTCAGAACTCCACCTGAGCAGTAGAATGCTCTCACCCTGAAGCGTGTTTTTCAGTCTTCGGGAAACTAGCCGTGTGATTCAAGAAAGCCTTTCAAAGACGACCAGTCTGACATTCTGCTTTCTCTCACCAGCAGCATGTTCAAAAGTGCTGTGCTGGTTTAGACCTGCTAGTTCAGATTGATGAGTGAGAAATCTGCTGCTCTGTCATTAACTGCATCTTGCTAGACAGGAAGCAACTTCTCAAAAATAGCAAGAGATTCAGGCTGTTGAAAAAAGAAAGTAAGATAGAACAGTAACAATCACCTTTCCTCTCTTCCAAATTTGCTGAGCCTAGAGGGTGAGCACATTTTCCACTGCTTGAAAACAATGGCTGTCTCCTTAATAATACCTAGAGCATGTGGGGCTATTGACCTGCTCTTGACTGTAGCTTCTATTTGCTAATTGCAAATCCTGAACAACAGATACATGAGGAGTTCAGACTGGCTTGGCACAATGTTTGGATTTTGTGAAATGTTTTTAAATATGTTGTCTTATTGTTAAAGAAACAACTCACAGACCCAAATGCAAGCAGACTTGCCATGTGAATCACCATATTTAAAGGATTAGTTTAATTATGGTTTGGGATCCTAAAAGTTGGAATTTTTCTTCATCCAGCCACCATCTCCCTATTCAATCAGTCCTTGTTTCCTTTCCTCCTTCATTTATTCAATATTTATAGTGTCTACCGTGTAGTGTAGTGTTCACATTGTGCGAGGTGCTGGGGATATTAATTACTCAGGCTGACCTACACCATCAGATCCACCCTGTACCCAAAAAGTTCATCCCTCACTGGGTCAACCTTCACTGTAGCATTAGTTCCTTCCTGACTATCCCCCTGCTCTGTCAACCATTGATGGGTAAAGGCAACTGTGATGGTTTTTAACTATGTCCACAAATTCTGTGACACTCTTCCCTTCAAAAGGTGGACTCCAATTCCCCTCCATTTGAGAATGGACTGGACCTAGTGACTTGCTTCTAACAAATAAAATATGGCAGAGGTCAGTGTGTGACTTCAAAGAAAACGGCTTAAAATGCTTGTGGCCTCCTCCTGGTTCCCTCTCTCTCTCTCAGAACTCTTGCTCTGAGGAAAGCCAACTACTGTGCTATGAGGACAGTCAAGACCTATGGTGAGAAACTGAGGCCTCCTGCTAAATGCCAGCCAGGAATTAAGGCCTCCTACAAATAGTCATGTGAGTGCCATCTTGGAAGTAATTCATTAAACCTTTACTACCATATAATAAGTTCCCTTCTAGTTACATTAGCTAGAGTCAAGCCTTTGGATGACTATAGCCCCAACTAATATCCTGGCAGCAACCTCACCAGAGATGCTGAGCCACAACTGTTGGTTACCCCATTCCTGAATTCCTGGCCTTGAGAAACTATGAGATAATAATGCTTTGTTGTTTTAAGCTGTTAAATGTGGGGATGATTTGTTATGCGGAAATAGAAAACTAGTATGGTGACTGTCTAACAACCACAGGTTTTATGAATATCATGGATTGGCACTCAAGATCCTTTCCAACCTTCTTCTGGAGCATTCACCTGTACTACAGGGACTAGAAAGCTGAAAGCTACATTTCTGAAACTGTCCTGCAGCTAGGCTTCCAAATGTGATCCAGATTCCACTAATCAGAATGCCTTCCTGTGAGATATGGAAGGGGCAGGCAAGGAAAGTCTTGTTTCTCTTGTTTCCACTAGCAAGCACAGTTGTAGAGGGCTTTTGTGTGTGTGTGTGTGTGTGTGTGTGTGTGTGTGTGTGTGTGTGTGGTAGCTCTGACACGGGTCTCAGAATGCTGACTAGTTTTCTGATTACCAAGAGTCAGGACTCAGAGTATCCATTTCTCTGCTGTGGATTGAAATGGGTCTGGTGTGGCTCTGCAGCTGATAGAAGTAGAGGCAGACAGGGTTGACATTGTGCCACTTTTCCTTTAAGTATTTCTCCTAAAAACAAGGACATTCTGAAGAGAATATGATTTTAAAAATCATATTAATCCTACTATGTATGTGTGCACACAATCACTAGGACTGTGTGTGTGTGTACAGATGCTTGTGCACATGTGTGTGCAAGAGAGAGAGGCTCTGAGTTTTGACTCATGAATCAAGAAATAATTTCAAATAAAACCCCAAGAGCCAGATTTTTCACATGTTGTTCTCTGCTGATAACACAGAATTAACATTTCTATTTAAGTATATTTATGTGTATAGGCTACAGAAAAACTGCCCTGTTACAACAATGTCACCTTTTCCTCCAAGCCCACCTCAGATGTCACAGCCTCCACATAGCCTCTTCTGCCCTAGCCCCTTCCACCAGGTGAGAGCTTTGCTTCTTCTCAAATCTCAAAGCACATTCACTCACTCTCCTCTTATGACTTCCATTACATCCTCCATGAACTGCTATTTTTCCACTTGCTTTTTCAGGGCTCCTTGTACATTTTAATCCACTTGAGCAAAAGGATTGTGTTTTGATCACAAAGTCATGACTATGGAAGATCTGGATTTGAATCTGACTCTTCCACATTTTAGTCGAACATGTTATTTAACCTCTAAACCTTAGTCTCTTGTAGCTATTATCATAGACTCTTTTCATATAAATGTGTAATAAGAACTTGCTTAATTAATACTTATTCATTAGTAGCTGATACTGGCCTAATGTCTTATATCTTTCCTCTCACATCTATAGTAGATGTTTTAAACCAAGAAGAAAAAACATGCTTAAGAACCAGGCATAGATTCAGTGAAAAGATGGTTCAGGTTTTCAATGGCGTTTCTATTTTTCCTCAAATAACTGCATCGTAGTAACTACTACTTACATCAATAAGATCAGCATTACTACAAGTCTGTCAAGCAGTTACCAGTTTGATAGGTTCCTTGAAAGTCTCTGAAAGCAGGAAGAAACAAGATGGATGCAAAACTTCTAGGGTCACTGTTGCTAGAAGTAGATGCCCCTGTGGGAACCTCTGACCATGAAAAACAGTTCAAACCTGATGGTTCCACACAAGCCTCTAACATGCAGACGCCCAGGAAGCTGCCATCCTGCTGTCCCTGGTTCCATGTCTAGCATCCAAACTGCATATTAAAAAAAATCGTATAACATGAGGGCAATTGTTACGTAGCATTTGGATAAAAGGAGTAATTCCTTCATTTTACACCAGTTTTGCATTTCTCCTGTTCATGGACATTGTGCTAAAGACTTTGGGGTCTTTCCCCTGTCCTCCATAATAAAAATTAAACACACACACACACACACACCAAAAATACGTCACCACCCACAGCCTTTTAAACCAAAATCAACAATGAACCATCATGGTAGAGGAGTAGGTGCCCTAGGCTAGGGATCTGAAGACTCCAACTTGAGAACTCATTGCATCTGTTGTTTGTTGGGCAACCTGGGAAACTTACAACCCCTCTGGACCTCCTGTTTTCTCCTACAACTGAGGTAATAATACTTCTGTTCACTGTATAGAGCTGAGTGAGCGTTAAAGTGCTCTATAGCTCTTAAATGCTATGCAAACGTAGCTTCTATTATCTTCCTGGATGTCTAACAGTCCTGCTTCCTTCCTTCTGTCATAGCAGAACACAGTGAAAAGGAGAGACAGCACACAGCACAGGGATGCATCATGAGGGGCATGCAAATAAAAACGGGATTGGTGTAAAGCACGTATGTGTATCACCTCAAGCCACACAGAGGATGTTGCCTTCTGAGAAAATGATCCTTTTGTGGCTTTTTGAATATTCACCCATACCAGGCCTCCCACTGTATTCCCACCAGGAATGACTTTTCTAGGCTGATTGCATGACTGCAATGGCTTCAGTTGTCAAAGGGAGTGGTTTCATTACAGGTAACAAGTCATTCACCCAAGATTAAGTGGCTGTCAGTCCAGTCGAAGCTTGTGTGGAACCATCAGCACTGGAGATGTGTAATGTAAAGCGTGGCACACTCTTGTCCTATGATAGGTCCCTTTCTATCGCCGCTAACAGTAAGCCACTCTTTTACTTCACGTCACCCACCTTCCACGAATTCACTCTGAGGGTCATGACATCCCAGGTATGAGAAGGAATAGAAATAAGGAAATTTTCAAAATCTGCCCTACCTGGTATTCCTTCTGAACAACTTTCTTGAGTTTGCTTTAAAGTACCAAAACATGCTTAGAACTGTATTTGCTTCACTTTGGAAGAAAATAGATCATAAAAATGTTCATCACATGCCTGCGTATGTCTAACAGAAAAGAACATTGCTTCTTGAAGTCAGCAGCTGTGTCTTACTCACTATTTATCTCTGACACAGGATAGGCACCCAATGTGCATTTATTGAGTTGAACTAAATTTACACAACACTGATTTTCAGGTCAAATCCTGTTACTTGTGTAAGTTGGTATGTATTCACTCAATGTATTCATTTTATACTCTCTTACCTTCCTCTCCCCTCTTTGGTCCTAGCATTTAATAGTTACTCAATATCTCTTTTAGCTTCTTTAACATTTTTGGCAAATGCCTACAATCATGTAACCACCAGTGCAATCAAGGTAAAAAAGAGTTCTATCCCCTCAAAAAATTCCCCTGTGCTTCTTCACCTCAGTCCCTGGCAATGTCTGATTAGTGTGAATTTAAGTTTTCATCTCACCTTAGTAAATATCTAAGAGTGGGATTGCTGGGTCAGGTAGTAAATATACATTTAACATGTCAATTTTATTATTTATTAACTTTGGTTTTTTATAAGGAACTACCCAACAGTTTTCCAGAGTGTCTGTATCGTTTTCTGTTTCTAGCAGCAAAGAGTTCCAGTTGTTCCACATCTTGTCAGCATGTGATGTTACCTGTTGTTGATTTTCATCAGCCATTCTAACAGGCATGCAGCCACCCAGTAAATTTTTATATGAGGATTGTTGAACAGGGAAGAAAGAAAACATACCCAGTTTCTTTCTTTCTTTTCTTTTCTTTTCTTTTCTTTTCTTTTCTTTTCTTTTCTTTTCTTTTCTTTTTTTTTTCTTTAATTTTCTTTTCTTTTCTTTTCTTTTTTTTTTTTGAGACAGAGTCTCGCTTTGTTGCCCAGGCTAAACTGAGTGCTGTGGCATTAGCCTAGCTCACAGCAACCTCAATCTCCTGGGCTCAAGCGATCCGTCTCAGCCTCCCGAATAGCTGGGACTACAGGCATGCACCACCACTCCAGGCTAAATATCTATCTATATCTATATCTATATCTGTATCTATCTATCTATCTATCTATATATTAGTTGGCCAATTAGTTTCTTTCTATTTATAGTAGAGACGGGGTCTCGCTCTTGCTCAGCCTGGTTTCAAACTCCTGACCTCGAGCAATCTGCCCGCCTTGGCATCCCAGAGTGCTAGGGTTACAGGCGTGAGCCACTGTGCCAGGCCCCAGTTTCTTATATTGTGTGAAAATTTTGTGATAATCAGGCTAATAAAGACAATTCAGAATGAATCCCATTAAACAATCGTTAAACAATAACATTGCTGAGCTATTAATTCCCTTGCCCAGAGGAAGAAAGTTGGGTGTGGTGTTTCTAACCTAAAGCCTCCCCACTACTTTCTGCTTAATGGTAAAAATTGTCACTGTCACTAGCAGGATCTGTTGGGACCAACATCCACTTTCCAGCATGTAACAAACAAATAGAGCTTTAATGAATACTCAACAGTGTCTCTAGGAAAACTTCAAAACCAAAATTGGTTTTTGTTATTCTCTTGGCTACAGAGTTGAATCTCATATTTTTTATCACCACTCTGTACAGCATTGTGGAGGCTCTAAGAGCTTATTTTATTGAAATAAAGTTTGCCTTTCCTTTCGAACTGCGCTGGCCAATATGCTCCCCAGCTACACGTGGCTATTGAGCACGTGTAATGTGGCTGGTGCTACATTTAAAATTTTTAAACTAAAGTGTGTATGAAAGAAGGAATGTAAAATATTTCACTGATTTTTATTTATTAATACATTGAGTATGTGTTGAAATGATATCATTTTTGAAATATTGGGTTTAATAAAATATATTACTAAATCAATGTCACCTTTTTCTTTTACTTTTTGAATGTAGCTACTAGGAAATTTAAACTTCCATATGCAGTTACATATGTTGTTTGCATTATATCTCTATTAGAAAACACTGTCCTAGAAAATAAGACTATTACTGAAGAGTTAAATTTTAGGTCAAAGAGGCATTTTGAAATTTACTATTGCTTTTAAATAAGTATACACCATTGTTAAGTATAGTAAGTTAGATATTTAGTAATTAAATATTGAGTTTAAAAACCTATTCATTCTGTATCAGTATTCTAAAGTGGATATATCAATTTTTAAAGGAAAAGATATTTTTAAAAAGAATATAAGCAAAAATAATAAAAAATTAAATATAGGAATATTAAAAATTTAAAACAACTTTGGCTTTTCTTTTTATTTCAGAGTATTGTGGAGATACAAATGCTTTGGTTACATACATTGCCTTTGCACTGCCTGAGTCAGAGCTACAAGTGTGCCCATCCCCCAGATAGCATTCATCACATCCTTTAGCTGTGAATTTGCCCAACTCCTTGTCCCCCATCCCACCTGCCCAACATCCTATGCATGTTACTTCCCATATGTTCATATTAGTGTTGATCAGTTAGTACCAATTTAATGGTGAGTCCATGTGGTGTTTGTTTGTCCATTCGTGTGATACTTCACTTAGAAGAATGGGTTCCAGCTCCATCCAGGATAATACTCAATTGTATACATATACCACATTTTCTTCATTCACTCGTGTAATGATGGGCCCTTGGTTCGTTTCCACATCTTTGCAATTGTGAATTGTGCTGCTATAAACACTAGAGTGCAGATGTCTTTTTCATAGAATTTATTTTTTTCCTTTGGGTAGATTCCTAGTAGTGGGATTGCTGGATCAAATGGTACATGTACTTTTAGTTCTTTGAGGTATCTCCATATTACTTTCCATAGAAGTTGTACTAGTTTGCAGTCCCACCAGCAGTGTATGAGTGTTCCTATCTCTGCATCCACACCAATATTTGTTGTTTTGGGACTTTTTTATAAAAGTCATTCTCACAGTAGTTAAGGGATATGTCATTGTGGTTTTGATTTACATTTCCTTGATGATTAGAGATGTTGAGCATTTTTCCATATGTATGTTAGCCATTAGTCTATCTTCTTTAGAAAAGTTTCTGTTCACGTCCTTAGCCCACTTTTTATTGGGGTTGTTTGAATTTTTTTCTTGCTGCTTTTCCTGAGTTCTAAATAGATTTTAGTTATCAGCCCTTTATTAGACATATAACATGCAAATACTTTCTCCCATTCTGTAGGCTGTCTATTCACTCTAATGATAGTTTCTTTGGCTGTGCAGAAGCTTTTTAATTTGATCAGGTCCCATTTATTTAATGAGTGGATTAATAAAAAGTGGTATATGTGTACCATGGAGTTCAACTCAGCCACACGCACACAAAGGCACCTCTTGTATTATCCTGGATAGAACTGGAACACATTCTACTAAATGAAATATCACAAGAATGGGGGGAAAAAACACCATATGCACTCACCATCAAATTGGTATTAACTGATTAATGCTTAAGTGCACATACAGTAATAACACTAATCAGGTGTCGGGCAGATGGGAGGGGCAGGAGGGGACGGGTATGTACACACATAATGGGTGTGATACGCACCGTCTGGGAAATGGACGCCCTTGAAGCTCTGACTTGGGTGGGGCAAGGGAAATATACATAATCTAAACATTTGTATACCTGTAATATGCTGAAATAAAAAAGAAAATTATTTTATTGCTTTATTTTTTTAAATCTGTAAAAAATTCAAGAAGATGGCACCTCTAAAACAAGACTAGAAGCTTATGAAACAAAAACAAGAGAATATAAAACTAGAACTGGAAGATATAAAAAAATTATAAGTTTTAAAAATGAAAAATGTAGTCATTGAAAATTTGAAAAAGTTCTCAAATAAGTCAATTGAAAATAAATGTAATGAGAGAATTAGTGAATTAAAAGCTAGAATTGAGGAAATCTCAGATAATACAGCAGAAAACTGGAAAGGGGTAAATATCATGAAAAAATTAAGATACACATAGATTTTATTGAGAAGTTTCAAGATATGTCTAATAGAATTTCAAAAGGTGTAATCGTTAAGGATTTTCCAGAATTTGAGAAAAATATAAGTCCTCAGATGGAAAAAGACACATGATACAAGCAGAATCAATACAAATTAATATGCTTTTGTAAAACATTGCTATAAAATTGCAGAATATCAAGGAAAAGAGCTATAAAAGGAAAATAAAGATTACCCACAAGAAATGACAATCAGTTGGCAGCAAAATTATCATTAGCAATAAGAGAGGTAAAGGACAATGTAAAACATCTTCAAAGTGTCAAAAGAAAATTTATAATTCTCTACCCTAACTAATTAGAAAGAGTGGAAATAGTATTAATAACATATCCAGGTGTATAAGTGAGAATTATTACCCACAGATCTCTGAAAGAACTACCATGAAGGGATTTCAGGAAGAAGAGAAATCATTCAGGATGGTAAGAATGGAATAAAAGAAACAACAGTCAGCAAAAAAATTGGTAAAACTTGTTTATAAATCTAAATATATTTCTGTTATAAATAACGATAGAAAGTAGACCCTACAAAAATACAGAGAACATTTTGCTTAAAGATATAAAAACCATTCTGTGTTCCAAGGACAACTCATTTCTGAACATTGTATTAATGACACTAGCTTGGAAAATAAACTATAAAAATTACTGGTACAATTTTTAAAAAAGAACCTAGCATTAGGAATGCTTAAATACCAAATATGGTAATATATACATTTTTGCCAATTTAAGTCGTATGTGGCATTCAAGGGCTTCCCATAGTCTAGTCCTAAGGATGGCATGGTCAAAGCTGAAGAGGGTGTTTATGGCAGGTAACCTAGTCTTAACAAAGCCTGCAAAGCAAGATTGCCTCAGGCCGTCTGAGTTTTAGATCTACTTTAATTATAGTGAGACATCACCTGAAATAATATTTCCAGTCATGGGATTTCATCTATTATATATTGTCTTAAACAGTGACTGAGAAAAATAACTCTCAACACAGCACAGAATCAGAGTATAATTGGAGTTTTGTATAAATCCTTTAGATATTGCAGGCATAGTGAATAGAGATGAGTTTCATTTGTATGCCCTATCATTCATCATAAAAAGGAAATGTCAACATGCCCTTCTCCTAATAGGGGGGCTCCCCACCTAATAGGAACCTTTAAGCTCTTTTTGTGTCACCTCTGGGGTAATTAGCATCACTCAGAAAATATCTGAGCAGAAGCAGTAGTAGGGAGAGCATGTACTCTCACCTAGGAAAAGTAGCAATTAGTATTTGTGGGCAAATGCAGAATTCTTAGAAATTTTACTTCACACCGGGACAAAGCCACATTATCATGAAGAGAAATGGTAATGAGTAATTTGATGCCAAATATATGTTGTATATTTTTATATAACATACATATATGGTTATAATTATAGTTATAAAATTGATAAACATAGTCATAGAAAATTCAGATATAAAAAAGAAAAAATATAAGCCCATCATCTTAAAGTAATATATATTGTTTGGGTTTATTTCCTTCTGGTATTTTTTTTCTATGTATACTTTTTCATGGTTGTAAGTATATAGCATTTATACATTTTTTATTTAGATTTAAATCACAAACACTATTCCATGTTGCTAACTTTCACAGCTATAATTTTTAATGATTATTCCATTAGGGGGATATACTACGATTTATTAAACCAGTCACCTACTCATGGACATTTTTAGCTATATGATATTTTGACCATTATAAAAATCAGTTCCATGAACATCAAGCTTATAGCTGTTTTCCATATCTAGTTTATTTTCTTCAAATAGAGTCCCCAAAGTGGAATTACTAAATCAACAAGCATGAAGGTGTTTATGATTCTTAATATATATTGCTACAATATTTCCCCCAAAATGTGACAATTTGCAGTAACACCGTGGAAGTGTTATGATTCAGTCTGCCATCACACATTGTGAGAGTCTAAACTTTAAAGAAGCATCTCGCAAAGTGTTGTTCCTGGACCAGAAGCATCAGCATCACCTGGGAACTTGATATAAGGGTCCGATCTCCGGTCAGCCCCAGCCCTACTGAATCAGACCCTGTGGGTTGGGGCCGAGAAACCCGTGCTGAGCAAGCCCTGCAGGAGATTCTGATTCTCACGCCCAAGTCTAGAACCACTGGTCTAGAAGCAATGGCTTTCAACTTCAGCCGTGGTTCAGAATCACATGTGGAGTTTCTAAAACCTACTGAGGCGCACTTTCATGGTGGGTGCAGGGTGCACCACTTGAAGACTGGACACGCTTGAAGCTCTGACAGAGTGGAGTGGGGGGGGGCAGGGGCAAGATATGTAACCCTAACAATATTTGTACCCACAGAATTTGGGAAAAATAAATAAATAAATAAATAAATAAATAAATAAATAAAACCCACTGAGGCCTGAGACACAGTCCCAGAAATCCTGATTTAACTGTCTAGAGTGGGACAAAAACAGCAGGTATTTTTTTCTAAAAAGTTCCCCTCGGGCGATTCTAATGTGCAGCAGAGCTGAGAACCATTCGTCTCAAGCAGTGCTGGTTGACACGTGATTCTTGAGTCTGCAGCATCGACATTACCGGGAGTTTGTGAGAAGTACAAATCCTCAGGCCCTCCCCCAGGGGGTTTGAGGTGGGATCCAGGAATCTGGGTTTAAGAACCTGATAGACACTAAAATTTTAAAAACACTCATCCAACGGGCTCTTTGTATAAGGATAGTTAATCTGATGCATGTTTAAATGCCTATACATGCATGAATGTAGGCATATGTACTCTTACATTCGTGTAAATAAATGGAAAGGTACATAGATACACTGATATGAACAAATAAATACAGATTTAGATAGAGAGAAAGAGCTGTTGGAAAGCTCCCTAGTTTCATAGGGAGTGGTATTTAATTGTACCTCATTGCTGGTTTTATTATATTTCTTTTTCTTTCTTTTTTAAGAGATGGGGCTCTTGTTATGTTGCCCAGACTAATCCCAATCTCGTGGGCTCAAGCAATCCTCCTCCCTCCTCAACCTTCTGAGTAGCTGGGATTACAGGTGTGCACCACCATGCTGAGCTTGGTTTTATTATATTTCTTTAATAACTAGTACAACAAAACATTGTATATATTTTTCATTTGTTGACTTTGAAGATTAATGACTTTAAAGATAAAGTTTGAATGTTTTGATCTATGGAATTATTTTCAAGGAATTGGCCGATCACTAAATTACCAGCTTATAAATTTTAAAAAAAGACACAACTTTCCACAAGCATATGAAGAGGAAAAGTTATTTAAATACAAAGAAAACATTGTACCTTAATTAGCTGGGAATAGAAAGTTAATATTAGATGAAACTAGAATGATAGATGAATTCACCACTCTTTTTATTTTTTTAACTTGGGCTATGAGAAAGGAATCCATAGCTGAGGCTGTAGGGCCAGCTGCCACCAGGCACAGCAGGTGTCTGAAGAGCTGAGCCTCCTGATCCCTTACCCATGGCGGCAAGCGCTGGCCACAGCCATTACCGCAGCTAAGGTGATCTGTGTCTCTGACCATCACAAAGCCAAGCAAAAATGAGGAGCTGGGGTGGTGGAAAGAATTTTATGTTGACAGTCAGGAGGGATGTGTGGCTTTTCATCTTCTGAAGATCTTCTTATTAATTGTTATTAATAAATTTTAGTTTATTCCTTTAAAAAGTGTAGAAGAAATGTTCATTAAGGGCTCATTGGCTGAAGTCTCATTTCAAAACAGCAAACTGGGCAAAATTGAACGTTAGTGTCCTTCATAGTTTTAGAACTGTTCCAATTAGACAAATCCTCAAAATTATTTACATAAGTGACTATTTTAGCTGGAAAAAGTGGGAAGGCTATTGTTTGATTCCTCATGTCCTCTGTTCCTCCTCTGATTTATTTGTTTGTTTGTTTGTTTATAGAGGCAAGGTCGTACTCTGTTACCCACGCTGGAGTGAAGTGGCACAATTATAGCTCACTGCAGCCTTGCAAGCCTTGAATTATTGGGTTCAACTTCTCTAGCTACTAGAGCTATAGGCACGGCATATACCACCAGGCCTGGCTCATTATTATTATTATTATTATTGTAGAGATGGGGTTTCACTATGTTGCCCAGGCTGGTCTTGAATTCCTGACCTCAAGCCATTCTCCCTTTCAGCTTCCCAAAGTGTCGTGACTATAGGTGTGAGCCACTGCACCTGGCCACTTCTCTCTCTGTCTCTTTTGATATACTTTGTGATCTTAAAAAAATGTTCATCTGTAACACTGAAATACCTGAAGATTTCTTCTTAAGCTGAGATCCTGGACCTCTCAGTGGAGGTCTCTGAACCATTTAAAATTGTAAACAAGTTTTATGCAGGTCTGTTGTGCATTTTTTTCTGAGTGAGATCACAGCTACTATCAGATGATCAAAGACAACTCACCAAGGGAAAGTAACATTCCTTCCTTTCCAGAGTACATACAAAAGGTCAGTTCTAGAAATGGGTGGAGACATCTACTTGTAAGTCCTAGACCAGAGAGATGAGGTGCTAAGTGGTGGACATCTGAGGTTGGATGGGCACAAATCAGGTCTTGTTTTGACACTTCTCCCTCCCTAAACCACCCAGGAAGTGCATTCAGAGATGTGTAAACTCCTCATGGCTCTTCCTTCCCTCTTGCTGTGCTGCCTCCACATGCCTCCAGAATCTGACCCCCAAAATAACCCTCAAGTGCAAGGAATACAATTGGGTCCAACTGATCTAAGCTGGAGACAGGAACCCTGAAGGCAGTTGGAGCAACAAGTCAAAGCTCTCAAATGCCTCTCTTTATTCTTCATTTTCATTCTGGCAACTTGCTAGAGCTATGGTGTGATTAAGAAGATGGGCTTCAGGGTCATTTAGGCTCACCTTCAACATTTATTTCCAAATGATATGTTCCTTGGGAAGTTATGGTAAGTTATTTAGCCATCTGAGCCTTATAGTTTTTTACGGTTTCCTCAACTACAAGAAAAAAATATCAGTAGTAGCTCCCTTATAGAGTCAAAATGAGGATTAAATGAGATAATATATGGAAAGAGATCAATACAGTGCTACAGTATCCTTCAGATACGTATGTGCCAAAATAAGTGGCAGATAACAATCATCACTATAATCATCCTCACCATCATCACCATCATCATCATGAGAGCTTGGCTGACCTGGTAGAGAGAATAATTCCCATAGAAGAGTAACTTCAGCTATTTGGGTCAGTTGACTCTATGTTAAACTAATTTTTTTAACTATATGGCTTCAAAGTATTTTGTTTAAAAATTAATAACCAATGAGAACAAATGTTATGGAATATTCCATGAAGACAAATCAGATGATTAGGTACATGAGTACCCATCATCATGTTAGAAATAAACTATTTCACATGGCACTGGGGGTTAGACATGCAAAGTCCTCTACTTCTAATCTCATGGATGAAATAACACATGCAGTTTGGGGTCAGTGAAAAAGCCAGTCACTTATATGCCAGCTCAAATATGATAGTTGATTTTGTAAAACCAATGTCTTTTCAGCTATGAGCATTTCTAAGATCACTTCATTGTGGTGGTTGCAGTAGAGGAGAACCACAATTATATTTCACTGAACATTCAATATAAAAATTTACATTATAAATACAACTAGCAAAAGGCTTATAAACCATTGATCACTAGTGGTTTGTAAGTCGCAAGAGCTACACAATATTTATGCTGTAGGAGGATAGCCTCTGCTTTGCAAGGGTTCTGGACTTAAAAGGATTTTTTTCAAGAAGCTTCTTCAGCCACTAAGAGTCTCGAGATCATCCCCAGCCTAGTCCCTCTCTCTGGGTTCTCTCTACTGGCCTTCAAACTCATTGGTAAGGCAGGATCCCAAACAGGAGGTCACTTTTACAGATGGTCCTCAAAGCAGGACCGGTTGGTCTTACAGCCAGTCCATCAATGCCTTCAGCGCCCTCTAGCATTGATGTCATGGACAATCCCAGAATGAAAAAAGAAAAACAAAAAGGAAAAGGCCTGTTCTTCCTTGCTCAAGAATTCCACTGCTGCATCCACTAGTCTGCCTTAGTTTTCTCGCCTCCACCAGAGCAACCAGGTGGTGCAAAACTTCTCATAAAATAATAGTAACTCAAGAATAGTTTGGAACCCTGTGGAATTAAGTTTTATCTCTTGTCTTTTCTCCTCTTCCTCTTCTATTATGGCCAGGATCCTATAATCTTATCTTCACAGCAGAGGAAGCCTTAGATATAGACAAACACATATCTAGCTTGTGGCTGCAAATGAGTTGCTTAGGGTGTTAAGATCCACGAGGGTAGGGTTCATGTCTGTTTTGTTTCCTGTTGTAAAACCAGCACTGGTCACATGGCAGAAACTCAATTATATTGACTTATTTATTAATTCAAGAATTCTGTTTGAAAATACCTTCTTCCACCCCAAAACAATTCATAATGCCTTATAGTCCCACCTATTGGCTTCTTTTAACCACTTCGGTATGAGCGTCGACTATAGTCCATAGCCACAGATAAACGCTCACAGCCAGGTGTGGACGTTAGCCAAAAGCAGTGATATGAAGGTGCACAACTGAGCACTGACTTATTCAACAGCCAAAAGCTTTTACATTTACAGCTTTTATCTCTGCAGTTGCAGTGTGTACGTTCAGCTAATAAGTTACTAAGAATGTGTGACCTTTTAACAAGTCCTTAGTAGGAGTTATTATAGTACGCTTTTGATTCGGTAAGTAATAATATAATTTATCTATTTCTGAGATTTTTCTGTTTTTATTTTTTATGTTACATCTTAGTTTTTATAATTCTGAGACCCACAATGGATCCTGACACGTCAAGTGAAGGCAGCATCATTTTGAAACGTAAAAACATTACTTCAAAAAGGAGGAGGGAATTAATTCTATCGTCAGATTCAGAAGAAGAAGAATTAAAGAGGAGAAAAGAAAATTCTATGATAAATATGTGGTCACATGAAAACTTGAATCCATACATATACACATTTGTTGATGAAGACAGTGGAAATAAAGAAGAAAATATTAATGATTCATTCAACGTTTTGGATTATTTCAAAATATTCTTTTCCGAGAATTTAATGACAGATATTGTAAATGTGACAGTTACTATCGATATACAGTTGCACATGGCGATATATCCCCTTCATTACAAAATTGGTCCAATACAACAATAAATGAACTGTATACTTTCCTTGCACTAACACTCATAATGTCTCGTGTGAAAAAATTATCCATTAAAGAATATTGGAGTACTAATAAAGTGCTTAGAACAGATATATTCAATAAACATATGTCACGAGGTAGATACATAATGTTGCTAAAGATGCTTTGCTTCAGCGATAAAGAATCTGAAAATTCAGAAGACCTACTGACAAAAATCCGTGAACCTTTTGATAAGCTTCACGAAACATTCAAAAAATCATTTTATCCATTCAGGATTTTATGCATTGATGAGAGTCTCTTACTTTTTAAAGGACGATTATTTTTCAAGCAATATACACCATCCAAGAGAAGTAGGGTTTGGGATAAAATCATCTGTGCTGTGTGATTTTTTAACAGGATACGTTTTGGATATAATTGTCTATATTGGGTTAACTACTGAAGTCCAAATATTTTCTGAAAAATTAGGTAAAAGTGGCAATATTGTGGTAACATTGATGCAACCTTATTTAGGAAAGGGTCATCAATTATTCGTTGATAATTGGTATTCAAGTCCTGCACTATTTCAGTATTTGGACAGCTTTGCAACAAACGCATGTGGGACAGTAAAAAAGTGACGGGAAGGTATGCCAAAAATGCCAGAAAAATTAGAAAAAGAAGAACTTGGTTTTAGATCATCAAGAAATTTGCTCACACTGAAATGGCAGGACAAATGTGAAGTTTGGATGTTGTCCACAAGTCATTCAGCTGAATATAAGGATTGTGAAAAGAAAAATTATCAAACGGGTGAAAATATTCAAAACCCTTCATGTATTATAGTCTATAGCAAATCGATAGGTATAGTTGATAAAAGTGACGAAATTATAAATACAGTTTCATCCACAAAAAAAAATGCTGAAATGGTACAAGAAAGTCTTTTTTCACATACTGGACGTTTCAATATGGTATACATGTTGTCTATATAAATTTAACACAAAAACAACTATATCAATGTCCACATATCGTTTGGCGTTAATAACAAAACTTCTACAACAGTACTCCGAGTCGAGGCAATACAACCCTTGTACTGCATCAGAAAATCTAATGCGTTTTAGAGAAAGACATTTTCCAGCACCTTACAATAGTGATAAAACAAAAAGGGAAAATCCATTAAGATGTATCGTATGCTCAAAAAAATAATAAAAGGCCTAGTACTAGATACTATTGTAAACAATGTATTGTTGGCCTATGTGTAGTCCCATGCTTCGAAAGTTATCATACCAAAGAATAAAATTTATTGTAATATTCAAAAACTTGCCTTATTTCTTTATGAATTGAATGAAATAAAACTATAATTTTGAATTCACTTTTCTAATTTTTCATTTATCAAAATAAAATTGTGAACATTTAAAAATAACGTAATAAAAACATATATGTATATGTTACCTATTCTGATTTACATTACAAGTAAAGCTGCCTGTAAAGTAAAACAAGCTTTCAGTGCTTTAAAGCTTTCCTCATCACACAAGAGCAAAACGGATTCGTCGTCAATGCACAGCACTAACTATCGTGCAGACTATGAGTGCCGGCGGTGGGCAAGGTTTCGCGGCCCCTGAACTCTGTATTGAAGTGGTTAAAAATGGCATTGCATTCCAGGATTGAGATTCAAATGTTATCTGTAAAGTACAACATTTTAAGCTAAGATGATCCAATGAGAACTTAATTTATTTTAGTTTATTAATTAACCAGTCACTTAACAGGATCCACTGAAAAGGAGAAACAAACCAGAGAAATTATGAATTGCAACTTTTGACAAAAGTGCTGAGCTGAAAGTAGGAAGTTATGAGTTCTTCTTTCAGCTCCACCAAGTAGAGGACCTTTTTTCCTTATCCAAAAGTGTAAATAAGTTATTCTGCTTTGTCTTACTGATAGGGTTGCTGTGAAAAGCAAATGAGATAAGGAATGTAAAAACTCATGTTATACAGAGCTATAGAAGTACAAGAATTTCACAGTAGCTGAATCCAGTAGATGTGTATGTTCAGATGGCTAAAGATATCTGTTCCGGGATTTCTCGGCAACCAGAATGTCAGGTGAGGACATTTGAGAAGGGGACACAGAAGACAAATAAATAGGGATCAAAGGCAAACTCTGTCAATTCTTAGTTGGATCAAAGGCAGCCTTGTATGTGCAAGACCACCAGCCAGACTAGGAAAGACCAGGTTGCTGCCTATAGAATTCAATCTTATGGTAGAGGCACAGTTAAGTTTCCAGCATTCCTAGGATTTTGCAGATGCATTAGACACATGACTTGTAGCAACAGGAGCTGCCCCAGATTGCCAGAGGTCACTCCAATGACTTCTGGAAAGCCATTCCTTGGAGCACATCTTTAATACCAAAATATTCTTCAATCTTTCCACTAGGAAAATTCTGATTCTCCGTGGGTCTTGAAATCAGCTATAGTCTGATATTAAAGGAAAACATTCAACTTTTCCTTTGCATAATGTACCCTTCTAACCCTAGGAAGCCATCCTCCAGCCTTGACACCACAGCGGATCTGATAAATGTATTTAAATGCTCCCAATTGCACGTTGTTGCACTTGGTATTGGGAATGGTAATATTTCCAAATTCTTGAACTCATTTTCTAATATGGAATTACTTGACTTATTTGGAGAAGTGAGGGAGTTAATGTTAAAGTTTAATTGCAATCCAAGGCCCACAAAGAATCCACTTTTTGAAGTACCCAAGACTTATGTCAACATCATTTTAACTCCAAGGACATCAAAAACAGATTACAGGAATCCTCGTGTCAATGGATGTCAGATTGGCAAAGCCATAATTAAGAGTAGAGTTGAAATTCTAACTGTATTTGCTATGTTCCACAGTTAGCTTAACCCAACTCTAAAACTGCATCTTTGAAGATTGTGCCATTATTGATGAAAGTTACAAAAAAGTAGGAAACAGAAAAGGAGGACATAATTTCTGTAAGTTGAATAAATTCATTTAAAGTCGGATGGAGAGTTATCTAATTTTTCACATGCTGCTGATATTTAAAAGGAAGACTTGTTTGGATTTTTTTTTTTTTTTTGAACAGTGAAAATGGTTGCTTAGCAACTCCTTCCTGCATTGCATGATTCTGTTATGATTTCCACCTGCTGGAGAAAAACATCAATAAAATTCTGTCTTTGAAAGTCAGAAAAGTAGGAAAATGAGCCAGTGACTCAAATGAATGCATGATATAGTTGCAAGATTCCAAAGACACATATGCATTTACTTTAAAATAAAAAACAGATGTTAATATTTTACAAACCGTACTTAAAATTTAACAATAGTCTCGGCGTCACAAAATGACGCCGTTTATTTCTGTTGTAACTGAAAATACAAGTATAGCTTATTCAAACAGAATATACAGTTGCCGGTGTAACATAATCTGAGGGATAAACCAAAGTTCTGCCATCCCCCAAACTTCTCACTGGCACTTGGTTCTTGAAGTTGCCATCCTTGGAGGCAGTCTCCGAGTTCAGCATTTGTATTCAGAAGATCCTGTTAATATGATGTGTCATCTGGGAGGGCTAACTGTGGGGCGCGGTGACAACGCCATTAAAATATGGCGCTGATATCCGGTGCCTCGCCCTTGCTTCTCCCGCTGGTAAACAAGTTCTGCGCCTGTGTGTCGAATGTAACCAATGATATGAGTTTCCTGCTTTGCAGTGTATATAAGAAACTGCCCTTCCCCTTTTCTGGGTCTTCCGCAAAATGTAACCTAAGGGATCCCCCAATAAAGCACTGTCAGAAGAACTCCTGTTGCCGCGTCTTCCTTGCTGGCGAGGTGGGCGCGACAAGTGGTGCCGAAACCCGGGAAAACGAAACAACCTTGAAGCACCAGCGGAGACGACCTCATTAGGAGGTGAGTTCAGAACTGACGTGCGGGACGGCCGTTCTCTCCCTTTCCCCAAGTCACTATGGGCAACATACCGCTTCGGCGCTTTGTGTGGCCTCTGAAGAACCTTTTATCTAGTAATAGGATTCACATTGAGAAACGTGATTTAAAGAATTTTTTGAAGGAAGTGGACCGGGTTGCTCCTTGGTTTTTGGGCTCTGGTTCGCTGACGATAGTGTCCTGGAAAAAACTAGGGAGAGACCTTAAGGAAGCATCAGATTTACAACCCGGTGTGCTTCTGCTTCATAAATTAATTTTAGATTGTTTGAAATGTGATCCTCTCGGTTCTCAGAGTGCTGCAGAGCAATTAGCGGAGGTTCAGTCCGAGTGTTCAGAAGGAGGTTGTGGGAGAGGTGCTGCAGCGAGGAGTGATAAGGAGAAGTTGCGAAACAAGCAACCAAGGTCGGGGACTAGCTCAGGGGCATTGGCCACGCCCCTGCCCCCGGTACCACAGTTTCCAGACTTGCACTTTGAGCCTCACTCTGACAAGTCTGGGTCCTCGTCTGAGTCTTCTGACTCCGAGGGAGGAGACCCTCCATGCCCTACTTTCGCTGACTTAAGGAGGGAGCTCCGGCGGCTCAACACACAGGAGGCGACACAGATCGCTCCTGAAACTGCTCCAGGTGCAGCGGGCGGAGGTACTAAGTGGCCGCCCCCGTATAGCCCAGAGTCAGATGAGAAACTAAAAAAGAAAGAGAAACCAGTTTTTCAGAAAGCGGCAGGTTGTGAGCGGTACCGCCCACCTCCGCATGCCCCGCCTTGGGAAGGGCTGGGTTTTTCTTAGAGGCCGCTCGCCGCTGGAGATCCTCTGCCCATACCCTGAAAAACAGAGGAGCCAGTGTGGGTGCCTCAGTGGCCCTTGCCTAAAGAGAAGTTACATGCTGCCTGTGATTTAGTACAAGAACAGCTTACTCTTGGACATCTTGAACGCTCTCAATCTCCTTGGAATACTCCTATTTTTGTAATTAAAAAGAAGTCTGGTAAATGGAGACTGTTGCATGACCTTAGAGCAATTAATGCCCAGATGCAGCTTATGGGGCCTGTTCAAAGAGGATTGCCCCTTCTCTCAGCATTGCCTAAACGTTGGAGCCTTATTATTATAGACATCAAAGACTGTTTTTTCTCTATTCCTCTGCATCCGCAGGATAAGAACAGATTTGCATTCACGCTGCCCTCCACAAACCACGAGCAGCCTGATGCAAGATATCAATGGCAGGTTTTGCCTCAGAGCATGGCTAACAGTCCCACTATGTGCCAACTTTATGTGGCCTCAGCTATCCAGCCGGTTAGGCAGAAGTTTTCAAAGGTAAAGATTATTCACTACATGGATGACATTCTCTTATGTCATCGTGATGAGGGCATGCTTCACCAAGCTTACGCATCCCTTCAGGCTCACTTGAAAAGAAAAGGCTTGTTGATTGCCCCTGAAAAGGTGCAAGAGGGAGAGGTAGGCACGTTTCTTGGCAGTAATATTCTCCCTGACAAGATTGTGCCCCAAAGACTGTCCATCCGAAGAGATGCCTTGAAGACCTTAAACGATTTTCAGAAACTGCTAGGAGATATCAATTGGCTTCGACCTTTTTTATGTCTTACCACAGCAGAGCTGAAGCCATTATTTCAGATTCTAGAGGGGGACTCACACATCACGTCTCCTAGAACTTTGACTCCTGAGGCCCTTAAGGCTCTTCATAAGGTAGAAGAAGCAATTCAAAAGGCGCAACTAGTGCGCATTCAACACCATGATCCTTTCTCCCTCTGTGTACTCCCTTCTCCTACGCTTCCTACGGCAGTGCTTTGGCAGGATGGTCCCCTTTTATGGGTGCATCCTCAAGCCTCTCCAGGAAAAGTGATTGGCCATTATCCTACCTGTGTGGCTGAGATAGCATTAAAGGGTATTAACTTGGCTGTTTCTCATTTCGGACGCTTTCCTGATAGCCTGATCTGTCCATATACTGCCAATCAGGTAAACACCTTATGTGCCACTCTTGATGTATGGGCCATATTGAGATGCACCTTCCCAGGGAGCATTGACAACCATTATCCCAGACATGCCTTACTGCAGTTTGCAATGAGAAACGAGCTCATTTTTCCAAGAGTAACGTCACTGTTACCTTTGGTTGATGCCTTGGATGTGTATACCGATGGCTCTAAGACAGGTATTGGGAGCTATGTCATTCAAGACAAGGTGTATACAAAACAGTTTGACTATTCTTCTCCTCAGCTAGTAGAGTGTGCCATAGTCGGTCTGGTTCTCAGTACTATCACTGAACCTATCAACATCATCTCAGACTCCTTTTATGTGGTCAACGCAGTTAAACAGTTAGAAAACTCCTTTCACATTCTTGCCAGAAGTACAGTCTTTTCTGTATTTACAGAAATTAGAAACACTATTCTAAACAGGAAAAACCCATTTTCTATTCAGCACATCAGAGCCCACTCTCTGCTACCAGGACCCATGGTGGCAAAGAACAACTTGGCAGACCGCGCCACTCGGGCCCTCTGGGTAGCAGACCCGCTTGTTGCTGCTACTGAGTTTCACAAGTTGTATCACGTGCCAGCCGAAACTCTGCGCCTCAAGTTCAACATCTCTCGCGCTGAGTCTCGTGACATAGTTCTGCAGTGCGCACCTTGCGCTCCCTTTCGTTCTGTTACTCACACTGGGGTTAACCCCCGAGGGTTGCGCCCACTGCAACTTTGGCAGATGGATGTCACCCACATTCCTTCATTTGGCAAATTACAGTATGTGCACGTTTCTATTGATACCTGCTCAGGTGTCCTTCATGCTACTCCTCTGCCTGGGGAAAAGGCCAGTCAGGTAATTACCCACTGCCTAGAGGCTTGGGCAGCCTGGGGTAAACCCCAGATTGTCAAAACTGATAATGGCCCAGCCTATGCTTCCAAAGCTTTTCAACAATTTTGCACTTGCTTGGGTGTGGAGCACCGCACCGGTCTTCCCTACAACCCTCAAGCGCAAGGCATTGTGGAACGTGCCCATGGCACACTCAAAATGTATCTGCAAAAACAAAAAGGGGGAGATGCCTTGCCGGCAATAGCACCAAAAGGACGCCTTTCCCTTGCTCTCTTTACTTTGAATTTTTTGAACCTAGATGTCAGAGGGCGCTCCGCCGCTGACAGGCATGTTGCACCTGGACAGCCTAAGAAGGAGCTGGTAAAGTGGAAGGATGTGTTGTCTAACCAGTGGAAAGGCCCGGATCCGGTAGTGGCCAGATCCAGGGGATCTGTTTGTGTTTTCCCACAGGACCAAGAGAACCCTGTTTGGGTACCAGCCCGGCTGACCAGACTAGTCCGCCCAGATCCCAGCGACGATGAGCCTGTTGTGGCTGAGCCTGCTGATGGACCTGATGATGACGGGGTCCGGGGCGGAGCCCAGGTGGGCAGTGATGGACGTCTTCCCGATGCCGATGCCGATCCGCCATGACTCCACCGTCTTTCCTCGTTTCCTCACCACCAACATCTCACTGGACCTGCCTTATGTTCCTTTTGACCCTGAACAGGCAAACTTTTCCCATAGCGCAAACATTACTATCCCAGGGTCACTTTGCTTTGAATGTCAACTCGCAGCTTAAAAGAGGAATTACGATCATTAATCAAAGAGTGGACTTAGTCCAAGAACAAGTGGACTCGTTGTTGCAGCTTGTGCAGCTGGGATGCGAGCAGCGGTGGCCCGGTTTATGTGTTACCTCCATCCCCTATCATAATTTGTCCCGTGCAGCAAACTTGTCTCGCCAACTGTCCCATTACCTAATGTCTAATTGGTCTCATGGATTTGAGGGACTGTTACTTGAGTTACAGCAATCCATTATTCATATTAATTCTACACGGGTTGATCTTGCTGTTGCTGAAGGTTTAACTAGCTGGATCTCACAGGCTGCCAATCATCTTAAGGAATGGGCTGGTATGGGCGCCCTGGCAGGTCTCCTTGCGCTTATTGCCATATTAGGGCTCATGTGTATTGTCAAAATGGCGCGTCAGAACCAACGTAATCAGATTTTGATGATTCAGGCTTTTGCTGCGTTAGAGCTTGGGCAAAACCCACAGGTTTGGCTAAACATGTTGAACTAGGGCGCTGTTATTGCCCCAGCAGCCCCCCGAGTTGGCTGTAAGGTTACTCCATGACGGGAATGCATGGGGCCCCATCATTGAGCGTCGTAGATTTGAGCCATGATGGGGAAGCAACCCATGTAGCCTAAGACAGAGGCCTTACCCATTTTGTCTGCCTGGCAGTCAGCCTTTGCACGCCTCCGAGTTCTGCTCATTGCACGAGGCAAGGTGACAGCTGTTGGCTATGAGGCTCTGCAGCCTTGATCGCTCTGTCGAAGGACGGGGCTGAGCGGCTGCTCAGTGCTCATTTATTAAATAAAACAGGGGGAGCTGTGGGGCGCGGTGACAACGCCATTAAAATATGGCGCTGATATCCGGTGCCTCGCCCTTGCTTCTCCCGCTGGTAAACAAGTTCTGCGCCTGTGTGTCGAATGTAACCAATGATATGAGTTTCCTGCTTTGCAGTGTATATAAGAAACTGCCCTTCCCCTTTTCTGGGTCTTCCGCAAAATGTAACCTAAGGGATCCCCCAATAAAGCACTGTCAGAAGAACTCCTGTTGCCGCGTCTTCCTTGCTGGCGAGGTGGGCGCGACAGCTAACACCTTAACACCCTGTGGTATGTGCTATCATCACACTATATATTTGGGCTTGCAGATATAATGTTCAAGACATTTATTTGCTTCATGAGGCAATTGAGCTTAGGGTATGCTGCCCTAGTGATGCTTCAATCATAATTAAGGTGTCCAAGTAGTTTATGTGGCAAAGGCTGCTAACTGCACGCCTACAGCCATTTTTTCCTTCTTCCACAGCAATAAACCCTGAATTTTTACATTTCTCAGTCTGCCTTGCCTAGATGTAACCATGTGCCTAATTTTGGCCAATAAAATGTAAGTACAAGTATTGTGTAGCAATAAGACGTCTTTAAAAACATTGCTGGCCTACACCCTTGGTTCTCTTCCTTTCCTTTCTCCATCCAGCTACCTGAAATAAGGATGTAATTGCTAGAGCTCTAGTAGCTACATTAGACTGTGAGGTCAAGGGCCAAATGTAAGGATAGTGGAAACAAAATCACAGCCCTGGCAGAGCAGAAAATGACTAATCATAGTGTACCTTCTAAAACAGCTATAGAGAAAAATAAGCCTCTATGGTATTTCATGCAATGTTATTTTGGGTTTTCTGTCACATGTAGCAAACCTAATTCTAATTATAGTAGGCTAATGCAATAAGACAAAGCTTGACTGAGAAGATACTAGGTATATATTCCTTATACTTTCAAAAGCTATATTCCAAAACAATATGCCTAAAACTCAGTAGCAAAGAATATATGGCCACTCCCTCCTTTATGAATTCTGATTTTTACATACCCAATACTGTAAAAGGCAGGTCAGTGGGAAAGCAAGAAGTTTAATCTGAGACCTTCTTATTGTAGCAAAAAAGCCAGTAGTGATCACAGCCCTGGCAGAGCAGCCAGGGATAAGCTTTTGACATGACTCAGTTACTTTGGGGTTTTATGGTCCCTTAGAAGTTATATAAGGTAAGTTTAAAGAGGTTACCACTTGGGTGGATTTTTTTTTTTTTTTTTTGAGACAGAGTCTCGCTTTGTTGCCCAGGCTAGAGTGAGTGCCGTGGCGTCAGCCTAGCTCACAGCAACCTCAAACTCCTGGCTCAAGCAATCCTCCTGCCTCAGCCTCCCAAGTAGCTGGGACTACAGGCATTCGCCACCATGCCCGGCTAATTTTTTTTTTTTTTTTGTATATATATTAGTTGGCCAATTAATTTCCTTCTATTTTATAGTAGAGACGGGGTCTCGCTCTTGCTCAGGCTGGTTTCGAACTCCTGACCTCGAGCAATCCGCCCGCCTCGGCCTCCCAGAGAGCTAGGATTACAGGCGTGAGCCACCGCGCCCGGCTACTTGGGTGGATTTAACTTGCCAAGCAATTTATTGACAAACATAGCTTAATTATACCTTGAATTCATTTCCAGATTTTCTTTTTCTAAATCATCTTAAATATTTAATCTACAACCTTCTGGACCCAAGGATTGAAGACTCCCAGATTTGCACTCATATTGGCTTCCAAGCGTAGTTGTTCGGGCAGTTAATCACTATGTAATCATGGTTAAAGAAAATCCCCTTTGCCTGGTTCATGTATGTAGAGAATGGGGCCTGATCTGCTCATATCTCAAATGTAGTGTGTTCAGTGTTCGTGTGTGGGCTTTGAAGCCAGACTGCCCGAGCTCCAATATGGCTCTGCCACCAGGGTATAATCTTGGATAAGTTATAAACACTCTGTGCCTCAGTCTCCTCATCTGTAACATGGAAGTGACAATCACCTGTACTTTATGGGATTGTTACAGGATCAAGTGAGATCATCCATAAAAGTGTAGGGAATTGTGTCAAGTAGGCTGTAATGCTCAATAAGTCACAGTCATGGGCATCTCCCTCCACCCAGCACAGCTCAGGTGCGAAGGGTTAAGAGCAGGTGAATGTCTGAGCATTGATGGTGGGACAAGGGCAGCATTTCTTACAGTATCTTGCTCCTGTCCTAAATTTTGCTGAACTGCAGTCCACAAGCAAGAAAAATAGAAAATACAGGAGAGTTAGTCAAGCAAGAAACTGAGTCTCACTTCATAGTTTAACATCATTTGAGCCATGGACCTTCTGGTGAACATCATGGTATCTTTCTCAGGACAATGTCTTTAAATACAGAAAATAAAGTCCATAGGGTTATAAAGGAGGCTAATTGGATTGGAATTGCATTATTAAAATATTTTTAAATGTACAATTGTGATTATGTAGTACCTATGCTTATTTGTCAACACATTAAATAATAAATATCTAGCCATATTAACCATATTATTACTTTCTGTGTTCTTGATGTTCTGGAATCTGGGGCCTTGATCCTGGAGAGACTGCCCCTCCCAGAGCTAGCTAATTCCCAGAGAGAGCAAATGACACCCCTAACAGCACAGCTTTGATATACAAGCCAATCAATCCAGGGCCACCCCCCCCCCAAGCATCTCTTTTATCAAACTCTCACCAAGCCAATATTCTCCCTGTCCTGAAGCACCCCAGGTGAGGTACCAGGCAACTAGGGACCACCTCTATAGCTGAGAGCCCACCAAAATTATTCAGTCTAAGCTTACTCCACATACTTACCCTGCCTCAGCCTTTCCTTCCCATGAAAATCCCAATAAAATCTGTGGGCCATGCTCTCCCCTGTTCCTCTCCTGCCTCCTGGCCACCCCCAGTGCTACCCTGTGTGGTCCTGCATGGGCTGTTATGCTTTCTGGTGAGTATAAAACCTTTTCCTTCAAAACAATCATTTCTGTGTCTGCTTATCTCACCATACCCGATTAAAACAAATTCTAAGTACAAATTTTAGAACACTGGCAGTGGGTCCAATAACTTTATCATTTTGACATAATGATGGGTATAAATGATGTTTTGGAATATTTGCAATGACTGTAATGTGGCATGGCCATATCCTTCATTTCTTTGAGTGACAAAGTCACAGGTACTGCCAATCCTACTATGGTTTTATTATACCTATATTCATTACTGAAGAAAATGTTCTATTTCAGAGAGAGGTTAGTAAAAATAAAAATGTATTTTTGCCCATCCAAGTTCACTGATCCCTGACTTCAGCAGTCTGTGGATGCCAGGTTGAAAGCTCACGTAAACAGATGAAACTGACTTTGTACTGACCACGAAGCTGGCAGCTCTCCAAGACTCAGCTTGGATTTGGGTTCTGAGTATTCCTGAAACTTCCTTCCAGTCAACTACTAAAGAAGGGAGGTTAATGACATTACTAAGAAGCTTCACCACCCAAACACACAAGACTTCTTCTGAGCAATTGTTCCAAATCAGAAGAGAGACACTTTCCACTTTCTTAAAGAGACCATTTTTCCACCTCCTACGGGGCTTCCAGCATCCTCACTGCAGCTGTCCCTGCCCCTAACACAATGGCTCTGTACGATACTGCTGATTACAAGGAAGCATCTCAAAATTAATCTCAAAAAGACTTGTTTTTGCCATAGTACCTTTTAAACATTTCATAGCACAAAACTGGTTCAAAAGAAAATTGTAAAACTGTATTAAAATTGAAAATAAATATACTCTGACTTAGCAATTCTACTTCTGGGAATTTATAAGCAAACCTGCTTGAACAGGTACACACACAAATCCATTGTTGCATTGTTTGCGATACAAAAGGACTGAAAACATCCTACATGTCCATCAGTCGGGAATGGGTTTAAACTGTGGTCCACCCGTAGAAGACTATTTGGATTTTAAAAAGAATAAGGAGTCTCCCTATGCCTTTTAAGATGCATTATGTAAAAAAAAAACACACACCATAATGTAGATATAGTATTCTGCTACCTCATGTGCAAATAATAGGAAATGAGAATATATATTCATACATGCATAGAGAAAGTAGGACATATAAGAAATTAATAACAATACTTATTTGTATATGGGACATGGAAATCATGTAGATATTAGGCAAGGCCAGGAGGGAATTTGTTCACTTTTACCTTTACACATACCTATATTTATACACCTATAGACATATTTAACCTGAGGCCATATGAATGTAACGCCTACTCAAAACATTTTTAATAGAATGGTTTTACCTCAGACCTACTAATAGGCTAGAATGAGTTCATTACTCATGTTGTACAAATGTTTGCATACCTGACAATATTTCCTAAGGCTTCTTCTGACCAGAAATATTATTAAATGTATTTTTTTATTGTAGAAGATAAGGATAATCATCAGAAACAGATATCTGCAGGATAGAAACAAGAAATATGAACCTTACACTCATGAATTTTAAAGGGAGCCACTTATAAATACATCTATTTTGAGCAGAGTTACCACAACTTGTAAAGCAGCTCTGGTCAGTTGACCATACTGCACTTGACTGTAATTACCTATGAGGAGATCACTCTCAGAGCAAATGATATGTAACAAATTCCAAAGCCTGAACCAGCTTTCCCAGACAACAACTCTTCTCTTCATTTCTTTTCCTCGGTCTTCTCCCCTCTCCCTCCAACTGTCCAGGCATTGCATGCTCAGAGAATGCAAATTAATGTTAACATTAGACTAAGTAAAACACAATTAGGAAGGTAAATCTACCAGTAGAAAAATCAGGCAGCACAGCACAAAGCCAAACATAACCAACTTTTGGATTATTTGCTGCTGGGAAACTTTGAGTCTATTGGTAAAAATAGCCAGCTGTAGGTACTAAAGACTAAGTAAATGGAAAATAGTCTAGTAAGTCCCCTGCCTGGCCTCCTTCTGGTATCCAAGATGGGAGATGAGTCTTTGTTTGTTACTAATCCCTGGATGGGCTCAAAAATCTTAAATGTCATTGTGTTGATTGTGGCATTTTTATTTTAGCACTAGAACCCTTCTTCTAAAGGAAATTTTATGTATGAGCTTAAGTGTATGTAAAGCAAAAGTGGGACACCAACATCTCTGACTACCTGTACTCCTTCCACCTGCATGCACCTCCTCCCCATCAAACAACCAAAGCTACCTCCAGAAAAGCCCTAGCATTGTAAGAGGCTTTTTGGAAACATTGATTAAGTTTGATCTGCTTACTCCAGCATTCAAGGCTCTATAGAATCAGGCTTTCATCTTCTTATGTCTCCAACATTCTGACCCATTCTCTATTACATGAACCCTCCAGCACTGGTCCATTCATTGTTCCTGAAACATACTATGTAGCCTCTTCTTTCTGTTCTGCTCATTCCCCACCAAGAAGGCCCACACACCTCTCCTCCACTCCTGAGTCCTACATGTCTTTCTAACCTCAGCCCAGGGCATCCATCAATGCCCAACCCCTTTAGGGAGTCTTCCTAGTTATTTCTTCCTTCTTCACATTCCATTTTATTCCTCTCTTTATAAATACATTCAATCTTCCCAATAAAATTAGAAACTCCTCCAGAATAAAATCCAGTTTTATCATAATTTTTTTTTCATCTCCAAGATGTAACACATAGCAGGGCTTAAGAAATATTTGATGAAAACACGTGGGGAATTAGATAAAATCAGGAGGCTATGTATATATTTAGAAATGAGATGGCATGCATTTAGTGTCTCCAACTTGCCTTTCAGGTATGTATATTATAACTACAATTCAAATTTCAGATTGGTTGGTTAATTTTAACACTAGCTAGAAAAGCCAAATTTTACTACCTCAGAAGCGATCTATAATCACTTAATAAATGTTCACTGAGGGCTCATCTGAGGTCTGTGCTATCATCAGTTTGGTTACATGAGTATACAATACATATTATTAATATTTTAAAAATCTATAAGGTCGGGATCATTTTATTTTACCTCAAATCATAACTATGTTCTATAATTTCTAGTGATTTGTACATTTTTTAAGCCTTATGGCATTCAGTTTCTATGATAATCCTAAAAAGAAAGAAATTAAAATTGATACATCCATAATATGCCAGAATAAAAAAAAATATTCTGAGTAACTGGAAATTCACCATTAGTATTTGTTTTGTCATGTCAAATGACAGCTGAGATTAAAAATTATCTTGTTTAAAATTTTTCTGTAATCAAATTTTGTATTGTCTAATACCCTAAAAAACTGGATGATGACATTTTTAATATTTTAGAATCAGTATGTATAGCCTTTTGTAAAGTTCTTAAGGCTGTACGAGTGGGAACCATGTTAACTAAGTATTTGGCAAGAGCAAATGACTGATAGATCACTGAAGACACTGGACACTGTAACCAGTGTAGGCAACTCCTGCTTCACTACTTACCAGGGTCTCAGCCTCACTGGGCCTGGATGAGGGAAGGTTGGAATGGGGAGGGGCAAGGATAGAGGGGCTGAAAAGAGGATGAGGAGTACAAATAGGAAAGAGAAAGAGTAAAATGGAAAAGAGGGCACAAAGGAGAAAGAGAGAAGGGAGAGAGGGAGGAGGGGAAAGAACAGAAGGAAGAACTTTGGGGAAATTAGAAAAGAAATCAATACACCTATTAGATGACAGTAAGCGTTGGGAATGGCTATTGGCCACAGGTCTTAATACAGCACCAGACACTGTGACTGCAATGCTAAATGACGCTCTGACTAGAGATGGCCCAAATTCACAGGAACGTCAGAGAGGGATTTCCAAGCAAGAGGGTTCTCTTGGAGCTACCAGAAACAGCAGATCTGAAAGGGCACCTTGAGTTTAAAAAGGCCTTGCTTAAAGAAATGTGTGTTTGTTTTTCCATTCTTGGGATACTTCACTTAATAATATGGGTTCTTATATTCTCCAGCAAACTGGTATTAACTGAGTAGCACCTAAGTGGACACATAGGTACTACAGTAATAGGGTATTGGGAAGGGGGGTGGGGGGGCGGGTATATACATATATAACGAGTGATAGGCGCACCATCTGAGGGATGGTCACGCTGGAGACTCAGACTTGTGGGGGGAGGGGGGAAGGGCATTTATTGAAACTTTAAAATCTGTACCCCCATAATATGCCGAAATAAAAAAATAAATAAATAATTTAAAAAAAAACAATCAAATGTCATTGGAAGCCAGTTAATACATATATAAACATTAGAGTACATTTGTTTCTTATGGCTTCCAATAGACTGAAAGGCTTACTAAAATGAGGAAGATTATTGAAACTAAAAATAAGAAATAAAGAAAAATGCCATGTAAAAAAAAAAAAAAAAAAAAGAAATGTGTGGACTGAACCTGTAAACTGCCTGAGGTAGGGGAGGCCTGGAGAAGCCAGTGCCCTCCTGGAGGTGCCTTCCAGGCTCAGATGCCTCAGGGAGCATAGAAGTCCCTTCACCTGACAAAAGGCAGGGCTGATACAAGGTTGGCTAATCAAAGTGATTAAAGTTGAGAATCACAAAAACGTGATTCATAAATTATTTAAATATTTTGTTGTAAATAAAAACATATCAATGTGCACTCATCCTCTAATCTCTTGATGATGCATCAATGCCTCTCTTTGTGTAGGGGTCCACTGATTAGGGTCTCAACTTTTGTGTGGGGCACTGCCTTAGCTCATATTTTTGCAGTAGATTCTTTCCTACTTTGGTAGGAGGAAGAAAATAAATTTTGAAACTTGCATGCACTGTTTCCAAGAAAATTATTAATTCACTTAATCTATTGTTGTATTTATCAGACTATGTTATAATTATTTGTTTCTATGTCCCTTGCTAGAATGCAAATTGGGGGAAGGGGCACAGATTATACCCACATTTTCTTTGTGCCTCTGCCCCCCAGAAGAGCCCATTAATCTGGGCCATAGTAAGAATTCAATAATTGTTTATGTGTGTTAATTCTCAAACAATACTGTGAAGCAGGTATTAACCCCTGGTTCTAGGTGAGAAAAGTGAGGTTCTTCAGAGATGAAAATCACACATTTAGTGGATGGCTGAGATAGTATTTAACCTAGATCTTCAGTCTGACTTATTATTAACTCATGGTGTCTCCTAGTTCAGACACGTGATAACTTACATTAGAGGGTCCTGAGGAGCCATGTACAACCTCCCTCATGCCATGGCAGGACCCCCAGAGAATGTGATAGTTGAGGTTGGGATCTCAGAGAAGGGCTGGCCTCAAGTAGCCAGGATTAACAGACTTTTTCAGCACAGCATTTACTTCACAGCATAAAGAAACCCCCAGCCAAGGCAAATTGCCTTGATTCCACAGACATCAATACCAAACAGCCTTTGGGGATAGCTCTTCACCCAAGTCTGGCATCAGGACCTGCTTGGTGACCATTTCTCCAACTAAATGGAGGATGCTGGAGGCAGGAATTATTGTTGTGCCCACCTTGCCCACCTCTCTACCCAGAGGAGGGCTTTGCACCACCCAGAGTTCACCAAATTGAGCATGAATCACAAACCTAGAAATTAGGTATCTGTGGCTGGGTTGGGTAGTAGAAACAACCTCAGTTCACAGAATTTGAAACTGAGACTTGGAAAGTGTCTTGAAAATCATCCAGCCTGACTCTCCCTAGATTTTGTTTGGTGTGGCTTGGTAAGGAAACTGAGACAGAGCATGTAAGTGACTTGATGGCCTCTCCCAGGGCCATGGCCACAGGAGGGGCAGCTTCCCGGGGCCCGCTGGGGAGAGGAGAGGCCATGGGAGAGTGGGCCAGCGCAGCAGGTGGAAGGTTAGCGACAAGGACAGGTTGGTTGCTATGGTGGGAGAACTCAGTTGGAGAGAACAACAATTCTGTGGACAGACCAGAGCCAGTCAGGCCAGACTAGAGGAACAGGCCAGGTAGGCTGTTCCAAGAAGCCCTGGCAGGAGGCTCTGGCCACCAAAGCACAGGGCTGGCTGGCATTCAGGGAGGGCACACACAGAGCACAGCGGCTCCCCACACCACCAGCCTAGGATTGTCATTTTCAGGAAAGGGCCCTCTGCCTATAGCCTTGGACTTGAGCAAACTTCCTGGTGAGAGATGTCCTCCTCCTTCCAAAGAGCAGGGCTCCAGGGGCATCTGCCAGCCAATCCCGGTGTGTGAGATGAGGGAGGTAGAAGGTGAAAGGTGACTCGGGGGCTAAAACCCTGACACTGATTTCACCCCCACCACCTTCCCACCTGCCCAACGCAGCCCTCACCTCTGACTGCCTCGATGTGAAAAGGCCTGACAAAGCTCAGGGACAGGGGATGGAACAGGCAGCAATGATCCTCTGTCAGTGGAAATACAAAAGCGCCAGGGTGCTTGTTTGGAAGCGCGGCTGTGACTCCCTCTGAACCACGACAGTGACAGTCGATAGGAAGGGAGGAGGAGGGAGCCACCTTAATGATTGGCAGAGGGCACCTGCCTACGAGGAGGCATAGGAAATCAAAACTCAGGTAGGCCTGCCTAATAGAGGCACTCAATCATCCCACTTTTGCTCCTTCAGCACGTATTCACTGAATAGTTACTGTGTGCTGGTACACATTAGGATACAGAAGGTACAGAGATGTACAAGAAGCAGTTTCTTAACCCTTAACCCGCAGAAGCACAGCACCCAGTGTGTGGGTGTGTGTGGTGTGTATGCTAGGGCAATGCGACAGATGCCGTTGTTGCCCAATACACACCCCTGTGGCACTCACCGCTCCAGTTCGTGCCTGTGGTCCTATGGAGCCCACCTGCAATTCTCCACCAGCCTCCTTCTCACAGTGCAGCACAGGCCAGACTGACAGGGATTCGTTCAGTGCCTCCAGGAGTGGCTCCCAGCCCGCCAGCAGTGGCAGATAGGGGCTGGAGGATATTCTTCAGCTTGCTTCTCCCCAGATGGCCTAACTCTACGCTGCCTCCCAGAGCTCCCCAGTAGGCTGTGCCTCAGTTGCTTGCAGTGGTAACTGCTTATAATATATTTAATAATATACCTTCCTTTGGTTTCCTTCCTTTCCTTCTACTTACCCACTACCCTACCAATACTTTCTGGAACCACTTCCCAAGAAACTACTTGCATTCAAATCCCTGGCTCAGGGTTAGTTTTGGGGGAAACCCTCCAACCCAGGCAATCAACAATCATTTTTAGGGAGAGGGAGATGAGCACTAATGCAAATTTAAAGGATGAAGACGGTAAATGCAGGGAGAGTGGGATGTTGGTAGGTGGGACATGCTGGGCATTTCAGGTAAATGGAACAGTATAAGAAAAACAGATAAAAAGCCTTCCTGGTGGGTGGGAGAACTTAAAGGACTTTAATGTGCTGAAGTGTAAAGTGAGTGAAGGGGGCAAGAGAAGTGAGTTGGAAGAGGTACACAGGGCCACATCTCCCTGCCCTGGTGGCCTTCCCAAAGAGCCTCATTTTTTTTCCTGGAGGCTGAAAACAGCCTCAATGTTTGGTGTCAAATGTGGCTTACGAACAAAGGATGAGTAAAGTAAATCCTTTAAATCCAATTTACTTCTTTTAAGATTACAATGAATGAGAATAAATGTTAACTCTAGTCTCCCAAACATTGCTTACCAGGAGATTGTGCTGAGATTTTCAAAAACTGAGTCGAAATGAATGCTTTCCCAGGAATATTATATTCCCATTATAGTTCTCCATTCTCTTCCCTTTTCCCTGGAAAAGTCTTAGCATTAGCCCCCAAACAGCCTCTTAATGTTTAATGTTTTGCTAATACAACCCCACCCCGAACTACCCAAGAGCAATCTGGAACAGAAAAAAAAAGTTCTATTTTTAAAATGCCGGCCAAAAAAAAAGCTGCCTGTGAAACCGTACGATAGAAGCTGTTCACATCCAATATCTGAAAGAGCTACTGTTGGTATGAATAATTCAAAAACAGCTCCAGACAAATGATCCTGGGATTATATGAAAATAGAAAAAACCTCCAGAACCTGACGCTTCTTTTATTAAAGTCTGGCTCACATTGAACACTGTTTTCTCTGGGGTTATTTCTACTACAAATGAGCAGTCAATAAGGCAGAATCTGCTCAAGATAGCACCCATGCGAGAGCTAGAAGAAAAGTCATTTTTATCTTCTATTCATTTTTACCTTGTAAATTATTAACTAATGTGGATTGGGTAAAAATTAAAAGTAAGCAAATTAGTCTTCATTTGTTTAACTTAATTATTTAGTAGGCTCACAAGCTTCATTAGAGAACATACAAGGGGATGACTCTTCCCCTAAATATTTCTGCTTGCTGAACAGATCTGCCACAATTAAGAAATGCTGGCAGTGTCATCCGTAAGTAAATCAGAGCTTTGGCGGCCCAAATCATGCAGTTGACATTATGCTGTACCCTGACTTTGTTAATTATGGCATTGCTGCCAGAATGTGTCAGAGGCACCTGAAGGAGTGGATGCTAGGTGTTGAATTTTCCTGAAAGCTGAAAATTTATATAACCTTTGACATCATGCATCTTCAATGAAAGCACTTGTAAGAAAAATCCTTCTCTTACAATCACATTTGGCTCTCAATGTGTTAATAAAACCATTAGGTAAAGGTGATTTTGCAATGTCAGAAGGAATGACTTTGATGGCAAGGGAATCCTTGATGAAAAATTTCACTGCCATTAGGAAAAGACGGTATCCATAAGAGGTAAATAGGACTTGTCGGCTTCAATGTATTTAAGTTAATGGATCACTTTGTACTAGAAAGATGTCAGTATGTAAGAGCTATTAGATAAAATGAGCCTGGATATTTAAGCATATGTCTTATAGATTCTTTTGAGAATATCCCAAATGAAGTTTTCACTTTGTGCATAAAATAAACAAATTGAGAATTGACACCAAGAAAGAGTAGCAGGGACACCCATTTATTACTCATGCCAATGAACAAGTTTGTTTGCTTGATACATCATCTTTCAAAATATTCCATGTGATAAGATAATTGTGTGGGGAAGTTGGGGTACAGGGAAAGTAAGGGCAGAAAATAAAAAGAGACACAGGAAGGAGGCCATAAGATCATATACAAGGCTTCAAATTTGGCTGTTAGATTCCTAGAAGCCATGAATAAAGAGGAAAACATTAGTTATAAGACTTATAGGATCCATAGGAAACAAAAAGAGAAAGTAAGGAATAAAAAATAAAACAATACAGCCAGGTAATCTACCTTCCTAAAAGTCAGGTGCTATCCAATTTTTGTTCAATAAATGAATATACTAGAATGTATACCACACTATAAATTAGTGGTTCTCAAGCTGTGATTCTCAAGCATTTAGCTTATCTGAATCTACTGAATGATTGGAGAAACAGAGTATTGGGTCCTACCTCCAGAGATCTGGGTTCAGTGGAGCAGGTGTGGGGTGGAAGAACTTGCATTTTGCACAAGTTCCCAGTTGCTATTGATGCTGCTGGTTCAAGGACCACACTTTGAGAAGCACTGGTATAAATTGATTTTTAGCAGAAAGACTTGTAAACAAATTTACAATTTTACAGCCCTCTCACACACACAGTTAGTATAGTTAGAAAGTTTGTCATGTTCTTTTCAGTAAATTTCAGAGAGAGAGATTCAGATGTAAAAATTATGTAGACAAAATGACCATGCAGAATCCATATACTGGTTATTTTGAAATAAACTGATAAAATTTTTACTAACAGTAATTATGTTATAACATTAATTATTTTGCTACTTCCCTATCCTTAATCCCCCTCCCCCAAACTAACCCTCACCAAAAAGAAAGAAAAGTTGTCCATTTCACTGAGATTTGTCTAAGGTCACAGTTCCTTTGCAGGATGTTTTAGGATTTAGGTTAAACTCAGCTCCCTATTAAGGAGTATGAAGTTCTGAGGACAGATACCTTCAGAGAAATTGGTACTTGTTTTTCGGAGGTCTTGTATTTTCTTCTTTAATGTAAAAACATAACCTATTATTCTGTCTCAAGATAGATACCACGATGAAGAGGAGAAGCAAAGGCTATGATTGAAAAGTAAAGGGCTCTGTGTCAGCTGGTCACATTCCCTACAATCTGCTGAAAATGATAGTCTTTTATGCTTGAATGAATATTTTAAACTCAGTCCGAATTCCAGGAGCAAATAAATAAATCATTTCCCTTTGCACTAAACAAGTGCTTCTATCTATTCACCCATCCTTAAATTAAAGGAGCTCAAATGGAACCTCATTTTGATATGAATGTTTAACTCTAGTAAAATTAGCATAAATTCTACATTGACATATTAAAGGGAAATTACACAAATGTAAAAAATGGATAGAATGTTCTCAAGGGTAAATCTTGGCATAGAATGAGGATGGCTTAATTTATAGATGCTGAAAAATTCTGTGTGAAAAACAGGGACAAAGCCTTTGTTCATTTATTTTATTGTAATAACTGACATTGACTTTAATTATTTATGATAATTCTTCAAAGCATATTTTTAGTAGTAATGAAGTCTTAGGAAGCTGAGCCCACCTGACAGTCTTTGACTATTAAATCTTCGCTGAAAAATCTGATGAAAACACAAAATTCTCATCAGTGAGATGATATAGCTAATGAATTAATAAAGTGAGAATTAGCATATTTCCTTTGTGTCTGAGGCTTTTATTTATATACTTGAAGATATATGTTAAACCACTACAGTCCTTTCCAATTCTAATATCATGCTCTTATGGAATGCTTTGGATTAGAAGTTGTTTCGTCCTGATAGATGAGAAATCTAAGTCCCTAGAAGGTAAATGACTCATTTGAGGTTAAACACAGAGTGAGTGTTGAGGCCAGGCTTGAGATGTGAACGTGAACACACCCATGATTCTTGCCCCCCGCTCTCTATGGTACCAGCCCTGTGCCAGGGCAGGTTTAGGGGAGGACTACATTATAAAGTGAAGAAATGGAACACTCTTCTCCTAATTCTTTTATGTGACTGAAATCTAAAGTAAGCTCAATGGCCACAGGTGATGAGGAAGGCCCAGAAAATAGTGTCCATGACCATATCCCGCTTGGAATTCTACTCTATTGTATTCATACTGCCTCCTCCTTTTGTCACACTTTGAATTAGAGCAACTTCAAATGTTTATTTCCACAGCTTTTTCAACCTCACCTCCACCTAAACCAGTGGCATCATTTTGCCACACCTTCAAGCTAGAGCAGATGCCATGTCCCAAGTTGAGCTCCAGCCTCCCTAAGGCCCATGATGTGAGTGAGCAGGGAAGAGGTTCTGTGATAGAAATGCCAAGGTGTAAAGGAGGCCAATGTAATTGTCCCATTCCAATCACAATTGTGTACATTTCTCACAGGCTCTCTTCCTCTCCATCCTACCTCAATGTACCTATCAAAATCCTATTTGTCCTCTAGCTTTCCCCCCAAATCTCCTTCATATAGCCTTCTTTAAAACAGAAATAGCTTCTCAATGCCTCTGAAGATTCTGATGCAATGATAATTATTTTACATTATGGCGGATGTGGGTCTAAACCCTCCATCCTATTCCAGGATCACTCACTTTGAGAACAGAGACTCTACTCAGATCTGCATCCCACATTGACCTATATGTTGTCTTGCATATAGTTAATGCCCAATAAATATTTGTTAAATTTATTAATATTTATTCAATTTATCAATGTATATCTCAAGCCTGGTATATAAGATCAATAAATATTTTTGAATGGAAGAATAGGTGGAAAGTTGCAGAAGTTAATGAATAAATTATTAAATGCATAAAAATTAACGAACACTTCCACTCTTTCTCCAGATAAGTCCTTTTCCTGTGATATCAAAAGCATATTTAGTAAAGAAAGGATAATCAAGAGAAACTATTTCAAAAATCAAAATGTTCTGGTCACAAAAACTTCTTTTACAATTCATATTCATTATTCCCGTGGAAAAAAATCTTTGGAAATTTTAAGCCTTCTTATGATACCTTTTTCTACCCATGTAATAAAACATTTCACTGCTTCCAAAAATGCAAATGGTTGTTTGTGATCACCATGGATAGATTAATAATGGTATGCTGAGAAAAAGACATTTGACTCCACCCATAGGTACATGGCCATAAATGCCTTCCACAGCCCATGCCTTTTTCCTGGCCTGACCTCTTCTCCACCATTCTCTTCAACATGCTCTTTTCCCCTCTTCATTTTCTGTCTATATCGGTAGGGAATCACCATAGCAACAATCTGAAATAAATCAATTCAGCTACTATTTTCTGGATGTTACAGCCTTGTTCAGAGGTCAGATTTCAAAGAAAGCAAAAGACTGAAGCTCCTGACAGATGAAGGAGACAGCATTTTCTGCTAACCTGAATAACACCAATGAAAGGAAGCAGAAGGTGATCTCATCGCTTCAAACTCAGTGAGACAGTGGCAAAAAAAAAAAAAAAAAAAAAAAAACAAGAAGAAGAATATGATCACTCAGATGCTTTCTTTCTGAGAAGATTTTTAACCATCTGTGAGCAGTACTGGAAGAAAAGGTTGAAACAACTTAAGCAAATTAAAAGAGGATGAACATTTTCTTTATTTGAAATGAGACCATTTCTTCATATCTGATTCTTTGGGGATAAAAAAATTTCCTTTAATGATGAATTATCAATTTATTTTCTCCTTTAGGTACTGAAGTTGTCTTTTCTACTCAAAGAAGGTACCAACTTCCTACCCATTTATGCAATTATTTTAAATGCAACAGGAATTCTGTGTGCACATTCATGTGTATGTGTCTATAGATAGAATATAGCAGTAAGGCTGAAAAACAGAACAGAAATCAGGATATCATGGAATTACTTGTGGCTCAATTCTTTACCCAGCAATGTGACCAGGAGCAGGTCACTTAAGATCCTTGATCCTCAATTTTTCATTAGTAAAATAAGCCAATAATATCCATCTGTTTACCTTACAGGGTTATTCTGAGGACCCATGAGAAGGGACTTGTCAGTTATAATTTTGTTCCACCGTCAGAGATCCTAATGGTTTCTAAATCATGTCAAAGTGTTGCTAGCTATTCTTTTTTTTCAACTTGATTATGACTTTTGTTAACAAATCATTTTCATCAGATAATACATAGTAAACAGCATTCAAGTCCTTGTACCAATGATTACAAATCCTAGGTCAGTTAGAGGAGCTTTATTGTGTCTTAATCATTTCTTAATAAATGAAGTACTGTGCTTGCACACACAAAGTCTTCAAGACTAGTGTGCTTGCACAGAGCCAAAGACTCTTTAGACACCTATATTGCATAAAGATAGGAACAAGAGATCAAAAGGCTTGGATTCAGTCCTAAATCTGCAAATGAGTGATTGTGCAAGCTTACATGGATCACTTCACCTGTCAGAACATCAATTTACTCCATGATTTCTATCATAGTTTTCTGTGGCTTGAATATTTATGTCCTCTCCAAAATTTATGTTGAAACTTAATCCTCAGCACAACAGTATTAACAGTTGGGGGATTTTAGAAAGTGATTAAGTCATGAGAGCTCCTTCCTCATAAATGGATTAGTATGCTTATAAAATAGCTTTAGGACAAAGAGTGTGCACCTTTTGCCTTTCTGTCCCTTCTGCCATGTAAGGACACAGTGCTGGTCCCCTCTGCAGGCTGTAGCATTAATGGAACCATCTTGGAAGCAGAGACCCAGGCCCTCACCAGACACCCAACCTGTCAGCACCTTCACCTTGGATTTCCAGCCTCCAGAACCATGAGAAATAAATTTATAATTTACTGAATCTCGGGTGTTTTGTTATAGCAGCACAAATGAACTAAGACATATCTCCTAGCTCCAATATTCCTGTAGAGCACAGCAAGAATTGACAGGTTAGAATTTTGAAGTAAGCACTTTTTCCTACTTATTTTGGAGATAAGTACTTACATGAGGAGTTTCACAGCCTTCTCTCTTTCTACAGACCACTCAGGGTTTAGCTTCCCCTCCCCAATCCTTGTCTGCTTCTCAGAGAAGAACAATGACAAATGCTTGAGGTTTAGAGCAGCCATGGAACATTAGTAATGAAGACAGAATGTAACATGATGTGAGGTGTCATGCAGGAAAGGGCAATAAAGAGAAGAGGAACTGACTGATAAAGACAAAGGTCAAAATATAATGATAAAAAATATTCTTCTGTGGTAGTAGGGTAAGAAGCTATAGAGAGGTCCAGTCTATTCAAGAATAGGAAAAATGCTAAGAATTTGTGTGGACCAGTTCTTGTACCTCCCTAAATGGGAGAAATATAAATGAAGATATTATTTAGGCCATGAATCTTTAAAAGAGACCCTTCTCTGGACTACATGAGTCACAACTTTACAGGCATTGCATACCAAGAGTGCTGTGAGTGACTTCTTTACATCTCACATTGGCTATGTGACACAGAGAATGACTTCAGTACTTTGTTCCAAAAACATAAATTTTCTCTCTTAAGAGCTGATGTATGACTTCATAAGTCTGATGGTTGATAAATGAATGCAACAACACAGCCAAAACAGTTTGCCCAATATTTCTTATATTTCCACGGAAATTATTTTGGGCATGATAACAACAAACAAATGGCTATTTAAACTACCAAGACCTAATATATGTATATATCAATTATAGGAATATATATCAAAGGCTTACATGTATATCAATTACAGCACCCTCTCAGACTGTGTCTCCATAACTTAAAAGAATTATGTAATGATCAAATTATTAAGACCAAAAAAAAAAAAAAACTTAGTGGGATGTGAGAAAGCCAATATTACATATTTGGGGCCATAATTTGGCAATACATTCCAAAAATAAAATAAAATAAAAGGCCTGCTCCTCAGTACATGGCCTACTGCCTTGGCACTTACCATCATGCATATCTAAACAATGCAACTTCTTGCTGACAGCCTGTGGGGTCTCGGGGACCAGCTGTGAAAAACGTAAGATCTTATGTTCTCTTGGGGTATAAACAAGCAGTATTCACCTCTGAACAATCATTGGGAACCCTCAGGAAATAGATTAGTTCAGATCACTTTAGTTCATGATCATTTCAGAAAGCAGTCATAGATTTTTTTTTTTTACTGTGATGACAAACTTAAAAACAAATTTGAATCAGATAGTTGTCCTTCATTTCAAGGAACTATGTCAACCAGCTGTTCAAAGGAGGAAACAGAACAATAATGTAATTAGTCCATAGAGGTGGGACTAGGGAGAATCTGAAAAATGCAAGGTAAGTGATTACTCCATCCCTCAAGTTATTCAAACCAACTGAAGGTAAGATAGACTAAAGAATAATACTAATCTTTTATGTTTTATGTTTCTCCTTTAGCAACAACAGAGAGCTACAACTGGAGCCAATTAATTTGTATGTACAGTAATCAAAGGGCAATGGAACATATTCTAACATGTTATAAATAATTTATTCCATAAAAGTAGATAAATTCATGATCAAATATAATTAATACCCAAGTGTATGGCATATCTTGAAGTAATTATAGCAGGATCTATCTGAGTACCTTGCACATAATAAGTGCTTAGCTGATTTGAAAGAAAACTATGACTTTGGATAGTAATTTATTTATCAAAATGACATATCTAACTTGTAAACAGAATTTATTGAAATGTTTATTTTCAATTTTAATTAACAAAAGATTTTTACTGTTTTAACAATATTTGAAGAGAATTTCTACTACTCTGTTGGCTAATAAGAAACTTACCAAAGCAAATATGGGCTCTATTGCAAATGATGTAAACCACTTCATTGTCTTACTTATAGTCACAAATATAGGTGGAAAATTCTTCTTGATTGTCAAAATTCTAAAGAATATTTTTACTATTCTAATAAACAGTCCCAACTTTACTTCTTAAATCTCTCCAATGGATTCCAACTAGTTTTAATATAGGTTGGTGCAAAAGTAATTGCAGTTTCAGACCATGAATTTTAAATCATAACTAGGCTCAAATACATCTTTATTAGTCAAAATAGGAACCATTATAATCAACGTATTTTTGTCAATGAGATATAAGTTTGTTTATCCCTGTAGTGTAAAAATCTGTGCTTCAGGATTCTATGAACTCTTGGAAAGCATTTTCTGCATCCTGCTGGTTGTGGAAGCATTTTCCCTGCATAGAGTTGTTGAGATGCCAGAAGTGGTATTTGGTTGGTGAGAGGTCAGATGAATAGGGCGGATGAGGCAAAACTTCGTAGCCCAATTTGCTCAACTTTCGAAGCATTGGTTGTGCTATGTGCAGTCGGGGGTTGTCGTGGAAAAGAATTGGACCCTTTATGTTGATCAGTGTTGGCTGCAAGCATTGCAGTTTTCTGTGTATCTCATTGATTTGCTGAGCATACTTCTCAGATGTAATGGTTTCACTGGGATTCAGAAAGCTGTAGATAAGACCAGCAGCACACCACCAGTCACCATGATTTTTTATTTTATTTTATTTTATTTTATTTTATTTTATTTTATTTTATTTTTATTATTATTATTATTATTTGGTGCATCTTTGGCTTGGGGAAGTGCTTTGGAGCTTCTTCTTGGTTCAACCACTGAGCTGGTCATCACTGGTTGTCATATAAAATCCACTTTTCCTCACACATCACCACCCGATCGTGAAATGGTTTGCTGTTGTTGTGTACAATAAGAGAAGATGATACTTCAAAACGATGATTTATTTTATTTTATTTTTGGTCAGCTCATGAGGCACCCATTTATTGAGGTTTTTCATGTTTTCAATTTGCTTCAAACGTTTAATGGCTGTAGAATGGTTGACATTGAGTTCTTTGGGAACTTCTCATGCAGTGGTAAAAGGATTAGCTTTGATGATTGCTCTCAATTTGTCGTTGTCCGCTTCTGATGGCTGGCCACTGCATTCCTCATTTTCAAGGCTTTCATCTCCTTTGAAAAAATTCTTGAACCACCACTGCACTGTACGTTCATTAGCAGTTCCTGGGACAAATGCGTTGTTGATGTTGCCAGTTGTCTCCACTGCTTCACCACCCATTTTGAACTCGATTAAGAAAATTGCTCCAATTTGCTTTTTGTCTAACATCATTTCCATAGTCTAAAATAAATATAAAATAAACAGCAAGTAATATGTCATTAGGAAAAAAACGTAAAGTGAGAAATGTGCATTAAAATGATGTATAACATAACCACATTTATTTATGAATGTATTCCAATATCAAATGGCAAATTTCAACAATGCTAAAACTGCGATTACTTTTGCACCAACCTATATAAAGACCAAAACCCTTAATATGGCCTACAGAGTCCTGTGTGATCCATCTGTGTTCACCTCTCCAATCTCATCATCCATCTCTATGTCCTTATTTAATGCTCCCAGCCTCCCTGGACTTCCAGGTATCCCAGGCTGACATTGCTCATGCTCTTAGCTCCGCATATGATCCCCTTTCCCATGATCCCCTTTGCCTGGTTAATTTCTGAACATTTTTTCTATTCAGTCTCTAATACAATCTCCTCAAAGCTTTCCTGGAACCCCCAGATGAGATCTAGTCCCTCTTGGGAAGGAGGGTAGTTATTCCCAGGCCTCTTGTTCTCCTATGTGTCTTCTGACTGGGTCAAGATTGCAGAGTCCTGACCAACCTTTCACTCTTTCACTCAGTCTAGTTCTCAGGATTGTTTACAAAACGCTGGCAATCTTGAGAGGTGAGGTAGTCCTTCCTTTTAGACAGGAATCAAGCTTGCTTACTGCCCACTGTAAAACACATTGGGCCCTTTGCCCTGAATTTCTCAGATGTGGCACGAAGACACTGGGTGCCAATTTTGCTATGAGCCTAAAATGCTCAATTTTACTGTGAACCTCAAATTGCTCTAAAAAATAGTATATTATTTGTTTAAAAAATTTATATTATATCATTTTTTTAAAAAATTACTTTAAAGTACTCAATCATAAAACCTGGGTTTGGATCCTGGCCCTGTTCCTCACTGGATGTAGAACTTTAAGCTACATGTCTTCATTAGTATTATAAAATGTGATGAGCACTGTATCATGTCTTATAACTAATCCTCACTCAAACTGTGACACAGCTGTAGGAAAGCACTGAGTGCAAGGCCTAGTGAAGACTGTACGTTCTCAATCAATGTTTGCTTGAGGCCCATTTCCTTGCCAGTTGCTCCAAGTGGGGGCAAGTGGGAAAGGAGGATCTTGGATCCTTCTGCTGAGCATCACCACTGGCAGGTGTCCTAGCCCAATACTCCTGGGTTCCTAGCAAACCTGTGGGGCATTTCTTCTGCTGGCCTTAGCAGCAGTAGTCCAACAGTTGGCAAGTTGTTACCATCCCTGGCTGCCAAGCAGGGTCAACCCAGCCACACAGGACTCTGGCAGACTGTAGTCCAGGAAAAAGAGCAGCCAGCCAGGCCTCCTGAAAGGGACCATTTGGAAACCTGACAGTAAGGATATGTATAAATAATACCAAGGAAGAAGAAACCGTCCATGACCAGGCACGAGTAGCTGGGATGCATCCAAGTCGCACAGCATCACAGTAAAAAGGCTAACAATATGCCATCACATAGAATATATTTCTTCAAGTAAAGCTATTATCAAATATAATTTTATTAAAAAGGAAATAAACACAAAAATAACTAATTCATTTCTTAAAATTTTGTTACTTCAGAACCAGAGCATTGACAGAACTAACTTTTCCTCATTATATCGATGAGCAAACGTAAATAAAAATCTAGCATCCTCCCTACACAGGACCTGAGGAAGAAAAGTGTTCTTTGATTTCATGTCCTTTCCTCATTCAGTAAAATCAATTTTATAAAGATATGAATATGAATGTATAGATTTACTTAAATGTTAGCTTGGCTTCTTAAGGAAACAAAGGCATTTGTTTCAAAGCATCAGAGAAAAGATAATTGTTCCATTCCAGGCCAAGTGAAAAAAAAGATCCTAAATCTAGTCTTCAGGATCTCACTATTGGAGTTAAATAGCTGTTTTTCATATAAAAATCAACCACTAACTTATGACAAAATCCTCAACTTGCCTCTCATCAAAGAGCACTACAGATAAATATGTATATAAGGTTAAGTATGAAATATCAGGTTAAGAGTAACAATTCCAATTACAAAAGGGAATAGTCTCATTGAAAAGCACTAGAACATACCTACCAGGAAAGCTCACACACCAAAGTGAAGGAAGATAACATGAACATGACACGTCCACTGAATCAAGAACACACACGTGCACCACAGCATCAAGTCCATGGTGATGGCCAATTCTCCTCATTCAAGTATTGTTCAAGCCAGAGCCAGTCTCCACTCATCTAAGGTTCCCAGTTCACTTAATACAGGTGTGTCCTAGCGCATACATAATATTTAGAAAAAAAGGTTTGTTTTGAAAGAAATATAGAAAAAACACACAATTCTGATTCAAAGGATAGAAGTTTGAATTCCAATTTTATGGTATTAATCACGAACCCTTGGGTAAGTCTCATAATCTTTCAAAATTTTACATTTTTTCACTTACCAAAACAAGGATAGTAACATGAATAGTAGTAACAAAGGATTCTTAGGGAGTTGACATTTTTGTGAAGAAGGTCAAGTGTCCAGCAGATTTCTGGGAACCTGTGTGAGGCTCTTCCCTCATTTACTGACTCTGACTGACACTGTTGCTGTAGAAATATTCATTTTAACCTTTGGTCAGCAGACAAAGTCAGGAAAGCCCAGATGCCGCGTCTCTGTGAAAAGACCAAGCCTTGAGGTGCCCTGCATGGGCTGTGGGACTTGAGCAAGTCACCGAGCATCTCGGGGCCTCTGTTCCTTTACTTTTAAATTGAGGGTAATAATACATTTACTTCCCAGAACTGGGGTGGATATATTAAATGAAATGAAATTAATCTCTAATTTCAAAGAACTATATAAACATAATTTTTGTTATATAAAGATGAAACGGAGATATACAGAAATATAAAAGGTTGTATTGAGATGATAAAACTCCTATGCTTATTTGTTTTGCTTTTAAATTGTTTTAAAAAATCTTCATCAAAAACCTTGAGCTGGCCGGGCGCTGTGGCTCACGCCTGTAATCCTAGCTCTTGGGAGGCCGAGGCGGGTGGATTGCTCAAGGTCAGGAGTTCAAAACCAGCCTGAGCAAGAGCGAGACCCCGTCTCTACTATAAATAGAAAGAAATTAATTGGCCAACTGATATGTATATAAAAAATTAGCCGGGCATGGTGGCGCATGCCTGTAGTCCCAGCTACTCGGGAGGCCGAGGCAGTAGGATCGCTCGAGCCCAGGAGTTTGAGGTTGCTGTGAGCTAGGCTGACGCCACGGCACTCACTCTAGCCTGGACAACAAAGTGAGACTCTGTCTCAAAAAAAAAAAAAAAAAAAAAAAAACCTTGAGTTTTTTAGAGATTCATTATACTTTTTATTCTGAAATCATTAGAGATGAAAAATAGGTTACTTGAAGCAGTTATTTGTTATTGATGCCATGTCAATCATAAAATAGGCACTAATAAGCTCATTACTTAATCCAAAGAGATAGGGCATATGGTCACAAAACTTAAATAAGAAAGACAATAAATAAAAAAAAAAATAACAGCTAAAATTATAGAATTATTTGATAAATGCAATTAAAATGCTAAAACAGAGATACCATCCCAAATTTTTTGTTTTCTTTTTTTAAAATCATCATTGTCATACGATGAATCTGATAAAATTTTGAAAATTCAAGGAAAAAGTTTAAAAGACAGATCTTCAGGTATTTTCATAGACTGATACATGAAGTATAAAGGTCAGATCACTGACTGTGAAATATTCTGTAATACTGTTTGTAACCTTCACTCATAAAGAACTATGAAGGTCACATCAATGGCTCTATGTATTATTTTTCAACAATAAGCAAAGTGGAATCATGTGAGAAATTTTCTAAAGCTTACGGTATTTCTTAATACCTGTGGTTGCTGGCATCACCTGACACAGAAACATTCTTTGTATTGCGGAGGTCAATTGAGATCATGCTTAAGATCTTGTGACAGCTTGAAGATAAGGTAACATCTGAACTTAATTCATAGTCCTGCCCTGTCATTCTTGGATTAAATGAGTTGCTATAGTCTCAATGTTTGTGTCACTGCAAAATTCACATGTTGAAATTCTAACTTCCAAGGCGATGGTATAAGGAGGTGGGGCCTTTAGGAAGAGATTAGGTCATGAGAGCAAAACCGTCTTGAATGAGATCAGTGCCCTTATGAAAGAGACCCTAGAGAGATCTCTCGCCCCCCTTCCACCAAGTGGGGATCCAACAAGGAGGCAGCTGTCTGGGAAGACACTGCTCATCAGACACGAGATTTGCATGTGCCTTGATCTTGGACTTCCTACGCCCCAGTACTCTGAGAAATAAATTTCTGTTGTTTGTAAGCCACCCGTTTATGGTGTTTTATTATAGTGGCCCAATCATACTAAGGCATGAATCTTCTACCTCAGATAAAACACTCACTTTTTTTCCCTATAAAAGTAGCAACAAAATAGTCTCTGAGAGGAGCACACTCAAAACTCCATCAGCAAAAACCAGACATGACCCAACGATCGTTGAATTTAATGCAAACTGGAATTCTTCCTGTAGGAGCATGGCAAATTACTGCTTCTGGTTGTATGATTTGGGGAGGCCCATCAACTTCTATGTACTGCACTGCATAATCTCTAGAATGGGAATAGTATTGCCTTTCCTCAAGGTTCTGTACTAAAATACCCAATTTTCTTACCAATAAAAAGATTTTACCCTAATAAAAGAGTCAGAGTACTAATGAAGAGTCATAGTAGTAGTGAACACATAGACTCTGAAGTCAGGATGCCTGGGCTCAAATTCTCACTCCTGCCACTTATTGGAATTGTTATTTTGAGCAATCCGTTAATACTTAACCACTTTGTGCCTTAGTTTGTCCATCTGTAAATGAGGATAATGACAGTACCTACTTTATTGGGTTGTATAAGAATTAAATGAGTTGTTATTTAAAAAGCACTTAGAGCAGTACCTGGAGCATATTAAGTTTTACATAAATGTTTAGTCAGTAAATAATTAATTATTATCCTTTTCCTCAAAGGTGCTGCTCCCTGTGTTTGCCCAACATGCATGTGGGTATAGCTTCATGGATGCCAAAGGGTTTCATGTAGCAGAAACTGCTTTCTAAGTTTCCCCTTCTTCCTGGCCACATGGCTAGACTACATTTCCCAGACTCCTTTGCATTTGGCGTGGCCAGTGAAAGTGAGAAGTGATGGGTGTTATACTCCAAGCTGAACTCATAAAACTTTCCATGCACAATCTTCCATAGTCCTTCACTCTCCATGGCTTAATACAGATAAACACTGTGGGAGAAAGCCATGTGTTAAAGATGGAAGAGCCACGTGATAGGAGGAGCCAGAGTCCCAGCATCAGTGCATCTACGGGAGAGCTGCCTGGGAACACTTCATTCTCTTGTCGTGTGGTCAAGAAATAAACGTTATTGTATTAAGCTCCTGAGATTTTGTTACAGCAACTAGCAATACTGTTTAAACCACACAGTCTAATAGTCCTTGCATGGAGTTCATACTTGGTCTGAGGTAAAGTCACTCTAACACTTGTATTGCCTATAGGGATCCAAGGGAATGCAACGCAGTATGGGTAATTTTTGCTGGTGGAAGGGGTCTGGTCTTTTGTATGGATGGCTACTGAGAAAGGCAAGCTTGGGTATGTCACTGTTTTGGAGAAATGCTAGTCATCTGGGTGCTAGCAAGCCGTCTGCTGAGAGTTCCAGAAGGACAGAGAAGGCCACTGACAGGAAGATGTATCAGCTTTTGTTTTTTGTATAAGCTTGTTTCTGATCACTCTTGGGTTTGTTCTGTGACCCTCTCTCCACAAGCAGGACTGTTCTAAATGCTTAATTTAAAAAGCTGAATCCATTCATGCCAATGCATAGACCCTTAGATTCTCTGAACGTTGCAGAGACCTAGGTGTCTGTCTCCTTTGTGAGCCCCTCCTCATAGTGTTCACATCTCTGTGTAATCATCTCCCCTTGAGAGTGGAAGAAACTTATGAGATGCTTCTAACTTAAATAATGCAGTAAAGGTGATGGGACATCATTCCTATAATTATGTTTTGGTATATAAGACTCCAACTTGGTATCAGACTTACTCTAGACACTCTCTTACTTGATGACGTAAGCGGCCATGTGGGGAAAGCCAGCATTGCACAGAGCCGCGGGCAGCCTCTAGGAACCAAGGGCAACCTCTGAGAACCAAGGGCAGCACCTAGGAACCAACCACAGGCTCTAGGAACCAAGAAAAAGTGTCTAGGAACCAAGCATAGACTTTAGGAATCAAGGGCAGCCTTTGAGAACCACAGCCAGCCAGTCAGAGCTGCAGGCAGCCTCTAGTAATAATAGCAGGCAGCTTCTGAGAACCAAGGGCAGCCTCTAGGAACCAGAGAGAGCATGTAGGAACCAAAGGCAGCCTCTAGAAACCACAGGCAGCCTTTGGGAATGGCGGGTGGCCTCTGAGAATCAAGCTCAGCCTCTGAAAACCAGAAGCACTCATCAGAGCTGCAGGCAGCCTGTAGCAACAGCAGGCAGCCTCTGAGAACCAAGAATGTCCTCTAGCTGTGTGCTAGCAAAGGCAGAGCCCTCAGTTCTCTCCACAAGAAAAGTAATTCTGCCCACAATTTGGATAAGTTCAGAAGTGAATTTTTCTCCAGCCAAGCTTTCAGATGGGAACACAGAAGGGTGGACACCTTGATTGCAGCCTGAGATACCCTAAGCAGAGCATCCATTTAAGCAGTGCCTTGATTATTAACTCAAGAAAATTGTGAGTTAATAAATGTGTTGTTTTAAGCTGCTAAGTGTGTGGTAATTTGTTACAGAGCAATAGATAATGATTACGCTCTATTAATAGAAAGGGTGACCACCCTTCCTTCCACTCTACTAAAGTTACTCTTGTAATGTTACTCGTGTACCATTAGTGAGGCACTGGTACAGAACCCAATTCTAGCAAACTACAAAATGCTTTCCCCACTTTCCCTGTCATCCTCTGGACAGGTTTAAGCCCCTAAAAGCCCCCATGTATTTTTCTCTGGAAGGCCTCAGACCACATCACATAAATAATATCATATGCACCCACATCACGCATTAAATATAATTTTCTCTGCAGGGAAATTAAAATGAAAATTTTTATTTACTATTTTGCCTTGAAAATTAGTTGGCTCAAAAACTCATTTAATTTAGAATGTCAATGATTTCTTGGCAATTATCATGCATACTTGGGAATTTGTGAAAGAACATCTCACCTTCAAATGTTTTCCAAGACAATGAAATTTTTATAAATACTAAATTCAACAATTACTGAAGCTGACATAATGTTATCTTTAAGAGATGTTTAATTAAATATTTATTAATTTCATTTTTGAAGGATTTTCTAGGAATTTTAAAGCCAATAATATTCTATTCAGGTCTCAATCTGTTCTGTTTTCCCTGGAGAACTACATGTACCCCGGGCTCTGTGCCAATAACACCTGATGAATAAAAGGGCTCTGCTTTTCTTGCATACTTCCTTTCTTCCCTTATTAAATTAATAATTTTTCACACAAGCAAATGTCATGCATAGGTCAAAGGTAGTGCTATTAGAGAAAAAAGAAGAAAAGAAGAAGGAATGCTCATATACACATGTAGTGAAAACTGAAACCAAAGATTATAGTTCTCAGTGCTTGTTAGCTTAAAATAAACACAAAGAAAGCAAACATGAATACACACACATATGCACATGCACACACATGCACACAGATTTTCTTTTAAATTTTAAACTGAGGATTGTGTGGATCAATGTTCTCAAGCTTTTGTTTTTCTTTCCAAAAGAATCTGTGGAAATGGTAACCTTTCTCTATTCAAGGTACTGAGGTCAGTAGCAACACTTAGATTATGCTTTGGAACTCATTATCTCTAAAAACTAGATATGACATCTTTCCAAATGAGCAAGTCACTTCCCAACTTTGAGCCTCACTCAGTTGCTTGTAAGTAGGAGGAATTGATTAATGATCAGTAAGACTCCTTCCATCTCTAAAATCCCAGCAGTCTAAATATCCAAAGAAAGGAAATGGAATTGAATTAGACTCTGAATTTTGGCAATCACATTATTTGTCTCTGGTCACACAACTTCATTATTTTCCAATCCTCCTCCTGGAAATTATGCAATAAAAAATCAATTGTGATAACCAAAGGTGATGCTATAAAATTAATTGTGCTCACTCAATCATTTAGGGGAACAAAAAAAATCTAAATAGAAAAGGTATTTAAATGGCAGCACCTTAATCCATGCCTAAATATTATGAGGAAAGGTATGAGTTTTTAAAAAAATTTCCTCCAAATCACATTTCTTAGTTATCTAGAGCTTGAAAGGGCTGGATTGTGTATAGAAGAGAAGCTGAAGGAGATGACCCTAAGGTAACTTCCAATTCTAAGCCTAAATCTTAAACAACAACAACAACAACAAAAAGACTACCTCAACTGAAAAACAGGCTGTAACAATTCCAGAAGAAGCTATCCTAAACAGCACATGATCTTCAGTATTTAGTAATATATGTAGTTTACAAACACGGAGGGTGGGGTCTATGGGTCGGGAGGAAGGGCTAGCAGAAGAGAATTCATGGCTGCATAATCTCGGCGTGGGGGATCAGGTGCACTCTACTTTTTTTGTGCTTATTGTAGAACAGTGGATTTGATATAACCATAAAGAATAGAAAGAAGTTACTCTCTACAAAAAAATTAAGCAAAATCAGGTAGACAAATGAGAGCCTGAGCATCCCTGTTTAGTATTATGTGCCAGATCCAAGGCTAAATAATTGTTCGTTTATATTTAAATTTTATCCCTTCACACCTGTACCAGTTGGGATCTCAGCGGGAATAACAATTAGCACAGCTGGTTTTAAGGAACAGATCTTAATGAAAGGAGTGCAGAAGTGCAGAGAAGGTTAAGGGAACAAGTAAGGGATGGTGAGATACCCAGAGGTGAGCAATATATGATAGCTGTTACCAAACCCCAGAAAAATGTAGTGGTACTAGAGCCCAGTAAGAATTGCATTTGCTAAGGAGGTCTATCCTGGAAGCTGAATTCAAGGCTAGGCACTGAAGTGGACAGAGGGCAAATAAGTCCCCTGCTTCCCTTTCCCATTGCATTCTGATCTGCCAGTGCTTCCTGCCAGCCAGCCTCACTGACAGCCAACTGGCCAGGGGGCATGCATGACGCATTCATAGGGACCAGGCACCCAGAGGACAGAGGATGCAGACAAGGGATTGGTGCAGAGAGAGAGGGGTGATGGAGAGAAACTAGAACACAACCTTAAGAGACAGACTATGTGTAATGTCATTCCTGTTTGGCATATCAGGAAGCTGAGTCTCCAAGTAGTGAAACTACTTGTTCCAGGTCAAACAACAAGCACAACATGGCTGAGCTTGGATTTGAACCCAGGACTTCTACCTCCAAGTATGTGCTCATTCCTCTATGCTATTCTCATGGTACCTCACATTCATAAGCCCTTTGCTATTTCCCAATTCTTTCACATAGTTTACCTTATCTGCTCCATAGAATAACCCTGGAGGGTAAGAAAGTTTGATTTTACTTCTATTTTACAGATGAAGGCACTAAAGATCAAAGAAACAATGAACACTTTTCTTCTAAAAGGTAGGTGATAATTAATGGCTTTGATTAAACAGCAGAAGGAAACCAATACAGGGTGGAGCCTGCCCAGCACATAAGTTAGCAAAATAGAAAACATGAAGCACAAGCACAGATTTGATGATATTCAAAATTAAAAATGAGAAAGATACTGACAGGTATTTATTATGATAATCTATAGTAAGTTAGCATATGTCTTTCATCATTAGTCTAAATTTTATTTTCCCCTAAGAATTTATAAACAAAGACTAGAATTAACTAGCTAATTAAATGTTGCTATTTAAATGGTACCTTCTAAAAAAGATCACCCAGTAATGCTATAGGATTGATCTTAAAGGTGTGATGCAAAACCATTTCCTTTTCTCTAGCTCCTTAGGAGTGTGGGCTTACAGTCTTTATTATTTAACAAAATGGAAGGGCTTGCTATATTGTAAAAAAAGAGGAATAATTTTAATTTGTAAAAAAGATCTTAACCAGAAGTATGATTCTAATGGAAAATCTCTATTTCTGTAGAAAAGTAAATCAAATTACATTATACTCTATTTCTGCTTTTGTATGTTATCTGCAAACATATCCCACTTAACTAGAAGTAGATATTTTTTAGAAATTGATCTACCCTTGTTCACCTTTTTATCTGACTCTCACACTTCCTGGCATATAGTAGATGTTCTATACATATTAGTGAAATAACTCTGTACCTGAGAAGTTAAAATGTTTCCAAATCTATGTGACAGAAAAGGTACATAATGTGTATTATGTCATCCTCGCTTCAATCCCATGAGGTTGACATCATTATCACCCCCATTTTACAAACGAAGAAGCTGAGTTTACACAGATAGCAAGTGGTGTAGCCAGGATGCACTCATGTCTCCAGTTACTCTGTGTCAAATATTGTCTAACGCACTGTCACCTGTGCCTCTTTTGCCCTTTGGATATCTAGGTATTACAGGTTCACGTTCCACCAAATCTGTGGTCTTTGAAAGTTAAACCTCTCCCTAAAACTTCTGCCAATTTCCAGGAACTTGTATTCCATCACATGTTGTCTGTGCATGGCCTAAGTTGTAAAAGCAACAGCAAGCAGCAGAGACTGTTTTGAGGAGGACATTAGAGAGACAGATGGGGTGCTTATATCATCAAATCTGCCAGCAAATAACTGAAAAATTTCTATTAAAAGTTTCTGTTTACTGTATGATTCCATTTATATAACATTCCTGAAATGATACAATTATAGAGCTGGAGAACAGATTAGAGGTTCCCAGAGGTTAGGGAAGGGGAGGAAAGGGTGGGATTTGGCTATAGAAGTGCAACACTAGAGATCCTGTGGTGGTGGTCATGCCATCTATACTTGTGATAAAATTGCATAGAGCTAAATACACATGAACATAAGCACACACATGCACACACATGATTGCATTTAAAACTAGTAAAATGTGAGTCAATGGCTTGTATGTGAGTCAAATGTGAGTCAAATGTGAGTCAAATGATTGAGTCCAATTCCTGGCTGTAATACTGAACTAAATTTACCAAAGACATTACCACTGGGGGAAACTGGATGAAGTGTATATGGGAATCTCTCTGTATTATTTCTTATAACTGCATATGAATCTGTAATTATCTCAAGATTAAATAATTTTAAAAATGTTTCTATATGCTAAAACTGCTCTTTATTATTATGAGGTTTTTCTTTTAGACCTAGACACTCCACACACTGCATTACTTCCCCCTTGTCCCCTGGGATTTTCTTCTGGGAGCTTTATATACCTTTCCCCTCTGTTGTGCAGAGAAACTTGGTTGTTTCCAGCTCCCACCACCAAAGATGCTTACTCAGCTTATGATGGTGTTGAGCAAACAAAGAACCCTACTTCTAGTCAACTGTGCCACAGTCCTCAGAAGGCAGTGGGGTTACAAATAACAAAACATCTTTTCAGGTGCAATTGGATTTGCTAACGATACTTAATGGCTGGCTCTACAAGACTAGCCCTGGGCTTCTCAAACTCTTAAGTGAAGGCAAGACACAGAATCAAGAATTGTGTCTTATCTCACAAATCAGCAATTTTGGTACAAGCTAGTTATAATCCAAACTTTCTGCTAGTTACAAGATGTGTGACCCCAGGAAAGTTATTTGATCTCTCAGGTCCCCTGTTTCCTCATCTACAAAACAGAAATGTTAGTAATTACATCAGAGATGTGTTGTGATTTTTTTCCCTTTTATCTTCCAAATTATCGGTGATGTTATAATACTTTTTCATTAAAGTTAAAAAATATGTTGTTGTTGTTATTGGACATGTGTTGAGTCAATGTGGTTGTTTTTAGCAATGGATAAGGATTTTAGCAGATAGAGATGGGGATAAGAAAGAGACAGTGTTCTAGGCTGAAGAAATAGGATGAGCAAAGCTACAGAGGCAGGAAAGCAAAGGGCATGTGTATTCAGGAAACAAGGGACCACCTTTTTGGATAAGGCATGGGGCAGTACATAAGAATTGTGGGAGAGATAGGTAGAAAAAGATGATTCAGATTATATTGTGCAAGGATAGAAGTTTGTTCTTAAAGAATCATGGGAAGAAAAGGTGTTCTATGTTTTGGGAGAGGGAAGGGGAGGGATGTATTTGGAGCAGATATTTGGGGATCTGACCACAGGAGCAAGAGGGATTGGAATGTTTGTGAACTGGAAGACGACAGTGGCTGGCAGTGCAAGCCTCTCCTACCAGAGTCCAGGGAAGACAGGACATGGAGGGGAGGTCAGTCTGGAAATGAGAACGTGTATGACAACACTACAAAAGTGTGGGATTCGCAGAGGAGACTTGCAGACTTGAGAAGACGATTCCAGCAGAGGTTACTAGAAAAAATATTGAATTTTGCTTGTGTGTTCTCTGATAATGAGAGAGGAAAAAAACATATTTCTAACTTCTATTCCATTATCAAACGGATGAGAATTTTCTTGTCTGCACTAGGTGAAATGACATAGCCAATCAGAAATTAATTCTTAATGTCTGGATTTCTATCCATTCCTTTGGCTAATATATATCCACAACCAATTCTAATCTTGGTTATTACTAATTTTTATTCCTAGAATGTACTTCAAATTCACAGCCTCCCAAACTTCTCTTATGAATGTTTTCTCTGGTAATCCCAGTTCATTTTACCATGAACTTTAAAAACTTTAACATGTATCTTTGCCTGATAATAAAACAGAACCATCTCACTAGCCTGTGGTTACTGAGCTAAACTAAGATGAAAAAACAATTCCGAGTTGCTTTACAATTTTATGGAGATGGTAACCAGAAAGGGATGATTTCAGATATATCTCCTCATAGCCTTTCAAACACTATAAGGAAAGCGACCAAGGTCTCTTTTTAAATAGACAGCAGTAATAACTTATGAGAGATCAATGATAATCATTTATCACATAAATAAGCACTGTGGAGTTACAGAACTCTCAGATTAAATGAGAAGTATTTATTACATTTCTGCATTGCAGGAAAATCTTTGGTACACATTGTACAAAAACCCAAAGGCAGCCCCCCACTGGTTTTTAATTAAGTGTCATTCCCACCGAGTTAATAAGCATACTATCAATAACATGACTTTTCTTTAGAGTTTTGATAATAATAGTTCAAGCTATATTTTGTAATTACTGATAATAGATTTGATAAAATTCCCTAATTGCCACCCTCTTCTCTACTAGCAGGACTAAAGAGTAAATACACTATGCCTTCTGTGCCCGGGAATAATCAGTCTTTCTATTTCTAGAGCTTTAATAAACATAAGTCATGTGAAATTGATGTTCACCTTGAGAATAACATACAACTGGGAAGTTCAATCTTGAAACACAGATTGCTTTATAGCTAAAAAAAAAAAAAAAAGAAAGAAAGAAAGAAAGAAAAAGAAAAAAGTACTATCAAGATCAAAAACAACTACAGTTTCCTGAGCTCTTGTTTTGTACGTGGCGTTATGCTAGCAGCCTTTAAAAGCATTTCATGAGTGCTCACTGCAAGTAAGAATCAGCACAATATACAGAGGCATAAATTGGGAGGCAGAGAAATTAGATACCTGGCCCAAGTTCTCACAGCTTGTCAGTGGAGCCAGAATCCCAAAGCCTGTGCCCTTGCCATAACCCACAGACTCCCTCTGCCTGGTGGAAACGTTGTGCACTTTCTAGATAAATGAAGTATTGGGCTCAAGATGAACCCTGGCTTGACTGATATTACATCTACTTGGCTATGATGATGCTCTGCCAACAACAGACATTCCACATATGCTTGTTAGCTGTACAGAATTCCTTGTTGCTAAATTAATAGAAACATGTCAGCATCATGCCCATTCATCTCACCTCTGTGCCACACAGGAGCCCAAAACAGCACCAGTGTCCAGCGTGGCTAGTGGCCAAGTCAACCACTTCCAGCTTCCAGCTAGGGGACGTCAACCACTGGCTGACCTCCTTGTGTTAATCACCAGTGTTTGGCTTGGCCTCGTTTCTGCCCTTCAAGAAGGATCAGCCAGGCTAAAGACAGGTGCATTGCGATAGTGGTGAGCCAACTTCAGTTAACTTGGAATCATTGTATCAACAGACAATGATCAAAGTCCTTTATCAACAAATGAAAACAAACGTCAGTGTGTTTCTAGAATGATCACCTCTACCTAGGTCGACAGAAAGCCTCAGGTGCTCCCAGATGTCATCGGTGTGCTTTTATCCACTTCTGTTGAATTCCCTAAGAAGCAGCGTAATTTGAAAAGCACCCAGCTTTTTCAATTCAGTTTAATTCAGTTCAGTTAAATTGATGATTTATTCAGAACCTGCCCTGTTCTGTTTCAGGCACTGGAAATATAAAGATGAATTAAATATAGTCTGTCCCTTCAAGAAGTTTGTAGTCTTGTGGTGATACAGTCATGTTTATAACTAATAGGAGATATTGAAGCTGGTACTTAATAATGGCATGAGAAATGTGCTGACTCCATAGAAAGGAAATTGGGAAGGAGATAAGTAGAACTAACCCTTAGCATTTATTGTGTGCTGCCCCAGGTGCTTGAATATTCACCTTTCTCTGTCATTCCTCACAACCCTAAGAGGTGATGAGCAATTTGAGGCTCTAACAGGTTGGATACCTGGCCAGGGTCACATGCCCAGGACCGAGAGAGGCAGGATGACCACCCATACATCCTAAAGCCTATGTTCTTCCACTGCTGGCTGCACGCTGCCAGAATTCACCTTTTCTGGGAGGATCAGAGAAGACTTCATATATGATAGGATATTAGAGCTCATACATGGGATTTCAACAGAAGAAATTTGAGAAAAAAGCCATCCAGATGCCAGCAGTGAGCTCATCCATGCTCTCTGCATAGACTATTGGGGAAGTTGCTGTACTTGCAGCCTCAGACCTGCCCGGGTCTGAGTGTAGGAAGAGTCTCCACTCCCCATTAGTCACTGCCTACACCCTGTTCCAACCTAGTTAGAATACGGCTCCCACAGCACACCTGTGGTTCTGCTCCTACTGGGGGTGCCCAACGTTGGTCCCCTTCAGGGGTCAAGACTGCTATGAATTGGGTCCAGATTTGGTTTGACTGGGCCAAATTTGAATCTTGGAATTTGGAATGTCATCATATCTTCCAAGGACAGCACTATGGAAAACCTCAGAGGTTAAGAACAAGGAATCTGGTCGGATGATAGGGAACTGACTTTTGGCTATGTCCATTGCCTGATCTGTGACCTTGCCTTTTTTAAAAAAAATAACTTTAATTTTTAGAACAGTTTTAGGTCTACAGGAAAAAAATGCAAAGATCATACAGAAAGTTCCCATATACCCCACACCCAGTTTCCCCTCTTAATAGCAACTCATATTAGTCAGTTCATTTGTTGCAATTAATAAACCAATATTATAATATATATTGGTTATATGAATATATTAATATAAGTTAATATTAATATATTATTTATATATATGTTAATATAATGTATTATTATTAACAAACGTCCATACTTTATTCAGATTTCCTTAGTTTTTATCTGATGTTCTTTTTCTGTTGTAGGATCCCAGCCAGGACACCACGTCACAGTAAGTCAACACATCTCCTCAGGCTCCTCTTGGCTATGCTAGTTTCTCAGACTTACCTTATTTTAGATGACCTTTGCAGTTTTGAAAAGTACTGGCCAGGTATTTTGTAAAATGTCTCTCAGTTGGAATGTCTTGGTGTTTTTCTCATGATCAGCATAGTGTTTGGGGGAGGAGGACCCCAGAGGTAAAGCAGCATTTCATCACATCATATGAAGGGTACACACTATCCACACGACTCATCACTGTTGATATTGGCCTTGATCACCTGGCTGAGGTCGTGTTTGTCAGGCTTCTCCACTTTAACATTACTATTTTTCCATCCTCTCCATACTATAACATTTGGAAAGAAGTCACTACGTGCAGCCCTCACTAGAGGAGTGGGTACCGTGCCTTTTTGTGCCTTGGTGTCTTCATTTGTAAACTTGAAGATGATAAGAATAGAATGTACCTTATGGGTATGTTGTGCTTATTGAGCTAATCAGTGTACAGCATTTAGCATAGTGCCTGGCACAGAATAAACAGTAAGTGTTATTATAACAACTCATTGTTATTTTCCTTTTATACTACCTTCTTCGTGGAAAAGCACATTGAGATAGTCATTTATACATTTATTCATTCATCTATTCCACAGACATGTTTTGAGCATCTGCTCTGTGCCAGGCACAGAGCTAAGGGGTGTTGCAATGGTGAGCAAAAACAAATACAGCCCCTGACCTTATAGAACATGGTATAGTCTAGCAGGAGAGGGAGTTACTGAAGAAGTTAATCACACAAAATGAACATATTCATCCAAACAATGAGAAGTGCAGTGATGAAAAGACATGGGGTGCTACGAGGGCATGTTTGAGAGGAACCTGCTTATTTATTCTGTGAAGATATGCCAGTTGAGCTGATGGCAGAAGGATGGGGCCCTGGAGGACACATGACTGTGGAAACAACTGTGAGAAGGGCAGTACAACAGGGTGCAGAGTGAGGAGGAGAGGATTATGATGGCAGAGGGTGATATTTAGGGAAAGTGGGACACTGAAATAAGAGGTCTGAGACACAAGGTACATAAAAAGATGATGAAAGAGGGTACAAAGAGGTTTGGGCCAGGTGGTGAAGGACCCTGAAAATCAGTGAAGCGGTCTGGACTTTATATAGTAGAACCTAGGAAGGAGAAGAATATCCAAGCAGGCCTGTCCCTAATATTCTCATGGCCCAGGGCAAGAACCTACATGAAGTTCCCAAATCTCTGTTTTGAAGCTTTTCCTCACCCTACCAAGTCAAAGACAGGCAACTCCAATCTTTAGGGAGGCTCCAGTTTTTGACTTCTTTCAGGGTTGTCCTTTTAGGTTCTTTTAGAACTTGAGGCTGGGTGGTTGAGATGCAGAATTCTAAGACTCACTGGAGCTTGGTACTTGAATGTGGAGGTGTGGGGATAGCCTGCCTCTAGCTCCTGGTCCCAGCCTTGGTTTTCCTGTCCCTTCTGTTCCTACTCCAGACCCATCCTCTGCCATGATGGGCCTCACCTTCAAGTCTATGGACACCCCAGCCTATCTAATCAAGCTCCAAACCATCTACCATCACCACACTTAAGAAAAGCAGCTATGCCTGGGCCACCGCACACAGATCCTAGAAGCCAACCTTCTGTAGTGATGTCTACAAGAGGATATGTATTTCAGGCAGGCGGTGTGAACTCTTCTCCTGTGGGAAGACCCATGACTTGAGTGGGGTCTGGATGGGGATCTCAAGAACAGGGGATGGAGAAGAGACCTCACCAACCAGGGCTAAGGGCAGAACTGACTTTAGGTGGCTAGCCATTCCAGACAGAGATGTGGGTCATTGGTATTTTGGATATCAAATGAAATATGCAGCCATTGAGAAGAAGAAAAATTTTACTGAAATACAAAGATGTTCAAGCTGATGCTTATTTTATTTCAATTACATTCCCATTAATACCATAGTCGTGTTACCTTGAGCATAACGTATTCACTGCCTGTAAAATTTAAAATACGCTATTTTGAAAGAAGAGGAAAATCTAGTGCCCCTACCTTTCCAAATGACTGACTGAGATAAATACTGCTTCTCTCTGAAAGTTCAAATAAAAGAAAAACCATCATCATAATAAACATCATCACCATTCATCTTGGTAGTAATTACCCATTCATGCCAACCCCTCTCAAGATTTAAACTCTAGTTAAAATGCAGAAAGATGAACAGATTGAAGAATGTAGCTTATTTATTTACTTCTAAAGTGGAAGTGTCATTCTGCCACCCAAAGACTTTAACACAAATCTGACAGCCTAAATTACTCCCTCCCAAAGGAAATGGCTTTTGTAGAATAAGACATTAATAAATAATTTGAATTTTTCTCCTTTGTTTTTACTTTATTCACTTATCATTTCTGCTCCATCTGTATTTCAAAAAGCAGCTTATGATGACAATCATGTACAACAGAAGACAGTTAAAAGTGAAGAAAAAGATAGAAACTTTTATTGAAAAGAAGGAAATAATTTTATCAGGATTTTGAAATAAAATAAAATATTTTGAAATAAAATATTACTACATTAACTCTGAGTTTCCTAGCAGCCAAGGCAAAGAAAAAAATAGGAGGAGGATCATATATCTCTCATAGACTTCTAAAGAGCATTTTCTCAGTTATTTAAAAGTGACACATTTTCGCTTATCCCCAAAGTCTTATACCAAACAGTGCCTCCAAGTAGCAATGTTGAGTGTTGCAAAAGTTTCTTTATTTTATTATAAGCCCTGCATATAATTTGCTATAAACTGAATGTTTTTGTCCACCCCCCTCAAATTCAGATATTGAAATACTAACCTCCATTGTGACGGTAATAGGAGGTGGGGCCTTTGGAAGGCATTTAGGTCATGAGGATGGAGCTCTCATGAAAGGGATTAGTACCCTTATAAAAGGGACCCCAGAGCATTCTCTATCCCTCTTTCCACAACATGAAGATACAACAAGAAGTCGACAGTCAGCTGTCTGCAATCCAGAAAAGGGCCCTCACCAGAACCCAGCCATGCTGGCACCCTGATCTCAGAACTCTAGCCTCCAAAACTCAGAGAAATAAATTTCTGTTGTTTATAAGCACCCAGTCTATGGTACTTTGTTATAGCAGCCTGAACTGACTAAGATATAATCGGAATGTATAACAAGAAGACATATTTGTAGAGAATAAGCTAATGCCAAGTACATTCTTCCTGAAGAACCAGGTTGTCACAGTGTTCAATATAAGGAAATCTAGCATATGGAGAGCCAGAATATCCCTTCTGCTCTTTGCCAAACATCAGTTACGCCAGGAGTGTTTGGTAACCAATACGAGACTCAGCTTTAAATGCTAGCACTGATGTTTACATAGAAAGTGTGTTTCAAAGTTCTTCCACAATAGTTAACTAAGAGGAAATACACATTTAAAGAATTTTAAACTAAAAAAAAATGACTTAATTTATCATACCAGTTATAAGAGATTCCAGCAGCCAACTTGTGCTCAGACAAAAAATTTAAAAAGCATGTATACCAACCTCCTTTCATCAGGCTGGACTTACGGAAAGTCAGATTTTTGAATTATCAAATGACTACAGACAGTAATTTCCCCCTTATTTCTAAGAAATAGAACCCGTAATTTGTTCAGATTGGCAAGATGCTCAGCTCCAAACAATCAGAGACTCCCTTGCAGCAATGGCTGGGCATGTTGGTCTTGGGACATGGAGATTAGAGTGAAGGTCCACCAGAAAGGGCTTCTGAGCTACCTGTTAAATGGGACAGACTCAACAAACATTTGCATTTTTATTTTTACTCTTCATGCTTCATGCTTCATCTTGTTTGAAAGAAAACAAGATGTGTGGAGAAAGAACAGCCATCTGGAGACAATGAGCATAAAAGCCAGAGATAAGAACAATGAAAATAGAGCTAGAATGGTCTTGGGTGCTTGATTCCTCAAGCAGCTCTGACAGCTGTAGACTGCCTACCGCCACACTCCTATGACATTAGAAAAATAAAGGCCCTTATAGTTAGCCACTCCAGATGAATTTTTGTTATAATCAGCAGAACATAATCCCTACCTGAAAACAGTCACATACCTGCCTCTCTAAATGCCACATTCAACAGACTTAAGGTGAAACCTCAGGTCCAGGGATACTGGGCAGAAGAGAATCTCTCCTTCAGTATAGCACTCATTCTTGTGGCAGATACGATGCTACATGTTCACCAAGCCCTGTTTTCCTCAACTCCTGGGCTCACAGATTATCCCAGATATGGCACATGGCTAGGTTCTAGCCAATGAAATAGAGAAGAAAGTGATGTATGATATTTGCTGGTCTGGTACATAAAATCTTACCCCCAGATTTACCATACTAGTTTTTCCTCCATCTTCCAGGTGAATATGTAGGAGGACAAGCTCATGAAAAAGGAGACAGTCATACAAAAGAAGAAGCCTAGGCCCCTAAACCATGGAACAGAGACCTATACCAGCTGGAATGGGATAGGGACACACACAAGAAGAAATGGATATTATGTTAAACCACCACCATTCTGAGGTTGCTATTAATATCATAGTAGCCAGTCTACTATGAATCTAACTCTGGGAATGGTCTCCAAAGTGGGGACAAGCACTGTTGGGGGTACACAGGATGATCTGCCGGGGTCCAGGAAGAAAATACTAAACTTCTACGTAACCACATTCTTAATTAATTTAAATAATTTTTGAGCATGTAGTATATTAATAAAGTGCTACATGTGTATAACAAATAAACATATAAAGATATGCACAAGAACATTTTTTACTAATGGAATGCACAATTCTAAAAAGTCATGGATACCATTGTATAACAGCAGCAGTTCTTAAACATTTTTAAGCCACAGAACTCATTCTCCAAATGAGAACTTCCCTACAGAAAACAGGTGATGGCAATGCTTTTCTGGTTCATGACAGTGGGGAAGCCTGAAGCCCCATTCCTCTCTTCTCCACCCCCTAAGGAATGGGGCTACATGGGAAAGGAAAAGAGGCTCAATATTGAGATTTTACATAAGACTTTGATTAAAAAGTGGATTTTCTTATTTAAAAAAAATCATGCTCTATAGAATCTATGGAGCAAAGCAATGTTGGTGACATTCTAAAGAGCCTTACATTTGACATATCTCTAGTCTCTTTTGTTGGTTTTCATTTTCCAAATGTCTCTCTGCATAAAATTTTACTAGTTCATGGGATATGTCTTCTGTAGTAAACTCCTTCAAATCTTTTGCGAAAAGACAGGAAATTTATGTAATTTTTAATCCTAAAGAAAGCATGGAAATGATATCACGTTCATGATCTATGGGTGATTTAAACCAAGATTTACCATCTTTGGTTTTAAGCTTTGGCAGTCTTCACAATATTCAAGGACTGGGGGAAAGTGATTGGTTTTATAGGACTAAAGAGGGCAATGCACATACTACAGAAAAGATCCCCAGCACCCAGCTAAAATGTCCTCTACCAGTAACAAGAAATCATGTCCATACCGAGCAGCCTTCTGCTCCACACCAATTATTTTAAGGCCTTGGCTTTGAAATGTTGAACATCTGGAACCAGAGAACTCTCTAGTAGGGTGGCCAATCTTCTGCCACAGTAGTAAGCAAGAGCTTATCGAGACCTAAACAGGGCTGGGCTCCCATGGAAAGACCTTGTATATATCTGAAACTGAGATCTCCAACATTCAGTTCTTGGAGTTGTGATCTGCTTTTACGGAAAGCATATGTAAATATAGCCACCAAGTCTCTGATATCCTGAGAAGTTTCTGCAAATCATCTCTTTTCCTCAAGTTTAAACTCTGTTCTAAGAGCATGTCCTATAATGGTTAGTAGGAAGAAAGGCTGCTGTCTGGTTGCTTTTTGCTGATCGTGATGATTTTATTAAGAGTTCTGAATACTCCCTGGGTGCTATAGATTAGGCACAGACTCTGTTTTCAAGAAGTTTGCAATATAAGAAAAAGATGCCAGAGATATTACTGTCACAAAGATGCCAGGATTACTTAAGTTCAGGACACTAAGAATTCTGGTCAGTGTGTGTATGGTTTATATTCATAGATCAACACAAAAGCCAGTGTTGGGGTAAGAGCAATACAGTTAATTATTTAAAACCCAGGCTTGGGAGGCACCTGTGTGGATTCAAATCCTGGATCTGTCTACTCACTAGCTGTGTGATCTTGAGCAAGTCACTTCTCATCTCTGACACTTATTTCCCCAACTATGAACTAGGACAGATGATAATAACTTTTAGCTCTTTTGGTTTTTGGACATTATCGGAATTAATACATGTAAGGTGTTTCGAACAGTATTTGCAAGGTAGTAAGCATTCATAAATGTTGTTTGAGGTCGTGGTTGTGGCTGTCATTATTTGAGTAGTCATATGGAGATAGAGGCTTTGGAAGAGGTCAGAAAGCCTTCATTAGATTCCTGGTTCCTTCTGGATCAAGGGAAAGTTCTTTAAGTCCATCAACCAGCTGGGTTCTACTCTCTATTGCACCCAGGATATCTTCCTACCTTTCTGCAGAAAGTCTTGAAGGCATTCTTTTTCCTCCCTCTAACAAGCTGTATCACTTGTTTGTTTCCCTCTTTCAAATCCACACTTACACCATTTGATTTTGGTACCTTAAAATTCCATTTCATGATTCTTGGTATTATAAAACTAACAAAAGGCATAGAAGGTTTGCTATCTTGCTTTGGGAAATGCAAATATATTTTAGTGATACTTTCAAATATAGTTTGAGTAAATAAATAAAATCACTGTTTACCTTTTTAATGAAATTATTATTTTAAGTTGCTTTGCACCTCAATTTGGTCATCTCAACGCAGAGCTGGGAGATAATGATGCATTTTAGAGTAATTGTGAAAAATAAGTAAAATAATGTATGTGGAAGCTCCTAGCATAATGGCTAGTAAATATGTTGCAGGGTAACTTATGAACACTGTAAAAAACTTTTTTGTCTTTTTTTTTTTTAATTAGCTGACATTACTGTCCACGTTTGATGTCTTCTCTGATAGACCACTAGCTCCCTGAAGGGAGGAACATGTCTCTTTCATTCAGTGCTGTGTCTCCAGGCCTAGCATAGTACCTGTCACATAGCATACACTCAACAACTAGTTGTTGAGTGAATAAACTAAGTGACTTCCCAATATCACACAATCCATTATTGGAAGATCTAGGTCCAGAACCCAAGTCAAGAGCTCTTTTTCATGGAGTCACTCTGCTCCATGACTCTTCACTAATTCAGCTCTTACAAAGTTTTAAACCCTTTGCAATGCCCAGAGTTTCTATTACACACTTTGCACAAAGGACTCAAAATTTTGTTTACTAAATGAATAAATAAGTGAATGGACTATTCAGAAAGTAAGAGCAAAAAGGATTAAGGAGAGAATCACAGAATCCAGAGCCTGAAATTGGAAGCGATCTCAGAGGATCTGGGTCAGGAAGTATAACTCTTTCCTGACATATGAATTCTCTTCATAAAATCACAACCAGTGGTTGCCCAACTTCCTCTTAAAACACCTTCAACAGGAGAGATAGTGGAGGAGAACATAGATAGAACAAAGAAGAAAGTTTCAAAAATCTGTGAGTTTGAAGGGAAAATATCATGAAATGCAGGGACTAAGGAGGCATTAATGACACTCGTGAGGGCTTTAGCTGCGGATGTGCTGAGGACTAAGGAAGTAGGGGGAGGCAAAGTGTCCAAGGCATGTGGATACTACTATTTCAAAATGTTTTGCTGATGAGCAATAGAAGAATATTTTAATTAATTAACAGAAAGCAATTCCCTAATGTTAACAAAAGTATTTTGGGGACACTCAAACTTCTGCTCTTCTTTCCACCACACCTCCAGCCAACCTGAGTTTCCTATTTCTTCTGCTCCTTCTTCCCAGAGGGTGGTTTCAAACAGTGATCCTCCACAGGACTATCTCAATTTAAACAGAGAGCTCAAGAAGAGACGTATAAGACTCAGATTATTTCCAAATGGTGTGTTTGTGTGGTTTGGTCTTGTGTATTTTTATCCACTTTCAATCCACAAAAGATCTGTGAAGGTTTGCAGAAAGGTTTATACATTCACAATGTTCAAGATGTTCAAAATAAAATTAAAATGAACATATGAGAAAATCTGGGTGAGGGGTATATATAAGAGCAGGATGCTAAGATAGAACAAGAAGTATGGCTCTTTCATAAAAAAGCATACAGGTGCTACAGGTGGCCTGAGGTGCAATGTTGACTCTGAACTTCAAAATGGCAACAGCACAGTGGGGAAAAAACTAACTTATGAGATTCATAACCATCATGAGCTGAAAATGCAGCCTCTGCTGAGGAGAAGCTTACATTTCTTCCATTTCTCCTACAGATCTTAAAAAGGAGATAGTGTTGGAGAAAGTGAAAAAAGGCTTCCATATTTCCCTATACCAGATATCAACGTGAATGTTGAAAGATTATTTCTTGTAGAATCCCTAAATACAAGGTGATTGCATGAGACAAACGTGATTTGCAGAAAAATGGATTCTGGAAGAACTAAACAATAAGACAAAACACTTGCTATGTTGATCAGATAAGAGGCAATAGAAAGGTTTTCACTATGGCTTCCAGTTGCTCCTAATAGGATGAATGTAAAACAGATGCCAAATTTTATTATCTATGACAGAGAAAATGTTATGTGTTTACTATAACTTATGTCCTCCCTGGGTACCTAGCTAGGCTCCCAGACTCCCCTGCAATTAGTTGAGTCCCCCAAACCAAGTTCTGACCCATGGAAATTGGGCAGAAATTATGAATACCATTCCCAGGACTTGCCTCTAAACTCACCCATGCAATCCTTCATGCTTTAACTTTTTCAGCATCCAAGTGCTAATTGGAGAGGATGAGACCTAGAAAATGACAGACCCAAGCCTCTGTCCCTGAACAAACAGAGGAAGCAGACCTCCATCCCTTCACAAGCCCCAAATGAAGGGTGGGCAAGTAATAAATCTTTATTATTTGTTGATAAGCTTGTTGCTTATCAACAAGCCACTGTCCTACTCTGACTAGTACACTGCCCAGGGAAGGTGGCTGAAAAGCACTTTCCAGCCAGGTATGAATCATATAACGTTCTTTCTGGTAAAGAGCTAGGAATGTGGAAAATCTTGAAGCATTGTATGGAATTGACTTTTCCAAATTGGGTTTGTCATTTTTAAAGCATGAATCACACACTAGCCCTTCCTCCAGGGTGCCGGGGGGCTGAGAGACCTGACCACTTAGTTTTCCTTGATTTTACTGCCAAATTGCTTCACTTTTATCTGAGCTTCAGGGAGGTTGGGATGAGGGGGAAGAAGAGAGGAAATGGCAAGGGTGAGGAAAAGGGATATTGTTTCTGGCAGTTTAGAAACCAGGAGGAGCTTTGAAGTCTCAGGCTGCTTCTACTTGCTGCAGAGAGCTCCAGAGCTTACCATTTCCTCTTTCATTAGGTTGCGGGTGCAAAGGAGCTCAGAATTTAGCCCAAAGAAACTATTTAAAACCATTTAGAAACGAGAAGTCTTGCGTGAAATTAAACCTATGTTACTGATAAGTGTGAAATACAAAAGATTTATTCACACAACAGAGAACCTCAGAAAATGCAGTATACTGTTTCTATGGGAAGACTGTCTAGGCACCCAAGCCGGCAGACAACACCAGCCTCCTTCCATCACTCCTCAACTCAGAATTGAGGTCAGTAAATTAGCAAGTGTCAATTTTACAGAAGCCTCTGGCTAATTTCTTTTTTTTCCTTCAGGGTGGGGAGAAGAAGTAACAATATAATAACAAAATTATCCTTGGTAGCCAACTATAGAGCTGAAAGGAATAATCAACTAGAACTGTTATTTGACTTTCTATTGTTTCCAGCAAGCTGATGCTGTCAAATATTTGCATCTGTTCTTAAACTATCACTGCCTCTTCATTTTTCAATGTATAAAAAGAAATGTTTTGGGGCCTTTCCCCTTATTATGGTATCATTCATCTTGTTCACTACTTCAGGCTCCATAGCGTCAGTGCAATTTATATCGTTAGAGATCATTGAGTAAGCAGTAGTTAATTAGACTTGTGAGTCTTCCATCACTAAACGCCTTCCCCACCCCTCCGCCCCCCTCACCCGCCCCTGCTTCTGACAGGAGCCGATGATGTAATTACTATCTCAGCCCATTGCACCCGAGGTGCCAAGAATATCACTTCCCATTGGAAGTGCCGTAAGGGCAGAGCTATCTTTGAACTCAGTGTTGCTTATTAAATGAACATAAACCAACTCAAAGGACAATAAAAAGCAATTCTTTAAATGGAACGTCCCTATACGAATATTCATTTGCTTCTCTGTGACAGAGCCTGTCACAAGGCTTATATGTAACTTCTCTTTCTCTTCCTCCCCTTGAATATGTTTGCTGTCCTGATGATGAATCTACAGTCGCCACTGTGCAGAAGAAAAACGGCCAGAGCTGTTCTGTATGCCAAGGCTGCAGGTCACATCTGTCATCCTCTTGCTTCTGTTTTCCTTTTAATTATCTCACTTCAGTCAGAAACTTGACTTCAAATCATAAGCCTAAGGAGAAACTAGATTTTAATTTACAGAAGCGCAGCTAAATATTTTTGTTCTAACACTATATTTCACAATAAAGATGGGAGCCCCAGGGCTCTTTAAACCAAATGGCAACCATAAACATTTTTCTTCATGGCATGGTTTTTTGCTTCAAATCAAACCTGAGTTCACCTGCAGCCCATCAACCAAAAAGTTATTATAACATTACATTCCCCTTTTCCAAACTGCCACCCGCCACACCGTAGCCTGAATTAATCACACATTAGAGAGGAATTTTCTTAAATGGGCCATTTCTTTGGGAACATTGGAGGCTGATTTAGGCCTCTAGCTGGGGCTAGTTGATCATTTCAGAGGCTAGCGGTCTCTATTCCATTGAGGAAGTGCTTTCTCTTTCTATTTGTTTTTCCTCCAGGTCTGCAGGCTCCACACAGAGAAACTAAGAAGGTTAATAATCTGGACTACATTAAGGTCGCTCAAACAATCTCCCCATTCATTAAGCACAAGGACTGTCTTGGGGCGCTACAGCTTGTGTTGCCCGCAGATGAGCTGTTCCCACTCCTGGCGCCACAGTGAAAGGGCAAGCAAGGCTGCAGGTCAGCTCCCAGGTCTGTCACACTGCAGGGCAGATTTCACACCAGTTAAGAGAACTAAGGGCCTCAGAATCAGAGACAGTAGCAGAGACAGGGAGGGGACCCTTACCATCTGTTCTTCTGCCTTCTGTCCAGCAGCCTTTGTCAGAGATATTAAAGTCCTTTCCAAAGGGATATATTAGCTCTATATGTCCAAAGGTCTGGGTTAAGTGCTTTTCTTTTATTTCTTTTCTTTCAAGGAAAAAAAAAATTACAACTTCCAACTCACCTTTCTTCCAACAAGAAAGGTGAGTTCATGTTTCCAGAAAACTGATTGAATGAACTAAAAGATGGCATTGTTGTTGCTGATGTGTAAGAAGTTGAAAAAAATCCAATTTTATGGGTCAAGCTAGATGACACAGTGAGACAGAAAAGTAAACAAATGGCAGAAAGCTGTGGGGTTGGTAGGCTCAAATTTTAGAGATGGAGGGAGCCGAAGAGATCCTTAAAACCAAGCACCAACTTGGCCAGATAAGCCAGGGACAAGCTTACAGTTGCAGCACAAGCTTGTGGCAGAATGAAGGCAAGAACTGAGGGCTCTCCTCAGATCATTAAAGCATTCATTGTGTGCCTACCACATACAGTGTGCCATACAGGGGGCTCTTCGGTCATTGAGAGACTCTTCCAAAAAAATCAACATTATAAGTGGGACTCATCACACCATTTCTCAAAATGGACTGATTGTATGGCTTACTTTCAAAGAATTAAGGGGTGGGGGGGAAACCCCAAGACACAATGTTTCATTACATTAAAAATTTATGTCATTTAAATATGTATAAATGTAAAACTAAACCCCTTATGCTTATTGTTCTTTTAAGCAACTATCAAACTAGAACAAATTTTCAAGTTAAATGCAAATAAAACTACAAAACCAATAAAATCCAATTAATAGCATTACTTTAATGTGACAAATGTGTATGCTTTTGCTGAAACTGAATCACCTCTGGGAATGTGCATGTGGTGCTGACTGCTAAGGGGCAGGTTCCTTGGGGTTGAGCAGGCCCCATTCCACTGTGTGTGACACCGTTGGGCCAGCTTCTGGTCTCCTCCTTAGACCAGGAAGTTGGGATCATTTGGCACCAACATGAGCAAAATGCAACCCCAGTGTTCAGTTACAGGATGGTCCAAAAGGTGCTTAGATTAATTTGCAGATGATCATCAAAACAAAAGCCCTAACTTTTAAGATTCTCACAGAACACACATGTAGTCCCAAGAATACAGTCCCAGTCCAGTTTGAGAGATACTGGTCAATTTATTATTTAAAGTTATTTTTTCATTGTTTCTCATTCAAAATCATATAATCAAAGAACAGAAAGCTAGCTCAAATATAAATATGTTCAATAGAATATGATTAAGACAAAAGAGGTTTTCGGACAGTTTTATATCATTTCAAATTAGAGCATCATTTTAATACTTGAACTCCATTCTTATCATAAATCTACTTCATCCATTTGCTGGTAAAGGATTAGAGGACACCCTCTGTATTCATAAAGGCTTTGTTCTAGAGCTTTCTGGGAATATTAAAATCATAAGTGTAAATCAAAACTGTGTGACAGTTACATAAAATGTGGGCATATCAGCAGCAGGGGGGCTGGCAGCCAGAGCAGTGAGGCCAGGGCAAACATTTGAAACTGTGCCTTGCAAAGCCACATCAATGAAGTTCGCTGTAAGCCTATTCAGTTATCATAAAGGACCTCGTCATTTTCTTATGCAGGTCATTTTCTTTTCAGCTCCATTGTCTACAATGTCACACTAAAATTCCCTTAGCCACAATTTCAGATTGGATTTTGTTTTGTTTTGTCTTTTAAGTATAACAAAGGATGTCAACTTAATACTGCAGGTGGAGAGATGGGCATGTTTATTGTCAAACATACCTCATTCTTAGAGTCACAATCCCCAGGCCCTTTTATGCCAGATGCAGCACAGTCTGTGTCTGTTGGGATTCAATTAAGTACTCATCCATGGAGCACCTTCTGTCTGCCAGGTACTGAGCTGGGTGCTGGGCGTACAGTGGTGAATAGGAAAGGACAGCTCCTCATAACAATCACAGTCTGCTTGAGGAAGCCAGGCCCAGAGACAGCCACCATATCAGGGAATGTAACGCCACAGAAGAATCAAAAGGAGAGGAAGGAGCACTAAAGAGGAGCAAATAATTGTGTCTGGATTGGACAGGAGGATAGGCTTTGTGGAAGAAGTGACATTCTTTAAAAAAAATAAAAAGGAGTTTTCTGGAAAGAAGATCAAGTAGGTGCCAGGCTGGGTAGTCCCAGCACTTTAGAAGGCCAAGGTGGGTGGATCACTTTAAGTGAGGAGTACAAGACCAGCCTGAGCAACATAATGAGACTCCATCTCTACAAAAAATAATTTTTTCAGCCAGGCATGGTGGCACACACCTATACTCCCAGCTACTCAAGAGGCTGAGGCAGGAGGATTGTTTAAACCCAGGAGTTTGAGGTTGAAATGAACTATGATCACACCACTGTACTCCCCCCTGGGTGACAGAGAAAGACCCTGTCTGAAGAAAAGAAAGAAAGGAAAGAAAGGAAAGAAAGGAAAGAAAGGAAGAAAGGAAGAAAGGAAGAAAGAAAGAAAGAAAGAAAGAAAGAAAGAAAGAAAGAAAGAAAGAAAGAAAGAAAGAAAGAAAGAAGAAAGAAAGAAGGAAGATTATCAAGTGGGAAAAGATAGATGCACAGAAAACAGATGCAAAGGTACATAAGTATAAAACAGTATAATGTGGTGATGACGATGATAATCACAATAGCCAACCTACATTGTTATTCTGTGTGCCAGACACTTTGGGTGCATTGTTTCATTTAATCTTCACAACAGATTTATCCCTATTTTACTGATGAGAAATGTGAACTTTAGAGAGATTAATCTACCCAAGATCCTATAGCTAATAAGCAGCAGGGTTCAGGTCAAATCAGGAACAAGGTCTTCAAAGCCTACATTTTCCACTTCTCCACTCTGCTGTTCACAAAGCTAAAGAAATCTATGAATAGTCTGATAGTGCTACAGCATGAAGTCAAAGGCAGAAAGAAGAAACACAGCTGATTGCTACAATACCACCTTCCTACTAACACTTATATGTGTGACTATGATATATAGTAAAATCCTCTCAAATGTCACAAAGGTCAGAAGTGATGCTCATCCACAAACCATGTGTTAATTTTTATGTGTATTAGAGACCCTTGTTCAGTAGCAATCCCTGATTTCATTCTTGTTGGAAAAGGTGAGACATTGTTTACTTATTGTTTCAGATATGAAATAAATATGATGAACATCTTCATAAGTTGTGCATTTGTAAATAAATTCACAAATCATACAAAATTCTTTTGCAGTCCATGTGTCCCAATCCCATGTTCAGGAATCATGACACACACTTAGGCATGACACACACATGAAGGCATGCACATAAACACACAAATACACACACACACACCACCACCACCACCACCACCACCACCACCACCACAGCAGCCACACCAAAGAGATTACCAAGTCTGTCTCTAGAAACTAGTAAAATAATAGAGAATATGATTATTTTTTACTGGGCAAGTGAAGCATTTAATTGGCAGAGCAAAGCAAAACAATGACAACAACTGGCATGTTTTTGATTCATACAATTAAAAATAGTCTGCAGCCTTATGTGTTTTCTTAGCTTTTGAGAAATTTTATTTGCTGTTTTTTAAATGTGACTTTTTGAAAGTTAAGGTGTAGTTGTCTCCCAAGTTGAGAGAACGTGAATATCATTAACTTAAGCCTCCCTAGTAAACCAAGACTTAACTCTTGTGGGCTGTGGGATCATTTCCCTATAAATTCCCTGGCCTCCTCAAGAGAGCCTGACTGAAAGGGTGGATTTACATATTCAAATTACCACACTTTGAGAAAGGCCTTGTAGGGGAGCTAATCCCTTCTCCCCCACCAAAGAGAAAGATTATAAAAAAAACAGCAGGCATGGAAATAACTTTCCATCAACCTACTCAGTAAGTGCTGGGTGAAAGATTCATTCACCTTGCTTTCACTCAGCTCAAGAAAGCCCTAAGAGTGGAGAGCTCATGTCTAAAGCTTTCTGGTTGAGGAAATTACTAACCTCTTTGTGCTCAGTGTTTGTCATGGTAAATTAAGAGAAATTATACCTTCCTTGAAGGGCTGTTGGGAGGATAAATTTAGATAATGGGTTTAAAGGGTCTAGCACAGTCCTGGGACCCAAGAAGCATTTGATATGGGTTGGCCCCACCCACTTTCCTACACAAACCCCACTCCCTCCTCTACCATCTGGTCTAGAGGGCCATTTTTCAATCCAATAGTTTCTTAGACATCTGAAGACAAAAATAAAACAATAAAGCACAAAGAGTCTATAGCATAATCTTTTGATGTTTTGGTGACTTTTCATATAGTTGCTTCTGTGACCAAATGGTAGGCGTGTGAAAACATCAAGATGTTCCGACTGAGCCCAGTCTTGGGGGATGAAATTCACCAATAAATTATTGCCACAGAGTTTCACAGCTAATACAGATATGTAGATTACCAAGAGTCTTTTTTTAAAAGAATATTTCATAGCTAATACAGCTATGTAAATCATTGAGAATCTTTTTATAAGAAAGACTCAATGTAAATAACTGAAAGTATAAGGTATTTTTACAAACCAAAAAATCTTTTCTTCCCTTTACCTATTTTATGTAGGGAAGAGGACCTGAGAAGTTAAATCCCTTAGAGGCCAAAACATTCCTTTACTTTTGAATAGGAGAAACTATCATAAATTTAAGCTTTTATCTCTTCTAGTGTTGTTGCCATGTTTAAAATAATTTATTTATTGTATGATGAGAAAATATTCAGGTTTATAAGGAATGAGTGATTTTAAAAATACATGCAAATCAAATAATTAATTTTAACCAGATCTTCAGTGTCCTTACTACTGACAGAAAAAAGGGAGCTGGGAAATTTAATCTCACTTTGTCAATATTTACAATCTCTAAATAAAACAGCAATCACAATGGCAGCTTCTCAGGGCTCCTGGCAGGCCACTTACATTATGCAAATTCTTTTTTCACTAACTTGAACTAGAGATTAATGTCCTCTCTGCCAACCTAGCATTAAAATTCTTTTCATGCCCATTGGTTATTTTCTAGAAAATTTTTTGGAAAATGACAGAAGTAACATCCACAGTCTCAATTCCCACAAACACACCGGAGTAGCTGTATGAGTAGGAGCTGAGTGTGACAGTGAGTTCTTAGGGTACAGAAGCCGATTGCTATGCCTATCTGTCACCAGCACCCAGGACTTCCACAGCATCCAATGAATAAGTGAAGGAATGCAGATAATCTTGGTGGTTAGAAAGCTCAGGCTTTAGGTGCCCAGGCCCCCACTTACTAGAAGCCCGATCTTTGGTAATTCGCTTACCCTCCCTATACCTCAGTCTCCTCACCCATAAAATGGAGTAACAACAGTACTTAGCTCGTATTTTGTTGTGAGGATTAAATAAGTTAATAAATGGAAAACACTGAGAACAATGTTTGTCACATGGTAAATGATGAATAAATTATTATTAATATCACTACCAGACTCAGTCACACAAACCTTAAACAAGCTGGACAGAAGCTTCTTTAGCTAGTAGATGGCCAAAAAATAAATGTAAAGGCTTTTTAAGCACATGCAGCAGCCAGGTAGTGCCTTAGTCTGTTTGGGCTGCTATAAAACATACCATAAGCTGGGTAGCTTACAAACAAAATAAATCTATTTCTTACAGTTCTGTAGGGTGGAAAGTCCAAGATCAGGGTGCCAGCAGATTTAGTGTCTGGTGAAGTCAACTTCTTGGTTTATAGATGTGTCACCTCACCTTCTCCACTCCCCAATTGTTAACCAAGCTGCAGCTGTGTCCACAAAATTGGCAGAAAGGGCTGGCTAGCTCTCTGGGATCTCTTTTGTAAGGGCACTAATCCCATTCATAAGGACTCTGGCTTCTTGACTTAATCACCTCCCCAAAGGCTCTACCTCCTACAGCCTTGAGGGTAGGATTTCAACATATGATTTTTGAGGGGAGGGACACAAGCATTCAGGCCATAATAGGTAGGTCAAGTAAAAAAAGAAAGAACATCTAATATATGAATCAAAACTCTTTAGAAAAAAATATAAGTGATCATTTGCAAAACAACATAATATTTGATATCACAAAAGAAATCCCTTCTGAAGAGTCATTCTAAGTAATAGGACTCTCTGGTGCCCTAAAACAAAACTTGATTCATAAAGATACAAACAACAAATAAAAAAGCATCCACATTAGCTTTTCAGCACACTGTGAGCAGTGGGTCTTGGGAAAGTCACTGAGAAGCCAAAACTGCGATATTGTGATATAATAAGAAATATTTATTTGGCCTTTGGCTCTGACTACTGGCACACAGCTCCTAAAATCCTTGTAATTACTGACTGATAGGGGTGAGAGGTATATCTTGCTGTCCATAAGCCCCTTTCAACCATACCTTAGGGTAGGGGCTGGTTGCCAGAAAGACCTGATTAGAGGATCAGAATTTTCAGCCCAACCCACCTGGGGAGAAACGCTACCTATTGAATTAATCATGGTGGCCAAGGATTTAATAAATCATGCCTACCTAATGGAATCTTCGTAAAAACCTTAAAGGGTAGTAACACATTGAAGTGATGAAAGGGTAGTGCACCCAGAAAGGACATGGAAGATGTGTGCCCTTTCAACCCCTTTGCAAAAGATGTCCTATGCATGTCGTCCCTTTGGCTGTTCCTGAATTGTACCCTTGGTAATAAATTGATAATAGTAAATAAATTATTCTCCTGAGTTCTGTGAGCCATCCTAGTAAATGATCAAACATAAGAAGGGGATCATGGAACCCCAATATATAGCTGGTCAATCAGAAATATGAGTGTCCCAAACTTGTGATTGGTATCTAAAGTGAGGGCAGTCTTGTGGGACTGAGCCCTTAAATTGTGAGATCTGACACTAACTCCAGGTGGATAATGCTGGAATTGAATTGAATTGTAGGACACCTAGTTGGCGTCTGGAGAGTTGGAGAGTTTGTTGATAGTGTAAGGAAAATCCCCAAACATTTGATGTCAGAAGTGTTCAGTGGATGAAAAATAGATTCTAGTTGTAGTGAATTCACTCTCTCTCTCTCTCTCTCTCTCTCTCACACACACACACACACACACACACACACACACACACTTACCCCTCCTCCTACCTCAATGGCCGTTCCTTCTCAATCTCTTTTGCTGGTTGCTCCTTGTACTCCTGACTGCCAAGTGCAGAGGTACTCTGAGGCCAAGCCCCTTTTCACCCTCTTCCTTCCTTCTCCAGCTCCCCTCACTCCTTGGATGATCTCTTCCAGGGGCCTGGCTTTAGCACCATCTATACATACACGACTTTCACTTTTATATCTCAAACTAGGATGGGGAACCTGCAAGCTTGGGGCCACATGTGGCCTTCTGGATCCTTGAGTGTGCAGTGTTTTGACTGAATCCAAACTCAACAGAACCAATCCTGTTAATAAAGAGATTTATTCTGTAAAGTTTGAATTCGGTCAAGGGGCTACACTTGAGGATCTGGGGGGCCCATATGTGGCCTGAAGGCTGCAGATTCCCCACCCTTCTAGCAAATATCTCAACCCATCACTGCCAAGACAGAGCCCCTGGCTTTCCACTTGAAACCTGCTCCATCCTCAGTCTTTCTTATCTCAGTTAATGGCTCTGTCATTGCTCCAAAGTCAATCCACCTTAGTTCCTTCAGCTCCCTAACTCCATTCTTCCCCCTTTCTCCATACCTACATTCAATGAATTAGCAAATTCTTTGTTCTACTTGTGAAACATATCCAGATCTGACCCTTCTCATCATTCCCATGTCTACAAACTTGAGCTATTGCAATAGTCTCCTAACAAGTCACTCTTCTACTCTTTTGTCCTAATAATCATACAAAATGATCTTTTTAAAAACATAAATCAGATTACATAAATCCTTGGCTTAAAACCTTCTGATGCATCCTGTCACCCTTACAAAGACATCCAAAGTCCTCATTGCATCCTAGAAGGCTCTGTGTGCTGTGTCACCTAACCTTCTCCACTTCCACACTTGTTCACCAAGCTGTAGCCTCTTGGATTTTCCTCAAGCCACCAAACTTGTTTTCTCACTCCCACCCCACACCCAGCCTATTGCCTGGATCATTCTTGCCTTAAATTTTTCCATGACTGGCTCCTTCTCATTCACATTTTTATTCAAATGTCCTGACCAACTAATCTAAATTATCCAATAGGATCACATGATCACCCTCAAGCCCTTAACATCACCTGTAACTATTCATTTACTTGTTCATTGTGTCCCTGTGAGAATGTGAGCTCTACTGGGACAGAGATTTTGCCTGTCACCTCCACCACTCTGTCCTCAGCCCCTACAACAGTACCCAGAATGTGGCAGGTGCTCAGTGGAGATGCCTTAATGAATTAATCAGCTGTCTTCCCCTTCAGGCAACAGCTCCAGGAGAGGCAGCTAAGCAACAGTAGGTATTGGGTGTTGGGAGAGTGGTGATTTTAATAAATAATCTATGAGAAAAAGCCAAACATTTATATGACAAAAGGCTTCTGATTCTAAAATACCACCATACAGAGTCAAATAAATGTGTTCAAATCCCATCTTTGTAACTTATCTATGTGTGACTTTAACAACTTATTACATCTTTCTGCATTTCAGTTTCCACCTCAATAAGATGTGATGCTATTGCTTACTGGATAAGTCATTGGGAGCATAAATAAGATCATTTTTTATTTCATTCACACATTTTTGATTCAATGAACAACATATTTTTCTTGAGTGTCTACTGTGTTCCAGACATTGGGCCAACTAGTGAGAAGTCAACCAACCATTCAACAGTGAGCAAAGCATATATGAGCCAGGACCTTGGGAGCTTGGCTGGTAGAGCATTATAATAAAGCATGATCTTGGTTCCAATGAGGGAAGTACAAGGTTCAGTGAGCATAGAACAGTGGGTTAAATATGTTATAGAAGGGAAATCAGAAAAGGCTTCTTGAATTAAATTACATTTAAGGAGAAATCTAAAGGAATCATAATAGTTCTTACTTCGGTGGTGGTCATGGGAGCCAAACAGGAGATGCAGAGATCTTCTACCACTTTAGAGGAATATAAAGAAGACAATATGGCTAGACTGCGGGCGTGGGAAAGCGGTGGGCAAAGAGGCCACTGAAGCAGGGAGGAGCTCTGAGAGAATGGGTAAGTCACATATGATGGGTTTATGCCATGACAGTGCAGCAGTAGAGCAATGAACTAGCTATACACACATGGATAGACATCTAAATTATTGAGGGGATAAGGTAAGAAAGAATGAGAATGATAGGGAAAAACCCCACCCCGGGGCCCCATGGCTGAACTCACTGCTGATTGGATACTTTTTGAATCCCACTCCTGATTGGATAACTCCTCATGGTCATAGTTGATTGGTTGTGTGTAACACCAAGAGGTGTATAAAACTGGAGGAGAAGGAGGAAGAGGTGCTCAGAATTTGGTGGCATGCCCCTCTGAGCCTGTCGGGGGAATAAAGGCTGATTCTCCGACCCTCTGTGTGCCGCTCAGTTCTCTCCCTGGTCAGTCGCTGTTACACTTGCTGTTACACTTGCTATACACTTGCCAGAACAAGAACAATGGCACAGTAACACACAAATTTTATAAAGAATCACACACATCATGATACTGATATACAACACATTCAGATGCTTTGGAGGGAGAGGCCTGAGTGTGGTCATTAGGGAGTAAGAGGAATTACTTCATGAAACCAGAGAGGGACCTTGCCTGGACTGCTGATAGAAGTGTCCAGCGAGCTGAGGAATGAGTTAGCTCAACTCTGAATCTAAATCCAAAGGGAAGGAACACCTGGACCAGGAGAGTGGAGAAGGCCAGAGACTAGAGCGCCAGGAGTTCAAGGAAAGAACACTGATGGCACATTTGGTCTAGGACACATGGTCCTTTAGGACTTGATATACCCCTGAGGTTGCAGCCCATATCTTTGCTCATTTCTGAACTGTCGACTCCCCCCCCCCCCAACCATCCCTGCTGAGGCCTGTAGGCCTCCCTAGCTAGGGCTTCAGAATGACACAAAGGTGTATGCAATTTCAATATACATTAAATTAAATCAATGCAGTGTTTCCATTTTGAAATGGGGAACTAAAACTATTCAGCATTATTCCTTCTTTAAAAAAAATGTATCTACTCCATGTTTAAGCCTCAGCAACTACTGGGAATTTCAAGCACCCTTTCTGATGTAGGGAGAAGTGAGTGCTGCATCTGTCTCAGCAAACCAGCAGCTTAGATGTGAAATACAACAAACAGTGTGGGGTGAAATGCCAGCAGTGGGAAGGTTCCTGGTAGCTGAGAGAGGAGAGAACACAGGGAGCCCAGGCTTGGGAGGAAGGGCTGGGAATCAGCCAACGCTGAGGAGGTGCCGTGGCAGTGGCCGTGGGTGTGTGCTGGGCCTCAGAGGCCATTGTGGGAAATGCCTGCATTATGGAATTTCAGACTTAGCCCCCAAAAGGAAAATACAAAACTTGCCTCATAAATATTTTATTTCAAAATGGTGAGCTTTAGTTTGGACTTTTTGTCCTGAAGTTCCCTACAAAATGTTTGCTTTTTAGTCAAGGAGAATGCAGATCCTAAAACACACTTGAATCAAGTCATAAACTATTACAACTCCATTTTGTCTTTAGTTTAGTCACCAAGTACCTCGAGAGTGAAATATGACACATTCCAGGAAACTTTATAAATGTCTATCGAATCATATGACGGTACCTAAAAGGGGAACATATAAGTCAATTTACCTACAAAAGAAGTAATTCTTCAGGTTTTCAAAATGTAAAATGGACAGTGTATAGATCTCCTGCAAATATACAGATCTCCTGTATATAGGATTTATAGATCTCCTGTGTATATTGTGTATACACCTTCCAACTGAGAGGACATTTAATATTATAATATTAAACATTGTTTACACTAATTCATAAGTAACTTTCAGGTAGAATCTTTGTGAAGAAAAGTGGGTATTTTCTTAATGATATGAATCACAGACACATCTGAAATATACAATTAATTCAGAATAGCTTGACCTCTGGTATAAAACTAAATGAAAAGCCTAGTACTAGAGGCTAGTGTAAGGTACAGAGATGCTTGAAAATGCACTTTGATTTGAAGAAAAAAAATGTAGAGGCAAGCCTGTGGAAATGGCAAAACATTTTATGCAGCTCTTACATAAATGAAGTTAGATCACTACAGGATTATTATATCAGGAATAGAGAACTAAACTTTACTGCTACTGGTTCTTCTGAGAGAGGGAGAGAGAGAGAGAGCTCCTCCAGACTCCCCCATTCAAGGCAAAAACGTCAAAAGTCACCAGAAATTTTAATTGCTCCTACATAAAAATGAAGAGAAGAAAGCACAATATCTATACAAATTATAAGTCTGAGTAGCAGCTAATGTTCTTAGCAGACTCAATTCATTAATTACGGCTCTGTTTGCACATCTCCTGTCAAAGCTAACTATTAATTTTTTCTAAATGGTGTTGCAACTGAAGCCATTAGTGCCATTAAAGGGTAAAGTATTAGGAATATCACAGGTGAGTATGAGTATATTTCAGTGCTCAGGAAATTGAGTTTAACCAACATTTGCCCAGTTGAACACATGTGATCATTATAAAGCATTCCACTAGGAAAATTACTATCTTTCCCAATCAGAGCCTAAATAGAAGCCTAATTCACAAATTAACAGTTATTCTTTCCTGCTATAGATATTAGTTGCTATTCATTTCTAAGCTTTTACCATACCTGCTCAGTCTCTACAACTATTTTTTCCTGAAATTTTGAATAGATTTGTCTTTTGTCACTCTTCTCCCTAGGTGCTTAGAAGGATAAATACTATTATCAAGGTGCACTGCAAAAGTGAATACATTTTAATAGGATTATGATAACAGAATTTTTATCCACTGACTATTGCAAAGAGAAGAGAGAAGGAGATTTCTGTTTTAAGATTAGAGTATAGACTTTGAAATGAAAAGCGGATTATCTTATTAGCTTGGCAACTGATGTACAGCACTCAAAGTCATGTTTCTTGTTTGTAAAAGGAATCATTTCAGGTGAACATACTTTTGGCTGGCTACTAGTATAACATTCATTATAGCAAAAGAGGAAGAGAAAATACACAAACTGCCATCCTGCACTTCTCACACCAGATGTGATTACTTTCCTCTGAATCTGAAAGGCAATCAAATACCTCTGCAGCTAAAAATGTGTGGCTGCTATTTATAAGTAGTAGATAAATGAAATTGTGTACACAAGCATACTCTCTTGGAGATTGGATCGAAATATTTTCACTTCAGCCATAAAATAATTTAATGGGTTTAGGCTCCTACACTTAAGAAAGACCATGTTTAACTGAGCATGAACTAAGGACAAGGGGTCTTAGCATTAAGAAAGTGTTAATCCTAGAAAGACTTGGGGCCATATTTGGTGAAACCTGAAGACATAAGGCCAAAGTCTGGAAGACAGTAAATGGGCTTGAGCATGTGATCCAAGAGGGAGCATCACAAGGATAGCTAAGACCATCTCCCAGAAGATCATGGAGCTCAGTTGGCAAAGAGGGAATGAAGAGAAGTCAATGACCAGACAAGGCTGCCATTATAATGAAACACATTGGGATGGTAACTGATGCCCACTGAGCAGCTCTCTTCTCCCCATGAAGCAACAAACTACCAAACGTACACAGAACACTTCCAATATGCCAGGCTACATTGTGCCTGATCCATTTAAATTGATCAATCCTTGATCAATCGTGTCTATACTCCAAAAAGGAGTAGCTTTTCTGTCAAAGATTCATGAATAAGGACATTGTCTATACACATTTACTTTTACTATTTTAAATAGAAAAACATGAAGAGAAGAAAGCACAATATCTATACAAATTATAAGTCTGGGTAGCAGCTAATGTTCTTAGCAGACTCAATTCATTAATTACTGCTCTGTTTACATTCACAAGACTGTGAGTTTTCATTTGATGTCATGACTTTGAAATGTAGTTTTAATAGCTGCTTTGCCAAGTTCTAAGGTAAGGGGATATTTTAGAGGAAGAATTGTGTAATTAATTAGCAAGAAATTAGGGACTATAGTATAATAATTACTGGGAGGAGGGAGATTTTCAAACTATGTACTAACCAGTGTCCTGCTGTGCCAAGCACTAATTCTTTGATTGCTGGATTTGGGGAGTGGGTATAGGGGTGCCAGTCCCAGGGGAGAAGATGCTGGGAGAGTGGAGGTGAGAGTTCTCATGGGGAAATGGTTTCTACCAAGTGATAGGGCATAACTTCAATACTGCAACTACTGATATAGGTGCATACTAGTTAAATATCAATTTGGTTATGATGAAAATGGATTTACATCAACCAACAGTGGATAATAAAGAAAGTGCTTTGAAATGTCATTGATTATTTGACCCATCCAAGGTCAAATCTTATTTTCCCAAACACAACTCCATGAAGTTAAGACCTAACAGGGATCAGATGTCTTTTAGAAGTTTTAATCTCATCTTTTTGTTCAGGGAGTCTAAGGCTAAAGGATTCACAAAGATTCCCTGTACTCTGTGCCCTTCAGTGAACCTACCCAGGTGTGATACATTGGCTCTCTCCATTTTGTAGATGTGCAAAGAAAGACAACAGTGAAGGAGGAATTGCATGAGGTGTGGTCTGACATCTGTTCTCCTGACACTTCTCCAGGCCTAGAACCAAAGGTATCATCAGGAGTTCATGCATGTTCACCTATAATTTACAATAGTAAATAGGAACACATCTTTGTTCAAAGAAACAGCAGATTCTGTCTAGAGAACTTGAAAGAATTTTAAAAAAAATAACATCCTAAAGACCACAGATGTGCCTCTGAGCAACTTCTCTACCCTGATTTTAAAATAATATCTAATCTCTGATATCTACTATAATATCTGATTTCTATAATATCTGTAATAGCTAATGTCTAGTTATTTTGCCATACAATGAGCACTGAGGCCAGTAATTATCTTTGTCCCCAGTGTCTGTCCTGGGATTGACATAAAGCAGTTTCTCAAACAATGGTTGTGAATGAAGGAAATGCTACTACAAGAATGGCTAGGAGCATAAGTTTTGGACATTACCAAGAGGAAACGTACAGGAAAAAAGCTCCAATCAAAGAACTGGATGGCCCAGACCCTGTTCCTATCACTAACCCATCAATTGCCTGTGTGACTGGAACAGGCTCCTCCTGAGCTTCCCCAGCCTCCTCTTCACCTCCCCATCATGAGAAGGTAGCTGGCTCCTGTCCTGCCAGGCTCCCCAGCTTATGGTAAAGGTCAGTTTGGAGGGCAGGACACAAGACAGCTGACTGGCTACCACGCAAAGGTGAGGCATTTCATGGTAAATGGGGAAGTCCAATCTCCATAAAAAGATGTAAAATCTTCATACACAGAGTATCAGCTATGATCAAAGAATTCGTTAACCAAAGGGGTTGAAAGTGGTGATATAAAAACCTCTAACTTTTCTCTTTTCTAAATGATTAATCTCCAGGACATTCAGGTAGATTCGTTTTCAGAAAAAGGCTAGTTGGAAACAAGGAAAAGACTAAATGCCTCTTGCAAAATTGTCATGAGGGTCTAATAAAATTCTAAGAATCATGCAGGTTTACATGCCACCCTACACCTTCTGGCTGAGACATATGAGTAGAAGATTCTGAAGGACAGAGGAGATTAATACAAATCCAGGTGTTTGCTTCATCACGATTGAGAAGGTATGGAGGTGAAAAAGAATCAAAAAGCAGATGAAAATGGGACAAAAGGTTGAACTACCACAGAGGGATTTTAGATAAACTTTCATAACTTTGAGAAATAAGAAAAGCCTAAATAAGTAACCAGTAAATTAAAGATCTAAACCAATTGTATCTGATTATAAGTCCATTGAAAATTTAATTTGAAAGTACATTGTAGAGATCATGGCACTTAAGCCCTGAATACTTTAGCATGTATCTCCTAAGAACACGGAAATTCCCTTACATGACTACAATGTAATGTCCCAGCTTAGAAAACTCAATTAACTCAATAATATTATCTTATATACAGTCTATATTTAATTTCCCTCGTTGTCTCTAACTCGTCTTTTAAGGTCCTTGCACACAGTGGGTGTGGGGAGGAGAGTCCAGGGTCCAACCAGGGTCCACATAGATATTTCTATGCTTTGTTTCCCTTTAGTCTTTCTATAGCTAGAACAGTCCCACTGCCTTTTGTTTGCCTATTTTTCATGACATTGATTTTTAAAGATACCGGCCACTTGTCTTATAATATGTCCCACATTCTGGATATGTCTGATGGTTTCCTTATGATTGAATTCTAATTTAACATTTTTATCAAAAGTACTATGTAGATGATATTGTATTCTCACTGCAACACATCAGGAAGGAGATAACGCCAGGTGCTCCCACACTGGTGACGCTAGTTTGGGTAAGGTAGTGTCCTCCAGATCTTTCTACTTTAGAGGCACATTTTCCATTTTGTAATAATTTAAGCCATCTGAGGGGTAACACTTTGATAGTATGAGAATGTTCCGAATCCCCAAAGTGATCATCTTTATTAGAAAATTAGTGATCATCAATTTATTGATGATTAGTGACCATCAATTTATTAGAAATTTCAAAATAGTTATTCTATAATTCTATCATCTCATCTGCATTTGTTAGCTGACATTCTATAAAGAATAGTTTTCTGCACCCCTCTTTCCTCCTTTCTCTCTCTTTCTTTTTAGTACCACTATGAACCCATGGGCTTTTTAAAACCTTATTTAATGAGTTACAATCCTTTAGTGGCATTATTATTTTGATATTCAAATTGTCCAAAATTTTAGCCAAAGGGAGTTCCTTCAAGCTGTCGTGTGTGTGTATGTGTGTGTGTGTGTGTATGTGTGTGTGTATAAATACCCTTTTAAGTTTTGAGAACTGCCTTGATTTCTGGCACTACAGCCTCACTGCTATGATCTAAATGTTTGTATCCTCCCCCAAACTCATATGTTGAAATCCTAATTCCCCAAAGTGATTGTATTAGGTGCTAGAGCCTTTGGGAGGTTATTAGATCATGATGGTGGAGCCTTCATGAATGGGATTAGTGCCCTTATAAAAAAGACCCCAGAGAGTTAGCTCATAGCTTCTGCCATGTGAGGACATAGTGAGAAGTCCCAGTCTGCAACCCAAAAGATGCTCTCACCAGAGCCTGACCATGTTCACACCCTAATCTTGGACTTCCAGCTACAGAAGCATGAGAAATAATTTCTTACATGTTTATAAGCTACCCAGTCTATGGCATTTTGGTATGGCAGCCTAAACAAACTAAGACATCCACCTTGTATTTTCTTTGCTCTTAATCACCCATTTATCCCAGGGCTATTCTTTCTGATCAATGTTATTGTAGCAAAAATTGATGAATTGATAAATTATAAAAATGACAATGCCAAAATACTAAAAAATGCACTAAAAATTAATGTTAGGGTTTCTCTGTGTGAACATCAATTATTAATATAATTTTGAAAGTTCCTCAACCGATACTTTCCACTATACTTCAGGAATTTGTTTTTTAGCTATATCTGCAAGAATTATTATACAAATCAACTGGGGAAATCTGAGCACTCAAGAAAGAAAAAAAGCACATTTTATTCTTTGTTCCTAATTTAGCGAAAAGAAAAGGTATGAAGCCCGAGTCTATGTCAGCCCCAGCTTTGTCGTTCGAGGGAGGGATCTGGCTGTCCCAAGCCTCGTGGAAAGGGAGGTCACTACAGGCTCACCACAGCCCTGGACTCAGCTCCAGAATCATTTCATTTCACCTGCTTGCACCTTGGCTTCCTCATACCTGAACTTTGTTCCATGCCCCTTCTCCCAGTTCCTCCAATATGACAACCCATTACGTGCTTCCCATTTTCAGCCCCGGACAAGCCTGACTTCCCTCTCATGGTCCACTGACTCCATGAACGTTCCCAGAACCAGCCCCACCCCCGACTCTATGGACCACATGTTTATAAGAACCAACCTCCTGTCCAACAACCTTGTACACACAAAATCTATGCATTCCCCTTGATAACAAGTTACTAGGATTTATCTGAAAACTGAGTGACTGGAATAAAACCCCATTGCAACTCAGGATATAGAACCTGGGTTTAAATGGGGTTACAGCCTCTGTCACTTTCATGAGCTTCTCTTTTTCTCCCAAAACTTGAAATGATCACAATCCTGGGCTTTTCTTTCATGCTATTGGCAAGGTAACCTCTGGGGTCACAGAGACTAGCTCCTCTGATTACCAGCTGTGTGACCCAGGCCAAGTTACCTAACCCTTCTAGGCTTTGGTTTCCTCATCTGTAAAGTGGATATAATAATAGTAGCTACATCATAGGATCACTGTGAAGAGTGAATAGGAACATGTCTAAAGGGATCACACAATGTCTGACACTTAGTGATAGGTCAATTATATGAACTCTTATTATTATGGCTTTACTCTCACTCCCTGGGCAATCTCACCAAAGACTTCTCTAACTACCAGCTCTCACATTTACCAATACCCCTCTTCCCAACATCTACTCTCACACTCTAAAATTGCCACATGAATATCCTACTAGACCTCTCTAGCTTCTCAAACTCAACATTTCCAGACTGAATTTATCTTCTTTAGTAAACATGTTTTTCTCCGTCACAATTTTCTTTTACCTTTTATTTTTAGAAAATTGTAGATTCACGTGTCTTTGTAAGAAATAATACAGAAAGATCTTGTATATTCTTTACCTAGCCTCTCCCAATGAAGACATCTTACATAACGATAGTTTAACAATACAGTAGGGACATTGAGATCGATACAATCCACTGACCTTAATAAGATTCACCAGTTTTACATGTGCTGTGTGTATTTAGTTCTCTATAACTTTATTACATGTATAGGTTCACGTAATCGCTACCACAGTCAAAATACAGAACAGTTCCACCGCAAGGATCCCTCATGCTACTCTTTTAGAGCCACTCCCACCTCTCCCACTCTCCACCCCCCAACTCCTGACAACCACTAATCTGTTTCCCATCTCTATAATTTTGTCATTCCAAGAATGTTATATGAATGGAATTATATTATTACAATATTGGTAGTCTTTTGATATTGACTTTTTTTTTTCCCACTCAGCACAGTTCCCTAGAGATGACCCGAGTTGCGTATATCAATGGTTCCTTTCTTTTTTGCTACCTACCATGTGATACCAGGATATGATGTCCCACAGTTTGGCTAACTAGTCATGCATTGAAGTACATTGGGTTGTTTCCAGTTTGGGGCTATTATGAACAAAGCTGTGATGAACATTTGTGTACAGTCGTTTATGTAAACATAATTTTTATTTTTTGTGGGATAAATGTCCGACAGTGCAATTACTGTGTTATATGGTAAGCACATGTTTAGTTTTGTAAGAAATTGCCATATTTTACTCCAGAGTGGTTATATCACATTACATTCTCACCAGAAATGTCTGAGTGACCCAGTTTCTCTGCGTACTCATCAACATTTGGTATTATCACTACTTTTTATTTTAGCCATTCTGATCAATATATAGTGATATCTCACTGTCATTTTAATCTGCATTTTACTAATGGCTAATGATGTTGAACATCTTTTCACGTGCATATATAGATCTGTATACCTTCTTCAGTGAAATGTCTGTTTGTATATTTTGCCCATTTTCCAATTGGCTTGTTTGGGTTATTTATTGTTGAATTTTAGGAGTTCTTTACACATATTCTAGATACAAATTCTTTGTTAGATATGTGGTTTTCAAGTATCATTTCCCAGTCTGTAGCTTTTCTCATCTTTCTCTTGATAAGGTCTTTCATGGAGCAAAAGTTTTAAATGCTGATGAGGTCCAATTTGCTTAATTTCTTCTTTTATGGATCATGCTTTTGATGTCAAGTCTAAGAACTCTTCCCCTAGCCTGAGATCTCAAAGATTTTCTCCTAAAATTTTTATAGTTCTACATTTTACATTCAAGTCTATGATACATTATGAGGTAATTTTTGTATAAGGCAGGCGATTTAGGTCAAGGTTCACGTTTTTGCTGAAAAGATGTACAATTTCTCTCACATTTTGAACAAAGACATTGCTATTCACTGAGCAGTTACCAAGCCCCATGGGTCTCCCTCTGCCTTCTCATCTCCTCCCCTACCTGATCTGTTTTTCTCCTTCTGTCCCAGAATAATTTTCTCAAAGCCACATTTCATCATGTCAGTCTCCACCTAAAAGCCTTAGATGGGTGCTGGCTGGTGACAGACAGACCCCTGCCTCCTTAGCTGGGCACACATAGCCCAGACAACCCAGCCACAGCTTCCCTTTTCTTCGCCCCCATGTATTCTCCACTCACAGTGCTCCAGCCACACAAGATATGCAAAGGTCTTTCAGAGATGCTTTGCAGATGCCACATTTTCCCACTGCAAAGCCATTTTTTCCTGGGCCTCTCCCCTCAACCCCAGCTAGAAGGTAACCTTTACTCTCTATCTTTCCCCTAAACACCTGCATAATTAATTGCATCTTCATCTGCATATCCATGGGACTCTCTTCATACTTCTCTCTTGCCTCTATTTTTTCATCTGTAAAATGGGGCCAATGAAAATATATATCTTGGCCAGGCACAGTGGTTCATGTGCCTATAATTCTAGTACTCTGGGAGTCTGAGGTGGGAGGAACTTGAGGTCAGAAGTTTGAGACCAGCCTGAGCAAGAGTGAGACCCTGTCTCTACTAAAAATAGAAAAAACTTAGCTGGGGTGTGGTGGTGCATGCTTGTAGTCCCAGCTAATCAGGAGGCTGAGGCAGGAGGATTATTTGAGCCCAGGAGTTTGAGGTTGCAGTGAGCTATGATGACACCACTGCACTCCTGTTGGGGCAACAGAGTGAGACTCTGTCTCAAAACAAACAAATAAATAAACAAATACATATCTCATAAGGTTGTTTGAAAACTAAATGAGTTAATATATGTAAAATGCAATAAAAGCATAATCTAGACCATCATTAGACCCCAATGCATTTGTTATTGTTATAATTGCTATATACCTTTGTTTTATCTTATATAATATTTTATCATAAATACTTTTTCTATGTTGATTATTTACTCCTCTTCACTAGGTTGTGTAAGATTTTATATGGCATACCTTACTTCTACTATGTTAGTTCATCATAGGTTTTGATAAATATTTGTTGAACTGAATTTATTATTTTAATTCAATTAATAAGCCAATTTAATGAAAAAAATTAACTGATTTTTTCCCCCTTGAGTCAACAAATTTGTTTTATTGAACTGATTATTTTGACAATTGGTGGACATCCCTCCATCTCAATTTTTGTTTTAATTATGTTAATACAAGCATGACTGTTAAGTTACTAGCTGAAATAAAAGATAATAGAATTATTGGCCGGGCGCGGTGGCTCACGCCTGTAATCCTAGCACTCTGGGAGGCTGAGGCGGGTGGATTGCTCAAGGTCAGGAGTTCAAAACCAGCCTGAGCAAGAGCGAGACCCCATCTCTACTATAAATAGAAAGAAATTAATTGGTCAACTAATATATATATATAAAATTAGCCGGGCATGGTGGCGCATGCCTGTAGTTCCAGCTACTCGGGAGGCTGAGGCGTAGGATTGCTTGAGCCCAGGAGTTTGAGGTTGCTGTGAGCTAGGCTGACGACACGGCACTCACTATAACCTGGGCAACAAGTAAGACTCTGTCTCCAAAAAAAAAAAAAAAAATAGAATTATTTATTTATTATAAAAAGTGGGGTTCTTCTATTTAATGCCCCCCAATAAAACAATACTCTTCTTTAAGAGCAAAAACTTGCACTAACTCTAATAAGTAATATCAGGTCCATCTTCACTTTCTATTAAAATCTTACTTTTCACACATGCTTGGAAGAAGCTGTATCAAGGAATAGTGAAGAAGAGTTAGAATAGTTAAATATTTAGGTTAATACTAAAAACATAGAATTCTGTTAGAGAAAGGTAATAAAAATGAGAAGGAGTTGGTGGAACACACTGAAAAAATGGCATGCTCATTTGTATTATAGTTGGTGGTTATATAAAAATAAAACTATCTAGAAAACCAACAGTATACTTTTATACCATTGAGGAATCTCAGAATACATACACAATTAACTACAAAAAGAAATTTCAGAATCTCTCCAAAGCTATGTTCAAAGAATTTTCAGTTGCTCCTGTCTGCCACCAAGCCTGGCTCACCCTCCCCAGCCCCAGGGTGTGAAGCTTGGCCTCAGCCATTGCCAATGCCAATATTTGGTCTAGGTAGGGGTCTACAGCACAGTTCTGGGCAACGAGGCATGAGAGATTCTACTGGGAAGTTTGTCTTGCTCTTAAAAAAGATGTAGGAGAAAATGCTGTTCCATTTTCCTGTCTCTGAATGTTGTTTTATGAAGATGTTGTGCTTAGAGCTTTTGAAGCCACCACACAATAAAAGACACCTACAAGCTGGCACTGAAAACAGCAGAGCAGCAAAGTGGAAGGATTTGCATCCCTACTGATGTCGCCAAGTCTCTGAAGAAAGTTAGGAATTTCTGTCTCAGGGTATCTCGTTATTTAAGATAATAAACCCTTTATTGCCTGGCCAATTTAGAGGATTTTCTGTTTCTGGCCTACAAACATATCTTAACCGACACAGGATTTGGATACAGTTTCCAACTCTGCCTGACATACTGATTTTTAAGAGGAAACCTGCAGTTTAGTTGGCTAAACATGTAATCATACAATGAATATTCTAGAATAGAAACAGTCAGGCTTACTGTCTAAAAAGCGAGAAGGTGCGGTATAAGGAGCACAGACTCCCGAAACAGAGAACCCACATTCAAATCCCACCTTTGCAACTCACCAGCTGTGTGGCCTTAGGCAAGATATTTTATTTGAATGAATTTTAGTTCCTTTATTGTAAAATGCCCGTGGTAATACCTACCTCATAGGTTGATACGGAATATTAAATGCTATAATGTAATAATAAAGGGCCTGCCAAATTGGAACCCAAATAAATGTTAGTTTCTCTTCCCCTAATGAATCCTTTGCCAAGATGAAACACTAACTGAGTTTATTAGACCATTAATTCAGACACTTTCTTTCCAACAGGAATTACTCTGACAGCAGGGCCGGTGTCATCAAGAGTAATTTCTGCTGAAAAGGTTCCAATCCTAACTTTTCTCCTGCGAAGCCTACCATGGTGCAGAAGGGATCAGGCAGGGCTACTTCCATCCCTAGAGAAAACTGATGTGATGATAACCACAGTGGAAGGGTTTATATGCCCTTGATTGTTTTATTCTCACACCTTAAAAGGGTGTGTGGGTGGAATTAATGGGCTCCAGGGAAGTGTGCTTGTAGTATCTTTTTCACCAAGTTATTTCCACATTTTCTGTTACATTCCACTAAAAGCTAGTCATAGTCTACTGATAATCATTACCAGCCTCCCAAATACATTTAATTAACACTCTATCTTAAGGATACATTGTGTTTGGAGTATAAAAACAAAAATAGGAGTTAGCGTTAACAAGAAGCACTCTTTATTCTTGGCATAGCATGTTTATTTATTGTAAATTTTTACAATAAATAAATACAAGTCATGTTTACTTAGTCATTAGTCTAATTGCATGCTTGCCCTATTAACAAGGATAAAATTGGTAAAATTTAACTGTAAGAGAATTTGACGTCGAAAGCCTTAAAAATGCATATATACTTTGTCCTAAAATTTTTACTTCTAGGAATTTATTTTTAAAAAAGAATTAAGGATTTGTTCAATGATTCTTCAAGAATTTTTCTTGCAGAAAGAAAACAATCTAAGCAATCGAGATTAGAAGATTAGTTAAATTATGAAATGTCTACCCACTGGATTACTATGCAACCATTGAAGATGAAGTTATAGAAAAATAGTTATTGACATGGAAAGATGTATATGATACATGTACATCTTGAGAGGTCATAAACTGTACATAGAGTGCTTTATGATTTTCATAAAAATGTATGTATTTATAAAGGTTTCAATAACTATATACCAAAATGAATATAAACAGGGTTCTAAAGTTTTTTATTTTATTCCATTTTGATTATGTGTATTTTCTGCAGTAAGCATGAATTAGCTGTATGATAAAGAAAAATAATTTTTAAAAACTCAATAGAAGAAATAGAACTTTTAAGCGAAATAGCCAATAAACCTTTTCATTGTTCATTATATGGATTCTGAATTCTGGCTTCTCAGATTTCTGCCAAAATCTGATTTAATAAGTTGTAATTTAAGAGAATAATGACCAACTCCCAGGCAAGAAGATCCTAGGCTTGCTTTTTTTAGTGGAGGTAACTGCTCCCTAATTAAAGCCCAGGGTGATTTGGCTCTTCCTACTGGGTTCATCTTACTGTGAACCATAAATTGGAAAACTGATGAACTCTGCGTCAAGCTGAGGGTGGTCTCTTTATTCAGGGATGCCCATGCCCTTGCATGGAGGCTCAGGGAAGTTTCAGGTAACTTTTCTGCCTATGCTTAGTTGGTTCTTTGTGTTTCCAGGGAAGTTTATTTCCAAACGAAAGAGCTGTTTGGTGTCCACTCTGCGATGCAGCTCCTGTCTGTCACCTCCAAATGGATACAATTTCTGGCCCCGACCAGAGCCCTGCCTGCCATGCTGACCTGAACTTTATAACATTATTAATAATTACTATTGTCATTGGGGTTTATTGACTCTTTGCTATATTCCATGCACTCTGTCAAGCACTATATATATATATATATATATACATATATATATATATATAATTCAACTCTTAACAGAAACCATTAAAGATTAAAGCTATCATTATCTCCATTTTATAGATGAGGGAACAATTTACCCAAGATTATATAGGTAGTAAGTGTTAGAGTCAACATAGAAAACTAGATCTTCCTGGATTTTATTAGAGATCCCTTAACTATTTAAATGAGGATGTTTATAATTCATTTAGAGATGTTTATAATTCATTTAGAGACCCATTCTTGGGTCTTCCTAGACCAGAGTAAAAGTGATTCCAAGAAAATACTAAACCACTTCACAACCATAGGAGTGATTCTGCGACACATCTGTGTCCTTGGCTGCTGGTAGCAAAGAAGGCCAAGACATAACCGAGGGTACTTGTGTGCTCAGCCCACACTGACTTACTTGTCACTTAACCTTTCCAAACCTCAGATCCATATGTAGAAAATGAACTTGTCTTAAATACCTCATTTGTGAGTATCAAATGAGACAATGTGTGTGTAAGCACTTTTAAAAGTACAAAGGGCAAGGAATCTTGATTACCCTTGCATGCAAATTATTTCTGCCCTCAAAACCCAAAAGCAATGTAACTTTTATATAGCATTTTGCAAAAGACTGAGCGAGGGGTTTCAGAAATACAGGGAAACTGTAATGTAAAAAAGTCCCATGTGTAATGTTTCCCCATGTTTAGCGTTAATAAGCCCTGCAGAAAAGTCATTGACTCAATGCTCCCTGCTCCCATATAATGGTTTTGATTTAATGTTTCCTCTCTAAGTGTATGAATTTTTGAACAACAGAAATTTTTGCCACAGGACTTAAGACTCTCCTGTGACTTCGTGTTAGGAAATCCCCTTGGTCATTTTGCTCTCTGCTCCCTGGGAGCAAATCAGAGCTTTGGCAGTAAGTTGATACACAGTCTGTTTTAACTTAAGATAATAGTTGGCTCAATTATCCAAAAATATCATACCAAGGCTTAGAATTATAGTTGCAAAAAGGACTAAATTTTAATAAAACTAATATATTGGGGCAGAAGTAAGAAAGGGAATTTTCTTGTCCATTTTTTAAAATTAGTTTTTTTAAGTTGTAAAAGCAATACATACCCATGTTTTAAAATTTACAATTCACAATTGCAAAGATGTGGAAACAACCCAAATGCTCATCAATACATGAGTGAATTAATAAAATGTGGTATATATAAACCATGGAGTTCTACTCAGCCACAAAAAACAATGGTGATACAGCACCTCTTATATTATCTTGGACAGAGCTGGAACCATTCTACTAAGTATCCCAAGAATGGAAAAACAAGCACCACATGTACTCACCATCAAATTGGTATTAACTGATCAACACTTAAGTGCACATATAGTAATGACATTCATCAGGTGTCGGGAAGATGGGAGGGGGAAGGAAGGAGTGGGTATATACACAGCTACTGAGTGCTGAATGGGGATGGACATGTTTGAAACTCTGACTAGGGTAGGGCAAGTGCCATATACATAACCTAAACATTTTTACCCCACAATATGCTGAAATTAAAAAATTAAAATAAATAAAATAGAATTTAAATAGTACACATAAAATGAAAGGGAAAAGTACTAACTCTACACACATTTTCACTTACCAATATTAAACCCTACCAACAATTTCTCATATATATTATGAGAATTTTTCTATGACTATACAAGCAAATGGATAAAAATATATACCTATTTTTAACATATTCAGTAGCATTCATACTATAGACTGCTCTGAAAAATGCTTCTTTTTTCCTAAAAGTATATTTGCAGTTTTTCATATCCACATGTATGGCTCTAACAGTCTTAAGCTCTTCTCTGCAGTACTCCATTGAATGCATATACCATATATTATTAATATTTAAGTATTTTTCTCTGGATGGATGCTTAGTTGTTTACAGATTTCTCAATATCACAAATAATGCTACAGCCAACAACTTTACCACCTCTACTCAGTTATGTGAGTACACCTGAAGGAAAATTCTTAGAAGTAAAATTGATAAGTCAAAGATGTGTGCATTTAAAATATTGATGGATATTGCAAATTGCCACCTAAAGGTAGGTGTACTAATTTGCTCCCACCCTTGCTGTGTGAGAGCCCTATCTTTGCCAACAATCTGTATAGATAACACATGAACTTGTTAAACTGAGATGTATAATATCAATGACTCAGTAGACACTAGATTAAAATAAATATATGTAGGTCTTAGATAACAAGAAAGTGTAAATGCCTCTTCTTAGGTGCACTCTGAATTGCCAGGCCTCTCACTCTGAGAAGAAATCACTTCAAAGTGAACTAAATCTAATAAAGAGGGGCTTAACATTCATGGAGTACTTACTGTGTGCCAGGCACTGTTCTAAGCACTTTACATACATTAAGTCACCTACACCTCCCAACAGCTCTATGAGGAAGGTGCTTTTATCATTCCCATTTTACAGATGAGAAAACTAAGCTGCAAAAAAGTTAAGTAAATTTCCTAAGGTCACTCAGCTGATAAGTAATAGAGGTCATATTTGAAGCTAGAAGTTTGGATCGAGAGTGAGGTGCCTTTAGCCACTTATGCATTCTGCTTCTGTGCTCCTAATGATGTACTAAACACATTTATTAAACATCTACTATATACTAGGAATGATACATGCACCATCTTATCCTCATAGCAATACAAATAAGTATTATTTCCTTTCCAGAGAGATATTAAAGTGGCTTTCCAAAGTGACAGAGAGAATGTGTACCCAGGCATGCCTGATTCCAAAACCTGTAGTCATTCTACTATACCATGCTTCTTTATAGAAACTGATTGTCATAATTAATACCCATTTTACAGATAAGGAAATCTAGACTTCAGAATGCTGTGTATAGAGAGGCTAAATGGAGTCATTCCTGCCAATAAACAGAGCTAAAGGTTCTGTACATTTAAAATTCATTCCATCACATACATGTTGCCATATAACAACAAATAGGGGAAATTTGCTGACTCTCATAAAGTATGAGCTCAAACTGTCCAATGTGGACCAAAATTTAAGGCAGAATTCAAGTCTACCACTTCTAAATATCAACAAAGCCCAATTTAAAAGAATGATATAGTTAGATGAGGATGAGCAGGTTGATGCCTATACCTTAGAGACATACATCACTATGATATAGTAGCAACATATTTTTAATCTCAATGTGCAACTCATAATCAGTCCATCAAAGATTAGGTTTAGTGCTATTCCTGAGTTTACAGCTGTATTTCCTGACAGTATATAGAAAAGTTCAAGGAACCAAGTGAGACAGGAAGAGCAGCATGAGGAAGGAGAGCTTCAGTGAGGAGCCTTCAGGGTGGGCAAGCGCTGCCAATCCCTGCTTCTGCTCACACCCACCTGGCCTGGCTCGGGTGTCTCAGAGCTCAGGCCCTGGGTTCAAATCTACTCTGCTACTTACCCTGTGTGCAACCTTGGACAAATTACTGAATCTCTCTACCCACAGTTTCCTTATATGTATAATGGGCAATAATCAGTAGTACCTACCTCATTAGTCTATCTTAAATATCAAAATTACCCCATACATATAGCTGCCTTGAAGGTTGAGGGTAAAGCACAGACTTATTAAAGTCCACATAGACAGATTCCCTCCCTTTTATGGTTCAGTGTCTTATTACCTTTTTGTTTTGATACAACAAGGAAAACATATTGCCCTATATTTAAGTCTGAAACTAAAAGTAGAATTTATACTCATCGGCTTATGATAGCTCCATACTCTAGAGGTCAGAGTGTGCAAATCCTGTATTTCCATGTCTGGCAGCCCCAGTCATGAATGAGGCATCAGATCTATGCTGTCACTGTCACAAAACAGACAACAACATGTTACCAGTTTATCTTTTGATTTTCACAGCTTGTTAGGAACAAGTTAGTATACGCAGTTATTTAGTAGGCTTTGGAGGTTAATTTGATTATCTTTTAAAAGTGTTTTTATTTTTTTGTACACCATGGATGCTAATATAATATTATGTTTTCCTGCACTCTACAGTAAAACAAGTCAGCCTGGAAAAATATGCAAATTTGACCATTATGTTGTTCAGTTTTCAGGGCAATTAAATATTTGCTTTGAGCTCCTCACATTGCATTGCAAATTCCTATAAAATTTACTGCTCAATTCTGTACCTAAAGCTTATTTAGCATCAAGTCTTTGCTGCTATTTCCTTTTCATTGAAAATTGAGCTTTTAAGTATATGTCAAAATTGTATTTTATATGAATCTTTATTTGAAAAGTCTTCTTTCTTTTTATGTTGTTAGTTTGTCCCTTTGTTAGTTGGGTAGTAGGAGGCAGCAGTTTCAGATTTGTCTATGAGAAGGTGTCTGCAACTCATGAGAACAGTGTTGGCTCTTCTATCTATCCTATGAACAAAGACCTTTGATTAGATGGCCCAGTCCTGCCAGCCTCTGCTAGCCAGAATCAGGTCTATACAAAGCCAAGAAAATTTCTTGAAAAATAAAGTATAAAAAAAATAATAATTTATTCAAACTGGCTGTTAGAAATTGTGTGGATCCAAAAGAAGGTGTTTTTACAGTTGAATTTAGAAAAAGGAACCTACATTTTGCCAGAACAGTTATGTCTGTAAATATAATTTTTGTCTCCATGCCTTAATCTTTTGTTTAAGGGATTATAGTCAAATCTCTAAATGACAATAAATTAAAATTCAGGCAAAATTTGAGAAGTTGAACAAGCAGTACCTGAAATGAAAGAAAAATGAAAGATTTACATGACATTCATTTGGGAAAATAATGAAATGGTTCATCTGTAGGCACCACTTAGACTCTTGCCATCTTCCCTCAACAAAAGCCTCTTCCTGTCTATTTCTGGTTCCCACACACCAGCCTCCCATCACCCAATTCAAGATTTTGAGTCCTCTTTGAGTACTATCTTCCTCTCATGTCTTCCTCTAATAGGTCTAAAATCCTATTCACCCTTATTTCATATGTCTTCATGTCTTTTTCATTCTTTCGTTCCTAATGCGAGACCTCATTTTCTCTTGCCTCTAAGAGCAAAATAGCCTTCTCACCAGTCTCCCTAACTCCTGACTGCTCTGCGTTCAGTGCAACCTCATTCACCTTCACAGGAGCCCATTTTGATCATGCCACTTCTCTGATCAAAAGCCTTCAAAGGAAAAGTTAAACTCCATGGCTACGGTTCTTTGATCAGCTCCAGTTTACTTTTCCAAACATATATCCCATTAATCTCCTATGTATTCTCCAAATTCCAGTCAAGTTACCCCATTCCTTCTAATCACCCCTAAATCAGCTGGTTCTGCTTCCTCCACATGGAAAATTTTCTCAGCTTTACAAATTCCCACCCATCGTTCAACTCTAGAATTAAATATTACCTGTTCTATCTATAAAAATAAACACTTCTCATCTCATATTCCTTAACTGTAGCATCAAAATTGTTCCGGCCCTGGGCCCAGATTATCCACATGATAATATTATACATGGTCTTTTTATATGCCATAGAAAGAATCTTGGAATTCTCTAGGCTCTAGGGAACCAATGAAGAGTACTAAGCATTGGAATTATTTATCGGAGTTGCATTTAATACAGATGTTGTGGCAGTGGAGAGATTGACTTGGATGGCAGCAAAGAGAATAGAGATGAGCAGTTATCGAACCTGCCTAAGAGAGAAGACTGAAAAAAGTGTCTATTTGGAAGAAGGATGATGAGGTTAATTCTAAGTGTGTTGATCTTGAGGTTCTGGGGACTAGGGTGAGACAGGTGAGGCACCTAGAGTGCAAAACTTAAGGGAACACTGTGTGGTGCCCACTGTGCACTGAATGATCCAGAGAGTAAGTACTTCCTTAAATTCTTCACTCTAGGCCCCTAGCTTGCCTTTCCCTAAGTTCCTATGGGACATTTTGTAGAGATAACACCTTGGTAGCCAAAGAGGTAACCCACTTAGATCTCCCTTCAGGAAAGAACTTGCTATTCAGCTGCAAGAAGTGCAGTTACCTGACAGCCTGGAGGATTTGCCCCAACTTGTGAGCCACAACCATGCTCTTCCTGGGGACTCCCAGTCAGTGGGTGAGCACGGTAGGGGTGCTAGACCTGGCCATTTCTGCCCAAACCAGGAATCATGTAACAGACAGTCTTCCCTCTGGAGGTTGCCATTGGATTAGGTGAGACTTTGTCATATCTGCATTATGTGATCCAAAGGCTTTCCCTGCCCAATTTTGCTTTCTCCCCATTTATCTTTAAAGCATTTGCTCTGCTGACTCTGTCTCAGTGTCTATTCCTAGAAGAACCAAAACAACACCCCCAGTAAACAATTAGCCATATCAATCTGGACCTGGAGCTGGAGATAAAATGATAAGCTGAAACAATTTTGTTGTCTAGTGGTTAGAAGGCTGAGCTCTAGAGTCTTGGTTCAAATCCCAGCTCCTTCACTTTTTTTTTTTTTTTTTTGAGACAGAGTCTTGCTTTGTTGTCCAGGCTAGAGTGCTGTGGCATCAGCCTAGCTCACAGCAACCTCAAACTCCTGGGCTCAAGCAATCCTTCTGCCTCAGCCTCCCGAGTAGCTGGGACTACAGGCATGCACCACCATGCCTGGCTAATTTTTTGTATATTTATTTTTAGTTGGTGAATTAATTTCTTTCTATTTTTAGTAGAGACGGAGTCTTGCTCAGGCTGGTTTTGAACTCCCGACCTCGAGCGATCCACCCGCCTTGGCCTCCCAGAGTGCTAGGATTTCAGGCGTGAGCCACCACTCCCGGCACTCCTTCACTTCTGACCTTGTACAATCTTAGACAAGTTACATAAACTCAGTAACTCAGTTTCTTCATCTGTAGAATTGGGACATTAATTTAAATGAGGACTATATGAGATAATGTATTGAAAGCGTTAAGTACAGTGCCTGGCGCATAGCTAGACCATAGTTACTGCTCAGAAATATGAATTAAAAGTATTGTATAGACTTTGAAATGCTGTTTACAGAGGTTGTTTGGTATAATAAAATATTAATAAAAGAAATGTTCACTTTATCAAATAATTTTCCACAGGATCTAATAAGGCTAATGAAGATCAATTAAAAACATGTAAAACCCAGCACTGTAATTTTTTTCAGTTTCATTTGCTGTTACCTCCAATACGGCTCCTCTTCTCTCCACAATGCCATCACCACCTTTGTCTCCTGCCGTGATATGCTTCTTCCTGTCTTTCCCATCCACTCAAAATGCCTATTCCTCTCCTTTACATCATCCTTGCCAACAGCCTCCTCCACAATGTGGTTGAGAACTCACCTAACCCAGATAGTGTTTCTTGACCAGCCTGCCCTCCGTACCCCAACAGTGATTGTCCCTTTCTATTGGCAAACCTTCCCTAAGGATTGTGTCATTTTGAAACTAAGTAAAATAACAACAACAAAACATGTAATTCTCAAACCACATTGAAAGCATCTGTGACTCCATAAACAATTGTTAATAAAGAAATAGCAGGAATAGCAACTCCTATTTCTTTAGGCAGGACTTCCCTCCTCCACCCACCCTTTTGTCCCAAGGCAAGAAAATGGCTTGGCAATGTGATGCTTAATAAACACTTACTTAAGGGATAAATGTTTTCAGCTGTGGATGCATGGTCAGTCTATAAATTATTTTTGCATATGTATTTTCATTCTATATATGAGCCTTAAAAATAAAATGTTTTGTAAGAAAATCTCAGTCACACAATGGGAAAACTATTGTATGGGAGAAGTGTTTTACAACAATTTTAGGTATTTTGGGTAATATAATTTTTTTTTTATAAAATAAAGACCTGGTCTGTAACACATCTAAAAGCCAGTAGAAAATCAAAACTAGAGACAGATGGCAAATGCAGCATTCTTTTCTCTCACTATTTAGTACATATGATATTCCCTACAAAATGGCACTGAATGTTTTCTTGTTACCACACAGCACCACATAAGCTCTGAAAAATAAAACCTCTTTTTATGCTGATGAAACTTCAAACAAAATAACCAACTTCAAAAGTAAGGTGAAAGTATTTTGTAGTGTGGTTGAATGCAAGGAATGTTTTTGCATAGTTTAATTTTTTACATGTGTATTAGTGCATATTGCAATACATACAAAAAAAGTGCTACTAAATTTTCAACCACCCTGTATATTCAATTTGAAACCTTCATAAAGATATTTACATTCAAAGGCAAAATTCCTACATTGAGTCGGATACAATCTTAGGCTCATTTATAATATTGGAAATGAATAGTATCTGAAATAGAAATCAGTTATACACAGAGTAATATATGAGTATAACATTAATAGTCTACGCAGGTTTTTAATGGCTCCTAATATAATATGCCCTTTCAAGGAGCCATCCCTACATACTGAAATTCATTTTTACTGTATTACTTTGAGTAATTATAAATTGAACATGGTTGATAAAATCAGTATTAAAAGTTATGTAATTTTTTGAAATACACATAATCCTCTATAAGTACATGGCTCTGTAAGTGATAAAATATTGATCTTGAATGCTAAAAAGTAAAGGCAGTTTCACACTTACTTTTAAAATATTCATTTTTGTTGTTACAACTCAGTAAACTATCTTACTGAAGTTTACTATTGTCCTCGATTCAAAGTAAATCAAAACAAATTGTTGGTTTTATAAGTATAACAATGCAAATATAATAACCAATATAAAACAATTAACTTATTTACTACCTCATTTTAAATATGAAAAGGAACTACAAGATGGCATTAATACTATCTTAATCTGTTCCACTTAACAAGTTCATATTAAGATGTTTCCATTTTCAAATATCAATACCCACTGTACATTTAGAAAACTCACTTATGGAAATCTATTTTATTTAACTTCTTAGAAAACTACTAGTTCAACCTACTTTTCTCTATGAATTCTACCTGACTTGCTACCTTATTTTCTCATCTTTACAACAATTAGTAATTACTGATTTCAAAAACCATGAGCATAATGCAGAGTGAAAGAATTATTAAAATCTGAAGATAAGAAAGCAAGTTTCTATTACACAACTGAGCATTACTAAAGACAAGTTATTTTTCTTAAGCATATCATACATTATAGTCATAATTAGCTCACCACCACAGCCAGAAATATACATACATATTTTTTGAAATAAATCTTTTAAATAAAGTATTGCAAGCCTCTTTCTAGCTTAAGGATTCAAAGTAGCAATTAAGTCTGAACCTTAAATCATTTGTCTCTATAACTAGAAGAGCAAGACCCGAGGATGTAAATTTTACCCAATGAGACAAGGGATGCTGAATGTATTATTAATTGCTAAGTAATTTCTTAATTTTAGACTCTAGCACCCAACACTGGCAAATAAATAATGTGATTTATGATCCTGCACTCACACGCTGTTTTACTGGAGTTCAATAAACACATGCACATCCTGAATGTACAGTATGAATGTGATTCCTACAAGCCAGAAAACATAGCCGGATTTGACTATAGCAAATCTACCCCATCTACTTATTATTCAAGCACTAGTATTTGGAATACCTAAAATGCCTGCTGAACACTGCGGTTCAACATCCCCCGGGGTTACTCTAAAGCAAAACCACAGCTCTTTTCCTCAGTGCTTACTGAGTTTTAAGAAGGCAGGTAACATGGGGTAGAAATTCTCGTGCAGCAGCAAGATAACTCTTCTATCCAAATTTTCAAAAACCAACAACACCTCCTCCCCATACACACACATACACACACGCAAGAAAGGTTTTTTTTTAAATAGAAGTCTAAAACATGCCGTTTGCATGCGTTTGAAAAATGCATTTTTCCTCTACTTGCTGTTGATGTGTAAAATGTTTACAGATCTGATTAGAAAATCTAGATGTACATAAAAAGTATTGCTTTCAAATGAGGTTCCTTTAGTGAAATCTGCCTGAATAGACATATGTGTACATAAATAATACATATTTATACACATATGCCTACGTTAATAAGCACACATACACCTAGACCAATAATTAAGCCCACACTGTTCCATAAGCCCCTTAGACATATTTTTTGCATGCACTGTTATTCAGAAGAGATATTTTTAAAAAATAATAAGCAGCTGCATATAATGCACATCAAAGTGGCATGTTTAGAGGAGCAAATACATTACCAGACGCATTTTGAAGTTTCTGGAACACCTGCAGGTAAAAGGAGGCTGTGAATCGGACGCTGGCACCCGGTATTCCTCAGAATTGCAGAGCTCGATGTGACTGTGGGGGAATGAGAGGCGAGTGTGAGGCTGGAAACCTTTGAGTTGAGCTCACTCTAGGCATCAGAAAGCCTCAAAGAGGGGAAAGAAAAAGGCAGCCCACAGACAGCTAGATGAGAAACTTCTGGCACCTCTCCAGCTCAGGAATGAATTCTCTGTAATTTGGAGACGTGTAGTGATGGAAATGAAGAGAAACTTGGATTTACGGGTGAATTTGCTCAGCCATGCAGAAACGGGCAGGTAACAGTCTCTCAGCTCATTTTAAAACAGTCATTCAGGAACAAGACCGAATCAAAAAATTAACAGGCATCCTTTTTTAAAAAAATAAAAAGGCTACTCCAGCCAGCTTCCCTAGATGCCTTTACAAACTTCAAATGGATCATTCCATCAGCTATTTGTTGCACATTTTATTAATCCCAGTGCAGAGGTAAACTGGAAAATCTAATTCCTTTTATGTAGAAAACTGGATTTATTGCCTCTTTTTATAATACACTTTAGACATATAAATACATAGATTTACTTACAGAGTTCTCGTTTCTCATGTAAAACCACTACTGTTTGGTCCAGATAAAATGCTAAAAGGCTTGTTCACAGCTTTTCAAGGAAGTGGGGGGGAAATGTTTAATACTCAGAAGCTGAGCTGAGTACTGATATTTAAATGTACAGTTTGAAGCAAAGAGAGTATAAAGGAAGAGCCCTGAGCCATTAAGTGGCAACTAAGAGATACGATTATATACAAGCATTGAGCAGGCAGGTGGCTCAAGTCTATAAATATATACATAATTAAGGATAGGAAGAAAAGAGCTTTGGCAAATTAAGTTCTTAGAGACAATAGCTGTGATTCTTTTTAGGCTTACAAATAGGCTAATAATTTCTGGACAGCACATGTGGATGTCACCTTCTCTGAAGAACTCCTAAACCTCACAAATAGAGAGTGAGGTAGAAGGCATCGCACACCGGCAATCTGTATTCAAATGTAATGAGGAGAAGGACGATATTACCATGAGGAATGTCATCATATTACACTGTGCCTGTGTGGCTTAACTACTCATCCAACCTTGCAAATGGTCATTTGCCTGGACTCAATAGCAAATGTGCTATCGATGGGAGGGAGGAGGCGGGAAGCTGATTTTATTTGTTTTACAACAGGCGCACCTTTGGGAGGCTTGAGGATAAAATGCCTGGGCTGAGCATGGGAGTAATTCTTTTCAAGGCCACATCTATCTATAATAAATTCGAAGTGGAATTAATGATGGCCAATTAAGCTATTTATTATTTTAACTCTTGAGGTCAAGGGCAGAACAGTGTTTATGTTTATTGCTAGAGAGTCGATGGTCAGACTGCTAACGGAGGCAGGGCTCACCTTTAAGCGTGCTCGATTAACACACCCTGAGGAACTGCCAGTCCTCCTCACAGTCCAGTGCTCAGTCCTTGTCTAGATTTTTTTCTTATCTTTCCACTGCCATTTGCTTCATCCATTCATTGAACAAGTATCTACTAAGTATACAAGGAAATCTCTACTGAATTAGACACCACATGCTGTGGAGAACACAATGACCCTTAAGACCCTTCAGCCTCCCTCAAGGCACTTACCATTGTCAAATAGTACCACAATGGACTCAGTAGAGGGTGGGCACATCGCAATGACGTACAAATACCCATGCTCATGGCCATCTCTTCCATTTTGGACTCACTGTTGGTGGTGTAAGGCAAGCAGAGTTTGCATGTGTGTTTTAAAAAATCTCGCCAGGTGATTCTGATTAAGTCCCCTCTCTAACCCTGTAGGAGCAATTGTAACTCAAGACCACTGTTACAAGGACCTGGAATCATTGGAGGAGGAGGGTGTCCCATCTTCCACAGTCTTTAGACATGAACAACTCAGCCACTCAAGCTAACCCACACTTCTGTGTTCTTGTGGAACCCTCCACCATGGGGAAGGCCCATACTTAATCAGTTTGACCCAGAGCCTGAGTCTACAGAGTTCTAAATGGATTTGGAACCCAAAGATTCCCAAAGAAAGCCCAGATCTTTTGGTTCATTCATATAGCCTCTCTGAGCCTCTGTTTCTTTATGTTTAGAATGAGGGGGCAGGGCAGGCTTTGAGTCTATGGTTCCTCTGCCAAAACAGATAAGAGCATCCTCCCTGAGGAAGGTGAGCAGACGGGGGTCAGTGCTCCCAGGAACAGCTCCCCACGGGCTACTTCTAAATCTGTGGTGCTGGAAGGACATCCATGTCACAGCTCAGAGACATAAGTGGAGAATATGGCCACACCATCCTCAGGTGGCCAGTCTGCCTGCTCCCCACCCCACTGTCAGCACAGGCACCCACAGTGAAGGCAAGAATAGCTCCAAGTGGCTCAGAGGGTTTGCTCAGCTTCCCTTCACCCCCACCAACCTGCTTTGCACCAGCGCCACCTCCATTCACTCAGAAGAACCCAACCTTGACAGACATTGTCGTAGTCTGCTTTGTGCTGCTGTAACTGAATGCCTGAGACTGGGTAATTTATAATGAAGAGAAATTTATTAGCTCGTGGTCTGAAGGCTGAGGAGTCCAGGTCAAGGGGCCAGCATCTGACAAGGGCCTTCTTGCTGAACATGGTGGAAGGATGAAGGGCAAGGATGAAAGTGAGAAAGAAAGAAAAAGAGAGAGAGAGAGAGAACAGAATACACCCTTTTCTAATGGACCACTCTGGTGATAACGACATTAATCCATTCATGAGGGCAGAGACTGTATAGTCTAATCACCTCTCATTAGGTCCCAGCTCCCAACACTGTTGCATTGGGGATTAAGTTTGCAACACATGCTTTTTGGAGAATATATTCAAAGCTTCCGCCTTTAGCCCCCATCAAATTTATATTGTTCTTACTATGTCAAACACATTTATTTCCTTCCCAAAGCTCCAAATTCTTAACTCCAGCACCAACTCAAAAGTCTAAAGTCCAGAGTCTCATCTAAATCAGATGTGGGTGAGACTCAAGGTATGAGACATCCTGAGGCAAATTATCTCCAGCCGTGAGCTTGTGAAATCCAAGTTATCTGTTTCCAAAACACAATGGCTGGACAAGCATAGGATAGACATTCCCATTCCCATTCTTTAAAGACAAAGCTCCCGTAACCAACTAAATATAAAACACCTCACATAATAACTCTACTAAAAAATAAATTATTTTTTATTTCCTCTAATTCTCTGTTAAGAACAATCAGAAAATCTTGACCTTGAAGCACAAAGAGATAAGGAAAAACAGAAATCTTTAGAGATGGTAGCACTCAGAGATATTAGGAACAGGTAGACCTAAGTTGAAAGTCAAGATTCACTATTTAGTAGCCATGTGTCTTTGTGCAAACCACTTAAATTTCCTTATACTGTTTCCTCCTCTATAAAAGGAAAACATGCCTGTCTTATCAAGTTGCTTTGAGAGTTAAAATCTGAAAAGTGCTTGGCACATCATAAGTCACTCAAGAAACAGTAATTCACAATAATCAAAAGTTCCAATTGTCTTTGATACCCGCATTAGCCCGGAGCTCCTTGGCGACAGGGACTTGTCTTAGTCACTTTCATATCCCTCATATCCAGTGAGCCACCAGCCTCCACATCCATCCCCCAAATTCTTAGTGCATACCTACGACCATGGCCACGTTCTGAGTTACGTGCCAGAGACAACGGTAAGGAGCAAAACAGGTGTATCTCCTGCCCTCACGTGGATCCCAGTCTAACGAGGAGAAGAAAGTTTACTAGTGCCATGAATAACCAAAATTTAAAAATTATAATAATTAATTTGTTAATAATAATCTTCTTAGTTGTTTCTTTTTTTTTTCTTTCATAACAACCCTGACATTGTCAAGGGCACAAATGAAAGGAGATGTGCGACTGCTTCGGATAATTACCCTCAAACCTGGGGGCTGACGGGCTGTCCCTCATTAAGTGGCAGGTCTCTCCCCATGCGCTGTCCCCTGAGACCTGTCAGGCTAGGCCAGGCAGCCCTTTGATCTGTTCTCACAGTCCCTTCCATCCCACCAGCAAAACATTCTGGTTCCTAGCCTCACTGTTGTACATCCAAGCTGTCTGAAATGCAATAACATTTTTTTTTAAAGAGCAACTGGGATTTTAATTAAAGTTCCAGGGATCCAGCCAAGGATATTTTTCTAAAAGAGAAGCAATATCTGTTTTTGGAGACAGAACATTTCATAACAGAGATTTCATATACTGTGATGAATGACAAATAGTGAATGGGCTGTACCCCCACAGGAGCGTGTGTGTGTGTGTGAGTGTGTGTGTGTGCATACTTGTGTGCGTGTTTAATGCTCATCCTGCCTAATGAGGACAGAGACAGGGAGACAAATGCACTCCAGTTACTTAAACCATTCAGACGTTTAAGGCAGACAGTTAATGGAACAACATAAGGGCCTTTCTCTTAAGGGTAGGAGACACCTTTTGTTCTCTCTGATGATTCCATTTGATTTAAAAGGCTTTGGCTACAAGACTCTCAGCAAACAGCATTAGATAAGAATCAACTTCTGCAAGTGCTGGTCAGCAGATGTCTACCACATACCTAAATCCAGAGAGGGACTGTGTGGGATACTGCAATTCCATGCCACTCACACACAGTGGCTAGTGGATTTAAAATCAAATGAAACCTTGACATCATAACTGGCAGTTTGGCAAGATTATTCCACCTATGACTTTTGTTTTTGTAAATTCACACTTGCTGCTTGGCAAATGCCTGATAATTCCCACTCATTAAGCCAGTCAGGGAGTGTGGAAAGTGAACTCCAAAGCCACCCAGTTTCTTCCATGGACCTGAAAAGCCTACACCCATGTCAGTGTGGGCAGAGGTGCACTCATGCCCATTTTGGGCTGGTCTGGGCATCCCTTGATATTGTGAAGTGGAGGCATTGGTGGGAGACCCGTCAGGAGCTGCCAGGCCACATCAGGCAAAGGGCTGGAGGCTTCTGCTGTCTACCCATCCCCAGAGGCCATGGCACTGCCTCGGGGCCAGCAATCACAGATGTTTGCCCGGCACAGACAGCAGAGGGGCAGACTGCCATGGATCTGCTGAGAAGCCTCAGCCAAGGTGCTGGCTGGGCGCCATTCCTGGGTCTGTGGACTTGGAACAGGAAGCGGGGGTGATGGTATTAAGTCCCATTTCCCTGACATCGGGGATGTTATTTCTTTGGATCCAAAGAGCAAAAGATAAAGAGGTGATTTTACTAGAGGGTGATAGTGCCATGCTAGACAGACATCTCAACCCTAAACACTTATTCATCTAAGGGAAAATTGACCTGATTCTACCTCCATGGCAAATAATCAACAATTAAGCTAAATTATTCCTAGTCCAGCTTTTTACATCAGTTCCAGCTGTTGATATAGTAAATATAAAATCACGAGATAATATAATACATGTATGCACATATGTATCATTCTATTTATATTGTTATATATTTTGCTATAAGACAAATGCATTTTTGTCTTTAAGTGACAACAGCAGATGACAATACATTCAAGCCCTGACTTCAAGGCCAGCAGTGGACAGAAATGAGTACAATGTGCAAGTACCACCCACAGAAGTCCAAGGCATAGAAAGTGTGTGACTAGGAGTCAATTCCCAACTCAGAAGCAAAAAGTGACATCTGTGAGGGTCATTGTTTCTCAAATTGTATAGAGCAGGTTGCAGGAGGTGGGGGAGGCTTCTACAGCAGGCACAATTGATCCTCACACTGGCAGAAATGGGTCCATGTGCCATCTGGTATAGGGGAAAAGCCCTGCACAGAAAGGTCTTGGTCGCTGCTCCATCAGCTAGCACTGCAACGTGAGCCTCAGGTCCCCCGTCAGTGTAGAGGGGACCCGTGTAGGAAGAAGTAATGCTATGCCTAGTGTTGCTGTATTAAAAACCACACTACATACACTAATTTGCACACCAAGTGACAAACAGTATACAAACATATTGTAGCCAAACTGCCCAATCTCATCCCAAGGCATCAGAGTGTCACTAATAAATCGCTACTGTTGTATCAGCGTGTCTTAGCAAAATGGGGATGTGCCTGTAAAAACCCTAAGAGGGAGTCAGTGCATGCAGGATTAAGCCATATGAAAAACAGAGGCAAAAAATCAAACTTCCCCCCATGCCTGACAATGCAGCCCAGTCAGGGGTAGTGCACTTCAATTAAGTGCTGAGCTTCCAGAGAGCCTTGTAGATTGACTATCAAAGTTCGTGCTCAACTGAACCGAAACCTTGCAAAGTGGCCACCACTAAGACTCACCAAGGAATTCCTCATATAAACAGTAGTCGATGTCAATTAACCTTTGTGAACATGAAAAATAAATGGAAAGGTTGAGGAATTAACAAGGAGACAAACACAGATGCCAGACACAAGCATAATGTTACTGTAAATGCTACAATCACATGGTGGTTAATTTTAGTACACTAGGAATGGCTCTCATGATAAAAGATCTTTTCTATAAATGGAAGTGTATTAAAAATAGGGAGTGAGTTTAATCTATATTTTTCCCTATAGCACTCTGATTTGTCCCACATCTGCAGTGGGAGTGCAAATATTTATTGAAGATACCATATTGGTGCCTTCTGAATGTGTGAAGAATCAGTAAATATATTGCATTCAGCTGTGTATCATTCAACTTGCTTAATTGAAGATTCAAGCAAAATTAATTAAATTTGTAAGTTATGAAGACATCTCTTCCCCTAAGGAAAGAAAAAGATTCATGAAGTACAGAACTGATGGAGAATAGTATCACTGAGCCCAATACCAGCCCTCGGGCAATCATGCAATTGGAGCCTGCCACCCCCACCCCTTTGCCCGGCCCCCTTCTCTTCACATCCCTACCTCCATCTGGCAATACCTGGAGCATCACAGGCATGTGTATGGATAATCCAAAAGGCAAGTCCTAGCTCTGTTCAGACCAGCACCAATTCCCACACATGCCACCACTGCACAACCCTTGGGCATGGATATATGCACACTAGTTATGTAGTCCTGCCCCCAAGACTTTGGACCAGGAAAGAAGTCTTCATAGGCCTTGGAAACAGCCTTGGGGTCATTTACGTAGGGACTTCTGGAGTCTGGATTATGGGAACATAACCTAAAAGGGAGGCCAGAGACTCCAAGTGGGTACATCCTTTGGTTCCTTGGATGCTTCACCCATAAGGAAGGGCATGACCAGAGACAGACACAAGCCAAACCGTTGAAGGCATAGGGTCAGGGGAGGGAAGGGATCTTGGTTACATGGGTCTAATGAGGTACTTCTTGAACCCATCACTCTTCCAGTTAAACTCTCTTCCTCTCCTGCTTCTCTTAATAGTAAAACTTTTGAACAAATGATTTATATCCATGGTTTCATTTATCTATCAACTTCTCTGTTAAAGTCTTTATTTTTGTGATTTCTCACATTATAATCTGTGTCCTTACTGCCTAATAAAATTATTTTCACTAAGAACACTTATAACTTTATTCTTATTACATTCAATTGCCCCTGGTTCAATTTCGGAAGCAAGTTTCGTTTTGTTTTGTTTTCTGCTTTTAACTGCTATTATCATTCGCTACTCAGGCCCTATCTAGCTTTGCCCTGTCCAGATGTGCCTTTAATCCTAATCCTGTTTCTTCTGCCACTACTTTTTTTCCCCTTCCTCCTACATTCATTCTTTGCAGGCGAGTCCTGCTCTGGACCAGGTATCCTTCCAACTCTGCACATAAATGTTCATTTATTTCCATAGTTAGCAGCTCTCAAATAGACTTGTTCAATTTTCTTGAACTCAGAATGCTTCTCTCAATCCTTTGACAAACCACAAATTTTTTTTTTATTTTATTTTATTTTATTTATTTATTTTTTTTTTTGAGACAGAGTCTCACTTTGTTGCCCAGGCTATAGTGAGTGCCGTGGCGTCAGCCTGGCCCACAGCAACCTCAATCTCCTGGGCTCAGGGATCCTACTGCCTCAGCCTCCCGAGTAGCTGGGACCACAGGCATGTGCCACCATGCCCGGCTAATTTTTTGTATATATATTTTTAGTTGGTCAATTAATTTCTTTCTATTTTTGGTAGAGATGGGGTCTCGCTCAGGCTGGTTTCGAACTCCTGACCTTGAGCGATCCGCCCGCCTCGGCCTCCCAAAGTGCTAGGATTACAGGCGTGAGCCACCGCGCCCGGCCCAAACCACAAATTTTTTAATTTTCAAACACTTGATTCTTATCTTCTCTATGAAGTATGTCTGCATTAACTCCACTAAAACCTAATCACTCCAGATAATATACAATAAAATAATGCCAACGCTGAGGCTCTATCTCTGTGTGAGTAAAATGAAAGAGAACATGGAGACGGTGAAGAGGGCTCCCCTTATTTGTCAACCCCAACTACTGGGCACTATGTATTCCTAGAGTCATGTTGGCCACACTGTGACCAGCACAGGAGTCCTCCGGGATCATGTTAAAATGCATATTCTGATAGAGTAAGGCTGGGTGGGCCTGAGAATGTGCATTTTTAATAAGCTTTTAGGTGATGCTGACATTATTGGTCAGTGGGTCACACTTGGAGTACCAGGTGCCTAGAGGGCTGTATTGCAAATTTTTATGAATACAAGTTTGGATTTAGCAGGAGAGAGTGACATGATTGATTAGTAATATCTGTCATGAGCCTGGGAAGAGACAATGCCAACATTGATCAAATTATTCCATAATTCATTGATGTATTCAACCATTATTTATCATCAACAATGTGTCAGGCACTCTGAACAGAGTAATAGCAGAGAAAGTCACTATCCTTGTGGAGCTTACATTCTAGTAGGATAGATGATTAAAAAACAAACAAGATTCTTTTATAGAGTGGTAGGTGCTACAAAGGTGAGGAAGGCAAAAAACAGGTGATGCATAGGGAGTCACTGGAAAGGGCTACTCCCAATCTTCCAACCGAGGGGTCAGGGAGAGCCTCTCCCCTGAGGTCATGGCTAGGCTAAGGCCTGGAAAGTGGAAACATCCCAGATATGTGAATACTAAGGGAAGCCTTTCATCAAAGAGAATGGAAAATGCAACAGCCCAGAGTCAGGAGTGAGATAGCAGTGCCACGTATTTGCCATCCTCAGGTAGTGAAAAATGCACAGACATTAGACTCGGGCAAATGTGTGTTCCAATGCCAACTGTCTCATCATGCTCAAGTTATTTAACTCATTCTTTATTTTTTTTTAAATGTATTTCTTGATACTCTGTCAGAAGCTTTGCTAGATGCCAGAAATACAATAGTAAATAAGATAGATGTGATTCTGCTCTTATGAAGCTTTCACTCCAGCCCTGTAAACCTATTTCCTCATCTATAAAATGGGTCAAATAATACTGACTTAGCACAGCCATCAAATGAAATAACATTTTGAAAATTTTAGCATACAACACTTAGTAAACACCCAGTAATTATTAGAATCTCTCTTTCCCTTACATATTTGGCAATATAATGTTGACAAAATTTATATGCCTTTTGTGTACTTAAGGTTGATTTTTTTAATAATCTGCTTTATTTTCCTCCTTAGATTATAACTTCTTGAGTTTAGGGAACATAATGTTTTTTAGCTGTTTGTACCCTTAGAGAGTATTTGATTCATGCAATTCTTCAACAAATATTTTACTGAATGCCAAATAAATCAATAAGTAGACTAATTGTTTAGTGATTGTGTCATTAAAAAATGAAAACTAGAGCAAGTAAGAGGGAAAAAGGAATGATAAGGAAGAGGAAAATATTATTATACTTAGGTTGGCCAGAAGAGGTCTTACAGGTAAGGTCACATTTTGGCTGAGGACTAAGGATTGAGGGTATAAACTATGTGAATTTTGAGGAAAAAGTTTTTAGGCAGAAGAAACAGCAAGTGCCCAAGTCCTGAGTCCTGAATGTTCAGTGTTTGGGGGAACAGCAAGAAGGTCCATGTGGCACATTCCCTCATTTTATAAAGAAGTAATAGAGATCTGCAGAATCCTTTGCAGCCCCGAGTATATCAATTAAGTTAATTTTAGCTGCTGTAAGAAAATTAACAAGGACTAAAACTTAAGAGAAGTATGTTCTGTTTAGATCAATTACAATACCAGTGTCCCAGGGCACCAGGGGACTCTCCTCCAAGCAGTGATTCAGGGACCCAGGCTCCTTTTGTATTGTCTCTGCCATCTTCAACATGTGTCTTCCGGGCTCACTTTGGGTGTCAATCTGGCTTACACTGGGTGTCAATCCTGCTTACACTGGGTGTCAATCCCCTGTGTCTTATAGGGAAAGATATGAAAGATCACATGTAGAAAGTTTATAATGGCCAAGCCTGGAAGCACATCACTTCTGCTCACACTCATTGGCTATAATTTAGTCACTTGGCCACCAACTACCACAAAAGAGACTGGAAAATGTAGTCTAGTGGGAAGATGAGGAAAAGGGATTTGGTACACAGCTAGCCAGTCTCTACGAGCCCAAGTCATTTTCCTCCTAGCCCTGTGCTTTCTTCCTTTGCAATACACACATGCATCGAAATAATGCTCTCCACAAAGTGATCTCTAACTTAATGATCATTGACACTAATAATAGTGATAAAATGAGATCAGACATAGAAAAATTCCTAGTTATTTGCTGCCAGCCAAAACACATTCTATTGGTCAAGTAGTTTAATGTTACTGAGATGAGAGTAATGGTGCAAGAGAGTTGTCTATAATGGAATGGAGGTATTTATGCAGACTCAAACAGAGAGAGGATACGATGAGAATAAAGGAGTACATAGACAAAAAATCATATCATAATCTCCACTTCACCTACGTCCACTGGTTCACAAGATCTAGCTGCAAGTTGGTAAACAGTTACTCTCTGAATTATCTCACCCCAGCATTTCATATCAGCAAGAATGTTGTAAGGATCATATGGAGATTACATAGGCAAAAATAAAATTGAGGTATCATTGTTGTTATAAAATTCAATTGTAAATAATGGGAAGAAAATACTAGTGATTGGCCCACGCCTATAATCCTAGCACTCTGGAAGACAGAGGCAGGAGGATTGCTTGAGCTCAGGACCAGCCTGAATAAGAGAGAGACCCGGTTTCTGCTAAAAATAAAAAACTTAGCTGGGTGTTGTAGCATGTGCCTGTAGTCCCAGCTACTCCAGAGGCTGAGGGTGAGGATTACTTGAACCCAGGAGTTTGAGGTTGCTATGAACTATGATGATGCCCCTGCACTCTATCTAGGGCAACAGAGTGAGACTCTGTCTCAAAATAAGAAAGAAGAAAGAAAGGAAGAAAAGAAGGAAAGAAGGAGGGGAGGAAGGAAATCAGTGTTAGGGAGGCAAGAAATTTGAGTCAGATGATGGAATTGTATTACTCTATAGAAAGTCTTTTTAGATATAAAAAACAGTCTAATTAAAACTTTCAAAAACAGGCCGGGCGCTGTGGCTCACGCCTGTAATCCTAGCTCTTGGGAGGCCGAGGCGGGTGGATTGCTCAAGGTCAGGAGTTCAAAACCAGCCTGAGCAAGAGCGAGACCCCGTCTCTACTATAAATAGAAAGAAATTAATTGGCCAACTGATATATATATAAAAAATTAGCCGGGCATAGTGGCGCATGCCTGTAGTCCCAGCTACTCGGGAGGCTGAGGCAGAAGGATCACTGCAGCCCAGGAGTTTGAGGTTGCTGTGAGCTAGGCTGACGCCACGGCACTCACTCTAGCCTGGACAACAAAGCGAGACTCTGTCTCAAAAAAAAAAAAAACTTTCAAAAACAATATATATCTAAGAAAAACATGATTACTAGAGAATAGGTTAGGATGTAAATAATCACTAATGAACAAAGTGTGTGGTTTGAAAATTCTACCCTTTCATCTTGAACTAACAAGTTGAAAAAGCCTTTTTAAAAATGGTCTTCCATAATTTTAAATTTCTTAGGATGTGGCTAAAATTATAAAATTAAAGTCAATTGAACCCATCCCATATGGACATCTACAATAATATCAATATTATGGATAAATATAAATCAAGGATTAGGATGAATGAAAGTGGTTGAAGTACTTCTTTGATAGAAAATATTCCTTAAAATGCTAATAGACTGAGTTTTATTTAATATTCATTAGTAATCAGAAAAACATTAAATAAATTAAATCTACTACTGATTTTAAATTGACTAATACAGATAACAACTTAGAAGTTCCCCTGAGAATAAATACAAGTCATGAAAATATTTAAATAATATACAATAAAAAATTAGGAAAGTGTCTACTAACTCAAAACAAAACAATAAAAGCTGAGTTAGTATCATTTCATTTCAATAAATATTTGGTGAGCACTCACCAAGAGTGCTTTATTACTGACCAGCTCCTGCAAATGACCCTATTAACCCTGATATCTGAATAATTCTGTCATAATAATATCTATCATAATTCCTCCAGATTTGAGCATGAGCTTTATAACCTTATTTACATCTGGTATCAAACTTTTCCTTTTACAAGGTTAGGTTAATGATGATGTGGAGAATTGCCATGGCATTGGGGCAGGCATGTTGGGGTTAGTTAAGTGGTAATGGGTAATATATGGCCAGGAGGTACCCACAACATAAAGAGAGATCTCCTTTCTCAGAACTCATGATACTTATTTCCTGTTCCACTGATTTGTCAATTAATCATTGATCATGTGCCACCTGTGACATTTCCTGACTTGTCAATCTATATTAATATATTAGTCTTATGCTAGTTTAATTCTTTCATCCTGTCTCCCTAACACTGAGAACAAAAATCATATGTAACATGTTTTAACTTTTTCAAAAGCACTTTTTCGCATAGTAGATGACAAATTGTAGTATCTGTTGGTGAAATGAATGAATTCAGAATCTGTGAATTCTTTTTAGATTAGGCCAGATCAAGGTATAATATAGTCTTGTCTCTATAACTAAGGATCTACGGCCTCTGTTGGAAATGTTGAGGTTGATTCGTGTCTGTAATTACATGCTAAGAAGCTTTGAGCAGAAGGAAATACAGGGATGGTGTGGAGAGAATGGATTGGAGGAGAAAGGAAAGACTGGTTGATTGAAAAGCACACCACAACCAAACTTTATAAACTCCACCTACCAAAGAGCTGACTTTGAAGAAAAGACTGGAGTAGGCAGAATAAATGACCTCCCAAAGATGTCCACATCTTAATCTCTGGAAACTATGAATGTGTCACATTAAATGGCAAAGGAGAGTTAAGGTTGCAGGTGGAATTGTTTGCTGATCCACTGACTTTATGATAAGGAGCTTTTTCTGGATAATCCAGGTGGGTCCAATGTAATCACAAGGTTGCCTAAAAGTGGAAGAGGGAGGAAGAGGAATTAGAGTCAGAGTGATGCAATCTACGGAGGACTCGCCTAACCATTTCTGGCTTTGAAGATGGAAGTGGAGGGCCACGAGCCAAGGAGTGTGGGCAGCCCTAGAAGCTGGAAACAGATTTTCCCTAGAGTACCTAGAAAGAAATGCAGTCCTGCCACACCTTGATTTTAGCCAGTGAAGCCTGTGTCAAAATTATGACCTCCAGAAATATAAGATAATAAATTTGCATTGTTGAAGACACTCAGTTTGTGGTAACTTTTATAGCAGCAATAGAAAACTTATGCAAAGGCCAAACATTTTAAAGCCTTCAGGTCACTATTCATTTGACATTAATCACAAATTCACTTACAAAAAAGGGAAGGAAATAAAACTGGACAATTAAAAAATGAGTTTTCACCATCAATAAAACAAGTGAACCAAAGACAAGAACAATAAAGCAACAATAACAACAAGGAGATTCCAATAGGAAAATACTGTATTTATTTCCAGGAAAAATCAAAAGACCTAAAACTCAGAAGCATTTATGTGATTCAAAATATGCCCCTTTGGGCTGCTGTGTGGCTCTTTTTCTTTCACAGTGAGGTAAATTGTAAAACACCTTTAAAACTGTGATGAAGAATTGTCTCAGAGAAAATGGTAATGTGCCTCAGATCCACCTCTCCCGAGCGTATTGCTTTGGCGGAGTCCCAAGTCCTACCGTAGCTTTAATTTTAAAGAGCATAATATAATATTTGCTTCAGGTTCTCTGATGAGAAGAGGTACTGTGTACTAGGAATAGTAAGCAGGTAGACTGTGACAAGGTCGAAATAAACTGTTCCCAGGGTAATAGCAAAACCCCAGCTGTTCATCACTTCATCACATGCAGTGTAGGGGGGCAGAGAGGGAGGAGGAGGATGGTACTTATCTTTATCATTGATTCGCTTAAGTTGAGTTTAATTCACTCTCTTAATTTCAAGAACCTCCGAAATTCAAATTCCACATATATTATGTTTCACTACAAATGAGACATACAAATAAGCACGCAGATATGTAAAGGGAATCGTAAATCTATTAACGTAAAGCAGGAAAGCAGTGGATTGCCCCATTACCAAGGGCATCATCCACAACTGGCCACAAGACAGTTCAGATAGGCCAAGTCCTAAACTGACAGGTGACTTCTAAAAAGCACACCACTTCCGTGTGATTTTAATCAGAGGAAAGAGTGCAAGGAAGAGATCAGGAGACCGAGGTTCTAGTGTTGTCTAGCCAATATTGATCTTTGAGAATATAAGTTTCCTAACTTGAAAACTAAGGCAACTAAACTAAGTTAATGTGTCCCAAAGTTTGAGATCTATATTAGCAGAAGCAGTAGATGAGTTGGCAGAAAGTATTAAGTACGTTGAATCTCAAAGTATGAAAATTATTTCCTTTTCAATAATCTTTTTAAGTTTCTATGAAGGTCAAGAAAAAAGTCTCAGTTTAGTGCTAGTATAGTTTTTATACTTTCATAATACCAGAAATCTCCTTAAAAAAATTTTTTTTTATTTTGGCATATTATGGGGGTACAGATTTTAAAGTTTCAATAAATGCCCTTACCCCCTTCCCCCCACAAGTCTGAGTTTCCAGCATGACCATCCCCCAGATGGTGCGCATCTCACTCATTATGTATGTGTATAACCCACCCCTCCCCCCTCCCACCTGCCCAATACCCTATTACTATAGTACCTATGTGTCCACTTAGGTGTCTTTTTTAACAAAGAAAAGTAAGGCTTCCAGCTCAAGCCTATCAAAGGCAAAGCTAAAATTTAAATATTGTTTTATTTTTATTGTATTTGATTTTAAATTTAAAGCATATAAGACTGGTTTCTTTTCATTTGTGGTATAATGTGGTTTAGTTAAATAAAAAGAAGCAGTTGATTTAAAGAAAAATATTAACTAAATAATATATAGATGTTAATTGCACAAATATAAGGGAAATCTCGAAAAGGCAATATCCAACTGACTTCAAGTATGAAAAACAGTGAATTAAGTTTTTCCTAGGGTCCTTTCCCATTCTAACATTCCATAAGCCAATGATCAGAAATTTTGTTTCCATTATCAGGGCAAGTTTTTGACACACAATCTATTCCATTTATTTGCTAAGGTAACTCTTGGAATTTGTTCTGCTATTGAAATAATGTATACATGTCTTGTTTTTCCAAGATAAATAAGTAGTGAATTGCCCAAAGACAGGAAAAGCAGCATGCATGCCTCATTAATGTATATTGAATGAATAAATGGATCCTTGCTTCTCTTATATATGGATGTTTCTGAAAGTAAAAAGAATACTGAATTTAAATCCAAAACTAAGTCAGAATAACCTTATTGTCTCCCCCTGTTCTTGGCTTGTTTGTCTGTTTTTTTTATAAGAGACAAGATCTTGCTATGTTGCCCAGGCTGGAGTGCAGTGGTTATTCACAGGTAGGGTCATAGCTCACTGCTAGAGGCTCAAACTCCTAGGCTTAAGTGATCCTCCCACCTCAGCCTCTCCAGAAGCTGGGACTACCAGGTATGTGTCGCCATGCCCAGATTGTTCTTGGACTCTCTAGGCACCTACAGTTTCAATTAAGTGATGAGGCTATCCCAGCCCAAACAACCCATCTAAAGTCAACTATTGAAATGTGTTTCTGTTCCTAGAAACACCTGCATCTCCTATTATATTTTCTAGCAGCCCCACAAAAATAAGAAAGAGGACAGAAAATATGTCTGATAAGCAGGGTGGAGAGGGTGGGTCCCAGGTCAGTCATATTTGTGTTTTTGAAGAGGTAGTTCTGAAAGTGATATTCCTAAATTGGTTGGGAACATGATTTCTATCTTCACAAGATTCTCACCATATGGAAGTATATGTGTTCAATAATCAAAGTAGATTTTAAACAACATTCAAAAATAGTATGAATAGTGTATATATAGCACACAAATTACAAGTTGCAAATTCAGATTTTTAAAATTTTAAATCAGATTTTAAAAAATAATGATTATTGTTTACTGCATTCTAGATCTTGTGTTAGGAATTTTATACACATACAATTCTATAAAAAACCAACTTTCCCAAGGTAGATGTCATCCTTATTGTAAGAATGAGGAAATGAAGCTCAGAGAAGTTAATAAATTGCCCAAGAGCATGCAGGTAGGTAGTAGCAGATTTCAGACTTGGACTCCAGTTTTCTTGATGCAAAAACCCCTGCTTTTTCCATTATCTCACTTGTGCCTTATAGTGATAATGATAATAATAATCAGTTATTAGAATAAAAATGATTTCAAAGAATAGTATCATTATAATTAATCATTATAATTAATTATAATTTTTCATACTTCAGACCTATACAGTGCTGTTGCTTTAAGCCATTTGAGCCTCATATTTTCATTTTAATCATCAAAGACCAATGGAACTTTATTAGTCTTTGGTAATTAAAACGAAAATATTATTTTCATTAATATTCATTAATATTAAAACATGGTAAAATTCCCATATGTGCACATAAGTGTTGATCGATTAGTTCCAATGGAGTATTGAGTACGTGTGGTGTTTGTTTTTCCATTTAAGGTATAGTGGTAATGGAGGAAGTATGCTCAAATGCTTACCCATACCTCCTTGAAAAATAAAGAAAACAACAATGTAGGTAGATAGGGTGGGGTATAGTGGGAAAGTTTTCAATGTGTTGTAGAGCTTTGTTTTGTTTTATGAAGCCATTTGAGAATAGTTAGATAAATTATTTCATTATTGAGACAGAAATACACCATTAAAATCAGACCATATGTATTTTATAATTTTATCTATATCCATAATTTTTCTGTTGAACCACTGTTTGAAAGGATTAAAGCAAAGTGATGGAAATCTGAGCCTGAGCACTTGTCCTGGAGGTTAGTGTATTTTTCTAGTGGTATCTCAGATTACTCTACAAAGAATGACAAGAAATTTCCTCAATATCACACATAATTCATGCTAAGCTGTTTGTATAAACTGAAATTACTTCTTGGACTCCACTTCCCTGAAGCATCAAAATCTCATATAGATCCCTGTGTGTAGTGAGGTTGATACACCTTTAAAAAGTACAGCTACAAGATACAGACTTAGAAAATATGCAGCAGTAGTCAGTAGAGAAAACTTAAACAGTGGGAAATACTTTTTCCATAATGAAGGAAAACGCCAAATCTAGTACATTGTTGAGGCCTATACATTTTCTAATTTACATTTAAAATAGTATATATACCCTTAGAAAGATAAATGTCTTCAGTCATTGTCTCAGATCTCAAGTTGCTCCAAAATTATGCACTCTGATATAATTTGAAAGCTCATACCTGTAACTCAGAGTGCTATTTCATTACTGGCATGCATAGTCTTTCTTTCCCCAATAAGGAAAGTGTAAGAAGAAGGTGGACATCACATAATTATTTTGCTTACAGTTTTTAATAAAATTTTAATCTATCAGATCAGTTCTTGCAGTACAAAATCAGGAGAAATGAAAAAGGCCTGGAACTGGCCAATAGCCAAGCCCAGCAAGAAAATCTGTGAAATGCAGGAACTATGCTCCCTATGGGCCTTGCAGAACAATGACTTGTTGGGAAGGGGAGTAGGGAAAGACTTGAAGCACAGTGAATGAGAGGGTTCAAAATGGAGGCATTATCCTCCTGAACAGAAATTAGTTAATTCATGAGCCAGGCTGCCTTGGTAAACTGCTTGCTCATTGTGTGACATTGGGCAAGTTGTTTAATCACACTTGTTTCAGTTTCTTTGCCTGTAAAATGGGGTTAATAATAGTACCTATCTTACTGGTTTTCTCTGAAGATTATATTAGCATTAATACATGTAAGTGCCTCCAGTAGATCCTTCAGCACAGTAAGTGCCCTGTATTGTCCATCATCATTGCACTACTACATTGCATGGTCTTTATTTATTTGCAGGTTTCACCCTGCCTCATTGAACCCTTAAAAGGTAGAAACTGTACTTTATGTGCTCTTACTTCCAGAACCTTGAGCAATCCACAGCACATAGTAGGACTTTAATAAATTTGTACTGAATGAATGAATTAAGAAACTAATGCTACTACAATGATTCTTATTAATACACAGCTCAACTCCTTTACATGGATGCACTGAAGCATGTATTCATTAAAATCAGAAGAAGAAAAAATACACTTTATTCATCCCAACAGGACTTGAGAGTTACTTAAATTAAAAACACATACTGTGCATCAGGAAAAAAATGATAAAGGAAAAAGACTGGGGGGATACACAGAGAATTATCACTTTGTACCAAGAATTTTAAAGCCAAATCTGGTCTTTCATACACATGCTGCAGAAGATAAATAATTTCTTCAATAGCTCTTTATGTTTTCCAGCATCACTAATGGACCTGATGAGAGAAACTTAGCCAAAGTGGTTAGTACGATACAGAATTTAGGTAAGGATTTGATGAAGGAGATTGTTCTTGAACAGCCCCTGTGAATTCCTCGTGTGTTTAACCATCTCTTCGGCCTTTATAATGCCGCCTCCTCTGACTCTCTGAGTTTATTTCCCCAAACAGTGCCACTTAGACTTAGTCTCAATTTAAAGAATTTTAAATGTTCATGCCAGATTTTTTAAAATAAAATATATTATTTAACTTTATGATTCTAAAAGACTTGAGGAGACAGTGTAATAAACATAATATTTTTAAAGTATATTTTATAAATCAAAGCTCATTTTTCTCTTATGTGACATAGTGTGTGTGTGTGTGTGTGTGTGTGTGGTAGGGATGAGGGAGAATTTTAAACAATACTTTATCTGAATGCCAATGGGTGGCTAACTTTGCTGGTTCACTTTGTTTAAAGCTGAACCTAGAAGAACAACAAAAACTCTCATTTACCTCCTGGGAGCTAATTAGTGGGAACTTGCATGCTAAAATAGTCATCTCCAAGCACCACATGTACTTCATTTAAAACCGTAATTTACCTCTTGTGTTTGAATTTACCAGACAGTTCTAAAAATGTGCCAATTTGTGGTGGTTGGAAATTAGTATGGTTTAATATTTTCTGAACTTTGTTTTCAAATTCAGTTTGCAAAAATTTCAGCCACTTGTCAGTGTGATGGCAACAGAAAATGGTTGCTCTTTCTCTGTTTATTTCCATTTCCCTCTAGAAAGCAAGATGCAAAGACCCTAAATCATGGAACAGTTCTACTGTCGTTTAGAACACATAATCTCTCTTTACATTGTTTCTGTCTTATGAATTGATTGGTCTCTGTATTAAACAACACCAGGTCATACTAAATATTAATAACAAAGAGGTAATAAAGTCCCTGAACCTCAACTTTGATCCATGAAAATAGCCTTGACAAAAATTCAAGGCACTTTGTTCCTACTCTTATTAAAGATGATTTGATCTTTAAAATGTAGTAGTACCAAAGGTAGCAATCTCAAAATAAATTGCAAATAGACTTGAGTTTATTAATATAAGGTTCATGTAATTTCCCAGTAAGATTAAGAATTCAGTTGATTGGCTTCTCAGACATTCCTAATCGACTCACTTTTGAGGTGTGAGTTTCAGACGTATAAATAGCTTTTATGAGAAAAGCATTTGATGATTGTGATTAATTCAATTCTGGGCACCTGGTGTCAAAAAATAAACAAGCATTTGATGACCCCCCCAAAGTTCAGTAAATTGTTGTACTAGTTTTTACAAATGGAACATCATCTCAAAACATTTTTTCAGTCAAATCCAGATATTTCTAAAAGTCATCTCACAAAATGAATATCATCCCATAAGTATTAATAAGTATAACTAGAAGGGAAAAGCACTTTTATTTTTCTAATTAACTTCATAACCAAGACTGAGGTCTTTCCCTAGAATATTTGACTCCCTTTGTTTTATTTCTAATATCTATTGCTTCAAACATGCAACTCCTCCACCTGGCAATGGATAATTTCAATGGCATTTCAAAATATGAATTTCCCTTTCCCAGGTTTTAAACCCTAGAGCATTTACTATTTCTGCATTCTTCAAAGAAATGTTCCGGCAACGCCAAATGTCTGCCTCCATGTTGGATCTCACAGTCTCATATATTTGCCAGGAAGATGGCTGGAAATAATTAAGATCCTCAAAACCATTTTTCTGGGTACTCAGATTTCTGCCACTCAAACTTTTAATTATAAACTGACATCTAATAAAGCAGAATGTCAGAGAGCTACTGCAACTACACTCGCCTTGCAGTTTTACTGTGGACTTTGCTGTATCAAAAGCCTGCCTTGCCGATCATTTTTAATTAAATAAAAGGCAAGCCCTCCCAGAGCAAGAATTACAATGAAAGCCGGCTTTTCAGCGGAGCAGCTGTGTAAACGGGTTCTAAAATTAGTCTAGTCATTTCCAAGCTGTGTTTTACAGCTTCAATGTGTCTTCTTGCAGCCCATGACAGGATGAGAAAATGAATTTTCTCAAGAACATCCCAGTCATTTTGGGTTCAGTCCATTTTAATGGTGTCAGAGCTAACTCAAACCTCTCAGTCCTAAGCAGTCTGGGCACTGGGAGACATGATCAAAAGGTGCCATTTGAGAAGAGTGTTTGCTTTAATTTAGATGGTGTTGACAGACACATGGGTACTGTAATAAAACCACCCGGCCTCTTGCCCAGGGAATGTATAATCTAAACAAGACAAACAAGAATATAATGAACAACTTGGGCTGACAGGCAGTAGTGCTAGCTTCAGATTTCAGGCTCCCTGGGAAATTTTTATTAAGACAGTAAGGAAGGACTTCTTCAATTCCTATTTCTAATACTCTTTTTTTGCAGGGATGTCACTGCCATTATCCCTCCCTTCACCACCAAAAAAACGACAATACAAACAAACAAACATAAACCTCCAAATCCTGAAATAAGCTTTAACCCTCTCCTAATTCAGACTCCTGCATTTTCTGTCTTAGAAGATAGGGTCGGGGGAGATAGTGGGGAGAAGGCAGGGGAGGGAGGACAGCCCAGAGGAGAAGAAATTAAGGAGAATGGAGCTGGCATTGCACAGTAGAACATTAACGAAAATTTAACTTACATCTCTGAGAGCATTCAAATCTATACATAACCACACATAAATGATCATTGTGCAATAACCACTTGCCTTTCTTATCCATTATTAGTGATAATCTAATGTTGCTGATGTACATGGCACCAAGAGATCCCCAGATATGGGGGGTACTAGACCTTGCAGAATAAAGAATCACAAATGTTTTCTTTACAGAAACAGGTTATTCTAAGGCTAGGAATCCAAGCTTATGAAGTCATATCAGACCTGGTAGAGAAGTCAGAGATCAATAGGGCAGAAAGGGAAAGCCATGTCAAAACAACACACCTAACTCGTACTGGCTTCATCCCAGAAACTTAGAACCAGTAGCTCAACCTACTCACAGCAAGTCACCAGACCACCTGCCTGGGCAGGAATTGTTCTTGTAGGGTCCAGAGGACCCTAATGGTGCCTTACTAGAATCAGGGAACCATTAAAGTGCCATTTTAACATGTTTGTGGTCATCCTTTAGCATGTATTTTCAAATGCTATTTTATCTTATCAAGTAATGAGCACCACAAACATTCCAAGTGCTCAACTTATTCTCTAAGTGACTTCAAAATGGAAAGCAGAGGCAGATCTATCATGAAAATAATGAAGCTTAAGCTTTAAGGCTCCTGATTTGCACCACCCATGTGAAATCTGGTAGTTACAGAATGTTCCAAGTGGGGAAGGAAGCCAAGCTGCAACCAAGGGTTCTAGTAAATTTCCCAAATAGATCTTTTAAAAAAAGGACTTGAATCCCCAAGTGCCTACTATTTTTTGTGTGATTTCTTTCTCATTAAAAATAATCACCAGGCCGGGCGTGGTGGCTCACGCCTGTAATCCTAGCACTTTGGGAGGCCGAGGCGGGCGGATTGCTCAAGGTCAGGAGTTCAAAACCAGCCTGAGCGAGACCCCGTCTCTACCAAAAATAGAAATAAATTAATTGGCCAACTAAAAATATATACAAAAAATTAGCCGGGCATGGTGGCGCATGCCTGTAGTCCCAGCTACTCGGGAGGCTGAGGCAGTAGGATCGCTGAGCCCCGGAGACTGAGGTTGCTGTGAGCCAGGCTGACGCCACGGCACTCACTCTAGCCTGGGCAACAAAGTGAGACTCTGTCTCAAAAAAAAAATAATAATAATCACCTTGATAGCTAATGTATTCATAACTTCATGTTCTTTTTCTGAAAGATAATCCTCAAAATTGCATAATGTTCAGGCCCCAGAAAACTTGAATCTGCCTTTCATGGTGATATTGAGCCTTTACAATATGTTCTTATCAGCCTGTCATTTGAGAAGAAGCATGTAGCTGTGGTGTTGTTTTGGAGTAGTTATTACTAGTGCCTGTTTCACTCTCTAATGTGTTGATTTGAATGATAAATTATGTGGTCAATCTAAGTATAGTACAAACTCTCAAGCAATATTTAAAACCAATCACTGTCATTTACTAGCTATGTGGGAATAACTTGGGAAAGTTATCTAACCTCTGTGATGGCTAATTTTATGTGTCAACTTGATTGGTCACTGGATGTCCAGGTAATAACATCATTTCTGGGTGTGTCTTGGAGGGTATTTCCACAAGAGATTAATTAGCATTGGAATTAGTAGCTTGAGTAAAGCAAATGGTCCTCCCTAAGGTGGAGATGCATCATTCAGTCCTCTGAATAGAACAAAAAGGTAGAGGAATATTGAGTTAGCTCTGCCTGACTGCTTAAACTGGGACATCGGTCTTCTTCTGCCCTCAGCATTCCTGATTCTCAGGCCTTCAGGCCCAGAGTAGAATCTATACCATCAGCTCTCTGGTCTCAGGCCTTCATACTATATCATTGGCTTTCCTGGGTCTCCAGTTTGAAGACAGCAGATTGTGGTACTTCTCAACCTCCATAATCACATAAATCACATGAGCCAATACCTTATTTTATACAAGCACACACACACACACACACACGCACACATCCATACATATATACATATATATTCTATTTCTCTGGAAAATCCTAACTATTATAACTTGTGTCTCAATTTCCTCACCTGTTAAATGGGGATACTTGTGCATACCTCTTACATAATGATAGGGTTAAAAGAGATCATATATGTAAAACACTTGGAGAAGTTTCTGCAACAGAAGAAATACTATATGCTAGATGTTCTGTTGTTATTGTTATCATCATTATTAGCATTGATAATTCCTAACTTGTTTTCAAATTCAATTCCCTCAATACACACTTGGAAAATCATTCATTTTTGTGAAACATATTTTTAATTATTAAGAACAGCAAATGTGTCTATAAAAGATTATTTTGTACAAAAATCACTTTGGGAATTACCTAATCCCACATAATTGCTCCAGAAGAATAAACTGAGATTAGTAACTTAGAAAGAGGTAGTATTGAACTCAAGATAAATAAGAATTTTCCCACAATGAATACCATCCAACTATAGTCTAGGTAGGGCTGGCTTGTGAGGTGCTGAACTTCCAAACATGGAAAGTATTCAAGAAGTGACTAGCTGAATACCTTAGTCTGTTTTGAGTTGCTATAAAGGAATACCTGAGGCTGAGTAATTTGTAAAGAAAAGAGGTTTATTTGGCTCACAGTTCTGCAGGCTATACAAGAAGCATGGTGTCAATATCTGCTTCTGGTGAGGGCCTCAGGAAGCTTCCACTCCTCGCAAAAGGCAAAAGGGGCAGGCATCACATGCAAGAGGAAGAACACAGGAGAGAGGTGTGGGAGGTGCCAGCCCCTTTTTAACAAGCAGTTCTCTCAGGAACTAATAGAGGGAGAACTCACTCCTATGAGAATGGCACCAAGCCATTCATGAGGGGGCTGTCCACATGACCCAAACACCTCTCCAACACTGGGGATTAAACTTCAACATGAGACTTAACGGCACCAAACAAACCATATCTAAACCATAGCACTGACCAACCACCTGCAGATTTGGTATGCAGATCCTGCATTAGATAGGTGACTCAAACTAATGACTTCCAAGGTCATGACCAATGCACAGAATTTATGTTTCTATCACTTTTAGGCAGGACACCATATATTGGACAATTTCTTTCTGGTTACCATATACTCAGCTCTCTTCACTGCTACATTTAGCACTATGGGTTTAACACTCTCTTCTCTGAGGAATTGTTGGCCTGTCAATTCACCCCATCCTTGTGAAGAAAAATTTCACAAGTTGAGATTCAAAATTCAAAATAATGCATAGAAAAATATCAAGATTCTCCAAACTTACAAATAACAGAGAAAAGTGAAAATGTTCAAGGGTTCAAGAACTTTGTAGTGAGGAAAAGTTTTAAATATTTAATGTGCCTTGCAAGGTCTTTTTGGAAGAGATTAATATTATTCAAATGCAGTTTGTTTGTATTGAAGTATTTAAATGCTACGCATTTAATATAAAATACAAATTCCCACTTCTTTCCTGATGCAAAGCTGCACTGGGAATTATGTGATCATGTGTAATTTGTTAAATGGAAATTGTATTTTAAATATTCATATACCATATTTGCATTTTTTTAAAATCAGAATTTTCAAAAGGGAGAGGGAGAACATAAGAGGAATAGATCTAAAATACATTCTACTGAAGAATACCAAATAAAAGAAAGCAATATGTATGATAGACAAATTTCTGCAGCTATTGACAAGGCAACCAGAGAAATCTGATCAGATTTAGAAGGTGAAGTTCACACTAAAGGGATGTATTAGAAGCTTGAAGCCAAATAGGACCGTGTAGGGCAGCTGGCCTTGCCCCTTCATTAATGAATGAGGAAATAAAGGTTGAAAGAAGCTAAATGCCTGCACTTTGGAAGACCAAAAGGAAACAGATGCAGTTAGACTGTATGAGGGATATCCAAACAATTGAGATGCCCTTAGCCCTATATCTCATCATTCCTCACTCAGTCCAGCCCTTTCTGATAACTAGTTAATCAGACTCGATGGAATCCAACAGCAGAAAATTAAAAATCAATAGAGACATTAATTGCCTAATAGATGAATGATAATGTTCAATGCTGGCTGGGGTGCCCTGATATTCTTACATTACTGGCAGCAGTTTTAATTGGTATAACTTTTTGGAAAGCAATTTGGCAATCCTTATCAAGTCTTAAGTGTGTTCAAGTCTTTCTTCCCAGTTACTCCAAACCTAAGTAAGTGCAAAGAAAAATATCAAAACTGGAAAAAAAAAGCTTCTATGCACACAGAAGTTTATTATAGTATTATATATTATAGCCAAAAGTTGGAAATGGCTATAATAATGAAGAAATGGCTAAAGAGTAATTTATTCCCCTCATTAGACTATCATATTATAATTTAAAATGACAGTTATATGAAGATACTATTGAACTTACAAAACTTATTAATGTATCAAACAACATTTTTAAGAATGACTGCACCCGCAATCTGGAATGAGAATTACATAGCATCTACCCCATATTAAGTTGAGCATAGATAATTAGAACAAGAAAAACACATCTGGTGGGAGTCTGATGTCAACACTAAATTTTTCCTCACTAAGAAATTGCTAGGAATCCATAGGTTGTAAAACTTCACTGTGAGAAACTCACCACTCAGACAGTTTGTCAAAAATTCAGATCCTGATTGGTAGGTCTGGGACAGGGCTCAGAAATGGACATTCTTAAACAGCTATTCTTGGTTCCCATGAGTCAAAGAAAAGGGTTTTTTTCTTTTTCCTTCTAGATTTGTCTTCTTCCAGGCTTCGTGGATTCTCTTATGCTCTTGCCCCACCATACTTATTTGTGGTGAGTGAACCCTGGCATTAGGGCTTGAATCTCATCTCTACCTGTGCTTCATGAATGTCTCAGCTCAGTTAAAGAGGTAGAGGTACAGGTAGTTTTCCTCTAATTTTATGTCCTGTTTTATAGATTTAATGAATTTTAAAATACATTTTCAAAAACAATTTTGAAAACAGGTACTTTTCTAGAACCATACCTAGATCTAATTGCAAAATAAAAAAAGTTTAATTAATAAATAAATTGCACTGAAACTGTAATTTCAACTCCCTGGAGGAATGCTAGAGGAAAGGAACAAATAAAAGAATGCTATGAGCTGTTTTTTTGTTCTTGAAGACACAATATTCAGTCTTTATTAATGGAAAAGATTATATCTTTGTCATCAGAGTTTTACGCATTTCAAGAATGACACACAAGAAATGATTTTCTTCAATAAAAAGTGAGTAATTTGAACATCCCCTCCCAACAGTACAATGGACAAGAAGATATTCCAAAGCACTCTCCCATTAAATATAACTAAATCACAGATAAACAAACATTTTTTTACAAAGCATTTTAGGGCTTAGGAGATATCCTCAAGAACCAAGAGAGTACAAAATGTTTGTACCCCCATAATATCTTGAATTTAAAAAAAACTTAGCAAAATTAATATAAAAAAAAAGAGGGAGAATAAATGATGAACTGAATCTTGTCTGGTACCAGTAAGCAAACACAGATGGAAAAGTAACGTCAGAGGAATGTCCTGGAACAAATGCTGAGAGATATCTGGAATTTTGCCCACTGCAAGGTGAAAGAGCTGAATCTGATATTCCCATGTTAAGTAAGGACCCTTAAAAGGGGCTAAAGCATTCCAAGGTTAGCGATACCTCCTGATTTTCAGCTGATGCAAATTAAAATCTTCTCTGCAGAAAAACAACAAAATTTAGGTCCTCAAAATTTCCACAGAATAAGTGTAGTCATATACGACCTCACAATCAAACCTGCCAAACACACAAGGAAATAGGCCTTCATGAGTAAGAATCAACAGATTAAAAGAAAAAAAACCTCCACAAAAACCTCCACCTGTACTCGAATGTTTATAGCAGCACAATTCACAATTGCAAAGTTGTGGAAACAACCCAAAAGCCCATCAATATATGAGTGGATTAATAAAATGTGTTATATGGAGTATATAAAATGTGTTAATGGAGTACTATTCAGCTATAAGAAACCATGGTGATATAGCACATCTTGTATTTTCCTGGATAGAGCTGGAACCCATTCTACTAAGTATTCCAAGAATGGAAAAACAAGCACCACATGTACTCACCAGCAAATTGGTATTAACTGATTAACACCTAAGTGGACATACAAGAATAACATTTATCGGGTGTTGGGCAGGTGGGAGGGGAGAGGAGGGGATGGTATATACATACATAATGAATGAGAGTGTACCATCTGGGGGATGGTCATGCTTGAAGCACTGACTCGAGAAGGGAGGGGAGCTTGGGCAATATACGTTATCTTAACATTTGTACCCCCATAATATGCTGAAATAAAAAAAAATTTAAAAAAAGCCTCCAAGAACTTCCAAAGTTGAAAATATCAGATACCAAATATATAATACCTGAGTGTAAAATGCTTTAAAAATTAGTATTAAAAATGAGCAAGGAACAAGGGAGTATCAAAAATGACCAAGGAAATAAAAAAATAAAAAAAGCAGAACCACTCATGCATTGATAGGCACTTAGGTTGTTTCCACATCTTTGCAATTGTGAATTATTCTGCTGTAAAATTCGAGGGCAGATGTCTTTTTATAGAATGTCTTTTGTTCTTTTGGGTAGATGCCCAGTAATGGGATTGCTGGATCAAATGGTAGATCTACTTGTATCTCGTTGGGGTATCTCCATATTGCTTGCCACAGAGGTTGCAGTAGCTACACCATATCCTCTTTCAAAGATACATACCTAAAAGAGAAGGCCACAGAAAGATTGAAACAAAAGTATGAAATAAGATGTGTCATGTAAGTACTAACCAAGAGAAAGTTGTGGCAGCTATATTAATGTCAGTTAAAAAGAGAGAGAAAGAGAGAGAGATAAAGAAAAAGAGGGAGACTTTAAGACAAAGTACTTATAGCAAATTCTCTTCTAGAAAGACAGAGCCTCACCCAAGGAAAAATTGCTGAAAGGAAAAGGAAAAACAAATTGCACAGGCAGTACACTGGGGATAAGGTAGAGAGAAATTTCAAATACTACAGTGAGGGAGAGTCCAGAGGAAACAGAACCCAAGAAGTACTGCAACAGCAAACATACTATATCTAAAAGAAAGAGCACTTCTTTTGAAGATAAAGCCTCTAAAGCTCTAGGGAAAACAGAGCTGGAGGCAGAAAACTTTTTGGAACTAGGTTTTGCTCTGTGATATATATATATATATATATATATATATATATATATATATATATATATATATATTTGCTAATTTTATACAAAATTATTGCTAGAAAAACAGAATGAACAAAATATCCAACAGAAAATGAGAACAAACCATAAACATGTACATACAAAATATATGAAAGCTGTATTTCAAAGTGAGCTAAAAGAACTTAGAAAAACATAGTTTTGAAAAAATGGTACAAGTCAAAAATATATGAGCTCATAAACAAAGTAGCAAAACAAGAGGTGAATCAGATGTAAAATTTGTCAGAACTCAGAAAGAAATAGAAAATAAATAGATAAATAAATAAATGGAACAGAAGAGAAAATATATCCCACAGAAACTCAGCAAAATAAGCAATAAAAAGGAAAATATTATGGAAATAAAACAGAAACAAAGAAAGCAATAAAAAGGGACCTGAGAGAAAGGGAATATAAGCAAAAAATTCCAACATGCATACAATTTGAATCCGAAAAAGAAAGCCCAAAAAACTAAAAGAAAACAAAACCAAAAGAAATCTAAACTGAAAGAAAAAGAAACGGGAAAAAAAAAAATTAAGATAATAATTCAAGAAAACATGTCTGAAATAAAAGAAGACCTACAGCTTCACACAAAAAAGTCATACAGTATACATTGTATTGCGGAAAAATTATTGTATTGCGGAAAAATTATTCCGCAATAGTTGACACCAAATTTTACTCTAGTAAAACTACTGGACTTTAAAGAAAATGAAAAAAGTTACCTGGGCATTAAACAAAAAGATTTTATTTATGAGGGGCATAAAATCAAATTGACATCAGACTTCTCAACAACAACATTTAATGGTGGAAAACAGTGGAGCATTTCAAAGATACTCAAGGATAGAAACATAAGGCAAGAATTTCATATCTGTCTTTCCATGATAATTGCCTCAGCCAAATAATTATAAGTATGCAGAAATTCAAGGATATTGATTACATGAGCCCTTTCTGAGTATTATACTAGAAAATGAGCTTGGGACAAATAAGAAATTATTAGAAAAGCTTTAGCATAAAAAGCAGACTAAACATTGAATATATTTAAATTTAACTATGTAACTAAAATTAAAGATGAGGATAGGGCAAAAAATTAGTATGAAAATGTTAGATGCTCTGACAATGTAAAAATGATATAGCTAACAAAGAGAGCAGGAAAGGGGGAAGAGCAAACAGAAAGTAGAATAAGGGCACTGATCACTTCGTAAGTATTGGAGCTGGCAAAATATAGTAAAAACTTATGCGTAATTAAGAGTATAAATATCAACACCAAGACAATTCGCTAGTGAGTAAATTAGTAGTGGAGAAAAAGAGGGTAGAAGAAGAAGAAGCTGTAAGCAGATAATTTCGGTATTGCTAATGTCAGGTAATAATACTTAATATGTAAAAGAAGATAATACTAAGGGTATTACTTAAATGTATTTCTATAAAAGTAACCACTACCACAAAAATAGAAACCTTCTCAACCCAAACAAATATATTGAAGAGGAGGGGGGGGGAGGGAGAGGAAGGGACAGGGAGGGAGGTGTGGGTGGGAGGAGAAGAGGAACAGAGAGAGAAAGGGAGCAAGAGCACACACACAAAATACTACATAGTAAAAGATTTGTGTGTAATTCGGGTTTTTTAAAGCATGTATATTCACTATGTAGTATGCTACTTTTCATATATATAATGCGTTATTTTTCATGTAAGAACGAAGGGAATATAAATTAGTTCACATATTTGTTTATATTTTTTAAATTGGAAGAATAAACCAAAAATCAATTTTTTGATGGTTACTTATAAAAATGAAGAAGAAATACTGTATAGGGGACAGAGATGGAAGCAAGACCAGTGTAAGTATTTGAATATACACTTTCAACTTTGGAATCATATAAATTATGTAAAAGTGAAATGAAAATGTATAAGTCCCCCCAAATTGAAAGCACAATGAAAAAAAATAAATTTAGCTATATATGAAGATGGTGGCATAGCCAAACTGAGAACACAATTCTTCCTAGTGACTTTATTACATAGTCATTTGAAGAAACCTCCATAGTGAAATATATTCTAATAGACAAATAGAGCTGCAAAGAAATTTTAAGCTTTGCTCAGGAGGCATCTTGTTAGTAGTAATAGCGACATTAATATTTAGGAGCTATTTTATCTATGTTGTAGGGTAAAATAAATAATTTTTTGTTAATGGATTTATGAACCAAGATTTAATGTTCAGAAGGAGAAACTATAAATAGTCAATAAAATAAGTAAAAAATTATAAAGTTAAATTTGTATTGGAAACATCAGTATGAGTTCATAATTGTTTTTTCTTTTTAAAAATACTTGTTTCCTAGCTCTGTCCCCCAAAAAGAACTAGAAGCAATGATAATTTCCATTGCCCAGATTATCATCATTTAAATATTATTCCCACTAATGGGAATTAGAACTTCTTAGAGGAATGATTTATTAGAGATCTGGGGTAGGAACCATACAAGTTACCCAAGACTAATAATGTCATGTCCAAAGGACACAGGAGTCAGCATAAAAAGACTCCCATTGGCTGAAGATAGTCCAGACAATTTAAGCGTTAGAAAGAATTATGATTGCAACTGATTAAACGGTATTAAAAATAGAAATCCATGAGTTCATTTAAAAGAGTTAAAAAAGAAAACAGAAACATTTTATTGGTCATTTGGAGAGAAAAGTAGAGCACCAAATCTATACTCAGAAAATTACCAAAGAGAAAGAATCAAGATTTATCATCCATTTCCTACACAAACTGTATTTTAGCTCCACAGCAGTATTCCAGCTAGTAAATATAGAAAAATGAAAGATTTAGAAAAATCACCCTTTTGAAATCCCAAATAAAATAATTGATTCAAGCAAAAATCACCAATGGATGAAAGTATTAGGTAAAAGATTAAGGAGAGGGATTAGGGTGTTATCACCTAAAACCACCAATCAATCTTAGCATCACTTAGAGTGGGACAGCTGGTCATTATATGCTTCCCAGTGTGATACAATGGGAAGGACACAGCAACATCTAGGAATTACACTTGCTTTTTAAAAAGTGAGCCTGAATTTATTAAAACCTTTAAAGTAAATTCTTTCTACCTTATAAGAAATATGGAAAATGAAAGAACAAGTTAAATGATACCATAAAAAAATAAATAGATGAATTTTGAATGTCAGCCATTCTATAGCACAGTTGTTCAGCAACAAATCAATGGTATGGGGAAAATGTAGGAAAGGATATGGAGCTGTTCTCTATTTTAAAATTTAAGATATTTAACAACTGTAAGCAATATACAGGCCTTGTTTGGATCCTGGCTAAAACTAACCAACTAGTCATGCATTTCAGGTATGCTCTTAATTTACTAATTTTCCTTGGTAAAAACGGTATACCCCCCCACACCTCATTTTATGACATTTCTATTTTCTTGACACTAACTCAAGAATAAACATCATTCTGACAATAATAAACTGTTAGAAGTGTTTCTTTTAAAATCAACAATGAGATATTAATAAATATATTCATTATCAGTGCTTCAATTCAACACCATATCACACAATCTAGCCAATATAGTGAGACAAAGGGGAAATAGTATCAGGACTGTACTAAAAAAAGAAACAAAACAGTCATTATTTGCAGGTTACAGGAATTTCTACATAGAAATCTTGAAAGAATCTATGGAAGTAATAATAGACTTTAGCAAGGAGTCTGAATACAAGATTAATATAAAAAATTCAGTCACACTTACATATATATATATATATATATATATAACTAACATAGATTAAAAAAAAAACATTGTATGCAATATCAACAAAAACATAAGGTACCAAAGTATAAATCTAACTAAAAATGTGCAAGACATTTATAGAGCAAAGTTTAAAACTTTATGGAAAGATTTTTAAAAACTTGAGATATACTATGCTGATGGATAGAAAAGCTCAATATCATAATGATGTCAACTTATTGACATCCTGAAGAATTCATTTATAGGGTCAATTATGTCCTAACCAAAGTCTTAATAGGATTGTTTAAGGAACTTGAACAATTCTACATTTTACATTAAAAAAAAAACCAAAGTAATGCCTGAAGAACTATAAGGTGGGAAGAATTGTCATACCAGATATCAAGACACTTTATTGTAGAAAACACTGCACATAAGTGTGGTAGAATACTGCCACAGGGATAGATAAATTAATCAATGAAACAGAAAAAAAAGGGACCACAAAAGTACCTTGCATGCATATATGGAATTTTGATCTATGACAGAGGCAGCATGACAGATCACTATAATAAATTTTCATATAGAAAGAAAAACATTTTGAGCCATATTTCATATATTTCACTCGATAAAGGGAAAAAATCAATTCTGAATGGTTTTAAGACTTTAATGTGAAAGGCAACACCATAAACGTTTTACAATAAATATAGAATATCTTAAGGATCTCAGTATACAGAAGAATTTCTTATAACATTCTTTACAAAAAGATACAAAATAGCTCAAACCACAAAGAAAAGATAGATAAATTCAAACACATAAAGATTAAGAACTTCTATTTACCAAAAGATATCATAAAGAAAGTGAAAAGATGAGCCACAAATGGGAGAAAACAATTGTAGCACCCATAAAGGGCAAATAACTAGTATTTTTTTAAATTACAAATTAAAGACAGAATAATTCAAATGGTTAAAAAAAAAAAAAAGACAAAAAGAAATAAATAGGCTTTTCCCAGAAGTAAACATAAATGGTCCTTAAATAGATTTTTAAAATATACCTTAGTGTAAGTAAATGAAAGAATAAAAATAAAGAACCACAAAGAGTTATCAGTTTATACTTTAAAAAAAAATGAAATCTGACAGCTTTGTGTTTGGCTAGAAAGAAGGACCACCAGAATTCTTACACCCTTACAACAATATGAACAAATCTTAGATATTATTGAGTAGAAAAGACACTTTGAAAAAATTACATTCAATATAATGTCATTTTATATAATGCACAAAAAATGCAGTACTGAAAAACATATTGTTCAGGAATATATATGTTTTTTCACATTTAAAAAGAAAAAGCAAGGAAATGAAAAACACAACGTTCAAGGAAGTGGCTACTAGCTGAAAGGTGGCAGAGAACGGGATGAAAAAGTGCACATGGGAAACTTCAATAACATTGATAAACAGTTCTCTTAAGCAGGGAGTGGATTCAGGAATGTTCACTCTATTATTATGCTTTACTGTGTACATTTTGATGCATATTTTAACACTTTTTAAAGAGTTTTTGAAGCACTAAGATATCATCTCCTCACACCAGCTACCTGTAAATAAATACTGCAAATCTAGCAAAATTTGTAAAATAAAATAACCTTCATGAATGATGAGCCTTCACAAATGGGTCATTAATGTACATTTGAGACTAGAGAAAGCTAAAAGAAAGCCTGCACTTATTATAGACAACACCAATACATCAGTAAGCACCCACTACTTGGGTGCATAATATATGCACATATATATATATATACACACACACACATATGCACCCAAGTGTGTGTGTGCTTGTGTGTGTGTGTGTGTGTGTGTGTGTGTGTGTGTGTATGTATGTTTGGCAGGTAAATCAAGGTTGAGGGATTGAGCTCGTAGAGAATTTAAAGAAATTCTTTAATTGCTGTGGAATAAGAAGGATTCTTATTTAGAATTAAAATTGGCCTGATATTTGGAAAGGCAAGCCAATTGCTAAAGCATTTGGTTTTAAACCATGCCTCAAACGTTGTAGAAATGGAAGGAAGCCTGAAGCAATGGAAGTTCTCGCTTGTGGGTTAAGACAAGTACCAATGCTCTCCAAACATGTCTTAGTAATTAGTGGCTGGCATGACTCCATTCAAGTCTGTTTCTTACCATCTGCGATGTCTTTTGTTAGTCAATCTCAAACTCCTTATTAAGAAAGATGACTATTCAATTAAATGATATTTTGAGCTATTGATTACCGAATCAAGTACCAGTGCCACAAATGGGGGCCTTATTTCTTGATCCTCACTTTCTGCGAAGAAAGGAGATAGAGAGGTATGTGAAAGAAAAGAGAAGATGGTCCACCTGGGGTTGAACAAATACAACTGGGTCTTGTCATTCACATATTGGACTGGAAAAAAAGTGCATTTGTGGATGATACACAAGCCCCTTCGAAACTGCTTTCGTATGCACATTTTCATACCTCACTTGAGCAATAAACATCTAAACCTATCACACTACAGCACTGTCTCGGCTTGCAACCAGTTCCATTTTGGCAGCCATCATCTTTATACAGCAATTTGTGCAATTATGTGGATACTTTATTACATTTTGTCCTTACTGGTCTTTAAGATGAGTGGAAAATGTAAAAACAAAAGTGCAAATACTATTCAGATACAAAACTAGGTAGGAAGCACAATTCTCGTAAACTTAATATAATTGGTACAAAGTTGGAAATCACTAGGTGTTCTGGAAACAGTGAATCTTTAGGCTCACTTGGAAGTCATTGGACTAAAGCCACATGCCTGTATCTTCAACTGTGAAAGCAAATAAGAAAATTAAAGAACATGCATGAAATTCTGGCACTGAATAATGAAAGATAATGTCTACAAAGTGCGATGAAATTAGAGATTTTATATATTTTAACTGTTTAATAAAACTGTGGCAGCTGTAGTGGTTATAGCAGTACCTACCATTAATATATGCCAGGTTCTAAGTTAAATCTTTTATTTATTTTCCTGGCTGAGTCCTCTCAGATTTATACTCTTCTGCTTAGCCTCTTGGTGTTTGAGCTCAGACATCAGCCCTCCTTTCTTCTCCCTACACCTTCTCCCTATATGATAACATCTATTCCTGAGGCTTTAAATACCACCTATATACCAATGACTCCCAAATGTCTATTATAAGCCCCAATATCTTCCCTGAGCTCCAAATCCTCTATTCAACTGCCTACATAGTATTTTCACACAGATGTTTAATGTCTAATAGACCTTTCACACTTACAGCTTAAAACAGAACCTTGATTTATATACGCTGTATTTAGACTACACTTCCCCAAAAGTCTATTTTCTCCATCTTAATAACTGGCAACTATCCAGTTGCTGCTCAAGCCAAAATGCTGGAGTTAGCATTGATTCATCCTTTTTGGTCTTATCCTACATTCAATCCACAAGCAACTCTGTAGACCCCTACATTCAAAACATATCCAAACTTATCTTAACTTTATCTTCACCACAGCCACTCTGGTACAAGACATCCTCTTTTGTCTCAAACTACCAGGGTGGACTTTTAACTGATCTCCCTGCTTCCACTCTTACTCTTCTCCAATCCAGAATAATACTACCATGACTACTACTCAAATTGTCATATGCAATTTTCATCAGTTTTCAGGAATAAAGCAAAAAAAAAAAAATAGTAAGGACTTGAGCATAAGGGTAAGAGCTCAGGTGTTCATGTTCACACAACCAAGGCAAGGAGAGTGCTGGGGTGCCTGAATTTCCCTTCCCTTTCCTCTCACATTCAGAGTTCTAGGCTGCTTGACACCTTTTTGAGGTGTATTCTTCTTTCCCTACAGGTTACTTTTAGTTTTAATTTTAATAAGATTTCCCCAAAATAAAAATAGGAAATGGGTAGAAGGGGAATAAGAAGAAGGATATTAATATGTAGAGATGTATTCTGAATTTTCCTGAGTGCTCCACCAGTTATTATTTATACTAATAACCTGATATTGCTGTCATCTGAAGACAGCCCATTTAATTGAAAGGAGACTTCATGGAAGTGATTTCAGGCATCAAGGAATAAATAGTGAGAAAATGATCCTGCTGAAGCAGCCCCCCTAAACCTCTATGAGCATAGGCTCCTCCCCACTTTGCCTCTCATCTGGAGGTGATTGGGTAGGGGAATGAGGGATGGAACTAGAAACTATAATATGGACAACTTTAGGAGGAAATGAAGCTTAAAAGTAGTCAAACAAGATGTACAAGGAAATCTATTTTGATTTTGATGTGTTTTTTTTTGGGGGGGGGATTATTGAGTTCCTTACATTTATACAGCCACAATGAATCTGTAGTGGTAAAGATCAAAATAGCAATTACCTTATGGGGGGAGAGCAGGTGGGTATATAATGAAGAGGGGGCAGGAAATATCCTTCTGGGGTTCTATACCTTGATTTTGATAGTGGTTACACAGGTATGTGCATATGTATAAACTATCAGCTGTACACTTAAGATTTGTGTCCCTTGCTATACAAACATTATAAATAAATTTAAAAGTAAATTTTTAAAAATCCTTAACAAATGTTATCAACAAAGTTTATCATTTTATGTAAAAGACTATGAAAAATTGTATGCTAAACCTTAAACATGATGGAGTCAAAATCTTGTGCTAACTTATAGAAATTAGCATGTCCTCCTGAGGCGAAATATAACTTTCAGGAAATGGCTGAAAGTGATTCAAAATCTTTAGATGAAAGGATTTGGGTTCAAAATAAATGTCATGATATGAATAAAGGTATGCTATTTTCGTTGGGTTTTAAATAGTACATTTGATGTAGTGCTAAGCAGCTTCCTTTAAAAGTCATCCAGATGTGTTAAGAGAGGTGTGCAGGAGCACAAGTCATCCCTCCAACCTCTCCTACCTCTGAAAATTCTGTTGCCTAGAACTGGGGATTCTGCCATTTTCATAGCCTTCAGCATCATTGCCTGACTCTGCATAAACAAATTCTGGTGCCTAATAGTCCTTGACCTCAATGCTGCATCACAGCATCATCCTTTTAGAAAACATCTTTATCCACAACTAAAGATAGGAATTCAAGTCAAAATGCAGTAGAGTGTGGTGCAATCAGATCCCACAGCTCAGCTGAGGTGACAACTGGATGAACAGGCTCTACCCAGGCTCTGTCCCCACATGCCCCAGGCCTCAGCAAGTCTGTCCCAGCCCACTCCTGCTCCTGGCTGCTGGCAGTAGTCCTTGTGAGCCATCACATGATATCTTTTAAATATCTAAATGTTGCAGAGGAAGGGGAAGTAGAGGGTCTTAGAATGGAAAGAAGGAGAATAGATAACCACACCAGCTGTCTCTATTTATTCACTCACCTCCATCCTCAATGCATTCCAGTCAGTCTTCTGCTCTATTGTACCTCTGAACTGTACTCAGCAAAAAATTATGAATGGCCTCCACATAGCTGGTGAAAAGAAGGCATTTCTATGTTCATAATGCTTGACTGCTCAGCTGTTCTTGACCCTTTGTTGACCCCTCCCGGAACTTCTCTCCCTTGGTTTCCACGACCCTATGCTCTCCTGGTTTTCCTCCCATCTCCTTGGTTTCCTTGGGTGGCTTCTTCTGCTGTATTTGTTTTAGTTATTGGTGCTCTTTGAAGTTCTAGCTGAATATGCTCTCTTTTCTTCTCAATTTCACTCTGATCCTTGGTAATCTTACCCCATTCTCATGTTTAAATCTCTGAGATCCTACTTGTAATGCAATGAAAGACAAACATGGGTATTTTGACTTAACCACAATAAGCCCTTTGTTAGAAAAGGAAAAAAGAAATGTGGCAAATTTTAATCTACTCCCTTCCCAATGCCTCACCTTGACCTAGTGACAGGATAAAGACTGACCATTCTCTTGTTTTAGAAGTTGAACTGCAAAGTTAGAGATTAGGTGTGTGAATTCCAGCACAGAAGATGACTGGGAGGAAGGGAATCAATATGAAAGGGAAGAGGGAGAAGAGAGGAGAGAGGTGGACGCCTGAGAGGTTTGTCCTGAGCAGGAAAATTAAATATGATCAAAACCACAGCAGATGATGAAACACAGTACAAAAACACAGCAGATGACGAATTTCAGAAAAAAGACCTTTTTGCCTATTTAAAACACCATCACTGAGCCTCATCATACCACTTCAGATCTTTTCCAAGGAACTAGTCTAGTTTTATCAGTAAAATGAACAGTACATGAATGAAGCCCGTTAGATACTATTTTGATACAAGAGGATATGCTCATAAGTAAAAACTACTGGGTATTCTAACTGTACCCAATGGCATAAAGAATTCCTCAGCCTTCAGGTGGTAAGCATTTTATATCTTGCTCAGTAATAGGATTATGTCTAGTGCCTTTAATATGAAGAAATTATATTTGTCTACCAATAGTTTAGCAAATTAGGAAGAGAAAAAAATGGCAGACTAGAAGCAGCCTGTCAGAACACTACTCTCAAGGAAAGAAGTGAAAATTGCAGGCAGCCTGCCACTTGTTCAGCCTGACTCTGCTTTCCAGGCCCCAACTGCCTCCTGTGTGCTTAGCCCTGACGCTGCCCTCTGGGTCAGGTCAGCTCATTGCCTGCACAGCTCTGCTTCTGGCTCAGAGGCTCTGCTCAAAAGCCCTGTTTTGGGGTCCTAGTCCCAGCTCTGAGGCTCTCCAGAGCTCCTGCCAAGCCTGGGACATTATTTCCAAGACTCCATCACTACACCTGGGCCCCAGGACCATACATACCTCAGAGCCTTCACCACTGCTGCAGGGCTGGAGGAATTGCTCCAAAGTCCATCGCCCTGCCAAGGACCCCATCCCAACCCCCGTCCTCAAGTTGCCAGTACACTGTGACCTCGTTTGAGCAAATGCCCACAGCCTAGGAACCCACAACCACTACCTACATAGCTTCACCCAGCTGCTACTGGTCAACTCTGTGGGGAGACCCCAAGTAGATCAATCCCCACAACAGCAGCCTCAGTGAAGAGGGTCTCACCTAGCTCACAACTCAAACATCCTACAACTATCTGGTCAACAACCCAATTCCCAGCACAAATAGAATCCAGCACAGACTTGAACAGAGGCAATCACAGGTGAACAAAGCAAAAAAGAAGAGCTGCATTACAGGCTTCTAGTGTACATGCCCCTCTCTGCCACATAACATTTCACAGTCGGGGTGAAAAAAGAGCCACTTAGGGACCTCCCCTTCTTCTAATCAAGCGGGAGAATTCTCAGAAAAGAACAGGTGTCCTGCAAACCTATTAGCCCAGAGTTAAGGTTTCAGATAAGAAGAAACCAGCAAAAGAAACCTGGCAACATGAAAAATCAAAACAGATCAATACCCCCCAGGGATCACAGTAGAGCTACACTAGTGAACTCCAACTACAAGAAAATTGTCAAAATGACAGAATTGGAACTCAGAATATGGATGGCAAATAAGATGAATGGAATTGAAAAAAAAAGTTGAAAATCAACAAAAAGAAGCCAAAAAAAATAATTTAGGAAATTAATGAAAAAGTCACTAAAGAACTAGACCACATGGGGAGGATATAATAGAACTTAAAGAAATGAAAGAGTCATTTAGAGAGTTTCAAAACACAGCAGAAAGCTTCAGCAACAGATTAAACCAAGGAGAAGAAAGACTCTCAGAGCTTGAAGATAAGGCTTTCAAGCTAATCCAGTCATATAAAGAGGCAGAGAAGAGAACAAAAAAGGCAGAGCAATCACTTAGAGAGATATGGGAGTATGCACAGTGAACTAACATACAAATTATAGACATCCCTGAGAGAGAAGAAGAAAGAGCTAAAAGCATGGAAAATCTGTTCAAGGGAATTATTGAGGAAAACTTCCCTGGTATTGCCAGAGTTCCAGACATTCAGGTACAAGATAGTCATTAAACATTGAGAAGATTCATAGTAAACAGGACATCTCTAAGACACATCGTAATTAACCTGCCAAAAGTCAAAATAAAAGAAAATTTTACAAGCAGCTAGATGTAAGCAACAACTGGCCTATAAGGGAAAACCCATCAGGCTAACATTAGACTTTTCAGCAGAAACCTTAAAAGCCCAAAGGGAATGGGCCCCCATCTTAAATCTTCTTAAACAGAACAATTGCCAGCATAGAATCTTGTATCCTGCAAAACTAAGTTTCACAACTGACAGAGAAATTAAGTTTTTTCCAGACAAGTTAACACTGAGGGAATTTGTCATAAGCAGACATGCCCTGCAGGAAATACTCAGAATGGCATTATACACAAATTAGCACAATAGATACCCACCAATGTAAAATCACCCAAAATAGCTAACATTCACAACTCCTATAAAACAACAGCACAAGAAGAAAAACAAAGCAACAAGGTACTACCCAATATGATGAACAGAACAGCATCACATGCATCAATTCTATCACTTGACATTAATGGTTTAAATACACCACTCAAAAGACATAGGCTGGCTGAATGGATTAAAAAACACAGTCCAAATATTTGCTGCCTCCGGGAGACACATCTAAACCATAAGGATGCACACAGGCTCAAGGTGAAAGGATGGACAAAATATTTCATGCAAATGGAAACCAAAAGAGAGCAGGTGTAGCCATTCTCATATCAGAAAAAATTGACTTTAAATCAATAATGATAAAGAAAGACAAAGATAGTCATTATATAATGGTAAAGGGAGCAATGCAACAAGAAGATATAATAATCCTAAATATATATGCACCTAACACGGGCACTCCCAGATACATAAAACAAATTCTACTAGAGTTAAGCAAAGAAATAAATAATAGCATTGTAATTGCTGGGGAATTTGACACCTAATTATAAGAGCTGGATAGATGATCAATGCAGAAAATAAATAAACACTGGACTTAAATGGGACCCTAGAACAAATGGACCTAACAGATATTTGCAGCACATTCTACCCAAAAACTACTGAATATACATTCTTCTCATCAGACATGTGACATTCTCCAAGACTTATTGTATCTTAGGCCACAAAATATGTCTCCACAAATTTTTAAAAAATCAGAATGACACCATGTATCTTCTTAGATCATAGCAGATTAAAACTAGAAATCAATACCAAAAGTAACACTCAATTCTACACAAACTTATGGAAATTAAACACCATGCTACTGAATGATTATTGGGTCAATAATAAAATTAATATGGAAATCAAGATTCCTTGAACTGACCAACAAAGGAGACAAAAGCTATCAAAATCTATGGGACCCAGCAAAAACATACGTAAGGGGAAATTCATAGCCTTAAATGTCCACATCCAAAAGTCAGAAAGAACATAAATTAACAACCTAATATCACATCTCAAGGAACTAGAAAATAAAAACTAAACCCAAAGCCATCAGAAGAAAACAAATGACAAAGGTCAGAGAAGGAACTGGCGACCATAATACTAAGCAAAGTACCTTAAGAATGGAAAAACAAATACCACATGTACTCTTTGATAAATTGGAACTAACCAATGGGCATACAAGGACACAGAGGAAAATAAAAGTCATTGGGAACCAAGCAGGGGGAGGGGAGAGGAAGGGAGAGGCAAAAACCCACCTAATGGGTACAATGACCACTATTTGGGTGATGGGCACATTTATAGCCCTGACTTATGCTATGTATCAAAAACATCTGCACCCTCTTAATATTTTAAAATTTAAAAAAATAGTTTAGAAAATTAATAAAAATTAATTTTTCTTGGCAGAGATCCTTAGGAAGTCTTAGAGGGGTGAGGAATAAGACAGAAATGGTCAACATTCAGTTCAGGCTTTTTAAATAAGAACCAATGCATATTTCAACATAGAATGATAAGTTATTAATTCTTTACTATGTCCTTTTTTGAGTTTTAATGTCCCACAGAAGAAATACAATATAAAGATGAGGATGATTGTCTAATGTCAATGTCAATAACATGATTAAGCAACAGCTGTCAAAGCCAAAAAATATCTTAACCTTCTAGGAAGAAGTCTGGAAACAAATAGTTTGAAAGAGTAGGATGCTACAGTTTGAAAATCAAGTGTATTGCCCTACTCATGCTCCTGATATAGAGAAAAGTGTGCAGCAGCCAAGAAATAAAATAAGTAATAACCTAAGGATTCACCTCTCACATCTGAACCCTGTTCCAGTACTCTGTCCATCACACACCAGCAACATCCACAGTCGCCACTACCAGGCTTGCACTGACTTCTCACATCTCCAGAGCAGATGCTTCCCTCAGTGCCCATGGTTATTCCCCTTCCTCCCTCACTTGCTTTCTAGTGAATAACCATAAAAATTGGCAAGATCTGGAACTGGCAGAGGTCACAATCACCAAAGCCTTCATGTAGTTTACTATGTTTACAAAATAAACACAAGTTTTGGTGCTGATGACAAACAATCAACAGCAGGAGCAACTCCTCTCACAAAAGCACCTACCATGTATATCCCAAATTTGAGTTTTGGAAGAACATGTGGACCACGTCACCATGTTACATAAGTAAGCAAAATATAGCTTCTGTGTACCGGCTCCTAGGTTGTATACTTCTTCACTGCTTGAGACCCAGTAGCTCTAAGGCCTGCCATAGCTCCAAATCCAAATTTTTACCCATCCAATTATTTTTAAATAATTTTAAATCTGCCCAACCAAGCAGATTTTTAGCAACTTAAAAGCCAGCCCACTTTGCACACCCCAGTGAAACCTCACCCAATAGCTGTTACCCATTGGTAAGACAGAGCCTTGTAGGGAAAGGCTCCCAGCCACTGCTGCCCGGCAGAGCTCTCTGACTCAGAGACTCCCCATGGTGCTGCAGGGCACCCTCACTGGGTGAGCCCCCTCCAACACCTTCCCCTGAAAGTTCCCTTCCCCCCTCTGCACTTCTGAACGGTGGCTCCCCTCACCTCAGCTGATGATCTCACGCTGTGAGGGACCTTCCCTCTCCTACAACCCTGTCCAAGTACCACCCAATAAAGCTGCTGTGTGTTACTGCCTCTCATGGTCATATCCTTTTCCTAGATCAGGCCCTAAATCCCTCAAGCTCCTACCTACTCTCATTACATTTCATGATTTAATATGGTCACAGAGCCAGCAGGTCACCGAACTCTTCCTATTTGTAAGGCAGCATGTCACACAAGGTACGAAGTGAGGTTCCTGCCACCAAATTTCATACCCTCTAGTTGAGGGGATCAAGAAACTCACCCACAACAACAAGTAGAAACCGGAGGCTTTGAAGACCAACAGTAAAATTTCAGTTCCACCATTTATTAGCAAGATGAAGTTCCTTTACTTTGCCAAGCTCCTGGCTCCTCTTCTGAAAAATGGAGATAGTGTTACCTTGTGCACAAGGCTCTTGGCAGGATGGAAGGAACTAATATGTGCCTAGGGCCTGACACAGCTTTCATACATTTTATAAATAATCTTTCCCTCCCTAAAGATAGTATCAAGCAAGTGAAAAATGAGGAGGGCCTGCTCAGAGTCTAGTTTTTTCTTCTTCTCAGAACTTATGGCAATAATTGAATAACTCTGGGTTTTTTTTTTTAAGGTCTGTCTTCGCCATTTGACAATTAACTCCAGAATAAAAACAGGACTAGCCCCTGTCTTGTTCCCTCAATGCAATGGATGCAAAATATTTGTGGAATGAATGAATGAGTGAGTGAATAAAGTATTAATAGTAAAGACAACAGATGCTTTTGGATCTGAGAGGAAAGCGTGATCACTAAGGAATGGCATGAACAGAGAGGTTTATGAGGGGTCAGTCCTTGACTGAGCTTTCTTGAAGAATGGTTAGAATTTGCCCCCATGGAGTGGGACAAGAAGGCGTGGGAGAAGACACTAAGGTGGGAATGGTCCACTGTCTGTTGGCAGAGAGTAGACAGCCTGGCTGAGAACATCCTCACCATGGGGATAATTAACATTCAGCTTAGGAAAGAAGGATAGGGCTGGAGTTAGAGGGATATTTTTCAGATTCCCTCACCAATGAAGTATACAGAATCCAGTCAAGCTTATGCACATTCCTGAGGCTCCAAACCACAGGATCCCCACAGTTCACACTGTGAAATAGGAACCTTCAAAATTCATATCCTCAGACCAGGTCACAATACACTATATTGATTACATTAAATTAACACCCAGGGTGAAAATTCATTCTAATTACCAGATGATTTAATGGAATTTCTTGAATGGATACAGGACTTTTACCTTTAGGGATTTAAAATTTACTTGAGCTGACAGAGCCAAATCCAGATAATAAAGGTGCAAACATCAACCACCTTTTCACACCTGTAGGCTAATTACAAAGGCATTTATTCTCCAAATTAGTTGCCATCTGAAGTCATAAAAGTTGCAGTTAACCTAAAATGTAAAATACCCAGGAGACTTAATGATCTGGTATCCTATTAGCTAGTAACCTAATCATGAATTCTCCTCAACCAAAGCCTGAAACAGTACCCTAAACTCGTCAGGAAGCTTTGCTCCAATACTCAGCACATTCTCTTTTAACAAGGAAAAGGCTTGCCCGGTTTTATTTGCATTCACAGACCTTTAAGTAAACTGTCCGTTCTGAAGGCTGCTTTGAAAAACAGCAACTGAATTTTAGCAATGCATTTTTAAGGGAAAATTCTACTAGTGCAGGAATTCCAGATGAGTTATCAGCCTGGATATGATGCTTAAGGACATGTAACAGGAATTGCTTTTTGAGGGAATATGTGTGTGAAAAGATACAAAGAAGAGAACCAAGACCTGAGTTTTATGAGACAACACATGTGTGGAAGGCCAAAGAGGTGCCTCATTGTTTTCAGGTAACATCCACCAGGGCTTCTCTTTGTCACTCCATGGGACTTGAGGAACAAGGGAAATCAACAGGAACAGTAAAGCTCATGCTTCTTGGTTTGCCACCTAAAGTCCTTTGTCTCTGATCCAGGCATCTTTTGTCTTCTGCCAGCAACCATGAAACTGTAGCAGGCTAACTTATTAGCTTGCAAGTAGGTTAAACTCCCAGACCTTTTACTGTTCTTGACAAATGGTAAGTAAATGGGTAAGAATTGCATGCCCTGTAACACCCTGCTTTTTCTCCAAACAAAATATTTTTTTGTATGAGTATTCATGTAAATGTCCCAGTCCTGCTGTGTGACTCCTAAACACTCATAATCAAGATTTTTTGGTTTTGTTTTAAGTAAAGACTTTATGAGGCAGCTCTTGCGTGATATTGTTCTCTCTTCTGAGGCTCTCTGGGGCATCTGTGTGCTCTTTCAATTTATCTCAGACCAGTCCCTTGGAGTCTGGGATGGTGGCTCCATTTTTTTCTTTGTAAATACTATTTGTATTATGAGGCAAAAGACAAAATTTATTATTAAGCAATTAATAAAGGATGTATTGTTTTAATTGTTTTAAAAAAGAGATAAACATAAACAAAAGTATAAAAGATTATAACCAAAATTTTAACAATAGTTATCTCTGGATGATGAAATTATACAAGATCTTGTTGTTAATTCATATTTTCTGTATTTCTAATATAAACATGAGTTGCATTGTATAATGTTTTAAAATACAATAAAATAAGAGGTTAATTAAAACCATAGCTTCTCACCTGGCAGGATAATACCTGACTCACGGCCTCCCACAACCTTTATGCCCCAATGCCAACATGTAAATAATCCTACCAATTATCTGTCTCATCCCTGCCTCTTTCCCTTCCCCTCCTCTCCTTACTGGGGATGGGGAGAAAGCAACCTACAAGTAACTAAGTATTAAAGTAATATCAGGTGATTCAAATTAGTTTGGCCCACACAACCTTTACCGGACACTTGTTAAAATGTACACAAATGGTTTTATTAATCCCAAATACAAGATCTATTTTAAAACATTTGTGGTTCAGCTGAAGCCAAAACAATTGACAGCCCCTATAAATTCCCTAAGGTAAGACCAGAAATGCACTGAGTGATATATAATAGCTATCCCCTAAGAAAAGAATAAGAAGCCATTTATGAAATCTTACCATGTAGGAAGACTAATGTGTCTATTAAAAGCAAAAATGTGAACTCCAGGTCCTCTCATCGGGGATTAATTTAAATGCAGTTTTGCTAAATTAGTTGTAGAAGAAATCTAAAGGAGAAGACTAACAATGAAGTCATATAAAACAGCACGTCCTTGGTAGAAATAATTTATATGGTACAATTCCAACACAAGGCAGGTGAGTATTGTTTAAACAATAGTTTTTTGAGGTGTTACTGTATGTAGGAATAATGCTTCTTTCATCAAATCTATATCATTTTAGTAAGAAATTGCTTTCAATATTCACTTTATTGTTAAGAATAATCTATTTTTTAAGTCAAGCATTCAAGAAAATGTACTTTATAAGTGGAATGTTTTTCTAAACTAAATCTGACTTTAACCCTAGAAAGCCAGTACTAAAGACCAGTGTGGTATGACGAGCAGACAGTAAGTGACTTTTAATTCTACCAAAGTCATTATAGATAAGCACTTCACCACATAGACATGTTCTTTTCCCTAGTCTATTCTCACTTATGTTTCTAGTGTTTAGAACTCTTCTCATGCTTTCAGGGAGCAGTCTATGTCAATCACTTGGTCACTTTGGGTTAAATTCAAGCTCCTTTGTGCCTGCTACAGAAACAAACATGAGAGTCTCTTAGAAGCTTGAAGAAATGTGCTTCATTTAGAAGCCAGGAAGGCTTCCCTTTAGAAATGACTCCAAATATTCCACTGCCTGTTTCCATCCTCACGATTTACTCACCCAGCGCCCCCATCACACACACACACACACACACACACACACACACACACACACACACACGTTCTCTCTCTCTCTCTCTCTCTCTCTCTTTCTCTCTCTCGATTTTAAAACATAATTAAGCAAGGAAGATGTTTAACAGCATGGAAATATTCCTTATTTACCAGGGAGGACATAATTCTCCTCTATAGAGCAAAATAAAAACATCTGTTAATCCAGTTCCTCCCTTTAGCTTTTACAATATACGAAAGCTCAGAGGTTCTGTAGGTAACAACAAACACACACCCAGAGGCACAAAAGGATGAGAAAAGCAAAGGCCAAGCAGGCAGCAGCAACAGCAGGTAGGGAAGGTACCCTGGGTACTGTGCTCAAGGCAGCCAGCAGCCTTGAGTGTTTTGCAAGACATCAGGCTTAGTTACAACAGATGTTTCTCAGCCACTAGAGAGGTCTGGTACCACGCATGCCCGCCTGCCCAGCGAAAGAAACATTATTGCATGGAAGAGTTAGTATACTCTGTCAAAGTCTCTTGCTCTCTTTTTTCTCAGAGCTCCAGAAAACTGAAAACAAAGACAAAGAAAGTGAAGCGACTGAGGGAGAAGTTGATCTATTTTGAATTGACTGCCAATCAAAATGCGGCTTTTATTCTGGCTTTGTGAGGGACGTCATAAAAATATGACCAGCCAATATGCTTTGGGGTGCAGGGAAAAGAATATTATCTGGGAACATCCTGGGACACTCCAAGGAACAGAGAGTCCATGTCATTTTAATAAGCTACAAGTGACAAGTCATTTTTCATTCATTCAGCTAACAAACATTTACTAAAAGCCCACTATGTTCTGGTGCTGTTCTAGGTGCTGAGGATACAGCCTTCAATACGCAAAAATGGTCCCTGCACTCGAAAACTTACATTCTAGTAAAAGTCAGATAATAAAGCTAGGAATAAATACATTCAGATAACACAAGTGCTGGAAAATAAAATTAGGCAAAATAAAAGAATGGAGGAAGTCCAAGGGTGGTGGGCAGGGATGGGAGGGAGGGAGGGATGCTCTGTGTATTTTAGATTGGGGATGGGCAGTGGTCAGAACAGACCTACATACACCAACCACGATTCCAACAAGGCCAACCTTAAGCTGCCTGCTAAATGTGATTTAAGGTATGCTTCCTGCTTATAATGCATTCATTTATTCATTAAACAAATAGGTCCTGGACACAACTATTGTGTACTAGACACTGTGCTGGGTACTAAAGATGCAAGGCAAACAACAGAAACATGCTGTCTGCCCCCTGAGGCTTGGGTCTGCAATAAAGGTAGGCATGAATCAAGTAAACAGCCAGAGAAATAAAGGGCTACAATTGGTGGCCTTCACCAAAAGTGCAATGAAGAAAACTGCATTTATTTGCACTGAAATAGGTAAACACTAAAGCTATCAGAAGTCATCCATACTCAGAGGCTTTCTGGCTTCCTAGGCCAACTGAGATCAGAGGGAAGAGGGGAATGGGGAGCAGAAAAACTGAGAAAGAGGGAAGGGAAGGATCTGGACAGGCCCACCAGGGGTCTGGAAAGGTAAAAAGGCTTCCTGATGGTTGTAGAAATGGGAAGTGGGGCCATGTGTATGAACCCAGACATTCTTGGGACTGGAAGGCACCCTAGAGGAAGTCTGTGAAAACTCTCACCCATTCTTAGATGAGGCAACCAAGGCTCCAGAGAGGTTAAGGGCTTGCTCGAGGTCACAGAACAAAACAATGGGAAATCCACAAATAGAATCTCAATGAATTGTTTATGTTAAAATGTATATTTAACTCATTCCAGGTGGTAAAGGAGGTGAATGTTTGCCTTCTATTTCCAGAATTTGATTAAAACTAAGGGAAATACTGTAATCCTAGCACTTTGGGAGGCCGAGGCGGGCGGATTGCTCAAGGTCAGGAGTTCAAAACCAGCCTGAGCGAGACCCCGTCTCTACCATAAAAATAGAAAGAAATTAATTGGCCAACTAATATATATATATATAAAAATCAGCCGGGCATGGTGGCGAATGCCTGTAGTCCCAGCTACTCGGGAGGCTGAGGCAGGAGGATCCCTTGAGCCCAGGAGTTTGAGGTTGCTGTGAGCTAGGCTGACGCCACGGCACTCACTCTAGCCTAGGCAACAAAGCGAGACTCTGTCTCAAAAAAAAAAAAAAAAAAACTAAGGAAAATAAAGAATTAGGAGATAGAATTTGCTACTAGACTCAGAAACCTCACAATATCAGAAGTATCTATAAGCCCTCTTTAAAATAAATCAGGGTTTTATTTAAAAACAAAGTCAACCTCCAGACACAGTATACATGAAATCTTCCTGTTAGGAGAGGGATTTGCTGGGGCTCATTAATTCTGAGCAGGGTTGTTTTCTGCCCAATTCTCTTCAGTGTGTACAGTATTTTCATTTTTCTTGCTCATACCTTTTTGGGCACTGAGCCCAGCTCTCAGAGACTCCTGGGTACAGGCATTTAGAGAGCAGCTGCTGTCAGGCCTGCCTGCTGGTGCCCTCCCACAGCAGAAAAAAGGGAAGATAAACCACATTTATTTCTAAGTGCAAACCTTTTAGTTACCTAGAATAGTGAGGCTCTAAATAGCCGGAATGTTCTAAGCAGTAACTTATCTTCATCCCCTGACACATAGGGTTTTGTCAGTATGGCCTGGCCCGTTTGAAGTGGGGAGGAGTCCCAGCTAGGGGCGTGATTCCTCAGGACAAACTGAGGCTGAGTGGAAGGAGTACCAGTAGGAATGTTCTAGAATCACTATTGCCTAGCCCCCAAATAATAAAGGAAGGTACTTTAACCATATCTCTTTGATAGTCTTTTTAAGTGTAGATAATGAACCTTGACAGTTCATGAGGATTGGGTGGTTTGCTGTTTCTTTCTAGAATTTCACATCAGTGTTCGGTTGCCCAAGCTCAGCTTTACTGGCCACAAGGCAGGATGCTTTTAGATAAGAATTGACTTCTGCTTTCCTCGAGGAATTCTAATACGTAATGAGTGAGATAGATGTGCATCATCTGGGGGATGGTCATGCTGGAAACTCAGACTTGTGGGGGGGGAGAAAGGGCATTTATTGAAACCTTAAAATTTGCACCCCCATAATATGCCGAAATAAAAAAGAGAGGGGGGCAAGGGGAAAAAAACCCTCCTCCCCTCCAGGTTTTTTTGCCCTGTTTGCTGGAGCATATAGAAGTTGAAGAAGCTATCAAAGTGCTACCGTCCTCAGCCAGGTGCATGGGGGCAGAGTCCCACAAGATACTTCTCTGTATCCTACAAACAGAAGGGCAACCACGCACCCCCTGCCCTTAGTGTCAGCCTCCCTTACCTGACTTTTTTGCTCCCTGCCTGCAAAAATCAGCAAGGGGGAAAACTGGGAAAAATATTTTATTCTACTGATTTCCTTCCTTTCCTCTTCATCCCCAAATCTTCCAGGGTAGAAAAGGGTCAGGCTTTTCTCCTATTTCCTTTGCTGTCTAGGCTCCTTTTACCATAAAAGATAAGGAAGGACACCCTGGGGCTTTGCTATTATAGGCAGGAGTATCATTTCTGGTTCCTTGCAATCTGAAGGAGGGAGATAATATTCACAAAATCCTGTCTCCAGACAACAGCGAGGCCATCACCTTGCTGTGTGATCCTGCTCTGCATGTCAGAAACTGATTATGCTCCCCTCCCAGGTGATGGGCTTCTAAGACTAACTGGAGACATTCATGGACTCAGAAAAAGGAAAAAGCCCACTAATAATTTTCTAAATATTGCCCCAGACTTGTAGGTGCTACCCAAGTAATAGACATTTACATTATTTCTTTTTTGGGCTATTACATATAATATCCAAAAATGGACATAAATATTTACCCGTATATGTGAGTTTGTCAATAAGATAAAATCCTAGAAAAGAACTGCTCAAAACTTTATGGATAATGTTTGCAAAAGTTAAAATCCAAAATGAAAGCTTAGGACAGGGAGAGTGAAAAGAAGTGAAACTCTTTGAAATTGTGTAGGAGAGGAGAACTCAGAAACATTACCAAAACAATTTATCCAGGCTCCACTCACATTTCTCATGCCAAAGGTGCAACTCTTGTAGGAAAGCACATGAGGTACCTGCTTTTTCATTTCCACAGGTCAGGTTTCTCATTCCACTTCCCATTCGGTTCATAGTTCCAGGCTATTCCGGATCATGTTCATTTGCCCTTCAGATTTTCCTTCTTTAAGATGACTGAAAAAAATTGCTAATGGGATGCAATGGCTTTAGACTCTAGGTCACCGTTTTTCATGTCAGCCATGCCTGTAGCAGTGTTTCCCGTAGAAAATAAATAACCAGACAATCACTGTGGTGACTTATTCCCTAGTTCATTTCCTCCCAAGCTCATTCCTTTGTGTTTCTGCATTCTTCCACAACAAATTACAAACACTGAATTAAAATTTCCACTATAATTGTTGTAGGTTATTGTCCCTTGTGTGTTGGGCTTAGGCTGCTCTTGTAACCTCTCCTCATTTTCCCTCCCACTCAATGAATGTCTTTTCCTCATTTACCTGCCCCACACTTACTTCTCCTTTGTCTGGGTCTGTCCATGTAATTTATTCTGTCACCTCAGCAAACTTCCACACACATACTTATCTCTCTTTCTTCTAGGTATAACTCCTCAAATGCCTGAAAATTCCCTTTATATTCTTCTAACCTTCACCCCATCAGTACTCCCATCTATAAATTAAAAAAGGAATGATCATTTTACCCACTGTCACCATTTACCAGTCTGCATTTCAGTTGTGTAGATTCCTAATAAAATTTTCCACAGGATTACAGTTGGGGAAGAAGAGGGACAAAAATGCAAGAGAGATCCACCTTAGCTCTATTGAAGAAACAAAACCAGGAAAATACAACATTCAACATTTTTTGTGAACATTCTTTAATACACTGGCATTGTTCTACTCCTATAATTGAAAATAAGGGTGGAATCAAAATATTTTCAGAAATTGTGAGATGACTCAGTTAGCTAAGGAGGATACTGCTGAGGTATGGATAATATAATTATCTCATGACAAGGACATAAACCCCCTGAACCAGATGGCCCTACAATTGAATTCTCAAGAAATTCAGAAACTTATTACAGGAACCACCCTGTACGTGCAGATAGAAACTATGCTTTTTAACCAGAGCATAATATCTCAGAAATGTCTAAATGATTGAGTTTTATGCAAATCTAATCACCATAGACTAAGGCCTCCGCATCCCCATTTCCTGAGATAACAATGTAAAACCTCCTAGAATGAGGAGAAATCAGTTTGATTTTTGCAAGGCATGGTCTACCACATCTTCAGCACTGCCTGAGTACAGGCACACAGAATGTTAGGAAGGGCACAGAGGGTGGTATGGCGGTACTCAGGAAGCAAAGAGAAGGAGTAGTGGGGAAAAAATTCTAAAACTAGGGGACTGAAGCTAGATTCACTTCTGATAAAGAAGTTCTAGCCTCTCTTTTTAGCACCTTTTCTTAGCATTCCAATCCCATCTTCTAGTCTTACGAGGCTGTGTGTATGTACCTGTTGTGTTTTAGTAGGAATTTTCCACCTCTGGCTCTCTGGCTATCCTTGTGCTGAATGTTAACCTCAAAGGAGACAGAGCCATATGTTGAAACCCACAGTATTGGCAGCCAGAAACTAAGGCCAAAATGAGTAACCATCTCAGTGCTCAAATAACTCCAAACTCACACTTAGCCTTGCTATTATTCACAGCAGCAGAAAGAGAATAAACTCAACCCAGAAAGTGCATAGCTTTCCAGTTTGGGGCTTAGTGTTTATATAATTTGAGTGTAGTGAAGAAATTTTATCTACACTATGCCTTTTTAGATTTTTTACTGATTCTTGGAATATTTTGCCATCACTGAAGCCAGGATTGAGTCTCTTCAGGACTAGTTGGCTTCCTTACCTGGCAGTGGAAGTGGGTCTGACAGAACTGACTCACAGAGGCTGTGCAGAGAGAGGGTTGTTGGCAGATCCGCAGAGATAGCATATCATCTCAACCTAAGCTAGGTAACACTGTGCTGGTGCCTCTTTTCCCTCCCCAAATGGATTTGAGACAGCCCAAGCAGCTTTCCTCACACGTAGTCAGTGTGACACCCAACTATACTGAAACCCTCAAGACTAGAAGCTCCTTGAAAGCTGAGATTGCATTTGTTTTTCTGCCATCATTCAGCTGATATGAAGTCCTCGATATCTGTTTAAAATGAAATTATTCAGATAGGCAAAAACAGAAGAACATTCCAGATGTTCCCATGAAAACTGACACTATCTGTTTCTCATGCCAATTCTCCCATTAGCACCTACCTACTGTGAAGACAAAACAGAAAAAGAAGATAAATAATATTTTAATAATGTTAGCAATACTATTAGTTACCATTACTATGCATTATTATATGAAGAATATTAATACTATGCATTATTATATGAAGAATATTAATTCATTTAAATTAAATGCATGCACCCAATCAATATGCATTTTAAGAAGACATATGAACTAAAATTTACACGTTAAGCAAATTGAAAATGCTGTTTATAAGGAGGAGAAAGTGGAGTAGGGCATAGGGATAGAAGAAAGTTATTTAAGAAATTAGTAAATAAATAATATTTAAGTAGCAATTAAATTAAATCCAACGTTCAAGGGAATTTTTCATGAAGAAAACAGTGTTGGACTGGAAAATGGAACAGAATTTTGGAGAAAACAAGATAGCCAATGGTGAGTGTTACAAAAAGGAGCCCTGCACACTGCCCATGCCTAGACAAAGCCCACATGTGGACAGAAAAGGGAATAATAGGTAAAGCAACACCTTTCCTACATACAGCTCAGAGAAGATGTAAGCCTTGTAGAAAAACGTCCCTACCTACTATAGCAGCTGCCTTGCAGAGCTAGCCTACTAGTTTTGCAGAGTTGGTGAGCAGTCTCATAGCAATATCTGCAGAGGACCCACCAAACAGTAGACAGCCTCTGAGCAAGACCTAAGAACCAAGAGACATTTGCCCCTTGTGACCAAGAGCTACAAAGACATGGCACCAAAAGCCAGCAGACCTGAGTGGCCTTATGGTAAGAACAAGAAGGATACTGCAGCAGATGCCAGAGGAGACTTATTACCAGAGGCGAGCTGGAAGCTCAGACATCTCAGCAGATGTCAGCAGAGAGAGATGGTGATGGTTGGGGACCAGTGGGATGATGTTCTGCTCAGCAGATGCCAGCCTGGACAAATAAAACCCATAGACCTGGTGCTTCTCCTCACCCTACACCTCCTCCCCCACATTTTCTAACTCTGCAAAACCTCTGAGAATTTATAGAAGCAGCCTTCATGAGAAGGATAATGGTGGAAGAAAACATTGAATTGACTGAGAAAATAAAGGAATAAGTGTATTGTGGGCTTTTCCCATCAGGGGCCACGAACTAGAAATTATATAATCTAATTGCTGCATTGAAACCTCATTCCTTCTATCATAATCAAAATTCTCCCATGAATTCCATGGGTCAATTTCTTCATGTGAGATGACTTCAGAAGCTATTAAGTAATTTTTTTTTTCATAATCAGTAGTGTCTGCTGAGCCTTTAAAGGAAAGCAAACTCTTGTATTGAGAGATATGAGAGGAGGTATGCCAATTGCTGGAAGGGGTGCACAATTTATAGTTAGCAGGCTTGGTTGGATCCCAGCACTTGACCAGTGACCTTGGGCAAGTCACTTAAACTCTCCCCCTGTCTTCATATCCTCATTTATAAAGTAGAAATGATGATGATAATAATGCTTATTTCACAGGCTTCTATGAGAATAAAATGAGATAATGTATTCAAAAATGCTTTATAAACTATAATAAACACATAACTGTTAGTCATCATCATTTTTATCATCATCTATGAATAATAAGTAGCCTTATAGAAAGCATTTGTATAGGTTCTGAGCATCTAATATATTCACAGGAAAGCACTTATGTTCTAGAAGAATTTGATTTATCTGTTCTGTTTTGGTCTCCTTGGAATAATAATGCTGTCCAAAATCAATTATTAAATGGATGAGCAAAATGAATATCCAATGACTAAAATAAATTAAGAATAAGATTAAAAATTTAAGTCTAACTTTAGAATCATGGAGTTACACATACTGCTTACTTCATAATCAATAGCTCTGGCCAGCTTTTAAAATAGTGAAATATTTACTCCATCAAAAATCTCTCTAGAATATTTAAAGTGAGCACCCAAAGTCACAGAAATTTATACTAGCCTTTCTGAAATTCTAAATATCATGTACAAATGTTTCATATTTTATCAGACTTTAAAAATCCGACAATTATAAAGGGAGCTCAAAATTATTATTTTATTCTATATTATCTAAGCATCATATAGGTACAAAATGACCTTTGAAAATGGAAGTGCAGTGATTTTTTTTAAGGAAGAAAATTTAATCAGAATTTGATAGAGAGGTAAATCACTCAACTTTTTGAGAAAATAAAATTCATATGTTCTATTTTTAAATATGTAAACTGACTAGAGCAAGACTATGACATACATGTAAGACATCCAGGAAGAGATGTTCAATCTAGAAGTAGAAACTGGATTCTCACCCTCAGAGCAGGGACTTGAGCTATGAGCATATGGGTACTTGTCAATACCCTGGGATGGATGAGAAATTCACCAGTGAAGGTCTTTGGGAAAACTTCTTTAATGAACAGATACAAATATTGTACACTTAATGTAGTAAATTTTTTCCTCCATGTACTCCCAGCCTTTTGATGTTCCTTATTATATTGTTTTCTTATCATCTGTTTATCTATCTTTTCTTCTCCCAACTTCATTATGAGAAACTGTAGGGGGAAGTCCCCTTTTTCTTGCCTCTGTGTCTGAATGAATGTCAAAAACTCCCATATAAATACATGCTTCTGAGTTACATTGAAGATACTTGAAATCTTGAACTTGAAAATGTTCTTTAGTAGGTTTAAACATTACTTCACAATCTAGTATATATCGGTTATGTTTTTCTTACCTAACTCTATCCTCATAGTTTAAGCAAAAGTGGAAGTCCACACAGACTCCTTAAGGGAATTCTATGGCCTACTATAAAGCCTGAACTGTTTTAGAGCTCAGAAAGAAACTCTTCCATCAAGAAAGCCTCCTTCCTGGCAAGACTTGCTTTATATTCACTGTACTCCAAAATATTTAACTTTACAAACAAAATTACAAGTAGTGGGCTATGTAGGTGGCAAGCACAAAATATATACTCACAAAGAATCAAGCCACTTTAAGATTGTTAATCTTCTAATCCCCTATACTTGTGCTTGGCACATATGTGCTTGGCACATAATAAGCTCTCGATAAATAACTATAGAATTAATTAATTGTATCAGTTAATCAATTTAGTGCTTAATAACTATTTGCTAAATAAATAGCCTTTAAAAGCTGACACCTCCCACATCATTATCATCACACCGACCCCTCCCTTGGCATCTGGACATATTTCCAACTTACCCTGGACATTTCAGCTCAGGTGTTCTGCAGACAGACAGAAAGGGGGAGCTAGTAAACTAGAAAGGGTGAGAACAGGTAAGCTCACAAATTTCTGCTTGTTGTAAGTCCATACCTTTTTGTCCCTCAGAAAATCATATGGATAGCATTCAAGATTTTTCTCTCAAAAAATGAAGAAAAGACGATCAATGTATAGACAAAAATGCAGAAAGTGATTATTTGGTAGAACTGTAGAATTCAGAGTGTTTTTATTTATCCTTTTTGGTAAGTTTCTATTACACTTAAATTTTTCTTTCTTTCTTTCTTTCTTTTTTTTTTTTTGTTCTTCAGGAACATGAACATTATCATTTGTTCTTACAAGGCATCTCTATTGTCTGCTTAATTGTTTTATTCTCTTTCACCCCTGCTTCTTCCTCATAGGAAACCATGATATTGTGTTGTAAAACACGTATTGTTGCTTTGATATAGGCATTTCAAATTATATAAATAGTATTGTGATTTTTATCTCATTTTTACTTTTTTAAATTTACAACTATATTAAGATCTATCTATAATGTTGTGTACAAATCTTGTCCATCGCTTCTTACTGCTTTGTAATGTTCTGCATTTATCACTTTTATAATTTTAAGAAAAGCCTTTAAAAAAGACTTTTAAAAGCCTTGTTTTTAAAGCCAATTTGGGGTGAAATAAGCAAGAATAGATAACAATTAAATTCTATTATATTAGATAGTTCTTTAAATTTTGTTCTAGCTTATGAATCACCTTTCCACATAAGGAATAGGAGACCCATAGATAATTGTTATTTTAACAAATATTTGGAGTTCTGCTTTTATACAGATCTTACAGAAATCTGGTTATTGGTGCCAGAATATTAAAGCTTCCTCCTGGGGCAATTCCACAAATTTGGGAAAAAGGGTAAGAGCAAACATCACATGGGCCAATTTGGTTAAATACACAGTCCAACTGATATTTTGACGGAACTAACCAACTGAAGAATCATCCTATTATTTGTGATGCTATGTTGATAGCAGAGGAATTTTTAAAGCACTATATTTTCACTGGTCTATTGGTCACATAAGATTATGTGCTGATAGAAATACCAGGCCTACATTCTTGTAGATTGAAAGCTCAATGTAGTTAAACAATTAGAGAAGGAATTGAACAAATACGCTCTTTGTGTCAGCAGGGCTGGATCCTGGGTTGAAAGGCCCACTTCGGGGGACAGGCCCAAAGCTAATATCAGAATAAATCTGACTCAGAAGCAGTTCAGCACCATGAAGCTAAAAAAGGGAAACACTAAGGAGTCAAGCCGGATAAAATAAATAAATAAAAACTGGGACCAGAGACTAGAATCAGGAATGAAGAAAGCACAGCAGCATAGATCTAACCAGTCCCCGTGCTGTGCCCCAAACTCTCTCCTCCCTGTCTTCCTCCCCATCTCTCCCTCATGATCCTAGGTAATTGTTTATATGAGAAGTTTACAGTATGTGAGCTTTTGAATGTTTGGTATCTAAAATTTTATTATTGAGTTTCTCCAGTTGCTTGTGTGCTTAGATGCCTAGGCTTTTTGGTTTCTTTTGGTCAATTAATGAAGAATTACTTTTATTTTTTTCATAATTTTTATCTTTCATGATAACTATAGCTATTTAAAAGTTAGAATTTGCTTCACACAAAACTTCATCTGTGTGGAATTTTTCTTTAAATAAAGAATGAGGTTAGAAATTTTTAGGCTGCAAATCCCAAACTATAGCTCCTACCTTCAACCTATACATAAAATTGTCAAACAAAGAATTTGCCTGAAGGGATCTAACAATTCAGGTCATCTACATCTAATATGTAAGAACAGTTAACATTTATTGGACTCTAACAATCTGTCAGACACGGTCCTAAGATCTTTACATGCATTGACTTATTTGATCTTCACAAAACACTACGAAAGAGATTTTCTTATCCCATTTTATAGATGGGGCCCCTAGATCACCTAGTTCATTCAGTGGTAGGGCTGGAATTTGACCAGAATATACCTCCTTAACCACTAAACATACACTGCTCAGATTGTAAAGGATTCTGCCACAGAGTTTTTATTACCAGTGAAACCTCAAATGTCAAAGTGAACCTTGTTTCACATCTTCAAGAACAATAACTACTGACTTTCATTATAGAAACCAGCAAAGAATCTCACACCAAATATAAAACAATGAAATACATGATGAACTGTGCATGTGACTGTGTACCTACCTCTCATTGACCAAAACGACAAGTTTGGGTATTATAGTAAAATGGAAGTTTGTAACAGAAATCCTGAAGGGCTTTCAACTATGTAGCTCTAATAAGAAGTAACGTTAATCCTATTTATGCAAATTCTCTCATGGTTCCTAAAACAGGTCAAATAAAGGATGTTACTCTTGAGAACTGGATTTTTTCATTTCATATACTGAATTAAGTGAATGAGAAAGAAGTAAACCTAATTCTTATTCTCTGTTGGTTAACTGTTTATTAGAACCCAAAAACTTCAAATTTCACCCTTATCCAGGATACATCAATATATCTTCTATGGTGGAAAGTTTCAGGGTTTGGCTTCCAGTTGCTATTTCTCCCCTTCCTGGTAAGAATATTCTGATTTTCTTTTGGGACACCACTCCCCTCCTTCTTCTGTTTTCATATGGTCCAGGAAGGGGTTACCCTGCCTGCACTATCCTTGGGTAGGTATATAGCCAAGGCCTGCCCAATTAACATAGTCCACCTCAACATTCTCAATAACTGGTTCAATAACAGTATATGACCCAGGATAAGCCAGTCGAAGCCAATGAACATCAGATCTAGAACCTCTGCTGGAACTCCAGACAAATTGGTATTCTTCTTCCACTGATTCTGCTAATGTAGAAGAAAGAATGCAAGTCAAGAGAGCATTTGCCATCTCCTAAGGAGAATCTATTTGAGAATAAAACCAATACAGAAAGTAAGACTGAGGAAGCATAGACAGATTCCTAGCAAGACCATTTGAGTACCTAGGTCCAGCCATATCTGACCTCAGATACCCCTGAACACTTCAGGTATATGATTCCTACAGAGGCATGCACACACAACACATATGCATACACTCGCACTCACTTTATTTCTGCATGTGCTAGTTCAATTTGGCTTTCTCTCTCTTGCAACAAAAATCTTCCTTTTAAATTACATAAAATGAAGACATAAAAAATAGGACATGGAGTTGCAGGGGAGAAAAATATCTGTTCTCTGCCCATCTTAGGTTCATTGGCTGGACCCTTGTAAATTAGACTGGCAAAAGACAGATTAACAAAAGAAAAACAACTGAAATTTATTAACCTATGCATCATACATACACATGGGTGGGCTCAGTGATTAGTAACTCGAAAGGATGTTTAGAACTTGGGTTTATATAGCATCTTAACAAAGAACAATAATTTAGTAGAGAAGTGACAAGACAAAGGAAAAGAATTTTGAGCTTCTGGGGATAGCAAATTGTGGGAAGGCATGTATATGGACTAAGTTAGTAAGGTTTGTTTGCATAGACTTTCTTGGCACCATCTCCTCTCCAGTGATAAGGTTGTATCCCCTTCCTGGTTTGTCAAGTGTGGGGGGACACCTTCACAGGGGAATTTATGTTCTATTTTTAAATAGACAGGGGGAGGGCAGAGAGATCATTCTGTGTCTAATTTTCCTTAATTGCCTTCAACTCCAAATAATTCTTATGCCAAAGTGACATAGTTTGAACCACTTCAAGGTAGAAAACGGGGTGCAGGTTGGAGGACCAGTCAACACTCAGTATGGAATCTAAGAAAATCATGCTGTTTATACCACTTCTACTACTGTCCTCAGTATGTTTAAACAAAATTGTTCATAAGCAACACAAAGGCAATCTTGCAGTATAAAAGAAACCACTCACAGACAGACTGAGCAATAGATCAGCAATGGTTGGGGAGAGGTGGAGTCCCATGCGAATTGCCTTGAAGATAGCTTGGGGCTGGCGGCGTGTATAGGATCACGACTTCCGAACACCTCAAATACTGGCTGGCAGAACCACCTCGGCCTTGGCCAGGCTGTTTCCTTGACTTGATGCCCCAGATTAGCATTGCCCTCTGATTTCTTCTACCCCAACTCTCATAAGCCCCTCTCTATTTTTATGGACGGCCCTGCCATAGGCAGTTGGTTCTCTAGACATACATTTCTGAAGCAAGTAGACCCCACAGGCCCCATTAGGACTGCCTGGAGACACTGTGCTGCCAGCTCTGTCTCCACTGCTGCTTTTAGCAGTTGTAAGTTGTCACCCACTTCCAAAGATACAAAGATAACCTGCATTAGGAAGGATTCCTAAATGATTCTATCCCACCTTTTAAAAGCAGGATTTATGGTATTGGTGCAATTCTACTAACTTCACAAGCCTACAATCTCTATACTAACTATGAGAAAGAATAGATAGCTGGGGGTAGATGCAAGGAATAAAAGTCATTATCTTTACCAAAAATCTGTTATATCAAAACCTAAAGAAGCAAACTCCTCTGTGAACTTAGTAGAATCCAACTCTAGAAGGCTAAGACAACACCTCTTTGAATTCATGGAAAATCATATTCTTTGTAAACGGCAGTAATAGATCAAGATGTGGAGTCAGCCCAGAGTCATAGAGTTCCAAAGCCCACCCGGGGAGGTAAACACAGCCTCCTCACACAGGGTCTGCTAAGGCCCCCGTGGCTCCTGCTTTCTCAGCTCCCTCCCAAATCAACTATGAGAAAATTGTCTCACGTTTTCTACTTGTTTGATATTTCTTAATTTTGACTTGTTTTCCAGGTCATCACTCCAATTTCCAAATGATTTTACAATCTTTAGAATTCTCATTTAGAAAAGGGTCAGGTCTATTAATCACCTATTCTATGTCTTCATTTTATCTCTGCTTCATGCAGTCTTGAAACAGAGCTGGTGAACTTTATATTCATTACGCTTATTCCTGCCCTAAGTGTCTTTACCCTTTTACTAATACCTGAACATGTCTGACTACCAGAACTTGAGAAATAATAGCTGGAGTCTTTCTAGCATGATACAGATTTACAACATTTCCCGAAGTGTGGCCCTCCCTCCTGGATCAGAATCACATAAAAACCCTTTTTAAAAAAAATTTTTTTTTTAAAGATTCCTGGGACTTACAACAAACCTACTGAGGTCCAACTTTCTGAGAGTGAGACCCAGGAATCTGCAAATTGAACCAACAGGATATGTTGCTGCTGCTGCCTCACTCTGAAGCCTGAGAACCAGAGGCTTGTGTGTTGAAAAGAGGTTAAAAACAAAAATAATAATCCTCTGGTTGGAGAGCCAACCAGTGGGGCATGTATTAGGCAGTAAGGTAGTAGGTTATGTTGTAGTGACAACGGCCTTCATAAAATAAGAGGGGAGGATTCTCAATATTTGACTTAAGTATGGATTTGTGAAAAGAGCTTCATATTTCTGTCCCTCACTCTTAATCTTTGAAAAATGAGGGTGCTTTCATATGGTAAAAATATCTAATGCTCACATAGCTCATATCTAGTCCTTTTCACCCTTTGAGTTTGTGAGAGGTTTGCACTTTCCTCTTATTTCTCTCCACCAGTGTGGAGAAGGTAGGCACCTTTAAAATCCTTCCTATTTCAGCAGAGTTTTACTAAAGTGACAGTTATCACAAAGGACAGACAGTATTAGAATTTAAATATCATCATTCTTTTTTCTGAAAAAAAATTTTTTTTCAGATTGCCTAATGTACAAGCAGCGAAAGCAAACTAGTTTTCAGCTGAATTTATCATTAGAGGAATGTATTATATGTGTGCATTCTGCTCAGTTGCATTGTCCAAGCACTTCAATCAAACTGTTACTTGAACACCTACGATGTGTTCAAGAACAATGCTAGGCACCTTCTAATGGCATCAGTAGAAGTCTGTCTGCTCACAGGTCGGGACAGCTCACTCCATAGAGTCTCCAGTTCAGGAAAGCTGTTTGAGGCCATAATCAGGAATATATTTTCTCAGCACAAAAATGACACCCCATTGGGTATATTTGTGATGCTCTGCATGTTAGCCATTTTTCCATATACTTTCAGGGATAGATGGCAGATAACTGCTTTGAAGATGGAACAAGTTGTAACTGAATGAATTTAGTTCCGTATAGCATAGGTCAAGAGATAATTATTACAGGTTGCAAATGGCAACAAACCAGACTATGCATCTTCAGATCTACATATATTTTTAAAAAGACAAAAAATATTATTCATTTTTCCACTGATTACTGAAAGTAACAGAATTCTTAATATATCTGATTGTAGCTATTATCCTCTTCCTTGAGTGCAAACACATCCCTCTTTGTAGGAAGAAGTTTGATGGTTCAATCTGAGCTCATCTGAGCCTGCAAGAGCCTATGTGTTCCATTATTTTACCTAATGGCTTTTGATGGAAAAGTCAACATCAAGCATAACTCTTGTACTGTCAGTAGTATCAAAATTATCCATATAATTTTATATCATGTAAATAGTTCTCTATCTATAAACTCTACCACTACTGTCTTGACAGTCACCTCTAAGTGTAAAATTTAAGTTTTATTCCATTATCTTTGCCATTGTCATATTATTTTTTGCTATCAATACAAGTTTCTGTGACTTGGATTTTAGCACGTTTTCACACCAAAGTCAACCTTTCCTATCATACTGTCCTTGAGAGCCCATGACAAAGAATAGTCCTTAAGATGTGGTATTTTCAATATGTCTTCTAAGACTCCTGCTCCAATAAAAACCTTATAAGCAAATCCTCGTACATTCCCACATGGCTCTGTAGCAAGGCTCCAGTAAATTTAAACTAAGCAGCATGCAACACGTGCTGCATTTCCTATTACTTCTGAGAACATTTATCTTATTTCCTTTCTAATATGCTTCATGCCTACTTTTCATTGTATTAGAGACTACTACTTAAGTGAAAATGGAGAAAAAAAATAAACCAAAGCATTTGTATTGATTTCTTTTGATCTGGGTCCTCAATCAAACTGCAGGTCCAACACTTGCCTTTTCAATATGCTTTTTAGCCCCTGTTGTTTCTCCTCTACCCTTATTCCGTGAATCCGGGCTCCTTACTTTCCTGTTCCATTAAAAGCCTATTACCTACTACTCTGTGTAGTTCTTTAAACTGAGGAGTCAGCAAAATCTCTCAACATAGTTTAATTTACCCTTCAATTAAATTCAGACATGAGATAAACCCTATTATGACTTTGACCTAAAACTACCATGAGACCTGGAAACAAATTTTTAAATTTCTATTTGCTATGATATCTATATTGGCTCCAAATGAAAAGGCTAAATTTAATTTTTTCCCAAGGAAACAACATTTTTTTTCACCAAGTCTTATTCTAAAGCCCTTGAAAGCTTTAAATAGAGTTATGAAGGGGTGGAGGTGAATTACCAAATGCAACAAAAAATAAATGCTTTTCTTACCACTAGAATGTTATATACCATCCCCATATTTCTTACCTCTAATATGGGAAAGGAAGGTTTTGGAGCAAAATCATAGAATGTTAAAGCTGGTTGAGACCTTCAGAACCATTCATATCAGCCTCATTTAGCAAATGAGGAAACTGAGGTTCATAATAGCACCTTAACAGTGACAATAACGAAGGAAACAAAAGCTAATATTTGAGCATTTACTATTAGCTAAACACTGTCTACATCATCTCACAAGCCCACAACAGCCATCAGAGGCGAATACTATTGTAAATTCCATTTTAAAGATGGAAAAACTGAGGCCTAAAGAAGTCACATAGCTAGTACTTACTTGGAAGGACCAGGGCTCCGATTCTAGATCCTCAGCCCTACTTCCAACCTGTGACACTACCTGCCAGCTTCCTGCTGGTCCCCAGACTATCAGGTGATAACTCCCCTTCTTTCTTCCTTAGAAATTGCTAAAAGAGTATGATTCCATTCTTCATTATGAGTTAAAGGTGTTTTAATATTGATACTATAATGTTATTTGCTTTTTGTACTTAAACTTTCTCACAAGTATACAGTAGGGTTTTCCATAGCTTACTTGATATGTGAGATCACAACAGATTGAGTGCAGAAATCATTCTGAGAATCCAGCCATCTCTATTAAGCCAGACATTAAAAAGACTTGAAAAAGTAATAAATAAATAAATAAAACAATGCCACTCTTCCAATTGTCTTGTTTTGAAAGATGTAATTTTTTCATTAAAATATATTTATGTTTTAGTAAGTAATGTGTTCATTCATGTTATTCTTAAATGAAAAACACTTTAATTTATAACATGGTAAATATCAATAGAGACAACACTCATATACAAGAGCTCTTTGAAGTCCTCAATAAGAGTGTAAGTCGGTCTTGTGAATAAAAAGTTTGAGAACCATTGTTTTAGAGTATCTGCTACTAACCTTAGCTCCAGTGGAGTCTAGAGTCTCTGTCTCCTTAGCATCAGCTTAGACCAATAAGACAACAGGGCTTCAATACCCCTGGCACCAGAGAATAAGGAAAGAATAAGAAGAAATCCAGATGAATGTGAGTAGTGTCACAAGCTTCCCCATACACACGCATTTGTAGGTCATTCTGTGTGTGTGTGGTGTCTTCACTTCTAGAACTCTTCAGAACCCCCAGCCTTTAACTGGTTAAGATCTTCAAGAACAAGAAATCCATGGTTGTTTCATGAATCTTTGGTTTTTCTCTAATATTAGTGATTAACAGAGTAAATACTCCTCACAGAGTTAGCTCTTAAAGACACTGAATGGAGTCACCATCCTATATCGACATAGAGTACCTGGCCAAACTTGTCTCTTCCCATCCCTCACCTCTACAGCCCCAATGCACCTTCACTATCACCTTCCTCGGCTGAAATGTCCTGCCTGTCTCCATGACTTCTGATTTCCTGAAAAGAAAAGAGGTGTGATTTTTAGGTCAGAAGCACTCCCTCTTCCCCTGTGTACTGAGCTCTACATTGTCAAGGGCAGGAATTGAGTTCTCTGATATAGGCCAGACTATACTAAAATAGTACAATGTGCAGCTTCTTTCTATAACTCAAAGGGAAGACTGAAATTTGTCAACCATTTCCTACCTACATTAGGTTAGGCCTCTTATATCCTTATGGCTACTAGGAGAGTTTCATTTGCATACATTAGCATTTTGGGGATAAAATAACCAGTTCTGTAGTCCTTCCTTAATTATTTTTCTAGTCCCTTTTACAAGGCACCACACTTTTACTCTTTGTCAAAATAATGTGGGCAAGTATCTTCAGAAGGTGAATAATAATAGCAGCAACATTGAGTGACATGTGCCAGGCCCTGTGCTAAGTGCCTTACATGTATTAGCTCATTTACTCATATAAATCTTACAAAGTAGCTATGACTATTATTCCCATTTCACACATAGGAAACTACAGCTTAGGAAGGGAAGCAATTTGCCCAAGTTCACCCAGCTGGCTGGTGATACACCAAGAGGACTCTAACTATTAATGAATAAGCACTCACAAAAAAAGGAGTGATTCTAATGCATGTCATTAGAGGGGGACCAACGAAGAGGAAGAATTAAGATGGCAACAACCTTGAAAAGCAACTCTGCTGAATGATGGCCATGATTCCTGGAAATTTCGCAAAAACCATCGCTGATAAATCTCTGATTGCATTTTCTTCTTAGTGGATTTTTGTGTATTTCTGCACATTTTTCACTAGCACTGCTACATATTTCTTGATTAGAACAGCACCAGATACTGTAATATCATTTTAAGTTCCACTCAATGCTCCCTTCTTGGCCTTAATTCAATGGAAGAATGATTTACTTGCACACAAAGCGTGTGCTCCTGTATATCAATGCCACCCTCACCCGCTCCCAGAAAGATTTAGTAGACACTATATATTAGACTAGCAATTATCACATAATGTCAGAACATTAAGCATTTTACATTTTCCAAACGATACATGAATAATTTGAGCCCTGTGTGTATACAGCCCTAATAAATCAAACATTTAATTTTCACACACTTTTGAAAGCTATAAAGGCATCTTTTCTTACTTTAAAACAGCCCATGGACTTTGCCTTGGTGTCTTGATTTACTCCTCCATGGATATACTACTAATTCCTGATCCACAAATCCTTACACAAAAGCATCTGAAATTTTTAATAAATTATACTTATTTTAAATCACATCCTAAAATCAGAAAGTACCAAACATTGTTAAAGCACTCAAATTATTTATGAACACACAAAAAAATGAATCAGCTTCCCAGGCAAAAAGAAGAGGTGCTGGAATGGCTAGGTGGCCAACTGAATAAAATTGGATAATGACAATTGGTCATGAGTTTCATTTCATGGACATAATTCCTTAAGTTAAAATGTAATTAAAACACAATGAAAACAAGCAAAACACAGTCCTTAATACTGCCAATTTTAATAAATGTTTTTGTTGTTGTTGTTGTTGACACAGAGTCTCCCTCTGTCGCCCTGGGTAGAGTGCAGTGGCATCATTGTAGCTTACTGCAACCTCCAACTCCTGGGTGTAAGGGATCCTTCTGCCTCAGCCTCAGCCTCCCCAGTAGATGAGACTACACTACATGCACGCTCCACAACACCTGGCTGGGATTTTTTTCTTTCCTTTTGGTAGAAACAGGGTTTCACTCTTGTTCAGGCTAGTCTCAAACTCCTGAGCTCAAGCAATCCTCCCACCTCACCCTCCCAGAGTGCTAGGACTACAGGCGTGAGCCACCATGCCCAGCCAACTTCAATAAATGGATGACTAAACTTGTACTTTTTAATACCAAGGAAAGCATGTGGGTTGGAATTTTTTATTTTATCTACTTATTTTAACACTCAGCAGAGAAGCTGACTGGACTTCCTATTAGTATTGATGCTACTATTGTCTTTAACCCTTCTCCAAATGATGCATATGTCTGGACAGGAACCGTTACCAAGAAAGAAATAAGAAATCTTTATTCTGATGGCTGCTATCTTGTGACCAGATGTCATTGATTAATCAACACATTTGTTTGACCAAAAATAAAGATATCATGGAAATCTCCATTATCTAAACACTGACACTTGATTAAATATATTATTTTACCCAAATTCACATCCAGGTGGGCAAAGCAAAGTCAAGAATCAGGCAGGACTTCTCTGTTCAGTCAACTCTGTTAAATATGTAAGAGCCTAGAAGACATTAAAAGTTCAGGTTTTGGAAGTTTTTTCAACACAAGAAAGCAATATTATGGAGAAAATAAACTCTGACAAAAGAAGATTTGAGTTGCTTGGGGGAGGGGAGTTTAAAACTAGTCATATAGTTTAACAGAGTAATTCCCACTTTACCACAAAATGCTGAAGCATAAACAATCACAAATGTGGTCTTTTAAAAAAGACTTTAAATTCCCTGTAAAGACTTTTTTTCCTAAACCTTTAAGTTCATATAAAGACAATTTCAGTAATATCAAAGCAAAAATCATCTCATATTACTTCAGTGGTCCAAATTTAAATAACTGAATTTACTTACGCTCAATCATCATAACCTTGTTAAGGTATGTGTTCAAGACAAGCTGCTTTCAAAATTAACCTGAACAAATAAAACATGGGACTTCAGTAACCCTACGACTCCATTAACCAGAATTGCCTCAACTTTAGGGGAAAATTACTGCGTGGAACCAATGTTTTTGAATATTGGTTTAAAGGTTTTTACTAGCACAGAATATCATGTCCTAAACCAACAACTTTGGAGTAAGCATTTTGTAACTGTGTCCCATCTACCATCAGCTCACCAATTAACGGCACCTCAGGAGGGAAACAGCTACATCCTTATGAGCAATCAATCTTTTTGCCCTGACCATTCAGGAAGGCCTTGGACCCCACACCTGCTATCTCTAATTGCCAAATCCACTCAAAAATTTGATAAACATTTATTATACACTATGAGCCAGGAACACTCACTAACGACAAGATATCTTGCAAAATGTTATATGAAGCACAAAGAAATATAAGGTATAATCTCTTATCTCAAGGAGTCTAAAATATAAACTAGAGAAGCAAGAAAAACATGGGAAAATTGGAGTAAAAACATAAATATGAGGTCAGGCAGCTATAGGACATGTGACAAAGCAGTACTCTACTATCAAATCAGTGGTATGGATGGTGCTATGGTTTAAATGTGTCTCCCAAAGTTGCTGTGTTGCAAACTTAATCCCTAATGTCACACGTGGGGAGGCGGGACCTAATAAGAGGTGATTAGGTCATGAGGGCTCTGCCATCATGAACAGATTAATGTCATTATTGTGGGAGTAGGTTAGCTATTGCAGGAGTGGGCTAGTTATCAAGACAATGGGTTTGTTAGAAGGTAAATTCATACCCCTCTTGCTTTCTTGCCCTTTCACCTTCTGCCATGGGATGACAGCAAGAAGACTCTCACCAGAAGCTGGTGCTGTGCTCTTGGACTTCCCAGCTCTAGAACTGCGAGCCAAATAAATTTCTGTTTACTATGAATTACCCAGTTAGTGGTATTATGTTATGGCAGTACAAAATGGATGAAGACAGATGGCGTACCAGTCAGGATCCGGTCAGGAACACAGAGATCATACTAGGTATTTCAACAGAGAGAGTTTAATATAAGGAGTTGGTACTGGAGGGTGGTGAAAACAAAAAGAGAATGCTGATATAACACAGAGATAGTAATAGCAGGAAAGCAGCTACCATCCCTTGTTAATCTGAGAAGACATAGTGGAGGAGGAGGGTTATAAGATTAATCTTGAAAAATAATTTAGAAAGGTGGAAAGGAACAGAAAAGGTAGGTTTAGTAAGGGAAAAACAAAACATATTGGGCAACATAAGCAAACCATTTGGTTAAAGCCAGTTTTCATGCATGGTATAAATTGGTATTTATATTTTTTCCTAAGATTTCAACTATGAATTTATCTTTGGATGCTATATCAGCAAATCAACAATAATTATTTAGTGCTCATCATGAGGTTGCTGGGCTCTATAGAATACAAGAGAATAGGAAGTATAAAAAGATGCTTAAAGTCTCAATGCCAACATGAGACAAACAAATGCCACTCAAGATGGCATATAATTGGCAAGTTGTCTCTTCCAAAGATGGCTGCAACAATACTTCCCACCCCACATGCTATTATACAATGTGACTTGATACATCTTCATCAAGAGATGGAGTCTGTTTCTTCACCCCTTAAATCTAGTTGGGCCCAGTGACGTGGCCCAGTTACTACTTTGACCAATAGAACATGGCAGAAGTACAGCTGTACCAGTTCCAAACATAGCCCTTAACTGCTTCCTACTACTGGAAGTCAGTCACTGTGCAAAAACAGTGACCATCATAAAGCCATGTTTATAAAAAGCCCAAGCAACACTCGAGAGACCCTGAAGGGTGAGATACCAATGGGAAGCAAAAGAGGATAAGAACTATCGAGGCACCAGACATGTGAGTGAAGAACTATCCTGGAACCACAGTCATGCCTTGCTTAATGATAGGTGTATATTCTGAGAAATGCGTCATTTGGAGATCCTGTTGCTATGTGAACATCATATAATGTACTTACACAGATCTAGATGGTATGGCCTACTACACACCTAGGCTATATGGTACAGCCTATTGCTCCTATGCTATTATAAAAACCTATACAGCATGTTACTATACTGAATATTATAGGCAGTTGTAACAGTGATATCTGTGTATCTAAACATAGAAAAGATATGGTAAAAATATGGCATAAAGGATAAAAAATGGTACCTCTCTATAGGATACTTACCATGAATGGAGCTTGTAGGACTGGAAGTTGGTTTTGGGTGAGTCAGTAAGTGAATGGTGAGTGAATGTGAAGGCCTAGGACATTCCTGCACACTACTGTAGACTTTATAAACACTGTACATTTAGGCTACATGAAATTTATTTTTTCAAATCTTCTTTCTTCAATAATAAATTAACTTTAGCTTACTTGATGACCAACCTTGTGTTTGTACAGTCTGTGGTTGACTGAAACATTACTATGTGGCACATGACTATGGCTCTTTCCCCAGCCACATTGTTGAGAGATAAACTGCCCAGTTGAGTCTTCCCAAAATTCTTGACCCATAAAATCATGAATGAAATAAAATGGATGTTTTAAGCCCTTAAATTTTGTTGTTTATTTTATGGCAATAAAAACCTAAGCAATGACTAAGTGCTAAATGGTAGAAATGGTAATTATTTCTTATATCTGAAAGATATAAGCACAAATTTATAACAGGAAAAAAGATAAGATTCCCATTTTTAAAAAATCAGTCTCAGCTGGGAAGGTGGTTCACGTCTATAATCCCAGGCCTTTGGGAGGCAGGAGAGTTGCCTGAGCCCAGGAATTCAAGGTTGCAGTGAGCTATGACAGCACCACTGGACTCCAGCCTGGGTGGTAGGGTGAGACCCTGCCTCTAAAAATAAATAATAAATAAAAATTAGTCTTTCTCCAAAATAAAATATTATATCTGGGGTTGAAAAGACTGACAAAGTAAATTATTCAGTTTAAATGCTGAAGCAACACAACTATAGGTTCAAAGTGATGGAAAAATCTTCTTTCTAATGGAAAGGCACTCACTGATCTTCCCAGTTCAGCTGGATTATAAAGTATTGGAAACAGCAAGGAGGCTGAGGAGGATGCAAAAGGAATATTATGGTCAGGAAAGGCAGGACGGAGGCCATGCTTTCCCTTTATTCAAACGGTTTGAGCAAAGTGAACAGACTGTACCTATCATAGAGAGAAACTGTGCCTGAGGCATCCCCGTGGAAGGGCTTTGACAGCAAGTTGTCCTGAAGTCCTGCAACTGGCAACAAGCCCCAGAGGAGGCTGACTCCAAGAAAAGGTTCAGCAGGAACTAGAAAAATATATTCGACTCGATACTCAGAAAAATCACTGGATTATATTCACTTCAACTTGATAACAATTAAAGATTAATAAGTTGCCTAATTATATTTTGGTGTTTCTTAAATCTGCTCTAAATTGCAGCTCATTAGAAAGCAACATGTGTGGTGATTAAAACCAGACGTTAGAGCCAAGTGGCCTAGATTTGAATCCCAGGGTCTGCCACTTGCGACCTTGGAACTTTGGGCACATTAACTGCCCTGAGCTCTAGAGCTTTGCTGGCCAGTACGATAGCCAGTGGATACACATGGCTGTTAAGCACAAGAAGTGTGGCTACTTTGACTTGCTCCATTAATGTGCAAGTATTACTTTCATTAATACCAAACTGTTTCGGTTATTGTTCTTTATGGTGTCTTGAAATCATGTAGACCGAGTCCTCCAAATTTGTTCCCTTTAAAAATTGCTTAGGTTAATCTAGATTTTTTACATTTCTGTATAAATTTCAGAATCAGAACATCAATTTCTGAAAAAAAAAACTGATGGAATTTTTAGTGGTATTGCATTACATTTATAGCAGATTTTGAGTAGAACTGCTGTCTTAAAGCTATTGAGTCTTCTAATTTGTGAACATGACATATTGTTTAATTTCTTTAATTTTTGTCAGTATTGTTTTTGGACTTTTTAGGGAAGAGGCCTTGAACATCTTCAAGAATTCAAAAACACAAGCCACCAATTAGAAGATACTATTTAAAATGTACAATTAATAAAATGTGGTATATGTATATACCATGGAGTACTATTCAGCTCTAAGAAACAATGGTGATATAGCACATCTTGTATTTTCCTGGATAGAGCTGGAACCCATACTACTAAGTGAAGTATCCCAAGAATGGAAAAACAAGCACCACATATACTCACCAGCAAACTGGTATTAACTGAGCAGCACCTAAGTGGACACATAGGTACTACAGTAATAGGGTATTGGGCAGGTGGGAGGGGGGCGAGGGGCGGGTATATACATACATGAGTGAGATGTGCACCATCTGGGGGATGGTCATGCTGGAAACTCAGACTTGTGGGGGGAGAGGGGGAAAGGGCATTTATTGAAACCTTAAAATCTGTACCCTCATAATATGCTGGAAAAAAAAATAAAAATAAAATGTATATATGACTCAAAAGTTTTGTGTATGGAATATGTAAAGAGCTCTTACAACTCAATGAAATAAAAAAAAGGCTCCCCCCTAAAAAATGCACCATAATTGTGAAATCACAATGAGTTTCAAGACTTAGTACAAAAAAATGTGAAATACCTTATTAATATTTTATATTGATTATATATTAAAGTAATATTCTAGACATGTTAAATAAAATATATTATAAAATTAATTTTACCTGATTTATTTTATATTTTTAATGTGGATACCATAAAGTTTGAAATTCCATTCTTGTCTCACATTACAGTTCTATAGGACAACAGTCCTTTAGAGGGATAATAATAAACTCAGCTCTTATGGTTGATGTAAAGATTAAGTGAAATAAGCCCCTAGAACAGTGCATGACATGTAAAAATGTTCAAATTCTTTCATTCATCCATTCATCCAACAAATTAATTGAGCAACTACTATGTGCTGGCCACTCTTCTAGGTGCTTGGGTATAGCATTGAGAACAGACAAAAAACAAAATAAAATAATGCAAAAAAAAGCCACTCTTGATGGAAGTGGTAATTATCTCTCTAAGTTCAGTGATTATTTATGTCATATAATGTATCTGTTCAGTAATTCTAATAAAAGTTATTCTAACATCTATTGTTCTTGAGTATTATTTCATGGAAATGGTTTTATTCTATCTCTTGCTGTTAATCTTCCCCATGGGGAGCCCAGCTGTCCAAAACATGAGGTTATAAGAAGGTATATTCACTTGGGCACCGCAGGAAGCCCAACTGCAGTAAAGGCTCCAAGGCACTGGCCTTGCAAAACCCAAACTAAGAAGAGATTACAAAATCCAGTAAGAGTCCAAAAAGGAGAGATCAAAGGGAGCAGAATGATGGGGAAAGGATTTAAGAAAGAGATGGGACATACAGTTAGGTCCTGCATGACACCTAAGCATCAAATGGCAACATGAGGGGAGCTGCATATCAGGCATTCTGATTTATAAGAAAATAGCATCCAGGACAGGCTCAGGATTTCCATGTTAATATTTCTGGGTCATATGCATGTATGTCTGGGAAATTGATTTGCCCTGTCGGATGCTGGCTGGCACCTGGAAAAGAGCCCACAGCACAACTGGGAAGACAAATATTCAAGCCTTGCAAAGCCGAATCATGCCAGCACAGAGTCATCCATCCACATTAATAACTTGGACCCCTCCAACTTGCTCCCTTGAGTCTCAGTCTACTGGTCGCCCCAGTCCCTGCAGGGCCCCTCCCATTTCTTCCCACACCACAGCCAGAGTAACGAAAATCTGGTCATGCTATTCCTCGAATTACAATCTTTTAATCACTTTCTATTGCTCTTGGAATAAAGACCAAGACCCCTCATGAGGACAACAGGGCTCTCACCTACCTCATTGCACCCTCCCCCTTGCAGTCTATACTCTAGTCACTCAGACCTTCCAGTTTCTCAGCCTCGCCTTACTTCCTCCAGCCACAGGACACTGGCTCCTCACTCTTCTTCCCCCCGGCACCTCACCCCACCATCCCTATCAAGGCATTCCTGTCACCTCCCAGCTCAGTTATTTCTTCTCCAGAAAAGCCATTTCCTTCAGCGTACGTAAGCATAGCCCCATGTGCATTCCCCCATGGCTTGTATCTGTGTGTAATCTACATTCGTTAGTGCGATTATTTGAGCAACGTCACCTCCACCTCTACATTGTAGGCTCTGAAGGTAGAAAGAAATCTTGTCCTTTGGGCTCACCATTGAAGCACCAGTATCTAGCGCAGGGAATAGCACATGGTAGATGCTCAGTATTTGTTCATTTCACTTATTCCACATTCTGTGTGATGACTAAATGAGTGTGTGTGTATATACACACTCACATATACATAGCGCATGACACATAGTAAGTGCTATGTAAATGATTGCTGACTGTAAATTTTGTTCCACATAATGGACTTCTAATGCCAGCATTGTGCTCTATGAAATTCGAGCTTGGCATACTGTGCCTCCCAGGAAGTCTTCCATTTATTTCACTGTCATTAATGCTGCAGGTAGGGGAGAGTCAACATCAAATACCAAGATCTAAATTGGCAGGAATCAAGCAATGCTATTCATTAAGATTTAGCACAAAACATTATTTAATGTTAAATGTCAGTGATTACTTTTACAATTGTGATATAGGACGATAAAAATTGTAGAATATCAGAACAATAGAGATGAGGAAATGGGAGGCTCAGAGATGTGTGATATTTAGAAACATCATTTGGAAGCTGGAAGCTAAATGTTTGTATGTGCTATTTCATCCACACCTATTAACAACCAGGCATTACAACCTCATTTTACAGATGGGACTTAAGAAAATTAAATATTAAAAATAAAGCAAGCATTGATATTTCTACAAGGAAGATATACAAATGGCCAATAAGAAAATTCAGCCTCAGTAGTCATTAGGGAAATGCAATTCAAAACGACAAATGAGAGATCATATTCACTTGGATGGCTATAATAAAATTTAAAAAAAAATAAAAACAGAAATGAAAATAAATGTTGTCGAGGATGCAGAGAAATTAGAATTCTCACACACTGCTAGTAGAAATGTAAAACTCTATAGGCATTTTGGAAAACAGTCTGGCAGTTTCTCAAATGATTAAACATAGAATTACCATAAGACCCAGCAATTCTACTCCTAGGTATACACCCAAGAGAAATAAAAACATATGTCCACAAAAAAAGTGTACATAAATGTTTATAGCAACATTATTAATAACAGCCCAAAGGTGGAAACAATTTAAACATCCATTAAATGGACGCACAAAATGTGGCATATCCATACAATGGAATCTCATGCAGCCACGAAAAGGAATAAAGTTTTGACTCATGCTACAACACAGAAAAGCCTTGAAGACATGCTAAGTGAAAGAAGCCAGACATAAAAGGCAAAATACTATATGATTACATCTATATAAAATATTCAGAACAGCAAAATTATAGAGCCAGAAAGTAGACTAGTGGCTGTTTATGGCTAGAGAAGGGATGGGGAGAGGAGGAGATGACAACTAAAAGGGTGCCAGGTTTCTGTCTGAAGTGAAGAAAATGTTCTAAAACTGACTGTGGTGACAGTTGCAAGTATCTGTAAATATACCAAAAACCAGAGAATTACACACTTAAAATGTGTGTATTATATGGCAAGTAAATTACATCTCAAGAAAGCTATTTTAAACAATTTAAGTAATAATAAGACTAAGAAGGCTATAACGCTTAGGTGTAGGTGTTTATTTTTGCTTTAACAATAAATAAATGAAGTTTTGTCAATGTTCACACCAGCTGCTCTACTGACTGTTATTTCAGTGGTACTCTAGCACCTTGAGAACAAATTCAAATATTGTTTCCAAGCCTTTTTTTATGTCTTGATAGTTCCTTTTTTTTTAATTTTGTCACAGATTATTGTCACAGATTATTAATACTCACAGATTATTATAGTAATTAATAAAATGATCTTGTTAAAAATAGTTTTCCAAACAAATTCTAACCTGGAGAAAACAGGTGCTTACATAGAAACCATTATTTCCAGGGTTCCTTTGGAAAACTTGCAGACAAGTCCTGCTGTTTGCCAAGGTCTGGGCTGGGTACTGGGGATGGAGAGGAGTAACACAGGGCTTCTGGTGATAAGGATCTGTCATCAAAACTACTTCCGCTAGCCAAAGGCAGATGTTTGGGATCAACCTCCCTATCTGGGAACGCTACCACCCAGCAGGCAGCAGAGAGTTTGCTCAGTGGACTATAGAGTTAACGCATGTTTTTGCAGTTATCTCTGATGAGGTGACAAAGAACCTCATCTACAGACTCCCCTGAGAGCTTCTGTAATAGGGGAGGCTGCTATCTGCCTCGGATGGTTAAGGGAAGTTCGAGTAGGCAAGAGGAAGAGTTTAATGACCTTGAATTCCGAATGTTCAAGAGGGAAACTAAGATTCCACAATATTCATTAACTTTCTAATCCCCCAACTCAAGCTTAATAATTTTGTATAATGTAGCTTTTCCTCACTTTTGCTAACATCAAGCATTGCATTGGTTTTCTTTTATTTACTATCTCATAAGCCCTCTGAGAAAAATAAATTTATTAAATAGAATTTGGAATCTTCACCCAAAGCTGATTACATACCACATGCCGAATGTGCTGATAAGAATCAAGATGCAAAATAAAACAAATACTTTATTTCACGGAGCTCACCTTCTCCCCACTGGTTGGCCTGGCTCTGGAATAGGCCCAAGAATGGTATCTCTTCCCCTGAGGAGGGACAAACTTGCTGTTTGAGGTACCCCAAGTGGAGACAAGTGGGTAGGGTATAGCTTCTTCAGCCTGCTAGAAAGGAAGGTGTGGTAAAGGATTTAATCTTAGGCTGGGTGCAGTGGATCACACTTGTAATCCTACCACTCTGGGAGACTGAGGCAGGAGGATTGCTTGAGCTCAGGAGTTCAAGACCAGCCTGAGCAAAAGTGAGACCCCATCTCCACCAAATAGAAAAGGAAAAGAAAAAAAAGAAAAAAGAAGAAATAATTTGGTAAAAAAAAAAGATTTAACCCTGCCCCCAAAGAGTTCTGGCCTTTTCTTTTGGATTCTGGGATACAGTTTCTAGGCCCTTAGAGGAAGGCTGTTTCTGATAGTAGTATATTTGTTCTTAGGTCACACTGGGTAGCCTAACAATATGATTTGGGGAGAAGGCTGGCCACACCAGATAGTCTTGGAGTGGAAGCTGGCCACATCAGATAGTAACAGTGTGATTCAGGTAGGGGATTTGTTATCAGTGGTATCAGTCTCCTTGATTAGAGATTGAGATTAGCCTCTTGGGCTATCAATCATGCCTTGATGACTGGATCAATCATCATGGCATGGAGCCCCAATAAAAACCTTGAATACTGAGGCCCAGGTGGGCTTCCCTACTCCTTGTGAAGTGTCACACACACATTGATGCCAGAAGAGTAATGCTCTCCTGACTCTAATCTGTAGCCTTTCCCTATAATAAACCATAATCGTCAGTGTTGTTTCAATGAGTTCTGTGAGTCTTGCTAGAAAATTATCAAACATGACAGTAGTTTTGGAACTCACTTCAGTTCTAAAAGTGAGAGTGGTCTTATGTGGACTGTTTCCCTCTACCTTTGCAGCTGGCTATTTTATGCAGCAGATTAGGGCATGGCCAGAGCTATCAGTTGATTTGAATTAGGTAGACCCAACCGTAAGTCCTACCTTCCTCAGCACTGAGTGTCTTTGTCCTCCCCCTTCTCCTGTCCTCTTTCTTAATTGCTCCCTGTTTATTCCTTACTTCCAACTTCTTCACCATCCCCACTTATCAAAACCTACTCTAGAAAAGACAAGGAGAATCTTTTACATAAAAGTCTATATGCTAATACAGCTTGAAGAATATTGATCAGCCAGTAGTCAGGCCAGGTGGTGTAAATTACGGTTACCTTTATCTCCAGGACTTGTGCATTTTGACTGATAGGCAGTAAATAGCAATAGCACCATACTGCCTAGGTTTGAATTGTGCTTTGCCAGTGATCTTGGGGAAGTAGGTTAGTATCTCCAAGATTTGGTTTCTCCATTTTAAAGTGTGGAAACAACATCAGCACCTGCCTAGGGTTACTGTTAGAACAAAGTAATTTATTACCTATAAATACTTAAAACTAGTGCCTGACACATAATAAGCACTTAATGAACATTACCTATTACCACCATTTTAAACTAAGATGTTATTCTTAAGACAGATTTTTCTCATACTATATTTATGGAACTTTTTAATCAGAATCACCTGGAATCTTATCCCTCTGATCAATCTTAACATCACTAAAAATGGGATAATAAGACATTATATGTCTTGTTATATGAAGTAGCAAGTAGATAATTCCACATATAAAAAATTCATGTCAACTTTTTAAAAAATGAAATTAAATCTCCCCAAGCCTCTGCATATAATTCCCAGTTATAGGCAATATAGGAGTTAGAAAAACAAATTTTATAGCACCAAGAGACAGAATAAGCCAAATCTAGAATGTGGGACATCCTTACCAATTTGCTTCTCAAAATTTGGCCCCCTGCCTCCCTAACCCCTAGCAGATTTAGCAGTTTACAAAATGTAGAATTTCAGGCCCTACCCTAAATTGACTGAGTCAGAATCTATATTTAAACATCTGCAGATAACTCATATGCACATTAAAGTTGGAACAGGTCTGGTCTCTCTAACATATCAAGGCCATTTTCTTTAATGGCCTTGATATGTTAGAGAGACCAGAACATATCTAGAACATATCTAGAACATATATGGAACTCTGATAGACTAAAGAGATATAACAGGCACAGCATCCAGAGGCAACATATGGCCCTTGTGTGAATAGATTTAAACAAATCAACTGTAGGAAGACATTTTTGAATTATTGAGGAAATTTGAATATGGACTAAGAATTAATATTACAGAATTATTAATTTTGTTGAAGGTGACATGCCATAGTGGTTATGTAGAAACATGAAAAGTTGTTAGAGAAACATATTTAAATATTTACTGATGGAATAACCTGATGTCTGGATTCACTTTACAATACATAAGGAAAAAAAATTTAATGGGGCCATAGATGAAATGAAACATATTGATAATTGTGGAAACTGAGTGATGGGTGCCTGGAGGTTCATTGTTCAATTTTATTTTGGTGGCTACTTAAAAATTTCTGTGTAAAAGTAATTTTTATAAATAAGTAACATAAATAATTATAAATATTTCATTAAAAATAATCACCTGGATGTCTGTTTAAAAATCAGATTTCCAGGCTCCCCAACTCAAAGTACTGAATTCAAATACCGAGTGTGGGCCCAGGCAATTGAGATTTTAAGATGGTAGAATTCCAAATGAGAATGGCACATGTAATTATGCCCACCGGGCAATATCCTACCCTGTTTAGGAAGAAAATGGAATGCAGTCTATGAACCTCAACTTCCCAGACCCACAAAACCATTATTAAATTTACATGATTTATGAGACAAGTCTCTGTTACTCAAGTCCATGAATGTTGTTCCTGCAGTGGAAGAAAATGAGAAAGAGGAGAGGAGGAGAGGGGAGGAGAAGGAAGAAAAAGGAAAAGTAATCAGAAAAAGAAAAGGAAATGGCAAAGACTCTTTTTACCCCTAGTCTTCTCACTCCACCACAATCAACTATAGCAATTACTCTGACCACCCATCTGTCTTTGCCCTAACACTGACTGAACCAGGTCACCCAACCACCAAGAGAAGAAATGGACAGAAAGAGAAAGAGAGGGAAGGTTGGGGGGAAATTCTGCTGGGGAAAGTGTGGAAGTTACTAAAATGGGGACAGATGGATTTCCCCTTAAAAATACAGGGTCCAGAGGCACCTCTTCCCTCGCCCAAAACCCAGGTAAATTTTCTGAGTGAAATTTCAAGCAGAATTGTAAATGAAATTCTAAGTACATGGTTTGCAACTTTAATCTGATGCCAATTGCCTTTAATTAGATGTAATGTCCTTTTTAAAATTGCAGTTACAGACACTTGCCATTTTCAAAATGCCCTCAGGTAACTCCCAACATCTATGCCCTTCAAATGAGTAGTCAATTTTCAGTCACACATACATAATAATTCACCCAAGCCATTGCTGGCTGTACCCATCAGTGGAAGAGATTTACAGAATCTTCACCACAGTAAATACACCAGGTCAGCTCTGCAAGGCTAGAGGACAGTTTAAAGATGAAAATTGTGTAGATAAAGTGAGACCTGAAAGGACAAATATCCCCCCAGGTGATATCTGAAAAGGGTAAAACTTGAGCAGTTATATATCTCTCCTGAGTAAATTTTAACTTATTTGGTTTATTTCTAAATGGGTTACTTAAATCCTTAAAACTATTTTTTTATTTACACTTATTCTTTTGACCAACATGATAAGTAATACTTTTTTCATCCTTTTTTATTTTATTTTATTTTATTTTATTTTATTTTTTCTTGAGATGAGGTTCTTGCTATGTTTCCCAGGCTGGTCTCAAACTCCTGGGCTCAATCAATCCTCCAGCCTCAGCCCCCCACCCCCTCAGTGGCTGGGACTATAGTCATGCACCACCATGTCTGGCCAATCCTTTTTTAAAATTGGATTTTTATTATTTGACAGCAAGAGGAAAACAAAGGAAAAAGTGAAGCCAATTCCTTGTTTTCCTGGGAAGTGAATGGATAGGCGTGGCCAAGAGTTCATCACTCTGGGAGTGGCAGGCTTGTCACCTGGGTCCAACAATCCATTTTCATTCATCACTTCAGCTGAAGCTAAGAAGATAAGAAATGCTGATTAGACTTTGCTTCTACCTCTAAGGCCTCCATGAATCAGAAGTCTCCATCTTACTCAACAACTATAATTTATCTTCCCCTTTTTTTTAAGCTCTCTGTTGATATACAAGTATTGATTAACTAGACAGGCTGGGAGGAATGAGGGGAGGCAGGGCCTTTTCTGCTGAACTTGTGGTTCACTTACTAAATGGCAGCTTCTCACTTGCTTCTCAGAGTGGGCCCATGCTGGCAGAAAGACCCCACATTTATTGTGAGGCTGGGGAATGCTATTAATGTTGAGGCTGATTTAGAGAGAGGGCAGGTAGAGGTGCTTCTGTGAGTTTAGGTAATAGCTCCCCATGACCTGGAAGGTCAAGGTGCAACTTGTTAGCAGATCACAATGTAGTGCTCCCCAGCTGCCCACCTCACTGCCCACCATCCCCCTCCGAATCCCTCCAGCCTGCCCAACCTCTGTGGCTTCCTGGACCCCTTTTTCCACCTGGAATTTTCTCTTAGATATTCCCCACATCTTCCAAGGCCCAGCTCCAGCATTGTTTCCTCTGAGAAGTCTGTGCTCACCTCCGGCTCCCTCCTCTCTGTTCTCACACGTTTTTCTATTTGCTTCTACTAAAGCTCACGTGGCTTCTTACCATGATCATTTGTGTGTGTGTGTACGGGTATGTGTGGATATCAGTGTGCTGGCCCATTTTAATATGGAAATAGAAATGTTTTGTATTCTTCCCCTCTTGTGCTACAGTCAAAAAATGAAAGGAGGCCGGGCGCGGTGGCCACGCCTGTAATCCTAGCACTCTGGGAGGCCGACCGGGCGGATTGCTGGAGGTCAGGAGTTCAAAATCAGCCTGAGCAAGAGCGAGACCCCGTCTCTACTATAAATAGAAAGAAATTCATTGGCCAACTAATATATATAGAAAAAATTAGCCAGGCATGGTGGCGCATGCCCGTAGTCCCAACTACTTGGGAGCCTGAGGCAGGAGGATCACTTGAGCCCAAGAGTTTGAGGTTGCTGTGAGCTAGGCTGATGCCACGGCACTCACTCTAGCCTGGGCAACAAAGAGAGACTCTGTCTAAAAAAAAAAAAAAAAAAAAAAAAAAAAGAAAAGAAAAGAAAAGAAAGGAAATATATATCCTTTCACTATTTGGAGTATTTGAAGGTTTTCTTCCTGACCTCCAGAAACTTTGGGGGAAAAAATGAGAGGATAGGGGATATCTTGCCTATAAGTTCTATTATTAAAAAAGAGAAGAGAGAAAAATGTATGCAAAGATTAAAGAGCAGATGGTGGACCCTAGGGAGGATGAGGGGAAAGAGGAGCAGGTGGAAAGAAGGAGATGGAACAAGATGGGAGTCTGGGAACTGATAGAGCCATGTCAGAATGGAGTCCTTGCCCAAGGACCACACAACTTTCAAATTCAAGGAGAGCTTCCCCCATCCCATGCCCTGGGCTGTGCCATCTGACCCCCTCCTCTCCCCTCCTTCCCTTCACCCCATCTCTGTGAATGTTCTCACCCTTGCCTACCCAGAACAACTGGTTCTTCCCCATATCACCAGACATTACGTATTCTCATCCCATTAAATTTCCTCCCACTCCAGGAAATCCATAAGGAAATCCCTCTGCTGTGGAATGGACAGAGGGAACGAACTGAACAGACTGGAGACCCACCAGTGGGACCATAATTGGTGACAACCCTGTACTCGTGTCCATCTCCCTAATTTGAGTATGAGCTCAAGGACCACATCCCATTCATCACTGGTTCCCTGAAATGTAATACCTGGAATGTAGTAATACCTGGAATGTAATACCTGAGATTCAACTAACATTTACTGTGTCAGTACACAGTAAATGTTAGTTGAATAATATATAAAAGGAAGTCACCTGCTCTTCCCCTAAAAAATGAGCCCTCTGTAGCAGGTGAAAGTTTGGAAAACTTTTCTCTTACTAAACACTGTTTTGGGTTTTTTTTAACTATGACAAGTTATTTATTTAGCAACTACCATACGCAAGGTACTGTGACAGGTAAAGAGCAGAAGAGGAGAAAGGTGCTTTAGAAAGGAATAAATAGAAAAATAACAGTTGATTTGAGGTGACTCAAAATATGAAAAAGATTATTTTTTACAAAAGCCAACATTCATAGCCAAAATGTTAAAATGATAATACAATTCAATCATAAATTAGTACATATCATCACTTTGTAATGTCCACTACAAGTTTTGGACAGACATCCCCATAAAGACACTCTGGGGTGAAAGCTCAGCATAAGTGTGTTGTGTGTGAGTAAAGTACTTTAATCTGTGTTAGAGTACAGAATTAAAGATTAGAATTTAAGTACCAGAAGGAGAATTATGAGGCCTCCAGGTTTTCTTCCAACATTGGATTTAACTTTGTTACCAGACAATTTAAAACAACTAACAAGTGGAGCTAGGATATTAGGAGTGATCGTATAGATGAAATGTGTAAGTTTGAGGAGGGAGGGAGAAGGCTGCATGAAGACGGAGCAGAGACTGGTGTGATGCTGCCACAAGAACACCTGCAGCTACCAGAAGCTGGAAGAGGCAAGAAAGGCTGCTTCCCTAGAATCTTCAGGAAGAAACCAAACCTGCCAGCACCTTATTTAGGACTCCTGGACTCCAGAAATGTGAAAGAATAAATTTCTGCTTCTTTAAGCCCAGTTTGTGGTACTTTGTAAAAGCAGTCCTTGGAAATGAATACATCCAGATAACAATAATAAATGAAATGAACCTTGTTTATCATTTCCAAATACAATCACTGTGTTTATTCCCAATAAAGGACTGGTTAATTGCAAACCTATCTTTTACCTTGGCCTATGTCCTGCAATTAGACTCTCTTTCCCTCTGTCCTAACCTTACTATTTCTTTTTTTTTTTTTACATCTCTTTTTTTTTTATTTCAACATATTACAGGGATAAAAATGTTTAGGTTATGTATATTGCCCTTGCCCCACCTGAGTCAGAGTTTCAAGCTTGTCCATCCCCCAGACAGTGTGCACTGCACCCATTAGGTGTGTATATACCCATCCCCTCCTCCCCACTCCCATCTGCCTGACACCTGATGGATGTTATTACTATATGTGCACTTAAGTGTTGGTCAGTTAATATCAATTTGATAGTGAGTACCTGTGGTGTTTGTTTTTCCATTCTTGTGACACTTCACTTAGTAGAATGGGTTCCAGGTCTATCCAGGATAATATAAGAGGTGCTAGATCACCATTGTTTTTTGTGGCTGAGTAGAACTCCCTGATATACATATACCACATTTTATTAATCCACTCTTGTATTGATGGGCACTTGGGTTGTCTCCACATCTTTGCAATTGTGAATTGTGCTGCTATAAACATTCTAGTGCAGATGTCTTTTTTATAGAATGTCTTTTGTTCTTTTGTAACCTTACTATTTCTTAAGTGGCCTTCCAGAAATCTGAAATTTCTAAATTCCATGAAGGAGGATTTCCAAGATAATTAACTGATCAAGGAGGACTCGGTATTCTTCATAAGGAAATTTATTAAGATTATGCACCATATTTTGTGATTATTAAGCTTTAACATGGAAAATGAAGCCTAAATGCTATTGCCAAGGAACTAGGAAAAGCTTTTTTATGCAAACAGTAACACAGATACATTTTCATATGTTGAATAATTTACGATATTTTAAATGTGCATGATATTCTCAAATTCTTCCTATTAGATATTAAGTTAGTGAGATATTTTTAACAATGATATATCTTTTGCGTTTCAGAAATAATAGGTAAAAAGTAGATTATAAGCTTAATATTTTTGACGTCTGTGTTTTTACATGAAGTCCATAAACAGGCAATTTGGAATATACTTGCTACATTATCAAAAACATGTTGATAGTGGAATTGTTGGTGATTGGTATCCAACTGTGACATTTTGATGTATGCCTAACAATGTGTTTTAATGGCATTTGATACAGATTATCAATTAGAGCAAATAAGTTAAATGATTCTCCTTAAGATATCCTTTGAATCCATCACTTTGTTTCCAACTATGAAGAGTTAGTTTTTGTTCAAGTAAAATATTTTCAAACTTTCTGTGAAACATAAGAATATGTGTTTATCCCTACCAAGTAAATAAGCTTTGGGTTATAGGCCTGGGAATTAAAATAAACCAAGCTGTGCCAAAATAAATGATTTAGTGGAACTTGAAAGTATCTCATAGCCCCTTTCCTGGCTAAGGAATAAGCACCACATTCCTTATATTAATGGGGCTCATTAGAATTGACCTAATGCTGCCAAGTATGGAAAGATTCTGGTGAGATCTTAACAGAGACCTGAAAAGACACTGGCAGGTTTGAACACCTGATCTGCTTTTCCTCAATCTACCTTTAGTCCCACTGTGAGGGGAAAAAAAATCCCAGTATGAATAAATCTTAACGATCTCCACTCCACTCTGGAGGGGTAAATAAAGATCTCCACTCTAATTGCTTTATATATACCACAATCTGAGAAACCTAAACAACATCTCTGCCATATAGTGCCAAGCAGACTTGCTCTCATTATGAAGTGCAACTGGTTCCCCCACACTTCTCTCGACACAGCTCGACAGAATGAATGTGTGGTGATGAATACGTTCCTGTCTGTCTCGAGATCTCTGGATCATAGTGACTAAGAAACATAACATAACCAATGACAAGTTTGTTTTTAAAAATAAAAACATGAAGATTACAAATGTAAATTTCATTTCCCTGGTTCAATAAATATATTCTGTAGCTGCTTAGAATATATGGGAAGTTGAATCAGAAAATGTTTCTAATCAGATACATTTCTAAATATTAAAGGAAGAATAGCCTGACTTCATTTTTAAATCTTCCCATCAAACTCTGCTTCTTCTCCAGCGGTCCCTGTTTTGACAAATAGCTCTTCCATCCAGTCAAACTGTCCAAGCTGGAAATCTGGTGTCCTACATGATCCATCCTACTCCTCCTATGCCCAAATACTCAATTCTTCAACCAGTCTTGGAAATACTTTCTCCAAAATATATTTTAAATTCCTCCATCTTTTCTACCTCCACCTCTCTCATCCCGAACCTCATTATCCCTTGTCTAATTTGCAGCAATAGCCTCCTAATTGGTCACTCCCACTTGACCCCAATGCATTCTCCACACATCCAAGAACATGATCTTTGAAAAATGTAAATCTTACTCCTTGTTGTAAACCATTCAATAGCTTCTCATTGCACTAAGATAAATCCTCTGGCCAAGTGGGGTAGCTCATTCCTATAATCCCAGCACTTTGGGAGGCAGGAGGATCACTTGATACCAGGAGTTTGAGACCAGCCTGGGCAATACAGCGAGACACTGTCTCCTAAAAATCAAATAAGCCAGGTGTGGTGTACATGTAGTCCTAGCTACTCAGGAGGCTGAGACAGGAAGATAGCTTGAACCCAGCAGTTCGAGGTTACAGTGAGCTATGCTACACCACTGCGGTCCAGCCTGGTGACTAAGTAAGACCATGTCTCAGAAAAAAAATAAAAATAAAAATAAAAGAAAATACCACATAAAACCTCAAATCTTTCATTTTGCCTACAAAGCTCTATATCACTTGGTCCTGTCTATCTCTCCAGACTTACCTCTACCGCTTGTCACCTGCTCTCTGTGCAGGCTGCTGGGCCACCTCAGGGCCTTGGCAGTTTCTCCCTGCCTGCAGCGCTATTATCCCTTTTCTTCACCTGGCTATATCTACTCATCCATTGAGTGTCAGCCTAGGTCTCAGTTTATTGCACTCTCTCATAGAAGCCCTTCTGTCCCCTAATCTAAATTTCTTCTTCTATCATAACTTCTCATTTTACTGTTTAAATTTCCTTCCTAGCTTTTATCATAATCTGTATGCATAGACTTCTTTGTGCCAATATTTGTTAAGTATTTATCCCCCCATTAGACTTTATGCAGTATGGAGGCAGGAGTGTCTATATCATTCCCCATTCTCTCCCCAGCACCTAGCACAATGCCTGGCACAGTAAGTACTCAATAAATATTTCTTAATGTATAAACAGCAAGAAATTCTATCTTCCTGTTGTAAAGAAATATTGCCACTCCTTTCTTTCCATGATCATCCAAAAATATTAAGTTCTATCTCTTCTAAGTAACTCTGTTATCTCCACTATCTTCTGACACTATTTGATAGTAAATACAAAACAGAGAGTGTGATATGACACGGAAGAGGGTATGAATTGGCCTAGGTCTACATTATGACACACATCTGCCTGAAACACAGCAGGGAATCTAGATCTTTTAACCTCTATTTTAATTTTCTAGACTTTAGATAATTTACATTAAAACAAAAAATAATATTTTATTGTATGCTACTTTATAGTTAAGCAGGCATCAAAATATTAAATAAAATATTAATCAAATATAAAAATATTTATCAAAATATTAAACAAGTACCTTCACAAACAAAACAGCTAAATCTATAATTACAAACTCCTATATATATATATATACATACATATATATACATACATATATACTATGAATAAGATTTTATAATATGGTGAGAATGAGTAATCTTTATTCATTCATTCATTCTTTCATTCCACATTCTTTATTGAATTTTTCTTCCATACCAGGGAACAAGCTGTATGCTGATACAAGAATAAGCAAGACAGGAAACTCAGCCCTTTCAATGGAATCCTCACAGCAATTCTAAGGAATGGTCAGGACAGATATTGTCATTCCCATTTTAAAGATGTGGACACAGAGGTCACTTTCTAAAAATCATATGTAAGAGGCTCAGCATAAGTGCCCTGGTTGGTGTAATTCCAAATCTAGAGTCACTATGCATCAATCACTGTAGTCTCATTGTGCTAAGTGAGTGACTTTATTTTGTAGTTATGCTAATGTTTGGCTCAGTGAAGGTAGCCCCCTCCATGAACTAGGCAAATCACAAGATGCAGATTCTCATCTTGGTGTGGGTGAAAAAAGATAAGTGATCTTCCCTGTAATAGAGGGATGGCAAAGAGAACTGTCCATGGGGAACAGATGAAAATAACTTTATAAACATGAAATGTAATACAAATATAAAGCAGTGCAAACTGGCTTTTGCTTTCTACCTTAGCAAGCCAGAGATAATAAAACATAAAACAGGAAATTGTTTTTTTCATGCCCAAACAACTAAGTCCCCCTGGAAGCTGCAAGTGGTTTTAACCATAGCTGCTTCTTTGTAGTTGTTTTAGCTGATGCTAATGAAACTCCTTTCTGGCTAATAGGCCATCTGCTCCATTCTGTCTCCCGGAGAGGGAGCACATACATTCTCCCTGAATTTAGTCTCTGCTAGCTCCAGAGAGATGATGGCTCTTGTGGAGCTGACAGTTTAAGCACAGCCTCTGGCTCCAGCATTTTTCTGTTTGTCTCAGAGAGGAGCACAGAGAGGTGGCAGCAGAGCTGGTGAGAGGTCAATGCTCCATCTATGGAGGACACTCAGGGGCACAGGGAGCCCCTCAGTGGCATCAGCCATCCTCACAAAGCCAGCCAAAGTGTGCAGCTCTGTTCCTCCTGGCACAGTGGGGTGGGAAGTAGTGAGGTGCCTGTTCTTGGAAGAGAAATGTGTTGGAGGTGCTAATTTACAAAGGTAATGTGGGCGTCAGTAAAAAGCCACAAGCTCTTGGCTTCAGCAAAAAATTTTGAGTGTATCTGACACCATACCTTTAGCATTTTTTGAAATGACTTCTATCAAGAGATGTTATACCAACCAAAAAATAGCGGTTACATCAATAGATGTCACATCCAGGAGAAAGCAGGAAGAAGGAAAGGAGACGGGAGGAAAGAAAGAAAGAGAGCGAGAGAAAGTCTTCATAGCTAAAAATATATAGAAAACACTGAGGTTAACAGGACTTTCTAAAGCCTTTTCGTTTTCTTTTATGCACCATAATGCTATAAGAGAAATTATAATATTCAACATTTCCCTAATCTATTTATCCACTTTTTACAGAATATCTATATCAGTTGGCATGCTGTTAGCTGCAAGTGGCAATACCTAGCCAACGAAGTCTTAAACTAGATAGACATTTACATACCTCTCATACCATGCTGTGCACAGAAAGGCTTTCCTGATTTGGTCCAGGGCCTCAGGGAGGTCACAGTGCTGGGTGTGAGGCTCTGTGATTCTGTTGACCTTTCTCTCATGGTGGCAGAAAAACTGGAGCAGCATCAAGCATCACCAACTCATACAGCAACATTCCAAAAGCAGAAAAAAATCTCTCCCCACTGGCCCCTCTCTCCTTTTACCTGGAAAGAAAATCTTTCCCAGAGACCACCAGCTGACTTCTCCTTAAATCTCATTAGCCAGAAGTAGGTCACACGACCACCCCTAACTGCAAGGGAGGCTGGGAAATTGGGAAACATCTGGTTTTCCCAGCCTCTACAGTGGGAGGTTGGGAAGGGAGAAGGGGATTGCAAATAATTGTTAAGCAGGTAACCAATAGCCACAGCTCCCCTTGGAGCTGTTGTTCTAAGTGTTATAGAGGTATTTTCCACCTCTGTTGTGTCTCAGGAGGCCTCTTTCAGCCTGTATGAATTGAAATATGTTCCCCCCAAATTCACAAGTTAAAGTTCTAACCCCAAGACCTCAGAATGTGACCTTATTTGGAAATGAGTTCATTACTGATGTGATTGATTAAGATGAAGTCTTACTGGAGTGGGATGGGTCCCTAATCCAATATGACTGATGCTCTTATAACAAGGGAAGATTTGGACACAGACATGCACACAGGGAGAGAGCACTACAGGAAGGGAAGGTAGAGATTGGAATGATGCAGCAGAAGCCAAGGAACACCCAAGATTTCCAGCAAAATGCCAGAAGCTAGAAGCACGATCGGGAACAGATTCTTCCTCAAACCCTCAGAAGGAACCAAACCTACTAACACTCTGATCTCAGAGTTCTAGGCTCCAGATATTTGAAACAATAAATTTCTGTTGTTTAAGCCACTCAGACTGTGGTACCTTGTACGGCAGCCCTAACCGACTAGCACAGGCGCCACCCTTGCACACACAGGCCCCAGGTGACCAGGGCACCTTCTGCATCTCACAAGTATCCTGGACCGATAAAGGGGCCAGAGGAGGACCAAGCCCAGCCTCCAGCACACATGGGCATCTCTCCTGCTACATGGCCAACAGTGAAAGCTGGCACCTGATACAGACAAGAAAAGCAACTGACCCAGCTCAGCCATTCAGGCAAAGCACAGCATTCACTCAGGAGGAGACCAGATGTCAGAACACTGATGTGGGCTCCACTCAGCAGACGGCCAAAGGGGAGCCTGGGAGGGATCTAGAGGCTAGAATCGACTCTGATCCACACATCACTCCATCCCCAGACCCTTCTTCCTCTCCTCTCTCATCTCGCATCTTCTCCTCTAACCCATCCTCCCAGCTAGGCAAAGAGCCTTTGTCTAACTTGTCACATTGTCTCCAAACAGAGCTGCCTTGATGGATGTGCAACCTGAGCAGTCACAGAGGGCCTTGAGCTTAGTAGGGCCCTGTGCTTCGTTTAATGCTGCTGTGGCCATCTTGAAATTCTTAATTTTTTAACAGAGCTCTCATAATTCATTTCACTGGGCCCCACAAAACTTAATACCTGGTCCAGTCTTCTCCTCAAAATCTACGTTCAATTAGCGTATATCAAAAGCCAATAACTGACTCTTTTCTCTTAGCAGTTCAGTAGACCATTCCTTTCCTAAGGTAATGAATTCAAAATACCTAGCTGGTTGAGTGGCAGAAGGGCCTAGGGGTAGTCAGAAATAGAATGTGCTGACTGCCAAGTGCCTACTCCTGGCCCACACTGTGCGGCCAGCACCACTAAGGCCCTGTCTTGCAAATTGTGGTAGCAGCCTTTAGTGGGCCACAAAATCAAATTAGTAAGTCAGGAATGGAATGGAATAGAATTAGAGTAGACCAGAGTATATCAAAGTAGGAAGATAATGATACTTTCATTTTGATTATATATGCATACACACTAGGTTGGGAGGTAAAGTGTGCATTTTGTATGACTCACATTGAAAAAAGTTTGAAAGTCATTGCACTAAGATTCTAGACACTAAGTCAGGATCAGCAAACTGCCACCCAAGTACCAAATCTGGCCTGTTTTTGTAAGTACAGTTTTACTGGAACACAGCCATGCCTGTTCATTTACGTAGTATCTATGGCTGCTTCCATCCTACTACAGTGGCAGAGCTGAGTAGTTACAATGCAAGCCATACAACCCACAAACCTGAAACTATTATCTGGCACTTTACAGAGCAAGTCTGCTACCCTGACATGCTGAACCCTGCTCTAGCAACATGGACTGAGAGTTGAAGAAGACAGCTGGTCATTAGGAAAACGGGTGCAATTACAAGAATAAGAATACATAAATGCAAAAACAATTTTTTTAGTTGCCTCCCTACAAACAGAAAGCCAAAAGCAGCTATACAGAGCCAGAGCGTGGAGTGCAAGGCAGCCTGGGGCTTGGCAGGGTAGCCTGTGAGTAACAGGGGATTCAGGCTGAAAGATCACCCATTTCTGCCCCAGTCCTCCCAGGTTTCTCCAACAGACCCAGCGCTCAGTCTTCTTGCAGCTATGTTCATTTGAACTCTTGCTCCCTCTACCACACACCTCAGACCTGGGCCTCAGGGTTGCACTGTGCTTTGGGGAGTGGCTGTCCTGGAGGAGCACCCAGGCATGGACAAGGTCCTGCATGGGTATCAGTTGGTGGAAGGGCCTTCTCTGCCACCTGGGACATAGCAGGACCAGCAGTGCCCCCCTCTGCATCTGAACCAGAATCACTTGGGCCTCAGCTCCCATTTTTCCCCTTCAGAGCACTCCCAGACCATTTATTCCCAGTCTCTACACAGGGAGTCCCCAGGTACTTCAGAGCTCCAGCATTCAGGTTGTCTTGGGGAAGCTCTATCTGGCCAACAGAGTATTGGCCCACAGATGGAGGTGCCTCTCACTCACGTTGGGGACATCATTTAGATGGGTGACAGCAGTCCTGTAAGCTGCAGCCACACATGTAGGCCCATGCTTCAGCTCTTGCCCACCTGTGCTCTCACAGGGGGCCTCTGCTAAAGAGCCAAGCACAGTGGGGTGGCACCAGGGGCCTCCCACCATAGGCACCCACCCTGCTGGCACACAGGGAGTCCCCCCACTCTCAACCATCCTCTGCCCCCCATCCCTCCAGGCTCTGCACCACATGCCACACAGCCCTTCGAGTCTGGCTGTCTCCACCTCCTTCAAAGGCTTTTAATACAGTTGCTCTTCAAGGCCAATGGGCCCTTCCTACCCACATCACCACCTGAACCATTGGTGCAGACACAGCCTGTGCTACACTACGCCTTACCAGATGGGGACCGGCCACGCCTGGCTCACTTGGGGCCACTCTTCTTACTCTGTCCCAGGCCCTCCCCTGTCCTGTCCACCGATGGTGGTTTCAATACAGACAGACAGCACAGTCATGGCAGGGTGCACAGTAACAGCACTGTGGCCTTTTCCGGGTTGTGAGGAACACGAAATCAGCTAGGAAGAGCACAATTCACAATACAGAAAACAAAAGATGGTTTCTGGATGTGAAGAGGAAGAGCTGGTGCCTGTACATAGGGTCTTCATGGGCGCCAATCGGACAATAAATCAATACAAAAGTCAGTACCTCCTCTCCATTCAGTATTCTAAATCTTCTTTGACAAATCACTTTATCTCACATGAGCCCACACATTTTGTAAAATATTATAAATCTGATTGCTTATATAGTCAGAGGCCCTGCAAAATATACTTGCTTGGGACTTCACACGCCATAGGGTGGCCCTGTCCCCTGCAGAACAGTTGTCAAAGTGTTGGCTTTTGGAGCACAGGTGGCCCAGCCATTCTGAAACAAAGCCCAGCCACTAAGAACCCTACTGAGAAACCCTAAAATGTTCCTCCAAAGCTCCAACTTTCAAGTCCTACTGTCCTTGGCAGCTCTAAAGTGTTGGAAGTTTCCATTATCACCTCATTACCAATATCTTGAGTCATCCCACGGCTAGGATCTTTCACAGAAATCCTGTCCTCAGAACAAATTTACGGTTCATCCTAGGTGACATCACAAAAGATTCAAAAATGCTGAGTCCATTCTAAGGAGCAGCCTGCCTTATAAATGCCGTACGCTGAAGCAGACAAGTTATGTCACTTAAACTGTATTTTTATAGTGACTTATAAATGTTTTCCATTGTATAAAAATAACCTCTCCCATTTTATTCTATCAAAACGTCTCTTTATTGGGTTATGGTTAATGGTTTAAGAAGTAATTTGCAGTGAAACATGTTAGTGCATTTCATAGCTACCAAAGAGAGGCACAAAGACACCATTTTCAGGGTGTCGATATCATTATCCTGGGGCTGCCTTCCTTGTGGAACTGATAGGTGCAAGAAAATAATTAAGTATCCCTTTTTCCATTTGGTATTGTTGTCAAGTTTTCAACTTCCCAGGTGTCAGATCTGAGTTTCTGGCCTTTAAATAAGAGGAATGTTACAAAGAACCTGGTACAAAAGAAGGCGACTCCACGTAGCACTCAATAATGAAGCTTTCCTTGTCCTTTTGTAACTCTCCAAGTAAAACTCTGACTGCTTGGCTTCAGGAAGAGTGGTCAAATTGAGCTCATGTTTATTAATTAGCTCATTATATTTGTTGAGCAAGAAATAAGCTTGTTAAGGAAAAGATTTAGTCCTTTTATAACCCAGAATTAACCTTTCTTGAAGTCAATTTTTATGGAGATCAGGCAAATAGCATTTCCATCAGACTACCAGAATTGTAAAGGTGTTTTGTAAACCCAATTGTGAAGAATAAAACTGGCAGATTGAGAATACAGAACATGTACAATATTCATATCTATTTCTGAACTGCTCATGGCATTTGCATTGAATTTGAGATGATTCAAGACCAAGCTCAGAGATCATTTGCATAGCTCCACAAAACCACAGCAGAATTAGAACATAGCCTCCAATACGCACCATGTTGTTGTTTTTGTGCTTTGCTTGGGGCCACCAGGGAAGTTCATATCACAACACACATAGATTCTCACACACTTGCCCCAGGGTACAAGTTTCCCAGGAGTTCTGCCTCCTGTACACAGTTAGACATATCTGATCCATTTGCAAATGAAAGAACTTGAGATATTGGACTCCTGGCTATGTTCTCTGTGGTATAATCCCTGACATATCTAAATTACATATTCTCTGAGAGCAGGACTGAGTTTGGAGCCAGACGGAACATAGCCAAGTGGAGTCAGAAAGCCCCAACTTCAAATCCCTCACTGTTTATGAGGCAAGGTGGCTTGGGCATGTTACATAAGCCCCCAGTGAAATGGAGTTAAAAATATCCACTGTGCAGGGTAGTCTTGAGGAGTCAATGACTTATTTGTATGTGAAATGCCCTAGAACTTGCAAGGCATTTAATGAACAGAAAGTGCCCTTAAGGGTGGGAGGGGGGAGAAGGGGATGGGTATATAAAAACACAATGAGTGAGATGTGCAACATTTGGGGGATGGTCATGCTTGAGGCTCTGACTCAAGGGGGGAGGGAGGGCATGGGCAATATACGTAATCTTAACACTTGTAACCCCATAATACGCTAAAATAAAAAAAAATAAAAAGATGCAAATTCCTTTGTCTTTGTGACTGTTTATTAACAGTAAATGAGAGGAATGGATTTGTCTCTTATACCCTTGAATTTGGCTATCCCAAGATTTACAGCATCTGTGGAAGCAGTAAATTACCAGTGCAAACATGGCCCAGGTTATAAGAGTGCCTGTTCCAAGGGCCGGGCGTGGTGGCTCACGCCTGTAATCCTAGCACTTTGGGAGGCCGAGGCGGGCGGATTGCTCAAGGTCAGGAGTTCGAAACCAGCCTGAGCGAGACCCCGTCTCTACCAAAAATAGAAATAAATTAATTGACCAACTAAAAATATATATACAAAAAATTAGCCGGGAATGGTGGCACATGCCTGTAGTCCCAGCTACTCGGGAGGCTGAGGTAGTAGGATCGCTGAGCCCTGGAGATTGAGGTTGCTGTGAGCTAGGCTGATGCCACGCCACTCACTCTAGCCTGGGCAACAAAGTGAGACTCTGTCTCAAAAAAAAAAAAAAAAAAGAGCGCCTGTTCCTTCTCCCTCCCTCTTTTCTCCCTTCAAACATTAGTTCTTTGCTCAATAACACTGTATTAAGCACTTTTATGTGCCAAGTACTAGGAGGTATATAAATTAGTAAGAAAGGTATCATATTGTCATTATAATAATAGCACTTTTGTTTAGTGCTTACTATGTGCCAAAGCTTTATTTTTATTATGCCATTTATTATAATGATGAGATAGTAATGGGATAATAACTGAGGAAGTTACTATTTTTATTCCAGATTATATAGATAAGAAAACTGGTTCTCAAAGAAACCAAGTAATTGGTCAAAATTTTTATAAAAGCTAAAACGGCAGGCTCCAAGCTTCTCAACTGTGTGTTATTTTGGTCTCCCAAGAAGTTACCATACCATGACCAATTCTTTAATAATCAGAGAAATATAAATTTAAAAAACAATGAATCTCATTTTATACATATTAGAAGAAAAATTTAGAAGCTGGGTAATCCAAGCATTGGCAGGATGCAGTCGTGTGAACTGTGATGGAAGCGTGGACTGGTGCAGCCACTCTGGACAGCAGTCTGCTGTTATTACTCACATCAACAGTGCACATGCACTGTGACCCAGCAAGCCTGCTCCTGAGAATCTGTCCCAAGAAATCCTCACACATGGCCATAAAGCAGAGTTTCTCAACCTCAGCACTATTGACATTTGGGACCAAATAATTCTTTGTTGTGGGAATGCTGCCCTGTGCATTGTGGGAGAGTCAGCAGCATCCCTCGACTCTACCCACTAGATGCCAGGAGCATCTGACCCCAAATGTGGCAACTAGACATGTCTCCAGACATTGCCAACTATCCTTGGGCATGCAAAATCATCCCTAGCTGAGAACCACAAGAGGGTTTGCTTGAGGATGTTCATGCAGCATCATTTGTGAAAAGGGGAGTTGGAGCCATGCTGGTGTCTGCCATTAGAAAAATAAATAGGTAAAATGTGAGGGGTGCCCAGCATGGTGTAGAAAGCAGCTGTCACATGCAATAGATTAGATGCACACCATGGCAACATGAGTGGAGCTTTAAAATATAGTCCTGAAGAAAAGGAAAGAAACAGAATGAGACACAGAACACAGTTTCATTTGTGCAAATTAACAGTACATGTTCACAGAACAATAGACGTTTTGAAAGAATATATATAAACAAAAAATACAAAACTAAACACACTGAAATGGTTTCCTAGACAGGTGGGGACAAGAGCACAGAGAGGTAGAGAAATAAAAGGGATACAGCAAGAGAGTAGACTCACTTTGACCAATAATATTGGATGTGAGGGGTACACTAAACTGTGTCTGCTCGTGAAGGCAAAATAAAGCAAAAAAGGCACCATGTGCAAGGCACAGATAGTAATGCTACAGGCACTGAAGTAGGAACCACTTCAGGTGGGAGTGGTCAGGGAAGAGGTGGCAGCTGGTGCATGAAGAATGAGTAGAATTTTAATAGATTAAAACAGGTGTGTGTGTGTGTGTAGAGTGAGGGTTGAGGGGGGTGCATGAGATATTTCAGACTGTTTAATGCGGTTACCAACCATTGGTCACATTTACATATCAATCTCATTTCATTTTGAGGAAAGTTTCAATTTCCTCATTGTGTATTCTGAAATTCAGAGAGGTTAAATAACTTGTCCAGAGACCTGCAGCTTAGTCTCTGATTCCAAAAGCCATTCTGTTTGCATTACACGAGAGTTGTTCTTAGGTCACAGATCTCTGGACTGGGCTTCTCAACCAATTTTTTTTGTGGAATCCAAAATGCCTCAGGGCAGTAGGTGCTTCACAGCCTTACTCAGTCACCAAGCTCTAGCAAGTGTGTTTCATTATCTTTAGAATCTAACACTTCTTTTCCTTTCCCATCACCGCACCCTGGTCTAAGCCACCACCAATTTCTGAGCCACCACCACCAATTTCTGAGCAGGACAGCAGCTTCTCGCAGATGCCCCTCGCTCATCCACCCAGATCTATCTAGGACACTCATTTGATTATGTCAATCTCCATATAAAACCAGTTTCTCTCCACTACCCCCAGATTAGAATCTAAATTTCTCAATACGACCTTCAAGAACTTTCATAATCTTGTCTAAAGGCACAGTTCTTGCCAAAAAATAATGGGATTTGGTTTGCTGAATTTTCATGCTACACCCAGCATTAAACATCCTATTATTCTTTGTCTAAGAGACTTCACAGGTTATTTGAAAATTGCTAGTTGACCACATTAACTCTTAAGAATCATCCAGTTTTTATGCCATAACTAGGGGGGACAAAGCCAGATTATGCAAGATAAATAAAACAATGGGATGAAAGTATTAAATCAGGGTATCACTCACAGATAAACGGCAGCATCTGTGGCTTATGAGGCCCCAAACAGAAAGTATGAATTAGTCAGTCAGTGAACACTTAAGATGTACCTGCTCTGTCCTAGAAGCTGGGTGGCACAGTGGGGACTTAGAGGCATAGCTCAGCCCTGCCTCCAAGGGGCTCCCAGCCTAGTGGGGGACAGGCAGCTATGAGCAGTGGGTTTACTGCTGCAATAAAGACAATGCAGGACACCATGAGGGAAGGTGAAAGAGCACGAGGCAAGAAAGTCTTCTTGCAGGAGTGAAAGTCTAAGCTAAATCTGAAAGTTGAGCATAAGCAGGGAGTGTGGAGGTGCAGGGCGCTGCGGGTTGGGAGGGTCAGGGAGGTCCATTACAGACAGGCAGAGGCCAGCACAAAGGTCTGGGATGAGGGAGCAGGGCCTTCAAGAAAATGAAGCAGTTCAGAACGGCTTAAAATACTTTATAGGGCTTTTAAATCACTTAAAATAAAGTGTTGTTATGCACTAAAACCATAAATCAACTACATCTGGGAAATCTTAGTGCCATGGGAAGAGCACTAAACAAAGTAGAAGGACCTTTGTTTATAGTCCCAGCTCTGCCAGAAAACAGCCATCTGATACTGAGAAACTCATCTTAACCTCCCTGAGTCCTTCTTTCCTTCTCTGAAAATGCAAAAAAAAAAGAAGAAGAAGTTCTTCTGCCTTCTTCATGATAATTCAGGGATAATAGAATGAGCTGGTATACATGAGGGCACTTGAAACAAAACTAAGTAGTAGGCTTACTTTGATCCTTTTGATTATCAGAAAATGTTCATTTCCTATTGATTTGGGGCTCAGCCAGGTGACTGGCTTTGGCCAATGAAATATTCAGCCTGGGGCCTGGGACCAACATATATGGAGCAGACCTGAGCACAACCTACAGCCAGGAGCTAGCCTCATCGGAGCCCAGCCTAAATTAGCCACGGGCCACAGCACACCTGCAGACTCATCAACATGAGAATAAATGCTTATTGTATGTCAGCTGGATTTGGGGGTAGTTAGTTGTGCAGCACTGTTGTGTCAATTGCTGACTATTAGTTTTCTATGCTGCATAACAAAGTACCACAAACTTAATGGTCAAAACAACAAACATTTGTTGTCTCACAGTTTCCATGGGTTAGAAATTCAAACATAGCTTAGATGGGGTTTCTGCTTAGGATCTAATCACGGTGTCAGACAGGGCCAGCTTCTCATCAGAGGCTTGACTGGGGAAGAGTCCACTTTCCAAGCTTTCTCAGTCTGTTCACAGAATCAATTTTCGTGTGGCTATAGAATTCAAGGCAGCTTGTTTATTCAAAGCCAGCAACAGTAAAAGACCCTGGAGTAAGTCTGCTAACAAGATGTAATCTTAGGTAATATAATGTAATCATGCAAGTGACTTCGTATTACCTTTGCATATTCTATTGATTAGGGGCAAGTCACAGGTTCCACCCACACTAAAGAAGAGAGGATTATACAAGAACATGAACACCAAAAATCAGGGATCGTGGCAACCAACTTAAAGTTTGTCCCCAATAGACCGATGTAAGGCATTATCATTCTTCTTCCTCCCAGGCCACAGATATTACCACAATTTAGTGAATAATGCAAGTTACCAGATACCTCCTATCTGCTTTTCTTCAAGTCTCATTTCATACTCACTCACCCACTGCTAGTGCCCACAGGGAGGAAAGTAGGGATTGGAGAAAACATGCGTGCTTCTGGAGAGTCCAGTAGAGTTTTAGGGACTTTCAAAACTGGAAAGAACTTCATAGATTATTCAGTCCACATCTCTGGGTTTACAGATGAGGAGATAAGACCGAGGACTTGAAGTTCCCGGGCCCAGAGCACACCAAGTTAGCTAGCGGCAGATGTGCAGGCACCCAGGCTGAATAGGCTCCCTCCCCTGTCTCTGCTCCTCCCCAGGTCCTCCGGCACAGCCTCCCAAGTCAGCCTGAGCACAGGAACCGCAATCGGCTCTTGTTAAAAACACACATTTCTGGATCCTATCTCAGACTTGCTAAATCAGAATTTCCAAGGAGGAGGAAGCCAAGAATTTGTATTGCAACCAAGCTTCTCCAGGTGATTTTGATTAAGCAAGTTTGAAACCCTATGCTTGCTGTTATTTGACACCTTATTTATTGAACATCTTCTCTGTACCAAGTTCTGGGCAAGACACTGAGGATACAGCAGTGACAGAGACAAACACAGTCCCAGCTGTCATGAAGAGTGCCACCTAGCAGGGAAAAGAGACATTGACCAAGAAATTGTAAGTGTGAAGAGTGCTGGATGAAGTACAAAGTGTGCATGGGTTTCGGGGGCCTGAGGAAATTGCATGGAGCTAGGACCTGAAGGATCAGAAAGTGCTTATGTAGGCAGGAAGAGGACCAGAGTGGGGGACAGGAAAAGCAGGACAACAGCATTCCAGGGGGTCACAGCAGGTCAAGGGCCTGCAGCAAGAACAGAGAGTAAGTCCCTATAGGGATGTGGACAGTGAGTTGAAACAAGACAAGATCCAGACAGACTAAGCATGTGCTTCCAGAAAGGAAGTGCTAGCAATGTCTGGAGTGCCACTCAGTAAGGGAGTCTGCACCTCAGTATATGGGCAGCCCCTGACAAGCACCGGCTGTGGTTTATAAACCTCACCAATGCCCTGATTTACAGTCAGTATCAACACCGTGACAGACGCTGTTTTTATTTCGGATGTTCCTGGTGCTCTATTTGACACGGCCTTGGGGAGCTTAGCAAAGAAAAGCATGGCTAAGACGCTTTGACTGAGAGGACACTGTCAAACAAAAAAAAAGGGAGCAAGAAAAAGCAGCCACAAGAACAGCCGTAGCTTAACCAAATGAATGGCAGTGGGAAAAGGCAATTTCTGTGTGGTCAGGAGAGGGCAACAAAGACTTAAGGGATTTCCTCATGTGCTGCTCTGAGTTCACATCTCCGAACTTTGGATCCACTCACGAAGAATGTTTCCTGCAAGGGAGATTCAAGCAGTCTCAAGAGGAGTGTCAAGACAGTCTCAAGACAGAAGCAGCAATTACTTTTTCTGGTCAAACTGGGTGAAGAAATTCTATAGCTGTCAGAAGTCAAACTTCATATTTCCCAAGAAAAGCTTTTACCTTCTCCAAACTCTGTGGGGTTTTGTGCATAGAAAGATATACGCTGTACAAAGAGGTTTGATGAACAAATTCAAATTATCTCAGGGGTTACCTGAGACAGGAAATGAAGAGGGGCAGATGAAGCAAAGGGGAAGTTTTGCTTTTTATTTTACATACTTTCTTATTGTTTGAATTTTATGAAAATAGTATGTTCCACAATTAAAATTTTTAAATTTGAAAAAAATGCAAAACGATTGACTAAAACCCAGCCTAATCGATTTGCTCAATTGTTCTATTGTTTAATATTTCCTTTGCTCTTAAAAAATAATGTGTGATTGATTAAGTTAAATCTGCATAGCCCCTATCAGGCTAAGCCTGGCTATACATTCACATGGAAGCCTGATCCCAAAAGCCTTGATTACCTAAAATTACCAATGTAATTTTGAAAGCTGGATAGGAGCAAGGGGGTGGCAGTGGGAGGTGCGTGAGACCTGTGGAACAATTTCCCATGACTTTCTTTGCCATCTCTCTCCCCAAAGTTCCCTGTCAGAGAGATTCCCATCTCGTTGCTCTCTTTTTGTATCTCCAGCCTGCACTGACACGCTACCTCATTTCTTTGTCCCAATGCCTTTCTTCCAGCCTCTTTGGTCGTATCCTTTTCCCACAGGTAGTTGGACTTGACCCACTACCCCTCTGTCTCTATTCTGCACTCCCCACCCGCTACCACATCCACACCACGAAGGCCCAGGAGCCGGCCACAGCAGGCAAGCAAGCCTCCTCCGAGTACAGGACCTCCAGAGAAAGGCTTCCATGAATCTGATACTTCAGTGGTTCTTTCCCGTCACACATGATCCTGGGCTTCCTGGAAAAACCCGGGGTAAACCAAACATGGCTCCTGCACTCAACAGGCTTCCAATCAGAAGGGAGAGATGCAGCAGGAACACAATCATTTTAAGGCAAACACTGTATGTGAGAAATGCCACAAGAGAGAAACAAATGAAGAACAATAAGAAATGAGATGACCTTTTGTTTGTGTAGTTTTGTACATCTGAATGGATGCCTGGAACTATGCTGAAGACAGGTCTAGGGCCCCTTAGAAACCCAGGGAGAAAAAGTGTTGTGAAGGCCATCATGATTTTCCACCTGCAGCTGATAGATTTTGCCCCATGCTCCAACTTGCCAAGAGGAAGTATTGGCAGAGAGAAACCACGTTTGCAGAGTGGCTGCACTCTGGGAAATGTTTTTCCACAGGTGTCAATGCTGACTGCAATGGCTGAGATGCGGTAGGGTTAAGGAGGGCTCTGTGGGCCATTTGGGAGGGTTTGGTATGGTTCTGTGGTGCACAGCAATGGAAGGGAGGGAGTGAGGTCAACAAGCACCTTGGAAGTCTGATGAAAACCATGGACCTGCTGCTCAGAAAAATGAATACACAGGCCAAGAAAATTTTGCTCATAATTTTGGGAGTATTGAGGCCCTGCGTTCCATCTATTGACTGCCCAGGAGTCCATGGGCTCCCAAATAAAACACAGGCTTTGGAGTCAGAAATATATCTGAATCCTGGCTCTGCCACCTTCCAGGTACGGCCTTGAACTTAACCCCTCTGATTCTTGGAAGTCTCTTACAAAATCAGGGCAGTGATACCCCCAACATTGCTGTAGGGACCAAATTAAAGTAGAACTAATATGTAAATCACTGACACATATCAATAATTGTGAGTTCCTAAGTAAAGACTATTTCTTTGAGAAATGTTCCCTTAAATTTCCAGCAACTGACTTAAAATCTCATTTATAAATTGTAAAAATAAAAAAGAAATTCAATTCCACTGGGAATAAGAAGTTTCCTGTCTTAAATGCATATACCACTTGAATCATAGGAACAGTATAGAATAAATCCAGTATAGGGGGATGCATTTTATGTAAAGGATAAATTAATGAAGACCTTGCATAAATCAAAACTTGCATAATTCATGACTAATTCTCCCATTGGAATAAATACAAAGTATGAATATGCGTGCACATAAATCTATAACCACTGTAGCATATTTTGCTTTAATGCAGTCTCTTATTTCCTAGGCATTATCTACAATATTTCATAAAGTGCTTTCTCTGAAATTAATAGTACAGTGTATCACAGCTCATATTTGTCTCAATAGTGTTTTATCACATCTACCTTCCTTTTCAGTTATTGGTTTTCAGGTGTATTTTCAACCTTCTCCCCACATTACTGCCCCTTTTTATTTACATCTACTGCTTCACACTTTGTCCAAATGTATACCACCAGCACCACAACCACCAGGTAGTGAACACATGTGTAACATTGTTTTCTGATTATAAAAAAGAAACCCAATTATGGTAGCAGTGATACAGACACAACAGCAACAAACATCATTTCCAGAAGTTCCAATTCTGACAAAGCATGGTTGGGATTGTCTATTTTTAGGGCTGAAGCGGGGCTCCCATGAAGCAAATTGTGAACATAGCTACCATTTCACTCAAGATGCCATTTTAGTTTTGAAATTACATAATTCTTGATATTTTTATTAGAAATATTTGCATTATTTTATTTGTACACAAAATGAAATTCTATTACTATTTCATAGACATGCTTTCATACCTTGTAAAATGTGGCTACACAGAATCTGAAATAAGAACAAAGAAAATGTAATCTTACAAACCGGGTCACAGCTTTAATGAGTGAATCTGACCAGCAGCAGACTGTATCTATTATGCCTGCCAGCTAATACCCTGGGCATTGCCTACATTGGTATTGAAGAGTAGAAACCAACAGATGGCTACAATTTCATGGTAGAAGAAATAGTCTCTGACCTTATCTCACAGTGGCTCTAGAGACCGTTAGTGCTTAGATTCTAAGAATCTAGAACTAATGCACCTGTACAAAGACAGCTGAAATACTGCCATCATGGCAGACTACTACTAGAACAGGGCTCAGCTGAGAAAAGGGATGACCAGGAAGAGATTGGTTGGTGGAAGAAAAAAATACATTTGAAAATGCAAAACTACAGCTTGCCAATAGTGTGTCCGAAACACTGTCTGGCCAAAGCAAACTAAAAGACTTAAAATAGGTATTAAAGGATTGTATCAATGTCAACTTCTTAGTTATAGTGTTGTTCTACAGATATGCAAGATGTTACCTTACCATTGAGTAAAACTGAGGATATCAGAGATCTGTCTGTAGTATTTCCTACAACAGCATGTGAATCAACAATTGTCTGAAAAAAGGAGTAAAAAGAAATAGGGATTGAGGTAGAGACACTAATTATTTAGTCAAGGATTTAGCTACAAGGATGTTCATTGCAATGCTGTCTATATCAGCAAAATATTGCACAAACTATCTAAATGTCTAATGATAAGAAATTCATTCATGATAAAAAAAAACTGTGGTATGCAGTACAAAAAATATCATGCAGCCATTAAAATGATGTTATAGAAAAGAATATAAAATGTGGGAAAAATTTCACAATATATTTTCACAGAAGCCAATTATAAGACAGTATGACCTCAGTTTTGTAAATAATAAGTATATGTTATACTTTTTCATATAGACAGGACTAAAAGAATAAAAATTCAAAATGTTAGTTATGAGTGATCAGGTCAGGGATGATTATTCTTTTTTCTGATTTGTATTTGCTTAGAATTTCTTCCATGAACACTAATTCACTCAGGTGACAGGTATTTATTAAGCCACTATGGCACATGAGGCACTGTTGGATATCATGGTGAGCAAGTTCCAGGCTAGGACAGACAGACACAACTGATCCAGCAATTACAGAAGACGGTGGTAAGTGTCAAGCTTCCCTAAAGAAATATCTTCATTTTCTAACAGCCCTCACCCTAGCCCAGTCTCTTTCAGCTCATATAGCCCAGTTTCTCAGTGACCATGATCGTTGACCTTTATCCCAAGCTCCAATCTGTGCAGGCACTGATAGTAGCCACTGGCCCTGATCTTAGAATATGAGAGAAACAAGAAATGGAAACTGGCATATGTAAGGCATCCACTGAATGCCAGGCACCTTCGTGGGCTTTGCTTACACAGTGTCCTGGAGCCCTATCTCAGCCACAGGAAGCGGTTTTATTGAGGAGTGAAATAGAAGCTACTATGTGAACCACCTTTTAAGCCCAGGTCTGACTCCAAAGTTTATACTCTTTCCCACACATACCAGGCTGCTCTCCCCATTTACCTGTCAGATCTTCTCCCAATATTGCTGTCTCTTTTTATTTCCATCTACTGCTTCCCACTCTGTGTTTGTCCAAATGTATACGTTCTGGGATCTTAGAGCCCTGACCTAAAGATTCAAACCCTCTGCGAAGAATTCTTGAGGTTGGACATGAAACCCAGGGAAACAGGTTTAACCTAATTGTTGCCGGGACAACTGGAGCTAAAGAGGAGGGGGCCTCAGATGCAAGGTCGGGAAGCAGCCCCCTCTCCCTCCTGCTAGCTGCTCCCAGGATTACATGCACCAAATAGCGTCATGAACAATCCGTGAATCTCTTCCTCCTCTCAGGACAACAGCTTCAAACACCCTTCATTTCCCTCACATTGTTCACATAAAGCTTCCTTTTTACCTCTTAGGATTTAAAAGGTCCTTGCCAGAGTAGACTTTGCAAGCCTGTCTGAAAAGAATTGTGTTTGTCTATCCCTGATCTTTTGATTTCCTTATACTCACTACCAGTCCTGATAAATAAAAATCGCCAGCAAAGCTGCCCTATATGAAAGTCCAGGAGCCAGTAAGCCAACTATATTGAACCTGCAAAAATCAATTCAGTGGACAACAGTAAAATGCAGAGCACTCTGTACAGTTCTATTTATAGTTCAAAATAAAAAGTTGTGCACGTAATTTTTGTCTTTTAAAAATCATGAAAATTTTCAAACATCATACAAATAGAATAATATACTGAACCCCTCATACCTATCACCCATCATCCTGCTTTGAATGAAGTTGAGATTGATTGATCAGTGGGTTCAGGAGTTGCCAGCCTGATGCATCCATCATAAACTTCCACATCTACTTTTCACTCAGTAGTGTTAGCACCCATTGATGAACATGGCCTAGATCCATTTATTTATGATTTTATAAGTCCTTGTGCATTATAGCCAAAATTCTTCTATTAATACAAGGAAATTTCCTTCATTAACACTTCATTAACTCCAATACAATGCATGCGGGGAAGGTAGAATGAAAGCTGGATTCTTTTTCTTTGCTTATCATATTATTGTTTTCAGAATGATGAATTAGTGCCCTAACAACCGCCAATACTGACCAATGAGGTTAATTTTTTAGTTTATTTTTAGTGTCATTATGAGCCCATGGATTTTTAAATATTTTACATATTTACTCAGTTGCAATCTTACAGTCATTCTTTATGAAATATATCATAAATATATAATATGTATCAGATACATATATAGATGTGAATAAGGTTTTAAAAAATCCTGCTCCAGTCCCTTCCTCAAAGTTGATCATATAGAATCCTTACAATAAAGTTCTCATCACTAAGAATAGCACGAGTGAGTCTTTCTTGCAATCTAGGAAGCTGGGCAGAACCACTGTCTGTAGAAAGCAATGGCTTAAGAGAGAAATTATTCCAGTTCCTTGGAAGCAGGAACTTGGAAAAGGAAGATGAATTATTTAATTAGACACAAAAAGAGTCAAATTAGGGGTTAAGAAATGAATCATACAAGGTTTAAAGTAAACATTACAAAAAAGCATTTTCTGTTTAAGAAATATGACTAGATCAGGACAGAAAATTAAAGAAAATCTTAATTTTTTTCCCCTACAAGAAACTAACCAACAAAGGCTGTTGTTTGACCTGAGCTAGTCAGGCGGCAAGAAGCATTGAGACTTCAGAATCAGCAATTCTGTGCAGCAGCAATCTCAGTGCTGCAGCCAACCAAACCACACCTTGCTATTTGTAAAATGGTCTAAAACAAATGCCTGAACTTCCAGACAACGCCCCCACCCTGCCCCTACAGCCCCCACTCTCAGAGAACTTCCACTCTGACCCTCAGGCCAGAAACTAGCCTAATCCTTCTCTCAAAAAGCCATATCCAGCAAACCCTTTGGCCCTACCTGTAAAATGTATTGAGAATCCAACCACTTCTCACCACCTCCACCCCTGCCACCCTGGTCCAAGCGCTCCTAGGATATACCAACAGCTTCCTAAAGGGTCTTCCTACTTTAGCCGTGTCCCTCCAGAGTATGGTTTCTATCTACTACCAGGGTGATCATTTCAAAATTAAGTCATGTCTCACACACCTTAGATCAAAAGTTGGCAATGACTTGTCATCTTATTCAGAATAAAAGCCAAACTCCTTGCTGTAGGCTCACAGGCCCCTCTTTACCTCTCTGACTTCATCTCCTACCATGTTCTTCCTCTTCTCTCCATTCCAGCCACACTGTTTGGTGATTCCTAAGATACTCCAAATGTTCTCCTGCCTCAGGGCATTTTCACTTACTGCTACACTGGAACACTTTACTCCCAGATACCTACATGGCTCATCTCTTTACTCTTCCTAGTTAGTGCTCAAATGTCGCCACCACCACCCTGCCCATCCCCACCCCACACACAATAGTGCCTATCCTCCTTTCAGGCTTTATTTTCCCCAATAGTAATTATCAATTCCATAGTATCGTTAGGGACCGACCTTCCACAGCCCCATCAGACAGAAAAGCAGAGACATCGAGTATGTAATCACACAAGAGGAGGTTTATTTTCTGGCTAGCCAGGGTCCAAGCCCCAGAGCACCAATGCAGTGGCCACTCTCGCAGGCAAGGACCCCGACCGGAACAACGGCATGCCTTTTATCCCCATGGTGCACAAGCTGCACACAAGCTGATCACGCGTGGATCATGCGTTGACCTTTAAAATGATTGGTCGCCCACTATTTTGAAATAATTGGCAGGTTGGTTGCCCTCTATTGCCTGATGGGCCAGTCACCCGTGCTTCATTGACCTCATCCCATAATTCCCCATACAGCGGTGTAGCAAGCAAGCAACGACCAGAAGCAAAAGTTTGCGGTTAGCTCATTGCCCCTCCCAAGTAAATTCCCGACAATTGGAAAAATTCCTCTGCCCTTCCTCTGCCCTACAAATTCCTCTGCCCTTCCTCTGCCCTACAGTATGATACAGTTAACTTCTTTATTTCCTTATTTCGTTTATTTTTGTCTCTTCTACTAAAATGTAAGTTCCATGAGGGCTAGGGTTAGGGTCTTTTTTTTTTTTTTTTTTCCACTGCTAGAAAAAGGATCTGGTACACTGAAGGCCCTCAGTAAGTACTCAGTGGATAAATACAAAATACTATGGTGGCCAACACTGTGTGTCTTCCCCAAACTCCCCACCCAAAATACACAGGCCCCACATTTTAACTTCTGCTCTAAAGCTCCCTGGCCAATAGAACATGCAATATCAGATTTTACTATGTTAACTTGTCCTTTTCAGCAGGCATTTGAATATGGTTGAGAACAACTTTTAATAAACTGTTCCATCTCTTAATAGATATGGTGAACAATAAATGCAAAGCGTCATAACATATCAGACTTTTATTTGCATTGTAAAACTGAACTAGCAGCTGTGCCATAATAAAATGTTAATATTATGAATTGCACAAGGAACAAATAAAGCCTGATCACTCGGGTTCAGAATTCTCTTGCCTTTCATACCAGCTGCTCATTCCTGCCCTGGCTAAGAATTCTTCCAGGCTGTGTTCCTGGAACAGAAAATGTCACTGCCCTTAGTCACCCTGCATTGCCTCATTAAAGATGCCACCCATCATAACCTGCAGTGCTTTCGGTTTTAGACTACTTTGCCCTTCTCTTACTCTAGCTCAGTAATTCTTAATCAGAGATGAAATATCAGAGTTGCCTGAGAAGCTCATTTACAGTACATACTCCTGGCTCCCATCCCAAGAGATTCCGATTCAGGAGCTTGGACGGGGGAGTAAAGGAGAGTGGATGTGGAACAGCTGCACTTTAGAAAAACTCCCGGGTGATTCTGAAATGCTCCTCTGGTTCAGAACCACTAGCTTAGTTGATATGTATGCTGAGTATAATTACTATGTGAGTCATTTTAATTGATGAGGGGGAGGGCATAGGAGGAACCCTCAATACTCAAGGACAGAGGAGTCATAAGTTTTCCAATAACCAACATCTCCCAATTGAGGAAAGGACACAGTGGCCAGCTGATTCCAGGTGGAATAATCTCCTCCCCCTCACAGTGATAGGAAGAGGGGATTGTTAAAGGTCACGATGAGGAATGGGATTTCTGCAATTTATTTAAGCCTTATCATACACATATTTTTTAACTAGGTAGGAAATGTCCATTTCTTTTCTCTCAAGACTTCTAGCCATACTTTGTGACAAAAATAAAGTCTCCCAGGCCTCTATGACCCAAATCAGTCTTTGTTTTTCCTAAGTTATCCCAGTTTCCAAAGGGTAGGGAGCACAGCTTCTGAAGAGGGGACTCTGGCGTGGGAGCTGAAAGTGAGGAATATTCAACTAGGACAGTGCACAGCAGCAAGAATCAGAAAGTCAAACAGCCCAGGGCGTCAGGGAAGGCTTCCTGGAAGAAGGGATATTTTAATTGGCCCTTGATAGATATGTAGGAGTTAGCTGAAGTTTAGGCTGAGTGTAGGAGTTTGTTTTTGTTACATTGTTACATGAGGAGGAGAAGGAGAAGGGAGGAAAGAATGGTGCAGGCATAGGAAGTAGCATGTGCAGAAACACAAAGGCAAAGGTTGATTGCCATGTTGAAGAATAGGAACAAGTCCCGTGTGGCTGGGGCAGAGAGTTCAAGGAAAGCAGGAGAGAGTATCCTGGAGAGAGCAGCTGGGGCCAGATCACCAAGGGACCTGTGAGGCCTGCTGAGGAATTTGGACTTTATTTTAATGTTGAAGAGAAGCCACTGGAGGGTTTTTTAACACTAGACAATTGTGGCAGGATAACCGAGTCTTCCTACAATGCACAAAGTGGAGGCAGACACGTCCAAAGAACCTATGGTGTCAATGCCATAGATATGTTGTAATCCTTGGCTGTTTCAGCAAAGCAACAGTATCCATTAGAATGCTGTTAATTTGAATTTTACTGGTATTGTCATTTTTCTACTATTTGTTTTGTTACATTGTTTTAGTTTTATAAAGACATAAGGAATTTATAATTAGTTTTGTTTGAACATTATTTAAGTAGTAATACTATAATAAGAATAATTTAATTGAACAACAGAGCTATGCTGCAATACTTTTCCCTTAAAAGGGATCCTTATATTATTCAAGTTTAAGAAATCCTGTCCTGGATCATGGTCCTTATCCTATTCACTGAACCTCTCCCACCCTCCACACCTCCCACCCCCATAACTCAGGAGCTTCTTGGTGGCCTATAGTTTGCTACTTGTCAGCAGCACCTGACAGCCCAGTGAACAACTGGTCCTCTCTTTCTTTTCGCCTAGAAGAATGTTCGTGATAATCTAGGGGCCTATCATCAAGCCAGCCATGGCTCTTAGTGGAGGAACATACACTGAGGAGTAATACTCAAAACATGCAAGGACTCCATGCCATGGCACTGCCCGATCAGAATGGATGCTGCTTATACCACTGTGTCCCTGCTGAACACTGTCTTGCATGCCCCACCACCACTCCCATCCCACCCAGGACCCCTTGTTTCTCAGGCAAGGGAGGGCTCTCAAGAGCTCCCAATTGCCTTTCCTGCCACCAGGCTCCCCAACTGTGTGTAGGATTGTCTTTGGAGTGTCCATCTCTCTGTATCACTCCCATTTATGATTCTTAGGCCAGCATTATGGAAGGTGGTGGAAGGACATATATCCCGCAAGGCTGGGAGACAGCAGAATATAATGTTTAAAATGATAACCTCTGGAGTCAGACACCCTGGGTTTGAATCTCAGCTCCCATAACAAGTTGGGGTGTCCTAAGACAAGTTCTCTGTACCTCCATTTCCTTTTCTTTGAAGTAAGCATAAGGCTAAATCCTCAGGTGGATTTATTAGAATTAATTAACATTTTGCTCAGAAAACTCTTAGAGCAATGCTCAGCACTCATTAACAGTTACTATTATTGGGGAGCTCAAGAATGTCTTTCTCTCCTACAGTGGAAATAAAATGTGGAACCAAAAAGGCCCACACCCTGCAGAACCCCTGTCTACCCTGACTGTAGATCTGCAACCCCAGCTGCCTTTGACTAGGGAAGACTCCATCCCTAATGTTGGAGCTGGTCCACACGGTCTCCCCTACCCCCACCCATAGCCACAATAGGGGTCTTTGGCAGAAAAACAGACCTGAGAGCTCCTACAGCAGGAGATGCATTTGATGGGGGAAATAAAAGAATTGCCTTGGCATAAGCCAATAACGTCACCTGCAAATTCATACATTTGTAGTCTTATCAACAGAACGCCAGAATCCCACAGGTCAATTTCACAGGAAAGAGTGCATTAGGTGTTCCTAGGCATGAAGCGTGTAGGCCCCTGCTGATTTCAGCCACTTTGTAAACAGCATGCTCCTGGAATGCAGGAGTTGGATATCTCGCCTAACGCACCCAAGGCAGTGGGCAGAACAGACTTAGCTTCCTACTGTACCATGTCCAGAATCCAGAATCATTGACCCCAAATACTACGAAGTTTGATGATTTAAAGCAGTGGCTCTCACACTTTGTTGGGTATTCAAAATCATCTGGGGAACATCATAAAAATACATAAGGCCTAGGCCCTATCTTACTTTAATGAACTTAGGCCTTTGTGCACTTTATTCATTCTTTGGGTGTTTCCTAGTAGCCACCAAAATATGAAATCCACTGGCTTTAAATCAAAGAAGGATCAATACCCCACTCCCATGTTGTAAGCCAGCACTCCAACTATGACTTTACTGAATATCCCTTAATCATAATCTCATCATTTCAATACTTTAATTAATAATATTAATAAAGACATAAAAGTACTAGTCATGTTTAAGTAATGCTGTCTACACACACTGTGGCATTTTCAAAAGATATTTGCATAAGTTTATTTTAGACTTGGGGATTCTTACAGCTCTCACATTGTCTCACTATTACTAAAAGAATACTTCAAAATTATGATGTGAAGACATTTAATTAACTTTTAATTGAAATGGCTCCAGGAAGAAAATTATAAATAACACATTTGTCTTCACTGTGTTTTCATTATAAGACACAGAAAGTGATCGATAGACAAGAAATGCTGTGAAACTCATCACATAGAGTGTGATTACCAAAAACAGAAGCTCAAGACTTTCCAGAATGATGGTCTAGTGCAGTCATTCCCAAAAAGTGAGTGCCAAATTCAAGAAACAAATCACCTGGGTTCTAGTAAGCATCTTTGAAATATTGGAAATGACCACTAGAGCACTCTCTCAGACACTATAACTCATTGAGCTAGAAGGTCCTCAAATTTATGGAAGACTATATTGTGACATTTTTTTTTCTGTGCCTGAGCAGTGCATATTTTTACCACAGCATAATGTTATGGATGGCTGCTGGCAAGACATGGGGAGGAGGGAGCACAGACCATACGCCCAGCAGGCTTGGTTTAGAATACCGGCTCCACCATGAGCTAGCAACCATGTCCTTCCAGCTGTTCAGCCACCAAATCCAGAAGTTGCCTGACATTCTTCTCATTTTCTCATACCCCACAACCAATCCAACAACAAATCACATTGGCTAGCTGTACCTTTAAAATGTATCCAGCATCCAACCATTTTTCCACTCTACCATCAAGGTTCATGCTATCATCATCTCTCACCTGGATTATTACAAAAGAGCTTCCAAATGATTCCTCCTGCTGATAGATATGAGTCAGATCATGGCGTGCTTCTGCTCATGGTTGCTCACTCAGAATTAAAGCCCGAGTCCTTACCATGACCTACAAAGCGCTGTTCGTTCCTCACCCCACCCTACACCCCACCCCCTCCCTCCCCCCACTCCAGTCTCGTGGCCTCTCTGCCGCTCCTCAAGCCCACCCAGCCACTGCCATCCCAGGGCTCTGTACGTGCTGTTCCCTCTGCCTGGAACCCCCACCCCACCCCAATACCTACGGTGGTTGGCTTCCTGTCGTCCTTCAGCGACACTTCAAATGTCACCTTTCCAGTGATGCCTGTGGACTTTATACCTACTATAGTTATGTATGTATAGAAAATATCTAGAAGACATATAAGAAACTGTTAATAGCAGAAAAGTCAGTATAAGTGGGATTGGTTTGGGGACAGGGTGAGGGAAAAGACTTATTATTTTATATTTTGAAATTTTTATAATAAAATAATTAATGGTAGCTAATATTATGATAATGCTGAGTGAGTGGGTACCTACTCCAGTACACAGAAACCCAGACAGCCCTAACAGTTCTATAGCCTTAACAGAGCTATAACAGAGTGTCAGAGCTCCTATGTCTTATGTGCTTAATGGGATTTTTATAGGCCAGTCTGGGAAGGAATCTGGACATGGGTATAACATTGTTTTCTTGAGGGGGAAAAAAAGTTGCTTGCTTCAGCCTATGACAAGTGCTTTTGTCCTTCTCTTCCCCTCTGCTGCCTCCACACCTCTCTTCCTGCCATATTGTTACTCAGCTTTGAACAGTCCACCACACCCCAGAAAGCCCAGGCCCAGCCAGGTGTGTGGTAAGACTGCAGTACGATGCCTCAAGGATGTTTCACCTTCCTCAAGGTCTGAGGCACAGACAAGCCACCTGGTTATACACCTAGGGCATTTGTGAGCCTGGTATTCACAAGTCCCAGCCTGGCAACATGTGAGGGGCCAGCAAGAGACAAGCCCTGTCTCTGGAAGGCAGTGTTCTCAGCTTTGTGGTTAAAAAGTCACACTGAGCAGCCCATGAACATCGGAGGCCAGGTGCTCATCCTTTGTGTTTCATGCAAAATCAGGATTTACGGGAATATCTAAGGTTAGAACCAGGATTTTCCTCTTTGTCAGTTAATGTATGACTGAAGAGAGAAAGGTGACACACAGAGCACCAAACCAAGATTACGGAAGCCTGTGTTCTCCCACTAACTGTGACACACTGGCCAACTTGTCCTATATGTGGAATCTGATGCTTCCCACCCTTGATTATCACTGCAGTTCACTGAGTTCTTACTACGTGCCAGATCTTTGATAACTGTCACACAAATTCCCTTACAAAGCCTTCAGCATCACAAGAACCAGCCAGGCAGACATTACAGAGGAAAACTATCACTCAGGAGTAATTATAAAACTTGATTGAGGGGATGCTTTTGGCTGGTTGGCAGTCCTGGGACTCAAACCCACACTCGTTCAGTTTTCTTTCCCTGCCTCCTCTCTCTATATATCTTTTGCACAGAGTTGTCTAGAACCCCTACACTGCACAAGTCCCTCCCACCAGGAGGCAACTCTCTAGGGCTGGGTGGCATTTATTCACCCACTCACTCATTGAACCAATATCTATGCCTCAGTTGTTAGACACCTGCTAAAAATGTCCCTTCATGGGATTGACTCTGCAGGTGCCATGAGAATCACTCTGACCACTGCGAAAGGCTAGCACCATAACCTGCTCAGGTGGCTCACAGTGTTCAAAACAGATAGTGGTTATGATGATTGAAATGATGGTATGTGGAATGGGGTGGAGAGGAGTCAGGGCACAGGCCTGGTGTGTGTAACACAAGCTGAGCTCTATGAAGCTCTTGTTGGTTCTGGCTGTCCAGAGGGAAACCAAGCATAAAACAGTGCACTCAACAGTGTTCTGTTAGAGTCAAGGAGAGACCAGGCAAGAGAACACAAATGACGTGGCTCAAAACCCTTGCCTCCTCCAGGCAAAATCTCAAATGTCCTAGACTGTCTATAGGTCAGCATCTCCTCACTCTGAAGCAATGCTGCTCCAGCCAGGACCCAGGTATGGTCCTTTAGGAAGAACCATTTCCCAGGGCTGGGTGGAAGAAGTATTGCTTCAGTGTGGGTTTGCAGCCAAGTTGGCCCAGCAAAGGGGAAAGATGACATAACTTGAAACAAATGTAGACTTTCCTGCCATTGCAGCCAGGAGGCTTGGAATGAAGAGTGCATGCCTGGAGAACACAGCAGTGTGCAGGATGGAACCCGGCTCACAGCCAGGGTTCCACATGCACATGGAGGATTGTTGCCTAAGAAAGGGTCTATCTTCAAAGATATTTGGAAAGATTTAAGTTAAACAAAGTGAAACGGATTTGTTTTTTCCTTTGACTGTGGACTTTTTTGTTACTTACTTCAGGACTTATTGGGGCCTTCATTGGACCACAGTACCCTCTTCTCCATTGAGCTTTGGCAGGATTGGGGCTTCAGGGATCTCATTTTGGGAAACATTCTGATCCACAGTATTCCAGCTTTAAAACAAGGGTTGACAACATTTTTCTATAAAGGGCCAACAAGTAAACATTTTAGATATTTTAGGCCATGAGACAAAATTAAGGGTATAATACAGGTACTTAGATACAAGAGAGGAAAATTTCCACAAATAGTTTAAAATATTTTTAAATTCTATAAAATGTTTACAAATATTTGAAAATTCAGAACATGATCATTATCAATCTTTTGCAATAGAAGTCTACTAATGAGAAGATTCAAATTATTTTGGGGGGGATAACATTTTGTTCAACTGGGGTTCAAAGTTTGTCTTCCCTATTATTACAGCAAAAAAAAAAAGTAGCCAAAAAATGAATGATCCTTCTAGAAAAGGCATCCCTTAGATTACAGAATGATACAGCTAGAAGGAATTTTCAGAGCAATTGTTTTAACCCTCTTTTACTGATGAAGAAAGTGAAGCACAGATTCCTGAGAGCACCTGCTCCCATCTCACAGTGTCTCACAGCCACACAGGGATGGCAACTGGGTCTTGAGACTCATGTTTCCACTACACCTCCTCTTAGAATGCTTGCACTTCCTCTGGGAGAGCTGACCTGGGGCATATTTATCTTCTGGAATGTAGTAGGTACCTCCATCCAGAGGTACCTAGATGCACACCCAGGAAAGCCTCTTTTAAGAGGCCATGCTCTGTTTGTTAATTAAATAGATGTAAATGATTCCACAGGACTTTGCCCACTAGGGCACTGTGACTCATTATTGCCATGCTGTTCTTATTCATGCCCAAGATTGTCTTTCTCCACTGGATTGTAGGCACCCTAAGGATAGAGTCAGTGTCTTATTCATCTTTCTGTCTCAGCTCCTAACACTCAAAGAAAGTTCAATAAATGTTTGTAAGATCAATAAATCATTAAGTAGATAATGACTCTTCTGTTGCAAAAATCTTCTTCGCCACTCCTTCACTTTCATTGAGGTGTTGCTCAGATCATCACTTCCTGCTTAGAACGCTCCAATGGCCTACCCTGTCCTTAAAGTGAAATCCACTCTCCTCACTCTGCCCTTCTTGGTCTGATGCTGGCAACCTCTCTCATCTTATCTATTTCCACTCTTTTCCACACCAGCCACACTGGCCCTTTTTTCTTTCCATTCACCAGATCTGCTAGGTTTATTTCTGCTCTAGTGCTTAGATCTTTGCATGCCTCATCTTGTGTTTCCCTGTCCCTTTCTCAATCCCTCTCGTTTATCACCACCCATATCTTCCTATTATTTATGTCTTCTCATTTGTTCATATGTGAGTTCCATGAGAGAAGAGTCCTTTGCTGTCTTTTTCACTCCCACTATTCCTAGCCCTTCAGTTGATGTCTGGCACATAGTAGGTACTCAACAAATATGTGTTCAATAAATGTATTAATTTCTCTAAGACTCCTTAGTCTTCTTTTCACTATATTCATTTAAAATACCAAATATTTGTTTAATAAGTAAATTAAGACTGAATTCATCTTCCTCTTGGCTTCAGAGTGGGAACTTGACCTGGATGAAATGTTGTATTTAGATAGAAACATGGGGGCAAAGATGTGGTGAGAAAACCAGAAAGAATGAACTGAAGACAAAACTGATGGTGTTATTGTGCATATGTAAAGTTGCCTCTCCAATTTATTTTCATCTTAGTTTACATTGCTTTAAACCAATGGCCCCAAAGTTATAGCCTCTGACTAGCTGGCACATAAATTTCTGACTTTAAAACCACTTTATTTCAAGCTTGATAAATAGCTTTTGTCACTAGGTAGAGTAATTAAGGGAGCAGTGTTGGTTCTCACCAGGCAGGGCTGACAGTACTTTCTTTTCAGTGTTCTGTTACCTGCCTGTCGGATTTGGCAGAGCTCATAGAAAAGCTCGGGCTGAGTTATGTACATTCTCTCCTGGCAGGAGCTTTGTCATGAAGATATATCACCCCCCTCTACCAAGCAGCGTGTTTTCCAAGAACCATAGCAGGCACGCCTGGTACAGTGGCCAAGCCCCTGTCTTCATCTCTAGTGGCTGCTCTGTCACTAACAGAGTTTGGCTACCGAGTGAAAATGATGGAGGATGGATATTCCCTAGTTGAGATCTTCATACTTCTTGACCTTCTTGCTATGTTCTAGCCTTACTTTCCACAGATGGTACTTCGTTAATAATGCAATATAAATTTCAAAACAAATCTTTCGGAGCACTGAAATTGCCATCTTGTAGAAGTGAGGCATACACTTTGCAAAACACAATCTCCATGGCACATTCCAAGAAATAGAGACAGAGAATCAAAGGGAATCATAAGCTATTAAAGCTAGACTTTAAGAATTCAACTGCGTCATTTTGTGCATGAAGAAATTGAGTCTTGGCCGGGCGCAGTGGCTCATGCCTGTAATCCTAGCACTCTGGGAGGCCGAGGCGGGCAGATTGCTCGAGGACAGGAGTTCAAAACCAGCCTGAGCAAGAGCAAGACCCCGTCTCTACTATAAATAGAAAGAAATTAATTGACCAACTAATATATATAGAAAAAATTACCCGGGCATGGTGGCACATGCCTGTAGTCCCAGCTACTTGGGAGGCTGAGGCAACAGGATTGCTGGAGCCCAGGAGTTTGAGGTTGCTGTGAGCTAGGCTGATGCCACGGCACTCACTTTAGCCTGGGCAACAAAGAGAGACTCTGTCTCAAAAAAAAAAAAAAAAAAAAAAGAAAAGAAAAGAAAAGAGAAAAGAAAAGAAAAGAAACTGAGTCTTAAAGAGATAAAGTGACGTTTTTATGGTCATGCAGTTAACCAATGGTAGTATGACTATGTATATGCGGTCGCCCTTGGTGTCCAAGGGGGTTGGCTCCAGGACCCCCCATGATACCAAAATCTGAGGGTGCTCAAGTCCCTGATTTAAAATGGCATAGTATTTGCATATAACCTGTTCACACTTTCCCATATACTTTAAATCATCTCTAAATTACTTATAATACCTTATACAATGCCTAAAGACTTTTTCAGACAAGCAAACACTGAGGGAATTTGTCAAGACCAGACTGGCCCTACAGGAAGCACTCAGATCTGCATTATACATCCATCAGCACAATAGACAACCACCAGCATAAAATCAACCAAAAGCTAAAGCTCAGAGCCCATATAAAATAATAGCTCAAAAGATAAAACAAAGCAATAAGGTTCTACCCAAAAGGATGAACAGAAATGCATCCCACTTATCAATTCTTTCAATAAACGTAAACAGCTTGAGTTCCCCACTCAAGAGACATAAGCTGGCTAAATGGATAAAAAAAATACAAGCCAAGTATCTGCTGTCTCCAGGAAACACATCTAACCACAACGACCCATTCAGACTCAAGGTGAATGGATGGAAAAAAATATTCCATGCAAATGGAAATAAAAAGAAAGCAGGTGCAGCCATTCTCATATCAGATAACATAGACTTCAAATCAACTATAGTAAAGAAAGACAAAAAGTGTCATTATACAATGATAAAGGGAGTAATTTAACAAGGAGACATAATGGTCCTAAATATTTATGCACCAAACACAGGCACACCCAGATTCATAAAGCAAACCCTACTAGATCCAAACAAAGTGATAACAACATTGTAATTGCTGGGGATTTCAACAGCCCACTGCCAGAACTGGACAGATCCTCCAATCAGAAAATAAACAAAGAGACACTGGATTTAAACAGGACTCTAGAGCAAATGGTCCTAAGAGACATTTATAGAACATTCTACCCCAAAACTACTGAATGTACTTTCTTCTCGTCAGCACATGGAACATTCTCTAAGATTGATCACATCTTAGGCCACAAAACATGAAGGGGTGAGAGATTTGACTACAAGGAAATCTCAAGGAAGAGCGTGCAAGGCAGAGGAGAAAATCATTTCAAAGGCCATGGGGCAGGACCATGCCTGATGTGCTGAATAATAGGAGGGATGCCAGTATGGCTACAATAGAAGGAAAGGAGATGAGTAAAAGACCTTGAGTTAGGGTCAGGGGGGCCAGATGAGGTAGGGGCTCATGGGTCCTTGAAGGACTTTGATTTTTATTCTAAATGAGATAGGGAGACACCAAAGGATTTACATATGCACATGACAGACAAAACACAGGAGAGTAGCTTGACCTGAATTATGTTTTGAAAGGATCAATCTGGCTGGCTGCTTGGCTGAGAACAGACTGTGGCAATGGTAGAAAAGGATAAGGTAGAAGCAGGAAGAAAGGTAGAAGGTAAACACAATTATCCAGGTCAGTATATATTTTTAAAATCACTCTTGACGTGATGGGGAGAGAGGAGTGGAAGAGACTGAGACTCAAATGATTGGGATTAATTAGGAATCTATTGTGATAGTCCAGTCATGAAAAGACTAAGACATTCAATTGTTTTGACCTGCATCTATAGTCATTTATACTAAAACACAACCAAATTTGCAGAAAGAATGAACAAATTGAATGTACCAAAAACTGAGGCCCTAGGAAAGAAAACTAAAAGCTAACCAATCAGAGATTATGTCTCGATCCTGCAGGCATTCAAAAAGAATTATGCATATACTTAACCCATGAATCTAACCAAATGCCCTGTATGTAAAAGATCCTCAAAAGTCTACATTTGTACCTTCACCTATGAATTAAGTATTAATTGCTATAGGTATTGCTCTCCCATAATCAATTAGAAAATTGGACAAAACATATAAAACAGCTTTTCAAGCGTAAGGCAACAGGTAGCCCAGGACTATGATCTCTGAGAGAAGGGAAATGATAAGTGCTATGATTGCCCCAGTTTATTGCCTTAAGACATCCTTATGGTTGCAGCTCAGAGGATGGGAACTCAAACAGAATCTGGCAGTCTGAGTGAGGTGAAGAGACAAAGATCAGAGTTTATATAATCCACAGTGAATAGAATGTGCAGGTCAGAATATTATGGAGGAAAGAGCAAAACAGCAATAGAATTCCAGATATCTTAAAAAAAATAAATCCCCTCAAGTCTGTGACTAAGTACTAGTCTGCACATGACTGAAGTAAAACTTCATGAGGCTGGTGAACTATCAAAAAGCAATAAGCTGAAAAGGCCCCAGAAATCACACAGTAATGGGAATAATTCATATTCCTATCACTCAGAGTGGAGAAACTTCATAATATACAGAGCATGGGTTGAATCTTCAAAAGAGTCGTCCCTAAGTAGTGATGGGATAAATTATCCCTGGAGTAAATACTGCTCTGGACCTGTCATAAGAAAACTTAAAAGAAAACTTCAAAGGGATCAAATTGATCTGCAAGTTCAAGAACAAAGTCCAACACTCTTTAGAACAATACAACAAAATCCAGCAGAAAACAATGTAAGTTACACAGTGTCCAGCACCAATAAAAAAAATATACCAGGAATGTGTCAAAGAAGAAAAATAAGATCTATAACCAGAAGATTCTATCAATCAATAGAAGCAAAAATGAAAATGACAGAGATGATGAAATTGCAGACAAGGACATTAAACAGCTGTTATAAATCTTATTAATATGCTCAATAATGTGAAATATAAAATCAATACGATAAACAGAGAAGCAGAAGATTAAAAAAAGACTTAAATGGAAAATTTGGAGAAAAAATACAATATCTAAAATAAAAAAATACATTGAAAGCTGGGCACAATGGCTCATGCCTATAATCCAGTTACTTGAGAGGCTAAGGAAGGATGACCACTTGAGGCCAGAGAGTTTGAGACTAGCTTAGAGAACATAGAGAGACCTTGTCTCTAAAAAAATTTTTTATTAATTAGCCAGGTGCAGTGGTGTGCGCCTGTAGTCCCAGTAACTTCAGAGGCTGAGGTGGGAGGATTGTTTGAGCCCAGGAGTTTGAGACCAGCCTGGGCAACATAGTAAGACCTTGTCTCAAAAATAAAACTGCACTGGATAGTATTAGCAGGCAATGAGACACTGCAAAAGAAAACCTTAGTAATATATCAGTGAAATTATCAGAGACATAGCAATAGAAACTATCCAATGGAAAGCAAACAGAGGGAAAAGTGCTGAAAAACAAAAATGAACAGACTTCCAGTTTGGGGAAAGATAAATTTATAGATTCAAGATACTCAAAGAACCTCAAATGATAAGAATGATAAACTCAAGAAATCATGCCAAATACTTCATAATAAAACTGCACCAGAGGAAAAAAAAATGACTACAGAATTATGATTAAAAACTATGACAGCCAAAAGAAAATGGGACAACGTCTTTAATGAGATGAAAGAACATATTGTTAACACAAAATTCTATCAGAAATATCCTTTGGGAATAAAGACAAAAATAAAATAATTCTAAGATGAAGGAAAAGTAAAAAATGTGTTTCCGGCACACCTGCTAAGAAAAAATATGCATAAGAAAGTTCATCAGGATAAAGAAAAATAATACCAGAAGAAATTATAGAACTTCAGGCATGAAAGAGAGCAAGAAAAATAGTAATTATCTAGGCAAATAGAATATTTTTATATTTCTAAGTTCTTAAAAATATATGTGACTTTCAAAAGCAAAAAATATGCAGAAAATTCTAAGGAATCTACAAAAAGCTACTAGAACTACTAAGTGAGGTTAGTGATGTCATCAGATTCAATGTTAGTATATAAAAGTGTTTTTGTATATACTATAAATGAACAACTAAAAGTTGTAATTTGGAAAGAATATTATTTATAATAACATTAAAAACATGAAATACTTAGGAATATATTTAACAAAATGTGCACATAAACTTGTATACTAAAAATTACAAAACATTGCTGAGAGAACTGCAATTTAAATAAATAGTGAGATATGCCATGTTCATGAACCAGAAGATTCAATATTGTTAAGCTATCAATTCTCCCCAGATTTATCTATGGATTCAATATAGTTCATATCAAAATCCCAGCAGAATTTTTTTAATTGACAAGCTGATTCCAAAATTTATATGAAACATAGAACATAGGATAGCCAAAATATTGAAAAAGAAAAACAAGGTTGAAGGATGCATATATCTTGATTGTAAATTTTACTACAAGGATACAATTACTTGGAAAATATTGTGTTGGTATAAGGATTGATATACAGATCAATGAAACAGAGTAGAAAGTCCAGGAATATACACACACATATATGGTCAATTCACTTACAACAAAGTTACCAAAGTTTTTCAAAAAGGAAAGCATCATTTTCAACAAATGGTGCAAGAATAATTGGATATGCATATGGAAAGATGTAAACCTCAAACCTTATTTCATATCACAAACAAAAATCAACTCAAAATTGATCTAACCATAATATTAACAATTAAAATATATAGATGAAAACAGAAGTAAATATTTGTGAATTGGATTAGGCAAGACATCTTAGATAAGGCACAAAAATAGGAATCATAAAAGAAAAATATTTATAAATTAAACTTAATCAAAATTAAAATTTTGCTCTTTATATTACAAAGAAATTAAGAGGCAAGTCACAGCCTGGGAGAATATTTGAAAAACATATATCTGATTAAGGTCTTATATTCCAAACATATATAAAGACTATCAAAACTCAATATTGTAAAAAGTTTTTTAAAAATGGGCCAAAGATTTGAGCAGACACTTCACCAAGGAAGATATATGAAATGGCAGGAATGTACATAAAAAGATTCTCCAAAATCATTACTATGTTTTGAAAGTGTAACTTAAAACTATAATAAGATGCTACTGTATACCCAGTACCTTAAAACTTAGTAGATTAAAACAATAACCATTTAATCCTATTTCATAATCCTGTGGATCACAAATTCACAAAAAGCTCAGATAAGTGATTCTCCCACTCTGTGTAATATTGACTGGGCTCATTCGGTGGTATTCAGCTGGCAACTAGGCTGGTTGATGGCCCATGATGGCTTCACTCACTACACGAATTGTTTCAGAGAATACAAACAGAGAGTAGAAAAGAGGTCAGAATAGCCTTTATATTAAAACATGACAAGGATATTTCAAAAGTGAAGGACTACTACTTTCTTATGAAAATGCATACAAGAAAATAGCAATATATATGGATATTAAAGGATACTACACAATCATCAAATGGGGTTTGTTTTAGGAATGCAAGGTTGGTCAAACATTTGAAAATTATAATTTACTACCTTAACTAGTAAAGAATAAAAATTATATCATCATCTTAATAGATGCAGAGAAAGCATATGATAAATGTCAATACTCATTAATGATTTTAAAACTCTTAGCAAACTAGCCCCTTGTTTACTCTGGTAAAAGGTATTTACAAAAATCCTATAGCTATAATACTTAACTGCAACATTTTAAATCCCTTCTCCTTGAGAAAACAAAAATTTCTCACAGTCAACATTTACACTCAGTCTTGTACTAGAAGTCCTAGCCAGTAGAGTAAGATAAGAAAATGAATAAATGCTATAAAGTTTGGAAAACAAGATAAAGAACTCTATAGTTTTCACATATCATTATCTACAATGTAGAAACTCCAAAAGACTCTCAGCTAAACTATTATAATTAATAAATATAGTTAGATCACTGGACAAAAAGTAAATATACAAAGATTCATTTTCTTTCTATACACAACCAAGCAAGCAATAAACAATTGAAAAACTAAAATTTAAAAATTGTACTTCTCATATTTGTATCAAAAATCACCAAATAGCTAACACTAAATATAAGGAAAGATATGCAAGAACTCTACACAGAAAACTAAAAAATATTAGTAAGATATATTAAAGAAAACCTAAGTAAATAGAGCATGGATTCACAAACTGCAGCACAGCCTGTTTTTGTACAGCCCATGAGCTAAGAAGGTTAAGGGCTGTAAAACAAAAAGGAAGAATAAAAATATGTGACAGCAACAATATATAATCCACAAAGCCTAAAATATTTACTATTTGACTCTTTACAGAAAAAGTTTGTCATCATTGAATTAGAAAAACAAATCATTTTTATTGATTAGAAAACTCAATAGTATAAAGATGTCAATTCTCTTCAAATTAATCTGCACAATCAATAACTCCAAATCAAATTCCTAATAGGTACTTTCTTTAGAAATTCATAAGTGGATTCAAAAAATTTTATTGAAACACAAAAAGCCAACAATAACTTAATCTTTAAAATACAAGAGCAAACTTGGAGTTCTTATACTAATAGATATCAAGATTTATTACAAAGCTATAGTAACAAAAACAAAAAATAGTGTTTGTACAAAGTTAGACTAGAAAGTCCAGCAACTGACTCATACATATACGATCAACTAATTTTCAATAAAAGTGGGAAAGCACAATCTTTTCAATTAATGGTGCTGAACAAATTAAATATCCATTTGGGGAAAATAACCTTGACTTCTATTTCACACAGATATATAAATCAATAAATCAATTACAGGCCTAAGTGCAAAATGTAAAAATAAATATCCTAGAAGATAACATATGAGAATAGCTTCATGATCTTGAAGCAAACAAAGATTTCTTAAACAAGATATAAAAAGCTCTCACCATAAATGAAAAGATAGATAAATTAACTTGATTAAAAGACACCATTAAGAAAAAGAAAACAAACCACAGCATGGTAGAAAATTTTTGAACAAGATATCTGACAAGAACTTATATATACAATATGTAAAATACTGCTATAAATTAATAAAAGGATAGAAAAATCTAATAAAATGAAGGAAAAAGTGTTAAAAAGATACTACATGAAAACAACATCTGAATGTAAATAATGAAATATGCTCAATGTCATCAGCCATCAGGGAAATGCAAATGAAAACCACAAGGAGATTTCATTATATATTTGCCAAAAAGGCTAAAATGAAAAAAACTTTCAAATGTTGGTGAAGATATAGAGCAACTGAAACTCTTATACACTGCTGGTATGAGTGTATACTGGTATAACTACTTCGGAGAACTCAGAAGATCTGCAAATGCTAAATAAACACATACTCTAACACATAATGATTCTATTTCTAGACATGTAGCTAACAGAAACACATAATAGCTGTATCCAAAGACATGTACAAAAATGTTCACAAAGTATATTCATAACTGCAAAAAAACTGAAAGTAATTCAAATGTCCATCAGCAATAGCACGGAAAAATAATTGTAGCATATTCATAGAATGGAATACTAAGCACCAATAAGAACAAACTACAATTACACACCATAATGTGGATGAAACTCAGCCTCATAAAGGTGGGCAAAAAAAGCCAGATACAAAAGAGCACATACATGTCCAGTTCAAAAACAAGTAGAACCAATCTATGGGGATAGAAGTCACAATAGAGACCATTCTAAGGGGGTAATGACTGGGAGAGGACACGATGGAGGCTTCTGGGTTGCTGGTAATGTTCCATTTCTTCAGCTAAGTAGTGGTTACATGGCTGTACTCACTCTATAAAAATCCATTCACTTATAATTTGTGGATGCGTTCACTGTGTATGTTAAATTACAACTAAAAGTTTACCAAAAGAAAAAGAAGACAAATATGTCATGTATCTAAAACATTTCCCAGAAGAAAAGAAAGCCTTAGACTATAATTGCTGATACTGGACCACTTATAAACTCTAGGTAAGAAGAGCTCTGGGCAACTGTACTGGGTTGAATAGTATCCCCAAAAAGGCATGCCCACCTGGAACCTCAGGATGAGACCTTATTTGGAAATAGAGTTTCAGCAGATATAATCAACTTAAGATGAAGTCATACTGGCCAGGCACAATGGCTCATGTCTGTAATCCCAGCTACTCAAGAGACTAAGGTGAGAGGATCGCTTCAGGCCAGGAGTTTGAGGCTGTAGTAAGCTAAGATCATGCCACTGCACTCCAGCCTGGGTAACAGAGTGAGACCCTGCCTCTAAAATAGATGGATAGATAGATAGATAGATAGATAGATAGATAGATAGATAGATAGATAGATATGAGGTCACACTGGTTTGGGGGGGGGCTAATCCAATGACTGGTGTCCTCATATGAAGAGGAAAATTTGGACAGAGATACAGAGAAAAATAAACACTATGGGAAGACATAAACGCAGAGATTACAGTGATGGGTCTATATACAACTGAAGAAAACCAAGAATTGAATTGCTGGCAAGAGGCAAGAAAGGATTTTCCCATAGAGCCTTTAGAGAGAGCATGACTCTGCTGACACCTTGGTTTCAGATTTGTGGCCTCTAAAATTGTGAGAGAATAAATTTCTGCTGTTTTAAGATACCCAGTTTGTGATACTCTGTTATAGCAATCCTAGAAAACAAATACAACAGATATAGAAGATAGGAGTGCAAGAAGAAAACTCATTTTAAAAACAAGCATCCACAAGTTTGAAAGGGCAAGGATGGGGTGGAGGGAGGGAGAAAGTGCGCTTGTCTGGAACCACGAGAAAAGTTGGCCCCTCAATCTCAACCACTTGAGCTCTGTTTCGTGCTTCAAAGAGAATCCATTGATTTTATAATACCGTCAAGCCCTATTTCAAAGCCAAGATATGAACAAATAGGCTCTTCAGGGGAAACAACACAGAGAAAATAGAAAACAGATTTCTTAGAAAAGAAAAGTAAACCAAGTTTGGACATTTTTTAAGACAGAGAACTTGGTCTGGTACACCTGTAAATTAAAGATGAAAGTGTTTTGCTTATAAAATACCATTCTGCCATGAAGAGACAAATGTTTTTACATATTAAAAGTAACAGCTGTGTTATTTAACCCAACAGAGAAAATACATGCAAAAACACCGCCTCAGATAACCCTAAGAAAGAGTGCCACAATCTGGATAGTCAGTGAGTGTTCTTCTGTGGTGGGGGAGGGAGGGAAATTGGTCTGTCACTCAAGCACTCACCCAGAAAGGTCAAGTCCTGAAATCGGTCTTAATGCTGAAAGGATAGATCTGATTTGATGTCTTCAGCATCTGACATTATTACACCTTCTACAAGGGGAAAAGGGAAGTTTGCAGGAAGGCGAAGGGTATAAGGGACTGTATTTCTTATATTGATCGATCACCTTCACAGTTAAGCTTTTTGATAAATTAACAGCAACCTTAATGTTCTAAAATAGCAATGGGAATCAAAGCTCATATTTCTTCAGATTTGAACTACAACCATCATATCATGCAATTTTTTTTATTTCAGCATATTATAGGGGTACAAATGTTAAGTTTATGTATATTGCCCATGCCCTCCCTCCCCCGTCGAGTCAGAGCTTCAAGCATGATCATCCCCCAAACGTTGTACATCTCACTCATCGTGTTTGTATATACCCATCCCCTCCGTCCCCCTCCCACCTGCCTGACACCCGATAAATGTTACTCCTATATGTCCACTTAGGTGTTGATCCGTTAATACCAATTTGCTGGTGAGTACATGTGGTGGTTGTTTTTCCATTCTTGAGATACTTCACTTAGTAGAATAGGTTCCAGCTCTATCCAGGAAAGTACAAGAGGTGCTATATCACCATCGTTTCATAAAGCTGAACAGTACTCCATGGTATACATATACCACATTTTATTAATCCACTCATGAATTGATGAGCACTTGAGTTGTTTCCACAACTTTGCAAATGTAAATTGTGCTGCTATAAACATTCGAGATTTGAGTGCAGGTTTTTTTAAAGCCAAAATGAGGAGTAAAGGGACCATTGATAGATTGTTGGTGGGAATTAAATTAGTACAACCTCGATGGAAAATAATATGGAGATTTCTCAAAGAACGAAAAGTAGATCTACCATTGAGTCCAGCAATCTCAACATCAGGTATCTGCCCAAAGTAAAAGTCATTATATCAAAAAGGCACTCAAATGTGTGTCATGGCAAAATTCACAATTGCAAAGATATGGAATCAACGTAAATGCCCATCAGTTGATGAGTGGATAAAGAAAATGTGAGATATATATATATATATATATATATATAATGGAATGCTTTTCAGCCATTTAAAAGAACGAAATGTCTTTTGCAGACTTGGATGGAACTAATGGAGGCCATAATCCTAAGGGAAGTAACTCAGGAATGGAAAACCAAATACTCTATGTTCTCACTTATAAGTGGGAGCTAAGCAATGCACATTCATGGGCATATAGAGTTGTGTAATAGACACTATCAACTCAGAAGGGAGAAGTTGGTAGGAAATGAGGAATAAAAAATTACTTATTGGGTACAATGTACACTATTCAGGTGACCAGTATACTAAAAGCCCAGATTTCACCACTATACAATTTATCCACATAACAAAAAACCATTTGTACCCCCAAAATACATGGAAATAAAGACCATAAAACCCCTTAAAAGCTTATGCATAAGGCTTACTTTAAAATGGGGTGATGACAACTTCGACAACTCACTGTTTTTTTCACACAACAATCAGCGAATCCAAGAAGGATGGAACTTAAAGAGGACCAGAGCACAGTCTCTTATATTTAAACACCCTTTACTTGGAAATTGTGATAACCTGCCCAGGGCCTGAGGTATGTCTGCATTAGTTTTAAAAAATATGTGTTTCCAGCACATCCTCAGGGTAATTAAGAGTACAAGCAGAATGCTAACCCAACTACAGAAATCATTTTTTAAGGGCTTTCAGACATTTTGAAAGCATTCATTTATGTGATTTGCATATGCTAATAAAGCATTCTGATTATTAATTCAAAGAGGTATTGTAAGATCCTCAACTATCTAACACTGTTGACTTGCTTATAATTATACATAGTTTAAAATAATCTTTTTAAAAAAGAAATCTGTATCTAAGACTTTTCTCTAATTTAAAATTGATCTTCTTATCTATTATTCATCTATAACATCTTACCCTAAATATGTGTAACTTTCTTAAAGTGAATTCAATATATGGAAACCTACACTTAACAATGCAGATTACTTTTAAGGCATAATTGTTCATTTTACCAATAGAATCTTCATTTTGGAGAGAGATTCACTACAAAAAAAGTTATAATAAGTTTCCATAATATGCTTAAAACACAATTCATACTTTTCAGGACGATATCTGAGTGAAATGAGACATAGATCCAACCCCCTACACCTCCCACAGATCATTGCATGGTCACATGGCCATTCCCTCACTTCACTAAGGACTTTCATAAATGCCCTTCATCAGTGAGAACTGCCCTGATTGTCCCATAGAAAATAGTATCCCTGTTCGTAATTCCCTACCTCCCTTTACTCTATTATTTTCAGGGTATTTATCACTATCTAACATCTGACATATTTGTTTGTCTTTGTTGCTGGTACTTAATTTCTGCCTTCCCCCATTAGATGCAACTGCCTTGAGGACAGAGTCTTTGCTGAGCCCCCTAAGAACAGTCCCTGGCAAATAGAAGGTAATGCCAATAAGTAACTGCTAAAAAAATGAATAAATGTCATAAAGTAATATGACACAGTCTTGTAAGCTACCATGAAAAGAAGTTGAACATTTTCTTAGATGTACAGTTTTAGGTTAGGAAGAAGTTATTCTACTTGGGGTATTAATAATGTAGCAATACAGTTTCTTATAATCATTTCCCATTGAGTAAGAAGTTTTAGGGCAGATCTCTTACGAGCTGGCCAGGAATCTTCCCCATTTTAAGTCAACAGGGATAATTAACTGACTACAGATTTTTTTAAAAACAATAAAATTATTAAAAACTTAAAAACAACATAATGGTAGTGGCTGTTAGGAGTCCAGGATTGTAGAATAAATCGATTCTCTCCAAAGACAGAATAGCTCTTTGATTCAGGTGCAGCCTATTCTGACTAAAGAATGAGATATTGCAGTGTTCCCTTGTGAGAGTTCTGACCTCTAGCAGTCAAACATGAGGTGATGAAGCTCTTGTCCTTATTATTATGCACTTTGTGTGGGTAATGGATGGCTTCTTTGTTTTCCTGAAGGTAGTACTTTGTTTATGAGTCACCTCTGAAATCTGTTTTCTTTTTTGGGTGGCCTTTCATTGTGCTCTATTGTGGTAACAACTATTCTTCATCCTTGTCATGCCTAGAGTAAGGGAGCATTTTAGAAAATAGATCTATAGTACACTTGGCACCACAAATGATATGCACCCCATAATTTTTCAATATGTTCATACCTACTGTGTTTGGTGGTTTGTGTTATGCTTCAAGGAGCAGTTCCTGACCTCATATACCTCCTCCCCTATATCAGTAATTCCTTCCTACACATACTAGCTACAGCCAGAGAAAAGAAACAGATGTAGAGGGGCTCCCTTCTCCCAGAGAGAAGCATTCTGAACCTGACAAAATGGCCTTTCTGACTTTTAGTAACAAACCCCATAGGACTAATGGCTTATTTCCATCTCCATGGGGAAAACTTGAAAGACCACACAGAATTCATAGGAAAAATGTGTCACTTCTAAATGGTCTAAACCACAGGAAGCTCATTATACTAGGGCTTTCAGCGGTGTCCTGCTGAATTCTGAATGTAATTCAGGCTCCCACCTATTGGATCAGTCTGCTCAAGCTAAGTTACGCTGCCAGCAGCAAAGAGTCCCCAGACCCCAGAGACTTACAACAATATGGTCTACTTCTTACTCATGTGATACATTCAAGAATCAACTTCAGCTCTGATGTCTTCAGAGCTGACCCAGTCAAGGCAGTAGGTGCAGCACCTTTCTGGGACATGCCAGTCTCATGGCAGAGATAAAAGAGCGATGGTGGAACCAGGCAATGGCTTTTTAAAACTTTTGCTCAGGAGTGGCATGTGTCAGAGCCACTCATTCCCTTGGCCAAAGCAAGCCACATGGCCAAACCCAACATCAGTAGGGTGGAACTCTAAGCCTCCTACAGGAAGTGGCCAATAGGGAGGCACGGAGAATAGTTCTGAACAATAATACAATCTACCATCCCTATGACCTAAATCATTTAAGACATGGTTGTTTGATTGGCATAGGAGTGTTCACACACCCCTTTGGGAACCTGGAAAAAATTATAGACCCTGTCCCTATAAAAATGTACACACTATAAACAAATCCCTAGAAAAAGGCACATATACAAATACCTACAACAGTTTGAATATAATTTCAAGGGTCAGAGACCCCTGAGTTCCATACATGAACTCCAAAACCAGGATAATAACTTACTTTAAAGAGAAAATTTCCCCATAGATCATCAAACAAACTTCTGTTTGTCATCATGAGGTCAGCTTTCTCATTCCAACTGAAATTAGAGGGGAAAGACTCATTCAGGAAGGATACCCTGCCTGCTGTGCTTGCCCTGAGGGGCTGGGGCCCTAGGTCACTGCCCTCCACATCACCCGGCAAAGCCCACTAAAAGAGGATTATGTCGCCTTTAAACTTTACAATGTATTCTTTTCCTATTCAAATTGCATGCTACTTTGTCATAGTACCTTTTTCTCTTCTGTATTATAAATCATATATATGTACATATAATACTAAGTAATATTCAAGCTTAGTAATATTTAATAAATCATATTGTTGCATCCCTAAGGCAACTGACCATGTGTGGCTTTACTCACACATGAACACACCCACACACAGGTACCTGTGCACCTGTGGCTCTCTCGTCTCCACGAGACTGAGGACCATACACAACAATCAGTGTTTTCCTGAACTCTAGCACAGCCCTCAAATGTGGCCACGAGATGAGGGAGCTTGGTGAGATGGGCCAAGGCCGTCCATCACGCTACCCAGAGAGCAACTGTGGCAGCGGAGCCTGCTCACAGCGCGGCCTGCAATCGATGCAACATCTCACCGAATGTCAGCAAGGGGGTATCAGCCACCTACTAATGTAATAAAGGTCAAACAATTGTCAGCCGACTCTTCCTGAGAGCCATTTTTGTTCCCACTGTGGTCTGATCTCCCTTGTTTCTTAAAAATTTTAAAGTAGACTTGTTTCTTTTCAGCTGTGATTCGGAGCCAGAACTCCAATGGGAGTCAGTATTTTAAGGAAGTGCACGAGACGAGGAACGTGGCGATCAGAGGTACGTGGCACTGACAGCCTTGAGCTGAGCCGGGTGTAGTTTGGACTTCTTGACCTGCCCCATCTCTCTGTGGGTTAGGTTAAAACATGGAGAAAACATCATTTTAATTTTAAAAAATAAAAACACCCTGAACACCTTCTGACTTCGAATTTCAACGTGGAGCATCCCAAATTGGAGGTTCTGCTTCTGGGTGTGGAGAGAGAAGCACAGTGAGTCACCGCCCGTGTTGAATCGGACCCGGCTCTGCTCATCGCCTGGCACAGGCAGCCTCGGCCGCCGAGCACCAACGGAGCCCTGCGGCTCCTGAGGGCTAACAGGGCAAAGTGCTCTCAGCAGAGAAGTCTCCTTTTCTCTCATCTAAACAGACTCAATTTCACATTTATTTTATAATAACACACACACATACAGACATGTACACTTTGAATATGCTATAAAATTTCATTGAGAATTAAAGCAAAATAACTTTAGTTTGAAATGTACCCACAATCCAGAAATGCTTTCTGCTGGATTCTAAAACATCATTTGAATTTTACGTACAACTGCATGCACTGCTTTAAGCAAACCAACACATAAACATCCTAATTAGTGGATGAGAATTTACTTTGCAAAGAACTTTCACCAAGAATTCCTTTAAATAGCAACAGTCTCTGACTGCATAAAAATGTAATTTATAACCATTTTGGTACACAGCTAATGCGTTAGGAAAGTACATCACCCACCCAAGATTTAGTTTTAATATTGTTCCTTAAGAGTTTGCTAATACATAGTTCTAAAAAAAAAAAAACCTCCAAATATAAACAATAGTCACACTATGATCAGCAAAATAAATAGCTATTTAATATATTAATAAAAGGAGTGATATTTTTGTAAACTATACAAAAGTATAAATGTTATTATTTTCCAGGAATATGGATTAACTATTAATTAATTTCATTTTAATGGATTTAAGTATCAAAACCAAACAGCATATTGTAATTTTAACTTTTTGACCATAATGGTTGTGAAATGAGTGAAAACACATGTAACATTTTCCCCATGTGGCTCCACTTTAAATCCCATTTTGGCCATTCTCCCCAACTAGCCATCAATCCCATCCCAACTAGCTCTAACCCCGCCTCCCTTCGGCAGGGCTCCAGGAATGGACGGATATAGAACAGGCATGATAAGTCACCTGTCAAGTTTTTATAGACCAATGAGAAGATGGGATTCCAGATAATGGGCCATTTAATACTCCAACTCCTCAGATTCAAACATATCCCATTAGAGAGATGTCATGATTAGAAAATCCAAACAAAGGAAAATCATTTCACATAATTTATGTCTATTCTGTAATTATTTTAAAATGTCACATCACCTTCATAACATTTTATTACTTATGGCAAGACATGCGACATGCTGATATAAGCTGAAAATTGGGATAAAATGCCTGGAGTTGGAGGGGTGGGAAGACTTATCAGGAAAGAAATAGAGCCCAGAAATCTTGATTAGCAATCACTTCACCTTGCAATGAGTTTCTGGATCAGCGGGGGTGAAATTGCATGCCAAAAATCACAATAAATTATTCTCCATTTGAACACAGACTAGCCATATCATCACCTAGTTCCAGATTTAGAAGATTGAACTTATCAAATGCATTACTGAGCAAAAGCTTGCCCTCATTTCCTAATGTAGTTGACTGTGCTGCAATGATTGATTGAGTGTGGATGAAGGCTCAGTAATATGGAACAGCGATCAAAGACCATATATCAACCATTGGGCATGTGGTGCTGTTATTATGGTGTCAATTAGTAAACATAGTTTTTTAAAAGACTCTACTAGTAACACTAATTCAAGAGCTAGGCTGCTCTGTAGAATAACTGCTCCACCGAGACATGTATGACAAGGTGCCACAATTGCAATGTCCCTTCCTTCAATTAATCTGGTACTGGAGTAAACTATTAATATCTATGCCGTCTGGGTATTTTCTTAAAACTGGCTAACATTTTTATCAAAATGGTTTCAAACAATCTTGAAAGCAGATCTTAAAGAAACTGCTTAAATGTTCACATCTTCATTTACCAATATCTCCATTCCCCTATTAATCTATGTCTTTCAGCAGCATCACAATAAGAGGATACAAGTATGTATTAACAGTCCCCAAAAAACATCAGTTTCAAAGAAAATCAAACCAATGGAAAAATGGAAAGAAAAAAATATAGCTGTCTTACAGGCTCTCTGCTTCAGATTCTTGATAAATATGAGTAAGGATGTGAATTTATATTTATATCTGGTTTAATAAAAAATATCTCCTGAGATATTTTCTGAATCAGTAATGTCATTCATATCTGTGTACAAATAGTCACTGAATTTCAATCATTTATTAATTCATTCATTCAAGATATATTCAATAAGCATTGACTAAGTTAGAACATGTGCTAAGCCCTGAGCACAGCATAGGAGATATAAGTGAAAGTATTTATCCCTGCCCTAAGCCCAGTGTAGAGGGAGAGACACTTAAATACAATTATTTATAAGGAAAAAAGAGAGTAGGATAAGTGCAATGATAGACATGGAACTGAGTAATTTTAAGCTCCTACAAGGCCACCTAAATAGGACAAGGAGAACCTCAGGGGACACGTTCCCCAGGGGATGATGCCTGAGCTGTCTTAGGGGAAAGCAATCATCACTTCATGAAAGATAAGAAAGGGAGGGACTGAAGACACAGCCTGAACAAAGGAACAGAGGCCAGGGGAAACTACAGCTCTTCTGCATTGTGGCATGTGAAAGTGCCAGAGAAGGAGCAACAAGAAATGGGAGAGAGGTAGACGGGGCAGATCAGAGGGTCTTGTAATGCAGCCCAAAGGGCATTGAACTTATCCTACAAGCAACAGGGAGTAATGGGAAAGGAGTGGCATATATAGTAAGATATCCATGTTTAAGAGATCCCTTTTGTAACTGTATGAAAAATGGATCTGAGCAGAATCAAAGTGCCCAGTTAAAAGTAGTGCCTATGTGAGTGGCTAAAGACCTAAACTAGGGCAGTGGAGAGAACAAATTAAAGACATGGGAGGCAAAATTGCCAGATCCTGGAGCTTCACTAGATGTAAAGGTAAGAGAAAAGAAGAGACAATAAGACCCAGTGTTTGGGGGCCTTCTTGAGCGACTGAGTAAAGGTGAAGCTGTTGAATCAGATAGAGAATAGAGGAGGAAGAGGAATCGCTCATATAGAATGTAGATGCTGCATCCAGTCCTTATCTGTGCTTGAGGGCCTGTGAGATCACAATCAGTTGGCTGGATTTTTTAATCTATGGCTCCAGGTGGATGTCTACTGGGATACAAAGATAAAGGAGTTGTACCAAATTATACAACAGTTGGTATCCAATAAGTGCATGATAACATCTACAAAGAGTATGTGAAGCAATAAAACCAATGGCTGAAGCCACAATCTTGGGGACTGCTTGATACTTAAGAAGTAGGAAGAGGAAGTGGAGACCCCTTTGAGAGAGAGAAAGACTAGTCAGAGAACAAAGGGAAGATACCATAATCAGAAGGAAGGGGGTGATGAACAGTGCCTAATGCACAAGTCCAACAGAGAGTGCTCTATCATGAGCATTGAGCCTAGAAAATATTCACTGGCTCTGGCAACTAGAGGACAGCATTGTTGCCCCAAACAATAGTCACATTAATCATATGACAGGGGTGAGCCCAGACAACAGCAGGTTAAGGAATGAGCAAGTAAAAGGAGCAAGCAGGAACTGTTCTTTCAAGAACTTACATTGAGAAGAGGGCTAGGTACAGTGGCTCACACCTGTAATCCTAGCACTCTGGGAGGCCGAGGCAGGAGGATCCCTTGAGGGTAGGAGTTCAAGACCAGCTTGGGCAAGAGCGAGACCCCATCTCTACTCAGAATAGAAAAATTAGCCGGGCATGGTCATATGTGCCTATAGTCCCAGCTACTCAGGAAGCTGAGGAAGGAGGATCCCTTGAGCCCAGGAATCTGAGGTTGCAGTGAGCTATGATGACTCCACTGCACTCTAGTCCAGGTGACAAAAGAGACTTTGTCTCAAAAAAAGAAAAAAAAGAACTTACATAAGAAGAGGAATGAGAGATTAGGCACTTGTTAAAAAAGGGATTGAAAAGGCTAAGGGGGTAGGTTTGTTTTTTTGTAAAGATGGAGGGCTTGAATGTGTTTTCCAGCTGTGGGGGTTGGGGGAGAAGCGATGAAGGTGAGGAGGGTGGAAGGTCACAGGTCCAGGGGGATGAGAGACTGAGTGAGTGTGGGATCGTGAAGGAGGTGGGAGGGAGTGTGCCAAGAGAAAAGAAAAGTGAACTAAACTGGTGCCAGCTTCAGCTTTCTAGATAGCATGCTTTTTGCCAAGCTTTCTCCTAAATAATACAAAAAAAAAATGGTTTGTGTCTTCTTAGAAATGTTACTCCCACAGGAGGGAAGATGTCAGCCTTCAGAGTCCTTATTGACTAAAGACTATGCAAAGAATAAGAAATCCACCAAACAAGTTCTTTGTATGATAAACAATATGTTTACACATGGAGATATAAGCATATTCATTAAATAAATATTACACTAACTTCTAAACAATGTCCTACAATAAATAGCTGTCTAGGTCAACAGCAAAATGATTTGAAAAAAATATAACATCCTCCATCGCAATGAGCATCTATCTCCGTGACCTCCCCAGCAAGTCAGCCACTCCTGAAAGGCTCAAGAATCTCGACTGTCAAATAACACTCACCGTCCAGCCCCACGTGCACCTCAGGCTTGTCCAGCCTTGTCACTGCCTCACCACATCGGCTATGTGTGTTCTGTTCCTTTCTTCCAACAGGAAGCAGGAAGGCTCATACAATTCACGCCAGGGGGGTTAGAGGTCAGAGATCATTGCAGGAACACCCAAGAATTAGATAATGCAACAATAATCAAGAACAACCCAGGTGGGAGCAGGAAGAGAGGGAGAGAAAAATAGCATAGACAAAGGAAAGTGCTGGAATTCATCACCTGTGTCCCCCAGAGTGCCCTTCTGCCTGCTATCACTGCCATAAAACTCCCACACTACTCTAAAACCGTCTTTAACAGCGCTGTGTGCTGAGACCACTGACTAGCCCGCCAGTGGGGAAAACAAGAACATAAGGTCATTACCTCACACCTTCTAATAAAGTCAATTCTAAATGGATCAAAGATATAGATCTGAAATATCAAACCAGAAAAGCATAAGAAGAAAACCCAGGAGAATTTTTTTTTAAAATTTGAGTCGGAATGGCCTAAGTATGGCACAAAATCCAGAAACAATAAAAACAAAAGAGCAATAAATATGACCAATATTTAAAATGTCTGAGTAGTTAAAAAATAAACAAAAGAAAAAAATATTTGCAACTAATATTCAAGACAAAGAATTAATGTCTTTAATAAATAAAGATATCTTACACACAATAAGAAAAATTTCTGACAAACCCATAAAAAAGGAGCAAAGAATGTGAACAGATGCCCAACTAAAAAGAAATATGAATTTCTCTTAAGTATATGAAAAGATGTTCAAGCTTATTTATAAAAGAAATACAAATTAAAACTATGATGAGAGGTTATTTAACCTATTAGGTAAACAAAGATAAAAATGTCTGAAAACACAGAATATTAAAGACAGCATAGGAAAGAATAGAATTTCATACATTACCAGTTAGATTGTAAATTGACACAGCATATATGAAAGATAATTGGCAATATCTATCAAATTTAAAGTGTACATACCCCTTAACTCTGCAATTCCACCTCTAGGTATTTATATGCAAGATATTTGCAGAGGGTATTTTTACTGAAACATTTATTTTACAGAACCAAAAGACTACAAACAACCTAAATATCCACATATAGGTAGCTAATAAATAAATTCTAGTTTATTCATACAATGAAATACCATGAAGCCAATTAGAAAATTAAATGGCATTACATGTACAGATAAGGAATAGTATACAAGGTACACTAAATAAACAAAAGAGTAATGTGCAAAACAATGCAAACTATGTTATCATTTATGTAGGGATTAATACACACACACACACACACCTATGTTTGTAAATTGTTTAAATTATCTCAGGAAGAGTAAACAAATAAAGTGGTTTCCCTGGAGCAAGCCGAGCTACCTGACAGGGGCAGGGGTAGGTGGGAAACTCACTGTTTATATATATGTCACTTCACATCCTTAGGATCAGATGGCATGTGCTTATGTTATCTATTGAGAAGAAAATTTTTTAAAATATGTCTACAATAATATAGACTCTTCATGCTACAGTCATATGATATCCTCTGTCACTGGGAGAGGAGTCTGTGTCTGTCAGGGCACAGACTTTTTTCTTTTGTGAATTTTCAAGATCCTGTTTCTATTTTCATTATTCATCACCATTAGATGACAAGCATGGGTGCCCAGAAATTTATAACAGCAATCTGCATCATTTTGAGGCTTAAATAATTCAAATACAACCCACATCTGAAGTTAATCAAAATAATTTTTGAGCCTCCTTAAATACCTTTTGGAACAGTATAAGGTCTGAATTGAAGCAAACTATTAGCAAACAATTTCATAGCCAATTTTTTTTATAGCCATTGTATTCAAATTATACAAAAAGACCTAAGAAGAAAGAACTGTTGTAATCCTGCCATCTATATATTGTTTGGCATGAAGTATGTGCTTAATAAAAACCTGTTGAATAAATGAATGGATAATGTAATTAATTAAACTATAAAATGTTATTTCATTTGGAACAGTCATAAAAAGAGCATAAGATCTCGATGGAATCCTCCCAGCATCAATGAATTCTCTCCCTACTTTTTTTTTTACAAAACTCTTTTGAGCCTAATTGCAATTCTTACCCTGCTCCTTCATTCATCGTCAACTACACTCCAACTCCTTTCCCAGGTCTTAAACCTTTACTCTAGAATTTAAACGAACAGCTGTTAATATTGGCCCCAAGACACTATTTGGCAATTAGATACCTTAATGTAAATACATTTCTAGTTTTATTGCAACCCTGCTGGAAAGCCTTCGCATTTGTGCCTGTTCTGCGAAGGCATCAAAGATGCAATTGGGATCTGAGTGGGTGATCACTGAGCAGGAAATATTCTCATTTACTTCATAATTTCAATGCTGTATGCTCTATTCCTCTACAGCCTTCCTTACTGTAAATTAGCCTTGAAGGTAGCAAGGCCCTTGCTGCCTGATCGCCAGACTTTCCCACAGTATCAGAAAGGAGCCCACTACCATTTGGCTCTGAGTTGGATGTGGTATACATCTCTTTCCCTTTAACGAGAAGCCCTATATGCAATGGAGTCTCCCAAAATTAGTGTATAATAACGTTCTGTGGTTTTTGATGTTTTATGCTCTATTTTCTCCGATAGCATTGGTTGAGAAAGCAAAATTCAACAGACTCTCCATTATGTTGCATTGGCCACACCCTATTTTCATCATCAATCAGATGATCAAGAGATTATATGTTAGTTTTGTTTTCATAATTGACAGACTTATTAGGGCACTCTGCCAGGTGGCCCTATGGTAGAGCTGCACACCCTCACTCCAAGGCAAAGGCAAACCCACAAATGGAAATGGAAATTGTGGCCTCGAATCTTCCTGGGCATGTTGTCAGAAGGGCATGATGGGTACTGCCTTAATCAAGGATGTTTGGGTTTAAATAACCGGAGCCCATTCCGAATCATCTTAAGAGGGGAAAGGAGAGGGTGGGAGGATTTACTACAACACACCTTTCTCACAGAGTCTTTGGGAAGGATGAGGCCCAGAAACCAGAGAGCAATCAGGAACCAAAGCAGCAGCCCTCCCTCCCTCTCCATTCCCCTCCTCCTTCCTCCCCCTCCTTCTCTCCCCACCCACAGTCTCTTTTCCTGACTCTCTCCACATAGTGTTTCTCTCTGCTTTCTCTGCAACTGTTCTCCTCTGCTTCTCCTTGCATACAAGGGCCCAGCAGCCCCCAGGTCAATGCCCCTTGTCACTCCATACAGCCAAACCCAGGACTGCACTTCTCTCTGTGCCTACTCCGAATTCCTGAGAAAAATAATTCAACTGGCCCAGCTTTGGGTGAGGTAATCAATCAACTATAGCCAAAGGTCATATGAGCTTGAAAGAAAGGTGAACTGTACCTATTGCCTTCCAGAAGTGCTTTGGTAGTGCTTCTCAGCACTAAGAACAGACCTCTATCTCAAAAAAATAAACTAGGCAACGCTGTATCAATGAACAACCTCCAAATGGCACAAGTCCTCACACAGTGAAGGCTTAGTTCCCATTCACACTCCCTGTCCACTGCGGATCCGTGCAGGCTCTCCTCCACGTCACCCTCACTCTGGGAACCCGGCAGAGGACACCTGGCAGAGGATGGGGATGAGACAATGGCACGCAGCTCCCATACTGAGCCCAGAGGCAAACACGGCACTTCCACTCAGATTTCACTGGCCAGAGCAAGTAATGATTTCACTCACTGGCCAGAACAGCACCTACTTCACAAGAACAGACAGGAATGACCCTGGGGTGTGACCAGTGAGGGGACGGCTGGCCTGCGTTGGAGCAGCCATGATGATTACCACAAGGCCTCATGACAAGGATGCTGGGGTAAGAAAACTCTTCCCCTATTCAGAAATGCCACTGACCCTCAGGCCAGAAAAAGCTAGAAGCCAGTTACACCCCTTTACATTCACTTTGAGCCCTGTGTATTTCTTTTCATCTCATTTAGTCCTGAGTTTTGGAGCATTAATGTAAGTAGCCAAAAATAATTTAATGAACATTTATTAGCTATCTTCAAAATTAAAATAAAGGAAAAAAGGGAGAAATTAAGATTTTTAAAGTTATAGTAAAAAGATCCTTTATATACCTACTTAATTTCTGGAATTATTTCTTTAAAGACTGGTTCTAACCCAGTTACATGGGTGATATATAAATCTGTGAGAGAGCAGTGCACTAAATCAATTACTACAGTGGTATAAATATAATATCAAATCAATTTGACTTCTTAAATCAGGAGATCGAGAATATTCCAGTAAATAAGAGTTCTGCCGTTTGAAAACTTTTATCAGCGTAAAAATACTTGTGACTTTAGTTAAATATATATATATATATCTCGAAAGATTGTCAATACAACTTACTTATTTGAACCACCATAAATATATACATCATGAAATAATATTAAATCAAAAGCAAATTTATTATATACAATATGTCTGATGAACTTGGATACAGCTAAATTAAAGAAATACCTAAAGAATAAATATATAACAGCTCCCTTCCTTAAGGTGCTTGGATAATGAATTTTGTGATTTATAATTCATATTGTCAGCAAAAATTTATGATTAAAATTCTATATGTACTACTATGCCCCAAAATACATAGTAGTATAAAATATCTTTCCTGGACCAGCTACAACTCAGAAAGTACAGGAGTGAAAACTACTGAACAAGGTTGATTAATGAACCACATGCATTATATGAATTTCAAGAACAATTAGTGAAGAAAGGTGCTGATGTCATAGTGGGAGAGTGTGTATGTACATTGTTAAAAAAGCATACCTTATTTACCATTAATTTGCATTAGTCAACTGGACTGGTAAAATATATACTTCGAGGTTTGTATTTTAATTACCTCTTCCAGTATACATAAACACCTAAAGCAGAATAAAGGTAGTATTTAAATGTAAATGGAGGTGATTTGTTTATAAATGGTGCTCAAACAATTACTTATGCATCTGGAAGAAAAAAAAGTACACTTTCACCTCACATCACTTAAAAATTAATTCTAAATGAATTTAATATTTACATGTAAAGTTAATTAACCTGAAATTTAAAAAATATATAAGAAAATATTTTTATTAACAGGGAATAGAGATCTTTCTAAGCTAGACAGGAAATCTAAAAGCCTTAAAGGAAAAGCTTGAAATATTTGATGACATAAAAATTAAACAGTTTGATTTAGCAAGGGAAATCATTAAAAAACTTAAATGACATGCAGTGGAAAAAACTGCAATCCAGATGGCCAACAAAAGATAATTACTCATAAAATACTTAAGCCTCCTATATAGATTGATAAGAAAAAAATCCAAACAAAAATGTGCAAAAGCTATTTATGACTAGACAAGTGGCAGAAGAACAAATTTAAATGACCAATAGTCACAGAGAGATGTTCCCCACCACCAGTCAGGAAAATGCAATTTAAGTAAAAATGAGATGCTGTTCTTCGGTGATCAGATTGGTACAAATTTACAAGAGCAATAATACCCAGTATGGTCAGCTTTGGAGAAACAGACACTCTTAGACTCTGTTCATGAGAACAGGACTAGTCAAAACTGTGACCCATTAAGCCTATGATTGAATCCAGTAATCCTACTTCTGGCTATTTGTGCTTAAAAAAATAGTGAAAGCTCTGGTATATGAAGAAGAATATGCTAACTGCAGCTTTGTTTGAAGAAGCAAAACAATTGCATTTTCTTCAATAGGAAGTGGTTATAAGCTACATCAAATCCTTTTCTAAAATTAAACAAGATATAAATAAATTATGAATAAAATATTTAAAAGATATTCTTATATGTGCATGCATATGATATAATTTGGCATAATCTTGCCTAAGCAAGCATAAGACTTTGATCTCTTTGATCTATATTTTTTAAAATTCACAGACTGCACCGACATGTATATTAACAGTGAGCAAAAAGCAATCTTTTAAAACAGTTTTGAAAACTAAAGTGGTTCTATTAATTTGTTTCAAAAGCCATATTTTTTAACATAATGAAAACCCTCTCCTCCTTTCATGTGTTCTTGTTTGTTTGTTAGTTTCAAAATCCTAAATCAAAGTATCAGTGGGGTGTCCTTTTACAAATAAGTCAGCTTTCTAATTCAAATTAAAACATGTTTGTTGGATATAATCCTACATGGTAAGTAAATTACTCCCTAAAGTAAATTAAGCATTTGATAATTTTAACAGTTTCAACTCTTCAGGGAAACAGTTGAAGTAGTGGAGAGGTATTTGACACATTCATAAAGAATGCAACTCTGCCTTTCAACTAGTCCAGTTTGTGCAAAGGAAGCATCCCCTTGACTGGCAGCGTTAGGTTCAGTGTGCTCATCATGTCCAGGGAGCAAAATACCCTATTACTTTTATAGTCTTTTAGTTTTCATATGACAAAAGTAATGTTCATAACAAAATTTAGAAAATAGAGGGGGAAAAAGACAATCAAAATTACCCATATGCCCTCTACCAGAGACTCTGACAACAAACCTTCTGGTTCATTTCCCTCTGGTTTCTATTCTAGGCATATAATCAACAATAACAGGTGTTTGGGGAAAAGGAAGCCATAGCTGATCCCAAATCACAGTGAAAACAGAGTCAGTCAACAGGAGAAAAACATTTATTTAATAATGGAAACATATTTTAAGATTTACTATTCTGTGGTTGCTTTTATATGAACTTGCATTGTTACTCCATTTCATAGCCGATCTCCTTTTTTCAAATGAAGCCTGTGTGTCATCAGTTTATTGGTGAGAAATTATCCTCCACCTTGCTAAAGGATCCAGCAAGATAGAACAAACAATAAAAGCCAACATTAGGAATGACTCTGTCTCTACAAACTGGCCTCCAGGCATCACCACCCACATGAACTCTGCCCTCCTCCCAACCCCCATCACGGGTCCACCTTGCCATTCTCCTCCATCCACCCCAGGCCAGGCCACACGCCAGTGGGTAACAGGGATAACGGCATTGTCAACCCTCAGTACCTCAAACCTCAGTTCACAGGCATCTCTGTCAAACCACTAATTAATGTTATCTTCATCAACTTTTCTCTACTCGAAAAGTGATTTACTGCCAGAGAGTGACTGGGCTATTATGTGGTTCCAAAAGACAGAGATCTTCCAATACTTTCAGTTATTTCGGAAATGTTATGTTTTAACAACAGTGTTCCCTTCTCTGCAATCACGCTGAGCCAGCGCCCAGGCCTGGAAGCGGGCTGCAGCCTCCCCAGCTGCGTCTTCTGCCTCCTGACCGTGGACCCCCGCAAAGTGAGCGGGCTTCAGGCCTTTGTGAAACTGCGTAACCAGGATCCAGTCATGCTGCACACCAAGGAAATGTGCTTCCTGAGGGAGTGCGTGGAGAGCATGGGGAGTAAAGTACCACCTGCTACTCAGAAAGCTAAATCAGAAGAAAATATTAAGGAAGGAAAAACAGATAGTGAGAAAGCAGAGAAAAACATACAGACGGAGGAACCATCATGTGAGGAAAGTGATCTAGAAATTGAAAATGAAGGTGTGATTGAACCACCTTGAATGGTTCAATCCACTCAATCCAGTGTCTTGAGGGACACTGATGTCCCTCAAGAAATGGGACATGAAAATGTAGAGATAAGCGAGGACATTATGGATCAGACAAATGATAAGAAAGTTGCAGCCATTGAAGCCCTAAATGATGGTGAACTACAGAAAGCCATTGATTTGTTCACAGATGCCATCAAGCTGAATCCTCAGTTGGCCATTTTGTACGCCAAGACAGCCAGTGTCTTCATCAAATTACAGAAGTCAAATGCTGCCCTCCCATATTGTGATAGAGCCATTGAAATAAATCCTTCCGCTCAGGCTTACAAGTAGAAAGGGAAAGCACACAGACTTCTCCGCCATTGGGAAGAAGCAGCCCATGATCTTGCCCTTGCCTGTAAACTGGATTATGATGAAGATGTTAGCGCAATGCTGAAAGTTCAACCTAGGACCCAGAAAATTGCAGAACATCAGAGAAAGTATGAGCGAAAATGTGAAGAGCGAGAGATCAAAGAAAGAATAGAAAGGATTAAGAAGGCTTGAGAAGAGCATGAGAGAGCCAAGAGGGAGGAAGAAGCCAGAGGACAATCAGGAGTTCAGTATGGTTCTTTTCCGGGTGGTTTCCCTGGGGGAATGCCTGGTGAGGTTCCTGGAGGAATGCCTGGAATGGCAGGAATGCTGGGATGCAATGAAATTCTTAGTGATCCAGAGGTTCTTGCAGCCAGCAGGATACAGAAGTTATGGCCTTCCAAGATGTGGCCCAGAACCTGGCACATATGTCAAAATGCCAGAGCAACCAAAGGTTATGAATCTCATCAGTAAATTGTCAGTCAAATTTGGAGGTCAAACATGATGCCCTTCCGACAAATTAAGCCCATGCTGAATGAAAAGCAACCTATATCACCTAACGTATGTTGCAATAATACAAACCAGTGTACCTCTGACCTTCTCATTAAGAGAGCTGGGGTGCTTTGAAGATAATCCCTACCCCTCTTCCCCAAATGCAGCTGAAGCATTTTGCAGTGGTTTGCCATTAGAGTATTCATTGAGATAATGTATTCCAACTAGAAATTACAATCTTTAGACACTTTTTAAACTTAAAAATATTTAAAACTAATTAAAAGAGTGTGTTAATTCCTAAAATAAATAAATAAATAAAAAGCACTGTTTAACTACACTATTATTGTTATTCCTATCACCATTAATCCAAAGCCTAAGTGATCTACCCCAGGTAATTAAGAGGTTTTATTTGAAAGATAAAAAATAGGCTCAATCTGTTTTATTTTATTTTATCTTTTAAATTCTTCCAGATCCTGTCAATCTGTTTTAATGTACAATATTTGTAACCTGCTTTCTTTTTTCTTTTTTTCTTTTTGCCAAAATGGGATCATTATCATTTTGTGTTTGCTGTTTTATAACCTGTTGTATTGGTTAACCAGAAAGTAACTGGAAAAGATAACTGCATATTCTCACTTGTTTGTGGAAGCTAAAAAAGTTGATCTCATACAAGTAGAGAGTAGAATAGTGGTTACTAGAGGCTGGGGAGGTAGGCGGGAAGGGGAGATAGGGAAATGTTGGTTAAAGGATACAAAATTACTGCCAGATAGGAGGAATAAGTGATAGTGTTCTATAGCACTGTAGGGTGACTATAGTTAACAATAATTTATTATGTATTTCCAAATAGTTAGAAGAGAGGGTTTTGAATGTTCCCAACACAAATACATGGTGAATGTTTGAAGTGATGGATATACTGATCACTCTGATCAATCACTGCACATTGTATGTATCAAAATATCACTATGTACCCATAAATACATACAATTATTATGTGTTAATTTTGTTTTTTTAAAAAAAAGGGAAAAAAGAAAGCTGGTGTTTCTAAAACAGATCTTGTCATCCACCCATCATGATTGACCATTATCAAAAATTTTGAAGAAACTTTAATTCACTGGCAATAAACCTCTTTCTTTTATATAGGTAATACTTTTTCTTCATTTAGCACTATAATACCACCAAGAAAATATGTATTTCTATAACATAGAATAAATGCAAGTAGGGGAAACTACTTCATACTAAGGTTTATAATTTTAAAGTAAGATTAACCAAAGAAGACAATGCTTAATGAAGAGTAATAAATATAAAGTAGAATTTCAGGCACCCTAAAAATGGGAGAGATTTCTGGGCAAGGCTTTCCTATACTGCCCTCTTATAATATCTGCAAGGGACCATCCACAATGTCTTCATATAAATAAAGCCAAATGTCAACCAGAACCCTAACTAAACTGGGTGAAATTCTAAGAAGCATGCATTGGCATCTCTTTGGCCACAACATAGTTACAATCAATGTTAGTATGTCTGGAAAGCAAACCTTCCTCCTAAAAGATTCACAGGCACACAAATTATGCAAAATCTGTCAGGTTGACATTCAAAAGCCAAAAATGAATACAGGTTACTAAACAAGAGGAATGTTACAGAATAGCAATTAAATTTTCATTGTCTAGTGCAATTTAGTACGAGATAACTGAAGCTTCAGATGGCAATGCGTTGGTTACTGCCTGTGTGAGAAAGGTAGATACCTGAATGATTCAAAAATTTAGCAATGGTTCAAAAGAGTGCTTTGTATTTACTAAAATACTTTATGATGCACCTAGTGTTTAGAATTACAATAAAACCCTTAGAGAGAGGCTAGCTTAAAAGAAAGTTCAAGCTTATAAAATGTTCCATTTGCCCTTTTCCACTTATTGCATTTATAGCTTAAGTTCCAACCTAGAAAAATTATTTGAATACCCAAGTGGTTTTTGTAGAGATTCTGAAGGCACTAAGCTACAGCTTTCTCAAGTGGAAAGTGTCATTCGATAGCACTTATAAAATGCTACAAGCATAAAAGCAGAAGGTTTGAACAAGCAATCCCTTCAGCTCGTCTCCCAGATCTCTCTCCTCCTTAAGGTAAGGTTATTTGTCAAACCAGCAGGATTTCACTGGTCATGTCTTTTAAACCTGTACATTTCATTTGGTAGTGAGTGTTGGTTCTGATGCTTTCCAAGAATTAGAAAAATAGAAAAGTTTCAACATTTCTATTGAAACTTGAAACTCGAAAAATAGAAAAGTATAAGATATCTAGACCTGTTAAGTAGGTTTTTCCATCCATCTGCAAAATACAGTATTTGCAAGGAATTAATTACATACATTCTCTCCACCACAAATGTCATAGTCATAATAGGTAAGAATAACAGTAACATCTGTGGCCATTATGTAAATACAGAATATAAATAAAACGGCACTCACAAAACTCTCCCAACAGGTTCTGGTTGCACTGCAGTACAACATGATCATCACTTTTACTCCCTCCAACAATTATCTGATCTCAATTCTGAGATGCTGACAAAGACAAGATTTAACAAAAGATAAATATATACACAAGTAAAATGATGTTTAATGTCTTATTCATTCTGAATGCTATAGTTATATTTATCAAGGTAGTCTATTGATTCTCAGACACTTTAATATCAGCTCTGCCTATAAAATAATGACAGGGCTGTTTTCATTTGAGGTGTTAGTCTCACGGTTTGGGGTTTTTTTAATCATTATGTCTTACACACAGTATCTCTCAGGAGATAATACTATAATAATGATGTGGGGAAAACATGTTTAAAGAAACTAAATAGTGATCAGGTAGGATACATATACTACAAATATATTTAATTTTACATCAAATATAGGTATATATCAGTTTCTGTTAAATTAAATTTGGAAGGCAAAGGAGATCCACACAGATTGGGATTCTGTTCTATCATTGCAAGGCCATTTCAAATATAAAATGGAAGGATTCTCTGAGGAAAAAGAATCTTTTCCTTTTGCTGTTAGCAAAACAGTCCTCTGCACTTCATATCAGGATATTTCCCATGATATCCTTGTCAGCCCAAATCACTGAAACATTCTAGCATTTGAGATAAGTCAGCTCCTCATGGACTTAAAAAGAAGAGCCGACATGTAAAGTTCCCTTTATTTGCTCAAATTCATTTTCAGTAGCATTGTCTAAGCATTCATATGGCACAGCCCAACTACTGATGAAGAGGGTAATGCCACCCTTGCAGTCAGGTTCAGATTATAAAGGAGGTAAATAATGAGTGAAAGAATATTTAAAAATTAATCAAATCATCCCTTGATTCTGCTCCAGGGATAGAAGTCAGATTTTTTCCCACTACTAATATCCCCAATGGAAAGATAAGCTTTTCCATGGAAATTATTCCTTTTGAAGAAAATATTCATTCAATTTTACTCTTTTAATTGCACAAAAAAGTTGAGAGGATAACTTTCTATAGTAACTAGGATGAATTCAGAATTCTACTTACCACTTACATTTATGCACATGAGGATTATTTGAAAGCAATATATCAAGTTCTGAATTCATCCAAATCTTTTGTTGCGCAATTTTCAAAGGAGATGCTACAATGCAGTTATTTTAGCACCTTTGCTTATTAAGAGCCATTCTAGTTAGAGGAAAAGAACAAATACCTGTTGACTAAAAACTGCCCACTTAGTACTATGCCATTCTCTGTGGGGGGACACAAAAGGGAGTAAGAGGGCATTCCCTAAAGGAGCCTACAGAAAGGCTGGAGAGAGAAAATTGACAAGGTATTGCTCACTCTCAGAGCCGGCCAGTCCAGCCTAATCAGTCAGCATGTTCCATCCTCCCCGTCGCCAGTGATTAGTTTAAATTTAGGCACGTGACTAAGTTGGACCAAACTGGGGTCCATCTGGGACTCTGGCTATGGGGACTTTAGCTGGACTTGCCAAGGTGGAAGGCTCATTCATTTATGCATTCAATCTTTATTAGCTATCTACCCTGTTGGGCACCCTTCTAGATGACAGATGTAAGCCACATAGAGGGAAACAAAGGGGAGAGAAAGAAATAGATGGTTGGAGCATTGAGATTCAACCATGCCTAAAGTTAGATCAACCCCTGGACTTTTTAATTACATGAATCAATAAACCTCTTAGTTTAAGACAATCTGAGTTGGGGCTTCTGACCCTTGCAACACAGAGTCCTAACTAACACCCCCACCCCTACCTCCAGAGTCTAACAGTGGAGATGGGAGTGAAGCCTTACCTCCTTATACTGGTGGTCTTGCCTGCTCCCAGTATTATGGTCACAGCCCTAAGCCAGTTTCAGCAGCCTTGTAGCCCATTCCTCACTCACCCTTTCCTAGCATTTCTATACCCAATTTGGATGACCCTCCAACTCAGACTGGTTTTAAAAATTGGGGGCTCACCTACCCTCGAACTTAGACTGTCTTTTTTCCTTTGGGTAGAAAAGAAAACCCACTCAGTACCTACATCCTCACATAAACATATGCAAACACATCACTAGAATCAGAGATGTGGAGTTGGAGGTACCCCACGAGAGCATCTTACACAATGCAGTAGTGCTGTATCATTGTCCCGGATCAAGAATTAACCAGCCTCTGATGAAATACTTCTACAGTCAGGAAGCTCACTCCCTCAGGCACCATTCTGTTCCATAGATGGACAGCTTCTACATATGAGACATGTCACTATTATACCAAAATAAAAATTTATTTCCCTGAAATTTCCATTGTTTTATGCTATTTCTGCTAAATAGAGCAACAAAGAGAAAGTTTCCTTCCTTGTCTACTTGTCAGCAATTCAAATATTTGAAGACATTTTGAATTTATGATCACAAATCCCAAGATTTAATTGGCTCTTTTTCTTTTAGCTAACACACCACATGCTTGATTGACAATTTTAGCACAATGCCCTAACACATAGTAGGTTTTCAGAATGTTTGTTGGCATGTCTTGATGATCCAAAACCTCCAGAATTTTCCACAAGAACCTACTGCATTGAGAGCCCCTCTTTTACTTTTCTACCTTGTGTAATGGGTAATTTGTTTTTCTTAACCCAAGCTCCAAGTTCTATGGTCCCCCGGACAGTGGCCCATTACCAGTTTATGGCCTGTTAGGAAACAGACTATTCATCACCACCTGAGCTCCGTACCACAACCCCCCCCCAATCCTTTACACCCAAACCCCCAACCCCAGTCCATGAAAAAATTATCTTCCATGAAACTGGCTACTGGTGCTAAAAAGGTTGGGGGCCAGTGCCTAGTAGTTTTGTTCATTGCTATATGGGCTGTACCCAGAACAGTGTTTAGTTCATGGCGAGGACTTATCAATGAGGGCTGATAAACTCAATAAATCAAATTACAGGAACCTCAATCCATTGCTGTTTACTTAATTTTTGAATTGAAGTCTTGAGATTCAGTTAGTTGAGGTCTTTTTCAGTCTAAAATTCTTATTAGTTATACTTTTTAATTCATGTCCACTCTAAATTTAATAAATCTGCCTTGCTCAGCTTTATCCAAAACATTGATGAAAACATAGAACAAGCTGGAACCAAGGTCAGAGCACTTCGTTTATTATTCAGCAAGAGACTCAGGTCAGGGTGTCACTGAGCCATTATTCACAGTCCAGGACTAAAGCAAAACACCCAGCTTCATCATCTCATTTTGGGGAGGCTTTTTAAATGCTTTGTTGAAATCAAAACATAATATTTAATAGATCAAGTATTATGAGATTATCTTTTTCCTAGGTTAAGAATGGTCCAATGATAGCAATTTCATGTTGTTCAACCTAATTAAAAGCATACCTTAATAGATAGCCAATGTTTTGCTAATTTACCAGGATTTTCCTTAGAGAATCTATACTGTTCTACCCTGTCCAGAATCTACCATCTTTAAAGATATGAAAGTCAAGGTATTTGGCCTTGTCTTCTCCAACTCACAGAGCTCACCTGCACAGATTCCTTCTTCACTTAGGATGCCATTTGCTTGAACCTAGAGACCAAGATCCATTCAATGTAACTAAGGAATGGTTTTCTACCAAAGCCTATGTGTATTTTGGGCTTTCACCAAACTTTTCTTTACCTTTTATGGACTAAATACTATTCTTCTTGGCCAGGCGAGGTGGCTCACGCCTGTATTCCTAGCACTCTGGGAGGCCGAGGCAGGCGGATCTCTCGAGGTCAGGAGTTCGAAACCAGCCTGAGCAAGAGCGAGATCCCGTCTCTACTAAAAAAATAGAAAGAAATTAATTGACCAACTAAAAAATATATATATATATAAAATATTAGCTGGGCATGGTGGTGCATGCCTATAGTCCCAGCTACTCAGGAGGCTGAGGCAGTAGGATTGCTTGAGCCCAGGAGATTGAGGTTGCTGTGAGCTAGGCTGACGCCACAGCACTCACTCTAGCCTGGGCAACAAACTGAGACTCTGTCTCAAAAAAAAAAAAAAAAAGACTATTCTTCTTAAAGAAACTCTTAAACACACATAAGAATTCTCAAAATAAAACTTTGGAGCTAGGTAAATGACATTTACAGTGTCTTAATAAATGTCAATGTTAAGTTATTTTTAAAAGTAAATAGCAAGGTGATAATTTATACTATTATGCAATACATTCCCCGATCCAAAGCATCAAATGATCACACAACTAATAATATGGGTAAATCAAAAAGAAGAAATTGCATAAGGTTTGTATGTGTGTGACCTTCAAGTAATAAATGTGAATTTCAAAGGGTCAGTGAAAAATATTGAAGTAAGTTCAAAACTGTTGAATATATGAATTTGAAATGAATGCACCAATACATGGAATAATTTCAAAGTTATGCTATACATTATAGGCAGAGATCATATAGGCATTTACCTAGATGCAATTAGGAGAAAAATGATGTATAGAAAATTGTCGCTGGGTGGTTATCACAATAAAGCTAATTACTGAAGCTATCTGACATATTATTCTAATGTGATCCTAGTTCCTACAGATACAAGTGGGTTGCAAAAGTGTAACATCCTGTGCATAGTATATCATGTAATTGATTTTCCTAATTTTGTTTTTATTCATTTGTTATTTTGTAATTAGTAACAGTGGTCAGATGTGGAGAGTGGGAAAAAAACATACTCTAGTAATGCAACACCATCAATATGTTTATCATTTTTAAATACATGTAAGCAGTCTTAAAAAGGTAACCAGATCTAAGGTTTAATTAGATAAAATAACTAATAAATATTAATATCTATCATTAAATTAGAGAAGGAAGTAAACTTATGGTTTTAAAATTATAATATCTAAAACTAGAAACAAGATTATTCTTACAAGAAGCTTTGGGCAAATGAACCTTGGCAACAAAGAGTTCAAATGAGCTGCTTTAAATAAATTATTCTCTGTACTGGGCAGCTCAACCTGAACTATGAAAACTTCTAGTGCAGGATTCAAAGGTTGCTTTTCCTCCCAGGAAAGTAATGCTGTGCCCTCTGTACTTGATTCTAGATTATGCTTCTAGATTGTATGACTGATAAATTCTCCATTATTCATCAAATTTCCCCAGTTTGTGATTTTTACAAAGCTCTTTGCTTCTCACCACTTTGAACAGTGCCCCTGCTCATTAGCAATAACAGTGTACATTCAGAAAGGGAAGGATGCCCTCAAGCCAAGCTATCCAGGTATTATGTGCAGGACTAGCATAAATGTGCAATGGAATAAACAACTGAATCTACTGTTTTCATCTGGGCTTGGTGATCAAGTTTGGATTTGAGTTTTTGCTTTAACTTGGCAACATTTTGGAGTATCTTGCTCATCTCAAATTGGTTCACTTTCATGTTTAAAATTTCTAGGCTCACTACTACTTTGTATTTTTGGATAGTCAGGAAGCATAAGCTTGGTCTATTGCCCTAAGTCACTTTTCAAAAGCAATTCCTTAAAAAGGATTTGCAACTATAGCAAAGGTGACAAGTTGACCTTTACTGGCTGCAAAAACCTTTGTCATAATAAACAGCTGCTTTCTGGTCTATAAGAGAATGATTCCTTTGGCTTTCATTTGTTGTTTCTAATATCATCTGGGTCATTAAAAATATTATTCTGAAAAAAAAATATTATTCTGCAAGTCTGCAGAGAGCCAGAGTTTGAGTGATGATGCCCTTGAAATGCCCCAGACCTTAATTTCATCTGGAAAATCAGGCAAAAACAAGATGTTTCCTCTTGTGCCCTATGTTTTGGAGGAAATGTTCACCATGCTATTCAATAAATTTACCAATAAAACTTATTTTAAATTGAAGATGTGTTGATCCTTGTATATTTCCTGGCTATTTAAATTTGTGATGGAATTTGCCTCAAAAGAGCAAGTTCACACTAAATATGCCTCTAAATCTTCCTCAAAGGACCTGGCAGGAGCCATGTATTAGAGTGTCTATATATCAGGGAAAAAAAAAGAAATACTCAAACTTTTAAGAGATTCCTAAACGCTGGCTCTAAATTGACACTAATTTCTAGCAACTGAAAATGCCACTGTGAGCCACGCGGGGCTCACAGTGGTCAGGTGATAGATAGATGGTGTCTTACATCAATTCCAAATTACGGTGGATCCAGCTGGTCCATGAATCTACCTTGCAATTACTCCCCAGTTTCTGAATGATGTATAATTGAAATAGACATACTTGGCAACTGGAAATAGACATACTTGGCAACTGGAAGAATCCCTATGGGAAGAGGGCTACTGGAACTTCCCTCCCTTACTAAGATAGTAAATCTGGGGACTTTCAGAGATTAATGGTATCACAAATGTCTTAAAAGAAGCAAGGATGGTGAGGCCTATCACACACTCATTTAACTCACCAATTTGACCCCTACACACATCAGATGGATTTTGGAGAATGTGGATTATTATACTCTTAATCAGGTGGTGACTACAATTATTGCTGCAGACCCAAATATATTAATAGTATCTTTGCCAGAGCAAATAACTATGGCCTCTGGAACATGGTATATAACTAATGCTATTAGCTTCATAATAATTTGCAAGGATTACCAGAATAGCTTGTGTTTACCTCACAGGAAAACCTTCACAGTCTTGCTTCAGGGTTATATCAATTCACCTGCTCTCTGCCATAATATAATCTGCAGAGATCTTTGTTGTCTTGATGCTCCAAGAACTTCACACTGATCCACTATGATGGGCTCTAGTGAGCAGGAACAAACAAGTACTTAATGTCTTAGTAAAATATATAAAAGATAAACCCCACCAAATTTCAGAGATCTCTCTCCACCTCAATGAAGTTTCTAAGGGTTTAATGGTCTGGAGCAAGTCAAGATATTCCTTCCAAGGTTAAAGATAAATTGCTGCACTTCATACCACCTACCACCAAAAAGAAGGCATAATGTTTAGGAGGTATTTTTGAATTTTGGAAAAAACATATACCACACTTTAGTGTATTACTTTAACTCCTCTAAAGAATCTCCCTTAAAGCTACCAATTTCAAGTAGGGACCAAAGCAAAAGAAGACTTTGCAGTAAGTTCAGGCTGCAGTTCAGGCTTGTGCCTGTCTCCCACTTGATACTCATCATGCAGCAGATTCAGTGATACCTGAAATCTTTCTGGCAAATAGGATGTTGTTTGGAATCTCTGGCAAATACCAAAGGAAACACATAATGCAGACCTTTGGGATTGTGAAGACAATTTATGCCTTCTTCTGCACATAACTCTTTTCCTTTTGAGAAACAGCTTCTGGTTTGCTACAGCTCCGGGCCTTGATAGAGACTAATGCCTAACCATGGGACATTAGGTAACCATGAGGCCTGAACTTCACATCATGAACTGGATGCTATCTAGCCACAGAATGTGCACCACGGCATTCTATCAGAAACTGCAAACGAAATACTAAAATTAAGAAAGTTTGGAAAGTATGCAAAAGGTTACCCAAATTTCTTCAACACAACTCCTGTTGCATTGCCTCCTCTCTCTCAATCCAGGCCAATGGCTTCCTTATAATGAATTGACTAAGGAAGATATTTGTGCACCATACAAATCTCCATATTTATCCACTACAGAATAGGCTCTTAATAATCAGATGGACAAAATGATGCACTCTGCAGGTACCAGTCTCCTTCTTCAGTCACCTCAATGCTTTCTTAATGGGTCATGGACAAAGTGGCCATGGAGACAAAAATGGAGGCTATGCATGGGCTCCATGACATGGACTTCCCTTAGAAATTACCTGGCCAAGTATGACTAAGCTGTCAATAGCTGAGACCAGCACTGATCCTCAGATATGACACCATTTCTCAGGGTTACAGACCACCACCTGGCAGCAGGCTAATTACATTTGACTTCTTCCAATATAGATGGGGTACAGATTTGTCCTCACTGCAATAAAAACATATTCTGGATAGAAATTTGCCTTCCCTGCTAAAAGGGAAAGTAGTAGTTGAGTACTGCCACTGGTAGACCCACAGAATGCTTTATCCATTGTCATGGCATTCTCCATAGCATTGCTTCTGATCAACAAACTCACTTCACGGAAAAGGAAGTGCAGCAGTGGCTCATACTCATGAAATAAACTGGCTAATTGAAAGGTGAAAGGTGCAATGGCTTACTGAAGACTCAATTATGATACCTGTTGGGACCCTGCACCCAGAAAAGGGGTTCTGTCTTACAAGATGCAGTGCATGCTTTGAATCACAGGCTACTATATGGTGCTCTCTCCCTCTCAGCCAGAATATGCAGATCTAGGAGTCAAGAAGTAGAAATGGAATTGGCTTCTGTCATCATTATGCTTGAAAACTCACTTTCAGAATTTGTGCTTCCTGTACCAGCAACCAAACTTGAGCTCTGCTAGTTTGGGGTCTTTTTTGCCAAGAAAGGAATGCTTTGATCAGGACGCATAACAATGGTTCCATTGAATTGGAAGATGAGACTGCAACTTGGCCATTTTAGACCTATGCCATTGAACCAAAAGACAGGGATTAAAAAAAAAAAAAGATTAACTCTTTTGGCTGGAGAAATGGATCCCAATTACCAAATGGAAATCAGGGTGCAAAAATGAGGGTAAGGAGAACTATTTCTGGAACACAGGACTCTTTAGGATGCCTCTCAGTACTTCCAAGTACAGTAGTGAAGGTTAATGGAAAATCATAGAAACCGAAAAGAAAAAAAAAGGCAACACAATTGACGGCTTCAACCCTTCAGAAAGATTTGGGCTACTCTACCAGGTAAAGAACCCCAGCCATTTGAGGTTCCAGCTGAAAGGCATAAGAAATATGACAAAAGTCATGGAAGAAAGATGCCATTGGCAGCAATTACATACAGACTTGTGATCAATTAAAGAAACCAAGTCTGTAATGGCTTTGCATATTTTCTCCTTACTTGTTATATGTATATGTTTATTTGTATATGCTAACACTTTTCTTCTACCTCCTTCTCATTTGTGTTTTATATACAAGTTGTTTGAGGTTAACTTCATAATTTAGTTTGTAGGTTACAAAATATTCTGTGGGCCTTTGACAGAATTTGATGAGTAATTAATATAGCCGGTAATGGATACAAGAACTGTTGGGACTATACATGTCTCTACATTTGAGGAAGAGGCTTACAACTTCTCGACTTGTATGAAGAACAACTGTATCTTGTGAGGGAGAAATATAGAGTTGTTTCATTATTGCAAATTTAAGAACTTCAAATGTGTGTAGAAATGGGCATATGGAAACTGAGTAGCTAGAGGAATGGACTGTAGCAATTATCAGTGTATTGTGCCTGAGCTCCAGATCCACCCTCTATTGCCTTCTCTGTGATGATTGGAGTTGTAAATATTTCTCCTTTGCCAGCTGGCATGACAGGCTTTGTAGCTTGATGGCACTGGAGGCACACTGGAGGAGGAAGGTGTTCCTTTTCCTAGTCCCAGTGTCCTCCTCTCTTGAGAGTCCTGCAGCACACAACTTCACCAGCACCAGACCCTACAGCACAGGTGATTTCTCCAGCACCCAGCACCTGCAGTACATGGCATCCAGCAGTACCCAGTGGCCAGCAATTTCCCCAGCACCTCTCAGGCAGCTCCACAGTGGATTGTCACCAGTAAGGCATCATCTCCCAGAAAATGGCTTCCCCTTGCCTCCTGTTGAGCAGCTTCAAGGCAAGTTCCCAGGTACAGCACCTTCCTGTGGATCCTTCCTCTGGTGTCACAGAATGCAGATTTCTAGCAAATTCTGCCAGCACAGTACCTCAGTGACTGCTCCACCACCCAGTTAGCCATGGCCTTGCCCTCTCCAGTGAGGTCTGTATTTCAGTTCTGGGGCAAGAGTAAGTCTTCTTTTTGTGTTCCATCTAAGCCCCAGATGTAGTAGTTGCTCCTTATATCTGCTATTGCTGTGTTCTTCAGAGTTCTATTTACTTCTCACTAACAAGCCCTCATTACTCCAATCCCCTGTTATAGCTCATAATTCTTTATATTATATTAACTTGCCCTGTTCAAATTAATGTGTAATTTCTGTCACCTGGTCAGACCCTGATTGATCCAGGCAAGCAAAAACATATGCCGTATCTTTTGGAGGAAGTGTTCATCGTACTTTTTAGTATATTGAAGAATAAAACCTATTTTCAGATTTTAAGATACATACTAATCTGGCACAGGCTGACTGTGTCCCCCTAAAATTCATAGGTCAAAGCCCTACTCCCCAGTGTGGTGGTATTTGAAGTTGGGGCCTTTGGAAGATAGTTAGGTTTAAATGAGGTCATGAGGATGAAAATCCTTTGGTAGAATTCTTGCCCTTATAAGTAGATAAAAGGACCAGAGCTCTCTCTCTCTCTCCCTCCCCACCACACAAGAATACAGCAAGAAGATCTCAGTCTTCAAACCAGAAAGGAATCAGCTAGTACCTTAATTTTGGACTTCTCAGCCTCCAGAACAGTGAGAAATAAATTTCTATTGTTTAAGCCATCCAGTCTATGGTATTTTGGTTGTAGCAGCCCTAACTGACTATCAACAATCCTTATATATCTCTAAGCTATTTGGTTCTACAAACAGGAATTCAGTATTTATAACATTTAATTTAAATTATCTTTTAAAACATAATCTACTGTGAAACCTTTAGTTCTCAATCAAGCTATATATTAAGAACTAAAGAACTATAGTTGGTATTCTCTCATCCCTAGTCACTCCCCTTTCTTAATGATAAAAATATCATACTTTTTCTTTAACCTCTAATTACTAAGCCCTTTATTTCTTTAAATGGCTTCAGCCCTTGCCTATGCAATGAGTTTGTGACATTTAATTAAGGAAAGAAAAAAAAGTGTTCCATTGCCTAGGTTAGAGTTTGTCACAGGAATTACCAGGAAAAAATATTTGTTACATTGTGAATTTTATTTATTCTTTATGCATTTTTAGTAGATTTACAAGACTTTCTCAATTAATCCACAGGTTAATAAGTTTGTGATTTCTAACCTCTAAAACATTCAGTTTGAAAGTATGAGATCATTGAGAAGTCACGGTTACCACTTTCTTTCTTTTTTGTTACTATCTTACCATCTTTATAATTTTATATTAAAATTTATTCAAGTAAATCTTGTCATAAAGATGGCCTCGTGGCCCAAAGGACAAGATTCTAATCATCTCTGCATACAATTTGGCTTCTCAGGGCTTCCAGAAACCCAACTGCCCTCTGAAAGAAACCAGCCAGTGTGTGGTAAACTGGTGAGTTTGCCAGTAGGTAGAATTTTTTATTCTTTAATTCTTTGGATTTTTTTAGTCAAATAACTAAATAATATATGACTTTGATCCCTGTCCATTATGAATTTTCATGTTAGAATTTAAAATGGAATTAAGCAGATGTCTCTAAACATGACTCTGAACATTTCTGTACCTTCATTGTCCAACTGACATCCACAGCTCCATCAGTTTTCCTACTGTTTGAAAAGGGAACACACATTCTGTGAGCAAGAGTCAGGCACTTAATCCTCACAGAAGGCCTATTATTGCCCCCATTATTTGACGGACATCAAGTAGCTAACAAGCAGCAGAACTAGACTCTGAATCCAGATCTTCATGGTTCTTCCATCTGAGGAACTCTGGAGTCATGAAAATCAAATTAGAGCAGAGGGAAGAAATTAGTCCAGAAATACTTCCTTGACTCACAAAATTAGATCTTCTTTAATTCAACTGTTCAACATTTGTCTGTTTATAGCAGTGTAACCTTTCAACATGCCATCATACCTCTTATCCCAGAAATTCAACTTTAAGGAATACATCTAAAGGAAATCATTAAGGTTGCAGCCAAATGTTTATGTACCAAAGATATGGGCAACAACCCCAAATGTTTATATATAGGTTGAATACTATGGCCCAGACACAAAATCAAATATTATGTAGTCATTAAAAACAAACTTTTCTAGAAGTTCCAGTGAAATATCATGTGAGAAAAATCGTGATACAAAACATCATAGAGTGTAAAACTAATTATGTAAACATACAGACACATATATATACCTTAAAAAAACTAGAAAATTTAACAGAGATTAGCTCAGTTTAGTGAGAATGCAATAAAATTTTTTTAAATTTTTCTTTATAGTTTTAACTGTTCTCTACAGATAAGCATTATTATATTTATGAAAATAAATATAAGTTATTTGTCATAAAGTACTTTTAAGACTTTCCAAATAGGCAAATATTTGATTTCCTAAAAATTTAGTTTCTGGAAAATAATTTCAGAAATGTATAGTTATAAGGAATATTTACAAAACTAATTATAATTCCAATGTTATATTATTTCAATAACAAGTAAAACATTGTCATATGCAACTCATGTATAAATTCAATTATAGCCCTCCTGATTAGTTTTTTTATTTATAAAATTTTTATTTTTTAATTATTTTATTTTATCTCTATATGTTTTTTTATTTCAGCATATTATGGGGGTACAAATATTTTGGTTACATATATTGCCCTTGCCCCACCTGAGTCAGAGCTTCAAGCATGTCCATCCCCTAGATGGTGCACACCACACCCACTAGGTCTGAATATACCTATCCCCTCTCCCTCCTTCCATCTGCCCAACACCTGATGAACGTTACTCCTATATATACACTTAGGTGTTGATCAGTTAATATCAATTTGATGGTGAGTATATATGTTGCCTGTTTTTCCATTCTTGTGATACTTCACTTTGTAGAATGGTCTCCAGCTCTATCCAGGATAATAAAGTGCCCAGCAATACATAAGTAGATTAATAAAATGTGGTATATATATACCATGAAGTTCTACTCAGCCACAAGAAACAATGGTAATGTGATTAGTTTTTATATGTTGATAATACCTTAGAAAATTTTACCACAGAATTCTTATTTTAGGTTTTAAGAAAGACCTATCAATTTAAGCCTCAAGCATCTCTTTAGTCTCTTTCCCTGAGTTAAATTTTTGTTATAAAGGACAAACCAAGAAATTATTTGTCCTCCATGCCCAAATGTAGGCCTTCTCCAAGTTGCCTCTGATAATGGCATTCAGCTCAGGGCAATGGATTATGATACTTGAAACTACACACTTATTTTAATTATTTTCCACATTTTCCATTTGCCATCTTGTCAGAACAATGTATGAATCACAGTGAACAGTTAGTGTACTGGAAGAAACCATGTGTGAGGCTGAATGGAAGCCTAGTTCAGTTTGTTGCTCAGGCCAGTGCTGTGATGATGCAGACAGTTCTATTCCATTAATTCCAAACCACCAAATTGCACTGCTTTGCTCTTCGTGCAGAGAAGGTCTAAAACTGATTCAGGAACAACATGGGTTGTCTCACCTTCACATCCTCACATTGCCCAGTGCAGCCTTTGCACAAAGCTGATACTCATAAATGCTAGGCAGATTAACCTACATGACGCGCTCCTTTGGTGAGGGAGAAAAGCTTTTTTCAGTAGTCTGGGATCTCTTTTTTGTTCTCAACCATAAAAAAATTAAATGAGTTTATTTCCAGGTGGAATATGCTATTGCCAGGCCTGCTGGTGGTTTTGATCTACAAAAATAAAGGCTTCGTTTCTTAGGTCTCCTCAATTCATATGACATCGATTTTCCCAGAGCCACAAGATCACTGGAATTTTTCTGTGGTTTTTCTCTTATTTGATTCAAGAACATCATAGACCATTGATTTGTACTTTGTTAACATTTGGGTTTGTAAATAAGATCTGGACATAGATAAGCAACCAAAGTGGCATTTGAAGGACAACAATACCTTCCCCACCAAAACCTTCTCTATTATAAGCCTTTCAGATTCCAGAAAATAACCCCATTATTTACTCTTTGGGGCTCAATCCCTGAGGGCTCCTGATTTTAAAAAAAGGCTAGAGTATAATATGGAAGAAATAGCAAACCGCTTTATAGTTTTGTTCTTAAAACCTTTTAAGTTCCACTTGAATGTGTTTGGGAAATATACATGCTGGTTAAGCTTGGATTTGTTACTAGCAAGAGATATGGCCCCTGTAATAGAAAGCTGTTTGTGTTGTGAACCAAGTTTATGCATTTGAGCTTCAGTGAAGTGGTTAATGAGTACGTTTAACAATTGTGCTTAAATTATCAGCGAATTTCAAGTAGCACCTGGAAAGATGGAAGGGAGAAGGAGATGCTCTCTCAATTACTAAAAGGAGATTAGAAAATTATCCACTGACTAGGAAATATGGTACCTGGGAAAGGAACAGCCCAACGAGCCACCACTGCTAAGTCACCTTTCCTTTTGGGTTCTTTCTGCTCATGTTGAGAGCAGAGAGCAGACTCCAAAGGGAATTAAGTTAGAATGATGAGATCATGGCTTCAATAGCAGGCTGTATAAAGATACAGTTAATGAAATAGTTGAAATAGCCATAGGTGCTACAACATCAAAGTGCAACAGATTTTAGAACCATGCTAGTCTGAAAAACTGGCCATGAAGAACATCTGACTCTATACCATGGGTGGATTTGAAGAGTGGCTAGGGTTTTAAAACCAGAGCTACATTAAAAAGAGATTGATAGGCAGGAAGCAAAAATGAGGAGGAGGAATAGTTCTAAATTGGAGCTTCCTGGTTGATTTGTTAATCCCGGTGAGACTTGTGTAATCTTATCAAGTCTGCTGCTTATTAATAGGGTCAAATCACAGAAGGGTTGAGAAGCCCTTTTATGCCTCCTCCACCTTATCTGTCAGCATCATCAGGTGACTGTTTAGCCCAGATGGAGACCTTTCTGAGACTGCCCATCCAATCTAGGTCCCTTGCTGTCAGAAAAATCTATCCCCCTACATTAACTGGTCCAAATTCTTCTGAAGCAAACACAAGTCCAAAACCATTTTGATGAGACAAATATTTGAAAACAGCTTACATGTGCCCCCTGAGCCTTCTGTTCTTCAGTCTAAATTGAGTTCCTTCCATCATTTCACATATCAACTGGTGTCTGGTCTTATCATCCTTTTGGTTAGCCCCTCCTGAGTGAGTTTCACTCTGTCTAATTCTTTCAGTGTACAGCACCAGAATGTTTCTTCCAGATGCCCTGTGTTTAGCCAAGAGTGGAAGAAAATGATCCCCTTCCTCCTTCTGGGTATTATTCTACAAACACAGACCAAGTTTAACACAGGCACACTCACATTGCTTCCTGACCCATGCTGTGGCAAGGCCACCTCTGTGCCATGCAGTCAGTTTTCTAACCCCAGAATGGGGCCTTCCACTCATCCCTGTTGAACTTCCCTGTTAAATCTAGACCCTCCTGCTACCCTCTCAAGATCTTCTGTATTCCAGCCCTGTCATCCAGCACATCTGCCAGGCCTCCAGATGTTTATTTCTGGCAAAAGGTAGAATAACATCTAGTTCTTCATACTTCTTGACCAGTCCAGGGACAGGCCTGAGATGTGGGTCTTTTCCACTTGCCTGCTGATAATGTGGGGCTAGATGCCTTGCCAGGTGCCCTGCCTCATGCAAGAAGAGACATGTTGCATTCTAAAACTCTTTAATGCAAGACCCACACATCCCTGTCCACCCTCAGGTCATTATTCAAGATACTGCTCTGGCCCCCTCTCTGAAGATCTGCCTACTAAAATGAAGAATTGTTGATAACTACGGCAACATCACTTCCTGTCCTTATACTTCATAGATTGGCCCTTTGCTGAACTCTACATCCAAGCTGACTTAGAACATGGAGCATGTAGAGTCAAGCCTTTATGAAATACTGAAAAGACAACTTTAATAAAATGAGAGAGAAAGAAAACAATAAAGAGACTGAAGCACGAAGAGAGAGAAGAGACAGGGAGAGGGTTATGTCCTTCCTCTGGGAATTTCCATCATATTAAGTTCCAACTGAACTGCTTACTACCATTGAAACCTTCCCAAATCTACCCCCCTTACCACAATTAATTGATTTCCTTTCTATGTTTCCATAGCATTTTGAGTATAATTCCTAATAGCGATTTTTGCTTTATATTGGGAGTCAATAAGCTTTTAGGAAAGAGCCAGAGAGTAAATATTTTAGGCTTTGCTGGCCTTGTAGTCTCTGTTGAAACTACTCAATTCTTCCATTCCTCCTCAGCATGAAAGCATCTATATATAATATATAAATCAGTGGGCATGGCTGTATTCCAATAGAACTTCACTTGCAAAAATAGGAGGCAGGGTGGATTTGGTTAATGCGTCAGAGTTTGCCAATCTCTGTTTTATATAATGGTATTTTATTTATGTATTATCTCCCACCAAGCCTATGAGTTCTTCAACAGCATATCACAGCCACCTTTGAATCCTCCGCAACCGACAGCTAGTAAGGGACTGATAAATGTTTGTAAAATATGTAACTTAACAGCAGCTATCAGAAGGGACATTGTCCCATGACTTGCTGAAATCCAGGTTGACTATGACGACCACCCTTCCCTCATCTATAGTCTAGGTTCCTATCAGAAAGAAACCAAGATTCACTGACAGGAGCTCCTGCTGGATTCTTGTGATACCGGCTCCGACTCCTGTACTAACTCCATCATCCTATTATACTTGAAATCAACATCGAGATCACTGTCATGTATCTTCCGCTCCCCGATTTGAATATTAGAAAATGTGTACATTTTCCCACCTCTGGTTTTCTGGGAATTCTTCCTTTTTCATAATTCCTGATCAATTACGAGCATCAGTTCAGGGAACTCACGGGGAAGTTCTATTGACCTGAGTATAACATGGCCACTTAAAAAGCTGGAGTCCTTTTGTGATACCACTTCCCACCTACAGTCCTCAATACCCTTTGCCACTGTCTATTCCACCTTTTGACATTCAAAGAACATTCTTCATGACACACACAAAAAACAAAAAACAAAATGTGAATTGAGAAGATCAGATTTTTCTTTTTTCTTTTTTTTTTCTTTGCTAAATAGTCAACATTGTGCTTCTATTTGCTCTGAACATAATTTTTAAAAAATCTATTTTTCCAAGATCCAACTCCTGGGATTTTAGCTTTCATGATACCACTCTTACAGATACACAGTGCCTTCTCATTATTACCCTTATATATACCTTTCCATCCTTTTTACTATAAAAGTATGTTTTTAAGAATCTGAACTTCTCATTTCTTTGTCTCTTCATTTGCTCATTCAAATGATTAGCAATTGAACAGTCACAGTGTTGGCTCCAGAATTATAGGAGGAGCTTAGGTATGATGGCAATCTGACTGAAACATGGGCTAGGTCCTGCCTTGAGATGGCCATAATATTAAGCAAATGTCTTTTGCCTATGTTGTACACATGTTACAGACCAATTGAAATAGTGAGATTAATAAGTATTTTTTCACACATTAAATGAGATTAACAATATACCTACTATCCATATCAATAAAAAATATATTATCATTACTATCTCCATCTTAGGGCTTGGCAGGGGGCTAACGGAGATTAGTTAGGGGAAAAAGCTAAAGCCTTCCAAGCCACCACTTGGCACCACCTTTCCAGGGTAAGAATTGCATTTCTGTGAGCTTTCCCTACACCTGGGCCGTCTTCCTCTCTGGGTATCTTGCCATTGAAAGGACCATGTCTTTCATTTATCTGAACTTTTTGACATCTTTGGCACAGTCCGATTGTGCTTGACCTCCCTGGCAATCATGAGCTCTTTCCAATCAGAGGCCTGTTCTTCCTTCATGGTCAGAATTAGAACCAGCATGGCATTTTCATTTGACTTCCTCTTCTCTTCAGTAGAGAAAAAAACATCAGGTTAAAAATACTGGGGATGCCCCACTTTTGGTCAAAAGTAATCATAGGAGATGCCAAGAGAGTCAAAGGTCCCCTTACTACCATGTCTTAGACTATGACAATGCCAAGTTTTCATAAGCTTAAAGGAATATACATTTCTAAAAGTAGCCACTTTTAAATCTGTACTGACAAAAACTCATGAGAAGTGTGTAAACATCTTTCATAAAACAATATGTTGCGCACTCCAGGATAACACATTTCTCAACTAAACTGTCAGGTGCTATGCTAGGCATCAGGGTAGCCTGCTCTGAGCTCCATTAGGGTCTGATACAATTCCTTTAGTTCTTCTCTTGTTGTTCTTTCCTCATTTATTCTCTTTCATTTTCTTTCTCAAAAACATCATCTAACTTCAAGCATATCCATATCTATGCAGGCATAAAACTTCTTGATATTATTCAAATTCCTCTCTGAAGAGCATAAATGTGATTCACCTTTTTAGTCCATCACTGTGTACTAAAATTGAGGCCTATTCCAGTGAGTCTTGGGGATACCTCTGGAAAAACAGATTCTTCTTCATTTAGTGGTGATGTTGATACTTATGCAAGAGGCTTTCAGTAAGAAATTTTAAATCCTATTGTAGAAATCCAAGGCCAATGGTTTACCAAAAGATGTCCTCTCTCTTCCAATGTCATAACAGATGCCAAGTAGAAGAAAACACCACGCTTGTGGAAGAAGTCTCCAGTATGCGTGTGCATGCACACACGCATGCACATACACACACACCCCCTACACACAGTGAATTGTGCCTCTAGGCACACGCATTCTTGTGTTGTCCATTCCGAAAGTGAATTTGAGCTGGTCTTGGATAACCAACAGAATGCGATACATGTAATTCAGTGTGCCTTGCAAGGCTAGATCACAGCTTCTGCCTTGCTCACATAGAACACTTTTTCTGAGGAAAATCAGCCACTATGTAAGAAATCCAATTATACTGACATCCTATTTCTGTGAGGAAGACCAAGCAAACCATACAGAGAAATAGCATGGGAAAAAGACAGTACCTGGCAAGCCTGAAGCTATTCCAGATATCCCGGCCCATACACCCAATGTATGAGGGAAGGAGCCATCTTGAAAGTAGGTCCTCCAGTCCAGCTGAGCCCTCAGATGGCCATGGCCCAAGAACAAGCTGACTTCAAGCAAGAACTACTCAGTTGAGTCCAGAACTGAATTATAAAATAACAAAGTGTCATTTTAAACCACTAAGCTTTGGGGTAACTTGCTGTGCAGCAATAGATAACCAAAACAATGCTTCATGTACTTAAGTTGAATGTCCAAGTTTCCATAAACCTTAAAATGCCCAAGGTTCTCTTCTAAGATTGTCATTTGTTCTCATAGAAAATCATCAGGAATGGGTATGTTTTAGAAAACAATTTAGTACACGTTTCCCAACCAAACTTGTCATGTATTTGTTTAGCCTGCTCTGTTCCTGCCCCACCACACCCCATTGATAGGAAATCATCAAATACCATGACTTTTCATTCCAGGCCTGTGGCAGGTGACTGGTACTCTTCCTTGTTGGCATGTGCTCTTCCTTCATATGCCCATTTCTCCCACACCCCGCCCTCCAACAACGTGGGTGACCAGCACACTGATCAGGGTCTCCAGGAGAGGTAGAAAGCTTCCTGTCTCATCCTCCTCTGTCACATCTTCTGCTTTCCAGACATATGGTGTCAGTTTTGATCTTTCCCTCTTAGCATAACCACCTTCTAGCACTGCCCACCAGTCCTCTTCACTTTGACCTCAAGTATACATATCAGTTTAGGGTGTGTCCTCAACACTAGATTTCATTTCAGGCAGGAGGATTAATACTCCTTTCAATCCCCTCAGCCTCTATTCCTCTCAATGGTGTTTGACCCCTTTTCTAGGTTTTCATCCCTCGTGGGATCTCCTTGTTTAAGGTGTAAGCTCCTATCCCCTGCATCACCCCGACCAGTTCTGATAGCTGCTACTCAAACAATCCCATGATGCTTCCTTCCCTTTCCGATCTGGACTCCCTTCCCCACCACAGATCAGCTTGTATCTTTGGCCACCTTCCCAAGTCCAGCCTGGCTTTCCTGACTCAATCAAATCACCATTCTTCTACCTACCTGAGCCTAGGAAGGGCTCCAAAGAGAGGAATCTCTGCCCTTCCAAGAGCCCTTCTCAACTCCTGCCACTCCCATGCCTAATCAAAGTCCCCCATTCTCCTGGTCTCCGCTTTCAGCACACACTCATCCTCACTCAGCCGGAAATCCTTCTGCCTTGGTTCAGACTCTAATGGAAAGCCCTCTGAGAGATATCCAGACAGAGCAAGGTGCAAGAGTGTGACAGAGCCTCAGTCTCAGCTATTTCTTCTCATCATCCACCCCCAAATAGGCTTATCTGATCCCTGGAACGTTAAAAGGAAAAAAGCAATAAGAGAAATATTTTACATATTTATGTGTTACAATTATCACTACCTAACACAAAAGTCATGTATTTATATTTATATATAATAACATATATATTTAATTTATCTTGCTTACCATCTATTTCCCTTCACTGGAATGAAAATTGCATGAAAACACAGATTTCTGTTTGTTTATTCACTTCTGTGCCCCAGGGGTTGAGGAGAGTGCCTAATACATAGTAGATGCTCAGTAAGCACTTTGTGAATGAATGAATCAATGTATATTCACAGTCTAATCAGAAAGCCTCTACTTCTTGTGGGTTCACAAATGCCCAATTTATAGATTAATGTCTTTTGTTTCAAGCAAGAGAAACTACTTTTGGCTTGATTAGTGAAGGAGGACTTACAGACATGGTATCATGAGACTCCCAGAATTGACAAATGTAGGAGAAACAGACTTGGAAAACAACTGTCATTCAGATGGTGAGAAAATAGGAGTGATACGAACAGTCTGATCAGATTGGAAATGAGAGACTCCAAACTTTTCGAGTGTTTGTCCTGCTCAAGAATCAAATTGCAGAGAGGGACATCCATTTGGCTGTGTTGGACCGGGGACTAGTACCTTAGACAGGGAAGGATGGCACCAGATTACAGACAATGAGAAAGGGGTCACTCCCCACAAGGAATTTCTTAGGAAGGAGAAATGAATCCTGAGCACCTAAATGCAAAAACTCTCCAATCAAAAGTTCAGGCAATTAACTTAGATTTCACAACTCCTACACCCTCACTAGCTCTTAAACTGCTTTTCCTCTAAGGAGAAAATTGTCATGCATTTCCTTCTACTGCATGATTAGATAAGCAAAAACAAATTGTATTAGAAACTTATTTAAAACACTGTAAAATGGTGTTTTAAATACACTTTTAATAAACTTTAGGAGTGGAGACTATAAAGACTTGAAATATGTTGACTCAAGAAAACACTCACACTTACAACCTTCTCTAGTGGCCAATCACAACTTTGGGCTGCTCTGATTTACGACATTGGCCGCTGTGGCCCAGCCATTTAATCTTATAATCAACATCAATCACCAATTTTTATTACAACATTTTGCAGCCTGAGCAAAAAGTATTTCTCTTGAGGACAAATTAGGAACCCCAAAGTGACTCTTGCAAATAAATACTGTTGGCTATAACTTGCTATGCTACAGTTCACCCATAGCAATTCATTCTCTAAGTGCCACAGAGGCGAAAAGCAATTGTATAATTTAAAAAAATAAAAGAAATATCCAAAGAGATTCATATAACATAATGGCTATCTGGTGACTGAGTAAAGATTTTTAGTGGTTCGATGACAACATGTACTTTCATTTATGCCTCCAATGGTTGTCATCCAAAAGATATTAAGTGTGTCCAAATATCCTTCAAGACAGATCATAACTCACCATTAAGATGATGCAAGGCCCTATTAGGTTGACAGGCAGACTTCCCCATTGGTTCAAGGTGCTCATCCCGAGCTTGCACTCAATAGTGAAAAAATAATGGCCAAAGAGAAGACACTATGCAGAATGGCTAATTGCCAGATATACCACCAATAAATCAGCTAGGTCCATTAATATATAATGGAGCTCAATTTACTGTTAATTCAGATACTCCAGGCAAACCCAGGGAGCTCTTTAAAAGTAACTGCAAGTAATAATTTCCCTTTATGTAAGTCAAATAAAATTAGCATTTAATCCTAGAGTTGTATCTTGTAGAAATAATCAGTATGATAAATTTTTTAAATATTTCTCAGCACAGATTCCAGATTCTGAAGTCCTGGGTTCACTATCCCAGGTTGGCTATCAATATGCTACCCAGCTTGTCTCTGGTTTCCATGTTGCTGTTGATAAAAAGAAAAACTTTAAATGTTCCACAAATAATATGTAAGTCCAGATTTAATCACCATTAGCTATATTATAATAACAAAATATTCTGCTTCCTCTGATAATCTTTACATGCTCATTTGATTCTCCAGATTTTTTCATGAATGGTATATTTTTAAACAAGAGCGATATAGAAAAATGTTCAATAAGGAATCAAGAGTTCACTATTGTTGTAAAGTAGGAGATAATTTTTACCCTTAATCTCTCAGTTTTTCCTCTGAGAAAGTACTCTATCTATCAGGTGGAAGAAATGAGATATGGTCTGTCCCTGGGGATTGACATGTCCAAAGCCAATCTAAACACCTGCAATGACATTGGTCAAAAATACAATAAAAAGAATGCTTGTGTTTCTATAGCACCTTTTCCTTCCCACACATTATTGGGACTTTATCTCAAGCTAAGGGCTCTCTTGTCAGCTGATATTCCAACTTCCTGCCCAGGCTTGTTGTGAGGAATAAATGAGATGATGTATACCACAGGACTCTGAAGAACAGTAAAATGTTGTACACATGTTGGAAATGTGTAGGATATTAGTATAAATACAATTTGAGAATCACAATATGTACTTATACTCTCCATAAAAACAGCCCTCTGTGGTCTATTAATCCAAGGTCTGTCTGTAGCCTGGTATTTGTATGTGCAGCATATCCTCTGAGAAATATTCTGGACCAAATGCATACATTTAAAAAATATAATCACTTCTAAATTACAAATTATTTTCTAGAAGACCATTTGGGCTATAGAATGGTAATGGCCAAACAGAACATACATAAATAACAATATGAGCTTTAAAAAAATGTGCTAATAAATGTTATATGGTGATTGTTTTCTTGGTCTTCAAAAGGGCAAGCTGATATATATAGAACGTTGAGCTGCTAGATTCAGTTTCACTCCAACTAGTCCAATGAGCATCTCCCAAGCTCTTGTTTCCCCAGATCTGAATCTTATAAGACAGTTTCACTCTCCCCTATCAATATGAACCACATGGATAACTCAATTAATAAACTAATGCCTGGGTAGAAACTGGGATCAGGGCAACATGAATTTCTAGCATGTAAACCACAAGAATCCATGCCAGTTTTAGTGTTGCTTTCAGTGTACCAGTTTAAAAAAATAAATACATAAGAATTTTCTCACTTTCTCTTCAGTACTAGAAATTCATTTTTTTTAAAAAAAAAAGGATCAAGACCTTTTGTTCAAATTAATTACTAGCTGATGATATGCATAAATTTGTTTAATTGAGTTCAAAAGGTTCAAAGTCTAAGTATATAAAATGAAATAAATGAATTAGTGCTACAACTCTAAAGTGCATTTAAACTCGATATCCAAGACATGAAGAATACATGCCTGCCTTTTCTGAAACCAATCCAGTTAACATCCCAGATTAGCAAAAATACATATTCATATAATGGTTCCTACTGTGAGCTCTTGGAAATGGAGATTTTCAACCAGGGAAAAATTTCAATTCTCCACAAAGCCTGGTGAAGAGTGAAACTCCCAGCCTTGGGGAAGGGCCACCATAAGGGACTGGCCCTTGAAGGACGTGGTCATCAGGTATGCTCAGCACACCCTGCATCTGCCAAAGCACCAGCTCTGCCCGTCGCCACACAGAACCCTGGGAAGGCCTGACAGACCGTGACAACCGCACAGATGCTGCCAAGTCCCCCGACGACTTTGTTCCACGCCTGTTATATTATACATCATACATTTACAGTGCTGAGCCAAGGAGCTCACCATTGACACAAAAATGAAAAGCTGCAATTTGCATTATTTTTCCATCAGAAGCAGGGTTTCCCAAAGGGCGGCAAATGTGCCATAATTTTAAATAACACAAGGACAAACTTAAAAACAAAATTGGTAGTTATATATTTATTTTCATGGACATTTTAAATATACAACTGCCACCGTAAATCCATATGCTTATTATCATTTAAAATGTGACAAAGTTTAATGTGTCAATTTAAATTTGAGTTTTAAAAAATCAAGAACAGTAGATAGAGGTGGTAAAAGAAAAAAAGGTAATGGTTTACAAATTCATGAATATTTAGAAATGGCAAAGCCTTTTTGTTACTAAAATGTATTTATTTTTAATATTTACAGTTCAGGAGGCAGAAAATTTAAATTGAGAAATTTACTGGCGTAAGTAGTACTTGGGATTTTTCCTTTCTCAGTTCTGTTAATGCCCTATTCAGCGATAGGATGAATGGAGCTAGTAACCCCAATGCTCCTATGTGTTAAGCTGCTTCTATAGGAATTTACAGATACAGAGAAACATTCAAGCTTAAAATAGTGGCCATGCAGTGTGATGATTTTAACAAAATTTAAAAAATTAAAACCACTGGTTCCTGAAGCCCTGATGGGCTAAGTGATCGTGAGATCTTAGGCAGGTTCCCTTTGCCCTTCTAGGGCTCATCTGCAAAACAGGGGCCATAAGAACACCCATTCCAGCAGGATGTGGTGGGGTGTAAAGGAGCAATTTATAAAAAGATGCTTTTTAAAAATATAAAGCAACTGTGTTATTATTATAGCTTTTATTATGGTGAAGGCCAACAATCTTCCAAGAGGATAAAAACAAACCCCATACTGCTCTGCCCCTTATTTTAGGCTACAATCAATCTCACCTGCAGATAGTTCAGGAGCAGAATAAAAGACTGGAAGGTCAGACCCATGGGGCTGGGGCACCTAGAACCAGCACATCCAGCCAACAGGCTGTGATCTGCCAACAGATGGTCAATACTTACCTGGAGTCAGCACTCGGCTTCCAACTTCACCTGTGACCAAGTCTGCAGAGAAATAAACCATTTAGCTCTTCCCCAGGAAGAGAGCAGAGTATCTGCTACAGCTGGGACTGGTGAGCAGAAGACCCACTGGAGGAAGTTCCTGAGACAGCAGGGGTAGCAAAGGGGACACTGAAAAGTGTGGGAGCTAGAGAAAGGGGCTGTGTCAAGCGTCTCAAACTCAGATGCCTTCTGGAGCTAAGAAGATAATGAACAAAACTGGACAAATGTGGGCTGGCCCTGGTGAACTGATGAGCAAATGCCTTCACTGAGAGGCAGCCATTGCCCAGTACTAGCTGGCTGTCATCAAGTGCAAACTGACTTCTTAGGAGAAGTTGGGAATCTGGCTTTTTATGTGAAATCTCCCACTTATTAACTAGGAACTAATCCCCCAAAAATGGGTGAGATTTCTGCAAGCCAAATGAAACAAGTTTAGGGACCACATGCCATTTTATGGCTTCCATTTTGCAATCTCTGTTGCATACCTACCCAAAAGGTGGGTGGAAAAAAAGCAAACCACAGTGAGAAGACAGTAACAAGTTTTTAGCCATCTTCTAATGTCATTTTTTTAAAAAAATATTATAGCCAATATTCAGCTGAGGAACTTTACTCTTTAGGAATCTAAGCCTATGGGTGTATAGGCTTAGATGAAGGACCATGTTGCAGTCACCCAATTATCAGGAGAAAGCTTGTGAATAAGGAAGCAAGAATTTGCTTTACTGGATAAAGTAGGTATGATTAAAAGGGTCTCAATAAAATAGACAATTATAATGAAATATGGTCTCTGTGTATGCCAGCCTGGGACCTAAGACATGCCACTGTGAGGATGTGGTACAAAAGTCCAGCCAGTGTTAGCACCAATGGGAGAAACCTGGATGGACATCTTCACTCAGTTCTCCCAACAGAGACAAGGCCAAGAAATGGGGCGTGGATTGTGGAAATGATGATCAAAATTAGTCCTTCTTTCTCAATCACTAAAACCCTCAAATCTGACAGTACCAGTTTCTTTTTCCCAAAGACCACCATCTGGAGACTGCTGTCAAATCTTCCTCATCCCTCAGTGTCAAGACCCTTATTATTCTTGTCAGATATGTTTTAGCATATCTGAACTCCCAAAGACCAAGCAGAAGTCTCTGTGTAAGCCCATCTGAGACACCAGAATAATGCCTACTTATACTGCCCACAGCCAGCTGCCTGGACACCTGCATGACAGTGCCACCAGCCCAGGGGACAGCCACAGGCAGGAGGGAGGACAGTATACTGAGGACACCTCAGTGGAGCAGAGAGTGGGAATGTCTGAGACGCAGCCCCACACGCCAGTTGTGTTGGCAGAGCAATCCCATCTAGCAGAAACATGGGGAAACAAAGAAGCAGCACAATACTGTCCTAAGAGTTGGCCTTAAAATGCTAGTCCTGCAGCTCTAGAAAGAGTAGGTGGGGCAACCTTGCACACGCAGCTTTGACTGCCCCCGGCCCCACACTGATCTGTTTGTTTTCCTCTACTCCTCTGAGCCCTCAAAAGCAGAGGCCAGAATTCAGGTTGGCAAAGCTGAGAATTCAAAGACAAGCTAAAGCAAGGCTGAAGCTGTGTTGCTATGTCCTTCCTTCTCAGAAGTGGCTATAAAAATAGAAGCCTGAAGATAGGGTGGTGACATGATGGCAAAGAAGCAACCAGAAGGCAGAGAGGAAGGGTGCTGCAGGGCCACATCGCTCCTGTCCCCACTCCTCAGGAGCCCTAACCACACAAATAACTAGCAAGAGGCACTTCCCCCAAACAGAGCCTACAGGCCCCTTGTTTAATGCAATTCAGTTGTGCAAGCATTTCCTGAGCACTGTTAAATGCCACATATTTGGGTGCTGATGTGAGGGAGATATATTTAAAGTGCCAGGTGCCGGGACAGTGAGTGCAGTAGTACTGCGGTACTGAAGGGAAAGAGCGTTCAAGAGAGATTTCAGAAAAGAGGCAACAAGAGGTAACGTTTGAGCTGGCTGGTAATCATGGTGACGAGGATAGCAGCTAAATGTACTTGGTGTGTTGACACAGTTTAATTAACTGTGTTACACATTTACAGGGATTGTATAATTTAATACAATTATAAAATTAACTAGACAGGCAGGAAGATAACCAGCATTGCAGAAGGAACAGCACGAGCAAAGGTAAGGAAGAGAGATGTGGGCCCCAGCTCCTGCCAGACTCTATTTCTCCATTCCTGAGTGAGGCTCTCATCTGCACAGTCCAACATGGTCCCAGGAGCTTCGGCAGTTACATCCACATCCAGTGAGCGAGAAGACAACATGAAAAGGGAGGACCAAAGGCGGGGCAGCTGACATTTAGCGGAGGTTCTCAGAAGCTACCTGAGAACACTTCCTCTTCCACAGCACCATCCAGAGGTGCTGGCTGGCTGAGCCTAGCTGCAAGAGATGCTGAGGAGTGCTGCCTATATTGTGGACAGCCATGCGCCCAGCTAAAAACTGGGAATTTTGTTACTGAGGACGAAGGGGAGGACAGATGTTGCAGAACAACTACCAACCTCTGTCCATAACAATTTAATCTTTTTCTAGAACATTTGCTTTGACTCAACTACATTACCACTGCCTTAAGAATATGAGCTATCTTCTGCTCTTCAATGTATGCCACAGCTTCTAGTATACATCAAGCATCCAGTAAGTGATAAAGAAAAAGAATTAATGAATAACAAATGAAACAAGCAAATTCTTAAAACCCTGGTAATGTATATGTGGACTATTTTCATGGCTGAGCTACACAACCATAGTGTGACTATGAGGTAATAAAACTGATTTCTATTTCCAATATGTATCATGGGAAAGTAAAAACTTTTTAAAAGCCATCATCATAATACTACCAGAAACAGGTTTGGGGTTTTTTGTTTGTTTTAACAAACTAGACCTTTATATACTCAAAACAGATTCTTCACCTTTAATTCAATAGCCCACTGCACATCCATTTTTACAATAACCAATGATGTTGAATCTTGTACTTCTGGAGGGTGTGTTTACAGTTGAGAAACATGAATATTGCTACCATGTGAGCACCTTAGTGTTAATCAGTTAGTGCCAATTTGATGGTGAGAACATGTGGTGCTTATTCTTTCATTCTTGTGATAGCTCACTTTGGAAGATGGGGTCAAGTTCTATCCAGGATAATATAAGAGGTGCTAGCTAGATCACCATTGTTTTTTGTAATTGAGTAATATTCCATTGTTGGGGGTGTGGGGTGGGTAAACTCACAACTAACAGATGCGGTGAGCATTGTATGGGGGAAAGGCATGCCTCTAACCCTGGCTTGGGTGAGGCAAAGTCATAACATATAACCAAAATATTTGTACCACCATAATATCCTGAAATAAAAAGAAAAAAATTTGGGGAAAATATTTAATATATGTAGCCAGCAATTGGATTCTAAATATTGATACAGAAAAAAATAGCAAAAACAACTAATAAATAATTGACAAAGAAAAAAAGAAGAATTGAGAAACATGAAAAAGTGACCCAGAACCAAGTCTGATGAAAAATAGATGATCAAGCTGTATTATGACACTTCAGGTTTTGCAAAAATAACAATGATAAAGCAACTAGCTAGATTCCTTATATGCTTATAAAATTCCTGATGAAAGCAATTTCAGGAATGCAATTCCTAAAATCTTTTGAAGAATGGTGAATTAGCTAAATGTCATAATTAGTAGTTATTTATCATGTTATATTATTTTAGAAGAACAACACTACATACATAGGTAAAGATACTAACATGATATACATGTTTTTATGTGTACATATATATCCCTATTATTTAATGAACAGGATTATACATTATGGATAATGCACATTAATATTATATTATACACATGCACCATATACATATACTATATACACACATATGTGTGTGTGCATGTGTGTGTTTTCCCCTATTATTTAGTGGACAGGGTTACCGAAATTGGATAAGCAAAACTTTTACCAATCCAAGCCTTCCTTGACACAATTTACTGGGTTCAACATTATTTCAGATATTATAGTTATTGATAAACAAACCAAAACAAACAAATAAAAAGAAATACTTTGATAATCAAATAAAATACAATAACAATATAATCAGTTTAAATCATGTAATAATGTTTTTTCAGAGAAACTGAAGGCATTTTACAGGCATCAATTTTCCTAGGGGAAAACGCAGGCCACATCTCTCCTGCCAGCAATTCTTGGCTATTTATGCAATGTGAGCCATTATCTGATATGTGGAGAATTTTATATTAACCACAAGGAAAAAATGAATCAATAATGTTGCTTAGAATGGACACAGCACTTCTCATCTTCCTAGCACTTTAACAACATTGATGAATTAAGCCTCCCATGGCCCCAGTGGGACAAACAGAGTCATACTCCTTGACCCAGGGGAGGAGACAGAGATCGGGAGGTCAACTCAACTGCCCTCAGCTCAGTGGGGAGTTGAGGTCAGGGGCTGTACTGAGGTGGGGACCTGGCGTTTGGAGTCATGAGTACCACCCAGAACACTCAAGCCTCCCACCCCCAGCCCCTCACCCTATCTTTGGAGAACAGTGGTCTTCAAGCTCGGGCGCCCCACTGTCTGAGGCAGTGCGGAGAATGTATTTTCAAGTCAAATATCTATCAATCAACACACATTGATTTTCTTTAATTATCTCCACAAAGCAGACTTGATTCTGAAGAGCTCATGTGATTTGAAAAATGTATCACCTATTTGCAAGACATGTATAATTTATGAAGGCCCTTTCGTTCAGGTCTGTAGTCCAAAGCCAGCAATCTGTGAGTTATTAACATGTTATTAGGTGCACCCTATTAAGATGTGCAGACTTCCAGCCTCTTACAGAAAAGCAAGAGAGACACTACGTAAATTTTCACTTGTACTATTAAGCTCAGAGGATTCTGATTCTAACACCATCCCATGAATCTATTCCAAGGAAATGCCCAATACAATGTAAGAAATATCAAAAATTATTCTTAATTTTAAACTCCTTGGTTTAAATAAGCCTGCTTTAGATGGACTTCTACTTTTTCGGAATGTGTTTCAGTGATTTCCTTCACATGCATAGTACTTGCCAATATTGATATTAAACTCAATGCAAATTCTAGGGAAGTTTTATTACCAACACATATTCCTGAATTGGAAGTCAAATAATCTTACGGGTAACTTACTGAAAAATAACTTAGTACTTAATGAGAATATGCCCTTTACATTAGGTATTTTTTACTAATATGAAGTAATATTAAATTTAGATATGTTCAAGGACATATGGTAGGAATTTCTATGAATTTGGTAAGATATTTAACTTTATACCTACCATTGTCTTATGTACAGCAAAAATGGAGCAAGAATAAATAGACAGGCCAGGCGCGGTGGCTCACGCCTGTAATCCTAGCTCTCTGGGAGGCCGAGGCGGGTGGATCGTTTGAGTTCAGGAGTTCTAAACCAACCTGAGCAAGAGCGAGACCCCGTCTCTACTATAAATAGCAAGAAATTAATTGGCCAACTAACATATATATATACAAAAAAAAAAAATTAGCTAGGCATGGTGGCGCATGCCTGTAGTCCCAGCTACTCGGGAGGCTGAGGCAGAAGGATCGCTTGAGCCCAGGAGTTTGAGGTTGCTGTGAGCTAGGCTGACGCCACGGCACTCACTCTAGCCTGGGCAACAAAGTGAGACTCTGTCTCTCCAAAAAAAAAAAAAAAAAAAAAAAAGAATAAATAGACATATTGCCATTGATAAAGAGGAGTAGCCAGGCACGGTGGCTCATGCCTGTAATCCTAGCACTCTGGGAGGCCGAGGCGGGTGGATCATTTGAGTTCAGGAGTTTGAGTTTATCCTGAGCAAGAGTGAGACCCCGTCTCTACTAAAAATAGAAAGAAATTAATTAGTCAACTAAAAATATATAGAAAAAATTAGTGGGGCATGGTGGCACATGCCTGTAGTCCTTGTTCCTCTTCAGCTCTAAGCTCTAGGTGATTCTTCAAGGCCATCTTCCTTGACCCCCTTGCTAGTGTCTGTGTTGGTCTCATTCTCTCCTGGCTCCCCAGTGTCAGGCATAGTTGCTAGGACGTATGATTGATGCATATTTATTAACTCTCACTAACCCACTGTGAGGACATCCCCTGCCCCCAGAGAAGAGGGACGGTGGTTGGAAAAGGGAGAAGTCCAGCAGGCAAAGGAGGAGGCTGGAGCTGGATGGTACAGGGCTGCAGGCCACAGCGGGGACAGGGCTTTTATTCTGAGGACAACAGGAGGCCATAGGAGGGTTTTAAGAACTATTGGCAAAACATATATTTGTTAAGGGACTTGTATCTAGTATATATATATATATATATATATATATATATATATATATACACATAAACTCTTAGAGCGTAATAATAAAAAGACAAAAAAATAAAGAATAGGCAAAAGATGTCAACAGACACTTCTCCAAGGAAGAGAGCTAAATGGCCAATAAGCCCATGAGAGATGCCCAACATCACTAGTTAGCTAGGGAATGTAAATCAAAACCACAATGAGATGCCATGTCATGTATACTAGGAGGACTAGAATTGCAAAGTAAGATAATAACTAGCGTCAGTGAGAATATGGAGAAATCAGAAACCCTCGTACACTGCTGGTAGGAATATAAAATGGTAAAGCTGCTTTGGAAAACAGTCCAACAGTTCCTCAAACAATTAAACATAGAGTTACCATATGATTCAACAATTCTGCTCCTAGATATGCAAGAGATATGGAAACATATGTCCACACTAAAATTTATACAACAATGCTTACAGTATCATTATTCATAATAGCCAAAAGATGGAAGCAATCCAAATGTCCATCAACAGACAGATGGATAAACAAAATGGTATATCCATACAAAAATGAAGTATTTTTTTGACCATAGAAATGAAGTACTTACGTATTTGCCAATTTGGATAACCTTGAAAATATTACCTTTAGTAAAAGATGTCTGTCACTAAATTCTAGATAGTATATGATTCCATTCATAAGAAAGTCCAGGACAAGGAAATCTATAGAGACAGAAAATGAATTAGTGATTGCACAAGGCTGAGAGTGGGGGTGAATGATGAGGGCATGAGGGGAATAATAGCTAAAGGGTACAAAGTTTCTTTTTGAAAAGACCCAATGTTCTAAAATTGACTGTGGTGGTGGTTACACATATCTGTGGATATACTAAAAACCATTGAGCTGGAGATTTTTAAAAAATTGACATAAAAATTGTATGTATTTATCATGCACATAATGTTTTGAAGTATGTATATATTGTGGAATGACTACATTGAGTGAATTAACATATGCATTTCTTCAAATAGGTGAATTGTAGCAAGTGATTTTATCTTAATAAAGCTATTTTTGGAAAAAAGGAAAAAAAAAGAATGGAAGTGGCTGGAGCAGGGGAGGGTCCTCAGGAATCCTTGATACAAGTCATTATAAATGAAAGGCCCTGAGAGTACAGCTCTTTTTTGGAAACTATTTCAAATCTGAGTTTGAGGTGACATTTTTAAATTAAAATAAAAAGAAGATGTGCTCGCTTCAGCACATATACTATAAAACAAAAAGAAGTCACCTTCTCAAAATAACATGAAGTAAACATAGACTTCTATACGTGTTTTTCACATGTTGTGCTACTGTATCTCTCTGAGGTTATGAGAAAAAGGGGGATAATGGGGAAGAGAAATGGACTGTTTTATTATTAAATATTTCCCACCAGCCAAAAAGTATGAAGAAACAACAACAAACACTCTCATGCTCACCACCAATATTTTACACTATTTCTCTTTTCTTTTTCTTCTTCCTTTTGAAAAATAAAACATTATAGACATAAATCAATCTCCCTGTGTATTTTTCCCTTCCTTCCCTAGAGGTAACCGTTATTCCAAAATTCTTGTTATCCTTCTCGTATATTTTGTTTTTACTTTTGTTATAAATGTGTGTATATATATATATACATATATATATATATATATAATACATAGTCTTGTATGGTTTTACACTTTAACTAAATGGTTTCACATTGTGTATATAATTTTACAATTTGCTTTTTTTCACCCAATATGTTTTTGAAATATTTTTATATTGCTGTATATAGTTCTAGTTCATTCATTTATCCACTGTATGGATATTGTATGATTATAGCACAACATAATTATCAACTCTCTCATTGGTGAATATTAAGGCATCCTGATTTCAAACAATACTGCATCAAACATCCTCCTGTTTATCTATCTCCCAATGCCCGCATGTGAGAGCTTCCCTGAGGAATAATATTTAAGTAAGATGTTTTAACACATTAGAGGAAAGTAGTCTATCAAACTAAATTAATATTCTAGTTGCTATTAGTTGGTAACAATGACAAATATATGTTCAATCACAGAGGATACTTAAAATTAAGTATTTTAAGTACCATTTTCAGGATACATATTTGAGAATGCACATGTGTCACTTAATGATGGGGATACGTTCTGAGAAATGCACCTTTAGGTGATTTTGTCATTGTGCAAACATCATAGAGTGTACTTATACGAAGTTAGATGGTACAGCCTACTGCACACCTGGGCTCTATGGTATAGCCTATTGTTCTTAGGCTACAAATTTGCATAGCATGTTATGTACTGAATAATATAGGCAACTGTAACACAATGGCAAGTATTTATATATCTAGACATAGATAAGGCACAGTAAAAATATTGTATAAAAGATAAAAAATGGCACACCTATATAGGGCACCTACCATGAATGAAGTTTGCAGGACTAGAAGTTGCTCTGGGTGAGTCAGTGAGTGAGCAGTGAGTGAGTGAATGTGAAGGCCTAGGACATTACTGCACACTGCTGTAGACTTCATAAACACTGTACACTTAGGCTACACTAGATTTATAAAGAAATATTTTTTCATCAATAATAAACTAATCTTAGCTTTACTATAAATGTTTTACTTTATAAACTTTTTTTTTTTTTTTTTTTTTTTGAGACAGAGTCTCGCTTTGTTGCCCAGGCTAGAGTGAGTGCCATGGCGTCAGCCTAGCTCACAGCAACCTCAATCTCCTGGGCTCAAGCGATCCTCCTGCCTCAGCCTCCCGAGTAGCTGGGACTATAGGCATGCGCCACCATGCCCGGCTAATTTTTTATATATATATATCAGTTGGCCAATTAGTTTCTTTCTATTTATAGTAGAGACGGGGTCTTGCTCTTGCTCAGGCTGGTTTTGAACTCCTGACCTTGAGCAATCCGCCCGCCTCGGCCTCCCAGAGAGCTAGGATTACAGGCGTGAGCCACCGCGCCCGGCCTATAAACTTTTAATTTTTAACTTTTCAACTCTTTTATAATAATACAGCTGAAAACACAAGCACATTGTACAGCTATACAAAAATATTTTTCCTTATATCTATTCTACAAGCTTTTTTCTATTTAAATTGTAGGGGAGGGGTTTGTTTTTTGTTTTTTTATTTTTTAAAAAAAATTAAGACACAAACACACTCACTGGCCTGGGCCTAACAGGATCATCAATATGTCACTAGGTGATAGGAATTTTTCACCTTCATTATAATCTTACGGGACCACCATGGTAGATGCAGTCTGTAGTTGTCCAAAATGTCATCATGTAGCACGTGGCTGTATATGAAATCACTTAAACTGAGATGAAGAATGGACATGTAGAAGTCTGCCAGAACTTGGGCAAGTTTCTGATTCAGTGGCTGAAGCTCTGCAGGGTCTGATCCAAGCTGAAAAACCTGACTGAAAGAGCTGAGTGTTTCTAATTTAAGATATATGCCAAGTAGACCTAAATAGCAAGGGGAAATGAGAATAGATGTACTGAGGGAAAAAAAAACTCTTGACAGGTTCAGGTTAGCGTCTCACTGAACAAGTTTCCCAAACCCCCTGAGGCGCATCCAACAGCAAGAATTATACAGAATTAGCTGCAGATGGATGAGATTATCAGTCTGATTTTTAAAAAATATTTCCTTTCCAAAAACTAACAATTTAGGGCCAGGCTGGAGTCAGTGTTTCCATTCACATCTTACTGCTGTTTTTTTTAATCATCATTCATTGACAACACTCAAACAGCCACCCTGTCAGAACTTGCCCTTTGGCTAAGTGAACTGAGAATGAAAAATCCTTCTAAACTGAACAGTAGTCCCATGCGAGAAAGTGGCGAAACTTTGGTGAGAAGGAATGAAGTACAGGATCTATCCTATCCAATCTCAACTACGGGTAAAGGTCTCAGATCTCACCGCCTGCCTACAAAGTGCAGCACAACACTTTCTAACAGCCCTAAGAAGCCCCGCAAATCAGGCCCTCAATACTGTCACTGCTGTCACCCAGACACACCAGCCAGCATTTACTTGGAATCTGAGGAATATAGACACCTTTGATTTATAAGGAACTTAGAAATCATCTATCTTAAACCACTTATTTTTCAGAAAAGGGAGTCCAGTGATAATGAATGTCTTGTCCAAGTTCACATAGTAAACTATTGGCATACAAAGACCCCAGATTTTCCATTGCATGCTTCTTGTCCTGCATTATATGGCTTACACATAATGCCAATATAGCATGACAATTAAAAATATTCATTCTTTTTTCTTTAATTTTTATGCATTAGAAGTTGTCAGAACTTTTCAGCAGCAGTACTTTAGGTCGTTATTAGAAAGTTCCTGTGGAAGATTACATTAACATTCTCAGTCATGTGCTCTGCCTTCCTATAGAGAATTGCACTGCCCCATTGATGTCAGGCCTGATCATATGACTTGCTTTGGCCACTGGCATGAGGGGAAGTGAAGCACGTCACTTCTAAGCAAAGTTTTAAAAGCGATTGCATATATCCTCTCTCTTTTCTACCTTAGCTATAAGATACGCATGTCTCAAATAAGGTCTGTTCCTCAGCCTGGATTCCAGATAGAGAATAAATATGGAAAAGAGCTGAAACTGATTCTCAATTAACACATTGTGAATGAGAAATACACCTTTGCTGTTGTGAGCCATTAAGATTTTAGGGTTCTTTGTTATTGCAGCATAACCTAGCAGAAGGTGACTGATACAGTTCTCAAAAACTGCAATAACAATGAAAATGCTTGATCGGTCATCACAAAACAACTCATATAAAATTATGAGTAAAGAGACCAACCTGACACATTATTTTTGAAGATGAGGACAAGCCACAATTGACTCATTTTTTTTTTCTTTGAGGTATTCATGTCCACAATGCCCAGAACTTTCTTTCCAAGAGCAATGCCAGAAATTTGCTAACAGGTGCTTTTCACTTATCTTCCTCTAGAGCACACATCTCATTTCAAAGGAATTAAGACCTGCGAGCATGAAATTGAGATGCTGTATTTCAGCACCACCTGCTCACAGACATACCCGGCTTCTAGAAAGGAGGCTAAAGAGTAGAAGCAAGAGAGAAGCCCAACACAGCAAAAGCCAAGACCCTCAGGGCTAAAGGCTCAAGCTACTTTTCTTTATGTCCATCAACAATGGTAGTTACAAACAGCCACTGCTCGGTGACCAGCTAGTCATTGTCAGTATGAATCTAGTAACAAAGATTTCCTGCTGGGATGGGAGAGATGGTAGAACTCTCACCAGAGCAAGCCGCTTGCCTCCTTCCTTTCCTAGATGGTAAACAGGTCAATCCCTCACTCAGCTGGGTGCCTACATGTGCAAGGTGCAGTTGGGCCCAAGGACACAAGGAAGAACAAGGCAGACAACATCCCTAACCTCAATTAATTTATATTTTAGTAGGGGAGACAGACAAAACTCAAGAAAAATAATAAACACAGACCTTGTGAAAACTATGGGAAGTAAGTAAGGAGCTATAGTAAGAAATTACAGCACGAATTGTTTTTTAGATAGTAAAAGATTCTCTCAGAATGTGACAGTTTAGCTGAGATCTGAAGGATAGGAAGAATTCAGCCATACAGAGAAAGAGCTGGGGAAAGCGTGCTCCAAGCAGTAGGGGCAGGAATTGCAAGGACTCTGGGCATGAAAGAACATGACATATTCAGGAAACAGAAAGGCTTTCAGGAAAATGGACTTGCAATTTGAGTTCTAAGATCCAACCCAGCATCAGAATAACCCAGACTGAATCAGAGCCAGGGAGTGCACCATGGGAAAACAAGCTTTCTAGAATCCTGGAAAGCTATAGGCAGACACATTTTTCAGGCATAATTGAATACTGACTCTCCTCCAATGAGGATGTGGTTTTGTTGATGCTGAATTTGGTTCAACCAGGTAAGTCTAAATGCACAGTACACAGAACGTTAAGGTATGTCTTCATGTGAGTCCTGTGTATAAAAGATTTGTAATATAGTAAAAAATCTGGCTGCTTTCTTAGAACCAGCAAGACCCTATCCTACTCTGTGTGGACATCCCAATGGGGAACTAGCAATAAGGAAAAAGCCCTATTAAAATGAACCACATCTTCCTATCTTCTGCAGCCACCCTTTTTCTTGAAAGTTTCTGGGTCTTGACTATACAAATCTGTGTGTGTTGTGTGTGTATGTGTTCTCCTTTTTCCAACCCATAACCCCCTTGACAAACTGCAAGCAACCAGCATGGGTGTGGTCCCACAACTGAGGAGTGGATGAGATGAGGTCGGAGTGCGGGGCAAGGACAAGACCACACATGACCCTGCAGTCCATGGGAAAGCACCTGGATTTTATTCTGAAGAACAATAGGAAAGCTGTGGAAACTCTTTAGAAGAGCACATCATCTAATTTGTGCTTCATTCTGATCAGCCTTGCTGCTCCACATGGAGTGGGTGGAAAAAGGCATGGAGACCAGTGAGGGCACAGCTGAAGTGGGCCAGGCAAGAGACCACGGTGGCAAAGATCAGGGTGGTGACTTGAGGGAGCAGAGGTAGATGACTTAACAGATATTTGAAAGGACTTGGTATAGATTGATGTGGGAGAAGGGAAAAGAGAAGAATGGAGAATGAATTCTAGGCTTTTTGCTTAACAGCTGGATATATAAAAATGGCATTTACTGAAATGATAATGAATGCTGAGTAGAGTGGAAATTTTGGTAGGAGAAAAAAGAGGAAATTAGGAGTTCGCTTTTGGCCATGTTAGGTTGGTGAAATCTATAAAGTATACAGGTGGTGCCGAGCAGATAGTTTGATATAAGAGTCTAGAACTCAGAGGACAGAACAAAGCTGTGGATATGAATTTGTCAAGATATAAATGATGTAAAGAAATTAAGCTTCATATACTGTTTAGAAATTATTCTTCTATAATCACAATTTATTTTTCTCAAATAAGCCTATAACAAGAAAGCCAAGATAAAGGTTCTCAATAGTCTCTGACTAGAAATTGGGTTTATGAATTTATGTAGAAAAGGAGTTATGGAAAGAAGTTAGTGACGTAATTAACAGTGCTGGTGGGTGCAGTACAGCTTAAGTACATAAATCCAATCTCCTACCCCAGAAATATTCTAATACATATAATTTCTTATAACACATATACAGTGAATAAATGCAATTCTTCACAAAAATGTGTGTAAAGTAAGCTTTGCAATAACCAAAGCCTCAGGGTTAAAGATTATATTCCATAGATGATTACAATAAACCTCTGTAGTAAAGAAGGGAAATATCACAGGAAATTTCTTTACCTTCTTCCAAAATGAACCAGCCAGAAATTGAATGAGAAGAGCAAGTATATGGAGATTTAATCTTAACAGAATTATTAACCCACCTGGCTAATATGCCTTGTCCTTTATGCCTTTATGGCAATATTTGAAATATATTTGTAAATATTCTTTAACCTTGTCCCTTATCTTTGGAGTGAAGGATAAGGTGTAGCTTAGTGCTTTGCATTCTCAAACACACTTTTGTCAACAGTCTTCTTTCCTCTCAAGATTTTCCACTAAATACTAACTCTCATTAAATTCCATGGCCTACAATTTCAACTGCAATATTAGCCAAGCTTGCCTCAAAGTGCTTCGGGCAATGATAATCTTCTCTTTCACAATGCGCTGGACGAAATCACCATGAGAGCAAGTGTCGACACTAGACACACAGGGAAGGAGGCCTGGAGCTGGGCCCCGAGAAGTTCCATCATCAGAGCTCGAGCTGTGGAGGTGGACATGGTGAGCAGGAGTGAGAGCAGCGAGGCAGGAGGCATATCAGGAGAGTGCTGTGTCAGAGAAGTTGTTATGGGCATTTATTTGTTGTTTCTGCTGCCTAGGATTCAGGTCCCTTTCTTGCAGTAACAGAACCCTTAATATGCTTTAGGAGCACTGCCCTTCTCTCATTCTAAATGCCTGGGATTTGTGTGAAACTCATTTTCCCTTAGTCCTGAGGTGAAGCATTCAACCAAGGCCTTGGCCAATCAATGCATTCCATTCCCCTGGCCTCGGAGATTGCTTCAGGGATGGATGCAGAAGTTAGGACAAGATAATAGGACCAATCAGTATTAATCCCAGGACTTCCTGGCTGAGGCGCCACTTTTCTCACTGAGTTTGCACATAAGTAAATGACAGAGTGAAGTCCATGGCAGCCACCTTGCCACTGTGAGGGGAGAGTAGTGCACATATAAGAATAGAGCTAACTTGGACAAAGTGGAGCCAAGAAATAGAGAAAAATCAGTCCTGGTAGCACCATCTGAGCCCTTGCATCAGACCATACCTAAAGCCAGCCTCACTAGGACAGTTTGATTATATGAGCTAATAAATTATCTTTTTGCTTGGTTGCCTTTGGCTTGGGTTTTTTTCTCACTAGAAAGGAAGCCCTAACTAATTGAGATCTTGCCAAGGTCCTCAATGGCCTCCACATTCACAAGATCAGTTGAGGTACAGTGGTAGGCTGAAAACCAGATTCAAGTGGTCTTGTGGAATACTCCCATGCATGTGTGTTATCAGTCATGACTTTTAAGTGATAACGTGCAGTAGAAAGAACCCTAGACAGAGAACCAGAGATCTGGACTCCAGGTACAGCTCAGCCACTAGCCAGCTAAATGACCTTGGATAAATTACTTACTTAACCTCTTGGGCTTTAATAGTTTCTTCATCCATCAAATGATTATACCTGCCTGGCACCCAGGAGTTCCTCTTGCTCTAAAATTCTCAGTATTTTGCTATTTTTAGCAAACGTGTACTGTTCTGAAGCTGAGTGGAAGCAGAGATCATCCAAATCTCCCCAGGGCTCATTAGCATTTTCCCTTATGCTGCTAAATTAAATTCTCTTTGGCTCAATTTTCATTTCATAGCAATCATCTCACCGAAGGCTGTGTTGCTGTGGTGGTGAGCTTGTGCGGAAGACAAGGTGAGCAGCCCTTGCCTCCAGACTCAGTCTCTTCTCAGCCATCACCTACGGCTGACTCTCCCTCCACAGCTCTGTTCCAGGGCTTCTGGGCCACTTTTGCTCCCATCATCATTCTCACCATTCACCAAAGATACATGTGATAGGCCCCACAGTATCTGTCTAAGAGAGTTTCATGGGCTTTTTGATCCTCTCCAAGGCAAAGGTTTTTGCTGACCAGCTGTCATTCTTGAGGAGTCTTTTCTGAAGAGCATTGAATATGAACTGCTCTTTACTTCACACCCCAAGCCAGTCCTACTGCAAACTCAACACTGGCCAGAGAGCAAAACATGCACAAAAGGTCAGTGGCCATCAAAATGCATTCCTCTTATTTAGCTCAATCAAAAGCAGGGCAAATGTTAATTTTTCAACAGGACACCATACTGTATATATCAGCACTAACAATGAGGTTTTATTTCCCTGAGTCAGCTTTAAAAATAATGTTGACTTTTATGGTCGATACATTATAGATCACCATATTTATGTCAGAACATATTGGCAGGAAAATAAATCAATGAAAATATTAATACAGGAGCCTCGTGTTTAAATGAAACCCCTTGCAACTCCACACCTTCCCCTCATATTTCACTGTAGGGTATCAGAGACCTCACCTCTGACATGTTTTACCAAACATGAAATCAAGGCCTATTTTCATTCTCTACAACTACTGTTTTTAATCTGTCTTATATTTAATCAGGTTCAAAAATATATACTTGGGTCTTTTACCATAAACATATACAAATGCATTCCATCATTAATAGTACTGTCAATTCAAATTTATGGTCTACATGTGAACAAAATATCTCAGAGCCAATGCTCTGACTGATATACTACTAATAAATGAAACTCTGTGTGTTGGAGAACAGCTTCAAATATTGTATTTGCTATCTACATTTGTTTTAGAGTCATGAGAAATTTCTATTATAAGTATGTGTTTTAGACAGCAAGTTCATAATTTAGACATTTTTTTAAATGGGGTGAAAAAAATCATTAAGTGTGTCTTCTCTTTCTGATGCTCTTTGTACTCGTGGGACACATAATGCACCAGCTGTTCACAGTCACCTTCTGAGGGAAACTGTTTCTAAAAGATCCTGCAGATAGAGCAACCCTAAACGTCCATTCATCGAGTGTGGGCCTGCTTGTAAATTCATGAGCCCCATCACACAAGCCCTGGGCATAGTGAAGGGGCCAGCCAACCCTTGGCTGGGTGTGCTCACCCACAGCATGTGACAGGCCTGGCTGTGTCATCCCATACAAACAGGAATAATGGTGACTACCTGGGCCACTCTGTGTCTAGGGAAAATTTATTTGGCTCTGTGTGTAGAGTTAGCAATCTGCAACAGGAGCAGAAGGCGAAGGATGCCCAGAGGAAAGAAAGAGTCAGGAGAGGCAAGGAGGAATCAGAAACTAAATAGAGAGAAGCAATGAAGTAGAAAAATAATAGACAGAAGAAGGGTAAAGGCATCAGTTAGTAGCAGCAGAAAGAAGAGTCACTGGGCATGATCCTTACGCTCTCCCTTACCCCCATATTTAATTCCTCACCATGTTCACTATCTCCTACCTATCAACCCACTTCTCATCTCTCTCCTAAAGTAACAGCCTTCTAATTCACCTCCTAGTCCTCCCTGCTTTCTGCTCTCCAAATAGCAGAGTGATGTTTTTTCAAACTTCAAATCTCATCATGTTTCTCCGAATTTCTTATACACATGGGGTGTGGGGTAGGGAGAGAAAGAGAGAGGGGGAACTAGTGAGCACACACACACACACACAAGCATTAAACCCTTTAGTGGGACAAAAGCAATTAGCTCTAAAGAGGAAAGGCTTTCCTATGCTAATATAGAAGAATATCTTTGTGACCTTAAGGTAGAGAAAGATTCGTAAACCAGATGTAAAAAGCAGGAACCATAAAAGAAAAATCGATAATTTGGACTATATTAAAATCAAGAATTTCTATTCCTCAAAAAATTATATATAGATATACACCATTAAGCCAATGAAAAGGTAAGGCACAGAGTAGGAAAAAAATGTTTGTAATATAAGTATCTTAAAAGACTTTTACCCAAAATATGTAAAGGACTGCTAGAAATCAATAATCAAAAGACAGACGACTCAACAGAAAAAATGAGTAAAAAGAAATGGGAAGAATCACATCACACGAAAGGACCCAGGGCCAGATACCCTCCACCTCTCATGCAGCAGCAACCCAGGAGTAAGTACGTGGGGAGGGATGGGATGACACCTCCAAGGGCAACAGAAAAATGGGGCTTGGTGAAAAAGAAAGTTCCTTCTGTTAAGTGTGTCTTCTCTTTCTGATACTCTCTGTGCTCGCAGGATATGCCATGCATCAGCCGTTATAGCCCATCCTGAGGGAACTTTCTCAAAGCCCCTGCAGGAAGAGCAACCCTAAACGCCCATCCAGGGAGTGTGGGCCCGGCCAGTGGGAGATAGAGGCTGATGGACAAATGCCTCCCTCTTCTTGTGCCAGAGAGGACTGTCCTGAGATACAGTCAGATCAGATTCGCAGAGGATAGTCTCTTGGGATTGAGCACTCAGTTGCCTTGTGTGGGGGCCAACTCAATGCTACATCTTCAAATCCTCATTGGTTCTCCCTTGTTCCACAGGTCACTCTTCTTGTCCCTCGCTCCTGTTCCCTGGAATTGCACTCTCAAATAAAATGACAGCACATTTAGCCTTGGCTCTGCTTTCTGGGTGGCTCAGGCTAAAACACCACCATTCTCTCTCCTTCCTCCCCAATGCACTGAGTGTCCAGAGCCGCTGTGGATTCTTCCCACCACCCTCCCCTAGCAACCCCATAGCAACAGGAAAGCTCTGATGGTGAACAGCAAGCCGGGCTGTTACTACTGTAAGCAGCATTTTCCGGGCAGGGTGCAAGGGGAACTTGCTGCCTGAGGGTAAGACTGGATGGAAGGAAGGGTCCTGGGATATGCACCTGCTCCGCAGATGCCTTGGGCAACTTTGCCACTACTCCTGGAGCCCCAGGCACTGTGACTGATCTCTTCTTTTGCTCCAAACCAAACCAGCTTCCTACATTTCTTCGTACACAGCACAAGAGGAAAGATTCAGTCATGACACATTTAAAGATCTTCGGTGCTAAATGAAAGGAAAAGGAAAAAAAGTTTTTTTTCAAGATTCTCTCTCAGAGTCCTGAGCCCAGGGGCAGTGATAAGCTTCCACGACCACAGGACAGCAGAGCTACTGTTCTTTTCACCACGTTGTTAATTGAAGTTAAAATTCTGATTTCAGAGTCAGTTTCAGGGTATCACACAACCGAACAGATCAGAAAGAGAACGTTAGCAATTGTTTTTCCAGTGTAACATCAGTGTCAGAGCAGCCACCATCCCTGTTGTGACAATACGATGTTTCCCAATCACTCCCGTTTACACAGAGCCGAAGCTGCCAATTATGTCAGATCCTTGTCAACAGAAAACAAAAATGTGCACGCTGCTATATGAATTAATTATTGAAATTAAGTACTCACTGTCTCTTCACCGTCTTCTAAATTATTTAAAGCACCTGATTTGCATTCATTGTGAAACAATAAAAGCCCTGAGAGTCCCACGTTTCAGGACAATTCAAACATGGGAGAGGGGTCCAGGTACAAAGAGGTGTAAGCCTGCACTGTAAAAATGTAATACAAAATCATTAAAAAGCCAACGTCAGTGCCTTTATCTTAAGACTCAAGGTATTCAAGTTTTTAAAACTGAGCAGAGATTTGCTATGTCGGTCTCACTCTTGACAGTTTTTTTTTTATTATTTAATTTTTACATATTCTGTTATCTCTCTTTTTACTGTTATCTCCAGGTCATGCTATTAAAGCTAGAGTTCTGTCATCTCTAAGAAAGGCACTACATCTAGTGACTTGAGGAATGGCTTGCTATTTTAGTTCCATGCTTTTATTTCCTAGGGGGATGCTGACAGGGGAAGGGGGTGATGGGTAGGTAATAACACATTCCCTGGAAATTTGGAAATTTGTTGAGTCTCTGCTTTATAAAAGAAATCCAGGCTTCTCCTAAATCATCACAGACATGACTTCCACCTAATCTCTCTGAACCTCAGTTTCCTCAGCTGTAAAATGGGGGGAATAATGCCTGTCATGCTTACCTCACAGGGTTTATCGCAGAATCACCACAATTAACAGGCAGCTTTCAGCTAACTCTATCTCTGTGTGACCCTGACACAGTAACTGTAGATGACAGACCAATAGATGGTTTGCTTGGTGGAATTTTACATGTGTCTTCAATGAATTATAACTTATGCACATATAATAATATAATACGAATTATATCTACACTTGGACAGGAGCCCAATCCCAGTTCAGGCTTCCATTTGTGGTGGGGTCATTGAGGGGATTGGAACCTGTCTGTTGGTCTTCATCGCCACCCAGTGGTAAATTGGCCAAATAACATAAAATTATCTAGTGGATTCGAAACACATAAGAAAATTTGAATTCAAAATAAACCACCTGCTACTTTAATCCGCCACCTAATTAAATGTACCTGGGGTCCTCCATTTAAAGAAATTCATTAAAAACCAAATACTTATTATGTTAATAATTCTCTAATTCATCTTTGTGAATTAAGAAATGTATATGTTAATCAAGTTTTTATCTTAATAAAACAAAAACTTGTAAAAACAAACTTTTACTGTCTGAAAGCATTTATGAGATCCCATTAAATGGCTTCATTTGTTCAAGAAGTTATCCAGACACAGGTAAAATATTAAATATTGAAATCAATTCATAGGTTTATATCCATGTCCTTACATAGAAGAGAAAGTGAGCTTTCTGGTGTCCCTAATTTTAATAAGGAGACTAATCCCTTCAAATTAGGGTCCAACCCTTATAACCTCATTTAACCTTAATTACTTTCTTACTCCAAATAGAGCCACATTGGAGGTAGGGTTTCAACATACAAATTGGTAGCAGACAAAATTCAGTCCATAGACGGTAATAGAAAGAAAAGTGCCCCTGTCCAGTTACGGGGTAGCAAAGCCACACCTGCCCTCCCACCCAACCACAGATACCAAAGAGCTCAGGTTTCCGGGCCCCACCGTCTCTAGAAGAGGGTGAAGGAAGGATGGGAAAAGAACTAAACTGTGCTGGGTCTCTCCCTTGTGTCAGGCCTCTGGGGCACTTATCTTTGTTCTAGATGATTCTCACAGCAACCTAACCAGAGAAGGATTGTCCTGTTTTACAGCTGAGGAAATTGTGGCTCAGAGAGAGAAGGTAACGGCTTCAGATGGTATGCTGGTGCCTGGCAGAGGCAGGCTTTGAGCACTTTCCACTCCCCAAAGCAGTTGCAGTGGGGGCAGGAGCAGGTCCAGATCAGGAGCCCTGCCTGCCAGACTGCGGGTCCTAGTGAGCCCCAGAGGGTTCTCTTCTTCAACTCTCAATTTCTTCATCAGTAAAACAGAAGTAATAATGCCTCCTTCATTGACAAGGCTATTATGAAGATTAAATAAGATCAATTACTCATGTGAACTGCCGGACTCACACCAGTGCTAAATCAAGGCTGGTTTTTCCCTCCCCAGCTTCCCTCCATGGGCCCACACTGAGCTGGGAGGGCAGCTTTACTGGAAATGGTTATTTGCCAGCCTCCCTGCATGAAAAATTACAGGGAACAGAATGAATGAAAACCACCCAGCCAAAAAAGCTTTGCTGTCCCAATTTTAAAGCCGGTTACCACGGTGGTACATGGGTGGGGGCACAGACAGGCCCCGTCCCCCACAACTTCAGAGGGCCAGTTCAGTTCCCAACACTGAAGACCTCAAGGACACCCTCAATTCCTCTGGCTCAAGCCCCATGCCCAATCAGGCCTGTCACTCTTGCCTCGCCAGCGTCTCTGGGGTCTGGTGCCTGCTCTGCATCCACTCTGCAGGGCCTTGCTTGGGATACCGGCCATATCTCACCTGCACACACTGCAACAGCCCCCTTACTGGTCTGACTGGTCTCTCCCTGCTCCAGGTGCAGGGTCATGTTGCTACCTCATGGCCCTCATGGAATCTTCCTCAAACACAGCTGTATATATTAGTCGGGGTTCTTCAGACAGAACCAAACAGCTATAGACATAGATGTGGAATAGACACAGGAGAGGAGATTTATTATGGGGGTTGGCTCAAGCAATTATGCAGGCTGAGAAGTCCGACAATATGTTACCTGCAAGCTGGAGAACCAGGGATGCTGATGGCATGGCTCAGTCTGAGTGCAAAGGCTGGAGAACCTGGAGTTCTGATGTCCAAGGGCAGGAAAAGAAAAGGTTTGTTCAGAAAAGAAAGCAAATCCACCTTTCCCCTGCCTTTTGCTTGCTCAGGCCCTCAGCCTGATTGGATGGAGCCCACCCACCTTAGGTGAAGGTAGATCTTCCTTACTCAGTCCACTGATCCAAATGCCAGTCTCTTCTGGAAACACCCTCATGGTTATACACGAAAATAGTGCTCTACCAGCTACCTGGGTGTGCCTTAACCCAGTCGGATCATCACCTGAAATGAACCATCACAGCAGCCTTATCACCATCCTGCTGAAGACCCTCCTCTTATGGCAGCTGATACTCCCACCTCCCCCAGTTCACGCTGTGCCCTTTCTGCTTCCATCCCCTTGGAAATGCCATTCCCCTCCCCAATGCCCCTCACCCTTCTCTGCCTGGTGCCTAGCATGCTCATGTTTGTTCTCCCAAGCAGCTCAAATGTCACCTATTCTATGAAGGCTGCACTCAATTCCCTCAGAGAATTGGCTGTATCCTGCTGATTTTCACAGCATTTCGTTGACCATTTTCCACATCATGTTACAATTATCTGTATCCATTTCTGTCTTCCCCACCAGACTGAGAAGACTGTGAATACCTGGAGAGCAAGGACTGTGCCTTATTCATCGTTGTACCCCAGTGCCAGACTCAATGAATGCTCAATAAATGTTTGTTGGTTGACAGAATGAATGAAGTCCCTTATGTTAACTTTTCTTGTGTATTAAAACTCTATATGTTAATATCATAGTTTACAGTCAACACTCAATTTACTCCCAAATTACCTTATGCTTTTTCCTCTTCCCTCGTTTTAACCTGTCTTTCTAAATGTTAAGTCTCTAATGTTAAGTCCCAGAATTAAACTTTTCAGTTCCCGAGGGCCCCATGCTGACCAACACACTGACCCCTAATGTGACAGAAACCTCAGGCTCCACACACAGCTCCCTTAGCTACGTGGGTCCACTATTGGATCTGCTTTGTCAGCAGGGACAGGAATAAGGAAGAAGCTGCACCTGGCTTCATGGTTCAGATTTGTTTTCTTGGATGCTTGGGATGCTGAGATAGTTAATAAGCAAATCAGCCTCAGTATTCAAATACACAAGTTAATAAATCCTGAAAGAGATACAAATCAAAATCCTCCAGCAGAGCCTATAGTCAAAACCTGTGCTTTCCCTAATCCTCTCTAACCCCGAAGGATCACTTTCTATTCCACAATGGTCCATGTGGTTAGGACCAGACTGTGGGCAGTATTGCCCTCTGGGAATACCCCGGCTTCTCCAGCTGGAATATTTCCCCTTGGAGAGTTCCTGACTCTATGCAAAGGATTCTAGCAAGAGGAGCCACGGGTCTGGAAGTTCTGCGTACCCTATTTAAATGACAGTGTGGTTCCCCACCATTCCTGTCACCTCACAGCCTAGACCAGAGAGCATTCAGGTCAGTGTAAGCCAGACCTTGGGACCTGGTAAGTCTAGAAGCCTTGCTTTTGAAGATGCTTTTGCTCTTGGGTTTAACTCTTTTTTTTTTTCATCTTCTTCTTTTCTCCTTCTCCTTCTCCTCCTTCTCCTCCTCTTCTTCCTCTTCTTCCTCTTCTTCTTCTTCCTCTTCTTCTTCTTCTTGTTCTTCTCTCTCTCAAACAAGGACTCTGACTAGACTTTGGGAGCACAGAGTTGATGCCACGTCAAGGTAGAGGCTGACACATGGCCGATGTCACGATGCTACGCTGTCCATTTTGTTTCCTCCCAGGGAAGCAGAAGCCAGAGCCGTGACAGAGCTCTGCTCCTGGAGGGGGCCTCCCAGGAGATGGAGAAGCTGGACATGAACACTTCCAACGAGCAAGGTCACTGCTGGTTCTCAGAGAAGTACAAGCAAACCTACCTCTCCCTGACCTACAGCATCATCTTCGTCCTAGGGCTGCCTCTGAATAGCACTGTCTTGTGGCTCTCCTGGTGCCAAACCAAGCGCTGGAGCTGTACCACCATCTATCTGGTAAACCTGATGATGGCTGACATGCTTTATGTGCTGACGCTGCCCTTCCTCATCATCACCTACTCCCTGGGTGACAAGTGGCCCTTCGGGGGGCTGCTCTGCAGGCTGGTGCGCTTCCTGTTCTACACCAACCTCTACTGCAGCATCCTGCTGCTGACCTGCATCTCCGTGCACCGCTTCCTAGGCGTGTGCCACCCGCTGCGCTCGCTGCCCTACCGGACCCGCAGGCACGCCCGCCTGGGCGCCGCCGCCACCTGGGCTCTGGTGGTCCTCCAGCTGCTGCCCACGCTGGCCTTCTCCCACACAGACAGCATCAACGGCCAGATGGTCTGCTACGACTTGAGCAGCCCGGAGAATTTCGATCAGTTCTTTGTCTACGGCATGATCCTGACATTGTCTGGCTTTGTCTTTCCCTCTGTGGTCATTCTGGTGTGCTACTCGCTGATGGTCAGGAGCCTGAACAAGCCAGAGGGGACCCTCACGAGGGCCGGCAGTGTGGCCCGGGCCAAGTCCATCCGGACCATCCTGCTGGTGTGCGGCCTCTTCACCCTCTGTTTTGTGCCCTTCCACATCGCCCGCTCCTTCTACCTCACCATCCGCTTCCTGCCTTCCCAGGACTGCCAGCTCTTGACGACAGCAGGTATGGCCTATAAGATATGGAGGCCTCTAGCGAGCATGAGCAGCTGTGTCAACCCAGTCCTGTACTTTCTGTCAGGGGGCAACAACAGAGTGAGGCTCTTCTGGAAATGGAGGCAGAACAAGGTGGGTGAGCACCCAGCTGGAGCCAAGGGGGAGACACCCAGGGGTGGGCAGATGTGGATACTGCCAAGGTGAACGTGGGGAAAATGAGCTCCAATGACATTGACAATGACTTGTTTGAACACATATGGGTGCTAGCAGGAGGGGAGCCCAAGACCTCGTAAAAGCACCCTGCTGAAAAAGATTCTATACTGATGTTAACAGAGTTTAAAATAAGAATATGGAGAAAGCCACCAACACAAAGGAAAACTTTCTTATTTTCATGAGAGCTAACATTGATCTCTCTTGTCATTCAGGTCTCAGCTCAAATGTCACCTGCTCAGAAGCCTCTCCTGCCCACCCTAGCTAATGCTGACCTCTCTCTCCATAACCCAATCACGCTTTTACTTCCCTATCTATTGTCTTTGTAACATTGATTACTACCTGGACTTGTTAATTCGTTTACTTATTTACGATCTGTCTCTTCCCACGGGAATACAGGCTCCAAAATGACAGGGACGTCGTCTAACTGCTGAACCCCAAATACCAGCCTCAGCAGCAGGGCCCAGCACATAGTAAGTGCACAATAGGTAGGTGCTCAGTGAGTGAATACATAAATGAGTAAATGAAGCCCTTACTATGTAAGAGTACTTACATGGAGTAAGTCATTTAATCCTCACAATAGCACTTGGAGGTGGAGGTTATTGTTACACCATTTACAGAGAAGGAAATTCACACACAAAGCTTTAAGTACCTTGTCCAAGCTCACCTAGCATGAGAATGTCCAGATCATAGTGTTGAGAAGAGGCTTTGAACCCAGGCAGTGGCCACTGATGCATGTGCTCTAAGCTTGAAGGGTACAGCCCTATCCAGACGCCAGTCAAGAGCCAGCTGAGTTCCCATGACAGGGACAGCTTGCCATTTTAGACCAGCTTGCTTGTTTACATAGCTGCTATTATCTGCAGAGTGCTGGGTACACCTCATGTGTTCTTTTACTACATTTCTTAACCAGTATTCTTTTTAGGAAGATCTCTACAGGATAAAGTGAAAGACACAGAGGAAAGTGGCTGCATGAAAAAGGATTCACTTTATTTTTATTTAAACATGACATCTCAGTTTATGACCAAAACAATCTTTACCACTGACTTAAGCCATAATGGTGCTATTTCCCTAAGAGATAATTTTTAAAAAATTATTTAAGATCCAAGGTAATCCAAAAAAGATAACCTTTAAAAAAACACCCTCTAATATTTAAACAGTAAGATTGCCAAGGATTTCTCAGATCTAAACGTACATTATCTAATAATCATTATAATCTCCCTCTGAAGAGAAGGTACATCCTTTTCATAAGAACCAGTGTAACCCTTCATTACTATCCCACTGTAATTATGGGATGTGTCTGAGTAACCATCTCTATGTCTAAATTATAAAATTTTATTCTGAAAGTAGAGTTTATTGCTTTTGAGGCCACACAATAATTAGAACTAGACTAAGTGTTGCTTAGCGGAAACCTCAGGATAAGTGGTTTAATGAATAGGCAAGGATGTTTCTAATTAACAGGTCAGCTGTTTCCACATAAATATTTCTACAGGAGCTGAGAGAGCTTAATTTTGTTTGCTCTTTTGAATATTCAGTTATCTTGCTTATATAATTAATTTCTGTCCTTTTCTTTGCATAACATACAGGTAAGTTTCAGCTAACTTACAATCCCTATTATCATCCCTAACAAATTGATACGGTTTCACATTACTGGAGAACTGGTGTGCCAGGCTGCCCCAATAGAAGCTGGGAGCCATTCCATATCCCACTAAGCCATGACCTCTAATATTCACAGCCTGTCAAACTTGGAGGTGGGAAGAAAACTAATCTAGAATCCTCAGGATGTATCACTTTTATCTAACAGGCAAGTACTTTATATACTCCTGGCCAAAGTTTTCCTGCCTTTAAGTCTTGGTTAACCTATGTGCTTGCAATTATTTCTCTGATCCATATAAGTCTAACTTCGCTTCTGCAGTTTTTTAACCTACTTAACAGCAAAGTATAAACATCCATTTTTAACTTATTTCTGGAAAGCTGGAATCAAAAAAGTTTAGCTTAGTTGACATGATATCCTGGGGTTTCCAGGACATTATCTCAAGATACTAGGATCAAACTAGACCATTCCCTTTGGGAAAAGGGCCTCACTGCAAATGGAGCTGGGTAAAATTTCAACCTGAAGAATTTCCCCCAACAGTAGAGAAAATGGAAAGAGGGATCATTGTGAGTAAATTTAATTTGTGTAAGAGTCATTTGTGGGTTCCTTGAAGAGGAGGAGTTGGGGACAATGTTGAAAGGGCAGCAGAATGGTGATTACAAAGCCCCCCTAAAGCCAGCAAAAGAACCACTCTTCAGGGCAGCGGAACCACCAACAGCATTTGAGCAGAAGTTCAGTGTCACCGAAGTTGTGATTTAGAAACTTAATCCAGCAGTCGCCATGCTTTGAGTGAACCGGAGAAAAGAAATAAAATATCACAGCTAGATTCCTGCAGGGTCTCCTAACTGGCCCTCCTTCCCTTAAACAGCACCTCCAGATTTTCTTTAAAACAGTATTTTCCGCACATCACACCTTCCCCAATTGTCTGTTCCTTCCCTATGGCCTCACTTCTACAGGACAAAGCCCAGATCCATCACGCTGTGACCCTAGCCCCATCACAGTCCAGTCCCAGCTGAACTTTTCAACTCAAACTTCTCCTACCACCCCATTTGGAGTCCCACCCTTCATCACATGTTTGCCACGGCCCACCAGCTACCACTCTACAGCCCCCAACAAACCTTCTTCAATCGCCTATGTCCTCGTCTGCTGCGGGCCTTGGGATCTGCCTCCTCCAGCTGCCTCTAATCTTTCTCTGCACTGACTCATTCATGGCCTGTCCCCTTGAAGTTGATTGGGGGGGGGGGGGCTTCTTTATCATTTCAGGTCTGTTTTCTTTCCCTCATGACTCCATTTTTCAGGCCATAGAATATGGCATCCTACTGACATTCCAAATATGGTAGGCAGTAAGCAGGGGTGATGTTAATCACTAAGAGGAAGATGATTGATATTCAGACCACTGCAGTGATCCGAGCACACAGATAATGGTCAGAAGTAAGGTGGTGTGAGCAGAACTAAAATTTCAAAACATATTGGAAAGGATGAATAGAAATAAAATTACTACTTAGACTTGACTGATAGACATAATAAAAGAGGTAGTCTTTTCTGTTATGAAATGAAACAAAGACTGAGGAATCAGAAGAATGATAAACTAGCACCTAGCACAAAGTAGACCGTCAGAGGGTGTGGAAGGGAGAAAGGGAGCAAGAGAAGGAGGGAGGGAGGGAGGGGACTGTGCCCAAGTCACATGTGAGACACCAGGGAGACCTCAAGTTGGAAATGCAGGATAGAGAGTCAGAGACAGCTTAGGCTCAAACTCTGCATTTGTAGTTACCTGACTGGGCTAATACTCAAGGCTGTATCAGTGAATGGCATCTCTGAGGGAGTAGTGAAGAACAGAAGACCCAGGATATACAGAAATCATAGCAAGTGCTGATAGAGAGTAGAGGGATAGGAGTTGCTCTTGGATGACAGATCATGGGAAAAACCAATGAGTGAACAGTTCCAATAAAGATAGTCAAGGATGTCACATGAAACAGCCTACCCAAAGAGAACAGTTGTTTCTCAGTAAAAAGCTCAAATGCCACCTCTTCCAAGAAGCCATCCCTGGTCACCCATCAGAAGGCCCTCTCCCTTCTCTGAACCATCATCCACACCTCTCTTAAGGCACATCCCCCCTACCAAGTATGAGGCATTATTTAAGTCCTCTCATCTCCCCACCCCCCACCAGGATCTAGCAGAGGCTTGAGCATATGGGTGCTCACTAAATCTTTGTGGAATAAATGAATATACAACAAACGCTTCTCCTGTGTATGCTTTTCTGGAATTACTGCTAAATCCAATTTATGAATGTGTGCCTATAAAACTAAATCACAAGTTGTTTGGGATTTATTTGTTCTAACACCCACCAACTCCAATTCAAAGCAATTCCAGGACACATACAACCTGCAGGCATTCTCACTTTTTCTTTTTAGCCCATATTTCAAAGGCAATAAAAAGGGGGGAGTTTTCACAAAACTGCTTGCAATTAAACATAACCTGAGCTTATAATGTTATGTATCCTCATTATCTTTTATTTTCTTGTAAATAAGTTCAACCTCTTTAGTATTTCTATTTCACAACTTTTTGGTTTTTTGAGGGTTTTTTTATTTTTTAACATATCAAACAACTTCAAAGGTAATGGCTTCAAGAAGAATTCCATAATAAGCAGCAGAAGTTATGTTCTTGCAGAAAGCTGTAGCTGGGCATTTTTATAGTGGTTAAATCATGAACAAAAAGCAAAAAGTGCCACTTCAAGAAAATTAAAGAATCGCAGAGTCTGAGAATGTTCCACTCTTCAAGTAGAAAAACACATTAACAAAGAGACTTTTATAAAGCATTAACCCGACAATCAAGAAGCAGCCACTGAAGACTCCTTATGCTCTCCCTTCTTTTATAGCCTACTTTCCTGCAAGAGTAGGCTACACTTCTTATTGCAATTTCTACCTTGAATTCATATTCCAAATCATTGCACCCTAGCTGCTGACTAGCCCACCATCCCATCCCGCTGAAATTGCTCTCAGCAACATCCCAGTGACGTGCCAGTTACAAGCTGAAGGACACGGTCTGCCCCTATCCACTCGACCTTTCATGGCATCTGTCATCCTCACCTACTCCCTTCTTAAACTCCCCTTTGCATCCATAAATTGCACCTCTCCCTGTGCCCAGTCTGTAGGTGAGAATGGACATGTTCCAGGACCCTGTCCTTGTCCCTCTTCTTCCAGCAAGAGTCCCACACTGTTGCTGGGAGATTTCACCAACACCCTGATGGCTCCAATGATGGCTTCCAGAGCAATCATCTCTCATTTTGAACCCTGTTTCCTATCCATACAAACCTCTTGGGCACCGCAAACTCCACAAGGCTGAAACTGAACTCATTTTCCTCCCACACCTGCACCTCCTCATCAGTGGTCTTGATGGTCAAATGTCACCATTGTTCACCCAAGCCAGGAATCTGGGAGTTGTCCTTAATTCTGTCCCCCACTCACATCCAGTAAATGACCACTTCCGCAAGCCACCTGTCCTTCCTTTCCATCTGCATGGCTGCTGCCTTAGTTCAAGTCCCATCATTCTGCTCCAGCTTCACTACTCCAACCTATCAACCATTCTCCTGCCTCCAGATTTGTTCCCCTTGACCCCCAATTCATTCTGTGCCTACTGGAACAAGGGTCATTTTTCTAAAATGCAAATGCTTTCTTGACAATCCCCAGCATAAAAATCGTCCAAAAGCTCAAAAGATTAAAATCACATCCTGAGCATGGAAGAAAACACCCTCAGTGATCTGCCTTGTACAAAACCTTTTAACCTAAACCATCCACGTGCCACTTTCACTCCATTTTCATCAACCAGGCCCTCTCAGGATGAGCTCTGGGACCTCTTCTCCTCCTTCCTGTCACCCTGCTCCTTTGCTGCTTAGGTGAACCATCCTGCTCACCCTTTATAATGTAGATCAAAGACCCTCCCCTCTGGGAATCCTGGAAGCATCCTAGATTCTCTGACCCTCATGAAATCCCTAGTCATTGCTCTGACAGCCCTTGTCACACTGTATCCTGCACCCATCCTCCCACTCATCGATGTGACCCTTGAGCAAGGTGCTCCACGTTTCCCACATCTCTGAATCACCAGCTCCAGTGAAGATGCCAGAAATGCATTATGACACAGAAGCCCATGCATACCTTACATCAGCAGGCAACATCAAATCGTTACAAGCATCAGGCTTGGTTTTCCTGGCTACTAACTTTCTTTGAATCATAAGATGCTACCAAAAATAAGACACATCCTACTTCCAGAGATGTTAAACAGTGAAAAATTGGAGTCTATTAAGCATGACAAATTAATTTAAGTAGCATGATTATGTATTTAGCCATTAGACTACAAAAGCATTTCTAAAAATCTAAGTGCTGGAATATAAAGGAAAACTTTCTAAGATAACTCATATATTTCCACATGAAGGGAACACATGTTATCTCACAAAGGCATTGGGAGACTCCTTCTCTACAGAAAACCAAACAAAAAAAGAGACTATTATAGTATTTTTCCTTAGAAATATTTATTAGGAAACTCTTTGCCCTGCATTCTGATTGTGGTGCCATAACACAAATCTTTATCTACTAAAATTCACAGAAGTATGGGAAAAAAAGTTAAAGTCATATAAAAAAATTTAAAATGTTCATTAAATATGATTCTCCTCTTAGGCCCACTCCCTGAACTCTCCATCCACCAAGCCTGGACTCCACCTCCACGGACCCATCAGAACCCAAAGAGGCTCATCTTTCCTCCAACACTCTCACTCCGTTCCACAGACAATGACTTGAAAGTCCTGAGAGGACCTGTTTCCAGGCCCACTTCCCCACCATCTCCATGTCCCTGGCCAGGCTTCCTGCTGCTAACTTGGGGCCCTGTTCTCCCTCCAGCGGATTCTCTCATCTCAGCTCTTGAGCCCTGTTACTGCCAGCTCACGCCCAGCCTCTCTCTCATCCTCCTCCCACCTCACTCCACCCACTGTCCATCTCTCATCCACTTTACCCTGTGAAATCTGGGCTCTACTTGGCTGGGGGATGAGGAATTTCCCTTTTGTCCTGAAACTTTTATTTACCTCTTCCCCAGAGCAGATAGGGTCCACTCTGAAAGGTTAAAGACTACCTGAACAAGGTAGACACAGAATCCCAAAATAATCACAGATTTTCCTTGGAAAAACGTACAAGCCTCAATATGGGGGAAGGGCAGAGAGGACAAGCCTTGCAAAAAGCATGAAAGTGTCATTATCCCACACTTTCAGCTGTTAGGAACAACCCATTGCATCCTAGAAATTTTAGAGTACATCCTGTTGCCTCTGGGGTCCTTCATCTACTTGCCAGAGTGCCCAAGGGAATGTGAATGAAATCTTAGAGGACCCAGCTTGCCCAATTCATCAACTAAACACAAGATACGGAGAGATATGTTTGCAGACAATGTTTTAGGTCACCCATCAATGAATACATGTCTAACATATGCTAATTAACCACATCCTTATGTTTCATAAATTAAGAATGAGAGTGCTTGAAGGAACTCTACTGATTCTCTATTTTGCTAATAAGGAAGTGGCAGCACAGGAAGCTGCTACATACTCAGTAACACTTGGGAGACATGCACCAAAGGTGGTCCTCTTCAAAATGACAGAATGAGAAACTTCCATAAGTACATGGTAATTCCAAACAAAATGCCCTGTAGGTACCCTGATTTTCACTGCACAACTGATTTGCAGTCAAATCCATGAGGGGAATAATCAGTTTAGGTAATAAAGTAGATTAGGCAGGGCAGCTGCCAAGATGTGTGACTGATAAAGACCCACCAAAGAGAAGACATGTGCAAAAGAGTGCATGACCATGTACATAAATACACCTGAGGGAAATAAATGCTAGTAAGTTTATATTAAGTTTGGCTATCTGGCCTGCATGATGACAAGAGTTTTCAGTTTTTCCTACAAAACCTCAAACTTTCCCCATCAACCTCTCAGCAGCAAATCACTGCTCAAAGCCTACACCCCCAACCCCCATGGGGCTATTCAAGACATTCAAATGGAAGAGGCCAAGAAGTATAGGACTGAGGTTGAGGCATTCCAGAATTTGTGAATAGCTTACAAACAGGTTGGAGCTGTTTTTAGCTACCACTTAATACTAGGACCAAAAAATAAAAGCATTAATTCATTTATCCTTTTAACACAGTGGTCCCCAACTTTTTTGGCACCAGAGGCTTTTTAATCATCCACAGATGGTTTTGAGATGATTCAAGTGCATTACATTTACTGTGCAGTCAAACCTCTCTGCTAATGGTAATCTGCATTTGCAGCCACTCCCCAGTGCTAGCATCACCTCCTCAGCTCCACCTCAGATCACCAGGCATTAGATTCTCATAAGGAGCACACAACTCAGATCCTGCACATTTGCAGTTTACAGTAGGGTTGGTGCTCCTATGAGACTCTAATGCTGTTGCTTATCTGACAGAGGGTGGAGCTTATGCAGTGATGCAAAAAATGGGGAGCAGCTATACATACAGATGAAACTTCACTCGCTTACCCACTGCTCACCTCCTGCTGTGCAGCCCAGTTCCTAACAGACCACAGACTGGTACCAATCCATGGCCTGGGGGGTTGAGAACCGCAGCTTTAACACATTCTCTCATCTCTTCTGTTTTGTCTCCAACAATTCTCTTTATGTTAAATTTTCTGTCAATGCAAATTCAATTTCTAACTCATGGCCCTGTTTAGCTCCCACCTGTGTCCTCAAAGTTTTTTGGAAAATACTACCTGTTAGTTTCCTCCCTTAACACTACCCCTTTTCTCAAACAGTAGCACTCAAACTTGCATTGAATTATGTTTTTTGTGAATTTTTTAAAATTTTATTACACAATAAATATTTTGGAAAAATTTATATAAATAAGTCAAAGTCATCACTCAGAAACTGATATATATCCTTCATAGGTGTGTGTGTTTGCTTTTATACAAATGGCAGCAGTATGAATCTTCCAAATAAAAATGCCATCAATATTATTCCATGTCAATATGTTCTCTAACAAAACCATTGAATTACTCCTTAATATTTCACCTTAAGCATGTGATATGTACTTAACAAATCTCCTAGCCTTATAAATTTCAATGGTTTCCTATTTCAGGCTATTATAAAACCTGGAAATGAAGATATATGCCTTAAAATATACTTATGTGTATTCTTCTGTCTGATGGCTTCCTCAGGACAAATTATTAGAAATGGAATGGCTAAGACAAAAGGCATGCAGTCAACCACCGTCCCTCTTTTAGGTCTTTTTATTCATACTGACAATTCACCCTCCAAAAAGGTTTTTCCAATTTACTCTTTTTATGTACAGTTCAAAAAATATTTATTTTGTGCCTACTTTTTGCTAGGCACTATGTATACAACCATCATTAACAAAACAGACATAGTCCCTGCCCTCAGAGAGCTTACAATCTAAGGAAGAGACAGACACCCACAACCACACCATCACAAAATCTTCATTACAAGTTGAGGTAAGCCAAGAAGAAAAAGTACAAGCTCAAGGGAATGTTAGAAGAACCTGATACAGTCTGAAGTGTCTGGAAGAGTTTCCATGAGGAAAAATGATTCTGAGATAGACACTAAGGTTTTCTGTTGTATTTAACAAATCAGGTGAAACCTGTTGTAGAGAGCCTGGGAGAAAACATTCTAAGCAAAGGGAACAGTGTGGACAAAGTTCCTGAGAGGGGCAGCAGTGTGGACTTCCTGCACCCTCCCCCACTGGCCAGATCAATATTTAATAGCCATGTGCTAGAACAGTCACCTGGCAGTCAAAGCCTGAAGAACTAATAACTGAATAATGACACAATAAACTGTAAATCTCAAAAATGGATGTAAATAAAGTTACTCTGCATATGGAATGCATTTTCAACCTGTTCCCAAATTTTTAGACATAAAATGTTATGCCATATACTTTAAACAATACAATTGGCTAAATTCATTGGTTTAATATTTGCTGTCTAAAATATCTGCATGCCCATAGAGAGCAAAACACATAAAAAATTCTTTGACCTTTATAAATATGCTAAGGCTAAGTCCATTGAAAAGTGTTTAAGGTTTCCCAGAGAAGTTTCATATTCATATTTTATTTAATACAAAAAACACAAATGTCACTTAAATGCCTACTCTAGAGAAAAATCTATTCCCATAATTTTTCAATGACTGTAATTAGGCAAGTTTTCCTTATTCCAACTTGGGTTTTCTTCTAATCTTCAACATTAATTAAAGTTAAAATCAGTGTTTTAATATTTTTTTTAAAAAAATCCAAAAATTTTTTTTGTTGCTTTGTTTTTGAGACAAGGGTCTTGCTTGCTCTGTTGCCTGGGCTGGAGTACAGTGGTATAATAATAGCTCACTGCAACTTCAAATTCCTAGGCTCAAGCAATCTTCCTGCCCCAGCCTCCTAGAAAGCTGGGACTACAGGTGTAAGCCACCATGCTTGGCCCAGTGATTTTATTTATCCATGTAAATAGGAAATTATCATAATTTGAATGGTACTTTTTTAAATGTCATTACTTAGACCATAAAAAAATTGTACAGAAAGTTTGTACTACAAAATTATGCTCCTACAGGATTAGGATCCTCAGTAGCAGAGAGAAAAAAAACTCAAAAGAGTCACTGCTCAGCAACCCTCATAACTACAGAGAGAGAAGCACAATCTGCTAGTCATGAATATGAACAGACTTCATACGAATATCATTCATATATTCCCTATCATCATTCCCTCTCACAACAGGGAATGCCTATTACAATGCCATTGTTTACTCTGTGTAAAACAGCCCTTCTATTCCCCAAGTTTTTTTGTTTTTGTTTTTTTGCTATAAAATAAAGGCCATATCCCTAAGATAAACTTTGCAAAAATATCTCAACAGCAGATCCGATGTTTTCCATGTTCAACTGTTCCTCCTCAAGTTCACCTGGATGTTCCACAGCAATTTTCTTAACCTTTCATTGTTGACTGGCCTATTCTAAAATAGAATTCTTCAGCAACACACAATATAAAAGACATAGGCTAAAATAGGCCTCGCAAATACACTTTGGAATAAGTATATCTCAAACACAACTTTACAGTCCATTATTTTTCCTAATGACTAAACTCTAAATAAAAAAAATTTTTAAATGGAGGTTGTCAAACCAGTGATGCGTGCAGCCCATTCTCATGACAGTCATTTAAACTTCTCATCTGCAAAACATAATGCGATATATTATCAAAAAGAGGAAGGAAAAAACATGAAGGTCTATCTGGCTTACAAAATGAAAATCATAAGCATTACATGACATGTAGTATCAAATATTGAAATTTATACATTTTTCTGGATAATTTTTTCATTCTTCTTGATTGTAAGAGTAACAAATCAATGTAGAAAATTTGAAAAATATGGGATAGCAAAAAAAATCCTCAACCCTGCCATTCAGATGGAATTGTTAATATTTTGGTATTATTTCAGTATTTTTTCTATTATACACAAGTAATTGGGTTTAAGACATGCGTACACCAGCACACTTTTTCTTGAATAAAATTAGAATATATGCATTTTTACATTTTGTTTATTTAACATATGGCATGTTAAGTATCTGCGACATTAAAATCCTTCTAAAATACACTTTTAATATCAGATGTGTCAAAATATATTTAATCACTTTCCCTACTTTGGGACATTTATGTTGTTTCTAATATTTTAGCATAATAAACCAGACTGTCATAAAGATAGTCAAAACTCATAAAACTTCCAATTATTTTCTTAAGATATATTTCTAGAAGTGGAATTACTACGTTGAAATGAAATTGATATGATCAAAATCACCCCCACCCCTAAAAACACAGCCAATAACAGACTTTAACTTAGTCAAAAGTCATGAAACTTAATCACATGGTATATATATTTACAAATCGATTTTTTAAATAATACAAAATTCAAAGTTGAAATAAATTAGAAATAACAGGAAATAGGATCACCATTATGTTTTAGCATATAGTTACAGAAAAAATTAATTTAACTTAAACCTCATACTATATATTTTAATCTGTTCTAAATGAGTCAAAGAACACAGAATAGCATGCTGGTACCAGGAGAAGAGAAATTCTCACAACTACTTAAGAAAAGGAAAATATCTGAGAGAATGGAATGATAAGTTCACCCCAGAAACTTAGGATAAATGCCTTTCCTCCAATAAATTGCAAGTACTACAGATACTTTCTCTCTTTCTCTCTTTCTCTCTTTCTCTCTCTCTCTCTCTCTCAGAGGGCAACTTAAGCACAATTATTATTTTTTACTTAATTTTAGGCCCTGATATCCATTTTAAAAATTTTCTGAAACAAGTAAGAATTTTGTTATAATAGTTCCTGACATAATCATTAGCTCTCAAAACTCAAGAAAAAGACCAATCTCCTAAAAGTTCAAAACCAAAACCCTTAAAACAAAATACTAATATTTAAGATTTTCAAAATTTGGCAACTTTTCTCCCTTAAATACTTACTCAGTATGGGAAAGTTTTATTTCTTCTCTTTGTCTTGCAGAATAATTTAGGTTCCCACCTAAAACACAAATAAACATAGAATTTTTTCAATATAAATATTAAAGTAAGTAAAATTCAACCATACACACATGCAAGCATTTGCATAGATACACTTTATTTTAAGTACTAGAAAGAGCTACAGAAGATGAGAGGAAAAAAAGCTTATTCACTGGAACCTTCCCAAGAGGAAAAAATAGAATCCTTGTATGATACAAATACCCCTTAATTTTAGCTTTCTTTCTTTTTAAGTTTGGACTTAGCATTGCTTCAGGTTTTGTTAATTAGGACATTGTATTAATATTCAATAATAGTGAAAATTAAGAGAAATTAAATAACCTCAAGTTATTTGAATTACATGTATATTACATTCTGCCATGTATATAAAACCCTTCACAAGTAAACAGTTAGAAAAGTTAATAAGGGCAACATAAAAATCTTATAAAGAATGACAAACAAAGCACTAATGCATATAGTATAACTTACCAAAAACAATTCTGTAATTTCTAATTCTAAACCAAATACTTTCAGTCTTAAAATGCAAATTATAGCTATAAATTTGCTTCTTATTTTTTAAAAATACAAGACAATAATGCAGGAGGGGCTTTAGCTTATTTTTTAAATAGCGTATTTCTTTCTGCCAATATATAATAAAAATGACATCTTAGATTTTATACTATAAAATTTAAACTGCTCTTACTAGCAGATGGAAAAACATGACAGCAATTTGAATAAGTGAGATGGTTCAGAATATATAATTATATATTACAAAATTAAATGTTTCTACCACTATGAACAGAAAGTCATTATTACATGAACTAAAGCATTGGCCCTCAAAAAGGCAGACATTCCAGGGATCCCACAAAATGATACAGGGGCGTCGGAGAAGAAAATATCAGAACCTCTACTTACCTCGGGCACGATTCACCAAATAGAGTAAGACCACAGATAGAAGTGACACTAGGAGTGAAAAAACAAAGGGCCCTTAAAAAATACGTATTTCTTCTCAATGATTCCTTTGTAATCATAATTACAAAGTAAAGCTTAGACACAATCAGACCTTTATGAACTAGTACTTAAAATTAAATTATTATTCACAGTATTTTATTTTCCCAAAGCATTAAATATAAGTTACATACCATTTTCTCCAGGGGTCAGGGATGGCAGGGCCAGAAATGGAGAAGCTGAGACCCCTTAGAGGAGCGGGAGCTGACCTGCCCACAGGCCATCCCTACCCCTATTTCCTCTCCCCTTGTCAGGGCTGGTCCTTCCTGGTACTTCCCAAAACTTCCAACCACAGACTGTTCATCATTTTAGAGAGAGCCAAACAGAAGGAGTCCTTTGGGGGTTTTAAGTCTGAAAGCATCATGTCCATTTTATAAATTATATGACCAAACATTAAAACATGGTCACTAGACTTCCAGAAACCCACATCCAGCATAGACCTCAAAAGTCAGGTGCTTAGCTTTTTCCCTTAACAAGTAAGGCCCACTATTAAATGTTTTAAATTCTTACATGACCCACTTTTTTAAAACAAATGATTTATTGGCTTTATTGTTAACATTTGATGTGCTTGTTTCGAAAATTATGAGATAAAATGCATTCAAAGCTATTTATAAGCAATTATCTGCAAATACCATACTTCAAATATAGTCTTTATTCCCAGTAAAGGGAAACAAAGTTTGATAATATCATCACTGTGGCTTGCCATTGTTGAGCACATGTTACTGAAGTATAAAAGACATCTTGATGTGCTATAGGAAAATTATTTTAGATAAATATAATTTATGTGTATGGTAGAGATTATTATGAAAAATGCTGACATCATTTTTCAAGTTTTCTAATGCATCCTATTTTTAACCAATGAACTATTATAGGTAAAAATTAAATAACAGACTAAAAATAAAAGCCATTTACAACTGTCTAATAAACAAACCATGAGCACTCACACAAAAACCACACCAATGTCCACTCATTCACAGTAGGGACATACTCAGGACTCTTTCAAAGTGTTCCACTATAAAGGGGAAAAATGTTTTTTAAAAACCATAAACATTTAAAACACAATATGAAGCAGATTCCACTATTGCCTTTAAGAACTGGAATCTCCTGAAAAATGCCTGTGACTCTTCAACGAGCCAGAAAGTCACCAGCTGTGAAACTCTGGTACACAAGCTGAGAATCAGGCAAATCTGAGAGACATACATGCCTTTAGGGATTTGGTTTCAGAGGAGGGAAAAAAGAGAACAATAACAAAAACCTAAAAGTAAAAATGAGAATAGAACATTCTGCCACATATTAAAAGAAACTAAATGTTGCCACATGGCATACTCACAAGAAACACAGGCAATGAAGAAAACTTCTAAAAACAAATATCCCCGAGTATCCAATATCATGCCAGCAATGATGGAAATGATGGCCAACCCAAGATTCTGAATGGACTGCATGCTACAATTTAAGAAATATAAAAACACATTTCATTTTCAAGTCTTCACACACAGACTAACACTTCCCTATAAATATGTCTATCTGTAAACCACATACTATTAATGTTAAGAGATGTTTTCAACCAGGGATGACTTGATTAGATTTTGTTTTTTATTCCATGACTATTTCCACTACTAGAGTGTCTGCCCAAAGGTAAGGGAGTTTGCCTCATTAAGTGTAGTATGTACTTAACACCTTCCTGCTGAATGAAAGAAAGGGCTATGTGAACACCAACTTGGGTGCGATTTCTCCCTCTTACCTTTTTAGGCCACAGAAGATACTCAACTTCTCACCAAGAAACCCTCACATAAAAGGGCAGGTGGATGGTAATGTCAGCAAGTATCTATTATAGGTTAGCCTATCCCAGCTCTCTTGCTGGAGAGGCTTGGAGTTCTTCTGTTGCTACAATAGTATTTTAAATAGATTTAGCAACTTTTCCAGTTATCTCCAGGTTTAGAGCTCTCTCAGAAGCCAGATGATGATGAGATTCAGGAGATCTGGAGTTTTATGTGATAATTAAATTGACACAGAAGAGAAAGACAAATATGATGCGTAGCATAAATACTTACAAGCCATATGCAGTTCCCAATTGATGTTCAGGAACTACAAATGCCACCATTGGCCACAATGCACAGGCAAGCAATGAATAGGAGAGTCCCAGGAGGCACTACAGAAAGCAATATGATAAGGCATAAAAGTCTTATATTAACCAAAAGGTGCTTTTCCTTTGATTCAGATTAGCAAAAGTGACATACTAGCTATTAATAATATATGAATAGTCAGGCAAATTTTATTTTGATTAGGCTAAAACTCATATTCAAATAATATAAAAAAGTCTTGGACCTCTTATACCTTAAGAGTTTCTCTCTAGTGACAAGATACACACTCTCTTAATCATTTTCATTTGTCAAACTATATGTATACATAACTGGCTGAAGCCCAGGATGTAGTCAAGGACCAAGCATGAAAACTAAACTAATTTGCAAAAAGTTCTTACCTATATTTCAGGCAAGCTAGTTTTCTAATATTTACTAGGCATGACAAATAAGGTCATCAAGGTAACATCATGCCAACAGTCCATATCATTCTACCTCTGGGTCAACACCCAATTGGAGAGCATAGCCGAGAACCAAATAGCGCCACCACTGGTTGTAAGATATGTCCTAATGCTGACTTTTATTCCATTAAAAAAGAAACCTTATGATTCAAATTTAAATAAGTATCATTTATACCTACCAGATTGGCAAAGATTAAAATAATGCCAATACCTAATAATGGAAAGGACGCTAAAACACAGACATCTTTGTATGTTATCGGTGAAGTTATAAATGGGTAGAAAATTACTGAAGAAGTTTCACAGTATCTTCCAAGAAGCTAAATTTACAAAGCCTCTGCCTATAGCATTTCTACTTCTAGTAATCTGTGCTGTATCTATAGAAATATTTCTACAGAAATTCTCACCAAGTACACAAACACTCATGTGAAATGCAGCACTGCGGTCTATGGTCTTAAAAATGACATTCTGAAGAATAACAACAAAAACTAGATAAATTCATTATCACTTTTTTAAAAACTACTAAGACAGTCAAAGACCAAACAATGGATACTGGGCCAACAGATTTTTTTGCCACCTATGATGGAATTACTTATTTTAAGTCATTTATTTCAGAAAAACAAATAGAATTTTAAGCACTCTGGCTTTTGTAAGGCTATTTTATTTCAAATTCTATTTCAGCATTGAGGGTACCCTGTTATTAATAAATATGCCAAATGAAAAGATACCTTATACATTAACAATTCATAATTCCCCTTTAAATAATAACTCTTTTGGAGGAATTGAAATCGAATCATTGTTTCTCCCCTGCCACAGGCACTGCCCTCTGATTTGCTGAGCGTGCCTCCCCATATGGACTTGACAGGCCCCCTCACCCCTGACATGTTAACACAGATGTTACCATAGCAATCCAAGGGTTCCACATCGTAAAGGCCAGCATCATGTGGGACACGAGAGTGGTCACTACTGCACACAGAACCCAGATGATGTTCTTCCCTGTTTTATCCACCAGGAGCCCAAATATTGGGGACATGGGAGCTGATATGACATATACAATGCTGCCCAGAGAACAAATAAGATATTTAATGAAATGCAACAATAGCCAAAAATGAATATCAAGAAAATCCCAAAAAATATTAGGCAAAGCAAATCCTAACTCATTTAACATTATTCTAAAATGGTCATCAGAAAATAGAAATATAAAAAGCAATCCAAGATTTCTTTGGTTTTCTGTTAATGCAAAGATGGACATTCAGGATTCAAGTCCCAATATGGTCTGGGTTTCACACTGTGGATGTTACGTCACATATATCTCTTTCTGCCTCTTATAACATGTGGTTATAGTTAAAGACCCACAGTTTGCATGCAGTAGCACTTACAGAATTCATGAAATACCTGTTAATAGCACTTGCTGCCTGGGAAGAAAATCCAAATTTCTCTGTAAAGAAAACTCTAAAATTAAAAAGATAGAGAAATGAGTACATTAGAGAGAACTATCCTGTTTTCAAAAACCAAAGATAAAATAAAGATGAATAAAAACTCTTAAGTTTAATAAACATTTCTTTCTTGATACTTCCCACCTTTTTTAATATTTACCTTCAAGCAATTTACTAAAGCTTAAAGTACTTATATAAAGTATATAAATACTTCACTGACTAAATAAAATATGATGCCTCTTTTGTCCTTTTTACATATACAACAAGCATTACACACAAATTTTCAGAAAACTAAATATACTACTATAAGGAATTAAAGCTGCTTCTTTTCCTTAAAAAACAGTACTGGACAGGTTCTTTGCTAAATATATTAATAGCAAATAGGGTTTTTTATGTCAAATTATTTAAAATGATACACAAACACATTATTGCTCTGTTTAAGCAGCTGCCAATTTAAAAGGAAAGAGAAGTAGAAGATAGAGCAAACAAGAATTTGCTTTGAACCCTGAATTTAAGTCTGGCAGAATTACAGTCCTAACAAATGGAGACGTGCCCAGTCACGGTGCACCAATACCCAGTCCCCATTCTCAGTAAGAGGCTTCCTAATCAAAGAATAAAGAGGAAATAAAAAAGAATTCTAGTCCAAAATGACTATTAAAACAAATCAGTATTATGAATCAAAACTGTTAATAGGTATTTCTTCAAAAGAATAAAACCAATACTAAAGCTTGAGCTAAGAAAATCATTTGTATCTCAAGATATAAAGCAATTTCTGTGAAAATATAAGCTATAATCAGAGAAGCAAGATTTGCTGGTAAAAAAAAAATCACATTTATGCAATTGAACTTTCATTATAATTCAGTCAAGAAAAATGGAATGCTAGAGAATACTCACTTCCCGAGTCCAATAAAAGGGAACACAGCAACATAATAGCAGACACAGATGATAAATATGAGCCACAGGGGTAAGGAGAAGTCCTTTACATCAGTTAATTTAATAACTTCCCCTTAGAGAAGAAAAGAAAGATGCTATCAGCATAATTTTGCATACCTAAGGAGATTTCATCTGTAGTCAAGATTATTTTTTTAATAATGTTATTAACCCTTGCAATTCAGTTTAAAAAATACATCTCTAGTAAATTATACAAACATCATTTCTGGGATAACTTACAAAGACATAAGAAAAAGCCAAACTAAGATTGGTACCTACCATCCTACTCCCTTCCAGGAACAATAATCATTTTGCAAACATACAAAGTACAACTGAGAATGTAAATTCTGCCAAAACATTTAAGAGGAAAAAAAAATATCCAATATTTAGAAAAGTAAAAATAGATTTGGAAATAAAAAACATGTCTTAAGCACCACTGGATTTATAACATTGCATAGGAACTTATTTCATTGTAAATTATCTCACAAAGGCTATAATTCCCCAAAGTCCCATTCTTCTTTCATTTAGACTTACCTGTTTTTCCTTGTTCTTTATGAAGGATTCTCTCTGCTCTCTGATCCAAGTAAGCAAGAGCCAAGGCACAGATTAGTGAAAGAATACACGTTATACCACCTAAATGAAAAAACCAGATTTAAAAAGAGAACCAGACTAAAGTTCCTAAAAGGCAGTACATTATATAAATAGCAGAAAACTCATCAACTGAAAGGGATGGCATCTAAAGACATAAGAAAAGCCTGCCATTACTAAACCAGGACAGAAGAGAAAGTGCACATGGTAAATACTCAACAAACAGTAATCACCTTTATTATATTATTGCTCAGTAGAAGGTCGGAGACTAGAAAAACACTAGAACAAACTAGTCTAGGCTTATAATGGAGAACATAGACTGAGGAAACCTGATAACCAGCCAGCAAATTAGTCCTAATTTCTTAATTCAATCTAAGTACCACTTTGATGGATGCCAAGGGAAAAAAATTACCAAAGCCAAGTCTGATTCTGTGATCACCTCTCTTCCTTCTGACCCCTTCCCAAAGTCTGAAACCTTTGCTCCTTCCCTCTGGCAGCCCAAAGGGCCCCACCCTCCCAAAACACAGCTCTCTGAGGCTCTCTTTCCTGTGAGTGCGGCATTTCTCCCTAATGCTGACCTCATATCGTTAGATTAACAGTAAATCAGGATAAAGAGTGAATAAAGTTTACACTCAAGAAGAATTTTCAAAAGAAGCTTAGTGAAATAAACAAAGACTGATATAACATGGTCTAGCTGAAAGATTGCTGAAATTAGAGTCAGCAGATGTGAGTTCTACTGCTGGCACTAACAAGCTGAGTGTTCTTGGACACAGAACTTAAAGTCTCTGGGATTCAATTTCTCCATCTGTAAAATAAGAGACTTTGACTTGATGATGGCAGAGGTCTTTTCTGGCTCTAAAATTCTTTAAAATTCTAAAGATCTCCATTGTGAAGGGAACTTGATGGAACACTTAGAAGCATTTGAGAGAGTGAAAAAGAGGTTTTAAGTAAGGAAAAGAATTTAAGAGGGAGGGTTTGGAAGAAAGGAATTTTTAGATATTCTTGCCTATTTGGGATTCCCTCTCCACTGTCCTCTTTTTACCAGGCTGTATGTACTAAGGAATTATAAAGAATAAAAGATGTGCAGATCTTAGGCACAGAGCTTTTACCTCACCATGCTACAGGTCTCTCTGGAGCCTTGCAAACAGTCATATACACACTGTGGGGCTCACCTAGACAAACTCACTGCTCAGAGAAAAAACAAATGTGATGAATCCACAGGGCCTTATACAGTTCTCAGTAACCTGCCTGGTAACTAGCACAATGGAGCCCTTAGCTAAGAGAACTTAGGGACAGGAGGGACCTGTACAGCTTTGATCAAACACCTGCAATTTGACAGAAAAGAAAACTGAGACACAAAGAGATTAACTTTCTTGTCCAAGATGACAGAACTAGTTAGAGTTGGCATTAAAACCCAGGCTCCTGACTCCCAACTTAGATTTTCAACCATATCATATCACATCTGACGTATATAAAATCTAAGCTTTCTAGGCATACTGAATTTGATCAAAAGGAAACAATTCTCCCTTCTGCTACAGACTATTAACACCTTACATGAATAAATTCCCTGATTTGTCTCCCTCACACAGATTTCACATACACTGTGTCTTTGTACTATGAGATACAAATGACAACACCGAAATAGATGACAAGGAACAAGACCCTCCATTTTGAGAAAGTGGAAATTAACATACAAACAGAGTAAATGATAGTCTATTTCTAGTTAGATCAGAGAACGAAGAAACCATAAGTGCAAAACTATAACCAAAGTGGTCTGACACCAATTCCTGTGTTCTTTCCTCTTTTGACAAGCTTTCAAAAGAGTAAGATGCGAGACGTTAGCATTCACTTACCGATCATAAGTGTGACCCCAAGGGTTGTGGGACCAGCAGAACCCAATAAAGCTTCAATCTTGGAATACAGCCATCCCATGAGGTTCATGTTGACTGTACTCCCCTAAATGAGAAGGAAAAACAATCAACAGAACTTTCAATTATTTAAACATATGCTTTGTTCCAAAAATAAAAAATAAAAAAGATTTGAGGTGGCTTAGAGAAATAGGTATAATAGGACCCAGATTATAATAGGAGGTAATTTTTTTTAAACCCCATAGGGGAAAAACTGACAAAGATAAAGCTACAGATAAAGTTACTATGTTTTTCTAATGCCAATCTATTAGAAAAGACTGATATCCAAAATAACATAGTACATTTAGAACTTCCTAGCAGCCAAAGCAAAAATGAAGCAGAAGTTATAAAATTCACAGAGTACCTAAGACAAAAATACAACAGTAGCTCAGGAAAAGCTGCTTTTCCTGGTACTGGAAAAAAAAAAATTCTTCTTCTGAATGTGCATAAAAAAAAATAGCGAAAGTTACAGTAAGTAATATCCTCATTTATTCATTCACTCAGCAATTACTGAGCCTCTATTACCTGCCAGTCACTGTTTCAGGTGTCAGGAATATAATAAAGAGCAAAACAGAAAAATATCCAACTTTCATAAAACTTACATTTTAGTGGGGTAGAAAACATAAAATACGTAGTATATTAAGCAGTGACAAGAGCTTTAAAAACCAAGGAAAATATAAAGCAATGAAGGAGAATATAAAATTAGGAGTGGAGGCCTCACTGAGAAACTTTCTTGGGAGTAAAAACTCAAAGGAAACAAACTGCAGGCATACCTGAGGAAAGAGCATTTGAGACAGAAGGAACAGCCAGCACACAGGCTCCGAGAGGGAGCCCGCCTGGCATGTTCAAGGAATGGCAAGGAAGGCAGAGGCCAAAGCAGTAGAAATGAAGAGGGGAGAGGATGAGATGAGGTCCCTAGAAAGGAAATGGTGGGGAGGGAAGCTATAGGCAGTAAGAAGGACTTTCAGTTTTTATTGTGTATGAGATAGGAAGCCATTGGGGTTTTCAGAGGAGAAGTGACATGATCCACTTACACACTGACAGACTCACTTTGGTTGCTAGATTCAAAACAAACTACAAGTGGGGGCAAAGGCAGCAGTTAGGGAGCTACAGCAATAATCCAGAACAGAGCTGATGGGGCTTAGCCCAGGAGGGTTAGCAGTGGCTATGGTGTGAAGTGGTCAGAATATAGACATACTGACACATAAATTGCCCTAAGTTTCTAGAAGGGAATCTCAAGGCTTCTAAGAGGTAGGGTAGGGGTTATAGGAGTGGTGTGGGGGGGGGGGGACCTGAGGAGGTGGAGCGAGCCAATTCTCAGACAGCCACCTCAGCTTCGGCCAGAGCCGCTCGACTTTTATCTGATTTCTGTATTTAGGGTTCATGTCAAACATCATTAGATGAAAGTATTTTATGATCAGAATGTTCAAGAGCCATTCCATTACAGAGTTGCTAGGGACCTGACAGATTCAGTCCTTGTGCTTCTCTTGCTCTAGTGCATCTTCCAGAATGATCACACAGTTAACCACTCTATGATTTCTCTGTTGTCTGAGCAGTGACTTTGATCAAGTTTAGACAATTTTACCTTCTTCAAGCAGTGGACTTCTCATTTTCCTTCTTATTCATGTCTTAGCTAGGAGTTGGAGGTCCAGCACCCTTTTGATTTTCCTTTGCAATTTGTTGCTTTTAAACATTATTTTAACAAATATTTGGTAAGCACTTGCTTAGCCAGGTCATGTTAGATACTTTAGAATTAAACATTATTAAGAGGCAATATCCTAGTATTTGAGGAGCTTATCTTTTTGATGACATTGTAGAAAGTTTCCAATAGGTTTCCATTTACCTTCCTGTTCGTTTGAGAAATACCATTGGCTGGCATTTTGTAAGAAACAGACATGTGAAATTTGCTACTGTTTTTGCTGTGAGAATACTGTCGAGCACACATTCATTTCTGTCTTCAGTAGCATGACTTAGTCAGTAGGCTCCTAATTAACAGTCATTAACACAGTCGACATTCTCTCCTCCTTAATTTCTTTCCAGGACACTACAGTCTTGCAGTTTTCCTCTTGCCTTTCTGCATTACACCCCCTGCCCTGGGAGCTCTTTCATTTGTTCCATCTCAATCTTCTTAACCTATAAATGTGGAAGTTCCCCATGGTTTGGTCATTGGACATCTCTTTCCTTCAACACTCACAGCCCTGGTGATCTTATCTAGTTTCGCAATTTTAAGCAGCATTTTCCTTGCTCTTGAATTTATATCACTGTCTAGGTCTTTCTTCTGAATTCCATAGCCATATATGTAACTGCCTACTCATCATTTCTACCCGGATGTCTGGAAGGCAAGTCAAACCTAACTTAAGTGCTCAAGACTCAGCTCTTAATATTCTGCCCACCATCCCCCACACCAGCTCCTGCTGCTGTAATTTTCTCATCCTCACTCACAGCAACTCTTTTCTTCCAGTTGCTCAGGCAAAAGCTTTGGTATCATCCTGAGCTCCTCCTTCCCTCACCTCCCCAATCCACACATTTTCCATTAGCAAATCCTGTTAGCTCTATCATCAAAAGAATATATACATACACATACACATTCTCTCTCTCTCTCTCTCTCTTTCTCTCCCTCTCTCTCACTCTCTCTCTCTCAGGGCTCCTCAGAATGCAGTTTAGTAGATTATAACTAAGTTACAGTGACACAGAGAAGAACCTAATGATCACTAGTATCCAGAATGGAATCAGTGAGAATGAGTCTTGCTTAACTGATCTTACTTCCCTCTTTGAGAAGTTATCGGACAACTAGATCCACAAACTCTCACAGATATTTTGATTGCATAAGACACATAATGAAGCCTGTTGGAATATCCCTGTAGATAAAATTGAGAAAACATGGGAAATCATACTATTTATCAAATAATTACAAATTAAAATAATATTTAGCTATTTCCCTACCAAAGTGATAAAAAGACTTTTTTTAAAAGTAATAACAGCCTGTACTATCAAAGCTACAATAAAAGGGATACTCTCATACTCTATAGATGGGGATGTACACATCTGTGGAAGGGTAATCTATAAATAAGTCTCAACAGTTCTCAAACACCTGATGCAATAATTCCATTCCTAACCACCTAGCCTAAGGAAATCATCAAAGTTGCAGACAAGTTTTATAGTAAGAGTTTTGGACTACAACACTACTTATAATAGTGAAAAAAATCAGAAAGAATGTACATGTACACAAATATAGAAATACTCATATGATAAAATATTATATTAAAAGCTTTGTACACTGGATTTCTTCTTTCCAACAAGAACACGCCTGAAGCTCTTACTCAATGGGGGAGGGGGGCATGGGCAATATAAGTAACCTTAACACTTGTACCCCCATAATACGCTAAAATAAATAAAATTAAATTTAAAAAAAGAACATTGGCATTTTCATGCCATTTATTAGTCTTTGAAAGCTTGATTTTTAATGGCAAAGATTTCTTTAAATCTTTTATTCATAGGACTCTATAAGGAAAAACTGTGGTTTGGACTGCCAAAATACCTTACAGGATGCATTAATAAAAACATCATGTTGTTCCTCTGGGTAGCCTCTATCAGACCAAACCTGAAACACATGATCATTTCTAGGTTCCAATTGCCAGAAAGAGTACTGGCTACCAAAGATAAGTCCAGGGAGGTGTGAACACCACAGTGAAGGAGCAGGGACCCCTGTCACATGGCCTAGACAATCACAGGAAATGAGAGCATATGACCAAGAACTTAAGAGCTGTCTTCAAATAAGCAAACCACTGTCAGCAGAGAACTTTAACAGAGGGTAAAAGTCAGAACAATTGGTAAAAGCTACTTGTGAAGGTAGGTTTCATCTCTATATGAGAATGAGCTCCAAAACATTAATTGAAGTAGACAGGCTGTTTCATCACAGAGTGAGCTTCTGATCACTGGAAATGTGCAAGCAGAAACTGGATGGCCACATGTAGAGGGTTTCATAGCAGAAATACCAAAATTGGTAAGAAATCAGTTAACAAAACTTGTAAGATCCCTCTCCATAATAAGATTCTTTGAATTAATGAATGTTCATGTAGCCATGTTAGACTGTTTACTAACTGAAATAAGGTTAGAGATGCCTTACTTAAAGTAAACTAATTATCACACTATGTTCTACAGGAACATTTAAAAATCAATACCTAATTTACCATACACATTTCGCCCTGTGATTTGTAAGAGATAACTACAAGATTCAATTTTTTGCTTCCTATTTGGTTTCATTTGGTTTGTCATCATACTTACAATTCTAGCCATGCTAAGTTGTAGTCCAAACACCAGGTTCAATTCTTTGCCTTTAAACCAACTCACAGCATATGTATTCTGAGCAACTGCTAAGGACTCCCCACCAATCCTAAAAATAGGAAAAGAAAGAAAAGTCAGATCTTTTAAAGTAAAACCATAGTTAGCAATGCAGGTTTAAAATCTGACACTTTCTTATCAAGAGGTGGGGACTCTGTCCCCTCCCCTTGAATCTAGGTGGGCCTGTAACTGCTTCAACCAATAAAATATGGAAGAAGTGACACTGTGTAACCCCAAGGCTGGGTCATAAAAGGTAACATCCGCCTTTTCACTCCAACACTTGCACTTGGAGCCCTGAGTCACCTTGTATTAATAAGAAGGTCAACTACCCTCATGCTATGAGAAAGCAAGCCACACAGAGAAGCTACTTGTAAGTGCTCCAGTCAACAGTCCTAGTCTTCCAGGCCTCCCAGCCCAGATATGTGAGTCAGTGAGCTTTCAGATGATTCCAGCCCCAGCCTCCCATGAATCTTTCCTGCTGAGGCTTCAGACATCTGGACCAGACAAGTCATCCATGCTATACCCAGCCCAAATTCCTGACCCACAAAGTCCACAGCATACTGAAATGGTTGTTTTATATTGCTAAGCACTGGAGTCATTTTATATGCCACAACAACCGTGCCAGGCAATAAAAGGAGTCTGGGTTACAACGTCACCATCTAAACTATACAAAGTGCTGATATGGGGAAAGTGGTCCATACTTTGTGAAAACATGAAAATTTACACTTTGGGTCAAGACATCAAGCTCCCTATCCATCCTCCTCAACACATCATCAATACAACAAAACAAGTAAAACATTTATGAAAAATATCATTTCTGAAGAACTGTTTAATATTCAAACCCCACACAGAGTTAACTATGACCACTCAAAATTTTTGTTTAACTTTTTTTAATTAAGAAAAGACAACTAAAAAACATTTTATGTATATGTGGCCAGATTTCAAGGATGTGAAGTAATTTCCCAAAATAGACAAAAATATTTTTTAAATCCTTAATCAATGAATAGTAAAACAGTAAGTTAGGCTAAATTAAAATATGCATAACTTACCCAAACACAAACCTTCCAAATTCCATCAGCCAAAAAGCATTAAATATTCCACCCAGAGCAAAAATAACCTACAATGTAGAATTTAATGCTTAATCAATGAAAAAGTAAATTCAAGGTATTAAAGAGAAACAATAACTTATGAGAAATCAGAACTTCTACAATGGTTTTAATATTCTTCCTTCGTAAATCTGTGAAATTAAAATATTAATAATGTTCGTTTATTTCAAGGTTTAAAGTAAACTATGTATTATACCATGTGGACATTTATCTTTGCCAGCAGAATTAATTAGATGAGAATTCAAAAGTCACTGTCAGTTAATGAATATTTTGGCCTTCCTTACCTGTCCAATGCAAACAAAACAGCTAAAAATAATTGTGCCCCACCTGTTTAAAAGAGAGAGAAAAATTTCTTAATTTCTTCTTATATTACAATATATAATCACAAAGACGTTTAATAATAATTTGCTTTGGTTTTCTTTGTCCCCTCTGTATTCCCTCCAAAGAATGAAAAAGTGCTCATTTGCCTTTGAAGTCAGCAACTTTCCTAGGCCGAATACTAATCTATAGAAGTCTAGATTTCTGAGGAGATTCCAGAGGCTTTAGTAATGGTATATATTAGTTTAACCCATTATCTCTTAAATGAAACTTATTAAATAATCTTCAAGAAGTTACCAGGGTTGAAACTACTTAAAAATGGAAATTCTTTATAAAATTTCTTTTAAGAGTTTAGGATTGATTCCAAGGAATTCTACGCTAAGTAATTTTAAGTGGTTATAATTCTGATAACTAAAAATTACTTTTAAAAGGAAAAATATCAACCATGTTAATACAATTACAAGTCTAACATTCTGCAGTCTGAACATCTGATTGATTTTCTTCCAGAATAAAATGCCAGTGTCAGAAGAGTCCTTAAAGATCAGCAAAGGAAACCATACTTGTTAAATCTCTCTCAAGATCCTTGTGAAATGGTCATACCATGTTCTACTCACTGTTCTGTGCCACTGGAAAACTCACTATAGTCCCAAGACAATTTATATCACTTCTGTCAAACTGACCAAGAAAACTCTTCATCATAGTAAGTAGAATCTGTTCCCCCAAAGTTTCAAGCTAAGTCTAACCTTTGAGACCAAACAAAATAAATGTAATTCTTCCTTCACACTTTAACTCTTCAACGTTTTAAAAAGTTAGTGCCCAAGTCTAAACACTTAAAATTTTTTCAACTCTTATCTACCAGATATGGTTTAAAGACTCTTCATCATCTTGGTCTCTGCCTTCTGAAAATATTCCTAGTCTATTCCCTCTTTAGTCTCCACTAACAACATACACACGATAATAAGAATGAGAAGTGACAAAGCTTAGTGTTATTCCTTCCTCAGTATCTAATAGAAGTGGTCACAAAAAGTTCAATTCCCAAAGAATGGCAGAAATAGAAAATCTCCCTGGGACTGGGGGAAGCACATACTATCGATGTGCCAAATACTGTACATCCATCTCTCCTTTAATCCTCATAATCACCTCGAGTAGGAATTATTATCCGTATTTTACCAGTTGAGGGAATTGAAGCTCAGAACAGCTAGAAAGTTGAGCAAGTGGTAGCAATGGGATTCAGACTCTGTTTTGTCTGATCTCAAGTGTGAGCATAATTTACCTCTAGATAACTGGGTTATTTCATTCCATCAGCAGTATTTCTTAGTCTCAACCTTAATTGAAATACCAATTAAGTTTCAAAAAACCAATTATTCCAGAGAGAAAAATCATTTTTAAAAATTCATGCAGATTATCACAGTCAATACAGAAGCTCATTCAGTTCTTTCCATAAACATTTTAATCTAGCTCTGTATTTTCCCAATAATTATGTGAGATTTACCCATAGGTGAGACTTTATTTTCAAGCTTACCGTATTCCAAATACTCGGTCTATTAAAAAGCCACCAAAGAAACATAAAACTACATTGGGCCAAGAATACCAGGCATACAGCAGCATGAATTTCGTGGTATTCACCTGCATATCCTATATGGAAAGAAAATAACACTATTTTTTTCCAAACAGTTAAGTTTAGCAACTAACAAATCAAATTATGACAAGCTAATAGAAAATAGTAGTTACATTATTCCTTCTGTATAAGGCAAGTTTCTTTCCCATTTGTAGTAAGTCACTAACTTCCTTGAGAATTTCATGAAAGCTATGGCACCTGCCCCAGAAAAATGGTCACACCTGGGAACTTCTTGCATACACATGCCATTTCAGGGGCTTCATGGATTCTAGGATCAAACAACCTACTAGCAGGACCTCCTCACTCTGTCTCTACCTTGTATATTCTTATTTCCTCAATACTACCTGCAATGGGGACTCCTCCCACATAGAAAAGAATAATCTTAGCCTATCACATCCTACCCTCTCCACACCTCATCCTTGCCAACTCCTACCTCCTTTCCTCTTTAATTCTACAATGCAAAGGGCTGATCTATGTATTTTTTCCCTGTTCAAAGATAAAAAAAAACTTACAAAGAAAAAAGACTATCTAAAAACCCAAGAAATTACAAACACCAAATATATTTTATAATACAAAACCAAACTAAAAAATATTGACATTGTGCCTCAGCAGCTACACCTGCTCCAAAGAAAACAAAAGGAACAAAGGTGAAAAATCAACTTACCCGTTTAACCTGAGTCTGAAGGGCAGCAGGATTATCATAGCAAAAATAGCTGCCTAGAAAAAGGAAGAGCAAGTACTTTATAAGTAATAATAGTATCCATATAAAAATTTAAAGTTGCAAATATTACTCAAAAGGTGATTTTAAGAGTTTATACTATGGGCTAGAGGACTGACACAATGGAAACTTTTGTGGACCACTTCCTTTATCCATGAGTACTTTCTAAGTTGTAGCAAAATAACTTTCACAAATGAGTAGCACGCACACACAGCAAATATTGGGAACCTGAATTAAAAGAAATCAACAATCAACTGTTTTTCCATTTTATTTTCATCATGGTTCACAAGTCTATTATTTTATTAACATCTTCATGAAGCAGCTATATTTTCCTTACTTACAGCTACCAAAACATACACACATACTAAAAATTTTACAAACATCCTGAACAGTTTCCTAACAATGTTAGCTGTGGGTGGTCTCCACGCATCTTGAAAGCAAAGGATTGGAATTTAGCTATTCTGACTAACCCAATACCTGAAGCGAGTTCTAACTCTAAATAGAATACCCAAGATCAAATAATGTAGTGAATGCAATCTCAGGAATGAAAAAAATTGCAACTGAGAGTTCTAAAGAACTAAATTAAAGCATTATGTTTGTTGTAGTATTCGAGAGAAGTGAAGAGAGATTTACTATTCACACACTCAGAGATTTATTTTAAAGGTAAAATAACAGATCCTTGGGTAGGATTGAAGATAATATTGCCTCCATTTCTCTGCTCTCTCCCTAAGTACACACAGCAACTGGTTCAAAGGAATGAAAACTGTCATTAGAAAAGTGTGAATCTGGCTTCTGAAACGCAGGCAGATAACCAGAATCTACCAAAAATAATCTGCTTGAGTAGGAACGATTTTTATATTAAAGTGTTTCGTTGTTGTTTTTCTTGTTTTTTGTTTCTAAACCGAGAAACTTCTGGTTCCTGCTTTTATTGCTTGTAAGGAATTCAGTGTCATGCTTTAAGGTTAACGGACAGGCATCATCTTTCAAAAAATAAGAGGAGAGGGGGCAAAAAAAGTTGCAAAGAAACCAAAGCCCAAAGCATTTTTCATGCCTACTAATACATTTCAGCAGTAACATAAGGTTATGCCCCATAATATTCCTAAACCTGCTAATCTCACAAGTTCCACCTAGCCTCCTGAAAAACACATTCTTTCATACTGAACTAATACCTTATTCTGCAGCTACCTTAGAATAGCTGCAGAATAAATTAAAAACTGTAACATAGAAAGGAAAGATGTTTTTAAAATTATCTTGAGAAACTGCTTTTAGAGTCATCAGATTTCATCAGTAAAATCAACCATCGCCAAGCCTACCACAAGTCCAGTCCAGTATGATTGCTTAACAGTGGCAGAGCGGAAGATTAAAGAAACGCATCCACTCGCTGAGACTATCAGCAAGACACATTCACACGTTTTCCCAAAGAGAGTGAGGAACATAAAAAAAGAATGCCAACGAAATTATTTTTAAAAAAAATAATAAAGAAGGTAGTTTTGGGGTGAGGGTTAGGGACAGGGGATAAGCGCGCAGTTAAGTCTTTCTGAATTTCTCCTGAACACAGTGTGACAAGAGAGGAACCCCGAAGATTTAGAGATGCCTCATATGTATGGCCCCAGGGGCGAGCTGCTAGCCTGTGACTTCTTGGAGAACAGAGGACCGGGACAAAGCTCGCCCAGCTCAGTCCCCTGACATCCACGTTCGGGGTGCTTAATAACTAGCCACATCCACCGGCCCGGTTGGGGCTGCAAAGGGAAGAGAGAGGCCCAGGAGCCGAAGCCAGAAGCTTTGCTGAGGCGCCGTGGCACCCGCGAGCACGGTGCCCATGTGGCTCCGAGAGAACGTCGGGAATGCTCGCGTATCAGCCCCACCCGACCGGCCGGCTCACCGAAGCCAAGGAAACACATCAGCAGCAGCACCAAAAGCCGGTGCGCCAGGCGGCTGGGGTCGCAGAGGGCCGGCAGCGCGCGGGGGGCCGCGGGGGCCTCTCTGCCGGCCTCATCAGGGCCGCCTGCCAGCAGCGGTCGCGCTTCCTCCTCCTCCTCCTCCATTGCGCCCACCGGAGACCGAGAGGCCAAAACGCTAGCAACTCCGGGACAGGCAGGAAGCCGCGCCGCCGGAGCCCAGACCGCGATCACATGACAACGGGCCCTCACGTGACGCCGGCAGGTCACGCAGGGCCAGCCTCACGTGATCGCGCGCAGGGCAGGGCTGAGGAGGAGCCGGCGTGTTGTGCTTTGCTCTCCCTAAGCGACAGTCTTCTTGGGGAAAAACAGCCTAAGGCGCCCACACCCAGCCTTCTACCGTTTCCCGCGCTGTCCTTCTGTCTCCTGCCCTGCTGACACTTGCACTCACGCCGGACTCAGCGCACTCCCTCCGGGAGAAGGCCGGCCTCCCCCTGGCCTCGACGCCAGACTCCTGAGAATCCGACCTGCGCTAGGGACACCAAAACACATGCCGCCTTTCTCCTTGCAGCACTGCTGTCGCCAGTTTCTATGACTGCTCTTTATACAGACAAACTTAATCGAGCACCTCCTGATGTGCCAGGTACTGGAAATACGAACTGGAATAAGGCAACCTCTCTGACCCTAGAGATTTCGGAGTTTAGTTGGAGAGGTCGACAGAAACTAGTACTTTAAAATGCAGTATGATGAATGAATGTGGTGAGAACAGTGGCAGAAATTGGCGCTTAATTCCTTAGAAATGTCTGCAAAGGGCATTTGACAAAGAGAGAACAGGTGCACAGTGTAACCAGCTTTGGAGGCAAGGGAGGGAGGGGGCAAGGGGTGGGTGCCGAAGCTCCTTGAAGTTTATGCCCAGGCTGGAATTAGTACGATTGAGCCAGTCACGGTGCCTGTTTCAGGGGGTTGGTGAGAGGGCTGATGGCTAGGAGGGGTAATAAAGACATAAGTATGAAACCAGTACTGGATGTGTATGTGTTTGTATTGATCCAGGAATAAAAGAGAAGGAACTCAGGGGTAGAAACACTAAACCTGTTCCATGAAGAGCCAGGCAAGGATTCCAAGCAGAGTAGCAAGACTGCAAGACTGTGTTTTTAAAAATTCGGTCTGGCAACACAGCATCACCCCCGTACTCTGGAATTTTGAGGGCAGCAAAGTTAGAGTATGAATAACTGTGAAGCTTATTGGGAAGATGCTGCAGTAGTAAAGACTAGAGATGGCAAGGGCCTATCACCAGTTTAAAAAAAAATAGGGATGGCACAAAGGAAATAGAATCACGAGTTATTGACAAGATAAAATGGAAATGACTTTCTTATGAGGTCTGAAAAATAGGAAGGACTTAAGAGTGTCTTCTAGATTTCTAGCTTGGGCCCCTAAGGAAGTCAAAATATAGGAAGAGGAGAAAGGGTAGAGAGAGTTAGAGGAGGTAGATCAGTTATGGAATGTGTTGCCTTTGAGAAGTCTCCACTTTCCACCTCCCATTCTCTTTTCGGCTACAATGGAGAATCCCCCAATCTGGTACAACTGTTTTGCCAAGATGACTAACAGACAACTCCATCTTTCCAAATGCAATGATGATCATTTTTCTCTCCTCATCTTACTAGACTTCTTAGTGCCAGTTGATGAAGTTAACAGCTCCCTCCCTTTTAGCTTCCGGGTCACTAGCTGTGTTTTCCTCCCAGTTGACTAAGCTGTCTCATTGTTAGCTCCTCCTCTTCTACTCCAACTCTAGAAGTTCAAGTGCTGCAAGGCCCAATACTATGCCTCTTCCACTCATCCAGTCCCATAGCTTTAAATAACCTTACCCTGCTGTCCAATACGTAGTCACTAACCAAATGTAGCTATTAAACACCTGAAAAGTGACTAGTCAAAACTGAGATATGAGTAAATGTAAAATACACACCAATTTTGAATACAACTGTGAAAAAAATAATTTAAAATATCTTGTTAATTTTAATACTGATTACATGTTGAAATGATATTTTGCACATATTGTGTTAAATAAAATATATTAAAATTAATTTAACCTGTTTTTTATGTGACTGCTAGAAAATTTTAAATTACATATGTGGCTCACATTGTATTTCTATTTATTATGATTTATATGCTGATGTCTCTAAAATACTTCCATCCAGACTCCTTTCCTGAGTGACTCCTTAAGTCTTGGCAGCTTCTTTTCCAACTGCCTATTTGACATCTTCACAAGGATGACTGATGGGCATGTCAAATTTAACATATCCAAAACAGAATCTTTGAATTCTCTCACCCATGCTATACCTGTTCCTCCCTAAGTGCTCCCCAGCAAAGTAAATGGCACATGTCTTCACTGGCTGCTAGCAACAAGTCTAGCTATCATCCTTGATGGCTTACTTACCTCATCTCCCACATCTACTCCATCAGCACATCTTGTCAACTCTTCAGCAAAACATATCCTGAATCGTGCATGCTGTCTGCGACTCCTCTTAGAAGAATGATGTCACCTGGACAACTGCAACAGACTTTAAAATTTTTTTTTATTTTGCTTATTTTTGATGATAAATACACCTCTATGACATTTAAATGGCACCAAAGAGAATTAAGTACAAAGCAAGACTTTTCTGCATCCCTATCCCTAGTACTCTTGGGAGGTGGTAATCACTAGTACCAGATTTTTTCATATTTTCCTAGAGTTACTGCACACAGTTGGGTTTTTTTTTCTTTCAACCCAACAATATAGTGTAGAGATTGTCCTCATACTTTTTTTTCACAGATGTAAAATATTCTGTTGTGTGGATGCATTATACTTTATTTACCAAGTGCCTATTGATGGACATTTAAGTTGTTTCTCATATTTTACAACACTACATAGGACTGCAGTAAATCACTTGGACAATCAATGGTCATTTCACATACGTTAACTTTACCTAAAGATAAATACCTAAAAGTAGAATTTCTAGGTCAAATAATAGGTATATTTTAAAAATTTTGTTAGATAGTGCCAAACTGTTCTCATTAAAAGTTGTACCTGTTTAAGTTTCCACCAGCATTGCAAGAAAGAACCTGTTTGCCATAGCATCCATAATCACACTTGTTATCAGATTTTGGGTCTTTGCAAATCTAATCCGTGAAACATGACTATCATAGTCTAGTTTCAATTTTTATTTCTATCGTGTTAAGGGAAGTTTACCTCTTTTTGTATGATTAATAAATATAGTTTCTAGGAATTCTGTACATATCCTTTGCTCATTTTTTTAGATAAGTTATTGGGTTTTTTCTTATTCATGAAATTGGCTCTTTGTTGCTGATATGAGTTAATAATACTTCTTTTGACTATGTAGCATTTTTCTATATAGTTCTTAATGCCAAATTTATCTTTTTTTAATGCACCTCATACAAAATTTTCAACAGCCACAGTTGATCTCTCTGTTTCCACAGTTGCATTTCTGTGCTATGTTGCCCACACAGCAAACAAAATTATCTTTTTAGTTAGTTTTGGGGTTTTGTTTGTCAAAAGATGATGAGACAACCATTCGTTGTCTGAACTAAAGAGACAAAACTGGATATATTGTAAAGTTAACCCTAAGGGCAATGGCCTCCTGTGCAGTTGAAAATCTGTCTGTAACTTTTGACTCTTCCAAAATTTACTAAAAGCATACTGTTGACTGGAAGCCTTACCAGTAACATCAACAGCCAGTTAACACATATTTTGTATATTGTATAGTGTATTCCTACAGTAAAGTAAGCTGGAGAAAAGAAAATATTATTAAGAAAATCAAAAGAAGGGGAAAATGTATATACTATGTATTAATTAGAAGTGGATTATCATAAAGGTCTTCATTCTGATCTTTCATACTTCCAGTGAGCTGGCAATTCAACTTTTTCTTGCAATGTCATGACTTTGTTTCTTAGGAGCACTTCAGCATCACTAGTGACACTTTATAGGGGTACTGTGTTGTTATATAAGATTTATGGTATTGCACCAAACATGATGAAAACTATTTGAGAACCTTAAGAGATCATTTTTTACTATGATATTCCATTTACTAGAGGGACAAACTGCTCACATCAAGGTGATTGGTATCACATGCTGCTTTAAACAGATACAATACTTGATCTCACTGCAACAGTAAGACGATGCTTATTATAGGAGTACAGTATTATTACAGTTAATTTTATTCAATTATAATTTAATACTGCATCTTTATATTTGTTTATATTTCTCTAAATGGCACCATATATGGTATGTGTTTGTGTAAGTTTTGATAAATTTAGCTTTTTATAGCAGAACTGTATATTTTATGGTAGTAAATGATAAAATAGACTTGTATCAACATATATTTAATATATTCATGACATATTTAGCTTTTTCTTAATTTTTTCAATATTTCTAGGCTATGCAGTTCCTCTGCGAGTTTTTTGAATTATTGCAAATCTCAAAAAAATTAATACATTTATTGAAAAAAATCTGCATATAAGCGGACCCACGTAGTTCAAAGCTGTGTTGTTCAGGGTCAACTGTATAGTCTAGTAAGGAAGAGCTATGCTGGGAAGGCAGAGTCTCCCCAGGCAGAAATTCTCATGGTTTAAAAAAAATTATTATAAAAATGTAAAACCTAGAGAAAAATCAAAGAGTAATATGACCAAAACAGTCATGTAGTCACCAATATGAGCACCCAGAGGAGGACACAGGAAAAAAAAAAAAAAAAAAAAAAAAAAGATCTTTCAAATAATTGCAAACTCCTCTCATGTTATGGGTGAGAACTTTCTCCTTGGAGGAGCTTGCCCTCCTCGGAATTGAGCTTACTTGGCTTATTTGCAAACCCAGCTGCATCTGATGGTTTCAATTAAAGTTGTGACTTTGTAGTTTATCTGACATTTTCTAATTGTTATGGAAGGAAGGGTGTTCATTGCAGATTTCTACATCCTAAACACAAGAGAAGTCCTTCCCCCAATTTTAACACTGTATTAATGGGATATTGACCTTTTTCTCCCTGTTTTTCAGTTGTCTTTTGTCTTTAATTATGATGTTTTGAGATTGTTTTTCTGTGAAAATTTTCTTTTTTAATATAGTCAAATATTTTGTTTTATTATATCTGAGTTTTTTTTTAACATGGTTGGAAATCATTTCCCTGCACACAGGTTAAAGAAAAATTAATCTGTATTAATTTTGGTACTTAATCTGGTACTTATATGGTTTTATTATTCAGATTTAGATACCTGATCCATTTGGAGTTTATTCTTTTGCATAGTGTTAGGTATGGGCCAAAATTTTATCTTTTTCCAAATGGCTTACCAGTTGTCCCAGTGCCATTTATTTAAAAGTCCATCTTTGTCCAAGTGATTTAAAATGCCCCCTTTATTGAATACTAAATTCCCATATGAATTTGCATTTGCTTCTGGCTTTTTTTTTTTCCAGGTCTACTGACCTGTCTGTCTCATGCACCAGGACCACAGTTTTTATTTTAGAGGTTTTAAAGTGTGTTTTAATGACTGGTGGAGGCAGTCCCCTTTCATAGCTTTTATTTTTCAGTGTTTTCCTGGATATTCTTGCTTATTTATCATTTGAAATCAGTACCAATTTGCCTAGCCCCATAAGAAAATGTATTGGTATTTTCAAAATTAGAATTATATGAACTTTCTAAGTTAATTTAGAGAAATGACATTTTTAGTATTAAGTCATTGTATCCAAGAAAAAAGAATATTATTCCACTTATTCAAAGCTACTTTTGTGTCTTTCAAGAATATTTTAAAGTTTTCTTCATATACATTTTACATATTTCTTGTTAAATGTATTCTTCTTTGTTGCTTTTGTTAACGTAGTTTTCTCTACCCTTTATTTCATGTAATTGATTACATATATGAAGGCTATTTATTTTTTGTGTTAATTTTATATCCTGCCACCTTACTGAATTGTTCTATTGTTTTAGTTTTATTGTTAATTCTCTAGAGTTTTTCAGGTGTACTATCATATCATCTGCAAAGAAAGATAGTTTTACTTGTTCTTTTCTCATTCATATATCACTAATTGAAATCAATTTCTTTGGTCTAATTGCACTAGCAAATACTTCCGATTTAATGTTAAATATCAGTGGAGGTAGTGCATGTTCTTATCTTGGACCTGGAATAAATGCTAAACAAACAAACAGGAGAAAGGAATGCTCTTCCTTGCAGTATAAAACCAATTAATAAATGTAGAAGGAATAATGAAAACAGAAAATCACTATTCACCTATCATCCTAATAATTAATTCAGGCAAGAATCATAAAGGTTACTAAAATCAGTGGATGAAAGCTCTAAGAGTAATAGAATATATGCATAGTCTCAAAGTGTGTCCTCACCAGATACTTATTAATTATAAAGGGGAAAAGTGCAGAAACCTGGCTTCCACACTTTTATGAAGTGATCAAAGTTAACATTACCAATATTGAGACAAAGTAGCATCATGCCTCCTGGTGTGCACTGAAACTGAAAAGAACAGAACACTGTGGTATATACCTAACAAAAGTTCACACCTAAATGTGATCCTGAGGAAACATTAGACAAACCTAAATTGAAGGACAATCTGCAAAATAGCTGGCCTGTACTCAAAAAACTCAATATCATAAAGTACAATGAAGCTGTTTCTGAGTAAAGAAGACTGGGGAGACATGACAGCTGAATGCAATACATGATCTAGGATTTCTTCGGCCACAGGAACATTATTGGAACAGTTGACAAAATCTGAATAAAACCTATGAGTAGATTATTTGTAGTCTATCAGCATAAATGTCCTGATTTTGAATATTGGACTGTGGTTATAAAAGTACTCAGTTTTAGAAAACACATCCTGAGATATTTAGGAGTCAAAGGAAATACATATGTAGTACATATGTATGTATACAGAGAAAAGATAAAACAAAAATGGTGAAAAGTTAACATTTAGGGAATCTGGGTACAAGCTACATGGGAATTCTTTGCACTAGCCTTACAACCTCTATGTAAATCTGAAATTATATCCACCAGACTGACCTCCTAAGACCCTTGTGCATCTTTGTATCTGAAACTCCTAGTATGAGATCCAGATTGAAAAATGCTTAAACGAATGAATGAGTCCCTTAAATCAGGAGAGTTACACCAGTGAGTGGCATAACAAGGAAATTTTACTGCCATGGAAAAACCCATTCCTGCCCACATAATATTAATAACATTCTAAGCGCATTGACCTATATTAGCCAAGCAAATTGCACTTATTTTGTAATTACAGAGGGATGGAAAAACGAGAACAATTTGGGCTCTAGGTATAGACTTTATCATCTGGGACACAAGGTCACTGGATTGACCAGACTGGTTTCACAGGTGTGGGCGTGGCTGCAGCCTCTGGAGCACAGTTGGCCACACAGATGGAGAATAGAGTGACTCCCAAAAACCCAAGTTCTGGATTCAGTCTTCTGAATTCAGTCTCTTTGTTGATGATATGATCTTATACCTAGAAAACCCCAAAGATCCCATCAAGAGAGTCTTAGAATTCAGCAAAGTCTCAGGTTATAAAATCAATGTACACAAATCAGTAGCATTCCTATGCACCAACAACAGTCAAGCTGAGAATCAAATCAAAGATTCAATACCTTTCACAATAGCTACAAAGAAAATAAAATACCTAGGAATATTTTTAAGAAGGTGAAAGATCTCTACAAAGAGAACTACAAATCACTGAGGAAGGAAATTGAAGATCATGTAAACAGTTGGAAAAACACATCATGCTCATGGATTGGCAGAATCAATATTGTTAAGATGTCCATACTACCCAAAGTGATTTACAGATTCAATATAATTCCCACCAAAATACCAACATCATTTCTCACAGATCTAGAAAAAATAATTCTACACTTCATGTAGAACCAGAAAAGAGCCCAAATAGCCAAAGCAACTTAAGCCAAAGGAACAAATCTGGAGGCATCACTTTACTAGGCTTTAAGTGATACTACAAGGCTATAGTAATCAAAATAGCATGGTATTGGCACAAAAAGAGAGACAAAGACCAATGGAACAGAACAGAGAACCCAGATATAAAACCATCCACGTATTGCCATTTGATCTTTGACAAAGTAGACAGCAATATACACTGGGGGAAAGAATCCCTATTCAATAAATGGTGTTGGGATAATTGGAAAGCCACATGTAGAAGATTGGATCAGAATCCATATCTCCCACCACTCACAAAAATTAATCCAAGATAGATAACAGACTTAAATGTAAGGCATGAAACCATAAAAATTCTAAAAGAAAATGTTGGAAAAAACTTTTCTAGATGTAGGCCTAGGCAAAGAAGTTATGAAGATGACCCCACAGGCAATCACGGCAACCACAAAAATAAATCAATGGGACTTGATTAAGTTAAAAAGCTTCTGCACAGACAAGGAAACAATCAAAAAAGCAAACAGACAACCTACAGAATGGGATAAAATATTTGCCTCTGATAAAGGGCTAATAACTAGATTCTAGAAAGAATTCAAGCAAATCATCAAGAAAATAATCAAACAACCCCATTAAAAATGTGCAATTGACATGAACAGAAAATTTTCAAAAGAAGATAGACTTATGGCCAGTAAACATGAAAAAATGTTCAACATCACTAACATAAGATAAATGCAAATCAAAATCACAGTAAGATATAACCTAACCACAATGAGAATGGCTTTTATCAAAAAGTCCCCAAACAGTAAAGGCTGGCATGAATGTAGAGAGAAAGGAACACTTACACACTGTTGGTGGGACTGCAAACTAGTACAACCTTTATGGAAAATGGTATGGAGATACCTCAAAGAACTAAAAGTAAACCTACTATTTGATCCAGCAATCCCACTATTGGGTATTTATCCAAAGGAAAAAAAAGTCATTTTATGAAAAAGACACTTGCACTTGAATGTTGATTGCAGCACAATTCACAATAACAAAGATATGGAATCAACCCAAGTGCAATCAATTCATGAATGGATTAATAAAATGTGGTATATGTACACCATGGAATACTGCTCAGCCATAAAAAATGAAGTTATAGATTTTGCAACAATCTGGATGGAGCTGGATACCATCTTTCTAAGTGAAGTATCACAAGAATGGAAAAAACAAACACCACCTATACTCACTATTAAATTGGAACTAACCAATCAGCACTTAAGTGCGCAGTAAGACTCAACCAAAATCATGCAGGTGGGAGGATGGAGGAGGGGATGTGTGGAATCATACCTAATGGGTACAATGTATACTATCTGAGTGATGGGCACACTTATAACTTTAACTCAAACAGTACAAAAACAATCCATGTAACCAAAACATTTGTTCCCCCTTAATATTCGGGGGGGGGAGGTGCGGGGAGAGAACTAAGTTTGGCATCAATATAGTGACCTCCCAGAAACAGGAAACAGATTGCCTAAGGAAAGGTGAACCAGCCCTGGTTGGAAAAGGAACAGGTCAAAAGTCTACTGATCAGTAGTGGGGTCGTGCCTGTGAATAGTTACTGCACTCCAGCCTGGGCAACATAACAAGACCTCATCTCTATTTTTAAAAAAAAAGTAGAAAAGAGATTGCAAAAAATATTGCATTATTAATATAGGTGACTGTGTATTTCACTGAATAAAAAGAATTAAAATGCATAAATCTATATAAATATTGGGAATATATGAGGCAATATGACAATAATATAGAAGTACACAGTACAGAATTGCAAAATGAAGGAGAAAAGATAAAAAAAATATTAACAATACCAAAACCAGCCTGTTGGAAGAACAGCATTAGAAAATAAACGTTAGCATGCCTCCACAGAAGCACATGAGATTCCCACTGGGAAGAGTCAAAAATAGGAAGGGCAGAGCACTCACATCTGGAGGTCAGAGCCGGCCAACAGCCCTCAGATCCCAGTGTGACTGATAGAGCTGTACGTGCGTGAGTGTGATGTCTCGGAGGAAATGTGTGTTTCCTTTCATATGCAGACCTCCACACTGGCACATTCCTGCTATCTGTTTGAAAACTACTTAAATAAAGAGCAGTGACCTACCCCCAAAGATACTAAATTGGTGAATATGTCAGAATGAAGAGGAGAAAAATTGGCATATTAGGAACAAATATAGGTGTCATGCCTTGGGTGAAATGCCATCCCAAATTGCCCCAAATTTCTAATGCTAATTTTAATAAAGGTCTATCTCTCTGTTATTATGAATGTTTTTCATCTGGGTATGCATTCTTCCAGTCTATTTCTATCTATTTTCTTTCTCTTTTTGTATATATCCAATTATGTATTCATCTGTATGTCCACTTACCTATACATTTACCTATTTGTCTACCATGGTATATGGAAGTCTGTTTTATAGGCCAATTGCAAAAATAAACCTCATCATAATTTTCCTCCCTCACAAGAGATGAAAGGAGTCAGGAAAGAACAGGTAATGTTACATTTTCTAATTGGAAAAATTTTAAAGGACCCCTCTAGGTTGGTACAAGAAAAAAAGTGTGTGTGTGTGTGTGTGTGTGTGTGTGTGTACAGTTATCTTCAAAAATACTTGTGAATTACATTTTGAGGAGTGGAAAGACAAAGGCTGAGAAAGTATTTTAAGAAAAAGTTAACTAACCTGCTGGAGGAACAGCTATAAGAAGTATATGTAGACATTCCTTGTGCGAGTTATGAATTCACTGACTCAGGCCCAAGTTCACCCTCTTCTCAGACTTGCAAATTTAAGTATTTTCTTCTTTGTCAGCTGGCAAGATGTTGGCTCAGGAGAGCTGTCTTAGGAAGAGAGGGTTTTACTGACAGCTCAGGTGTGCTCACTCAAAGGTTTCTGCTGCACGCAGCTTCTCCAGTACCAAGGGCTACAGCACAAACGGCTTCTTCCGCACCAGCATGCTGTATTTTTTTTAAATGGAAAATTTTTAAGAGTCTCAAGTTTTAATAGAAGTAATAAAAAATGAGAGATAAGAAAAAAACAAATATATAAAACACAACTATACAATAAAGGTACCTCTGAAATTCAAAGTAAGAGGAAAGAGAATTTTGAGAAAAAGCAAAATAAAAACAATAAGCCCATTGGAATAACAGAAATGGGGAGGGAACTATGAGCATACCTCTACAGAAGCAGGGCAGATTTTACAATTTGGAAAGTATAGTTTTCCCACCGGATGCCAACTCAGGCTTTCAGAACAAAGAGAGGCTACTAGAAATGAGGCAGAAATGTAAACCAAGGCACACCCAGGTGACCAGAGCAAACAAGCTTACCAGATTGTGATCCACTGCCACCCAGCATGATTTGTTTGTGAATAATGCAACATGGCAGGGTCAATGTCTGGTTCAACTCATACACCTAAACCCAGACGCACATGTCTATGGTCTGCTTTGGATCTTTACCTATCTATACTTACATGTGGAGAGAAGTGACCTGCCCCAAATAGACAGTATTAGTGAGTATGTGAGGAGCACTGGCCTGTGGAAGACAAAGATGTCTTACCTACCTACCTCCACCATTCTTGATTCACATCAAATTTCTATCACTAAAATTTTAAATGATGTCCTGGATAGGTCAAATTATAGCATTGATATGAATATAAGTTGTTAAAAGTTGCCTATCTCTGTCTGACAATATATCCTGAGAAGCACTCCACATCAGTTCATATGTATCTTCCTCATTCTTTTTCTTATACCTATATAGTACTGCATTGTGTATATGTACTGTTATTCAACCACTCTCCTACATATGGGTATTTACTAAGTTTCCAATATTTTGTGATTACAAATCATGTTGCAATAAATAATTTGTGTGCATATATTTTTATATTGTTGGAAGTGTGTCTTCAGGCTTAAGTAGGATAACTGAGTCAAAGGATAAATGCATACATGGTTTTGTTAAGTATTGGAAAATTTATCTTTAGAGGAATTTTAGCATTTTGCATTATGAAAATACTGATTCTTCCACAGCCTCAGGTACATCTTGTATGTATTATCAAAGTTTTGAATTTTTTGTCAATATGAACTGGCATAAGTGGTATAGATTTCCAGAAATAAGATGGATAAATTTCAACAATAAATTTTGAAAGGTAGAAATCATTTTCTTTTTGGACAGATGTGTTTAGTAATTTAGAGCCTCTGTCTCCTAACATTCTCATATGGGGCACCCATCCGAGATGACCTCTCTCTCATACAGCCACTAACGCTATTTTGCCAGTAGATGGCACTCTAGTGCAACTTTAAGAGAGAAATTCTAGTCCATCCCTCTCTGTGCATATATTTTAGGACATGACTCTAAAAATCTATTCTATGTGTTCATTAGGTAAATGAGGCAGGCGTTTCCAAGGGCCACATCCTTGTTTAAAAGCCCAATACTAATGTTCTTAATAAGAGGGAGCTTTCTGAAGAGCTAAAAGAAACCCATTGAGCATGTTCTGATTTAAACAAAGTGTGTGGTAGGTTTTGATCTGATAACCAAAGTTATCTAAATTAAGGACAAAAGTCATGGAAGCGAGAACTAAACCATAATCATCTGGCATTTATTTCTTGGAGCCTGGAATTTGGGTATGTGCTAGACAGAGAGCGCTATGTCATCACCCCCAATGAAAACTCCAGGTACAAGTCTCTAATGAGCTTCGCTGGTTGGCAACATTTTACTTGTGTTGCCACAACTTGTGGCTGAGAGAATTTAGGGTGTCCTGTGTGATTCCACCGGGAGGGCCTCTCAGAAGGTTGTGCCTGATCTCTTCCAGACTTCAGCCATGTGCCTTATCCCTTTGCTGATTTTGCTGTAATCTTTTGATTGTAATAAATCATAATTCATGAGTATGATTTATGCTGAGTCCTGTGAGTCCTCCTAAAGAATTGTCGACCCTGGCAGTGGCCTTGAGGACCTTGTGACACAACCTGCTAACACACACCCCGAAATAAACTGACCCCAAACTGCACACCTCCCTCGGTTGAGGCATTTGAAAAGAAACTGCCTTTGTCGAACTTTCAATTTATTTATGAAAACAAAAATAAACCCATATACAATGTCTTAAGAACAATAGCCAGAAACATATTAGCTAGTCAAAGAAAGGCAATACAAATGTGTACTTTTAGCCCATGTAGATTTGGCTTTTCCATGACTTATAGACTTACCACACATACATAAGAATAATAATAAATGCTTAGACACTAAAAAATATGCATTTGGTAAATGCAAAATAAAAACAAAATACTTTCCCAAATTCTTCATTATTTTTCCCCAAATGTTTAACTAAAATATCTCTGAAATTAGCATTAGGGAAATCAAATAGTTTTTCAATTATGCTATCAACTACCTCATAGATGGGCTAGATGCATTTTTGTCCAAACTTGTCTAACACTGTCTAAAAATAAACATTACTCCCTTATTAACACAGACTTGTAATTATAAATAATGAAATTGCTTAGAATTTAGACTCCTTTATTTTGGTTTGTATTGCAGTAGTTTTTAAATTAGTCAAATTATGCCATCTTAGTTGTAAGTACCCTGGTGAAACAAGCTTGAGACAAACCACATAAAACTAAATAGACCTTAAGGGGATTGTGCTGAGTGAGAAAAAAGCCAATCTCAAAAGGTTATAGACTATATGATTCTATTTATATAGCACTCTTGATATAACAAAATTATAGAGATGGAAAACATATTAGTGGTTGCTGGAGTTGGGGATGCGGGAGAAGGTGAGTGTAAAAAATAAAATAAACAGAATATGACTATTAATTGGGAATATACAAAGATGAAAGCCTGTATATCATTTATTTTTTAAATATTTATCACTATACATTTGATCTTTTTTCATTTCCAACCACATTCACCTTGGCGGTGACCTTGCTGAGTGGGAAACATAATATCTTTAATACATGAGTTAAATCTACGATGATGTTCAAATGGACTGCAGGTAACTGTTTATGTCAATAATAAATACAGTAGATTACTTTTAAAACCCATACTTTGGACTTTTTATTACAGATGCAGTTGCTGACTTACCATAAATCAATGTGCTTAAAGTGCCATATGATGTCAAATGTTTAGCTTAACAGCATAAAATTGAAGAGAAACTGTAAAACATGTTTTATAGGTGCTATAAAACTCTGGGGCTGGAGGTCCTGCTTTTTGCATTGCTCTGATCCATCAAGTTCCCTGGAAATTCTAGATAGCCAATACACTTGGGAATCAAAAATTGGCTCTCAGAATTTTATTCCCTTTGGTTATTATGACCTCCAGGAACAGCATCCTCTGTTTCCTAGTATGAGGCAACGAGCACAAGGAGAGAAGCACAAGCTGGTGCAGGACCGGCAAGAGTTTAAACGCTCTATGTCCTCTTTAATTTTCTTCTGTTAATAACCTATCCTGCTGCAACTGGCCTTCTCCCCACCCAACCCCAGGTGGGTCCCGTCAGCATCTGAAAAGAGGCTTATTGATGTCACAAGAGGGTAGTCACTGTTTATCTTTAAATGTTTGTTTTCCATGAGTAGCGGACGTTTATTCATTCTGCAAATTGAGCTTCTGCTCTGAGTTAAGCACTGTCCTGTGGTCCAGCAGTGGACAAGACTGCAGAGGCAGCGAGGATGTAGGGATGAGAGATGTAAACGGATGTGAGAGGCCTTTAGGAGATAAAGGCAGTCAGATGTGGTGATGAGAGAGGGTGAGAAAAAGGGAGGGGTCAAAGATGACACCCAGGTTCTTGGCTTGGCAGCTGGGTAGGTGGTGCTGCCGCCTGAGACGGAATACAGGGAAGAGCCAGGGGCAGTGAGGAAGGGCAGGTACATTGAATTTAAGACACCTGTAGGTAATCCAAATGGAAATTTCCAGTAGCAATCCAATTGGTTATGTGGATCTGGAGCTGAAGATTAGAGGGTAAATTAAAAGCACATAGAAAGATTGAAAGTGGGAGGCTAAGAAAAGTCACCATGCAAATATTCGCCACAAGAGAGCTGGTGTAGCTACCCTAATGTCACAGTAGATTGTAAGAACCATTCCTACCATGAACCATAACATTCCAAAATGCTTGTGGAATCATCTCTAATTATGGAGGATTAAAATACCACGTGCTTATTTCTCCAGCCTCCCTTGCAGCCAGGACATATGACCTGATTCTGAGTAATGGCCCCCATAGAAGTCTGATAGGAGCTTTCTGAAATGTTTTCCTTTGTGATTAAAAGAACTATCTGAGAAGAAACTACCCTTTTATCCATCTTTGAACATAGTTGTGTAAAGTGTGATGCCTGGAGTTATGGCAGCCATATTGCAACCATGAGGAGAAAAGGCTGTGGATGAAAACCAATATATCAAGAATGGTAGAGTTGAAAGATAAAAAGATCTTAGGTCTTGAATATCATCACTGAACATTTCACCAGTCCTCAAATGTTCCTGTCTCTGGGCTCTTGTAATGTGAGATTACTAATCATCATTATTTAAGCTATATTTAGTTGGATTTCCTGTTACTTGTAGCTGAAAATATCCTACTTAAACAGCTTAACAAAGAAATGAGTAAATAATATAGTAAATTTTTTAAGTAAAAAGAAAACTGAGCTCTATACAGTGTATCCATGTATCAAAATCTAACAGGTTGGCCTGGCACAGTGGCTCGCACCTGTAATCCTAGCACTCTGGGAGACCGGGGAGGGAGGATCCCTTGAGCTCAGGAGTTTGAGACCAGCCTGAGCAAGAGTGAGACCCTGTCTCTACTAAAAATAGAAAAAATTTTAGCTGGGCGTGGTGGCTTGTGCCTGTATTCCCAGCTGTTCAGGAGGCTGAGGTAGAAGGATGGCTTGAGCCTAGGAGTTTGAGGTTGCTGTGAGCTAGGCTGATGTCACGGCCTTCTAGCCTGGGCAACAGAGTGAGACTCTGTCTCAAAAAAAAAAAAGAAAGAAAGAAAAGAAAAGAAAAGAAAAGAAAAGAAAAGAAAAGAAAAGAAAAGAAAAGAAAAGAAAAGAAACTCACATGTACCACATAAATACATACAACTTTATGCATTAATTTTTAGAAAAGAAAGGATTGAACTCTTTTTGTGCTTATATGCATCAATTTATAAAATAACCTGATGAAATTAAGCTTTTTGAAGAAAATTTCAAAAAAGAAAAAAAGAAGTGAATAGTAAATTGAAAATGGAAGTAGCAGGTGAAAACCTCTTAGAAAAGGTTTCCAAGTGATTTAATGTAACTGGAAGGGATATCAAGGACAAAATATCCTAGGAGAGATGGAAAGGGTGATAACAAAGATACCAAAATATGTGAAGGGGATATTCCAGAGGAGGTGCGCAGGGATGCGGGGGTGGGAGTATTAGCTTTAGAGACGTAGAGATGGAAACTCTTCTTTAAAATCAAAGGAAAAGCCAGGAAGAGGAAAGATGATAGAATAGGTATGCTGTAAAGCCATCCAAGTGGTTACAGCAAAGCAATTAAATAATGAGTGACGCTTAATTTTGACTTCAGAATGTCAACAGAATAATTTCTTCTCAAAGGATGGAAATATATTTTAAAATAGGTACATGAGGATACATCTGAAGTCAAGGAACTTTTGCTATACAGTATTTGGAATAACCAACATTATTTCTCTTTTTTGTTATTACAAATGCAGTCCCTTCCATTATAAAATCATGTACTCATGGTTCCCTTCAAAGAATTGCCTGATTCAGCTCTCCATCTCTATTTATCCATCCAGGCCTTTCATTACTAAGCTTAAGCCCTCAATTGCTCACCCTCAGCAGTCAGAGGGTCTGTGGCTTTTCCTCTTCAATCTACAGAACCCAGAACTGAAGGTAATGCCTTAGTCTGCATGCAGCCAGAGCTTGGCGCTGAAGAAATGGAAGCAGACACTAAAGAAGTCTATGGTAAGTTAGTGAAGGAGTAAAATAGAATAATAAAAAATATTTTATTAATCCCCAAGAAGGTAAGAATAAAAAGAGAACATAAAACAGGTGGGTCAACATATGGCAATGAGTAGTAGATAGTAGATATAAACCCAACTATATCAGTAACTAGTATAAATTGACTAAATACCCCAAGAAAAAAGCAAAGACTATAATACTAGATAAAAATACATTGCTTAAAATAGACACATTTTAAGTATAAAAGCACACAGAAAGATTGAAAGTGAGAGGCTGAACAAAGTCACCATGCAAATATTTGCCACAAGAGAGCTGGTGTAGCCACCCTAATGTCACAGTAGATTGTAAGGAAAGACATTCCCAACCACTTCACTGTCTAGTGATCAAGGAGTCAATCCAGCAAAAAGAAATCACAATCCTAAATCCTAACACACTCAAATAAGATAGCTTCAAAATACAAAAAGCAAAAAACTGGAACATCTAAAGTCCCCTGAAGGATGTCATTGATAAAGTTGAAGACTAGTCTGAAGGGTGAAGTACTACTCAATCTGAGCTCAGCACAAAGCACAAAGCACAAAGCTCAGCTGGACTCACATGCTGAGTCCAGCTGGCATGAAGTTGTCTTAGGGACTCAGACAGGGGCAGCAGCTTGATGGTGAACTCCAACTCCCGCTAGATCTCTTGCTCAGTGTGGCCTCTAGAAAACATCTCCCGCACTTCATTTAAACCATTATGTGTAAATTATATCCTTAAGTAAGACTGGTGCATCCCATCTGCATTTTTCTAACTGGATTTTGATCAGTGTCAGCAAGAAACCCAGGGCCTTGGGATCTTCAGGCTTCTGATCCTGTCAAAGAATAAGCAATCTGGCAGCTGCATCTTGGAACCTGGCCACTCAAGAGTCCGCATCAGACACCTAGAACATCAAAGTGCTCCAGGATTATGGTCCAAAGGGACATAAATATGTAGAAAAGTTTAAAATGCTGGTTTCCTTCTCAGCAAGGAGAACATCCCTCAGTTCTACTGTCTCCAGTAATGTCTGCCCCAGGAGCTGCTGTCTCAGGAGGACCATTGAGCTCGCTCTCTTGTGTCCGCACAGCAAGCCCACGCCTGCCCCCACTCCCACCCCCAGTACCCACCGCCCACTCTTGGGAAAATCTCAGGTCATTAGAATCTCTGCATTAGAATTACTTTCTCTAGAAAAAGGAGATCCCTCTGCTACATTTGTCCAGCTTTAACCTTCAATTTCAAGTTTGCTTCAGAACCTACAACCCAGAAATATGCAGTGGTTGTCTTTTCTTCTTGTATTGCAAACTTTGTAGACTAATTTTTACCAGAGGAAGAAAATATACAGGGCAAGTTTGGTTAGTCTGAAATTCCTAATTATGGCTAACAGTGCTATGGGCAGTTGAGGGACTCGAGCATGTTATGGGAGTTTAGCTTACTGTAATTCGCCAGTTGTGCATATCTCTTTCTTTTTCTTTTCTTAAAACTTCCTTTTACTAAAAAGAAAAAAAAAGGAGTCAACCATTTAGCACTTGATGGGTGTGTATTTCCCCATAAATGTAAGTAGCTGTGTACCTTCCGATGCAAGTCTAAAAGTGAAATGAAGTTAACCAAATAGATAGTGGTTTATCTAATGGTGTCGGCCAAATTGGGAGGGACGGCAGACCTAAAAATTTTTATATCATTCAATTCTTGAATATCAGAAATTAAAGAAACGTAGCTATCATTTAATCCAGCTTCTTTCTCTCACAAAATGGATTGAGTGGTTTGTGTAAACCAAATGACCTAGACCTCAGAAGCTCTTAATCCCCAAATCTGGCCCCACTCCCCCTCAGCCTGTAATGCCTCAACCTGATTGGCCAAAAAGACTTAGTGTTTTTCAGGTTCCCTCTCCAGATACCTCAGGGGAACCTGGGCTGTTCCACGATCTACACTTGCTCCTGATGGCCACAGCTGCCCCTCTGGCCCAGGCCTGCCCTGCTGCCCCCATCTCCCAAAGTCCCTCTGCACAGGCTCATCTGGTCTCCTTCCCTTTACTGGATTCCTCCTGGGCAGCTCCTCTCAGACCCGGACACAGCCCCACTGAGTTGTGTGGGAAGATCCCAAGGCCTTTCCCAATCCCATCCTGGGGCAGGTGGGGGTGGTGACTGTGTATTAAGGCCCTAGTCACACCCCTGCCTCTTGTCATCACACCACTTCTCTCTAAGCTGAGCATGGCATCTTTTCCTTTAGTCCACAAATCTACCTCTACAACTTTGCCAGATATGATAGACCCTCCGTGGCTCAATTGTAACACAGAGGGAGCAGAGCCAAACCCTCAAACATGGAACAACCAGAAACTGAAAACTGGTCATCATTGTTCTTAAAAGGTCCTTGGCCACCCCTGTGCTGGGTTTCCTGACGACCATCCTGACCTCAGGCCCATGCTCCCACCATTCGCAGAGTTCTCCCCAACTGCGGCTCCCATCCTCACCACGCTTCCTGCTCCAGGCTCTTCACGCCTCTCGGAGCTACCCTGAATTCCAAATCCATCTTCCTTTATTGTAATTCAGCGATCTGGGTGTTAATGTCTCCCACTTACCCTTACCTTTCTCCAAAAAGAACAACAACAGAAAAAGACAATTTAGGTCCCTCAATATACGCCCAAAACTTAAGAAAAATAATTTTTTAACTATTAATATATTATATGCCCCCGACAAATGATGTTCATCTTCTGAAAGACGCAGTAGTAATTTTGATTTAAATTACTTTAAATCGCACTTTAAATTACTTTAAATAACATTTATCTTCCAGTAAATACATCAGAAAGTATAAATACTTCCTCCTAGCAAAGTGTGCCGTCTGGTTCTTGTCACACTGCTGTGTTCCTTAGCTCGCTTCATGCAAAACCACAAGTTCCACATTTGAGGGACTGTGATCACTCCTCATCCACACAGTTACATGAGATTTGCACTTGGGTGGGCAGAACTGGAAGTTGCTTATGAGCACAGAGTATTTCTGAGAAATAAACAAACTAATCTTGGGATGTGCAATCTGATTTATGTCCTTAATGATTACAGGGGGAAGTCTGTTACAAACAAAAATATTCATGGAATACACATGAATGTCTCTATTCAGACAATAAAAAACAAAGGATTTTGAGCATTTGAGGGAAAAAAATTTGTACAATTAATTTAAACATTTCATGCATGACCTAGAAAATGAAAAGGGGAAGCAAATACACCAGAAAAAGAGGAGTGGGGGAGAGTCACATTATTGTTTCACGGTTAATTAAGAGAACTTTCGACCAAAACACATAACTGGGTAAAAGATACCATGTAATTTTCTTTGGCTGAGTTTTTTTCTTCATTTTCTGTGAAGTAAAAAAAAAAAAAAAATAGGCCGGGCGCGGTGGCTCACGCCTGTAATCCTAGCACTCTGGGAGGCCGAGGCGGGCGGATTGCTCAAGGTCAGGAGTTCAAAACCAGCCTGAGCAAGAGCGAGACCCCGTCTCTACTAAAAATAGAAAGAAATTAATTGGCCAACTAATATAATAGAAAAAATTAGCCGGGCATGGTGGCGCATGCCTGTAGTCCCAGCTACTCGGGAGGCTGAGGCAGGAGGATCGCTTGAGCCCAGGAGTTTGAGGTTGCTGTGAGCCTGGCTGACGCCACGGCACTCACTCTAGCCTGGGCAACAAAGTGAGACTCTGTCTCAAAAAATAAATAAATAAATAAATAAATAAATAAAAAAAGAATTTTTAAGTACAGGAAATAACCAGTCTCTTCAAAGTGTCTGGGTCAGCAGCTCATTTCACACTTTCATTGCCTAGAGGATAATAATACTTAGTACTGTTTGCTTGTGATTTACAACCCTCTCATGGTTTAAGAGCAAGAATATGTGTGTTAAAAATCATGCTCTGCCTGAATCCAACAAGCAGATGCCACACCTTCCTTTATGGAAGAATATAGTAACAGTACAAACAGGATAAAGATGCTCAAATAGCATTTCCCAATGCTTGCAAATATTAATATTGAGTAACAAGGCATCGTTTCTATTAAAGCTGGCTTTCAGCCATTCCCTCATGAGGTGAAAAGAAACTTTCCATAACTCTATTGCTTACGGGAAAGTAAATGGACTTCACCCAGCAATGATGTGAAGAGCGTGATGCAGTGTTCAGGCCTGCGGTATCACTGCTCAGGAAAAGTGGGAAAGAGAACAGGTATTGGCAAAGTAGCAGCCAAGTGTTCATTCCACATGTTCTGTTCTCAAGCTTCCAGGTAACTCAGTCTTACATTCTCACCTTGTATGGGTCATCTTCATCTAGGTAGTATGTAAGTGTGTGAGCATATAGTATGAGGCCAAAACCCTGCATCTATGTAAACAAAATTATCTCCCCCACCCCCACTGCCCATGCATAAAAATAACACCTGCCAGGTTGGAACAGAATGCTACAAAGTCACCTTGAAAAGATCAATGGTTCTCAAGGCAAGAAAACTTGAATGCATTAAACTCCCTAGAGAGAACGTGTCACCCAGGGGTGTGGTTGTCAAGCCACAGAAATAGGGGAAAGAGGAGAAGAAAGACAACAGGGCACAGTGTGCATGGGAAAGAGACTTAGGATGCTTTTTAAGAAACTTCGGTGTGAAATGAAAACAGACAATGTTTAGAAAGGAACTTTTGGTCAACGGACAGAAGTGGGTTAAACTAGGAGCTTTCTGCGCTCAGTCACATTCCAAGGAGAAGGAACCAGGCGAAACAGAACCAGGAACCAGACAGAACAGGCGAAAATGTCAGGAAGAGAGGGAAGAAGGGGTGTGAGTGTGGGTGCGTATCTGGAGCACAGGCTGGGAAGAGTCTGCTGCTGGGGTTGTATGCTAATAAATAAGCAGGACTCAGGGCTTCTGAACCTCGATGCAAACCTTGGTCTTGCAGCTTTCAAGATGAGGGACCTTGTCACCCTGATGGTGAAGAACAAGCACATAATGGAAGAAAGGGAAGACGAGAATTGGGAGGTTGTGATGGGAGAGCTGCATATATCAGCAGTGGAGCAATTCCAGGTGTTAACACAGTTCATGGTGAGGCCGAGAGAGAGGGTGCAGGAAGAGAGTAGAGGACAATGTCCTCAGCCACAGAAATATCAATTGTTTCTTCCCTGGGAAACTGGCCAGTGAGGGGGCAGCATGGCCACAGCCGGCCTCTGGTGGGAGAGACTATTATATGTGTCCCCAGGGCCTAATGAGCACTGGGCAATTCATTCACCATTCAGTCAACAAACATTATTGAGGCCCCTCACTTTGTTAGACACTTCGGGAGACAGAGACCTAAATTACAGGTTCTACTCTCAAGGAGCTCACAGCCGTGTACTAGAGATGGACAAGGAAATCGAATATTACAGTACAGAATAATAAACCCAATGAGAGAGGTGCATACAGGACACTGTGGGACCTCCAGAGGGAGGACTGTGCAGAAGGTAGAAGGGTGGAATGAATGAGGGGAAGAGATGACAGAAAGGAACACACAGAGAGAAGCAGAGTCTCAGAGAAGAGAGCTGGGTGCAAGACTCACTGTCCAGAAACCAGCAGTACCAGGTGAGAAATGCTGACAACGAGGGGTGAGTAGTCTCACGTCAGGGCACTACAGCCACCTTCCTCTTCAATTCTTCCTGCATCCCAGGCCCCAAGACTTAAACTGGTGTGTCTCCACCCTGGCCTGATCTCCCCACCAAATACTCCTAAACCAGCATCTTCTAACCCTCGTCAAAAGTCACCCCTTTCCCTTCAGCTAGCCATGAGAATTGAAATAATCCACACCACTGTGCAAAAGCCTGATTGTCCTGCTGTTCCCAAGACACCAGACTTTTAGAGGAGGTTGCTTGCTATGATCGGTTGTATTTTCCAAAAATGGCCACAAAATATTTTTGATTCCACATGCTCATAGAGAAACTTGCTGCTCCCTCATTAAGAGGTGGAATCTATTTCCCTTCCCCTTGAAATCGGGCTGCCTTTGTGACTTCTTCAATAAAAAGAGCTGCTCAGAATGCGCCCCTCACCTCCCTTACCCGCCCCATCCATGTGCACCGTCCTCTCGGGCTGTGTTCTCTCCCATTGCTTCCCTGACATGGGGCTTTGGCACTAGAGTCCATTCCCTCCCCCACGAAAAAGAAATCCCCACCCACACTCTTCTTTAGTTCTTGGGAAGCTCCTTTCAGCTCCAGCCACTGCCCTGTCCCCAGAGCACCCTGTGTGCTGCCGTCTCTGTGGGATTTGCACCATCTGCCTCCAGGGTTTCAGGGAGGAAACCCAGAGATCTTGCTGAGGGTAGGGCGAGGGGGTGCAAGCAATAATGGGCAGATTGTTGTTAATATGTGTGGCAAGATCTTATCTTAAGATATTAATCTGTGGGTTTTTCTTTGCCCACTTCCTTGTACAGTGACCAAGTGGCCTCACAGAGAGTATGATTGACAGACAGGAATTGAAAAGAGCCAGATATCATCAATATTGAGCTTTGTGACTCTAAAACAGCTTTTGAGAATCAAAAAGTAAGGCCAGGGGCACAAAGCACACAGGGAAACATGGGCTGGGGATGAAGACTAGGAGAATTGACAGACAGCTCCACCCCAGTACCTCCAGGGAGACCAGAGTGAGGTCTGCTGGGCCGGGTGAGGGGAGGAGCAAGGAGGAGCACACAGCGAGGAGCACGTCTACACTGGAAGTCTGGGGGCACCAGAGCACTCGCCATCACCGCCTCCAGGAGGCCCTCAGCTGGTTGCATATTCCCAGAGATGTTTGCTGAGCCTATCCACGCTCCCCAGAATGGACACCTTCCTCGCTTCAATGTTTAAGGACTCTCCCAAGCCCCATGGATTAGGGTATTAAGAATGCTTTCAGCTGCAAGCAACAAAACATATGATTACCAGTGCCTTAAACACTACAGTTTTATCTTTCTCACATAACAAGAAGGTCAGAGGCAGCAGTTGCCTGGTAAAAATGCAGTTACCCCAAAACACAGGTCCTGAGATTAGGATTCAGATTCCTGGGGATCTGAATGATCCCCAGGAATTCTGGAAGTTTCCTAAGTGATCCTAATTTGCAGCCAGATGTAGGAGACACTGCTCAAGTTTACTGAGGCTGCTGTGCTCTTCCCTCTTCTAAGGAGTTTTCAGTTGCTTATCTTTCAGAGGAGTCAACAGCATTACTGCGGGCGCCTGACTCATCTATTCATTCAAAGGGCCAATAGGCAGTAATCACTCACCTTTTACACGTCAGACACCAGCTCAGTGAGGGTTATGAACTGGGCCTAGAGACATGAGGCTTTGGCAACATCCTCAAACTGGGCGAAATTTTCACAGAATCTATTTCAAGTACTTTTTTTTTCATGAGGTAACCACCCAGGTAAACATGTTTTTTTTAGACTGTTTGGTGTTGCTATACCAGAATACCTGAGAATGGATAACTGAAAAAAAAAAAAATAGCAATTTATTTGGCTCATGGTTCTAGAGGCTGGGAATTCCAAGAGCATGGCACCAGCATCTGGTGGGAGTCCTCTGGCTCTGCCACCCCATGGAGGAAGGCTGAAGGGCAAGAGAGCATGTGCAAGAACAAGAAAAGGGGGCTGAACTCACCCTTTTGTCAGGAACCCACCCCTGTGGTAGCTAACCCAATTCCAAGATAATGGCATTAAGACACTCATGAGGTCAGAGCCTTCATGACCTCATCACATCCTAAATGTTCCACCTCTCAACACTGTTGCATTGAGGATTAAGTTTCCAACACATGAACTGTGGGGAACACATTCAACCCACAGCAGCGGTGGATTGAACACCCTCTTTTGTCTTCATTCTCACCTCCAGAATTCACTATTCTAGAGATTCACTATTCACTATTATAGAGATTTTGTTTAAGGTGGACAAAAAAAAAAAAAAAAAAAACAGCAGAAGGGCAAAGCTAAAAGAAAAAGCAACAGGAGTGGAGAGAGAGACATGAACAAAATGTTGGAAACTGAAAAGCAAGTTGTAAGTGTTGAGTGACTTAGAGACCAGGCATGGGTTGCAAAGACCAGGCATGGGTTGCAGGAAGCTGGCAGGTTGGCCCCACAAATCCCCTGAAAGGCAGTGAATTGAGGGCACCAGGAACCTCTCAGGAGGTAGGGTGTTGGTTAAAAGGCTGTACTAAATGCAGGTTGACCCTTGATTGCTTCTCCACCCCACCAGCCAGGCACCTCCCTCATCCAACAGAAGACATACCAGAGAAGGGGATGAAGGGCAAGTCAGCATTCTGAGTGCTGAGAGCCCCCAGTAGCCTTTCCCCGCAGCATCTGAGGATTCTGGTGCCACGGCGTGGACATCCGTGGACATCCGCAGCAGCAGGCTGGAGGTTTCCTCTCTAGGGAAACTGAGCTCCTCAAAGAAAAGACTTCCAGACAGTGATTTCTGGGGATTGTAATCAAACATAGAAATACAGAAGAAACCTAGATGGCACAAAGAACAGAATAAACTTCTAGAAAAACTATAAATAATATCTTTAGAGAGAAAATATAACTGAATCTAAAAAGAACAGACTATTTATAGAACAAAAATGGGCTGTCAGTTTTAAAAAATATATAAAAACAGAGAAAAATATCCAAGAGAATCCAAGCATGCTTTATTGGGAAGATGCTGGAGGATATAAAATGAATGAGCAAGCCAGAAAAAAAGGAAGACAGAGCATTCAAGATAGAGGATCCAACCAAGGAGAGTTGGATGGCACATCAGCGAGGAGGCTAGTGGGCTCCAGAAGGGATGTTTAAAAATAAAAAATCAATAGATTGCCTGAGGGGTTTGAAATACTAAGATGAGATTAACAGTTCAGCCAAAGAGTTGGAGGAGAATTAGGGATAGACAAATGTCAAAATATAGGATAATTTTGACTTATGAGAAAAAAAAGTTGTATAACAAAGGAAATATCAGTGTAGACTGTATGCCTTAGCTGGGAAAAATGTTTATAATAATCACGGTGTTAACTTTGAATATTGACTTAACAAAAAATTATAATTTCATTGTAAGAATGGGAGACACACAAAAGTGCTAAATCTTCATCTTTCAGAGGAGGAAGTCAAGAGTTTATATCTAAATCTGAAAAATCAATAAGAGCATATTATTTAGGCACATGGAGGAAACATGCACAGGAGGCAGCTGAGCCCGTTGAAAGGGAGACTTTCGTTTTCTCTGATGAGAACGGCCGGGTGGGAAATGGTAATCTGTCAGACCATGGGGATTTTTTTCTGGTCAGTAAACTCGAGACTTTTGTGATTCTTTCCCCACTCGTTTACTGGGTTCAGCCAAAGTCCTCCCTTGAGGATTGCCAAGTGTAAGCTCTAAGGAAACACACAAACACACAATGAACTTCATTTGAACTTTGTTTCATCCTTTCTTCTTCTAAGCCAAGATGTCATAACAAATAGGAAGGAGACAGAGCAGACCCCAACATGTGGGGTATTGGTGCAGAGGGTCAGCTCCCTGAGACTTTTCTTACCAGCACAAAGAACTGTGAGTGGCTTCTCTATGTACTAGGCACTCCCCGCATGTTTGGATGAATGACAGAGTGAATGAACCAATAACAAATTAACCCATTATTCTTTATGCACAATGAATGCTTAATACTTACTAGGAACCACACTAGCACCAGCACTTCCTTTTGATTCACTCAAAGATTTAATGACCTGGAGTGTATCTTGTTATATAGGAGAGGGCATCTCTAATGTGCAAGAGACACTCCCTACCTTCAAAGATACTGCAGTCTGTTTGGGAAGGCAAAATGTGAATAAAGGAAAATTTAAACTCATGGGCGCTGACAGTCGAGCTGCGGGTGCAGAGGGAGGAGCTATTGTGGGCCTGGAGCCCCCCACCAAGAATGTGGGGGGGGGGGTTGGAGGGGAAGGCTTTCCCAACACTGGTTGCAAGTCCCTAGAGTCTTTCCCATGTGTTGTGTTTACACTGATGGCGGGAAGATGGGAAGAGAACCTCACATCAAGTGACACTTGTTGACAAAAATCAACAAAGCACAGATTCCGCTGGCTTCCCATAAGCATTCTCATGTTTGCCTTGGTGCTTTAACTCTAAGGCAGAGAAATAGCCCCTCTCTCTCCTTCCCTGCCAGGAGGGCATTGGGAGGAATGCTGCCAGCTGCTTGTCTTCCTCACTCACTCGGCGATTGCAGATATTGATTAATTCCTCCCGTTTGGGTATTTCTTCCCACTGGGAGAATGATTAGACTAAGAAATCCTGCACTCGTCTGGACCCCTTCCTGTGGTGTTTTCTAGTTCTGGAATTCTGTGTCTCTACTCCTATATCTTCAGGAACCCACCAAGTTCAAAGCCCTATCAATTGTATCAGAGTAGCCCCGTCCTTGTTCTAGGAGGAACATCTTCATGGAGGAGAATTCTTAGTCTCACTCTGCACTTGTTCAGACTTCCAAGTGTAGAGTCTTCACCAAATGCATTTCTTTAGCTCTGAAACTTTGATTTTATTTACTCTTATTATTATTATTATTACTAAAAATATCAGGAGGTGTATATACTCTCAATTTTATAAATATCCCTCGTTAGCAAAATTCATGCCCTTGACATTTAAACCTTCCTGATTTGGGAAATAAGATAACTACAAGAGGAGCACAGTCTTTAAAAGGCTCTTACACTCTATGGGATGGTTATTTCTGGAGACTTTATTGCTTTTGTGCACATTGGAGTGCTTGGCTCTAATCACATGCATTCAGAACAGAAAGCCTGGCACACAGGAGATCCTCAATAAATATATATGTATTCTTTGAGACAGTCTTGCTCTGTCGCCCCAGCTATAGTGCAGTGGCATCATGATAGCTCACTGCAACCTCAGATTCCTGGGCTTAAGGGATCTTCCTGCCTCAGCCTCCCAAGAAGCTGGGACCACAGGTGCACACCATCATGGCTGGACAATGTTTTCTATTTTTAGTAGAGACAGAGTCTCACTCTTTCTCAGGCTGGCTCAATAAATATTTTTAAAGGAATAAAAAATAAAAACCTTGCATCTGTTGGCTATAAGCTTATCCTCCTCCAACATGAGAGAGTGTTGAAGAGTTCTATTTTGTATTATCTTGAAATTCACTTGTCTATCCTGTGAACTTACATAGACTCCACCTACTTTGTTGAGGCTGCCCCGGGAACCTGTGCTTATTGACTTAGTGGCTCTATGTCTCAGGTGGGGGAAAGGCCTCTCTTTCTGCTCTTTACAAACAGTCTCTTTCATGAGAGCAGCACTAGGAGGACAGGGCTCCAGCTACTGCTTTTTATGAACCCCATACGCTCTCTAGCATGGTTTGGTGTGTAGGAAAATCTTGCTGTGGGCAGAAAGCATCTGAAGAAGTCATCGGAAGACGGTCCTCATAAGCTCTGCCCCTGACATGCTCCACTTAAGGGCTCTGTTGTCAGGGCTGACCACCTACTATGTGCCAGCGGTAAACAAGACAGAGTAAGTTCTGCTTTCAGGGGACTCACAGTCTAGTGGAGGAGCTGGAAGTTGCAGGGTCCTCCAGGGGCACATAGAGGAGCATGTGGCCTCGACAGCCACAGGGAAAGTAGCCTCTAAGGCTGACACCTGGGAGATGAGCAGGAATCATTAGGCTAAAACAGCTGGACAAGGAGAGGGTTCCCAGCAGGGGAGCAGCCGGTGTCAAGGCCCATAGGTGAGAGATGCTGTGACATATTTGGGGTAAACCTGGAACAGAGAAAGCAAGAGGAGGAAGCATCTGCAGACAAGGGAGAGTGAGGGAAGCAGGGAGAAGATCACAGAAGACTCCTGTTAGGGGGCTTGGACTTTATCCATAGAGAAATGGGGAGTCACTGAAATATTTAAGCAGAGGAGGGCCATTCAGGGGACAGTACAACCTGGGTCTCCTCAATAATACAGCACATTCTCTGCTTCTTTGCTAAATTAATCTTTAAACCTTTATTGAGGATGTCATATTAATGACGGAAAGAGTGAGACTCCCAGTACATTAGAAGTCACCTGGTTCGGTGAACTTTTAAGATTGGGATTCTTTTGACACAGCTGGGACAAATGACACCCCTAGCAGGGAATGAGAATACCTGTTTCCCCACATAGAGGTGACTGGCTGGTTTATTTGTTGCTTGAAGATGTGCAACACATAAGTGTGCTTAAAATGACGAAACCAAAATAAAGGGACAGCAGAAAGAGAGAAAGAGATAATGGAAAGGGGGAAGGCTAGGAAAGCCAGAGGGGAGAAGATCCAGAGTGCAGATGCAGGGATTCACCTGGAAATGAGGAAGGACACTCCTTCCATCACAATGAAAGAGGAGAAAGAGGTGGGGCTAGAGAGTTTGTAACTTTGGTGGCCGGAAAATATTTTTGTTTTTTCTGAAATGTAGAAGGAAAGAGTGGTTGCTCAAAGTGAAGATGGAGGAGTTAGGTTGGGAAATTGATGGAGAATGAATATTAAGTATTCCTCTTAAGGAATAGGAGGGAAAGTTGACTAGGGAAACAAACAAGAATTTCCAAGCAGCATTTAAGTCCAATAGTTTATTTTTAGTTCAATGTACAAGTGTTCAACAACACTTCTACTCAATCTTAATCAACGCATCCCTCCCTCCTAACAGAGCACAGTGGAGGAGCCACTTGTAAGCAGGCTGCCATCTGAGGACTCCCCAACACCGAGCATGCAGGTGGGGACCTTCCCAAGGATGGGAGTTAAGCCCCCACCCCAGGGTTCTTCATGTACCAGAGTCATCCAGGTTCCCCAAACTCCACCATTCTCCACTGGATTATGGAGGTATCTATGGTGTGGTTTCAGGATGTCCTCAAAACACCTCCCCATCACTCCTGAAAATCTGCCCCTAAGAGCTGAGAGTTGGTCCTTGGTTCTTGTTGAGGTGCACAACAGATGTTACTGGACCCTACAGTCCTGCTGAGGTTGCTGAGATCCCTTAGTCCAATCCTATTGCCCAGCCCTCTCCCCTACAACTCATCCCATCCTAATCCTTCCTAGGCCTAGAACAGATCAAGCCTGCCCTTAGCCTTATTTGCCATGGATTAAATAATCCCAATTCTTTCAATGATTCTTCATAAAATTCAAGACCTATTCTCACTGTCTTGACTTGAAGATGCTCAACTTTTTCATCTAGTTAGTTTTCTTCCCAAGATGGCTCTTACCTGGGCCAGGAACATCACCTTAGAAAGAGCAACATTGAACACCCATGAAAGATCCCCTGGGGAGGGCGGAGCAGCCCGTCACTGATGCTCTGGGGAAGTGGAGCAGGCAGCAAGTGGAAGGACCTTCCAGACAGGCTGCCCACGTGCTGTCCAGACAGGTCAGAAGGAAGGACTCTAAAGTGCTGCCCTCACCTCAAAGCTCCATGTTCCACTATTTGACACTTCCAACACATAGGCATTTGATTTTTTTTTTAATGAACAAACCTACAACTTTATTTGTTTACTTTTCAATGAATGTAAATCCTTGAGGGGTACAGCATCACGTGGATTCTGTGCCCAATGGCCTTAGCAAGAAGCCTGCTTTGGAATTTGGCATGAACCACACTACTTTTTCATGGGCACAGGTTACCTTTTCCTGGATTGCTCTGGTTTTGTTTGCTTTGCTGCCAGAAGTCACTACCTTGCTCTTTGCACACACAAATACATCTCTTGCCCAAATAGAATTCAGTTTCATCTTGGGCATAAACACCTTCAAGTTCAAGAAGAGCTGTGTGCTCCCTCTGGTTGGAGAGATTCCACTTACAGCCAGCAAAAATGGCCTAGGATCACAGCCTTCCAGATACATTTGCCATTATGGAAGTCCTGTCCTTGCAGGCCTCCACAGGTCCCAAGATGAGAGAGGGAGCGAGTTGGTATCATATGGTAGCATAAGAATCTCCCTGTAATTAGAGAAGAACAAAGTACTTTTTATAGAATTCATTCCAAAATAAACTGTGTTGATTGCTGAATCTAAGATGTAGTGAAACACATAATCCTAAATCTTACTCAGATCCCTTAAAAGTAGTTTTAATTTCCAGAATGTTGGTGCCATATTATTTGCACTGAAAAATTAACACTACAAAAACAGCTCCACTAATAATCCCACCAGATAAAAATAACTTTACTTCTCACTATTAATGTTTGTAAAACAGCATATCAGTTTACCTGGACATCTCTCCAAAATTCATAATTAATCTCCAAATGATGTAAGTAGAAGTTCTGCAGGTCAGTAAGAGGTAAATGCAAGTGAAATTCATAAAGTACTAAGTATCAAGATTGCTCAAGATATGGATCAAAGCCACAGTCCCTCAGGCTCTGTAGGATCCTGTTCTCAGGAAAGGGGAGTTAAGGTTGGAGAGAACTCAAGAGGACACTGCCAAAGAGTGCATGGGGTGTAGCAGCATTTGGTAGCTGTGATTTAGGAGGCCTTATCTCCCTGAGTCAGTAATAATAATAACAACAATATTTAGCACTCCTGGGGTGCTTTTGAAACCTTAGAAGCTCCTCAAAGCCCTACCACAGGTCCAGTGCACAGAATTGCTGAGAAAGGTCATTATTACAAATACTGTGTAACCTAATGTCCTCCACCCTAGTGGACAGCATGGGGAAAGAGGCCCATGCTGACTGAGTGCCCAGTGTTGTGACCAGACCCTCCTTACTGAGCTTCCAACATCCACTCTGCCCATTCCCATATGGACAGCAAGGCAACCAGAGTGAGCCCTTTAAGATAGTCTGATCACATCATGCCTTTGCTTAAACATTTGAATGGCCTCATATCAGTCTTAGAACAAAGGTCAAATCCTAATAGGATCTTTGGGCCTTTGCATCTGTCTTAGGCCATTCAGGTAGCTATAAAGAAAACATCTTAGACTGGATAACTACAACAGAAATTTATTGCTCACAGCTCTGGAGGCCGGAAGTCCAAAATCAAGGCACTGGCAGATTTGGTGTCTCGTGAGGGCCTGAGGGCCATTTTCCCACATACACGGAAGTCTTTTCAGTAACCTCACTTGGCAGTAGGGGCAAGCAAGTTCCCTTGGGGACTCTTATGAGGGCACTAATTCCATTCATGAGAGCTCCTCTTAACACTATTATATTGGGGATTAGGTTTCAACATATGAATTTGGATGGGTTGTTGGGGGTGGTGGATAAATAAACATTCTAATCATAGCAATATGCAATTTCTTCTCACCTGCCCACCTCATCTTCCCCTTCCTGCTCCTCTGCCATTCCAGACAGGCACTTTCCCACCATAGGGCTCCGTGCAGGCTGTTCCCCTCACCTGGAATATTCTCCCCTCCCCAACCCCTTGCTTTGTCTCTCACTCCTGCTTCAGATCTCAGCTTAAAAGGCTGTTCCTCAATAAGCTTCCCACCCCAAACTAGTTTACCTCTCGCAGAACCTTTCCCTCAAGGATGTATCACAATGTGCAACTGTGCAGTTTTGTGTATGATTATTTGATTAATGTTTCCCTCTCCCACTAAGCTGTGATCTCTGTAAGGGCAAGCCCCTCGTCTGTTTTGCTCACCATATTATTTCCTAATGCCTGGCACAGGTACATCACAGGCTCTCAATAAATGCTTGACACATGAATAGATGGTACAATGCTGTACCATCCTTTATAAATTTAATATTTGGGTTCACTCCCCACCACTCTAGCATGGGGTATAATTATTAATAGCATGCGGATTCCTGTCCTCAATACAGCAAGGGTTTACTCTTGCATTTTATTCTCTGGAATTTAACAATATTTTGATTAATTCATGCATCTCTGTTCTTCAGAAAGAAAGAAAATAATCATAGACTCTTAGTACTAAAAGGGATTCAGTTATCTCAACTGGACAGTTTAAATATTAGCCTAATGTTAAGTAATCCGGTCATGATGACTGAGCTTCCTACGGTTTTCTACTGTTAGAGATCCTCTCTCTGCCCTGAATACTTAGTCAAATTCCACTTAAATCTTTATTCATTCTAGTAGACAAGGAAAATTCTTCCTCCTCACTTTTTGTGTACCAACTTTCTGACTGATTGGGGGGAAGGAAGGCCATCCAGCTACATTGTACGTTCCTCATTCTTCACCAAGCTGTCTAGGTGATGCTAACTATGTTTGCTTTTCTCTGAAATAAACCACCCCCATTTCTGTTTTATTTGCTTTATTTAAAGTGTTTTTTCTTCTCAGTTTCTGTAGAGTTGTCATGGAAATGACAAAGTTTTGTTTGAAAATAACAGTAAGGATGAACTTGCCAAATAGTTGATATGTCATCAGGCACTGGTAACTGACACAGCCAGCAACCGGGACTTCTCTGTCAGCAGCCACGGTCCTCTGGGCTCCAGAGTTACTAGAAGAAGAACATGAAAGCCCCACAATGTACACCTGGACCGTGCCTGGCCAGGGCCGCAGTCATCACGGCTCCTGGAAAGCAGTTCCCCTCTCCACCCGCTTGGCGCTGCCTCCAGGCCAAGGCCCCCATTCGACGGTCACTCCCCAGCGCGAGGGTGCCTGCCTTCTGCTGCCCTTCCTGGCCTCTCTTGGCTTCTGCCACCGGCCTCCTGGCCAAAGACTCTCATAGCCCTTCACAGGAAGCCCCAACTGTCAGCAACTGGCACCAATGTGAGTGTCCTCACAAGCAAGTGATGCTCATTCTTTATCAGACCCAAGAGTCTAGGCTCCACTCCATTGAAAAGAGAGGGACAATGCCCCTCAGCCCTGGAGCAGGTGGCCCTCATACCCAGGATGGGCCAAACAGCTCTGATCCACCCAGAAAGAAAAAGACAAGAGAAGTTGAGTATTTATTTAAAGAGAAAGTTTATGTCCTGATTTTCAGACCATAATTTATTTAATACTCACAAATATCTCCAATACATACATACACACAAAAGTGATTACATTCTTTATATTTAAGAGGCTCACCATAGAACAAAACACTCACTGTTATTTGTATTTTGTTTAATGCTCAATTTATTAAACCTTTTATAAAATATAATATTTAATATAAATATTAAAAGTTATGTTTATAATGTAGTATAAATAATTATACAAGTTTAATTTTTAAAACTTTGAAAATCAAATATTCTTAAACATTCAAGCAATGATCCTAAATTACCATAATGATTTAAGCTACAATTAAAAGTTTAGTTTTACCAAATTTTGAACACTTCAAAACACACAGAATTATTACAAAACCCTTACAACTATTCTAAAATATCAAAACAATTATTTCCTAATTTCCTAATTATTTCTTTACTTGCTATGCCTTCCTGAGGTTATATGAAAATGTTGTACAGTACTACTTATTTCAAACACTTTCCCAGGATTATATAATATAGGCCAAAAGAAGAGGGACGCTGTATCACTTGCGTCCAAGTCAGGAAAACCAAACCCAGCTGGGGTGTTTCAGACATTAGGAATTTAACACAAAGATTTGGTTACAAAAATGTCGGAGGAATAAGAATCGGGAGACAAGTTTATCCAGAGATTAACAGCATCAGGAAGCAGCCACCACCCTCTAGCCTGAAGAGCAAAAGGGGAGGTGGTGTTGCCAGAGTGCATAACCGGGCACACTCGAGCCTCCAGGGCACCAGCCGGTGCCACCACTGCCTTTCAGGAAGCCCCAAATCCACCCACACCGACACTCAGAGCCCACCCCTGGCAGTGCCAGAGCCAGACTCCACCCTGTTCCTCTCCTTCTCTCCTCACACAGGATGAGTGTGCATTTGTCCCCAATGTTTGTAAGTAGACATAACCCAAAAGAAGAAATAAAAAACCCACATGAATATACATACATACATATATATGTGTGTGTGTTCTCCTATGTACTATAGTCAATGCAAAACTAAACACTCAGCAGTGCATTCACTCTTCTGCTATAACTTCCTTTTACTTTAACTGCTCTCTTTTAAATATTATTGTAAACTTTTAACAAATTCAACTAGTTTAATGAGCTGTAATTACCATTTTCTATGTGATGTTCATACTGCCAAAGGCAGGCAGGAATCTCTCTCAGTCAACTCCCATGTCCTTTCTGTAGGGCTCCTGAAGTCCTTGAAATCATTCTTCTTTTGCTCCAGATCAGTCCTGTGTTTTTCTCTGCCCAAGGCAGGGAATCATCTTCCCTCTAAAGGGTCCTGGTTCCTTATAGAGACCAAATTCCAGGGAGAAGGGGGTGCACAAGGGATGGCCAAATTGCCCCCACTTACACCCCTCCGTTGTCAGCAGTGCTAGAGTGAAGGGTCGTGTCTTCAAGGACCTGCATTCTCAACAATGCTTTGATTTAACACATCGTGTTGTTGTAACCTCCTTTTCTTATGGGATGAGATTTCATTGGCAACCAAATTTTTTCTTTTCTGCTCCTTCTTTCCTCAGGGAAATGGAGGCTGAGAGAACTTATGTAATATGTCCAGGATGACATCCTCAGCAAGCAGCAGGACACTACCGCAAATCCCAAAGCTTGAATCCCAAAGCTCATATTCTCTCCATTACACAGCACTTTGTGAACCAAAAGGTCATTTGTTCATTTATTCCGTGATCAGTCTCCCCTGATAGCACAGGGCTGGCCTACCTTCCTTCTCCTTCCTCTGTCACATGTGTTAGGTTTGCTCCGGGTGGGAACCCGAAAAGTTTGTATAGGACATAATACTTGACAGTGCTCATAAAGCCTGTGAACAAAAGATGCAGGAGTCTGGAGAGTTCAAGGTTATAAATCCAGCTTCCATTAGAAACAGCTGCAGGACCACAGGCAGCTGCAGCCACACTGGCATTGCTATCCCCCCTCCCCATAAGGATGAAATCACTCTCGCTCCCGTATCTATCTCGTATCTCTGCAGGTGTTACTCCCCCTAGAAAAACCCTCTATAAAACCCAAGGCTTTCCCCTCCCTTGGGGGGACATTTTTTCGCCTCCAACCATCTGCACCCAGATGCTCAAAAATAAGCAGCCTTTTGCTACACATGAGGCTTCGTGTGTCTCTCAGGTCTGGACCTGACAGCATGGTTACAAGGTGATCTGAGTATGTCCTACCCTTTCTGGACATGCTTCCAATGATGAGAAAAAAAATTCCTGTAATGACATCCAAATGAGAAAGAGTCCTTTTACAAATTATTTTTATACCTTCAAGAACTATTCTTTCAAGGTAATCACATTGGCTTCCATTTCAAGGTCAAGACCAGGATAAGAAGTAGAGTGTAAGTGAACAACGAAAGAAATCATCTGGACTGTGTAAGCCAACAGAGTAGCAGTAAATGAGGATTCAAACCTTGCCAAGCTCCAAAGTTCAAAATAGATGACCTGCTCCTGCCTCACAGAACTGGCTTTAGGATCAAATAAGAGCCCACTTGAAGCCCTTAGTCCAGCACCTGGCACAGATCAAATGCTCAAAAATGTCAGCCATCCTTGGTGCCTTACTTCTTTCTGAACTAGCAAGCTTCTTGAGCACCTACTATGTGCACAGATTAGAGCTGGTGCACAACCAGTCTGTCATAGTCAAAGCTAATCTCAGTTCCTGTAGACAATGGAACAAATTGACAATAAAATATTTCCTTCAGGTTCTAATTTCTCAAGTACAGCCTAACTTAGCTAAGACAGCTCTGAGTGACCTAATTAATGAGTGATTCCAATCAATTGGAAAGAATATCGAAAATATAATTTTAAAATATCATATACAATTAATGTCTTTCTATCAAGTTCATAAGCAGTGCTGGAAACATGCTAGGTTATACACTACGTGAAAATCTAAGCTTATACTGTTGCATACATATTACACATACATATATATATTTCTTATAATTGGCGCATCTCTATCAACCAACTAAATGTTCATGGAGAAATTAGCTTCTCAAATTTCTAATAGATGTAGCACAAGTCTTGGAACACCCCATGAAGCTCCTCCATGAAAAGGAAGCTAGAAAAACTATACACATAAATATGTTTCCCTCCAACACTGTGGGGGTCAAAGGAGTTTGTCATCTGCTTGCTACTGTGGATAAAAAAGAATAAGTTTTTCACATGAAATCAAACTCCCAAGCCTATTCCACTATGGGAGTGGGATTCAGATTTATGTTATCCCCAGAGCACAGGAATCCTGATCCAAAAAATTAAACTAGGAGAGAGTCCGGGATCCAGCAAGCCCTGTGACCTAATAAAAGACAAATTACACTGCAAAGACATCATAAAGAAGTTAATACCTCAAAAATCTGAGATAATTGAATCATGTGCCCAACATTAGAGAACATATTTTCTTCTCTCACTCTTGAAACATTTACAAAAGTTGAACATTTATAAAAATCGACCACTGACTAAGCAACAACAGAAATCTCAGTAAATGCCAAAAGCTCAATATCATTTAGATTAAGTTCTCTAACCACAATAAAAAACAATTAAAAATCAAAAACAAATAAATAATGAACCAATGTATTTGGAAAATAGAAACTTTTCTAAATATTATATGAGTAATTAATCATTTAAAAAATTATAAAATACTATATTTAGAAATGGATATCAGAGAAAATTCTATATATCATATGGAATGCAGGTAACAAAGAACTTAGAGGAAAGAATTAGGTACATTAGAAAAGAAGAAAAATTTAAAAACTAATAATCTGACAAGTTCAAGAAAGTATATAACTAACAAGCAAAATAAAATAGGAAGAACTAATAAATGTGAGAACAGAAATGAATGAAATTAAAAAAGCTTATATAACTACATGGATGTAATAAAACCAGAAGCTAACTATTTACAGACTTGTAAAATTCATAAGGGTCTCACAAAACTAGTCAATGAAGAAAAAGCACATATCAACAATACTAAACATGAAAATCAAATATAAATTCTGGCATTGGAAATTTTAGAATTTTATGAAAGAATACTATGAACAGCAATTTATAATAAATAATTAGATGATGTAGGCAATTTTCTTGAAAAATATATTTTAAAACTTGATTCAAGAAGAATAAAAAACCTGAAAAGATCTGTAAGAACTTAAAAATAATCAGTAATAAAAAATTGAATCAGTAATTTAAAAAAATGTCGATGACCAACAAAAATAATCTTTCAAAATGGTATAGCCACTTTAGCAGTTTCTTACAAAACTAAATATATTCTTAACATATGATTCAGCAATTGTGCTTCTTGGTATTTCCTTGGTAAATGAGTTAAAAGTTTATGGGCACATACAAACCTGCACATGGGTGTTTATAGCAGCTTTATTCATCATAATTGCCAAAACATGGGAGCAACCAAGCAGACCTTCAGTAGTAGGTAAATGGATAAATAAATTGTGGTACCTCCAGGCAATGGAATGCTGTTTGTTCAGTGCTAAAAAAAGAAGTGAGCTACAAAACCATGAAAAGACATGGAGGAAATTTAAATGCATATTACTCAGTGAAAGAAGCCAAGGCTGAAAAGGCTACATACTGTGTGATTCCCACTATATTACATTCTGGAAAAAGCACATCTCTGGAGACAGTAAAAGAATCAGTGGTTGCCAGGGGTTGGGGGAAGAGAGGAATGAACAGGCAAAGCACAGAGGATTTTTTAGGGCAGGGGAACTATCTGTATGATACTACAATGGAGAATACATGTTATTACACATTTGTCCAAATCCATAAAATGCACCACGCCAAGAGTGAACTGTAATGTAAACTACGCATTTTGGTTGATAATGTGCCAATGTAGGTTCATCAATCGTGATAAGTGCACCACTCTGTGTGGGACGTTGATGGTAGCAGGGGCTGGGGGTGTGCAGGAAATCTCTACACCTTTGCTCAGTTTTGCTGTGACTTTAAAAATGCTCTAAAAAATAAAGTCTATTTAAAAAGGAATAAATGTAATAATCCTTGATGGTTTCACAGTAGTTTTATCAAACCTTTGAAGAAAGATAATAAAAATCTTAAACAAAATATTATCAAAATAAATCTAGCAAAGTATTGAATGTTTTTAAAATGTAAAGTTTATTCTCAGAATGAAATGATGGTTTAACCCCAGAACATCTATCAATGCAGTAACCAGTTTAACGTATTAAAAAAGAAAAAATACACAATTATTTCAATAGATATAGAAAATGCATTTAACAACTTTAAAACCCATTCATAACTAGAAAATAAACTCTTAGCAAAGTAGGAAGAGAAGGTAAAGCTCATAACCTCATAAAAGATGTCCTAAAATATTATAAAAACATTATATTTAATGATGAAGTACATTAGGTTTACTTCACAATCAAGAAAAATTTAAGGATTTTCAATATCATGTCTTCTATTTGACCCAAGGTTTTAGCCAGCACAATAAAGCCAGAATAAATGTAAAATATATAAGCATTGAAAAGGAAGAAAAAATCTTGTCATTAATTGCAGACAATATGATATGTTTATATTTTTTGTTGCTGGGTAACACATTACAACACATTTAGCAGCTTAAGACAACACACATCTATTATCTCACAAATGTGTAGGCCAGAAGTCTATTTCCTACTCACAGTCTCAGGAGGCCAAAATCAAGGCGGAGCCCTGCTTCTTTTCTCATTTAGAGCTTTTGGTCTTCTACCAAACTATTGCGGTTGTTGGCACAATTCAGTTCCTTGGGGTTGTAGGACTGAGGTTTCCATTTTCTTGATGATTGTTGCCTGGGGGCAGCTCTCAGCTCCTGGAAGCTGCCTGCAGTCCCTTGCCATGTGGCCCACACTGTGACAGCTTACTTGTTCAAAGCCACAAGGAGAATCTCTTCCTTCAGCCATCTAGGACTGAGTCTTACATGATACAACATAACAATGGGAGTGACTACCCCATCATATTCACAGTTCCTGTCCACATTTAAGGGAAGGGGATTATACAGGCAGTGTATTTTTGGAGCCAAAGAGTTTTGCCTGCTTGAACACTGAAAATCCAAGAGAATTTTAAAAATTATTATAAATATGATGACAGTTTAACCAGGTTACCAAATACAAGATCAACAGACAAAAAGCAGAAGTATTTAGACTAGAATCAACTAATAAAAAATGTAATGGAAAAGATGATTCCAATCTTAATACAAAATAAAACAAAACCATCTGCTACCTAACTAGGAAAGACTCTCACAAAAGTAGTACAAAATCCAAAGGAAATTATAAAGCTAATGAAGAACATGAAAGAAAATCTAGACAAGTGGAGCTATTTAACACAATCATGCATGCTAAAATTTAATACCTTAAATATATCAATCCTCTCCAAATTAATCAACAATGCAATGTGATTCCAACCAAAATCCCAACAGATTTTCTTTCATAGGACTCGTCAAACCCATCTTCAAATTAATAGTGAGGAATAAAAGGAAAATAACTAAGAAAAAAATAGAAGACAGATTGAAGAAATAAGAAGAGGAGGAGGAGGGGGAGGGCCAGGGGGAGGTGGAGACTTAGCCTTTCAGATAACATGATGTATGATGAAGGCTAGGGATAGTAGGAGAACATAGTACCATGGAATGGCCCAGACAGACAGATCAAGGAACATGTCTAGATGCAGTTCCTCATACATCTGACAACTCCATTGTTTATTTATTATACTCACCTCCAATTGCCCAACTTTGCCATGACAGGTACATCTGGTACAAATTCTGCTTTTAGAATGGTTTACCTCTTTAGGCAAGTTACTTAACCTGTCTTACCTCACTTACTTCATCTATAAATAGCACTTCTGTGGGAATTGATTGTGATGATCTATACAAGCGTCTCAGCACAGCAGCCAGCATGTGAGCAAGAGTAAGTGGCTGCTATTATTATCACAGTGGTTGGTATCACTATTGTTACTAATATTTCTTCATAGCTACGTTGTGATCTGAGTAGAACCTAACCACAGTTGAGCAAAACACTGTCTTAGGGTCCTCAAAAAAAAAAAAAAAAAAAAACAAAAACAACAGAACCAATAAGATATATATAGATATACAGAGAGAGATTTATTATGAGAGCTTGGTTCATGGATTACAGAAATTGAGAAGTCCCAAGATCTGCTGTCTGCAAGCTGGAGACCCGGGAAAGCCCATGGTGTAGTTCCAGTTCAGCTAAAAGCCCTGAGAACCAGGGGCACTGATGGCATAAGTCTCAGTCTAAGTTTGAAGGCCCAAGAATCAGGAGAGCTGATGTCTGAGGGCAGGAGACGATGGGTGTTCCAACACAAGCAGAGAGCAAATTTACCCTTCCTATGCCTTTTTGTTCTATCTGGGCTCTCAATTGACTGACTGGCTGAGGCACACCCACGTTGGTGAGGGTGGATCTTCTTTCTTTGTGCCATAAATTTGAAATGCTAATCCCTTTCAGAAACACCCCACCGACACACCCAGAAGTGATGTTTACCAGTGATCAGGAAATCCCTCAGCCCAATCAAGTTGACACATAAAATTAACCACCACAAACACCAAAGCTGAACTTAAGACAGGACAGCTAAAACATAATTTCCTATCAGACTTGAATGATGAACTTCCTGCATTTTCTTAAGTTCATCATCATATTAATAAATGTTGAATAGGCTTTACAAAGTGAAACTACATAGAGCTGTCTCCTGTCCCCCTATGACAAATGGGCTAGTCCAGTCCATCTCCTGCAGCAAGAGAAGCCTTTAGTATGTGCGAGGCCAGGCTGCACCAATTACTCACATTCCACAGACACCTGCAGGCGTGTCAGCCACAGGAGTCAGGGATGCCCTTACAAATGCCAGTCTCCATAAACAGTAGCCAACACAAACCATGAGGTGGAAGCCAGCCAGGTCTCTCTCCTGCACCTGTGTGCTCCTCTGCTGGCTACAGGCCTTATGGGGTTGGTTCTGCCAGCCAGGGACCATGACACTTGTCCTTACACACCTAATGACACTCATGTCCTGAAAGATTGTCCCCCTTTAAGTTCAATTTTACACATAGAGTTTTAAAATACTCACCATTAAATTGTCACTAATTGATCAACACTTATGTGCACACACGGAAGTAACAGTCATCAGGTGTCGGGCCGGTGGGAGTGGGGAGCAGGGGATGGGTAGATTCACACCTAATGGGTGCAGTGTGTGCTGTTTGGAAGATGGACGCACTTGTAGCTCTGACTCGGGCAGTACAAAGGCAATATATGTAACCAAAGTGCTCGTACCCTCGCAATATTCTGAAATAAAAATAAACAAATAAAATAAAACACTACAGATCCAGGTTCCAACATAGAATAAATGGTTTAATGGTATGGTACTTAAATATTCAGAGAAAAATTATGCAATGGGAAATGTGAGAAAACAATGTAGTAAACACTTGGTAACCTGTGCCGTGAAAGTAGTTAGAAATTTAAACTGTACCTATTTTTAAATTATGTGTAACAGTCTTATTTTATTTGTATAGGATATTTCCTCCCCCGATTATATTCAGGTGGTGTTTAAGACCTGTTAGTGTGTTAGAGTTTTAAACCACACGGTGGGAGGGCACTGACTGGAAGGAGCCCCTGGGGACTCTCTGGAGTGATACACGAATTACACATTTGTTAAAACTCGTGGAGTTGCACACTTAAGATTGGGCATTTCTCTATAGGTATTAACTTAATTTCTTAAAAATATCATAGGTACAGAGACCAAAAAAGTTAAAATACACGTTCTAAGAGTGTACGTGAAGGTGCATCTCTCTGTACTAATTTCTTTATGTGAGAGAATAAAATCTTGAAATATTAAGCAAGTTGATCCCAACTCTCCAGGAGTTTACTAAAATTTGCTGGTGAGGGGAAGTGAGTCAGGGATCTGTGAGTAGCAAAAAGGAGACAATTGAGAACTAGGCCTTTGCTGGGAGTAAACCACCCACATAATTATAGGGTCCATGTCTCAACTATCCATTCAGAATGGCTGACCTGATGACATCCTAGCCCTTCTAGAATATGCTTCAGCTCCTAAGAGACCCCAATTTTTATCAGCATGTGCCCAAATCTCTGGGGTTACACCCAAGGGCCGAAACACAATTCAATCTATTTCTAGGTGGCTGAACAAAAACATTATAGATGATTGACTGACAGATTGATATTAATCTACATGGATGTCTCAGGTGCATGCCCCAGGGCTCTGTGTCAACCGTTTTAATCAATAGTTTAGATGAGGGCACAAAAGATGGGCTTACCAAATGTTCAGAAGCCACATACCTGGGAGAGACCACCAATGAGATGGGCCACAGGCCCACAATTCACATCACCTGAACGGAGATGATGACTAGGCCCAAGCCAATAAAGTTAAACTAGAATAAATTAAAAAATAAACTTCAAATAGGCCAATTGCCAAATACAGGATGGGGGGGAACCTGTATTGACAGAAGTTTATGATAAAAAATCCTGTGGTTTTCTTGGTCACATATGCAATTATGAGCCAATGGTCTGGTAGAACTGGTTAAAATTGAATGCGTTGACAAGTCCACTGAAGTCCGCAGTGAGTGTCTCCTGCAGTTCCAGATGCAGCCTGTTAAGGGTGACATTGACAATCTGGAATGTGAGCTGGAAAAGGGTACCCGCATGGCGGATGCAGATACCTCATCCTAGACCAACCGTCCTGGTTTGCCCAGGACTGAGAAGGTTTCCAGATCCAGAACTTTCACTTTTAAAACTGAAAGATTATCAAACAACCCTATCAAAAAGTGGGAAAATGACATGAACAGAAACCTTTCAAAAGAAGACAGAATAACGGCCAACAAACATATGAAAAAATGCTCAACATCTCTAATCATCAGGGAAATGCAAATCAAAACTGCAATGAGATATCACTTATCTCTAGTAAGTGATAAGGAATTTATCAAAAAGTCCCCAAACAATAAATGTTGGCGTGGATGCGGAGAGACAGGAACACTCCTCCTACACTGCTGGTGGGACTGCAAACTAGTGCAACCTCTGTGGAAAGTAATATGGAGATACCTTAAAGTGATACAAGTAGATCTACCATTTGATCCAGCAATCCCATTACTGGGCATCTACCCCAAAGAACAAAAGACACTCTATAAAAAAGACATCTGCACTCAAATGTTTATAGCAGCACAATTCACAATTGCAAAGCTGTGGAAACAACCCAAGTGCCCATCAATACATGAGTGGATTAATAAAATGTGGCATATGTATACCATGGAGTACTATTCAGCTATAAGAAACAATGGTGATCTAGCACCTCTTGTATTGTCCTGGATAGAGCTGGAACCCATTCTACTAAGTGAAGTATCTCAAGAATGGAAAAACAAGCACCACATATACTCACCAGCAAACTGGTATTAACCAATCAGCACCTAAGTGGACATATAAGAATTACATTTATCGGGTATCGGGCAGGGGGGCAGGGAGGAAGGGATGGATTTATACATACATGAGTGAGATGTGCACCGTCTGGGGGGTGGTCATGCTTGAAGCTCAGACTTGGGGGGGTCAAGGGCTTTATACGCAACCTTAAAATTTGTACCCCTATAATATGCTGAAATAAAAAAAATACTTAAAGTTTAAAAACTGGAAAAGAATAGTCTCTGGCAAACCAGGGTAAGCTGGGTAGAGATGAGAATGGGGTAAGAGGTGGCAGGACACATCTGACCAGGACTCAGACTCTGATTTGCAAAGTTGGAGGGCTGTGCAGCCACACTGGAGAGGACCAGGCAGCTGCACACGTCGCCCAGGGGCGGAGCTGGGTCTCAGGATGAGCAGCGCATGGCAGGTCTGCGTGAAGCAGCATTCACAGTTCCTTGGGTATGAAGACCCCTTATCCACACACACGCACACACACACACACACACACACACACACGCATGCATGCATACACACACACATGCACACCAGAAACACCCATCATGGTCAAAACCTCTAAGTTCAGTAATGCTTTTAAAGGGATCCATGTTACATTAATCACGACAGTGGTACATTTTGAAAATGGTTGAACGTGTGTGGAAGACATAGGATCTATTTTTTCTGCAGAGCAGCAATCTCCAACCTTTTCGGCACCAGAAACGGTTTTCATGGAAGACAAGTTTTCCACGGACCTGGTTTCAGGTGATTCAAGCACATTACACTTATTGTGTACTTTATTTCTATTGTTACATTGTAATATATAATGAAATAATTATACAAGTCACCACAGACTGGGGACCCCTGCTGTAGAGAATGCTCAGCACCCAGTTCTCCTGCAAGCTCTCTGCTCCCCGCCCACCCGGCCCGCCCCTGGAGTTTGCAGTTCTTAGGGTAAATGGTGAGGCCAGAGGAGGCCTCATGGGTGGCTTATGAACAACAGAAATGCGTTGCTCAGAGTTCTGGAGGCTGAGAGTCCAAGATCAAGGCACCAGCAGGCTCAGGGGCTGATGAGGACCTGCTGACTGGTTCATAGACGGTGCCTTCTCACTGTGTCCTCCCATGGTGAAGGGATGAGGTGTCACCTTCAGGCCTCTTCTATCATCAGGACACTAATCCCACTCATGAGGCTCTGCCCTCATGACCTAATCACCTCTCAAAGGCCCCACCTCCCAATACCATCACCTTTGGGGTTAGGATTTCAACATACAAATTTGGGGAGATATAAACATTCCGACTGTCTCAGTAAGAAAGAACAGAAGCGTGGATACTGGGTAAGCAGAGAGCAGTGTCTGCCTCAGCCACCCTCTCTGGGCATATCCGCTTGTGGCTTCCCCAGCTCTCACTGTTCCTTGGGGGACTAGAGACCCTCCAGTCCTAATGGCATGGCCTGAGTGTGTAGTCCCAAATAGGAGGCCAGGGACGCCAGGAAGAGAGGTTAGCGCAGGCCATCGTGCTGTGCCTTGGCAAGGAGCTCTGCCAGTCCCAAAGCAGAAGTGCTCACAGTCAGCACTGGGCCCAGGAAATCTTTGTTTATGAAAAGCAACACAGTTGGAAACAGAAAAGAGGCTGCTAAAGTCTTTTTTTTCTCTCAAGACTTGGGTGGAATTGGCATAACTGGTAAAAAGAATGTTCTACCAGGACCCTCTGTTCCAAAAACAAAAACAAAATGACTGAAGAATGGGCCAAGAGGAAGCAGCCCTTGTACAGAGTGGGTACTATTACATGGCTTGTGTAGGGTAAAGAGATACAAATGAGCTACTCCTGATTAAACAACGCCACATTCACTTGCTCACTGTCTCCCTGGGATTAGAAGCTGCCAAAATTGTAGACATTAACCTCGCTGCCTTCTGGCACCTCCCACATCGGCACCCAAAGACAAGGAAACATAGGGAGATAGTTCCCCCATTGCTCCATTTGCAACTTCCTGTACCAACGGTTCCTGAACTCTGGTCCCTGGACCACGACTGGCAGCAGCAGCAGCACTGGGCATGTGTCAGAAATGCAGAAATTGGGCTCATCCCAGACCTACTGAATCAGAGTCTCCGTGAGAGGGGCTCTGCAGTCTGTTTCAACAGGCCCTCCAGGGATTATGACGCGAGCTCAAAGCCTGACAGCCACTTGCCTAGATCGATGTGTAATAGCAGGGAAACATCAATAAAAGTAACAAGTCTAAGGTTTTCTAACACATATCACAGGAGAAATATTAAAACCAGTAAAAAGTTAAATCAGTCTTCTGGATTCTGTAGGAGCTAATGTGTTTAAAAAGAGTTTAAAGTAATGAGATGAATTAGGAAAACTCTCTGCAAGTCTGCAACTAAATTTTTAATTTTTTTAGTCTTATCATATAATCTCTTTAGATCTGTCCTAAGTGTTATAGCAAAAATTATGTATTTGCAAAAGTAAATCTCGTTAGAGTTTTTGGCACCAGTATAGGGATAAAATGTACCAAAAAGTTGTGCTCATTACCACCGTCGTTATAGCTACAATTAATGAGACAAGGCTCTAATTTTAACATATCTGTTATGGGCTGAATTGTGTCCTCAGAAAATTCATATGTTGAAGTCCTAACGCCCAGTACCTCAGAATGTGACAGTATTTGGAGAGAGGGACTTTAAAGAGGTAGTTAAGTTAAAATAAAGTGATTAGGGTGGGTCCTAATCCGATATAATTTGTCTCCTTATAAGAGGAGATTAGGACACACACGCGCGCGCGCGCGAAAGGAGGGAAGAACACGTGAAGACACAGGGAGAACACGGTTATCTGCAAGCCAAGGAGGGAGGCCTCAGAAGAAACCAGCCCTGCGGACACCTTAATATCAGACTTCCAGCCTCCAGAATTGTGAGAAAATAAATTGCTGCTGTTTGATCCACTCAGACCATGTCATTTCGTTATGGCAGCTCAGCAAACTAATACCATAGACTCTGCTCATGCCGAGCTTAGGTCGGCAATCACTGTTGTGGTAAGCATTTGCGCTGTTCCGAATGATTCCCGCTGTCTGCCTCCTGGAGAACATGACAGTGAGGTACCTTCCCACCTCCTGAAGAAGTTAGGCATGACCATGTGACATGCTTTGGCCAATAATCAGTGGGCAGAAGTAACAGGAACTCTGAGAGCCTAAGCATGACTTACCCGGTTCCCTTTGCTCTCCATGACAGCAATGAGAAATGCTCCGGAAGAGACTGCTTCATCGGCCTGTCCGGTGGGAGCCCCAGCCAGCCCATAATGGACTTGTAGTGAGAACGACAAATAAACTTTTGCTATGGTAAGTCCTGAGACGTAGGCATTGTTTGTTATTGCAGCATATCCTAGGCTAGGCTGCCTATCCTGACTGCCACATCAGTTTCTCACAATTTCGAGTATGAATCATTTCATTAATTAAATTTTTCAAACATCCTATTGTTTCATTTAGTTCAGACAATAAGCATATCAATTAAACCATTGATCTTTTTGGTGTTTAGATTTCTGAAAGCCTAAATATCTGGCAATAAGGCCTTGTAGGATACCTGCATGCTGGTAAGAGGGCACAAGTCTTCTTGCAGAAGGTGGGAACATGTTACTGAGATTAGTCCAAAGAGAGGACAACTTAGCAAGGCTCTCTGCACAGCTAAAAGACAATAAAATCACAGTGTTTCGGTTCCCTCTGATTACTGCATAATTCATCCCACCCCCAGCATTTAACACAGAAAAGACTGAGCCAGTTTGGATGGCTGAGCTGGGACTAGACCCCATTCCTTCTGGCTCTCAGACCAGAGCTCTTCGCATGGTGCCATCCCTGTTAGTCCTTTAAAAATCCAAAGATAGAAGTTCACTGTAGCCAACAGTAGGACCTCCTTATTCTAAAGCCTGGTCGTAATTCTTTTTATTTGCTAGTGAAGAGAAAACCATTTGTGCACTAGCATGTGTTTCAAAAATAACAATGCCCATACAATCCAACTCACCCTGTACATGGTGAGCTCTTTTCAGACTAGGTGTACGGGAACTTCTGAGTAGCCTCTAAGAACAAATGCCCATTGCTGGGCTTCAAAGTCTTCCACCATTTTTCTTTACCTCAGGCAGCCACTGGCACCGCTCCAGCCAGCCTTGCTGCTGTTCTCCTTGGTCTTCCCTCTAATTCACTCACTCAGGCTACCCTGTCGGCCCAGAACAGTCTGTCCTTTGCTGTTATCACAACTTGCTGACTCTCCTGAACCCCCACAAATCCAGCTTTTCTTGAATAGCTTCCTAACTTGAAGATCCACCCACTGCATCATTACATTCCAACAAACTCAACCAGCCTTGTCTGGATATATTATTATGATTATTATGTATTTTAAGTTGTCTATTTGTTAGTCAGGTGATTGACTTAACAGTGCTTCTATTTGCTGTCACTATTGTACGTGTGCTCTGCTGTACATGCTGTGGAAAGAATGGCGGGCGAGGAGGGGAAACAATAGAATGAGGGCTTTCCAGTACATTGTCCTGTTATCTAGGCTGCCATATGTGGGCAGAAAGCTTCCTCTGTGGTATGAAAACTGGTTTTGGTTTATCCTGACAACACATGAGTTTAATTGATGAATACTATTGTCATAAGTAGATTCATAAATCAATCACTCCAGGAAGCTCATGGCATACAAATATTAACAACTGGTATGGATTTTTCTTTGCAGAAAATAAGATTCTAAGTATTACTGACAGAAAAAAAAAACCTTTAAAATTCTTTATTTCACACTGTAATGAATACAGCATCTCCTCAAACAGGAAAGAATAAAGTTTATGATTTCAAGCTTTAGTTAAATACTCTTCACTAGAAAAATTAAAATAGTTCCAATTTGTAGTTTATTTTGCATCTCAGTTTATATAGATCACCAAGGAGAGTGTTAATTCATTCTTGGAATGGCAAATGTCCTGTCTTACATGACTGATGGAAAAACAAAATGCCATACTGAATTCACCAGAAAATGTATAATTGAGCTATGAAAACATTGTGTTCTTAACTAGCATGACATGCCAAAATGAGTGCTTACTTTGGAAAACTGCAAAATCTAACACATGGAGTACTGACCATTTTCATTTCATTACATTTAAAAAACCATCTGTTGGCAATTATGTGTCAACATGGGTTTGTCAAATCTTTGCGAGAGAAGAAATTTTTCTCAAATCTATATAATCCAAATTACTTTTAGTGTTAAACATGAACACATGGTGGATTTTAAAGGAATTGTTTCATTCCCACAGGTAAGTGGAGCAGAAAATTGCTCAAGTTTATCAATCTGCTCAAGTTTAGTAATAGCTCTACCTCAAAAGTAGTCAAGCAAACAGACTGTCTCCACTGTATTTTTGCTGACAACTAACATTGAGATCACCAAATAATTTGAATATAGGAATATTGATGCTTTGTGACTTCTTTAGAAGACACCAGTCCCTAGTTAGCCCAAATGCTACACGCACAGTGTCCTAAGGCCCCAGCTGTCCAGTTTCCCCAGGACCACAGAGTCAGCCTCACAGGGACCTGAAATCCAACCAAGATCACTGGGATCTGAAGACAAATGCCCCCAGAGTCAAAACCAAGCCTTTGTCACATTCTTCCATGTCCACTTGTTATCCAGAATAAAATGAAGCTCTCATTAATGGTGACAGGGACATTCAGCCATTCTCCTCTAAAAAAAAAAAATCTTTTAATTTAGCACTAAAAATTGAATAGCTCTTTCAGTATTCTTTTGAAATGAAATAATCCCACTTTCCTAATCACAAAGCCATATTTTCTGGTCTGCAATTCTTTTGGCTTCTGTAATCTAAACCCCTCAAGTCCATCTTGAGCCTGCTCAACCGTGGAATGTGCAAGCAGTGCTTGGGTGGGCCAGATCTGAGCTCGAATCCCTTCCCTCGTTAGTGATGCAACCTCCGGCAAGTTACTTAACCTCTCTGTGGCCCCTGGATTACTCCTCAAAATTGTGGGGATTAAAGAAGATCATTCTGCAAGAGAAAGCATCTAGCGTCAACATCTGCAACCCAGCTCCCAAGAATATTACTTTCCCTTTGCTCAAATGAAATACTGCAGGGGAAAGTCTATACCTGCTAATACAGTAATCACCAGCCACAAGTGACTATGTACATTTAAATCAATTCAAATTAAATTAAATGTAAAGCTCAGTTCTTCAGCTCCACTGGCCATATTTCAAGCACTTGGTAGCCACATGTAGCCAGTGAAGATATAGAATATTTTCACCAGAAAGTTCTATTGGACAGTGCTGGTTATACCTCACCCACTTTGATTTTGAGGGTATCAAACATATCCATGTCAGTCTCTACCTAAACCATGCCATGTGAAATCTTTCCTTTGTGACACCATTAAATGAGACCACCTTGTTTCCTGTGGCATCTCCTTTAGGAAGAACCCCGTCTCCAGTTCTGCACCCTCAAAGAATTCAGGCTCACTGGATTCAAGCTGGAAAGGCTCCCTCCTTAACCTCATAGATTCAGAATAGTCTAACTAGCTGCTCTGTGGTAGCCCAGGTCTCCCAGATTCTAGGGTCTGGTCCTCACCCTGCGGCTTTTGCCTTCCTGTTGAGAGTCTGGCGGCTGTGGACATGATGCTAGAAGGTCCAAGCCCTAGGTCTTGCTCCCAATGCAAAATACCAACTCTGGAGACTCACCGCAGCCAGTGAAACCTCAGGAAGGTTATGGGCACAGCACTGAGGACACTGTGAGTTCCCCCCCAAAAAGCACCTTCATGGGAGAGACCAGGAAGCCTCTGGCAAAGCAGCTTGCTCCATCGAGTAGGGCCTCTGCTCTTCGGCTCTGTGGATGGCTAAGTGCCCTCCTACAGGGGTTTCAGGACAGACATTACAGGCTCAGGAACACAACACGGAAAATGTGTAGGTTTACAGGGCTTAGCCTAAATAAAAGCTGCGGTCTCCTTAGAGCATGCAAGGTGCAGGCCTAAGGAACCAGAAAAGCTGCATTTTCTCCACCAGCATTCTTGGTTCCAAGGCTCTGGAGATAAAGATCATCTCGGTAACACCCCACCTTTGGTTAATCGCCTTTCACAGTCAAGGTTGAAATATCTATATTCTTCTGCAAACCCCACCTACCTGCACCTCTGCCAAGGAGAAGAATCCAAAAAGGAATATAGACGCACATTTTATTGGTAACAGCTCTAACAAAAGATTATGTTTAGGGAGCTAAAAGTAAAAGCTAAGATTTTATGTAATGGCCCAGCTAGTTTTAGTCCCTGCCGGCCCTGCTCACCATTTGTGAAGAGAAACCCACAGCTGGTTGCATTTTTTCAAGATTGTATCTAATTTAAGTTAACAGCAATAATGATAATAACAATAATAATAGCAATCACATACACAGCCGTTACTTTGTGCCAGGCACTGTCCCAAGTGCTTTACACATACATAGACATTATTAGCACACTTGAGCCTCACTGACAACTCTGTGAGGTAGGAGGCAGCACAAAAGCATGGAGAGGTGAGGGTTCGCACCTCAGCTCACACAGGTCGAGCCGGCTGCAAACCAGGCAGCCTGGCTCCATGTCCACACCCTAAGCCACTGTGCTACCTGCAAACGGTGACAGAAAAGAACCAAAAGACTTAGAGTTCACTGTTCCGACCCCTGAGCTCCCTCTCCACGCCCCTCTCCAGAGGCAGCCATTGCTAGCCACCTCCAATTCGTGCTTGCAGAGACACTCTGCGTACATCAGTATCCAGAAAGAAGGAGCGTGCGCTACTACACTGGGCAAATCTCTCTCATGTCCAAATAGGAGATATTTTCATCTTTTTAATAACTGTTACCAACTTTACTTTCCAAGCCCTCATGTGGATGCTTACACTGGTGAGCCAGAGACAAGGAGAGAGGAGAACTTAAAGGTCTCAGCTGAGGGTCCTTAGGGCTTTGCAAAATATTCCATCCACCCCAGTGGTTTTGCTGTCTGCTCTGCATGCGACCCTCAGCCTTGGCCTAGGTCTTTATTCTGGGGATTCCTTCTCCTTCCACAGGGTCTTTTCCCCTCTCCCCACTACATTGCTCTTCTTCATAGCCTTAGAGAGTGGTACAGAGTCTGTGGAGCTGAGAGACTGGACTTCAGTGGGAACTGACAGTTGTCCAGCCTGGGAGTGGTCACCTGTCTCCTGGGGTCTGGCTGGTCTGGCCCTTCTCCAGCTGGGTGGAGAAGGTAGAACCTGAGGTAGGGGGTCTCAAGGCAGGAGGCAGCTGTGGTGTTCTCAGACTGAGTTTGTTTTCCCCAGGCCCCCAGCACAGGCCTCCCGCCTTGCCCAGACAGCCATGTATCTCTGTAGCTCCTGCCAGTAATAACTGCCTCAGCAATCCATGAGAAGTTTTCAACCCATGTCACAAAATCACACTCAAAGTGGCTTAAACAATAAAATTGACTTATTCTCATAACTCAAAAGCCTAGAGACAGGGCAGGCTTCAGATGTGTCATGATGCTGTGGGCTAGTCATATCCCCAAGGACCTGGTTTCTTTCCCTGCCTCATCTCCACCTTCCACAGAGTGGACTCATCCTGAGGCCACCTTCCTGAGGCAGGCAACGTGGCACCCACAGCTTCTGGAGCACAGGCTCTTCTCGCAAGGACAGCAGAAGAGGGGAGAGCCACCCCACCCCTCAATTTCTTTTGTGAGAAGTAAGGTTCTCTACTGTTTAAGTCAACGTCATTTGGATTTTTGTTCCATGCAGTTAAACTTAATCCTTATTTATAGACCAGACCACCACAATAGAGGCTGAAAAATGACAGATACTTTTCCAGCCTCCCTTGCAGCTAGGGTTTGCCATTGTGACCCAGTTCTGGCCCATGAGATAAAAAGGAAGGTCTGGTGGGGAGAAAGGTATGGGCAGGAGGTTCTAGAAAAGCTACTTCTTCCTGATGAAAAACAAGAACAAAAGAATACGTTCATGATGTAGAGCTCTGTTGCCACCCTGGCAACCTACCCCCTATATGTGCCTTTGGCAGCAGCAAGTGAAGATGTGATATTTGGAGCTATTCCATAGCCATGAAGCTACAAGTCCATGGACAAAAAGCCAACCAGCAGAGGATATCTGTGCAGAAGGATGGAGAGAGCCTGAATCTTTCAAAAAAAGATCTTTCAAAAAATCTTTTGAGATTGAAGAAAAGAATCTTTCAAAAAAAATCACTGAGTCACCAATCCACCCGAGATCTCCCGATCCAGATCGCTAAACAGTCCATGTTCAGTTAATGAGGTTTTCTATTACTTGCAGCTGAAAACAGTCTCTCACACACCCAGAGGACAAAACACTGAAGTAAAATAAGGAAACTTTAATCTTTATAAAACCTGAAGGTGATAAATTCTCAAGAAGCCTACTACTATAACACTTGGAGGTGCTATGGCTTGAATGCTTTCGTTACCTACAAAACTCATGTGGAAACTTAATCCCCAATGCAATAGCTGGGACGTGAGGCCTAATGGAGGCATTTGGGTCATGAAGGCTCTGTCCTCATGAATGGATTAATGCTGCTATAAAGAGGACTTTTGGGGATGGGCTAGCTCTCTTCCACTCTTCCAGCACAAGGACACAGCGTTCCTCCCCTCCAGAGCATGCACCATGCAAGGTGCCATCTTGGGAGCAGAGACTGAGCCCTTGAAGGACACAAACCTGCTGGTGCCTTGACCTTGGACTTCCAACCTATAGAACTGTGAGAAATAAATATCTGTTCTTTATGTATTACCCACTCTCAGGTATTCTGACACAGCAGAGCAAAACACACTAAGGCAAGGGCAAGATGACTGGGTTCTGGAAGATGATTATGTGTGTCAGGCTGCCTCTGAGAGCAAGAAACAGAAAGTCCAGCTTCAACAAAGTTAAACAATAAGAAATAAGCTTCAGGATCCAGGTGGTCAACAATGTGCCACCAGGAACCCAGGGTCCTCCCCTCTCTCTGCTCCAGCATTCTTGAAATGGGCTTCATCTCAGGCTGCCAGCAAGACGGGGGCACTTACAGGTGGCACATCCAAACACGGCCACAGCCTATCAAGGGACTCCACTCTCCCCCTTGTCTTCTCCCTCCAGCTGGACTTTTTGCTCTTTTTCAAACAAGTCAGGTGGACTCCTGCCCCAGCCTCTGCACTTGCTGTTCCCTCTGCCTACAGTGCTCCGTAGTACACCCTGGCTCCCTCACCTCCTTCAGGTCCTCACTCACACGTCACACGTCACCTTTCCAGTGAGGCCGCCCTGACTGCACCATTTAAGATTACCACCGCCTCCCAACTCTCCATGTCCTTTCTGGCTTAATTTCTCTCCACAGCATGTAATTGCATCCAACACAGGGCACATCCCCTTGGCCTCGTTGACGGTCTAGGCCCCACCTCCGAGAAGGTGCTCCGCAGCAGGGCACAGATGTTTATCGTGTTGTTCGCCCTCATTCCCCAGGGCCTGGCAGAGCAGGTGTCCCATGAGGATCTGCAGACAACAGGAGAGACAAAGCAAGGGACGGAAAACATCCAGAAGTGGTGTGGGGAAGGAGGATGTTTTCCCATCACACCCTGGGCTCTGCTCATACCCCATCCACAATCAGTGCATGACTGGCCTCAACCAGCCACCCACAAAAAGAAGGGATTTCCTGTTGCCCCACTTGGGGCTGGAGTCCATGGGTGCTGGGCAGGGGTGGACCCCTGGACAAAGCCAAGGTGGAGAAATGGGTGCTAGGAGCACCTAGCAGTTCTCTTCTCTGACCCCTGGTTCTGCTGGGCTTTCTCTCCTGTCTGTGGCTTAAAAACAATGGCTATCTCCGTCCTTCCCTAAGGCCTGTCCTCACTTCACCCTGCTGGAATCCGGCTTCCATCCCCCACCCCCGCTCTTAACTCTGCCTCCCACCAGAGTTATAAATGGCCTGCTCGGTCTAAGTCCAATGGGCCTCTTGGGCCTTATCTCGCCCTGTCCTACTGGCCACTCGTCCCCCTTGAGGTCCTGGCGGCGCGGTGGGTGGGTGGTCACGCTAGCCCCAGGCTCCGCATCCCTGGGCTCCTTGCGGCCACCTTCAGCCTCCTCTCCAGCACCAGCCCTTGGGCGACCTCTCCCACTTCCACGGGCTTTGTGCCACAGTGACCGCCATCCACGCCACCTGCGGCTCGCCCCTGTCCCCACCTGTTCCCTCTTTCAACTTCTGGGAAATCATAGCCCTAATTCTTGGAGAATCCAAGTGGTTTTTCTCTAAAACCCCAGGGTTGCGAAATCGTAGCAATTGCAGGGCAGATGCCAAGTCAGGAAGCAGGGCCGGGGGTGCTGCGCGGGTGGCACCGTCGGGCCGCGCTGCCCGGTGGAGTCGTCCCCACAGCCCTCCCCAGACCCCCCCACGCGTCCCTCACCCCCGCCCCGGCCAGACAGCCCCGGCCCCGCGCCACGGAGGCGCCGCCGCGACCCGGCACCGAGCCGGGGCAGCGGGGAGGTGTGGAGGGGCCCAAGGGCTACAGGGAGCGCGGAGAGGGCGCGGCCGAGCAGGGACATGGGCTCCCTCCAGCCGGCCGTCCAGGGGGCGGAGGGGAGGGGCCCGCCACGGCCTTATTTCCGCGAGCTCGGGCGCCGCCCGCTCCGAGCCCGGGTCCATCGAGCGCCGCGCCAGCCCGTCCGCGTCCATGCAGCCCCACTGGCAACCGCCGCCCGCGCCCCAGCCAGGCGCCCGGCTGCTCGCGCTGCTGCTGCTGCTCGTCCTCCAGGCGGCGGCGGCGCCCGCTGCGTCCGGGGGCCCCGAGGACCCCAGGCAGCCGCTGGACGCGGGGCCCTCGCGCGGGCTCCTGCAGCGGGCGGCGCGCGCGGCGCTGCACTTCCTCAACTTCCGCAGCGGCTCGCCCAGCGCCCTGCGAGTGCTGGCCGCCGTGCAGGAGGGCCGCGCGCGGGTGAGTGCGCGCGGGTGAGTGCGCGCGGGTGAGTGCGCGCGGGTGAGTGCGCGCGGGTGAGTGCGCGCGGGTGAGTGCGCGCGGGTGAGTGCGCGCGGGTGAGTGCGCGCGGGTGAGTGCGCGCGGGTGAGTGCGCGCGGGTGAGTGCGCGCGCCACGCGCCTGGGCACGCGCAGGGGCGGCCGCGCATTGCGCCTGACGGTGACTCGGGTGCGCGCGCCTGCCCGCCCAGTGAGGGATCCGCGGGGCAGACTGAAGCGCGCGACTCTGGGAAGATCCGGGCTGGTGCCTCAGCGCCCCCGAGGTGTCCAGAGCGTGGGAGGGACCCATCAGTGCACAGAATCTGCGGAAGCTGGCTCGTTCCTTCCGGCAGTTACGAAGCTGTAGTTGTCCACAGGCCAGCGCTGTTGACAGTTCCCATACTTGGGAGAAAGATACAGGGGGAAATTGAGGAACAGGCCCAAAGGGCAACAATTAAGATTAAGTGTGAGAGTACCCAGAGTTTGCTGCTATGGGGTTGCTTACTGTGGGCGCGACCCACCAGTGGCTGCAGACGAAGTCTTGGGCAGGATTTCCAAAATCTAAACAAATTCCCATACCCTACCGCAGACAAGTATCTCTTGTTAATTGCTGGCCACCATGCAGGGGCTTCAGGATAACATGGTTGGAATTAACATGTAGCCCTGGGTGGGAGCCCTCTAATGCTGGCGTCTGCTTTAATCTAGTGGGAGTGAGTGAACCCAGGGCTCAGTCTTCTTTGTGAACTGAGTGGATGAGAAATTTGCAACCCGTTATTTGGTTGCTGGTTTCAAGGCACTGGCTTCTTGTGTGTGTGAAACTACATTTCTTTCATCCAATAGATTACAAACATTGCAGAACTATATTGTCCCCAAAGCTGCTCCTTCTGGCAACCACCAAATGCTCTACAAAGCCTGCAGACACATAGCTTCAAAGTATCTAGAATCAAGTATAGCATGTAAGTAGGCGGAGTTTAAAGTGTGGTGGTAGGATTTTCATTTGAGTGTCCGAGTCCTGGTATCAGACACAGCAGGAAAGGCCTTTTGGAAGCTCAGCCTTGGTTCTTGAAAGATTTATTCCTGCACCCAGCATGGCTAAATTTATTTAATGATTGAATCAGATTGATTCTAGAGAAAATTGACCTATTCTTGTCACCTTTTTAACAATGCTTGCTGTCTTGAGGGACAAAAAAGTTCAGTTTTACTAGTCCAACAGAGAAGTGAGGTAATAGAACTTGAGAGCTTTCTATCAAGGTCAGAGAGTAGACACCTCCCAGTGTCCAAAGAAGGCATCCCTGAAGGTTTGCCCCCCACCCGTTATCATGGAGAGGAATCCCTACAGAAAACCAAGCTCAGATTTCTAAAGTACACCAGTTTTCAATTCCAGGGATTTTTTTCCTTCCTTCCAAGACCATAAAAATAAAAAAAGAATAATCAAATGCTTTGAATTTTCATGCATTTAGTCACCTGCTTGGAAAAAAAATAAAATACTTGGCATCTTTCACAAAATGATCAAACTAGCTCTCAAAACCCAAGTAAGAAAAAATTCCCTTACTCTTCCATTACTGTTTTTTGTCTGCAATAGTATAATGTCCCTGAATTTTAAAGAGTTCCTCCCTTACCATTATAGCATCTGAGGGACAGTCTTGAGCACTTACTGTATACCAGGCACTGGGCTAGATTTTTGTGGCCTTAATTCAAATTTGGGGTAGAATCATTAGGGAAGGCCTCTTTGATATTCATGCAGTTTTGAAGCACTCAGCTACCTGAATGAGGAGCACAGATGCAGCCTGCATGGAGCTTTCAGTGTGGTGACAAGGAATTTCTGCTTCAATTATGACAGGAGTCTTAGCATTAGCAAGAAGTAAAAAATGGTAGATCCCTAAAACTCGAGTTTGCACTGTTTATCCAATCTGTTCATTGTCAGGCTGAATGCTCAGTTGCTGCGCAGTGTCTGTTGTTCATCTGGGTAAGAGAAGTCTAGCTCAGGGATCCTTCCCCGTGCTGGGGGTCAGGGTACATGCCTTCATAAAATGAGAGGCTGGGCCTAAGTCAGGGTTTTTCAAACTAAGGGCCTACTAATGGTTATGAAATCAATTTTAGGGTCCAATTGTTTTAGGTTTTTTATTATTAGAGTGCATTGCAAAAGCAAGGGTAAGTGGTGTCTAAAACTGTTTCTCACATATATGCATGAACTAAGTCATAATTAGGAAATAAGTTCTTACTATGAGTTGGAACTTAAAAAGTTTTGAAAGCCAGTGGACCAAACGATGTTTAAAACCTCGTCCAGCGCTGACATTCCTTGGTGTCCTTGATTCTGTGATTTCTTGCCTTTGCAAGAACTCCTGATTTTAGAAACACTATTGTCCTCTAGTGGTAGAAGGCAGCAATAGCTGTGGTGGTAAATGCAGTGAAGAATTAAGAAAGTGGAGTGGAGTGGGCGGAGGGAGGGTTCTGTTTTGTTTTGTTCCTAATTGTAGGGAGAGATCACAGACCACAGCTTGTGTTCCCTCACTGTCCCCACCTGATGCCATCTCTTTCCTGGCCTTACACTACTCTTCCAAGACCAATGAGGTTTTTATTTTTATGCTGTCACATGGCACAGTTGCAATGGTGAGAGATTCTGGATGGCGTTGAGGGCTACCCAGGGTATCCTGGATCAGTCTTGCAATATTTCCCCTAGTTCTGACTATTCGAGGCTTCCCTTTACTCTGAGACAAGTCTCCTCTTGCCACTCAGCAAGTTCTGGGGACCACTGGCCCCTACCTGGAGCTGTCAGTGAGAGGCCAGCCCTTTACTAACATTTAGAGAGACTGGCTGAAGTCTTCACATGCACTTACTTCATGAGAAAGTCAACTTATTTGGGAATCAGCTGTTGTTTGAGGACTGGTCACTTAAGGTGAATGTACTCTGACCAGGCCAGGACCAACGGTTACAAACATACTTGAAACAGTTGACCAAAGTGCATGGGGGACAGGGAGGAGTTATGCCCATACCTTAACTGCTTCAACTTAAATTAATATTAAGTATAAATTTATCACCTATATTTTGATATAGGGCCTAGGCTGTTTAATTGGAGCTTCCTACAGTCTTTCTAGCAAGAAAACAACACGCCCATAGGGGAGCATTTGTAATTTCCATTTTGGTTTCCTTACAGTGGAGTGAACACTTGCAAAGAATACAGTGCACAATCCTCTGCTTTTCTTTATTTTTTTTAATTTTTCTTCCCCAATCTTAACTCATCCACACCCAATTCAGCAGCAAAAGTTTTAGAGACTTGACTTCATCAATTCTTATAATGCTTCATAAAGCATTTAATTTGGATTTCATGGACATGAACTCTTCATTTGTGCCCACTCTTCCCCAGTTTACATAACATTTATTTATGTAGTTAGGTACTAAGTACACCCAGCTTAGGCAACTCTGGAAGCAAATCAGCTGACTTCGGGTAAGAACCAGGCCAGCCCACCAGGCAGGAGCCTGCGCACTTCCAGGGTCAGGCTACGTGAGGCTGACGGCACGAATAGAGCCTGTCCACTGGGCCACAGAGCGGTTAGGGGAGCACTTACTCTACTAAGAAAAGCTTTATTCCTTTATCACTCTTCAATCTATAAAGCACTTCAATACAATATAATCCATCTAATTACTGATCTTCTTGAAGTCTTCTCTCCATTAATATCAATAATTCAGAGGTGATCGTTCAGAATAGGAAAGCAAAATGTTAAGAAGGTCATAGAAAGAAAAACTGGAGAATTAAAAAGGCCGCAATGAGTATGGAGGGAGAAGATAAGGAATAAAATACTAAAGTGAAATATTCTTAATTTTCATGTAAGGAAACTCCTAAGTGCTTTTATAGCCATCATGAAGAACAGCAGGGAAGGAGATATTTGCAAGAACGAGGTCTTCTTTCGCACCCTCACACTCCCATGAGGATGAAACATAGCACTCCGGAAAGCACAGAACAGAAAGGCACAAACCCCCCTTCCCAGGCGCTGCTCATGCTGAAATAGCACAGTGTACCATGGTCTGTGCCCCGCCGCCCACCACGGCACGCCGTGGTCTGCAGGCTCTGATTGCATAGTCTGGGTTTAGCATGGAGCAAGAAAGGCCACCAGGCCTTGGGGGTAAAACTTTGACTTTGGCCTCCTTGGAACTTTGTCCTAATCACCTAAAACAGCTGGCAGGTTGGAATGTTTTTTACCATCTTGTAATAAATCGTTTTTAAACCACAACCTTTTTTTTTTTTTTTTACCAGCCCACAACATTTTCCACTTGGTTTTCTACATGTGGAGTCATAGGCAAGGATGCATGTAATCACAGAGCGTTAGTGATGCCCCAGATCAAGACCATCGGTGCTGCGTCGTGCTTGTTACCCATGGGGAGTCTGGCTTGGCTGCAACCTCTTCCTTTAAGAACCTGGGTTGTCCTGCTGGAGATTGAATATAAATAATCAGCCCTAAAATGAATGTATTATGAGGCATGGGAATGTTAAATACTCTCTCTGTCTCCCCCTCCATATCCACCCTGACCCTTGATCTCACTTTCTGTTAAGCAACGAATCTCCCAGGATGTGTCAATACTTTACAGCCTTGGCTTTATTTGCCTTTGTGATGGCGCCTCGATTGAGACAGTCCCAGCATGGCCAGGACAGCAGCCGTAACAAGTCTCTGAGCCGCTTGTTAGGGTTGGTCAGCACGTCTCTGGCCAGTAAAGTTGAACTCTGAAAGGGAGTCTTGTACCATAGCTGTGTACAAGAGGTGTGTGAACCGTGATCATCCCCAGGGCACGTGCCTACACAGAACATGTCATTAAGGATCACAAGTAATTCTGTATCTGCATTGCATCCTATCACTGCTGTAACGCATCACCACAAACTTAGTGGGTTAACATAACACACATTTATTCACTTCCAGTTTTGTAGGTCAGAAGCTCAAAATGGGTCTCACTAGGCTAAAATCAAGGTGTCAGCAGGCAGGGCTTTGTTCCTTCTGGAGGCTCCAGGGGAGAATTCTTTGCCTTGTCTTTTCCAGCTTCTAGCGGCTGCCTGTGCTCCTAGCTCATGGCTCCATCCTCCATCTCCAAAGGCAGCAGTGTAGACCTTCTGGCTGTGATACTACTGTCTCCTTATCAGGACCCTGTGATGACACTGGGCTCACCAGAATAAAACCTGGGATAATCTCCCCATCTCAGGACCTTTAACTTAATCACATTGGCACGATCCCTTTTGCCACGTAAAATAATATTCATAGGTCCAAGGGGATTAAGAAGTGGACGTCTTTGGGGGTGGTGGGGGTCTTATGCAGCCCACCACCCCCAGCTCCCAGGGCAGCTGTGAGCTCCTGCAAGTTCCCACCGCACTGCCCGACATGAAACGGCATCCAGGAAACGTCAGCTCCTGCCCCCACCTCTTGTCTCACTGACATCCACAGCCTTGGTGGGCTCACATGTAAACCTGCCCGCCCTCCATGCCCCATCTTGGTGCTTGACCGTGGGCTGCTTTGTCCTGGCTCTTGAACAGCCCACTTTATTTCCACTCTGCACATGTGTCTGCTTCTCCCACGCTGGGTGGTAAGCTCCTGCGGGGTGCCAGGTGTCCCTTCTCTGTCTCCTCCGTTGCCCTAGCGTAGGGCCTGCTAGAGACAAATATTAAATATTTGTTCAATGACATGAGGTAGCCGGAAGGGTGCTGGTACCACTGGGACATCTGGAACAGGAGGCCAGGCCAGGCCCCGCCCATCCCCATGTCTTTCTCACAATCCGCTTTTTCTACTGACCCCGCCTGAGCCCAGAGGGGAGCCGGAGAGGGCACCTGCTGCTGGCCATTTCCACTCTGACCCCCCACTCCAGGTCAGGAACTCGGTACCCAGAGTCGGCTGAGCAGGGATTACACACAGTATTCCATCTCTTTCTCTCCACTGCTCCTTCGCCGGATGAAGCAAGTAGCTTCATCAGCTGGGGCCTGCTCCGAAGGTAACTGACTTTCATTCCATAAACTGTATTCACTCTGTCAGGCTTTGCCTGGGAGAAGGAAAATGCAATAAGATGATTCCAGGGTATAATGTAATATACTGATGCTATCTCTGTCTAGAACATGAGAACAGCACGGCAATTTCTATTCACAAATGAGTTGTTTATTTGTCTCCCACTAAGCCTGACTCATAAAAGTAACCTTATAAAATGAAGTTTACTTTTACTGGAATAGCATGACATTTATATTTTCTTACCAAATTTGAAGGCTGGAGGGAACATTCAGAAGCCGAGTCCATCAGACCAGAGAGTCGCAGGGTGCGTGGGAGGGAAGATTAGGATCACCTGTAAGCTCTGGACAAAGTAGATTTGTCCTCGCCCACTCACTCCCTTAGCCTGAAACATGAAGTTTAAAGCTGCCACAACTTGATCTAAGGCAATAGGAAGGGACCAGCACTTAGTGACCAGCACCAGTGACAGAGAAGGGGGAAACGGGGAGTACTCCCCAAAGTACTAGGTTCCCTTTCTATAGATTAGCTCCCACCAGAATCGTGTCTTTGGAGACTTGTCCTTGTGGCAGCCACAGCGAGCTTTCTCGAGGACACCCGCCTGCTGTTTTATTTGTTCCAGGTTTTTGTTGTGTTTTTCGTGAGTTTAAAGGGGGTGTTAGGTTTTTTTAAACGTGCTCTTAGAATAAATAAATACCTGTTCTCCATCCCTCATCAAGTTCCTCAGGCTTATCTCTAGTGCACTCAGGATTTCAGTGACTTCACTCCATCTTTCAAATAGTGAAAAATATTTCAATATTTCAAATTGACTTCACCCAATATTTAAAAAAATAAAAATTGGATAGTGTCTAATACAAAGATAGTACAGACATGTAGTAGAGGAAACATCTTTGATCCATTAATATGAAAACAAAACTTTGTGGTTTATGGCAAACAGCTTTTAATGACTTTGTAGAGTTGCTATTAGAATGTGCATTTTTAACTTCTTTTTTATTTTTATTTTTTTTTATCAGAGAGGCCACACTGGGAACAGTTTTACCTTCTTGATGCATATGTAAACATAAAGCAAAGTAGCAATCTGTGCAACAGGAAGCAAGGAATGAATTTTCTTTAAAAGTTATTTTATGGCCGGGCATGGTGGCTCACACCTGTAATCCTAGCACTCTTGGGAGGCTGAGGCAGGTGGATTGCTCAAGGTCAGGAGTTCGAAACTAGCCTGAATAGGACCCCATCTCTACTAAAAATAGAAAGAAATTAATTGATCAACTAAAAATATATATACAAAAATATTAGCCAGGCATGGTGGCGCATGCCTGTAGTCCCAGCTACTCGGGAGGCTGAGGCAGGAGGATCGCTTGAGCCCAGGAGTTTGAGGTTGCTGTGAGCTAGGCTGATGCCACGGCACTCACTCTAGCCTGGGCAACAAAGTGAGATTCTGTCTAAAAAAAAAAAAAAAAAAGTTATTTTAATCCAGACTGCCTTATGCAAATGTTCCTTCTTGAAAAATGGCACAGACTATGTGGCCATGGAGTGTGTCAATTGCACCCATTGAAGCGGAGGGTAGACCTGCCATCTTGACTTTCTAAGGCATCATAACCTGATTTGCCAAAGACTCCAGGTCACTGAGTCGGCCACATTTTGGGATAACACTCCTCTATTTCATTTGGTCCTGATGATGCCCTCAAAACTTTGGAGAGGTCCAGGCCTTGTGACTCACGCCTGTAATCCTAAGCAATATGGGAGGCTGAGGCAGGAGGATCACTTGAAGCCAGGAGTTCAAGACCAGCCTGAGCAAGAATGAGAGCCCATCTCTACCAAAAATAGAAAAAAAAAATATATTAGTCAGTCATGATGATGCATGCCAGTAGTTCCAGCTCCTGGGGAGGCTGAGGCAGGAGTATAGCTTGAGCCCAGGAGTTTGAGGTTGCAGTGGGCTATGATGATGCCACTGCACTCTAGCTGGGGCAACAGCGGGAGACTGTCTTAAAAAAAATACTTTGGAGGAATTGTGCTATTTAGTAGTTCTGCTGTATTCTAGTGACTGTCAGCTGAGCCTTTTGTCACCTTCAACCCTTCCCTCAGAACATCACTGGTTCCACTCAGCAGGTAGAGAGACATTCTTCAAGTGTGGTCCCCGGTCAGCAGGATCAGCATCACCTGGAACTTGTTAAAATGCAAGTTCTCAAGCCCCGCCCCAGATCTCCTGAATAAAGACTCTGGTGTGGCCCAGCACACTGTCTTAGCAAGCCCTCTAGGGGATTCTGCGGCACATTCGAGTGTGAGACCCACTGCTCTAGAATAAAGTCCATATAAGAGACCTTCTCTACTCTGGCCTCCGTCTACCATTGTAACCTCAACCCCAATGTACTCCAGCACTGATTTGCTAATCTCCCCAAACTGGGATGCTCACGTCCACGCCCCGGCCTGCAACCTGCCTCTTCCTGGGCACCCTCTCCCTTTTTCTCAGGACGTCTCAGCCCTCCCTGGAGAGTTCCCCACCCGCACTGGGTCCTGCTTCTACTGAAGCCTTGCCTGACAGGGTCGGCATCCAGGGCTGCTTCTAAAGACTCAGATCATCTTTACTTCCATGCTGTTAGGGGTGGAGTTGTGTTCTCCACAAAGGTGTTGAAGTCCTAACCCTCAGTGCCTGTGAATGTGGCCTTACTTGAATTTTTGCAGATGTGATCCAGTCAAAGTGAGGTCATGCTGGATGAGCATGGGCCCTAAATCCAGTGACTGGTGTGCTTATAAGAAGGCTGTGTGAAGAGACAGACGGACATGGAGGGAAGGACACCATTAAAGACAGAGGCAGAGATGGAAGTGAGGCAGTTGCAAGACAGGGAATGCTGAGGATTGACAGCTGCCACCCGAAACTAGGAAGTGGCAAGAAAGGACTCTACCCAGAGTCTCAGAGGAAGCAGGGCCCTGCTGACACCTTGATATAAGACTTCTAGGCTCCAGAACTGTGAGAGAGTAAATATCTGTTGTTTTAAACCATAGACATTTGAGCACAGTCTGTGGTGCTTTGTGTAGCAGCCCTAGCAAACTAATACACATGCTTTTCCTGGCGCCTGGCAGCTTCCCTTCCAAAAGAAGGTTTAGGGTGGTTCTTGTCTGCAGGGACCTTGGTTACAAGCACAGCGCAAGAGTATCCAGGCTACCAATTCTCTCTCTCTCCTTCTCTCTCAAACACACACAGACACACACACACCAGCAGCCAGCTTTCCTTCTGCCTTTGTTTAGAGAGGTTGCGGGCTCTGTTTCTGCAACCTCTGTGCAGGGTTAGGGAAGAGCAGTGGCTCTGGAGGTCGGCGTCACTACTTGCTAGCTCTGTGACTTCAGCCACTTCCTTAACTTGGGCAAGTGCCTCAGTTTCTTCATTCTTAAAATGGGGATAAGTAATACCTACCTCAAAGGGCTTTTGTGATATAATAAGTTAATACATGGGCACTGTGTCAAGTCAAGTGAGGCACATAGTAAGAGTACAGTGTGTGTGTGTGTGTGTGTGTGTGTGTGTGTGCATGTACACGCATGCGAGATAGCTTTTATCATGATTCCTTCCAATGGTAGCAGGATGCTTTATATGTAAGCACTGAATAAATGTTTGGCATTGACTTTATAAGGATTTGGTAAGAGCATTTCTCTTACCAAAAAAAAAAAAAAAAAAAAAAAATCTAGTGTGATGAGCTCCAGGCACTCATTTTTCCATTAGGCACTTTCTCAAACAAGACTTTGAAAATGACCTCTTTCCCTCCCAGCTGATTGTAAGTCAAGCCAAAAGCCAAAGTGCTGGTCAGTCCCCTAAAGAGCTCGTGATGGGCTGGGATGAGAGGTGGGGGATGTGGAGGAATAAAGGGGAGAGGGACAGGGCTGCCTCTTCTCATTAACCAGTGGGGCCCAAAATAAAAAAAAAAAACTTATCAAATAAAACACATCAAAAAAAAAGATTACAACATAAATCTTGTCACTAGTGGTCTATAATTATAAAGCATTTAGTTCTAGGCTGTAATCCATAAACTTCTCTTTTATACATAATGAGAAAGAAATCTGCACCAAAGAGCTACTCATTCATTTCTTCAGGTTATGTAGTCACACGGTCATTTGCTTTGTTTGCTGACTTTTTCATTGCAGGCTTTTCCTGGAAAACTTTTAGAACAATGTGGTTTGCCTCTGGCTGTGTGTTAAGAAAGAGACATAAGGTTCTCTGATCTGTCTGGAAGATGGACAATTTTGGCAGTGTGGGGTTGAAAGAAATTAAAGCACTGAGATCTACCTTACAGGAATACTCCCTAGCTCAGGAGAGCCAGAACTGTTGGTCACCCTTGCCTCGTGTCAGATTTGGCTCTTTCAAAAATGTCTACTTAGGCACACACGTGATCCCAGCACTTTGGGAGACCAAGGGGGAAGATTGCTTGAGACCAGGAGTTCAAGACCAGCTGGGGCAACATGGTGACACCTCGTCTATACCAGAAAAAATAAATAAATAAGAAAAATTAGCCAGCTGTGGTGGCATGCCTCTGTAGTCCTGCGTACTCAGTAGGGTGAGGCAGGAGGATCGCTTGAGCCCAGGAATTCGAGGTTACAATGAGGAAGGATTGTGCCACTGTACTCCAGTCTGGGTGACAGAGTGAGATCCTATATCTAAATACATATATATATATATATATATATATATATATATATACACATCCTCCTTGGGTTTTTTTTTAATGGCTTTGAATTTAATGGATCATCTGTGCACCATGTGGCTGAAGCAGCCTATTGTGCAAGTCACAGAGAAAGGACCAGTTGACCCTGAGAGCTTGGCTCTGGGGTCTGCAGATGAGCACACAAGCATCTTTTAAAGGACACTTGATGTTTAAAATGTCTTAATATAAAATGTATATTCCTATGATGATTTCTGATCCTGATTTGTTAATACATAACTGTTCATTTTCTACCTTGTAGGACGACTTATTCTACCATTCACTTTTCTGCATTTCCACTGTGCCCAGCCCGCTCAGGCCCTGCTCCCTCAACCAGACTCCTACCCTCTCTGTGTTCCCTCCCGACACCCCCTCATTCCACTCCTGCTGGAAGGATCGGTTCACAGTTCCTCTCAGGATCAAACCCTCATGAGAGCCTGCGGGGGCAGCCCTTCCACTGGGTCAGCCTCTGCCTGAATCCCCGCTCCAGTCTCCTTGCCCTGCGCCCCCTGGCTGCTTCTCAGGGCCTCAGGCCTGTTGCTCTGCGTGGGGAGATTTGCCAGCTCCCTTCTCCAGCCCCAAAGTAAATTCCTTCTTCATCTTCAGAGTTCAGCTCAAATGTCACTTCCCTGATGCCTAGACTAGATCAGTTCTCCACTTATCCTTTCATCGCTCTGAAGTCAGCCATAGTCAAGTAATCAGCTCTACAAAGCTTGACTTAAAGTCCCCTCCCTGGCTAGACCGCCCCGAGGGCAGACGCTACTGTTGTGTGGCTCATATTTCCTGCACCTAGATGCTCCATAAATCCTGGAGTGTATGTTGTTGACAACAAAGACCTCTTTAGCACAGAATATTTTAAATCAAGGACAGCCAAAGTTCAACACCATCCTAAAACCTCAGAGCGCCCAGAGGAAGGTGGCATTTCTCCATCTCACGCTCGCTTGCCTGTGGCGTTGCCGCTTATCTCACCAGAACCAGCAAAACGGAGGAACTTGTGACTCACAGGAAGGGTGAAGGGAGAGGCCTTTATGGGAGATAAAAGGACTGTGTCCTGATGGGTGATAAAGTACAACCAAAAACATAAAAATCTTATTTTGGATGGAATGTAGGCACTTTAAAAAGTGTCTAGTTGAAACAAAATAAGGAAATCAAACTAGCAAAGAAAATAACTCTTCAAAAGGATGGGCTCCATGCTGACTCAGTTCATAGTCTTTGTTAATCGAGTTCTGTGTCTCTTCCTGCAAAGAGTAGCTACCGCTGCCTTACTTTACCTCCTTTTATCTCCCATAAAAAACTATGGACTCAAATAATATCTTAAGTCCTCTATTTATACCAAGACTAAGGAAGACTTTTATGAATCCATGTGTATAGCAGATAAGCATGCCCCAATTTAATGCCAATGTGAACATTGACGTTACTCAGGATTTTTCTCATTCTACGCATCTTCCCTGGGGGCTTGCGTCCAATCCGGTGGCCTCAACCATTACCTCTGCTGAACCTGGTTATGTAACACTCGGCAACCTCCAGCACATCTCCAATGTCCCCGTCTAACTCCTCCTTTCTTCTCATGAATGGCCTCCCCACCTCCCCTCGCCACCTCCCAGCGAGAAAGCTGAGGGCGTCGCTGACTCTGGCCTAGGAGGCTGCACTCAGGACGCCCTAAGGAGCGTGCGGGGCGGGTGGACTCCCAGCCCTGCAGAGCACATGCGGGTGGGGGGTGCCCAGGGCTGCGGCAGCAAGCCCTGCAAGGCTGAGAACCTGGGGGCAAGCACAGGAGTTGCCTTCTGTGCGCATTAACTTGTTTGTGGGTGCGGCTAGGGGCAGCAAGCCGCAGTTCTGTGTTCCTCCAACATGGGCAGGTGGTGAAGACACTGAACTTCAGGAGTCTTGGAGACAGCAGCCATGGGAGCCTAGTCCAGCCACTGTCGAGCAGGTCTCATCTACAGCCTTTCACTGACCATTCGGTGTTTCAGGAGCAGCCTTGATGGGAGTCCATGGCATCATCTTTCCTATCCTTGAACTTGGGCCAGACTCTGGTTTCTAACACAGTTCTTCCTATCCCTCATATGTATAGATTTTAACAATAATAAAAATAGTGAACATTTTACTTTTACCCTGCCCCAGGCACTGTGCTAAGCCCTTTTTATGCCTTATCCTATTCTTCCCCTTCACAACAGCCTACGTTCAGTGGTTATGTTTAATGCGGCTCCCACAGACTTTGGGATCAAGTTCCAAGGTCTCTTCACACAAAAAATGAGGCTTTCCATGCTTTTGCACTAGCCTCCCCAGCCCACCTTTGTTCCAGCCTCACTGTCCCCCTGGAAGCCAGCCCTGCGCCCCAACGAGTGAGTTCGCGCCTCCCCCGCTCTAGAAAGCCTCCCTAGACTCAGCACCCCGCACATGGCAGCGCTCAGCCATGCTGACCAGCTGCACTACAAGCCTCTTTCCACACTAGAGCAGGTTTCTGGAAGGGCTGGACCGGATGTTACGTTTCTTTGTATCTCCCCAGTGCCTGGCATAGTAGCCGATGAACAGTGAACGAGTGAATAGACAGCCTTGTGTGTGTGTGTGCATTTTGTAAAGTGGAATCGGAACTTGACTGATGGGTTGAAGATGAGCCCTGAGAAACTGCTCTGCACACAGTGCTCTTGGGTGCCCCCCTGCCCTCCCCAGCAACATCTGCACATCTACATGTTGAACACTCTCTGCATAAATCACTGCAAGGAATCCTATCCCTCTCCCTTCTCCAGTTTCCCAGCAATTTTAAAGAATCTGTAATAGGAATAGACAATGACTGATCTATTTAAAATATAAAATAACCCTGTTATTTTAACCAAGTCATTATGTTCCTGAACTAAGATTCAAAGGAAATTGATGTTTCTAGAGTCTAACTTAATTGAGACTATGTGAAATAACTTCAACTCCATACAACAGAAAGTTCCTTTTCTTCTCTAGAAAATATTTCTTTACCAAATAATCCTTCTGCTGTCTTTAAAAAATGATGGCAAATAATATGAAGTTCTTCTAAACAGTTTAAGTTACAATTCAATGATGTGGATATGTATATTCTAAAAATATGCATTGGAATCAATTCAACAGTTTAAAAAGGCTAAACATGCATTTCAAAAGTTTAGAAGTATGCCTGTCTGTGAAAACTGCAAAGGAAAGAAACACTGTACCATCTGAGGACTTCTTCAGTGCTGATTATTCATCCTGTCACAGACTGAAGTTCCCTTCATGCCCGCACTCATGGGTCCCCTCTGCCTGTAGGGTATGTCCCTGGCCAGGTCTGGGCCCGGCTGCTTCCTCCCTGTCCTTTAGATCTCAGCGTGGAGAGTGCCTTGTTCCAGGTGCGCTGTCTCTTTACCCATCACCCCTCCGGCCCCCTCCCCGCCCCCCCCTAGAAATCACGGTGTTTATTACTTGTTAGGCATTTGTTGCCCACACCCCCCTTTCGGCCATGGGTTGGCACGGTGGTGAGCCCACACCTGTCTTGCTCACTGATGTAGCCCAGCACCCGGGACAGGGTGTGGGGAGGCGCTGAAGAGCTGAAGATGAAGGAATTCACACCAGTGCCCTGCGCATGCCTGTCCATTTCTCCTTCAGGGCTCTTACAGTGTGGCTTCCAGCTGGAATACAATGAGTTTTCTTTCTCAACCTGCCTCTGTGTGAGTAGGTGTCACACTGCTTGTCACACAAGCAGAATGGCATGATCAGACCAAAATTTGTGATCTCTTTTCCTTAGAAAAAAATCACCAGTTTTATTCAGGTATAAATGCAACAGCTACCAGTTGCATGCCATGTTATCCCAAAAGGGCGATTCTTGGATTTGCAGGTGTTCATGGAGCGTCCATACTAAGATTCAGTTTCTCTATTTCAGATTAATCCAAAAGAGGGATGCAAAGTTGACCTGGTGTTTAGCACAGAGCGCTACAACTCAGAGGTAAGCTGCCACAGTTAGTGAAGTATCCTATTAGCAATTCCTGTGAATGTTTTTCAAAACAAAGGGAGAATCTTAATATAGTGACCAGGAGGTTTTGTTTTGTTTTTTCCTTGCTTTGTTTTCTATTTGTTTTCAAGAATTGAAGATCAGAACTAGGCAGGAGTTCAAGATTTAACTACTTCAACTTCCTGGTCATTTGCAGGGTTGCATTTGAAACAATCCACGTAGCCATCATCTGCCCCTTCCACAGGCCCCTGAGAGAGAATTTCGCAGCTCCCTCTAGTATCCCTCCTAGCATCTCAGAATCCTGAGGATGACTCACTTTCAAATGCCGACCTATCCCTTTTCTTGTCAGCTGGTGACATTTCTGGTTGACAGGCCAGCATAGCATGAGACCAGCTCTGTGAGTTTATGTACCTAAAGGCATTCTGTAAAACACAGAGCACTACCAATATGTGTCATAGGCATTATTAGTCTCATCACAGTCCTGACCAAGCAGACTATGTCTTGCCAACTTTTTCCCCCTGTTTTCAAGAAGAGAGTAAAAAGAAAACTTGCATAGAAATTAGAGCCAGATGAACTTCCAAGTGCTGGGCCAGCAGCCAGTGCATGGGCAGAGAGGAGACCAACCCAAGCTCTCTTTGTGTTGTGCTGAGAAGCAGCCTGAGATGGGCAGACAGCATCCAGGATCAAAGTGTTTCAGGGTGGCAGAGCTTCGGAGGTGCAGACATAACTCCCTTAATCCCAGGCTTCCAGAAGAATGCTTACCAGTACTCTGAAACAAGTTCTAACGTGACAACAATATATGCTCTTTGTTTATTAAGCTAAGAATTAAATTTTTCTTAAAGCATAAGGAAGATGCCTTTGATTTCTAGTGTTGCAAAGTGTTAGATTAGAGCTAAAGAGAAAATAATTAATAGATTATTTTGACCAACAATATGCTTCCCTGGATTTGATCTGTAGATACATTAAGAGCCCAGCTAGCTAACTGAAATGTTCTATTTCAGAGGGTGAAGGAGAGTTCTTTTATTATATCTTCAGGCAACTGCTTTGATTCCATAGGGCTGTTTTAGGGGGAAAAAAAGAAAGGAAAACAAATAAGGGAAAATGTCTGGTTCTTTTTCTCTTCCTTGGAAATGGCTTCAACATCAAAGGAGACTGTACAAGTCACCTTCTGCCTTTTGATATGCATCTTCCTGGTGCTCCCTTCACCTTAATTTTATTTAATTAGTTAATTAATTTATTTTTTGAGACAGTGTCTTGCTCTGTCTCCTGGCCTGGAGTGCAGTGGCATCATCATAGCTCACTACAGCCTCAAACTCTTGAGCTCAAGTGATCCTCACACCTCAGCCTCCCAAGTAGCTGGGACTACAGGAGCATAGGAGCATACCACCAACTTGGCTAATTGTTTTTTGTGTTTTTTTTTTGTAGAGATAGGGACTCACTTTGTTGCCCAGGCTGGTCTCAAACTGAGAAATCCTCCCAAAGTGCTAGGATTATGGGTGTGAGCCATCACCCCCAACCCCTTTACCTTTTTTCTATGTTGCATCAAAAATTAGCAACTCTAATAAATTTGCCACTGAAATTACTTCTCACTTAAAGCTAGCACTTACAGATGGAAAAGTTGCCCACTGGAAATCACCTTTCAGTTTTTTTTAGTTCTAGAAAAGGCTTATTAAACAGATCCAATTTTGATTACAACTTGTTTCCCTGTGGGATTTTTCTAAGTTTATATTTGATGATTGTTTTAACTGGGACTCCATCCAGTTTAAACAACTGCAAAAGTGAAAAGGTTATTGCCTCAACTACTCAACCGACCACAGTGCAACAGGAATTCTTGACTCGGGGCCCATGGATGGGTTTGGGTGGGGCCATGAACTTCCTCAAATTCTAGGCCCAGTGTTGAAGGTATGAGTATATGTACATTTTTCTGGGCATAGGTTCCCTGACTTTTATTGTCAGTTTAAGGAATCTGTGACACAAAAGATCACCAGGCATCCTAGGAATGAGTCATACAGCTAAGATCTATTTGAAGCTCCAGATGTCTCTGGATTGTAAAGTAAGTGAGGGTGAACCCACAATACCCAGTATAAATACATTTCAATATGAATGCAAATAAACATACGTAGTTGAATTAGTCCCATTTGGCATGCCTTCCTCTTCTGGATCAGATCTCGGAGGACAGAGATGGAAGTAGTACAGAGAGACTGGGCTTTGGTGTCAGACAGACAAGAGCTCAAGTCCTGGCTTACCACTTACTAACTGTGAGGTATAGAGTAGGTTCCTCTTTAAATTTTAGTATCTTAATCTTTAAAATTGAAATAAGATCTAATTCACAAGGCAGCATGAAGACACTCTTATTTTTATTAATAGGAGCTAGCTTCATCTTTTGGTTCAAGTTAGTAACCTGGAGGTCCAACTAAGCATTGTTAGTCCACATTAGAGGGTAAAGTTTCCACTATCCTAGAAGTTTGAGCCAAGAAGTGCTAAAAGGATATCAATGATATTTCTTTGGAATAGGCCCAGCCTCATTTTATTATATAAGGATATGGTCAGAAGGCAGGAGTTTAAAATGATAGCAAAAAGTGAAGGACCGTTATATTCATCTGTGAGTACCAAAGAATAAGAACAAAGAACACTTCTCAATCTTGTTAGTGACTGTGTACACTGGGGTGGGTAAGGGGTGATAAGAAACCATCCTGTTTAATTCCAAAATCTTTATTTTAGGAAGGTGAGGAACGCTTGGGGAAATGTTCTGCTCGAGTGTTTTTCAAGAATCAGAAACCCAGACCAGCCATTAATGTGACTTGTACGCGGCTCCTTGAGAAACAGAAACGACAGCAAGAGGATTACCTGCTTTACAAGCAAATGAAGCAACTCAAAACCCCCTTGGATGTAGTCAGCATACCTGGTATGAATCAGTATCTGGAATTTCTACCTTCAGGAATGTATGTAATTACTAAATCTGAAAAGAATGAATATTTATCCCTATAGTGGCACTTTAATTCAACTATAGGTTGTGGTATGCAAACAAAACTCGGATCATTTTCTTGTTCTTCATTTCTAGTACCATATAGTAATGTCAACAAAAGCTATCTGTGTCCCTTTAATCTCCCGGTTTCCCACCCCAGAATGAGGAGCACAAGAGCTGAACCTCCAAGTAAGAAGTAAAGAGATCTTCGCAATGGGACATGCACATAAGGGTACAGTTTTCAGGGTTGAGTGCAGAGCTTGTGATGACATTTCTATTTTTGGTGGTGGCTTTGGAAACTTTAGACAATGAGACATCCTCCACTCTGCCCATCACAGCCTTATACACCAGGGATGGGGGAGCTGACCACCTTGGGCCCATCTGGGTTGCAGTGGAGCTGTGTTGATCTCATTTCAGGTCAACGGCTAATGGGCAGTGGTGGCGTCTCTAAGAAATGAGCCCTGCCCTCTGAAGTGACTCAGCCAAAGTGAGCTCATTTTCTCTGGCACTGATCAGTGTGTGGGCAGCAGTTGAGACTAAGCACATTTACCAGAAAATCCAATTTTCGAAACCACAAAAGTCATCTCTGGACTTGCACTTGGATATTAAGCTTGACATCTGACCACCACAGCACTGCTCACCCCACACTCTCTCACACTTCACTCATTCGCCCAGGTACGTGGCGATGCCATGTCAACACCAGAGAACCTGTGCTCTCCAATCTGAGTGTCTCTATCCTCCATCAATTTGAGACCAAGTGTTCTTAAAAACCTGGAAGTGGAATAAAGTTCCTTGCCTTTCTAAAATTCCAAGCCTTAGATGATTCTCATGCAATAGTTCTCTGACAACTGGAATCAAATCCTGTGCCAAAGAATTATGAGGAACAATTTGAAATCTCACGTTGTAGAAGCATTTGTTTATACTTAGTACTGCTTGAAATAAATGAGGTAATGACTAATCCTTAGAAATCTATAATTAGAGGTTTTTTTCTTGTTAGTTGGCCTAGCCTACTTAAAACACACATTTTAAAAATTGTACAGGATCTTTTCTTTGAATATTTCCCAAAGGATCACTAGATTTTGGACGCCTTTTAATGGTTTAGGTTAACTAGATCATGTTCAGTTAATAAGTTCTATATACCCATAAGGGTCATTCTATATCAGTCTAACTAAATGTAGCTACCACAAAACTTCAAAAAAAATCTTTAATAGAAGGAACCTTTTCATCAAAAAAAAAAAAAACCTCACAAGTTTTGCTGTCACAGTAAATTCAGCAGAGACATTTAATGATGCTTATTGCCTGTCTGTGTATATAAAATTATCTACTTAAAACTGAAAAGACTGGTTTTAAATAAAGTGAATTTTAACCACTTCAAATCTCATCAGATTCTATTTAGTACTTCATCAATCCAAGGTATTGGACTACTGTAGTATAACTGATAAGTGAAAAGATCTAATCCATTTCAAAATATCCTTGCTCCACATTGTTTTTCCTCTAAATAAGTCTGGTTTTTATTATGAGTAAAAATTTCACTTCTTCTAATGAATTCATAAACTTCCTATGGATGAACTCAAGTATACACTACATACAGATGAAAAGACTGAGGACCTATGAATAATCAGCTAACATCCTGTCTGCCCAAGGAATGCTATAGGAGTGCTTCTAGCACTTCTTTCGAATGCCCTCACTATTCAGTGTTTGGCATAACCCATTTGTCTTCTAGGGTAACGGGTTTTGATCTCACAAATCTAAACTCATAGCACAGCACTGTAAGAGGAAACACATGACAATGAGTTGGAGGAAGGAAGTTTTCAGTCAATGAAGGTAGAAATGGTGGGAAACCTCTCAACAGTATAACAAGAAAAGAGTTTATGTCAAGATGTTGAATTCAGAGTCCTGCATTACATAATGTTCTGAAATCCTTATGGTTCAGCTGCTCATACCAGGGAGGAACAACAAATTCATCCTTAAAATGCTGATATTCTTGTCGGGAAGTAGATGTCTGACGCATGCTTTCTACAATAATATCTATAAAAACAATCACAATTCCCTGTTGGTTACTTAACATATCCTGGCAGAAAAATGAAATTACCAGGTCGAAGAAGTGACATAAAGACAATGAAGAGTACTAAAATTGCTCAATTCTACATTTGAAAGCACTTGGATATTAATTAACAGAAAAGCATTATGGAACCAAAATAACTTGATGAACCACGTAACAGTGCAGGAAAACAAATACTTTTTTGCTTTATTCTTGACAGGTTTTTTCTTCTAAAACAAAATTCTCCAAGTGCTGGGACCTTAATGCTGCTCATTATTCTTTCCTAAATGTTTTAGTGTACTCTACATGATGTCCGTGTTAAAGCTATTTCACTTCTTCAAGACCCAGATCACACCCTGGCGTCATGCACTTTCAGGGATCGTCTTGTTTCCGGCTTTACTGAGATTGAGACATTTCATTCTGCAATTTCTTTCCTTCTCAAGAAACCTCTATATCTTCCCCAACTCTCTCCTTGATTCTAAGACTCATTTTTTATTTATATCCTTGATTCTAGTTTCTCTGACTTCTTCCATAATTTTGCCCTGTCAGTATCCTTCCCATCTTTGAAAGCTTCTTTCAACCAGTTCCTTCTCTTGGCCTGTAAAGACAGTCAAGATCAGAGTTCTGTTGACCAATTCATAGAACCATCATCCCATCTTCTTCCTTATAATGTCTGCTCTTCAAAAGTAGATTCTATACACATTGCCTCATCCTCAACCTCTTCCTATTTGGCTTCTACTCTATGTACTTAAGTAAAACTGCTGTATCTCGAGTCATAGGGACCACCCAGATCACCCAACCTAATGGTCTTTCTTGCTGCTCATCCTTCCTGCTCTGTAGCACTTCACATCATCTACCCCTGTGGCTTTCTTGACACTGCATTTAATACATTTGATCCCAAACTCAATTTGTTTTCATCCCAAAGTTTTCCACATTCTGGACTTCATTTATTTAATAGTATTACTATTCTTCTAAAGCTGGTTAGAAATTTTGGTCACTGTGAACTCAAATCCTAACATTTAATAACTTGCCATTTCCTATCAAGCCTATGTCCATGAAGTATCTTCAGTGGACCCATTTCATCTTCTCTGAACCCACTGCCACCACCCTTCATTCCTGTGCTACTCTCCCTCCCTGAGACTGCTGCAATAGCCTGCCATCCAGTCTTTCAGATCTCAGTCTCCTCCTTCCATCTGTTTTGCACCAGCAGCTAGAGTCATCTTCCCACACTTAATACTGAATCAAAGTCCATACTCACCCTGGCACTGCATACAAGGCCATGAAGTCTGGTGCCAACATATTTTATATCCTTCAAGACCAGTCACTGAGCCTGAACCTACCCAGTGCCTTCCTATCTTTGTGTGCTCAATCTCTCACTCATGCCCCCACTCCCACCCCCACAGACATGAGATGAATTCAAGGCCCAGCAAAAATCTCATCTATATGAAGCTTTCCCAAACCCCTCCAGCCCAAAGAAACCTCTCCCTCCTCTGTTCTCCCTCAGTTCCCTGATCCTCCCCTCTTAAGCAACATGTCAGCTGTATCTCTATACTGTTGAACATGGGGGGGGGGGTTGTCCATCTTTGTATCCTCCACAGCACAAGGCAATTAATTAATGCTCTTTGAATTGCCCACTAGTATAAACCAGTCAAGTTCTATCAATACAGAATAGAAATTATGCTAAAGATTTTACCAAGAACCTTGTTAGTATTCCTCATGTATGGTATTGTGCTATTATTGGGCCTTAATATAGACTATGCAAAAATTGCAGAAAATGATGGTCCATGTACAATTATCTCATAAATTACTCACTCAGTAAAATTTGAGTTCCTAAAATCATAAAAGATAATTTATTAGTCATTGTATCCCTATTTTTAGTAGTGTCTGATATTAAGTAGGTAGGTTTTTTAAAAAAAATGTTTGCTGAATTAAAGAGATATAAGATCCAAAAACAATGCCACAAGAAAAATCCACCCAATCTCTTCATGTGTTCAAAAAAAGTAACAGAGATGCTGCCAACACATTGACTAGCTTTAAAACCAATGATCAGAGAAGGGCAAAGACATGTTGGCAGATTAGGAAGCAAAGACCATCACATTCACTGCAGACCAAAAGGTAATGTGGAGATCACTGACAGATTTTTCAACCTAATTAAAAATACTTCTCAACTGATAAGACTTTAGATTAACTTTAAATATCATTATAACTCTTACTTTGCATGTATATAGTACAACAAATACTCATTACATTGTTTTATAATAGATTTATTCAGAGCAGCAAGTTGAATGAAACATATAAATCTCCATACTAACATAGAAATAGATACAAATGAATCACATGTCTGGTTCAAGGTCTTGCTGCAAGAGAGATAACTGATATGATGAGGTTTGATTCCTATTTCATTACTGAAACTTCTGAAATTTTATCTGGTATTTGTGTTAACAAATGTGCTTTTTTTCCTCTCCCTTTCAGATAGTCATGGACATATTGATCCCTCTCTAAGACCCATCTGGGATTTGGCTTTTCTTGGCAGCTCTTATGTGATGTGGGAAAAGACAACCCAGTTTTTACACTACTACTTGGCACAGCTCACTAGTGTGAAGCAATGGGTAAGAAAAACTGAAAATTAACTTGCACCACAAGAGAAACAACCAAGGCAGTGTTCTTAGACTGAATTAATGTGTATTTCCAATTTCATGGCAAGAGTTAACCACATTTCATTCATTCAGCAAATATTTGAGTGCCTGCAATGGGCCAAGTATGATTTTTAGAGACTGGGGAAATAGCAGTGAATAAAAAATACAATGTTGCTGCCCTCATTGAGAGTAATTCTAGTGAGAGAAGATAAGAAACAGTGAATTAATAAGCAAGTATATGTATCAAATGATGGTAAGTGCTACGAAAAAATAATGTATGGAAAAGAGAATGCAAGGTGTTGATAGAATTGCTATTTACATAGTCTGAAGTAAGGCTAATTTGAGCAGAGGTGACATTGAGGCAGAGGCCAAAGGCAAGTGAGAGTGAGCCCTACTCCTATAAGGGAGGAGTATATCAGGCAGAGAGAACTGGGGCAGCAATGTGGCTGAAGGGTGGGAGAAACAGCAGTGAGGCCAGTGTGGCTGGGACAGAGTGAGCAAGGGGAATGTGCCAGGAGACGAGATCAAGTAGAGGGCAAGTGGAGAGGATCAGTTCACCTAAGGCATGGCAAGCCATGAGAAGGGTCTTATCTTTCTCTCTTACCTACCGTAGCAGAGGAGTGGCATGATCTGACTTACAATAGGATCATTCTTGTGGCTATGTTGAGAACCGACCACAGAGAGACAAGGGAATAAGCAGGAAGATCAGTAAAATATTGCTATAATCTAGGCCAGGCCTGGGTTGGTGGCTTGGACCAGGGCGGTAGCAATGGGGATGGCGAGAAGCGTCTGGATTCTGATAGACTGATGACAGTGTTTGCTCATGGGTTGGATGTGGATATCTGAGAATGAGAAGACATAAAGATGGTTCTTAGGATTTTGGCCTGAGTAACTGGAAGGATAGTTTTCATTATTGATTGAAGAAGACTACAGCAGGAACAGATTTGAGAGAAAATTATCTGGATTTGGGGCATGCTAGTCATCTGGACATGAGAGTCTGAAGTTAAGGGGAGAAGTCTGGGCTGGAGTTATCACTATATAGCTGGTATTTAAAGCCACAAGACTGGATAAGATCACAGGTAATGAGTGTAGACAAAGAAAATAAGTTATGTAAGGACTGAATCCCGGAACACTTCTAACTGTAGAAGATGGAGATATGGAAAAATAAAGTGTTTCAAGGATAAGGATTGGCTAACAGTATCAAATGCTGCTGGAAGTCCAAGTAAGATGAGGACTGAGAATTGACCATTTCAATTTAGCAAACGGCAGTCAATGGAGAGCCTATTAAGAGCTATCTCACTGGTACAGTGAGGGCAAAAGCCTTCAGGAGAGAATGGGAGGAGAGGAAGTGGACATTCCATCTCTTTCAATAAACTTAGCTACAAAGGGGAGTAAAAGAAAACAAGGGGACTGTAGCTGTAGAATGGGTGAGCTTAGGGTTCAAAGAGGGTTTTTTCCTGTTGTATTTTTAAGTTGGATGCATGTTTATATGTTAATAAGAATCCAGCAGAGAGGATCAAAGTAGGAATTACAAGGAAGGGAGAAAAAGTTGTTGGAGTTAATATCTTTCAGTAGGCAAGAGAGAATATGATCAATGCAGATGATTTTAGGAACATAGAGAATTCACCTGAAGGGAAAGCGGAGAACAGAGGCCGACAAGCAGGTAGGAGTAGATATCAGGGTGGGAGCTTGTGGGAGGTCCATTCTAACTGCTTCTGTCTTCTTAGTGAAAGGGGCCAAGCCATCAGCTGAGAGAGAGGACAAGAAAGGAGGTGCTCGGATATAGGTTTGGGGGGGCACCATGGGGCACTCACTGCAGGCCTCTTGAAGGTTTGTGATGTGAATTCAGAGCAATCATTCTCAGTTGTGTGGGCATGAAATAGACACATACTGGATTTAGCCAGGGTGGGAGTTTCTGTCAGGCAAGTATGATGTGTGGAGAGAGGGGAGTTTTCAGAGTAAACAAAATCAAGTTCTCTGAGAGGCAAGCTGAACCAATCAAACTACAAATTTTAAAAAATTATTTTCTTCATGGATTATTTTCACCCATGGATGGATATCAGTATCTTCTGAGTATGGGATTTACCCAGCATTAAGTCAGCATTTTTAATGCCAATAATAGTTTGGTGTGCCTTCAAAAGGCCACTGGTAAAACAGACTTCAACTAGAAACCTTTTTTCTTTACTTATAAAATGAACATATTTCTTTCCCTTTATAGAATGCTTTTTAATAGAAATCATCATCTAATTGATTGCTGCTATATAAAAAGTCAGGATACAACAGAGTTCTTTTGCTAGATAAAAGTTTCTTTCTCTTTTTCTAACAGTCCCTCTTATCTACCAAGATGACCATATCCTCAACAAGAGGCTTTTACCTTACTTGAGAAGTTTGGGGGGAGAGGTTTGTTTAAAGTGTGGAAAATAGTGTCAAGATAATTTAGAACTAATTGTAATGAATGTGAGAGGAAAACTCAATAGGACTAGAGCAACACGCTGAAATAACAGAAAAAAATTAAGATTTTTTTTTATGGCCTCTGTTGCCCAGGTTGGGTGCAATGGTGCCTAACAGCTCACTGCAGCCTCAAAAATCCTGGGCTCAAGCCACCCTCCCACCTCAGCCTCCTGAGTAGCTATCTGGGACTACAGGCACATGCCACCATACAGCAGGCTAATTTTTATTTACGTATTTTTAGAGATGGGGTCTTGCCCAGGCTTGTATCCAACTCCTGGCCTCAAGTGATCCTCCTGCCTCAGCCTCCCGAGTAACAAACCACACCCAGCAGGATTGTTTTCCTTTCTCTTGCAGCTGTATATGACACATTTTTAATATTAGGGTATAAAAACAGCAGCCACATTTCTCTCTTGTTCTAGACAGTCTTTGATGTCAATCATTTGTCCATTAATATTCCTCAACTAACCTGCAAGTTGGAAAATGGGGACATACATGTTAAAAATATGTTTTTAGACAGTTAAAAAAAATAAAAATGCAGAGGGAGAATGGTCATTGAGTAAAAGTTTTAGTTTTTTTTTTACTCTGTGGTGTTTGGGTTTTAGATAAATAATAATTGAATATGAAAATGATTTGCTGGGCCACCCAGGGCAAATCGCTGGACTCTTAGGGCCTATTAAACAAGACTAACAAACTGATTGAAGTCCTTGAAACTAACATAAATTTAAATTACTGGAGCAATTGGGAATTTGGTTTCTAGGTTGATACACATTTCAGCTTAGAGTTTTCTTAAAGAAAAGCATGTAAATATTCATGCAGATTTTCAATTCTACTATTCAGTGGCCACTAAGGATTCCCCTAATCGTCTGCAAAAGCAACAAAGCAACAAACAATGATTTTTAAAAAGTCACTAAGACTAGAAATTCTAAGTACTGTTCTGGAAGACTAGTAACAGAGCAACAGGGCTCATAAAACTAAGACAGCGCAAGGGCAGGAAGTGATTGGAGGTGCTCTGTGGCAGAAGGTAGCTCAGAAAAGTATGAAGACTATAATTTTTCCAAAACCTTTGAGGGGGAATTACTATCTTTACACTCAGGGTTAAACTTACCTTTTAATGCAATTGTGTAAGGAAGTACAAGTTTATAAACTCACAGCTCCATATGAGCAAGGCCTGAGATAAGAGTGGACAAAGGAAAAAAAGGACTAAAATACACATATAAAATAAGACCCATCTTACTGGCATAATTATTTCTTTAGAACTAAAGAATAGATGTCATTCCCAATACCATGAGCACTATGCCAAGGACAAGAGAGATATGTTGGCTAGGAAATAAGAAATGGATGACTTTCCCTACACCTTTAGCCTTTCATATGAATTGAGAAAAGTAAAACTGAGTATTGTTCCAACTCTTATCAGTACCAGGTTTTTGTAAGCACTCCAAATATCTAGCTTGCAGTGTGTCACCATCTATCAGCTCATCTTTACCCTAACTAGAAGTCTCCTTTAGCCAAAGGTATAACACATTATAGAAACCATCTCATCTACCCTGTCATGCTATGAAATCTATTTTTGGTAGCTTATATTAGTAACACAAGCCTACTTACTCTACTAAAACCACAACGGTTCTGTTAGGGATCATTCTCTTTTTTGGGTGATGTGGAGAGGTGTGAAGTAAGGTGGGTCATGAATATGTTTAAGGGAACAAACAAAACATTTCCAGGCCAGGCGCAGTGGCTCACGCCTATAATCCTAGCACTCTGGGGAGCTGAGGTGAGTGGTCAGGTGTTTGAGACCAATCTGAGCAAGAGCGAGACCCCATCCCTACTAAAAATAGAAAAAAATTAGCCAGGCATGGTTGTGTGTCTATAGTCCCAGCTACCTTGAGGCAGGAGGATCATTTGAGCCCAGGAGTTTGAGGTTGCTGTGAGTTAGGCTGATGCCATGGCACTCTAGTCCATATGACAGAGCAAGACTCTATCTCAAAAAAATCCACTTCTAGTCTGTTTCCAGGAAGATTGAAATGCTGAGATACCAGAAAATGTAACACTATATCATCATCTGTTTAGACTATAAGGATTTGACATTCATGATGATTTGAACAGAAGCCAAAAAGATTATTTCTGAATATTAAAAATAATGACTTCATGGCAGAGCTTGACTTGGTTGCGGGCAGTCCAATCCTGGAATATTTTGCCAGGCTGGGATGTGCAAGGTCCTCTTCTGCAGTTCTTTAATAAGCTGTTGTTTTTTGGTTTGGTTTAAGGGTGCTTCCTCTAAGAGGAGAAAGAATCTATAAAAACAGAAATGTAAGGGTGTGTTTTAATAACTTAAATGAGGAAGTTCTTAATCAAATGATAGAGTTTCCAAGTATTATCATGATTCAAATTTTTGTATTCAAAAAATGAGTTAACACTGTATTTTTAGCAAAAATAGTTTGTCAAGTGGAGTTGGAGTCATCTCATCATTTGTTTTAAGTTCTGCCTCTTTTTTTGACTCAAATCTGGAGACTGCCATTATTTCCTTAAGAAATGCTGTCTTCAAAAACAGAGTAAGAAGGCATTGTTGGTTTTTTTTTTTTTAATTTAAGTTTAAAAGTAAAACCAAGTTTTAAATTATAAAATACATGGTAATCAGTCAGGCTTTGAGAAATAGTGCAGATAGGCCACTCCTATAATCCTAGCACTTTGGGAGGCAAAGGCAGAAAGATTGCTTGAGGCTAGGAGTTTGAAAAATAGTGCAGATAGTACAGAAGTCTGAGATAATAATCACAGGACTAAGCAGCCAGCTGGTATGGAACAAACATCTTGGGATAGATTACCATTTCTTTCCAAGATAAAGATAGTCACCAAATGACGATCAAACAAAGCTAAATACACTCCCCAAACCAACAATGCCAGACTGATCATTGGAACCTTCAGTAACTAGTCTCTTAAGAGACACTGAATTTTCTCTCAAGAATGCTCTCACTTTGCAGCTTATACCTCGGACATTTGCTTTGAGCATTCATGGGTATACTACGAGGCAGGAGGGAAACCTACCCAATCATGCAAAGAAGATATAATAGAAAAAGCAGTCAATTTCTGACTTATCTAGGCCCTTTCTTGTATGTTCTCCCTTCAGGATCCTAATCACCTAATGGAAATTTCATGGCTTGTAAAAAATCTCCATCTATATCAAGTACTTTTTTTTGGCCTGTTCATATTCCTTAGTAGTCTTAATAAAAACCTGATAGGAGAAAACTAAAATCATAATCCAAATTGAGGCTTTTGAAAAAATTTCCCCTCTTCCAGTAAACAGATACATACTTACAAAAAAAAAAAAAAAAAAAGAAATGTCAAAAAGAAAATAGGAAATTGGTTTAGTCACTACTAAAATTTATAGAAATCAAATGAATAAAAGAGGTGAAGATGACTGCCTACCAAAATATATACAATGTACTGGTTTTAGCAACAGTCTGGCACAGCTTCATATAGTATATAAGTAAGAATGTAGGTGTCGGAGTCAACAGATCTGGGTGTGAATTCCTATTTGTTACAAGCTGTAACCTCAAGTTACCTCTACTGTAAAACCAGAATTATACTACATACTATTCTAAGATAGTCAGAATTACATGAGAATATGTATAAAGTGCCTAACAGAACCTGGCCAGTGGTAGGTATTGTAGACATACTGGTTGCCCTTCCCCTTTTCTTATTGCCTGGTATTAATATATAAGGGCTATCATATCAGCTTAAGGTACATGTATAGTATCTAGATCCCTAAGGCTGTTAAAAGATTCTACCTATCCCCACAGACTTTGGCCTCCATCAAAAACTGTAAATATTAAAGAGAAAAAGTGATAGACATTCAACCAGACTTTCATATAACTCAGTGACAAGACAAAAATAAGGATCCATTACTTCTATATCTTGATGCAGAATACTACCAAAGAAAGTGAGGCTGAAATCTAAAAGGCAGCAAGAGTCAAGGTATCCATCTGAAACAAGAATGTATATGACATAAGCCTTCCAATATAATAAGCTACTATTAACTCACTGTATATATTATACATTTTTCTTCCTCCAGAAAACTGATGATGAAATTGATTTTGATTATACCGTTCTACTTCATGAATTCTCAACACAGGTAAAATACAATTAATTGTACTTAGAATTTTTTTTACCAGAAGTTTTTGCAGATTATAATATTTTATAACTCTTATTTCCTAGGAAATAATTCCTTGTCGTATTCACTTGGTCTGGTACCCTGGCAAACCACTTAAAGTGAAGTACCACTGTCAAGAGCTACAGACACCAGAAGAAGCCTCTGGAACTGAAGCAGGATAGGCTGTGGCACCTACAGAGCTTAATCATTTCTAAAAAGAAAAAGTGATCTGCTTATACTAAATTCTAAACAAAATCACTGTGCTAGACTAAATCATTATTTTACTAAAACAGCTAAGTTATAGGCATTCTAATAACTTGGGAAAGCCTATGACAAGTAAATACTACAAAATTAAAAGATGTTGGGTTTTTTGTTTGTTTTACAGTTAGTCTGCTTTAGTTTTTAACTGTGGGAGCACATGCATACCAAGCTCTGCTCAGTACTAAACAGTCACCAGCAGTTTCCCCAAGGTTTCAGCCCTAAAATGTAAAATCCAGTCAATTAGCAATGCTTTAACTGGGTCAATAAGTATTTAAAAAAACAGCAAAAAATGATGGTCTCATCTTTAAACGTATATTTCTCATATTTTGAACATATTGTGGTTATTTTATGTTGCTAAATTGCTTCTACTGAGTATGTAAACAAAGATAATATATTTCCAATGAAAGTAAATTGTAGGAAAAATATTAACTATGTAAAAGAATTTTGCTATATTCTATGATTTCAAGCAAGTATTCCTTTTTAAGTTGATGTCTTTTAAATAAATGCTTACATTTCTAAATAATAAAATGTGTTAAACATGTTTGTAGAAATCTGTATACATGGGAAAAATTTGTGGTGCTAAACTGGAATTAAATGAAATTTTAATACTGTTTAATTCAAAAATTTTACAATAGAGCATATCTCACTAGATAAAGCTGCCCGCAAACACATGTTAAAAGGAACACTGATGTAACTGAAAGTATATTAAGTATTTACAATTTTCATTTATAAGGACAATTTGGACCCAGTGTTGGCCTAAGTAATTTATAAAAGCAAACACAGTATGTGCCATAACCAAATTCAGTGGAGTACCTCAAGGCAGGAAAAACTGATCCAGGAAATGTTGCCATCATCTGCCTCTCAAAATTAGTATCACTTAATGGAATACTTGTATCAGAGTCTAAAAACCTTTAGCCAAGTTCCATGACCAGTAATTGATTAGGAAGCATCAGCCTTAAAATATATAAAAATATTACTTTTAAGCCTGTACTAATAGATAATTAGAAAAGTTTATACTAAAGAGAAAAATTTTAAAAGCATGGATTCATACAAAATAAAAATAAGCAGCTCTAGTTATATATTTTTCTATTTAAAACGCTACCCTTTGCATTTATCTTCTCAACATCCACTTGATTTAAAGAGTTGTCTGTATTCTGAAGCAATGCAAATAATCATTTAAAGGAAACAATCTACAATGATTAAATCACGCCAGAATTAAGCAGTGCGCTCCTCTAACTGAAGTTCCCTAAGTGATCTTCCAAAAAAGGGCCTAAGAGCAGTATAATAGCATATTCAATGTCCTGTGATCTTTAATCAATCTTTTCATATCACATTAAGGATTAAAAAGGAGGCTTTACTTGGTATTTCAGCTTTCTAGAGTCTTAGCTTTAAGTCTTCATCTTCATAAAGGCATTTTTCATTAGTGAGATTAGGCTCACAAATGTGACCTTAATCACTTCGGTACATGCTTCGACTATAGTCGATAGCCACAGATGAACGCGCACAGCCAAGCGTTGACTTTAGCCAAAAGCTTTTACTTTTACAGCTTTTATCTCTGCAGTTGCAGTGTGTACATTCAGCTAATAAGTTACTACGAACCTGTGACCTTTTAACAAGTCCTTAGTAGGAGTTATTATAGTTATTTTGCTAAAGCTTCCTGTAAAGTAAAATAAGCTTTCAGTGCTTTAAAGCTTTCCTCATCACACAAGAGCAAAACGGATTCGTCATCGTCAATGCACAGCACAAACTATCGTGCAGACTATGAGTGCCGGCTATGGGCAAGGTTTCGCGGCCAGTGAGTGCCATACCGAAGTGGTTAATTAAACCAGGTAAGGATTCTAAAGTAATCCTTTAACAGATCTATTTCAGTGTAAGAGATTATGAAGTGGAATTCTATATATACAAAAAAAAATTGTATACAAATACAATTACCTAATTTATAAATTTATAAAACCCATAAAAGTCACAGCAAATAAAAATTTCCCAATATCACAAGAACATCCTTTCTAGCACAAACTCTAAAATTGCTGAGTTGATTTTACTAACATTGGTTTCACTACCTAACAACAGAAAAATTACTTCATGTACCTTAGCATAAAATAAAAAACTCTAAATTCCCTAAGCCTTCTTTTCATTAAGAGTCTAAGATCTTTTGAATCACTCTGAGACAATGACAATTATATATGGAATCATAATCATTTTCATAACCTCTTTATAACTTTCAGAATTTTAAGACATACAAAATAATACCAAGGATTTTGTCTGTATTCTATTTTATTCTACTCAGTTTCATTTTTTCCCTACCTAAATTATGAATTGTTAGAAGTTAAACTAAGTTCTTTTGAAAGTCAGTTGGAAGTGTCTATATTTGCACTTGAATTTTAGTCCTTCATTCCATCTTAGTTTTTACACCAATCTCTCTTAGCTTAGAAAATTCTAACCTGCTCTGTGACTTTTCCCAACTTTCTAAGTACTACAATCACCTAACATGTTGCCTGGATTTATCTGAATGGATAACTAAGTTACAATTAACTTATTTCAATGATGCATTAACTTGTTATTTATGTGAAAGCAGCAATTAGAGCTCCAATTCAACCATATATAGTTGCAATTAGCAATGCAAATAGCTATCTTCTACAAAGGGATACATTCCAACATGTTACAATTTACGTCTACTAGGTGGCTGCCAATTTTAAGACTCATATAGAATATGAAAAATGCTAAACTTCAGACTTGATTAAATTATAGTGATTTTAATAAACCACACAATCTAAGAGTGAGCAGAGAGGAAAAGAATAACAGAAAACAGAAAAATTGACTATTTTTTTTTTAAAGATACTTACCAAGGCAGGCATGGTAGCTACATGCACCAGTAGTCCCAGCTATCCCAGAGGCTAAGGCAAAAGATTGCTTCAGCCTAGGAGCTCGAGACCAGCCAGAGCCACATAACAAGACTCCGTCTCTTTAAAAAAAATGTAAAGGTATCAAATGAAGAACCAATAGCCCAAACTTTGATATCACACAAAAGAATATTAATAATATGACACATCTGAATTTCAATAATCTTTCATTTCATGCCTTGGGCCTAAGTAATAGACAATACTTAAGTGGTCTTTAACTTTGACTGCGTATCAGAATCATCTGAAAAACTTACCTTGATCCATCCAAAGGATCTGAATATCTGAGGGTGGGCCTAGGTATTACTTTCTAAAGCTCCTCAAGTGATTTTTAAAGTGCAGCAATGGTTGAACATCAGAGCAATATTACCTAGTGCTGCTACTATTCTCCAAAACAAGTACACAATACTGTCTTTCTGTAAATTAGTCAAAAATTATCCTTCACAATAATATAAAAAAATCCTCATTTATAAATATTCTCATTAATTTTTTCCATGTTACAGACTTTGGTTTGTATGCGGTCTTTACCAACTGTGACTATACTAATGAGCTAGCAAGAGATGTGGGTTCTAGTCCTGGATTTGTCCATATGTGATCCTACTCTAGTTAGTCCCACCAACATTTCATAGGTAGCCTCATCATTACCTATGAAATGCTCATGTTTGAATAGATATCTAGGACCTTTTCTGATACTATAACTTTATAACCAGAATGTTTAACTAATTAAAAACAAGTCCAAATTTATTCATCTTAGTTCCAGTATTTCTGACCATTCTTAATAGCCAGAGGAATGATGCTAAAATTCAATGAAGGTACACACAATGTATTTCCTCATTAGGAACAGTATTCAAATTTATTGTGAATGGCAAAAGATACTGATGCCATGTTATAACCACTACATTTTTCAGGCTTGATGCTATTGTAGCAATAGACATTCATAGGGGAAATGTACTTGGTGAATAATCATAACTGAAAGTACCAATTTGAAAACTTAAGATGTGTGGTCTTAGAAAAGACAGTCATAGCTTAAGTTTAATTTATCCTCTCTGGGCCTTTACTTCCTCTATTACAAAATGGGCATATTATTGTATTTATTCTCACAGGGTTATGAGAAATAATATATATTTAAAGGATTTGGCAAATGTCTTGAAAACATGTTCTTAATACTTTTAAAAAACTTCTTCCCCCTGGAAACCTTAACTTATAAAGCCAAATCTATAAATCAAGAAAGCCAAAAAAATTTTATAGCAATTATTTTATTTCTATTCTTCAGTAATGAGAAGGACTAGGATATATCTATGGCATAAAATGATTTTTGGATAAAGCAATTCTGATAGAACTATCAGGGAAAGCCCAAATCACTCTGGAAATAAAAGCTTAACCTTTGTTTTTTCACAATCTCAATCAATATATGATAAATTCCAATAGACTAAAATTCGACCATCCTTTACTAAGTGACTGAAACTAACTGGGCCACAGCTCTATAAATTATATTTTATTATTTAGGGTTGCAGAAACATTAAGATGAACATAAGAATAGCATATGCAAGTGTCCCTTTTTAACTTCATAAAGGACTGCAAGAAAGCAATATTTATACTCCTAAAACAGAGGCAGTTACAAACTTGCAAAAGCCACATATTGAAGCAATCAGCCATATATAAAAGATGAAAATTTAGCTAATATTTTAATATCCTAATGAAGAATCTGAAAACTGCTATTAAGATCATATGGAATCCACTCTTAAACAGCAAAGCCTGCCCATTAATCACACTCCAAGAAGTGTCATGATGTACACAATTCACTTTCAAGTCTACAAATAATTTGCAAAATTGTTTTAAATATGAGACATAGACATAGGCAAACAAGTAAATATGACAAAACAAATTACAGGATAAATTATTAACAAAGTTGTTCATTATTGAATCTAGATGGAAGGTATATGAATATTCTTATACTGTTTTTTCAGCTTTTCTGTATGTTGAAAAATCTCATAATAAAAAATCTGAAAAGGAAGTTTATATACATCAGAAGTCTAAATGAAATTAGTCTCCTCCCGCTTAAATAAATATTAAATATATTTCAGTAATAATCATAGTTTATTTGAGGTTCTTCAATGAACTATAAAACCAATCAATAGAGTTGAGCTATACATATAGAATTATCTTTGAATATAATAGAAGCTCCTGAATGTGAACAGGAAGGGCTTCTAAAATTTGTTTTAGCAGGCTGAATTTATTCTACTGGAATCCATCAAAGTACCTAAACCTTGCAGATTCAGTTAAAGTTAGTTAACTCAAAGTGAGGAAAGTTAGTTCTTGGCTTTTCCTTTTTTTACAGGAAGTTGACCCGTAGCTTCCAAATACTTATTAATGAGATCTTCTTGTGTGGATGGTAAACATGGCTGGTATCTGCAATACTCCATTGTGTATTCTCCCTTTCCCTAGGAGTTAAAAGAAAAAAAAGAATTTGTTTTGTAACTATCAAGTCATGAAAAGTCAGGATTTCACAAATTTGATCGTTTTATAAGTGGTCTTTTGAAGTGCACTGTAATAATTAATACTTAAATACTGGCTTACCTCTGTGCATGACCTAAGTTCAGTAGAATAACCAAACATATCATTTAGAGGGACCTAAAAACAAACACAATAGATATTTGAGCATTGCTTATTGAAAAAATTTGAAAAAAATACATAGACATCTTAGTCATTTAATTCCTCTAGATTTAGGTTTCTACTCAATATTCTTGGTTTAAAAGGATGAAAAGCCAAAGAGAAATGTTTTGTTTCATTTCAGTGAGGAAACCCTATTTGAAAATTATTTCATTTGACAGTTGCAACTAGAAACCAAATCTTTAATTTTACAAAGAGACCATCACTGATGGCCTTACTTCCTCATCTCCACCCTGCTCTCTGGCCCCAGCTCAAGCATTCAAAAGCGTTTCTTCTATGAAAATGTTAATAAAACTTTCCTGGCCGGGCATGGTGGCTCACGCCTGTAATCCTAGCACTCTAGGAGGCCAAGGCGGGTGGATTGCTCCAGGTCAGGAGTTCGAAACCAGCCTGAGCAAGAGCGAGACCCCGTCTCTACTATAAATAGAAAGAAATTAATGGGCCAACTAATTATATACAAAAAATTAGCCGGGCATGGTGGTGCATGCCTGTAGTCCCAGCTACTTGGGAGGCTGAGGCAGTAGGATTGCTTGAGCCCAGGAGTTTGAGGTTGCTGTGAGCTAGGCTGGGCGACAAAGTGAAACTCTGTCTCAAATAAATAAATAAATAAATAAAATAAAACTTTCCTTTGGACACATTACTGATGTGCTTTGGTAGTATCTTCCAGTAGGCCTTATATGTGATATGATAAACACCTTCTCCCCTGAGATTTAAGTCAAGAAAAGTACAGGCAAAGAAATTAAATATTACCCCAATAAATTAGAGATCACATAATAAAAAGCTGCTATGCAAATAAAGCTAAAATGAGTAAGAAACATAACTATACATCTAAGAAAATGACAAGATAAAATGAATCTCATTTTTAGCTTTCACACTTGCATTGCTCTAACAGCAAATTACAGAAATTGCCACACATATATAAGCCACAAATTCAACAGGGAAATGTGTCAATTTGCTCTACAATCTGCAAAAACAAAAGCTAATTCTGATTTCCTTCTGTGGTTAATAAAAGCAAGATTGTCAATGACCAATAGTACTTACATCTGCATACAGTGTAAAATAGTCTTCAACTCCATCTTGCCCCGTGATTACCCCATGTCGTCGGTTAATTCCCGCAATTACTGGTCCCTGAAATTCATTTGGGGCTATAACTTCCACAGACATAATAGGTTCAAGAATACATAATGTTGCATTTGCCAAGGCTAGGTTAAAAAAAAAAGTTTATTAGTCTTTAAACAAACTGACAAACTGGAACTCTTTTCTATCCAGATATATGAAAGGAAAATAGATGATGCTCTTCTACAGGTATGTGCACAAATGATAAGGTTAAAATAATTTATCTGGACTTATTTTTCTAGTAGCAGTAACAGTCCCTGTTCTAAATGGAAATTACAGTAAGACATTTAATTATAGTATTAGTACTTCCATTACCATATTTTAATCCTTAGAACTCATTAAACTGCAGAAAATAATATAAAAAAGGGTCTTAAAACAACATTTGATCAAGTCTTTTATCATCTAAATTATCCAGTTTATTTATTTTCTCTGAAAATCTTCAGGACCCATGACACTAATTGTTAACCTTCGACCAAGGTTAACCTCATCTTTCTGGTTGGTCCCTGGAAGACAGTTATTTTTAACTATTAATATAAAAAAAACAACTTTTATCATTGGAGAGAGATGGGAGGGCACCCTTCCATATACTTAGAGACAAGTCATGCGTGAGACCTGTCTTGCCTTTCCTAGGCTGAACAATTTTGGATGTGATTGCTAATTAGAAGACCAAGTTTCTAGTTTCTGCTCTGCCTCTAAAAAGTTATATGCCTTTTGGAAAAGCATACTCTGTCTAGATCTTAAGTGTCTTCACATGCAAAATAAAGATATTAGACTTGATTTGGCCATTTAAGCGCTAAAACTCAATGTGCATGTCCGTATTTTTTATCCCACTTAATACACAACCAGACACTTCTTACTATTACAAAGCTGACTAATATTTAAATATAACAATATGGAGAGATATAATAAAACTTCAAACACTGATACTTAATTTGGAAGTTGTGATAGTGTAGAATACTACTTCAGCCTCAGATTGGCTAATTTTATTTTGCTTTAAGCAAAACACAGAAAAGATGACAAAGATAATATTGCGTTTTTAAATAGTCATAATTTTCCCAGAAGCATCAATATGTTTATAACTAATGAACAATCATTCTTGTATTCACTAAAGTACTTCTTCTAAAGACACTATCAGCTTCAGTGTAAAATGAAAACAGCAATTTAATATACTTGTATTTCTTAGAAATATTTTTTAATTAAAATAATATCCTAGCTCACACCTACCCTTGACTCATTAGTACTAATTTTATACTGAAAGGGAAATAATTGAATGTATAGAAATACTGCAGACTCCTACGATTCATTGGCTAAGCCCTGTAGAATCCTACATGGACATTTAAATTAAACTAACAATTCTAGACTGTAGAAACAGCTCTATTTCTTGGATTACCACAACAGTAGAGCTTCCTTGGCTCTGAAGAAATGTAATTAATATGAAAAAAGGCACTCTGAAGGAGAGATGTGAGCAGACATATCCAGATTTAGTTACACATTATCTGGTGTTCTTGATAGATGAGTAATGTAAAACAGCTAGATTGGGGTCTTATTTTATAAAGGGAAGGAATGAGCCAAGTATGCAGGGCCTGTCATTCAATTGTTGAAGATAGCCCATCTAGTTCTCATTTCATATTCCCTTGCCTTGCTCCCTTCCTTTAACTACCTTTTTCTTCCTAAATCTACCTCCTGACTCACTTCCAAATGAACCTTACCCTTACACATGCCTTCCTCTAACCCTATAACAAGTGGCAAGACTCCAGAGCTAACTCACCATTATCTTTCAACAGCCACATAGCAGCCAAGTCCTAAAAGCAATTTTTCTTCAAGCAGATCAATGTGGTCTGTAGCTCCTCAAGGCAAGAAATGAAAATGCTTATATTGGCATAGGACCTTTTAAGCCAATGTAGTGGGTAGAGATGGTAATGTTTATATTTCAGCCCACTAGAAATAACAGAGATATCACCAGGCCAGATGCCAAAGAGGCTGTGTGAGCTATCACTCTGGCCTGAGTTTAACTTTCAGCTGCACCACTAACTAGCAAGTAACCCTAGGTCACTCAATTAATTTTTGTGAACCTCAACTTTCTCAGCTATAAGGTCACTGTGAAAATATGGTAATTCATATACTCAGCATAACACATAAGCAATCAATAAATGTTATTATTAAATATAACCACTCTGAGACAAAATAGCTGGGGAATGGATGGCATGGCACAGTGCCAGGTCAAAGTTAATATACCAGGAAAAGGGATTAGCATTCACTATGTCCAAATATATATATATATATATATATATATATATATATATATATGCAGGTGGTTTCAAGCACATTTTTATTAAGTATTTGTAGAATTATTATCACCAAGCATCCTGGGGAAAGTTCAGATGACCTGCATGTTTCCACAAAGTAAGTAAAGAGGAGAGCTACAATTCAAACTCAAAAGCCCAGCACCTAATGGGACAGATCATCAAAAAATGGCACTGTTGAGTTAAATGACCTTACAATGTAACTCTAGCTAGGCTTTTATTTCTCTTGCAGGGAGACTACACATTCAGTGTTTCTGGAGAGACCAAACATGGTGCCCTCACTAAAACTGGCCACAGAAAAGGACAGCAATGGTCACAGTCATAGGGTAAAACATATCCAAACAGAACATTCAGTTCCACATTTCAGTTTTACATTATATCACTGATTAATCTTATGGACAAAGTTTAAAATTTGGCTCAAATTAGTTCCAGTTTTCATTTTCTTAAATGAATAATACGTGAGATTTTAACTACTTTTCTTCCAATTCTGGTAATATGTAACATATATCTATATAACATACAATAATATTATAATAATTATAATATCTTATAAATATGTTATCTTTATGCTAAGCTCATTTACCAACATTTTGGCCCTGAAACTCTCATATGACATTCAGTGGAGGTATATGCATAAAAAGTTGATTTTCTTACTGAGTTTGGCAAGAACTTCCTTTCATGTGACTTTTACATTTTTGTCTTTTTTCCGAACCCCTTAGGATTGGAAAGGCTAATTTTTATTTTTACTCCAAATCTAATTTTTTAAAGTTTTATTTTATTTTTAATTGACAAATAATAATTGTATATGTTTGTGGGGTACAATGTGATGTTTCAAAGATTCCTGTCTTTCAATCATGAAGAAATAAGAATCAAAAGAAACAGCAAACAGAAGAATCTATTTTTCATACTAGCACCCTACTTGTCTGCACATGTATATTTTGCAAAAATAAAAAACTTCTCAATTCGATTATAATCTAATGCTTTTCCTTTGCACATCTACCAGACAATTAATCATATTTAATATTTATACTATGCCTAAATAATAAAAAACTAAATAGTACATATTCAACTGTTTAGTTATTATATATATAGACATTTTTCACAGATATGTATGTGTATTATGGGCATATACATCTATATTTACTTACATTTAAATATAGGAGCAATTAAAAAGGATGAGGCTCTTTGTCAATTGATAACCAAATCAATTACCTGGATTTATATAACCTTTATCTCCAGGAAACATACCAATTTACATCCAAGAATCAGCACAAAACAATTGGTGCTTTCTAATTTGTTTTAATTGTACTTCTAAAAAGTATATCAAGTGATTATAACTAATTTGTCAGCATAACATTAAAGTGGTAAACACTTGAAAGTCTTTTACTCTGAGTCATGCCTAATAAAGTCTCATTTTGTCATTTTATTTTCTTATTTCCTAGGAACACAATCTGAAGATTGTAGAAAAGATTTCTACATCATAGATTTCAACTGCATTTTTAATGGAAAACTGACATAAATGAAATGGAGGAAGCTCTTTCCCTTTCACAGCTGAGAAACTAAAACAAATTACTAAAGGCTCTAATTACTTTAAAATAAGCAATTAGCAACCTGGTTAAGAAATCAGCAACCTTATCGAACCACTGCCCCACACCTGATCACAGATGCAAACTGCAACCAAAGGCAACACAAAATTCAAAATAGAGAATCAACAAAACCCTGATTTACCGAATGCTCAGGAAATAGTATGATTAATTTAATTTTCTATTGTCCATTTTAACTCTCTCTGATGACAATATTTCTGAAATGTTTTGTGAATCATAACTTGTATAAAGATATTTATGGACATTACTAATGAATCTCTACATAAAGGATATGGAAGAGATGACAAAGAGAATTAATTTTCTGTTTCAGGTCACAACTTTGAAGATCCTTTGTTGAATAACCCTGATATCAAACTGCTATGTTGTGATTGGCTTTTTTTCTCTTAAAAGCAAAAAATCAGATATGTTTACAACTGCTGAGGGTTCTAGTTCATTGAGTTTAAATACACATATTCTTCTATGTGGAAAAAATTAACAATTTTAGCAGTTTAGCAAGAAATCTGCATTGTGAATAAGGTTTACTGAATTATTTCAAAATACTTTGCTACTCTCAAAATGCCTAAAAACTTACAATGTCATATACATGAAAAAATGACTTACAAATTTATGGATTGATTGACATTTGAAAAAGTCACTAAAAATAGCATGACTACTGTTAACATATCTTTAAAATATTTCTTAGAATTCTGAACCTTTCTATCATCTCTATTAAAAATAGAACTTCCAGATTATCTATGATTTTAACCCATGAAAAAAACCAGATAAATTAGGAGTACAGGGTAGGCTTTTAACTTTTCAAGAAAGAGAACACAGTAATCTACCCTCACTTCAATTCTATTAATATCTGTTCACTACCTACCATATTCTCTGGTGTGAGGTCTAGTGCTCTGGGTGAAAACTAAAAATAGTACTGCCTTCTGAGGCCCTCATAGTCTATCAGGGAAAACAGACACACCAAAGCGATGGGTACTAGTGTTAGCATAGGTAGGAAAGTAAGACATGAGTGTGATGTGCACCAACCGGGGGATGGACACACTTGAAGCTCTGGCTCGAGGGGGGAGAGGGAACAAGGGCAATATACGTAACCTTAACATTTGTACCCCCATAATATGCTGAAAAAAAAGACATGAGCAGAGGAAGTGCTGAACCGGCAGTGTGAAAAAAATGTGATGCTGAGTAAAAGAACATACTGTAACAATAACAAGATAAAGGTAACCAAAAGTGTCACAAAAAAACCAGAAACAACACAGGGCACATTATATGACATTGCATTTTGCCCTCCCCACCCCTCAATGGGCTTTGAGCCCCATGACATATCCCAGCCTAACCATTATAAGATGAAAAACTCCCCATCCGCCAGACCGCAGAGAGGAGACAATATCCCCACCAGTCAAGAAAAAAAGGGAAGAGACAACTTCACAAAGGAGGAGAGAGCAGATGGGAGGGAGAAAAACAGATGACACAGAAATCCCAGAGCCACAATCTGCTGGGACTTGTGTCCGCTCTTAACCCTCCAGTGCACTTTCGTTCCAATAAACCCTCTCTGCCTGCAACGCATTCTTTGTCTCTTGCTTTTATTCTTTGATAGTGACAAGAAGTGAGGGATTTGGGATGCGGTGGTTACACTAGTATACAGCATACCTTGTTTAAGAGCACCTTCTCCTGCTCGGATGAAAGAGATTTCATTGGAATCAACCATGTGGTGCGCTCCATCCTGCAGGACAAACCGGAGCCCAGAAAGCTTATGACCAGAGAGAGGGCCCTTCTCACAGGCATCTAAAAATCCCTGTTAATGAATAAACACAACTTATGGAGTGAGTGGATTTTATTTACAGATGCATTATCAAGAACCCCCAAACATTTCTGTGTTCACTAGTGTAACCTTTTTATGTATGCTATATTTCACCCCCCAAAAAAGAATTTTTAAAAAATATTTAACATCTTTACATCTTTTGAGTTTCATTATTGTGGCATCTAGATGAGCAACCTCTTAGAAAAGCATATTATTAATATTTAAAGGTGTGAGCTAGTTGGAAAGCAATGCTAAGAGTGCTAACAACATTTTCTCATAACCTCATCTTCAGGAATTACTTAACTCTCATAACCCAGTATAGACATAGGATGATCTTAATTTTATAACGAGGAGAGAGAGGAAAAGCAAAACTAAGGAACTCCCTAAAAGAAAACCCCCATCAAAATTGGTGTTCATCATAGTTGTATCTTGAGCTCCTACTATGAACATACAACTGCTTTGCTTCATTGGCAGATCACTATATTATAGCTCTGGTGTTATGCACTGTCAGTAAGAACTAAAATTAAAAAGTAATTTTCATTTTTCCAAATGCAATTAAAAAAAATCAGCTTCACTGAGGTATAACTGATATACAATCAACTACACATATTTAGAGTTGATAAATTTATAATTCTTTTTATTTCAGTCACTTAAATATTTTTTTCTTTTCTTATCATTACTCACAACTGTGCCAGACTATTTCACAGAGTTTGTACAATTCAAATTAGCATTCCTGGCAACATAATAACATGGCTGCATAGACAGTACACTATATTTTTTGGCATTTCAAAACTATAAATTATGTATGCTAAAAATACCTAAACCCTCCTTTACCTATATTAATCTTGTAGGATATAAGATATTCAAAAGTGTGAGAATGACAAAATTATTGTCTTAAAATAAGAGTATAATGAATGGAATAGATTAATAACAAAAAATGCTATCACCACTGAAACCAAAATTATAACCTGTTAATAGGGATTTCTAAGTTAAAAGGTTAAAAAACAAACTCCAAAGCAACAATCTATAAGAATAAGCTAAAGGTTTACAGCATCATAGAGCAAGTGACCTGAAAAGCAAACAAAACGCTAACCCCTTATATGTGCAAAGCACTTCAAATTCCTCAGGAAACGTCACATAAGTCTTATTTGATCCTCAACTCTGTGAGGCATCCAGGTTTAAGTATTTTACTCTCAGTTTACCAATGAAGAAACTGGTTCTGAACACTGATTTACCAAAGAGCATGTTAATCAGCAGCTGAGATAACAGGAACACCCAGGTGTTGGGAATCTTAATGAATGATCATTCTACTAAAATAGTACACATAAAACTTTCATAAATCCTTATGGACTACTAAAACTTTAATTGCTCCTCACAATCAATGCAGTAGTTTCAATTTATCAAGAGAAATATGGTAACTATGACTAAGAAATAGAATGATAGAACTGGGCACAAAGGAAACCTCAGGCTCTAAGAAAAAAAAAAAAGGAAATAGAATGATTTCCCATTATTGTCATAGCATGTATTTATAGCTCTTGCACTTAATGAACTAGAGATTCTAAATCAGATGGAAAGCTTAACAATCAGATCAAGAAGCAGGACTATAACTAAAATAAACCATGACAGACAATGTGATGGAAGATAAGGTATGATTTGATACCTAATAAACTGTTTTTAATAAATAAAAATGCAAAAAAAAAAAAAGCTTTTTTAAAATTTACCTTTTCTACAGCAGGCACAAACTGCTTTGGAACATTTGATCCGAATGTTTCATCCGCAAACTCCAACTTAGTGTAGTTATCTGGGTCCAGAGGCTCCAGTACACCTATCACTTTTCCAAACTGGCCTGCACCGCCTGATTGTTTTTTATGTGTAAACTCAAACCTAAAAGTAATTTAGGAGGGAAAAAAACCAAAAAAGCATCATGTATTTAGCAAAATTAAATAACTATGATTAATTTAAAAGGAAAAAACCCACATTTAATCATTTTTATTTTTTCCTTTGATTATGATGGTCTTGCCATAAAATTTTATTGCAGAATTTATTTTAAAAAGAGTCCTCTCTGTTCTTATTTGGAACTAGGGGTGGGGTACGCCACCAAAGTAATCCATGTTTTTTAATTATGCCAATTCTGAATTTCACACAAAAGTGAAAATCAAGTACTTAAAATAAAAAGACCAGTCTAAGGTTCTTATTCTAATAATCTACATTCCAAAGAGCCTGGCCACTTCCCTAAATACAGCGTTCTCTTCTTAAATCTCTATAATCAAGGACACTTACTTGAAAATAGGAGTTTTGATGGCTACAGTTAATTTATTCAGACAGTTCCTATTTGATTTTACCACTTAGACATTATATTTCTTATTTATTTATTTTTGGACAGGATCTCGCTCTGATGCCTGGGCTAGAGTGCAGTGGCATCATCACAGCTCACTACAATCTCACACTCCGGGGCTCAAGCAATTCTCCTGCCTCAACCTCCCGAGTAGCTGGTACTGCAGGCATGTGACACCATGCCCTGCTAATTGTTCTATTTTTATAAACATGGAGTCTCTTGCTCAGGCTGGTCTCAAACTCCTGGCCCCAAGCAATCCTCCCACCTTGGCCTCCCAGAGTGCTGGAATCACAGGCATGAGCCACCTGCCCAGCCCACTTGGGCATTATAGACTCAGGCAATAAAGAAAAGGGAGTTGCAGGTATAATAATTTTAACACCTGAAAATAATTAATAGCAAAATGTTAGTGACTAAGGCTAACATAAGTAAGCCATTCAAAAATACATACAGACACAGGTCAGAGTTTACTTGAAACTACTAATGGCAACATAAATAGGACTGAATAAGCACTTTACATAAATATTAAACATATGTAAATGCAGCCTACTGCTTCACTGGAAATAATATGTCATTGAGTATTCATGAGTATCTACTACTTCCTTTAAACTGAAATCATCCTTGGGACCATAACATAAAAGAGACCTGCTTTTTTCAAAATAACTTGCAGATAACTACAGGGAAACAGACATTAATGATTGCATGTTCCTGCATACAGATCTGTGAGTGGTTTGGAAGAAGTAAATAGTAAATATCAATATTGGTAGGAGACGCTAGATTAGAATAGGCAGATGTTCTAAACAGCCTATGTGAATGTGCCTGATTAACTGCTTTTAAACAATCTTCCAGTGGTCAAGAACTTCAGGATGGGCAGAGGAAAATAAAACAGTGGAAAGGTTAATTTTCCTGGGAGGGGAAAAAAAGCAGTTATCAGAACTAAGAGAAAGAAGAGGGGAAATACCTGCAAAATCACCACAGAATTACTGAAGGGGTTTCCCAAACTATAGTGTGCTGACATATTCTCAGGTATATACAAAATTCTCTAGGAGACATTTTAAATTTTATTTTTAACTTGACAATAACATAGTTTCTATACAAACATACCCTAGATCTATGCCGCCCATACAGTAATCACTAACCATGGCTATATAAAGTAATTAAAATTAAAATTAAAATTTCAGTTCCTCAGTTGTGCTAGTCACATTCCAAGCACTTAAGTGCCACACGTGGAGAGTGGTTACCATACCAGACAGCACAGATATAGAACATTTCCCTCAGTGCACAAAGTTGTACTGGACAGCACTTCTCTGGAAGACCACCTCACAAACATGTAATTCCATAGTTTCAGAGACCATGTCTGAATTTAGAATGGAGAAGTTGCCAAATAACAGAACACTTACATGCCAACCTTGTGCATTTTATATAGATTGTTCTTACTTGTTTTTTACTACAAATCCACAAAGTAGGTGCTATTTTATCATCAATTAAAATTTTTAATTAAAAAATAAAACAATTTAATCCACAAATGACGCATTCACTTCAAAAGCTGTTAGAAGGCACTGCAACAAGACAGATTTTGCAACAGTTTGGATGAAGAGATGGAAGAACTAAGACACCTTAGCAGGCATCTAAATAGGCTGAAGATAAAAGAACCCCCGTGGTCAGATCACTGTCATGTTGTGAAACACAATATTGTTTTGGCTAAACATCATCTATCACGTTAAAATTAGTGTTAACTAGAATTATATTTGTATTGCTGTTTATCTCTTAATTCGTAGATTTGCTTTGACTTTATAGTTATACTAAAGTCGAAAGCCATAGGTATTTTCACTTGATTTTATGTTATATAGTTACATAAAATTATAATATACTATAATATAATTTACCTAATCCCAGAGACCCATAATAATTTGTCACTCAGGCTTTGTTGTTTCATTTACAGAGCACAGGCAGAGCAGATTTAGCATAATTCTTAAGGGCCCTAGGATGTTCTGAATGGTAAATGAACACTGGCTTCAACTTAAAGCCACCAGCTGCATTAGCACCTAACAGGAGAGTCAGCCTGTTCTTTGAAGCTCTTAAGCCAGGCATTGACTTCTCCTTTCTAGCTATTAAAGTCCTAAATGGAATCTTCTAAGGTAAGGCTGTTTTATCCATATTGAAAATCTGTTGTTTAGCACAACCACCTTCATCAATTATCTTAGCTAGATCTTCTGGATAACTTGCTGCAGAAGATCCAGACTTGCTGGATGTACTTCTACATCAGTACTTGCTGCTTTACCTGGCACTTTTATATATGAAGATGGCTTCTTCTTAAACCTCATGAACCCACCTCTGCTAGCTTTGATCTTTTCTTCTGCAGCTTTCTCATTCTTAATAGAACTGAAGAGCGTGGGGGAGGGCCTTGCACTAGATTAGGCTTTGGTTTAAGGGTGGGTTTGATTTTGTATCCAGACCCCTCAAACTTTTCCCATAACTGCAATAAGGCTGTTTTGCTCTCTTATCATTTGTATATTCATTGTAGCATTTTTAATTTCCTTCAAAGACTTTCCCTTTGCATTCACAACTTGGCTACCTGTTTGGTGTAAGATGCCTAACTTTCAGCTTCTCTCAGCTTTTCACATGCCTTCCTCATTAAGGTTAACTAATTTCTAAGTTTTGGCTTAAAGTGAGAGACATATGAATCTTCCTTTACCTTGAACACTTAGAGGCCATTGTAGGGTTATTACTTGGCCTAATTTCAATATTGTTGTGTCTCAGGGAATAAGTATGTCCAAGGAGAGGAAAAGAGACTGGGAACCGCCAGTAGGTGGAGCAGTCAGAACAGACACAATATTTATAAATGAAGTCCATTATCTTATACAGCTGCAGTCCCCAGCCCTTGGCCACCTACCAATACCCGGTCCACAGCTTCCAGCAACCAGGCCGATGAGCTAGTGAAGCCACACCTCAGCCACTCCCCATCACTGGCATCACCGCCACCCCACCTCTGTCAGATCAGCGGAAACATCAGACCCTCATAGGAGTGCAACCCCCACTGCAAACTGCACATGCAAGGGATCCAGCTTGTGTGATCCCCATGAGAATCCAACGCCTTATGATCTAAGGTGGAGCCAGGTGGCAAAGATCACCCCTCTCCCCCTCTGTGGAAAAACTGTCTTCCACAAAATCTGTCCCTGGTGTCAGAAAGGTTGGGGACCGCTGTACAGGGTTCCTGGCAAAACAACTACAGTAGTAACATCAAAGATCATTAATTGGCCTGGTGTGGTGGTCACACCTGTAACCCAAGCACTTTGGAAGGCTGAGGCAGGAGGATGGCTTGAAGCCAGGAGTTTGTAACCAGCCTGGGAAACAAGAGCAAGACCCCATCTCTACAAAAAGTAAAAAATAAAAATAAAAAAAATTAGCTGTGCATGGTAGCATGCACCTGTAGGTAGTTCTAGCTATTAGGGAGACTGAGGCAGGAGGATCACTTGAGCCCAGAGACCAGATATTTGAGGTTGCAGTGAGCTATGATAGATAATGCCACTGTACTTGAGCCTGAGCAACAGAGCAAAACTCTGTCTCTAAAATATCACAGATCACCATAACAGATAATGATGATAAAGTTTTGAAATACTGTATTTTGGGAATCACCAAAATGTGACAGACACTGAGCACATGCTACTGGAAAATAGAGCAGACAGACTTGCTCTACAAAGGGTTGCCACAAACCCTTTATAAAAAATGTACTATCTGCACAGAGTAATAAAGTAAAGCAGAAGAAAATGAGGTATGCTGTATTTGTTTAAAAATACATAATTAAACATGTAATTACATAAATAGATAAAAATGTTTTTAATTTTAAATTTGATAATTAACATATTGATAACCTCAGTATATTAAATAAAACAGTATATCTACTACATTGAAATTACCATTTTAACAAATAGTAAAAATTAATATTCATTATCCTGTATGTATATATTCATGTTTTTCTATAGCTATTACACCAATATATTCTTAATTCTTTTTATTAATCATCACTTTTAACAAAAGCAATTAACTTTTGATTTCTCCAAAAAGAAAACTAGAAGAAAGAAAACTAATAGATGTCTAGCTAAAGTTTTATGAGTACAAATTTTAGATTATCACTATTTTAAGGTGTAAAAATAATACATATATAATATCAACAAAGTATCTACACATTCTATTAATTCATAGTCATTTTATAATATATAAGAATAATGGTAAATTAAAACTATCTTTAGCAACCAAAGCTCTGTATCATTTATTACTTAGAAATTGCCAAGTAACCAAGGACTAATTTAACATTATGTAAGGTCTTCAAAAGTTAACTGAGGATGTGAAAAATTACAATTCTGGTTGACACTTTTAGTCCTTATAATTAGTAGTAGCATAATGATTTTTATAAGATCCAAACTCCTTGAAAAGACATTTGTATTATAACTTTTTTCTTAGTTAAACGCCATTTTATAGTTTGTAATCTTACACAAATGGTGGAGTCAATGATAACTTATTTAAACCATAAAATAAATATAGGAAATTTAGAAAGTTTAAGTCATAAAAAGTTCAACCTCAGTTTTATGTAAATTAAAATATTTTCATCAGCATTAATTTTATATAATAAAACCTGTAAGAAGACATAAACATAAAATTACCTTTAAATATTCATTACATCTTACCTAAATTCATCTATATATCAGAAATATTTTATAAACCTTTTTATAAAATACAATTTATAAACCTTTTATTGATAATCATTAAATCATATTCAAAAGCTCCTCTTTTATCTTGAAAATTTGCTTCCAATAACCATAATAACAAAGGCTATTATTTAAATTAATTTGTTTACATTGTTTAAAGATAATGAAGGAATCAGGTAATTAATGACTTTTTTCTCTTGGACATTTTTCACTGTTTATGTGGACTAAATATTCTTGGATTGCACATATGACAGAATAATTTTTTCTGATGAACTCATCTTTCCAATGTTTCAAGTGGAAGAAAAAGATAGGGAGACAAACAGGGTAAAAGATGAACTAGAGTCAGCTTTAGACAAATATGAAATTATCACTGTGAAAGGCTAGTTATAATTCTTCTTCAAGGAGAGAGGAAAAAGTTTAAACATAAGCCAGAAGCCATGCAGTTAAAAAGCCCTGAAGTATGGGAATAAAAGATGGGCAGTCTTCTACATTGAACAAAGTGATCTCTGTTAGACAAATAAGATGAACATTCTCCTCCTGAAGTTTTGATTGTTTTTTTTATTTTTGGTGTTGTTCTTCTAAAGTGCCTCTGAAATGAACTGTCTTTCTCATATCAGAGTTCCCCAAAGTTCACCAATTCCTTGATAAAGTTATGCCAGGAGATAGTACAAGTTTATCATCTGACAAACCCAGGAAAACTTGGCTGACGTTCTGTCAAATATAAGAACATTGTTATGAGCGTGTCAAGGTTTAACCCTAAGGCTAACCTACTTGAATGCTGACCTAAGGAACATGGAGAAGCCATAGCATGCCTGAGAGAGAAGGTATCTCCTGAAGCATACCTGTCACAGACAAGACTGAGGAAAGTTTTCACTGACAAATAACATAAGATGGTGGGCAAGCAGCCAGAAGACAGGAGACACGTGTTTAGTGACAAAGCTTCCAGAGAACACCAAAGTCTGATCAGAACCCCAAAACCTCAGGAGATAATAATAAGCAGAACACTAGAGCCAAAGTCCAGAATCCAGATTTACTGTAAAATCATGTAACTGGGAACAAAAGGGCCTCAAAAGGTCTCAGATATGTGCATTATTACCAAATTGAAGGTCCCAGTCCATGCAGCCAAGGTCTTGGCCAAACCTTGGTAGAATCTCCAAATTATCCTAGCCCAAACAACCTAAGACTACCAAGGAGGCCCACTGTAAAGGGGCAGATCACATACCAGAAGTAGTGCTTTGCATACGTTCAGTTTTTAAGTATTAATCCTTAAAGATTCAAAGTGATTCAAGTTGGAAGCATGGTGTTATATCGAAATCTCATCCTTCTAAGACCAGGAAAACGAGGAAAGGGGTGCAGATTCATTTCTTATCTCTTCTGATCCAAATTACATAATCCCCCAATTTAATACTAGAGTTTTCAGTCTCTCATACTCTGATTTGAGCAGAACTGATCTAAATCCCACAGAAATCTGGGGTTGAGCAATCCTGTTCCTGTACTCTCCAGTGGGAAAGGGAAAGAAGGAATCCAATCGCTACCAGGAGCACCTTCTGCCCCTTGCCCCTTCAGGGACACTGTGTGTGGTGTGCTAGGAAGTTGTGTGCTAGGAAGTCTGCAAGTGAAACAATCCGACTGCATTTCCATGGACAGGAAACTAGAAGCCTCAGAGAAGTCCTGTAAAGGTAATGACCAAAAAAACTGTACTTCTGGTAACGGTTAATGAAAGGAAAGATGAAGTCACAACCAACACAGCCCTCCCACACTTCCACCCTCTGGCGACTGACTGGAGGCCGGCCTCTGCACCAGTAGGAACTCGCCTGGTAGGGCAGCAAGTGGCGGGGCGGGGCCACAGGAGAAGCAGGCCCCGGGCGCCTGGAGGCAGAGAGCCGGAGTGGGAAGAAGAGAGCTACAGCTTCCGGAGTGGGAAGGAAGAAGACCCGGAGGGAAGGAGCTCGGAGTCCGCCCACGCCCAGCCCAAGCTAGGCGCGCAGACTTTTCCACCGCGGCGACCAGCAGCAAGCAGGACCGGCAGTGCTCTGATACTGGTCTGTTAAGCCTGAGCAAACCGGCAGTCACTGCTCACCAAGCATGGAAATCCCGCCAACCCACTACCCAGCCTCCAGGGCGGCCGCGGTGGCGGCGAACTGCATCAACTACCAGCAAGGGACGCCCCACAAGGTGTTTCTGGTGCAGACGGTCAAACAAGCTAGCATGGAGGTGAGTCCAGCAGCAGAGCTCCGGGCTCGTGCTCCCTCCACTCGCCCAAATTCTCAGCCTCTCTTGGCGTGTTGTCGCTGTGTGCTCCCTCCCCACCCCCGTTTTGGGACAGCTTCTGGCTTATGGTCTAGATAAGCTAACATTTCTGGGAGGAAAGTCTCCACTCGTATCTGTGGAGACAGCCTGGGACTGTTTGTTGTTTTCATCTTAAGGCAGAGAAAAGGACAGTTTCTGTTACAAGGAAACGGGAAAATGCTCTAAGAAAAGGACGGCACTTTCCCTTTCCTCAAGTGAAACCTGTAGGAACCATTCAAAACAATTTGCTATTCCAATCTGGACCAACAAAAGCTCTGTCTTCCAAACAACTCTCTATTGCATAAATTTTAAGACCAATCCTTATTAGAATCTTTGACAAAAAAGAAGAGGGAAACAAACAGCAAAAGAAACTGACAGGGTCACAGAATAAAAGCATTGTGGGCGATGCTGGGCTTTAACCACCCAAACACCACTGCTACGTGACTGCTTTAAATGATGCGCTCCCTAGGCTAATGGCTTGAATTTAATGTTTAATGAATTTAACAAACTAGATTGGTTTTAATAAGGTTTACTGGATTTGAGATTGTCCCGTATTTATCTGACATAATTTTAACTGCTAACGGTCTTTAAGAGCTGACAGAGAGTAGATCTTATTTTAAAACTGCACCAAATAACAGATTAATAATTAGGTATAAAATTTCAATCTATATCTTGATTTAAAAATGAAAATAAATGTTTGTCTCTTATAAAATTTGCCAAAGTATCATTTTGTAGGTCCACTAATATACAAGTAAAAACAATACTTAAATACAGTAAGTCTCTAACTGCTTTGCAGTAATCTGCCTCAAAATGGAATCCACATTCATTAAACACTATCTGGAGGGTACACTGGACTTTATGAAAAATCTTTTCAGACATGTAGCATATTTGTCACCTTTAGAATTAAAAGCTGCCTCAAAATTTCTTATGTAGAGAATTTAGATCACTGATCAGAAGTTGAAATCTTTTGATGATTCAAAGCTATGCCCATTTTATTGGTATTCTTTTATCTCATCCAAAATAAACTTGATTGCCAAGCAGCGTTGGTGGTATAGTGGTGAGCATAGCTGCCTTCCAAAATAAACTTGATAGAGGACGTGCTAAATTATTAAATAGACGTTACATACGTGGTGACATGCCTTTTTCCAGATCTAAGGCTTTCATCATTTGCCCCCACCAGCCAACCCTCCCAACCAAGAATAGATTCTTCTAACAATGCAAATATATGACTTATTATTATATTTTCTAATCTCCACCATATTTTCTTAATTTCAGGATATTCCAGGAAGAGGGCATAAGTATCACCTTAAATTTTCTGTGGAAGAAATTATCCAAAAAGTAAGTGAAATGTCCTATATTATTAAATATAATTTGAGTCTAAATATTCCAGATCATCTTTGCTGATTAAAATGCATAGGATTAGTTTCACTTTTGTGTGTGTGTATGTTGTGAAATCCCTACCTCTAAAAAATACTGACCATCTGGGCAAAGCTTACAAGGGTCAGTTTTTACTATCTTAGTGTATTCCAAAATACATGAATTATTTCTATTGAAATATATAGACAGACTTTATACTTCAGTTCAAATATTAATAAATTTCCTTAAAAAGTTACATACTCAGAAGGTAATCAGAATTTATGCCTAATATGAAGTAATCTACTCTCCTATCATGATCGCTTTCTTATAGCTGCCTTTCTCATTCTGTTTTTGATTAGGTATTTAAAAAAAGAAAGTGCTTTTAGTTATTTATGAGTAATAGAATGGCCAAATGATACCAACTTTCAGATAAAGATCTTTCAGTAATAAGGCAAAGTTTTAAAAAATTATACACCAAATTATTAATGAGACAAACATAAAAGGAAGGAACTGCAATGTGCACCATAACCATCTTGCATTTTAAAAAGCTTGCCCTTTTTTTTTTGAGCATAATTCAGAAGAGGTACAGGTTATCATAAGGAGATTCATTAAAAGGCATGTGAGCCTGCTAGACAGCCACCTTTACAAAGTATAACTTAATGCCAGAATCTTCTAATTTTATATCTAAATACAGATTGCTTTATATGTTAGAAAAAATGTTCTTTCAGGGTCAGGTAGTAAGAGTAATGGAAAAACTTCAAAGTAATCAGAGTCTTGAGTTGGTATATAAAGTCAGACTAAAATCTGGCCTTGTAAATGGACACTCCATTAATAATGAAATATATTCAAAGTTAAAGATTAGAATTTACAGAATTATGACACCTTATATGGTATGTTATCTATTTTAGGGTACTCATATTGATACCTATAGAAAATTAATAGGCTGGGCTCAATTAGATACCTCTAAAAATAGGCGCTCTAATGTCAAATCTAAAACAATACCATTAGGGGCCAATGCTTTAAATCCTATCTCAAAGAATAATAATTAATAATGGATGACCTTCTATATGTAAGGATCTTTTGCAAAATATTTCCAACAGCAAGTTACAGTGAACTGCACTGCTGAAGTACTTTACCCTCCAATGGGACAAGAAACTGCACCAGAAGTCAACTTCACATTTGAAGGAGATATTGGAAAGAACCCAGATGAAGAAGATAACACATTTTATCAAAGACTCAAGTCCATGAAGGAACCACTAGATGCACAAAATATTCCAGGTATATAAATATGGCATGGGAAAAAATATTTTTTTTCTACTTTAAAATCAATCTCAACTATCTGTGGTCAAAACTGTTAGATGCTAACTATTAATATATTCGAAATATACTGGCTTTTGCAAAAATATTCATTTCCAATCTAATCCAACAAGAGGCCTCAGAACTTTATAGATCCATGGCTTAAATTATTGTCTGCACACATTGGAAGGAAACTAAGACATGACTTAGAATTTAGATTTTTTTTAAAAGGCTAATACTGTGTATATAAAATAATTTATCATATAAATGTCTCCTCCACAGACAGTTTTGGAAATGTATCTCCAGAAATGAAGCCAGTTCGACATCTAGCCTGGGTTGCCTGTGGTTATATAATATGGCAGAATTCTACCGAAAACACATGGTATAACATGGTAAAAATTCAAACTGTCAAGCAAGTGGTAAGTAATTTTTGTAAAACACACTTTATTAATGGGTCTAATATTTATTGAAAGTGTTATAATTCATAATTTTTAATAGTGCCTCTGCAGTCATTTTGTATTTAAAATAGCAAACCTGGTATTTCAAAGGAGGGGCCATTTAAAATCAGGATGGGAGAAGGTGGAGAGTTGTAGCAAGAGTCCAAAAAACAGCAACTGATCCAAAAAATTGCTTGGTTTGGCTAAGAGATACAATCCACCAGCCTCCTTTGCCTCAAACTTGACTTTCTAATAACCATGCTGGCTTAGTTTGTATTCCTTGGGCACATACTGACAAGAAAATATGACAATAGCAAGACCAAACCAAAGATTTCAACTTTCTATTAATAAGTAGTATATAGGTGCTTTCAAAAAGCACCACGGTAATGACAGTAGTTAGTCAAGTCAGATTTAACTATGATGCTTTACCCAAACTATCTTCTATAGCAAAAAGGTTTGGAAGAGTTTTACTAGTTGAGGCAAGACAGAATCCCAGGTATATATATATAGTCAGCCCTCCGTGTCCCATCCATATCTGTGGATTTAACCAAACTTGGATTGAAATTTTGAGGTAAAAAAAATGGATGGTTGCATCTGTACTGAACACATGTACAGACCTTTTCTTCTTGTTATTATTCCCTAAACAATAAAGCATAATGACTATTTTCAAAGCATTTACATTGTATTAGGTATTATAAGTAATCTAGAGATGATTTAAGGTATATGGGAGGATGTGAGTGGGTTATATGCAAATACCACACTATCTCATGTAAGGGACTTGAGCATCTGTGGATTTGGTTTCCAAGGAGGGTCCTGGAACCAATCCTCCATGGACACCAAGGGACAACTATACTTGTAATGACTCTCTTCATCTTTATTCTGTTTTATGAAGGTCATCAGGGCCACTTTTTGTGATAGTCACAAGTGAAGCTACACTATGTAGAGAGTAAAGTCTTGAGATATAATTTCACATTCAGTTTTTGTGCGCAGTTTAATACAGATCATTTTGTTTAGCATTCTAACTTTTGTGTTCAAATTACTATAGACATGCCATACTGAAACTAACTCTGCTTCTTTCCTCAACTGAAATTATAGTGCCACAGATACTTAAGAGACATGGCTTGCATTTTTCCTCACGGATCAGCTTAAAGAAAAATAGTAGCATCTCCATCTTTGTGAAGCTTGCTGTATTGTCTTTAAAATAGTTGTATTACTCATTCCTTAGCTTATTATATATAATTTTCTCTTATAACCAACCCATTAATCATAATTTACAGCCTCGTATCTTACTTGTTGCCAGCTTTGCTTTCTTAAGTCTGATGTGATGACTATTTAGAAGTGCATTTTTCTAGACTTTAAAGAGATAAGAATAAAATATTTTATTTTAGCTTTATTAAGAGATTAAAAAGAAGAAAAAATTACCCTAGTATCTAATAGAAATAGAAAAATAGAGTGCAAAGGAACCATAACAGTTTTAGTTAGCTCCATGAGCAAAAAGGATTTTCTAGTTGACTTGCTTCAGCTTGTAACAACAAATTGCAAGGCACCTTTTCTCCACAGGATTTTGTCACCACTTATTAGATATCTATGGGTACCAGAGGGCAGAATACTTAATGACAATACCCAAGAGTGTGATGCCAAAAACCTTACATAAATATAACAACATTTTAATAAACAGAGCAAGCCTTTTTTCTAATGCATTTTCACAGACATCAACCTTGATTACAACATTCCTGTAAGGGTATAAAGGGTCTCGAACAATTGAGTCCAGGTACAGAGGTCATAAAAATCATAATCATGATTTGTCAAGTCTGTTTTTAGCAAAACATATGTAAGACAGTGCTAGAAGTTTTATGAAAAGAAACTCTTGTAATTCTTCACCAAATTATGATTTTAAAGCATTCATGAAAATCTCAACAGAAGGATATAAATACTACTTCAGGCCACATGTATTATGTATCTTTACCTATTAAGATCCAACATGTAAGCACTCTTACTGATTTTTATGTTATCTTTAAAGGACATTCTTTGTTGATATATTCAAAGAAAATATTTTTTGAAAGTACTATAAAGAGAGAATAGTATGCTTTTATTTGACCCTGTGGCCAATAATCACTGTTAACCAAAGGAACCATAGGAGATTGTGCTGCCCCTTGGCATCCAGGGCACATCTCAGTACATTGATTATAAACCTTAACAACCCTTGTGTAAGCACAGCACATCTCTAATGATGACGGTTTTAAACTGTGTAGAAGCAGTATTTCTGTGTATTATATAAACACTTTTTATTCCCAAAGCAATAAACAGTACAGATCAAAACTTTAATTATAAGATCAGATAACTATATTCATTATACTTTACTATTTTCAATTTTCTAAAAGAGAATTTCTATTATAAAATTACTTTTATAATATACATTGCTATGGTTTATCCCTTAAATCTGTGGTCCCCAACCCCCAGGCTGTGGAGCTCTGCCACAATCACCCCCAACTCCCCTGTATGTGGAGAAAAATTATCTTCCATGAAACTAGGAAGAGGTGAGTGAGCGAAGTTTTATCTGTTTTTACAGCTGCTCCCCATCACTGGCATCACTGCCTGAGCTCCCCCAACCCTGTCTGTGGAAAAACTGTCTTTCATGAAACTGGTCCCGTGTACCAAAAAGGTTGGGGACCGCTGCCTTAAATGATGCTTTTCTGAACAATGGAAACATTGAGGATTCTTAAATAACAAGCTAAACACTGTAATGCTCATAAGTAGTTACCACAACTTGGAAACTAAAAATGGGTGAACAAGTTTTAGAGTAACAAATATAAAATCATATCTCAATCATTTCAGTACAACCTTCATTAAACTACAATACTTAGACTCAACATTTTATATTTTTAAATCATCTGTTTTACTTAAATAAATCTACCTTTGTTCTAACCAATAGTTCCTGTGAAATCAGAAGTTTTATATAAATAAAATGAAAAATAAAAATTTTAAAACACCAAAAAATATATATAAGTAACATCATGATTTTTAAAATGTAACTTGAAAGAACACTTATTTTATAAGAGAACAGTTTTTCTATCAGGTTAAATTGAAACAAATTATGATATTCAGTTTTTATTTTTACCTAAATGGAAGTATAATGATCTACTAATCTAAGCTGAGTTTTAAAACTGAAATGTCATTTTTGTCAACAATGTTATACTTTAAACTTCTGGTTTTTATTTTTTTTTCACAGCAAAGAAATGATGACTTTATTGAATTAGACTATACCATTTTACTTCATGACATAGCATCTCAGGTAAAGTATCATTTACCTTTATTTGATGCCACTTTGTAAACTGAGATTCTTTTTATAGGCATAGTATACATTATTAATTTTGACTCTAAATCAGAATTCATGTAAATTCAGATAGGTACCAGGTTGATGTATATTACACTTATGGCAATTTAACTTGCTTTGTGCCATTCTTTATGAAGACTGTTTTGTCTCTAACAAAATATAAACCCAACTGTGTTTTCTTAAATGTTTTCTGAATATTATCATGGCATTAATTTTCTTTATTTGCAGGAGATTATTCCCTGGCAAATGCAAGTTCTCTGGCATCCGCAATATGGTACCAAAGTAAAACATAATAGCCGTCTGCCAAAGGAAGTACAACTGGAATAAATAATACTAACACTGGGATAAAGTGTAAACATGCCTATTAATGATGTGTATGCCAGTCTTCATTGGTATCCAGCTTAAGGAGCTAAACAAATCCTGAAGTGTCACTTTGTTTAAATGTCTTGATTACAGTATAAACTATATGGATTCCATAATATAGTGTCACTACATAAAAACATCTTTATAGTAGCAATAATGCTATGTATATCCCATAATAAAAAGCTTCAATTTCAGCTCATAATGTTTAGTTATGTTGCATACTTACGGGACAGGGGCAGTAATGGTCTCTCGAAAGGCAACTTTTGGCTTTCCTGTGATGCAAGGACAGCCATATTCTTTTTCCATCCTCTAAAAAGAGCAGAGGAGATAATTTTTTCATATATTTAAATTTAAAAAAATAAAGAAAAAAAATTTAAGAATCTTACACACCTTAGTAGCATTCATTTAAATATAATAAATCTTAAATCCTTTTAGTATCCTAAAAGGATTTATGATACTTAAATACAAGATTCTTTTACAGATTTTATATAAATGAATTCTAATTTACACTGATTAATTTACAATTAATCTATCCACTAAAACTTCAACTTTGTTCCTTAGTATTACATATTCACTGGAATAATATGTAAATATATTGGCAAGATTTTCTATCTCAATTTCAAAGATATGATCACATCATAATTTCTAATCATATATCTTTTGTTTTCATTCATATACATATGAGACCTTTCCTGGGAAAGTACAGGCCCCACTCATCCTTTCTTTTATCTATTTTACAATGATCTTCAAGTACTGATTGAGAAGAAATGGCGTGAAGACAATTGCAGGTTGTCTCCCTAAGGCTGAGACCAGGATTTACTTGACCCAATCAACCATGACCTGGGGATGGATGGATGGTCTTGCTGCAAATCCCCTAAGCCTTGAGTCTAGGAATCCACAGCATTTTACAAATAAAAAGATTTAGAGACCAAAAATACTTAACACATAGTACAGGGAACAGTACACTATTATCTGGATACAAATCAGAGTGAAGCCTAAAGAACCACTGTTAGTTTACAGCCATTAGATTGAAAATTATTAACTTTTACTCTTAACAAAATGCCGACAGTAATAAATTGAATTCAGTTTAACTTCCTTATTTTTCATTACCTGAGCATAGATTTCCAGGTGTAATTCTCCCATGCCAGACACAATTGTCTCTTTGCTTTCAGGGTCAAAGTGTACTCTGAATGTGGGATCTTCTCTTGTAAACCTGCCAATACCTTTTGAAAATTTTTCCAGATCATTCTTTAAAAGAAGAAGAAAGTCATTATGTTCTACTAAGCATGATAAGCAATGGGATTTTGAAAGAACTTTACTGAATGAATCAGATACATCAGCAGTTAAGAAATAAAAATGATCCACATCTAGTTCTACCCCGTACGTTGTTTTAAAAAATGTGCCTTGGGTACCACACACAGCCAAGAATCAGGGAATAGCTAACCAAATAGAATTTTCTTTCCATACCCAGATAGAAAACAAGAGTCCAAGACCTTAAGCTATTTACCATGCTTCAAGAAAATAAATAAAAAAAAAAAGAGAGAGTCCAAGACTTTTGTGGAAAACTGCCCAAAAGTAGAACATGGAATCTGTTACATTTTAAAAATCCTATAGATATACATAATTAAAGGAATCACCATGTTTACCAACTCTATTGTAGATTCAAGAAGGATCCTTAAGACCAACAGTAAGGCAAACAACATTGAGACTTGTCCCTTTCAAAACAATCCGCCTGAATATGGTATGACGTATCTTTATTCTCTTTAAATGTAATTCCACATGGTAAGTGCAGTAATGACCTCCCAAAGATGCCCTAATCCCCTCAAACCTGTGAAGTTACCTAACATGGTAAAGAGGACTTTGCAAATGAAATTAAGGTTACAGACCTTGAGATGGGGAGATTGTCATGAATTATTTGGGTGGGTCCAATGTAATCACATGGGCCTTTAAAAATGGAAGGGGAAGGCAGAAGGGTAGGTCAGAGAGATTTAATGATGAAAGAGGCAGGAGGTATCTGAAGCATGAAAGAAACTCAACTAGCTGTTTTTGGCATTGAAGATGGGAGGAAGTGGGCCACAAGCCAAGAAAGGTGGGCAGCCTCTAGAAACTAGAAATAGTCCTCAGGTAACAGCAAGGAAATGAGGACCCCAGTACTACAACCACAAGGAACTGAATTCTGCCAACAACCTGAGTCTGGAAAATCTCACAGTTCCTCAGAATAGATGTAGCAGCTGTTAATGATGTATCCCCAGATGACAATTAGTCAGAATATGTTCTATAAATGATAGTTCCTAGATGATAAGAGATCATAAAATGTTCACTCAATGTACGAATAAGTGAATTTCAACATACCATATAAACATGATTGTTATGATTGTAGTCCCAAGGCAACTTAGGAACTAAAGAATTATGGTTTAAGAACAGACTAATTCCAATGGCAAACAATGCAAATGCAAAACCTATTCAAGCAATTTGGGCTTTGTAAGAAGCTAAATGAGATCAAACCCAATTATAAAACTATAAAAATATAAAATTATTTTTAAAAACCAAATTATATTTGAAAGTGAGCAAAAGTCTTGTTTAAAAAACTACCACATAATCTAGAGCTACATTATAATCCATGAGGCAATTAATCTATAGCTATTATTAATCTATGCATCCTAAAGTACTTTCCAGTAGGGTTTTCCTATAACATAGGACAAATGCCCTTGTTTTGTCTTTTCTAATAATTTACGATCTGAATCCAGGAAGTTACAGTTACCACTCTGAAGCCAACGATATATATTAATAGTAGATACAGTCTGTAATAAAGTATAGTCTGATGAATATTTTGATACTTTCAGTTTCTTCAAATATACTGAGGAGTTATTAGGAACAGATTGGTAAATTTTAAAAGGTGTCCTCAATACCAAAAGAAGAAATAGAAACCATAAGACTGCTGGTTATCACAAGATACCAAATGCATTGTGGAGACAGATGAAAAAAAGCTCAAATCTTTATTGTGATACACTGAGGTTTAAACCAAACTCCTACCTTGTTCGAAGGCTTCATTGCTATTGAAATGACAGGATCAGGAACATGAATTGACTCCTAAAATATTTTTTAAAAGAACAGAGAAGAATTCAAAAACAGTACTGTATGGATCAGAGATGGGTTAATTTTTAATGTGCTACTTTACAACAGAATAAAAGACAAACACTAGCCAATGTCTTTAGGTTTGACAATATATATCTTGGCCTGTTTTGCATTAAATAAACAAGTATATTAATATAAGATTAATAAATAAAGGTCTCCATGTACATGATCTTCTTCCCAAAATAAAATAATTTTTATATTTCTTTACCTGTTTAACATAATCATTATAATGAATTCAAATGCTAAGATGTGGGTTTCTTTCTTACTGTCTAATGGCTACATTTGCTTTTGCAATCTTCTGATAAGTTACTTTTTTAAATCAAAATATACCACAATCACTGATAAGGGAAACAGAGAAAAGGCACCAAATTCTTTATACCCATGATAGCTCATTTAATCAATCACAACTCTGACAGACAGGTATTATTATCCCTATTTTACATATAAAGTCGCTAAAGGCTTGGAAGGAAGATAAAATAACTTGGTTAAGGCCCAGTAGGTAGTCTAGGGCAAAGGTGAGAACCTAACCAAGACCTGTTTGCTTCAAAGCCTCAATGAGCACTTCCTACAACCACCAATCACTTCACATTGCTAATGACAAGTATTTAGAGAAGGCATTATCAATAATACTTACAGAAAAGTCCTCTTATATAGGTCCCAAACAAAAATTGTATATATTTCTGTATGATTTTTTGTAGTGCCTTAAATTAACATGTAAAACCATAGACATTCAAGAATATTTTATACAAAAAAACTAAATTATAAAATGAATTCATCACTTGATACAGGGAACTATTACAGTGCTCACCTGTTAGAGTTGGGACAGTACTTATGAAAATGAACCACTGGAAATTACCTGTCCCCCATGTACTCATACTTTTTTTTACTGAATTTAGGAGAGAGACTACCCTCATGAACAAATGGTCATAATGTAGGAGAGCAGACACAAAAGGAGGGTGAGTGAAGGGAATTCACAGGCAGGAACTATCTGAGCACACTCTTCCCTAAGGATCCCTCAATGATGAAAAGGGACCTATGAGTTCCAAAGGGCGGACTGAATGCAGTAAGTCAGACAGTCTAGTTGCATCTTGCCTTCTACCGTTCATAACAGAATGGTTATGTTCTGTTATTGCCAAGTCTAGTATAAATATTACAGCCTGTTTTGGTTCTCTAGGGAATTTAGGGAATGGTCTACTCTCTGGCTACTGAGGAAGTAGCATTCTGATGGAACTAGCTTGATGGTAGTGATGACAATTAATACAAAGACACCCACAGTGGGGAAGCAGATCTCAGGTGGAGGAGTCAGAGCTACACAGTTCAGGTATTATCTGCTGGAGATTTTTCCTCCACTCTAAATTTGGAGGATCATGGAACAATTTTACTAAGAAAAACCAGATTAAGTTAGCTTACATAGAGCACTTATCTATTTGATAAGTCAAAAAGCTACAACCAACATTCAAAGAGCCACAATCAACTTGATGCCTGTGGTAATCAATGAAAACTCTTGTGGTCATTTTTCTAAAGTATTAAATGTACTATATGAAAACACAGACTTTTGAAATTCAAGTGATAAATAGCTTTGAAATTAAATGGCTTACCATAGAAAGGCCACTATTATCTTTGTTTGTGAATGTATCTCCACTAGCACAGTCAATGCCAAACAACGCACAGATGTCTCCAGCATATACTTCTTCAACATCCTAAATAAATAATACCAAATGAAATTGGCAAGCAATACAAATAAAGGCATGGTAACTAAAAAGTAATTGCACAATAAATACATTGTACACAAACAAACATGGCAGAATCTCTTACCATGAATTCTGCAGAGAATAAATTTGCCAGTACTAATGCAACACCAATAATCAACTAGGCCAAGACGTATCTCAGAGTCTTTATTTAAACCAAATCTCAACAGGTAAGATTTTACTTTAAATAAAAAACTCAGAGCTATGACATCATTCCTTGAAGGACCTACAGTACTCACAAAACATGGTACTTCACAGTTCTGAAATGATTTCTATGGAATTAAAAAGCATGTACCATATATGCTGCCACAGTTAGACAATGAGATTGTGTATGACAGAGCTATACCAGGAAAAACTGCAAAGTTTGTTCTGAAAACAAAGGCAGAAGAATGGAGTCCACTGTCCTAAAAATAATTTTAATTTCTCACAGATGCAAGCAGTCAAGAAAACACAGGAAGTCTAAGAACAAAGCATTAGTGCCTCCAAGCTTCCTAGTTTTTGTTCTTTTACATTGACAATTCATTTATAACAGCTGTGGGTTTGAGAGAGCTGTCTTTCTTTAATGGTTACACAACTGTTCATGTCTCCTAGCTGCTGGCCCATGAAACAGCTGTGAAAATCACTAAGCCCTCTAGCCTGCCCCCTGCTGCCTATCTCACAAAACAGCATGCTGTCCAATTTTGAGACTGCCAATTCATCTTCTAGGAGAGACAAAAGTTAAGGCTACCAAAACATTCATAAGATTTTGCTTAGACTGATAAATTTCTCCAGGAATATAGAACTGGACTGAGAAAAGGTAGGAGTAGGAGAAAAGCTCATGCACTTGGTATTACTGCCAAAGCCTTATCATAAGGACTATAGAAGGCTATGGCAGATATAGAGCCAATTCAAGAATTTAAGCCTTAAGTCAAAGTTTATCTCCCAGACTAGACCTTGAGAGGTTTTAAATCTTCAGGTGGATTCTGGTGTCAATATGACCCTTCAGTGGATTCTACAACAGGAATAAAAGTTCTAGAGTTAAACAGGGTTTTCACACCTGCTATATTTCATAAAGTAAATCCATTCAACAAATGTGGGAAATTATGTGCTAATTTATTACTCTCTTACCCGTAAGAACCATAGTTCCACTGTACTAAATGCCTGTTATACTCTTTGTAATGATAGCTCTTGAGGAAAGTGCTGAATCTTGTGTTCTGAGTCTTAGGGAACTAACATTCTCTTTCCTTAACTTTGGCCATTGATGAAATACAGCTGACACTCAACCAATGGTATAAAATGAGTTCTTAACATTTGCTAATTTAGCCTATAGCAAAGTGCTAGATCAGAGCTATAACAAACCTAAGTAAAAAGGAAAAAGCTAGGAAAACACATATGTTCAGCCAGAAGTGATTTTTGAGTAGGGCTCAGGGTACCTGGAAGGTAGATCTACTTCACCCACATTGAGAAGACTTTCTGATCTCACAATGATTCTGTACTTGCCTCCATCATGTCAGCATGCATGCGAACCAGCCGTTGCAGTCGCACTTTCTTTTTTGACCTCGTGTTATAGATGGTGTCACCCTTCTTCAACTCTCCCTGATAACTGCGGACATAAGTTAACTGTCCAAATCGACCTGCCTAGAAGTCAAGATTGGGTAAGGGCAGAAACCATAAATTAAGAGGGAAAACTTCACAACTACCTTCAAATATTCTCTTCCAATTTTAGTAGTCCATCTTACATACGTGTTTCAGTTTGATATCATAAACTACTTTAATATTAATACTAGCTTTGAACATAGGTAAGATAAATTAAATAAATGGTAGTTGTTCATCAATTCTTTTGCTATCACAATCCAAGATACTTCTGCTTTCTCTGAAATAAAAGTTATTAAAAAAAATTTTAACTATTTTAACTAAAAAAATTTTAAACTATTCACATAATAAAGAAGTTATCTTTTTGCCTTCTAAAATTACCTCATAAGTTCAGTCTAATACACTAAGATATGAAACAAAAGTAAAGTAGAATTATTGAAAAGACAACAAAAATACCATTAGATACTATACAAATAAGAGTTTTGTAAAGTAACTGAACATACTAAATACTGACCAATGAATATATTAATATATTTGCAATTGTCAATTCTTACCATGTTAACTTATAGGTTTAATACAATAGCAATCAAAATCCCAACAAAAAATTATAAACATTTGATTAGTGCTTTTAAAATGTATTCAGAGGAATGAATGGGTTAAATAGAAATTTTTCAAACACTATAGTAATGAGAAGAAACTAACCCTGATATAAAAACATATTAAATGCTTGAAAAAAAGTACAGAACCAGCACAAATTAGACTGAATAGCCCATATAGTATAAATATCTAAAGTATAAAAAACACTTGTCAACAGATAAAGGAGACATAACAAATCAATGGAAAAATACAAATAGGATTGTTCATAAACTATTAATAGTAACTAGATAATTGATTTTCTATGTGGAGGCAGAGGAGATACATTTAGATCCTACCTTACAGCACACACCAAAACAAATTCCACTGAATTAATGATGAGGAAAAAAATAATAAAAAGTAGAAGAAACAAAAGTATTGGCAAAATATATACAATGAAGAAGGCTGCTAAGGTTAAAAATTAAAGAATGACTAAATAAAAACACTAATATATTTTACTACATAAATTTTAAAGTGCTGATTATTTTAAAAAATCAACTTTATTAGAGAAAAGCTGGTACAAACAAGTAAAATACTTTGACCCTAATAAAAAAAAGACAAAAAAAATTAAAAGTACAATTACAAAAGAGGAAATACAACTGCATGATAAATATATGGAAAAATGTTCTCTGTCATTAGGAATTATGGAAGGATGAAATACTACAGTATTATTTTTCATTTATTAAATCAGTAATGATTTTTAAATAATACTCAATTCTGATATTCAATACCTAATCTAATACATTAATTTTAAGAGTATGAAAGCAATCTGGCAATATAAGCTATCATAAACCTTAAAACATTCTGTGCCTTTAACTTAATCATCTCCATTCTGGGAATACTAAGAAAATATTCCTAAATACATATTTTTAAAAGCTTTATGCATAAAGATTTTGACTACAATCTTATTTCAATTTTTTAATTTAAAATTAGGTTTTTTCATTTTAGATGTTATAAGCATATTGTAAAAATTGTTTTGAGTAGGAAAAAGCCCCTAAAATATAATCCTACCCCCAAAATAACCACCCTTAATACTTCCAATTTGTCCACCATTTTTCCCATTTAAAATATTATGACAGAAGCAACACTACTCCAACAAAAAGCATATCCAATGCCCAAATCTTGGTTTATAATACCTTCCTCCATAAAAATAAACCAAGGCTACTTGAACAAATAGCTGATTCTAGGGCTGGTGCACCGAATATACAAGATAAGCCTGCAGCATCTTATAGTGCCAGAAAGTATGGAAGTATTCAAAAAAGCAAAATATTAGAAAATGTCAAAAAGACATAGAAGCCAACTTAAAGAGCTCCCAATGGCCAAACCTGGCCAATCTGAACAACCAAATAAATAATATGCTACTGGATTATAACTCAAAGTATAAAATAAATATCTTTGAGTCCATAATGATATAAATAAATGGTTGACTGAGTAAATAAATAAATGGAGGAGAAAAGACAAATTTCCCATACAGAAGAATTCCAAATAATTTATGTAGATTATGTGGAACACAATTCCCCATCCCTTAAAGTGTGGGGTGAGCATAGTGACTTCCTTATGAAAACTACAGTATGAAAGGGGGGGAAGCGTACAGTAACTTTACATCAGAGAAATCTGAAAAATACTACCTCAGCCAGGTGATCAAAGTTAACATTAACAGTGATAAGACATGGTGATGGTCTGTACCTTTGATATGATAAGCATGATGCTTTCCAAACTCTGCAATCATCCTAAAAACACATGACCCCAATATAATCTTGAGAAAAACATCAGATAAACCCAAATTGAGGGACATTCTATAAAATACTTGACCAATACTTCTCAAAAACGTCAAGATCATGAGAAATAAAGATCAGTCTGAGAAACTATTAAAAGTTTAGAGGAGCCCAAGGAGACATAATGACTAATTGTAAAGTCACACTAAGACAGAAAGAGGACATACACAAAAACTAAGGAAACTCAAAGTATGAATTTTAGTTAATAATAAAACAGTATAGGTCCACTAGTTGTGACGATGGATATTACCAATAGAGGAAACTGCAGGATATACAGGAATTCTCTGTACTATCTTCATAAATTTTCTGTAAACCATTCTAAAATAATAGTATGTTTATTTTTTAAAAATCACATATTTCCATGTCAAAAAATAGGCATCTCAATATAATTTTTAAAGCCTGAATAATGTTCCACTGTAAGAATGTACCTCATTGTATTTAATCAAACTGTAATTTCAAGGCATTTTCAATTGTTTATAAGATTTCAATTTTATAAGCAAAAATAAGAACTGAAGCTAACATTAATTCAATACCTTTAATTAGTTCCTTAGGACAAATTTATAGAAGTAGATACAATGTCATTTATAACAGTGAAAACCTGAAAATAACATAAATGTCTAACAATTAGAAAATTTTAAGCAAATTTTGGTGTATCTACTTGATAGAATATTATGCTATCATTTAAGATGTTTAAACTGTTTATAGAAACATGGACCATATCTACTGTAATGTTAAACAAAAAGAACACAGGCAGAGTGATTTATGTAACAATTTATACTTTAAAACCACAACAAAACTTTATACTTTAAAACTAGAAAGAAATGTACTTAATAACAAAGAACTATCTTAATGTTAGAAAAGAATATCTGATTGTTAGAACTTTGGAATTTCTTTATCAGTACTTTCTACTTTTCCTATTTTCCAAGTCTTTCATAAGGTTCACAAAGTCATTCTATAATAGGAATAAAAGCCTAAAAGAAAATTTTCTACAGATAGCAGTTAAATATATTGGAAAGAACTTACCTCCAGTTTAAAAGCCAGGCCTACAAATGGGTGGGAATTATCTCTTTTAGAGTTCATTAAGATTTTGGTTTTCTCTTTTGAGTCTCTTAAAATAAAAGAAATATAAATCTATAAGATGTAATATTTGATATTTCTTTTATATCAATTTGTTTCATCAAAGAGTATTATCTTAGAAAAAGCACCTATGTATTAAACATTTCTGGCCTCACACATAAGTAAAATCTCACTGAAAGAGATCAATAATTAAGTTGTTAGGACTTAATTACTGCCTAGTGACAGGACCAGAGTAGACTAAAAAAATGTAGAAATGGTCTGACAGGGAAAGAAAAGAAAAATAATCAAGGAGAGCTTTTAAGAAAGTTTGTTTCTTGCAGCTTTTTAAAAATAGTATGACTGAAAACCGCTGGTCCCAAACAAGAAAGTTTTCTAATGACATAACCTTGAGAGATAGTAAAACAAATCATACTTCTAACTCACAATCAGAATATGATATGGGAACTGGTATAATAAATATTTTGTGTATGTTAACATGGTTACAAACATAAAAATGGTGATTAACTTGTATAAATTATGAAAAGACGATCACAAACATAACTAGAAGAACCATCCTTAAATTTCTTCATAGTGCATAAGTGTTAAAGTATTTCCACATAACTAAGATTCAGTTTCCAAGACTTACTCCTCCTCATTGAGAATAGCATAATTCTGGACTTCAGACGGATTTGGGAGATACTCTAAAACAGCATCTAAGAGAGGCTGAACTCCTTTGTTCTTCAAGGCACTTCCCAAAAAAACAGGAGTAAATGACCTATTTAGAGTAGCTCTTCGGATTGCAAGCTACAAAAGAAAAAAATTTAATGACAGTTAATGTTAAAATTATATTTTGTGCTTCAGGACAATTACAAACCAACAAATGAATAAAATGAACTGATACCCTTTGGAGTGCTGGCTGTCGTGGAGACTAAAAATCAAGCCCCCAATAAAAATACAAGGAAAAAAGAAAAAAAAATCACTTCCCTTCTCAGGGATAGGAAATGACTTACTGTACAACTGCTTTCAACACTCTTGGAATCAGTGAATTCTCACTAATTTTCAATTTGGCAAAAAAAAAAAAAAAAAAAAGCACATAGAAAATAGATGCACATGTAGAACAGTGCAAACAGTATGCTACCAATTGTGTAAAATAGAGGAAAAAGCAATATATATGCAAAAACAAAAATCTCTGAAAAGATACACCAGAAGCTATTAACTGGTAATCTGTTTTCAGGGAGAGAGCAGAAAAAGGATAGGAGGATTTTTACTGCACACTATTGTATGACTTTTAAATGTTTAAACCATATGAATGTATTCTTTATTTAAAAACATTAATTTTTTCTTAAAGAACATACACAATAGGAATCCAAACTGTACATATCAATCATGAAGTAAGGGTCATGATAGTAACAGGTTCTAAAATAACAATCTCTAGGTTCAACCCTTAGTGCAAGCTCCATCAATGTGTTGTGCTGGCTGAGCAGGCCTCAGAGAATGCACAGTGGAGCTTTAGCTCTAGCAGCTGGAAGAGGCCAAAAATAGTGCTGTGGCCACAACCTGTCACTGCAGATATATGAAAAGGAAGCATACAATTATTTCTCAGTCCTCATGAAAAAACAGGAAACTAGTTACCCAAAAAGCTTAAAGCAAAAATATTTATAGCTACAACTTCTAAACATCACCACAATGAAAAGTAGGATAACAGTTGAAGATGAAAAAGGGGGTGTATGTACAAAAAGGGAAAAATATACATGGGAAGTAAGCAATTACTGTTTGAAACCACCTTAAAAACTTGCTTTTTGCTGTTGCTAGGACCCAGAAATGGCTAGATCACTAATCGCTTAGGCTACCATAAGCCACTTCATCACATATTTGACCTTCCACTTCTCCCTAATATACAAGTTAAGACACAGAAATCTTACTACACTTACTTTATATCTATAGAACAGAGAAACACATAAGGGTGGTAGATAAATAGAAAAAAATGAGAAATTAAAACTATACCATCCTAACAACATTAGTTTTCTGAAATTTCCCTGTTTTTTGTAAAAATCACTTTCATACTTGAAAGTTATTGCCTTTCCACTGCCCCTAATAATACATCCAACCATAATATGGAACCTAAAGTATACCCATGTACCCTGTGCAGAAAAAATTAAATACAGCAGGACTGAAATTTTCCTTAGAAAGGTCTGCTTGCAAGGTTGGCCTTTGGCTGATGTCTAGGAACTTGGATTTCAGAAGGATACCCACCATTCCCAGAACTGATAAAAATAGTCTGCTCTATCTATGCTGTTTGTACAAACAATGCAGTATATGCCAAACACTTGCTTTCGTCTGGGAGTCTGGAATTTGGGTACATGCTAGGAAGAGGGTTATCTATGTGACCAGACCCCAGTAAAAACCTTGGCACTGAGTCTCTAATGAGCTTCTTTGGTAGATGACATTTCGTAAGTGCTGTCACAACTCCTTGCTGGAAGAATTAAGCAGTCCTGCATGACTTTACTGGGAGAGAATTCTGGGAAGCTTACACATGGTTTCCTCTGGACTTCACCTCAAATATCTTTTCCCTTTGTATACCCTTTCACTGTATGAAACCACAGCCATACGTATGACTATGTGCTGAGTCCTGGGAGTTCTCCTAACGAATGTCACTGAACCCAGGAGTGTTCTTCGACAGCCTTGACACACTCACTGCCTTTAGTGGATTAAAAACCTATCTAATGTGCTTCCCAGGATACATAAATGCTTGACTTTAGGGCCTGACCTATACCTCTTCCTACATGGTGTTCCCTACTCATCAGGAAGCTGACGTGCTAAGGCCTTTGTGATTGCCGAAGGATTCAAGTTACAAGATATGGTCCCAGTTTATTATATGTACATACATATGTAAAATGGGGTCTTCAAAAAGTGTTATGAAAAAGCTATGTATGGCCGGGCACAGTGGCTCACGCCTGTAATCCTAGCACTTTGGGAGGCCGAGGCGGGCGGATTGCTCAAGGTCAAGAGTTCAAAACCAGCCTGAGCGAGACCCCATCTCTACCAAAAATAGAAATAAATTAATTGACCAACTAAAAGTATATATACAAAAAAAATTAGCTAGGCATGGTGGCGCATGCCTGTAGTCCCAGCTACTCGGGAGGCTGAGGCAGTAGGATCGCTGAGCCCCGGAGATTGAGGTTGCTGTGAGCCAGGCTATTACATGGCACTCACTCTAGCCTGGGCAACAAAGTGAGACTCTGTCTCAAAAAAAAAAAAAGCTATGTATGGATCTCAAAATTTATTCCAGCAAAATAAATTCATATTAACTTGTTATAACATGGCTGAACAGGATCTAGTCTGAGGCACTAAGAAAAGAGCCCCATCAGAGCAATATGAATTCTGCTAAAATTGAAGAATGAACATCAAGTTTATGGTGAAGCCTGAGTGGAAGAACAGTGAAATCAAACAAAAAGTTTTTTGGGGACAATGCCCCAAAGAAATCAGCAGTTTACAAATGGATAATTTATTTTAAGAAGATGAGATGATGTTGAAGATGAAGCTCACAGCAATGGACTATTTGTATTAATATTTCGAGGAAAAAAACTCATTTTGTTCATGCCCTAACTGAAGAGGCACGATAAACAGAACAAACAGTAGCCAACACCATAGATATCTCTGCCTTACACAATTCTGACTGAAAAATTAAAGTTAGGCAAACTTTCCACTCGATGGGTGCCAAAATCAGAGCAGAACTTATAATGGAAATTTTAAACAAGTGGGATCAAGATCCTGAAGCATTTCTTTGAAAATGTGAGATGAAACATGGCTTTACCACTATGATCCTGAAGACAAAGCACAACCAAAGCAATGTCTACCAAGACGTGGAAGTGGTCAAGCAAAAGCAAAAGCAGACCTGTGAAGTGGAAAGGTAATGGCAACAGTTTTTTGAGATGCACAGGGCATTTTGCTTATTGACTTTCTGGAAGGCCAAAGAACAATACCATCTGCTTATCATGAGAGTGCTTTGAGTAAGTTAGGTAAAGCCTTGGCAGAAAAACTCACAGGAAAGCTTCACCAGAGAGCCATTCTCCATCACGACAATGCTCCTGCTCACTTCTCTCAACAAATTAGGGCAATTTTGTGAGAGTTTCAGTGGGAAATCATTAGGCATCCACCTTACAGTCCTGATTTGCCTACTGTTGACTTCTTTTTGTTTCCTAATCTTAAAAAAATCTTTAAAGAGTACTCATTTTTCTTTAATTAATCATGTAAAAAAGATTGCACTGACATGGTTATTCTTCCAGGACCTTCAGTTCTTTAGGGATGGATTAAATGGCTGGTATCATTGATCACAAAAGTGTGTTAAACTTGACAGAGCTTATGTTGAGCAATAAAGTTTACATTTTTTATTTTTATCTTAATTCCATTTTTCCACAATATTTCTGAAGTCCCCTCATATACACATTTTATTTATCCATTCATCCACTGAAGGACATTCAGGTTGTGTCTACTCTTTGGCCATTGTGAATAGTGCTACCATGAACATTGGTATACAACTATTTGAGATCCTTCTATCTTTTGGGTATAGATAATTGCTGAATAATTGCTGATAATTGCTGAATCATATAGGTATGCTATTTAAGTTTTTGAGGAACTATAACACAGTATTCCACAGCGGCTGAACTTTTTTACATTTTCACCAGCAGTGCACAAGGGTTCTAATTTCTCTGTATCCTCACCAATATTTGTTATTCTCTAGGGTTTTTTTTTTTTGTTTTAGGGGTTTTTCTTTTAAATAATAGCCATCCTAATGGGTGTGAAGTGGTACCTCATTGTGGTTTTGGTTTGCTTTACCTAATAATTAACAATGCTGAGCATTTTTTCATGTGCTTATTTGGCTATTTTTATATCTTCTTCAAGAAATGTCTATTCAAAAAATGATTATCAGTCTTGGACAGCGATCTTCCCTTTATTTTTAAATAGTTGAAGGATCAAGTGAAGGATTCTATAGGGCTTTATGCAATGTTTCCAAACATTACAACAGTGTAAGAACCAATATTTAGTCTGCAAACATTTAGCAACCTCTTCTCTTAACCTGCCTTATTATTGTTTTCTATATTTATCTTTTTACTTTTTAATAAGGATATACCCAAGAGGTTGACTGTTTAAGTATCTTTGTTTTAGCAAAAAAAATTGAGTGCTCTCATTACTACAAACAACTCTTTTTTTCCTGTTAATATAAGACTTATTTCGGGAGCACTTACCTTTAAATCAGAAATTGAGGGGATTTTTTCTTCTAAGAACATCTCACCAAGCTGCTCATCTGAATTGGCAACACATTCAATTAGTTCCTGCCGATGGTCAGCTGCCATTGCTCTCAATTCAGCTGGAATTTCACCATATCGAACAATTTGACTAAGAAAAGAAACATTTTGGTACTGTAAAGGACATTCAATTAGACATATAAAAGCACCAATGAAAAAGATATGACTAATGGCTGAATTTTTTTTTTTTTTGGTAAGAAAGAGCTCTGATGCATTTGTATTCAAATGGCAAGTAGCTAATATATCTCTTTAAAATGCATGTCAGGCTCCATAACTCATGCCTGTAATCCCAGCACTTTGGGAAGCTGAGGTGAGAGTAGAGCTTGAGGCCAGGAGCTTGAGACCAGCCTGGTCAAAATGGTGAGACCTTGTCTCTATAAAAATAAAAAAAAACTTTTTTAAAGATTATTAATAGCCAGGCATGGTGGTGCATGCCTGTGATCCCAGCCTACATGGGAGGCTGAGGTGGGAGGATCACTGGAGCCGAGGAGCTCAAGGTTCAGTGAGCTGTGATCATGCCATTGCACTCCAGCCTAGGTAACAGTGTGAGACTTCATCTCTAAAAAGAAATAAAAATAAAAATGAAATAAAATGTAGACAGAATAGTGGGCAAAAATACTTAAACAGGCAAAGTAGCTTACTCAAGGTTGTATTACTAATAAATGGAAGAGCCAAGATTCAAAACAGTCCACTAAAATTAGAAAATAATTCTCAGTTTTGTAAGATATTACATTCTATTTTTCTGCCTATCAGGTTTATAGAAGATAACAGTAAATGTAATACCAAATTCTTCCCCATTTACTATAAACTAGTTTATCCTTATTCTGTATACACTGAAATATATTCATAAGTTCAAAACAACGTTACAGTGTCAACTAAATCAAGATTTAAAATTCTTTTCAGTGTATAGGATTATCCTTACTATATTCTAATTATTTGAAAATTGGCAAGCATACAAAGTAATAAGAGCATCCATTTATTGAATACTTATAGCAAGCACTAAACTAAATACTTGACGAGTTATTTATTTAATCTTTACATCGCATTAAATAGCTTCTATTATAATACCTACATTTTCAGATCAGGAAACTAACTTAAACAGGCAAAGTAACCTGCCCAAGGTTGTACTACTAATAAATAGAACAGCTAAGATTCAAAGCCAACCTGACTGAGGCCCTTCTGAGCTCTTGAAAATTCTATTAGCTATAACTTATTAATCAAAACATCATAGTCTCTAATAAGGATGATTAGACACCTTACTCTATTCCCTTCCATTAATAACAAACCCAATCCTACAATTTTTAACACAAAATATACAATTTGTAATTTAAAAAAAAGTAACTAAATACGACAGGCTCTTCAACCCTGACACCAGTCCTCCACTTCTCTAGGGACTAAATAAAATATACACAAGAGAGAAATGGAAATGGAGATACTTGATATCATCTAAAAGTTTTTCAAAGTATTTCTTTAAAAATGGAAATTCAGGCCGGGCGCGGTGGCTCACGCCTGTAATCCTAGCTCTTGGGAGGCCCAGGCGGGCGGATTGCTCAAGGTCAGGAGTTCAAAACCAGCCTGAGCAAGAGCGAGACCCCGTCTCTACTATAAATAGAAAGAAATTAATTGGCCAACTGATATATATATAAAAAATTAGCCGGGCATGGTGGCTCATGCCTGTAGTCCCAGCTACTCGGGAGGCTGAGGCAGAAGGATCGCTCGAGCCCAGGAGTTTGAGGTTGCTGTGAGCTAGGCTGACGCCACGGCACTCACTCTAGCCTGGGCAACAAAGCGAGACTCTGTCTCAAAAAAAAAAAAAAAAAAATGGAAATTCATGTCAAAAAATAATAAGCTTTTCAGAAAACATACTCCTAAATTTAAAAAAGGCAAAAGAAGCCAATTCCAAAGAGTCAGAAAAAAACTCTTAATATCCTAAAGAATGCTCTTCACAGCCTTCAGATTTCATCCATCCTGGTTAAGGTCCCTGGGTCTTAGCCTTTGTGTCAGAATCATCTGTGGAGTCCTTTCCAAATATACATGCCCAGTGGTCTAGGGCTAGGGAAGGAGGTATGTACATTGAGCTCCATTCATGGTTCTGCAAAGTTTAAGGGCCTCTAGTTTAGACAACAAAAATATATGCTCCAGTAATTCTGGGAAAGTGAATTTAGTCACTAATTTACAAATATTTTTTGAATCCCTATTACATACCAGGCAGTTCTAGGGGCTGGGACATAGCAGTGAATAAAGCAAAAAACAACCCTGCCCTCTTGGGCCTTACATTCTAGGGAGTGGTAGATAAGCTCTGTTATCATTACTTAGTTGTCACACAAAACATGAGAGAAACACCTTATCCAATGGACAGCCTCCATCCTTTTCCTGCTACAAGATAGATGATGAGCACCAATTCTACAGTTCACTGATCACAATGCCATTCACCCATCAGCCAGACCTGCAATCCCAATCCCCTGAAGAAGGAAACCCCTCAGGAAGTGCCTGTGGACAAATTACCAGGCTACAGGGGTTACTCCTGAGAACAAAGAGTCATCTGTGACTCCCCACATTGTCCAGATTAGTGTCACTTAAAGTGTGGTCTGCAGACTTTGCAACATCAGCACAACCCGGGAACTTATCAGAAATGCAAACTACAGGCCCTGCCCTAGATCAACTGAATCAGAATCCCTGGAGGTAGACCCAGAAATATGTGTTTTAACAAGCTTTCCAGGTGATTTTTATGAAATCTACGGTTTGATAACCACTGGGCAATTATAGTACTTTGTCTGCAAAGGTCACTCAACAGTTGACTGACCATATACCATGTCAAAAAGCTACCAATTTGCTTCTTGCATTTCCTAAACCACATTTATACAATTTTAACTGTTTTCATATATTAATCTTTTTATCTATGTAATCCTGTGAAGTAGGTTGAGCAAGTATTTATGATCCCTATTTTCTTCCCAATTTTTATCACAATACCTAGGACCTAGCAGCTGCTCTACAAAAGTCTGCAGAATGAAAGAAAGAAACAAATAAATAAACAAGTGGAAAAAGAGATAATACATTAACAGCCCAACTGAAGGCCTCCTTCTACCACACAGTACATGCCATGTGATTTATTACTCAAAAAGTAACATATTCTCTCTTAGAATGAATACTAAGCAAAATGAGGAACAACTAGGATTAAAGGCATTAAAACAAAATCATCTTAGAGAATATTATTCCAGACACACTTCAAAAAGATACTCAATGTCTAATGAACCTATCCTTTCCTTCTCTTTGATGCTTTTTAAAATATAAAATTTGAATAGCATATATTTAACACTTACCCAAAGTCTCCATCAAAATAGATGGCTCGTTCCTCAATGAGATCTATAACACCTTCGAAATTACCCTCCAACCCAATGGGTATCTGTGCAAATGCTGCATTATGATTTAGCTTAGACCTGAAAAATAAAAATACACTTGTTTACCTCTTTTCTTCTCCCCAACTCCTTTGAAATAACAAAATAAACATAAAAATAAATCAGTAGCAGATGTTATAGAACCGAGAAGGGTGTTATCAGTGGGTCAGACCAGAAGATATAAAGCAGTTGGGAACATACTGACAACAAAACTCAAGGAGCTCAGGAAGCCACAACCCCATTTAGGCAACAAAAAGAACTCCAAAATAAGTGTTTTCTCATCGGATCCCTAGAATACACTGGATTAGAAAAAGAAGGGAAGAATAGGTAATGGGTGCCTGGCCAGGATATTAAAAAGTAGTGGGCTGGCCAAGCCCACCTCTCATTCTTAGATCAACTGACTATAGCAAAGCTGAGTATAGCTTTCTGAAGAGGGAGTTCTTATAGCAAAATTCTTATAGTGGGTGTTAACATCAGACACTCACCATTAGCCTGCCTCCCTAACCGGGCTCAAACACTGCACTGAACAAAAACTGCACTCACTGGCAGGAATTCTCACTGGAGAAGAAATATGTTCTAGCTACCATTGTTTATTCTAGACTCTAGACCCCTACCTGTATCTATGGATAGAGATCTACAAATCACCAAATATTTGAAGAAAACCAATAGCTTGTAAGAGAAATGTGAACACAAGAAATACTACTAACCTCTAAGAAGAGAGTTACTATACAAAAGAAAATAAAATGTAAAGATCTGAAAAGTAATTACTTCTATTAATAGAGATATTGCAATAAAAGAGAAAGTTTATGAAAATTAACTACATAATTGCTAACAAATTTCTTTATATAAAATACAGACTAAATAACAAAAGGGACACAAATGAATATCAAATTAGTGAGTTGGAAGATTAGCCTCAAGAATTCTCTCATAACCCTGTGCAAAATGAGGAGACATAAAGTATGAAACTATGATAGAAAAGTTAAGAGATGAAGGCTAGATCCAGAAGTTCCAAAACCTGTTTAATGGGAGTTACAAACTGAGAAAACAAATACATGGGAGTGGAGAAAAGAAAGAATCAAAATAACCAAATAAATGCTAAAAGAGGCCAAGTGCAGTGGCTCACTTCTATAATCCCAGAACGTTGGGAGGCCAAGGCAGGAGGATTACATGAGCCCAGGAGTTCAAGACCAGCCTGAGCAACAAAGCAAGACCCTGTCTCTACAATAAAAAAGAAAAATTAAAATTTTTAGAATAAATAAAATTGTTAAAATTTTCTTGGAATTCAGAAAAAGATTTGGTGAAATGAGTCCATCTATTGCCAAGCATGAGTAATAAGGACTAAAAGTGAAAACACTTAGTTTTACTAAGAAAATATTAAATGCTCAAAAATGAAAAATTTCACTTTCATATTCTCAAATACATCAATTCTATCAGATTTTGTCATGAGACACATCACTCTTAGCTTATGCACCACCACAAACTCTGCCACCTATATTCATCAGCTTTGTCATGTGAAACCTGAGTATTAACTCTACAGCTACATTTGCATACCTACAAAAGGTACAATGTAAAATGCTGACTCTTTTTAAAGGCTATGTGAAATATATAGTATTGTGCAAAATGTAAAATATTATCTGGTACAGAAAGGAAGTGTTACTCTGGTCCTAGTAAATATACTACCATGTGAAAGCAAGAGAATTTCATCTCTATGGCATACTACCTAAAAACATTAATTAAAATCCCTCAAATAGAGGTTAAAACCTAAGAAGATCCTTTAGGTTTATCTAAATAAAATACAAAGTATTTTTAGAATCTATAGATTATAACTTTTTTAATTATATCAAAACAGTATATATTCTGAATTCATCTTCAACCTCACTAGAATTTAAGCCATTATGTCCCCATTTTACAGATAAGATAGTTGATGAAATCATACCACAAACCAAACTACTGAACTCAGTGTTCCATTTATTTATTTATTTATTTTTTTTTTGGAGACAGAGTCTCACTCTGTTGCCCAGGCTAGAGTGAGTGCCGTGGCGTCAGCCTAGCTCACAGCAACCTCAAACTCCTGGGCTCAAGCAATCCTCCTGCCTCAGCCTCCCGAGTAGCTGGGACTACAGGCATGCGCCACCATGCCCGGCTAATTTTTTCTATATATATTAGTTGGCCAATTAATTTCTTTCTATTTATAGTAGAGACGGGGTCTCACTCTTGTTCAGGCTAGTTTCGAACTCCTGACCTTGAGCAATCCGCCCGCCTCGGCCTCCCAGAGTGCTAAGATTACAAGCGTGAGCCACCACACCCGGCCCCATTTATTTATTTTATTCACATAAATAAAGTTTAAAAAAGAAAAAATGTAAGGATAAAGCTTAAAGACACTGAATTATCAACCTTCTGGATATAAGGTTTGCTGTCCAGATCACACCTTCTCTGTTCTGTCTAAAGCTCTGTACCTCATTTGCTGCAGGGCTCTCGCAGGGTTGGAGCCCATTCGGTCCAATTTGTTAATGAAAGTTAGAAATGGAACATTGTAGCGCTTCATCTGACGATTAACAGTCATGGTCTGGCACTGCACCCCTCCAACAGCACAGAGAACAAGGACTGCACCATCCAACACTCGCAGGGCCCTTTCAACTTCTATTGTGAAGTCCACATGCCCTAAATGAGACAAAGAAGCATGGGAGGGTCTTAAAGAGCAGTCTGAATTTTTAATATATGCTTTATTAAAAGTTTTTGTATCTCTGCTCATTACATACATCTTCTAATTAAAATGTAGATTACTGAGCTCACCAATACCATTCACCTACCATAAGGTCCAGGGCCCAACAAGATCACTTCAAGAAGGTGCTAGGGCACAGGCACCTTTGGAATCATCTGGAATATGTAAAAGACAAGAACCTTCCTGCTCACAACTTATTTGCACTATTTTTAAAGGAAACCATGTAAGAATAAAGTGCTTGGAGTCCCAAGTCAGTCTTCTCTGATAGGAATTCAGTGTTATACTTTTAAGTATTTATTTGATACTCAAAAATTAATTGGGTCATACAGTAAAACAAAGAACTAAATGTGCTTTTGTCAAAAGAAGGTGTAATAAAATCAAGAACCCAACTCACCAGGAGTATCTATAATGTTGATATTGACATCTTTCCACATAGTATAAGTGGCTGCTGACTGAATAGTGATTCCTCTTTGTCTTTCTAGTTCCATGGAATCCATAACAGCACCAACTCCATCTTTACCTTTCACCTAAACAGAAGCACAGCAATTCAGATTTCTCTGTCCCTGATTCGAAAAAGAAGTATTTACTGAAATGGAACCAGAACACAACTAGTTAACTTATGCAATTTTCACATAAGCCTAAGTGTTAAGCCATATTACCTCATAAAGTAGACAACTGATGACAGATGGTCCCCTGACTTACAGTGGTTCAACTTAATGGTTTTTCAACTTTACCATGGTATAAAAGCAATATGCATTCAGTGAAAAATCATACTTCAAGTATCCATCAATCATTCTGTTTTTCACTTTCAGTACAGCACTCAATAAATTACATGAGATATTCAACACTTTACTATAAAATAGGCCTTTTGTTAGATGATTTTGACCAACTGTAGGCTAATGTAAATGTTCTGAGCACATTCAAGTTAGAGTAGGCTAAGCTGATGAGTACTCTAGGCTTAGAGTAGGGCTAAGCTTAGTAGGCTAAGTTAGATGTAGGCTAAGCCTTAGAGTAGGCTAAGATGATGTTTGGTAGGTTAGGTATATTAAATAGATTTTCACCTTAACTTGTTTTTTGTTTTGGGTTTTTTTGTTTTTTTGAGACATAGTAGTGATCTGTTGCCCTAGCTAGAGTGCATCATGATAGCTTTCTGCAACCTCAAACTCCTGGGCTCAAGCAATCCTCCTGCCTCAACTTCTGGAGTAGCTGGGACTATAGGCCTGTGCCACTGTACACAGCTTATTTTTCTATTTTTAGTAGAGACAGCGTCTTGCTCCTGCTCAAGCTGATCCTGAACTCCTAAACTCAAGCTTTCCTCCTTCGTAGGCCTACAAGAGTGCTAGGATTACAGGCGTGAACCACCACACCCAGCTTATTTTTGATTTACAATAAGTTTATTGCATATAAGTACATATATATTATATACACATTGTTTATTGTATACAACCCCATCATAAATCAAAGAGCATCTGTACAGGTTTTGCCCTAAAATAAATGTCAAACCCTTTTTTCACCACTGTCCTCAGTAACTGTTATAGTAGAACAATCACTCTGGTCTTAGAACCACCCTCACACCCTCTATATTGTTCCTGCCCACCAGTCTTGTGTTAGTCCATGAGCAGACATTCAGAGACCAGATTTTTTCCAGCTCTGATGCACATGAATCTGATGCCTAGGTAAAAAGGATTCAGCTTTTAAAGTATATGATTTAACAAGAAAACCTTTCCTGAAGAAATACTATAAATTGGAGAGTTTAGTTAGTCAATATATAATAATGTCTTCAGGAGTTTCAAGACTTTTTTAAACAGTTTTTTTCTGATATATTTTTTAAATCATGATGCTCATACTGCATATCATTTTAAGCCCATTTTTCCACTTAACATTATAAGCACTTCTCCGTATCATTGAAAATTATGCCAAAACCATTTTAATGGCTGCTTAAGGGTACATCATATTGATTTAACATTCTTAAATGACACTCTGCTCAGGACAGTCATGGTGATGGCATCTAGATATATCACTCAGAACATTTCAAGCCAACTTGAGGTATCCCTTTTGTGCATGTGACTTTGGTTAAAGATCCACTGTTACCACTGTTCTAACTTTTCAGGTTTTGTAAAGTTTATTAAATCCTAACTACAAAACAATTAAAATCAAGCTCTATTTAATTTACAATCAAGCATGAACCACATACCTCATGCATCTTTGCAATTCTGCCAGTGTAGTAAAGGACTCGTTCTGTTAATGTAGTTTTCCCAGAATCAATGTGAGCTGAGATTCCAATATTTCGTATTTTTTCATTAGGAATTACCCCTGATGAACACAATCGGCAGGACTTCCAATTAACCTGAAAAAATAAAAGAGCTCAATTCAATGCACTTTTTATAACTTTTGATAACAACAGAAAAAATTTGTATGGTGGACATCTTTCCTTCAAGGAATCTCCTCCTTAAGGTACCCATCAATAAGAGGCTTAATTAACCACTACTCGGGGGCCCGTCCAACTTCCTAGGGCACCGAGACGATGCTCAAGAATAACCACTGATTTGTAGGTACCAAAGGGCTTTTCAGCACTGAGGCACGGCCGCTCGTATTCGGAGCTGTCAGTCAGGAGGTCTCGGGGAGGGACGGAATGTCACTGCCCTCATGGCCCTGAAGAGACTGCAAGGTCCCGGGAACAGTCCCTGATTCGGCCTCGCCGGCACCAGTACCTGCTTCCCCTGCCAGCCTAGGGCTACAGGGACCTGAGGCAGCGGCCTGGGCCGCAGAGCCGCGGCGGCAGCGGCTCCCAGCAGCCTCATGGCAAGAGCAGAACAGTCTTGAAATTCCCGCAGCTCCGGGTCTTGTCAGCCTTCGGCGCACAAGCCAGGAGCGTTCCAGGTCACGCCGCAGCCTGTGCGGGAGGAGCATTTCCGGGGCAAAGGACACGAGGGAGAAGTGCGGAAGGAAAAAGGAGAGGAACTTCGGCAGCAAAGCGCGGAGGAGTGCCTCCGCTGCCTGTGCGCCATCTGCCGGCGCGGAAGAGAAAGTGCAATCGCCTTGTGGAGCTAATTAAGTGTTTGCTCCCAGTAAGTTGGCAATGCTGTGTGGGCGTGGAAGGGGTTCTTTGGTGTTTTGTCTTTTTTACTTTTGAACATTATCTCTATTTAAAGATGCATGGTTGTTAACATGGTTGTTTGACCTATATAGCAATGTGGAGAAATGTTGATGACAGAATTTAAGTGAAAAAAATGCCAAATTATTGTCTATGTTAGTATTATAAATATGAAAAAACATTATCTTTAGGGCTTTGCCTGAAAGAGAACATGGAAAAATAATAGTGAATAAACTGTCAACTACAATTACTTTTTTTTTCTTTTTTTTAAAGCTAATCAAATAAAAAATATAAGTACTTTTTCTCATTTCAAAATATTCTTTATTGTTCAGTGTCAGACGTTATACGTACGTCTAGTCCATCTAGAAGATTGTATCCTTGATGATTCCACGTGGATGTGTTATAGGAGTCTCAATCTTAATATGTCACAAACTGAGCCTCTGATCTTTGTAAAATATTTTCCTACAGTTTTCTCCATCTCATAAATGGAAACTCTGTTCTTTGCGTTCTAGCCAAAAATGTTAGTCACTTTGACACCACCCTCTGACGCCCTGGCCTAATCTGTCAGCATATTCAATATGCTTCAAAATATATCTGGAACCTACCACTTCTCCCCAACTCTCAGCACTGCCATTTCTCGGAGGACTTATTGTAATAGCCTCTTACCTGATCTCACTGCTTCTGCCCTTGCTGGTCAGTGTATTCTCAACACAGTAACTAAGGGAATCATTTTCAGTCACACCATTGTCATTTCTCTGCTGAAAACACTACATCCAATAAATTCATTATTGCTATTATCTCTACTTTAGTGTAAGTTTGAAGTTTTTCATAATAATCGATTTTTTTAAAGTCTGAAACGGCTGCTTCTCCCACTCATAGTAAGTGCCTACAAAGTCCTGCAGGAGCAGCTCCAGGAAGGTATCCCAGTTTTCTGCTCCCTTTGCTCCAACCGTATTGGCCTCCTTGCTGATCCTCATATGACTAGAGGGGGGATGGGAAACCTGCAGCCCTAAGGCCACATGTGTGGCCTTCTGAAGTGCAGTTTTTTGACTGAATCCAAATTCTACAGAACAAGTCCTTTTATTTTTATTAATATATTTTGTCTTTTATATATTTTTTTATTTTATTTTTAAAGTGAATGTATTTAAAATACCAAAGAATAAAATAAGTTTCAATGAAATAATCCTCCCAGATTGACTGGCACAATTAGAACATTAGTAAGTCACAAGGGCTAAATTGACAGCTGCTACACTCATGATTTAGTTCTAACTTCCCCATCTAACTGGTACCACTACCAGTGGTTGGCAAGAGTTTATGGGGGTCAAGTACAACATTCTGTTACCAGCTTTTGACAATGGTGCATTGTGTTTCTATCTTGAAGTGGAATTTGTGAATAGTTGCACAGCTCAATGGTATTTTTTAATTCTGTATGTTTAACAGCCCATCATGTCAAATAAGATCAAGAGAATGCCGAGGGAAGAAAACAGTTGTATTGATGAGGATTGGGAATTGCAATATTATCTTGTTTCTGCTAAAAATAAGATGATTTGCTTGCTTTTTGATACTGCAATACCAACATTAAAAAAAAATTCAATACTCATCAGCATTACAACACTCATGAGGACCACAAATATTTTAAATTATTTGAGAGCTGCAAAAGTTTGTATTGCAGAAATTGGAAAGCGAAAGCAAAGACAATTCCTTCAAGCAGTAATAAGACCTGGAAATTATGCCACTGAAGCAACTTATAAAGTAGCTTATATACTTGGGGGGGGGGGGGAAGGGAAGCCATTTAGTGATGTAGAAATTGTGAAAGAATGCATTGTTGAAGCTGTGGGATGCTTAGACCCCGATAACATTAAAATACAAACAACTGCCTCTTTCAAGGAGAACCATCAAGAATGGAGAATTCATTTCAATGAGAATCCATGCTGATTGAAACATGAATTAGCCTTCAACTTAACAGAACAACTTCATGCAATACTTCAAAAGGAAAATATGTATTATTCAGTCACTTTGGATGAATCAACTGATAGTCTGACTGATAAACCTGACTCAGCACAGGACTTATACTTCACTCAGGTCATAAAAGAAGATTGTCTTTGCTATGAAAAGTTACCCACTTGGGTACTCTTGAAAACAACATGAGGAATAGATATCTTCAACAACTTTCAAGACAAATGTGGTGAAGTTGGCCTGAATTTAGTAAATTTAGTGAGTATATATACAGACAGTGCACCTTTCATGACAGGAAAACCTGAAGGGTTTACTGCACAGATTTTAAAAAGTACTAACAGATCCAGATGCTCTCATTTCTTTTCATTGTATCTTGCATCAGCAAAATCTCTGTGTCAAAGTGACGTTTTGCAACATATTATAAGTATTGTTAACTATATTCCTGCAAAAGTAACAAGGCATGGTCAGTTTCATACCATGCTGAAGTTGAAGGATGAGGTATTCGGGTATTCAACATGGATTTGCTGTATCATTCTAAAGTGCACTGGCTATATATCAGGGACAGGTGTTAGCCAGAATTTTATCTCTGTGAGAACAGTTAAATTTTATGGAGAACAGAATCAGCAATGTGAATTATTGAAAGAAGATTTCTATAGGAATGCAGCATTTCTGTGTGATATGTCAAATCAAAATGACTTGAATATTTCTTTGCAAGTTAAAATTAAGTTTATATATACTATATGAAAGTCCAAGCATTTCAAAAAAGCTATCATTTTTCAAAACACTTCTTTTTCAAAAGGAAATTTTGGATGAGCATTTCCCCCAGTTAGTATAGGTCATCAATCAGCAGGATGATATATGAGAAACATTGGAAGAATATGCAGCTATTATAGGCCTATTAATTGGAGAATACAATGAAAGTTTCACTGACTTTGTGAATCATGACAACACACTCAAATTAGCATTTCAGCCTCACGTAGTTGGTATCACCAAAGCACCTAAAGAACTACAGATGGAATTGATTGAGCTCTCTAGTAGATGACATTTTAAAGTCATTGTTTGATGCTAAGAAAGATCCAATTGAAATATGGAAAAATACAAAATACCCATGCCTTCAGCAACATGCCTGAAAAAATGCTTTCTTGATTTTCAACTACTTATTGCTGTGAATCTACATTCTCCTACTTAACCCAAATCAATACACCTGTAAGGTCACAAATGACTGATACCCATCTAGACGATCAACTGAAACTGCAGACCTCCATGCTGCAATCAAATATTCAAATGCTTTCCAACAAAAAGCAAACACAACAAAGTCATTAAAGGGTCAGTTAACTTTAAAATTAACAAATAGTTTTCATTTTTTGAAATTATGTACATAATAGTTATATTTTTACATAGTAATGTACATTTTTAAGTATATCTAATTGAAATTTCTTGAATGCAGCCTTATTTGATTACAGCTAAATTAATGTTGCCTCTTAACATGAAAAGATTCCCCACCACTGGACCAGATCCTTTGCTCTTCCCCAGATATTAGCATGGCTCTTTCCCTCACTTTCTTCTGTCCAACCCTTGTAAAACAGCAAGTCCCTCCCTCTCTTTCTTACTTCTCACCCACTTAATTTTACTTCAGAGCACTTCTTAGATATATTCATACATTTTAAACATTTATCTGTTTATCATTTAACTCTCAGTGAATATGTTCTACTACCTGATTTTGTTGCTTTATCTCTAAGAGCAACTTCTCATAGGAGTACATTTTTGGGTCCAAGTGGGGCCATATAAAGATCATATATGGCTGAGACCACATGCAGGTTTACTATCTGACACTTAATCTCTATATGTCACATTCTTTATAAGTATCCCATAAGGAAACATTTTGGCATAAGAAGAAATACATATTTCAATTTTTATTTGATTTCCCTGGTAAACAAATTCTGAAGAAAAAAGTGTGAATTTTCTAACTGCTATACAATGTATAGGAGTTATACTGTTAAGCACAATAATTTACTAAAGTATGTTTTCAGATTTAAATATAATGATTCAAGTTATCAGTGTAATGATTTAGGCAAAAGTAGAATAATTTTAAAGTGTCAACTTTATTGAGAATTTGCTCTATCAAGTTAATTTATGCAAAAGTGTAATTTAAAATGATGACTTATGACAATTTCCCAATGTTTACAGCATGTCAGTAGTATACTAAAGTATGGGTAAAGAAAAATTTTAACTGATACATGCTCAACTAATTTCAGTAATAAAAATGAATTAACACATTTGCATCTTATTTTAGTGACTAATTAAAGGCACAAAATGCAAAATAGTAAAATTAACAGGAATATAATGTAGAAAATTAGAGAACGATGAGCATAGTCATAAAATTTTACTTCTAAACTTAAAGAAAATACTTAAGATTGTAGAGTGATAGATTTTCTGGTTCTTTTCCTTGATAGAAATAGTGTCTTAAACAACAGATATAAGAGTTAAGATTATATATTCTTATAAACTTCAAACCTAACTTTTATAAAAACAGATTAATGTTTGAATTCTAGAATACATAAGGTAAAGCTTATTTTTTTAATGGTATAATTAAAATGGGAACAAGTGTGAAAAAAACACACATCAGCTGTCTAATAAATCTGTAGGCAATCAACTTTCTGGTTTGCAGAATACCAAATGTATTTTTTCTAAATGTCACAAAAAGGCTGAGCAGAGTTTCTCCAAGGACTCTCCAACTTTTGAATGTTAACTTAACCATGAAGATAGATTAAGTTGTTTGTGGGAAAGGAAAGTGGAAATATACCACCTCAAGAAGTTAAAGAGAAAGGTCAATATAAAGTCCAATGAATATTAAGAATGTAATATAGAACAAAAAAAGAATACACTGTATAAAGAAACCATATCAAGAAAACTTATGTATTATACATTACCAATTTAAAATATTTTTCTTTGAAAATGAACTATTTGATTATTCTTGCCCTTTATCAAAATAATAACTAATTTTTCATAAAACAGTACTAATATAGTTTTCTTTATTATTTTTAAAGCTTTCAGCTAGTGGGCTATATAACACATTATAAATTTGAGCTAAATTATTTAAACCTTTATTATTAATAACATTGTGTTAGTGAAAATTGAGACTTTTTTAACATTTCAGTTTCTTATAACTAATTATAAATAACAGAACTAGCTCTATAATCAATCTTGAGTAAGTAGAAAAGAATACAGAGCCAACACAAAAATAATTGGGAAAACATAATCACCATGTCAGCTTTAAAAATTATTATGTTTTAAAGTGAAGAGTTTTATAGAATACTTAATGATTTACTCACATTTTTAAAAATCAAATTTTTATTCCTAAAGTAGGGATAATATAAAGTTAGCACACTTCCATGAACTTTCAAAGATCAGAAGAAAGTCACAACGTACAGTATTGATTTAATAAGAGATTGGTCTTATGTGTAGTACTGAGCACCATTACTTTCTCTGTTGAAACAACCAAAACTAAACAAATCAAATGCATGGCTATTTATTTTTTGTTGATTTTCACAGGTGAGCCTTTGATGTTGAGTTTGTCCACAAAAACATTTGATCTTCTTCCACTTTCAATGGCTGGACTTTGGTTAAGTTTCTCTCTAGAAATATACATATGAACATTATCAATACCATTTTTAAATGGTCAATGGATTCTAAATCAATATAAACATGTTAAAAACCACTATAATATAAAAAGAATTTTATCTTAAAAGTTCCTTAACAGCTTTGAAAAACAAGGAAGATTATTTACTGAATGTGTAAGACAGCAACAGCTTTATATGAGATATATTTAACTATTTAGTTTAAGTCATGCTGTCCAATATCATAGTTACTAGCCACATTTATATTTAAATTAATTAAAACAAAATGATTCAGTCTTCAGTCCACATATCAAGTGTGAATCAAGTGTAATCACATGTGACTAGTGATTACCATATTGGACAGGATAGATACATAACATTTTCATCATTGCATAAAATCATTTCAGCAAATGCTCTTGGGACAGTGGCTAGTTATGAGAAAATGCCACCATTTGGACCATAGATTTATAGGTCATCCATAGAGAGCATGTGCTTTCTCTAACTTGGACCTGAATTGCATATTCAAAGTTAGCACTGTTAGGCTTTTTATCAGTCAATTTCCCAAAGTGAGACAAATATCTAAAATTAACATGAGAGCAAGTTTCCAAGCCATTCAATGGAAAATATTAGGGCTTTAAATTCCTCAACAAGTATTTTGAAGGAGAAGATGCTAGCACATGAAATTCTGCACAAGGCTTCTGATTTACTTGATACCCACTTGTCAATCGCTGGTTCTCTGAATCTGAAGCCTTCCACCTTCTGCAGCAATCCTCCACTCTCTTATAGCCTAGAACAGATTTCTGTTTTAAGGCCTGGTGAGGCCTCTCTCTTGATGTAATTTCAATAGGAATTAGGTATTGTTTTCAATTTTTTCCCCGGAAAACCAAATTAAATTGTAACTCAAGAATATGTACTAAATGTATAGAATCTCTATAAAATTTTTTTAAACCTCTATAATTTTTAATATGTGGTTTTTATCACATTTATATTTTACAGCTATTCCATAAAGGACTTCCAAGGGAAGCTGAAGTTTTTGCAAAATTTTTCCAAAATATCCAATTCACCTGAAATATGGTATTTCACATACTGTTACATATTATATAAATGTCTAAAATTTCATTTACTATTAAATGATGAATTTTGACTTGTTAAGAAAGTTTTTAAGCCTTTCACATGTAGCTCATCTCCCCTTATCATATCTCTAGACACAACTATCTTTACCTGGTGTGAAATAGAAGACTCCATCTATATTCAAATTAGAATCTGTTTTACAAGAATAACTACATTATAGTATATCACTTTTCCTTAAGAGAATTTTGGCCTCTACCTTGTGAAGCATAGTTCCTAGTGAATTACTAACCATACAATCCTAAAATATTATTGGTTTTAGGTACAAAATTAAATATGTGGAATACTCAAATTTAATATAAAATTATTATATCTTTCACGAAGGATACTGTGGATACAGATTGCATGTTCATCAAAACCTCCTGATAACACAAGTAAAATTACATAAATTTTCTTCTAATTTTTCTTAAAAAAACACAATTTTAGAAATAAATTTTACCTTCTTTTAAGTTCTCGGGATCCTGAATTCTCATGACCAACACTCCGCATTCTAGTGTGTTCTAGATTGTGCTGTCGTCCTCCTGGTTTGTACTTCAAAACCTCATTTTGCCACTCATCATCAAAAGCATGAGCATCACCTACATTACATAGGGAAATAATGGGAATAAGCATTAAGGGACTAATGGTCAGTAACTGCCTTGCCCACTACACACTTCATTCTAGCCTGGTGTTTTCATCAATCCAACCTCAAGATAGAGGTAGGAAGTTGCTTCAAATATAAAGGTCTTTGAATAAGGTAATATTTCCTTTTCTGTTTGTTCTTCTCCTATTTCTACTGATGATCTGAATCTTGATGGTCTTGTTTTTTACCTGCCTGGATATCATATTATTCTATCTAATGGACCAATTGACCCAATTATACTGACTTATAGTCTTTCTTCCTGGGTCACCTCACAGTGAACATGCTGTTCCTATATACTTGGGCACTTCTGTGGATACCAATTCTATTCCTCTCACCATCTTCCTATCTATCTTGACCTCAACAAGCTTCTGTTTTTAATTTCTTAAGACAATTTGCTCAGCTAGACTGTCCAATTCATATTGTTAGGAAGTAAGTAATCTAACTTCCATAATAACAACAACAGATAGATGATAGTACTTGTTCTTTCAGATTGCTTTTATGATAATGTGTTCCTTCATTAAATTTTTCTTCAACATGTTGATTATTGTGAAGTACTCAGTATAGTACTTCTTGAAATATGATAAAATTATAAAGGTTACAATTAAAGGTCAAGGTATTGTGGCTTCCATCATCTCATTGCATATAAATAATTTTTTCAAACTCCAATCTTAATATAATTTCTTTTTCTAAAATGATACAGTAATTTAAACCCTTTACTATGACAAAACATTATTCAAAATCCTTTCTGAAAAAAGGAGATGAATATATAACTAAGTGCTAACACAATTTCATTATTAATAAATAAAATTTAAGTAATAAAATATAAAAGCTTAATTATCAATATTGATTAACATAAAATTAGTGAACGAATTTAAGTTTATTGATTAAATTTGTTAATATATTTTAATATAATTAAAAACTATAATGAGAAGAGTTGGAGAGGCATGGTGGCTCACACCTTAAACCTAGCACTTTGAGAGGCTGAGGTGGGAGGATTGCTTGAGACCAGGAGTTCGAGGAGAGTTATGACACTGGAAGGGCTTACATGCATTAAAGAATGAATGTAAAATCTAGAAAATTGAAACATTTATTTAATATGATATATTATCTAATGTATACCAGAAATTAAAACCATATATATATATATATATATATATATATATATATATATGTACAATCCAAGTATCCAACAATACAGTATGGTTTAAATAAATTATGGCCTATTCACAATAAAAATTTTTTTTTTATTTCGACATATTATGGGGGTACAGATTTTAAGGTTTCAATAAATGCCCTTCCCCCCTCCCCCCACAAGTCTGAATTTCCAGCATGACCATCCCTCAGATGGTGCGCATATCACTCGTTATGTATGTATATACCCACCCCCCCCTCCCCAATACCCTATTACTGTAGTACCTATGTGTCCACTTAGGTGCTACTCAGTTAATACCAGCTTGCTGGAGAATATATCTGGTGCTTGTTTTTCCATTCTTGGGATACTTCACTTAGTAATATGGGTTCCAGCTCTAACCAGGAAAATATAAGATGTGCTATATCACCATTGTTTCTTAGAGCTGAATAGTACTCCATGGTATACATATACCACATTTTATTAATCCATTCTTGGACTGATGGGCACTTGGGCTGTTTCCACAGCCTTGCGATTATGAATTGTGCTGCTATAAACATTCGAGTGCAGGTGTTTTTTTTGTAGAGTGTCATTGGATCATTTGGGTAGATGCCCAGCAACGGGATTGCAGGATCAAATGGTAGATTCACTTGTATCGTTTTAAGGTATCTCCATATTGATTTCCACAGAAGTTGAACTAGTTTGCAGTTCCACCAGCAGTGTAGGAGTGTTCCTCTCTCTCCACATCCACGCCAGCATTTGTTATTTGGAGACATTTTGATAAAGGCCATTCTCACTGGAGTTAAGTGATATCTCATTATAGTTTTGATTTGCATTTCCCTGATGATTAGAGATGATGAGCATTTTTTTCATATGTTTGTTGGCCATTCTTCTGTATTCTTTAGAAAAGTTTCTGTTCAAGTCCTTTGCCCACTTTTTAATGGGGTTATTTGATTTTTTCTTGCTGATTTCTGTGAGTTCTAAGTATATTCTAGTTATCAGCCCTTTATCAGATATGTAGGATGCAAAAATTTTCTCCCATTCTGTAGGTTGTCTGTTTACTTTCATGACTGTTTCTTTGGCTGTGCAGAAGCTTTGTAGTTTCATCATGTCCCATTTATTTATTTTTGTTGCTGCTTTGATTGCCTTTGGGGATTTCTTCATAAACTCTTTGCCTAGGCTGATGTCTAGGAGAGTGTTTCCAACATTTTCCTCTAGCATTCTAATGGTTTCATACCTGAGATTTAAGTCTGTTATCCAGCGTGAGTTGATATTTGTGAGAGGTGAAAGGTGTGGGTCCTGTTTTAACCATCTACAAGTGGCTATCCAGTTTTCCCAGCACCATTTATTGAAAAGGGATTCTTTTCCCCAGCGTATGTTTTTGTCTGCTTTGTCAAAGATTAGATGGCTACATGAGGATGATTTTATATCAGGATTCTCACATCTGTTCCACTGGCCAATAATCCTATTTTTGTGCCAATACCAGATTGTTTTAATTACAACAGCTTTGTAGTATAGTTTGATATCTGGCATATTAATACCTCCTAATTTGTTTTTGTTGCCTAGAATTGCTCTTGATATTCGGGGTCTTCTTTGGTTCCATACAAAGCATAAAATTATTTTTTCTAAATCTGTGAAGAATGCTGATGGGATTTTAATAGGTATTGCGTTGAATCTGTAGATCAGTTTGGGTAGTATAGACATTTTAATGATGTTGAGTCTGCCGATCCACAAGCATGGAATGGATTTCCATCTGTTTACATCCTCTGCTATTTCCTTCCTCAGTGTTTCATAGTTCTCCCTGTAGAGGTCTTTTACCTCCTTGGTTAAGTATATTCCTAGGTACTTTAATTTCTTTGTTGCTATTGTGAAGGGTATTGAGTCTTTAATTTGGTTCTCGATTTGATTGTTGTTGGAGTATAGGAATGCCTCTGATTTCTGTGTATTGATTTTGTATCCTGAGACTTTGCTAAATTCATTTATCAGTTCCAGGAGTTTCCTGGTTGAATCTTTGGGGTTTTCTAAATATAATATCATATCATCAGCAAACAGTGAAAGTTTGGTCTCTTCTGCCCCTATTTGGATACCTTTAATTCCACTTTCCTGTCTGATTGCTGTAGCCAGGACTTCCAGTACTATGTTGAATAGAAGTGGAGATAGTGGGCAGCGTTGTCTGGTTCCAGTTCTAAGTGGGAAGGCTTTCAATTTTTCCCCATTCAGTATGATGTTGGCTATGGGTCTGTCATAAATGGCTTGTATCATTTTTAGGTATGTCCCTTCTATGCCTATTTTCTTGAGTGTTCGTATCATGAAAGGGTGTTGAATTTTGTCAAAAGCTTTTTCTGCATCTATTGAGAGAATCATGTGGTCTTTGTTTTTGCTTCTGTTTATGTGGTGAATTGCATTTATAGATCCGCATATGTTGAACCATCCCTGCATTCCTGGGATGAAGCCCACTTGGTCATGATGGATTATTTTTTTGATACGCGTCTGGATTCGGTTAGCTAAGATTTTGTTGAAAATTTTTGCATCTATATTCATTAGGGATATTGGTCTGTAGTTTTCTTTTTTTGTTGGATTCTTTCCTGGTTTTGGTATCAGAGTAATATTCACTTCATAAACGGTGTCAGGGAGGTTTCCATTCTTCTCGATGTTGTGGAATAGTTTCTGCAAGACAGGTATTAGTTCTTCTTTGTAAGTGTGGTAAAATTCAGGTGTGAAGCCATCTGGACCAGGACTTTTCTTTTTAGGGAGATTTTTAATTGCTGTTTCTATTTCAGCTGTTGAGATTTGTCTGTTCAAGGAATCTATTTCTTCCTGGTTGAGCCTAGGGAGGCTGTGTGTTTCTAGAAATTTGTCCATTTCCTCCACATTTTCCAGTTTGTGTGAATAAATATCTTTGTAGTACTCATAAATTATATCTTGTATCTCTTTGGGATCAGTTGTGATATCTCCTTTTTTATTCCTGATGGAGCTTATTAGAGATTTCTCTTTTCTGCTTTTCGTTAGCTTAGCCAGTGGCGTGTCAATTTTGTTTATTTTTTCAAAGAACCAACTTTTTGTTTTGTTAATCTCCTGAATAGCTTCCCTGTTTTCAATTTCATTTAGTTCTGATTTGATCTTGTTGATTTCACTCCTTCTGCTGGGTTTGGGGCTGGTCTGTTCTTCTTTTTCCAGCTCTTTGAGTCATTTCATTAGATTGTCTATTTATGATCTTTTTGACTTTTGGTTATAGGCATTTATGGAGATAAACTTTCCTCTCAGAACTGCTTTAGCCGTGTCCCAGAGGAGTTGATAACTTGTCTCTCCATTGTCATTTTCTTCATAGAATTTTTTTATTTCCATCTTGATTTCTTCATTTATGAAGCAATCATTTAGTAGGAGGTTGTTTAATTTCCATGTTTTTGTGTAGAAATGTGAGTTTCTGTTAGGGTTGATTTCTACCCTTATTCCATTGTGATCTGAGAAGATACATGGTATGATTTCTATTTTTTAAAATTTCTTGAGGTTTACTTTGTGTCCTAGGATATGGTCAATCTTAGAGAATGTCCCATGAGCTGATGAGAAGAATGTATATTCAGTGGATTTTGGGTAGAATGTCCTGTAGATGTCAGTCAGACCCAATTGTTCTAGAGTTCTGTTTAAGTCCATTATTTCTTTATTAATTTTCTGTTTGGAGGATCTGTCTTGAGCCGTCAGTGGGGTGTTGAAATCTCCGGTGATTATGGAGTTGCTATTAATCCATTTGCTTAGATCCAGTAAGGTTTGCTTTATGAAACTGGGTGCACCTAAGTTGGGTGCATATATATTTAAAATTGTTATCTCTTCTTGTTGAACTGTGCCCTTCACCATTATGTAATGACCCTCTTTGTCTTTCACTACTTTTGTTGGTTTAAAAACTAAATTGTCTGAAATTAGAACTGCCACGCCAGCCTTCTATTGGCTTCCACTTGCCTGGAATACTGATCTCCATCCTTTTACTTTTAGTCTATATGCATCCTTGCAGGTTAGATGTGTTTCCTGAAGACAGCATATACTTGGCCTGTATTTTCTTATCCATTCAGCCAGCCTATGTCTCTTGAGTGGAGCGTTTAAGCCATTCACATTTATTGAGAGAACTCATAGGTAAGGTAGATTACTGTTCATTCTGTTGGGTTGGATGTTGTTGCTTTCATTTCTCTCTTGATCCATAGAGATATCTGGCCTTTAATCTTTGGGTGTTGGTTCTTTTTATATTCGTGAGTTTCTATTATGGTGTTCCGTGTGTAACACTGTTTTGAGTACTTATTGTAGGGCTGGTCTTGTCTTGGTGAATTCTCTGAGACTTTGCTTGTATGGGAATGTCTTTATTTCTCCTTCATATATGAAGCTTAGTTTTGCAGGGAATAGGATTCTAGGCTGGGCATTGTTTTGTTTCAGAAGAGTGAGAATGGGGCCCCAGTCTCTCCTTGCTTGTAAGGTCTCATTAGAGAAGTCTGTTGTTATTTGTATTGGCTTTCCCTTGTAGGTTACTTGCTTCTTTCTTCTTACAGCTCTTAGAAGGGCCTCTTTAGTTGATATTTTGGTCAGTCTGATGACTGCATGACGTGACGTCTTCCTGTTTGCATTGAATCTCCCTGGGGTCCTCTGGGCTTCTTGAACTTGTATATCGAGATTTTGAGCAAGGCCTGGGAAATTTTCCTCTATTATATCTTCAAAAAGCTTGTCCAGCCCTTGAGTGTTGTCTTCCTCCCCTTCTGCTAACCCTATGACCCTCACGTTAGGTTTTTTCACATAATCCCACAGCTCTTGTAGGCTTTGGTCTTTTCTCTTGTTTCTCTGTTGTATTTCTGTGACTGATTTATTTAATTGGAAGGTGTTATCTTCAATCTCTGAGATTCTTTCTTCTGCTTGATCTACCCTGTTCTTGAGACTTTCCACAGTATTTTGTAATTCCCTGAGTTGATTCTTCATCTCCAGGACTTCGGTTAAAGGTTTCTTCACTGTGTCAATCTCTTTAGTGAACCTTTGTTCCATTTTCTGGAGGCTTTTTGTGGTTTCTTTGTGTTGGTTATTGAGTTGTTGTTGCAGGTCAATGAGTGTTCTTATGATCCACATTCAAAATTCCTCTTCTGTCATTTTAGTTGCCAGGTTTTGGTTGTTGTCTGTTTCTAAGGGGCTGGTGCTCCTCTTTGGGGGTGTGTTTTCAGTTTGTTTCTTCATATTTCCGGAGTTCCTTCGCTGATTTCTTCCCATTTTGCTCGGTTGTTGTTTCTTTCCTTTAGGTTTTCGTTTGGGTATTCACACGTCTTGTTTAGTTTCTGAGCCAGTAGGTGGAGTTGCTCTCTGTCAGCAGCCTTCGCTGGGGTGGTGTCTGCAGGTCTCTCAACCCGCTGGGGAGCCAGCAGTCCGAGATGTAGGGGAGGGGAAACAGCCAATTACCCTACCCTTCCTGCTGGTCTCCGGGCTACACCGGCGGCCTCCCGTCTTCTGTCTCTTAATTACACAGGTGGAAATAGATGGCAGGAACTGGAGCAGTTCCTATCTCAGCTCCACCCTCAAGACGGGGCTAGAGACTTTGGAACCGAAGGCCCAGCTCCAAGTCACCAGAGTGTGTGGGTTGTAACGTCTCTCTGTCTTGTATTCACCAAAGGCTGCTTCCTACAAGGCTCGGCCCTGCCCAGGCAAACTCCAGGACCTGGACACCGAGCGCAGAAGACCTGTGCAGATAGAGATTGGCCTGAAGCCGGCAAGCCTGTAGCCAAACCCAGGGAACCCCGTCTTCTGTCTCTTTAATTGCACAGGTGGAGATAAGCGGTAGGAATGGGAACAGTTCCTATCTCAGCTCTGCCCCCAAGGCGGGGACAGAAACTTTGGAGCCAAAGGCTCACCCACAAGACACTGGAGCGTGGTGGACGTAAAGTCTCTCTGCCTTATAGCCACTAAAGGGAATCTCCCACGAGGCTAAGCTCTGCCCAGGCGGGCTCCGCACTCTGGACACAGAGAGCAAAGACTGACCAGAAGCAGGCAGGCAGTCAATGGAACCCACCTATCCCTGCCTTTTGTCTCTTTAATTACCCAGGTCACAATAAAAATTTTAGGTAACAGCTTAGAATGTTTTTGAAAAAATACATATTAGGTGACTGTTTAAAATTATAATGGTGAATTAAAATAAACACAATATAAACTACATAGATAGCAAAATATTAATTTTAAAGAAATATGTATGTTGTTAATAATATATACACAAAACTATTAAGAAGAAATACCCTAAAAGACTAATAGTAGTTATTTTGGGTTGGATTATGGATGATTTTTATTTTTGTCTTCAAACTTTTCAAATATCCTTCCTTCATAATCAGAAAAAAATATTTTAAAACTCATTTTGCATATTGATAGCATTACTAAATAACAATTCAAAAGATTCCATTTTCCAAGTATAAAACAATAAAAATAAATGATATTCCACAATGCCAAAAATCACTATAAAGACAGATCTACTATGAAATAATGAAACCACAATTTTATTTCTTTGACAAGGTATTCCCTACACATATTATTCAGAAACTACATCTTATGACATGTTTCTACAAAAAATATTAATCAAGTTCTGTAAGTATAGCTTTATTATGAAAAAGAACACTATTTTTTGTGATAACTTACTTTCATTCATATTGACAAACTCTTGATTGACCTCTTCATCTCCAGTCTTGTTGTTCTTTGACTTTTTAATGACATGAGCTCGGTCATGGATATGATGACCAACAGCCATTTTTTCTAGTCCACTGTCAGAATCTCTCATTGCTTTCCTGGTTTCCTTTATCTATGAAAATAAAGAAAATAAAAAATAGTTATTATTTAAATATACATAGAATGGATATAATTCTAAATTCCTCAGGGCCTATTTACCTATTGAGGTAAAGACTTAGAGATCTACTGTGCTAAAAATAATTGTACTCAATTCTATCAACTTGCAATAACATTATGGTAGTAAGTCTTTAATATTTCCTGAGCTGTCTAAAATGAAAATTTCTAGGGCAAATAGAACTAATACAATCTAACCTTTTTCCAAATTGTAATCAAATATTAAAACAAAGAATAAAAATTATATAAAATGGACTGCTTACAAATAAGGGCAACTAATTATTCATCAGTCATGCTGACGGGCTAGAATCTCATAAGTTCCACCTATCAACTCCATGGAAGTATCATTAGGATATGTATGATAACCAAGGATGAGAAACAAGATTTGCTGTGGGAAATCTACAATTATATTCTGTTTACAAGTAAGACTCTGTCACTTCTAGCAAGTTAAAATTAAAATGTCCAAGATGACACTAACAGAATTGTAGCGAAAGCACCATTAAGAAGTGTATCTTCAAATGTGAGAACTAAGAAATGAACTACTTCACACTTATTAGACTGGTAAACCAAAAATTTTACTAACAAGGAAAAGAGAAATGGAAACTGTCATACCACAGTGGAAGTGAACAGTTTCACTCACTATGGGATAGTCACTTGCTAATTTCTAGGTAAAGATGAATGCACACATAACCTTCAAGCCAGCAATACCATCCTAGATCCTTTGCACCAGGAGACACGTATGAGGGTGACTTTAGTTAGAAAATTAGACACACTTACATATTTATCAATAGAACATGAATAAAAAATCGTGGTATATTCGTATTTTGGATACTATACATAAGTTAAATAAACTAGGGCCATATATATCAACTTGAATAAATCTCGGAAGCATATTATTGAGTAAAGGCAAATTGCAGAGGACACATCCAATATGATACCATTTGTATAAAGTTTAGAAACCTGCAAAATAATCCATTATATTTTTATAATGCATATTATTAATAGTAATAAAATTATAAAAATATGCAGAAAAATTATACACTCTAGATATAGGAAAATGGTTATCTCTAGGGAGGGAATAAAAGGGGGACCTCGGAGGAGTGCACTGGAAACTTTAACTGCATCCATAGCATTTTTGCTTAAAAAAAAAACAAAAAAAAAGAGACAACCTGAAGCCTACAGAGAAAAATGTTATATGACTAAATTGGGTGGCAGGAATATGGATATTAATTATATTATTCTGTATATCCTTTCTGTATATTTGAAACATTTCATGAATTAAAAATTAATTTACTTTACACAAACTTAAAAGTGAACAAAGGCTTCTTTTAGTGGTTATTTACCTTGTCAACATATAAAGATAATAAAAATCAATAGATATTTACATGAAAAAAAGGCATCCTCATGGGAGGGGGGAAAATTGCCACAAACTAAATAAACAGAGTTGAGCTTTAATGGTTTTCACAATGAGCACTGCCTTATCTGCCCCAAACCCATGACTCCCTCTCCTCCCTCCTACCACCCACCCTGTACCAGATCAAAAAAAAAATTTTTTTTTTGAGACAGAGTCTCACTCTGTTGCCTGGCGTCAGCCTAGCTCACAGCAACCTCAAACTCCTGGGCTCAAGCAATCCTCCTGCCTCAGCCTCCCAAGTAGCTGGGACTACAGGTGTGAGCCACCGTGCCCAACCCAGATCAAATTTTAATAATTAAAATTTTATAAATACGGTATGTCTTCCCACCACTTTATAAAGCTCTAAGAATGCTTAGAAAATACTTACTCCTCCTGGAGCTCTACGGGTTTGAGATGAGGCCTGGAAAACCTTTGGTGGTTCATCTCCCACTTTGGAATAAGTCATAACTGAGGAAGAACAAAATGAATGTCCATTTGGATCCATTGAAAGGTGACCCTAGAGGTAAACAGAAATTGTAAATTCAGAGTCTAGTCATATACAAAGAATTATGGCTAGAAAGTTCATGTAAGTAACAACACTAGCTATAAGTTCTACAGAGGATATCATACTACCAATATCATGTATCCAAATGGCACCTCCAGCAAGGTCAGGTCCTAACTTCATTCTATTGAGATCATTCTATTCTAGGTACTATTCCCACTCTCATTGTAAAGACTAATATGCGATTCAGTCAGAGATCCATAAGTCTTTGGATTCTTGTAGCTTAGATTTCAATAAAGGTGCTATACCATGAAACCTGTGATACTTCTATAGTTAGTGGTTGACTCTTATGTGCAATATTGCCAACGTAGAGCCAATTAAACATACACCAAGAAGTTTCATACCTCCTGTATCAGACTGCTACATTACTAAAATAAGTAATGTCCTAGATAGATTTGGGCATTTTGAAATGATCATAGACTCCAAATTGGTTGATAAGAATGACATAGGTCTTCTTCAGATAGAATCAAGTGATTTTTTTATGTTAATATTATGAGTAGAAAAGTAAGAATGTTACTTCAGTACTAGTTTGTATTTGGACTGTATGAATCTAAGTCAGTATCTAAACATCATTTCTGAAATGTGTTTTTCAGAGTTTTTTTAACACTAAAAACTTAATTCCCTTAGATACTACAAGTCCTTTTAAGCAGATAGGTTATAAATAATAAAAACATTCAAATTCACATAAAATGCTCATTTACAATAGTGACTTTCAGTAGAACAAATATTTTTGAGGTTGATTTTTTGTAATTTTGAAAGTTAACTAATGTTATTTTTTCAAACTTATAGGTTATAAAATCAAGTTAGTGGATTGTAACCAGGATTTTTAAAACATGAAATAAAATAGACTATATCAGCACACGCTGTAAATACTATGGTCATTTTTTAACAAAACTTTTGTTTCAGGTATATTTAAAAAGTATGCAAGTATTGCTTATTGGGTTAATCATGTAAGATATATTTAATAACCACTGTGAACTGTAGTTTAAAAAATGTTTGAAAGCCACTATAACGTAGAGTATACCAATAACAGAAAACAATGTTCTCAGCACTTTATTTTTAGTACTTACAAAATTTCTTTGTAATTCCTGCATACTGTTTCTCATATTTAACATCATTCGGTCCATTGCCTGAAAAGGGTTGACATCTGTACGCTACAGGATATTAGGAAGTATGTTATTAACTACAAGTATAACATAAAATAAGCAAATAAATCTTCCCAACACAGCTGAAATTTTTGTTTCAATTCATTTAGTAAGATCTCATGTAGTAATCAACCAGGCAAAGATAATTTAAGGACCATACAATGAAAGTGATTTGTTAAAGAGAAAATTGAAGCATATGTAAAATCCCAAACAGCCAACATAGAAATGATTAGGGAATTGTAACACTACAAATACATATATACACCGGTGTATATATATACATATACATGCAAGTACGTATAATTACATATATATTATTCATCAGCTTTTTCAAAACATAATTTGGTTAATATTAAATACTGAGTGATATATTCTAGACTGGAACAGCTCTAGCATAGGATAGTCTTCAAATTTTTCCTTCTTGCATCTCAATACACCCCCATGCAAATAAAACTTGGGAACAAGATGCCAGTGTCGCCTCCACTGATACCACATGGTTGATAGAAGTTGCCCCTCAGAAGGCCAAACCTCCTCTCCTCAGTAGGGTCCAGGTGATAGAGGTCAATCCACTTTACAAATATGCCTTCAATTTGCTGCCTACTGAAGGATCAGTAGGCCATACCCTTAAACATGAGGTATGCTTCTTCAGAAGAACAGTTAAGAATTCCTCTAGAACAATGATTTCTCAGACAAGATTGTTTCTGATCCTCAGGGGACATTTGGCAAAAACGTAATTTTGGGTTGTCACAAATGAAGAGGGTGTACAATTAGCATGTAGTGGGTAGAGGCCCGGGATACTACTAAACATCCTACAATGCATAGGACAACCCCCAAAACAAAGAATTATCTTGCCCAAAATGTGAGTAGTGCTGAGATTGAGAAACCTTGGTCTAGAAAAATATGCTATTGATTTTAGGTTTTATCACTGGAACACTCACCAGAAAATAAAAGTAAAGCACATATTCTAGTATGTCACCTAATGAGTTGCCAACTATTATAAAACAAAGGGAGTTGGTTGATTCAAGAAACTCCTCTGCTCAGAAGAGGAGTTCTGAATCCCAAGGCACTGTGGTTTAGTGTTGGTATTTCGGTCCTTCTGGAGATTGCTCTACCATGTGCCAAGCTGGGTCTAAATAAGAAATTATCAAAGGCTTGCTTCTGTCTCTGCCTTCTAGTGGGTTTTTACTGATAGTAATAATGGGAAATAGATGGGAAAGGAAAACCAAATTCCACTTTAGAATCTGTACTTAATATTGTAGGGAATAGCAAAGGCACATTTAAGACATACCAATATATCTTTGGGTACAAAAAGGACTGAAGTATAATTAACCTGCATTTCAGAGATTCAAAAACAATCCTGAAAATATTCTGAATATTTTGTTTCAACACTCAGCTGAGAATCAGGGCCTACATCAGACATAATTCATGAGAGATGGAAAGGTTAGCCCAAAGGAGAAAAGGAAAGGGAGGAAAAGATTAGACATTTGAGTATATTCTGCCCTTTTCTCAAATCACTGTCAAATCAACCATCAAAAGATATAACTGTACTTGTTCTGGGGTGACCCAACACCCTGAAGTGAGAAAAAGTAGGGGTACAAATTGGAGTTGAGACACTCCAGTAGGCCTCTAAGGACTTCAGGAATTTTGTACACATGCTCTTCTCTCTGCCTTCAATGTTTCCTCCTGACTTTTAGCATAGTAAGTTCCTTCTCATCATTCAGGAGTCACCTCCTGAAAAAAAGCTGTTGCTGGTCATCTGTGTAATCTCTGCTTCCCACCTGCCTCTATATCATTACCCTGCTTCATCTTCTTCAGAGTACTACGACTATGTGAAGTTATTTTGTTGTTTATTGTCTGTCTTCCCACTTTATAAAAATAATGTCTGTAGGGACAGGGCTATCTTCTCTGTCTTAATTACTACTATATCCTCAATACTTAGAAAATAATTCCTGGCACCTAGGAGTACTTTATTTGCTGAATGAATGTACAAATTATCTTTAGCTCAGCTCAAATTCATATATACAAACTGTTTACAAGACAAATCTACCTGTACAACCCAGAGATGGATCAAATGCAAAACACTCAAAATGATAGTTTTGACCACTCCCACTCTTGTATCTGTACTGACTCAATGCCTTAGCTCAGTAGCATTTCCATCTACCTAATTCCTCAGGCCAGAAAAATGGGTGGGATACTTCCCTTCTCCTTCTCTACTGCTCCTTCAACCACATCAATCACCAAGTTCTATCCATTCATCTCTTTAACTCTTTCACAAATGAAATAATTTCTTTATTACCACAGCCATTACCAAGTAGAGGCCATCACTAATACTTTACTTGGAATGCTTCAACAGCCTTCTGGCCTCCCTGCCTCCATGGTGGTCCCTTCTAATCTTTCTGTCTCCTGCAGGCAATAATGATCTTTTAAAAATGAGAATCTGACTCATTACCATTTTGATGAAAGTCTATCAACTGCTTCCCCTGCTCTTCCCCTGCTCTAAGGCCTAAAAGTCTCTCGTTACCACCTTATCCTCATCTATATTTACTGTTCAACTCATATTCTAAACATCCTAAACATCTTTTAGCTCCCTAACTGCCAGGTCATTGCACATGCTGTTTCCTCTGTGCTGAATACTCTTCCTTTCCTCTCCCTGATTTTTCTGGCTAACTCCTACTAATTCTTAAGGTTCATGAAGTCTTCTCTGATTCACCCCCACCCCACCACAGCTCAAAAGGTCTGGATTAAGTGCTTATTTCTATCTTTGCTCCCACAGCATGTGGAACTTTCTGATCATTTTGCTGACAACTCTGTTATAATTGCTTTTTTCTTTTTCTGGTCATTTGTACCACTAAAAACTCTGGTCAGTAGAGATAAATATTATACCTATATGACAAAATTCAGGGCAATTAACTGGTTCAAATGTAGCAATAAAGAATTAAAAAAAATCTTTTCATGAGAATGTAAATACAAATGTTCCAGATTCATAGTATTCTCTGCTACTTCTCAGAATGCTTTTAGTGTGTTAGAAACTAGCATCACAGACACAGCATCAAAGCCCAAAGAAAAAGGGGTGGGAGAAATGCTGGTTGTAAAGTAGGCATTCAAGTGTATGAACAAGGAAAAGCAACATGGACAAACTGGCAACAAAGAGAAAGCCCGCCAAGCTGAGCTTTCCCAAATGTTGTGCTTATCTACCTATAGTTTTGTAATGTTTTACCTTTAAGAAAGTCATCATAAGCATGTGGAAGTCTCCAACTTTCAAACACAACTATGATGACCCGTTTTGTAAATCAAGAAAATATTCATCTATTAAAATCTACTTTTTATTTTTCAATAATGATTTTATATATGTTGACATGATTTGCTTTGGTAAACATGTGCTAAAACATTCTGTGATAAACTTAATACATAAAACAGGTTTTCAGTACAAATACTAAAAAGCCATTATGAAAGTTAGTGAGACTGGATGCCAATTCAGTCTGCCTGAGTTAATGAAAATAAATATTTGTTAGAAAATATTGCAAAAATTGTTTGTATCTCATGATACGAACCATACCACCAAAACTGCCAAAAGGCACAAGAGAACAACTCGTTGCCTAGAAAAATAATATCCAATTAATTTTAATATTTATTATATACTAATCCCTGAAAAAGAAAAAAATGCATTGCATAACCACATAGCTCAGAGCTACCAAAATTACAAAACCTTTTAATCAAAAAGAATTCAACATATATTTTAAGTTATATGATTATTATTCACTGTAGAGCCTGATAAAAGCCTGGCAGCAAGTCGGGAGGCCATGTATCACTTGAAAATATGACTACTCTAGTATTTATTAAAGGTAGTTCAAAGAAAAAATATTTGCTAGGGAGTAAAATAAACATTTCTCAAGGAAATGCAAATCCATGCCAAAATTAATTAAAACATAAGTTACAACGATTAAATCATCTTTCCTTTGTTCGACTATTCCTTTTATATAATTTTTTTTTAAGAGACGAGGTCTTGTTCTGTTGCCCAGGCTGGAGCGCGGTGGTGCAATGACAGCTCACTAACTACATGCTTGAACTCCTGGGCTCAAGTGATCCTCTGGTCTCAGTCTCCTGAATAGCTAGAACTACAAGAGCATGCCACCATGCCCAGTTAATTTTTATATTTTTTGTAGAGACAGGATCTCACTACGTTGCTGAGGGTGGTCCCAAACTCCTGGCCACAGGTGATCCTCCTGCCTTGGCCTCTGAAAGTGCTGGGATTATAAGTGTGAGCCACTGAGACTGATCAATTCCATATTTTTTAAAGAACAGTTAATTTTACTGTAATTGATTAAAAATAAAAATTTTGTATACATTAATACAGTTCCAAAAGATCAGTAGAGGTATTGGGAAAAAAATTTAACACCTCCTAAGGACCAGTTTATGTAATAAGAAATTAATATAGACTTCAGAAATGATCACATAGATTTAAAAATATTTAGTGTCTTTGATAGGCAAAACAATGTTAAGTATAATAGATGAAATCAAAATTAATAGTTCGCAAATTGTATTCTTCAACAGGTACAGATGAAGAAAAAAATTTTTTTTTCTTTTTTATTCAGCCGTCCATGTCTAAAAGAAAAATTTTTAATTATATACAAACTAAATATTTTCACTACTTGGAAGTGTTAAATGTTAAGATAAATTTTGAATTTCTGAGTAAAAGGTATAAAGTTTTATCATTCAGTGATAAAGTTTTATCATAATAGATAATGTATTATACACAATATACATAATATAATAATTTATCAGTATAAAGTTCAGTGATACAGTATTTCCTCTGTGTATATTATGTTGAAAAATATAGAAAACTGTGTGCTATTAAATTTTATAATAAATGATATCAGATTATATATATTTATAATGTACATCTAGTAGTTTCCAAAGTGTTTTAGATGCACCAATAGAGTTTCTATTTCTATTTCTTTTTACTTAAAGAAAAAACATATTTTAGATTGATTCTGGCACCATCACTCAGTCTAAATGTCATAGCTTGAGTTAAAAAGTACCTAGTTAAATAAATTTATAAATAATCTAATTCTAAACAAAACTAATCCTTACAAAATGAACAACTAGCTTCTATTAAAAATATCCCTATAAAGAAATCATGGACTAAAAATGCTAATAATATACACACAAGAAAATGGCACAGTTGATGTTTCTACTTCTAGTATAAGTCTCTGTTTTCCCTTATAATATGACAACTGTCATATTATAGATGACAGCTGATAAAGATGACAACTGTCCAGAAATTGACCAAAAATAAAAAACTACCAAGTTATCTATATGAAATATGAATTTTCACCTATTATGCTTAAAAACATAAGCATAATAGTTCACTGCTTAATTAAAACACTCATTTTAAAATATTACTTTGTAAAATAAAATTTTATATGAATTTTTATTAAAAGTTCAGATAAACTGAGTTATGCTCAAAAACCCATGATCTTCTTGATTCTGCTTTTTTCAAACTTAGCAGCAAAGCAGACTTTTCCATTTTCTGCAATCAATTTCTAATTTTTGTCTCCAAATTCACTTCTTGTTATAAAACACTGTTAGAAAAGTCAAGCTGGGATACACGTTTTCATTGTTGTTGCTTTTTTGTTTTGTTTTTTTAATTTAGTTTATTTTTCCTATTATATAAGTCCTTAATATTTAGAAACATACTTGTCAAATATATCACACCCTTGGAAAAAGGAGAGCCTTATCTCCCCAGTATGAATTACAAATATACAGGTAAAAAATGAGTTTTGGCTAAAAGGCTGAATGTTCCTTTGAAAACCCAGTGCAATAGACTGAAATTTCTGTTTTTTAAAAATTATTACTTCCCTTCAACTGCCCTAGAACAATGCTCAGTGCTCTTGGTTAGCAAAAGATTTTCATAGTTTGAACAACAAAAAATGTATTGGTGTTAGCTTTCTAAGATAATTGATACAATGTAATAAAGAAAAGTGTATACTACTTGATTTTAGATGCAAGTAAATATTATCAAGCAACATTACCATTTAAAAAGCCATGAGACTTATGTTTTATGAAATGCATTGGTCTAAATTACCATTTACTTTTTTTTGTTACCACTTACTTTTAATAGATAGATGAATACTGCAGTTTTTCTTGGAAAAAATGTTTAAAGAGATGATTAAGAAATGAGAAATAAGATGATAGGTTCCCACATGATTATTAGCGCTCTTTATTTACCATTGTTTAAGAAAAAGCTAACTGATTTGGAATGTATTTGAATGTCTATCATCATGCTGTACATATAAGTAGTCACTAGCCACGTGTGGCATTTAAAATTAAATTTAAAATAATTAAAATTAAATAAAATTTAAAATTTAGTTTTAGTAGCACTAGGCACCTTTCAAGTGCTCAGTAGACACGTGGCTAGTGGCTAGTGGGCAGTGCACATTCATAACATTTCCACTTTCTAGAAAGTTTTATTGGATGCTAGCTATAGATTTCAGACTATGCTAATAAATGATTAATAATCATAGACAAAAGCTAATTTCTGCCACTATAAATTAGACAAGCACTATCATCTAAATACAAGTGTCCATCCCCCCACATTCATATGTTGAAGCCTAATCCCAAATGTAAAATAAACAGTAATATAATAAAATGTTACATAAACAGGCCCTAACTTTTTTTTGACTTTCGATAGTATGAAAGTGATACACATTCAATAGAAACCACACTTTTAGTACTCATACAACCATTTTGTTTTTCACTTTTAGTACAGTATTCAATATATTACATGAGATATTCATCACTTTATTATAAAATAAGATTTGTGTTAGATGATTTTGCCCAATTATAGGCTAATGTATGTGTTCTAAGCATGTTTAAGGTAGGGTAGACTAAGCTATGATGTTTGGTAGGTTAAGTGTATTAAATGCATTTTTGAGGAAAGATAACCACATCATAAATTCAGGAGTATCTGTAGTATTAATAGGTGGGGCTTTTAGGAGGTAATTAGGTCATGAGGGTTCAGCCCTCATGCATGAGATTAATGGTTTATAAATAAAGCCCGAGGGAGCTTATTTGCCCTTTTCATCATGTAAGGATACAGCAAGAAGATATCCTCTATGAAGCAGAAAGCAAGACTTCGCCAGACAGTGAATCTGCCAGCACATTAATCTTAGATTTCCTAGCCTCCAGAACCGTGATAAATAAATTTCTTTTGTTTATAGGCTACTCAATCCAAGGTATTTTGTTATAGCAGCCTGACTATGATAACATGGTTGCAATTATTTTAGTTTTTCATTCAAATGTTGGTCTTGGCCTTCCTTTATATTTGGAATTGTTTTCCTACTTGGCTTTTCTTATTTAATCATCACATTTATGCAACCATTACTTGAGCTGTATATTTTCTTCTTTTCCCCTAACACTTATTTTAAAGGCACTTTGGCAAGACAAATATAATATGAAGCACGCTAAAGTGCAAACAGTTCTAAATTATGAATCTTACAAACTACAGTTTCACAGAAATTTACCTTTTTAGTATATATCTCCTATTCCTTCTCTTGTTAAACATTCAGTGTTTTAAATATAAATGTTTTAAATACAAGAAACATTTATTTCTGCTTCCAATGGATGATCAGCAGAGTTATAGCTGATGTGTATAGACATCTTCAATAAGAAATTTTCAGCTGAATTATAAACAGGTTTCCTTTCTATGCTTACAAGAAAGGGAATAAAATTGTCACTTCTTGTTTCTTCCATAAAAACTATGAATAGACCATTTAATCTCAGCCTTGAAGATCCAAGGTAACCATGCAAAAGATTAGTGTTTCCTGGTTCAATAAACATAATCCATTAAACTGTAGCTTCTGATACTATTTTAAAGTATTAAAAAAAGCGTATGGGACAGGGTGGTTATTTCCTTGCCTAACCTAATTTAAGACAAGGAAGAAGTTATAAGGTGATACGTGTGTGTGTGTGTGTGTGTGTGTGTGTGTGTATGTATATGAAAAATAATGGTTTAAGTTTGGCTTATAATATGGTTCTTCATGTTTTGGTAGCACACAGTGGAATTCTATATGGCTAACAATTCATTGTTCAAGGATTCAGCTTTCCAATAGGTCCTCCCTTTTATATAATACTCATATCTATAATACAAGTATAGTGATATCCTATCATCATAAATATATACTTCTGTAATTATTTTCTTCAAATTCCTACAGGACCTTCTCACTAATTGTCTTTTTAAAAATGAACTTACAGTCAAGGAATCTTCATCATTATGTCTTGTATGATTACGAGCTCTCCCTCTACCATCAGAGATACTGAGCAAGTCTCTTCCAAAAGGTTCAGAAAAACTTCTCATCATGTGTCGCATACTTTCTCGGTGTGCAAGAAAAGAATCACTGTTGAAAATACATATATAATCATGTAAGATTAAGTGTTGGGCTTTAAATAATAAGTAGGCAGCTAAATACTACAAAGAATGATTTAGGGTTAATATGCTTATTAAGAGACTAAAAAAGAGGTTCAGAGAAGAGAATTATGACCCATTATCAGATGGTCCCCAATTTAAGATGGTTCAACTTAAGATGTTTCTGCTTTATGATGGTATGAAAGCAGTATGCATTCAGTAGAAACTGTACTTTGAATACTCATACAACCATTCTGTTTTTCACTTTCAGTACAGTACTCAATAAATTTCATGACATATTCAATACTTTATTATAAAATAGGCTTTGTGTTACATGATTTTTCCCAACTGTAGGCTAACGTATGTGTTCTGAGCTAGGGTAAGCTATGATGTTCAGCATGTTAGGTGTATGAAATGCATTTTGACGTACACTATTTTCTATTTAATGGGTTTACTGGGACGTAACCTCATGTTAAGTCAACAAGTCTGTTTATAAATACAATTTATGAAAACCTGTTCTTTTATTTGCTAATAACCTGTTCTTTAATTTGATAATTCACTTACATTTAATAATAAACATACACCTTTATTTATCCCATATTGTACAACAATGGTAAACACAAGGTAACACATCTTAGGTACCTTAAGCTAAGGGAAATGGCAAAGAAAAGGAACCTGAAAAATATTGTTACAAGTAGAGGCCACTTTGAGCAGTCAACAATATAAATTCTAGAGAGGACTAATAAAGAACACTGGCTTTTTTTTTTTAACTCTTATTTATGAAATACAAGCATTGAAAATTATAGATACATAATAAACATGGTAAAGATAAAACATTTTTTAATAGACAAAGACAAAATTACAGATAACCTCTCTGAGGCTAACTTCGGTTTCCAAGATCTCTAAATACTAGAATCAGCACACAGCAAAAATATCTGCTAAATCTTAAAGCAGGGTTTCTCAAATTTTTTTGAGATTACCAACCAATCAGTGAGCTGGTTAGTAATGCAGATTCTTGTTTACCCCCTGCCCCATCCTTCAATCGAATTTACTTGCTGTAGATAGCCATGATAGTTCCGGATTGATCATATTTAGTCAAAAGGGGGGTCACCCTAATTCTAGGAAAACACTGCCCCTTTCTAAGAAATAATATGAATATTCTTCCCCTCGTTTAGCCTATAGTTAAGCCATTGCTTAAATAGTGGGACTAAAAGAACCATGGAGGATGTTCTCCTCCAAAGGGAGAATTAGCTTCTATTCTGTCTGTGGAGTATATTTTCTATACTTCCTAGATAAAACTCACTTTTACTTTACACTGTTGGCTCACTCCTGAATTCTTTCTTGCCTGAAGCCAAGGACCCTAGTAGGACTTGAAGTGACTCCCAGAGTTGGGACTTACTTTCCTGTGACACTTAGGTCAGTCACCCGTCCCCGCTTCTAATCTAATTCCAATCCTCTGATGTCATTAAGAGGAAGCTCAAAAATTCTGTCTTCTTCCAGTAATCCCAGGCAGAGGAGATTTTCCTTTGAATTTCATAGTACTAGCATACATAAACCTATTCCAAAAGAGCTCAGATTTATTCATATATTATCTTGGAAGTTAAAAAACAAACTGAATTGCTTCGTGTGCAATTGATTTAAGATTAGCAAACTACTAAATTGAATTTGTGTTTGTGTGTGCACACAGGTGTTTTAATTTAGTTTAGGTATGATTTATATACAATACAATTTACCCATTTTAACTGTACAGTATACATGAATTTTGAAAAATACAGCCATAACCACCACTACAATTGAGATGTAGAACATCACCATCATTCCCAAAAGTTACTTCTTCCCCTTTGTAGATAATTACCTTCCCCTAACTCTAGTTACCACTAATAGGCTTTTCGTCACTATAGTTTTGCCTTTTCCAGAATTTCATATAATGGAATTACACAATATATTGTCTTTTTGTCTAGCTTCTTTCACTTAGCATAATGCTTCTGTGATCGGTTCATGTTGTTCCATTTATCAGTTCATTCTGTTTTATTTCTAAGTCCATTTTATGTATATGATTATATCACAATATAATAACAAAACTGTTTCTAGTTTTTGGCTATTAACAATAAAGCTGCTATGAATATTCATGTACAATCTTTGTGTATACATAGTTTCATTTCTCTTGAGTAAACACCTAAGTGTTGGACTGCTGGGTTGTATGGTAAGGGTGTATTAACTTTATAAAAACTGAACTTAGAGTTCCAGTTGTACTCCATTCTTGCTGAAACATGGAATTGTCTTCTTAATTTTAGCAATTTGAGTAGTGGTGTAATAATACTTCACTGTTATTTTATTTTGTATTATTCATCATTCAAATATCTTCTTTGATAAAGTATCTATTCAAATATTTTTCCCATTTAAAAAATCAAATTCTCTTCTTGTTATTGAGTTGTCAGAGTTCTTTAACTATTTTGGACACAAGCCTTTTATCAGATGCATGTCTCGTATTTTTTTCTCAGTCTTGAATTTGCTTTTTCATTTTCTTAATATCAATTTATTCAGCCACACAACCATGATCCTTTGTTAGGTTTTCAGTCTTTACCACATTTTGCCAATGTGATTAAGTTAAGGATCTTGATATGGGAAAGATTATCCTGGGTTATCCCACTGCACTCAGTATAATAATAAGAGTCCTTATAAGAAGACATGGTAGTGTCATACTCAGAAGATGCAATGCTGTTAGCCTTGAAAATGGAGGAAGAGCCAAAAAGCCAAGGAACACAAGTAGTCTCTAGAAGCCAGAAAAGGCAAGGAAACATTCTCCTCTATAATCTCCAGAAGGAATGCAGCCCTGCCAACACCTTATTTTAGCTCAGTGAGACCCATTTTGGACTTCTGAACACCAGTGTAATATAATAAATTTGTGATGTTTTAAGTCACTAAATTTGTGGTAATTTGTTACCAATAATAGGAAAATAATACAAGTTTTATAATCTTAATTTTAAAACATACAAGTCTCACTTCTCTTTTAAACTATAAATTCTTCTATATCAGGAACTTAATCTTTATTCACTCATATTAACAACCTCTGTGCTTGACAAGTACACATTATAAATGTTTACCGAATTGGAACCATCCTATATATCAGATGATTTCCCTACCATTTCTTGGGAAAATTGCTAACTATTCTAAATTAAAGACTATTCACCTTGGTGTTTGCTACATAGAGAAGGCATGTCCATTGCAATCAATACCTGAAGTTCAGAACATCTTCCTTAGTGAATTCTGATTTGGGGGGTGAGGGAACTCACATTTAAACTAGAGTTGGTTTTCTCTGGCTCAAATATTTTAATACATGGGACATATATCTCCTGATCCACAGTTCTATAGGCTTCTTGTACCTCTTTTTCAGCTGCTCTAAAGACTGCCTGTATGTTTGAGAACCTCCACCCTCAATTGAGGTTTATTCATGTTATAGAAACTTATAAATCAGGTTATCCCAAACACAGTCTCCAAATTTTGTAAACCTCTGTAGAACTTTTTCTTATGATGAAGAACTAGACCTACAAAATACTTATTTTTGTAGATTTGTATTCATTTACCTCTGTCTTTAGATGAAACTAACAAAACTGATGAGTTAGGATGAGGACAATCTTAAATGTGTTATATTGGGGATGTAACATGTATTAGTTATCTACTGTTGCTGTAACTTAGCTTAACATAACACATATTTATTATGTCACAATTTCTATTGATTAGGGAATCAGGAGCAGTTCAGCTGGGTAGTTCTGACTCAAAGCCTCTTGGTAGGCTACGATCAAGTTATCAGTTAAGGCTGCAGTCATTTCAAGTCTTGTCTGGTTGAGAATACACTTTCCAAGTTCATTCATGTCGCTTTTGGCTGGTCTCAAAAATCTGCTTCTAGGTTCACTCTTGTAGACCTCTCCACAGGGTTGCCTCACATCATGGTAGCTACTTCCCCCAAAGTGTGCCATCATGCATGATAGAACACCAAAGACAGAAACAAAGATCTTTTTAAAATGTAATTTCTAACCAAAGGAAAAGAAATCAATATATCAAAGAGATACCTACATTTATATATTTATTGCAGCACTATTCACAAGAACAAAGAAATGGAATTGACTTAAGTGTCCCTCTATGGATGACTGGATAAAGAAAGTATTTTTTGTGTGTGAAAGTATGTATATAAAAATATATATATACACATACTATGTATACACACACACACACATACACACACACCATGGAATACTACTCAGCCATAAAAAAGAATGAAATCATGTCTTTTGTAGCAACAAGGACGGAATTAGAGGTCATTATCTTTAAGTGACATAACTCAGAAACAGAAAGTCTCTTGTATTAAGTGGGAGGTAAATAATGTGTACTCATGGATATAAGAAAGTGGAATAGACATCGGAGACTCAGAAGAGTAGAAGAGTGGGAGGGGGTGAGGGATGAGAAATTACTTAATGGGTACAATGTACACTATTCAGGTGATGGCTAAACTAAAAGCTCAGACTTCACTATACAATATATTCATTTAACAAAACTGTACTTATACACCTAAAATCTATAAAAATTAAAAATAAAATTTAAAAAGTATAATTTTAGAAGTGAAATCCTACCACTTCTGTTGCATTTGGTATTTATTAGAAACACATTAGTAAGTCTAATCCATGTTCAGGGAAAGAGATTACGTAAGGGCATCAATATCAGAGAATAGTTATCATTGGAGGCCACCCTAGTAGCTGTTTACAACACATATAAATTAGTAAATTCATTAGCCTACCAGAAACCATATATAATCAAGTTTATAATATTCCTAACTGAAATTAAGTTTAATAATATCAGAATATTTTGTAGCATGCCACAAATAAATATCACATATTAGGTGATCAAAATAAAAATGGAAGCTTTTTAGATAGGAAATTCAGAAGGTACATTAGAATAATCACAATTTATTCTTCTTTTACTTTGTGGAGAAATAAGTGAATGAGCTACAGGAAGTAAAGGACATATATATATGATTATTTGAAAAGTTTTAAGTGCTAAAGGAAAGAAGATAATAGCTTGAAGGATAGCAAGAAAGAGTTTTGAGGAAAAGAGAGAGAAATTGAATTAGAAGCCTTTGTTAGATTAAAACATAAATAGTTTTAGTTGGCATAGATTTCATAAATTCTACTTATTTAATTTTTAACTTGGTAGTATTTTAGTAGTCTCAGAGAGGACCTCATAAGTTCCCTTGAATTATAACAGGAAATAATAGTAATAGTTGCAAATCAGGCCATTAGTACAGAGAGAATGCTGCCATTGAGGTGGATACTTCATCAGGAGCTGATGGTTTCAGGATCTCTTTTTGGTTTGTCATAATTCAAGCTTATGTTCTTTATTAGTCTCTTAATCATCATTCATAGACATATCATTCCGTATATTAGTGCCAGGTTAATAATTACAAACTGTATTTTACAGCATTTCAATCTTCTGGGACTATTTTATGCAGACTGAGAAAGAACAGCTGGATGTTTTTTTTCCAAATTGCTTTAAATAATGTTATTTTTTAGGCACATACCTTTGGTAGACAGAATAATGGTGCCCCTAAAGACATCCATATCCTAATTGCCAGAACCTGTGAATATGTTATGTTACATGGCAAGGGAGAATTAAGGTTGCAAAATAAATTAAGGTTGTTATTCAGCTATCCTTAAAATAAGGCGATCAGCCTGGATTTTGCAGGTCAACTCGATTTAATCCAAGAACCTTTCAATCTGGAAGGAGGTGAAGAGTCAGAGAGATGTGAAGATGCCTTTTTCCTTCCCTTCACCTGTGCATTAAAACTGCAAGGATTACATTGACCTTCCAACTACTGAAACCCAAAGGTCATTTCTCTTCCTCCTTAAATTTCAGCAGCATGAAACATCTTTAACTTCCGATGGCAATGCACTGTTATGAACTTTGATTAATAAACTTCTCCTTAATTCTTGTTTGATAGTTTCTTTTCCTTCATACCCTTTACAGAGCTTTTCAGTATCAGAGATATGTTGCTGGTGTCTCAGAAAGTTAATACTCTCAGCCTTGGGGATGCCAAAGATCCTGGAGCTGATTAACTCCAGCTCCATCAGTCTCTCTGTACTGTACCTCAGGGTTCATGAGCAAATTATCTCCTAAATGTGAATGACATTAAACATTGAAAAGCACTGCATTGATTGTTTTTCCAGTATTCTATTTCCTGTCCTCCAAGGACTATTTAACTTGAACATGCTCAAAAATCACTGGAGGCACTTACTAAAATAACAGATTCTTAAGACATACACTGAGAATTTTTACTGAGTATATTTTGAGCATGGCCCCAGTAATGAGTATTCTAGTAAGCATTTCAAGTAACCCTAATGCAGATATTCCAAAGTTCAACTTACAAAGTTCAATTCAGCCATCACGATCATTCCCTAAGTTACTTAATTTCCTATAATAAATTCCTTCCTTCTTAAATATGCTACAGTAAATTTTGTTTTCTGCAACTAAACCAACACAGGTGGGAAAGTACATTCCTATCATTTTGTCAGCTTTAATCCTATTCCAGTACTTCTTAACAGTATTGACTATTGCAATACTGGATTACCATTTTTCAAGTACTCTGCTATTTTTCCTCATGTTTTCCTATAAAGGCTTTTAGGGGAGTCATATGTGACCACTGTTGGAAGTTAAAGGGGAGCGTTTTTTCGATTCAAGTTTAAAATAATTAAAATATTAATACTGCTATTTTTGTTAGCCCCCTTTATAAAGCAAAAACTACTAGATATAAAATAATATACAAAAATATTGTTTGTCTTCTCTGCTGGATTGGAAGGTATATAGACTGTATCCCTGGGAGGCTGTGATGGTTAATTTTATGTGTTAACTTGTCTGGGTCATGGGTACACCTAGATACTGGGCTAAACATTATCTCTGCCTATGTCTGTGAAAGTGCTTCCAGATGAAACTAGAATAGGAATTGGTGGACTCAGCAAGGCAGATTTCCCTTCATAATGTGGGAGGGCATCATCCATTTCAGCCCTAAATATTAATAGAACAAAAGGCAAAAGGAAGAGAGAAGTTCACTCCTTCAGCCTTACTACAGAGTTGGAGTACCAGTTTTCTCCTGTCTTTGGACTGGGATTTATACAAACAGTTCCCCTGGTTCTCTGGTCTTGGACTGAATTATAGCACCAGCTTTCCTGTTTCCGGCCTGCAGATGGCAGATCATAGTACTTCTCAGACTCCAAAATCATGCAAGCCAATTCCTCATATTAATAATAATCAGTCAGAATTCTGACTAATACAGAAGCCATGCAGCAGACTGGTCATAGTGGTTATATTCTGGGAGGGTAACTAGATACGTGAAGGCCAGAAGTGGCAGGGAATCATTTGTTTCCTTTTTATATCTTAACCATTTCTAAGTATATAGTTCAATAGTGTTAGCATATTCACATTATTATGAGGAGAGAGTCTTTTAACCATGTACTCTCTGTACCTTTGGAGTTTTTACCATAAGCATGTATTGCATATTCCAAAAATACACTTCTGAAAATGTAAAGAAACTTTATATAATAAGACATTGTCAGATGTTAGATATTACCAGTTTTTGAAAAACTTTTTTAATTTTATAAAGTCATACATACACACACACACACGCGCGCGCGCGCGCGCATACTTTTTTTTTAAAGAGATGAGGTCTCAGTCTGTCACTCAGGCTGGAGTTCAGTGGTGTGACCATAGCTCACTGCAGCCTCAAACGTTTGGACTCAAGTGAGTCTCCTGTCTCAGCCTCCGCAGTAGCTGGGATTACAGGTGTGAGCCACCACGCCCAGCTCCCATTTTATAAAGTCTTATATGCACATGTAAATATGGAAAAAAGTTCTGCAATTTTAAATCAATGTAAACTTTCAGTCTAGGCTGTATAAATCTGGGATTTTTTGGTTTGTTTCACAAGGGTAATAAAACTTATCTCTTGGCAATTTTCACAAAAATTCTATAAAATAAACTAAGCCAATTTATCTTACTCTGTGAAAACCCCAAAGTACATTAGCTTGTCAAATTTTGACATTCACAGTAAGATGCTTGTAAGTTTTGTTTAAATAAATTGATATTTTGCAGGTATTATTAATTATTTGTTTTTAAAATATACTAAGGCAGAAACTATGCTTCAAAAACACTGTCCCTCTGAGGCCTTATTCAATTAAACTTGAATATAATTTGAAATTTATGAAAAATGAATGTAGAAATTTGTTGAGTAAAATATTTCAAATGATTAAGTTGATTCTACCATAAATAGTCTAAAGGTAGAGTGTTTTAGACTTATCTAAAGGACTTTTTTTCTTTCTTTTTTTTTAACTACTATGGTTAACAAAATTAGATTAGTTCTTTGCGGTTGAGAAACATAACATCTCAACAGTGGAATTTTACTAAAAATAAAGATCTAAGTCTCAAGAGTTCCAGCAATCATAAGCTAGTCTTGTACTCAGAAAGCAGTGCTATTTCCCAGGTACACTTGGTATTTCTTTTTTCTTTTTATTTTCAAACTATTAAAATAAAAACAGAAAAGATGACAATTCTCTAAATAAGATCTAAAAGGGAGGTTGTACATGAAAGTGTTTCCAGACTGTTCTACAGACCTGTTCATGCTTGTGCAATATAAATTTTTTAAAAAGAAACTGTTAAGTCAAAAACGAAATATAGCTATAAATGACTTAAATACATAGCAGGTTGTCTGCATACCTGACCAACATATTAAAGTCCAACAATCTCTGTCTTAGGACCACTGCTGGTGTAGATGATTGATAACTACAAGGCAGGTGTATAATTCTAAAAAATTATAACATAAGTCAGTACTTTTACTTTGCCATTTGCTCTCTTGCCATAACTCCCTTATCTTATGATTATCCACCCAGAAACACTACTCTGACACCACTTCCTCTTCCCTCCTAGTCACTGAAAATCCTCATGCAAACTAAGTCATAAAAGGAAAATGTTCCTTCATGTGTGCAGGTTAAGGATGCTCTTAGAGCAACAGAATGAAAAATTTCAACAGGTATCCAGAAATTAGACCATTTTCAACCAAATTAGAAACTGGTTTCTCAGAAGTAAGAGTCTCTTTAGTTGGAAGTTGGGTATTAACAGGAGAATAATTATGTTGTACTAAATTCACTTGTAAAATATAGTAAAATTAAGACACCAGAGCATTAGGTTTATTGAGATATATTTTATCCTTTCCAACCCAAAACAGACTTTAACATATTAAGAAACAAACGTAAGGATATTATATATACAATATTTAAAAACCATAAAGTCATTTTCCCATTAATTCTTTTTTTCCCTATTTTTTTAAATTTCAGCATATCATGGGGATACAAATGTTTAGGTTACAGACATTGCCCTTGCCTGTGCCCCCACCAAGTCAGAGCTTCAATCGTGTCCATCCCCGAGACAGTGTTCATCACACTCATTATGTATGTATATACCCATTCCCTTCTCTCCCCTCCCATCTGCCCAACAACCAAGCAATGCTATTTCTGTATGTGCACTTAGGTGTTCATCAGTTAAAACCAGTTTGATGGTGATTACATGTGGTGCTTATTTTTCCATTTTTGGGATACTTCACTTAGAAGAATGGGTTCCAGCTCTATCCAGGATAACACAAGACATGCTATATCACCAATGTTTCTTATAACTCCATGGTATACATATACCACATTTTATTAATCCACTCATGTATTGATGGGCACTTCGGTTGTTTCCACATCTTTGCAATTGTGAATTGTGGTGCTATAAACATTCAAGTGTAGATGTCTTTTTTATAGAATGCCTTTTGTTCTTTTGCGTAGATGCCCAGTGGTGAGATTGCTGGATCAAAAGGTAGATCTACTTGTATCTCTTTAAGGTATAATGAACCAAAGAATGCTCCAAATGAATAATGTACCTCAGAAATTCAGGTCAAGGCTTATAGTGCCTCATTCTATCAAATACAATGCTGAAATCTGCAAAATTCACTTATAAGAAATTTCTATACTTAAATATTTCTGAGAACAATCACAGTAGGTGCTAAAAGTCAATTGCTATTCTGGGCCCTAAGATAAAACATAAAGTGGGACCTTGAAAATAGAATGAGAGGTTTATGTAGCAGAATACTAATTAGAACCAAGCTATGACATTTTGGTGAAGATTACCTCAGACTGTATGTCTGAAACAAATATGTGAGAAACCTTGAACACTGTTTACAAAAGCTTATGTAATAAGGTGATTTTATTTTATTTCCTGCTATGAGAATGTTCTCAATCAAGAAAATAGTCACTGCATGTCTTGTACATGGAATACATTCACTTTCAACTCAGTCTGTGGATAGGTTAAAGAAGTATCCTTTAATAAATCCAACTACCTCTAAAGTACCAAGTAAACAAATATTTCTGACAATTTTTAAAAATAGAGATTATAAATACTTAAGTTTTAGCTCTTGCTGAGAGTAAAGAGATGGAAGAAGTAGCATCCTGTGAATACATGCAGGGATATTTTAACCAAAGACTGGTCATCAAACATATGATGCTTATGTGAAGAGTTGGGTGGTTTAAAGAAAAGATAACAATAATTTATGATTAAAAATAAGGCTGAAAGATTTGCCAGTCTGCTTCTGAGCCTATAATTTCTAATAGCTGATAAGCAGTAACATATTTAATAATTATTCTTTGGAGATTTGCCTAATCAGAAATATACGTCTGTAGCTCAGAAGATTCAAAGCTCCTGTTTCTGTTCCAAATAGAAAATTCTGGATCATACTAAATATATATAATCTTTTATACTAAATAACCAATGTTCTTTAGGGTATAGGATATATACCAAAACCATTTTAACATCAAATTGATCTTCCTGTTTACACTTATGTACTTAACCATGTATTAATACCTATTCTTGAGCAAATACAAATGTGAGGGAAAAGTAGTATTCTTGAGAGAAAACTACATGCCAGGCAAGTTGTTTTCAATTCAAGTTACAAGTATTATTTAAGAAAGTGTATCAGAATATACCGTAAGGCAAATTTGCACTGAGATAATTTCTGTGCTGAGACATAAGATACCAACATTAAAAAATGCCCAGTATGTAAATGAAACACCAAATTTTAAAATATCACTTTTAACCTTTCCCTTTAATTTTATGATGAAAAATTTAAGATGCATTGTTATTAGAAGGTAATATTGAGACTGAACATATTTGAATTCAAAACTACTGCTTTTAATTATTTTTGACTCAAATCTTTAACTATTAAACAGTTTAACTACAGTATTTTATCAGTCTCACACTATTTAGTAATTCTAATTTTAGATCCAAGAAGTATATATATTTTTGTCTGTCTACTTCTGAATAATTAGTAAATCAGTATAGTTTGCTTATATTGACTAACCTTGACTGTGAACTAATGGATTATTTTTAAAATGGTAATGTTCTAACTAGAAAATGCCAATGTCAACAATTTTGCATTTGTTAGATGCAAATGACAATTATTTTCAGCAATCAAAAACATCAGATTGACAAAACATGGAATAAAAGATACAAGATCATCATTAAACAATATTTATTGACTACTTTGTATGTTAAACTAACCCAATGACCAGACACAATGTTATCAACAAGGACCATATTTATATAAAAGATGGTGGGCATGAGCTATGTGTTCCACTTCCCTTCTGTGTTCCTAAGGTCAGTGGATGATTTAATAAGGAGTTTGTCACCTTTATGAATTCCTTATGTTTCACTGAAGAAATGGATATCCATTTTGTTTGAAGGTGGTGGTAAAAGCAGTGGGTCAAATAACAAGTTACCTGAAATAAATATAAACTCACATTCTCTTTCTCCCTCACCCAAAAAGTGTGTTTAAACATAATTGTGGAGAAATTATAAGCATGAATCAGTTTATGAAGTTCACTGCAATAACTTTACCTTAATTTTTTATGACATGGCTGCCTGCAGTTAAGAAGGCTACAGATAGTGATGACTGAAAGGCTGATTGATAGGTAACTGACGGTCCTTTCCATCCTGAGCACAGAGGAAGAGTGTTCTTTGATGTATGCCTACTATTTGTGGTCTGTTACTATTTCTGACCCCGACTCTTGGGTTCATTGCCTTGCTCAGAAAGAGTCACCCAAGAGTTTAAATTACACTTCTGCTAGACATTTTAAAGACGATACTAATTACACATTCATGGTTTAGTTAAGGCCATCGCTCCTTTTGGTATAATCAAGGATATAATATAACTCTAAAATTGTCTATCACAATCTTATTGTGATACTCATTGTACTGACATCACATTTACATAAGAACCACTTAAAACAGCTCAACGACATCTATGGATATATCTCTCAGAGGCTTTTAAAAGAGAAAATCATAAAAATACAATATTTTAAATTTCTTAAAATGACATCAACAAGTTAACTAAAATGGCATAAGTTTTCCTGAGTCCACATACTCCTTAATTATATAATGAATAACCTTTAGAAAAAAGTTAATCATTTTATTTTTTCTATAGTAATCATTTCATTTTCTACTGCTTATCTTTTCAATTATCACTTTAATGTTATTTTGTTTTAAATTGGTACTGACACATTTAAGCCAATATACCATTTTTCTTTAAAAACATAAAAATATCCATGAAACAAACTGTAAATATTTTAAAACCTTTTTGAAAATGTCTCCAGTCACACAGGGATCAAATAAACTAGACACCAAGTCAAAATTCTAACTGGCAAGACCCTTGGACAAAAAGATATCCTCCTGTCTTAGGGATCCGACTAGAGTATGTTATTACATTTATATAATGGCCAAAGGAAGAATTTAAATCCAAAACCCCCAGAAAACTAGATCAGAGTGGAACTAATTACTGAATGCCTTCTTCCTAGGGTATCACATTATTTTACTGGGAACCTTTCACAGGGTAATGGCACTTGTTTACCTGAGGTGTTAAATGCACCCACGTCTGCTTCCCTGCCCTATTTCTACTTTTGACAGAAAAAGGAGTCACTTCACAAACAAGGCTAGCCTTGTAACAAAGAGAGCAAGGAAAACAAACAGTGCACTTGGCAACTTCTAACCGCTCTGAGGAGAGCGCGCAACTCCCTTTGTTACGCTCTCAAGGGGCACGAAAAACGCTGTTTTAAAAAATGTTTCCTTTTTCACGGAATCGTCATCATATAAAATATTCCCGCCCCGATTTAGAATTTAAGCTGGTGTGGAAAGGGTCCCTTGAACATAATTCTCACTAGAACTTCCACTGAGATGGCAGTTATCATCACCTGCAAAGCCCTCGCAGCGCTGGGGGAGGGCACCCGAAGCTGGGCCACGTTGAGAGCAACCGGCACCCCGCGTGTGTCTGAGGGAGGCCCCCACATCCTCTTCCCTCCACCTCCCTCTTTTCCCTCCCAAGCCCCCAGGTTCTTCTCTCCCGCAAGCCGGTCCCTGTAGTCACCCTGAATTCCCTCTCGCCCTCTAAAAGTCGCTCTTGTCCCTTCACATGGCTCCCCCTCAAGACTACTGAATTCCCGCGCGACCGCGGACCCCTGGCCCTCGACACTCACGAGAAGAAAGGATCATCCTCAAAGTTGCTGCTCAGCATCCTGAACATTCTGTTTCCGTCCTGGGCGGCGGCAAACGCGGACAGATAGGAAAACGATGTAACTCGCCGCGGCCGCCAGCCGAGCCTACCTCAGCCGCGCAGGCGACGCTCCTCTGGCGGCCGCTAAGGCGGTGCGGGCCAGGAAAGGCGGTGTGGGCCAGGAAAGGCGGTGTGTGACGCCGGGCTGCTTTCCCATTGGACACGGTTCCCCTGACGTCACCAAGAAGAGGCGGAGAATAATAAGCCGCTGCCATGGCGACCGCGATCAACACGGTGGAGGCGAGAAGTTTGGCCATCTGCCAGCCAGGCAACTTTTCACCAAGCCTCCTAAGGAAGGGGATAGCTTGTTCTCCGGGATCCAGGAACCAAAATATTAGACCACTCTCTTTGTGACCTTGGGCAAATCTTCCTAGGCCCCAAACCTATCAGGGAAAATGGAGATGAGATGGGTCAAGATTTGGACCAGATGACATCCCAAGTCCCATTCATTGGTCACACTCTGTGATCCACAGAAATTAGTCCTGTATCCAAAACATTCTCTGGTAGTTGGTCAAAAGTTGTGAACAAATGATGAGAAAAAATGTGCAAAAAGTTTTTGAGTACAGTTAGCAAATTCTATACTCAGTTCTTGAAAGAAATGGGAGGAAGCCTATTCAACAAATTTATTTACCTTTGTGAGTCTAAAATTCAAAGTAATATTTCCCAAAGGGGGAAATGCAAAGTAAATGAAAAGGCTTTCTTTTTAGTCCTCTTTCTATATCTATATTTCAAAGATCAAATCTTACTTTGATGCTGATAAGTCTTTTAACAGCTCTCCAACATTCCTTAACAGCAGGATTTAGGCAAAAGGCCTGCAACAAGAAGCCATATCCGACTAAAATTCCATTATTGTGTATTTTTGTTTTCATTATATTTATAAGAGAGCCTTTTATGTATGGCAAAGAAACTGGTTTTAAACTTGAAGCAGTACTATACATTAATAGCTCCACTTCAAAATTTTCAAGTGAAAAAGTGAGCTAACAAAGAAATAGTACAGGTGGGATTTGGATATGATGGGGCCAGGGGGAATATCATGAACGTGGCACTCAAATTACTGAATTTTGGAAAACACTATTGTGTTTCCAGTAGCCCAGAGATGAGTGGAGAAGACAGAAGAGAGGAGATTAAAGAATAACAATTTTGAGGGTATAAAAGAGAAAATGCATCTTGCATGCCCACAGTTAATTCAGTGGGTCCTCCAGCCTCTCTAGGGGGCTGTCCTGTGGAGATAGAGGGGTATCCATAGCTCATCAGGGCCCCTGATATTGGGCCGGAGAGGTGGCACTCTGCCACTATGAAAAGCGTGCAGTGCCTGATTTGGAGGTGGCAGGAGTACTCAGGGGTTATTTTGGGAGCCAGAAATTTAATCCTTTGGACCTTTTACCCCCACCTTTAGCCAAGTTCTCTGGCAGCTTCATTTCCCTGAGACTGGTGACATGAGGTAGGGCAGACTTAACAGCCCAAGATAAAATGGCACAACCTACTCAGGGAATAGGATATTTTCTTTTCCCCTGGCCTCAGAGTGAAGCTCAGAAAGCATATACATATTAGGGAATTTCTAAATCAATTTCAAGGCAACCTAAATTGTTTTACAAGACCTGAAATTATTTTCTTTTTAAAATTAGTATAAGCACAGGTGTTAAGGGGACCACACTTTAAAAACGAAACAAAACAAACTAAAACTTAGAATGAAATGGAGTAAGTTATGTAATAAAAGGTAATATGGTTCTGGATTAAGGCCAAATAAAGAAACTTGTGAGAAAGTTTTCTTTCTTGTTTCCATGGGAATTTTTCTTAGTATCACATTGTTAAAACATGAAAGCTTTAGTCCAGGCACAGGTTAGTCAGGGAGTTACTTGGAGCTTCTGAAAGCAGTTTGGGCCTAATGTCAAATGGAAAATGCAAAAGAAAAAAAAATGTTAGTGAAGGAAAGAGGAAAGTTGGAGCTGAAAAGACCTTGACATCAGTTTCAGAACTGTTCGATAAGAGGAGGGAAATGAAAGAAGAGGTGGGTCAGGAAAGAATGCATACCCCAGTAAGGGAGCAATAAAGATACACAACAGAACTGAGGGGATAGGGTCCTGGACTTAGCTGTAAATATAATCATAATATAATAGCTAATATTTATTGGATGTGTGCTGGGCACTGTTGTGGGCACTTCATGCATATTACCTTATTGCATCCGCACAACAGTTTTATGGAGTAGAGCAGGCTTTTCCTACCATGTATAGGTGATGCAACTGAGACACAGAGAGGCTAAGTAAACTGCCAAGGTTTGCACAGCTAGTATTTGAACCAGGCTGGGTGCCTGGAGCGCTCCCCAGTGAGCACTGGTTGCACGGGATGTGGGCGATGGGTCATACTTAAAAGATGGAGATAAAAGTAGATAATCATTTTTTAAATTCATACTGACAAACTGAACAGATCCAAACTACAAAGTCTGAAATTCAGTGGAAATATAAATCAAGTCAATTCAATTTCACAAATATTTGTTGAGTGCCTATCCTGTGTTGGGCACTGATCTACATCCTTAGGCATCAGTGAACAAAACGGACAAAAATCTCTGCCCTCCTGGAGTGTGTGTTCTTGTAAGGGCAGTCTGAAATATACAACATAGAAAATAGTATATTAAAAGATGATAAGTGTTAGGGAAAAAGACTGATCATGGTTAGGAGTATGAAGGTGTACAATTATAAATAGGAAGTTCCACTTTGGCCTCACTGAGAAGGTGAATTTGAGCAAAGATTCAGAGGAAAGAAGTGGACATGTAATGAAAGAGCATTCTAGGCCAGTGCAAAGGTCCTATGGTAGCATGTGCCTGATGCACATATGTACAGTTCTATTTATATGCCTTGAAACTCACTGTCAGAGAGAGGAATGCGATGAGCCAAGTAAAGTGAAAATTATCTATTAGGATAATAGTTTTCTTTAATACTTCCTATATTTCAAGCATTGCACTAATGCTTTATTTAACCCTTACAGCAACATAATAAGATGTTTCTTCCTGCATTACACATTAAAAGAACCGAGATGCACAGAAATTTTATAATTAAATAAACTATAATTCAATAATATAATTAAATAATAATAATTCAACAACAATCCAACAATTATTAATATTAATAATTAATATTAATAATATTAATATTATTAGATTGTTATTAATTTAATAATAATCTAATAATAATTAGTAAAATAATATAATTTAGTAATGTAATAATTTTATAATTAAAAATTTTATATAAAATTATATGATTATATAAAAATTATAATTATATAAATATATAATATATAAATATATAATTATAATATTATAATTATATAAAATTTTATAATTTTATAATTTCTTAAAATTTCTTAAAGAAAAGAAATTTTAAGAAATTTTATAATTTTATATTTTATAATTATAATAATATAATTATAGTATATTATATAATAGTAATAATATAATATTAATTATTAATTATTAATATTATTAATTAATTATTGATTATATAATATTAATGTTGATAATATAATATAATACAAATTATAATGTAATTATAATTATAATTATATAATTTATAATTATAATTTATAATTTTATAATTAAGAAATTTTATGATTAAGAAATATTATAATTAAATAAACTATAATTTAATAATGTAATTAAATAATAATAATCTAATAATTGATATTAATAATGTTGATATTAATATTCTTAAATTATTAATTTAATGATAATTTAATAACAATAAAATAATATGATGATTTGATAATTTAATAATATAATAACTAATATTATTAGTATTAATTAATTTATTATTAAATTAATATTAATTTAATAATAATTTAATAATATAATTTTAAAAACTCAGTTCAAACCCAGATTTGTCCTACTCGAAAGCCTATTTTCTCACCACCATCATACTTCAGCTCCCTATAAAAAAAAGATCAAACGAACTACTTACTGAGCACACCTATGTGGTAGGAACTTTTACATATATATTCTCTAACCACACTATAGCTTAGGTTGCATTTGGAAGGACACTAACCTTTTCCCAAAGGTATCCAGAGAAAAACATGAAACCCAAGCCAACTCTGCAATTCTGTGAAAAACACAGAGTCAAAAATGTAAATGAGTCCATTTCTCTTTTATTCATTAATTTATTAAATATTTATTAAGGACCATTTATATAGAGAAACTATTCTAGGCATTGAGGATATAAAACTCCATGGCCTCCTGAAGCTTACATACTAAGGGAAAGCTCTTTCACCAGCTAATTCTGCAAATACTGTTGTCAGAATTCCTCAGAATTTTCAAAATGTTTCTGAAGACATTATCTCAAGTGCCTAAGAAGAAATAAAGAGGCTCTTGAATGACAGACTTTTAACTTCATTACAGCTTCCCAGAGCCATGTGTATTAGGCCATTCTAAATGCCTTTACCATAGTTAATTTCAATGTGTCTAGGGTTTCATTGTCCTAATCCCTTTGTCTGAAATAGTGCACAGAGGTGCTCTGAGAATGAGATGCCACAGTAAACTCACAAGGGGTCATGGAACAAATTTTGAGGGAAACAGAGAAACTTAAGATCTGTTGGACATTGCACAACATATTAGCTCAAGGTAGTTTATGTATTTAAATATTAGACTGCAACATTGCTTTAGATGATGTCATATCATTGGAAAACTAGGTTTTTTTAAAAGTTGCTGTAATGAAAAGGAAATAACTCTTGAAATTCAATGTGGAACAAGAAATGCTGGTAGCAGCTTTCAATCTGTCTCCAAAGTTTAAAAAGTTATGCTGTGCTAGACTGGCACGTATCTGTTAGTGTGATTATTTAAGAATAATATAAAAAATTTTTTCTTTCAATTTATGTGCATTACTTTTGTTTGTTTGTTTTTTGAGACAGAGTCTAGCTCTGTTGTCCTGGTTAGAGTGCAGTGGCATCATCATAGCTCACAGCAACCTCAAACTCCTGGGCTCCCACTATCCTCCTGCCTCAGCCTCCTGAGTAGCTGAGACAACGGGCATGCGTGACCATGCCCAGCTAATGTTTCCTATTTTTTGTACAGACAGGGTCTCACTCCTGCTCAGGCTGGTCTCAAAAGCCTTTCTTCAAGTGATCCTACCACTTTGGACATCTAGAGTGCTAGGATTACAGACATAAGCAACCACACTTGGCCTTATGTGCATTACTGTTTAAGAAGTTACTGAGTTTTTAGAACAGAAATACTTAAGGTGCTTGGATCTTACCACATAATAGACTCATTTGGTATTTCTTTAGACATAGGGGGCACAGTTAAAAAAATTACTGAGGCACTAACGGCTCATGAACTAACATAGTTTGGGGCCTCTGTTCTGACCTCACAATCTTTCTTTTTTTCAAATTAAAAAAAAATAAAAGTGTTTATCTTCTTCCTAGTCAGCTGTCTTATCAGTTCTTTAACAGATTTGCTTTCTACCTTTTGAAAGATATGAAAATGGTACATAGGGAGTAAGTGACTTCTCTAATAAGACCATAGATCTCAAGGTCTTCAAAATCCCTGTAGTGCTGTCTTTAGTCTATATGGCAACTTTGCTCAAATTAGGAAAATGTGCCTGTCTCTCAAGATATTTTCATTAATAGGAAAAATTGTCTTAATACACATATAAGTCTACAATGTGCATGTTATCATTGGTGCTCACTTAGGTTTGTTGTGCATTTCTTCATGACAGCCCTACTCCTAATCCTGCATTCTTTCCAGGAGTTAATGAATGCCAAGCTCTGTCCACGAACTCATATGTAAGAAATGTCATTTTATTTTCTTACATATGTATTTATGTTCTGGGTTCACATTTCACTGGGAGTGACCTCCCATCCCTGGGGGAGACAATGCCAAGGTGTATTTGGTTACCATCCATGCTGCATCCCTGAAGGCATCTTTATTCACTTCACTGGGTGGGGCCAAGGACACTAAACATCTCATTATATGTGTCACAGCCTGGCACAGTGAAGAATTGTCTTGCCCTAAATGCTAATCCGTCTCCCTTTGAGAAGCACACTCTCTAGAGGAAGTTTTCCTCCCCTACAGTAAAAATTCAAAGAAAATTTGAGCTAACAAAGGGAATTTTAAAAATTCTCCTTTTTGGTGCCTGCTAATGCAGGTGAGGGCCAGGAGAAGACAAAACTCTGAACAAGCAGCAGCAGACTTTTCCAGTTTTATTTGCTTTTACAGCTTTTCTCTGTAGACATGTACAGTCATGGCTGGGAGTTTATTTTGCACAAATTATACTTGAGTCAGACTTTATTTGGAAAACTATTGAGCAAATATCACATTCGGTGGAGAACAGAGAGGTAGTTGATAGCAAGAGATCTTTGCGGACAGATGCTATAAGCAGGCTCTTGGGGACAGAAGCTGAGGCTCCAGGCCCTGGAGTCCCGTCCAAGCATTCGGTCACACCCATAGCGAAGAAGTTTGCAGGGGAGCAGCAATGCTTTGTTCTGGTGATGTATGCCCAGAGGGGGTGAGGATGCCAAAATAAGCAGGGGAGGAAGTCAAGACCTGCTGTTGGGTCAGGGCTGAGCCAAAGATTATACCGTTGTTAATATAATAAATATAGACAAAAGTTTTGCCCTTTCCTGCATTTCTTTGATGTAAATCTTTGAGGCTTGGATACTTAAGATCTTTTTACAATAATGATTTAGATAAGCACTCACTTCCATTCAGTAATAGTTCCCACTTAAAAAGTATCTACCAAGAGTTTCATAAACTTTATCCCAACTAATTCTCTCAATAGCTCTGTAATGGAGACATCATCTCCACTTTGGAGATGAGAACACAGAGGTTCAGGGAGGAGAAATGATTTCTAGCTAGCGTGGTTTATCTAGATGTGGGCTTCTTGCAGGGATTGGTAGAATAGGGATTCTTATGTAGATCCTGATCATTTCAAAGGCCATTTTTACACCCATAGCTAACTCTCATGACAATGAAAAAGGACTTGATGGTGTGGAATTAAATAAATGTGAAGCTGTCCAAGCTTTGACACAGGTTGTTTGGTTTAAAAACATAAAATTTTTTGAATTTTCCTGAAAAACAAACAACAACGAAACTATTATTCAATGAATAAAATACAGGCAAATATAAAAGGCAATATAAAATACAAATATGTTATACTATTTTTTTTATTGGTGACAACCACACACCCCATAATGAAGTCATGTGTAATTGAGGAAAGAAAGTTCATATCCAAAGCCTGATCAGTTTTTTTAGTTTACTTTTTTATTGAGATATAATTTAAACATGGTAAAGTCCACTACTCTTAAGTGTATAGCACAATACATTTTTACATATGTGTAAAATGTAACACCACCCAGGTTATAAAGCCTTACCAATACCCCAGAACATTCCCTTGTGCTTCTTCCCCATTCATATTCCTTGAGGATAACCAGTGTTATGAGATTCGCTTCTTTCACATAACATTATGTCTGCAAAATTCATCCATGTTGTTGCATGTGCCAGTAGTTTATTCTTTTTTGTCGCTGTGTAGTATTTATTCTAGATTTACCATAAGTAATTTATCTATCTACTGCTGATGGATTTTTGAATTGTTCTTTTTTTTTTTTTTTGCTTTTAAAAATAAGGCTGCTGTGACTATGCTTGTTCATTTCTTGATTAGTTCTAAAAATCAACTTAACATTTTTGTGATACTTCATTTTGTAGAATGAGCTCCAGCTCTAATACAAGAGGTGCTAGATCACCATTATATTTTGTGGCTGAGTATAACTCCATGGTATACATATAGCACATTTTATTAATCCACACATGTATTGATGGGCTGGGAGTGGGGAGGAGGGGATGGGTATATTCACACCTAATGGGTGCAGTGAGCACCGTCTCAGGGATGGACATGCTTGAAGCTCTGACTAGGGTGGGGCAAAGGCAATAAATGTAACCTAGACATCTGTACCCCTGTAATATGCTGAAATAACAAAACAAAAACAAAAATCAACTTAACATTTAGCTATTCTTGAATCTTTATCATCTTTGAGATTTTCTACAGAGAATAATTTCATAAGGAGGATTTTTCTTCTGGGTCAACACTTTGACATTTGCTATTCTCTTTTTTGTGTACAGAAGAAGCACTTTGTTGCTTCTTTTAAAATGAAAAATCTTAGAGTTATAGAGGCTAAAACAAGTTGAATAGTAGAAAGTACTCCTCAGGAAATACTGTTGAGGTCATCTGTTCTCAGGAATGGTTTAATGTGGCTGTCTAAAGTGTTATTTTTAGAGTTACTTTTAAAGCCTTGATAAGATTTGGAGAGAGTTCAAGCTGTGTGTAAAGGCCCCACTGCCAAGGCAATCTAAGTCTGCACAAGGGACAAGGGAATTATTTTGGAAAATATTAAGGACCTAGAAAGCTTTCATCCCTTTGTCATATGCTTCAATACCTTTAATATTTGAACTGGTAGAAATAATCTTAAAAGAATTGTTTTTATTTCCAGAAGCTGGCAAAGATACAATTGTCATTACAAGGCCAATGCAAGTTTTAACACTATTTTTGATATATATTTTGGGGTCACAAGATAAAAAGGAAACAGAGAGTTAAGAATGAGTGGCTCCAAGCTGATTTCCTACAAATTCATATTACTATCTCCATCAGACCTAGAAATCTCTGGGGACACAGCCTCTGGCCAGGCTCATACTGCTCAACGGCACTGGCAGCCTGTTGGGAGAAACGAAGGTGGCTGAGGCCTGAGGTTGCTGGTGGGCAGGAGAATGCTGTGGTCTAGTATGTGTTAATAATAAAAGCTAAACCTATGTAGTAGGCACATTGATTCACAGAAGTTCCATTCCTATTTTACAGATGCTAACATGGCTTTAGAGAGTTAAGTAATTTGCCTAAGTCTATATTGCTGGGAAGTAGCAGAGTTGGTATTGGAGCCCTGGCTGTTTAGCTGTAGAATCTTGGCTCTAACCCAGTACACTGGTTGGCCCCACCAGTATATGCTTTGTTGGCCCCACTGCCTAATACATACAGAACTGGCTGTCTTCTCCACCTCCAGTTGAAGGTGGGGCTTTACCTAGGGCTGAGTCAAGAATGCAAGCACCAATGGGGACTAGGCAAGTAAAAATGTTAGGGAAGTGGGCTCGGTAAGATAACAAGAATAAAAATTAATAATAATCAAAATAACACCAACTAGCATTTACTGGGTTAGTACTGTGTGCTATGCAATGCTCTAAGTGCTTTACAAATTTTAACTCCCTTAATCCCCCAAATAATCTAACGAGATAAACACTATGATTGTGTCCATTTTACACAAGAGGAAACTAAAGTTCAGAGAAGAGGCACCATTTGTTCAAGGTTACACAGCCAGCCAGAGAAGCCCCACTCTTATCCCCGTGCTGGGTAGCCTTGGGGACTTGGAGTGGTGGGCACCGCGGGTGCTGCAGGGGGCTAGACTGCAGCAAAGGGAGTGCTGCTGCTCAGCTCCAGATGACCGCCCTGCAGAAATGCATGCCTACTGATAATATGGACATTTACATGAAATCTCCTAAGTTTTCTAAGTTCACGATTAATTAAAAACAAAATACCTGAGCAGGCCAAACAAAACAAATCTCTGGTCTGAATCTGCCCCACAGGCTACAAGCCTTAGATCTAGTTACTTAGAGTGTGAGTTTTCATGGCATGAAAGAGACACATGAGCCGAGTGACATCCATATATTATCGTCTGAGTGTAACTCAAAACTATGTGATGGCAGGTTTCGTGTTGTGAAAACTCAGAAACGAAGCGCCCTGACTCCCAGCAGTAGGCCTTTGTGAGTGGACACCACTTACTAACCACATCACTGAAGGTTCATCTTTTAAAAGTTCAGGGCCATGAGGCAGTAGTTTTATTTCTGCAGGATATTTAGATTACAGACTAATTTTCCATCTGGGCTGCAAAAGTTTAGCACATGTTTATCAAGTTCTGGGTATTATATTACCTTTTAATTCTCTTTAGTCAGTCTTAAAGCAGATCGAAATCCTCTTGGCCTCTGCTCTAAAATGCTCATCTTTCAATTTTTTATTTATTGAAGACAGTCCTCCCTGTATAGCTTTGGCAAAAATAGACTCTAATAATGCATGCAATAAAATATCAAAAGCCCCATGTATCTGTGTAAAAACAATCTGTTAAACTCAATGTGATTGGTTGCTTCTAAGATTTTTTTTTCTCTTAATGTTAGTCATTTGTTTACATATTACTTGTTTTATCACCAGGCAGCCAGGGGAGTCATAGGTGTTAAACAAAAAGCTTATTAGGCAACATTTTTAGGGAATTATTTCTCTGGCCTTATTTTTTCCCCTCCAAACCTTTATATTTGTACTGAACATGTACTCCAGGTTCTTAGGAAAAGGAATGTTTACGTGTTTTTTAGTTTCTTAGGGCTGGGGTAAAAGAGTACCATAACCTGGTGGCCTAAAACAACACAAATTTATTTTTTCACAGTTCTGAAGGTTAAAAGTGTGTCATCAAGCTATATGCTCCCTCGGAAGGGTGTAGGGAAGAATCTTTCTTTGTCTCTTCCTAGCTTCTCATGGCTGCTGACAGTTCTCGGTGTTCCTTGATTTGCCCCTCTATCACTCCAATTTCTGCCTTCATCATCACGTGGCCTTCTCCCCCATGTATCTCTGAATACAAATCTCCTTCTCCTTATAAAGACACCAGTCATTCTGACCCAGTATGACCTCATTTAAACTTGATCACATCTGCAAAGATACTATTTCCAAATAAGTTCACATTCAACAGTTTACAGGTGGACGTGCATTTTGGGAGAGGGCACTATTTAACCCAGTAACTCATTCAAAAATCATCAGAATAGGCACAGAACAAAATTCTCAAAGTTAATCATTATATAAGACTTGAAATATGATCCAAAAATCAGCTGGAAAACTTGAAAGTATGACTTCACTGAACTTTACAGTATGCATTTCGGATATTAACCTCATTCCTTTTAACGTTTTACCTTTACGACTCTCATTCTTTCTTTTTTTGCATATTCTCCATTGACTTGCTGAACTTTTTATTTTATCTGGTCACATTTTATTAATTTTGATAAAACACCTGATGCTTTTCTGGAACAAAGACTAGCAGGAATAAATAAATAAAATAGTAAAATAACCGCTGTTAATTTGATGGCAATGTTGAGATATGGGCCTCCTTTTGAGAACAAATTCATTATGAGATGCTTGCTAACATGATAAAGTGCCAGTGTAGATCTCAGAGTGATGTCTCTAATTGCCCAGACCTTTTTACATTAGGTACCTGCATAAGTTATAACTCTTTTGTGAAGATAAAAAGGCTTCTGCAAGAAATTGCCCCAGTGCTATAAGGGCTGTCAGACTGGAGGGCATCTCAAATGAGATTAATGATTTCTGCCTTAATATAAGAAGATTTAGCATAACCAAGATTATGGATTCTACAGAAACCTGCCAGCACTCATTTATTTTGAATAAATATTATTTTTAATTAAAGTCCTAAGGTAGGTTATTCCTGAAATAATGAGATCTACAGTGATTTCCTTTGGGAATTAATTTTCTTTCTTAATTCTCTGCCATTTTCATGATCATGGCTCATTCAATCTTACTCATGGCAGTCAGCTTTGTAGGACATGCCGATTTCCAGCTAAAGGCACTAAATAACCCTGTATTTGTTTTTCATGGCACTCTCATTTTCTAATTATATTTATTATTAAATCCAAATACTCTTAGAGGTATGTCTGTCCATAGCATAAGGAAATCACTCATAAGAGAATAAAGTAAATTCATCTGAGAAGCAAAATGAGAGGGAACATAAAATCAGAAAATTATAGTATTGCTATTTGTAACTATTTTTTCTTAGTCCTGCTTTTTTGCTAGACATTGTGCTAAGTGTTTTATACACATCAACTCTAATCCACATGGGAGTTCTGCATGATAGAAATCACTGCTCCTGTTTACTAGATCGGGAAATGGAGGCTCAGGAGGTAACTTGCCAAAATTGATGGATTTTTTGTTTTTGAGACAGTATCTCGCTTTGTTGCCTGGGCTAGAGTGCAGTGACGTCATCACAGTTCACTGCACTTCAAACTTCTGGGATCAAGCGATTCTCTTGCCCCAGCCTCCCAAGCAGCTAGGACCACAGCCTTGCACCAACAAACCCAGCTAATTTTTCAATTTTTTTTTTTTTTTTTTTTTGTAGAGGGGGGAATCTCACTGTATTGTTCAGGCTGATTTTGAACTCCTGGCCTCAAGTGATCCTCCCACCTCAGCCTCCCAGAGTGCTAAGATCATAGATGTGAGCCACTGAACCTGGCCTCAAAATTGTGGTTTAACTCAATAGTTCACATTCATAGCACCATGCCATGCAGCCTCCCTACTAATCACTCAGCTTTAAGCATACCTTCAAATAAGCATCAATATTTATTAGTATGTAGTTCAACCAGATTTTCAATGACTCAATAGAGTTGGTGTTTTGCTTACAGTTGCTGTGTAGCAAACCACCCCAAAACTTTGTTGTATAAAAGAGCCATTTTATTATGCTCACGGATTCTGTGGGTAAGAAATCTAGACAGGGAAGCGAAGATGGATTATCTCTAGGGCCCCAGCTGGGAAGACTGTGTGGCTAGAGGAGTCTTCACTCGCATGTCTGGTGGTTGATGCTGGTTGTTGGCTAGGAATTCAGCTGCAACTGTTAGCCAGAACTCCAACATGTGGACATTGCATAGTGCTTGGGTTTTCTCACAATGTGGCAGCCCCAAGGTAGTTGGTCATCTTATATGGCAATTCAGGGCTCCAGGGGTGAGTATCCCAAGAGAATTAGGCATAAGCCTTTCCTGAACTAGCTTGGGAAATTATGCTGTGCCACTTCCAATGAATTCTGTTGGTATGAGCAAGTCACTGAGATTGATCTAGATTCAAGTAAGGGGATATAGACCCCCACCTCTCAAAGGAAAAAGAATTTGCAGACAGGTTTTAAAGTCATCACAGAGGATAACAAATATTCTACTAAACATTTTTACTTGTGGCTTAATGTTGGAGTTGGGGTTCTCATCTATCTCACTTTTTGGACCCACTTTCTGTCTAGCTGCTTCCTGATGATCCATTTGGTTCCCAGAAATATAAACAAGAGGATGCTCCAGGCAAATGTTTCTCTGTTACTAGCTGAGGTTTCTGCCCCTAATTTCTAGCTCATCTGCTAGATTGATAAGTTGGCCAGGGAAGAGCAGAAGCATCAGCAGACCCTTTTCAACCTTTTCTCCCAAGAACAGAGAGAGCCAGACTGCGCTTCTCATTTCCCTTCAGGGGTGAGGAACCTGCAGCCTGGTGGCCATATGTGGCCTTCTGGATCCTTGAGTGTGGCCTTTTTACTGAATTCAAACTTCACAGAAAAAAATCCTTTTAATAAAGAGATTTGTTCTGTGCAGTTTGGATTCGGTCGAGGAGCCACACTTGGGGACATGGAGCGCTGCATGGGGCCTTGAGGCTGCCGGTCCCCCACCGGCTCTTCAGGACCAAGCGCAGGCTGAAAAAATTCAGATTTATTGCTTCATTTACATGAGTTCATGCACCTGCTTAATTCAATCCTTAGTAAATTAAAAATTTTGTTGACAGGAAGACCCTGCTGGTGGAAAAAGAAATCATAGATCAAAGATTGGTTGGTAAATGTAGAATTAGAATGGAATTAAGCATTTTCCATGTGTTAAGACTATAAGATGTATAAAAGGGTCTTTTTTTTTTCTTTAAAGGAAGAAATACTTAGTTGCGTAAAGACAAAGAAACTACTCAAATTGGAAAGGAGGTGATCAGGTACCAGAGTTAAATCGATGATTTGTTGCCTCCTTTCCCCTGGACCCTCACCTCGAGAGATCGTACCATTATGACATGAAGTCAAGCTGAAACATTCATGCCAGATTTCTCTAAATGGGACACACTTTGCTTCAGAGAACTACTCTTAACTGACTTACAGTGGCCTGGAATAGAGAGCTGAGGCGCAATGGTAATTAGGACTTATCAGGGTCTAAATGTCACTTACTCCATGTTTGAAATGTTTGTACATAAAACCATTGCTGTTACTGCTTAAGATAACTTCATGAAAAGGGTGCTTGTTTAGTAGCCTTAGAACTGAGAAACGGATTATGCCACCCAGCAGTATTCCATGAGGTAACGATATTTGAATGGGTAGATGTGCTATGTAGCTAGGTTCTTTTTCAGGATTTTACTATTTTTTAAGGAAATATTTTCTTATGATTCATAATTATCAAGATATTTTCTGCTATGGATGAACTGAAATACTAGATTTCCAAATCTCTCATACAATAGGAGAGCAGTTAGTTGATTAAGTTCTAGTCCATGAAGTGTAAATTTACAAGTCTCCTTTAATTTTAACTTCTGAATCTCCTTAAAAGGGAGGGAGTGCATCCTTCATGCTGCCTGGAATGCGGGCAGAATGGCAAGAGCTTCAGCAGCTATCTTGAACCACATGGTGAAAGGTACCTACGGAGAACTGTTTAACAAGAGCCAGGGTCCCTAACATATGGAACCACCATATCTACCTTTAAATGGTTTTCACTTGAGTGAGAAATAAATGTTTTTCTTATTTAAGTCACTGTTTGTTGCTGTTGTGTTATTGTTTATGAAAGCAAAGCTAATCGATGTACTTAATTGAACCTAAGTGACACACTGCTCTCGAAGATAATTTAATCAGCTTCGGTCCCAGCAGGAGACAGATGACACACTCTAAGTTAATGAAGTCATTATATACAGATGTGGGCAGGGTTAAGGGGTCAGTTAGGGAGTAGTACCTACAGAAAACTGTTTCAGCCCCTACGTCTGAAGAGGCATGATGCGGGAGTTGTTAATATAAGTGAGATACAGTGAGAGCTGTATCCTCGAGAGGGGCTAGACTACAAGAGTAGCCTTTGGAAAGCAGCCACACAAACATGCCCAGCAGAGGCACAGATACCCAATTCTCTCTTCTCCTTTCCTTTGATTTCCTGTTACTGCCTCCTATCTGCTGAACCCACCCAGAAGCCAGAGGAAGGGAAACTGGGCCCACCCAGAAGCCAGAGGGCAAGGGAAACTGGGCAGGGTAGTGTGTAAGGGTCAGCCTCCTGGGACACTGCAGGGAAAAGAAGAGTGAAGAGTGATTCTGAAAGGAAGATGGGGAGTCCGAGCATACATACAATTTATCCTAATTACAAAATGACTTTTTTGTTCTTAAGTGGTTTAAAGAGGAGATTTCATTTGCATGAAATCATCCAATTTGAAAATTTGTTGTTGTTCATTTATTGTTTACTAGTTTAAATGTGAAGGTGCATACCCTATGGTCCAGCAATTCCATATTTAGGAATCTAGGCAGCCATTAAAAAGAATGAGGAAAAACGTAAATGCAGAACAATAATTTTCTCCTGGTTCCCGATATGTTTTCATGGTCTAAAAAGCAAGCCTGTGTGTAAATATCTTGATACAGTTATATTTATTTAGGCACAGTGCAAAGTTGGGAAGAATTGTTCGGAATGGTCACCCTGCCAGGAGAGATGCAAGCAGCCGCAGGAGGAGCAGACTGTGTTTACATTCCAGAGCTGGTTGTGTAGGGATGACTTTCCTTTCCTTTTGTGTTTTTTAGTATTTTTCAGTTAAACAAAATCCGAATCACAAAAAATGTGGACGATATCACTTAAGAAAAAGCTTAATTCAGGATATAACTTTCATTTTATGTACCCTTTTACCTGGCTGTTTCCTCTATCTATATAAGGCTAGCAAATAAGCAGATTTAATAAATTATATGTGGACATTTGCTGGTTGGAATACTTGTTATATAATTTTTAGAAAACATATATAAATGAATATTGAGAAAATTATGAAGTACTTAGCAGAATGATAATTAGGTTAGTAAAATGGTGGCCAATCACATTTCATTTACAAATTCCATATTTAAACTGGAATCCAATACTTAAATCCCCATTGATGACATTTAAACTTTAGATTGCTTGTTTTTTTTTTAATCTCTTAATGTAAAAATATATTTCAAATTTATGCTACCTTTGTTAGTAAACACAGATTGCTGCCATAGATTGTGGTAATTCCAAAATAGATTTTTGAAAAAATAAGAGAAAAAGCATTATATTTTTATAACTCTTACTTTTGAAGATCTCTAAGGTCTGTGTAAGTACCTTTCCAAAGGAGTTAGAAATTAATAGAACAGTGTCTCCTGGAAATCACACTGCGCAATTATTATAGCAAGATAAAAATATTTAAAAATTGGAACTTCAAGTTAAAGATCCCAAATAGAAACTGAGTCTTTGGCATTTTCTAGGCTGTGGTGAACCATAACCTATTTGCTAATCACTTGTTTTCTTCTCTTATTGTTACTTATAAAGAAGGCACATTAAAATTCTCTGAGCACCTTTGCTGAAAATGAGTCACATGACCTTCAAAACACAAGTGTGGTTGCAGGAGCACAAGTATTAAGGTGAAAATGAATTTCTTCTTGAAGGTTCAAGTGTTTTTGATGGAGCAGCTATTAAGTAACAGAGGGCTTGGGGTGCTAACTTATGCTCTATGCTAGGTAGATACAAAATTTCTTTTATAAGATATTTCAAACATGAAGAAAAATATATTTATCAGAGATTATGATTTTGGATGACCTCCTATCTTTACCTCACATAATTAGACTGCAGCTGATTCAAATACATAGCATTTTGAGGAAAATCATTTTTTCAAATTGCTAATAAACTAGTCATCATATTACTTACCTTCTCCACGTTAATTAAACTTACTATAGCAGAAAAAGGAAAGAGAAAATGTACAAGATGGCTAAATAAATGATCTAGTTGTAGAACTAGTTTTAAAAATCTACCCAATCTGTAATATGGTCATTCAATCCATTGTACTGGTATTTGGAAAACATTTATTTCTCAATTGTTTTTCAATTCCATTTTAGGTTTATATTAATAACATAATTTTCATGGAACATATATAGGCAATAGACTGCAGCCTTGGATTTTACTCAAGACATGGGATTTTAGCAGTTCATTTTTTAAAAGATTATAAAGGAAACCTGTACTATATTAAGTTTTTTATACTGTGAGACATAAGCCTGAGGAACATGTTACAAGATGCTCGGAAGAGAGGGTCAGCTCAGTTCATCACTCTTTGAGAACTGTAGCAGGATCATTTTGCCAGTTCTTCTCCAGACCTAAAAATAAAACGGTTACATTGTTGAGTTTAAAGTGTTGTCTTACCATATTGGTAGCTTTTATTTTTGAAAACTGACCTATAGTTTTGGAAGGAGAGCAATCATAGGAGCTAGTTGGTGGACTTTCAATGACCACATCTACATCATTTGAAATATTTATACAATGAAAAAATTAGACTAGAAAAAAAGTCTGGGCAATGTAACATTAATAAAATCCCTGCTCAAACTCTAGCCCCACTGTTGTTAGTCCCTAATGCAACAGAGAAGGCACCACACACTCTGTACTTCCCCATGACAACCAAGGCCTCTGTCAGCTGAGACATTTGGGGATATAAATCAGATAAACCAAACTAATTTGGTTATAAAATTTATTTATTTATTTTTGTACGGGCTCCAAATAGCTTGAGCAATTTAAATAACAAGGCTGCTAAATAGATTTACCATTAGAGATGAGCAAATCAATTCTTCCTCATTAAAAAATATTTATTGAGAACTTCTCTGTGTCAGGCAATGGGCCAGATTCTGGGGATACAATGATAGCAAAAATAACTTGGAAATACATTATGGCTTCATTTTCTTTGATTTAGAAAAAACTCCACCAAATAGAGCTGAATATATTAATTAATGTCCATCCCTATGATGAAAAGTTATGATTATGGAATTTACTAAGTGTTCGTTCTTTCTTATATCCATTTTTATTCCTGTTGTACTATAAAGACTCAGGTTTTTTCTTATCAAGAGGACTAACTTTTCCATTATTCTATAATGGAGTTCCAAACAGTGAGGCTTACAGGATGGCATTTAAAGGTCATCCAGATCCAAGCATTGTAGCAGTAGAGTATAATGGTCAAGAGCTGGTTTAAAATCTCTTGTAATATTCACATGGGATTTTGGGTAAGGGAAAGAAGGAAAGGAAGAAATAACATGGCTGTAAACATTGCAGATCAACTCATCCACAGTTTAGTGGCCAAAAATGTCCTGTCTTGCTTCATTTATAGTTTTTGTTACTATTTTATTTGCTCACTTAAAGATTTTCACTTAATGGCCAAACCAAAGGAAAATTGGGGAAGGGACCTAATCACAGGTAAATGGATTGCATTCTTTAGTTCCAAAACAATGCTTCTCATAATAGCACAGAGTAGAAAAACAAAGAGCACCAGGGAACACACAGCGGTCCACTTGGCTGTGCAAGCCCTTACTGGCAGATGTACTTCTTTCTTAGAGGCATCAAAAGTCTCTTTTTGGCTATCACTGCAGAACCTCATGTCATCTTGGTTGACAAGTGGCACTAATGCAGAATTGTTAAAGCCTGTGGCCAAATGAAGACTTGTCTTATTCAGGTGATTTTCCGCCAAAAGAAAAAAATGGTCAGAGAGAGTCAGAGGATTACCAGGAACCTAAAACTTTGCCTGGACTTTTGATATGATTGAATGAGCAGGGTCACTTGGGTCTTTATGAGGGGGACTCTGTTCTTAGGTTGGAATTGTAGCAGTTGCAGCCTTCTAGAGTAGTTAACAGAACATGCAAATGGATGACTTTGAATTCCTATGGCTCCGGTTGCCTTCTTCAAGTCTTAGTTCAGTTGTGATTTCTTCCATGAAGCCTACCTTAATTTTCTAACTCAGAGTAATTTCTCTGATCTTTTGTAACCAACTCCTCTCCTATGCCACTAAGTATTATATCTCCTACATCATTTACATGTCTGGGCTTTATAACAGCCTCTTGAGGGCAGAATCCCCATTGGATTCACCTGTGGATTCCCCAAGTGTGCCCAGCATGAACTAGGACATAGGGGTCCTCAAACTACGGCCTGCCGAGGACATTTATCCAGCCCGATGGGTGTTTTTGTCACCGCTGCCTGTCCTGCTTAGCAGCCGACTCGTCCCAGGCCCACAGTGCGCATGTGTGGAAAGTGCACCGCACTCTCCAACAGCCCTTCAACGGTATGAGGGACAGTGAACTGGCCCCTGTTTAAAAAGTTTGAGGACCCCTGTTAACACAATGTTAATGAATAAATGGGTAAATATGAATGTGCAGAAGACCCGAGACTCCTCAAGTTAGTAGACAGTAGTCACTAACCACAGAGCAAGTAAGGTTTCTTACAGTGTTGGCAGATCAGGGGAGGCTGAGGACAAAGCTGGGATGGGGACTACTGACCTTGACAGTTCAAGAACACACATAAGAAAAACTGGAGTGTGGCTTTTCAGATCATTACTTATGCAACTATTGGTTCCGTATTTCATTGTCTATTGTGTCAAAATGTTCCCTTCGCATAAAGAGTATGGTTTTCTATGAAGGGCTTTCTTTTATGTCATTTTAATGAAAAATCAAAGCAAGGAGGTCTGCTATTAGTATCCTCATTTCGCATGCTGGGATACCGAAGCAAAGTAGGTGAATAACTCAGTGTTCTGTCCTCAGATCTTTAGGTATCTGCCTCTTCATAACTAGGGAGTGCCAGAAACAGTAGTTTTATTTCATTTTCCCTGAGAATGCTTCAGTAGTCAGAAATGAAAATCTAACTTGTATTATTAGTATCCATCATTTTGTAACAAGTCAATGTTTCAAAAAACACTTAAGGTCTCATGTAAGTCCAAATTATTATCATTAATCAAGTGACATGAAAGGGATTGTTCTGTTTTATATATCCTCATTATATGAGGATATTAAAGAAGACCAGGATGCATCACCTAGCTTGAGTTTGGCAATATGTTTGATAGTATTCTGTGAAGTCTTTCTCATTAAATTTGATTTGGCTTGCCTGGTAATATTGTGGTCTTTGATAGGAATGCAGGTAAACAAAGTTAATAATATATCAGAGCGAATCATGTTGAAAATCAGGAAGGAGGGAAGTAGTCATTGAGTTCCTGCAGGGATCATAGCTTAGTTCATTTAAAAAAACTTGATTTTCTATTCTTTACGAAAAATTTAGCTAGCTGTAAAATACAAATATATTGCAGTTCAAGCTTCTGTATTTGGGGTACCTGCAGCAGAGGAACACTGGTTTTAAATATAATTAAAGCAGCCCATATTTTCATTTTTTCTTTTCTTTTTTTTTTTTTTTTTTTTTTTTGAGACAGAGTCTCACTCTGTTGCTCAGGCTAGAATGCTGTGGCATCAGCCTAGCTCACAGCAACCTCAAACTCCTGGGCTCAAGCAATTCTCCTGCCTCAGCCTCCCGAGCAGCTGGGACTTCAGGCATGCACCACCATGTCCAGCTCATTTTTTCTATATGTTTTTAGTTGTCCAGCTAATTTCTTTCTATTTTTTTTTATTATTATTTTTAGTAGAGACGGTGTCTTGCTCTTGCATAGGCTGGTCTCAAACTCCTGAGCTCAAGTGATCCTCCAGCCTCAGCCTCCCAGAGTGCTAGGATTACAGGCGTGACCCATTGCGCCTGGCCTTCGCTTTTTCGAAGACAAGGAAGATCAAGCATATGGAGAAAACTACCTAGCCCAGATTCTCTGGATAATCAAGAGTGGCCCAAATGACAACCCATATTCTTGCCCAGACTACTAAAATATACTTTCTAAGAGGTGACAGTATTTTTATAGTTTATAAGTTATGCAAAGAATGAAATACAACATATTTCAGAAACAATAATTCCTTTAAAGTCACTAAAATTTGGTATATCTGTATTAAAAACCACACAGATCTGAGTTAATATTGGGCACTTTTATTTATAGCTAAAAAAAAACCATTAGCATCTATTTGAAACAGGAAAACATGTATGTATAAAAACAAATATTTCATCATCAGTCTTTTTTTCCAGAACATCTGCAATTGAGTGTAAATTCTTTATATTTTTCATTTTCAACAGTGGTTAGAATTTTAGCTGTTGCAGAAATATAAAAGAGATGACATTAAAATGACCCATATGTTGCTAATCCTGTCTTAAGGACTTTTCATGCTTATCTTGTGTTCTGAGCTACAATCTTCATAGAAAGTATAATAAATTAGAGTGAGACTGGACAACAGAATAAAATAGCAAAGGGAAATATTCATATCAGCTGTTAAAAACTAGTTTTATAAAGCAAGGCCTAAAAGTCCTTATCTCTGACATGTCCAGGATGGAATGCATAGTTGATTTGCCATTTAGCTACTAGAGCAAGATATTCTACAATGGTAGATAGCCCTATCAAAACAACAATTAGCTGGCTTTCTCCACAGGGAATAGTAGTTGGTTAAGCAAGACTGAAGCTGGGGTTCTTACCACTTTCCTCAGAAATGATTTCCCCATCATGGGTATTTGGCCAACTAGTTAGACCTAGCATGAACATGTGATTTTAAAAGAATGAGATGGGATTTGCTAACATGTTTCAAAGGAGCAACCATCCCAGTGGAAGCCCGTCTCAATTTATTTAGGTTCCAAGAAATTTTTTCAATAAACATATTATTCCTTTAAGTTTAACATGCACATTCTGCTTAGACTGTTTAGGGTGCTTTTCATTGTGCCTAAAAATTTGCAGTAAGGTGAAATAAAAGATTTAAAAATGGTTTCATAATTCATGGAAAATGAAATCTCATATTTATAACATATAATTTGATTCTTACATATGCATGATTACTCAAAATTGTGTCTTTAAATGACAACATGACATTTTTTAAATTGTACTAAGAACCACTACTGTGTACCACTTATTTTAAGACTGACTTTTTAATGATTAGCTTTATTAACAGTATAACATTTCCATGCATTCTTAAATTTTACACTAGTTTTATTTATAATATACGATTTAGTTCAAATCAACAAATATTCAAGCCTATATGGGAGAAGAATGAAATGAGATTACCTTCTAATACAATAACTAAATCCTTTTTATGAGTAAAAAGTTAATATTGGGATTTAAAAACTTAAATTTCCAATGTTACTGTCAATTTAACAACATGTGTATTTCTTAGGCTACAGGACTGCCCATTAGTCTTTCTTGTCGGAGCGCAATTAACCTCTTGAACCACTTTTCTTCAGCATCAGCTTTCTCAACAAATAACTGAAATAAGAAAAGAAAAAGGACAAATGTTATTGCCTGCTGTTCACTTGCATCTGACCTAATATCATACAAATTACCTTTTTAGAATGCATCTCTGAATACAAGATTTGGATAACATTTAACTTTTGATGTCTTCTTGATTAAAGACCTTCTATTTGGAATTAATAATGCTTAGAAAAGTCTTAGAGTAAAAAGGCTAGCTAGCATCAGCACAGTTTTGCACCTTGTATTTGTGTGAAGTTAATTTCCCACAACTTTTCTGAGACAGTGGAATTACACCATTTCACAGAAGACAGCAAAATATGATGTGAGTGACATGCTCACAGTCAATGAACAAACTAGAGCTAAGCCAGAATTAGAACTTTTAGTCCCAGAATTTTTAAAAATCTCTTCTCTTTGCCTATTTTTCTTAACCATAGAAAGAATACTTCTAAAAGTCAGGCAACATGAGTTGTACCATATTGGATTCAAATATATGTAACAGGGCCGGCTGCCTATTTTTGGCAAGTAGGAACATATGAAGCCATTTCCTCCAAGGTCTTCTTGGTGTCAGCACAAAAGGGCAAAAGTTTGAATTAATTTCAGTTAACTAGACTTCAACTGATATTCTTAAGGTTTAAGGATCTTACATTTGGATGGGCCAGAGAATTGTCATCTTGGTACTTGATAGCAGTAGGGATGCTGCTCGCATCTATTTCTTTCTCAATACTGGGTGAATCAGCAACTGCTGTTGCTGGTCCTGATGTTGAGATTGCATGTTTTACTTCAGTAGGTTCCACTGACTGAAAGATACAATACATACTAGAATTTTGCTGTAACAATATTTCTGACTTTGAATAATAATTGTTTAGTTTCCTTTGAGATGATAGCCATCTCAAAAAGAAGCTTCAATATTGAATGACAATTATTTCTACAACAAACAAATACAAAAATGTTGGGATATGTTTATCATTTCTTATGTTCAACACATTTTTCTTAGGAAATTGGTGCTTATGAGTCTATACTATTGAAATATATAAATATATTTCATATATCTAAATTCTATTAATCAAAATAAGCTTGCAACAAATCTCTAACAGTTAGTTGGTCTCTTTAGGCATAAAAAATAAATTCAAAGGTTATCTTATTTTTTTTTTTTTTAAAATAGTAGCCTTACTGAGATAGAATTCACATACCATACAATTTATCCATTTAAAAAATATAATTAAATAGCTTTTAGCATAGCCACAGAGTTGTGAAACTATTACCAGAACCAACTTTAGAGCATTTTTATCATCTTCCCCAAAACTCTCTACCCATTAGCAATCACTCCCCATTTCTCCCAACCTTCCTAGGCAACCACTAATCTACTTTCTGTATGGATTTGCCTATTCTGGACATTTCATACAAAAGGAATTGTACAATATGTGGTCTTTTATGATTGATTCTTTTACTTAGCATAATGTTTTTAATGGTCATCCAGGTTGTAGTATGTATCATTACTTCATAGTCTTTATTTCCAAATAATGTTCAATTATATGATATTTACCACATTTTATTTATCCATTCATCAGTTGATGGATTCAAAGGTTATCTTTTAAGGTTACTTAAAATATTTAAAAGATAAAAGTTTGAAAAAAAGGTATGTCATATTTTTGGCAAAACCAAACCAAAACAAAACAAAAACTCTAGGATTTTGTATACCATCTTGCAAACTGTAGACACTAAATTTTCCCCACATTTACTGAATATTCACCATATGCCATGTACCATACTAAGTGTTGGCGATCAAAGACTAATAAATCATTATAGCTGCCTTGAAGGCTCCTTAATCAGTAAAACTTATTTAGTGCTTACTCAGGTAAATTTCAATATCTTCTTCCCTGAGAAAGAAGGCGGCAAGGGAAGTGACTGATTAGCAGCAAGGTTGCAGGGATGATATAAAATGGATTACATAAGATGCTGAAATTAAAAGGTAAAATAATAAAAAAAAGATGAATGGGAGATTAATTCTACTATGTAGTCTTTTTGCATGGTTATTCATTCTATACCTATTGTTTTTCAATTTCTATTTTCTTTTGACTTATTTACTTCTGAATATCCACCTCTCTGAATGAAGAACAAAACAGATATAATTGGAAAAAATGTCTAGAGAATAAGATATGTATGAATTAGTTAATCGTTTCTTAGATTAATTTGTTTTAGAATTGGAGATCCACCTATACAACCAGTATTTATTGAACACTACTACTTGCTAAGCACTGGGTACCCAAGGAAGAATAAAACAGATATGGTCCCTGTCCCAACTGGAGATTACATGTTGCTGATGGAAATGAAAGATTATAAGAGAAAAATACCAAAATAAATATATAACCACAAATTGTAGCATGTGACATGAAGGAATACATAAGGTGCTGACATACAGAATGATGGGGATCAGGGAGGGGAAAAGATCAGGGAGGGAAAACATCTACTTTAGATTGGGTGGCTAGGGACAGCATCTCTCAGGAAGTGACATCTATGACCTGAAGAATGAGAAGGAGCTGGGCATGTGAAGAGGAAGAGGAAGAGTGCTTTGGCCAGAGGGGACCATGACTACAAAGATCCTAAGAGAGAAGAGCTTGGTGTGTTTGAAGATCAGAAACAAGGCCAGAGGAGCTGCTACACAGTGAGGGACAGCTGGACATTGCAGCCCAGAACTTGGGTCTTTTTTTTCTTTAACTTAGCTATCCCACCACTCTGCTTGGGTATTATCTCCCACCACCACAGCCTGAAAGTGCTCCCAGGTAGAAAGCCAGGGTAATTGTGGTGCTCACCTTTTGCTTCCCTTCTCTCAAGGATCCCGCACTGCCTCTTGTTCTATACAGTCCTGCACTGCCTATTGTTCTATACTTGAACACAATGCCTCACATACCTTGTCAAATTCTATAGTTGTTTATGGTGGGAAGGCAAATTTGGTACCAGTTATTGTGTGATGGTAGGTGGTGGAAATCTAATTAGTTTTTGAAAAAGATTTTTCTGGCTGCTGTGTGAGTCCTGAACCACAGAAATGCAAAACGAAAAACAGGAAGACCAATCAGTTAGCTACCACAATAGCTAAAGAGTGAGATGACAAAGATGAGGGTGGTGGCCATGGAGAGTTGAGAAGAGACAAATTCTGAGCTATTTCAGAGTTGAAGATGTGAAGATTCACTTTTTTTAAGGCATGTAAAATATTTTATTCAATTAAAAATACTCTAATTTTTAATTTTTATGCTAATAGGAGCTGGTCTGCATCCATAGGAGAGATTTATACTCTTGAAGACAAATGGGCCTTGAAGGCTAGATATCTGGGCAGTCATTATATGTGTTCAGGAATTCTTACAAAGTAAGAGAAATCTATTCTACAAATTATTTTCAAGTGTGGAGATATTTATGAATACCAAATCTTACAATTAATGATGTTAATGTTAATCATAATACTAATTTTTATAGACATTTTAAGACATGTTTATTAAATTCGATTTGGCAGCTTTCTTCTTATATTAGTATTTTGAAGCCAACATTTTTCCCCTCAGGTCTCAAACATTTGTATGTCTCCCACACTGGGCCTAGTAGGCTCATGGTCCTAAGTGATATTCTATTGACCCTTTATAAAACTGAAGACATTTAACAGTAAAGTCCAATATTCTGCATAGGGGAAAGTGGGAAGTATGCTAATCAACGAGGTTGAGGACATGGATTTTTGGTGGCCTACACTGCCTTACAGAGACTGCATGAGCATGTCATTCTGCATATCGCAGCCATACTGTGCTAGGGCTTAGCTAGGAGACTGGCTGTCCACGTTGAACTGCCTCAAAAAGATGCAGGGCGCTATTATTCTCATTGCCAAAATGTGGATCCCACTTCTTCAGGTGACACAGATAGCATTCTATTATATAAACCAAGTAATCTCATTCTGTTTTTATCTACATAGTACATTAATGTTTTCTTTAATGAGTAATTTAAAAATTTGTGGAAAGAACCATTAATTGTTTCTTTAAGTGAAGAAAACTAAGAGATAAACAAAACCTCAACATGGCCACTATCAAACATCTGGCTTTGAGTAGCACTGCCACCTGGTGGTGAGGTTTGGAAAAATTATTCAATACTTTAAAAATGCACTTCCAAGTGTAAGAACAAAAGACCATGTTGCAGAGAGTTATTTACTCTCTGGGTATCTGACAGATACAATAATATTAGGGTTGAATAACTGACACTAAACTTATTTTTGACAACAGTTTTAAAATAAGCTGTATCTTAGTTTCTAAAGTTAATGATATATCAAGGGCTATCAGATTATCCATCTATTCAGACAAGAGAAATGTAATTTCAGAGTCCTAAACTAGTTAAACCAATATGTGTTGCAGGAGATACAGTGTCTAGTATGTCATTGGTAATAGCCACTTTCCTGGTAACAGCTCCCTAGCTTAATTAGCAGAATTAACACAGCTAAAGGAAGACTGTACCAACTGAAGGGGTGACTAGCATGAAAAGGTCTTTTTCAGAGATACGAACTTTATACCAAAGTATGCAGAACTGTACAGGAGAAAAAATTGTTGAAACTAGGGTCATGGTAATTTATTATTCAATCCTTGCTATGTATTAGGGATAATCCATCATATTTCTCCATGATCTGGATGAAATAGTCCTCAAGATAATTTACCTCCCTTTGCTAAGTAATCTCCTGATAAATAATTCAGCTTCTTGGGTATCCTGAATCCTTGCCTTATATTGCAGACACAGACATTTTAGAATATAGAAAGGGATATCACTTTCTAAAGTAATAAACTGTCCTTCTGTTTTATATTTCAGTAGAGTGTGAATTTATTCATTGTTAGTCCATCACTGCTCTTCTGATCATTTCAAAGTGTAGTGACTAATAAAAGTACCGTGTTAGAGGGCTAAAACTTTACACTACTGTACATTCGCCAAGGTAAATGCCATCTCCTGAGGCTTTTTAGCAAACTCTCCTGCTGGCACCACTTCCTACCTTTCAACGCATTCTTTTCTGGAGGAGAGGCATTGAATTAAAAATAAGTTTAAAGAGAAATATTAATAATTAGTACCAAATGGGAAAAAGTTGTTTAAAAGAAAACCCAGTGCATTGACTATGGAGGAAAAAGCATTTCCACAGAAAGAAAGTACTAGTTTATCATAAGAGAGTCCAATGAAAACTGAGAAGCCAGGCTGAATTTCAGAAAGCAAATATTAGGAAAGTGAATTTTAAAATAAGTTACAGTAATTTTTTTTTTATATATATATATATCAGTTGGCCAATTAATTTCTTTCTATTTATAGTAGAGACGGGGTCTCGCTCTTGCTCAGGCTGGTTTTGAACTCCTGACCTTGAGCAATCCGCCCGCCTCAGCCTCCCAGAGAGCTAGGATTACAGGCGTGAGCCACCGCGCCCGGCTAAGTTACAGTAATTCTATTAGGATATATGAATGGCCTTACAATATATGAGTAAGATATTAAATAAAATAGGCCATTGTATTTATCAATGTCCATTTCACAGCTCTCCTTTTTTAGGCTTTGTGGTAGCAAACTATAAATATTCAAAAGAAATCAACGAAATGACAACACAGGGACCATGGATCATCCAAGGCATATCTAATCCTGTGACTGGCATGCAACATATGCTCAATACATTTTTCCTGAATGACTTATTTTTTAAAGTACATGGTAATTGAAATGACTTTTATCTCACTAATAACAAAAGAAGTGCTGATGAAACAATAGACCCATTTTTATCTATTAGCTCAGTAAACATGAAAAAGTCTGATAGGATTTGGTGTTAACTACAGTATGAGGGGTAGACATCTCCTTGCACTTTTGGGTGGAATTTGAATTGGTACAATGTTTTTGGAGGGTGACTTTGGGAACCTGTTAAAATAAACAATGTTAACCTTTAACAAATAACTCCATCTTGAAAATTTTTTAAAGAAGATAATAAACATGTATGTAATATCTCTGAACTTACAACTACTTAAATATCTAATATCAGAGGGGAAAATAAATAAATTACGATACATTCAGCAGGATACATCAGCAGGATATTATATAGCCATAATACATTTACAAATGTACAGTATTTCAGAATAAGTGATAACTATAACCAAGTGTTTGTTATATGAACATTATTAAAGAATATGTGTATTTTCTAGAATGCCTTTTCCTACCCAAGGGATATAATTCCTAAAAGCAGGCCTACTAATAAATGAAAGAATACATGAAATATTCAACAGAAATAAAATGTCAATCAAACCTCCTTTTACTAGAGTTGAATAAGTGATAACCATCTGGGCAAAGAATGGAGATATTAGTTTTATCATTAAAGCTCTTTTCTAACTTTTCTCTAGCAAGTCACTTCAAAAAGTAGATGTATACAATTGATAAGAAAACTGTATATGTTCATGAAATGCATATTATTGTTAAAGAACCATCATGTTGACATCTTACTTTGTCCTCTTGGTAAATTTTAAAATAAAAATGACATCAGAGATATTTTTGCAGTATAATTTTTATTAAATTAAGTTAAATTTAAGGTAATTCTCACTGATTAATTCTCTCTGTCTCTCAATAACATGTCTGACACTCTCTAGCTCTCATCTATGAAGGGCAGCACTTACATTTAAGTAAAATCCATTAATAAGGCATCTCTTCAGTTGGAACCAAAAGTTTATTCATAATTCCTGGATGAAAACTTACCTTTTTGACTTCTTTACTTGATCTGAATGACTGCTGAACAAAAGAATCACTTTCAATAGCTTCAATTTCTTTTACTCTTTTGACTTGTTCTACCAGGGTGGCTTGGTCTAAAAAAGAAAGTATAATGTCAGTGTACTTTGGTGTAGGCCTGTTAACAGCACTATACCTAAACAATGTTCTTTCTTTCTTTGAAGAAATGTTACTACTTATGATATTTAACTGGATGAAAGGACATTATAGAAAAGCTATAACAAGAAACTCCCTCCCCACCAAGATCCACAAATATAACCTTCCTACAAAGTAAGACTCATACCCCAAATATAAAACATTGCTGAGAAGGCACTGGTATAATGATTCCAGCTAATCTGGGCTAATCTGGTGTGAGGCCTCTTTTAAACTTTTATTTTAACAGTTTATTATGAAAATGCATACATTAATAAAAGGAATAAGATCACAGTTGAATCCGCCTGTACCCATCACTCAGCTTCTACAATCATTCACTTTCTATTATTCTTATTATATTCAATCTATCTATCCCTACCTCAATTTTTTTGGGTGGACTTAGAGTATTTAAAAATAAATTCCAGGCTGGATGCAGTGGCTCATGCCTGTAATCCCAGCACTTTGGGCAACTGACGCATGAGGATCACTTGAGGCCAGGAGTTTGAGACCAGCCTGAGCAAAAGTGAGACTTTATCTTTACAAAAAATAGAAAAATTAGCTGGGTGTGGTGGTGCATGCCTATAGTTCCAGCTACCTGGAAGGCTGAGGCAGGAGGACTGCTTGAGGCCATGAGCTTGAGGTTGCAGTGAACTATGGTGATGATGCCACTGCACTCTAGCCTATTGGACACAGTGAGACCCTGTCTCAAAAAAAAAAAACACCAAAAAACCCCGTAAATCCCAGACATCATACTATGTTACCCCTAAGTATATATTTTTGTAGGCATATCTAATAGATAACAATTAGAAAAAAACAACTACAATAGCATTTTCACACCTAAAAATATTATTGATAACTCCTTTCATTTACATAGTCCATGTTTAATTTTCACTGATTGTCTAAAAAAAGTCTGTCTTTCTATAGTTGTTTGTTTGAAAAAGGATCCAAACAAGGTCTACATATTGCTCTTGGTTGATAATTACCTTAAGTCTCTTTCTTATCACTTACAATCCATCACTCTTCTCTTTCACTGCCATTTATTAATTGAGGATCTTGAATCATTTATCCTGTAAATATTTTCACATTCTGGATGCAGAATGTGGATCCTTATGGAGTCATTTAACATGTTCCTCTATCGCCTATATTTTGTGTAAACCAGCAATTAGACCGAGAGGCTTGATTACAGTTAGGTTCAATTTGTTTTGGTCGAGAATATGTCATAGGTGGTTCTGTGCAATTCATATCACATCACATTAGGATGCACTTCTCCCATTTCTAGTGATGTTAAGATTGATAGCTGAGTCCGAAGTGAGTTAGCCTGACCCCCTTACAAAGTTCTACATCAATCTTTCATTCAATTAATTTATCAATATTAATGTTTGTTGCTTAGATCCCTTATACCATTAAAGGTTATAAAATGGTGATTTTCTAATTCTATTATTATTCCTGTATTTATTAGTTCTGATTCTTCTATAATGATGAATGCTTCCTCATAGACTATTTGGTGACTGTGAAATACAGCCTGCACAGGAAAGTCATAATAAATGTTTGATTCTTTATCAATTTTTGGTTCAAAGGTGACCAAAGATGGCCAGTATGAATTCATGAATGTTTATATATTTAATGTACTTCAGTTCATGGTAGTAATTTTCCTATTTTGATGCTTAAATTGTTTCACCTTTGGATAGTGGGAGTCTCTTCATGTTGGCTCCTGCATCCTTTTGAGATGATACCTAGACTTAAGACATGATAAGATGTTCCAGCATCATCTCAGACAGATCCTGTTCCAGAACTAAAATTAAATATTTCTCCAAAGAGCCCAGACTCCTTTTAGTGGGGGAATAATATTTACAGACAACAATCTGGGCACTAGTGATATTCATTGTTACTGGATTGTCATTGCTCATGAAACTTTTTGGTGAGTGGGATATTAAACACATATTTTTAGAAAGAAAAAATTAATGAGTTCATGCTGATACTACCAACCAAATTAAAGACTGTAGGATTTTAAAAGTCTTTTATTTTATATTTGCATGTTGTTTCTTTTACTCTAAAAATCTTAGGCCTTAATGATATGATAAAACGTACTTATTTGGTTTTTCTAATATGCGATTATATATTAGTTTCAAAATAATGAGACAAATATTACAATTAATAATAAGAAGGCTTCCTTTCCTATCCTATGCCCCTAGTTCTCCCCCGAGTCCATAGGTAATCATTTTATTAGGTTTGGGTTTATCCTTCCATTGTTTATTTCCGAAAATATAAGTATGCATATTCTCTTCTTGATTATACAAATTTAGCACACAACACGCTCCTATGTGTTGTGCTTTTTTTTTTACTTAATATGTCTTCACTATCACTCCATAGCAGCTGAGAGAGTTCCTCATTCTATTTTACAATTGCATAGTACTCTATTTTATAGCTTTATGATAATTTTTTCTACTAATGCTCTATTAATGGTTGAGCTGTTTCTAGTTTTGTCGATTTAACAGTTAGTGCTTTAATAATCAGCAACAAGCATGTGTCATTTCATATTTTTGTATTATGTATTTTTGTATTTTAGCAGTTTCATATGCTAGCTGGGCAGAAAAAAATTTAACATTATGGTTCACACCCTTGCTGTATAAACTCTTGGTCTAAGCTGATATGAATATACAATTGAATTAGGAGCCATTTTATGCTCAGCTAAGGAACTTGAAAATTTGGAGATTCAGACTTCATGGATAATAGCTGGATTTATTTTCTAAGAAACAACTATAAAAATGGTTTGACAAGAAAGTAGAGTTATTTGCATCAAAATAATTTTTACATTCCAGCAGCTTTAACCTGAAAACTTTAAATGTTGCTGTAGAGATAAACATAAAGAAAATGAAGAGAAATTTGGTTTCATAAATCCAATAAAATTAGTATTGCCTAACAAAATCTTTGGCTCAACTTTTGGCTAATCACAATTTATAATTATATAGTCTTGTGTGACCATGAGTTTATTTATAGGAAAGACAGCTCTTCCAAAGATGATTCTCTGACAGCTGTAAGCAGTCTTTTCTCATGTGAGAAATCATGCATGGAATGCTGGAAGTAGCAGCCATCACAGCCAACACTCCCATTTTTGGAAGAATACATTTTCCTACATAAAAGCAAGCACTATCAGAGTGTCATGGAAGAGCAGATAGTTCCACATGCTTTAGAATAAAAGCTCCTCTGGATTTTAACGTACTACTAATTGAACATGTAAAATGAAAGAGGATTCTTTTCACAGCTAATTTATCAACACATCCCATATCAGTGGATGATTTTTAAATTAATTACATGTATAACAGTGTTAAGAGAGCAGAGAAAAGTCACAATGGGTACCATTCCAAGTGATCCAACTTTAATGTAAATATGAAAACAACACTTATTTGTATGGGTCTTAATTAGTTTCAGTAGGATTATTTCACAATCACTAATTCCCAACCAAAATACATTATTTATGACTTCAGGATGATATCTCATATGTATCAATTGTTGGACTCTTTGTTTTTTTTTCTCTAACATATTCTCTCATTTGGATTTGCAAAGCACATCATTAGTATTAAATGTCAGAGGTGAACTCACAAACAGCTACTTGATGTTTAAAGCTTGTCATGTTTGTAGCTTTAAATTTGGAAATATGAACAGCTCCTAATACAAATAAAAGTATTACATAGAAACCTGCTAAAGGGCCAGTATACTTGACAAAATACCATTGGAGAAATTATAAAGGCAAGAATGAGAAAGATTGGAGAAAAAAAGAATATTATCTTCAGAACTAACAAAGTGACAGGCAGATAGGAGAAAGCCAGTTTGCTTTACTTGCAATACGAAAATAAAGCAACACAGCTTTTATCTTTCAATGTGGGAACCATTTTGTGGGTTGTGAGAGTGATATTTAAATTAAAATTTGAAAGATTCATAGATTTACATTTTCAGCCTTACACTAGCTTAGCTCTATGCTGTCTGAAAATAAACATAAAAACGTTTTAAGTTACATCATATTCAAAATTCTAATATCAGTGTCCACAAATGTATGTTTTATGTATAACTCTGTCATTTTGGGAAGCAGAATAAAATACATCAGTAATATACATCACGTTGTTTTCAATTCAGCTTAAGTTACTCATGTCAATTTGTTATTTAAAAATCCTGTACCAATTTTAAGATTGGAAAAAATGTGACTTAAAACTAGTTATTGTTTATATGCAGTGCATATACAGTATCGTGTAGCCATCGGCCAAGAGGTAAAAATAAAGACAAATAATAAGGTTATTGGGAGAATCAAAATAATAAGATATTTTAAAACACATTAACATGGTAAACATGAAAAAATCCATTAGCACTTGATGATTTTTTAAATAAACACATTATTGGTAAATAAAATGACTTCCATATATTGTTAGTCAGATGTCAATTGAGGGATATATATTTCATAGTAAAATGAAAAATAATGGAATCAGAAAGCCAAGTCACTACCCAGCACAAAAATCAATACTAACTCACTGTACAGAAAATCATTTTGTTCCTTTTGTGATGAAGAATTAAAATAAAATATTTTATTAGTTACTGTTGATGGTATGTTATAAAATTTAGGCTCTCCTGCTACTTTAAGTTATGTTATAACCAACATCACAAGTTATAACATTTACAGAGTTTTCTTTTAAAATATTATAAAAGAGTATACAAATTTAAAATTAGTAAATAAAGATGACATGGTCCAATATAACCTTTCATTTGAAAAGATAATAAAAAACCCCAAATTCTGAAGTGATGGGCCTTACTAAACAAAATAAAGGATAATTTTAGTCTGTATTGCATTTATGTTTAATAGATAACAAACATAAACCAACCTCCTCTAATAGCAATGCCAGGCTGTGAACACCAGATGGCACTATTGCTCAAGATGTGTTCACAGGATAACTGGCAACTTCAACTGATTCATTTTGAATATTACTGGTTTATGAATTTCTCCAGTTAAAATGCATTTTATGTTACAAAGAATTTGGGTCAGTTGGCCCCACAGTTACTAAGTTACTTATGTTGCTCTTCCAGGAAAAAATTATCAACTAATAATATTGCTACAAATACATGAGTAATACAAAAAATTATCTTATTTTCATATTAAATTGACTCAAATTTTAATTAAGAATGGAAACATCCATGAAATTCTTTTTTATGGCACAGATAGACACTAAAATACCCAACCTTTGAAATATAATGCTTTACAAGAATGAAAATAGCAAACATGAAAAAAGCAAACAAGCTTGTATGATAAAGCTGGCTTTTCAATAATATTTGTAAACAAATCATTCCGTAATGCTTACTTGGGATTCTAAAGTTTTTAAGACAATTTCTCATGAAGACAAATTTTAACCAAACACAGCAATTTTTTCCCTTTCAAAAGAGTACATTTTAAATATTTCTTCTAAAATGCATGCAAAGCATTCATTAGAAGAAATCCGTCCAAATTCAATGTTTTTTGGTTGTTCATAGGACCAAAATCCCTGGAAAAAGTTTCCAGAACTGATATCCACAAATAATTTTTAAAATGAGAAAACTTCTTAAGTGGAATAGGGCTTGTCTATTTAGGCTTCTGGAAGCTTATGCCATAGTATGGAGTTACATAGTTATATAGTATCGAGTCAATGAGGCTTCTTAACTGTCTCTAATAACAACTCTCCTTGGATGGGATCCAAGACAAACTCACCTTATATTAAACTGCTTACCATATCAGGAATAACTTTAATGTGACTGTACCAGTGAAGAATTTCCCTTAAATATTTCCTTTAAATATTTTAATAAGTGCAAGTGAATTGGGCTAGTCTTTATTAAAAACAAAATCCACACCGATTGCCTCATTCAGCTCCTTTCACCTGCAATGCTCTCACCTTTTCTGAATCCCTCCTGTATGTAAGACCGTGCCTAATGCCCACCTTTTGATGATGCCTTCCCTTGCCACCTGTGAGAAAAGGGGCCTCTTCCATAATTCATTTGGCTCTTAGCATATGCTGCCTTGCACTGATATTAATCTCTTCATGAGTGAAAGCTTCATCTCCCCAGCTAGAGGGGACATACTTCTTTGTGTCACCTCCAGAACTTAGTAGAGTCTGCTCTATTATTTAGTAAGTAGTCAATGAACATTTGTTGAATAACTGAAAATCAAAGGGCATTAAAATAACCATTAAAAAAATAAAACTTCATGGGGGAAAATGTCAAATTATGAGTTTTTGTAACTTAAAAAATTAAAAGTCCTTAAGTGGTTAGTTTTAAGGGCTCTGGGTTCAGGCTGTCTGGGTTAAACCCTGTCGCAGCTACTTATTAGCTGTGTGGCTTTGGACAAGTGGTTCAAGCTGTGTTGGCTTAAGTTTTCTCATCTGTGACATGGGAATAATAATAGCCTAAACATCATAAGATGACTGGGAGACTACCACCTCACTCCTTTCTTCTCTCCCTCTCCTCCTCTTTTCCAATATTTGAGCTCATTCAATGTACCAGCATTGTTCTGTATTAGTGCGGAACAATGAATAAGAAATGAGTAAGAGTTTCTTCCCTTATGGAGCTTAAGTTTTAATGGGGGAGACAAATAATAAAAAAGTAAATAAACTATAATATCAAAGAAAATAGAGAAGTGTAGGGGGCTAGAAAGAAGGGGGACTATTTCAGAGGGGGTAACGAAGGAAGAACTCCCTGACATGGTGATATTTCAGCAGACAAGAATGATGTGAAGGAGCAAGCCATGACACTCTGGGAGATGACACCTGTGCTCAGCATAGGGCTAAGGAAGCATTAAAAGCACTTAATAAATGAACTGTTACTAGCTGTTAATAGTAACAGTTCAAAAGTGATAATTTAATAATAGTACTAAAGACATGTAAGTTGGCTAAAAAGTCTGTATATAAACCTCTACATTTCTGATAGTGTGGTTTAAAGTTGGCGACATTTTGGAGTCCAGCCAGAGGTAGTACCTGGCTTTAGTGCACGCATCTTGTGGTATACCTGTGGTGTGGCAGCTGTGAGAATGATCAGAAGAGGGGACAGGGAATGGAAGCAGTGGAAGACAGGCCTGTGCATATCTCTGAGAAGGCACACAAGGCCCAGCTGAGTTTTATCACCCAGGACACCAGAGCCCACGCTGACTCACTGGACGCCGTGGGCTGCGTGGGGAAGCAGTGTTTTGCTGACATGTGGTTACCCAGGCTCCAGTGAGTAAAAAGATGGAGGTTCTATCACTTCCTAACAAATGAATGTCTTATAACATGAACTACCCAAAATGGTAGTTATGTGGCAGAAACCATGTTTTAAAGCAGACGTGTTTTAGTCTAATGTGTGCATGTCCACAGAAATCTTTGTTTTGATCGTCAATATTTGTAAGATCTTTCTAGTGGGGAAGGTCATAGAGGCTAACTTTTCATTTAAATAATTGTTTAAAAGGTCAGATGAACTACTCTGGTAGCAGAAGTAGTAACAGCAGCAGCAACAGAAACTTACATTTCAGGCACTGCCCTGAGTGCTTCACATGGATTACCTCATTTAACTACTGTGAGAGATAATACTTCTATTTTCATTGCAAAGACGGAAAACAAAGGCTGATAAATAACCTGGCCAAGGTCAGATGGCTAGATGGTGGTGGAGCTGGGATCCAATCCCTGAATTGTGACCCAGTCATTTTATTTATTTATTTATTTCCCAAATAAATTCTTTACGCATTCATGCCAAGCAACACATTTTTTTCTCCCATCCCATTTACTGAAATAATAAATGTTCTTGGCATTGTTCTTATTTTGCATTTTAATGTTTATTCCTTCAGTAAAAGATAATGACGCTTTATTTGTAGAGAAGATACCATTTATATTATCTTATTCTTCTGGTATTATCTTGAGCTAGATTACAGATATATATTTTCAAAGTCTTTCATATTTGAAAATAGTTTTTAGAGAATTATATATATCACATTCCACAAACCTTTATAAATGAATAAAAAAATGTTTCTACAAAACCTAGCATTTTCCTCCTTAAGCCTGCTGACAATCTAAGTAGGAAATTATCACTTTAGAGTTGTTTTTTATTTACTGTGCAGCAACTGTTGTTACCAAAAACTAGAATGGTTTCTGTGAAAACCAACAACCACTATGTAGGTCCAACTACATAGACTATTGCCTTATGCTTATTGCAAATGTAGTCAACATGGGTAGTTAAACCTACTTAAATGGAATGGTAAGAAATAATAATTTCAACAAAACTAAAGCTACTGGAAGTTTTCTTATTTTAATAGGGTAGAAGAAAGGTATATAATTGGAGGTATACCAGATTAATAGGTCAGAATATAGACTCTGCAGTTGCTGTTTGCTGTCCATTTTAATTCTAGAATCCTTATTGACTCTAATTAAAATTCTGTAGATGGAAGAGTTGGATGTTTCTAAGGAACTCGCAGTGGATGCTGTCTGCCAGCCATCTCCGAACACCCCATAACCACACACAACTCGCCTGTCAGGAGAGCTAATGCAGACATCGCCGGGCACACCACATTTGTCACTGTGGCTAATATCAGAGATACGCAGCTCTTTTTTCTTAGCACACAAAAGCAAGATATGTAATTCAATGCTCAATTTACCCTTGTCTCGCAGGAGATTTTTCCCCGCTAATTGATAGAAATTAAGCCATTAATCAAGCCACTAGCCATCATTCAAACCAGAGAAGATGAATACAAACTTTCATCATAACCACCTTCCCCATTTTAGTGTTCATTAGCATTAATTTTTAATGCAATTATGCTATTCTTTTACGCTGAGCTCATAAATTACTGCTCTTTTGTTGCTGGCTGGCCTTGTAAAATCCAAACTAATGCTTTGTGCTCTGATCTTAAAGGCAATTACTAGCTTCTTCTATCTTTTATATCTTTGCATCCCCAATAACCTTTATATATAACGAACATCCATGACTGACTATGCCTATTTTTTAATGCCTCTGTATAAATCTCTGTGACTATATAAATGTAGTCAATTGTATCTATAATAAACATATATACCACATATATTACAAAATATAGACATTAATATAAAAATAAGACCTACAAATTCATATTGAAGTTTAAGTTCAAATATAAAGATACTGTGATTTCTCATAATAAATATGTAATGCATAATTGTATTAAAGTTATACTATTTATAACAAATTAGAGAGAAAAATAAGAATATTAACAGTGGCTGAATACTATAAATATTTTCAAGAGAACGATTAAAAATAGTATGAATAGTATTAAAATTTCAAAATACTTTAGTTTTTTACCTAGGATTATTGTCTCGTGTTTAAATTTTATTTAAAAAAAATTATGTTGAAACTTGAAAATCACTGAGATGGAAATGAAGAGTTTTGGAAGACAGAACTATTAATCCTAAAATGTGTTTATAAGTACATATAATAACTCCAGAATCTTATATTTTGCAAAGTGGAAGCATCAGTTTATTGGAGGATGATAGTAAGATGAAAAGATAAATTTTTCAGAAATAAATATTGAACCCAGAGGCAACATATCCACTTAGTTCTCTACTCCAGAGAAGGTAACAAGATGTTCTCTCCTTATATTCCACAAAAAGCATGGGCTATGCTCATTCCTAGGTGAAAAGGAGATAAAATAATTTTTTTTCAACTCTCTTCTTGCACCATCCTAGGAATGTCTTTGCTTTTGTTTGCAAGTTTTTATGTCTGGACACCTACTAGCTAGAGAAGGTGTGTATGTGTGGCATTAAGATTAATGAAATAAAACATACTGGGAAAATACTAGCAGTGCTGATGTTGATGCCAGCCCAGTCACCTTTGTGTTACACAGCTGCACTCTACCCCTACTACCAGGGGACTGGAGTAAGAAGTGGGGAGTATGTATATTCAGGAATCTTCTACCAAAAAACAAAGGTTCTGAATCATTAACTTCTTAAGGTATAAAGAAAGTTGGCCTGACTTAATCTTATATTTCCTCTCATGGCTAGTTCTTTATTAGTTTTCATCTTTAATAGAAAGTCCTACATGGATTAGAAGCAGTGAGGCTGAATTCCACAAGGACTGGATTCACTGAACCCTGGACTTGTTATGCCAGGGAAAGCAGACAGCCTAGACCCCAGTCTTATGTGATCTGTTCCTTTATGATGCCAGAAGCAAAGAGATATCTAACATAGTTGTATTCGAATACTAGTATAGAGTTCTAATACCTCTTCTTATAAGCATATTGGTTTTGGTCTTATAAGCTTAGAGAAAATAGTCTGTGGCCCCATGTGCCTTAATTTCTCTGAACATACAGATAAAAATACTGGGGTTCAGAAACAGGAATTGAAATTAATTATTAAGAATCAACATATACTTATGCCAGGCGCTAGGTAGGTACTGCAGATTTCTGGCTGAAAGTAACATAGTTTTTGCCCTCTCACAGTAAATGGGCAAAACGGAACGAATTCTTATTTAGAACTTTTATTTGCAAATAGTTATGACTTGACTGTACAGCGTGTAGGCACAGGGATTTGTTCTGATTGCAAAGTGGCTTTGCATCTTTGATCCTAAAAAGTTACTATTTTTGGTAATAAATAATATCCCCATTTTTAAATGTAAGACATACCATAAGAGCCAGAGTTGGAATATGAAACTAAGTCTTTGTACTTCAAATTCTGTATCCTTCCCATTGCATTAGGTGACTCCTCAGGCTTTGAATCCTTCATCACCTTACATGATTAATAGTTTTGATTGAATGTGCTTATTTTACATACTTAACACTTTTATATACAATTGACCTTTTAAACAGAGATGGACTAGGAAGGATGGTAGCAGATGGGAGAAGATACTAATTCTCTCTCCTAAAAGCAGAGTATTTTGTTATACTATTAATGAAAGGCAGTATATAAAATCATAAGGTTTAAAGAAATACTTTAAATTAACTTTACTGAAGTATACTTTATCTATAACTGTACTTATTAAAGTTTATAATTTGATAAGTTTTGACAAATGTTAAACCTGTATGACCACCATAGTAATCAAGATATAGAACTTTTCCATTGCCACCAAGAATTTTCTGTTGCTTGTCTGCAGTCAATCTCTGTCTTTACTCTGCTCCCAGACAATCACAGATAAGCTTTTTGTCACTTTAGATTAGTCTGCATTTTCTAGAATTTCATATAATGGTATATTCTTTCATGTCTGATGTCTTTCACTTAGCATGTGGATTTTTAAGATAAATCCATGTTGTTGGGTGCATCTGTAGTTTGTTCCTTTAATGCTGGTAGAATTCTATCCTATGAATATCTGCAATTTTTTAACCCAGTCATCTGTTGATGAACATTTGGGTTGTTTCCAGTTTTGGCTTCTGAAAATAAGATTGCTATAATATTCATGTACAAGTCTTTGTGTGGACATATGTTTTCATTTCTCTTGGACAGTGAATACCACCCTAATATTGGAATGGTTGGGTTGTTTGGTAGGTATATGTTTAATTTTATAAGAAACTGCCAAACTGTTTTCTAAAGTGGTTGTACCATTTTATATTCCCAACAGCAGTGTATAAGAGCACTGGTTGCTCTGTGTCTTTGCTAACATTTGTCATTATCAGACTTTAAATTGTAGCCATTCTAATTGGTATACTGTAGTATCCCATTGCTGTTTTAATTTATATTTCCCTGATGACTAATGACATATTTTTTCCATATAATTATTGGCTATTCATTCTTTTCTGAGGTGTGTGTTTAAATCTTCTGTTCGCTTCATTTGTTTTATTGTATTACAGAGGTTTTTTTAATATATATTGAATATATATCCTTTGTTAATATGTATTACTAATATTTTCTTCCATTGTGTGACTTGCCTTTTCATTTCTTAATGGTGTCTTACAAAGAGTAAAACATTTTAATTTAAAAAGTTTGTGGGTTTTGTGTCATATCCAAGAAATTTTTGCCTAACTCAAGGTTGCAAAAATTTTCTCCTATATTTTCTTCTAGAGGTTTATAGTTTTAGCCTTTCTATTTAGGTTTATAATACATTTCAAGGTAATTATTATGGGCTTAGAAAGCTTCTGCTGTGCAACTCTGCTGACTCAAGCTAATTATGTATGATGTGAGGTAAGGGTCAATGTTTTTTTCCCCCCACATAAGGATATCCAGTTTTTCAGCACCATTTGTTGAGAAGACTTTCAGTTCCTGATTGAATTGCCTTGATAGTTTTGTTGAAAGTAAATTGACCATATATGTGAAGGTCAATTTCTGGTCTTTCTAACCTGTACCATTTATCTATATGTCCATCCTTACAGTAATCTACTGTCTTGATTACTGTAATTTTATATAGTAAGTCTTGATACCAGATAGTATAAGTTATCCAACTTTGTTCTTTTTAAAAATTGCTATGATTATTCGAAGTTATTTTCATTTCATACAAAACTGATTCCTAGTAGAAACTTTGCTCCTACCACTTTATGTTGAATTTTTATGCTGAATTTAGTATGTAAAGTATTATATATGATGAAATTAAATTTTGGGAATAAGTTGAAATATAAATGATTAATAAAATTAGAGACTTTCTAAATGTTAGTCTGTTAGGCACAACAGACTTTCTTTTCTTCTGAAAAGAAAACCAGTGCCTATTATTTAAATCAACTTAAAAGATAGATTTTGGGAACTGATCAAGTTATAAAAACGTTATTTATCACAAATAGATACTGCTATGGCAAATCTTTATTTCTTCTGATTTTAGAGCCAAAAATTGAGCCACGCTAATGTGAACTCTACCAAAAAGTTGCCACATAAGAAGATAATGGTCTAAATGACTAAAACATGTTGATGCCAAGTTTTTTTTTTTGGTCAATGAATGTAGTCTGGAAAAGTATTCAGGTGTCACTGATGACAGAAAAATCAAAAGGGATAATAAAGGATGATTGACTAATAGAGAACACAACTTTTCAGGGACTTTAAAGAACCAAGGGTGAGTACCTATAATTAAGAGTTTGAACCACACGAGGAAAATCTAACTGTCCAGGGAACAAAACTGGAGCATGGAGATCCCAAATCAAATGGATGAATAATCTCCACTCCTCAACCTATCATTTAAGAAATAAAATACATACATCCCAAACTATACTCTGAAATCTGTAATTATAATCTCCTATTTGATCAGTCATTTTGACAATACCTTTTCCTCATTTCACTTTTTTCCCTCAAAGAAATAGAAATAAGTTTCTTGGCATTTAATCAAAACAAACCCTAAATACCACATTATCTTTATTATTAAAGTAGGCTGGGCCCTGTAAGGGTTTTGTACGTTGAAATACAGTTGGTCAAGGTATATCAAGGAATATATACGCTTATTGTTGGGTTTAATTTATTATTGTTGCTGACTTTAGACAGGCCTGAAATCTATTTGACAATGTTATAAAAATTACGTGATATAGTAAGTCAGAGCTATGAATTGTATGCAAGGCTATATATATATATTTTTTTCAATTAAAATATTCTTGCAAGATAGCTCAATAATTTCATTTAAAAATTCTACTTTAAGAAAAAAGGGTAGAAAAATCTTTCTGTGGGAAATGTGACATCAATCACACCCTTTACAAAAATGGAGAAAAGTTCTCATATTTTAACCTATTTCCAATATATTATGATATCAATAAAGTAAATCATACCAATCCTCAGATTTGCTACATTAAACTGATATATATATATCAGTTTATATATAGAGAGAGCCATTCAAATATGATAAGGAGCAGAGTAGAGAATAAACAAAGAAAAAAGAAATGAACAAACGGGAAATCAGATATATATTTTAGCACACTCCTCAGCAACTTTGAGGGAAATCAGCTATAGGAACAAAGTAATATTAATATTAATCATTAATTTGCTTCTACTATTAATAGTGTTTTTCATGAAAAACACAATACTTTAAGTCATAAAGTTGCAATATAATAGGCAAGTCCACCTTTATTTATAGACTATGTGACTGAAAATTAGTGCTCTGAGTTCTAGCTTTACAACTAATTATATTTCCTTAGGCAAGTCTTCCCATTTAATTTCTATCCTTTCTGCTGAGTTAACATACAATATATACTAAAATGCTAATACAACCTCTGGATAAAATTAGCACTTTAGCAGAGGTGAGTTTATTATTCCATAGAAGAGAACAGGACCCAGCAGAATTGATGAATCTGGACGAAGGAAAAATCCAAGATGAAGAACCGATACAAAGATCAGGACTGTGGGTGCTAGACCCTGGGAATAAGGTAGGACAAGGGGTTCTGAAGATGTGAACAAAGAGGGCAGTACAAGAAAGGAAAGTGAGGAGATGGTGAACAGAACACTTACAACATGTGAAGTCTTAAGCTTCATACGGAGATCTGCCAATGACTAGTGCAGGAGGACAGTGGCTCTACAGTATAATCTCCAACCATGCAACATGGTTTCTGAGCAGTCCATTAATACTTTGCACATTGTAATTCTTATGAATTCACATTGACCAATAGGTGACTGGTGTTCTAAAGGTATGTAATCTTTGAGAAAGGGAAGATGGTAGTGCTATTGGCAATCATTCTGTAGTGTTTGAAATTGGGGCAGAAAATTTATAATGGGTCTGTAAAAGTGGAGAAATTTACAAACCGCACATGGTATATTTGCCAGTGCATAGCATCTGCAACCGAACAACCAAGGAATATTATTAAAAGTTATGTTTGATAAGCATGCCATTTTAATTACAACCCCAAAATGCTAAGATTGATTATAAATACAAATTATATACACATACATATACATGCATAACATACTTCTAGGCCTACTTAAACTCATTTAATACTCACAAAACTATCATATAACAATGTAAGCACTAAAAATAAACCTTTGAAAATGAAACCACTGCAAATTCACAATTAATTTCAAACATTTCAAGAAGAGTTTTTACAGGCTGACTCAGGGCTTGATCCTGGCAGCCAGATGGACATAAGAGGTCAATAATCCAGAAGCAATGAGACAGTGATTAGTCAGACAGTAAAACAATTCCCTGGAAGCAATTACTGTCCAACACGTCAGAAAGCCATTTGACCAAAATACGCAGAATATGGATTTAAAAGACAAGTTTCAGTGTCTCCCGGCTGCCCCTTTCTCAAAATTTTGTATAGCAAACACATTCATAAAGCCAGTTACTATCTCAAACAATAATCATTGACTGCAAAAAGTCTTTGTTCAAAAGTGATGACTGCAGGAAGAATTCTTCTAAACAAGGCAAGTTTACTTATTCCTCCATGTGCTGACTGCTAGGAGAACATATTTCTTTCTTTCTGTTGGTCTAGCCAGAGATACTGCAAAAGCTGGAAGCATTCTAAGAAAACCTGATCTGGTCCAAAAGGTTATCAACCATCTTAAAATTTTGCTACTATTTTGAAATGAGGCAAGTCAGCATAAATTAGGTATCCAAACAATATGTTTGAAAGTCTGGAAAGAACAGTGTTTGGATCATACTAAACATTGATAAGGAATTCAGTTAAGTATTGTTGAATGATGGGCTGAACACAGGCTACTATGGCTAAAGAATATGGCATTCCTTTCTTAGGAAAGGAAACTTGAAGACTCTCTTTCTCCTTTAAATTTTTGGGAAAATGGAAGGTATTTGTCTATATCTTATAAGAATTTGTAGAGAGTACTTAAAAGCTACTTTTGTATTGTCCTTGAAACTACTCAATGATGATCTTTATAAGAGAAGCATTCTATTTCCATTTCTTCTCCAACCCATGAGTCAATAGAAGTGGTCACTTCTTCATTCTTGAAACTCTTTTTCATTTGACTTCCATGACTTCACACACTTCTGGTTTTCTTTCTCCTCACTGGTCACAATTCCTCATTTTTCTATACCGGCTCTTCTAAATGTTAGAGTAAGTACCCCAAGGCTCAATCCTGGGCCACTTTTACTTCTTTGTCTATTTTCTCTCTCTAGGTAACATATAATTATAAATACCTCCTATAAGCTGGTAACCCTCAAATCTTTACCTTTAGTCTTAAAATCTTTCCCGAACCCCAGACTCATATACCACATCCTCAATTTTTCTCTCATCCTAAATTCAAACTATTGCTTTTTCATTGGTTTCTTACTACATTTAGAATAAAATTCAAACTCCATACTCTTATTGAAAAAGCCCTATGTAATCTGGCTCCTGTAAATCCTTCACCAAAATCTCTAACCCTTGTCCCAGCCACAAGAGCCTTCTTCATGGTTCTTAAGTATTCTAAGCTTATCTTTGTAGAAGCTGTTACTCCATCTAGAATGCTCTTTGGATGGCATGTTCCATCTTGTTATTTAGATTTAGTTTAAATGCCAGCTTTTCAGGGAGACTGGTCACTCTATAGCACTACAGAGTAGAGAAACCAGTTAACTGTGAAGCAATTAAAGGAGTCAAGGCAAGAGATGATGAATACTCAGATCAGGATTAACAGAGGAGATAGAGATATATTTTGGATGCAGAATCAACAGATATTTTTTGGTGGGCAAGAGAAATGTAGGAATAAAGGCTGATTTTCAAGTTTCTGGATCAAGCAGCTAGATAAATGATGGTTCACTCATTAAGATGAGGAAGCTTATGGGTGGAATTAAGAGTTCAGCTTTGAAATGCATATATGTTAAAAAAAAGTCTCCAAGTTTGGAATTCAGAAGAGAGAGTCTGTACTGAAGATACAAATTTGGAAGTAATAATCATATATAAGGTATTTACATCAAAGAAAAAATGATAATATCACCTGAGAAGAAAAATATAGAAAAGAACTGAGTTCCAGCAAACAACACTTGGAGAATGAGTAGAAGAAAAGGAGATAGGACTGGCAGGCCTGGTACAAAAACCAGATTTTTATGCCACATACTGAAAAGGGAGTGCTTCCAAAACCCAGTGTTGTCAGTTGAGTTGAATGCTGCTGAGAGTTTGCATATGATGAGAAAAATTCCATTAGATCTGGCAAATGAGAAAGTAAGGTGATTTTGACAAAAGCAGTTTTAATGGAGTAATGTGGTAAGTCACATTGGAGAGGGTGGTGGTTAAATGAAGACTTCTGTTTCCTAGATCATGGAGGACACATAATAAGATTGTTTAAATATTTCTGCTGATATTTCTAAATGATACTTTCACAACAAGAAGTAATGCTGAATAAAATATTTTTAAAAATCAAATTAAATGTATTGCTGAGATCAAAGGAAATAAAAAATCTACTATGACCAATGTTATCGTAACCCTTTAACTTATAGGAATATTGAATCATCTGTGGAAAAATTTTTTATAAACACCAGATTCAGAAGATTTTATAGAAAAGTTATATGAAAACTTCAAGGAAAGAATAATTTTGATGTTATACAAACTAACTTCCTAACTCATTTTATTAGGGTAGCATGATCTTGCTTCTAAATCCAGTCAAGAACAGTACAAAAAGAAAAGAATGTTACAGATGCAAATCATGAATGCAGATGTGAAAAGTAAAAAAAAATTATACACACATATATGTACAATGCATAATTTATATATAGAAACAAAATCAATCAGTATAATAATAGAAGATAATATATCATAACCATGTTGGATTTGTTGTAAGATCAGAAATTTAGTTCAACATAGAAAATATGTTAATGTAATTAATAACATTTTCTGATTAAAGGAGAAAAACTAAAAAACTAAAGTCTTTAATAAAACTCAAGATTTATTTGAGATTAAAAACAACTAGAAAAGGAAACATTTGTGATCTGATAAAAAAGAAATCTACCAAAAACAAACAAAAACACAACCCAAACAAAAAAAAAGATAAAGTAAATATCATACTTAATGGTGAAATATTAAAAAAAATACCTTTATATGATGTGCACCATCTAGGGGATGGTCATGCTGGAAACTCAGACTTGTGGGGGGAGGGGAGAAAGGGCATTTATTGAAACCTTAAATTCTGTACCCCCATAATATGCTGAAATAAAAAAAATACCTTTATATCACAAACAGGATCATGATGGTAGCTATCAACACTTCTATTAATCTGATGTTTTCAGTGCAGTAAGATAAGAAAAAATTAAAAAGAATTACAAAACAATTGAAAAGGAAGAAACAAAAAGATAGGATATTGTCTTTATAGAAAACCTAAATAATTTGTTAAGTATAAAATAGTCAAGAATCAACTTCATTTCTGTATATCAGTCATGAACAGAAAATGTAATTTTAAGAAAGATAACCATTATAATAATATAAAAAATAAGTTGTTTAGGAATAAATACAACAAACTATGTATCAATTCTTTAGGGAGAAAATTGTAAAAGTTTATTAACAGACAGTAGAGAAGACCTAAATAAATATGCAAAGCTATACCACATTCAAAGATAAAAAGACTCAATATAATAAAGATATCATTTCTAATCAAATCAATCTATGGAGTAAATATAATAGTAAAAATCCCACCATTTCAGTTGGCCACTTTATTTACTTCTATTTAGTGAATCTTGGAAAACGCACTCTTGAATTTAAATGAAACAGCAAAAATTAAAAATAACCAAAATATTCAGGTAGAAGAAAAATGAGGTAGAGGACTTGTCTTACCAGATATCATGACTTATAATAAAGCTAATAATTAATACATGTGCTGTTAGTTTAGGAATAAATAAGCTGTCCAATACAACAGAACAGAGAGCCCAGAAATAGTCTACACATATTGGGAAACCTGAGTGATGAATGAGCTGGCATTGCAGATCAGAAAGGAAAAAGAGGGAGCATTCAATAAGTGATATTGGCATAAACAGTTATCCATAGGAAAAAACCTCTGGATCTTTATAGTGTACCATACAAAAAAAAGCAATTCCAGGTGGATTAAAGATTTAAACAGGAAAGACAAAACTGTAACATTTTGAAAGAACAATATAGGAGAATATGTTTACAACCTTGAGTTAGGGAAGAATTTCTGAAACACAACACAAAATGTATAAAACATAAAAGGGCTCATAAATTTGAATACATAAAAATTAAGACGTACTGAGAGAAGATATGTGTAATACATATTAATTTATAAGGAATTAGTAAAAGACAAACCAATAGAAGTATGTAATTAAAAACTGGAATAAACATGTCACAGATAAAGAAATACCAATAACCAATAATATATATGAGAAGATACTCAACCCCATTAGTAATCTTGGAAATGATCTTGCAAATTGAGATTAGTTACCATTTTTAGTTATCACACCGTGGCAACAAAATTATACACTGGAAACAATGAAAAAGTCTGGCAATATCAAGCATGGCAAGAATGTGAAGCAACCAGGTATGTTGCATACTTGTGGGAGTAAAGACTGACATAAATCCCTTTGGAAGCAATCTGGCATTATCTAGTAGAAATGAAGATGTGGGTATCTCGTACCTTAGCAATTCTACTCCTAGGCATACATGTACCTTAGAGAAATTCTTGCACATATGCATTAGGAAAGAGGAATAAGAATGTTTATACAGCAATGTCTATAATAGCAAAAAATCTGAACTCAAATGTCTGTCAATAGGAGAATAAGTAAATTTTGGTATAGTCTGAAAATAGAATTCTATACAGTGATGAAAATGAATAAACTCCAGCTATAGGTATTACTATAATTGTACACCATAATATTGAACAGAAAAAAACTAAGTCATAAGAAATTATATAGTATTTTTTCATTTATAAAAAGTTAAAAATGTAGCTGGGTGTGGTGGCATGCTTATAATCCCAGCTACTAAGAGGCTGATGTGGGGGGATCACTTGAGACCATGAGTTTAAGGATGCAGTAAGCTATGATCACACCACCACACTCTAGCCTGAGTGAAAGAGCGAGGCCTTGTCACTTAAAAAAAGTTAAAAATCATCTAAAACTAAATGTTATATTATTGGCAATACACTGAGATATGATAAAACCATGCAGAGAAGTAAGAGAATAACAGGCATAAAATTCAGACTATTTAAGACTGGAGAACATTGCAGTAGGGTTTTCATTTTTTCTGTATCTCAAGTTGGGAGATGTGCATAAATACATGTATTAATATTATTGTTATTCTTTATGCCGTTCATGTATGTTATAAATAGGCTTTTGAATGTATTTCATAGTTAATAGCTAAAAAGTAGATGAGACCAGCAAATAGGGTTGGGACAACTGTATAGTTCATATACAAAAGAAGAAAGTTGGATCCTTTCCTCACACCATATATAAAAATGAACTCTAAATGGATCATACATCTAAGAGCTAAAACTATACAATTCTCAGAAGAAAATATAATAGTAAATCTTTGTGATACTGGGTTAGGCAAAGCCTTCTTAGGTATCACATCATAAGCTCAAGAGACAAAAGATAGAGTAGATAAATTGAGCTTCATCAAAATTAAAAACATTTATGTTTCAAAGAATATCATCAAGAAAGTAAAACAACAACCTACAGAATGGGAGAAAATATTTACAAATCTCATATCTGATAAAGTTGAATACCCAGAATATACATAGTTTTAAAAAATGGGCAAAAGATCTGAACAGACATTTTTTCAAAGATACACAAATGGCCAATAAACCCACAAAAAGATGTTCAACATCATTAGCTATCTGGGAAATGAAAATCAAAACTGTAGTTTTGTGAAATACACTTCATACCCACTACGATGGCTATATTAAAATAGACAGATAAATAAATGTTAACAAGGATGTGGAGAAAGTAGAACCCTTGTACAATGCTCGGTGGGAATATGAATGCTCCTTGACTTACAATGGGGTTATTCTGATAAATTCATTGTAAGCTAAGGAATGTACTGAATGCATATCACTTTAGCACCATTGTAAAGTTGAAAAACCTTAAGTTGTACTCATTATAAAGTCAGGGACCATCTGTATAAAATGGTGCAGTTGCTCAGGAAAATAGCATGGCAGTTCCTACCAGGGTGAACATAAAGTTACCATGACTCAACAATTCTAGCCCTAGGTACATATCGAGGTGAAATGAAAATATATTTGCACAAAATCTTGCAGCCTTATTCATAATAGCCAAAAAGTGGAAACAATGCAAATATCCATTAAATGATGAATGTATAAATAAAATGTGCTAGAGCCACACAATGGAATGTAATTCAGCCATAAAAAAGGACTAATATGAACCTTGAAAATATTATGATAAGGGAAAAAAACAGTCAGAAATGACCATATATTGATTGATTTTTATCATACACAGAATAGGCAAATCTATAGAGGCAGACTAGTAGTGTTTACTATGACAAGAGGAGGGTGGTAAGGGAAGGGTTGAGGGGTGACTACTAACGGGCATAGGGTTTCTTTTGCAGGGGATGTAAATGTTCTAAAATTGATTATGGTGATGGTTGTACAACTCTTAAAATATATTAAAATCACTAAATTAAATACTTTAAATGGATGAATTGCATGGTACGTGAATCATATCTCAATAAAGCTGTATATTTTTTAAAAAGTGAATGAGAGGTAATGCAGTGGACACCGTGCAGAAATAATCTGGCTGTGAAAGGTAGTAGAGAAATGGGATGATGATTGCAGGTTCAAGAGTTATTTTAAGATGGAAATCCTAGGGCATGCTTGCTTCCTGTTACAGAATGATATAGAAGAGTGGGAAAAGAACCAGTGATGCTAGATCGAAAGAAGATCATCAAAGAAGGGAAGTGCTTGGTAAGAGAGGCCTCGGAACAGCATTGGAGGAAATAGCAATACTCTTAATATAAGAGTAAGGAAGGAAAGGATAGGAGCAAATTCCATTTGGCTAACAGATGTGGCTGGTGGTGAAGATGAGAATGTTCCTGTCTCATGGATTCTATTTTGTCAATGAAGGCATGAGGTAGGTCATTAGTTGAGCATAAGCAGACAAAAGGTGTAGTAATTTTGAGAAAGAAGATATGACATAACTAGCTTGGGACAGTGAGACTCTTGGAGAAAAATAATAGTATAGATAGGCAGTTCAACATGTCAACTCAGCTAGTAAGTGGCAGAGCTGGGATTTGAAGACAGATGTCTCAGATTCCAAGGCCATGTTTTATCTACTACAACACATTGCTGGGACAGAGTGTCAATGTTATATTATAGAGTCAATTCTGGGAGCAGGGCCAAGGCGGCGGAATAGAAGCAGGCTGCACTCACCATTCTCAAGGAGAACATCAAAGGTTGTGGGTAGAGGTTTACCCGTGGATGGACAATCTCAGTGAGAGCATGGAGAACCAACAGAGAAGTGACTCTCCCACCCAAAATGGGGGAGAGAGAGAAAGAAAGATAAGAAGGCACCTAGGGGAAGAGTCCATATACAGGGAAGAGTCAGAGAAGAGATTCCCAGGGCTCTGCACTCCCCTAGTGGACAATGCAACCTGAGCTGTGAGGGGGCTCCCCGACCATACTGACCTAGAAACTGGTCAGAGAGCTGCTTGGAGACTGTATGGCAGCATTACACCAGACAGTGGGCATAGTGGGATTCTGCCAACTTCTGGTCTTAGGTTACTGCAACAGATGCTATCTGTCCTCTCAGCCCCAGAGCCCCCAGTCTGCAGAGGGGTTGACTCCACTGCAGCCTCCTCCCTACTACCCTGTCAGGTTAGGGAGGGAGCATGGAAGACAAGTGCTCTTATGTGCACTGTGAATGGGTGCAAACTCCCAAACCTCCTCACAGGTTGCCTCCCATAGATCTGAGCAGAGCAGGCACCCACCAGCCTTCAGCATCTGCCCTCACCATCTCACCATCAGTGCTGCCGCTGCCACCTGAGTAGCACTGCAGCAGCTGCCACAGTTGGAACTGGGTGGAGGGAGAGTCCTAGCCACCCAAACTCCTTGTAGGGTGCCAGCTGTGGGTGTGTGTGGTTCAGCCACTGAGACCAGAGGAGCCACTCTACCACCAGTGGACCCATGACCTGCCAAGGAGCTGGCCAAGGCCCTCCAACTTGTCCAGCCATCCCCGAAGGCCCAGCACCACACAAAGGTACCCACCAAGGTGTCACAACCTGACCTGTTGCCAGCAGCAGTTCTGTGACATGACCAAGTGCCTGCCAAGGACCCATGACTTGCATAGACACTGGCCAAGGCCCCCTTGACCCATCTGGGTGCCTGCCAAGGTTCTGAAACCTGCCCAGGTGCCATCAAGGCCTTGCAATATGTATAGGTGCCTGCCAACGTCCCACAACATTGCCAAGGTACCTGCCAAGGTCCTGCAACCAGCCCCACCATTACCTGCAGTCCTGCAATGCGCCCAGGTGCCACCAAGGTCATATTACTCAACTAGGCACCTGTCAAGGTACTGCTACTCAACCAGGCACCAACCAAAGTCCTGTGACATGTCCAGGTACTTGTCAAGGTCATGTCACCTGCCTTGGTGGAGAAGGACTCACCCAGCACCCTGCCTGGGCTTCCAACAGCGGCAAGGGACCAACCTACCAACAGAAATGGAATACTCCCTAGCACTTCTTGGACTGTAACAACACAGGGGAATGGGATGATGCAGGAGAACAGCTGAATTACAAGTTCTCAGTGCATCCATCCATCTCCTGCCAGGTTAATTTTCTGGAGTAGGACACAAAAGTGCTATTTAGGGGCCTCTCCTCCTTCTCACTAAGTAGGGGAGTTCTCAGCAAAGGAGAATAAGTGCCCCACAAACCTGTCAGCCCTGAGCTAAGATAAGAGGTGTCAGATGAAAAGAAACCAGCAAAAGAATTCTTGTAATATAACAAAAACAAGGTAGTTTAACACCCTCAAAGGATTGCAACAGATCCACAGCAATGGACCGTATCAAAAGGAAATTGCAGAAATGTCAGGAATAGAATTCGGAATACGGATGGCAAACAAGATGAATAGAATGGAAGACAATATTGAAAACTAACACAAAGAAGCCAAAAAATTTTTACAGGATGAAAAATATAAGTATGAAAAATATGAATGAATGAAAAATATAAGAAAGGATTAAACAGAACTTAAATGAAACAGTCACTTAAGGAACTTCAAAAACCACAAAAAGCTTCAACAATAGGCCAGACCAAGCAGAAGAAAGAATCTCAGAGCTTGAAGACAAGGCTTTCAAACTAACCCAGTCAGTCAAGATGCAGGAAAAAGAAGAAAGAAGAATGAACAATCACTTAAAAAATTATTGGGCTATGTGGAATAAGCCAATATACAAATTATATTAATAGGTATTTTAGAGAGAAAAGAAGAAAAAGCAAAAAGCCTGGAAAACCTATTCAAGGGAATTACATAGGATAACTTCTGTAGTATTGCCAGAGATTCAGATATCTGTATACAATATTGCCATGGAACACTGGGAAGATTCATAGCAAGTAGGACATCTCCAAGACACATAATCATCAACCTAACCTAAGTCAAAATGAAGGAGAAAATCCTACAAGCTGTAAGATGAAAGCAACAAGTAAACTACCAAGGAAAATCAAACAGGCTAACAGCAGACTTCTCAGGGGAGACCTTACAAGTCAGAGGGGATTGGGGCCCCATTTTTAATATTTTTCACAGTACAACTGTCAGCCAAGAATTTTGTATCCTGCAAAACTAAGTTTCATAAATGTTGGAGAAATAAAGACTTTTTAAGAAACCTGCCCTACAGGAAATGTTCAAAAGTGCATTATATATGTGACAGCATAATAACCCACCAGTATAAAAGCACTCAAAAGTTAAAGTTCACATCACTTACAAAACAATAGCACAAGAGGGAAAAAAAAACAATAAAGTATCATTCAACAAGATGAACAGAACAGCACCCACATATCAATACTAACACACAATACTAATGATCTAAATGCACCACTTAAAAGACACAGACTAGCTGAATGGATGAAAAAACACAACCCAACTATTTGCTGTCTCCAACAAACATATTTAAACCACAAGGACTTACACAGACTCAAGGTAAAGGGATTAAAAAAATATTCCACACAAATGGAAACCAAAAGCTAGCAGGTATAGCCATTCTTATATCAGACAAAAAAGACTTTAAATCAACAATGGTAAAAAAGACAAAGATAGTCATTATATAATGGTAAAGGAAACAAATCAACAAGAAGATATAACAATCCTAAATACATACGCACCTAATACAGGAGCTCTCAGGTTCATAAAGCAAATGTATAGGATTTAAGCAAATAAAAGAAAGTAGCATCTTGGCTAGGCGCAGTGGCTCACACCTGTAATCCTAGCACTCTGGGAGGCTGAGGCGGGCGGATTGCTTGAGGTCAGGAGTTCGAAACCAGAATGAGCAAGAGCGATACCTTGTCTCTACTATAAATAGAAATAAATTAATTGACCAACTAATATATATAGAAAAAAAAATTAGCTGGGCATGGTGGCACATGCCTGTAGTCCCAGCTACTTGAGAGGCTGAGGCAGGAGGATTGCTTGAGTAGAGGAGATTGAGATTGCTGTGAGCTAGGCTGACACCAAGGCACTCACTCTAGCCTGGGCAACAAAGTAAGACTCTGTCTCAAAAAAAAAAAAAAAAAAAAAAAAAGTAGCATCTTAATAACCAGGGATTTCAACAACCCATTGATATAACTAGAGAGATCATCAAAGCAGAAAGTGAATAAAGAAACACTGCACTTAAATGGGACTCTAGAACAAATGGATCTAGTGGATATTTACAGAATATTATTCTTCCCCCAAACTACTGAATATACATTCTTCTTATCAGCACCTGGGACATTTTCCAAGACTGATCAAACCTTAGGCCACCAAACAAGTGTCAGTAAATTCAAAACTATTGAAATCATACCATGTATCTTCTCAGACCACAGTAGAATAAAAGGAGATATCAATTCTAAGAGAAACACTCACATCTACACAAAGTCATGAAAATTAAACAACTGGCTACTGATTGGGTCAATAAGGAAATTAAGATGGAAATTAAAAGATTCCTCAAACTGAATGACAAAGAGGACATAAGCTTTCAAAATCTATGGAACAGAGTGAAAGCAGTACAAGGGGAAAAATTCATAGCCTTAAATGACTACATAAAAAAAAAACCCAAAAAGATTGCAAATTAGAAACCTAATGTCATATCTCAAGGAACTAGAAAAAGAAGAACAAACCAAACCCAAAGCCAGCAGAAGAAAAGAAATAATAAAGAACAGAACAGAACTAAATGAAATGGAAACCAACAAACAAACAAAATACAAAGGATCAATGAAACAAAAAATTGGTTCCTTAAAAAGATAAACAAAATTGGTAGACCACTAGCCAGATTAACCAGAAATAGAAGAGAAGGAACTCATATAGCTCAATCAGAAATGAAAAAGGAGGCCAGGTGTGGAGGCTCATGCCTGTAATCCTAGCATTCTGGGAAGTCGAGGTAGGAGGACTGCTTGAGCTCATGAGTTAAAGACCAACTTTAATAAGAATGAGACCCTGTCTCTATAAAAAAAATAGAAAAATTAGCTGATGTCATGACACATGCCTGTAGTCCTAGCTACTTAGGAGACTGAGGCAGGAGGATCACTTGAGCACAAGAGTTTGAGGTTGCAGTGAGCTATGATGATGCCACTGCACTCTACCCAGGGAGACAGAGTAAGACTCTGTCTTAAAAAAAATAAAATAATAAATGAAACAAAAGAAATGAAAAAGGAGACATTGCAACTGATACCACATAAATACAAAGTATCATCCATGAATATTATGAAAACCTCTATGCAAAGAAACTAGAAAACCTAGGGGAAATGGATACATTTCTGGAAAAACATAGCCTCCTAAGCCTGAATCAGGAAGAGATAGAGATCCCGAACATACCAATAACAAGCAGTGAGACTGAAGCAGTAATAAAAAAAACTCACAACAAAAAATAGCCCCAGACCATATGGATTCACAGCCAAATTCTATCAGACCTACAAAGAAAAACTAGTGGCTATCCTACATAAATTATTCCATAACATCAAGAAGGAGTAAAGGCTCCCTAATTCATTCTATAAAGCCAGTATCACCTTGGTACCAAAACCAGAAAGGGACACAACAACAAAAAAAGAAAACTACAGACCAATATCCCTTGTGAACAAAATCCTCAACAAAATACTAGGAAACAAAATTCAACAATACATCAAAAGATAACTCACCATGATCAAGTGGGTTTCATCCCAGTGATGCAAGGATGGTTTAACATATGCATGTTCATAAACGCAAATCACCACATACAGAAGCAAAAACAAAGACTACACAATCATCTTGATGCAGAAAAATCATTCGATAAAATCTAGCCCCCTTTCCTGACAAAAAATCTTAACAAACTAGGCATAGTAGGAACATACCTCATAATTATAAAAGCCATATATGATATCCACAGCCAACATCATACTGAATGGGGACAAGTTGAAAGATTCCCCTTAAGAACCAGAACAAGGTAGGGTCCAGTGGCTCATGCCTGTAATCCTAACACTCTGGGAGGCCAAGGTCCGAGGATCGCTTGAGGTCAGGAGTTTGAGACCAGCCTGAGCAAGAGCAAGACCCCATCTCCACAAAAAGCAGGAAAAAATAGCCAGGCATGGTGGTACCTGCCTGTAGTCCCTGCTACTTGGGAATCTGAGGCAGGAGAATTGCTTGAACCCAGAAGTTTGATGTTGCAGGGAGCTATGATGACATAACTGCACTCTAGCCGTGGTGACAGAGTGAGACTGTCTCAAAAAAAAAAAAACAAAACCAGAACAAGACAAGGGTACCCAATGTCACCACTTCTATTCAACATATCATTGGAAGTCCTAGCCAGAGCAATCAGGCAAGTGAAAGAAATAATGGGCATCCAATTTGGGAAAGAGGAGGTCACACTATCCCTGTTGGCTGACCATATAATCTTGTGTTTCTAAATACTCTGCCAAAAGACTCTTAAAATTGATAGATCAATGCAGCAAAGATCTGAGTTACAAATCAATGCACACAAATCAGTAAGATTTCTATATGCTAATTAACAGTCAAGCTGAGAGTCAAATCAAGGACTCAATACCATTCACAATAGCTACAAAGAAAATAAAGTACCTAGAAATATACTTAACCAAGGATGTGAAAGATCTTTACAATGAGAACTATAAAACACTGATGAAAGAAATCATAGATAACACAACAAATGGAAAAACATCCCTTGTTCATGGATTGGCAGATTCAATATTGTTAAAGTGTCCACACTGCCCAAAGTGATTTACAGATTGAATGCAATTCTCATCAAAATACTCACGTCTTATTTCACAGGCCTAGGAAAAAATAATCCCAGGCTTCATTTGGAACTAACAAAGAGCCTGAATACCCAAGGCAATCCTAAGCAAAAAGAACAAATCTGGAGGCATCACATTACCCGACTTCAAATTATACTACAAGGCTATAGTAACCAAAACAGCACTTTTATTGGTATAAAAGTAGAGACCATAGACCCGTGGAACACAGTAGGGAATCCAGAAATAAAACCATATAACTATGACCAACCGATCTTCAACAAAGCAGATAAAAACATACACTGGGGAAAGGAAGCCCTATTCAGTAAATGGCACTGGGGAAACTGAATAGCCACATGCAGAAGAATGAAACAGGACCCCTACCTCTTGTCATATGCAAAAATTAATTCAAGATGTACAAAAGACTTAAATGTAAGGGATGAAACCACAAAAATTCTAGGAGAAAATATAGGAAAAACTATTCTACACATTGGTTTAGGCAAAGAATTTATGAAGCAGATCCCAAAAGCAAATAAGTAACAACAAAAAGAAATAAATGGGACTTAATTAAATTAAAAAGCTTCTGTACCGCAAAAGAAATAATTAACAGAGTAAATAGACAACCTACAGAATGGGAGAAAATATTGGCAAGCTATACATCCAACAAAGGACTGATATCAGAATCTACAAAGAACTCAAACAAATTAGCAAGAAAAAAACAACCCCATCAAAAAGTGAACAAAAGACACGAACAGAAGTTTTCAAAAGAAGATGCTGGCATGGGTGCAGAGAGAAAGGAACGCTTATCCACTGCTGGTCGGACTACAAATTAGTATAATCTCTATGGAAAACAGTATGGAGATTCCTCAAGGTAATAAATGTAGACCTACCATTCAATCCAGTAATCCCATTGCTGGCTATCTACCCAAAGGTAAAGAAGTCATTTTATAAAAAAGACACTTGCATTCGAATGTTTACAACAGCATGATTCACATTCACAAAGAGTTGGAACCAACCTAAGTACCCATCAATTCACAAGTGGATAAAAAAAATATAATATATAATTATATGTAATTATGGTATATTATATATACCATGGAGTATTACTTGGCCACAATAAGGAATGAAATAATGTTGTTTACATCAACTTGGATGGAACTGGAGAAGTACCTCAGCAATGGGAAACCAAACACCGTATGTTCTCACTAATAAGTGGGAGCTGAATGATGGGTACACATGGGTACAAAGAGATGGGCATACATAGGCACATTGGAAACCAAGAAGGAGGGAGGGTACACTGCGGGTTAAGGCATAAAGACTTACCTAAATTAGGTACAATGACTACTGTTCTGTGACTGGCACACCAAAAGCCTTGACTTAAGCACTATACAAGGTATCCATGTAACAAAACATTTGTATGCCCTTAATATTTTGAAATAATGAACAAAAATTAATCAATGTTATGTCATAGAATAATGTGAATCAGTTTTCCTTGACTACTTTAAAGAATCTGACAAGCATGCCAATTATTCGGTGGTATCAAAGATGTCATACAAAATGAAAACAAAATAGTTCTTTTGTTTAGTGTTGTGCATTGATAGCAGATTATTATATTCTAACTAATTTTGCAAAATAAAAAGTCTTTTTGATGCATTTTGAAAAAGGAGTGAGTCTGGTGTGGAGTAATGAGGTAGTAATACCTGTGATGAGAACAGGGTGGCCGGGCCAACATCACTGAAGTGGATGTTATTTGACAGATGATGCCTCTACCTCAAGAATGTTATGGAGGTGAAAACCTAATAGTAGGCTGTAATTGTAGTTACCTCTTTCATGAAACCTTCCTAGATTATTTTACTAACGTCTTCAATGCAATAGAGACCCTAGGGAAATATTCCAACTCAAAAAAATAGAACACAGAAGTAAGCAAATCATATATGTTTATATATAAACAACAGAACATATCTGGAGAGAAAAGTACATATCCCATTTACAGTAGTAGTCCAGTCCACAGGGGATAATTCTAAGACCCCCAATGGATGTCTAAAACCATAGATACCAAAATCTATATATACTATGCTTTTTCCTATACATACATACCTATAATAAAGCTTAATTTATAAATTAGGTACAGTAAGAGATTAACAATAAATCAAAAAAAAAGAACAATTATAACAACATACTGTAATAGAAGTCATGTGAATGTGGTGTGTCTCTCAAAATATCTTATTGTGGTAGGTGTGGTGGCATGCCTGTAGTCCCAGGTACTTGGGAGGCTGAGGCAGGAGGATCTCTTGAGTCCAGGAGTTTGAGACTAGCCTGGGCAACAGAGTGAGACTCTGTCTATAAAAAATATATATATTGTACTATACTCATACTACTTCTTTTTGTGATGATGTTAGATGATAAAATGCCTACATGATGAGATACCATGATAGTTTGATAACAGAGAAGGCTACTAAGTGATTGAGCAAGTTGGGTATACATCGTGAATATGCTAGAAAAAGGGATGATTCACATCCCAGCAAAATGGAGTATATGGTGTGAGATTTCATCATGTTGCTCACAATGGCTTACAATTGAAAACTTATAAACTGTTTATTTTTGGAATTTTTCCTTTAATATTTTTGGACCACAGATGACTGTGGGTAACTGAAGTCACAGACAACAAAACCATGGATAAGAAGGGACTACTGTCTGTGCATTTTTAGAGAAGAAGAGGGAAACAAGGTAACATTCATTAATCATAAACATATAAAACAGACTTTAGTTATATATTGTAGACAGCTAAGAAAAAAATAGGGGCTAGAAAATAAACAAATATATATATAGAGAGAGAGAGTGAGAGGCAAATGTGGCATAAAGAGATACACACAAAAATGGCATGAAACACAGGAAGAAGAAATAAAAAGATAAAAGTGAGAAACAGAAGAAAGACAAAAAGGACAGAGAGAGAGACAAGAAAGGTCTTTGGCCTTGTCACAGGGTGTCAGATGACTGGGGCCATGCATAGTGTCGTTATCGTAGCCTTGAAGTTGGCTACAGCCCTCAGAAGCAAAGTCAAAACCAATTTAATTCTCCTCACTGAAAGACTAATATTTTTTAAAAAAGCAAACCTCAAATCCACAAAAGTCTTTAAAGCCCTAGATTAAAAACTTAGATATTATAACACTTGTTATTAAAAGGCTTTGGTGAAAATTTGGAAACTCAAACACTCTTGAAATTTTCTCTCCTCTTTTTTTCCATCAATAAAGAACAATCCTAATCATGCCATAAAACAAGAATTGTCACTTTTCATATACAAAAAAAGGCCATCTTATGTTCATCAAGCAACATTTCTCATTTATGGACTTTCAAGATGCTGCTACTCATGGTTTTTTTTTTTTAAAGATCAATATTCATAGTATCACCTGCTCTGTGGTGATTAAATTTGTAGCTCTAACAAATAAAAAAAAATTTATTGATATATAATAGTTGTATATATTTTGGGGATACATGTGATATTTTTATACATATGTAAATGCATATTGATCAAATAAGGGTGATTGGGATATTCATCATCTCAAACACTTTTCTTTGTGTTGGGAACATTCTAATTCTTCTCTTCTAGCTATTTTGAAATATTAATATATAATAAATTACTGTTAACTACAGTTTGCCTACATACCATTGAATACTACAACTTCTTTCTTCTAGCTAACTGTATGTTTGTAACCATTAACCAACTTCTTTTCATCCCCCTTATACCCCTTCCTTCCTAGCCTCTATTCCCCTCTCCACCTCCATGAGATCCACTTTTTTTTTAGCTCCCACATACAAGTAAAAACGCTTTCTGTGCCTGGCTTATTTTACTTAACATAATGACCTCTAGTTCCATACATGTTGCTGCAAGTGAGAGGATTCATTCTATTTTTATGTGGTTGAATAATATTCTGTTGTGTATATATACACCACTTTTTCCTTATTCATTCATCTGTCAATGGACACTTAGGTAGATCCTGTGTCTTGGCTGTTATAAAAAGTGCTGCAACAAACATGAAATATACCAAGCATTGAATTGCTGGATCATATGGCAGTTCTATTTTTAGTTTTTTAAAGAATTGTCCTACTGCTTTCCATAGTGGCTGTACTACTTTACTAGTTCCTACTAACAGTGTACCACTGTTCCCCTTTTACTGCATTCTTGCCAGAATCTATTATTTTTTGTCTTTTTGATAACAGCCATTTTAACTGAGTGAAATGATATCTCATTATGGTTTTGATTTGCATTTCTATGATGATTAGTGATGTTGATCATATTTTTATATATATTTTTGGCCATTTGTCTCCTTTTGAGAAATGTCTGTTCAGGTCTTTTGCCCATTTTAAAATCTGACTATTTTTTTCTTTCTTTTTTTTGCTATTGAGTTGTTCGAGTTACTTATACATTCTGGTTATTAATCCCTTATTGGATGAATAGTTTGCAAATATTTTCTCCCATTCTGTAGGTTGTTTCTTCAATTTTGTTGATTGTTTCCTTAGTTGCACAAAAGCTTTTATAATTTGATGCAATCCCATTTGTCTACTTTTACTCTACTTTTACAAAAGCAAAGTGCTTTTGAGGTCTTTCCCAAAAAATCTTTTTCTAGATTGATGTCCTTCCCCAAGAGCCCTAACAAATTTCTTTGGGATTTGTTTGTTTTTTAAGGGAGGGTTTATAAATTTCTGCTTCATAAGGCCCCTATACTTGATGCACATTGTCTCTTTACATTGATCACTTGGTTTCAGCCATGCTAAACTTCATTCAATTCTTGATTATTTGAGGAACCATATTCTCTTGTCTATAGGTTTCACAAATGCTGCTCCCTTTACCTGGAACACTTCTATTCTTTCTCCCTTTTGTCTACATAACTTTTATTTATTCTTTAACCAACAGCTTGAAATTTACCTCCTCCCTTAAACCTGTAAGTCTGATTAGAAACTTCCATGAGATTCTACAGCATGCAATACTTCCTTTCAAATTCTACCCTCAGACTGGAATGTCTATCATTTAGTCTTCACAAGACAAGTTTTACTCCAACAAAATTCAGCTCAAATGCCATTCCCTATGAAGGCTTCCCAAAGCTCTATTGATTAGTTGTTTCTTTGAATCCCCAAAATAGCATTTATTTTATTCTCCCTACACTATAGTTTTATACATTTTCTCATCCACTAGATAATATAATACAGAAGGGCCCAGATACATCTACTCTTATAGTGTTTAGCCCATAGTAGGGACTCAGTAAGTGTAAACTGGCTGAGTTAATCCTAGAGTGGAAGCTGGCCTAAGAGCCTGAGCTCTGCTATGTTGAGAGGGCTAATCTAGGAATACCTCCAGGGTGATAGGTGCTTCCACCTCGGTGGAAACATCACAATTATAAGCAGTATCCCACAAGATAAAAGAATGCTTCATAAAAAGTGCTGCAGTGGCTATACAAAGTCATAAATAAAATAGTGTATTATAAAAAATTTTGGCAGTGATCTGGTAATAGTTTTTCACTGAATTGATTACTCACTGACAGTACTCAACATAGTCCTGCAAATGCATCAACTGTGTAATGAACAGCTATTAAGTTTATTGATTTTCTGATTTCCATTGACAGCTAACAGGCCAAAGCTACACATCAATATTTGTGTTAGTAATACCCAAGAGCTAACAATTTTGATAAATGAAAACCTCAAAAGCCTAAAAGTCCAAATTAATGGAAATTTAAAGTCTAAACCTCAGAATTTAAATGAAATACCTAACAAATGAATCCAATGCATTTAATAACTCAGTGAAAACAGTGTTGATCACCTCTATCCTCTAACAAACTTTAAAGGTTTCCTTTATCTTAATGGTGAAACTATTTCATAATAGGAACACTCTATTTTCTTCCACAATCAAACTTTTGTATTTAAATACAAAATATTTATGCAAAATCGCCTCCAACTAACATTTGGATAAACTTTACGAAGTGGTTTCATATAGTTAGTTCTTATAAAATTCCTGTGAGGTAAGTATAGCTTTCTTCATTTTACCTTAAAGAACTTACATTCAGTGAGGTTAAATGACATGGCCAAAATCACTCAACCAGTAAAGAGCAAAAGTCCAGTATGTCAATCTTGGTCATTCAATTTAAAAAGTAAAATAATGGTAAAGTATATTACCTTACATTCATTGGCTACAGTATACCATTAAACATTTTTATAGTATATATTCTATTTTGTATCCTGCTTTCTCATCTCTACTTAACAAACCTTCTCTTGCTCTCTTTTTTCACGAACCAAATTTATATGTTCATTTCTGGTATTTGAAGTACTCTTCAATGACATCCTTGGCCTAAGATTCTTTGCCATAGTCCTTAACTACTACACAACTGCAACCAACCACTTTATGGGGTTCTCTCTGTCAATTGTACTGAGGCCTAGTTTCTTGTTGTCATCAATCTTAATTAGGTTGATTTGGTATCCAGCACAAAGGGCCTCCACCAACTTGACATACATAGGCTCATCATAGTTGGATACAAACACATAAAGGTGGGCTTTGCACTTGCCTAAGGCTTTGGCAGCTTTGTAAATGCCATGAGCTAGGCCACTGTAGATGAGGGCAGTTTTCAGCACCTTGTGAAGCAGAATTAATGTCCATAATGCCACAAGACCCTCTCTGGGAAGGGTGGTAAAATTTCAGAAGACTCAGGCTATTTCAGTGAATGCTTTCATGGGTCCCAGCTACCCTTTTACTATCTTCAAGATCTATTGTAGGCCAGGCACGGTGGCTCATGCCTGTAATCCTAGCACTCTGGCAGGCCAAGGTTGGCGGATCGTTTGAGCTCAGGAATTCGAGACCAGCCTGAGCAAGAGTGAGACCCTGTCTCTACTAAAAAAAACATAGAAATTAGCCAAACAACTAAATATATATATAAAATTAGCTGAGTATGGTGTCGCATGCCTGTAGTCCCAGCTACTTGGGAGGCTGAGGCAGGAGGATCGCTGAGCCCAGGAGTTTGAGGTTGCTGTGAGCTAGGCTGAGGCCAAGGCACTTTAGCCCGGGCAAAGAGTGAGACTCTGTCTCAAAAAAAAAAAAAAAAAAAAAAAAGTGGAAACAACCCAAGTGCCCATCAATACATGACTGGATTAATAAAATGTGGTATATGTATACCATGGAATACTGCTCAGCTATAAGAAACAATGGTGATACAGCACCTCTTATATTTTCCTGGATAGAGCTGGAATCCATTCTACTAAGTGAAGTATCCCAAGAACAGAAAAATATCCCAAATAACAGAAAAATACTCACCAGGAAATTGGTTTCACTGATCGACACCTAAGTGCACATTTAGGAATAACATTTATCAGGTGTCGGGCAGATGGGAGGGGGGAGGAAGGGATGGGTATATACATATGTAATGAGTGCCATGCGCACCATCTAGGGGATGGACATGCTTGAAGCTCTGACTCTGGGAGTGGGGGGCTAGGGGGCAAAAGGCAACACATGTAACCTAAACATTTGTACCCACATAATATGCTGAAATAAAAAAAAAATTTAAAAAGTGAAAAAAAAAAAAAGAAATAGCCAAAATAAATAAATAAATAAATAAATCTATTCTAGTGGTTCCCAAAGTGTGGTCTCCAGACTAATAGCACCAGTATCACCTGGGTACTTGTTAAAAATGCAATTATCAGTCCCCATCCCAGACCTACTGAATCAGAAACTCTGGAAATGGTACAGTCTCCAGGTTATTCTGAGGCACACTAAAGTTTGAGAATCACTAATCTATTCTGTTTAAATAGAAACCTGAACTCTCAAGTATGCAAAAATGTGACAAATACATAAAGTCAAAATTAAGTTCTTATTCAGAGGAAGAGTATTCATAAAATAAAATTTAAGCTCCAACTGTACTTCTAGTTATATTTTACCAGGAATGTTATACTAATATTTAATATCCAGGGCAATAAAAGCTAGGCAATAGGAGTATAGGGGCACACAAAAGATACCACAAAAGAACAGATAATTTCCAAAATAATTTTTAATGTATACTTTTATCTATATAACATATGTGTGTAATTATATTTTGTATTATATCTGTAACATATTGGTATTAGAATTACTTTCTTATGATTGATTTAAGTTAGGGGTCAACAAACTTTTTCTGTCAAGGGCAAGGCAGTAAATATTTTAGGCTTTGTAGGCCATATAGTCTCTATCACAACTACCTGATTCTGCTGTTGTAGCACACAAGCAGCTGAAGACAATATGTAAACAAATGAATGTGGCTTTGTTCCAATGGTACTTTATTCACAAAACCAGGTGGTGGGCTGTATTTGGTTGGGTAGCCTTAGTTTACTGACCCCTGACTTTAGCTGTCATCAAAACACATTTCTATTACCTGAGCTTTCTGAGTGACTGAGGGGAGTGTGTGCATAATCAGGAACCAATGCTGCATGAATAGTTCACACTACATACAAATATTGCTTTATATGAAGAAAACACAAATAATGTGCTATACAACAATGTTTTGGTCAACGACAGACCACATACATGAAGGTGGTTGCATAAGATTATAATGGAGCTGAAAAATTCCTATCTCCTAGTGACATCTAGCCATCCTAACATTCTAGAGCAATGCATTCCTCAGGTGATTGTGGTCATGCTGGTGTAAACAAACCAACTGTGCTGCTAGTCATATAAAAGTCTAGGACATACAATTATGTACAGTACAAAATACTTGATAATGATAATAAATGACTGTGTTATTGATTTATATATTTACTCTACTATACTTTTTTATTGTTATGTTAGACTATACTCTTTTTGTGAAAAAGAAGTGTTAACTGTGAAACAGACTTAGGCAGGTCCATTAAGAGGTATTCCAGAAGGCATTGTTATCAAAGGCACGTTTTTGCCCCTGAAGACCTTTCAGTGGGACAAGGTGTGGAGGTGGAAGCCAGTAATATTCATGATCTGGAACTTGTGTAGGCCTAGGCTAATGTGTGTGTTTGTGTCTTAGTTTTAACAAACAAGTAGTTAAAAAATAAAAATTGTTAATATAAAAAAGCTTATAGAATAAGGATACAAAAAAGCAAATATTTCTGTACAGTTGTATGTGTTTGTGTTTTAAGCTAAGTGTTATTTTAAAGGAGCCAAATATTTAAAAAAATTTAATTTAAAGTTTACAAAGTAAAAAAGTTATAGTAAGCTAAGGGTCATTTATTATTGAAGAAAGAAAAATATTTTTTAGAAATTTAGTGTAGCTAGCCTATCTGTACAGAGTTTGTAAAGTCTACAGTACTATATAGTAATGTCCTAGGCCTTCACATTCACTCACCACTTATTACTGACTTACCCAGAGCAACATAGGGTTCTGTAAGTTCCATTTATGATAAGTGCCCTATAGAGGTATACCATTTTTTATCTCTCATACTGTAAGTTTGTGGTATCTTTTCTATGTTTAGATATGTTTAGAGACACAAATACTTGACATTGCATTACAGCTGCCTACAATATTCAATACTGCAACATGCTGTACAGGTTTGTAGCCTAGGAGCAACAGGTTCCTAGGAGTGGAGCTGTCCTGAACCTCTTCTGGTTCTGAGGGCTGTCCAATTCGTGAATTGTTCTTTGCTCAATTACAGTCGGCTAAATTTAATTTGTCCCTGGTTTTAAACAGTACATCAAAACATCTATTTTCTTTAGTTTGGCCCATATATGAAACATTCCTTTAAAAAAAAAGAGTTGTTTTTGAAGCAACTCTAAGAGGGAGGTAGGGGACAAAAAATATTTCCTATTCTCTGTTCAGTCCCTTTTATTCCTTTCTCACTCTCCAACAGAAAACAAATTAAAAGGTTAAACTTCAAAGCATGAATAGGAAGGCTTGACTAAAACTACCTCAAAGGCTTCCACTAGAAGACTGAAAGTTTATTGTGCCTATAATGCAAGGTACTCAAAAATTGCTTGTTTGCGAACAAAGACCTACCCCTTCAACTCAGTAAGTGATAATTAGGACTTCTTGTTGTATTTGTTAAAAGGGATTTAACAAATCTCACTTTACTTTGCCAATTGAAGAAAATGATGAGGTTCATAAATTTGGAAAGAAGCTCTTAATTTCTCATAAAGGGTTGCAGCCTGCAGGGTGACCATTCTGACAGGCTGGGAAGCAAAACCCTCAGGCAGAATCCTAAAGCGGACAATGGGAACAGGAATTTATGCTAAGCAGGGTGGCCAAATATACATATTTAACAAGTTATAGAAAGAATCATGAATATTTATAAAAGGAGAAACATGCGCACGCGCAATTGAGCTTCACGCCCCTTCATAGGTCGCGTATGTTGCACAAATAATGGCAGCCTTAGCATGATCCCAGGATGGAGTTTTCAACCTTCTGACATCAAAAGCAGAAGCAGAGGACATGAAAACCCTTACTACTCATGCTAGGTTGTCTGATTAGAACCACTCCATGGTGGGGGCGATTCATCAGGAAAGAATGTTGGTCAGTCCTGATGAAACCACAAAAGGGAGGAGCAGCATTAGGCAGTTGATTGAAATCAGCGGGGGAGCAAGCCTTTCCAAAGGGCTGGTTCTGGTTTAGCTCTTAGGGAAGAAAGTCTACAGGTGGTTAATGAAGGAAGAGATATAAAGAAGTGTGTCTGACCTCCTATCCTGTCATGGCCAGGAACTCAGTTTTAAGGTTTCTTCGAGGTCCCCTTGGCCAAGAAGGGGGTCTGTTCAGATGGTGGGGTGCTTAGGATTTTATTTGTATTCCTCAACTTCAATCTGCTCTCCCAGATTCTCTCACACTACTGAAGATGTACACTCCTGAAAGTGTACACTCCTGTAAAATCCTTAGAGTCAGGTCAGGAACCATTGAGTAAATTAACATAAAATAATAAGGTTGCCTCTTTCTGTCTGTTGCTGTAGTCAGTCTTCTACCTGTCCTTTCAGAACAAGTTTCCCTGACAGAAATAGCCACTTTCCCAAGCCAGATGACATTTAGAGTTTCTTCTCCACACCATAATCTTAGAAACACTTTTCTCCCCTTGACCAGATTTTGCTTTTCCCCCTTCACTCAATACATTTCTTCTGGCAAAGGCTGTGTGTGTTGGGGGAGGGCGGTCAGAGTAAGATGGAGGTAGGAAGGAGATGGGGGAAAATGAATTCTCAGTTGTAGAGTTAATACAGTAATGAGAAAATTGAACTAGATATCATCTCTTAAGATTCCTTTTAGCTCTAACATTTTATGACTTTACTTAATTTTAATAAGAAAAAGAAGAAATAAAATGGCACTGAGAAGAGAAATAAAACATTGACTTGAAAAGTATCTGAGAACAGAAGACAGGATAAACTTCAATTAACCAGAATCTATGGGCACTTGCCTTCTGGGGAAGGGCTGGGGAGGAAAATAACAGGAGAACGTCTTCACTTTTCCACCCTCTTTCAGGACTATATCCTGGAGCAGAACATGTTTAGATCAATTTCCTACACCACCTGCAGCCATCCAGACAGCATTATGTAATTAAAACAGCCTAATATTAGCTTTAGCTAGATTTGTTCAAAATTCCCCAAACTTAGAATGGGAGTACTATTTGACTGAAAATATATTATGGCTTTAAAACAGTCTTAGGTTATTATTTAATACTTAGGAAAAGTTTATATTAAGTATATACAACTTAGAGGTTTTAAAAAAATCTTCATTAAAAATGCTACCAAGATCTGAAAAATTCTCTTCAAAATATTACCCTCCTTTTCATATTTGACAAAGAAGGCAAACCTCTGGATAAAGAACATAAGAACATTCTACTCAGAATGTTCCAACCAATACCACCAGATTTCAAAAGTACTAAAGGTTTTCACTGTTGGTATGTTCTGTGATCATACATAAAAATTATACTGAGTTATCTTCACTTTATTTCAGCATATAACTTGACAATACTTGTCCAAAATGTTAAATTGTTAAACACTCAAAAATGGTTAACTTAATTTAACTAAAAATTTCAGTTAAAGTTCCCCTTTAAGGATCACCAATCTATTAAAACATACAATTTTAACAAGACCAATTATATTGAAAGCCTTAACATTCTTCATTTAGAATCTGAAGAGCCATACCTACCTACTCAGGTTAAAAAAAAACAAAACCCAAAAATAAAAACCCTGGCACTCCAATACTTATGGATAATTATGGGATGGACTGAATTACCTGGCTATGAAAGTCAGTTTAAGTTTATATCATCCCATAAATAGGACACTATAAAAGATTTCTGGTCATTAGGGACCTACATTAAGAACACTTCTCATTTTTACATCTGCCACATTACAAATAGTCTTAAATGTGCAAAGAAGTTTTCAGCGAATTGTGCTGCTATAGCTATTATTTTACTTCTTTTACAGCTCCTTCTTCTGGGCTATATCCTAGTAGACAACAGAAAATGAGGTATCTATCATATAAACCACATAACTAGGAAAGCTATGATAAAATTACCAGTTTCAGTTGACCTCAAAATAGGGCATCAAAAGATAATTGAAAAGCAAAAGTTTTATATAATTTAGTGTAACGACTTCACTTAAATATCAGAATAATAAATGATGTCTCCACTCCTCCCACAAATTATTAGAAAGGTTTCTCTTCAACTGCTAAAATTGCACTTAGTGAACCTGTTATATTACATTAGTGTTCAAAGCTGCTGTTAATCTTTGTCCCATTAAGTTATAATAGCAATGCATTTAATAGCTGCACGTTCTTCCCAATCTTAGCTGTACGTGTATAATGTGAACACTAATCAAGATCACTCAGCAGGTCAGCAGATTAAGATCAGAGTCAGTCTCCATCTCTTGGGCTCCAAGCAGAAATTTCTCTCCATTTACCTATAGATCTATTACATATGTTCTCAAAATTGTTCCATAACCAAGTAAATATATACATTATGAAGTATACTGTCTACTTTATTGAAATTAAGTAGATACAAATGACAGCTATGCCTTATATTATAATTCATGCTTAATTTGCTTTAAAAAACATTAAATACTACTACATGGAATGACTATATCTACAAATATACAAACAAAAGGATAATATCTCACATCACTATACACTTTCATTTTCTACATAGGGTACCAGTTTTGCTTCATTTTAAACACATAGGATAATTTAAAGAACTACAATAGAAATAATTTAGCTTTTTAAAAATTCTTATTTAAAAAATTTTAAGGTAGTGAAAAAAAAGAGATTTTCATATAAAAATAATCCATAGTACTTTTTTTTTCATTGTAACTAGCTCAGTTATAGTTACTCAATAACTCCCTTTACTTTTTTTTAGGACATAATGGATAATGTTCTTTAGTTTTTCTGTGATAAGAAAACACTTTTATACATTATCTCAATATTTGCTAGTTCAGAAACTCAACTACATTATCTTTCAAAAGTTAATAAGATACCAATCTCTTTTCCTGTTTTACTATAAAATCATCCTAAATTTTAATCTATTAAAAATGATCCTAAAAGCTACAACAGTTCATTTAATAATAGAGTTAAATATATAATTTCTTTTTAAGAATGATTGGAGTTTGACCTTAGGTTAATAACTCACCAACAATATTCCACTAAAATAAATATATCTTTTATATTATATATATCACACTAAATTCTAAAATAAATTAATTTGAAACACTTATCAATCTTCTATTTACTGATTTGTTTCTTCTATATACCATAAAATACTATGGCATATCAGACCTACTATAGCTTTATTTTATATTATTCTATCCACCTTCTTAATTTGTCCCACATTCTTTTTCCTTATAAAATGTCAATGAAAAGATTAAACGTACATATACAAAGATCACAGCTAATGCCAGATGTTGGGAAAGTCTCCTGAGACTAAAGATTCCACACCAGGTGGTTGAGCCAGCCTAATGAAGCAACACATGCTCATGAGGAATACAAAGGGTGGACTTGGAGGGACTTGCTCTCATTTGGTTATTTATGAAAGTATAGAGAAGGATTTAAAATCAAAGTAAAAATAAAATTAAATCAAAGCCTTCCCATTTATATAGCAGATTTTTGCTTCAAAATTAAGGCTGAAGAAAAAATCTTTTATGTATGCTTTAGTGACAAGATGATAAATCTATTTCCAACTGCTCTCTCTACCAAGTAGTGAAAATGAAAATAATCAATTTTTCTTTAAGTGGATTAAAATGCAAGCATAATTTCTTAAAACTTACCTTGATTCTTATATTGAAAGACTCTAAAATGTGAGTTCAGGTTAGTGATATTACAACAAACTTCAGCAAATGGACTGACCATAAAGGATGACCTTAGGCAATAACTAATAAACCTGAGAGCATTTTAATATATTTTCTTATCACCAAGTGAAGCACTTTAAGTTATTACAGCTAGGCTGCATGACCTCATACAATTGAATCAGGCTAGAGCCAAATAGGCTAATGTCTTTGATAGCAATTAGATAAGGCAGGATGTTAACTTTTACTTTAAGAAGTGTTAAACAAAGGGACTCATCTCCTGGCTTAACTTGGTTAGAAACAAGCTAGTCATTTAACAGTAGAGGTTAAAGTGGGAATGGTCTTTTTCACCTGTCAAAAAGAAAATTAATTTTATTTAAAAAATTATCAGGGAATTTTATTTCTTTAACGGACACTTTGCTAGAGTTTCTAAAGTTTCTAATAATATCTTGATATATTCTACTATCTAAAAAGCTCCTCTTTAATGTCTTAAACTTCCAATATGCTCAGCCTTGGTTGAGAAATAGCCTCTTGTCAGTCATAATCACAAGGAATTGCTTATCTGAGCTGCATATGGATAGCAGGTCACAACAGAGAAATTAAATGATAAAGCAGAACAATAAAATAATGTGATACAGGTACTAATATCATATTGCATCAAATCTAAGATGCCATTAATTGTAATACACAATTCCTTCACATACCAGTAAGAAAGAAGAAGCTGTCAATTCACAGCTTCTGTGGCACATACTTTCCTATCATTGAGAATTTTTTATACTTATTCTAAGAGTTCCTTTAGACTTAAAACAGATTTTTAAAAATTATATATCACTCCTGCACATATATAAAAAGACAAAGATAAAAGAAACAAACTTCCTAGTGTATTTTTAAAACTTCTTACATTCAGAATATGACTCATCTGAATCTTTCAACTTAGTGTGTCCATGTTTTTCTCACAACAATGTTCTTTTTAACATCAAGACTATTTCTGAGGCAGCCTTAAAAGGGTGTTCCAGTATTGTCTCTGGGGTGTTCTTCCAAGTTACTGACACCCATTTAGCAAGTTTTATGCAGGTACTTTCTTGATTTCATCAAAAAGTGTCAGTGGAAGGTTTCTGGACCACAATCAGGGGCTCATATTCCTTCCTCAAGTGGTTATTAAATGTCTTCTTGATAGCTAGATGAGGGCTTAGTTTACCCTTCATGTGGCCAGGAACAACAACTAAGTTTGTCAAAGAACAGAAAATGACATCAAGAACCACATTTGCTGTCTGGCTGACAGTGAGTTTAAGATGGCATTAATTGTAAAATGCATTCTGATTTCAGAGATGTTAAAACATAAAAAAAAGTATGCTTTACTATCAAAGAAATATAGTTTGCTATTTTTCAAGGATCCACAAATATTTTGATTGAAAATCATGGCACTTTCAAAATTATAAAGGGAGTATCTAAATAATCAATGACTGGTTAAAAAAGAATATAATTACATATGAATACATGACTATATATTCATTTTCATAGTATGTGGTAAATCACATTTGTAATTGGTTAGTTCAACTGCTGAGAGCAGTTGTTTCCAAATGCTTATCTGTGCAGCTGTGCTGACTGAAAGTTAGAATCACTTGAGAAACTTTAAGAACCTGTAGAGGTTCTTGGGCTGACTCCCTCAAATTATGAAAAATATAAGGTTGTGAAACCTAGATATTTTAAAAACCACCCTCAGGTGATTTTGATATATGTCAGGTTTGTGTAGCACCAGGTCCAATTGCTGTGTTAGTTGTAACGCAATAAAAAGAGCTCTGAATATAAAGGTAGGACAAGAATTTTCAAGTGCCAGCTCTACTGCTTACTAGCTGTAGGACCTTGAGTAAGTCACTTGTCCAGTTTCTTTATTTATAAAATGGGAATAATTCATAGGGTTGTTATGAAGCTAAAATTAGGTAACCTACTTTTAGGTACTAGCACTGATAAAAGCATTTGGTATAAACTTAAAAAATGTTCTCTCACCACCCCCACCACCTATATGTTTACTCCAGTCTTGTTCACACTGACAGATTTGAAAAATGTAAGCAATTTCCTCAAGGCATTCCCCAATTCTCTCAGCTGCAAGTAATCTCTCCCTTCTCACAAGCCGTCTACCTACATTTCTTTATTGGAACTTATTTCTACCTTGTTTTATACTTATTTATGCACATGACATACCCTTTCTAATACGCTGCAAACATTTTTAGAACAAAAAGCTTGCCTAATTTATCTTCATAGCCCTAGCATTTAACACTGTGCCTGGAACAGATATGGGGTTCTGCTAACGGAAGGATGTGAATGAAATGGCAAGGCAGTGATCCAGTTTCCATACTGACCTCTCCCTTTGAACAACCATTAACTGTAAGAGGTCACTGCTACTCAGTCAACACTAGAAGTCAGGTAAGGGACATTAGAATGTGATTTATCAATTAGTCATTAGATCAACTAACACTTACTTGAAGGCTGACAGAAGAATGGACATTTAAAAGAGTAATACACTGTATTTGCATTCTCTTAGTCTGAAAATATCTGTAGTGGTTGTGGGAAAGGGGTGAGGATGTGGTATAGTTCTGCTAAATACCTAGAGAAATGATAATCAGTATGGCTGCTAAATAGTGAAGCACTTTTGATGAAACTAAAAAAAAATAATTTTTTCTTTGATGCTTATAAATAGGCCTTTAGGATTGTGTCCTGGATAAATTCTTTAAGTACTATATGAATATTTTATATGCATGTGGACTTCATATCAACCCATATCAACCTAGACTCTTTACAATTAAAATTAGAATTTTTTCTGTAAATTTTATTGTTTTAGAGAAAAGTATCCTTAAATAAAAAATTTAAGTCAGTAAAAATCACAACCATCTAGTTTATGAAAGTCAATTTGTATTTGAAAATAGTATCCTCATGAAAATTTATGACATAACTAAAAATAATTCATAAATCTTTCTAAATATAACTTAAAGATGGTAGATTCACCAATTTCAAGAAAGTAGCCAGATAGTTACTGTCAGATGTGAGAAAAATTAAAACCACAAAATTTCAGAGCTCAAACATTGACAAACTAAGTGGAAGAGAGATTCCTGAATGTAAAGTGCAATCTAATTCTAGCCACATGGGTTTTAATTCATAGGAAAAGATTTGATCAGAGGCAGAATTCTGGTGTTAGTACACTGCCTTGGTGCTTAGTGAGAGAATAGATGGCATTAACGTATTCATTTTATATCCCTTGTATAAGATTTTAGAAGATTTATTATGTTAAAATCAGAACTAAGTTTGGCTTTTTGTACATGATAAAATATTTGATTATAGCACCATTGTTTCAAAGAAATTTAAATATATTTTTCTAGAAATAAAAGCATTTGAATATTAAAAGCATGGAATCATATCAATAGTTCACCAAAAGAACAACATACAATTTACTTCAGGTAATGACTGATGATACATCAAAGTGAACTTTTTAGTAAATAAGATACATGAAATAGCCTACAATCTCCATTTTTAGGTTACCAGGAGAAAACGATTAGAATCTTGCTGAATAATATTGATAAAGGTAGAATAATGTGGACTGCTAATGAGTAAATGTTGAGGAACCATAATGAAAAATAATAAAATTTGTTGGAAAATAAACTCTGTAGATTTAAGACCAGGTTAAATGTGTTAAACATTTTGTTAAATATTTAGCTTTCATGTAATACTAGATTAAGAAAAACTACCATTTGGAGAAATCTTCTATTTTATGTTCTAGCACATATATTTGCTTGCTATAACCAGAAAAGCCAAAACTAGAATGCTTCCATTTTATATAAGAATTATGGTAAATATTCAATCAAGTTATTGATGAGCTTTCTCACCATTCCTAGGTTTAAAGCTCTCCATAATTATGTCTATCTCGTTATCCATACTCCTATTTACAATTAGTAATTAGTAACTTCTATGAAATAATATTATTTCCAAAAATTGTTCAAGGTATCTTGGAATCAAGCATTGAATATTTGATTTAAAATTTTCTACCTTTGAAAAGCACAAAAATATACTGCATGAAGAGATTAGAACGTATATATTTTTAAAACTGGTATGCTCAGCTTAATCGTAATTTTCTTACATGACAGGTTAGTTTTGCATTTTACAGACCAGCAAATCTTCACAATGGTATATGTGGATTTAACTCCATGTTTTGAACATGCTATATGCTAATAATTTACTTTTTTTCATTTAAAAATGATAGTGAAATTCCCTTAACAAGCAATAACATCTTTCTTGTTTGTACTCACTCATCCTTTCTGCCCACGTGGGCTTCACTTCTAAGCCCATTCAAAATGATGTTTTCCAAGCATGTGCCACATGACTTGTTCATATAAATGGAGCAAATTAAACTGTCTCCACATATATCCTATCACATTTGTAGCCCCGATTTCTCTCTTTAACACGTGGCCAAGACACCGTATTATCTGCCTGCAGAGGTTGACCTCAGGATATTAGATTCTGCCACATAGCTCTCTTGTACTAAACCGAGGGGAAACACTTAATCACCCCTGCCTTTTCAGGAAAAAATCAACTTTAAATTTGCCATGATGAAAAATCAATAAACCAGTAATTGCTTGGCTTATCATTGCGTGGAGGAACAAATTGGGAAGCGAAGCTTAGCGTCCACACAGATTTCGGTGAGACACATGGAGTTTCAGGATCACTAAGCTAGAAAAGGAAAAGGTCTCAGAGTGATAATTAAATCTACTCATGCTGATTTTCTGCCAAATTTATTTCCCAAGAGTATACAAAAATGTTTCACTGCTTACTAGTCAGGCATAACTAATCAAATCAACATTACACTAACATATACAAGAAACAAAAAATGCAAATTCAAGACTGTAGGCATCAGAATAATATATTCTTGAGAATAAATACTAATGTAAAGTTACTTTAACATAAAAAACTTACTTAAATTTCTGTCTTTTTAAAAATTAAGTGTATTTCCTTGCTCTATAAATACCTATAAACATTTTTATTTAATCAGCCAATAGAACATTCTAATTACTTCATAAGCTCTCCTTCAACTTTAAATTATAAGTTTTCAATTAAGCATCAATATTTAAAAATAAATCTCAAACTATCACACATTAAATATTTTTAATTCCTAGAATGATCTTTCTAGCTGATTTTATTTGGATTCTCTCTTCTTTGCTTAACACAAATGCATGCTATCATACATAAATTAGTCCATTATTCCCATATATTTTCACTACATTATCAATATCAACGTGAACTACCAGATCTGTTGTTTAAATTAGGCTTACATGTAAACACAAAGATCTATTGTCTATGAAATAAAATGATAATAATTCCGAAAAGGCAAACAGATACCAACTGAAAATATTACAGAAAATGTTTAGTGGTTTTAAAAATTACTACTACTAATAGACCTAATTTAATGCAGTAAATTAGCATAGTTCCAATGGAAGTGCAAATGTAATCATACTCAAACATTCACATTAAGAGGAGGAAGGAGGATGAGCTTTTTCTTTTTCTTTTTCTTTTGTTAAAAATGATTTTATGTGTGTCCTTCAACTGGCTACTGGGACTATGATAATTAAAACATTTAAAATAGCACAAGCCCCCCAGTCTCTAATCTGAAGCTCAGGTCAGCTGTCTGTAGATTCTAATTTGTCCTCTATTTGTATTCATGACAAGAAAATACTGAATATTTAACAGCAAACTAGCAGGAGGGGGTATTGTGGGCTTAGAGGTTAAATAATTTGATTTCTGTGCAGATTACATGTAACATCCAACATCTAATCTCACACCTGATTTGGCAATACAATTACAATAAAAATAATGTAGGGACATAATAACTATAAAGTGGAGAAATAGGAACTTTTTTTCATGGGATGGGAAACAATAAATTGTTGCATTGTTTACTATATTTTTCTAGGCCTACTTTTTCATTAATAAAGGTGAAAATGAATTACAAAGCATGAGAGTTGATGAGGAGAGTGTGTAATTTCTATCTTCTTTTGTGGTACTGGATGTTCCATCTATTTTAGCTCACTAAAAAGCAGAGAGATTTGCAAACAAAACATAGGGATGTGGAACAGTTTTAAGAAGTCTCCTAGTCCATTCTCCTGCCTTTAGGCAAGACTACATTGAAACAGAAGCTTTGTTTTGATCTAAGATAAACTTCCATCTGTTGAAAAATCCAAGGGCTGTTTTAGCAGAACAGACTGCTTCTTAAGGTAAAGTAAGAAAAGAATAATTAAACAGAAAACTAGGAGCTGAAAACTCAACTTCTTTACATTAATAACATCACAGATTTGATTATAAATATTACCATTCAAAATTGAAGAATAATATTTATTGAATTAAGATTTACGTTACAAAGGCAAAACAGATTATTGGACTTAAAGGCAAGTAATTTTGATTTTATAATATTCAATTTAGTATTGTTTTAATTCATTGTTTGGATAAGACCTCAGCAACTCTACCAATCTATCTGTTTTTTCCTCTGCTGAGTGGTAACTTTGTCTTTGTAAATATAAATATTATTAAAATAATTTTTTAATTCACTATTGAAAAAGAATTTAATAATTTAAATAAAACTGAGGACAAAAACAAAGTACATTAGATTATAAAAAGGAAATATAACACTGAGTGATTTTATTATACTACCTTTCTAGATTGATAAGATCCAATTCCACATTTTAAAAATGTGGGTTTTTAGAATTCCTTAGGGAATCATCATCTTTCATTTTTTAATTATCATACTAATTGCCCTGTGCTGGGTGCTGGGCATACCAAAGTCAACATACAGGAATGGTCTCTGCTCTCTTGTAGCTTACATTCTAGTATAGCATATGCTATTATCATCATTTAAATGATAAAAAGCAGGACAGTTGATCAATTATAAAATGCAAAGACATATAGAAAGAAAAGCAGGACACTGTCCATACTTTCAAGAAGTTTTCAATATTTGTTTGTGTATAGATTCACATTTAAAATAATCTCAATTAGTTTTATTACTTTCTTTTGCTTGATTCTTATCTTTCTTTAGTTTGTGATAAAGCAGTTCTATGGGCTACTTTGCTCTAACTCTTTCAGTTACTGGCAACTTCAATTCAGCTGATATAATAAAAAAAAACAAAACTAAACTAAAAAAATTCAATGTGATTGATCAAATTGAATTCCAAACTCACAGGAAATTCCCAATCATGTGATATAGTTTTATTCTCTTGTGTGATTTGTATAAATAACCAATTTGTGACTCAGTTTCCCAATTTGTGAGATAAGAGGATTATACTAGAAAATTATTAAAGTTTATTCAGTGAGTGTCTATGATATGTCTTCTAGTGTTTAGCTATTTGAACAGAGCAATACAGAGCAGGATCACTTAATGCAAAGGTTCTCAACCTTTTTGGCACCAGAGACCCGGTTTCATAGGAGACAATTTTTCCACAGACGGGCAGGGAATGGGGAAGGGCGAGGTAGAACTCAGACGGTGATGTCTGAGTGATGGGGAGTGGCTGTAAATACAGATGAAGCTTTGCTTGCTCACTGCCACTCACCTCCTGCTGTGCAGCCTAGTTCCTAACATGGACTGGTACGGATCTGCAGATCTGTAGCTCATGGGTTGGGGACCGCGCAGACCTACGGTAGCTTGATGGGGATTAGAAGCAGTGGGAAACAATAAGAAGGTTTTACCTGATACCTAACATGACTTAGATGTATGTTAAACAAAGAACAATCTATGCTGATCAAGAAATTAGAAAAAGGTTTCTCTGGGGCTGAGCAGAGGACAATATAAATGACACTAATTCCTAGCAACCTACAAATCAGCCCACCAGAATAAAGCTTAAGTACCTCTTTCCTAAAATAGCAAGGTCGTTTTTCTGCTTCTGCAGGCCATTAATGAGAGATCAGAGCTGTCCTTCCTTCTAAATTCTTGTTTGAAAATCTTAATTCTATTAAATAAGATTCAGATTAGCAGTTTCAAGGGTCACAATTCCCTTTCCCCAGAAATTCATGTGGTTATAGGTGACTATATCTGAGACGGTATGCTCTGGAGTGTGCAGATTACAACACCTCTGGATAGTCACTTCGTAATAGTAAATTAAACCATTTTTAAAGGCATACCAATAATGCTTTGTAATCAGTCACAAACTTTAAATACACCTCGAGAGAGAAGTGCACAACATTTTTGTTTATTTTGCAGTGGAAGTGGAATTAAGGTATTAACAGTATTCTTCAAGTGTGATAGTCACATTGAAGGTTAAATAAATCATAGCTAAGATCATATAAAATGCACAATTGAGTATGGTTTCAGGACACTGCAGGTATGTCCAAATGTCAGTTACTGATAAGCAGGCTATGGTGTCTATAATTTATCTAATTTGTATCTAAGAGACTATAATATCAAAATTAGAAAAAAATAACTTTCTTATTCCGAGCACTTCAAGCCAAAAGTAAAAAGTTTTCCTTTAAATTTCTCCAAAGGCTTTTCAATATATGAAAGGTCTGCAAAATTATCTTTTTGACCTTAGATTTATTATATTATAGGTTAATTAAATGATCAGGTAAAGAGTAAATTGATAACTCTAGAAAAAGAATAAAACTTTTAAAATGCATACTTGGCTGAGCTTCTGAACTTTAGGGCTTTTTATCCTTTTGAAAAAAAATTCAGAATAAAATGTTTTAAAATATATATTACTATCCTTCCACAATAATTGATTCCAAAACTTCTAAAACAGCACAGATTTCTTTAAACTATAGTTAGGGTTTTACTACATCCCGATATATTAACAGATGGAGAACTTTAATTTTTAGGGGAAAAGAATCTCATTTCCTATTGTATGATTTCTAATCCTTTCTTCCCCATGCAGTTTTGTATGCTATGGGAAATAAGCCTGATTCCAAAGGTGAACACTTGAGCAAATGCATGTGAAAGATGGACTTGAAGCTGCTAAATGGTTACCCTTGACTTTTGCTAAGGAAAACATTCTTCTGAATAAAAACACTGAAAGCTTGGAAACAAGATCTGTAATTTTAAAAATGAAGAGAAAATGAGGGGTAATAAAGATTTCTGGAATAGTATTTAATATCTATAGTCTCAAAAATCTGTTAGTATTAAGGCCAATGTTAAGGGTATGATGGATCAGTTAAATTAGCCATTTAATAGCTACAAGCAATATCACAAACATAACAGCTCAAACGAGTATGTGCTGTTTATCAAAAAATGTAACAGGTAAACAAGGCTTGTTAGTTCAATGAAGAGACATCATTAATGGAAAAATATTATCATCAAATATTAGGAATAACTTCTGAGTAAGGTACTATGCCAACACTGAGATTACGAAGAAGTATGAAAGTCATGGTTTCTGCATGCAACTATAATAACAATTCAGTTGAGGAGATGACACTTAAACTAATCTGATAAATTTTAAATAAACAAAGCAAAACACATAAGTATTTTCCCTCAAACACAACTTATTCAAATGATATAGACACTGCTTTAACACTTTGGTTTCATAGCTTACCACACACTCACAATGTGATTTTCATTGACTACCACACAATTTTTTGAATATAGTAGTCCCCCATTATCTGCAGTGGATACATTCCAAGACCCCCAAGTGGATGCCTGAAGCCACAGATAGTAATGAACTGTGTATGTTTTTTCCTATATATATACACCTGTGACAAAATTAAATTTATAAACTAGGAAGAGTGAGAGATTAACAATAACTAATAAGAGAACAGAATAATTGTAACTATATACTATAATAAAAGTATGTGATTGTGGTCCTTCTGTCTTTCTTTCTCTCTCAAAAATATCTTCTTGTATTGTACCATGGATAACTGAAACTGTGGAAAGCAAAACTGCAGATAAAAGGGGACTATTGTAATTTAAATATGTTCGAACACTCAATTTTTGGAAGGCGGGTAATATTTGTCAGCATTTTTAGACATTTGGAGTCATATCTGGTGAACAAGGTGGGCTATCAAGTTTGGTTAAATGGTTTTTAATAAAGTAAAAACAAAAATAAAATTGGGTGATGCTATAAAGCCACAAGGCTTAGTTTATTATATGTCTTGAAAACTGCATTGAAGGAGATGACAATAACTTGAATGTGTTAAAGTCAATCTCCTTTGCCAAAAATAAAATATACCATCTCATATTATCAGCTACAAAATGGATGGTATAGAGCAGTGGTTCGAAAATGCTAATATATAGCTTGGTGCTGGCAGATGGAATAACAATTACTGGGCTCATCCTGATTCTTTTGGACTGGGGTGAAGCCTGGGAATCCATATACTACTATATTTCAAAGCACTCAAGGATATTCTGATGACTGTGCCCATAAGGCAATTACTTGTTTTATATGATATGATCTAATTATTCCAATTTTAAAAGTCTATTAAAATTTGTAAATTCCAAAACTGAAGACACATACAAATATTAATCCATAATGATAAAATACCATTTGATGTTGACATCTTCCACACATTTCTATTTTCTTTTTGTCAGTTGGTTTCTTCTGATTAATTTTCCCCTTTTATCTTTAGTCAACAACCTTGTATATATTAATGAACGCAAATAGCACTCTCCATTTTCAACCCCTTTCCTGAGATTCTTTCAGTAAACACCTCATTGGTAAACTATTATTGAGGACTTTATATATTAACTTGAAAAGAAAATTAAAAAATTCTCTAACAAAACTGATCAAATTCCTAATTCACAGTCATTTCTATTAACCAGCCTTTCTTGAATACTTCAGATATTTTCCCAAGTTTTTACCTTATTAGTCTCAGTTACTCCTGAAAAAGAAGTAACTGGTGGGAAGTGGGGTAAGGCTATAAAAGTGATATCCTGTCTCTGTAGATATACAACACTGGCCTTACCAGTAAAAAATAGTTTACAGTAGGTAACAATGCTTATATATACTATGCATTATGTATATAGTATATATAGTATTACAGTATGTATAAATTATATCTATACATACATACTCTGCAGATAGTAAAGATGAACATCAAAACAAGTAGATTATAACTTAAGAACTTGTGGGGAGAGGAAGAATAGTAGTCTGAATTGTATTTTTACATCATGTTTAAGACAGTCTCAATTCATTAGGTCTAAGAGTTTAATTTTTCTAGTTTAGTAAATTAGGCTCTTATTCACTGCTACCTCTCCAAAGGAAATTTCTACTTTTGAAAATAAGTTTATAGATGTGGGATAGAACTTGGTAATAATGTAAAATAATTTTGATATTCTAGAAAAAAATGCTAATTTTTGTAAAAATGCCAAAGTGGTTAGAGTGATAATGTGCTAAGTAACACAAATTCACTACTGTTGATAAGAGATTATAATTATATCATTTGCATCTTATAGATCTCTTATTTTGAAGAATTCTCAAACACATACAATATTAAACAATTCAAATTTTAAGAATATGGATTTACAGGAGTAGACTTTATAAAATAAAAGAGGAAACCAAGAAAGTATTAAGTTTGAAAGGTGTCCATATTCTGACTTCAAGACTACTCAAAGGCCAACCCATTTTAGGCCTTTCTTGAAGATCCTATATATAAAACATCCATCCCTCAACTTATGCGTCTTCACCATAATCCATTATTCCCCCTGTCATCCATCATCACGTCATATATTATAGGCACACCTTGGAGAGAGTGTGAGTTTGGACTCAGACCATCATAATAAAATAAATACTGTAATAAAGCCAGTCACACTAATTTTCTGGTTTCCCAGTGTATATAAAGATTATGTTTATACTGCACTATAGTCTATTAAGTGTGCAATAACATTATGTCTAAAAAAACTTATATATATCTTAATTAAAAAATACTTTGTTGCTAAATAATGCTAACAACCATTCACTTCAGTGAGTAGTAATTTTTTTTTTTTGCTGGTGGAGGGTCTTGCCTTTTTAATGGCTGCTGACTGATCAGGGTAGTGGTTGCTGAAGGCTGGGGTATCTGTAGCAATTTAAAATAAGACAACAATGAAGTCTGCCACACCAATTAACTCCTCTTTTCATTAAAGATTTCTCTGTACATGCAGTGCTGTTGGGTAGCATTTTACCCACAATAGAACTTCTTGCAGTATTGGAGTCACTCCTCTCAAACCCTGTCATTGCTTTGTCAGCTAGGTTTATGAAGTATTCCAAATCCTTTGTTGTCATTTCACCAATGTTCACAGTGTCTTCAACAGGAGTAGATTCCATCTCAAGAAACCACTTTCTTTGCTGATCCATAAGAGGCAACTCCTCATCTGTTCAAGTTTGATCATGAGATGGAGACATTTAGTTACACCTTCAGGCTCTACTTCTAACTCTAGTTTTCTTGCTATTTTCACCACATCTGCAGTTACATGGAAATGGCCTGAATTCATCTAATTATGTGCTATTAGACAACCTATACTCAAATATTTATGAGCATACTAACTTAAAAACACAAATTTAAAAATAATATAATCTTAGAAATGAAATTCCAGATTTAGAATAAGTAGAAATTTTAAAAGAAAAAAATTTTTAAAAATTGATTTTTTTCCTACCCAGGTTATTTAAAATCTATATCCTCTGTGGAAAGGGCATTTCAGTATTATGATAACAACAACAATAATAGTTGTTACACAGCTATTACAGTTGGTAAAGCCAATATTTCAGCATAGTTCCAGAGCTCAAGATGTTTTTGTGTGTGTGTTTATTTTTAATTTTTAAATTTTTTAAATTTTAGCATATTATCAGATCTTGACCATTATTCTATATTCTCTTCCACTGTACTATCCTACGGAGATACCTCTTTTGAAACTGATTTCGGGCCTCCTCCCTCCAAAAACAGTTTACATCTATCTGTATATTTTTAGAGATGGGAAGTACAAAGATCATAAGATTTAAATTGCCAGATTTTAATCTAAGTGCTTTTTTTAAACTGGAGAATTGATATACTACTTGGAATCTATTTTGAAAATGTTTTTCTTACGACTGTGTTTCTTGCATTTTGTTATGTCTAAAGGTGTTCTTTTTAAATACAATTACATTTTAAATAAAAAGAATATGAAACTATTTTGTAGAAAATGTCAGCGACATAGGGAAATTACAAAGAAAGAACTACACATAATCCTACCACCTAGAGAGAAAGCTGCTAACATTTTGATGTAGCCTCCTGATGTTTTTTACTTTCTTTTCTTTCTTTTTGTTTTACAATGTTGAGAGCATACAGCATATATGTAATGTCAGTTTAATTTATCAACTATTTATTGTAAGGGCTAAGAGGAAAGAGATCTCATGATGCAAAGGAGGCCGCATTCTCTAGGCCTCTAAAGTTTGGGATAATAAAAAGTTGCAGTGAAGTGTGAGCACACCTTACCTGTTTCTTCTCACAAATTCAGCTCACTCTGTCAAGCCTCAAATACATACAATCTTTTATTCTGCATTTTTCACTAGTTATATAACATATATGCCATGTAGAAGCAACTATATTTCTTTAAGTTGGCATCCTGGATGAACTCAATAAATAATTCTTAACTGATTATAGATAATTTCCCATGGTAATACCTGTGAATTAGAGATCATTAATTCTTCTTACTTAATTCTCTCATATTATTAGGAGTGCTTTGAAAACATTTTAATGGTTGCGTAATACCCTTTATTTCTAGATATGTAATGACTTAAGTATTCTCTATTTATTGGATATTTAGATTGCCAGCAGCATATTTTGTCAGAGATAGATAGTTCAGTAATAGGAAGCAGTTCAGGTGCTGGAGCTGATATACTCATGGTACTACGGTGTGCAGTAGAACTACATATATGGAAAGTCATTCCATTTGTTTATAAAGAGGATTCCTGTGCAATCTTATAGAATTTGAATTTCCAGAAGCATAAGCCATGATGTAAAGAGAGACATTTAGGACAGAGAGGAATTCATAGTAGCTCCTTCTTTTATTTGAATATTTTATAATTTTTAATGAACATTCACCAATATATGTTATTTAACTTACTCTTCTTAATTCTGCAAGGTAAGGAGTATTAATCCTCCTTTACAATTGAGGAAATTAATGTTTAGTATAAACACCAGAATAGAATTCTTTCTAATGGATGATAGTTGTTTCTGTACAAGGTTCAATAACTGACTCTCCTACAGTAGAGGATTCTTTGGTTGTTGTTTATAGCTTTAAAATTTGGTTAGTTAATAAAACAGGGTGAAAATAATACTCTAAAGTAGATTCACTCAAGTCTAGAATTTAATGTTTTTCAGTATTTTATCAATCATCAAATTGACCAGTTTAATTCTTGTTTTTTACTTTTAAAAACCTTTAGAACTATCCTTTAGATGTAAGTTACAGAGAAAACAGCGACTTTTCCAAAGTAGTACTAATTCATTAATTTGTACACAATTTTACTACAAGTAACATTTTTTCCCTTTAATTGGTTCATATTTTTGTCAAGAAAATATTAGGTCTGTATTTTGAATGATAATTTATTTTCTATACATATATTTTATTTAGAAATCCTTCATTAAAATCTGTACACTGTTTCTTGGCTTGCTTTAGCCTATTGCTATAAAATAAAGTGTGACAAAACTTTCTGAATTGCTCTTAGTTCTTCAAAGTCAATTTATGTACTCCAGGAATGGTAAAACATTCAAAGAAGGCCTCACATATAATCAAATGGTTTGGGCACAGCAAGTATCAAAACTGATGTTGTTCAAGTTGTACTGAAAACACAGACTAATAATAATAATAATAATTTCAGTTACATACACACAAACTGCATTTGTAGGAGTCAGGTAAAGCTTATTAAAAGAACACTTATATGAGTGGTTTTCCCAGTGTTTATTTTTCATAAAAAATAAATTATTTAGTGCTTTATTTTGCAGCCTTAATGCAAATTTAATCTACCACGAGAAACTACTTCATACACAATAAGATGGCTATAATCAAAAAGATTTGTAAACAAATATTCATAGCAGTACTATTCACAAGAGGTAAAATGTGGAAACAATCAAAATATCTATCATGCAGTAAATATATAAACAATATGCAGTAAATCCATGTAATGGAATATTTTTCAGCAATAAAGAGGAATGAACTACTGATACATATGACAACATGAATGAGCCTGAAAAATCTTATTCTAGGTTAAAGCCAGATTATCTATTGTATGGTTCCATTTATATGAAATGTCCTAAAAAGGCAAACATCCAGAAATCATATTATTGATTGGCTGGGGGTAGGATCAGGGAATACTTGTTAAAAGAGATATTTTGGGGGTGATGAAAATGTTCTAAAACCAGACTGTGGTAATGGTGGCTAAAAATCATCAAACTGTACTATTAAAATGGGTTAATTTTATAATATGTAAAGTATACTTCTATAAAACAACCTTTAAAATAATGATATAAACTAAAAAGAGCTCCTCCGAAATACCCTTCAGTCTTTAAAATATCAACTTTCTTGAGGTTAAACTTTCTAACTCAAATCCAAGTCTAAACCAAAGTAGCAGCCTTAACAAGCTACCTCTTTCCTCCATCCTTTCCCCATAAGCATCTAGTGTTTCTCAAGCCATCACCAGTCACCTAGGAAGTTTTTAAAATAAAGATTCCAATGAGAAGAGAAAGATAATGAGTAAATCAATATATACAGGCATATCTCATTTTATTGTGCTTTATTGTACATTGCAAATACTGTGCTTTTTACATATTTAATGTTTGTGGCAACTCTGCATGGAGCAAGGCAACCAGTGCCAGGTGCCATTTTTCCAAAAGCGTGTGTTCACTTCATGTCTCTGTGTCACATTTTGGTAATTCTTGCAATATTTCAAACATTTTCATTATTATTGTATCTGTTATGGTGATCTGTGATATCAGAGATCTTGGATGTTACTATTGTAATTGTTTTGGGGCACCACAGACTGTGCCAGATAAGATATTAAACTTCATTGATAAATGTTGTGTGTGTTCTGACTGATCCACTAACTGGCTGTTCCTCTGTTTCTCTCCCTCTCCTTGGACCTCCCTATTCCCGGGGACACAACAACATTTAACATAGGCCAATTAATAACCCTACAGTGGCCCCTAAGTGTTTATGTGAAAGGAAGAGGGGCATATCTCTCACTGTAAATCAAAAGCTAGAAATAATAAAGTTCAGTGGGGAAGGTATATTAAAAGGTGAGATGTGCTAAAAGCCAGGCCTATTGCCCCAAACAGTTGGCCAAGTTGTGAATGCAAAGAAAAAGTTCTTGAAGGAAATTAAAAGTGCTACTCCTGTGAATATGTGAATAATAAAACAAAACAGCCTTTTTGCTGATAGGGAGAAATTTTGAGTGGTCTGGATAGAAGATCAAACTACCTACAACATTCTCTTAAGTCAAAGCCTAATGTGGAGAAGGACCTAACACTCTTCAGTTCTATGAAGGCTAAAAGAGATGATAAAGCTACCAAAGAAAAGTTTAAAGCTAGCAGAGATTGGCTTATGAGATTTAAGGAAAGAAGCTGCCTTTGTAACATAAAAATGCAAGGCAAAGTAGCAAGATCATTGATGAAGGTGGCTACACTAAACAACAGATATTCAATGTAGACGAAATGAAGAAGCTAGGACAGTTGTAGCGAGAGAGAAGAAATCAATGCCTTGTGTCAAAGCTTAAAAGGATGGGCTGACTCTTTTGCTACGGGATAATGTAGCTGGTGACTTTAATGTGAAGCCAATGCTCAGTTACCATTCTGAAAATCTTAGGGCCCTTAAGAATTATGCTAAATCTACACTGCCTGTGCTTTATAAATGGAACAACAAAGTCTGAATGACAATACATCTGTTTACAGCATGGTTTACTGAATATTTTAAGCCTGCTGTTGAGACCTACTGCCCAGAAGAAGATTCCTTTCAAAATATTACTGCTTATTGATAACACACCTAGTCACCCAAGAGCTCTGATGGAGATGTACAAAGAGATTAATTTTGTTTTCATGCCTGTTAACACAACATCCATTCTGCAGCACATAGATCAAGGAATAATTTTGACTTTGAAGTCTTATTATTTAAGAAATACATTTTGTAAGGCTATAGCTGCCATAGATAGTGATTCCTCAGATGGATCTGGGCAAAGTCAATTGAAAACTTTCTGGAAAAGATTCAGCATTCTAGATGCCATTTAAGAACATCTGTGATTCATGGAAGTCAAATATCAACATTAACAGGAGTTTGGAAGAAGTTTATTTCAATTCGTGTGCATGACTTTGAGGTTCTTAAGACCTCAGTGGAGGAAGTAACTGAAGATGCAGTGAAAAGAGCAAGAGAACTAGAGTTAGAAGTGGAGCCTGAAGATGTAACTGAATGTAACTGAACACTTAATGTCCTCTGTAAGTTCAGTTACTTCCAAGGAAATGATCTATAATCAGTTAAGAATTATTTATTGAGTTCATACAGAATGCCAATTTAAAAAAATCTAGTTGCTTCTAAGTTTGAATTGCTTTATTAGAACAATATATTTACTTATCTTAAAGTCTTGCCTTAAAAAACTCCAACAACATGTAGTGATTTACAATCTTTAGTTTAACTATAATCATAGGTGAAAATGGGACATTTTCTCAGGCTTTTATATTTGAGGTATGAGAGTTATTTGGGTAAGGGAGAAATGCAAGAGTAATCTATTCTAGAGCAGTATCTTAAAAACTGAAAATGATGACCTATTAGTGGGTTGTTTTTATTTTGTTTTAAGATGCAATAGAGTTAGAAAAGAAATCAAATGTTTTAAATATTGTTTTGTAAATTTTTCTGTTATGTACACATATGCATATGTGGACTGGGTTGCAAAGTATAATATGTCCCTTGTATGTTGTATATTTTTTAAAAAATGATGCTCTAGGGAGAAGTTAAAAGGATACAGAGAGGAGTTGTATTTATTTTTTCTAACAAGAGGCTATTTCAAGTTATTTTGTTATTTTTAATCCTGAAGGTAGGTGCTGGTCAATGGCACTTCTGACCCAAAAGTTCCCCAAAAGATAATGAATAGAAAGCAATCTTAGCTAAGAACCATAAAACATATGGATTTAAAAACCAACTTGATCTCAAAAAATCATGTATGATATGGCAGGCAAGAACAAAGACTGGGTATATACTAAATACAATAAAATTACTAAGGTACTTAGAATGTTGCCTTCACATAACATTTTTTTTTCATTTTTCTTTTGATGCTTATTTAATAATGGACTTCAGAGAGACTTACTCTTTGTTTACATAAATAATTTGTTTTTATACATAAACAACCCTAATTTCTTAGTATATTTTGGTTCTGAAGCCCAATGAACATCTATATTATTACTATGCTGTTGAGGTCAGCAGCACTACAGCAAGGCTTGATCCAAATTACCAGCAATAATGGCTACCTCAGTTGAATAGGATTCAACAAGACCACAGAATCCTCTCCTTTTCTCTCATTGCAACAATTCTTGCCATTTCCAATGTCTTTGCAGTAGTCTTTTATAGCCTTGGAAAGTCTGAGTCATCGCAACTTCTAAACTCTTAGCAAATTCTGCTAATTCACTAACAGTATACAGAAAAACATGGCAGGCATCTGAGTTGTGTGTTACTCATAATTATAAAGGTATTAGCTGGGTGTGGTGGGTCACATCTGTAATCACAGCACTTTGGGAGGCTGAGGCAGGAGGACTGCTTGAGGCTAAGAGTTCAAGACCAGCCTGGGCAACAAATAGTGAGACACCCTCTTCTACAAAAAATAAAAAAAATTAGCTGTGCATGGTGGTGTATGCCTGTAGTCCCAACTACTCTGGAGGCTGAGGTAGGAGGATTGCTTCAGCCCAGGAGTTGCAGTTCAAGGTTATAGTGACCTGTGATTAGGCCACTGCATTCCAGCCTGGGTGATAGAGCAGGACCCTGTCTCTTTAAAACAACAACAGCAACAACAACAAAAAACAAACTATGAAAGTATTAAATCAATTAGTGTACTCTGTCACAAGCAGAATTCTTTCCTTTGAAATCAGAATGAGACACTATTACCTTGAAGAGGGAGGAAGGAACTGCCTGGATCTCATTACTCTTATCTCTCCCTCTTTAGCCACTGGTATATCATTGCTATTGTTAGCAACAATAGCTAACCTTTATTGGATGCTCAGTATTTACTAAGCTTTGTGTTAAGGACTTTACATACATTAATGTAATGTTCACAACTCTTCAGGAATAAGAAAATAAAGACATAGAAGTAGAGTGATTCATCCAAAGTCAAAATGTTACTAAAGTGTTGCTGATATTCAAATCATCATGTTTATGACTTCAATTTATGCTCTCAACAACCAAGCATATTGCACCCTTGTCCTCATTGACATATACTGGGATTACTTCTACATTAAGAAGAAGGCACACAAAGAGCTCTTGACTAAGAAGACTCAGTAGCCTCTTAGGGATAGGGCTTGGATTATAGTAGTTTATAATAAGGTAAAAATGTTCAGAATTAATCAGACTTTGATTTTATTTACACAAATTCAGCTTTCTGTATTCTAAAACAGTGATTAGTTATCTAATCATACTAAATTTGCACAAATAATCAAGATAAATTATTTTCTTTGAACAATATTCTCTATTCCATTTCTTAATTTTATACCAAGTATGTTATACTAGAATACCTATAATTTAGAAAACATGTTTATCATATATGTTATACTAATCCTTCATTTTCTCTCCATCACTTATTAGGTCATTAAATATGAAATGTCTGATTTTGAATCAAAAGTGTAGTTTATTGTATCTAAAACAAGAAGCAGTTAATTAATCAAAGTATGCACAATTAATCAAAGTATGCACCTAAACTATCCACACAGTTTTGCCAACTTAACAGCAGTTTGTTTATGCCAGCAGTGAAGAAGCCTAGAGAGTGCGTAGTGATGAAATCAAAAAAGGCATCTTCCACAGCTTTTTGAGAATTGAATATTGTTCCTTGCAAGAAGTGGTCCAAAGCCTGGAAGCAGTAGTAGTTAGTTGGTGCATGGTTTGGTGAATACAATGGATGACAGACAGTTTCTAAGTTCAGTTTCTACAGTTTGATCAGTGTTGTTCGTATGACACATGGTTGAGCATTGTCTTGCAAGAGGACTGGCCTGTCTTTATTAACTAATCTTGGCTGCTTAATTGTAAGCATCCTCATTGTTTTGTCCAGTTGGTTGCAGTAGGTATCCGCTGTAATTGATTGACCAGTTTTCTTGAGGCTATAGTGGATAATACAAGCACTGGACCATCAAACAGATACCGTTAGCTTTTTGTGGTGAATATTTGGTTTTGGACTGTGTTTTTGCACTTCATCTTTATCCAACCATTGCCCTGAACACTGGTGATTGTCAAAAATATCCATTTTTCATCACATGTAACAAGACAGTGAAGAAACAATTCGCCTTTATGTCATGACAGTAAAGAAAGGCAAGCTTTGAGATTATTTCTCTGCTGACATTTGTTTGGTTCAGGTGGAACCCATCTATCCAGCTTCTTTACCTTGCCGATTTGTTTCAAATGGTCCAATATTGCTGGAATAATAATGACAAACTTTGCTGCTAATTCATGCAAAGGTTGAGATGGATCCACTTCCACTACAGCTTTCAGCTCATCATTATTCACCTTGGTCTCAGGTAATATAGTAAGATGGTTTTAGAAAATATAGGACATAGGATATCATATAATACCAGAAAATTAAAATAAACTTATATACACTTTCAAGAAAGGTCAATTACAGTAAAGATGGTCATTATATATATATTTTTTTCTAATAGCAGACAGAAATAAGGCTGATTTTCTATAAATGTTTTTAGAAATAGGATTCTTTTTGGATGCCCACTATGAATCTCTAAGAGTAAGATTAAGGTTTATTAGTCTGCTGGTAAGGTTAACAGTATATGTAGGGAAAGAAAATATTTTTGCAATAAAATATTCTATTTAGAAACTAGATCTGACTACATTATTTACAGTACATACTGACTAACATGTAATCAATCACTTAGTATCCTTAGAATATTTATCTTTGAATATGTTATAGTCATGTATCTTATGGTCAAAGATAGATTGTAAGGTATGCTACAGGAGATAAACATTTATTGACTCAAACTGGGTTTCAGTCATATTTCTTTTGATACAGCTAATAATTTGTTATAGTGAACATATTCTGACATCATTAAAGTTATTAACAAGACTTGAATCTTACTAATGCTAACAATATGAATTTCAAAGAATATTTGAATTTCACCTGTTTTCCTTTAACAGGTCATTACTATTTCTAGATATTAATCCTATAATTAAGGCAGAATGTTCTTACTTTGGCTAAGTCATCATCTTACGTAAATAAAACTTGATTCAGACACTTGCTAACTTTACAACCACTCTATTGATCTTTGCAATACCGTTTCATTTTGCTGAGAAGATGGAGAAGTACGACTTTGCACGGTATTAACTGATCCATCTTCGGCTTCTGATTCAACAGACAAGAATCATATATTCACCACAGGAATAATTTTTGCCAGCACAGTTTCATTTAAAGGCACTCTTGCAATGGCATTTCTAAAATTAGAAGTAGGAGTGAATTTTTGGATGATTGAATTAAATGCAAATATTATAAAATTATAATTCTTGACTTTCTTTTAAACTGATAACTACAAAACATGATACAGTTTTTAGGTCAACTGGATGTATTTCTTCTGGCTTAGTAAACAGAGAAACATTTTTCTTCATGTAGTACCATGTTACTATTATATTCAAAATACTGGCCTTAAATAACTATAGGTGATGGGTAATACTTGTCAGCATGAGCAGGTGAATAAAATCACTTTTTACATGTGATATTACCTCCTTTCATATAATGAAACTGCTACACAAAAAAGTTTCACAGAAACTTTTAAAATCAAAATGAAGTTGTAATTTACCAAATAACAATTATGACCTACAAACTTTTGAGTACTTTTCTTGATATTTAGAGAAAAACTTGTGAAAATAAACTTTAGTAAAAATTTGACCTACTGTTTAGCCTTGTGATTAAGTTTTACTGTTAGGTCAAATTTTTAATTAATTTTATAGGAGTATTAGATATTTAGGCTAGATATTTTTCTTATGTGAAGAACGAATGAGAATCTCACATTTTTACAATCTCGTGTTTTACACTAAGATATCTAGGATACTGTGAGAGTAAAAATAGGTACAACTTTATAGAGAATTGAAGTACAGGAGAACTATCACATACAATACATATTATCTGCTACCTGTCAGGCACTATTCTAAGTGCTTTACATATATTAACATCAGTGAGTAGCTATTTTCATTAGCCTCATTGTATAGATGAGAAAATTGAAGCACAGGTAAAGAGTATATAGTTAGTAAGTAACAAATTCAATCAGGAAGTTTGGCTCCAGACAATTACTCTTCAATATGCCAAACTTCTTTATAAATAACTACATCTGAATCAAACAATTTTAAGAAAAAGCAAGAGGACAGTCACCAAGGAATGTTTTTATCTTAGGATAACAGAATCAAGATAATGCTGCTAAACTGAGAAAATAAAAGTTTGTATTTAATGACAATATATTTTAAACAGAATTTTCTCTGAAGGTGATACAGGCTTTAACACTAGAGTGAGTTAGAGCTAGCTTGAAAAAAAATCATGAAGTGTATTTTTAGAAAGTAATTTTTCCTCACAAATAACAGATAGTATGATAAAATCAACTTGCTTCTGTACTAGTATTTCATTGCTTCTATAAGAACAAAGAAAACTCAAGTTTTCAAGTAAAATAAAAATTTTATCCTGATCTTGAAAAGAAACATATAAAATATAGTTTCTGAAGTTTCAATAAATTCAATCTAATAAAAACAGAAAATATGATGTCTTACTTTCATGTATATTTGTGTCTCACTTAGTAATATCTGAACAATTTAGCCAATAACTATATATTACTATATCTTATACTCTTTGCTACCATTTTAGGTCCATTAGACATGCCTTTCTAAATTGACAGTAAGTTCCTTGAAAGCAACAGAGAACTATATCTTTCATTTCTGCATCCCTCAAGGTACATACTATGGTGAATACCCAAAATTGTGCTAAAAAACAAAAAAGAGAAACAACTAATACTTTATAATGTCTATAAAACACATTTATATATACTGTATCACCACTACATCTTTAGATAGTAGCTAGGTTATTATAATATTTATTAACAGATGGGGAAATTCAGTTCAAAAGGACCACCTAATGTCACACAGGATGAGAAAACACTAATCCCTATTTGAATTTACTTTATCATTTGTCTTCATGTTTATTTTCTGTCACCCTCCACTTTTAGAATGTAAGCTCTTCAGTACAGAGGCTTTGATTTTCTTTGTCACTGATCTATTCACATGGCTTAGAATAGCACCACCCTTCATGTTGTGAATGTTCAGTAAATATTTTTTGAATTGATAAAAGTTACTAAAGGGATAAATTGATAAAAGGATAATCATACTTGTGTGTTACAATTCTGAATAATAACAATAGTGTATATCTTTATAGTACTATGTAGTTATTAAATGCTTTTGTAAATACTATGCCATTTCATATAATAATGATTCTAGGCAGATTTTATCATCTTCCCTACTTTAAAGTCACCATGAAGTTAAGTGACTTATTCAGTCACAGAGCCAGGAAATGGCAGACTGGGGACTCGACTAGAGGAAGCTAAGGCTATTTCCAGTAGAGCTCAGTTCACTCCTTAGATTGCACTAGCTTCCCCTCAGCTACTCCCAGGATTGCACACCTGTGGGCATTCAATATGTATGTCAGCTTCCTAATGTTTAATTTATACTGGAAATAGATGATTGAATAGAAAACCTGTACCTTTGAGTTGGTCTTAAAATTTGTGTTTGTAGAGAATAGAATATATTTAAATCATTAAGAAAATACATGATAGTCAGCCAGCGGAGGCCTAATAATGGTTAAACAGGTATCAGTCCATCTGTATTTCATGAACATTTTACTGAAAACAAATAAAATGGATATAAACTGGCTTCTAAATCCATAAAGAATACAGTTGAATACATATGAAACAAAAACAGTTATTACTTAGCTATTAGGAAAATAAGGGAGAATTCCTTCTTTGTTAAAAAGTTAAAAATGAATTAGCACACATTTATCGGAAGCATTAAAACTGAGAAGCAAATAGTTGATGCTATGTAATATGACACAGATAAAACTATATTCAAAGGAAAGGTTAAAAATATTTAGCAATCAAGTTCTTGCAGACATGGAATCAAGGGGATTATAAAGGACAAATCACTGCTGAGGGAAATAAGACAGATGGCTAGGATAAATGACTGAGTGTTCTTGAGTGAATTTTTTTTTTTTTACTAAATAAGAACTTGAGGAAAAATATACAATAAAGCAATGCATTCAGGCAAAACAGATTAATTTTCTTCTTAAAAATAGCATTCTGGCCGGGCGCTGTGGCTCACGCCTGTAATCCTAGCTCTTGGGAGGCCGAGGCGGGCGGATTGCTCAAGGTCAGGAGTTCAAAACCAGCCTGAGCAAGAGTGAGACCCCGTCTCTACTATAAATACAAAGAAATTAATTGGCCAACTGATATATATATAAAAAATTAGCCGGGCATGGTGGCGCATGCCTGTAGTCCCAGCTACCCGGGAGGCTGAGGCAGAAGGATCACTCGAGCCCAGGAGTTTGAGGTTGCTGTGAGCTAGGCTGACGCCACGGCACTCACTCTAGCCTGGGCAACAAAGTGAGACTCTGTCTCAAAAAAAAAAAAAAAAAAAAAAAAAAAAAAAAAAAATAGCATTCTAACATTAGAGCTAATATGTTAAAAGATTATACAGACATAAATATTTCTTGATTATTTTTTTCTTTTTATTTCAGCACATTACAGGGGTACAAATGTTTAGGTTACATATATTGTCTTTGCCCCACCCAAATCAGAGCTTCAGGCGTGTCCATCCCCCAGACGGTGCACAACGCACCCATTAGGTGTGAATATACCCATCCCCTCCTCCCCATCCCACCTGCCTGACAGCCGATGAATGTTATGACTATATGTGCACTTAATATATTTTTAAATACTACATTATGAAAGATGTAGAACTATTAAATCTCACACACAGAAAACTCAAATTTCCTAGAGGAATATTTTAAATATTATAATGGAAAGAAATTTTGAATGTTTAAATCTAAGAGGGAAATAACATTGTATGTTACAATGAGTAGCCAATTCATGAAGAGGGCCAGAAAGGACAATCCTCTTACTTCTGTCTAACCCACTTACATCAACATGCCAACTGAATAAACAGTGACTCCTAAATGATATCCATGTACCTGTTAACTTCTCCCTTCAACTTCACTCCAACTTTCTTATAATGGGTATCTAAAAGGAATAAAGGATGCTTCAGAACCCCCAACATTCATCTTTTTCCCTGGATATTAGGCAACAAACCTCAGTGGAGGAAAAAGGGATTATAACAGTTCTCTCTCTGAGAGACCTGGTGCTAAATGTGTTTTATGCTAGGAACCACAAAACTCTGGGACAGGTACAACCTCAATGAAAGGGACCTGAGAAACCAGATACTTAGGTGTGGTCCAGCCTCTGAAGGTTAGGTGTGGAGGGGACAACTATGAGTATCTCATATGGCCCAGCTAGTCTGTAGGGAGAAAAGCTGATAGAGATTATGGGACGAGGACACAGACATGCTGACAAAATGTGCCTCTGTCAGGGGCACCTCACCTGCTGGGTGTCCCAAAACCCAAGTGAGTCAACCTAATATGGGTACAGATCTAAGTGAGGACAGAAAGTTTTACAGTAAACAAATGCTTAACAGCTGAGGGCAGGACCCAGAGAAAAAGGCAAAAGATAGAGGAAGAAAGAATGAAATCATATTATTTTTGAACACTGATTGTAAGAGTTATGATTTATGGAAATGTATATTGGAGTCAGACTGCCTGAATTTGTGTCCTGGCTTTACCATTTATCAGCTATAGAACAAGCTATTAAGCACTGTGCCTTAGTTTCCTATTGCTCTTATAGTACAGGAATAATAACAGCTCAAATCTCATAGACTTCATGAGGATTAAAAGAGTTAAAATACGTGATGTACTTAGAAAATTGCCTGGCACCTACTTTGTCTTTCACTTACTAGTACCCTTTACCTTACCTTCACCAAAGGATTATAAATATAAAAGATGAAATTAAAGCTAATCTATTTTACTTCTTGTCAATCAGCTGTGGCAAAAGATTTGATGAATTTCAACTTAAACAAATGAGACTTGAGGATTGCTCTAAGTTTTAACTTGAACTGTCAACTGCTTCCATGAATAATTTAGAATGGATTGCCTAACACTTTTGGAAACAAAAATATTTGAAGTAAAAAAGCTAACAGATGAGTAGAGCTATTTTGAATAAACACAAGGAAAAAAAGAATTCAAGAACTACTATACTTATACCACAGATAAGAATTTTATATTAGAGAGGAGTCAAATGCAAAAAAAGACTGTTATGCTTATAAATGGATTTACAACATAATTAGCACCCTTAAATATCTGCTAAATTAATTATATATTTTAAAAGTATAGTTAGAACATTTCAAATACATAAAGAGAAAAAGAGAAAGTCATGTATTAAGTCAAAGAATAAGAAAAAAAATAGAATTAAAAGGTTTAATACTATTCATTTTCCTATAATATAATCTCAAATTAGAAAAAAAAAGTGGGAAATTGTAAGCCTTCACTTTAAGTATTTAGTTGATTTTTACTAAAAGATGTTATTTTCCTATACCTCAACTAAAGTGAGAAGAGTTAGCAAATGGCTCAAGAAAAGGGGGCCCCTCATCAATGTACTAGTTATATTCACTAAGTGGAAAATCATCTGAGCTATATAAGGCCCATGAAAAGCACTCTAAATAAGGTACCATTGTTTAAAGGGTAGAAGGTAAAGTAGATGTCCTGGACAAGTTTTGGTGTGTTGCCTGACTTTTATCTTGGATACATATTTGCAAACATAATCATGTTATTGATTTAAGAACACTCAAAGGAAGGAATTACATAATAGTCAGATGAATCTGCATGGCACAGATCTTACTATGCTAATACAATAGCTTTTCTGAGATAACAGATAGTGGATAAAGGGAGCTGGGTAGACGACATTTATCTACATTTCACAATGCTTTCAACCCTGTACTGCATATCAGCATGCCAAAAAATTAAGAGATGAATTGTATAAATGATGTGACAGAGTGAATTACTAGTGTCTTATAGGTTGAAAATAAAGGATTATTATTCTTTCAGATATGGAAATACATACACACACACATACTGATGTATATATCAGGTTTCAATTTGGAGCTAGACTAATTAAGTGAAATAAAATAAATGTAGCTTATACATTAATCATTTTCAGGGAAAGGTTAATTTGATAGCATTCAAATATCTAGACAACCCACAAGAAAAAAATTTTAGAAGCAAGCATCAAGAACAACAAAGAATCTAGGAAGTAATTTACTTTTACCTATAAAAAATAAATAAAGCAAACTTACTGAATGAAAAACACAACTTTTATCTTTTGAAATTAGTGTCATACAGGTTATTTCACCACTAGAATTGTTCTTCAACATCTGCAATGATAATTTTCTTGTTTTTGGATACACAGAAAATTCAGTGAGCTCAGGAAAGATAAATCCATATTAGCAAATATCGATAGTATTTTGACATTCATTGGTTTCATTTTATATGGCTGTAATTCGGGACATAACAAAGTTCAGTTATACTTTCAATGAGATTATTTGGAATCCATTGTAAGCTCAAGATAACCTACTTAACTATAGGTTTAAAAGAATGAAGGGAAACTAGTTATTCATTTATTCATTCGCCATGCAATCATTCAAGAAACTGAGTTTCTACTATGTGTTAGATACTAAGTTCTCTGTAATTGTGGTGTTTGTACTAAGTACTGGATACTAAGTCCTCTACAATCCTGGAGTTTATACTCTAGTTAGGATGATAGATTTGTAAAGATGCTAATTAAAACAGCTATGATTGTAAGAATACGCATTTTCAACAATTCTCAGGTATTAAATGGAAAAGGTACTATATAACTATCACAAGCTAAATACAGGGTCAGTTTGACTTAGTGAAAAGTCTAAAATAAAAATCACTTTAGAAAAAATAACAATGTTCAGGTATCTATACTTAAGAAATTCTTTAAAAAGCATCATTTTAAAGATGCATGGTCTATCTTAATGGAAAAAAGACCATTAGAAATATCAATTACAAACATTTAAGTGAGGGGTTCTTAAGTATTAAAAAAGTTTGTTTCACTAGGACAGTATTTATGTTACTTTTTTCATAAAAATAAATCACCTATCAATTCCAATATCCATGGTTACTATCAGTGCCATTCATTTTCAACTGATTATGACTCCAATTAAGATCTGAATTAATGAGCTTAAGCTAATAATTACTGTAACATACTTTCACTGTGTTGGTTGGTAATAAGTATTAAACTTGTGATTTACAGTACCACAGTGTTTTGTAAGGGCCACTATGTTATTAACATAGCAGTACTTAAACACTATAATTTGCTTAGACTGCTTTGCATTTAATATTACATCTATTTGTGCTATGGGCATACCATAAGCATTACTGAAATCAGATAGATTGCTTCTACTAAAAATGCCAAGATGTGCATTTTTGGAAGCCAAAAGAGGATTCTACTGAGAATTCTACTGAGGATTCTTGCCATTGGAATTTATTTGTTTTCTCAGTATAAAATTAGTTGATCCTGGACAAGAGCACAAAGTCAGGATTTCTGGGGGTCAATAAGGAAAGGACACTATGCTATATATGTTATAAGAAAACTATATTTATATAAGAACACCATACTATAATATACATGTATAAATTCATCCATATTTAGTTTGAAACTATTTACTTGTAGGGTTCCGTCTCCTACATCCACAGAAGTTTTTTTTTTTCTTCTTTTTTTTAGATGGGCTTTGGAGACTTGGCTCTGATGAGAAGCTGCTTATAGCATCCTAAACCATGGTACTCAAACATTTGAGGTTCAACTGGATCTCAGCTTCCATTTGGAGGCTCGGAGTGGAAATTTTTTTCTGGTTGCTGTAGTAAAAGATGTATGTACTAAGGTAAAAATTTCAACTTTCAGATTAAGATAGCACTCAAAGTCCAAATTTTGGCATACTTTATTTGGCTTCAACTTTCTGAAAGTTCACAAGCGGAAATAGTTATTCTGCTAAATTAGCCAGTAAAGTGACATGATTGCCAGTCCAAATGGATCATCAACTTCACTCACTGAGAAAAATTTGCCTGAATCTTGCTTTAAGCACTGTAATTCACAACAGTATATGCATATAAACCTCTGTGAAGAAAAAAGGTAAATCTTCACTTATACAAATCACAGATAGCAAACTGAAGGGGTAATACAAATTTGTTAGGGGAAGTAAAAATGTGCTTGATTTGTTTCCATAATATTTTAGGGGGATGGCCTAAATGTTATTAAAAGAAAATATTTAATCCTTAAAAATTAAAACACAAATTTATTGATTTCAATTGTTTATTTCCAACACTTCAGACTTTTCTGTTCTCTCTTAACAGCTTTTTTTTTTTTAGGGAGTAACAAACTTTATTTATTTTTATTTTTTCATCATATTATGGGGGTACAAATATTGTTAAGGTTACATATATTGCCCTTGCCATACCCCCACCCCCCATGTCAGAGCTTCAAGCGTGTCCATCCTCCAGGTGGTGCGTGTCACACTCATTATGTAAGTGTACACCTATCCCCTCCTCCCCCTTCCACCTGCCCGCCACTCGATGAACGTTTTTTGTTTTGTTTTGTTTTGTTTTGTTTTGTTATGGTTTTTGGGTTTTTTTGACATTTAGTTATATTTTATATCTTTGCCTCTGGCTTAGAAGGGTGAGAGGTAAGCCCTTCCCCTCTACAATGCTCACCATATCCCTAAGATGTAAGTCTCTCCCCACCCTCGAATCTCTGGTGAGCACTACCACCATTTGAGCACCATAGTTTTAATCAGTCAGTACCAAATAGCTTTATAAAAATAGTTTTGTTGACATGAGGATGTTTCTTCATCACTACTAAAATATTTCAAAACCTATGGATAAATTCAATCCATTTCTATGACTAACTTTGATAATTTGTTAATGGTGAAGATAAAAGTTAGAAGGAAACAAACGAACATCAGCTCTACTACCCTCCCAATTCCC